>NW_025814827.1:54856634-60719134 GCF_022079265.1 Lynx rufus | reverse complement strand
AGGTATGTGCTATATTCCTGTTTCATCACCATACACAATAAAGTTTCTTTCCTCCTACCTCTTATGTTCATGTGGGGGAGACAGACATTAAGTAATAGAAATAAAATATATTTTCAGTTTGTGTAAACTACTGAAAACAAAATAGAAATGTACTATGAGACAGTAACCTGACTGGGTTGATAGGGAAAAAGACCGGTCTCTTAAAATTAGGAATTACAAACCTCTCTTATTTAGCTACCTAAAGGAGGTGTGTAAGTAAGTTAGTCTCTAGCTGGGGAAATGGATTTAAGACTTTTGTGAACAAAGGCCTATAAAAGATTTTTGGAATATGGTACAAATAAGTAAAAAAACACTGAACCTGGAGAGAGGATATATAACAACCAATACAACAGAAATACAACTTTAAGAGAACATTATGAAAAACTATATGCCAACAAAGTTGATGATCTGGAAGATAAGGATAAATTCCTAGAAATATATAAACTACCAAAACTGAAACAGGAAGAAACAGAAAACTTGAGCAAACCAATAATCAGCAAAGAAATTGAATCAGTAATCAAAAAACTCCCAACAAACAAAAGTCTGGGACCATATGACTTCACAGGCAAATTCTACCAAACATTTAAAGAAGAGTTAATAGCTATTTTTCTCAAACTATTCCAAAAAATAGAAAAGGCAGGAAAACTTCCAAATCTATTCTATGAGGCCAGCATTACTCTGATACCAAAACCAGATAAAGACCACTAAAAAAGAGAGCAACAAGCCCATATTCCCGATGAACATGGATATAAAAATACTCAATAAAATATTAGCACTGAATCCAACGACACATTAAGAAAATCATAAACTACAACCAAGTTGGATTTATTTCTGGGTTGCAAGGATGGTTCAATATTAGCAAATCAATGTGATATACCACAGTAACAAAAGGAAAGAACCATATGAGCCTCTCAATAGATGCAAAAAAAAAAAAAAAAGGCATCTGAAAAAGTACAACATCCATTCATGACAAAAACCTCAGCAAAGCAGGTTTAGAGGGAACATACTTCAACATAATAAAGGCCACACATGAAAAACTCACAGCTAATATAATTCTCAATGGACAAAAACAAAGAGCTTTTCCTCTACAGTCAGAAACAAGACTGAGATGTACACTCTGACCACTTGTATTCAACACAGTACTGGAAGACTTAGCCACAGCAATCAGACAACAAAAAGAAATAAAAGGCATGCAACTTGGCAAGAAAGAAGTCAAACTTTCACTATTTGCAGATGACATGATACTATATACAAAAAATCTGAAAGACTCCACCAAAAAACTGTAAGAACTGATACACAAATTCAGTAAGTCACAGAGTATGAAATCAATACACAGGAATCTGTTGCATTTTTATACACCAATAATGAAGCAGCAGAAAAAAAAATTAAGAAATCAATCCCACTTACAAGTGCACCAAAAACAATAAGATACCTAGGTATAAGCCTAAACAAGAGGTGAAAGACCTGGACTCTGAAAATTATAAAACACTGATGAAAGAAATTAAAGATGACACCAAGAAATGGAAAGACATTCTGTGCTCACAGATGTGTGTGTGTGTGAGTAAAGAACTTATAAAAACTCAACACTCAACAAATAATCCAATTAAAAAATGGGCAGAGGACATGAATACACATTTTTCCAAAGAAGATATATAGACGGTCAACAGACACATGAAAAGATGCTCAACATCACTTACCATCAGAGAAATGCAAATCAAATCTACAATATCACCTCACACCAGTCAGAATGGGTAAAATCAGCAACACAAGAAACAACAGGCATTGGCAAGGATATAGACAAAGGGGAACCCTCTTATGCTGTTGATGGAATGCAAATGGGTGCAGTCATTCTGGAAAACAGTACGGTACGAAGCTTCCTCGAAAAGTTAAAAATAGAATACCCTAAGACCCAGCAATTGCACTACTAGGTATTTATCCAAAGAATAAGAAAATACTCGAAGGGATACATGCACCCCAATGTTTAGAGCAACATTAACTACAATAGCCAAATTACAATAGCCCAAGTGTGCACTGACTGATGAATGGATAAATTCACACACACACACACACACACACACACACACACACACACACACTGTGATATTATTCATAAAAGAGAATGAAATCTTGCCATTTGCAGCAACATGGATGGAGCTAGAGAATATTATGCTAAGCAAAATAAGTCCATCAGAAAAAGACAAATACCATATGATTTCACCTGTATGTGGAACTTAAGAAACAAAGCAAACGAACAAAAGGGGAGAAAGAAAACAAGAATGAGAGAGGCATACCAGGAAACAAACTCTAAACTATTGAAAATAAACTGATGGTTACCAAGAGGGATGTGAGCTAGAGGAATGGGTTAAATAGGTGATGAGGATTAAGGAGGGCACTTGTCATGATAAGCACCTGTGTTGTATGGAAGTGTTGAAACTAGTATTACACTGTATGTTAACTAACTAGAATTTAAATAAAAACATAAAAGAGAGAGAGAGAGAGAGAGAAATCACTGTGCCTGGATCTTAAAGGATGGAGAGAGTGACAGATTATGACTTTAGAGGCAGGTAGAAATAATTTTGTGAACATCCAAAATCTGGACTTGACTTAAACTTCTAGAAAAGAGGCTCAAAATAATCAGAGGCTCGAAATAATTAAATATTTACAACTTACATGCAGCAGAGGGTGAAAATTTTACTCCCATCTTTCTAAAGTTAGAATCACCTTTTCATACATGCAGGCATATTTTATTTTGGGAAATTAAATTTCAAGTATCAAAACTGAGCAGAATACACACACACACTCCCCCTCCCTTTTTTTGGGGATTACTTTGGCAATTAATCCCCCACCCCATCCCCAAACTGATCCTAGAGCTATTTCTCTCCACATAACTTTGTTTTGTTTTGTTTTGTTTTTTCCACGTAACATTTTTAAACATGAGTATCTCTAGGAAAGTGGAAGTACCTAGGCAATATAAATATCATCTGGCTGTAGAAAATAGATACTACTGCCAACAATGTAATTTATTGATGATGTGTTAGACATGGATTTTTCTTCAAGAGAATAGAAATTCATTAAATGAATATTTCAAAAAGTCTCTTAATTGTACTCTACTTTTTATAAGAACTATTGGTATGACCTTTAACTCTGTAAAGGAGTATTCCAGGTCATTGCTCTTTAGTAACACCTTCACTGTTCATGGTTCTCTAAGAAGAGCAGATATTAGTTAACAAATGAATATATTCGGTAACTTTGTTGCCATTTGTACCTTTCTTCACGAACTGATTTTAGAAAGGCTATGATAAACGGTTATCTGTTTCTATTCCTCATTAGGTTATCTTTGAATTTATCTCCTGGTCTCAAGGATGATTGCAGAAATATGACCATAAAACAGTAGCTTCTCATTACACCTGGAAGCAGTAGGAGTATAGTATTTATAATCTCATTATCTCAATGGATAGTTGTAGCTGTGCATATGCTCTCATTATCTCTACTGGGGATTGTAATGATATATATAGTCTCATTTTCTGTGCTGTGGAATTGGAGAGTTACATTTAAAATTGAGTGTTCTGCACTATAAGTAATATAAGGTGGGTGGATAACTGGTTGAAAGTGCCTGGCTTTTTGTTTGTTTTTTTTTTCTTTTCTTATTACAGCTTCCATTTTTCACTTACGTTTGATACTTATTCTTCGATTTTTTTTTACAATTAGAAAATTCTGGTAATAGTAGACAAATAAGAATGAAATGAATAAAAATACTGAATAAAATACAAGAAAAGGTAAGACAAGCTATCAATATTGTGGATGATAGTCTCTCCTCTCCTCCCTGCCCGGAACCCAGGAGATTGTTGTTTAAGTAAAACACAAATGAGAGATAACGTGGTAACAAGCTCACATGACAAAGAAATAATATTTTAGTTTTGAACTTTCCTGTTCTCATTTTAATCTCATAGCTATCAGCTTTCTTACATAAGGCATTATGGAAAATACCCTTTGTTTAAAATAATTCAAAATAAAAATTTGGTTTTAATGAATTTAATAAACTTTGGTTTCGTTTCATAAACATGATGTTACACAGTTTCATAACAGTTCAGCAGTTTAGCAGGGTGATGACTAAAGCTCAGAGAAAAAAACAAAGTAAAACACTACAGTTCACATAACTTATAAATTATGCTGCCAAATAAACTCCAAAATGAAGCAAAAGACAAGGATAAAATTTTGGCTGTCAAATGCTAAATGGTGATACAGATTTCCAAGTAACCTGCTAATGAGTTTCACAAACAAATCTCCTAAACTTGATTTTTCCCACTTTTTACTGAGGAAGTTAATATTTAAACTCATGAATTTAAGTAAAGAAAAAATACATAGACAAATGTAGACAATTCCAGTATTACTGGTAGCTTGGGAATAAGTAAATCCCCTCTCTTTCTAATATTTTTATTAAATTCTGGGGTTCTCACTTGCTCATATTAATAGGACATCCAGTTTCTTTCTCTTGGAAACTCTCACCTCATTTTTGTCCTTATATCAACACAAAAGAACGAATCCTCTTTCCAAATTCGTGTCAAAGAGAGAACTAGGGAATGAGACATTTTTGGCTGCTATTTTCTAACACAAGTTTTAGTGTGGAAAAATATCTTTTGAACAATTTAGTGCATCCTTTCCCACTAAGTCGTTGGTCTTGTTGGCCAATTCTCTGTGCAGGTTGTACAGTTCCTGTCTGGCATTCAACCCACAATGGCTATCTGACTGGTCCCCTAAGTTAGTAGCTCTTTACTTTCAATTGGAAGTATCACTCAGTTTCCCCTCAGACACAGGCAGTACCAGACTCAACCCTATTCCATCAGCTTTCATCCACTGATAACACTTACACACATCTACTTGGGTGTAAAGCTGGGGCCAGATTCAATTCAATTATGCCCATGATAACTTTCTATGTTGAGGCCCTAATACTTTATTCCTGACCACCTCATCCATCACAGAATTTCTAATTATACTGAACTCCAGGGGTTCCTACTCTCTGACACTCTCCTCCCAGTGGGCACCTAAGCAAATAACTTTAACCCTTTTTCAGGAGACCAGGTTAAGAATGTTAAGAATGGAAATATTTTTATTATTACAAAAGATTTTATCATACCTCTCTCCCAGTCCAATGACTGTTTTCAGATAATAATATAGCTAATTCATGTTAACTGTAGCATAATACGTAATATTTCAACACATGAAGAAAACAGAGGGGTTTGTTTTTGTTTTTAGATCCTTTCATCATTCTAAAATATAGGGGTGTTCTCCTCATTAAAAAATATTTCTTTGCATTGCCTTGAGAAACAGTGTTTCAATGTACATTTTATACATACCTACAGGTTTGAAGATTTCTCTAAGATAAACATGTCTTTATGTGTGAGAGTTTTTCTAAAAGATGCTTCTAAGATTATAATTTCTGAGCTTAGTGTATATACATTTACAATGTTATAAGGTATTGTGCCAAATTTCTCCTCAAAGTTGTGCCAATTTACACCCTCCCTCCCCCCCCCCCCCACCATTCATGAGATTCCCTGTTTTCTCATATCCTTTCCAACACCTGGTAATGTTGTTGCCTTGATAGGTGTGACTGAGACGTGTATCACTGTTGAACTTGCATTCTGACATCAGCACTAAAGTTGAGTATTGCAGTAATTATGAGCCTTTTGAATTTATCTCTCCGTAGATAATTTCATGTTACTTGCTCTTTTTTTATTGGTTCTTTTTTACTTATTTGTAAGAGCCTTCTTGTGTGTATTAATCCTTTGTACACTTTGAAGTTATCTTATGCCTTGCATAGATTTTAATGAGAAGTCCACTGTCATTCTTATCTTTGTTCCCAGGTGTATGTTCTTTTTTCCCTGGCTAGTTTTTAAGTTTTCTTTTTATCACTGCATGAACTGTAGGTCTTTTGTAGCTGTCCATTAAATTAAGGACATTCTCTTCTCTCCATCATTTACTTTGTCTGTCAAAACTAGGTAGTTTTTGTCATGACTTATGGTTTTTTCTGCATATCACTGAAAGATCAAATGAGGCTTCTGCTTTACTCTGTTAATTTGGTTAATAACATTTTCTTATATTAAAACATATTTGTATTCCTGGGATGTAGTAAAGTAGGGCAACTAAAGTATGTATATTATGTTTTACATATTGCTTAATTCAGTTTTATAACATATAGTTTATGATTTTTGTATTTACAAGTGAGACTTTTAATTTTTCTCCACTTTGTCTTCCTTAATTTCTTCATTATGATTATATGAAGCACATCAAATAATATGAGACAAGTCTTTCTTTTCCTTTCTCTAATGCTGCATAATAGATTACTTTATTAGAATAAAAGAAAACAAACACTTGTACCTGATGTAATTTTAGAATAGATTTCAAGTACTTTAGTGGTTATAGTTATTATAATTTTTATTTATCCTTTAAGAATCATATTTTCCTTCTAAAATTACCTACCTAATCTAATTTTTCCAAATATATTCCAATGAAAATTTTAATATTTTCAATTCCTTTTATAGATACCTTTTATTTCTAACATTTTTTTTCTTGGTTTGACTCAACAACAACAACAAAATTACTATTTAACTAAACTCTTCAAAGGAACAGCTTCAAAGATCCTAGTAAAATATTTCTTTGTCTTCTATATGAATAAGTACATTCCTATATTTGCTATCCTTTCCTTCCACATCTTTTCTTTTAATTAACTCATATGGGGACGCTTAGATTATTAAATTGTAATTTTTACTCTTTTAATCTACATAAAGATACAAATTGTAGTTTTAAATATTGCTTAATTAAATCATACATTACTAAATATGTAAAGCTTTCTTTATTCTTTAGCATGAAATATATTGGTAATTTCTTTGTTTTTAGTCTTCCCCCCCCCCACCCTTTACTGTTTTGGAAGTTATATGTTCTTTTTCTTTGCCTTTATGGATGGCATTAAATTTTGAACTTGCATGTTTGATATAAAAGCTTCATGTAAAGCAATACAAAATATCTTAGAAAGTTTTAACTACAATTATCACCTGCTGTCTTCTGTTACTTTTCTGATTACTTTTACTTGACCTGGTTTTCACACTTCAAAACGAGTCACTATTTTCATTTCTCATATGGTTTTAGGTTTACTAATTTATTTACTTACTTTTCCAATTTGTATCTCATTTATTCCTTTGGAATTCACTTTTCTTCCTCCAAAATAATTTTCCGGGATGGCTTGTGAGTTATAGCCTCACTCAGTCTTTACTTAATGGAAATATATTTATTTCCCTCACACTGAATCTCAAATTATTACTTAACTGGGTATACAGAGTTTTGGGTTGACAATATTTTATCTTAACAGTTTTAGTATTTTGAAGTTGTTACTCCTCCCTTTTTGGACTCTATTTTTGCTGTTGATATATCTGTTTTCAGGTTAATTTGTAAGTAGTAGATATTTTCTCACTGTCTTTGGTAAGACATTTTCACTTTTCTGTTCTGCAATTTCACTAAAATTTCATAGGATGGCTTTATGGTTCTGCTAAGGATTTTCTGATTGCTGACTGAAAATGCTCACTTTGTATTAATTCCAGAAAATTCTCAGCATCTATGCCAGCATACATTTGCTTTCACGAATTTTAATACATTCCTCTGAGATGATGTTGGACCCTGCCAACCTATCTTTCCTCTCTCTGTCTCTCTCTCTCATTCTCTCTCTGTCTCTTTTTAGTGTTTATTTATTTTTGACAGAGAGAGCACAGGGGAGGGGCAGAGACAGAGGGAGACACAGAATCCAAAGCAGGTTCCAGGCTCTGAGCTGTCAGCACAGAGCCCGACACGGGGCTTGAACACAGGAACCATGAGATCGTGTCCTGAGTGTAAGTTGGACGCTTAACTGACTGAGCCACCCAGGCACCCCTATCTTTCCTATCTGTTAATTTCTTACTTTCCATCTCTGTATTTCTCCAAACTGTATTCTAGTTCATTATGTCAAATTAGCTTCCAGCTAACATATTCTGTTCTCAGCTATGTCCAACCTGTTGTTTAATTAGTCCAGTAAGTTTTTGTTAACAATAGTGGGTTTTTTTACACTAATTAAAAAAAAATAATTCTGGTATATTAACATACAGTGTTTAGTTTCAGGTGGACAACATAGTGACTCAACAATTACATACATCACCTGGTGCTCATCACATCAAGTGCACTCCTTAATCCTCATCACCTATTGATCTCCGCCCCCAACCTCTCCCCTGGTAACCAGAGTATGTTTTTTGGTTTGTCTCTCCCCCACACTTTTATCTATTTTATTAAATTCACCATATGAGTGAAATCATATGGTTTTTGTCTTTCTCTAACTAACTTATTTTGCCTTGCATTATACACTCTAGTACCATCTATGTCACTGTATTCTTCTTATGGCTGAATAATATTCCTGTGTGTGTGTGTGTGTGTGTGTGTGTGTGTGTGTGTACATCTTCTTCATCCATTCATCTAGTCAGAATCTACTGGGCTGCTTCAACAGTAGTGTTTTTTTTTTTTAATTATTTCTAGAACTTATATTTGGTTGCTTTCCAGATCTGATTTTTTCTGTATTTGCTTACCTCATGGTTTTAATATATAAAACATTTCAGTGAGGATATTTTTAAAGAATAACATTTCTCAATAATGAGGACAAAAAAAGTTAATAATATTAATAGTGTGATGATAATGACAATCTTAGCATAATAATTGATTTCTTTTTTTTTTTTAATTTTTTTTAACGTTTATTTATTTTTGAGACAGAGAGAGACAGAGCATGAACGGGGGAGGGTCAGAGAGAGGGAGACACAGAATCTGAAACAGGCTCCAGGCTCTGAGCTGTCAGCACAGAGCCGGACTGGGGGCTGGAACCTACAAGCTGTTAGATCCTGACCTGAGCTGAAGTCGGCCGCTCAACCGACTGAGCCACCCAGGCGCCCCAATTGATTTCTTTATTTGATTCTTGCTCCTCTACAGACTCTGTTAAAGAAACCAATCAAAATAATATTTTTTAAAATATGTATTAGATCACGTTACATCTCAAGTTGTAGCTACTCATCTCCTTCATCCCATGTAATAAAATTCAAGTCCTTCCTAGGACTTACAAAGCCCTACATAATCTGGTCTCTACCTGTCTCTCTGATTTCAACTTCTAACACTCTCTTCCTCCTTCCAGACACATTGGGTTTCTTACTGTTCCTCAGATGTGTTAAGCATAATCCCTTCCTTGAAAATTTCCATATGCTAGTCCCTGTCCTGGAAGGTTCTCCCACATATCCTCAGCACATTCAAATAGTTACTGAAATGTCATTTCATCCAAAAAGTGAGGAGAAATCAATCACCTTAGATTAAGTGGCACCTACTTGTCACTCTATAACTTTATCATGCTGTACTTATTTCCATAACAATTATGTATTACCACCAATTATGTATTAAGTGCCTACTATGTGTCAGATGATGTTCTAATGAATGAACAAATCAGACAAAAATCTCTGATCTCATAAAACTTACATTTTAATTTAATAACAGATGATATATGTTTATTTTTTATTGCTCCACTCCCACCATAGGGAGCAAAATACATGAAACTAATAAAATTGTTTTATCACTGTTTTATCTCTAGAACCTAGAACAATGCCTGGCAAACAGCACCTGTTCAGCAAACCTTTATTGAATAAATGAATGAATACAAAGTAAATATAGTAAATAATAGGTAATGCCTATATAACACTTTCAACATAAAAACAGTTATAATCATTCTTTCAAGTATTATAAATGCATGTGATATAAATCACCTCATATTGCAAATGAGCATGAAGAGATTTGGAGAATTTATCTGACATGCATGCAATGTCATATGACTTGCATGTTAAAGAGAAAGAAACTGATCCACTGACTTCTGACTAAAACTAATACTTTTTCACAATAAAGTATTACTTCCCACAGTCTTATTACCAAGTACTGATCACCTGATTTGATTCAAGAAATATATCAGGATGGATTTTATGACAACATGAATAGAACAGCCACACTTCTATAGTAGCAGAGACTCCTTCCATTATGGAGGATGAAAATTCTAGATGTTCCTAAAACAATAGTAAAATTTGTATGGAACAATAAAAGACCTTGAATAGACAAAGCCATCTTAAAAAAGAAAAACAGGGGCGCCTGGGTGGCGCAGTCGGTTAAGCGTCCGACTTCAGCCAGGTCACGATCTCACGGTCCGTGAGTTCGAGCCCCGCGTCGGGCTCTGGGCTGATGGCTCGGAGCCTGGAGCCTGTTTCCGATTCTGTGTCTCCCTCTCTCTCTGCCCCTCCCCTGTTCATGCTCTGTCTCTCTCTGTCCCAAAAATAAATAAACGTTGAAAAAAAAATTAAAAAAAAAAAAAAGAAAAACAAACTGAAAGCATCATAATTCCAAATTCAAGTTATATTACAAAGCTGTAGTAATCAAAACGATATGGTACTAGCACAAAAATAGGTGTAGATCAATGGAACAGAACAGAAAACCCAGAAATGAGCCCACAATTATATGGTCATTTAATCTTTGACAAAGCAGAAAAAATATCCAATGGGAAAAACAGTCCTTTCAACAAATGACACTGGAAAAACTGGACAGCTGGACCACCTTCTTACACCATACACAAAAATAAATTCAAAATGGATTAAAGACCTAAATATGAGACTTCCATCCACAAAAATCCTAGAAGGGAATACAGGCAGTAACTTCTCTTACATTGACCATAGCTATTTCTTTCTAGATATGTCTGCTGTGGCAAAGGAAACACAAGCAAAAATAAACTATTGGGACTTCATCACAATAAAAAGCTTCTGCACAGTGAAAGAACCAAGAAAACCAAAAGATGGCCTATGGAATAGGAAAAGATACTTGTAAATGACATATCTGATAAAGGATTAGTATCCAAAACATATAAAGAACTCATAACATTTAATACCCAAAAAACAAATAATCCAATTTGTTTGTTTGTCCAATGGGCAAAGGACATGAATAGGCATGTTTCCAAAGAAGACATACAGATGGCCAAAAGACACATGAAAAGATGTTCAACATCACTTACAATCAGAGAAATGCAAATCAAAATCAACAACACAAGAAACAACAGGTATTGGTGAGGATATGGAGAAAGGGGAACCCTCTTACACTGTTGGTGGGGATGCAAATGGGTGCAGATACTCTGGAAAACAGTACACAGCTTCCTCAAAAAGTTAAAAATAGAAGTACCCTATGACCCAGCAACTGCACTACTGGTATTTACCCAAAGAATACAAAATACTCATTCAAAGGGATATGTGCACCCCACTGTGTATAGCAGCATTAACTACAATAGCCAAATTATGAAAATAGCCCAAGTGTCCACTGACTAATGAATGGATAAAGAAGAAGTGATGTGCATATATACATACACACACACACACACACACAAAATGGAATATTACTCAGCCATAAAAGAGAATGAAATCTTGCCATTTGCAGCAGCATGGATGGAGCTAGAGAATATTATGCTAAGCCAAATAAGTCAGTCAGAGAACGAAAAATACCATATGATTTCACTTGTATGTGGAATTTAAGAAACAAAGCAAATGAGCAAAAGAAAAAAAGAGAGGCAAACCAAGAAATATACTCTCAACTACAGAGAACAAACTGATGATTATCAGAGGGAGGTGGGGGGGAGGAATGGGTTAAATAGGTAATGGGGATTAAGGAGTGTACATGATGCATATACCTTCCATACACCAGGTGATATATAGAACTGATGAATCACTATATTGTACACCTGAAACTAATATTACACTGTATGTTAACTAACTGGAATTTAATAAAAACTTAAAAAAAAAAGAAAATTCTAGAAGTTCTTTTCCCAGTGCATTTACAACTTGGAGCAGACAACATGACATAAGAGGAAGTTTATTTGAGGACTATTTTTAAAAACACTTTTTTTTTATATATAAGTTTTTCGGTTAATGAAAAAACTAAATGAAAGGTAGAGAATTTTCATAAACTCCTTGACCCTCCTAGCTCCTCACAGTTTCCCCATTATCAACATCCCTTACTAGAGTGGAACATTTGTTATAACCAATGAACTTTCCCTGACACATAATTGTCATGCAGAGTCCATAGTTTACATTAGGTTCACTCTGGTATTGCACAGTCCATGGTTTGGACAAATGAATAATGACAGGTATCCACCATTATAATATCATTCAAGTTTCATTGCTCTAAAAATTCTATTCATCCCTCCTTCCCCCCAACCCCTGGCAACCACTGATCATTTTACCAGTTCCATAATTTTGCCTTTTCCAGAATGTTATATAGTTAAATTCATACAGCATATAGCTTTTCAGACTGGCTTCTTCACATGGTAATAAACGTTTAAGGTTCCTCCATGCCTTTTCATCACTTGGCAGCTCATTTATTTTTAGTGCTGAATAACATTCCATTGTGTGGCTATACCACAGTTTATTTAACTATTCACCTACTGAAAGACTTCTTGCCTGGTTGCTTCCAAGTTTTGGCAAATATAAACATCCCTGTGTAGGTTTTTGTGTGGATATAAGTTTTCAAATTCTTTGGATAAATACCAAGGACTACTATTGATGGATTATACAGTAAGAGCGTGTTTAATTTTGTAAGAAACTGCAAAACTATCTTCCTAAATGGCTGTACCACTGTGCATTCCCACCAGCAACAAATAAAGAGTTCCTTTTACCCCACATCCTTGTTAGCATTTGGCATTATCAGTGTTCTGGATTTTGGCCATTCTAATAAATTTCTCATTGTTTTAATTTGTCTTTCTCTTATGACATACAGTGTGGAATATCTTTTCATAAGCTTATTTGGCATCTGTATATCTTCTTTGGCACAATATCTATTAGGATCTTTGATTCATTTTTTTAATCAAGTTATTTGTTTTCTTATTATTGAGTTTTGAAGATTCTTGTATATTTTAGATAACTTTTATCTGTATTTTATGCGTCTTATACAAATATTTTCTCTGAGTCTGTGGCTTGTCTCCTCATTTCTTGACATCGTCTTTCACAACACAGAAGGTTTTAATTTTAGTAAAACCAGCTTATCAATTCTTCCTTTCATGGATCATGACTTTGGTGCTGTTTCTAAGAAGTCATCACCATACCTAAACTCATCTAGGTTTTCTTTTATGTTCTCTTCTAGAAGTTTTACATTTTTGCATTTGACATTTAAATCTATGATCCATTTCAAGTTATTTTTAAGAAGGGTGTAAGGTCTGTATATAGATTTTTTTTTTTGCACATGGATGACCTGTTGTTCTAGCACCATTTGTTGAAAGATTATCTGTGCTTCATTGTACCCTTTGCTCCTTTGTCAAAGATCCACAGACTATAGTTATTCAGGTCTATTTCTGGACTCTTTATTCTGTCACACTGATCTATTTGTATATCTTTTTTTGTATATTTTTTTATTAAAACCATACTGTCTTGACTCCTGTAGCTTTGTAGTAAGTTCTGACCTCAGGTACTGTCAGTTCTCTTTCTTCTTCTCCTTCAATATTGTGTTTGCTATTCTGGGTCTTTTAATCTTCAGAATCAGTTTTTCAATACCTGCAAAATAACTTGCTGGATAATTAAAAGAAATCATGCCAATTCCATTATGCATATATCTTTTGTAGTTGTCCCACCATTCTTGGATATTCTGTTCTGCTTTACAAAGTCTTTTTGTTCTATTTGCTTCTCAGTTTTGCAGATTTATATTGAGATAACCTCAAGCTCAGAGATTCCTTCCTCAGCCATGTCCATCAAAGGCATTTGATGATCACCAAATCATCAAAGGCATTCTTCATTTCTATGAAAAAAAATTCAGTGTTTTTGGTTATTTCATAGAATTTCCAGTTTCCTGCTTACATTGCTCATCCATTCTTGCCTGCTGTCTCCTTTATCACTAGAGCCCTTAGCATCTTAATCATAGTTGCTTTAAATTCCTAGCCTGATAATGCCAACATCCCTGTCAAGTCTGGTTCTAAGGACTTCCATGTTTCTTGAAACTGTGTTTTCCTCCGCTTTTTGTATACCCTGTGATCTTTTTCTTGATAGCTGGACATGCTATACTGGATAAAAGTTACTGGGTACTACTGTAAATAGGCTTTTAGTAATGTGATGGTAAGGTATGGAGGAAGGGAAGGCTTTTATAGTACTATGATTATAGTAATATAATCATATATGATCCTATGCCTCCTTACTATAAACCTCATATGTGCTTTCTAGTCATCCCCCTCCTTAGGTGTGACAAGATGGCTAGAGTGGTCTTGAAGGCCACAGTTAGCTAGAGTTGAGTATTTCCCTTCCCTCAGATCAGTTAGGCTCTGATAAGACCCCAGCAGGTTCAGCTCTAGTCAATTTCTCACAAGGCAGACCTCATCAAGAAAAACAGAATGATCTGGTATATTTCCAAATGGTCCCTTTCCTTTCTCCCTCCCAAAAGTATGAAGGGACCCTTTTCTGATATTCACTGTAAGAATCTTGCAGAGTTCTGAGAGGCAAAAATAAATCACAAAATAGTGCAGTCTCCCTGATTATTGGGTCACCTTGCTTGCAGTTTTTATCTCCCACTCTTCCACACTGAACCAGAAGAAATTTATCAATTCTAGTTCAGGTTTCCCTATTCTGGCACTAGTTTCTGTGGAAGTTTTAGTGAGTGGGTTTCTTTCTGCTTCAGAAAGTTGTGATTCTCTGTATTAGTTTGTCAGTCTCTCCAATTTGGAAAGCAGCAGATTGCTCTGTGACCTCATTTCCCTTACAGATCTAAGAAGAGTTGTTGACATTTTATTCTGTTCAGCCTTTTATTGTTGTTAGGATGGAGTGGCGATTTCCAAACATTTTACATAACAGATCAGAAACTAGAAATCTACTTGAGGTTCTTCCGAAATATATTTCTCCTAATAAGAAGGTAAAGGCATATAAGAAAGCTTGTCTTTGTCACCTGCCCATCAACATCCTTCTTCCTATTTTTGTTTTTGTTTTGTTTTTAATGTGTAATTATTTTCTGAGAGAGAGAGAGAGAGAGAGAGGCAGAGACAGAGGGAGACAAAGAATCCCAAGCAGGCTCCACACTGTTAGTGCAGAGCCTGATGCGGGGCTTGAACTCATGAACCGTGGGATCATGACTTAAGCCAAAATCAAGAGTTGGACTACTTAACCAGCTGAGCCACCTACCTGCCTTGCTTCTTCCTGTTTTTGAATGTGTTAGAATGTGACGGTTGGGGCTACTGCAGCCATCTTAAAACTAAGAGGGAAGACTCTGCTAGCATAGTAAATATAGCAGATCAAAACAAAGAAAGGAATTTGGACCAAAATTACAATCTTGATCTCTCTGATACCTGGGACTGTCCACTTGTGGAATTTTTTTTATCTAAGGTTAAAAATAAGCCTCTGTTGTCTAAGTCACTTTGGTTAGTTATTCTAGTTGCTTTGCAGATTAAAAAAAAAAAAGAGGAAATGGTGCACCCCTGGTGGTTCAGTCAGTTGAGTGTCTGACTTCAGCTCAGATTATGATCTCAGTTTGTGAGTTCAAGCCCCTCGTCAGACTCACTGCTGTGAGCACAGAGCCCACTTTGAATCCTGTCACCCCCTCTTTCTTCTCCTCCTCTGCTCACGCTCTCTCCCTCAAAAATAAATAAAACATTTAAAAATAAATAAAAAATAAAAAGAGGAACCAATGTTTAAATAGTCTATGGTGTTAAAGTCTCTTTCATTTCAAATTGTTAAAGCATTCATGCCTTTCATTCAAGTTAAAGCATTCATGTTCTGCTCCCTCTCTTTCAGCCAACCTAAGATGATATGTGGAGCCACAGGAAATATTACTATGCTCTTGAGGTCTCTGAAAAGGATAGAGTCCCATCTCTCCACTGTCTTCTGGCTCTTCTTAGGTCCCTGCTCTTAATTGGTTAGCAAAGATCAGTTTCTGTTGACTACAACTTCTCCTTCTGGTGCTGGCAGCATTAGCACTTACTTTCCACCTGGTCACCATTCACTTGTTTGCTGTTGAGAATAGTTTGCTCTCTACTAGAACAGCTCCACAGGTCCCTATCTGTTGACTTTGCATCTTTTCCACTATTGCTGATGTTTCATATCTCCTGAATTTGTCTGTGACTGTGTTCAAACTCTACCAACCGACTCTCCTGTTGATTACAGAATCACATCTTTCCCACACTGCACATGAGGGAACTGCTTCATACTTTTTGTGTCTGGTTAAAACAAGAAAGTTCAAAGAAGCTAAAAGAAGACATTCGTGGTGGATAAATACTCTACAACACAGGTTAATATTCAGATGGACTTATCCCATCTTGTCATAGTTCAGTCAGATTTCAAAATCCAAACCAGAAAGCTTGGGAATAAAAAGCCCCTTATTTCTTTGACCTTTTCCACCAATACTTTTAACTACTCCCTCCTTCAGTAACTTCAGTCCTGATAAGGGAGAGAAGGGAACATTTATCTCAACACCTACAACTTTCCCTCCATTCTTGTTCTTCTTAAAATTTATCAGGAACCAAAAGAGTAGATTTTCTACTTAATCTTTTTTTTTTCACCCAGACTTCCTTAACACCTTATCTTCCATACTCCTACCCCTTCTCCAGTGTTATGATGATAGAATAGCACCAACCAGCATGATTTATGGGAGAAAAGTGAAAAGGCTTAGCAGCTTAACATTGCAACACATTATTTCCTTCACCCAAGCAACTTAAACTGATAAACTGATAATTAGAGAAGGGATTTATTGGAAAGGTAGTGGGTAGCTGAAAATCTAAGTGGAATGCTTTATAACTGGTCAGAAGGAAACCAAGTGTAATTCAGTAGGTAATGAGAACCAATGTGAGTCTCTCCAATGCACCAAAAATTAGTGTAGATGAATAAGCTCCAATCTCACTCAGTCTTTTTACATTCATTTTGCTCAAAGTTCAAACACCCAGAGAAGAAAGTCAGCTTGGCCCAGCTTGGGTTTCATTCCCTTAGCTGAGAGAAGGTTTGGACAAACTCTCTCACTAGATCAAATGGAAGGATAATTTCCCACACAAAAAGTCAGAGTGCTGTTTTCAGAAAGCTAAACAGATGCTGGGCAGCAAAACAACAGATGTGCTTTATATGAGAAGAGATTTGGACAAGGGAGATTTCTTAATCTCTTTCTTCCTTTGAAAAATTTCCATACTTAATAATCCTTAACATAATGTTGTTGTCATTACCTCCAGGACAGAAGATACAGTTCCACAGCAATGAGCAAATAGAAATAAGGATTGTTTTACCATTAAAACATTTTATTTTCTTAATCATTTTAGTGTACACTAAGGGGACTCAGAAACATTAGGGTCCAACAAAATAGCACAATTAGCAAACATACAGGATGTGGATTTAGCTTTGGGAGCAGCTCACCATCATTTAAAAATAAACACATATTACTTATTTATCCTGAGGGTAAAGAATAAAGAGTTTCCAGTCTCAGTTACATAGCTAATAGAGAATTATAGCAGTAGAGTTTAATGAGCTTGGGTCTGTTACTTGACAGTCCTTGGCTCAGTTTCCCAATTTGTAAAACTGGGACAATAATACAGTTTCTCTTAACTACCTTGTAGGAATCAAGGAAGAGCAAATTAGATAATAGAAATAAAATGTTTTAAAGTAAAACTATGTTCCTTACCATCAATACTAAAAAGTTGCATTAATGACAGATATATGAATATTTTCATCCAAAAATAATACTTGACATATGGCTTATATAAAATACAATTATAAAATGAATCTTTCACAATTTTCAAATCAATATTTTATTCATAACTCTCTCAAGGCTAACTTCACTATATTCAATTGAATCACTAAACTCTACCTCTTCCCCAAAGGAGTCCACATTTAGTAAACTTAAAAAAATATTTTTTTTTCTTCTGAAAGGAAGATAATCAACTGCCAGAGTTACAAAAATATGAAACATGCCAAAGATATGTATCAGCATGCCAAAACAAAAAATCGTGTCCTTCTTCTGAAAAAATTTTAGTTAAATTTTATAATTATAAAGGAGTAATACAAATTTTGATATTTTGCTGGCAATCAATTTTTATAAAAAATGTATTTTACATCATGTTTTTTTGTTGTTGTTTAAAGGTTAACGCTATCATTTGTTTCTCAAATTTAGCTTCAATTTTCCCATCTGAATGTCATAAAGAATATAAAAAGATTTTCTCCTTTCTCATACAAGTGTTTGGCAGAAGAAATTCTTACAATATTATGAACAGTCTTTAAATTACATTCCAAGGCAAAACATATCTCTCCAAGGTATGTGGTGTTCTAAGGACCTCAGAAATTTACGGTTTTAAGAAGTTCCACCTTAGAGTATCCATTTTTCAGTCTGTTCCTAATGCCAATATATACGACACAGGCAATTTATAATGCAGTAAACAGACACTCAGATTGGTCTTTTTTGCTGAGCAGTTTAAACAAGGCCACTAAAACAATGACACCCTGAAAATAACCTCTTTCATCTTGTGTATAAGCAATCGATATTAAGACACTAGAATGACTATAATACCAAGATAAGTAGTTTGAAATATCTTGCTCTAGATAGAAATAACAACATAGAAAACAATCTAGAGTATGGGAAATGTAACATAGAAATATGAAACATATGAAATATGAAAATATATACATTCCTTTATGAGACAAAATGCAAATTAATGCATAAAATAATGATTGTGCTTAAGTCATGTGCCAAAAGTCATTTTAACAAACAAATATTAAATATATCATCTAGCTACTTTGGCCAAAATCAACCTCTTTTTCCATTGATTTGCCACTTAAAAAAATGATCTTGGAATACATTTATTGCTTACATTTGTGTGTATAATATAGAAACCATAAATTTTACAATACCTTATGTGTATTTTCTTAAAATAAATGAGACCTACTTCATTAAAAATATGATAAAAATCTCACTTCAATTAAGATACATGGATATATTGTTGACTATTTAAATACCTTCTAAGAATAGCATGAGTTATATTTGGGTCTGCAATGCAACAAACATAGGAACTAAAAAGAAAGAGGTCAGAACTTTAAAAATAATTATTTCTCAAAATAACAATATTCAGGGTATTTTTCCTACATGAATAACAGTATTTATTATATATTTATAGGAATGATTTAAAAAGGTAGATAGTGATATATAATGTTCCCAAACAATAAAAAAGAAAGCTGTGTTTTTTTTATTTAATTTTTCTTTAATTTATATCCAAATTAGTTAGCATATAGTGCAACAATGATTTCAGGAGTAGATTCCTTAATGTCCCTTGCCCATTTAGCCCATCCCCCCTCCCACACCCCCTCCAGTAACCCTCTGTTTGTTCTCCATATTTATGAGTCTCTTATGTTTTGTCCCCCTCCCTGCTTTTTATATTATTTTTGTTTCCCTTCCCTTATATTCATCTGTTTTGTCTCTTAAAGTCCTCCTATGAGTGAAGTCATATGGTATCTGTCTTTCTCTGACTGACTAATTTCACTTAGCATAATACTCTCTGGTTCCATCCATGTAGTTGCAAATGGCAAGATTTCATTCTTTTTGATTGCTGAGTAATACTCCATGTATATATATACCACATCTTCTTTATCCATTCATCCATTGATGGACATTTGGGCTCTTGCCATACTTTGGCTATTGTTGATAGTGCTTCTATAAACATGGGGGTGCATGTGTCCCTTCGAAACAGCATACCTGTATCCCGTGAATAAATGCCTAGTAGTGCAATTGCTGGGTCATAGGGTAGTTCTATTTTTAGTTTTTTGAGGAACCTCCATACTGTTTTCCAGAGTGGCTGCACCAGCTTGCACTCCCAGAAAGCTGTATTTTAAATTAAGACTTTATCTGGAATTTGCAAAAGCTGGTACAATTTGCAAACATATTTTACTCTCAGAGAATGAAGAGATTGATATCCAAGGAACAAAAGTATCATGAATCTGTAACTTAGCAAAGTTGTTTTTAAGTTTTTGGAAATAGCTGTTATTATTAAACTTAATATAACTATTAGCAATTTCCAATTTATGATCAACAAAATGTAATAATAAAAATAACGTCAGCAGCTCTAATTTACTGAATATCTAATCTTTACCAAACATTGTGTTAGTTACTAGTAACATGAATTCATTATCTCATTTAAAAGCTACAATACAGTTAGATAATTTCTACATTACTGTTAGGAATTTAAGGTTTAGAGAAACTAAAGAGTTTTTCCACTATAGTAACCCACACTGTCCTAAGATATTAATTAGCACATTTAAGTAAAGTAAATAATAGACTCTTTTAATCCTTTGATAAGAGAATTACCAGCTAGTTCTTGTACAATTTATTTATCTAACTCAATCTCAAATGCAGTCAGTGGGTTTAACATTTCCCAAGACAGATGAAGATATGCAAATTTAAGGGAAACTGTGCAGGTGACAAATTATTTTTCATATATAAATATATATGAAATATATATATATGAAATATATATATATATAAATAGATATATATTTAATCTCTATAGTACAGTGAGGAACAAAAAAGTTTAGACCATTGTTTGAAAAAATAAAGGAGAAATGGAACATTAGCCAATTTAATTTTCCTCTGTGGTTACTTCTTCAAATACTAAATTAGTCATTTTTATTTAACTTATTATAGATTTATATAAGAAGTTTTACACAGCATTTTTGTGTAATGACTAGAAAAATCTCTCACTATCAGATTTGAGAGATTCAGAAATTATCTACTGAATTCTTATTTGACAGTTATTAGAAATTTGGGGTATATGGGGTATATGGTGTACTTACTGAGTTCCTAAAAATGCTTTAATATGTTTTCACAACCATTATTTATTTTTGTTAACCCCTCTTGGAGGATGTGAAAGCAGACAGAACTCCATTTTATGAAGGAAAATTAGCAATAAAGTTATTGTAAGTAAATTCAAGAATGTAATGAAAATTCACGTGCCTTGATCTCATTCTTTCCTCTTTGGCAATTACATAAAAAAAATTCAAGGTTTTTACTTGTCTTTTGATTTGTTTATTAAGTGTACTGAAAAGATACTCATGAAAGATCTTTGAATTTAAAATGTCATAAGATTTGAGGATATGTTTAGTTTCACTGATTGATGTAAGTATTCTATTTTACTACTTAGATATCTCCAAATAAACCACTTAATGAATGACCTCTCAACAACAAATTCTAAAAACTTTTTTCTTGAAGTTTCCTTCAGCCTTCAAATCATATGAACACATTTTCCCACTGAAACTAATCCACTGCATCTCTTGGACAGCATCTTTGTCTCCACAGCCAGCTGCTCGAGGTTATTCTGTTTTCTTTGCATATAAATTCACAGGTGCATTCAGAAAATATTTCCCTTTTATTCAAAGCTTCATATATTGTCCCAGATTCCTCTAGCACCTTCATTTAAATGGCTCCAAATTTTTCTTAGCAATAGTCGTTTTGTTGAGTTTTTTAAATATTTCATTGTTTTGCTACCAACTACATAATTATTTTCCTCTATAGTTTCTGCTTTGAATTTTGTACAAGAAAAAGGCCTGATAAATATTGGTAGGTACATTCTTCTACTAAGCTAATTTTTTTAAATATATATTTAATCCAGAATATATTTTTATACAGATGTGAGGTAAAAAACCTTTGGTTAGTTCACTCTATTAAACAAAGTATGTCTATTTCTAAGTTATTATCCTATTGAACTTTAATTTGGGAAAAAATGTTTCAGTTCATTTGCTGGATTTATCCAGAAGATAGTCACGATTAAAGGATTATACAAATAGGATTTTATTGTCACTTTTCTGATACTATTTTAATTTTTAAAATATTTCTCTTATTGGGTGCCTCGTTGGCTTACTCATTAAGCATCTGACTTTGGCTTGGGTCATGATCTCACAATCTGTGAGTTTGAGTTCCACATTGCGTGAGCTCGAGTCCCTCTTCAAGTGAGCTCAAGCCCTACTTTGAGTAAAAACACGAGCCCCACTTCAGGTAAGCCCCACTTCTCCCTCTCTGCCCCTCATGGGATTCTTTCACTGTCTCTCTGCCCCTTGCTCATTTGTGCCCTCCCCTCAAATAAATAAATATATATATATATATATTTCTCTTATTTTTGTATTAGATAGGATACTATGAGTAATAGTAAATAAAAATAATGACAGCAAGCACCCTTGAATTATTCCAGAACAATTTGGCTATCAAGTTTTATTATTAATTCTGATGGTGGCTGCTAGAGATTATTTGTTGTGATATGGAAACATGACTAATTTTTCTAATCCAAGGACACTAAAAGTTTCATTTGCTTAATTGCGTAAATCATAGACTGCACTAGAATTACAAAGTTTCCACAATCTCCTATATTGTGGAAGAGTTGGCTTATTTTAGGAATTATTTATACTTTAAAGATTGATAAAAATTATCTTTAAAGCTATGTGGGCTGGCAACTTTGTGCTAACTTTTATAAAATGTTTATGATGTTCCTATTTTACTCTCAGTTTCTTATTTATTTTGTTGTTGTTAATTAAAATTTTCTTGAGGGTGGGAGACAGTAAACTTTGCATTGTGAGAAAAAATTTCAATAGGAACAAGTCTAAGGATAAGCATAAATTGGAATTATCAGAAATAGGCTCCAAACTTGAAATTACAAATAAGAAGACTGTACTAAGTTAACAATGCATATTATAATCTTGCTTAGAGCAACTACTGAAAAACAAATGCAAAGAAATGTAGTTCAAATGCCAGTAGAGAAATTAAAATGGAATACTAAAAAACAATCAGTCCAAACAAGAAACGAAAAATATACAGGAACAAAAAATAAAACCCTGCTAAGTGAAATAAGCCATACAGAGAAAGACAGATACCATATGGTTTCACTCTTATGTGGATCCTGAGAAACTTAACAGGAACCCATGGGGGAGGGGAAGGAGAAAAAAAAAAAAAAAAAAAAGGACGTTAGAGTGGGAGAGAGCCAAAGCATAAGAGACTGTTAAAAACTGAGAACAAACTGAGGGTTGATGGGGGGTGGGAGGGAGGGGCGGGTGGGTGATGGGTATTGAGGAGGGCACCTTTTGGGATGAGCACTGGGTGTTGTATGGAAACCAATTTGTCAATAAACTTCATATAAAAAAAAAAATAAATAAATAAAACCCAAAAATGACGTGACAAATAGAAAGTAACTAGTAAATTTGCAGACATAAATGAAAACGTAACAAAAAAAACCTGTTAAAATATTAATGCACTAAACTCTCCAACCTAAAGGTCTTGATTTTCAGACAGCAAGATCTAACAATACATGGTCTGTAAAATATGAAATTTAAATACAATGATACTTATTTCTTGAAAATAAAATATATAAAAATAAAAAATATACATAAAAGAAAGCATAGAAAGCTGGAGAGGCTAAATTAGTATCAACTAACATAAACTTTAAAAAAAGGATTATTACTGGGGCGCCTGGGTGGCGCAGTCGGTTGAGCGTCCGACTTCAGCCAGGTCACGATCTCGCAGTCTGTGAGTTCGAGCCCCGCGTCGGGCTCTGGGCTGATGGCTCAGAGCCTGGAGCCTGTTTCCGATTCTGTGTCTCCCTCTCTCTCTCTGCCCCTTCCCCGTTCATGCTCTGTCTCTCTCTGTCCCAAAAATAAATAAATGTTGAAAAAAAAAAAATTTAAAAAAAGGATTATTACTAAAGTAAGACATTTCCAAATGGAAAAAGGGTCAATCATCAGGAAGACATAAAAATTATAAATATGTATATGCCTAATAAATTAATTTTGGAATACATGAAGCAAAAACTGAGAATAAAATGAAGGGAGAGGGGTGCATGGGTGGCTCAGTCAGTTAGGCATCCGACTTTGGCTCAGGTCATGATCTTGCCTTTCATGAGTTCAAGCCCCGCGTCGGGCTTGGTGCTGACAGCACAGAGCCTGGAGCCTGCTTCAGATTCTGTGTTTCCCTCTCTCTCTACCCCTCCCCAACTCATAGTCTATCTCTCTCTCAAAAATAAATAAACATCAAAAAAAAATTTTTTAAATTAAGGGAGAAATAAATCCAAAGTGATGTTTAGAGATTTTAAACCTATTTATCTTGATGATTAATATTTAGGAAACAAAATAAGTGAGCAACATTACTAACCAACATGAGTTCATTAATATTTATGGAACAGATATAATGTAATTAAGCATTTATAAAAAAATAACTTCTACAGTTTCTATTCCTTTCACAAACAAAGCAGTCATGGATAGCATTTAATCAAATTGCAGAAAATATTAGCATATAAATAATATTTTGTAACAAGTACATTATTGCTCATCCATTTTTTTAAAGAATTATTTCATTTGACTTAATGAATATTAATTTATATTAATGATATGAATGATACAATATTAATGATATGAATATCATTCAATGATATTCACCAAGATGAAGTCTAGCCATACAGTGGTAGTTGTTTTAAATTTCTCAGTGTAGCAAATGGAGTATATGTGGTAGTTATTTGGTAAATATTATTGGTAATTTTCAGTTTATCTCCCCAAATCAGACTTATTATCTATACTTGTTTTTCCTACTCTATGTCTGAAGATAAGAAAATGATAGATAGGTTACACCATCACTGGACCTTTTAAGTCTTTGACACTAATATTTACATTCTTCCAGGAATACAGTACTGCTTCTGACTCACTATCTGTTGGCAGGGAAAGAACTATAGTTTTGAGGTCTTCCACCTGGCCATTCTTGTTATGACTCATTTCAATGATCAATTATCACTGTGAAATTTCTTCCAGATGCTAGGTAGAGCTATCTCATAAAAAAAAAAAAAAATTAGAAACAGGCAAATAGTGATAAAGTGGGTCTGAAGTCGTATTGAATCCACTGTAAAAGAAACTTGTGACAAAACTCCATTTATCATTTGGTCTCCATATGGCATTTTTAGTAATCTGGATTTAGTGTCACATTCCATATCTAACAGACATATAAACAACAACAAAAGTTTTCCCCATGTTTCCCAGTATGGACTTAACCCTGGTAAAGGCCCCCAGATACCTTAGAAGAAAGTTCAGAGTAGTATTTACTGTATATAGGTTGATGGAGTTATAAAGTCCCTCAAGATCTGACCTCCCCTTCCATCAATAAACAATGGATCTGTAAACTAGCATAGATATTGAAACTCGTTATGAAGATGATATTCTCCATTGTAGCAGCTGATAAAAGACTCGTGTTCCCCAGCTCTGAATTTCTGATTACATAAGTTGAATAAAATCTCCTTTCTTGGCTCTAGCCATCCTGGCTGCCTTTTAATTACTCCTATTTACAAAACTTCTACCACTACTAGGGCGATGAATTTCATGTAGTAGCTCCCACCTTGCCAAAAGAAAGCCATGCTGTACTGGCTACTTCACAAATCTCTACAGATCTAATCATCCTGATTGTTTCTCTGGCCCTGAAGACAATTTCAAGTAATAACAGTTCACCCTGCCTCTGCCAATAGTAATCCTATCAGAATTGGTCATTCTAAGATCATTTTATGAATAATATTATTTGTTTATAATATTATCCAGATTAGTATTTTCCCAGATCAATGGCTACTTATCCACCATTAATCCTTGGCTGGAAGAAGACAGCCAGTTCTAAACCTTAACAATTCTACTGTTCTGAGCTAGTGCATCTTTTACTGCTTTAGCAAGGAAGTATCCACAAAGGGAGGCTGGTGGATTCTCAAGCCATTAAATAACAAATCTATTATAACACTCCAACCTTCTTGAATTTTCCAATCACTCTTTAATATTATGCCAAGAAAGTTCTGGCATCTCTGAGAAATTCAGGTAATTGGCTGGTTGGTTGCCTGGCTAAAGGCAGCAGCCATTTAGAAGGACCAGCATATCTCAAACCAAATTCACTTTCATGTCAGCAGTCTAGTCCTGGAGGGAGTACGGGTTGGGAAGGAATTTGAGAAGGTACCTAAATTTTGTGTTCAATACAGTGACTAAACATATTCAACACATACACAAATCTCTTTACCTATCTCTGCCATAAACACTGTAGTCCAAGCAATCTATATTAATACCATCTTGACTTCTCTCTGCTTCTTCATTTGGCACCTTTCCTTCCATTCTCCGCACTGAAAACAAAGAGATTATTCTGAAACTTAAATCTAATTTTGCTTAATATCTTCTAATGGCATCTCATTAATCTCAGCAAAAGATAAGACCACTTAACGGTGGTCAAGACCCTGTCTGATCTACCATCATTCCCACCTCTCCAGGTCTATGCCTTGCAATACCATCTCCTTCCCTGTGGCTCCAGCCATCCTGGCAGCCTTTTAATTAATCCCATTCACAATACTTTTACCACTATTAGGACAATGAACTTCATGTAGTTAACTCCCACCCTATTGCCTTGCATTATTTTCCCCAAGACATTTTTGTTAGGACTATGCTAGTGGCACAATTTGTAAACTTTTTTATGACACATACGCCTCACAAGATCAATGTATTTTTTGTGTATAAAATTCCCAGATCACTATAATTTATGTTAAAATATGCAAGCATTGCCTCAGTAAATTTACTTATGAAATTTTAAAAGTTACAGAAAAAAATCTGTTATCAATATACTTCTTTTTAAACATTATTTGGGTTTTATTGGCCTAGAAGCTTAAAGGATACATAATTTTTTTCATATTCTCATAAACTACCCAAATTTCACTGTAAGAAGTTTAGAGTGGCATTTAAAGCTGTAGATGCACTTCTTTCTTTAGCTCAGAGAAATTTTCTGCTGTTTTCCTCTTTTTTCTCTAATTTCCTCTATTGTATTTATTTTTCTTCTCTCCCTGCATTTCTTAAACTAGCAATGATTATACTGTAAAAAATAGTATCTACAATTAGATAAGCTTTTTAGTATGACTAAGAATGTAGAACTACATTCAAATTAAATGTATTTGAAACTTATCCCAGCATGTTCTAGCTATGATGACTTTAAGCAGTAACTCAAGCTCCCTGTCTTAGTTTTCTCAGTCGTAAAGCACTAAAGGTAAAAACAAAAACTAAAAACAAACCAAAAAACAAAAACAAAAACAAAACAAAACAAAAACCTCCATTATAGGGTTACTGTGAAGATTACTTTATTTATCACATATTAGATGCTTAAAATGATCAAATTCAATAAAGATTAGTTGTTATTATTACAGTACTTGGAAAAGTAAAAAAATAAAAAATAAAAAATACATATATGTCCAAGGTTTAGAGCAAAATGATTCATTTGATGTAAAGATATCTTAAAGAAAAAAATTAGATTAATTTAAAATTAATTTAGGGGCACCTGGGTGGCTCAGTTGGTTAGGCATCCAACTCCCAGTTTCAGCTCAGATCATGATCTCACAGCTTCGTGGGTTTGAGCCCCACATCAGGCTCTCGGCTGGCAGTGCAAGGCCTGCTTTAGATTCTCTCTCCCTCTCTCTGCTCCTCCCCACTAGTTTTCTCTCTCTCTCTCAAAATAAATAAATAAAAACTTTTTTAAAACTTAAATTAATTTAAAGTTAATTTTGGAATGCATTTGTTTTGAATTTACTCTGATCAAAGTAATAGAGAATATTTATAAATCCAAGAGCATGAAACCTATGGCCAAAAATAGCATGTAGCAATAAGCTACTAGAATGCCGTGGGCAAGCAAGTCCTGTGAAATCTAAGAGTATTCTGCTGTATATATGCATTCAACTCTTGTACAGTCATACTAAAACAATGCAGGTCCCTAGATACACTAGGCCTTGCTACTGATTCTTAGGTTTTGGCTTGAGTCTTAGATTGCAAGTATCTGGCCTAACTCAGCTTAACCTAATGGATCACACAGCTGAAAGAAATGGACCAACTGTTCAACCAACAGAATATTTTTCATTTCTTTGAGTGTGCCATGTTTTCTCCTCCAAATGAGCTCAAGCGGGTGTTATATATCATATTTTCTCTGGATAACTGCCTTCTTTACCTATTACTTATATTTTAGATCTCATTTTAAATATCGTTTCCTCTAAGAAGACTTCTGACCATATTTAGAGTACTTTCATACAACCATTCTACACTCTCTTAGCAACCCCTTGATCAGATAATTCATCATGCTTTACCATAATTATTTAATTTTGTTTCAATTTGCTTAACTTTAGTCTTTTTTAGAAAAAGGACAGTATCTGTTACGCTAAGTGCTATGTTCTAAGCAATTAGGACAGTGCTTGATATAAAATAATATTAGATGCTCACTAAATATGTGAAAAGATTCACTAAATGAGAATACATTGGGTATCTGAGATCTATTCTTGTCTTATATTTTACTTTTATTATTCAGTTTCTTTGTTCTCTATTTCACAAAAAGTTTTCCTACTACCCTATCTTCTATTTACTACTTCCAAGTGTGGTTTTTGAAGCAAAAATAGGCAATCATGTTTTCCTCTCCTTTTCTTATAGTTGTTTTCATAACTATGCTTTTAACCTGTTCAATTCCATCAAAAGTCCTTTTGAGTTTTATTAAAGATACGAATTGCAGATTTACAAAGTTCACCTATTTCTCACAGAAACATTATTTCAAAGAACCATGATTTTCTCCCAATACAGAGACCAGCTCCTTTTCTTTGTGCCTTATACTAAGTTTTTAATTAGTTATGTGAATTATATTCATAAGATATTCATGTCGCAAGGCCTTTGACCAGGAAACACACAGTAACCTGGGTTCTGAGTTGGTCCTGGCTGCCTTCCCAAGAGGGCTCAAACAAAGGAATACGCACCAAGAAGTTTAAAAAAAATCAAAATAATATATTAATTATAACTTGGTGTTTGGTCCCCAAACACTATGCAGTACACTAATGATATGGGTGAACTGACATGGAACATATGGAAAACTTTTGTCTCATTTGCAATAGACTAGTACCCAAAGTCAAAGCAAATAAAATGACCTATTTCATCCTAAGCCATGCAAATAACAAAATTTATAATTCCGTTGAGATGAGATGTGCCAGCACTTATGAAAATGTATCTACAGAGACAGAGCAGGAAACAGTTTATTATCCCCAATGTCTAGAATCTACCACCCAGCCATTCCCAAACTGTAAGAACAACTTTTGGCAAGGCTGCTATGTGAAAACAAGATGGAAAGGAGGAGGCAGGGGAACCTGGGTAGTTCAATCAGTTGAGTGTCCGACTCTTGATTTTGGCTCAGATCATGATTACAGGGTCATGGGATCGAGCCCCACACCAGGCTCCATGCTGAGCATGGAGCCAGCCAGAGTCTGTCTGTCTGTCTGTCTCTCTCTTCCACTGCCCTTCTCCCCCACTTGCACTCCTTCTTTCTTAAAAAAAAAGGGGGGGGGGCACCTGGATGGCTCAGTCCTACAGGCTTCTGACTTTGGCTCAGGTTATGATTGCAAGGCATCAGGCTCTGTGCTGACAGCTCAGAGCCTAGAACCTGCTTCAGATTCTGTGTCTCCCTCTCTCACTCTGCTCCTTCTCTGCTCATGCTCGCTCCTTCTCTCTCTCTCTCAAAATAAATAAACGTTAAAAAAAAAGAGGAGGCAACAAAGGAGGTGAACACAAAGGAGAAAGGTAAGAGGGAAAAGAAGACAGAATAAAGAGAAGAACTCACTTTAACAAAAAACCCTGGCCTGTTTACCATACATGGAGACTGTATTTCCTAAAAAGAGCTGCAATATAATCTTTCAATGTCTATGATGTTCTCCAATGTGACCTCTCCAAACAAAATGTGAAGTCTATTTCTCTACCACTTCAATTTTGGGTAGGCCCTGTCACTGCTTTGACTAATAGAATATGGCAGAAATGACACTACACCGGTTCTAAGCATAGACTTTAACACTCCTGGCAGCTCCTGCTTCCTGACACTTCTTGCACATTTTTGGGATGCTCTCTCTCAGAACCCAGTTGCAATATTGCAAAAAGCGGGTCATATGGAAAGGTCATGCTTCAGTCAACAGGCCCAGCTTAGCTTTCAGACAACATCAACTGCCAGCTATGGAAGTAAATCATCTGGGATGAACAGCCCAATCAAGGCTTCAGATGACTTCAACCCTAGCAAACATCTGACTACAACTATGTACAAGACCCCACGGGAGACCACCTAGTGGAGGGAGTCAAGTCAAACCAAAGAGTTGTGAGAGACAATAATGAAAGCACCATGTTTTGTGGTAGTTTATTACCCACCAATATGTAGCCAGAACAGAATTTGATACCTAGGAGTGGAGGACTACTACAACAAAATGTAAAATACAATTGACTCTTGAATCACATGGGTTTGAACTGCATGGGTCCATGTATAGATAGATTTTTTCAATAAATATTTTGGAAATATTTTTGGATATTTGTGACAATTTGAAAAAACTCACAGATGAGCCAGGTAGCCTCGAAATATTAAAAAGACTAAGAGAAAGTTAGGCATGTCATGAATGCATAAAATATATGCAGATATTAGTATATTTTATATTTGCTACCATAAAATAAACAAATCTATTACAAAAAGTTAAAATTTCTCAAAACTTATACAAATAAACACTAAGAGTCATGGTGCCATTTGCAGTGGAGAGAAATAAACAATTGTAAAGACTCTTAAGGACTGAGAACAAACTGAGGGTCAATGGGGGGTGGGGGAGAGGGGAAAATGGGTGATGGCATGGAGGAGGGCACTTGTTGGGACGAGCACTGGGTGTCGTATGGAAACAAATTTGACAATAAATTATATTTTAAAAAAATAATCAAAGATACAGTATGAGTCATAACTGTGTAAAATTAACTATACTTCATACTGTACTACTGGAATAATTTTGTAGCTACCTCCTGTTGCTATTTCAATGAGCTCAAGTGTTGCAACTATTCACTTAAAATACGATGTGACATTGCTTCCACATAGCCAGATCATCTCTCCAGTATTGTGTAAAAATACTGGACAAAGTAAAAAGTGATCCTTCACAGTTCCCAGGTATTTTCATTTCATTTGGTGCTGTACAGTATACCTCAAATAACATTGTGGGATGCATACAAAGTGCCACTAATGATGCTGGAAGTGTGCCCAAGAAGGAGAAAAAAGTCATGATATGACAAGCAAAAGTTGAATTTCTTGACATGCATCATAGATTAAGGTCTGCAGCTGCAATTGCCCACCATTTCAAGATAGCATTAGGACCACTGTAAAAACAGAAAAGGAAATTTATGAAGCCATTAATGCAGTTATGCCAGCAGGTGTGAAAAACTTGCACTTTTTGCAAGCTATCTTTTTATTTCACACTGAAAAATGCAGCTCTTATGTGGGTGTCAGCTTGCTATAAGAAAGACACACCTATATGCTGTAATATGTTTCAAGAAAAAAAAATAAAGTCCTTATATGACAACTTAAAGCAAAAGGAAGGTGATGGATCTAAAGCTGGAGAATTTAATGCCAGCAAAGGGTGGTTTGATTACTTTAGAAAGGGGTTTAGTTTAAAAGAAGCAGTTTCTGCCAACCCAACAGGCACTAGACAAATCCCCAGACGCCATTAAGAAAATCATTGAGGAGAAAGGATATCTGCCTGAACAGGTTTTTATGTCGACAAAAGTGCCCTATTGTGGAAAAAAAAAAAAAATGCCACGAAGGACATTTATTAGTAAGTAAGAGACAAACACCAGGAGTTAAAGCAGGAAGGAATAAGCTAACTCTACTGTTTAATGCAAATATACTTGCATTTATGATCAGTTGGGTTTATAACTACCTTTATTTATAAAGCTGTTAACTCCAAGACATGAAGGGAAAAGATAACTACAGTCTTTCAGTTGTACAACAAGAAGGTCTGAACAATGAGAACACTTTTTCTGGATTGGCTCCATTGATGCTTTGTCCCTAAAGTCAGGAAGTGCCTTACTAGTAAGGAACTGCCTTTCAAAGTTCTATTGATATTGGACAATGCACCTAGAACCCCATGAGTTCAATAATGAAGGTGCTGACATGGTCTGCTTGCCCCCAAAATGAGGTCTCAATTCACCCTCTAAGTCAGGGGGTCAGAAGGACCCTTAAAGCTTATTACACATAGTACTATATGGAAATAATTATCACCACTATTGAAGAAAATCTTAATAAATAGAATATAAGGAAAATCTGTAAGGACTGCATCACTGAAGACGCCATCATTGTTATGGTCCTGAAAGCCATCAAGACTGAAACAATAAATTCCTGCTAAAGATAATTATTCATTTTTACATGACTTCATGGGATTTACAACAAAGCCAATCAAGAAAATCATGAAAAATACTGTGGATGTGGAAAAAAAAAAAGATGGGGGGGGTGAAGGGTCAAAGGTTTTAAGATATGGACCTTGGAGAAATTCAAGAGCTAAAAGACACCACACCAGAGGAATTAACAGGAGACAACTTGATAGAGATGAGTGTTTCCAAACCAGTGCCAAACGATGAGGAAGAAGACATGGAAGCAGTTGCAGAAAACAGATTGACATTAGACTATCTTGGCAGAAGGGTTCCGATTATTCTTCTTTTGACTTCTTTTATGATATGGACACTTCTATGATACAAATACAGAAATTAGAGCAAATGGTGGAAGGATTGATACCGTACAGAAACACTTTCATGAGAAATGAAAAAGAAGTCAGACAGAAATTGTTATACTTCCATAAAGTTACACTGAATATGCCTGCCTCTCCTTCCACCATCTCCACCTCTTCTGCCTCTCCCACCCCTAAGACAACCAAACCAACCCTTCCTCTTTCTCCTCTTCCTTAGTCTACTCAACATGAAGAGAATGAAGATGAAGACTTTTATGATGATCCACCTCCATCTAATGAGTAGTAAACAACCATCATCCTATACAGTTAATAAATTTATCTGCTATGTATGTGTATAATCATGTGAAAATCTAATAACTTTAGAGTAAGAACTGTATGGATACTTTTGTGTCTCCATCATCATCATTGCCTAAGTACGCATCATGTGCAAGACTTGTATGAACGTGGATAGTCTATCCTAAGTGGTATTTAATATAAAATTAATAATGTGTTAGTTTTCTTACTTTTTTAGCTTTTCTTTCAAGTAATTACATTACTGTACAGTATGCCTCCCTCTCATTATTAGAGAAACTATCTATCAGCCTATTATCACAGGTGTTTTTTTAATATATGCTTCCAATATTATATTATGAATATGACTGTAATACTGAATTCCATAAAAATTTTATAAGGATTCATTCATTAGTGTATAGGTGAAGCTACTGTGAAACAACTGCATTGCTTACACTGGGATAAAGCAATCATATTGCTGCCTCTTCATTATCAATACATGATTCATCATACTAATGTACAATTAGTATGATTTTAGTAAATAAGTATGATTTTTTTCATATTATCTTTTCATTTCTCAGGTATATTGTTAGTAATACATATAATACCTACCATGTTTTATATAAGAGAATATTGATGTAGGTGCTGACAAACAACTTATCTTGTAAAATTGACATCAAGGGTATGGGTATTAGCCTCTTTGTTGAGACTTCAGAAATTCAAGGTAATGCCTCATAGACCCTTGAACTAGACAAAAAGTTTCTAAGCATCTAAAGTATATTATCCCATGCAGCTTCATAGTCAGGTCAAGGTAGCGAGGAGCTGGACTTGGAAAAAAATGTAGGTGTGGATTTGGTCTAATGTAATTGATTATACTTTGATATACAAGAAATCCACAGAGATAATTATTTCAGCTTGGACCGAAAAGGACAGAGATTGCTCATTATGAAGAGAGTCTCTGGGATCTCATATTCAACTGCAATCATGGGCCATGTCATATGGAGAATGAAGGATAACTCAAAGGGCAAAACCAAGTTCCCCTGAGCACGACTTCCAGGGCAGATATGTGCTGTGTAGGGTCCCAGAATTGCTATGGGTCATTGAATGTTCATAAGCCTCCTCCAAATCCAGGCTCATTTTTTAACAAGAGTGTCTACTGTAGACATCTTAATGTACATAAACATTGCATGTTGGGTCTGTAGGGAAAAATAATATTTTTGTAAGTTTGAGACCAAGAGGAACTACTTGAGAAATAGTTCCAAAGGAATTGGCACATGGATCTAGGTTTAGATGTGAGATCCTGCACTCATGGATTTGATGCCATAACTATGACACTTTGGTGAGGTAAGGGAAGAGGTGAATGTATTTGGCGTATAGGACAGATGCAAATTGCTCTCGTAAGAAAGCACACTGAAACTTACTGCATTTGCCAAAAATGGCTCCAACAGTATTTCCCATTCCACATGTTCTTTTGCAATGTTAACTTCTCACCCCACCAAGAAGGTGGAATGTATCTCTCCAAACCCTTGAATAAAAACAGGACTTACAACTGCCTGTATCAATAGAATATGATTGAAAAAAAAAAAAAAAAAGGCTGTGTCAGTTCTATACATGACTCTCAACCTACTTGAAAGCTTCTACTTCTTATTTCCTTGAAATACTCTTGGGACATTCTCTTTTGGAACTCAACTGTCATTCTCTAAGAAATCCTAGCTACTAGGAGAAGCCATGTCTAAGCCACATGGAGAGTCTGATTGCCCACAACAGCCATAATCAACTATCAGCCACGTCAGTGAGTCATCAGGACATCCAGCCCAGTCAAGCCTTCAGTAGACTTAGCCACAGCCAAGATCTGACCACAACCATTTGAGAGACTGCAAAAGAGAGCCACCTAGCAGAGTGCCATCAACATACCTGCGAGAGATAATTTTTAAAATGTTGTTTTAAGCTATTAAGTTTTGAGATAATTTGTCACACAGAAATAACTGGAAGACTACACCACAAGAAAGAAAGAGATTGAGAACTGTGCTGAATTTTTAAGCCCTTTGATATCTCTTCCCACAGGGAATAAAATTCAATTTTTCATGGGCAATAATCTCAATATATGAATTAATATTCTGTGTTTGTTATGTGCCAGGCTATATATGAACAGCTTATATGAATATCTTATATATTCTACAGAGCAATGCACCAGCTTATTTTTATATTATTTTTATTATTACTACTTTACAGGTAAATTGAGGCTTAGTGAATTTAAATACTTTACTCAAAGTCTAACACCTATTAGTTAGTGGCAGACCAGAGATCCACACCCAGGTTAACCTGACACAAAAGACTATGCTTATTACTTACTACTATATAAGACTGGAAAGATCATCACTAATGTTTTATAAGCACAGATATTTCTCATCCTTGGAAAAAATAAGGCAAGGAAGATTACTGAGTAACCCCTAGAAACAAACACTAAATCTGGTGAGTTTATTTCCTCTTTTATCCCTAAAATAAAATATCTCCTTGCCATCATGGGAGTGATGTCAGTTTATGTTACCAGTTAAATAACCCAGCCTTTTGAAAAGAAGAGGAAAATAGCTGAACCATGGGCTGCCCAGTATGTATCATTTTTTTTTCTTAGTTTTATTACAGTCAGAGACTATAAAGTCATTCTCCAAGAATTTTCAAACCTGGAAAACCAGATAATGGCTTGACAAGATTTATATTGAATCTGGATCACGCCTCTTTTTAAAATACGTTTGACGTGAAACATTGTAGGTTTAAGGTATACAGTGTGTTACTTTGATCTATTTATATATTGTCATAGTGTTGCCAATGTAGCTATATTTATCACATTACATAATTATAGTATAATAATATTGTCTATATTCATTATACTGTGCATTAACTATTTCTGTCTAATTTACTGCTTGTTACAAATTCATGTTCTTAAAACACTATGATTCTTATTGCCACCCCCATCCCAATCCCCTGGACCCACCATTTTACTCTGATTTTATAGGTATAATTTTTTTTAAATCCCACATATAAGTAATACAGTTCTGACCGAAAGTCAGGTCTTTCTCTGACTTACCTCGCTTAGCATAATGTGCTCAAGTTTCATCCCACTGCGTATACATACCACATCTTTTTTATCCATTCATCTGTTGATTGGAATTTGGGTTGGACTTCTAATCTCTGTTGGGGTTTGAGGCCTGTGGATAACTTTTCTCTATGTAGACTCTCCCCTACTCCTAGAGAGTTCTATGTACCAGGGCCAACCTTCCAGGACACATAGGTAGTAGGACCATGTTCAACCTCTTTGCTGCAGTTACTGAAAGATTTATTAGCCCTGTTGTATCAAGAAAGATTCACATTTTGGGGAAGTCACAATTTCTATCTTTATTGTCACATGTATCTTTGATCTACATATCTAAACATATGGTGTGATTATCCACAGCTTTTTAAGTATTTGACTGCCACACAAATAGAAAGCAGTTCATTTTGAAAACTGCTGATAGGGTAAATTGCAAAAAGGCCAACAAAAGATTTCCCAAACCGTCCTATAGTTTCACAATGTTTTCATCTCTGTTGCCTCCAAATACATGTAACAGGATCTTATTTCGTTTTCACATAAGGAAGGTGAGTTGTGAGTCAATGGTTCATGTCAGCCTTCAATGTCATATGCACTCAGCCTAGCAAAAAATCTTTGCTATTTATAGGACCCACTGATTCTCCAGTTTTATATAAATTTCTCTTATTTTTATATTACTTTAATTATAATGACATTATTGCATATAATCCTTTCAACAAGCTTATGGGTGTTATTATCTACGTTTTTACATGTAATTAACTTGAAGCTGACTGTGGTTGAGTAGGTAATAGAATTGAGGAGTAGCAGAATGAGAGGGTGCACTGTGGCCAGTCTGCCCCCTTCTTAGCACATTCTCTAGCCCTTAAAGCACTACTACCTGCCATACTTATATTTACAAAAAGAGAAGTATGCATCATAGAACTGTTGTTGTAGACAAAATCCTTGAGTTTAAGTAACTCAGGATTTTGTTTACTAATTCAGATTGTGTGACCTTCGTCTCTTAGATTTAATTTACCATCTATAATATAGGAAAGTTATCATGATGAATCTAAGAATTCTCTGATAGATACTAACACCTGATAATCAGGATATTCAAAACAAACAAAAATTTCTTCTTTAAAATATGCTCTTTGTTTTCCCCAAATTTTGTTAAGGTGTAACAGCTCTGAGTGATCTAAGTTTGAAGCTAGTTATCTTCAACTCTTCCATCACGTGAATTATTAATGAGTTATTACCAGAAAATATTTTCCTAATGTTTTGAGAACCATAATTACCTCCTTACTACTCCCAGACCAGAAATGCTTCCAGAATAATGTTTTTAAATTCTGAAGCCATGTCATCAGCAAACTGGCCATATCCAAGTTTCAATTCTAAATTCTAGTGACCATGTATCTTCCACTGAAACAAAAGTGAGGTATTCTCTATTATGGAGGCTACTTTCCACATTCTCATGCTATTACTATTATTCACACTGTCCTCTGGGCCTCTAATACTTTCCTTTATCTCTGCTTACATGTGAAACTTTGAAGTCAGGGCTCAGCTGCATTACTGTTTCCCCAAGTGCTTACACATCATGAGTTCGAATTTGCTGAAGATTATTTTCCTCTATAATTTTTATCTTTGTCATATATTTTCATTTTTAGCACTTTTTTAAAGTCCTCTCCAGTCTTCTTATTCTAGAAAGATTCACTTCTAAGACTGTGAACACGAACACGAGGATGCATCAAGCAATTTCCAGTGAAGCCCAGGAAACAAATTAAGATGTGACTTTGAGAAATAGCACCAGTCAAATATAATTCTGGAACTGGGCAAATAAGACACTTCCTGTTTCTTTGGGGAGACTCTCATTGCCAAGCCTGAAAATGATAAAGTGTTGGTCTCTGTGTAAAGAGGCTCATGCATCTTGAATTTTTTAGGTAGAAAGTGGCCATATATATGCATCAACTTAGTCATAATTTTCTAGTTACTACAGCACATAAAACTTACTGTGCTTTTTCCCTTTGGTGTTTTTTTTTAATCGTAGTGAACAATATTTTCTTAAATATCGTCTACAATCTATGTCATAAATCAAAACACATGTGTCTCTCCATAAATTTCACTGTCATTACTAAAACTGAGATAAGCCAAAAAATTCTAAATTTCTGTCAATGTAATGGCTAATGGTTTCACTTTGATTAATATTTAATTAATCTAATAGTTGCCTATTACTTAATAGTAATCAAGTTTCCACTAGGAGTTTTTCTTAAGGTATTTGAATGTGATTTAACTTTACAAACAAATAGGAAATTTAATTTAGAACAAATTAGAAATCAGTCATTATAAATGGCTAAAAAAACCTAGACATTTTGGAAACATGTCAGACACAGAGCGTAATATACTGTCAAAAGGAAACAGAATTTTAAAGTAAGGTCATTTTAAAAATTATTTTTGATTTACCATATCTCTAAACTAAAGTGATAGGGAAATGAAACTGAAATGTAGACAAGATAATATATAAAGGAAAATATCACTTGATAATACAATTATTCCACACACTTTACGATATTTTTATATGTGTAGGTATGTACATTAGATTATTTATAGTACCTGTATGGATAGTGTCTCAAATCATTAATATAGTTTAAAATCTACTTGTTAAAATATAAAAAAAAAATCAACATCATGGGATGCTGTTATAATTCTCTACTGGTTTGTGATTGATTCTATTTTTGCCTCCCATTTACTTTTGAAACCTATAGAATCAGCACCTCAAATTCATCCTAGTGGGTCTCTAACTTGCATAGTGGCAGAATGAATAGAATTTGCTGCAGATTCAGTGATAGTGTCACAATGATTTATTTTCCCATTTAATGTGAAATTTATATTTTTAATGTAAGCAAAACCTTTAAAATTAAAAGACAATAGGCTGTGTTTCCCTGCAGTCAGTAACTAGAGTATTGATGGGGCATATGTAAGTCCTATCCAAAGCAGTGGAACCGGCAAACTTCAAACACCTCTGCTGCCTCTGCAGCATTTCAAATCAAATCATTCACTGAGCCCTTTTTGGAAAAGGGGTAATAACACTTCAGCAGCAAAGTCAGTGATAGAGAAGTCTTCAAGTATTTCATAAACCTACATTCAAATGAATCACTGCTAATTGCTATAGCACATACCAACAATGTGTTTAATGCACTAAGCTGGAAACGGTTTTGTATATATATTTACTATAATCATGAAAGGTTTAAAAACATTCAATAGATATCCTTGAACATTTTGGCATGAATTTCTATTTAAGACTCCATTCAAATGTTAGCAGAAGCATGCCTCAAAATATTTAATGCAAATTTTATTACTACAGCATATTGGCACTGTTTAGGTCTTCTAAACTAAAATTACCTGAGATGGCAAAGCTTAGACATTAAAACTACTTAAAATCAATTTTAAAAATTCAGAAAGAGAGGTATAGTGTGATTTCTACTTTAGACTCCAAAATATAAAGAGCTTAGAAGTGGTTACTCTCATCCTTCCAATAAGGAAAACCCTGGACACAGTGAAAATCAGTGATGTTTCTTAGATTTAGTAGAGAACTGAGGTCTCAAGGCACATCACCGCTCTTAAATCTGGAGACAAAGGTGAATCCAGAGAATCACAGCTAGGAGCCGCTTATCTATAGCAGAAGCTGCTAGAGCCATAAGCTGGTAGGAACACTGAAATGGTAATTTTGATGAACTGCTGCATGCTGAGTGTGGACTAATATGAAAGTAAAAAATTCTTGGTGGCCCTAGGATTATGGGACCCATATTTTCATCAACTTCACTTCCAGGAAACCCATCACATTCTTAGAATCAGGATCTAAGAAAGATCCACCTATAGGGGCACCTGAGTGGCTCAGTCAGTTAAGCGTCTGACTTCGGCTCAGGTCATGATCTCATGGTTTCTGAGTTCGAGCCTCCCATCAGGATCTCTGCTGTCAGCATGGAGCCTGCTTTGGATCCTCTGTCCCTGTCTTCCTCTGCCCCTCCTCTGCTCTTCCTACCCACCCCCCCACCCCCCACCCCCCCACCCCCGCCTCAAAAATAAATAAACATTAAAATAAAAAAGATACACTTATAACCATGGTAGGGGGTGGAGGAAAAGTAACATGGTAAAACATGTCCAGAACATTCTCCATAACAAAGGCCTATTCTCCATGAGATAGTACTCTGTCAGAGCACAATTTTGAATGCTTACCCAAACTGGGGAAAGGAATTCCTCCCAATTTACAGTCCTCTCTAGACTTACTATCTCACTTGAGAGGAAAAATAATTAGCAAGTTTCAAGATATCAAGGAAATAAATTGGGAGCATTACAATCAGGGAATATTTCCCTAAAATCAGGGAAACAGTTGGAATGGGCTGAGACACAGGTCCATTGAAAATACTTAATTAGATTATAGAATGCTCCTTCCCCAAGTGTCCATCAGTAGATGAATGGACAAAGATGTGATATGTACACACACACATACACACACACACACGTATACACACTAGACTATTACTGAGCCGTAACAAAGAATAAGATCTGGCCATTTGTGACAACAAGGATAGACCTAGAGGGTACTATATTAAGTGAAGTATGTCAGACAGAAAACAAATACCACGTGATTTCACTCATATGTGGGATCTAAAAAACAAATGAATAAACAAATAAACAAAAGCAGAAACAGGGGTGCCTGGGTGGCTCAGTCCGTTAAGAGTCTGGCTCTTGATCTCAGCTCAGGTCATGATCTCACAGATCCAGCCCCGCAGTGAGCTCTGTGCTGACAGTGCAAAGCCTGCTTGGGATTCCCTCTCTCCTTCTCTCTGCCCCTCCTCTGCTTCTCACTCTCTCTCCCCCTCTCTCTCAAAATAAATAAACTTAAAAAAAAAAAAAGCAGAAACAGACCCATATATACAGAGTGAAAACTGATGGTTGCCAAAGGGGAGAAGGATAGGGGAAATAACAAAATAGGTGAAGGGGAGTGGGAGATACAGGCTTCTAGTTATGGTGTGAATAAGTCAGCAAGATAAAAGGTACAGCATAGGGAATATAGTCTATGTACTGTAATAGCATTTATGGTGACAGATGGTTGCTATACTTGTGGTGAGCATAACATATAAGCTTATGGAATCACACTAAGCACCTGAAACTATGTAACATTGTATGTCAATTATACTTCAATTAAATCAATAAGGAAAGACTACCACTATGCTAAGGCTGATCCATTAGATTATAGCTAAAAGAGCTGCAAGGCACATACACTCTCTGAGAAGACCCAAAGTCAAAAGATGAGACAAAAATGAGGAATTTGAAGCCTCTGGCGCCTACTACTACAACAAACATTAAACACAACCCAACTCCTAGCCAGATTAACATAAATTCTCACCTGAAACCTACTTATTTCAGTTCCTATTACCTAATATAACTTGTGTGATCTACAACAAAAAGCTTAAAAGTCATGCCAAAAAGAAAAAGAAGAAAAAAAAAATTGAGGAGACACAGCAATCATCAGAACCAGAATCTAATATAACGGATCCTGGACTTAAGATAGTAAAATAACAACGATTAATATGTTAAAGGCTCTAAAGAAAAAGTAGACAACATTCAATAACAGATGAGTGATATTAGCAGAAAGATAGAAACTACAAGAAAGAATCAAAAGTAAACTCTAGAAATCAAAGACCGTAACAGAAATGAAGAAGGCCTTTGATGGGCTCATCAGTAGATGACACAACTGAGGAATCAGTGAGCATAACGGTATACCTAATAAAATTTCCTGAGCTGCCAAGAGCAAACTTAATGTCAACTATAGACTTTGGATAATGATATGGCAATATAGGTACACTGACTGTAACAAATATACCACTCTCGTGTTAGATGTTGATTGCGGGGATGGCTGTATGTGTGTAAGGGTAGGGAGTTTTTGGGAACTCTGTGTATCTTCCATTAAATTTTTCTGTGAACGTAAAACTGTTCTAAAAACTAAAGTTTACAAGCAAACAAAAACTTTCCAGATTGAAGTGCAAAGATAAAAAAAAAAAAGCTGTAGGACAATTTCAAAAGTTGTAACACACCTATAATTGGAATAATAGAAAAGGCCTAATGAAAGAATGGAAAAGATTTTCAGAAATAACAGTTGAGCACCTTTTAAAATTAATGGCAGTCATCAAAACACATATTATGGAATCTTAGAGAACACCAATCAGGATAAACACAAAGCAAACAAAAACCACCCAGGCATATCATACTTCAACTATGGAACACTGAACGGAAAAAGGAAACAGTGAAAGAAGCAAGAGATAAACAAAGAACAAAGGTTATGGTAGATTTCTCACTAGAAACTCTTCAAGATGAGAGTTGGGCAAAATATTTAAAGAGTTCAAAGAAAAGAATTCTATACCCAGTGAAATCACTCTTCAAACATGAAGGAGATATGAAGACTTCTCAGACTAACAAGGAATGTCACCAGCTGTCTCGCCCTTCAGAAATGTTAAAAGATCTTCAGAAACAAGAAAAATTATATAGTTCAAACTTTATATAAACAAAAGAAGACTATCAGAGAAGAAATACACAAAAGTAAAATAATGTAAATTTTTAATTGATCTAAAAGATAAGTTTACTTAAAGTAATACTAGTAAAACATATTGGGTGATTACAGTATATTGGGTAAATAAAATGAATGACACAAATTGCTATGGACTGAACTGTATTGCCCTAAAATTAATAGGTTAAAGCTCTAATTCCCAGTATGACTATATTTGGAGACAGAGCCTATAATGACATAACTAAGGTTAAATGAGGTTATAGCAATGGGGCTCTGATCCTACAGGATTAATGTCCTTATAAGAAGAGACATCAGAGAGTTCAGGCTCTTCCTCTGCCATATGAAGACAGAGCAAGAAGGCAGCCATATATAAGCTGGGAAGAGAGCTCTCACCAGAAACTGAATTTTCTGGCACCTAATCCTTGGACTCTCCAACCTCCAGAATGGGGAGAAAATAAATTTTTGCTCATTAAGTCACCCAATCTCTATTACTTTGCTATAGCAATCCACGTAGATTAATGCAGTAATATAAAGACCAACAAGAGCAATCGGGAATGTTCTATTATGAGTATCTGCACTGCATTTGGTGTGGTATAGTGTTTTTTGAAGGTGGACTTAGATTAGCTAAAAATATATTTTGTAGTGGCGCCTGGATGGCTCAGTTGGTTGAGCGCCCAACGTCAGCTCAGGTCATGATCTTATGTTCGTGAGTTCCAGCCTGGGCTCTGTGCTGACATCTCAGAGCCTGGAGCCTGCTTCAGATTCTGTGTCTCCCTCACTCCTTCTGCCTCTCCCCTGCTTGTATGCTGTCTCTTTCTCTCTCAAAAATGAATAAGTAAACTTAAAAAATATATGTATCTTGTAAACTCTAGGAAAACCACTAAAAATAGTTCTTAAAAAGTACAATTGATATGCTATGAGAGGAGATAAAATGGAATCATATAAGAGCTCAATTAAAACCAGAGAAGGCAGGGGGTGCCTAGGTTTAAGCCCCACATCAGGCACTGTGCTGACAGCTCAGAGCCTGGAGCACTGCTTCAGATTCTGCGTCTCCCTCTCTCTGCCCCTCCCCCCACTCAAAAATAAAATAAACAATTGGGAATGCAAGCTGGTGCAACCACTCTGGAAAACAGTATGGAGGTTCCTCAAAAAACTAAAAATAGAACTACCCTACGACCCAGCAATTGCACTACTAGGCATTTATCCACGGGATACAGGTGTGCTGTTTCGAAGGGACACATGCACCCCCATGGCTACAGCAGCACTATCAACAATAGCCAAAGTATGGAATGAATCCAAATGTCCATCGATGGATGAAGGATAAAGAAGATGTGGTACATATATATATATATATATATATATATATATATATACACACACACACACACATATATATGTATATATATGTATATACACACACGCACACACAATGGAGTATTACTTGGCAATCACAAAGAATGAAATCTTGCCATTTGCAACTACGTGGATGGAACTGGAGGGTATTATGCTAAGTGAAATTAGTCAGAGAAAGACAGATACCATATGACTTCACTCATATGAGGACTTTAAGAGACAAAACAGATGCACATAAGGGAAGGGAAACAAAAATAATACAAAAAACAGGGAGGGGGACAAAACATAAGAGACTCATAAATATGGAAAACAAACAGAGGGTTACTAGAAGGAGTGTGGGAAGGGGGATGGGCTAAATGGGTAAGGGGCACTAAGGAATCTACTTCTGAAATCATTGTTGCACTATATGCTAACTAATTGGGATGTAAATTTTAAAAAATACAACTAAAAAACTAAAAGACAAAAAAAAAGGTGTTTGCAAAACCAAATAAATAAATAAATAATAAATAAATAAACATTAAAAAACAATCTAAAAAAATTAAAAAACCAGAGAAGGCAGAAAAAGGGAGGAAGGCAGGAATCAAAGAGCAAATGCAATAAGAAGAAAATGATTACACTGATAGTACATAATAATCCACCTGTAACAATCATCTTAAATATGAATAGTCTGAAAACACCAATTGAAAAACACACATTGTCAAAGTAGGTTAAAAAGAAAATAAAAAAAGTAAAAGAAGACCCAAAGATATGCTATCTACAAGAAAGACACTTTATATATAAAGATCACATATAAATGAAAAATAAAAGCATAAAGATGTGCTAACACCAATCCAAAGAAAAGTGGAGTAGCTGTATTAATTTCACAAAAAGCAGATTCAGAAGAAGGGAGATTATCAAGCTGAAAGAAGGACATCGTATTACGATAAAAGTGTCAATTCTCCAAAAGACATAAAGATCCTAAATGTGTATGCACCTAACAATAGCGCATCAAAATACAGGAGGGAAAAATTGATAGAAGCGAGAAGAGAAATAAATTTATTTTACTTATAAATTTATAAATTTATTATCTCTGATATAGAGACCTCAACATCCCTCTGTCAGTAGTTGATAGATCAATTCAGTATGGATTTGCATGACCTAAACAACAATAAATTTGATATAACTGACACATATAAAATACTCCTCTCAAAAGCAGAAGCCATATTTTTCTCAAGCTCACACTGATACAGACCACATTTCAGGCCATAAAACATATCTTATTTTAAAGAATAGAATTTATACAAAGTACATTTTCAGTCTACAATGAAATTAATTGAGAAATTAATAGCAGAAAGGTAAAAATCCCCAATAAGGAAATTAAAGAGCACACTTCTAAAAAGGCAGAGGTCAAAGAAAAAGCCCCAGGAGACTTTAAAATTATTTTAACTAAATGAAAATTAAAATACAACTTACTAAAATGTGCAAATTCAGCTAAAGCAGGGCTTAGAGGAAAATATATAGGGATTTAGAAAAATCCTAGATCCTTCGAGCTCTCCCAGACCCCAGGAAGTCTTGAAAACCAAGTGGCATCTCCAGAACCAATGTCTGGCACCCCAGCCTTGGAGGAAAATGTTAGTTCTTACTCCTCAGAGAAAAGCATTATATTCACCTCTGAATTCCTAGGAGACCCTGCTAGAGGGGACGGCATCCCAAGACAGAAGAGAGGGCCCTTACAGAGCCCAGGAGAAAGCTCGCACACTGTCAGCACGCGGTCAGCAAAGGCCACGTGCGCTCAGAAAACCGGAAGAGACCCAGCCTCACCCCTCCTTTGAGGAGCCTGGAGGCAAGGCAGGAAAAGATTCCCAAGGAGGTGGGTAAGAATCGGGGGCCCTCTCCCCAGCGGCCTTACAACTTGGACTGGGACACGCTGGCTGACCCAAGCCTAAACCCATTTGGAGCCGGCGCCAAGACGGACCCCAAGTAACCCCCAGGGCGGGAGGCCTGTCGCGTGGCCACCAGCGGCAAGCTGGGCCTGCAACGCGGGGAACTCACCTCCCAGCCGACAAGCACTTTCAGCCTCAGCGGAAGACTCTCCAGTTGGTGCGGCCCACACCAGGGAGGGAAGTCCTCCCGCCGCCTGGGTGCCCACCAGCCACTGAGCAGGCGCCTAGTCGCGTCAGCGGGGGTCAGAGCCTGCCTCGGCGCTGAACGACGAGACCCAGCTGAGGTGGAGTCTGGGGCAGTGTGGGACTTCGTTTAAGAAGTCGGCCTTGAGGATACTGTCCTTGTTCCTCAAGTTCCACCCACTCCGGAAGGAATGTCTTTGGAGACCCGCGCCATCATTGGGCCTGACACAAGCCGTGCGCAGGACGCATGCGCCTCCCTCAGGAAGTGCGCCTGAGGCGAGGCTGCTGGAGCCTGGCTCTCTAGGAACTACAAGTGTTCCCGTGCTGGGTGGTCGGTCTGTCTGTGCTCCGTGGTGGCAGCTGCTGCCCGCGGGGCCCATGGTGAACGTGCTGCGGCACAGGCAGAAGGACCCGGATGCTGCAGTGGGAGCCGCGCAAAACGAGAACCTGCTGCTGAAGAGCAAGTGTGAGGAGCTCCACAGGAGCTCAGGGGGCTCATGTGGAGATACTGTTAGATCATGGGCAGGTTTGAGGCGATTCTGTACCAGATGATGGAGGAGGCTCGGAAACACAAGGAACTTGCCAGAGACAAAATCCAGAAGGTTCTGAAAGAGGCCAATTTAGGGCAGACCTGACCTCCAGGTAAAAATCTTTCTTTGACCTCTTCAAAAAGTTTGAGAAACAAAAGAAGGTGCCTGTTAGGGTGGCTGGTGACACGGGCCACTAAGAATTGCACAGAGTAGAGCAACAAGTAGGACAGAGTTTATTCACTCTCCAAGGGAGGGGAGGGGCCAGACATCAAGAGAGATGTCGGCCCTAGTCTCTGTTAGGATGGACCTTTTAAGGGGTTTCAAGGATGTGAGAGGATTGCAGCTGTGCCCATGGAGGAGGGTGTATGGGGAGGGCCTCAGCTCTTGGCCAAGTAGAGCAGGTGACAATTTGGGGGGTGGGGCCTGGCGGGTTCTGTCCAGGGCTCATCCGGGATGTGGGTTGTGATCGGGCTAGAAAAGAATCTGTTTTGTAGTTGTGTTTTATTTTCTGAGAATGAGGGCCACCATGACCTACAAAACAGAGTTCGGGCCAAGTACAGATACCTGTGAGTTTTGTCTATAAGCTTGTCTGGAGGGAGGGCTTTGAATAGAACCCTTTCAATGCTTGAACACTACTGCAACATATGAAGAATCCTGGAAATATGTTGACGATTACGTAGTAAAAAATTGAAAAGGAAGGCCAGAGATACCAAGCGCTGAACATCCAGGAAGAAGAAAAACTCAAGCTGGCCAACAAGGAGATCGCCCAGGTCTGGGGCCAGGCGGAAGCAGATACCTTGGTTTCCCAGTGAGCCTGAGGAGAGAGCAGATGCACATCCACTCTCTGGAGAAGACCATTCAGCAGAAGACTAAAGAATATTATGAACTGATCAGAATCTGTGATGACCTCATTTCCAAAATAGAGAAGATCTGATGTGGGAAGTCAGGAAACTGGGAAAGAAGAAAAAAAAATCAACTCCATACTATAATCTGTACATATATAAAGACATAAAAAAATGACTATATTTGTTTTTAATGCACAATTATACAGTTCTTGGCTATTTTTTTTTTTACTTATTATGGTTATCTCAAATATTAGAGAAATGTATGAGATCTAGATCTCATGAACTTTGAGTTATATTACTGTGAAAATCATAGTATATGGCTGAATTTTAGTAACTGTTAAAGCTTAAAATAATAAACAAGCTTACCCTTTGGCAATGATAGGCCAAGATTCTAATATTTTCAGTTCTCTTTATACTAATTTTAAAATGCAAGAGTCAAGAGAAGGGATGGTGCAAACAAATATATATATATATATATATATATGCTTAAAATTCTCTACATTATATATATATATAATGTAGAGAATTTTAAGCTATATAGCTTAAAATAAAATTCTCTACATAATCAAAAGGAAAAATTCAAAACAGGAAGTAAATTTAAGTACAAAACTTAAATTGGTTACAAGTGGAAAATATAATATCTTTTCATGACTTTAGAGGTCCAGGGGAATACAGAGTATTCCTGCTAATCTGAACTAACAATTTAAAACAATCCCAGATAAGAGTGGGCATCCTCAGGATAGTATGGCCATAGGTGCAATCCGAGGTGAGGGGTTTACTCATTTGTCCCATAGGCATTTAGGAGACAATTTTCATAAAATGAGCCTTGACAGAATTAAGATATTTGCCAAGATCCAAGTGCAATTAAAAAGCAGATGGAGTACCTGTATACGTAAGTAAGGAGCTGCTCTTTGACCTACATAATGGGCCAGTGAGTAAAAAAGGTATATATCATGGCAGTAAAATTTATACTTACAACTTTTAGTAAAGACAAATTTAACACCCTAAAGTAGACATCGTAATGAAATTAACTCCTATGTACTTATCATACACTTTTAATAATTATCATTTTATGGGACTTATGAACTCATCCATTTCCCAACTCCATATCATTATGAAGCAAATATCAGACATCACGCCATTTCATCCATAAATATTTCACTGTATCTCTCAATGATAAAGTTTTTAAAACCATAGTCATAATATCATTATTATAAGAAACAGTTGATTCTTATTATCTCTAAACACCTAATCAGTGAGTCAAATTTTCAACTGTCTCATGAATGTCATGTTTCTTTTTGACAGTTTATTTTTTTTTTCTTTTTGACAGTTTAAATCAAAACCAAACAAGGTCCACATTTTGGGATTGGTTGAAATGCCTCATGTTGCTTTCATTTTTGTTTGTTTCCTTTACTATTCATTTTTTTTGAGGAAACCAGGTCATTCATCATGTGGAATCTTTCACCATCTGGAGTTGGCTTTGTATTCCCATAGTATAACTGTTTTCCTCTACCTTCTAGCTTTCCCATGAAATATACATTCAATTTAGATCAAATTCCAGTACAACTTGGGAATGGAGAAGTGGACTTTATAGGTTATAATTGATTATTAATACTTAGATAAAATAAATTTTAGATTGCAAAATTTTGATATTCTAATCTTGCCACTTCTTATATTACTACCTATAAATTTTCCACAAAGAAAGTATCCCCCTTATCTATTTTTCTGGCTTAATTTTTTCACTTTATTTACCAATTTTCAAAATAATGCATTGGTTTACTAGTATTCAGCAACATTGAACAATTGGTATTTTACAAAATATCATTATGACATAGAGTTGACATACATCAGGATTTTTAAATATTTGTTATTTTCAATAAAGGGCAGTTATTTTCATTATTGTCAAACTGTCCCATATTTGTGCAATGGGAGTCTCTTCATTGTGGCTCTTGATTATTTTCACAAAATCATGATAGTTTTATAGTTTTCTAGATTTCCTGCATGACATTTGCTATAGGATCATCTTGTGCATATTTTGTTCCAGATCTGAACTCCACTATTTCTCAAAGCAATACAAGTTCCTTTTTTTTTTTTCTTTAAATTACATTTCAAGATCATAGTCAGGGTTCAAGTGGTACTTGTTTTGCTTCTGGGTTGGTCACTTTCTCTTAGGCCTTTAAAGTGATATACCTACAGAACATGCTTTATTTTTTTAATATTATACAATGAGTTCATAAAAAGTTTTAAATCTATTAATACACATTGTTAAATAATTACAAAATAAAAATCGAAGCAAACAGTCTCAGAGTGGACTCAGTATTGATTTTCTATCATGATGAGAAATTGAGAACCTTGAAAATTGACCTTTGATGATCTATAGGAAATTTTTGTAATTCCCTCCACTCCACCTTGATTAAAAACAATGAAGCCTGAAGCCTGAAAAAAAAATTGAACCTTTATTATACATACACCAAGTATATAGCTTCACTTACATTTTATAAATTTTAAACTTCAGCATTTTTTTAATTACAGAAAAACTCTGCCAAGGGGAATAAATTATTGAATTCAATGACTCAAAGATAAAATTATTTTCATCCTAGAAGAGTTCATTTTAGTATGTACATTTTATAAAGAAGCTTATGCACAAATGGATTGTGTGATTTTTCTCAATGCTGACAGTTACCAGTTTTTTTAAATTGTCCTTACTCCTAAGTTCCTTTTGTTTTACTATACCACAAAGACTCATACTATTTCTTTTTCTTTAATTTAAATCTCAAATCTTATTAGTTCCTGTATACTGTATAAACTTATAGATATAAAGAAGGAAATGTAGTATTTTTCCAGGAGCTTTATATTATTAATAAAGGAGAGAAAATATAATTGATAATTATTGATGGGTTCTAAATGGATTGTGTGATTTTTCTCAATGCTGACAGTTACCAGTTTTTTTAAATTGTCCTTACTCCTAAGTTCCTTTTGTTTTACTATACCACAAAGACTCATACTATTTCTTTTTCTTTAATTTAAATCTCAAATCTTATTAGTTCCTGTATACTGTATAAACTTATAGATATAAAGAAGGAAATGTAGTATTTTTCCAGGAGCTTTATATTATTAATAAAGGAGAGAAAATATAATTGATAATTATTGATGGGTTCTATTTTATGTATTTGAAATAGGTGTCTTTCAGCTAATGTTTTTCAAAATGCTTAGCCCTGAAATTTGCTCGAATAAAACTTTAAATGATCCCTTGGACTCTAAAGAGAACTATGAAAGACCTTTTCTAAATATTAACCCTCAGAGATTATCTAGACAGGATTTTCTTATCCAATCATGTTAAAACCACTTTAAAGCTTTACAATACTATAACAACTCTCAAATAGAGAAACTGAACAGAGTTTCATTCTTTGTTTCTGAAACCTTTATTAATTGCATTGAGCCTCCAATCAGGACAGAAGGAATGAATACATTTTGTTCATCAGTTTCAACTTATCAATAGCAGAAAATTGCTTCTAGCCATATCATTACATATTGGCGTGCCTACTCATTTTCTCCCGTCACTAGAAGATACCAGTTGATCCCCCATCAGCACTATAGCCTGCTTTCCACTCAACATATGATTAGGCAGGAGATGGGTCAGAGAGATACAGCCATATGAAATTATACAACACATGCATCTGCACTGATTTTTGAAAGAATAGATTTTTGCTGCCCAATAACTCAAACCTGTGAAGCAATCCATATTCCATAATTAACGTAATATTCTGATGCCTGTGTGTATGGAAAAATAAAGGGCAAATACTTTCTGTCAATAATTAGCCATCTTTCAAGTGAACTTATTATATCTTTACAACTGTACCCAAATGAGGTCAAGGTGTTTAGCCTCTAGGAAGAGTACCATTACAGATAATGCCAAGTATTGAAAAGAACACATTAAATTAGACACAGAGATAAGCCTATTATTACACTTGAATCCAGGCCATTTTCTACATTTATAATTTTTTCCATTTTAAAAAGAAAGTCTTCTTACATTTTTAATTTATAATGCATACATTGTCTCTAATTTCTAACATGTAAAGGATATAATTACAGGTTGTCATAAGGAATGCTATCAATGTTTGAAATGAATTAATTAGATGTCACTGCTACATATTCATTTAAAAAATATTTTTATAGCAACTGAAATTGTGAATGTTTGACTTCTTCTCCACTTCTGTTGATCATATTTTTAACGTTTATTTGTTTTTGAGACAGAGAGAGACAGAGCATGAACGGAGGAGGGTCAGAGAGAGGGAGACACAGAATCTGAAACAGGCTCCAGGCTCTGAGCTGTCAGCACAGAGCCCGACACGGGGCTCGAACTCATGGACCGCGAAATCATGACCTGAGCCGAAGTCAGCCGCTTAACTGACTGAGCCACCCAGGCGCCCCATGTTGATCATATTTTTAAAAGTATATTGATGTATGATATCAGAACCATTAGATTCATATAAATATTTTCTATATTAGAACATATTTTCTATTTTTCTGCTCTCATTGCAGATTGACTTTATATACCCATCATTAGGATAAAGCACGTCAAAATGGCTAAAATTACAAAACATTTTGTTTTCTGTACCTCCTGATAAATTTAATTTATACAGTTTTTTGGATACATTTTCATTGACAGAACATGTTTTGTTTTCTTTTTTCAAAATATATATAAAATTATATAATATGAAAAAAAAACCAAAATGCATTATTTGAAGTTGAGTCTACAAGACACTGAAATGCTTAACTCAAAAGAACTAGGCAGCTTTAAATAAATATGTATGGGGCACCTGAGTAGCTCAGTCGGTTGAGTGTCTGACTTCACCTCTGGTCATGATCTCGTTGGTGAGTTTGAGCCCCCACGTTGCACTCTGTGCTGACAACTCAGAGCCTGGAACCTGCTTCCAATTCTGTGTTTCCCTCTCCCTCTGTCCCTCTCCTGCTCATGCTCGCTCTCTCTCTCAAAAATAAATAAGCACTAAAAAAATAAAATAAATATGTAAATTAATGGATCAGAAAACATATGAAAACTTATATAATTTGACTTATAATTCACAGAAATGATCAATTGGCTTGCCCAATATGAAACAAAGCTTGAGATGGATATATACTGACACATAAAAGTATAAAAAAACAATGATTTTGATGGTCAGTTTTCAAAGTTATATTTTATAATCAATAAAACTAATCTAGAGAAAATATCTTCTTTCAACTATTGTTACGTTAGCAATCTTGGACAAAGCACTTTCTGCAAAGGCACTTGTAGGCTTTTTCTCTGGAGAAATAATAACTGTTCTATTTGTTTTACTCAGAGTTCATCCAATAATTTAAAGACCAGTTTAGGGGTGCCTGGGTGGCGCAGTCGGTTGAGCGTCCGACTTCAGCCAGGTCACGATCTCGCGGTCCGGGAGTTCGAGCCCCGCGTTGGGCTCTGGGCTGATGGCTCGGAGCCTGGAGCCTGTTTCCGATTCTGTGTCTCCCTCTCTCTCTGCCCCTCCCCCGTTCATGCTCTGTCTCTCTCTGTCCCAAAAATAAATAAACGTTGAAAAAAAAATTAAAAAATAAATAAATAAAAAATAAAGACCAGTTTAACTATATCAAACATCTTATTAGAATGTTCATAGTAGCATGGACAGTCCATTTATTTTCTTCTACTGCTCTGTAAGACATGTACTCTATTTCTTAATTTTCATAGAGATTTTAACATGCCTTCTAAACGTTAAAATTCTAAAATCATTTAAAGTTACATATGTACCAGGGGCACCTATTGGCTCAGTTGGTTAAGTGACCGACTTCAGCTCAGGTTATGATCTCACAGTTCAAGAGTTCAAGCCCCGCTTTGGGCTCTGCACTGACAGCTCAGAGCCTGGAGCCTGCTTGCAATTTTGTGTTTCCCTCTCTCTATTTGCCCCTCCCCTGCTCATGCCCGCTCTCTCTAAATAAATAAATAAACATTAAAAAAAAACTTCTTTTAAGTTACATATGTACCCTTTTCTTGAGTATTTTATTTCCTATTACCCCCTTCAGGATTTCCCTCGTTGTTGCTTTTGTGTATTTGAGTGAGTTGTTCTAGCTTGTATTAACCCATAGGAAAAAATATATATATTGCTTCTTACAATCAATATTTTTATAGATGTATAACTATATTCGATACTCTTTGATCATCTTATCTTTATGTATCTTAGACCTTGTAGTTGGAATCACTTTTACTCTGCCTACATAATACCATTTGGAATTTTATTTAGTGAGGTTCTCCTGGTGGCAAACTCAATTCTATTGTTGGTAATCTTGTGTTTGGAAAAATGGGACTGGATATTCAGTTCTAGGTTGACGATTATTTTTCTTAAATCATTTTAGTTTTTATTGTTTGCTATCCACTGACACCATTGAGAAATCAGCTATTTGCTATTGCCATTCTTTGGAGGTTGAACAGTCTTCACTCTCAGGATACTTCTGTTATTCCTCTTGGCCTTTGATATTCTGTGGTTTCATTTTGATATATGTCTGGGTGAGAATTTATTTAAAATTCTTCTGGTTTGGAATTCAATAGACTTTCTGGGTAGCAATGATTTTATTAGAAGGCAATTCTCCATAATTTTCTATTAAATTTCTGTACATTTTGTGAAGCAGTACTGGCAGCTTTGTTCTAGATTATCTTTTTAAGGATATCTTCATAGAGCACAGCTTTGGAATACATAAATTGTCTTCTTTCAGGTATAAGGACAAATTTATTTCCTGACCAGGATAATAAAAACAATGTGTCCAGGGGCGCCTGGGTGGCGCAGTCGGTTAAGCGTCCGACTTCAGCCAGGTCACGATCTCGTGGTCTGTGAGTTCGAGCCCCGCGTCAGGCTCTGGGCTGATGGCTCAGAGCCTGGAGCCTGTTTCCGATTCTGTGTCTCCCTCTCTCTGCCCCTCCCCCGTTCATGCTCTGTCTCTCTCTGTCCCAAAAATAAATAAACGTTGAAAAAAAAAAAAAACAAAAAACAATGTGTCCATCCAGGCAAACACTGGGCAGTTTTGCTAACATCACCCTTTAAAATTCTATGTTCCCTAAACTCAAGAGTTCTCAGGTGTCACAAAATTCACTGTACATATTGTGCTTCCGGATCTCCCTCTGCATCAACGTTGTCAGATTTGGCTAAGAAGAACTTAGCAAACATGAGCTCAACATTTCTGTTGTCTCATGGAAAATAGTTATCTTTCTCTGACCCAGGAAACTTGTTTCTTCTGCAATTTCTATAAAACTGTGGCAAACTGGGGTGCCTGGGTGGCTCAGACTTCCACTCAGGTCATGATCTCATAGTTCTTGAGTTCAAGCCCCACATCAGGTTCTCTGCTGTCAGCACAGAGCCCACTACAGATCCTCTGTCCCCTTCTTTCTCTGCCCCTATCCTCTCAAAATTAAATAAACATTTTTTTAAACTGTGACAAACTAACTTATTAGCTTGCAAGTAGTGTAAAACATCAAATCCTTCAAAGCTTTTGACAGACTTTCATTAGTTCTGCAGAGTTTTTAGCTATTATTTATTTGCACATTCCTCTTGTCAGACTCTTTCTTTTCACTTTCTGGTACCCCAATTAAATATTCTTGTACTTTTTACTCTATTCTCCTTCTTTCTTGACATTTTCTTCATGTGTTTCATCTTTTTCCCAACCATATTCCAATTAATGTCTTCAAATATATCTTCTAGTTCATTAAAATTAATAATTTACTGTATTAGACTGCTGAGGCAGCCATAACAGAATACCCCCCCACACACACACACACACACCACACAATGGCAGGCTTAAACAACAGGAATTTATTTTCTCACAGTCCTGGGAGCTAGAACTCCAAGATCAAGGCGCCATCAGAGTTGGTCTCTGAGGAGACTTCTCTCCTTGGCTTACAAATTGTTGCTTTCTCACTATGTCTTCTCATGGTCTTTTGTCTATGCACAAGCATCCTTGGTGTCTCTACTTTCCTCAAATTGACACCAGTCCTATTGGATTAGGGTTATTCTGTATGGCCTCATTCAAGTTTAATTGCTTCCTTAAAGGCCCTATCACTCCTAAGGGTTTTCTAATATTAATGATTTTTCATATCTGGAATTTGTATTTTATTTTGTTTCAAAATGTTTAATCATTTTATAATGTTTATCTTTGCTCATATTTTAATTACTCCTTTCATCTCTTTAAGAAGTAATTATTTTAAAGCACCTAGGAGGCTCGGTCAGTTAAGTGACTAACTCTTGATTTTGACTTAGGTCATGATATCACAGATCATGAGATTAATTGATCCCTGCATTGGGCTGTACAGTGTGGAGCCTGCTTGGGATTCTCTTTCTCTCTCTCTCTCTCTCTCTCCCCCAACCTCCTCTCCCAAATTAAATAAACATTACAAACAAAAAAGAAGTACTTGTTTTAAATACTGTGTCTGCTAAGTCCAGTATCTCACATTACTGTGTTTTTGAACTTCTTTGCCTTGCTTCTGCTGAATCTTGCTCATGACACTTTGTTTCCTTATGAGTTTTCTGATATCCTATAAGGCTCACATCTTCTAAAATGTTAAGTCTGTGAATCATTTGAGGTATGTGTGGAAATGGATTTCTCCAGGGAGGCTCAGCTTTTGCTTTTCCCAGGCAACTGAGGTCACTATTGGCTCAAATCATATCAAACTAAATTCAAAGCTTAAAGTTTTTAAGACAATCAGGTGATAAAATTTCATGTTATCTCTGGGTTGTGATTATTGTTCCCCTTTCATTCTTTTTATCAGGTTTTGAAGCCAGCCTAACCACCTAAATTTTTAAAGTTTTCTAAAATGTTTTCTCTGCTTCAACACACCTTTACTCCCTAATTTATTGCAGTCTTTTCCCCCCAAATTCTTCTGAAACTACATTCAAGGAATACTAATAAATTTCATACTCAAAGCTAGCAGCTTTTTTAAAAATTTTTTTTAAGTTTACTTATTTTTTACAGAGACAGAGAGCGTGAGCTGGGGAGGGGCAGCAAGGCAGGGAGACACAGAATCTGAAGCAGGCTCCAGGCTCTGAGCTGTCAGCACAGAGCCCGATGCAGGGCTCAAACTCATGAACCATGAGATCATGACCTGGGCAGAAGTTAGATGCTTAACTGACTGAGCCACCCAGGCGCCCTGACACAAGCTTCTTTTTAATGTCATTATTTTATTGCATTTAACACTGTAAATCACTTTTTCATGCCTTCTATATTGTAATTTTTCTTGCTTTTCCTACCAATTCTCTCCTTATATCCATCCCATATCCTTCATAATCATCACTCCTTTCCTGACTGACAAAATTCTTTCAATGCCCAATGTTTGTCCTAACTCTCTCCTTAATTTTTCATGTTTCTTTCAAATTCCCCCTTTATTTTTTGGCTTCAAAAACTAACTACAATTTGATGTTACCCAAAACTATTATCTCCAATAATCCTTATATACCCACAACAACAGATCCATAATCATCATAGCCCTGTGTATCTTAACTATTCATTAGATTTCTATCTAGCAGTCAACTGACTGAACACAATCACTGTTTTTCCAAATCTGTCTCTTCTCCTTATTTTCAATAATAATAATAATAATAATAATAATAATAATAACTGATATTTATGTCAAGCATATGGATCTTCCAGATATTGCTTTTGGTGCTTTATAGATTAAGTTAATTAATCCTAAAAAGAATTCTATAACATAGGGCTTATCGTTATTTCCTCCTTACAGATGATGGAACTGAGACACAAACAGGTTAAAATATTTTCCTCGTGTCACTCAGCCATTTAGTGGTTGATCTAGTACCCACTATGGTGCTAGGGTTTATTCTTGATTGATATTCCCATAAACAGCTAGTTAATATAGTAGGTCACCATTTCCTTCTTTCCAGACTTATATACACATACATGAATTCTATGTCTAAACACTCTTCATTATCCAAACTGTCACATATCATAATAATCAATAGAAATAAATTAAATTTTGTTATAAATCCTAAGTCCTTAATTCTTACTGCTAGACTAATTAATGTGCTAGAGGTAATTAAATCAGCATAAATATCATAGCTGAATTTCATGCAAAAGATCAGAAAATGTTATGCCCATTAATAACTTCTGTAGCTATTCAAGCAAATATAATGCAATAAGGATAATTAAATCTTGTGCTTCAGGGAGCAAGTAGGTTTGCTTAAGGAACAGAAAGGAAAAATGCCTTTATCCTCTACCCTAGGGAAAAGAGTGGAAAAACTGATGAGGTATATTAATGGGATAGTAGAAAGGGTAACATCTGCTGTTCTCTGAAATATCAGAGCTTTGGCTGAGATAGAATTAACTGATTCATATCTGATATTGAATTATAGTAACTTTCATTTACAACATGGTGAAATAGACTCTATTTTAACTTCATTTTAGTTTTAATTTAGTAACTACAGTACAAAAATGCATGTTGTCTCATAAATACACCACATATTACATTTTGGAGTACCTGGCAGGAAGTACTTCTAATGATTTTTAGTTTCTGTTTTCAAAATTGATTACAGTGGTGCTAAGTTCTCAGAGAAAAAGTTTACCTTTTCTTTCCACAGTTTCTATACTGGCCTGTATCTGAATTGTCAATGGACTACTGCAAACAGCAGAAACATGTAGGTAATAACATCAGGTGTCCAAAATACCAAACCAGGTATAGATCAAGTCATAGAAAGCTGTACTATCTTGAATCCTTTAAGATTAAAGATGCTCCAGTATTGGCAGCAATCACCTGAGAGCCTGTAAAGAAGATTCAAATTTAATGCCTAAAAAAATGATAATTTCTAATTTTAGATATATACCTGCTTGCAAATTCCAGGTATACTTAATTATATCTAATTTTAGATATATACCTGCTTGCAAATTTGTCAATCTTCCAGCCTTAGTGGCTCCATATACTAATAGCAGTGAGTTTTAATAGACTGAAGAACTCTAATAATTTCAGTTCTAAATCTCAGGTTGTGAGAGTATTTTTATTTTAATACTTTCCTAAAATTTAATTTTATTCCTATCTTCCCTCATTTTTTTTTCCATGCCTGGGCCTCTGGGCTGTGCCAATTTGCATATTTGAATTAATGCACGAAATAATGTTTGAAAGTCTAATCTTATTAAATGCCTTTAAATCCAACACTTCCTCTGACTAGTTAGACCTTATTAATTAATCCATATGTTACCAAAACCTCATGCTGGCTGCCTCCTTGGTTGTTACTGGGGGTCAACTGGACCAACAGGTTCCCTTAAATAAACACAGCATCGACACAAGGAACTTTATGTGAAGTTACATCTCTAAAGTAGCTCCCTTTTCCACTAACACAAAACTGGATGCATTATAGAATTTACTGGTTGACTAATTGCTTAAGAGTTGACAGTTGTTGAGCTAAGGATTTTTCATGTCATTTCTCACCCGAGTCAAACTTTGTCACAAGCAAATTTGAAAAGGAAAGTGAAATGATTTGTATGTTCTATATGCTACAATTGTACTAATGATAGTAGAAATACTTCATTGGGTGGTAATAGGCCTAAGGAAAGAGAAAGGAAAGTAACTGTTAAGTGCAATAACATATCAAAATATGAACAACATTACTTTCAATAAGTAAAGATACAAATAAATGCCTGTGGCTTTATATGAGCAACAGGAGAAAATGCCATAAGTGTAGATGCACTATAAACTGTATGGAATATATTTTGAAAGTGTATATGTCTGTGACTTGTCCTGTCAATTATATATAGGACATAATTAGTGATGAAGTTAAGTGCTAAACTACTATTGTTTACATACACAAGTCTCAGAAGAGACTCCACTTTTCAGCATTAAATAGGAGGAACTCAAGATGGGAAATAATTTTCATAGTTACCTCAGGCTGAGAAATAGAAGTGGTCAACTAGTTATTCCAGAAAAAAAGATTTCTTGTTCTAGCAAAAAGGGTTATAGAAGAGATCTTCTAAGTACAACAGCTAAAACAGATGGCCACTCTCCCCAAAGGACTTGCCCTTGTTCATTCCTGTACCTTGTACATCCAAATAAACATTTATGGAATATTAGCCTTTACCATCCAGTGAAAATCTTCGTATTTATGAAGCTGCAAGATGCATTTTGGAACCAGCCCAGTTATCCACCCAATCATTATTAATAGAAATTTATGGTGTAGACAGAAATACTTGACATAGTAGGGATTCCCAAGCCATATCATTTCCAAAACTCTGAATATGGATTTTGAAGAGAGGCAGTCCAGTGCAAGGTCTTGTATTTGTCATAATGGAAATGATATTAACCCACTATAATTCATTTTTCTTTCTTTTAGTAACAGATGCAACCAAGTTTTATTCATTTACCTGTGAATATTAATAATATAGCTCCTTATTATGTACAATTGAGATTTATGAGGGGTGCCTGGGTGGCTCAGTTGGTTAAGTATCCAACTTCAGCTCAGGTCATGATCTCATGGTTTGTGGGTTTGAGCCCCGCTTGGGGCTCTGTGCTGACAGCTAGGAGCCTGGAGCTTCCTTCGGATTCTGTGTCTCCCTCTCTCTTTCTGCCCTTTCCCTGCTTGCGCTGTCTCTCTCTCTCTCAAAAATAAACATTAAAAAAAAAAAAAAGATTTATGATATAGACTTGCTCCTCCCTGCAAACTTGAGTGTGGTGTGGCTGCTTGTGTGTAAGCAAAAGCACTGAATAGGCCCCTTTTAAAACTTGTGATATGTTTCTGAAAGAAATGGTATGATGTTGGCTAAATGGGACTGTGGTAATAATTACAATAGAGCGATTAATAGGACATTACAAGTGCTGTTACAGCATTTTGTTGTACAAAAGAATGGTTGAATGGATATTTCCAAAAATTAAAAATAGAAAACCAAAATGAATATTGCAAAACTGCTGTATCTACATAGCAAATGAAAACTCTTAACAAATGGATATTTGCCAGGAAAATCTGACCTAAAATAATTTTATTAAATACTCCTTAGCAATTAATAATGTGTTCTTTTTTTAGCAATTAATATGCTCTTCTTATAACTAGTAATACAAAAATTTAATAACAAGAATTTATAGTTGAAATTAGCAGATATCACCAGCATAGCTGTATAAGTAGGTCATTATGTCATTAATAATGGACATTCCGACAGCCTAAATTTCTGTGTTAGTGGTGGAATTATATATAAGAACAGAATTATAGTTAGAATATTTCATCATTTTTCAAAGTTTTTGCATGCCATCATAACTATTTATTGTATCAATGAAAGTGCAGTTTTTAATATGTCAAAAATAGGCATAATAAAACTGGTAATGTAGTTGAGAACAACAGACCACAATGTACTGAGTCACTACAGTGTGCCAAATCTGTATTGCATTTAGTACAATGCATACTCATTACAATAAGATTAGGTACGTATTATTACTACCATTTTAAACATGAAATATAAACATGATTTAGTAAGTATTTAAAATTCTGGTTTAGCTTCTCAATATACTCTTAACCACTATGCTCTGATTTCATTTTTAGCTATATGTTTAGATCATGTCTTCCTGCCAGCATCTGATTCTTTCTCCTTTCCTCACCACACTTAGTCATGACATCAGGCACAGTGTTCAGGATCTCATGATCTGGATGAAATCTAGATCCGGTGTCTCTTGATTTAAAGACCCATCAACTAAAAAGTCAAATTATCTGTCAGGTAATGGTAGAAAGGAGACATGATGACTGCAACAATTTCTCCCACATAAAAGGGGAATGTTGAGAGGTATTTAGCAGTCACTGGTCCACAGACATTCTGAAATCCCACTTGGCATTACCTGGAGTAGAAAATATTCCTTGACCTAAGTTCTGGGAGTAGGTCCAAAGACCACTATTTTCTACTATGCCTTCTGGGAGTTCATTTCTTTTTTATCATCCTCCTTGGCCAATTGTAATGAAAGGATGGGAAAATATGTCCTTTTTGGCAACCTGTTAACTACCTGTAGAAATTAGATGACCAAGAAGTATTTAACACCTAAAACTCTCAATCTCTTCTAGGCTAGGGTGATGGTGCTTTTTGCTAACACAACTGTATTTTACAAGTTTATGGGTTTTCTGTACACTTTTCAGGTCCACTGCTAAACTCTAGGTGCATAATTCCTCCCACAAGCCTCTCTCTCTCGACTCAATTATGTGTATTTTGGATGTATCACATTTCAGTAAAAATACTACTTTATTCATTCTAGCTTCACTTTTCTCCTGCTGAATGGCAAGTTAGTTATTTTAGAGACATGACCTACTGGGCATGTTAATTATTTTAGAAGTTTAAACAAAATGTTTGATGAAAAAACCTTCCACTGGATTTTTATCCTGAGGTGATTTTTAATGGTAACCTCTGAATTAGGCCTTTTCCTTGAGGCTATATCTTAACGGCTACATTTTTAATTTGGTGAAAAATAATTTTATTTAACAACCTTGTAATTCTGTACTCTCTCCATTACTTCTAAATATTGCTTGAAAACTGGCTGTTTCTTTCACCATTTTATTTTAGTACCTCAACATGTTTATCAGTTACATTATCTTTCTTTCAGTTGTAAGCAATAATTTAGTAAGTGTTTCGATACTATAGACCATAGGTCACAGTTTTTCTAGTGTTCTTACTTAAGTAGTTCCCTTACTATTTTTCTAGCCATTCACAGAAGCTTCCTTGCAGTCTACAGCCCTGATCAAAATCATACGTTAGGTTGTTGTTGCAACAGCACCTCATTTCCTGGTACCAGCTTCCATAATGGTTAGCTATTGCCATAGGAAAGCTGTGGCCTAGATCACCCCAAAACTCAGTGGCTTAAAATAAAAAGCATTTATTCTTATTCATATGTCTGCAAGTCATCTGGGGTTATGTTTGCTGATACTAACTCAGCTTGGTTCCCAGCTGCATGCTGGGTTTAGTCTGTTCTACAAATATCGCATTCCTCTGAGACCAGTGAATTTCCCGAGGCCATTTGTTCTCATGGTGGCCAGAGCGTAAAATAACAAGTCCAACTACACAAGCACATTTCAATCTTCTGCTTAAGTCGTGTGTGCTAACATCCCATTACCAAAACAAATTACACAGACAAGCTCAAAAATCAAGAGGCGGAGAAGTACATCTTGAATTAGGATTTGCAAAGTCATGTGACAAAGATGCAGACACAAAGAGAGATGAATTGTGGCCCAAAGTTTGGTCTGCCACAGCAGGTCTGCACCTTCCTGACTCTGGCCATGATATTTCTAATAAAGCAGAGTAAGGCTTGCATTGTTTATTTGGTCAGCAATTTTATAATATTTACTCATGGTGACACTTAATGGTAGAGGCTTGATTCTTTTGACATACTTGGGTTATTGCTAAATCAGTCTAGGAAAATGTATTTCAAGAAGTCACAACATAGGCTTTCAGACCATTCCACTCCATTCTAAAAATAACTGGGAAAATTAAATGCATGATTTACATGTGGCCTAGAGTGAATAAAAACTGAGTTATCTTCCTTGGAAAATCTAAGAATCCCTTCTAGATATGCAGACACTTTGAGCAGACACTTTGAAGGAGCACCAAGTTCCCCAAAGGACTGTTCTGTATGCCAAATTGGTGACCTGATCCACCCATGTTATGAATACAAGTTATTCACAGACTAGTTAAATGCATCCTTCAGTCATGCAGAAACTGAATTTAGAGGCTTTGGCCCATTTCAAATAAGAAATGTCTTGAATTTTTGTTTTTAATTTCCAAATTATCTTAGGGGAAAAAAAATTCCCAATAAAACCTCAAACAGTGATCAAGGTTCTCAGGCAGTAGTATGAACTAAAGAGCTGTGGGGGGAAAAATCATTGCCTTGTGTCTCTCACAGTACTACCCTCTGCCACCTTTGGGCCTTAGGTAATAAGGAGAGGCCTGAGAAAATAGTTTACGTGTTACTAGGGTACATTGAGACAGGCATCATGGATTGATCCCCTTTTCTGTTCAGACTGCTTGTTGGAACATGGGCAAATCTCATAAAACACTAAATTTTGATTTTCTCATTTTAGGATGGTTATCATAATAGTACCTGATACATAGGGTGGTTTAGAAGATTAAATGACTTTATACATACAATAGCATTACCCCAGTACCTGGTAAAAAGCAAATACTATGTGTCTATGTATGTACACACACACACACACACACACACACACACACAATACCACTTTTCTTTCTCTTTTTCGATATTTTCTTTTCTTTTTCTTCTGCTCACTACAGTCTTCATCCTCTCTTCTGTATTTCCCCTACCCTCTGGTTGCTTTCATAAACATTAGATAAAATAATTATGTGATGACTGCACAAAATTGGACCCTAGAGGAAATACAATAAAACAAAACCCATCTGAGACTTAGACACAAATACCTAAAAATTTAAATACAAGGCTGGTCAAGCCACATCTTACTATCTGTACAATAGTCTGTTTAGTGTATGTCTATAAACAGCATTAGAGTCAAACGTTAATAGTTAACGTTGTAGAACATCTTGGTGTTAATTGCTCAGCACTGAATGGATAATCATCTATACATTCATCTATTTAAAACACAGATTGCAAAACAATATATAACTTTATTTTTAAATTTTTTTTCAATGTTTATTTATTTTTGGGACAGAGAGAGACAGAGCATGAACGGGGGAGGGGCAGAGAGAGAGGGAGACACAGAATCGGAAACAGGCTCCAGGCTCTGAGCTATCAGCCCAGAGCCTGACGCGGGGCTCGAACTCACAGATCGCGAGATCGTGACCTGGCTGAAGTCAGACGCTTAACCGACTGTGCCACCCAGGCGCCCCAAAACAATATATAACTTTAAATAATCTCTTGTCTTTGATTTATTGCCCACCGTTACTCTAATTGCTTTATCATTTAAGCAGCTGGAGACAAATCTTAGAAAAAAATACTGTATTAGATTATGTATCCAATCCCAGAAGTACAAACAATATCCAGTCTATTTCAAATTTTTTTAATGTTTGTTTATTTATGAGAGAGAGAGAGAGGGCGCACGCATGCATGAGCAGGGGAGGGGCAGAGAGAGAGAGAGGGAGACACAGAATCCAAAGCAGGCGAACGTGGGGCTTAAACTCACAAACTGAGAGCATGACCTGAGCCGAAGTTGGTCGCTTAACCAACTGAGCCATCCAGGCATCCCCTCAAGTCTTTTTCTTAAAGCTAAAGTATGAGTGAAATAAAGAGATATATTTGTTGACATTCAGTTCCATAAAATGTAGATTTGAGGGTCCTTTGAGGAAAAGAGAATATTGTATACTGATTTCTATTCATAGTGATGCAGATTTGAAATTGTAGAGTTTACCTATAAGGAAGAGAGATAATGTTATAGTGCTTTAAACAACTCAGAACTTTATTTACCCATATTACAAAAAGTCAGAAGGTTGACAGGTACTGACATTTATATCAACTGGTCACGGCTTTCAGAGCCCAGGACTGAGATTTTCTTGGCTCTATTTTCTTAATGTGAACTAAGATAATAAAGACAGAGCTACAGCTCCAGTTCTCACATTAGTATTTAAAGCCAGAGAAAAGAGGAGGGGCAACAGAACAACAAAAAAAGATCCTATACTAACTGATTCTTCCTCTATTTAAAAAAAAAATTTTAAATGTTTATTTATTATCGAGAGACAAAGAGAGACAGAGTATGAGCATGGGAGGGGCACAAAGATGGGGAGACACAGAATGCAAAGCAGGCTCCAGGCTCTGAGCTGTCAGCACAGAGCCTGATGCGGGGCTTGAACTCACAAACCACGAGATCATGACCTGAGCCAAAGTTGGATGCTTAACTGACTGAGCCACCTAGGCACCCCAGATCTTCCTCCCTTTTAGAGACCTTTCCTAAAAGCTCTATTTAATGACTTTTGCTTATATGTCATTTGGTAGAATTGAATCAGGGGTATTCCTGTGTACAAGGAAAATTAGGAAATGTGAGTTTTGAGTTCTTGATGTTGACAACAAATTAGATTTTGTTCAGTAAAGAACAAAGTAAGGCTACTTATTAAGTAGACAATAAACAATCTCCCCTGCAGTTGATACTTTGGCTCCCCAACATTCACACATAACATTCATACATACGTCTCCCCATAAGGCATACTTCCCCCCTTCTCAAAGGTGACAGCCAGAAGTCCTATCCTTCTGGCAGCCAGGTCAAAATATAAGATCTCTGGGTGATGTCCAATTCTTCCCATATCATATCTTCCCATAGATATGACTCCTTGTGGTTTAATGATGTATAAACTAAATTACAAGCTACGTGCTCATGATATATTCAAATAATGATGCAGGAGAACAAGAAAAATACAATTATACTACCCCTGAGAATGAAGAATGATGGGAAATGCACAGATCCAACTGATCTCTAAAAACTGTAATATCCTACTAGGGAGAATATCAAGAATTTTCTGCCTCATTAATGGAGAAATGTTCTGGATTAAACATTTGTCAGTCCCTTACTCTATGTACTAAATATCTGCTTTAAATATTGTACTTTTGTCTATGGTATAAGAAAGTGGTCCAGTTTCATTCTTCTGCATGTTGCTATCCAGTTTCCCCAACACCATTTGCTGAAGAGACTGTCTTTTTTTCCATCTGATATTCTTTCCTGCTTTGTAGATTAGTTGCAAATCTTGCCATTTGCAACAATGTAGATGGAACTAGAGTGTATTTGCAAGCAAAATAAGTCAGGCAGAGAAAGACAAATATTATATGATTTCACTCATATGTGGAATTTAAGAAACACATCTAACTGTGGGTCCGTTTCTGGGTTCTTTATTCTGTTCCATTGATCTATGTGTCTGTTTCTGTGCCAGTACCATGTTGTCTTAACAATTACAGTTTTGGTAATATAGCTTGAAGTCTGGAATTATGATGCCTCCAGCTTTGCTTTCCTTTTTCAACATTACTTTGGCTATTTGAAGTCTTTTCTGGTTCCGTACAAATTTTAGAATTGTTTGTTCTAGCTCTGTGAAGAATGCCAGTGTTATTTTGAAAGGGATTGCATTGAATGTGTAGATTGATTTGAGTAGTATTGACATTTTAACAATATTTGTTCTTCCAATCCATGTGCATGGAATATTTTTCGATTTCTTTGTGTCTTCTTCAATTTCTTTCATAAGTTTTCTATAGTTTAGAGTGTGCATATCTTTTACCTATTTGGTTAGGTTTATTCCTAGGTATCTTATTGTTTTTGGTATAATTGTAAATGGGATCAATTCCTTGATTTCACTTTCTCCTGCTTCATTATTGGTGTATAGAAATGCAGCTGGTTTCTGTACATTGATTTCATATCCTGCAACTTAGTGAAATTCCTGGATCAATTCTAGCAGTGTTTTGGTGGAGTCTTTGGATTTTCCATGTACAGTATCATGTCATCTGTGAAGAGTGAAAGTTTGACTTCTTCCTTAACAATTGTTTGCCTTTTATGTTTTTTTGTTGTCTTCGCTGAGGCTAGGACTTCCAGAATTGTGTTGAACAACAATGGTGAGAGTACACATCCCAGTCATGTTCCTGACCATAGGCGGAAAGCTCTCAGTTTTTCCCCCTTGGGGATGATATTAGTGGTGGGTCTTTCATATATGGCCTTTATGATATGGAGGTATGTCCCATCTATCCCTACTTTCTTGAGGGCTTTTATCAAGAAAGGATGTTGTATTTTGTCAAATGCTTTTTCTGCATATGTTGAGAGGATCATGTGGTTCTTATCATTTCTTTTATTAATGTGATATATCATGTTGCAGATATTGAACAAGACCTGCAGCCCAGGATAAATCCCACTTGATCATAGTGAATAATTCTTTTAATGTACTGTTGAATTTGATTTGCTAGTATCTTGTTGAGAATTTTTGCATCCATATTCATCAGGGATATTGGCCTGTAATTCCCCTTTTTAATGGGGATTTTATCTGGTTTTGGATCAAGGTAATGCTGGCCTAATAGAATGAGTTTGAAATTTTTCCTTTTGTTTCTATTTTTTTTGAACAGCTTCAAAAGAACAGGGAGTAACTCTTCTTTAAATGTTTTTAATAGAATTCCCTCAGAAGCCATCCAGCTCTAGGGTGTTAGTTGGGAGATTTTTTATTACTGATTCAATTTCTTTACTGTTTATAGGTCAGTTCAAATTTTCTATTTCTTTCTGTTTCAGTTTCTGTAGTTTATATGTGTCTAGCCAATTCAAAACGGATGAAAGACCTATATGTAAGACAGGAAACCATCAAAATCCTAGAGGAGAAAACCGGCCGCAACCTCTTTGACCTCAGCCACGGCACCTTCTTACTAGACATATCTCTTGAGGCAAGGGAAACAAAAGCAAAAATGAACTTTTGGGACCTCATCAAGATAAAAAGCTTCTGCACCATGAAGGAAACAGTCAAGAAAATTAAAAGGCAGCCTACGGAATGGGAGAAGATATTTGCAAATTGACATATTGGATAAAAGGTTATTATCCAAAGTCCATAAAGAGCTAATCAAACTCAACACTCAAAAAATAAATAATCCAGTGAAAAAATGAGCAGAAGATATGAATAGACACTTTTCCAAGGAAGACATCCAGATGGCTAATAGACACATGAAAAGATGCTCAACCTCACTCATCATCAGGGAAATACATATCAAAACCACAATGAGATACCACCTCATACCTGTCAGAATGGCTAATATGAACAACTCAGAAAACAAAAGATGTTGGTGAGGATGCAGACAAAGGGGAATACTTTTGCACTGTTGGTGTCAATGCAAACTGGTACAGCCATTCTGGAAAACAGAATGGAAAAATTAAAAATAGAACTACCTTACAACCCAGCAATTTCTCTACTAGGTATTTATCCAGAGGATATAAAAATGCTGATTTGAAGGGGCACATGCACCAATGTTTACAGCAGCACTATCAACAATAGCCAAATTATGGAAAGAGCTCAAATGTCCATCGATGAATGAATGGATAGAAAAGATGTGGTATGTATGTATGTATGTATGTACGTATGTGTGTGTATATATATATATATACACACACATGTATGTGTGTGTGTGTATATATATATATACACACACACACACATATACATACACAATGGAGTACTACCTGACAACCAAAAAGACTGAAATCTTGCCATTTGCAACAATGTAGATGGAACTAGAGTGTATTTGCAAGCAAAATAAGTCAGGCAGAGAAAGACAAATATTATATGATTTCACTCATATGTGGAATTTAAGAAACACAACAGATGAACACAGGGGAAGGGAAGGAAAAATAAGATAAAAACAGAGGGGAGGCAAACTATGAGAGACTCTTAAATATAGAGAACAAACTGAGGACTGTTGGAGGGGAATTGGGTGCGGGGATGGTGTATACGGGGGATGGGCATTAAGGAGGGCATTTGTTGGGATGAGTACTGAGTGTTATATACAAGTGATGAATCACTAAGTTCTATTCCTGAAACCATTACTACACTATAAGGTAACTAACTTGGATTTACATAAAAATAAAAATAAACAAACAAAAAAATAAATAAATATTGTACTCAAGGTAGAAAACAAAACAAGCAGACGGCAGCCCTTGGAGCCTAAAAATTTGAGCAGAGATTTTGACAATCTCATGGAGTTGGGGTGACAGAAGTCAGAGTTCATGGTTCAAAAGAAAGAAGGACTTTGTGAAAAACTCCAGTGTTCCTATTGAGACCCAGAAGACCCACACCCTGGATATAAAAGTTATTCACAGGCCCTAACGACACTTGAAATCCACTTTCAACTGGATCAAGATAATCTGCATACCATCTTTCCCTTGGCCAGAAGAAAATCCAATCATTTCAAAACGAAAAAGTAAACATTATTCAGGGTCTCACTAATTTCCCCATGCAATATCAGGAATTTTATAAAAAATAACCAGGCATGCCAATAAAACCTTGCATGAACTTTACATGAATCAGATATTAGTCTATCAAATCTTTATTTTGAGCTACTTTATTCTGCAAATTTATGTGAGATTTATGGAGTCCCTTGAGCCTTCTCCACTTATGTTTCATCAGTTTTACAAACATCCTAACCAATATACTACTTTGGTCCCAATTTCATGTGTGCTAGCCCTTTTTGATCATGTCTATTATATCACACAACTTTCTGCATTTCCCATTCTTTTTTTCTTGTTTTAAATCTTATTCAATCATACTCTTTTCTCTTATAACATAGCCCTATGAACTAGGTAGTATTATTATTCCTACTTTATACATACAGAATCTGAGAATCAGAGATTAAGTAGCCAGTAATTAGTCCAATATTATAAAACTATGATTCAAACCTGGGCATTCTGATTCCAAAATCTATGAACCCAATGATTAGTCTATGCTGCCTCATACATAAGAAAGTAATGGGACTCTAATTATATAAAAGAGGCAAAAGGGAAATCTTGCAAGTATTAACACTGATTACATGGGGGATTGTGTGTGTGTGTGTGTGTGTGTGTGTGTGTGTGTGTGTGTAAAATTATGAATGCTTTATGTTCACTCTCATTTGCATTTTAATACTTTCTAAAATTTGTATGAGCATTGTTTTTTTTAGTTGAATATATTTATAAGACAAAAAAAAAAAACTGAGGATCAAGAGTAATACAGGAGTGCCTGGGTGGCTCAGTCTGTTGAGCTTCCAACTTCAGCTCAGGTCATGATCTCATGGTCTGTGAGTTCAAGCCCCGCGTCGGGCTCTGTGCTGACAGCTCAGTGCCTGGTGCCTGCTTCAGATTCTGTGTCTCCCTCTCTCTCTTACCCTTCCCCATTCATGTCCCTCTCTGTCTCAAAAATAAATAAACATTAAAAAAATTTAAAAAAAGAGTGATACAAAATTATTCTACCCTACTAACAATAACCATAAATAACTGTTTTCTAGTTACAATAGCTATAAATGTCAATGGCTACTTTAGGACCAAGAGAGTACTATTTTATTTCTTTCCATCAATTGTGAATGTAATATTTTAAATATCCTACAATTTTGATTAAATATGAATTGACTTTTAAGGAGTTTATAAATGTATACTACAGATGTCTGTCCAACAAGAAACAGTTCTTTTTGAGGTTTATCAGCCATTTCAAGATACCACTTCATCATAAATTGTACTAGAATTAGCAATTTTCTTACTGAACTTTAATGGCCTGAGTGAATAGTTCTAATGTACAAACAATGTATTCCTATCACACTGTTAGAATTGAATTAACTATCGGAGGTAGAATACTTCCTTTGAAATGCTTTAACAGGCTTCAACTGCAACATGTTTAGCAAATCATTTTAATATACAATGGCAATTGTATTAAACACTCAGTAAGACAAACAATGCTTAATAATTTAAACCACAGAAAAACTGAAAGTAGATTCTTAAAATTGGAATTTAAAAGAAAAAAGCAAAATCTCTCAGCTTGTACAAAAAAGGAGAGATTGTCTGAGCATGAAGTCACACAATGGTCTGAGCAGTAACGGGTGCCACAGGAGAAAAGTCATTGGCGATAAAAAGACTACACATAGATCACTTAAGCAGTTCCTATGTCTGCAGCTGCAGTGTTTTCTGAATGGCTCCTGCCATAACTTAGTCACACTGATGAGGCACATACTTTCTCCTTGAGCCTCCAGTATGCAGAAACTCGTAAGTCATTCTGATCATGATAGAAGATCTTTTGTCCAAAGAACTCCTGATTAATACCCCTAGCATCTAGCTTTGTTTTGTTTTATTTTTTAAATAGGCTCTATACCTAACATGGGGCTTGAACTCAGGACCCCGGATCAACCAAGACTTACATGTTCCACAGACTGAGCCAGCCATGCACCCCAAAAACCACTGGATTTTAGATAGACTTTTTCATAAAGTTACAAATACTAGCCCAGGGAATCTGTACATATGTTGAAATTTGTCATTATCAAACCAACCAAAACAAACCAAAATAATAGAAATAAGTTGCTGTGTGGAGTATATAACTGGCACAAATATTATTTATTTCTTTTTAACGTAATTTTCCAGTTTTCACAGATCTAATTATAGAATCAGGGCTAAAGAGGCAATGGTGGCCCATGGACACTGAACAAGATTCACTGCTCGCTACTTTGAAAGCACGCCACTTATTACATTTCTTTATGTATTTTTGTTTTATTTTTTTAATGTCTATTTATTTTTGAGGGAGAGAGAGCATGAGCCAGGGAGGGGCAGAGAGAGAGAGGGAAGAGGATCCAAAATAGGCTCTGTGCTGATAGCAGAGAGCCTGATGTGGGGCTCGAACTTGTGAACCACATGATCATGACCTGAGCCAAAGTTGGTGGCTTCACCGGCTGAGCCACCCAGGCACCCCTATATGAAGTATTTCTAGTAAATCTCTCTCCTAAAGAGAAAAACTAAGGTTACAGGCATAGAGTAAAACATACATTATTTCTTTGACTTACTGGTACATTTTATATATGTGGCTTTAAGTATCCAATGATATGTATATATTAAATACGTGCATGTATTTCATTTTTATAGTGAGGCTGGTGCTCAAGAGTCATTATCTTTTGAGTTAGCAGTCATTATCTCTAGGCTGATTTATGCATGATTTTTATGTTCTTTATTGAGTTTACTCTAAACATTTTCCGCAATGGACATATATAATCAGAAAAACATTGGAAATAATAGTGCAACAAAAATATTCATTTGCCCAGAAATTAAAGATTTTTAAATTTAGATTTTATAAATACAGATTTGCATGTAGATGCTTCTTTTATTTTCCAGTTTGAGATATAATTGACATATAATATTGTGTAAGTGTAAGGTGTACCACTTGTTGATTTGATACATGTGTACATTGCAAAATCATTACCAAAATAAAATGAGTTAACACAACTGTCACCTCACATAATTACCCTCTTTTTGAAAAATGTTTATTTATTTTGAGAGAGACAGAGAGAGAATCCCAAGCTGTCTCTGCACTGTCAGCACAGTGCCTGCCATGGAGCCCAATCTCACAAACTGAGATCATGACCCAAGCCAAAATCAAGAGTTGGACGCTCAACTGACTGAGACACCCAGGTGCCCCTATCTTTTTTGTTATTGTTGTGGGGATAACATTTAAGATTTACTCTATTAGCAACTCTTAAGTATACAGTATAGTATTGACTATAGTTGTTATCCTATTACATTAGATCTCCAGAACTTATTCATATTTTAACTGGCATTTTATACTTTTTGACCAAAATCTCATTATCCCCACTCTCCAGCCCCTGGAAACCACCATTGTACTATCCTTTTCCATTAGTTCAGCTATTTTAGATTCCACACTGAAGTGAGATCTTACAGTTATTTATCTTTCTCTGTCTTATTTATTTCACTTAGCCTAATGCCCTCAAGGCCCATTCACATTGTTTTAAATGGCAGGATTTCCTTCTTTTTATGGCTGAATTATATTCCATTGTGAATGGATACACACACACACACACACACACACACACACACACACACACACACAGATAACATTTTCATTATCCACTCATCCATCAATGAAGCTATGTTAGCCACTGTGAATAATTTACAGTAAATATAGGAGTATAAATATCTCTTTGAGAGAATGATTTCATTTCCTATGGATATGTATACAGAAATAGAATTGCTTGATCATATGGTAGTTCTATTTTTTTTCATTTTTTGAGGAAACTCCCTACTGTTTCTCATACTGACTGTACCAATTTACATTACCAGTAACAGTGATGTACAAGGGTTCACTTTTCTCCACATTCTTGCCAATACTTGTCTCTTACCTTTTTTGATAATAGACACTTTTCCTTTAATTTTATTTTCATATAATCAAAAATGAAACACACTCTACAAATGTTTTTTACAGCAGATTACATATGGGTCCATTCAGACTTTGTCTCAAAGTGCAGCTAACGTTATCACTGTCTAAGGTGACAGCTGTTAATCATGTAGTCAATGTATTGCTTTAAATGCAGTAGTATGAAGTCCTCAGCATGGAAGGTCCATGTCCCCTTTGTTCTTAAATTAGGTTAAATGGCATTGGTGTCCACATTTATAGACTTGAAGTGCATAAATCCTGAGCAGTTCTGATATACATCTGAGATGAGCTGCTAGGAATTTTGGTCTCAGTTTTAAAAAGGGAGGTCCATCATCAGGGAAATACAAATCAAAACCACACTCAGATATCACCTCACACCAGTCAGAGTGGCCAAAATGAACAAATCAGGAGACTATAGATGCTGGAGAGGATGTGGAGAAACGGGAACCCTCTTGCACTGTTGGTGGGAATGCAAATTGGTGCAGCCGCTCTGGAAAGCAGTGTGGAGGTTCCTCAAAAAATTAAAAATAGACCTACCCTATGACCCAGCAGTAACACTGCTAGGAATTTACCCAAGGGATACAGGAGTACTGAAGCATAGGGGCACTTGTACCCCAATGTTTATAGCAGCACTCTCAACAATAGCCAAATTATGGAAAGAGCCGAAATGTCCATCAACTGATGAATGGATAAAGAAATTGTGGTTTATATACACAATGAAGTACTACGTGGCAATGAGAAAGAATGAAATATGGCCCTTTGTAGCAACGTGGATGGAACTGGAGAGTGTGATGCTAAGTGAAATAAGCCATACAGAGAAAGACAGATACCATATGTTTTCACTCCTATGTGGATCCTGAGAAACTTAACAGAAACCCATGGGGGAGGGGAAGGAAAAAAAAAAAAGGTTAGAGTGGGAGAGAGCCAAAGCATAAGAGACTCTTAAAAACTGAGAACAAACTGAGGGTTGATGGGGGGGTGGGAGGGAGAGGAGGGTGGGTAATGGGTACTGAGGAGGGCACCTTTTGGGATGAGCACTGGGTGTTATATGGAAACCAATTTGACAATAAATTTCATATATTGGAAAAAAAATAAATCTACAGATCTATTCGTGGAAAAAAAAAGGGAGGTCCAAATGGCAGCAGGCTGGCTGCCATAAACTTGAGTTGTTTTCATTCTTTCCTCCAGAAACTAATAGGAGTCAGGTGATATTTCACTGTGGTTCTGGTTTGCAATTCCTTGATTAGTCATGTTGAGTATCTTTTCATGTAACTGTTGGCCATTTCTGTTTTCTTTGGGAAAATGTCTATTCACGTTCTTTGCCCATTTTTTTTTTAATTTTACCAGATTGTTTTCTTGCTACTTGAGTGTCTGAGTTCTTTATACAGATATTAATTCCTTACCAGATGTGTGGTTTGTAAATATTTTCTATCATTCTTTAGATTGCCTTTTATTTTGTTGATTGCTGTTCAGAAGCTTTTCAGTTTACCGTAGTCCCACTATTCTTTTTTTGCTTTTATTGCTTATGCTCATGTTGTCTTATCCCAAAGTAATTGCCAAGACCAGTGTCAAGGAGATTTGTGTGTACTTCTTCTAGAAGTTTTGTGGTTTCAGGTCTTATATTTGAGTCCTTAATCCAATCAGAGTTTGTTTTTGGGAGTGTTGTAAAATAGAGATCTAGGTTCAGTTTTTGCGTATAATATTTAGCTTAGCCACAACCATTTACTGAAGAGACTATCCTTTTCCTGGTGAGTATTCTTGACTCCATTTTCAAAATTTGTTGATCATATTTGTGGGAGTTTATTTCTAAGCTCTTGATTCTGTTCCATTGGGGTAAATGTGCCTGTTTCTATGCCAGTACCTTAGTGTTTTTATTAATAAAACTTTGTAATATAGTTTGAAATCAGGCACTATGATTCTGCAAGCTTTGCTCTTTCTTAGAATTGCTTTAGCTATCCAGGGTATTTAGTGTTTTGATGTGAATTTTAGGAATGTTTTTCTTTTTCTGTGAAAAATACCACTGGAATTTTGATGGGTATTGCATTGAATTTGTAGGGCATCTGCATTTTGACTGCAGGGCTAACCGTGGGTGTGGTTCTCAATGGTGTGCACCAGTGATGGGAGTCGGAGCCCGAGCCGAGTAAGTGTGCTGCTGCAGGAGGTAGCCACCGGTACATGCAGTGGTGCAGACCTTTGACAAGAGTCAGGACATCTTCAGAAACCCCAGCAGCTGTAGGGGCCAGTGCACTCATTTGGCCCCAGGGGATAGCTATTGGTACATGCATGGTAGTGAGGTGGGTGATGGGAGTGGGGGGTGGTGGTATGCAGGTACACAGCTCCAGGGGCGAGCTGCTGGCTCTTGCAGCACTATAGGCTAGTGACGGGAGTTAGAGCCAGATCCAGACCCACAAGCAGCTTTGACCTTTGCTGTTGGTGTCCATTTGTGCAGCTGCAGGGACTAGCTATGGGCACATACATGGCAGCAGAGGCCAGTGACAAGAGCTGGGGCTCAGGACATGCTGGTGCATAGCCACAGGGGCTGGCTGTGGACTTACACAGTGACACGTGTCAGGGCTGGTTCCAGGCCTACAGAGAAGCTGTGGGAGCCCTGGCTGGCAGCATGCACTCATGTGGCTGCAGGAGTTCACTGTGGGCACACACCACATGGAGGGCTGGTGGCAGGAGTTGGAGGTGGCTGCATGAAGGTACAGCCATAGGAGCTATGTGTAGGTGTATGTAGTGGTAGAGGCCAGCCGCAGCAGCCAGGATCGCACAAGACCCACAAACATGTAGCTCCTTCTTAAATGTGGACACATGTTTCTTCCTTATATAAAGCCAAATTGGCTTGGAAAATTGCTAAAATAATATTTTACAAAAATTTAACGAGGAAGAAAAATACAATATTCACAGCAGTCAATACTAACTACAGAACAGCACTGAAAAAGGATGATGTAGTTATATGGAAGTGAAAAAAACATGTAAAACTAGAAGAAATGGAATTTCAAAGAATAGACAGACCATATTTTCCAAATTTTACTCTGCCTAATGGCATTACATTACTTTTGGCTTTCTCTTTATGACAGAAGGTACTATGCTGAAATAGGCTGGATATCCAGAAAACTTTTTATACAGGTAAAGCCATCTGGTTGTTAATTTGCCTTGAAATTTCTGGGAGGTGCCGAGGGCAAAGCAGCAGATGTCACCAATGAACTGTGTAGAGACAATAATCAAATTATCTCCTCCTGCCTTAACATAGGAAACAGAGAGAGAGTGGCATAAACACAGGGAGAGGAATTTAAAAGTCCACACAATTTTAATCCAAAAGCAAAGAATACTGTTTGGATGAGCTTCAGATCTGTAATTATTTCCACAATATTCACAAAATTGGGAAATGTCTACTGAATGGGAACAAATGACTTATGTTGATTTCTATTGGGATATAGAATCTTACATGTGTTCACATCCAGAGTGGCCTACCAAATGAGGACATTATTATTAATAATGTCATATATTAATAATGACAGATAATGGAATATTTTCTTTTAAAGCACTGGTTATTAACTGAAGATGACTCCCTGCCCCCCCACTCCGTGGGGACATTTGTCAGGGAACACTCATCAAAAAATGGAGACATTTTTGGTTGTCACAACTGAAGGGTGCTACTGACATCTAGTTGATAGAGGCTAGGGATGCTGCTAAATATACTACAACACAAGGACATCCTCTTACAATTAAGAATTGTTTAGTCCAAAAATTTCAATAGTGTCAAGATTGAGAAATCCTATTTTAACAAAGACATTGCATTTTAATTATTTTTAAATCTAATGTGACTATAACGCAATCCAAATTTTTCTATTTATAAGAATTAGAAAGACTGAAATTATAAAAAAAATGTAATCTTTTGCAGAATTCCTTTTATAGAAACCAATGGGTTAAGAAATGGGGATCAGTCCTATGTTTCATAGTGATACTTTAGATACTTGTAAGTCAGCGTGATATATTTTTTTGTGCTTTCAATGTGTTTGAATGCCTTTTGAAATATTATACTAACAAATTCATGTATATGCACACATATGTAAATACATAAATACGATTTAGTAGTGAAAAGAAACCTTTGCTGTCAAGAGGAATTGGACCCTCAGAGTGTCTAAAAGAGGTAAAGAATTTTTTAGGCCATATAAAATGCACAAAGGTGTAAATGAACAAGAAGTGAGGATAAGGCATTTGTACTCCTTAGGGAGATTTAGAGGAAAGTTAACCCAGTGCGGAGAGTTCTGGGCCAGGGGATTAAGCCTTTGGGTTAATCAGATTTCAATCTATCACTTACCTATCTATATCAGATTATAAATATTCAGTGAAAATTTTTAAATAATGACAAAAATGTTGTCATTTTGTTTTCTGCATGATGATTAATTTCTGTGACTAATATCTGGAATCATAGGGTCTACAGGATTGATTTTAGAGCTGGCTGCTTCCATTCTTCTACTACTTTTGCTTCACTGACTTCTACTATACGTGTCCGATTGCTATCTGTCCTCTTAATTATTTGCTAAGAGTCAAAGAATAGCCTGAGGAATTCCTTATTTTTTTCCTTACAAAGATAATCTCTTTGTTACAGAGAAACTATGTTCAGAATTACTATAAGTACATCAGCAGAGACAATATATTAAGGATTTCAGGATATCAGGCATGTGAAACATTGCTATGAAATATTTTGCCAATCTATAAATTTTCAGAAGGTTTTCAAAAATGAAATACCACCTTCTTATAAACCTGCTTGAACTAATTATGCAGATGCCAATAAACACCATATGAGCCGTTTGTCTTTTATTATACATAACACTAAGACAGGAATATTTAGAACTATTCACGCTTGATTAAAATAATTTTTCAATTAAAAATGCATTGTCTTAAAACAATAGGAAGCTTTTGTGCCATCAATTTTGAAAAATATGATTAGGAATATTTATCACAGGAGAGTAGTTTTTGGACACAGTCTGGATCAAGAAAAAATGTAAGAGCTTGCTTTTGATAACTGGGGAATAAAAGGCCGCTGACTATATTGTAGTCTCTTACATATATCCCTTTTGTTACTTTGCACTTTATGTTTGTCTGTATTTTTATTATTAAATTACTTAGATTTTTTTAAAGAAGAACTATTTATCAAGGAGTGAGGTTGGTTGGAATCTAAAGATTTCAGCAGGTTATCATTTTAGAAAAGAACACAGAATTTTAATTTAAATGTAGAATATTATAGTGGAAATATTGCGGCATCTTTGCTTGTGATTTAACAAATCACTCAAAAAGTACTCAGGTTTTGTGTTCCCTTTGTTATCAAATAGGCTGCAGTGTTTCTCAAGGACTTGGAAATCAAGTGGTGGAAGGCAGAGCATGTTTAAACCTGAAAACTCAAGACACTTCAGGAATTAAAAGGAAGCTTCCCTAGGTTCAAGTCTCCTCCAGAGTACACAGTCTTTATTTTCCAATTGCAGGGACTGACAGCCGTTCATCTCACCTGTTCAGTCCCTCTGTGTCCAAAGGGCTCACTGATACCAGAGGGATCCCAGCTCCTCTCTAATGCTCACGTTATCAAATATATCAAAGAAATTAATGCACGTAACAGAAGGAGTGTGGATAACAGATACCCGAGAGAACATGTGGATTAGGAAAGATGGACTCAGATACAGAAGCTAAGTAAGATGAGTATTTTGGTAAGGAGATCAGAGTGAGATGATTTGAGTCTAAGCCTTCAGGACACTTGGAGAGGGAAGGCAAGAAAGCTTATAGCTCATGCTGTGAGCTATAAATTAACCTTAAGTGGAGTTGGGGAGATGAAAGTACATATTTTACTTCTAGATTGTGTATAGTTTTTCACTGACTTCAATACTGCAGTAAGATTGAAACATAGGAATTGTAGAATTAATTCAAGTACATTTATATCTACTTAATTATTTAAATTCTAAAAAGTAGATAGTCAGGTCTGTGCATTCAAATCACCATTTTAGCCAGAAGCCTATTGCTTCTATATTTCTAAAGTGACATAGAAAGGCTATAGGTACAAAATTCATTAAAAAAAAAAGAATATTTGGAGTTCTAAATCATCTAAATAGCTGCCTCAGTATTCCATTTCTTGCATGTGTAGGAATACCCTATTTTTTGTGCTGGTAAATAAAGCACATGACTCTTATTTATTGTTAAAATCCAAATAAACATAAAGCCATGATATAAAATTCCCAGCAAAGATGGGTGGTTGTAGGAAAAATGTGTTATTGATTTCATTTTTTTTTAATTGAGAGTGTAATTTTTCTTCGTTTCTTCTATAGGCTCAACCTGCATTGATGATCAATTAAGAGGTTCTTATTAGCTGGGTTTGGGCTTCATGAGAAAGAATTGTCCCCAAGAATCCGTAACATGATGTACAAAACATATGGCTTACAACAAATATGTTCCCAAAGACACCCACATTCCTATACTGAATCAGAATGCTAATGTCCTTTGAGCAAAAACCAGAAAATCTAAGAGTGTGATTTCAGTGTGCTCTTTTTTTTTTTTGTCAAGAGCTGCTATTTGCAAAATACAAATAAGTGTTGTTAACAAAGAGGAACTGGAAATTGCTAATGGATTGAATTGTGTCTCCCCAAATTAATATGTTGACGCCTAATATGACTATTTGTAGATAGGGCTTTTTGTCAATAATTAAGATTAAATGAGGTCATAAGAGTAGAATCCTGATCCAATAGGATCAGTACCCTTATAAGAAGAAGACAAATTCTCTTTACACACACACACACACACACACACACACACACACACACACGAGAAAAGACCATGTGAGAGCACAGAAAGAAGATAGAAGTCTACAAGTCAGGAAGAGAGCTCTCATCAGAAACCAAACAGGCCAGCAGTTCAGTCTTGGACTTCCTAGCCTTTGTTAACTATAAGCTAATAAATTTCTGTTGTTTAAGCCACCAGTCTACGGTATTTTGTTATGACAGCCTGAGCAGACTAATACAAATTTTGGCACTAAGAAGTGGGTTGGGGGGGGGGGGGTTGTGTGTGGAGGGTGCTCCTGTAACAAACACCTAGAAATGTAAAATTGACTTTGGATCTGGGTGATGGGTAGAAGGTAAAAGAGTTTTGAAGTGAATGTTAGAAATATGAATGTTAAAGCTGATTCTGATGAGAGTTCAGAAAGAAAAAGGAGAACTGGAGAGAAAGCTTCCATCTTCTTAGAGAATACATAAATAATCATGAACAGAATATTAGTAGAAATATGGACATTAAGGGCCATGCTAGTGAGATCTCAGATGGAAATTACAAACATGTTTTTGGAAACTGAAGGAAAGGTGAGCTTTGTTATAAAGTGGCAAAGACTTGACTGACCTATGTTGTAGTGTTTGGTGGAAGGTAGAACTTGTAGGTGATGAAAGTATATTTTTAGCTGAGAAGATTTCCAAGCAAAAGTGTTGGAGAAGACTGGTTCCTTCTGGTGGCTAACAGTAAAATGTGAGAAGAGAGAAATGAATTAAGAAAAAAATGTTAAGCACAAGGGAACCAGAACTTGGAAATTTGAAAAATTATCAGCCTATCCATATGGCAGAAAGTGAGAAAGTTTGTTCTGAAAAGAACACTAAGGGTATAGCTGAAAAACCACTTAATAAAGAGATTATGGATATGACTCAGGGACTTAATTGCCAATCTCAGCAGAATCCAGGAATAGAGATGGAATTATACCAGCAAATACACTGACATTTTAAACTAAATCGGCGGGGCGGGGGGGGAGGGCGGGTAGAGTCTAAGAAATAAGGCTGATTTCTTAGATCTTACAGGAATGGACCATAGAGCTATTCAGCTGAAAATATGCACTATTCTTCAAGAAATGGAAAGAATGTCCCTGAAGTAATTTGGAGACCCTCAGAGCTTCCCCATTAGTTTTAAAGGGTGGGGCCACTCACTGCTTCTGTTTCAACAGATCAAAGGCCTCTGATCAAAGGTTTGGGGCAACACCATCCTGTGGAGCCTCACTTGGCAAAGCTTTGGGGGTGTAATTCCCACCTAGTAGAATGGAGGTGGGACTGCTGACCTACTAAGTCCAGAAGGCAAGACCACCCTCCCAATGAATCTGAAAGATGGCCATCAAACCAAAGAGGATTATTCTGGAACTTAAAATCTCATGAAATTTGCCTTGCTAGGTTTGGACTTGATTGGGATCAGTCACCTTTTCCTTTTCTCCATTTTGGAATAGGTATGTCTCTCCTATGGCTTTCCTACCATTGTATTTTGGAAACACAATGGCTTATGTGGTTTCACAAATTCACAGCTGGAGAGGAATTTTTCTTTAGGGTGAATCATATCTTGAGTATCATGCATATCTGATTTGGTGATATCTAGATGAGACCTTGGACTTAAGGATTGATGTTGAGATGAGTTAAGATTTGGGGGACTATTGGGATGGAATGAATATATTTTTCATGTGAGAAGGACATGAATTTTGGGGAGGCAAGGGTAAAATGCTATGGACAGAATTCTGTTGAACAGAAATTCATATACTGAATCCCTAATTTCTAATGTGTCCGTATTTGGAGATAGGGCTTTTAGGAGGCAGTTAAGGGTAAATGACATCATAACAGTGAGTACATGATTCAATAGGATTAGTATAATTAAAAGAAGAGAAAGAGACCAGAACTTTCTCTCTGCTATGTGAGAACTCAGCAAGAAGGCTGCAGTCTTACAAGCCAGGATGAGAGTTCTCATCAGAAACCAAACTGGCTGCTACCTTGATCTTGGACTTCTCAGTCTCTCAAACTGTGAGAAAATAAATTTCTGTTGTGTAAGCCACACAGTCTATGGTATTTTGTTATGGCAGCCCAAACTGACTAATAAAGAAATGTACAGAACAGCCACTGCCACTTTCAAACTTGAAAATTGAAGAAAAAATGTATGTAGCTACAGGAAAAAATTAGAAAAATAATCTAATATACATCACTTGAAGATATACAAGCAAGGCAAGTCAGAGTGATCAGAATTTTCATGTTTTGTACTTTAAAAGTTTTTCATTCATGAATCATGCTTTCAGTGTTGTATCTAAAAATTCATTGCCAAACCCTAGGCCATCTAAATTTCCTATGTTTTCTTATAAAAATTTAGCAATTTGAGCTTTACATTCATGTCAGTGATCCATTTTCAGCTCATTTTTTTTGTGTGTGAAATGTATTACATCTATATCTAGATGCGTTTTTTTATGGATGCCAAACTATTCCAGTACCATTTGTTGAAAAGACACCTTTTCTCCACTGAATTGCCTTTGTTTCCTCATCAAAGACCAGTTGACTATATATTTATGGTTCTGTATTTGGACTCTCTCTTCTGTTCCATTTATCTGTGTGTCTTTTATTTTGTTAATATCATGCGGCCCTGATTATTGCAGCTTATAGTAAATTTTGAAATTGAGTGGTATGGGCTTTCCAGTTTTGTTATTCCTCTTCAATATTGTCTTGGATATTCGAGATTTTTCCCCTTCCCATGTAAATTTAGAATCAGTTTTTTTCTTCTACTGAATATCTACTAAATATCTTGCAGGATTTTGATGGAGATTGTGTTGACTCTATAAAGCCTATGAGAACAGACATCATAACAATATTCCAACCTATGGGCATGAAATCTATTTACTTAGATCTTCTATGATTTCTTTCATTAGAGTTCTATAGTTCTCCACTTCTAGATCCTATACAAATCATACTCTAGTTTTACCAGAGTAATGACAAAATCTCATTTACATTTAAAAAGAAAAATTTGATTACATGTGGAAAATGCATCAGTAGTGTCAACGAGACTTCTAATCATCTGGTTGGTTGTGTGTAAGTGTTAAGGGGAAAAGAGAAATCTGTTGTTGCAAGTTAGTGGAGGGTGGTGCCACAGGTTGAGATAGTGCAGATTAGGAAATTAGAGGATTTTGTTATAAAGATACAAGAACATTGCTTAGGAAATCTCAAGCCTAAGGTAACTATTAAACAGCTTGAGGAAGAACTAAGGAAGTCAATAATTGAGTATAATATATTCATACTTCTGAGAAAAATGCATGGCATGGCATAAGAATTTCAGAGCAATGCTACAGAGAATGGGAACTGTAAACACAATTAAAATCATGTAACTAAATGATCAGCAACAATCATACAATACAGAAGTAGAAGAGAAGAGGCCAAGGACAGAGTCCTGGGAATTTCCATATTTAGAGATCAAGCAGTAGGAAGGAGACATCAACATAAACTGAGAGTACACTGAGTAAGAGAAAATTTAGGAGAAAGGTATCATGGTAGCCAAAATACAAAAAAGAAAAAAAAATATTAAGGGGAATTGTCAACTGTAATTAATATTGCTCAGAAGTCAAGTAAAATAGAGAACCATAGCAATTGAATGTCATAGGTGATCTTGACCAGCAGTTTCAGGGGAACTGTGGGATAGAAGCCCAACTGGAGTTAGTTGAAGAGAGACTTGAAGTGTTGACATATAAACTGTGACTACAGACTAAACATTTTTTAAAGAAAACAGAGATATGCAATAGAATATGAGTTTAGGAGTTGTTTTGTTATTTAGAAATAGGAAAAAAAAAAGCTGGTTAAATTATCACAGTGATGAAATGAACCAGTGCAGGGAGAAATGGGTGGTACTAGGAAAAAAAAGGAAATAATTGCAAAATCTGTGCAAATGAAGTAATTTTGGAAGCCCATGCTAGAATGAGTAGTATACTTAGAACAACATATTGGTTATATTTCCAAACCTTGGTTTTGTGATCAAATATTTGGTAGGTAGGAGATGCTAATCCCTTTAAAAATGTATGCAATCACTTGACTTGAATGGAAAGATTAGAAATAGACACAAGGCTACTATTGCCCAGGCTACTGGCAAGTTCAGAAGAAGGATATATCCTTAAGAGAGTTAAGTATCACTTGTGGTTGTGCATTCTGAAGCAGGAACTGGGATGGGTCAGCACGGTTTCCATTTGGGTGGGTTAGAAATTTAGTCATCAAAGGCACTAATTTTCCAGTGGCTAGCTCCTTGGGGCTTGGTACTACAGCAGGTATAGACAGACACACCAATGGAATGCGTTAGATTCTAAAGATGTTGTAAGGTTTAAAATTCTAGTTATTGTAATTGTTACAAGTGGAAACATGATTTAATAGAAAGGATCCCTACAAAGCTTTGGGGATAACTGACTAGTCATATAGGAAAAATAGCAACAAAAATTTATTTCCAGATGGAGTAAAAATTGAAATGCAAAAATTAAGACATAGAAGTACAAATTAAACAGAAATATATGTACATAAACTTGCAGTGAGGAAGGAATTTCTAAGCTTGACAAAGATAAAAATCTTCAGGGAAATGTATAAAATCTATGACCAAAATTCTCTCACTTTCTATACATTAAATGTAATCTAGACATTTAAGTATATATAATAATATGAAGAAAATACATGCATATAGGGTGATGGGATTAAGAGTTGCTTTGTTAACATTGATAGATCTTTTTAAAGAATGTAGTAGCAAATAGACAAATGTCACAAATAGGTAAATCAAATGTCTATAATTTGGCAATTAGAAGTGCTTTTACTTTAATGAAAATATTTGGTGTTAACTAACATGGAAAAAGCAAATGTAGTGAACGTATGAAGAAATATCCATTTTTACTAATTTTAGAAGAAATGTGAGAACATAAATAGTGGGTTTTCTTTTGATTTTGGAAAAAATCAAAATATTCTGCTTTCATAGAATTTCTGGGAAATTTGTATTATCTTAAATTATTGTTAAAATTATAAAATAATAATGCGAAGTTTAGAGAAAAGGTTGACAGTATGTCCCTCACCCTCTCCCAATGTTCAATCCTGCATGTCATAATAGTGACATCCTTGGTTTCTATCAGAAAGTGACATGTACTAATGCATGTAAAGGTTGATGATTACACATGAAACATTTGGAAAGTCACAGTAAGAGAATTCTTAATAAGTTTAGTACACTCACATAATAGATGGATAGGACATTATTCAAAGTGTATTTATTTAAAAACGATGCCATCTTAATTATGATTTTAATTCTAAAAGTAAATACACACTGAAAAAAAGACAGAAACAAACAGGAAAAAAAAACAAAGTTAAAAAATGAAAGGAAGATTGCATAATAGTAATAAAAGTGATTTATGTTTAATTATAATTCTTTCCTTAATAATACTTACATTCCTCAAATTTACTATAACAAATAATATTTATATTCCTCAAATTTACTATAATAATTATGATTAAAATTAAAAAGAGTAAAATTAAAAGCCAAAAACTACATGATGTGAAATTTTTGTAGAAATAGCTGGATTTATACAAAGAGTAGTTAATTTCTTCTCACCTCATTTTTCAATTTAATTTTCTATACTTAAGTCACTTATATGTGAATGATTAATAAAGAAAGAAATGGCTGTGTAAGAAATAGAAATTATTCCTGTGGAAATTGTCACTTTTTCCTACAGAACTCTTCAAAATTAAAGCCTTTTTTCCAACAAAATAAATATGTTAATGTGTAAGCTCAAATATATCACACATCTATTGAGCAAGAATCATAGATTTTAATGAATACAACAAATTAGAGGTCTTTGGGAGTGGAAAATACCTAATAAAAGTGACAAATAATTGACTCCAAAAGGTAGCTAAAACCAAGTGTATTAAAAATAATTTGAAGATTTAATATAATGGATTTTTCCTTCCATTTAATCACCTAAGAGATGTGTATTTCATTAAAATGCATTTCAAAAATGTCATATTTCCAAAGGACTTACTCTACTTTAACCTTTATAAATTCCATTGTAACCATGGCTACTTATTTTATAATTGCTGTTTTTCCCCTTATACTCCATATTCTATTTTGTAAATGGTTAATAATTATCAGTCTATATAATCCCCTAGCAAAATCAGTATCATCATTTTATTTTTTTTTTAATTTTTTTTTCAACGTTTATTTATTTTTTTGGGACAGAGAGAGACAGAGCATGAACGGGGGAGGGGCAGAGAGAGAGGGAGACACAGAATCGGAAACAGGCTCCAGGCTCTGAGCCATCAGCCCAGAGCCCGACGCGGGGCTCAAACTCACGGACCGCGAGATCGTGACCTGGCTGAAGTCGGACGCTTAACCTACTGCGCCACCCAGGCGCCCCAGTATCATCATTTTAAAGAGAAAAAGAGAGATCGGGTGCCTGGGTGGCTCAGTCATGATCTCACAGTTCGTGGGCTCAAGCCCCACATCAGGCTCTGTGCTGATAGCTTAGAGTATGGAGCCTGCTTCAGATTCTGTATCTTTCTCTCTGCCTCTCCCCCACTTACACTCTCTCTCTCTTTCTCTCTTTCAAAAATAAACATTTAGAAAGAAAGAAAGAAAGAAAGAAAGAAAGAAAGAAAGAAAGAAAGAAAGAAAGAAGAAAGAGAAAATTTAAATGGGGACCAGGTTTTGAGGGCAATGGTAAGGCATATTTTGTAGTCCAGGGTTTTCTCATTTATGGTATACTGTATATCATACATATATTGTTAATGTTCTACACAATAAATGCTATATGTCATTAACTAATACAACATGAAATTGTTGGGACTAAAATTATTTTAAGTTGTTTTCGTAATGGAAATACTGCATCATGCACTTCCTCACTGAGTGGAGGTGTTATGATTCAGTAAGAAATGTTTTATTCTTAAGTGCTGTCTAAAAACTTGATAGTTGTTAACATCTAGATGGGTGTTTAAAAAACTACAGACACTCCATTGAAAGTTTCTCAGGGTCCTCCCAAAATGAGAGTGACCAGAATCAAAGGAGAGAAAGAGGGTAACTTTGATACCTTCAAAATGTGGTCGTACTTACAACACCACTTACTGAGCATTGACTAAGTAGGACAGATATTTTACATTTGTAACATATGTCCACAGCATTCTGTGAGAGGAATTAACGAGAGCAATGATGGGTCAGAGAAAAAATATGTATTATAGTCACAGTCACAAAACTCTATTAATTTCTGCTTCCCATTGACTGTATGGAGACTCAAGACCACCATTGCCACACCCCATCAATAGAACCCCCCTCAAATGGAACCACTACAATAAATTTCTAGTAACCTAAACAGTTTTTTCAGGTGTCTTATACAGTTGGCCTATGACCCTCAGAGTTAACGTTTTCTTTGGCTTGTTTTAATAATAGCTCATTATTGTGATAAAAGTGACAGTATGCCTTTGATGCCTGATAAAGGGACTGTCTTCCTGATGTCCACCAAAAGTATTTTTGTGACTGCCCACATGCTGTCTGCTCATACCTCTGTTGAGCTTCCTGATCTACCCATTTGGGAACACTGATTTCTATTCTGCAGTCTCTTTGTTTCTCGATTTTAAATACCTCTCCTTTTTGATTTGTGTCCTATTTGATCTCAAGTATCCCTAATTTAGAAACCCAGTCTGACTCCTGTTGGATTGACCTTGAGAGCTTCTCACTCCTGCTTCCCTTCCTAATAGTAACCTGGACCACTAACTTAGATGTTTGATGTGTAAAATTGGAGGAAAATGTGTTGAATTAAAATAGAGTTAGTCTATGAAAGTTAAATAAATAAAATTTTGTGTTTGAAAGAGTTTTTATAGAAGAAAAGGTATAATTATATAATTCAGTGTGACCAGGGCTATGATAGGGTTATTTTGCTGCACTGTTGCAAGTTGAAAATCAAATTCATTTTCAAAACTGAGATTTGTATGTGTAAATATTGCAAAACTAGGATCGAATTGATTCTAATGAGTGTCATTGTTCTATCTGGGAGGAAAGACAAAGTTATTCAATACGTGGACACAGTTGGTATGTGGGGCTGAAACAGAGTCCATATACATTAGAAAAACTATGTCAGACAGAGAAAAAAATGTTCAGAGCACAGTTGCACAAATTCTAATGAGTAGAAATGTGTCCTGAAGAAACCAAGCTTACTTAGGAAAGTTAAGCCTTGGAATAGTACCAGAAGATGGTATACTGGGAACAGGCAAATTTAAAGGAGAGAAGTAAGTACAACAAGAACAAAGGTAAGAGTTTATAGTTCAAGGTGCATGATAGGTAATTATCTCTCTTCTTTAAAATTTCTTTGGGATGACAGAAGGGATATAAAAATACAAACGCATCCTTAACCATGGCAGAGAACTAAGATTAGAGTCATTAGCAGGTAAAACACTGAAGAATTGCTAGAAATATAAGGTAGATATAAGAAAATTAAAAGAAACCCATTCAAAATTAGGAACGTAAAACCACTTAGTGATCAGAAGGCCTTTCCAAAAAGTAAGGTATCAAAGAAACAGTTTAGAATAGTCCGAGGGACAGAGTACTCAGGAAACAAAAGTACAAGTGAACTTCAGATTTTGCCATCAATGTATGGAAATGTGTTGCATTTCTATGCATTAATAATGAAACGGAAGAAAGTTGAATCAAGGAATCAATCCCATTTACAACTACACCAAAAACAATAAGATAACTAGGAATAAACCTAACCAAAGAGGTGAAAGACTTGTACACTGAAAACTGTAAAACACTGATAAAATAAATTGAAGACCACACCACGAAATGAAAGACATTCCATGCTTGTGGATTGAAAGAACAAATATTGTTAAAATGTGTATAGTAGCCATACAGATTTAATGCAAATCTATCAAAATACCACCAGCATTTTTCAAAGAGCTAGAAGAAACAATCCTGAAATTTGTATGGAACCACAAAAGACTCTGAAAAAACAAAGCAATCTTGAAAAAGAAAAGCAAAGCTAGAGGCATCACAAATCCAGACTTTAAGTTATATTACACAGCTGTAGTAATCAAAACAGTATGGTACTGTCACAAAAATTGACACATATATCAACAAAACAAAACAGAAAATCCAGAAATGGGCCCACAATTATATGCCAATTAATATTCGCAAATGACATAATGATAAAGGGTAAGTATCCATAACATATTAAGAACTTATTAAACTCAATACCTCCAAAAATTGAATAATGCAATTGAATGGGCAGAGGACATGAATAGACATTTTTCCAAAGAAGACGTATAGATAAACAACAAACACATAAAAACATTCTTATCATCGATTGTCAGGGAAATACAAATCAAAACTACAATCTGATATCACCTCACATCTGTCAGAATGGCTAAAAGCAACAACACAAGAAATAACAGGTGTTGGCTAGGATGTGAAGAAAGGGGAACCCTCTTGCACTGTTGGTAAGAATGCAAACTGGTGCAGCCACTCTGGAAAACAGCATGGAGCTTCCTCAAAAAGTTCAAAATAGGACTATCCAACAATTCAGCAATTGCGCTACTTTAAGGTGTTTACCTAAAGAATATAAAAATGTTAAGTCAAAGGGATGCATACACCCTGATATTTAGAGCAGCATTATCTACAATAGCCAAATTGTGAAAACAGCCCAAGTGTCTATCGATTGATGAATAGATAAAGAAGAAATGGTACACGTACACGTACACACACACACACACACACACACACACACACAGAGGAATATTAGCCAAAATAAGGAATGAAATCTTGCCATTTGCAACAATATGGTTGGAACAAAACTGTACTATGCTAAGTGAAATAAGCCAGTTGGAGAAATGCATGTATCATATGATTTCACCCATATGTGGAATTAAGAAATAAAACAAATGAGCAAAGGGAAAAAAAGAGAGAGAGAAAGGCAAACTAAGAAACAAGAAACGTACTCTTTTTTAAGAAGGAGAGAGAGCTTGCTTGCAGGCACGTGCAAGCAGGGGAGGGGCAGAGATAGAGGGATAGAAAATGAATCTCAAGCAGACTCCACACCCAGCACGGAGCCCATGTGGGGGTCTATCTCACAACAGTGAGATTATGACCCTTAAATCATGACCTGAGCCAAAATCAAGTTGAGTGAATGCTTAACCAAATAAGCTATCTGGCTTAACTATAGAGAACAAACTGATGGTTGCCTGTGGGGAGGTGGGACAAGAATGAGTTGGGTGGGTGATGGTGTTGCTCCTGATGAGCACCTGGTGTTGTATGGAGGTATTGAATCGCTATATTGTGCACCTGAAACCGATACCGCACTTATGGTAACTAACTCGGAATTCAAATAAAAACTACTTAAAACAAAAAAGAATTTGGATTTTGTCATTAGGATACCAAGGAAAGAACTGTAAATCAGTAACACCAGATCCTGATATTGCTGCCAAGCGTATCCTCCCTTTGGGTAGTAAAGTGGCAATTTGATGCAGAAGTGTGCCACACAAGGGAGGGCATAAAATCAGGCAGTGGTCCAGATAAATTCTAGACACAATGGGTCATGTGCAGCCCCACACCCAGAAAGCAAACTTTTCTCAACATTCTAAAGAAAACTGACAATCAGAATATCACATTCAACCTTCTTCCCTATCTAATCTTCAGAATGAAGATTTCTGTGATCATAATCTGAATACATTACTATAGGGAGAAATTGTAATTATGCTGATGACACCTACTCCAGCTGCCAATGATGTTTCTTCTAGGTCCTCACTGATAAATATGAGCAGACTACCAAGAACCTAAAATATATAAGGAAACCAGTGGGCGCAACACAGATATTCAGTTGAACAAACAGAAGAATTCACACTTGCAAAAATAGTTACTACAGGAAAGAAAACACAATTAAAAAAAAAGTAATTACACTTAGTACTTAAAAAAATATTGAGCCTCATGATGCTACTCACATCAAAAGGAAATGAAATTATTTGTTACTTACACAACTGGACTTTCTAGGGAGAGCAAGGCAGGTGAATGCTCATCTGGGTGGCTAGCAAGAGCAAACTGGTGGTTTTGGTTGTGTTGTGGTTATGAAGTGGAACCAGGATGAGGATTCAGCTTCATGTAAGCATCAAGGGAGGGTACATGTAGATTTTCTTATTGGCTTGCTCAGATGTAAGGTAAAAAGAGAAAGGGGATGGCTTGAAACTTGTTTAGGGTTAAAACCCGAAAAATGAAGTCTTCTCTTACAAAAAAAAAAAAAAACAAATTTGAAGAAGATATTTGCATAAAACTGACAATGAATTGGAATTTGGAGTTTCTAATGATTCCTATATATTAATTTTAAAAAGATAAATTACCAACAGAACAATAGGCAAAATATGGGAACTGGCATTTCATAGTAAAGGTAGCTCGAAAAGTATATAAACCTTATAAACATATCAAAAGATAAAAAGCTCAATAATAATCAGGGAAATGTAAAATAAAATCATAACATGTTATCTTTATAAGCACGTCTCTGACAAAAAATTAAGACAAACATGACTAAGAGAGAAAAGGTAAGTCCTTTACACTGATGGTCAGAATAAAAGATAGTGTCATTACTTTGGAAAACAATTTGTCTTTACCTACTGAAAATAAACATATTCACATCTTAGTATCAAACAGTTTCACTCCTAGTTATAGGAGGTCATCAGCCTTTCTGGAACATTAGACCAATCTGAGAAGGTTTTTAAATCCGATTCTCTCGGGCAAACTCCAGACAAGTTAGTTCAGAACCTTTGAGGATGAAACCCAGATACCACTGTTTTTTCTAAAGCCTCTTTAGGTCATTTCATTATACAGCCAGGGTTGAGAACCACTGCCTAAAGCAACTCTTGTACATATTCACCATAAGATATGAGCAGAAATTCTGCTTGCAACATTTTTTGTTATTAGAAGAGAACTGGGGCAATAAAACAAGCAACTAAAGTTCATCAATGGTAGAATAGATAGCGTGATAAACTAATCTCACTTTGAGCCCATTTACTTCAGCTCTCCTAAAGACTACCCACCTAAAATATCATGTTGTTAGTATCTATTTCAATCCATGTCCTAAGGCAAAAATCAGAATCATTCATGGTATGTCATTATATGTAAGCTCTATTTCATACTTAAATTTAAGAACTATAGACCCACCTGAGACAGCCTCAGGAACATAACCCTTTAATATATGAAGGAATCTAGTTGCCTGTGGGCACAAGCAGCTATACCAACTAAATACAGTATATTCTTAAGAGTTCAACCAGTGAAACAGAACCAGTAAGAGATATAAGATATATTAAGACACTGAGAGATTTATTACAAGGAATTAGATATGTAATTTTGGGGATGGCTAGGCTAGTGCAAAATCCTTAGAGCAGATAGTAAGGGCAGGCTAAAACCCTCAAGTGTAGGATGAAACTGCTATCTACAGACAGGAATTTCAGGGGGAAAAATGCCTCAGTTTTGCTATTAAGGGCTTTCAATTGATTGAATGAGGCTCACTCAGTAAGGGTGATCTCCCTCAACCAAATATAGACCTTAATCATAGCTGCAAAATATCTTCACAATACCTAGATTAATGTTCAATAGGATAGCTGGAGAGTGTAGTCTAGCTAAATTGACACATAAATCTGACCATCACAAGTATCTGAAAAGTGGAAGGTAGGTTCAGAAAAATCCAATTCATCACTATAAAAAGAGAAAAACCACAATTTTCACTGATATGACCTAAAATAGTCATTTATATAATGTGTCAAAGATAATCATTGAAAATGTCTATATAGTCTTAATTTTGAAATCTCATTTTTAGGGAATTTAAGGATAATTTCCTGTTTGTGTTTCTTTTACTTTGAACTGTCATTTCATGTGTTTTCTCTAATTTCTTAACTGAGTTTTTTCCTAATCAATTTAACTCTGCATATAAATGAAATTATTGTTTTGTCATATATTTAAAAAATAATTACAATTTTGTCATGTAGAATTTTTTTCTTTTACATTATTAAACATTTAAGTTATCAATAATTACTAGGTTCTATATCTTACTCTAGAATTATGAGGGGAAAAAATCTCTATCACGCTTCCTAGAAACGTAGGGTTTGGAATTTATCTGGAAATTCTTTAGATAAAAGGTGAGATGAGCCTCACATTAGTGTCTCAGATGATATCAACATCATTTATTAATTTTTCCTTTTCAGAATAATAAACACAGCTGCCTTCATAATGTTGTTAATTCCTGTGTTTGTCTATTTAAGCACCTTTTACTCTTCTCCTTTGATGAAACTTGTCACTTATTTTTGAGTACCACATGGTTTTCATTTGCTTGGATTGATACATGCTACCATTTATGAGTGCTCATTTTGCTTTTTCATTCTCCTTTACTCCTTTATTCTTCTTTCTCCTTTACTCTTCATTCTCCTTTGTTTTTCCATTCAAATATTATAAGGTGCCTTTCTTGTTTTTTAAAAAGTTCAGTTTCTATTTGCAATAGAATTGTATCTTTTATGTGTTAATGTAGAAATCATTTATGTCATTACACTATTGAATCTTTCTATCTTTAGCAAGTTTGCTTGTCTACTAATTCCTGAGTGAATAGTAATTCAGATATTCTTTACACACCTCTTATAAATTTCTACTTAGTTTTATCCCTACATACTTCATCATTTCCTTTGCTTTTGCAAATATTACCACGTGTTTCATTATTTTAAATATTTTTATAGAAAATAAATATTATAGAGACTGTTGACATTTATTATTTGTAACTAGGCAATTACCAAATTCTCCCATCCTATAGTTTTGTTTGTTTGATATCTCCTGTTTCCTAGCAAACACCTATAAAACAATGTAACTTTATTTCCAATATTGTAGAAAAATTCACACATTTGTTTCCATTTGTTCATTTCAGGAAATGGGTTCAAGACTGACCACCAGGCCTTTAATCATTCTTTACTAATTTTTCTTCTCTTTGGCTGATGAACATTTCTTCAAAAAGAGACTATGAAAATTACCTTTCATTCTTGCACATGTAAAAGCCACATAGATAGATAGATAGATAGATAGATAGATAGATAGATAGATAGATAGATAGGTCATGTTTTTACTGAGTAATTTAGGAGCACTGTTCCACACCCTGTATGGAATGCATTTTTTTAAAAAAGTCAGCTTGCATTGTTATTTTATTCCTCCCACTGATGTGTGAATTGTTTTTGCCTAGGTACTAAAAATAATTTTCTATATATTTGACAAAATCATCACCAGGCTTTGTCTCATTGTTAACCATATTGTGTGAATTTTTCCCAGGACATATTATGTCATTTCAAACTATAAATTCAAGTCTTTTGTTTGTGGAAATTCCCCTTGAAATATATTACTAAATGTTTATTCTCTCTTGTAATTGTTTGCTTTACTTCTTCAGGGACACTAATCCCGGCTAATGTAGGATCCTTTGTTCCATAAATATTGGTTGATTTCTAACCCTCAAAATTATTTGTTCATTTTCATTACTTTTAGCTTATTAAAAAAAAAGTAAAACAAAACACACAAAAACCCTGTCCTTAATGAACTTTATCGTATTTTCCACAAATATCTTCATATATGCACTGTCAATGGTAACTTTATTTCTGTGATTATTTTATTTTTAACATCTAAATATTCCCTGGCTTCTGTTTTTCATGCTACTTCTGTATCTGTGGCCTCACCAAATACTCTTGGGCTTTTATTTCTGAGCTGTGAATTCATACTTGTTTCATTAAGATATGCACACTCACGCTGTTGTTTTTAATCACAGTTTATCTGATCATTGACAAGTTTGGGGGGTGTTTTCTTTATTCATCATTCATTTTGTATATGTTTCATGTTTGTGCCTTCCTGCTAGAATATTTGCATCACTTTTTTTTGTTATTACTTGTCTTCAAATGAAGATAAATCTTTCTCTATCAGTATCTAGGGTTCTTATTAGATAGATGCTACAGCAAGATGACAAACTAGCAACAATTTTTCCAGGGTTATGACATAGGTTGTCTTTATGTCCAGGTTGTTTTAACTTGATTTCTTCCCATTGAAAGATCTCCAGCTACCATCCTACATATTACTACAGCATTGCTTTTCATACTGCATTTCTGATGCACTCATTTTTGCCTTTCTTGTTAGTCCATGGGTTAAAAAAAAAATGCAGAATCAAACAAGGCCACCTGCCTGAGAAGCCCATGCCCATTTCTCAAAACAAAGATTGTTGTTTTGCTCCTTAGAGTAAGAACTTTGCTCAGTCAGCTTGATTCAAAATCTGTAGGCATAAAAGCCCCTTTCAGCATTTTCCTACCACTGTGACAGACTTTTCTAATATCTGATTGTTAAGGTTAACAGATGTCCTTGGTTTAATTATATGTACAGCTTGTGTTCCCATTTCTCATGTTTTTTGTTTCTAAACAAGAGAAGAAGACATAAAGCCAGACATTTCTAAGCTCACATTACTCAGGATTGGCCAAAAACATAGTTTAGCATGATCTATAAAAAAACAAAACCAACTTCTCTTTATATGAGAGTTTGTGTTTGTTTTAATTACCTGTTTCCATACATAAGAAAACTATAAGTAATATAGTACTTCTACCTTTTACTAACCTTAGTCTCTGACTCTACAACAAGCACATTCTATAAGACTTTCAAGGTCAATATGTCAACAGTGACTCACAGACAATGCTGTTGTTCAATACATGTGGCGAAGAATATTAATGCATAGTCCCCACGATTGGAATGGTTACTACACACTAAACATTAGGCTACATACTTGATATTCATAGTTGCATTTAAAACTTAAAATTATCATATGAAGTAACTCATGATTTTATAAAACCAAGGCTTAGAGCTATGTACTAATGTTACTAAGGCCATGAAGAAAATAAGTGGCCTAGCCAGAATTAGAACCCTGCTATATTTCAAAACCTATAATCCCACCACTTAGTCTGCAGAATATCCAAATACTTTTTAACTATTTTCAAAGTGGATTCTATTATTCCACTCATGTGGAATCACAATACATATACTCAGAAGACGTACTAGATTTCTGGAGGATTTAATCCACAATATTAGTCTCCTTTTTATTTCATGTAAAATTTATGGCTAGCAATGGTGAGTTCAAACATCTCCCAAAGTGGTCCAATCCAACTTTAAAAAACTGTGTGTGTGTGTGTGTGTGTGTATGTATATATATATATACATATATATATATATTTTCCCCTTAGAGTGGACTAAAATCTATCATCTTATGTTTTCCACACAGTGGTTTCATTCTACTCATAGGGTCTCTAATGGGAAACAATTACACACACAAACGCACATGAGTATATATCATATAAGTGAGCAGGAATTTTTTTTCCTCTAATTTTAACATCTCTAATTCCTTCAAATACTCCTCATAGATGAGGTTTAAAAGTGCTAGGAAGCTTTTAAAGTTTATTTATTTATTTATTTTTGAAAGAAAACACGCGTGCCCACACACACAAGTAGGGAAGGGGTAGAAAGAGAGGGAGAAAGAGAATCCCAAGCAGGCTGCATCCACATGGAGCATGGGGCTGGATCCCATGACTGTGAGATCATGACTCGAGCAGATATGAAGAGTGGGTTGCTTAATCCACACAGCCAGGCGCCCCCACTCTAAGAAACCTTTGAGAATAAAAGGTGAAATTAACCAGCCAGTACACTGGGAAGACAAGAGTAAACTGAGACAGTCTCAGTCACACTCACATGTCCTACTTATTTATGTATGTGGTTGTTTGGGTTTTTATGTTTTATTTTGTTTACAGGCCACAATCTCAGGTGTACATAAATGTACACTGATGTATTTGCAATTTAGATAACAGATTAAGAGTTCTGACCTATAATGTACAAAGAGCTCCTGTAAGTTTACAACAGAAAAGGGATAAAATGCTATGAATTGCTAATTCAGACAAGGAAAATACATCCAATGATAACAGATGTATTTAAAAATGGTCATACTTTCTAGTAGGAAAGTAAGCAATAAAGTACTAGACAAAATCTAGTAGTAGTCAGGAAAGCACACAACAGAATAAAATTACACTCACAAAAATGATAAAAATTATAAAAGATTGATAATACCTACTGTTGGCAAGGATGTACAATAATCCACACTATCCATGAAAGTATAAATTATTATCACTTAAAAAAATAAACCTAGCAACATCCATTTCAATCACTTTACACATAATTGCTAATTTCACTCCTAGGATTCTACACCATAGAAATAAGTATCAGTATCTAAAATTATACACACAAAAATGTTTATCACAGAATTGTTTGTAGTTATAAATACATGGAAATAAAATTGTTGTACCCCAATAAAGAGGATGATTAAATTATGATAAATTCACACCATGCAATATGAAGCTATTACAGAATAAATTATATTTGTAGAAACTGTTCAGAAGTACTTTCTACAGGGTGTTATTGAGTGAGACGGGTCCAGATGAATATTTATTCCTTCACATTGAGGATCTAAAGACTCTTCAGAGGACAGAGCTGAGAAATTAATATCAGGATAACCCACACATATATTCTCCAGAGTTATGTTTCTAGTGTTGGTGTAAAAAGATGAAGAACTTTATCTTTGTGGAAACACCAAGAAAAATCTAGGAGATGTGAAAACAATACTTGTCTATGGATTTATTCAAGATTGGTGGATGCAAGAAAGCCTTAATCAACCGATTTCCTTCATAGGCGATGAACTCCCTTCAGTAGCTTCTGGGCAAACACAAGTTCTAGGTATAAAGAGACCTACCAAAGGCCCAAAGACTGGGTCTGCAAGACATTGGCAACTGTTAAGCAGGCAGGAATGACTGGAGTCTGAGAAATCCCGAATGCAACAAAAATTTTTTGGGCATAACAATTTTCATAAACTCACTCCTTCCGAATTTTGCTGAAATAAAGGCAGTGAAGTCGAGGCTGAAAAATAGATATAACTTAATAGATATAACATTTTAAAAACTCTAATACCCATGAATAGTAGCAGGAGCTGGTAAATTCAAGGTCACATCTCTAATACTCTCCTGACTCCTTGTTCAAATTCTCAAAGAGCAGCTCCTCTGTAGCAGTGGCAACTGGCAGCAGCCACAGACTGGATGCTTTTGGCTAGGTAACCAGAAATGAGCTCAATCTGAAAACTATAAACACAATTAATCTAAGTCATTCAACAAATGGTAAAATTTGAATGACCACTTTCTCTCTTAAGCCACCAGATATAAAAAATCCTTGCATGCTTTGGAAAAATGAAGCAAAATGATGTACATCAGTGCTCTTGGCTCTTTGACATTAAGTGTCTAGCATCCAATAAAAGAATAATAACCTATGTGAAGAAGCAAAAACCTTCTAGATTTTTAGAATCTCACCATCAAGATAAAATTTCAGAAGAATCCAATTCATGGATTGTCTAAATACTGTAACTGGTAAACATGAACCAAAACTACCAAAACTGTATAGGAAGAGACAAAGTATGAACCAGCAGATAGGAAATTTCAGCAGAGAAAACTGCTAGAATATAGAAATGCTAGGATCTGCAATACAAAATGGTCCTAACACAGAACTAAACATTAGAATTAAATTCATTGTAGAAGAAATGATCGGTGAATTTAATGACAGCTTGATAGAGATTACCCTAAAGGAATTACAGAGAGGGAGAAACATGGAAAAACAACTGATCAGAATGCTAATTACCTGTGGGGAAAATATCAAGCAATCTGATACACGTATAATTAGAAAATATGTCATGGCTCAGTACAGTTTACTCTAAGAATTCAAGATTATATTAACATTCAGGTGTCAATAAATGTAATCCATCACATTTAAAAGAACAAAGGATGGGGTGCCTGGGAGGCTCAGTTGGTTAAGCATCTGACTCCATTTTGACTCAGGTCATGATCCCAGAGTTGTGATTTGGAGTCCCACATTGGGCTCTGTGCTTGGCATGGAGCCTGCTTGAGATTTTCTCTCTCTGTGTCTGTCTCTCTCTCTCCCCCTCCCTCCTTCTCTCTCTCCCTCTGTTCCTCCCCAACCCTTCAAAATTTTTTTAATTAAAAAAAGAACAAAGGATATAAGTCATATAGTTATATTGACAGAGGCAAAACAATGCATCAGACAAAATCTAACACTAGTCAATGAAAACAAAAACAAACGAAAAACACATCTCAGCACCTAGAAATGGAAGAAAACTCCCTCAATCTGAAAAAATCCGTGAAAAACTTTCAGCTGACATAAAATTTATTGAGGAAATTTTAGACATTCTTCACCACCACTACGATTTTGGAAGAGCAGAGGCTCTGTATTTTTCACCACTTTTATATTTTGTGCTAGAGGTCTTAGCCAGCGTATTTAAGGAACAAAGACAGATGGAAGTGGGGAGAAAAGGGAGAAAAGGAAGAAGGAAGGCAGGCAGGAGGGAGGGAGTAGGAAAGAAGAAAGGAAGGGAAGAAGGAAGGAAAAAGGGAATTTTGTCCACAGACAACAACGTATTTACATTGAACTCCTAAGAAATATATTTTAAAACATAGTAGGTATAATAGATGAATTCAGCAAGGTCTGGGAATTCAAGATCAATATAGAAATCAGTTGTATTTCTACAAAGTGGCAACAAACAATTGGAAAATGAAATTTTAAAACCAACACTATTCACAATATCACACACACACAAAACCACATAGGGATATAGCTGACAAAAGCTGAGCAAGTCCTCTACTCTGAAAGCTACAAAACTTTGAGGAAAGTAAGAGATGGCCTAAATAAATATTGCAAAGATATCAATTTTCTCCAAATTAGAGACAGAATGCAATCTCAATCAATTTCATAACAGGATTTTCTGTTGTTACTGACAAATGAATAATAAAATTTATACAGAAATGTAAAAGACCTAGACAGAGCAAGTATTACTGAAGAAGAGAAATAATATTTGAGGATTCATACTACCTGACTTCAAGATTTACTATAAGCTATAATAATCAAGTTTGTGGTATGGGCATAAGATAGACAAATAGATCAATGGAACAAAAGAGATTCTAGAAATAGCTCTACATAATTACAATCAAATGATTTTTGACAAGCAGCAAAGTAATTCAATAGGGAAAGAAAAATCTTTTCAGCAAGTGGTGTATTGAAACAACTGAATAAAGCATAGAAGATAAATAAATTTCTACCCCTTCACACATGAGGCACAAAAATTGATTTGAGATGGATCATAAACCTAAACACAGAAGATAAAATTATAAAACATCTACAAGACACTGTAAGAGTGTTACAGTTGAGGAAGAACATGGATTATGAATAAGAATTTATCAGCCACAGAGAGGAAACAGATACACGTTAGAGAAAAATAACCCATGCAAAGGTACAAAAAATGTAAATTCATTGTATATTTGGGGAATGGGAGTAATCTAATGTTATTTCATTATTAAGCACAGTCTTGTACAAGTTGTTTTGCTAGGTGCAAAGGATAAAAAATGAAATTCCATGCAGTTCCTCTACATCGGAAACTGCAATTACAAGGGCAGAAAAAATTATGGGAAGAATGATACATAATACAATGAAACAAGTTATACTGAAGTTATTATATAAAAACAGTGAAAGCATAGCAGTTAATACTGTATTAATTTCTTGCAAGTTTGCGAAAATTTTGTAAGGTAAACAGGTTGAATTTGGTGGCAGAGAAGAACACTCCATTTGGAAGAAATTACATGTGAAAGGTGCATACATGAACAACAGTGTGGGCTATTCACGAAACCACTGATAACTGGCATGGCTGTAGGAAGCATGCTTTGGGAAGATAGTAGTAATTGAAAGGGGAAATGAACATGGGGACAGATTGTGAATGTAAGGTACACTGTATTAAGAAAAAAATAAGATACATTGACCATTGAATGGTCACTTTACATATTTTCTAATATTACAAAATCCTCTAATGGATGCTTTATGTTTCTTGCTTTATATATGAGAGAACAGGCTTAGGGAATTTGGATGCCTACCCATTAAAGACAATTGTGTCTCCTAGGAGAACTCTATTATGAAATGCCCTTGTTTATGCCTGATAAATGTCCTGTTGCTTTGTCTGAAACTAACATAGCTACTCCAGCTCCTTTTTGATTAGTTTTAGTATGTTCTATGTTAATATGTTACCCATCCCTTACTTTCAACCCACCAGAGGCTTTATATTTAAAATGAGTTTCTTATAAATATATTTGTTGGATTTTTTTCCACTCTGATAATCTGTGTTTTTAAATTAATGTGCTTAGACCATTTACACTAAAGTAATTATTGGTACACTTTTCTGCCCTCTCAGTTTTTTAATATTTGTTAACTGAGTGGCTGAGAGGTTGGAGGTGACTTTATTTATTTTCTAAATATTCATTTTGTGAGAGAGACTGCTAGTGTGAGCAGAGGAAGGGAAGAGAGAGAGAGGGAGAGAGAATCCTAAGAAGGCTCCCAGCTGTCAGCACAGAGCCTGATGTGGACATGATCCCATGAACCTGTGAGATCGTGACCAGAGCTGTAGTCAGACACTTAACGAAATGAGCCACCCAGGTGCCCCCTGAACAGTTTCTTTTTTTATTTTATTTTTTAGTATTTCTTGCAGGGTGGTCCAGTGGCAATGAGCTATTTTTGCTTGACAAAGTTTTTATTTTCCTGCAGTTTTGAAGAATAATGTCACTAAATTAGAATACTACACTGGTGGGTTTATTTGCTTTCCACATTTTAAATATTTTACAACACTCTCTTCTTGCTTGCGTGGTTTCTGATGAGAGTTTGCTGTGTATCATTATTTCTCCATAGATAAGATGATCTTTTTTCCTCTGGCTTTTTTCAATATTTCTTTTTTTTTAATTGAGAGTGTGCATGCAGCTGCACATGAGCTGGGGAGGAGCAGAGGGAGAGAGAGAATCGTAAGCAGTCTCCACATCCAGCACAGAGCTGATATAGGGTCCGATCTCATAATTGTGGGATCATGACTTGAGCTGAAATCAAGAGTCCAATACTTAACTGAGCCAGCCAAGCACCTTAAGATTTATTTTCAAATTGACCCACTTTTTTTTTAATGTTTACTTGTTTTTGAAGGAGAGAGAGACAGACTGTGAGTGGGGAAGGGGCAGAGAGAGAGGGAGACACAGAAGCTGAAGCAGGCTCCATACTCTGCACTGTCTGACGCTGGGCTCGAACTCATGAGCCATAAAATCATGACCTGAGCCAAAGTCCAACACTCGATCGACTGAGCCACCCAGGCACCCTAATATACAACTCTTGAATGTTCTGTTTTGTTGGGTGTTTTTGTTTGATTGTTTGTTTTCACTGCTTTTAACATTTCAGTTTAGCAACTTCATACGGATCTATATCTTCAAGCTCACTGATTTTTTCTTCATGTGTGTCTAGTCTGAGAAGCTGATCAAAGGTATTCTTCATTTCTAGCATTTTTAAAATTCATGTTTGTTTCTATTTCTCTGCTCATGTCACCCATGTGGTTTTTTTTTTTTTTTTGCATGTTTAGTTTTTTCCATTGAAATCTTTAACATATTAATCCAGTTATTTTAAATTCTCTAGCTATTCCAATATCTGTGTCATATCTGATTCTGGTTCTGATGATTACTTTGTTTCTTCAGACCATGTGTGTTTTGCCTTTTAGTATGCCTGGTAATTTTTTGTTGACTGATAAAAATGATGTTCTGGATAATAGGAACAAAGGTAATAGGCCTTTAGTTTGAAGATTTCTGTTAATCTGGCTAGCAGCTGGGCTATGTTTAAAAAATTTTTTTTTTCAACGTTTATTTAATTTTGGGACAGAGAGAGACAGAGCATGAACGGGGGAGGGGCAGAGAGAGAGGGAGACACAGAATCGGAAACAGGCTCCAGGCTCCGAGCCATCAGCCCAGAGCCTGACGCGGGGCTCGAACTCACGGACCGCGAGACCGTGACCTGGCTGAAGTCGGACGCTTAACCGACTGCGCCACCCAGGCGCCCCAGCTGGGCTATGTTTAATATTAACTGTAGGTGCTATAGGTTTGAAATTACTCTAGTTTTCTTGTTTTTGTCTGTCTTGTGTTTAGGCTCTTGTATAGATCCCTCTTTGGATAGGGTCCATGTTCTCAGTGCCTTAAGCTGTTGTTATATTAGAGCTCTATTGATGAAGTGGTAAGTTATGGGATACAAAAAGCTTCCTATGGTCTTAAAATTAAAATCCATATTTCAGGAGACCTCTGTTCCTGGGCTGTGTCCTTCACAAGCATTGTTTAACTTCTCACCATAGGTAAGACAATAATAGAAGGGGATGGAATTAGGAAAATACCCTCCCCTCAGGGGAAGTAGGCTGTGGTAGCCTTTTTCCCTTACAGTAAGCCTTTGCTATGGAGAATGTTCTAGGCATCACTTCACATGATTACTCCCCCCCTCCCCCGCCCCAGGTCAGAGTCACTAAGGAATCTTTCTCAGATCTTTCAAGTGAAAACTTGGTGGGGTTCCTGGAGTTAAAATTCATAAAAGTATGGAATTCCCAAAAGTTCCTCACTCTCATTCTAGTCCATACCCTGCCTCCAGGAATTCCTCAAAACTACATTTAAATGTCACTATCAGTTTATTACTGTATTGGTGCCTGCTCCATCCAGGACAGCATATCTCAGTTGTGACTTTCTGGATTCACCAGACTCTCCATATTTCAGGGTGGTGGTTTGCCTTGTGATCTCAGTTTTCTGATGAGCTCAAGAAAAGTAGTTAACTTTTGGTTAGTTCAGCTTTTTCTTATAATAAACTCTTTACAGGTTGGAGTTAAAACCAGAAATGTCCAGCTTAGAGATTTTAAATACCCACAAAATTACCATAAATATATTATTTCTCCTCCAAAACCATGACCTGAAACATTAGAATTCCAAAGTTTTACTATGACAGTTACATGATAACCTATTTTTTTATTACTTTGGTAAGAAAGCATGGAACAGAACTGAAATATATGAAAAGGGGGAGATGATAGAAAGTTACAGGAAAAGCACACTCTGCAAGACTGTGAGGTAGGCTTGAATTAGTATGGGAAAAAAGACACTAGAAATTAGGAAAAGAAGTTTAAATAAAGATAAATATGAAGTAAAATTAACTGGATCATTTGGTTAAAGCTAATGAGGAAAGAGAAATTGAAGCTAATTAAGAGTATTCTCATTTGGACATGAAGATTCTCCAAAGAAAAGTAACACTTATATTCTTATATATCATTCTAATTGTCCTAAAGTATTGTCTTTGGGCAAATAACTAGTGCTGATGAATAATAAAGTCTTGAACTCATGATGTGGTTTCTCTGCCAATTACTTCTTCCTAAATCACCTTAAATTTGTTTTAAATAGAGATTCTAAAATTAATTCTGTGAGCCCAGTCACCTAGGGAATCTCATCAGTGTGTCGTCATACAACTGGCTGTCAATGCAGGTTGGGCATGTATTATAGGTCAATCACCTTTGTATTTGAGCATATCATGTGTTTAGAATCCATGATAGAGACCATATTCAACTGTTTAGTGTTAAAATTACCAATAGATCTGAGAATTGTTCTTTTTTGGTTATTGCTATTGTGAGTAAAAACTAAATAAGTTTAGAAAACCTACTCTTTATGAGAAGTAGGTTGTTTCAGGTAGTGGTAACAAAGCCTATAGAGTCTCAGTAACAAACACAAAGATCGTTCTGGCCACCATTTCCAAACTCGTGTTAGACTTGTATGTCCCAGCACAGTAAAGGAAAAAAAGTACAATTATTATGCTCATGCATGCATAGCATATTTCTCTAGTTCTGGCTGTAAGCCTTTCTTAAAACATTCTAACTTCTTTCAAAAACCTTAAAATAATAGCAAAAAAAAAAAAAGGCCATCATCAAAAACCTTTTATTCTTACAGAAATATTTAACACAACTGTTTTGTTTTAGTTCTGATGTTTTGGTTTTGTCAAACACTGGATGAATTTTGCCACTACCCTCTCACATACTCACCATTGGATCAAAAAGGTAATGCTTTTGCAATTTGCTCATGTTAGGCCTGGACTGATTCAATTGTCATCAAGCACAAGATTTCCAAGTTAATTTTGACATGATTTGATTATAGCTCTATAACTATCACCTTCTATTAATAACTTATGTACATATCAAAACTTAGAAAAACATGTAATGTAAAATTTAAATTCAAAATCCAGTTTTGATCTTACAATGAATAGCATCAGTGGAAATTCTTTACTTGAAACCCAAGAAATATGTCTGTCATTTTTCAAATTCCATTGTAATTATAACTTCTTAAAAGAGGCAAAAACATGATTGTTACCTATAACAAACTAAAATCCAAACAAAATATAAAAATAAAAAATATAAAGAAAGAAAGAAAGAAAGTAACTAAAAAACAAAGTATACAATCTACTGCCTTTCACCAAGGTTCAAAAAATTGTAAATTTTAATAAGAGACAGTTTTCTGTATTCAGTGAAGTAGGAGTTTCCAGCTTTCTAAAAGTGTATTTATTCTATGTTTAGAGTTTCTTTTTTTTAAGTTTTGAAATGTTTTTTATGTTTTTTTAAAAATATTTTTATTTATTTATTTAGAGACAGACAGACAGAGACAGAATGAGTTGGAGAGGGGCAGAGAGAGAAGGAGACACAGAATCTAAAGCAGGCTCCAGGCTCTAAGCTGTCAGCACAGAGCCTGACATGGGGGCTTGAACTCACAAACCATGAGATTATGACATGAGCCGAAGTTGGACACTTAACTGACTGAGCCACCCAGGCATCCCTATGCTTAGAGAGTTTCTAATTGCAATTTCTAACTGAATCTAGACAAGAAAAGAAAAAAAAAAAACAGAGAAGATGTCAGACAGACCTTTTCTTATTAGAAACTAATAGAACTAATTGCGTTTGGTTAACTTTATCATTTGAAACACATGGGAAATGACCATCGCTGATGTGTACATAACACTAGAGTCTAAAATCATTTTTCCAGTAGTTACTCTGTAAATCATTCAAATCCAAATGAAGACCAAAAGACCATTGCAGAATTTCATTCAGAAGGTCATTCTATTGATAAAAAATATGAATCTGCATAGTAAAGTAACTTCAATGAAAGGTGGGAAGGCAATCTAAAACATTAAAATATTAACCCCAACCTTTCCTTTAATCTACCAAATACTATGCAAGTATATTTTAGTTATTATTTAGCTAACTGATCTGATGTATTTTTTTTTAAATGTGAACAAGTTCATGGGCATTAATTTCAATTTCAAATTTTCAACATTTCATTTATTTATTTTTTTAATGTTTATTTATTTTTGAGACAGAGAGAGACAGAGCATGAACAGGGGAGGGGCAGAGAGAGAGGGAGACACAGAATCTGAAGCAGGCTCCAGGCTCTGAGCTGTCAGCACAGAGCTCGACGCGGGGCTCGAACCCACGGACCGTGAGATCATGACCTGAGCCGAAGTCGGACGCTTAACCGACTGAGCCACCCAGGAGCCCCAAATTTTCGATATTTTAATTACAACATAAAAATTTCATTCAAATTATTTTAAAAATTGCAAATATATATACTTATATTTAACTACAGAGTTGTTTGGTAACTTTTCTTTCACTGGAACTCAATTGAAATGAATTGATGACAAATTCTGTTTTATATACTCCAGAGAGGAGAATTCTAGCCTCCCTTAGTTATTTATTCTAAAGTATTTCAATATTGATTGACTAGGACGTAGCACTTTTTTTAGTTTCATTTAGTTAGCATTTATGACCTAAGTTGTTTTAAAATTAACCTTCTTGTCTGTGTTTGTATTTATCTTTTTTCTTTTTTGTTGTTTTGTATATTTATCTTTTTTAAATGGCAACTTCTGTGAAAGAAGTGACATCTTCATTTCTTGATTAATTCAATCATTCATTGATACTTTCAAGTATTTAATGAGTATCAAATGTGCCAGAAATAAAGCTAGAAATTGGACTAACATAATGAACAAAAGAAAAAAAACCTGTCTTTAAGATGAGAAGGTTTGTTTTACACTTTTTTTCCCACTAATATGATAACATCAGAAGAAATTTTCAAACATTTATTTTTATTTTTTTAATGTTTGCTTATTTTTGAGAGAGAGAAGCATGTCTAAGTGGTGGTGGGGGGCGCAGAGAGAGAGGGAGACAGAGGATCCAAATGGGCTCTGCACTGAAAGCAGTGAGGCCAAAGTGGGGCTCGAACTCAGAACTGCGGGATCATGACATGAGCCAAAATCAGACCCTTAACTGACTGAGCCGCCCAGGCACACCCCACCCCCCACATACTTAATTTTAACATATTTTTTTAACATTAAATGTAAAGTAATTTCTTTTCAATATTAATATGTTAAAGTCATGGGAAAAAATGACTTAAAATAATTAGTATGAATTCTTATAATTGTCCCAAAGACTAAAATTGAATTTGAACTTTCTGAAATTATTTATTCTGGTATTCTTTTAAAAATAGAGATTAAAAAAAATAAAAATGAAAATAGAGATTAAATGGGTTCAAATTTTGATATTTAGTAGAAGAGATTTTGACTGGTTAGGTTACTTATATGCCTGAATAAATTAATATTTTATCTACTCCATTGTTATTGTTATCATAGTTACTTTATTATTTAATCTTTGGAACTACCATCTTCTTCAAATTATAACCTATTTAATAAAAAAGAAAAAAATGTGACTTTTTAAGCACAATTTTGGAAATGGAGTTTCTTTTTTACACCTAGGAAAGGCAACAGAAATGAACTGGGGTGAGGTAATGGGAACTGGTTGTGTAAGGAGAATAGGACTGAATTAACTTAAAATAGAAAAGCAACACAGAAACTCTGTAGTCAGCTGACTGATAACTATTTGTTTAATAAGATAAAATTTTAAAAATATGCATACTTAAAAATTTTACTATAACCTAAAACATATTAATAAACATTCATTCACTGAGTCTTTGAAATGAGATCAAGGCCTTATCTTTAGTACTTCCCAGAGTGGGATTCTGCATTGCCCTTTCTTGTACAAAAGGTATTTATTCTACTTCCTCCTTGGATTTATTCAAAATTAGTTGCAAAGAAATTCAAATGCAGTATACTTATAAAATATCATAAATTTTTCTCCCCAAATTGTTATAATTCCCTGATCAGACTTAATTTGATATGTGTGTGTGTGTGTGTGTGTGTGTGTGTGAGAGAGAGAGAGAGAGAGAGAGAGAGAGAGAGAATGTTATCTCTTTGGAATGATTCTAAAGGATTAAATTTAATTTCAGTACATGTAACAACTTCTTTGCATAATCAAATTTCATCAGTTTATGCAATAGTTAATGATTATAATTAGCTGACATTTGTTAAGTGTTTTTGCTTATTGCCAATTTTTCATATTAAACACTCTTTACATTAACACATTTAATCCTCACAAGAACCTGATGGCATAATTACTATTATTATTCCCATCTAGTAAATGAGAAAACATTACAAAACAGAGAAAAACTTTCTCAAACCATACAAGTAGCACATAGCAGACCAGGACTTAAACATGATTGTCAGACTCCAAAATCAGTGCTTTAGCCAGTGTATTTTGCAGTCTTCTAACTATCATACATGGGTTTAGAAACAGGTATAAGTGACTCTTGTTAAGCATGCAGTTCAAAGGGAGGTACAGATGCATCTAAACGTTCCAAGGAGTAACCATCATCAAAAATTCAGCATACCATAAACCTTAGTCATTATGCCAACAAAGAAAACAGAATGTCCATTAATTCAACAAGCCTGTTAAGTGGAGGTTAGTTACACTGTAAAGATGCTATCATCTCTTGCAGAGATGCTAGCTAAAGGATTTATTTTCCTATTTAATATTTAAAAAGCAAGAACTATGGCAAAAACTCCAAAGAGAGTGCATATTTTTCTACCTATCTCCAAAATTATGTATTATCCTGTTTTAAATATCAATCCTCAGGAAATTGCCTTGAAGGAAAGGATGCAGGGTGGTTTTGCCGATAATTGGAATCAGCAAATCCCACAAAAGCAGCAACACAGGTAGATAATGTCTCCTCCCAGGGCATTTCCAGATATACTAGAGGACAGGCTAAGCTGCAGTAAAGAGATTTCTCTCCCTCATGTCCAAAGGTATGTAAGCAGTCCAACAAGAGTATGGGGAATTACTCCATGAATTTCTTCCAGGTCTCTTCTATCTTTTGCTTTTTCCAGAATGATGCCCTTTCATAAGAATTAAATCTGGCTGGCCAGCTCATATCTGCTTTCTAATGGGAAAGAGAAAGTGAAGGGTTTCCAATGTTAGAAATTTAATTGCACTATAATTGCACCCAACATTTTCATTCACCTCCCACTGTTCAGAATGTTTCAAATACCCATATCTATTAAATGGGAGACTGAGAATATTACCTGGAACTGGATGGCCAAGGGCACATCTTAACCCAGGGAAAGCATATTATTACTAGTGGTAAGAAGGAAGTAGGTATGGACCATAATAGAACCATATGCCAACTCATTTAAAAATATTTCTTGATAATTACTACACGTTAGCCAAGGAACCAAGCATTGAGAATATAGAGATGGAAGATACAATACCAGCCCCGGTGGAGATCACAGAATAGTGGAAGAGAAAATCAAGTAAGGGCAATAAAATATAGATGCTGCTATGGGTAAAGACAATATCCTAAGAAGATGGGTAGGAGATGGACCAAAAGAAACTTTTCCTGAAGGAGAAGATAAAATAAATGAGAGAGAAGGAAGGGGTGGAAAAGTGGAAAGCCTAGAAGATCCTACAAAAGTTTGGATTCTATCCTGCAGGTTACTATCAGTTATTGAAGAATTCTTAAGTTAGAAAATATGATTATCAAAAACACTTTTAGAGATATTGGTTTGGTGATCTCCCCTCTATAGGGAGAACAACTGGGAGGATGTGACATTGGAAATAGGGAAATTTGATTGAGGTAATTTGACATGTAAAAACAAATTATCTGGTGAATGGATAAAGACGATGTGATATATATATATATATATATATATATATATATATATATACACACATATATATGTATATATATATATATACATATATATGTGTGTGTATATATATATATATATATATATATATATATATAATGGAGTTATCACTTGGCAATCAAAAAGAGTGAAATCTTGCCATTTGCAGCTACGTGGATGGAACTAGAGGGTATTATGCTAAGCGAAATTAGTCAGAGAAAGACATCATATGACTTCACTCATATATGGAATTTAAGATACAAAACTGATGAACATAAGGGAAAGGAAGCAAAAATAATATAAACACAAGGAGGGGGACAAACATAAGAGACTCTTAAATATAGAGAACTGAGGGTTACTGGAGGGGTTATGGAGGGGGATGGGCTAAATGGGTTAGGGCATTAGGGAGGACATTTGTTGGGATGAGCACTAGGTGTTATACATAGGGGATGAATCATTGGAATCTACTCCTAAAGTCATTATTGCACTAAATGCTAACTAACTTGGATGTAAATTAAAAATAAACAAATTAAATTAAAAAAATACAGATACACACACACACACACACACACACGCACACCTGGGAATTACTTGGTGTCAAGAAGTTTATACCCTTAATGGTTCATTATATGAGCAACCAAAGCAGAACAATCTTCTTCAAGGATGTTTGAGGAGAAGACTTGGGAGCATGTCAATTACATAGCAAATATATGTCTGAGTCAATCCAGTCATCTTGCTCCCCAAATGAAGCATGGCTCCTACCCAAAATGAAATGGCTTGTTCCATACAACCTGGAACTGTCTTTGACTTTTACTCCTTCCTTATATAGTTTTTTAACTCTCCTTGACACCACACATTTTTAACTTAAAAATATCTAGAATATTTAGAATCAAAACATATCTTTGCAACTACATTATAAATATGCTGTTAACAAAGGCCAAAGAAAATCATGAAATAATGCTAAAGCCTTTGCAGACCAGCCCTCTCCAGTTCCTTGTCCAAATTCCCTTTGGTGAGATCTGCTTTCCCCCTTTTTTTTTCTCCTTAGAACTCTGTACTCCCTTTTTAATCCTCCACTTTCCTCTTTAGTAAAACTTCATTCCTGTGATTAACTTTTCTTAAAGCAACTTCCTCCCAACCATAATATGTATACTACATGAATACACAGCAGTATGTTTATTGAAGTCTGATTTACTCCCTCTAGAAGAATATCACCATGAAGGTACTTCAGAAAAGCAGCTCAGTGTGGACCTTTTGTACCTTTCTAGATCTTCATGTAAATATTAGGAAAAAGTAAGACTCCTCCCTATTTCTGTCATATTTTGGCCTCTACTATGTAAATTTGAAACATGACATACACATATACAAACACAAACATGCACAGATTTTCTGAAATTAAAAAACAATCTAAAACCATAAGAAAAATATTTTTTTCTAAAGGTAATATAACTCTAAAAAGGTTACTCCTGCTTACAGTGTAGATAGACTTTTATAACTTTTTTGTAGAGCAGTTTAGCTTTCCAGACTAGGTCCTAGAATTTATATCCTCCTAAGCAGGAGAAATCATTAAAGTTTGTTCTTAAGGAAATCATGTATTTGTAGTACTCTTTCTTTGTAAAATAACATACAAAAACCTTGATATTTTCTTTTTAAAATAACCTCTTTTAGATAGTATTGCCCCTCTTTATTTCTCTGTTAAAAGAAGAAAAATAATTGAAAATCTTATGCCTTCCTACTGATAGTCCATAGCTAGACTGAGGATCATGTTTGTTTGTTACGTATTATAAAATATCTTAGTATTTTAACGCCATACTTCAAGGTTAATGTAGAATATTATAAGGACTTAAAGTAGGGCGCCTTGGTGGTTCAGTTGGTGAAGCATCCAACTCTTGATTTTAGCTCAGGTCATGATTTCACGGTTGATGGAATAGAGTCCTGCATTGGGCTCTGCACTGGCAGAGTAGACCCTGCTTGGCATTCTCTCTCTCTCCCCTCTCTCTGCTCCTCCCCTGCTCTCTCTCTCTCTCTCTCAAAATAAATAAATAAACATTAAAAAAAAAAAAACTGCTGGGGCGCCTGGGTGGCGCAGTCGGTTAAGCGTCCGACTTCAGCCAGGTCACAATCTTGCGGTCCGTGAGTTCCAGCCCCGCGTCGGGCTCTGGGCTGATGGCTCAGAGCCTGGAGCCTGTTTCCGATTCTGTGTCTCCCTCTCTCTCTGCCCCTCGCCCGTTCATGCTCTGTCTCTCTCTGTCCCCAAAATAAATAAACGTTGAAAAAAAATTAAAAAAAAAACTGTAAAGGATTCTGCTTCTTTAGCAAGAGTAAGAATAAAGCCCGCTTTCATGTAGTAAATATCCTAGGTATTTCATATACCAAAAGAAGTAGTTTATAAGATGCATGTGTTTCTTTCTTCATAATACCACTAAGGATCACAGAGGCTTCAAAGCTGAACAATGGTGCTTTGGGAGACTGAAGCTTCAGTAAGCTGTAATGGAGTATACTTAGCTAATCATGGTGTGGGGACAACCAGATATCCTTATCCAAAAGAATAAAGTTGGGGGGAGCCTGGGTGGCTCAGTCGGTTGAGCCTCCGACTTAAGCTCAGGTCATGATCTCACGGTCTGTGAGTTTGAGCCCCGCATCAGGCTCTGTGCTGACAGCTCAGAGCCTGGAGTCTGCTTCAGATTCTGTGTCTCCCTAGCTCTCTGCCCCTCTGCTGCTCATGCTGTTTCTCTGTCAAATATAAATAAACATTAAAAAATTTAAAAAAAAAGAATAAAGTTGGAACTCTACTTAATACCATGTTCAAAGTGTAACTCAAAATGAATCATAGGTATAAATCTAAGAGCTAAAGCGGTAAAACTCTTCAGGAAAAACAGGAGTAAATTGTCACAACCCGTTAGGCAATTGTGATATAAGACATGAAAAATGCAGCAATAAAACAAAAATAATTATAAATTAGACTTCACAAAATTAAAATATTTTAAACTTCAAACATCAAGAAAATGAAAAGATAATCCACAAAGTAGAAGACAGTATTTGCTAATTGTGCATCTGATAAAGTTTTCATATCCAGACTATATAAATAACTCTTATACTTCAATGATACAGAGACAAACCAACTAAAAATTGGTTAAAGATTTGAGTATTTCTCCAGAAAAGATGTATGAATGACCCATAAATACATAACAAGCTCAAATTATTAGATATTAATAAAATTCAAATCAACCACAATGAGATAATAGTTTATACCCACTACCATGGCTATCATGAAAAAAATAAAACAAATAACAACAAGTATTGACAAGGATGTGGGGATATGTGAACTTGCATATATTTCTGATAGGAATGTAAAATGATGCAACCATGTTGGAAAACTGGCAGTTTCTCAAAACAATTAAACATAAACCCAGTAATTCCACTCCTATGTATCCACCCAAGTGAAATGAAAACATATGTCTACACACAAATTTGTACACAAATACTCACAAGCAGTAGTTAGTAACAGGCACACAGTGGAAGCAACCCAAATATTTATCAACTGCTGAATGAACAAAACCTAGTATACATCCATACAATGGAAAAATACTCAGCAATGAAATGAAAAGGTGATACATGCTATAATATAAATGGTCCTCAAAAACAAACACCACTACATTAAGTAAAAGAAGCCAGTCTCAAAAGCTGACATGTTACTTACTGATTCTATTTATATAAATGGGCAAATCTTAGAGAAAGCAGGTTGGTAATTATCTCCTGCTGGGAGAAAGGGGACTAAGAAGTGACTTCTAATGGGTATGAGGTAGAAGTACTTCTAATGGGTACTTCTAATGGGTATGGGTATGAGAAGTGACTTGTAATGGGTAACAAACTAAATTGCATGCTTGTGGTGCCTGGGTGGCTCAGTTGGTTAACTTTCAGACTTCGTTCAGCTCAGGTCATGATCTTGGAGTTCGTGAGTTCAAAGCCCCACAACAGACTGTCTACTCTGCCTGCTTTGGATCCTGTCTACCTCTCTCTCTACCCCTCTCCAACTCACACACTCTCCCTCTCCCTCTCTCTCTCTCAAAAATAAATAAACATTTAAAAATTGTATGCTTAAAATATTAAATATATGGTGTGTAAATTTTATTTCAACAATGAGGATTAAACAATAAAATACTGCTATTTCTATCTTGGTACATTATAAAATTCCTTTCCCTCCCTCCTCATATATCTGTCCCCGACCCATTGCTTTCTGTAGTGCTTATTTGTTGACTCAATATAAACAGAAATATCAATTTATTTTAATAGACTATAGCACTGGTACTCTGAAAAAGGGTATCAGGGTAGTAATGCCACAAATAAAAAATACAAATAAAGTGCAAAGATAATGCAAAAAGCAACTACATAAAATAATACTCTTTTTTCCCAAAGATTGTTTTGTTCTACCCCTCTGTACTACCATCCTACCACCACTAATATTCATGATGTTCAAGGAAGAATGTTCATTAGTTATTGGACATTTAAAATATTTTATATGCATCTTTTAAAAACAGAGTAAACTTGAGGTTGTATGAAGCTAATGGACTTAAGAGAACACATGAAATCAAATTGCACTTTCTCCTGAGGCAATGCAACTGAAAGGCAGGGGGTAATACGTGCAATATAGAAATTTAGATTCTTCTTACTCCAGTTAAAATCCAAATTAATACCTCCCCCCAAGCCTCCAGGAACTATCTCATTTTTCTGCCTTATAATTCTGCTACAGTTCACCTGATGAAATATATTTATAGTTTATAAAAGAAATGAAAGAAACCCCATAGGCTCTCTTTTATTTTTAAGTTTTGTTTTGGTTCATTAATGCTTTCCATCTCATTTCTTACTTTCCACTGGAGAGTTTTGCCCAAAGCAATTTTTGACAAATAAATAAAGTTGAACAGAGCTCATTTCCTTACATCATTTTTAAATGAAATTAAAATAGACTTAATATTTGCAGGGATCACAAATTTAGAAAATTCTTATGATGACATAGTTGTGATTTACTAAATTAACATATTTCATCCACAGCTATACTTAAGAAACAGAATATTCAGTAAATTCCAATTGCTTTTATTCTTTTCCATGAGAAGTGTAATTTATAGAGTTCTAAGGTTAATACATTTTTGCAATCCTTTTAATAGAAAATATCTGCTTAAGTAGTAAACAACTTTAAATTCATATGTCATAATCTTTCATTCTTTGAATTCAATCTTTGAATACAGAGAGAATCGAGATGTCGAGTGGTTGAGTGGCTGACTCTTGATTTCAGCTCCACTCATGATCCCAGGGTCATGGGATTGAGCTCTGTGTTGGGCTCTGTACTGAGCATGGAGCCTTCTTCAGATTCTCTCTCTCTCTCTCTCTCTCTCTCTCTCTCTCTCCCCCTTCCATCACTCTCCCCTATACTCTCTCTGTAAAATTAAAATTAGGGATGTCTGGGTGGCTCAGTCAGTTGAGTGTCTGACTCTTGATTTTGGCTCAGGTCATGATCTCATAGTTCGTGAGTTCCAGCCCCACATCTGGCTCTGTGCTGACAGTGAGAAGCCTGCTTGGGATTCTCTCTCTCCCTCTCTCTCTGCCGCCCACTTGTACTCTTTCAAAATAAATTGAAAAATTTAAGAAGTTTGAATATAGAGAGAATCATAAATATTGTCCTGGGGCTAGAGAAGTAAAAGGAAATATTAATACCTTGTTTCCTTTTTATTTTTTTATAGTTTTAACCTGCCCCAGGAATGTGACTTTTTATTATTATTTTTTATTTCAGTATAGTTACCATAGTGTTTTATTAGTTTCAAGTGTACAGTATAACGATTCAACAATTCTTTTTTTTTTTTGGAAGTTTGTATTTATTTTGAGAGAGAGAGAGAGAAAGAGTGCACATGTACGATCAAGGGGGGGCAGAGAGAGAGGGAGAGATAATTCCACACAGGCTACAGCTGTCAGCATAAAGTCCAACTCAGAGCTCAATGTCATGAACCATGAGAACATGACCTGAGCCAAAATCAAGAGTTAGACGCTAACCCACTGAGCCACTCAGGTGCCCCATGATTCAACAATTCTGTACATTACTCAGTGCTCATCTTGATAACTGTACTCTTAATCCCCTTGACCTATTTCACCCATCCTCCCACCCATCTCTCGTCTGGTAACCACCAGTATATCCTCTATTGTTAAGAGTCTGTTTTTTGGATTGTCTCTTTTTTTGTTTTGTTTCTTAAATTCCACAGGTGAGTGAAATGGTATGGTATTTGTGTTTTCTGACTTATTTCCCTTAGCATTTTACTCTCTAGCTTCATCCATGTTGTTGTAGATAGCAAGATTTCATTCTTTTTCATGGCTGAGTAATATTCCATTGTATGTATATAGACATACACATATCACATTTTTTTAATCCATCCATCTATCAATGGACATTTGGGATGCTTCTATGATTTGGCTATAGTAAATAATGCTGCAATAAACATAGGGGTGCATATGTCTTTTTTCAAATTAGTGTTTGGGTATTCTTTGGGCAAATACCCAGCAGTAGGATTACTGGATCATATGGTAATTCTATTTTTAATTTTTCTAGGATACTCCATACTGTTTTCCACAGTGTCTGCACCAGTTTGCATTCCCACCTCTTGCTTCCTTTTTAAATCAGAATCTGAATTCTGTCTTCACTCCACAAGAAAAGAAGATTCAGGAAAACATTTTGTTATCCTCTTTTCTCAACTTTATTATCAGAATACATCATCTACGGTGCATTTTTAAAAGTAAGTATGCACTAAGTTTTCTTGAATTAATGTTATGTGGTTTTATACGGTCCTTACAATAAGATTTCAAAAATTTAAAGAATCTTGTAATTCTTTGCATCTATACTCTGCCCCCAAAACTAGCAAAGTAATGCCCAGCACACAGATGTTCACCAAGTGATTAATAAATGTAGGATATTAAACATTTGAGACATGCCATGTTTCAGATTTGGTTCAGCATTTCAATTAATCTTTTAAACACCATTTAAAAGGGTTTATTTATTATCACTATCAAATAACAATTATTTGAAGCCCAGAAAATTTAACCATCTCAAGGGACATGGCTTCTAAGTCATCTGACTTTTGAGCATGTTATTGTGTCTCATTGCTTCTCCCACACTGATCTCAAAACTAAACACTCCAGTGATTCAATCACATCCCCGGTAACATCTAAAAATTGGGTATCCTGTTCAGAACAGTGATATAATTATGGAAATAATAATATCAAATTATTGAAGATTAGGTTATTCACATGGAATACTTATGAATGAAATATGTCACATAAATTAAATTTCTGATAATTATATGTTATCTTTTTGAATTATGCTTTGCATGTAACAATTCTGGATGAAAATCTTCTTGTATGCGTGTTTCATGACGGGTGGTAGATCAGATACTTGAAGAATCCTCTTAGTAAAATACAACTGTATCTTTGTTGAAGTACAACAAATGTAATTTATTGCATCATTCAGTTCACTAGAAAGTAATCTAAATCTCTAGGGCCAAACTCATACACACACAGATATACTTACACAACCCAAGAAGGAAATAGTAACTGTAAGCAAGTGTAGATAGAGATCTTTAAGATCTCTAAGGGTAAATGTCTCTAAGGGTAAATGTCAACATTAGCACTGCAGTGATCATGGCTCTAAGCATTGGGACTTCCAAGATTGAGAGGCTGAAGAGACTCTCACATTAAGCCAAGGGAGGTTAAAGCAGGCTAACGTGATTCTTAGACTACAGTGACCCCCAATGGAATCTCATGGAATCTCACATGCAAATCTTCCATGGAAAATGGCACAGCCTTTTCAAGATTTCTAGTGACAGAATTTCAAAAAAAATAAGCTTACAATAATAAAACTACTAAACACAATAATAAAATCATTAGTGACAGTCAATAGAAAAAAACAAATTATACATTTACAAACCCAGTAATTGTACTAATTAAAGTATAACTTATGTAATATACTTTTTAAAAATAAAAACAAAAAATAAAAAAAACAAAACTGAATAAATATTGATTTTTAGAGCAAGAGACTATCAAAACTCAGCAGGAAAACATGAGCAAGAACTTTGAGAAGTTATATATAAAAATGTTGAAATTACAAACTTGATGGTTTGAATATCTGATTAGAGAAAATGAACAAATCTAAAGGTAAACATTAAGGGATTATCTAGAATGTAGTGTACTGAACAAGGGAATGAAAAATATAAAGAAAGTTGAAACATTCAGAGAATAAGGTGATAAAGTATAATACATATTTAATTGGTATTAAGAATAGATATTCAGTGTATTTAAAATGAAGAGGCAATGGCCGGAAATTGTCCAAGACTCATGCAATTGTAAATCTATAAATTACAAAACAGGACAAATCAGAGATAAATCCATCCCTCATCTATTGTACTGAAGCTACAGGACACAAAAGCAACAAAAAGATCGTGGAGCATCCCCAGAGAAAGGACTCAGAAAAGAATGGCAACTAGACATCTCAATAATGGAATCCAGATGACACTGAAAATTTTCTTAGGAATACTGAGACGACAACATGAAACAGAGTTCCCAGAAAAATCTCTCTTTTAAGAATGGTTGCAAAAGGAAGACACTTCAGATAAATAACAATTTCAAAATTCACAAAACAAAAATATCAGTGAAGGACATTCTAGTTCTCTATTAGAGAACTAAGGAGTATGATTTGAGATGAAAGAATGGTAACAAAAGGAATTAGTAAAAATACAGGTAAATATAAACAAACATTTTCAATATTAAAAAGATAATGCTAGAGGGATGCCTGGGTGGCTCAGTCAGTTAAGCATCCGACTCTTGATTTCAGCTCAGGTCATGATCTCCCGGTTTGTGAGATCGAGCCCCAAGGCTAACAGCACAGAGCCTGCTTGGGATTCTCTCTCTCCTCTCTCTACCCCTCCCACCTTTCCTTCTCAAAACAAATAAACATTTTTTTTAAAGATAATGCTAGATTGTTAAAATGGTCAGAGTTCTCCATCCCTCTATCTGTACCCTTTGCAATATGATGTTCATGTTCTTCCTATTAAAAGATGGAAATTGCTTTCCAACTCCCATAATCAGATCTGTCTTTGTGGTTTGTTTAAGCCAATAGAATATAGCAGAAGTGATGTGTTAGGCCAAGCCTAGGCCACAAAAGACCTTGTGTGCTTTTGTTCTCTCTCAAAACTCTACCAACTCCATGTGAACAAGTCAAGGTTAGCCTGCTGGAAGATGACCACACAAAGGAGAGCCAATGCATCTTTGCCATTAACCAACTAACCCCAGGTGTAGAGACACCTACACAGACACAACTGACTGCGGATACTTGAAGTCCAGCTGAGACCAGAGCTACGGGCAAGGTCCAGCATTTATTTCAGAATCGCAAATTGTGAACTAAATAAATGTCACTTTTTAGCCACCAGGTGTTAAGGCAATTTGTCATTTGGAAATAGCTAACTAATACATTCAAATGGAAAATATAACAGAGGTGAAACACTAAAATGGTAGCATAGAAATCAGGAGAGCATCCTGTGCATTAAGGTTTCTAGTATATTAAGTGGACTAAAAATTCAGTAAGTAAAAGGAGATTATGAAAAATGTACAATGAATTTGAAAGTTTAGGTGAAATGGTAAAATTCCTAGAATAACATAATTTTTGATAATTGACACAAAAAGAATAATGAATTATCCCTTTAAAGGAACTTTAATAGTAACGTAAATTTCTTTTTTTTTTTTTTTTAATTTTTTTTTTCAACGTTTATTTATTTTTGGGATAGAGAGAGACAGAGCATGAACGGGGGAGGGGCAGAGAGAGAGGGAGACACAGAATCGGAAACAGGCTCCAGGCTCTGAGCCATCAGCCCAGAGCCCGATGCGGGGCTCAAACCCACGGACCGCGAGATCGTGACCTGGCTGAAGTCGGACGCTTAACCGACTGCGCCACCCAGGCGCCCCTAGTAACGTAAATTTCAACAAAGAAAATCCCAGACTCAGAAATTTTAAAGGCAAATTCTACTAATCTTTCAAGAAATAAGTTATTCCAATCTTACAGAGCATACAAAATGAGAAAATATTACCCAAGTCATTCAATACAGTAAATATGAGATTATGGAACCATAAAAGAACTAGGAAAAGGGAAATATACACATCAATCACATTTATGTACATAGATGCTAAAAGTTCCCAAAATATTAGCAAAATAGTGTACCAGCCTGAAAAAATAATATAACCAAGTTAGATCTCTTGAAGACAATGCTTTAACATGAAAAGAACCTACATTAAACCTTAACATTCTTTCAATAAATGTAGTCTTATTTCTTATTGAATATTATCTGGTTCTTTAACAATGGATTTTCTTCACATTTTCTTATTGATCCAGGTTTGTTATTACTGCTCATTATAAGTTATTACCCTCCATGAAAATATAGCAATATTATATAAGTTTTCGAGGCATTTCAATGATTGCCTTTATGTTAAATGACCCAAAACTTCTACATGTGTATATGCTTTGTGTGTATGTGTATGTTAATATATCTCTTTCATTTGGAGTTCTATAAATTCAAGTTAATATCAATTTTCAAGCCTCTAGTTGGCTTCTAATTTGTTGGTTGTATTGCAGCAAGAAAGGCAGATAACCAAATATGTTTAGATGTGTGTTTAAAAAGTTAGGGGCGCCTGGGTGGCTCAGTCGGTTAAGCATCCGACTTCAGCTCAGGTCATGATCTCACGGTCCGTGAGTTCGAGGCCCGCGTCAGGCTCTGTGCTGACAGTTCAGAGCCTGGAGCCCATTTCAGATTCTGTGTCTCCCTCTCTCTCTGCCCCTCCCCTGTTCATGCTCTGGTCTCTGTCTCAAAAATAAATAAATGATAAAAAAAATAAATACAAATAAAAAAAATAAAAAGTAAGCAAAGTGTGCATGAAGGACTGGTTTCTCTTATACATAAAGTTTACATATTTTAACACAGATATGGTGATATGTTATTTGACTACTTGATATAGCTTTACTACGTTCCTTTAAAAAAAATTTTTTTTCAGGGGTGCCTGGGTGGCTCAGTCAGTTGAGTGTCTGACTCTTGATTTCAGCTGAGGTGATTTCCCAGTTTATGAGATCAAGCCCCATGCCAGACGCTTCACTGACAACATGGAGCCTGCTTGGGATTCTCTCTCTTCTCTCTCTTTGCCCCTCCTCCTGCTTGTGCTCTCTCTCTCTCTCTCTCAAAATAAATAAACATTTAATTTTTTTTCAGGTTGCAATGTCATAATGTATTTTCATTATAATTAATCCACACAGTAGAAAAAATACAACGTAGAGAGTAAAAGCCAGAAACTTTGATGATGTTAAGAGCTTAATGGGGTAACCCCAAAATTCACATGTTAAAGTCCTAACTCCCATCACCTCAGAATGTGACTATACCTTGAGTTAGCATCTTTAAATAGGTAATTAAGGTTAAATGAGGTCATTTGAATGGTGCTAATCCAATATAACTGTTATTATTATAAGGGGAGAAGCTTAGAATATGGATACGCTCTGGGGGCAGACCATGTGAAGACACAGAAGATAACTGTCTATAAACCAGAGAGAGAGACTTTCAGAAGAAACCAACACTGCTGACACTTTGATCTCAGACTTCCAGCCTCCAGAAATGTAAGGAGGTAAATTGCCATTATTTAAGCCATCCCATCTATGGTACTTTCTTATGGTAGATCTGGCAGATTGATACAGATGGCAACCCTCTGTTGCTCTATTTGTTAAATGAATGGCATGTTATTTTACCATAAAGAATGTAGCAGGCATTAAACTTCCAAAGTAATGTTACACATTGAATTCCATTTCCTATCAAATGCTTATGAAATTTGTATGTCAGTTAAAAGTCACATAAAAAGGCCACAAAGCGAGTTAATAGGCAAATCCATTCAGTGTGAATTCTCCTTTATTTGGCTTATGTCCAGAGATAAATCTCCCATTCTCTTTGGCCTAAAGTTTTCAATGGTAAATTGCAGATAATTATGCCTGCCTGATGAGAAAAACTCTAATGAGATAAAGTTTTTGTCTCATAATATATAGGCAATAAATAGAAATTACACATAGTATCTTTCAGAAGAAACTTTTCTGGGCTAATGCTATATCAAATGAAGTTACAACTTACCAGGTAAATTAATAAAATATTTGGATCAGGTTTTTTTATGATTATTGGGTGTGATGTATATAAAACAAGGCTATATGACTATAACGTTAAAATAACAGCATTTTAATTGCATTTTTAACTAATATGATCAGGTAAGAACCTAAAGAATTATAAATATATAGGCATTTAAAATATAATAAACATCAGAATAATATATATCAAGTTTGATGATTAAATTCATTTAACTTTCATATACTAATTCAATAAATATTAATATGGGAAGATGAAATAGGTTTGACTTAGATGTAGTTCTGGTTTCATCTGATTTGACTCATACATTTTCTAATGCACTCTCTGAATATCAAGTCCTTTTAACAGCTGAACACAAACATCAGATTTTATTGGTAGAATATTTTGCTTGGTGCTGAAGTACACAAAGTGTACTTTTGCTGGAGGCATGATTTTTATTTTTTATAAAGCTCTGGTGTGGAATGTACTTTCACTGATATAAAAATAAAAACAGCAAATAGGAAAGCACAAGGCAACAATAGCAATATTATTTTGCAAACTATTCCCTGAGCTGTAACTAATCTAGTTGGTTCAGCCTAGAAAGATCATTTTATTGTAAGCAATATTCATCTCAAAATATTTAGCTAGTTCAAATTCAAATCATAAAAAAGAGGACAAAGAAGATGAAAATGGCCAGTTTCCTCTCAACTGGATAAGGCCCAATGTTTAAGTCTATTTTTTTTTTTACAAAACAGAAATGTCAAATTACTTTGAACCCATTTTAATGACTTTTTTAGTGATGGGACTAATAAATGTGTATAGTTTGGAAATCTTGTTTATATCATTTTTTTCTAAAAATATAATTATTGAAATAATATGCTAGAAGAATTATATGTAGCAACTCCACCAATGCTGTCAATTTTAAACCAAATTTTTTAAAAAGTAGAATTTTTTTACTTAAATATTGCTTTATGCATAATCATTTATTATAATAATTCTTTTTCTAGTTTGCTATGCTAAAAATTTTTCCATTTTGAAAAGTAATAAATTATCACTCTGAAATACTTAAAAAGTGGCAGAAAAAATCCTTGAGTATAATTTGTATCTATAAAAGAAATCGTGTAATGATTCTTTACTTAGTGAATTTCATGATAATTTTTAAACATTAAAGTACAATTAAAGCAAACTACTTAGTTTATATCAATAATGCTTCAATCTTTCACTTGCTCAACATTATTCTAGAAATATCAAGTGGGTGGTAAGCAAAAATGTAGACCTGAGCAAGCATGGATCAGCAAGCTATATACGAAATCATGAAAAGAAGCATGAGGCTCAGTAAGTAAGCCTCAGACTCTTGGTTTCAGCTCAGGTCGTGATCTCAGGGTTTCACAGCATGGAGCCTGCTTCAGATTCTGTCTCCGTCTCTTTCTGCCCCTCCCCCACTCGTGCTGTCTCTGTCTCTCTCAAAATAAATTAAAACTTTAAAAAAAAATCATGAAAATAAAGAAACAAAATACAAAACTTACATCACTTTATCACAAAATAATGTGTTGCTCCCTCCCCCCATATTTTTGTGTTAGGTTCATGTATTTAGAACCCAATTATATAGATGGTACCATTTACCTAGAAAATTAGCAGAGATGGCTTATTAATTTCTCTGAAGTCAGTAAACAATTACAACGAAGCTAAACACTGCTAAGAATAGTTTTCTGGGATTTTAAAATATAGTGAAAAGGGCCAAATAAATATAAATGGCTAAATAAGATGAATCTATGTGATAGAAAACTACTGTAAATATTTAATGTTAACATCATATATATATTAAATCTTCAGATATCATAACAACTAAGGAACGTGATATTGTTTCTCTCAGAAAATAATTAATCAAGGGGTGCCTGGGTGGCTCAGTCAGTTAAGGGTTGGACTTCGGCTCACGTCTGATCTCACGGTTGGAGCAGCACATCTGGCTCTGTGCTCACAGCTCAAAGCCTGGATCCAGATTCAGATTCTGTGTCTCCCTCTCTCTCTCTCTCTGTCTCTCTCCCTGCCCCTCCCCCATCGTGCTCTCTCTCTTTCAAAAATAAACTAAATTCTTTCAAAAATAATTTCTTTAAAAAATAAATAAAATAATGTTTTTAATAAAAATAAAAAGAAAATAATCAAGATAAAGGAATGAAGATGACCTTTTTCAGGAAGCACTTGTATACTGTGTAAGTCATCTAATGAGTCTATTGGTAAAACAAATCAGCCTCATATCTAGCAATGAAATGTTTTAAATATACCAAGGTTTACTGACCTTAATTTTTAATACAACCTCTGCAAATACAAAAATTTAATTAACATAGATCACCAGTTATTAAATACAAATCTGTAACCTCAAATTCCAACCAAAGAATTAAAGATTAGCAATAATGGCTCTACCCAGTACTTTTGTGGCTTTTCTGTGCATCTCGATAACAATTATTTTTGCAATTTTAGAAAGTAATTTTCCTACCTGTTATTTTTTAAGAGTATATATTATGTGCTAAAAAACTTACTGTTTAATTTGGGAGTTTTATAACCCTTATGAAATAAGGAATGCTGTATAACATCTTCAGAAAAAAAATTTCACTTGCATTTTTTTAACTGTATCTAAATTATTGCAGGTAATTGTTCATTGAGTTGTCATTGTTGTAGAACATCCCATTGTGTGCAGTCTGTTGTCAAAATAATTTGAGTCATTTTTGATTTTGGCTAATACAGTTACTATTAGTTGTGAGCATTTTTGTGTATATCCCCTAGTGCACCTATGCTGGAATATATATTATAATCCTAGGAGTGAAGTTGCTGGAACATTCCAATGATTGTATTCAGCTTCACAAGATAATTCCCAGTTGTTTTCTGGTATAGCTACATGCTATAGTTAGCTACATGCTAACTACATGCCAACATTACTATATGAGTTTTTTCTCATTAATGTACTTCAGAAGCTGTCATTAATTTTTGCCATCCCAGATTACATAAAATGCTATGTTACTATGGCTTAATTAACATTTCCTAGTTACTAATGAATTGAAAATAATTTCTGTTTATTGACCATTCCTATATTCTCTTCTAGAATAGGATAATTGTGTTTTGCTCTTTTTTCTAATGGCTTATTTTATAATTGATATGTACTTTTTTATATATTGAAAATAATAATTATCTGATGGTTACATGCATGAAAAATATCTTCTTCCAGAATGTGGCTTGTCTTTCTACTTCCTTCATCATGTCTTTTGATTCACTGTATTCTTAACAATGTAGAATTTATCAATCATGTTTATTATTTAATGGTTGGCACTTTTACGGCTTTTATAAGAAATCTTTCTCCACTTTGAATTCATGAAAAAAATATTTTATAGTTTCTTCTAAAAACTCTTTTTTGCTTTTACATGTATTCTTCATTTTTTTTTCAATGTGGACCATTTTCTTAATTTAAGATAGAATCCATAGTGGCCATGTTGCAGCATGCAAATAATTATTTTGACATCTGTTCAAGATGCAAGGAGAAACTCACAGAAGCACAAACAGTAGTCCACAGATCCACATAAAGAGTTCTATTTATTGTCTACCAACAAAGACTATGCTTTCTTTTAGTTTTCAGGAATCATTTGCAAAATCCATCAGAAGAGAGAGCTTCGAATGTTGTTTATCATTTAAGGAAACTAATTATTCAAAGCAAGCTACTTAAAATCACTTCGGATAATTAACTGTCACTGTCTGATATCATTAGTCAACACTGTTAAATATAATTATATGCCTGACAAGAGGATCTTAGTTATTTCCCCTAAGACCTGTCCTTCCTTTCCTGTATCAGTGGGCTCTTCCATTATATCCTGGGGTAGAAACTAACAAGGTGTCCTGTGTAACCATAGCAGCTTTAGCTCTGTGATCATACAGAGCTCAGGTGCTCATCAAGTTTACATTGAGCCAATAATGCAAATTCTCAAGCAGACTATGGAAGATAGGGTTTCTGGGCTCTGTTTTATACAAATTATACACAGATGTATTTGTGGGGTTTTGGTTTGTTTGTTTTGCAGCTAGCCTCAATTTTGGGATTATCATGTTGACACAATTTTTTTTTTCTAATACTTCCAAGGAGGATCCTATGGAGGCAAATATGCCCCTAAACACACAAGACTGGGAATAACCTGCAACACGTTCAGAAGATATAAAGTATTTGTGAAAAAGGTGGTTGATGAGACTATTTGCCAAACCTTCCACATCTAGTTTCTAAGTCCCTTACTTTTTAAAAGATATATAATATATGCTTTCATTCCTAAACTGCAGACACTGGGTTTGGGAAAATCCACTGGCCCAGGTAACATTTTAGATCTAATGTGAATTGAAGTAAGTACTTTATATCATAGCTCGTCCTGTTAAGACATGGCACAGGATCTAAATCTACTATCCATTAGAGTAGCCACTAGACACATGAAGCTATTTAAGTTTAAATTTAAATTAACAAAAACTCAATACCATGTCAAGTTGAGTTACTCATTTTAAGTGGCTATAGCCACACTGGCTAGTGGTTCCCATGTCAAACCGCACAGGTATAGAACATTTCCACCACTGCAGAAATTTCCACTGGATTCTCTGATCTGCCTAGTTTAGGTATATGAATTGTTCTTGTTAATTTTGTGATAATTTTTAAATTTTATGCATTTTTTATTCTATAAACTATAATGGTTGCTTTTGTCATGTTACATTTTTATTAAAAAGTCTACTTTTGGGGCGCCCGGGTGGCTCAGTCGGTTAAGCGTCCGACTTCGGCTCAGGTCATGATCTCGCGGTTTGTGAGATCAAGCCCCGCTTCGGGCTCTGTGCTGACAGCTCAGAACCTGGAGCCTGTTTCAGATTCTGTGTCTCCCTCTCTCTCTCTGACCCTCCCCCGTTCATGCTCTGTCTCTCTCTGTCTCAAAAATAAATAAACGTTAAAAAAAATTAAAAAGTCTACTTTTTTATATATGATAAATCATAAAGTGCTTTATGCCAGCATGACCATGGCATCCCTAAATGACGTTATATCGCATCATGTAATCTTGATGAAAAGTAAAATAAAAATTATTCTTAGGAATAGAGTATTTTTTTTTTAATTTTTTTAATCTTTATTTGTTTTTGAGAGAGACAGAGGGCGAGCAGGGGAGGAACAGAGACAGAAGGAGACACAGAATCCAAAGCAGGCTCCAGGCTCTGAGCTGTCAGCACAGAGCCAGATACAGGCTGGAACTCACCAGCCATTGAGACCATGACCTGAACCAAAGTTGGCTGCTTAACCAACTGAACTACCCAGGCGCCCCTGGAATTATTTCTAAAGAGTGTACTGTGAGCCGTGGGAAAGTGAATGGGGTAATTGCTGAAACGTCAGTGATGTTTTGGTCTCAAGGCTGTTGAACGCAATAGCACTGTGAGATCCAGACTCCCATGATCCCCGAGGAGCCAGTTAGGGGACAGACACACTGTAATTGCCTAGCAGTCCTTGCAACTGCACATCTTCCCTGTGTGCTTTCACGTAAACACCAGATGTATGTTTGGTCTGTGTCTGGAGGCTCTTTGTGTTTTCCTCCCATACTTTAACATTCTTTGATGTTTATACCCAGCAAACATGAAATAAAGACTATGAGAAGTTTGCTGCTGTTGCTGTTTCACTGGCAGAGGCAGCCCTGCACGTCGGCTCAGTCTGACAACTTTTTCTTCACTGTGTGGCTACATTCATGATTGTCCAAATTTTAAATATTTAACAAACATGAAAATAGATATGATAAAACAATCCAGTATAGTCTGCTAGATATTGGAAAAGCCCAAAGATTTTCCCGTGTTAGACATACATGTCTAGATGGTTGTAAAAATTATAGATGCTAGTAAAGTCATATAAGCTACTTAATTTATATTATCAAATATTAACATTGTAACACCATGAGGAAAAATTGGTAAAACAGTTGTGCATATGAAAACTGTAAATTTGCTATGTAATAGGTACAGTATATTGCATTTAGGTTATATGTAAATAACTCTTATTTTTCATATTATTTGATCAGTTAATTATGCTTTGGAAAGCCATAATGATGTGGTGGCTGTACATATTTATTAAACATTACAACTATGCCAAAAGTATTTCATCCTAGTACTATGTGTCATAGTAACTACTGAGAAACAGTTTGAATATTCACCAAGAGGTAAGTAGTTAAGTCACCTATGCAAATTCATTCAGTGTTTCATTTCACAAGTGCTTTAATCTATTCAGTTAAATAATACTATAACATGGAAGGCTTTAAATGTAAGTTATATATACAATGGTATGATTTTAGCTATGTAAAAAGATGCTTAAATAAAAAAGACTAAACTGAGAATATAAGACAACTATCCATGATTACATTTGGGTATTTTGATAATGGATGAAAATTTTCCATCTTTCTTTACTTACTAAATTTTCTTTATCATGTACAGGTTGTTTTTACAATGAAATGATTTAAGGAAGAAAATGTGCCTTTTTTGCCATTTTAAGTGGTGCGTAATGTGGTTACCTAAAACAATTTCAACACTTACTAGAAATGTTGGCATTTAAGTAACTTTCCCCTGTGCAAACAAAAGGATTCTCACAGTGTAGGTATTTTTTGTCTTATTTTGGTCATCAATTCACTTGACAAGTTTCATTAAGGTACTTTACCTCTAGACAAGAGTGAGTGCAATCAGTATTACTTGAATTAAAATCAATGCTGTTCCACAAAGAAATTTAAAGTTTATAAAAGGTGTTGTCTAATTTGTTTATAAGACATTTTTTTTTTTGCAACATGCATGTTCTAGGATAATCCTAGTTTCTTATGATACAGGTAGAAGCTGGTAAATGAACACTCCAGGTTACTAAATAGTGAAATATGTGGGTAACAGTAATTGATCTAGTAACTCTTTGTAGATTTTTAAAAATTTCCCTACCTTTATACCTAATAATTTTTTAAACTGAAACCTGTTAGCTTGTTCCTAGAGATTTAATCCCATCCCATAATCTAGAAACACCCCTAACTCTAGCCATAGGTAATTTAAGGAGATTGAGCAGTCCCTTAAGATCAAGGACACTTGTTTCTATCACAATCTGATATAATTTCCCACTTCTAATCAAAGAGATTTTCCTGTGAAATTAAGTTTACACGTTTTATACTGAGTGACTGAGAGAATTTCTCTAATAACTATGTAGTGATTATTTTTCCATTTCTTGGGTAAAAAGAAGGTGGAACTTATCAGAATTTCCTCTACTAAAAGTAATAGAAAATCCCAACCCTAATGTGTTAAATAGTAAGACTATCACCTCATGTAACAATAGACGGTAGTTAGCCAGCTTTATGGTTAGTCCATTCAGAGTAGCTCAATGACATCATCAAGGATCCAGCTTCTTTCCTTATTATTACTGTTGTTTGTTTGTTTGCTTTAGTTTTACCAGTCTCTCTCTGTCAGCTCTTTCTTTGGCCTGAATGACCATCATGTTTTTGGGTTGAGCAGTACTGAGGCTCAACTCCATATACTTAAAAGGTAGGAAACTCATCCAAAAATACCTTGGCAGACTCTCCCTCATCTTTCAATGATTAGAATAGGGTAACATACTCCTAAACCTAATAAACCAATCCATGGGTCAATGTGGCCCTGAAAATCTTTCAGGGAGTTCACAAGATAAACCCATTTTCATTGTACACTAAGACATTATTTGCCTTTTTCACCATATGGAATGATAGTGCAAATAATGATATATAAAACTGCCAGCACCTTAGCATAAATCAGGGCAGTGGTGCCCAACTGTACTAGTGGTCATCATATTCTTCACGGTCATGCACTTGCAGTTAAAAAAAAAAAGCCAGTTTCACTTAAGAATGTCCTTGATGAAACAGAACTGCAAAAATGAGCATGCACACATTTGCGAATGTGAAATCACCTGCTTATTTTCTAATCTTTCAGTCTAGGTAAGGTAATCTAAAAGACAGATTCTAGTATTAGTCTAAGTGAAAGTCCAACTGAACATAAAAAAAAAACATTCTCACTTTTGAATATCAAACTTTAAATTACAATGCAAATCACTTCACTCTTTGATAAAAGTCTCAATTCCTAGACAGTTAAAGTGATCACAATTGCTATCAGTTTTTGTCTTGGGCTATGAAATTTGGAGAGCCCATCTTAACAAATTATAGAATTCAAAATGTAATTCATTAAGTAAATATGATTCTTCAAAGAACTTTCTTCATCATAAAAATTCTGAGCTAAAATTCCCCTCTGGATAATATGGACCTATGCTTTGTGATCAGATTACAGAGACATAATTGTCTAAACTGACAGGAATATCTCCTTATAAAATTAACCAGGTCTGGGACTTTTTTTCCTCTTTCTTTCTTTTCTTTCCTTTTTCTTTTCTTTTATTTCCTTTTCTTTCCTCTCCTTCCCTCCCTTCTTCCACCCTTTCTTTCAAAAAAAAACTTTATTTATTTTTTAAAAAAATTTTTTTCCACGTTTTTATTTATTTTTGGGACAGAGAGAGACAGAGCATGAATGGGGGAGGGACAGAGAGAGAGGGAGACACAGAATCGGAAACAGGCTCCGAGCCATCAGCCCAGAGCCTGATGCGGGGCTCGAACTCACGGACCGCGAGATCGTGACCTGGCTGAAGTCGGACGCTTAACCGACTGCGCCACCCAGGTGCCCCAAGTTTATTTATTTTGAGAGAGAGAGCGAGCATGAGAGGGAAAAGGGCAAAGAGAGAGGGAGAGAGAGTATCCCAAGCAGGCTCTGGGCTGTCAGCAAGAGACCAATGCGGGGCTCGGTACCGCAAACTGTGAGATCATGACCTGAGCCAAAATCAAGAGTTGGATGCTTAACCAGCTGAGTCATCCAGGCACCCGTTTCCTTTTTTGGTAATGCCCAATATAAATGCCCCTTTCTCAGAAACTATTTTCTATTTCCCTATATTAGATATCTTTTAATACATTCTTAAACCTCCAACAATGTCTATTTACTTATTGTAATTATAACTGTAAATTACTTATATAATTAATTATTGGAAATCTGTTTCCTCACCAGATTCCAAGCTCATTACAGCAGGATTCAAATACAGTTTCTTCACTATTGTATAACTCAGCACTTAACATATTGCCTGGCAGGTAGTAGGTCTCCAATAAGTTTACATTAAGGAAATGTTGAATGAAATTGAGTCTCACTTTAACAGTGTTTTACCAAAGCAAAGTAAATCATGGATATGATTTAAAAAAAATAGCCTAGGAAAATGTATTGAAATAAGAGAATAAAGATTGGCTTTTCAAAATGCTTAAGGATAATATGAAAGCCTAGAATAACCATTTTAGAAGAATTTCATAATTAGATAACATTTTGTATTAAAATTAGTTATAAAGCTAAGAAGAGGAATTACATGTTATCTTGACCCTTACTCACTCTACTCCCTCCAAAATAATCAATAAAATCAAAATATACCTTACCTTTTATATTTGCTATCAGTTTAACTGTGTTTTTAGGAAAAGACACTATTTAGAAAAAAATTTTAATGAAGTCATGCCATGTCAAAATTCCTATCACAAATGTGACAGTTTAGGGATGGTACACATCTTTTTTTTTTTCAATGTTTTTTTTTTTTTTAATTTTTGGGACAGAGAGAGACAGAGCATGAACGGGGGAGGGACAGAGAGAGAGGGAGACACAGAATCGGAAACAGGCTCCAGGCTCCGAGCCATCAGCCCAGAGCCTGACGCGGGGCTCGAACTCACGGACCGCGAGATCGTGACCTGGCTGAAGTCGGACGCTTAACCGACTGCGCCACCCAGGCGCCCCGGTACACATCTTTTTTTGTTTGTTTGTTTTTAATATGAAGTATGAAGTTGTATTAGCCAGGACATCCTAATTTCTTTTTTTAAAAACTAAGCTAAAATCTCAGCAGGTGAAGACAATAAAAGTGTGTGTATCATTTATGCAAAGTATGGTCTGGATGTTGCCGGCTGACTGACTTTCCTGCTAGCAGTAATTCAGTAATCAAGGGTCCTTCAATTTTGTGGTGCTATTGTACCCTAGGGTTATACAGTCCTATGCTGAATCTTCTGCATCCAAGTGGGAGATACGAGAGGAACAAGAGACAATCTGGAAGATCTCCTGAGAGATCTAGGACTACAAATGGTGTCCGTCACTTCTGCCAGTGTTCTGTTTACCGTCACCAGTCACATTCCCCCACTAAAACTGCAAGGAAGCCTGGAAAGAGGGGATGGTTATGGTGATCACACAGCCAGTGTTTGTCACAAAAGGATTTATAAAGATTGGGAATAGTTATTTCAAAGCAACAGCTAAAAAAAAATATGATAAAAAGAAAATACACGGTTTGAAAAGTGCACACATTACAGACTAACCAACAGGCATGGCTGGTTAGCTATTTCCATCTTAAATTTTTTTTTATCCAAACATTCATTTAAAGAACAGCATTATTTCAAGATGCTTTTATAGTTTTTGATTCAACAGATATAGACTCATTGGAAATTTTATATCTGTATTCAAGTAAAAAAAACAGCAGCAGTGTGACAGTATTATTTTTAAATATGCAGCTTACCAACAGATTTAAATTGATTCATTAGGATCAATATACTTTGATCCCAAAAGGTTATACAAACATAATTTTCAAGCACCTCGAGACTCTGAATCCATTACATGTTTTGGGTCACCAACTCATACATCAAGGTCACAGCCATCACTTCCAATTTCCGTGATAATGAAATATGTAACCATTTTGAGTTATTAGTGCTTCAAGGATTGTTGAACATGAGATCAATGATGACATGACTTTGCCTCAAAGTTCATTTTAGGAATTCTCTGGCTGTGTAAAAATCACCCCAAAATATGCAGCTCTTTAGCAGAGAGTACATTTCTAGGATTCCTCCTAAGCTTTATGAGTAAATTGGAAAAATAATTCATTTTAAATCATTAAAAGGAAGCAAAGTCTAAAAATAAATATATTTTACAACTGAAGTTACAGAACCAGAGCAAAGCATAATCCAATGCTGCTATGTAAAGGAAAAGAGAGACTCACATTCAAAAAATAATATGGCCTGTCCTTAAAAGTTTATATGATGTACAGAAGTTAAGATGTGATCAAACTGTAGCCATATCATCTCATAAAATGAAAATCTGATTTGCAGCCTGTCCATCTGAAACTCTTTAATTATTTTAATGATATTTCAAAGGAATGAAAAAAATTGCTATTTATGAGAAGTTACACTTTTTTTGTAATGTTTATTTATTTTTGAGAGAAAGACAAACAGAGCACAAGCAGGAGAGGGGCAGAGAGATAGGGAGACACAGAATCTGAAGCAGACTCCAGGCTCTGAGCTGTCAGCACAGAGCCTGACATTGGCCTCGAACTCATGAACCACAAGATCATGACCTGAGCCAAAATTGGACACTCAACGAACTGAGACACCCAAACACCTTGAGAAGTTAGACATTTTAAAGAAGATAATCTGTGAAAATATTTATCTGTTTTTAATTAAACATTATAAAATGTTACAGCAAAATAATTATAAATTAGAGGTGAAGATAGGTTATAATCCATTCCTTGAAAAAAACTCCATAACCAATATTAATTACACAAGTATAACTGAAAGAATTCAGAAAACTCTATAGACTAACCACACACACTAAGCTTTTCATAACTGCAAAAAGTGTGGCATATCAACTGAAGGAAAGCACAGGAAAGACTGGGGAGTCCAAGAGACATCTGGGTGCAGTTCCATAGGAACTATTCTTATTAGGACAGGATGTGCTTCATTTTATTATTGTTACCCACCAAGATACCAGTGAAAAATCTTAGTTTCAGCAGAGCTTGGGCATGTATCCAGCAGGATCTTCTGGAAAATCCAGAGATTGTGACCTGTTAATCAATACATCAATACATCTCTAAACAATGTAAACAAACTAGCCTGGGTGTCTCCAGGAGAATTTCAAAATTCAAATATCAGCAGCTACTCTGCTTCATCTTTATCATGGCCAAGAGGGAGTATTAGTCATCCAAACATTCCTAGACATGAGCATAAAGCTATCTGCCCCAGCTGAGATACGAGATCACTTTATCTTGCACAAACACAAATCAGATGCTCATATAACACACTGGCTTCTTGATACTCCACACTTAGACTGTGAAGCAAATAAATTTGAATTAACATGCAAAGTTTACACCACAATTATTCGTATTTAGAAATGTAGTAAATCTTTCTAAATAATAAAGCAATTTAAAAATAATAGTTCTTTAGAATACTAACTCATAGGACATAGAATAAACCCTTACGTATATCAAGTCACAAGTAGACTGAACTTGTCAGTGAATGATGAAAAAGTTGTTACATTTCTTGTTCTTGCTCATCCAAATTTTACAGGCTTTTACTCATTCCATGGCACTTCCTAGACAAAGATACTAGAGTATCATAGAAAGGGGAGGGGGAAGACTGTGTTTCAGATCTCTTTCTTTTGACTCTTTTATTTTCATTCATTCATTTATTTAGTAAATACTTATTACATGTGACTAATCAGACTCTTGGGATATATCAGTGAAAGAGATGTAAATATTCCTACTCTTATGAAGCATATATTCCAGCAGGGAAGACAGAAAATAAAGGATAAAAAACAATGAACAAGTCAACTCTACAGTAGAGTACAGTGTTTATGTCCTATTACAAATATAATAGAAAAATGGGGAACCTGGGTGGCTCAGTCAGTTGAGTGTCCCACTCCTGATTTCAGCTCAGGTCATGATCCCAGGGTCATGGGATCGAGCCTGTAATGGGCTCTGTACTAAGTGTGGAGTCTGCTTAAGATTCTCTCTTTCTCTGTCTCTCTGCTCCACTTGCTCTCTTTCTCTCTCACACTCTCTCTCAAAATAAATAAAAGGCAGGAAAAAAGAGTATCAAGAATATATCTGCACAAAAAGCACAGTTGTAGAATTAAATAAGAGGAAAAGTGGCCTCACTGTGGAGGTGACATCTGAGCAATCACTTGAAAATTGCCATGTGGCTATCTAGAGAAGAGCACTGCAGGAAGACTGTATACTATAACAGCCCTACAATGGGTCCTTTCCTATAATGTGACCAAGGAGACAAATATGACTAGAGTGTAGGTAAAGGGAAGAAGGAGGAAAACAACCAGCAATATGACTTGGCTAGGTAGAGGGAAGCAAGGAGAAGAAGTAAGGAATCATAGGTAATTTTAATGGCTTTGGATAAAATGATGACAGTTGGAATCAAAAAGTGATGTGATCTGACTTAATATTTTGTTGACAGTAGATTGTTAATGGCCTAATGTAGAAGCAGGATCAGTAGTTATCAGGTCACTGTGGAAATGCAGGCAGGAGATGATGAGCATTATACCAAGTTGGTAACATTGGATGGGATAAGAAGCAGTTATGTTCTGGATATGTTTTGAAGACAAAAGCAATAGGATTTGGCATGGGGTATGAGGAAAAAAGAGAGAACACCAAGCTTTTATCCCGAGGAACAGGAAGGATAGATAACAACTAAAACAGGGAGGGCTGAGTCTACCTGGTGAGGGAAGGTCTGGACACTGATAGATAGGTGTTTTGAGTTGGAGATATCAACAGAACACTGGTATACACACTATTCTTTTGAGATATGTTTGGACAAGAAATACACATATGATGGTATTAAAAGTCATGGGAAGATATGAACTCACCAAGAGAGGGAGAACACTAATAGAAAAGAACCATTGATGGAGCTCTCATACTTACCAATGTTAGAAAGCCAGGAAGAAAGGAAATAACTTATAAAAGGGAACAATGAGATGGCAGAAGTGTGTGGAGTACTGGAAGCCAAGTAAAGAAAGAGTTTTGAAGAGTGGGAAGAAATTAACTGTGTAACCATATGAAATACTGATAGTTCAAGTACAGTGAAAACTGAGGATTAACCATTATATTTAGCAACATGGGGCTGGGCAATGATTTGTAACTTTGAGAAGAGCAAAATCGGAGGAGTGGTGGGGGCAAAAACAAGAGGATGGTAGAAGAGGAATTGAAGACAAGAAGTGAAGTTAACCCCTCCAGGAGTCTGGTTGCAAAGGAAATTTTTTAAAAAATGGAGCAGTAGCTAGAGGAGAAAGTACAGTTAAAAGGCAGCTTGTTTTTGAAATGAGAGAAAAAACAGAGAGGAATGTTTGTGCATTAATAGAAATGATCTAATAGAGAGTGAGATTTGATGATGCAGAAGAAGATGTATTAATTAAAGTCATTATCATGCTAACAATTAAGCAAAGCTCTCTTGTAAATCACTTAGGAAAAAAATAACTTATTCATTCTTCACAATATTATAAAGTTAGTATTATTATTATCCTTATTTTTAAAAGATGTGAAAATTGAGACACAGAGGGGATAACTAAGTTAGGTCACACAAATAGTGGCATATTTTGATCCAGACAGTCTAGGTATAGGGTCCATGGTGATACTGGATGTTCTATGCTATCTCTTGAGGGGAGAGTTGACAGAATAATGCTCGTGAGTAGGCTAGAGTGAATATATGTTCTAGTGCACAAAAGGGGAATTAGTGTTTACTGTTGGACTGAAATAGAGACTATGTTGGGAGGTGTTAATATTGATGTTACTATCAGGTTAAGTGTAACGTGAAAGTGGGAGTTTTGGAAGTCTCTTTTCCTCTGTCTCTTCAGAAACAGTCTTGAAACTATCACTACTATTTATGCCTTTCTTCCAGACAACAAATTGTGTTTATTCTTCATTCCTCTGAGGAATAATGCACACCATGAGCACTGTATGGAATCTTAGTAGGAGAATGCTAGAAAGTACTTATTATTTGGATTTTGGTTGGGTGATTTGGGGAGGTTAAAGAAAGCAGAGTTTTAATTTTGATATAAAAGAATAGACATAATCCTATTAACAGGTATCTTAATAAATCTTATCTACAGGGAGAGCTAGATGATTTTGAGCATCTTCTTATGTGCTTGTCATCAGTATATCTTCTTCTGTTAAATGAATGTTGAAATTATTGGCCATTTTTTACTAAATTGTTTGTCCTGTTGGGTTGTAAGAGTTCCTTATATATTTTAGAGACAAGTCCCTTTTCAGATAAATGCTTTACAAATATTTACGTCCAGTCTGTAGACTGCCTTCTCATTTTCAGTCACTGCTTTCGAAGGTAGAGGAAAGTGCCATAGACCAAGGAATATTGGCAGACACTGGAAAAAGAAAAAGACAAGGAAAAAATTCCTCTTCTAGAGCCCTGGAGGGAGAACACTGACAACACCTTGATTTAGGCACAGTGAAACACAATTAGTACTTCAGGCCTCCAGGACTGTAAGGGAATATATTGTATTTTTTAAGACATCAAGTTTGTGATAACTTGTTACTGTAGCTATAAGAAACTACTACAGAGCCTTTACCGAAAAGAGATTTACTATATCAGTGAGAGTTTATATCTGGACTCTATTCTTTTCTATTTTATCAATTAACCTATTTTTATGTTAATATAAAATGTGCCTCTTGATTATTGTAGCTTTAAAATAACTCTTGAAATTAAGATATGGCAAACAGAAGTCAAAGGCCAGACTGAAGAAAACAAAAAGCACGCAAACAACACCCTCAGATAGTAAAAGCAGCCCCACAGGAGAATAGAGTTCTCATACATAAGTTTGAAAACATCTATGATTAACATGGCAAGGAATTAAATATGACGAAAAATTTTACCCTATACAAGAAATAAAAGGTTTTAGAACTGAAAACACAATAACTAAAATAAGACTCAATGAATTGGCACACATAGTTGAAGACAGAGTTAATTAACTAAAACAGCTGTTCAGACTAAATATAGAGAGTAAATTACAAAAACACAATAAAAGTGGAAAATTCAAAAAAGAGTGATTCAGAAGTACCGGAGGTTAAAAGAGTGTAAAAACACTATGCAAAGTGTAAATGCTAGGAAATTTTCAAAACTGACTAAAGACATTAAGCCATGTATTATGTAAGTTTTATAAATCCCATGTTAGATAAATAGAAATTAAAACATATGTACACAGTTAAGAATGCAGCTAATGAAAAACCAGTGAGAAAGAAAAAAAAAATCATAGAAAGCTGCAATGAAAAAAAAGTCATTATCTCTAAAGGAGCAACAGAAAAACTAACAGATTTTTCCAGATCCAAGAAGTCTAAATAAAATGTAATGAAATCTCCAAGGGTAGAATAAGCCTCTAACATAGAATTCTCTTCTAAAATATTATTTAAAAATGAATGTATCATAAATATTCAAAGAAAAACTGAGAGAATTCATCACCCATAGATTTGTACTGAAGAGAATGCTAGTAAGTGTTTCTTATGCACAAGAAAAGTGGGCCTGGATGGAAGCTAAGAGAGACACAGAGGAATCAGGGCCAATGGAAAAATATGCACAATATGAATAATAATTTTTAAAAATTGGTGCAGCTATATCAATATTATTTAAAAAGTTATGGGGAACCTGGGTTTCTCAGTTGAACGTCTAACTCGATTTCAGCTCAGGTTATGATCCCAGGGTCATGGGATTGAGCCCCATGTCATACTCTGCATTGAGCATGGAGCCTTCTTCAGATTCTCTATCTCCCTCTGGCCCTCTCCCACACTCTCACTCTGTCTCTAAATAAATAAATAATAAAATGTGGTTTTTAATGTTTATTTTTTTAATTAAAATTTTTTTTTTATTTTTCATATTTGAGAGACAGAGACAGAGCACAAGCAGGGGCGGGGCAAAGAGACAGAGACAGAATCTGAAGTAGGCTCCAGGCTCTGAGCTGTTAGCACAGAGCCCGAAGCGGGGCTCAAACTCACGAGCAGTGAGATCATGACCTGAGCTGAAGTCAGACGCCTAACCGACTGAGCCATCCAGGCACCCCTATTTATTTATTTCTGAGAGAGAAAGAGAGAATGGGGGAGAGGCAGAGGGGTAGGGAGAGAGAGAGAATCCCAAGCAGGTTCTGCGCTGTTAGTGCGGAGCCCAACATGGGGCGCGATCTCATGAACTATGAGATCATGACCTGAGCTGAAATCAAGAGTCAAATTCTTAACCAACTGAGCCACCCAATAAAAATTTTAAAAACAAGATACCCTGGCAAGAGATAAAGAAGGTATACAGGAAATGGCTAATCCAGCAGGCCTAGGGTGCACAAACCTTGCATACTCTAAAGAAATTTCTTTTGAAAAACACTTTTCCAAGGAAAAGTTTGTCTTCAGAATGAGCCGTTGGACAGCTCCCAGGAGCTATCCTGAGACTTTGTAATATTGCCCCTGATAAGAGTATTTTTGTATGCTTTATTAAGGAGTTCATTTGTGATGACCACTGGGTGTTATATAGAAATGTTGAATCACTATATGGTGCACCTGAAACTAATATTACACTGTATGTTAACTAACTGGAATTTAATAAATTTTTTTTTTCAACGTTTATTTATTTTTGGGACAGAGAGAGACAGAGCATGAATGGGGGAGGGGCAGAGAGAGAGGGAGACACAGAATCGGAAGCAGGCTCCAGGCTCTGAGCCATCAGCCCAGAGCCTGACGCGGGGCTCGAACTCGCGGAGCGCGAGATCGTGACCTGGCTGAAGTCGGACACTTAACCGACTGCGCCACCCAGGCGCCCCACTAACTGGAATTTAAAATTAAAAACTTTAATGCTCAACATCGCTCCTTATCAGGGAAATACAAATCAAAACCACACTCAGATATCACCTCACGCCAGTCAGAGTGGCCAAAATGAACAAATCAGGAGACTATAGATGCTGGAGAGGATATGGAGAAATGGGAACCCTCTTGCACTGTTGGTGGGAATGCAAATTGGTGCAGCCACTCTGGAAAACAGGGTGGAGGTTCCTCAAAAAATTAAAAATAGACCTACCCTATGACCCAGCAATAGCACTGCTAGGAATTTACCCAAGGGATACAGGAGTACTGAATCATAGGGGCACTTGTACCCCAATGTTTATAGCAGCACTCTCAACAATAGCCAAATTATGGAAAGAGCCGAAATGTCCATCAACTGATGAATGGATAAAGAAATTGTGGTTTATATACACAATGTAGTACTACGTGGCAATGAGAAAGAACGAAATATGGCCCTTTGTAGCAACGTGGATGGAACTGGAGAGTGTGATGCTAAGTGAAATAAGCCATACAGAGAAAGACAGATACCATATGTTTTCACTCTTATGTGGATCCTGAGAAACTTAACAGGAACCCATGGGGGAGGGGAAGGAAAAAAAAAAAAGGGTTAGAGTGGAAGAGAGCCAAAGCATAAGAGACTCTTAAAAACTGAGAACAAACTGAGGGTTGATGGGGGGTGGGAGGGAGGGGAGGGTGGGTGATGGGTATTGAGGAGGGCACCTTTTGGGATGAGCACTGAGTGTTGTATGGAAACCAATTTGACAATAAATTTCATATATTAAAAAAAATAAAAATAAAATTGTAATCCACAAAAAAATAAAGTAAAAATAAAAAATAAAATTAAAAACTTTAAAAAAGGATTATTTTTGTGTGTCTGAAGCCTTGGGACAGACAGCATGACTAGATACGTTTATCCTGACAATGTGACTTATGGTGAATGCTTATTTTTGCTTTGGGGAACTGGGGCCAGAGTAACTGAAGTCAGTTACATGGGTGCTTCATGTCCACATGACTGACCCTTAATAAAACTCTGAACACCAAAGCTCTGGTGATCAGTTTCTTTGATTCACAATATTTCACACGTGTTACACATCACTTATGAGAGGTTTAAGCATGTCCTATGTGATTCCATTGAAAAGAAACAGTTGGAAGCTTGCACCTGATTTTTCTTAGACTTTGCCACATGTGTCCTTTCCCTTTGATGATTTTGATCTGTATCCTTTCACCATAGACAAAACCATAACTAAGGACAACAATTTTTTCCAAGTCCTGTGAGTCTTAGTGAATGATCAAGGCTGAGGGTGGTCTTGGGTATCCTAATATAGACTCCACCCTAAATTAAGTATGCTGTTTCTTCCTAATCAGTAACTTCCTAAACAATCCTTCCTAACAGTAACAAATGGACCCTGTATGTTTAGGAATTAAATTTACATTGTAAATTAGTCACCCAAAAGATTAGTCTTTGTGCATGTTTTTCGTATATCTCTTATGAAGTTCTAGCACAAACATCCTTTATTTGACAGAAAAAATACATGGCATCACCAATTAATTCTATCACACATTTAAGGATGAAATATTACCAATTTTAAGGAAACTTTGAAAACATGCAAAAGGTGATGCTTTTTAACCCATATTATAAAACCAAAATAGCCAAGATTCCTAAGCAAGATAAGGACATTACAAAAAGGGGAAAAAATAAGAATCCTATACATTTCATAAATACAAATACTATATCCAGATATACCTAAATGAGGACATTTGACATTACTATATTATCTTTACATTACATTTACAATGCTTGTTTTCATGTGAATATCAAATAATGGAATTCACCACATTTAGAAAATACAGAAAAACTATGAATATGTCTCAATAGACATACAGAAAGGCATGTGATGGAATTCAACATCTAAACATCCATTCGTGTACTACAAAGCTGTAATCATCAAGACAGTATGGTACTGGCACAAGAACAGACACTCAGATCAATGGAACAGAAGAGAGAACACAGAAATGGATCCACAAACGTATGGCCAACTAATCTTTGACAAAGCAGGAAAGAATATTCAATGGAATCAAGACAGTCTCTTCAGCAAGTGGTGCTGGGAAAACTGGACAGCGACATGCAGAAAAATGAACCTGGACCACTGTCTTACACCAGACACAAAAATAAACTCAAAATGGATGAAAGACCTAAATGTAAGACAGGAAGCCATCAAAATCCTCGAGGAGAAAGCCGGCGAAAACCTCTTCAATCTTGGCCGCAGCAACTCCTTACTCAACACGTCTCCGGAGGCAAGGGAAACAAAAGCAAAAATGAACTACTGGGACTTCATCAAAATAAAAAGCTTATGTGCAGCAAAGGAAACAATCATCAAAACTAAAAGGCAACTGAGAGAATGGGAGAAGATATTTGCAAATGACATATAAGATAAAGGGTTAGTATCCAAAATCTATAAAGAACCTATCAAACTCAACTCCCAAAAAACAAATAATTCAGTGAAGAAATGGGCAAAAGACATGAATAGATACTTCTCCAAAGAAGACATCCATACGGCCAACCAACACATGAAAAAATGCTCAACCTCACTCATCATCAGGGAAATAAAAATCAAAACCACAATGAGATAATCACCTTACACCTGTCAGAATGGCTAACATTAACAACTCAGGGAACAACAGATGTTGCCGAGGATGCGGAGAAAGAGGATCTCTTTTGCATTATTGGTGGGAATGCAGGCTGGTGTAGCCACTCTGGAAAACAGTATGGGGGTTCCTCAAAAAACTAAAAATAAAACTACCCTACCATCCTACTAGGCATTTATCCATGGGACACAGGTGTGCTGTTTCAAAGGGACACATGCACCCCATGTTTATAACCAAAGTATGGCAAGAGCCCAAATGTCCATCGATGGATGAATGAATAAAGAAGATGTGGTATATATATACAATGGAGTATTACTCGGCAATCAAAAAGAATGAAATCTTGCCATTTGCAACTACGTGGATGAAACTGGAGGGTATTATGCTAAGTGAAATTAGTCAGAGAAAGACAAAAACCATATGACTTCACTCATATGAGGACTTTACGAGACAAAACAGATGAACATAAGGGAAGGGAAACAAAAATAATATAAAAACAGGGAGGAGTACAAAACAGAAGAGACTCATAAATATGGAGAACAAACTGAGGGTTACTGGAGGGGTTGTGGGAGGGTGGATGGGCTAAATGGGTAAGGGGCACTAAGGAATCTACTCCTGAAATCATTGTTGCACTATATGCTAACTAATTTGGATGTAAATCAAAAAAAAAAAAAAAAAAAAAACCACATCCATTCATGAATAAGCTAGAAAGTTAGGAAGAGGAAAGTTACTAAAAATAATTGAATTATGTTTGAAATGAGTGAATTTTATGATATGTGAAATATACTTCAGCATGATTTATCTTAAAAAGAAAAATATATAAATCTAGGAATATAAGAAGACTTTCTTAATATAATAAAAAGTATTTTTTTAAACCTACAACAATCACACTAATGATAAAATATTGGGAGTTGGTATTGCCACAATAATGCTTCAAAACATGCCCCTCCCCAACCTGTCATCTTAAAGAACAGCTATTTATTGATATTTGAACAATAAATCAATATTTATTTATTGTGGATCACCTAGGGGTTGACAAATCTAAGGTGAGCTCAAATGAGTTTGTCTCCATTCTGGGATTTTGTCTAGGTCTTTTCAACATGACTGTATCCTTCAATACCAGGAAGCTGCCTGAAGCGTGTTTTTCTAAGTACAAGAGGGCAGGTTCCACTGAGAAGTCTCTTTAATTTTTAAAAATTTTTTTTTAACGTTTATTTATTTTTGAGACAGAGAGAGACAGAGCATGAACGGGGGAGGGTCAGAGAGAGAGGCAGACACAGAATCTGAAACAGGCTCCAGGCTCTGAGCGGTCAGCACAGAGCCCGACGCAGGGCTCGAACTCACAGACCGTGAGATCATGACCTGAGCCAAAGTCGGACGCTTAACCAACTAAGCCACCCAGGCGCCCCAATTTTTTTTTTTTAATTTGAGAGAGAGAGAGGGAGTGGGGGAGAGGGGCAGAGGGAGAGAGAAAATCTTGAGCAGGCTCCATGCTAGGCATGGTGCCTGACACAGGGCTTTATCCCATGACCCTGAGACCATGACCTGAGCTAAAATCAAGAGTCAGACGTTCAACAAACTGAGCCATTCAGGTGCCCCTGAGGAAGCTCTTTTAAAGTTTGTGCTTGTGTCACATCTACTAGTGTTGCAATTCATAGGAGCAGAAAAGTATAATCAATCCATAGTGGGAAGAGAGTAAATCTTTGCTTAAAAAACCCCCAAACTTATACCAGCAGCATTATTCATAAGAGCCAAAATATGGACACAATCCAAGGATCTATTAACAGACAAACGGATCAACAAAATGTGGTATATACATACAATGGAATATTATTCAGCCTTTTAAAAGAAGAAAACTCTGCCATATGCTACAACATGCATGAACCCTTAGGACAATAGGTTAAGTGAAATAAACTGGTCAAAAAAAGACAAATACTACGTGATTCCACTTATATCAGGTACCTAGAGTTTCTTCTCTTTAAGTAGGTCAAATTCACAGAGACAGAAAGGGCTGGGTTGTCAAGGGCTGGGGGTAGGAGGCAATGGAGAGTTATCATTTAATGAGTACGAGTTTTAGTTTTGCGAGATTAAAAGAGTTCTGGAGATGGATAGTTATGATAGTTTCACAACAATATAAATGTACCTAATACTACTGAACTGGTTAAAATGATAAATTTTATGTTATGCATATTTTACAATTAAAAAATCCCAAACTATTACAATCCATCTTGCTACTTCTATCCAGTTTTGTACTACAGGTTTTTGCAAATAGACAAGAAACACAGATTAAAACCATACAGATAAGAAGGGAAGAAATAACTGTTATGATTAATAATAGATTATATTATGATTTGTTTATGCAGAAAGTCCAAAAGAATCTATAAATGTTAGAATTAAAATGGATCTTGGAAGACTGTTAAATCAAAGGGTCAGTATACAAAAATCAAGTGAATACTAGCCACAAAGAAGATAAAAGTATAAAATATACCATTAAAAATAGCATTAATAAACATCAAATACCTAGGAATACAGCTGATGAAAGATATTCAAGATTTCTACACAGAAAATTATTAAGTGAGGGAAAAGTATAAAAGATCTAAATAATTGAATGGATAAATTATTTTTATGGATTGAAAGCCTCATTATTTAAAGATGTCAATTCTCCCCAAAATCATTTATAAATTCAGTGCAATCTCCCCCAAATGCTAATAGCGCTTATGTTTGTGTGTTGGTGTATGTGTGTATATACATATATTTGTAAGTGGACAATATGATTCTACAACTTACCTAGAAAAGCCAAGCACTGGGGCGCCTGGGTGGCTTGGTCAGTTAAGCGTCCGACTTTGGCTCAGGTTATGATCTCACGGTCCGCGAGTTCAAGCCCCATGTCAGGCTCTGTGCTGACAGCTCAGAGCCTGGAGCCTGTTTCAGATTCTGTGTCTCCCTCTCTCTGTGACCCTCCCCCGTTCATGCTCTGTCTCTCTCTGTCTCAAAAATAAATAAAAAACGTTTAAAAAATTTTAAAAAAAGAAAAGCCATGCACTTAAAAAGAAAAACACTCTCAAATAAGAACAAGGTTAGAAGAACCACCATATTATTCATCAAAATTTGCTATAAAAGTGCAGTAATTAAGACTGTGGTACAATCAAGAAAAGAAATGAATAGAACAAAACAGAGCATTTAGAAACATACCCAAATCCATATGTACTCTTACTCTTCTTCTACAATAGTGGGGGTGCTATAGAGAAGTGGGAGAAGAACAATTTTTTCAGATAAGTGGCGCTGGTTAATTTGGGATCCACACAGGAAAAATGAAACTTTGCTCCTACTTCATAGTGCAAAAATCAATTACAAGTGAATTATAAATATGAATGTAAGAGGTAAAACACACAGCCTTAGAAGTTAACACTGGATAATATTTTCATGACCTTAGTGTAGTAAACTATTTCTTATACAGGATACAAGAAGCACTAACCGAAATTAAAAAAGAATATTAATAAATTAGAATATGTCAAAATTTAGAATTTCTTGTGACTAAAGTATTCAACAAGAGAATGAAAAGGCAAGAAGGTTGGGGTGCTTGGGTGGCTCAGTCGGTTAAGCATACAACTCTTGATTTTGGTTCGGGTCATAATTTCACGGTTCATGAGATCAAGCCTTGTGTCAGGCTCTGTGCTGAGAGTACAGGGTCTGCTTGTGATTCTCTCCCTCTCTCTCTGCCCCTGCTCTGCTCTTGTGCATGTGTGCACTCTCTCTCTCTCTCAAAATAAATAAACTTTTTTTTAAAACAAAAAAAGGAAAAGCAAGAAGGTTTTTTAGCATAAACATTACTGGCAAAGGGTTTATATCAAAAATTATAGCAAATTCCTTCAAATCAATATGAAAAAAGCAGATAACCCAATGAAAAAAAAATAGACAAGAAAAGTGAATAGAAACCTTCTAAAACAGTATTAAAAAGTGGCTACAAATTTTATGGAAAGATTCTCAACCCCTAAGTTACAAAGTCTACTCTGATCAACAACAGCAATGTAGTTACTGATGGACAGTCTAATTCATGAGACATAGTAGACTTTCCTCAGCATCAAAACCTCAAGAAAAGATACAGGACAGCAACACAACATGCACAGTAACAGCATACAAAAATTATAACTTCCAGGTGTAACTGTTAAGGTCCCACTCCCCATTTGGGTGGCATGTAGTCAAGGGAGAAAAACAACTTCGCTTGAACCACCTGTAAAGGTGTCATTTCTAAATACAGGCTATCCATGTAGCCCCCTTCCGGACTATGTAACTAACTGCCATTTTCCAGTTTACCTGTACCTCATCAATTATGTGTCACTTGCTGGTAATTAACAACTCAATGAACAATCTTAACAGTGAGGTATGGGTGACTGGATTGGTACCTAACATTTAAATTAGATACTATACACTACTATAAACTTATTGAGTTCATGTTGCAAGGAAGGCTCAGTGGCTGGTCAAATCCTTGAGTTATCTTTGAGGAAAGCTGCTAGAGGAAAGGTTGCTAACCTCGTGTTCCATTAGTCATTAGGAAATGTAATTTAAAACTGTGACATACTGTTACTAACTCTTTACAGAGGTGATTAAAAGTGTTGGAAAGGATAGAGAACTAGCACTGTCATAAACTACCAGTGGGAATTTAAATATGCACAAGCATTCTGGAAAACTGGCAATGTCCACTAAAATTGCCTATGATACTTTATTTCTACTCTTAAAATACATTATCCAAAAAAAAATGCATACCTAGGTGTATTCAGGCATGAAGGAAATGGTACAGATCTGGCATTAGAGGGACAGAGGGGAAAAACAAAAAGACACTGGCTGTCATACTACCATCCTGTTACTGATATGCATGTAGTTAAATAACCAAGATATTCTGGATAGTTCTTTTACAACTGAAATTCTTTGGTGCTCACTCAGTGTCCAAAGACAGAAAAGCATAACTGATCTCTACTCATTTCCAGAAAATCAGCATCTTACTGGAGGAAAGAAAAATATTTTAATTGTAATATTTCCTTCCCCACTCCTCTTTTTTCTTATATATAAAGTCTGTTTTTGCATTTATTGAAAGAAATCAATCCATTGTTTTTTCTTGCCTACAAGTAAATCTCATGTACATAATCACATATGCTTGACTTATTTGCTGGTATAAACCAACAGACATATACAGGAGGCAAAACTGAATGTTGGTGTTAGAAGTCAGGAGAGTTGCTTCTGTGGAGGAGACCAGAATTTATAATTGGGAAGGAACACATGGGAGGTCTATTTGTGGTAATAATGTTTTATTTTATTTATTTATTTTTTTTTTAACGTTTATTTATTTTTGAGACAGAGAGAGACAGAACATGAACAGGGGAGGGGCAGAGAGAGAGGGAGACACAGAATCCGAAGCAGGCTCCAGGCTCCGAGCCGTCAGCCCAGAGCCCTACGCGGGGCTCGAACTCACAGATCGCGAGATCGTGACCTGAGTCAAAGTCAGACACTTAACCGACTGAGCCACCCAGGTGCCCCAATAATGTTTTATTTTTTAACCTAAGCAAGGATTATGAGTGTGTCCATGTAGTGATAACTTGTGGAACTGTACATACTTTACTATCTGTATGCACATAATTTTTAAAATTATCAAGAAAGAATACTTTAAAAGACCAAGGAACTCCGTGAATATATCTATCCAGACATCTTAGAATGTTTAAAAATTCAAAATGTGTTTATCTTTTCAAAATGTGTTATTTACATAATTCCTGCTCTTGCTAGAGAAAATTGCCTCATTTACTAAATATGAAGGCAGATTTTGACATGCCTAATTCTACTATTAAAGGTAACACTGACTATTACAGGGACACTTAAAATGTGTTTTCAAAACAGGTGAAAAAAAACACTTTCTTAATTAAAGCAATAATGATTTGAGATAAGTGTAAAATAATTGGATTTACAAATATAGAAATAAAGAAGTATTTTCCTACACTTAAAGATTATTGAAATGCCAAGAATGAAATTCATGCAATGTTAGTAATGATCTATTCACTTTCTTCTACATTTCAGACACACATTTATCTGATACAGAGGAAATACCCATGTTCTGCATGCCTAATTTGATTGCCTTTCATTATAAGTTTTTCAGTTGCACAGAAAATTTTTATTCCACAAAACTATGGCTGAGTGATGTAATGAAATGCTGCTATAACACTATAGTGGTTATGTCACAATTTCATAGGTTGTGCTATAGCTGGAAAAAAATTATACTTATGCACTTAATGGGCATAAAGCATCATTATATATGTACATATACCTTGTATATGTACATATATACATACATATATACATATATATTACTTGCAGTAATTGTCAGCTAATGCCTTTTTCACCAGCATAACACATAACACCAAAGCTCTATACCCAGAGGGATTTTTCTTTAAGATTTTTCATTTGTTTGACCACTAATGATGCATTCAATACATATCACTGATATAGTTTTATAATACTGAAGAATATATTAAAAATAAACACTGATATCCTTAAAATACTGAAATAAAATAGCAGGACATCCCAAATGCATGAAAACATACATAGATATATATTTTTCATGTTATGTTTTCCAGAAAACTATGGTGGAAGTTATGCATAGATAGAATTTTTTCATATCATATTTCTAAGAAAACTTCATATAATTTAAAAGACTGGTTTTCCCACTTCAGGGCACCTGGGTGGCTTAGTTGGTTAAGCACCAGACTCTTGGTTTTGGTTCAGGTCAAGATTTCATGGTTCATAGGACCGAGTCCCACGTCGTGCTTACACTGACAGCACGGAGCCTGCCTGGGAATTCTCATTCATTCTCTCTCTCTCTCTCTCTCTCTCTCTGCCCCTCCCCTGACTTGTGCATGTGCATTCTCATGATTGACAGATAGATAGATAGATAGATAGAGCCTTTCCCATTGTAATAAGCATAAGAATCATTTGATGGTACTTGTTACAACACATTCTTATGCCCTTCATGCAAAAATTATCATTCAACTAATCAGCAATGGATCTACAAATCTGCCCTTTAAGCAGCTTAGGTGATTATGAACCATATTTTGAGAAACACTCATCTAAGGATTCAGCCTTATTCACAAGTAACACTGTCAAAATATAACCCTAAAAGTAGCAGAAAACATGAATTCTCAGTAGCATTTAGAACTGCAACATCTCAGAAAGGGGTTCATTTTTCTCAATATGTGAAACCAAATTAGAATTTGTTCATAATCATAAATCCCTAAGAAAAGAGATTCAAATGTAAGTGAAAATTCAGTTTATAAGAAAGTAAAGATTTTTCAAAAGTAAATTTGTAAACAAAACAGGATCATAAATAGAAATATTCCGATTTTTATACTTGTGTTTGGTTAGCTCTTTCTCTCAATGCAACATATAAATGACATACGAGTGAAGTAAGAGCTTTGTTTCCTAGTTCATTAGTTTTCTCTGTGACTCTTAGAAGAGTCCTTACTGTTACTATTGGGTTATTGTTAAAAAGTGAAAACATAAACCCGTTTCGCTGGGATGCTGAAAATCTCACCTAATTTTTAAATAACCAAAGAACCTACAAATAATTTCTCATACATGATTACCAAGAAAACATATGTGACTAACTTTGCAATACTGTCTACTGCAACTACCAGATTTACTTTACTTGACCCATCTCTCTTATTGCAAATATTCATGTCAATAAAGCTAATACCTTATTCACCTAAGTCTAGAAGCATTGCTAACTCTATGTCACCTTATCCCCACACTTGCAAGTCACTGCATACTTCTTTACATTATAAGTGCAGGTTCATCCAGTGCAACTCCTATAGGTCATGTAATGTAGACAAGACTGCAAGAGTGCACAATTCAAGCTAATAGAGGAACCATGATTATAATCCATGACCAAAATAATAGAAAAAACATATGTTGGTCTCCTTTCCCAGTTTTTGGCACAGAGCTCCTAAAACCCTTGCAATTTTCTAAGTGATAAGAGCACTAGGAGCATCTTTCATTCTAAAATTGATTTTCGACCTTAGTTTCTGACACAGAGCTTCTCAATCCTTGGGAATTTCCTGGGTGATAAGAATGCCTTTTGTTCTAATGAGTTGACTTTGGGTAGGCTCCTGGATGGGGCTGGTTACCGGAAAGACCAAACCATGATTAGAAGCTTGGAATTTTTAGCCCCACATTCTACACCCCTTTCTACCATTCTCCAGCAAGGGAAGAGTGGCTGGAAATTGAGTTAATGATGCATTGCGTCTATGATAAAATCTCCATATAAATTCCAGTAGTATGGGGTTTGGAGAGCCTCCAAGTTGGTGAGTACATCCATGTGCCAGAAGAGCTGTGTACTTCAGCTGCACCAGGACAGAAGCTCCTGTGCTCAGGACACTCCCAGATATCCCTCTATATATCTCTTCATCTGGTTATTCATTTGTATCCTTTATCATAGCCTTTATTATATAATAAATCGGTAAATATGTTTCTCTGAATTCTGTGAGCGCTTCTGACAAATTAGACAGTAAGGAAGTCATGGGAACCTTGGATCTGCAGCCAAGTTAGACAAAAGTTGTGGGTAACCCAAGGACCTACTACTTGTGATTGGCATCTTGTGAGACTGAGCCCTTTGCCTATGGAATCTGACACTATCATCATGTAGACAGTGGACACTCAGCTGGTATCACAAAGTGTTTGAGTGTGGTTGGAGTGTGAAAATAAAGGAAAGACAAATAGGAGAAGTGGGTTCTTCCTGCTTAATAACCTACATGAATAAGCTATAAATTTAACAAGACACACAACTGAAGTTTTCTGCCTCTCCAATGATATATACACTGTAACCCACTTCAGATAAAGCTTTTAATATTAGTAATTCGCTACAAAATCAATTCTGAAATCACGCCATAGTTTTAGTCAATAGGAGAAAAGTATAGTCATATTAAAAGCAGTAGGAAATGCTTGCAAGAAAATATTTCCTTAAGTCTCCACAAAGTCTCTCAGACACCTCTTTTATTCTGAATTGGATATCTGGATATTGGATATCTGGCTTGGCAATCTCCAAAATGAAAATAAAAAACTATAAATAAACAAATTTTAGGATTAATCCAAACATGTTTGTCAATTTATAGGTCATTTACATGATACCATATTAAGAAAATTTTAAGACATGAAAATATATTTTAACGATATATAAATCCAGCATAGTATCAGTTCTAACAAAAGCTGTGATACTTACTTTGATGACCACTGTTCTCATTATCATAAAGCTTCCTATTGAGCTCCCCAGGTTTCCTTTCTTGCTATTCTAATCCAACTGTAAGAGATATCTTCTCAAAACTCAAATCTTTATAAATTATTCCCATGCTTTAACAATTTCTACACTACATGGTTCATGATACTACTCTGTATGTCTTTGGAAATATAAAATATTTCATAAATTTTGATGTACATTTATAAATTTTCTCCAGTATATTTGGAGCTTATAATTTTTTGATGTTTCTAGTTTAATATATATATGTATATTTTTTTGGTTAACCATCTTACATCTTATTGCCTTGTGACTCTTTTAAAGACAAGGTTCTAGAAACTTTAAGTGAATCAAGTAAAGCTATGAGGAACAGGGTACATTAAAGATGCTGAAAGTATGACAAAAATTTTTCTTTGGAAAAATAAAGAGAAATATACCCATTTAATGTGGGGAACTATGTAAATACACAAACAGATCAGGGAAAATATAGCACTATACGTATCCCATCCCAAGGATTCCATCTTACACAGGCTAAATGCTCTAAAATTGGTTCTTAATTACTAAATTTATATAAATCAAATTACTATAAGGAATATCTTTGACTATCCCATAAAAATTCTATAATACAGAGATCATCATATCTCAGTAATGCTACCAAAGCTAGCTTTTCCTCCAACAACAGATCAGACAGCTGTTTTGTCAGTTGGCAACAGATGGAAGTTTTGACCGGCACTTAGAGTCATCAGTATCTCAATTATGAATCCTCAAACACTAAAATTACCCTCAGGCTACAAGATACTCATGCTATGAGAGGCCCTCTGAAACTGACATTCTTCTCTCCCCCAGTCTAACCCCCCACCAATCCAGCCCCACCCTCAATAGAAAAATTCCTACTTTCCTTCTTAGGTTCTCCTTGGAGCGTAAGTGCTTTGAGTACAACAACAGGCAAAATTTCCTGCATTATTTATTTAATCTTCAACCCTCTCCTTCCCCTTCTCTCTCTCCTTCCAAGAACACATTGTTCATGATAAAATTCAAAGCATGCAATTACATGCATGACGAAATTCACACAACACTGTGATCTCTCAGAGTAAGGCATGCAAAAGTTTTCAAGGGCAAATTTAGAATGAAAACTACAGAAATGATGAAATACAAAATGGCATTTCTTGATTAGAAACTGTTGGTCATTTTGCTTAGGCTTCTTGAGAATGTCTAAATATAGCTACATTTTTAGAATCTCTAAGCAGCATTTTTTATTTAATGTATAAAGTTATTAATGAAAAAATATTCACAATAACGCACACAGATCTGATTTTTTTCAGTCACTTTCCTCCCTCCACTATATATTAGTCCCTATAGCTTTTAATTTGTAAAATATGTATAATTAGGACATCAACTGAATATTCAAAGTGCAAGCATGATGCCCTAGTTTCTAAAAAAAGCAAAAACAAAACAAAACAAAAAACAAATCCACTCTTTTTAGATGTTAACTTACTAAAAATAAAGAAGACTACATCTTATTTTACACAGTTTTAGGAATTTGAGATGCATAACAACTACAATGATTAGTAATTTTGTATACCTAGTGTCACTAGAAAAATTCAAGTAGATTTCAAAAAATATAATTAACATATGTGTCATAGAATGAAAGGGGGCATTTATTCTTCTTTTACTCTTTTATTTAAGGTTCTTTTTAGTGAGAATTTAAACAAATAAAAAATATTGTATATGATTTTCTTTTGCTCAGGATATTCACTTGTCTTATATGTATGTACAGGGAGAGTGGGGGAGTGGGGAGCAAGATAAAAGAGTAGAGATAAAACAAAAAAAATGTCTTGATCTTTTTCTCCTACATAAATGATTGAAGAAAATGGAAGTTTTTGATTAGCTGCTTAGATTCCTGTCCCTTTGTTTGTAATTAGTTCTTTAGGAGTTACTTTTAGAAAACAGAGCTTTATCAAAACCACACTGAGATATCACCTCATGCCAGTCAGAATGGCTAAAATGAACAAATCAGGAGACTACAGATGCTGGAAGGATGTGGAGAAACGGGAACCCTCTTGCACTGTTGGTGGGAATGCAAACTGGTGCAGTCGCTCTGGAAAACAAGGTGGAGGTTCCTCAAAAAATTAAAAATAGATATACCCTATGACCCTGCAATGCACTGCTAGGAATTTACCCAAGTGATATAGGAGTGCTGATACATAGGGGCACTTGTACCCCAATGTTTATAGCAGCACTCTCAACAATAGCCAAATTATGGAAAGAGCCTAAATGTCCATCAACTGATGATTGTATAAAGAAGTTGTGGTTTATGTATACAATGGAATACTACTTGGCAATGAGAAAGAATGAAATATGGCCTTTTGTAGCAATGTGGATGGAACTGGAGAGTGTTATGCTAAGTGAAATAAGTCACACAGAGAAAGACAGATACCATATGTTTTCACTCCTAGGTTGATTCTGAGAAACTTAACAGAAGACCATGGAGGAGGGGAAGGGGGGGGGCAAGTTACAGAGAGGGAAGGAGGCAAACCATGAGAGACTTAAAAACTGATAATAAACTTAGGGTTGATGGGGGTGGGTGGGAGGGAGGGGAAACTGGATGACGGGCATCGAGGAGGGCATCTGTTGGGATGAGAACTGGGTGTTGTATGGAAACTATTTGACAATAAATTTAATATAAAAAATAGAAAATAGATCTCTATTAAATTAAAATTTTCTCTGTATTAGTAATATTAAATATCAATGCAAATGTGCTTTTCCCACTTGTCTTTTTTTTTCAATATATGAAGTTTATTGTCAAATTGGTTTCCATATAACACCCAGTGCTCATTCCAAAAGGTGCCCTCCTCAATACCCATCACCCACTCTTCCCTCCCTCCCACCCCCCATCAACCCTCAGTTTGTTCTCAGTTTTTAAGAGTCTCTTATGCTTTGGCTCTCTTCCACTCTAACCTCTTTTTTTTTTTTTCCTTCCCCTCCCCCATGGGTTTCTGTTAAGTTTCTCAGGATCCACATAAGAGTGAAACCATACGGTATCTGTCTTTCTCTATATGGCTTATTTCACTTAGCATCACACTCTCCAGTTCCATCCATGTTGCTACAAAGGGCCATATTTCATTCTTTCTCATTGCCACGTAGTACTCCATTGCCCACTTGTCTTTATGGAAAGCATTTTTTTTCTCAATTTTGTCATAGGTAAACTGTATTTCTCTTAATGTTTATTTAAAAGTTCATAAGAACAGAGCAACATGCTTTATATGTACCTGATTCTATCATTTACAGCATTTCAGCATTTAATAAACGCTAATTTCTCAACCTTTTAACACCAAAAATAAATGAAGAACTAAGATTAAAGTGCTTCTGGTTTATTTTACTATACTTCTCGTAGAAAAAAATTATTTCATATATAATTTTAAAAGGCAAAGAGTTTCATTTTATGCTAAAGCACTTATAAAGAAAAGTGTTTTATTACAAAAAAATGCCAGAAGCCATCACAAGACTATCTTAAGTTTCTGTTGAAAATTTTAGGATTTCCTGATACAGTATTTAGTCCTAATGTGAACTAGAGTTATGTAGTTTTAAAGCCTGTGAAATAAAACAGTTCACATTAGTGAGTGTGGCAGAAATCTGAAATTTGTTCATCTAACCTCTTATTTGTGGGTCCACAGCTAGAGTAAATTTCCCATAATCCTTTACAGTTAGCTAGGTTCAGGCTGATCACATGACAAAGTACTAGCCAACACAATGTGAGAACAAACAGCATACACTACTCCCTGGACAGTACCATAAAACCTCCTTCATCTATTCTACGTGACTTTGACCTTCCAGTTAGCTTGATGAAGATAACCAGAAAAATTTTGGAAGCCACACGTTGAAGCTGACACAGCCAAAAAGCCGGAAGGAGTCTGTATCTCTGGATTATTGCATGGACTTTTCATGAATTAGAAATAAACTTTTTTTCCCACCTTTAAGAGGAATAATTGACACATATAATTGCACATATTTAAAGGTACAATGTGATGATTTGATATCATATACATTGTGGAAATCTTACCAAGATCAAGATAATGAACATATATGTCACTTCATATAGTTAACTCTTTTTGCACGAGTGTGGTGAGAAAACTTAAGATCTACTCTCACCAAATTTCATGTATGTAATACCATGTTATTCACTATTGTTATCATCCTATACATTGGATCCTCAGAATTTATTTATCTTATATAACTGAAATTTTGTACTCTTTGATCTACATCTCTCCATTTCCCCCAACCTCAGCTCCTGGAAACCATCATTCTATTTGCTTTTTCTATGAAATTAGTTTATTTTTGTTGATTTGTTTAAGCTTCCACAAATAGTTGATACTGTTCAGTATTTCTTTTTCTCTGGCTTATTTCACCTAGCATTATTCTCTCCAGCAAGATTTATGGCAAGGTTTCCTTCCTTTTTTATGGCTTGAATAACATTCTGTTATACAGTTGATCCTTGAACAATACAAGGTTAGGGGTGCTGATCCCCTACAGCCAAAAATCCATGTATAACTTTTGACTTTCCAAAACCTTAATACTAACAGCCTACTGTTAGCTGGAAGCCTTACTGACAGCACAATTAACCCATATTTCATATTATATGTATTATATACTATATTCTTACAATAAAGCTAGAAAAAAGAAAATATTAAATATAAGTAAAATACATTTATAGTACTGTAAAAAAATATGCATATAAGTGAACCCATGCAGTTTAAATCCGTGTTGTTCAAGGATCAACTGTGTGTGTGTATCACATTTTCCCTATTAATCTGGTCTTTGATAATTTATTTTAATAATTATTCATTCATTCATTCTCCAAAAAACATTTTGGTCATTTCTTTATCTTGGTTATTGTGAATAATGCTGCAATGATCATGGAAATGCAGATAACTCTTTGAGATACTGATTTCATTTCCTCCAGATACCTAAGATTGCTGGGGCATATGGTAGTTTTATTTTTAATGTTTTATGGAACCACCATATTGTCTTCCCTAATAGCTATACAAAAAATAGCAGATAACTCTTTGAGATACTGATTTCATTTCCTCCAGATACCTAAGATTGCTGGGGCATATGGTAGTTTTATTTTTAATGTTTTATGGAACCACCATATTGTCTTCCCTAATAGCTATACAAAATTACATTTGCACCAATAGTGTACAAGGGTCCTCTTTTCTCCACAACCTCACCAATAGCATTTGTTATCTCTTCCCTCTTTGATAATGCCATCCTAACAAACATGAAGTCGTATGTCATTATGGTTTTTTTAATTTAAATTTTAGTTAATATACAGTGCAAAATCACATTTTTAAAAAAATTTTTAATGTTTATTTTTAAGAGAGAGAGAGAGAGAGAGAGAGAGAGAGAGGCAGATAGAGAAGGAGAGAGAGAATCCCAAGCAGGCTCTGCACTGTGAGCACAAAGCCTGACACAAGATTCAAACCCACAAAACATGAGATCATGACCTAAGCCAAAGTCAGATGTTCAACTGACTGAACCACCCAGGTGCCCATCTCATTGTGGTTTTAATTTGCATTTCCCTGATGATTAGTGATGTTGAGCAACTTTTCATACCTGTTGACTATTTGTATGTCTTTTTTCAAAAAATGTCTATTCAGGTCCTTTGCTCATTTTTTAATTGGATTATTTGCTTTTTGACATTGAAGTGTAGGAGTTGTTTATATGGGATGTTAAGCTCTTATGAGACATATAGTACACAAATATTTTGTTCTATTCTGTATTGCCTTTTCAATTTATTGATTGTTTCCTTTCTGTGCATAAATTCCTTAGGTTGAGGTACTCCTACTTACTAATTTTAGCTATGGTTGTCTGTGCTTTTGATGTTTTATCCAAGTCCATGTTTATCCATGTTTTATTGATCATGACCAAGACCAATGTCAAGGGACTATTTCCCTGTGATTTCTTCTTGGACTTTTTTGTGTGTGTGAGTCATTTAAGATAGGGGTCCAGTTATGTTCTTTTGCATGTGACTATCCAGTTTTCCAACACCTTTTGTTAAAGAGACTATCCTTTGTCCATTATATATTCTTGGTACTTTTGTTGAAGATTAGTTGATAGTGTATGTATTGGTTTATTTCTAGGCTCTTTTCTGTTCCTTAGTATCTTATTCTACATGTCTAGTTTTATGCTAGTGTCAGATGGTTTTAGTTACTATAGGCTTGTAATAGTTTGAGGTCAGGAAGTAGGAAGGCTTGAGCTTTGTTCTTTCTCAAGATTACTTTAGCTAGTTGGTGTCTTCTGTGGTTCCATAGCAATTTTAGGATCATTTTCTATTTCTGTGAAAAATGGCATTGGAATTTTGATAGGGATTTCATTCAATCTACAGATCATTTAGGGTACATGAACATTTCAACAATATTAATTCTTCCAATCCAAAAACATGGAATATGTGTTTCCTTCACTCTCTTTCATCAATCTCTTATCACTGTACAGGTATTTCACCTTCTTGGTTAAATTTTTCCTAAGTATTTTAATGTTTGTGATGCAATTATCAATAGGATTGCTTTCTTAATTTCTCATATAGTCTGCTGTCAGTATATAGAAACACAACTTATTTTTTATGTTGATTTTTTTTTATCTGGCAAACGTACTGAATTCAGTTATTCTGATTCAGTCTACTTGCTTGCTATTGGTCTGTACAGATTTTCTCTTATTCAAGATTAAGTCTTGGTAAGCTGTATGCTTCCAGGAATTTATACATTCTATGTCATCTAATTTATTGGCATGTAATTGTTCATAGTATAGCCTCTTATGGTCTTTTGTATTTCTGTAGTATCAGTTACAATGTCTCCTTATTAATTTATTTTATTTCAGTAATCTTTTCTATTCTTAGTCTGGCTAGAGGTTTGTGCATTTTATCTTTTAAAAAAGCCAACTCTTGGGGCGCCTGGGTGGCGCAGTCGGTTAAGCATCCGACTTCAGCCAGGTCACGATCTCGCGGTCCGGGAGTTCGAGCCCCGCGTCGGGCTCTGGGCTGATGGCTCAGAGCCTGGAGCCTGTTTCCGATTCTGTGTCTCCCTCTCTCTCTGCCCCTCCCCCGCTCATACTCTGTCTCTCTCTGTCCCAAAAATAAATAAACGTTGAAAAAAAAATTTTTTTTAAAAAGCCAACTCTTAGTTTCATTGGTCATTTCTATTATTATTCAAATCTCTATTTCTTTTATTTATGCTCCATTATTTATTATTTCATTTATAAATTCTGTTAAATTTCAGCTTATTTTTCTTCTAGTTCCTTTGAGGTATAATGTTACATTGTTTAGGATCTTTCTTTAGGTCTTTATCAATATAAACTTTCATCTTACAATGGTTTGCGCTGCATTCCACAAATTTTAGTATGTTATGTTTCTGTTTTTGTTTGTCACAAGGTATTTTTTAAAATACTTCTTTATCCTGAGAGTGGGAGTGCAAGTATGGGAGGGGCAGAGAGCAAGGAGACAGAGAGAGAGAGAGAGAGAGATTATCAGCACAGAGCCTGACGTGGGGCTTGATCCCATGAATTGTGAGATCTTGACCTGAGCAAAATCAAGAGTCAGACACTTAACTGACTGACCCACCCAGGTGTCCCTATCTCAGGATATATTTTTTTAAATTTCTTCTTTGATCCAATGTTAAGTTTGTCGATTAACTTATACATATTTATGAATTATCCAGATTTCCTCCTGTTATTGCTTTCTAGTTTCATGCCATTGTGTTTGGAAGATATAAGACTTCAGTTGCCTTAGACTCGTTAATATTTGTTTTGTGACGTAACATATGCTCAATCCTGGTGAATGGTCCATGTATACTTGAGAAGAGTGAGTATTTTGTTGCTGTTGAATAAAATGTTCTGTACATGTCCATTTAGGTCCATTTAGTCTAATGTGTAGTCCACTATTATTGATTTTCTGTGTAGATGATATTTCCATTGTTGGAAGTGGGGTATTGAAGTCCTCTACTTTTATTGCATTGCTATCTTTATTGTATTTCTGCTTTTAGATCTGTCAATAATTTTTTAGTATATTTAGGTGCTCTCATATTGGGTGCATATATAATTGTTATATATTCTTAATGAATTGACTCCTTTATCTCTGTATGATGACCTTGTCTCTTCTTAACCTGCTTTAGTCTATTTTGTCTGACTTAAGTATAGCAATCCCTGCTTCATTTGGTCACCATTTGCATGCAGTATCTTTCTTTATCCCTTTACTTTTGGTCTATAAGTGTCTTTCAACCTTAAGTGACTCTCCTGTAGGCAACATATAGTTGGGTCTTGTTTTTTTTTTTTTTTAATTCATTCAGGTACTTTGTCTTTCAATCAGAGAATTTAAGTTATTTACATTTAGAAAAATTATCAACATGTAAGGACTGTCACCACCTTCTTAAATTATTTTCTGATTGTTTTGTAGTTCCTTTCTTTTTCTCTTGCTGTCTTTGTGAATTAATGATCTTTTCTGGTGGTATACTTTGATTCTTTACTCTTTATCATGTATGTATCTGTTACAGGTTTTTGATTTGTGATCACCATGAGGTTTTCATATACATCTTATAAGAATTATAACTGTCCATTTTAAGCTGATAACAACTTCACTGTAATTGCATAGAAATATTTTATGCATTACCTGCCACCCACATTTTATGTGGTTGATGTCACAATTCATGTATTTTTATATTGTATATCTACTAACAAAATATTGTAGCGTTAGTTACTTTTAACACTTTTGTCAAGATCCAAATACATATGTTCAATTACATAAAGGTCATCCCCACTTAGATGTTCCATGAACATCTTAATTTCAAATTATTCATGTTAGAAAGGCATAAGTGAGAAGTGGGTGGTATTCTGATTTTTCTAAAATGCTCAGTTTGTGGCGCTGTACCTACAATAGGTTAGAGCAATGTTATACCTCCTCAGTCATTGTATTTTCCAAGCCTATTGGCCTGAACAAGTCAGTGATAATTATGCTCTCTATTAGCCATATACTCCCTAGCTGTTGTGTAACTATTGTTATTGGATGTGGTAAAAAGGCCCTAACACCAACATACCTAGCACAGTTGTCGTGGTTTTTGTTGTTGTTGTTGTTGTTGTTTTACTTTTTAGAATTTAGTGATGTGTTTTAAAGGTCATAAGATAACAAGACCTACCAAAAAGTAAATGGGAGTGAAATCCTAGGACAAAAATCAAAGAGTTATCCTTTCTCTCTTGTTAACATTCCCTCTATATCTCCTGTCACACAATATGGGTGGAACAAGTATATGTCCTACAAAGCTAAATTTTGGCAGGAACATTATATGGTGTGGTATTAGGAGCTATATAAGTTTTGGTCAAAAATAGAAATGCTTCATAAAATCTTGGAATTCAGGTTCTTAGCTAATGAAATTAATATAAATTTCCCAATAACTATATGTCAAATTAATCTTTGCCTTTTTAGAAGTCACTCCATAATCTCAATATATACATCTACTCAAAACACAAAGGGAAATGAGGTTCATGTTGGACAAAAAGATCTAAAGTGTAAATCATCATCTCCTCACATGAATACATGCCCTACTGGACCCATATATTTTAGCTATTCCTTGACTAGAAACCACTAAGGATATTCTACAGTAAACTATACACAGTACAGTATAAGCTGCTATATTAGTCTAGCAAATATTTCTCAAGAAGTTACTATCAGAAAAGCCATACTAGAGTAGTAATAAAACAAAAACAAATAAAAAAAATTGTCTGTATCCTTATAGTATTTCCAATCCAGTGAAAAAGTATGTGATGTATGAACATAGTTTATAAATAAGACTTTATGTAAAGCTTAATATGGATAGCAGAAAATATAAATCATGTAGGAGTTCAGAAGATGGAGAGAGTTAATATAATATCAAAGAGGTGAAATTTAAGTTGGATACAAAGAATACGTATGATTTATATCAGATGAGAGGGAAAGGAAGAATATTCCAAATAAGTAATAGAAGTGAAGTCATGGATAATGGACATATAAAATTAATTGCTTGCAGAAGAAATCATTTCAAATTAGGATTAGGTTATAAAATATCGTAAATGGATAATAAAAGTGTTTGGATTATATCTAATGTGTAATTAAAAAAAATCACCCAAGGTTTTTAATCAGAAAGTTGTATTCGAAAATGAAAAGTTTAAAAAACACAGTTTTGGAGAAGGTTTACAAGTCATATTAAGAAACGTTATACCTGTATATCTACTTTAGTCCATTACCTTAGAATTGAATGAAGATCCCCAGATGGTAAGGTATTTGCAACAAACAAGAGCAGTGAGCCATGTGCAACTTAACCATGGAAAAAATGAGTATAATTACTTCCATTTACTATGTCACTTTCCATAACAATCTAAAAGTAGGAACATCTCAAAGGGACATGAGAACAAAAAAATGAAAAACAATGTACAAAACAAGAGATGGGGATTTGGCAAATTGACCAGAACCAAAAGAAGCAGAGTGTTCTGGAATGGCATAAAATAAAAAAGAATCTAGTTCGCATGATAAGGCAAGGAAGTGAAGGAAAGAACAACTGTTTAACAATTAAGCAAAATGTAGTTTCACTTTTTTTTTTTAATTCACTAAGTACAAACATGCTTGTATCTCTGGACATTGATATCTTTTGTTTCTCTCCAGGTAGATGAGTTATTTGTAAGTGACTCATTCTTAGACATTTCTGCCAAGAATCGACTCTCATACCAAAAGCACCAATGTTGCTAAAATGCTTTTGGTACGTTGCAGCCAGACCTGCTATGGGATCTCATGTCATTAGAAATATTAGAGTACCAAAGCTATGTAACTGGCTCAGAAACAAATTGTCTTACATGGAAGCAGAGCCTAAAATAATTGTCATACACTCTTACTATCCATATGAAGCACAGGGAGCTTCTGGTTTCTTTCTACCTCCGATTTAACTTTTTATTTTTTTTCCTTATTGGGAACAGGCTGCAGTATTTGCATAATCAGAACAGAAATCACCTCTACGAAGAACTAAGAAAGATGAAGAGGAATGAAGGATGAAAGGCAGCCACTCATTTTGTGTCCACTTGTTTAAATTTTTATGTATTATATATCTTTTATTCTGAGTGTTTGCTTCCCATAGTAGGCCAGAGGGAAAGCAGTCTTAAATAGGTACTAGTTGTCTCTTGCAAAGCTTTGCAGTCAGACTACCCCTTTGTAGTCTGGCCTAGCTCAGCTATACGTTCTCACTTGTCAGTGTCAAAGGAAGCACAGAGAAAGTGAACTAACAACTGAATTCCAGAGTGATTTTCATCACCAACAAATAGGCCACAAACTACGGACTATCTAACAGCTGACTTTCTTGCTGCCCTATTCATCTGCCTCTCAAAGTAACTTTCTTTCCTAACAAATAAATGGTGCAAGATGCACTGGAATTAGACATGATCTAGGTAGATAAGAGTTAGCTTGAGCTAGTTTCAAAGTATTAGGCTTCTGAAAGGAAAAAAAGAAGACGGCAAACCACAAATTGTTGGGAAAATATGGTGAGAGACAGAGTAAGGCTTCAAGATCATTGAAGGTTAGTTAAGATCTGTTTCTGGAGAGGGATTGTAGTAGACAGCACTAAAAGACATACAATATTCATGGTGTAGAGAACCTTAGACTGTGAAGAGACAGATACATCTGCTTTATATATAATGCAAACTCTTCACTAAATCCAGTGTGACTTGTGCAGATCAGAAAGAAAAACCTACCCATAAAATCTCTTCTCCATTGCCTAATGTACAATAGATTACACTTTACGCTGGTAGTAGAAATCTTGATACTCTATTTAGATCTATTTTTAATCTGAGTCTTTAAGAGGTTTCATGTGCATGGTATTTTATCATGCATTTGAAAGAAGGAAATAAAGTAGCTTTAGCTCCTTGGAAGGAATTATATCTTGTGATATATGAGAGGCAAATTATATAACCACTGTAAAAGCACCCATATGAGGTCCCCTGATGTCTGTTTTGTCTATATTAACTCATATTTGGGGGACGTATTCCTTTCTTTTATTCCCTCATTGCATTTGCTTCTAAATTGCTAAATTAAACAAATTATAATTGGGATAATTTAGTGCCGTGTAGTGATATTGTTCATTTGGGAAAAGTGAAAAACAGTTTCAAGTTCTTTATTTAGTATAGTTAGTGAATAAATCATTTGAAAGTTGTATTACTAGAGGATTTTAAGCATTTTTGATCTTATGCTTTAACTGATATTATATATGTTATTTTAAATATGGTTCTACTGATATGCATTGATGCATGCTAACATTGTTTTTTTATGCTTCCTATTGCTTTTTTATTTTCATTCCAGCTAGTTAAATTATAGTGTTAAATTAGTTTCAAGCATACAATATAGTGATTCAACAATTACATATAACACCCAGTGTTCATCTAGATAAGTGCACTCCTTAATCTGCATCAATTATCTCTCTCTCCTTCCCTCCCCTCCACTCTGGTAAAGATCAGTTTGTTCTCTATAGTTAAGAGCCTGTTTCTTGGTTTCTATCTTTTTTCTCTTGTTTGTTTTGTTTTTCAAATTCCACATATGAGTGAAATTATATGGCATTTGCCTTTCTCTGACTGGCTTATTTTGCTTAGCATAATACTCTCCAGCTTCATTCATATTATTGCAAATGGTAAGGTTTCATTCCTTTTATATGGCTGAATAATATTCCATCGTGTGTGTGTGTGTGTGTGTGTGTGTGTGTGTGTGTGTATACACTAACTTTTCCAATTTAATATATATATTTCCAATTTATATTGGGATATATACATGTGATATATATCACATGTATATATCACTTCTTCTTTATCCATTCATCTATCAATAGACACTTTAGCTATTGTAAATAATGCTGCAATAAACATAGGGGTGCATGTATCCCTTTGAATTAGTTTTTTTTTTTTTTGTATTCTTTGGGTAAATACCCAGTAGTACAATTGCCTTAGCATAGGGAATTTCTATTTTTAACTTTATGAGGAATCTCCATACTGTTTTCCACAATGGTTGCACCAGTTTGCATTCCCACCAACAGTGCAAGAGGGTTCCTTTTTCTCTACACCATCACCAATATCTGTTGTTTCTTATGTTGTTGATTTTAGCTAGAGTGATGACAGGTGTGAGGTGATAAGTCATTGTAGTTTTGATTTGCATTTCCCTAATGCTATGTGATAATGAGCATCTTTTCATGTGTCTGTTGGCCATCTGTATGTCTTCTTAGGAGAAATGTCTGTTCATGTCTTCTGCCCATTTTTAATTGGATTATTTTTGGGAGGATGTTGAGTTTTATAAGTTCCTCATATTTTGGATACTAACCCTTACTGGATATGCCATTTGCAAATATCTTCTCTCATTCTGTAGGTTGACTTTTAGTTTTGCTGATTGTTTCCTTTGTTCTGCAGAAGGTTTTTATTTTGATGTAGTTCCAATAGTTTGTTTTTGTTTTTGTTTCCCTTGCCTCAAGGGCCCTATCTAGAAAAAAGTTGCTATACCTGATGTGAATGAAGTTACTGCCTGTGTTCTCTTAGAGGATTTTTATGGTTTCCGGTCTCACATTTAGGTTTTTGTTTTGAATTTATTTTTGTGTATAGTGTAAGAACGTGATCCACTTTCATTCTTTTGCAGATGCATGTTAGTTAACATTTTAAGATCTCTTAATGTTATGCCTAGTCAAACCTGTCAATATGACATACTGATTTTCCTAAGGTCAAGGACAAAGGGCACTATATATTTAACATTTAATGAAAGCTGTTTCCCTTAGTGTCGTCCACTTCTTTAGAATATTTTTGAGGGAGAAATCTTTTTAAGTGAATTGCTTAAACATGTTTCATTCAGGTCTGGTGACCTATGTCTCATATTTCTAAAAACTTTCAACAATTTTTTCTGCAAATTACATCTTAGTCCCACTGGGATTTGTGTAGCACTACATAGCATGTAACAGAAAATGCATGATGTCTAGGGACCTCCAACCTAAAAGACAAAACTTGAAAATTATGAATCAACTAAATATACTCTTTGATAAAGGCAAGTGGATGTGTACTAAGGACTTACACCTGAGGAATAACAATCAGGCAGATTCTTGTACTTAGAAGTTCTGAGGCATAGAACAGTCTGAAGAGGCTTTGTGTGATGTAAAGTTTCACAATAAAGTAGATTTGGAAAGTGCCTAGGTACAGTATTACCATATCTGGAAGAGAAATATATATTCCCTCATCTCCCTGTTCACACAATTCTCTCAGCTATTTACAATTTGCAGCATTTTCTAAAAACAGTCTTGGTAAGTGATTTACAAATAAATATTTTAGAACCTCAGATGTATATGTTTTTAATTTTTTTTCCTACCATGTGTAATTTACTAAAGAGAGACCAAGAAAATATACACATATCCATATTTTTCATCTGTCCCTCCCCCTGAAAAACACGTCCAATTGAAAAAAAAAAAGATTTCAATTCCAATTTGGATCGTATTATTTCCCTTCTTTTTCAAATGAGTCCTTGAATCAACTGTCAGCCATTCGACTTTGCACAAGTGTTTTCCTATTACTTACAATTAAAATATAAAACTATATTTTGAAGGTCATCAAATATTATAAGTCATTTGTCTAAAAATATTTCTAAGATTCTAAATTAAATTGGAAAAGTTATTAGTGTATGAATATTTTATTTTTTCCCATTTTTATAAAGGCAAAGGAAATATCAGTCATATCTTATAAAGCCACTAGGTTTTATTGTGTTTTGTTTTGACTTAATTTGATCAATTTCTTTTGTCTTGTTGCAGAGTCAGGAATGTGTACTAAGGAAATAAGGAGTTTGCTTCTTGATCTGTTCTGCTCAGGCTATAGGAATTCTTTAGTTCAAGAAGAAAGATATTATCTTTTGCCCTGCATTTGACTTCAGGCTGAAAAAGCACACTTAGTACAGTAATAATATCTAGAATTCCAGCTTTAGCATGTTTCCTGTATTTAAATTCTATCTTTAGGCTCAAGATATGTGGAAAACTTCTCTCAGATCTATGATGTTCTATTATATAATTTCTTAGGTGTACTTATCTTGCCTCTAAGAATGGATCTCCTCATGTTAACTTGGAAAAATAGAAAGACATTGAAAAGATAGAGAAGATGTGTCCATTTAAGGAAGTAACTAGAGCCACCAAATAACACATTTTGTAGTTGTTTTTGTTTTTAGAAAGGTCCTCTTTCTGATATCAGATATTAAATTATCCTTTGAAAATTATGAGACAAGTTTCATATTGTTTTTTTTTTCTCCTAGGTTTGACCCAGAGCCCAGGTACCAATGTAGATTCATATTTCCTTGGATTTTTAAACTTCTAAAAGGGAAAGTAATAAATAAATGAAATCTGTTTTATTTGTCAAAGAAATCTTTGTTCAAGAGATGCTTTGAAATTGTTCTCCTTAACTTTAATCTGGTATAGTGTAAAAAGGATGGGCTTGGAACAAGGCAAAATTTATTTTCACCAAACAAATAATTTATTCTAGCTTCACAGTCTTGGGTCAACTGTTTAAACTTACTGAGTCTCATTTTCCTCACCTTTAAAAAGCATCACAGTGATAGCTATCATGAAAACTTCAGGTGAAATCAAGTAAAATACTGGAAAGCACCTATCTCTAGCCTGGGAAGAGATAAACACCCCTATATTTCTCAGTGCTCCTGTGAAAAGACATAAGCTCCTAAGACATGGAAAGGTTTATAACATAAGATAGGAATGTATGCTTTCAATTCCCCTAGAAACATTTTACTCTTCACACACCATGAGAATTAGATCTATAGATAATTGCTCCAACTCAAGAGTGCCAATGCTCTGAATTAGGTCCCTAGGTTAAACCCCAAGGTGAAAGGAAACACTGTCTCTCTGTTAACATTTCAAAAATATGAATCTAGAACTTGGAAACAGATCTAGGTTCTAAAGTAGGAGACACCCATGGTTTATAGGACTCTAGGAAAGATGCATTCATGTCTCAATATTCCTTGTCAGAATGAAGGGTTGGCTGTCTCTTTCTTATATACAAATGAAGAAAATCTAATGTTCTCTCTTCCTCACCCAAGATAGATTTTGAAATCTGTATGCATAGGACATTTGACCTGGCTTTCATAGACACCCTCCTTGGGTAAGGATCAGAGTGTAGAGAACAATGTGACCATGATTTTCTTTTTAAGTAGATAATAATGTGACTGATTTAGAATGCCTTGTGTGCACCTTCAAGACAAAATTATGAATATATTTTTATAATTATATTCAAAATTTTATCATTCATCACATTCAACATAAAATAAAAATGAATTTAAAAAATCCAACAGTGGTCATATCAGTGTTTCAGAACATTTCGCCTAATAAAACAAACAAAAACAGTCTTGGATTCAATCACCAGGTAAAGAGAAGTTCTCAAGTGAGGTCTGCAGTCACATTTTCTTAGAGGGGAAACTTTCTACCTTTGTAAAACATCCACATTGAACTAGTGGTGAGTGGAGACCACAGGTCTCAACATCATTACCACAAACAGACATGGAGGTAGTATGGACACTCCATATTACTGTCAGGACACACACACACACACACACACACACACACACACACACTAGTTCAAAGATATCACCTAAGTGGAGAGAAAACCACTTAATTAGATGCAAGACAAATTAATCAATATTAATTGATTTGACTTAAGAGCATCCAGTAAATGAAAGTCATATCTATCTCTGTGTAGGTTTCTGTCACCTAAATATAGCTTTAAACCTGTCAGTGTTATAGAAGGATGCTCAATGTCATTGGTATTATGTCATTCTTCTAGGTTTCAGGAGTTGGTTTCCCAAGGTCATAAAATCTCATTGCATTAGAAACATAAGCAATCTGGGAGATGGCACAATATAGATCATATTCCCAGAGGCTTAATATGCAAATTATGAGTTATCATAATGACCTTTTAGCTACACCTGTAACTTCCACAATACTGACTGGGAAGCAGACAAGCAGCATGTTTAGCCTATTGCTGACCTTGAGTTAGTTACTCATTCACCAAAGCTCTATTTGAATTCAACACTGGCATTCATACTTGAACTTAGACTAGAAACAGAGACATTGCATGCATACAAAAATGATTAATTTCAGAATTCAATTAACTGATAAACTGTTTCATTGTTCTTTAGGTGTTTTTTCTGTTTCTGGTTTTAAAATTAAGTCCTTTTTAAATAAGTTTTAGTAAAACTGCTTGAATCAACCTTCTAAGACTTGTTCTAATGGTATCTGTTTTTCTTAGCTATTTATAGCAATCATCTGTTTATCTGTACAAAAACAGGTATTGACTACATTCTATGTTTATACTGTGCTAGACACTAGTGGAAGAAACAGGTATAAAAACGATTGCGAGTTTTATAATCTCATTGGGAAAGAAAGCCAGTGCCAAAGGGGTATAGTGCTGAGTATAAATTCTGCAGTTTTTAAAAAGGTGAGATGATTGTAAACCTCCATTGTCAGAGAAAGCTACATAGCAATGGGGGAAAATATTCCCTGTATGCGGGGCAGGGGATGAACTGCCAGGGGTTGGGGTAGGATGAAATGGGTGAAGACAGTCCAAAAGTATAAACTTCCACTTATGAAATAATCATGAAGATATAATGTATACCATGATGACTGTAGTTAATAATTCTATATTATATATTTGGAAGTTGCAAAAAAGAACAGATCTTAAAAGTCCTCATCACAAGAAAACAATATGTTATGTAACTATGGTGATAAATTTTAACTAGATTTATTGTAGTGATCATTCCACAGTATATACAAATACTGAATCATGTTGTATATATGAAACTTATGTTATATGTCAATTATACCTAAAAAAAAAAAAGCATCCCTGTGTAAAGAAAGAAAGTGAAAAGGCAAGAAAGAAAAAATTATATAAGGGCCATTGAGTCAATGGTTCTTCCTGGATCAGATGGTTAACGTCAAAATAAAGTGGCAAGTGGATTTTAAGAATATATAAAGACCAGATTATAGAGCTCTATTAAAGGTAAAGGGGTCTAGAAGAATATTTCAATGATTTAAGCAACTGAGAGTCTGTTGGTGTGATTAAAACTAAATTCTTAAAACAAAAAACTAACTTCTTACCTCAAAATGAGTGATTTTTTTGTAGTTAGCATAGATTCATATATAACCCCTTTCCATACCCTTTAGGGAAAAGGAGGGGCTCTAGTCCAAGAGAACTACCATTGCTAGTTATTCCCTATGGGTTATAGTTTCTGCTGCTGATAAGGGAGCTTCTAGAGAGCGAGTGACTCTAGCAGTCTACAAGTGCCCAAGGATCCTGGCTGCTTCTGCAGAGAAGAAACAACTCAGCTGCCAAAGGGTTTCAGCAGGTATAACAGCAGCAACACAGACCAAGGGCAGGTCCTGCCGCCTTACTTGGCCCTGAGAGAAGCCCTAAATCCTCTCCATTCACAGGACCGCCCAGCTTCTGGAGCCAGGCTGTAAAAACACAAGTAATAAAATGATCTTATCGAAACTCACTGAAAAACATATTCCAACACTTGAAACATTGAACTGTTTCCTCTGAGCCACTTTAATGAAAGTGTACCGTCCAACTTTGCATCAAGCCAACAAATTACAAAACTTCTTGTTCCTAGTAAATGGGTTACGGTAAGCATGAGGTTTGGGAGAGAAAAATAGTTCCTGTGATGTTAGGTGCATTGACAGGAATATGGAATAAAGGCAAGCAAGGTATCTGACAAGTAAATTTACCAGTTCTACCTTAGGTATGTTATGCTGAGGTAAGAATGATTTATATAGACCAAAACTTTGCCAATTCATTACTGGAATTCAGAGAGGAGTTGGATCTAAAAATAAATTATTGAGAAATAACATGGTGATATTGTTTAAAATCATGACTAGAAAGCCAGTCACAAAGAACTACATATTATGCAATCCCAATTAAAATAAATGTCCAGAATAGGCAAATCTATGAAAACAGAAAGTAGATTAGTGGTTGCCTAGAGTTTCAAGAAAGAGATGAGACATTGTAGGCTGATGGTTGGGAGTGCACGGTTTATTTTTTGGGTAATGAAAATTTTATAAAAATGATTGTGATAATACGTACCCTGTGAATATGCTAAAAGATACTGACTTGTATATGCTTTATGTGGTGATTATATGGTAAGTTATATCTTAATAAAGCTGCTAAAAACAAAATTGTAACTACAGATGAGTTATCAGAAGGATAAAAAAAAGAAAATTCAAAGGACTATAAAGACTAAGGAGTAGCTATAATTAAAGGGAAAAATAAAGGACATAAAGAGACAACCAATACATTCAAAAATCTTATTGAGCAAATGTCTAGCTTTGAAGTAAACTGAGTAAAAGGTACATATGCAAGATTTTCCTATGGGAAAAGGAAAATGGCAGCTTTAAGTAGCTACAAAGCTCTGTCCAAATTCTAGAATTGTGATAGATTAGGGGCACTATCTAGTCCACAATTTCTTAGAATAGAGTGGCAGAGGACAAATCCAATCAAATCTTTAGAAGGATGCTTAAAGTCAAGAATGAGAGTGAACAAGAAGAAAATGCCAGGACCAAAGGGTCAAAAGCAGGATTATAAAAGTGGAATGGAGTCCAATGTTATATACTCTCCAGAAAGGAGCTGGAAGATAATACAAGGATGCATTAAGTCATATGGTAAATTATTTATTGAACATTAATTATATAATAAAGAACAAAAATTTTAATGTCTTTCCTGATGGAACGAATAGTTGACTAACAAAGGTAGATAGTTAATAATCACCAATAAAAATGCAAAGTTCTAACTGAAGGAAGTGTTAAAAACAAGAGTTATCAGGATTCTAAAAATCCATCATGGGACGACTGTTATCATGGAGACAGAAAAAGCTACATTGAGAAAGTAATGCTTGAATTGCATTTGAGAATAAAAATAAATAAAGAGGTATCTGGGGAAAGTATATTGGATACAAAGGATTGAAGAATGCTTGTGAATGGGACAAAGAAACTAAGAGTTTCTGGCTCAGTTAAGCATCCAACTTCAGCTTAGGTCACGATCTCATGGTTCGTGAGTTCAAGACCCACGTCAGGCTGTGTGCTGACAGCTCAGAGCCTGGAGCCTGTTTCAGATTCTGTGTCTCCCTCTCTTGCTGCCCCAACCCCATTCATGCTCTGTCTCTCTCTCTCTCAAAAAAAAAATAAACATTTTTTTTAAAAATTAGAAACCAACAGTTTCTTTGGTGGTTACAGACCATGCAGGATCTTACAAGTCATATAAAAGAGATTTTCTTTATCCAAAGAACAGTGGGAAGGGTGCCTCGTGGCTCAGTTGGTTAAGTGTCCAACTTCAGCTCAGGTGATGGTCTTGTGGTTCGTGAGTTTGAGCCCCATATCAGGGGGCTGTCAGCTCAGAGTCTGCTTCACATCTTCTGTCTCCCTCCCTCTTTCTCTCTCAAAAATAAACATAAAAACAAAACAAAAAGAACAAGAGGAAATTGTCAAAAGATTTTAAGTGTTGGGAGCATGGCAACATAATCAAATTAACATTTGCAGTATAAAGAACTGAAGAAAGGCTGAGTGAACGTAGATAGGATGGAATGGCATCATCTAGGCAAAAGATCATGGTAGCTTGGATAGGGTGGTAGTGATCATGGGGGAGATGGAGAATAAAGGGGCAAGTTCATATAATATTTAAGAGGAAATTTTGGCAGGGCTTCTTAAAGCACTGAATAAAGGGTGACAAAGGAAAAAGAAAAGGGTATCAGGCTTTATCTGGTGCTTTTGGCTTATGCCACCAGATGGTGCCATTCTTTAGATAAGCAACAATGGAAGGAGTGGGATTGGAAGAGAAAGATAACAAGTCCAGTTTTGCATCTCCATATAGGTGGTAGTCAGAGCACTGGATATGGATCAAGCCACCAAGGGAATAATGAGTGAAGAATGAGAAAGTTAAAAAACAAAACAAAACAAACAAAAACCAGGATAGGGTGCATGGGTGGGTCAGTCATTAAGCATGGAACTTTTGATTTCAGCTCAGGTCATGATTTCACTTTGTAAGTTAGAAGCTTGCATCTGGCTCCATGTTGACAGCGTGAAGCCTGTTTGGGATTCTCTCTCTCTAAAAATAAATAAACTTAAAAAAAAAAACACACAGAGATGTGCTGAGGTAATATGTAAAAAAGAAACAGAAGGAATGGATAAAATTCAGAAGGAAAAGGAAGGGGGAGCCCTAACATGGAAACGCAGGAAGGATAGTTTTCAAGGAAAGGGTGACCATCAGTTTCAAGTTATTCTGAAATACTGAGAGATGTTACTATAAACGGCCATCAGGATGAGCAGCAGAGAGGTCACTGATGAATTCATTGAGTGCTGTACCAGGGCAGAAAATGGGCAGGAAGCTAGACTGCAATGACATTAAGTGGGAGTGGGATATACTGAGATAATGAAATTCTGAAAAAATAAAAATGATAATTCTTAAAACTTCTCTGGTGCTTAAAGGAAGGAGATGAGAGGGTAGTGATACGGGTAGGTGGTAAACCAAAGGACTTTAATTCATGTGTTGATTTTTAATGGACACAAACATGAAAATATATTTTTTCAATTAGTGGGAAAATAATTCCACTTGAAAAAGAAAAGTTGAGTACAAGATAATGGATAGTGACAATTTCTGAAAGTAAAGACGGGAAATGAAATGCAAAACACCGGCAAAGAGTTTGATGTTAGCTACAATGCTTTGAATAGCCAGAGCTGGTTAAGATATTTATGAACCTGTGGGTGTGTGGCATGTGAATATAAAAGTCTCATTTAATGACAGAGGTTGTGATAGGTAAAATTAGGTAAAGATTTCCTTGTTTAAGATAAAGGAGGCCTCTGAATGTTTCTAAGCATGGGATATGAGTCAACCACAGAGAAGAGACAGAGGAGGAATGTAATCTCTGTAATTGCTACTCTGTGGAACCTTACCCGCAATAAAGAGATGAAAGGGGAAAGGACTACTGAGCTGCATAAACTCTTTGAAGACTTTTTCTATTTTTTTTTGGTTTTTGTGTATCTCATCTCCCAAGTCCACAGCTTTCCACATCCGTCTAGTTAATAATGTGTTACATAATTCTAGTAGACCAATATTCCCAAATTGATTTGCTTATTTTGGAAATTAAACATTAGCAAAAATATTCAATTCATAGTCCTAGTTAAGATGTATTTATTTTTTGCCTATAGTGTTTAGAAGAATCTCCTGAGAACCTAGACAGAGAGAGCTAGAAGTGATCTTTTTTTCGTAGTCTCTTACTTTTTCCCTGACAAGAACATAACAAAATTATATACTTCAAAAATTGAACTGTTGATTTACTATAAACCCATTTTAGTATCCCACATAAAATCATTTAGAAACATCATTTCTATAATGCCCTTATCACGCTATATGGTGCAATAATGAGGCATTTCTCTTTTCTTTACTGGAAATGGCTAAAATAGCATATAATTATGGGAATGTATTATTTTCTAGACTTAAATTGATGCTTTTTGATAGACATACCATACTTTGGGGCATTTGTATTGGACTGGTAAAGACAGGAATATTAAAAGCATTAAAATTAAAGAAATACAAGTTAACAAAATAGAAATCTACCTTGGACATAATTCACAATGTCTTTTACACTGTGTCTTAGCCCATTTAGGTTATAAAATACCACAGATTGGGTGGCTTATAAAAAACAGAAATATGAGAGCAACATGACTAAGTTTTATTGTGATACTCTGACCCATACCTCACCCTCAACTCTCCATCTGTGAGCGAGACACACTGCAGTGGTAGGAAATACAAAGAGAATGTGAAAGACCACGATCAGAAATGGATGGAACAGCATGTTCAGAGTCTGATCTACAAAACAAGGAAAGATCCCTCCTACACCATTCTCTTCTCCTCCTCCTATAGGGGCAATGAGGCCACCTCCCTCTAGTCTCCTTGGTCCTCCTCGCCCTCATCTGATGCCAGCACGCCTTGTGGGGGCCCTTCTGTGATGCCAATGATGGGCCCTCCTCCTCCTGGGATGATGCCAGTGGGAGCTGCTCCTGGAACGAGGCCACCTCTGGGAAGCCACATGCTAATGACACCAGACCCCCCAGTGATGAGGCCTCCTGCCATTTCATCATCGTGCCTACTTGGCCAAGAAGGACTCGATCACACAGATAAGGACAGAGGGGAACTTCTTTCAATCCATTTTGTATCCCTTGTTCTACTTCACCAGATCATGGTGCTATGACTTTGGGTGTTTGCTAACAGCGTGACAAGGAAGACTTGCTACCTCTTCCTATCAAAGACAGACTAGTTTTGGCAGGGGAATAGATGGATCAGAAAAAAAAAAGCACTTTTCATTTGTACTGTGAAATGTGAAAATAAAATTGTCAACTGTTTTAGTTAAAAATAACACAGAGAAACTTATTTCTCATGTCCTGGAGGCTAGCACTGTCTGAAATCAAGGTGCCACCATGGCCAGGTGAGGGCCTTCTCCAGTCACAATTCTGTCATCGTATGTTGGGCAGAACTGGCAAGCTAGTTCTCTGTGGCTTCCTTTATAAGGACATAATAACATTCATGCAGGCTCTGCCCTCCTGACCTAAACACCTCCCAAAGGCTCTGTACCTCCTAATACCATCACATTGGGCATTACATTTTCAACACATGAATTTGGAGGCGGGGGGTACATACATTCAGATCATAGCACATTGTAACATATATTTTTACCTATACCAGTTCAAATGTAAACAGCACCATTTGTTTTTTTTTTTTAATTAAAGTTTAATTTTGAGAGAGAGAGAGAGGGAGGGAGGGAGGGAGGAAGGGAGGGAGGGAGAGGGAGAGAGGAGGGGAGGGGCAGAGAGAGAGAGAGAGACAGAGACAGAATCCCAAGTGGACTCCACACTATCAGCACAGAGCCCAGTGTGGGGCTCAAACTCACAAATCACGATCATGCCCTGAGCTGAAATCAAGAATCAGACACTTAACCGGTTGAGCCACCCAGGCACCTGACACCTCCATTTCTTTATGCCAAATAAACCTGAATATACTGAACCAAATTATTTGCAGGAAGCCAGCAAGGCTGATGGAACATCTAATGTGCTAATTAGCTGGCAGAACTTCTCCTCTAATGGCACATCTTCTCCCATTCAAAATAACCATGACAAGATTGGAGCAAATCACATCTGTCACCTGTTAAGATTATCATAATATTCTGGCTAAAAATGCCTTTGCAAGTACTATTATATTCTCTGGACAGTTTAGAAAAGCATAGTCATGATATTTTCCTATGTACTAGCTTTAAATTGTTTCATAAGTAACCATTACAGAAAAGTGGAAAAAATGCACAATTTGTACATAATACATGGCTGTTAGAGTTGATCAAATAGGAAGCAGTTTTAAATGCAATATATTCCTTCACTCTTTCCTAGAAGGGATACACACAGTTATTCTAGAAAGTTAGTTAAACTAGCTTTGATTCTTTCCCTAAGTTGTAAAGTTCTTCATTCCAACCTTTCGGAAATTGTATAAGCTAACATAACTCCTAATATCACAATTTCTATTGTGATTTCTGGATATAAACATTTATATAGCATTTTTTGAAAATTAAACTACATAAAAATATTAGTAAAAATTTATGGTAAGATTTTCACAGAAGGCAATGACAACTTGCCCTTTCCTACTTTACATCCTGGACTGCCCCTTAGACAGCATGGGGGATGCGGGTAAAAATTAAAGTATAGGAAGAATGAAACCTGAGTTTTAACCCCTACTCAACCACTGGCATACCTAAAGAATTGGCCTAGTGGATTGTGGACTGCAATAATAAGAGCAACCTTTATATATTTGACAGGTTGTCTTATACAAAAGATATTAGACTTAATGCCTCCAAAGGTCTTTTGATTCAAGATGAGAATTTCTAGATATCAAACCTAAAAGGGCTACCCCTAAGAAGTAATGAAATCGTCAGTATTCCCAGGACATCAAACCAGGTTTCTAGCAACTTAGATACCTCAGTGTTCCACTCTAAATATGAGTCACTGATTCTATGATGTTTTCTGACCCTCAATTTACTCATCTCAGAAAGAAGAAGACATAAGAGCTAAAGAGTAACACAGTCAAATTTAAAATTGGGATACCCCTATCTCAATAAAGAGATAAAGAGACAAAAAAATATGAGCTGTTATAGAAACCCCAGTAGGTACCTCCACTATAAAGAGCTTCATCCTAATGTTTAACAATTGCTAACTCATGGTTTCCTCATGCTGATTGTGCGTGTGTGGTTAAATTAGAGGGAAAAAACACAATAATTCATTACTTTTGGCTTAGTATCTCATTATCATTGTTGCCTGTCTAGAACTTGTTAAACTTTTGGTCACTGAATTTTTTGCTGTGTTGACTGATTTCACATAAAAATGATACACAATGAAATAAGAAATGAAGTATTTCAAAATTCCTGTTTAATCTGAATTGGTTTTCTTATGCATTATGGCTAAATAATGCATTTCTTTGTAATTGATACGAGATTTTCAAATGTGGAATACTTTTATTATGGGTTATATGTTCAAATAAGGTATGTATAGGGGTGGCTTGGTCGGTTGAGCATCCGACTTTAGCTCAGGTCATGATCTCATGGCTCATGAGTTCAAGCCCCACTTGGGGCTCTGTGCTGACAGCTGACAACCTGTTTCAGATTCTGTGTCTCCCTTGCTCTCTGCCCCTCCCCTACTTGTGCTCTCTCAAAAATAAACATTTTTTAAAAAATAGGGTGAGTATAGTTAATACTGACAACATTTTAAATATAAAGTAGCATCTTGATATATACCATAAATCTCCTGATTACTTATGAAACTATTCAATGCGACAGCATACATATCTATATAACATGTAGCCTTTTAAAGCTGGATATGAGTATTTGTATGAAGACTATTATCATAGATTAATAAACGTTTATTACTTCTGGTTCCAGATCTTTTGACCCATCCCACCTGACACTTTAGATGATATTAATCAATAAGTGCTGAAACACAACAGATTTACTTTACTTCTTTCCCCAGCACTTTTTCTTCTGTAGATATCCACATTTTGAAAAAACTTGTCTTTATCCATAAACTCAAACAAAATATTTAATCCTCTAAAATTATATTCTTGGCAATAAACTATACATTAAAATCACCTTAATGCTCAATCTGTTTCTTTTCCATAATCCCAAGCATCTGACTTTCACTCAGCGGGACAACTTATGCTGTTCATTCTAGAATGTGCTTTCCTCCTTTGTCAGCCAGGCCAGCTGTTACTCATCTTTAAAGGCCTAGTTCAAATGTCAACATGATGCAACTTGCCTCGAAACCTTCAGGGATAAGTAGTTGCTTCATCATCCATATTTCTAAAGAGTGTTATATTTATCTGCAAGTGCACTTTTGTTCTGTTAGAAATTTAACACTTAAAACAGTTGTCAGTTACATTACAGTGCAATGAATTTTGTAACTTACCATCATTCAACATTCCTAACCATTATCCCAGAGAAAACCATAGCAAAACAAAATTTAAACTAAATGTATTATTTTTTTTAATTGATGTATAACAAATTACCATAAATTTAATGGCTTAGGTGCACCTGGGTGGCTCAGTCGGTTAACTGTCCAACTTCAGCTCAGGTCATGATCTTGAGGTTCGTGAGTTCCAGCTCCACATTGAGCAGCTCAGAGCCTGGAGCCTACTTCAGATTCTGTGTCTCCCTCTCTCTCTCTGCCCCTCCCCCGCTCATGCTGTGTGTCTCTCTCTCAAAAATAAGTAAATATTAAAACAAATAAATAAATAAATTTAATGGCTTAAAACAATATCTGTTTATTATCTCACAATATCTATATATCTGGCTCTCTGTCAGGGTCTCCCCAAGCTGAAATCCCATGGCCATCATGGGCACTTCATAACATAAATGTGTTTCTTTAAGGTGAGCAGGACTGCATCTCTCTGACTTCTTCTGTCTCTAACCTCTAAACTCCTTTTTAGGAGCTCATATAATTAGGTCAGGCCCAATCGGGATATTAGTTCTGATGAACTCAATTGATTAAAACTTTAATTACATCTGCAAAACCCCTCTTGCCATATAATCTAACATAATCATGAAAGTGATATCCCAAGCTGACCACAAGAGAGCGTAGTGGAGTAGTCTGCCCCAGCTGAGAATTTTCTGTGACATTGTTTAGAATTGCTGTTCAATGATAATATAAAGAATGACTTTTGATAGTTTCAGTATATTTTTAACTTCACAGATAATGCACTCCCTTTTGCCTGCATTCTGGATACACTGCTCTGACCATTTTCCCCATAGTGCTTCCTATTTGTGGTATCAAAAATTTACTTAATGGGATATTAAATATAGCTCAGGATTTTTTTTTTCTGAAAGAATATGAAAAGTGCCAACTGGTTATTTTATCTTAGCTGTATATGAAAAAAATATAGAGAGAAAGTACAACTACAGGAGAGACTATTAATTTTTTATCAGAATTTAAAGGAAATATAAAAAACAAGGACTTGTTTAAAATATAGAATTGTTTCACACCTAGCCTTTCCAGACAGCACAACTTTCTCAAAGTAAGAAATGGCATCTGGACAAAGATCAAATCAGGGCTCTTTTTGCAAAATGTGGCCTCAGGATAAATTTCAGATTGAGAGAGCATCTGTAAAACCCTTTGTTAAGGCTTCAGAAAGATTTAAGGCAGTTCCTTGTAGACCTTCTCCACTAGGAAAAAAAAAAAATGACTTCTAAGAATAATAAGGGCATGCCTTCTATACCCTCTTAGCTAGATAAAATGTTTTCCAAAATCTTAAGGGTATGCTTCTTAGATTTTCTTGCCTAGAGAAAAGGTCTGCTATGAATCTAAGGAATTATCTTTTAGATACTGTTTACTAGACAATGATTCTATAAAATTGTGAGCTACAGAAGGTACCCTCTCAGAAAAAAAAATGTGGGTGTGGGTCCCCAATGTGCAATGGAACAGACTTACAACTTGATACATAAAAATGAACAAAATTTTAATTAGTGCCAACTTGTACCAAAAGAGACAGCTACAACGAAAAGATGTCTCAGGCCCTTCAAATTTCTATGAGCAAGGAGCAAGCTGTAAAATTTACTCAGCTGAGAGCTTGGGCATTTCTTACGGAAAAGAAGGAATGATTCAGTTTGGACCCCGAAGGATAGAGCCCAAACCAGAAGGAAGCAATCCTAGGGGGCAGAACTGGGCCTTAATCAGTGTGTGGGAAGCAGGTAAATTGTCTCTTTTAATGTACAGATTCAGATTAAGAAGCACCTTATTTGAGGAGTCTCATTCACACCTGGACCTTATTTAGATAATGAAATTCTAGGCTTTACACCTGATTGTGATAATATGCGATAATACTTTGGGAATCTTTGGAGGGACTGAGTATATTTTGCACTTGGGAGGGAAGGGAATCATTAGAACCCAAAGGGAGGACTGTGGAAGTTAGTCTCCAGTGACTACCACCCCACTCTCGCAGTGAACCACACCTCCCAATATTCACTCCCCAAAGTGATGGACACCACCTACATTGAATATACAGCTAATGCTGTATATTCCATAGATTGCAAAAGAATTACACTCCATGACTTCCCAAAAAACCTTGCATCTTCTGTATAGATTTCTTGAAATGTTTACATGGTATGCTCCACTTTAGAATCCAGGTTCCATGTTGTATGAAGTGCAAGCCACGCAGAAAGACCAAGCGTAGATCTCCTGTAAATATTCCCAGCTGAGTTCCCAGGCCACAGCAAGCATCATCTGCCAGCCATGTGAAGGAATAGTCAAGCTCAATGGTTGTAGCCCCAGTCAGGAAACGCCTACCGCCACATGGAAGACTCAAAGCAAGAACAATCTATCTGGAGTGAGTCAACCCACAGAATCTTTAGAGGTAATAGTAATTTTTGTTTAAACCAGGGAACAGAACATTTTTTCTTCTTTACTTTTTAAACAATTACTTTATTTTATTTTTTTAAATGCTTATTTATTTTAAGAGAGGGGGGCAATGGAAGGGGAGAGAGAGAATCTCAAGCAGGCTCCACACTGTCAGCACAGAGCCTGTCATGGGGCTCAAACCCACAAACCATGAGATATTGACTTGAGCTGATATCAAGAGTCGGACGATTAACCGATTGAGCCACCCAGGCATCCCTAAACAATTATTTTAAAATGTAAAACATTTGGAGTGCCTGGGTAGCTCAGTCAGTTTAGCGTCTGACTTCGGCTCAGGTGATGATCTCACATTTCGTGACTCTGAGCCTGGTTTTGGGCTCTGTGCTGACAGCTCAGAGCCTGGAGCCTGCTTCAGATTCCGTGTCTCCCTCTCTCTGTCCCTCCCCCACTTGCAATCTGTCTCTACCTCTCAAAAATAAAAAACAAAAAATGTAAAAAAATTCTAAAAAAAAAAAAAAAGTAAAACACTTTACAAAACACGGGTCATACAAAAATAGGCAATGGACCAAATTGGGCCAATGGGCTAGTAGTTTGTGAACCCTGCTTTAATTTACTAGCACATTTTTTTACACAAAATGAATGAACATGAAATGGTGTGCACAAGGATTAACACATGTTTTACCATAGAGTCAGCTTCAGGGAAGTATGTATGCTTTAAGTATCTATGTAATCCCATTATTTATAACAGAGTTGGTATGCCACAAACATGTGTTACCCATAATTCTCTTTGTTTATCATGACTCATATTTCAAAATCCCCTTAAACTATTTTCCATGGTATTTTCTAAAATATTATGTATTCATAAAAAATAAATCCTAATGTAATACATACTCAATGTTTTAAAAATAAACTGACAAAAATATCTTCCTAGTGGTAATTATTACCTTTATGTTGATTTAGAATGTACCCTAGAGCCAACAACAAAAAACAGAAAACCAACTACTGATCATGCTACTACATGGATGGACTTCAAAAATACTACATACTAAATTAAAGAATTCAAATGCATATGATTACATATTGTATGGTTCCATCTTTATGAAATTTCCAGAAAAGGAAAATATAGAGAGAGCAGATTAGGAGTTACCAAGGCTGGGGATGGGAGCAGAGTTAACTGAAAACTGGCATGAGAGAAATTTGGGGTTGACAGAATATTCCAAAACTAGAATGTAGTAATGGTTGTAAAATTTTTTAAAGTTACTAAAAATCATTAAATTGTACAATTAAAATGCATGAATTTGGGGGAACCTACATTGCTCCATCGGTTAAACATCTGAGTCTTGATATCATGATCTCACAGTTCATGAGTTCGAGCCCCACATTCAAGATGGGGATTTTCTCTCTCCCTCTTTCTCTGCCCCTCTCCTTTTCTATCTAAACAAAAATAAAACAAACAAAACAAACAAAAAATGACAACAAAAACAGCATGAATTTTATGGTATTTAAATTATGCTTCAATAAATGTATAAAAGTATACCAACCATTGATATTTTCATTGCAGCAATATGGAAAAAAGGCCAATTCCTTTGTGTCAGTGTCAGAAGAAAAAAGCGTTAAAAATATTTTTAGATTTTTTTTTAAATGTTTATTTCCTTTTGAGAGAGAGAGAGAGAAAGACAGTGCAAGCGGGGAAGAGGCAGAGAGAGAGGGAGACACAGAATCTTAAGCAGGCTCCAGGCTCTGAGCTGTCAGCACAGATCCCGACACAGGGCTCGAACTCATGAACTGTGAGATCGTGACCTGAGCCAAAGTCAGATACTTAACCAACTGAGGCACCCACGCGCCCCTAAAAATATTTTTTAATACAAAGATATGCTCTGTGAAATACTGTCAAAAATAAATTTAATGTTCTTTACCATTTTGCGATTCACAAGTTATTTTCCTTTGAATCAATATGCTTCACACATTAACAACTATGACCACCATGTCATCATTACTTGAGGAAAAAGCATATTGCAGAGTTAAGACTTTTTATTTCTAGTTACCTCCCCCTGAATAATATTAAGGTTTCAAAGAGGTAACAAAGTTTTTGATGAGTCTTAGAAATTCCAGTGGGAAATACAATTCCCAGTTATTTTTTGCCAGTCATTATTCCCAACCATTCTTTAAAATAATAGTAGGCATTACAATACTAATGGAAGTTTAAAAAAAATTGTAATCTTGATATCTGAAGACCTGAGTTAGATTAATAGGGCCTGAAAACCCACTTCTTTGTAATTATAAATTTTAAATATATAGAAAGTATAAGAACATCAAGCAGTGAATAAAACAAATGATAAAGTAAAATTGATAACTTCATTAACATTTTTAGTGATTCCTTTATATCAAAGATACAAGCATAAGTAATAGCTTAGGTTATAATCTAATTTGCAATTAAACTTTTTTGTATCACTGGGCCATATACCATTACAGAGAGGTATAGAACTAATGTACATACACATATATGCACAAAATGTCCTATCAATTTGCAAGACTTTAAGTAGCCCCCAACTGCAATGGACCATGTCCAGAGTAAGAACCACTGACAAAATGTGAACTGATGCTTGGTTATTTTAAAAAGGTCAACCTTCTGTATCAGCAGTGGCACATAATACTAAGCAAGACATGAATATTAAAAACAAAGATTTTGCTTTTCTTTAAAACACATTTGGGCAGGAAAAAAAATCCTTTGATTTATTAAATGTGCTTAACCTCAGTAAGAACTTGTATAGAATTATGGTGTCAGTCCTTAACAGAGTCTCTGATAGAATCTAAGTGTTTTCACTTGAGTTGTTCAGAATATTTTTTTAATTAATAATCCTTCACCCCTGATACCATGATCTTGTTGAGAGCTGGATATACATCCAAGATCCTAGAAAGCAAAAAGACTTGGCATTAATTAAAATAAGAACAAACCCTAAGGACTGAACAGATTGTGAACTACAGATCACAGAAAAATTAAAATGGAGAATGATGACACAAGAAGAATTAAAGAAAAGCGAAAGTTAATAGCAGGATTAAAATGGATTTAGAGAATGTTTGCTTCCAGCCAAGTTGGAGGAACAGAAATTAGATTTATACTCGCACCTTAAGACAACGAGAATAAACTGGACAAAATATATAAAATAATGACTTTCAAACATTAGAGAATATGTGGTTAAGGATTGTACTCCCTGTGAGAAGGAAAATTAAGATGAGCCCTAAAATTATACCAGTTTATTGCCCAGACACTCAACAAAGGGAAGAAGAAACCCACATAAAGTCTGGTAGTCTAATTGAGCTGAGGGAACAAAGTAGAAACAGATCAGTTTTTGAGAGGTTGAACTATTTACAATACATGGTGCATGGCACCAAAGAATGGAGAACCTTGCAGAGGGAGTTCTGGAGATCTTCAGAGACTTCCCTCAAGTCTTTGGCTTAGTGCAGATCTACACATCTGTAAGTGGAAACTACATCATCTGGGAAACAAAATGAGAAGACATAAAAATTCCCAAAGCCCACACAAAGCTAGGAGTAGTTTGTGTTCTTAGCCAGAGCGGTGAGGTTTAATAAGAGATGAAACATCGAATTAAGTTCACAGAAGGCTATTTCTTTATAATGGGATTTAATTACACCAAGGGCCAACAGAAAATTATTCAAAGCAAACCACCACTGATCCAAGTAACTTAACTGCATACCAGAAGAGTATCCAACATTACTTAAAGAAACATAGCAAAATCCCTAACACTCAAAACCCTAACACATAAAAACCACAATACCTTGGATCTGATAATATATTTTGAAACATGCAAGAGAGCAGAAAATATGACCAAATACCAGGAGATAAGTCAAACAATATAAATAGAGGCACAAATGACTGAGGTAATGATATTAGCAGACAAGGGTATAAAAACAACTACTACAAATATTTTTCACATGCTTAAGAATATAGAAATGACCATTATAGGAAAAAAATGGAAGTTATTTTAAAATAACTTATCTTACCCAAATGTAAGATATAGAGATAAAAAATTAAATTTCTGATGAAAAGTATGCTGGATAGATTTAACAAAAGATTAAAACTTCAGAAGAAAAATAATCCATAAACTTGAAGCAGTAGAAATAGAAACTATATGAAATGAAGCATGGAAAGAAAAAAGACTGAGAAAAGAAAAACGAGAGACTGAGTGGATAATATCAAACAGTTAATATGTGCACACAATCAAGGCCTGGGGAAATGAAAGGCAAAAAATATTGAAATAAAGGCCCCAAACTTCCAATTTATGAAAAGTATAAGCCCAAACATTCTAAAAGAAGAATAAACATACAATAAAATACGGAAAGGTAACCATAATCAAATTGCTAAAAACCAAAAAGAAAAAAAACTTCAAAGCAGACGGGAAAAATATTACATAAAACAGAACAAAAATAAGAATCACAGATTTCTCATTAGAAGTAAGGCAAGCTAAAGACAATGAATGATATACTCAATGTGTTAAAATTTTAAAATAAATCTGTTTACCTAAAATTTTATATTCAGAGAAAAAAATCTTTCAAAGTGAATATGAAACAAAAAAACTAGTTAAAAAATTAAAAAGCTGAAAATATTTGTTTCCAGAAGACCTGCACTGAAATAAATGTTAAAAGAAGTTTTTAAGACAGGAAAAAATACTAGGTGAAACCTTCCATTTACCCAAGGGAATGGAAAGCATAGGATATTGTAAATATGTTACTAATATAAATATTTTCTTATTTTAAAATTATTTGAGGGGCACCTGTTTGGCTCAATTGGTTAAACATCTGACTTCGGCTTGGGTCATGACCTCACAGTTCATGGGTTCGAGCCCCATGTTGGGCTCTGTGCTGACAGCTCGGAGCCTGAAGCCTGCTTCGGATTCTGTGCCCCCCTCTCTCTCTGCCCCCTCCCCTTCTTGTGCTCTCTCTCAAAAATAAATAAACAAACATTAATTTTTTAAAAATTATTTGAAAGATAACATATAGCTCAAAGCAAAAAAAAAAAAAAAACAGTGAACTGTGTAGTTTGTAACATATGTAAAACAAAAATGTGTAATAGCAAAAGTACAAGTTTAAGGAGGAAAATATGATACTGTTTTAACTTTCTTACAACATAAAAAGTCATATTATATTATCTAAAGGTAGCTGTAATAAGTTAAAAATTGATAATATTAACTCTAGAACTCCAAAAAATGTTCCATAGAGAGAAAATAATATTAAATAATATTAATCAAAAAGAAGGCAGGCCCAATCACATCAATAATCATATTAAATGTAAATAATCTAAACACTCCAAAAAATGAAAGTGACTGCCAGGTGATAAAAAGCAAAACCCAAATTGGGGTGCCTGGGCGGCTCAGTTGGCTAAACATCTGACTCTTGGTTTCAGCTCAGGTCATGATCTCACAGTTTTGTAAGTTCGAGCTTGGCATCAGGCTCTGTGCTGATGGCATGGAGCCTGCCTGGGGTTCTCTCTCTCCTTCTGTCCCTCCCCTGCTCACACTGTCTCTGTTTCTCTCAAAAATAAACAAATAAACTTAAAAAAAGAAAGCAAAACCTAAATAATGTAGCATATAAATACTCACTTTGAGCATAAAGTCAAAGAAAGAAAAAAAAATAATGGAAAAAGGTGTACTATGCTACCACCATACAAAAGAAAGCTGCAGGGCACCTGGGTGTCAGTAGGTTAAGCATCTGACTCTTGATTTCAGTTCAGGTCACGATCTCAGGGTCATTAGATCAAGCCCCAAGTCAGGCTTGGCTGGGTGTGGAGACTGCTTAAGATCTCTCTCCCTCTCCCCTTCCCTGTTCTGAGAGGAGAGGAGAGGATCTCTCTCCCTCTCCTCTTCCCTGTTCGGAGAGAAGAGAAGAGAAGAGGAGAGGAAAGGAGAGGAGAGAAGGGGAGTGGAGGGGAGGGGAGGGGAGGGGAGGGGAGAAAGGAAAGGAAAGGAAAGGAAAGGAAAGGAAAGGAAAGGAAAGGAAAGGAAAGGAAAGGAAAGGAAAGGAAAGGAAAGGAGAAAAAGGGAGGTAGAAAGAAAGCTGGAATGACTATTTTACTATCAGAAAAAATAGATTTCAGAGCAAAGAATATTACCAGTGATAATGAGGGAAATTGGTTAATAATTACAAAGTCAATGTATCAAGAAGACATGAGTATATTAAATGTGTATGCAGCTAATATCAGAGCTTCAAAATAGAGGAAACAAAAGTGGACAGACTTCAGTGGAGAAAAATTTGGAATTATAATTGAAGATTTCAATACTACTCTATAATTGACAGAAGTATCAGTAATTATGTAGAATAATTAAAAAGCACTATTAACCAACTTATTCTGACATTTATAGAAAACACCAATAAAACACATTTACCAAGGACAGCACAATAAACTCTCTTTTTAAGAGTACATGAACATTCACTAAGATTGACCCCATTTTGAGGCATAACATAAGGCTATACAATTTAAAAGGATTAAAGTCATATAAATTATAAAAATACACAAAAACATAAGTATAAAAATGCATTTTTTGGAATGTAGCTAAAGCAGTCTTTAGAGTGAAATTAATAACATTCAGTGCTTATAGTAAAAAAAAAAAGAATAAAGTTCACAAATCAGAGAGGTAAGTGTCCATCTTAACAAACTAATTATTGAAAAGCAAATTAAACCCAAGAAGAAAGGAGAAAATAATAAAGATTAGCATAGAAATCAATGAATTAGAAAGATGGGACATCAATATAGATTTTACTAATATTAAAAGGATAATAAGGGTTATATATAGGTTATACATACCCTAATGCCAATAATTCAACAACTTGGAAAAAATGGAAAAAATAGTGCCAAATATGAAAATTATCAAAGAAAGTGGATCCGTGCTCCTTTACCTTATAAACTACAAAGTTAACATAGATGTAGAATGTTTCCAGAAATCCCCTACCTGAAACTGTACATTTTGTTTGTAAGTCAAAGCTTTTTATGTCAAAGTAACATAGAGGCTCTTGGCAAGAGTGCAATGCTTTTTCCATATTGATATAATTTCAAACAGCAACATTTCTAGCAGTTTAGGATTTGGGAGAACAGCATTTCTCAGTGACTAAAAACGTAGCAGTCATTCAAAAAAGGAAGTAGTTATGACACTTAACAGCTGTAGCATGTTCTTGGGAGAAATATTGCTTCCTATCAAGTTTGCAGTGGGCCTTTTCTACATGTATTACACCAGTCTTATCAACAGTGAAGCAGAATTTTAATTTCTCAGTTCCTCCTTTTAGCCAACAGCATACAAATTCAGCTCCTCAGTCTACTATTATGGCACAGATAAAATGATTAAAATCCTACATTGATGAAAAAACTTTAAAGCCATAGCCAAGGATTTTTCTAATGCATGGCCTGCACTCTTATTACCTAATCAAGACTGTGAAGATAGGACAGAAACTGGATCCCAAGTCTAAAACCTCCTTTAAACATCTTCAAATGGATTTAATTACCTACACTAACAAAACAGAAATATGTTCGATCATTATATATCTGTTTCAGGTCTGATCACAGCTTGGTGCATGCACATGAGCGTCCTCCCTCCCTCCCTCCCTCCCTCTCTCTCTCTCTTTCTCTCTCTCTCTCTCTCTCTCTCTCTCTCTCTATATATATATATATATATATATATGTAATTCACTTTGTGTTTTATATCTGAGATATTCCTAATTGTCTATCTAGTGATGGAGAAACTTACTTCCCTAAAATTGTAGGGAGATTTGTAGGAGATTTGTACAATGCTACTCATTACACAGAATCTCTACCGTCCTTATTCTCAGACCTCAGGTAAAATAAAAAGGACAAGTAAAACTTTCAAACTCAAGTTAGCTGAACTTACATACAAAAGGTTCTGGAGCTTTGTTAGTGTCCTCACTGTTCAAACTGTGTTCTTTCTCCCAGGGAGGTATTTTGTATTCTATACTCACCAAAACTGAGCACGGCCACTGTTTTCTTTTGTTTAATCACTGCCAATAGGTAAAAAATGTATTTACTTTCCATTTTTTTTACCAGTGGAACTGAATTTTTACTTCGTTACTGAACATTTGCATTTCATCTTCTGTGAATAGTCTATTTGTGACTTTTCCCAACTTTGCTATTGGTGAACTGACTTATGGAGATTAACATGTTATAGATATCACACATCTCTTCAAAGGCATTTTAAAAAATTCAACTATTTCTACTAACATATAATAAAATCTCAAACTGCAAAGGAAATTGTTTAAAATGAATACAACAATAACATTTCAGGCATCAAAATTAATTCAGTTTTAAGCACTAGAATGTTTCTGCCCAATTATTTCCACCAGAGGTACCATAAAAATCATTAATAAACAATTATAAAATATATTGTTGGATATAATTTTGCCTCTCAAATATGTTGGAACAGAACTCTGTTATTCCTAGAAGCATAGAAAGGAAAAGTGTTCTTACCTATGCCTTTCTTCTGACTAATCATTCACAACATTGAGTACAACTAATACAAATTCCCTAAATTTCTCATTTTCTCTTTACCTCAAATTCCTCAGAATCTGGACCTGCCTTTTACTCTTTTCCCTCCAGTCTTAGAAGAAGTGGATGTCCTGTCTCACATCACTTCCCCACCCCCACCCTGACATATCCTCTATCTAGACCTGTATTCTTCCTTAACTTCTCCCCAATTTCCTCATAAGTTCTTCCTTCTTGGTATTCAATCACTCCCTTCTCACTGGGTCCTTGGGTCTTACCTCCAAATATTCTCACATTCTTCCACTGCCCCCCAAATACTGAACCCTCCAAAAATTCCTATCCAATCCTTTTCATTTTCCTCAACACAAAACTTACTGAAAGGGTACACTGCATTTGTGTCTTCAGCTTCTATTTTTCTTCTCTCTTCTACCCATGAAGTTGGTTTCTGATCCCACCTAAGTGTGATCTCATCTCTACAGTATGAAATAGCTCTCACACTACCCCTCATTTTTCTTCTCTCTAGGCTTCTGCAAAACACGGCTGTATTTCTTCAAATCTGGCTATTTTGAAGACTCTTCTTTTTGAAGTTTTTGAAGCTCCGTCCGTTCTGCTCATCTTTTCCTGAATCTTAATGATCAGATCTCTCTACTCTGTTACCACTTTATTCCTTGTAAAATCACCATGGTCCACTACTTTGATGAAAGCCCTATATGAAGAATTCTTTCATTTTATATTTCTACCTCTCTCTTTTTCCTGAGTTCTTGGTTTCTGGTTACATAGAAACCTACCCAGTCCATTACTGTCAGAACTATGTTCTTTCCACATATAGAATGGAGCCCACACTCCCTGCCTAGTATTCAAAATTATTTTCAATAGAGGTATCTATATGCTTCATTAATATTTTTCCTCATTCCTTCTCTACACATTTGTTCCCACAATATATCTAGTGATCTTCTAACTTGTGGGCTTTGTTCAAGGTCTTTTATTTATTTTTTAATTAATTTATTTTTTGACAGAAAGACACAGACAGAGAGTATGCAAGTTGGGAGGGGCAGAGAGAGAGGGAGAGAGAATCCCAAGCAGGCTCCATGCTGTCAGCATGGAGCCTGACTTGGAGCTCAATCCTAGAAACTGCAAGATCATGACCATAGCTGAAATCAATGGTCAGATGCTTAACTGACTGAGGCACCCAGGCTCCCCTGTCCAAGGTCGTATTTGAATGTTTATTTTATTTTTTTTTTCAACGTTTATTTATTTTTGGGACAGAGAGAGACAGAGCATGAATGGGGGAGGGGCAGAGAGAGAGGGAGACACAGAATGGGAAACAGGCTCCAGGCTCCGAGCCATCAGCCCAGAGCCCGACGCGGGGCTCGAACTCACGGACCGCGAGATCGTGACCTGGCTGAAATCGGACGCTTAACCGACTGCGCCACCCAGGCGCCCCGAATGTTTATTTTTGAAAGAGAAAGAGAGTGAAAGAATGGGAGGGGCAGAGAGAGAAGGAGAAAGAAAGAATTCCAAGTAGGCTGTGTCCACTCTGTCAGTGCAGACTCCAATGTAGGGCTCGAACCCATGAACTGAGAGATCATGATCTGAGTTCAAGTCAAATGCCCAACCGACTGAGTCACCCAGGTGCTCCTGTTCAAGGTCTTTTAAAGTTTTCCATAACACCACCTCTCACCCTCTTATCTGTTGTTTCTTCAAAACTCAGCCATAAACTTCTTTATTTAAGATGTCTAAGGGAAACCTAGTCAATAAATAAATGCTCTTTTCCCCAAATTCTATTAGTACCCTTTTTTTTTTTATCTGTGGAAACACCATGTATTTTTTGTACTTGAATTCCGCTTTAAGGGGTTTATTTTTTCTTTAAGTTTAGCTCTCTGAAAGACTACATCATGATGAAACTTTCTCCAAATTCCTGGAAATTTTCCTTTGCATAGTACAAACACAATCAATTTTTAAGTTACATATTAATGCTGAAAGTGTTGCTAAATGATCTTATTTTATGTAATTTGGATGACTTGAAAGTTATAATTAATCATCTGGAGCAATGAAAAACATCTATTAAAATGTAATCATTATTATAAAATCTGTAAAATCAGTGTGGTTCCGTAAATAAGAAAATAAAGATTTCAACAAATGCAAATGACTATACAATTGGCTAGAAAATGCATTTATATATTGTAAGAGTCAAAGAAACAGACAATCAAATCATAGGAACAATTTGAGTCTATGGGTAAACAAAAAAATTACGTAATTAATCTGCAACTGAAATGCAAATATGTGACCACCCCCATCTGGAAGGCCTAGAACAACTTTAATAAGAATTCGGTATTTATCTTTGAATTTTTGTATTATCTCCAGAAAATTGAAATTATTATTTAAACTTGTGATTTTAAGTTGAAACTAAACAATCTTAATTATTAGAATATTGAATGAATTTTACCATATTTATAGTTTCATATATTAGACTTTAAGATTTAGTGCTTTAGAGAGACTATCAGAAAATTAAAATATCTAAGAGAAATTGCATATACTATATTTATACACGGTAAATAATTCACAGTTCTAAAATATTATTCAGCTACCTTTGACAGTTTTACTAGAATATGTTGTATTTTGGAAGTAGAATAAACATTTTGTCCAAGTTTAAAGCTAAACAATTAGTTTTGTTTAGAACTTCAAAAATTTAAGATTTCTTAAATCAGTTTCTACTTAGTAATTGCTATATGCAAAACCAATCTCAAAGACACATACACAGCCTCAAATTAATAATTTATTAAAGATATGGAAACACAGGCCACTAAATATGAAAAGATTTACTCCAGGTCACTAAAGTGGCAGAGTCATAAGTAGAACTTAGACCTCAGGAAGTCAATGACAGTATTATAGTAAAGTGACTAATTTCCAAAAAGTCTAAGTAACATGCACAGCAGTTTTAATGAGCTACATCATTAATCAGAACATCTCTAAGTGAGGTTATAGAATGAGGATGAGATTATATATGATTTCACAAACCTAACTTTCTAGACAAACACCTGCTCAGCTTCCATGTATTATTATACCTTTTCTAGGCTTGTTTCAAATAGGGTAATCTATTCTTGAAGAAAAGCATTACTGTATTAAGAATTTTTTTTTCATTCAAATTGTTAGAAGATATCAAAGGGCTTCCTGAATCTGTAGTTTCTGTTTTGAAGATAGTTTATTGGGAAAGTCAAGGAGGCAGACTATAGGAATTGAAAAGCTCATCAATGTAATAGAACAGAGAACCAAAATCCTTCTTACACACATGGGGCCAAAGTATTACCTCTGAATGAATAACAAAAGGATTTCTGGCTAGAGTACTAGATATATGTATGGGTTTTTGGTTTTGAATCAAGTACACAAACCTCAAGTTCTTTAGGAATGAGGCAGTATCAATGAACACATAAAATAAATGAATTTGATCAAGTATATATAATGGGCCTGCACACAACAAGCAGACTTAAAAAGCTCTTAAACGTACTACTCAAAAAATATTTGTTTATATTTTTCTCTAACATCATACCATGTGAGTCTCAACATCTGATTACAAAATGATTGCAATTATTCCAGCTAGTATTGTTAAAACGCTTGTCATGTTATTTAATAGAACAGGGTAAACCAGAGACACTGACTACTTTAGTAAACCCTATTTTATGTCATTTTGACTGGTCTGACCAAATACGAATGGGAATGGTTCTTGACTTTCTGCTGCTGCTGATTATTAAAACAGAGCAGTCCCAGCACTACCCAGAGGCAACTCTTCATTGAAAAACTGAGGCACATGATCTGCAAAAGCATCAGAGCATACTATAATCCTAAATAGAAATGGTTTCAAACCATCATATATATTCTATTGCATGTATAAATAATCAGCCATCTCTGTGATTCTGAGCAAGAATCATATTTTCTGTTTCTTTTTAAAAAATTATTTTGTCAGTATAGAAACCATCCAAATCTGACAAGTTATACATTAGGTGGTTGTGCTTTCTCAATTTGTATCCAATTTATGTCTAGGGGCTTAGAAATTAAACAACTTTAAGATGCAAAGTTATTTATTTGAACCGTGCTTCTAGAGTATCTTTATTTTAATGGATGCTCTTTTAAAACTTTGTCTTTTTTATGAAGAACATACTATAATTTTTGTATATCAACACTGGATTTCTTCAAATTTGTTCCGCATAATTATTTTTTAAACTAAGTTAATAGTGTTCATATATTGACAATAGGACAACATTTTGAATGTGTTTAAGTATATTTTTGGCTTATTCCAAATAAGTTCACGTTTCACAAGAAACATGAACTAAATAAAACCAGACTCTGATCAGTTCTCCTCAGTGAAAGCACATGACTAGAACGAAAACACCAAATGTGAACAATATGAGGCCTCAAATAATTCTCCCCCAAATCTCTCCACCAATTTTTTAATTAGCTACAAGGACATGGGCATATAGCATTCATGTATAGACACTTCATGTCCTTGGATACCCCACACCATCATGTATAATAAATCCTCATATAAAGGTTTCAAATCTCAAACAAATCATCATTACTGTCTGGCCCCCACACACCCTACCAATTACTTAAACACTGATGACTTCTTTTCCAGAAAGTTCAAAAATACAGTTTAGGAATGTTTATAATACATTCTATCCTCTGTTTTCTCAGTTCTAGAAGTTACTGCTAAAGAGTATCTCATTTTCTGTGTTTTGTTCAAGGGTAGCTCAATATCACACTAAATTAGAACTATTGAAAGCATACAATAAAGATTTGGGTTTTAAAAGAGAAAAAACTGTTTTTCACAATGAGAGGCACCACTTGAATAAATTATTTAGTATATACCGAAACAACATAGAAATTCTCCACACACAAAAAATGGTCGGCATGACAGAAACATTTCACCTGAAGGGACGCAAAACTGTCTGCAAGTACTTGAAGAGTAGTTTCCAGGGGCCTCTGCTGCTATTTCCTAGATAGATAAAGTTCAGAGTCAAAGGAAAATGGGTTAACCTATAACATAGATTTTTAAATACTAGATACAAAGATGAAAAATATACACCTTGTATAAAGGTGATTAAATGATGAAATTGCTATTGAAAAAAATCATAACGGGGGCGCCTGGGTGGCGCAGTCGGTTAAGCGGCCGACTTCAGCCAGGTCACGATCTCGCGGTCCTTGAGTTCGAGCCCCGCGTCAGGCTCTGGGCTGATGGCTCGGAGCCTGGAGCCTGTTTCCGATTCTGTGTCTCCCTCTCTCTCTGCCCCTCCCCCGTTCATGCTCTGTCTCTCTCTGTCCCAAAAATAAATAAACGTTGAAAAAAAAAATTAAAAAAAAAAAAGAAAAAAATCATAACGTTTCCATTCTAGAGCTCTTACAGGGAAAACAACCATCTGTTTTGGAAATTAAAGGTAAAACTCCCCTTATCTGCATAAAGATGAATTGGATGACAATTTACGTCAGAGTTGTTGGTCTTCTTCACCAAAGAAATGGGATACATAAAAATTAAAGGACTCAATAAATCTTACAAAGAATGCTAATTAATGTGTGGGGATATATAGGTATATATGGTATGTATGGTATGGTATGAGAAACAGAACATTTTTATTTCAATTTACGTTGATACTGTCAAATAGGAGAGATCTCAGATCTTATACATGACGAATACAATGAAAATAGTTTTCACATACATTCTTTATGATATGGGTGACAAATTTTCTTAAATAATTTAGATTACCTCTAATGGGTTAGTCATTCATAGTTTTTCACAGAAAATGCATAGCCTCCTGAGAAAACCAATGAGTAGCTAGATGATTGTATGCATTTAAAAATATCTTTCCAATAAAATGGGTTATGTGATTCCAGTCCGTTGTGTATTTAGCTTTTCATTTCAGCTGAAACTGTTTATTATATAATTCCATTGAACATCATCATAATTTGAAAGGTGGATATCTCCCTGGGACTGTCCATTTATAATATCTCCTAGTACCTGCTCAGGGCTAAGCTATTTATTGTGCGTGGGATGCTTGTGCTCAGTGAGCTCCTCCAAGTGCCGTTGTTCACTTTAGATGACATCCATGAAGACTTTCTTCCACAAAATGAGACATAGCATACTCTAGCATCTTTCAGCTGAGTAGAATTCTGTTTGCTTATCTATTTGGCAATTTATATATGTAATAAAATATACTTGGCATTGGTCAGGTGTTAAATCTAACCTGTGGGTGATTACAAACTTAAAAACCCAGAAAATATCTGATAAAATGATCAATTTGTAACATTTGATAAATTACACTATTTCCAAGTTATCTATTGGGCTTAAGCACTCTTGACAGTAATCAAAAATCAAACAACTTCCATCAAAAACCTTTTTAACTATTCAGAAAAAAGTTAAAACACTAAAAATATCAAGGTAAAGATGACTTTTACTAAGAGCTGCCAAGAATTTTTAAGTCTCTCCTCTCGCCATCATAAAGTTGACAATTAAACAGTCGGTAACTTTTGAATGTAATGTTGAATCTCAGTTTGTGTCTGCCTACAATCAGAGCATACCACAGGATACCCTGATAAAAAGATCCTTTTGTGGCTCATATTCTTTCCTCTCTCTTATTACACTGTTTGCTCTAATAGTCTTGGTTTCCTAGTCTATTTTTCTCTGAATTATGTTTGTATCTCATTAAGAAGCAGCTGGGAACCTATGGCTAACAAAATGGACTATTACACCAGCAGAACAAAGTCATGTCTCTGAAAAATGCTTACTTGTGACTCTAGAATATGGCAAATAAATGCTACAGACATTCAGACCTTATACAAAGTTTTAATATAGACTGCATAGCTATTTAAATCTGTTTTCTTTAATGAAGGGTATCACTGATATCAAACTTCAAACCCACTGTAAATTCTGTTTACTACATTTTTAACTCCCCAACAAATATTTCCTTTCTAGGAAGCATAAACTTAACTCTAAGCTGAGAGAAACAACAAGCAAAAGCCTATGTGTAAGATTAAGAGGATTAGGAACAATACTAGAGGAAACAAAAATACATTCATTTAGATGTTGAACAGGAGAGACTTATATTAACTTACTGATGATAACAACACTCTAAGCTCTTCTCATTCTGTGTGCAGTTAATTAGACCAAAGGAGTATGATAGTCAAGCCATAAACACCAAGAAAAGCTAAAAGCCCTCTTTTCTTTTTTTTTCTTTTTTAGGAAATGTCAGTCAGTCAAAGGATAATGAGAATACAGAGAAAAGATGGTCATTATTTCAATCAAGAAGTTATGAGGAAAAAAAAACTGCCTTGAAAAGAATATTAATTACATAATAGAAGTATATTTCTCATGTGTGTGGATTACACAGCCTGCTCCTATAGTTTCATGTCTTCTTCTTAGATGCTCAGTTTTATTCATGTGACTATGCCTTCAAGTTTGTTGAGGGATGGCAGAACCAAGTATAGAGTTGAGCTTACTTTCATTTCTCCTAAGATGTAGTGAAGGAGATGCTTAATATTTTTGAGTGAAAAAAACCATTCTGCATATTATATGGTGGATCTTTCTAAAATACTGACTGTTTTCTGCACAGGCCAGGTAACAACTTCCACGTATACCAGCTTCTACAATCCCCTGAACAGTAGGATTAGATTATATTAATTTCTACTAGAATGTTCTGTTCTATACTTTGGGGTTGGTTTTGTTGTTGTTGCTTCTATTTAAATTCCAGTTAGTTATAACATACAATGTGTTATTAGTTTCAGGTGTAGAATTTAGTGATTCAACACTTACGTATGACACCCAGTGCTCATCCCAACAAGTGCTCTCCTCAATCCACATCACCTATTTCACCCCCTACCCCTTGCTCCCCTCTGGCAACCATTGGTTTGTTCTCCATAGTTAAGAGTCTGTTTCTTGGTTTCTGTTATATATTTTTATAACTAATTTCCTATTTTTTTATTGTCAAAAATATTTAAAAGTTATTTCAAATTATTTGTAGCAAAAAGTTCTGAGCAAACCCAGTATGTATAACTGATATAAATTTGTTCAGGAAATAATGGCATGTCTTTTCCTATCACTGCCAGAACAGCCCCTTCTAACCTCTTGTTGTAAACAAAGCACAGAGAAGCTCAAACAAGTGGTTGGTTTTTTGGAGCACCAGCATTTTTCATAAGAGGTGCCATTTCTAGATCACTAACCTATTACCATAAATAATAGCCTACATGGCATAAATATTTCTAAATAATAAATTGTCATACATTGCTGGCTTCATGGAAACTCATTCTGCTGAATATTTATAATCTTCCTGATCTAAAAATATCACAATTTATACATCAGATAATAGCATTCACAAAGTTAGCCTCCCCCCCCTTTCCATTAGATTAAAAATAAAAATATAAGGGAAAAATCAGGCATCTTAACACTAATCCACAGCCAGATATATAAAACAAATGTTTCTTAATTTTTGTTATTTCTGTTGAAATACATGATCAGATCTGAGAGGCATTGCTTTTCTGCCCTTTCCTGCCTAAATTCCTCCAGAATAACACATCATATTTTTCTCTATTTCCCATCATCAACACCAGTATGTTTTTTATCAGAAATGCTTTCTGTAGTTCTGTGCTCTGGGCAGGATCACAACCTCAGTGGAACATGCAATAATGCAAAGTGTTAACCCAGGGCAGAACTCAGGGCATTGCAAATTTGGCATTTCCAAAAAGGTCCAGATGCAGTGTGTGGACATTCTATATTCACCCATTAGCATTCCTATCATCATAGCTCGTGAATGAATAGCAGTGTTGTTTTCCAAATCTCACTTTATAAAAAAGCCAAATTTTCTGAGACATAGCAATTAAGTGAGACTACATTTGCACATAAACCTAATGTACTAATTGGCATGTTCATTTGGATCTCCAAATAGCATCTACACCTGTTTCTCAGTGTGTGAAACAAATAATTACCTTTGCTTCTAACTCATTTTAATGATTTTTATGAGAAGACAACTCATAAAGTAATTCATTTTCTTTGGAAAGTTTTAGATTATCAAAGCACTGGCTTTCTTTAAACACATCAGATGTGTTTGATTTTTAAAAAGTCTTCAATATAACTAAAATTTCATGGCCTTCTAAATGAAGGAGGAGGAAATGGAAATACAGGAGCAACAGGAAGGAGGAGATAATATTTTACATAAAGAGAGGACTTCCAAAACTATGTCAAAAAGCTTTCTGAGAAAATGGATGTGAATTTACTGCCTGAATGAATCTGACCCCATCCATCACCTTCCAATGAATGATAGATCATTCAATACAGTATGTTTGCTTTTTCTATGTCCCCATATTTGACACTTTAAGGATACAGAAAAACATAGAAACCCTTTAAAGACTAACCTTTTGCTACAGCAATTGCTTCTGAAATATATGTGAGTAATAGAAAGTTTAGAAGACTATTTCTGAAAAATATGTGGCATTTTATAAGGAAACAAGATCATGAGGTATTACACTTCAGATAAATTCTAAATCATTGCTACCATATATACAACACACTGAATTAAATAACACAAATTACATTTTAAAGTTTATTTACAAGAGGTATCCATTAAAAATGGCTTATAAGAAGTTACTCTTTATTTTATAATATCAGTGAGATGGTCAAATAAATATCATTCACTTATACAAAATCCATGGGGTTGGCATAAATAATTTTTCTGGCTACAATGGTGGCTTCATAAATATACTTAGTACTATTAGAATTTGCCCTTTAATATTTTTAACTATGCAGTTTAGTTTATATAATAATATATGTTTCCAATTGTACTTTCTTTGGTAGCTGAATTTCCTTCAGATTTTATGCCATATTTTATGCATGTTTTGCTCTTGTTGTTTTTTTTATTTTAAGTGAAGTACCTGAGGACTCCCATATGGTAGTAAAATACAAGTAGAATGTCATAACATATTACTCTTTGCTGAAGATCTAACAGATGCCAACAAGAATGCAGTGTAAAATTGTTATTAAAAACCCAATGCTTAAAACCATTGTCTTAGTTTGAATTCCCCTGACAGAAAAACCTGAGACAAGAACTGAGATGCAGGTGATTTATTTGGGAAATAATCTTAGGAAGTTAAAGTGAAGGAGTGGAGAAAATGAGACAGAAAAGCAAGAAAAATGAAGTATGTCTTACTGAGCTGGTTACCTGTGTGGACAGCTGGGTCTCAGTCCCCCAGAGGCCCTCTGAAGAAGGGAAGAAGACTGGAGCCTTAGGCACTAGACTACCTCATCCATTAGATAAGGGTTACTCAGGGGGAGTTATAACCCCCACAAACTCACCCAAGCTGAGAAACTTCCCATGGTTTCAGGGAAAGCTCAGAGGCAGGAAAGCATGAGTGTTTGAAGGGCACTATTGGACTATTGCTTCAGGCTGAAATCAGAGGTGGCCAAGGGATGTGATGTGAAGCTCAAAGGGCATCTGCTCTACAACTTTTAAACTCTTTTCACCTCCTTATTTGTGTACTTAAGAGGCACAAGCAAAGAAATGTGGGATAAAGATGTTATGAGCTTTGAAATCAGACCTGTATTTGAAAGCAGTCCCAACAGAATTAGACGATCAGCATTAAGAAAATCCATTCCTCTTCCTAGGGGATGATAGCAGCCTTCTATCTATAGAAGAAGATATGTTCTTCTATATGAACAGGATCAAATACAATAAAGTATAAGAAACATCTGACATATTACAAGTGTCCATGAGTGTTAGTTACTATCGGTTTGTCCCACTGATAGTGATAACATCACACTCATTTCACATGATTTTTATTCACTGAAGCTATTATGACTTTTTCTGATGTCACGAAGTTTTCTTTGCTCAGCTTATTCATTTTATATGTATATTTGCAGGTAACCACTGTCCTAGAAAAAGTACACTCCATCACAACTTGCTTGTTACCAAACTACAAGGCTTGTTACCTTTCAGTGTGACTATTGATTACTCAGGAAGGATTTCTTTAACTCACCAGACTAGGTTAGCTTTCCTTTATAATACTTAAGGTATTTTTACGAATTATGTAGTTATGCTACTAAACTGTAAGCTCTATGATGAAGATAAATACTCATTTTGCTTTCCAGGGCTATTGATGAATGTTTTTTGAATTGTAATAATATACCTTAATCAAATACTAGGGGAATTAAATTTTTACCCCTCACCTTTCTCTGAATGCACACATCATATACTAAAAACACTCACAGTATTATACATGTTGGCAATACAATCTTTGTATCTTTGTTGCCAAAAATAGATCTAGGTACAATTTTCACTTTGACTAGAGCAGACAGTTGAAATTAAGCCTGAGATGATCCTTATTATTCTTCTACAAGCATCTATGTACCTTATCACAGAGCCACCGCCCTCCTCCAGTAAGAGAGAAAAAGTGGTCAAGCATCCAAATATAGGTGAGGAAAGGATACTGAGTGAAATTTCTGACTTCAATTCTCTAGGATTGTCTTTTACCACACCCCCAGACGAACTGGAACAGATGGGACAAACCCCTTAGACCCTAGTTCTTTTCTGTCTGGCTGGTGAAATGGTACAGCCATCAAGATTGCTTCTTGCAGGGGCCCATTTTCAGGAAAGAAAATAAAATCATATCTGTTAGTCTTATATCTAAACTTTCTGAGGAATCTCTAAAGCCAGACTTTTTTTGCATTAATCTCAACATGGAAGCAAAAAAAAAAAAAAAAAAAAAAAAAAGTAAACTCTAATGTTGTCCTCTTCCTAGTTCCTTCTTCTCCTGTCATTCAAATCACATTAACTTTTGCTCATGTTGTTTTCTTTAGTTTTTTTGTGTTTTTTTTTTTCCTAGACTTTCTGATTTGGTTTCTAGTCCTAACTTGGGTTCATCTCTTCATTCAATTGTTGATATTTAGCAAATATCGAGTATGGTTTGATTCCATTTTCAATCCTGAACCTTTTCCCGATTGCATCATGGTATCTGACAGTTCCATGCTTTCTTCACACCTGGACTCATTTGAGCACTCACCTTCATAACATTGGATTTATCTCTTATGTTCCCTCCTAGCTCTTGAAAATGATAACCTTGCAAATATCTTTTCCCATTCCGTTGGTTGCCTTTTAGTTTTGTTGGTTGTTTCCTTTGCTGTGCAGAAGCTTTTTATCTTCATAAGGTCCCAGTAATTCACTTTTGCTTTTAATTCCCTTGCCTTTGGGGATGTGTCGAGTAAGAGATTGCTACGGCTGAGTGAAATAAGCCATACAGAGAAAGACAGATACCATATGGTTTCACTCTTATGTGGATCCTGAGAAACTTAACAGGAACCCATGGGGGAGGGGAAGGAAAAAAAAAAAAAAGAGGTTAGAGTGGGAGAGAGCCAAAGCATAAGAGACTGTTAAAAACTGAGAACAGACTGAGGGTTGATGGGGGGTGGGAGGGAGGGGCGGGTGGGTGATGGGTATTGAGGAGGGCACCTTTTGGGATGAGCACTGGGTGTTGTATGGAAACCAATTTGTCAATAAATTTCATATATAAAAAAAAAATAAAAAAAAATAATAAATAAATAAATAAATAAAAAAGAAAATGATAACCTTGGCTTAGATAAACCTTTCACTCTCTGTTTGGTTTTAATCACTCAGTTGCCAATTACCTGGAAATTGATCTATAATTGATACAATTCCTGGCATATTCAGGTCAGAATCCACCCCAGTCAAAACCATGTCTGATGTTCCTTATGTAATCAAAATGGGACCCGATGTGGAATTACAGTGAGTGGGAGGTCTTCATTACTAATCTTCTCCCAATTACACTCATTCAATTATCTCTATTCGCTGCTCATATGGCTTGGTTGAATGCTCACTACATAGAATTACAACGGTATTGAAAGGAAGCATCCTGGTGGGCGTCCAATAAATGCTTTGATGATTAAACTTTGAGACTGTTATTTTGCTCCAGGGATTAGCATGAAACAAACTATTTTGCATATAATGGGTACCCAATAAATATTTGTTGAATTAAATCAAGTGTTTTCTATATGTTCAGCTTTAGACGAATCTAAAGTACAATACATGGTGGCATCATTTGGCATTTGATTTGGAGCCAGCCCTTCTGAAGCCTGTAACCTTTTATGTAGGCTATAATCATACTCATTCTATTTTGGAACTTGGACAATCACAAGGCTGGAGATGACTTTGAAATCAACCAGCTTTTCACACAGCTGCTGTACCGTCTTGTGCAATATTTCAGATACAAAGAATATTCCAGATACAGAGAACATTCCATTGGAAAAAATCAGCCTCTGCCAAACAATGTAATGAGAATGCAGATAGTACTAACCAGGGTTAGCAGAAAAATGTTTCACATTTGCAAAATATTTTGATCACAGTGGCTGAAAATACCTACAGTGTTTGTCAAAGGGACTGCAGTAGTTTCAAACCATTAGAATCCACAGGGGAACTACTCTGGTATAAAGTAGCATAGAGAGAATGACTCACCTTGTGGTAGCACTTGAAGATCCTGTGAACTATCAGCTGATATGTCTTCCTAAATGGAAAGAAATGTACCAACATGAAATACATGACTCAGCAGTAGGTCTGAATGACTGGTAAATGTTTGTGTGATAGAAGTTGGTTCTTCTTGGTTCTTATTGTCACAGCACATGGTGTCAACCCATGAAGAACATTACTTAATGCCAGGGTCTCTGTCATGGACACCTTTTCCCCAAAACCATATGTCCCATAAAGATTTGCTGTTTGTGGGGACACCTCTAAAATATATTTAGAAGGTGCCAAAGAAAAAATAAAAATAAAAATGTTCTGTAAACAAAAACTTTTAGAGACTGAGGGCTTCTATAACCATTTCTTGGTGAATCACAACACATATTAAAGCCTGGGGGAAATCTTGCAGTAAAGAAATAACTTTAACTTAATTTCACCTAATAGGCTCTTTTTGTTTATTATTACATAACCTTATCAATATCCTATGAACAAAATTTTCTTTAGACACTTTGAGAGATGCTTCTCTGGAATGCAATCCACAAATGAAAAGGATCTCCAGAACATTTCAAGTTATTCTCACCTTTTCATTGACATGAAAAATACTAAAAGGCCTTTTAGGCCCAAGAGTGCCTTTATTACATGCTTTAGGATTTCTAAACAGCTGGTTTAATTGAGTAATCCATTATGGACTCTTCTCTGATTGTAACTTCTGTAGCTACTTAAGTGCTACTTTCTTGCTGAGCATAGAACTCCAAGGATTCTCTGACTTGGGTTTTCCAATTAAAGATTCTGGTTTGTCAACTCTTTTTTTTTTTTTTTAATCTGGACTTCTCCCTTAAAGAGAGAACAGCCTTTACCTTTATGCCTCAGAATAAAATTTATTATTATCATTTAGCCAATATATTCACTTAGTTTTAAGATTATTTTAATGAATGTTATTCAAATTCTCACCAGTTACACTCAATAGACTATACACTCAGAATATGAAAATGATCAAAACACAGACCCTGACCTAAGAGAATTCAATATTGTAAAGACTAAAGAAGAATGCTGAACAACTAGGTACAATTCCATCAGGATTATGATGTTTTATAGGTCATTGCAGAATACTATTGTAACACATTAATACTATTAATTCTACTTTGAAGGACTTGGGAGCAATCCAAGATGTTGATAAACAAAAGATGACTATGTATTCCCCAGGTCAAAAATTCATTCCTTTTCAATGAATATTCATTAATAAATATTTATTGAGCACCTACTTATGTCAGGCACCCTTCTAGCCATTGCAGGGAGAGGCACAGTAAACAAATAGACAAATATATCTGCTTCATGGAGCAAATGCAGATTATACATGAAAAAATATATAAACAAAAAAATAAAGCACATACACATTTAGAAAATAATAATTACTAAAATTAAGAAAAGAAAAGAAATCTGAAGGATCTGTGGCAGAAGATGAGGGTGAGGGGCCCCTGGGTGGCTCAGTGGGTTAAGCATTCGACTCTTGATCTTGGCTCAGGTTATGATTTCATTATTTGTGAGTTTGAGCCCTGCAGTGGGCTCTGCACTAACAGTGCAGAGCTGCTTAGGATTCTCTCTCCCTTTTCTCTCTGCCCCTACCCTGTTCCCTTCCTCTCTCCCTTCTCTCTCTCTCTCTCTCTCTCTCTCTCTCTCTCTCAATAATAAACTTAAAAAAAATAATACAAGGGTGAAATTATAGTTAAGATGTCAAGAGAAATCCTTACTAACGTAACTTTTGAGGAAAGACCTAAAGGAAGCGAGAAAACAAGCTTTGGAAATACCTGGACACAGTCCTCTAAGCAGTAGGAACGGTGAGGGCTAAGACCACAAGCTGTAAGAGTTCCAGGCATGTGTCAGGAAGTGAAGAGGCCAGCATGGCTGCAATGGCACAGGGGAGAGAAAGAGTAATAGGAGATGAGGTCAAGAACTAAGGGGGTCAGATCAAGGAGGTCTTAGAGGTGACAATAATGACTTTGGCTCTTACTTTAAGAAAGAATTCCATAGAAGGGTGCTAAGCAGAGAAGTGCCATGATCTGATTTACATGTAAGTGAATTTTAAATATAGCACCTGAGGTGCCATGTTGAGAGTAGACTGAAAGGCAGTAAGAGCAAAATAAGAGAGTTGAATTAGGAAGTTATTAAAATAATATAAATGAATGTTGATGGCAGCTCAGATCACAATGATAGAGTGGGATGGGAAGAAATGTTTGGAGTCTTGAGTATATCTTGAAGGATTTACTAATAAATATATAAACTGAATGAATGACCTAAGTCAAAATTACTTCAAATTCTTCAGACTGAATTACTTGAAAAATGGAGTTGCCATCAAGTGAATAACAGAACACCTAGGATGGATCAGTTTTCTCAGAAGAGAGAATTTCCTTGAAGCTTTATGGCCCCTTATTTGCCTATGCCCCTTCCAAGACCTAGAAGAGGTCCTAAAAATATGTTCACATGTTCATATCTTTCTGTACAATTTGCCAAAGTAAAATATTTTAACTAAAATCAGCTGACTACTATTTCCCTTTATTTTGTCTTCCCCTCCATTGTAATTCTCCTCCTCCTTGGTGGTATTGGAATGGGTGCAGATACTTCTGGGATCTATCTTAAGATCATTTAAATTGAGAATATAATTAGGTTGAGACTGATGGTATATATTTATCACTTCCATGTATAGTTAATTTATTGCTAGCCATTCTCCTAGTCTCCATTCTCACAACTACTGATGTGATGATTCATCTAGCACTGTGACATAAGGGTACAGAGCTGGGTAGGGGGTGGGGGGTGCAAATGCACCTATTCTATGGCATTCAGAAATAAAACCATGGGTAAGAAAGGAGAAAGGGGATTGAAATGTACTGAACCAGATTTTAGTCTGTGGGAAAGTTCTTCTACTAATCACATGTGTAATATTGTTGGTAACAGATTCCACATTTATTGCCAACGATTCAAAACAGAAGTTCACTTCTATCCTACTTACATTCACTGATGTAGTTTATACAATTATGATCACAACAAATATTTATGAGGATACAAAATAAAATGTATCAGAATTGCTGCATCTCTAGAATACAAAAAGAAGGAGTATGTCTATGTATGAGGTCATATATTTTATGCATTCCAGTATATGAGGTCATATCTTAGTATATCTGTTGTATCTTGCTCTCATGAAGACTACTTTTCCTTAAAATGATTTACAAAAATGCAACCTTGAAACTGAATGACCTAAAATATATATACTCCAATGATAAAACTCCTATATAAATATATTCATCATTAAATAAATGGTTGTTATATTGAATAGGCTCTTGTATTTTTTTTGATAACCCAGTTCATGAAGTGAAATAATATTAACATATTGGAAGTATATTTAACTTTACTTCTCAGTTGACACAAAATAGTGACATTAACAACAATAAAACAATCCCCATAATATAGAGATGTAATGAATAAATGACAAACTGGTTAATGACCATTAACAGTTCAAATATTATTTAAGATTGGAAAATACAAGGGAAAACTGTATGTGCCCTGAAATCTTACAATTCAGATAAGAAAATAATTGAAAAAGCTTTTACCAACTTACAATAGTTCTAAAATTTTACATGGCATTTCTAATTATAAGACATTTCCTAAAGAAACATTTCAAACATATGAAAATAAGAAAAAATATCAATCATTGATGTTAAAGAAATAACCAAATTATCTTTTTCTTTTCTCCAATATAACTGATATACAATTATTGGAATATGATGAGATAACTACAAAACAGGTTACCAAGTGATGGGGAAGAAACGTATTACAGGGTTTTTTTAGGCAGTTCATTAACAAAAATAGTATGTTAATTTTCTGAATTTTCAGAAGCTTACAGTATTTGTCATTTTTTAAATGTATAATTTGTTAATACTTCTTTTCTCATTCATCTGTCATAAGGAGCATGACAGAAAATGTCTAGCATAATTTGAACAGACTGTTGTAAGAAATATGGATATTGATGACACGTTGTTGAAGACTCAGAATGAAAGAAGAAGGAGCATTGTAGGGGAAATCTAAATTTCCTCAGGGGATATATGAATCATCAAGAATAAACTGTTAGAAAATCAACCCAGAAGGTAATTCCAGTGACAGTTCAGAAGGAAATGAGAAGCATGTTTCTAGAAACTAGAGTAAAGGTAATCCTTTGTTATTTAGTGGCAGAAAGCTTGGTTTCCTGCAGTTATGTGGAAAACAGATTTTGTAAGTTTTGAACTTGGATATTTAGCTGAGGTGATTTCCAAGCAAGTATTGAATGATCTTCTTGAGGCTTATAGTAAAAATGTGAAAATTTAGGAGGAAAAATGTTAAGTGAATAGGAACAAGAACTTCATGATTTGAGAAATTTTCAGACTATCCAGATTACAAAAAATGCTAAAATTAAGAGATTCACTGTTGGGAAGCATGCTTTAGACAAAAAGAAACAAAACAAAACAAAACAACCAGGAGTGTGTCTTTTGCCTTTTGCCTCAGAAAGATCAAAGAATCAGCGTATTCAATTACATGAAAGGTTCTGAACAGACTAAAAGTGTGGATCACGGATCTCATTTAAACCTAGGAAAGGATCTAAGAAGCTTAAGGGCACTATTCCTCAGCCATCTCAGCAAAAGCCAAAAATAGGAATAGGATTATCTAGGAAAGATCAATGGACAACCCTCTTGCTAATGACATAAATCTCAGTAACATATACAGGAGACTTTACACAAGCAGAGACACCACCAGCTTAGACCAAAAGGGACAAGAAGTACCGAACAAGAGAAGGCCATAGCTGTGTACCACACCACCCTCCTTTCCAAATACTAAGGGCAGGAAATAGGCTAATAAAACACTCAGCTGCCAACATTTGCTGTCTTTAATGAAAAAAGAAGAATGACTCAGAGGGTAGAGCCTAGAAGATGGAGACACAAACTACCAAGGATTATCCCCAGGTCTTACAATTTAATGGAGTGTGCCAGACTTCAAAATTTCTTGGGACTGGTGACTCCTTTCTCCTTCCATTTTATCTCTTTTTGAACCAGGATGTCTATAAATATTATCCTATGCCTGTCCCACCATATATTATGGGAGAAAATAATTTGTTATTTAGTTTCACATGTCCACAGATGGGAAGAGAATATGCCAAAGACAGATTATCACAGTCTCGTATATGTCTAATTTGGATGATATTGATAATGATATTTGAGATTTTTCAGCTTATAAGGTTTAGGCAAGACTTTGGACTTAGAGTTGATGCTACAGTGCATTAAGACTATGGGGGGGTGGATATTGAGTTTCACTGGTATGTATTTTGTATGTGGGAAAAATGTGAATCTTTTGAGGCCAAAAAGTGGACTGTGCTAGGTAGAATAATGGTCCCTCAAGATGCTTGTGAATATGTCAACTTATATGGCCAAAGGACTTTACAGATGTGATTAAAAAGATGGCCTTTGATATGAGGAGATTATCCTCTATTATACATACATACAATCACATAGTCCTAAAAGTGAAGAACCTTTTCTGGCTATGGTCAAAGAAAGAGACAATGATGGAAGACAACTCAGAAAGATGACAAGGACTTGACCTGCCATTACCGATTCTGAAGGTAGATAGGGGGCACCAGTAGCCAAAGAATTCTGTGACCTTGTAGAAGATGAGAATGACCTCTAGTTTATAGCCAGCAGGAAAACAGAGACCTCAGTCCTACAACCACTAGAGACTGAATCCTCCCAGCAACTCAAATGAGCAAGGAAATAATCATTCCTCAGAGCCTCAAGAAAGGAGAAGAACCCTCTGGACAGCTTTGTTTTAGATCTTTGTTTTAGTGCAGTGATGTCTGGATCAGGCCTCTGACTATAGAACTGTAAAAAAAAAAAAAAAATCATTGGTTAAACCATTAAGTTTGTGGTAATTTGTTATGTCAATAGTATAAAACTAATACAGATATAATTCCAAACTGTGAACTCACCACTTAAAACAATAGCATGAAGGTCAGTATGGCTGAGGCACAGAGTATTTAAGCTAGAATGGTAGGCAAAATGATGAAGCTACCAAGAAGATTGGGCCAGATTATGCAAATCTTGTCATCTAATAGGATTCTCAGCTCTATGCAATGGGGCCAATTATAGCTACATTAACTAAAAAGAAGCATTTTGGAAAATGAGTAGAAACCAAAGCCATTCTAGAAGGCCAAAACCAGTAATTACCCAGAACAATGCTTCCACCACTACTTTGCAAACTGCTGAGTCCACAAATGGACAGATTTTAACTAGCACTTTGATTTTGCCTCAGCTGCTACAAATTGAATCCCAGACATAAATGTTCTGAAAAGCAAGTCCATATCAAGTGCACATATTCTTTCTATAAGAGAGTTGATGGAGTTGCTCTGATTTCTACAATGAAAGACAGGGAATTCCCTGTTATAAACTTTATACTTAAGGGAGAGAAGGAAAATAGGAAGGGGAGGAACTGTCACTAAAAATGACAAATGATCAAGTTTTGCATGTGTAACAAGATTACTGGCAAGCATTAATTATAAAAGACCAAGGCTAATCTACCAGACATATAAGGTAACTTAGGAATGCATATTAGCAGATCATATCCAACTGCCAATATTTTCTGACAAATAAACCATAGAAAGTAGAATGCATTAAAAAAACCTGTCAATCCTGAAGAACAATCAATAAATTTTTTTCTGTTTGGTAAAAACTGCAAGTTCTCACACTGTGTGTCCAGCAGCTTCCACAGTGAATGGGGCACGTAAATATCCACCTGAACATAACCAGTGACTCAGCACAAGAATTCACAAGTGTGAGAAACAAACCAAGCACCACATGTGCCTCTCACTGTACACTAAAATAAGCATCACTAAACAGTCTGGGTGGTCTGGAAATCTGGACACAAAGAAACTTCTGTATCATCCCTCTGTTGAAAAATAGAGGGGTTCCTTTAACTAGTGACATCTAAAAGCTATCATTTCCTTTTCATGTACTGCTTTCAGGTACTTTATTAATTGCTTGATGTATTGTCTTCACAAGAGTTCTATGAGTGGGTATTATTTCACCCCTTTTACAAATAGAGATTCTGAAACAGGGCTTGAGAATTTGCTTAAGTCATAAAGATAGTAAGGGAAAAGGGACAGGCCAAGACTCAATATTGGTTGTAGTAGGAAAGAAATAGACAATGTCCAAAAGAAGTATTTACACACATACACACTCCTCCATTAAGAAGGAAGAATACTGGAAAAATTATGAAAAGCATCACTTTCATACTCTAGAAATTAACAAAACATTACAATAATTCCAGGACCACTCATTCAAGACAAATGGCTGAATATCAGCAAAACCAGTGTTCTTTGTGGTATGTGACTTGTCCCAACAAATGGATCCTCCATAAGATTAATATTTGACAATAAGAAAACAGAAAATTTCAACACTATAAACCAACTAGAAATAAGACATCTACTCAAGAGCATCAGAATACACATTCTTTTCAGTTATACATGGAACGTTCTCTAGGATAGACCCTATGCTAGTCCATAAAATAAGACTCAAGAAATTTCAAAAGATTGAAATCATATAAAATACCTTTCCTGCCAACAGTATAATTATAAATTAATAACAAAGGAAATTGCAGAATTCACAAATATTGGAAGTTGTCACACTTAAAGATAACCAATAGGTCAAAGAAGATATCACAAGGAAAATTAGATAATATTTTGCTATGAATAAAAACAAAAATACATTAAAACTTATAGCATCTGAAATCCCTTTCATGAAGACGGTCCCAAAGGCAAATAAGGAAGTCCCTGCCCCACCCAAAGCCAGAGCAAAGGCTTTGAAGGCCAACAAAGCAGTGCTAAAAGGAGCCCACAGTCACACGCCAAAAAAGATCCATGCATCATCTACCTGCCTATAGTCCAAGACACTGCATCCCTGAAGGCAGCCCAAATATCCTCAAAAGAGCACCCCCAGGAGAAACAAGCTTGACCATTCTGCTATCATCAAGATCCCCCTGACTCCCAAGTTAGTTGTGAAGAAAACAAAAGACAATACATGTGTGTTCATTGTGGATGTCATGGCCAACAAGCACCAATGAGACTGTGAAGAAGCTCTATGACATTGACAGAAGATGGCAGTGTAGGAGGATGCTGGGCTCACCTTGTCCTGCTGATCACTTAGATTCCACCCACATCAGCCTAAATAACCCACAAAACTGCCGCAAGACTAGCAGAACGGACACTCCAGAGCCAAGCGTAGATAAGAGACTCACGGAAGAGGGTAAGAAGGGTGGAGAGCTGGTGTGTGTTACATGGACTGGTGGGAGGCAGCTGGGAAGTGGAGGGGCAGTCCACCAGGCAAGGCAGAGCCCCTGAAGTCTGGCTTGCAAAAGCGGAGGGACCAGACTGCGTGAGTTCTGACAGCCAGCAGGACTTAACATCTGGAATGTTAAAAGTCAACAGCTCTGCTCTCAGAGAGCAGGGAGGGTGAGAGGAGGGTGAGAGGACGCCAGGAGGGAGAGTTCTTGAGCCCCGGAAAGACGGAGCTTGGGGGGCAGGAGGAGGCGAAAGGCACTGGCAAGCACCATTTACCTCTCCCATTCCCCAGCCAAAATTCCAAAGGGAACCAGTTCCCAAAACTGAGCTTGCTTGCACCACACAAGTGCCCAATGCTGTGCTTCTGGGGATCCATCCCTCCAGCCTGCCTCCCTCCTGGTGCTGCAGGGCTCCTCCTGTGGGGGACCACTGATAGCAAAGCTAGGTAAGCCTGCCCCTCCTGCCCATGTGCATCTTGCAGATCCACCCGAGCTAATACGCCCTTGGCCAGATCCCATCAAAGCAGACCATAAACCTGGCAGTGTGCAAGCAGCCCACACAGGGGCCACACCACTCCACAGTGAGTCCTGCCCCTGGGAGGGGGCAGATAAGGTACACACCACTCTCACTGTGGCCCCAGCAGTGGGCTGGGAACAGACATCGGGTCTGACTGCAGCCCCGCCCACCACCACCACAAGTTTCTCCGGACAGCACAGGAGAATTGCCCTGCAGTTTGGAGCCACCACAGGGACTACCCCAAATGATGAAACAGGAGAATTCTCTTCAAAAAAACTCCAGGAAGTAGCGACAGCTAACAAATTGATCAAAACCGATTTAAGCAATATAATGGAACAAGAATTTAGAATAATAGTCATAAAATTAATCGCTTGCCTTGAAAAAAGCATAGAGGACAGCAGAGAATCTATTGCTACAGAGATCAAGAGACTAAAAAATAGTCATGAGGAATTAAAAAATGCTATAAATGAGGTGCAAAATAAAATGGAGGTGGCCATAGCATGGATTGAGGAGGCAGAGGAGAGAATAGGTGAATTAGAAGTTAAAATTATGGAAAAAGAGGAAGCTGAGAAAAAGAGAGATAAAAAAAATCCAGGAGTATGAGGGGAGAATTAGAGAAATAAGTGAAACAATCAAACAGAACAATATCCTTACCATAGGAATTCCAGAAGAAGAAGAGAGAGAGAAAGGGGCTGAAGGTGTACTTGAACAAATCATAGCTGAGAACTTCCCTTATCTGGGAAAGGAAACAGGCACTGAAATCCAAGAGGCACAGAGAACTCCCTTCAGACGTAACTTGAATCGGTCTTCTGCACGACATATCATAGTGAAACTGGCAAAATACAAGGATGAAGAGAGAATTCTGAAAGCAGCTAGGGATAAACAGGACCTAACTTACAAAGGTAGACACATAAGGGTAGTAGCAGACCTATCTACTGGCTCTGGCAGGGCAGAAAGGAATGGCAAGAAATCTTCAATGTGATGAACAGAAAAAATATGCAGCCAAGAACCCTTTATCCAGCAAGTCTGTCATTCAGAATAGAAGGAGAGGTAAAGATTTTCCCAAACAAAAAAACTGAAGGAATTCATCACCAGTGAAGCAGCCCTACAAAAGATCCTATGAGGGACTCTGTGAGTGAAATGGTGCAAGGACCACAAAGTAGCAGAGACATCACTACAAGCATGAAACCCACAGACATCACAATGACTCTAAACCCATAACTTTTAATAATAACACTGAATGTAAATGGACTAAATAATCCAGCCAAAAGACATAGGGTATCAGAATGGATAAAAAAAAAACAAGACCCACCTATTTGCTGTCTATAAGTGACTCATTTTAGACCACAGGACACCTTCAGATTGAAAGTGAGGGGATGGAGAACTATCTACCATGCTACTAGAAGTCAAAAGAAAGCTGGAGTAGCCATACTCATATCAGACAAATAGACTTTAAATTAAAGGCTGTAACAAGAGATGAAGAAGGGCATTATATAATAATTACAGGGTCTATCCATCAGGAAGAGCTAACAATTATAAATGTCTACGTGCCGAATTTGGGAGCCCCCAAAAATATAAAACAATTAATCACAAACATAAGCAACCTTATTGATAAGAATGTGGTAATTGCAGGGGACTTCAATACTCCGCTTACAACAATGGATAGATCATCTAGACACAGGATCAATAAAGAAACAAGGGCCCTGAATGCTACATTGGATCAGATGGACTTGACAGATATATTTAGAACTCTGCATCCTAAAGCAACAGAATATACTTTCTTCTCCAGTGCAAATGGGACATTCACCAAGATAGATCACATACTGGGCCACAAAACAGCCCTTCATAAGTATAAAAGAATTGAGATCATACCATGCACACTTCCAGAATACAATGCTATGAAACTTGAAATCAACCACAAGAAAAAGTCTGGAAAACCTCCAAAAGCATGGAGGTTAAAGAAGACCCTACTGAACAATGAATGGGACAACCAGGCAATTAGAGAAGAAATTTAAAAATATATGGAAACAAATGAAGATGAAAATACAATAATCCAAATGCTTTGGGATGCAGCAAAGGCAGTCCTGAGAGGAAAATACATTGCAATCCAGGCTTATCTCAAGAAACAAGAAAAATCCCAAATACAAAATCTAACAGCACACCTAAAGAAAATAGAAGCAGAATAGCAAAGATACCCCAAACCCAGTAGAAGAAGAGAAATAATGAAGATCAGAGCAGAAATAAACAATATGGAATCTAAAAAAATTGTAGAGCAGATCAATGAAACCAAGAGTTGTTATTTTTGAAAAAATAAACAAAATTGATAAATCCTCTAGCCAGGCTTCTCAAAAAGAAAAGGGAGATGACCCAAATAGATAAAATCATGAATGAAAATGGAATGATTACAACCAATCCCTCAGAAATACAAGCAATTATCAGGGAATATATGACAAATTATATGCAAACAAACTGGACAACCTGGAAGAAATGGACAAATTCCTAAGCACCCACACATTTCCAAAACTCAAACAGGAAGAAATAGAAAACTTGAACAGACCCATAACCAGTGAAGAAATTGAATCAGTTATCAAAAATCTTCCAACAAATTAGAGTCCAGGACCAGATGGCTTCCCAGGGGAATTCTACCAGACATTTAAAGAAGAGATAATACCTATCATTCTCAAGCTGTTCCAAAAAATAGAAAGGGAAGGAAAACTTCCAGACTCATTCTATGAAGCCAGCATTACTTTGATTCCCAAACCAAACAGAGACCCAACAAAAAAGAGAACTACAGGCCAATATCCCTGATGAATATGGATGCAAATATTCTCAACAAGATACAAGCAAATCGAATACAACAGCTTATAAAAAGAATTATTCACCATGATCAAGTGGGATTCATTCCTGGGCTGCAGGGCTGGTTCAACATTTGCAAATCAATCAACATGATACATCACATTAATAAAAGAAAAGATAAGAACCATATCATTCTGTCAATCAATGCAGAAAAAGCATTTGACAAAATTCAGCATTCTTTTTTAATAAAAACCCTCGAGAAAGTCGGGATAGAAGGAACATACTTAAAGATCATAAAATCCATTTATGAAAAGCCCACAGCTAATATCATCCTCAATGGGGAAAAACTGAGAGCTTTCCCCCTGAGATCAGGAACATGACAGGGATGTCCTCTCTCACTGTTGTTGTTTAACATAGTGTTGAAAGTTCTAGCATCAGCAGTCAGACAACAAAAGGAAATCAAATGCATCAAAATTGGCAAAGATGAAGTAAACTTTCACTTTTTGCATATGACATGATATTATACATGGAAAACCCAATAGACTTCACCAAAAGTCTGCTAGAACTGATACATGAATTCAGCAAGTCACAGGATACAAAATTAATGTACAGAAATTAGTTGCATTCATATACACTAATAATGAAGCTAAAGAAAGACAAAGAAACTGATCCCCTTCACAACTGCACCAAGAAGCATAAAATACCTAGGAATAAACCTAACCAAAGATGTAAAAGATCTGTATGCTGAAAACTATGGAAAGCTTATGAAGGAAATTGAAGAAGATACAAAGAAAAGGAAAAACATTCCATGCTCATGGGTTGGAAGAATAAATGTTGTTAAAATGTCGATACTACCCAAAGCTATCTACACATTCAATGCAATCCCAATAAAAATTGTACCAGTATTCTTCTTGAAGCTAGAACAAGCAATCCTACAATTTGTATGGAACCACAAAAGCCCCTGAATAGCCAAAGTAATATTGAAGAAGACCAAAGCAGGAGGCATCACAATCCCAGACTTTAGCCTCTACTACAAAGCTGTAATCATCAAGACAGCATGGCACTGGCACAAAAACAGACACACAGAACAATGGAATTGAATAGACCCACAAAATTATGGGTTTCCAGAATTAGACCCACAAAAGTATGGCCAACTAATCTTTGACAAAGCAGGAAAGAACATCCAATGGAAAAAAGACAGTCTCTTTAACAAATGGTGTTGGGAGAACTGGACAGCAATATGCAGAAGGATGAAACTAGACCACTTTCTTACACATTCACAAAAATAAACTCAAAATGGATAAAGGACCTGAATGTGAGACAGGAAACCATCAAAACCCTAGAGGAGAAAGCAGGAAAAGACCTCTCTGACCTCAGCCGCAGTAATTTCTTACTTGACACATCCCCAAAGGCAAGGGAATTAAAAGCAAAAATGAACTATTGGGACCTCATGAAGATAAAAAGCTTCTGCACTGCAAAGGAAGCAATCAACAAAACTAAAAGGCAACCAACGGAATGGGAAAAGATATTTGCAAGTGACATATCATACAAACGGCTAGTATCCAAAATCTATAAAGAGCTCACCAAACTCCACACCCGAAAAACAAATAACCCAGTGAAGAAATGGGCAGAAAACATGAATAGACACTTCTCTAAAGAAGACATCCGGATGACCAACAGGCACATGAAAAGATGCTCAATGTCGCTCCTCATCAGGGAAATAGAAATCAAAACCATACTGAGATATCACCTCACGCCAGTCAGAGTGGCCAAAATGAACAAATCAGGAGACTATAGATGCTGGCGATGATGTGGAGAAACAGGAAACTTCTTGCACTGTTGGTGGGAATGCAAAGTGGTGCAGCTGCTCTGGAAAACAGTGTGGAGGTTCCTCAAAAAATTAAAAGTAGACCTACCCTATGACCCAGCAGTAGCACTGCTAGGAATTTACCCAAGGGATACAGGAGTGCTGATGCATAGGGGCACTTGTACCCCAATGTTTATAGCAGCACTTTCAACAATAGCCAAATTATGGAAAGAACCTAAGTGTTCATCAACTGACAAATGGATAAAGAAGTTGTAGTTTATATCTACAATGGAATACTACTTGGCCATAAGAAAGAATGAAATATGGCCTTTTGTAGCAACGTGGATGGAACTGGAGAGTGTTATGCTAAGTGAAATAAGTCATACAGAGAAAGACAGATACTGTATGTTTTCACTCTTGTGTGGATCCTGAGAAACTTAACAGAAGACCGTGGGGGAGGGGAAGGGGAAAAAAATGTTAGAGAGGGAAGGAGGCAAACCATAAGAGACTCTTAAAAACTGAGAATAAACTGAGGGTTGATGGGTGGTGGGAGGAAGGGGAAAGTGGGTGATGGGTATTGAGGAGGGCACCTGTTGGGATGAGCACTGGGTGTTGTATGGAAACCAATTTGACAATAAATTTCATATTAAAAAAAAAATAACAAAGAAGCTCTATAACATTGTCAAGGACAAAGTCAACACCCTAATCAGGCCCAATGTTGAGAAGGCACATGTTTCACTGGCTCCTCACCATGATGCATCAGATCTTGCCAACAAAATCAGGATCATCTAAACTGTGTCCAGCTAGCTAAATCTAAATACAAAATTTTTCACCACAAAACAACAACAGTAATAAAACATGTTTTTTGGGTTTTTCTTTTTTTTACATCAGCTGAAGTATCTCCTGAAGGGAAATTATAGCTATAAATCTCTGCCTTAAAAGAGAGAAAATATCTCAAATTGTTAACTTAAACTTCTATCTTAAGAACTAAAAAAGAAAAGCAAGCTAAACCTTTATCAAACAAAACAAATAATAAAGATCAGAGTGCAAACACAGGAAATAGAGGTAGAAAAATAATGAAGAGATTCAATGAAGACAAAAGTTTGGCTTTTTCTTTAAAAGATCACCAAAATTAGTAAGGTTTCAGATTGACCAAGAAATTTTTTCAAAGGGAAAGAACGAGAGAGAAAGAGGGGGTGGGGGAAGGATGGAGGCAGGGAGGAGATCAATTTATTAAATTAGAAATGAAAGAGAGGGCATCATCACCAATCTCAAAGATTTTAAAAACTATAATAAAATAACATGAAAAAATGTATGCCAACAAATTCGATAATCTATATCAAATGTACAAATTTCTAGAAACACAAAAATTACCCAGATTCAGAAATACATAGAAAAATGAATAGACCTATAACATTTAAAGAAATTAAATAAAAAAATAAAAAAAATAAAAATAAAAAATAAAAATAAAAAAAATAAAAAATAAAAAATAAAAAAATAAATAAAAAAAAAGAAATTAAATAATTGTAAATGTGGCAGGCAGAATTATTGTCCCTCCAAAATTCGCATGTCTTAAACCCTGCAGCCTGTAAATATGTTGTCTTACATGGAAAAAAGAGACTCTGCATGTATGATTAAGTTAAGGAACTTGAGATGGGAAGATTATCTCAACAATCAGTAGTTCTAATCTAGTTATGTAGGTCCTTATATGCGAAGAACCATTTCTGACTGGAGTTAGACCAAGATATGAAAAATGGAAAAATGATCAGAGAGGTACAATTTTGCTTGTTTTGAAGATGGATGAAGAGGGCCACGAGCCAAGGAACGCAGGTGCCCTCTAGAAATGGGAAAAGACAAGGAAATTAATTCTAAATTCCCAGAACCTCCAGTGTGGTAGAGGGGTAGCAGCACTGCCAACACCTTGGTTGTAGCTCTGCAAAACCTGTGCTGGATTTCTAATATACTGTAAGATATTCTGTAGACTGTAAGTCTATTTCTAATAGACTGTAAGATAACAAAGTTGTGATTTTGTAGCCACTAAATATGTGATCACAGCAGCAAAAGAACAGTAAAAGAGAAACTTCCCACAATAAAATCCAACATCCAGATGGCTTCACAAGTGGATTCTATCAAAAATTTAGAAAACAATTAACACCGGTCCTACCTAAGTCTTCCAAAAATTAGAAAAGGTTAACATTTCCTAACTTATTTTGTAGTTAGTGTTACAATGATATCAGAACTAGACAAAGTGGTCATAGGGAAACTACAGACCAATATTCCTTACGAATATAAATGCAAAAAGGCTCAACAAAATAATAGCAAACTCAATCCAGCAACATATTAAAAAGATTATTTACCATGACCAATGTTTTTCCTGGAATGTAAGATTGGTTTAATATGTGACTATCAGTGTAATCACCAAATTAATAGAATAAAGGACAATATAGCAGAAAAAGCATTTGACAAAATCTAACACCCTTTTATTGTAAAACGCTTAAAAACATGTGAGAGTAAAAGAAATTCCTCACCCTAATTATTATCTATGAAAAATCGAGAGCTAACATTATATTTAATGGTGAAAAGGTGAGTTATTTCTTTTTACAGTTAGGAAGAAGGCAACATATCCACTCTCACCTGGAGGTTCCAGACACAGCAGTTAGGCAAAAGAGAAATAAAAGGTATTCAGATTCAAGCGTAGGAAGAAAAACTATCTGCATTCACAGATGACATGATGTTGTTCATAGAAAATCTTGAAGAATGGGGGCACTGGGGTGGCTTAGTCAGTTGAGCGCCAACTCTTGATTTCAGCTCAGTCATGATCCCAGGCTCCTGGAATCCAGGCCCATGTCAAGCTCTGCATTGGCGTGGAGAGTATGTAAGATTCTCTCTCTCTCCCTCTGTCCCTCTCTCCATTCACGATCTCTCTCTAAAGTAAATAAGAAGAAAAGAAGAAGAAGAGGAAGAAGGAGGAAGGAAGGAACGAATAAAGGAATGAAGGAAAGAAGGAAAGAAGATATTTGTATCTTGAAGAACAAAAAAATTAAAAATATTCCCAGAATTAATTAATGAATTTAGCAAAGTTGCAGGATATGAGATTCATATACAATAATCTATTTCTGTGCTCTAACAATGAATAAGAAATGCAGTTAAGAAAACAATTCCATTCACATGAGCAGCAAAACAATACTTAAAATTAAATTTAATTAAAGATGTATAAGATGTATTACCAATAAGTAATTAAATGTAATTAAATAAATATGTAATTAAATAGGACCTAAATACGTTGAAAACCACTCTATGTTCAGACGGAGTGGAAGACTTAATATTGTTAAGATGGAATATATTTTTCATTTTACACAATTCCATTCAAATCAAGTTGATAACAGAAGAAATTGCTTTTTTTTTTTTTAACAAAAATACCTTCCAAAATTGACTCTGGTAAAGACAAGAAGTTTGAACTGAACAAAGACAACAGAAAACACAGAAAGTAGTGAAAAAGCTCCCCCAGGTAAATGCATCAGGCTCAAGTGGCTTTATAGTAGCTTATTGTTAAGAAATGCTTTTATGTCAGATGCTAATTATTCTAGATCATAGAAAAAGTATTTAAATTTCCTTTTTGTGATGAATGTAACATAATTCTCAAACTCTGACAATGAAACGTATAGCAATGCTTACTGTACCAATATTATACATGCACACATGTGCACACACCCACACACCTTATCGTGACTTCTAGCATCTTAATGAAAAAGTCTGAAGTCAGGAAAAAAGAAAGGCTGCCTAATATCTCCGCTAATCTTAAACATTGTGTTACAGGTATCCACAAGTGCAATTAGAGAAAAGAAAGGATGAGAGACTTTACAATTGCAATGCAGAAAGCAAAATAATAATATTTTGCAACAATAAGATACTTCAACCCTACAGTTGTATACTTTCATTTTACTACAAATAGTTGGATCAATTAACATGGCAAGCTATAAATCAATATGCAAAACTCAAAAAGCTTCATACATATAAAAAACATTAGAAGATATCACAGGGGACTCCTTTATAATAGTGAAATAAGTGAATAAATTGGTACCTCATTTTCCGAGGTAGTAAGACAACATCATCAAGATACTATTATGGGCTGAAGTGTGTCCCCTAAAAAGTCCTAACACTTGGAACCTGTGACTGAATGTGACCTGATTTGGAAATAGAGTCTCTGGAGATGCAGTGTTTAGGGAGGGTTTCTAATCCAATGACTGGAGTCTGGAGAGACAGGGACACACAGAAAGACAGCCAAACGATGACAGGTAGAGATTGGAGTGATGAGTCTACAAAACCAAGGAATATGAAGGATTGCAAAGTTTCTGGCAAACACCAAAAACTAGTTAGAGACAAGGAAGGATCTTCCCATAGAGACTTTAAAGCAAGTATAGACCTACCTACACCTTGATTTTTGGATTTCCACTTCCAGAACTATGACATAATAAGTAAGTCATCCATCTATGGAACTTTGGTATGACAATCTTTGGAAGTTAAGAAAGATACTAGTATTTCCTGTTAATGTAAAAATTAATGTGATTCATAGTTTTTTTGAAAGAAAAATTTTTAAAAAGAAAGAAAAATAAGCTAGGATAGCCTGAAACCCTTCAAAAAACTAAAAAATGATGGCAGGGTAGCTTTATCAAACATTAAACGAAATTCTCGATTATTAAAACACTGTGTACTGGTACTCGAATATAAGAAAGGAACCATAGAACAGGATAGAAAATGCCAGAAATAAACCCAATTGCATATGAAAATGTCACATGTGATAAGGGTGGTTTCTTTAATTATCAAGGAAAAGACTTTTTTTTTAATAAATGGCTTGTAAATAACCAAAAAGAAAACGCTGGATCTATTTCTCATCTCATACCCCAGGATACATTCCAAATGATTCATATATTTAACCTTAAAATAAATAACCATACAAATACTAAAAGAATATGTAAATGAATTTCTCTACAAACTTGAATGGCAAAATTCTCTTAATTCTATTTCTTGAATATCTAGAAGCAATAAGGGAAATAAAAGTTAAATTTAACTACATAAAAATAAAAAAAAAAGTTTACTTGTCAAAAAAAATCCCGTGAGCAAAGTATATATATATATAACAAATTAATGGGAAATATTGCACCTTAAATTATAGAAGAAAAATTAACACTTCTAATTACATAAAGAACTAGAAAAAAATCGGTAAGAATCAATAACCTGGTATAAAAATGATCGAGATATAAAATATATAGCTTTCAATAAAATAAAATGTCAATAGCTCTTAATCATATTAAAAGATGATCAACCTTGCTCACTATAAGAGAAATGTATAAAATTGCCATGAAATATAAATTGTTAGATATTCAAACACCCAAAAATTTGACAGCATGCAGTATGGCTGAGGAGTAAGAGGCATTCTCAAAGATCACCAGTGACAATCTAAAATTGTGCAACCTTTAAGTAGGGAAGCTTTTCAATATCTGCAATTATACATGCATTTACTGTTCTCTAGCATTGTGTTTCTAGGATTATTCCCCAAGTGAAAAGATACAAAATGACAAAAGACATGTGTACACACAGGTCTAGTGATCATGTTCTTTAGTAAGTTATTTCTGACACATCTCAGTGATGGAGACACTGCAGTGCTTGAAAACCCTTTTGTAGTTTTGAGTACTGGCTTACTGATTCTTCCTGACTTTTGCATTTAATCTCCAAAGTTGTTCAAAATGCTATCTTTTCTTTCTTTTCTGTCTACCTTCTTTTCTGTCCCACTTAAAATTGGCTTGTCCCAAAAGTAAGAAATGTGTACTTTCATTTATTTCCCTTTTATTTATTCAACTTTTTCTTACTCTTCTTAAGTGTTGTTTCTTGCTATTTTATTCTGACTACATCATTTTTCTTTGATTCTCATTTTCATTTTCAAATATTCTTCCATAATCCTACTAAGATCAATGCTTGCTTCTTCTGAAGATGCATATGGGTAAATAGACATTTTTGATCTAGTGTTTCCTAGAAGAGAATCACTAAGTCACATATGAAAATGAAGACTTTTCTCTCTCTGAGCACACACAAGACACTTTCCTATTAGAAATCATTTACTATCAACTTCCAAGCAAACTTTTCCACTCTTACTATCCTTTATTGTAAGTATTAGAATACCTCATTTTTCTATATTATATAGAATCAAAAGAAAATTTAGTCTATGAGACATAACACTCTTTTCTCTAGCATGGTTGGCATACAAATTTATTTCAAATAGATACATGCACCCCTGTGTTTACTGAAGCACTATTTACAATATCCAAGACATGGAAGCAATCCAAGTGTGCATCGATAGATAAATGGATAAAGAAGATGTAGTATATTCATACAATGGAATATTACTTGACTCTAAAAATGAATGAAATCTTTCCATTTTCAACAACATAGATGAATCTAGAGGGTATTAGTCTAAGTGACATAATCAGTCAGAGAAAGACAAATACCATATAATTTCACCCATATGTGAAATCTAAGAAACAAATGAACAAAGAAAAAAAAAAAGAGACAAAAAAACCCAGACTTTCAACATAGAGAACTGATGGTCACCAGAGGGGAAGTGGGTGGGGGGATGGGTGAAATAAGTGATAAGAGTACTTATCATGATGAGCACTCAGTAATGTATAGAACTGTTGAATCATTATATTGTATACCTGAAACTAATATAACACTGCATGTTAATTATATTTGAATTCAAAAAATAAAAGAGAATTTCTATTATATTTAATTTTTAATACTAATAATTTAGAAATGTTTCAGTTCATAGCTTATTAATATTTAACTGTGATTGTTGTCAAATTTGAAAATCTCATTTCTTTCGTATATAAACTGCACAATTTCACAGCATTTTATGTTATATTGAAACAAATATTGAATATTCTTTGAATCACAACACCCATTAGAAAATGTGCTAATAATTGGAAATAGTTCCATAAATTACTTCTGCTGTCATACAGCTAAAACAGTTTCTCTTCTACTAACCATATATTTCCATTGTCGTGGGCCATTATCATACTGCAATGAGACTTCTGGCCCTGCACCTTAGGCTCACAAAAACCAGGTAAAGCAGAGCAGTGAGTGTGGGAGTTCTTACACCAGGATAGCAAGCAGTAATTATAAACAAAATGACTATAAAACAAATATATCCCACTAAACTCCTCTTCCCCTTTAGCTGCAAGCCAAACATACCATTACAAAATACCACCTGAGAAAAGGAAAAGTATAATGAACAGAAAGTGTGATAAAAGATCATGGGTCTTAACTAACTGCAGTTAAACTTATTTCTTTTAATTTATAAAATTATTCAACTACATTAATATATTACTAGGGCCTCTATCAGGGGGAAGCAAAGGGATCTGAAGCTTAAGCTTTTTGTTATTTCATAATAAATCCACCTGTTAATAGTGTTGTTTTAGAAATAGGAATCACAACTTCTATTTATTAACTTTATGCTCATGAAAATTCTCCAGAAGATAATGGGATATTATGCAATGAAACAATTCAGTGTGATGCCCAATTAAGGATTTGCGTAAAGTCATTGCATGGGTTGGAAGCAGGGCCAGGGTGAAGAAGTGGTACTGATGAAAAGATGTGTAGCTAATAGAGAAGATAAATGCAGCCTGGTGATTCTATTCATCAAAAAGTTATGAAGGTTTATATCTAGTTCAGAGTTAACCCAAAAGAAGACCCTTTCACCCTCTTACACTCTAACTTGGGAAGGGGCAACAATTTTGTACACTCATGACCCCCAAAGCATTTATTAGCTCACTTCACCATGAACTGTAACAGTATGCGTGTGTTCTAGGGCTTAAGACTTTCAAAAATCCATTCCAGCAGCCCTCCCTTGGAACCTAATTTCTGATATCATAAAAAACCTCTGGTATTATATTCTTTTAAATGTGTCTGTGAAATATGTATAATTTATGGTTTTCTCTTTTTCTCCAATCTAATGAAGTGTGAAAGTAGGTTTGGAATCACTTTTATTTTAAATACTACAACTGTAAGTTGTCCTCACCTAAATCCCCCAATAAATGAATTAAAAAAAATTTTTTTTTAATGTTTATTCATTTTGAAAGACAGAGATAGAGGACAAGCAGGGGTGGGGCGGAGAGAGGGGTGTGTACACAGAATCTGAAGCAGGCTCCAGGCTCTGAGCTGAGCACAGAGCCTGATGTGGGGGTCGAACTCACGAACCATGAGATCATGACCTGAGCTGAAGTCGGACGCTCAACTGACTGAGCCACCCAGGCGCCCCTAAATGAATATCTTAACTTTATAATAATACATTTTTCTGAATAAAATTTTGGGGCAGGAAAAAATAAAATATGACAAAATGTAATTAATATGTATGAGCTACAATATCACTCATCATCAGGGAAATACAAATCAAAACCACAATGAGATGCCACCTCACACCTGTCAGAATGGCTAAAATGAACAACTCAGGCAACAACAGATGTTGGCGAGGATGCGGAGAAAGAGGATCTCTTTTGCATTGTTGGTGGCAATGCAAGCTGGTGCAGTCACTCTGAAAAACAGTATGGAGTTTCCTCAAAAAATTAAAAATAGAACTATCCCTCAACCCAGCAACTGCACTACTAGGCATTTATCCAAAGGATACAGGAGCGCTGATTCGAAGGGGCGCATGCACCCCAATATTTTAGCAGCACTATCAACAACAGCCAAAGTATGGAAAGAGCCCAAATGTTCATCAACTGACAAATGAATAAAGAAGAGGTGGTATTTTTTTACAATGGAGTATTACTTCGTGATCAAAAATAATTAAATCTTGCCATTTGCAATAACATGGATGGAACTAGGGGGTATTATGCAAAGCGAAATAAGTCAGTCATAGACAAATATCATGATTTCACTCATATGTGGAATTTAAGAAACAAAACAGGTGAAGATGGGGAAGGGAAACAAAAATAAGATAAAAACAGAGAGGGAGACAAAAAATAAGACACTCTCGGGGCGCTTGGGTGGCGCAGTCGGTTAAGCGTCCGACTTCAGCCAGGTCACGATCTCGCGGTCTGGGAGTTCGAGCCCCGTCAGGCTCTGGGCTGATGGCTCAGAGCCTGGAGCCTGTTTCCGATTCTGTGTCTCCCTCTCTCTCTGCCCCTCCCCCGTTCATGCTCTGTCTCTCTCTGTCCCAAAAATAAATAAACGTTGAAAAAAAAATTAAAAAAAAAAATAAGACACTCTCAAATACAGAGAACAAATTGAGGGTTGCTGGAGGGGACGTGAGTGAGAGTATGGGCTAAATGGGAAATGGGCATTAAGGAGGGGACTTGTTGGGATGAGCACTGGGTGTTATATGTAAGTGATGAATCACTAAATTCTATTCCTGAAATCATTATTATACTACATGTTAACTTTGATTTAAATTGAAAAATATATAGTTACCTAAAAAAATACGTTTGAGTTAAAAACATCTTATATCAAAAGAAATAGTGGTCTTATTTCATTTTCAGGAATAAAACATTATTGCAGAGCTCACCATTAACTCCAGGTCTAAAGCTTCAACAACATGGTCATTTAAGGCAGATACTGAATTAAGAAACAACCCATGTCCATCAACTGACGAATGGATAAAGAAATTGTGGTTTATATACACAATGGAATACTACGTGGCAATGAGAAAAAATGAAATATGGCCTTTTGTAGCAACGTGGATGGAACTGGAGAGTGTGATGCTAAGTGAAATAAGCCATACAGAGAAAGACAGATACCATATGGTTTCACTCTTATGTGGATCCTGAGAAACTTAACAGAAACCCATGGGGGAGGGGAAGGAAAAAAAAAAGAGGTTAGAGTGGGAGAGAGCCAAAGCATAAGAGACTGTTAAAAACTGAGAACAAACTGAGGGTTGATGGGGGGTGGGAGGGAGGGGCGGGTGGGTGATGGGTATTAAGGAGGGCACCTTTTGGGATGAGCACTGGGTGTTGTATGGAAACCAATTTGTCAATAAATTTCATATATAAAAAAATAAAAATAAAAAAAAAATAAAAAAAAATAAAAAAAAAGAAACAACCCAGTATAGCAGATCCATTATCATAACAACAATCTTATTTTAGAGTTTTCTATTGGAATACATAGTGAAAATTTCCTACTATAATATTTTTTTTTACAGGCCTTCTTATGGACACTAGCATGTCTCAGACTACTTGGTTTGATTTTGGTCAGGAGACAGTAACAAGTGGCTCTTTGTTCCCAGAAACATCCCCATTCTTAATCCAAATCAAGAGTTCATTTTCCCAAGTATTTAGAGCAAAATTATTGGAGATACAGAAATTTTTGGGTTCAGCTTTTGGCTGCACAACTTTAGAAAAGAACGTTTTATCAAATTGTACTTCAATCACTACAGCTTTTAAAAATGACAACGTAGGGGCGCCTAGGTGGCTTGATTGGTTACGTGTTGGACTTTGGCTCAGGTCATGATCTTGTGGTTTGTGAGTATGAACCCCACATCGGGCTCTGTAGTGACAGCTCAGGGCCTGGAGACTGCTTCAGATTGTGTCTCCCTCTCTCTCTGTCCCTCCCCTGCTCATGTTCTCTCTCTCTCTCTCTCTCTCTCTCTCAAAAATAAAAAATAAACATTAAAAAAAATTTTTTTAATGAAAATGTAAGTGATGGAAGAAATAAAGAAAAAAAATCTCAGGTTATACTCAGGTGCCAAAGCTGAATTCTGAAAATCAGAAAATGTCCTAAGTGCAAATAATCTATATTTACACTATACTTACACATTCTCTTACAGACTGTAAGTTTTCCTCCCTTGGGTGTCCATACCTACTTGATTGCTATGTCTCTTCCTTGCTTCTGACCCTTCCTAGTAATACTGATTTTACTAAAATTTAGTAAATTTCCTCATAATTTTATAATCTCCCATTCATACTTCCAGACTCATCTTCCTTTACCCTCCTTGTTGAACCCTGAGGATAATTTAGGGAATAAATGCCTATTACGTGCTTCTACTTAAACTCCTTCCAATGTTTTAATGTACTCATAATGTCTTGTTAATATGTACATCCACAAGATAGTTCCTGTCTACGAGTGCATTTTATACCCCATTTTGTGTTAATATACAGGGAGTTTATCTATTCTTTCCCACTATATGAGACCCAGAATCATTATCTTGATACGTCTTAGTGGTTACTCTAAAAATACACATTTAACTTGGCTCACAGATTATTTAAAAAGTATAAACCCCTATTCCAACCTTTACCTTCTGCCTTAGACATTTGAACAAATTATAAAAGAATAAGAAGGGAGAATATGATTTGAATTCTCAAACCAATGGTCTACAGCAGCCATTAGTATTGGTACAAATGTAACAAAAATTTTTCATGGACCTGTTGAACAGAAATCACAAATAAATGTGTTCTTGCCTTTGTCATAAGCCAGTTTTGCAGGATTTCAATATCTTAACTGGCATCACTTTCCTGCTCTCAATGAAGTGCTGAGAATTTGGTATTTCCCCCAACTTCCTCCCTCATTCTACTAAATCCATGTAAAGCCTCCATTCAATCCTTCCATCTGGTAGGATGGTCTGAGCTAAAATATTTTTTAATTTTTTTAATGTTTTATTTATTTTTGAGAGAGAGCGAGGACACACGGGGGGAGGGGCAGAGAAAGAGGGACACAGAATCCAAAGCAGGCTCCAGGCTCTATGCTGTCAGCAAGAGCCTGATGCAGGGCTTGAACCCACGAAACAAGAGATCATGACCTGAGTCAAAGTTGAATGCTTAACCAACTAAGCTACCCAGGCACCCCTGAGCTAAAATCTTTTCTGAGATCTTTAGAAAAAACAAATAAACAAACAAACATGCTACTCTCCCAAAAAAGTTGACCAATTCAGGAGCTATATTACATTTTTATTTGAGAAAATTTTTCTTTGATGTGCTCACAGAATCTAATACTGTGCCAGTACGCAGTGTTCACTCAAAAATACAAATATTGGGGTGCCTGGGTGGCTCAGTCAATTGAGCGTCTGACTTTGGCTCAGGTCATGATCTTTGAGTTCGTGAGTTTGAACCCTGCATCGGGTTGCTGCTGTCAGCACAGAGCCCACTTCGGATCCTGTGTTCCCCTGTTTCTCTGCCCCTCCCTTGCTAGTGCTCTCTCTCAAAAATAAATAAACATTTAAAAAAATACAAATGGCATACAAATTACTCAATGGGATAAATCTAAAGTATGTGGTATTTCAGTATTGCTATGATCTCAAATGTGTTCTGTGTTGAGGTGGCCAGAGGCCATCACTGATACAGAGGGGGAAACATCAGTTTAAAAATGAAGTATTTACATTTTAATGTGTTCCTGACATTAAATTTAAGAGAAATCACAAATGGATTCAGGATTTTTCTTTAATCAATTTTAAAAAATAACATTTCATCCCTTTCCACATAGACATACACACACACAATATAGGCTAATAAGCTCATGTATATAAACAACTCTAGCAGGAAGTAAAGCAAATCACATTCCACCTAAGAATATCCCCACTAATTACTATTTGAAGGGACTTCTGTATAAAAGCTAGATTTCTAGTATGAATCAATTTTGTCTGTAAGGACTCTGTATTTTATTTTTACAGTGTTGTTGAATGTCTACTCAATTTATTGTATTAAGATCTCAGTCACAAAGGAAAGAAATTAATATAGTAGCATATGGGAAACTTTGGGTCCAAGCATCTTGAAAGTCAAGAATTTGGTTATTCTTCAGGATTTGGCATTAAAAGGTATTCTCCACCCCCCTGAGCATGGAAAACAATTTTTTATTGGCTTGAAACAGCGTGGCTGAAATATGTCACCAACTAGCCTTACTGCACAACAATTTTCTACATACACACTCTTCCACACCATTACTTTTTTATCTGCCCAACTTATCAATGTAAAGAAATTTCCTAATTCAAATATAACAATTGTTATCACTGTCATAATCGTTATTTCCTCATGACACTTCACATTGTTCCAGTTTAATTTTCTTATTGGAAAGATGCTGAACACTCACAATTGCATCATTAATAAACACTAGTACATCTGCAGCATCCCATACTGTGTGGTTTTGGCAAACTCTGGTTTCCTAAGGCCACTCTGGTCATAGGCAGATTTTGCCCTCAGCTCACTCAACACTATGTCAGTGCCCTTGCCTTTGTCTCATAATTCTAGCACATAAAATGCAATTATAGATAAAATCCCTCTTGAGACTAGTTTTTCATTGTCTCTTCAAAGTACATTTTCTTCACGCATTAAATCATATCCCAGGACATCCCACAACACTAGCAGCAGCCTAGATTCTTTCTCGCTTTGTGTCTAAGGGGCCAATTTATATTCTCACTCTAAACGCCTCTAAGTTCCAGTCAATTCTCTGGATATATTTGTGGTTCAGATCACATGTTTTTTTAAACAGGGTTCTTTATATGTTAATAGGTAATCAATAGAAATAATTTATTTAAAGTAAAAATTTGAATGAACTAGATTATTTGGAAACTAAATTATAGATTATTTTTGAATCATAAAGTTTCAACATTTAAAAACCTATTTTCCCCCTCTCTAAATGTATTATTGCTGCCATCAATTCTGTGGCTTTTGGCTATAATGTTATGTTGATTTTCATCTAATCTCTGTAATAACTATTTTATCTTTCTTGTTATAAGCCATCTGGCCTGTGGGTTTTTTGTTATCACTCCATAGTATGAGCTTTACTCAGTATACCCCGATGATATTTTACTTTGTTTTTAGTGCATTTGTTTTCCACTCAGGAAAATAATTATTTTAACAGGAACAAGTGGGGGCATCTGGATGGCACAGTCAATTAAGTGTCCAACTCTTGGTTTCAGCTCAGGTCATGATCTCACGGTTTTGTGGGTTCCAGCTCCACATCAGACTCTGTACTGGTGGTGTGGGGCCTGCTTGGGATTCTCTCTCTCTCCCTACCCTTCTCCTGCTCATGCTGTCTCTGTCTCTCTCAAAATAAATAAACTTAAAAAATAAAAATTAAATAAAAAAATTTTTAAAAAGGAACAAGTGGATCAAGAATTTTAATCTTTATCTTTTACGTTAAAATTGTCTTTTAATCTTCTGCAGGTAAAAGAATTCTGTTAGAAATTTCAAAAAATCCAGTCAGCTTTACTTTCTAAATGATATTACACTTTTAAAAGCTTTTTTTTTTTTTAATTTTTTTTTCAACATTTATTTATTTTTGGGACAGAGAGAGACAGAGCATGAACAGGGGAGGGGCAGAGAGAGAGGAAGACACAGAATCTGAAACAGGCCCCAGGCTCCAAGCCATCAGCCCAGAGCCTGACGCGGGGCTCGAACTCACGGACCGCGAGATCGTGACCTGGCTGAAGTCGGACGCTGAACCGACTGCGCCACCCAGGCGCCCCTTAAAAGCTTTTTAAAAAACTTTCACCCTTTATCTTCCATCCTCCTTTTCTCCCTCCTTCCTTTCCTTACTTCCTTCTTTCTGCCAATAATGATTCATCAAACACATGTTTTGTGCCAATATCACAGCAAATGATGGTATAGCTAGGACTAACACAAGCACCTTCACTGATCTTACAAACTATTGTGATCGTAGGGATCTAATTTTGGCATGCCTTTAATTATTTCTTATAAACCCAGAACATTTTTAAAGTAAAGCTCCCTGTATGATAACAGATCAGATCATGTTGGAATCCTAGTCCTTACATGCACCTGATATTTAGGATCTGTGTTACCTAGGGGGAAAACCACATATATTGATGGGCTTTTCCCTTCTGATAAAGGTGGATATCTGAGCAATGATCATGAGAGCAAATCTGGGTAAATAAGTTAAGAATGCCCAAAGGTATTATAATTGCTGCATCAATACTTCCTAAAAAAGAAATTCATCTGGGCCCTAGAGGCCTATGAGATTCAGGTTCACCACCTACAGTGGTCATACGGTGAGTGGAGTGCACAAAGCTCTCCTCTCTGCCTACAGAAGGAGGCATATTTTCTTTCACACAAAAATGACATCTGATGACTCGGCCTTGCTCTTAAGAGCCTATATCTTCTAAGAGGGGGACTCCTTTTCCTTATTGGTGACCATGATTATACCACTGATAGTTTATCTTCCTTCTTCCAAGCTGCAAATCATTTTTAAATGGCATCTTCTGGCTTTCATTACAACAGTGGAAATGGAATGACTATATGCTTCCCATCTCTCTGAAAAGCTGGGAAGCCCAAAATATTGTGGATTGTTTTGGCAGCGCAAGCAGCCAGCTGTTGACTGGAGTTCCACAGAACCAGCCAGGGATGTCAGTGGCTGACTCTGGCATCTGTGTTATGAATGATATCTTGGGATAAAATCCCACCCCCTGTAGTTTCTTGGCAGCTTAAGAATCTCAGACTGAGATGAAAACATGGCTTTCAATGCCTCAGTGAGTTGCTGGAATATTTCGGAACTGCTTGAGCCAGTATGAGATTTGTGCACATCTCTGATTTTCAATCCAGCTTTGAACTGATATTCAACACCCGAGAAGTAGAATCTTAAAATGAAAAACATCTTTAATTGGTTCAAAGGTCCCAAGTTCCATTACCTCTGAAGAAAGAATCTTATAGAGGTTTTTCTGATCTTTCATCTGCCCACAATTGCCTTTCCTAATCAAAAGTAGCAAGGTAAGAATCTTTCTCTTTTACTATTTGAAATATAGTACTAATCTTCGAAGGCAAACAGAAGGAAATTATCCTTTTAACTAGCAATAGCTGTTTCAATTTCAAAGATTATACAAAAATATGTGTCCTTAGTCTGTTTACAGCATTTTAATCATTTCCCGTAGCAGCTTGGATATTTTATTACAGGGTTGTTTTTGCTTTTTTAAGTGGAGACGCAGACTCAGATGCTCAGTTTAGAAGATGAGGAAAACAGTGACTGCTATTAGGACAGGTCTGGAAATGGGGCGGGAGATGAATAGGTGAATTAAGCCACCATATGCCCAGTGAATTAAGTAAAGTCCTAGAACATTAGAAAATACTTATCTGATTTAAATAGGAAATGCTTTGTCTAAAAATACAAAGAAATGAAAATAGAAATTAAATCATACATTGCTGACTTGTTACAGACAGCCAAAATGTTTTATAACTTTGGCATAAAAACATCATACCAAGAAAAGCAATGAATTTTATAATTACTTTTGGAAATTCCTTCTAACATCAAAGCCTTATGAGAAAACCTCACATGGCCATTATATATATATATATATATATATATATATATATATATATATATATATATACATTTATGTGTACATACATATATTTATGTAATATATGTTTGATTACTAGTTAAATGCAATATACTTCATTGCTAATATACCAACTCCTCAGAAGAAATAGACACTATGTTTGGAAAAACCATGGTAAAAGGTAGAATACCTTCTGCAATATTCTGCATTTGTAGTTAAAACTATATATCTGAAGAAAAATATAGTTAAAAGGATGATTTTATTTATTATTTATTTACTTATTTATTTTTGGTTTGGGAAACTCTGTCGGTCTTCTCTCAAATGACAATCTTATGGGGAAAACAACATTTAAAGATTTAAAAATATTTGTTATATAATTCTGTGAGATTATGTGCAAATAATTACATAGCCATACGGTGATGGCTTAAGAAATTACATTTTGTGTATAAAGCCTGAGATTCAATTTTTTCTTGGTTTGTTTGATTTCAATTATTACATTATATAAATTTTTAAATAATTTATTGAGCCCTTACTATACTAGGCATTGTGCTAAGGAATTTATAATATTGCCTTACTTCATCCTCACAACAATCCTGTCAGATACTATGATTATCCTTACTTGTCAGATGGTAAAATATTCTTTAAAAAATTATGTAACAAGCCCAAAGCCATTCAGCTAATTGTTTCACACCTTATTAACTCTTAACACCACTCTATTAAAAATGATCATGCACATCTTCCTCATAATTTCCACTCATTCTCAAACTTTTCTGTTAAAAAGTGAACAAATATCACTGAGGTTTTGTTTGCATAAGAGACAGCCACGTCCACTTCAAGGCCTACTTTTTTTTTTTTTAATGTTTATTCATTCTTGAGAGAGACAGAGCACGAGCAGCAGAGGGACAGAGAGAGAAGGAGACACAGAATTTGAAGCAGGCTCCAGGCTCTGAGCTGTCAGCACAGAGTCTGACACGGGGCTCAAACCCATCAACCGTGAGATTGTGACTGAAGCCGAAGTCAGATGCTTAACCAACTGAGCCACCCAGGTGCCTCCTTCAGGGCTTACTCTTATGACTGATGACCATTCTGTAGAAGAGCATTACAATAAGTTATCATGCTTTTTCCATTTATTTAGGAATAAGATGTATAGGACTTACATACATCTGCTCCATAGATGGAGAATGACTGCAAACATCCTAGTACACATTTGTCTAATGATCCATACTGTTAAGTGGGCAGTCAGGGCTGCGTGGCCACAGTGGCCAGATGAGGAAAGGAGGATGGACACAGAGGGCCCCATCCTGAGATCACGTCCTTTCAATTGGTCTATCTAGTCAACTCAGATCAACTCTCCTAGATCATCCTCTAACCAAACTCAATCTGGTGCAATACAAATTCCCTCTGACCAGCCATTCTTTACTTACAATAGAACTGATAGAGGAAAAATTCATAACCCCAGCAAACAGTGGCTTAAGTGGAAGCCTTATAAGGGTAAAATAATCAAAAATACTAACCTAAAAATATCAAATAATAAAGTTTAAAGTTTTATTTTTATATGACACTTAAATAATTTATATATATATATGTCTATATACATATATATGTCTATATGTTATATGCATATATATGTTATATATATATTATAGACATATATATATGTTATATGAGACTTACAACATGGCATTAATATTGAATATAATTTTAGAACTAGTGTCAAAACAGCCTTAATTACTCAAGATGGATGCTCAAAAACTTATTAGCCATTCTTGAATGTAAATAATGTTCATATCTAGAGGTGAGCTAGAGGTGTTTACAGTTTAGAATAAAGTCCAAACCTTTGGGGGCAGGTATGAAACTATCCTTTTCTTTATCAATTTTATGTATATTCAATGTTTACATGAATCAGTTTTTATATAATATTTTCTCTCCCAGATTAAAGATTATGTCATATTTGATAGTTTTCATTAATCTGCCTCAAATTTCATTAGGACTGCAGCATTCTAATAAAGATGCATATCCCATTGCCTCTGCTGACAATTTAAGAAAATGTCATTTCATTTTTGCACATAAAATAGGGAAAAGTTACTTTCAGAGTCACACAATACCTTGACCTAGATATTAAACCTTCTCAAGTACATAGGATAAAAAACAAAGTCAAAATTTGTCTCTAGGTTTATTTACATTAGCTGATAAGATTTCAGTAGAACAGGAAAGTCTCGACAATTTTCAAAACATACTCCAAGAAACAAACAAAAACAAAAACAAAAAACTTATCCTATTCTTTTAATACAAAACAGAATTCCAAAGAAATGTATACTATTTAATCAAATAATTAGGTTTGTGTGTTTTTAAAGTGGTTCACCCAGTTTTCCAATTGGATTGTTACTGCCATCCTCACCACAAGTGAATTTAAACACACTGGAGTGGAATATTTAAAATTAGAGTTAAATTATTAGCAAAAAAGTTAATAGATGATTCCGTTGTTTTTCAAATAATGGAAGAGTGACTTTCCTTATATTCACTATTAAAAAGGAGAAAATTCTGAAAAACTGCCCCTCAAAATGAAATACTTTATGTGCTGAGCTCTAATCACCCATTTCTCCAGTCTGTCAGTTTTAAAATATTGCAGAGCTGACTTCCCAGCTGCCGGCTGGCAGTCCAATTTAAAGAAGTAGCCGCCTAGAGAACTGTACAATAGAGCTTAGTTATCACCATTCTGCATAGCATGAAGTCGGCCGCCACCTCATGAGCAAACGCAAAGGACACAATGCAGTGAAAGGGTTAATTAGGAACCCACACAGAACTCCTTTGGCATTGTGGTACTAACGTCCCTTTTAACCCTATTTGTTGTAATTTTTGTAATATGCCGTTTGTGCTTTCAGGTTGCATCATAAATTCATCTGAGGATTTTCTGAATATATTCATATCCTTAAATTAGATGAATGATTGAAAATTTATTCCCTAAGAATGGGCTTGATAGAACATTTTACTTGCTGGCCTTTCATCAAAAACACCATTGAATTTTCAAAGCAATTGTTGGAAGCAATCAGTTAAATATCTGGGTTTTATATAGCTTCTCACTTTTTGGTTGCTCAAGGGAAGTCTGGCTATAGTATCCTACTGCTTTGAAATGAACAGAAGCAAGGAAATATAAAGGTAATTTAACTTTAAATAAACTTGTTCAGCAATGCTCAGCAGACATAAATGAATACATTTTTTAGAAGCTGTGAATACTTTATCACGGCTATTGTTCTTTTTAATGTATTTCAGAGGTATTGCAGGTACTATAACTCCAAATGATTTCCACTTAAAATTCTCACCAGATATAGTTTGCACTTAAACTGAAAGCTTAAGAAAAGGTCAAGAGGGATACAATGATAACTACACTAAAACACAGAATAGTAAAGGCCCTTGATGTGATGTGAAGTTTAAAAGTATGCAAACCATGCATGCATGCTAAAATCATGTAGGAGAAACTAGTTGACCAGAAAAGTTTGAGTATTCAGGGCTAATTATCAGATTTACCTGATAACCATGTTTCTTTTAAAATTTCTGTTCCTGGGAGCCTGGGTGGCTCTGTCAGTTAAATGTTGGACTCTTGGTTTCAGCTCAGGTCATGATATAACAGTTCATGAGTTTGAGCCCCAAATCAGCCTCCACGCTAACAGCATGGAGCCTGCTTGGGATTCTCTCTCTGTCCCTCTGTCTCTGCCCCTCCCCTGTTCATGCTCTCTCTCCTCTCTCTCTCTCAAAATAAAAAAATAAACATATATATAACATATATATTATATACATTTATATATATAAATGTATGTAATATTTATATATATAAATTTCTCTTCTTTCTGGATGCCCAGCTCTCAGATCTTTAATTCCACATCAGCTTGTCCAACAAAGGTAAAAGAGGAGACCTCTCAATATTGCTGCAGCTTTATCTGATAGCATTTATCAGATATTTACTTTCTAAATATGCTAAGGATCAAAATTAGACTTTTGAGGCATCTTAGGATTCTAGTCAAAATTAGGAAGCACCATTTGTTCACTGAGGAACAGTATACAATGGTGGTTATTAGGGATGGGAGTACTTATTTGTTTTGAATCTTAATGCTATCGCTTAATCATTATATGACTTTTAGTAAGACACTTAACTCTACTGTCTATGCTTCAGGTTATCATCATAAAAATGGGGCAATAATAAAACCTCCCACTTAAGCTGTATAAGAGGATTAAATAAGGATTCCATATAGGTAGTACTCTATACTCAATTATGTCATGGCAGAGAGAAAAGCCCTTAAAAACCATTACTTTTAATTATAAAACCTTGTTTGGTGTTTACCATATAAGAGTGCTGTGCTAGAAGCTGGGGATACAGTCATATGTGAAACAGACCACACTCAATGAACAGAAACAAATAATTAAAATCAAATTGAGTTGTGACAAATCTAAGCTGAGTTTTATAAAGGTCTTTTATATTATCAAATGGTGAAAGGAAAGAATTCCAGGAGAAGATGCCATCTGGGCTCATTTAATGTTTATTTATTTATTTTGAGAGAGAGAGAGCGCCAGCGAACATGAGCAGGAGAGGGAAAGAGAGACAAAGAGACAGAGAGAATCTCAAACAGGTTCTGCGCTGTCAGCGCAAAGCCCCACATGGAGCTTGAAGCCGCCAACCATGAGATCATGACCTGAGCTGAAGTCCGACTCTTAACCTAAGTCACCCAGGTGTCCCTAGACTTATTTCAAAACATAAGTAATTTCTGAAAAGTTTTAAATTATTTTTAATTAATTGGATCTTTTACTCCTACTGGAAGATCTGATCCTATTTTCCAACCTTTTCTGTCCTCTAATTTTTCACTCATCTAAAATGGCTGAAAGGATATAAGACAGATACAAAGACAATAATAAAGAGAATAGTCACAACATTGGTCTAGGATAATAGCTTGCATTCCCCCTTGATATACCCTCCATGATGTCTTAGTGATGGGCTTTCCTAGGCTTAAAATAGTTAAATACAGTAAGTGATAGAATTCTATAAAAGGTGACCTAACATAATTTTTTAACAAAGCTAAAGGGAAAAACTTCCTTTGGAAAAGACATGCAATTTCTATTGTATGCCAAAAACTTTGAAAGACACAGAAGGCTTCGAAGTAAAGACCCAGGAAAAATAACTGCCAAGTACAGGAGAAAAGCATGAAATCATAGACTGCCTAATTCCAAGGGTTCCAAGAAGTAGAACTTTTTTTTTTTTTTGGGACTCCCTCGATTTTATTGAAATATACCAGATAAACCCAGGACTTGTGACTCAGTGCACCTAAATGTTAAGCTTGAATAATTAAAGTTTTTGTTTTTTTTTAAACACTCCATTTGACCTGATAGGAGTGATATTCAATTAGTGTAATGCCTATATATATATATATATATATATATATATATATATATATATATATAATTTATTTATGTTTATATTTATATTTCTTTATTTTTAACTCTTTCACTACATTTAAAGTGCTTAAAGTCCCTAAGCCAAAAAACTGCCAATCACAATAACTAAGCAAGTCTTAATTGCCATAGTTTGTGCTAAGATTAAGCATGGGAAAATGAAGTACATCAGGAAAGGACAGATGAGGACAAATGAAAATTATATAAAACTTGCCCACCATGCTAGAGTAATACTCTCCCTTGAAAATTTCTTAAGGTTAATGCTTAGTCAGAGATTAATTTAACCATGTTGTAAAAGAGAGGAGGACATAGTATAGATGGTAACTATGCCTTGCTAGTTCTGGTTCAGCACAAAACTCGGGCTTTGAACAGTTATATATATATATGTCACAAAAGACCTAAAAGAAAGAGCTTTGAGAAAAGCTTTTTAGGCATAAATTTTATTATTATTGAGAGTAAAAGAAGAATGAGCAAAATCTAGCATGTTAGTTCAGTCTTTCTGCTAAAGGACTAAAACAAAACCCTACTACAACACATATGCTCTGAAGAAACAGCTTGAATTAACATTATTTATGCTTTCAAAAACTTAAAAATGTATATATTTAGAGAGAAAACCAAAATATACCGTGTTTCTTGAATGGGGGTTGGAGAAGAATGGACACTTTGGCACATGCAGAGTGAAGATTAAAATGAAATGGCCACACTTACCCAATGCCCAATATGCCCAAAGTGGTGATGGGCATGAGCTCTAGGGGACAAAAATGTAAGTTGGCAGATGGCTAATGGTGAAAATAAGCTATTTCTGAGTTTGGTGAAGAAGAAAGGAGGGGGAGCTAAGGTTTGAAGAAGTCATTAAGTGTACAGCACAATAGAAAGGCAACAATCAGTGATTCCTCTTTAATTTTAAATGTCAAGGACCATGGTTTAAGAAAGAAATGTGTTGCCTGAGGAGGTCAGGGCCTCAAGATGGCTTGCTAGGTGAATTCACCACTGTGTAGGCCTTTAGGCTCAGAAGGCAGATTTTCTCAGCACTAAAAGAAGAGTTTGTACACAAATTAATCAAATTACAGAAACTGATGTCTGAAAATCAGAATGCCTGAGCAAAGAACAGAAGTGGGAAATTCACAGGGAGGGGGGGAAAATGGCAAACCAAGAGATACCATTGTTAATTTGCCCATTTTCAAAAACATAATTAATGGTGAAACCAAATTGCCAGGTATGTCAGGAAATGAGCATTCCTACCCACTGCTTTTGGAAATGTGAAGTGAATCAAATACAAAGGACAATTTAACAAAATGCACCAAAATCCTTATATATTTCTTGGCCTGAGTCTAAGAAATTATAGTTAAAATTAGTTGGAAAGTACATAAAGCTATATATACAAAAGTGCTCTTCAAAACATTGTTGAAAAAAGAAAAAGAGATGGAAACAACCCAAACTTGAAAACACTGGTTTGAGAATAATCTTAGGGAAGTAGAACTGAAAGAACTATAATGTTTTAAAAGGAAGCTCAATTTATTTTAACCACTCTGTTTGGAAAGAAACTTACTTTGTGAACAAAAGGCAGATGGTCTGCCATGGAAACAGAGAAGGGAGATCTATTACCCAAGAATCTTGGCTAAAGAAGGCAAAGTTGAACATTATGGCTGTGTCTAAATATCTATTGAGGGAAGACAGAGAAAAACTTGCATCAGAAACACTAAATATCATCTTATACTTTTGTTCTGATTGCATGACTACCAAATTCCTGATACTATACTTGTCTATTTTTTTAATAGAGATTTTATGATCCTCTTTGCCAAGAATTATGGTCTATTTGCTAGTTGGATTTATTCTTGAAATTTAAGTAAATTGCATTCCTTTTTTTTTTTTTTTTTTTAGCCATCTTTGCTTTGACTTTAAAAATGTAAAGTTTTAATTTTAGAGTAATTTTAGATTACCAAAAACTTGCTTAGTATAGAATTCCCACTTATCCCTCATCCAGGTCCCCTATTAATATCTTACATTATTTTAGTACAGCTGGTCACAACTAAGGAATTAACATTGATACATTACTATTAACTAAACTACACACTTATTCATACTCTGCTTCATTGAATTTATTTAAGGGGGAAATAATGTGTTTAATCTTTTCATGTTATTTCTTTGCTCAACATGCCCAGCTATAAAGTTTTAATAAATATTCAATCTTCCTGTTCAAAAATAAAAATCTCAAAGCCTTTTCTGTATTCCTTAAAAATGTAAATTTATGTACAAAATAATTCCCTGTTATGATATGTTAAAAACTAGTCCAAATCTCTGCAACGAGGGATAATTCTGTTCTGCAAATCAGGAATTGATTTCAATAATTTTAGGAGCTCCTGGGTGGCCCAGTTGATTAAGCCTGCGGACTTTGGCTCAGGTCACGCCCCCCACCACATCAGACTCTGGGCTGACGGCTCAGAGCCTGGAGCCTGCTTTGGATTTTGTGCCTCACTCTTTCTGCCCCTCCCCCAGTGTGCTTTGTCTCTCTAATCATTACAAAAGTTTTTTAATAAATAATTTTAATAAAATAAGAGATTTATTTTTAAGGAATTGTCTTGCACAATTGCAGGCCTGACAAGTCTAAAATCCATAGATCAGGCTGCTAGAACTCAGGGAAGCATTGACTCCATCTTGAGGCAGAATTTCTTTTTCTCTGAGGAACTGAAATTTGTTCCTAAGGCCTTCAACTGATTGGATTAGATATATTCACATCAATCAGGGCAATCTCTTTTACTTAAAGTCAACTGATTAGATGTTAACCCCACCCACATTAGCAAACTTAGATTAGTGTTTGATTAAATCATAGGATGCTAGGGTCTAGTCAAGTAAACTATCATGGCAGGGCACATAACCTCGGACCATATCCTACTGGGCAGAACTCAGTCAAAAGTCTAGAAAAAGAGAGAGAGAGAGAGAGAGAGAGAGAGAGAGAGAGAGAGAGAGAAGGGGGAGGGAGGGAGGTTCATTAAGCTTCTCAGTGTTTTAATTTTCAAAAGAATGGCTGTTATCCATTAAAACAGCTTTACTTTTGTCATGCTAAACTTTATGTAGGAATTATTAAATTTAATTACATAGAATATTTATATAATGAGCAGCATTCTTTTTGAATATTCTTTAATTGTTACTAAAGATTTTATATCCATATAGACTAGGGATTGGTGGTCCTTGAACAACAGTCCTTTGTTAGAACAAATACACTATGAAATACTTCATCACAGGTATCTGTAACACAGCAAAATGAATATGAAAGGAAAAAAATACTAAATGCATACTAGGACATACATAACTTGGTTTATACTACTTCAGTGCCTTTAGAATAGTGGGCCTATGTGTCATCAATGCCTTATACACTGGGAGACTCAATACCTAAATTTTAAAAAGAAAATATAAAGTAGAGAGAACACATCTCCTGATCACTACAGAGGGAATAAGAACAAAATCTCTTTTATATTTATTTCTCATATTCTGGCATTCTCACATCTATGATAGTTATAAAAATTTAATTTAGTTAATATATAAAATTTCTTCTCTGTATTTAAGAGTTTCTTATAATTTTCTTCCATCTTTTTTTCCTTTCCCTCATGTTCATCTCTTTTGTTTCTTAAATTCCACATATGAGTGAAATCATATGGTATTTGTCTTTCTCTGACTGACTTATTTCACTTAGCCTAATGTACTCTAGCTCCATCCACATTGCTGCAAATGGCAACATTTCATTCTTTTTTATGACTAATATTCCATTGTATATATAACCACATCTTCTTTATCCATTCATCAGTTGAAGCACATTTAGCTTCTTTCCATATATGGCTATTGTTGATAATGTTGCTATAGACATTGGGTGCATGTGCCCTTCAAATTCATATTTTTATATCCTTTGGGTAAGTACCTAGTAGTGCAACTGATGAATTATGGGGTAGTTCTATTTTTAACTTTTGGAGGAACCTCCGTACTGTTTTCCACAATGGCTGCACCAGTTTGCATTCCCACCACCAACTGTAAGAGGGTTCCCCTTTCTCCACATCCTCACCAACATCTGTTGTTTCCTTTGTTAATTTTAGCCACTCTGACAGGTGTGAGGTGGTATATCATTGTAGTTTTGATTTGTAGTTTCCTGATGAAGAATGATGTTGAGCATCTTTTCATATGTCTGCTAGGCATTTGTATGTCTTCTTTGGAGAAATGTTTATTATGTCTTCTGCCCATTTTATCACTGGATTATTTGTTTTGGGATGTCCAGTTTGGTAAGTTCTTGACATATTTTAGATATTAACCCTTTATCAGATATATCATCTGCAAATATCTTCTCCCTTCTTCATCAGTTGCCTTTTAGTTTTGTTGATTATTTCCTTCACTGTGCAGAAGTTGTTAGTCTTGATGAAGTCACAATAGTTCATTTTCCCTTTTGTTTCCTTTGCCACCAGAGATGTTTAAAAGTGTTTCTTAAAAATTTACAATTTTAAAAATAATTCATTTGTCAGAAGAGCTTATTAAACAAAAACTAGTAAGACCATCCATCCTGTGTAGTCAAAATCAGCACCAAAATAAATATCTAGAGACATTCTGTTGCAGGGCTTAAATTCAAATAGTTGAACAGATTAGACCATATTCTGCTCTTGAATTTATATAAATAACAAAGTATACTTCCATGATCTTGCTAAGTTACTCTGGCACTGAATGGCTCAAATATTCAAAGAGACATCATTGCCAAACTTTCATTCTTAGCTTTCCTCATTTGGAAATCTTCACACTGTTTTCACAGATTCCTTGGGTGAACCACACAAAGATAATACACTTGTCAAAGAACTGACTTATTAAACCAGTGGGGAAGAACAAAGAAGACTTTTAATATATAAAGCCCAAACCAGATTTTCCTATTTAAAGGAGAATTGTTTGAGATATTGCAGAAGCTTGGTGAATTGCAGAGGTTCTTGACACATATTAGAGTCACTTAGGGAGCTAAGTGAGGGAGTTAAAAAACATTGATTGTCAATGTGATATACCACATTAATAAAAGAAAGGATAAGATCCATATGATCCTGTCAATAGATGCAGAAAAAGCATTTGACAAAATACAACATCTTTCTTAATAAAAATGCTCAAGAAAGTCAGGATAGAAGGAACATACTAAAACATCATAAAAACCATATATGAAAAGTCCATAGCTAATATCATCCTCAATGGGGAAAAACTGATAACTTCCCCCCTGAGATCAGAACACAATAGGGATGTCCACTCTCACCACTGTTGTTTATAATATTATTGGAAGTCCTAGTCTCAGCAATCAGACAAAAAAATTAAATAAAAGGATCAAAACTGGCAAAGAAGAAGTCAAACTTTCACTTTTTTGCAGACGACATGATACTCTACATGGAAAACCTGAAAGACTCCACCAAAAGACATGTAACTGATACATGAATTCAGCAAAGTTGCAGGGTACAAAATCAATGTACAGAAATCGGTTGCATTTTTATACACCAATAACGAAGCAACAGAAAAAGAAATAAAGAAACTGATCCCATTCACAATTGCACCCAGAACCATAAAATACCTAGGAATAAACCTAACCAAAGTCGTAAAAGTATCTGTATGCTGAAAACTATAGAAAACTTATGAAGGAAATTGAAGAAGATACAAAGAAATGGAAAAACATTCCATGCTCATGGATTGGAAGAATAAATATTGTTAAAATGTCAATACTACCCAAAGCAATCTACACATTCAATGCAATCCCAATCAAAATTGCACCAGCATTCTTCTCAAAGCTAGAACAAGCAATCCTAAAATTTGTATGGAACCACAAAAGACCTCAAATAGCCAAAGTAACACTGAAGAAGGAAACCAAAGTGGGAGGCATCACAATCCCAGACTTTAGCCTCTACTACAAAGCTATAATCATCATGACAGTAAGGTATTGGCAGAAAACAGACACACAGACCAATGGAATAGAATAGAGACCCCAGAATTAGACCCCCAAATGTATGGCCAACTAATCTTTGACAAAGCAAAAAAGAGTATCCAAAGGAAAAAAGTCTCTTTAGCAAATGGTGCTAGGAGAACTGGACAACAACATGCAGAAGAATGAAATTAGACCACTTGCTTACCATTCACAAAAATAAACTCAAAATGGGTGAAAGGCCTAAATGGATGTGAGACAGGAAACCATCAAAGCCCTAGAGGAGAAAGCAGGCAACAACCTCTTTGACCTCAGCCACAGGAATTTCTTACTCAACATATCTCCAAAGGCAAGGGAGTTAAAAGCAAAAATGAACTATTGGGACCTTATCAAGATAAAATGCTTCTGCACTGCAAAGAAAACAATCAACAAAACTAAAAGGCAACTGATGGAATGGGAAAAGATATTTGCAAATGACATATCAGATAAAGGGCTAATATCCAAAATTTATAAAGAACTTACCAAACTCCACACCCAAAAACCAAATAATCCAGTGAAGAAATGGGCAAAAGACATGAATAGACATTTTTCCAAAGAAGACATCCAGATGGCAAACAGTCACATGAAAAGATGCTCAACATCTCTCATCATCAGGGAAATACAAATCAAAGTCACACTGAGATACGACCTCACACCAGTCAGAGTGGCTAAACCAAACAAACCAGGGAAGTATAGATGCTGCCGAGGATGTAGAGAAATGGGAGCCCTCTTGCACCATTAGTGGGAATGCAAACTGGTGCAGCCGCTCTGGAAACAGAGTGGAGGTTCCTCAAAATATTAAAAATAGAACTACCTTATGACCCAGAAATAGCAATACTAGGAATTTACCCAAGGGATACAGGAGTGCTGATGCATGGGGGCACGTGTACCCCAATATCTATAGCAGTGCTTTCAACAACAGCCAAATTATGGAAAAAAGCCTAAATGTCCATCAACTGATGAATGGATAAAGAAGATGTGGTTTATATATACAATGGAATAGTACTTAGCAATGAGAAAGAATGAAATCATGTCATTTGCAGCAACATGGATGGAACTGGAAGGTATTATGCTGAGCGAAATAAGTCAGTCAAAAAAGGACAGATATCACATGTTTTCACTCATATGTGGATCTTGAGAAACTTAACAGAAGTCCATGGGGGAAGGGGAGGGGAAAAAATAGTTACAAACAGAGAGGGAGGGAGGAAAACCACAAGAGACTTAAATACAGAGAACAAACTGAGGGTGGATGGGTGGGGTGGGGTGGGGAAGAGTGGAAAGTGGGTGATGGGCATTGAGGAGGGCACTTGTTGGGATGTGCACTAGGTATTGTGTGTAAGCCAATTTGACAATAAATTGTATTAAAAATAAATAAAAATTAAAAAAATAGAAAACATTGATTGTAAATCACTCTAGGGTTAGGGCAGTGCTTGATACTCATTTTTTTTTTTTAATTTATTTTTGAGAGACAGAACACAAGTGGGGGAGGGGCCGAGAGAGAGGGAGACACAGAATCCGAAGCAGGCTCCAGATTCTGAGCTGTCAGCACAGAGCCTGACGCAGGGCTTGAACTCATAAACCATGAGATCATGACCTGAGCCAAAGTCGGACACTTAACCAACTGAGCCACCCAGGTGCGGCCCCCCTTTTTTAACTTATTTTTTTTTTTTGAGAGACAGAGACAGAATAATCATATTTTTAAAGCTTTTCTGATTATTCTCATGAGCAGCCATGGTTGAAAAGTTCTGAGGCAGTAGAAAAAGATATGACCCTCCAGTTACACACTGCATACTGAACATATATGTTTGCCCCTACTCATTTCTCCTAAGTCCTAATGACTGAACAATGAGTCTATTGTGCTCCTGACTAGGGCTTCACTCTTGCATACACACTGTCTAAGCTTTATTCCTCTTAATTTCCCTGTGTGAAAACCTTTTATTTGTTTCACTACTCAGAGTTCTGAATGAGGTGGTGGAGTAGTCCTGAAATTCTCAGGACCCAAATGTTTGTCTACCATTTATTATCGTTATTTCAAAATGGGCAATTTGTAGTCATTCAATGAACCTGCCATCATTGTTAAGTTTTCCTACATGTACAAATGTCATGGGCCAAATGGCACCAAATGCTTGAAATTCTGGCAGGATTTTCCCAAGAACAATTCAGAGTTTCAGTGGCCACCCTGGAGCACCTGAGACGCATATATAGGACAATCCACTGTGTAGTGGACACTCAAAGACTCCAAATATGCTATTGTCAGCGTACAACAAATTTATATGAAGAGGCTTTTAAGAGAAAAATTTCATGTGTGACAATATGTATGGACCCAAAGAATATTATGCTAATTGAAATAAATCAGATAGAAGAAGACAAATACCATATGATTTCACTTCTATGTGGAATCTGAAAATGAAACTTAAACAACAGAATCAGATTCATAAATATAAAGAACTGGTGGTTTCCCAGGGGGAGGGAAGTGGGGGGATGAGCAGAATTGGTGAAGGGGATTAAGAGGTACAAATCTCCAGCTATACAATAAATAAGTCACTGGGAAGAAAAGTACAGCATAGGGGCTATAGTCAATAATGTTGTCTGGTGACAGATTGTAACTACACTTATTGTGGTGAGCACTTCAAAAGGTATGTAATTGTAGAATCACTATGTTGAATTCCTGAAAGTAACATGATATTATGTGTCAACTCTACATTCATTTAGAAAATATTTGTAAAGTAAAAAATCAGAAATTTAAATTTTCTTTCTTTAAAACTGCTTAAAGAAGACTAATAAGAACATCAGGATCTAAAATCCAAACTTAAACTCTCTTCTTCTCCTGACTCAACTCAGGGCCTGCCTCCTGTTTATTGATTATCTCCTCTCTCCTTGATCTGTTCCTCTTGCTGTCCCTTCACTGGACCCTCTTCTCTTCCCTCTACTGACCCTTCATATACATAACCCTCTTACTGACCATAACTCCTCACAATATCTTCAAGGGTAAGTGGAGAAGAACATCACCCCAACTCCAGTGGAATTGTACCTTCAAACATTGATGATGTTCGGACCTATAGAATCAACTTTTCTAACTCACACTGAAAAACAAAATTTTAATGAAGAATTGAAATTTTTCTTTGAATCATGTTAATTTGATATTCTCTGATCTTTACCAATTAATATATCTCCTAGTAAGACCCAGAAAAAAAAAATCTGGTTTTATTAAAAAAAAGAGGACAGACTGATTAAAGAATTATATGAAAGCATTGATCGAAATTTGAACATAAATAGATGATAAAAAGGACATAAAAGAGTATAAGATCTCTTAGCTGCTATCTCTGAAGTCTTTTCTATAAACATTGGTCAAAAATCAGGTCCTGTAAACAGGAAAAATAAATAAATTTATCCATCTTTAGAAACTATACTAATCTCAATCAGAGAAAACATTATAACTACCTATGCATCTTGGTTGATGGTTTTAAAGCTGAAGTGGCAGATTTAATAAGGAAACAGAAGATTAAGATGTTCATTTGCTTCCTGTCTGAATTACAAAAGCTAGCAAAAAAAAAAAAAAACCCTAGAAAAACAAAAACAAAACAAAAAGCTCTGAAGACACTTGGACTACATAAAAAGAAAAATTGCAGACCAAATTAATACCTCTTCAGATTAAGCAACAAGGTCACCTCTCTTGAATGTGTAGAAGAAAACACATTCATATCATAAGAAAAAGAACAATGGAAGAACATTAACTCTGCCTTAACTGAGAAGAATATCAATCAATCAATCAATAAGGGGGTGGGGGGATTTGTCTAACAGAATAACACCCTGTAAGAATAAATCATTTCTGTTCTGCCCAAAATTGCCCTTACCATGAAAAGGAAATCTTTCCATGCAATCTGCATAACTAATATATTCTATATCTAGTTGACTTTATGACTGTTGTTTTATTCCTTCCTTGGAATAACAAGATTTCAGGGCTAAGAATCTCAAATACCCCTCAAGCTTCTCAACTCATCTACTTCCTGTCTGTCTGGGACATTGCACTATAGTCATCAGGCTTTTCTGCTTAGGGATTTCACTCCAGTGAATCTGCTAGGACAAAATCTACTTTAAAAATGGGATTATTTATTCAATTTGGATCAGACAGCCACTTTCTGGACAAAAATTCAGTCTATAATTCGATGAAACCTCCTGTATTGATTTCTCACTCTCTGAATTTGTCTCCAGGAGCTTCTGTGGTAAAAACAGTTGAGATGTCAGACACATAAATGAGACTGAACCCTTAATGACCTCAACCGACCTGGCTGAGCCCTTAGTGAAATTAACCCAATACCCACTAAAAAGAGAGAATACTTGGAGCACCTGGGTGGCTCAGTCAGTTAAGTGTCTGACTGTTGCTTTCAGCTCAGGTCATGATCTCACAGTTTACGTGTTTGAGCCTCACCTCTGGCTCTGTGCTGACATCACAGAGCCTGCTTGGGATTCTCTATCCTTCTCTCTCTTTGCCCCTCTCCTGACTGGACACGTGCCCCTGCACTCTCTCAAAATAAACAAACAAACTTAAGAAAAAGAGAGAGAGAATACTCAAGAGCTGTTGTGCATTATATCTGTGTATCCCCTAAAACAACTCATTAGTCTCTGTATTAGCCCTTGTATTAGCCCTGTCCTACCCACCAAAAAGGTAAATAGGTACAGCTACTGCTTTGTTGAAGTTTTAAAAGCCATTGAAAGGTTGTGCTTCTTTGCTTCTCAGGGATCCCCAGCCCCAATATCGTCTTATCCTTGCACACCGACATAGCTATTTACATTATGGCATTAGATCTACACCCAGCATTCTTGATATATATACTTACACCCAAGACTTATGGTATCTGTTTGCATTCGCTTGAGAAAATCAACAATATGCTTGAATAGTTAGGCCCTAGAGTTTACAGAAGTACCTTCTTACTCCTTACAAATACTTAATCATAAACTTACAGACATCCAATTCCCAGGAATCCACTTATATACAATATGTTGATGATCTTCTGTTATGCTGAGAGTCTTACAGAATTTAATTCCCTTCACTTGAGAATAACGCTACCATAAAAGAAACACAAAGTACCTATGAATTCCAATTTTGTCAGACCTACATGTATTAACTAGGCTATAACTTCAGACAAAATGGGTAGTCTCTTTCCCTTCAAAGACTGGAAGCTATTCATGATTTTACCTGGATAATTGCTAAAAACAGTTCTTGGTCCCATGGGATACCATAGATACTGGATTCCACAGTCTTCTGATGTGATAATCCCTGACACATCTAAACCCTTTCCTTGAATAGAGCCTAGAGCATCTAAAGGACTACCTTTAAAAGACCTACCTTTAAACTCCCAAATTACTATAAATCTTCCCTCCTCCCCCTGTTTGTACCTGTAAGATCAGGTCAAGTTTTGAATGTCCCACACAATCGAGATTATAAACCTATTATTCATCATAGCCTCTCATTGACCCCAGGGCTAACGCTTGCCTTTCTAGTTCATGTGCAGTAGCAGCAGCAGCATAGTTAACTAGAGCCTATGTTGAATTCATTTTAAAATATGTATTTTATCTCATGATTTTTCAGGTTACTCATACCTTACTCTTGACTGAAAACACTCACCATTTTTCTTCTAGATTGACCACTAGGAGGCTACTAAATTGACTATAAATCTAATGTGCTCAGTCCTGCTCACATCTAACCCTCTGCCAGAAGCCAAATCTACACAAGTTAGTGAAACTGTAGTCCTTAGTTGGACCTTTTAGTCAATGGAAATAAGAATACAAATGTGTGTACAGATTGTACAGATATGCTTTTGAGGTGGTTCATAATTTTTGCACACTCTGGAAGCAATATAATTTCTTAAATGCAGATGGTAGTTGAAGTAAATATGATAGTCATATAAAACCCTCTTAAGATGTCTTTTTTCTAAAGGTATTTACTACAGTGATCCTGTTACCAGATGTCCCATGTATCTATGGATCTCACCCTTTCCTTGACTCTGCCTTTTTATAGACTAATACAGACCGATATCGTAAAGATTTAATGTGTGTGGGACCCAAGGAATTTAACAAAAATCCCCTACCCCTGGACAAGCAGAGCAAGACTAACTCCATTTTGTGCTACACCCACCATCTCATGTATAACCCCCACATGACCCACTTATTGCTTAAGACACTCCCCCACCCTAGTCAAGCCCCTGAGCACACCCTTACTGGAAACCGGCTCAAATAGGAATGCAGAATCCCTAACCGCCCAAGAATGCAAACCCCGCCTTTTGCCTGCCAAACTTTCGCGCCAGTTCTGACCAGAGTGATAGGCTAGTTCAAACAGTTACTATAGGGTAAATTGTAATTCAATTGGCCACCTGCTTGTGGACTGACATGACTATGCAACTTTCTGTGTGTGTTACAATCTCATTGGCCACTGGCCCCTATAAAACTGCTACGCCTCTTAACCTAGGGGTCCAAGTCCCTGCTCTGCTGTGTCGGGTATACTTGGGCCCAAGCTCGAGCTTGCAAATGAACCCTCGTGAGTTTGCATTGGTATCGGCTCCTTGGTGGTCTCTCGGATTCGAAATGGGGGGCATTACATGTGTATACTCAAGACTACCATCAATAGATTCAAGAGATTCACCAAAAGTATAAACCTCATGACCCCTAAATGACCCACAGCCTGGAAATCTGGTTTCCTGGAAATTACATCACTGTAAGACCGCTCTTAAAGTTTATTAGAGGGGACCTTACAAGGTACTATTAACCACAAATACTGCAGTAAAACTCTAGGAATCAAGCTTTGAATTCATATTTCCCAGTTAGAGAGCAATATATGTATATTATACATATATTGAGAGAAAGACATATATTTAATGCGTATACTTCAGTTGGGATACACACACACACACATATGCAACTTTGTATATATGTTATATAAATTTTGTAAATATCCAAATTTTGGCCATATACTCCTACCACAAAACAAATCTCAAGAAATTTCAAAGGGCTGAAATCAAAATGGCATGTTCTCTAGCTTCAATGCAACTAAAATCAATAACAAACAGGAACTAGAAACCCACATATTTTTAAGATTAAGAAACCATTAAATAACTCAGGGCTCAAAGAAGAAATCATAACTGAAAAAATGTTTTAAATAATAACAAAATTCTGCAGTACCAAAACATTTTACATATAGCTAAAACTCTACCTGGTTAGGAAATTTATAAATATACTTGTAAGCACTAGAAAATAAGAAAACTGAAAATCAGTGATCTTAGTATCTATGTAAAAAATTTAGAAACAGTACACGAAATACCCCCAAATAGAAGTAAATAATGAAGATCAGAACATAAATTTATGAAACAGAAATAAACATATAATAAAAGTTTAAAGTCAAAATTAGTTTGTCTAAAGTTCTAAAATAAATGAAAACTCTGTAGCAAATGATCAACAAAAAGAGAAAGCACAGTAACCACTGTAAGGAATAAAGGAAGAGGAGCTAATTATAGATGCTGTTGATATTAAAGAGATGAGAGAATATCATAACTTATGTAAGGAATTATTTTTTTAGATAAAAGAGACATTTTTAGATTGAAGAAAGAATGGGATATTCCTATTTTTCCATGGCCAATCTCCCCCAAAACTTACTTTCTGACATTTAAGAAAAAGTCATTTTTATCTTATAAGAGCTTCTCCAGAGATGAAGAAACACTGCTCTTTACCCTATGTGAAGCTATTACAATTCTTATTACAAACCTGTAAAGAACAATGCTAAAAAAGAAATTTTCAGGTTACTCTAATTCAAATATGTATATAAAAGTCCTAATCAAAACTTTCTCAAAATAAATACAACAAAATAAAAAAGGAATAGTATAGCAGAACCAATTTGATTTATCACAGAAATGCAAGGTTAATTTAGTATAAGAAAATCAACTAATATTATCTGTCACATTAGCAGGTTAAAAGAAGTTATGCCATCATGTAAACGGTGCTGAAAAGAAGTGACAGATATAATTCAACATTCATTAATTACATTTTTCAAGAGAGAGAGAGAGAGAAGCATATGGGGGGAGAGCATAGGGAGAGGGAGACAGAGAATCTTAAGCAGGCTCCACACCCAGTGCAAGCTGACACATGACCTTGATTGCCCTCCTGATGACCTAAGCCGAAGTCAAGAGTCAGACGCTTAATCAACTGAACCACCCAGGTGCCCCAGGAAGAACAAATTTTATTCAGATTAAAATAGAAAAAAAAAATCCCTTATCACCCTATCATGATTCACAGATGATATGATGGTTTGTGAAGAAAACTTTTAATTGTTTTGAAAACAAATTGAATATGTACAAGTTTTGACAGATCAGTAGATTCCAAATCAATATGTATCAATCAATGCTATTTATATTCCAGCAATAAACAGATTTACTTCAACTTTTAATAGATCAGTTAAAAGAACACAAATATAAAATGCCAAGAGAAAAATTTGTGTATGACTTCTGTACGAAAAATTATAACATTTTATTATTTTACTGAAAATTACTGAGTACTTATATAAGAGAGAGAAAGATTTTGTGAAGAAATTAGAAGACTTAATAATACAAAAATGGTAAATGTCCCCTAAATGGTCAATAATGTAATGAAAACCCAATCAAAATCCCAACAAATTTTGGTAATTGCTGTTGTTTTTTATAAAGAGTTAATGTCACTTTGGAATACAATTTGAAAATAATATATCTTAGGACCCAGCAATTCCATTTCTAGAAATATGATTCAAAACTATACTGTATATAACCTTGTATAAATGGACTCAAGGTACAAGCATGTGCAAGCATGAGAATAGCAATATTGTCCACAGGAGAAGAAACTGGCATATTGATTTTCAATTGCTGCTGTAACAAACTGCCACAAACTCAGTGGCTTAAAACTACACAAATTTATTCTTGTAATTCTATAGTTTAAAGGCATCACTGGGCTAAACTCAAGGTGTCAATAGGACTGCATTCCTTTCTGAAGGCTCTAGTGAGAATATGTTTTTTTGCTTTTTCTGGTTTCTAGAAGCCACCCATTTTCCTTGGCTCATGGCCTCCTTCCATCATCTTCAAAACTAGCAACATGGCATATCTATGATCATTCTTACATAGTCAAACTCAGTCTTTGATTATCCCAGAAAGTTTCTTCCATTTAAAGGAATGAGATTGGGTTGGGCGCATCTAGATAATCCAAAATAATCTTCCCATCTCACAGTCCTTAACCTTACTCATAGCTGGCAAAGTCCTAAATCCATTTTGCCATGTAAGGGAATTCTCATGTGGTTGAGAATTCAACACATTGAATTCAACAAATTCAATGTGGCTAAAGGAAGGGCTTCTGTGAGATTTGGAAGGAAGAAGCAAAGCAGCTGCCATTATTCTTAGATCATTATGGTCAGGTAGTAAATAGACAAAGAAATGTAGAGGTGCCAATGGCTCCCAGCTCTCTCTCTCTCCTGCATTTCATGTTCAGCCTGTCTTTCCACTTGCTGGCCTTGCTAATCAAATTGGCACCTGGTCTACCACCAAATGCTGGTATTTCCTAACTCACAGACCTCTCCACAAGCTCCTTCTTCATGTGCCATTTTGGTGGTTAGATGTGTTTGTCTTTCTTGTTTCCTCTGCAAGTTTTGACTTGCTATTTATGACACTGTTTAAGGAGAGATCTGTTAAGTGACACACTCTCTCTCTTCCTTATCCCTGAACTCTCTCCTCTAGAGTTTCACTTTGCAAGTTACTCCCATATTTGTGTAAAGTCTATTTCTATAATAGAGCTTTTATTTCGTAAACACTCACAGTTGTCCTATTCCTTTTATAAAGGAACCCTGAAGGTCATAGTCAAAAGAAAGTGAAATGGATTATTAAATTGTGGTATTTGTGTATGTATGGCTTATCTCACGAAGGAAGGAAGGGAGGGATGGAGAGAGGAAGGAAGGAAGGGATGGGAGGAAAGGAGGAAGAGAGGAAGGGAGGAGGAAAGAAGGAAGGAAAATTTTAGTGCATGAAATGAGCACCTGCTGCCTCAAGTCAGTCACAAAAATTTAGTTTGAGTCTGGTCCAGAGGGAAGATTTCTTTGCCTCTCATTTTTATAATGATAATTCCCTAACAAAGCCCAGCAGGTGATTAGTTTTAGTAAGCACTGGCATCAGCATTCACTGCTCCCTGAGGAACTAAATTCTCCATCTAATGGAACTTTTCTTACAAAAACATCCCAGGAAGGAAAAAAAAAAAAAAAGGACGTTAGAGTGGGAGAGAGCCAAAGCATAAGAGATTGTTAAAAACTGAGAACAAACTGAGGGTTGATGGGGGGTGGGAGGGAGGGGCGGGTGGGTGATGGGTATTGAGGAGGGCACCTTTTGGGATGAGCACTGGGTGTTGTATGGAAACCAATTTGTCAATAAACTTCATATAAAAAAAAAAAAAAAAAAAAAAAAAAAAACAAAAACATCCCAGGATGAAGAAAAGGAAGCATACTCTTCAAAAATGGACTTTAAACCAACATATTTTTCAGAACACAGAGCAGTGTCACTCTTATGTTTCCCATTTATTGAGCTCTTACTAGTGCCCGACATTGTGCTAAGCATCATTTCATTTAATTCTCACAAAAACCCTATGGAAAACAGAACAAGATCCTCACTTTATATATGAAGAGACTGAAGGTCTAAGAGTTTAAGTACCCTTCCACAGGTCACAATACGTGAAAGATCTGGCAAGGAAACCCAGATCTTGCTAACTGAAGTCTGCATTCAGCCTGCATGGGATCCAAGGTAAAAAAACAAAACATAATATTTGAAGTAACCAGAGTTTTCCTGGCTCTATAGTTTACCTCCAAGTTATGCTCCATGACACTTGGCATTTGATGTTTGTACAGTATTCACTATTCTCATTTGGTTCAAGGAAACCAGTCTCCCACCCTTAGGAATAAATTCATAAAAGGTACAGAAGGAGGAGGCAGGTCATGTGGAATAAAGCATAGAGAAAGGTAATGAATCACAGAGGTTTAGGCCCAGGTTCTCAAGCCGGATGGATTTGAATCTGCATCCCAGCTCTGTAGAAAGAGAAATGGAAGAAATAGGAAGGGAGAAATCTTTGGCAGCTCTGGTGTTCTATTATTACATCTATTAAATGATAAATGATCTCAAATATATGGAATTTCCTAATTTTTAAAAATTTCTTACTATTTTACTACTGGGGAGAAAAAATACTGCTTTGTTGAGACAATGGATTTATTTTTTGTTTTCAGCTTTTTATTCCATGTATTCTTATAAATCAACATTTTTATAAGCCAAGTCAAACTGCCTTATTCAAGAAGTCCAGATTGGATATAAACACACAACATTAAGCTATGGCTTGGGTTACATTGAAAGGCTTAGATCATGGCAGAACAATCATGTGATCAGTGTCAGGGCTAGGTCTTGGATAGCAATGGGATATATCAAGGAAGAGAAGAAATAGTTTAGTCCAGGTCTGACTAAAATAAAAAGCTACATAATGCAATTAAGTCCATGGGTTAATAACCACGCTAAGTACTTTGATATAACCACATTAAGGAGAGTCTAATGTCAGGAGTTGCATGTATTTGAGTTAAAGGGCCATTAGCTATAATTTCATGTTGAATCCCAAATCAGAGTGTATTTTTAAATAGCAACAAAACAGTCAGCTGGCAAGGGTACATGGGCAGTATGAAGTCTCATTCAAGCAGATGCGCATTGCAGAAGGCTATTACTTCACTGAAGGAAGTATGTTAGAGCAAAGGTTAATCAGAAATCCTCTGTAACATATCTACTTTGCACTCAAGGCCTAAAATTTCACTGTCTATGATATTTCCCATCCTGAATTACATCCAACCACACTGTTCAATAAGGCCTACTAGGGTGTTCTGCAATGACATAAAATGATAATATCAAGAGATTCCAACAACAAAATATCACCAGTATAAAAGATGCTAAAAATTTGAATATAAAATTTCTTCCATTATAAAATTTTCTGGGAGAAACAGTCTAAAAATTAAATTTTACAAGTTAAAGCCCAAATTTAAAGTCCCAAATGATGTCCAAATTCAAAATATCTTGCTTCTGTGAATTAATTAACGTTTAATAATTACCCCCTCCCAACCTCCTAATTCTACCCATCTCAGCTGTTCCAGGTAGGATTCTCTTGGCAGCTGAAGCTTTGGCTCTTTCACTGGAATCAGTATAGTCTTTTAGAAATTACGTTGTTGAATTATTCAATAATAAATTTCTCTTGTCTTACTTTGAAGAGTTCAAAGCATTAGTAAGACACAAGATTTTTGCAACTCTGGCCCATAGCCTTCAAATTTAGAAAAGAAGCCAATTCCCAGCCCATAGAACCATTATAACAGGTAATAGTTCATAGAGGCCAATGCTTAGAAACTCAGAAGTTGGTAGAAAGTCAGTTTGGAGTCAGTTTACAACAGTTTTGTTTGTTTTAATAATGCAGAGCTATGAATACAAACTCACATGGAAGATCTAGCCCATAAAGATTTTGATTATGCTGGTTTATCTTATCTTCTTAGGGGTAGGAATCTACCAACACAACTTATTTTTGTAGAGACTAGCATTGGAAACATTACTGTCTTTTCTCAATCTATGGGAAATGTATAATGGTGATAGATGACACTAATTCTAACTCGAAATGTATTTCTTTCTTAAGAAGTACAATCTCTTCCAGTATGGAATCCAGTGGGGCTCCACTTAGAAACACTGTGTCCACCCTCTCATGAGCAGGCATTTTCAGTCTTAGGCCAATAGTGGCTGTTTTCCCTGCCTCTTGTAAAATTGTTCAGGACCCTCTCACCTGAAAGATGTCTTTTCATGCATTTTCCCCTGTAGCATGTAGCATTCCATTCCCGTGTTGTGAATGGGTTTCTCATGTACTGAGTACTTGTGTTCTCCAGGCATATCATAGTCTGGTACATTTACTCCAAAGGATAGCAAATACACTATCATGTTCAATATGTGCAATGACATGAAAACTATTGGGAGGCACTGAAACCAATCCAAATTGAGAGCCAAATTGAGTCTTGAGCCTGTGCATGAGAAATATGAACATAAGATTATCCCTTCCTTAACCCTCAATTCCATTCACTGAAGTGCAGTTTGGAAAACCCTATCTCACTGGGCCTGGGCAGACTTCTCACTTTCCACTCACCTCTGGAATTTCACCAAATCTCTACAGTGTTCACAGGACTCAGCTGCTTTGAAGTCAAAATCAGCAAAACTCTTCTGCACTTCCCATAAGCAGAATATATTTTCCCTATAACTGAGTCCTTGCCCCTGGTGCTTCAGACTCATTCAGGATTGATGACAGGGTGACCATACAATTTATCACACAGTTTTGATCACAAAATGAAGCACTAAAAAGCATTATCTGAGATTTAGCTGAGCAAATGGGGACATATAGTCACCCTAGTCACTGAGGAGCAAGCGTAACAAACAGGCAATAGGTTAGAAGGTTAAATAAGACCCGCAATAACATGAATTACTGATCGATCTAGAGAAGGGATTGCTTCCCTCTTACTGAGTCAGGGCTCCACCAACAGATGGAAATTGAGCAGTCCACGATGGGGAGATTATCATGTTAGAAAAAGAGGTAATTCGTCAGTGGTTAGAACCCCAACTTCATCTTCTACTTCTTAATGATCTTTGACATGCTTGATATTTTTCTCTTTATTAAAAATCTTCAAGTACTGCTGGGTAATCACAGTTCTCCGATTTTTCTCCCGCTTCCCTGCACACACCTTTTTAGTTGACTTTGTTGCCCTCTCCTTCCCCCTTGTGAGGGAGACATATTGGACTGACCCTGAGGACTCGTTTTCACCCTTTTCTGGCACTGTCTTCATAGGCAACTTTTCATTAAATGGCTTTAAATAACATTTATGACGATGATCTTCCAAGTTATATCTCCAGACTGGTCAATTCACTTCTGCACCAGATTCATTAATTACTTAAGGGTCATCATCATTGTAACCTAATAAAGCCCAAGTAAAACATAAATTCTAGCCTAGAAAATGTACTAAGCCTCAAACCTTTCCTATCTCAATAAATGGCACAACATTCATATGTTTCCTCAAATATAAAAACTTGGGCTGACCTTTGGAGTACATTTTATTTTTGTCTCACACCCATCAACTAATGCATCACTAACTCTTCCTGTATCTACTTGAAAGGTGCATCCCCAATTGGGTAATTTCTCATCTTTTTTTGTTGCTACAACCTAATGCAAACTATCTCATCTCTCACCTGGAATACCATGTTAACTTCCTAACAAATCTCCTGGTCTCCCACTATTAATCCCCAGTGATTCATCCTCTTCAGTGTTTTCAGGGAGGGGAGGGCCTTCTATCACTATTTCCTCTCTTTCTAAAAACTCACCAATGGCATCTCATAGCAACCAGAATAAAAGTTTATTATGGCTTCTAAGATCCTATATAATCTGGCCCTTGCCTACCTCTCTGATCTATTCTCTCTTTGTATTCACTACATTCCAGCCACAGTCTCTGTATTTCTATCCCTTTAATAGGCAAATATCATTCCCATATCCAGGGCCCCTGATCTTGCTATTTCTTCTGTTATGGATGCTCTTCTCCAGAATCTTTTCACAACTGACTCCATATTACTCAAGTCAGCCTTCTCAAAGATATCTTTCTTAACCATGTTAACTAAAGCTCCTCCCTTCCCTTGTATGTCCTATTTTACTTTATCACTTATCAATTCCAGAAAATCCAGGGCAATGTAATCTCTTTAAACAGTATCTGGCACCCAGTAAGTAATCATTAAATAGTTCTTGACTGACAAATATGGAAAATGTGTCATTCTGAAACCACTGAAATCCATTGAAACCATAACTAAAAACTGTGGCCTTTACATGTATTTTCCCCAGATCTTTATTTACACAACCAACCTTAATTCTGAACTTTTGGTTCACTGCCCCATACATGTTTCATCTTCTCTCATAAGTCTGATATAGCTTGTGTTAGTTCAATAATCCCAACATCTACCCTAATAGATTAATGTTGTTTATAAGTTGGTGAATCTACAATATGCTTGTTTTATGAACTATCATAATTAAAAATACAATTTATGCAATTTTTGATTCCTCTTTCTCCTTTATTTTCTCATCAGTTGAACATCAATAGAGTTCCTGCAGAGCTCTGTCACTAAGACTTGGCTTTTTCTCTCTCCCAGTTTCATAAATATCACCTCAGAAAGCTAATACATTACTACATTTAAAGTTACATTCCTCAAATGTCTGTTTCACATTGTTAGAGAGAAAAGGTGGCTGATTTTTGCATTAACAAAAATAGTATATAAAAACAAATTTGCTCCCCAGGTCTTCTCCACTGGTTAAGGAGAATCCAGGTTATGGAGAAAAAAAACAAAAAAACACAAAAACACAAAAAACTCAATGAAACTTTTCCTGTTTTTCTGTAGTTCTTTTCAGTTTTATTTTGAAGAGGCATAAACCAGACTGCTTGCTGGGAAGCATATTAGAGAAATTAGATTTAAGTTAAATTTTATGAAAATCACTCATTCCAAGTAAACTACAGTAGACCAGGTGTTCTTCAAGCTCAGAATTAGAGCAGGCTATAGCTTTTGACTTTGGCAGACTGCAAGTAGGTTGCAGAAAATGTTTAGCCTATGTCTCAACACTGTGAGAATACTTTTTTATTCTCTTCCTTTCCATTTAAGGGCACTCTGTACTTTGGCAGGAGCGTGGCCAAATTACATTTTTCCAGTTATGTAAGGAGTTATGTGTGGAAACTTGGCTTACACAGCTCTGTTTCATTTTAGTGATTTTTCAGCTTCCTTTCTGGATGGTTTTCTGAATAATTGCTGCTTGGCTGTCCTTTCCCTAAATCTAGCTCAAGTTGTACCACCCTGCCCAGTCTTTGTTTCCTCTGCCACAAATTGTATCAGTTGTGTCGGCATCCTTGGGCTAGCCATACACAGCCAATTTACCCCACGGTAAGCTGATCCGCTTTTTCCTGTGTCCTAAGCCCAAATCACAGAACACCTTCAATGTATATTTGATATATTGAGTATAGACTTGAGAGCAGCTATACCCAGGAACCTCACAGGACAGAAGAGACTTAGGAATGCTGCTAAGGGAGGAATACAGTGTTACAAGGGGAGAAAAACCAACCAGGACATAAGAGTGGAAAAACACGAGACCAGAGAGACACATAAAATAGAGTCAGAGATAAGAGAAAATTTATCAGCAGTACATTGAATCAGACACAAATTTTAACATAGTATTATTTTTAGATATAAATGACCTAGAAATAAAAAAATAGAATTTTAAATTGATTGAATTGTTTAAAACAAAGGTTTAATCTAGTCATATTCTTAAACCATATACTATTTATGTCGAATTACTTTGCAGGTAAGTATTATATGTTGTTAAATGTCAAAGAAACCTGAGTGACTTTTAGCTGATTACAATAGTAAATCCATTCTATCTCTATGCTCAGTCTTCATGGCTTCATGTTTGCATCTTTGAAATGGCTCACAAAGTCGTGACTGTAAGACAAAATCTGATTTTACTACAAAATCACAGGAAGAGAGTATCAATTCAGAGATGAAGAATCTTTTTATAATAATCCAGTTCATAAGAGAAGAATGCAAGAAAAGAATAGTTGAGCCAAAGAAAGAAAGAAAGAAAGAAAGAAAGAAAGAAAGAAAGAAAGAAAGAAAGAAAAGATTGGTCTCAGCTTTAGTTTGCAAACAGAATTTGTTAGTCATTTCAGGTATTTGGTTTCTACAAATGTCAAATCCTTTTATTTACATTTGCTTCTACAAAGACACCAACAATAAAAGAAAAAGATTATGATAATCCATTTTAATACTACCTACAAGAATAGGAATCTTTTTACCCCAGGAATCAAAGTTTTTCACCTGGAAAAAAATAGTATAAAAAATCAGAAATACATATAGCTGGGAAGGAGATAGATAGCAAATAACAAAAGGGCAAAAACCAGTTGAACATACTTTTCACGTACACTTTCCATCATTTCAGCTATAAGAAAGCCTGCATTTTCTACCCCCTCTTTTACTAGGCTCTGCTCATTTCTTTCTAATCATTCCTACTTTCCAATTGCCACAATTTTATTTGCTAAGAAAACAAAAAATAAATTTGAACAACACATAAAAGGTTTTTCATAAATGTAGATTCCCATTAATCCAAAACTATACCAAAATAAATATATTACATTTCAAGGTATAGTAAATGCCTTTAAGATGTCTGTCTTTTTAAAAATTTTTTTAATATTTGTTTATTTTTGAGAGAGAGACAGTGTGAGCTGGGGAGGAGCAGATAGAGGGAGACACAGAATCCGAAGCAGGCTCCAGGCTCTGAACTGTCAGCACAGAGCCTGATGCAGGGCTCAAACTTATGAACAGTGAGATCATGACCTGAGCTGAAGTCAGTGCTCAACCAACTGAGCCACCCAGGTACCCCAAGATTGCTGTGTCTTCTTAATTCTTGTTAAGTCTTGGTATGCTTTGCATGCATGTGTAGTTACATGTGTATGTATATACTTTAATTTTATTCTTTAAAGCATAAATTCATGTAAAATAATTTAAACACTTCATTTAAAGAAAACATCTATATATGGTTGAAATAATGATACATAGAGAACATATGCATATGGGGCAAATATAAGTACTATGGCATTACTAATACAGTGGATATTTTATAAATATAACCAAGTCAGCAAAACTCAAATGTTGATCACAGAACCCATCCTGGCCCAACCTTCTGAATAAAAGTACACTTATAAAATTAGAAGAGAGGCTTCCCTTCTCTGTGACCCTAAAGGCATTAGGAACCTTTAGAATACTACAACTAAGAGGAGCAAATGCTGTTTTCCTACCTTTTCTGAAGAAGAAAGCACCAGAAATATGGCTGAAATTTGGAGGAGCACTTGAACATCACATCCAGAATGGGTGTGGGTAAGAATCTTGAGCCTAAAAACAAGCACGAGCACTCTTCATCCTCAAGCAGAGCTCCTCGCTGCTCATTTGGTTGCCTTCCAGAATTCTTCCTTTCCTGATTTTATCAAGAATCCATTCATCTCCAGCATTGCCAGGTATGATGCTCCAAGTAAAACTGGACAACCCAGCTCCACAGTTAATCCTAATTTATTCCAAAGCAATCCCTTTGACCCTACTTTCCAAAGACTGGTCCAAGGTGGTCATGTGTGATAAGCCATGGCCAGGCTCACGGCACTACATCTTGTGTAGGCCTGATAATGTTGTAAGAAATATAGCTTGGAACAACATACCTGAATTCTCTTAAATGACAATAGGTAGAAACAAGTGGTACATACTCCACACTAACTTAAAATAGTATAAAAGACATCAAATTCAACTGGCTTGGAAGATGCTTTTCTCTGCATAAGTTTCAGAAACCACCAAACTGTGATGTGCAAACTTCAAGAAAAACAAAGGGAGCAAGCCTAGGTGGCTCAATTGGTTAAGCATCTGACTTTGGCTTAGGTCATGATCTCACAGTTCATGAGTTCAAGCCCTGCTTCAGGTGAGCTCAAGCCCCACATCAGGTGAGGACGAGCCTCGCTTCTCTCTCCCTCCCCCTCTGCCTCTCATGGGATTCTCTCTCTCTCCCTCTCTTTGCCCTTCACTCACTTGCACCCTCTCTCTCTCAAAAAAAAAGAAAAGTGAAATACTAAGACTTAATACTCTTGAAGTATATTTTTGCCTATCTTTTTCACTGAGTATAGGTATAAGAGCAAACCAAACTAAAAGTGACATAAACCAAATCCTAAATATTGGTGCAGCCATTTCTCAAACACGAAACTGATGAGATGATCTGGCCCTAGTCTTGTTAGTCAATAGGAATGATAAATACAGAACAAGAAAGGGCTAATATAGGGATGAGACCACCAGGCTTCCAGAGATCTGACTCCCACTAGGAGGAGCAAGGTCACTTAATCTGTGGAATGTAAGGAAAGGCTTTTGAGAAGACAGTTATTTAAAAAGTAGCCTATTAAGACAGGAGATTTGAGAGCTCTGCCAAATCCGTCCCTTAAGCCATCACCCATAATTTCAATGCTACTAAATTGTGATCATCTTGAAGAATTTTCAGAAGACTGCAAGTGTGGAACACCCAAGCCTAGGTAAGGTAAGCCTGTTATAAAGGCTTGGGTCAGGGCCTACATGCAGGGATGATTATGGATACAAGCTGGATCTTTCCCCTAAAATTCTTCAACTATGGTGGGATTCATACAAATGCCCATGGATCTGAGAGCCCAGAAGTTTAGGTTTACTGTCCTTTCCCCTTTCTGGCTTCCCTTCTTGGAGGGTTTTGGGTGGGAGTTCTTAGAAGCAGTGGTAATCTCCCTCCTAGGTTCTCTCTTGGACCACAGTTCCAAGTAATGTCTCACTCCACTTGGGCCTAATAGGTAACTCAAATTAATGTGGGTTCCATTTCCAGATGGCAGCGTAGGAGGATCTGGAACTGACCTCTCATGAACACAATGAGATTACAGTTACATAAGGGAAAATTTCCTCTGAAAGAAACTCCAGAACTAACTGAGCAATCCCTATACATCAGGTAAATGAGAAAAAAACCTACAACAAAATGGGTAGCAGAGGCAGAGACACCAGCTCACTGTAAACCTCACATTCTGTGTGGCAACTCACTATTTAGATGGAACTCAAAATTCCAAGCTGCTCCCAGATAAGTGAAAGGTTTAAACCCCATGTCTGAAACCCCAATTTTTGAGGTCTGTGCCTAAGAAATGAGTCCCCAAAACATCTAGCTTTGAAAGCCAAGGGGGCTTGCACCCACGAGACCCACAAGGCTATAGTAATCTGAGAAATAGTTCTTAAAGGGCCACAGGCTCACCTGGCTACCTCCCAGCGTCCAGTACAGAGGCAGCTGACTGATACACACAGTCTTTCAGTGATAGAGACCTATTTGCTTATCCTAAGCCTCAGGCCTAAGAAACAAACATCTAACTTAACACACATCGAGGGGCCTTCTGAAATATTCTTCAAAGACAGAGAGCCACAGGTACCATCTTTGCTATCTCCCTCTGTCTCACTCCAGGTCACTGATATCTCCAGGGAAGAAGCTTGTACACACTTCTGGTGCCCTGATTTTTGCAGCTGCCACCCAGGGGATGCCCCTTGATTGTCTGGCTCTGGTGGCCAGTTGGGTTTACATTCATAGGTCCCATAGGACTATAACAAATGGAGAAAGAATTCCTAAGTAGCCACCTCCTAGAGCAGAGAAGTAGCAGACTGAAATGCCCAGTTTTTCTGTGAAAGAAACCTATTAGTTTATCTTCACAGCTGCTGCCTGAGGGGCAGGCTTCTAATTAAACACACACCTAAGAGCCAACTGTAATCTTTTCCATAGACCTTGGAGGGAGGGTGCTATCTTTGTGCTCTCCCTCTGCCTCGCTCCTTAACACCAGTCTTGGTGATGAATTTTTTGGATTTGACACCAAAGCAAAAGAAATAAAAGCAAAAATAAACAAGTGAGATTACATCAAACTAAAAAGTTTCTGCACAGCAAAGGAAACCATCAACAGAATAAAAAGACAACCTACTAAATGGGAGAAAATATTCACAAATCATATATCTGATAAGGGTCTAATATCCAAAGTATATAAATAACTCATACAACTCAATAACCAAAAGCAAGCATCTGTTTAAAAATGGGCAGAGGATCTGAATAGATCTTTCTTCAAAGACATACAGGTGGTCAACAGGTACTTGAAAAAGTACTCAGTATCACTAATCATCAGGGAAATGCAAATCAAAACCACAGTGACAGAACACCTCACACGTGTAAGAATTCCTATTATCAAAAAAGCCAAAACAATAACAAATGTTGGTGAGGATATAGAGAATAAGTAACAGGAAAACACTGTTGGTAGGAATGTAAATTGTTGCAGTCAATTTGGAAAACAGTATGGAGGTACCTCACATAATTGCAAAAGAACTACCATGTGATCCAGTAATTCCACTTCCTGATATTTACCAAAATAAACAAAAACACTAACTCAAAAAGATATCTGCACCCTCATGTTCACTGCAGCATTATGTACAATAGCCAAGACATGGCAAAGATCTAAGAGTCAATCAATGGATGAATGAATAAAGAAAATATGATACACACACACAGTGGATTACTACTGCATTATTAAAAAAAAAACCACAATGAAATCCTGCCATTTGTGACAACACACACATGGACTTTGAGGGCATTAAGCGAAGTGAAATAAGTTAGAGAAAGACAAATACCATATGATCTTCCTTATATGTGAAATCACACATATGTGAAACACACACACACACACACACACACAACTCAGATACAAAGATCACATTGGTGGTTGCCATATGTGAGGGGTAGGGGAGTCAAATGGGCAAAGGTGATCAAAAGGTACAAACGTTCAGTTACAAAATAAGTCCTGAGGATGTTATGTACAGCATGGTAACAATAGCTAATAATACTGTATTGTATATTTGAAAGTTGTTAAGACAGTAGATCTTAGAATTTCTCATCATGATGCAAAAGATTTGTAACTAGGTACAGTGTTAACTAGACTGATTGCGGTAATCATTTTGCAATGTATACATACATCAAATTGTTATATTATAAACCTGAAATTAATATTATATGTCAATTAAATCACAATTAAAAAAAAAAACTAATGTGGACTAGATAATGTGATTAACAATGCCATGGTTAAGGATACCCAATCCAGGGGATGGGAGGGAACAGCATGACTTGGTAAGCCCCACCTCATCCTTCTGTGGCAGATGCTAGGCCCTATTCCAAACTTGTTGGCTATTCTACTGAATCACAAGTAGGGATCTTCAGAAGGGAGCCTCAGGCCCTTTCCCAGCACAAAAAAACACCTGACTGAAGGATACAAAGAGAGAATGAATTCAGGTTACCAGTTCTAGAGCAGAGAAAGACCGTGCTACTTTACTCTCTATGAAAAGTGAAGTGTCAAGTTTATAGGGAAGCTCTGAAGTCTTGTAATGATTACGGTCCTACTGGTACTTTGTGAGGGCCCTGGCAATGCAAACTATGGATGACCGTCACAAAGGATGATGGGAGAAGAAGTAGCATAAAGTCACAGAAACATCAGGTGTGAACCAGGTCCTGCCTGGATATGTTTGTAGTAGCTGAGAAAACCTCTGTATTTAGAGTCATAGAATGCAGCATTATGAATATCTCATTAAGCTCAGACTGTAGGCACAAATTCTCTTCCCCTTCTGCCTATAAGTTGCTTAGCACTGGTGAGATCCTAAGTAATGGTACAACTACCCAGCAGCAGAGATATTAGAAGTGTTAAAGAGAAAGTAAGGCAGTCTCAGGGCTTAATAAATCATCTAGGATCCCCAGATGGAAGTACATTTGCATAGCTGGTTAAAAAGGCAATTGAGAACTTTGAACCCAACACACATGGTACTTAGTTCTCTGTCCGGGTTTGGCAGAGAACAGTATATGCCAGTGTGCTGAACTGCTAGGAAAGAATATTAAGGAAAATACTCTCCAAACTTAGAGAGAGAATCTCTGTAAACAAAGTGTATCTTTTATGAATTTATATGAAAATAAATGGGAGAGATAAATTATTCTCAGGAGAAATGACCTTTAAAGGTCTCCATAATTTAAGCTTAAAGAAACTGTTCTTAATGGAGATCAGTAAAATGAGTTACCAAAATGAAAGAGTGCAAATGGACCAAAATCCACGAAATACCACTCTTTTAAAATTTTCACAGCCAAGCCCTCATTGTCATTTCTACCAGTCTTTAAATCTGGGCCAGCTTTTTGGTCTATCTCCCACTTTAGATAGATGAAACATGAATATATATATAGATTGTCAAGAGTTTTTTTTATGAAGATTCTTTATTAACTGGTTTGGCATTTTTAAGTTTATTAAAATTATTTATTTATTATTTTGTATTATACAGACACTATCTCACTTGACATTAAGTTTTTTCTAAACTGACATTGTATTCTATAATTTATTAAAGAATAAGGTCTAGCCAATAGCTTATAACAAAGATGGACAAAGGGAAAAAGCTAGAATCAAAGCTACAAAATTAAGAATCCTATGCAAACACCAGGAGGTCTATCTAGTTTTCTAAAGTCACTTTTACATGTATATCTTTTCCATGAAATGAGTAAAGAAAGGCTAAAATAACTTCACATTGTTTTTAATCTATAAACAAATTCATAAGAACTCAAGTCTAATCTATCGTTGTATAAGCATGAATTGTGATTGTACTTTATTCCAATAAGAACCCAATTTTAAAAAGCATCAGTAAAAATCCCATTGTTTTATAGTTAATCAATGATGGTAAGAGACAAAAATAAATGGGAAATCATTTTATGCCATCAAATCCATCTAAATGAATCCAAATTCCTTATGAAGAGACCAAGAAAAAGTTCATGCTCCAGTATAAAATTTTTAAGGTTTTAAAACAAATGTTTTATTCTATCTGTGAAGTACATCAAGTTTTCTCTTCCTCATTACTGTATCTAGTGAAGCAATTCTGATTTTTTTGTGCATTTTACTATTAATGTGCATAGTGTTCTGAAATAAACTGACAATTTCTACAGAGAAACAGCTGTCAATCCACTAGTTGGTAAGCAGGCAGATATAAAGGCTTTCAAATTTGTGTTTCCAAGGAAACCATTCTCAGCATGCATTCAACATACGAACTTTGATGGAATCATATCATCTCTGTGCATTTGAGAGGAAAGCAAAAGAGAGGTGTAAGTTGAAAACTCTAGAATGAAACATGAGTTCCATGACAATGAAGAATATTGAAAGAATCGGCTAGCTATATTGATTTCATTGAACACAAGCAAGATGATGTTTGAAAAAAGAGGAAGCTAGAATAAATATGCCTTAGGGAACCTTGTTAGCGAAATATTTCAAAAGGGACTGCCATTGTAAACAATACTAGAATGATAAACAGGGATGAAACAAAAAAGCAAAATAAAATAACAGCAACAAATAAAGAACTGAAACAACAGAAAAATATAAGCAATAGATTAAGAAAGCAAATCTGCATATTTGAACTTATTTATATTTACAACAACACTAAATATAAAGAAAATTGGCCAATGCGGTCAATTCCAAAAGTCAATGGCAGCTGTAAACTTTTAAGTTAGTCAAAACAGTTGACTGCAATATCCTACATTGAAAGTGTTTGATGTCTAACCTCTTTAGTGTGCTCAGTAAGCATCTGCTATTAGCATCCATTTATGAATAGCATAAGGGTTTCTGAAATACTAAGATATGCATAAATGTGGGAGTATTTCTAAATATAACTTTAAGTGTATTCTAAATATAATTTCAGTGTAATATTTTATTGTGCTTTCGTTTTTTAAATATGAATGTTTAATATTAACATTTTTAATACTTAACTTGTCTAATTTTCAAAGACATACATATGTGCACACACATTTCTTTTCCATTGGACATCTGAGAATACACACACAGGCACACCACTTAAAAATGCCATGGCTCCACTAACACTTCTAACCCTTGAAGGAAAATCTACAGACTGAAGTGATCCACCTTTATACCTCCTTCACCACCACAGCAACATTCTGCTACCTGATACACTTCCTTTCTTTACGTATTTTGTCTTCTTTCACATGCTTCCAGAGTACATTCCATTTTAAGGGTATAAATTATGAATAGGATGTTTCTTTTTGGTCATAGATGCATCTTTATCATAAAGTGTCTCCATTGGTAAAGTCCATGTCAAGATTTCAAATGATGTTTGTGCTGACTTTATTTTCAAAGAAAACCAACTAGCTTCTTCCTTTCATAGCTGAGGCACTGTCATAGAAATGTTAGTGCTTTTTCTTCTTAAAGTAATAAAGCTTGAAATGCACAAACTGATGAAATAAGTGTTATTCTGTCGAGGAGGCTTTAGGCCAAAGTGCTATCCTTTCCACAGTCAGGATCTAAGAATTTAATTTGTATATGTTGGATCTATTTGTATATGAATAGAATAAATCTAAGAATTTAATTTGTATATGTTGGATCTATGATATTTAAATTCAAAATAAGCTGTTCTCTAAGCAGCAAATATATGTTTATGACCTCATTATGTCTTGGCTCATCTATAACATGACTTCATTACTGTAAACCAAAAAAAAGAAAATGTAAATGAAGAGCTAATATACTAGGATTTGAAATGACATGTCATCATTTCCTAAAATAAAAAAAATCATTTGGCTAAAAACTGGTAGTACTAGAAGGCAACTGACAGAATGGGAGAAAATATTTGCAAATGGCATATAGGATAAAGAGTATCCAAAATCTATAAAGAACTTCTCAAACACAACACCCAAAAACCAAATCCAGTGAAGAAATGGGCAAAACACATGAACAGACACTTTTCCAAAGAAGACATCCAAATGGCTAACAGACACATAAAAAGATGCTCAACATCACTCATTATTAGGAAAATACAAATCAAAATCATGGTGAGATACCACCTCACACCTGTCAGAATGGCCAAAATTGACAACTCAGGAAACAACAGATATTGGTAAGGATGCAGAGAAAAGAGAAAACCTTTTGCATTGTTGGTGGGAATGCAAACTAGTGCAGCCACTCTGGAGAACATTATGGAGTTTCCTCAAAATATTAAAAATAGAGCTATCCTACAACCCAGCAATTGTACTACTAGGGATTTATTCAAAGGACACAAAAATGCTAATTTGAAGGGGCACATGCACACCAATGTTTAGAGCAGCACTATCAACAATAGCCAAATTATGGAAAAAGCCCAAATATCCATTGACTGATAAATGGATAAAGAAGAGGTGGTATGTATGTGTGTGTGTGTGCGTGCGCACACACACACACACACACACACACACACACAATGGAATACTACTCAGCGAACAAAAAGAATGAAATCTTGCCATTTCCAACCATGTGGATGGAACTAGAGTGTCTTATGTAAAGCAAAATAAATCAGAGAAAGACAAATATCATATGATTTCACTCAGATATGGAATAAGCACAACAGATGAACATAGGGGAGGGGAAGGAAAAATAAGATAAAAAACATAGAGGGAGGGGAAACATAAGAGACTTTTAAATACAGAGAGCAAACTGAGGGTTGCTAGAAGGGAGTTGAGTGAGGGATGGGCTAAATGGGTGATTGGCATTAAGGAGGGCATTTGTTGGGATGAGCACTGGGTATTTTATGTCAGTACTGAATCACTGAATTCTTCTCCTGAAACTAATACTACACTGTATGTTAACCTACTTGAATTTAAATAAAATAAGTGATAATACTAGGATTTAAACAAATGAGGAAAAATGAATATCTGTGGTGTATTAGCATGATAAGTATATGTCATGTTGGCAATTTAATGTGACATTTCCCCTTTTAAAAGATTTAGAAGTTCTCTAACAATAATATCAATTATCTATACTTTGTTTAATTTGAACAAAAGCACTTTCAAAGTGTTTAGGTCAGTGTTACAAATGGAGCAATTAATAAGTGACAACTCGCAGATTCAAATTTAGATATTTTCACTAGACTTACAACAATACCCAACATCTAGACGCAGATCTGTTAATTGATTATGTGCTTAAGTGTTGGAATCTAACTCTTCTGGCCTTCACTGTCAATAATTCTGGCCTTTCAGTTAAATAATTAAGTGACCACTAAGCTGCCTTATAGTATTTTAAACTTAGAATGTATTTTTAAATCTGATTAAACAGAATAAAGGAGACTCATGATATATCAAATTATGTGTTTTTAAAGGAGCAAGAGATTTGCAAAACACAGCTTTACATATAAAACCAAGTAAATTTTGCAATAGGACAAGTAAACTATTTTGTGCATGTTTCTTTTCCCATAATATGTGCTATTCAAACTCACAGGCCGCTTAGAAGGATCAGTATCAAAATGAAAAAGGGAATACAAATACATTTGTAAACTCTTAGAAAAAAAGAATTTTATCCTAATCTCATTTTTATATAATCTTTTTTGTTACATGTTTTATAACAGATTTACTGAGATACAATTCATATTCCATAAAATTCACACTTTTAATGTGTATAATTCAATGGTTTTTAGAATATTTTCATCACCCTCAAAATAACCCTTCTAACCATTGGCAGATTCTTACAACTCCCTCCCCCCCCCCCCAGTCCCTGGTAACCACTAATCTACCTTTTGTTTCTATGCATTACCTAATCTGGTCATTTCACATCAATGGAGTTGTACAATATGTGGCCTTTTGCAACTTTCTTCTTTCACTTAGCCTAAGTTTCTAGTTCGTAAATTCATCACATATATCAATATGTGATTCCTTTTTATTACCTAATAATATTCCATTATACACATATATCAAATTTTATTTATGCATTCATCAGTTGGACATTTAAGTTGTTTTCATTTCTTGATTATTGTGAATAATGCTGCTATAAACACTCCTCTTTAAGATTTTAAATGGATATATACATTTTCATTTCTCTCAGGTATGTATCTAGGAGTGGAATTGCAGGATTATATAATAAATCTAGGTTTAATATTTTTAGGAACTTCCAAACTGTTTTCCCAAAGTGATATTAGCCATTTCATAATCCCAATAGCTATGTTGATGATTCCGATTTCTCCACATCTTTTCAACACTTTTATTATCTTTTTCATCTTAGTAATCATAGTTGTTTGAAATGGTATTGCATTGTAGTTTTAATTTGCTTTTCCCTAATGACTAGCAATTTTTCTTTTGAAAACAAAATTTTTTAATGTTTATTTTTGAGAGAGAGACAAAGTGCAAGCAGAGGAGGGAGACACAGAATCTGAAGCAGGCTTCAGGCTCTGACCTGTCAGCACAGAGCCCGATGCAGGGCTCAAACTCACAAACTGCGAAATCATGACCTGAGCTGAAATCATATGCTTAACCAACTGAGCCACCCAGGAGCCCCATGTGCATCCTTTCATAGGTTTGTGAACTGTATATTTTCTTTGAAGTATATCCATGAAAATCCTTTGCCAATTTTATTTATCTATTTTTGAGAGAATATGAGAGGGAGAGAGCATGCATGGGAGGGGCAGAGAGAGAGAGAAAGAGAAAATCCCAAGCCTGATATGGGACTTGAACTGAGATCCCCACCTGAGCCGAAATCAAAAGTCGGACACTTAACCAACTGAGCCATCCAGGCGCCTCTCCTTTGCACATTTATAAATTGGGTTATCTTTTCATTGTTGAGTTCTAAGAGTTCTTTATATATTCTAGATACTAGACCTTAACAGATATGATTTCCACATTTTCCCATTCTTATGCTGTATTTTCACCTTATTGATGGCAATATGCAATATACATATACATATACATATATATGTAGTCCAATTTTTGTTTTCCTTTCCTCGCCTGTGTTTTTGGTATCACACCTAAGAAACCATAGCCTAGCTCAAAGTCATGAAAATTTACTCTACATTTTCTTCTATTGTTGTAGTAAGTTTTGAAATTAGGAAGTTGAATTATCTAACACTGTTGTTCTTTTCCAGGATTATTTGGCTATCCTGAGTCTCTTGCATTTCTATATATATTTTAAGTCCAGCTTGTCAATTTCTGCAAAAATGTCCGGTAAGATTTTGAAAGGGATTATGTTGAATCTGTAGATTAATTTGGGAAGAATTACCATCTTAACGATATTGTCTTCCAATCCAATATTATGGGATATCTTTTTATTTATTTAGGTTTTATTTCTTTCAACCATGTCTTACAGTTTTCATCATACAGGTCTTGTACTCTTAGTACAATACTTAGGAATAAATTTGACAACTTATGATGTTACATTAAATGGAATTATCTTCTTAATCACTGCCAAATTTTTTTTCAAGTTTTATTTAAATTCCACTTAGTTAACATATAGTGTAATATGAGTTTCAGGCATAGAATTTAGGGATTCATCTATTGCCAATGTAATGTTAAACATTATAAGGGCATTGCTTTGGCAGAATACACAGCCAGATTTAATCTTCTGCACTTGAATTGGGAGTATAGATATTTGGTATGAAGAAGGAAAGCAAAGAAACTTCTTTGCAATTAAGTAAATATTTATATTCCCTGTTCTTTACTTTTATTCTTTTTTTAAGACCTAGAACAAGATAGGAGAGATATTGTTGGAAAATGGTACAAACCAAGAAGAGCTGCCCAACTCTGGCATCACTAATTCTGCATACATTATAAAAAAGGTGCTTGACACTGGTCATCAGAGTCAAATGGAATACACTCAACAGCACAAATGTAGAAAGAAGCAAGACTACATCATAATACTCTGCTTTCAGTCTCATGCCTGCTTAAAGCTTTTGTCAATAGCTTTAAGCTAATGGAACATGTTGCCCCTGGGTCAAAGATTGTGGAGTGGCTATCCCTGCTTTGTTATTTTGTTCCTTAAAAATCCCCAGATATATTCAGGATCATGTCAAAGTTATGCATGTCATAATCTACCCAAAAATGAAAAATTTAGGCCAAGAGTTAGTTGTGTGAGTGACACCAGGTGAACAGTCTTGCTTTATTTTTTTTCATACTTTTTCCATCAGCTTTTGTGATGACTGAAAATGACAAAAAAAAGAGGGAGTGAAAGCAAATGTCAGCCAAGAGAGTTGAGAGAAGTCAAAATGTTCTTTTCTAAAAGACCTTTAAAGTGCAGCAATTACAAGGAGTGAGAAATGAGTTATGATGCAGTATTTGTACCCTGAATCTAACAGTACTTTGCATATATTTATGAACAATGAAGGAAACAGAAATTCAATAAAGATTAAGGCTGTCTAATACCTGATAGTTTTGCCATTCCCCTCTGTCTTTTAGTCTTTTGGGTTTTTTTCCCCCAAATTGTTCTTCATAAATAAACCACAGAAGTAAAGGAAATACATGTGTATGTGTGTATATAGATTTATATATCATAAAAATATTATCTCAACTCAACATGGATTGCTTTGTATCTCTGTTTTACCATTAACTATATTTTCCTAAATCTTTCAGTAAAAGTGATTCTCTAGATAGACATAAATTTCATCATGAAGCTTCTATAATGTTTTTGCGCATTACTATGGACCCAAAAAGGTATGAGAACTCCTACTAGATATTGTATTGCACATCCATACCTACATCTTGAATTCATATTCATAATTTACCTCACTTGTTTTAATTTAGAGTTTTTGTAGTTAATGAATGTTGAGCCACTTAAGATAGTTTCTGAGTTTACTATGCTCGTCTCCTTTAACCATCATTTGCCGGACTGGTAGAAATGCACACATGAGTAATTGAGCCTATAATTACCAAAATGCACACACAGTTGGGCATTCAAAAGGAATATGAAAGCTTTTTATTTTTTGCTCCAGTTGCTTTTTCAAACTTTAATTTATCCTGCAATATGCATGTGAGCTTAGAAAATACTTTTTAAAAAAAACAAATAAATGGACTAATTCAGGGTTAATGACTTTCCAATTAAGATAAGGAACAAGCTAATGGAAGAGATCTTTTTTTATTCCTCTAGTTAACCTTTATTCAGCCTCTAAAACTCAGTTAATGTTAACATACCAAATAAAAGCTTTCCAGTCTAAACTAGGTACTACTTTGAACACTCAGAATACCTTGTACTTACTTTTATCACAGCATGTATCAACATTTATAAGGTAAATATCTGGCTGTAGACCTGCTCCCTAGAGAGTGAGCTTCCTTTGCTTAGGAACCAAGTCTTTCACTTTTGAAACCCTAGTATCCTACTCTGTGTTTAATATGTTTGATAAATAATAATTAAGGACTTGATACATATAAAATCATCAATTCCCTATCCTTTATCCCCTTTCTGTTCCTTTTGATCTTCTATTACCTGTTTTAAATGGACATAGACCAGGACCCCATGTCAGACTACTGTTTTTAATCCCAGCAAGGATTCTCATCTGGTCTTTACTAGGAGATTAGATTGGATTCCCATTAATCTTCCAGTTTAAGGGCCTTCTCTACAAACAAAATTTGCTTTAGATGCAGAACATCCTCTGTTTATTACTCAGTGATCCATTCAAATCTTAACTCAGGAACAAAGGCTACATCTCAAGTAGGATTAAGTTAGTCTCTGGTGGATGACTTCAGATGACTTCAATAGTGGCCAGTCCAGTTTTGGGTCTTACAAATAGAACTTGAGATGCCTAACCCATTGTTAGCTATTAGCAATGGCGTCTTAGTGTGAATTTATTTTATTGCTCTTTTTCCTAACATCTAGCTGAGATCAACTGCCCTACAGAGTACGGTTTTATGGGGCGCCTGGATAGCTCAGTGCGTTGAGCGTCCGACTTGGCTCAGGTCATGGTCTCCCAGTTTGTGAGTTCCAGCCCCACGTGGGGCTCTGTGCTGACAGCTCAGAGCCTGGAGCCTGCTTCGGATTCTGGGTCTCCCTCTCTCTCTCTGCCTCTCCCTCTCTCTCTCTGCCTCTCCCATGCTTATGCTCTCTCTCTGTCTCTCAATAATAAATAAACATTAAAAAATAAGTAAGTAAGTATGTAAGTAAGTAAGTAAGTACGGTTCTTCTAGACCAGAAGTAAAGGATAAAAGGTGCATTCAGGAGCCTGTGGCATTCACTTCCTCGAAGGAACCACCACGGGGTGGGGCCTAATTAGCAGTCCTTACAAAACCAAAGAGCACCCCTGGTTCTGGGAGGTAAGGAAAAAAAAAGTAATAATTAATGCTTACAGGAAACTGCATTCAGGCATTAAGGGAAGATAGAGGAGACAAGAGGTAAATTTCATCAACTCTAAAATGTGTGCGGCCTGTGCAGTTTCTTTGTTTGATTTTAATAACAATGAAATTGACAGAGAAGAGAGGAATAAGTGGCCACTTTCACCCTTCTAGCTCTAACCCTACTGTACTCTGGAATTTTATAAGTATCCCTGCAATGCATATTTTGGCAACATATCTTCACAGAGTAGATGTGCAATCACTTAAGGCATTAATACAATCACTTTCAGTTGATTCAATGTGATTCATGCAAAGTGAAAGGCAATTTTTCATTACAGAAATAATCCTTCATATAGAATATCCTCATAAGGGTGCTTCAGACTTAAAGTTCACCTTTCACCCTACCAGAGCACAGCAAAAGCCAAAACAATGTCCATATAACCTCTCAGCTGGAATCACTTATACAAATATCTACCACTGGCATTCTGATGCTGACACTATTATTTCATTTTAATCCGACAATAAAAATCCTGCTGGATGGTTTATGATATGTAATCAAATCAATGTCACCAGAAGGATGAGGAACAATTTGTAATACTGATTCTAGGAAAGACATGCCCTTTCTCTGGGTTATAGAGGGCTCTAAAGGAAGTAGAGTTGACACTAAAGATACAAAGAAGCACTATCAATAACTAACACAATCCTTTCCTTGTAGACTACACTAAAAACAAAAATATTACACAACTTGATTATCTACTTGGGTCTCACAACTACCTTGAAAGGTAATCTTATAACTACACAGGGCTGACACGAATGTCACACAACTAGTGGAGAGGATGCTACTGCTGCCACTACTTGTCCTATATTTTAGTTCATTGTTTTTTCACCATATCTAGTTTCACCAGAATCCCTCAACCCTTTTGTTTGCTGACCTTGGAATATACAAACACCCTAGATCACAAGTTCTTAAAACTTCATATATCACTGATCAATAACAAATAAAAGAAAATAAAATGAGAAAGACTAACACATGGTTTCCTTTGTTCTTCTAACTAGCACCTCCCGCCAACACAAAAGAAAGGATAAATTTTAATTCTCAATAGGCAGGAAGGATAGCAACACAAAAGACATTCCTATATGTTAAATAAATTTAGCTTTATGGAAAACTCACCACCTTATTTCCTCATTTTGCCACATACGAGTGAAAACTACATGACCAAGTGTACTGGATATCCCTTTCTTAATTTTTTTTAAGTTTATTTATTTATTTTGAGAGAAAGAGAGAGTGCAAGCAGGGGAGGGACACAGAGTGAGAGAGAGAGAGAGAGAGAGAGAGAGAGAGAGAGAGAGAGAGAGAGAGAGAATCCCAAGCAGATTCCACACTGTCAGCGTGGAACAGAATTCGGGGCTCAAATGCACAAACCGTGAGATCATGACCTTAGCCAAAATCAAGAGTCAGATGCTCAACCTACTGAGTCACCCAGGTGCCCCAGATATCCTTTTCGATAGAACATCAGGTCATATTTGTCAAGGCCTCCACCACAGCTTAAAGGAGTTCATTTTAATTCAGTAACCATTTACTATCTATTATGTGCAAGGCACTGATCCAAATCCTAATATAAGGATCATAACTGTCCAATCCCTGCCTCCAAATAGCTTATGATCTAATAAAGACAACAAACCACTAATATAAGACTAAGAGAAGCACCATAAAAGAGGAACAAATCAACCAATGAAGGTTGAAAAAAAAGAGAGTAACATTTACTTAAGGGAATCTGGAAAGGCTTCATAGAAAAACTGGAAAATGAAATGGGACCTTAAAGATTAGGTGGCACTCTCAGGAGACAAAGGGAAGGAGGGAAGGAAAGAGGAAGTGGATGTGTATATAAGTGTGTGTGCACGTGCACACATTAAAAGAGGTGAAAGAATGGGAAAAGAACATTCCAGAAAATAACAGGAGCAGGGAACATGGTATAAATTTCACACCATATCTCAGGAATAGGCAATGTATAATTGTTAAAGGTTTCAAGAGGAAAATATAGAGTAATAATGCTTTCAGGAAAACCAGCTCTAAGTTTTTTATTTAGGATAGTTATTGGAGTATGTATTATTTCAAGTTACTGATCTTCAAATTCCAACCATTGGATTATCACTCAAGAGGCTAAAAAAATAGATTCCATAGAATAAAGAACTTATTATAAAACTTTCCTTATATTTTGGTGGTCAAAAAGATATGTCCCTGGCATTGGCTTCCAGAATGAGGTAAAACCATACCACCCCCAGCACTACCACAAGACATATGAAAGTAAACAGCAAGTGATCTCAAAGAGAAAACAGATTTGTGAGGACAAGCCACTATAAAGCTGAGGAAGGACAAAGAATGAGGCATTCTATACAGGTATTGAAAAGCCAATTCAATTACAAGAAGGCATTAACTAAGGTGACCAGAAGCAATAGAACCCTGGGCAAGAGTTGGTACTAAGCAGGAAAGTAAACAGGCATCTCACATCTTTCCTTACTCTTCAAAAGCAGCCATTAGACACAGAATAAATAGCTATAAAGCGCCAGCTGCTCCACAGACCCAGGCCTCAAAGCATGAGACAAACTATCCTCCACAGGGTAGTATTCAAAGAACTACCACTGAATAGTGGTATCAACACAATTCCTGAAGTCAGCACCAATTTCCAATGCAAGATCCACACACTTCAGTTGAACTGGAGTAAATTGGTTCTTAAAAAGGTGAGGTAGTCAGAGGTTGGCATAATTCTCATCCCAGACTGCACATAAGAAGAAGTGGTTTGGGTCCAAGTACTGATAAGGTACAATCCTGGTCTTTTTTTTTTTTTTTAAGTTTATTTATTTTGAGAGAGAACACATGCATGCAAGCAGGCAGAGGGGCAGAAAAAGAGGGAGAGAGAAACCTGTGAGAGAATGACCTGAGCCAAAATCAAGAGTTGTATGCTGAACCGAGTCCCCCAAGCACCCTCCAGTTTTATTTTTAATATCCTCTTATTATTCTGTAATCAGCTTAATCTGTAAATTGATCACATTTAGGATTTTTATTATTTTTATTCCACTTGAAGACATTTCTATTATTTACTTTTTTTTTTCTTTCCAATGGACATTGCTATTTTATACCACTGTCCTTAAATATCCTTCTATTACTTTATCCACAAGTGAAGACTTATACAAAAACTCTTGTTTCAATTTATATTTGATAGAAATATCACTTTTACTCATGTTTGATGGAGTGTGTAGTGTTCTTTGGAACTATCTTAATTTGTGGGCTCTTATTTTCCATTCATTCACTTAGCTGTTTTATGTAGATAGCACATATGCAGAGAAGGTTTAAGATTATATCTCTTTCTAGAGATTCTATCTTGCATGCTGTGATGGTTGACGCTATGTGTCAACTTGGCAGGGTCATGGTGCTCAGAGGTTTGGTCAAACGTTATTCTGGATGTTTCTGTGAGGGTGTTCTTTTAGATAAGATTAACATTTAAACTAATGGGTTTTGAGTAAAGCAGATTGCCCTCCATAATGTGAGTGAGCCCCTTTTAATCAGATGAGGGCCTTAGAGAACAAAGACTGACCCTCCCTGAGCAAGAAAGAATTCTTCCAGGAAACTGTCTTGGAATTCAAACTATAATTCTTCCCTTAGCCTCCAGCCTGTTGGCCTACACCAGGAGATTTTAGATTCAGTAAGCCTCCATAAACATGAGAGCCAATTCCTTAAGGTACATCAATCAATCAATCTCTCTAGATATGTGGATGCACACATATATTCTGTGTATACATACATGCACACATCCTTTTGGTCCTGCTTCTCTGGAAAACCTTCACTAATACAGATACCTGTGAGCTGTAGATATACATAGAGATATAGACATGATGTAGATATAAATATAAACATATATTAGGTTTAACAATCATATTAGGTTAAAACAACATACATTTATTCCATTTCTGTGGGCGAGGGACTGGCATATCATCTAGGTCCTCTGGGTAGAGTCTCATCAACTGGGATCAGGGCACTGGCAGGTGCTGTGGTGTCTAATAAATGACTCAACCAGGGAATGATCCCATTTTTTTTTTTGCAGAGTTCAGTTTCTTGCAGTTGTAGGATTGAGGGCTCCAGTCATGCTGTCTGTTGGCCAAAGACCACCCTCAGTTCCCTCCTACATGGATGTTTCAACATAGGCAACCCACAACGTGGCAACTTTCTTCCTCATAGTCAACAAGGGAGTGAGTGACTCCAGCAAGACCAGAGTTACATCTTATGTAATATAATCACATATATTCCATCACATCTGTGTATGCTATTGATAAGAAGTAATTCACAGGTCCCATCACATTAAAGGAGAGGGGCATCACAAGGATATGAACGCCAGGAGTTGGGAATCGTGTCAGCGACCTTACATCCTATTATATTTTCTCTGTAGTCTAAACGCTTACAAATAAGGGCTGCCACATTTTTTTAGTCCAGTGTTCTTTCTCTTATTTTCATGAATATGATGAAACAGCATGTGCTTACATATAAAAAAAATTATTACGTTCACTTACTTTTGGATGTCAAGTTATGCAATAATTGCATTTCTAAAAATGGCATCATTATAAAAGTGCACTTCTGAAATTCATTCAGGCCACACCAGTTGCAGAGTAGCCAAACGTGGTCTCTTAAGGGCCACTGGTTAGTTGCTGTGCGCAAAAGCCCTTGTTAACTTTTTGTTAACTTTCATTGAAGTACCCAGAAACACACTGCAGCATTATCATAGACATATGTATATTTTTCATTGCTTTAATACCATACTTTAAAAAATCCCCTTTATTAAAAAGAAACATACATGAAATCAAAATTGAGTATTTTTACTCAATTTTAAAAATTTATTTAAAAAATATCAGCTATGTGGTAGCTAAATATGTTCACATATTAAGATGTTTCTAATAGGGGCGCCTGGGTGGCGCAGTCGGTTAAGCGTCCGACTTCAGCCAGGTCACGATCTCCTGCTCCGTGAGTTCGAGCCCCGCCTCAGGCTCTGGGCTGATGGCTCAGAGCCTGGAGCCTGTTTCTGATTCTGTGTCTCCCTCTCTCCCTGCCCCTCCCCCGTTCATGCTCTGTCTCTCTCTGTCCCAAAAATAAATAAACGATGAAAAAAAAAAAGATGTTTCTAATATACTGTATATACTTTTACACAAGGTCATAACCTTCCTTTTCAAGTTATTTGCTTTAAAAATATTAAAACTTGTTGCTAATTTGATTTTTCTTCCATGAACATTGTCCTCCAATTTTAAAACATTTGTTTGGCACTGCATATGCAGTTTCTCAGGAACACATACACATTTCACAAAGTAAAGGACAATATTATAAAAATAACTTGAATTCTACTGAACTGAACTTTGTCCCTGACCCTGGTATAAGACCTAGATCTTATACTGATTTTATTTCATATTTTGTTTCTGATTTTGTCTTTTTAAAAAAATGTTTATTAAATGTTTTACTGCCTATAACAAAAGACATTTTAAGAGATTTAACAATATCAGTTCAAAATAGTCAAATCAATGCTGCGTTACTGTTGTAAAGATAATCAAGGTTAGAAAAATGAACAAACATCCATTACAACAGTATTCAGTTTTCCTGAATACTCTCTGCATAGAGTAGGTTAAAACTAATGTGATTTGACCTTGACTTTCAGATTAACACTATTTTTTAAGTATATTTATTTATTTTGACAGAGATAGACACAGCGTGAGTAGGGGAGGTGCAGAGAGTTAGAATCCCAAGCAGGCTCCTCACTGTCAGCACAGACCCTGACGCAAGGCTCGAACCCACGAAGCTGTGAGATCATGACCTGAGCCAAAACCAAGAGTCGGACACCCAACTGACTAAGCACCCAGGAACCCCTCAGCATAACACTATTAATGTCATACAGTATATGCTGACAATTAGAAAATATATCCCAGACTCCTATTATAAAAACTAACTTCCTAACAAAGGTAACAAAAGAGGGGCAGATAACCTCTGGATTTTGAGATGAGTTGCCTATTGCTTCTACTTCTGTATCACAATGTTCACTCACCCAGTGTCACCATCTCTCTCCTAGCCTCATAGATGGTGACTGCACAATTCTAGTACCCAAAGTACCACAGGTCTAGGACAGAAGCAATTTGAACATTCTATTTCCACGCTACACAGGTTCCAACCATTATTCTTCCACCTTTATGCAAAACATATTCTGCCTTTAAGAGTTACCTGAGGGGTGCAGAGTAGAGATTGGGTGGTTTGAGTGCTATCATTCACCCCACTCCACAAGGAATCAAATCCTAAAGCTATGTTCACATGGAACAATACTGGAATTGGAAGCAGAATACCATTTCAGTAACAGTTGAGTAAACAGTCTGTCCCCAGTGTGGCATCAGAGAACAAGCCAAGAGAGGCTTTCTGCATCTACACCCTTGAATCAGTGTTTCACATACAAGTCATAGAAAAGTGCTTCATTTCCAGGGACAAGAAACACAACAGAAGACTTCATACATGCATATGGACAACTAATGCACAATAACATCATCTACTGGTGGAGGAAGAAAACTGAACAACAAATCTTCCAAATTCAGACGAAATTATTGTTTCATGTGGGAATAAGAGAATAGGACTGATCATTTCAGGGAAGAATGATGGGCAGGACTGTCATCAGAGCTAAGCTCCTTTCACCAAATGGCCCCTAAACCATCTTCCTCTCCACACACAGATGATACCCATCAAGTTTACTTGTTCATTCATGCTGTGCCCTGCTCAAGGACCCTTGAATCATGTACCCTTCCCTCATTACTAGTATGATAAAGAGCTAACTCTATGGCATGACGCTATAGCATACTGATGCTGTGTCAGAGTCATGGCTTATCACTTCAGGACTACGTGATCTTGAGGAAGTTACATAATCTCTAAATCTCCACCTGTAAAGTGGAGATATACTCAGCATCCTAACAATAATTAAATTAGCAACTATAGGGCGCCTGGGTGGCTCAGTCGGTTGAGCGTCTGACTTCGGCTCAGGTCATGATCTCACAGTTCGTGGGTTCAAGCCCCACTTTGGGCTCTGTGCTGACAGCTCGGGGCCTGGAGCCTGCTTCAGATTCTGTGCCTCCCTCTCTCTCTGCTCCTCCCCTGCTCACACTCTGTCTCTCTCTCAAAAATAAATAAAGATTTAAAAAAAATTAAAAAAAAATTAGCAACTATATGTCACGTCCTTAACATATACAAAGCAGTCTCTAAAAGGAGTTACAGTTGATGAATGGATAAAGAAATTGTGGTTTATATACACAATGGAGTACTATGTGGCAAGAAGAAAGAATGAAATATGGCCCTTTGTAGCAACATGGATGGAACTGGAGAGTGTTATGCTAAGTGAAATAAGCCATACAGAGAAAGACAGATACCATATGGTTTCACTCTTACGTCGATCCTGAGAAACTTAACAGAAACCCATGGGGGAGGGGAAGAAAAAAAAAGAGGTTAGAGTGGGAGACAGCCAAAGCATAAGAGATTCTTACAAACTGAGAACAAACTGAGGATTGATGGGAGGTGGGAGGGAGGGGAGGGTGGGTGCTGGGTATTGAGGAGGGCACCTTTTGGGATGAGCACTGGGTGTTGTATGGAACCCAATTTGACAATAAACTTCATATATTGAAAAAAAATTAAAAAATAAAAAATAAAAAAAATAAAAGGAGTTACAGTAAAAGGCTCAGTCTGCCTCTGACCAGCCATGTTCCTGTACATACCTATATTCCCTATAGCTGCTTCCATTAAGTCTTCTTTATCTGCTGCTTTCTACTGACCTCTTCCTCAGGCACTTCTCTTTCTGACTCAAAACTCTTCATAGGTGTAGGAGGAAGAAAACTTCAAGACACTTTTTCCCCTCTCTGACTCAGTAGTCAGTACTTTCCCACTCCTAGCCTTCCTTTTCTCCTTCCTCCCAGTCCCTGTGTTTATCAAACCCTGTGTCAGCAAGAGCACCCCCACATCTATGCCACTCACCTAATTCTCAACTAGTGCCAGGAACAGAGGGGAACCAGACTAAAGATAGCTAAGGTGTGAGATATTGAAGTAGCCAACAAAGACAGGTTAAAATTAATTAGATCACCTGAATTCTTCATGCACGTAGCAGACAAGCATCAGATTCTGACCATGTATTTGTCTCTAGCCTATCTCAGTGCTGTGTAGCCCACAACACATCACATACACACACATACACACACACCCCACAGGCTCCCTGGGGGCAAAAACCCTGTCTTACTCATTCTGAAGCTTTACCACCTAGTTTAAACTTTAGCACATATTTGGTACTTAGTATATTTTTATAGAACTAAATTGAATTTTCTTTTATAATGTATCAAGTATCTTGTCTCTACATCTGCTCTCAATGAAATGTGTATTTTTAAAGTTAATGAGATGTGTATGTAAGTCACAGAAGACTGTATAAATGTAAATGAGTGTTGTCTTTTATTGATTTTTATTTTTTAAGTTTATTCTGAGAGAGTGCAAGTGGGGGAGGGGCAGAGGGAGGGCGGGGACAGAGGATCCAAAGTGGGCTCTGTGCTGACAGCAGAGAGCCCGATGTGGGGCTCAAACCCACAAACTGTGAGATCATGACCTGACCCAAAGTTAGATGCTTAACCGACTGAGCCACCCAGGTGTCCCGAGTGTTGTCTTTTAGAGACAGTATGAGGGATACATGTATGGTGTAATAAACACTTGACAAACTATGAGCTCTTCTAATGGACCATTTATAATTATTCAAATTGCCTGAGACTCACAACAGCGAAATATCCAATAACTGTGCGTAGCAGTTTGGAATGCCAGGAGATAATGGTACTGAGGCGGTAACAGGGCGTGTAATTAGATGAATAGCATTAGCACCAGAAGACAAAAGGTTTTTGCTTAAAGATAAACAAACAAACAAAACTGCTGAGTTACAAGCAGCAGGTGGCAATAAAACAATGCTAATACTAATACTATATTACTAATACTAATGCTAATGCTAATACTGTATGTAGAACAATCATAGGGAATCTCAAAGGCAAAGTGGAACAGGGTCTCCACTCACAAGAGCTATATAAACCCATGTACAGAAAGGCACCAGGATGTGAAGACAGAATTCCATGACACAATGAAAACACAGAAAAAGTCTTTTACAATATAATCAAAACCTATGTGAGAGTAGGTGATGAACAGGAGTCCAGAAGCAGAAAAAACAGATCAAAAAAAATGGTTCAGAAAAAGGTTACAACAGCTGGATGAGGCAGAATCAATCAGACTAATGATAAGGTCACCAATAACCTCCATGTTGTAGAATATAATGGTTACTCTTTGGTCCTCAGCTTACACAACCCATTAGCATTTCACTCACTCCTCCTCTCTCAGCTTCTAGCATATCATCCTGTCTTTTGTTTTGTCTTGTTTCCTACCTCAATATCCTCACCCTCAATTTTCTTTGCTTGTTCCTCATCTTTCTACTTTATCCACTTCACTCCCTTGGGCATCTCACTCTGTCTCATGGCTTTAGAAACCATCTGCATGCATAAGACTCTTCCAATTTTTACCACCAGCCCAGATCTTTCTCTTGAATTCCAGTGGAGTTAATCCAACTACATTTCCACAACTTCATTTAAATGTCTAATAAAATTCACAAACATAACATTCATCAAATTGAACTTCAGATCTTTCCCTGCTCATACACACTCTATCTTTTCCTTCTCAGTAGTAATGTCACTCTTTAGTTGTTCAGCCACAAACCTTGGGTCATCTTTGACCCTTCTTTCATACACTCTAAACTTAATCTTCTAATAAAACCTATTGTCTTAACATTCAATAAATATCAATTATCCTACTACTGCTCACAACCTCCATTGTTTATCACCATCTCTAATGCACAATCCCTCACCTAGACTGACAATAGCCTTCCAACCATCTCCCTTCAGCCTGGTCTCAAGACAGCAGCCAGAGTGATGCTGTGAATCACAGGTCACATCTCTCTACTCAAAACCCTCCAATGGCTTCCCAAGTTTCTCAAAGAAAAAGTCAAAGTCCTAGCAGCTTTCTTCTGGGCTCACAACATCTGGCCCCCATTATCTCTTTATCTCATCTCTTACTCTTCTACCCTTGCTCACTCCACATAGATTCTTTATTGTTCCCACCTCAGGGCCTTTGGACATGCCCAATCCCTCCCCCTGGAATGCTCTTCTCCCAAACATCCCATGGCTTATTCCCTCACCTCCCTCAGGTTTTTACTAAAATGCCATAATTTCAGTGATGCCTTCTCTAGCCAAACTATTCAAAATTACAACCTCTATCTCAATGTACTTTCTAGTTCTCTTCTCTGCCCTATTCTTCTCCAAGTACTTATCAGTATCTAATCTAGCATTTATTTTACTTATTGATCTTGGTTATTTATATACACTGTACTTTCCCATTCATCTGTTTTGTTGACTGTTGTATCCCCAGACCTTAGAGTACTGCATGGCATATGTAAGTGCTGAATAAAACCTGTGGATGAAAGGACTCATAATAAACCACATTTAGTGAATGCTTACTTTTGTCATGGATTAGGCTAGTCATAATGCAATATATTATTTTTACTGACTCCCCACAGCCTCCATGAGAGATAAGCTATGATTGTATGTCTTTAGCAGATGTCAAACAGGCTTAGGGATTGTAAGTAATGTGTCCAAGATCACATAGCTAGTCATTGGTACTGAATTACCACATTCTTTTGATACATAGTTCATAAAACCAAGTTACCACCAGATTCTTTTGGATGAATTATCTCCATGTCTCTGAACTGTGTGATGTCAATTGTACCCTCTTTAGCAATTTACACATTTTGATTGTGTATACATGTATGAACACATGCCATAACAAAATTCTCAGTGGAGAATAAAGGTTAGAATCATACTTATAATCATATTCCCAGCAATGTAACTCCCACAGGGAAATACAATAATTTCATAGTCTCGCCATGGTGCTTCCTTTTCTTATTTCTAATTCATACCTATTCAGTTTATAGTTATTCTTCCCATTTTTATAACTCACTAGGCTATGAAAATCATTTTGATATTTTAAAATTGGGGAATGGTGGAATTATTTGGTCAAGCTTTATGCTGCTTTGATATGCTTTCCTAATCTTGAAATAAGTTTGAATGTATCTGGTTGAGTGACATTTCAAAACAATTAATTTATGTCTTCTTAGAATGGATGAAGACAAACTATCCATTGTCAAAAAAAATACTATATTTGTTTTTGAAACTTTATATTTCATATATGTTCTATACTCTTAGCTAGTCTTACCAACTTGAACACCTGAACTGTCAGGTCAGTTGAGGAAAATCAACACAGATTTTTATGGATATTCTTTTTTTTTTTTCTTATGTTTCTTCAAAATGTAGTGTGATCAAATGTATCTCAAAGCCAGTCTGATAATTTGGTAACTATGTAATCATTAATATTTAGAAAAAAAATTTTCACTTTCCACTAAGAAGTATCAAATTTAGGGGCGCCTGGGTGGCGCAGTTGGTTAAGCGTCCGACTTCAGCCAGGTCACGATCTCGCGGTCTGGGAGTTCGAGCCCCGCGTCGGGCTCTGGGCTGATGGCTCAGAGCTTGGAGCCTGTTTCCGATTCTGTGTCTCCCTCTCTCTCTCTGCCCCTCCCCCATTCATGCTCTGTCTCTCTCTGTCCCAAAAATAAATAAACGTTGAAAAAAAAATTAAAAAAAAAGTATCAAATTTAGTACATATTTGACATTGTCCTTAATCTCTCGTTAGGGAGAAACAGTTGGCAATGTGGTAAAATATGCATTACCTGTAATCAACTTAAAATTTATTTTTGTGCTATCTTCCAAATTCTTAAATTCTAAATGGGCTTTATCATTAAGCTCAAATTGAGGAAGAGGTACAAAATGCAAATATATATAACCAGGCTTGGTTTTAGGACTTGATAATATATTCCTAAACAGAACTGAAAACATTCATTTAAAATTGCTCCTGAAGAGAGAAGTTTAGGGAAGAAAATATATGAATAAATTTATAAAGATCTGAAAAAGTTGATAATGTAATGTGTTGCTTGAAAAATAAATTGGTTTATAATCCATATTTAATGGTTCCATTAAAGTTTTTTTAAAAAGAGTAACATTTCTCTCCCTCATTTAATTCACAATTTTATTCATTACAAACTTTCAAATCTACATGCTGCTAGGTTCAAATGCAAATGTTTCATCACTATTGTCAGCTTAAAAAGAAAGGATTTTATAAATTCAAAATGCAATTATTTGGCTGCTCCTGGGAACTTAAGCTTTATTCTTTTGGTCTCAAACATCTCAAAAATAGATCATACACACATAGAAAAAGATCAAGCCAAAGTTATTTTGAACCAAGTAATGAATAAAACCTTAAGCGAAACCAGGAATATTTCTAAAGGAATTTATTCTCTTCTTCACATTATACTCTCTTAATCTGTTTATAACATTGAAAAGGCATATAAAAATAATTCATTGGAGTCAAAGTATAATATTTCTGAATTATAAAATGAAGTAGCTATAATATAATAATAGTCCCCAAGAGTTGGGCCTATAATACCTATCAAAATATTCTTTTGCTTATTATTAAAGATGACATAAAAAGTTAACTATTTTAAACTAATGTAAAAAAAAAACAAACATAGTATTTCTAAAACTTTTAAGTAAACAGTTTTAAATTTCAAAACTATTAATACCTCAAATGTATACCTTATAGAGAAAAATCACTTCAAACTTAGTGCAATTCCTTAAATTTTAAAATGCTTAAAGAAACAATTACATAAAAATTAAGAAACCTAAAATATTGAAAAAAATTAGAAATTACCTGGAACTGATTTCCAGTGTGTACTTTTACTGTTGACCTCAAGTGAAATTCAAGAAAATGGTATCATGGGGTAATCTCCCTCACACTATCCTTCTCTCTCTCTAGCGGGTTGTGACCATCTTGACCAAATGAAGCGAGAAGGTTTCACCTCATTTCACTTCTGTTTGCTTCTAACGAACAGAATATGGCAAAAAGGATGGGATGTCACTTCCAAGATAAGATTATGAAAGACTATGACTTCCTTTTTTGTCTGTCCCTCCCTCCTTTTCTCCCTCTTTCTTTGATAAAACAGGCTGTCATGTTAAAAGCTACCCTATGGAGAAGCCCATATGGCAAACAATGGAGGCCGGTCTTTGGCCAACAAGGTAGAAATTGAGGCCCTTGGTCCAACAACCTGGAAGAAAGTGAATTCTGCAACAAGTGAGTGTGCAAAAGCAGACCCCTCCCCCACAACTGAACCTTCAGATGATTCTAGCTCCAACTGACACCTTGATTTCAACCTTGTTGAGAGACTTGAGCAGGAGGACCCAGTTAAACTGTACCTGATTCCTCACCCGATGACACTGTGAGATAATAAATGTGTGTTAAGGGGCTAAATGTGGGGGCAATTAGTTACACAGCAATAGACAACTAAATATACTCTTTCTTCTAAAAACATATACTCAATTAAAGGAATAAAGTTTAATATAAGGTAAGATATGTAAGAAGAGTTTGGTTTTTTTTTTTTTGATATTATGGTGGCACCAAGAATGATGATTTATGACAAGAAATACTTATGAGGAAGATTAGAAAAAGGAGAAGGAAACGGGAAGAAGATATTTTTAGAAAGAAAAAACACAGATGATGATCATGGGCCCTGAATGTGACCCTAAGGAATCTGTACTTTATTCCGTAAGTGAAGAACCATTAAATGTTTTTGACCATAGGAATTATGAGATCCACATTTCTGGGAGAAAATTCTGGTGCCATTATATTCAAAATGGATTAGAAATGAAAAAGAAAATAACCAAATCATTTAAAGTTAATGTTAAAATCATTTAAAGCCATTGTTAAAGTCAGGATGAGAAGGAAGGAGAGTCTGAGCCCTGTAGAAGTGTCAGTAGGAACAGAAATGGGGAAATGGGTGTGAGGTGCTTGGGAGCAAAACCATAGGGTTTGGTTAACAAAAGACTATGAGGAAATGGAAATAAAGAGGAAAGGTGAAAATGGCACTAAGATGTTCAGTCTGACTGACTTGAGAGAAATGGCAACATGAAACAGAGCAGAAATGAAGGAAGAATTTAAAGGAGCGAAGTAAGTTCTTCTGAGTGGACTCGTTTGAGTAACAGCAGGATAATAATAAGGCAAGAGTTTTGAATATGATTATGACACTAAGGAACAAAGTCAGAACTGCAGGTAAAGATTTGGGAATAACTAACTTAGGATGCTGGTTAAGCCATGAAAAGAAATGAGATAGCCCACTGAGTGCTTAAAAACCTCTTATTACTCTGCACTACCTGCAGGATAACATGGAAAATGATTAGTTAACCACTTACCTAGCTTCAGCTGTTGCACATTCCAACATACATTCTATATTCCAAACACACAAAATGACTTAGGGGTCTCCCAAGACACTATGCATTTTCACACCCCATGCTAAGTCTTTGCACATTCCCCATTCCTGAAATGCTCCCTTCCTCAAGACTCATTTAGATTTTATGGAACTTCAAATGTCACCTCTTTTCTGTTTCCAAATCACGTAGCCTTTATCACATTATATTATTACAAACTGTCTTACCTTTCTGTCCTAACACATGAACCCTGGGGCAAAGATCATGTCTTCTTAATTGTTTATAACTAATGGCGCCTTGAATATTTAACATAATGTTTAAACGACAATGTAATTACTAGGAAAAAAAAAAAAAGAAGGAAGATGGAGAGACTACGAAGAAAAAATGGGAATCATCCACCTTTAAGAAGCAGATCAAAGAAGGAATGAGGGAGACTAAGGAAACAAAATGGTTATTTGCATTTTAAAAGGGCAATGATGTTTCCTAATATTGAATTGAAAGTTCTCTTTAGTTACCACCTTCATATCAGTTAAACATGTCAAGTTCAACTTTAAAAAAAAGAGGGCACCTGGGTGGCTCAGTCTATTGGGCAACCAACTTTGGCTCAGGTCATGATCTCGCAGTTTGTGAGTTCAAGCCCGGTGTCGGTCTCTGTGCTGACAGCTCAGAGCCTGGAGCCTGCGTCTGATTCTGTGCCGCCCTCTCTCTTTCCCCTCCCCCACTCATGCTCTGTCTCTGTCTCAGAAATAAACATTAAAAAATTTTTTAAAAATACAACGAAATTCGTCTTTTGTGAAGTTTGGAAGACTTTGATTTTTTATAAAAATCAGAGAATATTGTCAAATCTACCAGGAATTGGCACTGTCCCTCAAAACACATGCTGCTTTACTTGACAGAGCTTCTGCCGAATAATATAACTCCATTTTTTCCTTAACACTTCCCATACTAAAGAGCCATGAGATCTTCAACGTTTATTTTTTATTTATTTATTTTTTTGGGGACAGAGAGAGACAGAGCATGAACGGGGGAGGGGCAGAGAGAGAGGGAGACACAGAATCGGAAACAGGCTCCAGGCTCCGAGCCATCAGCCCAGAGCCTGACGCGGGGCTCGAACTCACGGACCGCGAGATCGTGACCTGGCTGAAGTCGGACGCTTAACCGACTGCGCCACCCAGGCGCCCCAGAGCCATGAAATCTAAGACCATTGTCTCACATAACTCTTCAAGATTCTTCCATTTTATTTCATAGTACACGTTTATGTAGATTCTCAGGGCAACCCAAATAATTGTCTTCACATATTGTCAATAATATGTCCTCTTAGTCAAACAAAACCTTTCTAACGCCAATCTTGCTCACATCCAAGACCTTTCCCTAGATACAGCTGCTTTCTTGCTCTCCAGCAATTCCATAAAACCAGACAGGTGAAATAGTATTCTGCACACAGACCACTGCCTGTACCACAGCCATTACTTACCACAATTGGCAGTACAGAAAACAGGGCTGTTCTGGACACCTCAGCCGGCACAGGCGGGATTTTTCTTGCTTGCGTTCATTTCCTTGTTGCCAGTATTTTATCGGTAAGGAAATATACAATAACTTGGCTGTTACTCTAAACTCTTTCTTTCCTAAAGTCCCTATGTACGAAAAGATGTTAATGCATGTTGTTTGAATAGTTTAGGTACCACAGTAGAATTTTGTGTAAGTCTTACTTAGACAAATTTAGTGTAATGTTGTTTTTGTTTTCTTGTTTTTTTGTGTGTTTTGTTTTTTTTATTTTTATTTTTTGTTGTTGTTGTTTTTTACCCAATATAGAAGACTCTCTACTCTTTGTTCTGAGATTTTTTTTTCAAAATCATGCGATTAATCACCTTATAATGCAGTCCCAAGAAAACTAGCCCTATATGCTTGCCCCAAAAAATGACTGACAGCACAAGATTCTTTATATTATTTTATAGAATAAATTTTCCTTAATACAAGTTGCAACAGAAAAAACAATACCATGGTTATAAATAATACCTGACACTCAGTAGGTGTCAGGGAATAAAATAACTGAGCCTCAGGCAGGCTAAATGACATGCCCAAAGCTATACAATTAACACAAGGCAGAAATAAGACTCAAATCCAGGATCTGACTTCAAGTACCAGGATCTTAACTACTATTCTATAATATGCAAGATCTGAACCTTTACAGCACCTTAAAATTTATAACAAAACTTTAACATGTTATGGTCCTCAAAACACCATCAGTGGGATGTCAGCACAGACACTGCTAATTAGTGATGAAGTCAGATTTGCTGATTTCAAGTATCTTTTTAATGAATTTTCTCCATGAACTCTATCAACATGTTTTGAAAGAGATCACAGAAATTGAAAAACATCTCCAAATTAGAATATAATTCTTAACCAGGGTACTCACAAGAATAAATGAGTCACTTGACACTCTATTTCTGATTCAGTGAAGGATCTATATTTTGGCAGGATTCATTTCTAAAAAGCTCTACAAGTTGATACAAATGTCCCAAATGAGGTAACGAATTGTCACAAAGATATTTCCTCAGATTCAAGATCTGTTGTTGGCTGTAGCCAGGGGCCAGTCTTTCCCCCAAATCCTCCATTTTAATACCTTGTCCCTCCTCCTCTTCCTTCAAAGTCTCATTCCCTAAGTCTCTAGAAAGGAAAAAGGAAACCTCCTCATCCATCTCACATGTATGGAACACTGTGTCAGGCAAAGAATAAAAAGTTGATGATGCTTGGTCATGATCTCACAGTTTGTGGGCTGAAGCCCCACATGGGGCTCTGTGCTGACAGGATGGAACCTGTTTGGGATTATCTCTCCTCTCTCTCTGCCCATCCCTGCTAGTGCTCTCTCTGTCAAAATAAATAAACAAACATTAAAATATTTTTAAGTTGATGATGCTTATTCTCAAGGCCGTCAACTTTTAGAGGGTGAAAATAGTCCCTAAAGTATCACTATGCACCTTCTTGAATTTCACACATAATAGGTGTTCAATAAAAGCTAGGTAATGAAAACTGTGACCAGATATCTTTCCTAGCCCAAGGATGCTTTCTAGTTCTTACCTAATGTTTAAAATAGCTGTGTGAAAATTGTATTTAAAAAAAATCAACGGGTGCCTAGGTGGCTCAGTTACACATCTGACTTTTGATTTTGGCTCAAGTCATGATCTCATGGTTTTGTGAGTTCGAGCCCCACATTGGGCTCTGTGCTGACCTCAAGGAGCCTCCTTGGGATTCTCCCTCTCTCTCTGCCTCTCCCCTCACTTGCATTCTGTCTCTCTCAAATAAATAAACTTAAAAAAAAGTGTTCTTTATCCACCAAAATCATTTATAAATATAAATTTAAAAAAATCAATTAGTCAGATTCTGGACTACAGTTTTAAAGAATGAACCTTGAAACAAAACATCAATGACTGATTCAAAGACAATGCATATTGCATAATTCTCTGGCAGTGTTGGAAGGGTGGAAATCGGTAGGAGATTTGGCTGAGATCTGTGTTTTAGACAACAGGACTGCAGGATGGCCTGAATATTTTTGGCTGCACATTTTTTTTTTTTTTTTTGCTGGTGACTAGACAATGATCATCTCAGGTCCTTTCAACCACACTCTTCAAACCACAACAGGAGATGTGAGAAATCTCCAAGGGCTCTGTGTCTGCAGCCACCACCATAAGTTTGTAGATGCTTCTATTGAGAGTTTTATTAACTTCCTTGAGAAGCTGCCTATAGTTAACAAGACAGCTGGGCCATTTCCACCCATTTCACAGTGAAATAGATTTCTAAGAAGGGATTGGGTTTAGGAGTTAACAGACCTCTGTCTTTGCTGCAGTTCTGTAGTCTTATTGTCTGCTCAAGGAACACAGATGACTTCAAAATGAAAAAGCTCACCTCACCCAGGAGGAACGAGCAGAAATAGAATTGAAATTTTTAATAATTGTTTTCTCCTCCTTTTCCTTCAAAGACATCTAACTGCTAATCAGAGCTTCTGATAGGCATGAGATACCATTACACAATTATCAACTGAGTGGATATAATTCTATTACAGAGGAGATATTTGACAGATTCGTTAGCTCATGTCACCTCATCATGAGAAGCTATTCAATTTTTGTTAGAATTTTTGAATGTTTGAAATATCTCAGAGATTCCCAAACTGCAAGGGGCCCAGGAATGCCAAGCTGCCTCCACTAATGGGGTTAGAACAAATCCTTCTACATTCAAAATTGTTGTTTAAGTTTTTTGAATACAGAAGTGACTTGTGTGAAGATTCAAAGCAACAACCAAGGCAAATATAATCCAGATATCAGCTGAGGTCATCCTCTGCTTTATGATTTCCTCTAATTCCTATCTCATGTCCAGGGAGAAGAAATTTCCTTAGAGAGAATTTTCCCCAAATCTGGAAGCTTGTCTTTTGTTATCTCTAATTCTGATTTCTTCTCTTACTAGATTCTCACTTATGTTTGACCCAACATATTTCTTCTCCTTTCTCTGTTCAGCAACCATCACAGATATACAACCTTTTCCTTTGTTTTATCAAACACCATTCAGTCAAGAAATTTGTGTATAGAGCAGACACTACTAAAGGTGTGCGTGATAGAGCAAGATGTGGAGGATTACGCTCCCGATATTCAACACCAAAAACAAGGACAGTCCTTTAATCATCCCTCTCCTAGGAATTTCTCAGTCTTGATATTTCTCCACCGTCCCCTACCTGCTATTGTGTTTCTGACCCTCTCTTTTTCTCTCCTGGGTCACTCCCACCTTCAAGTAACCGTTTATTTCTTATGCTGAGCAGTCCAGCCATCAGTCTCCTTCAAACCATACCCTGGAGGGCTCTTGCTTTCCAACATAAAGAGGTCTCTCAAGGTGTCTTGTTAAAAAATGTCCAGGTACTTTAGGAGAGAAATTATGCCACTCCCACAGGGGCAGAGCAGTGACCTTCCATTGTGTTTTTAAAATAGCTGTTTTTCACTCCAGCTCTGTTTTGTTACCCAAACAAAATGGAGGTATTAACAAAAAGTTAACTCAAAATTTTAATATTATTCCTTGATAGCCATGCTATTGCAAAATCTGTCTCAGAAAGTATAATGTAGGCAATTAAAAAATTCAGTCACTTATAATATTACAAACCACAAGAAATGTGACCTGCCGATTCATGTAACATCTTTAAATTTCTACTCTTTTTAACCTTAAAACAAATGATACATTTGTCATGCCCTTAATCAAAAACTGATATTCATAATATTCAGGTTAAATGTGAGATTTAGGCCTTAGGTTACTAACTAGAGAAAACCAATGCATCTCATCATTTAATTGTACTTAATGAAAACACATGACACAATGGATACAAATTTAATAGCTATGTTGAGCTTAATTCCATTAGCTGGTGATACAGTTAAACATCATGGGCTTGTATATGTGTATGTGTACACAAACACTCATCAGTGTGCACATGTACATGCACATATACATTGTGCTCATTTGCTTATATGTTATAACAATTTAGATTGTTAGCCAAAAGTAGTTTTTACTATTTTTATTTTAGTAAAATAAAAGTAAAAACACTTGCTTTGAAGGTTTGCTTATCATACCTGTTTTGTAGTAAAGATGCCATTAAAAGAAAATTGGACAATTCAATACGGTGCCACGTCTAACTTTAAACAGAAGAGCATTCAAATACTATCTGTTGAAGAAAACTCAAATTTGGCAAAAAAAATCAACATTGTTGCAGAACTGCATTATTTGTTCAAACCATGGAAATTGTAATTTTCTTGGACCAGCATGTATTTTAATCGATATTTATGAAGTCATCCAAATGTGCCTCTTAATTGAACCAAATTTTGCATTCATAACAGCCTCTCACAAAGGCCTTGGCCAGTAATAATACAATACTACATGTCTCATAATTTAAAGGCATTAACTTAAAATGACTATAGTTTGCAACATGCAAAGTATACCAACTGGACCAGCATAACCTAGAGAGTCATATCAAGATAATTATTTAGATATTCAGAGATTTGAAGTACAGAATCTGTGAGATTTAAAGCCATTGAAAAACTACAGGTATAATTCCTATCACTTTATAAGTCATCTTTTTTACATACCAGGAAACCCAACAGACACATATTTACTGAGTCTAGTGACTTAAACAGCAATAATTGCAATGCCAGTTAGGATAAATTTTAGGAAGAAGGTGAATTTGACTGTAACATATTATCACTAGATTAAAACACCTCACAAAATATTTTTTTCATAAGGTCCTTTGCCAAATGTTTGGAACAGCCGACTACTATACAAGATTGCATTATTACAAAGGAAACACTGTAGAATTTATATACCTAATACGTCCAGAGTCCATCCATTTCTCACTATTTCACTGATACCACCCTGAAATTATTATCATCTTTTATCTGTATGTAATCTTTTCCTAGGTCTCCTATTTCTTTTCATGCATCACAGAGAAGAAGTAACCATGGAAGTCTCCAAAAAAGCAAACAAATTTATTCTCAACAGAGCAGCCAAATAATCCTTTGAAAGGCAAGTCAGATCAGGTCACTCCTTTGATTAAAACCTGCAAATGATTCTTTTCTTACTGCTAATAAGAGTCAGACAAGGCCCTATGTAATCTACCTTCTCTTCCCTGCTTATTCCGTTTATATCCACAATCTTCTCCCAGATCCTGACACAAGCTGGACACGCACCTATCTTGAGCATTTGCTGTATCTTCTCTTCAGCCTGGAATACTCCATCCTCATGTATCCACTTGGCTAACTCCTTCTCCTCTTTGTATTTGATCAACCTCACGTTCTCAGTGAGATCCCCACAATATTTAATATAGCAAACTGCCCAGCTGCAAACCTCTCTGCCCACTATACCTCTGATCTTACTTATTCCATTTTAGTTTTTTCATAGCACTTATCACCCATATAAAAATATGTCTTGTGCTAATTTTTCGTTCTGTCTCTTGAATGTTAGCTTCTCAAGGACAAGTGTCTTTGCCTCTTTAATTCACCACTGTATCCTATCTCTCATACAGGGTGGGCACTCTATAAACATTTGTTGAATGTCAAGTGAATGTAAATGTGATAGGAATGTAACACAAAGAAGCTTCCAGTCACCAACAGAGACAGTATAAAAGCTTCATGGAAATAACTTGGTTTATGCCACTAAGTATTCAAACCTAAGAAACCGGTATTATTAGAAGGCCCCTCCATAACCAGCAACAACAGATATCCTGAAGTATTCTTACAAGAACTGGGAATAATTTATCTTAATATGCAATTCCTGTTGGTCTTAGAATTTTACAGTTTATCATGAGAACATAGACCCTCAAATTCCTTGGATACTAGCACTTCTTAAATAATTTCTCTGTCATTTCATTATCTTTTCATCTCCTTACTTCTTTTCAGTTAGTTTACTTCACTCTCCTTTTCCTGCACCATAAATGTTAGTGTTGCCTAGAATTTCCATCCGTGGTTATATACCCCTTTTCATTTTATATTTCTTTTCCATGCCTATACAGACCCAGTCTCCAATTAACTGGAAGTCAAAGGTCCTAGCTCTAATCTTTCCCCCTATTTCTCTCTATAGCCTAACTGCCCCTTACAGACTTCCACTTGGATATGCTACAAGCATAATGAATGTAAAATATCAAAGAATGATCTTACTACCACTGTAACCTAAAGAGTTTTCTACCTAAATACCATGATTAATAGCTGGATTATCAACCTAACTGCCTAAACCAGGAACCTAGGATTCCTCTTAGCTATTCCTTTTCTCACCTGCTTTCACCTCCTATTACATCCTTTCAAAGCTCATAAATTTTGTCAATTCTATCACATAATTATGTTTCAGATTAATTCTCTTATTCCATTTCCCAAGCCACTCATAGTTTTATTTCATTGGTATGAGAATTATTGCAACAACTTTTTTTTTTGAGAGAGAAACCAAGAGAGCGTGAGTGGGGGAGGGGCAGAGAGAAAGAGAAGGGGAGACAGAGGATCCGAAGCAGGTTCCACATGAACAGCAGTGAGCCTGACTTGGGGCTTGAACTCACAAACCATGAGATCATGACCTGAGCTGAAGTCAGACACTCAACCGGCATCCAGGTGCCCCTGCAACAACTTTCTAATTGAGCTCCAGGTCCATCTTCTTCTCCATGGCAATCCCTCCTCTCCAATTTGTTCATCTGATAAACTCTGAAATTAAACTTTCAAGTCCTGATAAAACCTTCCTTGCCTCCTTTAGTGTTCTTTTATGCTCCAAATAATACTTACCAAATTGCATATTTAATTCTTTGGGAATGTCTGAGTCTGGGTATATGGTTGCTGGCTTCAGGCAGTGGTATCACTCAGCCTGCATGAAGTATGTCACCATAGCAGTGACTGAGGTGGAGCAAGTAGCCAAGGGTGACACACACATGAGATCATAAAAATCTGAGAATGTGAAAAAGACGTGTCTGATACACAGTTCAAACAGTCTTTCTAAATTACTCACAGGACAACATCTCAAGGTTTGCTTCAACATTTGTTTCCTTCCACACATCCTTGTCTGTATTTATCCCGTGCTGGTTTTTACAATATCTTTTTCTCCATAGAATAAAGCCAAGGTATCTGCCTACCTTGTAAAGCATAGCCCATTAACTGCACCTAATTTTCCCAAGTAAACAACCCAGAAGCTTGTACTATAAAAGGCCCAGAAAACAGATGAACCAGGTGTTATCATACATTTCTTGGATTGTAAACACATGATAAAAGAAATTTTCAACTTTTAATATTTGTGGGCCCTGCCCCTGGGCTCCCAGGGAAGCTATACTTTTACCAAGGTCAAAATGACTTTACCAAACTTCAAAGCACAGGCTCTATTTCAGCCCTGAGCACACATTGTACATCTGTTTTGTTAGCAAATAACCTAAAAGAAACATTTCAAACTAAAGATAAGAATAAAAAATCTCCCTAAATTCTGCTTCCACACTTCTGAAGGCTGCACCTTGGCACATACTGAACGCATCAGATAAAGTTTGTAATTTTCTGAAATGTCCTTCATCATGAGGATTTGTAACTCTCGATGTAACAACAAAAAAAAAATGTAACCTTGTATTAGACATTCTTTTCTGGAGCACTCTCTTCTTTGTGAAGATGATGTATCCCAGACAGCTGTCCTCAGTTGGGCTCAAATAAAACTTTTTTTTTTTTTTGAGAAACTCTAAAAGGTTTGTTCATTTTGTGTTGACACAGGCTTCTGTAAGTATATAGAACCATTTGATACAACTCTCCAAGAATTACCTCACATTAGTGTTTTGGCAAAATTCCTCACAAATACAGGCCAGATTCATAAAGTACAAAAGTTTATTAAAAGACTATCATAGCTAGAATGAAACATACCAAAATGTTAGCAAGAACGTTTTTAATCTTCTTCTCTATTTTGTAGTTTCCAAAATTTTTGCATTAAGTGTATATTTTTCTTATTACCTTAGGGAAAAAAAATTTTTAACTATAAGATGTGATTATGGGAGAGCATGGTTTGTGAATTCTAAACAGTTCCAAGGTTCAAAATGGTGTCTCTTTAGTTCGGTGCTATTGGTTTCTGGTTCTTGAAGCTGTTGAAGTTATAACTAACAATAATTTAGAACATAGCTAGCTCTTACTACTTCCAGCCAGAGAAAAGACTAGTCTCTAGAAATCCTGTTCAACCCTTTCCAGTATATGGTTGTCCATTTTGGCAACTTTGACTCCTCCCGGTCCTAGAGTAAACTATCCTTGGAACTGAAACAAAAGGAACAACGTTTTAAGTAAATTTGAGTTGTAAATAATGTAAATAATCTATCTTTATCTCATATTGCTAATTAAAAATAAAGTTAAATTTAAAATATTGTCCTAAGTTTTTAACCTATTGTACTAAATTTAGACTATTGGTTATACTGGTAGAGAACTCATGAATAATTTTTAGTTTATACCCCTAAAAATGAATCTGTCCTACAATGACAAAAAGAGGTTCAATAAAAAAACCTTGTGATTCTGTAAAACAATTATAATTTTTCTTTATGAGACAATATTAGCACACATTTGTTCTTCTTTCAAATACTTTTTTTTTTTTTACCATAGAATGCACTAAAGATATATGGAAGGTACTGAAAGGACTTTCAGTTTAGTGTATCTCAAAAAATTGTGCTTAAAAGCAAAACAGCCATAATCTATAGTAAAAAAAAAAAAAAAGATATCTTTGATTTGTCATGAATCTTTCGGCAAGATACAAAGATCAAGCTGGAAATGTGTAGCAAACGCTCTAAAAAAACATCAATATGAGCATCCATACTACTGCCCTCACCACAGGTACACTGTGCGAGGCTTGCAGGAGATGTTTTAACATGAAGGGCACTGAGTCGATACCTTGTGCTCAGAGACCTTCAAGTACTGGCAGGTGGCATTTCTCATATACAAAAACACTGTAACACAAGAGCGCACTTCTACAGTGAGAAGGATCGGCTTTCAGAGTCAATGTTACCCCTGCTTCCCTTGCCATGAATAATCATTAATGATTCTGAGGAATTCTCGGCAGGTTTGCTGGTGTGCCTGTATGCTAGTCAGTGTTAGATAATCAAAGAGCTGGAAAGGACCCTCAGGACTAGCTAATACAGTGCTTCGTTTTAGAAAATGAGACCCAGGGAGAGTAAGTACCCTGTTCCTCAAACATTCTGGACGGAGAATCATTATCAATGTATTAAGGTAGTCTGCCTCTTACAAGAATACTAAATGTAGTGTTTTTTTATAATTGAAAAATGTTAACAAACCCCACATAGATACGTATATAATTTTCTCAAAACCAGCTGAACTTTTTTTAATTTTTATTTTTTTAATTTTTGAGAGAGGGAGAGAACAAGTGCTATCAGTGCATAGCGCAATGGCGGGGCTCAAATTCACAAACCATGAGATCATGACGTGAGTGAAGTCTGACACTTAACTGACTGAGCCACCCAGGTACCCCCCAAAACCAGCTCAACTTTAATATGACAATACCAACTCCAAAACCAATGCATATACATATTTGAAAATTAAGATTATTTCATGCTTTTCTAAACTGCTTTGCGGAAGTGAAGGCCTACCTTATTAACCAACTTGAGAGTAAATTTCTATTTTTATGCCAAGGAAAATCTCCTCCCCTGAAACATTCATCTTCTTTATTTGGGAGTCCAATTTCAGTTTACAAACAGACAAGAAGCATCTGTCGACACAGAACCAATTCTATTTAGTACACCAAACAGACTGGCCAGCTTTGAAATTAGCAATTAATAAAGTGGTGTGAGAAGAGAAAATGCACATTTTTTTCTCAACTTGTTTTTGCCAATAATCAAAAAGGGAGTAGTACTTCTTTTTTATTTATTTACTTATTTTTAAGACAGAGAGAGACAGAGCATGAGTGGGGATTGGGCAGGGAGACACAGAATCTGAAGTAGGCTCCAGGCTCGGAGCTGTCAGCACAGAGCCCGGCACGGGGTTCGAACTCACGAACTGTGAGATCATTACCTGAGCCAAAGTCAGACACTCAACCGACTGAGCCATCCAGGTGCCCCATGGAGCAGTTAGTGCTTGTATATCACCCTTCCTAGAGCAAAAACATGCATATGTACATAACAACATACAACATGATGAAAACAATGAAACATCTTTTCAATGAACCAAAGAATGGAGGACAAAAAGTATATAGGCTTTGCAAAAAAAGACAGACTTGGGCTCTAGCACTTACTATGTATCCCTATGGAAAGTAGTTAACCTCTAACATACATTTCCTTATCTGTAAAATGACAAGGATAATAATATGACAAAGATGGTCATTTTAAGAGATATAGCATGTGTAAAGTCATTTACCCAAAGAAAGTATTTAATATATGCTAGATATTCTTTCTACACATCCCAAAGGATAGGGACACTTTATGCCTGTTTGAGAAGAAACCCTGCATTTGTGGTATATATTTTTATAAGTTTTACTGAGATAATACCCACAATTATAAAGTCCACTTTCTTTTAAAGTGTATGTTTCAGGGGTGCCTGGGTGGCTCAGTTGGTTGAGCAAGAGTCTTGATATTGGCTGGGATCATGATCTCACAGCTCCTGAAATTGACCCCACATGAGGCTCTGTGGAGACAGCATGGAGCCTGCTTGGGATTCCCTTTCTCCCTCTCTGCCCCTCCCCTGCTTTCTCTCTTCTCTCTCAAAAATGAATAACAGTTTTCACTCATATGTGGAACTTGAGAAACTTAACAGAAGACCATGGGGGAAGGGAAGGGGAAAAAATAGTTTCAAACAGAGAGGGAGAGAGGCAAACCATAAAAGTCTTTTAAATACAGAAAACAAACGGAGGGTCGATGAGGGTGTGGAGGGAGGAAATGAGTGATGGGCACTGAGGAGGGCACTTGTTGGGATGAGCACTGGGTGCTGTACATAAGCGATGAATCATGGGAATCTACCCTCAAGATAAAGAGCACACTGTATACACTGCATGTTAGCTAACTTGACAGTAAATTATATACTAAAGAATAAAGTGTATGTTTCCGTGTGTTTTAGTGTAGTCACAGAATTGTGAACCATTAACCCAAAAAGAAATCCCATACCTATTAGCAGTCAGTCCAATGCTCTTTTTCCACATGTCAAGTCAAGGCATCACTTAGTCTTCTTTCTGGATCTATAGATCTGCCTCTTCTGGACAAATTGGTAGAATTTACAATATATTGTCTTTAATTGTCTTTCTTGTTAGTTTTTTTCACATAGCATAATATTTTCAAAGTTCATCCATGCTGTAGCATGTATCAGCACTTCATTCCTGTTTATTGCTGAATAATATTCCACTGTATTGACATACCCTATTTTAATTATCCAATCATTAGTTGATGGACACTTGAGTGGTTTACATTTGGGATAGTAGGAATAATGCTGCTCTGAACATCAGTTGACAGGGCTTTGTATTGACACATGTTTTTATTTCACTTGGTTATATGTCTAGGAGTGGAACTGTTTAGCTATCAAGCTATAGTATCTCTGATGGTGCTTCTAATTTGTAGTACTCTAATAATTAATGATGAGCATATTTTCATGTACTTACAGGTCACCGCTATATCTTCTTCGGAGAAAAATATATTCAAAACATTTGCCCATTTTTAATTGGGTTGTCTATTTTTGAGTTTTATGAGTTTTACCTTGTAGACATAATCTTTTAAGTCAGATAATGATTTGCAAATGTTTTCTCTCCCTCTTTACATTGCCCGTTCACTTTTTCTTGATGGAATCCTCTGAAGCACAAAAGTTTTTCTTAATTTTGGTAGAGTCAGGTTTTTTTTTTGTCTCATGCATTTAATTTTTTTTAATTGGAGTATAGTTGACATATAATATTGTCTCTTGTGCTTTTTATAATATAACAAACTATTGCCTAACCCAAGATCATGAAAAATTTCTCCTATGTTTCTTCCAAGAGCTATATAGGCTGTAAATGCATGACTTTGATCTATTTTGAGTTAATATTTTATATGGTGTGACATGGGATCCAAGTCCATTTTTTATATAAAAATCTAGTTGCCCCAGAACCATTTGTTAAAAACACTATTATGTTCACATTAAATTGTCTTGACACTCTTTATAAATCAATTGACAAAGGTAAGAAGCTATTTCTGGAATGTACATTCTATTCCATTTATCTATCCTTGTGCCAGTAAACACACAGTTTTCATTATTTTAGCTTTGTAGAAAGTTTTGAAATTGGGAAATGTGAATCCTCCAACTTTGTTCTTTTTCAAGATGTTTTTGTGATCTAGATTCCTTGCATTTCCATATGACTGTCAGGACCATTTTTTAAAAGGGCAGGTGGGATTTTGATAGAGATTGTATTTACTCTGTAGATCAATTTAAGGAGTATTGCCATCTTAACAAGCTTTCTGATCTGTGAACACAGATTGCATCTTGAGTCAGTTTGGGTAGTTTGTATCTTCCTAAGGACTTTTTTCTTTTCACCTGGGTTATGCAATTTGTGGCATAGTTGTTCACAATGTCTCTTATGAATATCTTCAGATGTGTAATGTCAGTAATGATACCCACTTTCACTCCTGACTTTAGTAACAAGCCTAGCTCTTTCTTATTATAGCTAATAATTTGTAATTTTTGTTGATCTTTTGAAGAACCAAATATTTGTCTTCTGGATTCTCTCTTTTGCCTTCAATATCCATTTATTTCTTTTCCAACCTGTATTACTTCCTTTCTTCTACTCACCTATGGGTTTAGTTTGTTCTTTACGTATAGATATCATTTATGTCTAACTGGTTTAATTGCTGTTCAAATATCCTTTTCCTTGTTGTTAGTTGTTAATTTTATGGAAGATATCTTGATAAATCATTTTTCTCTTCCTGCTTTCAAGACGTTTCTCTTTGTTTTTAGCTTCCTACAGTTTGACTACAATGTGTCTACATGTGAATATCTTTGGGTTTACTTGGATTTTCTTGAGTTCCTTCAATGTGTAGATTCATATTTTTCATCAAATTTGGGAAGCTTTCAGGCATTATTTCTTCAAATATTCTTCCTACCCCTTTCCTTCTCTTCTTTTATTCTGGGACTCCCATTATATTGTCAAGTTAGCTAACATACAGTGTACACAGTGTGCTCTTGGCTTCGGGAGTGATTAATCGCTTAAAACCAGTGTTCATCCCAACAAGTGCCTTCCTCAATGCCCATCACCCATTTTGCCTGCCCCCCAATACCCTTCCACTCTCAGTTTGTTCTCTGTATTTAAAAGTCTCTTATGGTTTGCCTCAGTCTCTGTAACTTTTTGTTTTCTTTCCCTTCCCCCATGGTCTTCTGTTAAGTTCCTCAATTTCAACCTGAGTGACAACATATCTTTCTCTGACTTATTTCACTTAGCATAATACCCTCCAGTTCCATCCACATTGCTGCAAATGGCAAGATTTTCTTTTTCATTGCCGAGGAGTGTTCTATTGTATATATAAACCACATCTTCTTTATCCATTCATCAATTGATGGACATTTAGGCTCTTTCCATGATTTGGCTATTGTTGAAAGAGCTGCCATAAACATTGGGGTGTAAGTGCCCCTATGAATAAGCACACCTGTATCCTTGGGAAAAATTCCTAGGTAGAGCTATTCCTGGGTTGTAGGGTAGTTCTATCATTAATTTTTTGAGAAACTGCCACACTGTTTTCCAGAGTGGCTACACGAGTTTGCATTCCCAACAACAATGCAAGAGAGTTCCCCTTTTTCTACATCCTCACCAACATCTGTTGTTTCCTGAATTGTTAATTTTTAGCCACTCTGACCTGTGTGAGGTGGTATCTCAATGTAGTTTTAATTTGTATTTACCTAATGAGTGATATTGAGCATCTTTTCATGTGTCTGTTAGCCATTTGGGTGCCTTTGGAAAAACGTCTATTCATGTCTTCTGCCCGTTTCTTCACTGGATTATTTTTTGGGTGTTGAGTTTGATAAATTCTTTATAGATTTTGGTACTAACCCTTTATGTGATATGTCATTTGCAAATATCTTCTCCTATTCCATCGGTTGCCTTTTAGCTTTGCTGTTTCCTTTGCAGTGCAGAAGCTTTTTATCTTAATGAGGTCCCAATAGTTCATTTTTGCTTTTATTTCCCTTGCCTTTGGAGATGTATCAAGTATGAAGTTACTGTGGCCAAGGTCATAGAGGTTGTTTCCTGTTTTCTCTTCCAGGATGCTAATGGTTTCCTGTCTCACATTTAGGTCTTTCATCCATTTTGAATTTATTTTTGTGTATGGTGTAAGAAAATGGTCCAGTTTCATTCTTCTGCATGTTGCTGTCCGGTTCTCCCAGCATCATTTGCTAAAGAGACTTTTTTCCATTGGATATTCTTTCCTGTTTTGTCAAAGATTAGTTGGCCACACATTTGGGGGTCCAATTCTGGGGTCTCTATTCTATTCCATCAGTCTATGTGTCTGTTTTTGTGCCAATACCATGCTGTTTTGATGACCACAGCTTTCTGGTACAGGCTAAAGTCTGGTATTGTGATGCCTCCAGCTTTGGTTTTCTTTTATCAACATTACTTTGGCTATTCATGGCCTTTTGTGGTTCCATACAAATTTTAGGATTGTTTGTTCTAACTCTGAGAAGAATGCTGCTGCTTTTTTTACTGGGATTACATTGAATGTGTAGATTGCTCTAGGTAAGTATCAACATTTTAACAATATAATTTGTACAAATAAGCCTTCTGCCCCTCTCTCCTCTTCCAGAACTCCTGTGATATGAATATTATTTCATTCCATCGACTCACTTAGCTCTCTCATTCTCCCTTCATGGCCTAGTAATTTCCTTTCTCTCCTTTTTCTCAGCTTCCTCATTTTCCATAATTTTATCTTCTATTTCACCTATTCTCTCCTCTGCTTCTCCCATCCTTGCTGTCACTGCATCTAATTTACTTTGCATCTCATTTACAACATTTCTTAATTCATGGTGAGTATTTCTTAGTTCCTTGATCTGTGGAGCAATAGATTCTCTGCTGTCTTCCATGCTTTTTGGTTTTTGTTTTTTTAATCTCAGTTATTAGTCTTATGACTATTATTCTAAATTCTTGATCAGATATATCGTTTATATCTGTTTTGAGCAATTCTCTGGCTGTCATTTCTTCCTGGAATTTCTTTTGAGGAAAATTCTTCTGTTTCATCATTTTGGCAAGCTTTCTGTCCTTTGCATGTTTTAATAGCTTGTTATGTGTCCTGCACCCATGAGTACTACTATATTACAAAGGGGTCATACACATTCCAGGGCCTGGTACTTCAGGAAATGTTTCTTGAGTATGTTACATGCACTCTGTTGTTGTGTCTTGGCTGCTTATCTCACTACTCATAGTGGTGGATTGGACCACCCACCATGTGTGCTTTGATTTGGGAGAAGATGGATAGGGTGGTAGAAAGAAACCCTGTTCCAAACTAAGAAGTGATAGGGGTGGGTATAAAGACCAGGCAGAGAATCAAAGAATTTATAGGGCTTAATCCAGAAAGAGGAGAGGAAAATAAAAAAGGAGACACAGAAAAGGTGTAAAAGGAATATAGTAAAAATCCCTAATTAAGCAATGAGAACAGAGGGGAAATATATATAATGGGCAGGCAGGCCCGGTTTCCCTGCTCCACAGTCTCCCCACCTCCCCAGCCCTCAACTGGGATTCAAAATCCAAGGTCTTAAAATAGCTCCAGCGACAACAGGCCTCTGGCTGGCGCCTGCAAGGTCTTTTGTTCTTGGAAAGTCAGTAAACCCTCTTCTCACGGAACTCAGTGTTAGGAATGGCTTTCTCGCAGTGCGCTCCCCACCCCCATCCCGAGAGCCTGTTTTCAAGCCAGTGGTTGGCTCTCCTCTTCCCCAACCCCCTCCCCTGGCAAACGCACCACAGCAGCTCAGGTCCAGGAAAGTCCCCACCAACCCTGAAATCTCCGATCTTCGCTCCTAAGGCTATTTGCAAACTAGAAACTGGCTCTCTTCAATTTCTTCCTTTTCCAGACTGTGGTCCAGAGGGGTTTTTCTCTTATCCAAATACAATCCCACACTTCTACCACTTCCCTTTCTCTTCCTTTTGTTTCTCCACTGAAGTGGCTCCCCACATCTACTGTACCTATTTTATCTCTTCCACTTACAAAGATGAACCTCTGAACCATCCAGCTGTCTCCAAATGCCCCTTGAGAGGTGTCTGCCAGACTATAGCTTGGATTGCTGGAATTCTAAGTGTTCTGACACCAATACTGCTCTGTTTGAGAGACAAGGGAAATTCTGGTATCCCTACTTCTCCACCATGTTGACTCCTCCCCCTACATGTTAGTATTCTTAGTGGTGTCCCATGGGTCTCTGAGGCTCTGACTTTTGATTCACTCTAATTTTTGGTTGCCTAGACTATCCTATCTTCACATTCACTGATGCTTTCTTCTACCAATTTAAATGTGCTGTTAGGTACTTCTCATGAATGTTCATCTCAATTATTGTACTTTTAAATACTTAATATTAAATACTAAAATAGTAAAATAATGCTAAGTTAGTATTAATTTTTAATACTGTAATTTCTGTTTAGGTATTTTTATAATTTCTATTGAATCACTATTATTTGCAAGACATCATTGCCATACTTTAATTTTTTAAGACATGGTTTCCATTAGTTCTCTAAAGTTATTCATAGTAAAATTCCACTTCTGTTAAGTTCATCATTTGGACTCCCTCATAAACAGTTTTCACTGATTGATTTCCCCCCTTTGTATGGATGCTATTGCCCCGTTCTCTCCTTGCCTTTTAATGTTTTTGACAAAAACTGATGTTATGACATTATAATGTGGTAACTTTAAAAATGAGATTCCCCCTTTCCAAGTATTTATTTCATTGCTGTTTGTTGTTTTTGTTGTAGTAGTAGCTGCTGTTTTCTTGGAATTTTCCTGAACTAATTCTTTATAATCTTTATTTGTATTTGTGTGTATGTGTGTGTGTGTGTGTATAACCACAGCCACTGAAGTCTGTTTGATTAGCTGAATGGCAAGCTAATGACTAGACATATTTCCTTAAATACATTGAGCCAGTAAATCTCTTGCTCTTTGCTGTTGGTCTCTCTGTGTATATCAGGGCAAAACTTCAATGCTTGGCAATTTACAACTCTACCATAGCTTTTGCTTCCAGCCTGTGTAGAACTTTACATTCATCCAGAGGTGAGAAATCAGTGCTATCTCAGGTCTGTCCAGGTATGCTTATAGCTCTCACACGCACATGGACTTTAAGATTTCCTGTAATAAATTCAAGCTTCTAAAAGCTCCCGGTGAACATTCTATCTCCCTGAATTTTCATTTAGGCTCTTTACATTCAGATTCTTGTTTTGGTCAACTGGTATTTTCTCAGGTAGCTATGATGCTAAATAATTTATGCTAATGGATTTTTGACAGACTCCAGAGGTAAAAGCTTCTCCCATTGAGTGAGCTCCGAGTCAGACTGAATACAAACAAATTCTGCGAAGAGCTTTTCCAGGGATCTGCTAGACAGGTCAAATATTGACAACACTCTTGAAATAGAGCATTTGGGAGATATTCAAACCCATACTTCCTCTAATTATCTCTAAATTGCTGGATTTCACAACTATTTTGGCTATAAGGTTGCTGCTTTTCAAAACTACCATGGTACCAGGGAACACCACTGATTTTCACTTTTGGGGGGTAGGGGCAGTGTTCTTGTTGCTTTTATAAAAGAATAGATTTTCAGAGGTATTTGCTCCACTAGGACTGAAATACCTCTCCACAATTTTTAAAATTTGAGACTAATTCATTAAAACAATAACACAACTCTAAACTTCCCTCCCCCACCCTACTGAATTTTGGAAGGTATCAACCTCATTTATTTTAAGTTATTTCTATAGAAAGAATATTTTCATTATAGTAGGCATCCAGGTATTTTCAATCAGCCAGATCTAGATTATAATCCTGGACCTGTCACTTACTTGCTTTGTGAACACTAAATGCCTTTAATTCTTTCAGCTTCAGTTTATAATAATACTTGTCTATAAGGGTCACTGTGCAGTAGGTGTAATTACATACATAAAAGCACCAAGACCTAATAGACTTCAATAAGTAATAATTCCTTTCCCTGTTCCTTTTCATTTATTGATAGAATGACTTCCTATATTATTTGATTCTTTAGTGTAAAAACGCCATCTGCTGGAAAGACCAACATAATGACCAACAAAGAAATTGAATCTTCTCAACAAAGAAAAATTATTATGCTCAATTCATGCTCTATTATTCCTGACCCATTGAAAAATACTAACATTTCCTTGTTTTTTTTTCTTGTATATTTAATTTTTTTTAATGTTTATTTATTTTTTAGAGAAAGTGTGAGCAGGGGAGGGGCAGCGAGAGAAGGAGACACAGAATCCAAAGCAGGCTCCAGGCTCTGAGCTGTCAGCACAAGCCGGACCTGGGGCTTGAACTCACAAGCCACGAGATCATGACCTAAGCCAAAGTCGAATGCTTAACCAACTGAGCCACCCAGGTACCCCATGGTATATTTATTTTTAAAGGTGCTTCAGAGGTCCCCACACACAAACATGAAGATGATTTACACTTATAGTAATTCCTATTTTTCAGAGTCTTGAAGGAGAAAATTTCTAGTAGAAATAAGTTACCATAAGTTAAACTTGTTTTTTTATTAAATTTAATTTATTCATTGGTCTAAGATCTGTGAATTTAGTCATAAATTCAACTTTCTCAAATTCTCAATTGTCTATTTTGCAAGAAAATGACTCAAAGATACCAAGTCAACTACTGTGGTAAAAGTAAATATAAAATGCACTTTGGTAAAGTAAACTAGCCCTCGAAAACTTTCTAATTGTGGAATAAATGATTAAATAATTTAAATCACAGCACATACTTATGAATGGAATGTCCTACTCAAAAAATCAAGTCCTCAGAAATATTTAATATGTGAGAATCATTGTGATTATATTTAGAATTGAATTATAAAATGATTAATATAACTTGATCCATATTTCATACAGATAATAAAAAAATAATAGTTTGGTAGACCTAAATGTTCACCAAAATGTTCACAGTGGTTTTATATCTTCACCATGTGATTTATTTTTATTTCTTCTTTATGTGTCTAGAAACCTATTTTTTGAGATTTTCTACAATAAATGACATCTTATCACAATAATTTGTTTTGTGAGTCCTGATCTTTTTTTTTCTTGATATGTTCTACAGCTACAGTTGGTAAAATTTTAGTTGATTACTTCCTTTAAAACATCCTTCCAACTTCCTAGAGGTTCCTTGGATGAGAGATAATGATTATGCAGTCATTCTTTCATTTACCATAACCCAAGAATCAATCTGACATGAACAAAGAGGGAGGGAGGGAGGGAGGGAAGAAAAAGATCCGTAAAAGCTCAGAGTTAGTGCAGAGGTTTTGCACAGTTAAGAAGCATTGCCCACCAAGTAATGATACAATTTTCTAATTCCTGATTTTTGTACTGGAAAGACTGAGACACAACCTAAACACAATAGGAAAAACAAACAAAAAATTGCCTAACACTGCTCAACATAATGACATAAAGACTCATTTTCTCCCATTTGTTGAAGGGTGGTTCCATGGGATTACAATCAAAGTGAGGAAAATGTTTCCATTTGTAACATGGATTTTGGTTTTACCACTTGTATTTATGCATGTGTGCATAACCCATTGGACACTGAAAAACCATGGAGAAGAATGAGTATATCTCACTGGACAGAGTCCTCCAAAGAAGTAGATTTGGAGGGCTAAAACCCAGTCTCACAGACTCCTGGGAAACTTTTATATCACTTAATAGGAACAAGGACAAGAGTGGGGTTTTCTAAAGGGGGATGGAGACTTACATGCAGAAGTGTTCATGAACGAAATACTTTGAAATGGTCCTGAACAATAAGGTTCTGTAGTACACTTGTGAGATCTAAAATAGATTTAACCTTTTCGTTATCTTGCCATTATTTAGGAGTACAATGATATTTCAAAATTAGATTTAAAATGTATTTCTGTATCTCCCACATAGTAACTTCTAGTAGCTCTATCAATTCCTCAATTAAGCTTGTTATAGATATCTAGACTTTAAAATGGTAAATTAGAATTAGTAAAGATAGAATAGAGGCTTTGCCACATTCATTCCATTAAGAGTCAATGTGGTAACAGCATCATAAGAAGAAAAATGGTAGTAAAGAAATTGTGAGAAGTTTCCAGTACTAACCCAGGTTTTTAGCATAGATCAGATCAAAGTATAGCATAGAACTGACTTAGAACTAGAAGTGATACATACAAGTTTTTTTCCCTAGATACCCTAGTGAGAAGCCATCTTTGAAGGGACAAGTGCAGGGGGGAGAAATGCTAACATCAGGTCACACATAGACATTTGCAGACCAAATAATCACTTGAAATTCAGTTCAACAGAAACATATTGAATTTCTTCAAGTGGTAAAAAGCACTGTGTTTGTGAAAAAATTCCTACCCAAGTTGAAAAATAGGTCAAATAAGCCCTTTGATCTGAATCACCCAGATTATATCAAAGGCATAAAGCTGGAGAGACCAGGGGGCCTAATTTCAATTTGGGCAACCAAAATTTTTGACTGTTTTATTACTATTTTCATGGTAATTAATAAGTCATGGTGATCACCCTTATTTATGAGCTTTTCAAAGTTAACTTAATGTATCACACAAGAATAAGTTATTATTTCCACTGGACAGAAACAGGGATCAGAAAGATTAATGAACATGACCTTAAACTGCAAAGCTTGTTAAAGACAGAAGTAGGGTTCTAAAGCAGGTCTGCATGACTCCAGATTTTCAAAAATTTATCAAATTTTTGTTCCTTGTTTTTACTAAGAAGTCAGCATGACACATTTTGGATGTGAGAGGAAAATAAGTAAATCGTCTTTAAATTTCTTTAATGTAAATAAGACAAGGGGAAAGAAGTCATTATACAAAATTTCCTTTCCAGTCTAATATCTGATGTCACCTACTGTGTATACTTTCTGAGGAAATACATGGGTATAGATAGGTGTCACAGAGAAAGCCAAAATAAATGCCAATCCTAAAAATTCCTCAGGAGCCAATCAAAAACATCACTGGGTATTAAAAATGAGTACTCATTTAGGTACATAAAAATAATATTAAAACATTTGCAAGTAAAGTACAAACATAATGGTTAAATAAATATTGTAGACAAAAAGAAGGGCAGAAGGCCAAAGAAAGGGGGGCATTAACATAGCTGGGTCAGAGAGGAAAACCTAGATGTAGAAGAAATTATATAAGTCAAAAGGGCATGAGGGAGCAAAGAAGATGAGAACTTGCAGATGGTCCTATTATCTCCATAAAACAAAAAGCAAAGGAACTAGGATAAGAAAGCTATATCAAAGTGATAGGTCAGCTAGGAAACTGTCCCAATGTCTATGTACAGGAGTCCCTAATTTGTCAACAGGATAAATCATAAATATGATGCCAAGAACTCAGGTCTCAACTTCTTCAAGTCTCAACATATAGTTTGATCCTACTCCCACAGAAGAAGAAAATACCTAGCTGGAATAAAAATGAAACAAGCAAACAAAATCTTTGTTGTAGACCCCACCCCCAACAGTGTTGAAGAGATAACTTCAAGAATATTAGTTTTATGGGATGCTAAATTATTACCCTGCCCTGGTAATCATCTTACTTGAGGAAACTAAATGCTTCCATTCAGCCTGGCCTGTGAGAATGAGTGAACAGATATGGCTAGAATAAACAAAGTATTGAGTTTCGAATCAATTTGTAAATGTTCTTAAACAGACCACTATTTTCAAGCCGACATTCCCTACCTGTACCTATTCCCCAGTTACTCAGACTTCCAAAGTGTTGTCTACAGAGGTCTCCATTTTGTCTTACATTCACTCCTCAATCCATTCCACTCTGTCCCTCAAACAACATGTAATTACTCCTATTTAAGATCACCAAAGTCTTCAATGTTGCCAAATTAACGGACCCATTTTTATGTACTCCTTTTATTTCTCAGGAGAATTTGACAGAGAGAACAGCTCCTTCCCTTGTGAAATACCCTGGTTTTCCTCCTGCCACTTTGGCTACCCATGTTCAGTCTTCCTTACTAGCGAGCTCCTCTGCCTATACTAAACATCCAAATGATGAGAATGCTGCATAACTGTTATTTTTTCCCCTGTAAACATTTGGCCTGGCTCCTCTTTCCCATAGCTTAACTATGGTCTACATGAAAACTGTCTCTCCTATTTACATCTCTAGTTTAAATATATTCTTTTCGTTCTTGTCTCTTTTATCCAATACCTTGTTTGACACCTTTACTTGGATATCTCACCAGAGGCCAAAGGTAGTCTATCCAATATCAAATTCTTGATTTTAACTCAAAATATGTGTTCACCTACTCTTCCTCTCTAGTGAATGGTAAGCTAAGAACCTGAAAGCCTTAATTCTCCCCTCTCCTTCATCTCCCCAATGAGACCATCAGTAATCCCTGTTCATTCTACCTCCAAATTATATCTTATCTCTGTTGGTCTCCATCTCCGTGGCCACCCCTATGAGACATCATCTTTCTCATGGAATGCTTCCCAACCAGTTTCCTATTCCCTCTGTCATTTCCCTCTACTCTATTCTACTCATCAGAGTAAACTCTTAAAAATTAAAAATGTAAACCAAATCTTAACATCTGCTTAATACTGTGCAGGGCTTCTCGTTAAAACTGGAATGAAATGTAAAGGCTTTACATGCCTTAACCTGTGATTATATCTTCTCTTAGACCACTCTTTTCCTGCTCATCTCACCCCAGCCATGCTTTCCTTTCAATGTGTAGAACAGACTAACCTGTGTGTCCAGGAGGCTCTTCTCAAGAGTATTTACTTGGCTGGTTGCTTCTCTTCCCTACTGGTGTTGGCTTAAACTTTGCCAGTTCAGAGAGCCCTTTTCTGACCAGGTAGAGTCCATTTCCTACATTGCCACCACTATTTTCTATGAGAGCATATGACTTGTCCCCTTCACAGTACTTTGTGTTTCAAGTGCATATTCACATTCAGAACTTCTAATTGGTTCAATTTCCTAATCTCTTGTTCTTCTTAGAAATGATTACTTCTTTGGGGCGCCTGGGTGGCGCAGTCGGTTAAGCGTCTGACTTCAGCCAGGTCACGATCTCGCGGTCCGTGGGTTTGAGCCCCGCATCGGGCTCTGGGCTGATGGCTCAGAGCCTGGAGCCTGTTTCCGATTCTGTGTCTCCCTCTCTCTCTGCCCCTCCCCCGTTCATGCTCTGTCTCTCTCTGTCCCAAAAATAAATAAAAAACGTTGAAAAAAAAAAAAAAGAAGAAATGATTACTTCTTTTATTGCTTAAAGTAATCGGACCATTTATTTTTTATTTTTAGTCTGTTTTCTCTTTTTAAACTCCCTTTCTTCCCCAATTCCATCTCCATGCCCTTCTCTGTTGACATTCTAATGCTTTAATTTTTTTTTTTTAACGTTTATTTTTGAGAGGTAGAGAAAGACAGAATTAGAGTGGGTTAGGGGCAGACAGAGGGAGACACAGAATCCAAAACAGGCTCCAGGCCCCGAGCTGTCAGCACAGAGCCCAGGGTCGGGCTCGAACCCATGAGCTGTGAGATCATGACCTGAGCTGAAGTTGGACGCTCAACTGACTGAGCCATTCAGGCGCCCCTGCCATTCTAATGTTTTAGATACGTATCTCTATAACTATCTGTGTCCTTTTAAATATGCAGTGCTATTTCGTGGGTATGGATGTGTACTTTACATAACTGCTATTGGTTTGCAGACTTCATGCAATTTCTTGCCTTTTTTATAGCTACATGTTTTAGAACTCTAATGATGTTGTTTTCTGTCCATCTAGCCATTGGTCCTAAGTGCTACACACTATTCTATTGTATTTGATCTATTGGTTGCCTTGTGATCCCCACTACCACTAACAAGCCTGAAACAAATATATGTGCACATTTTAATGTTTGTTTATTTGAGAGAGAGAGTGAGAGAGAGAGAGCACAAGCGCACGTGCATGTGGAGAAGAGACAGAGAGAGGAGCGAATCTCAAGCAGGCTCTGTGCTGACAGTACAAGAGCCAGTCACTTAATTGACTGAGCCACCCAGGTGCCCTGGGGGGGAAAAGTCCAGGAGTTTATAGAACACAGGAAATGTCATTATTTAATGTGACCAAGTGCTGCAGAATTGCCCTCCAGGATGCCTGCTCCAATCCACATTCCCACAAGGGTTCCTATAGTCTCATGTCCCAAATGATACTTGGTATTTATCCTACTTTTTTTTCCTGCTGATAGGTATAAAATGATATTCCATTGTTTTTTAATTTTCATTTTTCCAAGTACCATATGTTTGAGCATCTCTTCCTTATTTTTTAGCTATATGTGGAATTTCCTTTCTATTTCTAATCCTTGTCCATTTTTCTATTAAATTTCAAAAACAGGTACAGAAATTTCTTCTGTTTTCTTAGGCCCAAGTTCCTCTACTCTTACTGTGTAATGCATTTTTTAACATTGATCTTCATTACTTCTTTGATGATCTGGGGCTGTGAGCTCATTCTTCACAATAGAATTTTCCTACACTTTGGTGGCTCACCACAGAGTTTGGCTGTATCAGTTCCTCATGAAGCAGACATCTGAGGTGCCATCCATAGATTACTGTGGAAACTCCTACCTGCTTTACTCCACATGGGTGGTTTTCACAATATTCAGTCCAAGGAGAATTTACTTTCTCATTCTGAAAAGTGGTTATGTATTAGTTAACTTTTTAAGAATATTTTTACTATCATTTCTCTGGGTATAAGAAGAGTTTGGCATGTACTCCTACCCAGATCTTATAACTGGCCTTCTTTTTTAAAAACCTTTTTTTGTTGGCTTGTTTACTTGGGCATTGTCTATCTCTCACCTAGCAAATTAACAGCTCTGTGAAGTCTGAAATTATATATGTTTCACACAATACATCTTTTTATTATTAGTACCTAAAACCACAATTTTCCTGGTAGTTATTATTAAAAAATGCATTTCTGGGCTGCCTGGGTGGCTCAGTCAGTTAAGTATCCCGCTTCAGCTCAGGTCATGATCTCATGGTTTGTGAGTTCGAGCCCCACATGGGGTTCTCTGCTGTCAGCATGGAGCCTGCTTTGGATCCTCTATCCCCCTCGATCTATGCCCCTCCCTCACTTGTGCTGTCTCTCAAAAATAAACATTTAAAAAATATATTTCTGAATAAAAGATTGAATAAAACATGCAGCCCAGCATTTCCTCCAGAGTGGGGGACTCAGTGAATGTTAGCTCCTTAATTTTTCCTTTGGCTCCCTGATAATACAGTAGGATCACTGCAATAGTATATAGAATATATTAGAGGTTTCAGAAACAAAATTATGGACAAGAAAACAAAAAACTTACCTTATAATAGAAAGGTGGCAATGAAAATACATAAAAGCTTTACATTTAATTTTGTTAAAAAGGAAGGACACAGCTTAAAATTATTAATGGTAGGGCTCTGTGGAAAGAGAGGATAGGGCCAAAAATAACTATAGGGTGATTAGCTTCAATAATAGGGTTGCTTGAAAAAGAAATAGGTTAGGAACCGTTGCCCATGTTGAGTTTGATCTACTAAGGGAATACACAAGATTGGAAGTTGAGTAGACTTTATATATATAGTTAAAGAATGGTGGTTATAAATGTACCTATAATTAGTTATCTGTATATTGCACCTAATTAAAACCATGAAGACAGCAACATTTTTCTGAGTAAAAATGTATATATAAACTAAACTAGATGGCTGACAATCAAATCCTATCAATCACCACAGGGAGGAGACAGGATTACAAAGATAATTAGAAATATACACACCACCAAAATTGGTCATACAAGCATATTTTGTCAAAGAGAAGAAATTCTAGGTGTAATAATCTACAGGGACAAAATAAGAGCTTACGTTTCTCAAACATAATAAATGTATCACACCAGTGTGTGTTTTGGGTTTGATCAACAAAGACTAACCCAGAATTGCCTCAGACAAAACAACTGGATCCTCCTTCATGTGATTTATTATTATTATTATTATTATTATTATTATTATTATTATTAGGACTATTTTTTTTGGACATGGTTTAGGTTCACAGCAAAATTGAGGGAAGGGACAGATTTCCCACATATCCTCTTGTCTCTATACATGCATAGCCTCCCCCATTATCAACTTCTACCACCATCATGACACATTTGTTACAATCAGTGAAACTACATTAATGCATAATCACCCAAATGTCATAATTTATATTGTTTTTCACTTTTGGTGTTGTACAGTCTAGAAGTTTGGAAAAATTTATAATGACATGGACTGATCCATAGTATTTTAATTGCCCCCAAATCCACTGTGATCTACCTTTTCATCTCCCCCATCCCTTTGGAAACCACTGATCTTTTCATCATCTCCATAGCTTTGCCTTTTCAGAATATCATATAGTTGGAATCATACAGCATGTAGTCTTTTCAGATTGGCTTCTTTCACTTAGTAATACATATTTAAGGTTCTTCTATGCCTTTTTATGGCTTTATAGCTCATTTCTTTTTACCACTAACAATAGTCATTGTTTGAATGTATCATGGCTTATTTATTTATTCACCTACTGAAGGACATCTTCTTTGCTTCCATGTTTGGAATGAACGAAACTATTACCAATACCCATGTGCAAGTTTTTATGTAGATATAAGTTTTCAACTCCTTTGGGTAAAGCATGACTGCTGGATTGTATGATAAGAGCATGTTTGGTTTTGCAACCAACTGCCAAACTGTCTTACAAAGTGGCTGTACCATTTTGCATTCCCATGACCAATGAATGAACAAGAGTTCCTTTTATTCTACATCCTTGCCAGCATTTGGTGTTGTCACTATTCTGAATTTTGGCCATTTTAATAGATATATAGTGGCATTTCATTGTTCTTTTAATTTTCCTGATTACATAAGATGTGGAGCATCTTTTCTTATGCTTATTTACCATCTCTATACCTTCTTTGGTGAAGTGTCTGTTGTTTGTCCCATTCTTTGATAGGGATATTTTTTTTAATTGTTGAGTTTTAAGAGTTCTTTGTATATTTTGGGTAAAAATCCTTTATCACATACATCTTCTACAAATATTTTCTTGCAGTCTATAGCTTGTCTTCTCATTCTCTTGACATTGTCCTTTGCAGATTTTTTTTAAATTTTAATGAAGTCTAGCTTATCAATGATTTCTATTAAAGAACACCTTTAGCATTATATCATTGCCATGCCTGATGTCATCTAGATTTCCTCCTACCTAGATTTTTCTCCAATGTTATTTTCTAGGAATTTTATCACTTTGTTTTACATTTAGGTCTGCGATAAATTTTGAGTAAGATTTTGTGACAAATGCAAGGTCTGTGTCTGTGTTTTTTTTTTTTTTTTTGCATGTGAATGTCCAGTTATTCTAGCACCATTTGTTGAAAACACTATCTCTGCTGCTCCATTGCATTGCCTTTGCTCCTCATCAAAGACCAATTGATTATATTTATACAGTTCCATTTCTGGGATATTTTGTTTCATTGATCTATTTTTCTATTCTTTCACCAATACCATACAGTCTTGATTACTGTAGTTTAATAGAAAGTGTTGGTGTTGGGTACTGTCATTCCTCTGACTTCGTTCTTCTTCAATATTGTGTCAACTATCCTGGGACTTTTTGTCTATCTATATAAATTTAAGGATCAATTTATCAAAATCTACAAAATAAATTGCTGGAATTTCAATTGAGATTGCATTGAATCTTTGGTCAACTTAGAAAAAAAAATGATATCTTGACAATATTGAGTCTTCTGTCTATAAATATGGAATAATTCTCCATTTATTTAGTTCTTGTACTGCATTCATCAGAGTGCTGAAGTTTTCTCAATATATATCTTGTACACATTTTGTTAGATTTATACTTATTTTATTTTGGGATTCACTAATATAAATAGTATTGCATTTTTAATTTCAAATTCCACTTATTCATTTTTGAATATAGGAAAGTGGTTGACTTTTGTATATTAACTTTATATCTTATAAACCTGTATAATTACCTATTATTTTCAGGAGTTTTTTGTTGTTATTATTTCATATTTTTTTACATAGATATCATGCCATCTGTGAACAGAGTTTCATACCTTCCTTCTCAATCTCTATACCTTTTATTTCCTTTTCTTGTCTTATTGCATTAGCTAGAATTTCTAGTATGATGTTGAAAAGGAGTGGTAAGAGGGCTGCACATGATGCTTCATCCTCCATCAGACCAGCCCAGGCTTGATCACAAGTAGGTACAGGGCTCAAAGAAAGAGCAGAAGAGTTTATTTTTTAAGACCTAGGATCCAAATTGACACAATGGCTCTCTTCCCTATTCTATTGTCTATAGAAAATTGCTAAAGTGGCCCAACTTTAAGATAATTAAATAGATCAACCTTTCAAAAGTAAGAGTTTGCAAAATCTTTGCAGATTTTGCAGGACAAGATTAAAAGGAAGCTAATAACTGGGGATGTCAATCTACCTCAAAAGATGAAAAGTAACTTCTAGGTCAAAAATCCTTTTATAAGAAAAAACTGAAGACAAAACATGAAGAAGATATCATATTTTATTTTCTTCAATTAGAACCTGTGCATCAGTGTAGGAATTCATTCATTATTGAGTGCAGACTACATACCTATGTCATACTTTGCAGCATACTGGAAACAGAATAAGGAGGCAGAAGCACTATTCCCAAAGTCCATGGAAGTATACAAACAAGCCAGCAAATATTTATAATAGAGCATGGTAAGCTTACAATGAAGAAACCACAGGATACAATGGGATCAGGGAAAGCAAAGTCTTATAACATGAGTAGATAATGAGGACAAAGAAAGTCTAGAGAAGAAAACTGAACATGTACCAAAAACGTATGTAGATCCTTTTTCTTTTTTCTATTCTAAAAACACAGGGCATATCTGAGACCACATTTTATCAAGATTAAATGCTGTCAACTTTCTTGACTTTCTACTGGTCTCTGTTCCAACCTATCTTCCCATATCCTGGTCACACTGCATTAGCCATATCCCCTAACTCTTACCAAGTAGTTTACCCTCTAACCACCCATCTCTCTCTACTTTTCTACTTCCAGAATTCACTTATGTGTTTATATCTCCCTTTCCTGTGACTTAGCTTCATCTTCAATGTCTTAGGCTTCATAGGACAGACATTTATTTTACTTTTGATAATAAGCACACTCCAAACTACTATGCTTTGAAAAAACTAATAGTCTGCCTTCAAATTCTCACTACTACTGTGATGACCACACACACACACACCCACCCACACCCACACATGTCAGACACTGATGTCAAATTAATGCTAGAAAGTGCTTAAAAAATCCCACAAGATACAATTTATTTTGCAACTCTTTAAATGAAGGATTCTTATAAAGACCATAGACAAATGGTCTTTAATAACAAAAAATAAAGCAAAATAAAAACATGTAAGTGCATAGCGTGAAAATAATTGTAGGTGTCTCTAATAACTTTTTTTTTTTTTTTTGCCTATAAAGTCGCATAATGAAGCACAAACTCTCTGCTAATTTCATTAGGGATCTATTAAGCTAGCAGGACTCTAATATGTGAATGGAATAATTGTCTTCATCAACAGCAGGAGGACAATTTACCAGAACAAGAAACCATTTAGATGGCACAATTAAGTTATATTTCTTTTCCTTTTCCTCCAGATAAATTAGAAGATAAGCGTTAACTTTATTTATGGTTTTCAGACTTCTCCATTATTTTCTTTTCTTGCCTAGTTTTACCATCACTTATTGTCAAGCTCGCTCTAATATATCAGACATTCTCGGTTACCTATCCAACACTCATTGCCCCTTTCCTTTCTAACAAATAATGGTCCTTGCCCTAGGCCACAAGTGGAGCCTGAATAATCTAGCCAATCATAGTAGTTCCATTCGCCATTGGCATTGACACATGTGATTTTGTCCAATGAGACAGAAGAAAAAATCTACAGAAAGGCTTCTGGAAGAAGTTTCTATGGTCAGAAAAAGACACAAGGAAAGCATGGCCCCATTTCTGCTGCTGGATATTTTATCTCCATGGGATACCTGGGACTATAGCAACCATCTTGTAACCATGTGGGAAAGAAGCCACCATAATGAAAATAGCAGAGAGACAAGATAGAAAGAAACTGAGTCCTTGATGACTTCACTATATCTCCTAATTAACTGACCTTGGAGCATCCCTACTCTACAAGGCAAAGTAAGTTTCTTCTGTTTAAACTTTTGGGCATTAGGACTGTTCCATTATCGCATTAGCAGAAAGTATTCTAACCAAATAATACAGCCTAAACACAATGTTTTTTTTATCATGAACTTTTGTAGGACATAATTTGGATAGAATGGTTATATATCAAACTACTCAGTATTCATTTAATATAGGGAATTAATGAGCACTATGGATTGATGCGACCTCTGTAAGTAAATTATTTTAGTACCTATCATGAATCAATCCAAACCAACACCACCAGACAGAAGTATAAACTTGCCTTTAAAGTACTGATATTACTATACTTAAATGTTTCAGTAATAAGTTGTAACAAATCAAGGATTTCTACAGTCAAAAACTGATTTCCTTTTACAAATGAAAACAAATATTTCTCTCTTGAGATTATATAAAATGTCTAAGTGATATATAAAAAGTAGAACAATATTCTTCACTAGCCTCAGATCAGAGGTAATGTACATTAGTAGTCAGGTTAAGGAATCTGAACCCATTCCCCAGTACCTAGTTGCTATTGATTGGGCTTTGAGCCCAACACAGATCAAATTCCAAGGATTCACTGAAAGAAAACTGAGCAGTAGAGACCGTTGCTCTTTGAAATTCTCACTTGTTCTCTTCACTGCTTATAACCAAAAATGCTGCAGCCAGGATTATAGCCATTTACAAAGTTATCATGAAATAGCAGCACTATGATGACAGCATATGGGATTCTGAGTTATTGGTGGAAAATCCTGCAGAGTAAGATAGTAAAATACCATAAAGTACTGATCTAAGTGAGAGTTAGCAATGCTCTGCCACCAACTGGGTGACCTTGGTCATATTTCCTTACATCTCTGATCTTGTGTAAAATCAAGACCTCTGCCATCCTTCTCTCACATTTCATCACTACTATCTCACAACCACAGATAGAGGATTTATATCACGTTTTAACTTATCCTAGGAACTGGGCTAAGTGTTTTGTGTTCTAAGTATCCTTTAATCACCCCAATAACCTTATGAGAAAAGTATTTTTCCTCATTCTAAGAATTAGAAAATTGAAGTTCAGAGAGGTTGACTTGCTAGAACACCAGCTGGAGTGTTTATAATTCCCTATCCCAGAGTGCTTATTTCTAGTCGCCAACAACCAAGTATAAAACAAGTATAAGACATTATGATGCACCCTTGGGATGGTTCTTTGCTCTCAAAATTACAGACACCTGTACTAAACTATGTCAACTCATCTTCTTAAAAAAGCAAAACAAAAAAGAACAAAAAAATTCATTATGTCATGCTGTCAAGTTATAAGTATAAAAAGGAAGAGCAATCTTCAACTCTAAATATAATTTTAATCAATATATACCAGATTTGCTTATCTAAAGATAAATACCTTTGCAAATTTTTTTCATGGTACTTTAAATGTATATCTGACTTTCTATACAGTCTCACTATAAATTCCATGTGATTCTCTTTATGGTAAACAACAAAAAAGAAACTTTGAAATAATGTATCATTTGATTTTCTGACTTTTTTAAGTTTCTAGTTCACTTAACAGTTGGACATCCAACACATATATCATTTTATTTTGAAAAATGAGAGTCTGCTGTAGACACCACCCACTTGCCATTGTAATAGATAGAATTACAAATTATATATACCCTTTTCAAAAGACAGAGGATACACAATTGCCTCCCACGACTGAGATAGCAAAATGGCAGTTACAATTGGCACCTAGAAAAACAATACATAATTGCCATCTACTAAACTAACAGAGATGGGGAGGGGGGAGATTATAGTCACAAGAGTGAAAGCAGTAGAGAGAATAAACAGCCCTTAGTCCTTATTCTGAGCGGACAAGAAAGAAGGCAATTTACACTCACAAGTACCATCTCAGGAGAAATCTTTTGTTGAAGGATGACTCATTTTATGTCTTTTACAAGTTCCTTTTGCTCACTCTCCAGAAGAAACAGGAAAAGGTGAATATAAAGTTGAAAAGCAAAAGGGGTTTAGCCAGTCCACAGACACCAGGAAAACAAATGATGATGACTTCACCAGTGACAATTATAAATGACTTTATATACAGTAAAGTTTTGGAAAGCAAGATGTGAAATTGATATTTCCCTTGGAAGTTTATTTTTTCCTAGGAAATTAGATTTATACCCACAGTCAGGTATCACATGTTGGTGTGAATTACAAAATATAGATGGTCTAATAATACGGGTACTGGGCCACAAGTTATTTCAATGTATAGATTTTAAGATACTTTTCATCTGTACATTAATGTTTTTTTTATATTTAATACAAAGTTTCATTAGGTGTATAATTCTTTCCTCCAAAGAGAAGTACTGATTATCCTATTTTTACTAATAGGAATTTATGCAAATAAAAATGTGAGCTCTTAGAGAGATTAAGGCTGATTCCTACACTGCTGATGGGCAGCTATAGGCATGTGTTTATCTAGATATTTTTATAAAAACAAATACATTTGCTATGCATGTTCTTATTTGTGAAGGGGGGAAAAACATGCTTCTAAATCCCTTGAACACAAAACCCAGCCAAAGCAAGAGAATTAGTATGAGTGCCAGAGCTGTAGAAAATTTAACCACATATGTGCTATCTCAGGAGTATAATCCATAAAAGATGCAGTCTGCACAATCTGCAGAAGCATGAATTGTGCTATAAGGGAACAATATTTTTTTAAGTTACAGTAATCTGATGTTTGTGGCAGGGCTGGTAGATTGAAAAGGTAGTAAAAGCCCATGAAGAGATAGTAATGTTTCTTTTCTACAAAGAAACCCCATAAAATGAAAGAGACTATGGTATAATACATCAAATTCTTAGTAGTCCAATGACAGCCCTATTGTAAATTAAACAAGTATCTTTGACATATTCTTATTCTGCCTTTACTTCATGTGTTTACAGAAAACAAACAGGCTGAGGGTTCACTCTTTTTGAAAGTGAAGCTCTTTATGTATCTAAAAATAAAGGCAAACAACAACAGAAAAATAAATAAGGTTCACAAAGCATTTAATTTTGGGGGCACCTGGATGGCTCAGTCTGTTAAGCATCTGGCTCTTGATTTAAGCTCAGGTCATGATCTCACAGTTTGTGGGATTGTGGGACCCAAGGAATTTAACAAAAAACCCCTACCCCTGGACAAGCAGAGCAAGACTAACTCCATTTTGTGCTACACCCACCATCTCATGTACAACCTCCACATGACCTACTTATTGCTTAAGACACTCTCCCACCCTAGTCAAGCCGCTGAGCACACCCTTACTGGAAACTGACTCATATAGGAATGCGGAACCCCTAACCGCCAAAGAATGTAAACCCCGCCTTTTGCCCGCCAAACTTGCGTGCCAATTCTGACCAGAATGATAGGCTAGTTCAAACAGTTACTATAGGGTAAATTGTAATTCAATTGGCCACCTGCATGTGGACTGCCATGACTATGCAACTTTCTGTGTGTGTTACCATCTCATTGGCCACCGGCCCCTATAAAACTGTTATGCCTCTTAACCTAGGGGTCCAAGTCCCTGCTCTGCTGTGTCGGGAATACTTGGGCCCAAGCTCGAGCTTGCAAATAAACCCTCGTGCGTTTGCATCGATATCAGCTCCTTGGTGGTCTCTCGATATCAGCTCCTTGGTGGTCTCTCGGATTCGAAATCGGGGCCATTACAGGATAGCCTGCTTGGGATTTTCTCTCCCTCTTTCTCTGCCCCTCCCCTGGTTGCCCCCCCCCCAAAATAAATAAATAAACTTAAATTTTTAAAAAATAGTTATTACAAAGCATTTAATTTTTAAGGTTATCATCCTATATTCTGATATTTACTTCATGGGTAAGGCCTAGTGTCAGAATCTCAAAATACAATATTAAGTTCCATTTACATACTCAAGTCCCAAAAGGAAGTGATAATTTCCCCCAATAGATCGGTTTAAATGGTAACAATAATCCTCATCAACATTTATAAAGTACCTACTATGCCCTCAGCATTATTCTATGATCTTACTCTACGTATGTACCTCTTACCTAACCATCACAATAGGCCTTTACAGGGAGTGTTACTGGGGCAGCTGGGTGGCTCAGTGGATTAAGCCTCTGACTTCAGCTCAGGTCATGATCTCACAGTCCATGAGTTTGAGCCCCGCGTGGGACTCTGTGCTGACAGCTCAGAACCTGGAGCCTGCTTCAGATTCTGTGTCTCCCTCTCTCTCTCTGCCCCTCTCCTGCTCATGCTCTGTCTCTATCTCAAAAATAAAAACTTTAAAAATTTTTTTAAAAATAGAGTGTTACTACTATTTGAAAATGAGGAACTAAGTCTCAAATAAATCAAGCAACTCTTCCAAGATTATACAACTAGAAAATTATGAAACAGATATTAACTTCATTTTTCCAATTACAAAACTCATCAACTTATCTACATATCATGCTTTTTCAAAGTAACCCATTCACGAAAAAGAAAAAAAAAGATCTTAGGACTGTTCAAGCCAATCTGAGCTATATGAGCATTTCCCAAGATGGTCATTTACATGGTTGTCCAAACACTGAGCATACAGCACCATTAGCATGTATAAACCAATGTGTTCCCTGGAAAATCCGAGTAGACTAATGACATCATATCATCATCGACCTTTCCACCATGATATAATAGTTTTCAATTCTTACTGAAAATAACATAGCAATATATCTAAGCATTTTTATATTATGAAAGTATTATCTAAGATATGAACCATTATTATTTTGAATGTTCCTTGGATGAAAACTCATGTTATCAATTCCTTCTATACGGAAGAAGTTTTAACTCTGAATTACTATCCTTTAGTTAGACCCTGAAGACTGAGTTGTACAACCTATTTCTGTCTTTGCTGAGCTACCTGGAAGCTAAGAATGAAGATCCTTCACTCAACTATGCTATCTTCTTCAGTTCATGCTTTCTAGTATTATATTTTATAGGATATTCATTCATCCTCCCTGGCTTCCCTTCTATCCCACTGGTTAAATACTGTGCTGGGAAAATAGTCCCCCAGATTCTGACTTATTAGTTTGAGGGGATCCCGAGTAATTTGTAAATGTTTCCAGGTGGGTTTAATGTTCAGCTAGGACATAGCACTATTCATGCAGCCCTCTCATATCAACAATTAAACAGAATGCCTACAATTGCTGTAGGAATGGTTTCATCTGAGAACAAAACATCAGAAGCCCACTGTGTGTTAACCATCTTTCCTTGGGGCTTATTAAAGCATTCCTTGGGGTTCCTGGGTGGCTCAGTTGGCTGAGTATCCAACTCTTGATTTTGGCTCAGGTCATGATCCCAGAGTTATGAGATCAAGCCCTGCATGGGGCTCTGCACTAAGCATGGAGCCTGCTTAAGATTCTCTCTCCCTCTGTCCCACTCCCTTGCACATGTGTGTTCTCTATCCACCCTCCCCCCTGCCACTGCCTCAAATTAAAAAAAAAAAAAAAGACATTCCAGCAAATTCTAAAGATCATTCTACACATCATCATCCTGTTATACAAGGGGAAAGACAGCATAAGAGCCATGGTCTTTTAGAGTAGCGGAATGTAGAGCATCATCAACTGTTTATAATATTCATCATGCTATGGAAGGAAAAGGGTTATTCAACTCATTCCCTTAGTTAGGGGTGGAATAGAGGCACTTGTATTGTTCCCTACTGCTCTATAGTAAGCGGTGGCATTTTTCTTGATTGGCTAAGTCATTTGCTGAGTCACAAAAGCTGCCAGGAGAGGTAAAAACAAGTAAAGCTGAGAGCAGATGTGGCTAAGATTTAGGAGAATCTCTTCAATCAAGAGGAAGTAGTATGGGTGCTCAACAGTGCAGAAGGACCCTAGAAGCAAGAGGTCTCATCTTTCTAATCTTTGGTAGCCAGACAATTTACTATGGACAATTTATTGTGTACAACTAAGCAGAGAAGAGCCCCTAGAGGATCAATAACTATACTGCAGCTAAGAGTCAGAACATAGACTCTGGTCACTCAGAGAATCAATAATCAGTCTCACACAAGTACAGCAGTGACCAACAGGGAATGAATAGCAAGCTTGCCTCCCACTGATTCGTGGGCACATTCATGTAGATATTCCCAGCCACACACACAGTCACAGTCTAGTCACACATCACCAGTCCAGGGCAGAAATGAGAAAGCAGGCCCTGAAGAAAAGAGGAAGTATGGGAAAATAAGCTTGAACTCTGCAGATTTATATCTTCAGGAAACTCACGGTTACATCTATCCAAACTATTTTGAACTTCAGACTAATCTTATAAACTGGGAAGTGGCTAAGATTTCGCTTTAAAAAAATTACAGGGGAGATCCAGGGAAGATGGTGGTGTAGGAGGACACTGGGCTCACCGCGCATCCTGCTGATCACTTACATTCCACCTACACCTGCCTAAATAACCCAGAAAACCGCCAGAGGATTAGCAGAATGGAGTCTCCAGAGCCAAGCGCAGACGAGAGGCCCACGGAAGAGGGTAGGAAGGGCAGCAAGGCGGTGCGCGCTCCACGGACTGAAGGGAGGGAGCTGGGGCAGAGGGGCAGCCTGCCAGCCAAGCAGAGCCCCCGAGTCTGGCTGGCAAAAGCGGAGGGGCCAGACAGAGTGTGTTCCGACAGCAAGCTCAACTTAGCGTCTGGGAGGTCATAAGTTAACAGCTCTGCTCGGAAAGCGGGAAGGCTGGAGGACAAAGGGAGGGAGAGCTGCTGAGCCCCCGGACGACAGAGCTCAGTTTGATGGGGAACAAAGGCGCTGGCCAGCGCCATCTCCCCCACCCATCCCCCAGCCAAAATCCCAAAGGGAACCAGTTCCTGCCAGGGAACTTGCTCGCTCAGCGCAAACACCCAACTCTGTGCTTCTGCGGGGCCAAACCTCCGTCAGCGGATCTGACTCCCTCCCGCTGCCACAGGGCCTCTCCTGGAGTGGATCACCTAAGGAGAAGCAGCTAAGCCTGCCCCTCCTGCCCCCGTGCACCTTGCCTACACACCCGAGCTAATACGCCAGATCCCCAGCACCACAAGCCTGGCAGTGTGCAAGTAGCCCAGACGGGCCACGCCACCCCACAGTGAATCCCGCCCCTAGGAGAGGGGAAGAGAAGGCACACACCAGTCTGACTGCAGCCCCAGCGGTGGGCAGGGGGCAGACATCAGGTCTGACTGCGGCCCTGCCCACCAACTCCAGTTATACCCCACAGCACAGGGGAAGTGCCCTGCAGGTCCTCACCACTCCAGGGACTATCCAAAATGACCAAACGGAAGAATTCCCCTCAGAAGAATCTCCAGGAAATAACAACAGCTAATGAACTGATCAAAAAGGATTTAAATAATATAACAGAAAGTGAATTTAGAATAATAGTCATAAAATTAATCGCTGGGCTTGAAAACAGTATAGAGGACAGCAGAGAATCTCTTGCTACAGAGATCAAGGGACTAAGGAACAGTCACGAGGAGCTGAAAAACGTTTTAAATGAAATGCAAAACAAAATGGAAACCACCACAGCTCGGATGGAAGAGGCAGAGGAGAGAATAGGTGAACTAGAAGATAAAGTTATGGAAAAAGAGGAAGCTGAGAGAAAGAGAGATAAAAAAAATCCAGGAGTATGAGGGGAAAATTAGAGAACTAAGTGATACACTAAAAAGAAATAATATACGCATAATTGGTATCCCAGAGGAGGAAGAGAGAGGGAAAGGTGCTGAAGGAGTACTTGAAGAAATAAGAGCTGAGAACTTCCCTGAACTGGGGAAGGAAAAAGGCATTGAAATCCAAGAGGCACAGAGAACTCCCTTCAGACGTAACTTGAATCGATCTTCTGCACACCATATCATAGTGAAACTGGCAAAATACAAGGATAAAGAGAAAATTCTGAAAGCAGCAAGGGATAAACGTGCCCTCACATATAAAGGGAGACCTATAAGACTCGTGACTGATCTCTCTTTTGAAACTTGGCAGGCCAGAAAGAATTGGCACGAGATTTTCAGGGTGCTAGACAGCAAAAATATGCAGCCAAGAATCCTTTATCCAGCAAGTCTGTCATTTAGAATAGAAGGAGAGATAAAGGTCTTCCCAAACAAACAAAAACTGAAGGAATTTGTCACCACTAAACCAGCCCTACAAGAGATCCTAAGGGGGGCCCTGTGAGACAAAGTACCAGAGACATCACTACAAGCATAAAACACACAGACATCACAATGACTCTAAACTCGTATCTTTCTATAATAACACTGAATGTAAATGGATTAAATGCGCCAACCAAAATACAGAGGGTATCAGAATGGATAAAAAAACAAGACCCATCTATTTGCTGTCTACAAGAGACTCATTTTAGATCTGAGGACACCTTTAGATTGAGAGCGAGGGGATGGAGAACTATTTATCGTGCTACTGGAAGCCAAAAGAAAGCTGGAGTAGCCATACTTATATCAGACAAACTAGACTTTAAATTAAAGGCTGTAACAAGAGATGAAGAAGGGCATTATATAATAATTACAGGGTCTATCCATCAGGAAGAGCTAACGATTATAAATGTCTATGCGCCGAATACCGGAGCCCCCAAATATATAAAACAATTAATCATAAACATAAGCAACCTTATTGATAAGAATGTGGTCATTGCAGGGGACTTTAACATTCCACTTACAGAAATGGACAGATCATCTAGACACACGGTCAATAAAGAAACAAGGGCCCTGAATGATACATTGGATCAGATGGACTTGACAGATATATTTAGAACTCTGCATCCCAAAGCAACAGAATATACTTTCTTCTCGAGTGCACATGGAACATTCTCCAAGATAGATCACATACTGGGTCACAAAACAGCCCTTCATAAGTTTACTAGAATTGAAATTATACCATGCATACTTTCAGACCACAATGCTATGAAGCTTGAAATCAACCACAGGAAAAAGTCTGGAAAACCTCCAAAAGCATGGAGGTTAAAGAACACCCTACTAAAGAATGAGTGGGTCAACCAGGCAATTAGAGAAGAAATTTAAAAATATATGGAAACAAACGAAAATGAAAATAAAATCCAAACGCTTTGGGATGCAGCAAAGGCAGTCCTGAGAGGAAAATACATTGCAATCCAGGCCTATCTCAAGAAACAAGAAAAATCCCAAATACAAAATCTAACAGCACACCTAAAGGAAATAGAAGCAGAACAGCAAAGGCAGCCTAAACCCACCAGAAGAAGAGAAATAATAAAGATCAGAGCAGAAATAAACAATATAGAATCTAAAAAAACTGTAGAGCAGAACAATGAAACCAAGAGTTGGTTCTTTGAAAAAATAAAATTGACAAACCTCTAGCCAGGCCTCTCAAAAAGAAAAGGGAGATGACCCAAATAGATAAAATCAGGAATGAAAATGGAATTATTACAACCAATCCCTCAGAGATACAAACAATTATCAGGGAATACTATGAAAAATTATATGCCAGCAAATTGGACAACCTGGAAGAAATGGACAAATTCCTAAACACCCACACGCTTCCAAAACTCAATCAGGAGGAAATAGAAAGCTTGAACAGACCCATAACCAGCGAAGAAATTGAATCGGTTATCAAAAATCTCCCAACAAATAAGAGTCCAGGACCAGATGGCTTCCCAGGGGAGTTCTACCAGACGTTTAAAGCAGAGATAATACCTATCCTTCTCAAGCTATTCCAAGAAATAGAAAGGGAAGGAAAACTTCCAGACTCATTCTATGAAGCCAGTATTACTTTGATTCCTAAACCAGACAGAGACCCAGTAAAAAAAGAGAACTACAGGCCAATATCCCTGATGAATATGGATGCAAAAATTCTCAATAAAATACTAGCAAATCGAATTCAACAGCATATAAAAAGAATTATTCACCATGATCAAGTGGGATTCATTCCTGGGATGCAGGGCTGGTTCAACATTCACAAATCAATCAAAGTGATACATCACATTAACAAAAGAAAAGAGAAGAACCATATGATCCTGTCAATCGATGCAGAAAAGGCCTTTGACAAAATCCAGCACCCTTTCTTAATAAAAACCCTTGAGAAAGTCAGGATAGAAGGAACATACTTAAAGATCATAAAAGCCATTTATGAAAAGTCCACAGCTAACATCATCCTCAACGGGGAAAAACTGAGAGCTTTCTCCCTGAGATCAGGAACACGACAGGGATGCCCACTCTCACCGCTGTTGTTTAACATAGTGCTGGAAGTTCTAGCATCAGCAATCAGACAACAAAAGGAAATCAAAGGCATCAAAATTGGCAAAGATGAAGTCAAGCTTTCGCTTTTTGCAGATGACATGATATTATACATGGAAAATCCGATAGACTCCACCAAAAGTCTGCTAGAACTGATACATGAATTCAGCAAAGTTGCAGGATACAAAATCAACGTACAGAAATCAGTTGCATTCTTATACACTAACAATGAAGCAACAGAAAGACAAATAAAGAAACTGATCCCATTCACAATTGCACCAAGAAGCATAAAATACCTAGGAATAAATCTAACCAAAGATGTAAAAGATCTGTATGCTGAAAACTATGGAAAGCTTATGAAGGTAATTGAAGAAGATATAAAGAAATGGAAAGACATTCCCTGCTCATGGATTGGAAGAATAAATATTGTCAAAATGTCAATACTACCCAAAGCTATCTACACATTCAATGCAATCCCAATCAAAATTGCACCAGCATTCTTCTCGAAACTAGAACAAGCAATCCTAAAATTCATATGGAACCACAAAAGGCCCCGAATAGCCAAAGGAATTTTGAAGAAGAAGACCAAAGCAGGAGGCATCACAATCCCAGACTTTAGCCTCTACTACAAAGCTGTAATCATCAAGACAGCATGGTATTGGCACAAAAACAGATACATAGACCAATGGAATAGAATAGAAACCCCAGAACTAGACCCACAAATGTATGGCCAAGTAATCTTTGACAAAGCAGGAAAGAACATGCAATGGAAAAAAGACAGTCTCTTTAACAAATGGTGCTGGGAGAACTGGACAGCAACATGCAGAAGGTTGAAACTAGACCACTTTCTCACACCATTCACAAAAATAAACTCAAAATGGATGAAGGACCTGAATGTGAGACAGGAAACCATCAAAACCCTAGAGGAGAAAGCAGGAAAAGACCTCTCTGACCTCAGCCGTAGCAATCTCTTACTCGACACATCCCCAAAGGCAAGGGAATTAAAAGCAAAAGTGAATTACTGGGACCTTATGAAGACAAAAAGCTTCTGCATGGCAAAGGAAACAACCAACAAAACTAAAAGGCAACCAACGGAATGGGAAAAGATATTTGCAAATGACATATCGGACAAAGGGCTAGTATCCAAAATCTATATAGAGCTCACCAAACTCCACATCTGAAAAACAAATAACCCAGTGAAGAAATGGGCAGAAAACATGAATAGACACTTCTCTAAAGAAGACATCCGGATGGCCAACAGGCACATGAAAAGATGCTCAACGTCGCTCCTTATCAGGGAAATTCAAATCAAAACCACACTCAGATATCACCTCACACCAGTCAGAGTGGCCAAAATGAACAAATCAGGAGACTATAGATGCTGGAGAGGATGTGGAGAAACGGGAACCCTCTTGCACTGTTGGTGGGAATGCAAATTGGTGCAGCCGCTCTGGAAAGCAGGGTGGAGGTTCCTCAGAAAATTAAAAATAGACCTACCCTATGACCCAGCAGTAGCACTGCTAGGAATTTACCCAAGGGATACAGGAGTACTGATGCATAGGGGCACTTGTACCCCAATGTTTATAGCAGCACTCTCAACAATAGCCAAATTATGGAAAGAGCCTAAATGTCCATCAACTGATGAATGGATAAAGAAATTGTGGTTTATATACACAATGGAATACTACGTGGCAATGAGAAAAAATGAAATATGGCCTTTTGTAGCAACGTGGATGGAACTGGAGAGTGTGATGCTAAGTGAAATAAGCCATACAGAGAAAGACAGATACCATATGCTTTCACTCTTATGTGGATCCTGAGAAACTTCACAGAAACCCATGGGGGAGGGGAAGGAAAAAAAAAAAAAAGAGGTTAGAGTGGGAGACAGCCAAAGCATAAGAGACTGTTAAAAACTGAGAACAAACTGAGGGTTGATGGGGGTGGGTGGGAGGGGAGGGTGGGTGATGGGTATTGAGGAGGGCACCTTTTGGGATGAGCACTGGGTGTTGTATGGAAACCAATTTGACAATAAATTTCATATATTGAAAAATAAAATAAAATAAAAGAACAAAAAAAAATTACAGGATTGGGCTGATATTTAAAGTGTGACAAAACATAAGCTATCTTCTTAACAAAGATTGGGTTAACTAAGGCCAAGTACAGTTCATGGAGAGTTTAAATAAGAATGCTTCACGTATCTAAGTGGTGATTATTCAATCAAGCTTCTCCACAACTATTCTCCTTTTCCAATTGTGCTTGCTAAAAGATAAACTGAGGCAAATTAAATTTGAAGAGTTTGAGCAACAATTGATTTGAATCAGGCAGAATGCAAATTAGCAGATAGAAAGGAGTTGTGAGGAGCTGTACAAAATGAAAGATTTTATACATAGAAAGGATCAGGAACAAGGAAGGTATACTTATGAAAAAGCAGGCTAGTTATTGCAAAGTTGTTTTCCTTTATGGGATGGCAGAGGCCTATCAATCTGATGGATGATCTAACTAGTGCTGATCAGGTGATTTCCGATTTACTGGCTTAAGACTCCATTTCTGAGGGGGAAGGGGGTTGAAATTACAATTAAGTCTTTGTTTGGTGATGTGGCCACACCATTTTGGGACTGTTTGTCTTGTTTTTAACATGCTTCAAGATTTTGGTCTCTCTTCTCATTATTCATGTTTCAGGAGTTTGGATTTAGTTTTTATTACCTTTTAACTGAAAGCTGTTTCAAATGGCTTTCAAAAGGTCATGATATATAAATAACATTCTGACATTTATTTGATTAGTAATGGTTAATATGATGTGTGACAAAAGGCATCTATTGCATACATCAGTCTAGTACTACAAAGTTATGCTATTATACTATACCTTGGGATCTTCTGTATAGTAAGACACTATTTACCTTTGAAGTTCCTGATTATTGTGCTCTTTAGTCAAGGACTCATTCTCTGCATTTAGACAAATTTATATTCAAATACATATCTTACATCAAAACAACTGTGTGACTTGGGGTAAGATATTTAACCCAAGATTCAGTTTCTTCATTTGTAATCAGGAAACTAGTAAGCTATGGTAAAGATCACACATGACAGTAAATATGAGAAGTCTAGCTTTCTGGACAGTTAATAAGTGCTCTATAAAGTCAAATGTGAGTTACTATTATTTCTGTCATTGAGATGGCAATAGTCCAAAATGAGAGAACATACATAGGTTTAAAAAATCTGTATGACAAGCTTTAACAGTAGAGAATATAAAATCTAAAACATAAGTAGAAGACTAGAAAAATCTTGGATGTCTCTGATAAGGGAGCATGGGGCAACCTGAGGAGAAAGTGCAGGCTAACAGCAAAGTGGTATATGTATGATATTCCTTGGACAGTCCCAGCTACCCAAAAACAGGAAAAGAAAAAAAAAATGGTTAAACTGTTCAGAGTCTCCACCAGTTTACCAGAAAAAGGCAATCCCATCATAGCCTAAAGTCCAGGAACTCCCTACTGTCTTAACATTAATTCTTTGCTAGAGGGAAAAACAACCTTAGCTTGACAATTGCCAGGTCTCCAGTAAGTCTTTAGGATGTGTAAGTCTCTTTGGAAACTCCCTCTTGACTTCATCCCCCTGATTCCCCCACACTTACAGTGCAGCTCTTCCTGCCCATGGGTCCTGTCCCCATGGTTTAATAAAATCACCTTTTTGCACCAAAGACATCTTCAAAAATTCTTTCTTGGCTGTTGGCTACAGACCCACAAACCCCTCATCACCCCAAAACTTCATCATATGGTGCCCAACCTGGAGCTAGGCATCTTTTCATCTGAACTCTGAGCTTTGATACAAATTTGGTGAGTACTTCTCCTTTCTTCATTTACTCTCATTTCAGGGGCTTTTCAAGGAGTATGGTCTTATTGGAGCATTTTCATGTCAATTGCTCAGGCTGCAATCCTCTAGCCCATGGCTACTCTATGGGGAGAAGAAACCCTGCCTTTTGGTCTGGAAGTCAGTAGCCTGGTCAAAATGGTAATAAGACCCAGAAACTTGATGTCCTCTCTTTATTTCTGTCCTTATATAAAGTTATCTGTCTTGGGCATGGGACAGCCACCTAAGTCACCAAGACAGCTGCCAGTCTTAAGACTCCCAAGTGAGGTTTCCTCCTCCTTGCTCTAATGTGATCCTCTCCACATCTCTAGTCTAGCCACACCTGGCCACGGGACCTCTGCTGGGAGCCGCCAGAACCAGTACCTGACTGAATTAAAACCCAACCCAGGACTGTTTCCTAGGGAAGTTGGCTGTAAAGACTTAATGTGTTGGAATGTCACTTAGATCATGATGGATTTCTGTTATTTTCCATTAGTGTCCTCTACTACTACTTAAACTACTTGAATTCAAAATTGGTTAATTCCCCCTTGTAAAACTTTTCTAAAAGTGTTTTTCCATGGGTTAAAAATGGCAGGTTCTTCAAGAAACTAAAGCACAGCCTCCAAGGCATGCTCTTCAAAGACTAGGTCATCAAGGCATGACCATAAAGGTATGTTCTTTGAGGCACAGCCTTTTAGGGCATGGGCTTCAGGGTATGATATTTCAGTCCATATGCCAGGCACCCATCTATAGTCCAGAATACAATGGGGAAGTAGGGGGATGGGGGGGGGACAGAGAGAGAGATATGCATCCCTCCTTCAGTGGCCCTCAGTCAGCCAATCGGCGGTCATAGTGACTTCATTCAAGGGACACCAGGAACCTCTAACAAATCCTGCATGTGGGACACCACCCAGGTGTTGGGAGATTCTCGGGGTAATAGACATTCTCTCTACTTTTCTCTCTAGGAGGAGCATGGGAGCTTCTCCATTTCTAAGTCCCCTAAATTTCAGCTAAAAACAACCCTAAACTTCACAATAGCCAAACAAAATTCTCAAAATATTTAAGAGCAAAGAAGTGAAAAAGACAGGGGTACAAAAACACTCTTTTCCCTACCAAATTCAGTCCTTTAGTTTTCAGTATCCAAGAACTTTTTCTTGTCCATCGGCTCCGGACCCCATAAACCTTTCACCTCAAAGCTTCATCATCTGTCTATACTATGGCTCCCTAAGTCATGTGAGTTTGCTTAGATCACCTGTCTCTATGTCTTTGGTCCTAGTCTGCAAACTGGGGTTGAAATTACTACTACTGTGAGGATTAAATGTCATGGTATCTACAAAGTGACTATCAAGATGCTTGGCACACAGTAGGCGCTCAGAGCATGATAGCTACAATTTTTACCTATCAGAAAAGATCTCTTTCCCCAAAAGTAAGGGCTACAGGGTATCTGGATTAAAATGTAAATGTGAGGTCTTAATTATTTAAATGTTCAGGGGAAGTCAATTATATTTCCATTAAAATGCAAATGTATGTTTGAATTCCTGCAGGGATACATTACAAAGAGGACTGTGCTGCAAGAGTGCTGGGGAAGAGCAGGGGGATCTCCCTGATCAGGTGATAGGAATTAGGGTAAAGACTAAGGGTGGGTGCTTTACTAAGCTAAAGTGTTTTGCTTTTTTTTTTTTTTTTTTGAGAAGAAAAAGAGTGAAAGACATAGAATCTAATAAGGATGTGCGCCAACAACTTGGGAATTGACAAGGGCTAGAGAGACAAAAGTTAATCCTTCTATAGGCAATTAGCTCCTCTGGGAATACCAGAAGATATTGCTGACTTGGAGGGAATGTCAAGAAGTTGGCCTGGTTGTCACCAATCCAAAGGGGTAAATTGCAACCATGACCTTTTTAGCTTCACCTCCTCAAAGAAAGCAGATTGAAGGTGACACACTATTAGTTTCTTAGGGATGCCCATAACAAATTACCACAAAGTTGGAGACTTAAAAAAAATAGAAATTTATTCCATCACAGTTCTGGAGGTGAGAATTCCAAAATTAAGGTGTCAGCATGGTTGCATCACCTATAGAGGCTCTAGGGGAGAAGTCCAACAGCTTTCTTTCATGTCATCCTGTCTCTGTCCCTTTCATTCCAGAATGGCAATGTGTCTACTGAAATAATATATTCTCACAAACGTGGCTGGTCCCCTATGTATGTCAAGGGGATTCACGTCATTAGACAAGTGGGCCCTCCACAGATATTTCCATCTCTACTCCTGGCTTCTGCCGAGATTGAGGTGTGAATCTATGAGTGGCATGTGTAATTTCTTCATGTGGTCCAGCTATACCCTTAGTTTCTCTCCAGAGCATGTTCTCCTAACAGTGAATCTCCTAACATTAGCATTTTTCGCAATCTGGATAGGCTGCAAATTTCTCAAATTAGCAAGTGCTGGTTGCTTTTGCCTTAATAGCTTCTTCTCAATTTCTCTTTCCTCTTACATTTCACTGTAATCAGAAAAAAGAAATGAGGCCGTACCTTCAATACTTTACCTGGATATCTCCTCAGCTAAACATCCAAGGCCTTCACTTACAAGTCCTATTTTGCATACTAACAAAGAACAAAATTCAGCCACGTTTTCTTCCAGCTATATAAGAAAGATCACCTTTCCTCCAGTTTAAAACAGTATGTTCCTCATCTCCTTCTGAATCCTCACCAAAACACACTTTTAACCTTCATGGTTCCATCAGCACTCTGCTCATGACAATATATGTATTCTCTAAGAAGCTCTCTCATTTGTGCTCCTTACTTCCTTTTGAGCGCTCACTAGAATCTAGGTCTTTCTATTATGTGAAAATCCTCCCAGTCTTTACCCATCATCTAATTGTAAACCCTTGTCCACACTTTTAGGCATCTGTTGCACCAGCACCCCACTTCCCAGTAGCAAAATCCATATTCATTTCCTATGGATGCTAAAACAAATTATCACAAACCTGGTGGATAAAAGCAACAGAATTTTATTCTCTGTCAGTTTTACAGGCCAAAAGTCTCAAATCAAGGTGTCTGCAAGGGCACACCCCCTTCTGGAAGCTTTATGGGAGAACATGCCCTTGCCTTGTCCAGTTTCTGGGGCAATCCTTGGTTTCCTTGCCTTGAGGTCACATTGCTCCAATCTCTGCATCTATTTTCACGTGCCTCCTCTTCTGTGTGTCAAGTCTTCCCTGGGCGTCTGCAATAAGTATCTTTATAGAATTTATAGTGCACTGACAGGGTTACCTGGAAAAACCATAAGCCTAAGGGCCAGGTGATAGGGGAAAAAAGGAGTGGGGGACTTATAAATGAAAGGGAAATGAGAACAGCTAACACTTAGCTAAGACTGGTCAGTGTCCAGCTGTCTGGACACCTGTGAAGCAGGAAAGGGCACTTGTGCTTTACTATATCCTATCTTCATTTGATCATTATAGCACCAAAGACCATAGCTATATTCAGTTGTACATTCCAGCCAATGTGTATGCCCAATATATGGACATCAGGAAAGAGGGATAAGGAAAAGAGGGCCACAAAGAAGACTGAATGTGGAAAGATCTAAGCACTTGGGGGAATGCATGTAATTAGGCAATGCATCCCCTAAGTTCATGCCCTAGAAAGGAGGTAAAAAAAAAAAAAAAGAAAAAAAAAGTGAGAGACTCAAAGAGCTAAAAAAAGGAACCCACCCGTTTGACATGATTTCCTCTTTTCATCACAGCCTCTTCTGTTCCTAGCTGAGCAACTTTTGGAATTTTCAGTTAAGCCTCTCTGAAGTAAGAACTGTGCTCTCAAACATCACCTGCCCCCACGAAATCCCCACCTCCTGGCAGATTGCTACGCTACTCAGCTTCTCAAGGCACGACTGTTCTCCAGGGTTTCTAAAATCAGATTTTAATTTTTGTGATTCTTACACTATATTCTATGCTTGCTTAACTAATGATTTGTGTTCCTTTACTGTACTGAAAGTTGGAGAATATTATTTTCTGAAGAGAAAACCAATAAACTCTAAGAGTTAATAAGAAAATTAATACCTAAATGACCTTGAGTCTTATAAATGTCTTTTTAAGTAAAAGAAATAGTTTTCTCCTAGGTCCCTGAAATTTCAGTCTAGTGTAGGTTTTTATGGTCAATTTATAAAGCTACTAAAATAGAATTTACCAAGAAAGCAATAGAACACAAACTCAATTAAGGTAACACAGTCATCTGCCTTAGTATGTAAAGCAAGTACATCAAAAGGCAACTCTACAGCAAGATGTAAGAGCAAGGTCATATCTTTCGAAGGCTAAATTAAGATAAATTTCAAAAGCTCTCTCCTTAACACCTTGCTAAGGAAAATTGCATTTCTTTCTACTATATTTACTAAAGTTGCTGTGCTTCCTGCCTTTAATGACCAACCTCTTTGACCAGGCTCTGCTGAAATCTCATAAAGATGAACTTCAATTACAAGCATAGCACAGTGCCAAGGTTACATAAGCTTACTGCAAACAGTTGTTCAGGGTCCAATGCTTAGATGAGGGAGCCACCTCTCTACTTTAGCTCTGTTTTGAAACTACTCTTGAATGAGCTGACCAAGGTCATTATTTTCTTTAACATCTTTCTTTTCATCATCTATACATTTTTTTTCAATGCATACAGAAAGAAGATCAAAACTGCGGAGGCTTCTTCTAGTCTGTTTGAATTACCCTAAGCACACTGAATGACCTTGACTAACCGATTTCTAATGTGTCTCCTCACTTAACACAAAATGGGTGCTTCTTCTCTATGGAAGCAGTCCCACAGCACCTGAGGAAAGTGAATGGGTGTGCTGGTAGGTGTTTTCTCAGCTAAAAATTTAACAAGATTCATCAGTTTTCAAGGATCATATTTGCAACACGAGGTTAAGATAGGTATCATTATAGAAGTAGACTCAGATTCCAAAAAACATTTTATTACAGAATTAGAAACCTTTATCAGAGTCCTTATACTTAAAAACACAAAAAAGCCTCCTTCTCTCTCTGCCCCTCCCCCACTTGTGCCCGGTCTCTATCAAAAATAAATGCAAAAAAAAAAAAAATTAAAAATACAAAACAGCAAATGCCTGAGCCACTAATTGATATGCCTATATATTGTCAAATCTTTGCTATTCATTTAAATGTGCTAGGATATTCAAATATTGCTTGTCTGTTGCTGACCTGATATTTCAGACTTGATCTCCCTATGGTTCTATGACACTAGCCCCTGGAAGACAGATCTTCTTATACCAATCCTTTGCATTAATTTCTGCATGCTGTTGGTTTTTAAAGCCACTTAAATAAAAATAACAGTGAGTACAAAGCCATCACCAATGAAACAGTATAATAAATACACTTGACCCTTGAACAACATGGGTTTGAATTGCACAGGTTCCCCACACACACACACACACCCATACAGGCAGATTTTTTTCAGTGCCTTACTATAAATGTATTTTCTCTTCCTTATGATTTTCTTAACATTTTTTCTCTAGCTTCCTTTGTTGTAAGGATACAATATATAATACATGTAAACACAAAGAAATGTGTGCTATTCAACTGTTTATGCTATCAGTAAGGCTATAACAGTAAGGCCATGTTAACAGTAGGCTATGCAAAGTTATTGGGGATTCAAACATTTTACATAGATTTTTGACTGTATGGGTAGTTGACAATCTTAACCCCTGAATTTTTCAAGAGTCAGCTGTATATAAACAATGACGGAGTATTAAAGACTCTTAGAATATCCACTTTTAAATGTCCTTAGACACTATTTTGAAATATCCTTTTCATCACAAGTAAATTTTCTATTACTCTTTAGTAGGATAGATGTTCAATGCATCCTGCTGCCATCTTGTCCTCTCATATCAACCCCATATTCCTTCTGCTGCTGCTTCCCTTGAATGCCACTCCAAACATACAAAAATACATTTAAGGTGTTTCAAAAAGTGCTCCTTTACTATAAAAAAAAAAAAAAAACCCAAACACCTAGTTTCTCCAAATAAACTTATTTTAATAGGATGTTGACTAAATGGATACATTACAGTTATGCTATTGTATGCCAAAATAAAGCTCCATTTTATTGGAATAGATACTGAAAACTAAAGGACTGAACTGGTAGGGAAAAGAGTGTTTTTGTACCCCAGTCCTTTTCACTTCCTTGCTCTTAAATATTTTGAGAATTTTGTTAGGCTATTGTGAAGTTTAGGGTTGTTTTTAGCTGAAATTTAGTGGACTTTGAAATGGAAAGAGTTGAAGAAACATGTAGGCTTGTCATTACTTGATGGCAGAACAAAATATTAAGGGGAGTTTCATAATGCTCAGCTATTTTAACACTTCTATACTTCCTTCCTGTGACTGACTTAAAATTGGCACCAGCAGTTTCAATGAAGAGCAGGACTGTTCACACTGACAGAAACCAGATAATTTATTTTTCTACAACTGTTTATCACAATTATTTTTGTTACCCATTAAGTAGAAGAATTTCCTTGACTACCCAGACAGAATGGCCACATATTTATACGTGGTAATAAAGACTCTAATATGATAGTTCCTTTACATTTCCAAGACAATCTTACACTCAATGTAATTTACTCAAACTCCAAGTTAGTTTTCAATAGCTTACAAGAAGAATATACCTTTTGAATTCACATTTAAGCATGAGACTATATATGTTTAATCAACATATAAGCAACAGTGAAGTAGGGAATTGGTACCCTGGACTCTAGGCTATGATTTGTACACTGAAGACCAACTTACAAGAATTACAAAGATTGACCAACTAGCTTTTGCAATCTTTGTGGGGATAAAATATTATCTACCATATTTGGCCTCTAACAAATTGCTGAGGCAAACAGCTAAGAGTTTTATTTTCCCCCCTACAGCAAAATTCATTCTATTCCCAATTCTTCTGTGTCTACACAACAAAGTATCTACTGTGGCCTCCTATGAAGTCACAAACTGTTTCCACAGGCCTCAAAGATTTTTCAGAACTGCCCCAGGGAAAGCACTGGTACCATAATCCACTTAATTCTCCTGAAGTCACAACCTAGGAGTCCTCATACCTTCTTAATTAATGTGTTTACCTCTTTTGCCTACCCCCTGGATAAAATACAAATTCCTTACAAAAAAAAACTGAACTGCAAATCTGAAACATACAATCTCAAGAGTTACTGGTTTCTAAGTATTTAATGTCTTCTAATACCTTATAAATGTAGACAAGAGAAAAATAAAAAATTACATTCCCATTGCACAAAAGTCTCTAAAAGCATTCAACATATAAAACAAATATGAGACAAAATAAATTACTATGAAAGGTAAAATGGAGAATTACAATAATATATTTTGTAAGCAAGGCATGGAAGATGTGGAATATTGATGATAGGTATGTTTTGGACCAGACAACACGACTAGGCAGTCCAATATCGTGATTTAATGTCAATAAAGATTTTTTTTAATTCTATGCTTTGTCACTGAGATTTTAAATGTATATCAACCAAGGTAAGAACCAGAATGCATAGTCTCTTATTCAAAAGAAGATGCCTCTTACACAAAGACACTTTATGCTTCCCTAACAAATATTCATTTAATTCATATTTTAAAGTAATTTTTCCTGATTTAAACAGTAAGGCAATGTCCCAATTCAAACAAGGGTCTTAACATGAGAGACAATCTCATTATTTGTCTAAGATCATTTAGGGTGGTGTTAAAAGAAGGTTGAGCAATCTCATGATAACCAAAGCAATTCCAATCTAAACATCATAGTCACTAAAGAAAAAAAGACAATATGAAATAACCATGCTTAAAATGCCATTACAAAGAAAAAGTACATAATTTCAGTTTAATTATGAGAATCTCAGATTAGCTCAGAGGAAACAGCTTAACTCTATAAACCTTTAATGGTTATGAGAAATAAAATTTCTTCTCAAAATTTAACAATATTACACTAACTTGCCTTTTCCAATTTACTTGAACTACCTCGTTATTATTCTAATTTTATTTTAATCTAACTATTTGTACTTGATTGGAGAAGGCTTCTGGTGCAAAGGAGTAATTTTAACAAATGGAGAAGTTACTCTTAAATTTAGGGTTATTTTTAAAGTTTCACAGAAAAAATACATATTTAAAGTTTTCTCATACCTGTATAGGCCAACTACATAATACCTCATATGTGTCTCATCAAAACATAAGCATTTAATGGTAGGTGTCAAAACAAATTTCTTCAGCTTGGAGTTCCTTAAAAACTCCATCAAAACTACAACGATGCCACCATGTGGCAAAAAGTGTCATCTCTTAAACCTGACATTCTGTGTAGTATATCTAAAAGCTATGTTAATAAAATTCGCAATTTAAAGGCAATAAGACCTTGTTGTGTGCTTCTGGCTCATTTGGGACTTAATTCTCCGGTCTTCTCTGGATTCGTTTACAATGTATCCTTCTCTCATTGACTCAACATCTATGTAATACTCAACTCAGTTACAGGAACTAAGCTCTAGAAAGATACACAGGAATTGACAGCACAAACATTGCCTCTGCCTTCATTGTGTTTAGTTTCACCGTCCTTTCACCAAATTTGTTGATCTATAGCTCAACTAAAAAAAAATCTTTTTAAAGCTATAAAATCCAGTTCTGTGAAAGATTAAGGTATCAAAAGCATCTTTGCGCCTAGTTCAAACATTTATATGTATATTAAAGCGCTTCTAACTGTGATCTGCAGCCGCCTGGATAGCTGCACAGCAGGTCTTTTTTTATCAATACTAATGAACTACTATGTATTTTTTGTATTACTATTAGGCAATTAAAGGTGCACTGAATAATGTGCTTTTTAAAAAATGGTCTGTGGCTGCCTAAATGACATTCCAAAGTGGTATCGATTTTGGGAGAGTAGCAAAAATAGGTCATTTTAGCAAAGGAAATTCTGCCATAAGTGGATCTCACTGAACATGCACCTATTATCTTTCTTATCAAAATACCCAATTTTAGGCACTCAATGAATCTTTTTTATTAAAGTAATTCAAAACTCTAATATTAGAGTGCCATTATAGGAAACTCTAAATACCGCTGTCAATCATACAAAGTTCAAGCAAAACGGTAGCAACAAAAAGGAATCAAAAGATCAAGCCAAAACACATTCACCTTAAAACTCACAACCTTGAGACAAATGGGTAGAATCTTCCTGGCCAACTAATTCTTGAAAACTTTTCTCAAGATACTTCAATTTCAAATTAATACCCTTTCCACAAAATGGTTAGAAGAAAAATAAAAAAAAATCATTACATGACAATTATAAAATTAAATGCTACAAACAACCACAAAGATATAGGAGAAGAAACTTAAATTTTCATATTCTAAGATACTACCTAGATTATAGAAAAACTTCTCTTCTAATGGACACTATGGCCTATGTATTTCAGGAGGCTGGGAAGAGCAGTTATAAAAGAAATCCCTAAACAACTGGGCTTCACCAAATCTGTATACCAATTAAGTTATACACATAAAATATGCATACATTTGCATAATCTATTATGCAAAAAATGAAACAGCCTCCACTCGTTTCTTCACTTTCTTGTATCATTATTATAAATCTTTCATTCATGCAAGATTAAAACCAGGGAGCTAGGCTTGACTTCTGCTTCTTTACCAACTAGATCTAACCTGTTCTGGGTTGGTTGGTTTGTCTCAATTTAATTTGGAATTGCTTGAGAAGTAGTTTGTAAGAGCACAAGAGCAGTAGGAGTAGAATTTGAACCTGGGTAGTGTGGCTGTCACTGCTTTTGCCTGTGTAACTTGGGTCACCCCCTGTCATCTATGAAATGAAGAGTATTTACCTCAGAGCTATGAAGATTCAGTAAGTGAATGAGAAGTGTTCAGAACAGTATGGACTATACCATAAGATCTATGGAAACATTGGCTCTGATGATTATTCCTTAGGTTTCTTCTCCTTAGTCTTAATCACCCCCTCCCAAGTCCATCCTTCATAACCTCACATTTATGATTTTCTGCAATTCTTTTTTTGTTTGTTTTTTTCAATTTTAGACACATAGTATGAGCAGGGGAGAGGGGCAAAAGGAGAGAGAGAGAATCTCAAGCAGGTTCCACTCTCAGCTCAGACCCAACACTGGTTCCATCCCACCACCCTGGGATAATGACCTGAGCCAAAATCAAGAGTCAGACACTCAACCGAGTGACCCAGGTGCCCCATGTAATTCATTCCTAAGACCAGTGTCTTCCTCTTCCATTAGATCCTGAGTGGTCACTAGTGCCAGGTGATTCTAGATAAATTACTCCTTTTTGTCATTTTGCTCAAATTTCTCAATGGTATCAGTCCTTATTTGTATAAAATGTCCACCATCTTATTAATATTTGGTGAAATCTAACTTAGCTTTTTACACAGTAATTGCAAAATAAAGAAAAGGTCAAAGCAAAATCTTCAGGAAACTTTTTATCAAACTATATAGACCATTTTCCCCTCCTCCTATAAGGAAATCTCTGGGAGAGCACCTCTTGTTCAATTTTTTTTTTCTTAAGTAGGCTGCACTTAAATGTGCAGAGGGGAACCAAACGCAGAGCTTGAACTCAGGACCCTGAGATCAAGAGCTGGACACTTAACCAACTGAGCCACCCAGGCACGCCTGTAATTTTTTAATTCATATTTATGTCAAATTTTTCCTGTGTATATAATTTTATCTCCCCACCTCCCCTGTTAATATCTGTAAATTCTTCAGTAGCAGAATCATCTGCTTTTGCAACTCCTCCTACATTTAGCGGAGTCCTAAGTAAATAAAAGACCTAGAATTTGCTTAGTATGTAGTAAAATGGAATTTTGAATAATGCTAATAAACATGAAGTTGGCAGAGCAAGATTAAATTTTTTTATAATTAACTAACAACACTCCTTTTCTCCCAGTATACTTCTGCTTCTACTTCCTTACTCTTGTCTTCATGTACAGAGGATTGAGAACTGCTTGATAGTTTTATCTAGATTTCCCAAAACCCTTAGACCCTATGGGAATTTTAGATGTTCCAAGAATCTGGAATGCAGATATATCTGAAATGCAGAAACATAATTATTTTGTATAAAACAAACAGAGAAGAGATATTCCCTACCTCAAAGAGGAAATATCCCTACCTCTCATGAGAGAAAGGATGTAGAAAGAAGAAAAGGATCAGAGAAGACTGTGGGTCCACAAAAAGAGCCTTTTGCTGCAACAGCCAAGGGGGACTTCAAGGCCAGACCCAAGAGAAGAAATGCCTGTATAAATCATAGGCAGATGGAACCACTGACATATTTACAGATACCTGTGTTCTAAAATCTGTAAAGAAATCGAGATGGTAACTGAAACTAAAGGGCCAAAGTAAGACAGTAATGATAGCCTGGGTCGATAGAGGAGTTTATGATCCAAGAATATCTCTCCACAATCTTGGCACAGATAAGAATTTAGACTTAGCTTTAAACTCCAATGAGCAAGGAATGAAAATCTGGATAGGAGATCTACTCTTTTAGCAATGTGATTAGATTTCAAGGCCTTTTGTTAGAAAACTGAAATTCCATTTCTTGCACTTCTGCATTTTGGAGCTGAGATTCAATCCCACTCCATAAGATTTGTAGGTGTGGTTGTGAACATGTTTATGTTTTATCATTATTTGTAATGACATTATATAAGTGACAAGTAAGTTACAAGCATCATCTCACTCGATTCCTCAGAAACCTATGAAGAAATTGCTTGTCATTTTGCAATTTTACAAATGAGGGAACAGAGTTAAGAATACAGGATGCCTAGGTGGCTCAGTCAGTTAAGTGTCCAACTTTGGCTCAGGTCGTGATGTCATGCCACAGGTTCGAGTCCCACATCGGGCTCTGTGCTGACAGTTCAGAGCCTGGAGCCAGCTTCAGATTCTTTGTCTCCCTTTCTCTGTTCCTCCACTGCTCGTACTCAGTCTCTCTCTCTCAAAAATAAAGATCAAAATTTTTTTTAAATCTTAAAAAAAAAGAAATTAAGTAACATACCCATCGTTATTTATAAATGGCAGAGCTTGGACTCAAACATGTCTGATTTATTCCAAAATCTAAGCTCTTCAACATCATCCCTTTATACCTCAAATTACATTATCAGTTATTGATAAAAATTTCTCCATTGTTCACCTAAACACATACATTAGTTCTTACCTAAAAAGCATAGCCTCCCTTTATGGGAGTACCATGAATGTTATTAGTGGATTTGTGCCTGGAAGATAGAATTTTCTGGTGGGAATCTATAGTTAAAAAAGTATAATTAGGGGTACCTGGGTGGCTTAGTTGGTTAAGTGTCTGACTTCTGCTCAGGTCATGATTTCATGGTCTGTGAGTTTGAGCCCCATATAGGGATTTGCTCTGACAGCACAGGGCCTGCTTGGGATTCTTTCTCTCTCTCCCTGTCCCTCCCCCACTCGTGTTCACGATCTCTCTCAGGGTAAACAAACTTAAAAAAAAAAGTATAATTAAAACGTAAATATCCATGTATATGTGTTCCAAAGAATTTAATATAAACAGGCTTAAAGTGGCAGCTTGGGTTGACATAATACTAAAATGTTATTAACAAATTAATTTTTTAAATTACGAAAGACAAAAATCATTTTGTCTAGAACTTTGCACTAATAAACTATCATATAATTTACTCCTTAAGACAATGTCACAGGGTGGGTATTATTGTATGGACACCTGGGGATGAGGTTCAAATGAGGACCAGAAAACATAAATGAAAACTTGTATTAGTACTATTTGAGCAGAATTTTATAATAGCTATAATTAATGTAAGTATTAAGTGTCTAAGTAACAAATATTTTGGTATTGTTAATGGGAAAAATGTATCAAGTGTGTGTCCTCTTCTGTATGCTTCTTGTTCAATGTTTCAAAAAAGTAAAACAGACACAATATTTGGACATTTTATTAAAGCATAAAAACATTTAACTAGAAAAACTCGAGTTGTTGTTTTTGGTCTCCTTATTTGCATATTACTAATTGATATTGTTATCACAGAACCTCTTAGTAGAGCCAAACAGTCCATGAGGTAGCATTCCACAATTGAGATTGCTCTGACCTTTTCCACAGGCCAATTATGACTTTAAGGGTTAGTTCATAGAAAAGAGATGATGTTAGTTTACCACATCTTATCTCAACAAATGTCTACCTGAAGTATTCAATGAAATGACATTCTTTGAACTGTAAGCCACATCAAATTAAATCACTTGTACTCTCAAAGGAGTTTCACAGAATCAGAAAAAATGGCTCAAAAATTAATGAGTCCCTCATCCTTCATGATGCAAGAATTCCCAGCTATGATATTCTTAAGTTTTAATCCATTCTCTTCCAAAATACTGCCTGTAATGGGGACCTCACTGCCCTTTTAGGATGCACAAGGTCTCATTCTTCACATTGTAACAAGAACCACCTTACCCTAACTTTCAGGTACAGCAGCCATTTAGGAAGCATCCACAGCATCTCACTCAGAGAAGGCACTCGATAAATATTTATCAGGCAAAAGAACAGCGATTGGCCCTTTGCTCTCCTCTACAGCCACAGAATGAACTTACTATTTTACATAATAATCCTCTAAGTAATTGAAGAGAGTGCAATAAATCTTCAGCCCCTTTTTCATATCTGATTAGACTTCATTGGGGAATGACCCCCAACACTTCAAAGTTAAACTTTCTTGGGAGCTCCTCCCTCTAAGCTCCTGCGTTAAAGAGCTAATAATTTGTGGGCAAACGATTCAGTGTCCCTAAAGAAATAAGTTTAAAATAAAAAAAAAAATTTCAACAGTGAATGAGTACACCTATTTTCAGTTTGTCCTTTCTAACTAATAAATTATTAGTTCAAACTTGCACATATCAATATAGTGGAGAAACAAAGTATACACAGTAAAACCTTGGTTTGTGAGCATAATTCATTTCTGAAGCATGCTTGTAATCCAAAGCACTTGTATATCAAAGTGAATTTCTCCATAAGAAATCGTGGAAACTCGGATGATTCATTCCACAATCCAAAAATATTCATATAAAAGTGACTACAATACTGTAATACAAAATAATACATGTAAAGAAAGGTAAATTAACCTAAACATACCTTTGAAAGCCTTTGTGGCTGGTGTGAGGGAGATTAAGGAGAGGGGGGTTATTGTGTAAGAAGACTCACTATCACTAACAGAATCACTGTTATCTACTGCCTCAGTGGAATCTTTTTCTGCATGGGGGCCATTGTATATGCTCACATGGATATTGACTACAGTACCATATTAATAAACTCTTGTCAAATATTGTAAGTAATGTAACTGGCAATAAGGCAGCAGAGGAAAAGATCTTTATCTGCAGGCAGCCTGACCTAGAATGACACAAAGCATTTCTAAGCTTACTTTTACATGGAAACACAAAGGAATGTCCATAGGTACTTTGAAGTGACTAAAAATACACAATGTCAGTTTTGGGAACCTTCCAACATTCTGAAAAACCACTGATTTGGGCCAAACATCATAGCCTGAGACCGAGCACCCAAGCATGGAACACAATCACCCACAATCCCACAGTGAGAGAGAAAGAGAGAGAGAAAGAGAACCATTGGCTCAGTTGTGATCATGTGACATTAGGCATCACATACTACTCATATTGCAAGATACTGCTCATTTATCAAGTTAAAATTTATTAAAAATGTTTGCTCATCTTGTGGAACACTCACAGCACAAGTAACTCGCAATCCAAGGTTTTACTGTGTATACATAAAAGTAAATAAAATTATACATAAATACACATATAAGTCTATTACATATTGCCAAGTATATATTACATACATGCTACATACTGTGTTAGGTTACACTGTACATATGAATCTAAGTAAGATTATAAAATGTGTTGGTTATGTAAATGAAATATTAATTTCCATGTTGACAGAAAAAAAATTTTGAGTGACTAAAAGTCTGATTCCAAATTACAGTAACCTCTAGCCTCCTAGTATCTTTAATTGATAATGAATCTATCAAATCAGATCATTTTCAAACTAAAGTGAAACTTAGAATGATTTAAAATATTGATATTACAGATAAAAATAGGGCTCACAGAGGCTAACTGACACCAAGTATCACAAATACTTAGTATGACCACCTGGCCATTAATATTCCTACTTTGATATTAAATAATCATTGGAACACAAATATATTTGCAGAATAAAATTCAGTAAATTGAAAATGTGGCATGCCAGATGATTGGAAAAGAAACGAGTAACAGAAAACTCAGTTATTTACTCATCCTCCTTAATGCCAAAATCATGAAAACAGCAGATAGTATAATATGCCGTTTACAGCAATCTCTAAAAAGTCTTCATTTGTCTTACCAGAGTAAGATTAAGCACTTTACACAATTGTACTGTAGAAAGAAAAGAATTTCTCACCTGCAGATTATAATACAAGGGCAGCAATAACAGAAGATATTTTGTGAACATCTGTAAAGGTAAAATATTCAGTAGCAGTGCATTAATCAATACCAATTGGATATGGTGAGCCAGTAATGCATACTTTATTTAACCACTTAACATTTGACTCCAACCACACAGATTCTTACTGTTAAATAAACTTGGAACACTGCACAGCTCATAAATATAATATTTCCTTGCATGTGCAATAGACTGTTTTAAGTTAATACACTTGCAAGCAACAATCCTTTACATTTTGCTATTGCTTGTTACGAGCCAATTCTGTGGTATCCATATTCAACAGTTAAAACGGAGAACAAAATATGGGCAATTCTAATACCACTAAAGAAAATCAAACAAATGCTAATGCTTATCTGCAAATGATTGTGTAAATTACAGTTTGAGATGTAAAAAAAGGGGGGTCATTTTCACATCCCTGGAGGCAAGGCTCCAGTCCCATGTAACTATGAACCCCAATTCTCTCCCCTTTATACATCCAGATATTCCCATATGCCACAAATTAACTACAGTGTGCAAGTGTGTGTGGAGATGGTGGTGGGGGTCATGGATAAATAGTGATGAAGAAGGTGGGCAAGCAGGATGATCTTCCATCTCAGGATTCTTTATGTAACCATCTATGCAAAGTCTCTTTTGCCATTTAGGGAACATATTTTCAGGTTCTAGGTATTAGGATGGGGACATTGTGGGGAGGCCATCATTTTATCTACCATACCCACACAATCTGAAGCCCTTCTGATTGTGGAATGGATCGATCAGGGCCCATAAAAATTGTGTTAACTAACTATCTCTGGAATTTTGAAGGTCAAATTTATGGAGTTTGTCTATACAATTGTAGTCAGATTTAATAGGGGTCTCTAGTGGAGAGTTGCTATTGACATGAAAACTGTACCTGATGGGTGAGAGCTTGCATAGGAAATATAAGTCCACAACCCATCATGTGGAACTCTTAGGACCAGATGTGTTTGATTTCTGCATGGTAATGTGGTTTATAACTGTATAAACAGTTTGTAACTAGATTAATTACTATTTCTGCCGTGAAACGTGAATATTCATACAGAGATAAAGACTGTAAACAGCCTTACATCAGTTCATGCCAGGTTTTTGCCACCTCTTGAGTTGCAAAGTATTCAGTTTCTAGAGACTTTTTTGATTTTGGAACTGTGAACAATATCATTTTGTTGGAAAGACCAAGAATCAGAAAACACATACATATACACACATGTATACACAAAAGACATTCATATGATTGGCTGCCTAGTGAAGATTGGGTTGAAAATTGTGCATGGAAATAAACCAGAGAAAAAGACGGGGTCAAATATACTCAAACATTTAGTAGGTATTCTATTATAAACTTTTCTCTCTCAAAAAAAGGAGTTTTGCGTATATGATTAAGTAAAGAACTCCAAGATAGAAGATCATCCTGCCTCAACCATTGGGTCCAATGTAGTAACAAGGGTCTTCATGAGAGGAAACAGAGAATGAGATGTGATGGTAGAAGCAGAGGTCAGAGAGTGAGTCAAAGAGATTTGAAGATGCTACACTGCTGGTTTTAAAGATGCAGGAAGAACCCACAAACCAAGGAATGCAGGCAGCCTCTGAAAAGTGGGAAGGACAAGGAAACACATCCTCCTCTAGAGCCTTCAGAAGGAATGCAGACTGGTAGACACCTTCATTTCAACCCAGTAATTCCACTTCCAGACATCTGACCTCTAGAACTTTAAGATAAATTGGTGTTGCTTTAAGCCACTAAGGTTGTAATAATTTGTTATAGCAGCAATAGAAAAATAATACAGTGGAAAGGCAGGATAGAAATGCCAACATTAACCACCAATGTGTAGCCAGCCTAAGCCAATAAAAGACTTTTCCCTTAAGGCATGAAAAAATATTTCCTCCTAGAACTTGGATATCCTTTTCCCGATTTGAAGGGGTGGAAAAGTAATAAACACATATATCACAAAGGATATATTGATATTTTCCTTCATCATTTATGTATTTTCTTTGATTCTTACAGGCAAAAAACAAAGATACAAACTATTGAAAATTTTTAAAATCAAAGTTTGTATGAAAACAGAAAGGTTTTAAAATTTATTAATAATAAACCAAGAAGAACTATATTACAATACAGACAGGCTATAAATATATTATAGGTAATACAAAATAAAGATACTGCAAAATTTTTAATAATTAAGTGATATAAAGTTGTCTCGTGTAATACTTTCCTGAGTACAAAAATGAAAACACTGCTCTGTTTTCTTTAAACTCTTCCCTAATTCTGGGGATATTATTTAAGTAGTATAATTTACAACAGTCTCAAACAGGAAGTTATAGGTGTCTAGATTATATGATCATTTATGTGAGTCTCCACTGTTGCCAGAACCATTCCTTTGTTTCAACTCCTGGCTTCTAAAAATATCTGCTAAAGGAAAAGCTGACTTCTCAGAATTATAATGGTTGGTGAGAAAGCATTTCCCCAGAATTCAAAAGCAGTTTTATTCTTTTAATCACACATAGATTTTAAACAACCGTCTTTAAAAACTCTACAAGGGGAGAATGATTTTGTCAGTACAATTCACTTCAATCCTCCACCTTTCCTTTCTTTCGCAGCTCACTTGATAATTGGTGATTAGAAGGGAATTGTCTTTTTTATTAAAAAATAAAATAGAACCCCCATGCTTAGTGAGCAAAAGAAATGAGATGCACAGGTCATACATTTTACCTGTCCCCTGGTGTTCCTTCTGTGGGTTCCTCTCAGCACTGACAAACCTAGTTGATGCTTCAAAGAGAAGCTTTATGAGATGCTATATTAGTTTCTAGGGCTGCCATAACAAAGTACCACAGACTGGGTGGCTTAAACAAAAGAAACTTCTCACAGTTCTGGAGGTTAGAAGTATAAGATCAAGGTGTCAGCAAATTGGGTTTCTTCTGCGGCTTCTCTCCTTAGCTTGTAGATGGCCACTGTCACTCTGTCTTCACGTGGTCTCTCCTCTGTGTGCACACATCCCTGGGTCCTTGGTGCCCCTCTGTGTACCCATATTTCCTCTTCTTAGAAGGTCACTAGTCAGATTAATTAGGCCCCACTCTGACACTAGTCAGATTAATGGCCTCATTTTAACTCAATCATCTTTGTACAGGCCCCATCGTGAGGTCACACTCTAAGGTACTGGGAATTAGGGCTTCAACATAGGAATTTGGACAAGGGGAACAGAATTCAGTGCCTGAGGTAGAAAGTGGGTTAAAAAAATCAAGGAAATAAAACAGTTCAGAGAAATTTAAGTTATGGTTGTCGTTGAATTCTACCTTGCTCTTAAAACTTGGCCCATTCCATACTCCTGACACAAAGAAAAGAAAACATCCAGATCTTTGTGTCAAAGGGTTAGTTAACCCAGAAGCTTCAAACAATATTTCCTTCTTCCCAGATCCCGGGGCACCTTCTGTGGAGAATGCTTCTAGGACCCGGCAGCCTCACAATCATTCTGATGCCTCCTTGGTCCAAGAAAGAGTCTAACTCTGATGCCCTAGCAGTACCCTCCAATTCCTTTCTAGCTTCTGGTCTGAGAGACAAACCTCTCCCCTAAGTGAACAGCAGGGGGCCTTATGATGGCCTTATCCTCAGTGTAGGGCTTATCCCAGTCTATGGAGGGATGCGTCAGCTCAAAATCCCAGCTGCACAACATTGCAAAAATCCCTTAATCATACAATAAGAACTATGCATAACAAAGGAACTACACAAGTACAGATATGAGCAAGGCAAGAGTTTGATTTTCACAGTAATTCAATGTGTAGCCAATCCAACAATATATTTTTTTCATTTTTTGTCTAATGATATTTCACATAAATAAATAGTGCAAAAACTAAAATCTGAAAGTATCATGTGCTTTAGTTAGGATTTCTTTACAACATCAAAATAACCAAAACGCCAATATCAAACAACATTCCTTTTTTATTTGTCTTTAGCACATTCAAAAACAATCATAAAGATTCCCCTAAAGCATCAAGTATAAAACTATAAACATAATAAGCATACTTCCATAGGCATTAAAGTTTATTTCTAAAACTCCCATATACCAGGAGGACATCTAGATGTGACCTCACAAATATGCCTAAATCTTATGACTCTTTCATAATGATACATGATTCTCTTAGACTCCATTTATGCCATAGTATTATTCACTCTCCAGAGCTGGATAGCAACTTAGTTGTTCAAGTTCAATATCTAACACAGTGCAAAATCCCTGCTGTGGAATCCCTGACACATTTAATTCAGCCATTACTTCAGTGTCACCAATACTGGAGAGCTTGCTCATTCATAAGCAACCTATAGCCTCTCTAGGAAGGAAATACAAATAAGAAAAAAAAACATTTTTATTGAACACTTACTATAGGCTAGAGTGGATTTCAAGCAGGTGTCACTTTTGCAAGACAAAATATGTATTTGATGGCAACGTGGCACATGAATTAGAGAAATAAGGATTTTCAGGTCCAATTAAGAGACTAATATCATAGCATAAGTGATGATGAAGGTTTCAACTAAGCACATGAACAGGAGAAATGAAAAATGTGGAGTGGAAGTTTCAGACAATTCAAATGGAATTAATAGGACTTAGAGTTTCCATTCAGCACAAGATGAGTAACTCAGACATTTTATTTCCAAAAACACCTGAATAGCAGAGGAGTTGCCCTGGCCCTACTATAGCAAATCCAATCCAGAATACAAGTTAACAACAATGGCAGTAAATACAATAGTTAACATTTATTAAATGCCTACTGTGTGCCAAGCACTCTCCTAAGTACCTAACATGTATTTTCTAATTGAATCTTCACAACACCCTACGGGATAGGTCTATTATTATGCCCATTTTATGCCAAGGGAATTGACCCACACAATTAAATAACTTTCAAGATTACTCTTGAAATTAAATGTCAAGTCAGGATTCAAAGCCAGGTGGTCTAAATATAGTCTAAGCTATAGTTCGGCTCAAGACCAGAGCAAGGAGGTGATTTCTCACAGAAACAGGGATAGACAATAAAAATCCAACCGAAGAGTCAGTCATTCATCTCTCAATGAAAAGTTTTTAAAAACATTTCAAAACGTGCTACCACTGAAAAAAATTTTTTTAAATATTGTCAGACATTAAAGTTGAAGTCAATGGATTTCTAATGTCACTACTGTTTCCAATTTGTTCATTATTATTTAAGTTATTTAGGTTTGGGTCTTAAAGGTACACTTCTTTCTAAATAGACTACACTTATTCTAAGCAATATATCCATTGTTCATAGAGGATTTCATAAAGGTAAAAACTTCTAAAATATAAATAATCTTATAGATTATTAATTGTACTCCGGCTATGTAGTAAACAAAGAACTAAGCAGTAACATCAAGCATTTCATGCAAAATTACAGAGAACATCAGAGGTGGGACATACACCAAGACTCTGGAATTAGCACCCAATGCTGAGAAAGGAACTTAATGTCATCTACAACATTCTTGGCAGGCATCTCTTACTGCCCATGCTTTAACATCTCTAATTACGAACTTATCACCTCTCACTAGAATAAAGCACCTACAGGTGAGAAACTCTTCAGGCAGGCCTGACCTCCCTAGCAAGTACTCACTTTTGACCTGATTATTCATTTCAACAGAAGACTTATTGTACATACTTATAAAAATATTAGGACTTATTCCATGAGGGGCCAAGATGGAGGAACAGCATGGAGGTTTCTTTCTTTCGTTTTTTTTTTTTTTTTGCACATCTCTCATCCGTAAAATGCAGTCAGATCAACACTAAACCATCTTGCACACCTAGAAAGTGATTTGAGGATTAACACAACAAACTTCACAAACTGAACCACAGAACTCAGCAGGTACATGTCATGGAGAGGTGAACCAGAAGAGAGAGAAGATGTAGAAGGAAGGGAGCTTTTTTTGCTTGTGGAGAGAGGAGAGAGGATGAAGACAGGGTGGGAAGTATTGGAAAGCACCACCCCCCCCCCACCCGCAACAGACAGCAGCTGGAGAGAAAAGAAAGAGTACACAAGGGACTGAACAAAAAAGGGAGAAAGGAGAAAGAAGAGGAGGCTTTAAATTCCATTAAGACTCTGTAAACAGGGGGAACACAGAGTCTGAAACTCTGCAGCTCAATACCTGGCAATGCTCTGGTGGGAAGGACAAATCAGAGAGCAAGGTCCTTGGTGTCCTCGGACCACACAAGGAGAAACAGTTCCCCTGCTGGAAGGACATTTGGTAGAGTCTGTGTGGCCCCCCACAGGCAAAGGTCCCAGTAGAACCTAGAGGACAACCATATTTGCTGGCGTTGGAGTGAGGATGTTAAGGGTAAAGCCTGGAGCCAGATGTGTGCTGTGATTTACCATAATCCCTGAAGTGCTGCTGCTACATGATCACAAGAACTTTTTCTGGAGTGGGCTGGCATCTAGCCACAATCTCTGGGCATTGGCAGCAGCACAGTCCCACAAACATTCCTGGGGGCAGATGGGCACCCAGCCATTGCTCAGTGAGACCCTCCTCCAGAGGGTCAGAACAGGTTAAAGCTGCAGTCCCTCAGAAGTGAGGGGCTGGGAAACACAGCCATATTAGGGATAAAACTCAGGAGGGAGGTGCTACCTGGCAGCCTGATGGCTTGGTCACGGACAGCGTAAAAGCAGGGAGTGGACAGAAGCCGGACACAAAGGATAGGTGCACAATTGCTGATTGCAAAGAACAGAGTTCCGATATTAGAGACTGGGTAGCCAAGTGACACAATTTTCACCCCTCCTGCGCATGTGCATATACACCTACAAGTGCCACAACAATCCACCCCAGTAAGCTAAGCAGCGCCATCCAGTGGAGAACTGAGCCATTACATGAAGACCTGCCCAGCTGGGCCAACCTTGCTCTTCAGGAACACCACATGTCTCTCCACATGCTTAGTTTACAACTATAAAGTGGCTTCATAACGACTTCTAGGGGAAACTGATGTAACTTCAATCGTATTTCAGTCTGTTCACTGGTCCATCTATTTACTTTTTTTCTTTTCTTATTCTTGAATACAGAAAGGAAAAATTTTTTTTCCATTTTTATTAAAAATATTTCCTTTAAGAGGTGCCTGGGTGGCTCAGGCGGTTGAGCCTCTGACTTTGGCTCAGGTCATGATCTCGCAGTTTGTGGGTTTGAGCCCCTCGTTGGGCTCTGTGCTGACAGCTCAGAGCCTGTAGTCTGCTTCAGATTCATGTCTCCTTCTCTCTCTGCCCCTGCCCCCCACACACTCTGTCTCTCGCCTTCAAAGAAAATAAACATTAAAAAAATTTTTTAAATATATTTCCCTTAATTTTTTCTACTTTATTTTTTACTTTTTGTAAATTTTTAATATTATTTTGATTTCATCATTTCATTTTATTCTATTTTAGTGTATTCACTTTTTCAAATTTTCAAATTTTCTTTTTTTTCTTTTTTCCTTTTTTTCTTTTCTCACCTTTCCCTTTTTTTCTCTAATCTATCAGTCTCCTTCCAACAGCCAGACCAAAACACAACTAGGATCCTTTATTTGATTTTCTTTTGTGTTGTTTTTAATTTTTTAATTTTAATTTTTTTTTTACCTTATCAATTCCTTTTCTTCCCTCAAAATGATGAAGCAAAGGAATTCACTCCAAAAGAAAGAATAGGAAGAAATGACAGCCAGGGACATAAAACAGATACAAGCAAGATGTCTGAACCAGAACTTAGAATCATGATAATAAGAATACTAGCTGGGGTAAAATAGATTATAATCCCTTTCTGTGGATATATAAGAAGTAAAACCTAGTCAAGATGAAATAAAAAATGCTATAACTGAGATGCAATCTCCAATGGATTAAACAGAGCAGCCAATCAGTGATATAGAGGACAAACTTATGGAGAAAAATGAAGCAGAAAAAAAGAGGGAAACTAAGGCAAAAGAGAGTAACTTAAGAATTAAAGAACTCGGTGACTCGTTAAAAAGGAACAACATCAGAATCATAGAGGTTCTAGAGATGAAGAGAGAGAAAAAGGGGTAGAAGGAAGGGTTATGTGAGCAAATCATAGCAGAAAAATTTCCTAACCTGGGGAAAGACACAGACATCAAAATCCAAGAAGCACAGAGGACTCCCATAATATTTAACAAAACCAACCACAAACAAGACATATCATACTCAAATTCACAAAATACTGAAGCAAGGAAAGAATCATGAAAGCAACAAGGGGGAAAAAAGTCCTTAACCTACAAGGGTAGACAGATCAGGTTTGCAGCAGAACTTGTCCACAGAAACTTGGCAGGCCATAAAGGAGTGGCAGGATACCTTCAATGTGCTGAATCTGAAAAATATGCAGCCAAAAATTCTTTATCCAGCAAGGCTGACATTCAAAATAGAAGGAGAGATTAAAAGTTTCCCAAACAAACAAAAATTAAAGGGATTTGTGATCACTAAAACCAGTTCTGCAAGAAATTTTAAGGGGGGACTCTCTGAGGGGAGAAAAGTTGAGGGGGGTTGAGGAGACATCAAAGGCAACAAACACTAGCAAGGACCACCATAAACTCTGATCTACAAGCAAATATAATGGCAATAAATTCATATCTTTCAATACTCACTCTAAAGGTCAAAGGACTAAATGTTCCAATCAAAAGACATAGGGTAACAGAATGGATAAGAAAACAAGATCCATCTATATACTGTTTACAAGAGATGCACTTTAGACCTAAAGACACCTTCAGATTGAAAGTAAGGAGATGGAGAACCACCTATCATGTTAATGGTCAACGAAAGAGTAGCCATACTTAGACAATCTAGACTTTAAATAAAGACTGTAACAAGACATGAAGAAGGGCAATATATCATAATTATGGGGTCTATCCACCAAGAATATCTAACAATTGTAAACATTGATGGTCCAAATGTGGGGCACCCAAATATATAAATCAATTAATCACAAACATTAAGAAACTGATTGATAATAATACCAAAATAATAGTGGACTTCAATACCCCACCTACAGCAATGGACAGATCATCTAAACAGAAAATCAACAAGGAAACAATGGCTTTGAATGACACACTGGGCCAGATGGACTTAACAGATATATTCAGAACATTTCATCCTAAAGCAGCAGAATATAACTTCTTCTCCAGTGCACATGGAACATTCTCCAGAATAGATCACATAATGGGACACAAATCAGCCCTCAACATGTACAAAAAGGTCAAGATCAAACTATGCATATTTTCAGACCACAACAGTATGAAACTCAAAATCAGTAAGAAAAAAATGTGGAAAGGTAACAAATACTTGGAGACTAAAGACCATCCTACTAAAGAATGAATGGACTAACCAAAAAGTTAAAGAGGAAATTAAAAAGTACGTGGAAACCAATGAAAATAATAACACTAGAGCCCAAACCTCTGGAAGGCAGCAAAGGCAGTCATAAGAGGGAAGTATATAGCAATCCAGGCCTTCCTAAAGAAGGAAGAAAGGTCTCAGATACACAACCTAACCTTAAAACTTACAGAGAAACAAAAACAAAACAAAATAAAACAAAACAAAACAAAAACAGTAAAAGAGATCAATGAAACCAGAAGCTGGTTCTTTGAATTAACAAAATTGATAAACTCCTAGCCACTTTGATGAAAAAAAAAAGGAAAAGACCCAAATAAATAAAATCAAGAACGAAAGAGGAGAGGTCACAACCAATACAGCAGAAATCCAAACAATAATAAGAGAATAAAAGCAATTATATGCCAATAGAATGGGCAATCTGGAAGAAATGAACAAATTCATAGAAACACATAAACTACCAAAACTGAAACAGAAAAAAATAGAAAATTTCAACAGACCCAAAACCAGTAAAGAAATTGAATTAGTAATAAAAAATCTGCCGAAAAACAAGAGTCAAGGGCCATGGCTTTCCAGGATAATTCTACCATAGATTTAAAGAAGAGTTAACACCTATTCTCTTGATTCCATTCCAAAAAAATGGAAATGGAAGGAAAACTTCCAAACTCTTTCTATGAAGCCAGCATTACCTTGATTCCAAAACCAGACAGAGACCCCCCAAAAAGGAGAACTACAGACCAATTTCCCTGATGAACATGGATGCAAAAATCCTCAACAAGATACTAGCCAACCAGATCCAATAATACATTAAAAACACTTATTCAACATTACCAAGTGGGATTTATACCTGGGATGCAGGGCTGTTTCAATATCCACAAAACAATCAATGTGATTCATCACATCAATAAAAGAAAGGACAAGAACCACATGATCCTCTCAATAGATGCAGAGAAAGCATTTGACAAAACACAGAATCCTTTCTTCATAAAAACCCTCAAGAATGTAGGGATAGAAGGAGCATACCTCAAGGTCATAAAAGCTATATATAAAAGATGCAACACTAATATCCTCAATGGGGAAAAACAGAGCTTTCCCCCTAAGGTCAGGAACAAGACAGGAATGTCCATTCTTGCCACTGTTACTCAACATAGTATTGTAAGTCTTAACCTCAGCAATCAGACAACACAAAGGAATAAAAGGCAACCAGATCAGCCAGGAAGAGGTCAAACTTTCACTCTTTGCAGATGACATGATATTCTATATGGAAAACCCAAAAGATTCCACCAAAAAACTGCTAGAACTTATTCATGAAGTCAACAAAGTTGTAGGATATAAAATCAATGCACAGAAATTGGTTGCATTCCTATACACCAACAATGAAGCAACAGAAAAAAAAAAATCAAGGAATCGATCCCATTTACAATTGCACCAAAAACCATAAAATACCTAAAAATAAATCTAGTCAAAGAGGTGAAAAATCTATACACTGAAAACTATAGAAAGCTTATGAAAGAAATTGAAGAAAACACAAAAAAATGGAAAAAGATTCCATGCTGCTGGATAAGAAGAACTAATATTGTTAAAATGTCAATACTACACAAAGCAATCTACATATTCAATGCAATCCCTATCAAAACAACACCAGCATTCTTCACAGAGCTACAACAAACAATCCTAAAATTTATATTGAACCAAAAAGACCCCGAATAGCCAAAGCAATCTTGAAAAAGAAAACCTAAGCTGGAGGCATCACAATCCCAGACTTCAAGCTGTATTACAAAGCTGTAATCATTAAGACAGTATGGTACTGGCACAAAAAACAGACACATCAATGGAACAGAATAGAGAACCCAGAAATGGGCCCACAAATGTATGGCCAACTAATCTTTGACAAAGCAGAAAAGAATATCCAATGGAATCAAGACAGTCTCTTCAGCAAGTGGTGCTGGGAAAACTGGACAGCGACATGCAGAAAAATGAACCTGGACCACTTTCTTACACCATACACAAAAGTAAACTCAAAATGGATGAAAGACTTCAGTGTAAGACAGGCAGCCATCAAAATCCTAGAGGAAAAAGCAGGCAAAAACCTCTTTGACCTTGGCGGAGCAACATCTTACTCAACCTGTCTCCAGAGGCGAGGGAAACAAAAGCAAAAATGAACTATTCCTCATCAAAATAAAAAGTTTCTGCACAGCGAAGGCAACAATCAGCAGAACTAAAAGGCAACTGATGGAATGGGAAAAGATATTTGCAAACAACACATCAGCTAAACGGTTAGTATCCAAACTCTATAAAGAACTTATCAAACTCAACACCCAAAAAACAAATAACCCAGTGAAAAAATGGGAAAAAGACATGACATCCAGATGGTCAACAGACATAAAAAATGCTCAACATCACTCATCATTAGGGAAATACAAATAAAAACCATAATGAGATACCACCTCACATGGCTAACATAGAATGGCTAACATTAATTAACAACTCAGGCAACAAGAGATGTTGGTGAGGATGCGGAGAAAGGGGATCTCTTTTGCATTGCTGGTGGGAATGCAAACTGGTGCAGTCACTCTGGAAAACAGGTTCCTCAAAAAATTAAAAATAGAACTACTCTATTACCCAACAATTTCATTACTAGGTATTTATCCAAGGATGCAGGTATGCTGTTTCAAAGGGGCACATGCACCCCAATGTTTATAGCAGTGCTACTGATATATTTAAAACTCTGCATCCCAAAGCAACAGAATATACTTTCTTCTCAAGTGCACATGGAACATTCTCTAAAATAGATCACATACCGGGTCACAAAACAGTCCTTCATAAGTATACAAGAATTGCGATCAAACCATGCACATTTTCAGACCACAATGCTATGAAGCTTGAAATCAACCATAGAAGAAAGTCTCGAAAACTTCCAAAAGCATGGAGGTTAAAGAAGACCCTACGAAAGAATGAATGGGTCAACCAGGCAATTAGAGAAGAAATTTAAAAATATATGGAAACAAATGAACATGAAAATACAACAATCCAGAATTGTTGGGATTCTGAGATGCAGCAAAGGCGGTCCTGAGAAGAAAATACATTGCAAACCAGGCTTATCTCAAGAAATAAGAAAAATCCCAAATACAAAATCTAACAGCACACCTAAAGGAAATGGAAGCAGAACAGCAAAGACACCCCAAACCCAGCAGAAGAAGAGAAATAATAAAGATCAGAGCAGAAATAAATATAGAATCTAAAAAAACTGTAGAGCAGATCAACAAAACCAAGAGTTGTTTTCTTGAAAAAATAAACAAACTTGATAAACCTCTAGCCAAGCTTCTCAAAAAGAAAAGGGAGATGACTCAAATAGATAAAATCATGAATGAAAATGGACTTATTACAACCAATCCCTCAGAAATACAAGCAATTATCAGGGAATACTATGAAAAATTATATGCCAACAAACTGGACAACCTGGAAGAAATGGACACATTCCTAAGCACCCACACACTTCCAGAACTCAAACAGGAAGAAATAGAAAACTTGAACAGACCCATAACCAGTGAGGAAATTGAATCAGTTATCAAAAATCTCCCAAAAAATAAGGGTCCAGGACCAGATGGCTTCCCTGGGAAATTCTACCAGACATTTAAAGCAGAGATAATACCTATGCTCAAGCTGTTCCAAAAAACTGAAAGGGAAGGAAAACTTCCAGACTCATTTTATGAAGCCAACATTACTTTGATTCCTAAACCAGACAGAGACCCAGCAAAATAGGAGAACTACAGGCCAATATCCCTGATGAATATGGATACAAGAATTCTCAATAAGATCGTAGCAAATCGAATTCAACAGCATATAAAAAAAAAATTATTCACCATGATCAAGTGGGATTGTTTCCTGGCCTGCAGGGCTGGTTCAACATCCACAAATCAATCAATGTGATACATCACATTAATAAAAGAAAAGAACCATATGATCCTGTCAATCGATGCAGAAAAAGCATTTGACAAAATTCAGCACCCTTTCTTAATAAAAACCCTCAAGAAAGTCAGGATAGAAGGAGCATACTTAAACATCATAAAAGCCATTTATGAAAAGCCCACAGCTAACATCATCCTCAATGGGGAAAAACTGAGAGTTTTTTCCCTGAAATCACGAACACGACAGGGATGTCCACTCTCACCGCTGTTGTTTAACATAGTGTTGGAAGTGCTAGCATCAGCAATCAGACAACAAAACAAAATAAAAGGCATCAAAATTGGCAAAGATGAAGTAAATTTTCACTTTTTGCAGATGACATGATATTATGCATGGAAAACCCAATAGACTCCACCAAAACTCTACTAGAACTGATACATGAATTCAGCAAAGTTGCAGGATACAAAATCAATGTACAGAAATCAGTTGCATTCTTATACACTAACAATGAAGCAACAGAAAGACAAATAAAGAAGCTGATCCCATTCACAACTGCACCAAGAAGCATAAAATACCTAGGAATAAACCTGACCAAAGATGTAAAAGATCTGTATGCTGAAAACTATGGAAAGCTTATGAAGGAAATTGAAGACGATATAAAGAAATGGAAAAACATTCTGTGTTCATGGATTGGAAGAATAAATATTGCCAAAATGTCAATACTACCCAAAGCAATCTACACATTCAATGCAATCCCAATCAAAATAGTACCAGTATTCTTCTCGAAGCTAGAACAAGCAATCCTAAAATTTGTATGGAACCACAAAAGCCCCTGAATAGCCAAAGTAATATTGAAGAAGAAGACCAAAGCAGGAGGCATCACAATCCCAGACTTTAGCCTCTACTACAAAGCTGTAATCATCAAGACCGCATGGTACTGGCACAAAAACAGACACACAGACCAATGGAATTGAATAGAAACCCCAGAATTAGACCCACAGAAGTATGACCAACTAATCTTTGACAAAGCAGGAAAGAATATCCAATGGAAAAAAGACAGTCTCTTTAACAAATGGTGCTGGGAGAGCTGGACAGCAACATGAAGGATGAAACTAGACCATTTTCTTACACCATTCACAAAAATAAACTCAAAATGGATAAAGGACCTGAATGTGAGACAGGAAACCATCAAAACCCTAGGAGAAAGCAGGAAAAAACCTCTCTGACTTCAGCTGCAGCAGTTTCTTACTTGCCACATCCCCATAGGCAAGGGAATTAAAAGCAAAAATGAACTATTGGGAGCTCATGAAGATAAAAAGCTTCTGCACAGCAAAGGAAGCAATCAACAAAACTAAAAGGCAACCAATGGAATGGGAAAAAATATTTGCAAATGACATATCGGACAAAGGGCTAGTATCCAAAAATCTATAAAGAGCTCACGAAACTCCACACCCGGAAAACAAATAATCCAGTGAAGAAATGGGCAGAAGACATGAATAGACATTTCTCTAAAGAAGACATCCAGATGGCCAACAGGCACATGAAAAGATGTTCAATGTCGCTCCTCATCAGGGAAATACAAAGCAAAACCACACTCAGATACCACCTCACACCAGTCAGGGTGGCTAAAATGAACAAATCAGGAGACTACAGATGTTGGCGAGGATGTAGAGAAATGGGATCCCTCCTGCACTGTTGGTGGGAATGCAAACTGGTGCAGCCACTCTGGAAAACAGTGTGAAGTTTCCTCAAAAAATTAAAAATAGACCTACCCTATGACCCAGCAATACCACTGCTAGGAATTTACCCAAGGGATACAGGAGTACTGATGCATAGGGGCACACGTACCCAATGTTTATAGCAGCACTTTCAACAACAGCCAAATTATGGAAAGAGTCTAAATGTTCATCAACTGATGAGTGGATAAAGAAACTGTGGTTTATGTACACAATGGAATACTATGTGGCAATGAGAAAGAATGAAATATGGCCTTTTGTAGCAATGTGGATGGAATTGGAGAGTGTTATGTGAAGTGAAATAAGTCATACAGAGAAAGACAGATGCCATATGTTTTCACTACTAGGTGGATCCTGAGAAACTTAACAGAAGACCATGGGGAAGGGGAAGGAAAAAAAAAAGGTTAGAGAGGAAGGGAGGCAAAACATAAAAACTGAGAACTGAGGGTTGATGGGGGATGGGAGGGAGGGGAGGGTGGGTGAGGGGTATTGAGGAGGGCACCTTTTGGGATGAGCACTGTGTGTTGTATGCAAACCAATTTGACAATAAATTTCATGTTAAAAAGAAAAAAACTCAGGCAACAACAGAGGTTGGTGAGGATGCAGAGAAAAAGGATCTCTTTTGCACTGCTGGTGGAATGCAAACTGGTGCAGCCATTCTGGCAAACAGTATGGAGGTTCCTCAAAAAATAAAAAATAGAACTACCCTATTACCCAGCAATTGCACTGCTATGCATATCTATCCAGGGGATATAGTTGTGCTGATTCGAAGGGGCACATGCTCCCCAATGTTTATAGCAGCACTATTGACCATAACCTAAGTATAGAAAGATCCCAAATTTCTATCAACGGATGAATGGATAAAGAATATGTGATATATATATAGATAGATAGATAGATAAAATATATAATATATAAAAATATATAATATATAAAATATAGTATATACCTAATACATGTAGTTAATAAATATATAATATCTAAAATAGATATAATATATATAAAATATATATCATATATAATATATAAAATATATAATCAATATATATAAAATTTATATATATATACACGTATATATATATATATATCCATCCACAGATGTACACACACACACACACACACAAAATGGAATATTCATCAGCAATCAAAAAGAATGGAATCTTGCCATTTGCAACTACGTGGATGGAACTAGAGGGTATTATGCTAAGTGCAATTAGCCACAGAAAGAAAAATTATCATATGAATTCAATCATATGATAAATTTAAGATGCAAAACAGATGAGCTTAAGGGAAGCAAAAATAATAAAGAAACAGGGAGGGGAACAAAACATAAGACTCTTAAATATAGAGAAAAGAGAGTTGCTGAGGGGTTGTGGGAGGGGGCATGGTCTAAATGGGTAAGGAATCTACTTCTGAAATCATTGCTGTACTATATGCTAACTTGGATGTAAATTTAAAAATAAAATAAATAATAAAAATAAAAATATTAGGAATGCACAGGGATGAAAACCGTGCTCCTGCCTTAGTTTCTTATTTTCTACTGAGGATGAAACAGATTTATAATGTTATATGGAAAGTGCTATGCTAGGTCCATGGAGAAATTACTGTAGCAATGCAGCAATGATTGTAGAAAATCCTCTCAGTGGAGTGGGATAATATTGGAAACTCCTTTTTCTTCATCTCTTAGTTTATTGCTTCTAATTAAAAGGCTTGGACTTAGTTCAGGCCGTGTAGACAACTTGAGTGTTGGAATTAAGAACACTTCTTAAGTCAGAGCAGAGATTTGCCAACTTATCTTTGAATAAACAGAAGTTAAGATCTTATCCCAAAGTAACTGAACTCTCACTTTAATCCCACCATTTAGGCTCCCTTTCATCTATCCATTACTGATAAAGGAAAAATCTTAAAAGAAAGCTGGCTATACAATCTGGGGTTTCATAGAATATGGAGACAAACTTCAGGAAAATGAAAAACATTATAGGTCACAGATGTTGGCTATGTGTCTTGGCAAAAGGTCTGGACGGAGACAAGATTCAGAAATGAGGTTTATATTTAGCAGATTCAGGCAATAGAAGTCTACTACTAAAAATGCCTTGCCATGTGCTATAATGTAAAAAGTACAATATTTAAAATCAGATGTGGACTTTAATTCCCGATTTGTATGACCTTGAGTGATTTTTTAAAAATCTATCCAAGTCCCAAATTTTATTCTTCACTATAAAATAATATTATCAAGCCCATATATTGTTTCAAGATTAGAATAAAATGTATATGCCACTAGGGTGGCAAGTCAAAACTATTTCTTTTTCCCAGCCTGCATTCCCTTGCTCTAATTGCGAAAGATTTTATTCTCCCTTGCCTTCATTGACTCCTCATCCTCCATAGATGGTAACTCTTTGTCCCTAGGAAAGTACAATTCCCAGCACACAAGGACTATGCAATCTCATGAAAACACACCACTACCCAGAAATACATGCTGCAATGAGGATTTATAAAACGTGTCACAGTCCTCTGCTTTCCCAGGCCCAGATTCTGATTACTAGGGCCTCCTACAGCCAGCATCAGCACTAAAAATCAGACCTCTGATCACTACTTTAGAATTTAAGATCCAGCAGCATACATCAGATTGAAGTCAACCCCGGAAAGTTTTACATTTTCCCTATACATTTCCACTGCGCACTCCTCTTGGAAAACTCATAGCTAGGTAAATACACCTTGCTTCTGCCTCCTGACACCCTTACTCATCATACAAGCAGTCCCCTCCATCAAGTATTCACGTTCACAAAATATTCTGTGCTCTCTCCCCATCCCCTTGACTCAACTTCCCACTTTTCTTCCTCTCAAAACTTTCCTTCACACACTTTGGAGGGCTCATTGTATGATCAACATAATACTTTAGTGAATGTTCTTTTCACCTTCTGGGCTAATATGAAACCTAAGGGCTTTCCTTCCCAGCAGCACTCCTAAATGAAGGCCACCCCTCCCATATTTATGTCCCTATGTTTGGGAGATGGTTGTGGAGCTGACCCACACTGGGTGAGTGACCATGAGAGTCATGGTCATGGTCATGCTGAAGTAGCAGCCTCAGTTTCATCATTGGCAAAATGGAAATGATAACAGTAGTAATCTCTTAGTTTGCTGTTACAATAAGATAATGTATATAAAGTACTTTGAACAATGGGTGATATTTAGTAAGTACTCAATAAATTAAGGTTATTATTTTCATCATCTGCCTCCTCCTACCATAATTACCAGCCAATCTTTAATTGCTTTTAAAAGGTACAATTTTAGCACAGATCCAACATATTTAGAGATCTCCAGGGTAGAATACTTAACAAGTAGTAAAAATAGAACCATTTAATTTCCTTATAAAATCTATAGGAATCTTTAAAGGTGTTCCACAGTATTTTCTTAAAACATTGTAAACTTTATTCATGAAAGGAGGAAAGGAGGAAAACAACATGTCTTGGTTGGGTTAAAAGTGTTTATCACAAGAGAATACATGTGGGGGCAGAAAAGCTAAAACTCCCTTTCTGGGGGGTCAGGAATGCAATTAAATTTATATTTACCCTATAAATTTATCTTTACCCTATAATAAATTATGTTAGAAGACTGATGGCAAGTATGTTCCACACTTTGTTTTATATTCTGAGATACAATCTGCCCATGAAAGCTCAACCATGGAACAGGAATACCAGCAGCACTTAGAGCACAGTGAGTGCTTCAGGAGCAAGTGAGCAAACGTAACAGCAGCCTCAGAGCAGTGGGTTTTCAGTTTCTGCAGTCCTCCCAGGCCATCACATCCACTGAAAGCTTCTCACACCATCCACCTGAAGGCCATGCATACAGCCTGTAGTGTGTTTGCATGTGAGTAACCCAACATTTTGTAAGTAATTTTTATCTAATATAACTGCTTCCTTGATCCTAATAGCATTCATCATGCTCAAATAGATGGAACTCTAAAAATAAGTTAGCAAAAAGCCTGCCAGAATATCTTCTGCAGAATAAGAATTCATTAAAACAAAACAGCTAAAAAAAAATCACTTAACTCAAATTGGATCTGGAAAACCACAAGTCAATGAAATGAATTCACAGAGACTATGAGGTAACTAAGTGGAAAGACAATACATAAATGGTTGTAATCTGCTTGGCTATTCAATAGAAGTCAATAGAAAAATGCCAGAGAGAATCATAGTATTTAAAAACATCAATATCAAGAATTTTACAATTTCATATTCAATGTTTTCATAGTTTATACATCTTCATTTGGTTTATTTCAGATTTTTTAAATTTTCAACTAATCTAGGTAATAAGCATTTTGAAGGTAAGGATTTAGTTATCATTAATACTAGGCATAGTACAAACAAAAAATCCCACACACATTAAAAAAAATAAGTACTCCCTCCATTTACTTCATATAATCAACTTAAGAAAAAAAGTTGGCAGGGACTGGGGGCAGGAATGTAATACATGTGACTTTTCATAGAGATTCTCATGGATGCTATGCATTGTAACATATACACTAAAACCTTGGATTACAAGTAACTTTTTCTGCGAGCGTTCCACAAGATGAGCAAACATTTCTAAAAAATTTTAACTTGATAAATGAATGATGTCTTGCAATATGAATAGTACATGACGCCAAACATCACATGATCACAACTAAGCGAATGGTTCTTCTTTTCCTCTCTCTACACAGATTGCAGTTGATCATCATAAGCAATGTCAAATTTCCATGAAATCCTCAAAGGAGGCAAAAGCAAGGGTCATTGGATAGGTTCTTTCTTAAAGTTGCAGTGCAAGAAAAGGAAGAGATTTCACCGAGTCTGTTAGAGTGAAAGTAGTCCTACGCAATAACCCTCCTCTCTCTCTTGCCTCCCTCACACCAGCCATGAAGGTTTTCAAAGGTAAGTGCAGGTTAATTTATTTTTCTTTATATTTTATTATTTCCTATTATATTTACAGTATTGTTATCCTTTTATTTTTATATGAATATTTTGGGTTGTGTAACAAATTATCTGAGTGTCCATGATTTCTTATGGGGAAATTGGCTTTGATATACAAGTACTTTGGATTACAAGCATGTTTCTGGAATGGATTATGCTCACAAACCAAGGTTTTACTGTACTGAAAAGTCTCACATCCCAGAAAATCCCTCACATTAACCCAAGCAAACAGAGATAGGTGGCCATCTATAATCAGATATATATTATTATTCAACACTATTAACTTGCTGATCTATCTACTTAATCTTAAAATTAAGATCTGAATACTCTGTAAGCATCTAGTTTTGTGATTTTCTTTGCTTTAAAGCATCTAATATTATGAAAAAGCATAATTGTATCTGTGTTCAACCTCTGATAGAATTCTGCCTTGTCCAAAATGTCCAATTTTATTTCACATCAAGCCATGATTATAAATAGGCTTTTCTGATCGTATTATTTTGCTCTGCAGAATTTTGGAGCTCGGAAGAGGAAAGTAATAAGTCCCATCATTATTTTGAGTTGAATTTAAGTCTGTATGTAACATGATATAGGTTTCAAGAAATATGCCAAGTCCTGTCTTTCAATAAATGCTTCACATGCTAAGATACTCATTTCCAAAATGACATTAACCACCACATTTGATAAAATGGATCGATTATCAAAGTTTCTCTAGCCAGTCATGGAGATGGAGGGATTTATTCTGAATACCACCCTAATAGCTGACAATAATGAGGCCAGAACAGTGTTTGATCAACCAAGTATGCAAGCAACATTCATTTCCATGTTGTGACAAAATTAGATAGAACATATGGTCTCTGCCTATAGAATTTTTTTTCTAATTTTGATGTTGTAACCACCATTTAAAGTACCATTCATCAACCTTAAGAGTTTTTAGTAGCTTGATATAAAATCATTAAAATATTAGAAAGTGCCCAATTTTGCAGCACTTAATCCACTATATTCAAAATTTATTATCTTCCATTTTTCTGATTTTCCCTCCCAAAGGGTTCTGGAAAAAAATTAGTCAGGTTCAAAGTCCCAGACATCTTAAAGACTTGGGTTACCAACCTCTAAGTATAATATTTTATCATCTGCCAATATCCTGGCCTTTTACTATGCCAATAAAGTGATCCTTGCTGGTTACTGAAGATGAATTTAGAAGCTTCAGGGACTTGAACAAGAAATTATGACCAAGGAGCATCCTAATTAGTGCAATATTTAAAGTTATCGCATTAGTAATTGACTAATATAAATAGTTAAGAATCCAAGCTTTAAAGCCTGATTGCCTGGGTTGAAATCTTTCTTTTATTACTTACTCTCTGTGTGACATTGAAAAGTTAATTAAACTCTCTGTACCTTATTTTTCTTATCTATAAGATAGGGATAATAATAGCACCTGTCTAGTACTTTGAGGGGTAATTGAGTTAATACATGTAAAACTCTTAGAATACATAATACACACTAGGCTCTCAAGAAGTGTCTCATTTTGTGTTATATCATTATTTCTATGGAATAGTATTTTGCCTTATTAAGTTATGTTTTCTTAGTAGTTAGAAGAGAAGTTTGATTTTAAATATTTAATTTTTTTTAATGTTTATTTATTTTTGAGACAGAGAGAGACAAAGCATGAATGGGGAGGGTCAGAGAGAGGGAGACACAGAATCTAAAACAGGCTCCAGGCCCTGAGCTGTCAGCACAGAGCCCGACGCGGGGCTCGAACTCACAAACCACGAGATTATGACCTGAGCCGAAGTCGGCCGCTTAACCAACTGAGCCACCCAGGCGCCCCCTGATTTAAAATATTTAAAATGAAAAATAATTCTGCAGAAAAATACAAATTCCAGATATAAGAAGTATTAAATACATAAATGACAATCACTTAATGGTATACACTGGGAATTAGAAAAAAAAAATTCACAGGGCGCTTGGGTGGCTCAGTCAGTTAAGCGTCCAACTTCAGCTCAGGTTGTGATCTCACGGTTCGTGAGTTCGAGCCTGTGTCAGGATCTGTGCTGACAGCTCAGCCTGGAGCCTGCTTGGGATTCTATGTCTCCCTTGCTCTCTGCCCCTCCCCTATACTCGCTTTCTCACTCGCTCTCTCTCTCAAAAGTATATAAGCAATAAAAAAAGTTAAAAAGAAAATTCATGGCATTGATACAAAAAAGCTAGGACAGTTAAGTAGCTTAAAGTTAAAAGATTTTAAAATTCCATTGTGGGCAGATATTTAATTTACAGAAAGAATTGATAAAACAATTTAAAATTCATCTTTTCTTACCATCAAAAGAAATTACTCATGTTTTTAATGGATTCCAATTCAAAATCAGTCCTGCTAAAACAAGCAAACAAAAACACATCAACATATCAAACAGCATTTTTTTTAAATTTTTTAAATGTTTTATTTATTTTTGAGAGTGAGACCACGAGTGGAGGACAGAGAGGAGGACAGAAGATCTGAAGTAGGCTATGCACTGACAGTGGTAAGTCAGATGCGTGGCTCAAACTAACAAACCAAGAGATCATGACCTGAGCCCAAGTTGGATACTCAACCAACTGAGCCACCCAGGTGCCCCTCAAACAGAATTTTTCAGTTCAGATATATACCAACGATTCACATACTGGTTAGGCTTTATATATTATACTGAACAGTTTTGATTACCACCCTTTCCTACAGAAAATAATTGCTTCCTATAGTGGTATAAAAATATGAAAATATCTTCTGGGTAAAACTTGAAAGATTGTTCAGCAAATATCCTTCAAGGAAACAAATTTCTCAGGGGCTTTTACCAAAACACGTGGACTGTCTTGTCTTTTTCTCCAAAAAGGAAGTACACGAGTTGATAACATTTGGAATTATTGGATTAGTAAGTACATTTGTGTTTAGATGAAATCTTTTGGAAATAGCAAGGGACTAACTAAAAGGGTGTTAAACTAAAATCTTTTTCCCCTGGTGTCTGAGAACTCAAGAATAAAACCACAGGTGATGAAAAATTAGAAAAATTCATATTAATAAGCATTAATATTCAGGGATGGTGTTAGAAATTTTGAGAGGAAGTCACACACACACACACACATACACACACCCCTTTGGTAACTGCAATAACATGATGTAAAAAAGAGACCATCCGGTATTGAATGGCTTACAGCCACAGGGATGTATTCCCAAAAGCATAGGTATGAGGATCAATTGTGGTTCTGGTGATCCGGGTTAGGCTTAGCTGGCTGAAAAGCCTTACTCAGGCTGTGGGTTGGATTCAGATCTGCACTGCATATGTTCAATCCAAGGTAAGACTGATAACCTAGCACTACCTAGGGATCTTATGGGGGATAAGTAGAGTACAAAATGGGGCAAGAACTTTTAAAGCCTCTGCTTGTGCCTGTCTGCTAATCTTCGACAGACCAAAATAACTTATATAACGACCAAACCTAACATAAATGGGGCAGTTAAACATACTCAACTCACATTTGACTGGGTCCCTGACCCCTTACCTGGATCTTGCCAGCTCCCCTTACTCCAAGGCCTAGTGCATGAATTTCTTATCCCTGAAAAATTGGTGGATATTTCTGGAATCATGGTATTAACTTCTCCCCTAGGTCCATGCATTCTGTGGCTTCATCTTTTTGATACTGACAATAGCCTGGTTCAAAACTAAGTCTCCTCTGTAAATTGCCAAATTTAATCTTACGATTCCATTTGATGGCAACTTCTGGAAGGCTAGCCTCAGAGCTATGACAAACACCTTCTCCTCCTTGATAGTTATCTTCTCTCAGTAGGCCTGCTGCTCAGTTCCCAGAGTACAGTGTGACTGAGACCTTGTGGTCTAAGAGACTATTACAAATTTTATACAACGGACACCTGAAAATCTACCACTTTCTTAGTCACTTTCTTAGTCAACTTTAAACCTTACTTCTCTTACATGCACCTAGTTTAATAAAGAATTACTCTTTTTATGGTAAATTTAATATGTAAAATTGTACATTACACTTGCATTTGCAATATTTGGATTAAGGTGAGTTGGTAGGCAGCTAAGAGTTTAGGTTTTTTTAAGCCACTGGCCCAATATCACAAAGTTAATCAAAAGAAAGATGAAGTGAAACCATGTTCTTTCCATTCTCAATCCACTGAGCCTCTGACTCCCCCTGCAACTCTGGTTAGTCTGATATAGTTAAAACCTGAGAAGTTGCCACTTTTTCCCTCAAATATTTTCTTAGCATATCGATGAATTATAAGAGATTAAAGACCTATTTATCAGCTGTTTAGCCATCAAATAAAATGTGCAGTCTTCAACATCAATCTGATCATACTCATTAATGTGCACTGAAATGAATAAAACTAAGCATTTAATCTTAGACTCTGGTTCCTTTTTTTATTTCTTCCTCTAACAAGAGTTTTCATCTTCACTTACTTGTTTCCACAAATAGAACAAACACCTTCACACCAGTAAAAATTTTCTAATTTTTAAAAAGATTAATCATTACATTTGAAAGTCCAGGTTTTGATATATTTCATCGGTTAATCCATTCATGCAACAGCTCCTGGCTGAGCACCTTTTTTGAATAAGCCAGTGCTGGACACTATGGTTTTATTATCAAACACAGAGCTATGGTTTTTAGCTTTATGAACAGAATCTCATCTATTATAGAGTATATACTCAGCATTGATGCAATTGTGAAAGGCTTAGAATATTGCTAAGTTTATAACATTTTAACCTCTGGAAATTCTACTTGTCTCCTACTGTTTTATTAACATTCAATATTCCACATAGATATTTTGCTATTGCCCTGGTTTAACTTTATGTCAACTGTATTAGATAAGGAGCACACTCTTCTTATCTAAGTACTATCCATATCTAAAGCTAAATTAAAGCTTAGTTTAGCTTTAGCTTAATAAAGCTAAATTAAAGCTCTTTTAATAAAGGTATGTGAAAAATGTGTTCATAAATACAATAGTCACAATACCTTATTTTGAATGCTTAACCTACCACTTTACCCATGGAAGAACAGAAATTCTTACGGCCACTGCCCCCCTTAAATTTTAAAACTTATACATATACATGTAAATTTATGTGTGTATAAAATAGTCTTCAAAAACGATTCCTCTGGAAATCACTAAAATCAATATGTAACAGATTGGGAACAAATATGAAAATCAAATGATGATTTCAACCTACAAATCTTCTCTAACAAAAACATTTGATATGGATCACTTTTTTTCCCATCTTCATATAAAATTAACACTATGGTTTCAGAGTTTTATATTCCTCCCTTAAAATAAATAACTTTTCTCATTACACCTAAGTCTTTGCTAATACTAAATTCATACACACTTGTAAAATAGACAATTGCATTATGATCTATGGAAACATTTCTCTTATTCTTATTTTCATTAGGTTCCTAAAGCAAACATTCAGATGCTTTTGCATCCTGAATTATTATATAATGTGAAGTCAAAACATAAGAAATTGTTTTTATTTGACCAGTTTTGATCTACAAACATGGCAATTTTCACATTTCAACCCGACAGTTGTTCATTTGTCTGAATCACTTCCTAGAATACGAGTTCCTCAAACCAGGGACTGTAATTTATTCCTAAAGTACATAATTTACATAAGTTATATGTGCTTAAGTGTCTTCCTATACCTGAAGTATATAGGTTTGGCTCAAGCATTCTTTCTATGCCCTGAAGAAAAGGTCAGTGCTCTTTATAAGATTATAACTATTTGGAATGGGTCACTCTAGCCCCTTCAGGTTGCTCTTTAAGGGTTCTTGCAAGGAATGATGAGAAAACAACATGAAATCCTGAATGTAATGCCTGGCAGGTAGTAAGTCTGCAAAACATGTGCAGCTCTTACTAATATTATTGCTAAAATAGGGGCAGGTGCAGGGTATAAGTAACAACTCATATGGTATTCTACCTGGAATAATTAGAATAGATTAGCTAAGGGTTCCAGGAAGTATCTCAAAAGATGGGATGGGAGTTTCCACAGGTATATAGAGGTGAAGATTTGTGTAAAAGAGCCATGGCAAATAGCTAATACAGCCAGAATCCAGGGGGGACTCTGTAGATGATGTGAAAAGAATCAGTTCAGATTTTAAAGTACCTAATCTTATTGATACAACACATTCAAAACTTTCAACAATTCTCAGCTCATTTAGAAAGAAATATCTACATATCTTGTATGGTCATTCTGTCTCTTTAATGAACATTGCTAGGATCCACTGAACTACTCTCATTCTTTTGATTCAGCACCATATGCTTCCACAGATATTTCATACATTCCTCTTTGAAAATCTCAAATGTATTTGTTAATATTCCTATAAAATTTTAATCCTGAAGTGTAAATTTGGGGTTACATGAAAAGATCATTCAAAATTACATTTCCAATAAACATTTCTATGTCTCATACATTATGTCATTTTTGTTGATGTCCTCTAAGGGTGAAGAATTAAAGACAAATTATTTCTGAGAAGGACCCTTCAATCATCAAAACTCTGCTTGTCACATTTCTTTAAAAAGATAAAGTAAAAATGATTTTCTTCTTTGAATGAACTCCATAATACTTATTATATGTCAGGTACTGTGCCAAGCAAATTTTACACATAATCTTATCAAACTCTCACACCCACTTTGTGAGGTATCATTATCATTATCCACTTTACAGACGCAGAAACTGAGGACGTAACAATCATTCTCATCATACTGAAAGGGAAAATTAAGAGACTTTAAGTAACATTGCCAGTGAGTAGCGAAGCCAGGAATTAAATCCAGGCAACTTTATTATCATTTTTTATTACCTTAATCCTACACTATACAGCCTCTTAAGAGAGAAGCACTCATAGTCTGCATGTCTTCTCATTTGCAAACTTATACAGTGCTATATTATAGTTTTGTTTAAACATTGTTAAAACCTATATTTGTCTGGCATCATATATGCACATATTCCTCCACTTGCAAAAAGGTGATGTCCCAATAACCTCATTATAAGTTGAAAATATCCTAACTCAAATATGTATTTAATACACCTAACCTACCAAACATCGTAGCTTAGCCTAGCCTACCTTAAATGTCCTCAGACAATTTATGTTAGGAGTAAGCAAGATGGTGGCAGAGTAGGGGGATCCTAAGCTCACCTCATCTCATGAATACAACTAGAAAACTATCAAATCATCTTGCATACCCCAGAAATTGATGTGAAGACTGGAAGAACAAACTCCATGACTAAAGGTAGAGAAGAGGCCACATTGAAGAAACAGAGGTGTGGAGACACGGTTTGGGAGAGAAATCGATCATGACAGCTACTTTGGAGATAGAGCTGTGATAGTGGAGAAGGGCAAAAGCAGACTAGCATGTAAGTGAGTGCACAAGGAAGATGACTCTCCATAGCAACTGGCTTGAAAAGCAAGAGGGACTGAATTTCCTGAGTTCTTGTAACCAGTGGGGCTTAAAGCCTGGAGTTCTAAAGGTCAGCAGTTTGGGCTTGAGGACAGCCCAAAGGCATTGGGGAAGCTTTTGGAGAGAAGGCAGGGCAAAGAAGCCAAGGACATACACAATGGAAATAGCAATCTGAAGAGCACCTGGGGCACACAGTGGGGAGATTATTCACTCCCCTCAGACCACTTCCTGAGAGGTAGCATTCATAGAGACACCTCTCCAGGAACAAAGGAGCTGGCTAGTGCCATTTCCCTCCCTTGCCCCTTAGCATAACCACAGAGCCTACTGCGGGAACCAGCATAGTGCTAACACTAACTTGCTTACACCAAGCTCTACCCCCCTGCACTCCAGTGGAACTGCCTTTCCCAGTTACTCTTGCCTCAGTCCCACAACAGTGGGCCCCCTTCCTCAGATCAACCCAAACCCCTGCCCACACCACATCTCCCAACTTTTACAGAGCCTCAGTTCTGGCAGCAGTGGTAAAACTCAGTTCACAAGCAGACCAGAGCACACCTAGTTAAAATGCACTGTGTTCAGGCCAGGGACCAAACACTGTCCACAATAGACAAAGAGAACATCTGCTGACAACTAGCCTAAAGGATAAAGTAGCCAGGACAAAACAGCAGAGCACATGCAGCACACATTGAAGATACTCTCTCAAGTGCCAGGCCCTGGGAAACAGGGGATGATACACTGCAGGGCACTACAGGACCTCTTCTTCAAAAGACCATTAACCTCAAGGACAGGAGAAGTAGGTGACTTTCCTAACACATAAAAAGAGGCAGAGGGGCGCCTGGGTGGCGCAGTCGGTTAAGCGTCCGACTTCAGCCAGGTCACGATCTCGCGGTCCGTGAGTTCGAGCCCCGCGTCAGGCTCTGGGCTGATGGCTCAGAGCCTGGAGCCTGTTTCCGATTCTGTGTCTCCCTCTCTCTCTGCCCCTCCCCCGTTCATGCTCTGTCTCTCTCTGTCCCAAAAATAAATAAACGTTGAAAAAAAAAAAAAAAAAGAGGCAGAGACTTAGACAAAATGAGAAGACAGAGGAATATGTCCCAAAAGAAAGAACAGGACAAGGTAGCAGCCAGAGATCTAAGTGAAACAGATGTAAGTAACATGTATGATAGAGAATTTAAAGTAATGATCATAAAGATACTCACTGGATTTAAAAGAGTGGAAGACATCAGTGAGACCCTTAACACAGAGTTAAGAACATAAAGGGCTCAATAAATGAAATGAGAAACATGCTTGATGGAATGAAAAGCAGGCTGGAAGAAGAAAAGGAACAAATTAATGACCTAGAAAACAAAGCAATGGAAAGTAATTCAAATAAACAAAAGAGAGAAAAAAGTATTATGCAAAATGAGGACAGCCTTAGGGAACTCAGTGACTCCATCAAACCTACTAACATTTACATTATAGGAGTCCTAGAAGAAGAGAAACGAAGGGGGGCAGAAAATTTATTTGAAGAAATAATAGCTGAAAACTTCCCTAATCTGGGTAAGGAAATCGCCAGCCATATTCAGGACGCAAAGAGAACCCCCCCAAAAATCAACAAAAGCAGATCCACACCAAGATATATTGTCATTAAAATGGAAAAAATCTAGTGAGAAAGAAAAAAACTTTTAGAGCTGCAAAAGAAGACACTCATATACAAGGAAAACCCCATAATGTTATCAGAGGCTTTTTTAGCAGAAACTTTCTAAGCCAGAAGGGAGTGACATGATATACTCAAAGTGCTGAATGGGAAAAATTTACAGCCAAGAATACTCTATCTAGCAGGGCTATCATTCAGAATAGAAGGAGAGATAGAGTTTCCAAGACAAACAAGAGTTCATGATCACTAAACCAGCCCTGCCAGAAAGACTAAAGGGGAGGTCAAATAACACACACCTAAACAATGAATTGGTCAACCATGAAATAATGAAAGAATTAAAAAGTACATGGAAACAAATGAAAATCAAAACACAACAGTTCAAAACCTTTGGGATGCAGCAAAAGTGGTTCTAAGAGGAAAGTCTATAGCAATATAGTCTACCTCAAGAAGAAAAATACCAAACAACCTAACCTTATACTTAAAAGAGTCAGAAAAAGAACCACAAAACGAAAATCCAGAAAAAGGAAGTAAATAATAAAGATTAGAGCAGAAATAAGTGATTCACAAATTTATAAAAATAGATCAATAAAACCAGGATCTCGTTCTTTGAAAAAAAAAATCACAAAATTGATAAACCTCTAGTGAGACTTATCAAGTAAGAGAAAGGACTTAAATAAATAAAATTAAAAAGGAGAGAGGAGAAATAAAAACCAATGTCACAGACATAAAATTACAAAAGAATATTATGAAAACTTATTCATCAACAAATTGGACAACTATATATCAACAAATTGGGCAACAGAGGAATTGGACAAATTCCTAGATATACACAAACTACCAAAAGTTAGAAATAGGAAGAAATAGAAAATTTGAACAGACCAATTACCAGAAAAGAAATTGAATCAGTTATCAAAAAACTCCCAACAAACAAAAGTCCAGAATCAGATGGCTTCACAGGCAAATTCTACCAAATAATTAAAGAAAAGTTAATACCTATTCTTCTGAAACTATTCCAAAACATAGAAAAGGAAAGAAAACTTCCAAATTCATTCTATAAGGCCATCATCTCCCTGATATTGAAACCAAAACAAAAAAAAAAAAAAAAAAAAGAACTGCAGGCCAATATCTCTGATGGAACATAGATGCAAAAATCCTCAACAAAATAATAGCAAATTGAATCCAATAATACATTACAAGAATCATTCACAATGATCAAGTGGGATTTATTCCTGGGTTGCAAGGGAGTTCAATATTAGCAAATCAACATGACACATCACATCAATAAGACAAAGGATAAGAACCATATGGTCATTTCAATAGACACAGAAAAAGCACTTGACAAAGTGCAACACCCATTCATGATAAAAAACCCTCCAGAAAGTAGATTTAAAGGGAACATACCTCAACATAATAAAGGTCATTTGTGAAAAACCCACAGGTAACAAAATTCTTAACGGAGAAAAACTAGAAATTTTTCCATAATGTAAGGAATAAGACAAGGATGTCCACTTTCACCACTTTCATTCAACAGAGTACTGGAAATCCTAGCCGTAGCAATCAGAAAACCAAAAGAAATGAAAGGCATCCAACTTGGCAAGGAAGAAGTAACTTGCAGCTGACATGATACCATAGATAGAAAATCCTAAAGACTACACCAAAAACTGCTAGAACTGAATTCAGTAAAGTCACAGGTTACAAAATTAATGTCTAGAAATCTGCATTTCTATATACCAATAATAAAGCAGCAGAAAGAAATTAAGAAAGCAATCCCATTTACAATTGCACTAAAATTAATAAGATACCTCGGAATAAACCTAATGAAAAAAGGTAGAAGATCTGTACTCTGAAAACTAGAATAGAAAGCACTCAAAGAAATTGAAGATGACAAAGAAATAGCAAAACATTCCATGCTCATGGATTGGAATAACAGATATTGTTAAAATGTCTATATTATCCAAAGCAATTTACAAATTTAATGCAAATTTAATACCAAAAGTATTTTCATGGTACTAAAACAATTCTAAAAAATTTGTATGGAACCACTGAAGACCATGAATAACCAAAGCAATTTTGTTTTTCTTTTTTTTTCAATATATGAAGTTTATTGTCCAATTGGTTTCCATACAACACTCAGTGCTCATCCCAAAAGGTGCCCTCCTCAATACCCATCACCCACCCTCTCCTCCCTCCCACCCCCCATCAACCCTCAGTTTGTTCTCAGTTTTTAAGAGTCTCTTATGCTTTTAACCAAAGCAATTTTGAAAAAGAAAAGAAAATCTCAAGGCATCACAATTCTGGATTTCAAGCTATTTTTCAAAGCTATATAAAACAGTATGGTACTGGCACAAAAATAGACATAGATCAACAGAACAGAATACCCAAAAATAAACCTACAATTATACAGTCAATCTTTGACAAAGCAGGAAAGAATATGCAATGGGTAAGGACACAAATGGTGTTGGGAAACCTGGACAGCAACATGCAAAAGAATGGAACTGGACCACTTTCTTTCACCATACACAAAAATAAATTCAAAATGGATTAAAGACCTAAATATGAAACCTGAAACCATAAAAACCCTAGAAAAGAACACAGTCCATGACTTCTTTGACATTGACCATAGCAATCAGGGTAGATTCCCTGAGGCAAGGTAAATAAAAGTGAAAATAGACTATTGGGACTACATCAAAATAAAAATTTCTGCACAGAGAAGGAAACAATCAACAAAATTAAAAGACAATCTACTGAATCGGAGAAGATATTTGCAAATGACATATTGGATAAAGAGTATCCAAAATCTATAAAGGACTTATCAAACTCAATACCCAAAAAAGAATCCAGTTAAAAATTGGGCAGAAGATATGAATAGACTTTTCTCCAAAGATGACACATTAATGGCCAACAGACACATGAAAAGATGCTCATCATCACTTATTGTTATAGAAATGTAAATCAAAGCTACAATGAGATATTATCTCCTACCCGTTAGGATGGCTAAAATCAACAACACAAGAAACAAGTGTTGGAAAGGATGTGGAGAAAAAGGAATCCTTATGCACTGTTGGCAGGAATGCAAACTGGTGCAACTCCTGTGGAAAACAGTATGGAGGTTCCTCAAAAAGTTAAAAATAGAACTACCCTGAGATCCAGCAATCACACTACTGGGTATTTACCCAAGGAATACAAAATACACACACACACACACATATATGTATATACATATATACATATACATATGTATACTCACATAATGGAATATAATTCAGCATTTAAAAAGGAATGAAATCTTGCTATTTGCAACAACATGGATGGAGCTACAGAGTATAATGCTAAGTGAAATAAGTCTGTCAGAGAAAGACAAGTACTGAATGATTTCATTCCTATGTGGAATTTAAGAAACAAATGAACCTGGAGGGGGAGAAAGGAAAGCAAAGAAACACACTCTTAACTACAGGGAACAAATTGATGGTTACTAGATGGGAGGTGGGTGAGAGGATAGGTTAAATAGGTGATGGTCTGCACTACGGAGCGCACTTGTAATGAGCACCAGGTAATGTATGGAATTGTTGAATCACTACATTGTACACCTGAAACTAATATAATGCTGTGGATTAACGGGAATTAAAATGAAAACTTAAACTTCCATTAGCCTTCAGTTGAGCAAAATTATCTAAAACAACATCTATTTTATAATAAAGTGCTGAATATCTCATGTAACTTACTGAAAATGGGGCTGAAAGCACAAAACAGAATGCTTGTATGGATACCAAAATGGCTGTAATGGGTTGTTCAGCTTCACAGCTGACTGGGAGCTGCAACCTCTCCACCACTGCCTGACATCACAAGAGAGTACTGTACCTTCATATCGCTAGCCCAGGAAAATATCAAAATTCAAAATCTGAAGTATGGTTTCCACTGAATGTGTATTGCTTTCTCATCTTTGTAAAGTTGAAAAATCCAAAGTTGAACCATAATAAATGGGGGACCATCTATATAATTACCTGCCAAAGAGATGGGTCTTAAAGATTCACTGTTAAGTGACTATATTTTTACTTTTTTCGTATTTCTCTATTTGTCTAACATTTTAATTAGATGCAGTAGGGAAAGGGAATAGAGGAAATGTTTTTATTATCAAAGTTCAGTTACCAGCTTTCCTCTTCACAACTACATAAATAAGGACATTTTAATACTCTAATTAATATCCATTTTTAACTCTATGCCATGTTTTTATTGCCATCCTCTCATTAAAAATCTAATGAACATTAGCATACTGACAAGGATAATAAATGCCAACAATTCATATCCAGTTATTAAAGCTAATGGTTTTCCCATTGGAATGTAATATATGTTTCAGCTTTTTTGCCAAAAGCTCAATGATACTTTTATCTCCAGCCGACCAATTGCACATTTAATTTAATACCTATTAAATCCAAACAGCAACCCAGAAATTACATTAGAGTTGTTACCCGAGCCATCAAGAGCCAGTGAAGATTAGGTAAAGGACTAATACTAGTTGCAGACTGGAAATGATAAACAAATTCCTGCCTCAGCAAAGTGGCTTATTTGAGAAGACAAAATAAGTCATATGACAGACTCTAAGCCCAACAGCAGGACAGATGTTACTGCTTCTCATGCAAAGCTGAGAGAAGTATCATTTTAAACATGCTTGTTTTTAAGAACCCTTTCAATGAGCAAGTCTTACCTCTGAATCCTATTTAGTTTTCCAACAATTACAACATTTTTCTTCGTTACACTAGTTCTCTGAATTGCTAATTTGACACCTTCTTTCAAAAAGAAGGGAATTTTTTTTAATAAAATTAATTAGAAAAGCTGAAGAAATTTATTTGGACCCATAAGAAAGACTTCCTACCTGAAAAGTAGAAAAGCTTGTTGGACATGATATTAAGAAAGGTGTCACAGAGTGTATTGCTTACTGACATAGACATACTGCCTGTCTAAAATCTAGACAATACCACATGTCTATTTGTTCTTCAATATTCTGATGCAGCCATTGGTTTGGCATTTGCATACTGCAAAAAGTATAAAGTGAATTTTTATACTTTTCTTCACAATGCTTTGTTTTCTTTGAAATGAGCAGTATCATGATCAATAAAGCCTAGATGTCATTTTTGGACTCAGAGTCTAGAAATGTCAAAGAAATTTCAAAAATTTTTTTCTAAATATTTTGAATTGTCTCCTTACTTTATAAATCAATATACACAGCATTAGAATATAAATTCAGGAAAACATAAGACTTATTTTTATCTTTATAAAATCAATACATTTAAACAAACATCATTTTCGTAATAAGCATAAGATATTAGCGAAAGACTTAAGATCGCTAAGATTTGAGGTGAGTGAATTTGGAGATGAAGGTTGTTGGGAGAGATAGTCATCTTGGACTCTTGCTTGTTGGCATATCTTGCTGGGTATTCCAAGATTCCAAGGCCCAGACCACTCTTTTACCCAATCCATTACTCACGGTTATGTACCTGATTACTTGAAAGCAGAAGTAATTTATCCTCTCCCCTGCTCCGACAAAGACTAGCTTACTCTTGCTATAAACCAGAGTGGATTCCCCAAGCTCAGTATTGCTCAACTGCAGCACAAACCTATTATGCGTAGCTCGTCTATCACTCCCCATGGAACTTCAGCAGAAGAGTAACCAATACAAATACAATGATGCTCATATGTGCCATGAATAATAAGGTATTTGGTCTCTGACCCAGGAGTCTCATACCTTCAGCCAGCACCTATGAAACATTAACAACCTAACTTCTTACTTCTGAAGAGGGCAAAATCAAATCCAAGATCTGACAAAGTTACTTAAGATAAAGCTAATTAAACTCCCTAAGCATTAGTGTCCCAATATGTAAAAAAGGACACATGATAATGCCCATCTCAAGTTTTTAAGAGTATTGAATAGTATACCTGTGAAGTCTCTAATACAAAGAAAATGCTCAGCAAATGTTTGCTTTAAGTATTGCCACATAAAGGACTATTTAAAACCATGTCAAAAGAAGGGGAAGTTCATTCTAGCTATTTACATTGTCCACATTTACCCAAGTGCAACTTCCAGTCCTTAGAAACCTTTTATAGAAATTTAATACTGAATCACACTACACCATCATACTGAATTCTATTTGATATCATTAGAGTATTTCTTTAATATATGGCTTCATTCTAATTTAATGCTATTAAAAATATTTTTAAATGTGTTCTCTATATTCATAAATTATATCAGTATGCAATTTTCTGTTAGATTTTATAAAAAGAGATTTCTTATTAATTCTATATATTTTAAAAGACTTTGATAAAGACTGGAATTATTTTTTTTTACATTTATTTATTTGAGAGAGAGAGAGAAAGAGTGCTTGAGCAGGAGAGGGGCAGAGAGAGAGGGAGGAGGAGAATCCCAAGATGTCTCTGCACCATCAGTACACAGCCCGATGTGGGGATTAAACCCATGAACCGTGAGATCATGACCTGAGCCAAAACCAAGAGTCAGATGCTTAACCAAGTGAGCCACCCAGGTGCCCCTATCTTATTTCTTTAAAATATGTATTGGGGGAACTCTACATCTTTCTGAGATTCATGCTTTTATGAGGGGATAGTTCTTACACAGATTTCTCCATTGCCTTCACTATTGTTGCTATTAGTCTGGATTCCTGTGGGACAAACTGGCAGTAGTTTTGCCCACATTCCCTTTCTCACTCCTACTACAGAGGCTGGCAAGGGGACATATTTCCTTTCTATCCTCTCTTGCATTTCAGTGGGGCCATGTTGTCCCAGTTACATTTGAGGCCTCAAAAGAAAATCCAATGTTTGTTATGGTAGATTGAAGACAGACCAAAGAGAACCTCCTCTCACAACACATCCTTATCTACCCTTAATACTGGTCCATTACAGTACATCCAGCCTTACAATCCCACCTTTATTGTCAAAGGAAGCTTCAGGGTAAACAACACCCCCTCCCACGATCAGTTAGGATCTGGTAATGTCCCCAACCTTTGGTGTGTTAACTGCTTGTCCACCATTCTCTCAGCCTTTGCTAGTCTGACTTGAGTGGTTCACTGTGCTCTTGTGGAAGCCCACTTACTTTGCCTGGCTCTTTCCTTTACCTCTGTTGAATCATAGACAAAATGGAACTTCCTTCAGTCCAAGTCTATCTTCACTATGCTTTCCACAATTTCTTCAAAGTCATTTCTCTGTTACAGCACTAACAGCACACATAACCCGCCCCCCACATGCATACATATATGCAGGCTTACATGAATTTTGGTCATTTCAATGAGATTAGGGGAAAATAGTTCCAAGTAATTAGACTGAAACAAATATGTCCACCATATAATTTAACTCAAAAATGGTTAGGGGCGCCTGGGTGGCGCAGTCGGTTAGGCGTCCGACTTCAGCCAGGTCACGATCTCGCGGTCCGTGAGTTCGAGCCCCGCGTCAGGCTCTGGGCTGATGGCTCAGAGCCTGGAGCCTGTTTCCGATTCTGTGTCTCCCTCTCTCTCTGCCCCTCCCCCGTTCATGCTCTGTCTCTCTCTGTCGCAAAAATAAATACACGTTGAAAAAAAAAATTAAAAAAAAATGGTTAAAGATTAAAGAGGTCAAGAATAACTCTGGGGCAGAGAAAACTGCTAGAAAACTATTATACAAAATTCACACGAGGCAATTGCTATAAAACTAAGGCTATCTCTGATGAGAAAAATACACTGTGGAAGAAGTGACAGGATCTATTATAGGAATGGATTGGATATAGGAAATGATGAAAAAAGAAATTAAAAGTAAGATTATTTGAGTCCTGTAGGAGACTTTAGAAAAAGAGGCAAATATACAGTGGAGGAGGGAAACCCTAAGTGTAAAATACAAGGTAAATAGCGAAGAGTTTTAAGAGTTTTGAGTTTGATATGAATACAGAATCCTAAAAGAGAATATATACCATTGGTGGATAGAGATATAGGACCCAACCTTTGAGCTGGTATTGCAGACCTGAGAGAAGTTAACAACCCAGATGTGTTCTCTGAAGTCTCCAGAATTGATCGCTTTTCTGGGAGAGAGAAAGGGAAAGGGGCATGGGACCAAGACCTGAGTTCTCATTTGGAATCACAAGGAAAAAGATGAAGAATAGAAGAAACTTGGACCATTTCAAGTATTGGTTTCCACCCTTCCTTTAAGTTATCTTTTGTTGTCCTAACTAAAATACTATCCTCTTCATTTTAATCCCATTTTTCCACATTGACTCTTTTTTGTTCTGTAATATTTATAGCAATTCACAAAAACATCCTTAAATTTCAAGATTTTAGTGATATTTTCTATTGTTATTCAAGTATACATATATCTAAACTGAAATTTTCATCCATTTCCAGTTCCATAACATTCATAAAAATGTTATGAAAAATTCAAAGCTAAGGTGTGTGTGGTTTTTTTGTCTGTTTTTAGAGAGAGCATACATGAGCAGGGAAGAGGGGCAGAGGTAGACAGTTTCAAGCAGGCCCCATGCTCAGGGCAGAACCTGACACGGGCTCAATGCCACGACCCTGTGATCATGATCTGAGCCAAAATCAAAAGTTGGACATTCAACTGACTGAGCCACCCAAACACCCAACAAAGCTGAGCTTTCTATTAACTATAATCTAGACTACCCACTTCAACATATAATATGTACTATTATCTGGTTTGTGATACTTCGGCCAATTTTCTATCTGATTTTTGATGTTTCTAGCCTAGTCATTTTAATTTATTTAGTAAGTGAAATTTCAGGGGATTATCTACCATACACTTTACTGAAAACCAATACTCCCACATGCTTTTTCTTTATTTAATAACTTCTACATTTGGTCATCCAAATAATTTAAATGCTGGTTTACTCTCTATTCTCCTTTCTATCACAAGTCTTCTGACATTGTAAAAGGCAGTAAACACAAGATTATTTTAAATATGATCATGTCCTAATGAAATCAGAAGTAATAAAATCTAATAACAGTATATAAAAAAACAATGAAAATTAGTAAGCAATATAGTTTAAAGAAAACAAGACTATAATGGTAACAGGAAAATATTTAAGTCAGTAGTAAAAATGGATTATTTCATTAACCTAAAAATGATTGTATTTCAAGTTCTTCCCTGAGAATTCTGGTTTGGATGGTTATGTTCAAAGACCCAATATATTTGTAAAATCTGTATGCCTTCAGCAAGAAAAGAACAGAAAAGAGAACATGGCAGCGGAGTGGGTAAAGCATGCTAAGATTATACTGCTGAATCCAGCGCATAGGATTAAAACACTTTATTTGAAATCTCAAAATCAAGTTACTGCACTTCATAGCAAAGGTTCAAAAGACATCATTAAGCAGGGAAACACAAATCTTACCAAAGGCAGTATGGGATTAAACTAAAAGTACTAAAAACCAAGAAATACAATTCTATCTACCAGAGGGAAGATGCCTCCTGTAACAAGGGGTGGAGTGGGCGGGGGGGGGGGGGGGGGGGGGGCGTTGTAGTAAACAAAAGTAAACAAAACAAAACTGTAAGTTTTATATCAATAACACGGAACATTGTTTTTTATTTTGTTTTTTAAATAAAATTAGATGGATACTTGCTGTTGTGGAGATCTTAGGGAAGTAGATCTATAAGCAAACAATATGCTAAACATGCATGATCACCTACCTCTACCTACCTCTAATTCTACAGGCCTTTGAAGTGGATGTAGTCCTTAGAGGGTACCAAAAGTTGGTTTTGTTTTCTCATTTAAAATGGGAATGGGCTTAGCACTATTCTATGCACTGGGCCACAAGGATGCCCTCTTTGAGTGTGGAGTCCAGAGAAAAAAACAGTGAAGCAGTACTGTGTGGCACAACAATACAACTGTGATACAAGATGCCAAGGAGGTCATTAGAAGTGATGCTCCCTCCAGAGACAAGAGACTGAAAAGGCTTTTTGATTGGGAAGCAAAAGTCCAGGTGAGAAAGACGAGTTAGAAGGTAGCCAGGTGAAAAAGGGCACAGCCCGTGAAAGTCCAGAAAGAAGAACACACAGAATGCTCAAGGGAATGAAAGGAGTTCAGCATTGCCAGGGAGTAAATGTTATTGGGGAGTAGCATGAAAAGTCCTCAGAAAAATGGCATTCCTGGGTTTTGTTTGTTTTGTGTTACAGATTTTTTCAAACAATCATAGTCCTCATTTTTGATGAAATGATAAATGCAGTCTTTATTTTTTTTTATAATGGGATCTTAGAATATATCCTAAGATATATTATCCTTAGAATATATCCTAAGAAAACAATCAAGTCAACCTGAAAATATATGATTCTGGCAAAAATAAAGTATTTTTTTTAAATGAGCAAAGTGGGTATGTTGGCTATAAGCATGGTTAATCAGAGAGCCCCCACCCACCCCCTTCTAAAAAAACTACCTACACAAGTCCCATCAGAGAACAAGAGAGGGAGGAAGAAAAGCCTACAAATTAAATTTGAATAGTTTATTTTGTAAATGAAACTGGGGAGAAATTTCATAATTTAAATTTGATTTGAATTTATTATATAAAAACAAATCATATGTATGGATAAAAGTGCCAAAAGAAAAAAAAAGGTAGACACCTAGATAATAGAAGTGGGGGGAAAGTCCTGGGAGGGAAGGATCCAGAGAGAGAGAAAACATGAATATGTTCTCTGGATTAGTATTAACAATGGGTTGTCAGTGATTAGCTACCAAAGGCAGATCATCAGCTCATCTTCTGTTCTTTTCCTAGGCCCAAAGTGCTTTTCCTTTATAGTCTGATTTAATTTTTAAAATGACTCTCTGATAGGAGTCACCATCTCAGTTTTATAAACAAGTAAAATGAGGCTTAGAGAACTTCTAAAACTAGCCCCAGTTACCCAGGCATTTTCTGACCCCTAAGCCTGTATAAGGTACTCATCCCCACTGGAAGAGAACATATCACTGAGAAGAGGGATTAAAGAGATTATCTGAATATCTGGCCTAAATGCTTCTCTATAACATGCCACACAGGGAAGAGAGCATGAATTTTTTATAAACCTTCTGGGGACATCCTTGACTGATTGGTGCAATTTAGCATTCTTTGCTAACACAAGCAAAGACCCGGATTTAATTCTTGCTCAATCCAGTTGTCTTCACAGATCACAAATTCTAACACTGGTCAGCTGTCTTGTACATATATACTGATATTCACAAGGGATGCTGGGTGACAGTAAATGCAAATAAGCCATTTCTTCATCTCAGTCCAAAGTCCAGAGGGAGGCCAAAAGCCTCTTTTTGTATAGAGAATTAACTGTGGTGATCATGGTCACCAGTCTCCTTCAGACTCTATCCACGTCCATCATTCTCAATATACCCCCAGAAATTCTGATTCAACTAATCTTGGTGTAGCCCAAGCATTGATTTTTTTTTTTTTAATTTCATCATGCTAAAGTGCATCCAGGGTTGAGAACCACAAAAATCAAACCAATCAAGATAATCCCATTTCCACATAGCTTGTGATTGCTTTAGGAAGGGGCAGGAGACTCAACATGGCCCAATTAAACAGAAGAGAAATATTTTAGATCAACTCTGGAAAAACTTTCCTAGCTCTTAAAAATAAAAACCAAAGAAAGATGCATTTCTTCTTCTGGACTTTGTCATGTCTGAATTGGTACATGGATCTACAGTAAACTTCTTGGGATCCCCAAAAAACAACTATAAGATAAAAATATTGAGGACAAGAAAATGAAGATTAAAGGAAACAAGGGTCATGATATTATTAATTTCTGGGATCCATCTTGCCTCTGGACTTCTAATTACGAAAAACAATAAATTCCCTTATTGTTTTAACCCTATTTGAGTCAGGGTTACCTATTACTTGTCTCCCATTACTGATCTAGTTCATGATACTAATAATTATATCTCATATTTGGGTGCAAAACAAGCCTGACAATATATTAAAAAGTTACTTCAGTTTTTAATATTATTGTTTAAGATTAATTATGTCATTGTTACCAACATTTTGCAGATCATTCAAGTTTAAAAATAAAGACATTTTTTTCTGAGTTTATTCCATTATGCCCATCTAGCCTAGCCCAATTCTTAATACTATAATAGCTACAAATCATTCCAAGAACCTACTAACCATAAGTAATCCTGCTTCTTCCTTATTATCTGTTCAGATAGTCAACAAATGCTTAGTTTTTTATAGACCAGATGCCATGCTTCTGTTGGGATACATATATTTTAAAACATGTTACCTTCTCTGGAAAAGCTCATCGTCTAGTAAGAGAAACAGATTTATGAATAGATAATTATAAAAGCATGTGATTAATTTCATCACAGAAACTAAAAAGATAATTTTTGTAGAAGAGCCAAGGCAGGTTTGCAAACAAGCAAAAAAAAAAAAAAAAAAAAAAAAAAAGAGAGAGACTTATCAGTTCTTACTCTTATGAAATCTCCAAATGTCTCTGCTTATAAATAACTTCAATAGCTCCTAATAAAATAGGAAAACATAAATAAAAAGTGAAAGTTCAGTGGCCAAGACAAATAAAGGACAAAAATGAAATACCTCAATTGTAGAGTCAGGAGCCTAATTTCAAAACAAGTACTGAAACTTTGACAGATGGATTTTTTTTTTTTTAACATCAGGGGAAGTTGTTCTCAAAACTGAATATTTTGCACAACTGTTTTATTTGAAGCAGAAGGGCACTAATGAAATTGCCTTTTCAGAAAGTCATAAATAAGAGCAAAATATCCCTATACCCTTAGGTATCAATTTTCTACATCAGTCATCTCTGTTTTGCTAGCCTTTTTCCCATTCCCTAGTAATCTTGATTTTGCATAATAGGACTTCAGAAACAACTGTCAAAAATACAACTGATTTGATTATACCCAGATTTCTAAGTCCAACTAAACAAGCATTTTATAGAAAAAGTACATTTTATAAAGCTCCAATGTTTTCTTCTATTTTTCTTCTCACACATAATAGGTAAAATACTGACCAAGGGAAAGAAATAATAGACTGTACTTGGTTTTCAGATACAGATGTTCTTTGATACAATTTTAGATCCTAATATATGAATCCCCAAATCCTCTTGTCAGTTCATGAAAATATTTGATCAGACAATTGAGCCTAAGCAATAAAATGGTGTATGTATTTAGTAGCAGTTAATATCCCAATATCTTGCCTAATTTTATATAGTTTTACATGATTAACAAAACAGTATCTTGACTATGCATGTATTTGGTTATTCTAACCTCAAAAAATACTCTAAAAATTGGAACTTAAATTGATTGGTTGTCATTTCAAAATAATGTTGTATTTGCAAAATGCCTTTTGCCTGAATATGTGTCTTAGTAGTAAATTTGATTATTTAATGTTATCTGATATTCTTCCAGGAAAAAAAAATGGTTAAAAAATTTGATTCTCCAATTACAAATTATTTTACTGAAATCCTTCTCTTCCTAAAAAACCTAATTCTGAACCTTTAAAAAGACCAAAGAAGGTTTATAACCTGGCCCTGATAAGGATGATTTGCAATTATCCCAGCCAATCTTCTGAGTACCTGGATTGATATGCAGGTGTTGAGGAATCTAGCAAGGCTACAAGCTAGACTACTGAAGTTGTCCTAAGTTTCTTTTATCTGGAAGATTCAATTAGGTTTATGACAAATCCATTAAATGCAGGAAATAAACTCCATTCTGGAGCTGTCAAAATAGGAACAGAGGATAAGCTAGTTTAGGGAGCCTTGGGCACGCCTGACACTAGTCCAATTTCATTGTCAGGTGATGGTCCCAGGAGTTTTATGGACTCAATCCCTGATTGACAGCTCATTGGTGGACCTTTCAGTGGGGGAATGGTATACTAGAGTTCCAGGGATGATGGGTATAACTCGATCATCAACTCACTACCCCTTTTATACAGTTCTGTAGATTTTCAACTCTACAAACTAAAGATTACCTAATGGCTTCCTTTACACTGGACAGAGACCATGTGTGCTATTAACTTTTATGATAGACACTAGGATTTGCCTTGTATTTGCCTTTAAAGACCCTTGATGTCAACTAATTCATGATTTAAAAGCTTTTGACACTCCACTTTTAATAAGTATTTTCCCATGAAAACTTTTGATATTTTGTGTTATTTTTAAAAATTCTATTTAATAGCCCATGCAACTTTATCTCTGGTAAATAAATCATCTTACACACAGAACTACTTTTTGAAGTACTAAAAATAGCTCAGACCTTACCTTTCCAAACACATACACCCACACATACATCTCTGTTGTCAAGAAGTCCCAAGAGTCCAGAATAAGAATCTTAAAATGTTCACTTAAACTGGCTAAAGAATATCTTGTAATTTTTATATTGTTTATGTACTCATACAGGAAATTTATACCAAAAATCAAAGTAGTTTTATAATTTATTATATTTTTCTAATGTCCTTGTGAATTGGTAGAATCACTTCACAGTACTAGAATTATGTTCAAACCACAGTCTTAAGATTTAGATTTTTAAGGAAACCTTCCCCCTACAGCCACTCATAACCCAGGCAGAGGTAAGATTCCTAGTAATTTTCAGCACATTTTGCTGCTGGGATCTCAGTCTCACTCCGCTTTCTTCAGAGTCCTTCCCAACACAATAATTCTCTAATCCACCCCACCACAGGAGCACAGTCCTAGTTGATGCTTTCTGCTTTGGTTTTCATTTCTACCTTCATTTCTGGCAGCTGGAGATTTCTCTTTCTTGAACATTTAGCTATGAATTTAAGGAAATTTCTTCAGAATATTTTATTCATCATTACTAGGATATGAATTCGGAGGACCTTACATTATTTTTATTAACTTGATTTAAAACAAGAAAAGTCCGTCTTGATATTTTACCATATTGATGCATCACTTAAACAATTGAAAAATAATTTATAAAAAGGAGCATGCTTCATTGTGTTGCCTGATATTTTCCCATTTAAACTTTACCTTAGATTCTTTGAAAAAACAAAAAGGCCAAATAGTTCATTATTTAATATTAAAAAGCATCAATATTTTTCAAACATACATAATAACCTAGAAACAAGGTAAAAACCCAAAAAAAAATCCATATTTATCTATGGATTGATTCCTCAGCTTTAATGGCCCATTTAACTCCCTGATCCTGCATTCTTCCTATCCTACTGCTGAGGTCATGTAGCTCTCATTTTTCACACCTAACCTCTTCACATTCTTGGGGATTTGTTTCCCAACTGAAGGTCTTGACTCTGGTAAATTTCAACACTGGTGCCTCTGAGACCTTCTTTCCTAAACTGCCATCTCCCACTGCACACTCTAATTCCCACTGGCTGTGAGCCTGACAATAGCCCAGGATATGCTTCTGAATCATGGCCTCTGTGATTAGATCACACATCTGCCATCAGATGTCCCAGATACAATACTCCATCCCAATCCCATGCCCACTGATGACTCTTTTTAATTCACTCATGCTGAACCTTTATTTCTGAAATGATTTTTAGGTATAGGCTATCAAGGCCTCATCCCTAGAGAGTGTACACATATGTGTGTACACATATGTACACATATATGTGCTTCACATATATGACCAGCCTCCCTACACTGCCTACCTGGTCTGGCTCACTGATGGCCTCCACATCCCAAGTAGTGGCATGCACGTCCTCAGGCAAATATCATCATGTCACTTCAAAGCAGGGCACAATTTCTGAATCTGAATTAAATGACATTTCAAAGTTAGCATTGTTCTACAAATATACTTCACAAAACAAAAGGCCGCTACAAAAGGGAAAGGCAATTTTCTCAAGCTGAAGGGAAAAGTCCCTTCTCACTGATAAAATTGCTAACATCTAAAACTATTAACTCAAAGGAAAAAAAATAATTAAAGTCAGGGTGAGAAGAATGAGGGTTTGTTCCCGGTTCTGCCCCCTTGCCGGCCACAAAAAAAAAAAAAAAAAAAAAAAAAATTAACCTCAAAGAATCTCAGTTTTATTACCTGCCTAAGATTCAGCTGGGGAAATTTTTAAATAAGACAATGCATGTGAAAATAGATGTATAAAAGTTAATGTGCCAAATTAACATAAAGTATGATCTCATTGACACACTTATTACTAGACCTCTTGGTCAGGGAAGAAAATTCATGAAAGATATGCAAAATTTGTTCCAAGAATTTGAAAAGTTGGCCATATTCAACAAAGAATAATCTCACCTTTTTAATAATGGATGAATCCATATACCTTAAAAATTAAGTAAAATGGGAAAGAGTTCATAAACCAGAGATTTTCACATCTACTGCTCATCTGAAATTAGATTAACTTTACCCCAAAATGTACATTTCTTTCCTCTATACTTTCAAACTATCCCCAAGATAAGGTGTGAGATGTTGGATGGTTAAAATGGGCAATACTCTATGATGAGCTCATATTGTAGAATGAGTGATTAGAAGAAATATTATAGGTGATTTGATCCACCAATCCAACCCAAGTTAACTTTAAATTCTTCTGCAGTTTCAAAGGAGCCTTCAGCCTGAACTTGAGCATAGTGAGAGAAAAGTTCTTACTACGACAAAACCACCCCATGCTTTCACTAGCTTGAAATGTACTGCCTAATGCCAAAAATTCTACCATAAAAATCTAATGGAGGGGAAAGAATAGGGAAACAACTGGACAAGAAAACCAGTAATAATATACATTTTTAGGGACAACTGGGTGGCACAGTCAGTTTAGCGTCCAACTTCAGCTCAGGTCATCATCTTACCATTCAGGAGTTCCAGCCTCGCATCAGGCTCTATGTTGCAGCTCAGAGCCTGAAGCCTGCTTCAGATTCTGTGTCTCCTCTGTCTCTGCCCCTCCCCCGCTCACACTCTGTCTCTCTGTCAAAAATAAACATTAAAAAAAATCTTTTAATATATACTTTTAAGTTTTATGGTTGTGTTCATGAAAACAACCCCAACCAAGTATTGCAGAAGCTCAGAAAAGTGATGTAATGATGAAATTAGACAAATGATGAATATTTTTGTTTGGAGAGTGAACGTGCTACAAATGTGATACTTAAAGCAGAACTGAATGTAAAGGAAATTTTAAGAAGAACACTTTAATTGAATCAATAAATTAACAGTTTAAAGAAAAAGCAATTCTAAGCCCTCCCCTGTTAATTTGTTCCAGGTCTCCTTGTCTCCAAGGTAAACATCCTCTGGTTCAAATATTCTTTTTGTGATATGGTTTTGAGTTCTTTGACTATTTCAGACACCATTCTTTGAACACACTCCAGATTATCTCTGCTATTTAAAATGTGGTACTCAACATTGTAATCAAAACACCTTCAAAGTGGTATAACCAGTAATCTTTGTATTTTCTTTTTTTTTTTTTTTAATTTTTTTTTCAATGTTTATTTATTTTTGGGACAGAGAGAGACAGAGCATGAACGGGGGAGGGGCAGAGAGAGAGGGAGACACAGAATTGGAAACAGGCTCCAGGCTCTGAGCCATCAGCCCAGAGCCTGATGCGGGGCTCGAACTCCCGGACCGCGAGATCGTGACCTGGCTGAAGTCGGACGCTTACCCGACTGCGCCACCCAGGCGCCCCATGTATTTTCAATCCTACTAGCAACATTCTTTGGTTAAGCAGTTTAGGATTGTGTTATTGCTTATTTATTCGTGACTACATACTCCTAACTCATATTGAGCTATCTGCTAATTAAAATTCCTTAATCTTTCTATATTTCCTTTTTTATATATCCTACATGCAGCACTCGTTCATTTGAGTTTGGGGATACGTATTAAGGGTCTTAAACATATTCCTGAAAATACTTAAACAAAAGTCCAGTCTTAAAATAACATGGATACTGCGATTGTAGAGGGGGGCAAGGGTATAAGTATGGTCATCTGCCATCAATCAAAATCCTGTCATGCAAAATCTGTTTTCTATTGTCTAGCTTATTCTGCCTAGCTTATTTGATGACTTAGATTTCTATACCCATATGCAAGTAGTTAATAGCTAACATTTTTGAGCATTTACCAGGTATTAGTGGCTTGATACCAACTTTACATTATGTATCCCATTTAATCTTCACAAGAACCCAATGAAAGATAGTATTGCCATTTCAAAGATGAAGAAATTGTGCCTTATAGAGATATAGTAACCTTCCCAAGCTTACACACTCTAATAAGTAGTGGAATCAGGATGTGAGCTCAGATAGTCTAAGCCCTAATCACTGTAACTACATATATCATGTTGCCTCTATCATTTAAAAAATGGATATAATAGGCTCAAGGACAGAATTCTAAGATATGCCTTCATGAAAACTGCTTGATGACACTGATACACTGAATAATCGTCTTTGGATATAGTCTTTCAAACATTCATCTAATATTATGAACACTTAGTCATTTACCATCTTTACACAAAGGTAGCTTGAAAGATTTGGCCAGTGTCTTGCTTTAGCCCAAATACACTACTTTGTGCATTCCTCTGACTTACTGATGTAATAACTCCCTCAAAGAAGGGAGCTGGATTACTTTGATGACATTTCTTCTTAATAAACACATACTAGTCTCCAGGTATCATGGCTTCCTTTGTTAGCTATTCACCATTTCTTTAAGTATAAATTCTAAAATCTTACATATTTGCCTAGACCATAGTTTATGGGAAACTTCTTGTCCCTTAAAAATTAAGGAGCATTTACCTATCTTCATTCTTCCAATACTAATCCTATTCTTTGCAATGAAAATTTTTGGAGAGAGGAAAACCTTACACCAGTCTGTTTCAAATTTGTTGTACTTTAAAGCACTAGATGACTGGGAATGTAGCTAATTTTGTGTTATCAGTACATAAAATGTGTATTTTGAAGTAATAAAAAGATGGCAATGAGAACTATAACATTCATATTTGTAAAATAAAGTAATGAAATGTAAATTATTACTACATCTGAATTCATGAAATTCCTTTCTATAAAACCTGTGCTTGAAAGTAAGTGCTTATGGCACACTCCAGCTATTGATTTCTGCAAGTTAATAATTTCTACTAGTGGTATACAATCCCTAGATGGCTGGTAAAACATCTGCCAGCCTATGTCATGTTCCAAACAGTCCGTCAGTGGGTCAATAAAATTTGTGAGTGTCTTTGGTGTGGAGACCATTCTAGAAGATGCAGTGGGGAAATGTAAAGTAAAGAAATGTATGAATCTATTAAGGGACCAATGAATCTCAATGACAGCACTCTGGATAAGAAAATAGAAAGTAAAATTTAGAGCAATTTAATGTTCCTCTTGGAACAGACACAAAGTTTTCCTGAAATGACAAGTTAGTTTAAATCTATATATTCTCACTTACATTTTTCCTGGTAATGGAAAAACATGTTTTAAAAGATGTCATATTTTACTTTAGTGATATATCCTGTACCCTTTGGGTTTTAGGCTCTTTCTTCAGGCATAAGGATGTTTACTGAGTAACCAAAGGAGTGGCAAGATGTCTACGAAATCACCCTTTGTGTCATTCCAGCAGAGAAGACAGTGTGGGAGGTACACCCAGGGGAATACAACCAGGCACTCAGCTCAAAAGTAGAGGTAGGAAGAATAAGAAAGGCTACTCTTAAGTAAACATTTGGTAACAGGATTCTGAGAACCCAAAGGATCATGATCATATTTCAAGAAAACTCTCAGTAAACACAGAAACAAAGATTAAGAACTGCACAGGTTGGTATAAAACAAGAAATAGGAAATTAACAGTGTTTGGACAAAGCAAGGAAAGAAATCCAGATCTTAATAAAATAGATCATTCCCTACGCCAGGTCTGGATAAGTGGTCTGGTTCAGATTGTTCTCTGAACAGAGCCTTGAGAAGGAAAAACTGATGTGAGTCATCAAAATCTTATTAGTAAAGTTGTTTCAACACAGCTTTTAAGCTATCTTCATTTTTTAAAAAATCTTCCAGACATAACATAAAAAGACATGAATCAAGTGGCTACTAACAGATATTGTTATTAATACTCTGGGTCCTAACAGAATGTTGCTGGCTTAAGGTTACTTTTTTTCTCTCACTGTGGAAACAGCTCCCAAAACACCAAAAGAAGATTGAATTACCGAGGTATTTTAACTCTTGCACCCTATATGCTTACTACATAAAACCTTAATAATATTTAATTAGTCAGCAGAAAATCATAAATATTTTTATATTCTAACTCAGTTTTATGTGACCTCCATTTCCAGATCTCCCAGATTGCATTAAATGCACTTGATTTCAGACCAAGAAGAGCTTCCGAAACAGAACCTCCAATGGAGTGAGCCAAGGAATCTAAGTTTAAAACTATTTTGCTGTCAAACTAGGTTCTGCTATTTACTTGCCTTGTGATCTTGGGCAAGTCTCATTACTTCTCTAAGCCTCAGCTCCCTCAGCCACAAAGCTATGTGCAGAATAGTACCTCCTCCTAAGGCTGCTGGGAGGATTGCAAGAAATCACACTCATCAAGTACACAGCACCATGCCTGCCATCTACTTAGTACAAAGGAAAGGAGTTATAATTAGCAAATGCCACATGGAGTTAATGACAGAAGACAGATCATTTTGGTCCCGTCCCCCAATAATCACCAATCACAATCATTACCAGTTAGATATTATTAAATACCAACCATGCACTAAACAGAGTCCAGAATAGACACCTTACCAATGCCAATATAGTTGCAATAAACTCAGCATTATATCTATTGCACAGAAACAAGCCTCCCAAGTCTTCATAGTTAGAGAATGCCAAAGCTGTTCTTTTCACACAGACATGAGGCTCAAAGTCAGTGGCCTGCCTCTGAATCCCAAAGATGTGTTTATATATCAACCTTTTACTATGTAGTAAATAGCCTACATCTTAAAAATGAATGTTTTCCTTCTGAAAAAAAAATGAGTTTTTCTGAAAGAAACGAGTTTTAAGTTTCCTTAAAACTCTCAAGGGTGAAATTTTTGAGTGTGTGACAACCAATATTAAAATTTTGATTATCTTTTCACACTCTTATTTATAGTCCATGAGAACATCCTGAATAAGAAGTTCACTGGCAAGGCTGTCTTGATTAAGATCTCATGGATAGATCTTATCCTCTGATTTGTTGTGCTTTAAAGCAATAGGCAACTGAGAGTTTAGCTAATTTTGTATCAGCTGTACATAAATGTGTGCTTTGAAATAAAAAGATGGCAAAAACACTCGTGTCTAGATAAAAACACTTGTTAACAACTGAAATAGATTATCTTGGAATTTCTTTCTGAGGCTATTTTTACAAACAAGATCATTTTGGGCCAATAAGTGGGTCAATGATATTTATTGAGCATCTGCTAAATGTGTGTGTCTGGAAGGGCATATTGGTTCTGTACTTTGTAATTAAATTGCAGTCTTAGTGATCCAGGAAAAAAAAAAAAGCTTTCTCACTCAATAATTTAACATTTCTTGATATAACTTTATATGGAGTCCTATATTTTTATAATTTACTGTCATTTTCTCTTTTTATCCATTAGGTAGTGAGAAACTCCCACGTTACAATCTTCCACTGTTTTGTTTTTTGGATTTTTTTTTTGTAGCATTTGAGCTCAGTACCTTTATTATTTTCAGTAAGTTTTTTTAAAATTTATTTTTGTTTTAATCTAAGATTCAATCTACAGAACAATAAAATGAAATGCCTTTACTGGGCAAATGAAGGCTATTAAACTAAGCAAGTGACTTCTTAGGTCAGTCCTCTCCAGGATAAGGTAAATCCTTCATTCAATTTCATATTTGAATCATTTATATATGAATTTAAAGGCTCTGTATATTACACCTCACTTCTAGTCCCTTCTTTGTCATAAAAACTCTGGTTGAATGACTCCTTGGGTAAAGTGCAGTTCTAGTTTGTTTTTTTCCATTAGCTTCATGGGTTCCAAGAAAGATACGGAATATTGAGTAGGGTTGGAATTAGCTGGAATTTATGAACTGGCATCAAGGACACTACTCAACCATGGGTCCCCAGATGGGAATATCATTAGTTGGGCAGCATAACTTCTCTGGGACATAAGTTGACTGAAGATGGCAAAGAAAAATTCACAATGTATGTTGACACTACTCCTCTTTGCTACATCTCCTTTACCCAGCTTTCCCCACCAGACACAATGCAGTAGTCAGAGCCTTTTCTCATTGAAGACACAGCTTAAAAACAGGGATGAGAGGGCACCTGGGTGGCTCAGTCAGTTAGGTGTCCAACTTTTGCTCAGGTCATGATCTCACAATTCCTGGGTTCGAGCCCGTGTCCGGCTCTGTGCTGACAGCTCAGAGCCTGCGTCAGGTCCTGTGTCTCCCTCTCTCTCAAAAATAAACAAACATTAAAAAAAGAATTTTAATTAAAAACAAAACAAAACAGGGCTGAGAGTGCTGCCTGATGGACCTGCTGTTTTGTAGCCCTGAGGTTTCCTTTTAGCTTTCAGTTTCTTTCATATTAGATATGAATACTGATGCAACAATCCAGGTGCTACAACTCTCATTAGAATGTGAGAAAGAGCAGTGGTTTAAAAAAAAAAAAAAAAAAAAAAAAAAAGAGCTTGCATTTGAACTCCTAACCTGACAAATCTTGTTTGCAGAACAAATGGACCTAAGGGAACACAGAGCACCTCACTGGTCAGAGAGAGCATTTTACCAGTGCCTTTATTCCAGCTTAAAGTCTGACTGTCTATGAAAGGCTTAACAAGGCAACAAACTAACCTTTAATAATGTTTATATACTGAAGGTACTTCTGCTAAAGAGGCTTGCTCTGAAAAACACAAGATGTTTTACAAATTCAAACTTTGATCCATTCATGTCACAAGTATTTGTTGAGGCACCTAAACAAGAAGAGAGTGAACTGTGTGAAGCACCACAGGGAAGGAGACAGGGAAATCTCATAGGGAAAGATAGTCATAACCTGGCCTCACAGAACTTGCAGTTTTATGTAGAAGACAAATCATCAATACTACAAGTTACAACAATAATATATGATACATTTTATCTTTGGAAGAGAAGTATAAGAGACCATGAGAACATACTGGAAGAATTTAATTTTTATCTCAGCATCAGGGAAAGCTCCCCCAAGAAGTGACCTGAGCTAATCCCTGTGGGATAAGTAGGGGTTACCCAATGTGTACCCTTTTAAGCACAATTTCAGATGCTCTCAACCTCACCCAGCTCTTGTTCCAGCTGCTACAGAGATGACCAGCTCTTGACAGGCTCTGACCAACTTCTCAACCTCAATTGCTTCACCTCAGCCCTGCAAGTTTCAGCTCCCATTCTAGGGCTTCCCTGCTGATCACTTGGAACACACTCTCTGACTATATACATACAACCTGAAGTATGTAGGATTTAAGAGCACATGAGGTGAAACTCTGTCCAGTGAAAAAGACCCTATGGACTTTCCTAGAAGGAGTTAGCTTCTCAGAGGGCTGTCTAGTCTTAGCACTTCTGAGCAACCAACCCCCTGTAGAGAGATTTCAGTTCACTTCTTTGTTTGGATCTCCCTCTTTCTTCTCCGTTTCACCCTCATTCCTGCTCCTCTGTGGGGAAGGAAGGAAGCTCATTAGTCTTTGTTTTAGACTAGTTTTCAGGAGAACTTAAGCAAAAATACCCTGATAGAGGAATTACATTCTAGATAGGGACTATAAGTATAAAACTCAGTTCTGAGAGCCCATAATTAAAAACAAAGAGTAGAAGAAAAAGGTGAATAAGCAACTATTTGAGGAGTCAGACACAGAAAGAGCGGATATGTTGGCTGAAAGAGTATAGGCATACACTATCCAATATGGTAGCCTTCAACTACATGTGGCTATCAGGTACTTGAAGTGTGGTTAGTCCAAACTGACATTACTTGTATGTGTAAAATACACACAGGATTTCAAAGACTTACTAAAACAAGTTTGTACTATCTTAATTGTTGACGTTGGTTACTTATCAAATTGGTAATAAGTTTTATTTAATCCATTATATCTGAAATATTAAAATTTTACCTGTTTTTTAGTTTTTAGATGTGGCCACTAGAAATTTTAAGTTACATACGTGGTTCTCATATTTCTATTGGACAGTGCTGGTTTAGTGCTGGTTCCATTTCTTAAGGAAAATGGAATGCCACAGATAGATTTAAGTAGGGTAGTAACATAATTAAAGATTTGTCTTTTTGCAATATCACTCTGGCTATAGGACAAAGAATGAATTGGGGGAATATCTAGATGCAGAGACCAGTGAGAAGACTGCAAAATAATTCAGAAGAAGGGAAAGAGGGAGGGAAGGAAGAAAGGAAGAGAGGAAGGAAGAAAGGAAGAGAGGAAGAGAGGAAGGTAGAGAGGAAGGAAGGAATAGAGGAAGGAAGCAAGAGAGGAAGAGAGGAAGGAAGCAAGAGAGGAAGAGAGGAAGGAAGGAAGAGAGGAAGGAAGGAAGAGAGGAAGGAAGCAAGAGAGGAAGGAAGCAAGAGAGGAAGGAAGCAAGAGAGGAAGAGAGGAAGGAAGCAAGAGAGGAAGAGAGGAAGGAAGGAAGAGAGGAAGGAAGGAAGAGAGGAAGGAAGGAAGGAAGAGAGGCAGGAAGGAAGGAAGAGAGGCAGGAAGGAAGGAAGAGAGGCAGGAAGGAAGGAAGAGAGGCAGGAAGGGAGAAAGGGAAGGCGGGAAGGGAAGGCGGGAAGGGAAGGCGGGAAGGGAAGGCGGGAAGGGAAGGCGGGAAGGGAAGGCGGGAAGGGAAGGCGGGAAGGGAAGGCGGGAAGGGAAGAGGAAGAAAAGGAAGGAAAAGAGGGAGGGAGGGAGGGAAGAATTTTGTCCTGGATTAAAAGTGGTGGCAGTGAGATTAGATTCACGAAACAGAACTGACAGGAATTGATGAAAAACTGGATACAGGAGTAAAATAAATGCCAAGGATTTTACCGTGGATTTGGTGTGTGCAACTGGGTTGATGGTAGGATTATACAATTATAGAATAGTGAAGGAGAGAAAAGCCAAGCATGATTTCACATTTAGAAATGTTAATTTTGAGATGACTAGGGAACATCAAATGAAGATGTTCAGCAAGCAGGTTATCAGGTCTGGAAGAGCTCAAAAGATTGTCTTGAGCTAGAGATCTAGTATTGGGAATTGTTTACATTGTAATTGAAACAATGGGAGTAGATAGGATTTTCTACAGGCAGGATATAGAGGAGGAGAAAAAAAGACATACCACCTCCTCATGAGAACTGAAACCCGACTGTCCGTCAAGGCAGTATTTTTCCTTCGTAGTGACTTCAAGGGGAAGCTGTTTATTCTCATACATCCCTTATTCCTTGAGGTGATTCAGAAGTGATTTGTTGAGTGATTCAGAATCACCCATGTGCCTTATTTCCATTTTTAGACTATTTTATTAAAACTTTTGTTCTCCTGAGGCTCACATTTTTTTATTTTAACATACCTTATTTCTCCTCATTGCTATCATCTACCTCACCTCCTAGACCTCCCCCTCATTTACTGAAGAGTTTTCAGGTAGGTGTTATTTAGCAAATCTCATTTCCATCCCAGCTCATATGATCCTGAGAGACTTTAAGGTATAGCCCTATGACCACTTGGTTTCTTGACCACCTCATCTTTAACAATATCGCAGCAACTCATTCTCATAAGCACACCGTGAATCTGGCTATCACCTGAGAAATAATGCATTAAAGATTTTACTTTCCAACTACAGTTTTCTACATTTCTTTCTGCAAAGCTACCTCTCCCCTTGATCACATTAGCACTTCTTTCTTGTTCTGCCTTCTCCACTTCTCATCCCCTTCCTTATCCTGCTTATATGCCATCATTTCAATGCCCCTACCCTTAACTTTTTCCTTCCTCAAACCTGTCTTGTGAAAACTCACACCTTCATGAGCCCAAATATGGGCCTCTTGCTGCTAGCCCCACAGAACCTGTGTACTATGGGCAGAAACCACTGAACTAATCATAGGGCAGATTGATGGCTCTATAAATTTGTGGCCATCAACTCACCTGAGCCCTCAATGTTGCCTTTAAATAGGACTACTGTCTTTAGGTAATATTTTCCCCATTGTCCTAGAGATATTTCAAACTCTCTCCAGTGTCTTGAAATCCCAAGTTTCCCTACCTCACCCTTCACTCTCAAATGATCTCCTGCTCTTCTTCACAGAAAAATTATGGCCATATAGACATTCCCTTGACTTCACATCATAAAACAAAACCTAAGAACATTCACACACAGTGACCAGAGGAGAGACGCTCTGTTCCTCCCAGATAAGACCCACCCCTCCACATATACTCTTGCTCCTCCAACCTTTTCCAGAACTCATACTATAAATACTTCCTTTGATGTTCTATATCAGCCCTCTATGCCTTTCTAATCAACCTGTCAGGTGCCTTAAGCATCAAGTTCCTCACATCTTAAAACCCTTAAAACCCTTCCTCTTAATTCTCAAATAATCATCTTTATTTCTTCATTTTTCCCCTTTTAAGTTTCCATTTATATATTTTGAGAGAGAGAAAGTGCACAGGGGAGGGGCAGAGAAAGAATCCCAAGTAGGCTCTTGCTATTGGTGCAGAGCCAAACATATGGAGATGTGACATGCCTGTCACAAATACAGGAGATACCATTTTAGTTATGTCACGCTTGTGCACCTTCTTATTGCATGTAATTGTGGTGTTTTCTGTTTTATTGTTTAACAAATTACTTATCTGTGTTTATTAAGTACACATATTCCATGGTATAATGTATTCAGATTACTTTTTTTAGTTCATGTATTTATTTTGAGAGAAAGAGAGAGCACATTATTATAAGCAGGAGGGGGGCAGGAGAGAGAGAGAGAGAGAGAGAGAGAGAGAGAGAGAGAGAGAGAGAATCCCAAGCAGACTCCCTGCTGTCAGCACAGAGTCCAATGTGGGGCTCGAACCCACAAACCATAAGATCATGACCTGAGCCAAAATCAAGAGTTGGAGGCTGAACCAACTTAGCCACCCAGGCGTCCCTATTTCTTCATTTTTAATTTGAAAAATTATATTCACTGTTTAGAGTTGCTATATCCATTTCTCCTATCAATTTCTAACCCACAACCTGGCTTATGTCCTGAACACTCTAAAACACTGTATGAACACTTGCTGCCCTCAACATGGGTATGTTATCTTCAAACTTGAGACCCTTTGATCTGATTGGTTTTGTCACCATGTCTATTTTCATTGTATTGTATTTTTCACTAAATGTATAATTTTATCACTTCTTTAACTTTTACTTATCTAATGATCAGCAGCAAGTACAGGGTTACCCATGTCCAAAGAAAACAAAGTTAAAGGCATTTTTTCCAGCCAGTGTTGCAATTTCTGCTACCAGTCTCCTGTACTAGATCTCCAGGTGAAACCCTGAACAACAATTCCAGCCAATGAAAAAGGTGCCAGTTAAATTAAAAACCACTGAGCTGAGTAACTCTGAAGAACCAGAAAACAAATCCATCTTTCCCAGAATAGTGATAAGCCTAGCCTAAAGGCAATTCAAGATTTTTTTTCTCTAGTTTCAACAGCTCTTTATGATGACAGATCTCTTTTACTATTTAGTCTTAAATTTGCCAGGTATTTAACATTAACCGATGACCTAAGTGAAAGTAGCAGTAGGAAATTTCTCCTAAGTAGAAGGCCCCCTGGAAAAAAATCCCCCTTTGTTAAATATCTCTAAAACTCTCATTGTTAAGATGAGGTATTACTAGAGTCACTTTTTCTGGATTCCCTTTGTCATCAGCCCTCTACAGTATAATACCATGTGCAATGAATTAGTCTCTCATTCTGCTCGAAGGAACTACCCTAACAGAAACACTAGTCCAGGGGCACCTGGGTGGCTCAGTCAGTTAAGTGTTCAATTCTTGATTTTGGCTCAGGTCATAATCTCAGAGACCTGGGACTGAGCCCCACATTGGGCTCTGCACTGAGCATGGAGCCTGCTTAAGATTCTCTCTCCTTCTCTCTGCCCCTCTCCCCTGCTAGCATTCTTTCAAAATAAACAAACAAACATAGGGGCACCTAGGTAGCTCAGTTGGTTAAGCATCCAAGTTTGGCTCAGGTAATGATCTCACAGTTTGTGAATACAAGCTCTATGTCAGGCTCTGTGCTGACAGCTCAGGGCCTAGAGCCTCCTTCAGATTGTGTATCTCTCTCTCTCTCTCTCTCTCTCTCTCTCTCTCTCTCTGCCCCTCCCATGTTCACATGTTCTCACTCTCTCTCTCAAAAATAAACATTAAAAAAAATTTTTTTTAAATAAAAAAAATAAGCTTTCAAGAAATACTAGACCATCTTATTTAAAATATTACCATCATTCCTGTTTGGTGACTCTTAAACCAGGGATATATGGAGAATCTCCTAAATTGTTGTTTGTGATGTGAGTTTATTTTATTTTTTTTAAGTAATCTCTATACCCAGTGTGGGACTCAAACTCATGACCCCAAGATAGAGTCACAGGCTCTTCTGACTGAACAAGCCAAATGCCCCTCCTAAGGACGTTTTTAAAATGTTGATAACTAGGGCCTACGTCTAAATATTTTATTTCAGTGGGTCTTGAAGTCTGAGTTGTATGTAGTCTACAAAGCTTCCCAAGGGATTTGTTGTAAGTGTTGGATGTTTGTATTTGAATGCTTCAAGTATGCAAGGTACAGTGAAAAGCTTTATACACCTGGTCCTTACTTACTCTTCACAGAAACTTTGTGGGTGAGGATGTTGATTTATTACACAAGATGCATTTTCCACCCTTTTTTTCAAGCAAAGCTGATTTTGCACAGGTATTCACCCACCTCCAGAGCCATATAGTAGGGTTCTCACTGATCTAGCTGATCGTCATGGGGTTGCCATTCCCCACGCTAGTGATTGATGTTATATACTAACTGAATATGTTGTTCTGATTTTTGAGACGCAAGAGAAAATCAGCTAAGAGTCTTGAGGTAAAGGGGCTTCCCCCCTTAAGAAAGAAACAAATATAGGTGATTTGTTCTCCCTCTGAAGGTTATCATGTCTACCTATAATAGCCACAGCTATCAGGAGGTCAAGAGGAAAGAGTGCCTGAAGGCAAAGTTCACACAGTAAGGATGGCAGAATGGGAAAGTGTGTTATTAACCAGGTTCTTTGTTTCAAGCAACATAAACAAATGAACCAACTCTGGCTCATTTAAGGACAAAGATAATTTGTCAAAATCATTCACAGTCTGGAAAATTAGGCTCATAGCTATACAACTAGCAATAAAATACCAAATCCTACACAGCAGAACTGGTGCGTGAGTAAGCTGCTGCTGCTGCTGTTGTCACCCACAAGCTCTGGCTGCAGTTATCGCCACTGCCAGGCTGGCCCTCTATCTGCAACTGCTACCCCTGGCTTCTATCACAGATTCTAAAGAAAGACATGGATGGGGCACCTGGGTGGTGCAGTTGGTTAAGCATCCAACTTCAGCTCAGGTCATGATTTCATGGTTCATGATTCCCAGCTCCACGTCAGGCTCAGTGCTGACAGCACAGAGCCTGGAGCCTGCTTCAGATTCTGTGTCTCTCTCTCTCTCTCTCTCTCTCTCTCTCTCTCTCTCTCTCTCTCTGCCCCTCCCCTTCTCACACTCTGTCTTTCTCTCTCTCTCAAAAGTAAACAAACATTAAAAAAAAAAAAAAAGGCATGTTGCATCTACTTAGCCAAGTCTAGGGCTTAGGACTGTAGCCCAGCAGAAAGAAATGTTTGGAAGGCAACTAACTGGGACTTTTCAGCTTTGATATGAGGTAGGTTTTGCCCCCATCAAGAATACATAAGATGCTAAATTCCTTGAAACACAGCAAAGAGGTTCAGATGCTGGGAAGAAGGGGAAAAAAAAAAAAAACAGATTACACACTATAGGTGAAAAGAATCTGGGTCCTAGGAGTGTTTTTAAATCACAACAGAAGAGGTCATTATACCATTCTATTTTTACCTACATTCAAAAGTTTGTAAAAATGGAAATATATAAACCCATGGCAATGAACCAACCATTGATCCTATTCTCTAGTGTATTAGTGGCTTAGAACAACACAAACTTATTACCTTATTCTGGAGGTCAGAAGTTCTAAAGTCAAGGTGTTAGCATTCCTTCTGTAGGCTTTAGGAGAGAATCCATTTCCAGCTTCTAGAGCCTACCCTGTATTCCCTGGCTCATGCTCTGGTTCCTGCCGTGGTATGGCTCTGTCCTTTACTTCCATTGTCACCTCCCCTTCTCAAACTCCAACCTTCCCACTTCCCTCTTATGAGAACTCCTGTGATTATACTGGGCCCACCTAGATAATTCAGGATAATGTTCCCATCTCAAGATTATTAACTTAATCACATCTTCAAGCTCTTTTACAACATTTTCCAAATTCTGAAGATTAGTACTGGACATCATTAGGGGCCATTATTCAGCCTACCGTACCTGATAATACCACTAATTGTGTCATTCTTACCTAAATCAACATATCATTTGAGGATCTGGATCCTCTAAGTAACAGTCATCCTTTTTCAATTTCACTTTGTCTAATAATATTACCAGGAGAAACAGACAACACACTCAAATAGGAAAATTTGAGGAAAGTTTAACAAAAGGACTATTCATGAAGGTATGGCAGGGAGCAGAGAATTACAAGACAGAATGCAATGCCCAAGGACTAGTACAGCAGGTTGCTATCTACCCTCTTAGGCCTGAAGGTGACCAGTTATGAGACCTGAGGCAAAGACAAGCTAAGAGAGCTATTGGCGGAAGATGTCTTGATATTGAGTAATGCAACCAGTGCCTTTGACCTAAATGACCAAGGGAAAGAGAACTTTAACATTCCTTGGCCCTGGGAGACCTGGATACCAGAAAATGTCATAGACTTTAGGTTCTTTTTCCCACTGGCCATTTACCTCACATAGTGTTGACTTTTGGACTTTCGTCTCTTAAGTGACCTGAGAGGAGTCCAGAGGTCAGCAGTCTCCCAATACCCTCTTTCATTTTCCTTAGTACCACATAATTCCAGTTTATTTCCTATGGGAAAAACATTAGTGAAATCCTTAAAGCAGATATAAAGTAAGGTTGGTGGTTTGAATATGGTGACTATGCATTATATAATATTATTCAAAACCCATCACTGTAAACTCATTCTGGCTTATCTAGAAATTGAAGAAACTTGGGGCGCCTGGGTGGCTCAGTCAGGTAAGCGTCCGACTTCGGCTCAGGTCATGATCTCACAGTTCGTGAGTTCAAGTGCCCCCGTCGGGCTCTGTGCTGACAGCTCGGAGCCTGGAGCCTGCTTCGGGTTCAGTGCCTCCTCCTCTCTCTGCCCCTCCCCTGCTCACGCTCTGTCTCTGTCTCTCAATAATAAATAAAATGTTAAAAAATTTAAAAAAAAAAAGAAATTGAAGAAACTTAAAGCCAGGAGAAAGCAAAGACATCATGCTGTCCAATGCACTATTTTAGACCTAGATAACCAGGGACCCAAGAGAGCACAGTTTTTTAGTGCATGACCATGCTTTCTAACACTCTGTCCTTCCCATTATACCAGAACAAGGTAAGCCTTGTCTTACCCCTGTCAGCATCTTTGCATTTTATCACTGGGTTACACTGAGGGACAAGAAGGATATTGAATATAAGGCCATGAGAAAATCACTGACAAGCACAACTTCAGACAAATATAGATACCAAGCAGAAGACCACACTTTACTCATTACATTTTCAATGACTATTGCTCAGAGTAATCTTCCAGGTCTATCACTGAATTCCTCAACTGCCATTTGACAGTTTATTTGCACCTTGCTGAACCATTCTCAAGAGACATGTAGAATACACTTTCAGCCCCCTTGGATTCTTTTAAAACAGTGAATATTGCCTGTTCAAAAGCCCTATTGATTAAATACAAGAACACTTATAGAAGTGATTTCTAAACCCCCTTCTTCCTAGAAGGCTTTCTTCAAGTGAAATGTTAAGCAAATCAAGAGAAAGAGCTCTAGAATGAAGTAACAGGGCCCTATATCTAAACATTGCCTTTTTTGAGCCCAACATGCTCTGAACACTGACTCACAGAGCCAGATTTTAAGTATAGACTTATTCGCTTTCCAGAAAATCTTCCCACATTGTAAGCCATGAATGCCTTAGAATTTAAAAAGCAAATTATAATCACATGGCTTTGTTTAGGCTACTTTGTTATTTGCTTACCGCTGCCTTTCTAATTTCTTTATTAAATCAATAGGATCTAGGAGTGAATAGAGTTTTATTTCAGTAAAAATAAACTACTTTTGTGGCATCATAAAGAAAAGCTAATCATTACTTGTTTTCTCAATGCAGCCCACAATTTGCTCAGATGAATAAAGGAACACTAAGAAATTGATTATAAAGTCACATAATTTGCAAGATATGAAAAGGGGCATCAACTTATTTATAATATATATCAATATGTTCTTCTAAATAAATAATCTGAGGGTGTGTGTGTGTGGCTCAGTTAAGCATCCAACTCTTGATTTTGGCTCAGGTCATGATTGCATGGTTTGTGAGTTCAAGCCCCAGATCAGGCTCTGCATTGACAGCATGGAGTCTGCTTAGGATTCTCTCTCTCCCTCTCTCTTACCCTTCCCTACTCACACTTCTGTATGCTCTCGGTCTCTCTCAAAATAAATCAATAAACTTTAAAAGATAAATAATTTAAGTACATTAAATAAATTAAAATTAAATAAATTAAAATTAAAATAAATAAATTAAATATATCATAGAATATATGTATTTAACACAGGTAAGTAATTTCTTAAACTATAAAACAGAAAATGCTACAATTTACATACAATAAGATGCACAAGCATGACATAACTAAAATGGTTTCATAACTTGTTAATCTCCTGTATTTGTGAAAGGCGTGTCAAATCTCAACACTTTTTTTTTCCTCTTTTGGAAATTTGGTGGGGAAGACAGAGACCACCCTTTATTCCTATTGCCTCCTTTATGTAAACATACTGATACTCTATGACTCACTCTATGATTATGGAAATTCACTGCAGGATTATGGAAATACAAATTACCTTTTGCAAAAAAAAAAAAAAAAAAAAAAAAAAAGGAAAAGCCTTAACATTTACTTAATAAAATATCATGAGCCAGACATTAATGGTACTGAAGATTAAAAAAATAAGACATGATTCCTGCTTTACTATTACAAGGACCCATTTGAAGTTGTAACTGAAGATAACAGGTTATGAAAGCACTGGAGAATCACCTTTGGGTAAAGATGGACTCAATGCTCATGTTCTAAGTTGGGAAATTACCAAAAGATCTCCCATTTCACAGAACAATACTATTAGATTTACTTTTTAAAAGACTTACATGTCATACATAGAGATTCTACTAATGTTAAGAATTTTTGTTCCTCTAGAGAATATCTATGAATTTTATTTCATTAATCCTCATAACCAATATGTGAATTAGGTTCACATTTGGAATAAACAAATGGAGTAAAAAAAAATTAAGTGATCTCAAGTCACACAGCTAACAGCCTAGCTAGGTCTTCAAATAAATATGAATTCCATGGTGCCCATGTACCTCACAGACACACCTGTTGAAGACAGACCTGGGTGTGGACATCCAGAGGAGCTGTGGAAGTCAGTCATGAAGCCTTAGATTTAAAACTAGGTAATAGGTCAATAAATTTCATATAAAAAAAAAATAAAAAAAAATAAAACTAGGTAATAGGGTTTAGATTTCCTACGTCCACTTTATTCTTGAGATATGAATAAGCAGATTCTTTTCAATGGTCTATTTAAGGGCTTTCATGATACACAAATTCTGGTACTTTCAGGACAGCTGTAAGATATGATCATGTATGTACTTTCCAGAAAGAGTTTTGGTTTTGAAGAAAGCCATTTACTTTAATGAGAGTTCTATGGGAGCAGATACATTTCTGTGGCACATATTTATTATCTCCAGTGCCTAGAACATTGGTACTCACTGAATGAGTAGATAAAATTCCAAATAACAATTCAAATATGGGGAAACAAAAGTAATTACAAAAAAGAGGAGAGTAGTAACTGAATATAAACTACTAGATGTTTAATGAGGCAGGCAATCATCTAGCAATCTATAAACTTCCTGTAAGTGCAGAGCAAATCATTTTTTCACTGCAGAAAAAACTGCCAAATCCAAAATAAGTGGTTATTGATAAAAATACATGCTCCTTGAATGCCTTCAAGTTATGACACTTCTGTAGATAAAAGTATTCCTTTAAAATAGGGCTCCTTAAAGAAGTGGTTGAAACCAGAGCTGGGGCAGGAAAAAGTATAAAATGAGCCTAGAGCATCTTCTGATACCTGAACATAAGGAAATGGTTAAAGGCTGGGAAAAAAATGGGGAAATGTCAAGAAGGTACAAGAGCTGACCTGAAAGGTCACAATGGCCAATGTTGGAACAATTTGAGCAAAAATGTAAATAATAATAATACCGAATCTAAAGAATGAGTAGTCACAAGTCCAAATTGATTTAAATAAATGAGTAAATGAACGGACAGCTATTGGTTAAGAACAATTCCAATTAATAAGTGTACTTAAAAAAATGCACCATTACAACACCACAAAAATTGTAAAAATTGCTGCAGGCAAGATCCATTGATGAATGCTAAAATCAGTTGGTGAAAGATTAAGGGGAAGCATGATATTTGCATAGCCTTAAATTTTCTCACCCCAAATACTTATTAAAAAGCAAAACACAGTAACCTTACAATACACACAGAGGAACCTAGTAGACACCACCTTAATCAGATTAACAAGGTTAACTCCCCAATAATAAGACATACAAATATCACATATCCCCTGATACATTGTTCTGAGAAAGGCATTTTACTTTTGTCTTATTCTTCCCCAAATCCATAACCTACACCTAACTAGGAGAAAACATCAGAAAAATCCAGTTGAGGCACTTCTACAAAACACCAGACCAGTACTCTCCTAAAGGGTCAAGGTTAGAGGGGGGGTCCAACATGGCAGAGAAGTAGGGGGAACTGAAGTTCCCTCATCCCTCACAGAAGTGTTGAGGCCAAAGGACTTTGAATTCCAAGAGTCCAGACTGCAGAGTGATAAAGACGTCTCCAGGGACTGCAAACTGGGAGAGATAAAACAGGCCACATAGGCACGGATGGGAGGGATCCCCTTCGGCAGAGAGACAAAAGGAAGAGAAAGAGAGGCTGGGAAGGAATAGGACTGTATCTGTGCAAGAGAAAAACCACGGATGGGGATAGAGAAAGATCCAATCTCTAACTGTGGGGCTTTCACCAGACTGGGTCCGGCTGTCCAGTTCACACACCTGGGGAGGAGGGGAGCCAGTCCCAGACTCAATAATTAGCTCAGAGGTGCAGTCTTCAGTGGGAGAAAGCAATGCCCTCCCTAGAGGAAAAAAGGCAAAAGGTATATAACCATTCAAAGGACAAATACTGCCTGTGCCCACCAGCCAGAGAACATATATCGGTGGTACAGAGACGCACTTCCCTGGATCCAGGGTACATGGAGTGGGACCCTTTAACATATGAGGGTTTAAATCCCAGCCAAGCACCAGGGAGGTGCAGGAGTTGGCAGAGTGGGACAGACAATACACGTGGCACTGTGAGGAGGCACGGAGCAGCTCTTCCCTGGAACCCAGTCACACGGATCGGGACCCTTTAAGACATTAGGGTTTAAATCCCAGCCAAGTGCCAGGGAGGTGTGGGAGTCAGCAGAGAGGGACAAACTGCCTTATTCGCGCCCACGGCACTGTGAGGTCAGCCTGAACAGAGTGGTTTGGGACACCCAGTCCATGGAGGAGAGACTGGGGTGTCGCCATTTTTCTCCCCATCACCAACAAGGTGGGACCTGAGGGAACAGACAGTGGACCCACAGTGGAGGCAGGACCCGCCTGCACCAAACCACGCCCCTCCACACCTGGTAACTGCACATCTACAGGAACAGGATTGATGCTGACAAACCAGACAGCCGGTCCTACAGACGAGTGCTGCCACCGGTTCCAAGTCACCCACCAGTTTTGCAGTTCCTGATTTAATTCTTGGACAATTCTTATTACATATATTTTTTTTTCTTCCTTTTCTCCTTCTTATTTCTTCTCTCCTCTAGTGTGGTTATTATGGTTGTTGGTTTGTTTAAGCATACATATTTAATCTATTCTTTTTATACCTGTCTTGTATCTCCTTCTTAATTTCCCTCCTTCTCCCTCCCTCCCTCCCTCCTTCCCTCCCTCCCTCTATCTGGATTAAGCCATAGAGTTCCTCTACCTAGCCAATTTTCTTTTCTTTTTCCCCCACCCTGTCATTTCTCTCTTTGCATGGGATAGGACCTCTTCCATCAACAATGCCCCCATCCCATTGTTTGGCTATAGCTGATGGGTTTTTTTTGTTTTTCTGTTTGTTTGTTTTCTTTTCCAGGGCTACTTCAACAAACAAATCAAAGCACATCTGGTGGAGGGTCCAAAACATTACTATGAGTAGGGAAATAAAGCAACCGGAGTCACAGCAACAGAGTCCAAGTAACACACTCCAAAAAACACCTCTTGCAGGCCAGCCCCTGGACAGTGTATGAGCCCTCTTAAAATAGTAGTAATTAAAGGTGCAGGGCACATAACAAGCTTTTAAAACACAAGGGACAGAAAACGAGCCAAAATGATAAAAACGGAAGAATTATCCTCAAAAGAAATTCCAGGAAGAAATGACAGCTAAAGAATTAATCAAAACAGATATAAACAATATAACTGAACAAGAATTTAGAATAATAGTCATAAGATTAATCGCTAGACTTGAAAAAAGCATAGATGACAGTAAAGAATCTATTGCTGCAGAGATCAAGGAACTAAAACACAGTCATGACGAATTAAAAAGTGCTAAAAATGAGGTGCAAAATAAACTAGAGGCAGTAACAGTGAGGGCTGAAGAGGCAGAGGGGAGAGTAAGTGAAACAAGATAAAAATATGGAAAAAGATGAAGGTGAGAAAAGGAGATAAAAAAAATTCTAGACCACAAGGGGAGATATAGAGAACTAAGTGATTCAATGAAAAGTAATAATACTCATAACATAGGAGTTCCAGAGGAAGAAGAGAGGAAGGGGCAGAAGGTGTACTTGAAGAAATCATAGCTGAGAACTTCCCCAATCTGGGGAAGGAAACAGACATTGAAATCCAGCAGGCACAGAGAATTCCCTTCAGATGTAACTTGATCTTCTTCACAACATATCATAGTGAAACTGCCAAAATGCAGTGATAAAGACAGAATTCTGAAAGCAGCTAGGGATAAACGGGCCTTAATCTACAAGAGTAGACACATAAGGGTAGTAGCAGACCTATCTACTGAAACATGGCAGTCCAGAAAGGAGTTGCAGAAAATTTTCAATGTGCTGAATAGGAAAAATATGTAGCCAAAAATCTTTATCCAGCAAGCCTGTCATTCAGAATAGAAGGAGAGATAAAGGTTTTCTCAGACAAAAACTGATGGGAGTTCATCACCACTAAACCAGCCCTACAAGAGATCCTAAAGGGGACTCTGTGAGTATAATGTTGTAAAGACCACAAAATACCAGAGACATCACTACAAGCATGAAACCTACAGATATCACAATGACTCTAAATTGAGATCTTTCAATAATAACATGAATGTAAATGGACTAAATGCTCCAATCAACAGACACAGGGTATCAGAATGGATTGAAAAAAAACAAAAACAAAAACAAAAACAAGACCTACCTATTTTCTGTCTACAAGAGACCCAATTTAGACCTGAAGACACTTTTAGATTGATGGTGAGGGGATGGAGAACCACCGATCATGCTACTGGAAATCAAAAGAAAGCTGGAGTAGCCATACTTATATCAGACAAACTAGATTTTTTTTGACAGGGATTTTGTCTATTTTATTCATTGCCACATTATCACAATCTAGAATCAGAATCTAGAATGGTGCCTAGACACAATAGGCAGTTGATTAATAATTTTTGAATGGATAAAATAATGAATAATTTTGAAAGAATCAATGAGTTAGAGCCCCTATACTTATTACATGTTATTATTAAATATATTTTCTTCTGGTTTTTTTCCCCCCACTAAATCTTCATTTCTAAAAGCTTCATTTTGGCTTCTGGACTACTATATTTCAAATACAATGAAAATAAATCTTTTCTACAAAAAAAATTGCCCTTTACTGTCTCTCACCAACTCTACTTATTTTAAAGAATATTCCAATGTTAGCCAAAAAAAAAAAAAAATTAGTGTATGGGTAATGGCTGATCTGGTATTTTTTTGTTCTGTGTGCTGCTGCCTCAACTCTATGGAAGAGTGAGTTAAATTTTCAAAATATACAAATCAAAAATAAGGGGGGCACTTGGGTGCCCCAGTCGGTTAAGCCTCCAACTTTTTTTTTTCAATATATGAAGTTTATTGTCAAATTGGTTTCCACACAACACCCAGTGCTCATCCCAAAAGGTGCCCTCCTCAATACCCATCACCCACCCTCCTCCCCTCCTTCGCACCCCCCATCAACCCTCAGTTTGTTCTCAGTTTTTAACAGTCTCTTATGCTTTGGCTCTCTCCCACTCTAACCTTTTTTTCTTCCCCTCCCCCATGGGTTTCTGTGAAGTTTCTCAGGATCCACATAAGAGTGAAAACATATGGTATCTCTCTTTCTCTGTATGGCTTATTTCACTTAGCATAACACTCTCCAGTTCCATCCATGTTGCTACAAAGGGCCATATTTCATTCTTTCTCATTGCCACGTAGTACTCCATTGTGTATATAAACCACAATTTCTTTATCAATTCACCAGTTGATGGACATTTAGGCTCTTTCCATAATTTGGCTATTGTTGAGAGTGCTGCTATAAACATTGGGGTACAAGTGCCCCTATGCATCAGCACTCCTGTATCCCTTGGGTAAATTCCTAGCAGTGCTATTGCTGGGTCATAGGGTAGGTCTATTTTTAATTTTTTGAGGAACCTCCACACTGTTTTCCAGAGTGGCTGCACCAATTTGCATTCCCACCAACAGTGCAAGAGGGTTCCCGTAGACAAACTAGATTTTCAACTAAAGGCTGTAACAAGAGATGAAGAAGGACATTATATCACAATTATGGGACCTATCCATCAAGAAGATCTAACAATTATAAATGTCTATTCACCCAATTCAGGAGCACCCAAATATATAAAACAACCACAAACATAAGCAATCTTATTGGTAAAAATGTGGTAATTGCAGGGGACTTTAATACTCCACTTACAACAATGGACAGATCATCTGGACAGAAAATAAAGAAACAATGACCCTGAATGATACACTGGACCAGATGGACTTGACAGATAGATTTAGAATTTTTCATCCTAAAGCAGCAAAATACACATTCTTCTTGAGAATGTGGAACATGGAACATTCTCCAAGATAGGTCACATACTGGATCACAAAACATCCCTCAATAAATATAAAGGAATTGAGAACATATCATGCACAATTTCAGACCACAATGCTATGAAACTTGAAATCAACCACAGGAAAAAGTCTGGAAAACCTCCAGATGCAGGGAGGTAAAAGAACATCCTACTAAAGAATGAATGGGTCAACCAGGCAATTAAAGAAGAAATTTAAAAAATACAGAAACAGATGAAAATGAAAACACAACATTCCAAACACTTTGGGATGCAGCAAAGGCAGTCCTAAAAGTAAAATACATTGCAATCCAGGCCTATCCCAGACAAGAAAAATCCCAAATACAAAATCTAACAGCACACCTAAAGGTACTAGAAGCAGAACAACAAAGAAACCCCAAAGCCAGCAGAAGAAGAGAAATGATAAAGATCAGGGCAGAAATAAACAATATAAAATTCTAATAAACCAGTGGAACATATCAATGAAACTAAGAGCTGGTTTTTTGAAAAAATAAACAAAATTGATAACTCCCTAGCCAGACTTCTCAAAAAGAAAAAAGAGGATCCAAATATATAAAATCACAAATGAAAGTGGGTTTATCACAACCAATCCCTCAGAAATACAAGCAATTATCAGAGAATACTATGAAAAATGATATGCCAACAAACTGGACAACCTAGAACAAATGGACAAATTCCTAGACACCCACTATCAAAACTAAAATGATAAGAAATAGAAAATTTGAACAGACCCATAACTAGTGAAGAAATGAATCAGTTACCAGAAATCTCCAACAAATAAGAGTCCTGGACCAGATGACTTTGCAGGGGAATTATACCAGACATTTAAAGCAGACTTAATACCTATTCTTCTCAAGCTGTTCCAAAAAACAGAAATGGAAGGAAAAATTCCAGACTCATTCTATCAAGTCAGCATTACCTTGATTTCAAAACCAGAGAGAGACCTCACTAAAAAGGAGAATTACAGGCCAATACCCCTGATAAATATGGATGTGAAAATTCTCAACAAGATATTAGCAAATCAAATTCAAAAGCATATGAAAAGAATTGTTCACCATGATCAAATGGGATTCATTCCTGGGCTACAGGCCTGTTTCAATACTCACAAATCAATCAACGTGATATATCACATTAATAGAAGAAAGGTTAAGAACCATATAGCCCTGTCAATAGATGCAAAAAAAGCATTTGACAAAATACAGCATCCTTTCTTAATAAAAAAAAAACCCAAGAAAGTTGGGATAGAAGAAACATAACTAAATATCATAAAAGCCACATATATGAAAGGCCACAGCTAATATCATCCTCAATGGGGAAAAACTGAGAGCTTTCCCCCTAAGATCAGGTACATGACAGGGATGTCCACTCTCACCACTGTTGTTTAACATAGTGTTGGAAGTCCTAGCATCAGCAATCAGACAACAAAACAAGATAAAAGGCATCAAAATTGGCAAAGAAGTCAAACTTTACATGGAAACCCCAAAAGACTCCACCAAAAGGCTGTTAGAACTGATACATGAATTAAGCAAAGTCTCAAGGTACAAAATCAATGTACAGAAATTGGTTGAATTTTTATACACCAATAATGAAGCAACAGGAAGAGAAATCAAGAAACTGATCCCATTTACAATTGCACCAAGAACCATAAAATACCTAGAAATAAACCTAACCAAAGGTATAAAAGATCTGTATGCTGAAAACTATAGAAAACTTATGAAGGAAATTGAAGAAGACACAAATGAAAAAACTTCTATGCTCATGGATTGGAAGAATAAATATTGTTAAAATGTCAATAATACCCAAAGCAATCTATACATTCAATGCAATCCCAATAAAAATTGCACCAGCATTCTTCTCGAAGCTAGAACAAACAATCCTAAAATTTGTAAGGAACCACAAAAGACCCACAATAGCCAAAGTAACATTGAAGAAGGAAACCAAAGCAGGAGGCATCACAATCCCAGACTTTAGCCTCTACTACAAAGCTGTAATCATCAAGACAGTATGGTATTGGCACAAAGACAGGCCACTGGAATGGAATAGAAAACTTAGAATTAGACCCCCCCAAATGTATGGCCAATGAATCGTTGACAAAGCAGGAAAGAATATCCAATGGAAAAAAGTCTCTTTAGCAAATGGTGCTGGGAGAACTGGACAGCAACATGCAGAAGAATGAAACTAGACCACTTTCTTACACCATTCACACAAATAAACTCAAAATGGATGAAAGAACTAAATGTGAGACAGGAAACCATCACAGCCCTAGTGGAGAAAGCAGGCAACAACCTCTGTGACCTCAGCTGCAGCAATTTCTTACTCAACACATCTCCAAAGGCAAGGGAATTAAAAGCAAAAATGAACTATTGGGACCTCATGAAGATAAAAAGCTTCTGCACTGCAAAGGAAACAGTCAACAAAACTAAAAGGCAACCAACAGAAGGGAAAAGATATTTGCAAATGACATTGGATAAAGGGTTAGTATCCAAAATCTACAAAGAATTTACCAAACTCAACATCTGAAAAATAATCCAATGAAGAAATGGGCAAAAGACATGAATAGACTTTTTTCCAAAGAAGACATCCAGATGGCCAACAGACACATGAAAAGATGCTCAGCATCACTCATCATCAGGGAAATACAAATCAAAACCATACTGAGATAGCACCTCACGCCGGTCAGAGTGGCTAAATTAACAACTCAGGAAACAACAGATGTTGGCAAGGATGTGGAGAAATGGGAACCCTCTTGCCCTGTTGGAGGGAATGCAAACTGGTGCAGCCACTCTGGAAAACAGAGTGGACGTTCCTCAAGAAAAAAAAAAAAAGTACCCTACGACCCAGCAATAGCACTACTAGGAATTTATCCAAAGGATACAGGAGTGCTGATTCACAGGGGTACATGTACCCCAGTGTTTATAGCAGCACTTCCAACAATAGCCAAATTATGGAAAGAGCCTAAATGTCCATCAACTGATGAATGGATAAAGAAGATGTAGTGTGTGTGTGTGTGTGTGTGTGTGTGTGTGTGTATGTGTGTGTGTGTGTGTGTGTGTGTGTGTGTGTGTGTGTGTGTGTATAATGGAATACTACTTGGCAATGAGAAAGAATGAAATACGGCCATTTGCAGCAATGCGGATAGAGCTGGAAGGTATTATACTGAGTGAAATAGGCCAGTCAGAGAAAGACAGATATCCTATGTTTTCACTCATATGTGGATCTTGAGCAACTTAACATGTTGCTCAAAGACCATGGGAGAAAGGAAGGGAAAAAAAAATAGTTACAAAGAGGGAGGAAGGCAAACCATAAGAGACTCTTAAAAGCAGAGAACAAATTGAGGGTTGATGGGGGATTGGGGTGAGGGGAAAATGGGTGATGGCCATTGAGGAGAGCACATGTTGGAATGAGCACTGGGTATTGTATGTAAGCAATGAAACACAGGAATCTACCCCAAAACCAAGAGCAAACTTTACACACTCCATGTTAGCCAATTTGATAATAAATTATATTAAAAATAAAATAAAGTGTCAAGACTATGAAAAACAAGGAAAGACAAACTGTCACAGGTCCAAAGCAACTAGAGTTATGACAACTAAATGCAATATGCGATCCTGAACTGAAATCTGAAACAGAATAAAGACATTAGTGGAAAAATGGGAAATCCAAATGTGTCTATAGTTTACTGATTAGCACATCAATTTATTATTTTAATCAATGCACCACGGTTATATTAAACCTTAATATTGGGAGAAGCTAGTTAAAGGGCAAGTGCAAAATCTGTTTTATCTGTTAAACTGTTACATCTAGAATTAGTTCAAAATAAAAAGTTCTAAAAAATAATGGCATGAAAAACCTAATTTTCATAGAATGGTTAGAGAAGACCTCCCCTAGAAAATGATGTTTAAACAGACATGAAGCATGAGAAAATATTAACTTCTCTAATCTGAAATAGCTTTAATAGAATATTTCTTCTGTAATTCCAAAAAAATAATTTATATTCATACGTGACATTAACATTTTAAGTTTCAGATAATTATTCCAATAATTGTATTAGGCTTGAAGTGACAGTTTACCAGATTAGAAGTAATGTATTTAGAAGGCTGAACTTGTCATGTGTGTGTGAATAAGATAAATGCCTAAGAAACGTAAAAACTTTGGTATTTTCCTAGTGATATATTCAATAATCATATTCAAATACCACATGTTACTTTATCTTAAACTCTAGCAACAGGTAGCAGGCATATCACAGAAATTTTAAAATTTATGTAATACAAGGAAAGGAGAACAAGTTCTACCCCAAGTTCCACCCCAAGTTCCAAAGTCATTTCCTTCATTATTCTCTTGGTCCTTTCCATGAAACTATCTTTTCCCACTAGAATAGGACAAATAAGTTTAGACATCTATTGATCAGAAGCACATGCTATAGTCAGATTATTTAGGGATACAGGTTGGTAACAACGGAAGCAATTTGGTAGGTGAGCTAATCCAGTGCTTCTTAATCCCATCTGATCTAACACCTATTGTATCAACTATTTAGTGATAGCCCCTTTATTATTCTAAAATTGAAATGTAATAAAAAGGAGAATAAGGAAATTTAAAATTAAGCATGTATTCCAAAGTGTAGATACTTCAGTACAACTGCAATAGGAAACACAACAAACGTAGACACAAACTACATAAATCACTGTGACTGTCACTGCTACAAATGCAGACTGACATAACAGTTATTAGCAACTGAAATTCCATGAGGAGCATCCTGTAGGAACATCATTTCCTAGATGGTGAACAACCCTCTGAAAATCCCAAAGAAAATGAATTAAAATTCTCTTCTAATATACACACACTGATTCCTGCAAAATATAACATCTGTTAACTTTTGTATTTATATTTCTTAAAACCAAACAGAAAATAATTCATTATACACATAAAATGAGTTAATTTATAGACTCAGAAAATTATAAGCCAGTTTTATTTACCTATATGAATGTTCCCTGTGACATTCAGAAGTCATACTGGATACAGGACAATTTTTTTGTTGTGCAAGGATCTTTTTATGCATTTCAGAACTTTAGGTCTATCTGATTTCCACCTAATAAATGTGAGTTGAGTTCCCCCAATCATTTTGACAATTAACTAACATCCCCAGAGATTTCTAAAATACCCCTAGGACATCAAAACCACTGACACAGACCAGCACTCATTTAACAGACAAGGAAATAGAGCTTAGAGCTTGTACTTCCCCAAGATTACAAAGCTAAAGATCAAACTAATGCTGGAATGACATAAGTCTCTTCTTACTATGCTGTATCTCTTTTACTCTTTCAGTTCTTGGTATTCAAAATATGTAAGTCAGAACTTTCCCATGCTCCATCAACACTAAATAACGAAACTGTTGCCTCTCTTCAAAACTTTATCTTCTCCCTCGAGATCCATTAGCTGCAAGAGCCAAAGGCATCCTTTCTAGCATTCCCTGTGAATCAGGCCGACTCGCCTATTCTTTCCCTCCTGTACATTGGCCCCAAGCCAAGCCTGCTAAAATGCCCAGGGAGCCTCACCTCAAACCAGGAAGAAGTTAGGATTACTTCACAGCAAATATCTTTAGCAACTGTATGTGGTCTTTTGTCTACTACAGGAAAAACAGGTCAAGAGTTCTTAGGGTATCTGGTAGCATTCTCCTAGCCCTGTGGTCTTGTGCTCCTTTATCTAACATAATGCAGATTAGTTCTAAATCTGACAAAGTTGAAAAGAGGAGGATAGGAGGAGCTGCAAAGATTGCCTCACAGCTGATAATAACACAAGTTGAAATATCACTTCAGCCATTGACATGAATACAGTTTCAAGGTGCAGCTATCTGAGGCTCTCTTGGTACACACTGTATTTTTTAAAGTTTATTTATTTATTTTGAGAAAGAGAGAGAGAGAAAATGAGCACAAGCAGGGGACAGGGAGGGAGAAGAAGAGACAGAATGAATCCCAAACAGGCTCTGCACCATCAGCACAGAGCTGAATGCAGCACTTGAACTCATGACCTGAGCAGAGATCAAGAGTCAGTCGCTTACCGCCTACACCACCCAGGTGCCCCTCAGTACACGCTGCATTTTTGATAATTGGTAAGGCCACAACGAAGGAGGTAATTAGTTCTCCCACTAACCTCATTGATACAAAGGTTTCCCAAAGAACAGGCCTTTGTTATACCAAACACCTTTTAAAAAGTGGTCTATTGTTGAATAAGAGCAAGCTATTAAACATATCAGGTTTTTTTCTACCATTTTTTGGTATTAAATCACAGTCCTTTATGCATAAAGGAATAAATTCTAGGAAAATGGTCTTAACATTCACATTCTTTGCATTGATAGAATCCCTAAACAAGCTATCAAATTGAAAAGGGCCTTTATCCCAAATGATCTTGTAGACATCCTCAGATAAATTAGACACAAATCCTATCCCACATAATTAATATCTAATTTAAGGTTCATGGGGTTATTTCTGAGATAATGTCTCATGTGAAATGTAATATGCTTCACAGAAATATTTTTGATATATTTAAAGCCCATCAGAGTTACAACTTGTTAGGGATTCCAGTTAAATTACTCTGAAAATTGAAATTTACTTTTTAAGAAGAATTAATATTCAGTGAGAAGATTCAAAAAGACATTTTGTTCAAAGAATGAGTGCCTCAGAAGGTATTATGGAGTAAGGAAGGAGAAAATTCCCTTTGAAATATGAACCTTTTGATTGAAACAACAAACAGAACACCAGATTCTAGCTTTTGGATTACAATGCATATTGGTACATTTATCAGTTGAAAATTAGGAGAAAATGTTTTTTTTTATTTTTTAACATTTATTTATTTTTGAAAGACAGAGACAGAATGAGTGGGGGAGGGGGAGAGAGAGGGAGGGAGACACAGAATCTAAAGCAGGCTCCAGGCTCTGAGCTGTCAGCACAGAGCCCAACGTGGGGCTCAAACCCATGAACCATGAGATCATGACCTGAGAGGAAGTTGGACACTCAACTGACTGATCCACCCAGGTGCCCCAGGAGAAAATGCTTTTTAAAACACACATAATACATCCTTTTATTTTTCCTTTTGTTTTGTATGTTTCTACCATACACATATACACACATACCCCTAAAACAAGCCCAGTATAAGCCCAATCTAATTCTTTATCTCTAAAACAAAGATTCAATAAATAATTTTCATACTGGATAGAAGTATCATCTAGAGGTGGGGCGCCTGGGTGGCTCAGTTAAGTGTCCCACTCTTGATATGGGCTCAGGTCATGATCTTCCTGTTCATGAGATCAAACCTCACACTGGGCTATGTGCTGACAGTGCAGAGCCAGCTTGGGATTCTTTCTCCCGCTGTCTCTATACACCCCTTTCCCACCCACTCACACGTTCTCACTCTCTTTCTCAAAGTAACTATTTTTTAAAACTGTCATCTAGGAATTTAAAATACGCTTGGCTATATTCAGCTCTATTCCAGAACCAGATGAACCAAGTACCCAAACCTGAGTTCCACCTCTGGTAAGGATCTGGGCTCTCCCCTGTATTCCCATCTACACCTACCACAGCAGTAGCTCTTGAGTCACAACCTGGGATTCATTTTATAACCTGTGAAATGCAAGCTTCTGCCCTGCCTCCCTCCCAAGAAACTGGAAAGGCAAATGAGACACAGCCCCTACCCACATGAAATCCTAATCCTATAGGAGAGATATCCATCCTTTCAGTAGAGTTTATTATTTAATTACTAAGGGGCTTTTGGGAAAAATGAGTAGTGTTAGCAACTAAAACATCTTTAGGCTAATGTAAGCTTCTGTTTATGACCAGCTTTTATTCTTTAATGTTTTTTTTCAAACTGACATGTAAATTGGCCAAATTTTATTACAATCATCTGAGATGAATTTGTGTGTGTGTGTGTGTGTGTGTGTGTGTGTGTGTGTGTGTGTGTGTGGTTTACCATGAACACATATAGTGCCACTGTTGTAATTCTTTACCTGATACCACTTTGGGTGAAAGCCCAGGAACAGCTTTTATCCTATTGTCCAACCTGTCTGTGGTGCTCAACAGAATGAATGTTTACCTTTTTTCTATTGAAAACATCTCACTGTCCCCATGTGCTCGCCGCCCCAGTGTGTCTTTGCACCATTGATGAAGTCCAGGAGGGATCATTACATGATTTGTTAGCTAATACTTGATTCTCTAATGCATCATTTGGCAGAGTTCTTTATGTACCATGCTTGAAGATATCCTGCTAATGAAACTCACCCTCATGTAAAATATCAGAATTAGAAAGACCAACCACTAATTTTATTAATTAGCTATGCCTACAAAATTGTGCTGAGGTGCATACTAACTATGAAATTCCAAACTCAGCTGATTAGGAAAATGTTATCCTTTAAAACAAAAAAATAAGTACCCATAAAGCAGCACTTAGAACAGAAAGCACAATTGGGTTAACTAGAAAATAGATATCACTGTAATCGGGGAAAATACACTAATTTTTTTTAAGAAAAGTCAAGTACAACATGTAGATCCTGAAAAGTGATTTTTTAAGAATTATACTGAACTGTGTTCTATTGTTAAATAAGCATTTGTATACCAACTCTGTCAAGTTACTGTAACAATGTAAAACCAGTTAATGAAGCTTCAAAAAAATTGATCTGGGAATATCATAGGAAAGAAAAGAAAGCTGTTTTATTCTACTAAAGCAATTTAGTGACTGTATCTTGATCATCAAGTCAAGGTTAGTACACATTTCCCTAGAATCTGATTAGCCTGGAGCTCTCTAGGTAAGAACATGAAATTTTTCACTCTTGCTATCAAAATTTTATAGGATAGCTAATAAGAGATTTAAACTCTGCATTTTAATGAAAAGGATGCCCTTGGTTTACCAATATAAGATAAAAATTAGGAGAGATACCAATCTCATGTCTTTTGGTAAAAGCCAGCAGGCTGCATTAGTAGTACTCCATATAGCTAACTGTTCCACAGATCTAAGGTAAGAAATCATGCAACATATTCTAAAGTTTGTGTAGTTGGTTGGTTGTTTTTTTGACCTGCCCACCTCATCACTCTAAGACAGGAAACCATCTACTCATAGCGACTTTTACTCTTAAAGTTCGTGCATTTCCTTTTCTTATAACATTCCCATCAGGTACCCCAACTCTTCACCTTTTTGGTTCTGCCAGCGTTCTACCATTCTCTTCCTAGAAGTTGAGAAATTAAAGATAATAGCCAGTAATAGGTCTGAATAGTTTCCCAAAAGACATTCATAAAAAAAAATGTTTCATAGGTTCACAAAAATGTCAGGAATGAAATGAAATTTAAGCTTATGTAACCCATCCCCTTTAATCACCCTGACCAGGTATCAAACTTCAAAACACTTGCAATGACATACATGATGACTTTTTAATCATAGCCCATCCAATTTTTAGCTGGGAAAATGCAATTCCTATATCTTCTATCCAGTGACCCTAGTTTCTGCACTTGGGAATTCTCCCCTAAAGGGTAGGGGAACTTAACTTATTCTTTCTCATCAGGCTTTCAAGTAGTTGAAGACAGCAATCTTATGTATATTTAATACTATTATGCTAACTGTCCATTTCCTTCCATTTTTTTCTGATATGATTGCTAGTGTCTACATCTGAACACCCACCTCTTTGGAGACCAAGTAAGATTTAGAATCTGGACTGAGCCAGAGGATAGTAACCTACCCTACATGGCTATGTGTAGGGCAGTTCTGAGTCAAATCCTTGAAGGAGAACTAAGAAGCTTAGTCCAAGATAACCAATACCAATGACAACTCCAGAATTGCAGGATTAAGAAGAATCATAGCCAGACAGCTATAGGAACAGACTGGAAATACCCATGCATTCAAGTGTTCAATGCTTTCAAGGGTTGGTGGTTCATCTTTATCAAGTTGTTGTGTGAAGGGCTACATCAAAATCTGCATGCAAGTTAAAAAGGTACACATCCCAGGGTGTTCCCAGAAGGTTATAAAGGTACTTTCATAGCTAATAGCCCAATATCACAAGGGTGACAAATATATAATTGCCTGGGCTGCAAAGGGTATAAAACATGACAGCACATGAATCAATGAAATATTAACCATTTAAATGCCTTATTAACTTACATTTTATTTTCTGTGACAATATAAAAATTGCAAAATTTTAAACAAAAACTTAAATAAACTAGAATTGGGGCGCCTGGGTGGCTCAGTCGGTTGAGCGTCTGACTTCGGCTCAGGTCATGATCTCACGGTCCGTGAGTTCGAGCCCCGCGTCGGGCTCTGTGCTGACAGCTCAGAGCCTGGAGCCCATTTCAGATTCTGTGTCTCCCTCTCTCTCTGCCCCTCCCCTGTTCATACTCTGTCTCTCTCTGTCTCAAAAATAAAATAAAAAAACGTTAAAAAATTAAAAAAAAAAAAAACTAGAATGCACCACATACTGAGGAGGTCTACCTTTGTGCCATAGCAACTTTGCAATAGCCCAAACTAGAAGCAACCAACAAGGCCATTAAACAGGAGTGGATGAACAAAAACTGGTATAACCTTACAATGCAATACTATTCAGGAGAAAAAAAAATGAACTCATGTGGTTGAATCTCAAAAATATCTCCAGCAAGAGAAGATATTGTAGAATTCCAATTATAGGGAAATGCAGAAAGGGCTAAACTATAGTGTCAAAAGTGGATCATTGGTTGCCTAAGTTCAGAGTTAGGAAGATGAATTAACTTCACCAGGGCATGAGAGAACGTTTGGGGGTGATTTAAATATTCTATGTATTATGAAGGAAGTTACAGGAGTGGATCCATTTGTCAAAATTCACTGAACTGTATACTTAAAGTGCGTTTTATCATCCAAATTATATCTCATTAAAGTTGATTTAAAAAAAAAAAAAAAAGGAATCAGGAAACCAGCCAGACAGCTCTTAAACCCCTTACCCATTCAGGGTATAAAAAGCCAAGAGAGAAGATAATGCTATCAAAAAAAGTTTAACAATTTGAATGTTGTGGACCCTAATCTTCCCTAAAAATACATGTAGGGGAAGTTGTCTTTCCTGGTCTTAAATCTAGTGAAAAAGCTTCCAAAGAACCTCTCAGAAAATCTAATAACTGCTATCTCAGAATGGGAGGTAAATGGATTTGATGTCTGACTCACACTTGAGAAATCTAAGGCCAGAAATTTTGACGGCAGAGCAAAGGTGAGGTAGCAAATAGGGGATTTATCCTACCACCTAGAATGCATCGGAATGAATGACTCTGGAGGGTTTTCTGGGAGCTATGTAAAGAGCACTAGAGTGAGGACATTTTAGTTCATGTCTAAGAGAGGAGACTGGAAAGATAAAGGATCCTTGGCAGAAAAGTAGCCAGATGGGAATGGTTGAATTATCAGCGGCTGGAAAAGGTATTGGTTAAGAGGCAAGCTGCAATAAAGGGGCACCTTCCCTTGTCAAGATAACTCTAGGTAAGAGGTCTCCAGAAAATGCAGAGTCTCTGAAGAACTCACAAGTCCCACAGTCACACTTTAACACTCACCAAGTTCAGAGAACATGAAGGCAGTTTTTGTAGTACCAGAGAAAGGAAAACTTTACTGCCATTTCTTACATCATCATAAGCCCTCCATTCCACTCCAATCCCAGAGGAATCAGAAATCATGGTTAACAGGCAGAAAGATAGAAAATATGATGCATGGAGAAAGAAAAGAATCTGTCCATACAGTCCCTTAATAACTACATGCAGCCAGCCAATACAAAGTTTGAGCTCAAGGGCAGTTTTGACTTTTAACTCAAGGGTGAAGTTTTGACAACAGTATAGAATTAGGCAATTTAATTTCTCGACCAGTACAATTTATGTCACATACTAATAACCAGAAAAGTTGAGCACCTTCCTGACTTTCTCAAGAGTTGAAGGAAAATATTCCCAGGGAATGAAATTTAAAAGAGAAAGGAAGATAAAAGTAAAATTTCTACAATAGATTGAATTTTTGTGTCCCCCACCGCCATCATGTATTGATAACTAATCCCTGAAGTGCTGACATTAGGAGGTGGGGGACTTTGGAATGCAATTAGGTCATAAGGGTACATCCCCCATGAATGGGATTAGTACCCTTATGAAAGAAGGCCCCAATGATCCCTCACCCCTTCTGTCATATGAGAACACAGTGAAAAGGTCTGTGAACCAGGATGCAACAGCTCACTTGCAAACCTGCCAGCACCTTAATTTTGTAATTCCCAGCCTCCAGAAACATGAGAAATAGACTTCTGTGGTTTTAAGCCTCCTAGTCTATGATAGTGTGTTATAGGAGCCCAAATAGAGTAAGACAATTGCTTTCTGATTCTATTGCATGAATTGTACTTGCTCAAAGTAACACTTACACTAATTAGTAGATCCTGTGGTAAGCAGAGGTTGTGCTAGGCAGGGTCACCGTGCAACAGAATTTCAGAAGGTCTACACACTGAAACAAAATGTGAAAGCCACCCCTGGAGTTGGTCAGTGGAACAGCCCTGATGCCAAGAGCTTTGCAGACATGATCTCTCAATCTGTGATGGGTTAAAGAGCACAAAGCTAATGTCCTCATTCAACAACTCACAGAGACTAAGCACTGGGTCTCCTGCTTCTCACAGAAGTATTTTGTCAAGTTACTTTAACCTGGTCATTTTAATGATTTTTTAAGGTTTTTATTTTAATTATTTTGAGAGAGAGACCACAAGCATGAGAGGGGCACAGAGAGAGAATCTCAAACAGGCTCTGCACTGTCAGCAAGGAGCCCAACATAGGGCTCAAACTCATCATCTGTGAGATCATGACCTGAGCTGGAATCAAGAGTTAGATGCTTAACAGACTGAACCATCCAGGTGCCGCATCCTGATCATTTCTGCATTCTAAAATTCAAAGGCTTTTTTTCTTCGGCACACAATATTTAGTACCTAGTTGTTGAATAAAGCAATAAGTGAATACATGTAATCAAATGGTATCCAGTTCTAATACCACTGAAGATAAGATTTTCTAGCTCTTCTGACTTTTATTCAACTTTATTTTGAGTTTTACTACCAAATGTGAGTAGTAACAACTACTCAGTGGCTTAAAACAAAGTTATTGACTTAAATGACAGAAAAAGCCTTGATAGTATAGCTTTTAGTCCTTATTTATTAAAACCACCAGGACCAGGTTATTCCTCCCCACTTGCCAAGCTCTGTTTCTGGCTTAGGTCCATTCTCAGACAGCCTCCTCTCTTATAGCAGGGATATGGCTACAAAGTATCCTGTGACATATCCTTTCAAGTCAAAGTCTAGAGACAATATAGAGCCTGCTTCCTTGGTAACAGTTTGTTTGTTTAAGTCCCATAACTTAGTGTCTATGGATAAAAGGTTAACAAAATAATTTCCCCCAATGCATGCAAATCTGACCATTGGTCAACTGTCTAACTCTACTACCCTGACCATCTGATAATAGTCAAGGGTCAACTATATTGCTAGACAACATTGCCTACAATGAAAGTGATCCTTGATAAGTAAACTGCCTGGGCTTAGAGGAACTGTACATCAACAAAATAGCTGATGAGGTTGCCATGCTTTGGCTTCCCCGAATTCAGTGACTCTTAGAGCCAATATTTGCCTTGCAGAGGCCCTGGAAGCTAAGTCTATGGATTTGTTACAAAATATGTTGCTTTTACAGGAAGCATTATTTCATCACTTATGCAGCGTGGCTCTTGTTTTCTTGCACCTGAGCCTTACTGCTATATTAGAATGCTGCAAGGACCCTTGCAGAGAAGGAATGTCTAAAGCCACAGGAAAGCTGTGTTTCCTCTCCTACAACCTTCTGAGTAGTCTAGTGTTAGAGGTGATATAAGCAAGTGAGTTAACGTGTTTAGCTGAAGACTCCCAGTAGGGATTACACTGCCGGCCTGTGAAACAATAACTGTGACAAGAGGAGTGGGAATGACTGATCGGAATAACCTCAGGTTACATGTTCCAACCATGGAATAAGGGGGTGTTGAGCTGCTTCACTGAAATTACAGGAGCCGAAAGTGAAGCAGGAATGGTTCCACTGAAGCCCAGACTTCTTTACCAAAAATCAGAATAAAATGCCCAGCAGCCAACTCAGTAAATATTTACCACGCAATTGACTTCTTCCCACATAACGCATCAAAGCCCATGGAATTCAAATTCTTGCCTCAACCAAGTGACAAATAATTACCTGTCAGGGACCTAGGAGTATATGTACAAGTAATAAAAAAAAAAGTTGTATATATTAAAATTTCAAATGGTAAAAATCTACAGTAAGTCATTGGTGGCATCTCTTTAGAAATTATCTACAACTAAACTTTGGCCTACTTAATAGGGGGTCCCAAAGGATTCAGCAACTACCAAAATCCCTGATGGCTAAGTTTTTTACTGTTTTCCTTCCAAATTGTTTAAAGTGAAAAAAATCAAAATTAATTCCCATCCAAGAGGCAGTTAAATACAGTTAAAAGCATAGACTTAGTGAAGAATATACAGGTTTGAAGCCTACTACCTCTAGTTGTTGATTTTGTGTGGTTTAATTAAATCGGTTTCTCAATGGGGAAGACATCCACCTCACTAGGTTATTTTGAGAAGTAAATAAGTAAAAGTATAAATAGCACACAATGGTGCCTGGCACAAAGGAAAAAGCAGCAAGCATTTTCAATATTATCCTCATCCCAGGAATTTAAAATTTTGATGTATGTAATCTGCATCTCAACAGAACATTTTTTCCTACTTTATGAGAATGACTACATGTAATAAAAAAAATTGTGATTTTGGGAAACATAAATAAAGCTTTCTCTCTTGGTGCCTAATCAAACTTGAAAAGATGGTTAATAACACTGGATACACAGGTATATGAATCTAGATAAAGTCTATTATTTGTACAAATATTCCTATGTTCTAAAATTTAAGGATTTGGTCAGGGGAAGGGTCTCAGGGATCTACCCCTGGTAAATATATCAAGGATCCAGAAAAACTGGGTCTGCAGCTAAGGCCCAGGTCCAATAATGAACCTGAGTCACCCAGGATAGGTTCCATGTCATTTCAGGAAACACTGCAGGGCTTGTTATGTGCTAGGCAGTGTCCTTGAAATGCTCACAGCCTAGTGTGTGAGAAAGACCCATAAAAAATGCATGCAATGCAATGCACTAAGTGCAATGTGGGGATATGCACTGGGTGTTCTTTCCACAGAGGAGGGGGTTAAAACCTGTGATGCCTTTTAGATTAAATTCACCCCATTCCACTTCAGTAGTTCCTCTGTGCCTGTCTGTAAGAACACATAATGGTGAAATACCAGCCCTTCCCACTTTTCAGACAGGCCCATGTGAGCATCAGTGAGTTAATGTACATTAAATCATTGAGCTTTTCTAAAATAAGTTACTGTAGAAAAACCCAAGAGAGTTCACTGAGATGATCACAGCTTCCTGCAGTCTGCTTTTATCTTTATCAAAGGACACTATTTGAGCACAAACATGGCATCACTATTATTTCGGAAGCATAAAGAAGGTGGATGCCACCCAAATACATAATAGCCCACAAAATGAGAGCCTACAATCTATTCTGATAAAAGAGAGACTTCCTAACTTTTTTCCTAATGCCAACATGAAGACAAAAGAATTGCCTCTGAAGAATTCTGTAAGGTCTTCATGTTTCTAAAATGGGAAGAAAATAGGGAATAAGGACAGGAATACAAAAGACTTTTAGAACTAGAAGTGAATTTTAAAGATTATCAAACCACCCCCTTTTATTTCAAGAATACCTACAGAGATGAAGCAGCTCACCAAAGTTAATGGAGGATCCAGGAATAGCAATCAAGTCTAAAATTCTCACTATGGAAAGAGATCCACAATTATTTTAAGATCTCTCATTGTATTGATAGTATTGTAGTTTCCATGGCTCCATATGTAGTATTCATAACAAGTTAAATAACTTTTTGTTTCCAAGACTAGGAATCTACCATTTTTAACAGTGCTTCTCTTTAAAAAAAATAAAATTCTAAATTTCAAGAATGCTTACTAACAAAACCTCGTTATCATATCCCATTTTTTAGTTTCATTTGTGAGTGTTAATCATACAGATTTTCTTATGTTCCTCTGGCTAGTAACTTTTTTTTGCCCCTGTTTGATACAGTCTCTATTTTATTACCTTTTACTTTCCTGCTCAATAATTATCCTGAATGTAAACATCAGATGCCTGTTAAATAGTGTCAGCACAAATTTGATGTTAATAATTGTCCTGAGGGAGAGACAACATGAAGAATATCAATATGCTATACACTGCACAATTTCAGGTCTACTTTCTAAAATCCATCACACTGTAGGACTTTGCCAAATGACATAAAATTTGACTCTTTTTTTCTTTCAAACAAAAGTGCTTAAGCTTCTCAAATTACATGATGGTTCACCCCACTAAAAATGCTGAAGGATTTAACTGTTAGAGAGGCACAGCTTGAAATGCATCATAAACTAAAACCATCAGAGTATTCACTATCATATTTTCTTCACCTCCTTTAATGGCAAAAGCTTTTGACACTCAGCAATGTGTTTAGCTGTCTAATGGAAAATAACAAAATGAAAAACAGGAAAATTCACAAGTCACCTTGCAAAGTTACTTCCCTGAACTTGGACTGGAATTCAGTAAAGATAACCACAATATAGATCAAGTATGTTATTTGGGGCTATATTTAATCTACCTTCAGAAAGGATTAATTGTTTTCACTTTAGTAAACTTAAAATACTTTTGGTCCATTACCCAGGTAGATGTAAGACAGCAAAGTGCCTCTTCTATTTACTGCTAGCATTATAATAAACATTTTATTGTGCCCATTATCTCAGGCCTATTCCAGTTTTCATTGCTGTGGTGCTTACCATCTCTCCAAAATATTTTACAAGAAGTCTGAACTAGAGAAATGAGCTGAAGCTGCTGAAATTGGAAATCATCATCTTTAATGCTTTCATCAAAAAAAGGTCATTCCATTTTCTCCACATTGGTTTGCAAGTTTGGCATCAGAAACAGAGAAAGCAAGTAGTGGATAATCGAGGGTTGTAAAGTATCCAAACAAGTGTAACTGAAGGAATAGGGGCACTGGCATGGAGGACACTGGTTAAATAAAGTAGCTTGGGCTTAGCCTGAGAAAGGGAGTAAAATGCCAGGAAGGAAAGCGAGGTGAAGAAAATGCAGGGTGGTTGAAGGGAGGTAAAGCTTGATAAAATTTCAGAATATTTAGTCAGTGAGTAAGTAAGAGAGGTGGAGAGATTTTGGTCAGAGTTTGACATTTCAGAGTCTTAAGATCATACAGAAAGAACACTTCTAGAGGAAGGTAAAGTCAAGTGAAGTGCTAGAGAAGGGGAAAGTAAGACAAAGACAGTGAAGGTCACTGATGTCAAAGGTTACAGAACTATGAGGCCATGTCATGTGTAAGATTGTTATTGCTGGAAGCATTCTCACATTTCTGCATATATATGACTTATGTACTAACTACTCTTTATTCTGGACTATCTTTTTGAGAACTTCTTCATTATGAACAATCTTGGAAGACAGATATAGTATTTCCCCTCTGGAGTAGAGGGCAAGATTGGGAACAGCCCATTATAAAAAATTCAGGCACCTTAAAGCTAAGGGTTTCTCTCCTAAAATGGAACTTACTACATATCCAGGCACCATCTGGTTCTCTTTACTACAGAAATTGGGGAAAATACTGATAGTCTGGCTATTACTATTACTGTAAAAACAGTCCTTATTTCTGACTCCATGGTTTCATGTCTTTTACCAACAACCATGAAACTGTATCACATTAACTTGCTAGCTTACAAGGAGGGTAGAATCTCAATCCCTTTCCATTCTTGATAGTTTTGACAGTGAGGATGGAATGCTGACAAACACACAGATCTTTGGAAGGAGAAGGATAAGGGTATTTAACAAAATCTGAGGAAAGTCTATGGGAATTTATAGTAAACTTGTTCACCAAACTGTATAGTCTATTGGACAAACAGTCCTCCAATACATTGCTTATAAAGGTTCAAAGACAGCTGCCTGAATGGTGCCCTTGTTGTTGCTGTCCTTTGGGTAGGAGGACTTCCTTGCCAAACAATCAGCCTTAGTTCTGCCCCCCTGTAACAGCTAGTATCAAAATTTATACTGGTTCCTTAGGAATCCTGAATTGCTTACAATGGCCAGTACGAATGGTGGGTTACATCCTTGAAAAGATGATATGGAACAAAAACTTGGTGTTTCACTCTTCATGTATGCCAAAATACCAGAGATACACGGAAAGTTGTCTTACAGCAGTCTCCACTTATTTCTACACTACTGGTGGCTTCTGTCACATTAGGACACCACTTCACCAGTCACTAATTAGTGGCTGAAACCAAATCCATTCAGTTAAACTCTGCATTTAATGAAATCTACTATCAACAGAACTTCAAGAAGTACCAATCTTGACTATGCCCTGCTCAGGGTTCCAGACCCAGTCAGCTAAAAAAAAAAAAAAAAAAAAAAAAAAGAAGAGAAAAAAAGAAAAAAAAAGTCTAATAAAACACCAGAGTGTACCTTAGTTTCCTTTTAAAGTCTCTGTATTGACCTTTATGCTTGCCCCAAGGCACTAATCTGTGTACAGCAGGATGTATTAATGTTTACCCAGACTCTGCCTTAGCCCCATAAGGAAGAGGTCAAGGGCAATTTTATCATCCCAAACAACCCAGACCTGTGAGTTCAGGTTGGTCTGAATGCCTTCCAGGGCCAAGGTGGTATCTTTGACATTAGCTGAAGAGATCAAACAAATTTCTTAACAGCTTTAATTGGATAACTAAAGTTGCAGAGGAAACCTCCCATGACAATGTATAAACAGTAAGTCAGATATCGCTTACATATCTCCCCAGAGTAACCAACTGTAGTTTCATTCAAGAGAGACCACTCTTCCTGAAAAAGACAGTGTTTGGGAAGGAAAACACCATCACAGATTTGTTTTACTTGTCCTAGAACATCACAGTGAAATCATCTTTTGTGTAAAGTTTCTTTCACTCAGCATAATGTTTCTGAGATGCATCCATACTATCATGTATAAGTGTAGCTTGTTATTTTTTATGGCTAATTAGTATTCCATTGGAGGATTATGCCTCAGTTCATCTAGTCTCTTCATGGACATCTATGCTTTTTCCAGTTTCTGGCCATTATACACACTAAAATGTTCGTAGTAGCTTTAAGTCTTTTTGTGAATCGAAGTTTTTATTTCTCCTGGGTAAATACCTAGGAGTAGAATTGCCAGGTGTTAAGCAGGTGTATGTTTAGTTTAAAAGAAATTGGCAGACCCTTTCCCAAAGCAGTTTGCACCATCTCTCTCCTACCAACAGTGTGTGAGTTCTCATTCTCCACATCCTTACCAACATTTAGTATTGTCAAGTCTTTTATTGTGTAGCCATTCTGGTAATTGTGCAATAAGTTATTAATATTTTTGCTCATCATAAAGACTGTTTCTTTCAACTTTCACTGGAATGTTTAGTGACTATAGATAACAATAGCAAAACTAATGGAAAAGTGCTGCTTACACACATAAGCTCTCTCCCCAAACACCGTAATTACACACGGTATTCAGAGGAACAGGGTGGGAGGAGAGAACTAGGCAGAAGAATGTTCAAATCCCAGTTTTATAACTTGGTAACTTGGAGATCTTTAACATATGAAAAACTGACTCTTGGGTGCCTGGATGGCTCAGTCAGTTAAGCGGCCGACTTCAGCTCAAGTCATGATCTAAGGGTTTATGGGTTTGAGCCCCACTTTGGGCTCTGTGCTGACAGCTCAGAGCCTGGAGCCTGCTTCGGATTCTGTGTCTCCTCTCTCTGCCCCTCCCTGCTTGTGCTCTGTCTCTCTCCATCTCTCAAAAAATGAATAAATGTTAAAAAGAAATTTTTTTAATATAAAAAAAACCCTGATTCTCAGTTTTCTGATAAAGTTGTGGGGAAAAAAAATCACCTAAAAAGTACATAAAACATTAAATATAGAATTATAGTTAACACATTGTAGTATGAGGCAGGAGTCCATTAGCTGTGGCCTTATGAATTTTACTTAACTTTTCAAAGTATGTTTCATTATTTGCAAAATTGGAAAATAAGCTCATTTTGGCATGGTGTCAGGAACATATAATAGTAACCAACATTTCTAGAAAACTTACTATGTAATTGTTTAGCAATTATACCTGGGTCATTTCATTCAAACCTCACCACAAGTTCCTTAAGATTATGAGGCAGGTACATTATTGTCTCCATTTTGCAAGGCTTTGAAAGATCTTGTAACTTGCCTCAGTTTTAAGGTTTCCAGACTCTGGAAACTGAATATACTGCCTCCACAACAAATAAATGAAAGCTAATTTTGTTTATTACTATATTGCCAGTTGCTATCTCTATTACCTTTTTTTCCTTTCTAATATATTTTAAAAAGCTGAAAGAGTTTCAAAGTCAAATATTAGCCCTTTTGAAAAAAATTATATTTAATATATAAATCTAATACATACAATAAATATAATATGTAAATAGAAGTCTAATATATGTATTAATACAGATTTTTATATATTTATATAATATATATATTTCACCTAATATATATATTTTTAATAAAATATATATGTTTTTTTCCAAAGAGTCAATATTTGAATTCAAAACCCTTTAAGCTTTTTAAACTATATTAGAAAGGAAAAAAAAAGGGTAGTGAGATAGCAATATATTTTCTATATACAAAATTAGGTGTTATATATATTAATTATATTTATTCTCTTATGTATTAAAAAGCTTTTCTGACAAGAGATTTTAAATTGCTTTCTGCTGCCCCTTAGTAACTGATAGCACATATTTCTGAGATAACTGACTTGAATAATAATCAATATTTGTGTTAAACTTCTAGCAGTATCTTTGCCCTAATAGGTCTGCCAGACACAAAGCAAATAAATACCGTAAGATGAGTAGGTGAAGCAAAAGGTGAAGGTTGCTGAGGGCGTGACATAACTTGGCTGGTAAGCATCATGGCAGCCTGGGGGTCTCTATAATTCCATGAACAGCAAATGGGCCAGTTTTGGGTCAGAAGGGTCTGGGACTACTACTTCCATAACTGAGTTCCTCAACCTCCCTTTGGAAATACACATGAACAGACCATCAGCTCCTATCCCATGCCCATTATTACTAGACAAGAATGTCATTTTTACCAGAAGGTACTATCCACCATGTGCACTCATCTATGGAATTTCTCATTATATACCATAAAATTGATCACCAAACAGCACCTAAGAAAGTGAAACAAGGGGGAAAATGCACAATTCACTACAGTGCAAAGTCACCTAATCCCTTAAAAAAGAATTGCCAGTTCATTGCTTCTTCTGTAATCCATCAGCAAGGTCTGCAAACTATTTAAGCTCAGTCATGCACAAGTGATTACAGAAAGAGCCATATACAAAATAGGCTTTCATATTAAAAAGGCTATTGGAAAGTTATGTCCCAGCTATCTTCCTGCTTTTTGATGAGGAAAACACTCACACGAAACATCAATCAACAGCTTGAGCCAAATGAAAGAAAACTTGAAATAACCATTTATAAATAAATGAATCCAAGTGGCTGGAGATGAAGTAACTTAAAGTTCCAAGGTCTTTACATATTAGAGTCTGATCATGTTGTGGCCAATGATAAGAAAGGAGTCACAGACTGCACATCATCATAGAAATGAGGATGTCACTCCAAGGTTAACCTCATTTGAATTTATTTATGATAGTCTTTAATATACAAGGCTAAACCACTTGAGCGTTTTAATTGAGTTAGGAACTTACAAGTAAAAAACATAAGATGGTTCATCACTGAATAGGGAAAACTAATAAAATGAGAAAAGGAGAACAGTTGCTAACAAATTGTGATCATTACCTTGCCTTTTGAAAAAAAAAAAAAAATCACCCTACCTAACAACAGAAATGTCTCTCACTGAACTAAAGCAATGCAATGGTTTAGAAAACATTCACTTATCTGTGATTGAAGCTTCAAGTCAAAGCATATATGGAAAGACATCTGGGAAATATTTTCCATCGTAGCCTCCCTGGGATGAATCAAACGTGGTGTCCTTTAGGATGCCTTCCTTCAAAGGTTCAACAGATTCATGCTCCAAGGTTAACAGGTAAGACCTGTTTTGTTTCATTCACAATGATTTTTCTATTTCTCATCGAGTTCTTAACATACTTCACTAAGAAGCCTCCACTGGCACTCCAGGTCAGTGCTGCTATAGTTCAGATGGTCCAAATTAGATTAAAGGAATAAAAAAGTAAAAAAAAAGTAATACCTTCTAAATGCTGAAACAAAGTATAAATGTCTGGGGTTTGGTGTAAAAGTCATTTTTAAAAAACTATGTTCTAGGATACAAATGTGTATCTACATATATGCTGAACAAATACCAGTTGTTTACCACGGAGACATGGTTTTTGTCTTTGTTTTTTTTTGGTTTTTTTTGTTTTTTTGGAGAGTTTCATTGGAGGAATTCTTGTACTGTTCAGAAGCTTTGGATGACTAAATGCTGTCCCCAGTTTATTGGGGATGGATGTCTTACAAGCTCTCTCTACATTTGCCTTTTTAACAGGAGGCTCATAAACAGGAGGCTCATATAAGAAATTAAGTTATTATATGAAGAACAGAATATGAAAGACCATTCGGGCTGCAAATGATGCCATTTTGGATTTGGGTTTGAATTGTGCTAGCTGTAGGACTTTAAACAAGTTACGTAACCTTTCCAGGCCTCAGTTCCTCATCTAAAACAAAAACTCCAGTGCACCTGGGTGGCTCAGTCAATTAAGCATTGGACCTCGGCTCAAGTCACAGTCTCATGGTTCATGAGTTTGACCCCCATATTAGGCTTGCTGCTGTCAGTGCAAGGAGTGGGTCTCCTCTCTTTCTCTCTCTCTCTCTCTGCCCTTCCCCCACTCTCTCTCAAAAATAAACTTTAAAAAAAAAAAATACCAACTCCTTTTGTAAATTCCGAAGAGTAAGTGAGATAATCAAAGGAGAAGAGTGGTTGGCTCATAGAATACACTCAATAAATCTTAGCTACTATTATTGTTATCATTGTTAGTATTGTTACTTGGGAAAGGAAAAGAAGAATTTTTTCATGAAAATCAGATCTGCCAACCAGACAAAAGGTTCTTAAAGAGATATAAAAAATAGGCCAAAAAGTTTGAGGCCATTTCTTGTCCTTCAAGACAGCACAAACCTGAAAATTGTGTCCTTCTATTACAGTGTTTATCAAACTTTAATATGCAATAGAATCACCCCCATGATCTTGTTAAAAATGCAGGTTCTGATTCAGTAGGTCTGAATGGGGCTAAAGATGCTATATTTCTTTTTTTAATGTTTATTTCAGAGGCAGGGAGGAAAGGAGGCAGAGAGCGAACATGCAGCAAGCAGGGAAGGGGCAGACAGAGAGGGAGACAGAGAATCCAAAGCGGGCTCCTCACTGTCAGCACAGAGCCTGACGTGAGGCTCAAGCTCACAAGCTGTGAGATCATGACTTGAGCCAAAGTTGGACACATGATCAACTGAGCCACCCAGGTGCCCCAAGATGCTCTATTTTTTTTAATTTCATTTTTCATTTTATATTTTTAATATGAGATTTATTGTCAAATTGGTTTCCATACAACAGCCAGTGCTCATCCCAGAAGGTGCCCTCCTCAATACCCATCACCCACCCTCCCCTCCCTCCCACCCCCCATCAACCCTCAGTTTGTTCTCAGTTTTTAACAGTCTCTTATGCTTTGGCTCTCTCCCACTCTAACCTCTTTTTTTTTCCCCTTCCCCTCCCCCATGGGTTTCTGTTAAGTTTCTCAGGATCCACATAAGAGTGAAAGCATATGGTATCTGTCTTTCTCTGTATGGCTTATTTCACTTAGCATAACACTCTACAATTCCATCCACGTTGCTACAAAAGGCCATATTTCATTCTTTCTCATTGCCATGTAGTACTCCATTGTGTATATAAACCACAATTTCTTTATCCATTCATCAGTTGATGGACATTTCGGCTCTTTCCATAATTTGGCTATTGTTGAGAGTGCTGCTATAAACATTGGGGTACAAGTGCCCCTATGCATCAGTACTCCTGTATCCCTTGGGTAAATTCCTAGCAGTGCTATTGCTGGGTCATAGGGTAGGTCTACTTTTAATTTTTTGAGGAACCTCCACACTGTTTTCCAGAGCAGCTGCACTAGTTTGCATTCCCACCAACAGTGCAAGAAGGTTCCCGTTTCTCCACATCCTCTCCAGCATCTATAGTCTCCTGATTTGTTCATTTTGGCCACTCTGACTGGCGTGAGGTGATACCTGAGTGTGGTTTTGATTTGTATTTCCCTGATAACGAGCAACGTTGAGCATCCTTTCATGTGCCTGTTGGCCATCCGGATGTCTTTAGAGAAGTGTCTATTCATGTTTTCTGCCCATTTCTTCACTGGGTTATTTGTTTTTCGGGTGTGGAGTTTGGTGAGCTCTTTATAGATTTTGGATACTAGCCCTTTGTCCGATAGGTCATTTGCAAATATCTTTTCCCATTCCGTTGGTTGCCTTTTAGTTTTGTTGATTGTTTCCTTTACTGTGCAGAACGTTTTTATCTTCATGAGGTCCCAATGGTTCATTTTTGCTTTTAATTCCCTTGCCTTTGGGGATGTGTCAAGTAAGAAATTGCTACAGCTGAGGTCAGAGAGGTCTTTTCCTGTTTTCTCCTCTAGTGTTTTGATGGTTTCCTGTCTCACATTCAGGTCCTTTATCCATTTTGAGTTTATTTTTGTGAATGGTGTGAGAAAGTGGTCTAGTTTCAACCTTCTGCATGTTGCTGTCCCGTTCTCCCAGCACCATTTGTTAAAGAGACTGTCTTTTTTCCATTGGATATTCTTTCCTGCTTTGTCAAAGAGGAGTTGGCCATACGTTTGTGGGTCTAGTTCTGGGGTTTCTATTCTATTCCATTGGTCTATGTGTCTGTTTTTGTGCCAATACCATGCTGTCTTGATGATTACAGCTTTGTAGTAGAGGTTAAAGTCTGGGATTGTGATGCCTCCTGCTTTGGTCTTCTTCTTCAATATTACTTTGGCTATTCAGGGGCTTTTGTGGTTCCATACAAATTTTAGGATTGCTTGTTCTAGCTTCGAGAAGAATGCTGGTACAATTTTGATTGGGATTGCATTGAATGTGTAGATAGCTTTGGGTAGTATTGACATTTTGACAATATTTATTCTTCCAATCCACGAGCATGGAAGGTTTTTCCATTTCTTTATACAAGATGCTATGTTTCTAAATTTTTTTTTCAACGTTTTTTATTTATTTTTGGGACAGAGAGACAGAGCATGAACGGGGGAGGGGCAGAGAGAGAGGGAGACACAGAATCGCAAACAGGCTCCAGGCTCCGAGCCATCAGCCCAGAGCCTGACGGGGCGCTCGAACTCACGGACCGCGAGATCGTGACCTGGCTGAAGTCGGACGCTTAACCGACTGCGCCACCCAGGCGCCCCCAAGATGCTATGTTTCTAATGAGCTCCTTGGTGATGCCAATACTGCCAGATCATACTTAGACCAATAATGAAAGTTAAGGCAAGTTCTCTCCTCTCTCCTTTGCATACCATCATGTTTCCAGTAGATGATGATGACACTCGAATCCAAGTCTCATCGCTAGACTGGAAGATCTTCAATGTATATCTGAGTGGACCAAAACTTCAGTTTTCTTGTATACCCTTCTTAAATACCATGTTCTGATCAAGAACTACTCAAAATGTTTCTCCCTTACCCCATTAAAAATGTGTCCTGAAGTTTCCACATTCAACCATTAGACTGTATTTCCTCCTAAAGGAACTATTTGCCAAAATAACTTATAGCACAGAAAGTAGCTAGTAATCTTAAACAAAATTGGGTGTTTGGTTTCTAGTTAAAAGGCACAGCTATTTCCCAAATCCTTACCTACTGCTCTAAACCTAAACACAAATAATTAACCTGCCAGCTTTTCCTGGATTTTACCAAAAAATATAAAACAGCATTTTATAATGTGACAATGTACACATGCAGACTGTACAACAGTGTAGACATTGACATAACCTATTAATAACATTTAATATACAAATAGAAATGGTTTAGTTATCGAGAGAGAGGATATAGCTTAGTAGTTAAGATTATGAACTCTGGAGCAAGGCTGCCTGGATTCAAGTTTTGACTACACAACTTAGTTCGAGTATTTATAGACCACTACCACAAAATGCAAGCCAGTGACTTATAAGCAACATAAATTTATTTCTCACAATTGAGAAAAAAATGATTTTCATGGCTGAAAGTCATGATGAGCGGGCCAGCACGGTCAGGTAAGAGCCCTCTTCCAGGCTACTGAATTCTCCTTGTAACCCCACATGACAAAAGGGGCAAGGAAGTTCTGTGGGGTCTCCTTTATAAAAGCACTAATCCCAAGAATGAGGACTCCACCCTCATTACTTAATCATCTCCCAAAGTCCCCACCTACTAATACCATCATCTTAGGTGGTTAGGATTTCAACATACAACCTTTTTTGGGAGGGGGAAAACCAAGAGGGGAAAGGACACAAATTTTCAGACCATACATAGCAACTACTCATATCTATGACAATGACAAAGCTACCGCACTTCTGTGCCTCAGTTTCCCCAACTATAAACTGAAGACAGTAATAGTACCTAACTCAGAGTTATAAGGATTAAAGTCAACGAGTTAATATGTATTGAGTGCACACTATACTACCTAATAGTAAGTGCTGAGTGTGTTAAGTAATGTTTCTAAAATTGTGACAGCATTTTAATACACAGTGAAGTTTAATAGAATATAAACCTACATCAGTTAATATCTTACTCATTGCAAACTCGATAGTTTTCTATCCTAAAACTTTTCTTCTAGCTTTTCTAGTATCCCAACAGCTTACTTTCTTGTATTTTCCCTTAGCTTCCAGACTTCCATGTTAAAATTCTTTTGAATTCAAAACCTCAGCTCATACAGCCTCATCAAGGCAAAGATTTCATTACAAAGAAGACAGAAATTACTCACTATTCCAGGTTCCTAATGATACCAAGTATAGTCATGGGCTTTAACTGTGCTCATAACCAAACATTTAAGAGCTTAAACAGAGGGAGGCATTTTATAAATGCATAGTAATTCTTCAAAAGTTCAGGTGTATCGCCAGAAAAGTCTCCAGACTGGAGCTCCACAGAAAGAAATATCATGTTATTCAAGCTTGATTATTTGTTTTTGTCCTCCCCAAACTCATGAAAGATTATTGCCCTTCAACATGTCATTGTATAGTCACCTTCCTTTTTAGGCTGAAACCTTTGGGAGTTCTAGAGACCCTAGTAAAGACAGAACCATTTTGCTTTGCCTACATTTAGGCAACTGTACTAATGTGTATCCTGTACATCCTATGAAATTATAGAAGACTCTAAACATCTATAAAAGCTGTACATCTTGGCTACATTGGGGAAAGAAGACCTCCCATTAAAAAGGTTCATAATCCTCTTCATGTTTTAATCCTCCATTCTCACCAACAACAAAACTCATACTATGGCAAATAGGAGGGATATTACCATGAGAAAGAATACTAAGAAACCATACCCTTCTTCCATGCCATTCAGGCCTTGGAAGACCTGCTTGCCTTCTTGCTTCCAGTATCTTGTAGCATCTAGCACTCATGCATGAACAAAAAACAGTGTCCAGGTGGATGAAAGCTTTACTTGACATCTTGAAACCAACAATATTATTTCTCTGATTTCTGCCAAAAGACATGTCAGAATATGGGAAAGATAGAGACTACATATTTTAAGAAAGAAGAAAACAGTTTCCCTTATAAACCCATATGAAAATGAAGGAATGAGAATTACAGTAGTCTAATCTGTAAGACCAAAAAAATTCTACTCCAGCCATATTTGACTTCAGACAACTTGATGTTTAAGTAATCGACTCTGTGTCAACAACACTCAATTTTTTTTAATGAGCTAACTTAAGCCCCACTAACCAGGTACCCAGTTTTTGTTTAATTGTTAGGAGTTCTTCCTTTTTCTTATGTGCTTTCAGTTTCCTTTATGTTGAAACCCACAAAATTACTCTAACAAATTAAAGAATCTTTGTTTTGTGTGTTTTGTTCAGGGATAAATAAATCCCAAGTGCCTAGAGCATTGCCTGGCTCTACCAGTGAATGAATCCTATTTCTGTGAGTGAAAGTACACTGATGTGCTTATAAATATTCAAGAGTTTGGAGGTAAAGCACATGGCATATTGCGAACACAAGGATGAGACAGCATTCTCTCAACTTTCGGAAAAATTATCCTACAAGTGGCTCCAGGGCACACAGGTGAGGTGATAAATAAAATTATTTGTTTATTTATTTTATTTAATTACTGATAACAGGTATTACAGTCTATGGTTCACCTCACCTTCCCTCCTGAAATGCTGGTTAATATGTTGTAGCATATGAGTTCTGGAATCACAGGTGGTTTGAATTCTGGCTTTACTACTCACTATGTGATCTTAAGCAAAACAATTACTTTTAAGAGCCAATTTTCTTATTTGTGGTATAGAGATAAGGGTAGTTCCTGTCTTCTAGGACTATCAACAAGAATTCTACTAAATATATACAGACAGAGCTCTTAGTGCCTACACATAAAAAACACTAAACATACATTTGCTGTAATTAATAATAGCTCCCCAGAAGCTACATTAGATGGACCCAAATATTTAACTCGGGTCTCTCTATACTTGGACACAAAAATGGGGAAAATGAAAAGATACCATCTTTTGAGGTATTACCGAATTATAATTACCTTTAAAATAAAGCTACTTCTTCAACATGCACAACCAAACATAACCAAATAGAGCACATAAACACCACTATTCCCTGGTGCACAAGCATAAAGATTTTATAGGTGAAATTTTCCCACACATAAAACAACAGTTTAGACACAGTACAGTCAACATAACATTCATTACACAACACTGGCAACTTTGGTCTCATAAAATCTGTGCCTGTGTGGATTATCAATTGTATTATCTTCAAGGTTTTATACTTGGCATGTCTCACAATCTTATTTCTAGGAGATTCTCTGCCATACCTTGGATCTTTTCATAGCTGTTAACCAGTAATTTGTCTTTAACTTAAATTCAAATAATCAACTGCCACCATTTCTGTCATTTCAGTATTTTAGCCTACGTTCTTTATTCAGGCCTATAATGATATCAAATACAGAAACTGTGATATAACTACCTTTAAACAGGACTTATTCTTGGGATAGTGTCTGTTAATTTACTAGACTAAATAAAGCCTGAACCCTACTTCTGCATGGCTAACCCTCCTCAGCCTATTTCTAACTTCCCTCAAAAACCTCTCACTGGATACATTTAGACTCTCTGTGTACCCCATCTCCCCCTGGCCCCAGAAGGACTACTGCTCCTACTGCTTCTTATGAGGAACTTTTTTTTTTCTTTTTTAAATTTATTTATTTTGAGAGAGACAGAGTGAATGAGTGCACATGAGCAGGGCAGGGGCAGAGAGAGTATCCTAAGCACACCTTGCACTCTCAGCATGGAGCCCAATGCAGGCTCAAACTCAGACATGAGATCATGACTTGGTTCAATTCTCAACTGAAATCAGGAGTTGGCAGCTTAACCAATTGAGCCACTTAGGCACCCTGAGGCATTTTCATTACCACGAACTAAACAGAGACTTTGTGTTCATTGCCTCATTTATGGTGGAAAGAGAATATATGTTATTTGGCTAAGGGTAACATTATCAATAAATACTGAAGCTGGAATTTTAGACTAATAGATTCCAAAGACCATATTTTATTAGATTAAGACAATATTCTAAAACTTCTACCCAAGTATCTAATCCTATATAATTAAAAACTATAAGTCAATATTTTACTCACTTATAGAATTTACATGGTTTTTAGAACCAGTCTGATTAAATGATTTACATTCTTTATTTGCAGGAGAAAGGCAGTGTTCAATTCTGCAATTTCCTGCTATTGGTTTTTCCCCAGCATTTCAACAAAATGCTATTTATTCAACTTGAATATGTAAAATTGATATCCTTTACACAGCAACCTTGAGTATCATTATTTGTTTTGGAACGTTATGTAACAGAATTGTAAGATGCCATTCAATGTAACACATATGAATGGAAACAAATTTAAAATAAAATAAAACTCAGCTTAAACACTGGAATTCATCAATAGTACTACTGATTAAAGAACTAATTTTCACTGTATTTTTTCACGGTTTTCATTCTTTCCCTTAATACAGTTGACCTTTGAACACAAGTTTGAATTGTATGTGTCCATTTATACACTTTTTATAAATATAGAAAAGTACTCTGAATGTATTTTCTCAACACTTTTTCTCTAGCTTATTTTAAGAATACAGTTGGGGCGCCTGGGTGGCGCAGTCGGTTAAGCGTCCGACTTCAGCCAGGTCACGATCTCGCGGTCCGTGAGTTCGAGCCCCGCGTCAGGCTCTGGGCTGATGGCTCAGAGCCTGGAGCCTGTTTCTGATTCTGTGTCTCCCTCTCTCTCTGCCCCTCCCCCGTTCATGCTCTGTCTCTCTCTGTCCCAAGTAAATAAATAAACGTTGAAAAAAAATTAAAAAAAAAAGAATACAGCAAATAATGCATAAAAGTCCACAAAATACATATTAATAAACTGTTATCAGTAAGGCTTCCAATCAATACTCAGTTATTCAATTCGGGAGGTGAGGGTTCAAAAATTATACATGGATTTTCAACTGTGCAGGAGGTCAGTGCCACAGCCACCCCCCCCCACCATCATTCAAGGGTCAATTGTATTTCTTATATTCTACAGTAGCAATTCTAAATATCTGGAATGATGATGAAATCTAAATATCAGAGGAAGGCTATAGACATTCCCTTTAAAAATACACAAAACAAACACATACATATGAATACATACCACCGTTTTTCATATAATTTTAGGGAATGTTTATCAGAATCCTTTTCCCAAGTTTTCAATGAGTTTGTATTGATAGGAAGTAGTAGTATCTAGATTTATGTTATCCATGCAGAAAAATCACACCTGGCTGTAGAGTTTAACAAGATAAATTACTAGCTACTTGAGAAATAACTAGCTTGCAGGCATGAAAAAAAAAAAAAAAACCTTATCAACAAGATTACTTCAGCAAATCCCAGGGTCATGTATGTGAAATCCCCATGTTACCCCCTTGGAAAGTAGAGCTTCATTATCTATGTCTGAAGAGCTTGTCTTCCAGCTATGACTCCAGAAGTGGATATATAAAAGATGATTTCGAACAGTTGTAAGAGAGATACATACTCAACCCTAAGCTGATACTCATTTCGTTTCATGGAGAAAACAATACTCAAAGGTTTAAACCCAAGATCATAGCTATATTCCAGAGAATTCAAATATTGCCCCACTTTCCATACTCTGTGGTTCATAGCTTCAACAGTTGCTTATACCAAAGCTATTACAATTACAGAAAAGTATTTAAAAAGGACCATCAGAACAGGTGTGTTTAATCCTTTCGCCTCTCATGCTTAAATTCACATTCTTTCAATTCTCTAAGTTATTTTCTATTAGCTTAATTTACCGAAAGGTGATTTGGGACAAAGAGATGATTAAACTAATCCAGGTTGAAAGAAGGTGATTTAATTATGAGTCATAGAGCCTCGTTCCCACAGGAAAAAAAAAAAAATCAGAAAGTAGGTGAACATTTAGATAATTCAAAAATAATTATATACTTCTAGTATATAATGTAAAGTTGATTATCTAATGACCAGTGAGCAAATTAGATTATGCATATGCTAACATTTCTTTTCCTAACCTGAAGTTCTATTTAACTATTTCCATTGATTAATAATATTTCACCAGTAGGATATTTAGAAACCTAGCCATTATCTTCAGAGAAAGCAGAAAAGGGGAAGAAAGAAGTTAAATGGAAACAAATACAACAGCAATTTCTCATGTAGACAGAGTATTTTTTTTTAATGTTTATTTATTTTTGAGACAGAGAGAGGCAGAGCATGAATGGGGGAGGGTCAGAGAGAGAGGGAGACACAGAATCCGAAGCAGGCTCCAGGCTCTGAACTGTCAGCACAGAGCTCGACGCGGGGCTCGAACTCACGGACTCTGAGATCATGACCTGAGCCGAAGTCGGACGCTTAACCGACTGAGCTACCCAGGCGCCCCTGGACAGAGTATTCTAATGTACTAACTGGAGACCTAAGAATGGTAACCATCATCTAAATAAACAATTAAGCTTAAAACCTAACTCTCAGCACAGGTAAAATTATCCCCAAATTTTGTTGGATTTTGGCCTAGGGGGGTTTCTAATTACTATTTATCAGCTCCATAAATAACACTATTTATTATGACTTATATACATAAGATATATATATCTTATGTATATAGATACATTAAAAATTTATAGTCCTATATTTTCACCAAAATTTGCAAAATATCTTCTTGTTTGTAAAACTGTGTTGACCTGAGGCAGCCTGTGTCACATCATTAGTGATGACTGAATGTAAGTTGTTCATCTCAAACTGGTTTCCAGATCTTTATCACAGTTTAAAACTTCAGTTTCTTCAAACTACCTCAGCTGATCCTCATTCAGTATAATACTAGGTCTTCTACTTCCTCCACTTCATCCTGCTCCCTCTCATCTTCTCACCTCTTTCTTAAATCTTTCACTGGCTACCTAAGCTAATTCTTGACAGAAATGTGGTAGTTCTATTAATTAGCATTCTCAAAAACATTGTGGTATGGGTGCTCCCCTTGTATTTAAAACACTGCTAGATGTCTTTGTGAGAAATAAAGAGCTCTCATCCATGTTCCATGAAAATTAGATGAGGGAGAGTTCATAAAATTCTGCAAGTTTGGAAGCACTTAAACTGGGACAACTGCACATGGTGATTTTGACCTAAGAAATGTATAGAACAGATTCTACTGGCCTCAGATGAAATGGAGGTTGGGGCCAGATGTGTACAACTGAATCTATTGCCAGTTAAATCAGTTCACCTGGAGAGAGTGGTGAGCCTTAGACCTCTGGAACTGGTCCTGACTCTGGGCGCCAAATATACATTTGTACTATCTCATGAGGGACTAAGTAATTATTCAGCAGTGCCCAACCCTCACCCACTTATAGGCAGCCACATCAAGAGTATTGTGGGAATGTTATCTTTACTTTGTTTATTCCATGCCAGAATCTATTTTGTTCAAGGTGAACGTTTGAAAGGAAGTTGTACAAGTTCATAGAGAAGGACACTGCATCTTTTCTATTCTGCCCTTTCACTGCCACCCTTATCCACTCTTCAGTCATGCTGTAAAATATGCCAAAACCATGAGGCCAGTTCAATAGACAAGTGGATCCAGACCTATGTTTTTCTGAATGCCTATAATGCCACCACAAGACTACAAGACTCATTTCACCTTTATTGCTGCTTGATGAGCTGAAACTCAGGCATGCCAGAACCTTCTGAAAACATGGAAAGCCACAAAGCAGTGTCACCTGGATGAAGGAAAAATGAAAGCCTCCCCAGGTAAGAGAAGCTGGAACTTCAGAGTAGAGCTTAGCACTCTAAAGCTAGAGGAATTTCCCTTCCAGAAAAGAATTATTATAAAACTACTGTAATTACCAAAAGTGAAAAACTTTGCTTTTTACCGGACATGGTAAGAATTTCTAAAAATATACAGAATAAGAAGTAGGAAACAAAATCAGAAATTTTACAGTAGAAATTTGCTACCCTAGGGCACTGAATTGAGTCTTCAATGGTCTGTGAGGGTAAGAGCATCAGACCTCAAATGGCCTGGAACTTGAGCTCTTGAGCTGTGACCTCAAGAGGATTACTAAGAGTCATCACTCTTCTGGAAAAGATGGAGGTGTAAGGCACAACCAACATAGGAATGGGTACTAATCCTGACAGTGAAGAGCCTTAAAAGTGTGCAAAGTGCTCATAAAAGCTGAGTGGCATGAGGTAACACATCCAGCCAGAAAAAGAGGGCACAAATAGAAGGGAATACAGTAGTCTTCCCAAAGTGAAGGCCACAGGCTGATCGGTATGCTCTAATGCATCTGAAATTGCATGAATATAGAAATTTCTATGGTTTCATATTTCCTATTCTGTGTGATTTCATCTACAGTTTTGACTACATACCATATGCTGAAACCTCCAAATCCTACATGTCAAGCCTGTTTTATGTCTCATTTTCTAACTTGTTTAGCCAGCTGTTCAATATATTCATCATTTCTCTGTCATATCAAACAGTATTTCTGCACCTGATCTCATCACTTTCACCCTGCCCATATCTAAATGCTCCTTAATATTAGTTTGGGTTCTCCAAGAAGCAGATGCTACATAGGGATTAGAGATGCAAGAGCTTTACTGGAAACCCCTGTTAAGAAAAGATGGGCCCAGAGTAGGCAGAAGACCCTTCAGACCACAGTGTAGATCTGAAAATGTGAAAGGAAAGGATGGAGAAAAAATCAAACAGAAAAAGCCACACACTGCAGTGCAGTTCTGAGAGTCTTAACCAGGCAAAAGGCAATTTCTTGAGCAAAAATTACTGGTAGAAAAGTCCCACACAGGCAGGAAGGGCCCGGCTCCAACACAACCATAGTCACCAGGCATTGGCTAGTAGGGGCTTAGTTATCCTTTGCACAGCCAATCCAAAAGGTGCTACATAGTTGGAGCCGTCAGTCACTATGTACCTTGTAACAGGTACTCTTAAAGGGACATGGAATGATGCATCTGCCTTGTCTTCACATTTCTTATTTTCTTTTACCTTGTGGTCCTGCCATCCTTCCAATTTACCCTAATTAGGAACCATTAACCATTTAATTCCTCTCCTACCTCCCAAATTCATAAATTTGCTTTTTAAGCATTTCCCAAATCCATCTTCTCTTCTCCATCCCCAACTCCAATTAATCCTGTTCAAATTTTCATTCTCTACTGCAACAAATTCTAACTCCTTTATTCATTTTATTCCCCCCAAATCCACCCAACACATAGGTTTGCCAGAGAAATATTCACGCACATTCTTACCAGGGTATATAAAATCCCCACAGCCTAGGACTTCTGCCTTGTCTCCAGCATGGTCTCCAGTCTTCATGATCCAGAGACATTAAATGTTGTTTTGCACCTCCATGTCTTATGCTCTAATTTTTCCTTCTGCCTAGTATTCCTCTCATTTCTCCATTCCTGGCTCATTTCTAAAAATGTTCATTCTTTAAGATTCAGCTCAAGCATGATTTAATCTAGTAAACTTTCCCTGACCACACTGGGTCATATGTATACTCTAAGTTCACATAAAACCCATGCAATTTCTACTTTACATTATAAATATTTGCATCTCGAGCCTCCAAAACACCAAGTTTCTTCAGGGCACTTACTCACTTTGGAGAAAAAGCTTCAAGGTTTATTATTCATCCATATATTCTCTACACCTAGAAAAGTATCAGTATAGGGGGCACCTAGGTGGCTCAGTATGTTAAGCGTCCAACTTTGGCTCAGGTCATGATCTTGCAATCTGAGTTTGAGCCCTGCATGGGATTCTGTGCAGAAAGCTCAGAGCCTGGAGCCTGCTTCAGATTTTGTGTCTCCTTCTCTCTCTGCCCCTTCCCCACTTGCACTCTGTCTCTTTCTCTCTCTCTCAAAAATAAAAACTTTAAAAAAATTTTTTAAATAAAATTTTAAAAAATTATATAGGTGCTTAATATATGGTGGTTAAACAATTTATGGAAAGAGAAAAGGAGTGAAAGGAAATCCCTAAAGAACTATTAAACTGCTCAACATTTCCAAATTTCTTTGTCATAGCAAACCAAATTTGTCAAGTGCTATAATTATCTTTTATTTCAACAGTCCTGTAAAGTTTCCACTAGGTATTATATTTCCACTAGAAAATTGAAGATCAGTGAGGTCAAATAAGGTTTTGAGATTTAACCCATCATTTGATTCCAAAGGCTTTTTGTCATCTGTTCCCCTTCATAGTCCAATTTAATTCCAATGACTAAATTCGATGGTAGAGTCAACTCCATGGTATAGTCACCTCCAATTACACTCAAAGACATTAAGTGCCATACTGGAAAAGTAGGGACTTTAGAATAGACTTGGATTTGCCACTTACTAGCAGTGAGCATTGAGAAAATTATACCAACTTCATAATGTTCATTTATTTTTTCTGGAGAGAAAAAAAAAGAGTATACCAGTACCTATTTTGCAGGGATCCTTTTAAGGACCATAGAGAACAGATATATACCACCTAGCATGATGCCTTGTGAGAATTAAACATTTAATATATAGTTGGCAACGGTGGAATGGATAATTTCATCCAGACACAGCAGAGCTACTAATAATCAGAGAAATGGCCCACCACATTATATTCCTGCTCTGTCCCACCCTCAGAGATGGTAACAAAAGACTATAAACAATGAGTCAACAGTCCAGAGGGCAAATTTTAAAAGACAGACTTTTGTAACCATCAATAGGTTCATTAAATCTTTGAAGATAAATATACCTAAAAAATTGTCTGAAGATATATTCTTCTGTAATATAATAGGTATAGTAGACAATTATAAACCTTTTTTTTTTTCTGTGCCCCTTGCTCATGGGGAAAATATCTTTTTTTTTTTTTTAATTTTTTTTTCAACGTTTATTTATTTTTGGGACAGAGAGAGACAGAGCATGAACGGGGGAGGGGCAGAGAGAGAGGGAGACACAGAATCGGAAACAGGCTCCAGGCTCTGAGCCATCAGCCCAGAGCCTGACGCGGGGCTCGAACTCAGGGACCGCGAGATGGTGACCTGGCTGAAGTCGGACGCTTAACCGACTGCGCCATCCAGGGGCCCCATGGGGAAAATATCTTTTGAAAAAGGTATCTTCTTAGAAATTTGATATTTGGAGTTATCAAAGATACTGCAAAATGGAAGAATCCCCTCGAGTGCATTCTATTCACATAATAAACTAAACTAATCATTATTTCAGCCAGGTTATCTGCATATTTCCTGAGAGTATAAGGCTTAAAAAAGGTCTTGTTTCTTGGCGCTTTTCCTTCTTGCAGCAGCCAGTTGCACTGTGAAAACGTCATCTTTTAGCAATTCATGAAGATGACTAATGAACTCAGGATTCTCACTGTACCCCAATTGTTTATTACCCTATTCATATGTTCTGTTGGATAAAGAATTTGAAGCCAACTTATTTTAATTTTAACATTTTAATCCAAATCTTGACATCTTCAAAATATTACCAGATCTTTTAAAGCAATTTAAAAATCAATTTGAGAGCAAGTCTACATGGAAAGAGCAAGTCTGGACATGTCCAATTATTCAGTGATTGTTCAAAAATGGGAGGCAGGCTGATGATACAGACAATTTGTGCAGGTGTGGGAGTATTTTTAATGTTCTACTCTGTGGCAGAAATAAAGTGCAGATTTGGATCCTTCTATGAATATTTCTATCTTAACCTTTTCTGTCCTTTTGTTAAGTAGAAATAAATTATTTACATCTTTGTTAAAGCTTATGAAGAAAGATGAGTAGTGTGATACCCCAAGGATGGCTCATCTACTGTGGTTTTCCTGTTTATAAGATTTGTAAGATGGTTAATTCTGAACTCTTACTGGAAGCATTAAAATAAAATTGCCCTAAAAATTTCTGCACACATGCACACTTCCACACACACACTTACTCGTTTAAATAATTCATTCCATGTAAAAAAAAAAAAGTTAAATATTTGCTAAAGTGCTTGAGATGTGGTGATGGAATGTTTTCTGCGGCTCATTATGGACCAATTTGTGCTCTATAGAAAGGTTGTCATCAGTAAAGATGGCCAAAATGACATGAGGAAAGTGGTAACAATTAAGAGTAGAGCAGTTTTATTTCTGTATTTTGGTGGTTATCAATTGTTTTAGAGCTTGACTTGCCACCTTGCAATTAAGTATAACTATCATTTCTAAAGCAGAACATTTTGTTCAAAAGAAAAGCTTGTCTTATAGTTGAAGTTGGTAGATCTTTCCAACTGAGTGCTAAAAGGATTCCAGAAGTGACTACCCAGTGGGCATCCAAAGCTTGAGAACTAGCCATCTGCCCATTGATTAAATCACTTTTCTGCCATAGGTTGATTTATGGGCACTAATTTCCAATCATTCTACAGACCTATATCTGAATCAGGTGATTGTACTCTAATTGTCCCTGTTTGAAAAAGCTCTATTTCTGATCATCTCAATCTCATCAGTTTCAGATTAAAAGTGTTCTTCAGACTTCAGAGCCACACTGCCCATAAATGTCACACAAGCCTAACAAAGATCTGATTTGCTGGAATATGTTTACCTTTATTAATATAAAAGATATATAATTAATGAAGATAATTTTTCTTTTCTGATAGATTTCAGTGAAAATTGGGACTGTAGTATATTTCCCAAGAAAAAATCCTAGATCAATAGAGTTATCAAATATAAGCAGGGAATCTAGACATTTACTATTCAATGAAATCTGTATTTATGTGGCCTAATTATGGCAAAGTCATTTATAGTAAAAAAACTCACCTCAACTTTACTGAACACCAGGATTACTGGTGTATTTTTCTGATGAAAACATCAAATTTAAAAGTCTACAGTGAGGGTAATGGCACTCTTATAGAGTTAAAGTCAAAAATACAATTTATCGAAGAACAAAAGTCCAAGGTGCCTTTTAACATAAGCAAGACCTTAAAACCATTCACTGAGACACAATTAATTCTAAAAACCAGCTTTATTATATCTAGGTAGTAGCATAGTATTTTAGTACTTCTAAAAAGATATTTTATCCAATAAAGCATTGAGATTTTTAATTCAACCAAGTTTAAAGTAGCATTTGGGCCTAAAACAATAAGCATATCTTGTTGGTTTTTTAAAAAATCTGTTGCCTTTTTATATGTTGTGGATGGTCAACATTTGCAACTGTATGATTTTCTGGTACTCCATAAAAAAGACTGATTTCAGTTTACTACACTTTATGTTCCTTTTAAGACTGATAGTCATGGAGTCATTGTAATAAATTCAGATGATCATAAATTTCTTCCAGGAATTCTATTTTTTATACATTATGGCTTCCTTGGAAGCGATTTTATAATATGGTACTAATCAATATTCCATTGTATAAGGAACTATAGAACCCCAACTCCCAGGATGTAATTATTCAGTTCATAGTACAAATTTACCAATAAATATACTTGAAATGATGCTTGGGAACAAAGGACTTTTAGTAACATGAAAAAGACTTAAATTATGCTGAGGCACAGAGAAATATAATGTGGCCTATGTACACACTTCTCTGTCTGAATGCATTTGAGACTACTTTTGAAGTGTTATCTGTAACAAAGATCCCTTTCAACCTAAGAGAAACATTTGGAATGCTGAGAAATGCAAAAATCAGGCAACAGCAACATTGTCACACCATGTACCATGCAAACAGCATGTGGGGACAGAGGTGTTATGCACAGCACACTTCGTTAGTTTGGTGAATATCAACTCAGAAATTTGAGTAAGCATTATTAGTCAAATAATTGCCACAGACAAAAATGCCCTTCAGTCTATTATGCCCCCTCTTTCCCTTGGCTTTGGGGATGGCTAACTTTGATTTGCCTTTTATCTAATTCAATCTCACCTGAAATGTACAAAAAAAAAAATCCAACTATATAAAGCACTATGTTAGTCTCCTAGAAAAATTCAATGAAATATCAAAAATAGTCCCCAATTTTATAATACAAAGATTTGACTTCCAGCTCCAACACTGAGGAAAGGTTTCACAGGTGAAGAATTAGTAAGACATTTACTTTTTAAGAGTATAAGCCTCTAGACAAGATCTCAAATGGCTGCACATTGGAATAATCTGGAGAACTCAAAAAATACTGCAGTCTAGGCCCTATGCCCAGAAATCCTAGCTGATTAACCTAGGAGATGGAAGACTTACGTTTCCCAAGGTTATTTTACTATTTAGACAATGTTAAAAACAATTACTCTAGGTCCTTCATTTATTTCAGTGGTTCTCAACCAGGGGTGATTTTGTTCCCTACTCCCTGGGGGACATCTGGCAATGTCTGAAGATATTTTTGATTGTTACTACTGGGAGAGTGCTACTTGCAACCATGGAGTAGAGGCCAGAAATGTTGGTGAACATCCTATAATGCACAAGACAGCTCCCACAAAGAATTATCAGATCAAAAATGTCCATAGTGCCAAGGCTAAGAAACCCAATTCATTCATTCAAGAAATATAAGCCAAAGAACCTGACTCTGTGCCAGATGGTGTTAGGTTCTGGGAACTCAGAACTCAGTCAAATTCTGACTTCATCATATAAACTAGCAGTATCTTTGGATAAGTTACAGAACCCTGCTATCCTCAGTTTTCTTATCTATAAAATAAAAAATATCATTTATCTCAAAATGGAAATTGAATTAGTTACAAGTAAAAACATTAGATAGATGCCCAGTACATAGTGGGTACTTAAAACTTTATCATTGTTGTGGTTTTTTTGTGCAAGTATAGAAGTCAGTCAAATACAGAAGGTAATTCCAGGCAAAGGGAATATTGGGTGCAACAGTCAAAGGAAGCAATGACATACCATTTTTTTTTTAATTTTTTTTTTCAACGTTTTTATTTATTTTTGGGACAGAGACAGAGCATGAACGGGGGAGGAGCAGAGAGAGAGGGAGACACAGAATCGGAAACAGGCTCCAGGCTCCGAGCCATCAGCCCAGAGCCTGACGCGGGGCTCGAACTCACAGACCGTGAGATCATGACCTGGCTGAAGTCGGACGCTTAACCGACTGCGCCACCCAGGCGCCCCAATGACATACCATTTTTAAAGAACTACCCAAAGTTCACTATTGCTGGGCATAATGAGTAAGTTGGGGTTTAGCAAATATCAAAGATGGAGAGATAGGTAAGAGTAGTGGACTAGAGGCAAAAACTCTCCAGTTTTTGCCCCTCCCCGTTGTATCCACATATTTTGCTAGGTGTATTTCTAATTCCTTACACTGAAAGTCTATTCCTTGTAACTGGGCTAACATTGTGACTTACTTTGGCTAGTGTAAGCCAACAGAAGTAGCAGTTTGCCAAGACTAAGCCTAAGTATCAGAAAGCCTGTCAGTTTCTACCTCCTCTTCTGGAATTTTGCTCAACAGCCAGAAAACAAGCTCTGACTGACCTTTTGGATAAGGAGACTAGTGACCTGATCACTTTGTCACACCAGCCAAGAGCCAGCCACTGGGCACCTGCCAGCTAACCACAGATGCACAAGATCTAGGTGAGGTGAGCTAGGCCTGAGCAAGATCAACAAACACCCCCTGCTGACCTAGTAGAAAATAAATATTTGTTGTTTTAAGTCACTGAATTTTGGCTTGTTCTTGCAGCATTCTTGCAGCAATAGATAACTGCAGTATCCAGACACAGAAATACCCAGATTATGGGATATCATTATAAACCATGACTAGGAGTTTGAACTTTTATTTTGAACCTAATGAAGAATCACTGAATAACTGTTAGCAAGAGACATTTAGGAAGTGTTTTAAGAAAAACTATTCTGGCAGCAAGTGACAGAGGGATCAGAGTGGGGCATGCCTAGAGTGGCAACTGGAGATGAAAAGAATTTGATGTCAGAGTTCCCACTGCTGAATCACTGCTAAATAAGAGGATTAAGAGCTATGAAAAATATTTTTAAAAATTTTTTTAACACAAATAGAGAGACAGAGAGAGGCAGAGCATAAGCAGGGGAGGGGGAGAGAGAGACACACACAGAATCCAAAGCAAGCTCTGGGCTCTGAGCTGTTTGTTAGCACAGTGCCCGACGTGGGGCTCAAACTCACGAACTGCGAGACCATGACCTGAGCTGAAGTCGGAAGCTCAACCAACTGAGCCACCCAGGCGTCCCAAGCTATGAAAAATATTTAATGGAAAATGTAGATTTTAAAAACTATGATTTATTAAATATTATATTAGTATCCTCCCTCCAAAAATTCTGGAAAGCTATTAAGTTCTCTAAGACTATTTGATGTCCAATTAACCTTGCTTTTATTTTTTATATGTTAAAAGAGTTGATAACAGACATAGTAGACCCTAATTCAAGCAGAAGTCAGATGGCTATTTTGGAGATGGTATGGAGACACTTCAGTGAATGGGGATGATAACTTCTAAGTTCCATTTCACATCTCCTTTCCTAGGGTTCTATTGGGAAGGAGAAGTAAAGTATTTGGAACTGCAGTGTACTTTTTCTTTGTTTACAGTAGCCTGCCATCACTGCTGCCAGCAAATTTAGCAGACAACCTTTGGTCTCTGGACAAGCAGGACATGAATGACTGAAACCAATGTAAAGCCCTATGTATACCGATATAGAACACCCTAAGATTTATAGATTTACAGGAAAGTCAGACTATGTGACTTCCAAGGTTCTTAGTGAACAAATCAAAATCGAAAACAGAACTAAGGTCTTCAGTGATTTCCACACACTCCCCCCCTCCCCCGCCATTATATACCCATGCCTGCCTCTTGCTTCAATGCTCTACACTTAGCCATGAGAGTCTTTGAGTTTTAGAAAATAACCACTTAGCCTTTACCTAAATCATAACGAACGTTTTGTGAGCCCTTTCTATTCTCAGGCAGATCTTTTTCAATTTCATCTCTATTTCACTCTGCTACCCAGGCCAATGCTCACTTTAATCTTAGATTTTTTTCCTCGTCTGTTTATAAGTTTCTCCTGCCTTTCTGCCAATCAAGTTTGCTCAAAATGTGAATCTCCTCCTTTTCCTATCCAATTCCCAAACCTAGCATTCAAAGTCAGTTTCTACATGGAACACAAACCTTAGCCATCTGAGTGCCTTTAAAATTTCAGTATGCAATCAGAAATAATTTCTCCACACATTTGGTCTGTTTCAATGCTTCCAAAATGACTACAATAAATCTGTGAATCATGTATAGAACATATTTTTTTTCCAGACTATAGTTTCTTTTATTACTTTCTAAGTCTTGGATAATTTACCACCCATCCCTTTCAAAGTACCTGCATCTCTCATGGTAGCAAGCGATACAAATGACACAAGCAATACAGCACACATTTCTCCCATGAGGAATGGGCTCCCTTTATGTACCTTCTCATGGATTACGCTTTTTTTAAAGGGTTTTTTTTTATTTCCTTCTTAAAAAGGGATAAAAACTTTTAAATTCAGACTTCATTGTCTTCAAAGTGAATTTTTGCTCTATATTGGAGCCTACAAAGTAGTTAAAAAAAATTAAAGTTTGCAAGACCCAGAAACATTCTTTGCAAGTTAAAAATATAGTAATCAACCTTATTCACAATTAAGATCATGATACAGAGATAGGGATCAATAATATGAAAAATATAGCATAGTTATTGCCTGCCTTTATTTTTTTGTTTTAGTTTTTGTTATGAAAGTAATATATATTCTTCTATATTCACAATACAGAAAAAATTGGGAGGGGAAGAAGATCAAAAAGGCTAATGAAAGAATAACAAGATGGCAGAGTAGGAGGATCCTACGTTTGTCTCCTCCCATGAACACAAATAGATAGCTATCAAATCGTCCTAAATACCCTAGAATAAACCTGAAGACTGACAGAACTCCACAGATAAAGGGAGAGAAAAGGCCACGTCGAGGACGGTAGGAATTGTGGAGACATGTTTTAGGGAAGAAATGGATCATGGATGCTATGGAGGAGAGGGATCCTGGTCATGGAGACGTGGGCGGGGGGGGGGGGGGCGTGAGGGAGGAGAGGGGGTCGGGGGGGGGGGCGTGAGGGAGGAGAGGGGGTCGGGGGGGCGTGAGGGAGGAGAGGGGGGCGGGGGGGGGCGTGAGGGAGGAGAGGAGGGCGGGGGGGGGCGTGAGGGAGGAGAGGGGGTCGGGGGGGGGCGTGAGGGAGGAGGGGGGGCGTGTAGGATACGGGGGGGGGCGTGGGGGAGGCGGGCGTGTAGGAGATGGGGGGGCGGGGGAAGAGAGGAACACATAGGGGGATGCACAAGGAGAGTGATTCCCCAAAGTCACTGGCTTGGAAAACAAGAGGGGCTGAATTTCCTGAGTTCTTACAACCAGCAAAGTTTAAAGCCTGATGTTTTAAGGTCAGTGGGCTTGCTGGGATGGAGCCTGGAGGCCACTGCCTTGCTCCTGAAGAGAAAGCAGGCAAACAGCCCTGGGGTAGACAGTATGGAGACAGTACTCAAAGAATGCCTGGGGCAGAAAGGGGAGATTATTAGCTCATCTCAGAGAGTATCCTTAGGAGGCAGTGTTCAGAGAACAAGGAAGCTGACAGTGCCATTTCCTACCCCCACCCCTCAGCATAAACACAGAGCCACCAACAGGAGGCAGCTCAGGGCAGATGCTGGCTACCTGGCTTGGTTACACCAAGCCGCACACCACTGTGCTCTTACAGGACTGCCCTTCTTGGTCAAGCTTGCCTCAGTCCCCGCATGGTGGGCACCTCCCTCAGAATACCAGCACAAATCCCTGCCCACACCATGTCTCCCAACCAGGGAGCTCTGAAGGACTTCAGTTCTGGTGGAGTTGGTGTCAGGTCTCATTTCACAAGCAGACCAGAGCACACCACATCAGGGGAGGGACTAAACACTGCCCATAGCAGCCAAGGATAGAGCATCCAGGACACAACAGCAGAGCACATGCAGCACGTACCAGACACACTCCCTGAAGTGCCAGGCCCTGGACGCTACATGACCTTTTTTTCATAAGGCCATTACATTCAGGAGCAGGAGACAAAACTGGCTTTTGTAACACACAGAAGAAGGCAGAGACTTAGACAAAATGTCAAGATGGAAGAATTCATCTCAAAAGAACAAGGTAAGAGATCTAAGCGAAAAAGATCTAAGCGATAAAGAAATAATCTTAAAAACAGAAAGACAAAAGAAATCCTTAACAAAGAAAAGCTCATAAGGCTAGCTGGAGATTTATCAACAGAAACTTGGCAAGCCAGAAGGAAGTGGCATGATATATTCAAAGTGCTGAATGGGAAAAATCTGCAGTCAAGAACACTCTATCCAGCAAAGCTATCATTCAGAATAGGAGAGATACAGTTTTCCAAACAAAAACTAAAGGAGTTCATTACCACTAAACCAGCCCTGCAAGAAATATTAAAGAGGACTCTGAGTGCAAAGGTGAGACCAAAAGTGACAAAGACAACAAAAGATCAGAGCAAATCTCTAGAAACAATGACAAAACAAATAGTAAAATGGCACTAAAATACATATAACTACTCTGAATGCAAATGGCCTAAACACCAAAGACTTACGGTAGCAGAATGGAAAAACATAACTCATCTATAAGAGACTCATTTTATTTTTTTATTTTTTTTTTTTTAATTTTTTTTTCAACGTTTATTTATTTTTGGGACAGAGAGAGACAGAGCATGAACGGGGGAGGGGCAGAGAGAGAGGGAGACACAGAATCGGAAACAGGCTCCAGGCTCTGAGCCATCAGCCCAGAGCCCGACGCGGGGCTCGAACTCACGGACCGCGAGATCGTGACCTGGTTGAAGTCGGACGCTTAACCGACTGCGCCACCCAGGCGCCCCAAGAGACTCATTTTAGACCTAAAGACACCTGTAGATTGAAAGTAAAGGGGTGGAGAAATATTTATCATGCAAATGAATGTCAAAAGAAGTATAAGTAGTAATACTTATATTGGACAAACTAGACTTTTGTTGTTTTTATCCTGCATTGGTATCAGGGTAGTACAGGCCTCATGGAATGATCTTGAATGTGTTCCCTCCAGTACGCTATTTGTCAGATTTTGATAAATATTGTGATTTTTTTTTTTTTTAAATAAAATTTGCCAATGAAACCATGTGGTCTTGGGCTTTTCTGTGCTGGGAGATTTTTGATTCCTAATTCAACTTTCTGTTACTGTTATTGGTCTAAGATTTCCTACTTCTTGAATTCAAGATCCATGATTTAATCTTGGTAACATTTTTAGTGATTATCTGATTTTCCCCCCTAAATTATCTGATCTGTTATATAATTGTTTACAGTAATTTTTTTTTTTTTAAACGGCCCTTACTTTCGATGTTTTGTTACTGTTTGTTCTGGTCTCTATTATACTTATGTCTGATTTTCCTTTGTTATTTCCTTCCTCTGCTAAATTTTAGCTTTCTTCTTTTTCTAGTTCCTTGTGGTATAATGTTTATTTTGCAAATACAAGCATTTGTAGCATAAATTTCACTCTAACATGTGCTTTTGTTCTATCCCACAGGTTTTGGAATACTGTTTTGTTTTTCTTCTGTTTTGATACATATTTTGATTTGCTATTTCTCATTTGGCCCATTGCCAGTGCAGTAGTGTGTTTAATATTTACATATTAAGTATTTAATATTTATATTGTAGATTTTCCAACTTCTATTGTTGATCTTTAGTTATGTACCATTGTAGCTGGAAAACATAAGTGGTATGATTTTAGTCTTCCTAAATTTGTAATATTTGTTATGTCTCCTTTTATGTGATTTGACCAGGCGATTTGTCTGTGTACCTGAAGAAAATGCGTGTATTCTATTTTTCTTAGATGGGATACACACACACACACACACACACATATATATACACACACATATATATGTATGTATGTCTTTTAGAACTATGTATTCTGAAGTATGCTTCAAGTAAAAAAATGTTCTTGTTAAAAGAAAATGACTTCAAGGGACGCCTGGGCGGCTCAGCTGGTTAAGTGGTCAACTTCAGCTCAGGTCATGATCTCACAGTTTGTGGGCTTGAGCCCCACATCAGGCTCTGTGCTGACAGCTCGGAGCCTGGAGCCTGCTTCAGATTCTGTGCTTCCCTCTCTCTGTTCCTCCCCTGCTTGCACTCTCTCTCTCAAAAATAAAGATTAAGAACAAATATTCAATAACTTTGACAGTGATAATTTAAAATAAAGCATATCAGAGAGGAAGTTAGTGGGGAGACAGGTGAAATAGGTGAAAGGAATTGAGAGTACACTCATGAGTAATGATGTATAGGATTGTTCAATCACTTGTACACCTGAAACTAATAACACTATATATTCATTATACTGGAATTAAAATAAAAAACTTAAAGAAGCAGGGCACCTGGGTGGATCAATCGGTTGAGCATACGGCTTCAGCTCAGGTCATGATCTTGCGGTTTGTGAGTTTGAGCCCCAGGTCTGGCTTGTGCTGACAGCTCAGAGCCTGGAGCCTGTTTTAGGATTCTGTGTCTCCCGCTCTCTCTGCTCCTCCCCCGTTCATGCTCGGTCTCTCTCTCTCAAAAATAAACAAACATTAAAAAAATTAGAAAGGCTAATGACAACTACTAACATTACTATGGTTGACCCTTGAACTTCCAGGGGCCAGGGGTGCCAACCCCTGTGCAGTTGAAAATCTACATTTAATAATTCTGACTCCCCCAAAACTTAAATATTCATAGCCTACCATTACCAGTAATAGTCAATTAACCCACATTTTTATGTTATATTGTTTTATTATATACAGTATTCTTAAAGCAAGCTAGAGAAACGATGTGAAGGACATTATAGGAGAAAATACATTAACAGTATTGTTAAAAAAAAAAATCCATGTGTAGGCAATATACCTTCTATTTTTATTTCTTGCTTCAACAGCCTGTGGATGCAACAGACCCAGGGACACCCCTCCTTCTAGCCTCCAGCTACTCTTCTACTTCCTTTCCAGTCGCAACCCTAAGAACCATCTTCCAGCCATCCTCCACCTCTGGAACAATCCAGCACCACTTTTTGAGCTTAGCTTCTTATTGCTAATCAATGATGAGCTCCCAAATTAGTTAGAATTATTCCACCTAAATGGAGGCCATCAACAACCTGGTCAACATGAATCTACAGGCCTCTTATACCTACCTTTCTGGGCTCTTATTTCAACTGCAATCATGCAGCTTTTAAGGGTATAGATCACTTCTTTTAGGACCTGCAGGGTATCAAGCATATCTAAGATGCAAAAATCAATGCTGTGGTCATACCCTCTTCCAAGATGTGCAGAAGCTATCCCAAAACCAGTGGGGCAAAACACTGGACATCATGGAAGCTGCCATGGTCCTGGAGAAGAACCTGAACCAGGCTCTTTTGATTTGCATACTCTAGGTTCTGCCCCTGCAGACCCCCACCTCTGTGACTTCCTGGAGAACCACTTCCTAGGTGAGGTGAAACTTGTCAAGAAGGCACCTGACTAACCTCCCCAGGATAGTTGGTCCCCCAAGTGGGGCTGAACAAATATCTCTTCTAACAGCACACCCTCAAGCACAGGTAGGAGCTTCTGGAGCCCAAAAGCAATTGTGGGGCTCTCCCTGGCATCCCCCTGGTTCCAGGGCTTCTTTCAGTATCTGCCTGCAGCTGCTAGACAACTTTTTTTTTCAAGAACTATCCTGGAGCCCCTTCCCAAAGGGAAACAATAAAGCTTTTTGGTTGGGGGCAGGGGTGGGGCAGATATAGGTGGACCTGCCCAGTTCAAACCTGTATTCAGGAGTGCATGTGATTCGTTTACTAGTCTTTTTTCAATAAATACTTTTATACAATTCACTGTGCTATATTATCCAGGTCTAGAACCTTTTACTAAAAATTACAGCATAAGTATCACCCCATTTTGAGTATAACTTTATTATAACATTTACAGTGTTCTAGGTTCTGTGCTAAGAGTCACATAAGTGGTTAATTTGATCATCACAGCCACATTTTAAGGTAATCATAATTTTATAAATTAAAGTAATTGCCCTAACTCTAAAAGTAGGGAAATTATGACATCCTGCTAACGTTTTAAAAACATTTTGTCGGGGCGCCTGGGTGGCGCAGTCGGTTAAGCGTCCGACTTCAGCCAGGTCACAATCTCGCGGTCCGTGAGTTCGAGCCCCGCGTCGGGCTCTGGGCTGATGGCTCGGAGCCTGGAGCCTGTTTCCGATTCTGTGTCTCCCTCTCTCTCTGCCCCTCCCCCGTTCATGCTCTGTCTCTCTCTGTCCCAAAAATAAATAAACGTTGAAAAAAAAAAAAAATTTTGTAGAACTAGTGCGCTTATTGAAATCTACTCCAAACCTTCTGAATCAAAATCTCAGAAAATAAATTCAGTCAGCACCCCAACTGATTTTTCTGCTCTACCAAAATGTGAGCACTGTTGCCCCTTTGTAATATAGCTTAATTTGCCTCATCTACCTATAACCAGTAACAGATTTATTTACATCCTTCATTTTCTCGGTCACTTATTTTGAATCATACTTAGGGGCATTAGAGCAAGGCTTATGCAGGATTAGCTTAGGGGGATTTTCTAAAGAAGGCCATGGGGGAGAAAATGAATTAGTTGACTGTTTCCACCTGAGGTACTTACAAGGTAGGGCAACAGTACTGCATTCCTCCTAGTACAGTTTTTTTTTTTTTAAGATTTATTTTGAGAGAGCACGCATAAGCTGAGAGAGAGAGAGAGAGAGAGAGAGAGAGAGACGAGTTGGATGCTTACCAACTGAGCCATCCAGGCGCTCCTATAATGTCTTTTACCTCAGCTTCCAGAACAATTTCAAGTTTAGTTGGCTTTCACCTAAATGCTTTAATTTTTTCTAGTTGCTTCTGCTTCCTATTTTATTTTCATCTTGAGACTTCTCACCAGCCTTTTCACTCATGCCTGAATTTCTCAGGAGAGAAGTTATTTCTTTTAGAGATTTAGTAGTTCATGTTTCTGTCCAAGACATGTTCCTTCTGGAGGTCACCCACACCCACCTCATACCTCAATATTTGCTACACTGCCCACATATTGTAGAGGTAGAGTCTGTATACAAATCTCTGAAAGTGATTCTATTTTGTAATGCATATCATCTGAAAGGAGATGGCACACTTAGAACCTCTAACTTACTTTGGGTGCTAAACAGATCAAATTCAGACTAATGCCCAATAAATCTCATGATAAAACTGAGGTACTGATTTCAGCTCAATTTGGAGGCTATTGCTGATTTGATTTCTATACTAGAACACAGCAGTCTATTTCAGCTCCTTAGGATTTCCTTTTTCTTGTAGATTTAGGCATGTAATTTCCAAGGGCACAGTCCAAGCCTTGTGATACAGTGTGTCAACACTGACAGTTAACTCAAAAGTAATGGAGTCATTCACTCAATTCTGTGCTACCTATCTTCTGAAATGTTCAACTGGGCCATATGGTTATTACCAAATATGTGCAGAATATGGCATTTGTGGTCACAAACTTTAGATCTCTCTCATCTTGATTCTTTTTTTAATGTTTATTTTTGAGAGAGAGAAATAAAGAACAAGCAAGGGAGGGGCATAGAGAGAGAGAGTGCGGGAGACAATCTGAACAATACTCCAGGTTCCAAGCTGTCAGCTCAGAGCCCAAAGCAGGGCTTGGACCCACGAACCGTATGACCTGAGCCAAAGTCAGATGCTTAAACAACTGAGCCATGCAGGTGCCCCATTGATTCTTAATTTTGAGTCATCTCTAACTTGAATGAAAAATTTAGTGTAAGTAAAACCTTGGTTTGCAAGCATAATTCGTTCCAGAAACATGCTTGTAATCCAAAGCACTTGTATATCAAAGAGAATCTCAAGAACCATTCAGGTCACATACTATTCATATTGCAAGACACCACTCATTTATCAGGTGAGAATTTATTAGACATGTTTGCTCATCTTGCAAACACTCACTGAACAAGTTACTTACAATCCAAGGTTTTACTGTACTTTCCTTAGAAATATTTCTTGACTAATTTCTTTTCTGAGCCCCTGAATGAGTATAAAACTCCATTGTCCATTTCTTAGTAGTTGTGAGAGGTCTTCAAACTTGTAACTCAAATATTTTCCTAGAATATTACTAATCAATCACTTAGATTTTGCCTAAGATATAAAGAGCACTTCCAATATGGAAGACATATTTGTTTTATTCAACTATTTTTTGGCTGAGAAAAGTTTTCTTCCATTATGGTTTTTTAATTTTTTTAACATTTATTTTTGAGAGATACAGAGACAGAGTATGAGTGGGGGAAGGGCAGAGAGGGAGACACAGAATCTGAATCAGGCTCCAGGCTCTGAGCTGTCAATGCTTGATATGGGCTCAGGTCATGATCTCACGGTCATGGGACCGAGCTGCACATTGGGCTTTGTGCTGAGCAGAGTCTGCTTGGGATTCTCACTCTGTCCCTACCCCACTAGCTATCCTCAAAATAACCAACCTTAAAACAAAAGGAAAAAAAAATAGAGTTCCAGCTCTAATGTTAAAAATTTATAAGTGCTAGAATATAAGCTTTACAATGTCAAAATAATTATCAAGTAATTGAAAATCTTGGACTTGGAAGCAAGTTTACTAGGCGTTCATTTAGTAATTTTGGATAAATAGAAGATTTACTATTTGTTCTCAGTATGTTAAAGTGTCTAAATTAAATGGCTTAATGGCCATTTAGTTTATCAAACAGAACAATTTGACTTTCATCAAGATCTGTAATTTATGATCTATTTTTGATAAGTATCTATTATAGAATAAATTACTTTATCAATCCAAGAAGAGGTAATTTACTATGTAGGTGAATTTTTAATTCCTGCTGAGAAAATCTAAGTAAAAAATGCCCTTACAAATATTGTCAGTCTTGATATATATAGTTATGAGCTTGGCAGTAAAACAAATTAGCAGAGTCTCTCAGTTCACATCTGCTAACAAGGAGTTTATAGTTCTCAATTTATTTTGCTTTCAAAAAGGAGTAACTTATGAGAGACTATATTTACATCCCTATAATTCTTACTTGTGATCATTTTCTCTGGCACTTAGAGTTATGTAGTAGAAAGTAGTTCAAGACACTCTTTAGAGCTAAAGACAAAACCAGATAGTCAATTCAGTATCCAAATAGTAATTTAAGCTCCTAGATTGGTACTATAATAAAACAAATATTCTGCATAATAGGAAAACTGATGGTAATAAGGAGTTTAAGTTGACATTGCACAATGGTCTGTCCTTGGTAAGCTACAGCAGAGTTTTTGGAACTTTGCAAAAAACAAAAACACCTAGTTTTTTGAGACACTAATGGCAATGCTACAAAACAAAATACTATCACCATAGCATACTTTCCAGTAGTAAAATATTTAGGGAACACTATATGCTATCCCACACTCAGAATATTAGGTTAGAGCTCTGAAAAGTACAATTTAAAAAAAAAAAAAACTTATTGAACTCCATATTTCCTAAACTCACAAATAGGAAGATACTTGTTTTGTCACATATTCAGTAATAACCTAAGGAAAGTTATTCCATGAAACATTCCTTAAGAATCTGTCCAAAGGTGCGTCTGGGTGGCTCAGTCGGTTGGGCATCCAACTTCAGCTTAAGTCATGATCTCACCATTTGTGAGTTTGACAGAGGGACCTAGCCAACCCAGTAAGATATAGTAAAAGGCAGTTGGGGGGGGGGGGGGCGGAATACCCAGATCTATGCTTTTCTCACTCTGATCACCTATCTTTGGTCCCCTTGGCCAAACACAACCAAAGCTGGGGAGTAAGGGACCACATTAATTCTGTCTATAAAGTTTAGCCTCCTTGTGCACAGAGGATATAAAAAGGTAAATAATAGATCTGGATGGGCACAGTAATACTGTATCTGAGGTCTAATAGGTTTTCCTTCCAGTTATCATATTAGTTTTTTCCCCCCAAAGATTATTTTGTTGAAACATTTGCCTATCAATATTTACTAAGCGTCTACTACAATAGGAAAACAAAGATCCTGAAGGAGCGGACAGCCACAAGTCATGAGAGAAAAGTAACTATGTGAACTGAAGTGCAATTTAATTAGGATTATAACTTAAGTATGACTCAATTCCTGTAAGTTTACAAGGGAGAAGAGCAACTCTGCTTAGGAAAACCAAAAGGCATTAGACAGGAAGTGATATTTGAATGAAGTTATGAAGCATGAATAGAAGATTTTCTAGGCAGGGTGGCTGGCAAATCAGGGAATGTATTTCTAACAGAAGGGACAGCATGTACTAGGCAGGGGTGTGTGAAAAGGCAGGCATATTTTTTGCAGGGATTGGTAAGAGATGTTTTTTTTGTTTTGTTTTGAGAGACAGAACATGAGCAGGGGTGGGGCAGAGAAAGAGGGAGCAACAGAATCCAAACCAGGCTCCAGGCAAGATCATGACCTCAACTGGACGTTCAACAAACTGGCCACCAAGCACCCCTTGTAAGAGGTTCTGAATTGTTTACTTTGTAGGGCATGCTATGGAGCTGTGGTAGGTGAAAATGCAAGCACTGTTTAGATACTTATAATTCTAGGACTCTGGAATTTGTTCTGTACTTAAATTGTTTTCAGTTTAATTTTTAGAAAAAGAAATTACAGATTAGTAGCTTTGTGGACTACAGATGGGGTAATATGGCTCTGATCCCCAACCCCAAGATGAAATTTACTTATTCCATCCTTCTGAGGCTGTGGGTTGCACTGATACCATAGAGAACAACTTTTCTGTTTTCGTCTAAGATGGTTGCAACATGATCGATTCAGTGCAATTTTAGATGTGCTATCTGAAATTGTAGCTGTTCAAACAGTATAAGACAACCTGCTAGAAAAGAACAGCCCAAACAGTTCTATTAGTAGGCTCACTTTATGATAAATATCACTGTAGTTGTGCTAGATAATAACTGGCAAGAGCAAACTATACAAATTTTGCCCTGTATGTTTCACAGGAGTCCTCAGTGCCAATTTTCATAGAAACTTAAATTAATCCTTTCTCCACTGCCTTGTCCAATTAACTGTTCTCCAGTTAACTTTAAAACAAAATAAGATTTCCAATAAAAGACTTTAGGGCACAACCTAACTTTGGGTGGCATTTACAAATTACCTCCCCTTCCGTGCCTGATTATGACCAGATCAAACCGTGAATGAACCATTCTGAATTACGGAATGTAATGAACCAAAGAAATAGAAATGTGCCTGTGGGGATAAAAGTTCATTCTCCTGAGGTGTTTCTAGATTTCTATCCTGTGTGATGTTTCTCAGATCAATGCTTAAAAGAAAATCTCAAAAATAGTAGCAAGTGTTTTATTTTGTCTGAAATATGTTTTTTCCTTAGGCCCCTATTCATTTCTATCTTGGCCACCAAATAGACTAACATGTTAGGGGACCAATACATAACACTTTTTGATAATATTCAAAAAAAATGTGTACCTGAGCACCCTTGACACCTAAAGCCTGTTTGCATTGTAGCTTTGTTTTCTTAGAAGAGATGATTTTTGCCTGAAATAGCCCTTCACCAATCCCCATTTCTGCCCCCTGCCCCCAAAGTAAGCTCTCGCCCTCCCACACCATCCCTATCCTATGTGCCTTTGTATTTACCTCATAGCAGTTAGCATATCAATACAACAATTATTTCTCCACATTTTTCACTCCCTTCCTATACTGTGACTCTTTAATCTCAGGAATTATTTCTAATATACCTTTGTAACCCCAGAAAGCAGTTAATGAGTATATGATAAATTGAAGGGACCTTTATCATAAATAGCAACCACTGAAATATGCAACTTATTTTTCTAGTCCTAATCATACTGCCAAATTCTTACCCCAAGAAATCAATCATGAGTAGCACCACTGAATGAGAACTGGAGTATGAAGCTGAGTTGCTCTAAATCATAATATTTCAGAGATTAGAATAAACTTCACCTCAACCCCAAATTAGTTTGATGCTTATTAGACCCCAAAGTCTCCTCCAAATAGACTTTTAACCTGCCATCCATTTCAACTGTGGTTCTCATTTTGGCTGCCACATCTCCTTGATGTGGCAAGTACTTGAATCTTGTAAGTACTTGCACAGCCTTAAACTTAAAAGATCTTCATTTTTAAAAGTTACAACTTCCAGTTGGAAGTAAATTAACTATAGTAAAAAATGTCTGGACAAAATACAAAAAGGCAATTACCTAAAAATTCTGAGAAGTAAGTAGTAAGTACATTGGAAAAGATAACGTAAAGTCACTAGTAGTTTCTAGGAAATCCCCCCTCCTTTACTTATTACATATTGAATTGTGTCCCTCCAAAAAAATATGTCAGAGTCCTAACCCCTAGTACTTAAATGTGACTTTATTTGAATATAGTGTCCTTTCAGAGGTAATCAAGTTAAAATGAAGTCATTAGGGTGGACCTTAATCCAATAAGACCGATATCCTTATAAAAGAAGAAAATTTGATCACGGAGACAGACATGCACACAGTAAGAATGCCATGTGAAGATCAGAATTTTACTGCCACAACCAAGGAGCTTCCAGAATCTAGGAGAGAGGCCTAAAATAGATCCTACCCTAGTGTGGAGGGAATATGGCATCTGGTTCTGCCAACACCCTGATCTCCATTCTAACCTTCAAAGCTGTGACAAAAATTTCTGTTTAAATCACTTACTCCATGGTTATTTGTTATGGAAATTCTACAAACTAATATACCATCTTTTCTCTCTCAGCTTTGACCAAAGGATGGCCCCAGTTGTGGAAGAATTCAGTGAGCACAGAGAGCAAAAATCTCAGGGAATTCCTTTCTGGAAAGAGAACAAGAAAAGCAGATCCTAGAAGCAAAGGAGTGTAGCAGGGGGGCAGCAGGAGGTGAGGGGAGGGAGGAATTCCTGTAGAGAGATGGAAATAGGAATTTTCTAATTCTATGATCTAGCAAAAGTTCTCAGCTCACCCCTGATTCATGTGTTACATGCACAACAGAAACCCAGATCACAGCTAAGGTTAAAAGCTGAATAGTACAAAACACGATTACTTGCTGAAATAAGCCCTGAGTGGCATGCACAGAATTTAGTCAAAACACAGAAGGCTTTGAAAGTTGAACTGACATTGGAAATCCTGCCCACAAAAAAACGATAAACCTATGCTGGCTATAGGTTGATTGCCTCAAAAATTTAAGATGGTTGGGCTGGGGAGGTAGAAATCAACATGATCTGGAGAACTAAAAAACTCATGATGTGACATTCAAAATATTACAATAAAAACTTACCCAACATGTAACTACAAAAATTTGATCAACTCTCAGTGGAAAAGACTCTCAATTACAATCCTAAAATAACCTAGATGTTGAAATCATCAACCGAGTACTTTAAAGCAGCCTTAGTAACTATGCTTGTGAAATGTTACCAGATACAGGAGTGAAAAGTAAAATAAATGTTACATATTTGCCTAATATTTTTATCCTAAGTTATTTAAAAGATTTTTTTTGATGAAAACAAACAAACCCCACACTTTTTCTGGTGGGGTTTTTCAATGTATATAGCTGTAATATGGCTGACCACTCTAAAATACAGGGAGAAGGATAGGGGTGGCTGGCTCAGCTGGTTAAGCCCCTGACTCTTAGTTTCAACTCAGGTCATGATCTTGCAGTCATGGGATCAAGCCCCTCATCAGGCTCTGTGCTGGGCAGGGAGCCTGCTTGGAATTCTCTCTCTCTCCCTACCCCACTTGTGCATCCTCTCAAAATAAATTTAAAAAAATAAGTAAATAGGATAGAGAAGGATAAAGGGGCCTATGCTACTATAAGATTCTATATTTCACTTAAATAAAATACTAACTCTATATAGACTCTAAAAGATTAGTTGTGTATATTTTATTTCCTAGCATAACTGGTTAAATATGTGAAGCAATAGAGCCAGAGGTTAAAATGCTACACTGAAAAATACTGGAATAACCAAAAGAAGGGGGGAAACGCAGAATAGGAACATCAAAGAGAAGAAATGCTAAAATAATGCTTCTAAAGTCTAGCCATATCAATAACTACATTAAATAGAAAAGGTCTAAACATACCAATTAAAAGACGTGTCTGGTTGGATTAAAAACATTATATCCATTCCACAAGAAATCCACTTCAAATATGACATAAATAGATTAAAAGTAAAAGGAGAGAAAATTCAGCCCTAGATAAAAGCTGGGGTGATTATAGTAATAAAAATAGGGTTCAAAATAAAAAAATAAAGAAGGACTTAATAAGAAATTAAGTCTATTCACAAAGACATAATTAGCTTAAATGTGTATTACCTAAAAAATAAGCTTCAAGATACATCTTTTAAAAATGGATAGCAGTGGTAGAATTAACTCACAACTATATGTGCAGAATCCAACAATGCTCTCTCAATAAAAAATACAGCAAAAAGAACAAAAAGCAACAAGGATATAGGAGATTTTAGCAGTGTTATTCACTGACTTGACCCTATTGACATTTTATAGAATATTTCACCCAACAGCCAAATCCACATTTTCAAGGACACATAAACATTCACCAACATAGATCATAAAAACAAGCCATAAAACAAATCTTAATAAATTTGAATAATTAATGTTCTAGGAAAGTGTGTTCTCTAACACCTGAATCAAAGAGGAAGTCTCAATTAAAAACCATTTTGAATTAAATGAAAATACAACATCCTAAAATTCAGGGGATATAGCCAAATCAGTGCTTAGAAGGATATTTATAGCATTAAATTTATGTATTAAAGAAAAAAAAAGGTATCAAGTAGTTGTTCTACCTTAATCTGCCAAAGAAAAACCTTAATAAACCAGAAAAATAAAAGTACAAGGAAATAGGGGAAAAATAAAATTGAAAACAAAAAAGGGGGAAAAATGAAACCTAAAACTGAGGTTTTAGGGGGAAAAGGGGGAAAGGAAATTGACATTCAGCCAAATCAATACAAAAAAAAAGGAAACAAAAATTACAAATATCAGGAATTAAAAAGGAATCATAACTATAGATTCTACAGTCATTCAAAGTATAGTAAAAGTAGACTAAGAAAATACTACAAAAATACACCAAATTTGACAACTCAATAAAACATAAGCTCCTTGAAATACACAACTCCCCAAATTCAAGCCAACTAGATAACCTGAGTCGTACGCATATTGGAAACTATGAAACTGATGAAAGAAACCATAGGTCTAAATAAATACAGTGCCATCATCTTCATGAACTGGAACACTTGATACTTTTAAGTAGACCATATTCACCAAGTTGATTTCTACATTTAATAAAATCCTACAACAACAACAACGTTTAGATATTGACAAGTAAATTCAAAAATTTATATAGAAAAGCAAAAACACTAGAACAGTCAAAACTCCACAGAGAACAAAGGTGGAGAACACATACTAATTTAAAAACTTACTGAAAAGCTACAATGATCAATAGTGCTATATTGGCAAAAACATAAATGGTTCAGTTTAATAGTCTAGAAATTCACCCACACAAATAAAAATTGAAGAGAAGCTCACAAGCAATTCAATGGGGGAGGGGGGGAATAACTTTCTCAAAAAATAAATAGAGAATAAATCTATATAGGCAAAAACAAAAACAAAAAAACAGGAAAACAGAAACAGGAAAAAAACTTCAATCCACAACTCCAAGTTCATGGTAAACCAAAATTTAAAACCTGTAACTGTGAAACTTCCAGAAATTCTTTGTGATCTTGAGTTAGGTGAAGTATTCTTAGATACATTAAAATCATGATTCCTTAAAAAAAAAAAAAAAAAAAAAAGGATAAATTTAACTTCATCAAAACTGAAAGTTATGCTCTGTGTAAGACACTGTCAAGAGAATAATAGGAATAAGCCATGAAAGTGGGAGAAAATATTTGCAAGTCACATCTGACCATGGATCTAGAATTGAAGAACTTTCCAAACTCAGTAAGGAAAAAAAATGGGCAAAAAACTTGCAGATACTTCCACCTAAGAAGAAATACAGATGGCAAACAAGTACATAGAAAGAAGCTCAACATTAGTCATTAAATAAATGCAAATTAAAACAAGACTGGACTACATACCTACTAGAAAGATGAAATTAAAAAAAAAAAAAAAAAGGTTAGTGTAATACAGAGCTACCAGAACATAGTTTCAGTGAAAACGAAGTGGTAATTTCACTTTAGAAAATGGTTTGTCAATTTCCTATAATGTTAAACATATATAACTTTATGACATGGTGATTACTCTTCCACATATTTACCCAAAAGAAATTAAAACAGTGGTCACATCAAAACCTGTATTCAGAAATGTATCAGAAAATTTTAAGACTTCATGTTTCCCTGATGCCTCAACATCCCCCAAAAAAGGTTGTGAGCATTCCACCCAGGCAACCAGGTAACACCAGGATAAGACTTGTCCTTGCTGCCACAAGTTCCTCTTCTTGCCCTCCCCTGGCTATGACCTAGTGACAGTCAAGTGCACCAATGAATTCCCTCATACCTTTGCTGGGAACTCCACCCTGAGCCCCAGTAGAGGCATTTGTCCCTGGGTCCTCAACACTCTCAGTTTCCCACTTGCTTGGCTCAACCCATTCCCTAGAAGCTCCTCTGTATGGCCCCTCTATCCCCTCTTCTAGGACCTAGGAGTAAAGTAAGCCCTTGATTTTCATATGCCAGGAGTTTAATTTCTGTGACCATGTTAGAATGACCCTTAAAGGCCACATGAGGGGGCCTTATTGCCCCATTTACAATACAAGAAGTTTATAGCAACTTTCTTCAATCAGTCAAAACTGAAAACAACCCTGTTATCTTTCAGTTGGTGAATGAACACATCAACAATAAAAAGAAATGGACACAACAGCATAGATACATCGGAACTATATTGAGAGAAGCCCGAATCAAAAAGCCTTACACTATATAGGCTATTCATTTACAAAACATTCTGGACAAGGTAAAACTGCACAGACAGAACAGATCATTATTGCCAGGGGTTGAGGCAGGAGGAAATGTTTAGTCAATAGGGGCGGCATGAAGAAATAATTTGGGGTAATAAGATTCTTCTGTATCTTGATGGTGATAAATACTGTCCCTTTGTTATAATTCTTATAACCAAATACCAAAAAGAATTAAGTCTATTGTGTATTAGTTTTTACAATAAGTTTTTAAAAGCATTTAAAGTTAATTTCTGGAGTTTTCTATTGCTCTCAGAAGATGGGTAAAGTATGGAACTACTAGGATGCCAACAATTGGGCTCTCTAAATATTTATGACCTAATGAAAAGACAAATATATTAAGACCCATAAATAGGTTTTTCTTTATTAGGTTTTGACAGCAATTTTTTTTTGTAGATTAATACTGTTCTTCCCTATCTTAACTTCATTTGGTAAGCCAGGTGGCAAATTCTAGAGCTGTAAACTCTTGGGCTCTTATCTAAAAGCATAATGTTAAAAACAAAAAATACTATTGAGATATTGTGATATGTAAAAAATACATATTTGATCACTTATTTGACAGATATAGTTCTTAAATATGTATTTCACTCAGATGACAAAAAGATAATTATCCTATATATTTGGTCTTTGTCCATAGTTCCTGGTTCACAGCTCCAATGACCATTGTGATTTCCTATGATAAGAGCATGAAGTTGTCTTTTGCTAGGTTACTGAGTTGACTTTCGAACCTCACCTAAAGGCAGAAACTGGTTGCCAGGAGGACCCACGATGTGATTAGGGAGTAGGACTTTTAGCCCTACCCCTACCCCCAGAGAGAGATTAGACTTAGTCAATCATGATTATGTAAGGAATCCTCCATAAAACAGAAAAGGAGGTGGTTCAAAAGAGCTTCCAGAGGTTGGTGAACATAGAGATGCTGGGAGAGTGGTATTCCTGGAAAGGGCATGGAAGCTCCACACCCTTTCCCCATATCTTGCCCCATGTATCCCTTCATCTGGCTGTGGATTCATATCTTATTATGTCCCTTAATAAACTGGTAAAGGTAAGTAAGCATTTCAAGTTCTGTGAGCTGCTCTAGCAAATTAACAGAATCCAAGGAAGAGGAAGTTGGAACCTCCAATTTGTAGCCAGTTGGTCAAAAGCACACATAACAACTTACAGCTTTTAACTTCTGAGGTAGGAGATAGAGGGAAGTCTTGTAAGACTGAGTCCTTAGCTTGTGGAATCTGATGCTAACTCCTGGTAGATAATTCAACTCAATTCTGATACTAACAGACTCCCAGCTGGTGTTTGAGAATTACTTTGTATTGAGGAGGAAAACCCTCCCTACCTTCAGGCTGGAATTGGAAGAAAAACTTATAGAAGTCCAACTCTATTTCTGAATGAAAGTGTTTTCTGCTTATTCATTCAAAGCTCTAAAGAATTCCCAACTGCTTTCTCTTTTTTCCTAATTAGTACTGTTTTTGCAAAAGCACTAAAAAGAGGAATGGTGAGTTTCATTTGCTCAAAAGATGAGTCCATTTTCACTCTCCTGTACCCTTGACATGAAAAGGACAAAGTGGGCAGATATGTAGACTCCTTGTACAAAACAAATTCAAGCAGTCTTATTTTAAAAGTTAAAAGGAAGATAGCCACCATCAATTATTTAAGGTATCCAGCTGTTTGCCTTCAACTAACAGCTTGCAAAGTGTTTCCTACAATTAGTGTTTCCTATTGTGTATTATAATTATCTTATTTGGATAAAAGTATCTTAAAAGTATCTCTATTGGGATGGCAAAAATAGAATAAATTGTGATTCTGGCTCTGATGTTTCCTAGTTCTCCAGTATCTCGATATTGAGCTGAAGAGCCTTAAAATGTGATGAATGGATGTAAATAAGAGAATCATTTGCACAGTCTGAAAGTTGAAGTCAAAATGTGCACTCTATCACATAAAGATGGAAGGAAGTTAGAAAATACCTGTTTGTTTTGTTATCTGATCATACAGCAATAGGATACTGTACTATGCAGAACTCACATTTTGACTTGCCATAAAATTTCTCCCTAATGGCAATAGACCACATAGTTCAACGGAGAATAGGCTACATGGTCAATATTTATTAAAATTTACTTTCTCCATATCTATATACAGTGATAATGATGGATATATAAGATGAGGCCACTTGTACTCCAGTAAAACCCTGACATGTGGCTATCAATGGAGTCAAACAACAAAAACAAAACCAAAAACGCTTGGGTAAAATATAGGCCTCCATTAACACCAAACTAATGAAATACAAGATTTATCTAAATCCATCTGTTCTGGCTGCAGTTTGGCACCTCTGATAATTTTCTGTTGCAATTTAAATGTCAGAGGGGTTTCAAAGAAGCAGGGATTCCAAGAATATGGTAGTTTAGGGGCCAGGCAGTAGGGGGTGAATTTCAGCCTGAGCCACAGAGAATGGGTCCAGAGACTACTAGGACCCTAACTTCTTTACCACTTTTGAGGAAGGGGATTGCTGAATGCCTGAGGTTTCCCCACAGGATTTCACCTTCCTGTCCATGTTCCCCCCAACCACCCCGCCCTCCACCACCATGTAACTTTAGCCTACCACCCACACCCTCTATCTGCCTTGTCTGAGGTCAGGAGCTGGGCAAAGGATTGGTGCCAGTTGCCAACTGTTTGTGATATTCAAGTTCACATTATTACTATGGTTTCTTATATTTGGAAGACTAAAGGAATGCAAGCTTTTTGAGACACAAATCTTATAAGTACATAATGCCTAGAAGCTATTGTGGAGATCTTAAACTTCCATGTAAGAACGCCAAATTTTAATCTTCAGAGAACCTACCATGCTGTACTAAGCACTAGAGAGGAATTCAAAATCTAGCAGAGAAGAAGATCCTCAAATAATTACACACGTATCTTACTGAAATATAGTTGTGACAGTGCTAAAACACAGTGTGTAATGCTTGGTTTTCATCCCCTGTCACAACGTGGATCTTTCTCATATATAGTCAGTCTAAACCCATAAAGCACCTGCAGCTGGGGGAGGGAGGAGGGAATCCTATGGCTTCAGAGATTTTCCAACACCTGTCTTATAAAAGCATAAATGTCCCATGGGTTCAATCGTAGGTATTTGAACACTCCTTCAAGCCTCACTTTTATTTGAGAGCAGATTGCTGCTGTTGAGCGACTATAGCAGGCGATGAAAATACACTCTCTAGCTCTTATGGGCTCCTTCTAAGTTTATTCTTGGAAATGCCTCTCTGCCCCATATAAAATAAAAATGCAGTCTTCTGTTCCAAATAACCTCAGAAATACTGTATTACTCCAATCCTGTAAAGTCTACTATGATCTAGTTTGAGAGTTCATCTAACCCCTAGACTCAGAAGTAAAAAGCCCTGCTCCTAAAAGAAAAAAAAAAAAAAAGAAGTCTGACAGCTGGGACTTCATTCGAGTTTCTGAACGTGTGCCTAAAGCACATGAGCCCTGGCACATCCACAGAATATCAATATAGCCATTAAATCCAAGAGCTAAAAATTCCACATAGCAACACAGAAAAGGAACCTTCCCAGAGAATATAAGCTCCACAAACACAGGGCTTTGCTAAATTGCTCCCTGAGTTTTGCAAATAAGGCTCTCTGAACTCCAGAACTTTTTGTTAAACACCATCAGTGACTATCTGAATTTCTTTCTTTTCCTTCAGGCAAACCAACACATTGAGACAGTGTTACAGTCAACACATCTGTTCAACCAAGGGAAAAACAGCAATTCAGAAAGACATACCTAACCAAAGGAAACAGCATTTTTACGTAATTACCCATGGTTTTGTAATGGTGTTAAGTTTTATGATATCCATCCTATAGATTTATATTGCTACATGAGATGTCATTTTGAATTATTGGTAGATTAATAAAACCACAATACCAGATTTAAGTGGAAGGTTTATGAAAAGTGTTTATGACAGGATCAGTCAGGCTTCAGGCAGGATTAAACTTAAACTTTACGGTTTGGGATTGAATTGCTTAATGAACCAATCAGCACTTTACTTTCTGCCTTCAGCCATACATTTTTTAAAATGATTCTCAACCATTAATCATCAGGTTAGACTCCCACAGGTACTAAATATAAACACGTGTGAAACCTAACCCCTCATGAAGGAAGAAAGATCTCAACTTTGTATCTCAAAGGAAAAAAAAGATGGGAGAAAAACATCAGCCTAACTCATTGAACATGTTTGTGTGATTAGAAGCATCATTTTTTCTATGATAAACTTTTAGGACCAAAAACTCAAATTTGGTCATGAGAATGTTCATATCCCCAAAGATAAAATTTGAGTTCTAGTTGCTCTCTTTAAGGCAGATCAAAAGCAATTAGTAAGATATTCCCTAATCGGCATTTTTAGAAGTACATTGATGGTTTCTGGCAATTGAAGAGCCCAAATGGTAGAAAGGAAGAACACTTTTATTACAAGTACTGGAAGACCTAGCAAAAGTTTTTAAAAGCACTTACCATACTAAGGAACTTATTAGCCTCCAGAATTCAGAATAGAGGGGGAGTAAGAATAGTTTTTCAACATCTTAAAGAATAATACATGGGGATGACAGAACTATGACATGACTTCTCATTATATGAATTTCAACCAACAATGGGATAAACATTCTAAAGTATGCTGAGGACTCCTTTTAAATAAACATTTCACAGCAAAACCTTCCTATGTGAAAATGTTTAGCCTATTCCACAGTTGGCTAAACCATTCCTTAAATATTTCAAACGCTGCATGTAGAAAATCATAATTCTCAAAAATTAAAATGTTATAAATCTCAAATAAATATCTTGTAATTAATCGGATGTTTTATTTGTAGAGCATTTTAGTTTTATCAGTTGCTTCACTATACCCTATAGTTTTATTGTCACAAAAGAGGAGAGAAATCTCAAGGTGAAGTGATTCATCCAAGGCCCCAAAGAGAGTAAGTGGCAGAACTGATATTTGAGCATATTTTTGGACTAGAAAATCTAGCAGTTGTACTATATTCAATATCCCCTACTGTATAGAGCTTATAGATTTGTTACTTGAGAAGTTATGCTTAGCCTCAGTCACTAAGTAAATGAATATATACTTTACCTACCTGTATCTTTAGGTGTTAAAAGAATACTGCTTTGGGAGTCAAAACAATAAACTCAGATCCTATTACTATAATTTACTCCTTATGGGCAACTCATTTTGCCTTTCTAAATTTCTGTTTCTGCAAATATAAGAAAAATCCATGAAATGTAATAAACTTAATGTGCTCTGAGTCTAATGAGTAAGTGTTAAAGATGCTAGAAAAGGACTAAAATCTTAAACCTACATTATTTGTATCTAATTCATCTCCACCTCTTCAAAAGCATCTAATACCACACTTAGTTTACAAATGGTACTTAAATGCTTCTAAGCATGCCAATTTCCACACACAAAAGCATCTAAGCTATTTAATTCTATCAAACAGCTACATGTTTTGAATAACAGTTGAATCCAATTACCATTTTGTTTGAACTACCAATATGAATGTACTGACTACAGTCAATAACATATGTTCTAGTAACAAAAAAGTTGTTCATTTATTTAAAATGTATTAAGAGGCAGAAGGGAAAATCTGGGTCATTCTGAAACTTTAACAATTTCTCTATGGGAGCATTTGTTAAAACACCACCCACCAAAAACTAAAGACAAAATATGAACCCAAGGTATAAAAATATGAAAACATGAATTCAAGATCTAGAAAGCTGAGGAACAAAAAAATCTGTAATATCCATAGTAGAAAATATTTAAGGGTTTATGTTGTATCAGGCAATCTGCTGAGCCAGTTTCAATCATTATCTCATTAATTCTGTGGGAGTATTATTATAGTTCCTATTTCACAGCTGATGTTTACAGAGCTAAAATGGTTTGTTTATGGCACACAGCTCAAGGACAGAGTTGATGATACCCATTTCTATTCATCACACACTAAAAGAGATGATTCCTTCCCCCGTGCTGTCCCCATTCCTCTACCTCTGAAATACCTTGGTTTTACACCCCAACCTTCTCTTCTGAAGAAATTGTTGTATTGTTATAACCTATCCTAGTAAATACCCCCATTACATGCAAGATGTGCATACCCTCATTATATACTACATATACATGCCCAGTATATTATATACTGGATGTATGTTGGATATATACCAGGTGTTTATGCTAGGGGTATGTGTGTGTCCAGTATTATCAGCATTTTTCATATCTCTTTTCTTCATAAAAGATGAGCAGAGTGATAAAAATAAGATTGGCCTTGCCTCAGTCGATATAAATATCCTCATCCCACCAGGCTTTGGGAGAAAAGTAGATGGTGACTCATCATTCTTTAATGAACTGAATACTTAAGTCCCATTTATTAAGTTACACTGTAAGCCAGACACAGGACCAATCCACTTATAGGGAAAGTCTGCATAGACACATCTATTATCCACACTTGCATTCAATTCCTCAAACTGGGAAACCTCTTCCTTACCTGAAGGCCCTTGACTCTGCTGGAAGCCTCTCCAACATCTAGACCTTACTTTAAATATTGCAGTCTCAGAAAAGGTCCTCCCTGACCTTGCCACCTAAAGAATTTCTCCAATTATTTTCACTTTGAATAATGTTTGTTCTCATTGTAACCTTTTAGTTTAGAATTGCTTCAGATATTCACCTCTTCACTTGTTACTGTCCTAGAAGAGATCCTGAAGGACTAAATTTAACATGCTGAACACTATCTCATTCCAAAACAGTCCCAACACTCCATATTGAACACCTTTTCCATTCATCAGGGTCTCCTCTCTCCTCTTTTCCCCTAGTTCCTGGTTACAATCAATCTGTAGTCTGTCTCTATGGGTCTACCTATTCTGGATATTGTATATTAAAAAAATCATACAACATGTGACTTTTCTTGCCTAGCTTCTTTCACTTAGCATCATGTTTTGGAGGTTCATCCATGTTGCAGTATGCATCAGTACTTTCTTCATTTTATAAATATTCCATTATATGGGTGTACCACATCTGTTTATTTAACCACGGATAGACATTTGTGCTGTTTCTGTTGTTTGGCTATTGTTACTTTTTAAAATATGTTAGAGACACATATTTAAGTATTTCCAGGTTCACTTCTAGAATATCTAGATTTTGCTTTAAAATACCTCAGCCAAAAAACCCAAAAGTGGATATATATGAAACAAGATTGAAAAGGAGTACAGAGTGGTTAATTACATGATGCTTTCTACATTTATGTGTGATTGAACAACTCCATAATTAAGAGTTTTTTGAAGACTGGAAAAAGAATATCTAAATTAGACTCTTTTTATAAGATTTATATTCTACTAGTATACCTCTCTTCCTTACTTCCCTCAAAAAATGTCACATGAAGAATGACTGCCATTGCTGGATAGTGGAGGAGAGTAGTCAGGTAAGTGAATAAAATGCTGACTAGAGTCTGTTGGGGAAATAGACTTAAAAACAAAATTTCCTTCCTGCCCATAAAATCTGTCCCAAAAGCAAAAAAGAAAGAAAGGAATTGAAATTGAATAATCACTAAGCCAGAATGTGATATGCATTACAGGCAATACACTAAGATCGTAAAGACACATAGAAATTTCACACTCCATATAGTCAAGCACATACAACCCACTGCAAGAGAAACAACTAGTCTTCAAAAGGATTTGACCCAACCATTTGGACACATAGTTCATCCCAGTTCACTTGGTAGTTGGGATGACCATCTGAATTAGCTAACTGGCTCTATCTGAAGGAAAAATTAACTTCTCATAGTTTATGAAAAGATGTAGTTTTACAATTTGGAGGAAGTGACCCACCAAAGTTACTCCTACTACCTCACAGAGCCTGGGAGATAGGAGCAACATACCCCTTGATTATATTTCAAAGATAATTCCCAGGTCTTGGCTGGACACCTCCTTAGTTTCTAAAAGTTTTACATACTTTTTTTTAATTTAAATCCAAGTTAACAAATAGTATAGTAATGATTTCAGGAACAGAATTTAGTGATTCATCACTTATACATTTAACACACAGTACTCATCTCAACAAGTGCCCTCCTTAATGCCCATCACCCATTTAGCTCATCCCACACTCACCTCCTCTCCAGCAATGCTCAGTTTGTTCTCTATATTTGAGTCTCAGGGTTTGCTTCCCTGTTTTTAGCTTATTTTTCCTTCTCTTCCCCTAGGTTTGTGTGTTGTGTTTCTTAAATTCCACATGAGTGAAATCAATATATTTGTCTTTCTCTGATTAAATTATCTCACTTGGCATCATACATTCTAGTTCCAACACTGTTGCAAATGGCAAGATTTCATTCTTTTTGATCACCAAGTAATATTCCATTGCATATGAATACATCTTTATCCATTGATTGACGAATGGATATTTGTCTCTATCTATAAAATTTGACTATTGTCGGTATTGCTACTATAAATACTGGGGTGAATGTGCCCCTTCAAATCAGCATTTTTGTATCCCTTGGATAAATACCTAGTAGTGTAATTGCTGGATCATAGGGTAATTCTCATTTTTTGAGGAAACTCCATATTCTTTCCCAGGTGGTCGCACCAGTTTAACATTCCCACCAGCAGTGCAAAAGGGTTCCCTTTTTCTGCATCTTCGCCAACGTCTGTTTTTTCCCGAGTTGTTGATGTTAACCGTTCTGACAGGTGTGAGGTGGTATCTCTTTGTGGTTTTGATTTGTATTCCCCTGATGATGAGTGATGGTGAGAAATTTTTTTTTTCATGTGTCTATTAGCCATCTGGATGTCTTTGGAAAAGTGTCTATTCATGTCTTTTTCCCATTTCTTAAAACTGGATTATTTGGGGTTTTTTTGTGGGGGGTAGAGTTTGATAAGTTCTTTATAGATTTTTGGATACTAACCCTTTATTTCACAGATGTCATTTGCAAATATTCTCCCATTCCATTGGTTGCCTTTTAATTTTACTGGTTATTTCCTTTGCTGTGCAGAAGCTTTTTAATCTTGAGTTCCCAACAGTCTTTTTGTTTGTTTGCTTCCCTTGCCTCCAGAGTCCTGTCAAGTAAAAAGTTGCTGTGGCCGAGGTCAAGAAGGTTGTTGCTGGTTTTCTCCTCTAGGATTTTGATGGCTTCTTGTCTTATGTTTAGGTCTTTCATTCATTTTGTTTTTGTATATGGTATAAGGAAGTAGTCCAGGTTCATTCTTCTACATGTTGCTGTCCAGTTTTCCCAATACCATTTGCTGAAGAGACAGTCTTTTTTCCATTAGATATCCTTTCCTATTTTGTTAAAGATTAGTTGGCCATATGTTTGTGGCCCATTTTTGGGTTCTCTATTCCGTTGATCTAGTTATCCAGTTTTATGCCAGTACTATACTGTCTTGATGATTACAACTTTTAATACAGCTTGAAGTCCAGAATTGTGATGCCTCCAGCTTTGGTTTTCTTTTTAAGGATTGCTTTGGCTATTTGGGGTCTTTTGTGGTTCCATACAAATTTTAGGATTTTTTGTTCTAGCTCTGTGAAGAATGTTGGTGTCATTTTGATAGGTATTACATTGAATGCGTAGATTGTTTTGGGTAGATTGCTTTGGGTAGTATTGACATTTTAACAGTATTTGTTCTTCCAATCCATTAGCATGGAACGTTTTTCCATTTCTTTGTGTCTTCAACTTCCTTCATAAGCTTTCTATAATTTTCAGTGCATAGATCTTTTATCTCTTTGGTTAGATTTATTCCTAGGTAATTTAGGGTTTTCAGTAGAACTTTACATACACTTCAAAGTGATAAAGAATGAACTTATAAGTTTTCTATTTTTTTTTCAACGTTTATTTATTTTTGGGACAGAGAGAGACAGAGCATGAACGGGGGAGGGGCAGAGAGAGAGGGAGACACAGAGTCGGAAACAGGCTCCAGGCTCTGAGCCATCAGCCCAGAGCCCGACGCGGGGCTCGAACTCACGGACCGCGAGATCGTGACCTGGCTGAAGTCGGACGCTTAACCGACTGCGCCACCCAGGCGCCCCAACTTATAAGTTTTCTAAAGTAAACATTTTAGGAAAAGGAGGAAGGGAGAGCTCTTACTTTCAAACAAGGAGAATTAAGCCTATTATTTTTCATTTGTATTTGCCACTATAACCCTTTGTAGAGAAAGACCTATGAAATCACAGCTTATCTCATTGTAAATCACCACTAGAGTGCTTTCTCTCCAAAATGTGCATTGTCAGCTTATGTTAAAAGACAATGTTCAAGAGTAAGAAGATAAATCTGTAGTTTACATGACATGCATGTGACAAAGTGCAATGAAGCAGATCTTCTCAAATTTTAACATACATTTGAATCACCTGGGAGGTCTGGGATGAGGCCTGAGATTCTGTACTTCTAAAAAGCTGAGGTTGATCTACCACACATTAAGTGTCAAGGCTCTAGGTCAGTTATTCTTCAAGCTGAGTCTCTAAACCAGCAGCATCAGCTTCACCTGCTAACTTAGAAATACAAATTCCTAGGCCTAGTTCCAGACTACAGATTCAGAAACTATTCTGAAAGTCCTTTGTATCAATGCTATAATGTGATAACTTCTGCTATAGATTGATGATTCTCATATTTAGATGTACACTGGAATCACCAGCGAAGTTATAAAAAAAAGAAAAAAGAAAAAATCCTGACCCCTGTGTCTAGTCCCAAGAAATTGATTTAACTGGCATGGAGCAAAGCCCTAAGAATTTTAACATTTCCCCAGTGATTCTAATACGCAGAAAAATTTGAGAACCACTGAACAAGAATCTAAGTTCTACAAAAGCCAGAATCTTTTGGTCATTGCTGAATCCCAAGTGCCTAGGAACAATGGCACTAATTGACATCACATAAATATTTACTGAATGAATAAAAGGATGAGCAGAAAAACCGCAAGCTACTCTAAAAACAGTTTGCTTGATGATATACAGAGAAAATATCACATTTGTCATCTTTCTCTAATAGGAAATCTGTTTTCAGCTCAGAATATAATGTAGACACGATCTTTCCCAACAAGATATATTTGAATACCCCATTCACCACAGCAATGTTTTAGGGCCAAAAAACAGACTCCAAGTTTGCAGTTTTGAAAAATGAACAAAACCTTAGAACATGAGAACTAAATATAGCTATTAAACATAAAAAAGAAAGCATCAGCTTGTCAAGTTGTAGAGAATACTGAAGGAAACATAATGCTATAATATAGAAACAAAGGCTTGGGACCTGAAACTTTGAATTGCTTTGTAGAGCAGGATAGGATTGTAGATCAAACAAAACAATCTTTTGGCCACCCTAATTAAAAGTTCCTGAGTGGAAAAAACTATTGACGTGGAAACCCCATAGCATAGTATTCATAGTTGTATGCAAGCGTGTGCATAGGCAAACTATGTAAAAAAAAAAATATTTTAATGTTTATTTTTGATGAGGGGGGCAGAGGGAGGGAGGGGGAGGAGTAGAGGAGGGGCAGAGAGAGAAGGAGACACAGAATCTGAAGCAGGCTCCAGGCTCTGAGGTGTCAGCACAGAGCCCATCGTGGAGCTAGAATTCACAAACCATGAGATCATGACCTAAGCTGGAACCAGACACTTAACCAACTAAGCCACCCAGGTGCCCCAAGGCAAACTATTTTATAGGGAAGACTCCATCATACTCCATCTCAAAACAGATTATTACTCCAACATTAACTTTTCACTACATTGTATGTAAAGAATACTTGTCAATATTTGTCGGGATACCACAAAAAGCAGGCAAGAAATAGCATACTTTCAAAACAGTCATTTGTTGATTTCAAACCTCTCTGCATAACTCACCACTCTATGTACTGTCCCATCAAGCCATTACAGAATGTGAGCCATTGAATTAAAAGAGCTCCTCTTCCAAATCACAATTTCATGTAGAATGTCTAATATTCAAACCAACAAAGAGTTAAATTTTAGAAGGCTTACTCCATGTTCCCATAATGCTCACAGAATAAAACCTGCCCAAATACAGGGAATCAGCTGTTGAAACCCAGATATTAAGCACAGGAAGTTAATCTCAGAGAAATCAGTGCATTGGGAACAGAAATGAGAAACAGGGACTCATTCTCTTGAAATAGATTTTAAAATGGCACATTGTATTTTGAGTAACCTCCACACTGTTTTCCAGAGTGGCTGCACCAGTTTGCATGCCAACAGTGCAAGAGGGTTCCCGTTTCTCCACATCCTCTCCAGCATCTATAGTCTCCTGATTTGTTCATTTTAGCCACTCTGACTGGCATGAGGTGTTATCTTCGTGTGGTTTTCACTCTTATGTGGATCCTGAGAAAGTTAAAAGACCATGGGGGAGGGGAAGGGGAAAAAAAAGTTACAGAAGGGAAGGAGGCAAACCATAAGAGACTCTTAAAAACTGAGAATAAACTGAGGGTTGATGGGGAATGGGAGGGTGGGGAAAGTAGCTGATGGGCATTGAGGAGGGCACCTGTTGGGATGTGCACTGGGTATTCTATGGAGACCAATTTGACAATAAATTCCATATTTAAAAAAAAGTCAAATTCCAGGTCTTAGGATTAAGGAATAAAATCAGTAAAATAAGCCAAGATAAAAATGCTTAACTACTACACTTACATTTCCTGAATTTCTCTTTATTAAGGGCTCATCATTCCCAAGGCTAAAGAATGTAGAGACTGAAATTTCCATTTAAAGGTAAGTGGTCCACCGGTGAGGGCCATGCAAAAATAGGAAACCACACAACATATTATCATTTCCATAACTTCAGGGTCTTATAAAATAGAAAAAAAAGATCCAAAAGGATCTTTAAGGGAAAATTAAATTGAACAAAACTGGAGGCTGTAAATGGTTCACTGTAAATATATGAGAATTCCTTATACACAGAGGTAATTACTATTTTATCTAAGGCTCAATATTAGGAAAATCCAAAACAACCAGTTACTTTGTCTTGTTTTTCCAAGAAAATAAACACTTGGGTTTGTTCCCTCCACTTATTGCTACCTTTTGAATGGAGTTTTCTTTGACTTTCTTCATAACTTGATTTACAAAGACCAAATGTGAAGAAGTGACAACTTCTACAATACCCTGAATTTTAAAAACCTATTACAAATAGGTTTATTTTTATTATTATTGTTATAGATTTCTTATTACAAATAACAAGGAGGTTATTATATGTGCTCTTTGATTCAGAAAGGAAATTCAAATCCAGAGGTTCTGTTTGGAAAAATAGGGCCCGACAAAAGCACTTTGTAAATGAGCAGCTATATTTGGCAGCCAAGCATCCAAATCAGATTATGGAATAATAGAATGGATTTCCAAGAGAAGCAGAGAGGGAGCAAGATCTGAGTTATCACTGTAGGAAAGAGGTTTTCTACACTTGGCCTGATTCAGTGCACCCTCTTTGGTGTGGGAGGCTCCCCGTAAGGGGTGGCCAGCATCCAGAGAACAGAATCTAAGTGCTGGTTGCAGCATAAGCAAGTTACTTGACATTCTGTAGAGTGCTCATGGATATAACAGCAATTCAACCTGTAATATGTGAAAACTGAAAGAATGGAATATTTAAGTTCATCTTTAAAAAACACATATTTCCAGGGGCGCCTGGGTGGCTCAGTCGGTTGGGCGTCCGACTTCGGCTCAGGTCCTGATCTCGCAGTCCGTGAGTTCAGGCCCGGCGTCAGGCTCTGTGCTGACAGCTTGGAGCCTGGAGCCTGTTTCAGATTCTGTGTCTCCCTCTCTCTCTGACCTTCCCCCATTCATGCTCTGTCTCTCTCTGTCTCAAGAATGAATAAACGTTAAAAAAATTTTTTTTTAATAAATAAAAAAACCCACAAATTTCTTATTCAGAGATATAGTACACAGGTACAATTTTATAAACTCCCAAGAGAGAAAGGATATGGGCATAAGTAACAATCCTGCCCTATGTGTTATTGGCCCCCACCCCAGCCCCTACTTCCCATCTCCAGGAACAGTCTTAACTATAAAAGTAGGGAAAGTTAACATGTTAATACCAGACTCTGAAGAATTCTGCCTACATGCCATAAACTTTTAAACAATTCTACTGAAAAAGTTTCAAATACACCAAGTGGAATGTAAAACCTGTTGCAGATATATTTCCTACCTGTTCATTCTTTATCTTTACTCTAGATAGTGATGTGCCAGCTTAAAAGACACCACCACCACCTGTATGTATTTCCTAGCCACCCACTCTTCCAGCCAAGAGTGGCAATATAACCAGTTCCAGGCAATAGATTAAAGCAGAAGCCCACTAGGGATTTTTGGAAAAGTCTTGTTTTCCTGAGAGAGGTTTTGCCCCTTCCACCCTGACTCCTCCTTTTCTGGGCAAGAGTGTATTTTTGTGACTGCCGTGGCCTCAGCCCTAAAGTCTTTGAGTGGCACATAATATAGACAGTTCCAGTTCTTCAAATTATGCCACAAATTGTTAGAAACAATTCTGATAAAGTTTTCAATACAGAAAGAAAACATAGCAGGGAAAACTTCCCAACATTGAACTTGGCAATGATTAATCTTGTATATGACACCCAGGAGCACAAGCAAAATAGGTAAATTAGACTTCAAAGTTTTTTGTGCTTCAAAGGATACTATCAAGGGGGCGGAAAGGCCATACACAGAATATTTAAAAATCATATCTGATAAAGAGTATTGAGAATAAAGTACTCCCACAATTCAAATTGGAAAACAATCCAATTTTTAAAAAGGGCAAAAGACTTGGATATATATTTCTCCAAAGATGACATATAAATGGCCAATCAAAACATGGAAAGATGCTTAAAACATTGCTCATCATTAGGACACTGAAAATCAAATCAAATAGCACCCATTAAAATGGCTATTGTCAAAACAAAACAAGTGTTGATAAGAATGTAGAGAAATTATAACCCTCTTGTTGGCAAGGATGTAAAATGGCAAGGCCACTAAAAAAACAGTACTGAGATTCTAAAAAAAAAAAAAAAAAAAAAAAAAAAAGCCTGGAATTACCATATAATCCACTAATTTCATTCTGGGCATGTATCTCAAAGGATTGAATCAGGGACTCAGGCAGATATTTGTATACCAGTGTTCATAGAAACATTCACAAAAACCAAGAAGTAGAAACAACCCCATCCATGTCTATCAACAGATGGATAAAGAAAATGTGATGTATACATGAGATATACCTACCATAGGATCTTAAAAATGAAATTGACACCTGTTAAAACATGAACCTTGAAGACACAAATAAGCCAGACACAAAAGGATAAATATTATAGGATACTACTTAGGAGATGTATAGAAGAATCAAATTCATAAAGACAAAGTAGAATAGTGGTTACCAGAGTCTGGAAAAGGGGAAATGAGAAGTTACTAATGGGTATAGAGTTTTAGTTTAGGATAATGAAAATGTTCTGGAGATGAACAGTTGTGATAGCTGCACAATAATGTGAATATACTTAATCTGATAAGAGTTTCATACATTTTGGATATTAACTCCTACAACTCAACAACAACAAAAAGTCTGATTTAAAAAGTAGGCAGAGGATGTAAATAGAGATTTTCCAAAGAAGACCTACAGAAGGCCAATAGTCACATAAAAAGGTACTCAACATCACTAATCAGGGAAATGCAAATCAAAACCACAAAGAGACATCACCTTAACCCTATTAGAAGGGCTTTTATCAAGAAGATAAGAACTAACATGTTGGCAAGCATGCTGAGAAAAGGGAACACTCATGCACTGTTGGCAGAATGTAAATTGGTATAGCCACTGTAGAAAATGATATGGAGGCTCTCCCCAAAAGAAAAACTAGAACTACCATATGATCTATCAACTCTACCACTCAGCTTTTAGCCAAAGAAAACAAAAACACTAATTTGAAAAGATATAGGCACCCCTATGTTCACTGCAGCATTATTCAGAACAGCCAAGATATGGAAACAATCTAAGTGCCCACTGATGAATGGATAAATATATGGAACATACACATTAATAGTACTTAGGCATAAAGACCATCTCACTATTTCTTTTTTTTTTTTTTCAACGTTTATTTATTTTTGGGACAGAGAGAGACAGAGCATGAAGGGGGGAGGGGCAGAGAGAGAGGGAGACACAGAATCGGAAGCAGGCTCCAGGCTCTGAGCCATCAGCCCAGAGCCTGACGCGGGGCTCGAACTCACGGAGCACGAGATCGTGACCTGGCTGAAGTCGGACGCTTAACCGACTGCGCCACCCAGGCGCCCCCCATCTCACTATTTCTGACAACATGGATGGACTGAAGCTAAATGAAGTAAGTCATACAAAGGCAAATACTGTATGGTCTCACTTAAGTGAAATAGAACAAAAAACTCACAGATACAGAAAACAGAATAGTAGCTTCCAGGGGTCGAGGGGGTTTGGGGTGGATGAGATGAGTGACGAGGAGTCAAGAGATATCAACTTCCAGTTACAAAATAAGTCATGGGGATGTAATGTACTGCAAGGTGACTACAGTCAATACTGTATTGCATACTTAGAAGCTGCTAAAAGTCAACCATAAAAATTCCCATCAAGACAAAAATTGTAATTATATATGATTAGACTTATTTTGATAAGATAATTAGACTTATTTTGATAATAATTTCCCAATGTATACAAATGTCAAATTATGTTTTAACACTAATATCAGGTGTACATGCCAATTATACTTCAATAAAACCGGTTAAAATGGTAAATTTTATGTTATGTATATTTTGCCACATTAATTTTTTTTGTTAGTGTCAGACCTTAGTAACCACATAAATAACCAAATTCCATTCTTATTCATGCCCAGGGTCAATGAAAGCTGCAGCAAGCTAGCCTTTTTTTTTTTTTTCCTTAAACATTTATTTTGAGCAGGAAAGGGACATAGAGAAAGAGCAAGAGAGGGAATCCCAATCTCTGAGCTGACAATGCAGAGCCTGATATGGGACTTGATCCTATGAAATGTGAGATCATGACCTGAGCTGAAATCAAGAGTTCGACACTTAACCAACTGAGCCAGCCAGACACCCCAAGCTAGCCTCTTAGATTCATGTGGCTTAAATATTGGGTTTTCATGAATACTGGACTCTACTTTGTCTCCTATTCACTCTGAATATGGTTATTAGGCAACTTTTGGCTCTGGCTTTACATATCAGAGGCAGCTTCACTGTGGATAGATCAATAAATAAGGAATGACAATTGTAAAAGTATATCAACTTTGTTGGGTAAAGATGAAACTACTGTAAATTCAATAGCCCAAAAATATGTAGTTAAAGAGGACAATTACTGGACTTCAAAAGCACTGTTCCTTTGGAGTCATGTTCATGAAGAAATTAAGGAACACTAGAGCATTATAAAAATGGACTTCTGTCTTACTAGCATATCAGGAACCATAGTAGCATGAAAAAAGAAAAGGTAAAGGGAGAGAGACTGGTTGATTAAACATGAGGAAAAAAAGATTTCCTTAGAACAAAGCAAAAAGTCTAGAAAGATACTAAAGGAAAAGTAATATTGAAGACATATGGGCAGACATAAAACATAAACATGCACCAGCCCTATCTCAAGAGATGCTATCAGAAAAAGGGAATGGGAGCCTGGGTGGCTCAGTCAGTTAAGCATCTAGCTCTGGATTTCAGCTGAGGTCATCATCTCACAGCTTCAGGAGTCTGAGCCCCTACATCCAGCTCTGTACTCACAGTGCAGAGTCTGCTTGGGATTCTCCCCTCTCCCTCTTTCCAGCCACAACTCACACACTCTCTCTCAAAATAAATTAACTTAAAATAAAAAAAGAAAAATGGGAGATTTAGTTGTTTCCATATCAGAGATAGTAACTCACAACCAAAAACATTTATCAGGGGGTGCCAGGTAGAAGCTCAGCAAAAAGATTAGTCACACGCCTCCGAGTTTGTGAGAGCTAAAAAAATAAAATAAAATAAAAATAAGTTACAGAAAGTATAAACACATTTGAAAGAAGAACATCGAAAGGATCAGTATAAAATTTTCAAAGAGGGGCACTTGGGTGGCTCAGTCCATTAAGTATATGACTCTTGATTTCAACTCTCGTGATCTCATGGTTTGTGAGTTTGAGCCCCAAATGGGGCTATGCACTGACAGTGCAGAGCCTGTTTGGGATTCTCTGTCTTCTTCCCCCACTTGGGCTCGTGCTCTCTCAAACTTTAAAAAAAATATTTAAAAGAATTATAGGGTGTGCTTTTAGATTATGAACTTCCTCTTGGAGAATGTACTGGAGCTCAGGAATTTAGAAGTCTAATAAAAGGCACACAAGGAGAAATAATAAGAACAGTAAGAGAGGATAATAGATTGGGTCCAAGTATGACTTAGATATTGGTCTAATGGGAGACCATCTTTTGATGGGATTGGTCCAACTCAGGGTGGTGAGGTTTGTTTGAATAATAGATGCTTTTGGCAGACATAAAACCCTTTAATTTCATATTTTGTAGGAGAGACCCCAGAAATGAAAATCTAAAAATTTTAGGAAAAGATACAGAAGATGGCAACAGAGTAGGAGTACCTTAGGCTTGCCTTGTCCCATGAACACAACTAAATAAGTATCAAATAATCCTAAATGTCCCAGAAATAGACCTGAAGACTGACAGAACAAACTGCACAACTAAAGGAAAAGAGGCCACAATGAAGAAAGAAGGAAACCAATGTGATTTAGGGGAGAAATGGATCACAGATGCTGCAGAAAAGAGCCATGGTCTGGAGAAGGAGTTGTGTGTGTGTGGTGGGGGGGGGGGGGTGGTGAATGCAAAGGAACATACAAGAGAATGCATATGGCAAATATTTCCCCAGAGCCATTGGCTTGGAAAATGAGAGGGGCTGCATTTTATGAGTTCTTTCAACCAGTGGAACTTAAAGTCTGACATTTTAAAGGTCAGCAGGCTGCACTAGGATAGAGCCCCAAGGGCAGTGCCCTGCTCCAGGAGAAAAGACAGGCAAAAACTGGAGGGCAGATAGCATGGAGGGCAAAAACTGGAGGGCACACAGTGGGGAGAGTATTCAGTCTTCTCAGAGCATGTCCCTGAGAGCAGCATTCTCTAGGAACAAAAGAGCTGGCCACCACCATCTGCCCCTCAGCATAAATACAGGGTCACCTGCAGGAAGCAGTACAGCATTAACATTAGCTGCCTAACTTGCCTATACCAAGCTCCACACCCACTGGATTGGGATTGCCCTTCTCAGTCAAGCTTGCCTCAGTCCCAGCATGGCAGCTCCCCTACCCAGAAGGCCGGCATAAACCTCTGCCCACACCACATCTCCTGACCAGATTGCTTTTCAGGGCCTCAGACCTGGTGGAGGTGTGACAAGTCTCTTTTCACAAGCATATCAGAGCACATCTGGCCATATTCAGACCAGGAAACAAACACTCCAAGGACAGCCTCTACAGAAGACTGGCCTGAAGGATATAGCAGCCACAGTATATTAGCAGTGTGCATGCAATATACACCAGAGACACTCCCTGAAGCACCAGACCCTGGGCACTACATGGTCTCTTCTTCATAAGGCCATTACTTTCAGAAGGAGAGATAAGTAGCTTTTCTAACACACACACACACACACACACACACACACACACACACACACGGCAGAGGCTTAAAATGCTAAGACAGAGGAATTCGAATTAAATGAAAGAACAAGACAAGGCCACAGCCCCAGAGACCAAAAGGAAACGGATATAAGTAACCTGCCTGATGGACAACTTAAAGTAACAATCATACAATCATAAGGATACTCACTGGGCTTGAGAAAAAACTACAAAACAGAGAGACCCTTACCACCAGAGATAAGAGTTAAAAAAAGAACCATATGAAGAATGCAGTAAACAAGATAGAAATAGGCTTGATGTAATGAACAGCAGGCTAGAACAAGCAGAGCAACAAATTAGCGATCTAGAAGACAAAATAATGGAAAGCAATCAAGCTGGACAAAAAAGAATTATGCAACATGAGAATAGATTTCAGGAACTCAGTGACTCCAAACATATTTATGTTATAGGAGTCCCTGGAGAAGACAGAGAAAGAAGGGGGCAGAAAATTTAGTTGAGGAAATAGCTGAAAATTTCCCTAACCTGGGGAAGGAGACAGACATCCAGATCCAGAAGGCACTCCCATCAAAAATCAACAAAAACAGGCCAACACCAAGACATATTGTAATTAAACTTGCTTGATGGTGATTTAAAAAAATCTTAAAAGGAGAAACAAAAAAGAAGTCCTTAATTTACAAGGGAAAACCCATAAGGCTAGCTAGAGATTTCTCAACAGAAATTTGGCAAGCTAGTAGAGTGGCATGATATACTCCAAGTGCTGAATAGGAAAAATCTGCAGCCAAGAATACTCTATCCAGTAAGGTTATCATTAAGAATAAGTGGAATAAAAGAGTTCATGACCACTAAACCAGCCCCACAAGAAATATTAAAGAGAACTCTGCATGCAAAGGTGAGACCAAAAGTGACAAAGACAGCAAAGGATCAAAGAAAATCTCCAGAAACAATGGTAAAACCACTAATAGAATGGCACTAAATACATATATTTACTTTGAACTAAAGTACTTGGACTAAATGCCCCAATCAAAAGACAGAGTGTCAGAATGGATCAAGTAAGCAAGGCCCATCTATCTATATGCTGTCTACAAGAGACTCATTTTAGACCTAAAGACACCAGTAGACTAAAAGTGAGGGATTGGAGAAACATTTATCAGGGAAATGAACGTCTAAGGAAAGCCAGAGTACCAATACTTACATCAGACAAACTAGAATTTAAAACAAAGACTAACAAGAGACAAAGAAGGTGCTATATAATCAAGGGGACAATCTAAGAAGAAGATAGAACAATTGTAAATATTTATGCACCCAACATGAAACACTCAAATATATAAAACAGTTAACAAAGCAATTAATTGATAATACAAGAATAGTAGGGGGCTTAACACCACACTTTCATCAATGAACAGAATCTAACCAGAAAATAAGCAAGGAAACAATGGCGTTGAATGACACCAGATCAAATGGACTTAATAGATATATTCGAAACATTCCATCCTAAAACAGCAGAATACGCACTCAAGTGCACATGGAACATTCTCCAAAACAGATCACTTATTAGGCCACAAAACCATTCTCAACAAATACAACAAGACTGAAGTCCTACCATGACCCTTTCGTGAAGACAATGTTATGAAACCAGAAGTCAATCACAAGAAAAAAAATCTGAAAAGTCCACAAATACATGGAGGTTAAACAATAACATTTACTGACAACATGCTACTAAAACAATGAATGGGTCAACCAGGAAATAAAGGAAGAAATGATAAAACTACATGGAGACAAATAAGAATCAAATGGTTCAAAACCTTTGGGATGAAGCAAAAGCAGTCCTAAGAAGGAGGTATATAGCAATACAGACATAGCTCAAGAAGCAAGAAAAATACCAAACAATCTAACCTCATACCTGAAGAAGTTAGAAAAAGAACAAAACCAAAAACCAGCATAAGGAAGGAAATAACAGCATTTAGAGCACAAATGATATGGAAACTAAAAAAAATTTTTATACACACACACACACACACACACATATATATATATACACACACACACACACACTATATCTATAGATAGATCTATCTATAGATCTATAGATAGATATATGTATGTATAAGAGAGAGAGATGAAACCAGGATGTGATTCTTTGAAAAAAAATTAAATGATAAATTTCTAGCCAGACTTATCAAAAAGAAAAGAGAAAGGATCCAAATAAATAAAATCACAAATGTGAGAGAAGAAATAGCAACCAACACCATGAATGTGAACAAGAGAATATTATGAAAAACTATATGCCAACAAATTGGACAACACAGAAGAAATGGATAAGTTCCTAGGAATAAATTACCAAAAGTGAAACAGGAAGAAATAGAAAACCTGAACAGACCAATTAGCAGCAAAGAAATTGAACCAGTAATCAAAAACTCCCAACAAAAGTCCAAGACTAAATGGTTCACAGCCAAATTCTCTCACACATTTAAAGAGTTAATACCTATCCCTCTCAACCTATTCCACAAAATCGAAAGTAAAGGAAACTTTCCAACTCAGTCATTGAAACTAGTATTACCCTCAAACCAAAACCAGACAATGACCCCACTAAATAAGAACTACAGCCCAATATCCCTGAACATGGATGCAAAAATTCCCAATAAAATACTAGCCAAGTGAATCCAAAAGTACATTAAAAAAATCATTCACCATGATCAAGTAGGATTTATTACTAGGCTTCAGGGTGGTTCAAACTTGCAGTCAACATGCTATACTGCATTAATAAGAGGATAAATACTATATGATCTTTTCAATAGATTCAGAAAAAGCACTGGACAAAGTACAACATCCATTCATGATAAAAAAAAAAAAAAACCTCACCAAAGTAGGCTTAAAGGGAACATACCTCAACATAATAAAGGCCATATATTAAAAAAAAGACTTCGCAGCTAATATCCTTCTCAATGGGGAAAAAAATGGAGTTTTTCCTCTACAGACAGAAACAGGACTGAGATATCCACCCTCACCAATTTTATCCAACATGGTACTGGAAGTTTCAGCCACAGCAATCAGACAACAAAAAGAAATAAAAGGCATTCAAATTGGCAAGGAAGAAGTTAAACTTTCAATACTCGCAGATGACATTATACTATGGGTAGAAAACCCAATGACTCCTGTAAAAAACTGCTAGAACTGATAAATTCAATAAAACCACAGGATACAAAATCACCATACAGAAATTCTTTTGCATTTCTATATACCAATAATGAAGCAGCAGAAAGAGAAATCAAGGAATCAATCACATTTACAATTGCACAAAAAACATTAAGATATTTAAGAATAAACCTAACCTAAAGCAATTCTGAAAAAGAAAAGCAAAGCTGGAGGCATCTTAATTCCAGACTTCAAAGATTCCAGATTGCAAAGGTGTAAATGATCAAGACAGTATGGTACTGGTACAACATACCTATAGATCAACGGAACAGAAAGAAAACCTAGAAATGAAACCACAATTATATGGTCAATCTTTGACAAAGCAGAAAAAAGTATCCAATGGAAAAATACAGTCTCTTGAACAAATGGCATTGGGATAATTGGGCAGCAACATGCAAAAGAAAGAAACTAGACCACTTTCTTAAACCATACACAAAAATAAACTCAAAATGGATTAAAGACCTAAATGTGAGACCTGAAACCTTAGAAAGCCTAGACAGGAACACAGGTGATAACTTCTTTCACATCAGTTGTAGAAACTTTTTTCTAGATAGTCTCCTTAGGCAAGGAAAACAAAAGTATACTATTGAGACTTCATCAGAATAAAAAGCTTCTTAACAGCAAAAAATGAACAGAACTAAAAGACAACCTACAGAATAGGAAAAGATATTCACAAGTGGCAAATGTGTAAGGGATAGTATCCAAAATCTAGGAAGAACTTATCAAACTCAACAGCCAAAAACAAATAGTCCAGTGAAGAAATGGGGGAAAAGGCATGAACACTTTTCCAAAGAAGACATCCAGATGGCTAACACACACATGAATAGATCTCCCACATCACTCATCAGGGAAATACAAATCAAAACTATGAGATATCACCTGACCCTTGTCAGAAAGGCTAAGATGAACATCACAAGAAACAACAGGCATTGGTAAAGATATTGGAGGGGGGTGGGGAAGGGGAAGGAACCCCCTGGCACTGTTGCTAAGAATGCAAACTGGTAGAGCCACCCTGGAAAAGAGTACGGAGGTTCCTCAAAAAGGTAAAATAGAACTACCTATGATCCAGCAATTGTGTGACTACATATTTACCAAAAAAAAATGCAAAAACACTATTCAAACGGATACATGCACCCCGATGTTCATAGCATTATCAACAGTAGCCAAATTATGGAAACAGCCCAAGTGTCCATCCATAGATGAATAAAAATGTGGTATATATATATATATTCAATACAATATTATCCAGCCATAAAAAATAATGTAATCTCTCCATCTGCAACATTAATAGAAAGAGTATTACACTAAGCATAAAAAGCCAGAGAAAGGAAAATACCATATGATTTCACTCATATGTGGAATTTCAGAAACAAAGGGGGAAAAATGGTCTATTCCTTGGCCTACCTCTTTAACTATAGAGAATCACCTGATAGTTACCAGAAGGGAAGCGGGTGGGGGTGGTTTAAATAGGTAATGCTAATTAAGGAGTGTACTTATTGTGATGAGCACCAGGTATTATACAGAAGTGTTAAAACACTATATTGTACACCTGAAACTATTACATTGTATGTTAACTAAAAGGAATTCAAATAAAAACTTAAAATTAGCAATTAGGTCTCCAATAGGAAATGAGAGGTTACAAAAACAGAGCCTTCTGGCCCCAAAGTGACTCCTGACCCCAAATACGAAAGCCAGTTAAAATAATTCCCTAAATGGAGATTATTTCCCCCCACTTGGAGTTTGAGTTCACAGACCATGGATTCTTAAAAATTGCAACTGGCACCTTGTGCAGGCAAAAATAAATTTCTCCCTAACTGCCCCCTTTCCCTTATATATTAAGGGAATTTAGAAGTAAAATAGGCTCAACTGTATCAGAAGCTAGCTAGAATTTGTGCTGCGAGGTATTTGGTTTTCTAAGTTTTGTGGGAGGAGAGGAACACCATCATATGAGTTGGTAATTTATGATTCTCCACCTATCATGAACTAGGGCCCCAAATTCCCTACACACAGGTTAAAGGGTAGCAGACAAATAATGGACAAAAGAACATATGAGCATAGGCCAAGAAACAGAGAAAGAAGGCTTGGGCCTCTGAACCTCTTATCACACATTGAGGCATTCTGGGATCTGGTCCTAGGTTCTGAATCCCAGTGAAGGGACTGCTCTTTGCCCACGAGTCCCTTCCTCCTTGTCAGTGGAATATAGAAGCTGCTTGGTACCAAGCAGTTTGGATTTGTGAGGCCATGTATATATAGGAGTTCACTGGCAATACCTAACACCCATCAGCTAGAGGCCTTGGGCCCTTTATCAGTCTAGCCTGTAAAAGAAGGAACAATATGTTCTCATGAGAAGCAAAGTTCAATATAATCTTTCCTGTAAGAAAGGTAATGCTAAGGGGCGCCTGGGTGGCGCAGTCGGTTAAGCGTCCGACTTCAGCCAGGTCACGATCTCGCGGTCCGTGAGTTCGAGCCCCGCGTCAGGCTCTGGGCTGATGGCTCGGAGCCTGGAGCCTGTTTCCGATTCTGTGTCTCCCTCTCTCTCTGCCCCTCCCCCATTCATGCTCTGTCTCTCTCTGTCCCAAAAATAGATAAAAAAAAAAAGTTGAAAAAAATTAAAGAAAGGTAATGCTAAGTCCCACATAAGTAAGTCCTGATTCAAGCAATTTGGCTCATTGAGCCACATAGATGATGTGAACTTAGGATTCCACTGATTCTTTGATCTCTTTAAAAGTGACACATGGGAGAATGATTCCTCTTCTGATGTTCTGAAAAAGCTACACCCAATCAAGGAGAAGGTAGTTTGGAGTACAGCTGCTAAGACATCTCATCTTCCCATACAAACCCCTCAGCTAGGACTGATCAAATAAACTGGAGAGCATGAAACTTTACTTCCTTTGGAATTGTTAGCCACATCATCAAGAAAAGTTGATTTTAGCTTTCGTGAACTTAGCTTGCAATTTTTCCAGCATATACAGACTAACTCCCTTCTCCATTTCTTTCTAAATGTCTGAGCAAGACTTAGATGGTGCTAGTATTTCACCATTTATTAAAACATTTTGATCAAAACTATTTTTGCATGCATTATATAATCTAAAATGTTTTTACAAGTAACAAAGTATTATAGTCAGTTATTCCACTTTAAGTTTCAAATTCTCTCCAAAAGGAGAATTTTGAACACTAAAGGCTCTTTTATTAGACATAAGCTGTGTATTTATGAAGTCTTCAGTCCCCTTTACTAAGACTTGCTAAGTAGGTCATAACCAGATGTGGTTCCACCATGCACCAATTAGGCTGCAAAAAAGAAGTGTAGGCTAGAGGAGAAAGAAAGTTTGGTGAAATATTTTGGTTGCCTGAATGCAGCTAAATTTCTCCAGCGTCAAATGTTCATGATTTCTTTTTTTTTTTTTTTTATAAATTTTTTTTTCAACGTTTATTTATTTGTGGGACAGAGAGAGACAGAGCATGAACGGGGGAGGGGCAGAGAGAGAGGGAGACACAGAATCGGAAACAGGCTCCAGGCTCTGAGCCATCAGCCCAGAGCCCGACGCGGGGCTCGAACTCCCGGACCGCGAGATCGTGACCTGGCTGAAGTCGGACGCTTAACCGACTGCGCCACCCAGGCGCCCCAAATGTTCATGATTTCTAAGCCAGCACTAGATAAGAATAAATTATCTACGAATTGTCTAGATAGTTCTGACTGCACTTCAAAGTCAAATATAAGATTATCCACAATTTCTCTTTCCTCAATTAAATTTTGTAACACCCATTAAAAATAGCATTTGATCAAGTTATTTAAAAATGTATATAAACACGGAATGTATTTGTGTGTGCATATGCCCACACATATAGAATATTAGACATACCAATGTTTTCATAAATATAGGGAAAAAGATAAATTTTTATGGTTCTAGCAGTTATGTTCTAAGAAAGTACTTTCTAATCCTTTCTAAAAAAATATGTGAGGGTTATAATTAGTAGTGATCATTCACATTTAAGTATTCATTTTAAGTTCAGTGTGATTATAGTAATAAACAAATTTTATTTCTTGCAGTATAACTAGGAAGATTTAGACTTAGGTCTTATAAACTTAATTAAATTGATAAGATACTATACTCTCAATACTAGGAAATGCCAATGTTCTGTTAAACTTTCTTGTAAAAAGAGAAAGTCTTTCATTGTTAAATAACAATATGAAGAACAAAGAGCTCATCTAACACATTTTCACTAAGTTTTGGTAAAAGCCTAGAACTGTCAGAAACTATTACCACAAATGGAGCCTGGCATTTCAAAGAAAGAGATTTAATTTGATTTCAAAACATAAATTGAAATCGAAACCATAGAGATGGAAATCTTGTAATCTTACTGAAACAGAGAAAGTGTCCTTCGTAGTAATTATTTTCATTTTTAATGTTTTCTCTTCAAAATGCAGTACATTATCTGTACACCTAACAAGTGAGAGAAGGGGAATCAGCATGCAAGTTTGAAAATGTTACAGAAATTCACCTGAGCTATTTCAAGAACTGGGAGATAAGTTTTCTTTGAGGTCCCAGAAAGTGTAATTCTAAAGAGAAGGTTTAAATTAAAAATGTTAGGTTCATAACAGATCTAATTCCTCAAAAATTTTCTCCCTTTCCCCCTTACTTTTAGTGATGCTTGTGGGGATTTTTTTTTCCCTTAAAAGCAACCAACCCCACTGGGGTACTACAGTCACAGTCAAAAGCCAAGGTTATTCTCTGGTGTGGCTGTTCCTTTAACTTGAAGGGGAGACATTCTCATTAAGTGAAGCTTTTCACCATCTTTTCTCCAAGTTTGTTTTGGAAGAGGTCTAGAGAGAAAATAAGAAATTGTTGTCCAAAAGAAGCATGAGGAGGAGAGTACAAATGGTACCTGTGAGGGAAAAGAATAATTTCATCTGTGACTCTAATGTCAAGAGATTGAAAGTCACCTGTGACTCTAATGTCAAGAGATTGAAAGTAGCGTATTAATTTTTTAAGTTCCCAAAATACCAACTTTTTTTTTATTTCTTGAACTTATGAAGGATATTGAAGAAGACACAAAGAAATGGAAAAACTTCCATGCTCATGGATTGGAAGAATAAATGTTGTTAAAATGTCAGTACTACCCAAAGCAATATACACATTCAATGCAATCCCAATCAAAATTGCACCAGCATTCTTCTCAAAGCTAGAACAAAGTCATAAAATTTGTTTGGAACCACAGAAGACCCCAAATAGCGAAAGCAATCTTAAAGAAAACCAAAATGGGAGGCATCACAATTCCAGGCTTTAGCCTCCACTACAAAGCTGTCATCATCAGAACAATATGGTATGGCATAAAAACAGACACACAGACCAATGGAATAGAATAGAGAACCCAGAAATGGACCCACAGAAGTATGGCCAACTAATCTTCGACAAAGCAGGAAAGAGTATCCAATGGAAAAAAGTCTCTTTAGCAAATGGTGCTGGGAGAACTGGACAGCAACATGAAGAATGAAACTAGACCACTTTCTTACACCATATACAAAAATAAACTGAAAATGGATGAAAGACTTAAATGTGAGACAGGAAAACCACTAAATTTTTTTTACGTTTACTTTTGAGGGAGACAGCATAAGCAGGGGACGGGCAGAGAGAGAGAAGGAGACACAGAAACTGAAGCAGGCTCCAGGCTCTAAGCTGTCAGCACAGAGCTTGAACTCACGAATTGCGAGATCTTGACCTGAGCTGAAGTCGGACACAACTGACTGAGCCACCCAGGTCCCCCCAAAATACCAACTTTTGAGATGCAGTTAAAAGGGAGCTCAATACCACCCTATGCCCTGGGCACAGGAAAGCCACTAGAGTTGATAAATTGTCATTTTTCAACTGTTCTAAAATAATATAATTAGCTTTAGACACTCCATATTCAAGTTAACATCTTTAATTTTTTTTTCCTTCTGTCCACTTGGAAAGAATGATGATGTGGGCAAGCTACGGATAGAACATCCTGATGTTTTATTACAGAAGAGACCATGAACAAGTCACTTAAAAGGGAAAGGACATGGTTAGATGAAGGTCATACCCTGTGCTACATTCTATCATGTCCTAAAATTAGAGGATAAAATGATATACTGACTTCATAGTGGTTAGTGGGTTTGAAATTGATAAACTCTAAGACACAGGAAGTACAACAGCATCCAGGGAGAAACACAGTCACAGGAGAGGCATGCAGAAGCACATAACAGGGGGGATGACAAAGATAACTTGCAGATGTGTTGGAGAGAAATGAAACTTCTAACAAAAATCAATGGTATAAAGATTGTTCTGGTAAAACGGAAGTGAATTATGTCCCAAAGGAGAATGGCTCAGGACAAAAACAGTAGGGACACCAAGAAGCTGATCAGCCTAAAGTCAAGATGAATGTGACCCATACTACGGTGATCCATACTCTATGTCCACAGTGTGAAAGATCAAGTAGGGAGCAGGCTTTAATAGCCACCATCTGGTGAATGCCTACCACATGCCAGACATCGTCTGATGTGCTTTATATACATTTTTTCATTTGTTCCTCCCAACTACCCTACAACTTAGACATTATTAGCTCATTTTATGAGGACACTGAAATTTTAACTACTTATGGAATTCATATCAAATAGTGCTATCACCATGTAGACCCAGTGATTCTGATTTCAACACTATCTCCCAGGATACCATGCTACATTTTAGAGGCTAGTACTGCGGCAACATTTTACCTGTACCGTCATACTTCATGTTACATTTCCACACTTTAAAATTCATTAAGTATATTTCTCCTCTTAAATAAAGTACTTGGATACCATTGGAAAATCAAAATCTATTTTGAGAATTTTTTAAATACCCTTCCATTCAAGGACAAATCTCTTCCCAAGAAGTATTTTAGAAGCATAAAATGTAGAATATTTTTGCTCTTTTTAATAAATTTTTAAAAACCTGAAATAGTTTTCCTGCTTCTTCTCCTTCCACCCTCCATGACATTTTTAGGGGCCAATCTAAGAATTGAGACATAAAAAGATAGAACAGATACTTATTTTTCACTATAGTTCTTTGGAAATTTTCCCTAACAAACCATAGTAAATATTCCACATACAGGAAATAAGCAAATATTCCACATAGAGAAAACAAGCATTTCCTGTTATTAGAAAAAAATTTTGAAAACAAGTTTTTCACCAAAAATTTTAAAATATATTTGACTTTTTCAATTAGGTTAATGGCAAACATTTTCCTGTAAGTTTACAATTTTGTTCATCTTAGTCAAATTATGAAGTACATGATATGATGAAATCTTTTTATCAAAAATATGGTAGTGGCAAAGATGTATTGAAATTAGCAATAGTTCTCAGTCCTTTCTTAAGGTGTATAACAAACAAGGCACAATTACATATGTTGTATTGATAAATTATATTTGGAAAACCTTCCAGAAATTGAGGAAAGTGAATAGTCCTAATGACTGAATAACAAATTTTATGAATTGAGGTTTTCTCCCTCCCCCTCAATTCTTGGTTCTCAAAATGGGGGAGAAAAAAAAACTGAAGCAAACCTAAATCAGTTGTCAGCCTATTGCTGATTTAGAAGGAACTTGTAATGATGGATCACAGTGTGATTTTTAGCATATAACTTGGAAGTAGGTCATTTGATTTTTTTAATTTCTACATCAGCTAGAGGCCAGTCAAAAAGCAGAAATCAAACTAGATATTTTAAACAGGTTATTTCATACAGGGAATTGGTTTCATTGTTATTAAAGCTATTAGAGCAAAAGAACTTGATGTAACTCAGAAAACTGCAGGAAGCTGCTACAACCTCAAGAGTAGATTTACCAAAGGGAAGAGGTGAATTTGCCAAAACCTAGAGGTTCAGAAGAAGGGCCTCACTGGACTGGTGCATAGATCTTCAGGGAAGAGGGGGTACTCTGCAACCAGTTGGTACCTCTGAGGAGGAACCAACCATGGCAGGGCTGGTTCTGGAGTAACAAAACAAAAACAAAACTAGACTGGCGATTACAGTTAGGGTGACACCAACAAGTACAGAGAAATCATGAATTCCCCTTTTGTCCCTCTTCCTACCATCTAGTATCGGGCTAGAAACCAGCTGGCAGAGGGGTCTGGGAAATTCACTATTCTGGACCCCAGCCCTTGGATCCTCCAGAAAAAGAGGAGAGTGAGTTTAGGAATAAGAAATAGTAGAACGTAAAGAGCACATGCTGCTGTAAGTAAACTCTATAACAAAACTATTCTACTTTATATGAGCAAGGTTTCCATGTGTCACACCTATAGAAACAGAAGTTAGTATTCTTTATTCTCTAAGTTATATTCATTTACAGGTATATTAACTAATTAAAGAAATTAACTCCTGAAGATGCATTTCCAATAAAATTCTGAATAACCATTATTTACCAGATTGGTCATTTATTGATGCTGCTTTGATCAATTGTGAATAATGGTGACAAGAAGAAAATTTAACATTTAGAATCCTATTACCACTGAAAATTTCATTTTAATTGTATATTCCTTAGGAATTCACTGCAAACAAAGTATCAATGAAAGACTTCCAAGCATAAAAGTACTTTACCTTAACAAATGATAATAACACCATCCCACCACCTAGGAAAAATGAATGGAATACAAGTTCAAAAAAGGAAATGATGAAAAACTTTTGACTACCAAAGTAAAAACATAACCACTTACATATTTTCAGATTGACTTATCAATGTTATTATATTTCTTAGATACACTTAAAATGTGTATTGGATACATGTAAATTTTGACTAGTCAATATTTATAATATTCTGAATTAAATTTGCAGCTACATAAAACTGTAAAATATTTAGATGTAAGTCTAAAAATATGTGACCGTATAGTTCTCTGTTTTTAAGTTTTCTTAAAAGGGGGACACCTGGGTGGCTCAGTCTGTTAAGTGTCTGACTTCGGCTCAGGTCATGATCTTGCAATTCGGAAGTTTGAGCCCTGTGTCAAACTCTGTGCTGACAGCTCAGAGCCTGGAGCCTGCTTTGGATTCTGTGTTTCCTTCTCTCTCTCTGCCCCTCCCTCGCTCGTGCTCCCACTCTCCATCTCTCAGTCTCTCAACATTAAAAAAACTATTTAAATTTTCTTAAGAGGTAAGCAAGCAAAATATTCAAAGACCCCAGAAATAGTGTTTATGTGATTGTTCTGTTTCTGTGCTCCTCCTCTTCTCCTTTTCCAACTTCATGTCCCTCATCTCCCGTTCTCCCTAGAGACCATCTTTCCTTTTCTACTCTAATTTCTCCTACTCATTTTGATTTAAAAAAGAAAAAAAAAATCTCATTTTGCCTACCTTCCTTATTTTCCTCACCAAAACCGTCAATGGAGTAAGAGATTGTGTCATCTCATCAGTTGAGAAACCTCACCAACATCCTTGGAGTCTCTTCTCACATCAAAGTTTTTGACTTTGCTGATGTGTTTTAATTACAGGAGATACATCCGAAAAGGAGAAAGTAAAATGCTAAGACCTAAGTATTTTAAGTATATGAACACCAATGTCCTTGCAAGACAAGACCTTTTAAACAGCTCCTCCAAAAAAATGAGGCCATGAAATTTAATCCTTCAAGAATGGATTAGTGACTATAAGAATAATCAGGAGAACAAATTGGTTCTATTAAATGACTTGGCAGTTAATTAGCTGGACATCTGCCTAATTCCACTCACCAAAACCTGCAGTATGAGAATTTTCTAAAGAAGCTAGAAAGTTGCAGGATTTTCAGAATTCCCTCACCCAAGAAGCAAACTTACTTCAACAGTTGGTAAATGTTCTTTATAGTAAGAATTTTTTATGTATTAGTCCTTTAACTTGCATTTTTGTCCAGATGATTCCGTGAAATTTCAAACTTAATTATGTTGTAGCAGCCAAATGTTTATCATTACTGTCAACTGCTAATTTCCAAAACTGTTTGCTGGAATAAATTTACTCAGAACTATGTACTAGAATATAGGCATTTACATCTTTCTTCTTAAATTTTCTTTAATAACAAAAAAGTAAGACCATATTACTACTTTAAAATCCAGGCAGAACTATTCTTTTTCTGCAGGTATCTGCACTTTGAAGCAAGATAACACATCACACTACATCTTGCATACACAGGGTCAGTGTCAAAAATGCATTTTGTGGTAGCACAACAGATAATTTCTTAATCAGATCTTCTCCTCACCTCATGCAAATAGGGACATTAAAAATAAACATCATATGTTTTAATGCTGAGACTACACAATCTTCACCAGAAGGCAAAAGGTAAAATGGTCGTGGGGTCTATAATTCATTTCATTATATTTCATTGCCTATGGCTTCTCCAATAATTAAAAGCACAGTGTCAGTTCTAAACAAGAGCTATAAAAAAATGTCAGCTGCCTCACAAAAAAAACCATCAAGTTGGATAGGGTAGGAAATACTGTCAAAAGTTAGCTCCTAGAGTTAATACCAGAATATTTGGAGGCATGTATGCACTTCTAAAGTTATAAAATAAAGCTATCTATGCTGAGATTTTCAAATTTTGTCCACTTTAGGTCAAATGGGAATATAAAAAAATACTTTGTCATGCACATCTCCAGTGGTTAATATTTCAATATTTGTTGAATTAATAATAGCACAAAAATGTCATGACTTAAGTCAGATTGGTATGCTCTCAGAAGCAAAACACTTCCAAGTATTTGGAATTGAATCCTTTTCAAGTTAATCTCAGGACCTTGTTTTTATGAGTCCATATATTTTTCTCACATTACTTTACCAGTTAAACTTCAATCAATGAGACCCTAATTTTAGGAATCCCAGGGCAGAGATAACCAATAATCCTTTCTTAGTAGCAGCAAGAAAAACTTGGCAAACAGGAATATTCAGAAGAGATTCACCTGTCTGAAGAAATGCTAGACACTCAAAACACTGGCAGGAACAAAACTTAAAGTATTTCTGACCCAAAAAAATGTTTAACTAATGAATCGGGGCACCTGGGTGGCTCAATCAGTTAAGTGTCTGACTTCGGCTCAGGTCATGATCTCACAGTCCGTGAGTTCCAGCACCGCATCAGGCTCTGTGCTGACAGCTCAGAGCCTAGAGCCTGCTTTGGATTCTGTGTCTCCCTCTCTCTCTGCCACTCCCCTGCTCATGCTCGGTCTCTCTCGGTTTCAAAAATAAATAAAAACATTAAAAATTTTTTTAAAAACCTAATGAATCACTTGCTTCCCACCCCCTAAAAAAAGTCAAAGGTCACCATACCAAATATCCTGCAAGCAATACATCCTTTTCCCTAGCCATTATTCTTATTCCTTCCCCCTCTAACTCATAGAAAGAAAGCATAAACTGTTCAACTTTGTAGGTCATTGAATAGTAAAGGACTAATATGTGTATCTCCTAGACTATTGATTTTTTTCACCTGACCTTTTTGCAAACATCTCACTAAACTATATTCCACATTGAAGTTAGTTTGTTTAAACTCATTTTAACCAGTGTTATCCAATATGGTGGACAAGTAAACTCTCAGTTCAGTGGTTAAGTTTTTAATAATTATCCTTTATTTCAAACTGCTGCATTTTCTGACTTCAGTTGTACACAAGACAATTAGGTTTGGACTTTAATTAGGTTTCCAAGAGACAATACAAGAATTTATTATATTAAATGCTCTCTTGGTGCTAAACACCTCCAGTAGCCTGTGTTCTCCATGCCCTAGACATACTATATCAGATTTTGCTTGTAAAAAAAATTAGTATCGCCCATCTGTCTTTGAAGGCTGAAGCATGCTAGGCTATACAAATCCCTCCATTCTCACCCAAGGCACTTATTTACCCAGCTGCTGGAAGTTTCATCTGTTGACTGCTCATACCTCACAGCTGAGACTTTTCCTAGGCACTACCCTCATCCCCGAAGTGTTTCCCTGGACTTCTGGGAAGATGGAATAGAAGGAGGATCCTAAGCTTACTTCTTCTCACAGACACCTCTAGATAACAGTCACATTGATGCAACCCTGAACACCCAAGAAGCGGCAGAACAGACTTTCCACAGTTAAATCAGAGAGGAAGCCACATCAAAAAGGGCAAGAGGAATGGGAACCAACTCCCAGTTAGAATAACCACAAACAGGAGGAACACAAGCACAGAGAAGGTAAAGGAGCAGACCTCACCCCAGATACTGGGACCTGCACTGGAAAGACAAGTCCTCATAACATGTGGCTTTGAAAACCACTGGGGCTTAACTTTGGCATGTTTTTATGATCAGCGAGGCTTTAGTATGGGAGAGCTAAAGGGTGAGAAGAAACAGAGTCCTCATCCTTAAAAAGCCAGCATAGCAACCCCACTAAGATACAGCAAAAAAAAAAAAAAAAAAAAAGCAGTTTGGAAAGTTCCCAAGGTGTGAAGGAATTTTACTTACTCAAAACATGCACTAGACAGGCAGGGATCTTCAGACTTCTCCAAGAACAGAAGATTTGGCATGTGCCATCGCCCCCACCTCCCCACACCCAACCAAGATCACGAGACATTTTGTGGCAACCAGTGCAAATATCCTTCACCAACTTTGCTAGTACTATGCACCCTGCCTCCTCTGCCCCCACATTCTCCTATAAATCCACCCCTTCCAACCCACCCCACTCTGCATGAGTGCCTCCACAACAGCTCCTGCTGCAGCACATCCTCCAAACAACCCTGGTGGGGACCAGCACCACTCCAAAATGACTCCTCCCTAGGGAGACGAGCCACCAACACCAGTTCCACTGCTGATCCAGAAACGCGCTGGAGGAGACATCTGACTGGACTGCCGGCCCCACCTACCAATAAAAGCAACTCAGGGGACAAGGCACAAAGAGCACCCTGGAGGTCAATACTACTGCAGCCCCAGACAGACTGGGGATGGTCTCTGGTTTGACTACAGACTATACCCACCAATGAAAGCCTCTCAGGGGACAACATAGGAAGAGTGCCCTGTAGTTCCATGTGACAACAGCCCCAGAAAACAGGCTAAAGGAAGTTATCTAGTCAAACAGCAGACACTGCCCAACTATAAGCTTACAGTGGCCCCACACTTGCACCTTAACAGCTTGATGACCAAACCCTACCCACAATAGGCAAAGTGGGCTATTGCATCCAACTGGACTGAAAGCAAACCAGGCTCAGCTACAATAGTAGGGCATACACAGCCGATATAGGGGACACCCCTGAAGCACCTGGCTCTGGTGAACAGGGAACACTGCACTACAAGGCATCACAGGTCCTCCTCTGCATAAGGCCACTACTTTCAAGATCAGGAGACGTAGTTGACTTTCCTATTAGAAACAGACAAAATGAGGAGACAGTTATAGGTCCCAAATGAAGAAAAAAGGGCAAAACCACAGCAAAGGAGCTAAATGAAATAGATGAGCAATATTCCTGAGAGCTCAAAGTAATGGTCATAAAGATGGACTTGAGAAAAGGGTGGAGGATCTGAGAACTTCAAGAGACAGAAAATACTTTTAAAATAACCAGAGATAAAGGATAACTGCATTTAAAACTACACTAGAGGTAATCAATAGCATATTAGAAGAGGCATAAAGATGGATTGGTGAGCTGGAAGACAAGGTAATGGAAAGCAACCAAGCTCAACAGCAAAAAAAATAAAAATGAGACTAGGTTAAGGGAACTTTACAACATCAAGTGTAACAACATTCATATTATAAACATCCCAGAAGAAAAAAGGAGGGCAGAAAACTTACTTAAAAAAAAAATAGCTGAAAACTTCCAGAATCTAGGGAAGGAAACAAATCCAGACCCAAGAGACAGAGAGTCCCCCGACTCCCAGCAACAAACAAGAAACCAAGGAGGTTCAAACCAAGACACATAATTAAAATGGCAAAAAGTAGTATGAAAATTTTAAAAGCAAGAGAAAAGGAAAAACATTATATACAAGAGAAATCCCATAAGGCCCTTTAAGCAGAAATTTTGCAGGCCAGAAGGGAAGGTAGGATATATTCATAGTGCTACAAGGAAAAAGTTCTGCAACCAAGAATACTCTACCCAGCAAGGCTTGCATTCAGGATAGGAGAGATAAAACGCTTCCCAGAACACCAAAAGTTAAGAGTTCATGACTACTAAATCAGCCTTGCAAGAGAGGTTAAAAGGGAATTCTTTGGGGGGGAGGGAGGGGGAAGGCCATAATCAAGAAAAAAAATTAGGAAAGAAAAAAATTCAGATAAATGCAAACAAATTAATCACTTATAAAACCAGTATGAAAATTAAACCACAAAGGTAGTAAAATCAATTATATCTATAAAAATCAGTCAAGGGACACACAAAATAAGAGCATGGCATCATATACATCAAACTTCAGCAGCGGGTGCAGAGTAAAAATATTGTGCTTTCAGAATGGGTTCAAATTTAACCAACTTAACATAGAATGCTATAGGAGTAAGATAATTTGAAACTAATGGTAACCACAAATAAACCAGTAATAGATACACAAGAAAAAGATAAAATAAAGAGAAGGAATCCAAGCATATCACTAAAGAAAGCTATCAAACCACAAGGGGAGAGAGCAAGAGAAGGAACAGAACTATAAAAACAACCATCAGACAGGGGGGGCCTGGGTGGTTCAGTAGGTTAAGCATTGACTTCAGCTCAGGTCACGATCTCGTGGTCTAGGAGTTCAAGCCTTGCGTCAGGCTCTCTGCTGACAGCTCAGAACCTGGAGCCTGCTTTGGATTTTGTGTCTCCCTCCCTCTCTCTCTCTCTCTGCTCCTCTCCTGCTTGTGCTCTGCCTCTCTCCCTCTCCCCCCCCCCCCTCAAAAATAAATAAGCATTAAAAATTAAAAAAAAAAAAACAACAAATAGTTAGTACTACTATCAATATTTGGGGGCACCTGGGTGGCTCAGTTTAAGTGTCCAACTCTTGATCTTGGCTCAGGTCATGATCTCATGGAACACCACATCAAGCTCTGTACTGACAGTGTGGAGCCTTCTTGGGATTCACTCCCTCTCTGCCCCTCCCCCACTTGCACTCTCTCAAAAACAAACTTTAAAAAAAAAAAAAACACAATATTTTGGATGTAAATGGACTCCCAACAGAGTCCTGCTGCCTACAGAGGACTCACTGCAGACCTAAAGACACATACTGAATGAAAGTGAAGGGTTAGGAAAACACTTAACATACAAGTGGAAGTGAAAAAGAGCTAGAACACTAAACCTTATATTGGACAAAGACTATCACAACAGACAAAGGACACTACATAATGATACAGGGAACAAGAGAATATAACAAATGTAAATATTTACACACTCAGTATTGTAGCTCCTAAATACATGAAGCTATTATGACAAAGAAATTACCAGTAGTACAATAGTGGGGGACTTTAACACCCCATTTTTTAAAATTTTTTTTAATGTGTATTTATTTTTGAGACAGAGAGAGACAGAGCATGAATGGTGAAGGGGCAGAGAGAGAGGAAGACACAGAAACAGAAGCAGGCTCCAGGCTCTGAGCCATCAGCCCAGAGCCCGACGCGGGGCTCGAACTCACGAACCGTGAGATCGTGACCTGAGCTGAAGTCGGACGCTCTACCGACTGAGCCACCCAGGTGCCCCAGCACCCCACTTTCATCAATAGATCAGACAGAAAAAAAAAAATCAACAAGGAGACCACAGTTTTGAATGAGACACTGGGCCAGATGGATCTAAAAAATATATTCAGAGCATTCCATCAAAAACCAGAATAAACATTTTATAGTGTGCATGGAACATTATCCAGCATAGATCACATATTAGGCCACAAGTCTCAAACTCAAAGAGATGGAAGTCATGTCATGTATCCTTTCTGACCACAGTGGCATATAACTGGAAGTCCATCACAAGAAAAAAAAAATCTAGAAATAACAAATACATGGAGGCTAAATAACATGTCATGAAACATGTTATCTAAATTGGGAGAAAGGAAATAAGGGCTATTTAGTCCCCTTCCTCAGAAATATAAAGAACAGTCATTCAATAAGATTTCTAGTTATTCTTTTATAATGGAATTTGTAAGGATTTTGAAAAATTCTGGAACATTTCTCACTTCTCCCTAACATTTATATTGTTCATGGCCTGCTTTCTTAAAGCAGAGGGAATAGCAGAACAGGAGAGGGAAACCTGGGGATTAGATGATGAGCTAACAGACTTAGTTCCAGAGCCTGGTACAAGGAAATCAAGGAATTAGGGAGGCGTAAGGGAGGAATGAAGGGAGAGAGAGAGGGAGGTAGTCATTATTTATACTCTACTGTGTGAGATAGCTTATCTTTTGAACACACTATTCATTCAAATAAGACTTTTGAGAACAAAGTATGTACCTACTAATTCACACTGATCTATCTACACCAGCAACATGCTCTGCAAATACTGTATACTAAATATATGCATGACTTAAAATGTAACCCTAGAAATGTATATTTACAGTCTCTAAAACTATCATCAGCTATACAGCAAATGCATTCTAATAAGCAGACATCTTACATTTTACGATTTTTTTTATCTTTAGCTCATCAGTTAGAAGATGGTATGAAACCCCTTTAAAAGTCCTATCTGGGGTGCCTGGATGGCTCAGTGGGTTGAGCATGGGACTTCAGGTCATGATCTCGTGGTGAGTTCAAGCCCCACGTCAGGCTCTGTGCTGACAGCTCAGAGCCTGGAGCCTGCTTCTGATTCTGTGTATGTCGCTCTCTGCCCCTCTTCTGCTCTCTCAAGTAAATAAACATTAAAAAAAAATTTTTTTTAAAGTCTTATCAAACTTGGGTTCTTTCTTCTGCTCTAGCAAATCACTCAGATAAGTTAGTGAGTCATCTGAGCATTTGGTTATAACAGATCCTAAAAGTAATTCAGGCATACCAAGCTACCCTCAAAAATTACATATAACTTCTGTTACATAGTTTCTAGATATCAGAGTTGTGCATTAGAGAATTGGTGAGTAACAGATGTCATGTTCAACAGGGGTTGATTAACCAAGGTAATGATTCCTCTACTGAAGTACAACTAAGCTTATAGATGTGAAATTAGCTGCTTCACATATTTCTAATTTGCTATGTCAGGGCAAGTGGGCAAAGACAGAAGCATATCCATATACCTCTTCTCTGAGACAATTCTGTCTATATTTGTATTATAAAGTACCAAATATCTCCTCTTCTGTAATCTATTTTAAAACAAATAGAAACAGATGGTTATCACCATCCAAAGTCAAGGGGAAAAAATAATTACTAGATTTTGCATTATTACATCCTGAAGTAAATCTCTAGGGAAGATAGCTCATTCATCTAAGTCTGTTTCAATATCATATACCTATTACTTATTACCAGTTTGGGTATTTTATAGCCAAATTCCCCAGGATTCCAGAGGGGAAAAAAGAAACCCTAAGCAAGCAATGAAAAATATTAACTTACAATTTCCAGTGAACAGGCTGAAACCTTAATACTTTATTCTTAAACAATATCTGATTCAAATGGACATACACATAGTTTAAATGTATCTCAAATAATATTTTGCCAAAATCCCTAAGTCTTTAAAACACAAGACATTTTTTAATCCACAGAAAAATATGTAGCATTTAGCTTTTAACTCTTAAGTTTAAGAAAAATTCTAAGATCATCAGAAAGATTTTAGATAGTCACCGTTTGAATTCTCCGGGATTTAGAAGGTCACTGTACCGTATTCATTAAGAACTAAAACAGTTCTAACCCCACTGCATCCCAAAGGCTCAAGCTCACCAAATCACATTTACATCTGGAGGTTTCATTTAATGTTGGCTTATTTATCCTCTAATTTACTGCTATAATCCAGCTTATACAGGTAGTCAGCATAGTAATGCAAGTACTATATTTCAGATTAAGATATTACAAATGATTCCCTTTCTTGGTCTTTGGGGTAGATATTTATCATTTTGGGGGATAGGCAACACAAACTCCAATCTGTATTGAATTTTCAAGTGGTTATAATACTGATAGGATAGAGTACTCCACCTCTAACCAAGGAAGTTTAAGGAAGAAGAACATATTTATCCTTAGGATCCAGGATACAGATATGGAAAGTAGGCTCAGCCAACTGGATTATTGGATACTCTTTCAAGGCATTAGAACCTGCAGAAGGTACATGAAGACACAGGACAAATCAGAAACAAGCCAAGAGGAGCCTGCCATAGCAAGGGGCCATTACAAGTGGGGCCCAGCCATGGAGGTCCTTCAGCGAACATGCTCCCAGCTGTATCATTTAACACAACTGTACTAGTGGCATAATGTGAACCAGGTTTGGTTGCTGTTGTCTGTAGTCACTGCCTGGTTTTTTTTTTTAATGTTTTTAATATTTATTTTTGAGAGAGAGACAGAGAGAGAGAATAAACGCAAGGAGGGAGACACAGAATCCAAAGCAGGCTCCAGGCTCTGAGCGGTCAGCACAGAGCCTGACATGGGGCTCAAAAACACGAACCCAGGAGATCATGACCTGAGCTGAAGTCCAGACACTTAACCAACTGAGCCACCCAGGCTGTTTTCTGGAGTTAGGCTCTCCACCGTCCTTTGAAGTCTGAGCTTCCTAATATATTTCAAATACTTATCCTTTCAGCTTCAAGTTATCCAGCCAATTTCTGTTACTGGGAACCAAGAACCCTAGTTGACATAGTCTTAGAAAATGATTTTTAAAAATCCTTCCATAAAGTCTTTCTTGGACATTGGAGTAATATTAAGGCAATCCCCAAGCATCTTAATTTAATCATGTGGGAATTACAGGCTCTACCCCATTGGCCTTGGTTGCATAAATTTCGAGCTCTGGATTTTCTATTTTAAGTATTCACATATTCATTTTATTTGTTGGTGTTTTCTAAAATGTGTTTTTATACTGTAAGAAACTTGTTTCTTCAATTGTTTCCTATTTAAAAGAAAAATACTTAAAATTACTCCTTTTCTCCCCTAGAAATTGTGTTTCCCATGTTTCCTGTGAAGTTTTTACACAGTCCTTACTTCCTGGTTTGTTCCATTTTATCCAGGAGTATTACAACAGATTCCTGTTTAGTTGAGCTTGATCTTTATTGCATTTCATTAATATAATGGCCATTAAAATAACACTTCCTAAATCATGTTTCACTGAGGTTTCCATAAATAAATGTAATGAACACTGAGTCAGTAACAAAAAATTAAACCAGTGGTTCTCTGCAACCCTTCTCAGAGCCTTTAATACACCAATGCTTTGTGAATCTGAAAGAGAACGATGTAACAGAGCATTTCCTAAGACCTGCTTTTGGGATCATTTTGCCCAGAGAAACTTCTTAGATGGTTTATCACAGCATGGTTTAGAAAATGCTGCACTGGAGAGACCTTTCTAGAATGCATAGAAGATCCTAGATCCTTCCTGATTAGAACTCTTCTAATATAGATTAGATAGATTGCTGCTCATACTGGTAGATGATGAACTAAGTACCACCCATGGGCCAAATCCAGCCTTGCAGTCTGTTTCTGTAGAGTCTGCAAGCTAATAATTATTCCCCCCCCAATATTAAGAAAAATTTTATGACACGGAGATATTATATAAAAGTCAAATTTACATGTTCATCAATAGTTTTATTAGAATACAACCATGCTTGTTCATATATTGTCTGTAGCTGCTTTCATGCTACAGAGATTTATATTCCACGAAGTCTGAAGTATTTACTACCTGGATTATTGCTACCTGGAGAAAGTATGCTAACCCCTGTACTATGGGATAAAGTCTAAATCCCTTACTATGCAAAAAGACTCTTTCAAATCTAATTCATGCCTACATATCCAGCCTAATCCCCCATGCTCCACCACCTGTGTTTGAATCTAAAGGAACTATTCCAAGTTCCCTTTACGGTTTCCAAATTTTTATATTTGGTGCTCTTTTCCCCCCAAAGGCCTCTTGTCCCTCCCCAGGTCACTGACAAATTTCCATCTCTCCAAGTGTTCCAGCTTCAGGTTGTGTTGTCCCAAGTATGAGAAATGTCTTAATACTCACCACTATCTCTCCCTCTGATTTTCATGCACTATTAGGTTACTTATCACCCTGATTTGTGAATAACTGATTAATTATTTCCTTGCTGAAGTCCAAGTTCCTTGAAGACATTCACTTGTGTGTCCCCAGTGCCTAACAAATGATAAATGTGGAAATTATGTGCCAAATGGAAAAAAGAAGGACAAAGAATGGGAGGAGGGGTAAAAGAAGTGCAAAAGGAGCAAGGCAGGGGGTCAGGGGTGGGGAAAGGAGCCAAGAATTTATTTTGCTTCAGAGCATAGTTCGTTTGGTAGCACAAAAATTGTTAATCAGAATTCTCTAAAAAGTTTGATTAGAAAATGCAAAGGGGGGCGCCTGGGTGGCACAGTCGGTTAAGCGTCCGACTTCGACCAGGTCACGATCTCGCGGTCCGTGAGTTCGAGCCCCGCGTCAGGCTCTGGGCTGATGGCTCAGAGCCTGGAGCCTGTTTCCGATTCTGTGTCTCCCTCTCTCTCTGCCCCTCCCCCGTTCATGCTCTGTCTCTCTCTCTGTCCCAAAAATAAACGTTAAGAAAATGCAAAGGGGTCGATTTTAGATACCAAAGGCTATTAAAAATATTCAATACAGATATATTTAACATCTATTGACAAAGTATGTACACATTTACCAAGCAACGTTTATTGATGACATTTTTCCTCCTTAAATTGATAGAAGTCATAACACGTAATATTTAAAAACTCCCATTTGCCTCTAATCTTAAGATCTAAAGGACCATAATCTGTCACATTTATTAGTTAGATTATATGTAATCCTTCCTTTATAGAGCTTTTAACATAGGAATTGTAATGGACTTAACCAGTTTAAAAAGGAAACATTTTGCAGATTTATTGAAGAAATACTGGGTTCTTCAAGAACAAAGTTTGGTAGGGTTTTTTCCCCTGTGACAAAAAACAATTCCATTTCCAAGGATTTCTCATAGTTTGCCAACCTCAAAGCACTAGATTTTGGCTTTTCTCAAAAGAAACCACTTCACCAGATGTTTGAAGGTTCTTGCATACACATTTGTGCTTTCAGAGATAAACTTATTGACTACATTTACCAGAAAAAGGGCCTTTTCACAAAAAGAATGTAAATTTCATGCTGACAAGTTTTACATTTCTTTCTCTAAGCAATTTTAGGACCAATTCTTTAAGTTATCGATTAAAGTGGCCAAGCTTTTTAAGTTTCCAAATAGTCCTTACCTAAAATATCATTAGAAGCAGCAGCAATGTAAACCTTGGGCAAAGAATAGCAATGCCCCAAATTATGCATATGTAGTAACAAATTATTCAGCATTTCTGCATGACTCCTCATGGCCCGACTGCTTGGTATGCATTTCTCCACAGAGGCATCTTAAGACTCAAAGGCTCTTAGCCCCGTGGCAGCCTCTTTGTAACATTTTCAGAGCTTGAGAACGAGCAGAAATACTTACATGCAGGTCAGAGAATATCACAGTAATGATATACTTAATGGGGAAAACAGACATTTATACATCTGGCATTCTCTCAATATACTTTCCTAACAGAAATCTTAAATATGTTTTTTCCAGTTAAAAATCAGATAGTTGAAAACCCCGTTTATTTATAAACCAAAATGTCAGTTTGCTAATAATGGAAAATACTAAATGTCAAAATATTTCTTCCCACATCTTTATTAAGCCTTCCTCACACCAGGAAGACAGACTACTGGAAGTTTGCATGAGGCAGCACATAAAAGGAAGCAAAGCAAGAAAGTCCATCAAGTCTCCTGAGAACTGTATGTATATACAATTGTTATATTTATGTACCAAATGAAAACCTTTGGTAATCTAGCTTTCTCTTAACTCAAATATACTCCTTAGGTCTTTCTCAGATCATTTAGTCTTCTCACAAACAAGGTTACAGTAATAAAATTCTAGAAGACAGAATTTTCAAAGAACGTGGTGTGCACAGATCAACCCCTAGAGGATGCTTAACAAAGGGACATCTGTCCATGCTGGAGTTGCATCTTTGTCATTCTTGTCAGACATCCTGATTCCACAGCTCCTAGGAATTATAAGCCATTTTTCTATCTGGTTGTGACCAATCCTATGATTGAGGTTTCATTTATTTGTTCAACAGATATATCTGAATCCTTTCAATAGATACCAGGCTGAATCACTTCCAAGACATGGAAATTGTATTCCTTATGGAAGACACTTATCCAGAACCTTAAAAGGATAAGCAGACATGTCCATATTTATACCCAGGTACAAGAAAAAAAGAAGTAGTTCTACTAAACTTCCAGGAAATAGCTAGTCACTCTTCTTCTAGCAGTCTCCAGTTAGGATGAAAAGATACAACACATGGTCCAGGACCCCACTGTTTGAAAGTACTTCATTAGTAGTGATGGCATGGGCAACAGACTGTGTGCAGTTAGATGCCAGTGAATAATGAACAATGAATGGTCACTGAACTTTGCAAAAAAGCAGATTTTGAAATTAAACCTATTTTGTTGAAGAAGAAACATCAGGATAAAGTTGTTCTGTTTTAGAATAAATGTGAGTCTTCTGTAATGTAAAATCAGAGAACAATACAAAGGAGGATCTACAGGACAAAATTACTATGTAATCACGTACTAGTAGCTCATTTAGTTAATAAATACAGATTAGTTACTATCTTGTGAAGGCACTGTTCAGTGGATACAAGGATTACTCTAATTCTTCAAGGAGTCACAGTCTAGGAAAAAAAAAGTGGCACAACAGAGTTAAGAATAAAAATCATTGATAATAGTAAAATAAAGAAAGGAGTATAAGAATAAAGGTAAAAAGGGAAGAAAAGCATAAATATGTAATGCAAACTTGAGATATCTCAAGGCATAAGAACTGAATTCGAGAGCAAGATTCTTTCCTCTTACTATTCTCAGGTCATTTTCTCAAATTTGTTTAATCCTCTACAGAGAGCCCAGACAAATTTAATCCATCTACACTTCCTTTAGACAGGAAATATGATTTCTAGAAGTATATTCAAATATAGTAACAACTCACACAGAAAACCAACAGTTTGTCATAAAAAGATTTTACTTTTACCTGAAAAGCATTCCAGTAAAATGAACCCAGTGAGAATTCAGTCACCAAAACAGTTTGATTAACTTAAGCTTAAATTCACATATTGTACACTTTGCTCTAATTTTAAAAAAGAAGTTCCTGTTGGGAGAAGATATTTGCAAATGATCTGATAAAGGGTTAGTATCCAAAATATATAAAGAATACAACTCAATACCTAAAAAATAATCCAATTAAAAGTGGACAGAATAGGGGCGCCTGGGTAGCTCAGTTGGTTAAGAGGCTGACTTCAGCTCAGGTCATCATCTCACAGTTCGGGAGTTCAAGCCCCATATTGGGCTCTGTGCCAATAGCTCAGAGCCTGGAGCCTGCTTCGGACTGTGTGTGTGTGTGTGTGTGTGTGTGTGTGTGTGTGTGTGTGTGTGTGTGTCTGCCCCTCCTCTGCTCCCTCTCTTGCTTAAAAAAAAAGAAAAAAAGAATAAACGTCAAAAAGTATTTTTTAATGGGCAGAAAACATGAACATCCCTCCAAAGATGACTTAAATGGCCAACAGACCCATGAAAAAAAATGCTCAACATCATTTGTCAGAGAAACGCAAATCAAAACTATAATGAGATATCACCTCACAGAGAATGCATCACATAATGATGTATTTTGGCTAAAATCAAAAACCTAAGAAACAAGGGCTGGAAAAGATGTGGAGAAAAAGGAATCCTCTTGCATTGTCAGTAGGAATGCAAATTGGTGCAGCCACTGGAAAACAGTACAGACATTCCTCAAAAAATTAAAAATAGAACTACCCTATAATCCAGTAATTACACTACCAAAGAATACAAGACATTAATTTCAAAGGCTATAGGTACCCCTGTGTTTATTACAGCATTATTGACAATAGCCAAATTATGGAAGCAATCCAAGTATCCATCAATAGATGAATGGATAAAAGGTGTGTGGGGAGGTGCGCGCGCGCGCGCGCGCACACACACACACACACACACACACACACACACACACAGGAAGATTATTCAGCCTTACAAAAAAAGAAAATGAAATCTTTCCATTTGCAATGACTTGGATGGAGCTACAGTGTATAAAGCTAAGCAAAATAAGTCAGAAAAAAAGACAAATCTCATAGGATTTCACTCAAATGTGGATTTAAGAAAGAAAACAAAGAAAGGAACAAAACCCAAGAAACAGACTCTTAACTGTAGAGAACTGGTGGTTACCAGAGGGGAGGTGGGTGGGAGGATGGATGAAATAAGTGATAACGATTTAAGAGTACGCTTCTCATGATGAGCTTGAAGTAATGTATACAATTGTTGAATCACTATATTGTACACTTGAAACTAATAAACAGTATGCTAGTTGTACTGGAATTCGAACAAAAAACTTAAGCTCCTGCTTATTCACTATTTCTAACAACAGAATGCATTTCCCAAGTATCAGAGTGTAAACAATCATCCATTGAAGACTAATAACGCACAAATTAGCCGTGTCCGGAATAGTACAGGCATAGCTGCTCTAGATTTAAAGCCCTTGTGAGGCTATTTCCAACATCAAGTTATATTAACTAGAATTCATCCTATCTTTCAGGGAACTATAAAGATTCTTCTACCGAAACTCCTGACACCCAGGAAACCAACTTATACCATATATTTTTGGCATGAATATAGTGTAATAGAATTTTGACTTAGACTTTTAAATACTAGAATTTTCATGCTTGATTGCTTCTTTAAAATACAGTTTTGGGGCGCCTGGGTGGCGCAGTCGGTTAAGCGTCTGACTTCAGCCATGTCACGATCTCGCGGTCCGTGAGTTCGAGCCCCGCGTCAGGCTCTGGGCTGATGGCTCAGAGCCTGGAGCCTGTTTCCGATTCTGTGTCTCCCTCTCTCTCTGCCCCTCCCCCGTTCATGCTCTGTCTCTCTCTGTCCCAAAAATAAATAAACGTTGAAAAAAAAAATACAGTTTATCTTCATAGATCCTTCTAAAGCCATTTAAGCACTCCTTGGTTGGTTAAGCATCCAACTTCGGCTCAGGTCATGATCTCACAGTCCGTGAGTTCGAGCCCCATGTCAGGCTCTGTGCTGACATCTCAGAGCCTGGAGCCTGTTTCAGATTCTGTGTCTCCCTCTCTCTGCTCCTCCCCTGTTCATGCTCTGTCTCTGTCTCAAAAATAAATAAATGTTAAAAAAAATTAAAAAAAAGAAAATATTACTCCATTTCTAGTTAGACATCTATGCCACAATGAGAATGTGGCTGAGAAAAGCATTTGGGCTGTAAGCAAAGATCTATCAGTTTGCTTATTGAGCTGGAAGGAAAGTTTCTCTAGTGGAGTATCATCTACAAATTCACCAGATCCAAATGCTCAGTTGCAAACATTTGGAATTTGAACTCTCCCTATGGCACACTTTAAGAGTAAATCAATCAATCACTGGAAAGAACACCTGGGCAATAGAGCCGCACTCTATGAGACGCTTCAATCCTTCAATAGCTCCCTGCTAGAGATGTTGGAATCCAAAGAGGCCCCATTAGTGCTATCTTTTTCCCCTGAGTTCTGAAGCACTTGAATAAGAAATGTACAAGACAAACGGGAGTCCAAAGTAACATCCCTGTCACTGGCAAAAGCAAAGTCGCAAGATACAGTTTAATGTGAAAACTGACCAGGACTGAAAATCTCCTGCCCTCCAAATCCGGCCCTAGGGACAGACTACCCAAAGGAAATTTTGAGTCTGTAGAGCAAAACATTTGCACAAGTCATCATTTCCTCTTTTGCAGAGTGGATAGAGAATGGTCAAAAAAAGTCCCAATTCCTTTCATTTAGGACTATTGATAGGCTCACTGCTGACCACTGATAAACTTGGATCAATGTGGTTTCCTGTCAGCCAGACAATTAAATCAACAATGACTGGAAAGAGCAAGGAGTGGAGTAAAAGACCAGGCATGCTTAGGGGAAATTCCTCCTCTGAGAAACCAGAAGAGTAAAATAGTACCTCACATAATTCACAAGAATCAATATACAGTGGATTTATGCACTGTAAGGTAGATCCCTTGATACTACAACACCACACAGGCTTTACTAGAGAAACTTAGGTCGAAAAAAGAGAAGACCCCACTCCCTCATCCTACCATCCCACAGAAAAGTGAACAAGAACCAGCATGCTCTGCTGCACATGTAAAATGCATTCATATTCCAGGGGAAGGACACCTTACACTCCATTATGATCTTTTTAATTTTTTTTATTTGAATATAATCGACAGTGTTTCATTAGTTTCAAGTACATATGATCTCTCATAGAGTAAAACTATTTGGAGTGCCAGCTATTTAACAGGAGTTATCTGAGGAAAGCAAGCTACCCACCACCTGGAGACTGTTTTCAGATACAGACCCTATAATAATATACCTATATATACGTATATATAATATGCCTATATAATAATACCAAGGGATATTAAGTTTAGGTGTAGTCCTTCCTATTGGGTGGTTCATTGTCTACTCAAAAGGAGTTCCGAGGGTCATTAAGAATTTCACTGGTCATATCACCATTTCCCTTATTTAAGGAATATATGTCAAAGACAAAGGTAAAGTTTTCCTCCTACAATTTCCAGATATTTTGCAATAGAGGTGAGCTACTGTGAATCTTTAAAACATACTTGATGGAACAGCATTTAATAGGAACACTTACTCCTTTAACAACTACAGAAAAGAAGGCATTATCTTTCCTGTCAATAGAAATTGGTTTCTGATGGGGTTTTTACAAGGACCTGTTCTATATACCTGAAGAAGTTTAACAGCAAGGAATTGGAAGATTCAACTCAGCTGTAACTGAATCAGCTGACAACTTACTGGGGGGAAAGGAGATAGTATAGGAGTACTAAAAGGAAAGGAAAACTCAAAATGGGGAGATCTTGACACTTTCATGATAATCTGGTCCTTCAATGGACATTTTAAAAGTTAGCACCTCGGGGCGCCTGGATGGCGCAGTCGGTTAAGCGTCCGACTTCAGCCAGGTCACGATCTCGCGGTCCGTGAGTTCGAGCCCCGCGTCGGGCTCTGGGCTGATGGCTCGGAGCCTGGAGCCTGTTTCCAATTCTGTGTCTCCCTCTCTCTCTGCCCCTCCCCTGTTCATGCTCTGTCTCTCTCTGTCCCAAAAATAAATAAACGTTGAAAAAAAAAATTAAAAGTTAGCACCTCTTCAAAAATTAACTTCTAATAGGAGATCTAATAAAGATGTAGTTCAAAAACAATACATACAACACTAGAAGAGAAATGTCCCGTCACTAAATGGTGGACACTCACTGACAATGAATTCTCATTATTACTGCTCAGTGGAAATAGGTTTTAATAGTATATTAAACTCTTCAATTAATTCTGCAATCATTTATCGCAGTGTAACAGCTGTCAAAGCAGGGTAACAGTTTAGTAAAATGCAGTGCTCATTCACTTTCACACAACAGTGAGCTGCTTAGACTCGGTTATATAATCATACTAACACCATTCATATATGCTTTCAATAATATCCATTCAATTATGCAAACCAGAAAACCACAGAGTGGGGTGGCCCAGAAATTCCAGTTCCACAGAGAGAATTTAAAAGCACTTCGATATCACTCTACCACTCATTTGCCATTTTTATCTTACCCGTTTTATTTTTCCTTTTTCACCCTACTTCTGCCATCCTTTTTGCCCCCACTTTGTTTTCTTCTCCGTATTACCTATTCATTCTATCAGTCAAGGATTCCAGAAGCACTGCTCGTGTAACATGGTGAGTTAACAAGAAAAAGTGCCCAACATTTCAATTGTCAACATTTGATAGTGTCCACATCCCCTTCATTATAACAGGAAAGAAGGCCTATTTAGGAGGGAACATGTGGAATCTTCCCCACAAAGAGAGGATATGGAAAAGAAGCCTTAAGGGGGTGGTGGAAGAAATGGGGTGTATGGGTCAGACTCTCCACTTCTACCAGCAAAGCTAAAAAACAGGGGGAAAAAAGTCAGTAAAAGTTACCAGGCCAGTAATGCATTAAACAGCCCGAGCCCTACTGCATGATCAAGCAAAAATCACACGAACAGTTTTTTAGTGGTCTCCCCTTGCTTAAAGCAAACAAAAACCCAGGACCCAAAAGTACTCTGTGGCTCTGGGGAGAGGACAGTGCTTGGAGGAACAGTGACACATTTTATAGGAATTTTGGAAATTCTAGGTATGTAGATTTTTTTAAATCCCAGGGGCACCTGAGTGGCTCAGTAGGTAAGCATCCGACTTCGGCCCAGGTCATGATCTCTGCAGCTTGTAAGCCAAAGCCCTGCATTGGGCTCTGTGCTGACAGCTTGGAGCCTAGAGCCTGCTTCTGATTCTGTCTCCCTAGCTCTCTGCTCCTCTCCTATTCACGCTCTGTCTCTCCCTCTCTCTCAAAAATAAACATTAAAAAAATCTCAAAATATGACTGGTACTTTCTCGAAAAGTGGGGGCTTAACATCAGAGTTAACTTGATTTAAAAACATGAATAATGTGATAATTCTCAAAGAATTAGGAGTAAAGTTTGTATTTTTCATTTCAAAGACAGTCATTAGTACTAAAGACATTGTTAAATGCTTTCTTGGGTCATTAGAATTATATAGTCAATCATCTCTGGCCCAAGGTTTAACTTAAGACTACTAAAAACTTCATATGGTTTCTAACCATAAATGTATCAATCATACCAAAAGATAAAAATAGCGGCCCAGAGTAGCATTTCATGGCATAACAAGTGTTGATGTCAAGAGTCTGAATTCAGTGAAGTCCAAACATAGAACGTTTTACTTGCATTTAAAAACCACACTTTGAATCGCTTTTTCTAACTTAAAAAAAAAAAAAAAAAAAAAAAGGCTGAGCCAGAGCCTGCCCAAAATAAGACTTCAGTTTCATATCAAATAAACATCTCCCTCTCCTAATTCAGCCTCCTTGCACTTCTTTCCCTCTCCCTTTTCTAGTTCTAGCTTTTGTTTTGTTGAAACAGAAAGTGGAGCATGGAGAAAACCGCCCAAAACTGTTCCTACCTTGTGCAACGCTGGTCCTCTCAGCGAAAAGCATACCATGCGGTGAGTGTTGAACCCCTGGTTTTATTGAGGAGAGCACAGGTGAATTCAATTGGTGTCTCTGTGAGGATACCTCCCCACCCTGCAGCCTTCTGATGGGGAACACCTGGCTCTGGCTCAGCGCTTGCAACCCTGCCTCTAATGCCAACACCCAAGATCAAGCACAGCGGTTCCCGTCCATCCCCAGCCCTATGTAAACTCCCACCTCCTCGTGCCTTCAACAATGCATGCACAAGCTCCTGACCTGCTGCTCCCTTTCTTCTCTGGTTGCTCTCAGTTGGTAGATGTGTGAGGCTACCATAGGAACAGACATCTACTCTAGGACTGAGTTACCAGTGTCATCCTCTTCCAGACGCCTCCAATTCCTGTGAGGTATTCTCTTTAATGCCACTTTTCGTGGTTTGTGGGGGGATGGCAAAGAGGAGTGAAAGGCCACAGTACCCCTTGCCTGATCAAGAACTCAAAACCACAATGAATATCCTTGAAGCCCAAAACTTTTGCTGATATCCACTGGGGGTGATGGTTGGAGGAGCAGAGCCAATTCAGCTGTCTCCTTTCATGTGATTTGTTTTTCTTTTTTTAATTGAGGTATAATTGGCATATAACATTGTATTAATTTCAGGTGTGCAAAATAATAATTCAATATTTGTTTGTATCATGAAATGATCGCCATAATCAGTCCAGTTAACATTTATCACCATACAGTTAAAAATTTTTTCTTGTGATAAGAACTTTTAAGATCTGCCCTTTTAGCAACTTTCAAACATGCAGTGCAGTATTATTCACTATAGTCCCCACATTGTACATCATATCCCCATGACTTATTCATTTTAAAACTGGAAGTTTTTACCTTTTGACCTCCTTCCTCCATTTTATGTGATTTCATGTAATTTGTTTTAAAATTATTTTTTGTACCTTTAAAAATTGTTTTCTAGTCTATGTTATCTCTTAATAGAATACAAAGGAGAGATCTCAGGGCTTACTGATGGCTCTCTGTAGAATAAAGAAGCACTCATTAGTTTTCCATTTTGGAGTTTCAGCAAAAATGCCAAAATAAGAAAAGTCTCATTCACCATCCTGTTACACACTGTTAACCAAAATTTGAGGAAGATGAGAATTTTTTTCAAGCTGCACTAATCCCGGAATTACTATTTTCCTTTATAAAAACAGGAGATTTATAAAACAATCTCACTGCTGCATTGAAAAAGACATTTCTAGAGGCCATTAGCAGTTAGGAGTCACTTTGGTGAAGAGCTACAACCTCATCTTTTCCATTTTGTTCAAGTCTTTGTAAAGGCAAATGAAAATGATTATGTGACTATGGAATCAGCCTCCTCCTTGGAAGGAAAACATGAACTCAAAAATATGAACTCTTCTTTGAAAAATCTTTGTATGTGTTAGGTCTGCAATAGTGCTGTTTTGGTTCTCAACTTGTATTCTTATTTCAGCAATTTCCCTTTTGATCCCGTTCTGTTCTTTAATCATCTTATCTTTGAGCTGTGCTCTTAATATATTCTTGTTTTCAGTAAGCTTCTTTACAGAGTAAATTAACAGGAATGTGCTTTCTGTGTTATATTTTCTTTTAGACTGGGTCCTTTCCAGTGTTTCTAGTGTTTTATATACTAGTTTCCTTCTCTCTTTCCCCTTGTTATGCATGTATTTTTGTATGTTTGACTTTGGTTGTTTGCCATAGTTAGAATTCTTTTTTTGTTTATTTTGATTTTGCTTAATGTGAGAAGCTCTTTGCAGACCCCATTTGCTCTGACATTATGTGTTTGGAAACTTTCCTGATTTATCTCCTACCAAATCTGAGACAGTGTGTTTTGCAGGCTCCGTCCACTTCTCTACTGCCTAAAATCATGGAACTGGAGGATGAATTGTCTTGACCAGGACCAAGTGCAATCTTTGCTACAAGACCGCAGGTTCTGATCACTCTAATATCTAGCACCAGGGCTCAGTCCACCACCCAAGGGTTTCCCCTTCACCAGGCTTAGGCTTATTACTACAACTCAGCACAACTCTCTAAAATGGAAAGACTTGGGGCTATCCCTGCCTCTGCAGAGGTATTATAACACTATGAAAGGGCTTCTACTGTCAAGGATTTTTTCTTCACTTCTGGACACATCTTGAGAGTAACCATTTTGGATATGCCATCCCTAATATAGAACTTCTTTCCTGATGCCCAAATTCTGGTCCTTCTTTTCTGTCCACAGTTGTAGAATCTTGACCTCCATTATAATTCATTCTCACCCCAGATTCTAGGACCAATCCTATCAGGACAGTGGAGAAAGTAAAAGAATTCTAAAATACATTAAAAGCCTGTGCCAAGTGTGTTGTGCATTAGCTAACTTAATTTTGGCAATACTACATTATTGTTGTTGTATTTAGAAAATAGGAAATTTAAGAAAGTTTAATAATTTTCCAGAATGAGAGAGGGAGAAATAGAATTTTATCCTAGGTCTAACCAACCTCAAAGCCATGCTCTATTGTACCCAATGGTGCACTGATAAATGTTTAACAATGAGTTGGGGGCAAGGGAGGCCTGATTTGTGACACTGGCAATTCCAAGGTGTAAATACTCCCACCATGACCAACAACAGGCTAACATAGACAAGGCTGGCTATAATATCATATTAAAATCTACCTATTTTTAGCAATGAAATAATGTTGACAATGAGCCAGTTCATATTATACATTAGCCTAACAGATTGTCAGTGTATAATGTAAACCAAAATACCAAGAAAAAGTCTGAGATGTGAAAACTTATACAATAGATTTTTAAAAATTTTTATTGATAAAAAATTGATTATAAAGATTTTTTCACATTGATTCAGGGGCTTGAAGCTCTGTGCTTTTGAGATTACCAAATAGACTAAAATGATGTGACAAAGATTCAGCTAGAAGGGATGTCTCCATTAAAGGAGTTTCTTAAGAAAAATTACTTAACCGACTTTTCCCATTCCACACATTAGAATTTTGATTGTAATATTCTAACAGGGTCTACTCAAATCATTCATAAATAAATAACAATGCTTAGAGGGCTCCTTTATGAACCCTCTTTGTGAAAATGACAAACATGCTTGCTTGCAAATCTCTTTTAAGGTATATTGTATATTCCTAAGACAATGGTTTTAACTGAGTACAAATACATACATAACCCTAAATGACATTCCAAAATAAAGTTCTGATTTCAAGATCCAAATGTACTATGGAATTGTTAGGAATCTTAACCATTTAAGCTCAAACAACATCCCTCCTAAAAGCCCTAGACAGCTTCCTCCATTGCACATTGTCATGATACACCAAATTGGTGGCACCATTAAGCACCCCTGATGGGACCAGCTCATGCACATTACTCTGTAGTCACTTCACAACATTTTCATGTGTGCTGCAGGAAGTTGCCAGCATGTAGATTCAGACTCCACCAGTTACCTACTGCTGGTTCAGGAAGTCAATGGCAAGGGACAGAAACTTCCCCTTCTTAAACAATATTTATTACCATAAAATTTCAGAACAGCAACAAAACTGTAATTTCCCATGGAGGTCCCTTATCAGATTTGACCTGTGGCTTGGTTATTTGGACACAAATGACGGAATTTGCTAATTTTGCCTAATCCTTTGCTGCTGTCACTATTATTGCTGCTGCTCCTCCTTCCTTCTCTCCCTTTGGGTCATTTTATTGGCATCACTTGCACTTTCCACAGCAGGTAAAGAGAAGAAAATCCATGTGGTGAAACTTCAGCCAATACATTCATCAAAATATAAGTCAAACATTTCTATTGAAGAAAAAATTAAAACCATTGGCTAACATAAGATTTGTGATCGGATTAATAATCTGAATATTCTAAGAAATCCTTCTCTTGCAAACCTGACTAAAAAGGACTAACTATAAATATCACGTTTTTATGTGAAACAAATTTTCAAAGCATAAGTCTGCTGTATAAAAAGCAATCTAAACCAGGTTATTGTAAAGCTGTTGCCACAAAAAAAGAAAAATTCAATGTCATACTCAGTGAGTCTAATTCTCTAAAAATGTGCATCGTAGTAATAGGCATAATGATCTCATTTGACTATAAATATGATACCTAATTTCTGAATAGCCAGACTTTCAGATTCCTATCATTTTCCAGAGGGATTAATACCAAAAAAAAAAAAAAGTGAAACTGGGATAAGAACAACCAGTCAAGTTTTTATTTTCTCTTGAAAAACAAACAAGTAAAATCTTAAGACAACGACAGAAAATAACTAAAAGAAATTACCATTAGACACATTTCTTTCCTCTCTCTTCACTCACAGCTTGCTTAAAATGCAAACCAACTTGCCACAGTCCTGACCTATTCTCTCCAATTTCTGAATGTCAAACACTTAAAGCAATTGTCGGCTGTCAGAGTATGAAGTCTGTGGAGGCAGAGAAACTGGACATTTGGCATTTCAACATTCTGGAGCATGTGATTTAATTATTTAATTAGTGTAAGAGAAAAGCATTTATACAAAGATCCAGGCACACAGTCTGTCATCAAAAGTGTCTCTGAAATGGTAAAACATATATTAAGGAACTGGGAAAAGGGATAATATTGTATAAAGTAGTATGAGTGCAAATTAACCCTTACATTTCAATGACAAATGGAAACCTAAAGTATAAAAATTACTTAATTATAAAAAAATCCACAAAATTGCTGTTTGCTGAAGGAAACCTTTTTATATATTTCTTGTGAAGTAATTAAAAGTTTATACTTTCTTTTTTTATTAAAGTTTATATTTTCTATTCGTCCAAACTAAAAAGCAATCTCAGTTTAATCTTGTTTTAGTAATTATATAACTAAAATGTATCTATTTCTCAGGGCGCCTGGGTGGCTCAGTCGGTTAAGCATGTGACTTCAGCTCAGGTCACAATCTCGCGGTCCATGAGTTCGAGCCCCGCCTCGGGCTGTGGGCTGATGGCTCAGAGTCTGGAGCCTGCTTCCGATTCTGTGTCTCCCTCTTTTTCTGCCCCTCCCCCGTTCATGCTGTGTCTCTCTCTGTCTCAAAAATAAAAATAAATGTTAAAAAAAATAAAATAAAATGTATCTATTTCTCTCATTACTTTTCAAAGACTCATTAAATGATTTCTTTAATCATTTAACACTACTCAGTGCTTCACTGTCTTCAATACAAAAATAATGACAAATTGAATATTAATTGAGGAAAATGTCCATTTATGTTTTCCCTTGAATATCATTTCATCTCATCTTATTTCAATAAAAAAATAAGACTTGAACAATATCTATTAATAGCAATGTGTGGATAGGTCAGCATTTCCCAAAGTGTGTTCCTTGGAAGCCTAAAGCTAAGAATCTTTTATTCAGTAAATTTGTGTTTTTAGATGTCTCAATTTTTAGCATCCTTTTTAACTTTAGTATGTCAAATATTCAAGAAAATATACAAATCATAAATACATCACTCAATGAATTTTCACAAAGTGAAACAAACACCCGGATCAAAATACAATTAGCATCCCCACATTCTTCTGAGCCCCCTTCCAGAGTAACCACTGTTCTGATATCTAACAGCAGAGATTAGTTTGCCTATTTAAAACCTTTATATAAATGGGGTTATCTAGTACATTCTCTTTTGTGTGTGTCTGTTATAGCTCAAAAGTATATTTGTGAGATTTATCCGTGTTATTCTGTGTATTTATAGCTTGTTTTATTCTCATTGCTGGAGTATAGTCCATTGTGTGAATTTATCACACTTTATTCATTCTACTATTGATAAACTTTGAGTTGGTCCCAGTTTAGGGGTCCTAAGAAACAATGCTGCTATAGACATTATATAGTACATGTCTTTTGGTGAACATATATATGAATTTTTGTTGGATATATAATCTAGGAGTGGAAATGCTGGGTCATAAGATAAGTATATATATTCAGCTGTAGTAATTACTGCCAACCAGGTTTCCCAAGTGGTCATCCTAATTCACACTCCCACCAACAGTGTCTGACCCTTGCCACAGCTCTACATCCTTGACACACTTGGCATTTCCTGTTTTTATTTTAGCCATTCCTTTATAATCACTCTGTGGTTTTAATTTGTATTTTCCTGATAACTAATGAATTTGAGCATATTGTCATCTCTATTGGCCATTTAAACACCCTCTCCTCTGACATGACTGTTCAAATCTTTTGTCCATTTTTTCTATTCGATTCCAGCTTTTTGATAGGGATTAGTACCAGTTTTTTTATTTTTTTTTTACATATTCCATACATGAATCTTTTGTCAGATATATATAGTACAAATACCTTGCCCTAGTTTCCATCTTTCCTCTTCAGTTTCTTAATGGTGTCTTTTCATGAAGAGAGTCCTCAATTTAAATTTGGACATTTTACTATTCTTTCTCATGTGTCCTGCTGAGAAAACTTCTCCTTCATGTCATGAAGATAATCTCCTACCTTTTCCCCCAAAAGCCAAATTGTTTGATCTTTCATATGCAAATGTGAAGTAAGGTTCATTTTTTTCCTCCTACGCATATCTAATTGACCCAGTACCTTTTATTGAAAAGATTGTACTTTGTCCACTGCCCTGCAGTGTCATCTGTTATAAGTTATAATGAGGGTCTATTACTGGACTCTATTCTATTCTACTGGTCTATTTGCCTATTCTTATGACAAAAACACACTACTTTAATCACAAGTTCTGTGAAACCTTGATAGGAAGAGATACCAATTAAAACAACTATTAAAAAAAGTTAAACAGGGTCGCCTGGGTGGCTCAGTCAGTTGAGTGTCTAATTTCAGCTCAGGTCATGATCTCATGGTTCGTGAATTTCAGCCCCGAGGTGGGCTCTGTGCTGACACCTCAGAGCACAGAACCTGTTTCAGATTGTGTCTCCCTCTCTCTCTGCTCCCCTGCTCACACTCTTTCTCTCTCTCAAAAATAAATGAACATAGAAAATTTTTTTAAGTTACACAGTTTTCATAGTTTTTATTTCTCATTTACTATTTGAATTATCAGAAACCTTATTTAATACACTAATATGCATTATAATTATCTAGTAGGTAAATATATCATACAGTGTTTCCCAAACTCCAATTTAACTATGGAACATTTTTTTCTACAGAAGTCTTATTGGACTAGTGTCCTAAGTAGCACTTTGGGAAATAAATAGATCTGTTTTCAGGTGGTAAGAACTAACCCTCAGGCCAAGTTCAAGTTGTTGATGAAATTTATAGCCCCCAGCATGATATAGGGTTTTAATTTTCTTTACAACATGCATGAGGTCAATTACATTAAGTTCTGCACATCCAGGTGCTTAAGAGAAGACAGATATCTATATTTTGGAATAAAATAAATAATCCTCTTTCAGACCTTTCCTTGCACTCCTAGGTCTTACGTATTTTTGGTGCCTCATCCTTGACTCAGAATGAGAAGATATAATAAAATGAATTCTTTTAATATAAATTTTAGCCACTTGGGCATCCTGGGTGTCCAGTTATTTATTAGCCACTTGAGGCATATTAAAGCAATCTCAGAAGAACCCATCACAGCAGCTCCACCTGCCTGGCTTCCCATTGAGCTCTAAGCTTTGAAGCTCTATTTCTTGTTGTTCAGGGATGACAAAAAGTTCCTGAGTTAGGAAGAGTTAATATCTATAAATCACGTGAACCCTCTACTTCAAGTTTGTCTTATTTAATTTTTTATATGTATTCAGTTTTGAGAGAGAGAGCACAAGCAGGGGAGAGGCAGAGACAGAAGGAGACACAGAATCTGAAGAAGGCTCCAGGCTCTGAGCTGTCAGAGCTGTTGGAACCTGATGTGGGGCTCCAACCCACAAACCGTGAGATCATGACCTGAGCTAAAGTCAGGAGCTTAACCAACTGAGCCACCCAGGCACCCTGTAGTTTGTCTTATTTAAACCCTAGTCCAGGGTTGGAGAATTCTATCACCTAGCATAAAGCCTGCCCTTTCCCCACCACACAATCTCCTGATGTCTGATTAGCAAGGGACCCTTGGACACATTTTTCTATCACAGGATAATCAAAGTCATAAGGATGCCATGATTAGAGTTCTAAAATTTCTCAGTTTCTGCTTACATTAAAAACATCTTAAGATTTCAATTTGTGAAAAGAAACCAGGGTTATTCTGTCTATATGTAGCTACTGTAATAACTCGCTAGAAAATTAAATTATGTATTTTGCTCTAAGAAAAACAGTGAGTATTTTAGCAAACGTAGTATTTCAATCAGCCACATGTACTGAATAAACACATCAAATGTGTTGGTTAATGTGAGATTTATAGATATTAGGAGTGCGCGTATAAATACATTAATAAGTCCCTTACACAAGACTCATATCCAGCACTTATTAATTAGCATCTTACCATTCCTACTGGGGGCCAACATCTTTTAAATATTAATCCTATCTGAGTAAGTAAGGGATTTGGTGAAGAATGGTGGGAGAAGCCCAAGTCAACAGACCTGAGTTCGAACACTTGTTCTACCACTTACTGTCTGTGTGATCCAAACTAAGTTATTTAGACTTTTGGAATTCCCCTTTCCTGGTTTACAAACTAATATAGTAATATCTACCCATAAAGCTCTATTATATAAGATATGTATATGAAGCACTTAACAGATTACCTGTCATATAGAGAATGTTAAGTAAATATCCAACCCTTCCACCAACACCAGGTGCTTAAAGATATTACCAAAGGATCATCACATTTTAACATTTATGTCAAGTTGATCACCTTCAATTTGGACATTCTCTGCACCTCTAAACTTCTCAGCACTTCAAAATAACCTGAATTTCTAAGAATACAAATATGGCACCACAGGATCAACAGTAGATGAATTGAGGACAACTTCCAGAAAAACAACATTCATGTATCCACAGAACAAAAGCAAAATACCAGTTTGACATGTCAGTGCCACCATATTAGTACTACCAGTATTTATCCAAGTAAGATTTCATTCATGCATCTATAATATACTCTAACAACAAAGCAGGAATTTCAGGCTTTCCTTAGACTGCTTAAGTTATCATTATCTTTGTTTTAGCAAAAGGCAGAAGGGGCTGAATTACTTTATGCTAGAAAATAAAATCATTAGACATTTCCAAAAAGGAAAGGAGTTAAAGGTGTTAGTTTTCAAGATACATTATGATTAATAAAAATCAGAATCTTATCAGAAATATTTCAAGTTTATGCTTAGAATTGTTCCTAACTGTAAAAGCCCAAAATCAAGTTTAAGGTTAAAATTGTTCTTAACTATAAACATCCAAAATGTAGGGGCATAGACATTGCTCAAAAATAATGTCACCTAAGGATCAGAATCTAGCAGAAATTGACCATTGAATCTCTTCAGTTACTATAGGAGTCAAGATGTCCCATAACTACTTCTGTTGCTAAGTATTTAAAATTTGTGCTGATCACAAATTTCTTAGGGGCCTTCTTTCTCATGATGTCTTATGACATTCTTAATTATGTCATTATGTAAGTTATGCTGGAGTCATATACAAATATTATTCCTACATGTTGTCTAACACCTTAAGAGGCCAACACGAAATGTAAAAACCCTGAGCCATATGCCCCTGAAAATCCCAGATTATACAGTTTCCTATATTAGAGGCACTGATGTTATAAAAGAAAGGGGTTGAGAGGGGGTTATCTTTTGATCCACACCTTCAGACTGATGAAATAGAACAATTAATCTATTTTCCAAATCAGCTTGCATTTAAATTAGAGATACATAGGTGGGAAACACCAAATGTTGGGCTGTCCCCTTTAACACCAACTGAAATATGCCCATAGGGGTGGGATCAAAGACTTTTGAAAAGGCACTATGGCAGCAGAGGGTCTGCTTTCTAGTTTCCCATCCTCTGCTGTATGTTGCCTCTTGGATGTAGGGACTCCTTCAACGGATCTCAGTTTTCTTCCCATCCAATATCCATATTACTAAACTCAGTTTGTGGAGCAACCTCACTGTTACTAATCATCACCATTACTTCTGGGATTTGATTTCTTAAATGCCCTATTTCCTATTTTTCTGTTACCAGTTCAGTGCTAAAAAACTGATAGTCCTTTGCCTCTCCAACAATACTAGTAGAAAGCCTTTTGCTTTCAGAACGGCAGCAACACCTGAGAGGAGGAATTGCCTTCTTAGCCCTGTGAGTTCTTGTGTTGCTTATGGGTTTCCATAGCTGTTGTTGACACCAACAGAATGCAGAAAAATGTGGTATGTTTTCACTTGTGTAAGAAATGGGGAAGACAGAATACAAATATAAATGCTTACTTTTAACGTTAAAAAATGAAAAGATAATCAAAAACCTTAAAAACATGGTTACCTCTGGAGGGACAAAAAGAACAGGAAAAAAGCTTGACTGCTGTTAGGTGTATTTTCTTCATAGTTTTGGATTTGGAACCACATAATGTTTTACACAACTAAAAACAATATAAAATTTTAAAGATTCAGGTCCCAGCTAAAATAGAATAAGCAGGCTTCATCCTTTTACTTCCACTGAATACAACTATAAAACCTGGACAGAATGCAGAAGCACCTGTTTGAAGACTTTATAAATAACAGCAGGTGTTACAAGAATTCAAAGTATCACTAAATCAGTGGTGAGTTTAGCATTTTTCCCCTTTGGTATCCCTGTATTTGAACCGACCATGTCCAGAAACCCAGAAGTGAGCACTATGATGCAGACAGAAAAGGCCCACCAACTCTAGTTTGAGGGTCAGGAAAAGGTACTCCTAACCTTAAAGGAAATGTGGAACCCCCCCCCTCCCCGGGTTTTTCCCTTTTCTCCTTCTCTAGCACCCCTGTTTGAGGCAATCCTATAGTGGGGAGTCAGCAACAGCTATGAAAACCCATAAGCACCACAAGCACTCACAGGGCTAAGAAGGCAATTCCTCCTCTCAGGTATTGCTGCCGTTCTCAAAGCACAAGGCAAGATCAAATCGCTTCTCACTTCCCTGTCTCACTCTGCCTTTCTCTGTGTCTTACCTCTGCTTGGACCAAGACACCAACTCAATTACAGAAGTGAGCAACACAACACAACAAGGTAAGGTAACTAGAGCCCCAAATTTGTGACAAGAGAACAAAAGGGGGAGTCTCAGAAATCAGAAACGTCTGGAGGGAGATTAAAGATGCATGGGTCAAATACTAATTATCATACCAGTGATGCTGGCAAGGAAACTAAAAGATATACCAATGCCCAGATTACAGACTGACTGCTGAGTGGCACATACCAAGGCAGATATAAAGACACTATAAAGACTTTGAAAACTGACATTGGAATTACCACCCATAAAAGTCAGATTGCACCTTGCAGTCTAAACCCACCCAGGTCTGTTGCCTACTAAAACAAAAATATAAACATTCTCCATAAAACTTAAAAAAGACACAGTCTCCTACTATAAGGTGCAAAATATTTAGGATGCAATCCAAAACCACTCAGCATACGAAGAACTACAAAATTTCAAGTCACGTAGAGAAAGGTCATTAATAGATAGCAACATCCACACTATTAACACAAATGCTGGAATTATCTGACAAATATTTTCAGTAGCTATTGTACACTGGTACAAGCAACTGCAAACATTCTTTGCAATATATGTTAAAATAAAAATTCTCAGCAAAGAAGTAGAATATATGAAGAAGAACCAAATGAAAATGTAAATAACCACATGGCAATCTTAGAACTGAAAAATACAGTAACCATAATTTAGAGCTCATTGGCTGAGGGATACCTGTGTGGCTCAACAGGTTAAGCATCCAAACTAAAAATAATGTTAAATAAATAGATTTGAATGTAATATTAGTTTACTCATAATTTTTCTCTTTACAAAATATTTCTATTTCCTAACGCTTTCCACGAAAGAGGCCTAAAAACAATGACAACCTAGTGGCAATGAAAACCTTCAGTGTCCAAATTGTGGTTTCTAAATACCATGACCCAGTGAAATAAACCAGAGAATTTGGAGCAATAGCTAATTTCAGGTATGGAAAAAAAAAGTCAAAAAAAGCCTATAATATCTTGTTTGTACCTGAAAGTAAAGAGACTATGAAAAACAACAGGGGTCACGTTAAAACAACATAGGCAATCATTCCCACTGGCCAAAGATGGGGACAATTTGAGCAGCCAAAAAAGACTAATGACTCTAGTAGATTGAAGTATATCAAACATTTTATATATTTATATTTATAAATATTATATTTGTTTATATATTTATATATTAGTTCATAAATATATACACAATAAATAAGATATACTATAATAAAAGTTAATTGGTCACCTTTAAATGTTGCTAGGGCATCAACTTTTTATGCTGATAATTAATAAATTAATGAAAACAATCTGTCACTATCCCATCTTCCCACATGGATCATATTTCAGGGTAATCAAATGGCTATTAGGTAAAAATCTTCCTTAGAGAAGAATCAGAATTAATAATTTCATGGGGTGCTTGGGTGGCTCAGTCAGTTAGGCATCCAACTTCGGCTCAGGTCATGATTTCACAGTTCATGGGTTCAAACCCCACATCAGGTTCCATGCTGACAGCTCAGAGCCTGAGCCTGCTTTGGATTCTGTCTCCCTCTCTGCTCCTCCCTGACTCACACTCTGTCTTTCCCTCTCTCAAAAATAAACATTTAAAAAAAGAACTAATAGTTTCAAGAGGAAATGGTAGTGTTAGAATTTAAGCCCTAATGAGATGATGCATTTTAGTAACAATCACCAATAGTCACTAAATCTATTAGGTGAAAGATATTTGGGGGATTGTAATGGAGGTATCAGGTTGATACCACCTCAACCTACTTATCAATCTTGTAATTAAAAAACAACAGATAGATATAGATAGATGATAGATATAGAGATAGAGATAGAGATAGAGATAGAGATAGAGATAGATGATATAGATAGATGATATAGATAGATGTATGATATAGATAGATATAGATAGATGATATAGACATAGATTAGATATAGATATAGATATAGATATAGATATAGATATAGATATAGATATATAGATGTAGATCCCCTAAGGGAACTTAGGAGATATAACAAACAAATGTGAGATCCTGATTGCAACAAAATACAAAAAGATATTTTTGAGATAATAAGGGAAAATAGAACATGAACTGGTTATTCAACAATATTGAGAAATAAATGTTCAATATGTTGGGTATGTTAACGTTATTGTGGTTACTTTTTTTAAAACGTATCATGTATTAGAGAAGCATACTTAAGTATTTATATGTGAAATTATTTGATGTCTGGGATTTTCTACAAAATCCTCCAGATGTATCCAGACACTACTTATATATTAAATTACATTACAAAGTAAGTAGAATTTGAAAATTCATATAGATTTTATAGCACCACTCAAGAAAAAGAACAGTGGTAAAATAAGTGTTTCATGGTATTCCATGTTTCACACTAAATTTCAGCTGGCTATAACTAGTTCTGCACTAGTTGTGTATAATACATGGCATACCAGACACCAATATGTCTGAACTGTTAAATTCATGAAATTTGTGCATGAAAACCTTCTGAACTACCACACTGCACCCATCCTTTCTTTGTAAATGGCAGGCTGAAAAGATGGTGTAGACCATGGAGATACTCTGTTTAGGCTACTGGAACATACCTTTCACTGATTTTCCCATTAGTCACCACATCAGTCTTTGTGGTCAACAGAGTTCAGTGGTGCTGAATTGTCAAGACTTGTTTAAATTTTCCCCACACAAGGTTCAGAGAGTATATGGATCATAGTGAGAAAAAATATTGTGTCACTAGCTGATTAATTCAGTCTTTTCACAAGAGAAAATTGACCATCACCGAACCATTAAGGCCTTTCTCATAGCACCATAGGCTATACATTTCAAGCCAACACCCCAGGATAGCTAAAAAATGAAGAAAGCCATCCCTACCCACGGCGACTCTAACTAAGGATATAGTTCCCTAGCGTTTCCAAGCTTCTAGAATAAAAATCCACAGTATTTACTGTATTGAAGAGTAATGTGGTTGAAGGCTTGCTCATTCCTTGTCTGATTTTATTCTTCTGGCCAGCACACTGTTTGCCTTCTGTGTACATCTCATGAAAATTGGCAGGTGAATGATCAAAACAATTGAAGGGTCCTTATGTATCTGAAGAGGCTATCTTGTAAGTTAGTAAAGTAATTCTTAGGTTGTCACACACCTTTTCTGTGATAGGTTTATATACCTTTGTCTAAAGTCTATATACTAAGACCTGAAATAATAATGTAATTGAAAGCTTGGTTTTGTTCCCAAATCACTTAAAAAATCATTAAGAGCCCGAACCTACTCACAGCACAGCAATTTCCAATAATATTAACTACCTCCACTTGAAAAAAATCATTACTGTTTAATTACTGATTCTTTACTCTGCATTGATCAAATTTGAAGCCACAATTTCAGAAACTGAGAATCAATTGGATGTTGATTGGATATTCTAACATAAATCATATTTCAAAATATATCTGCCCTTGGTAATTGCAAAACAAAATTCATAGAGAATACTTTTGGTACATCGTGTGATCTTATGAGGCCAAAATCCAATTTTTACTTTTCTTGGACAGTTTTAAAATTCTTATTTTAGTAAGGTAAGTAGTTTGACAATGTTTGTATTCCCTGAACAAAGGAAGACCCAGTTCTTCATAAATATTTATTGTTTTGTTGATTTAGATTTGTTATATTCACTCCAAAATCAACCTTATCCCACCAAACAATTCTGTTAATGTAAGAACACTTGGCCAGGTAAGTGTGTGTGATTATTTTCATGTGGAAACAATTATGGAGGCAGAGGTTGGAAAACAACCTATGTGAGTTCTTTCCAGATCCATGATTCTATGTCTTATTTTTGCCTGTATAAGTAGCTTTGGCTACCTATTCAGTTCATGAAAGAAACTAAAAAACAGCCATAAGATGTATCTCATCTTCCAGCTCCTCGGTTTCCAATTACTTAACTGAATACGAATCCACTGAAAAAATTGTTGGTTTTTCTAGACTACTAATCTTAAAGATACAAATTCCTTTGCAAGAGCTGACATCCTTGATAGACACAGATTTTACTGAAGGACAACCGGTTGTGGTCTCTGTTTTCTTTTCTCTTCCTTTCCCACACCATTTTTCACTTTTATCCAATTCAGAGACCAAATATTTACCTTATTCAACTTATAATCATGAATAAGAAAAACAACAGCATTGCTTATAGTTGCAAAACTAAAAGAAGCATTGATTTTAGATAGCAAACTACAAAGAACTGAAAATAGAATCACTTCTCAAATACAAACCTAGGTATCACTCTGCAACTGTTCATGATTTTCTCTTACTTTTTTGTTTTGTTTTGTTTTTACCTGTCTCTGCCCATGTTTACTTCTCCTGTCTCTTCCATTTTCTTTCACTGAATTTTTATCTCCTTTTGCTATCCATGCCCTCTCCTTTAATGAGTTATTTATAACAGAGAATGCATTATTTCTCTCCCTAAAATTCTTCCTATCCTTTATTCCCTGTTTCAAGTAGTTTTATGTAAGTCATCATATGGACATCCACATCAGAAACTCAGGAGTCTTCACAGACTACTACCTCTCTCACACACAATGCCCAGGTCCGGTTACTGAGTCCTGTTTATTCTGCCTCCTAAATAATGGAAATATCCTCCTGAAATATCCTCTCTATCTCCATTGTGCATTATTAATCAACTCTTGTCTAGACAATTGAAATACTCTCTTCATTTATCTTTCTGTCTCCATTCTATCAAGTAGGAAGTGCAATCTAATCCATACATGACCCCTACAATAAGTCATTTCTCTAAAACACATATGATCAAGTCTCTGCCATGTTTAAAATCTTCTAGTGATTCTAAATTGTTGAAGTTTTTTAGCATGGAATATAGTATTTACATTTTGCTTATATCCACCCTTCAACCTACATTCTACACCATTACTTTCAACCCTTCTGCTCCACCTCCCCCAACCATAAACATACCTCCGCATTCCTGAAACCTTCATATATCCATCTCTTTGTGCATAGGCATACCCCCCCTGTGTTATAATGTTATCACTGTGTTTCATATATCTTGCTATTACATAACTTATCACAGTGTATTATAATTATGTGTTAATATGTATCCATCTGCTAAACTGGATTCCTTGAACATGAGTACTTTAACTTCTATATCTTTATATAGCTGACAATGAACACTATGTCTGCCCTATTGTAGATACTTGATAGATATTTGTTGAATGTCCTCAAGGTAAAGAACTGCTCTAAACATTTTGTTACTTGTGAAGTTCATTATATAATGGAACTTTCAACTTGAGTCTGGGCTGTGCTCACTGTGGGAATTCAGACTTTAGTTGTTAAGACAGGTTTGAGAGAAGCCTATTTGCAAGGGAACCAGGAGTCTCCTGGGAAACAACTCAAGTTGTAACACTGATAAGTCTGAGACATATCTGGAAATGTCTGGTAAACTTAAAGTGATGGCTTGACAAGCATTTTTTTTTTTGTAGGGGACCAGAAGGGTCTCCTGGGAGGGAACAAATTGAAAGGAAGACTAACTCTGAATGCCAGAAGGAAGTGGTAACTGTGGGTACACTGTGGCATACTCTGCCCCGTGCAAGTCCTTAGACACATTCTAGGAACAGACACCAAACAAAAACTTAAAAAGTGAATTCACTAAAACCCCTGTAAATCAATGAAGCACAAGCCACCCTGCTTTAAGACTCTCTAAGAAAGCATAAGACAAAGGAGACAGAACATATCTCTCCCACTTTTCCTCTGACCTGAGGGTCAGCTTTGTGATGGTCATGACAAAGGAAACCATCAAACTTATGGGGGCCACTGGGGACTGCCAACCAGCAGCCTAGTCTGTGCTACAGAACCCCACTACCTGTCCAATACCATGGCGCCATGGTTTCTACTAAGAAGTAGTAACACCTGGCAGAAGCACGGACCTGACAGAATAGTGGTTGACTAGCAGAAGATGCAGTTTCAGCAGGATCCTGGGAATATTGACTTAGGGAGCATTTATAAGACATGTCCAGGGAATTCCTAAATATGCATGAAGGAAGGGTATTGAAACTTTTCTTTAAAAAATAAAATAAAATAACATTTATCCAGGTACATTAAAGCAAAGTAAAAAATATGCAAATATAATTATCTGAACATTAAAAATAATATAGGCAAGGGAGGAGTTAAGATGGCAGAGCAGCATGGAGACCATGAGCTTGTCTCATCCCTGAAATGCAGCTAGATCAGCACCAGGCCATTTTGAACACCTAGGAAGTTGATCTGAGGATTAACACAATAATCTGCATAACTTGAGCCACACAACTCAGTACACAATGTGTACACAACACATACAGCACTGTTTTAAATACGTTCCTCCTATTATGTCAATTAAGAAGAATTGGTAGTACAGAAAAATGAATGGCTTGCCTATAGCCATACATCTAGGAGGGGGGAAAGCCAGAATGGAAACTTGAGCATCCCATACTTGTTGTTTTTTTTTAATGCCTGTTTGTTTTTGAGAGAGAGAGCAAGTAAGAGAGGGGCAGAGAGAGGAAGACACAGAATCTGAAGCAGGCTCCAGACTCCAATCTGTCAACACAGAGCCCGACATGGGGCTCAAACTCACAAACTGTGAGATCATGACCTGAGCTGAAGTTGGACACTCAACAGACTGAGCCACCCAGGAGCCCCAGACATCCCATACTTATAACAGGCACACAACACTGACCCTACTTATTTTACCATGTTCCCTGGCAGAGTCCAATCCTTTCAGCCACTGTTAATCTTTAATAAAGCCTAGAATTTTTTTATTCAATGACTGATATAAATTATAAAAGGTGAATTAGTTCAGTAATCTTAAATTTAAAATAAAATAAATTATACAAATAAATTGAAACTGAAAAAAAAATTAAATCATAGCAAGGAGATATCATTTATTCTCAATCTCAATTTTCCCAGCAGCTAAACAAGTAATGGATCTCAGAAAACAAATGAAAAAATTGTTCATCATTTTTTCAAGGTCATAATAGAAACTCCCAAGAAACTCTATAATTTCTCTGTACTCACCTACCCACAATCAAAACCCAAGAAGCTTTATTAAGAGCAGATTCAGAGATATTCATAACTTTTAAAGTTGGTTTGAAGCCCAAGCAGCTGCCAACCCTTCAAACAGTAATTAACCTCTTGTAAATAAAACAAGCCTCATGTTTGTTAAAAGTCTTCTCAGTGTCTACCAGTGCTGGGCTAGCACACAGGCCAAAGAGCCCAGGATTCAGCAAGGGAAGATCAGGGACTGAACCCCACCTCTGTCTTTGCCACATCATTTCTCTGGAGCTCAGTTTCCATAGCTGTAAAATATTCACCAACATACCCTCTTTTATCTGGCTAAATTACACTGAAGAACCCATGAGATACTCACATAGAAAGATCTTTATAAACTGTAACCAGAACAATCAATGCTTCTAATGGTAACCGTGGCTACTATCATTGCTAGTTACTTCCCCTTAATTGGTCTCTTTTCAAAAACTTACACTTAAAATGTCCAAAAAAATATTATTATGGTTGTGTTCATTTCCTATCATTTTAACATATTACCACACATTTCATGGTGCAAAACAACACAAATCTATAATCTTGTAGTTCTGGAGGTATAAAAAAAAAAAAAAAAAAAAAAAGTCTGAAAAGGGTTTCATTGGTCTACAATTAAGGTGTCAGCAGGGCTGTGTTCCTTTTTAGACACTTTAGGGGAGAATCTGGTTTTCTGCTTTTTCCATCTTCTACAAGCCACTTACATCTCTTGGCTGGTGGGCCCCCTTTGTCTTTAAAGCCAGCAATGACCATTCCAGTCTTTCTCACATCCCATTCACTCTGAAAATGACTATTCTGCTCCTCCATACACATTTAAGGATCTTGAGGAGTACACTGGACCCACCTGAATAATCCAGAAAAATCTCCTTATTTTAAGGTCAGCTGATCAGAAAACTTACTTCAGTCTTCAATCTTAATTACCCTTTACTGTATAATGTAACATAGTCATAGATTCTGGGGATTAGGATGACTTTGGGAAGCCATTAGTCTGCCTGTCAAATAGTGATACCCAATTTTAATCTTCTATGGACAATTTGTGGTTTAATTTTGTATTAAATATATCTAAATATAACCCCATAGAAAACAAAATATTTTATCAATGATTTCACTCTTTGAATACCACTTAAAATTTTTTTCATTAACTTTCTTCCTTTGACAATAAGATATAAAAAGGTAATATGTATTTCTACTGTTTTCTGATTATAATAAGCTAAATTACATCAGCCTATTTAAATGAAATGGTCTAATAAAGGTTAATATGTTGGTGCATGTTCTGCAATAAATGAGAATATGTTTAGAAGGATATTGTTAGATGCACAAACAGCAGTTTTTCCTTTAAGAGTCAGCAGAGTGTATATAAAATATTTTTAAAAATCATTTTCTTAAAATCTCTTTGCTTAGCTTTTGACAGTATTTTAACTCTTTTTAAAAGACTAAATAAAATAGATTTACTTTAAAACAAAAGATTTCTTTTACAACACTCCAACTAAAAAGGCTGTGAATTTCATATCTTGCAAAGTTAATATAATTTTCATCAGTTGAAGCATAGTTCAATTTCTAAACCTTGAAAATAAATGAAATGATAAATAAATGAAACACCAAATCAATCTTCTGGGTCATGGGAATTCATCAGAATTTGAAGTTTTGTTCTTTGACATTAACCTTTATTGATCTGGCCATTTTAACAAATCAGTTCCTTTTCTCACATCTTCAATTTTATGCTTCATGATTTCTGGGATTAAATTTCTATAAAGTCATAATATTAGGTATTTTCCTAGTATTTACTCTAGGGAAGAAATATATATTATAACCATTTTAACCTAGAATTATGCTGTTAGGAAATCTTTGGAAAGACCTTTTGAAAAATCTAAACCTCTACTAGGCCTGCTTAAACATGCCATTAACAATATTAAATTTCTTAATGGGTAAAAGTTGGGGCAAAGATTTCTCCCATTAAATATTTACTCTTTATTTACATAAAAAATATTTCCCTAGTTTAGAAGACTATTTTCAAAGTATCTGTAAATTTAGGTTAGTAATAAGAAAATGAACAACTATAGAATGCAGAAATAACTGAGCCAAATTCTTATTTCTTTATATACAAAGTATGACAATCGTTTCAAACTTTGTTTTATGGGTTTCTATCATTAGAACTCAATTTTACAATATCTTTCAAAATTAATAATTGAATATTTCTAAGACTTTTATGTTGATATTCTCAAGATTAATGATTGTTTATACAGACAGCCTTGTAAAACTAAAAAATGTTCCATTAGATTAACAGCCATTGTGTTAATAGTAATTGTTATCCTTTATTTTAATATAAAGAGAATAAAATATAGATTTAGGAATGTTATATTGTAGCTGAGAAGAAAGTTAGCAACTGTACCTTTAAAAAAAAAAAAGAACTCGGTTGCATCAGACAGAAATTTCCAACGTATTTCTAGAAAAACTTAGTGCTCATAAGGCATAAGAATTTACAGATGTTTTCTATGCCTAAGTATATTCTATGTCTGCAGTTGAGGACTAGCTACATGGTACTTACAATATTTTAAGATTCAATCAATTCATGATTTTTTTTTAAAAAATTGCATTACTTTTTCCTTCTTAGTGTCTCATGAACACCACAGACCACATTAGATTAATTCCTTCCATAAGAAATCTTCACCACTTGAATAGAAGAGGTTTTTTTAATTAAAGTTGACCCCTGAACAATGCATAGGAGTGCCTACCCCTGTGCAGTCAAAAATCCATGTATAACTTTTGACTCCCCCAAAAGCTTAACTACTAATAGCCTACTGTTTGTTGACTGAAAGCCTTACTGATAACATAGTCAAGTAACACATATTTTATATATGTATTATATACTGTATTCTTATAACAAAGTAAGCTAGAGAAAAGGAAACGTTACTAAGAAAATCAAAAGGAAGAGAAGGTACATTTACAGAGCTATACTATAAAAAAAATCCATATATAACTGGACTTGCCCAATTCAAACCCATACTGCTTAAGGGTCAACTTCTTTAAGTCAAGATTCATATATAATATTCTTACTTGATCTACTAAGCATTTAAATATTCAATATTATGTTGTTTTTCACTTGTAGTAACTGTCAATACTACAGCAAGGAGAAGGGTTTTGAGAAAGAATCCAGGCTTCATAGATAAGTATTTTAACACCTTTTTAAATGGTCCCAAGAGGACAACTGGCGGCAGGCCTGCTTGCTACAAGTTTGCTCATCCTGCTACAAAATCAATGGCAAAGTTTGAAATATGTTATTTGATACTAATGGTAAAAAAACCATGAAATAGTTGGCTGAATGATAACATTAATATAAAAATATCTCATTTGAAAGTAAGTTAAATTCCCTTATCACCATCCTATAACTGACAAAATAATTTAATATTAATTTTCCCACAAATAAATTAATTTCATCAAATGTTTCAGTGAAAATTATATACAAGGCAAGGTTCCAATAGCATATAGAGTACAGAGCAGAGGAAACAATCTTGTGCTCTAGTAAACCAACATTTTTTGTGTGTTCTGAAATTATAACAGTGTATTATGAGTGTTAACCTGCATGAACTCAGAACAAACATGCAAACAACTATGTAACACTGAAACTTATAAGTACTGTTACTGAAAAATAAAATTATTACAGGGGTTTGGAGACAGAAAATTTAGAGTATCATGGAATAAAATATTTAGACAGAGTAGTTTAAATGCATGAATTCATGTAACATAGAAATAGGAGTTTAAGAGGGCATGTTACAGAAAACTACCTAAAGCCTGAGGAAAAACATGGCAATAATGTCATGAATCAGAACATAAAGAGAAAACTACATAGAACAAAGCATTTCATGAGCTTTAGGAATGAGGAAGGGGAATGTGCCCAGCTTGACGTTCCAATGTGTCTAACTGTACATCTTGCAGGAGGTTAACAAAGGGAGGAGGAGGATTTTCTGAGAGAGAACAGCATAGGGCACAGTGGCTTTCACCTTTACTGAGAAGACCTTGAGTGAATAGTGCTGAATGGAGCTGAGTATCCAGTTCCATGAGGTGAATTTCCAGATCCAAAACTAATGTTACTTTTCAGCTGAAATCAAAGAGTGAGCTATGGGTCCCCAACACACAAAAAGATGGCAAGCAAAGGCAGGTATTACGTATTTACATAATAAATACGTAAATGATTAAGAATGTTTACAAAGTATTGTTAATTGGGATTTAGAGTCCCAGAAATTGACTCTTCACAGGAAATAACAAGTGCTAGCAAAATTGTGGAGAAAAGGAAACCCTTGTGCACTGTGGGAATATAAATCGGTGTAGCCACTATGAAAAGCAATATGGAGGTTCCTCAAAACTTCAAAAATAAAATTATCATATTACCCAGGACTCCACTTCTGGGTATTTACCCAAAGAAAATAAAAATACAAATTCAAAAAGATATATGTACCCCTACAGTTACTGCAGCATTATTTACAATAACCAAGATATTGGAACCAACCTAAACGTCCATTGCTAGATAAAGGTGAATGGATAAAGATGTGGTCTATATGTGTGATGGAATATTACTCGGCCATAAAAAGGAATGAAATCTTGCCATTTGCAATGACATGGATGGAGCTAGAGAGTATTAATGTAAACAAAGTAAGTCAGTCAGAGAAAGACAAATGCCATATGATTTCACTCATGTGTAATTTGAGAAACACAAACAGGCAAATGAACAAAAAAGAGACAGAAACAGACTGTTAACTATAGAGAACAAACTGGTGGTTATTAGAGGAATGGTGGGGTCGGGGCAAGATTAAGAGTACATTTACTATGATGAGCACTGAGAAATGTATAGAATTTTTTAATCACTATATTGTATACTTGAAACTAATATAACACTGTATGTTAATTATACTGGAATTTTAAAAAATAACCATGAGATTCTGGGAAGATGGCGGCGTAGGAGGACGCTGGGCTCACCGCGCGTCCTGCTGATCACTTAGATTCCACCTACACCTGCCTAAATAACCCAGAAAACCGCCAGAGGATTAGCAGAACAGAGTCACCGGACCCAAGTGCAGACGAGAGGCCCACGGAAGAGGGTAGGAAGGGCGGCGAGGCGGTGCGCGCTCCACGGACTGGCGGGAGGGAGCCGGGGTGGAGGGGCGGCTCGCCGGCCAAGCAGAGCCCCCGAGTCCGGCTTGCAAAAGCGGAGGGGCCTGACGGACTGTGTTCCGACAGCAAGCGCGACTTAGCGTCTGGGAGGTCATAAGTTAACAGCTCTGCTCAGAAAGCGGGAAGGCTGGAGGACAAAGGGAGGGTGAGCTGCGGAGCCCCCGGATGACAGAGCTCAGTTTGGCGGGGAACAAAGGCGCTCGCCAGCGCCATCTCCCCCGCCCATCCCCCAGCCAAAATCCCAAAGGGAACCGGTTCCGGCCAGGGAACTTGCTCGCTCCGCGCGAACACCCAACTCTGTGCTTCTGCGGAGCCAAACCTCCGGCAGCAATCTGACTCCCTCCGGCTGCCACAGGGCCCCTCCTGAAGTGGATCACCTAAGGAGAAGCGAGCTAAGCCTGCCCCCCCTGCCGCCGTGCACCTTGCCTTCCCACCCCAGCTAATACGCCAGATCCCCAGCATCACAAGCCTGGCAGTGTGCAAGTAGCCCAGATGGGCCACGCCACCCCACAGTGAATCCCGCCCCTAGGAGAGGGGAAGAGAAGGCACACACCAGTCTGACTGTGGCCCCAGCGGTGGGCTGGGGCCAGACATCAGGTCGGAATGCGGCCACGCCCACCAACTCCAGTTATACACCACAGCACAGGGGAAGTGCCCTGCAGGCCCTCACCACACCAGGGACTATCCAAAATGACCAAGCGGAAGAATTCCCCTCAGAAGAATCTCCAGGAAATAACAACAGCTAATGAGCTGATCAAAAAGGATTTAAATAATATAACAGAAAGTGAATTTAGAATAATAGTCATAAAATTAATCGCTGGGCTGGAAAACAGCATACAGGACAGCAGAGAATCTCTTGCTACAGACATCAGGGGACTAAGGAACAGTCACGAGGAGCTGAAAAACGCTTTAAAGGAAATGGAAAACAAAATGCAAACCACCACGGCTCGGATGGAAGAGGCAGAGGAGAGAATAGGTGAACTAGAAGATAAAGTTATGGAAAAAGAGGAAGCTGAGAAAAAGAGAGATAAAAAAATCCAGGAGTATGAGGGGAAAATTAGAGAACTAAGTGATACACTAAAAAGAAATAATATACGCATAATTGGTATCCCAGAGGAGGAAGAGAGAGGGAAAGGTGCTGAAGGGGTACTTGAAGAAATCATAGCTGAGAACTTCCCTGAACTGGGGAAGGAAAAAGGCATTGAAATCCAAGAGGCACAGAGAACTCCCTTCAGACGTAACTTGAATCGATCTTCTGCACGACATATCATAGTGAAACTGGCAAAATACAAGGATAAAGAGAAAATTCTGAAAGCAGCAAGGGGTAAACGTGCCCTCACATATACAGGGAGACCTATAAGACTCGTGACTGATCTCTCTTTTGAAACTTGGCAGGCCAGAAAGAATTGGCACGAGATTTTCAGGGTGCTAGACAGCAAAAATATGCAGCCGAGAATCCTTTATCCAGCAAGTCTGTCATTTAGAATAGAAGGAGAGATAAAGGTCTTCCCAAACAAACAAAAACTGAAGGAATTTGTCACCACTAAACCAGCCCTACAAGAGATCCTAAGGGGGACCCTGTGAGACAAAGTACCAGAGACATCACTACAAGCATAAAACATACAGACATCACAATGACTCTAAACCCGTATCTTTCTATAATAACACTGAATGTAAATGGATTAAATGCGCCAACCAAAAGACATAGGGTATCAGAATGGATAAAAAAACAAGACCCATCTATTTGCTGTCTACAAGAGACTCATTTTAGACCTGAGGACACCTTTAGATTCAGAGTGAGGGGATGGAGAACTATTTATCATGCTACTGGAAGCCAGAAGAAAGCTGGAGTAGCCATACTTATATCAGACAAACTAGACTTTAAATTAAAGGCTGTAACAAGAGATGAAGAAGGACATTATATAATAGTTACAGGGTCTATCCATCAGGAAGAGCTAACAATTATAAATGTCTATGCGCCGAATACCGGAGCCCCCAAATATATAACACAATTACTCATAAACAGAAGCAACCTTATTGATAAGAATGTGGTCATTGCTGGGGACTTTAACACCCCACTTACAGAAATGGATAGATCATCTAGACACACGGTCAATAAAGAAACAAGGGCCCTGAATGAGACACTGGATCAGATGGACTTGACAGATATATTTAGAACTCTGCATCCCAAAGCAACAGAATATACTTTCTTCTCGAGTGCACATGGAACATTCTCCAAGATAGATCATATACTGGGTCACAAAACAGCCCTTCATAAGTTTACTAGAATTGAAATTATACCATGCATACTTTCAGACCACAATGCTATGAAGCTTGAAATCAACCACAGGAAAAAGTCTGGAAAACCTCCAAAAGCATGGAGGTTAAAGAACACCCTACTAACGAATGAGTGGGTCAACCAGGCAATTAGAGAAGAAATCAAAAAATATATGGAAACAAACGAAAATGAAAATACAACAATCCAAACGCTTTGGGATGCAGCGAAGGCAGTCCTGAGAGGAAAATACATTGCAATCCAGGCCTATCTCAAGAAATAAGAAAAATCCCAAATACAAAATCTAACAGCACACCTAAAGGAAATAGAAGCAGAACAGCAAAGACACCCCAAGCCCAGCAGAAGAAGAGAAATAATCAAGATCAGAGCAGAAATAAACAATATAGAATCTAAAAAAACTGTAGAGCAGATCAACGAAACCAAGAGTTGGTTTTTTGAAAAAATAAACAAAATTGACAAACCTCTAGCCAGGCTTCTCCAAAAGAAAAGGGAGATGACCCAAATAGATAAAATCATGAATGAAAATGGAATTATTACAACCAATCCCTCAGAGATACAAACAATTATCAGGGAATACTATGAAAAATTATATGCCAACAAATTGGACAACCTGGAAGAAATGGACAAATTCCTGAACACCCACACTCTTCCAAAACTCAATCAGGAGGAAATAGAAAGCTTGAACAGACCCATAACCAGCGAAGAAATTGAATCGGTTATCAAAACTCTCCCAACAAATAAGAGTCCAGGACCAGATGGCTTCCCAGGGGAGTTCTACCAGACGTTTAAAGCAGAGATAATACCTATCCTTCTCAAGCTATTCCAAGAAATACAAAGGGAAGGAAAACTTCCAGACTCATTCTATGAAGCCAGTATTACTTTGATTCCTAAACCAGACAGAGACCCAGTAAAAAAAGAGAACTACAGGCCAATATCCCTGATGAATATGGATGCCAAAATTCTCAATAAGATACTAGCAAATCGAATTCAACAGCATATAAAAAGAATTATTCACCATGATCAAGTGGGATTCATTCCTGGGATGCAGGGCTGGTTCAACATTTGCAAATCAATCAACGTGATACATCACATTAACAAAAAAAAAGAGAAGAACCATATGATACTGTCAATCGATGCAGAAAAGGCCTTTGACAAAATCCAGCACCCTTTCTTAATAAAAACCCTTGAGAAAGTCGGGATAGAAGGAACATACTTAAACATCATAAAAGCCATTTATGAAAAGCCCACAGCTAACATCATCCTCAACGGGGAAAAACTGAGAGCTTTTTCCCTGAGATCAGGAACACGACAGGGATGCCCACTCTCACCGTTGTTGTTCAACATAGTGCTGGAAGTTCTAGCATCAGCAATCAGACAACAAAAGGAAATCAAAGGCATCAAAATTGGCAAAGATGAAGTCAAGCTTTCGCTTTTTGCAGATGACATGATATTATGCATGGAAAATCCGATAGACTCCACCAAAAGTCTGCTAGAACTGATACATGAATTCAGCAAAGTTGCAGGATACAAAATCAATGTACAGAAATCAGTTGCATTCTTATACACTAACTATGAAGCAACAGAAAGACAAATAAAGAAACTGATCCCATTCACAATTGCACCAAGAAGCATAAAATACCTAGGAATAAATCTAACCAAAGATGTAAAGGATATGTATGCTGAAAACTATAGAAAGCTTATGAAGGCAATTGAAGAAGATTTAAAGAAATGGAAAGACATTCCCTGCTCATGGATTGGAAAAATAAATATTGTCAAAATGTCAATACTACCCAAAGCTATCTACACATTCAATGCAATCCCAATCAAAATTGCACCAGCATTCTTCTCGAAACTAGAACAAGCAATCCTAAAATTCATATGGAACCACAAAAGGCCCCGAATAGCCAAAGGAATTTTGAAGAAGAAGACCAAAGCAGGAGGCATCACAATCCCAGACTTCAGCCTCTACTACAAAGCTGTCATCATCAAGACAGCATGGTATTGGCACAAAAACAGACACACAGACCAATGGAATAGAATAGAAACCCCAGAACTAGACCCACAAACATATGGCCAACTCATCTTTGACAAAGCAGGAAAGAACATCCAATGGAAAAAAGACAGCCTCTTTAACAAATGGTGCTGGGAGAACTGGACAGCAACATGCAGAAGGTTGAAACTAGACCACTTTCTCACACCATTTACAAAAATAAACTCAAAATGGATAAAGGACCTAAATGTGAGACAGGAAACCATCAGAACCTTAGAGGAGAAAGCAGGAAAAGACCTCTCTGACCTCAGCCGTAGCAATCTCTTACTCGACACATCCCCAAAGGCAAGGGAATTAAAAGCAAAAGTGAATTACTGGGACCTTATGAAGATAAAAAGCTTCTGCACAGCAAAGGAAACAACCAACAAAACTAAAAGGCAACCAACGGAATGGGAAAAGATATTTGCAAATGACATATCGGACAAAGGGCTAGTATCTAAAATCTATAAAGAGCTCACCAAACTCCACACACGAAAAACAAATAACCCAGTGAAGAAATGGGCAGAAAACATGAATAGACACTTCTCTAAAGAAGACATCCAGATGGCCAACAGGCACATGAAAAGATGTTCAGCGTCGCTCCTTATCAGGGAAATACAAATCAAAACCACACTCAGGTATCACCTCACGCCAGTCAGAGTGGCCAAAATGAACAAATCAGGAGACTATAGATGCTGGAGAGGATGTGGAGAAACGGGAACCCTCTTGCACTGTTGGTGGGAATGCAAATTGGTGCAGCCGCTCTGGAAAGCAGTGTGGAGGTTCCTCAGAAAATTAAAAATAGACCTACCCTATGACCCAGCAATAGCACTGCTAGGAATCTACCCAAGGGATACAGGAGGACTGATGCATAGGGGCACTTGTACCCCAATGTTCATAGCAGCACTCTCAACAATAGCCAAATTATGGAAAGAGCCTAAATGTCCATCAACTGATGAATGGATAAAGAAATTGTGGTTTATATACACAATGGAATACTACGTGGCAAGGAGAAAAAATGAAATATGGCCTTTTGTAGCAACGTGGATGGAACTGGAGAGTGTGATGCTAAGTGAAATAAGCCATACAGAGAAAGACAGATACCATATGGTTTCACTCTTATGTGGATCCTGAGAAACTTAACAGGAACCCACGGGGGAGGGGAAGGTAAAAAAAAAAAAAAAAAAAGGACGTTAGAGTGGGAGAGAGCCAAAGCATAAGAGACTGTTAAAAACTGAGAACAGACTGAGGGTTGATGGGGGGTGGGAGGGAGGGGCGGGTGGGTGATGGGTATTGAGGAGGGCACCTTTTGGGATGAGCACTGGGTGTTGTATGGAAACCAATTTGTCAATAAACTTCATATAAAAAAAAATAACCATGAAAAAATAAGAATGAAACACTGCATTCACAACATGGATGAATCCAGAGGGTATTAAGATAAGTGAAGTGCATCAGTCAAGGAAAGACAAATACTACATTCACCTTTGGTTGGAGAGAAGAAGAAGAAGAAGAAGAAGAAGAAGAAGAAGAAGAAGAAGAAAGAGGAGGAGGAGGAGAAAAGGATGAAGGAAGAGGAGAAAAAGAAGAACAACAACAACTAAACAACTAAACAACAATAACCAAAAAAAAGGAAACAGAGTCATAAATACAGAGAACAAATTGGTGGTTTCTAGAGGGGAGGGTGGTGAGAGGATGAGTGAAACAGGTGATGGGAATTAAGAGGCAGAAACTTCCAGTTATAAAATAAGTAAATCACAGGGATGAAAAGTACAGCATAGGGAATGTAGTCAATAATACTGAAATAATGTTGTATGGTGACATATGGAACCTCACTTATTGTGGTGAACCTTGAATAATGCATATGATTGTCAAATCACTATGTTGTATACTAACATAATATTGTATATCAACTACAATTTAGTTAATGTTTTTTTAATTTAAGAAATTGGTTCTTCATCCAATGATTTCAAAATCATCATAATGCACTTTTGCTTTTAGTTCACATTTAACTACATTTTTATCAGTTGAAAAACCAACAATGTAATAGGAAGGGCACATCCAACTGAGGAAAACCAGAAAAGACTTTATAAAGGATTTTTCTGCATCATTTCCTCCCTCCCAACAAACTGCTCTGACACTTTTCTTTTTCTCCCAAAATATAAATATCCTCCTAATCACCAACTCTTTTCTGGCTGCAGCCCATATGTCTTGAAACCCTCCATTTGCAAGTAGAGAGGTTGAAAGGTGTAGTCAAGCCATTTTCTCCAGCTACATTCCACACATGAGTTAATGGCACCACCACTTCTCTGCTGCTATTTCAAAACCACAAGGCTCTCCTTGGGCCTCTCAAAGCTCACTGTCACTGATTGTACCTCCACTGTTTTCTCTTAGGTAAAACTGCCCTTTCCATTGAACTGCTTACTCTGTATTAAAAAAGAAAAAAAAAAGATCATATATCCTCGCCAACCTCATATATTTCAGGGTAAGGAATTTATGTCCATGTCTTCTTTATTCCCCAAATTCCCATCTCAACAAACACCATCCCCATTCAAATACAAAAATCTCTACCTCTCTGAATCTGATCCCATTTTCTATACATGTCATAGTGAGCATTTGTGAGTTGCTTACACACCATCCATTCCCATTCTGCCCTTGCTAATTACAGTCCTTTTTTTTCAATAGACACCCATCCTCCACTTAGCTTGTGTGCCTTTTGATAAACTGCTGCTAACTCTACCTCCAGGTAAGTGCAAGCATTTACCTGGCCACAATGATTGATTCAGGAGTAATCCTATCAGAATCCTATCAGAGTAAACAAATCTCAGAACTGTTGTTCAGTGGTTCTTAGACATGGGCACTCCTTCTCCCACTAGAGGAAAACTAGGAAGTATGGATTCTTATTTACTGTTGATGGCTACCTTGCAACATGAAGAAAATCAGCCCAAAGAAAAGGCTAACATATAAGGAAAAGAACCTAAGAAATAGAAAAAAAAAAAAGTGGTGATAGCCCTGAGCAAAGAGTTCTGAAAACAACCCTACTTCTAGATTTATACGTCTTTTTTAAACCACATGAGATGAGTTTCCTGTTACATTCATGGACTTTGTCATCACTAGAAACTAATGCTTCTCAAATCGCTACTTTAGAAAGCCTGTCCTCAGACATTAACACTTCCTTTCAGTTCGTTCATTTATACTTATAATATCTAATCAGGACATTAAATCTATTGACCATCTTTACTATCCATCTACTCCTTCTTTTCTTCAGATATATGTCTTCTTTACCAATGAGCCAAACTGTGTAGTTCAGTGCCTTCTACTTAGTAGGCAATCAATGCGTGGTGTTGATAGATTGGTTCATTAATTGACTAATTTTCCTATCTTAATCTAACCCCTTCCCAAATGTGTGTCACCTAGTGATTACTCTAATTTTTTCAGAGTTCATAATGCAAGTGTGCCTTCATTATTCCTGCATTGAAAATCTTCAGGGATTCCCATTTTGTCCAGAGCTAGATCTCAGATATGTTCCACGCTAGGTATCTCATGTTGTTGCTCCCTAAGTTACCATCTTCCAATGGGAATTGAAGAGGGGTAAACCCTTCCTGAACCAAACCCAATGTTGGAAACTGTCTAAAAATGTCAGCCCAGAATGCCTGAGTGGCACAATCAGTTAAGCGTCTGACTCTTTATTTAGGCTCAGGTCATGATCTCACAGTTCGTGATATCAAGCCTCTCAGGCTCTGCACTGATAGCACAGAGCTTGCTTGGGATTCTCTCTCTCTTTCTCTTTCTGCCCATCCCCCACTTGTGCACTTGCTCTCTCTCTCACTCTCTCAAAAGACATAAACTTAAAAATATATATAAATAAATAAAAATTAAAATTAGAATGTTGGTCCTAAACGTGGTCTAAAGTAATGTACTTCTGGAGCACCTGGCTGGCTCAGTTGATAGATCATCTGATTCTTTGATCTCAAGGTCATGAAGCCTACTTTAAAAAAATTAATAAAAAATAAAATTAAATAAATAAAACAATATACTTCTAACAAATAACCAAAATTCACTATCATCACAAACCTCAGGAAAGCCAAGCAATAATCCTCCCCTGTAGTATTTAATTTGGTAAGAACTGTAGTCAGCTCTAGGAATTCTATTTGAATGGGATATTGGAAAAGCAAAAGTTATCCAGAGAGTAACCAGAATGGCAAAAAGTCAAGAAATCATGTGTCAATAGACAAATAGGGTTTCTTTGTAGGTAGAGGATTTATGGGGAACATAATATTCATGTTCTGATATTTGAAGGGTTGTCATGTAGAAAAACAAAAGTGGCAATTCTCTTCTGTTTCAGAGGGCACAAAAGATTAAATATTTACTCTTACATGGAATCGCATTTTAGATCCATATAAGACACAGTGTTAAAATAATGTTTCTATCTAGTCATAAAAGTTTTGTTAAACTTTTGTTTCATAAAAACAAAGTTTTGTAAAGTGCTTATCAAGTTAGTCTAGTTTTGTGCCACAGCAACAAAGGACCCTCAAATCTCAGTGGCATATCACACAAAAATGTATTTCTTATTTACACTACCCGTCTAACACTAAGGGCCCCACTTATTGCAGCACTCAGAGGCCAAAGAAAAGAGAGGCTCCACCATCCTATGAAATTGCCTTCCACACACAAGTCTTCAACGGTCCTCACAACAAGGAAACAGAGGTTGAATCTCAAATTGGCTCTTCAATGCTTCTTCCTAGAAGTGATTCACATCATTTCCACTTAAACTTCATTGGACAAAAAAGTCTATAACTATGTCTAATTTCAAGGAAATGGGGGAATGTAAAACCCCCAAGCACCTGAAAGATGCCAGAAGTTTCAGTGAGCACTTGTAACACTGACCATAATTCTCAATAGGATTTAATCAGAGATCAAGTCATTGTTAAGAATAGTATAGAAAAGATTAGATCTCTAAGTCTCTTTTTTTTTTTTTAATTTTTTTTTCAACTTTTTATTTATTTTTGGGACAGAGAGAGACAGAGCATGAACGGGGGAGGGGCAGAGAGAGAGGGAGACACAGAATCAGAAACAGGCTCCAGGCTCCGAGCCATCAGCCCAGAGCCTGACGCGGGGCTCGAACTCCCGGACCGCGAGATCGTGACCTGGCTGAAGTCGGACGCTTAACCGACTGCGCCACCCAGGCGCCCCTCTCTAAGTCTCTTTAAACTCTAGGATTTTGTATTCCAAATTTGTCAGGGAGTTCTTTTAAGATCAGAAATTTTGTTTCCCAGTATCAAATTAATAAGTCAGGATGTCAAAATTTCCCTAAAGTAGGAAAATCACTATGCTCAATATTTAAATACTCTGAGCTGAGCTTACAAAGACTTGGTTTGGAATAGCTAAATATTGACAGGTCAACAGCTCTAACTCTGGTAAGCTTGTTATGTTTTTTTTCTTTCAAACATTACTGAAAATATTTATATTTGACTTCTACATAGGAATTGTTGATATTCAGTAAAGCCTGAAAAGAATGACAGTTGATAACTCTTCTTCATGTTCTATGGAATTAACTTGCAAGGTTTTGCACTATTTTTCTATCTCCCTCAGTAAAAGTGTAAGCTTAGCTAAATAAGGTGGCCTTAAATGTGGTCAGTTCTACTTTGATTGTCTTTGATGGTGTAAGAGCCACTTCTTATAGGTTATGTTATATATGTTACAATCTACCCAATTCACTGTCCTGAAGATATAGCTTAAATTGGGAGCAATTACCCATCTCATTTTTGCTCATTGTAAACCTGCCATGTCTTCAATTTTTCTTTAACTTATGGATCAAATAAGGACAGCTATACATTTTCATTATCTTGGATCTGGATCTGTAGCTCTGGCAGAGGCCTTAGAGATTGCTTAGTTCACTTCCTTATTTTAATAAACAAAAACTTAATAAAATTTAACATTTATTGAGAGTTTACCATGTTCTAGGCACTAGCCTAATGATTTTACATGCATTATCTCAGTTAATCTTCACAATAGCCCAATGAGATGACACTATTATTAACCCCATTTTATGGATGAATAAACTAAGATTAAGAGTAGGTCCACCACTAGTAGTTAGGAAGTGGTGATTTTTTGTCTTCATTAAAACTCTGCCTGTTCACCCTCCCAAGGACTTTTCATTAATGGATATGGGGAAGTAGGGGGCCCACAGGTATGACTTCAGATTTCCAGCCACTACAAAGGATTCCCCACCACTTTGGGAACTCCATTTTTATGCTGATTACATAGAAACTCCCTCCCTTACAATGTGTATGCATGCACACACACATATACACCCATACATACACACACACAACCTTGCCAGTGATGCCCATGATGGAAGTAAGCCCTCATCAGTACTTATGACATCCACTGCTACCTGCACACTTGAAAGACCATCCATGGTTTCAAATCTTAATTCATTTTCATACCTCTCACCCAGGCATGTGTCCTGTAAACACATAGAAAACAAACTCAAGCTTAATTAGAAATTTAATTAGAAATAACAGGGGTGGTTGGGTGGCTCAGTCAGTTAAGCGTCTGACTCTTATATTCGGCTCAGGTCATGATCTCACAGTTTGTGAGATTAAGCCCCAAGTTGGGCTCTGCACTGACTGTACAGAGCCTGCTGGAGCTTCTCTCTCCCTTCTCTCTGTCTCTCCCTGACTCTTGCCCATGTGCATTTTCTCTCTCTCTCAAAATAAATAAAAATAAAAAGAAATAATAATGAGACAGGGGATGGGCTAAACGGGTGATAGGTATAAAGGAGGGCACTTGTTGTGATGAGCACTAGGTGTTATGTGTAAGTGATGAATCACTAAATTCCACTCTTGAAACCAATATGACACTAGATGTTAACTAACTAGAATATAAATAAAACTTTAAAAAAAGAAAAGAAAAAACTATAAATTTTTTAAAAATAATAAAAAATTAAAAATTAAAATGGAAGAAAAAAAGAAATAACAATGAGAAATATTTTCCCTTTATCAGATGGACCAATATAGGAAAAAAAATTTAGTAAATCCTAGCATTGGCAAGCACATGGATAAATAAGCACATGCCCTCATTCATTGTTAAGTATTTTGTTAATTTATCTCAGGCTTTTTGACTTTGAATCTTCCTCCATGGCTCCATAGTTCTTACATATCAATTTGAGAAAAGGTGATAAAACAATAACCAAGGGGGGCGCCTGGGTGGCGCAGTCGGTTAAGCGTCCGACTTCAGCCAGGTCACGATCTCGCGGTCCGGGAGTTCGAGCCCCGCGTCGGGCTCTGGGCTGATGGCTCAGAGCCTGGAGCCTGTTTCCGATTCTGTGTCTCCCTCTCTCTCTGCCCCTCCCCCGTTCATACTCTGTCTCTCTCTGTCCCAAAAATAAATAAACGTTGAAAAAAAAAATTAAAAAACAATAACCAAGGCCAGGGAAGAATTACATGATACAATGTATCAAATAAGAAAATGAAGACTGGAGATACTATAAATATTACCTAATCTGGGAAAATGATAGGAAAGTAATATTAGTACTGAAGCTTGGACCCCAGACCTCCCATATTGAGAAGTTTCTGGAATGGTTTGAAGAGTCAGGCCTGAAATAGTTTCCCCTGTTCTGACTAAAACCTTTAAACTAATCATGTTTATCTCTGGATGAAAGGGATTGTATAATTTTTACATTTTTCTTGGTACTTTTCAATATTGTTTAATTTTCCATTTCAGTGACAATATACTTCATTAAATCAACAAGGAAATTTAAGCAAATGCAAATTTAGGTAAAATCTTACTAAATAAGCTAAACTGGCCAGGGGGAAAGCAAAAGGCAACTTTGTACTTTCTGAGGATCTCATTTAAGGAGCTGTTCCACAAATTGCAGTCAAGACTGTTCTCTCACTGCCAGAGATCCATCACTTTAAGAACTGTCTGCCTTCATGAACACAGGCTTTGACCCAGTCATTCAGCATCCCCTCCTTAAACTCACCCCACAAAGTTCCAGACTCTGTTTTGCACAAGCATCTGTGCCAGGGCTCTTTCCAGAGACGCTGCATCAGGTGCCCTTGGCTACCTGTGTGAGAGTCTCTCTCCACCCAGCCACCACCAGAACTGTCCACTGTCAAAAGCTAGAAGAGTTCTCTATTCTCCACTGCGCTCAAGTGGAAGGAGGCAGAGGGCACAGGAAAATGTGCTCCCTACATCCCAAATCAGAACTCTGAACTAATTCTCCAGTAGATATTAATAGTGAGGGAGAGGCTCTGTATCACTGAATGATGGACGCACCACAGGTTAAGGGCTCTGGCAGGCAGGACTGGAGATGTAACCTTTATTCATCCTGCTATTTCTATGGAAAAACGTGTGGAGTTCAAAACAACTGACCTACAAATGATCTTTAGGAACATAACTCATCCAGAAACTGGGGACTGCTTTTACAACCATCTCCAGCCTGTCAGGTCAAATAGATTAGAGCCAAGACAGCAGCATTGATTTACAGTCCTGGCCCTGTTGCTGAACCACTTTCTAAATCACATTTTTTATTCTTAAAATGAGAGGCATAATGTGTCTGTTCTGACTACAAGGTTGTTGAGATAATAAACACAGCTATTTCTGAGCAAATATGTCACAAAATTGACAATACTTGTGTGTTTACTATTATTCCATATCATAGATTATGGCATGCACAACATATGTAATCAGTTATAGGGAAGTCGTTTCTGAGATTAATAGGACGGCCCCAAAAGTATCATGATAAGCTCCTTTTTTGGCCTTTTGTTAACTTTTTTTCTCAGCAAAAATATTTCTTTGTCACTTTTAACCTATATATTATTTTCAGAATCTTGGCATTTCCCAAAGACTAAGTTTAGGCATGTTAATTGAGTGTATGGCAATACATATGTACATGTACACATTTTAGAACGTCTTAGAATTTGTCATTTCTCAGAGTTCTTCCCACTGTTCAAAAGGCTGGGAAGCCCGAGATCAAAGTGAGGGCAGATTCAGTTCATAGTTGGCTGTCTTCTCAGTGTGACTTCATAGGGTGGAAGTGCTAGGGAGCTCTCCGGGATCTCTTTTATAAAAACACCAATCCTAGGGCACCTGGATGGCTCAGTCAGTTGAGCGTCCAACTTCAGCTCAGGTCATAATCTCACTGTGAGTTCCAGCCCCGCGTCGGGCTCTGTGCTGACAGCTCAGAGCCTGGAGCCTGCTTTGGATTCATTGTCTCCCTCTCTCTCTGCTCTCCCCCTGCTTGCACTCTGTCTCTCTCTCTCTCTCAAAAATAAGTAAACATTTAAAAAAAAATTTTTTAAGTTTTAAAAAGTTAAACAAATTAAAAAAAAAAAAAACACCAATCCTGTTCATGAGGACTCTACTTTCATGACCTAAGCACTCCCCAAAGGCCCTCCTACCTAATTCCATCACATGGGCATTAGAATTTCAACACATGAATGGCAGGGGTCCGGGGAGAAACATTCAGACTATAGCAAAAGATAATCCTAAAGGTTGCTATTTTGCCGCCGTATGGGCCACTAACCCAGTATATACCTAACCAAGGTAACTTGTTCCAACCTTTTTTTTACTTTTTAATGTCTTCCCTGATGGACTATATACATCCTTGTTCCTCAAATGCTCTTGGAATCAGTTTTACTCTCATATTGATTCTCTTAATAATGAATTGGATAAAATCTCTGACAATTATTCACTCATATTTCTGAAAGCCATGTTTTTAATTTGTTGAAAACTGTATTTTTATAAAAGTAAGAGAGTGAAAAAAGTAGCTTAGGCCTGAAAGCATCATGAATTTCAGGAAAAATAAGCACTAAACATTTGCAATTGTCCTTCAGTTTTGACACATTAATTACTGTCTTTGTGTCACAGAAGAATACAACAGTTGTCCTACTCTCAAACACATCCCTTTTAATTGCCATTGATTGATTCATTCTTATATTCCAAATGTTCTCTTCAAACAGTGCCTGGCACATAGTAGGCATTTAGTAAATATTTGTTGAATAAAACAACCAGTAATGCCTAACTCCTAAAACAAGTTGCAAGGTAGATTCTATTATTCTAATTTTACAAATGAGAGCCACAGTCAGTGGTAGATCCAGGTGTGTTTGGCTCCAAAGCCCATTCTCTTTATACTGTGCCAGATGGAAACACAAACCCAAATGTGCCCTAAAATTTCCACTTTCAATAGAAACCAATGCAGAGTCTATGAATGCCAAAACAAATAAAAAAGTACTACTTAACATAAGTCATTCAAACATAAGTCATTCAAATTATAGATCTTGAAACTAGGAGACCTTAGGCTTCTTGACCCTTGGTCTTTCTCACAACCTCCCACCTTCATCCTTTACCTCCACCTGGCTTTGGCCCGCTAGTCCAATGATCTTCAAACTGAGGTATAGGGACAAAGACTTTCCAGAGTATTAGTAGGCTTAGATACCTATAGGGTAAAAATTTCTAGATCTGAACTTCCACAGACTCATTTCTAAAACTGACCTGCCTGCAAAGTCTACTCTCTGGCAGTTATTCCTCCTTTTCTCACCTTTCTTCACTTTACAAAAGAAAGACATGCTGTCCCCAGTCCTAAATGGTATTTTGGTGCATGGTTCCAGGGTGTAAAAACTTTTGGGGCATCAAAAATAGGAACAAATCTAGAATGTCACTTTCCTGAGAAAGAGTCTCCAAAAAGTAAAGCCAAAAAAAACTTCAAAAAGAAATACTCAAGGGGCGCCTGGGTGGCGCAGTCGGTTAAGCGTCCGACTTCAGCCAGGTCACGATCTCGCGGTCCGGGAGTTCGAGCCCCGCGTCAGGCTCTGGGCTGATGACTCAGAGCCTGGAGCCTGTTTCCGATTCTGTGTCTCCCTCTCTCTCTGCCCCTCCCCCGTTCGTGCTCTGTCTCTCTCTGTCTTAAAAATAAATAAACGTTGGAAAAAAAAAATTTAAAAAAAAAAAAAAGAAATACTCAAGGGGCACCTGGATAGCTCAGTAGGTTGAACATCCAACTCTTGATTTTGGCTCAGGTCATAATTCCAGGGTTATGAAATCTAGCCCCCAGTCGGGCTTCACACTGAGTGTGTTGGGATTCTCTCTCCCTCTCTCCCTCTGTCCTTTCCCCTGCCCATGCTCACTCACTCTCTCTCTCTCTCTCTCAAATAAGAAAGAAAGAAAGAAAGAAAGAAAGAAAGAAAGAAAGAAAGAAAGAAAGAAAGAAAGAAAAAGAAAGATTAAGAAAGAAAGATCAAGGAAGACCTTGTTTCATCCAGGAAATATACTCAAGACAAGTATTTATTCATCCATGTCTTGTTTTATCCATCTGTCTACCTATCAATCAATCATCAATCAATCAATCAATCAATCATTTAACCTCTCTTAGAATACAGAGATGAGAAAAGTGTTAGGCAGATTTATGACTATGAATTTTGAAATAAAATCATACCTTTTCTGATGAAAAGTAACCCTGCTTTGGCTGATTAGTTTAACAATGATGCCTGATTATCTGAAGGACATGTTCTATGAAGTGAATAAGTTAAATCTATAGCTCCAATATTTGAATAAAAATACATTTAATGTATGTATGTTATTTAAAATAAGCCATAAAACACATCCATTGCAACTATTTAATTTTATGATTTTTAAGCTTGTGTTAAATGTTTTTAGATTTCAAATTTAAAATGTATAAGACATAGAGCCAGTTTTTCAAAATTCTTTTGAGAACATGAGAACAAAAAAGTTTGTTGTAAAGTGCCTAGTCCCTCACTTCAGCTACTTGTTTATAAATGTCAAATTTACCTTGTCCCCATTGCATTTCACTGACACTCAGCTAGAAACTGTATCTGCTATCTCCTTGCCTAAGCTTAGGTCTTGGGCAGAGCTGGAGAAAATAAAATCACATAGTCTTATTGGTGCCACTATAGTTTCATGGCATTCAACTTGTACTAGGTCCTCCTTGCCACTTGGCAGTATGTGTGGGTGTGTGTGTGAGTGTGAGTGTGTGTGTGTGTGTGTTTTAGCCTTCTATTTCACACAACTACCATCTCAAACATTTTTCAACTTCCAACTCCCACCACCTCTCACCATCCCTATCAGCCAGCCAACATGCTTTCTTTTGCTGAAATTCAGACCCACCCCCATCTCAGTACAGCTGTTCTTGGGACTCTATCCTCTCTTACCTCCTCAGGAATCTTTTTTCTTTCAATTATCCAACCCCACCCCAATCCCTTACTTAATCTTCAAATTCTTCTTCTCATCTGAATTTGAACATACTCTGGTCTCATTCATTAAATCAAACAAACAAAAACTACATGTGCCTTTCCCAAATCCCTCACCTATCTGACATCATACCATTGTTCTAGTCTCCTCACACTCAAACCTCCCTAAAGCAGCTATCTTTCTCCACAGGCTCACCACCCACATACTTCTCACCTCTTAATGAAGTGATTTCTGCCCTCACCTTGCCAAGGAAGCTGCTCCCTCCAAGATACTGACAACATGATGATGATGATGATGATGTCATTATTATTATTATTACACTGTATTCAACTCACTACAGTATGGCTTCTACTGAGCATTTCTTTCCAAAAAAGTTTTCTTCCTGTAGCTTCCTTGACACCACACTCTATTGGTATACCTCTTACCTTCACTCATTCTCAGTCTCCCTGACCAGTTCCTCTTCTGTCCATTTGTTAAAAACCAGTGTCCCTAAGGATCATGCTGTAAGACTCTATATGTTCATCCCAAACAAATAGACCAATTTCCATGATTACCATTTCCACCCTTAAGCTGATTATGTTCAAACCTGCATCGTTCATTCAGATCTCTTTCCCCAGCTTCAGTTAGTCTTGTGTATTTAACTGTCTCCTAGACAGTTTCATTTATCTCACAAGTACCTAAAACTTAACATGCCTGAAACTAAACCTATATTCTACTTCGTCCTGTTCCTCCTTCCTCAGTAAATGGCACCATACAGTCCATTAAGATTCCTTAAGACTCTATGAAGACTCATGGGAGTCATTATGAACTCCTTGGTCTTTCATGTACTTCGTGTCCAATGAATCATCAAGATCTTGACATTCTTTCTCATAATGACCTCCTGAATTAGCATATAATCCCCATTCCCCATGGCCACCTCTGTGCTTCAGGTTATGACTGTCTTTCACTAGGCTGCTGCAACCAGCCTTGCATTCTCTCGATCTGTTTCTCACCCTACAACCAGTGGATGTTCTAACACAAGTCTGCTTATGTAGTTTCTTTCCTTAAAATCTTTCAATGACTCCCCATCATCCTAGCATTGTATTATTAATTTCCTCAATTATTATTTTAATTAAGCTCTAAGGATACATTCTTACCTCCTTGCCTTGGCTTTCAAGGCCCTTCTGAAACTGGTCTCTGCTCACCTTAACAACTTCAGCTCTCCCCACTTTTCACTCCAAAGTGCTTTGAAAGCACTTTCACTTCCCAAATGTCACCAAGCTCTTCTGCCTTGAGCATTCTTTCTGCCTCCCTGTTCTGGCTCCCTTGTATTTTAAATTAAGGTTTCAGTTCAGATGCTCCTCCCTCTAGAAAGATTTTTCCTAACACCTCAAATCTGGGTCTTATACCTTATCTTATATGCTTCTGTGACACATCATTCTAGGTCCATTATAAGCATGTATGCCATACTGATTTGTAACTGCTTACAATGTCTATATCCCCAAGAGCAGAGGGACACATGTATAAGGCTAGGGTATAAGTACTGCCTGGCACATAGTAGGCATTCAACATACATTTACTTACTGAATAAACACAAAACTACCAAACCATAAGGAATGGCTTATAAATCTTTTTAGCAAATAAATGCAAAGTTTTCAAGATCCTGTAAAACTGTTGACCAAAGAGAGAAAACTCACAAGCTTGATGGAAAAATAAATAAATAAGTAAAAAAGTTGTGCCCAGGGGTGCCTGGGTAGCTTAGTCGGTTGAGCGTTCGACTTTGGCTTAGGTCATGATCTTGCAGTTCGTGAGTTCGAGCCATGCGTCAGGTTCTGTGCTGACAGCTCAGAGCCTGGAGCCTGCTTCAGATTCTTTGTCTCCCTCTCTCTGCCCCTTCCCCACTCACGCTCTGTCTCTGTCTCTCAAAAATAAATAAACATTAAATAAATAAATAAATAAATAAAGTCATGCCCAATCTCTCCAGCAAAGATATCAAAACCTACCTCCTTATCCATATCCAAATAACTTACCTGAAATCTAAAGGAGTCAAAAGAAACTAACGTTTCCACTCTTGCACTAACTCATTCAACCATCAATGGTCACCTAACCTTGTCCTCATGAAGCTTCAGTCTAACACTTGCTCCATGAAATCTGTTGAATCCTAGATAAAAGCTGACCCATCTCCAGCTTTTCAAATTTTATTATTTTAAGCCTTCTAGGAGCAACTGCTTTTATACAAGTAGCTAGATTTTTTAAATAGCATTTTTTCCTTATATGTCAGAAAACCCAAGTTGAAAATAAAATTACATTTCTTAAAACTTCCATGCTCCTGATCTTTTTCTCCTTTTCAGCTGTGCCAGAGGCATGAACTTTTATACTCCCAGCTCCAGTTAGGAAGATGATTTATTAAACACACTTAAATGAAAGATGACTTGGTGTGGACACACTTGGATTCACAGTCCATGCCTTGGGGTAGTTTTAGTACCAACTTTCTAACTAATTCAGAAAGGAAAAACTTCTCTCATTATTTTCCAGATAAATGTCTGAACCTTCCAGTTCTTGTCACCCTGTAACAAAAGTATCAAAAACTAAAAATGGAGATTCTGTTGCTCATATTTTCCTCTATACCTTACAATGTTTGGTATATGAACCATTTGCAAATTACCAACTAATGATATCTTTTGGAACTTCTAGGTAAAGCCTCCAATGTCCATTGTATCAAACTCTTTCTTTACAGTAATCCCTGTACAATATTATCACTCAGAAGTTATGTTGGAGAAATTATTTTCAATTTTTTCCTTAGGTTTATAAAGTCTTAGAACAAATTGAAAAGCCATGATAAAAATACAAATATTTCTATTTCATTTATAGAAAGCCCTAAGCCTGCTCTTGTGCACAAAGAACAGAAAATGACCTGACTAGTTGTTTCAGTTCAGTCAGAATTTGCATAAATGCATTTTATTTCCTTAAATTGACCCTAATTTAAGAGGTCAGCCTGAAGTCAGCTATGTTAAAATGCTGGGTCTTAAAGGAAACATATTCACAAAACTAAAAAAAAAGCAGGATGTCATTCTCTCATCATTGGTATGAATAGAGAAGCTATTTCTCTATGATAGGGATCTCTTATAATGGAAAATAATTTTACTGAAATCAGAAACTATAATGCTTTGTTTTCCTGTTGATTGTATAAAGGGCCTCTTTATTTGGAACAGGTAGAGATAAATGAATTGAAGTAGTCCAGAAATACATGAATATCTTTCCTCTGGTGAAAATTTCAATTGTGAGAAAATTACTTCTCTTCCAAAAACTCCCAAGATTCTTGTTCCTGATCATGGTTCAAATTCCCTGTAGGTTTGGTCTTCATTTATTTCAGAGGAGTCATAAATGGTACTGTTCTCTTTATGTTAAGAAATATCAGTATCCCAAAAATCAAGATACAGATATGGTTAGGCCTGTGACACTTGTCTCCTTTGTGTCTAAGAGAAATAGGTAAGAATTAACAACTGCATATAAGTAACAAGCTTATCACTATAGAAACGCCTTACACACTGGAAGTTAGAGAACTTTTTTCCTCAGAAAGATGTTGCTAGGATTACATGTCTAGCTTATATATAACAGGGGAAAAAAATAGGATGAATATACTTTAAGGCACAGAAAGACTCTGGCAGAAGTATAATTATATAGGTTCAGACCAAAACTAAAATGAGCAAGGATTGCATATGAATCATTTGTATAATTCATTTATAAATCACAAAAAATGGTAAAAAAAAAAAGGGTGCTGAATGAAATAAAATTATTAGTAACTAAAATTTTTTCTCAGAGTGGTTCTGATTCTTATATTCCTCTTTATATCTCTAGTGGCATGAAAATAGTTAGATACTGTAAAAAGGAAAGAGGAGCAAAACATATCTCCTGTAAATAATTTAAACTAAGGGAGAAAAAGGTAGTCATCAATCTTTACCTGTTTTTTTTCTGAGTTACTTAGATATCAAAGCAATTTAATTGTGGTTTAAATGCACTTTAAATTCACAAAGCCAAGACATAGATAAATGTTACATAATCATTCAGAGTCAGCAGCAACCAGACAGCTAGAGACAAATGTGAAACCCACAGGAGCACAGGAGCAAACAGGCAGAACAGCAAAGCCTCCCCATACTGAGTGGGGAGTGGCTTGGTTGGAAGAGAGGTTGAAAACAAGAGAAAGAGAGGTAAGTATTTATGGTGGGCTTAATAGTGGCAAAGAGAAAATACATTTGCAAAAGGAATTAAGGTTGTTAATGAGCTGACCTCAAGATGGGAGATGATCCTAAATTATCCAGGTGGGGTCCAAGGTCATCTCAAGGGTCTTTGAAAACTAAAGGAGATAAAGGAAGAGTTGTTTTGGAGTGATTCAATATGAAATAGACTCAACCATGGTTGCTGGCTTTGAGGATGGAGTAAGGGGGCCAGCTTAAGCCAAGGAATGCAGATGGCTTCAAAGAAGCTGGAAAAGGTAAGGAAATGAAATCTCCCCAAGAGCTTCCAGAAAGGAATGGAACCCTGCCAACATCTTGATTTTTTGTTCAGTGAGAACTATTTCAGATTTCTGACCTCTGAAACTGTAAGATTTGTAGTTGTATATATGTGTTGTTTTGTGCCACTAAATTTAAAGTAATTTCTTAAGTCAGTAATAGAAAACTAATACACAGTACTTCACACTAAAGACTATGATGGAAAGGATTCCAAAGAGACAAGGATTCAAAATGCCATAGTAGAAAATAAAGAAGAGGAAGACAAGCAACTCCTGGGTGGCTCAGTCAGTTAAGCCTCTGACTCTTGATTTCAGCTCAGGTCATGAGATCACAGTTTGTGAGATGGAGCCCCCACCAGGCTCTGTGCTGACAGTGTGGAGTCTGCTTGGGATATTCTCTCTCTCTCTCTCTCTCTCTCTCTCTCTCTCTGAAAATAAATAAACACTTAAAAAAGAAAATGAAGACAAGAAGTTTAAGAAATAGCAGAAAGAGGGCAAAAATAAAATAATTTATGAATCTCAACAAAACTAACTTCCACCTGCAATAGATATAACAAAGAAAGGATAGACTAAAGAAGTGGACAATATTATACACTGTCCTTCACATGACAAGTTTCAATAAATACTTGATACATTGCTCTTGGAAAACTAGGAGAGCAAAGAGTAAGTAAGAAGTGAAACTAGAAATGGATAACAAAAAGAAAATCATTTTTAAAAAAGACTTTCCAGAGCATTTTTTAGAGCACTGGGTTTTTGATGGCATCTAGACTTGATCAGGAAAAAATGGCCAGAGTCACATTAAAAGTATGATTAAATCCCACCATAATATCCAAATTACATTTGTACATTGTACAGTTGTACATTATTTGAAGCAAAGAGATATTATATATTCCATACCTTCTGAAAATGACCTCAATAAGAAACCACGTAGTTTTTAAAAAATTTTTTAACGTTTATTTATTTTTGAAACAGAGAGAGAGCATGAACGGGGGAAGGTCAAAGAGAGAGGGAGACACAGAATCCGAAACAGGCTCCAGGCTCTGAGCTGTCAGCACAGAGCCCGACGCAGAGCTCAAACTCACGGACTGCGAGATCATGATCTGAGCCGAAATTGGACGCTTAACCGACTGAGCCACCCAGGTGCTCCAAAACCACAGTTTTTAAATGTCAGATAATTGAATGTAGGTTTTCTTGTACTAGTCTCTGCAGAGTCACATATTGTCATGACATAAAAAAAAAATCTTGTGTGACTTGTTTTTTTTAAGGTTTCTTAAAATTCCAGTTAGTTGACATACAGTGTCATATTAGTTTCAGGTATACAATACAGTGATTCAACAATTCCATACAATACCCGATGCTCATCGCAGTGAGTGCACTCCTTAATCCCCATCACCTGTTTCACTCATCTCTCCACCCACCTCCCCTCTGGTAACCATCAGTTTGTTCTCTATAGTTAAGAGTCTCTTTCTTGGTTGTCTCTCATTTTTTTTCCTTTGCTCATTTGTTTTGTTTCTTAAATTCCACATATGAATGAAGCCATATGGTATTTTCTTTCTCTGATTTCGTTTAGCATAATACTGTCTAGCTTTATCCATGTTGGTGCAAATGGCAAAATTTCATTCTTCTTTATGGCTGAGCAATATTCCGTTGTATATATATTCCACACCTTTATCTATTCAGCAGTTGATGTTTCCATTAATTTGGCTATTGTGGATAATGCTGCTATAACCATTGGGTTGCATGTATCTCTTTGAATTAGTATTTTTGTATTCATTGGGTAAATACCTGGTTAGTGCAATTGCTGAATGGTCGGGTAGTTCTATCTTTAACTTTCTGAGGAACTTCCATACTGTTTTCCAGAGTGGCTGCCCCAGTTTGTATTCCTACCAACAGGATAAGAGAGTGTGATTTGTTGTTAAAAAAATATAAACAACCTTTGGGCATGTGATTTTTCTTCAGTTAAAAAAAGACTACTAGCCTCTCCTAATAATGTGTTCAATGATAAGACCTAGCCTAAGATGTTTTATGATTTTCAGAAATCAGTCGATTAATGTTTGGAGAATTCTAAGCCACTATTTCTCACATCAAATGCATTAACTGATGACTGAAGATAAACAAGAAATTCCATAGGAAATATTAAAGAATATGATGACAAGTTAATGATTCCATTAAAAAATAAATTTCAAAATGTAATATGTGGAGTTATTTTGGAACTGACTATGTCAGCTTCAGTCATGATGGTAAATTTGGAGGCTATTGAATCAATGAAGGTGTATTCCTATTGACTCTCTTTTACATATATTTAAGAAAAGGTTTTGAAAGTAATGCTAAAAGCACACATTGATTTGGTTTTTTTAATATATGTTTGTTAAAAGATTAGGCCATCAATATAATTTCTATCCAATTTTTTTTATTGTTTAACATCACTTTCTCAAACAAAATATAAACAAAAAGAAAATAGTTTCTTTTGTTTATGCATTATTTCTGAGATAACAGTGAGATTTTAAGAAGACATCCAATAAGGTGCGACTTGAAAAAGAACAACCCAAATCACAATGACAGATTAATACTGGGAGATATAGATAGAAACTCCTCTGTATCCACAAATTTCCAGCATCTCACAGAGGCAAGGGCCCTTAGAAGTACCTAGATCAAGTTCCAATGTACAGCAAGAAATCCTGCCACCACTTGCTGGACAGGTTGTTATCCAGACTTCCAGTTGAACACCGTCAGTGAAGTAGAGCTTGCCATCTCCCAACCACCTACTATTCTATTGTTTGTTCCAAATTTAACTTCTATCCATATTCTCAGTTTCTGTTGCTGTTTTCCAAACCCATGTCTAATCCTGTTTTCTATATTATGTCTTCAAACACTAGACACCATATATCCCCCTACTGAGTCATCTGCTCCTTTTTAAAACCAAGAAATATAGGAGAAGCATATGTATACAAGTCTATTATGTTGGACCCTCCTACATAATTTGATGGTTACTTAGTACAATAACTTGTTGATGCATACATCAAATGTGTGCTGAGTGCCTACCAGCTTCCTGGCAAGAAAGAAAAATTCCCTTTCCTCATGAAGACTAAATTCTTATAAGTTGGATAATGAGCAAATGAACTGGTAAACAAATAAAAATAGTGAAAAGTAAAAACTTAGTAATTAGGAAGAGGACTTTAAAGATAAGACCCGAAGGATGAAAAGGAACTAAGTATGCAAAGAGCCAAGGAGGAGAACTAGAGGGCAGTAAGTGCAAAGACTCTGAGGTAAAAAAGAACTTGGTCTTTTCCAGATGCTCCAGGTCAATGCCTCTAAAACATCAGTGGGAAAGGTGAAGTGGCAGAAACTGAAACAGAAGAAGCAGACAGACCCAGAACATAGCATCAACTGCGGATTCTATTCTATGTACAATACAAATCTACATGAGAATTGTAAGAAGGAAAGACACATAATCCATTTGCTATTTAAAATACCATGCTGGTGGCCTTGTGGAGAATGGTTGAGGAGAGGGCAAGAGTGGAAATAGAAAGATGATTTAGAAGGCTCTTGAAGTGAGAAATGATGGAAACTTAGCTAAACATGGCAGCAGCAGAGATTTAGAGGTGTGGAGAGATCTAAAACATACTTTCTGACTGAAAAACAGACAGAAGTTTTGATGGTGGATGTGGATGGTACGAAAGATGGAGAATAAAACATGATTCCTGGGTTTCTGGTCAGAGCAACTCTGGCCAGCATATGAGAAGAGGAGGCATCCAGGAAGAGGTTTCAAGTAAGCAAATGGATGCATAGATCTGGAGCTCAGAGGAGAGGTCTGGCTGAGGATGTAAATATGGGAGTTATCAACAATAGATGGCATTTAAAATCATAGAAATAATAAGAACACCTAGAGAGAGAGTTTAGAGGGAATAGGAGAGCTCAAGACATAGTCCAGAAGTGCAGCACTTAGAGTAATGAAAGCCTACAAAGGAAGCTGGTAAGGAAGAAGGAGAGCAGGGAAGATGTCTGAAAAAGGAAGAAGGGGCCAGCTGCATCGACGATTTTTGAGAAGTGGAGCAAGATGAGAGTAAAGTACCACCAGAATCAGGGAGATGTCTGGTGACCTTGATAAAAGCAGTTTCTGTGGAACAGTAGAACTAGAAGAAAGCAAAGTGGTTTTAGGAGTGGATTAAAGGTGAGAAAGTGAAGTGAGGCATGTAGAAGACTTGCATGTAGAAAAGAAGCAAAGAGGGACGCCTGGGTGGCTCAGTCGGTTGAGCGTCCGACTTCCACTCAGGTCATGATCTCATGGTTTGTGGGTTCGAGCCCCGCGTCAGGCTCTGTACTGACAGCATAGAGCCTGGAGCCTGCTTCGAATTCTGTGTCTCTTTCTCTCTCTGTTCCTCCCCTACTCATGCTCTGTCTCTCTCTCTCCTTCAAAAAATAAATTAAAAAAAACATTAAAAAATTTTTTGAAGCAAAGAAGGGGGAGGGCAGATAGAGAAGATGTGGGATCAGGAAAGGGTTTTCTTTCCTTTTTTTCCCCCCTTAAGATGGACATTTACATGCCATAAAAACTAAAACTTAGTGATTAAAGCATGCTTGACTTATCCCTGCTCTAGGCCAGTGGCTTTCAAACTACTTTCGACAGAAGTCTGGATTTCTGGGACGGTGCTTTGTGGCTGCTTCAAGAAGCTGGGCAGCCCTCCCTGCTTACAACAAAAGTAACTCAAATTTAACCCATTTCGTACATGGGGCTTTAGAATAAGATGTCATTTGCAAAATCGCTGATCTAAGGAGAGCATAGGGCAGCCAAAATACCTACCCTGTTGGCCTATTAGATGACAGAACAACTGATGAATCCATATATGGCATGTGTTCTTAATTATGTCACATAATGGCTCTTCAGGCAAAACATGATAAATTATATCTGTAGCAAAGTCTCAGGATGCTAAACAAGTTTGTCATTGTTTCACTGTCTCTTGGCAGTGATAAATTAAGTAGTTTCTCTTACACTAAATTATTCAGGAGCTTCAGTATACTCAAACCTTGATCTTCAATAATTTTAATTAATATATCCCACAGTCAATAGGTTTGATAACCTTGACACATCTCAAGCCTGTTTTAAGAAAATTGACAAAAAAGTAGAAAGGAAAGAAAATTTCATATAGATCTTGACAGCTGTACAGACTAACTCTTTATGTACTTGGTAAACACAACTTTTTCATAAAGAAATTTCCTGAGTTTTAGATATGCCAAATAAAAGACTTTAGCATTAAGGGCAGGGTTTATTTTTTTAACCACTTGTTAAAAACAATGAGTGGGATAATGGGGAAAATGAATAGATTTGTGAGAAATTTGTTGCTAAAGTAATTAAAAATTATTTTTCCAAAAGATATTTATAATGTTTATGACCTTCCATAAATTGTTATTATGAATTCATTGTGTCATTAAAAATTTGTACTGATTTAATATTATACGACTATGGCTCTGTTTCTCTACAACAGGATTCCTCAACTTCAGCACTATTAACATTTTGGGCTGAAAAAATCTTTGTTGTGAGGGACTGTCTTCTATATTGTACAGCATTTAACAGAAGTGCTGGCCTATATCTGCTAGATGCTAATAACACTTCTCTCCCTAAAGTCGCAGCAACCAAGTATGTCTCCAGACTTTGCCAAATATCCCCTTAAGGTCAAAATCACTCCCACTTGAGATTTTGCTCTATAAGATAATGTGACTTCTTATTCTGGAGTTAAGCTATTATTTTCATAATTCCCAGGAAGACACTTGAGCTCTAACTGAACAGAATAAAGGTATTGTGACATTCGGACTCAAATGTTCATGTAACTATAATAGAGGGAAGTAAATACATCTCAGATGTGCCTACACAGCATGACAAGTGGCTCAAAAACCCATGCATAAAAGTATAAAATCTAAAACAAGGTTGGTGCCTTATAATCAAAGCTTCATCATAAAAGATCCAGTTATTGACCTTCACGTGAGGAAAATGGTAAATAAGAGCACTTTTTAGAGTGCTGCTCTAAGTCCTTCCATTAAAATCAGCCATGTGGCAAAGCTACATGAAAAACCTTGTCAAGACATTAAAGGAAGGCAGATCATGTTTGGCTGTATTCGTTTTAAATGTTGCTGTGTATTATGTTTCTAGTTTTTAAATGAAATGCCAGTGAGAAAAATACTAAAAGGGAAATTTTTAAAGGTGGAGCTAAGCTGCCACCTAGAGAATATAGAAATGGCAGCATCTTAGCCTTTTACACATTACTGCATGAACAATATTGTCCTATTAATTAAAAACAGATCAGATTCAAAATTTCAAAACTAAGGTGGATCCTGAGAAACTTAACAGAAGACCATGAGGGAGGGGAAGAAACAAACAAAAAAAAGAGGTTAGAGAGGGAGGGAGTTAAAACATAAGAGACTCTTAAAAACTGAGAACAAACTGAGGGTTGATGGGGGGTGAGAGGGAGGGGAGGGTGGGTGATGGGTATTGAGGAGGGCACCTGTTGGGATAAGCACTGGGTGTTGTATGGAAACCAATTTGACAATAAATTTCATATTAAAAAATAATAATAATAATAAAAATTTAAAAAAAACAAAATTTCAAAACTAAGGTGAAATTCTAATGTCATACTTTTTTTAAGTTAGTTAATCATTCATAAAATATTGAACTTAATTTTCTTTGTTGTACTTTTAAAAATTTTAAAGAGTGAATTAAGAGAGATAATATTTTATAAGTTCAAAAGAATTCTAAGGTGGTCATTGTTGAACAATAGAAGGGTGCCTACACAGAAAATAATATACTATTAATGCTGCAATAAGGACTTGATCAAAATTTGAAGTGGCTTTTTTTTAATTTCCAACTAGAAAACTTAGTATTTAAAATGAATTGGAAGAATAATTAATGAGACCAAGTGGTAGGCTTTTCAGTGTTTATCACCTTTCCTAACTATCATTCTTCCAAATGAAGCCAATTAGGGAAACAATTATAGTAACTAAAATCCAATAGAATCATTAACTGGAGGGAAGGGAGCGCTACTTAGAAAACCTAACAGAAGTGAAATATAAAATATAAGAAAGGAAAAAATCTGGTGGGAATAAGGCAGCTAAAAATAACCTGACTCTGAGCTAAAACATAAAGCTGAGCTACAATTTCTGGGAAAATATGAGTCTCCTTTTCTAAATGTAATAGTATAACTGAATACTCATTAGGTTCTCCAGACCATAAACCATCGCCTGGTTAAGGTAGCCATTTGGGAAGCTGCATGAACTCTTTTGGGCCATGAGGGTCCCATTTAGTAAATTACTACTTCAGTGCACTGAATGATACCCTTGTGGCCTGGTAGTGGATTCCAAAAGAGCTTAATTTACGCATTGGGAGAATCTGGTGCTCATTAGGAACTGAGAAGTATGCCTGCTCACATATCGACATAGAAGAGAGAAGTACTATACTTACTTACCTAAAAGGGGAGTAGTGAAATGTGGCCTAGAGATTCAAGTGTCAAATTAGCATGCAATGACATACTCATATGACCTAGTCTATAACTGCTTAAGACTTATGATGAGATTTTTCCCCTTTACAATTTGAGTTTCGTTTTATCTTATATAAGTTCCCTATGTCACTAATTTGTAGTTTTGAGAGAAGAATCGTACCTTTGGCCTTCCCAGAAGGTTTTTGAGTGGCATAGGTGCTTTCCAGAGAGGTTTACCTGATGATGGTTCACCACAACTGTATCCACCTGTAGAAGTCAGTTAATAAAATCCATTTGTGGGCAGAAAACATGAATAGACATTTCTCTAAAGAAGACATCCAGATGGCCAACAGGCACATGAAAAGATGCTCAACGTCGCTCCTCATCAGGGAAATACAAATCAAAACCACACTCAGATATCACCTCATGCCAGTCAGAGTGGCCAAAATGAACAAATCAGGAGACTATAGATGCTGGAGAGGATGTGGAGAAACGGGAACCCTCTTGCACTGTTGGTGGGAATGCAAATTGGTGCAGCCACTCTGGAAAACAGTGTGCAGGTTCCTCAAAAAATTAAAAATAGACCTACCCTATGACCCAGCAATAGCACTGCTAGGAATTTACCCAAGGGATACAGGAGTACTGATGCATAGGGGCACTTGTACCCCAATGTTTATAGCAGCAGTCTCAACAATAGCCAAATTATGGAAAGAGCCTAAATGTCCATCAACTGATGAATGGATAAAGAAATTGTGGTTTATATACACAATGGAGTACTACATGGCAATGAGAAAGAATGAACTTTGGCCCTTTGTAGCAACATGGATGGAACTGGAGAGTGTTATGCTAAGTGAAATAAGCCATACAGAGAAAGACAGATACCATATGGTTTCACTCTTATGTGGATCCTGAGAAACTTAACAGAAACCCATGGGGGAGGGAAAGGAAAAAAAAAAAAAGGAGATTAGAGTGGGAGAGACCCAAAGCATAAGAGACTCTTAAAATCTGAGAACAAACTGAGGGTTGATGGGGGGTGAGAGGGAGTGGAGGGTGAGTGATGGGTATTGAGGAGGGACCTTTTGGGATGAGCACTGGGTGTTGTATGGAAACCAATTTGACAATAAATTTCATATATTGAAAAAAAAAAAAAGAAGGCTCTGCATTATCAGCACAGAGCCCAACGCAAGATTTGAACTCACAAACTATGAGATCATGACCTGAACCCAAATCTAGGGTTGGATGCTTAACCAACTGAGCCAACCAGGTGCCCCATCTTCCTCATTCTTGAAACAGATATTTTAATTTTGTTAAATTAAACAAGCAACTTTTGAAAAAATAAATAAAATAAAATCCATTTGTTTGGGGCTGAATTTACTCAACCCATTTTTTTCATCCTATAATATGAACTAATACTATGTTCTTCTGAGATTTTTCACTTTTGAACTTGCTGCTGTATCACAGCCTAGGGGAAAAAAATCATAAGGTTTCTTTGTTCTGAGAATTCTGCTTAGGTATCTATGGGATTTGAATCATGCATGTGAATTGCATTCTGCATCATTTTATCTAAAACTAAGCATTTACACAAATAGTTATTTTTATGATTAATGTCTTGCTTGTTCCCACATTGGATCAGTAAAGTAATATTTTACATATCTCTCTTAAAACACAGGCTTCTAATGATGACTCATACATACATGAGTAGCTTAGATGCAATTATAAATCTCAAATGATAGCTATTTATATCATACAATTGTGTCATCTGCCTTAAAGTTATTCATTTGCCTATTTTTGGATGGTGTGAAACAGAACCACTTTTTATGTGGTAAATATATCTAATATCTCCAATGCGCCTTTTGACTGAGAAAATGGGATGTTTTAATGGGCCCAGAAAAGGTCTTTGTCAGTGAGAATGAATTTTTATGCATTTTGGAAGACTAGACCAATACTATGCAAGAAATACACAATCAAAAAAAATCTGAGGATCATTTCAGAAATGGTAACACCTCTTTATGTCAATATTTTAATTAAAAAGACAACACTATAATTACTACATTTAAAAGCATGGTTCTAAGACTTGCAGACAATAAACACATTTGGAGGATTCCCGATCTAGTAGAAGAATCATACCAACCTCTTGTTTTATCGAGTTGGAGAAAACAACTTCTATCCAGTGAGCATTTTATGTAATAGGCACTAGACAGAATGAATTTTTATTCACTTAAGACTCAGAAAATTCCCCCCTCTTGAGATTAAATGAGATGCCCCTATTTGGCAGGTGAGTTTCATAAACCTTTAGTAACTATTTAAAGCCCTAGTGGGAGTAGGAGAAGAATCTTGATGCAAAGGATAGCTTGTTCCAGAAGAGAAGAGCATGTTCAAAGACCCAGAATATAGAGGGAGTATTTTGACAAAGGCTAATGTTGCTGGAACAGATTGCAAAGCAGATCTTCAAGGGACTTAAGGTCATCTTAAGATCTTAAGATTTGGGCCATTAACCTAAAGGCAAATAGAAGCCACAGAAGAGTTTTAGGCATGAGAGAAAGATGATCAAATGTGATGTCTAAAGGATCATTTTGGCTTTAGAGACAGAGTAGTAAGACTCCAGGCAGGGAGGTGATTATTCTAAGCCAGCAAAAAGATGATGATGTCCTAAATCAGGATGACAGCAGTGGCACTAAAGGATGTACTTGAGAGATATTTAAAAGTTATGTATGAGATTTTGTTGTAGATTGGATATAGAAAATTAAAGATAGAGAAGGTAATGGATAAATCCCAAGGCTCTAACTTGAAAAACTAGATGTTCCTAATGACTCAGGAAAGAATGCAATGAGGGCAGATCCACAGGAATAGGGACAAGATGGGAAAAGATGATGAGTTCAGTTATGAACATACTAATGTTGAGGTTCCTGACAAAAAGTATTCAAGTGGAGATGTCCAGAGGGATTTGAATATATAGGTATAAAGATGGGCAAGAAATACGCTTAAGGGTAAATCAGCATATAAATTGTTATTGATGCAGTGAAAGTTAATGAGATTCCCTGATATCCTGTGATTAAGAGCATAAAAGAGCCTCAAAGAACACTGACCCTTAAGGGTCAAGAAGAGGAGAAAGATCTAATAAAGACAATGGTGAATAAGGAGGAAAATCAGTAGATTGCTGTACTGGAAGCCAAAGGAAGAGAGTGTTTCAGAAAGCAGGATTTGATTAACAAAGCAAAATGTCACCCTAGATGAACAAAATTATGTCTGATGTTTTCCCACTGCATTTAACAACATAGAAAGCTTTGTTAAATCCAATTTGGGTATTGTTGGGGATTCAGAAACTAGAGTGCATTGTTATGAATTCCACAGTAAAGACAAGGTGAGAATACAGAAACAAAAATTACAGATAACCTCTTTTAACAACTCTGGGTGTGAATGGAGGAGAAATGTATGACAGCTGAAAGATAATGCCTGTGTAAAGCAAGGAGTTTGAGGATCGACTGATAGTATTCTATATAAGTGGAAAATCTTGGGTATTATTTGTGAATGGAAAGATCTTATAGACAGCCAAGCACAAAGAACACAACAGAAAGAGGGCATAATCTATAGGGTAGTGTGATGATTACTTTTATGTAACCATAAATGGGCCACAGGGTACCCAGATATCTGATCAAACATTATTCTGGGTATTTCTGTGATGGTGTTTCTGGATGAAATTAAGTTTTAAATTGGTATGGGGCACCTGGGTGGCTCAGTTGATTGTTTGTCCAACTCTTGATTTCAGCTCAGGTCATGATCTCACACACAGGATGGAGCCCTATGCTGTCAGGCTCTACACTGGTGCAGATCTACTTGGGATTCTCTCTCTCCCCCTCTCTCCTCTCTCTCTGCCCTCACCCCTGCCTGAACTCTCTCTCTCTCTCTCTCTCTCTCTCTTAATTAATTAATTAAAAATAAAGATTTAAATTGGTACATGAAATAAAGCAGATTGGCCCCCACCACACAATGTGGGTGAGCTTCATCTAATCAATTGATCACCTAAATAGAAAAGGCTGCCCCTTCCCCAAGTAAAAGAAAATTCCTCCTGCCTATTTGCCTTAAACTGGGACATTGGCTTTTTCCTGCCTTCAGACTTAAACTGGAAATGGCCCTTCCTGAGTCTCAAACCTGCAGGCTTTAAACTGTAACTACACCATCAGGTCTCTTGGGTCCCAGCTTGCCAACTGCAAATCTTGGACTTCTCAAGCTCCATAACAACATGAGCCAATTATTTATAGTAAACAAACAAACAAACAAACAAATCCTATTGGTTCTATTTCTCTGGAAAACCCCGACTTAACCAAACAGTGATTCTCAAAGTGTGGTTACTGGACCAGCAGCATCAGCATCACCAGGGAATTTGTTAATTCCCAGGCAAATTCTCAGACCTCACCAAACCAACTGAGTCAGAAATTCTGAGCGTGGGGCCCAGCAATGTGGGTTTTTACAAACCACCTGCAAATGATTATGAGCCAGACATAAGCTTGAGAACAACTGCTCTGGAATAAAGTTGCTCTTCTGTAGGTGGGCAGGATTAAGGGAGTACAGATGGAGGGTTTTCCTGATACAAGAGGAAGTACTTGCTCCACTATAAAAGGAGCAAAAAAGGGAAGGAATGAGAATGATAGATGAAGGTAAATTTGGGATTGAGTAATAGGAATTTGAGGCAGCTCTTGCCCTGGCTTCAATTTTTTTTTAAGAGCAGAAAAAAACCAATGTGGTTTTCTAAAAGGAAGTAGGCAGTGGTGGTAGTTGGAGAGACAGGGGTGGGCTGAAGTGATCACTGCAGAAAGAAGGAAGTTTTAAGGGCCCATTGGGTTGCATGATTTTCCCAGATGTGGTTAGTAGTCCTAGTACACAGGTAAAACTGATCACTGGATTCATCCAGGTTTGGGATTTTGCCAGGTCAATAGAAGGACCACAGAATAGAGGAATTGATGTGGTCATGAGAATAGAGTCACTGACTATTGAAGCCAAACAGAATAGGGACAAGGGTAAAGAAAAGAGAGGCTGGGAAAAACAGAAAACAAGGTGAAGGGTTTCAAGTAAGCTTAATCATACCTGGCACCCAATTCTGCAGTGTTAGGGCACACCAATGCCACACCCAATGCAAAGTGTTCTAATAGATCTACCAATTAAACGGTATCATGGGGACGAGATTACTTCTGATTGGAGACCTAATAAGGAGGTAGATCACAGCCTTAAATAATTTAGATCTGCAAGCACAGGGCAGATTTAATAGCACAGAGCGAATCTATATGGAGCAAGTTGAAGAATAGAAAATATTCTTTCTAAACTATGACAGGGATTCAAGTTTAATAGAGATAGGAGAAGTCCAGGAAGAGGTGAAGAATACTAAAAGAGGAATAGTATACTCAGGGGAAAGATGAAAAGATACACTGCATTTATACTTTAGAGAGCTTTGGATTTTACTCTGTGTGCTAAAGAGCTATTAAAGACTTTTGACAAGCAGAATGATATGATCATTGCAACCTGCACTTTTCCATCATAATATTTGTAAAGATGATAAAGATTGTGTGAACTGTTTAACTGAAGGACAGATTAGATGCATTCCTAGAATTCCTCTAAAATTAAATTTAGTACATGAGCTACTACTTTACCTTTAGAGATTAACATTCCTGATAATGAAAAACATTAAGGTCTCCAAAAGCAAATCAACAAATAAAGAAACAGGAATCAACAATTCACAAAGCAGAAATGTAAGTGGGTGACAAATAAAAAAAAAACTGTTCAATGAAAAATACTTTAAACAAGATTCTTCAGTACTCATGATATTCACCATTGGCAATGACATGATAAGATGAATCTCATTAGTACTGGTTAAATGTACATTGGTATAATCTTTGGAGAAAGCATTTAACAACAGATATCAAGAATAATTTTGAAAATATTTACTCTTCTTGACCAGTATTTCTACTTCTAAAGGTAAGATCTAAGAATATTATCAAAATACACATATTTATGCATTAAAATTTTATAACATTACTTATAAAAATTTAATATAATATCCAATAATAAGTGAGTTCTAAATAAGTTATGATAAATTTTAAGATGAAATCGCATTGGGCTTTTTTAAGTGAATATTTAAAGATATAAAAGCGTCCATAATATACAGTGAGTAAAAACAGTGCAATATGTAAAATATACAGACAGTATAATCTCAATGATGCAAAGTGTGTGTGTGTGTGTGTGTGTGTGTGTGTGCTCAAAAATATTGGAAGAAAATGTACTAGTCTTAATAACTCTAATTTCTAGATTTAGGATTTAAAGGTCATTGTTATTTTCTTTACGTTTTCTATATTTTATAGATTGCTAATGACAAGAATTAAATCTATAATTAGAAAATAAATATTTATGTCAAATTAATATTTCTACAGTAAAAAATGAATCAGCCTTAGAATGAACAAAGCATCATTCATTGTTGCCAATAAAGAATTTTAATTCCGCAAAATCCACTTAAGTCTATCTTTCTCAAAACAAAATCATATAACTCATCTCTGGTTATTTCACAATTTTGGGGGTGAAGAAGAGAAGTGTGGGTGGGCATTTCTCCTTCTCTCTTAGTGCTTCAAGAGTGCTATATGTATATCAACAAATGATTATGAATGATGATTCTATTTTTCTCCCTGAATTCTCCATGACTGGTAAGAACATTTCCCAGCAGCACACACTCTTGAAGCAATGTTCCCTTTTCTCCTGATTTCTCCAAATCTGAGATCACTCTTTGTCAAGACCCCAAAATGCTCAAACTGTAACTATGTCCCAGAGAGGACACATAACTGAGCCTCCAGTTCAATGGATCTTTGCCACCAGGAGTGAGGTATGCCTAGGCCAAAAGAATGGTCAGAATACCACAGGGCCATTTTCACTAATAAAAAATGACAGAGTAGGTTCTCATTCTACAGACTGAAAGGGTCTTAAAACCATATAAACTTTATCAGGGAAGTTCAGTTGAATGTCTTCCTTGTTTTATAATTCTCATGTTGACCAAACTCCTCATTCGGATACTAGTGTTCAAACAAACAAAATTCAAGAAGTAAAAATATAGGGAAAACTCCAGTTTTTTTGTCCCATGATTTGATTCCTTAAATCAAGCTTGGTAGATAAGGAAGAACAATGTTTGAAACTGCTCTGATGGAGGATACTTAGTGATTCCTCTTACTTCAAGTTATAAGCAAGGCTTTAAATTATCTTTCTAGAAATAAATTGGTAGAGATATGAACTTGTTTAGCAAAGAAAATGTGATTAAATACTCTTATCTACTGAATTGCCTGTATCCCCCTAATTTTATTTCAGAAAAGCAATCAGCTTTATGATCAAATTCTATCTCCACTCTCCTCTAAAAGTTTATAGATGCTCTCAAATTATAGTATTATTTTATTATTCTTGAGATGTAAGGATGATAATATGGTTTTCTTTTTAATAATTCATAAAAGTTTCATGACATGTTTCAGGACCCTTCCATCTTCTTTCTCAACTTTTGCTTTGAGGACACTAGTTAAATATCTTCATATGTTTCACCTTCCTCATTCTCCCTATTTATTTTAAAGTTTACCCAGAAAATCCTTCCAGCAATTATCCCAAGGTTGTGATCTTTCACTTGCTTAAACAGAAACCCTATAAGCAAATAATAGCTGTTTTCATCCTATACAATCACGTAGCAGTCACTGAATTTATTTGCAATTTCCAGCTACAGACACTAGATGAAACCATCCATTAATATGATTTTCATGTGTCACCCAAATGTCTTTCATTACTACATGAGGTGTGACTTGGAAAAAAAGTAGGCTTATTTGTGTAGGTGGTTTCTGGAACCAATGACATTATGACATAAGCCCATCATACAGTTAATTCTACTTCTAACAAAATATTGTATCAAAGCAACAGGAGGTGGTTCCCTGCTGCAAAGATTTCACCAGCAAGCTTTAGGCCAAATAAAACCAGAGTTAAAACAATCATATACTGCCAAATTAAGTATCACTGGAGAATTGAGACTTAGGCATAGAAATTGAAACAATGAAATTTCCAAAAACGTTTTGTAACATTAACAAAAAGAAAAAGAATGAGAAGAAATTACACTGGCATGAAGTAAGGAGAGAAAAGACACAGATCAACAAACATAGAGTTTTACATCAGCCTTTGGTTTTCCAATACCCTAAACATTTTGACATTTTTAATTCTTCTTTTTTTATTTGACAAATATTATCAGGTGCCTGCATTTAGAATTCTTCAGAATCCCAGAATGTGGAATATTTCTACACTTAATCATGATATGAAATCTAAAATGTGTGTCCTTTACTCCTATTTTCCTGTCCTTTTTCTTAAATGTATACTCATATTATTTAATATAATTTTATATTTACATGTATATATATAAACACAAAGGAGAAAATGTGACTTTCCCCTCTATGGAAAGATCAGTCTTTATAATGAACATTCAGGGATATGGAGACAGGGCAGACCAAAAGTAGCCTGAGGTGGCAACAGGGCCGGCCAGCCAAGTGCACAACAAATTCTTCATCCTCATTCCATATCAGAAGACTCAGGCTAGGTGAGGAATCTGATGATACCAGAGTTAACTCCCAAAGATACATTCAGAGCAAGTGGGCTCAGACTCAGCAAAAATCAAATGTATAAACATATACTGACACAGTGCATTCAAATCTGCCATGAGGGACTACATAGATAATAAACACCAAGGTAAAGACAGCAGTAAAAGTATCCCAGCAGCTAGAAGAGTGAACATTATAAAATATATAAAGAAAAAATATATAAGAACCTACTATGTGACAGGCAATATTCTGGGCATTTGCAGCAGTGAATAAAAAATGACAAAATTCCTTGACTTTCTAAACTATTTATCAGTGTAGGAGATGATAATAAACAAGATAAACACAGAGTAATAGCAGCTTAGGAGAAAATAAAACCAGGAAGAAGGGTTGTAGTAGATAGTGCCCAATAATGGCCACCAACAATTTCACCCCTCCCTGTATTCTCTTCCCTCTCCTCTCCTTAAGAGATGAGGTCTATATTCCCCTCCCTTAAATCAGAGCTGGCCTCATAACTAGCTTTAACTAATATACTAGGCAGAAGCACCAGCTCCAGGCCTAGCCCTTATAAAATCCTGCAGATTCTGTGTGGGCTCTATTGGAATCCAGCTGCCATGAGGTAAGGAAGTCCAGACTATCCTTGGATAAAGAGGCCATATGCAAAGGCCCTGGGTGATGACACCAAAGTGGAGATGGTGATGAGGGAGGAGAACCACGATGTACCTTCAGAGCTCTAACCTACATGTAAACACATTTAAGAAAATCTTGAGAAATAATGAATTACTGTCTACTTAATTCACTAAATTTTGGATTGTTTATAATGTATATACAGTCTTAGGGTCATAGATAACAGAAACATCTGGGAGGAGAAAGTAAAAAGGAAACTGGCAGTTATCAAAGTGAAGAACTACAATATAACAATGAGATCCTCTATGCCTGTTCTGAGAATAGAGCAAGAAGAAAATCTTTAAATTGCATAAGAAGGTAAGCCTTTAGGTAAGCATACTGAATCCTATCGACCACTGGAAAGGAAGACGTATGTTGCATTTCTAAAGTAGGAGCTGAGGGGCACAGAATGATCTTGCAGAGTCAGTTACAGTCAGCTATAACTAAATATAACTCTAACACTTCTAGGAGTGGCACCTGAGGAACTGCACGCATCTGTTCCACCACACCTGGACCTAATCTCAATGGTATCATCCTGGTCCTCAAGCCTGAGCTACAGGCCTCAATGGGACAAAACTCTGGGAAGTCTTCAGGGGTGGTCAGTATATTTTGCAGGTGGGAGGAATATGAATCGCTTGGGGTCAGAGAGCAGAGTGGGGTAGACTGTTAGTTGATAGGCTCCAGTAAACAATACCTCCAGACGTTCACACCCTGTGTAAACTCCTCCCACAATGATGCTGGCCATGGCACAGGACTGACTTTGGCCAATGACACATCTGTAAGTATGATGTAAGCTGAGGTTTGGTAAGTCCTTCATCTTAAGGCTATCCTCTTGGAACACTCCTAATTTAAGGTTAGCTTAAAGCAACCTGATTTAAGCAAGACCTGACTATTCTGCTGGAGAGAGAGCCATATGAAAAGGCCCTGGAAGATGAGTTATCCTATAAGAGGAGAACTGAGACATAACAACAGAGCTTCTGGCTGAATGTTATTCCTATGTGGAAAAGAAACATCTATCTCACCTGCAGAATTATCTTAAATAACAAATCATTGCTACTTAAGCCACTTTTAGGGTGGTTTGTTACATGTCAATAAATAGACATCTGAAATAGAGGATAAGATGTAGGAAGACTTCATTGAAAAGGCCTAGAAGTAAGAAAGAAGCCTCTAAGACAGAGAAAGATAACTGGAAAAGAGCATTCCAAGCAGAGGGAACAGCAAGTGCAAAGACCCTGAGGTAGAAGTAGGCCTGGCTTATTTAAGGAACTACGAAAGAGGCTGGTATAGGTGAAACAGAGTGAGTAAAAAGGAGAAAGCTAAGAGATAAAATCAGAAATAATAACAGGGGCCAGATCAGCCTGGGCTTTGTAGGTCATTGTAAAGACTGACTTTTACCCAGAAGTTGATGAAAAGTTAATGGAGATTTTTATGCACTTGTCAATTCACTTAACTATCTATGGAGACTGATTATGTGTACTTTCCTAGGGCTGGCTGTGTAACAATGAATGAGACTTTGCAGAGGTCAGGGCTGCAGGGGATGTTGACAGGATGAAAAGAATAGGAACAGGATCACAAAATAACTGCACCAGGGAAAGATGGCTTCAGTTGCTTCAGGCCAACCTGAAGGACAGAGATTCCTTCAGACAGGCCCCCCCTTTATTTTCCTCAAAGTCTCTCTTCAGGATAATCTGCTGTGGCTTTATATTAAGAGTACATTATACCTGCATAAGAAAGCTCACTTCTCTTTTAATGCAATTTAATTTCCTGAAAGCTTTTTCCAAACAAATCATGACATTTCATCAGCCACGCACATGTATTCTCAGAAGATCTTGCCAGGCTCCGGTATTCTGTACTCTAAGTGTGTGTCAATACATTTATAGAAAAACATTCTGTTAAAGTTTAAAAGAATCTCTTCAAAAAGACACTGTGTACTTCCCAAAAGGTACTTTACCAATATAGGACTTTACAGATTGCAGTGAGGTTTCAGAGCAATTGACGCACCACCACTGCATCCTATTCTTACAGTCAAACTAAATGACAAAGTAACAAGCAAAGACGGCACAGAGCTAACATTATTATGGCTTTAAATAAAAGTTCGTGAAGCAATTTTCCTTAAGTGTGGTGCCATACACATCAAAGTATATTTGGCGGGATAGATGATGACAGAGTCATGGGAGGACTTTGTCCGGCCTTGACATGAGTGGCTCCTGAAGGAAACTGTGAAGATCAGCTGGGGAGTTGGGATAAACTGTATTCCTCCAGCTGGTCAACCCATTGGTTAACACCAAATATGATGGTCTCCCAGTTCAGGTCTGACTGTATTTAGAATAATAGTTTCATAGAACTTCTTGTCAAACAGACTGAAACAGAAGTGCTCCCTTCAACAAAATAGAATCCCTCTACATATCTTCTATTTCCGTGGGTTTGTAAAAATGGAAAATCCCAAAATAATTTGCCGTTTCAGAATAACTATGTTCAGCTAACTCATTTCTCTCAGCAATGCAAAGAAATCGTCTTCTTTATGCTATTTCTTAGCTTCTAATTAATGACAGGATTTCAACTTCCAGATAACTGATATTTAATGACTTTGTTGAGCATTTGTTTCCTGCCACCGGCTCCTATTTTCCAGACTTAAAAGCCACAAAAAAACAGATATGAAAAAGTTAAAAACAATGTTGTATCTACTAACATTGTTGTTCTGGATATTTTTAAAACTCCTGTATAAGGTGTTTGATTTTCCATTTTAAAACATTCACTCTCAAAGACCTAGCCTAACTTCTCTTGAAATACAGTTTTGTTTTATAATGCATGACAAAGTTTCTTGTATTCTATACCACTATTATAGTCTCTGAACTCTCCTTCTGGCCTTATACTTTAATCTCTTCCACAAATATTTTCCACAGATTCCAATCAGGAATTATTTATTTGGCCCTTCTCAAGGGGCTCGGCCAGTGTTTCTCTTGGTTCACTGAATTGGAATCACTTGGTGTTAAAATTAGGGTCCCAAAGCTCCACCCCAAACTTACTAACTGTAAATTTCTGGATGGCCAAGAATTTTTAGCAAACATACCAACTGACTGAGATGTACCAGAGCACCAAACCAAGCAATGGTCTTTAAGCCCTGTGAGAATCTAATAAATACTTGCAAACCCTTAGCCCAAAATGCAGAGGGGACTACATTTTGTACATTCTCTCTTCATTTTGGGCAAAGTATTTATTAGATTCTCACAGGGCTTAAGGGTCATTCACAGGATCCCTGAAGCCTATCAATGAACCCTTTCCCCCAGAGCATCTGGACCCTGAGATCAGAACCCTTCTTTAATTATCTTATCCATGAGGCTTCCAGGAAAATCAGTGCAGGGAAAACTGTTTGAACACCCACTGTACTCTGTTAAGGAGAGCCATTGACAATTTGTCTTTTATCTCAACCTCAAAATGAAGTGTATTTCTTCTGATCCAATTCGCCCAAGTATTGTGAAGTTGAAATTGCTTTAAAAGCTTTAGAAGAAAAGTACCATATAAATGCAAATAACAGGAGATTTGATAAAAAGAATAGTCATATCCAAGTGCACAATGGCTGCCCTATCCAAATTAGCAGTTTGAAGTTTCACTGCTAGTGTCATTCAACATACATCAGAGAATAAAGACTACGAAGTGAGTCCTCTAGAATTCTTCTTGAATTGAAAGCATATTTTTCTCATGCTATCAATGTAATATGCCACACAGTGAACTGAAAGAAGACATGAGGGACAAGGCTTGCTAATACCACCCCAAAAGAATAAAAGGATAAAGGGGCCCTATTACTGATGCAGACATGCTATACAACTTCCTATTCAACTCCTGCAAGGAAATTCAGGGAGCTCTGAAGACAATATTCAGATCACCACTCTCCCTGTGCCAAGACAGATTTTTAACAGCACAAACATCTGTCCACACATTATAAAGCCTGGAATTTACCAGTTTAACTGCTCAGGTTGGCATGTCTACATGGCTTCTGATCCATCAAGTGGGTTTTTGAAACCAGGGCAACAGTGCTGGTACTCAGCCTAATGGGTTATTTGGTGGGCTGAGTCAGTCAATAAATAAATGCATGCATACATACATACATACATACATACATACATACATAAATGGAAGGATGTATTTTCTTCTAGACACTGCTCTTTGGATGATACATCTGCAACTATTCCCAGACCTCCTCTGAAACTACCCCTGAAAATGTTTACGATTTTGTCAGCAGCTGGCCACAACACTCCTTCTTTGGGTGCTACAAATTGGAGGAGCACTCAGATAAAATGTTTGCATTAGACAATGAGTGACTGGCCAAGAGCATTTTGCAATGCATGTCTCTAATTATAAATAAGATATAAACAGAACCCTGGGAGAATAATCAAGGACAGAAAAATAACTTCACCTTCAGAACAGCAACATCTACATAGTTCTCTTGCCTGTGCTCCAGAGTCCACATGTTAGACTCTCCACAATTGTACATGACAGAAAAGGAAAAAAGTGTCGGTCTATCATGGCTAAGGAAATTGGGACCTTATTTTACTTGATATGCATATTATTCTTTTTGTAATTAGTGTCCTTTTAGGTCCAAGTATTAATGTTCCTCTTCTTTGAAGAGACAGATAGTTGGGATTGCTTATTTTACTTTTCAGCAAACCCATAAAGAGAAACAATGCATGCTGATGGACTTCAACAGAAAAAATTGACCAAATACAAAAGCCAATGCCTAATCTAGTAATTACCAGATGGGAGATGGGAGACAGAAGAGAGAGCTCATGCTTTTGAATAGACTCTATATGCTATAAACCCAAGCCAGTACATGACCTTGCTTTCTTCCCATAGCTCCCCTGGAGGCACAAAACCAAACAGAGCAGCCTATATGGCCCAAGATCAGGTCTCTTCCAAATGCCTCCTTACATAATTAGTAGGCCTTAAAGAGAGAGAAATTCAGTGCTTAAAGTAGCCTCTCTTTCTGCCACTTTAGGAAAAACTTCCAAATATTCTAGCACATATCAAAACCAAAAATCTCATAACCACAGCAGGAGATACTATCTAAAGAAAGTTAAAGATCCCTACTTGAACAACTTTTCTCTCTCTTCAGATCAAAAACTTTGAGCCTACAGAGCTTTCATGCTCTACCATTCACTGGAAAGATTCAAAGAGCTAAATAGTTCTAATTTTTTAGTCATATGGAATAGAACTACTGTAGATAAGACTGGAAATCTTATCAAAAATCTCTATTCTATTGGTTACATCAATAGAATTCTTCCATCATAATATCAATGAAAAAATATATCTGCATAAGGCATTTGGAATAAATGTAAGATCCTTCTCTGAAATTGCTTATTATCTTGCCTTTTTGAAACCTAATATATTCCTGCCACAGACTGAGTATACTATTTTGTGATGAGGACAGAAAAGTCCCACTTATGATAGAATTACTGTATCACTCTCTTTCATGTTCAGAAATGCTGCTAGTGTTGTTGTCCATGTAAATGGGACTTTAAAAAATGAACTGCAGTTTATTTTCCACTTGATACATGTAAAATCCATTTTTCATCAACAGTTCTTTGAAGAACCTGCCACTGATTGCAGTTCTGCTTTTCTCATCATAGTCTGACGGATGTTTGTGCTCAAAATAAGCTGCCCTTTGCTGATTGCTACAGGCTGTGTGGTCTGTCAATTGTGAAAATACAGCATTCCCCAGCTAGGCCACATTGCTTATTGTAATCAAAGAGTCAGATGCAAACATTCATTCCAATGATTCCCTGACTCTGATCTCTATTTGCTTTACTGTAGTGTCCATTTTCGTTGTGAGGTATCCTCAGAACAAAAATGCCACAGGTTAGAAATCAAGTCAGTCAACCCAGCCATGTTAAAATTTTCCCCTCAGTCAAGAGAATAAGCCTCTTGTTTCTCTTAAAATATGTGCAAAACAAAGCTGTTTTCTTTTAAAAATACAACTGGTGGAAGCTGCCATTTTAATGAGGATGCAGAGAACACAGAGTGTAGGAACTAGAAACTAAAGATTCGCATCCCTGGCAGCAACTCTGAATGTTATGAGTTTAATACCTGTCAATCAAAACAATGTCAGTTAAAAGCATGTTTGTGAAAACAGAAATGAACTGACAAATTATATGGTCAATTAATCTTTTGGTCAAGCAGGAAAGAATATCCAATAGGAAAAAGACAGTCTCTTCAACAAATGGTGTTGGCAAAACTGGACAGCAACATGCAAAAGAATGAAAGTGGACCACTTTCTTACACCATACACAAAAATAAATGCAAAATGGATGAAAAACCTAAATGTGAAAAAGTCCTAGAAGAGAACACAGGCAGTAACTCCTTGGATATTGGCTATAGCAATTTCTTTATAGATATCTCTGAAGGCAAGGGAAACAAAAGTAAAAATGAATTATTGGGATTTCATCAAGATCAAAAGTTTCTGCACAGCCAAGGAAACAATCAACAAAACTCAAAGACGTTCTATGGAATGGGAAAAGATATTTGCAAATGACATATCTGATAAAGGGTTAGTATCCAAAATATATAAAGAACTTATAAAACTCAACACCCAAAAAAGAAATAATCCAATTAAAAAATGTCTTGAACAGACATTTCTCCAAAGAAGACATAGAGATGGCCAACAGACATATGAAAAGATGCTCAACATCACTTATCATCAGGGAAATACAAATCAAAATTACAGTGAGATTATCACCTCACACATGTCAGAATGGCTAAAATCAACAACACAAGAAACAACAGGTGCTGGTGAGGGTGTGGAGAAAGGGGAACACTCTCATACTGTTGGGGAGAATGCAAACTAGTGCAGCCACTCTGGAAAACAGTAGAGGTTCCTCAAATGGTAAAAAATGTTAAAAATGTTAAAATGTTAAAAATAGAACTGCCCTGCACTCCAGCAATTGCACTACTAGGTACTTACCCAAAGAATACAAAAATATGGATTCAAAGTAATACATACACCCCAATGTTTATAGCAGCCTTACATAATAGCCAAATTATGGGAAAGGCCCAGGTGTCCATCGACTAATGAATAGATAAAGAAGATGTGGAATACACACACTCACATACACACACACACACACACACACACACACACACAATGGAATATTAGTCATAAAAGAGAATGAACTCTTGCCATTTGCAACAACATTGGTGGAGCTAGAGAGTTTTTATGCTAAGCTAAATAAGCCAGTGAGAGAAAGGCAAATACCATATCATTTCATTCATAGGTGGAATTTAAGAAACAAAACAAATGAACAAAGGGGGAAAAAAGAGTGAGTGAGTCAAACCAAGAAACAGACCCTTAACTATAGAGAACAAACTGATGGTTACCAGAGGGGAGGTGGGTGGGAAATGGGCAAAATACGTGATGGGGATTAAGGAAGACACTTGTGATGAACACCAGATGTTGTATGGAAGTGTTGAATCACTACATTGTACACCTGAAACTAACATGACACTGTATGTTAACTAACTAGAATTTAAATAAAAAAACTTTTTTAAAACCACTTTATTGACAAATATTGACATACAAGAAGCTATACATATTTAATGGTACAATTTGGTGAGTTTAAGATGTGGCTTTGTTTTGTTTTGTTTTGGTTTTGTTTTTTAATTTACATCCAAGTTAGTTAGGATATAGTGCAACAATGATTTCAGGAATAGATTCCTTAATGCCCCTTACCCACTTAGCCCATCCCCCCTCCCACAACCCCTCCAGCAACCCTCAGTTTGTTCTATTTAAGAGTCTCTTCTGTTTTGTCCCCCTCCCTGTTTTTATATTATTTTTGCTTCCCTTCCCTTATGTTCACCTGTTTTGTATCTTAAAGTCCTCATATGAGTGAAGTCATATGATATTTATCTTTATATAACTAATTTTGCTTAGCATAATACCCTCTAGTTCTACCCACACAGTTGCAAATGGCAAGATTTCACTCTTTTTGATTGCCAAGTAACACTCCATTGTATATATACACCACATCTTCTTTATCCATTCATCCATCAATGGACATTCGGGCTCTTTCCATACTTTGGCTATTGCTTTTTTTTCTTCAACATTTATTCATTTATGAGAGACAGAGATCACAAGCAGGATAGGGGCAGAGAGAGAGGGAGACACAGAACTGAAGCAGGCTCCAGGCTTTGAGCTGTCAGCACAGAGCCCGACGCAGGCTTGAACTTACAAGTTGTGAGATCATGACCTGAGCTGAAGTCGGATGCTCAACCAACTGAGCCACTCAGGCATCCCTGGCTATTGTTGATAGTGCTGCTATAAACATTGGGGTGCATGTGCCCCTTCAAAACAGCACACCTGTATCCTCTGGATAAATACCTAGTAGTGCAATTTCTGGGTCCTAAGGTAGTTCTATTTTTCATTTTTTGAGGAACCTCCATACTGTTTTCCAGAGTAGCTGCACCAGTTTGCATTCCCACCAGCAGTGCAAAAGAGATCCTCTAAATAAAAAAACTTTTTAAAAGCATGTTTGTGTATGTCACACAAAAATATGAGGAATGAATTTGTTAAACAGAAAGGCTCTGAGCTACTTCCTAAGTACCACTGTTAGAAGAGAGATGTGGAGTTTAATGGTGTTATTCAAAAAATAACCACCTTATATTCAAATTCATGTGCAATAGACCCATTTTAAGCTCCTATTCCAAGTAGGAAATGACTTCTCCTGCCAAAAGATGTTGGCATTCACATCAATTAGCACTAGGTTCAGCTACACATAACAAAAAAATCCAACAAAGAAATGGCTTACATTCTTAAAAGAAAAAGAAGTTGTCTCTTTTAAGTCTCTCATGCATAAGAAATTTGGAGGTAAGCAACTCAGAGCTGGAATGATGGACCACAGCATCATCTCATTCTCAAGCTCTCCATTCTTCCCCCATCTTAGAGAATGATTTTCATTCTCCAAATCATCCTATGGTCCAGGTGGCTGCTACAGCTCCAGCCATCACATCCACATTCTAGACATCAGGACAAAAGAAAAAAAGAAGAAACCTTATTGCCTCTTTTAAAAGAGACTTCTAGGCAGTCCAGCACAACACTGCTACTTACATCTCATTGGTGAGAACTTTATCTGATTGTACTGGGGATGAATAGAGATATTTATATTTAAGGTTACAATGAACTTGGCTAAAACTTGGGTTTCTCTTACTAAGGAAGAAGGAATAATGAGTGTAACAAAAAAACAGTGATACTGCTTCAGCACTCACTCTTCACCAGTTTCTCTGCTGTCAGAAATATCAAATGATCTTGGGCGAGTCACTCAAATCTCTCTACTCTTCGATTTCCTCAGTTCTAAAATATCTAACTTGTATATTTGTTTGAAACTTAAATGAGATGACATGTGTAAAGGGCCTAGGGCATATAGGTCCTCAGTAAACATCAGCCCCTTCCACATATCAACAGAAGCAGGATTGAAGGGGTTGGATTGAACCCAAACTGGCAAATCCCTTGGGGCTGTAATTGGGAACTACTGTCTCCTCCGTCAAGGACAAACTGGGTGAGTTCTCCTGGCACTTGATCTTCCTCTTCTTTCCTGTATTACACCCCATATCCAGCTCGTGCCATAGAAGCCTAAGCAATAACTGGGTGCACAGAAGCTGTGGCAACTGGATGACCTGCTGTACAGGAAGAACTGAAGGAAAAATGGAGAAAATCAATTTTCCACTAAAACTTTGTATGCCAGAAGAACTCTAAATATATATATATTTTTGCAAAGACAGCAAACCATTCAGATTTCTAGCAGTTTCTACTGTCTGCTCAAAAGAACCTGCTCCTAGATTACCCAACCTTTGGTTTATGTTTCAAGTCATTCCTCTTGGAGAACCCACTGAGAGACTGTGAGGATTACTGATCAACTATCTGCTACTGCAGACCAGGTTCTCTGCAAGCAGATGTTGAGATGGAGTTTGGGATGCAAGATGTTTGGGAGGGATAAAGCCTGTGGATGAAAGGAGTAGAACCAAGATTGACCGGAAAGAGAAGTTAAATTGTAAACGCTGGCAGGGACCTCTGGAGCAAGTATTGTCTAACAGGATGTCCCCCATCAGGCAGTCTGGTCTTTATTACCACCACCAATCTCATGCAATTATCAGTGGGGAGCTGTTCTGGAAGGGCAGGACTTCAACAGAATCCAACCCTAAAGGAGCTGACATCTTCAGACTTTCTGCTGAATGCTTCCCCATAGCTGGACAGCAAGACCCTCCTTGTAGGAGACAGGGCAGCACAAGTCTACACAATCTGCCATAGAAATTAATGTCCACCATAAAAGGATGTCAGTGTTTTCCTGGCTCTGCTGGTCATACATTGATTTCTTATGACAAATGGAATTGACACAAAAATCACTGTATTTTACTCCTCGACTCACATCACAAGAGTGTATGCTTAATTGATAATAGGCTTGAAATGCTATATAAACAATTCAATTAAGATTAGAAAGACTGGAAAGTCAGGTTTACTCTATCAGCCCTCTTGGTGTAAAGATCAATGTATATAAGTAAGGATTTTTCCATTTAAAAGGAGATTTGAATGCACTTCATAATTGATAGCAAAAACCTGAAAGATAAGGACTATGGAGAAAACTGATGCTTTAGCAGATTTCCAATATTTCTGAAATCTTGCTTTCCCAGGAAGCAAACTTTTTTAGTACTTATTTTCCAATTTTAAGTTCTACTGAGATGCAATGGATACTTTCATTTTCTGGTTAAAATGTCCAGTGGTAAGCTGAATTTCCTCAATTCTCAGGGTAATCCTGCAATTGCTGCATGTGTCCTCCATGGGGATTCCCTCTAAGAAATGCTAGACATCCTTTATTTCACAAAACTACCAAATTCTCAAAGAAGCAAAACACACCAAAAGAATTTTTTCCACTAGAATCAAAATTATTCCTTGCTTAACATATAAAACCTAGTTTGTCATATTAAGTACAAGTCCACTGCAGTCTAAAACATGGACCAAATTCATTTTGTAATAAATCATTTTGAATTTTTTTTTGGTAGGGTGGGGTGGTGAGTGTTTAAGAAACTAGAATAGTAACAGAGCAGATCACCAAAACACTATGCCTTTCACATTAACATAGTTCAGTTAACAACCAGTTTTTATCTTAGCTTTTCCTATGGAGCTGCTCTCACAATAACTACTAAAAATATTTCTTCCCCAGAGAAGCTTACTAGGGAATGAACCAGAAGGAGGAGATAAAGAGGGAATAAAGAAGATGTTCAAGAACATTCAACTATCTGGAGCTAAGTGTTTAATGAAGCAAGGACCAGAGCTGAGAAAGAATTTCTGAAAGGACACCAAACCAAGAGGGGCATCTCTAGATCAAGTGTTAACAAACCAAAGCCCATTAGCCAAATCCAACCCATCATTTGTTTTTGTAAATAGAGATTTATTGTAACACGGCTACATCTATTTGTTTACATATTGTCTATGGCTGCTTTCGCGCTACCATAGATGACAGAATTCAACAGTTGCAACAGAGATTATGTGGTCTACAAAGCCAAAAATATTTACTATCTGTCCTTTTCAAAAAAAAGTTGCTGACCTGTGCTCTAGATGGTTACAAATACTGAGTCACAGAGGGCACTAGGCCAGTAACTATGATGTAGTCTTAAATGGAGAAGTAAGCTTCTTTGGACAAAGAGAGAGCTAAGGCAGAGTCTTCAGGACAATTGATGACGTCTTATAACTCCTATGTGCCAAGCCATGCAAGCTGTTTCCACCTGCAAATAACAATCCTCTGTGATAATCCTTTGACATATTGTAAGTGACTCTTCTACCTCTCCTTTCCCCCCAAGTTTCTCTCGTTGCACCTCCTCTTTTCTAACTCACACTCTTCTGGGCATTTCCATCAACATTTTTAGCACCAAATAACTTCTATAGGCTGATGATTCCCAACTCCACATCTCCTGAACCTGAGATCTGCAGACCTACTGCCTTTGGAACAGCTCTACTCCTCAAATGCAATATACATAATAACTCACCCCTTCTTCCCCTCTAAATAAAATTAGTAATGAATTCTGACTGCCTTATTTAGATCCCTCACTCCACCCTTACTAGTTCTGTAACCCCAGGTAGATGACTTAAACCCTTTAATACTTGGTTTCCTCATGTATAAAGCTGGGATAATAAAAATACCTACTGCAGAGTGCCGTTAGGATTAAATGAGATGGTGTATGTAAAGGACTTAAAAAAAATGCTTGACACAAATGAATAGCTCAATAACTATTAGTAGTGAAACTATCAGTAGAATGTTTTATTTTTATTTCCACTATTAGTAACTAGCAATTCCATTAAGTGTTACCTTTTACCTTGGCTCTCCTCTTGAAATTCTGACTTCTCTATGCTCTCACAGGGCATACTTCCTCCTAACAGATCAAGGGTTTATCATTGTTTTGTAATTGCTTATTTATATGTCATCTCTCAAGAAGTCCATAAGCAACTTGGTGACAAGCTGCATCTGATTTTACTCTTGATACTGAAGGAATATCATAGAATGGACATAGTGGGCAGGTGGAGAGATTAGCGAGAGGATACTAGATGAGACCTAAAGAGGGCCTATTAAACTAAGTCAGTGGGACTAAGGATGCAGTGGGGAGGAAACGATTTCAGAAAAGTTCAGAAAAAAGATTCAACAGAACTTGGCAATGACTGGATATCAGCAATGAAAGAAAATCTTCCATTGTACTTCCTACCAGCCACAAGTTTATCTACTCTTGATGTAAGAATATTTTCAACAGAGCAAAGACTGTTATTTTGAGCTAGGACTGGTCGTAAGAATGAGAATTAGATGTGACTTCAACTTTCTCTCTGCCCAGCTTTAATGTGTTAGTCCTCACCTAGTCTCCTCATCATTTTTTTAATCCATCGACCAGTGTAGCCCAAGAGATAAGAGCACATGTCTGAAGTCAGGCAACTAGTTTCAGTTCCTCCCTGATAACTGGGGACTACAGGCAAGTTACTTAACCCCTCCAAATCTCAGTTTCTTCATCTATTTTTTAATGAAAATTTATTTATTTATATTTTTATTTATTTTTACTTCAAGTGTAATGAACATACAGTTTTACAATAGTTTCAGGTGTATAATATAGTGATTCAACACTTCCATACATCACCAGTGCTCATCACAGCAAGTGCACTCCTTAATCTCCAACACCTATTTCACCCATCTTCCCACCTACCTCCCCTCTGGTAACCATCAGTTTGTTGTCTATAGTTAAGAGTCTGGGTTTTTGTTTGTCTCTTTTTTTCTTTGTTCATTTGTTTTGTTTCTTAAATTCCACATATGAGTGAAATTAGTTTCTTCATCTTTAAAAGGAGAATGATGATTGTATCTACCTTGCTGGTTTATATGAAAATTAAATAGACAATACATGTAGAGCCTTGGGCACAGCACCTGGTAAATAGTAAACATTCCATATTCACTATTTTTATTTTCTAAGAATAAACATAGTAAAGTAGTTAATCTTTAACTTGGAGAGCCACAAATATAAAAAATTCCTAAGACAGAACTACAACTTTTGTATCATAAAACATAAAATATAATCAAAATCTCTAATCTGGATATTTTGTAGAAAAATAGGTATGAATACTACATGAGCCAAAAGATAAAAATCTCATCCTATAACACCTGTTGGAAGATATCATTAGAAATTGGACTAGAAGAAAAGAAAGTCAATCAGCTGAAATCATTTGACCTCCGTAATTTCTTTCATAATAAGAATCTGTACTCTGCTCAAGAATTGGACTCCCAATCTAACCTCTATCATATCATTGCTCACACAAATTTCTTTACCTTTCAGTTATGAATTTATTACCAAACCTTTTAAAACTGAACATTCTTATTCAGTATAGAAACAGCAAAGTCAAAAGATATGTTTAATAATTTCCTTCTAACAAATGGAAAGTAAATGTTATGAGTAGCATATTTTAGTATTATAGCTAACTTAGGAATTATTGGTTTATAGCATTTAGTATTTATTGTTGCTTAGGAAGACTACAAAATCCAAATGGTCTATCAAGTTCCTGATTGGAAAGCTGTTCTATTCACAAAAGTTGACTAATGTGACACTGACAGTAGTTCATTGTGAATTTTTCATATTAGGCAAGTCATATCATTATCAGTATATTACTTTAAAAAGGTAAGAGTGACATAAAATGAATGCAACTAAAATCTAAGGGCAAGTTCTCCCTAATTCTCCTTACCCTCCAGCCCAGCTACCACTACTTCCAGGGTTCAGATATCCATGAAATTTCAACCAAAAAGGGTTTGAAAAGATAGAGGCAACTTTTATAAGAAAAATAAAGTAAACTCAGAAGACAGGTAGGTGAAAGGAAACCCATTCCATTTTGATCCTCTGTGTAGCCTCAATTGAATCATTTCTTTCTATACTACCCTTTCCTCATTTCTGAAGTAATAATTGCCATCTCATCATCTTGACAGTGTGATCTAAATTCTAGGAATTTCTCTCGGCCTCATTTTGCCATTCAAAAATGATGGAATTGCATTAGACATTTCTAAGTTTGCTTTAGCTTTCAAATGCTATGACTCCAATAGGTCAAAGGTTATTTTCATTAAAGCTTAAAGACATCTTATCCAGAAGACCCCTGGCCAAGTACACCTATGTTATCCATAGACATTATGGATTTCTTTAGGTCCACAAGAAGACAGAACATCTGACTGACAAATTTTTATGGAAAGTCAGGAAGCAGAAAGGCCAGTACTACAGAGAACTATCTAGAGAGGAGAAAGCCATTGGGGGAGTGGGGGGGTGGGGGGCAGCAGGCCACAGGGCCAAGGTTAAGAATGCTTTCTTCATGGTAGATGTTCAACAGAGATGGTAAATTTTCTTGGAAAGTAGGTGTGGATATTGTCAGTGTAAGGAGAGAAGATACTCCAAAAGAGAAATCTGTGTGACATTAAAGACTACTTATCATGCTGAGTTATGTTGTCTCAAGATTTCATTGTCTGATGATAATTTTATAAGTCCTCAAAAATGAAACTTGTAATTATGTATGAGAACTCTCATCATATGACCAAGTATATTATGAAGTTAAGGTTGCTATAAAAATACTCTTATAGTGAGGATTTGTTCTGGGCAAAATTATGGTGCAGAGAGAAAATATCATCATGACATTCTCATCTCCCCTCTGCCACATTTGTCTCCCCTCCAATTCTCACCCTTCCCTTGGTTTTCCTCCACCACCCCCCTTCTTAGTCCTGAATTCCTGAGGTATGGTGAGCTACCCTCTCAGCCTCTCAGCCATGGACTGAGCCTGGAAATACTGCACTTTCCTTTAGAACACCATCACAGTAGGATGAGCAATGGGCTTTGAAGTCAGGCATCATGAGTATGAGTCCTGGCCCCCTGTGAACAAGGGAAAATTACATACTTGCCAAGTGCTGACATCTAAAACTGCTGTGTAGTTTAGAAGTGATAATATATTTAAGACACCTATCACAGTCCCTGGATTACAGTGCATGCAAAGTGACTCTTTTCTCCTTGTTTCCAAAGTGAAGATTCACTCAGTATGATAGCAGCATGGTTTAAAATCATTTGATAAGCTAATTCCCAATGGATGTTAATAACTAGTGGGAGTTTAGGAAGAAACAAGAGTGTGGCGTGAACAAGGGGAAGCAAAAAAAAGCAAGAAAGTATGCTACCATGAAGCGAACGATTAGTCTCTGAGATCAGGGGCTTAAAGAGAAGGATAGATTGAAGCCAAGAAAGGAAGGAAGGAAGGAAGGAAGGAAGGAGGGAAGGAAGAAAGAAAGAAAAAGATCACAGTGCACTCAAGGAAAGAGAAGTCCCCCCAACATCTTTCCTGCTTATTCTTCCAATATAACACACAGCTGGGCCTACCTTACTACATCCTGGTTGATACCAACTTTATCAACTTTTCCATTAAAGCCAAACTTGACTTAGTACAATCAATGATGGACTGTCTCTATGCCTAGTGTATCCCTTGTATAACTGTGTAATGGCTGAAATTGAGAAATTGGGGCAAAAGTATCAAGTGGCTCTAAGGATTGCCAAAGATCCAAGATTTGCATGATTACCATGCACACACAAAGGAACCTATACAGACGACTGCTTAGTACAGACAGTAACTCACCACAAGTGTTACATGTGGCCACAGTTGACCGGGACCTTAAATGAAGGATCTGGAAGATCTCTGGAGTTCCCATCATGTACCTTTTCTAACCACAGGTACAACATCAAACGGATGCCAGGTGATTATGGAGCCCCTTGGTTCTAATTCTGGCACTCTAAAGATAAAGTTCCTCTGCCTTCCTTTACCAACTTTTTCGGTTTCCAGTAAATATAGCAATATGCTATAGCATGGATTATTCTCCTTACCCATTTGTTCTGTTATGAGCTGAGTATGGTGAAACATACTCACTTTTTTATGTTGTTTTGGAATTGATATTTTGTATCATTTTGAATTTTGTTGCATCTTTTTATAAATCAGATGATTGCACACACACACACACACACACAAAAACATAGCTAGTGGGAGTTTAATGAGCTACTACTTCCTTAATCACTCAATAAAAGGAAATGCTTAGAGACCATACTTTAAAAACAGAAGAATGAAAACAATTTCTAGTGGGGTGGCAGGTAAGTAGAAAAGTTGGATTTTTACGTGTTCTGTTGCACAGGTAGATGTTTTCTAGAAAACTCTGCATGGTAACTCTTTTCCAAGTGTTTTCAAAAACCAATTTTGCACTGGCCATGAGAAACTTAAAAACTTTTCAGCTAAGAAATAAAGATCTCTGATCTGACAGAAACAAAAAGAAAGGGAAGCCAAAGAAAGTTGTTTCAGAAGCAATTCTAAGGCACTAAGATTTCTTGATAACTCAGAAAGGTCTTGGTATTCTTATGCAGAAAGGAGACAGTATATGAGAAAATCTGTTACTTGTCTTTGTGGGAACTAATAAGTGAAACAGGCCCACAAAATAGCCTGATTATAGGGTACCAAGAATAAGACTTGATGACACTGGTGATGTTGTGACGCCTTCCTTGCTGTGAGTATATGATGATTCATAAGAGAAAAATTATATTTGTGGCAAGGAGAAGATAGAAAAGGTGAATCGTGACCCAAAGGAAGCTTCATTTATACCATATACTCATTTACATGAATGAAGTCATTCTTCTAAAAGTTTAAGTTAGTCATAATTAATCTGTGACTATAGGATCTTTCTGTAAGACTCCAGTGAAATGGGAGTTAGCATAAATATCATGATATTCAAGCATATTTTTAAAACCCACAATTTTGGCCTAAATTACTCAGATAAGACACTGGCTGCTCAGCTCTTTCTGCTGAGGAAGTGCATTAACTACCACCACAGAGTAGAAGCTGACATTATTGCTGGAGTTTCTTAAAGCATTTCTGAACATCTGATTACTCATAGTCTACAACTTACAAATTATATAAACCTTTTGAGAATTGAGAGTCAATGCTTTCTTTTCATTATATTAGAAAGTAATAGCATTGTCTCTGAAAGAAATTAGAGGCCCATGGCTAATATTTACTGTGGACCATCTTACTCAGCGAATCCTCAGTAAATGTCAATTGTATGCATAGTCTACTCATCAGAGAAAACAGGAGTCCTGAAAGGGAATTATGACCCAACAGAGATCTCTGTTGGTATGCCTTTTCCAGAGCAAAAGACTCAGTGATTTCTCTAAGACTAGAATCTGTGTTTTCTGACTTTCAGGCAGTGCTCTTGCGGTGTCCCATACTTCTACCCTAGGAAGCTGGGTTCAGTGTAAATATTTTGACATCCAGGTTAGATCTGCCACTTCCCAGCAATGTGATCATGGAAAAAAGGTTAAGCCCCTTTGACACTCTAATTTCCTCATCTGTGAAATGAAAATATTGCAGGTACCTCATATGATAGCTGTGTGTGTGTGTGTGTGTGTGTGTGTGTGTGTGTGTGTGTGTCTCAACATTTCAATGGCTTTCAAGGACAAATATTTATTTCTTACTCTCCTCACTGAGCTGAGACTCTGTGTTATTCTAGAAGTTCACGGACAGGAGTTAAAAGGGCAACTGGACACCCATAAAGCCTCTTAAAACTTGAGCTCACTGAATGCTTTCATTTCCACCCATATTCTAATAACCAAAACAAGTCATGTAACCAAACCCAAAGTTAATAGGAGAGAATATGCCACCTATCAAGAAGAAGAAAATAGTTAGGAATGATAAACCAATTACCGAAGCATATAAAACATCAAATAAAATCAGCGTGTCCAAAATAGTGATTCTGTCCCCTACTCCCTCTCTAAGTCTGGATTCTCAAGTTTACAGATTCATAAAATTGGTTGATTCATAAAATGGTTGTCTAATAATCATCCTCATACAAGCAGTATAAACAACAATACAGAATTTAGTCTGCAAATATAAATGATTTTCTTTTGGATACTTAAGTCACATATTTTCTATATCACATGTATTTTATCACATGTATTTTATATTGTATTTTTAATACAATTTTTCATTTTAAATTATTTCTAAGGCTTTAGGTGTGCTGTCCAATGATGATTCTCAATATATAAGTTTTAATAAAAGTTTGAAAGCACAACCATCTCCAGTAAAGGCTTCTCAACTATATTAAGATGCACTTTAATAACAAAGTAAAAATCTCCAAAATAACAATTGTCATGACTTGCATGGGTACAGGAAAATATTATAATATCAACCTACATGCATAGATAATGCAGATTGAAATAATTTGAGGGGTAGTTTTGTAGTGGTCACAATTATAAAAAATCTCAAAAAAGTAACTGCAAAAGGAAAGGATATCTCACAAGAATATATTTATTACCACACAATACTAATTTTTACTACCAGCATCTTGTGTCAGAACCCCTAGGACTACCAGGGAAAATGAAGAAACTATGATTAAGAAATAAGCATTTCCACTATCATCCAAAATTTCCATTTGCATGAAGGTGACTCTGAATAAATTATATTCATCTTTGTTCAGAATTCTTGACTATATATCACAATGAAATATTAAGTTGTATACTCACAAAATGCCTAGTTAAGAAGAATATTCTCTCAGGTTGATTTCAGTGATGAATTTAGAGTTAGTGTCTCTCTGTGAGAGTCTATATTATATATGACAGCTTCATTTATAAAATGCTTCAGTATTAAAGTGACCCTGAAACAACAAAAGATGGACATGAAGTGCATAAAAAGGTCTGATTAGAATGCATTTATTTATGTCCCATTCACCAAAAGAGATTAGTTATTCTCTAGATTAGTGCTATGCCACCATTACTGCCCTGTATGGCAAAGACTTTCACAGTGGTTTTCCATTTTCATCTATCTTCTGAATTAAATTAAATTAATTTTTAGTGTACAACAGAAGAAAAAAATTCCCAGGGGAATCAGTTTCTTCCTGAGCACTGCTCTCCAAAACCACCCCTCAGATCCCAAGGCTTTATGTGTTGACTCTCCTTTGATATCAAGAGCACATTGATTTCAAGTATGAAAACATTGTAGGGGAAAATCCTTAGGCAGGGTGCATTACATAATTTATTTAAAGAAACAGAATGTTTAGAGGAATTTATAGGAATAAGCTTAAGTGCAAGAAAACAGGCAACCAAAATATTTGTATCATTTTCAGCAAGTCAATGTAAATCTCTTGCCCAGCCCTCCAAAATTTTTCTCACATGGTTTTTGACATTTAAACTTCTACACAAGAGAGCAATGTCTTTCAACCCATAGTTAGTGATAATGCTTAAAGTGTATATAAACTTGAGAATTATAGCACATTACAGTCCCAACAAATATACAAGTAATTAAAACCAGCCTTTTCCTGAAAGCATGTTTTAACTGAGGAAAAGAGCAAGCAAGTTCTGGACACATTAGGTAAAGAAAAACAGGAAGAGAATCCATGCAATGGAGATAGAAGTCCAGAAAAAGCAAGCTTGGTGCATCAAACAAGCTTCACTTATTTCAAGATTTTCCCTAGAGTTGCAATGAGTGGGTGCCTTCCACTGCATGATCTAGCCTCTGATCATAGTGGTGTAACCAGCTGCAATCCAAATCAAACTTAATACTATTTTGGTGGAAAGGGGATTTAAGTTGTGGGTATGAGTGTTACTGGAACCACTACTAAAAAAAAAAAAAATAGTCTCCTCATTGTATATACTAATCAAAAATGGTCAAATAGACTATTCAAGTATCAGCAAATGTCAAATGCAGAGCTTTCCTGAAAAAGAGACGATACAGAAAGGACATAACAACTTAATGCAAGGACTAAAGTTAAGTCCACCAGTGATAGTGAAGCACATTTGGTTTCCATATAAGAAAGAATTTCCTAAAAATTAGAACTGCCAAAAATGAAGAACTCTGAAGAACTCCTTACTCAAATGTTCAGGTAAGGGTGATGTGAAAGGTTACCTGATTAAGAGATGTGGAAGGAGTTTTTTACCAAAAACTGACACTAAACTTAATGCTAAACACCTCTAATTTCTGAGGCCACAAAGAGAGTTTATGAGACATTAGTATAATAACCCATAAAATAAAGGGTTTTTTGGAGAATGACTATAAAAATGAAAGAAATTAAATGTTACAAATGAATCTAGAGGCCAGAAAAGACATGAACAAAGGCAAGCCAACACTGGCATTGGCAAGGAAGAGCAGGTAAACAGGACACATGGGAATAAGATATTAGGTAGGATTAAGAAGAGCTAGGATGAAAAAACTGATGCTACTTACCAGGGTGGAGTGCACGTGGAATAAAGACATAGGGATATGCAAATTAGGAGAATGAGAAATCAGCCTGAAATGGAGCTTCCCAAAATAGGTGCAGGGTTTAATATGTATCTCATGGGTTAAAAAAAGGAGTCCTATGGTCAAATATTAAATATGTTTGCAAATACTTAGTTAAATACCATTAAACAGTCTCATAGAGCCTTAGCTATTCATCACAATTGTAAGTCTCCAAGAGAGGGAGATAATATGCAATGTCCCCATTAAATCAGTTTTTTATAGAAATCTTCAGGAACTATTACTTTTAAGAACATACAATAAGGGAAGCCTGGGTGGCTCAGTTGGTTAAGTGTCCAACCCTTGCTTTCAGCTCAGGTCATAATCTCACAGTTTGTAGGATTGAGCCCTGCATCAGGCTGTGCTGACAGCTTGGAGCCTGGAGCCTGCTTTGGATTCTGTGTCTCTGTCTCTTTCTGTCCCTCCCTTGCTCACACTTTGTGTCTCTCTCTCAAAAATAAATAAACATTAAAAAAATTTTTTTAAAGAAAGAATATACAATAAAAAATAAATATTGGATTTCGTATTAGAAATACTGGACTTAGTATCTGATCATGAGTGAAAACTTGGACTTAGAACACAGGCTTGTACTCAAAGCCTAGTCATAATGAACCGTGCTAATTGACAGACTAGAAACAAGAATCTCAAGCCAATTTGGGGAGGAAGGACAGTAAAGTTAATCTCAAAAATTGTCCTAATGCTTTAAGTCCTATTTAAGAGCCCTACCTTGTACCAGATTCTGTATTCTAAATTGTTGGCCATGAAAATAGAATTTGGATAGTTATTTCATAAGTAAAATAAGAAATATGAGATGGGAATATTTCAGAGAGCTTGGTCTCACTATTCAAAGAAAATAATCACTATAGCTACCATGTGTCAAATATGACCAATTGCCAGATAATTCAATCCTCACCACAACATTCAATCCGCACCTAGAACAGTTTCCAACCACCACCCTCCCACCCCTTCACATCTTATCTCTCAAGTCTCAGCTTAAATATCACTTTTTCAAAGAGTTTATCTTTTTCCACTGTGTCTACAATAGCTAACTCACCCCTCTCCTCTTGTACCAATCAGCCCAGCTATTATTATAGCAGTATATTGCTTTGATTATATTAACCACAAACTGTGGTCTTTATTTACTTGTTTATTTTCCTTCTGCTTCACCAAACTGTAATCTCCCTGAAGGCAGGAGATCTGTCTTGTTTACCCAGACTAGTTGAAGGCTTGGTTCCTAGTGACCACTCAATAAATAAAATAAATGCCCAATAGGTATTATGCATTGAGGTCTGAAGAACAGAAGAGAAATCTGGGATTATTTATATATTTGGGAGTAATGGGCTGAAAGATGGTATGTGAAGCTATGGATGTGGATGGGTTTAGGCATGGAGAATGTGCAGATAAGAGGAAAGAGACTAAGTTAAAACCTTGACATAGTAACCATCATCCAAGATGGTCCACAATGATTCTTCCCATTTATCTGGCCCTTGCCTCCCAAAATGAATAGGACTGACCTGTGTGACTACCAAGATAATAATATATTGCTATCAAGTGCTGTAGAGTTTGAGTTGCAATTCTAGGTCATAAAAGACTCCTCCTTGCTCTCTCAGAGAGTCAAATGCCATGTCAAAAGGACATTGAAGTAGCCCTCTGGAGAAATCAGTATGGCAAGAAACTGACATCTCCTAATAGCCAGCACCAACTTGCAGCACCTTGAGTGAACCAGTAGAAGCAAACCTTCCAGCTGCAGTCGAACTTTCAGATGACTGCAGCCCTGGCTGACATCTTACCTACAATCTCATAAAAGACTCAAGCCAGAAATACTCAACTAAGCCACTCCTAAATTTCTGATCCATAGAAACTGAATGAAATAATAAATATTTGTTGTTGTTTTAAACATGAAGTTTTGGGATAGTTTGTAACCCAGCAATAGAAAACCAATACACTCAAGGACAACAATACATTCTTTTTTTTTTTTTTTTTCAACGTTTATTTATTTTTGGGACAGAGAGAGACAGAGCATGAACGGGGGAGGGGCAGAGAGAGAGGGAGACACAGAATCGGAAACAGGCTCCAGGCTCCGAGCCATCAGCCCAGAGCCCGACGCGGGGCTCCAACTCACGGACCGCGAGATCGTGACCTGGCTGAAGTCGGACACTTAACCGACTGCGCCACCCAGGCGCCCCAACAATACATTCTTAATTAAGATTTGTCCAATAAGAATACTACAAACTCATCTTATGAATTTTATAAAACAGTATGCCATAGTTCATCTCTTCAGGCATTTTCTTAGAATACATTTTTCATAACACATATTCTGGCTTGCATTCTTAAATCAAAAACCAGACAGCCCATCTCTATCAAAGAGCTGGACATAAGAAGTACAATATATCAAGTAACAACCTTTTAATGGAGGGCATTTAATACTCCAGAAACTGTTGTGGAAGTAGGAAAGTATCTTATGCAATTCCATGACCAAAATTTTACCTTTTGAAAATTGATTAGTGTGGGTTGCTTCTCAGAAAAAAGGAATAAGAACATTTGTTGGGTGTCTGCTAAGTGTCAGGCTCTGAACTATAAGCTTTAACATCTATTATCTCTTTTAATTTTTTTTTTTTGTTTTTGTTTTTTCAACGTTTATTTATTTTTGGGACAGAGAGAGACAGAGCATGAACGGGGGAGGGGCAGAGAGAGAGGGAGACACAGAATTGGAAACAGGCTCCAGGCTCCGAGCCATCAGCCCAGAGCCTGACGCGGGGCTCGAACTCACAGACCGCGAGATCGTGACCTGGCTGAAGTCGGACGCTTAACCGACTGCGCCACCCAGGCGCCCCTATTATCTCTTTTAAAAAACGCTATGAGGTCAGGGCCCCTGTGTGGGTCAGTTAGTTAATCATCTGCCTTTGGCTCAGATCATGATTTCGTGGCTTGTGAGTTCAAGCCCCGCGTCGGGCTCTGTGCTGACAGCTCAGAGCCTGGAGCCTGTTTCAGATTCTCTGTCTCCCTCTCTTTCTACCCCTCCTCAGCTTGTGCACTGTCTCTTTGTCTCTCTCTCAAAAATAAACAAACATTGTAAAAAAATTTTTAATAAAAAACCCTATGAGGTCAATATTATGGGCCTCATTTTTGCTTGCCCATCAGAGCTTCCTCATCTCAGCATCTGGGTCCTTTTTTGCTTGTGGCTTTAAATTTATGTTGGATAATTGTCATCAATTGGAGAACATCAGGTACCTTCAACCCCTATTTGGAATGAAATACTCTCTACAAAAACAAAACAAAACAAAATATATATATATATATATATTTTATATATATATATATATATTTCTGTGATGAAGGGAGGAGTCTTTTGGGGGGGCAATAAACATTTGGATTTTCAAATGGAGCAACTAAAGTTTTAGAATCACAAGTAGTATTATATTAGAGCTGAAGAACCTGAGAGAACATTTATCTAAGCCCTCTCATATTGCAGATGAGGAAATGGGATTCATTAGCACAGAATAATCTGTCAAGTGGCCCATCGTGAATTAGTAGCTGAAGCAGAACTAGAAATAGCAACACTGCCTTGATTAAAATTGCAAAGGTGCTTGGCATCTAGTAGATGCTCAGTAAATTAAATGAGGCTGTGATGCATCATCCTAGAACAATTACAGTTCCTCTAATATTTAGTGAGAACTGGGAGCTTCCCCCCAAAATCTGGTATGTTCACTTTCTTCCTTTTTGCAAGCCAGTAGCATCAAAGGTTGAGATTTAAAGTAGCACCTAGACTTTGCTGCACCAAAGAGAAGGGAACTGCGAATGCTGTCATTTTCTTAGACCATGTAAAAAGCCACCTCAAAATTTAGTAGCTCAAATCACTCATTTTGCTTACAAATTTGTAATTTGGGCAGGAATCAACACAAATAGCCAGTCTGTGTTCCATACAACATCATCAAAGGCAGCTTAGCTGAGGACCAGAAGATCCATTTTCAGGATGGTTCACTCATGGCTAGTAAGCTGGAACTAGCTATAATCTAGAAGTTCAGCTAGAGGTGTGTGCACTGGATGCTCCATCACGCTGCTGCACTGGCTACTTAGGATTCCTCATGGCATGGTGGCTGGCTTCCAAGAGCATGCATCCCAAGAGACAGGAAGTGGAAGCTGCCATATTCTTAAAGCCTGGGCCAAAGACCAGCACAGAGTGATTTTCACTACATTCTATTGGTCAAGCAATCACAGAGCCCTGATTCCAGAAAGACAATGAAGATGCCATCTCTCTCCCTTTTTTTTCAGTTTAAATTTATTTATTTTGAGAAACAGTGTGTGAGCATAGGAAGGGAAGAGTGTGTGAGAGAGGAAGGGAATCCCAAGCAGGCTCCGCACTGTCAGCACAGAGCCCAATGCAGGGCTCAAACTCATGAACCACAAGATCATAACCTGAGCTGAAATCAAGAGGCAGACGCTTAACTGACTGAGCCACCCAGGCAACCTGAAGATGTCATGTCTTAATAAAGGTGTATCAGAAAATTGGTTGGCCATGTTTTAAAGCCATCAAAGAGGGCGCCTGGGTGGCGCAGTCGGTTAAGCGTCCGACTTCAGCCAGGTCACGATCTCGCGGTCCGTGAGTTCGAGCCCTGCGTCGGGCTCTGGGCTGATGGCTCAGAGCCTGGAGCCTGTTTCTGATTCTGTGTCTCCCTCTCTCTCTGCCCCTCCCCCGTTCATGCTCTGTCTCTCTCTGTCCCAAAAATAAATAAACGTTGAAAAAAAAAATAAATAAAGCCATCAAAGAGACTATCCTTTTAGTGTAAATGTAAATATGATTCCATTTTGCTGATGTGACAAAGAATTGAGCATTATTGGAGATAAGTCATAGATATCAAAACTATAATCTTTTCAAAGGTATTAATCCCTTCACAATATAGTAATCAAAAAAGGATAATAACAAGCTCTCATGGGAAATTGAAAGGCTTATTTATAGTTATAAAGGCAGAGTATACTTATAATTTGTCTTAATAAATGCTTGTTAATAGTGAGTTATGTATATAATGCCCTAACAGGTGAAAAGTATAATTATTATGTGCTTAAATAATTTTGCACCATGAAGCCTTTTCAGGTTCCTGGACAACTGTCCATGCCTGAATTAAAGAAGCCTCCAATTAATTAATTTTGCTGAACATGCCAGTAAAATATCAAACCCTATTTTTGAAAATGCTAGTTTTATGGGTTTTTAATTTTTGCAAAAGAAGCAATACCTATTGGATACCATAGGATTTCAGAACTTCTTTGCAAATAGACCATGTTTTCACAGTACATGCTTAAGTCAATATATAACATATTCAGTCAGTTCTCCCAGTAACAGTCCTATTCAGGAATTAAATTGTATCCAAAGGAAGAGTTTTTCTAATAATGTTTAGGAATAGAATTGAATTGTCTTTATTGCTGTACCAAACAAGAAATTTTCAAATGTAACTCAGGTAGTGTGAGTAAAGATCTTAAAACTAGTTCTGTTTGTGAGGAGGAGCCGGTTGGCACCTTATTTAGACCACAGGCACAGTAACCAATTGGGATTTTCCCACAGGGGTTCTAGGATTTAAATTAAATGACTTTCTATTAGGCAACTGATACCACAAAAAGCGATAACTTCCTCAAGTCAGCCACTTATAGAAAGATTGGTTAAATAAGATGAGATTTGTCCTAGCTAAAAATGGGGCCTACAGCTGAGAGGTTGGTTTCTCAGGGACCAGGAGAGAGAAAGCTCTATTATCCAGTTAAGCATTCTTACTGCCAGAAAATGAAGTGAGTATAAAACAAGAGTCACAGCCAGCCAGCCAGTGGGCCTTATTTGTGTATGTGTATTTTACGCTCACAGTGACTTAAAAGGCAATATTAGTTTTAATATCATCTGCTTCATTCATTTATATTTGTTACACACACCTCCTTCAGAAATCTAAATATCTGGCTTAGAGAATTACCTGGATTAATATAAATTTATTATCAAGGATTTATAAAAGAGTATATTTGGTGTAAACCTTTTTTAAGCCAGCTGAAAGATGACACCCTATGCCCTAAATCAGAACCTATATGAATCAGACTCCAAATGAATACAGTCATTAGAAGCATGGCCTCGACCATTGTGTAAGACAATAGTCTCCACACTTGACCTTTCCTTAACGTACTAACACCTTCTCTGTTTTGTTTCTTGTCATCCTTTACTCACTATGGTTTAGGAGATGTTTGTGAAATGCTTGAGAGTGGCCCTGAAATAGAAAGCAAAAATTTAAAACCCAAAAATGACTATAGACTCCAAATTGTAAATACATATACAAAAAAGTTTGTATAAGCTTGGTAAGAGAAAAGAGGGAAGAGGAAGCATTCAGAAAGCAGATAACCACTCTAATAACAAGATGGAGCCCAATGATCTCAGTTACCCAGAAATTTTCAAAACAACTGGACTAGGCTTCAAACAGCCCTGCTATTAGATTATGATTATCTCCTCAGTACAATTTGCCAAAATAGAAACACATGCTCATGGTTTGAGTCACTGATGTTATATAAAACATTTCCCTTCATTTGCTAATGTCAAAATATTCTGTCACTTATCAAAATATAAATTAAGAGCCAATTTTTTAGCATGCCCTCACCAAGATTTAGAGAATTACAGCAGTTGTAAAGGAATTGAGAAACATGCATTGACTGTAGATTTCTCCAAAATCCATCCATAAAACAGTGAAGGGTTCTCTTTTAATAAATTCCCCCTGAAAACCACATACTGTGCTCACTGAAGCAAGAAATAAAAAGAAATGATTGAGCAATATTAAAAGGTGGGAAGTCAGACCCTTTTCTCTATAGTATTTTAATGTTGAAATAAAAAGCACTGGGTAACCCTTGGCTCCTCCAGCTGAGACATCAGTGTGCAGCCCCTCATCGTGCTGCCAGGGCAAAGAGTCACTGGAGACCCATTCTCTCTCCATATTAAGACAAATTTTAAAGGCAAAAATTCCAACTAGACTTTCCAATATCACATTTTCTGGTGTATTCTGCTTGTCTACTAAAAAGGTTAGAGAAGCCGATTTCGTTTCAGACTTGGACTAATATTACTACTGTCTCAATGCATTCAAATTGGATGGGAGAGGGTTATTTTCAACAAAATGTTATTTTGCTACAATCCAATGATACTCAAATATTTTAAGAGTCTAGGTTGGACTTTGAAATTTAAAAATGGTATTACAAAATAATAGATTATCTGTAATTGCTTGACTTACAGAAATATTTCCACAAATCCCCCCTCACTAGACATATTAAATGTCCCCACCTTTTCAGTGTAAAGTATATAAGATGTTTACAAATAAGCCCTTGACCATCACCCATTGTATGTATTAAGCATATCCAGTATCCACAATAAGGAGAATATTCCCTTATACTTTGTGTTAAAAATTCTTCTAATGGAAAAATTATTTTCCTGCCTCTTTCTCCCTCCATCACCACCACTAGTGGGTCAAGAAAGAGGACCTATGGTCAACTGCATCCCCTAAATTTTATATATTTTATATTTAGGGGATTTATACAACTTGATAGCAACAGATATATACATGCTCAATATATCTAGCACTAACATATTCTTTTTGTTCACCTCATCTACACTTTGTTTCTATATAAAGCAAATTATTCCCCCCCCCCACCCCAAGCATAATTAAAAATTCTCACCTATGGAGACTTCCACAAGATGGCAGCATAGGAAGATCCTGAATTCAGTTCCTTTCTATAGACATACCAAATTGCATTACATATGGATCATTTCCTTCAGAAAAAGACCTGAAAACTAGATGATCTTCCCTCCACAATAAAGGATTTTTTAAAAAAACATCAAGACATGTAGGAGAGGCAGAAACATGATTTCACCAAAACCCTGTCCCTGGCATGTTGACACAACAGGGAGGGATCTCATTAGTCTGGCACTTCTGGAGAAGCAAGGGATTGGTGCTCCACATCAGTCACCTAACCCCTAAGATCTGCACCAGAGAAATGACCCCCTAAAACGCCTGGCTTAGAAAGCTAATGTGGTGGACTTCCAGGTGATCCAGCACGCTACAGGAAACTGAGATTCCCCTTTTAAAGGTCTCATGTACGGTCTCACTTGTCCAGAGACCCAGCTAAAAAAACAGCATTCAAAAGTGCCTAGACCATATGTGAAGGTAATTTATTTGCTAATCTACAAACATCTACCGAAGGAGCCTAGGACAGGTGAAACTCTCCCCAGAGACAGAGGCAATGGCAGATGCCATTTTCTTACTTCCACCCACCTTGCTAGCACAGATGGGTAAGCTTAAATACAGCACCTTTCTGTCCCCTTGCTAAGACAAACAGGGTGAGCAGTCATGGCACAGTCCCATTGCCTTGATGAAGCCAGATACTACAGGCCATTACAACATTTCCTCACTCCCTGTATGGGGTTGGCAAGTAGGCATTCTCCTGCTCCTAAAACTGGCACACACGCACACACAGACAACGCACTGTCCTGCTGCATTCCTAACACCCACCATGAGTACAGTCAAAACTTTCCCACTGCCTTTCTAAAACTAGTCAGTGTGCCCCTCCCCCAACACTGTCCAGCTGCCTTGCTAAAGTCAGCAGGTATACACAATCCACACAGGGGATGCCCCTTGATCATCTGGTGTCCAAGGAGGCTGGCATTCCTTGGGAGTAACAATCAGAAAAACAGTTCTTCACAGGCCACCATCCCAAGGACACTGCACAGAAAGTAGACTGAAATATAACCCCAGTCTTTCTGTGAAAAAGGCCTATTTACTTAGCCTGGAGTTTCAGCGTAAAGGACAGAGTTCAGATTTCCCACATGTCTAGAGGCTAAGGAGGTGTTCCCAGGAACATAAGCAGGGAGTCCTCATCCTTGCACACTCCCTTGGCCTCACTACAAGATAACAAGATCTCATAGAAAGGAGTTTATACACTTATCTGGTGTCCTGAGTTTTGCAATCACAGCCCAGGAGTCACCTCCAGACCTCCAGGTCTAGAGGCCAACAAGGATTAGGATTATGGCCCTACAGGACTGTTTATATTTACATACTTTAAAAGCTGCTGCCAGGGGCACCTGAGTGGCTCAGTCAGTTAAGCGTCTGACTTCGGCTCAGGTCAGGATCTCGAAGTTTGTGAGTTTGAGCCCCGCATCAGGCTCTGTGCTGACAGCTCAGATTCTGTGTCTTCCTCTTTCTCCTGCCCCTCCTCTGCTCACGCTCTCTCTCTGTCTCTCTCTGTCTCTCTCTCTCTCTCTCTCTCTCTCAAAGAAATAAACATTTAAAAAAAAAGCTGCTGCCTGAGGGTCTGGCTCTAATCAGCCTGAAACTAGGTGCTAAATGAGATTCCTCCCCTTGGATCACTGACAAGTCTTGGCACATATTAAGAACAGGAACATATCAAGAATAAATCAGCAAGTATAGACAATCAAAAAGATTTGACTGAGCAAGGGCAAGGTTGAATAAAAAGGATCATCACCTATACAAGTCCACTCCTTCAAGAATGAGAGCAATAGCTAGCTATTTGCCTAATGCACAGAAACACACACAGAGTTAAACAAAATGAGGAAACAGGGAAATATGTTCCAAATGGAAAAACAAAACAAATTCTCAGGAAAAGACCTTAATGATACAGAGATGAATAATCAACCTTATAAATAATTCAAAGTAATTATCATAAAGATGCTCAATGAACTCAGGAGAAGAATGGGTGAACACAGTAAGAACTTCAACAAAGAGACAGAAAACATAAGTACCAAACAGAAGTCACAGAGCTGAGGAATATAATAACTGAACATAAAAATACACTAAAGAAGTCCAACAGCAGACTGGTTGAAGCATAAGAATGGATCAGCAAGCTGGAAGACAAAACAGTGGAACTGACCCAGAGAAAGAAAGAAAGAAAGAAAGAAAGAAAGAAAGAAAGAAAGAAAGAAAGAAAGAAATGAATGGGGAGAGGTAGAAAAAGAAAGAAGGAGAGAAAGAGGAAATAAAGAAAGAGAAATGAATGGGGAGAGATAGAGAAAGAGAAAGAAGGAAAGAGAAAGAGGAAAGAAAGAAAGAGCAATGAGAAAGAGAGGAAGAAAGAAAGAAAGAAAGAAAGAAAGAAAGAAAGAAAGAAAGAAAGAAGGAGGGAGAGAGAGAGAAAGAGGAAGGAAGAGAAAAAAAATAATGAAGATAAGGGACCTACAGGACAACAAGTTAAATAACATTCACATTCTGTGGGTCCCAGAAGAAGAAAAGAGAAAGGGGCAGAAAACTTATTTGAAGAAATAACAGCTGAAAACTTCCCTAACCTAAAAAAGAAAACAGGCATCCAGGTCCAAGAAACCCAGAAAGTTCCAGATAAGATAACCCTCCCCCCCCAAAAGCCACACCAAAACACTTACAATTAAAATGTCCAAAAGTTAAAGAGATAATCTTAAAAGCATCTAGAGAAAAACAACATTTTACATACAAAGGGGGAATTCCAAAAGGCTATCTGTAGATTTCTCAGCAGAAACTTTGCAGGCCAAAAGAGAGTGTCATGACATATTTAAAGTGCTGAAAGGAAAACACTTTCAGCTAAAAATACTCTACCTGGCAAAGTTATGATTCCATTTTGAAGGATAAATTGTTTTCCAGACAAGCAAAAACTAAGAAAGCTCATCACTACTAAACTTGTCTTATAAGAAATGTTAATGGGACTTCTTTAAGCTGAAAAGAAATGGAACCAATTGATAATAACAAAACATACAAAAGTAAAAATCCCACTGGAAAAAATAAGAATATAGTAAAGGTAGTGGAGTAATCATTCATTCAGCTACTATGAAGGTCAAAAGACAAAATTAGTAAAAATAACTAGTTAAGAAATAATTAGCTAATAAATATATAAGATAAAAAGATGTAAAACATGACATCAAAAACACAAAATATCAGAGCAGCGGAGTAAATATGTAGTTTTGGAATGTGTTCAAATTTAAGTTGTTATCAACTTAAAATAGACTGTTATGGATACAGAATAATATATGTGAAACTTAAAGTAAATATAAAGTAAAAACATAGTAAATTTACAAAAGAAAATGAGAAAGGAATATAAACATAACACTAAAGAAAGTCACCAAACCACAAGGCAAAAGAAAAAAAAAAAGACAGGAATCACAGAAAAGCCAGAAAACAATCAACAAAATGGCAGTAAGCACATACCAATCAATAATTACTTTAAATGTAAATGGACTAAATTCTCAGAAAGAAAGAAAGAAAGAAAGAAAGAAAGAAAGAAAGAAAGAAAGAATAGTGGCTGAACAGATTTAAAAAACATGAGATATAATTTTTTGCAGCACATACCCCTTCAATTCAGTATTTTTGTATCCTTTGGATAAACATCTGGTAGTGCAATTGCTAGGTAGTAGGGTAATTCTATTTCTAACTTTTTGAGGAAACTCCATACTGTTTTCCAGAGTGGCTGTACTAGTTTGCATTACCACCAGCAGTGTAAGAGGATTCCCCTTTCTCCACATCCTCACCAACATCTATTGTTTCCTGTGTTGTTAATTTTAGCCATTCTGACAGGTGTGAGGTGGTATCTCATCATGGTTTTGATTTGTTTTTCCCTGATGTTGGCCATCTGGATGTTAGGGCAAATATTAACAGAACTAAAGGAAGACATTGACAGCAATACAATAATAGTAGGGGACTTTAACAGCCCACGTACATCAATGGACAGATCAACCAGACAGACAATCAATATGGAAACACTGGCATTAACAATACCTTAGACCAGATGGACCTAATAGATACATACAGAACATTACATCCAAAAGCAGTAGAATACATATTCTCCTCAAGTGTACACAGAATATTCTCCAAGATCAATCAGCCATAAAAAAGAATAGAATCTTGCCATTTGTGACCACACCAATTGACTTCATGGGTACTACAAAAAGTGAAATAAGTCAGACAGAAAAAGATAAATACTGCATGATTTTACTTACATATGGTATCTAAAACACAAAACAAAACAAATCAAAACCCATACTCAGATACATAGAACAGATGGGTGACTGCCAGAAGAGTGGGGATGGGGGTTGCGGGGGGGAGGAAATTGGTGACAGAGATCAACAAGTAGAAACTTCCACTTATAAAATAAATAAGTCATGGAGATGTAATGTATGACATGAGGAATACAGTTCAATAATATTGTATTAACTTTGTATGGTAACTTATTGTTGTGATCACTTCACAATGTATACCAATGTCAAATCACTATGTTGTATACCTGAAATTATAGAATACTGTAAATTAATTATACCTCAATAACAATTTTATTTTTTTAATTACGAAAAAAAATCTAAAAAAAGAAAGCTATCACCCATCATAAATTCTACAAGTGCTTATGCATACTTTCTTTCAGGTGTCTTTATACAAAGACTTTTCTAATCACAACACAAGTTATTTTTAAACTGTCTTATTCCTCAGACAAAGAGTATGATTCTTTAGAAATGTAATGCACATAATACCCACAAACAGTGGGAAGACATAATTTAAAATAAAAAGATTCTTTTTCCAACCCTTGCAGCAGAATTTTCAGAGTTCAAGAGCTAGAGTTGCCATTGAATAACAGAGGAGTCTACAGGTATATATAAGAAAAGTAAGATAAGATGGACAGTTTTATTTCTGTGGACCTTAAATACAGTTCCTAGAAACTCTTAGAACTGTCTGCCTGGGTCAGACATGCTGCCATGGTCAGGATGCTCTAAAATCCTCACAGGTTTTCCTTTTCTTTCCTTCCTTTCAATCTGAGAATATTTCTCCTTTCATTTACTGTTATAGTATCTTGTGCTATTGAAATATTTCATACAGCATGTTCTTTCTTTGTTCAACTGGGTTCCTTTTAATATCTGAAAAAGTGGTAGCCTCATTTTATTTATTATATGAAGACATACTGGAGATTCAGACTTCCTGAATTACAGTCCCAGTTCCAACACTGATTAATTGTATGACCTTCGGCAAGTCAACCAAACTCTTTGTACCTCAGTTTCCTCGTAATGAAAATAATAAGAGAACACAGCCAAAAGAATTGCTGAAAAGATTCCATTTTAAAAGTTAGGCAAGCACTTACTAAGATACATTGCAATAAGTAAACGCTCAGTAAGTATTTACAAATAATTTGAAATCATCTTTTAAAAACAGGCAATTTTTTTGGCTGATATTATTTTTTCTTAGTTATATTGCTCATACATTCTTTATAAACTTATATCCTTTAGATTTCTGTTAAGTTTTCTTTAATTTTTATCATCATTCAGTTTACCTGCATTGCTTTAATAATTTAATTACTTAAAATCTTGTCACTTACTTTTAATTTCAGCTTGAAACTGTAGCTCTCATATTTGCAACAAGAAGAAAGCTGGATAGACAGCAAATTAATGACATTTTGTGAACTGTTCAGAGAACTACATCACAGGACAGCCAACCTGAAATCTGAAGAGATGTGGGGTGGCCATGTAAAAAATAAGGAGGATGTGGTAGATACAGGGATCCTGGAAGCAACCAATCCTTCTACTGAACTACTTTACAATAGTAAATGCTTCAGATATAGTCTTGGTCCTTTGCTCCTTTCCTGTGCACACTCTGGCTTCTCTTCTCCATGGCACTGTAAAAAGGAAATGAGAGAATCATTAAGATGCTGGATGAGGGCAGCAGAACCACTAACAATACAGGTTTGCTCCCTCCCAAGCAGACCTTATACTTAAACTCAGGTACTGTCAATCTAGAATCTGAAAGTTATTTTCATGGTAAAACAGCAAATAGAAGAAACAAACGCAAATATGCAAAATAATCAAACAACTTTTACCCTCTCTTGCTTCATCCCATTCATTAGGCATCAAGACCCCATGTGACACTACTGTAATACAAACTGTCACCCTATCCACCCTTTCTTTCTCAAAATGTACCTCTCCATCCTTCTGCTCCCAAACTGTAACTACTAAAACTTCCCTTTGCTTGGTAGCTTCTGATCTCAATGAGGGGAATAACTACTTTCTATTTTTAAAAATATATTTTTATAAATTATTGATAGAATTATTTTTCCCCACTTAGTGAAACCTATAGTTCTCTAAGACCAACTATGAAACTAGTGTTGTTCTTCTCCCAAGATTTTCCACCAAGAACTATATTCATCAGATCAAACTGATATGATGAAGCGGAGCACCTCTATTCCTGCATCATCATCACCACCAACATGTTTTATTTAACTTTTTATTTGAAAGGCAGGAAAAAAACCAGTAAAACTTTACCCACAGTTTAGTATGTTTATGCTTAAAAAATAAAAACATCCCCTATGTAATCCGATCCCTAGAGTTAACTACTATTAACACTTTGGAGTGTAGCTTTCCCCAGTTTTCCTATATTCATACAAATATGTTTACATCTATATATCTACATATAACTATATATAGAAATGTAAGTATCTGGATCTTTACAATAATGCATTTATACTTGCATTTATTTTACTCACACTTAATTTCATATTGATCAGGAATCTTTTTCACTCACTACATCATATTTTTTTTAATTTTTTTTAACGTTTATTTATTTTTGAGACAGAGAGACAGAGCATGAACGGGGGTAGGGTCAGAGAGAGAGGGAAAGACAGAATCTGAAGCAGACTCCAGGCTCCGAGTTGTCAGCACAGAGCCCAACACAGGGCTCTAACTCATGGACTGTGAGATCATGACCTGAGCCGAAGTCAGAGGTTTAACCGACTAAGCCACCCAGGTGCCCTGTCTCACTGCATCATATTTTTTAAGTTTTTATTTATATTCCAGTTAGTTAACACACAGTGTAATATTAGTTTCAAATATACAATATAGTGATTCAACACTTCCATGCAACACCCAGTACATATGACAAGGGATACATACACCCCTATGTTTACAGCAGCATTATCTACAATAGCCAAATTTTGGAAACAGCCCAAGTGTTCATCAACTGATGAATGGATAAAGAAGATGTGGTATATATATGCAATGTAATATTACTCAGCCATTAAAAAAATGAAATCTTGCCGTTTGCAACTACATGGATGGAACTAGAGAGTATTATGCTAAGTGAAATAAGTCAGATAGAGAAAAATACCATATCATTTCACTCATATGTCAAATTTAAGAAACAAAACAAACATGCAAAGGGACAAAAAGAGAGAGAGAGAAACAAGCCAAAAAACAGACTCTTAACTACAGAAAAAAAAACAGAAGGGAGGTGGGTGGGGGGATGTGTTAAATAGGTGATGGGGACCAAGGAGTGCACTTGTGATGAGTACCCTTCATATTTATAAATCTACCTTTAAAAGAGCACTTATGACTTTGTCTAGAGCATATTAAGTACTCAATAAATCTTAGCTGCTGTTTTATTATTATTCCCTATTCTTCTAATATATGCATACTATCCCATTTTATGGATATACTTGCCCTTACTAAGAGACTTTTAAATTGCTTGTAATGTTTTTGCTTTTACAAACAGTGCTTCAGTGAGCATCTGTATCCTTCCTAGAAAATAGATTCTCAGAACTGGGGTGACTGGGTTAAAGTATATAAACATTTAAAATTTAAAAATACATGCCACAGAGTGTTGTTCTCCCTTACCCAGAAAGGTCTGTACCATTCTACACTTCACCAACAGTTTATGGCAGTACCTGTTCCCCCCCCCACTCTCATCAGCATCTTTTCATATGTTCATTGGCTATGTGGGTACATGTCTGTGTAGACTTTATTTTTTCTTAATAGTTTATGAGATCTCTCTGTATAATAATTATATAAATCTTTATTTTTATATGTGCAAAGATTTTCTCCAAAATGTCATTTGATTTGAATATTTTTATGTTACTTTTTAACATAATTTTAAATGTATAATTGGGGCTCCTGGGTGGCTCAGTCGGGTAAGGGTCCAACTTTGGCTCAGCTCATGATCTCACAGTTCATGAGTTCGAGCCCAGCATTGGGCTCTGTGCTGACAGGTCAGAGCCTGGAGCCTGCTTTGGATTCTGTGTTTCCCTCTCTCTCTCTGTCCCTCCCCTGCTTGTGCTCTCTCTCTCTGTCTCTCAAAAATAAATAAATGTTTAAAAATTATAAAATAAAAAAATAAATAAATTTACAGATAATCAAACATATTGATTTTTTTCATTGTGGGTTCTTAGTGCCCTGGCTTGCTTAGAAAGTCCAGAATATGCTCCAGTAGCTCTGCTCAGTAACATCAGAGTCATCTACATTGGGAGAAGCTATTTCCTGTTTTGTTTCCTGTTTTGACAGGAAAACCAGTCTATGATTGAGATCATACAAGGAGACTCTCCTGTAAAGAGTTTACACTGAATTAATGAAGCAGTTACCACTAATAAACCAATAGCCATGGATTTCTATGCCAACCAGATAAAGAATAAATCCACCAGTAACACAGTCACTAATAATATATACTTAACATGTATGTGAAATAAAGAGCTAGAAGGAACTTGAGATAGTATATCATTTTATAGATAAGGAAGCTGAGAAACATTATAATGTTCTATCCATGGGCATAGTGCACAAAATATGAAACTAAAATAAGATCATATGTTATAAGAACTATATTATACAGTCCTTCAAGAAGATATGCTTCAAAATATAAAAGGAAAATCAGAACAGTTTCTGATGGATCATGAGATCCAAATTAAATATGGAAAAAATATACATTCAAAGTTAATATTTTAGCAAAATTCATGTACACTAAGATAAAGATAGCAGAAAAACATCAAGCTAAAAGGACAAAATCATAAATAAAACAATATAGCATGTACCATTCTAGAAGCTTTTGGTACACAGGTGCTATTCACAAGTATCTCTGGCTTTTTCTCTTTCTAGCACATGATAGGATTGTAATTCTTTCCCCACACTGACATCATATATAGCCACAGAACTTGCTCTGATGAATGAAATGTGAACAGAAGTGCTGTGAAAATGTATTAGCCACTACAGGATTACCAAGTTCTCCCTTCCCCTCTGACACAGCAATAGAAAATACCCCAAATTGTGGCTATTCCATTAAGCTGGATCCAGGAATAAAGATGACACACAGCATAACCTCCATAACTAAATTAACAAGTATCACAAGCAAGAAATTGTTCTTTTAAGATATTGATATTTGGGGATTGCAAGTTCCTGCAGCAAAATGCAAAGTAACTTATTCATAAATATTTATTGAGCACATTCCTTGTGCCGGGCACTACGCTAGGTGGGAGGAATATAAAAACATTCCAGAATCAGTCCCTGACCTAAGGGATTTACAATCAGCAGGTGGAACAGAAAAGCAGTAAAATGTACAACCGCAACACAGTACAACAAAGTGCTGGAGTTGGGTCAAGCCCTAAGTGCAAGTGAGCCCAAAGTATGGGTACAAGGACATACCTCCTAAGGGAGGTTACTTCTAAGTTGAGAAATAAAGGACAAATGGAATTTTTTTTTTCAAAATTATTGGTGTCTCTCAAAATTAGGCCAAAGTATGAAAAATTTAATGCTGTTTTGGCAAAAGGAAATAATAACCATAAAGTGACAATAAGGAAACAACATGTACTCTTCAACTAGCCAAAATTCAAGAGATATTACAGAGAATTGTTGCCAATGTGTACTAGTTTACTAGGGGTGCCATAACAAAATACATACACTAGGTGGTTTACACACACAAATTTATTTCCTCACAGTTATGGAGGCCAGAAGTCCAAAATCAAGGTATAAGCAGGGTTAGCTCCTTCTGAAGGCCTCTCCTAGGTTGTACATGGTCATCTTCTCCCTGTGTCTTCACATGGATGTCCCTCTCTATATGCCTGTGTCCTAATTTCCTCTTCTTATAGGACACCAGTCATATTGGATTAGGGCCCACCCTAATGACCTCAGTTAACCATAATTACTTCTCAAAGACTCTATCTTCAAATATAACCGTATCCTGCAGTACTGGGGTTAAAATTTCAACATATGAACTTGAGAGGGGAACACAATTTAGCCCATGACACCAAGATTTGGTGTTTCCATCAGTTCTAGCTGCTATAAGAAAATACCATGGACTGGATGGCTTAAATAGCAAACATTTCTTTCTCACATTTCTGAAGCTGGAAGTCTAAGATCAGGGTCCATGGTCAGGTTCTGGTGAGAGCCCACTTCCTGACTTATACACAGACTCCTTCTTGCTATATCCTCACATGGCTGAGAAATTGTCTCAGGTGTCTGTTCTTATAAGGGCACTAATCCCATTCATGAGGGTTCAATCCTCATGACCTAATTACCTCCCAAAGGCCCACCTCCAAATACCACCACATTGGGTATTAGGGCTTCAACATATTAATTTTGGAGAAACACATTTAGTCCACAGGCATTAGTAACCAACTGAATGAAAGATGCTAAAGAAGGAAAACAGCACATAATCACACGAAAGTTGAATTCTAAGACCCTATAAAGAGGTGATTCTGATCAGCTATAGAAAGGCTACCTATCTAGTTAGGAAGAAGAACTCTATTTTCAACCTACAAAACCTCAGCTGAGAGTAGAACACTTAACTGGAGATATCCTGAAGGCAAATAGAGGGGGTGCAAAGTCCAGGTTGAAAATAAACCTAAATGTGGAGGCGATTTCTTTTAGAACTAATAAAAACCATAAACGTTAATTAACATCCCAAGGGAAGAAAAGTCTGTATATAGATAGTCTGTATATTTCTTGAACTGTACACAAATATAGTTTAAGAACTCAAATCAATTTATGATAAACAATTAGCCCAGGTACTAAACAATACTAGAGTAAGTCTGCAATGAAAAGAAATAAGCAATACTAAAAAGCACAGAGGCAGTTAGAAACCATAAAGATGATTATTTTATGATAAATACAAATTCACAGCTCAAGCCTCACATAAAAATAACAACTAAGGGGCGCCTGGGTGGCGCAGTCGGTTAAGCGTCCGACTTCAGCCAGGTCACGATCTCGCGGTCTGTGAGTTCGAGCCCCGCGTCGGGCTCTGGGCTGATGGCTCAGAGCCTGGAGCCTGTTTCCGATTCTGTGTCTCCCTCTCTCTCTGCCCCTCCCCCGTTCATGCTCTGTCTCTCTCTGTCCCAAAAATAAATAAACATTGAAAAAAAATTAAAAAAAAAAATAACAACTAAACTGTGCTTACCTTTAAAATAAACTCAACAAAGAAAAGAATATTTCCCTGAATATGAGAATCCTATCCACATTTTAGAAACAACATAACAAGTAGAAATCCATAATATGTTGGTGAATAATAACTCTGAGGAAAAGCATTAGATGATTTGACATCACTTATTAATAAAGTCTTTCAAGTGCTTCAGATAGCCATTATTTATTATCTATTTTCCTGAAATTCCCTGTAACTAGAGGGAAACTTCATGTTTTAAAATGGTAATAAATCTGAAATTAGTGCTATCTCATTCTTCTTCAAGTAGGAATCCATTAAAAAAATCATAAAGGATTATACATTCTGCTTTAAGATCTTAGAATTATTAAATTTAAGGGAAAATTAAAATTGAACTGGAAGAGAAAACTTTAAATTTAGTAAAGCATCCTTCTTGGTTAGCATTAGGGCACAGAATAGATACAGTTTATCATAAAAGATCAATTTCTTTGAATTATACACAGTTCATTCCCATATGTTGATTAGCATAGTATTTAAGGAAATTCTCAGATAAACCAAATCAACAGGAAGGGAAGAAAAATTGTGTGGTGCAAAAAGCACTGAATTAGAAGCCAAGTAACCTGGATTCAAACCTCTGTTCTTCATCCTCTGTGACCAGTATAATCATTCTCTGTTAGATTCTATAATGGAAAAAATAAAAGCTACCACACAGAATTACAGTGAAGACTACATAAGATAAAGCATGGTAAAGTATTTTGAAAACTTTTCATTTTAATGATGTGAGATGTAAATGATTGATCATTCAAAATTACTGGCAAACTGAACATCATAAAGATACGTCATGATAGTTAATACAACTGGCAAAAATATTGGCTGACATTCCAATACCACACACAATTCAGAACAAGGTACACTAAACCTAACTGAAATTTAGAAAACTCCAATAACCAAGTTATATAATTGTATTCTTGGATATAGAAAAGTAAAGATTCTGAAAATGCCATCCTCTAAAATCAGCTGGAAAAAGCAGTTTAAAACCACACCTAAGATTTTCAAGACTTCATTTGTAAACAATAATTTATAAACAAAAGTGTCCTGGAAAAAACTTTAAATGCATGCTTCTTTGAAAATTGCCACCTCCTTCAACTTTGTTGTCCTAGCTTGTTGTTAATGAAGCTTTTGGAATAGATACCAAGAAGAAGTATAAGAAGTATAAGTGTCAAAATTTTTAGTATTTCTGCATGTTTTTAAAATCACTTAATATCTCTATTCCCTTTCCATGTCACAAGGAGATCCTTCTAAAACTTTGTAAGTGTCCATAATTTCTATGAATATTAGCACCTGGATAAGAAATAAAAATTGGAGGAAAAAATTAAAAGAAGATATGTAAATCAACACATGAATAAAAAATATAGAAAAGCAAAAAAAAAAGTTAAAAGCAAATAAATATACCAGACTTAGTGCAATTTAAGCACTGAATGAGACTCATGGAAGCCTGAGAATATTAAAGACTATTTCTTCTAATAGTCACAATATTTGTTTTGGAGTAGTGATGCATTTATAAAAGCAGCTTATACTAGAAGGTAGATACTGATGGGAAAGCACTCAAGTATTGACAATAAAACCAAAATTGTAAATTGAGTCATCCAAACAGATATTTTTAAATTTCTATTCAGCCAATTAACTCAATGAACTGTCTCAGACTTTCTTTGGCTACTAACACCTAATGTTGGCTACTAACACCTAAAATTCTCAAATTTTAATATGCTTCTGAATCACCTGAGAATCTTTTAAAAATAGAGACTTTGATTCAATAGGTCTGAGGTGATACCTGAAATTCTGCCTTTCCTACAAGCTCCTAGGTAATGGTAATACTGCTGGTCTGCACAGACATACTTTTAGAAGAAAAATCAAGATGCAGTCCCACCAAAAAAAAATTTATTTATTGATCAATGCTAAAGTTTTGCAGTTATAAATATAGGTGTTTAATCATCTGTGCCCTCAAAAGTATCCATGCAAAGATATTCTTCTATCTTTAAGGCACAAAACTCTCAGCCTTAATCAAGGTTCTCTTTAGCAATTGAACAGATCCAGAGTTAATGTCAAGAAGAGTCTTGTCCTGCCCCCAGTGCCCAAGTGCAGTCAAAGTTGGATGGCACTCATCTAACTGTGGAATACAAATTAGGCTCCTATCAGCATTTTCACTGTCTATGCTCCTGTTGTCTAGAGCATATTGACCTTCTTTCAATCAGCAGTAGAGAGTGCCTTCCTGTCACACTGACTATTCATCTCATTGGGGAATTATCTGTCCAATGGATCCCGTCCAAAGCCCAGTGGAAATTACTAATATTCTAGAGGGTAAATCTAAGTAAGTGGATTTTAAGTATTACTTTAGCTATATAATCTCTGTCAAATAAAATGCTAGATTCAACTCTAATATATAAAGCAGCATTTTATGTGTATAAATATATTTATATAATATGAAGTTGTTCTGTTGAACCCCAAAGATTTTAAATTGCTGGTTATAGTTGTCAGATATAGCTACACCAGCCTCAGGATCCAATTTGGTTTTGAATTCTGTTTTGGTTGCACAATATTGAGACAACACCAAATCACACAGGAAATTAATCTCAAATAATAGAAGTTTATAATAGCTCATTCTGCACCCTCAGAATTCTCTTCACTAAAACGGAGATGGCGGGAAAAAACTTTAGCACTTGTTTCTTTTTAACAGTCATTAAAACATTTTTTTAAATATTTAAACCAAATCCAAATCAAACATTTGTAGAGCACCTCCTCTGTCCTGCTATCTAGAGAATCCACTTAGAAACACTGACTAAAAAATATTAACCTCCTCCTGGTGGTTACTTTAGTTTATGCTATCTTACATTAACCCAGTTCATCAGAAAGATATGCACCGAGAACATATTATCAACCAAAAAATGATATAATAAATGCTTTATGCAAAATTCACTTCTACAAAATGTATATTAAAGATATAGTTTTGATATAGACATTTTCCATATAGAAAGTTCAACTACTACAAAAAAACCTCATAATAAATTTTTCTCTGAGGGGCACCTGGGTGGCTCAGTCGGTGAAGTGTCTGACTTTTGGCTCAGGTCATGATCTAGCAGTTAGTGAGTTCCAGCCCACATTGGACTCTCTGCAGACAGCTCAGAGCCAGCAGCCTGCTTCAGATTCTGTGTCTCCCCCTCTCTGTCCCTCCCCCACTCCCACTCTGTGTATGTCTGTCTCTCTCTCTCTCTCAAAAATAAATAAGCATTTTAAAATAAATAAATAAATATTTCTCTGAGTTCAGGATCACAGAAAAGTATATCTCTCCTTAAAAACTCTTTTCAATACTAACAAGAAAATATTTTAACACATAGTTCCCTTAGCTCTTTAAAGTCTTGAATGTATTAAATAAAAATTATTATTTTCCTTTAGCTCTCCTTTACTATGCTATCCTGCCTTTTTTATTATTTCCTATTGCATCTGGGTATATATATATATATATATATATATGCATGCCATGCTTCAATAACCAGATGTCAAACAGGGTTTACATTTTATTAGGAAATAGGTTAAACTGAGGCTTCACAGAAACTCCAAATTAAGCGATTCAAACAAGATAGAAATATCTCTTATGTAATATTTGCTCACATCCCATTAGCCAGAATTTAATGACAGGTCATTCTAAGCCAAAGAAGACTGGAAAATGTCTCTAGTTGGGTAGTTCATTGTAGCTAAAACAGGGAGCTCTAATTCTAAATACAGCAAAGAGAGAGTAACTACTGGAAAGCAATTAGCAATCCTTACCATGAGGTCATATTTTTTCCCAATTCCCCAACTGTCCCCTAAATTTACATTCACAGCTGGTTTTACTAAACAAATCGAATTCAGAATCTTGCATTGTCATGTATACTTTAAGGCTGAGTCCTTATGTCGATTTAATAGTGACTTCAGTTAGTAAAAATGAGTTTTTTTCTAATTTGGGGGTTTTCATTCCTAATATCATCAAGAACTCAAGACTTTTGCATATTTCATGCCTTTTCATAGACCACAATCATTGTTCTTTTTGAAGCTCAGATGTAATGCACATATTGATATAACTTTAACCAGTAGGAATCCCTTCAGTCTAGCTCCGGGATCTTTTTTTTTTATCAATTGTGGTAAAATATACATAAAATTTACCATTTTTGAGTGTACAATTAAGTGGCATTAAGTGTATTCACAATGATGTGCAATCATCACCACTATACATCTCCAGAACTTTATGTCTTTTAAGACAACCTCATTATTCCTTGAAAGATTCCTTGCTTTCTGATATATGCCCAAGGTTCACCTGTTACCTTCTTTGCCCTAGTCTTCAAATCAGCCATTTCTCTAAGAAGCCCAGATTTCTTTTAATGAGAAACAGTATTAGATACTATATCAAATTGTCATAACAACCCTGTAAAATAAATTTTAAAACTTCAGAAGCATAAAATTATAAGCATTTATTGCTGACTCATTTAGAGTGAGCTAAGGTTAGACATCTTATGATGTCTCTGGCATTATTAGCCCTGTAGTCTCATATGCTGAGAAATGGATGGTTGTCTGGTGAATTAGGATTGCTTTGTTTGGGACAATTGGGGTGAATTGATTCTGTTCCACTTACCTTTCCAATGGCTGGCCTGAGCATGTTTTTAGAAAGATAGCACAAGAACAAGCAAATCCAGTTGCACAATTGCTTTTTTTTATTGTAGCAAAATATATACATAACATAAAATTCACCACTTCAACCATTTCAAAGTGTTAATTAGTGAATTTTAGTAATATCAAATGTTGGACAACCACTACCACTTCAAGTTCCAGAACATTTCCATTACCCCTCCCCCATAAAAAAAAATCTCATATCCATTAAGCAGTCATTTCCCATTTCTCCTTCTCCCCAGTCCCTGGCAATCGTTGACCTGCTTTCTGTCTACAATTTATCTATTATGGATATTTCATATAAAATGAAACTGCAATATATGGCCTTTTGTATCTTTCTTCTTTTACTTAGCATTATGTTTTCAAGGTTCATCTATGTTGTAGCATTTACCATTATTTAAAGCTGAATAATATTCCATTATATGGATATACCACATTTCGTTTATCCATAGTCAGCTGAGGGGCATTTTGGTTGTTTCCGCCTTTTGGCTCTTGTAAACAGTTCTCCTATGAACACCTGCACACAAATTTTTGTTTCTATACCTGTTTTCAATTCCTTTGGGTATATAACTAGAGGTGGGTCATATGGTAATTCTATTTTTTTTAATTTTTTTTTAACGTTTATTTATTTTTGAGACAGAGAGAGAGCATGAACGGGGGAGGGGCAGAGAGAGAGGGAGACACAGAATCAGAAACAGGCTCCAGGCTCTGAGCCATCAGCCCAGAGCCTGACGCGGGGCTCGAACTCACGGACCGTGAGATCGTGACCTGAGCTGAAGTCGGATGCTTAACCGACTGAGCCACCCAAGCGCCCCGGTAATTCTATTTTTAACATATTTTTTAAAATTTTTTTAAACGTTTATTTATTTTTGAAAGACCGAGCATGAGCAGGGGAGGAGCAAAGAGAGGAGACACAGAATCCAAAGCAGGCTCCAGGCTCTGAGCTGCCGGCTCATAGCCCAACTGGGGGCTCAAACTCACAAGCTATGAGATCATGACCTGAGCCAAAGTCAGACACTCAACCGACTGAGCCACCCAGGCACCCCTCTATTTTTCACATTTTGAGGAAACGTCAAAGTGTTTTCCATAGTAGCTGCACCATTTTACATTTGCACTAGTAATATGCAAGGGGTCCAATTTTTCATATTCTCACCAAAAGTGAGTGTGGTCATTTGCGTACCTTTGAAGGAAGTCCAAGTCCTTTGCCCGGTTTTGAATTTGGGCTGCTTGTCTTTTTGTTAAGTTGTAAGAGTTTCTTATATATTCTAGGTTAAAAACTCCCTTATCAGATATATGATTTGCAAATAGTTTCTCCCATCCTGACTTTTCACTCCCTTGATAATGTCCTTTGATGCATAAAAGTTTTTAACTTGATAAAGTTTAATTTATCTAAGTTTTTCTGTTTCTGCTTGTACATTTTCTGTCATATCTAAGAAACCATGGTTCTCTTTCCAAAAAAAAAATTATAAATCGCAGATCTGATGAGGGACTTTTATCTAGAATACACTAGAATTTCACTTGCTGTTCCTCTCATCCAGAGATGGAATCTATTTCCATCAACTTGAAATTGACTTGCTTGGATCAATTGAATGTGATAGAAATGATGCTGTGCCAGTTAGAAACCTAGAATTCAATAGGCACTACTTGGACAGAGAGGCCACATATAAGGGGATAGAGTCACCTAAACAACAGTCAGTACTAAAGCCCCAGACATAAAAGGGCTTCTTGGACCTTTCAGGGTAGACCATCTGCTAACTAAACAAACCCACATGAGGAACTCTAGCCCACATCACATGAAACAGAACTATCCAGACAACCCAGAAATAAAAAGCCATCAATGTTTTAAGTAGTATAAATGAAATATAAGCAAATTCTAATGTAAGAAAGTAATGTTAAATGAGTGTACCACCCACTTGGATGTTTACAGAAGTTCCAGAAAGGGAAAGCCATATGACATTCCTAAAAAATGGCAAACATGCTTTGATGTTTTGATTTTCTTGAGTCCTACATGCAAATGAGAAAAATTTTTTTCACAATAACCTTTTTCACAATAATCTGTAAGGCTTTACAACTCAAAATTACTTTAAGAAAAGTAACTATAGGGGCGCCTTGGTGGCTCAGTCAGTTATGTGTCTAACTCTTGATTTCAGCTCAAGTCATGATCTGAGAGTTGTGAGATCGAGTCCAACCGGGGGCTCTACGAGGGGTGTGGGGCTCTACGAGTCTGCTTGGGATTGTCTTTCTCTGCCCCTGCTTGCACTCTCTCTCTTTTAAAACAAATAAATAAACATAAAAAAAGAAAAGTAACTATATAAAAAAGTAACTATAAACAACAAATTTCTCTCAAAGTAAAAAGGACATTTTAAAATAAAATGTAATTTGAACTGAATTAAAAGTACAATTACAAAATCCACAGATGTAAGAGATTGAAATGGATTTGAAAAGTTGTGGCTTTGTAAGTCTCTTTAGGGGACTACTACAAGGCAGATAATGATGAAAGAAATAGAATTGTTCAACATGGCTTTCAGGAAGAGGAATATTTAAAACTGTTAATATTAAACTTTAAGGTTCTAAAATACCAACTTATTTTGACTTATGTGGAGCAAGCTAAAAGCATGAGTGCCCCTAAAGAATGTCAAAAATTATTGCTTGGAAGTCTTTTTCCCAAAAAAGAAAAAAAAATGAGCCATCATAAGGTTTCCCAACAGAATTTTATATGACAATTAATGTCACTTCAAAATCATTTCTCTGCATGACTGAAAAGGCTGCTCTTCATGTTAATATTCTTCAAAGCATTGTTTTAAATGCTATTTGGCTATGCTGAGAAAGACAATTAATACTAAGCCACAGTAACAGTGCTATGTTCCAATTGTACTGATCTGTTACTTACAAAGTGTCAGAAAAAAAAAAGAGAAAAAAAGCTATTGAAATCTAATGAAAAACTGCAGAGCTTAATAGTAATAGGATTTTTCAAAATGTTATTGGTAAGCCCACAAGCTGAAAGGTCCCTATAGAGGCTTTTATTTAGTTCTTAAATTACTTTTAAACTCTAGGCTTAAGAAGAAATAGAATCAAACCCCAAACTTTCAAACCTTTCATAAAATATCAGTGAATATCTTCATATAGCATCCCTCAAGGATTCCTTATTCCAAACAGTGTATTTTCAAAAAGTCAAGTAAACAATAACCACAGTCTTTAAAATAGCCTAAAAGAAAGCAAGTATGTGCTAGTGTTTCCTGGCATGGAGTTCATTGTTAATTTACTGTACCAGAAACCACCTCACAGACCATAAAAGATTCCCAAGAGGTTATTAAATGCCTCGGTATCAACCTATTATTATCACATCTCTTTTGTAACAACTCTCTCGAAATCGAAAGAAAAACACAAAGCTAAAAAAGCATTAAAACTATTTAATGTAGTGTCACTTTTTTTCAATAGCTTTGTCATAAGTTAAACCTAATTAGAGTCACTTTTAATATAAAACATTATTGAAAAGTGTTATGAAATGCCCAGCCTTTTCAATTATTGCATTGCTTTTAAAATAATTTAATTAATAAAAATCACAATTTATATTGATATTAATAAACTTTATTAATTTAGCATTTTATTCACTGATAAAAAAGAATGAAAGTCAAAACTTTAATACTTAAGTAATAATTTAGCTCTGAATATACTGCTTCTTCAAACGCTGTAAAATAGGGACACCTGGGTGGCTCAATTGGTTGAGAGTCCGACTCATGGTTTCAGCTCAGATCATGATTTCATGGTTTCATGGGTTCAAGCTCCACATCAGGCTCTATGCTGATAGTATGGGGCCTGCTTGGGATTGTCTGTCTCCCTCTCTCTGTGTTCTCAACCTCATCTCTACCAAACCCCACCTTTGCCTAAATCTCAAGTCCATATACACCCAAATGTAAGCATGCATTCACCTTTCACCCTATACTCTACCAAACCAAGTAGTCGAGCAAACATATAATACACACGCACGCACACACACACACACACACACACACACACGAAGTTTGGAAGATAAGAGTTTGGAAATTAGGGGAACAACTCTCTACGACCGACTGCCACATCTAAAACATGCAGTGGTTTTCAAAATAATCAAATGACAACACCAAATATACAATATAATATTTCTTAATATCTAGATCTAAATGTGAAGTATATCAGTTCATATACAAACTTTAAAAGTTGCCAAAACATCCATAACTGAGCTGTCTTACATATGAATAAAAAATTAAGTCTTAAAAGAATTATGAAATTTTCATTAACCTCCATTTAAAACACAATAACTACACAACAAATAACCTAAGGCTTCAGCTTCCAGCAATAGGGTAAATAAGATACTTTGAAAGACCTTCCCACCAAAAACCAGATAGATCTCAAAAGAAAAAAAAAAGACTAGATTTTTTTAGGGTTTCCAAATAAGCAAAGGAACTCTATGAGAAACACTCCTCTTGTTTAAGAAAAAAAAAAAAGATAAAGCAATGAGCTAAGAGCAGCAAGCAAACAATTAAGGACAAATGCCAATATAAGAAAGCATTATAGAATAGTAATATACTTTGGAATAGTGGCAACATTGGAGTACTACACCTGCAGCTTCTGCATTAAGAAATATCTTATTTCTGCATTAAGAAATATCTGAGCCACTGGGTGGCTCAGTTGGTTAAGTGTCTGACTTCGGCTCAGGTCATGATCTCATTTCATGAGTTCGAGCCCCAAGTCACGCTCTGTGCTGACAGCTCAAAACCTGGAGGCTGCTTCTGATTCTGTGTCTCTGGCTCTCTCTGCCCCTCCCCTGAGGCTCATCCTCTTTCTCTCTCTCTCTCTCTCTCTCTCTCTCCCTGTCTCTCTCTCAAAAAAAAAAATACTGGGGCATCTGGGTGGCTCAGTTGGTTAAGTGTATAACTCTTGGTTTTGGCTCAGGTCATGATCTCACAGTTTGTGAGTTCCAGCCCTGCACTGGGCACTGCACTGACTGTGTGGAGCCTGCGTGGCATTCTCTCTCTCTCTCTCTCTCTCTCTCTCTCTCTCTTTCTCTGCCCCTCCCCCACTCGCTTGCACATGCTCTCCCTCTCTCTTTCTCTTTCAAAATAAATAAACATTTTTTAAATAAATAAAACTAAACATTAAAAAAAAGAAATATCTTAGAAGGTGGTTATCATGGCCCCAGGCCAGTAGTAACCCTGGCTCCCAAAAGAATATACAAATTATCTTTAGATGCAGGATCCCCTAAGCCTCCCAGGTTTCCAATAGTTGATATTGATAGTCTTCCAATCAATATGATTAGGAAATACAGAGGGAAATAAACTACCACAATTGAAAGCCAGAAGAAACCTCAATGAATGAGCTACAAAATAACAAAGACCATTAAAAATTAGCAGATAGATTTAGAAAAGAGCCAAAAGAACATCTAAAAATGAAAAGCATGGAGCACCTGGGTAGCTCAGTCAGTTAAGCATCTGACTTCAGCTCAGGTCATGATCTCATGGTTTGTGAGTGGCCCCATCGGGTCAGCTCGTGCCCCACATTGGGTGAATTCATGCCCAGGTTTGGGTGACCATGAGCCCTGCTTTGGGTGAGCCCCACTTTCTCCCTCTCTCTCTCTCTCTCTCCTTCTCCCCTCTCCCCTAGTGGGATTCTCTCTCTCTCTCTCTCTCTCTCCTTCCCTCTCTCTGCCCTTCACTCACTTGTGCCCCCTCTCTCTTTCTAAATAAATAAATAAATGAAAAGCATAATTATTAAAATCAAAAACTGAATTAGCAAGTTAAATAGTAGATTAGACACAACTGAAATAATAATTAGTTAATTGAAATATGGAGCTGAAGAAAGTAACCCAAAATGGGAGTTTGTGGGGTTGAGAACACAGCAGTTGTTGATAATGGCTTAGAAAGATAAGGAAATAGAGAATATAAAGAAAAGAGATATAGAGGGGAGAAGCTCAGAAGGTCTTGAATACATAGAGTTAACTTATCATCCAAGCCACATAATTTTGAGAATGAAAAGGGAACTCTGTTAGTAATTGGCTAGAACAAAAGATTTATACCAACACTATTTGGTGCAAATCAGAACTATGATCATTCTACATACATACCTTATGAGAATACTAAAGAAGGAAGTGGAGAGGAAATATTTCAAGACACAATAGTCATGAATTTTCAAAAACTGACTAAAATACATAAATGGATAGAAAACCAGAATCATGAAGAGATCATAAAAAGCCACCTGATATAGGCCAACTACAAAGGAACAGCAAACAGTATGACAGCAGTCTTCCCAATGGAAACAATGAAAGCCAGAAGATTGTGAAGTAATTTCTACAAAGTGCTGAGAGAAAATAAAAAAAGCCCAAGGAGACCACTTTATAAGAATGAGAAATCAAAAATATACAGTTTCAGATAAACTAAAACCAAGAGAGTTAACCTCAAATAGATCTTAACTAAAGGAACTTCTTAAAGGGATGAATGTCAAGAAGAATAACAATTCCTGAATAAGGGTCTGAGATATAAGAAGGGAGGAAAAACAAATTGGGAAATAGTGGATAATTTTAAATGCACACTGACTGTGTAAAATAACTTTTCAAAGGCACAAATTTAGATACTCTACAAAACAGCGTATAATTCTGGAGGGATAATGAGAATTCTCTATACAATTACAGTAATATTTTTTTATTTAAATTATAGTTAATATACAATGCAATATTGGTTTCAGGAGTAGCATTCAGTTATTCATCACTTACATACAACACCCAGTGCTCATCACAAGTGCCCGGTGTAATACCCATCACCCATTTAGTCCATCCCCCACCCACCTCCTCCATCAACCTTCAGTTTGTTATCTATTGTTAAGAGTCTGTTTTATGGTTTGCCTCTCTTTTTTTTCCCTTATGTTCATCTAATTTGTTTCTTAAATTTCACATGAGTGAAATCATATGGTATTTGCCTTTCTCTGATTGACTATTTCGCTTAGCATAATACACTTTAGCTCTATCCATGTCATTGCAAATGGCAAGATTTCATTCTTTTTTATGGCTGAATAATATTTCAGTGTGTGTATATATGTGTGTATGTGTCTGCACGCCACACTTTCTTTATCCATTCACCAGTCGATGGACATTTGGGCTATCTCCATAGTTGGGCTATTGTCGATAATGCTGCTATAAACACTGGCATGCATGTACCCACTTCGAACCTGTATTTTTGTAACCTTTGGGTAAACACCTAATAGAATTGCTGGGTCATTGGGTAGTTCTATTTTTAATTTCCCAAGGAACCTCCATACTGTTTTCCAGAGTGGCTGTACCAGTTTGCATTACCACCAACCATGCAAGAAGGTTCCCCTTTCTCTGCATCCTTGCCAACACCTGTTATTTCTTGTGTTGTTAATTTTAGCCATACTGACAGGTGTGAGGTGATACCTCATTGTAGTTGTTATTTGTATTTCTCTGATGATAGTAATGTTGAGCATCTTTTCATGTCTGTTAATCATATGAATGTCTTCTTTGGAAAAATGTCTATTTGTGCCTTCTGCCCATTTCTTAACTGGGTTGTTTGTTTTTTGGGTGTTGAGTTTGATAAGGTCTTTATAGATTTTGGATACTAACCCTTTATTAGATATGTCATTTACAAATACCTTCTACCATCCCACTGGTTGCATTTTAGTTTTGTTGATTGTTTCCTTCACGGTGGAGATTTTTATCTTGATGACATCCCAAAAGTTCATGTTTGCTTTTGTTTCCCTTGCCTTCGGCGACATGTATGGTAATAATTTTCACATTAAAAGGATCAAACTAAAATGCAGGATAACAATGACATATTATTTGGAAGGCAAGTGTTCAGAATTAAAGTGTTCTAAAGGCTTTGTATCATTTGGAAGGAAGGTTTAGACATTAACTTTAGAATTTGTTAAGTGTGTATGACAAAATTTCAAGGGTAACCTTAAAACAACAGAAAAAGAATATACAACATATATACTAATTGAGGAAGAAAATTTTAAAAAAGAAAATAAATTTTTAAATACATTCATTATTTACATGAATACATATATTTAAATACAAATCCAAAGAAGAAGAAGGAGAAGGAGGAAGAGGAGAAAAGATAACTGAAACAAAGAGGAAAAGTAAGATATAAGTCACAAGTCACAAATATTTACGTAGTTTATACTTCCCAATTAAAAAACAAAAAGTGATGGATTGACTTTTAAAAAATAATTTAGCTATATGTCTTAGGCATATATTAACCCAAAGAAAATCTGGGATGGCTATAGACTTTAAGACAAAAAGTACTGTGTATCATTATATAATGATAAAGTTTTGAATAACTTATAAGACAAGAATTTCAGCCATGTGTGCACCTAACCTCAAAAAATACAAAGCAAAAATTAATAGAATACAAAAATAAATTGGCAAATCTCTCATCAGGGTGGAAGACTTAAAAATACTTCTCACAGTTATTGATAAGTCAAGCAGACAAAATACAAATAACTTAATAAAAAATATTGACTTTATCAATAAAATGTTCTTATTTCCCCATAAATTCAGGAAAAGTCGACTGTGGTACCCTTATGACACATCCAAAAAATTATAAAATTTTGAACTTCATTTTACAGAAAAAATGTAAGAGCTCTTTTGTTTATTTGACAATAATAGCTGAAATTAATAATGCATTTCACTATTTTAAAATATTTTATCAATTTCATTTTTAACTCATTTACTTTAAAATTTTTTTAATGTTTATTTATTTTTGACAGAGAGAGAGAGAGAGAGACAGAGCATGAGCGGGGGAGGAGCAGAGAGAAAGAGAGACACAGAATCCGAAGCAGGCTCCAGGCTCTGAACTGTCAGCACAGAGCCTGACGCGGGGCTCAAACTCACAGACCATGAGATCATGACCTGAGATGAAGTCAGACGGACGTTCAACTGACTGAGCCACCAGGGTGCCCCATAAATCATTTATTTTAAATACACTTCAAATGAGCTAGTTAGACACTTGTTAGCTGCTGGAGATACATTGATAAAAAACAGTTGCTATAGGAGGTAATGGTCTACCAAGAAACATACATGTAACATTATAATGCATTATGAAAAGTATAGCAATAAAAGTATGCTCAAATTATTATAGGATTAAGAAATGAATTGGATATTTCTAAATCCCAGATTTCCAATGATAATTTTATAAAAAACCTTTCATGATTGACTTCTCCTTCGTACATTTCTATAATATTGCATGTAATTTTCTTCCTCAACTTAAATGTCCAAGCATAGAAAAACAGCAAAGAGAACTTTGATCTTAGATCAGAAGTTTTCAAACCACCATCTAAGTGTTTTCTACAATAATTTTTAAATATTTTGTTTATATTTGGATACAAATTTCAAAAAATTAATACAAGCATGTTTTTCAATCATCTATGACCATCTTTTAATTTAGGACCACTGGGTAAATTATTTACTCCAAGTGAGAGCCAAATACATTTGCTGTGTTAATAAAATGTTCACAACAGTTCAAATAAAGAGCTGTAGAATAACTGAATTCTCACACCCCTACAAGGTAGTAATAATGCAGAACTTGAAAATACACACTAACAGTCAGATTTATGTTAATGCTTTAAGGAATGATTTAGTTTAAGCAAAGCAACATTAGTGCCTGTTAACATGAATGGCATTAGTTTTACAGTTCTTCTGTATTTTACTTGTTAATTTATTTCACTTTTATTGCTGCCTAGACCCTATAAACAAAGGAGTGCAAAACAAGTTTGATGTTAGCATACATTTTAGTTACATGTGAATAAAAATAATATTTCAACACTGAGAATGTCTGTGGAAATAGTGGTAAGTGTCCATACATGGCTTAAATTTGAAAATAAGAAATATATGTGTGAGACACAATATTGCACTGCTTTCTAAAGAACAAGTTTTTGATTTGTTATCAGTTCACTAATGCATATGTGAAAAAATGTTATGTGAAAATAATAGAATGCAAAATATGATAGAGACCTCATCACTTCTTTAATAGGGCATGAGCGGGGCGCCTGGGTGGCGCAGTCGGTTAAGCGTCCGACTTCAGCCAGGTCACGATCTCGCGGTCTGTGAGTTCGAGCCCCGTGTCAGGCTCTGGGCTGATGGCTCGGAGCCTGGAGCCTGTTTCCGATTCTGTGTCTCCCTCTCTCTCTGCCCCTCACCCGTTCATGCTCTGTCTCTCTCTGTCCCAAAAATAAATAAAAAAAAACGTTGAAAAAAAAATTTAAAAAAAAAAAAAATAGGGCATGAGTGACAAAGAGTTATCATCAACATAGTAAGAGTTCTTATAAACTAATAAAGAAAAATGAATATTAAATAGAAAAAAAATGGGCAAATGGCATGAACAGACAATATACAAAAGAAAAAATATAGATGATCAAAAATGTATCATAAATCTCAACCTCCTTACTAATCAAAGAAATAAAAATTCAAACAACAATAAGAAAATTATTTTCTCACCAAATATTCTATAAGTTACTATGAGTACTTTTTTTTTTTATTAAATTTTTTTTTTCAACGTTTATTTATTTTTGGGACAGAGAGAGACAGAGCATGAACGGGGGAGGGGCAGAGAGAGAGGGAGACACAGAATCGGAAACAGGCTCCGGGCTCTGAGCCATCAGCCCAGAGCCCGACGCGGGGCTCGAACTCACGGACCGCGAGATCGTGACCTGGCTGAAGTCGGACGCTTAACCGACTGCGCCACCCAGGCACCCCACTATGAGTACTTTTTAATAGCAACTTCCTGTATTGTCAAGATTTCATGGAAATGTACATTCCTTTACTTTAGGGGGAAAGAAATGGTGAGATATAAACTGCACAAGCTTTATGAAGGATAGTGTGTCAACACATGAAAAACCATGAAGGGCTTATCATTTGACCCAAAATGTCTATTTCTGGAGTCTGACCTAAGGATGTAGCACAAATACATGGAATGCTCATCATAGCACTTGAAACAATCTAATGTCTGACAATAAGTAATTAATCATATATATTACAAACAACTACACAATAGGTGTGTGTTTTCATTTCACCAATTGAAGTTATGTGTAAATTTTTATTTAGTGAAATAGAAATATATTTGTGTTATATTGCTAAATTTAAAAAAGCAGTTTACAGAAATCTATAATCTCATTTTATGATTAATAAATTCTGTATGTGTGTGGCTGCACACATATATACAGGAACACATATATATACAAACAAAGGACAGAATGAATAACAATTCTCTCTGATTATTGAAACTGTAAGTGATTTTTATTCTCTTTTTCTATGTAATTTCTAAAGTATATGTAATTAAAAATAAGGCTATTTTTACTTATTTTTTTATTTAAAACTTTTTTTTAAGTTTTCTTTTTTCATTTTGAGAGAAAGAGAGCATGAGTAGGGGAAGAGCAGAGAGACAGAATCTCAAGCAGGCTCCATGCTGTCAGTGTGGAGCCTGCTGCAGGACTCAAACTGTGAGATAGTGACCTGAGCAGAAATCAAGAGTCAGATGCTTAACCAACTGAGCCACCCAGGAGCCCAAAGCTATTTTTTATTTTTTAAATAAACATTTATTTAACAGCATTTTTCCATTTTAACACATATTGCTTTAAATTGTCTACTAAAAATTACTGTCATATAGTTTTATTAGGGTTTGTTTTCTACGTGTGTGTGTGTGTGTGTGTGTGTGTGTGTGTGTGTGTGTGTGTATTCTTAATCTCCTTCACCTATTTCAAACATCTCCCACCCACTTCCCCTCTGGAAACCATCAGTTTATTCTCTATAGTTAAGAATCTCTTTAGGGGTTGTCTCTTTTTTTTTCTTTGTTAGTTTGTGTTTCTTAAATTCCACATATCAGTGAGATCATATGGCATTTGTCTTTCTCAGACTGACTTCTTTCACTTAACATTATACTCTTCTAGATCAATTCATGTTGTTGCAAATGGCAAGATTTCATTCTCTTTTATGGCTAATATTCCATGTGGATGGATGGATGGCTAGATAGATAGATAGATAGATAGACCTCACATTTTCTTTATCCATTCATCTATTGATGGACACTTAAGTTGCTTCCATAATTTGGCTATTGTAAATAATGCTGCAATAAACATAGGAGTGTATACATCTTTTCAAATTAACATTTTCATATACTATGGGTAGATACTCAGTAGAATTACTGGATTATATGCTAATTCAATTTTTAATTTTTTTGAGGAACCTCCATACTGTTTTCCACAGTGACTGCACCAATTTGCATTCCTACCAACAGTGCACCAAGTTTCCTTTTTCTGTACACCCTTGCCAGCACCTGTTGTTTCTTGTGTTTTTTATTTAGGCATTCTGACAGGTTTGAGGTAATATCTCATTGTGGTTTTGATTTGCATTTCCCTGACATTAAGCATCTTTTCATGTGTCTGCTGGCCATCTGTATGTACTCTTTAGAGAAATGTCTGTTCATGTCTTCTGCCCATTTTTAAACTGGATTATTTGCTTTTTCAGTGTTCAGTTTTATAAGTACCTTATATATTTTGGATACAAACCCTTTATCAAATACTTCATTTGCAAATATCTTCTTCCACTCAGTAGGCTGTCTTTTAATTTTGTTGATTGTTTCCTTTGTTGTACAGAAGCTTTTCTTATTCCTACTTATTGTCTTTCTTTTCCACTCAAATAGTCCCCTTTAACATTTCTTGTAGGGCTGGTTTAGTGGTCATGAATTCCTTTAACTTTTGTTTGTCTGGGAAACTCTTCATCTCTCCTTCTGTTCTGAATGATGACCTTACTGAGTATTCTTGCCTGCAGGGTTATTTTTTTTTTATTTCAGTATTTTGAATATATCATGTCACTCCCTTCTGGCCTGCAAAGATTCTACTGAAAAATCAGCTGATAGCCTTATTGGGTTTCTCTGAGATGTAACTGCTTTCTTTTCTCTTGCTGATTTTAAAATTATCTCTTTATCACTACTTTTTGCCATTTTAATTAATATGTGTCTCAGTGTAGACCTCATTGGGTTGATTTTATTGGGGATTTCTGTGCTTCCTGGATCTGGATTTCCATTTCCGTCCCCAGATTTGGGAAGTTTTCTCTCTTCTTCCAGGATCCCTATAATGAAAATGTTATTACACTTGATGGTGTCACTAAATTCCCTAGAGTATTTTCATTTTGTATTATTTTTTCTCCTTCCTGTTCAGTTTGATTGCTTCAATCAGTTTGATTGAATATTTCTTATTCCATTAGTCTGTCCTCCAGGTTGCTGATGCATCGTCTGCTTCCTCTAGTACACTATTTATTCCCTCTAGTGTATTCATAATTTCATTTACTGAGTTCTTCTTCTCTGATCAGTTCTTTTTGTGTGTTTGTTTTCTAATTCTTTGTTAAGAGTTCTACTGAAGTCCTCCACTATTTACTTAAGTCCAGTAAATATCTTTATAATCATTACTTCTGTGACCTCCTTGGGCTTGAGTTGAGTCAGACCAGGCAGAGATACAGTTGCACTGACCTGCGGGGCACATTCCCTGTTGTCCCTTGAAAAGCTGCCATTGGTGGGCAGGGCCTGTGGTCAGACACCTGACCCCAGCCAACTGTTGGGGCCACAGTTGACTGGTGTGTGTGGTTATCTTCTGCTCTCCCCATGTCAGGAGTCACTGTGAATTTACACTGGCCCATCAGGGATGCCTGCACGCTGCCAGGCTTATGGCACCACTATGGTCAAGAGTGTACTGGAGGGGGTGTGTCCAGAGGAGAACATGATGGTGGGGAGGGGGAGGCAGGGATGCACTTTAACAAGCTAAGTAGAGAGTGTTCATGCTCTGCTGATTCTAGTAGGTACTCGAGTATCTCAAGTATCTCAAGTATCTCCAGTACCTCAGCTGGGTGGGGGGGAGGGGTGGGAGGCAGGAAGGAAAATGGTGCTCGCCAGTTCTTTTGTTCTTAGAGAAATCCCCCAAAGATCTCTGTACCCCCAGCACATGCTCTGAGATTAGTAAATAAATCTTCCAGCATACCTCAGATGTTTTTTCAAACTGTTGCTTCTATGCTGTATCTTTGTGGGGCTGTTTGTTATGCTGTTTCTTTAAGGGTGGGGCCTCTGCCCTCCTGGCTCTCCCTGAGCCCAGCCCACTAATTTTTAAAAGTTGCAGGTGTTAAGCCCCACTGATTGTTAGGCCCTTCTAGGTTTCAAAGCCAAATTTTATGGGGATTCATCTTCCCATAAACATAACTTCCTTCTAGTTGTGGGATGAGGTGAGCTTAAGATACTCCTACTCTGCCATCTTTCCCGAAAGTCTTCTACTTTTTAATTTAATAAAAATATATTTACACTTTAATACTGACCCAAAATAAAATCTAAGAGCTAAAAACGGTTTTCAGTTTTTAACCAGTTTCATTTTTAAAGTAAGTTATGCTCAGAATATAATCATACTTAAAGACTTCCTTTCAAGATATTTCAGGACTCACATAAGCATGCTTTGTTGAAATATGCATTTACAATATTTATGTTGATATGTACATGTGCCAATTATTCCAAAGCATAATCAAAATCTAAAATTTCTCCAAAACCAAAGAGTATCTCCAATGTTTTCCTCCTCGGCATTTTGAACATAGAAAGCACTCAATGAATAAACACCACATATATTATATTGATAAATTCAGTCCCAAGCCATCAACTTTCCTCCAGTTCATTTAAAGAATGAACATATGGGCACCTGGGTGGCTCAGTTGGTTAAGCATCCAAATTTAGCTCAGGTCATGATCCTGTAGTTTGTGAGTTCAAACCCCATACTGAGGTCCACACTGACAGTGCAGAGCCTACTTAAGATTCTCTCTCTCCCCCTTTCTCTACCCCTCCCTAACTTGGGCATGTACTCTCTCATGTGTGCTTTCTCACACACATGCTTGCTCTCTCTCTCTAAATAAATGAACTTAAAAAATAAAAAAAAAGAATGAGCATACAGTGTTCCATGAGCCCTTTAAGCAACCTCTGTTAGTGAAATTCATAGAAATAGCATCTGATTGTGTATTCTGAGAAAAACTGGCACATTAGCTAAGAATGGTGCTGCATAAATATTTTCCTATGGTGTTTTTGGTAGCACATGAGCTTATTCATCTGCCTTTAGTGCCTTTCTGAAAAATAAAACTTAAAAGTCACCAATTTAAAGTGTGCATTGTCTTATAGTTTGATCATTAAATTGTTAAGAATGAAGAAATCACAGAAGTTTTCTGTGCTCTTTACTATGTAAATTGAAGCTAGCAACAATCGTTTATAGGCAGCTGTTGCCTTTAATATTTCAACTTATTCATGCTGAGATCTTTAAAACTCATCCACTTTTGAGAACTGCTTTCTCATTAAATGTCAACCTTACTGACTATTAAGTAATGATAACTCTTCTTCCTTAACTGGGAATTGTGGAGAAGAATCCTCAACAGATTTCAAACAACAAACTATTAAAACAGCCTCTTGTTGTAAAGGACAAGCCCCTCCCCCCCCTTTTTTTAGAAAGCACACGAAAAAGAATAAATGCATTTTCTGTTACTACTGCTTGGTACACATGTTATCTGGATGTTGTTTCTCATCTTGCTCCACAACCCACACAACATCCACTCTAGTCAGTGAAAGCTCTGTGGATAGATCATCTTCACAGGAGACAGAAAAAGTCATGATCCTTTGATGGATTAAAGATAAAATATTTAAAATTCAAAAAAAAATAGCATAAAAGAAAGGGAAGATGGTAGTAATAAGATAGTTTGTTGTACCACCTTCCTCCATTTGAATTAAAGGATAATGATGTTTGTGACCTTGAACATTAAATAATCCATATATATTCTTTTTATTTTCTTCTTGCCTTGTTGAGGCAACAGTAAATATTTCAACCCTATGTGACTTCATGCTAGCTTTCCTCGGATTTTCACTATATAAACAAAAAGAGGTTTGGCAGCCAAACTTCTTTGTCCCCAACATAACATCTTTCATCAATCAGATTCCTCCATCAATCAGTGAACAAAACTAACTGACATCTACATGTAATAAGTTTTCTTTATTTATAAACTTATCATCTGTTCTGCCTGGCATGGTAATTGCTTAGTAGAAGTTTATGGGATGACATATACTATACAATATTGGTAGCTTCCCCTAATACATCTTGAGTGTGTAAGATATATATAACCTTATTCCTGCTTTCCATGGCTTGGAGGGAGGGGGGAAGAGGCAGCTGAAATGAAGAAGGACGAATGAGACAAAATGGCAGCCTAAATGAGTATAATCAACTCTCTCAAAGCTTTCACAGAGGAGGTGATGCTTTGGGCTATGAATTGAAAGATAAGAGTTCACTAAGCTGAAGGGGTCAGAAGAATCTCCCAGTTGGAGAAAACTGTATGTTCAGAAAGCATGGAGCATGAAGATACAGCCATTTTGGAATAATATTTGGCAGTTTCTTGTATAGTTAAGCATATATTCTGTTTACAATCCAGCAATTGCCCCCCTTAGGTATTTACCCAAGAGAAACAAAAAGATAGGCCCACAAATAAAAAAAAAAAGAAAAGAAAAAAGTCTTAAATAAGAGGATTTATGACAGCTCTACTTATTCAGAATAGACAAAAACTGGAAACAACCCAATGTCATCAGAGAAGAATAAGACAAACTTAATAAGCAATATTCATACAATGGAAACTACTCCACATAAAGAATAAGCTGCTGATTTCAAAAATACTATGTTGAGCTAAAGAAGCCAGAAAGGAAGAGTACATACTATATGATTCCACTTATATGAAGTTCAAGTACAGGCAAAACTATTCAATAGTGATAGAAATCAGAATAGTAGTTGTCTATGAGAGGAGAGGGAAATTGACAAAGACACAAAGAGAACTTTCTGCTATGTTAGCAATGTGTTAAATTTTGATTGGGGTGGTGTTACACAGCTACTTATATTTATCAAAACTTACCAAATTACAGACTTAAGATCAGTACATTTCACTGTATGGAAATTTCTCCTTGATAGAAATAATGAGCAAAAAAGAATTAATGAGACAGTATTAGAACAAATAAACAAGGATATAAGGGCTGAAACCACATAGTATAGAAAACTGCAAGTAGTTTAGCAGTGATGGAGCACAGTGTTTGAGCAGAGAAGGAACAGGGAATGAGCCTGGAAAGGTGAGAACTGTGAAACTGGAATGCCAATGTTTCCATGTTTCGGACCAAAGAAAACTGGAACCTGGGTTAAAGGATAAATCTTGGAAGTTAAAGAGTGATTGACTACCCAGAGACCTCCAGAAATCTTAGAGTTCTCTCTCTCTTTCCTTATCTAAGGAGAATGAAATCCTGAGTCAGTCCTTTACATTCCAAAGAACTATAAAAACTAGAGAGTAGGAACACCTGCATGGCTCAGTTGGTTAAGCATCTGACTTCAGCTCAGGTCATGATCTCACGGTTCGTGAGTTCAGAGCCCTACATTGGGCTCTGTGCTGACAGCTTAGAGCCTAGAGCCTGCTTCAGATTCTGCATCTCCCTCTCTCTCTGCCCCTCCCCTACTCACATGTTCTCTCTCTTTCGAATGTAAATAAACATTAAAAAAACTTTTAACTAAAGAGTAAAAAAAAAAAAGAAAAAAAACTAAGGAGTAAAGGTTTCTCTTCTTCCCTCAAGAGATGATGGGGCAGCATGTAGCCTATATAAACTCCCAGATTCATAATTTCAAGATTCTTCTCCCATAGTGTAGTATCTCCCTTTCCCCAACATACAGGATAACATCTGGCTCTCATTGTATCACATGTGAATTACTAGGTGTGAGGAATGAGTGCAGTCATTGCTGTAATGATAACTCTATCTCTGCCTCCAAAACCTCATGTTTGCATTCAAGATGAATATACATATAAATTTTTAAAATTTATCAAAGAGGAATTAGATCATAAGAGCTTCCTATAACATGCAAGAAGTGTCTAGATTTATCTTGTTGCCACTGGGAAGACAGATTTAGAAGGGTTTTAAACACAGGGAAAAGATCATATTTGAGTACAGGAAGATCATTTAGCACTATGCCAGGGTGCACTATGGACAATAAATCCAACATGATCAAGACTGAAGGCAGCAAGATGATTAAGAGGAAGCTGCCAATGGCCCTGGTCGGAACTAATGGGATAAACATCAGTAATGGGGAATTAGCAAAGGGAACAGACGTAAGCAATGTCAGGAAGGTAGGAATGAAAGTTTTAGACTCCTATAGGATGATTCCCACACAGTGCCTAGTAGATCTGTTTGTATAACCAGTGGGATTTGGAACATGGAGATTTAAAAGTCAACTGACTCAGCACTGGGCTGGCTGGGAGGGTAAGTGATAGCTGGGTCACCACCCTTAACAAAACAACAGCCCACAGAAAGACAACACAGAAACGGAAGTTTGCACAATTCCTGGGGCAAACAATAGGGAGATCTATTTATACTGATTTTAAGTGAGCATGTTGGAGGACTTCTCTGGGAACAAAGGAGCTGGCAGGTGTCATTTTCTTCCCCTGCCCTCCAGCATAAACACAGTGCCACTTGCAGGAGCCAGCACTGCACAGACACTTGCTACCTAATCTCCTGACAGTGCACCCAGCCCACCAGTTCTCCTAAGGACTCGCCCACTCCAAGCCTGCTGCCCATCACACTGGGCTCAGTGCAAATTTTGTTAATACCACTGCCCCACCCCTGAGTTCCTCTGAGGGCATGCCTCCTCATAGCTGGCCTGCCTAAGTCCCACTAACAACACAGTGAGAAAGCACAACCCACAACAGGCAGAGAGTCAGTGCAGATAACTGGACTAGAAGGAAAAGTGACTCAGACACAACATCAGGGTGCCAGGAACACTCATAGGAGACCCCCCTGAAGTGCCAGTTTCTGGTGAACAGGGGACACTGCACTGCAGGGCACTATAGTATCTCTTCTTCATGAAGCCACTACTTTTAACAGAAGATGTAGCTGACTTTCCTAACAAACAGAAACAGACACAGAGAGGCGGACAAAATGAGGAGGCAGAATATGTCCCAGATGAAAGAAAGGACAAAAATCAGAGCAGGAGATCTAAACAAAACATAAATAAGTATTATGCTTGATAGAGAATTATAATAATGATCATAAAGATGCTCACTGGACTTGAGAAAACATAAATACATGGAGATTAAATACCATACTACTAAAAAAATTAGTGGATCAAGCATGAAATCAAAGAGGAAATCAAAAAATACATGGAGACAAATGAAAATGAAAACACAGCAGTCCAAAATCTTTGGGACCCAGGAAAAGCTGTTCTAAGAGAGAAGTTTAAGCAAAGCAGACCTACTTGAAGAACCGAGAAACATCCCAAAGAAACAACCTAACCATATCTAAAGAAACTAGAAAGAGAACAACAAACAAAAACCAAAACCTATAGAAGGAAAGAAATAATAAAGATTACAACAAAAATAAATGAAATGGAAACTAAAAAACAATAGAACAAATCAGTGAAAACCAAGAGCTGATTCTTTGAAAAGATCAACTGCAGCCAAATTCATTAAAAAAAAAAAGACTCAAATAAATAAAATCTGAAATGAAGGGGGAGAAATAACCATTAACACCACAGAGATATAAAAGACTGTAAGGAATATTATGAAAAATTATATGCAAACAAACTGGACAACCTTGAAGAAATGAATAAATTTCTAGAAATGTATAACCTCCCAAACCTGAATCAGGAAAAAAACAGAAAATGCAAATAGACCAATACCAGCAATGAAATTGAATCAGTAGTCAAAAAACTCCCAACAAACAAAAGTCCAGGGCCAGACAGCTTCACAGGTGAATTCCACCAAAAATTTAAAGAAGAGTTAATAAGAGTTACTTATTCTCCTCAAACTATTCCAAAAAATAGAAAAACAAGAAAAATTTCCTGAAACATTCTCTGAAACCACAATTACCCTGATAGCAAAACCAGATAGACTCCACTAAAAAAGAGAACTATAGGCTGATGTCTGTGGTCAACATAGATACAAAAATCTTCAACAAAATATTAGCAAATGGAAACAACACATTTAAAAAAATCATACACCATGATCAAATGTATTTATCCATGGGATGCAAGGATGGTTCAATAGTCACAAGTCAATCAATCTGACACATTACATCAACAAGAGAGAGACATCGTATGATACTTTCAATAGATGTAAAAAAAAAATCATTTGACAAAGTACAACATCCATTTATGATTAAAAAAACCCTCAACAAAGTAGGCTTAGAGGGAAAACACGTCAAGATAATAAATTCCATCTATGAAAAAACACACCTAACATCATCCTTAATGGGGAAAAACTGAGAGCTTTTCCCCTAATATCAGGAATAAGACAAGGATGTCCACTCTCACCACTGTTATTTTACATAGTACTGGAAGTCCTAGCCACAGCAATCAAACAAAAAGATATAAAAAGCATCCAGATCAGTAAGGAAGAAGTAAAACTGTCACTATTTGCAGACAACTTGATACTAATATAGAAAATTCAAAAGAATCTCCCAAAAAACTGCTAGAACTAAGAAATGAATTCAGTAAAGTCATAGGATACAAAATCAATGTATAGAATTATGTTGCATTTCTCTACACCAATAATGAAGCAGGAGAAAGAGAAATTAAGAAAACAATCCCATTTACAACTGCACCAAAAATTATAAGATGCTTAGGAACAAACCTAACCAAAGAGTTGAAAGATCTGTACTCCGAAGACTACAAAACTAATGAAAGAAATTAAAAACCCCACAAAGAAATGGAAAGACATTCCATGCTCATGGATTGCAAGAACAAATATTGTTAAAATGTCTATACTACTCAAAGCAATTTACGCATATAATGCAATCCCTATCAAAATACCACCAACATTTTTCACAGATCTAGAACAAACAATCCTAAAATGTGTACGGAACCACAAAAGACTTCAAATAGCCAAAGCAATCTTGAAAAAGAAAAGCAAAGCTGGAGGCATCACAAATCTGGACTTCAAGTTATATTACAAAGCTGTAGTAATCAAAATAGTATGGAAGTGGCACAAAAAATAGACACATAGATCAATGGAATAGAACAGAAAACCCAGAAATAAAACCACAACTATATGGGCAATTAATCTTTGACAAAGCAGGTAATAATATCAAAAGTAAAAAAGACAATCTCTTCAACAAACGGTGTTAGGAAAACTGGACAGCAACATGCAGAAGAATGAAATTGGACCACTTTCTTACACCACACACAAAAATAAATTCAAAATGGATTAAAGAACTAAACGTGAGACCTGAAACTATAAAAATCCTAAAAGAGAATGTAGGCAGTAACTTCTTTGACATCAGTCAAAGCAACTGCTTCTAGGTAGGTTGCCTGAGGCAAGGAAAACAAAAGCAAAATTAAACTATTGGGACTACATCCAAATAAAAATCTTCTACACTGTGAAAGAAACAATTGACAAAACTAAAATACAATCTTCTAAATGAAAGAAGATATTTGCAAATGACATATCCAATAAAAGGTTAGTATCCAAGTTATAAAGAGAACTTATACAACTCAACACACACAAAAACCAAATAAACCAATTAAATGGACAGAAGACCTGAACAGACATTTCTCCAAAGAAGACTTCCAGATGGCCAACAGACACATGAAAAGATGCTCGTTATCACTTACCATCAGGGAAATGCTAATGAAAACTACAGTGATATATCACCTCACACCTGTCAGAATGACTAAAATCAAAAACTCAAGAAACAAGTGTTGGCAAGAATGTGAAGAAAAAGGAACACTTGTACACCGTTGGTCGAAGTGCAAACTGGTACAACTACCATGGAAAACAGTTTGGAGATTCCTCAGAAAGTTAAAAACGGAACTACCCTATAATTCAGTAATCATAGAGTTTTTTACTCAAAGAACACAAAAACACTAGGAATATATGCACCCCTATGTTTCTTGAAACATTATTTACAATAGCCAAATTATGAAAGAACCCAAATGTCCATCAGTTGATGAATGAATAAAGAAGATATATATGTATATACAACAGAATACTATTCAGCCATAAAAAAGAATTAAATCCTGCCATTTGCAACACAATGGATGGATCTAGAGGGTATAATGCTAAACAAAATAAGTCAGAGAGACAAATATCATATGATTTCACTCATATGTGGAACTTAACCAAACAAATGAGCAAAGGAAAAAAGAGAGAGACTGAGAGAGACAAATTGAGAAACACACTCTTAACTATAGACAACAAACTGATGGCTACCAGAGATAAGGTGGGGGGAGGGGGGTCAGGGGATGGGTGAAATAGGTGATAGAGATTAAAAAGTACACTTATCATGATGAGCACCGAGTGATGTATAGAATTGTTGAATCACTATATTATACACCTGAAACTAACATAACACTGTATGTTAACTATACTGGAATTTGTTTTAAATTAAAAATTAAAAAGAGGGAGAGAAGAGTTATCAATAATGTAGCTGTGGGAAAACCCCAGACTGTAAGATTGATTGTCAAGCGGGCCTCTTCCTCTGCAACCATTGATGACAGCCACTGAGATAGAAGAAGCATAAGTGGTAGTGACCCAGTAGTCTGGATTCCTCCCTGGAACACCTTTAGGGAAAAGCATTAGACTTCTTAGTTTTAACCTCTCACAGAACCCATTGGATGTTAAGAAGAGTAATATCCACGTCAGGTGGACTTAGTTCCCAGGAAACAAAGGAATAGCTTGTAACATTAGTTACAAGGGTCTTCTAATTCCATATTAGATAAGAAGGACTTTTGCTCTTGAACTGATTTGGTATTCTTTGTGGAGGGAGGGCATCTCCATAGGAGCCAAGGTGGTTAGGACAAGGAAGAAGAATGCATCTTCTTTATCAGATAATTCTTCCTCTGGGGACCCATTTTGTGAACTTGCACTCAATATGTTGACTCAAATTATAATGGCAAACTTGTGGTCTACATAATAAATTTTTGTTTTTAAGTTGAAAAAAAAGATTCCTAATAGAAATGTACAGTCACCTTGGTGCCACAAAACACATGTTTGATTTTTATAGTGCCTTTACTTTGGCATGGTGACATTAAATGAGATAGCATAGGTGAAAGTACAGTGATACCTACATACACAGTATACAAACAGTAAGTACAAATTTCACCTTTTGCTCTCCATCTACATTTCTTATACTTTAATACTCTGCCCTCATTTTTATTTACAGGTGAAACTATGAAAACTGATGAAATTTTCACAGCCTCATTTAAAACCACAAATATGGTCTATTGCCTCAAATTAATGGGCACTGAAATTCATGATACAATTAAAATGTGCTTATACTGCATAGAAAATAAAACCATGGCAGTAGGAAGAAAAAATGTTTCCTCCTCTTCTCCGGAAAACAGAAATATATAAAATATACATTTAGTGCACATCTAGCCACTCTAATGATTTCAGTAAACAAGGGAAAAGATAAAAACTGTATGACAAGCATATACAAAATGAATGAATGGTTCATATTCTAAATAAGAGAATGAAATAGAAAATAGGTAGACTTTACCACTTATATCCAATTCCAAAAGTTAAGTATATTATATTTATTCCCCAGTGACATCTACCATTAGCACTTAACAAAGATAGAAATATTGCCCTTCATTCAGTACTGAAAGCAGAGCCTAAAATTGGAGTTATTCAGAGAGTGGCATTGCATTCCAAAGTTGTCAAGTGTAAATTAAAACAAGTTTCAAGTCTAGACCATAAATATGAGAGAAGCCATTGATCTACACTGCTGCTTTCTTCCACTCCATAATAAGAATTTTATCAAAGCTCATATCCAACAAATAATGAGGCCAGCAAACCAGGACTTGTAAGGTGAGCCTAGACTACATATTGGAACTCTAGTTTCACGTCATTCAGGATGAAGAATGTTTCAGGAAAGCTTGTCCCTCGAATAGAAAAATGCCTAAGAAAACAGACTGTGGCACTAGAGACAGGAGAACATGTACATGGGTTAATGTCAAAAGATTGTACAATCTAGAAATTATGTCTTATTGAGTTCATAGCCTCCAACTCATAAAGAGACACTCAGCATTCAGGGTTCAACATTTACTGAGTACCTACTCTGTTCCAGGATCTTTATTAGAAAAGTCTGCTCCTCTTAGCTCATTTAAATTGCTTGTCAAACCAAAAATTCTTTATTATCTCTATGTTACAGAGACGGCAATTGAGAACCAGAGAATTACAGGGACCCAAAGTCACATGGTGAGGAAATATTATAGCTAAAATTTAACTCTGCTTTTATACCTCCATGAGCTATATTATATCCACAGTACGACAAGTGCCATCATTTCAAAATGTCAGAAAATTCGAAGAGCCTTCCCCAGGGGATGGAAGAGAGGAGGGCAGGGGTGGAGGGAGAAGAGCAGTGCCTGTATAGTGACTGGGAGGGAAACAGGGGCAGAGGTGTACACCTGGAATATTGATTATATTCTCTGCCTAGACCTGTGTGCTGGTGACATGAGTGTGTTCGCTTTGTACAAGTTCATCAAGCTATATACGCATTGTGCATACACTTTTCTGTATGCACATTATACTTAAAGAAAAAGTTGGTAAATGGAGAAGGAGGATGATTGACCTTACCAAGAGTCCCAGAGTTGCTCCTTAGCCCAGGTCAACTCCCTGATTATGCCTTTCTTCTTTCTCACAGGTGCAGGAGATAAGTTGGCTTCCTTTCCTCCTAAAGTTATAAAAAACAAAACAAAAACAAAAAAACCTTTAGCGACTACATTAGCCAAATACAAACCATTATAAGAGTAAACTTTTTTCTTGAAAATAAGTTTCAGCATATTCATATGGAGGTGGCACAGAATGAATAAAACATGAAAGTCAGGGGATCTTATCTGTAGTCTTACTACCAACTGACTGGAGCCTCTGGGCCTCAGTTTATTTGTCCATAAAAGAAGGGTTTCAACTAGAAAACCGCTAGAGTCCATTTTCCCATATATCTGCTTCAGGATATGTTTACAAGAATATTCATAGTAACACTGCTCATACAAGAAAAAAAGAAGGGTAGAAAAGTCTGCTGACAGGAGAATGGACAAATAAACTATGGTATAATTCATACAATGCAATATTCCATGGGAATAAAGTATATGAATTATGGTAATACATACACACTGGATGACTCTTAAAAGCATATTAAATAAGGAAAGCAGATTAGTGAAAAATTATATACACTGTAACACTATTGATGTAAAGTTAAAAGGAAGCAAATGAAAAAATATATTGTTTAGGGATTCATACATATCTGGTAGAACTGTAAAGAATACCAACTGAATGATAAATACAAAATTCAGGACACTGGTGATTTCTGGAGGAGGCAGGGTGATAAGGGAGGATATGGAATAGAACAGAATTTTCAATAGTATTACTGATTTTTATTTCCTAAGTTTGTGAATTCATGAGTATTTGCATGGTTGTTATACTTTATAACTCACATGCCATACATAATCTTTTTTTTCTTTTTTTTATTTGAGAGAGAGAGAGAAAGAACATGAGCAGGGAGAGGGGCAGAAAGAGAGAGAGAGAGAGAGAGACAGAGAGAGAATCTTAAGCAGGCTCCACACTCAGCTGGAGGGCTGAGCTTGGAGCTTGAATGCAGGGCTCAATCCCATGACCCTGGGATCATGACCTGAGCCAAAATCAAAAGTCATGATCAACCAACTGAGCCACATAGGCACCCTCATACATAATCTTTTATGTACCAAATAATTCATGCATTTATAGAGTATGCATATTTTTCTCAGAAAATGTTGGAAATAAAGTCTAAGTACTAAATCTTAAAGTCACCAAAAAATTATTATTCTGATCTTTAACTACCCTAATACTAGGGTTTGTTCCCTATGGAGAGGAAGCAGGATCATGATTTTGTAGAGGAAGTTGCCCCCAAGAAGAGCAGGTGGGGTATTTTAGTCCTTTTGCTTGTTATCCTCACAGATCTCTGCCATGTAATAGGAAGTTATAATGGAAGAATGTCAGGGTTACCACTAACCTGTGTGATAACTGCAGGATGGCACACTCTCCATCCTCCACCCCAAGAACACAGTTGGGTGTGTGCATTTGGGCCCCTTTCATGGAAGAAAAAGCACATCTTCCTCCTGAAACAGCCCAAACTGAGGCACCTGGCTTGGTGAGCAAAGGGCAGGTCAGAATTCATTCCTCAGTCTACACTTAGCCACAAACCTTGGTGCGATACACAGCTGAAGCCAAAAGTGAATCATGTAAACATAACAGAAAACTCTTTATTCAGACAAAGAAATGAAACAACTCTTCTCTGGAAGAAATCATTTATTGACTTATGCCATTAATATTTATTGAGTATCTGTCTTACACCAAGTGCTATTTAAGATGTTGGACATTTAGAAGTTAACACAACAAACTCCTATTCTCAGGGAGCTTACATCCCAGCAAAAGAGACCAACTGTAAATCTATAAACAAGAAAAAATTGGATGATTTCTTTTTATTTTTTTATACTGCTTATTTATTTTTGAAAGAGCGTGAGCAGGGGACGGGCAGAGAGAGAGGCAGGCACCGAATCTGAAGCAGGCTCCAGGCTCTGATGATCAGCACAGAGCCTAACTCAGGGCTCAAACTCACAGACCACAGGATCATGACCTGAGCCAAAGTCAGAAGCTCAACTGACTGAGCCACCCAGGTGCCCCTAAATTAGGTAATTTCTGTTAGTATGTAGAAAATACTTATTTTATGCTCAACCTTCACATTTGACTTCAAATGAAACCACAAATTTTTCCTTATGTTTCTTCTGCCATTTGGTTTAAAAAACACTGAGTCTCATATTTTACTATAATGAAAGTAGCCTAGTTTCTATGAACAAAAGAATCCAAAGAGGCCAGATGGATGGTGTGACGGTCTTCCTGGTTTGTCAGTCTGACTAAGCTATAGTCTCCAGTTATTCAACCAAACATTAACCTAGGTGTTTCTGTAAAAGTATTTTATAGATGTGATTAAAGTCCATAAGCAGTTGGCTTTACCTAAGAGAGATTATTGTAGATATTCTGAGTGGGCCTGACTGAATCAGTTTAAAGGCCTTCAAAGTTGAGCTGAGGCTTCTCTTAAGAAGAATAAATTTTACTTACGGACAGCAGCTTCAGCCTCTGCCCTTCCTGACAGCCTGCCCTATTAATTGCAGGCTTGGCTATGCCCGCTCACACACTGCACAAGCCAATTCCTTGTGATAAATGTCTTTGATGTATAACTCCTACTATTCTACTTCTTGATACAGATTGATTTAAGATGCGTTATTTTGGACTCCCATCATAAAAGATCCTGGATCTAAACACATCCTTGGTTATATGTTCCCTCAATAAATAAAACATGGTTTGGGAGGTGGGGAGATGGAAGGTAATTTACATTTATTGAGAGCCTACTCAGAACCCAGTATTTCCACATGCAGTGTCTCTACTCATTTTGACCAAGTCCCATGCAAGGTTATTATTAGTATCCCTGCTGTACTTATAAAGGGACTGAAACCAACAGAAATCATGTCATTTGCATAAGGTCACCCAATTCACAGGCAATCAAAACAGGATTCCAAAATGGATCCATATAAAGCCAAAGGCAAAACTTCCCATGCTGCGTTCCCTAGGAAGATAAACATCTTATAATCTTGTCAGCTTATACCATAAAGTTTTAAACTGAAACACTATTATGGCACTGGGAACTAAAGGGTAAATCAGCAAATAATCCAATTTAGTTAAAGGACTGGGAAAAAATCTGGAGGATAATCAAATTTTTCCTCAGGCATCGACAGAAACATATAAAACTCAATTTTTATAACAGACTATTGAATTTCTCAGAGGGATGTTGAAAAAGATGCCTAAGTGACCCAGAGGGTTCATTTAAGTATCTCCATTATAGGATTTGGGCTTCAATTTAAGGGGAAAAAAAGTGATTCACATTAAACCAAACAAATCAGGATCTGAAATGTAGCCGTATGCCAATCTGCCACTTAATGGCTTCTCCAGAAATACTTCACAGTTACCTTTCTATCCTCAGAGTCTCTTCCTTTAAGAAATTCACCTTGATTACTCTGTGCCTTTAAAGTGCTGAAATTGAACAGTCAAAATCCCAGTTCTATTTAAGAGTGCATCCCTTGGAGCCCAGGGCAACCTGTTACTTAAATATAACGTATGAATTTCACTGTATTTCAATGATTTGGGTGATATTTCCTTGACATTCACAATATGTCTGTAAATTAGAAGTGCTATAGTTTTAACACGAAATGAATAAAATGATCAAAAAAATCCTCCAGTTACTGCCTACCCCTGGAGGAGGGGGAAGCTAATCGAATTGCTATTCTCTGCATACATCAAGCTATACACAGAAACATGGTGAAAACACTAATAAATTGCCTTTTCTCATTATATTTTGCTTTACTTTTATGTTTTGTAATTCATGTAATTACTCATTGTCTTCTATTGAAGTATATAATAGAAAACCTTGATTAATCCATTGAAACCCTCAATTTACCATAATTTAGTAACCAGAAATTGTTTTCTAAATGTTGAGGCTATAGAGAAGCAAATGACAACATAACAACCTCTATCAGGACGTTTTTGTGGATTTTTTTCTTTTTCTCCTTTTATTTATTTATTTGAAGCACACCATCTCTTACAATAGAACATAAAAACCCAATCTAAGAACATTCATACATAAAAGGTCAGGCCTCACCAAATGTTTACAAGATAGCTCTTTCCAAATTCTGGGGACTGAGGATTATGCTCTCCAAAGGAAGTCTCCATCCTCTCTTGCTATGAACCCAAATACTATATGTGGAAACCCCAACCCTCATGTGACAGTGTTAGGAGATTTGGTCTTTGGGAGGTAATAAGGTTTAGAAGAGATCATAAGGGTAGAGCGCCAAGAAGAGATTAGTGTCCTAATAGAAGAAGCTAGAGCCCTTTAATGGTCTCCACCATGTGAGGGCACAGAAAGAAACAGGGAGGAGAGGAGCCAAGATGGCGGAACAGCAGGGAAGCTTTTTGTGTGTCTCACATTCATGAAATACAGCCAGACCAACACTAAACCGTCCTACACACCTAGAAAACTGATTGGAGGATTAACACAACAATCTGCACAACCTGAACCACAGAATTCAGCAGGTATGCAGCGCAGAGAGCTAAACTCGGGGAGCAAGAAGGCACAAAAGGTAGGGAACCGCTTTTGCGGGCGGAGAGAGGACGGAGACTGGGGAGCGAGGGACAATATGGGAAAAGCACCCCTCTCCCCCAAAAGCAGCCGGAGAGAAAGTGGAAAATTGAAAACAGCCACAGGGACTAAACTAAAAAGGGAGAAAGGAGAAAGGAGAGGGTTTAAATTCCATTAAGACTGTAAACAAGTGGAGCGCAAAGGCTGCAACTCTGCAGCTCGATAACTGGTGGTGTTCTGGTGGGAAGGGTGGACACAGTGGGGTCCATGAGGTTCTCAGGCCACACAGGGAAAAGAGGTTCCACTGCTGGAAGGACATTTGGTAGAGACTGTTGAGGCCACCTGGTCCCAGCAGACCCCGGAAGGTGGATACATTAGCTGGTGCTGGAACAAAGTCGTTAAGGGTGAAGGCTGGTGCCAGATGTGTGTTGTGATTTTCCATAATCCCTTAAATACTGCTGCTACACTGTCTCACAAACTTTTTCTGGGACAGGGTGGCACCTGGTCACAGTCTCAGTGCACCGGCAACAACAGGGTCCAGCAGGCGTACCTGGTTGCAGCCAATATTGCTCATTCAGCCATTGCTCAGTGAGACCCTCCTGCAGAGGGGCGGAACAGGTCAAAGCCGCAGCCCTTTGAAAATAAGGGGCCGGGGAAAACAGCCGCATCTGAGACAAAGCTTGGGAGAGAGTTACTGCCTGAGGTCTGGTCACGGAGACTGAAAAAGCAGGGACTGGATGAGAGTTGAAGACAGAGGATGGGTGCACGATTGCTGATCCAGGAGAGCAGACTGGGTAGCTGGCTGCTGCCATTTTCACCGCTCCTGCGCATGCGCATATGCACCTACAAGCTGTGCAACAATCAACCCCAGTAGGCTAGTAGCACCATCTAGTGGAGAGCAGAGCTGATACACTGAGCCTTGCCCAACTGGGCCAACTTCACTCTTCCAGAACACAAGTCTCACCGCCAGCTTAATTTATGGACTATAAAGAACTACACAGACTGACTTCTACAGGAAAATGAAGAAATTTTAGTCCTACTTCAATCTGTTAGTAGGTTCATCTATTCAATTTTCTTTTTTTTTTCTTTTTTCATTTTCTCTTTTACAAATCCTTTCTTTTCCTTGAATAAAAAAGAAAAAAAAATCATTTTTATTTTCATTAAAAATATCTTTCTTTAATTTTTATTACTATATTTTTTACTTTTGTGTAAATTTCTTCAAATTCTACTTTACTTCCATCATTTTATTTTAGTCTACTTCAGTGTAATCACCTTTTCAAATTTTCAAACAATTTCCTTTTTTCTTTTTTCTTTTTATTTTTCTTTCTTTTTCTTTCTTTACTTTTTCATTTATTTTCTTCAATGCAGAAAGAGAAAAACTTCATTTTCCTTCCAATTTCTATTAAAAATATTCTTATTTAATTTTCATTACTATATTTTTTGGTTTTATGGAAATTTTTTCAAATTCTATTTTACTTCCGTAATTTCATTTTAGTCTACCACAGTGTATTCCCTTTTTTCAAATTTTCAAATGATTTCTTTTTTCTTTCCCTTTTTTCTTCTTTATCTTTTTTCTCTTTTTCATTTCTTTTTTTCATAAATACAGAAAATGAAAAAATTCATATTTATTTTTAATTTCTATTAAATTTTTTTCTTTAATTTTTTTCTACTATATTCTTTACTTTTGTGCATATTTTTTCAAATTCTATTTTGCCCCCATCATCTCATTTTAGTCTACTTCAGTGAATTCATTTTTTCAAATTCTCAAACGATTTCCTTTTTTTCATCCCTCCCTTTTTTTCCTCTAATCTGTCAAACCACTTTCAACACCCAGACCAAAACACACCTAGGATCTAGCATCATCTATTCGATTTGTGTGTGTGTGTTTAATTTTTAATTTTAATATTTTTTTATTTTAATTTTTTTAATTTCAATTTTTCTACCTCATTAATTCCTTTTCTCCCTTGAAAATGACAAAATGAAGGAATTCACCCCAAAAGAAAGAGCAGGAAGAAACAACAGCCAGGATCTTAACCAACACAGACACAAGCAAGATGTCTGAACCAGAATTTAGAATTACGATAATAGAATACCAGCTGGAGTAAAAAATAAATTAGAATCCCTTTCTGCAGAGATAAAAGAAGTAAAAAATAGCCAGAATGAAATTAAAAATAGTATAACTGAGCTGCAATCATGAATGCATGCAGCGGCGGCAAGGATGGATGAGGCAGAACAGAGAATCAGTGATATAGAGGACAAACTTAGAGAGAATAACAAACCAGAAAAAAAAGAGAGAGATTAAGGCAAAAGATCCCGATTTAAGAATTAGAGAAATCAGTGGCTCATTAAAAAGGAACAACATCAGAATCATAGGGTTCCCAGAAGAGGAAGAGAGAGAAATAGGAGTAGAAGGGTTATGTGAGCAAATCATAGCAGAAAACTTCCTTAACATGGGGAAAGACACACATCAAAATCCAGGAAGCACAGAGGACCCCCATTAGATTCAACAAAAAACAACCATCAAGACATATCATAGTCAAATTCACAAAACACTCAGGCAAGGAGAGAATCATGAAAGCAGCAAGGGAAAAAAAAGTCCCTAACCTACAAGGGAAGACAGATCAGGTTTGCAGCAGACCTGTCCACAGAAACTTTGCAGGCCAGAAAAGAGTGGCAGGATACATTCAGTGTGCTGAATCAAAAAATATGCAGCCAAGAATTCTTTATCCAGCAAGGCTGTCATTCAAAATAGAAGGAGAGAGATTACTGGAGAAGATGGCAGCGTAGGAGGACACTGGGCTCACCTTGTCCTGCTGATCACTTAGATTCCACTGAAAATGCCTAAATAACCCAGAAAACTGCCAGAAGACTAGCAGAACGGACTCTCTGGAGCAAAGTGTAGGCAAGAGGCCCACAGAAGAGGGTAGGAAGGACAGAGAGGTGGTGCATGCTACACGGACTGGCGGGGGGAGCCGGGGTGGTGGAGGAGCAGCCCGCCCAGCAAGGCAAAATGCCTGAGTCTGGCTTGCAAAGGCAGAGGGGCCACACTGCGTGAGTTCTGACATCCAGCAGGACTTAACATCTGGAATGTTATAAGTCCACAGCTCTGCTCAGAGAGCAGGAGGGTGAGAGGACACCAGGAGGGAGAGGTGTTGAGCCCTGGAAGACAGAGCTCAGCTGGGAACAAAGGCACTGGCCAGTGCCATTTCCCTCTCCCATCCCCCAGCCATAATCCCAAAGGGAACCAGTTCACCGAACTTGCTTGCACCGCGCAAACACCCAACGCTGTGCTTCTGTGGATCCATCCCTCCGACAGGCCGGCCTCATTCCTGGTGCTTCAGGGCCGCTCCCACAGGGGACCACCAACAGCAAAGCGAGCTGAGCCAGCCCTTCCCATCCCTGTGCACCTTGCAGATCCACCCCGGCTAATACACCAGATCTCATCAAAGCAGCACCACAACTCTGGCAGTGTGCAAGTATCCCAGACAGGAACCACACCACTCCAGAGTGAGTCCTGTCCCTGGGAGAGGGGAAGATAAGGTACACACCAGTCTGACTGTGGCCCCAATGGCGGGCTGAGGACAGACATCAGGTCTGACTGAGGCCCCACCCACCAACACAAGTTACACCAAACAGCACAGGGGAAGTGCCCTGCAGTTCCGTGCCACACCAGGGACTATCCAAAATGACGAAACAGAAGAATTCTCCTCAAAAGAAACTCCAGGAAGTAGATACAGCTAACGAATTGATCAAAAGTGACTTAAGCAATAAAACGGAACATGAATTTAGAATAATAGTCATAAAATTAATCGCTGGGCTTGAAAAAGTATAGAGGACAGCAGAAAATCTATTGCTACAGAGATCAAGGGACTAAGAAATAGTCACGAGGAGCTAAAACATGCTATAAATAAGGTGCAAACTAAAATGGTGGTGACCACAGCTCGGACTGAAGAGGCAGAGGACAGAATAGATGAATTAGAAGATAAAATTATGGGAAAAGAGCAAGCTGAGAAAGAGATTAAAAAAATCCAGGAGTATGAGAGGAGAATTAGAGAACTAAGTGATGCAATCAAATGCAACAATATCTGTATAATAGGAATTCCAGAAGGGGAAGAGAGAAAGGGGCTGAGGGTGTACTTGAACAAATCATAGCTGAGAACTTCCCTTATCTGGGGAAGGAAAAAGGCATTGAAATCCAAGAGGCACAGAGAACTCCCTTCAGATGTAACTTGAATCGATCTTCTGCACAACATGTCATAGTGAAACTGAAAAAATACAAGGATAAAGAGAATTCTGAAAGCACCTAGGGATAAACACGCTCTAACATATAAAAGGAGACCGATAAGACTAGTGACAGACCTATCTACTGAAACTTCGCAGGCCAGAAAGGAATGGAAGGAAATCTTCAATGTGATGAACAGAAAAAATATGCAGCCGAGAATCCTTTATCCAGCAAGTCTGTCATTCAGAATAGAAGTACACATAAAGGTCTTCCCAAACAAACAAAAACTGAAGGAATTCATCACCATTAAACCAGCCCTACAAGAGATCCTAAGGGGGACCCTGTGAGACAAAGTACCAGAGACATCACTACAAGCATAAAACATACAGACATCACAATGACTCTAAACCCGTATCTTTCTATAATAACACTGAATGTAAATGCATTAAATGTGCCAACCAAAAGACATAGGGTATCAGAATGGATAAAAAAACAAGACCCATCTATTTGCTGTCTACAAGAGACTCATTTTAGACCTGAGGACACCTTCAGATTGAAAGTGAGAGAATGGAGAACTATTGATCATGCTACTGGAAGCCAAAAGAAAGCTGGAGTAGCCATACTTATATCAGACAAACTAGACTTTAAATTAAAGGCTGTAATAAGAGACGAAGAGGGGCATTATATAATAATTACAGGGTCTGTCCATCAGGAAGAGCTAACAATTATAAATTTCTATGTGCTGAACAGGGGAGCCCCCAAATATATAAAACAATTACTCACAAACATAAGCAACCTTATTCATAAGAATGTGGTAATTGCAGGAGACTTTAATACTCTACTTACAGTAATGGATAGATCATCCAGACACAGGATCAATAAAGAAACAAGGGCCATGAATGATACATTAGAACAGATGGACTTGACAGATACATTTAGAACACTGCATCCCAAAGCAACAGAATATACTTTTTTCTCCAGTGCACATGGAACAGTCTCCAAGATAGATCACATACTGGGTCACAAAACAGCCCGTCGTAAGTATACAAGAAGTGAAATCATATCATGCATACTTTCAGACCACAATGCTATGAAGCATGAAATCAACTACAGGAAAAAGTCTGGAAAACCTCCAAAAGCGTGGAGGTTAAAGAACACCCTACTAACGAATGAATGGATCAACCAGGCAATTAGAGAAGAAATTTAAAAATATATGGAAACAAACGAAAGTGAAAATATAACAATCCAAATGCTTTGGGACGCAGCAAAGGCAGTCCTGAGAGGAAAACACATTGCAATCCAGGCCTATCTCAAGAAACAAGAAAAATCCCAAATACAAACTCTAACAGCACACCTAAAGGAAATAGAAGCAGAACAGCAAAGACACCCCAAGCCCAGCAGAAAAAGAGAAATAATCAAGACCAGAGCAGAAATAAACAATATAGAATCTAAAAAAACTGTAGAGCAGATCAATGAAACCAAGAGTTGGTTTTTTGAAAAAATAAACAAAATGGATAAACCTCTAGCCAAGCTTCTCAAAAAGAAAAGGGAGATGACCCAAATAGATAAAATCATGAATGCAAATGAAATTATTACAACCAATCCTTCAGAAATACAAGCAATTATCAGAGAATATATGAAAAATTATATACCAATATACTGAACAACCTGAAGAAATGGACAAATTCCTAAGCACCCACACGCTTCCAAAACTCAAACAGGAAGAAATAGAAAACTTGAACAGACCCATAACCAGCGACAACTTTGAATCAGTTATCAAAAATCTCCCAACAAATAAGAGTCCAGGACCAGATGGCTTCCCTGGGAAATTCGACCAGACAATTAAAGCACAGATAATACCTATCCTTCTCAAGCTGTTCCAAAAAATAAAAATGGAAGGAAACTTCCAGACTCATTCTATGAGGCCAGCATTACTTTGATTCCCAAACCAAACAGAGACCCAGGAAAAAAGAGAACTACAGGCCAATATTCCTGATGAACACAGATGCAAAAATTCTCAACAAGATACGGCAAATTGAATTCAACAGCATATAAAAAGAATTATTCACCATGATCAAGTGGGATTCATTCCTGGGCTGCAGGGCTGGGTCAACATTCACAAATCAATCAATGTGATATATCACATTAATAAAAGAGAAGATAAGAACCATATTATCCTGTCAATCGATGCAGAAAAAGCATCTGACAAAATTCAGCATCCTTTCTTAATAAAAACCCTTGAGAAAGTCGGGATAGAAGGAACATACTTAAACATCATAAAAGCCATTTATGAAAAGCCCACAGCTAATATCATCCTCAATGGGGAAAAACTGAGAGCTTTCCCCCTGAGATCAGGAACACGACAGGGATGCCCACTCTCACCACTGTTGTTTTACATAGTGTTGGAAGTGTTAGCATCAGCAATCAGACAACAAAAGGAAATCAAAGGCATCAAAATTGGCAATGATGAAGTCAATTTTCACTTTTTGCAGATGACATAGTATTATACATGGAAACCTGATAAACTGCACCAAAAGTCTCATAGAACTGATACATGTATTCAGCAAAGTCACAGGATACAAAATCAATGTACAGAAATCAGTTGCATTCTTATACACTAACAATGAAGCAACAGAAAGACAAATAAAGAAGCTGATCCCATTCACAATTATACAAGAAGCATAAAATACCTAGGAATAAATCTAACCAAAGATATAAAAGATCTGTATGCTGAAAAATATACAAAGCTTATGAAGGTAATTGAAGAAGATATAAAGAAATGGAAAAATATTTGTGTTCGTAGATTGGAAGAATAAGTATTGTTAAAATGTCAATACTACCCAAAGCAATCTACACATTCAATGCAATCCCAATCAAAATGGCACCAGCATTCTTCTCGAAACTAGAACAAGCAATCCTAAAATTTGTATGGAACCACAAAAGACCCCGAATAGCGAAAGGAATTTTGAAAAAGAATACCAAAGCAGGAGGCATCACAATCCCAGACTTTAGCCTCTACTACAAAGCTGTAATCATCAAGACAGCATGGTATTGGCACAAAAACAGACACATAGACCAATGGAATAGAATGGAAACCCCAGAATTAGACCCACAAAAGTATGGTCAACTAATCTTTGACAAAGCAGGAAAGAACATCCAATGGAAAAAAGACAGTCTCTTTAACAAATGGTGCTGGGAGAACTGGACAGCAACATGCAGAAGGTTGAAACTAGACCACTTTCTCACACCATTCACAAAAATAAACTCAAAATGGATAAAGGACCTAAATGTGAGACAGGAAACCATCAAAACCTTAGAGGAGAAAGCAGGAAAAAACCTCTCTGACCTCAGCTGCAGCAATTTCTTACTTGACACATACCCAAAGGCAAGGGAATTAGAAGCAAAAATGAAGTATTGGGATCTCATGAAGATAAAAGCTTCTGCACTGGAAAGGAAACAATCAACAAAACTAAAAGGCAACCAACGGAATGGGAAAAGATATTTGCAAATGACATATCAGACAAAGGACTAGTATCCAAAATCTGTAAAGAGCTCACCAACTCCACACCTGAAAAACAAATAATTATGAATAGTGAAGAAATGGGCAGAAGACATGAACAGACACTTGTCTAAATAAGACATCCAGATGGCCAACATGAAAAGATGCTCAACGTCGCTCCTCATCAGGGAAATACATATCGCAACCACACTCGATACGACCTCACACTGGTCAGAGTGGCTAAAACGAACAATCAGGAGACTATAGATGCTGGCGAGGATGTGGAGAAATGGGAACCCTCTTGCACTGTTGGTGGGAATGCAAACTGGTGCAGCCGCTCTGGAAAACTGTATGGACGTTCCTCAAAAAATTGAAAATAGATCTACCCTATGACCCACGAATAGCACTGCTAGGAATTTACCCAAGGGATACAGGAGTGCTGATACACAGGGGCACTTGTACCCCAATGTTTAGAGCAGCACTTTCCACAATAGCCAAATTATGGAAAGAGCCTAAATGTCCATCAACTGATGAATGCATAAAGAAATCATGGTTTGCCCTCCCGCTGCTACAGGGCCCCTCCTGAAGTGGATCACCTAAGGAGAAGTGAGCTAAGCCTGCCCTCCTGCCCCCATGCACCTTGCCTACCCACCCCAGCTAATACGCCAGATCCCCAGCATCACAAGCCTGGCAGTATGCAAGTAGCCCAGACGGGCCACGCCACCCCACAGTGAATCCCACCCCTAGGAGAGGGGAGGAGAAGGCACACACCAGTCTGACTGTGGCCCCAGCGGTGGGCTGGGGCCAGACATCAGGTCGGAATGCGGCCACGCCCACCAACTCCAGGTATACACCACAGCACAGGGGAAGTGCCCTGCAGGTCCTCACCACTCCAGGGACTATCCAAAATGACCAAGCGGAAGAATTCCCCTCAGAAGAATCTCCAGGAAATAACAACAGCTAATGAACTGATCAAAAAGGATTTAAATAATATAACAGAAAGTGAATTTAGAATAATAGTCATAAATTAATCGCTGGGCTTGAAAACAGTATACAGGACAGCAGAGAATCTCTTGCTACAGAGATCAAGGGACTAAGAAACAGTCACGAGGAGCTGAAAAGCGCTTTAAACGAAATGTAAAACAAAATGGAAACGACGACAGCTCGGATTGAAGAGGCAGAGGAGAGAATAGGTGAACTAGAAGATAAAGTTATGGAAAAAGAGGAAGCTGAGAGAAAGAGAGATAAGAAAATCCAGGAGTATGAGGGAAAAATCAGAGAACTAAGTGATACACTAAAAAGAAATAATATACGCATAATTGGTATCCCAGAGGAGGAAGAGAGAGGGAAAGGTGCTGAAGGGGTACTTGAAGAAATTGTAGCTGAGAACTTCCCTGAACTGGGGAAGGAAAAAGGCATTGAGGGGCGCCTGGGTGGCGCAGTCGGTTAAGCGTCCGACTTCAGCCAGGTCACGATCTCGCGGTCCGTGAGTTCGAGCCCCGCGTCGGGCTCTGGGCTGATGGCTCAGAGCCTGGAGCCTGTTTCCGATTCTGTGTCTCCCTCTCTCTCTGCCCCTCCCCCGTTCATGCTCTGTCTCTCTCTGTCCCAAAAATAAATAAACGTTGAAAAAAAAAAAAATTTAAAAAAAAAAAAGGCATTGAAATCCAAGAGGCACAGAGAACTCCCTTCAGACGTAACTTGAATCGTCGATCTTCTGCACAACATATCATAGTGAAACTGGCAAAATACAAGGATAAAGAGAAAATTCTGAAAGCAGCAAGGGATAAACGTGCCCTCACATATAAAGGGAGACCTATAAGACTCCTGACTGATCTCTCTTTGAAACTTGGCAGGCCAGAAAGAATTGGCACGAGATCTTCAGTGTGCTAAACAGCAAAAATATGCAGCCGAGAATCCTTTATCCAGCAAGTCTGTCATTTAGAATAGGAGAGATAAAGGTCTTCCCAAACAAACAAAAACTGAAGGAATTTGTCACCACTAAACCAGCCCTACAAGAGATCCTAAGGGGGAACCTGTGAGACAAAGTACCAGAGACATCACTACAAGCATAAAACATACAGACATCACAATGACTCTAAACCCGTATCTTTCTATAATAACACTGAATGTAAATGGATTAAATGCGCCAACCAAAAGACATAGGGTATCAGAATGGATAAAAAAACAAGACCCATCTATTTTCTGTCTACAAGAGACTCATTTTAGACCGGAGGACACCTTTAGATTGAGAGTGAGGGGATGGAGAACTATTGATCATGCTACTGGAAGCCAAAAGAAAGCTGGAGTAGCCATACTTATATCAGACAAACTAGACTTTAAATTAAAGGTTGTAACAAGAGGGGCGCCTGGGTGGCGCAGTCGGTTAAGCGTCCGACTTCAGCCAGGTCACGATCTCGCAGTCCGGGAGTTCGAGCCCCGCGTCAGGCTCTGGGCTGATGGCTCAGAGCCTGGAGCCTGTTTCTGATTCTGTGTCTCCCTCTCTCTCTACCCCTCCCCCGTTCATGCTCTGTCTCTCTCTGTCCCGAAAATAAATAAACGTTGAAAAAAAAAAAAATAAAGGTTGTAACAAGAGATGAAGAAGGGCATTATATAATAATTACAGGGTCTATCCATCAGGAAGAGCTAACAATTATAAATGTCTATGCGCCGAATACCGGAGCCCCCAAATATATAAAACAATTACTCATAAACATAAGCAACCTTATTGATAAGAATGTGGTAATTGCAGGGGACTTTAACACCCCACTTACAGAAATGGATAGATCATCAGACACACGGTCAATAAAGAAACAAGGGCCCTGAATGATATGCTGGATCAGATGGACTTGACAGATATATTTAGAACTCTGCATCCCAAAGCAACAGAATATACTTTCTTCTCGAGTGCACATGGAACATTCTCCAAGATAGATCATATACTGGGTCACAAAACAGCCCTTCATAAGTTTACAAGAATTGAAATTATACCATGCATACTTTCAGACCACAATGCTATGAAGCTTGAAATCAACCACAGGAAAAAGTCTGGAAAACCTCCAAAAGCATGGAGGTTAAAGAACACCCTACTAACGAATGAGTGGGTCAACCAGGCAATTAGAGAAGAAATTTAAAAATATATGGAAACAAACGAAAATGAAAATATAACAATCCAAATGCTTTGGGACGCAGTGAAGGCAGTCCTGAGAGGAAAACACATTGCAATCCAGGCCTATCTCAAGAAACAAGAAAAATCCCAAATACAAAATCTAACAGCACACCTAAAGGAAATAGAAGCAGAACAGCAAAGACACCCCAAGCCCAGCAGAAGAAGAGAAATAATCAAGATCAGAGCAGAAATAAACAATATAGAATCTAAAAAAACTGTAGAGCAGATCAATGAAACCAAGAGTTGGTTTTTTGAAAAAATAAACAAAATTGACAAACCGCTAGCCAGGCTTCTCAAAAAGAAAAGGGAGATGACCCAAATAGATAAAATCATGAATGAAAATGGAATTATTACAACCAATCCCTCAGAGATACAAACAATTATCAGGGAATACTATGAAAAATTATATGCCAGCAAATTGGACAACCTGGAACAAATGGACAAATTCCTAAACACCCACACTCTTCCAAAACTCAATCAGGAGGAAATAGAAAGCTTGAACAGACCCATAACCAGCGAAGAAATTGAATCGGTTATCAAAAATCTCCCAACAAATAAGAGTCCAGGACCAGATGGCTTCCCAGGGGAGTTCTACCATACATTTAAAGCAGAGATAATACCTATCCTTCTCAAGCTATTCCAAGAAATAGAAAGGGAAGGAAAACTTCCAGACTCATTCTATGAAGCCAGTATTACTTTGATTCCTAAACCAGACAGAGACCCAGTAAAAAAAGAGAACTACAGGCCAATATCCCTGATGAATATGGATGCAAAAATTCTCAATAAGATACTAGCAAATCGAATTCAATGGCATATAAAAAGAATTATTCACCATGACCAAGTGGGATTCATTCCTGGGATGCAGGGCTGGTTCAATATTCGCAAATCAATCAACGTGATACATTACATTAACAAGAAAAAAGAGAAGAACCATATGATCCTGTCAATCGATGCAGAAAAGGCCTTTGACAAAATCCAGCACCCTTTGTTAATAAAAACCCTTGAGAAAGTCGGGATAGAAGGAACATACTTAAAGATCATAAAAGCCATTTATGAAAAGCCCACAGCTAACATCATCCTCAACGGGGAAAAACTGAGAGCTTTTTCCCTGAGATCAGGAACACGACAGGGATGCCCACTCTCACCGCTGTTGTTTAACATAGTGCTGGAAGTTCTAGCATCAGCAATCAGACAACAAAAGGAAATCAAAGGCATCAAAATTGGCAAAGATGAAGTCAAGCTTTCGCTTTTTGCAGATGACATGATATTATACATGGAAAATCCGATAGACTCCACCAAAAGTCTGCTAGAACTGATACATGAATTCAGCAAAGTTGCAGGATACAAAATCAATGTACAGAAATCAGTTGCATTCTTATACACTAATAATGAAACAAAAGAAAGACAAATAAAGAAACTGATCCCATTCACAATTGCACCAAGAAGCATAAAATACCTAGGAATAAATCTAACCAAAGATGTAAAAGATCTGTATGCTGAAAACTATAGAAAACTTATGAAGGTAATTGAAGAAGATTTAAAGAAATGGAAAGACATTCCCTGCTCATGGATTGGAAGAATAAATATTGTCAAAATGTCAATACTACCCAAAGCTATCTACACATTCAATGCAATCCCAATCAAAATTGCACCAGCATTCTTCTCGAAATTAGAACAAGCAATCCTAAAATTCATATGGAACCACAAAAGGCCCCGAATAGCCAAAGGAATTTTGAAGAAGAAGACCAAAGCAGGAGGCATCACAATCCCAGACTTTAGCCTCTACTACAAAGCTGTAATCATCAAGACAGCATGGTATTGGCACAAAAACAGACACATAGACCAATGGAATAGAATAGAATCCCCAGAACTAGACCCACAAATGTATGGCCAACTCATCTTTGACAAAGCAGGAAAGAACATCCAATGGAAAAAAGACAGCCTCTTTAACAAATGGGTCTGGGAGAACTGGACAGCAACATGCAGAAGGTTGAAACTAGACCACTTTCTCACACCATTCACAAAAATAAACTCAAAATGGATAAAGGACCTAAATGTGAGACAGGAAACCATCAAAATCTTAGAGGAGAAAGCAGGAAAAGACCTCTCTGACCCCAGCCGTAGCAATCTCTTCCTCGACACATCCCCAAAGGCAAGGGAATTAAAAGCAAAAGTGAATTACTGGGACCTTATGAAGATAAAAAGCTTCTGCACAGCAAAGGAAACAACCAACAAAACTAAAAGGCAACCAACGGAATGGGAAAAGATATTTGCAAATGACATATCGGACAAAGGGCTAGTATCCAAAATCGATAAAGAGCTCACCAAACTCCACACCTGAAAAACAAATAACCCAGTGAAGAAATGGGCAGAAAACATGAATAGACACTTCTCTAAAGAAGACATCCGGATGGCCAACAGGCACATGAAAAGATGTTCAGCGTCGCTCCTTATCAGGGAAATACAAATCAAAACCACACTCAGGTATCACCTCACGCCAGTCAGAGTGGCCAAAATGAACAAATCAGGAGACTATAGATGCTGGAGAGGATGTGGAGAAACGGGAACCCTCTTGCACTGTTGGTGGGAATGCAAATTGGTGCAGCCGCTCTGGAAAGCAGTGTGGAGGTTCCTCAGAAAATTAAAAATAGACCTACCCTATGACCCAGCAATAGCACTGCTAGGAATTTATCCAAGGGATACAGGAGTACTGATGCATAGGGGCACTTGTACCCCAATGTTTATAGCAGCACTCTCAACAATAGCCAAATTATGGAAAGAGCCTAAATGTCCATCAACTGATGAATGGATAAAGAAATTGTGGTTTATATACACAATGGAATACTACGTGGCAATGAGAAAAAAATGAAATATGGCCTTTGGTAGCAACGTGGATGGAACTGGAGAGTGTGATGCTAAGTGAAATAAGCCATACAGAGAAAGACAGATACCATATGGTTTCACTCTTATGTGGATCCTGAGAAACTTCACAGAAACCCATGGGGGAGGGGAAGGAAAAAAAAAAAAGAGGTTAGAGTGGGAGAGAGCCAAAGCATAAGAGACTGTTAAAAACTGAGAACAAACTGAGGGTTGATGGGGGGTGGGAGGGAGGGGAGGGTGGGTGATGGGTATTGAGGAGGGCACCTTTTGGGATGAGCACTGGGTGTTGTATGGAAACCAATTTGACAATAAATTTCATATATTAAAAAAAAAAGAAAAGAAATCGTGGTTTGTATACACAATGGGATACTATGTGGCAATGAGAAAGAATGAAATATGGCCTTTTGTAGCAACGTGGATGGAATTGGAGAGTGTTATGCTAAGTGAAATAAGTCATACAGAGAAAGACAGATACCATATGTTTTCACTCTTATGTGGATCCTGAGAAACTTAACAGAAACCCATGGGGGAGGGAAAAAAAAGGTTAGAGAGGGAGGGAGCCAAACTTAAGAGACTCTTAAAAACTGAGAACAAACTGAGGGTTGCTGGGGGGTGGGAGGAGGCGAGGGTGAGTGATGGGTATTGAGGAGGGAACCTGTTGGCATGAGCACTGGGTGTTGTATGCAAACCAATTTGACAATAAATTTCATATTTAAAAAAAATAGAAGGAAAGATAAAAAGTTTCCCAGACAAACAAAAATTAAAGGAGTTTGTGACCACTAAACCAGCCCTCCAAGAAATTTATGGCGGACTCTCTGAGGGGAGAAAAAAAGGGGGGAAAAAAGACCAAAAGCAGCAAAGACTAGAAGGACCAGAGAACACGACCAGAAACTCCAACTCTACAAGCATCATAATGGCAAGAAATTCATATCTTTCAGTACTTACTCTATACATCAATGGACTCAATGCTCCAATCAAAAGACATAGGGTAACAGAATGGATAAGAAAACAAGATCCATTTATATGATGTTTACAAGAGACCCACTGTATACCTAAAGACACCTTCTGATTGAAAATAAGGGGATGCAATACCATCTATCATGCTAATGGTGAACAAAGAAAGCCAGAGTAGCCAAACTTATATCAGACAATCTAGACTTTAAAATAAAGACTGTATCAAGAGATGCAGAAGGGCATTATATCATAATCAAAGGGTCTATAGACCAAGAATACCTAACAATTGTAAACATTTATGTGCCAAATGTGAGAGCACCAAAATGTATACATCAATTAATCACAAACATAAAGAAACTCATCGACAGTAATACCTTAATAGTAGGAGACTTCAACACCCCACTCACAGCAATGGACAGATCATCTAATCAAAAAATCAACAAGGAAACAATGGCTTTGAATGACACACTGGACCAGATGGACTTAACAGATATATTCAGAACATTTCATCCTAAAACAGCAGAATATACATTCTTCTTGAGTGCACATGGAATGTTTTCAAGAATAGACCATGTACTGGGACACAAATCAGCCCTAAGTAAGTACAAAAAGGTCGAGATCATATCATGCATATTTTCAGACCACAACACTATGAAACTCAAAATCAACCACAAGAAAAAATTTGGAAAGGTAACAAATACTTGGAGACTGAAGAACATCCTACTAAAGAATGAATGGGCTAACCAAGCAGTTAAAGAGGAAATTAAAAAGTATATGGAAGTCAATGAAAATGATAACACCACAACCCAAAACCTCTGGGACACAGCAAAGGCAGTCATAAGAGTAAAGTATATAGCAATCCAGGCCTTCCTAAAAAGGAAGAAAGATCTCAGATACACAACCTAACCTTACGCCTCAAGGAACTGGAAAAAGAACAGCAAATAAAACCCAAAACCAGCAGAAGACAGGAAATAATAAAGATTAGAGCAGAAATTAATGCTATTGAAACCAAAAAAAACAGCAGAACAGATCAATGAAACCAGAAGCTGGTTCTCTGAAAGAATTAACAAAATTGATAAACCACTAGCCAGTTTGATCAAGAAGAAAAAGGAAAGGACCCACATAAAATCCAGAATGAAACAGGAGAGATCACAACCAACACAACAGAAATAAAAACAATAAGAGAATATTATGATCAATTATATGCCAATAAAATGGGTAACCTGGAAGAAATGGACAAGTTCCTAGAAACATATACACTACCAAAACTGAAACAGGAAGAAATATAAAATTTGAACAAACCCATAAGCAGTAAGGAAATCGAATTAGTAATCAAAAATCTGCCAACAAACAAAAGTCCAGGGCCATATGGCATTCCAGGGGAATCCTACAAAACATTTAAAGAAGGGTTAACACCTATTCACTTGAATCCATTCCAAAAAATAGAAATGGAAGGAAAACTTCCAAACTCTTTCTATGAAGCCAGCATTAACTTGATTCCAAAACCAGACAGAGACCCCACTAAAAAGGAGAACTGTAGACCAATTTCCCTGATGAACATGGATGCAAAAATCCTCAACAAGATATTAGCCAACCAGATCCAACAATACATTAAAAAAATTATTCACCATGACCAAGCAGGATTTATACCTGGGATGCAGGGCTGGTTCAATATCCGCAAAACAATTAACATGATTCATCACATCAATAAAAGAAAGGACAAGAACCATATGATCCTCTCAACAGATGCAGAGAAAGCATTTGACAAAATACAGCATCCTTTCTTAATAAAAACCTTCAAGAAAGTAGGAATAGAAGGAGCATACCTCAAGATCATAAAAGCCTTATATGAACGACCCAACGCTAATATCATCCTCATTGGGGAAAAACTGAGAGCTTTCCCCCTAAGGTCAGGAACAAGACAGGGATGTCCACTCTCACCACTGTTATTCAACATGGTATTGGAAGTCTTAGGCTCTGCAATCACACAACACAAAGAAATAAAAGGCATCCAAATCGGCCCGGAGGAGGTCAAACTTTCGCTCTTAGCAGATGACATGATACTCTATACGGAAAACCCAAAAGATTCCACCAAAAAACTGCTAGAATTGATTCATGAATTCAGCAAAGTGGCAGTATAAAATCAATGCACAGAAATCAGTTGCATTCCTATACACCAACAATGAAACAACAGAAAGAGAAATCAAGGAATCGATCCCATTTACAGTTTCATAAAAGACCATAAAATACCTAGGAATAAATCTAACTAAAGAGGTGAAAAATCTATCCACTGAAAACTATAGAAAGCTTATGAAAGAAATTGAAGAAAACACAAAAAAATGCAAAAAAGATTCCATGCTCATGGATAGGAAGAACAAATATTGTTAAAATGTCAATACTACCCAAAGCAATCTACATATTCAATGCAATCCCTATCAAAGTATTATTCACAGAGCTAGAACAAATAATCCTAACATTTGTATGGAACAAATAGCCAAAAGCAATCTTGAAAAAGAAAACCAAAGCAGGAGGCATCACAATCCCAGACTTCAAACTATACTACAAAGTTGTAATCATCAAGACAGTATGGTACTGGCACAAGAACAGACACTCAGATCAATGGAACAGAATAGAGAACCCAGAAATGGACCCACAAACGTATGGCCAACTTATCTTTGACAAAGCAGGAAAGAATATTCAATGGAATAAAGACAGTCTCTTCAGCAAGTGGTGCTGGGAAAACTGGACAGCGACATGCACAAGAATGAACCTGGACCACTATCTTGCACCATACACAAAAATAAACTCAAAATGGATGAAAGACCTCAATGTAAGACAGGAAGCTATCAAAAACCTCGAGGAGAAAGTAGGCAAAAACTTCTTTGATCTTGTCCGCAGCAACTTCTTACTCAACACGTCTCCGGAGGCAAGGGAAACGAAAGCAAAAATGAACTACTGGGACTTCATCAAAATAAAAAGCTTCTGCACAGTGAAGGAAACAATCAGCAAAACTAAAAGGCAACCAATGGAATTAGAGAAGATATTTGCAAATGACGTATCAGATAAAGGGTTATTATCCAAAATCTGTAAAGAACTTTCCAAACTCAACACCCAAAAAACAAATAATCCAGTGAAGAAACGGGCAAAAGACATGAATAGACACTTCGCCAAGGGAGACATCCAGATGGCTAACCGACACATGAAAAAATGCTCAACATCACTCATCATCAGGGAAATACAAATCAAAACCACAGTGAGATACCACCTCACACCTGTCAGGATGGCTAACATTAACAACTCAGGCAACAACAGATGTTGGTGAGGATGCAGAGAAAGAGGATCTCTTTTGCATTGTTGGTGGGAATGCAAGCTGGTGCAGCCACTCTGGAAAACAGTATGGAGGTTCCTCAAAAAATTAAAAATAGAACTACTCTATTACCCAACAACTGCACTACTAGGCATTTATCCACGGGATACAGGTGTGCTGTTTCGAAGGGACACATGCACCCCCATGTTTATAGCAGCACTATCAACAATAGCCAAAGTATGGAAAGAGCCCAAATGTCCATCAATGGATGAATGGATAAAGATGTGGTATGTGTATACACACACACACACACACATACACACACACACACACACACACACAGACACACACACACACACAATGGAGTATTACTCAGCAATCAAAAAGAATGAAATCTTCCCATTTGCAACTACGTGGATGGAACTGGAGGGTTTTATGTTAAGTGAAATTAGTCAGTGAAAGACAAATATCATATGACTTCACTCATATGAGGACTTTAAGAGACAAAACAAATGAACATAAGGGAAGGGAAACAAAAAATAATACAAAAACAGGGAGGGGGACAAAACAGAAGAGACTCATAAATATGGAGAACAAACTGAGGGTTGCTAGAGGGGTTGTGGGAGGGGGGATGGGCTAAATGGGTAAGGGGGCATTAAGGAATCTACTCCTGAAATCATTGTTTCACTATATGCTATCTAATTTGGATGTAAATTTTAAAAAATTAAAAATTAAATTAAAAATAGAAAAACAAAATTTTAAGGAAAAAAAAAAAGAAAGAGGGAAACCAAGAAGAGAACCTTTACCAGACCATGCTAACACCCTGATCTTGGACTTCCAGCCTCCATGTTGAGAAATAAATTTATATTTTTGGTTTTGTTTTGTTTTTAAATTGAGAGAGAGAGAGCACACAAGTAGGGGAGTAGGGCAAAGGAAGAGAGAGGGAGAATCTTCAGCAGGTTCCACACTCAGCACGGAGCCCAACACAGGGCTCAATCTCATGATCCTGGGATCATGACCTGAGCCAAAATCAAGAGTCAGATGCTCAACCAACTGAGCCACCTAGGCACCTCAAAATTTGTTTTTAAAGCCAAGCAGTCTGTTAAGTTTCTCAAATTCCACATATGAATGGAAAACATATGATATGTGTCTTTCTCTGACTGACTTATTTCTCTTAGCATAATACCCTCCAGTTCTATCCATGTTGTTGAACCTGGTAAGATTTCATTCTTTCTCATTGTCAAGTAGTAACCCATTATATATATATATATATAACACATCTTCTGTATCTATTCATCTGTTGATGGACATTTGGGATCTTATGCGGAATTTGAGAAACTTAACAGAAGACCATGAGGGAAAGGAAGGGGAAAAAAATAGTTTCAAACAGAGAGGGAGGCAAACCATAAGAGACTCTTAAACAGAGAACAAACAGAGGGTTGATGGTGGGGAAGACATGGGGAGAGGGTAAAATGGGTGATGGGCGTTGGGGAGGGCACTTGTTGGGATGAGCACTGGGTGTTGTATGTAAGCAATGAATCACAGGACTCTACTCCTGAAGCCAAGAGCACACTGTATACACTATATGTTAGCTATCCTGACAATAAATTGTATTTAAAAAAAAAAGCCAACCAGTCTGTGGTATTCTTTTACAGCAGACCAAATTGACTAAGACATCTCAAATGTGCAGGGGTTACAGGTGCACTCTGGAGCCTACCCATGAATAAGAACAGTAAAGGGCAGTAACAATCACAACTAACACATGCATGGGCTTGATCTAAGAACTAAAGGGATACGAAGAGCAACCCTATGAGACAGGTATTAATGCTATCTTCATTTTACAGGGGATGAAATTAAGATAAAATACATTTAGGTCACACAGCTAGCAAGTAGCAGAGCCCAGATTCACCCAGGCAGTTAGCTTTTCAGCAGTGCAAATTTATTTTTTCTCATTAAATTATAAATTACCTACAAATTTGATATCATTTTGGCAGCTTCAGTTCAACTCATATCAAATACCTGAGGATTAAAAATAGATTGAGAGGGGCACCTGGGTGGTTCAGTCAGTTAAGTGTCTGACTCCTGATTTTGGCTCAGGTCATGATTTCATGGTTTGTGAGTTCAAGCCCTTAATCGGGCTTTGCACTGACAGTACAGAGCCTGCTTGGGATTCTTTCTCTGTCCCTCTCTCTGCCCCTCTCTTGCTCAGGCTCTCTCTTCTCTCTCTCTCTCTCTCTCTCTCTCTCTGCCTCTCAAAATAAATAAAACTTTCTTAAAAATGTCTACTGAAGGAAGAAACTATATCAATAGTAAATTATCTTTAAAAAAAGATTGAGAATAAAAAAACATATAAACTTGACAGGATGCTGAAGGAAAGATGTCTGAGAACATATTAAACAGACTAAACACAAGATCTATAATAGGAAATAGACTGCAACCACCAACTACAGTCACTCCTATGCACAGACCTCAAGAAAAATATCAAGAAAACAACCACCTCCCCACCTTAAATAGGAGTAGAATACACAACTAAACTCAACTTTTATAATAGGAAAACCACTTAATTAATATAATATGGCAACACATTTCTAAAACTCTGTGGCAGCAAAAATTCAAATAAATGACGTATGCTATTTAGCCATCTAATAGCTAAAGAATTTAGTTACCGAGGGCACCTGGATAGCTCAGTCAGTTAAGCGTCCAACTCTGGCTCAGGTCATTATTTTGTGGTTCATGATTTCGAGCCCACCATTGGGCTCTATGCTGGCAGCTCCGAGCCTGGAGTCTGCTTCCAATCTGTGTCTCCCTCTCTCCCTGCCCCTTCCTGCTCACGCTCTGTCCCTCTCTCTCATAAATAAACCCAGAACACTTGATTCCATAAGCACTAGAGTGAATCAAGGTTTTAACCAAATTTACTTAGCTCTTGGATGTTAGGTATGACAGTTACAGTGTTTGCCTTGAGAGCTGACAGATAGGGGCATCTATAGATTCCTTATGCCTTTGTGAGTCAATGCCACAATGTTATCTTGTCACTTTCACTTTGGGATTTTTATCTACTACTTCAGGTTAAGAAGGAAAGGCCTGAAATGTGTGTTTTTAAAATACTTCCAAGACAACACTTCTATTTTGGAACTCTTCACTGGTTAAATAAAAAAAACCTCCAATAGCTGCTAGATAGGAGAGGAATACCAATCATTTCAGAAGCTGAGAAATATCTGATGAGCTACTACTTCAGTTCCTGAAAAATAAGCCCATTCAAAGCTAGCTAAGGCTGTGATACCCCAAATGAAATGCTAAATCTAGGCTGCATTTCTTGTCGTCGGCAAGAATGAATGTATAAAGTGCCTCAGAGGATGCAATTTTCCTTGAATGTTATTACGAACTGCCTTCATTTTTGAAGGAAAGATCTCCTCTTGCTTATACAGTATCTATAGTCTCATTTTGGTGCAATGCCTTCTCAAGTTCTCTAGAATGAATATAAAGTTGTACCTCTACAAGCTCTTTTACACAATGTACATGCCAGAGAAATCAGATATAATGTTGAAATTCATCAGTACAATCTATGAAATAAGGGATGTGCAACCATATCAGCATATGTTATAAGATATATTCCTTTTTTTTTCATGTCCCTCTGAACTTATTTGACAGAATTTCAGAAGGGAAAATGTATTTGCCAGAGGGCAGGTTATTTTTGCTTCTTGGAGTCAGCAAAGATGCTAAAAGATTTTCAACTTTCTTTGCCATTATTTAAACTTCATCATCTTAGACATCTAGTCATACTCTGCATGCCACAGGAGTAGGGATTCTTTCCTAAATTGTCCTTTGTCTCAAGTGTTTCTCAAGGCACTTCTAGGCAGGTATAGACATTTCAAAGTCACAGCTAGTTTTTTGTTTTTTTTTATTTTTTGTTTTTTTTTTTAATGTTTATTTATTTTTGAGAGAGCAAGAGAAAAAGACAAAGCATGAGCGGGGAAGGGGCCGAGAGAGAGGGAGACACAGAATCCGAAGCAGGCTCCAGGCCCTGAGCTGTCAGCAAACAGCCTGATGCAGGGCTCGAACACACAAACTGAGATCATGACCTGAGCTGAAGTTGGACACTTAACTGACTGAGCCACCCAGGCACTCTATCAAAGTCACAGCTAGTTTTAAAACACCCTTACATCAACACCCAAATAAAAGCAAAAAAGCTGTTTTTTTTAACCTAGTCCATTAGCCACCACACTAGGTTCTTGAACTCTCCTAAATATCAATTTTCTTCTATTATTTTTAGAAGTATAATTCCAAGACCTTCAATACCCTCAAGCTATAAATATATCTTTTTTTTCTTGCCTTCAGGAGGTTAAAATCATAAGCCTTTGAAGGTATTACTTTCTCCCCTCCTATTCAATCCTTGACCCACTATTACCTTATTCTTTTACCATTTCAATAAAGCTATTCTTGTTCTTCTCTTGGTCTATGATGGCCTAACCTAGTGTCATTTTCAAGCTTTGTCACTCAACAGTATTGGATACTGTTAGCCAATACCTCCTTCTTTGAATGATCCACTCCTTTTTTACTGGTGCCACTTCCTCCTAAATTTTCTTTTATTTCTCCCATAATTCCTTCTCAGTTCTGTCCACTAACTCCTCTCCTTAATTGGTAGTAGTCCTTAGGTGGACATTTGTTCCTCTCCTCTGGATTTGACACACTTGTCCTGAGAAATCTTATTCACATTCAAGTCTCCGAAAACTTCTATACATTGAGAACTCTATTATATCCAAACTAGATCTCTCTCTTGAACCTCATGCTTACTTTACCAACTGCTTCATGATCATCTCCACCCAGATGTTCTAAAGAGTCTCAAATTCTAAATGTCCAAAACTTAATTCACCCTTCCCCTTCCCAAAAGTGGCTCTTCTCTTTTGATTAATAAAACAATGATCCACAAAGTCAGAAAGTTGAGATGAACCCCTTGTTGTTCCTTTACCTTAGTCCCAAATCTCCATAATTTCTCATCAAAAGATGTTAACTTTCTAACTGGTCATCCAGAATCTGGCATCACCCACTGCCTCCACCCTCCACTCTCCATATTTTTGAAGTCAAACCCTTCAAAGGCCTCCATTGTCTGCAGGTTGAAGTCCAAACTCCAGAATAGAGCATACAAGTCTTTTTGGGATTTGTGTTCTTGTCTACCTTTAAAAGTTATACCTGCATAAGCATAATACCCTCTAGGTCCATTCATGTTGTCAGAAATGGCAAGATTTCATCCTTTTTATGGCTACATAACATTCCTCAGTGTAGTGTGTGTGTGTGTGTGTGTGTGTGTGTGTGTGTACACCACATCTTCTTTATCTCTTTATCCATTCATCTATAGATGGACACTTGGGTTATTTCCATAATTTCACTATTGTAAATAATTCTGCAATAAACACGGGAGTACATATATATTTTCAAATTAGTGTTTTTGTATTCTTTGGGTAAATATCCAGTAGTGGAATTATTGGATCATATGGTACTTCTATTTTTAATTTTTTGAGGAACCCACATACTGTTTTCCACAGTGGCTATATCAATTTACATTCATACTAACAGTGCATGAGGGTTTTTTCATTCTTTTTTCAAATAAGTCAAACAGAGAAAGACAAATAACATATGATTTCACTTGTGTGTGGTATCTAAAAAGCAAAACAAATGAATAAACAAACAAAAAGCAGAATGAGACCTATAAGTATAGAGAATATAGTGATGGTTGCCAAAGGGAACAGGGTCAGGGAATAGGAAAAATGGGTAAGAGAGTGATATATACTCCAGTTATAGAATGAATAAGTCACAAGAATAAAAAGCACAGTATAGAAAATATAGTCAGTGGTATTTTAATCATGTTGTATGGCATCAGATGGTAGCCCACACTTGTGGTGAGCATAACATAATGTATAGAGTTGTTGAAACACTATGTTGTATACTAATGTAACATTATGTGTCAATTATACTCAAATAAAGTTAAAATTAGAATAAATTAAGTTTTAAATTAAATTAAATTAAATTAAATTAAATTAAATTAAATTAAATTAAATTAAAAGTTATATCTGCAACACATCCTGGTCTCCTGGTTGCTTCAGAACTTTATGCATTTTCTTATATGCTACCTCTCTAGCCTGTAAGAGAAGACTGGAACACTAATTCATTCTTCAAGAATCCACCCTCTTTGAGAAGCCTTTTCTAGTCTCTCCAGGAAAAGTTAAGTGCCTCCTCTCTTGTGCCTTCTCAGCATCTTGTTTATTCCTCTACTGTAGCATTAATCACTTTGTTGTAACTGTTCTTATAGTGGAGGGCAGGAATAATGGCTTCTTCTGTTCATCTTTATATTCCCAATGCTCAGAACTATGCCTCTCACATAGTAAGAGTTTAATAAATACTTTGAGAATAGAATGATGCAAGGGTCATATAATTCTCTACCTTTCAAAAAATATGCCTATGTATTTATGCATGGTTTTACATCAGAAATCCCCATTTTAATCCTAAATGGAAATAAAACCTAGTGCTCCTGACTTTACTGATTTTCCTCCCCTCACTTATGGTTGTTTCAGGCATATTTTGGAGGAATGAGAAATTCTAGAAAGTCCAGTGTCCTCTTCATTCAGCTAATCACATATCATATGCTCAAGGACACTATCGAAGTTGAATCTTATAGATTCCAGGGAAAAACCAAGTTGAGAGCATTTTCCTTCCCTGCTTGTTGAACAGATAATATCACAATGTTAGTATATTAGATTCTGCTGTTGCCGGAGATATCTGCTTCTGTCAGAATTTCCCTGACAGAAGGCCAACCTCATGGAAATTTCCCTGACTGTGGCATTTGCTCTTCAATGCTATGTAGCCTACACAGGGTTGACCTCCAGGAAAATCACTGACTCCTCAAATATTTCAAGTAAGTTTCTTATACCCTCTCTATCTAATCAATCAAAAAGCTCTTTGGGTCTCCCAAAGACATAATACCCTAAAATATCTAGTCTATCACCCAGCACATAGCCTGACTTGGAGCTCAAACTAGTGAAATATGAGATCATGACCTGCGCCAAAATCAAGAGTCAGATGCTTAACTGACTGAACTACCCAGGCACCCTAAATATTGTAACATTTACATGAGTTAAGTTGATAGACATGTCTCCAAAACATCATAAACTTAGAATTTTATTCATGACCCAAATGTTTAGCTTTTATTTATGATTATTAACACAATGTGATATTTGTTAGCATAAATATACTTTAGGTATGGTTTTATATAAATGTTTCATGTTTAATGTGTTTTTGCTTGGTTTCTATATACACTCTATATTCTATGAGAACTTGTCATACATTTGGAGCATAGTACTTAAGAAATAATTTATATTTGACCATGAGGTTGCACCTATTCAGAGAAAATGCAAAAAGAAAAAAAGACCAAAAGCCAGAATATTAAAAACCCAGAAAAGGATCTGTAGTGCCAAAACCAGAATTTATTCTAATTGAACAGAGAGAAACTTAATGCCCATTACAGACAGGAAGCAGGGAGCTGGCTAATGAATGTGGTTGTGCTTACAACAGACTTCACACTCTCTAATGAACAATTATCTCTTATAGTTCATGCTAGACAAGAACTCCCTTTGCCTTCCAGTGTAACTCCTCCACAGAAGAGTACATTTGTTTTTCTGCCCTTAACCTTTTAAGCCAAATGGATATTAAAGTATTTTAATGCTCGCTCTAAAATCAAGTATGTTATGTTACAACAAAACATCTGGGCCTTAGTTGCTGTCCTCAAAGACTGTTCCAATTCTTTTCTCATTTCTTTATGTCTATTACTTGCTAATGAATGAGTGAATGAATTTCCTTCTTTAAAATGGCATTCTGAGATTATACATAGTGACCCAGTTGAACAGGTTTGATAACAACTACAAACGTCAAAACTTTATTGAGAAAAAAGGGGAGAGATGGTATAGGAGGTATGGTTTTAGCTATTTTAAAAATGAGAAAATAGTATTTAAAGGAAATATGTGAAATTTAAAGTTATTAAATATGAAGAGAAATTAAATATTTTGCATGTTTTTTCTGTATATTTGAAATAACCCATGATGAGTTTGACCAAAATATTATCTACCTTCAGCTAGACAAGACAAATAGCAATAGTAATAAGATTTAGAATTCCTCACTCTCTAAACAGCCACTGTTCTTGCTTTGCCAATCCCTCTCCCTAATTAAACTTTTTATTTCCTAGTCCTGCTCCCAGACTACCCAGTATTACTGCACAATGCCATGCAACTAGTGGTTGCCTTACAAATTCACTCCAACCAATCTAAGATACTGTTACTTAACAATTTGTTTATCCCTCTACTTTAATCTACTATTACCATATTACCCACTTGGACTATCACAAGACCTCTCTATTTTGCTCAGACCTCAACACACACTTATTCTAATTGAACAGAATCTCCACGGTGTTTTTCCAGTGGTTGCATCAGTTTCCATTCCCACCAACAGTGCACAAGGGTTCCTTTTTCTCCACATCTTCACCAACACCTATTGTTTCTTATGTTGTTGATTTAAGCTATTCTGACAGGTGAGAGGCTATATCTCGTTGGAGTTTTGATTTGCATTTCCTGATGGTAAATGACGATGAGCATTTTTTCATGTGTCTATTGGCCATCTGGATATCTGCTTTGGAGAAATGTCTGTTCATGTCTTCTGAACATTTTTTAAATTGGATTATTTGTTTTGGGGGGTATTGAGTATTTCACATTCTTTATATAATTTGGATACTAATCCTTTATCAGATATGGCATTTGAAAATATCTTCACCCATTCCATACAAGGTCTTTTAGTTTTGTTGATTGTTTCTTTCCCTGTGCAGAAGCTCTTTATTTTGATGTAGTCCCAAAAGCTCCAACAGGGTTTTTGTTTTGTTTTGTTTTGTTTTGTTTGCTTTTATTTCCCTTGCCTCAAGAGACATAGCTAGAAAAAAGTTGCTATGGCTGATGTCAGAGAGGTTACTGACCCTGTTCTCTTCTAGAATTTTTATGGTTTCAGGTCTCACATGTAGGTCTTCAATCCATTTTGAATTTATTTTTGTGTATGATATAAGAAAGTGGTCCATTTTCACTCTTTCCTATGTTGATGTCCATTTTTTCCAAAACCATTTTTGAAGATACTGTTCTTTTCCCACTAGCTATTCTTTCCCACTTTGTCAAAGATTAATTGACCATATATTTGCAGGTCCATTACTGGGTTTTCTATTATGTTCCATTTATCTATGTGTCTGTTTTTGTTCCAGTACCATACTGTCTTGATGACTACACCTTTGTAATATAACTTAAAATCTGGAAATGTGATGCCTCCAGCTTTGCTTTGCTTTCTCAAGATTGCTTTGGCTCTCAGGGTCTTTTGTGGTTCCATACAAAGTTTAGGATAGTTTGTTCTAGCTCTGTGAAAAATGCTGGTGGAATTTTGATAGAGTTTGCATCAAATGTCTAGATTGCTTTGGGTAGTATAGACATTTTAACAATATTTGTTCTTCCAGTACATGAGCCTGGAATGTTTTTCCATTTCTTTGCATCATCTTCAATTTCTTTCATAAGTGTTCTATAGTTTTCAGAGTACAGATCTTTTACCTCTTTGGTTAGGTTTATCCCTAGGCTTCTGGTGCAATTGTAAATGGGATTGATTCCTTGATTTCGCTGTCTGTTGCTTCATTATTGGTGTATATAAATGCAACAGATTTCTGTACATTGATTTTATATCCTGCAATTTTTCTAAATTAAAGGATAAGAACTAGCAATATTTTGGTTTAGTCTTTCAGGTTTTCTACATAGAATATCATGTCCTCTGAAAATAGTGAAAGTTTGACTTTTTCCTTACAGACTTATTTGCATTTTATTTATTTCTGTTGTCTGATTGCTGAAGCTATGACTTCCAGTACTATGTTAAATAACAATTTTGAGAGTGGACATCTCTATCTTGTTCCTTACCATAGAGGAAAAGCTCTATCTTTCTCCATTGAGGATGATATTAGCTGTGGGTCTTTCATATACAGCCTTTATAATGTTGAGGTATATTCCCTCTATCCCTACTTTCTTGAGAGTTTTTATCAAGAATACTTCCTGTATTGAAACCACCAAAACCCTAGAGGAGAAAACAGGCAACAACCTCTTTGACCTCAGCAACAGCAACTTCTTACTTGACACATCTCCAAAGGCAAGAGAAATAAAAGCAAAAATGAACCATTGGGACCTCATCAAAATAAAAAGCAAAGGAAACAATCAACAAAACCAAAAGGCAACCGACAGAATGGGAGAAGATATTTGCAAATGACATATCAGATAAAGGGTTAGTATCCAAAATCTATAAAGAATTTACCAAACTCCACATCTGAAAAACAAATAATCCAGTGAAGAAATGGGCAGAAGCCATAAATAAACACTTTTCCAAAGAAGACATCCAGATGGCCAGACACATGATAATATGCTCAACATCACTCATCATCAGGCAAATACAAATCAAAACCACACTGAGGTACCACCTCACACAGGTCAGAGTGTCTAAAATGAACAACTCAGGAAACAACAGATGTTGGCAAGGATGTGGAAAAACGGGAACCCTCTTGCACTGTTGGTGGGAATGGAAACTGGTGCAGCCACTCTGGAAAATAGTGTGGAGGTTCCTCAAAAAATTAAAAATAGAATTACCCTATGACCCAGCAATAGCACTACTAGGATTTTATCCAAAGGATACAGGAGTGCTGATTCACAGGGGCACATGTACCCCAATATTTACAGCAGTGCTTTCAAAAATAGCCAAATTATGGAAAGAGACCAAATGTCCACCAACTGATGAATGGATACAGAAGATGTGGTTTATATATACAATGGAATACTACTTGGCAATGAGAAAGAATGAAATCCTGCCATTTGCAACAACGTGGATAGAACTAGAGGGTATTATGGTAAGTGAAATAAGTCAGACAGAGAAAGACAGATATCATTTGTTTTCACTCATATGTGGAACTTGAGAAACTTAACAGAAGACCATGAGGGAAGGGAAGGGGAAAAAATAGTTTCAAACAGAGAGGGAGGCAAACCATAAGAGACTCTTAAATACAGAGAACAAACTGAGGGTTGATGGGGTGGGTAGAGTGGGGGAGAGGAGGAAATGGGTGATGGGCATTGAGGAGGGCACTTGTTGGGATGAGCACTGGGTATTGTATGTAAGCAATAAATCACAGGAATCTACCCCCGAAGCCAAGAGCACACTGTAATACACTGTATGTTAGCTCACTTGACAATAAATCATATTTTAAAAAAAAAAGAATATGTCTTGTATTTTCTGAAATGCTTTTTCTGCACCTATTGAGAAGATCATATGGTTCTTATCCTTTCTTTTATTAATGTGGTATATCACATTGATTGATTTGCAAATCAATATTGCAAATATTTCAATATTGAACCCTCCTGCAGTGATGATTCAAACCCCACTTGACAGTGGTGAATAATTCTTTCAATGTACTATTTAATTCAATTTGCTAGTATCTTGTTGAGAATTTTTACATCCATGTTAATCAGGGATATTGGCCTGTAATTCTTTTTAGTGCAGTCTTTAGTGTTAGAATCAAGGTAATGCTGGCCTCATGGAATGAATGAGTCTGGAAGTTTACTTTCCTTCCATTTCTATTTTTTTGCAACAATTTGAGGAAAAATAGGTATTAACTCTTCTTTAAATGTATAATAGAATTCCCCTGTGAAGCCATCTGGCCCTGAACTTTCGTTTGTTGAAAGATTGATTACTGATTCCATTTCTTTGCTGATTATGGGTCTGTTCAAATTTTCTATTTCTTCCTGTTTCAGTTTTGGTAGTTTGTATGCTTCTAAGCATTTATACATTTCTTCCAGATTGCCTCATTTGTTCGTATATAGTTTTTCAAAATATTCTCATACAATTATTTGTATTTTTGTGGTAATGGTTGTGATCTCTCCTCTTTTATTCATGATTTTATTTATTGGGGTCCTTGTTTCTTTTTGAAAAGCCTAGCTAGTTTATCAATTTTATTAATTCTCTCAAAGAACCAGCTCTTAGTCTCTACTGTTTTTTTTTAATTCATACTTTTTTTAAGTTTATTTATTTACTTAGAGGCAGAGACAGCACAAGTGAGGGAAGGGTAGAGAGAAAATCCCAAGCAGTCTCTGCCCTGCCAGCACTTGCAGCCCAATGCAGACTTGAACCCACAAAGCCATGAGATCATGACCTGAGCTGAAACCAAGAGTTAGGCACTTAACTAACTGAGCCACCCAGGTGTCCCTTTTCTTGTTTGTTTCCATATCATTTATTTCTGCTCTAATCTTATTATTTCCCCTCTTCTGCTGGCTTTAGGTTTTATTTGCTCTTCTTTTTCTAGCTCATTTAGGTGTAAGGTTAGGTTGTGTTTTTGAGAATTTTCTTGTTTCTTGATGTAGGCCTGTGTTGCAATACACTTCCCTCTTAGGACCACCTTTGCTGCACCCAAGAGGTTTTAGACTGTCATGTTTTCATTTTCATTTGCTTCCATATATTTTTTTATTTCTTCTTTAACTTCCTGCTTAACCCATTCATTCTTTAGTAGGATGTTCTTTAACCTCCATGTATTTAGGGTCTTTCAATTTTTTTCTTGTGGGTGACTTCAAATTTCACAGTGCTGTGGTCTGAAAATAAGCATGGTATGACCTCAATCTTTTCACACTTGCGGCCTGATTTGTGAACCAGTATGTGATCTATTCTGGAAAAAGTCCTATGTGCACTCGAAAAGAATGTGTATTCTGCTGCTTTAGGATGAAATGTTCTGAATATTAAGTCCATCTGGTCCAGTGTGTCATTCAAAGCCATTGTTTCCTTGTTGATTTTCGGCTTAGATGACCTTTCCATTGTTGTAAGTGGAATATTAAAGTCCCCTACTATTGGTATTCTGTTATCAATGAGTTTCTTTATGTTTGTTAGTAACAATATGTAGGTATCATTTGGTCTAAAATGAGGGTCTTACCTACCCTATGACCCAGCAATAGCACTGCTAGGAATCTACCCAAGGGATACAGGAGTACTGATGCATAGGGGCACTTGTACCCCAATGTTCATAGCAGCACTCTCAACAATAGCCAAATTATGGAAAGAGCCGAAATGTCCATCAACTGATGAATGGATAAAGAAATTGTGGTTTATATACACAATGGAATACTACGTGGCAATGAGAAAAAATGAAATATGGCCTTTGGTAGCAACGTGGATGGAACTGGAGAGTGTGATGCTAAGTGAAATAAGCCATACAGAGAAAGACAGATACCATATGGTTTCACTCTTATGTGGATCCTGAGAAACTTAACAGGAACCCATGGGGGAGGGGAAGGAAAAAAAAAAAAAAAGAGGTTAGAGTGGGAGAGAGCCAAAGCATAAGAGACTGTTAAAAACTGAGAACAAACTGAGGGTTGATGGGGGGTGGGAGGGAGGGGCGGGTGGGCGATGGGTATTGAGGAGGGCACCTTTTGGGATGAGCACTGGGTGTTGTATGGAAACCAATTTGTCAATAAACTTCATAAAAAAAATAAAATAAAATAAAATAAAATGAGGGTCTTATAGCAGCATATGAATGGGTCTTGCTTTTTTATCCATTCTGTCACTCTATGTCTTTTGATTGGAACATTAATCCATTTACATTCAAAGTAATTAGTGATAGATATGTATTTATTACCAAATTATTACTTAGTTTGTGGCTAAGTAATCTTTCTGAAGACTTTCTCTGAGCCTTTGTCTTTCTCTCATGTTTTGCTGATTTTATTTAGTGATATATTGTATTTCTTTCTCTTTATTCCTTGCATGTTTATTAGTGGTCTTTGATATATGGTTACCACTAGGTTTGGACATAACCTCTTCTGCATACAGCAGTATATATTAAGTTAATAGTCATTTAAGTTTGAACTCTCTACTCCCCACATTTTAGGTATATGTTATTATATTTTATATTCTTTTTTGTGAGTTCCTTAACTGATTTGTTACAAAAATATTCATCTTCACTGCTTTTGCGTTTCCTACCTTTATATTGTCACTTTTGATCTCTCCTTTCCACTCAAAGAGTCCCCTTTAATATTTCTGGCAGGGCTGGTTTACTAGTCACAAACTTCTTTCGTTTTTGTCTGGTAAATGCTTTATCTCTCCTTCTATTCTGAATGATAGCCTTGCTGGATAAAGTATTCTTGGCTGCAGATTTTTCCCATTCAGCACTTTGAATATATCATGTCATTCCATTCTCGCTTGCAAAGTTTCTGTTGAAAATTTCCCACCACCTTTATGGATTTTCCCTTGTAAGTTACTGACTTCTTTCATCTTACAGCTTTAATATTTTTTCTTTATCTTTCTATTAATTACAATATGTCTTGGTGTAGGTCTGCTTTTGTTTATTTTGATGGGAGTTCTCTGTGCCTCCTGGATCTGGATATCTGTGTCCTCCCTCAGATTAGGGAAGTTTTCAGCTATTATTTCTTCAAATAAATGTTCTGCCCCCCTTTCTCTCTCTTCTTCTGGAATCCTTATAATACAAATGTTACTATGTTTGATGGAGTCATTGAGTTCCCTAAGTCTATTCTCGTTTTGTGTAATTCTTTTTTCTCTCTTTTGGCCAGCTTGATTAGTAAACATTATTCTTTCTTCTAGGTTACTAATTCATTCTTATGCTTCTTGCATCCTGCTATTCGTTCTGTCAAGTGTGTTTCTCATTTCATTCATTGAGTCCTTTATCTCTGCTATGTTACTCCTTACCTCTGTGTAAGTCTCACTTATGTCTTCTACTCTTTTCTCAAGTCAAGTGAGTATCCTTATGATAATTGCTTTAAGTTCTCTTTCAGGCATGTTACTTATATCTGTTTCTCTTAGATCTCTGGCTGTGGTGTTATCCTGTCCTTTCATTTGTGATAAATTTCTCTGTCTCCTCATTTTGTCTGCCTCTTTGTCTGTTTCTCTGTGTTAATAAAGTTAGCTATAACACTGTCTTTGGGCTGAGCCATTGTGGACATTTTGAGGGAAGCTGACCTACATGCCCCCACACCATCTCCTGGAAGCCTGAGCCAGCTATATAGCTTTCTCCCTTTGTCTCATAACCATGTCCACCAATATAAATGCTAATTTGCCAGCTGCCTGCCTTAACAGGTTCAAGAACAAGGGGAAAGACAGTACAGAAATGAGGTGGCACTGAATAGAAGTTAATGAGGAGCTGAGGAAAGCTAAGGATGACCAGATGCTGAAAAGGAGAAATGTAAGCTCATTTCCTGATGGTGCTACTTCTCTACTGCAAGAGAACTGCAACAACCAAGGCACTGTAAGTTGGTCTGTTGATGACATTGTCCAAGGCATAAATAGCAATTCATTTGGAAAGCTAGCTCCAGGCTACTAAAGCTGATAGGAAACTGCTTTCCAGGGAAACACAGCCTCCCATAGACAACATAATCTGGGCTGGTTTTGATTCCAAAATTTGTATACTTCTTGGGTAGAACTGACTGTAGTCCTATTCAGTTTTAATTTGCTTGGGCCCTCACTAACATTGTTTCCAGAACATCAGAACAGACCAAAATTGTGGTAGATGGAGGTGATACCCCAGCATTCATTTCTCTGTTGGCATCTTCCCATGCCCACATCAGTGAACAAGCTGTAGGGGTGCTAGGAAGCAATGCAGATGATGGTTCAGTTCCTCAAGACTTGTTTATCAAATATGGTACAGTTGACCTGCTGTTGGCTCTCCTTACAGTTTCTGATATGTAATCTTTAGAATGTGGTTATTTACATAACCTTCCTTGGACACTTTCAAACCTTTGTCACAACAAGAATCCTGAATGTCTGTTAGATGCTACTGAGAAGATTCTTCCTACCTTAGTTCATCTCCTGAATCATGATGATCCAGAAGTATTATTACATACTTGCTGGGCCATCTCCTATCTTACTGATGGTCCAAATGAATGGACTAAGATGGCCATGAAAATAGGAGTTGTGCTCCAACTTGTAAAGCTTCTAGGAGCTAGTGAATTGCTCATTGTGACTCCCGTGCTAAAAGCCACAGTAAATATTGTCACTGGGGCAGATGAACAGACTCAGGTTGTAATAGATGTAGGAGTACATGTTGTCCTTCCAAGCCTGCTAATGAACCTCAAAACTAATATTCAGAAGTAAGCTATGTGGACAGTGTCAAACATCATAGCTGGTCACCAAGACCAGATACAGCAAGTTGTGAATCATGGATTAGTACCATCCCTCACTGATTTTCTCTCTGAGACAGACTTTAAGACACAAAAGGATGCTGTATGGGTTGTGACCAACTATACAAGTGGAAGAACAGTTGAACAGACTGTATACATCATTCATGGTGGCATAATAGAACAAATGATGAATCTCTTAACTGTAAAAGATACAAAAATTACTCTGGTTATTATGGATGCATTTCAAACATCTTTTGGCCTGCTGAGAAGCTAAGTAAAGCTGAGAAACTGAGTATAATGATTAAAGAATGTGGAGATTTGGACAAAATTGAAACTCTACAAAACCATTAAAATGAGTCTGTATACAAAGCTTCATTAAACTTGATTGAGAGGTATTTCTTTGTAGAGGAAGAGGAAGATCAAAACGCTGTTCCAGAAACTAACTCTGAAGGCTATACAATCCAAGTTCAGGATCAAGCCCCAAGTTGGGCTCTGAGAAGAGGGCACTGAGTCTGCTTGGGATTCTTTCCCACTTTCTCGCTGCCCCTCCCCCACTCACACTCTCTCTTTCTCAAAATAAAGTTTTTTAAAATAATTTTAAGTTGTTTGTTGTGTACTATGTTTGGTATATCTTACTGTTTCTCTACTAAGAACTCTTTTAAATGTGTTTTGTTATTGTAGCACTTTTTACAATGAAACTATACTTGAACAGTTCCAAATTGTACATACTCTATGAAGCTTCTCCTCTAAATGGGTTTCTTACTTCTTTGTGGAATCCATATCTTGCAGTGTCCTGTAACTAAAGATTAAATTCCACCCTTTTCTAAGAGAGAGAGAGAGAGAGAGAGAGAGAGAGAAAGAAAGAAAGAAAGGTAGAGAGAGAGAGAAAGAAAAAGGCAACTATGTCTTCTGCTCTTGAAAGCAGTGACTTTATGAAGAAGAGGTCCTGAAGTGCCTTGCAGGGCAATGTTCCCTGTTCACCAGAACCTGGCACTTCAGGAGAGTATCCTATGTGTGTTGCTTATGCCCTGATACTGTTTCTGAGTCACTTTTCCTTTCAGCGCAATTGTCTGCACTGACGCCCTGCCTTTTGTTAGTTCTCCTTGCTCTTTGTGGTGTTAGTGGGACCCAGCAGGCCAGCTCTGAGCAGGCATGCCTGCCAGGGAATTTAAGAACAGGGTGGTGGTGTTAGAAAATTTTTCATTGAGCCACTAGTTCCTATTCTGGATTCCCTGAAGTGCTAGGGCAGCTGGGGCCTACATGTCAGGTGACCAGGGGCATGAGGCTAGGCGTGGTGCTTGTTGGTAGCTGAGCATAGCTGGGCCCAGGGCATAACGGTGGCTGGGGGCAACCTGGCTGGGTGCTGTGTGGTGGTTAGGTGTGGCACAGCGTGCATGATGGCAGCAGCTATGCACCCAGCAGCTGGGCCACAAGCAAAATTTGGGCAAAATTTGCCCCAGCCCTGTACCTGAGCTAAAAGTATCTGTGCCACCCTGCCACCCAGAGGTTTTAAAGCCAAATATTATAAGAAATAGTTTTCCCCATGTGCACTCCATGGTGCAAGGGCCCAATTCTCTGCCCTCTCCATGTGCAGTTTCCCCTCCTCCTACAGGCATCCTCCCTCTGCCTTTCTGACTTTCCTAAACTTTCAGATGCAGCTTCTTCTCTATATTTAGTTGCGGAGTTTGTTCTGTCAGCCTCCCAATCATTCTCTGGCCTATTGACTTGGATGTGGATGATATCTAGTTGTAAACATGGGAGGGCTAAGTTTAGGGTCCTCCTATTCCATTATCTTCCCAAGCTCTATTATAGTATGATATTTTGATATCTTGTTCATAGAATTAATAAGATTAAGGCTATGGAATAGTTCAGTACTTCCTATGACCTTACAATTTGTCAAGCATCTGGGCATGGCACGCAGACCCTATGGTGACTGCACCCTCCAAACACTGTCCACTGCCTAGTGTTTACACCTTTGTGTAATCCCCTCCTCTTCAGTGTAGAAGAGACCTACGACTTGCTTTAACAAATAGAACACAGCGAAAGTGTGTTCTTTCCCATTTTATATTACATCATATAATATAAGTGTGTCACTCCCATTTTATATTACATCATATAATATTGCCTCTTAGCAGACTGAAGTGAGAGATTCTCCTTGCTGTCTTGATAAAGCAAGCAGGCATACCAAGGAAGCCATGTGTCAAGAACTATGGAAGGCCTCCAGACAACAGCCAGTAAGAAGCCTGGGCCCTCAGTAATACATCCTTAAGGAAATGAATACCGCCAACTTGAATGAGTATAGAAGCAAATTCTTTCCCACTTGAATCTCGATGTAAGAATGCAGCCTCATTCTGAAGTCTGAGCTATTAACCATCACCACAATGAAGAGCATACAGATCAGGACAGAGAGTGCTACATGGCAAAAGTGAGCAAGGGCCACAAGGACAGAGATGGATGGGATAATGCAGAGACAGACACAGGGCAACATCAACCAGCCCTTTCAGAGGCAAGAAGAAAGCAGGTACCAACATTTTGCAGAACAAAATGAATTAAACATTTTGCACAGTTTCAATGGGAAAAAATTCATTCTAAAAAATATCTCTAAGCAAAAAAGTTATATCATCAGGCAGAAGAGAGTAGGCAAAAATACCATGTAACACACAGAAGAGGATCAGAGTAGGGTCAGCTAAACTTGGCCAACAGAAGAAAATTCAAACCAGACCAGAATAAAAACTGTTTCTTTTACAAAGAGTTTCACCGAAAAATTGGAAATTTCTATCAAAAGCCATTGTCCCACTTTGTACTTTGTGGCATTGAACTACATGAACTGTTATCCTTACAGACTGGGGAATCAGGCATTGTCCACAAATTCTTTTGTTGCTTATGAAAGTTCTGAATTAGAGATCTCATCATATTGTTATAGATAGGCAATTGGATTGATAAAAGCTTCAAGATCTTTTCAGTCAACATTCTGGTGATGAGAGTGGGTGAAACCTTTTACTCAAGTCTATTTTAACAAGGTGTATTTCTGCTCAAGTGGGTACACTTTATAAGACATTATATGATCCAAGAAGGTGAGCCAGAGTCAGCTATTAGTAATTCACTGGTAAACATAGTAAGTTTGGTATCAGAGGATCCAGAGTTATAGCCTAGAGCAAAACTGAAGATCAATAACCAGAGAAAATGGATGACTATGGGGAGTAAGTAGGTGAGAAGCAGACTCAAGTATGAACTAGGAATGGAGTCAACCTGCTTGCCTTTGCCCCAGAGCTACCTGATCAGAGAACATCCAGCCAAGTTAGACATCCACACACAGCACCCTTGTCTCCTGTCCTTCCCAGGGATCAGAATTTCCAGGGATACCTTCCTTAGCTACCTCACCAATGCTGCTGGATATTTATCCCTAAAAATGTAGTACATGATATCCTTGGCAGGCCTACCCTGAAAACAAAGTAAGAGCTTCAAGCCTTCTCAGTGCATCCAGTTTACAACCACATTTTTCTTTGACAAAAGACAAACATTGCTGAGGCATTTAAGTACTTTCAATGACATTGGATCCATCATCAAAAGGATGCTTTCCAGACTGTCAAGCACTTATTGATTTCTGGGCCTATGCAGTATATGATAAAAGACTCCTCTTTCCACAGACAGTTTGCCTCATTGTGTTGGAACAGTTCTCAGCTGTTTAATGCTAGATGAGTAGTTGCATGTAACTGGTCAGGATTTCTGATTTGCCCTCTGGATGTGAAATGTTTGGTCAGGAGAAAATACATCTCAGAAATGTGGTTCAGAAGTTGTATAATGCCTCTAGGGTATCCTAACTACAATCATGCCAGCTAAACTATATCATATTCCAACAGAATCTATATGAGCCTCATGTTTGTCCTCTCCCTACTCCTGTCCAGCATCAATTCCTGCTCATTTTGGCCCCCAATTTGGTTTTGCTCCCAGGACTTGATCTGTTCTCATCCTACTATTTCATTTTTCATTCCTAACTCAGCTGTTCCCCTTATAATTGTGCATGATTCAATTCCTGCCCTGCCCATACTGCTTTACTAAAACTGCTCAGGTCAGAGGTCACTGATTACAACTTTATGCCAAATATAATAAAAATTTTTCTGTAGTTCTTAGTTTACTTGTTTGCAGACTGACACTAATGACACTTCCTCCTTCTTTAAACTCTATTTCCATTACATTGTTCCTCTCTTTTTTCCCGTTTTACTTCTTCTGCTTATCTTTCTCGTCTATGTATTCCTCTGATTTTCAATTAAATGTCTTCCCAAGAGCTCCAACCTCAGTTCTCACCCCATGACCCTTGGGGTTTGGCACCCATATCTATGACATCGGCTTACAGGATAACTCTAGTCCATATCTCTTACTTCAAAACATTCAGCTGAGTTGCCTAATAGACATTTCTTCCTGGATAACCAAAGAGAATCTCAACTTCCATATGCCAAAGTCTGAAATATCTAACTCTTTCCAAAAATCAGATCTCACTTCTATATCTTCACTGAATGATCCCATGAAGGACTCAAATATCCAAACCAAATACTTGAGAGTTTATCCCTTTCTTTCACTTACTTCATCAATCAGGCTCCAAGACCCAAGTGGTCTTCTTAATGATTCCTAAATCTATCCTTTCCCTTAATTTCTCAGCTACCTTAATTTAAGCTTTCATCTTCTTCCCCAGATTTTAGCAGTGGCCTCTCATAGACATCCTTGCCTCCAATCTTACCTTCTTCAAATCCATTTTGTACCAAAATAATCTTCCTAAAGTACAAATTTTAACAAGTTAATCCCTTGAATGAAATCCAAGCTTTCAGGAGGTGGATGAAATTCCTTTGAACCCAAGACTCATAACTATTTACTCCTGCCTATTTTTCTCACTCCATCTCCTATAATTCCCCAAATACCCTCCTCTTTCCAGCTGTACAGACTATTTGTAAATCTTTGAATGTGTCTTTAAGTCTCTACCAAGAATGGGCTCTCCCATCCCACAACACTTTTTTTCCAGCTATTTCCTACTTATCTTCAAAACACTGCTCGGATGTCACCATTTCTGGAAAATCATTTCTAATTTACCCTTCCACTTCCAGATCTGATTTAGTTCCCTTTTCTGTGCTCCTGTATCAGAGCACTTAAGATTCTACCCTACTAGACTATGAGGTCCCTAAAAACAGGAACTTATTCATCAATCCACTCCTAGCATTCAACATAACGTCTGGAATGGAACAGGCATTTAATAAATATATTTTCAAAAAGAAAGGGGGATAAAAGGGGAGAAAGGGTTGGTGGAGGGGATAAGTAAGTTTGAAAACCTATCTTAGAAACTGAATTTCAGTTTGATTAATGGAAGACTAATATAGCTGGAGAGTTAATGGCCAAACAACTGTGCCCCATCTGACTTAAGAAAATTCTGGAGCTGCTAGACATCAATTAATAAAATGAAATCTAACATCTATAAGACCAATCTGCTCCCTTCAAGCACTATTTGATAAAAATGGCCTCAGGATAGCACAAATCCTGTTCTAGTCACATCACCTTATAAAAGATTTGTTAATAATAAGAAAATAAGCAACCAAAGGGGTCTAAGGAGGAGTCTTGGACTTCATAGAAGCACTATATTGGAACTTCCAGGGGTATTTTATCCAAATTAATTCTAAAGTTTAATCTTTCTCATTCTGTACTAATACCACAGATGGACACTCTAAATTTATCGGGGTAACTATTATCAGGTATCGTTGCAGGAATATTTGTATGAATATATATGTTTCTGTTTCTGCATGTCTGTTTATTACTATAGAATGTCTATTAATTATAGAGTCACTGAGGATCTATGACTCATAGATATTGAAAATTAAATAACGTTCCCTTTTGTAGTTTGTCCTATGCCTTCCTCACCAACACTTTGCACATATAGAAATAATACCAGACTTTTCAATTGCCCTGAATTCTTTGCCAGTAACTCAACACAACAAAAAAAGCACTTGTCTTTCTCCTCTTGTAGACTTCGCCAACTGATTCCTCTGGTTCTATTATGTTCTTAACCTTCTTATAATTCCCCCATCCTCCTAATTCTAAAATTATCTTTCAAGTCTCCCTTTGCAGCATGTACATTCAACCAATTGCCCAGTCCTATCATATGTAATTCTAAAATTCATCTTAAATTTGTCTCATTCTTATTTCCATTGATGTCATCATCATTCAAATCTTTGTTTCTAATATACGCAATTTTTTCTCATCCATACTATTCTTATCTGTACTATTCACTAATAGTATATTCTATGCCAGTTTCTAATCTATACTACTGCAGTGGTAGTATACTAACTTTTCCACTTCCTTCAAAGCTACATATTACTGTTAAAATAATCTTCTCAAATTTGTGCTCACAAAGTGCAGTTCTAGGGCACCCAGGTGGCTCAGTTGGTTAAGCATCCGATTTCGGCTCAGGTCATGATCTCATAAAACTATTAAAATGGAATTTAAATAACATATAACAGAAAGCTCCCCAAGCCCTCTCCCCAGTACCCTCTCCTATCTCACTTTTTCAGTATGTTTAACATGACTTATACTCCAGTCAGATTAAACTGAGTATTGTTCATTTGACATTTATGTCTCCATAACTATTCTCAAATTATTTCCTCTGCCTGGAGTCCCTTCCCTTGAAACGTGTCAAGATATTCTCATCTTTCTAAGTTCCAGGTCAAATTTCCCCTCTTTCATGAACATTTCCCTGATCCTTGCAAATTAAAAATCATCTCTCCTTTACATATGGCCAACAGACACATGAAAAGATGCTCAACATCACTCATCATCAGGAAAATGCAAATCAAAAGTACAGTGAGGGGGTGCCTGGGCGGCTCAGTCATTTAAGCATCTGACTCTTGATTTTGGCTCAGGTCATGATCTCACAGTTGGTCAGTTCGAGCCCTGCACAGGGCTCTGCATTGACAATGCAGAACCTACTTGGGATTCTCTCTCCCTCCTTCTCTCTCTGCCTTCCCTCTGCTCTCTGTTGACAGCTCTCTGTGTTGACAGCTCAGAGGCTGGATGGAACCTGAGTCTTCCTCTCTCTCTCCCCCCTGGATTCTGTGTCTCCCTCTCTCTCTGCCCCTCCCTCACTCACACTCTGTCTCTCTCTCTGAAAAATAAATAAACATTAAAATTTTTTTTAAAAAATACAATGAGGTATCACCTCACACCTGTCAGAATGATTGATATCAAAACCACAAGAAGCAATAAATGTTCCCAAGAATGTGGAGAAAAAGGAACCCTCATGCACCATTGGCTACAATGCAAACTGGTGCAGCCACTGAGGAAAACTGTGATTAACACAGAATTACCTTATGATCCAGTAATTTCACCACTGGGTATTTTCCCAAAGAAAACAAAAACAGTAATTCAAAAAGATATATGCACCCCTATGTTTACTGCAGTATTATTTACAAATTATGGAATCAGCCCCAGTGTCCATTGATATATGACTGGATAAACTGGTGGTTGGGGCACCTGGGTGGCTCAGTCAGTTAGGCTTTTGACTCTTGATTTTGGCTCGAGTTCACGAGTTCGAGCCCCTCACTGGGCTCTCTACTTTCAGTGCAGAGCCCTCTTTGGATCCTCTGTCCCCCTCTTTCTCTGCCCCTCTCCCACTTGCATTCTCTCTCTCAAAAAATAAATTTTTTAAAAAAGATGTGGCACATAAATAGCAAAATACACACACAAAAACACATACACAATGGAATATTACCCAACCATAAAAAAGAATGAAATCTTGTCATTTGCAACACCATGATGGATCTAGAGGGTATAATGCTAAGTGAAATAAGTCAGTCAGAGAAAGACAAATACCGTATTATTTCACTCATATGTGGAATTTAAGAAACAAAATAAATGAACAAAGAGAAAAAAACAAAAAACAGACTCTTAACTATAGAGAACAAACAGATGGGTTATCAGTGGGGAGGGTAGGGGGAATGGGTGAAATAGGTGAAGGGGATTAGGAATATACTCATAATAATGAGCACTGAATAATGTATAGAATTGCTAAATCACTATATTGTATACCTGAAATTAATATAACACTGTATGTTAACTAAACTGGGATTTTAAAAAATCACCTCTCTTCTAAACTTTTACAACTCTACTTGAATATTTTCTTCAGGCATTAGAACATTCTACCCTATATTATAAATATTATGACCATCTCTCATCACTGTCACTTGGCTATGAACTCCCAAAGGGTGGGACTTTGGTTTATTTATTTGTATCCCCTCTGAATATTTTTTTCCTATTCTTTAATAAGAAGAAATCACTATTTATATACTGTTGTTTTCCCTGTTTGAAAAGAAGAAAGTGTTGATTGAAGAGAAAATTATAATATTGTATATGAGATTTAACATTTTAACTACCAACCACTAGCATTATTTGGGGAAAGAATAGTTTTGAACCCTAGATCTACATCAAGTAGGAAACAATGTCAGATTATTAAACAATTTTATTCGGTAAGTTTTTTAAAACATCTACTATGTGGAAGAAGCATTATGTCAGTTGCATAGAAAACACAGCCTTATTCATTAATAAGAATATAGACTAATGAGATAAAACAAAACTTGACATAACTATAATACCAGTGTAAGTGCAATATGAGGAAAGCACTGCTATGGAGATTTAAATATGTACAAAACTCAGGAGGGAATCTCTACAGCAGAGTCAGAAGCATACAGACTTGGAAGTCATTCAAGCTGGTTTGCATCCTGGCTTATTTCTTTAAGTGGGGCAGCTGTGGGCAAAACATCAAACTGCTCTAAGTCTCAGATTTCTCATCTGTAAAATGGGAATAATACCTACATTTGGCTAACATTCCTAAAACAGAGTAAGTGCTCAAAAATGACATCTTCCCTCCTCCATTTCCTACTTACTGGCCTAAAAAGCTCACAATCTTCTTAACCCCACAGTTCTGGATTTACTTTAGTTCAAAGTATCAAATTTGAAATGATTTGAATCCTCTCACCACATTTCAAAATGGCATCGCTAGGAGAAGGTAAAATGAAATCAGTAGTAATTAAAGCCAGAGTTCTGGGGCTATAACATAGCCAGGGCTGAATTACTGAAAAGATTGCAAATCTCTTTTCACAGATGATGATTTCAGTTTGGGGTACTAAAATCAAATGCCATTAATCTAGCATATCAGAGTCAGTTCTATTCAGTTTCTCATGATGATTAATAATTGAGGCCATATCTCACAGTTACAAATATGCTTCAACCCTGAAATGTTCCCAATAAATTTACCATCTTTCTCAAATGGATGTTTTACTGTCAGAACATAGTTTCTTATTCCTGTAATATTGGCATTGAGCAACACAGCTTAAACACGTCCAGTAAAAGCACCAAAATAGCGTTTTATAAGGCTTAAGCATGCCATCAAGAGGAAAGTCCATTTTTAATAAGAAGTTTAAGTCGTCCTGTTTCCAGTTCCCAGCTCCTCTGGGAAGTGATACAAAGTTCTCCAAGTGGAGGAAAACCAGGAATTCCCCAGAGTGTTAATATTACAAACCCAAGTTGAAATCAAACTCAATTACAAACTTAACTACATTTTCAAGTCTGTTTTGTTTTTTTTTTTTTATCAATCCCCTGGCCTTAAGATCTACAGCAGCCCTAAACCAGGCTGGATTCTGAGTGAGAGTCAGAGAGCCATTGGGAATCCATTGTTCCTCTTGGCGGGGAGGGAGTAGACAGGAAACCTGGATTCTAGATCTTAATTTGCTCTCAACTGCCTGATTACCCACTGTCAAAGGTACCAATTCAATTTGATTTAACATTCATTTATCAAACTCTTGTATATGCCAAGACTGTTAAATATTAAGTATAAAAAAAAAACAAGATCAGGTATGACTTTCAATTGTTTTAAAACTGAATGCTTGCAAAACAAAAGTAGACAAGTTATGTTACAGACCTTTCTTTTTAAAGTAAAAAAAAATTAAATAAGACTTCACAGCAAGGTGAAGAGTAGCTTCAGAGAGGTCATCAAGGAGAAAACTCTGAGAACAATGGCATGTGCTCTCTGCCCATGGTGTCCAGACTGATGAGCTAGGTCACCCACTTGAGCTCATCACCATCCTTTATTATCTGGGCAGTGCTCTCTTGTGCCCTGCTCCAAACATAATATAACAACGTGGTCCCTGCCCTCAAGGCTAACAATTTAGGCTTGAGAGACAGCTTGTTCTGACACATTCCTAAATAAGCTTCAAATGTATAAGAGAGAAGCGAGATCAAATCTAAGGAAACAGCATCAGAGACACAATATACCCAGGATGACTAACTGACCTAACTTATGACCTATAGAAACCATTTTTCTTCCAAAGATAACTGATGTACTTGTAGTCACCACTGTGCCAAAACAAGATGCTTGATAAATCAATTTATTCCAAACTGACATATGATCCAAATATTATTTTAAATTAATGAAAAATATTTCTAGTCCTTAGAGAATTTACATATTTTTATATGAGACCTGCAGCATCATCTTAAAAATACTTTCATACTACAGTAGGAACTTTTTAATTTTATAATTGCACAATACTCAGTGAGGTGATGGGAATTACCCCAAAGTGTTGCAGAAAAACAGGAGACGGCCATATTTTAAGGACTTTACTTAAAGGCAGATAATAGTAGAGATTACACTCAGGACTTATTACATATGTAAATTGAATTACATGAGTAAGAAATTTGAACCAGAGAGAGAATTCTAGGTCTGACTTCTAGTTTCCTTGTCTTCAGTGTAGAACTTTATACTGTTTGACAGTGTCAATTCATTTTCCAACCTGAAGCTAGATTGTAAGAAAAGCATGAATCCAAAATATGGAATCATACTGGGATTACTGTGTCACTACAAGTTGCCCAAAGGTGCTTCCTGATCCACAAGCCCCATTCACAACTATGCACGGGGCGGGGGACGGAATTCACTGGCTCTGAAAGCCTCCCATAGACATCATCTTTACCATCCCACTCTCTTCCAGCAGTTTTAAATTATTTTTAATGTTTTTATTTATTTTGGGGAGAGAGAGAGAGGGAAAAAAAAACGCAAGCAGGGGAGGGGCAGAGAGAGAGAGGGAGATACAGAAGCTGAAGAAAGCTCCAGGCTCTGAGCTGTCAGCACAGAGCCCAATACGGGCTCAAACTCATGAACCGTGAGGTCATGACCTGAGCCCAAGTCGGTCAGTCAATTGACTGAGCCACCCAGGTGCCCCTCTTCTAGCAATTTTAAATAACAAAGTCAAACCTAGAAGATTGGCAGTGTAAGTGCTAAGAGCATAGACTCTGCACTCAGAAGACTTGGGGGGTGGCCCCAACTCTGCCACTTCCTAGCTGTGAGGCCTGGGACAAGTGGGACTAGCTAAGGGACTCTCTGTACTTCAGTGTTATCATCCTCAATATTAGGAATAATGATAGAACACACCTAGATTGTCATAAACATATACATTGTTATATGTAAATCACTTACGTCAGTGTTTAGGACATTGTAACTGCTCAATAAATGTGCTGGAGATATGAATATTGTGGGAGTAGAGAGCGATTTGGGGGAATATTAACATACATCAGTGGTCCCCTGTCTCACAAACACATATTACTTGATAATTACTCCAGTTCAAGACTGCTACAAAAATATTAAGAGTATGGATTCTTGTTCAAGAAGTTACTCATACTTGTAAAAATGTGTTATAGACAACAAAGTACACATATATGGATACATGATAACTCCATTTCTGAAGTCTATCTATGAGGATAACAGAGAATATTAGTTAAAACTATGAAGCAGTTGGGAGGCAGAGAAAGCAACCAAAAATAAATCATCTATAATTCTATGAAGTACTAGGGCCTGAGAACAGAGAAGGTGGGATGCCACAGGACTTATGAGGAACCTACCCACTCTCATTGTAAGGTCTGATAGCCAAGATCCATATTCCCAACTTATGACTACTGATTTCCACGCCATCAATCTACCTTTTTAAACAAATAAAAACTGTAAGCAAGTCATGCCAAGAGGTACCAAGTATACAGTCCTCCTTTGACCTTGGTTTTCATGAGGGGAACCCCCATAATCCACTCACATCACGCCCCAATCAGGTTGACTCTAAAATCCCATCATATCTTCCATTATTTGAATATCTAGGTCTAAAGACGAAAAGTGAATATAACAGTAAAACTGGTAGTTCAACTCCACTAGCCTGTTGGCAAAAGAGGAGGGACAGCCAGGGAGTTACCACTAAGGGAGAGCTAATAAGGCTTTGAAATTCAAATCTAATACAATTTTTTATTTTTTTATTTTTTATTTTTTACTTTTTATGTTAAATATAATTTATTGTCAAATTGGTTTCCATACAACACCTAGTGCTCATCCCAACAGGTGCACTCCTTGATGCCCATCACCCACTTTCCCCTCTCCCCCCACCCCCCATCAACTCTCAGTTTGTTCTCAGTATTTAAGAGTCTCTTATGGTTTGCCTCCCTCCCTCTCTGTGACTTTTTTTTCCCCTTCCCCTCCCCCATGGTCTTCTGTTAAGTTTCTCAGGATCCACATATGAGTGAAAACATATGGTATCTGTCTTTCTCTGCCTGACTTATTTTACTTAGCATAATACCCTCCAGTTCCATCCACGTTGTCTAATACAATTTTTTAAAACAACTGTTAAAGATGTCAGGTAAAGAATTACTGTGCCAATTAGTAAATACATTATTTCAGCATTGCTTCTGAGTGTGGAGACCACAAATCCTACCCTTTTATATTTAGAGAACCCATATAAAGCCTGTACTCAACAGGCCATTGAGAAACATTTGCTATTAGTGATTCTGATGATATATATGTATGAATAATATATGTACACCTTACACGTATATTGGTGCTGAGTATTTCAAATGCATCCACTCTAATCTTCACAACAACCTTGAGAAATGTAAGCCCCAAGATTCTTTCTTTGTAAGGAAACTATATTTATGACATGCTAAATTTCTTGACCAAAGTAACACAGATTAAAAGTAGCAAGGCCAAGTTTCAAACCAATCTGAAAATGCAATGTGTTCAAAACATACTATCCTGGAACAGGCCACAGAAATAATGTATCTCTAATCACCTAAGTTCCTACCAGTGAATAAAATGCCCTATTTCTAAATTCTTCTTCAGAATGCTTTCTGAGCTAAATAATACATGAACCAGGCACCAAAAACCATATTCTACTTTATCCACGATGAAAATTATTTATTTCAGAAGTTCTGAATATAGGCCTTATAATTAACCTGACCATGGCACCAGTATGAAGTGCTGACACATTATGACTAAGAACAGTGTTCCTACTCTTCCAGGCTTTTGTGTTAACACTATCTTTAATCATATCTTCAATAAATAATCAAGATAAATTCCAAAATATAAACTGTTCTTTATCATTTATTCTAACAGTCCTTATCTAATCATATACACATTCACAGGCTTCTGAAATTTTTAGATTGTCATTAAATTCCTGAATTGTTTATCAGTTATAGCAGATTCTATATGTGAATCGCAGTTTCATTGCTGTTCTAGGATTATAAGTCTTAATTTCCCAATACATGCTCAATATATACTTTCATTTTAGTTCCAGAAAATAGTAATGTGATGCATTTTAATGAAAACATGAAACATATATACAAACTATAAATGCTACCAAAATTACCTCCTAATAAGATTTTTGAAATAAAAAGCACTATTCTCTAAGTATTTATCTTCAGTGCTTCCTATTGAATCATGAAATTTTATCAATGGAAAGCATATTAGGAATAGTTTATCCAAGTTCCTTATTTTAGAAATTTAAAACAATGCACAACATGCCTAAGAATATAATGGTAAAGCTTCAGCTTTCTGAATAACCGATGACAATAAGATTAGATTTTGTGAAAAAAAAATCTCCAGAGATTTTAATTGTACTGTCACTACTTCTTGGTGCATTTCTGCTTGTGTACATGAAGACAACAAATGATATGAACGGTCATTTGAAATAAAACCAGGACAGGTTTATATTCAAGATGGATAATACCTCATTTTTAACCAGAGATAATTATAGAAGTTATTATTCTATCAACTTATAATATTGAATTAATGAATCTAGGCATATAAAATGTAAGTATCTTCTTTATAAGCTATGCATGCAAGATTTACAGTCATAACCTTAACAAATATAAAATTCAAAACAGAAGTTTAGCATATGTGAACTTGTTTTACCTATTAGAGCTCTCGAATAAAATGAAAAATGTCATTAACTAGGAACAAAACCAAAAAAAAAAAAAAAATGAGGCTAAGGTAAAGTAATGGAAAAACAACAGTGACATCTGCTGTCTGTTTTTATAGTTTCCTTTACACTTCAAATCTTCAATTTTCTTCTATATTTACCAGTCATATCCACAACATAAGAAATGCTTTGATGACTACGCACATTCTGTCTACTCCAGTGATTTGTTTCCAGGGAATCTGAAGCAAACTATTTTGAATACATGATCTGTGTCACAGACCTTTTAATACACATACGTTTAAATAATCTGATCAGAGATTTCACCCAAATTTAGAATGTATAATAATGGTATCCACTAACTATTGACAGGTTAATAGTCATATTTCTGCTGTCTCTTATGTTCCACCAGTAATATTGTAAAAAAAAATAAAACGGTTTTACCTTTAATTTCTATGATATTATATGAAGCACAATGCAGTTACCATGACATAATGGCATTTAGATTCCTTCATGGGAGAAGAACAGAAATGCACAATTTAGACCTGGAAATCCTTAGGTTGCTTCCACCACTACCAGTGGCAGTCTTACGAACAGGATGGGTAGGTAGCAGTGCACACATCCTTCCTGGATATGCAACTTCCCTCCTGGATATGCAACTTCCCAGGGTCCCACCTCATGACTGCTGAAATACCACAATTACAGAGCCACTTGCTTGATTAATGAATTTGTCATGAAGTTCTTACCTGTTCTACCATATTCATTTTCACTCTAGAAGATTAAGACATTGGGCCATTAATGACCAGTAGCTCCCTGGAGAGAGGGAGTTAATCAGAGAGATTTTCTGTTTGACAGCCAACTTGTGAGCATTTTAGTTGCAGAAGAAAGAAGAATGGTTTTGTCTTTGGGATGGTGGCCCAAGACGGCAGGCAGGATGTGGAGAAAACTGAGTTATCAGGGTATAAGGAGTTTAAATCTTTGGTCAAGCTCAGAAGAAAGGAAAACACAAAAGATAACGTTACAGACAGACTTTTCCAATTTTACTCAGTTCTCACAGTGCCCATAAAACAATCTTTACATGGGTATTGAGTAAGCAGTGACAGAGCTGTGAAATAATAAGAAGGAAAGAACCAAGAAGATTCTTAAATTCTTAAACCAGTGATTCAAGATCAGAAAATCACAGGCAAAAATAAGTGTCCCAAGTATATCTGTCTTATTTGGATAGAGAAGAGCTTATTTTTCTTACTTGCTATAAGAAGGAAAAGGTACTCCTCAGTCTAAGACATGACAAATTACATCCTTCCACTGATAGCACTCACCACAAAACAGAATCTGTGGAAGCTGATCTCAAAGTTTCGCATAAGTGAAAACAAAGGTTATTGGTTTGATAAAAGAAAATCCATTTTTAAGATGACAGTATAAAAAATCCTCTAATGGCAAGAAGCAATTTTCATTCTAGGGAAAAGTGAAATTCAAGAGCTCATATGGGAAAAAGAGATCGTTTGCTCTGTTTATTCTTGCCTGAACAGACACATTCTAAATTGATCATCAGTGAAGAACAAGATAAACATTCAGGAGCAAATGTGCACTTTTAATCTGACATTTGAAGAAAATTTATAAAGAAACTTTATATAAAATAAATCTTCTCAGACACTCAATAAAAGCAGTACAGTTCAGGAATCTAAGGTCATGATGAATGTCCTAAGCCAATGAAGTAAATTTTTTCAATGAAATCATTATTTGATCTAAAAATAGCATCATCAAACAGATGATCAAAATTGTCACTGGAGAGTACAACGGATATACAAACATGAGTAAGTCATGGATTCCATACCAAAGAGTCTTCAATACACAAATAGGACATAAATATGTGCGAGAAAAAAAAAATCCTTGCCTCACATTTTCTAGTCCTGACTCACTGATTTAAGAGTTAAGAAATCTTCTTGGTTCTTTGCTTTTCATTGTTTCATTCTTTGACACTATTTACTCATTATCCACATAAAAATTGTTTTCTGGGCCATTTGGGTACAGGGTAGGCACCAAAGTCAGTTTTCTATAGGGAAATTAGGAAGGCTATATTCAGTAATAAAATGGGATGCATCTTCGAAAATGAGAAGGCATTCAAAATGGGGACAATAGGAAGACTGGCATTTTACGAAGAAAAAGAAGTGAGAGGAAGAGCTATACAACAATTTGGCATGTTAGGGGTATCTATTTCAGTAGAGCTGAGAATGGGACATGAGGAAGAAAGGGATGAGAGGTGGGGCTGAGGGAGAGGCAGGAGCAAGATCCTGGAATGGTCAATACGACATGGTTCAATTAAGCTCAACATCAACTTTATACTTATTTTATTTTGTTTTGCTTTTCAGATATGAGACTGGAGAAACCTTCTCAACCATGTCTACTCAAGTAAAGGGCTGTAGATTTCCCCACGGATTTGGGAAAAAGAGGAAAATAAAAGTAATTAAAATAATGAATCTTGATGAATCATTCCAAAAAATTTAATAAAATAAATTAAAACATGGAAATTGGGATATATCCTCATAAATGATAAGGGTTTTATCATTTTAAATGCTTTATTTGCATATTTAGTGCCTCAGAAGTGTACATCAGGAAGCTATAGCCTTAAGAACAATTAGTAGAATAGGCCATTCAGAAACAGCAGTTGTCTTCATTAAACATTCTTTCTGGAAATACAGCTGGAAACTTCCCTCATTCAGAACTTATTCATTGGTGAAATAGCCTTAGTCCTTTCCCAAGAACAGGGGTGCCAAGACTTGATGGGTCTGGACAAACATCTGGTTAGGGCTATAAAAACCCTGGACTGCAGAAAGCTTTTTGGTTCCAGGAGGAAACCTTACTGGGTTTTTTCTCACAACTGCATCTGTGACAGGCAAGTGCCTCCTAAATTTAAGGGATCTGGGGGAATCTTTGAGAGGAAAGTCCATGCCTGGAGTCTTGACAAAGAGGAACAAAGAAGGTAAGATATTGTTCCAAGTCAGTGATGCCTATGATTGAACGATCTCTTAGGCACCATGTGCCTTGCAAGCTGTATAATACCATGTGGACTATCAAAGCTTGGAAGAATAAAGGAAGAGCATGGTAAATGCTAAAAAGATAGCAGTGAGGAAACCTGGGCCCATACCTAGGTCCTTTGGTAACTGTTAGTATCTTTCACTTTTCACTTAAGTAAATAGGTATACATATATTATACATAAAATAATTAAAAAGAGAGAACAAAAGGAAAATATATTAGGAAAAAACTTGGGGTGCCTGGGTGGCTCAGTCAGTTAAGTGTCTGACTCTTGATTTCAGCTCAGGACATGATCTCATGGTTCATGAGTTTGAGCACCGCATCGGGCTCTACACTGGCAGCACGGAGCCTGCCTGGGATTCTCTCTCCCTCTCTCTCTCTGCCTCTCCCCTGCTCACACTGTGTCTGTCTCTCTCAAAATAAGTAAATAACCAAAAACAAAAACAAAAACAAAAAAACAAAAAAACCTTAACTGTACATCAAGTCTATACTGCACTCTTTCCTAGACATACAAATATCTCCATTAGTACATAAAAACTTCTCCTATACAATAACACACAAGACTTCATCGAGGAAGCCTCTCAACTCCCTTCATTTGCTATTCCCATTTCATTCTTGCATAAACAAAGTCATTTCTAACAAGCTCCCAAGTGATGACAATGCGGCTGGTCCATGGACCATACTTGGGGTATCAAGGCTTTCAAGCATAATGAGCATAATTCACCTGCCTAAGGAAAATTTTCCTAATTCCTATACAGAAGAGATCCATCCAGGAGACTCATTAGCTTCGAGCCCATAACTCCCCTACGGAGCACTCATGTTGTTTCTCTGGCATTCTTTGTTAAATATGCATCTTCCATCTTAACTTCCTCATCAAATTCTATGCAATTCTGAGCAGAGCAGGTAAATCTAAATTCATAATAAGAGGCAGTTTTTACTTAATGGCATAAATGAGGAATCCACATCAGACAGCTATAGGTCCAAATCCCACTCCTGCCTACCTAGCTGAGTGACCTTAGGAAAGTATTTTAACTATTCTAACTTCAATTTCCTCATCTGTACGATATGGATGGCAACAGCAAATATTTCAAAAGTTTATTCTATAGACTACAAAAATAATCCATGTAGCATTACCTGGTGAGCACTCAACAAATGCTATGTATTAGTATTATCACAATGACACAGCATCTACAGTGCTTCTGATGTATACTCCAATCTCTATGGATTGAGACCTGAAATTCACAAATTGATTTAATCTAATAGAACACGTTGCTCTCAAAATCACCAACCATACACATCCAAGTATATTAATAACTTTTTAAAAAAAATTTAATGATTATTTATTTTTGAGAGACAGAACATGAGTAGGGAGGGGCAGAAAGAGAGGGAGACACAGAGTCCGAAGTAAGCTCCAGGCTCCAAGCGGTTGGTACAGAACTCAACATGGGGCTTGAACCCATGAACTGTGAGACCATGACTAAGCGAAAGTCAGATGCTCAACTGACTGAGCCATCCAGGTACCCTAGTCAGTTTTCCTATAAATAGTGAATAAACATTTTTAAAAAATTATAATAATAATTTTAAAAAATAGTGAGTGAAGATCAACACCTCCAATCTTTACATGTATATTTTAACATAGGGGTTATTTATCATTCTTTGGGGCCACCTGTCACCTTAAACTTTCTACTACTCAGGGCTTTAACTTGCAAATCATAGCACTGAATCAAGCTAGTTTTAGCAGAAAAGGATGTAAGAAGAATTATTAGCCAGCTCATAGAATCCCTGAGACAGACAAAGAATAAGACCTGGGGGCTCACAGGCAGAGTTAGTGAGCCAAGGACAACACAGTGAGAGAAAAGGCATAGCTCCACTGTGGGTCTGTTGTAAGAAACTTCATTAACAACCCCAATCACAAGTTAGCACCCTTGGTTCTGAACGCCAGAAGTCCCCCAGAGCCATTCTAAAACAAAACACCTTCACAACCATGCTTGCAGAAGGTCCAATTTCCCCTCACACAGCCATGAGTTGGATTTATATCCAAGTCTTGTATATGTACTCTACAATGGCAACAGAGACTAGGAACCCATCACTTTCTAGAAAGACTATCTAGAAGAGGATTGGAATGGGTGTTGAAAGAGCCAATTTATTATAGTATTTAGCACAATTACTCCCTACATTTTAGGGGTCTTGCAACTTATGAGTACTGGTAGGTGGTAGAGCCTGCCACAAACTATAGGGGGAAAAAATGCCAGATAGTCACCTTCTTAGTGGCCTTCACAATTGAAACATGAGCCCATGACCTAAGTTCTACCAGTCAGATGCATCCACCGTAAATTCTGAATTGTGAACCAGCAATGCAAAGACAAGGAGAATGTGAGCAATTCAGTCTGGCAATGACAAGAGATGGAGCATGAGAATATCCCTAGGGTAGCAATGGCAGCAGTTCTAGTGACCCTAATTCCAGGTCCATTATTATTGCTGTCAGCTTTGCACACTACAGTACCCAGTCTCAGCAGCAGTAATAATGGTGTCCTTATGGGGCATTATCTGGAGTATTGTTCCTAGCTCTGCAGCCCTGAAGATTCTGTACAGCTGAATGTCCTAATAATTAATTTGTTTTTATGCTTACAATGTATAGAGTTGATTTAAGGGAACACTAAGTGACATAAATTGCTTCCAGTTGCAGTTGTAGGCAATGGTCCCTCAGAAAAAAATGGGAATGGGATATCTGGCCTAGTTAGTAAAAAATGGGGTGCTTGGATGGCTCAGTCACTTAAGCATCCAACTTTTTATATTGGCTCAGGTCATGATCTCACGGTTCCTTAGATCACACCCCATGTTGGGCTCTGCACTGACAGCATGGAGACTGCTTGGGAATTCTCTGTCTCCCTCTCTGTCCCTCCTCCAGTCACACATATGTTCTCTCTTGCTCCTTCAAAATAAATAAGCATTTTTAAAAAGGAAATAATAACAATGAAAATCCAGTCAGTATTAAGAGATGTGAATGGAAGCCCATGGCACAAATTATCAAATCATCACCTCAAAGAAGTCTTCATTGAAGACAGGGTTAATGAGGACCATATAGCCCAGCCACAAGAGTATATGACAGGCATGACGCATTCAAGAACTGTGGGGCGTGGACATTGTTTCTAACAGTGCTACAGTGCTTAAAGGGGAAGAATGACAAGCTGAAATCGCAAATTCATGGCTAGAGGCATGAAGTGAAATCCCAAGTTTCTCTGACTGCTAAAAGAATGTCTTATCGCTTTCAGCCGCAGGGCTGAGAAAACTAAAAATCAAACTCGAACTTTGATCCTGTAGCTTTCTAAAATTATAATGTCAGCCCACTGAGATCACTTATGTGTAAGTAAAAGCATTGATCAGGATAGAACAAAACTGAGATTTGGAATGGAGGAAAATGGATGAATTTGGATGTCATAAGTACCCCAAACCCACCAAATCCCATAACAGGCCCTTGCTGACCAAAGCAGCATCGTTCTCTTTGTCAGGTGAGACACAGAAGGAATAAATTATCTATGGTAATAGAGGTGGCTGTCACAAAAATCAAGTTCTTCAGGTAGCAGGGATAGCAGAGCTGATGGCAGCTTCCAGACTCCATTGCTAGGGATGTCAACAGTGCAGGCTGTAGTTCTTAGCAGCAATGACAGCAATGTCTCCACTGAGCTGGTTCCACGGCATGATTTGGAATGTTGTTCCTATCTGAATAGTCCCAAGGCTGGTTCTCTAGCTCAGTGTCCGTTGAATAAATAATTTTCTTCACAAATCAACCAAATTTGGTTTCTTGCTTATAGCTAGGAACTAGTATGCTTAGAAATTTCACTAATGGCTTTTTATTTTACCCTTGATCCCCTCCCCGCAAAAATATGACTAGGCTATAAAACATTTCAACTCTGTTTGAGTGCTTTAGAACAGTAAGTCCATAACTGGTCTAAATTTTCCTTACAATAAGAACTCATGCTTAGAGTGACAGGCTCCCTGCCTGGAAAATTTAATAAGAGATTCATGGCTGTTTGCTACTTACAGAGAAAATTTATTCTCTTACACCTTTATCCATCCTTGTCTCTTTTATATGCAATATTATTATTCACAGTTTTCCAGTGAATTATCAAAGAAAAGGCAAACACAAATGGCTCCCTCTGTAGCAGCAGTCAACTAATTTATCAAATCATAACCTACAAATTCCAACATGAGCAATTGCCTGGTCAATCTAACACCATGACAAACTAAATGTCTGATAAACAGTCACAATCCCTTAGAAATTTTATGGCAAAGACTTTCAAACCCCTCAGCAAAGGGCATTATTGGTGTGATGGTGAAAACCACAGATCAAATATAGCTCATACACTATTGATAAGGCTAATATATATATATTAAATACACTATAATGATATATCTATAATTGAATAAAAATTGAATGTGTATAATTGAATAAAAAGACAAGTTGTTTTGCTGCATTAGACCCATAATAAGTTACTATTATGATGGCTACCCAATTGGGCTGTTTATGTACCTTTCCAAATTTGTTCTGCCTCACCATCTCCTAGGCCTTGGATATCTTGTTCAAGGAGAATCTAGCCGCATCACCAGCCCTGTCTCCTCATCTCCTAACACTACAGTCTGTCTCCAGGCAAGCTTCCATATGGCCTTCCTACGAGATACCACAGCAGTAGCTACAATGGCTCCTTTCACTGCTTCTAGGTTTAGATGAAGCTAAGCTGGCTCTTTTCATCATTCAAGTGTCCAAGCATTCTCTCTCTCCTATGTCTCTCCCCACCTCCTTTCATTTTATTTTCATTGTAACACATACCAGTACTTGATATTCTTATTCATGAGCTCCATGACACCAGGAATTTTATCTGTCTTGCTCAACACTGTATCCCAGCACCTAGAACAGTGCTCACAACACAATAGGAGCTCTACAAATGTTTGGTGAATAAATGAAGATGGAAATTTTCCCACTGAGTTTAGTCACAAAGAGGTGATGAGTGACCTCAGCTATCTTAATAGAATTCTGATGAAGAAGTCTAATTGCAGAGGATGGGAGGTGAGAAAATGGACAGAGTGTAGTTGTGTCCAGAAGCATAATTGTGGACAGAGAACTGCTGGAAGAGTGAGGTGGATATAGAGAGGTTCTTTAAGGATGAGCACATGAGGATATTTAAGTATCGATGAAAGGGGAAGAATTCAAGATTCAGACACTTCTCTACTGTTGTTCTTATCCATTCATTCACTCATTCTCCTGGGTTTAAGAAACCAAGTGAAACTAATAAAATGACCAGCATGCACTCTTCAGGAAAAGTGCACGCTGTGGGAAATAGTTTCAATAACCAACATATTTATGTGACAGCACCATTTTTTGAATGCAGTGAAGTGAATAAAGAAGCTGAACTTTTTTGTCATTATTCTTCAATAGGATAGCAGTTTTCCAGGCAAATTCAATCCTTGCTGACTCTCAAAGAGCAATTTTATGTTGAAAGGGCTCTATGTTCAAGAGAGAGACTTTTAATATTAAGCCTAAGAACTGAGGAGACTACAATAGCTAACATGACGAATAAAAAATAAAAATAATAAATGTTTCCTCTATAAAATACTTACTTTAGGTAGCAAGGGTAAAAGCAGCTACATGTAAAAGGTTTTCAATGCTGATTATTTTCAAATCATTCTTCAACTCCACACAATATGACATTTAAAAAAAAATTTTTTTTAAATTTTTTTTTCAACGTTTATTTATTTTTGGGACAGAGAGAGACAGAGCATGAATGGGGGAGGGGCAGAGAGAGAGGGAGACACAGAACCGGAAACAGGCTCCAGGCTCTGAGCCATCAGCCCAGAGCCCGACGCGGGGCTCGAACTCACGGACCGCGAGATCGTGACCTGGCTGAAGTCGGACGCTTAACCGACTGCGCCACCCAGGCGCCCCTAAAAAAATTTTTTTAATGTTTATTTTTGAGAGAGAGAGAGCAAGTGAACATGAGTGGGGGAGGGACAGAGAGAGAGAGAGAGAGAGAGAGAGAGAGAGACAGAATCCAAAGCAGGCTTCAGGCTCTGACCTGTCAGCATAAAGCCCAACACAGGGCTCAAACTCACAAACCATGAGATCATGACCTAAGCTGAAGTCGGACGCTTAACCAACTGAGCCACCCAGGTGCCCCAATATGGCAATTTTCAAAGTGGTCAATTTTTGCTCTTTTATTCTTCCAAAGAAAACTCTACTGATTCAGATAAAATTTTTTAATTAAGACAAAATTTTCATGGTGGAATACAGTCATCTTAGGCAACCCCTTTAAGTGGTCATCTCAGAGAAGACAGTAGAAATAGGTGATATATCAGTAAAAGCACTCAGTTCCATACTTTGAATTTATTAATCTGTTAATAAAAGTAATACAAATAAGAAATCAAACCAAGAATATGACCAAGTGCTATTCCTGCCTAAAATACACCTAGATTTTTTAAATATTTTATTTTAAAAAATTAAAAGGTCCACTGGGGGTTATGGGAGGAGGAATGGGCTAAATGAGTAAGGGGCATTAAGGAATCTACTCCTGAAATCATTGTTGCACTATATACTAACTTGGATGTAAATTTAAAAAATGAATTAAATATAAAAACTTTAAAAGTCCATATGAGGTCTAGAGAATAAGAACAAGTACCCTCAGTATATTAGAAATAACAATGAAGCCCTAAAAGACAGAAAGCAGGTGGAGTTGGAAGTATGAAGAAAAGCATGGTCCCAACACACACACACGCACACACACACAACCAGAAGCTGAAACAAGATGAAAAGATGCCAAGTGTACTCCAAACTCTGTAATGGCAAGCACTGATGGCAGATGACAGTCTGGGAAACTACTCGAGTTACTTTAGAAGAACCACATTTAGTGTACCCACATAGGTCAGCAACTCTGGGGCAGGTTGCTCTATCACGGTGACAAATCTTTCCTTTCTCTGCATTCACACCCCTGCAATGTGATATTCAAACTCCTTCCATCAAAAAGTGAACTCTATTTCACTCCTTGAATCTGGGCTGGCCATCTGACTTGCTTTGGCCAATGGAACATTAGCAAATATGATGGAGACAAGGCTTGAAAGTCTTTTTCTCTTATTGTACTTAGAACTGAGAAAACCATATTTCTTTAGCATGGCTTGCTAAAGAAATAAAAAGTAGCTTCATGGAGGAGAACCAAGGAGTTCAACCAACTGCCAGACATGTAAGTGAGACCATCTGAGACCAGCCAGCCTCCAACCAACCCACCAACTGACAGCAGAACACCAGAATCACAGAACTATCTGCTGGCCACAGATGCACAAACTAGAACATCAGAGAAAAAAACAGAGCCAGCCCAGTTGAGCTACCTAGCCCACCCACAAAATGGTCAACTAAGTAACTGTGCAATTATATCAAGTTGCTACATTTTAGAAAGGTTTCTGGTGTTGCTACAACCATAGATAACTGACACAAACTCCCCTTCTACTATTTCACCATGCAACACACAGCAAAATCATCTGTCTCTGGCAAGAATAGTTAATGTGAATGCAAATCTTGCCAAGCAAAGTCAAGGTAACTGGCAGCTGGTAACATCAATGAGAAACAGAATATTACAGTCAGAATAATGGCCACTGGCTCACCCTTCCCCACAATAAATGAAGCAAGCTGTGGTAAACAGAAGCAGCATTTACTGGGTGTCCACAAGGACTCTTAAATACAAAAAGATGAGCACACAACCAAGAATCCTCAAAATATTAACAACACAATAAAAGAGAAGCACTAAAGAACAGAAGAAATATGAGCACATGAATTCAGTAAGAATAAATATTAGAGGGAACATAAAGTAAATTTAAAAGAAATTTAATTAATAATTTTAATGAAATAAGAAAAGACACACTATCCATGAAACAAGATCAGGCTATGAAACAGAACCAATTACAGATCTTGCAAATGAAAAATAATGATTGTCAAAATAAAAACTCAATAGATGAGCTGCAGACAGTAGCTATACTTGTGGTGAGCATAGCATAATGTATAGAGCTGTTAAATCACTGTGTTGTATACCTGAAACGAATGTTACATTGTGTGTCAACTATACTTCAACAAAAACAAAAGAAACAAACAAACAAAAAATAGGCTGGGAAAAAATGAATCAACACAACTAAAAATTAATGATTCCAGGGGTGCCTGGGTGGCGCAGTCAGTTAAGCATCTGACTTCAGCCAGGTCACGATCTCGCGGTCCGTGAGTTCGAGCCCCGCGTCAGGCTCTGGGCTGATGGCTCGGAGCCTGGAGCCTGTTTCCGATTCTGTGTCTCCCTCTCTCTCTGCCCCTCCCCCGTTCATGCTCTGTCTCTCTCTGTCCCCAAAATAAATAAACGTTGAAAAAAAAATTTAAAAATAAATAAATAAGTTAATTAATTAATTAATTAATGATTCCAAATATCACAAAAGGAACAAAAAGATGAAATGTATAAAAATTTTTAATTAGATAATACTAGTATATCAATGTTAAAACCCTTATTTTAATTCATTATAACATGATTATAAAAGAGAATATCCTCGCTCTTAGGAAACTCACTCTAAAGTGTTTAGGGGTAATACAGAACCAACTCTAACTTAGTCTCAAATGTTCCCCACCAAAAATCATACACATATAAAGAGAGAGAGAATGGTAAAGTAAATGTGGTGAGAGGTTAGCAGTTTCTAAATCTGGTTGGAGGATATGCAGCAGTTCCTTGTACTGTTCTTACAATGTTCCTATAAGTTTGAAATTATTTACAAATAAAAGATATAAAAATTGTAAACTACATGGAGGAAAACTCCAGAAGATCCAGCCTTCATGTACCAAAGTTCCATAAGAAATGACCAGAAAGAAAGGAACCAAGAAAAAAATCAAGAAAATAATGGAAGACACACTCTTATAGCTGAAAAAAAAATCCTGACCTTAAAACTGAAGGACCAAAGAGGATGAATGAAAAAGGTCTCACACCTGGATACATTTTTATATAAGTTTAAACCACATTTATGTATAATTTAAGGATAAAGTCAAAAAGGTAAAAGGAAAGATAGGGCAGGGGGATTATTCACTGAATAAAAGAATCGGGCTGGTATCACATGTCACATCAACTCTAGATTCAACAAGATACTAGATAAATATCTTCAAAGTTCTAAGTGAAAATTATTTTGAAACTGAAATTTTCTTCAGGCAAAATATTATTCAAATATGAAGGCAAAGTTAAATTTATTTTCAGATTATCAAGGATAAAGAAATGTTATCTCCTATAAGCCCTCCATAAACATATGTGGTATAGCAAAACAACACATTGTACACTTTAAATAGGTATATTTTACTGTAACAACGTTATAAGTGGATTGTTGATAAATGGACCAGGGTTATGTATGAAGGGAACATTAGAGGAACCAGCGTGATGGGAATACAAGACATCTTTGTATTTTCTTTGGAAATCTTCTGTAAACTTAAAACTATTTGAAATAAAAAGTTTAAACTATTAAATAAATACATAAATATACATAACTTTTATTTATCAATTATACCTTAGTAAAGCTGGGGGTGGGGGTCAATATGTGAATGTCAGAAAAACAAAAAAAATCTAAGAAATGGCAAAAAAAAATAGATCAGCAATGAAATCAATAAAATATTAACTAAATAAATTTTAATGTTAAATAATAAATGGCCTGAAACTATTATCTCAGATGATCTCAGCATGGGAGGGAGATACCAGGAGGAGGAGGAGGTAGATAAAACAAAGAGTATTCCCTGCTTTCTTCAGAAAGGATATATTTGCTGGTTTATTTTATATGCTGATAAAAAAAATGTATGTTTAAGTGTATGCCTTAAAAAGTAAAAATTAACCTCTAGAGTCCAGAGGAATAGAATATAATTTCCTAACCATAAGAGGAGAAAAACAGAACACAAATATCTTGATCAAAACAAGAGCTGAAAATTGGGAAGATTAAAAAAAATAAATAATTTGGACTATAAAACACATACATTACAAAGTAACATGGCAAAAATGATCCCAAACATATCAACAATGACAATACATGGCAAACTAGGTAAATTACTCTATTAAAAGTGGAAAGTCAGGGCGCCTGGGTGGCTCAGTCGGTTAACTGTCCACCTCTGGTTCAGGTCATGATCTTGTGGTTTGTGGTTTCAAGTCCTGTACAGGGCTCTGTGCTGATAGCTCAGAGTCTGGAGCCTGCTTTGGATTCATTGTCTCCCTCTCTCTCTGCCCCTCCCCTGCTCACACTCTGTCTCTCTCTCAAAAATAAATAAACATCAAAAGTAGAAAGTCATGGGGCGCCTGGGTGGCGCAGTCGGTTAAGCGTCCGACTTCAGCCAGGTCACGATCTCGCGGTCCGTGAGTTCGAGCCCCGCGTCAGGCTCTGGGCTGATGGCTCGGAGCCTGGAGCCTGTTTCTGATTCTGTGTCTCCCTCTCTCTCTGCCCCTCCCCCGTTCATGCTCTGTCTCTCTCTGTCCCAAAAATAAATAAACGTTTAAAAAAAAAATTAAAAAAAAAAAAAAGTAGAAAGTCATATTGCATTATTAAATCCAGCTATAAGTTGTCTGTCCCAGACACACGCCAAACCAAATGACTCCGAATAAAAATACATAGATGTTAAATGCTTTTAAAAATTAAAGTGTAGGGGCACCTGGGTGGCTCGGTCGGTTAATCATCCGACTTCGGCTCAGGTCATGATCTCACAGTCCGTGAGTTCGAGCCCCGCATCGGACTCTGTGCTGACTGCTCAGAGCCTGGAGCCTGTTTCAGATTCTGTGTCTCCCTCTCTCTCTGGCCCTCCCCTGTTCATGCTCTGTCTCTCTCTGTCTCAAAAATAAATAAATGTTAAAATTAAAAAAAAAATCATATTTAAAAAAAAATTAAAGTGTGATTCTAAAGAGAGATTATGGATTCATAAATATCCTAGAACCAGAAAGGATAACTACCCAAAGGGAAAAGAAAGGTGGCCAGATGCTCTGAACACAAACGTCACCTCCCTCCCAGCTTAAGCTGGCTCCACCATTGGCAAGGGGAAGCCAGTAAATTTTTATGGATAAGAATGGATTTTATTAAAAAAAAAAAAAAGAAAAAGAAAAACAAGTGCAATCTTGCAGCTGTGTAATTGTGAAAATAGATCTGAATAAAAGATTCCAAAGGCAAAAAAAAAAAAGTGTATCCAAAAACTAATATATCAATTATACCTCAATTAAAAAATTAATTAAAACATTTAAAAACAAAAGTAAAAAGTAATAGTAATCAGACATATTATAATTAAAGGTCAAAATATCAAGTGAGCAGTGTATTTAGGATGCTCCATGTGATATAGCACATAGTCAAGATATATCATGAAATTAGGTAAAGTCTTAAAATATATAAAATCTGATAGAAATGCAAAAATAAATCTATAATCACAGTAGGAAATTATAACATTCCTCTCTCAATTCATGACAAATAAAGTACACAAAAATAAGTAAGGATATAGAAATTTTGAATAAAAGAACTTTGTTTTGAACAAACAAGTTTTGAACAAATTGATATGCAGAAAAGGACTACAGCATGATCTGCTTACCAAGTCATGCTGACCAGAATCTTAACAATGATCTTAGAATTCATATAATTCTTCTCCCAGTGTATTTCTGGCATTGAGGGCTGTTCCAGATCAATCAGTCATATCACTGTTGGACAAATATTATAAAGCTCCACAGTGTGAGGTCTTGATGATGGCACCTCCTGCAAGTTAACAAGCACATTAGGAAAGAGGAAAGGCTTGGGTTTGAAGGAATGCAATAAAACAGCAGCAGATGGTAAAGCCATCGTTTGACACAGAAAATTGGGAAACCAATCCATTTAAAGTAGGAAGTACAGCACGTACCCTGTATTTATTACTGAGCTTAAAATGTATAACTATAAAATGGTATGACCTTTTAAAGTCGTGGGCTCATTGAAAGCTCTGACATTTGTAACACAGCATCTGTTACAAGCCATTCATTCTTCTTTCCCTTACTACTGCACGCACAAATAACTGTATTATCTTGCTCAGCAAATCTGATTTGGCCCAAAGGAGAGTGAGTTAAAGTGACAGCAATCCATTCTGCAAAATAATTTCTAAAGGAAAAAGTCTGATTTGACCAGTGAAATCCTTGTAAGAAAGAAAAAAACTAAAAATAGAACTAGACACGTCAAAATTGCTAGTCTTTCTTCCTTGGCCTCAACAATTCACCTTCCACAATTGTCCTCTACAAAATTATGAGAGCGTCTGAGTCCTACCCAAACACCTCTTAAGAAAAAAGCAGAGCCCCTTCCACACGGTCACACTGAGCTAGTACCTGCGCCTGGAACCGGGCCACAACCTTAGGTGCGTCCACCGCCCGCCGCCGCCTCTGGACCACAGACCCCCACAAAGCGAGCAAGCTTCGGGCCTTGGTGAAAATGTGTAAGCAGGATCCGAGCGTTCTGCACACCGAGGAAATGCGCTTCCTACGGGAGTGGGTGGAGAGCATGGGGGGGGGGGGGGCGTAAAATACCACCTGCTACTCATAAAACTAAATCAGAAGACGATATCAAGGAAGAAAAAACAGATAGTAAGAAGACGGAGGAAAACATAAAGATAGACGAACCATCAAGTGAGGAAAGTGATCTAGAAATTGACAATGAAGGTGTGATTGAACCAGATACTGATGCCCCTCAAGAAATGGGAGATGGAAATGTAGAGATAACCGAGGAAATGATGGATCAGGCAAATGATAAAAAAAAAAAAAAAAGTGTCTGCCATTGATGCCCTAAATGATGGTGAACTACAAAAAGCCATTGACTTGTTCACGGATGCCATCAAGCTGAATGCTCACTTGGCCACTCTGTATGCCAAGAGAGCCAGTGTCTTCATCAAATTACAGAAGCTAAATGCTGCCATCCGAGGCTGTGACAGAGCTATTGAAATAAATCCTGATTCAGTTCAGCCTTACAAGTGGTGAGGGAAAGCACACTGACTTCTGGGCCATAGGGAAGAAGCAGCACATGATCTTGACTTTGCTTGTAAACTGGATTATGATGAAGATGCTAGTGCAATGTTGAAAGAAGTTCAACCGAGGACCCAGAAAATTGCTGAACATCGGAGAAAGTATAAGCGAAAACATGAAGAGCGAGAGATCAAGAAAGAATAGAAAGGGTTGAGAAGGCTCAGGAAGAACATGAGAGAGCCCAGAGGGAGGAAGGAGCCAGAGACAATCAGGAGCTCAGTATGGCTCTTTTCCAGGTGGCTTTCCTGGGGGAATGCCTGGTAATTTTCCTGGAGGCATGCCTGGAATGGCGGGGGGGGGGGGGGGGGGGGGGAATGCCTGGAATGGCAGGAATGCCTGGGTTCAACGAAATTCTTAGTGACCCAGAGGTTCTCGCAGCCATGCAGGATCCAGAAGTTATGGTGGCCTTCCAGGATGTGGCCCAGAACCCAGCAAATATGTCAAAATATCAGAGTAACCCAAAGGTTATGAATCTCATCAGTAAATTGTCAGCCAAATTTGGAGGTCAGGCATAATGCCCTTCTGACAAATAAAGCCCTTGCTGAAGGAAAAGCAACTTCGATCACCTATTGGATGTCACAATAATACAAACCACTGTACCTCTGACCTCATGGAGAAAGCTGGGGTGCTGTGAAGATAATCCCTACCCCTCTGCCCCACATGCAACTGAGACATTTTACAGTGGTTTGCTCTTAGGGTTTTCATTCAGATGATGTTTTCCTTTTAGAAATTATAAAGTTTAAACACTTTTTAAACCTTAAAAATCTTTAAAAACATATTACAAGGGTGTGTTAATCCCTTAAAGAAAGGAGAAAGAAAGGCAGAGATGATGGTGACTCTAAAAGATTTCACACAAAACTATCAATTTATTCTACCAAATATTGTCCCCAAGATCATAAAAGAAACTTGTGTATCTGCATGCCAACAGTATGACTATTAAAACATTTGAGTGAGGTAAGAGTAGAAAATTTTTGGATTGAAAGGAAGACTCTCAAGCATTGACAAGTGATAACATACACCTACATTACCCCAGGATGCGTTTACACTGATGGATATAGCACATCTTTGATAATCATTTATAAAGATTTGTTTTTAAATTATGCAACATAAGAGGTTACTGTATTAGTTTCCTGAGACTCCTATAATGAAATACCACAAGTTGAGTGGCTTAAACAACAGAAATTTGTGGTCTCAAAGTCTGGTGGCTGGAAGTTCAGTTCAAGATATCAATAGGGTTGTTGCCATATGAAGCCTGTAAGGAAGAATGTGTTTCATGCCTGTCTCATAGCTTCTGGTGATTTCCTGGCAATCTTTGGTATCCGTTGGCTTGTATCACATCACTCCAATGTCTGCCTTAATGTTCACATTATGTCACTGTGTGCATGTCTATCTGTATGTCTAAATTTTCCCTTTTCATAAGGATACCAGTCATATTGGATTAAAACCTACCATAATAACATCGTTCTAACTTAATTACCTCTGTAAATACACTATCTCCACATAAGGTCACAGTCAAAGGTACTTGGGGCTAGGACTCCAATGTAGCTTTTTTGGGAATGACACAATTCAACCCATAAAAGTACCCTAAGGCAAGTAATAAATACACCTTTATTAGCATAATCATACAATGACTCTGACAGTGAGAAACAGTAGCAATCAATAACTACTCATTAGTTTACTAATTCCAAAAGACCATTCTCTATAATCTGAACTTTTCCCTGCTTTCAGTGTATCCATAAATGAGGCACTAACATAAACATCCTGTTTCTCCCTAGCCTCAAATACAGGTATCCTGCTTCTAATAAGTCTGGAAGAAAGATCCTACTCTTCCTTGGCCTTCTATTTACATATGCACATGCATGCATACATACACACACATGCACAAGAATACTTGGTAGCCTATTGTCTGAACACAAATAATCTCTTTTTAAAAAAAAATTTTTAAGTATACAAAAAATATGATGTTTGTGCTGCATAGGGAAATAGTTGACTGGTCTTCCCCTAAAATAAACTGATACAGCAAAAGTGCAGGTCAGGATAAACTAAACATGAAAATAAATAAATTTCAAAACATGTCATTTCATAGTACAATAGAATAAGAGATCATTATTTATAGATAATAAATCCTATATCCTAAGCAATTATTTTGCTTTACAATGTTACTTCTAAAAATATGGTGAACTGTAAAGCTACTGGCTCTTCTTCTTTCACAGAGACACTGAGTTAACAATACATGTACCAAAGAACTCTAGAGACCAGGAGAAAAGATAAAGCACCCAGGCCATTGTAAAACCAAGAAGAGATTCCAGTGAAAGGAGCAGGAAAACCTGTACCATCTGGCACACCATTCCCTCACCCTATGTAGCATAGAGCGTTTAGGAGGAAACTCCATACCAGAGCTCCTTCCTCAGCATAGAAATAAGAAGTAGACTATACATCCAAAATTCTGTCTTGTATAAAGGCTTCTGTCTTGGTGTCTGTCTTAGCTAACTATGAGTGCTGAAAGGAGAAGACCAGAGTTCAGAAGCTGCTGAAAATATTCAAGCTACAGTTCCACAGGAATATGCCAGGGAGAGGAAGAGATCAGAAAAAGTTTCAAACATCCTAAAACATCTAACCAGGATGACTGGCAAAGGCCTTCCCCTGCACAAAGCCAGCATATAAAGACTGAGAGAGGTGGTTGTTTTTTCAAATGCCCAAATCTAGTAAGAAATTACAAGGCCTACAAAGAAACAGAAAATCATAGCCCAATCAAAGGTACAAAATAATATGCCAGAAACCAATCCTAAAGAAATGCAGATCAAGAGTTGCCTGACAGAATTTTAAATATCAAAAAAGATGTTCAATCAACTAAAAAAGAACACATACAACTAAATAAAATCAAGAAAATAATGCACGAACAAATTAAGAATATAAACAAAGAAACAAACTATTAAAAAAAGAACCAAACACAAATTCTAGAGCTGAAAAATACAATAACTGAACTGAAAATTTCATTAGAGGACTTCAACAGCATAGTTGATCAGGTAAAAGAATCAGAGACAACAAAGAAACCATTTCAAATCAATTCCAAGAAACAAAAAGAATAAAGAATGAAAACACAAGTGAAGAGAGCCTTAAAAAAAGGAGGAGGTGGGGGAAGAGAGCCTTACAAACTTATAGAACACTAACAGGCAGATAAATATATACATTATGGAAATCTCTGAAAGAGAAAAAAGAAAGAAAGAGAAATAGTGTATGTGAAAAAATAATGACCCAAAATTTCCCAATTCCGAGGAAAGAAGTGGACATACAAATTTTTAAATCCCAAAAAACTGTAACTAGAATAAATACAAAAAGAAGCACACAAAGACATATTATAATCAAATTGTCTAAAATAAAAGACAAAGAAAGAATCTTGTAAGATGCAAGAAAAAATCAATTCATCATATGCAGGAGAGTTTCCATAAGATTACCAGCAGATTCCTCAGTAGAATATAAGCAGGACAGAAGGCAGGAGAACGATATTCAAAGTGCTGGAAGAAAAAAAGCTGTCAATCAAAATATTATATCCTGCGAAACTGCCCTTTAAAAAGGAAGGTGGATTAACTAAATTTATTGTGGTAATCATTTCCCAATATATAAAAATATTGGATCATGATGCTGTACACCTGAAACTAATATAATATTATATGTCAAACACATGTCAGTTTTAAAGAAAGAAGATATTAAGATATTCCTAGATAAACAAAAGCTTAGGGAATTCATTACAAACAAACCTGCTTGATGAAGAAATGCTAAAGGGAGCTATTCAAGTTGAAACATAAGGACAGTAGACAGCAACACACAGCCATATGAAAATACAAGATTTTCCAGTAAAGGTAAATATGTGTACTAATACAGTAGCCTGACATATTGTCATTTTTGAGCATAGAATTTAAAGGATGAGAAATTTTTTTTTAATTTTTTTAATGTTTATTTATTTTTGAGAGAGACAGAGACAGAATGCAAGTGGGTTAGGGGCAGAGAAAGAGAGGCACAGAATCCAAAGCAGGCTCCAGGCTCCAAGCTGTCAGCACAAAGCCCAACATGGGGCTTGAACCCATGAGCTGTGAGATCATGACCTGAGGTGAAGTTGGACGCTCAACTGACTGAGCCACCCAGGCGCCCCGGATGAAAACATTTTTTTTAACCATAAACTATGTCAATGAGTATATAATATATAAAGATGTAATTTGTGACAATAACATAAAAGGGGGGTGGAGCATTAAAGGTTGTTGGTAAGCAACTGAAGTTAGCAGTTTAAAATAGAAGTCATAACTTTAAGATGTTTTATATCATTGGAATAGTGACCACAAAAAAAATCTATAAAATATACACAAAAGGAAATGAGAAAGGAGTCAAATCACACCACTACCAAAGTCTATAAAACACAGGAAGACAGGAAGGAAGAGAAAAAATAGGTACAAGATATACAGAAAAACAATTAACAAAATTAGCAATGGTAAATTTTTCCTTATCAGTAAAATTTTCCTTATCCTGTAAGTGGATTAAATTTCCATCAAATGACATAAATTGGCTGAATCGATTTTTTTAAAGGATCCAATTATATACTGATTACAGGAGACTCATTTTATTTTATTTTTTTTAATATATGAAATTTATTGTCAAATTGGTTTCCATACAACACCCAGTGCTCATCCCAAAAGGTGCCCTCCTCAATACCCAGCACCCACCCTCTCCTCCCTCCCACCCCCCATCAACCCTCAGTTTGTTCTCAGTTTTTAACAGTCTCTTATGCTTTGGCTCTCTCCCACTCTAACCTCTTTTTTTTTTTTTCCTTCCCCTCCCCCATGGGTTCCTGTTAAGTTTCTCAGGATCCACATAAGAGTGAAACCATATGGTATCTGTCTTTCTCTGTATGGCTTATTTCACTTAGCATCACACTCTCCAGTTCCATCCACGTTGCTACCAAAGGCCATATTTCATTTTTTTCTCATTGCCACGTAGTATTACATTGTGTATATAAACCACAATTTCTTTATCCATTCATCAGTTGATGGACATTTAGGCTCTTTCCATAATTTGGCTATTGTTGAGAGTGCTGCTATGAACATTGGGGTACAAGTGCCCCTATGCATCAGTACTCCTGTATCCCTTGGATAAATTCCTAGCAGTGCTATTGCTGGGTCATAGGGTAGGTCTATTTTTAATTTTCTGAGGAACCTCCACACTGCTTTCCAGAGCGGCTGCACCAATTTGCATTCCCACCAACAGTGCAAGAGGGTTCCCGTTTCTCCACATCCTCTCCAGCATCTATAGTATACAGGAGACTCATTTGAGATATAAGGACAACATAAGCTGAAAGTGAAAGGATTAAAAAAATATCCCATGCAAATGGCAATCAAAAGAAAGCAGGAGTGGCTATACTAACATCAGTCAAAATAGACATTAAATCAAAAGTTATTACAAAAGATCAAGAACGACACTACACTAAAGTTGACCAAGAAGATAGAACATTCTAAATATTTATGCACCAAACTTCAGAGCTCCTAAATGTGTAAAGTAAAGCTAGACTGAAAGGAGAATACATAGCAATATGATAACGGGAGACTTCATTACCCCACTTTCAATAATGTATAGAACAATCAGACAGAAAATCAATAAGGAAACATTGGACTTAAACTACATGTTGGACCAGATGGATCTAGGACACATACAGGACATTCCATCCAACAGCAGCAGAATACACATTCTTCTCAAGTGAACACAATTCCTTCCCCAGGACAGACCACAGTAGGCCACAGAATAAGTCTTAACAAATTCAAGAATATTGAAATCATACAAGTATCCTTCTAATCATAATTAAACTAGAAACCAGTAGCTCAAGAAAAACTGGAGAATCCACAAATATGGAAATTCTTAAACATTCTTAAACAACAAAGGGTCAAATAAGAAATTACAAGAAAATTAAAAATTCCTTTACACAAATGAAAAAGCAAAACATGAGATGCAGTGAAAGCAGTGCTAAGAGCAAAGTTTATAAATGTAAATACATGCATTGAAAAAGAAATAGCTCAAATCAACAACCTAGTTTAACACCTCAAGAAACTAGAAAAAGAAGGGGCACTAGATGGCTTAGTCAGCTGAGCATCCAACTCTTGATTTCAGCTCAGGTCATAATTTCACGGTTTATGAAGTTTGTGAGTTCAAGCCCCACTTCAGGCTCTGCACTAATAGAACAAATAAATAACAAAATAAATAAACAAATAAATAATCTTTAAAAAAGAAACTAGAAAAAGAATAACATACTAAACACAAAATTAGCAGAAGGAAGAATAAAATAAAGTTTAGAGCATAGATAAAAACATAATAGAAAAATAAAGGAAAAAATCAACAAAAGAGATGGTTTTTAAAAATAATCAACAAAATTGACAGACCATTAGGTAGATTAACTAAGAAAAAGAGAGAAGACTCAAATGATTAAAATCATAAAGGAAAGAGGAACATTACCACAGATGCCACAGAACTAAAAAGGGTTGTAAGAGAATACTATGAACAATTGTACTCTAAGAAATTTAACAAACCTAGAACAAATTAATAAATCCCTAGAAACACAATCCACAAAACTGAATCATGAAGAAACAGAAAATGTGAACAGACAAATAATGAGTAAGAAGACTGAATTGGTAATTAAAAACTCCCAACAAAGAAAAGTCAAAGACCAGATGAGTTTACTGGAAGATTCTACCTAACATTTAAGAATTAACACCACTTTTATTCAACACAGTACTGAAAGTCCTAACCAGAGCAATTAGGCAAGAAAAAGAAATAAAAGGCATCCAAATCAGAAAGGAAGAAGTAAAACTGTCACTTGCATTTGCAGAGGACATGATATGATATCTAGAAAACCCTAAAGATTACACCAAAAAACTGTTCGAACTAATAAATGAATTCAGTAAAGTTTTTTTTAAGTTTTATTTATTTTTTAGAGAGAGACAGAGAGAGTGAGTGGGGGAGGGGCAGAGAGAGAGGGAGAAAGGGAGAATCCCAAGCAGGCTCTGTGCTGTCAGCACGGAGCCCGATGCGGGGCTCGAACTCACACACCATGAGATCATGACCTGAGCCAAAACTAAGAGTCGGACTCTTAACCAACTGCACCACCCAGGCGCCCCAATTAGGTAGTTTTGAATACTACATTAATATACAAAAAATCTGTTGCATTTCTATACACTAGTAACAAATTATCAGAAGGAAAAAATGAGGGAAAAAATACCATTTATGATTGTATCAAGAAGAATAAAATATCTAGAAATAAATTTAACCAAGGAGATAAAATACTTCATTAAGGAAAAAAATCGAAGACACAAACAAATGAAAAGGTATTCTGTGCTCATGAATTGGAAAATTGATATTATTAAAATGTCCATACTACCCAAAGCAATCTACATATTAAATGCAATCCTTATCAAAATTCCAATGGCATTTTTCACAGATCTAGAACAATCTTAAAATCTGCAAAAAACCATAAAAGATCCCAAACAGCCAAAGCAACCTTGAGAAAGAACAATGCCAAAGGCATTATAGTCACTGATTTCATATTACATTTCAAAGCCATAGTAATCAAAATATTATGCTATTGGCACAAAAATAGACACATAGATCAACAGAACAGAACAGAGAGCCCAGAAATAAACCCATGTATATATGGTCAATTAATTTATGATAAAAGCCAAGAATACACAATGGAAAAAGAAGTCTCTTTAATAAATGGTATTGGGAAAATTGGACAGCCAAATGCAAAAGAATGAAACTGGACCACTTTCTCAAACCATACACAAAAAGTAATTCAAAATGTATTAAAGACTTCAATGTAAAACCTGAAATCATAAAAGTCATAAAAGAAAATATATGCAGTTGGTAAGCTCCTTGACACTGGTCTTGGCAATGATTTTTTTTTATTTGACACCCAAAGCAAAAGCAAAAATAAGCAAGTGAGACTACATCAAACTAAAAAGCTTCTGCACAGCAAAGGAACCCATCAATTAAATCAAAAGTCAAGATACCAAGTGGGAGCAAATATTTGCAAGTCACATGTTTGATAAGGAGTTAATATCCAGAGGGTCACTTGGGTGGCTCAGTTGGTTAACCATCTGACTTTGGCTCAGGTCATGATCTCAAGGTTCAAGAATTAGAGCCCTGCATCGGGCTCTGTGCTGACAGCTTGGAGCCTGGATCCTGCTTCAGAGTCTGTGTCTCCATCTCTCTATGCCCCTCCCCTGTGCGCTCTCTCGCTCACTTGCTCTGTCTCTCTCTCTCTCTCTCTAAAATAAATAAACATTTAAAAAATTTTTAAGGGAATTACTATCCAGAATATATCAAAAACTCATACAACTCAATAGCAAAAAAACCAACAAACCCAACTGAAAATTGGGCAGAGGATCTGAACAGACATTTTTCCATTATAGATATACAGATGGCCAACAGGTACATGAAAAGATGCTTAACATCACTAATCATCAAGGAAATGCAAATCAAAACTAAAATGAATATCACCTTACACCTATTAGAATGGCCAGTATCCAAAAGACAAGAGATAACAAATATTGGTGAAGATGTAGAAAAAAAGGGAATCCTTGTGCACTGCTGGTGGGAATTTGTTGGGAAATTGGTACAGTCACTATGGAAAACAGTATGAAGTTTCTTCAAAAATTTAAAACAGAAGTATCATATGATCCTGCAATTCCACTTATGGGTATTTGTCTGAAGAGAATGAAAACATTAACTCAAAGGTTGTCTGCACCCTCATTGTTCACTGTAGCATTATTTACAATAGCCAAAACATGGAAGCAGCCTAAGTATCCACCGAGGGTTGAATGAATAAAGAAAATATGATCTAGGGGTACCCAGGTGGCTCAGTTGGTTAAGCATCTGACTTCAGCTAAGGTCATGATCTTGCGGTTCAGGGGTTCAAGCCCCACATGGGGCTCTCTCCTGACAGCTCAGAGCCTGCTGGGCTGGAGCCTGCTTCGGATTCTGCATCTCCCTCTCTCTATTCCCCTTCCCTGCTCACTCTCTCTCTCTCTCTCTCTCTCTTGCTCTCTCTCTTTCTCTCTCAAAAATAAATTTTTTGATGGGTATTGAGGAGGGCACCTTTTGGGATGAGCACTGGGTGTTGTATGGAAACCAATTTGACAATAAATTTCATATACTGAAAAAAAAAAAGAGAGAGACCATTACCCTTCCAACAAAGTTAACAACATTCACATAACTAAAATATACCAAAAAATGTTTTTTAAAAATGCCAAAAAAAAATAAAAAAGAAAAAAAGAAAAAAAAAGAAAAAAAAAGAAAACATGATCTATATACAGAGTGGAATATTATTAAGTCATAAAAAAGAAGGAAAACTTGCCATTTGTAACAACATGAATTAGAAGTCGAGGCATTATGTTAACTGAAATAAGTCAGAGAGAAAGACAAATACCATATGATGTCACTTATATTCAGAATCTAAAACCAAAAAAGTGAGCTCACAGATACAGAGAACAGACTGGTGGTTGCTAGAGGTAGAGGGAGGGAAAGGAATGTGTGAAGGAAGTCAAATGGTACAAACTTCCAGTTATAAAATAAATAAACACCGCAAATGTACAGCATGGTGACAATAGTTAAAAATACTTTATTGTGTATTTGAGAGTTGCTAAGAAGCTAAATCTTAAAAGTTTTCATCACAATAAAAATCTTTGTTACTGTGTTGTGAGGATGTTAACTAGAATGATTGTGGTGATCATTTTGCAATATATACATACATTGAATCATTATGTGATATGCCTGAAACTAATAGATGCCATCTGGCAATTATATCTCAATTATAGAAAATTCTATAGTTATTCTTACCTAATTCATGACAGTCCTAAGCTAGTTTCTGGGATGAAGCCTCTACATTAAGAAACTTAAAGGCAAATAAGAAAAGAGAGGGGTAAACAAGTAATTATAAAATGGTAGAGTCAGTTCTAAATTAAAAAAACATATGGAAAAGTAACACAATAGAGGGAGTAGTATAGTATTTGTGAAGGCAATACAATAAAAGATGACTCATTCTGCTGGGAGTGTCAGAGAAGGCATCACAGAGGTCTGCCTCAATAAGAGTATGCCAGGGGAACAATGGGGAACATTACAGCAGAAGGAACAGGAAAACACCCAGAGATTTTGAAGAGTAGGAAACATTCAGGAAACTACAATTCAGTGTTCCTGGGACACATGTGGATAGGAGTGGTTGGTAAGAAAGAACACGTGCAGGAGATATATCACAGAGGACCTTATTATCCTAAGTTCGAGTTTTAATCCACAGTTGAAACAGAATTGCAAAAGGGTTTTAAGCAAGAGAGTTTTGCATCTTAGGACAATAACTCTGGTGGCAATAGGAAAGGTGAATTGAGATGGAAGAAGTTGAGAGTGAAAACTGTTGTGGTTGTCTCCAAAATAGATGATGCAAGTGTGAAATTGGGCTGTGGGAAAGGAGAGAATGGGATGGTTTACAGAGATATTTATGAGGCAAGAGTTGATGGTTGTGGAAAAAGAGACAGAAAGGAAAATTAAGGATCAGGGTGCCTAGGTGGTTCAGTTGGTTGAGCATCCAACTCTTGATAACAGTTCAGGTTGTGATATCTCAGTTCGGGAGTTTGAACCCAGTCTCGGGCTCAGCACTGAGCGTGAGCCTCATTGCGATTTTCTCTCTCCTTCTCTCTCTCTCTCTCTCTCTCTCTCTCTCTGCCCCAACCCCTGCTCACTCTCTCCCTCTCAAAATAAATAAACATTTTTTAAAAAGATGAACTTCAATTTTCTCTAAGAAAAAAAAAAGAAGAAAATGGCTCAAAAGGGAAAAAGGCACAAATGTGAAAGAAACCTGCTAAAGAAGGAATAGATTCTCTTGTCCCATCCCCAAAAGAACTTTTTCTTTTCCCTAAAATCATTGAAACAGATTTCTACACTTTATATAAAGACACTTAATTATAAAGATGAAAAGCCTAGAACATTAAAATCTAATCAGATATAGCTTTACTAAGTTTTTACTGATTTTTAAATAAGCACAGTTAGATAAAACTAAGTCTTCCACATCTAGGCTTATATGTGCCCAGAAGAAGCATACAGGTTTCATTTTTCTTGAGCAATTAGGAAAGTTTTCCATTTTTAAATGGGAAGAAAAATCTAATTTGAGAATATTTTCTTTCCTCAAGTTGCAGTCAAGTACATAATTGTTTGTTTAAATGATGATAGAAAAGTCAATCACATTATCTTCATAGTAACCATTTCTCAGGCTTACAACACAACCACATCCCAACTGGATGTTCACAGTCTCTGAAAGGATGCTGCCTTCTTCAGCATCCAAAGAAAGTTCCAAAGAAACTTATGCCACTTTTATGTAATTGAGGCAAGAGGATTTTCCTGTTGAAGTATCAAGATAATTACCAAATCTCAGCTTTAATTGTCCCAGTGAAGACCTGGTCTGAAAAAAACAAGCTCTTAAAAATTCAGAAAGTGATTTCATGTACATTTTGTAACTTCAAGAGGGGGACTTTGCAATCCAAGTATCAGTTTCTGCAACCCCTAAAACAGCTGTGGAAGAACGCTAGGAGGAACAATACAACGAAAACAATAGAGGCATGGTTTCTTGTCAGAGAGCAATCCGGAATAAGTGGAATATGTCCCATACTTCATTTAATTGGGTATAGAAAAGAACATAGACAAGACTTATTATGTAGGCACAAGTAAAGAGAAATAATATTTTAATATTAATTAAAATATTAAAAGTTGATTGGACAAGGTGGAGAAACTTTGCAGGCAAGCAGAAACACTGCTAGCTTAGTGAATGAGGACATTGCTTTTCTTAGTCTAGCTTAATGTTTGATGATATCTATGCTCTCCCCCACATCTTTTCAGTTTAGCCTTTTGCAGCCCTGAAAAGGGCCTAGATTCCCTACAGGCTTACAATTTCTAGACACCATGTGATCCTCAGAATTTTTTTTCCCACTGCCCAGCATCCATAGGTATCCTTGCCAACAATTCCCCCACTTCCTTTGGGAAATACTTTTTCACAGGGTGCAGTCTTGGTGGAACTGTAATCAAGGAGCCCTGCCCTCAACCATTGGTGAAATTCAAAGTCCCTAAAGAGTCTCTCGGAGAGATGAGATACTTCCTCTACCGACCCTCCAATGGCCTCAGAGTGGGGTCTTCCAGATTCCCTATCCTAGTTCTTCAATTTCCCACACATTTACTTTAGTTATAGCACCACATTTCTGAGCCTGGTTCTCCACACTTTCCATCAATCCCAGGGACTCTCTGAGATCCTTCCCAACCAAAAAATCTCTTTTGCTTAAGGTGACTATAAGTGGTTTCTTCTACTTGCAACTCAAATACAGTGACAGGTTCATAACACTGAAAATACTGTTCATCATTTTTAAACTTTTCTAATCAATCTAAACTAAACCCAGAACACAATTTTGGTTATAGAAGAGACTCTTAATGGTAATAACCTGAAACGCATAGAAGGTAGTGTTGCAAGACATTATTACCACACTTCCAAAGATCTCCATAAAATACATCTTCCTCAACAGCAAAGGATTCAAGCAGATTGAAGAGTATCAGGAAACCCAATGATGCTGGGGGTTCCCAATTAGATGAAACTGTTGTTTACCTTCCCAGCATTAAATTATATCTCACTAAATCTCTCGATATCAGATAAACTTAAATTATCCTTTAGCCTCCTAGGCAGAGTTCCTACACTTAACTTAATTTCCCTTAGCCTTTCCCTAGCAGCTTTTACTTGTCTTCCCTGGGCATGTCAAGGGATGGTTTCAATAGGCAGGGCAGAGCATCCCTGAGAAACCCAGAAGAGTTTTATCAATTGGCAACAGCATATACCCTGTTTCAATTAACTCACACTCCTTATATATTAGTAATAATTCACTCTGAGCAGGTGCACCGTGTTTTTATTACACACTATTTCCATCACTGCGCAGCTGCGTGTCCTTAGATGCGCCAGACTGAAATCAGCTTTCTCCTACCAGCAGGCTTCACCATGTCTCACTCTAGGTGAAAGGTAGAAATCAGGAGTAAAAAAAGAGTACAAATGGGATGCCTGAATGGCTCAAACAGTTAAGCATCCGACTTCAGCCCAGGTCATGATCTCGCAGTTTGTGAATTTGAGCCCCACGTTGGGCTCTGTGCTGACAGCTCAGAGCCTGGAGTCTCTTTGAATTCTGTCTCCCTCTCTCTCTTCTCCTCCCCTGCTCTCACTCTATCTCTCTGTCTCTCTCTCAAAAATAAATAAACATTTAAAAAAAAATTTTAAGTACAAATGTTAATATCCTTCTTTCACATTAAAAGGAATCAAATGTCTAATTAAAATTTAAAAGAATAAGAAATAGCAGTGAAAAAATTAAACAAAATAAACCATTTGAAGAACTAAAGTTATTATAACACTTAAAGAACGAGAAGGGAAATGAAGAAGAGATAAAGTAAATAAATTATGTCTTTTCATTTGGAGTTAAAGCTATATTAGTTTTCTATTTCTGCATGACAACGCCTTACAAATTTATCAGTTTAAAACCACACAAAATTATTATCTCACTGTTTTCTGTGGATCAGGAGTCTGGGCACAGGTCAGCTGGCTCCTCTGCCCTGGATCTCACTAAGCTGAACTCAAGGTGTCAGCCAGGGCTACAATCACATCTGAGGCATAGAGCCCTTTTCCAAACTCACTAATTGTTGGCAGAATTCATAATCTTGCAGTGTGACTGAAGTCTTCGATTTCTTGCTGCTGTCAGCCAGGGACCGTTCTCCACTCCTAGGTCCTAGCCAGATGGCTCTCTCTTCTCTCAAAATATGACAGCTTTCTTCTTCAAGTCTGGTAGGGGATTTTTTTTTTATTTTTTTGGAAAGGCCTGGTCCCTTTTTTAAGGGCTCATCTGAATAGGTCAGGTCCACCCAGGATAATCTTTGCATTAACTAAAAGTCAACAGATTAATAATCTAATCATTAGAGTGATAGCCCATAATATTCACAGGACTCACAAACTCTCAAGAAAAAGGGACTATCCAGGGCATGCCTGCCATGGAGAAAGAATCTTTGGAGCCAATTTAGAATTCTGCCTACCACAACAGTCACGATCTAAAGTGGGTAAATCAAAATACAGAGGAACAAGCATACTAATCAAACTTATATTTAGACGTTTTACAGCTAAAAAAAAAAAACAGAGTTAAAGATAGGTTGCTTTTGAGAAATGGATCTGGGCAGGAAGGAAAATTGTTGCTTTTTATCAAATGCTTTTATGTGCTATTTGATTTTTTTAATCCTGTACATACATTATCCCAATTAAAGCGAAGGAAAAGGAAAAGCAAGTTCATTAACAAATTATATGGTTTGTTTTTACTTCGTGTGTCATCTAAAGCTGTGAACATCCCTAACTTCTTGATATAACTCTCTCCTGTTTTTCCTCCTATCTTTCATACTAGTTGTTTCTTTTCATTTTATTTATTTTGCATTACACAAAAAAATAATGCTATTGTTGAAAATTAGAAACCACAGAGAAGAGCAGTGGAAAAATCTCACATCACAGGCTCATTTTCCTATACTCCTCTTAGGTGTTCAAGTTAGTCTGCATTGACTTATTGTCTTAATCCTCCATTTACTCTCCCTGGATGACTTCATCCATTTCTGTGGCTTCAACTATCTTCTCTGTGCTGGTGATTCTCAAATATATACTTAAAGCCTTGACTTCCCTCTTGAGTTCCACACACATATTTTTAATTTTCCTAAATGTCTCTAACTACATAATGCACAAACATCTCAAATCCAGTTAAGTCCAAAATGTAATTTATTATTTGCTACTGCCAAGCCTTCTCTTTCTCATAGTTTCTCTACCAGTTGATAGTATAACCATTCACTCATTCTTTCAAACTATAAATTTGAAGTCATCTGTCACAATTGCCTATTCCTCACCATTCATGGTCACCAAGTCCTCTTGACTATACATCAGACTAGTTCCACATCTGACACTATCTCACTATCACTGACACCACCACTTGGTCAATACTCATTTCTCTTATTTCCATCTACCAATCTCCTACCTTGCAATCTATCTTCCATGCCCCCAGAGGACATCTTCCTAAAACTAAAGTTTATCATACCACTCACTGGTTGGAAACTTTCTTTCTCCCTAATTTCCTCCAAATTAAAGCCCAACCCCAAGGCACCTGGGTGGCTCAGTCAGTTAAGCGTCCAACTCTTGATTTTGGCTCAGGTTATAATCTCATGGTTCATGAGTTCAAGCCCCACATTGGACTCCACACTGACAGCACAGAGCCTGCTTGGGATTCTCTCTCTGCCCCTTCCCTGCTCTTTCTTTCTCAAAATAAATAAATAAACATTAAAAAAATAAAAATAAAGCCCAGTCCAATTCTCATCCTCATCTCTATTAGCTCCTCATCCCTCCCCTGATGCTCCTTCTCACCTTGCTCCCATGCAAACACAATCTATCTTCTAGCCATATTGAATTTCTCACCATTTTATAAATATATCATATTCCTTTATAATTACTCAATTCTACACATGTAATCCCCTCTGCCTAAAATGTTCCAGCCTCCTATCCATCCACTCTTGTTCCTCCCCTGTCCTTCTCCCTCTCACCTTCTTGCACACTGCTTCCTATAGCAAACTTCTCACCATTTTATGAACACACCTGCCCTTTAATAATCTTGTGTCTCTTCACATGCTTTTCTCTTTACATGGGATGCATTTATCCAACTCCTCATTTTTCAAGACCGAACTTAAATTCCTCCTCCTCTACCAGAGATTTCCTCACCTCCTCACAAAAAAACTCATTCCCTTAATTCACAACATACAATTTGTAATATGATTACTATATTTCTCATTATTATTTCACTTATTATCTTCCTCATGCAACCAAGATCATCTTCAGGACAGGTAAACTCTATTACTTGTATCTATATCATTAGTACCATATACAATTCCTGGCACATACATAATTTTATATAACAAAATTAATTTGCACATATATGGTCAGTTAATTTATGAAAAAGGAGACACTATGGTGCAGATCCATCTGGAAAAGTGAATCTTTTCCTTACCGCACACCATATACAAAAATTGATTCCAGATGAATTATAAAGCTAAATGTGACTTAAACATAAAGCTTCCAGGGGTGCCTTCATGGCTCAGTCACTTAAGCATCAGATTCCTGATTTCAGCTCAGGTAATAATCTCACACTCTGTGAGATTGAGCCCAACACTGGGCTTTGTGCCAACAGTGCAGAACCTGCTCGGGATTCTCTCTCTCCCTTTCTCACCCTGCCCCTCTCTTGCTCACGCTCTCTCTCTCTCTCTTAAAATAAAGAAATAAACATTTAAATATATATATATATATATATATATATATATATATATACACATACAGCTTCTGGAAGATAAATTTAGAATATATCTCTATGACTCTGGAGCAAGCAGAGATTTCTTAAACAGATACAGTATGTGTTAATCATACAAGAAAAGATTGCTAAATTGAACTACATAAAAATTAGGACCTTCTGGTCATCAGAAAACATGGCTAAGAAAATGAAAAAGCACATTACAGAGTAGAAAAGATATTGGCAAAATATCCATCTAACAGAGAACTGGCACGAACTATAAACCAATTTTTTATAAAAAGAAGAAAAAACAGACACAAATAGGAGCAAATATGAGCAAATGACTCATAGAAGAATATAATAACCTATATAAATATGAACAGTTTTCAATTTCATTAGTCATCAGAGAAATACAAATCAAATTCACAAATGAGATATCAACATCTACTCACAGATTGGCTAAATTTAAAGACTGCCAACATTTAATGTTGGTGAGACTGTGAAACAACAGGAATGCTCATGCTAAGACACTGATAAATTCAGAAACAAAATGTTGAACAAAAGAAGTCAGACACAAAAGAGTACATACTACATGATTTTATTCACATAAATTTCAAGAAAGAGGCAAAATGCATCTGTGGCAACAGAAATCAGAGATGGGTATAATGGTTGGGCAGGGACAGAAGGCAGACTTCTGGGGATGCTAGTAATATATTCCTACCTGGATGCTGTTTACATGGGTTGGTTCATTTTGTGAAAACTCATCAAGCTGTACATTTATGACTTCTGAAGTTTTCAGTATATATGGTATACTTCAATAAAAAGTTTACTTAAGGGGCGCCTGGGAGGCTCAGTCGGTTGAGTGTCCAACTCTTGATTTTGGTTCAGGGCAGGTCATGATCCCAAGTTTGTGGGATCAATCCCCACATTTGAGCTCTGCACTGAACGTGGAGCCTGCTTGAGATTCTCCCTTTCTCCCTGCCCCTCTCCCCTACTTGCTCTCAAAGAAAAACAAAAACAAAAACAAAAAACACAAACCTTAACTAGCACTGGTCTTACATTCTGCAGTATTAATCATTTGCTGTTTGGATTGTGATTTCTACAACCAATAAAAAGCTAAATAGCAAGTGACCATGTTTCTATTTCCTGGACTCAACTTCTGAGCTGAGATCATTACCCCAGCATGTCCAATCATTTGAAAACATTATAAGAGGCTATTATACTTGAATGTCCCTTTAACCTATTAATTTTTCAAAGGACAAAAGTGTGAACAGGTGACTTCAATGTGTTTACAGCTAATTGTCTAATAACATTCAAAAACAGCTTCAAAGGGTTAATAAGGCATTCTGTCCATTACTGAGAGGTTTCACCAGGAAGATTTCAAGTGAAAATTTTGACTGTTATTGTCAAAAATCAAGTTACTCTTTATCTTCCTTTAGAAAGCCATGTTAGGTTACTGTGGTAGGCTAAAAATGGCCCCCAAAGATATCAGATCCTAATCCCTGAAACCTGTGAATGTTACCTTATAAGCAAAAAAAGGTCATTGCAGATGTGATGAAGGAGCTTGAGATGGAGAGATCATCCTGGATTATTCAGGTGGCCCCTAAATGCCATTACACATTTCCTTAGAAGAGGGAGACTTGACTATACACAGAAGAGAAGGTAATATAAAGACAGAGCAGAGAGACATTTGAAGATGCTGGCCTTGAAGACTGAAGTGATGTGGCTGCAAGCCAAAGAATCCTGACAGCCACCAGGAGATGGAAGAGGTTAAGGATGGATTCTCTCCTAGAGGACACTTCCAGAGGGAGGGTCACCCTGCCAACATCTTAATTTCAGCCCAGTGATAAAGATTTTGGACTTCATGCTTCCAGAATTGTTAAGAGAATAAATTTCTGATGTTTCAAGCCACATAGCTTATGGTAATTTGTTATAGCAGCCCCAAGAAAATAATACAGGTATTAAACATCAACCCCATCTCTAGCTAGTAACACTGATAAACATGAAAATTGTGTAATAGCTCTAGAAATAATACCTTTTTTTCAAACTTGTCTAGTAAGGGCATTTTCACAGTTTCCCTATTGATTATTATAGATGGTGGCATCCTATATAACACAGAAATACTCACAGCAAGTGTCAAGATATGAAAAATACTAGAATATAATGTTTTATGGTACATCACGGGAATCTTAAAAAATATGAATGTTGCAATGTGTCTACTCTCAAATTATCTTTTGTCTGCTAAGGGCTAGGCCTTATTACTACTTAAAACTTCAAATGATGTTAAATACAGAATGTAAGTCTTCTAGCTAAAAAACTCAGAGTATAAAAGGCACTTATTAATTCATTAAGGATTATTTAAAATGCAAGTACATCAGGACATACTGAAATTTCAGAAGGTTCTCAAACAAAACTTAAGTGCCTCACAGTAATTCATTAATCCACTTATCTTCATATGAATGCTTCAGCTAATTATAGCATATTGTATTCTTGATGAATATTTCAATGTATACCTCAATTCCCTCAAAATATTAATGTTTTATTCAATGCATACTTATGAGGTACTAATATATACAAAGCAATGTGCCAGTTGCTGATGTTGGGAGATAGAGGAGTGGGCCATAGCTAACAAAAACTTTTCTGTGTTGATTTCTGCTGTATAAAAAGTATAAGCAATAAGACAGACCTACAGGAAGATAAATATGGATAACTACATTTACTACAAGATTGCTTTTCTAAGTGCTATAAGAGAGTTTTAGGTTAAAAGGTTAGAGTTCAGGAAAAAAATAAATTTCTATACAGCTAGGGTGGAAGAGGGAGAAGGAATGAAAATCGTTCACAGAAAAGGTAGCCCTTGAATAATCTATCATGCCAAGATGAATAGTCCCAGTGGTGAGAACAGCATACACAAGTACAGATGTGACAAAGTGCCATGTGTCCCAAGTTACTGTACAGAGATCACTTTGGTTAGGACATAATTTTGCAGGAAAAAAAAAAGATAAATTGGAAACAAATAGTAAAATCATTAAATGCCAGGCTAAGGTTGCTGGACTTTGTCTACTAGCCATGAAAACCCACAAGAAGTTCTAAAGCAAAGGAGTGATAAGATCAGGAAGAAAAGATGGGGAAAGCGATTCAGGTTCTAGCTCTGCCACTTACACTAATCTGAGGCAAAGTTACTTGTCTTCCTGGAGCTGTTTTTTTCTATAAATGAAGATAACTTAAATAATGACCTCATAGGATGGATGTGAAGGTCAGAAATAAATAAGGAATGTAACAATACAGTATAAACTTTAAAACAGGGTAAAAGGCATAAAATACAAAGTTTGAGAAACAGCTGGGTGGCTCAGTTGGTTAAGTGTCCGACTCTAGGTTTTGGCTCAGGTCATGATCTCACAGTTCTTGAGTTCAAGCCCTACATCAGGCACTCCACTGTCGCTTGGGATTCTCTCTCTCTGTCTCTGTCTCTCTGTCTCTGTCTCTGTCTCTCTCTCTTTCTCTCTCTCTCTCTCACTGCCCTTCCCATGCTCGCTCTCTCTCTCAAAAATAAATAAACAAACAAACTTTAAAAGTAAATAAAATAGTTATTAAAAAATAAAAATAAATAAAATAAAATAAAACACAAAGTTTGTGCTTGCACTGATAATCAATCCACGCAGGAGTTAATGGGCCTGAAGTATCAGTTGGGAATTCACAACTGATTCACAACTTTTTTGCTTTGAAGATCTGAAGCTGAAGAAATGGAAAACCAGTATAATGGGGTACATGTGGAATTTGTACAAACTTTAATCAACTTTTTTTGTATAGGCACAATACAAATGTTTCTTTAATGGTTCACATTTAAAAAAATCCAGAGTGAAAAATCCTTCCTTTTGTCCTTCGCTTCAACCACCAGTTCCCTTACCTGGAATCAACTTGGAGTCTCTGGTATGAGTCACCAGTACCTTTTGTCTGGATTACTGCAAAAGCATCCTAATGGATACCCTGCTTCCTCCTTTGCCCATATATTCTCCACACAGCAGCCAGAGTGGTGCTTTTAAATATTTATTTTTTAAATGTTTATTTATTTTTGAGAGAAAGTGCAAGCAGGGGAGGGGCAGAGAGAATGGGAGACAGAGAATCTGAGGCAGTCTCTGTACTGACAGCAGAGAGCCCGACACAAGGCTTGAACTCACGAACCATGAGATCATGACCTGTGCGGAAATTGGTTGCTTAACCACCTGAGCCACTGGGTGCCCCCAGAGTGGTGCTTTCAAGCATGATCACATCATGCCACTTTTCTCTAAAATGCCTTAGTAATTTCCTCTCTTATTCAGAGTAAAAGACAAAATCTTTGCTAATGTTGATAGAGGCCTACAGGATTTGCTACCTCCCCCATTACCTGTTTGATACTGTTTCCTCCTTCCTCCTAGCATTTCAACGTTCTGACTTCCCTGTTTTCCCCTGTTCCTTAGCACTTGTTTCTTCTACCTGAAAAGTGCTTACCACCATATCCTTAGGCCTGCTCAGGCTTCTGAGCAGATAGCTCCTTATCAGAAAGGCCTTTCTTGATCATCCTGACCACCCAACATTCCCTAACCCCATTCCCTGATTATTTTTCTCCATTCAACTTCCATGACTGTTTACAAATACACCCAGGCTTTTTTATTCAAATGTGGTAAGGCCAACAGATGAGAAGATTGCTACTGAAAAAATAGTTTGTTACAGCTTGCAAGGGGAAGAGGAATTCAGTGCTATGCAGGGCCATATAAGGAGGGATGGCAGTAGGGGGCTGCTGTCAGGGTGCAGAAGGAGTGAGGAGGAAGCATAGGCCAGAGCCATTATTGTGGTTTTTGTGGGGAGGAATGGGAAAGACAGAGCAAGCAGCTGAGCAAGTTTAGGATTGGCTAGTTTGATTTTGGCAGGCTGAGATATGCAGATGGTCCTTAGATTCCCATATATTAAGGCATAAGCTTTCATTGACAAGTGAAAAGAATACCCTATCATGGCAGTTAACTGAGGTTTTATTTAATATAGTCAGATTAATCTTTAGAGTACTAACTGGCTTTTCTTATGTCCTCCAACATACAAAAATGGTTTTATACTTGGAAATATTTCTGTGACATAGTTTCACTATAGTCTTTTAATAATAATTTGAAAATTTATATAATTGAATACTTTAAATTTATAATAATCTTCTTCCCCCAAAGTACTCTTTTCCCTTATCTATACTGCCTATCTAAAAGAGGATTCATATAATTCATTATTTCAAATTTTTCAAGCATATAATCTAGTTCAATATTCTTAGACCAAAAAACTTTTATAACTGATCCATGAATTCAGCAAAGTCACAGGATATAAAATCAATGCACAGAAATCAGTTGCATTTCTATACACCAATAATGAAGCAACAGAAAGAGAAGTCAAGGAATCAATCCCATTTACAACTGCGCCAAAAACCATAAAATACCTAAGAATAAACCTAACCAAAGAGGTGAAAAATCTATACACTGAAAACTATAAAAAGCTTATGAAAGAAATTGAAGAAGACACAAAAAAAATGGGAAAATGTTCCATGCTCATGGATTGGAAGAAAAAATATTGTTAAAATGTCAATACTACCCAAAGCAATCTACATATTCAATGCAATACCTATTAAAATAACATCAGCATTCTTCACAGAGCTAGAGCAAACAATTCAAAAATTTGTATGGAACCAGAAAAGACCATGAAGGGCCAAAGCAATCCTGAAAAAGAAAACCAAAGCTGGAGGCATCACAATCCCACACTTCAAGCTGTATTACAAAGTTGTACTCATCAAGACTGTATGGTACTGGCACAAAAACAGACACTCACATCAGTGGAACAGAATAGAGAACCCAGATATGGACCCACAAACGTATGGGCAACTAATCTTTGACAAAGCAGGAAAGTATATCCAATGGAATAAAGACAGTCTCTTCAGCAAGTGGTGCTGGGAAAACTGGACAGCGACATGCAGAAAAATGAACCTGGACCATTTTCTTACACCATACACAAAAATAAACTCAAAATGGATGAAAGACCTAAACGTAAGATAGGAAGCCACCAAAACCCTAAAGACGAAAGCAGACAAAAACCTCTGTGTTCTCTGCCACAGCAAATTCTTACTCAACACGTCTCCAGAGGCAAGGAAAACAAAAGCAAAAATGAACTATTGGGACCTCATCAAGATAAAAAGCTTCTGCACAGGGAAAGAAACAATCAGCAAAACTAAAAGGCAACTGACAGAATGGAAGAATATATTTGCAAATGACATATCAGATAAAGGGTTAGTATCCAAAAGCTATAAAGAACTTATCAAACTCAACACCCAAAAAACAAATAATCCAGTGAAGAAATGGGCAAAAGACATGAATAGACACTTCAAAGAAGACATCCAGATGGCCAACTGACACATGGAAAAATGCTCAACATCACTCATCATCAGGGAAATACAAATCAAAACCACAGTGAGATACCACTTCACACCTGTCAGAATGGCTAACATTAACAACTCAGGCAATAACAGATGTTGGCAAGGATGTGGAGAAAGAGGATCTCTTTTGCATTGTTGGCGGGAATGCAAGCTGGTGCAGCCACTCTGGAAAACAGTATGGAGGTTCCTCAAAAAATTAAAAATAGAACTACCCTATGACCCAGCAATTGCACTACTAGGTATCTATCCAAGGGATACAGGTGTGCTGTTTCAAAGGGGCACATGCACCCCAATGTTTATAGCAACACTATCAACAATAGCCAAATTATGGAAAGAGCCTAAATGCCCATCAACAGATGAATGGATAAAGAACACATGGTATATACATACAATGGAACATTACTCACTAATCAAAAAAAATGAAATCTTGCCATTTGCAACCATATAGATGGAACTAGAGGGCATTATGCTAAGCGAAATTAGTCAGAGAAAGACAAATATCATATGACTTCACTCATATGGAGTGGAATTTAAGATACAAAACAGATGAACATAAGGGAAGGGAAGCAAAAATAATATAAAAACAGGGAAGGGGACAAAACATAAAAGACTCTTAAATACGGAGAACAGAGGGTTACTGGAAGGGTTGTGAGGGGGGGGATGGGCTAAATGGGTAAGGGGCATTAAGGAATCTGCTCCTGAATCATTGTTGCACTATATGCTAACCAACTTGGATGTAAAGTAAAAAACAGTAAGTAAATTAAAATATATATATATATATTCTTACTATGCTATTTATATTCTATATATTTATATTCTATAATCAAAATATATATGAATTTCCACCATTATATACAATTATTTCAAATTGTCACTTGAGATAAACAGCACCATTATTATTCAAATCCTAAGTCTTGATGTAAATATTGGAAATACTGAAAATGTGAAGAACTTTTAAACCTTGAGATTATATTCATAAAAGAGATTTTACATGTTGCTATCTTCATTACCTTAAACTTAAGTGACTTTTACCAGCATGTTTTGAAGAATCTTACTCATTTTTGCAAAGATTCCCTAAGTGAGGTAAATATAACTATTAATTTGGAAAGATAAGCAATCTACAAATTATTACAATCCAAATGAACCAAGATAAATGTCTAAACCTCAGAAAAGATTTGTGATAATTTTAAGACCTGAAAGCTTATTTATTATTAATTGTTTAGGAATGATTCACAGCTATTTATCATAAGGTAAAATTCAATCTGCAATGAAGAATCCACAATTATTTAAAACCTCAAGTTAGCAAATCAATTATCTCATAATGACAGCAAGGGATACCAATTTTAGTATCTACTATTTTACGTCTACTATTTTAATAGAGATACTTGAAAAATAAAACTCTTGAACAGTAGGTATTAACATGCTAAGGCAGCACAAGTTTGTGGCAACTACATAATAGGACCCAGTAAATAATGTCTAAATATCCACAAGTGGATATAGAATATAATTCTATGAACACTAATTTCTTCAAGTAATTGTTTTATATTACTCTAAATCAGCAATATTTGAATTTTTTGTCCAAGAATCCGTGTGCCCTCTTAAAGACTATGAAAGCCCACCAAAGAGCTTTTGTTTATGTCAATCAATTATTACCATGTTAGAAATTAAAACTGAGAAAATATTGGAATATGTATCAATTTACTTATTGAAAAACCATAATAAACTCATCATATTTTAACATCAGAGCAGCTATGCCATCACATCATGTAGCCTCTGGAAACGGGGAAAGAATAGTCTAAGTATTATGGAAACAGTTTTGACTTTGCAGACTCCCTGAAGAAAAGAACTACTTTGAACTACTGCTGCTCTGAATCTTTTGCTTATTGGTAGGAAAAGTTGAATTTGTCTATTAGATCAACAAGAAAATGCAGTTTTCAGAAGAATGAACAGTAACCAAGCCAGTTCTTAAGAGTTTTCACAAAGAGCCCAGGTCCAATGACTAAAGCAAGGGCTGCAGCTTCCATCTTGACACACGGTTCAAGTCCACAGACTGAACCAGCAACAACATAGAATTAATATGCTCACAAACAGATGTAACGTTTGTGAAATGAAAATGGCCATCAGCAATTAGTTAACTGTGACAATGCTCTTAGTTATATTTAGCGATTTCTTTATGACTGTCGAATTCATTAGTTAATTACACATCAGTACTGTAATTAACTTATTATAGTGATAAACTATGCTTCTGTTCATCTTGTGATGTTTAAAATCTCTATGTGCTAAAATTCCTAAGGATAGTTAAATAAGCTCTTGAACTAGATTTGGTAAAATAGCTACACACACACACACACACACACACACACACACACACACACACATATATGGCAAATGCATATTCATTTGGCATACATAAATATGCATATATATTCACAAACTTCCTAGTCTCCTTAATTTGCCATATTAATTTCCTCCTTTTAACCCAAATCAAAATATGAACATTGTTCTATTACTCAGTGAATTCTAACACAAACTAATAGACTTTTTAAATAATTTTTGATGTCTATATAGTGGACATTTGTCCACCATCAGTCTCTTGCCTGATTAACAATACCCTAAATAATCCTGATTGATGCAATCTGAATAGGCTTCAAACTGGTTGAAAGCCAAGAGAAAAAAAGCTAAATTAGTAACACCAAAAAGTAAATCCATTCTAAAACTAGAATGTAAGCATCTCAAGAGCAGAGATCTTTGTCTATTTTTTAACTGATGAATCTCAGACACTAGTACGGAGCCTAACACATAATAGGCATGCAATAAATGGTTGTAGAATAAATGAATGAATGAATAAAGGTAACTAATTATCTTAGCAACATATACAACCAAAATTTACCAATGTGAGTCATTTTTCCACATTTTCTGATTGAGACAATACAACAGTGTTCAGGTTTAACTGTTTGGAAAGTTAGGTGTCATATGGGTCAAATATAGAAAACGATTTCCTTTAAGTAAGAACCATCTCCCTAAATGTAGACTGATATTAGTCTGAAATACAGAAAGTTACTAAAGTTATTCATCTCTCCTCTGGGAGACTGTAGATTGTTTATAATACAGCTGCCAAATAAAGTAGGCTTCTCCTATTTTTCAACAGCTCTAATAATCATGAGTTGGCCTAAAAGATATTTTTTAGGTTAATGATATGCTGTCATTATAGGAATGAGCTGCCTTAAATCAAAGCAAAATAGCATTTACTATTTACAAAAGAGTTTGTTAAAGGCAATATTTAAAGAATAAATTCCCTCAAGCCTTAACAACCTAAGATTTTATTCTCAACCTAGCTTTAATCAGTATATTTTGACTTTCTTATTTCCAGTAATTTTAAAACATCCTTTTTCATTCAATGTTCTTCTTCTTTTTCTTCCACTGGGGTATTTTGTTGTAAGAAACTAGAGTCAATCCTGATTAGTCCAAACCAAAAGATAACCTTAATAATTGGATACTAGGATAGCTCACAGAATTCAAGAATAACTTGAAAACATACACCCAGAAAGGGCAAGAGCAAGGGCAACTGAAGATATCAAACACGGAAGTTCACAGACTGCATTTAAGAATGTTGCCATTGGGGTGCCTGAGTGGTTCAGTCTGTTGGGCATTGGACTTTGGCTCAAGTCATGATCTCACAGTTCCTGAGTTCCAGCACCGCGTCTAGCTCTGTGCTGACAGCTCAGAGCCTGGAGGCTGCTTAGGATTCTGTGTCTCCTTTCTCTGCCCCTTGCCCACCTCATACTCTGTGTCTCTCTCAAAAAAAAAAAAAAAAAAAAGAATGTTGCTATTGATCTGATCCAGTGCCTAAAACCTCTACTCTTTAGGTCTCAATTCTAAGTTTTAAATTCTTGAGAGAAAGAATGTGATTGAGCAAGGTTAAATCAGGTTAACCATCCTGGATAATTCAGTTACAGACAGAAAGTCAGTATATAAATGTAGTTACTGGGTACCCATTGCATGTGTTGAAGATCATTTCACCTCTTCTGAGTTGGCCATTAAACAGTAATCACATGAGGTGTCTACTACAAGTATCATCATAGACCTACCTACCTTTGCTCATTTATTTGTTGTAAATTGATGGAACTTTCTAATTTTTGTTGACTTTTTTCATCATTAAGGATCATTCGTGATTTTTTTCTGGCATTCAAAAAATTTTATAAATGAGTAAAAGAAAATAGCTTAAAAGATCATATCCATCTGAGACAACCAATATATGTCATGTTTTAGAATTAAACTAAAAGTGAGATTGAACGAAGTTCAAAGAAAATTAATTATCTTTGGTTGAAATAAATGTGATTTAAAGTGACATGTTCCAACAAAGAAAATGGTAATAAAAATTTTTAAATACTATTTGTCATTTCCAAATAAACGAGAGCCAATATAATTATGGTTTAACAAAATAACACATCCCAGGGGGGTGCCTGGGTGGCTCAATTAACCATCAGACTTCGACTCAGATCATGAAATCATGGCTCATGGGTTTGAACCCCACATCAGGCTCTGCACAGAGAGTATAGAGCCTGCTTTGGATTCTCTCTCTCTCTCTCTCTTTCTCTCAAAATAAATAAATAAACTTAAATAAAAACACATCCCAGAAATTGGAAGGATGAATTGGACAATTTGAAATAGTTTGGCTTAAATATGTTTTAGGACCATTTTCATTCCCCATACTTAAATCTACATTCATCAAAACAATTTTATGATCAATGAAGTATTCCTACCTAGCCAGAAAAGAGGTACTCTGTAGAACAAAAAATAATAATAATAAGGGCACCTGGGTGGCTCAGTTGGTTAAGCATCTGACTCTAGACCTCAGCTCAGGTCATGATCTCACAGTTCATGAGTTTGAGCCCCACACTGGACTCTGTGCTGGCACCATATAGCCTGCTTGGGATTCCCTCTCTCTCCCTTTCTCTCTGCCCCTCCCCTGATCATTCTCTCTCTCTCTCTCTCTCTCTCTCTCTCTCTCTCTCTCTCTTTCTCTCTCAAAAAACCAATACAGAAAATTAAAATAATAATAATAATAATAATAATAATAATATAATAATAAAATTTAGAAAGAAAAAATAAAATCATCACTGGCTCTCTCACCATTACCACATTCATATAAATTTAAATATTGGTATTAATCAGAACAATACTCCCTGTCCAATAAATTAGGTTATTGCAGGACACACCCAGACTAGATCAATCCTTGAAACCATATAATTTAGCTTTTCTGAGTTAAAGATTGTTATTTTGGAAGCTTAGGGACCAAAGCAAATTTTTATGGATATAGAATACAGAAGATAAGGTGCTCTAGATCACAAAGATGTGTGGTGAGAGAAAACAGGAAAAGAACGTGTGAGCGTGAATAATGGAAATAAACTGGGTTGTGCTCTGAAAGGAGTTAAGCAAGTAGAATGGAAAGATTGGGATAGATTTTTTAATTCATTATTTTACTCGTTCCCACATTCTTTCAATCAATTGATAGATAGAGGTGGACTAATGAGTGACGTCCTTGGCTACCAAGAACTGATCTATTTTGATTTCATAGCTAAAACCAGAACCCCCAACACAGGTTCAATCCCAAGAAGGAGTAACAATTCAAAACCTCCTCCCCACAAGTATTTTACATGTAATAACTTATTTATCTTTAACTTTATGGGTTTGTAAATAATAAAGGGAGAAAGTACATTAATGAGACCAAACTGAAGATTTTTATCTTAAGAGTTCCATACGGATGAAAGATACCAAAGGAGCAATGCTGATCTTAGAGATTTTCAAATTAACCACCTCAAATTGAATTTTTATGATGGGCATTTATATCCTATCTTTCAAAAGTAAATTTAGAACTTAATCTGTTTTATTTGGAGCTCAGAAATGTCAATTATATCACCTAAATTTGTGAGTCTGGGCCAGAGTGAAACATTTTAATTTCAAACCTAATCTTTTACGCTAAGTAGGTAGTTCCCACATGGCTGTCCACAGTGAGGCTCTGATGAAATATTCATTAGTCTGCAGTAAAATGGGAAAAAATAAGAGCAATGCAGCAAGTTTTTCATAAAATTAAACTTACTTAATTTTTATTTCTGTCTATAATATTTGTTATAATTAATTTTTTGGAAAAATGTTATCATACACTAAATAACATTATATAATAAATGCAGGTTACATACAACTAAGATATAACCTTATCTGGGGTTATACCTGGGTGGCTCAGTTGGTTAAACATCTGACTTATGATCTCAGCTCAGGTCTTGATCTTAGAGTCATGAGTTCAAGCCCCATGCTGTTCTCTGCACTGGGCATGAAGACTATTTAAAGAAAACAAAAAATAAAAGCAACAAACAGAAGACATAACTCTAAATTATCCACAACTTAAAAAATCATTAAAACAATTTTATCAGTCTGAATACAGTCAAGAGGTAGAAACCACACCAGCTATTTAAACAGAGTGATTTTAAAATAAAGAACTGGCAACTGGAAGAGTAAAAAAAGGACACAGATATCACAGAAATAGCAACTGCAGGAAGCAGCTAGCACCACCTTTATAGGGTTAGGTGAACAAGGAAAGTGGTTGTTAAAATTTAGAAATGTAGAAGAGGGCCATTGAGGAGACTCCCAACCTCTGGGGAGGGGAGTTGCTTGCCTGGTGCTTACATTGGGGGCTGGAGAGGTGGCTAGTTTTGGAGAGGTGGCTAGCCTGCAAACCATCTCGGTTAACGCTGTAGAAGGGAAATGCAGCTGCCTGGTGAAAGGGTCACTGGACCAATGCTCACAGGATTAGAAAGAAAAGAAGAAAACTAGAAGCCAACAGGATGGCTCAAGTCCCTTCTCTCTCCTTCAATCTCCCATTCTCCCTCTAATGCCACCTACTGGCAGAGCCTAAACAGGGAGCCAGGTGACAGCAGAAATGGAGTTTACAGATTCCAAGCCCCAGCATCACAAAGCAGAATACAGAAGGGCATAAGAATTTAGGGACTTAATAACTAGCACAGCAACGTTGATCTTTGTTTATTAAATTTTTACTTATCTATAAAATACAATTTAGTGACTTCATTTGCAGAAACTATGAGAATGTCAGTTCTCATCCTACTTTTAATGTGATTTTTAAGGATAAAGACATTTGGAACCCTTTATCCTCTTCAAAACATTCCTAAATACATGGTCTCATTTGTTTGGTTTTGTTTCATTTTTTAGTCTTTTTTTTTAAGTTTATTTATTTTTGAGAGAGAGCACATGCATGAACAGGCAAGGGGCAGAGAGAGAGAGAGAGAGAGAGAGAGAGAGAGAGAATCCCAAGCAGGCTCCACACTGTCAGCACAGAGCCTGATGTGGGGCTCAATCCCATGACCCTGAGATCATGACCTGAGCTGAAATCAAGAGTCACTTAACCGACTGAGCCACCCAGGCACATCTGCAGTCTCGTTTGATTCTCACAAAGCAGATAACCTAAAATATTCCAAGATTTCTGTTATGTCAATAATTCTGCTTCTCAAAAAACAGAGTAACCAATAAAGAAACTGCTTTTCTGAACCTCATTTAACAAAAAAGAGACTGACTAGAGAAGTGAAGTGACTGAGACCCTGGGAGAAAGCAAATATGCAATCTCTCACCTTTTTATCCATGTGGTCAGAGAGAAGACTGCTTGGGCACTCTTAAGAGTCAGGTTACTACTTACTCTCCAAGCTCCATGCAAGCACTTCATAACTCCTTTTTCTTTTTCTTTTAACATCCTTCAACAACACCCTCTCATTTGAAGCCCCCACCATTATATATAGCTACTGTTGTCATTCCATTCAAAGCACTCCCCAATGTTCATGAAGATCTCTAGCATCTGGCTCAGGATGCTCCTTGACATCCGAAGTCCTGTCACATTCCACCTGATTTAGTCACTCACATGGAGGATCCACTAAATAGTAACTGCACAGTTGTCTGACCTGGACTGCTACAACAAACTCAGCCTCTACTTGAAATCTCTCAGGAAATACTCAAAACATTGCCATCATTCAGAATCACTGCATTTCTGGAATTCTGAACTGTGAAACTAAACAACACCTAATTTCTCTAATCATCTCAAGGCTTACCTCTCAGTGAGCCTACCTCTCTAATCACTTTCCCAAACTATTGGCCTCTTTCCTTTAATTATGTCTTTCCAACTTAACCAGGAGTTATCCTTAACGTTGATTGAGTGCTTACTCTACCAGGCACTATTCTAAATGCTGTATGAGTATTACCTCATGTAATTCTCACAACACCATCACAAAAGAGATACTGCTACAATCTCATAGCCAGTTATTTCTACCATTTTATAGCCATGCCTTCAATGTGTATATATGTATAAGTGTGTCTCTATGTGTGTGTACATATGTATATGTATGTCTCTATGTGTGTATATATGTATATGTGTATGTATATGTATATGTATATGTACATATGTATATGTATATGTATATGTATATGTACATATGTATATGTATATGTATATGTACATATGTATATGTATATGTATATGTACATATGTATATGTATATGTATGTGTACATATGTATATGTATATGTGTATGTACATATGTATATGTATATGTGTCTCTATATATGTCTCACACACATAAACATATACACACACATAGAGACACACACATATATAGACACACACAGAGAGAGACAGAGAGAGAGGAGAGGGGCAAAGGGAGAAAGAGAATCTTAACCAAGCTCCACATTCAGCACAGAGCCCAATGCAGGGCTCAATCCACGATCCTGGGATCAGGACCTGAACCAAAATCAAGAGTTAGACACTCAACTAACTGAGCCACCCAGGTGCCCCAACACAATTTTAAATAAGGATTTTCCCACCTGTCATTTTAGTAAAGATTAAAAAGAGTAATGATCTTGTGATGGAGAGAATAGAGGTAAAATATTACACTATACACCATTGGTTGACAGGCATTATATATTAAAAGAAAGAATAAAAAATAACTTGGGCTAGCTTAAGCAAAAATTGTGGCATTTATTAAAATGGGGGTGTCATATAAAGATAAATGGCTGCAATGGATCCAGGAATCACAAGAAGTTAGAACAAGGAATTGGGGAGCTATCAGAAACACAGGTGATATTAAGTATTTCCATAGTCTCTCCATCAGATCTAAATATATATATATACCTGTATCTGCACTCAAATTCTGTGCAAACCGTGAGTAAAAAAGATTAAAAATAGGATGTGCAGTACAGTATCACTTTTGCTCAATATTAAACAAAAGTCTTTTTAAGGTATGTATTTATACTAGAAAAAATCCAGAAAAAAAATTAATATTTGGGGTCTCTGATGGTAGAGCAGGTTTTAGGCAATTTTTAGATTTTTCTTTTGGCTTCTCTGTATTTTTTACTTTTTCACCTGTACTGATATTTACTCTATTTTACCATTCAAAAAAAAAAAAAACCATTCCCAGTGAAGATCCTTCCTTCTCCCATTTTCTTATGGAGCTCATGGGGCAAAGAGGACATATTTGCATTCCCCTTATTCCCCCCTGCCTAGAAGCAGGTATTGATCTAATACCAATTCTTGGCAACTGAATCTCATTGAAATTCTATACCAATCACTTCAGATCATCCTATGTCCACTATTATGTACTATCTGGCAAGATAGTGGTTTTTTTTTTTCTATCTTACCATGGTTATTCAATCTTCTACTCCATCTTCACATACTACACCTTCCATGGTAAACACTGCCAACGTGGTTCCTCAGCCAATACAATTCTGATATCCTTCTCCATCTCTTGAATCACCTGCCTGCACCACTGTATCTTTGACCTTACCATTTCTTTATTTTGCCTTGCTGAATACAAGTTCCCTCCTTTCACCTGTTATACTCTTCACTCTTAATTGTTCTTATTCTATACTCTAATTATAACCATGCCCTTCTATCCCTTAATATTCTTTTAGTCAATCACCCTTTTGACACAAGTACTTCATTTACTAAGTGCTCACTGTGTATCAGGCAATACTATGTGTTGAGGACAGAGATATGTATAAGACTGAACTGAAAAAAAAATCAATCTAGTAATCAAAACAAAAACAAATTGCTCAGCACACGCAAAAAAGAAAAAAATATATACAGTAATAAAATGGTCAGGAAGATAAAAATAACTATCCTGGAAGGGAGAGAGTAGTCATAAGCCTCATGAGAAAGTGGAGCTATCTCTGATAGTTTGTTGTTAGGGTACAGAAAAGCAACTAATTTTTGTATTTTGATTTTGTATCATGCAACTTTACCGAATTCATTTATTACTTCTAACAGTTTCAGTGTGAGGTCTTTATATGTCATCTGCAAAAAAAAAAAAAAAAAAGATTATTTCATTTGTTCCTTTTCAATTTGGATTATTTTATTTCTTTTTCTTGTCTAATTGTTCGGGCTACAAATTCCAGTACTATTTTGAATAAAAGCAGCAAGAGTGATTACCCTTGTCTTGCCCCCAATCTTAGAGGAAAGGTTCAGTTTTTTACTATTAAGTATAAGGTTAACTATAAGCTTGCCATATATGACCTTTGTTACATTGAGGTACCTCCCCATACCCAGTTTGTCGAGTTTTTATAATGAAAGGATATTGAATTTTATCAAACAATATTTCTGCCTCTATTGAAATGATCAGAATAGGGCGCCTGGGTGGCTCAGTCACTTAAGTGACTTCATCTCAGGCCATGGTCTCACGGTTCATGAGTTTGTGCTCTCATCAGGCTCTGTGCTGACAGCTTGGAGTCTGGAGCCTGCTTTGGATTCTGTGTCTCCCTCTCTCTCTGCTCCTCCACAGCTCACATTCATGCTCTCAAAAATAAATATTTTTTTAAAAATTAAAAAAAATGTTGTATCCTTTATTTTTAAAGTGTTGTAGATCAATTAATTTGTGGATGTGGAACCATCATTGCTTCCATAGAATAAGTCCCATTGATCACAGTATATAATCCTTTGAATGCATTGTTGATTTGGTTTGCTAACTTTTGAGGATTTTTTCATCTACATTTATCAGAGATAATAGACTGTAATATTCTTGTATTGTAGTGTCCTCATCTGGCTTTGATATAAGGATAATGCTGACCTATTAAAATGAGTTTGGAACTGTTCCTTACTCTTCTATTTTTGGAAGAGCTTGAGAAGGATGGGTATTAATTCTTTAAATGTTTGGTAGAATTCACCAATGAAACCATCCAGTCCTGAACTTTTGTTTGTTGAGAGGTTTTGATTACTGCCTCAATTTCCTTTCTAGTAATTGGTCTATTCAGATTTTGTTTTATCATGATTCAGTATTGGTAGGCTATATGTTTCTAGAAATTTGTCTATTTCTTTTATCTGTTTCTTTCCTTTGTATTTCTGTAATATCAGTTGCAATGTCTCTTTTATTTCTGATTTTGAGGGTTTTTTTTCCTGATGAGTCTAGCTAAAGGTTTGTCTATTTTATCTTTTCAAAAACCGGCTCTTAGTTACACTGATCTTTTTTATTGTGTTTTCAGTCTCTATTTCATGTATTTCCACTCTAATATTTGCTATTTCCATCCTTCTACTATCTTTGGACTTAGTTTGTTCTTCTTTTTCTAGTTCCTTGGTGTAAAGTAAGTTGTTTATTTGAAACCTTTCTTCTTCCTTAATGTAGGCATTTATCACTATAAGTTTCTCTCTTAGAACTACTTTTGTGGCATCCCATAAATTCTGGTATGTTGTGTTTCCTTTTTTTTTCCTTGTGTTAATTTTTTTAATATAATTTATTGTCAAATCAGCTTCCAGACAACACCCAGTGTTGTCTCAAGATACTTCCTTTGATTTCTTTTACCCATCTTTTCTTCAGAATCATGCTGTAATATCCAAATATTTGTGAATTTTCCAATCTCATTGTAATTGATTTTTACTTTCATAATACTGTGGCCAAAAAAGATGCTTGATATGATTTCAATCTTCTTGAATTTACTAAGACTTGTTTTGTAGCCTAACAAGACCTATCACAGAGAATGTTCCACGTGTACTTGAGAAGAATGTGTATTCTGTTGCTTTGGATAAAATGTTCTGTATATGTCTATTAGATCCATCTGGTCTAACATGTCATTTAAATCCAAGTTTCATTATTGATTCTCTGTCTGGACAATCTATCTATTGTTGAAACTGGGATACTGAAGTTCCCCTCTATTTTATTGCTATTTCTCCCTTCAGAACTGTTAGTGTTTGCTTTACATATTTAGGTACTCAGTGCATAGTATTTACAGATGTTATATCCTCTTAATGAACTGACTCCTTTATTATTATAATCAACTTTTCTCTGCCAGTTTGACAGCATGGTCTCATGTAGGAGACGAAGCTTGTCAATCAGCTCCTAATTGTCTCTCAAACCTTTATGACTGTCCAAGTCACCATCTTTGTTCTTGTGGCTCCCAGTAGGTAAGGGTATGTAAGACCCCCAACTCTTATCACAAAGGGGAGGATTACAGTCAGCACTTGTGATGCGGTTTAGAGTGGAGTTCTGGAGTCAATGGCCAAAAAACAATTCTTGAAACATTTTTGGTGCAAAAAAGGTGTTTTTATTTTAGCATGGAAACAGGACCCATTGGTAGAAAGAACTGCATTATAAGTGTGAGGAGTGACTGAATATGTAAGATTTCGTATCCTATGGAGGGGGGTGATATTAGGGCTCCAGAAAATTGAGTCTGTAAGTTTCTGGAGGTCTAATTATTGAGATTGTTTTTTTTTTCTTGTAAATCATTAAGACAATTGCAAACTGATGGAGACTCAGGTCCTGCATGACTGTGATCTCTATAACAATTTGTTTTTCCCTTTCATTAGTTCTTGGGCAGCCAGGAGTGTCTAAGGAATGTCACACATATCCCACCTTGAAGGGGGTAGGGGGCTTGGCGGTGTTAGCTTGTACTCTGCCATCAGCTTTCCTCTTGCTCCCTCATCACTTGGATGCAGGCTAATTACAACCTGTACCCTCATGCAGCAACTATAAAAGTATGTAGTTCAGTCCCTTTCAGGGAGAACCTGGGTAATGGGTATTTTTGCCTACTCCCTTTGTGTCAAGCCTAGGTATATAGTCAGAGGGGTATTTCTGCACCCATTTAAAAATTACTTAAGGGAAAAAAATAGTTACAAAAGTCAAACCATAAAAGACTCTTAAATACAGAGAAAAAACAGGGTTGAATAGGGAAGTTGGGGGTGGGGAGATGGGTGACAGGCATTGAGGAGGATACTTGCTGGGATGAGCACTGGGTGTTGTTCTATGTAAGTGATGAATCATGGGAATCTACTCCTGAAGCCAAGAGCATACTGTATATTCTGTATGTTAGCTAATTTGACAATAAAATATATTTTAGATAAATAAATAAATAGGGGCACCTGGGTGGCTTAGTCAGTTGGGCATCCAACTTCGGCTCAGGTGATGATCTCATGATCTGTGAGTTCGAGCCCCGTCGTCAGGCTCTGTGCTGACAGCTCAGAGCCCAGAGCCTGCTTCAGATTCTATGCCTCCCTCTCTCTGCCCCTCCCCTGCTCACACCTCTGTCTCTCTCAAAAGTAAATAAACATTTAAAAAATTAAAAAAACAAACAATAAATAAATAATTTCCTGTTTGCTATAGCCCTATGGGACTCATGCATGCAAGCCCTGTTGGCTATTAGAGCTAGGTGGTTTGGGGGCCCATCCTTCAAACTATAGCCACAAAAGCTGGGGGCCCATACATGTGTACAAGCTCCTTCCAGAGAAATCTTGGCAATTAAGTTTTACTGTTGTATTTAGCTGAATGGAAAAGGCCATGAAAATTTCCAAGCTTCCCCCGTCTTTAGAGGATATCACAGCCAACCACTAGATACATGCTAAATTAAAAGTCAGACCCTCAGACAATAGCATGTAAAGTATGCAGTCAGATCCCTTTTAGGGAAAGACTACAACATGGGCATTTTTGTCCCATCCCTCAGTGCTGAGCCTTGGGGGCATAGCTGTGGCAAGAGTTTACTTGCTCCCACCTATTAGGAACTGCTTCTTTCTTTGCTACAATCCTGGGAGACTCTGCATTGGCTATCAGAGCTAGATGACCTGGGGGCCTCTCCCTCAGGCAAAAGCTGCAAAATGAGGTGTCAGCTGTGTGTAGAAGCTGCTTTCAGGGAAATACTGGTGATTTGGTTTTATTGTTGAAGCAAGCCAGAGAGATAAGGCAGGGGAAGAGCCCATTGTCTCTTTTGGACTCAGGGAAGGATTGCAGAGAGCCCCTAATGCATGTTAAAATTAAAAGCTGGAGCCTCAGACAGCAACTTGTAAAGTATGCAGTTGGATCCCTTTCAGTGAAAGACTGGAAGATGGGCGCTTTTTTGCCTCCTCCCTCTACTCTGATCCTGGGGAGACAATTGTGTCAAGTGCTTACACACCTGTTGCGAACTGCTTCTTTGTATGCAAGTCTGGTGGGTCTTGTAGATGGAAAACCCTGTTGGCTTTCCAATCTAGATGTCTTTATTCTGATTTCTGCACATTAGATATAAAAGCCACCTCTCCCAGTTTGGCAGAGTAGTCTCATGTAGATGAATTTCATCAATCAGTTCCACCCAAGCTCGTGGTCATCACTCAAAACTTTTATGATCGTTCAAGCCACTGCCTTTGTTCTTAATGGCCCCCAGTAGGCAAGGGTGTGCGAGATCCATCTGTGTCACAGAAAGGATTGCAGTACCTCAGTTGGAAGTCATAAGCTGGTGTGCTAGATGTGCAGTCCAAATTCTTTGTTCCCCAGAGAGAAGCTGAGTTAGGAGTTTCCTTTTAATTTTATGACACTGTACAAGGGAAGGGTTTATAGCATGTCTCAGCGTTTCCTACCCATTTGGTATTATGTCTTCTGCCCAATGTGTGGAGTTGCTCAGCTAGTTTTTGGATTTCTTTCAGAGGGTACTTCTCTCAGTATAGCTGTACATCTGGTGCATCCACAGAAGAAGGGATGTTCAGGAGCCTCCTATATTGCCATCTTGGTCAGATCTCCAAATGCTAGATATTTCTACTAGACGTTGAGAAAATGGCTCACTCGGTACATGCCCTAACCTCTTCTACAATGCCAGGGCTAAAAAGCTTAAAAATGATTTCCCAATCTCTTTCACCCAGGTTTCCAGATTTTATTGGACTCTGGCATCCACTTGTGTTGGTGACTTGGAACAGCAGTGGCATAGTCTGGGATAGCAGCTGGAAGAGCAACTTCCTAAATTGGCAGGCTATTTTTTGTTCATAGCAGAAGCTCTGGAACTGATAGTTGTGGTGATGGCGTCTTTCTGATATTACAGCATCCTAACTGTGGCAAAGGAAACAATCCCTTGACAGCCAGTATCAGTCTGGGAACCATTCCTGGAAGCTCAACCTACAATCTGTAAGCTGTTTAATACTCTGTTATGAACCTCTTTCTGCTTAAACTAGTTAGAGTGAATTTTTATTCCCCTTACCGAACAATGACCAAAATACTACTATTTCTTCTGGAGAAAATTTCCATCTTGGAAGAAGATAATTTGTAACCAAGATGGCAAATTCAGAGACAGATTTCACTCCACATATTTGACTTTAAGTCAGTAAAGTGGGAAACACACTCATAAACAAAGAATGGCAAGCAATGGTTTGTAATGGGCTTCAGTGGGCATTTGGGGTATTGAAATTTGGTGTAGCATTTAAAAGTATATCTGAATTCCTTGACTATAACTTAGTTTAATAAAATAACATGCTACTGTTTTCTGCTATATATTCCTTCCTCTAAGGAATGTATCAGGCATTTTCCATATAAACATATTCAAGGAGCATTAACTACTCATCTACATGTACTGCAGGCCCTGGAAAGGTCAAGCACTGGGTTTGAACTCTAATAGGAAGCAGAAGAGTACTCAGAATCCAGGTCTCTTTAGGCTGGGCCGTCAACACTCTTCTGCTGAATTTAGCTGCCCTTCTTTCCTCACCTCTGTGTCCTTGAAAGGCTCTTAGGATCACATCCTCTACCTTTAACCCTATTTCAAGTAGTGACTGATGAACAGCTGAGGAAGATGTGTGACACTTTCTGTGGCTTTGACTTCTATGATCCCATGATTATTTTCTAGGTGAACAAATAATAGCTATAAAATAGACCCAGTAAGTTTTTGTAGCAGATAGTCTACAGACAACAGATATTTATTGAATGCCAAAGGTATAAAGCATTCCAAGTAGTTGAGATACATTAAAAAATAAATAAACCAAGTTCTTGCTCTTAATTCACAGGCACTGACCATTTCACTTCTGACTGTTCCTGCTTACTTCTATCACAGAGATCAAACTGAAACAAAAAAAGGCACAGACGCAGACCTTAATCTAAGATGTGTTTCTACACCTACAAAATAAAACTCAGTGAAAATCCCTTTGACTACAATAAGTAATTCCCTCCCAACAGTTTATGCAGACCTAAAAAAGTCTAGAATTTAACCATTTTATACTCCCTCTGTGTGGAAAAACAACCAAATAATTCCTCTATGGAAATTTTCTGTATCTTGATAGGGCTTTGGGTAACCCTGGCTTTTGTATCAGTCAAAACTTATCTAATGGTACACTTGAGATTTGGATATCGCTGTGACATAAATTTTACCCAACATACATAAACTGAAAATAAACATTAAACTCCAGTTAATTATATGCATGCTGAAATATCTAGGAGTAAAGTATACTTATGTCTGCAACTTACTTTGCAATACATCAAAAATAAGATGGATGGATAGAAGGCAAATATAATACTATGTTAAGAATCAGACTCTAGGTAATAGGTTCTTTCAACAATTCTTTCAAATTTTCTTTATATTCAAAATTTTCATGAAAGTTTGGTTGGTGGGGAGGGAATGGTCCCCTACAGACCAATCAATTTGCACAGTGGTACCAATCCTGGGATCACAATGAGTTACACAGATAACTCTATGGAAAAAATAAAACATCAGCAGCAAATAATACAAATATGATAGATGATGAAGTGCGATTTATTTTCTAGGCATATGGAGGACAGGGAGGAAAGAACATTAAAAAGCTTTTTTTTAAACGTTTATTTATTATTGAGAGACAGAGAGACACAGAGCGTGAGCAGGGGAGGGGTAGAGAGAGGGGGAGACATAGAATCTGAAGTAGGCTCCAGGCTCTGAGCTGTCAGCACAGAGCCCAACACAGGGCTTAAACTCACAAACTGCAAGCTCATGACCTGAACTGAAGTTGGTTGCTTAACCAACTGAGCCACCCAGGCACCCCAAAAAGCTCATTTAATATCACCCTGCTACAGAAAAACCTGCAACCACTAGCTGAAAACCATGAGGGAAGTTTTTTAAAAAATATCTGCAAGGTGTGTTTTTTTTTAAGTATTTTTATTACACTTGAAAACGGAGGGTTTGGTTTCTGTTTCAGGGTAATAAACTGCCACTAGTGCCTTCAAAGGAAGGGGATCACACTGAGTGAAGAGCCCTCTACTGTAGAGCACCTTGACAGGTTTGGAGGTAGGGGTAAGACAGGAAGAGAGAAGGAGGCAGAGGGAGAGGGAAGGGAAAGGGGGCAGGGAAATATGAAGGAAAGCTTAACAGAAAGAGGGAAAAGAATCTGAAGTCCAGGGCCAAGAAGGCAGAAAGAGGAACCAACTAGATAAAAGCTGAAACAAAAGAATTCAATAAAACCCCATGGTGGTGGGTGGCCAAAGGACGTTTTGAGACCTGAGAGGCTGCCTGATTCATTTGAGGTTGGCATTGCTGTTATAGAAACTCAGCTTGCTATCCTTTCTCCAAATCTTCACTAAAGGCTCTTAAAGTCATGAATGTTTAATGTGAATGGGCTTTTAGGCAGGGAGCTCAGTTTTGTTTCTGGGTCAATGGAGTGCAGAAATCCTGAGGAGGGCTTTAGACTCCCACAGGCCTTGGAATGAGAGGTGTCCAAGTCAATTTTATGGAAATCTCTAGGGCTCAGGATGAATGGGAAGTGGAGAGGGCAGACATTGGCTTATTCAAGTTAAAACTTGCCTGCAGAGGAAAAAAAAATTCAAACTCACTTTTTTTCTCATCCATTTTTAACCCAGAAAACCCTCATTGTCAGGTTTGGAAACTGAAGAGTCATCTTCAACTTTTGGCGAGCAGTCTCTTTTCATGGGGTAACACTGCCACCTACTGGTAATTGTAAAAAATACCTTTTATAATAGTTTTAAACTTGCAAACCTTAGAGAATTGGGTAACTTTAGAGTCTTTCATTTACTGGCAAATTCTTCCTTTGTGCTCAAACACGAACTTGTAGGAGAATCCTAGTCCTCAAAGACTTTATATTATCTAATGGCAAACTTAACAAAAGCACCTTCTTACCTTTCAGGATTCAGGCATCATTTCATCAGTATAATCTTTCTTGACAGTAGATTCCCATCCTTCTGAGACAGAAATTGACTACTCCCTCCCTTGGGCTCTACTCCACCCTGTACACATTTCTTTCTTAGCACATACTACTGTACTTACTTTATTACAATTGTCTGTCTCCCATAACCAGACCATAAACTCCTTAAAATTTAAATACTGTATCTCTTCCACATTTATATCCCCAGTATCTGGAACAGAATCTGCACATTACAGCTAATATATGATAAATAAAAAAATTAATGACAATTAAAAAGCACAAGAAAGGCAAGCACCACTCTATAAAATTTTTATTAATTCAAAACAATTTTTTTTTAATTTTTTTTTCAACGTTTATTTATTTTCGGGACAGAGAGAGACAGAGCATGAACGGGGGAGGGCAGAGAGAGAGGGAGACACAGAATTGGAAGCAGGCTCCAGGCTCTGAGCCATCAGCCCAGAGCCTGACGCGGGGCTTGAACTCACGGACCGCGAGATCGTGACCTGGCTGAAGTCGGACGCTTAACCGACTGTGCCACCCAGGCGCCCCAAAACAATTTTAAATACACATTTTAACTCTAAAAGTGCACATTATGTACTTCTTTGTGTAACTTTTACCTTGTCCAAAAAAACACATTTTTACAAAATCCATATATATGAAATCAGTAAAGAACAAATAGGAAGTTATGTTACCACATAATTTTCCCATCAGCATATAAATGCATTCACTCTTGATTATCATAGGATAATCTAAAATAGGATATTAGTGGACTCTGTCATCAGCTCTTAAGAAAATCAAGTAAAAGGAAACACTCAGAGTAAATACATTTTATTTGATAATGAGTCAGTATTGCTAAGGTACAAAGAAATCTGAAGCTTGTATTACTTGAATTATCCATATTAGTTACATAACCCAGGATCAGAGAGTTGAGTTTGGGATCTATTGAGATCCTCGTATCAATTCTAGGGAACCTGAGAGCACCCAGATATCTCCTTGGAAATTAATTTCCCTATGGGGAAAGATAATTGGCTCTCGACTAAGTCTGAGTATGAACAAAAACTAAAGAACTCCTGCCTTCAAAATTCTCTGGGAAGGCATTTCCAGGGAATATGGCCACTCACCTTCAGTCAAGATAGGGTCGAAGAATGTGCAAAAGAAGTGTCAGCCTTATGACCTGGCCCTGTTTCACAATGTTTCACAGGGCTCTGCGCACATGCACTGTTAGCAGATAACCTGGACACCTTACCTAAGCAAAATCTGATGTAAATTCCTTTATGTTCTTCCCATTTGCATCAGATGTTCCATTTACCATTCATTCTTCTTTCTTTCTTGTCTTCCTTTCTAAGGTTGATCTCATCCTTTCCCAGTTAAGTTCTGAGACCTTAATTCATAAACCACCTTTCTTTAGTCTTTCTCCTTTTCCTGCACCAGTTCCTCCCTATATATTAAAAAACTCTTCATGAGTCCTGTTTCTGAAGATCCCAGTGACATATCTTAATCTCTTCTTACTTTCACTGTTAACCTTCACAAAGATTTTACTTACTGCTACAATTCTCTTCTCCTTTTATGGCACAATTCCTTGAAATCTGAGTTCTCCCAGATTCATGTGTTTGCAGTTTCCCCAAAATGACCAATAACCCCCCAGTTGTCAAACTCAGTTACTCCTACTCTATTTCTGAAGCCTTTGACAAAAGTGATTATTGCTCTTTACCAACACACGGTTCTCCCACTCTTCTGAACTCCATCCTCTTCATACTTCTCCTGATCAGTTATCAGTTTCCTTCCCTGGAACCTCGTCTGCCATCTACCTCTAAAATAGAAGGTAGAAGATGTACTAAACAGATTAGTCCTCATCTCGGTCTCATGTGACACACATTTCCTTAGGGATTTCATCCATTATGTATGTCCTCATTGACTTGGCAAAGACCTATTAATGGTCAACCATGTGACCAGTACTTCGTTCCTTGGAGCTTGTGATTTAGCAATGAACAAGAACTGGCAAGATCCCCATTATCATTTATTGATATTCTAGTGTGCATGTGTGTTGGAAGGGAAGGGTGGATAGTGACAGATACTAAATAAATTAAAAGGGCAAATGGACAAGAAAGTATCAAAATAAATTTCTGAGCTTTGTCAGAAAAAGCCTCTGAGTTCAGCTTTCCCAAGGCTGGCATAGGTCAGCCCCAAAGCATCTAGCTACGGAGCTTGCCAGTTGAGGTTTCTGAGTCTGGGTGACGATCATGTCTCAGAGTAAGCTACCTAAGCTGAGTTGTCTCTAACTTCTGGCCAGATCTCTAACACCAACAGCCATGTCAGCCAAGAAACATCACTAGGCTCTGACCAAACTGCAGGAGAAGAGTCCAAATGCTGACAGGGAGAGCAGCAGGAACAACAAAGGACATCACCACAGCAACCAGAGGAGCCTTGAGACAGTACATGAATCTAAAAATTCTGACTTCTTCAAGCAATGAGATCATAGAAGCCACCTCTCCATCACAAACCCAGATGCTATCTTAAAGTGAAAAGCTAACAGAGACCCTGAGCAGTTATATTAAAACATTAAGCACTGTTGAAAGGAAATTTTTTAATTCTTACATGAGCCTAAGTTTTAAACCTGATTAAAACAATTTCCTTGTAATTTTTGCTGCTGTTATTTGTTTGCTCCCTCATACACTCATTCCCCCAGGGAACAGGTTGAGGACCACAAATGGTATATCAGAGCTGTTGATAGCAAATAAACTCTTCACTGTAGTTATGAGTTATGAAATGGGTAGACTTATGACATGGCCACATTTATGTCTCTAATTCTGACTTCTTGCTTGAGTTCCAGATCAGGATTGCTTTTTTTTCTTTTTGTTTTTTAGGACTTTTTAAAAAATATTTGTTTGTTTATTTATTTTTGAGAGAGAGAAAGGGAAGGGCAGAGACAGGGAGACAGAGAATCCCAAACAGGCCTGTGCTGTCACCACAGAGCCTGAACTCATGAACGGTGAGATCATGACCTGAGCCAAAATTAAGAGTTGTACACTCAAACAACTGAGTCAGCCAGGCACCCCCAGACCAGGATTCTAAGTCTGGTGGCCAGAAACAAAATGTATCTCTCCCACCTACAGACCAACTTTTTCCTGAATCCTTTGAATCATTAAAATGAATTTCTGATTCTCCTAATCAATCACATTGAAAACTCTGGAGTCTCCAAACTGTCAGAAACCAAACCTGAAACACTGCTCAGATATGTTTATTTATATTCTCACTGCCATTCTACTAACTCAGGACCTCTTTAACTCCCATCTAAAACATTACAAAGTCTCGGGGCACTTGGGTGGCTCAGTCGGGTAAATGCTGACTTTGGCTCAGATCATGATCTCATGGTTCTTGAGTTCAAGCCCCGCAACAGGCTCTGTGCTGACAGCTCAGAGCCTGGAGCCTGCTTCAGATTCTGTGTGTGTGTGTGTGTGTGTGTGTCTCAAAAATATAATAAACATTTTAAAAGTTTTTTAAATAAAATATTACAAAGTCTCTTAACTGGTTTTCCTGGGGACCGGGCATGAGGATGGGCTTGTGGGAGTAAACACAAAGGGTACAGATGTTTGCATCACACATTAATACCCACAGAGAACACCTACCACAAAAGAGGCACAAAACAACCAAGTATACAGAATACTAACCAACTGATATCTCGTAGCTTCTGCCACTGTCCCCTTAGTGCTGGCATAATGGACAAAGTAGCCATGGTGGCAGGGATGAACATTACACAAGGACCCAACAATATGGGCTCCTTCTCACCCTGGCTGATCCAATTACTACTGCAGATTATCCAACCTGCCAATAACAGGGACCAAAGCTGTGCCCCCCAATATGGCACATTCCCTCAAAGAGATCAACCAGGCACTTAGTATCAATTGATTACATTGGACCCTTTGCACTCTGGAAGGCACAGTGATTCACCTTGGTAAGAATCAACACATATTGGTAGTATGTGCCTTTCCTGACCAGTAGGATTTGCCGTTCCTGACCATAAGGCCTTAGCACCACTTCCTGAGAGCTAACAACATTTCAGGTCCATTCTAACTACATCCAATATAATATTACTTCAGACCAAGGGATCCTCTTTATAGTAAAGGATATAAGCAAAGACCATGGGATCTACTGGTCCTATCACATACTGCAACATTCAGAAGCTGCCAGCCTAAAAGCAAAGCCATTCTAAAGGCATGGCTGAAGCACCCCTTTGGAGGTGATATCATGAGGATAGTATCCACCCTCCTCCAAGATGCAGTTACACTCTAAATCAATAACCATTATATGGGGCCACACCTGTTATAAAATACATGCAGCCAGGAAACAAAGTGGGGCAAGCAGAAATGGCCTCACTTCCTATCATTCCCAGTGACCCATTTAGCAATTTAGATTTCCCTTCCCAGCAATGCTAGGTTCTAAGAACCTAGAGGTCCTGTTCTTATCAAGGCACACAGTCCATTAAACTTTAAGTTACAACCTCCACCTGGTCACTTCAAACACCTTGGGCCAAGAGACCAGAGGGCAAGGAAAGGAGTCACCAATCTGTCAGGAGTGATAGATTTTGGTCATCAGGAAGAGGTAGGACTTCTATTACTAAAGTGCAAGGAAATATATTTATCACCAAGATGACAAACATGTTTGTCATATTAAAGTATATATGAAAGGTGTCTCTTCACACTCTTTTGCCCAGTTTTCACAACAAATGGACAGATACAACAGCCACAGTCTGGAGACTATAGTGAGCATGATGACTAGGCCTCAGAACCTCTCAGGTATAAGGGACTCAATGACCTCAGGTTATCTGCCTAGACCAGCAGAGGTATTGGCCAAAAGTAAGGGGAGATCTAGAATTGGTAGCAGAAGGATATAATGAATTATTAGTTGTGGCCCCAAGACCAGCTGTACCAAGAAAGCCTAGAGTTAAAGAGTTAAGTCCTACTTACCTACCACTACTATTTCCAGAAAGAGACCAACCATCCTAGAGAAGCTATTCCCAGATGAGGCAAACTTATCATATGAAGCAAACAGATGATAGTAGAAATTATCAGCATGCACTGTCCTGGATTTTCATAAGGAGCAGGGCACTCACCCCCAATGTATACAGTGAGAATACTGTATGCAGCAGCTCACAAATGGCATCTCCCCAGAAACTGTCCTCAATTGAAGGGAGCTTTCTCATGTCAAATATAAGCTCACATCAAATAAATGGACCATGAGAGGTATAAGGGCCAACCCTGTTGCCTCAATTCAGGACAACTCTAAAGAGCCATCTCAGGTCCAGAGCTCCCCATTTAGAAGATGAACTGCATCACAGTTCAACAACTCTCTCTTGCAATCCTGCTTTATTTACTCCCTTATGGGTGTTTTTCTCAAAAGTACCCCCAAATAGATCTTCTGCATGCACTCTCTGCCCTTTTGACATGTTCCCGTTCATCTTTGAGCAACTCCTTGCTTTCTGGCATGTTAAAATAAAGCAGGTTCACATTACATGTTCCCTGCCCTGGAATTAGCCATTTCTAAAGTAGTATTCCTGAATTAGAAGAGAAATACTATAAAAGAAATTGTTGAACCTAGGTAAAAGCCTTTCAAATTTTTATTTTGAAAATCTTCAAGTTGACAGCTGGAGAAATCAGAATACTTCTTTAGAACTTACAGTAAGCATTTTCCAAGTCTGTCATTACCCAATGAGATTGAACCATGTGTGGCAACTTTACCGTTTACCACTATTTCCTCTTTTTTATCTTCTCATATCCTACAGTTCCTATTCACTTTTGCTAGTATATTTCCTTAAGACTTCTCTACTCTCTGAATCCTCACACATCTGCAACTATCTTTCTCCCTGAGAAGTAACTGACAGTTTAGCCTACTATAGGATTCATGGGGTATAATTCCCTCACTAGTCCATTCACATTATCCTACCAGCATCTAGTCTCCAAAGTTGCACACAGGAAACTCAATCTCAGTCTGATTTTTTTTTTTCCTTTGCAAGTAACTTCTTTTTTCTGCATAGAATCCAGTAAGATTTTATCATTATCCTTAGAGTTTGAAAATTTTATAGGGATAAACATAATACCAGTTTTTTTATCAACCTTAATTAAAATTTGGGTTGGTGTGAGGGATTAGGGTATCCTTCAAGATGCAAACTTAGATCTTTCTTCTGACATGAGGTCTTACTATTTTCTCTTTCTCCCTTTCCCCACTTGCACTTTCTCTCTCCAAATAAGTAAATAAATAAATTTTAAAACTTTATAAGACTTTTTATGAAAAACATTAGGGCCCACACATTTCAAATTGCTCAAGCCAGAAGCAATTGCTTTCAACTCTTTCCGCTCTTTAGTATTTATCCCCAGTCTCTAAATAAATTCTTATAATCTTACATTCTTAGTGACTTTTAATTATAAGCTTATACCTACTAATAACATTTATTACAAAAGATGAGAATGTAGTTCTCTTTTACATACAACCACCATTGCATGCACGCACATGCAAAGATGATAGTAGAAATTATCAGCATGCACTGTCCTGGATTTTCATAAGGACCAGGGCACTCTCCCCCAATGTATACAGTGAGAAATATATTTTTATCTCACACTCACACACACACACACACACACACACACACACACACACACAGGCTCCTTGGTTTTCTGAAATCTTATCATAATGATAGATCAAAATCCATTATTTTTCCCTACCCAATCTTTCTCCTCCATGCTGCCCCCACCCACTAACCAGATCTTTTCAAGGGCTGTAATATCAATACCACAGGATCGATGCAATAGGACACATATTCATTGTTTAGATTAATATCCATTGTTTATATTGACTATGTAACTACTGATATAGTATTTATCAATAGTTTACTACATAAAATTTACTACAATTATGTTCCCTAGTTAAAAATTATCTTTTTTCGTGTTTTGCTTTCCTGTATGTATGTATGTATGTATATATATATATATATATAATCTCCATCCCATATTCTCCAGAATTGTGTGTAAATCTTTTCTCAATACACTCAAACCTATTAGGTATTTCATTAATTTCATCTTCTTGAAGAAGTCTCTTTGAGCCTTCTGACCTATTTCAACCTAAACTCATTTATTTCCAGGCCTGATGCACAGCTGTCATTTAGAATCTCTCTCCACCAATATTAGGTAAATTTTTTTGCCTCTCTTTTGTGTTAAGATTCTATTTGCTCAATTTTGTTTTCTTCTCCCTTGGTTTACGTCATTATTTTGATAATGCACAAGTTCCAGTAATTTCCATAGGAATACTATGTGAAAAATGAGTCTTTAAGTGAATGCCTCTGTCCCAATGTATCTTTTTGCATGTATTTGTTTTTAGTTTTTAGGTATTTCTTCCTCTTGATTTTTCCAACGCACTAATTCAGGGAGATCCCCAGGGTAAGTCTCCTTAAATTCATCTACTGAAGTTTTATTTCAAAGATTTGTGTGTGTGTGTGTGTGTGTGTGTGTGTGTGTATACTGGTTAATTTTATGTGTAAACTTGACTGGCCATAGGGTACCCACAGGAAACATTATTTCTGAGTGCAGCCGTTTCCAGAGATTAGCATTTGAACTGGCAGACTCAGTGGACTGCCTTTCTCAATGTGGGTGGGTATTATCTAATCTATGGAGAGTCTACATAGAATAAAAGGTGGAGGAAGGAGGAATTTCCCCCTTTTTTCCTGCTTCATCTTTTGAGCTGAGACATCTCATCTTGCCTTCTCCTCACCTTAGACTGGGATTTACACCACTATCTCCTCTGGTTCTCAGGCTTTCAAATTTAGAATGGATTACTCCACTGGCTTTCTTGAGTCTCCAGCTTCAGGCAGCAGATCGTGGGAATTCTCAACCTCCACAGGTTCTGTTTCTCTGGAGAACCTGGACTACTACAGATTTTGGAACTGAGAGTGGGGTGCTGCTACAACAAATGCCTAATAATGTGCAAGTGGCTTTGGTACCGGTTAATGGATAGAGGCTGAAAAAGTTGAGAGATGCATACTCGAAATAGGAGCATTAAAGGGTAATTCTGGTGAGGGTGCAGAAAGAAAAGAGCTGAAGAGAAAACCTCAGTCTTCTTAGAAAATAAATAATTCTGGGGCACCTGGGTGGCTCAGTGGTTGAGGGTCTGATTTCAGCTCAGTTCATGATGTCATGGTTCACAAGTTCGAGCCCCGCATCAGGCTCTGTGCTGACAGCACGGAGCTTGCTTAGGATTCTCTCCCTCTCTCTCTGTCCCTTCCCCCACTCACACTGTCTCTCAAAAATTAATAAAGATTTAAAAACATACATTTAAATAATTCTGAGCAGAATGCTAGTAGAAATATGAACCATAAAGCCCACTATGATTAGGTTTCAGACAGAAATGAGGAACATGTTATTGGAAACTAAAGAAAAGATGATCCTTACTATAAAGTAGCAAAGAACTTGACTGAATTGTGTTAATGTTTTAGTGTTTTGTGGAAGGCAGAACTTGAAAGCAATGAAACTGGGTATTTCCCTGAGGAGATCTTAAGCAAAGTGTTGATGGAGTGGCCTGGTTCCTCCTCACCACTTATGGTTAAATGCGAGGAGAGAGAAATAATAATAAGACAGAATTGTCAAGCCAAAAAAAAAAGGAAGTAGAACTTAAAGGTTTGGAAAATGAGAAACTGTTTTTGGAAGAGGACACTAAAGGTATAGCAAAGTGACCATTTGATAAGGAGATTAATACAAGTAGGAACCACAAACCTAAAACATCCATCTCAACAGAAGCCAGGTGCTGTTCTTCCAGATAAGGAAAGAATAACACCACCACCACCCACTGCAAGGTAAATCAAAGATCATCAGAGCTGCCACTTCCATCACAAGCACAGAGTGAAAGAGCCCAGGGGACAGAATGGTTTCAAAAGGTGAGGCTGCGTCTTTCTTAGAAGAGTCTAAACTAAGACAATATGGAATCTTACTTCTCTCAGTGAGAGAATTTACACTTTAATGTGTTCACAGTTTTATAGAAATTTCCACAGAGCAAACTATAACAAACATTTAAAAGTAAATATGTTACAATCCAGTCACTGATAATTCAATAATACTAAAAATAATTGTTAAATGATTTGAAACATCTTAATGACTTAAAAATTCTTGAACAAAGAGAAAAATCACAAACTCCCTAGAAATTAATGAAAAGGTAAATACATAAAAATTTATGGAACACAGCAAAAGCCATATTTTATGCATATTTTATGGAAAAGCATAAAAAGTTATGTCCCTAAACCCTTTCATTATGAAGACAAATGACTATAATAGCAGGAATGCTATATTTATCTTAAGGATTAAAAAAAAAAAAGGCACAGGGGCACCTGGGTGGCTCAGTCAGTTGGGTGTCCAACTTTGGCTCAGGTCATGATTTCATAATTCGTGGGTTCAAGCCCCGCATCGGGCTCTGTGCTGACAGCTCAGAGCCTGCAGCCTGCCTCAGATTCTCTCTCCGGCTCTCTCTGCCCCTCCCCCTCTTGTGCTCTGTCTCCAAAATAAATAAACATTAAAAATTTTTTTTAAAAAGCAGAAAAAAAGGAAAATTGATAATTTCAAAATATGTTTTTTTAACTGCTTAAGAATATAAAGCAAAACAAACGTTAGCAAGATTGGAAGAAATGTATGATTTCCAAGAAAACACAAACCAAATAGAAACCAAATAGAAACCCCAAACTAATAACCAAAAAAGAGACTGGAAAGGTGACTATTATTTTAAATAACACACCCAAAATACCTTTAAATGTGAATTCTAACAATTAAGGAATAATTATAATGTTATTTAAATTTTTCCATATTGAAAAGGAAACCCTCATGTAATGCTGGTGGGAATGCAAACAGGTGCATGGAGAACACTATGGAGATTCCTCAAAAAGCTAAAAATATAACTACCTTATAATCCAGCAATTGCACTATTAGGTATTTACCCAAAGGATATAAAAATACAGATGCAAAGGGGAACATGGACCCCAATGTTTATAGCAACATTATCAACAATAGCCAAATAGCCAAACTACGGAAAGAGTCCAAATGCCCATCGACTGATGAGTGGATAAAGAAGACGTGGTATATGTATATACACACATACACATACAATGGAATATTAGTCATCAAAAAGAATGAAACCTTGCCATTTGCAACAACGTGGATAGAGCTAGAATGTATCATGCTAAGCGAAATAAGTCAATCAGAAAAAGACAAGTATCATATAATATCACTTATATTTGGAAGTTAAGAAACAAAACAGATGTACATACAGGAAGAGGGGGAGAGAAGAAAGAAATGAAACACAAGAGACTCTTTAACGACAGAGAACAAACTGAAGGTCGATGGAGGGAGGTGGGTGGGAGATGGGCTAGATGGATGATGGGTATTAAGGAGGGCATTTATTGTGATGAACACGGGGTGTTGTATGTAAATGATGAATCACTGAATTCTACCACTGAAATCTATTAACTAAAATTAAAACATTTTTTGAAAAAAAATAAATTATTCCATACCAAATAAAAGATGAAATGTTTCCCAATTCATTTCATAAAGCCAGCAAAACTTTATTACCAAAACTTAATTTAAACAAAAAACCCAAAACTATTACCTTTCTAATTATTTAAGTTTCTAGGACTATATAAAAAATAATAACCCTAATACTGACCAAGAAACTACTTACTTTGCTCATGAATCTGCAATTTAAACAGGACACAAAGGATATAGCTTGTCTCTACACCACTCAGCATCAACTGGGGTGGCTCAAAGGCTAGGGACTGAATTTAAATAAAGCCTCATTTACTAACACGTTTGGTGGCTGATGTTGTCAAATGAAACCTTGGCTGGTGCCAGAGTATCTCCACATAGCCTCTCTATGTGGCCTAGGCTTCCTTACTCTATGGTGGCTAGGTTCCAAAGGTAAGATCCTGACAGCCAGACAGAAACAGTATCACCTTTTATGACCTAGGCTTCCTTGAAAGTCACAAGGTATTACCTCTTCCACATTCTATTAATCAGTTCAAAGTCCAGCCCAGGTTCAAGAACAAGGGAAATAAACTCAGTGGCATGGTTCTAGAAAAGCATGTGGGACCACAAATATTGTCGAAACCAATCTTCAAAAATACCATATGCCACAGTCCACCTTCTGGCCACAGCAGTTCTCATCCTTCCAACATGCAAAAAATATACTCATTCCTTTCCCCAATATCCACATTATCAGGCTCAGGCTGGAAGTCCAGCCTGAACAGTTCCTTAATTATAGCCCCTGAGTACAGTTCCTCTTGATGTGAAGAGCTATACACAAAAAAAGAGAAGTTATCTGTCTCCACAAACATGAACACACAATGGTGGAGCAGGCATAAGTCCATTACAAGTTTGAAACTCAGTTGGGCATATGCTGCTAATTCCTCAACTAGGGGTCAGTTGTACTGATGGGAATGGTTTACTGTGGTTCATCTCTCCCCACTCTGGGCTATAGGTTTCATGGTAAATAGCCATGTTCTTGGCATGCTTCTTGTCTGTAGAAGTTTGAGATCCAAAGCCTCTTTTCATTTTGTACTATCTCTGTGCCTTCCAGTATAAATTAATATAAGACTTTTAAAGACTTGTGGAACAAGAGAATGAGAAAGCAAGCCACAGACTCAGAGAAGATATTTGCAAAAGACATATCTAATAAAGGACTGTTACCTAAAATATATGAAGAATTCTTAAAACTCAACAGTCAGAAAATGAATGACCAGATTAAAAAATGAGCAAGAGATATCAATAAACATCTAACAAAGAAGATATACAGATGGCAAATAACCATATAAAAAGACACTGAACATCATGTTATTAGGAAAGTACATATTAAAATAAAATACTACTACACACCTACTAGAATGGCTAAAATCCAGAAAACTGACAATACTGAATGCTGGTGAGGATATGGAATAACAGGAAATCTGATTCATTGTGGGTGAAAATGGAAAATGGTACAGACCCTTTAAAAGACAATTTGACAGTTTCTTACAAAATTAAACATATTCTTTTATAATACAATACAGCTATCACACTCCTTGGTATTAACCCAAAAGAGTTAAAAACTTAGGTCCACACAAAAACCTGCACACGGTTTATAGCAGCTTTATTCGTAACTGCCAAACCTTAGAAACAACTAAGATGTCCTTCAGTAGGTGAATGGATAAACCAAGCAGACAACAGAATATTATTCAATGTTAAAAAGAAATGAGCTACCAAACCATGTAAAGACAGGGAAGAAATTTAAATGCATATTAATAAGTGAAAGAAGCAAATCTAACAAGGCTACGCACTGTATGACTCCAACTATATGACACTCTGGAAGAGGCAGAACTATGTAAAGAGTTAAGATTAGTTTGTCAGTTGGGAAAGCAAGCTGGTGCAGCCAGTCTGGAAAACAGTATGGAGGTTCCTCAAAAAACTAAACATAGAACTACCCTACGACCCAGCAATTGCCTACTAGGTATTTATCCAAGGGATACAGGTGTGCACCCCAATGTTTATAGCAGCACTATCGACAATAGCCAAAGTATGGAAACAGCCCAAATGTCCATCGATGGACGAATGGATAAAGATGTGGTGTGTACACACACACACACACACACACACACACACACACACACACACACACACAATGGAGTATTACTCGGCAATCAAAAAGAATGAAATCTTGCCATTTGCAACTACGTAGATGGAACTGGAGGGTATTATGCTAAGTGAAATTAGTCAGAGAAAGACAATATATGACTTCACTCATATGAGGACTTTAAGAGACAAAACAGATGAACATAAAGGAAGGGAAATAAAAATAATATAAAAACAGGGAGGGGGACAAAACATAAGAGGCTCATAAATATGAAGAACAGAGGGTTACTGGAGGGGTTGTGGGAGGGGGGACGGGCTAAATGGGTAAGGGGCACTAAGGAATCTACTCCTGAAATCATTGCTTCACTATATGCTAATTTGGATGTAAATTAAAAAAAAAAAGATTAGGGGCGCCTGGGTGGCGCAGTCGGTTAAGCGTCCGACTTCAGCCAGGTCACGATCTCGCGGTCCGTGAGTTCGAGCCCCGCGTCGGGCTCTGGGCTGATGGCTCAGAGCCTGGAGCCTGTTTCCGATTCTGTGTCTCCCTCTCTCTCTGCCCCTCCCCCGTTCATGCTCTGTCTCTCTCTGTCCCAAAAATAAATAAACGTTGAAAAAAAAAAAAAAAAAAAAGATTAGTTTGTCAGGGGTTGGTGGGGAGGGCTGGATAAACAGGCAGAGCATAGAGGATTTTTAGGGCAGGAAGAATATTCTGTATGATACTCTAATGATGGAGGTGTCATTATACATTTGTCCAAACCCATAGAAAATACACCAAGAATGAATCCTAATGTAAACTATGGACTACGAGGAATAATGATGTGTCAATGCAGGCTCACTGATTTTTAACAAATGTACCACGCCAGTGCACAAGAGGGGCAGAGAGTATTTGGGAACTCTGCTTTCTGCTCAATTTTGTCCTGAACCTAAAACTTCTCTAAAAGCCTTTTTTTTTTTTTTTTTAACTGTGTGGGCTTCCTGTGAAGCATTGTATAATCCATTCTGTTACACAAAAGCCACACCCATAAATTTCAAAATAAATCCTTGAGCTTCCTATAAGGTCCTGAGGGACAGTGCTCTTAAAATTCTTAGAGAACCTTTTGTTTAATAAAGATCTGAGGTATTGCAGGTCCTCAGATCCTTAAAGAGACTATTGTCTTTGTGAGGCATGACATTAAAATCTCCAGAGGACTCAAAGAGTTTTATAATCATTCCCTTTGGCTTCATTGTTAAACTTAATTTTCTGACAATACCCTAGAATCTCTTTCCATTAGACTTTTTTTTTCCAAGTTTTTTTTTAAGCTTTTTTTTCCATTAGGCTTTTCTTAAGAATTATCTGCCATCTGGAGAAACTAGAAAAGAGTTTCATTTTTGAACTCAGTAAATTCTAGTTCCTTTATATTTAACAATTCTTTCCTTAGCTTATCTCTCTTAGCCCAATCAGACTACTTTACATGCCAGAGTGGCTTATGAACAACAAAAACTTATTTCTCATAGTTCTAGAAGCTAGAAGCCCAAGATCAGGGTGCCAGTATGGTTGGGTTCTGCTGAAGACTCCCTTCTACGTTGCAAACTGACAACTTGTCACTGTTTTCTTTCATGGTGGAAGAGGCTAGTCAGCTCTGTGGGGTCTCTTTTATAAAAACATATTATAAAATCCCATTTATGAGGGTTCCACACTCATGACCTAAGCACCACCCAAAGGTCCCAACTGTTAATATCATCGCACTGGGCACCAGGATTTAATCTAAGAATTTTGGAGGACACCCATATTCATACCATAGCACTCTCTCCCATCATATTTGACTACTAACAGCAAGAAATGGCCGGAAAATATCCCTGGAAATACCTTTATCATGCAACTCATTATCATCATGCAAAACATTTCCTATTTTCCACATAACTATAAGTGACATTATTGCTAAGCTTTCTGCTATCACATATCAATAATCTTTTCATTATATATCACCTAATGATATATATATATATATATATATACTTTTTTTTTTTTTACTTTCCTTTAACTCTCACTGACTTCCAGAGCACCTGGGTGGCTCAGTCAGTTGGGCATCCGACTCGATTTCGGCTCAGGTGATGATTTCATGGTTTGTGAGTTCAAGCCCTATGTCGGGAATCTGTGCTGATGGTATGGAGCTTGCTTGGGATTCTCTGCCTCTCTCTCTCTCTCTCTCTCTCTCCCTGCCCCTCCCCTACTTGCTCTCTCTCTCTCTCTCTCTCTCTCTCAAAATAAACAAATAAATATTTTTAAAAATAAATAAATAAATAAATAAACCTTCACTGACTTCCTCCTTAAGGGCTATCCCAGGCTTCCACCAACAGTCTCTTCAAAGTCCTCCCATCATCTGCCCACTGTCTAGTCTTGTCTAGTTTAGCTTCAGCTACTGCTACATTTTTCGGTTTCTGTTTTATGGCACTCCATTTCCAAATACCAAAATCTATTTCAGTTTCTATGGCTGCATAACAAATTATCCCAAAATTTAGTGGCTTAAAAGACTATTTTGTTCAAGAATCTGCAATTTGGGGGGCGCCTGGGTGGCGCAGTCGGTTAAGCGTCCGACTTCAGCCAGGTCACGATCTCGCGGTCCGTGAGTTCGAGCCCCGCGTCAGGCTCTGGGCTGATGGCTCGGAGCCTGGAGCCTGTTTCCGATTCTGTGTCTGCCTCTCTCTCTGCCCCTCCCCCGTTCATGCTCTGTCTCTCTCTGTCCCAAAAATAAATAAACGTTGAAAAAAAATTTTTTTTAAAAAATAAAAAAAAAAAAAGAATCTGCAATTTGGGCAGGGCTTTCTTCTGCCCCACTCAAAGGAGACATAAACAACAACAAAGAATTATATATACTATAACAGATTTAGAGTATATACGAGGGGCACAAATGAGGTAGCAGCTAATTAGCTCTGGAAAATCATAGAAAAAGTAACACCTGAGCCCAAGTTGGGCGCTGACATGAAGAGGAGCAGGAATATCAAACAGGGAATCATATTTGAAAAACTGCAAGCATATTGGTATGAATATGTTCACTGAGGAAGGAGAACAGAGACGTAAGAACTAGTAAGAGTTGAGGCTAGAAAGGAAGGCTGAGAACACTGTTTCTATAGGAGTTACTAATAAGAGGCCTGGGATCAAATCAGCTGTTAACACTACCAGAAGCTACAGGGGAGCAGCTGCTACTGGGAACTATTGGAGACTGAAGAACTGAAACCACTAAAGAAAGGCCCCTAAGATGAGAGTCAGTTATAAGAAAGAATGCTAAGAAGTGCTGTCATGGAGAGAGGTTGTCAAAAGGTACTTCAGTGATACCTGACAGAAAAGCTACCAGGAAGAAAAGCAAGAAATGTCCTCAACTAGAACAGGCAGAATGTCAGACTGGGGTTCCTTGAGCATTCTGTACCTCTAACTCAAATGCTCAACCTTTTTCTTGGAGAGAGAGAAGGCCATTCCCACTATCTACTTACTAGGCAGAGGTAATAGTGACTATGAGAATTTCAATACAATTTCTCTCTGGAAAATCAAAAGAAACTCAGTGAGGCCTGCCGTTACTTATGCAGGCTGAATTATTCTCTCAGGTTCATGATGGAAAGCATAAACCTGGAAAAGAAGGTGGTATTTCTCTCTCTCTCCTTCCATCCCTCCCTCCTTCTCTGTGTATGTGTGTATATGTGCATGTGGACATGCCTTTCTCTCTTTAACCTATTAGATTTCTATATAACCACACATTAATAGCTTACATCAAAGCCACCAGAAGCCAATAGCATTAACCCTATACTAAATCCCGATTGTCTAGTACACGTTTTCTCCTTAAAAGTGAAGATTTTAGGGGCGCCTGGGTGGCGCAGTCGGTTAAGCGTCCGACTTCGGCCAGGTCACGATCTCGCGGTCCGGGAGTTCGAGCCCCGCGTCAGGCTCTGGGCTGATGGCTCGGAGCCTGGAGCCTGTTTCCGATTCTGTGTCTCCCTCTCTCTCTGCCCCTCCCCCGTTCATGCTCTGTCTCTCTCCCAAAAATAAATAAAAAACGTTGAGAAAAAAAAAAAATTTTAAAGTGAAGATTTTATTTGGCAGTGGCACTTTTTAGAATAGAAGTATGAACAACATTTAAGAAAAGATTATTACTCTATAAAATAAACACTATCTTAGTGAAACTTCCTTTCCTGAGAGAAAATCTAACTGCGCTTTGTGCCTAAAGGAGTCATGATAGCAACAGAAGATGCTGTCAGTTCCAATAGCTCAAGTGGACAAGAATTATAGCGGAAACTTCAAATAGAATCACTGGTGCAACAACTGTAACCACTCAGATAAGGATTTCAAATAGGTATGTATGAAGAATGGAAGCAGAAAAAATGGTCTCCCGTTAAACTGACAAACCATGTGCACTACTCTCAGTAGTTTAAACTTCACTTATACTTAAAAACATGTTTATATAAAACTTAAATAGAAACTAATCAGATGAAAAAGGGGTTTTGGGGGGGGTTGTTTAAGACTTGGATTCAGGGAGCTCTACCAGAAATTGGTAGATCACTATTTTACAATTTCAACACGGATATGACTCGGTTAGTTATCTGTGTTTTTCTGATTTCTGCCCCTGTAACCAACAGCCAATATATTGCTATAGCTTCTGTTAAGAAAGAAAAAAAAAATCGAAAAGAGAAAGAAGCTCACTGACCAGAGACTGGCCATGGCCCCTATGTGGGCAGTGCCTTTGTGGCAGCATCTTATAGGCTTCTGACCTGGCTGCAGCTAGAGTGAGAGAACACTGGATCCAACAATCTCCAATTAGCTGTAAATGAGTTGGCAGAATTATATGGAACTGCACAGAACCACCATATCCAAGGAACTGCCTAGAAATGCTTTGTTGGCAGGGGCAGTGACCATAACAAGTTCTACACAGGCAAAGCTGTATCCCACTTTGGAATCTCGACATTAATATTCTGTTCTCAGCTCTCAGGCCTCAGCCCCATATCAGAGGGAACAGGAAAAGTCCCACTTGCCAACTGGCTACATTAGTCTATTCTAAAATTTACATTATTGTTTAATTATTGTTAATAATTAATTATTGTTAATTATTTAAATTATTGTTTATTTATTTATTTATTATTTATTTATTTAGTTATATTTAAAAGCCTTTTTAAAATGAAAATCTTGGGGCGCCTGGGTGGCGCAGTCGGTTAAGCGTCCGACTTCAGCCAGGTCACGATCTCGCGGTCCGGGAGTTCGAGCCCCGCGTCGGGCTCTGGGCTGATGGCTCAGAGCCTGGAGCCTGTTTCCGATTCTGTGTCTCCCTCTCTCTCTGCCCCTCCCCCGTTCATGCTCTGTCTCTCTCTGTCCCAAAAATAAATAAAAACGTTGAAAAAAAAAATTTAAAAAAAAAAATAAAATGAAAATCTTTAGATAAAATCTTGACTGTAGGGCAGAAAAAAATCCTTACATTCTTTCATGTATGCAGCAGTTTCTTTATCCCAAAATCATCCCTAGAGAAATCCTAATAAACCTAAAAGGACTCACATTCCACTCCAAAATAAATAAATAAATAAATAAATAAACAAACAAACAAACAAACATAAAGTTCCCCACTCTATCCAAAAGAAAATAAAACAAGATGTTTTTCCTCAGTTTAACTAAAAACCTTTGAAGGTCTTCTAGCTACAACATTACCATTTGGACTAGCTGAGTAGAATCTTGTGTAATCTATTCTCAGTAGTGAACAAATATATTTTGGAGGATAGACAAGCAGGAAAATAAAAGTAATTGTGTTTGGGGATGTCTCGATGGCTCAGTCAGTTGAGTGTCCAACTTCGACTCGGGTCATGATATCACAGTTAATGCGTTTGAGCTCCGGGTAGGGCTCTGTGCTGACAGCTCAGAGCCTGGAGCCTGCTTTGGATTCTGTGTCTCCCTCTCTCTCTGCCCCTCCCCCACTCATGCTCTATCTCAAAAATAAATAAACAATAAATGAATTTTTTAAAAAGTAATTGTGTCTGGACAGTGATCTGGGTAGGAGGAGGTTGGAAAAAAAAAGGAGAACATTGCAAACTACAGCATTAGACACATACTACAAAGTACACTCTATCATACAGCTTAAAGATTCTCAAAAACAAATCTATTTTCTGCAAAATCTCCCTAAGACACCTCACTAAACTGCAAATTCATTTTGGAGGCAAGTGGTCTAACAATACAGAAACAAGAAAAGGGAAAACTGCACAACTAGAACAAAACATAGGGGAAAAGCTCCTTGCTATTGCTGGTCTTGGAAAGGACTTTATAGACATCAAAAGCACAAGCAACAAAAGTAAAAATAAATAAGTTGGACAATATCGAACTAAAAACTTCACAGCAAAAAAAAAAATTAACAAAATAAAAAGGTAACCTAAAGAATGCAAGAAAATGTCTACAAACCACATTTTGGTAATGGGTTAATATCCAAAATATACAAGGAACTCACACAACTCAATAGGGAAAAAAAAAAGCCAATTAAAAGAGTGGGCAGAGGACCTGAACAGAAATTTTTCCAAGGAAGACATAACAAATGGCCAAGAGGTATATGAAAAGATGCTCAATATCACTAATCATCAGGGAAATGCAAATCAAAACCACAATAAGATATCACCACACTTGTTAGAATGGCTAGTAACAAAATGACAACCATTGTGGCAAGGATGTGCACACTGTTCGTGATAATGTAAATTGGTATGGCCACCCTGGAAAACTGTATGGAGGTTCCTCAAAAAATTAAAAATAGAAATATCATATAATCCAGCAACTCCACTTCTGGGTATTTATCTGAAGAAAACAAAAACACTAATTTGAAAAGATATATACACCCCTATGTTTACTGTGGTATTGTTTACAATAGTCAAGATAATGGAAGCAACCTAAGTGTCCATCAAAAGATGAATCGATAGGGGTGCCTGGGTGGCTCAGTCAGTTAAACATCTGACTTCAGTCCAAGTCATAATCTCACAGTTCCTGAGTTTGAGCCCTGCATCAGGTTCTCCGCTATCAGTGCAGAGCCTGCTTTGGATCCTGTCTCCCTCTTTCTTTGCCCCTCCCCTGCTCTGTCTCTTTCTTCCTTTCTCTCTCTCTCTATCTCTCTCTCTCTCAAAAATAAATAAACATTGGGGTGCCTGGGTGACTCAGTCGGTTAAGCGTCCGACTTTGGCTCAGGTCATGATCTCTCAGTTTGTGAGTTCAAGACCCACATGGGGCTCTGTGCTGACAGCTCAGAGCCTGGAGCCTGCTTCAGATTCTGTGTCTCTCTGTCTCTCAATAATAAATAAACGTTAAAAAAATTTTTTAAATAAAAAATAAATAAGCATTGAGCAATCCCTATCAAATAACACCAGCATTCTTCACAGAGCTAGAACAAACAATCCTAAAATTTGAATGGAACCAGAAAAAACCCCAAATAGCCAAAGCAATCCTGAAAAATAAAACCAAAGCTAGAGACATCACAATCCCAGACTTCAAGCTGTATTACAAAGCTATAATCATAAAGACAGTATGGTATTGGCACAAAAACAGGCACTCAGATCAAGGGAACAGAACAGAGAACCCAGAAATGGACCCACAAACGTATGGGCAACTAATCTTTGACAAAGCAGGAAAGTATATCCAATGGAATAAAGACAGTCTCTTCAGCAAGTGGTGCTGGGAAAACTGGACAGCGACATGCAGAAAAATGAACCTGGACCACTTTCTTATACCGTACACAAAAATAAACTCAAAATGGATGAAAGATCTAAACGTAAGACAGGAAGCATCAAAATCCTTAAGGAGAAAGCACGCAAAAACTCTTTGACCTTGGCCGCAGCAACTTCTATTCAACACGTCTCCAGAGGCAAAGGAAACAAAAGCAAAAATGAACTATTGGGGCCTCATCAAAATAAAACACTTCTGCACAGTGAAGGAAACAATCAGCAAAACTAAAAGGCAACCGATGGAATGGGAGAAGATATTTGCAAATGACATATCAAATAAAGGGTTAGTATACAAAATCTATAAAGAACTTATCAAACTCAACACCCCCCCAAAAAAAACAAATAATCCAGTGAAGACATGGGCAGAAGACATAAACAGGCACTTCTCTAAAGAAGACATCCATATGGTAACAGACACATGAAAAAATGCTCAACATCACTCATCATCAGGGAAATACAAATCAAAACCACAATGAGATACCACTTCACACCTGTCAGAATGGCTAACATCAACAACTCAGGCAACAACAGATGTTGGCAAGAATGCAGAGAAAGAGGATCTCTTTTGCATCGTTGGTGGGAATGCAAACTGGTGCAGCCACTCCGGAAAACAGTATGGAGGTTCTTCAAAGAATTAAAAATAGAACTACCCAACGACCCAGCAATTGCACTACTAGGTATTTATCCCAGGAATCCAGGTGTGCTGTTTCAAAGGGGCACATGCACCCCAATGTTGATAGCAGCACAACTGACAACAAAGTATGGAAAGAACCCAAATGTCCACTGGTGGATGAATGGATAAAGAAGATGTGGTGTGTGTATGTGTGTGTGTGTGTGTGTGTGTGTGTGTATTACTCGGCATTCAGAAAGAATGAAATCTTGCCATTTGCAACTACGTGGATAAACTAGAGAGTATTATGCTAAGCGAATTAGAGAAAGACAAGTACCATAGGACTTCACTCATATGAGGACTTTAAGATACAAAACAGATTAATATAAGGGAAGGGAAGCAAAAATAATATAAAAACTGGGAGGGGACAAAGCATAAGACACTCTTAAATATGGAGAACAAACAGAAAGTTGCTGGAGGGGTTGTGGGAGGGGGAATGGGCTAAATGGGTAAGGGGCATTAAGGAATCTACTCCTGAAATCATTGTTGCATTATATGCTTAGATGTAAATTTAAAAAATAATTAAAATAAATAACAAATAAACATTGAAACAAATTTTTAAAAAGATGGATAAAATGTATATACACACATACATACACACACACACATACATACAAATATTACTCAACATAAGAAAAGAATGAAATCTTTTTTTTAATGTTTATTTTTGAGAGAGAGAGACAGAGAGAGACAGAGTGTGAGCAGGGGAAGGGCAGAAAGAGAGGGAGGCACAGAATCTGAAGCAGGCTCCAGACTCCGAGCTGTCAGCTCAGAGCCCGACGCAGGGATCGAACCCACGAACTGTGAGATCATGACCTGAGACGAAGTTGGACACATAACCAACGGAGCCACCCAGGCACCCCTGGGAAAGAATGAAATCTTGCCATTTGTGACAACATGGATGGACCTAGAGGGTCCTACACTAAGTGAACTAAGTCAGACACAGAAAGGCAAATAACATACAATTTCATTCATATGTGTAATCTTAAAAAATAGGGAAAAAAAGGAACAAACAGAAACAGATTCATAAATACAGAGAACTGGTGGCTGCCAGAGTGGAGGGGTGTGAGGGGTGGGCAAATAGGTGAAGGGCATTAAGAGGTACAAACTTCCAGTTATAAAATAAGTAAGTCACAGAGATGAAAAGTACAGCATAGGGAATATAGTCAATAATATTAAAATAATGTATGGTGACATATGGGGACTACACTTATCATGAGCACTGAGTAATGTATATAAATGTCAAATCACGGTGTATGTGAAACTAATATCGTATGTCAACTACACCTCAATAAAAATTTTTTAAAGAAAATAAAAGTACATCACAATTTAAAAAAAAAACAAGAGACAAGGTAAGGATGTAGAGCAAAGGAAATCTTTGTGCACTATTGGTAGGAATGTAAACTGGTATACCCACCATGGAAAACAGTGTGTAGGTTCCTCAAAAACTAAAAATAGAACTACCATATGATCTAGCATTCCCACTTCTGGGTATACACCCAAAGGAAATAAAATCAGGAACTTGAAGAAATATCTGCATCCCCATGTTCACTGCAGCATTATTCCTAATAGCCAAGATATGGAAACAACCTAAGTATCCATGGACAAATGAATAAAGAAAATATGGTATGTATATGTGTATACACATACATACACACAGGCGCGCAATAGAGTATTAGCCATTAGAAGGAAATCCTGCCATTTGCAACAACATGGATGGACCTTGAGGGCATTATGCGAAATGATATAAGTCAGACAAAGACAAATACTATATAATCCCACTTATATATGGAGTATGAAAAAAAGCCAAGTTAAAAAAAAAAAAGAAAAAAGCCAAGTTAATAGAAACAGAATAGAATGGTGGTTCGAGGGGTTGGGGGCGGGGGGGAATGGTAAGATGTTGGTCAAAAGTACAAACCTCAGTTATAAGATGAATAAGTTCTAAGGATCTGATGTATAGTAAGGTGACTATAGTTAAAAATACTGTTTATATATTTGAAAATCACTAAATCTTAAATGTTCTCACTACACAAACACAAAAACAGTAATTATGTGAGGTGATAAAGGTGTTAACTAACCCTATTGTGGTGGTCATTTCACAAAATGTATCTGTAACAAATCATCACATTGTATACCTTAACCCTATACAATGTTATATGTTAACTGTATCTCAATAAAGTGGGTAAGAAAAGAAAATAACTAACATAGAAAAAAAATGATTAACATATAACACACAAATAATGAGCAATTAGGGGCACCTGGATGGTTCAGTTGGTTAAGTGTCTGACTCTTGATTTCAGCTCAAGTCATGATCTTATGGTTCATGAGTTCAAGCCCTGCACTGGGCTCTGCACTGACAGTGTAGAGCCTGTTTGATATTCTCTCTCTTCTTCTCTTTCTGCTCCTCCCCTGCTTGTGTTCTGCCCCCGTCTCTCCTTCTCTCTCTCTCTCTCTCTCTCTCTCTCAAAATAGATAAATTAACTTAAAAAATAAAAAATGATTTTAAAAGAGCAATGAAAAATGTCTACTAATTTTACAAATTTATCCACCTGTGTTAATGTTTGCCTTCACTGACTAAACATTAATTTGGGAGAATATCATCTTGACTATAGGTACTTAAATATATAAATTCAAAACCATGCCATATTAGAAAGTGTCTGGCTATCCTTCACATTCATACATTTCTCAGGTCTCAATAATAGCATTTCCTTGTAGGCTACAGTAAGAACTATGATCTTCACCTTAAGGGTCACGGAAAGTTATTGATACTTTTTAATTTTTTTTAATGTTTATTCATTTTTGAAAGATAGAGACAGAGCACAAGTAGGAGTGGGGCAGAGAGAGAGGGGGACACAGAATCTGAAGCAGGCTCCAGGCTGTCAGCACAGAGCCTGACACAGGGCTCGAACTCACAACTGCGAGATCATGCCCTGAGCCAAAGTCGGACACTTAGCCAATTGAGCCACTTTTTAAGCACAAGAGGATACAACCAGATTTGCATTATAAAAGGAAGACCTCAATTGCAGTGTGGAGAATGAATTTCTGATGTGGGGGGGGGGTGGGGGGGGCTAGAAGGGGTAGACGAATGATCCTATTGTAAAAATTGGATAAAATAATATTGCAATGGTACATATTGAGTAGAATCTTGGATAATAATGTATGCCTAGATTATGGACTAGTGTGGTAGTAGCAGAAAAAATTAAAAGAATGAACTGCAGAGGATTCAGAATGTAAAACTGACAGGACTTGACTTTGCATAGCATTGAGGAAATGAGGGTGAGGGAGCTCTCAAAGACAGATAGACGGCTGACCCTTAACACGGTGTGAACTGCACAAGTCCACTTACATGTGGATTTTGTACAGTAATGTAAATGTATGTTTCTTTTTTAATGTTTCTTTATTTTTGAAAGAGAGCTCGTACATGCAAGCAGGGAAGAAGGACAAAGGGAGGGAGAGAATCCCAAGCAGGCTCCATGCTGGGGGCGGGGAGGGCCGATGTGGCGCTCAATCTCACAACCATAAAATCATGACCTGAACCCAAACCAAGAGTCAGATGCTTAACCAATTGAGCCACCCAGGCACCCCACTCTCCCTTATTATTTTCTTAATAACATTCTCTTTTCTCTACCTCACTGTATTATAATAATACAGTATATAATACATATGACATACAAAATATGTGTTAATCAAACATTTATGTTACTGGTAAGGTTTTCAGTGAAGAGTAGGCTATTAGTAAAGTTTGGGGAGAGTCAAGTTATATGCAGATTTCCAAGTATGCAGGAGTCAGCACCCCTAACCCTCACATTCTTCAAGGGTCAAGTGTATACAGTTTATATAGATACATACACACACACACACACACACACACACACACACGCAACCATAAAACTTTGTTTTCAAAGGTAAAAAATATTTAAATATACAGTGTAATATATTAATTCCCTACAGTGGATGGCTGAACATAATTCTCTACCTCTCTTTGAATTAATACCCTTTGCAATATGACTTCATAGCTCTTCCCAACAAAAGATATAGTCTATTCCTTTACTTCTTGAATCTGAGCTGGCTTCTTCACTTGTTTTGCCAAGAGTCCAACAGAATCACATTATAAATTCTAAGCCAATTCCAAGTCTCTACTTCAGAAGTCCTTGCAATTCTGCTACCTTGCTTAGATCCCCGAAACTCTCATGTAAATAATTCTAGGTTAGCCTGCTGCAGGATGAGAGAGACACAATTGCCTCCAATGCCTCATCCAGGAGCTCACCACCCTCATAAACACAGCTATCGAGTTAACTACAGTTGAACACAAACGTGAGGGAGCCGAGCTGAGACCATAACCACCCAGCTGATCCCAGCCTAACCTGCTGACCCATAAGATGGTGAGCTAAATAAATGATTGCTGTTTTAAGCCACTAAGCTTTGTTAAACCTTAGGAAATTTCCTATACAACAAAGGACAACCAATAAATCTACCTAAGCTTTTGAGAGATTTATAATAGCTAGATAGCTAGATTTAATGATTAAGTGAGTGATGACAACCAGAATGAAACCAAATGGCAATGAAGGAACATCACTAGCAGCCAAGCCTCTGCCTATACATCCTAAACTAAAGCTTTCCAGTAGATTAACCCACCCACATAGAACTCTCAGTCAGGCTCCCACTCAGGAAAGAAATCTATCAGAAGTATATCTACTTATTCAATAGTAAAGAAAACTCATGTCAGCTTCCAATAAACATCAATGTATCCTTTATTCTTAAATAAAAATAAGCTTGAAGAATTGCCAAACACATGAGGAAAACTGAGAGCAGGAAAGGAAATAAACTATTTTCAGAGATTATTCCCAAAGATTATTAGTCCCAAAGAATATTCAGGGAGAAACAATGTAAAAAAAAAAATTCTAACCAGTACCTTTACAGAATTTTAAGATAATGTATCTATAAAACACGAACAGGATGCCATAGAAACAGCACTAAAGGAACAGAGTTCTTTGAAAACAAATGACTCCTGAAAACATTTTTAAACAGAAGAACTGAAAAATAAAGGACATTTCCTGAACATACACCAAAATGAAAGAAAAATACAAGGAAACAAAAGATACAAGAAATAGAGAACAAATCTAAGAGATTCAACATGAGAGTAACTTCCAGCGAGAGAAAATCAAGAAAATACAGAGCAAATAAATAATAAAAGAAAATCTCAGAAAACTGAAGAAAAATACAAGCCTTCACACTGAAAAGGCTATATGAAATACCAATCAGATTAATAAAAATAAAATCAATATTTAAACATATTCTTTAGATTTCTGAGATGAATTATATACGGAAAATATCTTAAAAGCTTCCAGAAAGGCAAGAAATAAGCAGGCATCAGGCTTCTCAGTAACAGCACAAAATTCTAGAAGGCAATGTGCCACGTCTTCAAAATTCTGAATGAAAAATGTTTTGAACTTAAAGCTCTATACCCACAGGTACATCAAGTATAAGAATCAAACAAAAACATTTTCAGGCACTTAAGAACCCTAAAATTTGTTACTAAGCAATGTTCTGAAGACACTGAAAATGTTATTCAGTAAAACAAAGTGAGAAACAAAGAAAACATTGGATCTAAGACACAGAAGATCTAACCCAGGAACACAGAGAAGGGAAGATCCAGAATGACAACCGTGTAGCCAATCCCGAGAGTAACAGATCCCAAGTGGAACAGAAAGACAAAAGTCTCTAAAAGAACTGTCACCAAGAAGAAAATGGATTTTATTTTTTTATTCTTCTTAAGTTTATTTACTTAGAGAGAGCGTGTGTGCATGAGCGGGGGTGGGGGGAGTGTGGGGGAGGGGGGGTTGAAGCAGAGAGGGAGAGCAAGAATCCCAAGCAGGCTCCACGCTATCAGCATAGGGCCGAACGCAGGGCTCAATCTCAAGAACCGTGAGATCATGATCTGAGCCAAGAGTTGGACACGTAACCGACTGAGCCAACCATGTACCCCAGAAAGTGGATTTTATAACCCAGTATGTCAGAGAAGCCAGATAATTTTCAGAATGAAGGTAGCTTATTCTTTTGTCAATCAGAAGAAAAAACAGTAAGTCTTAACTCTAGAGGAAAAAACAATACATAAGAAAGTCAAGGTTCAATTATAAAGAAAATTAAAATATTACATAATTTTGAGGAATTTATGCAGAAGAAAAATAATCCATTTGACGGTGATCCCAGAAGCATTCTCCTTAGGGTGACGACTTTGGACATAAACAAAGAAATGTAATCACAACATACTATTTGGTTCTGTTTTATATAATCATAATAAGTTGAATAGTTAAATGCTGTTCATTGGTTTTAACTTTTAGAATAAACTGAAAACATAAAAGTTAACTATGATTACAGAAAAATTAGAACATTAACAGCAATTATTCACATAGTACTTATTTGGTACCAGGCCCTGTTTTAAATGCTTCACATATATTAAATCACTTAAGTAAGCATCATAATAATCTTGTGAAATAAGTACCATTATTATCCCCATTTTACAGTTGAGGAAAGTGAGGCACAGAAAGATTAATTAACTTGCCAGTTCAGACAGCTAGGATGTCAGAGCTTGGGTAAAAACCAGGCAGCCTAGCTCTAATGTACATTCTAATCTACATTCTTTTTTTTTTTTTATTTTTTATTTTTTTTATTTTTGGGACAGAGAGAGACAGAGCATGAACGGGGGAGGGGCAGAGAGAGAGGGAGACACAGAATCGGAAACAGGCTCCAGGCTCCGAGCCATCCACCCAGAGCCTGACGCGGGGCTCGAACTCACGGACCGCGAGATCGTGACCTGGCTGAAGTCGGACGTTTAACCAACTGCGCCACCCAGGCGCCCCACTAATCTACATTCTTAACAATGTCATACTTCTTTCTTTTAATAGAGTATAGACATTATCAACTGATAACTTTAGAGAAAATAGATATTTGGCAGGAGTTAAAAGGCAGAAAGGAGGTAAAAGAGATAAAGTAAAGGATATGAGTGATAATATCCTCACTTTATAGAATGAGAACTAAGAGATACCACTAAAAGTTAATGGAACAGGAAATGGAGTTTAGGTATATTGGAATTGCAAAGATAGAGGAAATAACATCAATAATATATAACTGTATAAAATCTGAAGTAGCACAAGAGTAGCATAAATGAACTAAATCCTCATCTTTTATGGCAAGTCATCAACAGCTATTGCCTTAGTTGATGAATCAAGAAATAATGATATAAGTACATTATTTTAAGTTATAGAGGCAACCATTAGGGGACAAAAATAATTAGAATTTTTTGCAGCATTTTAGATAGGCTAGTACAGTACAGCAGTTAAAAGTAAAGTATAAGCTCTGGATCAAAACTTCCTGGAATCAAAACCCCACCTCTCCACTTAGTGTTAATAGCATTACTGAAGGTTACTCAATCTTCTCCGAGATTTCCTTATCTGAAAATGGCTAATTCATTTGGATATTATGAAGATTAAAAGAGTTAACAGATGTTAGAGCATTAGAACTGTGACTAACCCATGTAAGTCAGCCTGAAATAAAGGTTAGGTGAATTAAAGGAAAGAATTAAAGGAAAGAACATAAACACATGAAGGAACACACACACACACACACACACTTACATGCAGTTCCTGACTTAGCCAGTATCAAAAATCTCATCAGCAGTAAGACTGCCACTACGAGCAGGAATAGATGTAGACTATCTCAGCACTGCTTCCGCTGGCCTGTAGAGTCATGCACTCTAGGGCAAGGTAGGGTCTAGCAATATTTGACAAGCTCAACTGTTAAGGTTCCATTTCTCTTTTATGTTGAGGGCTTACACCACCATTTGGGGAAGAACAGGCCTTAACAAGCTATACCCTTTAATGGGAAGAAATTATAAACAATCTGGGTTCCAGGATCCTGGTTCTTGAGCCAAACCTAGTGCCAAGAAGGCTACAACTTCACCTAAGAGGTGAAAACAGAATCAATATCCAGGTGTCCCCGAACAGCCTTACTTTCTCTATGTTTCTAGTGGTTAGAAAGACTGCTTCCCCATAGATTGCCTCTGAGGAGTAGAACTGGGGTTCTGATTTCTGTAGAAGACGTTAAAAATCATGGTCCCTGCCATATATCTCATTAGCTCACTAGGAAAAAAGGACACATATAAAAATATGACAAACTTTACACAACAGACAAGATAAAGTGAGTGGAATAAAGATCAGAACTTTGCAAAATGAAATTGAGTAGAGAGAAGTCAAAGCATTTCAAATAAAAGGAATACAAACAGCAAAAACAGTAAAGCAGCAACGCAAAAGGAAAGCTTAAGCAATGTAAGTACTTCAGTTTAACTGGAAAAAAATAGATTTATATGAAACTATACTGTAGAAGGCCACAGAGATGCTGCAGCCTTCGGGGATATGTACCAAGCAGAGCCTTTGGGGGTATGTACCAAGCAGAGATATGAAGGAGTAAGATATTTCAAAAAGTTTAATCTCTTTCTTTCTACACTTACTCTCCAGATGACTCAATTGGTCTCATAATTTTAAATATCATCTCTATGCTGATGACTCTCAGACCTCCTTCCTGAACTTCAGTCTAGTATACCCACATGAACCTGGACAGTCTTGCTCAGCATGGATGTCAAGCAGACATCACAAACTTAGCACATGTGAAGCTTAACTCCTTAAAATCCCCTGCCAAATCTGCCCCTCTCAGAGCTACCTACATCTCAATTAATGGCAATTCCATCCTTTAGCTGCTCAGGCCAAAGACCTTCAAATAATCCTTGACTCTTCTTTTCCTTTCATACCTTACATCCAAATCCATCAGAAAATTCTGTTAGCTCTACTTCAAATATTCTCAAACCAGAATACCTCTCACTACTCCCACTGCTATCACTGAGGTCTGAACCACCATTATCTCTGACTGGGATTGGTGGTAAAGCTCCTAACTTTGATTTCCCTACTTCCCGTCTCTCCTTAATATGGGTAACAATGATTTTGCTAACACATAAGTCAGATCATTTCACTTGTATGTTCAAAGGCTAGCCATTCATTCAGAGTAATATCACACTCCTAATTGTGACCTACAAACCGTATCTTTCCAATCAATACCTCTCCCCTAACATACACCCTTAATTACTACTACTCGTCTTCCAGCTCACTATGATCCTCACCACCCCCACCCCCTCATATTCAAACATGCCAGGCACACATGCATCTGAGGTCCTCTGCACCTGCTGTTCCTTTTGCCTGGAATACTCTTTCCCACAGATATTCCTTTCCCACTTAATTCTTTATTCAAATGCTACCTTTACAAAAGGGTCTTCCTGCCCACTTTATCCAAAATGTCAACTTTCACGTTGACACCCCTCTTCATATACCATCATTTTTTTTTCATCTGCAGTCATCATTTAACACACTATTTATTTTGCTAATTTGTCATTCTTCTATCCTTACTAGACCAGGAGTCATACATTTGTTTGTTTTGTTGATTATTACATCCTTAAGCTCTTAAAGAGTCCTTGGCACATAATAAGCACTCAATAAATATTTGTTAAGGGGCACCTGGGTGGCTCAGTCAGTTAAGTGTCTGACTTTGGCTCAAGTCATGATCTCACAGTTCGTGGGTTTAAGCACTCCACCAGGGTTCGAGCCCTGCATCAGGCTCCATGCTGACAGTGTGGAGCCTGCTTGGGATTCTCTCTCTTCCTCTCTCTCTGTCCCTCCCTGACTCTGTCTCTCTCAAAGTAAATAAATAAACTTGAAAAAATAAATACATATTTGTTAAATAAATGAAAGAACATGGCAATGCTGTATAAAATGCATTAGAAGGAGAAGAAGTTATAGTTAGAATACCATATTCCCAAAAACATTTGTTGACTACCAACTATGATGCAAGGCTTCTGGCACAGACAAAGATGAAAAAGACAATGATGAGAAGGAGACACAATTAACTATAATCCAAAATAGCTGTTCAGAACTTTCATGTGAAAAGTTACAGAGAAAATGGTATAAAAACTGGACAGAAAATTCTATTGCTAGGGGACCAGTGTACTAATAGGCAGCAGGTGATCAGGTGCTATATTGGAGAGCGTGCCTTAAGAATGGAAAGGGTCAGATAAGATAAAGATCACTATAATGGACAGAAATAGTTGACAGGATTTGGTGACTAGCTGAAAAGGGAAAGACTTGACCACTAAGAGTTAAGCGAAAGAAAGAAAGAAAGAAAGAAAGAAAGAAAGAAAGAGAAAGAAAGAGACGGAGAGGAGAGGAGAGGATGAGGTTTTAAGCAGATGTAAAATAAGTCCAACATTAGACACATTTTGTTTGAGGTAACAGCAGACCACATAAGAGAAAATTTTAGGACATAGCTCTAGATTCAGAACTATGACTCAGGGTTAAGAAATACAGACTTAAAAGTTATTTTCCAACAGAGAGATGACTGAACTGAAAAAGGTAAGATTTCTAAGCAAAAGACTAAAGGCAAAAGCCATGGGAAATAGGCAAACTTATAGACAGGAGGGGAAAGAGGTACAAATGAACATGACAGAGAAAAAGTTAGAGAGGAAGAAATAAAACCAGGACACCTATATATATGTGTGTGTGTGTGTGTGTGTGTGTATGAACCATAGCTATAGCAATTTATCCAGGTTTAAAAAAAATAAGTTACCATCCATTTTCATATTTAATAATTTTGCAAACATGTTCATTTAGGTACTCAAAATTTCAGATGAAACCAAAGCAATATTTCAGTTCAATCTTGTCTTAGAATTGTCAGACTGGTGTTAACGAGACATTTTCCTGGTAACTTCTGAAACAAACAAACAAAAAAAACAGGTAGTGTACTTTTGCACACTTAGTGGGGTATGCATAAGATAAAGGATATGATACAAGACTGTTACCTAGGAAACTACTTAACATGGTGACAAATTGCTCAGCCTTCTTTATAATGTAATTCAACCCTGCTCAGCATCTGCCCCAGTTCCATATATATAAGGAGTATTCAATATACATTCATTTATAATGATAGCAAACAGGACAAGTAAGAAAACATAGAAATAGATAAATTTAAAATAATTCAGGGTAGAGAAGGGAAATGGGAAGTTACTGTTTAATGGATACAGAGTTTCAGTTTGGAAAAATGAAAAAGTTCTGGAGATGAACGGTGGTGACAGCTGTACAATGTGAATATACTTAATGCCACTGAACTGTACACTTAAAATGGTAAATTTTATGTTATGTATATTTTTCTACAATTAACAAAAGTAACTACTTCAGCTCATATTCTGTGCTATAAGCTAAATGTTAATTCTCTAGGTACAATTGTTACACCAATATTTTTTAATCCCATGTCTCTGAATCCTGAACTCATATGACTATACTTCAGTAATGAGGAGAAAAAGCTTTGTTCCAAGGTGAAACTGACAAAGAAAAATAGAGAACAAGATGAAAACAGGTGGGATTTTTTTTTTAACATTTTACTTTTTTTTTTTTAATTTTTAAGTAACACCTATGCCCAATGTGGGGCTTGAACTCACAATCCCAAGATAAAGAGTCACATGCTCCACCAGATGAGCCAGCCAGGCACCCCCAAAACAGGTATTTATAATTTAAAATAATTTTTATTAATTATTCTTCCTTAATTTTACTTACTTAGCTTAATATTAAAGCTTGAATAAATTTAGCAACAACATATTAATAAGCCAACCATATAATTTTTCTTGAAGTTTTTTTTTTTTTTTTTTGAGAGAGAGAGAGCACATGAGCAAGGGAGAGGAGCAGAGGGAGAATACCAAGCAAGCTCCAAATTCAGCGTGGAGCCTGATGTGGGGTTCGATCCCATTACCCTGGAATCAAGACCTGAGCCGAAATCAAAAGTCAGATGCTCAAAAAAAAAAAAAAGTTAGATGCTCAACCGACTAGGTCACCCAGTGCTCCCAACCATCTAATTTTTTAAAGGCTGAATTAAAAAGAAACGTTTCAAAGAGGCAAAATTTTAAATGTACTCACTACTAGTCTCATGGAAAATTAGCAACAGACATATGGGAATCAACAATCTTTAGCATACAACAGCTAAAGCAGTAACCAAATACATAGAAAATGCTCATGTTATCTGGTATCTGGTCAGCTTTCTGTGCACTTGATTTTTACCTCTGCCAGGACTCTTCTCTCTGACACCTCCTCTGTCATACAAAACGTATTAGCATATTTCCTGCATTTGTAATCCAAAACCTTGTTATCCCTGCTGGAAATGATGCAGTGCTTCACAACAACCCAAATGCTATTCATCCTTTAAGAAGAATAAATGAAGAAGAACAGAGATTGATTGAAGACCTGAATAAAGAAAAACTGTACAAATCAAATACTCCACCTCCACCTTCCTCTTCCACTTCCATTCACAAAGCATACAAGGAGTGCAATATTTACTCCCAGCTAAAAACAGCAGGAATATTGGGGCACCTGGGTGGCTCAGTTGGTTAACCAACTGACTGACTGACTTCAGCTCACGTCATGATCTCGTGGTTTGTGAGTTCGAGACCCGCGACGGGCTCTGTGCTAACAGCTCAGAGCATGGAGCCTGCTTCGGATTCTGTCTCCTCCTCTCTCTGACCCTCCCATGCTCATGCTCTGTCTCCGTCTCTCAATAATAAATAAACGTTAAAAAAATAAAAATAAAAAGCAGCAGGAATATAACTGTCCTTTGCAGCAAACATGGCCAACTGTTGACCAAAATGTATATACCTTCTTCTATAGTGTAAGGCTGTCCCTAAGAAGTAACTGTTTAGCCAAAAATAGCATTTCTCAGACATTCTTACATCTAAGCAGTACCCCATGACTAATTTTAGCCAATGGGAAGTAAGTAGAAGTAACATCATTTCTTTGCCAAAGCAATTACGAAGTGCCTTCTCCATTCTCCTTTCCCTCCACTAGAAGAGGTCAATCACAAGGCATTCTAAGGATGGCAGAACCACAAGACAGAGGAATTTTGAGCAGGCAGAAGGAAAGCTGTTTCCTGAGAGGAAGACCTGCACTGAACCATTTAGTGAAAAAATAAATTGCTATTTTGTGAAAACATGGAAATTTTCATGTTTATCTGCTTCAACAACTAATATCCTTATTAACTAGAGCCTTTCTCCTAAAAAGAAAAAAGAAGGGGAGGGAGGAAAAAACATCACCATAAAAATTAACTTTACACTTCGGTTTTAGTGACTCAGAGAAAAGCATTCCTCTTTGTGGCATCTGGAAGACCAGCAGCCTGATGGCTTTCTGTCCACTCGCTATAAGGGAAGCCTACAAACTGGCATGTTCCATCATACATACGTATTAATATGACAAACTAGGCAGGTGGAATGGGAGCAACATGAATAATTACAGCCAAGAGGTCAGATGTGGTAGACTGAATTTTCTTGTTGTACCCTATCCTGTCCACTTATTAGCAACCAACTCATGCTTTCAACATTCTGCCTTGAATTTTCCTTGCCCAATACTCATTTTTTTTTAGTAACATTTGCTGTCTTCTGTGTTACTACAGACAACAGTTTTATCAAATATTTTTCTACTACATTATATAGTTTACCAGTTTTTCCAGCCTCCTATAATAGTTTTCTTGGTGACCACCACCCAGTCTCAAAGCCAATGACACATTTAAAATTTTTGTTACAGCAGCACCCTACTTCTAGGTACTCATTTTTATATTAATCAGATTTTGTATGCAAAATAAGCAAGCACAAAATCTCAGTAGCATACATAAAATAAACATATGATTTCTCACTTAGAAATAAGTTCTTCAGGTGAATTGAGGCAGCTCTGGTTTCATGCTGCAGGTGAAGTTGACACCTTCATGTTTCTCCATCTGGGTTCAATGGTGCCCAACAGATGACTGGGACATGTTTTATTATACAAAGGTTAGAAACTCCCTAAGTGGCAAAGAGAAACATTTAATGCCTTGTAAGGTCTACACTCAAAACTGGTGCACTGTCACTTCCTGCATTCTCTTGGTCAAAACAAGTTGCAAGACCAAGCCTCCCATTAATTGGAAGAGGAATTATACCATGGTGGTGGATGAAGGAGAAGTGAGGAACTGCTGAACAGCTATCTAATCTACCATAATACACCCTCCTGTACAGGAAAAAAACTGTGATTGTTGTGTAGCAAAAGCACATTAATATAAGAATGAAGAGAACACCTAAAACTCATAATTAACTATCAAATATTAGTAGAAAGATTGAGAGAGATGTGGGAGTAAAAGTCTTCATCTTTTATAAAAGGGAGTAGACAGATGATGTTTAATCAATCAAGGAGTGTAGGCAAAGCATGTAATTTAAAGTTACCTAAAGAACCAAACACCTAAATAGTTAAAAATGTTTGTCTCTGGGGATAGGCCTAACAATGGCAGGCAAGGAATGAGAATTGCTGCTTTTCATCAAAAGTACTTTTTTGTTATTGTTACCATGTTCACGTATTACTCCAATTAAGAAAAAAAAAGTAGTTAATCCTCTACTAGAAAGTTCTTGCTTAAAGGGTAGATTTTAGAAATGTTAAAATCTTCCTGTATATAAAGTGAATACTATGGAAGAAACTGTACGCTTCATGTGAATGAAAAATTTGTTACATTTTGTTTGTGGCATAGAAGTATGAGTTCCCCCCACCCCACTACACCCCTGTTAATATCCAATGTAAGTGAAGAAGTAGTTCACATTCCTAGCGAATCCAGTCAAAAGCTGACAATTTTTTATATTTAGAAATTCATTTGATAATATTGTGGCTTTTAAAAATTCTTAATTTGAAAAAAGTTACTTATAAAATTTAACACTTATGTGATACTCATAACATAAGGAATTGGCACAAATACAATCCACTGAAGAAGGTACACATAACAACAAAAGGAAAGTAGAAAACAAACACTAATATATTGTATCATTCAGAGAATAATTAACTCAAACTAGGAATAGAAAACATAGGTCATTCAGGTCAAGAATTCCAACCATGGCAGGGGTGCCTGGGTGGCTCAGTTGGTTCAGAGTCCGACTCTTGATATTGGCTCAGGTCATAATGTCACGGTTCGTGGGATCAAGCCCTGCATGGGGCTCCACACTGACAGCACCAAGCCTGCTTGGGATTCTCTCTCCCCCTCCCTCCCTCCCTCTCTCTCTCTCTCTCTCTCTCTCTCTGCCCCTCCCCTGCTCATGCTCTCTAATAAATAAATATTAAAAAAAAAAAAAAAGAATTCCAAACCATGGCAGACGTCACAATCAAACATGGCATTCTTCCCAGCAGAAAAAGAGAACAATCTCAAAATCGAAAATCCTCAACATAGTACTCCTTCACCTCTAAAACTGATTACACTTCGCATATCAAGTGAAACCCCTTTGCCCTGGAGCAAAGTAACATTCCAATCAATGTTGTTGTATGAAAATATTCGCTTCATTTCTTCTTTTCAGCACCTAATAGGCTTAAGAGATTTTCCCAAAGGATTAAATATTAAATTCTACAATGAGAATATTGCAGTAATTGACCATGAAGGATATATGTCTTCATGACAGTCTTACAGCTATTCAACTAGTATAACCTGAAAAAGTCTAATGAGTACGCCAGGAGTAAAGAAAGCCAAAGAAACTATTTGAAGACTAGTCAATAACTATCTAAAAGATCAGTTGTCAGCATAGGCTATTTTTGTTCAATACAGAGTTCAAGGAATCTCTGGATAAAGTCACTGAGCCATGTACTCTCTAGCCATGTACTAGAGAGAATTCAGAGTGGTTGCTGGCCTACACCTTGTTCTGAAGAAAGCTTCTTCTCTTCATCCTAATCCCCACATCCATATGTAAAAGAACCAGCACATTACTCCATCCTCCTAAATTCAGCTACGTGGACTATGGCAGTGGAAACCTCAGTAAAATGGAGTCAGAAGGTTCAGCAGGCAGGCAAGGAATGAGAATTCCTTGCCTCATCAACTCCACTCATCAACTCCAAATCCAACAGGAAGAGATGCACCTTGCAGGCGGATACTACTCCACTGCTCCAGTAGGAAGATTAATCCATCCCAGCTTCTCAGTTGGTGGTAACCCAGTCAGAGCTCAGCCAATGAAAAGTCACTATACTTTGAACTCCCAGTTTACTCCAAAGGACTTTTTGTTTATAACAGCCTTCCCAACGTCACCCTTTTCTTCTACAGAAGAGTGTTCCTCTCCTTTTTCAGGTGGACTTGCCTACAGTTTTGTCATAATTTGCATGTCCTAGATTGCAATTCTCTGCTATTCCTGAATAAACCCATTGTTTGCTATTCCTGAATAAACTGGCAGTTTTATTTTTAAGGTTAACAGCAGGAACACTTTGCCTTAATCAATAGGAATGCCGCCAACTGTTCAGTATCCTATCTCCCAAAGATAACCCAGTCAGATTCTCTCAAGAATTTCAAATGAAGACAAAGAAAAAATTTGCAAATGAAGGTATTGAGCTAGAATACCTTGTAGATTAGTAAAGACTAGCAGTTTGGGGCCCTAAGCAAAATGAAAAGGCAAAGGAAGCCTACCGAGAAAAATGAAAGAGAGACTACTGAACTCAGAGATAAAGAGAGTAAGCTCAGTTCCTGTTTTTAGTTCCCCATTCTAATCTCTGGGAGGCTCAGGTATGCTCTGATGTCTGTTTATGGATGTCCTGTAAACTCCCTATAGTGTCTACAGGAAGGAAGGAAGGAAGGAAGGAAGGAAGGAAGGAAGGAAGGAAGGAAGGAAGGAATTAGGAAGGAAGGGATTAGGAAGGAAGGGAGGAAAGAAGGAAGAGAGTTAGGGAGGGAGAGAGGAAACAGAAAAGTCCCCTCATTACTTAAGCTAGTTAAGCAACCAAAGGACCCAATTTAAATGATTACTTAGAGACAATGCCCCTTGAGTAATAGTCCTATGTGGGATACTAGCTATAATGTGAGCTGTCAAACTCCAACTAAGGTAATTAAAATCAGCCACTTACTGGTTGTAACTAGAAGTCAAGGAACCCTATTGGTTGAATAAACTGCATCAAAAACAGCAATACTTGATTTTCAATATATTTTTAGCAACACAAGATACTCTAATTAAACACCCATCCACTGGAATAAAGGCAAGAAATCGATAATGCTATAAACACTTTAAACCTTTTTTTCTTTCCTATTTCTTTAAACTCTGAAAGGAATGAATGAAAAAAAAATAGCTCTGGGAGTGGACTTAAAGCACAGGTTTTAGCTAGCATGCCTGCTATTAGAACACAACGTGGCCACAGCCCGCATGTATGAGAGCTCTTAGGTAAAGAAATGGTAACCTGGTATCCTACATGTAATCCGGTTTTGTTTAGCCCACAGAATATTTGTAATTTGAATGAGCTGGCAATCAGGACATTTCACCCTTAAAAAAAAGTTGTATGTTAGTGTCTTCTGAAAATCTAAAAACCTTCCACCTTCCCAATGGGGGAAGCATCCTCTGCTAAGTTACAGTCCTCCCCACTTACTACCACATTGCTCAAGACCCAATTCTTCTCTCACTGCTTCTGTCTCTTAGAATATGTGCTATTAATTTCTGCTTTATTGATATAGATCTTCCAATTCACAAACTTGCACAACAAATTTCTGAAAATTTGGGAAAAAATTAGGGAAAAAAAATGTGATCCTTTGTCTTGCAGTCAGTTCATCAGGGCAGACTTTCCCTGCCCTAAGACAAATTCCCTTCAATCCATCTTTTTCCTGTAATATGACCTCACCAGGAACTATTCCAATCCATCAGACAGGGTGGAGAGAAAGGAATTGGGTTCCCAATTCTATTTTCCCAGGAGGTTCCTGTGCCTCTAAGTAAATTTATGGATGCATGTTAAGAGATAATTGGAAGGAAATTATGTTATCTCCATTTGCCAACAGTGTCTGAAACCCAGACCTTGTTTAGAAAAAAACATTTTTTCAAAAGATGCTTGTCTTTAGGCAATTTGCATGTTTATTGGTACCCTTAGTCACCTTTTCATGATGTAGCTAAAATAAAATCTGTCATGGTATTTTTTTCTGTTATAATATTGCAAGTGATTCAAAATAAAAGTTATATTTTTATAACTACTGTTTGACAACTTGCCAAATAATAATGGAGAAAGAGCTACAGTACAAATATATTTAATATCCTAATAACCTAATTGGAAAAAGCACTACGCTTGGCATGTTAGAAAAGAATACAATAAGAATACTGAATGTTTAATTTCTCTCCAAAAAAACACATTAATACAAATTAAGATAACTTCATGAAACTTGTATCAATCATAATAAACATAAGAAAAATGGTACAAATACTTGACCATCAACAGACCAGACCAATCAACCCACCAGAGCACATTAGCTATCTTGATATTATAGTCTTATCCACTATCCGTTGCCTGGGTTTCAGATCCAAATAAGTATGGGTAGTTGCTATAGTGACAATGTGCCACTTTTGGAACTAGAAGCTTAGTACTACTGAGTACTTATGAGCTTTATAACGTCATTACTTCTTCCCACACTTTGAATCCTAGCTCAGACATGATAACTTCATGCAATGCAATTTCATTCTGCCAATATAAAGTCAGTTTTGTTATTCTATCAAAAATAGTTTATACTTTATCAAGTATAGTATACATAAATGTCAAGAGAAATAATCTAACTCTATTAACATGCTAAGAATATACATAATAAAGATTGAACTGATAATATTAAAGATGTCAGATTAATAAATTATATGCCATCATTGGAATATAGTTTTATTATTATAACTAGGCAAGACCATATCTTATTAATTTGTGTCTTAGCTTATTTTCATTAATAATAGTATAACTACCATTCTTCATTTAATATGAAAGTAAAAAAAATTTTTTTAAAAAACACTAAGAAACTCAATTTTATTTTATAACAGATTGATTTATTTTTATTTCCTTTAGGAACTATTCCCACTGATTAAAACTAAGAATTAATGGTATCTAAGGAAAATGTAGTTTGTTGCTAGCAAAATGCTAAGAATAAGGAAAAATAATCTCAAATCAATCAGAGAATATCTCCAGATCATCAAAAATCAGAGCCTGGAAACCCTCATACATTGCTTCTAGTATGGAAAAATGATAACAGCCACTTTGGAAAAACACTTTGGCAGTTTCTCAAAAAGTCAGACATAGAACTATACCATACAACCTATCACTTTCATAGGTATCTACCCAAGAGAAATGAAAATATGTATCCATAAAAGTCTTGCATATGAATATTCACAGAAACATTCATAATCACCAAAATCTGGGAAACTAAATGTCCATCAATTGGTGAATGGGTAGATTTAAAAAAAATTCATAAAGTGGAATACTATTCAGCAATACAAAGGAATAGATTAATGACACATTACATCATAAATGAACCTCAAAAACATTACACTAAGTGAAAGAAGCAAGACACAAGAGATCAGGTATTATATAATTCTATTAACATGAAATCGTCAGAAAAGGCAAATTTATAGACACAAAAAGGACATTAGTAGCTATCTGAGGATAAGACTGGAAATTAGCTGTAAATGGGCATGAGGAATCTTATTAAAGAGATGAAAATGTTCTAAAACTAATTTACAGTGATGGCTGCACCATTTGGTAAAATTACTAAAAATCACTGACTTGTATACTTTAAATGCGTGAATTTTGTAACGTACAACTTATCTAAATAAGTTTTGTCTTCTTATTTAAGTCAGAAAATATCAGAGCTGCAGGGAACCTTGCCAAAACTCTCTATTTGTACAGACGGAGAAAATGAGGCCCAAAGAGGTTAAGCAAACTGTTTAAAGGTCACCTAGCTAGATCATGGCAAAAGCAAAAAAGATCAAAACTTAGCCTCATGCTCCAACTCAGTCCAGTGTTACATCTACTAAAAAATGTTCAAGGAATTTTTTTAATTATAATAATTACACAGAATTCTTTGAGACATGTTCTAGAAGCATCAAAATTTGAGAATCAAAAATTGATTAAAATATACCAAAAATCAACAAGTGTATGACATTCAGAAAAGTTAAAGCTACAAAAACTCATTTGTCACTCTTTGAGGCCCTAAAACTTACTTTCAAAATTGGTAATCAAAGAACTAAACATTTTAACTTTCCAACAGAGGGTGTATTTCGGGGTAAGTAAATGTCGCCAGTTTATAAAAGTAAGCTTCTACTTTACAGAAGAATGCAAATTAATAAACTCAGATGGAATGAAAGAATTAGAAACTATCATTTTGCAACCCCTAATAAAATTATTGGGCGAGAATTATCAATTATTGTTAAGTCCATTAAGTGATAGGGGAGTTAGACATTTTTAGGAAGCAAAATAACACCTCATAGATTACTTTGTTTTAAGGAGAAAAACAAAACAAAATACATAAATTTAGGAGGGAGATCATGATGTCACCAACATAATCAAGCCTTTAGCATTAATGTCTAGGTTTATTAGAAATTCAAGCACTAAAGAGGTAAGCTTGACACCAAGAGAAAGTAGTCAATTATAGAAGGGGAGATATTTTACAGGATAGTAAGTCTCCTCTCTTTAGCTAATCAGAAAGAAAAAAATGTGTTGGGGGATGACTATTCTAGATTAAAAGAGACTTGAAATACATAAAAAAAAAGTGTGGTCTTTAATTGGATTATGGTCTGTATAAAACAGCTGTAAAGGTCAATTGGGAGATAAATGGATAAATCTGAAAACACAGAATATTAGATATTAGAATATTACATAACATTAAGATGTTATAATTAAAACTGATATTTCTGCTATAGAGTTAATATGTTTTTATGGAGATGCATACTGAAGGACTTAGAAGTGGAATATCTATCTAGAGGTCTATATTCACTTCAAAATATTTCAATGTTTACGAAATAAAAAATTAAAATCCAAGTCTCAACTTCCTAACTCACTGCTGTTTCCATTAAGTGTTCATTAATGTATTCATAAGATATAATAATTACATAGAAAGATCACTTCCATACAGAGGTTGAGAAGTGACCTACGATGAATGATAGCTTTTTTTCTCAGCAGAAAAGAACTCAGAGGTCACAACACAATATCGTTAGCAACATGGTACGTGCAAGGCACCAAAAACCATCGAAGCTGCATGAACGGAGAGCTGTGCCCTCAAAAAGTTAAAAATAATCTAGTAGAACAGCTTCTTGGTGTTTACCACAGAAGAACACGGCTGTTCCAAGATCGTAGCTAAGGCTCTGAAGCGGCAGCCTCACTAAAGCAATCCTCAATTATTACATAAAATCACTTATTCCTTTCTGACTTCACCGCCCCTTACAACCAGTTAACTACTTCCCAAGTTGTGATCAAGTAAAATGGGGCACTTATTCAAAAACCCTTCTCTCAAATTAGGGGCGCCAAACTAAAGAAAACCTTTATCATAACCACAAGCTTCTTTTCAAGTGGGGCCTTTAAATCTCACAATGGGGAACTCAGAGACTCCCTCAAACCCTGAAGAGGCTAATAAATCATCTAACCAGACCTCACTGCCTTTTCTTCCCCCTCTCCCTCAAAATCCAAAGGGTGGCGCTGTCCTCACTCCTTCCCCACAGACCAGGTGTGCGCTGAGGTCACCTGCACGATGCGACCAGTAGGGAAGGTCCACCTTCGGCCTTGGTCTGGGCTCTCGGCCGCGCCGCGCCGCCCCGCCCCGAGTTACTCCTCTCCCGACACAGCCCGTCCAAGTTAGCCCGAGAGTCCACCCGCCTCCCTCTGCTTAGTGGCTCTCTCTCAGAAATCTCAGAAACTCTTTTAACAATACTCTGGGCAGATAGATCGGCTGAGAAACACCTCGCACGCTGGCACTCTGGCTGTGTCCTTAGCCCAAGAACTAAGAAACTTAGAATGAGAAGCATCACGACCCCTCGTACTGACCCTAGTTCCTCCACTTCCACAGCCTGAACGCCCAAATTAACTAACTTACACTCTTGACGGGGCTCAGTCGCCGCCAGGAGCTGGGACGAGCCGCCTAGCGCAGGAACCAACCGCGCTTCCCGCCCCGCCCCGCCGGCCTTCGTGCGTCAAGAGTCACGTGCCGCATCTCCCTTCCCTGCCGGCAACTGGGCGCTCCCCTCTTCCGGAAGTCGCGCTCAGCCTCGCCGACTCCTCCCACCACCGGTGACGTCAAACTCAGCTTCTACCACTGCTCTGCCTCCGCGTCCAGGCGCGGGGAGGGTTGCCGTTTCCTTAGGAAAAGTCCTGCCGCTTCCGAGGCGCTAAACATTACAGGCGAGCGTTTTGAAGTTACTGAGTGTATAGACTTTGGACACGCGTGAGTAGAGTTTAAGGAGCCAGAAGCTGGCTATCTAGAAGCCACACCCGCAGAGGCCTTCCCCCCTCTCCGCAATTTCTGTTGCATTTGGTTCCGCCGAGACCCACGACGGTTCCGCCCCCTTCTTCCTTGTCATTGATGTTGTTGTTCTTGTCAGTGCCGCAGCCCCGACCGCCGGGAGCTCGAACCCGAGCCGGGGCCGCCCGGGTGGCGCGGTGGCGGCGGCAGCGGCTGCGGCTGCAGCAGCTGCGACGGCTGCGGGGGCTGCTCCGGGGACTGCGGGGACGGCCGGGGGCTGGCTGCCGGCGGCGGGGCCGGATGGCTCTGTGCGGGCAGGCGGCAGGCGCCGCGTCGCTGCCCAGCGAGCTGATCGTGCACATCTTCTCCTTCCTGCCCGCGCCTGACCGGCTGCGGGCCTCGGCTTCCTGCTCGCACTGGCGCGAGTGCCTCTTCTACCCTGCTCTGTGGCCCCAGCTCCGCATCTGCCTCCGCGTCTCCCCCGCGGAGCAGCCTCGGCTCGAATTCCTCATGCGCAAGTGCGGCTGGTTCGTGCGAGAGCTGCGTGTTGAGTTCGCCGCCGAGAATTACCTGAGCGGTGGCGGCGGCCCAGGCGACGGAGGCGGCGCGGATCCTGGGACTGGCGGGGAAGAAGTCGAGGCCCTGCAGCTCTCAACCCGTTGGCTGGAAGTGCTGCGCACCTACTTAGAGCTGGTACTGTGCGTGCTGGTCAGCATCCGGAACAACAGGTAGGCTCATCATGGACCTCCATCCATCCTCCTTTTCCCCCTCCCCCTCTCCCGGGGCCCCGTGTCGCTTCCTCCCTCTCGCCCCGAAAAAGATTCAGTGAGGATACGCCTGGCAGCTTTGGCGTTGCTTTCTTTCTTCAGTGACTGCGGGTGTCAGTTCCAACCCGGCGATTTCTTTTAGGCGGGAGGTCATAACGGGACTCATCATAACACTTTATAAACATTGATGGACTTGGTGTTTGTCAGACATCACTTCTGGCGCCTTCCAGGCACTGTCTCATTCATCCTCTCGGTGGCCCTGGGATGAAGCTGACAGGCGCCGTCATTCTTCATTTTACAGATGAGAGAACTGAAGCTTGGAGGGTGAGGCCTGTGAATGAGTCTTGAGAAAAACAAAACATAACCCAGTGTTTCTGACCCTGAACCTGTCCATTCAAGATAGTTCGTAGTGGGGGAAGAAGTAGGTATACAGCCGGTGTCTCATAGTTACAAGACTGCGTAAAAGCAATCTTTGACAGCCATTTTTTTTTACCAGGAATAGTTTTCATTAACTGGGCCAGGCACAAAGAGTAGGAGTGTTTGTTAGAGGGGTGGGGGAAGAGCCTGATCATCAGGGTTGGAAGTCCCTCCCCTTGCACTTCCAGACTCAATTTATCCCCAGTGATTCACCTAAAAGTAGCACAGTACAGCTTAGTGTTTGCGTGTGCTAGGGGAACTGGCCAGTGTCTGCAAAGAGTAAGCACATAACTGGCCTGGTTTTGCATCAGGACTTGACTGTCATTTTGGGACTAACTTCCTGTTTTCTGACTTATTATCTTTATCAGCATTTTCCTTTATTTGCCTGTTGTCCTTTCCAAAATCCTATTAGTTTTTTGTATCTGGATATTCTAACCAACCTTACAATTAAACTATGAGTTGGAAAAAAGTTCAAAAGTTCCAAAAGGAGCAACTTTCATAGTAATGATCGTTTAGCAGTTTACAAGTACATTATCTTATTTGATCCTTTCAGTGACCCTGTGAGTTAGGCAAGGCAGCTATTAATCCTATTTTATAGAAAGGAAACTGACGCTTAACAGGGTCAAGTGATAAACGCATTGTCATACAGCATTTTCTACAAGAGCAGTGTCCTTCCTTTTGCAATAAATGAATTGTGTTGAGCAGCATGAATTATGTTGAACAGGGTTGAGAGAAGGTGCTGATTTAATGCTAGGTAGATAGATATAGATATACTGTGTCTGAATCAAGAGTGGGAGGTAAGCAGAAAGCTCCAAGTTGTACCTGGAGCATGGCTCCATCTTTCCAGTGGCCTGTGTATTTCCCCAGCTTTTCACATCAAGCCATAACATTTTCGTACATTGATTGGATATAGCAAGAGAGGCTGTTTGAAGCTGTAAATTAGAGACTCTCAGTTGAATGTATGGCTAGAGGACCAAACGACCCAGAGTTTAAAAGATTCAGTCAGTGAGCGCTTAAAATACTGATGAGACCAAGAGTGGAAGTGAATTCAGTGAGCACTAATCAGATTTTTCTGTTCTGAGATCAGATGGCACTTCTGAGCAACCATCCAAAAAAAAAAAAAAATTGTGTGCCTTTGGTCCAAGTATGATCAAGCCTTACATAGTACCTAGTTCCTTTTAAGTGTTTTAATAACTGGTTGGTTGGATGCATGGATAACGTTATATAGGCAAAATAGTGATATATCACCTCTTCCTTTTGTTAATTCTTCTCTCCCTACTTCCCTTACCACTGCTGGATTTTTTGGGTTTTTTTTTTTTTTCAGCCTTATTGAGATATAATTGACAAATACAAGTGTACCTACCACCTTTATTAGCATCCTAATCTACCTGTCTATATTGCCACCTCATGCCTGCCCTTTTGGTTCATCTATCACTTCTGTACAAATATAGCACACTGTCATCCCTGATTTTAAGGTATTCTTGTCATTTACTATATGGATGGTGCTGTGTGTTGTGCTGCTTGGTAGCACATTCATTGTATGTGTCTGGAATCAAAGTATAGTGTTATTACATATATTATCTGTACTAATGATATTTCAAAGGGTTTTTTAAAATTATCTTTATGTGCTTGGAAATAAGTTAATTTAACCTTTATTTTTGAAAATGTCTGGAGATTTTAGTAATATTAAAAGTACTAACATGAATGTTAAAAGCATAAATGGGACTAGTTTTCTTTAAATTGTAACAAATTTGAAAATGTTTTAGATCAAGTTGCTTATTTGGTAACTCTGGTAAAGCCTATACTTATTTCCTTCTGTAAGTACTTAACCTACAGACTCAGGGTCAGTAAAGAAGAAAACCATTTCATTTAGAGTTTTTTGGTCTCTCCAAAAACATTAAATTTAACAACTAATGAAAAAAAGGAACATTTAGTATTGTTCTTTACACTTCCAACTTAAATTTACAGTGGTTTTGCTTTACAATATCTGCCATTTTGTAAGTACCAAAGGGGGTTTGAAACCTACCAGTTCACAAGTATTATGCTTCCAATCTTTGTGGTAAATTCCTTTATATAATTTACACAACTCAGACAGTTATTTTGTTGTGTTCCAGTTATTTTCATGCACCCCAGGAAAAGAACTAAAACTATAACCTTGGATTGTGGGAACTTTTCAAGGGTACTCTTCCAAGAGGATAATTGGCATTGGTTTTTGCTTGATTCCTGGGTTTTATATGCACATGTACTCTCAGAGTGACCGTAGCCTCTTTATAGGTATCTTAGGTGTTAGGAACAACTGACAAAGATCAAGGATGTCCAGAAATGTATCTCAAAGGGTAAAACACAGTCCTCCAGGTTTCAGAGCTCCCTTCCCTTCAGGAGGCTACAATATCTGCCATTATTGTAAGAAACGGAAAGTAAGAACAAAAATACAGCAGGTATTTCTCATTCATCTGTATTATAAGTTAAATGGGCAGAATTTCTTCTGCAGTTCTGTAAGAAATTGTTCTTAAAAGTTCAAAACAACTCAGATACCACTTTTCAGATTTAATCTAGTTATTGAGTAGTGCTCGTTTGACTACTTGGGAAAAATGAGAGTTCATGGACAATAAAATTAATGATAATAGCTAATAGACTAAGATACTATAGTTATTGAGTAGTGCTCGTTTGACTACTTGGGAAAAATGAGAGTTCATGGACAATAAAATTAATGATAATAGCTAATAGACTAAGATACTAAAAATACTTATTTTTAAACAGCAGGCATAGGTTCATTGCCATGATCTAGTTTATGCTTTTCTAGACTGTATAAGTATTTTACAATTTACTTTGTATGAAATTCTAAATTGGGGGAAGTACTTTTTTTAAAGATGAGTACTACAGTAGGCCAGAGAGATTTTATACGAGGGTAATTTTCCTCTTAAAAATCTGGGCTACAGCTCCCAACTACATGTATGTAGATTGACCATTTCATGGTTATGTCTGCTTATATAACCTCTCACTAGTAAAAGATCTATTAATAATAGATCTGGTTGTATTGATTTGGCATGTTCAGTGAAGAAGAGTCTTAACACTTTGTATTGTTTTCTCAACATCAGTCTACCAAAATCCAAAAACAGGCCATTTAAAAATACATGTTAAATTAGGTTAAAAATTCTTTGGACATTTCATATTGTTATCTAAGACAGTAGGAAATACCTTTGAAGATGTTGTGTTCAACAATCCTCAGCCTTATTTTTCTTGAAATATTTTCCCCCACCATAGTGTAGTAAATACATGTAATAATAGCATCTTTCTTGTGAGAGCTTTTATTATTCACTTAAAGAAGCCCATTTGAAGAATAAATATTAACATATATCGGGACTCTGACCAGTGTACCGTGTCCAAGAGACGGTTGCCCATAGAGAAGAGAGGTGAGATGATGCATACCCAACAGACTCCTTACCTTAAAACTGACAAATTAAAGTGGTTCCATAGGGATAGCCTCAAGGTCATTGAGAAATGAGGAGACTATCCTGTTAAAGAAACTAACCTCCTCAGAGAGCTGCTGTGAATTAGGGTTCTCTGTAGTCCATAGATACATTCTTACAATGACTGAGAACTGATAGATGGAGGATAGGAAATAAAACTTAGCAAAGGATTGTCAAAGTAAAATATTATTTTTTCTGTGTTAAATGAAGCTGTAGAGCAGCTTTTGAATGAAGTGATTAAATTATTTTCATTTTAATATGTTAGTTCTGAGGCAGCCTTGGAAGAGTTCACCCCACTTGATCAATATACATAGGGCCTAAATGATAGCTATTAAAAAAAAAATCTGTTTTTTCCTCCAAATATTGAGAGCCTACTAGGTGCCAAACAGTGAAGACAAACTCACATTCTCATGGACTCAACATTCTAGAAGAGAAAGAAACAATAAATGAAAGAAAGATTATTTCAGGTGTGAAATAAAATAAAATCTAAATGTAAAAGAAGACTATGTAATAGTGATTAGATGGCAAGGGAAAACCTGTCTGAAAAGCAACACTTGAGATGCAATATGAGTGACAAAAGTCACCCATCTGAAGATTTGAGCAAATACCAAATTAAACAGGAAAAAAAAATTAAACACCAAAGCCTTAGGCCAGACAAATTTTTGATGTGATGGAACAGTAGGAAATTATGGCAGGACCATGAGAATGAAAGTGGGAGGGTTGTCAAGATGCTGTCTGAGTTGTAGAGGGAGGAAGAGATGGAGTTGGTTATGTGGGCTTGTGGAATGAAGTTTGAGCTACATTCTAAGAATAGAAGAAGTCACCAAGAAATATTTAAGGGCAAGAGTAATGTGATCTAATTTGGCTTTTAAGACAATCACTCTGGTTGCTGTGTAATGAATGAACTATACGAGAGAACAAGAGATGATGCGAGGAGACTTGGGAAACTTTTTGCAATAAACTAGGCAGACATGATGGTAGCTTAGAGTATGGTTGGAGACAGTGGAGATGAAGAAAAGTGGATAGATGTAGAATGTATTTTGGAAGTACAGTCAAGAGGACATTTTTCTCTGTAAGAATCACTGATTTCTTGTCCTTAGTATTGTTAAAATGAACTTTTAATAAATAGCATGTTCAATAGCAATTTTAAACGTCAGTCTTAAGCTTTTGTTGTCTGTAATCTCTGGGATGTAAGGATGATGGTGATTCTTAGAAGGTAATTAAGTGAATTGTAAACAAGTGCTAGAAGATTGCTTTTAGTTAATGGATCCTAATAAAGCTAATAAAGAATACTATTAATAGGCCAATGACTTACTTCAGGTCCCTAAAATTGTGCTGTATAGTTTGAAAGCCACTAGTCACATACAGCTTTTTTATAGCTTTTTAATTTTTAATTTCTTAAAATTAAAGATTAGTTAGGCACACTAGCCACATTTCAAGTGCTCAAGGGGCGCCTGGGTGGCTCAGTTGGTTAAGCGTCCGACTTTGGCTCAGGTCATGGTCTCACGGTCCATGAGTTCGAGCCCCACATCGGGCTCTGTGCTGACAGCTCAGAGCCTGGAGCCTGCTTCCGATTCTGTGTCTCCCTCTCTCTCTCTGACCCTCCCCCATTCATGCTCTGTCTCTCTCTGTCTCAAAAATAAATAAACATTAAAAAAAAAAATTAAAAAAAAAGAAGTGCTCAGTAGCCCAGTGTAGCTACTGGCTACCATTATTGGACAACATGGAAGAGTATTGCCATGATGACAGAGAGTTATATTGGACCACTGTTCGCTAAAGTGTTTGTTTTTGTTTGTTTCTTTTGGCTATGATCATTCATTAGCATTTGTGAGAGAAGGAAATATGTTACCAAAAGTGTTATGTGGATACAAACATACTTGGTATTAAACATGGACTAAGAAAAGAATTGACCTGAAAGAAATTCGTGCAGTGATGTAGATTATTTTAACATTTATCCGGTTAGAAAAGTAAAATGTTACATTTTATGAGCCCCTTTACAGCACTGGGAAAGGTTTTAACCTTTTTAAGAACATTTCTTTGAAGTACCAAGTTTTTATGTATTCCCTTTTGCCATAGTTCATTAGACTTGGCTGTATTAACTTTAATTTAGGGTGGCTATGTTTTGCATTTTTCCAATGATACTATTTATTTACATCAAAGAAATAATTTGGAGCTTCTGAAATGGAAGGAAATATAGTAGTTATTGCCACCAATGAAGTTCCCCAATTCTAAACAACAAAAGAGAGAACAATAAGGTCATTGTTACCAAGATACCAGAAATTTTGGGGTCCCGGTTATATTAAACAGTCCAACAGAAATCCCAGAAAAAGATAAAAGGTTTTCTGGCCTCTGTAGTTAGACCTTGAGGAATATTTCTTAGGCTCATAGGTGGTTAATATTATTTTCAAAGCATTCCCTGAACTAACTCAATGAATCCACAGGCATACCTTGTTTTATTGTGCTTTGCTTCTTATTGCACTTCACAGATGTGTTGTTTTTGTTTTTGTGTTTACAGATTGACATTTTGTGGCAACCCCACATTGAACAAGTCTGTTGGCACCATTTTTCCAACAGCACTTGCTCACCTTGTGTCTCTGTGTCACATTTTGGTAATTCTTACAATATTTCAAACTTTTTCATGATAATTAGATTTGTTATGGTGATCTGTGGTCGGTGATCTTTGATGTTACAATTGTAATTATTTTAGGGTACCACAAACCATTTCCATATAAGACAACAAACTTAATCAGTAAATGTTGTGTGTTTTGACTGCTCCAATTACCAGCCATTCCCTAGCCTTTTTCCTTCTCCTCAGGCCTCCCTGAATCCCTGAGATACCACAGTATTGAAATTAGGCCAATTAATAACTCTGAAATGGCCCTGAATGACAGGAAGAATCACATGCCTCTTCCTTTATTTTTTTTAACTTTTTTTTTTAAGTTTATTTATTTAGAGAAAGGGAGAATGAAGAGGGAGGGTCAGAGAGGCAGGGGGACAGAGGATCCCAAAGTGGGCTCTGTGCTGACAGCAGAGAGCCCCACGCAGGGCTCAAACTCATGAACCATGAGATCATGACCTGAACTAAAGTCAGACACTCAATGACTGAGCCACCCAAGTGCTCTTCTCTCGCTTTAAATCAGAAGCTAAAAATGATTAAGCTTAGTGAGGAAGGCATGTCAAAGGCCAAGACAGACCAAAGGCTAGACGTCTTGTGCCAAATAGCTAGCCAAGTTGTGAATACCAAAGAAAAGTTAGTGAAGGAAATTAAGAGTGCTATCCCAGGGAACACACAAATGATAAGTGGAACAGCCTTATTGCTGATAAGGAGAAAGTTTTAGTGGTCTGGATAGAAGATAAAAACAGCCACATTCCCTTAAGCCAAAGCCTAATCCAGAACAAAGCTCTAACTCTCTTCAGTTCTGTGAAGGCTGAGAGAGGTGAAGAAGGTACAAAAGAAAAATTTGAAACTAGCAGAAGTTGGTTCATGACATTTAAGGAAAAAAGCCTTCCCCGTAACATCAAGGTGCAAGGTATAGTAGCAATTGCTGATGTAGAAGCTGTAGCAAGTTATCCAGAAGATCTAGCTAAGATAATTAATGAAGATGGCTACCCTAAGCAACAGATTTTCAACATAGACAAAACAGCCTTCTGTTGGGAGAAGATGCCATCTAAGACTTTCAGAGCTAGGGAGGGAGAAGTCATTGCCTCGCTTCAAAGCTTCAAAAGACAGCTTGGCTCTTTTATCAGGAGCTAATGAAACTGATGATGTCTAAGTTGAAAACGGTGCTCACTGACTATTCTAAAAATCCTAGAGCCTTTGAAAATTATAGTAAATCCATTCTACCTGTGCTCTGTAAATGGAACAACAAAGCCTGAATGAACAGCATATCTGTTTACAACATGGTTTACTGAATATTTTGAGCCCACTGGTTAGACCTACTACTCAGGGGAAAAAAAAAAAATCCTTTCAAAATGTTACAACTCATTGGGGCGCCTGGGTGGTTCAGTCAGTTAAGCAGCCAACTTCAGCTCAGGTCATGATCTCACAGTTCCTGAGTTCAAGTGCCACATCTGGCTCTGTCTGTACTGACAGTTTGGGATTCTCTCTCTCCTCCACTTGTGCTCTCTCTCTCATAATAAATAAATAAACTTAAAAGAAATAGTTCATTGACAATGCACCTGTTCACCCAAGAACTCTGATGGAATTGTACAATGAAATTAATGTTGTTTTCATGACTGGTAGTTCAACATCCATTCTGTAGCCCAAGGAGTAATTTTGACTTTCAAGACGTACTATTTTTAAAAATATATATTATAAGGCTATAACTGCCATAAATCATGATTCCTCTGATAATCTGGACAGGGTAAGTTGAAAACCTGGAAAAGAATCACCACTCTAGGTGTCATTAAGAACATTCATAATTCATGAGAAGAGGTCAGACTACCATCATTGAAGGAGTTTGGAAGAACTTGATTCCAATCCTCATGGGTGACCTTAAGGGGTTCAAGATTTTGGTGGAGGAAGTAACTGCAGATGTGGTGGAAATAGCAAGAGAACTAGAATTAGAAGTGGAACATAAAGATGTGACTGAATTAGTGCAAACTCATGATAAAACGTTAATGAATGAAGAGTTGCTTCTTATGGATGGGCAAAGAGAGTGGTTTCTTGAAATAGAATCTACTGCTGATGAAAATGCTGTCACGATTATTGAAATGACAACAGAGGATTTGGAATATTACATAAACTTCGTTGCTAAAGCAGGATGGTTTGAGAGGATTGACTCCATTGTGGGTAAAATGCTATCAAACAGCATTGCATACTACAGAGAAATAATTTGTGCAATGAAGAGTCAATTGATGTAGCAAACTTTATTGTCTTAAGAAATTGCCACATCTACCCTATCCTTTAGCAACCACCAGCATGGAGGTAAGACTCTCTACCAGTAAAAACATTTGGTGAAAGCTCAGATGTTGGTTAGCAATTTTTAACAATAAAGTTTTTTTTCTAATTTTTTTAAATGTTTGTTTATTTCTGAGAGAGAGACAGAGCATGAGCACAGAGGGGCAGAGAGAGACACACACAGAATGGGAAGCAGGCTCCAGGCTCCGAACTGTCAGCACAGAGCCAGCCACAGGGCTCCAACTCACAAACCATGAGAGCGTGACCTGAGCCACCCAGGTGCCTCAGCAATAAACTATTTTATAATTAAGGGATGTACACTTAGACATAATACTCTTGTGTACTTGATAGACTACAGTATAGCATAAAAATAACTTGTATATGCACTGACTGGGAAACCAAAAAATTCATTTGACTTAGCTTTTTATTATGGTATTTGCTTTATTGTGATGATCTGGAACCAGACCCATAATATCTTAAAGATATGCCTGTATATGTGTAGGTTTTTATAAAAGGCTGTCAAAAATTCTCATGGTTGTTTAATTCATAGGGAAATTCTTATGCTAAAAAGAAAACTAGCCCTTTTCATGAAATTTTAATATGCATATATATGTTTTGTAAAACATACAATTTAAATACGTATATTAAAATTGTATGTCCATTTAACTATGGTTGAAAAGGTAATGCAGATAAATGCAGGGGCACCTGGGTGGCTCATTTGGTTAAGTGTCTGACTCTTGACTTCTGCCCAGGTAATGATCTTACAGTCATGGGATCAAGCCGCATGTCAGGGCTCTGCACTATCCAGAGCCTGCTGGGGATTCTCTCTCTCCCTCTCTCTTTGCCACTCCCTCCAGCTCTTGCTCTTCAAAATAAATAAATAAACTTTTTAAAAGTGCATATAACTGGTTTGAGAAAAGTTTCACTTTTCTGGCAAATATGATATTTTAGAGGGATTCCTAATGCATCTTGTACCTAATGTACACCTGTACCCTAAATTTGTAATATGTTAGGTATAGCTAAATAGACCCTAATTTTTGTCATGAACTAAGGTAAATATATTATTCAACAAGTATTTATTGAATGCCAGGCCCTGTTGTAGCAACCGGGGATACAACAGTAGTCAAAGAGTCCTGCCATCATAGAGCATATTCTAGTGGGGAAAAAAAAAAGACAAAAAACAAGTAAGTAAAATATATAGTATCATAGTTCATAATACATGCAGTGAGGCAAAATGAAGCAGTGAAGGGAAATGGGAATGGTGGAAGTAGAAAGGAGTGTTGCTGTGTAAAATAAGGGAATTTAAGAAACATCTCAACCACTGAAATAGTATTTGAAAGAAGTAAGGGAGGGAGCAGCCTTCTGGCTCTCTGGAAAGTCATTCTTGGAGTAAGTAGCAGTTAAATGGAGGAACTCAACTGTGGGACTTTGACCAAGGGAGTGCTTAAGTACGATAGCAGAAAATGCCTTGGAATATAGAACACTGCCTGCCCCATGTGGGGAATGGTGATGTGGAAATCAGTAGCCCTTTATTAGGCTCTTATAAAGACTTTGACTTTTACTCTAAGAGGAGGAGCCATGAAAAAGTTTTGAACTGAGGAGTGACATATATAATATTTCAAAAGGAACATTCTAACAGAACAAACTGATGGTTTCTAGAGGGAAGGGGGATAGAGGAATGGGTAAAATGGATGAAGGAGAGTAGGAAATCCAGGTTTCCAGTTATGGAATGAATAAGTAATGGGAATAAAAGGCATAGCATAGGGAATATAGTCAGTGATGCTGTAATAGCATTGTATGGTGACATGGTAACTATACTTTTGGTGAGCATAACATAACATATAGAGAAGTTGAATCTGTTTTGTACACCTGAAACTAATGTAATATTGTGGGTCAACCATACTCAAAAGATTTAAAAAAAAAAGGAACATTCTAGATGCTGTGTTGGAAATCGTTTGTAGCAGGACAAGGGTAGAAGCAACAGGCTGAGTCAGGAGGCCTTTGCAATGATCCAGGCAAGGGATGATGGTGCTGTGGACCACTGTGGGAGCAGTGAAAGTGATGAGTAGTCTGATTGTATATTTTTTATCTGGAGGCCTTCTAGAAGGAGAATGTAAATATAAGAAATTAGACATAATTGTCCAGCTAATATTATAATGCCCTTTTAATTGCTACTCCCTAAATATGTCTAAACATATTTTTCCTTTGGCCATTTTTATTCATTTTGTTTTCCTTTTGCATTAATGGTTTGTACTTTCTTTAAAAAAGAAAATACCCAGCGTGTGAACAGTTTACTTTCTGAAAATATGGCTTATCTTTGGTATTCAACTCCTTGTACCGCGAAGTACTTTCAAACAGTGCCCTGTTCATATAGTTCTTATGTAAATTTGAGTCAGTCTGTTGAATTGCCCCAGAAACTTCCTGGTCTCCCTTACTGCAGTCACTTGGAATTTTCCTTTCCCTCTCTTCTCCTCCCTCATTTCCTGCTTCATGTAAACCCATTACTTCTTTGAATTTGCTTACATCTGGCCCTCATATGAGCTATGGGCTCAAGATGGTAGGACTAAGTAGAAAGGAAAAAGCAGGTAGTGCTCTACACAAGGATTCTTCCTTCCCTTTGCCCCAAATCACTGGTCTCATCACCTGTAACCATAGGCCCAGATAAATCTGTTTTCCTACCCAGACATTCCTCATGTGTACTCTTCTTCTTTTACATCTCTTAATCTGGGAAAAGGGAAGAAACAAAGCAGAATTGAACTACCTTTTATTCAGATGTTGCTAGTAACTTCAAAAAAGAATCTCATTCTTATAAACCTCAAAAGGACTATTTTGGTTAAAGGCAAAGGAGAAAGGTAATCACCTGAAGCAAAAGACTTTGCTCCTCCATAGCTTATACCCACCTTCTCAAGCCTAACACCCTCCTGATACCAAACTCCTATTAGAGTCACCACTACAGTCATGGGGCTCGATAAGACCCAGTTGTATTGTCAGCACTGCAAAGAGCTGAATACATGTGTTCCCCTAAAATGCTAAACTAGTTTTCCCAGAGAAACAGCAATATTAAGCAACCATAAGGATATGTACCATTATTATTCCTATTTTACAGATGGTGAAACAGGCACAGAGTAAAGTGAACTTGCCAGTTACACAGAGAAATGACTGCCTGATTTTCTAACTCTTTTAATGAAATTTTCAAACACACACAAAAAATAGACACAAAGAACCTATCATTCAGATTCAGTCATTAAGGATTTTGCCACATTTGCTTTCTTTTATCTTAAGTGTTTTAAAACAAATCCAACATATTGATGTCATTTTACACTACACACTCAGTATGAAGCTCTGGAAGTAGTGGGCTTTTTTTTATATAAACACAATGCCAGTTATACACATTAATAAAGTTATTAATAATTCCTTATTCTCACCTGATTTTTTTTAAACCTTTATTTCTATGCCAAGAGTCTAAACTTATGGACATATGGACCTTAACTGCTATAATTTTTCATATCATTGGCACACAATATATATTCTAATAATTGAATGAACAAACAGTAGGAGAACAGTGTATAGGCTGAGTTTCTAAGGTATAAGTACTTAATGATCTGACAGCTCTGGTTTTTTGAAATAGGATTAAAGAAGAATGCAGTTAAGTTGAAGAAATAAATTATCTTTTGGCAATAATACAGTCTTTTGCATGTTCCAGAAGATTGATTATCAAACATTATATGTGATTTTGTACTTTCACAACACATCTTTAGGACTTGGAGAGGGACTGGTGATAGTAAATTGTATCCTATTATTATTACCATAGAAACAGAGCTAAATTAACTTGAAGGATTCAGATGAAAGAAAAAGTTTGTAACTAACTGTAATACTTTTCCAATATGTTTTTATTACATGCCTTTTGAGCAAATGCATGTTATGTACATTGGGCAGGAAAGAACCCTGTTTGTTTCTTTAGTTCACTCACTGACTCAGCAATAAATAAATGAATACATAAATAAAATAGGTCACAGATTTCATATTTAAGTAAAAGGATTATGTGGCGCAAATGATTTGTTACTGCTATTGTCTCTTAGCTTCAAAATGAGTCATCTGTTTATTGCCATGGTTCAGTATGTTCTATTCTAACTTTGTTGCCTAGATGTTCTTTTCAGTCCCTTATTTACCATCTGAAACAATAATGAGCCGCCTGAAGGCTATATGCAGTTTTCTTGGCTTCACCATATGATCTATAATATGATTTCAACATGATATACTTGAAGGCTGCTGTTTGAGTTGTCAGTGGGGTTTTTTGTTTTGTTTTGCTAGGTTTAAAAGTAAATTGTTGTTTTCTGTATCACTTAATTAAAATTTTCTTTATTTGGAGTGGAACAATAAGTACCTAAAAACATTTTTCCACAAATGGCCATCATATACTACTCTAAAATATGCCACGTATAATTTTTATAATAACTTTCAAAAAGACAGTTATATTCTAGGACATGGTTTAATTATAAGGAACAACATGAAATGGGAGTCAGAACCCAGGTCCTCTACTTAGCTCTGCCCTAACTAGTATTACAGTCTTAGACAAGTCACCTCAGTTTCCTGATCTGTAAAGAGATGATTGAATTTGATGATTCCAAAAATCATTCTAGCTTCAAATGTGTGTTTATGATTACATAAACACATACATGATTTCCATATGGAAAGTTTATGCATTATTATTAATTTTACTATAATAAGATTATTACCATTGCATTGCTGCAAATAGAATTTTTTATATATGTTTGTTTATTTTTGAAATAGATGGGATGGGGATGGAAGATAGGGGCAGAGAGAGGGAGACAGAGGATCCAAAGCAGTCTCTGCACTTATAGCAGCGAGCCCAATAAGGGGCTTGAACTTACAAAACATGAGATCATGACCTGAGCTGAAATCAAGAGTCGGACGCTTAACTGACCGAACAGGCACCCCACCAGAATTTTTTTTTAATCTTTGTTTATTTTGAGAGAGAGAGAGGCAGAGCATGAGCAGGGGAGGGGCAGAGAGAGAGGGAGACACAGGATCCAAAGCAGGTTCCAGGCTCCAAGCTATCAACACAGAGTCCAACATGGGGCTCCAAACCATGAACTGGGAGATCATGACCTGACCCGAAGTTGGACACTTAATGGAGTGAGCCACCCAGGCCATCCCCTCAACAGAATTTTTTTAAATTGCCTTTGACTGGCATGTTTTGAACATTGCTGGGATGTTGAAAAATATTGTATAGATGGAGCTAAAACAGAAATATCCCAAAGAGTCTCCTTACATTAACTTGTCAGATTTTACTAATGTGCAGGTTGTTAGTTTATGTAATGATTTTAAAATGAATTAACTTATGGGACGCCTAGGTGGCTCAGTCGGTTAGCGTCCGATTTCAGCTTAGGTCATGATCTGACAGCTCATGAGTTCAAGCCCTACTTCAGACTCTGATGACAGCTCAGAGCTTGGAGCTTGCTTTGGATTCTGTGTCTCCCTCTTTTGGCTCTCTGGCCTTCCCCTGCTCACACTCACTGGCTATGTCTCTTTCTCTCTCTAAAAAACAAATGAACATTAAAAAAATTTTAATGATTTAACTTCTTATAATGATAAAAAAAAAAGCTACATAAACCTAGTTTAAATTTATTCTCTCTGTCCCAGTTGAAGATGGCAACGTAGGAAGACTTTGAACTCACTTCCTCCAAATTACACCTATTAATAGGTCAGTTCCTCCTGAAGAAGATCTAACTAAGGACTGAACAGGTACTGAAAAACCAAAGGTAAAGAGAATGGCAAGAGAAAGCAAGAGAGACAGAGACATGCCATGGCATTAAAGAGTTACTGGCATATACAGCCACAGCTCCACCCAACCAGCAAAATCACCAATGCACACACAGTCTGCTCAGGGTACACTGTACACAAGACCACTCCTTCAGCTTTAGGAGAAGTAGTTGTTTCGCCTAATGCATACAAACACAGACAGTCAAGCAAACTCGGGAGACAGAGGAATATGCTCTATAAGAAAGAACAGGGGGGAAAAAAAACACCTCAGAAAAGGAACTAAATGAAACAGAGATCAACAATCTGCCTGATAAAGAACTTAAAGTAATGATCATAAAGATACTCAATGGGTTGGAAAAAAAAAAATGGAAGAACTCAGTGAGACCTTCAATAAAAATATAGAAAATACTAAAATGCTAAAAAGAGATCATTGTAATTTTAAACAGGGTTAATACAATAACTGAAGTAAAAAACACAGTAGAAGGGGTGCCTGCCTGAGTGGCTCAGTCAGTTAAGCCTTCAACTCTTGATTTTGCCTCAGGTCGTGATCTCATGATCTCATTTTAATTATTATGCACTGTGGTGTGGACCTTTTGGGTTCATCTTGTTTGGAACTCTCTGTGTTTCTTGGAGATGGAAGTCTATTTACCTCCCTACCTTAGGGGAGTTTTCAGTTATTATTTCTTCAGATAAATTTCTACACCTTTCTCTCTGTTTCTTTTGGGACTAATATAGTGCAAATGTTTGTTTACTTGATTTTATCTAAGAGATCTCTTAATCTATCCTCATTTTAAAAAATTCTTTTTTCTTTTTGCGATTCAGCTTGTGTGCTATTACTCTATCTTCCAGATTGCTGATATGTTCTTCTGCATCCTCAAAAATTACTGTTGATTCCCTCTAATGTGTTTTTTTTTTGTTTTGTTTTTTTTAGAGAAAGAACAAGTACCCACACATGAATGGGGTAGGGGCAGTGTGAGAGAGACAATCTTCAACAGGCTCCATGCCTAGCATCGAGCCCGACACAGGGCTCAATCTCACAACCATGAGATCATGACCTGAGCCAAAATCAAGACTCTGCCAATTAACTGACTGAGCTACCTAGGCACTCCTGGGTTTTTTTGTTTGTTTTTTTAAGAATGTATTTGAACTTAAATGACCATCAAATTAATGTAGACTGCTGTTTACTTAGGATGACATGTATGAACCTCATGATAACCACAAAGCCAAAACCTATGATAGATACACCAAAAATAAAGCGAAATATGGCACAAAAACAGACACTCAGATCAATGGAACAGAATAGAGAACCCAGAAATGGACCCACAAACGTATGGCCAACTAATCTTTGACAAAGCAGGAAAGAATATCCAATGGAATAAAGACAGTCTCTTCAGCAAGTGGTGCTGGGAAAACTGGACAGCGACATGTGGAAGAATGAACCTGGGCCACTTTCTCACACCATACACAAAAATAAACTCAAAATGGATGAAAGACCTCAATGTAAGACAGGAAGCCATCAAAATCCTTGAGGAGAAAGCAGGCGAAAACCTCTTTGATCTTGCCCGCAGCAACTTCTTACTCAACACGTCTCTGGAGGCAAGGGAAACAAAAGCAAAAATGAACTATTGGGACCTCATCAAAATAAAAAGCTTCACAGCAAAGGAAACAATCAGCAAAACTAAAAGGCAACCGACAGAATGGGAGAAGATATTTGCAAATGACATATCAGATAAAGGTTAGTATCCAAAATCTACAAAGAACCTATCAAACTCAATACCCAAAAAACAAATAATCCAGTGAAGACATGGGCAAAAGACATGAATAAACACTTCTCCAAAGAAGATATCCAGATGGCCAACCAACACATGAAAAAATGCTCAACATCAGTCATCCTCAGGGAAATACAAATCAAAACCACGGTACACCCGTCAGAATGGCTAACGTTAACAACTCAGGCAACAACAGATGTTGGCGAGGATGCAGAGAAAGAGGATCTCTTTTGCATTGTTGGTGGGAATGCAAGCTGGTGCAGCCACTCTGGAAAACAGTATGGAGGTTCCTCAAAAACTAAAAATAGAACTACCCTATGACCCAGCAATTGCACTACTAGGCATTTATCCAAGAGATACAGGTGTGCTATTTCGAAGGGGCACATGCACCCCCATGTTTATAGCAGCACTATCAACAATAGCCAAAGTATGGAAAGAGCCCAAATGTCCATCGGTGGATGAATGGATAAAGAAGATGTGGTGTATATATATATATATATATATATATATATATATATATATATACATACATACATACACACACACACACACACAACGGAGTATTACTCGGCAATCAAAAAGAATGAAATCTTGCATTTGCAACTACGTGGATGGAACTGGAGGGTATTATGCTAAGTGAAATCAGTCAGAGAAAGACAAATATCATATGACTTCACTCATATGAGGACTTTAAGAGACAAAACAGATGAACATAAGGGAAGGGAAACAAAAATAATATAAAACAGGGAGGGGGGACAAAACAGAAGAGACTCATAAATATGGGAGAACAAACTGAGGGTTACTGGAGGGGTTTTGGGAGGGGGGATGGGCTAAATGGGTAAGGGGCACTAAGGAATCTACTCCTGAAATCATTGCTTCACTGTATGCTAAGTGTGATATAAATTTTTAAAAATAAAAAATAAAGTTAAAAAAAATAAGGCAAAAAAAAAATAAAAATAAAGTGAAATAAAGCCAAATACAACACTAGAGATACTTATCCATCACAGAGAGAACAAGAGAAGCAGAAAAGAACAATGAACTACAAAAACAACCAGAAAACAAATTTAATAAATGGTAGTAAGTATATACTTATCAGTCATTACTTTAAATGTAAGTGGCCTAAATGCTCCAATCAAAAGACACGGAGTGGTAGAATGGATAAAAACAGTAAGACCCATCTATATTGCTTCCTACAAGAGACTCATCTCAGACCTAAAGATGCTTACAGACTGAAAGTGAAGGGACAGGAAACATTCACCATGTAAATGAAAGTGAAAGAAAAAATCTGGGGTAGCATTACTTAGACAAAATAGACTTTTTTTTCTTTTTTTTTTTTTTTTTTTGAGAGAGAGAAGCAGGGGAGGGGCAGAGAGTGAGGACAGAGGATTTGAAGTGGGCTCTGCGCTGACAGGCTGACAGCGGCAAGCCCGATATGGGGCTTGAGCTCATGAACTGCAAGGTCATGACTTGAACCGGTTCGATGTTCAATTGACTGAGCCACCCAGGTACCCCCAAAATAGACTTTTAAACAAAGATTGTAATAAAAGAGAAGGGCATTACATAATAATAAAGAGATCAACCCATCAAGAAAATAGAGGACTTTAACATTGCACTTACATCAATGGATGGATCATCCAGACAGAAAATCAATATGACATATTGTACCATCTGGACATAACAGATATATACAGACCGTTCCATATAAAAACAACAGAATACACATTCTTTTCAAGTATAAATAGAATACTCTCCAGAGTAGATGACATATTAGGCCATTAAACAAGCCTCAATAAATTTAAGATCAAAATCATACCATATATCTTTTCCAACCCAACAATATGAACCTAGAAATGAATCACAGGGGAAAAAAAACAAAAAACAGGAAAACCACAAAAACGTCGAGACTAAACGACATAACCTCTAAACAACCAAGGGTTCAATGAAGCAGTCAAAGAATAAATAAAAAAATACATGGCGACAAATGAAAATGAACACACGACAGTCCAAAATCTCTGGGACACATCATAAGCAGTTTGGAGAGGGAAGTATATAGCAATATAGGCCTAAGAAATAAGAAAAAAAAAATCAATCTAATTTTACACATAAAGGAACTAGAAAGAGAACAACCAAAAACCCAAGGTGAGTAGAAGAAAGGAAATACTAAAGATCAGGACAGAAGTAAGTGACATAGAGACTTAGAAGGAGGAGGAGGGGGAGGGGAAAGAAAAAGAAGAAGAAGGAGAAGAAAGAAAAGAAAAAGGAAAAAAAAGCAAACTGAAGAGCTGGTTCTTTGCAAAGATAAACAAGATTGACAAACGCTTAGATTGATTAAGAAAAAGAGAGAGAAGACCCAAATAAAGCCAGAAATGAGAAGTAACTGATACCACAGAAATATAAAGGATTGCATAGCAATCACACAAGAAAAAGAAATGAGAGGCATCCATATTGGTAAAGAAGTTGTTAAACTGTCACTTATTTGCAGATGACATGATGCTATACATAGAAAAATCCTAAAGATTCCACGAAAAAAAAAAAATACTAGAAAAAATGAATTCAGTAAAGTGGCAGGATACAAAATTAATAACTAGAAATTGGTAGTGTTTCTAGACAACAAAAGTGAAGTCACAGAAATTAAAAAAAAACACTACTTATAGTTGTACCAAAAAGAATAAAGTACCTAGGAATAAACTTAACCAAAGAGATGAAAGACCTATACTCTATGAACTATAAAACACTGATGAAAGAAACTGTAGACACTAAGAAATGGAAAGATATTCCAAGTTCATGGATGAGAATATTGTCAAAATGTCCATATTACCCAAAGCAATCTACAGAGTTACTGAAATCCTTCTCAAAACACCAACAGTATTTTTCACAGAACTTAAATAACACTGAAATTTGTATGGAACAACAAAAGACCCTGAATAGCCAAAGCAACCCTAAGAAAGAACAAAACTAGAGGTATCACAATTCTGGACTTCAAGTTATGATACAAAGTTGTAGTAATCAAAATAGTACAGTACTGGCACAAATATAGACACAGAGCAATGGAACAGAATATAAAACCCAGAAATAAACCCACACTTATATGCTTAATCTTCAACAAAGCAGGAAAGAATATCCAAAGGGGAAAAGAGAGTCTGACTCTTAATTTTGGCTCCAGTCATAATCTCACGGTTGTGAGATCAAGCCTTGCATAGGGCTCCTTGCTGGGCATGGAGCCTACTTGGGATTCTCTTTCTCCCTCTCTTTCTGCCCCTGCCCTGTTCATGCGCTCTCTCGCGCGCTCGCTCTCTCTCTCTCTCTCTCTCTCTCTCTCTCTCAAAATAAATAAACACTAAAAAAAGAATTTCCGAAGTAAAGCATTTTTATTTTCTCTAAAAACTGGGAAACTCTGGGGTTTTTTGTGGTGGTGGTAGTTTTGACAGCTATGATTTGATTGAGAAGTGGCATTTCTGGGCCGTCTGGGTGGCTGAGTCTGTTAAGTGTCTGACTTCAGCTCACGTCATGATCTTGCAGCTTCACGAGTTTGACACCTGCATTGGGCTCTCTGCTGTCAGTGCAGAGCTCCTTTTAGACCCTCTGTCCCCCTCCCTTTCCACTCCCCGACTCATTCTCATTCTCCTCTCTCTCTATCAAAAGTAAACATTTTTAAAAAGTGGCATTTCTGATAGAAAGGCTTTTTCTTGGAATATGAAAGCTTGCCAGCAAAAGTGACAAACACTCAGCCCTCTAGGCCCAAAATAAATTAGGTGTTGGTCTTACTATACTTATTTTGATTCTCTAACCTACTTTTGTGTGAATCTTTTATAGTAATCTCTGTCATTGGTTGACATCTGCTTGTTCTTTCTGACCTTACATACACATAGAAGTAGCTCCTAAAATCTGGCAGTTTTGATAAGGGATATACATTGGTAAATGTGGTTAATAATATCTTCTAACTGTCGACAGATCTAGAATTTTTGTTGTTTTAGTGGTGTGTGTGTGTGTGTGTGTGTGTGTGTGTGTGTGTGTGTGTCTGTAAATATCCCTACAGGACTCTAGGCCTACATCATTGGTACCTAATCTTTTTTGGTTAATCTATGAAGAGCTGATGAAAGCTAGTGATCCTTCTTCCAGAAAGTGCACATGAACTCAGCATTTTACCATCAGTTTCTAGGATGGACCCCACGAACTGTAAAGCCCAATTTTTGTATCATCTGGATGTATTTTAGATTATGGTGATTTTTAATTTTATAAAACTGTAAACTAGTTTTCCTTATTAAATTTGTCTTTTTTTTGCTATTTCATAACAATATTATTTCTTAACACACATTGAAATTTTAAAAATTGGTAAGTAGATAATGTTCATCAGAAAATAGAGATCATCAAGATTTATATTAGTAGCTAAGCTACTTTTCACTCATTCCTTTTCCATCCTAACCCCAAGTATAATATAAATCAGTCTGTGGATAAAATAATTCAGTTTAAATTTATATAAATGAATAATGCTTTAAAATCTATCAGTAAGAGACTCCTATTCATCATTCCAAGACCAATTAATTTGAGTAGTCTTATAGTTGAAAATGTTATTCTCATTAAAAGTAGTAATGCTAAAAGTCTTAGAAACTCTGCAAATAAATTGAGCCAATACTGCAGGCATATATTGTAGCTGTTAAATTTCAAGAATAACCCAAAAGAGATGGGTGGTCATTTGAGCCAGAATGACAAAAGAGTTTTAAATTTATGGGAGAAAATGGTTACTACTCATTTACTCTCTTTGTTTTTATTTCTAACTGAACCCTTTCACTCAGTGCTCAGTTCGATGACTAGGAATTTATAGAATCAGAGAACTTTACAGGTGAAGATGACTTAGACCAGAGGTTTAGTGATATGAGAACTTAACTTAGAGCAAGATTTTAAATAATATGATTAAAGTATCGTCATGTTTAGAGGAAGAAATTAGATGTTGCTAAAGTGATAGGTTTTTGTCTTTTTAAATAACTTAAAAATTATTTCACAAAACTGTAGTCAGTGGATTTTTTGCATTTTGGACACTTGATTTCTCATTCAGTGCTCTTTCAAACACCACCTTTATTTCTCCTGAGCAACCTTTTACAAATATGGATAACATTATTCTTGCTGGTTATAATGTAATATTTAATATATATAATATTTAACATAAATGTAATATTTAACTTTTTTTTAGCAGCATTACCTAATACTGTGAGCTTAGCAATGAGCATTACTTGGTAAATAGATTCCAGCCAGGGAAAGAAAGCTATTGGGTTGGGAGGGATAAATAAGTTTGATGTGGGAATTAAAAAGACAAAATATTTTATACAAATTTGTAGTACTAGGAGTTGTGAAGTCATTTTTGGGTAATAGATTATTTGATTACATAGCAAGAAATAATTTTAGTCACAAGTGAAAAGGAAAGTAGAAATAGAAAAAACGTTTTATGATTTAGATTCATTAAAACCAAATAACATCTGTGAAGTGACATAAAGAAATTGGGGGGAAAGTGTACTTTTATGTGCTAATAACTCTGATGGAATATAGTCACCATAATGCCAAGAATTGTCAAAAATGTCAAAACTTTTTGTTGATAGTCTTGGCTATTAGCCATGATTGTGAAAGACAGTTTTTCTGTTTTTTTTTTTGTTTGTTTGGTTGTTTTTTTGTTTGGTTGTTTGTTTGTTACATATATACAGACTTGTATATTCCATCTGGGAGATAGGTGTTCTTTATTTACCACATATAGAACAGCAAAAGTAAAACCACAATTCATTAAATGAACTCCCAGTTCCACTTGTGGCACCTTGATATGTAGGAGTCTCTGATAATTATACTTAAGAAAATGTTTGGACTAAATAGATTGAAGTAGTAGAAAAAAGGAGATTAGAGAAGGACAGAAGAGAAGATAGAATGTGGATGATCTCTTTCTCCACTATAGCAGGGACAGACGAAGGCAGGAAGAAAGTAATAACCAGACCTTGATGCCAGTGATACAGATTGAAATGTTTGGGAAAAGTAAAAAAATAAACACCAGCCTAGTCATCTTAAATTTTGGGAGCCCAATTGTTAGTTAATAAGTGGAGAAAACTTGCCATGTAGACATATATAATTCATGGTTAATTTCATTTCACCTGCCTATATATCTTTCCATTCCTGTTTCTCTCAAGAGAATGAAAAAATGAGGATTTCTCCTTCCTGGGGAGGACTTGCTTTTGAATCAGTCATGGCCGGGGTGCTTGGTTGCCCCCAAGCTTCCGACTCTTGGTTTTGGCTCAGGTCATGATTTCAGGGTTCATGAGATGGAGCCCCACATCGGGCTCTGCACTGATAACACAGAGCCTGCTTGGGAGTCTCTCTCTGCCCCTCCCCCACGCTCTCTCTTACTTGCTCTCTCTCAAAATAAACAAACTTGAATCAGTCATGCTGGCAGGTTGCTTTTTTCCACGTCTGAGATACAAATAGCAGTGGAGATTAAATATGGTGTCTTCAAGATAAATGAGTTACACTCAGTGGAAAGTTAGAGATGACATCACAGGTGAAGAAAGGTGAACTTATTTGCTCCATTCATTCAAACTGGTTTTCCTCTTGATCATTTGTACGTTTTTTCAAGTTGATGGATTTGACTTGTATTTGAGTTAATAGGAGAGGTGGAGGAAGACCACATGTTTTTTTATACGTACTTTATAATATCTGCAATATACATTGGCAGTATAGTCAAGGTGTGTTTGGAGTTGTAGAATTTTTTTTTAATTATATATAACATTTTCTGAAGTCATCTCCTACTTTTTTATAGTTAAAAACTACTCATTGGTCTTAGAGTTTATATTGTTACATATAGTCAGAAAGCTGAAGTGATGTGGGTGTTCCGCTAAATATTTTAACCATAAAACCAGCAGTATTAGCTATATACCCTTAATTATATTTCTGCTGATGACAGTATGTTTTTAAATGAAGCTAACCAGAAAACTAGAATATGCACATTATATTCTTTTTGTTTATTTATTTTGAGAGAGAGAGAGAAAGAGAGAGAGCATGCAAGCAGGGGAGTAGAGGGGGCAGAGAGAGAGAGAGAGAGAGAGAGAGAGAGAGAGAGAGAGAATCTCAAGCAGGCTCCCAGCTGTAGGCACAGAGCCCAGCATGGCCCAAACCACGAGATCATGACCTGAGCTGAAATCAAGACTCAGACCCTGAACTGACTGAGCCACCCAGGTGCCCCTGCACATTGTATTCTTTAGAGCAGCACTGTACAACAAAAATATAATACAGACCACACGTGATTTAAATTGTTCAAGTAGCCACATTAAATAGTAAAAAGAAATGATGAAATTAACTTTAGTATATTTGACCTAATATATCCAAATATTATCATTTGAATATGTGACCAATATAAAATATTAATGAGATTTTATAGTTTTTGTATTAAGTCTTCTAAATGTATTTTTATACTTAGAGCACATCTCAGCTCTGACTAGCCATGTTTCAAGTATTTAGTAACTATATTCCCCATATTACATGGTGCAGATTTAGAATATGACAAGAAGAATATCACTAGTATGAAATTAATAATTCAGGTTGGTTTCCATCTGTCACGGGTCCCTTAAAATATCTTTTTATTTGTGAAAAGATTTTTTATCTTTTCATAAATGATAAATTTAAATACATTTGTGGAGGCATCTTGGTAGTAAACTCAGTGAAATATTTTCTACTCACCTGGTATTATCACCTTACTGTTCTATGGAACTATATGAAGAAATGTTTCTAAGCCCTTTGAGGTGCTAACCTTTTCCTTACTCTCTCCCTTTAAAGGAGATTTAGTTCTCTATTTCATAAAAGAACTCCTGATAGGAAAAAAAGTCAAAGTAATGGAGAACATAATTATTGTTAATAGCTGTCAATACTCATAAACTAATCTTTAATCTCCCTTTACATAGAAGATCTATCCAGAAGAAAACATTTTTTTTAAGTCAGTTGAAAACATTACCCTTAAAATAATTCTCTGATGTGATTATCTTTACAAAATCTATCCCAGGCCCACCTCCCCTTATGTATCTATTTCCCATTGTTTTCATTTATATTACGGTTTTGATTACTATTTCTATTTAGGTAACTCTTGAGCTTACCTTCCCAAAATATTCATTTGTTTAACAGATATTCATTGAACACCTATCTTGTGCCAAAAATTATTGCTAGGTACTTATAAGAAACAAGAGTTTACCCCTTTAATGAGAGAGGTAACAAATCACAGTAAAGCATATTACCGTTTAATAAAGACATTTTATAAAGTCCCAAGAAATGGCTAAAACTACAGAGGCTGAGAGGATTGCCTCAGAAAAGGCTTTGATAGAGTAGTTGGCATTCAGGTATCTATTCAGAAGGCTGAATAGAAGTTTACCAGGCAGACCAGGAGAGGGAATAGTATTACATTTAAAGAATAGTAAGTAGCCCAGTATAGCATTTTTTGAACCACATTTTGAAGGATCTTACTATACCAAGCTAGCCATTTGCCTGTTTCTGATAGCCAGTTAGGGGTATGATCCCTTAGGAATTTTTAATCAAGGCAATACAGAATTCAGGTTTGTGTGCACCTGTGATCAGGAATATTCCTGCTTGCCCAGGAACCTGTTGGGAGACAAGCCTCCTTGTGCCTCAGGGCAGACCTGCCAACGTTGGTCTAACTGTATCCTGAAGCAGCCCTATGAACAAACTCCATCCTTATTCAGCCATGGTCTGAGGGCAGTCCCACACACCTAAAAACCCAGCAGATGGCACACTTGTCAGTGCCCCCAGACACAGGCCTGCAGAATCTGGTCCCAGCCATGGACCCTGAAACAACCCTGACACTCAGTTCTAGCACCTCTCAGCTGCAATCCTGGGCACCCCTGCCCTCCCTGAGTCCCAGAACAGGAGCCTATCTCAGGGATCTGGTGGAAATCACTCCTGCCCACACACCTAGTAACTGGCAGCTGTTTGCAGACCTAATAGCAGACCTTTGTCCCAGCACCAGCCCTACTGACAAAGGACTCAGAGGCAGTCCTGTCCACCAGGAGACCAGACAGGATCCACACCTGCCAAGGTGTCTGGTAATGGGGTCCACAAACCATAGACCCCAGTGCAGGTCCAGCAGCAGCCATGTGACTTGGCTTCACCAACTTGAATGTGGTCCTGGATGCAATCTCATAGTCTGGAGACCCAATAGGAGGAGGTCAAACTTGTCTATAAAAACTGGAAGAAGTATTTGCTCCCCCAGATACACAAGACACCGATTCAAGACCACATAGATCATTAAAAATCAGGCAAACATGGAACCACCAAAGGAAACTAATAAAGCTCAAGTAACCATCCCCAAGGAAATAGAGATCTATGAATTGCCTGACAATTCAAAATAATCATCTTTAGGGCGCCTGGGTGGCTCAGTCAGCTAGGCGTCCGACTTCAGCCCATGATCTCACAGTTCATGGGTTCGAGCCCCGCCTCAGGCTCTGTGCTGACAGCTCAGAGCCTGAAGCCTGCTTTGTATTCTGTGTCTCCCTCGCTCTCCGCCCTTCCCCCACTCATGCTCACTCTCTTGCTCTCTCTCAAATAAACATTAAATTAAAAAAAATAATAATAATCATCTTCAAGAAGCTCAGTTACATGTAAGAAAACAGACAACTGAATAAAATCAGGAAAACAATGCATAAACATTTTTCCATGGTCATTAAAATATTGATTTCTGGAACTAAGCTTTATACCTCAGTCTTCATTTTGCAAAGCTTATGCCGTTCTTGTATTATGTTGCTTTTCATTGTGTGTAAAAAACAATCTGAAAGTAGTTCATTGGATTCTAAGTGAGTTATAAGGTAGAAACTTTTCTAGGTATCCCTTCTATTTTCTATTTTTAATATTTATATTTTTACATATTATTTAGTTAGACAGTCATTTTAAATTACTTTTCTTGTAGGAACCTCCAGAAGTTTAGCCTTTTTGGAGACATAAGTGTTCTACAACAGCAAGGAAGTTTGTCAAATACATACCTCAGCAAGGTGGACCCTGATGGCAAAAAAATTAAACAGTAAGTTGTATAGTTAGTGGAAGCGGGTTTACATTAGTAATAATTTGTTTTTTCTGAGAAATTATAAGATACAATGAGAAGAGTAATATTTTTTCTAAGAAGAACATATGTCCTATAAATTGGAAATATTTTAACTATAAAATATGCCATTCCACAGCATAAATCTTTAAGACAAATCATAGAATTTGGGTAATTATTATGATTTAAAACTGCTATTTATCTGTTTGCCTTCTCTGTAACATAAATTGTATATCATCAATCTTTTCTACCATACTGTTGCAAAATGCTGCTTTCCTAGGGTAAAGAACGTATTTTTATGTGTTTAATAGAGTTTATTCATTATATTTTAATGTGAATTTTAATGGTAGAAATAATATGGTAATACTATTTATGTGTTGGATAGACATTTACTGAGAGAAAATGGATCTCAGCATTGCATGCCATTTCATTGCCCACTTTCAAAAGTCAGTGTTTAGAGGTTAGAGCTAAATGTTAACAGGATCATTGTGGCATGTGTTCTTACAGAATTCAGCAGCTGTTTGAAGAAATACTGAGTAATAGTAGGCAACTGAAATGGCTGTCCTGTGGGTTTATGCTGGAAATAGTAACCCCAACCTCACTGTCATCTCTCTCAAACTCTATTGCCAACACCATGGAGCACCTGAGTTTGCTGGACAACAATATTCCTGGTAACAGCACCCTGATCACCACAGTCGAACTGGAGCGATTTGTGAATCTACGCTCACTTGCCCTGGATTTCTGTGACTTTACAGCCGAGATGGCAAGAGTCTTAACCGATAGCAACCATGTGCCTTTGCAGCGACTGTCTCTCCTGGTCCACAACGTTTCCGTGATGCACAAGTCTCTGGACAACATGCCAAATGATGAGCATTGGAAAGCCTTGTCACGAAAGAGCACCAGCCTCCGGGTCTATATAATGGCCTTTGATATCAAGAGTGAAGATATGTTAAAGATTCTGAAACCCAGTATACCACTAGAGAGGATTCATTTTGACAGCTACATCACTTGTGTTTCAGGAGCTATTGTTGATCTTATATCCAGGCAGTATGATAAGTTCCTCACTCATTTTATATTAATGAATGATGTGATTGACACGTCTGGTTTTCCAGATCTTAGTGACAACCGAAATGAAGATCCATTGGTTTTATTAGCATGGAGGTGCACAAAGCTCTCTCTTCTGGCAATTCACGGTAGGTGATTTATCTAAGAAAACAAACAGATCTACTTGCAGTAGATATGTTTCTTCCCCTAATCACAAGATCTCTTAACACCATAATACAGAAGGAGAAAGTATGATTTCTTTATTGCTTGCTGCCTCATCTTCTAGATTCTAGATTTTAACATACTAATTTGTATGATATTTTTTAAACAATGGTTCCATTAAATGGGTATATGCTTTTTTTCTTACCGACGCCTTTCATTTTAATGTTAACTATTCTCATTTAGAGAGAGTTGCTATTCTGACAAGTAGAAGAACATTTTACTTCCTTTTCTGGAACATGTAACACATTTACAGAATACAAAACAAAGACTATATGAATGTCTTAAACTCACTTTATTAGTTGTGTTTTATTATGTTTTTAAATTAATTTTGAGCCTGCATTAGTGTAGGACTGTGTGTGTCTTTCTGTTCAAGTTTTGCTTCGTAATTTGGCCAGTCAGAGGTAGCAGCAAAGAATAGATCAGTATTAAAGATAATAAAATAGGGATTTTTTACAGACAAAGAAATACCAGGTTATTGAAAGGTTAATTTCAGCCAGTGTAACCTTTTTTTTTCTTTTAAGAAATTAGAAATTAGATACAGCCAAAGCCCCTGTCATCCACTCCCCTTTATTCTTTCCCAGAGATCATCAATATCCTCAAGTTAGTACAAGTTTCTGTGACTGTTTTATACTTTACATATTTTCTACTCACAATTAACAATTTTCGCTTTGAAGTGTCACTTCATAACTTTGGACAGTGAAGCATCATAGGAGAGGATTTTTTTAGTAACTAAAAACAACAGTTTCGTATGTATTGTTAATGGATACATATGTATGAAATAAAAATTTATGATACAGCACTATCCAAAGCTAGTTATACTTTAAATGTCCTCAATCTTACTAAGTGCAGTGATAATCAGAATAGGATTACAGCACCTACCAATGCACCACCCACGGTGATGGTTTTGGAAACAATATCAAACTTAGTCTTTTTTTTTTTTTTTTCCTGAGCTAAACAATCATACTTCCTTTTCCAATCTCAATATATTTTTAAAGGAAAAGGGCCAAAGTAATAAGTGACATACAAGTTTGTGGAAAGGACTAACTTATCAAATAGACAAAATAAAATGCAAGGAAATGACAGTTCTCATCTTTTGTTTATTTTTAAGGTTATACAGTGTGGGCACACAACCTCATTGCCATTGCTCGTCTTCGTGGCTCTGATCTAAAAGTACTTGAAGTCACTGAAGAAAGCATTGATTTTGACCAAGGTGAACTGGCCGACCAGGATGTGGATCCAGTGCATAACCTTATTGAGCAGGTATCCCTGGGCCTGGGTCAACCTTGGCACGCGGTCATGGACATCGAATCACTCAGTGTCTTCACTGAACCAAATCGTCATTTTTACAGAGAGATGCAAAGCTTCAGCGAAGACATTTAGCTTTTTTTAAAAATGTACAATTCCTGTGGTTACATATGCAAGTAGGGTCCTATTATGTTTTTTTTCAGTAGTGTGAATTAATCCCTTTGTGCTGTGTTTAATCAGTATTAGCTTTATAGAATTATATATGTATATTCTACTTCTTGATCAAAGAACGTAGTCGGGTATTGGTTTAGAAGTTCAAAGTGACAGTGTATAGGGCTTTCACGGTTAATGGACTTGTTATCCAACCTTAAGGATATACAACCGAAGGTTGTCTGAGGTTGCTGGCTAACTTTATTTTTCACTGAGTTACTCTGCCTTTTGATGTTTTTATTCTTTGTGTGTCAGAGTTCAGAGCTCAGGAGCCAAAATATTTTTATACATATATAGATATATATCCATAGCCTGGTGGATTTGTATGCAATGCACCGCATTCATGCATTGTGACAGCATTTCATTAATTCTTATTTGAAATGGAAGAAGGGAGGATAGTATGATCCCAAATGAGTTATCTTTAACAGAAAAGCCAAGACTTTAACTTTCATTACATATATAATAGTTGACATCACCAATTACCATTCAGAATTTTGTATAGTACTAGGTTAGAACACTGCTTAATCCTTTTTTTTAAAAAAATGCATTTACCTAAATGTGAATACTCAAATTGTTAGACTTTTTAAAAACTATATCTGACATAATTTATTCATCAATTACATTATACATTCAAGTTAGCTTTTTAGCCCAGATTTCAAATAGTGGAGGAAGAAACTGTATTCCAGGGTAAAACCTCCTAAAGCAAAATCTTTAAAAAACAGAGCTGTAAACACATATGCTTGCAAACAAACATTAGTCGTGAAATCCCTAGCAACGAGTCACTGGATTTTTCTCTGTCAGCACGCGTGTCAGCTGCCAAAGAATAGACTTAACTGAAGAAGTGCCCACATGCTGGCAGGGGCCGGCCCACTCTGGCCAGCCAGATACTGCTAGATTGTAATATTTAAGGTCGAATTTCGACCTGTGGTACACAGCTGTGCTGTGGCTCAGTCAGCAACCTCAGAACTCTGAAAAAAACAAAACAAAAAAAAGAAAAAAAAACCATGCACCTGTTTCACTGTGAATAGTGAATGTAAAGGAAAGAAAGGAAAAACTGAAAACTTGTTCTATCACAGGTATGAGCTGCTATGATACATGAAGAACATTCCATGAAGTATGTTTTAAAACCTTGTTATATCTGAGAGGCTTTAAAAGCCGATTTAACTGTTTCAGGGCAACCGCGGTACAGACGTGGTCTCTGTGAGACTTCCACCTGACCCCAGTTTTAAGTGGTACGAATGTTGTGCATTTAATGTTAAAGGACAGTCTGCAATAATAAAGTAAGTAGCCAACGTGGGTGCCCAGCAGTGCTGAGACCTGGCTGCTCTATTGTAAGCTTTGGAAACACAATTTATGCAACAGATGTCCAGATATGATTCTATTTATGGAAAAAGTTTATATGTATTTTACAAATGGTTTTACCATCTTATATTAAAATGACCTTTTGACAGGTGTGCACTGTTTTGTCTCCAGTGAGCACATACCATGAGGATTTTATATGTACATCAGTAGTGTGAATCCACTGGCACAGTGTGTGTAAATGCCAGATGTGGTGAGATTTTATCTTATAAATGTGATCGGATAAAATAAATCCTGACAGAAACTGTAAGGAAACCAGCTGAATGTTTGACCTGATGACTGATGTTGTATGGTTTATGTTAAATGTATATTCTTTTAATCAACGAATAAAGCATTAAAAAGTGATCATTGTAATATACTTTATTGTATGCAAAGCATGAAAACTTTTAGTGTTAAATAAACTGCAATAATCCTTATATTATGTATAATCATGTTAGCTCCTGTTGCTCCTATTGTAGGCGGGTACAGCAAAGCTTAAATTTGGGTATAGTTCATAAAAAGTCTTAAACAGTTTGAAGCGTCTCAATTTTTTTTTTGTTTTGTTTTACTAACTGGCAAAATACAAGCTTAAGAGCAAACAATAGGCTGGTTAGCACAAAACCCAAGTGTATTATGCATTTAGAATACATTACTGATACGGTAAAACTTAATTTATAGACTATATATAGGAACTTTTTACAGTTCCTGTACTGGATGCAAAAATACTTTAGTATGCCAGTATTAAGCAGTTCATAAGTCGCTATATTGCTTTAGTTTGGCTTTGTAATCTCTATTCTTGCTTGCTGAGACAAACAGCTGTCATTTATGAGAAAGCAAATGGCTCTCTTCCTTCATCTATCTTTCCTTACTCATTCCAGACACTGACTCTTTTCTAGGCATTCCCTCATCTTGGAATAATCTGGTGTTCACAAGCAACTGTCATTATACCTACTGCTTCCTTGTTTCCTAACCATATCTCTTTTGAGTGAATCAACATGTTTATGTATTTAAAATACAAAAATAGTAACCAAAATGTACGAAAAAAATGTGTTAATATCTATGAATAGCATACAAGTGAAGGCTTGGTATAGTAGAGCAACCTAGGCGGCAGCACGTTTTATACTCTAAGCTCTAATGCTACATGAGCAGACTCTCCCTTGAGCTTCAGTTCTGTCATGTGTAAAATTAGGGATTGAAGTTAGTTATCTAAAACTCTGATTCTTCACTAAAAGTTTTAACTGTTGTTAGCCTAGCAGCTCAGAGACATACACGATCATCTTGGAGCAAATGTATTAAATAAAATATTTTCAAAACCTAGTTTACTGAACTATATGAAATTTACATAGCTAAAATTACCTTCCCATTTCCCCCACCACCCTAGGAATAAAGAAGATAGGGAGTCGGTGGGATGGGTCTTGGTAAGGACAGTGTGCTCATAGCTGAACATACAAATTCAGAAACTAACTTGCTTGGGGCTTATGGCATGAATCAGGTGGGATCTTTATGAAGCCAGTAACATAAAGTGGTGCTAATGGAGTAACACACAAGCAAATGTGAATAACATCCAGCCATCAAACCACAATGTTTATATCAATGCTTCCCAATCTTTTTCATGTCCTGACATATACAGAATACATTGTACAGCACACTGGTATAAACTAGAAAAAACTGGAGGTGGGGGGGGGGGGCGGGAATCATTGTTTGATTATATAATTGATGAGAAAAAAAATGCAGAGGATTGGGGGTAAAATACTAAATTTGTATAGAACTTTCAAATAAAATGTCAAATGTTTTAACTGGTAACCTCTTAAAACTTTTAATAGTGTCATCAATGAGAAACACCCCACAAATAGGTGATAATTTTTAAACTTTTTTTTCACAACCATTCAAAACTTTATGCAGGTAAAATTATACTTAAATCTAACAACCCTAAACATAATAATGGTAAACGTAATGTTGAGATTTCTTGTAATGTGAATTAATTTCAAATTCAAGTGATTTTTTTCACTGAGGTATTTCAAAATAATGACGAAGCTCTAATTTGTAGTCTCCCACACGTAACCCTGCAGCTAGTTTAGTGACCACTGAGCACACACCAGCCACAGACAGAAAATAGCTGATTTATACGCAAGCAGTTAGAAACCTGCAGGGAGCCCTCCTCCCACGCCTGAGCTTCCAAGCCCCTCAAAACCAACCAGCTACATCCGGGGTTTCACACCTGGGCTTCCTACCTGCTCCATGGACACTTGGGACATACTTCTCTCACAGCTTCATAGACACTCCTTGCCCTTGATGGACAAATAAAGCCTCTGCATCACACAGGCGAGTAGTGAGTAACCGAGTCCACTCTCTATCCAGGGCACACTGTCAGACCCGGCTCCACTCTAGCTGTACGCCAAGAAGAAAATGAAAGCATCAGGAAGCAACCAGCCAGGGCTCCTAGCCACCCCAGAACTCAGCCTGGAAGGGCATCACTCTGGTACAATCTACTAGCTAGCCTGGGCTGCTAGTTGTGAAAAGAAAATGGGAGGTATACTGTGAACAAATTTTCAGTTGAATCATCCTTCCTGTCTGAAAGATAACAAAATTACACAAATCAGGGCAATAAAATGCCAAGTGTTGACAAGGAAGAGGGAAACACATTTGGATCCTGAATATCCGCTTTAAAGAGCAAATTTGAGGGGTGCCTGGGTGGCTCAGTGGGTTAAGCATCTGACTTTGGCTCAGGTCATGAGCTCACAGTCTGTGAGTCCAAGCCCCACATCAGGCTCTGTGCTGACAGCTCAGAGCCTGGAGCCTGCTTCGGATTCTGTCTCTCTCTCTCTCTCCACCCCTCCCCTCCACCCCTCCCCTGTTCATGCTGTCTCTCTCTGTCTCAAAAATAAATATTTAAAATAAACTTCATATATTGAAAAAAAAAATGGAAACCAATTTGACAATAAACTTTATATTGAAAAAAATAAAAATAAAATAAATATTTAAAAAATATTAATTAAGAGCAAATTCACAGTTATCTTGTAAAGTTGAAGTTGCCTTTGCCCTATGACCCAGAAATATCACTTCTAGATACATTCTCTAATACCACCAACCATGGGATCAGACACAGTGCTTCTGTGGACTTACAGCCCTGGCCTGACCTTCCTTCAGCCCTACTGACCCAGAAACTAGAACTGCTGCATGGCCCACATGCTTTGAAAGTCTCCTGCCTACACCAGCACCTGGACTCCCACTGCCTGCCCGGAGTGTGTGCACACTGGCCCTGTTGATCCCAAGGGTCACTCATGGGGCTGCCATTGCCTGGCCCACCCACTGGCCCTGAAGGCCTCCCATCTGTCACCCTGACTCCGACTACATACTGGTTGCCGTTTGCCTGCTCCCCACGTGCAGCATGGACAGAGAACTTCTCTGCTGTCCCAGGGGCTGAACCACATTCTCACCAAGAAGGGCTGAACACCCCCCTACTCCAAGGTTGTCCTACCATGAGGGCCCACCCTCAGACCTAGGGGGCCATACAGAGTTTCTTTATACTCTTTTATCATATAATATCGTATAATTCTTTATATTAAGCTTTCCCTGTTTACTGTGTGGTTTGTCTCCTGATTTCACCCAGACTGCTACATAACCGTTCCAATTATCCCACAGCTTTTTATAAAAATATACCGTTGTTAATGAGTCTTTCATGGATTATTTTCTGCAACAAAAATATAGGGGCGTCTGGTGGCTCAGTCAGTTAAGCATCCAACTCTTGGTTTCAGCTCAGGTCATGATCGCACAGTTCATGGGATCGAGCCCCACATCAGGCTCTGTGCTGACATGATGGAGCTTGCTTGGGATTCTGTCTCTGGCTCTCTCTGCCCCTCCCCTGCTCGCTCTCAATCTCTCTCAAAAATTAATAAACATTTAATAAATATACATATATATATATAATTTAACATGTATAATTTTAGAAAGCTGTGTTAACTTTTTTCTCCTACATTTAGCTTTTATACATAATGCATAAGTAATCAAAAATATAAGTTTAAATTGGTATAACTTATCAGAACTGTGTCTTTTCTAAGTAAGTTCTAGGTCCAACATGGGGCTTGACCTCACAACCACAAGATCAAGGGTTGCATGCTCTAACAACTGAGCCAGCCAAGCCCCCCAGAACTGTATTTCTTAATGAATGAGGCTGGAGTTTTTTGGTGGGTTTTTTTGGGTTTTTTGTTTTTTTCCAATTCATACTCCATGGATGGATGTTACTTGCTCCTGAAATGAGTCAGGTCCAACATCAATTCCATTACCTATTTTTCATTTTTATAAACACAAGTACTGAAACATCTTTTTCCCATAAATAAGGAGATGGGAAGACAAAGAGTTTTGTTACAGCAGTGGCACTCATTCCTCAAAGTCCTAAAATTTTAAGACCAAAAAAACACAGTGAAATATCATCAAAAATTATTTTAGGGGTGCTTGGCTGGCTCTGTCAGTAAAGCATGTGACTCTTGATGTTAGTGTCATGAGTTCAAGCCCCGCGTTGGGCACAAAGCTTACCTTAAAAAAAATTGGGGGTGCCTGGGTGGCTTAGTCAGTTAAGTATCCAACTTAGGCTCAGGTCACGATCCCACAGTTTGTGAGTTTGAGCCCTGCATCAGGCTCTGTGCTGACAGCTCAGAGCCTGGAACCTGCTTCAGATTCTGTGTCTCCTCTGCCCCTCTCTGGTTCTTGTTCTGTCTCTCTCAAAAATAAACATTTAAAAAAATTTTTTTAACTGAAAAAGAATGTTTTTAATTAAAATTATTTTAGATAAGTCAGTTGAAAGAAATCATTAGAATTATTTACTTTCTCAGTACTGACACCAATATTTCAAATAGTCTCTCTAGAGTTTCAAAGGTTTGTACACCTTAGTATGACACATCATAGTGACATTAGAACCACATTAAAGGTATGTGTTTCTTTTGTAAAATGGGAGAAGAATAACTGCAAAAGGGAGGGTAGGAAAAAGAACCTGCATCTTCTTCATAAATTCATCCTTGGGAAGAACATCTCTGGAAGAGAATACACACTGAAGATAAAATGCTGGCAACTTTCCCAAAAGCATACTACTTGGAAATTCTTTGCATACTCAGAGGGATGTACCCATTTGAAAACTACAGCTCTAGAGAACTACTGCTTATACGACAAAGAAACAAATACTAAGATGCTTATTTCCACATAATTACCATAAAAAATCAGCAACCTAATGTCCATTAATAAGAGAATGAATTTGTTGTGCATATCCAGAGTGGAATACTATACAGCAGTCAAAAAGAACTAACTAGATATACATTTATTAGTATGGATGATCTCAAAATAATATTGAGTGAAAAAAACCAACAGCTGAAGGGTACATGTAATGATGATATTGATGTACATTTTTTAAAGGCAAGAAAAATAAATCATAAATAAACACATTTAACTGGAAAAAAAAACATTCACGTCCTCTTTACAAGAGTGCTCACCTCTGGGGCATGAAAGCAAGAATTGGTATGGGCATGAGGGCAACTGCATCTGCGACATTTTTTCTTGAAAAGAAATATATAGTAAATGTTAAGTTTGCTCTATCTAGGTAGTAAATAAAAGGGAATTCATTATATTATTTTGTTCTTGTCTGTATTTTTAAAATATTTATCATTGAAAATGTCAGTATGATCCAAATTACCAATAAATGCATGTTTACTATTGATTTGGCTCATGATCTGGCCAAGTCTAAAATGTGACCAAGGCAAGACAGAATATAGCCTCTCTCTCACTCATGGATGAATGCATCACAGTTAAGATGAAAGAGGCTCAAATCTCTACTGAGAGTTTAAAATCTAGGTTAGGTTGTAAGCAGAATGTTTTAATATGTCACCGCAATCAATATTTCAATTTAAAGCACTATTCTCTTTAGAGTAATTCTTATTTAATACAGGCATTAAATAAAACAACTTCAGCTATTTGGAGTATAGCCAAGGATCCAGAAGTACATATAAAACCCTTGTGGGAAGGGCGCCTGGGTGGCTCAGTCAGGTTGAGCAACCAACACTTGATTTTGGCTAAGGTCATGATCTCTGGGTCATGGGATGGAGTCCCACATCAGGCTCTGAGCTGACAGCACAGAGTCTGCTTGGGATTCTCTCTCTCTCTCTCTCTCTCTCTCTCTCTCTCTCTCTCTCTCTGCCCCTCGCTCACCATATGCTCAGCCTCTCCCTCAAAACAACAACAAAAAACAAACAAAAAAACCTTGTGGGAACAAGCTACTCCCTGCACTAATGCTTAAAGGCATCCCATCAGAAAAGCCACTTCCACTTCCTTTTAGCTCGCTTATTCTTACTTCCAGAATAACTCTAATAAGACTATTCATCTCATTTCTCAGACCGTAGCAGATTAGATGTGGAGGAAAGGAGTGACTCTGAAAAGGAACAGAAGTTTATACACCTGAAAAGAGAACATAACTAATCTAAAGTCATTTTGGAGGAACTTGAAACAGACTCAATTACCCCTGTAATAAGCTTGAAATACATGGCAGTGATAAATATGTCATGACCCTGAACCAATAGGAAAATGTATTATCTTCAGAACATCTGTATAGTAAGTTAGTGGAACATTTAGTACATTTCAGGAAGGTTTTCACACAACATAGTTAAAAGTGTGTGTTTAAAAGAATGGACTTTAATCAAAAATATTCATTTAAATGAAACTTTCTGAGAAAACATTGATTAAATTAGCTAGGGAACAAGATGACATGTGCTGAATAACTGATGTGTGCCAACCACTGTAATAACCACCTCACTAGAAAGCACTCTACTTAATCCTCACAGCGACCCTGTAGTACATATCACACCTATTTCACATATGAGTAAATGGAGGCACAAAAAGGTTAAGAATCTTGTCCAAGGTCATAAAACTAGTCGTTGGTAGAGCAATATTTGAACCCAAATAGAACCCCCTATATTATACAACTTCTATTCTAACACTCTTAAATAATATAACCATACTGTTATTTGGCAGACAATACAGTTTTTCAACTTAGTTTTTCAAAAACATAGATATTACATTTTTTGAAGCTCCATATTCTCCATGCCCAGTATTCTTGCTGTATTTCCTGAACTGTGTTAACCACCCTTGGTATATTTCAGCATGTGTGTGCGTATTCACCAATTCTAGTGACTCACAAAGCAACAGAATAATTCATGCAGGAGGTACATGAATTTATGTCTAGCACATATAAAGTGTGGTGTGTATGTGTGAAAAGATCTGAAAATGCAAAGAATAGAATGTGAAAATGTAAACTATAGAATCTATGTGTATAATTTTCTTTTACTCTTATTTTCAATAAGAAACATTATACAATTAATATATGGTTAGCCTACCTACTAGCAAGAGACAAGCAGGATAAAATTTGTCACTACCTTGTAACTGTAATTATTTCTGGAAGCTAAGAACTCTAGTTACTTGGGAATGAATATATATATTATTCAATATATTAAATATTTTATCCAATATATATATTGAATATATATACACAGTTAATATAACGTTTATGAGGGACCAAAATTATATATTGTTTATATATTGTGTATATGTATATAAAAAATATATAGAGAGAATCTTATATATCTATATAAGATATATAAAATATAAGATATATATAAGATATATAAGATAATCTATATAAGATATAGATTATCTTATTATCTATATATAATAATCTATATAATATAATCTATATAGATTATCTATATGATATATAAGATCTATATGATATATAAAATATATATAGAGAATCTTTATATATATATATATATATATATATATATATAAAAAATCTGTATATATAGAATATACAAACATAGCTAAGATAATGTTTGTAAAGGACCAAAATATGGTCTGTTAACTGACTTGAACATGTTTTCTACTAAATTAGTAAAATCAACAGACTATTTTGACATCTTACAATCCAAAGGGTCATCAAATTAACAGATCTAAATTTTTCAGACTAACGTTTTTAGATTGTTGTTACAATGTTCATACTACCCAAAGTGATCTATAGATTCAATGCAATTCCTATTCAAAATTCCAATGGCATTTTCCATAGAAATAGAAAAAAATAAATCCTAAAATTTCTATGAAACCACAAAAGACTCCAAATGGCCAGAGGAATCTTGAGAAAGAACAAACCTGGAGGCATCACACTTCCTGACTTCAAACTATATTACCAAGCTATAATAAACAATCAGTAACGTTTTGGCATACAAACAAACACATATTCCAAAGGAACAAAATAGAGAACCCGGAAATAAACACATCCATATATGGTCAATTAAGTTTCCACAAAGGCACCAAGAATATACAATGGGGAAAAGGCAGTCTCGTCGATAAATATTACCTGGAAAACTGGATACTCACATGCAAACAAGTAAAACCGGACCTCTATCTAATACCATATATAAAAATCAACTCAAAATGGATGAACAACTTGCACATAAACCTGAAATCATAAAACTCCGAGAAGAAAACATAGTTGGGGGTAAGCTCCTTGACACTGGTCATGCAGTATTTTAGGTCTGACACCAAAGCAAAAGCAATAAAAGTAAAAATAAACAAGTGGAACTACATCAAACTAAACAGCTTATGTATAGCAAGGAAACCATCAACAAAATGAAAAGGCAACTTACAGAATGAAAGAAAATAGTTGTAAACCATGTATCTAGAAAGGGGTTAATATCCAAAATATACAAGGAACTCATACAGCTCAACAGCAAAAAAACAAATAACCCAATTAAGAAATGGGCAGAGAGGGGCGACTGGGTGGCTCAGTCGGTTAAGCGTCTGACTTCAGCTCAGGTCACAATCTTGCAGTTCATGAGTTCGAGCCCCGCGTCAGGCTCTGGGCTGGTGGCTCATCAGAGCCTGGAGCCTGCTTCCGATTCTGTGTCTCTCTCTCTCTCTGCCCCTCCCCCATTCATGCTCTGTCACTGTCTCAAAAATAAATAAACGTTACAAAAAAAAAAAAAAAAAAAGAAATGGGCAGAGAATCGGAACCGACATTTTTTTCCAAAGAAGACACACCAATGACCAACAAGTATATAAAAAGATACACCACATCACTAATCATCATGGAAATGCAAATCAAAACTGCAATGATACCACCTGTTATCTATTATCAAAAACGACAAGAGATAACAAATGCTGGTGAAGATATAGATAATAGGGAACCTTGTGCACGTTGGTGGGAATGTAAACTGGTATGGCTACTATGGAAAAATAACATGGAAGTTCCTCAAAAAATTAAAAGCAAAACTACTATATGATCCAGCAATCCCACTTAAGGGTATATACCTAAAGGAAATGAAATCAGTAGCTTCAAGAGATACTTGCACTCCAATGTTCATTGCAGAGCATTATTTACAATAGCCAAGACACTATAATGTGGAAACTAAGTGTTCACTGATAGATGAATAAATTGTGGCATATGTACAATGGAATATTTTTCAGCTCTAAAAAAGGAAATCTTTCCATTTGCAACAACTTGGATGAACCTGGAGGGCATTATGCTAAGTGAAATAAGTGGGAAAACAGAAACAGAGAGTAGAATGATCACTGTCAGGGGTTGGGGGTTGGGGGTTGGGAAAATAGGAAGAGGGTGCTTAAAGGGTATAAACTTTTAGTTATAAGATGAGTTAAGGCACAACATGGTGAACAGAGTTCATAATACTGTATTTTATAAGTGAAATTTACTAAAAGAGTAGAACTTAAGATTTCTCACACAAGGGCGCCTGGGTGGCTCAGTCAGTTAAGCATCTGACGGGTCATGATCTCATGGTTCAGGAGTTCAAGCCCCCCATCAGGCTCTGCACTGACAGCATGGAGCCCGCTTAGGATTCTCTCTCTCCCTCTCTCTCTCTCTCTGCCTCTCTCTCTGCCCCCCCCTCAAAATAAATAAACATTAAAAAAAGTTTTAAATCCTCAATTTGTTCTAGCAACCACATCATACTATTGTGCTAGATACATACTATGCTCCGTTAACTTAAAATCCATGCATCCTTGACATAAGAACTACTACCAAAACAATTCCTGAGCTCTGAAAATGATACTTCACACCTATCCTGCACCAATATTTTTTTTACATTTTCCACACAAAGGTGAGTACTATATAGCAATTTGGAAACCTTAAAAAAAAAAATAGCTTTCTAGAAAAGAGGTGCAAGATTGTTCCCGTGTGTAATAGACCCTATTGTTTCTGCCTGCCCAGCAATCCATACAGAACCCTTCTTCTAACAGAAAATTTATTCCATGTAATGCAAACTGGGATTATCCTGTCCAACAAAAGGAGAGAGCTCCTGATCCCATCCTCCAACCACAAAACGCTGGTTTGGAAATGAAACTTTACTCCAAGGCAGAAAAGTAAGAGCCATCTCCAGGAACTCTGCTGGAAATTTCAAAATAAAGGCTATCTCTCTTCCTGGGATTTTAAACACTAACTATCGCATCCATATAAATCTAAAGATGCTGCAACTACATGGGCAGATAATATCTCTGGGAATAAAACAGAGAAAAGTGGAGCTAAGAGATTAGAAGAGAAAGACCACGTTTTGATGACATAATTTAAGCCACTGGATATAACTGTAAAATTCCCAGTTACACAAACCAGCATTTATTCCATTGATTTTTCTCAAACTCGTTTCAGTTGCATTTGTCTTACAAGCAAGAAACATAATACAATGTAGTAAGCTTAACTGTTCTTTACAGACAGTTATCAGAGAGCTCCCATATTCCACCAAAAAACACAGCATCTCTCTTGTAGCACTCATATCAAATCGTCCAAGTAGCTACTACTTGGGGAAAAAAAAAATAGGAAGCTTAGTTTGCAAAGGTTATAAGGCTAAATGCTTTTTTAAATAGATTCATAGTAAACACTGAACCACACCTGAAGCAGAATAAAAATCATCAAGTATACTCACAAAATAATTTGTATCATCTTAATCATGTCTACAAACTGTCTGGCTTTAAAAAGAAAAAACTTTTTTTTTTTTTTTCAACTAACCTGGTTCCAAAGAATGTGATCTCCTTTCTTCTTAACAATCCTCTGTCCCCAGTCCCAAATTCTGGCCCCAGAATATATTTTAGGAATATATCCCTAAAAAATTATCCTAAATCTAGTGGGGTAAAGATATTATGCAGAAAGATATTAAACTCTCATTATTTAATTCTTTAAAAATTCTAAAAAAAAAAAAAAAAAAACAGATTAAGCATTCAACAAGAAAAGAATAGTCAAGTAAACTATATTCACAAAAAGGAAAGTAAAACCATTAAAAATGATTTTACAAAGACTAATAAAAATTATTTAATTAGATTACAGTTAAGAATATAAAGTTATAGACACATAATTACAATAATACAAAAGACATGTGAAGGGTAAAAAGACTGAAGGAAGTACAACATAAATGCAAAAAGTGGTTTTGCTTTGCTGGGTGGTGACCTTGGACTTTCTTGTGCTTTTGACCATTTTAACTTTTCTTATAGGACCATGTATTCTACTGAATTTTCTACTGAAATTTTCCACTGAAAAAAATCAGAACGTCAAAGTGGAAGAAAAAGTTATCCAAACAGGACCAAAAGGTATTCTTTCCTGAAATGTCCAAGCTTACTGCCTATCAGTCCAAAATAACGAATGCTCAGTTCACTATCTTGAACTCTGACCTACTCCTTTAACTATCCTTGCAGATGGTGACAACAGCAACAATAGAAAACTTAAGCTTCAAGGTAACAGACTAAGCACGTCCATTTACACCACCTGCCCTTCAAGGCCCCACTGAAATAAACACAAAGAAGAGCCAAGAGAAATAGACCCCCATAAAGATGAAAAGAATGAAAGAGGTCACCAACAAATGACGTTTCAAAATTTTCTGGAGGACAAAAGAACAGATGGAATTAGGTTGGGGGATAAAATAGGTCAAGAAAGCTACAGCCTAGAATCTGTTATCAGGGGCTGAGAGTCAGTATGCCTGATAGAGTCTGAAGATGGGCTCAGAGCCAGTTAGTATACTGTGTACACAACTGGGGTATGAGTGTGAAAATAGGGAGATTACTTGAAGAGCTGCACAAAGATCACCTAAAAGTTGGTACCACCATTTCCCTGCATAACCCCAAGCACAAGGCAGTGAGCCAGGACTGGTCTCCAGCTAAAATACTAGAGAGATACTCCCTAAAGAATTTAAGCCGTTTGGAACAAGCAAAACTTCTAGAGTGAATGGCGGTATCCTAGATGAAGGAAGCCCTTCTAATTCTGTTATCTGGAGGACCTATACCCAATTAGCCAGTTCCCTATCAGTCATCCTAAGGAAAAGCCTGTCAGTCACAGATTCTGTCTCCACCCCCACCCTCCATCTCCCACCACCTGTCCCAACACACGCAAAGATCTCCCAGGAAGAAACCAAACAAGAAAACTATCATTTGTTGCACAGTAAGAGTTATGTATAAGCTAGCATCAGCCAACCAGTTCGTCTTCAAACTCAAGGCTAACCAAGTATATAAGGAGAAAAAGCCCAAGATAAATAAGAAGAATTATTAACCCTAGAGAAAAGAAATAAATCAGAAAAACACTTTTAAGAAACCTCTAATTTACAACAGAGAAACTCAAAAGATTAGATCTTCACAAAAAGGACAGGATCTATGAAAAAAGTAGAAAATAGAATTTAAAATGTTCTCAAAGAGTAACGATTGCTGAAAACAAAAACTTTTATGTGAAAGATTGGAAAATATACTTGAGAAAATTTTCCAGGAAAAAAAAAAAGAGAGGGGGAGGGAAAGAGATGAAAAATTTGAGAGAAAAAGTAAAAAAGGAACTTACCAAAAAAAAAAAAAAAAAAAAATTCCAGAGTTTTGGGACACACATCTTCATAGTTTAAGTGCCTAACACAATGTGGCAGCCAGGAGTACACCAGTCATATCCCGCCTTCAAGAGAGAAACTGCTGCAAGTATCGTCAGCTGCCGGCCTCTAGCTGCTGCACCTTCAGCATTCACACCAAGATTGGGTTCTCTCTAGGGGTGCTCCCGCCCAGGAACAGAACATGCAAGGGTCCTAGAGCAGAGCCATTCTTACCCAGTGAGGGACTCCTCTAACCAGGCAATCTTTGTCCTGGGGATTGCCATGGGCCCAGCTTGGGCTCTCCTGGAGCTGCACTAGAATCAGAGGCTCTTCCTACACGCCCCTCCTTCCTTCCCTCCTCTCCTCTTCACAGATGTCAATCTGAATCACAATCTGAAAGGTCCTCTCCACCTAATTCTGCACTATCTCCCCTTAATCCTTCACAGGTGTTCTCCTTCAATAAATCTCTTCAATGTCTAATTCCATCTTGGAATCTGCTCAGAGGACCTGGACTAGCCAGAAATGAGTGAAAAAAGTCTCACATGTAGATGCAATCTGTGGTTTTTAGAACACCAAAGATAGGGGCGCCTGGGTGGCTCAGTCGGTTGAGTGTCTGACTTCGGCTCAGGTCATGATCTCGCAGTCTGTGAGTTCAAGCCCCATGTCGGGTTCTGTGCTGACAGCTCAGAGCCTGGAGCCTGCTTCGGATTCTGTGTCTCCCTCTCTCTCTCTGTCCCTCGCCCACTCATGCTCTGTCTCTCTCTGTCAAAAATAAACAACAACAAAAAAAACACCAAAGATAAAGAAAAAAACCTAAAAAGTGTTATAAGAAAAAATCAGGTTACCAACAAAGACAACAGAATCAAAAAAATTTTTAAGTTTATTTTTATTTATTTTGAGAGACAGAGGAGCAAGCAGGGAAGGGACAGAGAGAGAGAGAGAAACAGAATAGCAAGCAAACTCTGTGCCGTCAGTACAGAGCCTGACACAGGCCTCAAACTCACAAACCGTGAGATCATAACCTGAGCTGAAAGCAAGAGTCGGACGCTTAACTGACTGAACCACCCAGGCATCCTCAGAATCAAATTTCCTTCAGACTTCTCGGCAGCAACAATGGATGTTAAAAAAAAAGAACAATATATTGATATTAACTGGTACTAAAATGATGTTAAAAGAACAATGTGTTCAAAATTCTGACTTAGAATTCTATACCGGTATAAACTAACACCAAAAAAGGGAGTGGAGGGCTGAGATTTTAGGCATGAGGAAGATTCAGATTTCACATTCCCTACATCCTTTTTAAATAAATAACTTGAGAGTGAACTCTAGCAAAACACTTAAATTTAAAAAACAAAAACAAAAACAAAAAACCCCAGCAAGATAGAGGCTCTATGAAACAGAGGAGTAATTCCAAGAAATCAGCAAAAAAGGCAGGCTCTGTTCATAGGCCTAGAAATCAGCCTGGTTTGCAACAGGAGGACAAAGGACTCCAAGACTAAAATGTTTAAAAAGAAAACAGGGGCACCTGGGTGGCTTAGTCAGTTAGGGTAAGTGTCTGACTTCGGCTAAGGCCATGATCTCATGGTCCATGGGTTTTGAGCCCTGAGTCAGGTTCTGTGCTGACAGCTCAGACCCTGGATCCTGCTTCAGATTCTGTGTCTCCCTCTCTCTCTCTCTGCCCTTCCCCTGCTCGTGTTCTGTCTCTCTCTCTCTCTCAAAAATAAACATTTAAAAAAAATTTTTTTAATAAAAAGAACATACAAATAGTAAAACACACAACAGAAAAGACATGAAGAATTTTTTAATTAACACATGATAATGGCAAGTAATATGAGGGAGAGAAAAAAAGAAGGGAGAGGACTTGGCTCAAGTATAAAGTTAACCAAAATATGTCATTATTTTAGGCTATTATTGATAAACACAGGAAAAGAGAGTGGGGTAAGAAAAAAATCACTCATTGACCTTGATATTTAAGAATATTCTCTTAAGGGTGACCCAGAAATGATACTGGGATTCACAGAGAAGGAAATGTAAACTTAATACATAATTTGGCCTGATAGTGAACAATATTTAAATAATGATAATGATGTAAATGCTGTTTATTTTGAATTTTAGTTCAACTATGGACCAAGTATAGAAGATGGTTATGCTTGTATGCATATTATTATTATTAGCAACCCTGAAAATATAATGTATAGCTAAAAGAAAATAGGATTTTGACCAGAGTTGGGGAAGTGGGGAGAGGAATAAAGGAAAAAACTATTAACAAAGGTTTAATTTAAAATCACAAAGGTAACAACAGACAACTTTAACTTGGATAAATATCAAAAATGAAGAGGAAAGGAGAATGGGAATAGCAAGAGTGTGTGGGAAGTCCTAATTTTTCATCTCAAGGAATCAATACATGAACTGATAAATGTAATAAATCAAGTTGATAAATCAAGGATCAGAGGCATAAGCATACCTTCTAAAATTCTAAAACCACCAGAATTAAGTAGGAAAAAAGAATTAAAAGAGAGCCTAACTAGGAAGTATAATTGGGAAAAAGAAATAAATGGGAGAAAACTTGCTATTCATCCTAAAATACTATTATTTGATTTATCCCCATTTGGTTACAGTTCTTTAATTAAAAAATATTTTAAAGCTAAATATGTTCATTTACTCTGGAACCCCAAAGTATTCTAAACTACTCAGCCCATATCAAGTCTTTCTGTCTTCTACCGTGCTCTCAACTGTTCTCCCTGCCTCCTCTATGATTTTGCTTCTTCACTTTATTGCTGTTCTCTCTCATGTTTGATTTGCCCTCTCTTCTCTCTTCTCTTCTGTCTTAAGTCAAAATAGTTCTCCTCCATCCTGGTGCAAACAAAAAAGTTCCACTTGAAAGGAATGTTCTCCATCACTATTGTTTCTCTTTTTCCTTTGACTTTACAAATTTCCAAGTAGTCTAGGGACGCCTGGGTGGCTCAGTCAGTTCAGCATCTGACTTCGGCTCTCTGTATGATCTCACAGTTCGTGAGTTCAAGCCCTGTGTCTTAGCGCAGAGCCTGCTTCAGATTCTGTGTCTCCCTCTCTCTCTCTGCCACTCCCCTACTTGTGCTTTCTTGTTTAAAAATAATAAATAAGCATTAAAAAAAAGTAATCTATTTCCCCTAAAACCTGGCTTTTAAACACTAAGTGTAATGATAGTCTTATAGTCCTCAATCTTCATAATACTTTATCCAAACAATTCATTTCATGAAGCCTTTCTGTTTAGCCCTTTTTCCTAAGGCGAAGGTGAGAATGGAGAGGAAGCAGAAATACCTCACAAGAAATGTTCCAGAGAACACCTGGGGAAATGCTGGCACAAAGGGTTCCAATACAAGTACAGATTGCTTTGTTCAAGAACATTTAATCTTTAGAAAACAGATGAACATAAGGGAAGAGAAGCAAAAATAATATAAAAACAGCAGGGGACAAAACATAAGAGACTCTTACATATAGAGAACAGAGGGTTGCTGGAGGGATTGTGGGTGGGGGGATGGGTAAATGGGCAAGGGGCATTAAGGAAGACACTTGTCAGGATGAACACTGGGTGTTATACGCAGGGGATGAATCACTGGATTCTACTCCTGAAATCATTATTGCACTATATGCAAACTAACTTGGATGTAAATTGAAAAAAAAAAAAAAGAATATTTAATCTTCTGTGTTTTGGAACTGAAGAAAACTTCCAAGTAAACAACTAAACTAAAATCAACCAGCTTCTCAACATAAGTATTGTAATATTTATTAGCTATACTTATCTTTCCTTTCATAATCATATTAATGTGCACGAAGACTAATAATAGAATACCAACCTGAGTTAAGGAAACATTCAAAAGATATTAAACTGAGTCCCAATACAATATTCCTATAGTGAATTTCAACATTCCCCACTAAAAACAGTAAATATCTTACAAATTAAAAGAAAAGCAAGCCAGGAAGAAAACTGTACAGGATGCTACTGAGTGAACTGTGAACACCCAGTGAACTGAGTGAAGATCCAAATTCTAAAAACTTACCATTAAACAATATCCCAGTTTTCTTTGAAATATAATCAACGTTGAGGCACCTGGGTGGCTCAGTTGGTTAAGCATCAGACGACAGTTCAGGCCATGATTTCACACTTCCCAGGTTCGAGCCCCACGTGGGGCTCTGCGCTGACAGCTCAGCCCCTGGAGCCTGCTTTGGATTGTGTCTCCCTCTCTCTCTGTCCCTCCCCGGCTTGTGCGCGCTCTCTCGCTCTCAAAAATAAATAAAACTTTAAAATATATATATAATTAATGTTGACTTTTAAGTGTATTAACCTGTTGCTTTGGTCATTCATGTTCACTTCGAAGAAAGAGTGCACATTCTTGGTAAGATAATCAAATGGGCTAAACCCATATAAAGCACTAGTTTTGAGCCCCAAAGCTATTGGGAAAAGTGAAAAAACTAACTTAGTGAGTCATATTTAGGGAAAACTAGCTGATTTTATTATTATCAATACCAAACAAGTCTTTAAGTCAATTAAAATTTATTTAATTAAGCATAAAGTTACTTTCACATTTGTCTACAACCATAGTAAATACAGTTCTTGGCAAAAAGACACAGTCTTTGGAGTTTAAAACATCCCCAACTGCAAGATTACATATATAAAACTCCCATTATTGTTTATGTGATAGTGAATTCATTAATCAAATTAAAATAATTATACTATCTAGAATAAAATAAAAAGGAAATAATTTACTCATAAGATTCATATTTAAATCATCTTTATTTACAAAATACTATCCTGAGAATTAAAATTCCATTAAGCTTCAATTTGAGCAAAAGTATAATTACTTAAGTAACAGCAGTTACTTAAACTGAAAATGAGAGAGAAGTCAAAATTACTTTTGAAGAGAGATCAAAAATATTGTCAAGTTTCTTGCTGTGGTTCTGGATGTTCAGTAGTAGGCTCATTTGAAGGTGGAATCAACCCTGATGGGAACTCACTTCTACTTTCTGGATGTGGGGGTGGGGGGAAAAATCCAGCTCTTGGGGGAAGATAATGAGGAAAACCTCTCGGTGCATAGACATTTCTCACTGTTCAAAGAAATTGGTAAAAGACATTTTTTAACTTTAAACACCTGTACCGCAGCCCTAATAAGTGATTAGCTTATAACTTACAGTACCTATATTTATATTCAAAAAGTGACACCAGAATAATTATTTGAGCTAACAAATGAATTTTTACAACACTGAGAAAAAAACAGACTCTCTCTCTTCAACTGCGTTAGGATTGAAGGGAATATCATTAATTTTAGACAGTTTTAATTTTATGAAAACATAACATCTTAACATTTTTGAAAAGAACAGAAATGATTTCAAAATATATAAACATTACTTTTAAAAGTTTTTATGTAATGTAATTTTCACCAGACTTAAAATTCAGATCACTAATTTCCAATTCTAATTGGATATTATCCTAAAACATTTAGTTATATCAAAGACTGTCTTGGAATTCCCCAAAATTCACTTTAATTCACCTTAAACTTTAAAATAGAGGAGAAATAAGGTGAGAAATAACCATATCAGGCACATAACAACCTTCTGCCTTGTGTTTGGTAACCATGTGTTTATTCTACAGAAACCTATAGTTCTAAATGGCAATGTATAGATATAAAAGCAAAAAATGATTCCTTTTTTCTTATATGTGACGCTATGAAAAAATTTCAGTGAATTCAACAATTAGTCCAAACACGATAAACATATTTTAGGTTTTAAATAAGTAGGACTACATAGGAACTACTTATGAAAAAGACTTTTAAAAACACTTTAGCCAGTAATTTTAATGTTAAAATATATGTTGTAATTATTTTTACTAATTGATGCAGTAACCAGTTTCTATCAAATAAGATATAAATAATTTTGGTCTTAACATAAGACTGCTACAAAAGGCCAATGATTTTCCCAATTACTGAAACACAGAGTAATTCCCATATCATTAGGATGAATCAAGTTGAGGCCTCATTACAGTCTACTAATAGTTGGCTACCTTCCCAATTTGAAGAATAACAGTATACTTGTGGTGAGAAAACTTAATATATGAATAGGAAATAGAATTATATCTTTGATTTACTCTATAAAACACATATTAAGTTCAAAGAAAAAAAACATACCTGCAAATGGAGGATGTGGTGGGCCAGGGAAATCCCTTGGTGGGAAAAAATCCCGGGAAGCTCCATACATGCTCCCTGGAGGAGGTGGAGGAAAAGGAGGACCTCTTCTCATGAAGGGGCCCCTTGTATCCATTGGAAACAATGGACCCCTGATTGGAGCAAGAGGTGGAGGAACAAAGCCAAGGCCAGTTGCTTCACTTTCGGCAGGGAGAGATGAATCAGGCACATTTAAATTCTATAACAAATTGACATACAGCAGTCACTAAAACAACAGCAAAATTTGCAGTAATGTTCCTGAAAACCTTAGGTTTAAAAGAAAGCACCTAGGCACCTCGCCAGAAAGCAGTCTATAACAGTCTTAACAGTCCCCTGAGAAAGATTCATTTTTCTACATCAGACTGATTTTTGCTATCACAAATATTAACTCAAAAGAAAACAGTTTTAACCAAAACAAAGTAATATTCTGGCTAAAGATAAAACAGAGAGGGTACCTGGATGGCTCAGTCGGTTAAGCATCCAACTTGATTTGGGCTCAGGTCTTGATCTCACAATTTGTGAGATCAAGCCCCACAATGGGCTTGTGCTGACAATGTGGAGCCTGTTTGGTATTCTCTCTCTCCTGTCTCTCTGCCCTTCCCCCTATTCACACGCTCACTCTCTCAAAATAAATAAATAAATAAAACTTGAAAAAAAAAGAAAAATAGTTGAAGAGTATCAAAATATACATTCTTTATCAAGCATATACTGAAAAAAAGAAAAGGTGTTTATATTTTCAACATAAAGTGACCAAAAGCAAAAATTGTAAACATAGTAACAAAAATATACTTTAAAACATTGAAATAAAAATCCAAGGGGGAAAAATCCAAATTCTCGTTTAACTTTAGTAAACTAAGACTCTAGTCTGTAAATTGTACTTTTTCACCACAGAGTACAATCCAGAAAAGAAACAGCTATAATGCTATGCAGGAAGTATATATAGTTGTCAAAATGGGAGAAGTAGTTTTGTATCAACAACTATATTGCCAGCTAAATTTCTATTCTAGTAAACCAAGAGACTGGAAAGCTCCTGAATACATGGATAAAATTCCACTTTCAATACTTACACCAAGATCGTCTTTGCTATCATTTCTACTGGATTCCATTTCTGAAGACATTGGCCCATCTAAACATAAAAATTAAACCAATTAAAATACATAACTGTAGGGGGACCTGGGTGGCTCAGTCATTTAGGCATCTAATTTCAGCTCAGGTCATGATCTCGTGGTCTGTGAGTTCAAGCCCCGTGTCAGGCTCTGTGCTGACAGCTCACAGCCTGCTTCAGATTCTGTGTCTCCCTCTCTCTCTCTGCCCCTCCCCGCCTCATGTTCTGTCTCTCTCTGTCTCTGAAAAATGAATAAACCTTAAAAAAAATTTTTTTTAATACATAACTGATCACTCCATTCCTAGAATACCTCCAGATCACAAAGAATTGATATTTCCCCACTCCCCCTGTCAGTACCTAAACCAGCCTGATACCAACATCCTGCATTAGGGCCATAAGAACAGCTTCAGGACACTGGAAATTTTGGCACATTCAAAGTTCTGCAAAGGCACATGGCAGAGATTTTTGTGGCTTGTTCCTAGGCAACCCTGCTGTAAGAGCATCATAAGGAGATTTCTGGAAGGTAGCATCCCTCTCCCTTCTTCCTCCTTTCCTTCCTTTCCTTTCTCCCTCCCTCTCTTCTTCCCTCCTTCCTTTCACTATTTCATTCTACCTTCCTAATTCCTCCATCAGGTAACACAGACTAGCATTTGAACTTAGCCATTATTTGAAATAAGTGTTCCTGGACTTTGTTATCATCAAGAACTGCTCAGTCTATGAGAAGGTAAATTCAAACAACCCTCTTCTCTGACCACAACTACCTATCCTTGCCTAGCCTACTCATTTAGTTATTCTCACTACACCTGTTCTTGTCACTGAAGCTTCCAGTCCTTTGGTCTAACTCTTCAGTTTCCTCCTCTCCTCATTTTCTTCCCTAATTAACTGGACTTCAAAGTCCATCACTGCATCCAGTCATCAATGTCCTTACCCCACTGGCCATATTTTACATGTGCCTGACAATGTTCCAGCCCTAGATTAATCCAAGTCTCCAATTCCATTCTGCCTATATCTGAGCTATTTACCACTTCTGAGGGTAAAATAAACCATAGATTCGTGTATAGATAGGCTCCACTCCAAGCTGATGGATTTCTAGCCATACTTTCAGCTGCTTAGTGATTAACTTTCTTTCTGTGTCTTCCACATCATGTTTCTCCTCAGCATTTTAAACCTCCATTCTCTTCAAACCTACTACACTAAGTCCCTTAGAAACTCCCTTAACTTTTTGTAATCAAACAAATAAATGTATCAGCAACTATATTCCTATCATCTTTCCTCCTATTATCATGGAAAAGGATCCTTATAGATGATTTTTGACCCTGATTCTGTGCTCAGAATCCCACCCTTACAGCTTCCTCAGAGATCTTCCTCTCTGTTACCTCCCTCCTCCCTTTCAGCTAAACCCATTCTATTAGCAAGTCTCTCCCAACTACATGAGACAGAAAAATGAGACAGAAAAAGGAAATTCCCCTACAGCTATCCTTCTCTTCTGTAATCAATAACTGTTCTATATATATTGTTTGGAATGCCTCTCATTTTGTGCTGTTCACACTGCCATCTATTTAACAACATCCACTACTCCACTGAAATTACTTTTGTGGAAAATTAAAAGACACTTTAGTCCTCATTTTATATTATTTCTCATCCTTGTTGACTACTCTCTCCCTCTTTAAATCTTCTCAGCCTTCAATTTTTGTAATGGTACCCTTCTTTCTCTCTATCTTTCCTTGCTAGTCACTCTTCAATCTCTTTGGTGGGCTCCACTACCTTAACATCCTTAACATCCTTAAATGGTGGTCTTCTCAGAGTTCTACCTCAGCCCTATTCTTTCATTCTCTTTTGAAAAATCCCATCCACTCCTACAGCTGTAATTTGATATATACTACTAATGATTTCCAGACATGTAATTCAGATCTAGATATCTCCCCAAGGACCAGAAAGCTTGAACTGCCTATTTGAATATTCATACAGGTGTATCACAGGTGTCGCTAATTCTTTAAGTTCAAAATGCAACTAATAATCTTTCTTGTCAAACTTGCTGCTGCTCCTTTTTCAATGAATGGCCCAGATGCCACAGCCAGGAACCTGGGCATCAGCCAAGACTCCTCATCTCCCCCACAATCCCACATGCTTTCAATCCTAAATCCTCCTAATTCTATTTTCTCTAGGTCTGTTCACATCTATCTCTCCCCTCTGTTAAAACACCACCCTCACCCATGTAGATTCCTGTCACAGTCTCCTAAAAAGCTACCCTGCCTCCAATCTTGACTGCTCCCTCCAATCCATTCACATAATACAACGACAGTAATTTCTCTAAAATACAGATCTGATGACATTGTCATTTTTAAATCCTTTAATATGTTCCATTACCCTATGAATATGGTCCAAATTTTGACCAGCTTTGCAAAGCCCTAAGAACTCTATGCACTGCTTAACCTTTTTACTACTTGTTTCAGTATTCCCTGACTCACACTCCATGTGGCAGCCATAATTTATTAGGACATCTTAACTCTTAATAGCATCTTTAAAGATGCTATTCTCTTCTCCTAGAACATGATTGCCATTATTTTGATCCAACTAATTCTGGACCTTTAATTCTCAGCTTAAATGTACTCCAGGAAAATTCTAACTATCCCACACTTGAAACACCAATACCTCATCTTGGTAAGTGCCCCATATGGTCCCATAGCATTTTGTATTCATTACTTTGTTACTGTGTAGTGTAACTGCATATAGGTCTTTACTAGACCTCAAGTTGTAAGGAATGCTGAGCTCTATTCACCACTGAAATACAGCAACTACCATAACACCTGTCAAATGGTAAGCTTTCTATAGACATTTAGTGCATCAAAAGTTAGATCCACTACCATCTCATTTCAATAATGGATAGGGATCAAGACCATGGCTCTGGACACAGACAAGCTTGAGTTCAAGTCTTGCCTCTGATACTTCCTACCTGAGCACTATTTTGAGACTTGATTTGTTCATCTATAAAATGAGACAATAGCGTCTACTTCATAGGTTCATTGTGAAGATTAAATAATTCACTTTCATTCAACAAATGTTTATGAGCACTAGTGCTAGTCAGATTTTAATACGTTTCAATCAGAACTCTCATCATTCTTCTCCATGTGACATATACTGACAAACCAATAATATTTATTATTATAATTTATAGAACTTTTACAAAAGTTTATACAGAACTTTTCTATTTACAAAGTACTTCAACACATATTAATTCATTTAACCTCATAAGACTTTGTCAAGTGATTAATATCTCAGTTTTATAACCATTATTCATCAATGACTTGAGATCTTTTCTTTGTTTTTACTTATGCTGTTCATCATTACTGACACAGATCCCCACCTCTCAACCAATTTTTCAAATTCCCTCAAAAGCAGCTCAAATGCTACCTCCTTCATGGAGTTTTCCTTGATCCTTCAACTACATGAGAGTTCTCTCAGTGAACACAGCATATTTTCTAATGGAACGTACTATTCTGATCAGTATTAATTAAAGATAAAGATTTCTTTCTCCGCATTTAATTACTAGCTTCTTACAAGCAGAAACTACATCTTATTATAATTACGTTATCTGCCATATCATGTAGGGCACCTTCTAAATAGTAGTCACTTAAAAATGATCTGATTAATTGGATATTATTCAATAACAACAAAAAAAGGACATGTAAAAAATCTTAAATAGCAGTAGTTTAAAAATAAATATTTAATCACATAATACTTTCACTCCATTAAGCTTGAATCAATGGGGGAAAACAATTCAAAATCCAAAGAGTTAGAAAGAACTTATTTCATTATAACTAATAAGAGAAAAACCAGGCCATACATCTGCTTCTTTGCTTATTATTCAAAAAAGATTGATTTTCTACAATAAATAAAATTCCGTTTGCTGAGGAAACATTCTACCAATAAATTTATTTTAATTTTCTATTTACTTTTCATTTTTTTAATGTTAAACAGTTCTGACTGGTACACTGGATATATATATTTCCCGACTTCAGTGGTTTGCTGTGAGGTGGTTTAAAGAAAAGAGTGCCTGGGGAGACTGAGTGGCTCAGGTGGTTGAGTGACCAACTTTGGCTCAGGTCATGATCTCACAGTTCATGGGTTCGAGCCCTGCATCAGGCTCTATGCTGACAGCTCAGAGCCTAGAGCCTGGAGCCTGCTTTGGATTCTGTGTCTCTTTCTCTCTCTGCCCCTCCCATGCTTGTGCTCTCTCAAAAATAAATAAATATTTAAAAAAAAATTTTTTTTTTAAAAAGAGTGCCTGACAAATAGTAGGTTACTCAGTAAATGTTAGTTAAATCTAAGTAAGAAATGACTAAATAAGGTAACTGGTTAAACCAGCAACAGAGCATGCATCCAAATTATTTTTCTGGTGGATTTTCACATATCCATTTACACTAGCCTACCCTCCCTGATTACAAAACAGGATACATGTAAGTGGACTGGAAAAATTTTTATAATTAATCATGGAATAGAGTAAAATTTGCCATCAGAGGTACATATAGTAGACCCATTACAATAGTGCCCAAACCAACCATTAACATATATGCAGATGCCACGGGTACAAACAATATATCAAGAAACATAAAACTAGAAAGTTTTCAGGAAAGATTTTGGCATTAAGAGCTATTGGAGGTAGGGGCACCTGGGTGGCTAAATCCATTGAGTGTCCGACTTCAGCTCAGGTCATGATCTCATGGTTCATGAGTTTGAGCCCCCATGTCGGCCTCTCTGCTGAAAGCTCAGAGCCTGGAGCCTGCTTCAGATTCTCTGTCTTCCTCTCTCTCTGACCCTTCCCCACTCGTTCTGTCTCTCTCTATCTCTCTCTCAAAAATAAATAAACATTAAAAAAAAATTTTTTTTAAAAAGAGCTATTAGAGGTAGCAGTTACTAGTCCTTTTTTCAGCTCCCAATTCTTTAGTGTGCCATCATTATTAAAAAACACATACACATACACAAAGTATTTCTTACCCAATTTATCCAAAGATGGCATATTAAAACTTCTGAGTTCTGCTGGTCCAGACAGTCTACCAGAATTAGAGTAAAATCTGTCTTGCCTTTGTGGAGGAAGAGATGGATCAGGATATGGTTGGCCTAGAAAATAAGTTTTTAAAATATTTTCATCAATATAAAAATAAATCAAGTTTACTTACATTTAATATATTGAATATAGACATTTCTCTTGCTTCCTAAAAATTGACCTATATTCTTGGTAGACAATAGTAAGTAATTTTAGGAAAATTATTCACTAAAGGCAATAACTCTACCTTTGTAGTAAACACAATTATAATATGCTACTCTAGATTTTGAAAGTTTCAGTTCAGTGAAGGAAGTAAATACATCAACATATCAAAAACATCACTGAGAAGATCACTACTGACAAAGAAAAAAGAGAGTATGTTGTAAGCATATCAAGAAATTTAGCAGAATAGACGATGATAAAATAAATAGTCACCAAAGCAAGAAGTATTATTCAGAGGTCATCAAGGATGAAATTTTTAGTAACTTCAATATTTTGGAATTTAGCATCCCTCCAAAATGAAAGGGGAAGATCTCACAATGCTCAGATTAAGGACACCTAGACAGACACAAATCTGGGCACAGACTCTGACTCAGGTGCTTCTACAGCTAACCACCTTTGCCCCCAGGTGTCACTTATGATAACAAAATGATCATTCCTGGGTCCTTGTAGAACTCCTCATTCTTGAAAAAATATAAGTAGTCCATCTCATCTTGGCTAGGCAATGGCAGATTTTTATACATTAGGTATGATATGCCCAACTCCAAAAATAAGAGGAAAGTCAAAGGGGGTGAATTATGTGACTCTCTCTTATCCAGATGGATAAGGAAAAACAGCTGCAAATTGCCTTCCGTGACTATTCTAAGCAGCAATTCATAATGCGAACTCCATACAATGTTGGATAGGTCACCCCTCATCTGACTCAGCCACAAGGGACCTTACTGACACACCTCTCCCACACAAAGCCATGAAAACCACTTGGCATCAACCAGAGTTAATAGAATTATATTTAATGAGCTCCCAAGGGTCAAAGGATGTGCATTAGGAGAGAAAGATCTGGACAGTCTCAGGCTCATTTCCTCCCCCTTTCAGAATCTTAGCAAAAAGCTGTCTCTATGAGTCTGAATTAGCCCAGTGAAAAGAAAGGCCAATATAACCACTGAGATCTAAAAGGAGTTTTCCCTTTCTACCACAAACATGGGATTAATTAAATGGCAGAATTTGGCCAAGGGGATAAAAATGGGTAAACCTGAAAACTTCCCAGCTCTTTCTTAATCAAGCCTCAAGATACCATACCATATCATTATTTTGCTTCTAAATTACATCTCCACAATATCAGCAACCTCAGAAATAAAAAATTTTGCTACAAGCTTACTATTTTATAAATCATATACCCATGTTGCCCTCCACTGGCCAATATAATTAACTCCTTAAATCTACCAAGACCTATTGTGTACGTGGCAGTAGTGATACAAAGCTGGTTTTGATACAGTCCATGCTTTCATAGTCTAATGGTGACAGAAATAAATACAGTGTGGTCAATGCGTTAATAAAGAGGTATACAAATTATATGAGTGGTAGCCTAATGAATTTTGATTGGAGGAATCAGAAATGGTGTTGTTACCAAGGAGGTGAAGCTTACCCTGAGAGAAAAGGACAGATGAACAAGTAAACAGGGTATTATGCTCAAACACAAATATACACATACACACATAAACACGCCCACAAACATACACACATGCAATATGATAAAGCTATAACCAATGAGACTAAAATAGAGAAAATAAAGACATAGTTCCTTGCTTGCTTGCTTACCTTTGTTTTTTTACCACCCTTATAAAAGAAGACATGATTAAGAAGAAAGAATGGGAGAAGGAAAAGGATCAGGGGGAAAAAATGAATAAAGGCTGCCAATAAGTGTACACAGCATTCTGAAGCAGTTTCATAAACTAAGAATTTGAATAAAATCCAAGATGTCTATGTCAAATAAAAATGCTGTCTATCTCTTTTCATTCCATAACAAATCTTGGACTGTGATAGTTCCCTCAGTACCTATTTTAATAATCTGGGGTTCTATCACATAAGAGAAACATCAAGTTGGTTAACAAGAGAAGCATAAAGATGGATAAAGGATTGGGATTTTTTTTTAGGTTTAATACTGCCTAATAACCAAGTACAATAAACATCTTCACTCACAACATGAAAAAAATAGTTTATCCTAATAATTAAGGAATTTAAATGGAATGAAAAGCAAAATTTCCAGAAAGCAGATGATAGCAGCATTGATACAGATAGGTTACGAGTCTGGAATAAAGAGACCAATGGTATAGAAAGAATGTCTAAGAAATAGATCTATGCAAATATGGACATTTAAGATAAAAGTAATATCTCAAATTGATGAACCAATATATAATATTAAAATAACTGTCTATTCAATGGAATAAAATAATTCCTCACTAAAACACTAAAACAGAAATCAAACCCAAATTGAAAACTTAAAAATTAAAACAAAATTCTAAGATTTTTGAAAGAAAGAAAACAGAGAATATCATTTTGATCTAGGGACAGGCCTTAAACAAAACAAAAATTCCATAAAAATAAACATGGATTAACTTACCTATAAGAAAATTTGAAACTTATGTATAACAAGAGCATGCGTAATAACAAACCAATAGAGTATTGCAAAAGACAAAAGATTAGTATCCAAAATGTACTAAGATTCCTATGAAGGGGGTCCTGGGTGGCTCAGTAGTTAAGCGTCTGACTTTAGCTCAGGTCATGATCTCACAGTTGGTGAATTCAAGCCCTGCATCAGGCTCTCTGCTGTCAGTACGGAGTCTGTTTGGGATCCTCTTTCTCCCTGCTCCTCCCCTGCTTGTGTACATGCTCTCTCTCTCTCAAAAATAATTAAAAAAAAAAATTAAAAAAAGAATTGCTAGCAAGCAGGAAATAAAATGGGTCAGGCAATTTGCAGCAAATAAATACAGGTAATACAAATGACCAATAAACATGAAAAGATGTTCAAGCTCACTAATCAAAGAACTACAAATAAAAAGGAGACAATAATTTTAACTCCTATTGCTGGAAATATTCAAAAAGTTTTACACCAAGTATTGGAGAAATAAGTACTCTCAAATCCTTTATGTACAGCCACTCTTGAGGACAATATGGCAACATCTATTAACACTAAAAACAGGGCACCTTGGTGGCTCAGTCAGTTGAGTATCCACTCTTGATTTCAGCTCAGGTCATGATCCCATGGTTTCTGGGATTAAGCCTTGCGACAGCCTCTGCACTGAGCATGGAGCCTGCTTGGGATTCTCTCCCTCTCTCTCTGCCCCTACCCTGCTTGTGCACGCACATTCTTTCTCTCTAAAATAAATAAGCATTTTAAAAAATGATTCTCTCTCCCTCCCTCTCTCCTGCTCATGCTCTCTCTCTCTCTCTCTCTAAAATAACAAAGAAAAGGAAGGAAAGGAAAGGAAAGGAAAGGAAAGGAAAGGAAAGGAAAGGAAAGGAAAGGAAAGGAAAATATGCTTATCCTATTACTCAGCAATTTCATTTCTTCAGCTCATCTCTAAATAACATATATGCAAGGGGTGTTAACTGCAGCATTGTTACTAACAGTGAAACACTGGAAACACCACCCTAAATGCTCATCAAAGAACACTGGATAAATACATTGTGGTATATTTATATACAGAAATACTATATAGTAATTAAGGTAATAAACTTTATATTAAAATAGAAAGAAATCAAGAACATAATGTTGATAAAAAACTTGATAAAATAGAAAAAAACTTTTTTTTTTAATTATATATGGTCTGTAAGTTTGCACACACTAAATGCATGAGTAGTCACCTCTGGGAAAGAAGGATAGTAACGGCTCCAGGAAAGGAAGTTGAATAACCTCATTTATATAGTGTGCTGTTTTTTTCTTTATATGTTTTATTTACATGTTCTCTCTCTCTCTCTCTCTCTCTCTCTCTCTCTCTCTCTCTCACACACACCTGAAGCAAATATTAACATGCAATTTTAGAAGGTAATAGGCAAGATTTTACATTATCTTTGTTTTTGTTCCTTTTTCCATAAAACAGGAATAACACTGTTGAGTGTTAGAACAATCAATAAAAAGCACTTAACATAATAACTGGTGCAAAAAAGCATCCAAAGTAACTACATGAGAAATTAAACATTTTATATTTATAAACCATATTAAAGCATAATAGTCACTGGTCTCATTCAAATTTATGACCATAAATTTCAAATAGATACTCAACACTGCCCTGTAATCATACTACACTCCAGTGAAGTTTGAGTTCCTTCACTCTACTAAATGGCTATTGTGTATCTTTTTCTCTCTCTTCAAATCTCTGATAACTCCCTCCGCTCATCCCAAGTTAATGATCTTGCCACACCAAGAATTGATGGAACTAGACAGCTTCACTCACCCTTACCCAGTCTCTACATCTGTACCTACTTGTGCCTTCCTTCTTTTTCAAATGAATAAAGTGACTTAGCTCCTATCTAATTTCTCACTTAGAGTCTGGATCCCATCCTTTCTGTTTACCACTCAAGTGTTTCACTTTTATAATTATACTCTCTCCCATACATCATCAATTTCATTTTCTACCTTGCATTATTCCCATCAGTAAATAAATGTTGCAATATTTTCCATCTTAAAAAAAAAAAAAAACTCTCCCTCCCAGCTACCATTTCATCTCTCGCTTTTACTGAAAGCAAAATTTTTTGGGGTGCCTGGGTGGCTCAGTCGGTTGAGCATTTGACTTCAGCTCGGGTCATGATCTCGCAGTTGTCGCGTTCGAGCCCCGCGTTGGGCTCTGAGCTGACAGCTCAGAGCCTGGAGCCTGCTTCGAGTTCTGTGTTTCCCTCTCTATCTGCCTCTCGCCTGCTCATGCTCTGTCCTCTGTCTCAAAAATAAAGATAAACATTTAAAAAATTTAAAAAAAAAAAAGAAAGCAAAATTTTTCAAAACATCGTCTACATTTCTCCCCGCATCCTACTCTCTCCTCAATCTACTCTCTTCATAAAGATTGGAAAACTAAAGATTTTTAGAGTTAATTAAACATGTATAGCAGTAACCTGTCTACCAAACACAACCAATACAAATCATTAGAATTTATATAGGATCATTACAAGAAGTGATAGTGATACAGAAAATATACACTCCAAAACAAGGGGTAGCCCAAAAATGTAGAAACAACTTTTAAGCAAATACCATTCCCTAAGAGGATAAAAGCATCATTGAAGCTGTTAGGACACCTTATTAAGTATATGAAGACTCCAAAATCTCAACAAGGAGATCAAAATGGGCCTAACTTAAGACCAACTCTTATTTCATCAAGTGAATCTTGTATAAAAGAATGTTCACCATGAAGAACAATTATCTGCATAAAAGTTTACAAATTAGAGCCAGTAAAGTAAAAATCTATGCCTGCACTTCTAATGCTATCTAAAGTTGGCTTTATGCTGCTTTTGTTTCTCAAGGTAAAATTTAAAACTATCATCCTCAATTTGGCTGTATGTATCTCTTATTCATCCCTTCAAGAGATAAAGCATGTTTTTAAACATCCAAGGCTGAAGACCAGACTTAATTCATAATACTATCAAAGAGCTGCTAAATCTCTTTGCTACCCCTCACATATCTTATCCAAACTAGTAAAAGATAAGCAATGACAAAAATAAGAGAAACTACATACATACTTCTTGCTCTTTTAACAGAAACTCTAAAAATATTAAAGCTTTAAAAAAGGAGGAGAAGTGACATAATCCTCCTTTAATTTACATCTGTCTACTCTAGCAGAGAATTAAGATTCTTCATTCTTTTCTATTACTTCTTCCTGATGGAAAAGGAGGCTGTGTGGCCAGTTATAGGAGTATAAGGATATTGAAATTAGTGCACTAAAATCAAAAGGAGCACTGAAATCAAGAAAACCAAGGAATAAAAAAATGAAAAAAAACTAAAACTTTGTTTCATTAAAGTATCTGTGGTTTTCTTACTCTTTTTTCTCAGCTAAAATACTACCAAAAATATTTATATGAATTTAGACATAAGTAATACCTTTCTTGTTGGATTCTTAGTAGATTCATTTATGTATGACAAATCATTACTCTGATTAATACCTGCAGTAGAAATTAACTATAACTTCTTTGTGGTATAATTCTCAAGGCTAAAAGCCAAGGTTTCTGCAAATTTGTTCCCTCATGGTCAAAAAGATATCATTTAAAGTCTAGCAGCATTAGTTTTCTTATTTGAATTATTTGCTACTAATACTGTTGAAACATGTCACTAATCATAATTTATATAAGATACAAGAATATTTTAAGATTCATGACTCTTAAAACATAATGGTAAATGCTAAATGTTAGTTAAGAGACAGTATTTTAAGATTTTCTAAAAACTCACTTAAATTATTACTCTGTTTTGTAAAAAAAAAAAAAAAAAAAAGAACAAGTGCAAAGAAAGCAAGGCAATTACTTAGGAACCATTTATTAGAAAAACTAAACAAAAAATTACATTATTTCTTTCTTCTAAAGAGTAATTTTAGGGGCACCTGGGTGGCTCAGTCGGTTGAGCGTCCGACTTCAGCTCAGGTCATGATCTCACAGTTTGTGAGTTTGAGCCCCAGGTCGGGCTCTGTGCTGACAGCTCAGAGCCTGAAGCCTGCTTCAAGTTCTATGTCTCCCTATCTCTCTCTCTCTGCCCCTCCTGCCCCTGCTCACACTCTGCTTTCTCTCTCTCTCAAAAATAAACATTTTAAAACAATTTTAAAGAGTAATTTTAAAATCTAAGACATTATAGTATACAAATATATTTTTTACATATAGTTATACAAGTGAAAACACATTGTAAAAGTATAACCCCTCTGATATACTGCATTCATGATCTCAATTCTTCACCATCCTTGTACCTTTGTCTTCAAGAGGCAGAATATATTTCCTGCCCACTGATTCTAAATTATGTCATGTGACTTGCTTTGGTCAATCAAATGTTAGCTGTTCTGACTCAGAGAGATTTAAAAAAGCATGTTTTTGCTTTTCTACTCCTGTACTTCAGCAACAAGAATGAGAGACTCAAAGAATGAAGCTCCATTTCTTATGGAGCAAAGCACTGAGTCAAGTAAGTCACTTTGGTTAAATTTCTGTTGCATAAGTTCTTATTTATTAAGAATTTACAGGGGTACCTGAGTGGCTCAGTCAGTTAAGCATCCAATCCAACTCTTGATTTCGGCTTAGGTTATGATCTCATGGTTCGGGAGACCAAGCCCCATGTCAAGCCCTGTGTCAAGCCCGCCTCCAGCCCCACCACCAGCCCTGCATCAGGTCCCGGAACAGGCCCACAAGTAGAGTGTGGAGCCTGCTTGGGATTCTCTCTCTCCCTCTCTCTCTGCCCCTCTCCTGCTCCTGCACTCTCTTGCTCTTTCTCTGTCTCTCTCTCAAAATAAATAAACTTTAAAAAAAAAAAAAAGGGGCGCCTGGGTGGCGCAGTCAGTTAAGCGTCCGACTTCAGCCAGGTCACGATCTCGCGGTCCGTGAGTTCGAGCCCCGCGTCGGGCTCTGGGCTGATGGCTCAGAGCCTGGAGCCTGTTTCCGATTCTGTGTCTCCCTCTCTCTCTGCCCTTCCCCCGTTCATGCTCTGTCTCTCTCTGTCCCAAAAATAAATAAACGTTGAAAAAAAAAAAATTTTAAAAAAAAACAAAAAAACAAAAAATGAACTTGTAATGGGTGAGTTATTTAGAACATATTCTTGTTAAAATTCTAATCCAATTATTGTATGATAGGTGAATGTTAACTTATTTATATTATCCATCAATAACATTTTTTTCCTGCAAAGTTGAAAAGATTTCTAAGTTCCTAAGATGAAGAAAAATGAACTGAAAACAGCCTTGATCTGAATGCTAGTTATACAAATGTGCTCAAATTATGAAAAGACCAAGTTATATGCTAAAGAATACTTGCACTTCCTGTATATGTACTGTATCCAATAAAAAGGACTTCATTTTTACTTTTGATTTTAAAATAAGGATTCCCAGAAAGCTGCAAAAATAATACAGAGGGAAAAAATAATAATAATACAGAGAAGTCCTACACACCCTTTACCCCATTTCCCCCAATCTTCCGTAACTAGTGTGCAATATAATAACCAGGAAACTAATACTAATACAATGCAAGTATATAGTTCATGCCAACTTATCACATGTGTACATGTGTGTAATCACCACCACACTCAAGATACTGAACTATTCCATCACCAGAAAGATCTCCCTCATACTACCCTTTATAGTCTCATCCACACACCTTCCCTTACTATCTCTAACCCATGGGAAACCCCTAATCTGTTTTCCATTTCTATCATTTTGTCAGTTCGAAAATGTGATATATATGTAATTATACAGTAGCTGACCTTCAGAGATTGTTTCCATTCAACATAGTGCCCTTGAAATTTATCCAAATTGTTCATGCATCAACAGTTCATTATTTCTAGTTTGATTCCACTGTAAACACAGAATACCGTATATAATTTCAATTATTTTCAATTTGTTTCATGGCCCAGGATATGATTTATCTTAGGAAATGTTCCTTTGGGGCTTGGAAAGCATGTATATTCTGCTGCTATTGGGTGGCGTATTCTATAAATGTAGATTAGATCCTAGTGGTTAACAGTATTATTCAGTTCTTGTATATCCTTGCCAAATTGTCTAGTTGTTCTACCAACTGTAAAGAGAGATACTGAAGCCTTCAACTATAATGGTACATTTACGTTTCTCCTTTCAGTTCTATCACTTTTTACTTCACATATTTTGTAGCTCTCTTGCTTGCTATATAGACATTTGTGTTTGCTATGTCTTCTTGATGCTTTTTATCATTATGTGATGTTTTTCTGTCTCTGGTAATTTTCTTTGCTTTTAAGTTTACTTTATCTGATGTTAATAATAACCACTAGTGCTGTCTTCTGATTAATATTTGCATAGTATTACCTTTTCCCATCCTTTTATTTTCAACCTATCTACTTATACTATTATATTTGAATGAGTTTTGTACTCAGCAAATAGTTGAGTCATGGTTTGTTTTTTAATTCATTCTACCAATTTGTCTTTTAACTGCTGATGTTAGACAATTTACAATCAATGTAATTAGTAATACATCAGGGCTTAAGTCGTTTTTTTTGTTTCTATTTGCTCCCTATATCCCCTCTTCAAAGTATTTAACAGTGCAAAAACAAATGATTCCTTAGAATTATAGAATTTCTTATATTTCTGCTTACTTGTCTTAAATCAAAAAAAATTTTTTTTAATTCTTGCCAAGTTCTAACATGTTAAGGAAATATATGAAATTTACAAAGCATGCTTCATAGGACTACATTATAGAAAATCTCAGATAACTACAGAATCTATATTCCTCAGAAATTCAGTTATTTCAGTTGCCATTTTTTAACATCAGTGTTTTTTAAACTAAAAAGATGACCCTCATGTCAGAATGATCATTCGTCTTCAAAGCAGCTACTATAAAATTATGCTCATGACATTTAAAAAATGCTTACAATGAATAAAAAGATAAGAAATCTCAGCAGACAGTAAAAGTATTTAAAAATGAAAATTCTAAAACTGAAAAATAAAATATCTAAAATAAAACTTTTCCACAGGGCATTTGGGTGGCTCAGTCGGTTAAGCCTCCAACATCGGCTCAGGTCATGATCTCACAGTTCGTGAATTCGAGCCCTGCGTCAAGCTCTGTGCTGACAGCTCAGAGCCTGGAGCCGGCTTCGGATTCTGTGTCTCCCTCTCTCTCTGCCCCTCCCCCGCTCACGCTCTCTTGCTCTCTCTCTCTCTCTCTCCTTCAGAAATAAACATTAAAAAAATTTTTTAAATAAAATAAAATAAAACTTTTCCTAGATAGGTTTAATATATATTAATAGCAAAATGAAAAAAACAAAAATAAATTTTTTAAATTAAAAAATATTAATAGCAGAACAGAGATGACAGAGAGAAGAGTCAGTAAACTTAAAGACAGATCAACAGAAATTATTCAACTTTCAAAAGAAGGAAAAAAACCTGGAAACAAAATGAAAACAGACTTAGGTATCTATGAGATAATACCAAAAGTCTAAAATTATAGGCTTCAAGCAATTTTTAAAGGACATGTAAAAAATTTTCTAATTTTATGAATGAACAATAACAAAGTCAATACTGAGTTCTAGTCTCAGCTATCTACCTAGCTACTTTAACCTAAGACTGCCAACTAATCTCTTGGAGGACTGCGTGCTCTTTCCATATAATAAGGGTAGTGGTTTTATATGGATTAGTGGTTTTTAGATTTAGCTATTCCTCAGAACCTCCAAGGGAGTATTTTAGAAATATAGGCCTTACCTCTGAAGTTCATGTTCCAAAGGTCTGATCTGAAGGGGGACCCAGATATGTCTGCATTTTCCTTGAAGTTTCTTGGGCTACTTCTGAAGGTAAGCCAACTTTGAAAACCACTACACCAGATTTTACTTGGAGAGTTAGCACATGTGACAGGGATTCTTGGTATTAATAGCTTGTAAATTCTCAAAGGAAAGTTCTCTATACAGATGTAGCGATATGATAATACACCAAAATCTTGCAATCAAGTTCTTAGAGAAAGGGGCTGTAGTTTATTATCTTTATTTTTATCATAGCAAAACTTTTTAGTGAATGTTAAAGTCAAGAAAGAATCTTTGAAAGATGTTCTATGCCACTCCCCTAAAAGATTCTTTTTTTTTTTTTGAGAGACAGAGCATGCAAGCAGGGGAAAGAGGTAGAGGGAAAGAGGGGGGGGGAGAGAGAGAGAGAGAGAGAGAGAGAGAGAGAGAGAGAGAGAGAGAGTCTTAAGCAGGTTCCACACTCAGAGCAGAGCCTGACATGGGGCTTGATCCTACAACCCTGGGATCATGACCCGAGCCTAAATCAAGAATCAGACACCCAATCAACTGAGCCAAGCAACTCAGCCTAAATCAAGAATCAGACACCCAAGCAACTCAGGCTCCGCAGGAGCCACCATTTCTTAGAACATATACACACTACTACTACAGCAAGAGCTGATTCTTGGAATTAAAGTTATTTTACCATGATATTCTTACTCTCTCCAACTCCTCAGGAAGGAATCTGAAGTAGTATGTTTTTTTAAATTTATACAAAGCAGGCATAGCTCACTTCACATAAGAGGTGTCCCTGAAACACTGCATAAATAAAAGTTTAGCAAACTAAAAAATTTTAAATACATTCGTTGGGAGAGTAAGAGCTATTAAAAGAATAGCAGTTATTGCCTTCCTTCAGGATATTCTGCTGTGACTCTTCCGGTAAATATATTTATTTTAGCAGTTAATCTAAGGTATACTGTTTAATGAAGAAAGACAATTACAAGAAGGTGAATAGTGTAATTGCACAGAAGTGATGAGGGAATTTTTCTATTTATGTTTATGAACATATACCAAAAAAAAAAAAAAATCCTAAAATATATAAAACTAAATACCTGGAAAAGCATGCTAAGATGATGAGGGAGATTTTTTTCACTTTCCTAATTACACATTTCTTCATTGTTTGGACTTTCTAAAATAAACATGTATTACTTCTATGAGCAATAAAAATAATAAAGATATTCCATGAGAGGGTTGGGAGGGAAACAAAGCAGCTTTCTGTAACATGAACAATTACCCCTAATTATTATGGTTAGAAATTTGTGTTATTATTGTTTTCCAATATGTATCAGCTTTTCTTAAAACAGGACATACATGTACTCCTCTTTTCTTCCATTCTTCTGTTTCATATACTGCTTACCTTTGAAATATAAATAATTACACTCTCTCCATACCTGATGGAGGGATCATCATCCTACGATCCTGCTCCCATGGAGGTGAAAGGGACCCAGTGTCAGAAGGTGCTCTATGGGCATCAGTTAACCTATCACAGCTTGATTCTCCTCTTTCATTGGTATTCTGATGGTCCAGAGGATTCCCTGGGCCTCTTGAGCCTAATTAAAGAAAAAATTACAATTCTGTTTTATCTAAAAAAATATTATAAGACCTATCATCAAATGAAATCCAGGCAGCTTTTAAAAAGTGAAAACAATCAGATTCCAATGAAGTTTCCCTAAGACATATTAGACTGTAATTCCATCCTACCAAAGCCTAGGACAAAGACTAGGACAATGAGGAAAAAATAATCTTGCCATGTGTATAAACAAATAATTGCCTATAAAAGTCATTTATAAATGTTACCACCATCATCATTTACATAGAAAATCAGTGGCTAAATTATAAATTATAAATATTAACTCTGAAAAATAAAAGTATGAAGTGAATTACAAAGTAAAGACCTCTATATCAGATGGAATAAAAAAATTATGAGGTTTTTGCTGCTTACACTAATATGCCAATAGTCAAAAAGAGCATGATTCTTTTAACACAGTCATCTTAGAGGTTATATACCTATTTCAATAATTCTACAACTATTCAAAGTATTTTTAGAACAACTCTTTTAGAAATGTACTTGGATTAACTTAAGAGACACTCAAGAAATCGCATCTCAATGCTGAAACAGGATTCTACTTCTGTCCAAAAATGATTTTAACCAGTCTGATTACAAACTTTATACCCACCAGATAAATTTGGCTTTAAAGGGCTTTTAGCAATTTCTGAATATCAAATTCACCTTCAAAAAGAGCTCACAACTCTGAAGGCAAGTCTAAAACAAGAGTTTCAAAAACAACAGCACTGTTGGAAGAAATACTTTGAACAAGGTAACACTCATTCGGATAAGGAAATCTGGCATGCTTACATTTATAAAGAAAGACCATCATTATAAAGTTCCCTTCTTATGACCACAAAAAACACAGTACCTCAATTAATATCACATATTCAATTAAAATGGAAAAAACAAATACAAAAATTTTTTCAACATTAAATAACAAAATATGTTAGTACTTCATTTATCTGTCACTGAGGGGGGAATGCGGTCTTCTCAAAACTATATTGCCCAGAAAACAAAAGCTTTTTTCTTTTTAACCTTCTAAGGAATAGATTTTCTTAAAAAAATTTAATAGAAATCTTTCTAAAATGTCTCCACAGTTCAGTACACCTTTAAGCGACTAAAACTATTTCAACTTTTCTTGGTAACTTGTACAAATCAATATAAGAATCTTTTTTAAAAAATACATAATAATCTTTTAAAAAAAATTTTATCTGCTCTCTTTTGTACAGTCAGGAGGTAAACTGACTTTTATATTCTGAAAGTAAGTCAACTATCTCTTTTCCTCATAGTTGTATATTCCCCAAATCTTTCTTTCCAGCTTGTTCATCCTTCTAATAAAGTCATTAGAAGAAAAAGGCTAGGAAAGTAGAAAATTAAACTGGAAAAAAAATGTGCGTCAATTAGGCTGAGTTCATCTAGTGTGAAACACAGATCTTTAAAGAAGACATTCAAAGACCTTCTCTTGATTGCTTCCTTTCAGAAGACCAAAATACAGGCCAACCAACCAACTACCAGGGAAAAAATTACAAACTTAAAAATGCTAAAGGTTAAAATTTTCATTCAGACTAAAAGTTACATGAAATTTACTCTAAAAAGAAATTATTTTCCTTATGTTCCATCTGATTCAAACATATATCTCATTCAAACTTTCAAATTTAAAAAGATAATAAAAGGAAGGAAAAGGGCACTATTCACCCTTCTTCAGTGAGTCATAGTAACTTTTATTTCAAAGCAACTCTTTTAAGACCTACTAATAACTTACCTAAAACTTCTGTAGCTCTTCTAACAAACAGTAAAACACCCTTGCAAATAATCTAAACACATTATTTCTCAAAAGTAATAAAAAGGAGAGGAAAGTAATTTAAATAGGAGAGGAGAAATCAAAGGTAATTCTTACTTATTACAAATATCCAATTGACTACAAGCAATCCTTGACTTATGTCATTCAACTTCTAGTGATTCACATTTGCAATTTAGCCAATTATACCTTTATTTCTAGGGAACTGTTTTTCAAATTGCTGGCTGCAAACCATCATGGTGCATGAAATTAGTCTTAATGAGCAACTTTTTTAAATGAAATGGAACAGAAATGAACACAAAATACCAGAAAGCGTCAAAAATAGTAAGGGTAGTACTACTTCATGTAAATGGCTTCTATTACATTTATGTTGGCATGTAATGTGACATGATATAAAATATATTTCTTAATATAGGTCAAAAAAACAGGGGGAAAATAGATTTGAGGGCACACATGTGAATTTCAAAATTAGTCTCCTTCCTCAAATGCTCAAAGGAAAGGTCTCCCAGGGCTCCAAGTGTCAGTCTGCAACTCACTCTTTCCCTAGGAGTTTTCAGTTCAAAGCCAACATAAGCAAAAGTTCTCTCTGAAATATCCCCAGGCTGTGGGTCCAATCAGCAGTGGGACTGGGAAGTGGGAGGGACCAATGGGAAGTATACCAAACTGAGGATACAAAGACGTAAAGAGGAAATGGGCAAAGGGAGAATATCCCATAACCCATAGAAATTTTATTTTCTCATTCTTTGAAGGGAATCCCAAAGAAAGAGCTCCAAAAATATTTAAAATAATGGCAGTTTCAACAGAACAGGACAGCATCCCTGAGAGACTATTTTTGGTAAATAGTATCCATTTGAGTATATGAGCTGTGAGAAGTTGGATTTAGTTTGGTGTTTTTATTTAGTCTCATTACTTTCTGTTCCTACCTCAGACTCAACATGCTAGATTCACTGATAAAAAGGAGGGAATAGAGACACAACACTGATGAAGAATGTTATTAGCTCTTATACAACACAGATTTGGGGCTAAAAACCTAAGACTTTTGACTTGGGAATGAACAGCACTGTTTACCTTTTAATTTTGCCACAATTCAAGGGAAAATTTTAAAGCAACTTGACAAAGTGAGGTGAGAAATCAAAAGAGGAAAACTCCAGGTACACAGGTAACGCCAGGATGAGCGCTGATGAAGTAAATGGAGAAAGACCAAGAGCTAATGCACAGGCTTGAAGTAGCTGCTAGAATTTGCAAAACCCCATACAGGGTAACAAAGCAATCTTGGGTCAGTTTCTCAAAGTATTAAATCATTTCCGTCTCCCTTAAGGCTCCCATCAAAACTCTTCTTGAGAAGTACTCAAGATAGTACTTCTGTATTACTCCACTCTAAAAAGAAGGTTCTTTCTTTTACTTTCTGATTTTCTAAAATAAAAAGATCATGATAATGAAGTAAAAAAAGATTTTAGAAATTCTACATTTTAATAATATTTTGTTAAGATACAATTTTATGCTAAGTTATATTGTTATCATATTTCATGTATTCTTTATAAAGTGTTGTATCATGTAGTATAATATATAGTTTTTAAGAAGTCAAATGATCTAAAAAGATTAAGGGCTTGACCAAAACATAACCTACTATACCTGTTTCTAAGAGAAAAATATATTAAAATTACATGTCATAGAGCTCCTTTTCCAAACAAAAATAACCCACAATAAGTGCAAGGAATGCCTGTATTTTCCAAAGATTTATTTTAAAGATCATTTTAAAGATAAGTTGAGATGAAAATATAAAGTAAGGAAGAAATCTAGAGTAATAAAGATGTTTAAACAATATACCTCTTCCTCCTCCCCCTGGAAGCAAAGGTGAGAGTCTGAGTGGACCCTCCAACAAAGTTGGAGGGGAGAGAAAAGCTCTCGTTTCAGATGAAGGTCGACCCAATGGTGAGGGACCATATGGGGAATGCTCTGGAATAATTAAAACAGCATATTTAAATTCATAGTTTCAGTTAGCTACACTATAGATTAGAATCCCATTTCAACAATTTCCATCAAGTCACCCTATTGTCAATTTAAGTTTAATCCACATCCTAAACACTTAGCATGCTCTGGGTTTTATTAACACAGGATAGAATTAAATATGGAACCCTGTGGTTTAAAGTCTGTCTACCAAGTGGACACTGTAGTCAAGAAAAATATTATTCTCTTGGTAATAATACACTTAAGTAACCATACAATATTAAGCAAAGGATACTGGTGATATTTTAGAACCATGAGAGGATTTGGGGGCCATGAAGTTTGTTTGGTTTTGCTTTTAATGGCAGTATGCTTCCAGACATTTCAGCTGATAAGAGTTGTAATATGGAAGGGCTCAGCTGAAATTAGGCTGAGCCATGTTGAGCCATGAATTATTTGAGTGAAGCTCAGATTTTTCAAAATAGAAATGCAAAATCCTCTGAAGCATCAGAAACAACTTTTGATTCATTACCACTGAAAATTCAGTTTACATATACTTATTTATCAAATAAATCACTTTCTAAACCATATAACCAGGAGCCCTATCATTTTACAAACTTCACCACTCCCAAGTAATGATTATGCTTCCAAAGATCTAAAATCAACATCAGAAGGCAAACTTAAATACCACCAAAATAATACTTTTTAAATATGTTAAATTTTATTATGTAGCTTATATAACGGTCAAATGCAATTACAACAAACGATCAAAGCATTATTTAATCTTCACAAGACTTCTGCATTACGTTCAGTCAAGAATTCCTTCTGTATAATTGCCCCTCACTCCAACCTTTGTTACTATTTGAAATTAATAACCTGTTATTTTGTAATGTAAAAACATTTTCATTCTAATGAAATTAGACTCTCAAAAGTGATTTTTACACCTTTGAAATGGTTATTAAAATGGGATTCTACCTATATAAAGTTAGGCTTATTTTCCCTGCCTTAGATGCTTAATTCCAATTCAACCAAAAATTATTTTGAAAAATTTAAACTACTTGGAACAGTATGAGATCATTAAAGATGCTAACTCATTAATGAATAGACAAAAATATTAAATACATCTTCCAAAGACCTGGTCCTCTCTTGGAGGTAATTAAAGCAATCAAATCTCAGATTATTAATGTTTTCCCACCTTCTTAATTGATACTTTTAAATAATTAAAAATATCTATTTTAAATCTTGTTTTTATAATTCAAGCAAATCCCAATGAGTAGTGGATATATAAACAGTCACAATGTTATTCCCTTTAAGCACTCCTTACTCATTTTCCCAAGAAATATTGAGTACCTTACTACATGCCTTTCACTTTGCTTTTCAAAGAGCTCAATGTGCTAAATATACATCATCTTACAAAAGCCCACTAAGAAATAAAGGCAGCAATTATTTACATTATTTCCAGGGTAACAAAACTCAGAAACTTGGGAGATTTTGATAGAACTCAGATTAGAATCCTGGCTCCAAAATCTAAAATATTTATAAATAATAGTATTAATTTACACTAATATAAAAGGTATGTGCAATATATACATATATATGTATTTTAAATGAGGGTTTAAAAAAAAAAAAAGACTACCTCTGCCAAATGCTGTATTTGGAACATCAAGTGCATAAGGATCTTTTTCTAAAAGTTCAAATTTAAACTCTGTTTCAGTTAATCTGCAAATAAAGAACAAACATCTCTAAGTTACTCATCTAAGAAAAGCACCCACATTTCAAGAAAAATGCCTCTTCCAAGTACAAGGATCTCTTCACTATCTCAATATTTACACAGAAGAAACAAATCTTTTAAAATTATTCTGACCAGTAATAAATGGAATTGTTGAATCACTAAATCATACACCTGAAATATAACACTGTGTATTAACTACACTGTAATTAAAATTAAGAAAGAAAACAAAATAAATAAATAAATCAATATTCTGACCAAAACACCTTTCCATAACAGGTAACAGGGTTCTTTCTGCCTAGTGATAGTGACGTTTTATTGAGGTTTGAAATCACTTTGTTTTGTTCTGTGTTCAAAACTAGACTTCAGTGAATACTATTACACAGAATCCAAATTTTAGAAATAGCAGGGCTTTCCAAGGTCAACCAGTTCTAATGTATCAGTTTACAAGTAAGGAAACTGAGCTAAAAGTTTACATGATTTATTCAAAATTAAAGTAACAGGATTAAAACACAGGGTTCCTAGCTCTGCATCTCACCTGCTTTCCATTGTAATGTTACCCAAATGATTCTAATCACAACACAAAATAGGAATCCAGTGAACTCATCCTACTATTTTATTCCTAAACCTTTTATCTTAAAATTGTGACATTTTAAAAGAATCTTATTTCTAGTTCTTGATCATAAGATCTGACATAGAACATTTAATCATGCAGTTTTAATTTCAAAGTAGAAAAGACAAGCAAAAAGACTACACTATCATGGAATAATGTTAATGGTACATTCTGGCAAGAAATTAGAACACCTGGGAAGAGATGTTTGCTCCTAGAAAAGCATTTATTCTTCCCTTCGATCATACATTGTAAGCTTTTATTCTTTCATTTTATTATTGCATGGCAACGTCACCCAATACAATAAAACAAGAGAATGAAAGAAATAATAAAAATGGATTCTACCCATATCTACTAAAAGATGCCAATACTCTGAGAATTACCACATCAGAGATCTATCTTTTCTCTTTCCATCCCTTGTAATTGTCTTCTTCCTACTCAAGTTAAAAAAAAAAAAAAAAAAAAAAAAACTGGGGTGGCGGGGCAGTGCCTGGGTGGCTCAGTTGGTTAAGCCGCCAACTCCTGATTTCAGCTGAGGTCACGATCTCATAGTTGGTGAGATCGAGCACCGTGTTGGGCTCTGCACTGCTGCTTGGGATTCTTTCTTTCTCCCTCTCTCTCTCTCTCTCTCTGCCTGCCCCTGCTCACATGCGCTCTCTCTCTCTCAAATAAATACACATGAAAAAAAATTTCTTTAAGTTATGCTTTTTACAGAAGAACATGTAAACAATTTACTTCTCTTAAAGTAACCTAAGACAAATGTTTCAAACAAAAAATCTAGTACCTTATAATTAATAAATATTTCACCACTAGATATGCTGGATTCACTGCAAGTTTGTCCCTACAAAAATATTATATAATAAACAAAATACAACTAAAAATAAAGTAATAACTAAAGCTTAAAGTGTTCCCACTAAGATACTTACTTTTGTCTACTGTGAGCATTTTCTTTCCTTAAATCATTAAGATTTCTTTCAGCAGTCCGAGCTGCCAACTTAAAGAAAACAATACATTTTCATTTTTTTAAATACGTTTTTAAAATAACACTTATACAAATGTAAAATGGAAGATAAGCATTCACACATATCACAATACATTAGAATGCATTTCAGTAAACTCAGTGTAAAAAATTTTTAACTTACAGAATTTTTTTTAAAGGAAATGAGTTTCCTATAACCAAAAGACATGAGTCTAAGGCTGGAGTTTGATCATGTACTTGCCAATAAATGCGGTTATCTAGATGTGAAGGCAAGAATTAGCACTATTTGGTGCTGTCAATATCCAAATAACATGACAGAAGCAATGTAAGAGGACCCAAGCTTAGGGTGATGAGAATGGAGACTCAGAATCATTATGCACAGGTACTCTGGCTATAAAAGCAGATAACCAACTCTGGAGAGAAATCACTATAATTCTGTGAAACCATAAAGATCTAAAACAGTTTCACAACATGCCTGTACAGGCCATTTTTTTAAATCGCTGAATATAACCAAAGCATGCAGTCTGTTAAGATCATATTCCCATTCCCATAAGCTTTTACATTGGTTTAGTGATACTTGTATTTAATAACAGATTCGGGGCGCCTGGGTGGCTCAGTTGGTTAAGCATCTATCTGACTCTTGATTTCGGCTCTGGTCATGGTCTCACAGTGTGTGAGATGCAGCCCTGCGTCGGGCTCCATGCTGACATCGCAACACCTACTCAGGATTCTCTCTCCCTCTCTCTATGCCCCTCTCCTGCCCATGCACAAGCACTCTCAAAAACAAGTAAATAAACTTAAAAAAAAAAAAAATTAGAAAATCAGAGTATGTATGCTATGGGAAAAAAACTTACACCTATAATAAACAGCAAGAACATACAATATTCCTAAGTAGTTTGTGGGCAAAGATTAAACTTGTATGGAATACTATATGTTTCCCAGTCATTCTGTGAACTCTCTAGTTAAACAGCAGCAGCGTATGGAGCATCAGACCTGTCCAAACTAACGCAACGCACTGGGGCAAACTTATCTATTATACAAAGGCAAATTAACTCAACCTAGAACCATAACTTTTTACAGGTTAAAAGAACTTTACTATCAAATGTATTCACTTAAAATTGTGAACTACACATTAGAATTGACTTTAACTGGCCAAAGAATAAAGAATGTTAAATACACACACACAAACAAAACAAAACCAAACCCTAGCTTAACCATATTTTAGCAGTCATTATCAAAAAGATTCCAATGTAAATCATTTTCTAGTATATAATGATATAATCAATTTTGTACTAACAAAAACAATACTACACAGTAACAATCTTAGTTAATAAAATATCAATTCATTCATTTAGCAACGTGTTTTAACAACACAGAATCAAAACTACTTCTAAATGTTTTCTACACAGTATAGTATTACATATTTACTCTTAATTATAGGAGACAAAACAATACAAAGTTACTAAGTCAAAAAAAGTAAATCCTAGTATGATTATAGTGCTATCAATATTAAAGATAAATCTACAAAAAATATATAAGAATAAACAGATGCTAAATGATTACAGGCTTTTAAAAAGTTTACACTTCAAAGGTTAGGTAAAACTATAATTTCAATGAATGACCACATTGTATTCAGATATTACTTACAATATGCAAAAAAGCATTCTATTAAGTGCAGGTGTTAAGCCCCTATCTTAAGAAGCTTAAATCTGTGGTAAGGACAACTATTGTACTTGTCACAGAACACATAAAAACAAAGTATTATATGAGTTCAAAGGAAGAAAACATTAACTCTAATAGGAGGGAGCAAAGAAACGCTCAAAGGAAAAAGTAACATCCAAAATTATAAAATTATTTATAACAATAAAAAAGTGGAAACAAACTAAACATTTGTCAAATGGAAAAGGTTTACATAAATTATAAAATATTCATAGAAAAATATCTATAATATATTAAGAAAGCAAGAACATAAAAACACTAATATATAGTATAATTTCATTTTTTAAAACATATACATGACTTATGTCTAAATATACTTAAAACATAGAATAAATTAAAGTGATACTGCTGATTACTTCTTGGTACATCCTTTGTAAATAGTCTGAACATTTTTTATTTAGTGAGTATACATTACTTTTATAAAATCTAAAAAAATCTTCATTTTTAGACATTAAGGGTATTTTCTGCATATTTTAACATAAAGTCTGTCATTTACTAAACTAGAAATTCAATGTATAATAACAGAGAAGCCACAGATTTAGAATCTAAAAAGTCAGAATTTTAATCTCTATTCTTCATTCTTTGATCATGTGACTTTGGGCTATTTCCCCACCTGTAAAACTTAACTTATAATATCTATTTTATAGAGTTGTTGTGTGAATTCAATGAGTAATATACACAAAATGCCTTTAAGTACAGTGCCTAGAGCATTAAGAGATTAGCAAACATCAATTCCTCTCATCATGAAAAAATAACCTTTTTCTTTTTAATTTTATTTTTTATTTTTTTAAATTTACATCCAAATTAGTTAGCATATAGTGCAACAATGATTTCAGGAGTAGATTCCTTAGTGCCCCTTATCCATTTAGCCCATCCCCCCTCCCACAACCCCTCCAGTAACCCTCAGTTTGTTCTCCATATTTACGAGTCTCTTCTGTCATTAAAAAATAACCTTTATCTTACTATTCTGACTGTGGTGCGGAATGATGAAAAAAACTAAATTCATCTCCAAGCCCAGTCTAATTCATTAACAAATCTTCCACTTGAGCCCTCAACACAAAATCTGAGAAACGGGAAAAGCTTTGACATTCAACATGTCTAATTTCTCAACCTATACCAGAATCTCCACTCCAAGAAACATCCACCACTAAGAAATATCTCCCAAGCTTCAGTGTAACAAGAGTCTAGTAACAGTTAACATACACTGAGTGCTTACTACGTGTCAGGCACCTAACAGGCTTACATGAGTTATTTATTCATCACTATAACTCTATAAAATAGGTACTACTGATATGTCTACCTTATAGGTAAAGAAACAGGTAAAGAAACAATTGTTGTTGTTGTTACGGGTGTTGGAACCAGGATAACAACCAAAACTGGGTAACTCCAGACCCCAGGTGTTCACACATTGCACAAACTGTCTCTGCTTTAAGACTCCTAGGGACAAGTCCTCTGAAGGCCAGCTATTAACAACAGTTCTACAAATTAGATGGATCATTCTCACAATTAGTCAAAAGCCACATCCTTATCATTTCCTCATAGAGTTCTTCTGGAACACTGACATGCCACTTCTCATGATGATCTTTTTCTTGATGTGTATCAAGTAATTCAACACTGAGAATCAGATAACTGAATTGTAAAGCTTTTACAACTAGAAGAGCCTTTCGATGTCACTTAGTTCAATCTGTTGTTTTACAGATGAGTAAACAGGCCCAGTAATTTTAAGTAAGTTGTCCACAAGTAAATTAGTGGCAATCCAATGCTCTCAAAACAATCCATAAACACTGCATCACCTCCCCCAAAAGAGTATAAGCTCCTTGCAAAGTAAAAGCAGAGAAGGAAAAATCAGATTTTGTGAATAACTGTTATAACCAAGTATTTAGTTCATAAAAAACATAATTTCACTACCAGCAAAATTAAAAGAAATTTATTTAACACTACCTTAATTTTTGGTGTGAAAGTGTATCTTTTAAACGGCTCATTTAAATTAGAAAAAAGAACAATCTGACAAAGAGAATTTAATACTTACCCAATTATCATGTGCTTTTTTCTCATGGGAGATAATCTGAAAAAGAAATTCATTAAAATACTACTGATTTTCTTAGGTAAAAAATCTCACACTACCACTATAATTTAGTACACAATTCATAAACTCGAAAATAACTCAAGCATCTCTGAAAGTCAGTAACATTTTTAAAGCAAATTTTCATATACACATGACTACTCTATCACATTTTTAAAACAAAAACTGAATGTAAAGACAATTTTTGTCTAGTATATTTTTGTTTTATGCAAAAATCAACTACAATGAGTTGCTGACTAAGAGATAATTAGTCCAAGTAAATACGAGACTCCAGTGCTGATATATGTTTATTTATTTACTTAATCCATATTCCCAAAGAAGCAGGAGACATGCCAATTTGAAACAATTTTAAAACTCGGCAATTTTAAACTCTTGGGGCACCTTTGTGGCTGGGTCAGTAGAGCATCCGACTTTGGCTCAGGTCATGATCTTAGAGTTTGAGAGTTTCAGCCCCACATTGGGCTCACTTCTATTGGCCTGTGAGCGCAGAGCCCACCTCAGATCCTCTGTCCCCCTCTCTTTACCCCTCCCCTGCTTGTACTCTCCGCCAAAGTAAATTTTTTTAAATAATAAATAAGTAAATAAACAAACAAACAAGTATTTTATTTCAGAACACTTGGCTCCCTATAAATGTTCCACAGCCACATGCAAAACCTCAAGAGACGTGGTACAACTATCAAGTAACTATACTCTTGCATCAAAACAGAGATACCAATTCGAACAAATCAGAATTGTTTAATACACACACACACACACACACACACACACACACACATATACCTGCCCTTGATAAGAATGAATGGTTCTCTCCAATTCTTCTTCAAGATCTTTGGCTCGCTTTCTACAAGGAATAATCATTCTACCATTAACATGCACTAAGAAATGACAGAACACACTATGTCTACTGAAAATATTAATTAAAACACCTAGAGTGTTTAATGTAAAAATAACTCCAGAACTCCACACTAATCACCTTTAAGACGTTCTAAAGTAGTATATTTATTCCTAATAAAATTTTAATATTAATTATGCTTTAAGAGTACTACTACTTGGGTTTACCTAAAACCAAAGGTTATGCCAAGATTTATATGGCATATTGGTTTGTTTTTATTACTAAGAAGCATGCACTTGGAAGAATTATTCAGATGTCTGTAATCTTAACAGAACTCTAGGAAATTAAAAGTCTCTGTGAAATAAAATGTTACTTACTACCTTTATACAACTAATAAGATAATTCCTTCTTTTGGACAAAATCCAAGTTTACTCTTCCTAATGTAAAATTAAATATCACAACTATTTGGGATACTGCTAAAACTTGCCCCTTATTTTCTCTAGGTTTTCTATGATTTCCACGGAACTAATGACAAATGAACAAGGGAAAAACTAGACTTATCAATACTTCAGAAGTGGCTCACTCTTCTCTTTGAGGCATACTTCTCAAATTCATTAATATTGTATATATTCTTCCCCATTAGAACCAAAGAGGAAAGACCTTGAAATTAATGGATATTCATAAATTTCTTCATATTAACATAAAATAGGATTTCCCTATTTTAATGCAAGAGATTTAAAATCATGTACACTGAAAGGGAAACATTTCTCCTTTTATATTTTCTGTATAATTGCACAATAAAGCAAGATATACAAATGAAAAATAATGACAAATATCTTGGGTTTATTTGGGGGAGCTGCCTTATTATTTTTTCTAGTATTAGGTTTTTGGATACCCTCCCCACCTGAAAAAGAAAAGAGTAAAAAATATTCAATACCTATAAGTCTCCAGCTCTTCAGCTGCATGACTGATCTTTTCATCTGCTTTGGAAAGTTTCTCCTCTTTCTCTAATCGGTAATTTTCCTCTACTGTTAATTTCCTTGAAACAAAAAGTGTTTTGTTTTGTTTTTTACTGTATGTCATAAGATAATCAATTATATCTTTTTAATAATATCACAACTGGTGCTTCTCATAAAACAATTTGCATAAGACCACTAAAAACATCACATGCAAGAAAAAAAAAAGTAGCTGCATAAATATTCCTGGTGTGGAAATTAATATTATAAACTCAAATTATAAACCACCTTGTCTAATATAGTACTATTAACACAAAAGATTCAAGAGTTTTCTGTAAGACTTTTATCATGAAAATAAGATCAAAAGTAAATATTAGTAAAAACTATCATGACTATATTTTATCAAGCCTTCTTGTATAAAGCAGCGTGACATTTATTAGACAAGAAGTCACAGAATAATAAACTGAATTTCAATAATTTTTAAATTGGTTGTTAAGTTGTTAACACGGTGATTAAGCTTCTAAGACAGTTTACACGCATTTAAAAAAAAATTATAATGAACCCAAAGTAAATAAAAGTAGTACTAGTAGTCCTATCTACTACTTTTAGTTCTTTTAATAAAAACAGCTAACTTAGGCTGAACATAGCTTCTCTGACACAGGTGCTGTCTCTATAAGACACATCACAGTCTTCTTGCACTTAGGAACACTAAACAGCATTTTAGCATGATACCTGGGGATCATTTTAAAACAGCTAAATCAAAAATAAATAAATAAATAAAATAATAAAATAAAATAGATAAATCACCAACAAAAAGCACCAAAATGTGGCATTACATATAGTGCAAAAAAGGACACTTGTTTACAAAATGAGAGCTGATGGGGCGCCTGGGTGGCGCAGTCGGTTAGGCGTCCGACTTCAGCCAGGTCACGATCTCGCGGTCTGTGAGTTCGAGCCCCGCGTCGGGCTCTGGGCTGATGGCTCAGAGCCTGGAGCCTGTTTCCGATTCTGTGTCTCCCTCTCTCTCTGCCCCTCCCCCGTTCATGCTCTGTTTCTCTCTGTCCCAAAAATAAATAAACGTTGAAAAAAAAAATTTAAAAAAAAAAAAAAAACAAAAACAAAATGAGAGCTGAAATAAGAAGGAAGACGGGAACATACACACTGGGAGATTCAAATTTCTTGCTATTCTGTGCATGTCTGAGAATGACCACTAAAGCTCCTGAGTACTGGTTTTAGGATAAAAATAAGTTTTCATTGGTTCAGGTCATGATCTCATGGCTCATGAGTTTGAGCCCCGCGTCAGGCTATTTGCTGTCTGCTTGTAGCCTAGAGCCTGCTTCAGATTCTGTGTCTCTCTCGCTCTCTCTCTCTGCCCCTCCTCTGCTCACACTCTCACTCTCTCAATAATAAATTTTTTAAAAAATTAAAAATAAGTTTTCATGGGGCACCTGGGTGGCTTAGTTAAGTGTCCTACTCGTGATTTCCACTCATGGTCAAGAGATCGAGTGGTGAGTCAGGCTTTGCGCTGGTCATGGAGCCTGCTTAAGAGTCTTTCCCTCTCCCTCTGCCTAACCGCCATATGGATACACACACAAGCATGCTTTCGCTCTCTCAAAAAAAAAAAAAAAAAATACAGGGGCGCCTGGGTGGCTCAGTCGGTTAAGTGGCTGACTTCGGCTCAGGTCATGATCTCGCGGTCCGTGAGTTCGAGCCCCGCGTCGGGCTCTGTGCTGACAGCTCAGAGCCTGGAGCCTGTTTCAGATTCTGTGTCTCCCTCTCTCTGACCCTCCCGGTTCATGCTCTGTCTCTCTCTATCTCAAAAATAAATAAACGTTAAAAAAAATTTTTTTAAAAATACAAAGTTTACACAAGTAGGCGAATTTGCAAATACAGAATCTATACATGATGAAGATCAACTGTAATAACCTTCATTAAAGGGGCTTGAAATTATATTAATTAAATCAAGGAACATTTTATTTCCTTTTATGATGAAAAATATGTCCTATAGTAGTATTTGAAAATCTGGAGTCTCCAGATAGATATCTTAACAGTCGTTTGTGCATCTATGCATTTAGAGATCAGTACACACATGCACAGAAATCTCTCAATCCAATATATAAAGGTACTAAACATATCTATTCATATACTCAACAAACATTTATTGAATAACTACCATGTGCCAAGACATAATATTAGGCACTGGAAATACCGAAGAAAAGAGAATAAAGTAATTCTCTTACGGAGTTGATATTTAATGTTGGGGGGGGGGGAAGGCCAATAAATCGTCAGAGGACTTTAAGGGCTATGAAGAAAAATAAAGCAAGATAAGGGATAAGGGAATTGCAGGTATTATCTTAGTTAGGGTAGCCAGAGAAGGAGTCTCTGAAGCAACATATGAACCTAGATCCAAATGAAATGAAGGATTCAACCTTATACAGGGGAATGCCAGTCCAAGAAAAGGAGCAAGTACAAAAGGCCCTGAGGTATAGATGTGCTTGGCATACTAATGATCATCAAGACCAGTGTGGCTGGAGGGTAATGAAGGAAAACTAAAATGAATAAGCTAAAATTAAAGAGATAACCAGCAAAAAAAAAAAAAAAAAAAAAAAAAAAGAGGTAGACAAAGGTCAGATCTTACAGAGTCTTGTAGGCCATCTAAAAGCTTTGGATTAAATTCTTACTGTGATAGGAAGGCACCTGGGAGTTTGCAAACAAGACTGTGACAACACCCATACTTTATGCTTCAGAAGGGTCATGCCACTGAAAACAACTATGCAGGAGGTCGAGTGGAAAGAGACTATTTATGAGGCTACGACAATAAACCAGGCACTAACTGATGATGGTTTAGATCAGGGTCTAGTAGGGAAGGTAGTAAAAAATGGTCAGATTCAGAATAAAAAGTATTTCAAGATCAAGTAACGGTCTTAAAAATGAACTGATGAAATATTACCCAATCATAAATTGAGCGCTCTGAGTATCACATAAGCTGAATATGCATTAAACTATTTTACTTGCCATACAGTGGAGATATGAACAAAATCTTTATTACCTGTGAAGTGTCATTTCATTTTCTTGATACAGTTCAGTCATTACTTTAAGTTTCTGCTGAAGCTTTTGATTCTCGTTTTCAAATTGTGTATTTTCTGACTGCAGAGATGCTTGTTCAGTCTGGAGATTTTTAATACATTCTATAGAAAATTTTTAAAAATCATAATTAAAGGAGTAAATATTTCTAGATGCACATTCACATTTTATAAAGATAAAAATTAGCAAAAAATAATAAATTATTCATAAATTCTTTCCAACAGAAAGTTTATAAGGGATTTTGTTCACCTAAATGCTTTTTAATATTTTAATTAAAGAACTATATAAACTGTTATAATTTTTTTTTTTTACTCCAAGATTTCCCAAAACCTTCAATATTCTATTTCTAGCATTTAATTTTCAGTTAGGAAACCAAAAAATAGTAAAATTTCTCAAGAAAGTTTTGGAGATGAGCGTTCTGAAGGGAAATATTTTAGTTCAACATTTCCTATGAAACTACTTAAACATGATGAACGCCTATTTTTATCTCATAAAAAGTGTACAAGTTAATAACTTAACTTCTAGCCAGCCCTCCTTTTAAGCAAAATTTGGATATATGTAACAGGTCAGACCAGAAATTTGGATCTTCTGATAAGAAATCCTACAAAATCATGCTAGCTTAATCCAGATCAAGATTGGAGAGGGACACCTGGATGGCTCAGACAGTTAAATGTCAGACTTTGGCTCAGATCATGATTTGGTGGTTCATGGGTTTGAGCCCGACACTGGGCTCGGTGCTTGGGATTCTCTCTCTCTCCCTGCCCCTCCCCCACCTCAAAATAAATAAATAAACTTAAAAAAAAGATTGGGGAGAAAAATACCAGTTTTAGCTTGTTAACTGCTAACCCACCTAAAAGAACTATCTAGGAAAACAAAAAATAACAATTCTAAATAATGGATGCTATATAATTAGTACATCAATTGTTTTTATTTTTTATTTTTGTTAAATTTTTTTTTAATGTTTATTTATTTTGAAGGAGAGAGAGACAGAGTGTGAGCAGGGGAGGGACAGAGAAAAAGAGGGAGACACAGAATCCAAAGAAGGCTCCAGGCTCCGAACTGTCAGCACAAAGCCCAATGTGGGGCTTGAACTACGAACCACGAGATCATGACCTGAGTGAAAGTTGGATGCTTAACCGACTGAGCCACCCAGGTACCCCCATCAATTGTTTTTAAAACCTCATTTCTCTTCCAACATCATAACCCCACCTTCTGAATTCCTCTAAAATTGAAATGCCATCTCCCAAAACATGTGTATGAATCATCACCACAAATCTTTTTTTTTTTTTTTTTTTAAAGTAGGCTCCATGCCCAAGGTGGGGCTTGAACTCAACCTGAGGTTAAGAGTTGCATGCTTTACTGACTGAGCCAGTCAGGTACCCCCACCACAAATCTTAATACAGGACAAAACTTACTCTGTTTCAAAATCACAAAATCATACTAACATACATTAAAATTTTAGTAATGGCATACTACTTATTCTAATGGTATATAATTATTCATCTATTAATTAAACATATATATCAAAAGGATAGCTTAAAATAAATATGCTACCATTAAATGATTTTAATGTCACACCTGGTCTTTCCACAGAAATTTTTAAATCTACATCAGAAGAAATCTGTCAACCTAGGCTTTAAGCCATTGCCAAGAACTGTCACGTAATAGACATTACTGTTGAATATCATGTGGTAAAACTGGATCATAGGGATGATCTTATAAAAGTTAATAGTTTTAATTTACTACTTTTTAATATCTAAAACCATGTTACACATACAACACTGAAATTCAAAGGTAAGTAGAGTTTTACATGTTTTTTAAAATAATTTCATTAGTTAAGATTGGAGAGGGGTGCCTAGATGGCCCAGTCAGTTGAGCGTCTGACTTTTGGTTTTGGCTCAGGTCATGATCAGGTTTGTGGGGTCGAGCCACGAGTTGGGCTCTACACTGACACCGTGGAGCTTACTTCGGATTCTCTCCCTCTCTCTCAAAACAAATAAATTAACTTTAAAAAATAAATAATTTCATTATTTTTATTTCATATGATATGGAAGAAACTGATAGGACTTTACCAACAACAAAAAACTTAGTACTAATTTTTCACAAATTAGAAATAAAAGTCAAAAAAACAATCAAATTGGACCTTTGCATAACTGATTCAATTAATAGTACCTTTCTGCAAAAGTACCTTTATTTAGAAAGACTTTAAAAGTATACAGATATCCTACCTGTAAGCTCTTCCTTTGTCTTATCTGCTTCAGATAATTGAATGTAAATTTGGTTTCTTTCTCCTTCTAAGGTTTTTAAAGATGCATTTAACTTTAGAGAATGGGAAAAGGAAAAAAACAACATTAATCAGTTATTCCAAAAAAGGAAAAACAAAAAATCTCAATATATCATTCTAACTTTTTAAAGTTCTATTACTTTGATAAAATGATCACCTAGAATGCAATAACCAACAATGCAGCTTCCATCTCGAAAAGTTAACAAAGTGATTAGTAGTCGTAAATGTCAAAAGAGAGGTAGAGAAGATCAGTGTCCCATCCTTAAAAAGTGGCTATTTTCATTCTATTTACCTTCAACCCATAAGTTTTAATTAAAGTAACCTTCAAACTACAGTACCACAACTTCACATAGATCAGTAAAGATCAAGATACCACTACTATGATGCAAAAGAAAAGGGATAAACCAGAAGAAAATGGACCAAGCATTTACTTCTCAAATTCGGATATGGGGCAACAGGAATAGGAAAATACTAAGACCAGAGAAAGAAGAATGTTCAGACAGAAATATGAAAATAATATGCTAAACATTTTTTATTTATTCCTTATCTTAAATAATTTGTACAGACCTTAAAATTTTTTATTATGATAAATTCTAAAAATAACAATATGAATTTCTAAAGTTATTATAAAAAGAAAAAAGCAACTGATAAAGAAAATTCTGCTCACTTTGGAAAATTTGGAATCACTTCTATGGTAACTATAAAACAGACTTTTTAAAATAGTTACTAAGGACATATGGCTTTAATCCAAATTCTATTTCTTTTCTCTATCTTTATATTTATATAGTAATGCAAACCTTAGCAGCATGAATCAGTTTCTTCAAAGCTCCTTTTGGTTGATTATCTATAGTAAAAAATAAAAACAACATTAAATTGGGAAAATAGTGCCATGCCACAACAGACATCCAAATGATTTTACTAGTTCATGCAACTAGAGCCTTGTAATCTCTATTCTTGCTACAATAAAGAATTTGAAATAAGGCAGAATGGCCTTGGACATGCTCCCAAGAAGATAAACAAAAAAGCACTGCAAGTACCATAATATTGTCAAACAGATTCTTCACGACTCTCTCTAGAAACAAATTTGTAACAAGAATCTGGTATTCACCCAATACAGTCCACCATCTCAACTATTCTTAGGATCCTTCAGCATATAAAATATAAGTGGAATTATACTCCAAATTAAAATAACAATAAACAAGCATGCATTTTCTATTACAAAAAGAATTGCTTCTTGCAAGACAAAGCAGAAGTAAAAAAGTACAAACAGAACCAACCATATGGGACTGTAATTTTCTTCCAAGCATTAATGCTATCATCAAAGAAAAATTTTTAAAAAAGCATACCTTCTGTTCCTTAATACATGTGTTAATACGTAAGGGGTAGAGAGAGAAAAAAGAGAAAGGTCACAAAAGTCAGAAGAGCTACCACGGGGAGAAACTAGTGAAAGATGCACAAAACACTTCTGTACTCTTTTTGCAACTTCCAATGAATCTATAATCATGTCAACATAAAATTCTCTTTTCAAGTCAAAGGAATTGGTTTGAAAATACAGGGAGCAGCTACAGTGAACCTAACTCCTGCCTGAGTTTCCAGACCACAACCAGCAATGGTGATAACAATTTGGGGTGGCCAAGATTAAAGTACTGAGCCATCTAATTAATACAAAGTATCCTCAGGCATTCACCAGTATAACACTCATTTTTCAAACTACCCACCATCCACCCAATTAGCAGACATGGCAGGAAAAATAGGCCCTGAAATGATTATGATGCAATGTGAAAATTGCTATAATGAGGATATGTACAACATATAAAAAGAACAGGAAGGAAAGAGGCTGTAAGTCTGTCTGAGGAGATGGAGAAAGATTACTGAAAAAGCTGTATCCCAATTGAAGCTTAACAATAAGGAACGGTGTGAGAGGGACAGGGTATTAGATGGAGAAGATGTGCCAAACGAGAACTGTATAAAGAACATGGTACACATAGGAAACTAAAAGCAAATACAAGAGCTACTTATCATTTTTAGCAAAAGAGGATGAATCACGACTTCATACCCAACTGCATACCATTTTCTGATTCACTCTTCATTTCCAATTCCAAGTTATCATCATTTGTTAGGTCTTCTCCAAGCACAGCAGCCCAATCTTTCATCTTTATCAAACGTTCAGTCAGAGACTTGACATTTAGTAAAGAGAGAAAAACAGAAAGAGAAGGTAATAATGCCTTTTGCTAACTGATTTACAACTTCTGAATGTGTAGTTATAGTTTAAAAATCAATCTACATAGATAACAGTACATGACCTCTTATTCACCAGCTGATATTGAGACATATACTCTGAAAAACTATAATATTTATTGATTATTAAACTCTGCAAGTTAAAAACCACACTTGGTTATTCCTAAATCAAATACGATACTGGATAATGGTCCATTTTTGCTAAATATACTGCCTGACTATAAAGTAACAAAATATTTACTATATTACATTCTTTCCATACCACAAATAACAGTAGCCATTAACCAAACAGTAAATTTTGTGTGAGGTCAAACACCTGCAAGTGAGGTACATGATATATAAAAAGAACACAGGCGAGCCTGGGTTCTATCATAAAATAGAACCTGAACTGGTACATTACAGGTTTTCCAACAGTACTTTTTTGATTTTCTTGAATAAAGAAAGAATTTTCATTGTAAATAATGAAATGACTATGCCATATATTTCTGTGGAAGGGCCCACCTAAAAACCCACTCTGCTCTGTAATTTCTACCCTTTGATCTGTCCCTCTTGAGAGTTCCAGGCAAAAATAACATGGCCTAAAGCTTTGAGTAGAGCTTGAGATTAGCATCTCATTCTTATTCTGCTTAGGAAGAATCTCAAGTTCTTTAGTAGAGTAAGTTTAGGGAAAAAATAAAAGAACATGCCAAATCATGAAAACAACTAAAGCTGGAATCTTCAAAAAATTCATAGCAACAACGTAAAGAGGATAAATGAATAGGTTTCAAGATGGCAATGTTCACTTCACTGCATAGATTACAGAATGTTAGTTTTATATCTTATTACTTGATACTCACACCTGAGTATGTTTGCAGCTTGAAAGCATAAGATTTAAAAGAGAAGGCAGGAAAAAGGGCTAGAAAGGGCAAATAAGGAGTAAGGAAAAGTGAACAAATCCTAAAAGTAAAAATAAGTTACCATATTCTTATTACAGTCAAGTTTCAATTAGACTTATTTTTTGAAAAGTATTTATCTCCGTGAGAGTACATACAATAGCTAATCTAGGTATTACAGATATTCAGCCAATACATATAACTTCATCTGTCCAATTTCTAAAATTCTTTCCAACCTCTTTTTATCAAAAGAAACAGATGGCAGTCTAAAAGACAAAGGTAAAATCCATTATTCTTTTTTCTCTTCACTCAATACCTACGCTAAAATACAAAGGACAAAAAGGACATACAGAATGTTGATATATAGACTACAAATCTAAAAGTCTTCAAGGAGCATTTGGGAGCAAGATGATAATATCAGTACAAATTAAAATGAATGCCCAAGAAGTACACACCCTCTAATTTGACCAAATAAATTATAAAAATAAAAGTTTCAAAAAACAAAAATTTTCAAATTTCAGAATTAGTATAACATTCTAGCTGCCTCAGTCACTAAAACCAAAAGGCCCATTTACCTTGATCTGATTTTCTTTATCATACAGAACTTGCTCTGCATATGCTTTGGACTCTTCAAATGTTATTTTCTGTTTATTAAGTTGACCCACTTGTTCTTTCCATTCTTCAGCTTCTTGTAAAAGCTAAAATTCAAACCCAACCAAGAAAAAAAAAAAGCAACTTGTTATTTTTCATACTTAGGTGTAAATGAATTTATTTATATATACATACACGATTTTTTTTAAATTTTTTTAACATTTATATATTTTTGAAAGACACAGAGAGAAGGAGCACTAGTGGGGAGGAGCGGAGATAGAGAGAGAGAGAGGGAGACATAGAATCTGAAGCAGGCTCCAGGCTCTGATGCCCAATGTGGAGCTCAAACCCACAATCTGTGAGATCATGACCTGAGCTGAAGTCGGACGCTTAACCAACTGAGCCACTCAGGTGCCCGTAGATATAACTTTAATAGATGTTATACGACACAATGTGTTGCTGAGAAGGGAAGGAGAGGGTTAGACAGGAGGAAAGAAGGGAAGGAAGGGTGGGGTCCTGTTTTCAAAGAACTTTCAAGAGGGGTAATGTAAAATAAGAGACACTTAAATATTGTTCAACTGATTTACATAATAAATTTTTATTAAATAAGAGGTTTTTTGAGACATACATATGTTAGATTTGGTCATTTCTTACCATCCCTTAAATAATATATAACATGCCGTAACTTATTTGTACTAAAATTTGTTTTTTTATATCATGTGATGTTTTGTAGTTAGGATAACTAAACTTCCAGAGATACCATTAATATGGAATACATCAAATTCTGCATAAACAATCTTTTACTTAGTATATACTTTTATAGAAAAAATTTTCTGAACATGATACAAAAGGCAAGGATCATTATAAAACACAGATTTGACTACATAACACTTAAAAACCTCACAAATCAAAAAATAACAAAATCTAAAAGCAAGTAACTAGAAAGGAACTCTTAAAAATATATGCGGCAAAGGATTAATAATCTTAAGATGCAAAGAGCTGTTAGAAGTCAAAAGAAAAATAAGAAAAAAAATGAATGAGCAAGCAATTCACAAAAGAAATGGCCCATAGAAATATAAAAGTCCAAATCTATTAAAACTTTAAAACTCGGGGCGCCTGGGTGGCGCAGTCGGTTAAGCGTCCGACTTCGGCCAGGTCACGATCTCGCGGTCCGTGAGTTCGAGCCCCGCGTCAGGCTCTGGGCTGATGGCTCGGAGCCTGGAGCCTGTTTCCGATTCTGTGTCTCCCTCTCTCTCTGCCCCTCCCCCGTTCATGCTCTGTCTCTCTCTGTCCCAAAATAAATAAAAAACGTTGAAAAAAAAAATTTTTAAAAAAAAAAACTTTAAAACTCTATTCTATCAAACAATAATATTGGATTTCTCTGCAAAACTAAGGCATCTTTCCTAGCACAAGAAAACTAAACTTTTTCTATGCGTGTATAACACAATAAGAGAACACAAACAGATTAAAAAAAAATGAGGATTTTCTTGAAGAAAAAACTTTGAATTTGGTTATTAGTGGACTCTAGTGAATGACTTAAAGAAATTGCATACCCAGCATGCAGTCTTAAGAAGTTAGAGGAGTATATTAGAACATGGCATCAGTGAATGTAGGATAGTTTATTTTAAGAACTTGAGTGATTAAAAAGGAGTTAAATGAAAGTAGATGTAAAGAATAAGACAATCTAGGTGAAAATTTTTCAAGATAGAAAAGGTCAGTTTTGATTATAACAGGAAATTTAACACAGCATTTACGACCACTTTCTCCTGAAATCTACTAAGATAAGAATAAATTTACTAAAAGATTTAGGGGGGGAAAAAAGAAGCATAAACCCACAAGAAAAAAAGAAAACAGGTGATGAAGAAAAAGGCAATTCTAGAAGTGGAAAGCAGAAAGAGATATAAGTATGGTAAGAAATACAGCAGAGCAGACAAATCTGAAATCTACATAGAAGATGGGAAAGTCCAAATGTAAGTTGACTTCATACAACCCAAAATGCTTAGAATTTGGAGGCACCAATACTAGGGCTGTAAGTAGGATTGAAAAGAGGAAGACTGAAAGTTTGTATAAAAAATGAAAAACAAAAAACAAAAAAACAGAAAGTCCCTGCACATACATACACATACATTTTGACTCTCCATCCATCCTTCCCACTCACCCATATCTCTCACATGCATGTGCGCACACACACGCACACACATATACGTCTGGCAAAAGCCTAGAGGGTTATTTTCTGGAGAGGTAGAAAATGAAACTCTGGGACACTTGGCCCAGGTGAAAGTGTGAGTAAAATATTGAAAACATAAAAGGATAAAGTAAAGCTGACTTAATGGATAGTGACACACCAACAACCCCCACCTGTCTTAGCTGCTTGCCACACTGTTGGCAAACAGGCTTATCCCTCTCAAACAGAAACTGTGGAGGAATTATCCCTGTGGAAAATGATCTTCAAATACCAACAACTGGGGATCTTCCAAGGAAACACCCTAGCCAGATTACCCTACAGAACAGCCTCCCAGTAACACACACTGAGCTTCCAATTAGATATAAAGAGCTTCACTATCAAATGAGCAGACTGCCATGAATCACCTAATAACTGACTTTAAAAAGAAACTTAGTGGGGTGCTTGGGTGGCTTAGTCGGTTAAGCATCTGACTTTGGCTCAGTCATGATCTCACGGTCTGTAGATTCGAGCCCCGCATCGGGATCTGTGCTGACAGCTCAGGACCTGGAGCCTGCTTCGGATTCTGTCCCTCCCTTGCTCACACTGTCTCTCTCTCTCTCTCAAAAATAAGCAAACATTAAAAAAAAAAAAAAAAAAAAGAAAAGAAACTCATAGATAAAAGACATAGACCCAAACAGAAAATAAAGGAACTCAAAGTAAACAAAACAACTCAGGGAACTGAAAAACACTTCAAAAAAGAAAATAATAATAATAACAATATCCTCAGCAAGCTAAGACACGGCATCCATAAATGAAAAAAAGGCATAAGCAAAACAGGGGCACCTGGGTGGCTCAGTCGTTAAATGTCTGACTTCGGCTCAGGTCATGATCTGGAGGCTCAGGAGTTCGAACCCCGCATCAGGCACAGTTCTGACAGCTCAGAGCCTGGAGCCTGCTTCAGATTCTGTGTCTCCCTCTCTTTCTGCCCTTCCCCCCACTCGTGCTCTGTCTCTCTCAAAAATAAATAAAAACATTAAAAAAAAGAAAAGGCAAAAACAAAATAAAAAAGACCACTTACAATTGAAAAATATAGGAGAATAAGTCAACAAAACTTGCAAAGAAAGAAAACAAAGAGGACATCTTTTGGGGGGGGACAGGGGAGAGTGCGTGCATGCACACATACAAGCAGGGGAAGAGCAGAGAGTGAAAGAGAGAGAGAGAGAGAGACAGAGTCTCAGGCAGACTCCACACTCACTCAGCCTGAGCCTGACATGGGGCTCAATCCCAAGACCTTGGGGTCATGACCTGAGCCAAAATCAAGAGTCAGACACTCAACCAACTGAGGCACCCACACAGCCCAAGAGGACATATTTAAATAACTACTATATAATCATACAAAAAAATCCCAGAAAAAGCATGAAATAATTTCCCAGAACTGAATCAAAACCAAGAGTTTCCATATTAAGAGTATGAAAAAAGACTCACACATCATCATGACATTTCAGAGAACTAGAAACAAGGAAAGATATAAAAGCTTCCTGGGATGGAACAGGTGGCTGGCTCAGTCAGTCCGTCCATCCGACTCTTGATTTTGACGTAGGCCATGATCTCACAGTTTTGAGATTGAGCCCTATGTCAGGCTCCGAGCTGATTCTCTTTTCCTCTCTCTGCCTCTCTCAAAATAAATAAATACTTAAAATCTTTCAGGGAGGAAAAGAGCAGATCACAAAAAGATTCAGCAATCCAAATCTCATCTGACTTCTCAAAACCAATACTGGAAAGTGAAGACAATGGACCAATATCAAAATTTCAAGAAAAAAAACTTTTCCAATCCAGAAGATATCCAACCAAAATGTCAATAACCTTGAGAGAAGACATCCTTAGGCATGCAAAGTTTTTAAAAGTTACCTTCTATACCTATCTCTCAGGAAGCTAATCAAGAAAATTAACCACAAAAGAGCAAGTCTTGGATACAGGAAATAGAAGATCCAACACAGGAGAAAGACAAGGGAATAGATGGGAGTGAAGTGAAATCTCAGGACAACAGAATCATTAACAGACCTAGAGAAAAAGTTCCTATTGGACCAGGAGGATGGAAGGCCTCAGGAAGGATTGCTTCAAGAAAAAAATAAAATTAGTACATTAACAAAGCATTTGAATGCACAAAGTTATTCAGCATCTCCAGAAGACAGATCTCCATGGTATATAGGAAACAAAACTAACCCTAGAGCAAATAAAATTTTGGGTAAAACAGAACATGTAGTAAGAGCACACCACGTGGCTTAGCTATAACATTTAGAAAACTGTAAATAATACAATCAAATGAAAAACTGTCCCATGGAAAAATTTTAACTGTATTGGGAGAATACTGAGACAGTAAATATATGTGGGTGTGTGGTAGTATCTCTACATATGAAGAAAGAAGAAGCTAAATCCTCATTGCTCTAACCACCAGAACTGCTTCTATCTTTAGGCCCCGGACCCATAGCTTCAATCATTCTCATGGATATTCGCTGCCTTCCTTCACTCTGGCTTTAAGGAGTTGGTCCTAAATCCTATTTGCTGTGATTATTAAAATTTGCCCTGGCTCGTTTTCACTACTGGAGGAAAAAGGTAACAGGAGTATACACTTGTGCACCCTATATCAAAGACATATCAAAGGATATTCAGGAGACTGTCCTCCTTTCCTGCTTCCCAGGGAAAGCCTAATCTTGCCCCCAGGATGGGTCAGTCATGAGTATGCCCAGAACATTTATAACTATGTAGTCACAGTTAAAGAGTCCCTAGAGAGTACAAACCTGTTTCTGGCTTTCCTGAAGTTGGGAATTTTCACTCAAAGCATCTTTTATAGCTATCTTAAGTCGTTCTTCATTCATTTGAAATATTTTGAAGGTCGTTTTGGCCTAAGTAAAACACAACATATCAAGCTTATAGGAATTAATTTAATATTATAACTCTTTTTTATACATACTCCCTAAAACATGGAATTAAAGTAAAAAAAAAAAAAAACATGACAATATTAATAGGAAAGACAGTACAGGCTACCAGAAAAAAGGCTACCAGGGTCCAGTCAAGGCTCTGCCACTACCTTGCCATGTGACCTTGGACAAATGATTTAGCCTCTTTTAACCTTTTATGTGCTTTCTAGCAAATTTTGTTAACTTTTTATTATCTGCCTATTTTTTTTTTAAATATGAAATTTATTGTCAAATTGGTTTTCATACAACACCCAGTGCTCATTCCAAAAGGTGCCCCCCTCAATACCCATCACCCACCCTCCACTCCCTCCCACCCCCCATCAACCCTCAGTTTGTTCTCAGTTTTTAAGAGTCTCTTATGTTTTGGCTCCCTCTCTCTGTAACCTCTTTTTTTTTTCTTCCCCTCCCCCATGCACTTCTGTTAAGTTTCTCAGGATCCACATAAGAGTGAAACCATATGGTATCTGTCTTTGTCTGTATGGCTTATTTCACTTAGCATAACACTCTCCAATTCCATCCACGTTGCTACAAAAGGCCATATCTCATTCTTTCTCCTTGCCACGTAGTATTCCATTCTGTACATAAACTACAATTTCTTTAACCATTCATCAGCTGATGAACATTTAGGCTCTTTCCATAATTTGGCTATTGTTGAAAGTGCTGCTATAAACATTGGGGTACAAGTGCCCCTATGCATCAGCACTCCTGTATCCCTTGGGTAAATTCCTAGCAGTGCTATTGCTGGGTCATAGGATAGATCTATTTTTAATTTTTTGAGGAAACTCCACACTGTTGTCCAGAGCGGCTGCACCACTTTGCATTCCCACCAACAGTGCAAGAGGGTTCCCTTTTCTCCACATCCTCGCCAGCATCTATAGTCTCCTGATTTGTTCATTTTAGCCATTCTGACTGGCGTGAGGTGATATCTGAGTGTGGTTTTGATTTGTATTTCCCTGATGAGGAGCGATTTCATGTGCCTGTTGGCCATCTGGATGTCTTCTTTAGAGAAATGTCTATTCATGTTTTCTGCCCATTTCTTCACTACATTATTTGTTTTTCGGGTGTGGAGTTTGGTGAGTTCTTTATAGATTTTGGATACTAGTCCTTTGTCCGATATGTCATTTGCAAATATCTTTTCCCATTCCATTGGTTGCCTTTTAGTTTTGTTGATTGCCTCCTTTGCAGTGCAGAAGCTTTTATCTTCATGAGGTCCCAATAGTTCATTTTTGCTTTTAACTCCCTTGCCTTTGGGGATGTGTCAAGTAAGAAATTGCTGCGGCTGAGGTCAGAGAGGTTTTTTCCTGCTTTCTCCTCTAGGGTTTTGATGGTTTCCTGTCTCACATTCAGGCCCTTTATCCATTTTGAGTTTGTTTTTGTGAATGGTGTGAGAAAGTGGTCTAGTTTCAACCTTCTGCATGTTGCTGTCCAGTTCTCCCAGCACCGTTTGTTAAAGAGACTGTCTTTTTTCCACTGGATATTCTTTCCTGCTTTGTCAAAGATTAGTTGGCTATACTTTTGTGGGTCAAATTCTGGGGTTTCTATTCGATTCCATTGGTCTATGTGTCTGTCTTTGTGCCAATACCATGCTGCTTGATGATTACAGCTTTGTAGTAGAGGCTAAAGTCTGGGATTGTGATGCCTCCTGCTTTGGTCTTCTTCTTCAAAATTACTTTGGCTATTCGAGGCCTTTTGTGGTTTCATACAAATTTTAGGATTGCTTGTTCTAGCTTTGAGAAGAATGCTGGTGCAATTTTGATTGGGATTGCATTGAATGTGTAGATAGCTTTGGGTAGTATTGACATTTTAACAATACTTATTCTTCCAATCCATGAGCACAGAACGTTTTTCCATTTCTTTATATCTTCTTCAACTTCCTTCATAAGCTTTCTATAGTTTTCAGCATACAGATCCTTTACATCTTTGGTTAGATTTATTCCTAGGTATTTTATGCTTCTTGGTGCACTTGTGAATGGGATCAGTTTATTTGTCTTTCTGTTGCTCCATTATTAGTGTCTAAGAATGCAACTGATTCCTGTACATTGATTTTGTATCCTGCAACTTTGCTGAATTCACGTATCACTCCTAGCAGACTTTTGGTGGAGTCTATCAGATTTTCCATGTATAATACCATGTCATCTGCAAAAAGTGAAAATTGACTTCATCTTTGCCAATTTTGATGCCTTTGATTTCCTTTTGTTGTCTGATTGCTGATGCTAACACTTCCAACACTATGTTAAACAACAGCGGTGAGAGTGGACATCCCTGCCGTGTTCCTGATCTCAGGGAGAAAGCTCTCAGTTTTTCCCCATTGAGGATGATATTAGCTGTGGGCTTTTCATAAATGGCTTTTATGATGTTTAAGTATGTTCCTTCTATCCCGACTTCCTCAAGGGTTTTTACTAAGAAGCGATGCTGAATTTGGTCAAATGCTTTTTCTGCATCAATTGACAGGATCATATGGTTCTTATCTTTTCTTTTATTAATGTGATGTATCACATTGATTGATTTGCGAATGTTGAACCACCCTGCAGCCCAGGAATGAATCCCACTTGATCATGGTGAATAATTCTTTTTATATGCTGTTGAATTCAATTTGCAAGTATCTTATTGAGAATTTTTGCATCCATATTCATCAGGGATATTGGCCTGTCGTTCTTTTATTTTTTTTGCTGGGTCTCTGTCTCGTTTAGGAATCAAAGTAATGCTGGCTTCATAGAATGAGTCTTCATAGAATGAGGGAAGTTTTCCTTCCCTTTCTATTTTTTTGGAACAGTTTGAGAGAATAGGTATTATCTCTGCTTTAAATGTCTGGTAGAATTCCCCAGAGAAGCCATCTGGTCCTGGACTCTTATTTGTTGGGAGATTTTGGATAACTGATTCAATTTCCTCACTGGTTATGGGTCTGTTCAAGTTTTCTATTTCTTCCTGTTTGAGTTCTGGAAGTGTGTGGGTGCTTAGGAATGTGTCCATTTCTTCCAGGTTGTCCAGTTTGTTGGCATATAATTTTTCGTAGTATTCCCTGATAATGGCTTGTGTTTCTGAGGGATTGGTTGTAATAATTCCATTTTCATTCATGATTTTATCTATTTGGGTCATCTCCCTTTTCTTTTTGAGAAGCCTGGCTAGAGGTTTATCAATTTTGTTTATTTTTTCAAAAAACCAACTCTTGGTTTCATTGATCTGCTCTACAGTTTTTGTAGATCCTATATTGTGTATTTCGGCTCTGATCTTTATTTAATTTCTCTTCTTCTGCTGGGTTTGGTGTGTCTTTGCTGTTCTGTTTCTATTTCCTTTAGGTGTGCTGTTAGATTTTGTATTTGGGATTTTTCTTGTTTCTTGAGATAGGCCTGGATTGCAATGTAGTTTCCTCTCAGGACTGCCTTCGCTGCATCCCAAAGCGTTTGGATTGTTGTATTTTCATTTTCATTTGTTTCCATATATTTTTAAATTTCTTCTCTAATTGCCTGGTTGACCCATTCATTCTTTAGTAGGGTGTTCTTTAACCTCCATGCTTTTGGAGGTTTTCCAGACTTTTTCCTGTGGTTGATTTCAAGCTTCATAGCATTGTGGTCTAAAAATGTGCATGGTATGATCTCAATTCTTTTATACTTATGAAGGGCTGTTTTTTGACTCAGTCTGTGATCTATCTTGGAGAATGCTCCATGTGCACTCGAGAAGAAAGTATATTCTGTTGCTTTGGGATGCAGAGTTCTAAATATATCTGTCAAGTCCATCTGATCCAATGTATCATTCAGGGCCCTTGTTTCTTTATTGATCCTGTGTCTAGATGATCTATCCAATGTTGTAAGTGGAGTACTAAAGTCCACATTCTTATCAATAAGGTTGCTTATGTTTGTGATTGATTGTTTTATATATTTGGGGGCTCCCATATTCGGCACACAGACATTTATCATTGTTAGCTCTTCCTGATGGATAGACCCTGTGATTATTATATAATGCCCTTCTTCATCTCTTGTTACAGGCTTTAATTTAAAGTCTAGTTTGTCTGATATGAGTATGGCTACTCCAGCTTTCTTTCGACTTCCAGTAGCATGATAGATAGTTCTCCATTCCCTCACTTTCAATCTGAAGGTGTCCTCAGGTCTAAAATGAGTCTCTTGTAGACAACAATAGATGGATCTTGTTTTTTTATCCATTCTGATACCCTATGTCTTCTGGTTGGAGCATTTAGTCCATTTGCATTCAGTGTTATTATTGAAAGATATGGGTTTAGAGTCATTGTGATGTCTGTAGGTTTCATGCTTGTAGTGATGTCTCTGGTATTTTGTGGTCCTTGCAACATTTCACTCACAGAATCCCCCTTAGGGGGATTGGTAGGGCTGGTTTAGTGGTGATAAATTCCTTCAGTTTGTGTTTGGGAAGACCTTTATCTCTCCTTCTATTCTAAATGACAGACTTGCTGCATAAAGGATTCTCAGCCGCAATTTTTTCTGTTTATCACATTGAAAATTTCCTGCCATTCCTTTCTGGCCTGCGAAGTTTCAGTAGATAGGTCTGTCATTAATCTTATCGGTCTCCCTTTATATGTTAGAGCATGTTTATCCCTCGCTGCTTTCAGAAATTTCTCTTTATCCTTGTATTTTGCCAGTTTCACTATGATATGTCATGCAGAAGATAGATTCAAGTTACGTCTGAAGGGAGTTCTCTGTGCCTCTTGGATTTCAATGCCTTTTTCCTTCCCCAGTTCAGGGAAGTTCTCAGCTATGATTTGTTCAAGTACACCTTCAGCCCCTTTCTCTCTCTTCCTCCTCTGGAATCCCTATTATACGGATATTGTTGTGTTTCATCACATCACTTAGTTCTCTAATTCTCCCCTCATACTCCTGGATTTTTTTATCTCTTTTTCTCAGCTTCCTCTTTTTCCATAATTTTATCTTCTAATTCACCTATTCTCTCCTCTTCAATCTGAGCTGTGGTCGCCTCCATTTTATTTTGCACCTCATTTATAGCAATTTTTAGCTCCTCCTGTTTCTTAGTCCCTTGATCTCTGTAGCAACAGATTCTCTGCTGTCCTCTATACTTTTTTCAAGCCCAGAGATTAATTTTATGACTATTATTTTAAATTCATGTTCCGTTATATTGCTTAAATCATTTTTGATCAATTCATTAGCTGTCGCTACTTCCTGGAGTTTCTTTTGAGGAGCATTGTTCTGTTTCATCATCTTGGGTAGTCCTTGAGGTAGCTCCAAACTGCAGGGCACTTCCCCTGTGCTGTCCGGAGAAAGTTGTGTTGGTGGGCGGGGCCACAGTCAGACCAGATGTCTGCCCCCAGGCCGCCGCTGGGGCCACAGTCAGACTGGTGTGTACCTTATCTTCCCCTCATCCAGGGGCAGGACCCTCTGTGGAGTAGTGTGGCCCCTGTCTGGGCTGCCTGCATACTGCCAGGCTTGTGGTACTGCTTTGATGGGATCTGGCATATTAGCCGGGGTGGATCCACAAGGTGCACAGGGTGGGAGGGGCAGGCTTAGCTCGCTTTGCAGTTGTTGTCCCCTGTGGGAGGGGCCCTGCGGCACCAGGAGGGAGGCAGACCCAATGGAGGGATGGATCCACAGAAGCACAGGGTTGGGAGTTTGTGCTGTGCAAGCAAGTTCGGTGATGGGAACTGTTTCCCTTTGGAATTTCGGCTGGGGGATGGGAGAGGGAGATGGCGCTTCCCAGAGCTTTTGTTCCCCAGCCGAGCTGAACTCTGTCTTCCAGGGCTCAGCAACTGTCTCTCCCGGCGTTGTCTTGCCCTCCCCGCTCTCTGAGAGCAGAGCTGTTGACTATTAACATTCCAGATGTTAAGTCCCGCTGGCTGTCAGAACTCACTCTGTCCAGCCCCTCTGCTTTTGCAAGCCAGACTCGGGAGCTCTGCCTTGCCGGACGGACTCCCCCTCCACTGCCCCGACTCCTCCTGCCAGTCCATGTAGCACGCACCGCCTCTCCGACCTTCCTACCCTCTCCCTGGGCCTCTAGTCTACGCTTGGCTCCAGAGAGTCCGTTCTGCCAGTCTTCTGGTGGTTTTCTGGGTTATTTAGGCAGATGTGGGTGGAATCTAAGTGGTCAGCATGACCTACTACGCAGCATCCTCCTACGCTGCCATCTTCCTTGTCTATCTATTATCTGCCTCTCTTAACAGAATTTAAACTTATTGAGAGCTTTTCTATTTTATCCACTAATGGTAAGTGCCAAGCACTTTCAACGGTGGTACACAGCAAGAGCTCAATAAATACTTGTCAAATAAAATAAAATGAAGTTTCCTAAAGTACCTTCAATAAAAGAACTATATCTACGACACCTATATCTCAAATTCTAGTATTATATCTCTTTCTTGAATCATAAAATAATAAAATTAAAATGATTTTCAAAAGCAACAGACCTTCTAGACTAATTCAACTTACTTCAGCCACTTGTGATTTGAGAGATTTTGATTCATCCTCTAGAGACTGTATCCTTTTTGAAATATCCACCATCTGGAAAGACAGTATCAATCTATAAACAAGTATTCACTAAATTTTTTTGGTTTCCAAGAGGCCATATATGTTAGATATATTGTTATCCTAACACTTTCACTCAAAAAATGCGGACTTAAAATTAAGAAAACTTGTCAGCCATATGCTTAAAGGGATTTTATGTGAAAGTTAGACAACAGTAATTCATTTCATGTTTACTCTTCATAACATTTAAGTTCTATAGGCTCAAGATAAATCCCCTAACATCACATCTTACTAAATAATCTCACACACATCTAAATCTTCCTTACTACAGATTTTAAAATAACAAATAAAGGAAAGTTAAAATGTTTTCAAAATGACTTATGAACAATAAGAAAATCCACTAAGTATGTGATAATTCAACTTTATTTATGTAAGCTACCTCCATAGTACACATAGAAAATTTCTGTAAGAATACACAAGAAACTTAACATGGTAACGGTAACCTGTAACAAATAAAAAAGCTACTGGATCTGGAAATTTTTACTCTCCCCTTAACAGCCTTCTGTATTTTTTTGGATTTTTTAGAGTACATATAATACTTTAACTGATACCTATTAAGTTTTTTAAACTCAATAAATTTCCTTTTCCTGCAGTCTCCTCAAACACAAATACCTTACCAATTCATCTTGTTCAGAATGCTTAGATTTCTCTTCTTTTAATTGGTTTTCCAGAAAAAGTATTTCATCCTCAAGTTCAGATTTAGAGATGTTCAGCTTTTCATAGACTGCCTAAAAGAGAAAGCCAACTTTATAAGATAGACATAGGATTTTTTGGTTATGATAAAGCAGATGAGTATAATCACATACATATATTTCAAATTAAATAAATTTCATTTACATATTAGTTCATTTTTATAATATTTAAATAACAGCAATACTAGCAGAGGTCAGCAAACTTTTTCTATAAAAAGCCAGTGAGTAAATATTTTAGGCCTGTAGGCCATGTAGTCTCGGTCCCAACAACCCAACTCTGAGCATGTAGTGAGAAAGCAAAGACATTATGTAAATAAATGAGCATAACTGTGTTCCAATAACATTTATTTACAGGGGCACCTGGGTGACTCAGTCGGTTAAGTGTCCGACTCTTGATTTCAGGTCAGGTCATGATTTCATGGTCGTGAGATGGAGCCCCATGTCAGGCTCCACACTGGGCATGGAGCCTGCTTAAGATTCTCTCTCCCTCCCCCTCTGCCACTCGTGCACTTGCATGTACTCTCTCTCTCTAAAAAAAAAAAAAAAAATTTTTAATTTTATTTACAAAAAAGTAGAGAAACCAAACAATCTGATTAAAAATGGCAGAAGACCTACATAGACATTTTTCCAAAGAGGACACGTAGGTGGCCAACAAAGAAATGAAAAGATCCCCAACATCACTGATCATAAGGGAAATGCAAATCAAAACTACAATGAGGTATCATCTCACACATGTAAAAATGGCTAAAATCAAAAAGACAAAAAATAACAAGTGTTGGCAAGGATATGGAGAAAAAGGAACCCTTGTGCACTGTTGTTGGGAATGTAAACTGGTACAGCCACTGTGGAAAACGGTATGGAGATGTCTCAAAAAGTTAAAAGCAGAAATACTATATGATCCAATAATTCTACTGCTGAGTATTTATTCAAAGAAAACTAAAACACTAATTCAAAAAGATACACACTCCCATATGTTTATTGCACCCTTATTTACAATAGCCAAAATATGGAAGCAACATTAAGTGTCCATCAATGGATGAATGAATAAAGAAGATGTGGTATATATACAAAATGGAATATCATAGAACCATAAAAAAGGATGAGACCTTGCCATTTGTGACAATGTAAATGGACCTAGAGATATTATGCTAAGTGGAATAAGTCACACTGAAAAAGACTAATACCAAATGATTTCATTCATATGTGGAATCTAAAAAACAAAACAAATAAACAAAAAGCAGAATCAAATCTATAAAATCGGAGAACAGACCGATGGTTGCCACAGGAAAGGCAGTGGGGAGATAAGCAAAATGGCTGAAAGGGAGTAGGAGATACAGATTTACAGTTATGGAATGAATAAATCATGGCAATAAGAGGTATAGCACAGAAAATATAGTCGAGACTGTAATAGCATTGTAAGGTGACAGATGGTAGTTGCACCTGTGATGAGCATAGCATTAAAGTATAGTGATACTGAATCACCATGTTGTAACATTTGTGTCAACTACACTCAAATAAAAAAATTAAAAAACAAAAACAAAACAGAACAGGTGCAGAACCCAGAATATACTTTGCCAACCTCTGCTCTAAAGCATTATAAAGGAAAAAATGAGAAGTCTGATTTAATATAATTAAAGATATAATAAAAAATAAACTAAAAAATTAATCAAGATTGCTTCATAGTAATATTCTGAATTGAATTATGACATATTTTCTGGGACTTTTTAATTTTAAATGATTAATCACTGAATTATTCCAATTTGATTTTAAACACTGTAACAAACATACCTCTGATATTTGTGATCCTTCAACAAACTTGTTTAAAAAAAAAACCAAAAGATTCAAATAATTTAATGGAAGCCAAGAAAAAAGAAAGAACAAGTACATACTATATTATAGTAGTTAAAACACTTATTTCTATATATTTTCCCAAATTTGGTTACTTGATTATATGAATTCCCGGATTTGAGTCAAAATTAGTCTATTGTTTCGATTTTATCTACCAATTCAACCATGAAATTTTTGTAATTCTATCACATATAGTTTATGCTCAATTACATTTACCAATTTTAAAAATAAACACTACATGGTTCTTCAAATTACTAAAATCAGACAAAAACTTCCAAAATGTTCATTTTAATTTTACTGCTAGATCATGTAAATTCAATGCCTTAAAAATAAATCGATGTGTTTTATTTTACCCACAATACTACCAAACTTGAATAAATGCTTTTGCTGTCCAGTTTTTGCTCTTCTGTTAGACTGCTAAATTCCTTATACAGTTCCTTTTTTTTTTTTTTTTAATCAAACTAGTAAGTTACTACTGGAACAGTAGTTAAAACAGGTCAATAAATAAAGTAATTTCAACATGTTCTTGAGGATATCAATAGGTAACAAATGAAGAAGGAAAAGATTAAGAAATATATTTCATTTGGAATTCTATTCATAACTTCCTTTGGACTCTACTAGTTAATTCTGAAACATGACCTATAGACTTTTTTAGTTTTTATTTTAATTCCAGTGAGTTAACATCCACTGTTATACTTATAGACTTTCTGATGATTTTGGACATCAGTGATTCATAACAGCCAAGCTGCACTAACTAAATATGTACACCAAAGGTACTAAGTCCATTGTTTTCTACTTTATTTTAGTATGCTTTTTACAACACTTCCAACTCTAACCAGTAATAAGACACTCCTATTATTTACCTTAATTTGTTGCAGCTTAGCTAAATGACAAATTTTTAGTATTTCCCTTCTTACTACTGGCCAAATCATACCTGGCTCAGAAGAGCTGACTATACATATCTCTTCCAAACTCCACATTCAGTAACATCATGCTGGTACCTTGAAACTGGGAATATTTACACAATCGAACCCAGCAAATGCTACAAATAAGGACTCTGGCTTTTCAGAGAGCCAGCTGTTAAACATTTACCAGAACATCACTGCTTAAAGCTTTGGTCTAGGGGGCCCTGAGTGGCTTAGTCAGTTTAGCATCCAGCTCAACTCTTGACTTGGGCTAGGTCAGGATCTCATGATTTGTGGGTTCAAGACTCACGTCTCTGCGCTGACAATGCAGAGCCTGCTTAGGATTCAATCTCTCCCTTCTCTCTGCCCCTCCCCTGCTCACACATCCTCTCTCTCTCAAAAATAAACATTAAAAAAAAAGACAAAAAAACTTTGGCCTAATTCTAGTCAGCTCTTGACACACTGGGAATGAAGTAAAGGCAAGTACTACCATAATTTACATAATTTATTGCCAGCTACTCCTAAATTTATGAAAACAAATCCTATTTTTCCTTTCTAGAGAAAACTGGGTCAAAAAAAGGGATGGTTACCTTAATACATTTCTCAAGAATGAAGAATAAAGAGCTTGTATATGGCCTTAGATTCTAGTAAACTGGTAAACTGAATATGCCTCACTCAAAACAAGTTAGCAAGAGAGCTCAAATTTTTAAATATTTTATTAAAAATTTATAAAATTAAATATTTATAAAATATTTAATTAATAGTTTAAAATATTTTATACTAATGTTCTATTTCTTATAGTTAATGTTTTATTTAAGTTTTAACATCTAGAAATGCTCTTACACATTTAACATAGTTTTGAGAAGATACACTGTTCTTGAAATTTGTTATTCAGTAAGAATCTTTCTCCCAGCTTTTTTTTTTAAATGTTTATTTATTTATTTTAAAGAGAGAGAGAGAGCATGCATATGCAAGCAGAGGAAGGGCAGACAGAAGGAGAGAATCCCAAGCAAGCTCCATACTGACATAGCAGAGCTCGATGCAGGGCTCAGACTCACGAACCATCAAGTCATGGCCTGAGCCAAAATCAAGAGTCGACCACTTAACTGACTGAGGCACCCAGGTGCCCCACCCCCATCTTTTATAATTATATGTATTATTTGTTTTTACCTCCAAACTTTGCGCTTCTGTTGACTCCTTCTCAAAGCTGGCATCCTTCAAAGATGATTCTAAGCCTTCATACTGAAAGAAAGCAACACTGTAAGGAAAAGCTCTATAAATTTTATTCCATATTTATCTGAATAGGCATCTAAGAAGCAGACAAAATCCACTTCCACGTGTATGTTAAATTTACTTCAATTTACTTAGCTTTAAGTTCTTCAAATATGACCACTATAATAGAGACTGGGCAGCTAACACACTGGCTTGAACAACAAATGACAGAACTTCACCCTTAAAACTAAGAGAACGGTCCCAAGTCCCTATTCACTGAAGAGAAACTAACTCAAACTGGCCATCAAAATTTTCACTTGTAGTTCAAATCATAAAGCAAATAAAGTAGGCAATATTAAGTCTTTAAAGGTGCAAAATAAGGAAAATGAAACATACAATGAGATAAGATTTGGCAAAATGCACTTATTTCAATGCTTTAAAAAAAAGGTGATTAAATAGAAGATTAGGCTATTTGGACCAACCTTCCACACTAAGAACAAAAGATGGTCGAAAACAAAACACAACAAAACAAAAACAACAGGACATGTCTGAAGGCCTTGGAGAGCAAACCAAATAGTGAGAATTTATGATAGAACACGGTATCCTCAGAGAACGAAGTCCAACATTTGACAATTCTTTCTCCCTGCCCAAAAGCAGAGGATGATAGGACAAGAAACCCAGCAGAGATTTTAGTAGAAGTGGGGACCTGAGAGGGAAAAACTTGGGAGTTCAAGACCTAATGAATAGGATGAGCCACAAAGCTCAGGTTTTATGATGGGGCTCTGTGGTAGGCTGAAAAAAGACCTCTCCAAATTCTGTCCTAATCCCCAAAATTTCCAGATGTGATTAAGTTAAGGATCTTCAGATGGGGCAAAAATACAGGATTATCTTGGTGGACCCAACATAATCCCAAGAGTCCGTAGAAGAGGGAGGTAAGAGGATCAAAGTTAGGAGAAGAGACAATGGGAAGATGGAAATAGAGACTGGAGCAATATAGCTAAGAGCCAAGGAATATGGACAGCCTCTAGAAGGTGAAAGAGGCAAGGAAAAGATTCTCTCCTGGTGCCTCCAAAAGGAAAGAGATCTGCTGACACCTTCATTTTAGTTTTATATAAGACTGGTTTTAGATGTATGACCTCCAATGCTATAAGAAAATAAGCCTGTGTTACTTTATGTTACTAAGTTTGTGATAATTTGGTACAGCAGCAATGCAAAACTAATACCAACCCACACTGGCTATCTTATAAGAAAGTCTAAACTGGAAACAGACCAATCCCTTGAAATGAGGCCAAATTTCCAAACATTTTAATCTGTAATTAAAGTAATCTACGATTTGTAATGTTTTAGCCTAGCTGCCTATGAGAAGCAACAGCAAATCCTCACTACAGAAACATCACCCACAACTTCAAATTTTTCTCTACAAATAACCTGGCATTGACCAACACAAGATTTGACTAAGAACCAAGAGAAAAAATGAGCAAGAGAAACAGACTCTTGAGGGATGCAAATAATAGAGTTTTCAGTCAGACATTAAAATAAGTAAGTTTGGGGCACCTGGGTGGCTCAGTGGGTTAAGCCTCTGAATTTGGCTCAGGTCATGATTTCACATTTGTGGGTTTGAGCCCTGCATCTAACAGCTCAGAGCCTGAAGCCTGCTTTGGATTCTGTGTCTCCCTCTCTCTCTCTGCCCCTCCCCTGCTTGTGTTCTATCTCTCTCTCTCAAAAAATAAAATTAAAAAATGTTAAAAAAAATTTTTTTTAACTTAAAAAAAATGTAAAATCTTAAAAAAGAAAAAAATTCCAGCTAATCCATTTGCAGAAATTGCAAGCTGATCCCAAAATTCACAGAAAATGTAAAGGACTCGGTGAGAATAGTCAAAATGATCTTGAAAAAAAAATGAACAAAGTTAGAAGACTTACACTTCCCAACTTCAAACCTTTCGACAAAACTACACTAATCAAGACAGTGTGGACTTGGTATAAAGACAGACATAACAGATCAATGAAATTGACTGAAGAGTCGAAACTTTACAACTTTAGTCAATTGATTTTCAACAAGTTACCAAGATAATTCAGTGCAGAAAGAACAGTCCTTTCAACAAATAATGCTAGGAAAAACTGGATATCCACATGCCAAAGAATGAAGCTGGACCCCTACCTAATATAATTTACAAAAATTAATTCCAAACAAATAAAAACCTAAACATAAGAACTAATCCCATAAAACTTCTAGAAGGAAATATAGGTGCAAATCTTTGTGAGTTGTTTTAGGCAATGGTTTCTTAGATATGACACCAAAAAAAGTATAACCAACAAAAAAAAAAGTAGATAAACTGAGCATCATCAAAATTAAAAACATTTGGGGCCACTGGGTGGTTCAGTCAGTTAAGCATCCAACTCTTGGTTTTGGCTCAGGTCCTGATCTCCTGGGTTCAGGGCTCAGGTCCCACATTAGGGTCCATGGTGACAATGCAGTTTGCTTGGGATCCTCTCTCTCCCTCTCCCTCTCCCTCTCCCCCTGCCCCGCTTGTGCTCATGCATGAGCACATTCTCTCAAAACAATAAATAAAACTTTAAAATAAAAAAAAATTGAAAACATTTATGTTTCAGGAGCACCTGGGTGGCTCAGTTGGTTAAGCTTCCGACTTCAGCTCAAGTCATGATCTCACAGTTCGTGAGTTCGAGCCCCATGTCAGGCTCTATTGACAGCTTAGAGCCTGGAGCCTGCTTCAGATTTTGTGTGTCCCTCTCTCTCTGCCCCTCCCCACTCACACACACACTCTCTCTCTCTCTCTCTCTCTCTCTCTCTCTCAAAAATAAATAAAATTAATTTATTAAAATAAACATTTAAAAAATTTTTTAATAAAAAAAATTTATGCTTCAAAGATACCACCAAGAGAGTGAAGAGACAACCCACAGAAATGAGAGAAAATACTTGCAAATCACATAATCTAATGAGAATTTCACATCTGTAATATACAAAGTTACAACTTGATAGTAAGATGAAAGACCAATTTAAAAATAGGCAAAGGAACTGCAGAGACATTTCTCAAGAAAAGATAAACAGTCAATGAGCACATGAAAAGATAAGTGCTCCTCATAATTAGCCATCAGAGAAATGCAAATTAAAATCACAGTGAGATAACAGCTTCATACTCACTAGGATGGCTAAAATCAAAAAGACAGATAGTAACAAGTGTTTGGAAAGATGTGGAGAAACTAGAACACTCACAAACTTGTGGTAGGAATGTAAACTGGTATAGCCACTATAGAAAACAATTTGGCAGTTCCTAAAAAGTTAAACACATATCCATCAATTGCACTCATAGGAATATACACCAAAGAATTGAAAACACATATTCACATAAAACTTGTACACAAATGTCCATAGCACCATCACTTGTAGCAGCCAAAAACAGAATAACCCAACTGACAAACACATATATAAATTGTGGCAAAGAAGAGTATTTGGCAAAAAAAAAAGTACTGATTCATACTACAACATGGATGAACCTTGAAAACATAATGTAAGTGAAAAAAGCCAGTCACAAAGGACTATATATTATATGATTCTATTTATGTGAAACGTCCAGAATAGGTGAATCTAATGTTTATTTATTTTTTTTTTTTGAGAGAGACAAACAGAGAGAGAGAGAGAGAATGAGTGGAGGAGGGGCAGAGAGAGGGAGATACAGAATCCAAAGCAGGCTCCAGGCTCTGAGCTGTCAGCAAAGAGCCCGATGTGGGACTCGAAGTCACAAACTGTGAGATCATGACCTGAGCTCAAGAAGGACATTTAAACAGACTGAGCCACCCAAGTGCCCCAGAAACGGCAAATCTATACACAACATGGATGAAACTTGAAAACATTTTACTAAGTGAAAAAAAAACCAGACACAAAGAACCACATGTTGTATGATTCCATTTATGTGAAATGGAACACAGAGCAAACAAAGTTATAGAAAAAAAAAAGGTAGATAAGTTGTCTAGGGCTTGGGAGTAGGGGAAACTGGGTGAAGGGTGATAACTAAGGGCTACAGGGCCTCTTTGGGGGTAATAAAAATGTACAAAAATTATGGCAATGGATGAACAGCTGTAAATATACTAAAAGCCAGTCATTTGTATACTTTAAATGGCTGAACTGCATAGTGGGTAAATTATATTACAACAAAGCTGTTAAGAAAAAGCTATACTATTGGGGTGCCTGAGTAGCTCAGTTGGTTGAGTGTCCAACTCTTGATTTCAGCTCAGGTCATGATCCCAGGGTGTAAGACCAAGCCCTGCCTCGGGCTCCATGCTTAGTTCTCAGCATAGAGGCTGCTTAGGATTTTCTCTGTCTCCCTCTGTTCTTCTCACCCACTTGCGTGTTCTCTCTCTCTAAAATTTTTTTAAAAAATTTTTTAATTTTTAAAAACAAAGAAAAAGCTATACTATTTAGATGACTTTCAAAAATCACCAGATACCAGGGAATAAATCTAATAAAACATGATGAGGACCTCAACACAAAAATTTAAACAATAACAGAGAGGTTTTAAAAGATGTTAATAAAGGAATATACTATATAGTCCACGGATAAGAACTCAACATTGTAAAAATGTCAGTCCTCTCCAAATTGATCTATATATTCAATGTAATCCCAACTGAATTCCTAGCAGCCTATGTGTGTAAACTGATGAACTGATTTAAAATCTATATAGAACAGCAAAGTACCAAGATCACCAAGACAATCTTTAAAAACAAACATGGAGGTTTACACTGTCAGCTATCAAGAATCGTTACAAAAAGATAGATTAAAAAGCATGATATTGGCACAAGAATTTTAAAAACTGACCAAAAGAACAGAAGATATTATAGAAATACTCAAATATATACAGCACTTGATTTAAGATGACACCACGAAACAAAGGAAAAGATGGTCTTTTCCATAAACAGTACTGGTTAATTCAACATCCATCTGAAAAACACTGAATCTTGACTTCCAAATCACACCATTACAAATTCAATTACAGGTGAATTAAAGACTAATTAAATTTGGGTTAAACTGTTTTCCCCAAAATTTATATGTTAAAGCCTCAGTACCTCATAATGTGACCGTATTTGGAGACAGGCCCTTTAAAGAGGTGATTAAGTTAAAATAAAGGCTTAAGGATGGGCCCTAATCTAATCACATGATGTCCTATAAAAAGAAGAAATTTGGACACAAAGAGAGATACCAGAAACAAGCACCTGGACAGAGGAAAGACCAGGGGAGGTCCAGGCAAGCAGGCAGCCACAGGCAAGCTAAGGAGAGGAGCCTCGTAAGAAATCAAACCTGTCAACCCTTTGATCTTAGACTTCTAGCCTCCAGAACTGTGAAAAAATTAATTTCTGTTGGGTAAGCCACCTGGTCTGTGATATTTTGTTATGGTGGCTCTACCAAATTTATACAAAGACTAACTGAGAAAAGTAAAACAAAGCTTCTGAAAGTAGCACAGAAGAATATCTTCATAACCTTAAGTAGACAAAAATTCTTAAATAAGAAACAAAAAGCAGGCATCATAAAGACAAGATTAACAAATGAGACTAGGTTAAAATTAAGAACTTCTGCTTACCATTGAAATAAAAAGGCAAACCACACAGTGAAGGAAAATATTTGCAATACATATGCCTAACAAAGGACTTGTGTTCAAATATAGAAAATATTCTACGTATCAAAAAAGAAAAAGAGATAACCATACCTTTTCAAATAAGAAAAATAAAAACAAAACAAAAAACCCTTAAACAGGCAACTTCACGAAAAAGATATCCAAACAACCAATAAACATATGAAAAAGGTGCTTAACCTCATTAGTCAGGGAAATGAAAATGAAACCACAATAAAACATCACTATGCTCTTACCACAGTGGTTACAATTAGTAAGACTGGTAATATGAAGAGCAACTGAACTCTCACACTTTGCAAACAAGCACTAATAAACTTACACAGAAGTTTCTGCACTGCAAAGTGTAAAGTCTTCCAGCTCTAACACGTATATAACATTTTCAAAAATGTCTTACCTCTTTCTGAACAAGGCTAAATTTTTCAAGTAGTTTACATTTTTCATCAAGCAGTGTAGAAAGTTCTATAGCCAGCTTGTTCTCTCTTCCTGAAAAAAAAAATTGTATTATATGTAAATTGTTTTAAGGTTCAAAATTATGAACAATAATGATGAGATCTATAATAGAAAAAAGAGCTTACCCACATAAAGCCGGCTTCTAACCTGAAAAAAAAAATTCAACAAAATTATATTAAAACAAATACATATTTAAGAAAATCTGACTTATTTAACTTCTATTACCAACTTAAAAATAACTGGTTTCTGGGGCACCTAAGTGATTCAGTTGGTTAAGTGACTGACTTCGGTTCAGGTCATGATCTTGTGGTTCGTGAGTTCGAGCCCCACATCAGGCTCTGTGCTGACAGCTGGAGCCTGGAGCCAGCTTCAGATTCTGTGTCTCCCTCTCTCTCTGTCCCTCCCCCTCTTGCAGTCTCTTTTGCACGCGCGTCCTCGCACTTTCTCTCTCAAAAATAAACATTTTTTTAAAAGTTAACATAAATAACTGGTTTCTTACTGCCTTAGTATGAATATACATTAACTGAAAGTGTTCTTTTTCCAATGGAAAAAATGCTACATATTAAAGTCTCTCTATTGAAGATTCACATTGTATATAAGCATACTGAAGGTTCTGAAATAACTCAACCTTAAAGATAGCAGTTTCATTTCATTTAGTCCATTGTTCTTCAAATATATTTTACCCTAAAACAGGTCCCTTCCTATTTCAGGAAGCCCTTATTAACATCATGTTTTCCAAAATAACAGTTTGAGAAATGTTTACCACAGGACCATGGATCTGAATAGACTTCAAAAAATGAAGGAAAAACTCCATTTGTAAAGGGATCAGGCTTAGGGAACTTAAATGGGGACTTAAATCATCTACAAAGATATATAGGTATAAAATTAAAAAACAAAAGTTTTAAGGTCAAGGTACAGTGGAATCAGTATTGATGAGGACTAAATCAGTGCACTAAATCACATTAAGGAACGATATCAAAAGGTAACAGGAAGCTGAAAAAAATTAAAAAACAAAAGTTAAGACACATGGAAGACAGAAGTAGAAGGGACAAAATCCAAAAAATAGTCTCAAAAAGAGAAAATGAAATGTAAAATGCAGAAGATAACTCCTAAAATTAAAAAAAGATAAAACAGGGGCAGCTGGGTGGCTCAGTCAGTTCAGCATCCATCTCTTGATTTCAGCTCAGGTCATCACCCGAGGGTGATGGGGACTGTGCTCCATATCAGGCTCCACGCTGAAGAGTGGAGCCTGCATAAGATTCTCTCCCTCTCTCAGCATGTCTGTGTGGCTCAGTTGGTTGAGCAACCCACTCATGATTTCAGCTCAGGTCATGAACCCAGGGTTGTGGGACAGAGCCATGCATCAGGCTCCATGCTGAGTGTGAAGATTCTCTCTCCCTCTGCCCCTCTCTCCTCCTTGCACTCTCTCTAAAATAATTTTTTTATTACAAAAAAAAAAAAAAAACATTCTCTCTGTCTCTCTCTCCTCTCCCCCACTTGTGCTTTCTCTCCCTCTAAAACAATAAGTAAATTAATATAAATAAATAAACAAGCAAACAAGCTCTCATATTAAAAGATTCCAGAGAATTCTAAAAATATTTTAAAATATTCAAACTTAGACACATTATATTGAAATAACAATGTCAACTTAAAAGATCCTAAAAGCTTTCACAGAGAACAGATCATTTATAAATAAGAATCACACTGCCATTAGACCTTTTAATAAGTAACATGAAACGTAAAAAGACAAGGAAGTAAGGCTTTTGAAGTATTAAAAGGACAGAACTTTGAACCTAGAATGTTTATATCAAACAAATTACCATTCCAAGTGAGGACTTAATTCAAATATCCTGAAGCACTCAAAATAAAGTTGCAGAAGGTTTGCCACGCAAAGATCTACACTAAAAACAATTTTGAAAGAAGCATTCAAATATGGGAAGAAGTAAATCCAGGAGACCCTCAAGAGATACATCAAGTAAGGGCCAAGTATCTTGGCAATAATTTTTGTGGTTTGTAAGGGATAGGGACAGAGTAGAGGAGAAAGTTAAAAACAAAGAAAACAAGAAATATATCTGAGTAGTAAAGTGAAAGAAACCAATGGATGTGAGAGTATGTTAAGGTTCTTGTCTTCACTGTAAAAAGATTTACTTACCAATGTAAAAGAATTTAAACATAAAAAGTGGAATAAACAAAGCTGAAAGAATTTAGTCCAAATATATCAATAATCATAACATATGTAGACAGACTAAACAGTGAAAAAACAAGAGATTGCCGGAATAGACATAAAAGAAATTTACAGAGGTACCTGGTTGGCTCAAACAGTTAAGCATCAGACTCTTTATTTTGGCTCAGATCATCAGGCTCATGATTTTTTTTAATTGTTAATTTATTCTTTTAATTTACATCCAAGTTAGTTAGGATCTAGTGCAACAATGATTTCAGGAGTAGATTCCTTAATGCCCCTTACCCATTTAGCCCATCCCCCCTCCCACAACCCCTCCAGAAACCCTCTGTTTGTTCTCCATATTTAAGAGTCTCTTATGTTTTTGTCTCCTTCCCTGTTTTTATATTATTTTTGCTTCCTCTCCCTTATGTTCAGCTGTTTTGTATCTTAAAGTCCTCATATGAGTGAAGTCATATGATATTTGTCTTTCTCTGACTAATTTCGCTTAGCATAATACCCTCTGGTTCCATCCACATAGTTGCAAATGGCAAGATTTCATTCCTTTTGATTGCCATTGTACACATCTTCTTTATCCATTCATCCATTGATGGACATTTGAGTTATTTCCATACTTTGGCTATTGTTGATAGTGCTGCTTATAAACATTGGGGTGCATGTGTCCCTTCGAAACAGCATACCTGTATCCCTTGGATAGATACCTACTAGTACAATTGCTGGGTCATAGGGTAGTTCTAGTTTTAATTTTTTGAGGAACCTCCATACTGTTTTCCGGAGTAGCTGTATCAGCTTGCATTCCCACCAGCAGTGCAAAAGAGATCCTCTTTCTCCGCATCCTTGCCAACATCTGTGGTTGCCTAAGTTGTTCATGTTAGCCATTCTGGCAGGTGTGAGGTGGTATCTCATTGTGGTTTTGATTTGTATCACTGATGATGAGTGACACTGAGCATCATTTCATTTATCTGTTGGCCATGTGGATGTCTTCTTTGGAGAAGTGTCTATTCATGTCTTTAGCCCATTTCTTCACTGGATTATTTGTTTTTTGGGTGTTGAGTTTGATAAGTTCTTTATAGATTTTGGAGACTAACCCTTTATCTGATATGTTATTTGCAAATATCTTCTCCCATTCTCCCAGTTGCCTTTTAGTTTTGCTGAATATTTCCTTCACTGTGCAGAAGCTTTTAATTTTGATGAGGTCCTAATAGTTCATTTTTGCTTTTGTTTCCCTTGCCTCCGGAGACATGTTGAGTACGAAGTTGCTGCAGCCAAGGTCAAAGAGGTTCTTGCCTGCTTTCACCTCAAGGATTTTAATGGCTTCCTGTCTTACATTTAGGTCTTTCATCCATTTTGAATTTATTTTTGTGTATGGTGTAAGAAAGTGGTCCAGGTTCATTCTTCTGCATGCCCTGTCCAGTTTTCCCAGCACCACTTGCTGAAGAGGCTGTCTTCATTCCATTGGATATTCTTTCCTGCTTTGCCAAAGATTAGTTGGCCATACATTTGTGGGTCCATTTCTGGGTTCTTTATTCTGTTCCATTGATTTGAGCGTCTGTTTTTGTGCCAGTAGCGAACTGTCTTGATGATTACAGCTTTGTAATACAGCTTGAAGTCTGGGCTTGTGATGCCTCCTGCTTTGGTTTTCTGTTTCAAGATTGCTTTGGCTATTTGGGGTCTTTTATGGTTCCATACAAATTTTAGGATTGTTTGTTCTACCTCTGTGAAGAATGCTGGTGTTATTTTGATAGGGATTGCATTGAATATATAGATTGCTTTGGGTAGTATTGACATTTTAATAATATTTGTTCTTCCTATCCAGGAACATGGAATATTTTTCCATTTTTTTGTGTCTTCTTCAATTTCTTTCATAAGCTTTCTATAGTTTTCAGTGTGTAGATTTTTCACCTCTTTGGTTAGATTTATTCCTAAATAGTTTATAGATTTTGGTGCAATTGCAAATGGGATCGATTCCTTGATTTCTCTCTCTATTGCTTCATTGTTGGTGTATAGGAATGTAACCGATTTCTGTGCATTGATTTTATATCCTGTCACTTTGCTGAAAGGCTCATGACTTTATGACTCATGAGTTCCAGTCCGGCATCAGGTTCTACACTGAAATGTGGAGCCTGCTTAGAATTCTCTCTCTGCCCCTCCCCCGCGTGCTCACGCATGCACGCTCTCTCTCTCTCTCCCCAGTCCCTCCCCCGTCTCTCCCTCTCTCTCTCAAAATAAATAAACTTAAAAAAAAAAAATTCACACAGGATGCACATTAAGTAGAAGACCATAGAAAGACTAAAATGTACAAGGACAGAAAAAGACCTATCAAATATCACCCAAAAAAGTTGCTATGGCTATAAAAATGAGAGATAAAAGAAACCTTAAGACAAAAGAATCACTAACATTAAAGAGAGTTACCAGATACTGACCAAAGGTTCAATCCACCAATAAGAGATATAGCAATTCTAAACATGTATCCATCTTATAAAATATGCTCAAAATATGTTAAGCAACAATTGCAGAACTACAAAAAAATTATAAATCTATCAAGAGAGTGAAATTCAGTCAAATTCTCTTCATTCTTGATAAAAGAAAGCAAAGAAGAAAAGAACAAGAATATAATACATGAACAACACAAATTAGTCTTCCCCTAATTGATGAGATACAGAATGATATACATGTATCTGCTCTCAACAGTAATCGGTGGAAAAGAATTAAAAAAAAAAAGATCTACACAGTCCATGCATTTGAACTCTTAATACGTGGCGTGGCAGATGAGCATGAAAATGGTTGTATCTTGGAGTTAAAATTAGACCGAATCTTTACCCCATTCCAGGCAAAAAATTACATTCAAGATCAAGGACATGTTAAATGCAAAATTTTCAAAGAATTTCTGTTCTCTGATGAGCAGACAAAAACATGGTAAGGAAGATGAAACAATGTTTCATACTGCGACACTGGCAACAAGGATAGCTTAAAAGGTACAAACTCACAACTAGTAGCAAATAAGCCCAGAGATCTAATGCACAGTATAGTAACTATAAACAACACTGTATTATAATCATCAAATCTGCTAAAAGACTAGAACTTAATTATCCCAACCACTAGAAAAAAATTAACACATAATGTAACAGAGGTGCTAATTATCACTAAAATGGAAATTATAATATATAAATGTATCAACATTTATAACATTAATTAACATGTGTACACCTTAGATTGAGAAAATGTTACATGTCAAGTATACTTAGACAAAAACAAAGAAATTATGAAAAATATTTTAAAAAGGAAAAAAAAAAACAGGTGTGCTCAGTTGGTTAGGCATCCAACTCTTGATTTTGGATCAGGTCATGACAGCACAGAGCCTGCTTGGGATTCTCTCTTCCTCTGTCTCTGTACCCCCAAAATAAATAAATAAACATTTAAAACAGAAAAAAGAAAAAGGAAATAGAAAATGGACAAAAGACTTGAGGAGGCAGTGTACAAACTAAACAAATGGCCTTTTAACACATGAAAAGATGCTCAACCACAGTGGTAATCCAAGAAATACAAATTACAACCACAATAAGAAAATAAATGCATACCTTCAAACATGGCTCAAATTTAAAAGTCAGTCAGTACCAAGTGTTAGTAAGTACGTGAAAACAACTAGAACACTCATTAATTTCTGGTAAAAGTGTCAACTAGTATGAAGACAACTTTGAAAAATAAATTTGGTGCATCTACTAAAACTGAGTACATCTACATATACTATGATGCAGCTATCTCTCTCCTAGTTATATAAACAAGAGAGATGTATACATATGTTTCCCAAACAGCCCATAAAAATGTACATAGCAACACTTTCCATACTAGCCCCAAACTGGAAACAACCCAAATATTCATCAACAACAGAATGTTAAATAAAATGTGGCATATTCATAATCAATCAATCAAACTAAAGACACCATCAAGAATATCTAAACTACTCATAGAAAAATGGCAAAAGACCTAAATAATTATTTCCAAAAAGAACAAATACAAATGGCCAATGAATTTATTAAGAGATTTCAATCTACTTGGTGATCAAGAAATTAAAATCAAGACTATGATAAGACTCCATTTTATACCCACTCAAAATGGCAATAATAAAGAATGTCAACAATAACAAATGTTGGAGAAGAAAGAGAACAAGTGGATCTCTAGGAGCTCCTATATATTGCTTGTGTGAGTGTAAACTGGTATAGACAATTCGGAAAAGAATTTGTCATTATCTTTTCAAAGTAAAACCTCCACATACCCTATAACCCAGTAATCTCACATTAAGTTTACTCCCAAGAAAAACTTACAAATATACTACAGGAGACATGTATAAGAATATACACAGCAGCACTATTTGTAACAGAAAAAAACATGGAAATAACCCAGATGTCCAAAACCATAAAATCTACATATAAACTGTAGCATATGCTTACAATGTAATATTCTAAAGCACTCAATATGGAAAAAACCATAGCCCTATCCAAATATATGGATAAATCTTAGCAACAGAGGATGGACTAAAAAAGTTACAAGATATGTCTTATGGCATTATACCAAATAAGATTATATATTATACTTGAGAAATATATGTAGATATGACCACCAAAAAAAAAAGAAAAAAAATTTAAGGCATGGGAATAATAAACACAGGATCCAGAACAAGGTTACCTCTAGCACAAGGAGAAAAGGGGATGAAATGAGGGAAGATCACCTAATGTAAGTGATAGTCCATGTTTTGGTTTCAAGTTGAGTGGTAAATTCACAGATTCTTAGTATATTGTTAACAATAAACACAGATTTAAATAAATAAATAAATAAATAAATAAATAAATAAATAAATAAATAAGAAATACAGGTAGGGTATTAGTGTAGAATACTTCTACAAATAAAGTCTTTAACATTTTTACACTTAGAAAAATTCTTCTAAATCCATATTCAATTTCTAGTAGCCACACATTAACACGAGGAATACACATAACAGGCTAATACGTTTGCTTAAAATAAAAGATAGATTTCTTTTTTTTAACTTTTTTTTAAATGTTTATTTCTTTTTGAAGGAGAGACAGAACATGAGTGGAGGAGGGGCAGAGAGAGAGAGAGAGAGAGACAGAATCCAAAGCAGGTTCCAGGCTCTGAGCTGTTGGCACAGAGCCCAACACAGGGCTTGAACTCACAAACTGCGAAATCATGACCTGTGCCAAGTTGGACAATTAACCAACGGACCCACCCAAGAGCCCCAAAAGATATATTTCTTATGTTAATTGTTCAACCTGAAGACAGATGAATATTCTCTTAGTATTGGTTACTTACCGATCGAAAACTTCTCCACAAAAACAAGAGAACAGCAAAAACTCCAACAACACCTGCACATATTACCATTTCCCATGGGAAACCATAGGGATTAGGACCTGGTCTCATATCTTCAGGCAACACTGCCACAACCTTCAAGACAAAGAAAATTAACTTCTTAAAAATGCACGTTTGATAAAAAGTGTCGATTACAAACTGCTTGCTATACGTGGAATGTTTGTGGCCCCACAAAATTCCTATGTCGCAACCAAATCCCCAGTGTGATGGTTATTTGGAAGTGGGGCTTTAGGGGTGGTGATTAGATCATGAGAGTGGAACCCTCATGAATGGGATTAGTGCCCTTATAAAAGAGACCACAGAGAGTTCCCTTGACCTTTCCACCATGTGAGGTTATAAGAAGAATGAATCAGGAAGCATATCCTCACCAGACCCAGGATCTGCTCCGCCTTGATCTTGGCCTTCTCAGCCTCCAGAACTGAGAACGATGTTACTTGTTTAACAGCCACCCAGTCTGTGGTATTTTATTATAGGACCCCACATAAACTAAGACACAAACACAAGTACAGGTTTATGTGTAAACACTCTTAACATCCATTTCATGAAATAAGCTGCCATACTACCAAACAGAAGGTACCACGTATATTTTTCTGGCAATTTTCAATCATCAAGTGATGAAAAATAGCAGTATGGTGAAACGCAATGATTTCAAAACTGGAGTTCTACAGAGATGCCTCAGATTTCCGAGAATAAGAGAAGGAGAGATGGCCAAAGAAAGAATCTGAGCTCAGGTGTTCTTATCCTGCTATCAACCAGTTTAGGTTTTATGTATAGAATATACTGGGTTCCATTTAAGATTTCCCCATGGGGGGGAAAAAACAGATCTGCAGCTTAGAGAAAAAAAAAAAGTTTGAAAACCAATGATGAAGCTTTGGGTTTAGAATCTGAATGCCTCTATCTACCCTATTTCTGTGGCTCCATTCTCTTATCTATCATGGGATTAATGCTGTTTGAACATGCATGACAGGTACTCAGGAAAGGTTAACCATTTCCATCAATCCTCTTTCAAAGACCATGATCTTGTAACCATGGCCTTTCTATACTACTTCTCTCCCTCGCAGGTCTTCAGCACAAAACAGCTTAAGGCTTTTACAATTCCTTCTATATTTCATCTTTCTCTAGGTCAGCTCATTATTCATCCTCACCCAATGGGGTTATTCTTTTCTTTGTTACCAGGCCCCAAACATTACTCAAACACAGAAAGGAGAATAGTACGGAGAAAAAGAAAAATGTCCTTTTAAGAAAAGACCTGGAGAAAAAGGAAAATGTCCTTTTAAGAAAAAACCTGCAGTCTAATCAGGTCTGTTTCTTTCCAGCGTTCAACCCAAAACCCATATGAAAAATCTTTACTTTCTAAGATCTTTCTACCTAGAACAACACCCTTTAATGTCTATTCTCATTTCCCAGATCTGTTTTATAACTCTGATCCATATTAAGTACCCCTTCCAAACTACTGTCTGTTGTTCATTAATCTGTATTAAATAAACCTGATTATACCTCTTCTAAAAAAAAACAAAAAACAAAAAACAAACCTTTAATTTCTGTCTCTCCCTACATTACCCCCGTTACTAGTTCACCAGAAATGTGTTAGTATTTTTTAAAAATTTCCATCAAAGAAAAGCCCAGGACCAGATGGATTCACTAGTGAATTCTACCAAAAGTTTACAAAAGAATTAATTCCAATCATTCTCAGACTCTTCCAAGAAACAAAAGAGGAGAGAACTTTTCCTAATTCATTCCATGAGGCCAGTATTACCCTAGTATGACAGCCAAACAAATATATCACAGGAAAAGAAAAACACACATCAATATATGATGTAAATGCCAAAGTTCTCAACCAAATAATAGCAAACCAAATCTAGCAGCATATAGAATGAATTATATACCAAGTGCCATTTATACCAGAGTACAAGGTTGGTTCAAAAAAAAAAAAATAAATCAATATTATATACCATATTAGTAGGGAAAAAAAATCACACAATCATCTCAATAGACACAGAAAGGACATTTAACAAAATCCAACATCCTTTATGATCAAAACATTCAACAAATTAGGACTGAAGGGAATTTTCTCAACCTAATAAGGGACATCTATGAAAAACCAACAGCTAACATCTTACTTAATGATGAAAAATTGAAAGCTTTTACCTCAAAGCTGGAACAAGGGGGACACCTAGCTGGCTCAGTCAGAAGAGCATGTGACTCTTGATCTCAAAGTCATATAAGTCTGAGCCCCACGTTTGGTATAGAGATTATATGAATAAATAAATATTAAAATAAAATCAAGACCAAGAAAAGGATATTCACTCTCTCCATATTCACTCAATATTGTACTGGAGGTTCTGGCCAAGGCAATTAAGCAAGAAAAAAAAAATCAAAGACACCTATATTGTAAAGGAAAAACTAAAACTACCCCCATTTGAAGATCACATAATTTTACATACAGAAAATCCTAAATAATCTTAAAATTCTAAAATAAGAAATAGTTCTTAATAAGAAACTATTAGTGCTAGGGGCGCCTGGGTGGCGCAGTCGGTTGAGCGTCCGACTTCAGCCAGGTCACAATCTCGCGGTCCATGAGTTCGAGCCCCGCGTCAGGCTCTGGGCTGATGGCTCAGAGCCTGGAGCCTGTTTCCGATTCTGTGTCTCCCTCTCTCTCTGCCCCTCCCCCGTTCATGCTCTGTCTCTCTCTGTCCCCCAAAAAATAAATAAACGTTGAAAAAAAAAAGTTTAAAAAAAAAGAAACTATTAGTGCTAATAAACAAGGTCAGCAACATTGTAGGATACAAAAATCAATACAGAAAAATCTGTCCTATTTTCTATACAATAGCAATAAACAATCTGAAAATGAAATTTAAAAAATTGCTATTTACAATAGCATCAAAAAGAGTAAGAGACTTAGGAATAAAGCAAACTTTATACTTTGAAAACTACCAAACACTGTTGAAAGAAATTTAAGTTCTAAACAAATAGAAAGACATTCTATGTTTCAAATTAGAAGACTTAATACTGTCCTGATGGCAATACTCCCCAAACTGATCTACAAAATCAATGCAATCCCTATCAATAGTCCAATTGCCTCTTTTGCAAAAAAAGGACAGACTGATCCTAAAATTTATAGAGAAATGCAAGGTATATAGCAGTTCCTTCTCTATAGCTATATAACCATACACAGACAGACAAACAAGAAAAAAAAAAGAAAAGAAAACAATGTTGGAGTACTCACACTCCCCTATCACAAAACTTGCCATAAAGCTATCATAATCAAGACAGTTTAGCAACAGCCTAAGGATAGACACATAAACAATGGAACAGAAATGAGTATCCAGAAATAAATTTATGGTCAACTGATTTTCAACAGCAGTATCAAAATAAATCAGTAAAGAAAGAACAGGCTTTTCAACAAATGTTACTAGTACAAGTGGATCTCATACCATAATTCGAAATGGGTCACAGACCCTAACGTTAGAGCTAAAACTCTTAAAAGGAATCATAGTTGTAAATCTTTGTGACCTTTTTTTTTTTGGAAGTTTATTTATTTATTTTGAGAGAAAGAAGTGGGGGGGGGGGAGGAAGACAGAGAGAAAGAGGGAAAGAGATAGAATCCCAAGCAGGCTCTATGCTGTGAGTGCAAAGCCTGATGCAGGGCTCAAACCCACCAACCATAAGATGAAATCATGAGCTGAAATCAAGAGTCAGAGGCCTAACCAACTGAGCCACCCAGGATCCCTGTAACCTCATTTTAAGCAATGGTTTCTTAGATATGACACCAAAAGCACAAACGACCAAAGAAAAAATAAATTAGTTTTTATCAAAATGTAAAACCTTTGTGCTTCAAAACTTTTTTACTGTATTTATTTATTTTAATTTTTTTTTTAATTTTTTTTTTTTCAACGTTTATTTGTTGTTTTTGGGACAGAGAGAGACAGAGCATGAACGGGGGAGGGGCAGAGAGAGGGAGACACAGAATCCGAAACAGGCTCCAGGCTCTGAGCCATCAGCCCAGAGCCTGACGCGGGGCTCGAACTCACGGACCGCGAGATCGTGACCTGGCTGAAGTCGGACGCTTAACCGACTGCGCCACCCAGGCGCCCCTGTATTTATTTATTTTGAGAGAGAGTGCACAAGCAGTGGAGGGGCAGAGAGAGAAGGAGAGAAAGATAGTCCCAAGTGGCGCTCAAACTCACAAACTGTGAGATCATGACCTGAGCTGAAATCAAGAGCCGGACAGTTAACAAACTGAGCCACCCAGGGACCCCAAATCTTCACGCTTCAAAGGTCACCATCAAAACAGTGAAAAGATGGGGCACCTGGGTGGCTCAGTTGGTTGGACGTCCAACTTCGGCTCAGGTCACGATCTTGTGGTTCGTGAGTTCGAGCCCTGTCAGGCTCTGTGCTACCAGCTCAGAACCTGGAGCCTGCTTCAGATTCTGTCTCTCTCTCTCTCTCTCTCTCTCTCTCTCTCTCTCTCTCTGCCCTTCCCCCGCTCACTCTGTCTCTCTCCCTCTCCTTCAAAAATAAACATTAAAATAATAATAATAATAAAATAAATTAAATAAATAAATAAAAATTAAAAATAATAATTTTTTTAAAGTGAAAAGACAATCCACAGGCTGGGAGAAACTATCTGCAAATCATGTATGTGATAAGGATCCTGTATCCTGAATATATTAAAAAAACTCCTATGACTCCAACAACAAAAAGGCAAATAACCCAACTTTTTTTAAATCGGTAAAAGAAAGGAATAGATATTTCTCCAAGGACGATACACAAATGGTGAATAAGCATATGTACAAATGCTCAACATCATTAAAATTAGAGGAATGGAAATCCAAACCACAATGAGATACCACTTTACACTCACTAAGGTGGCTAAAAACAAACAAAAAAAAATTATTGGAGAGCATGTAGAAAAATTAAAACATTGCTGGTGGAGATATAAAGTAGTGCAGTGTCTGTGGAAAACAAAAACTTAAACATATGGTAAATATGACCCAGTAATTCCACTCCTAAGTATATACCCACGAGAACTGAAGACATTCACAAAAAAACTTATACACAAATGCCCACAGCAGTATTACTCATAATAGCCAAAAAAGTGAAAACAACCCAAATGTCCATTAACTATATGGATATTCAAAATGTGGCATATCCATACAATGGAATATTTTTCGGCCATAAAAAGGAATGAAGTACTATTACTAGCTACAATATGGATGAATCTTGAAAGTATGCTAAGTAAAAGAAGTCATAAAGGCCACACATTACAGGATTCCATTTACATGAAATGTCCAGAATTGACCAATTCATAGAGACAAAAAGTAGATTAGTAGTTGTCAAGGGATGGAGAGAGGGGAGAATTGAGAATGACTGCTAATAAGTACAGGGTTTCTTTTGGGGGTGATGGAAATATTCTGGAATTGTGGTGATGGCTGCACAACATAGTGAATATACAAAAAAAAAAATCACTGGACACTATAGGGGCACCTGGGTGGCTCAGTAGGTTGAGCGTCTGCCTTCAGCTCAGGTCATGATCTCACAGTTCATGAGTTCGAGCCCCACGTCGGGCTCTGTGCTGACAGCTCAGAGCCTGGAGCCTGCTTCGGATTCTGTGTCTCCCTCTCTCTGCACCCCCCCCACTCATGCTGTCTGTCTTTCTCTCTCTCAAAAATAAATAAACATTGAAAAAAAATTTTTTAAAGATTAAAAAAAATCACTGGACACTATAAAAGACTGAATCTTATGTGAACTATAGCTGAACAAAAAAATATTTTTTTAACTAAAAAAAAAAAAAAATTAAAAAGCAGAACGATGTTGTGCCATCCTAGCCCCCAGGCCCATGTGGTGAGCATAGCAGTTTTTAGCAAAGAAATCATCCAGGTAAAAATACATTCACAGGAGAAAAAATTCTGCAAGAATTCTGCAATTCCTCGTGTGTCTCTCCATTCACAGTCCTATAAAAACTAAGTTTTGAGGGGCGCCTGAGTGGCGCAGTCGGTTAAGCGTCCGACTTCAGCCAGGTCACGATCTCGCAGTCCGTGAGTTCGAGCCCCGCGTCAGGCTCTGGGCTGATGGCTCGGAGCCTGGAGCCTGTTTCCGATTCTGTGTCTCCCTCTCTCTCTGCCCCTCCCCCGTTCATGCTCTGTCTCTCTCTGTCCCAAAAATAAATAAACGTTGAAAAAAAAAATTTAAAAAAAAAAAACTATAAAAAAAAAAAACTAAGTTTTGATTATTGTTTTCAGTGAAGAAAAGGAAATATGTACAATCAGAAATCATCATTTATGCCACAATATACTTCTCTTCCAATAAACCCTCTTTCTGTGAATGAAGAAGCTGCCATAGCCAGAAACCTGGGAGTCATTGTAGATGCCTTCTCTCTCTCATTCTTCACATCCAACGGACAAAATCCTACCCATTTTGGCTCTTAGCTACTAAATATTTTCCCCATTCAATATCCTTTTCTTTATCACTACTTGACAACTCTGTCATCTCTTCCCTACACCCTGTTTCTAGTTTTGTTTTTCTTACATTTCATCTATACACTACTAGTAGGAAGCTCTATTTAAACTGAAAGTCTAACCACTGAAATTCTTCAAATGCTCTCCAGCACGTACATCAACTGGAACCTACGTATGTCTCCAGCAACCATTATTGCACATCATTCCGAGCCTAGTTTGTACTCTAGTAAAACTGAGTTCCCTGCACAGACGATGTTGTTTCATGCCTCCTCTGCTTAAGCTACTCAGTTAGCCTGGAAAGTCTTTCCTAAACACTCAAGAAAATACAATCTCTCCCACCCTTCAATTTCCTTAGCACTTTCTGTGTATGCTTTGATAAGCACTTCATCGGTTTCTACTTTGTACTGTTTTTGTTTTTGTCTTCTCTCCTTTAACAGCATGATACCAGAGGTCCAAACTCAGTCCATTTAGATTCTCCACAGAACTGTCATACACACACACACGCACACACACACACACAAAATCACTATACACGCTATAATTGAATGACTGAATACCATAACAGTATTTTTAATACAGATAACAAGAAACCAATAATCGCAACTGCCCCAATATTTTAAAAGACTTTTTAATGCAAATAGTCTAAAACATAGGGATAGAAGTGCCCCAAAATATGTCACCAAAGACACCGATAAACACTTGAGAAAAATCTATGCAACCTGATTATAAACTGATCTTAAAAATATATAGAAATTTTGAACACTGGGAGTTCAATATCTCCAGATTTTACATTAACACGACGTTTTATACTAAACACACACACACACACACACACACACACAGAAAGAAACGAAGAACAATCTCAAGGTAAAGTATCTCAAAAGAGCATTCTTTAGTAAAAGAAAACGCAGAATTATAATCCCAACTCCCCATCCAGGCTTAGGTGTCCTTTCAAGACAACTAGAACTTTCAGCACTAAAGGGAATTCATTTCAGAGGATCAGTCCTTAAGTTTCTCACAGAGGGAGAACCACGTGTCACTGACCCGTGTTCAAAATAAATAACATGACGGAAAGGGAAATCGTTTTAGGAACCCGAAAACATTTAACACACCTTTGCAAAATCCCGCTAGGAAAATGCTCTTTTCACCTTCCTGATCTCCTGGTCCCCTTCCATCACCTAAAAAACCACCTAAGCCGCCTATGAACCAGCCTCGGACACAGGCCCGAGCCCGACAGCAGGTGAGGACTGGCTTCAGGACCTCTAGCCACGGCCGCTCAGACCTCAAAGCCAAAGTCGGCGGCTTCCTTCCCCAGGAGGCTCCTGCGACCCCTGGGCCAAGTAACACTGATCGCGCCTGGACTCACCCTGCGTAGCTTTTCCAGTACCAGACCCAAGTACGACTGAGGGGCAGACCCGGGCCCCTCCATGGTGCCAAGGCTGCCTCAGCTATAGCGGCCGCAGCCCGGGCCTGGCGGAGCCACAACAAGCAGCAGAGAACACACAGCTTTCAGTCCGGAACCCAAACCTGCACCGGGCAACAGGAGCAGACCACTGCTGAGCCGGCTGCGGGGGGTTGCTGGAGAGAAAGAAGCCGACAGGCCTCAAGTGTGCAACGCTCTCCAACCGGGAAGCCTCGCCTCTAGTTACACTCTATGTTCTGAACATCCGGAGGTCCATACCCATCCCTCAGGAGCCTACAACTAGCCCTCTCCTCACCGTCCACCCCTCGATTTGGTTTCGGCCAGGCCGAGGCGGGTAGGCTGGGAGGCGGGGACGCCAGGATGCGGTAAGTTTCCCCTCCATCTTCGCGCGAGGTCCGTAGACGTGTCCTTGCCTTTCGTTCTTAAAGGGGCCGGCGCTCTACCTGGCCAAGCCGACCACCCTTGGAAGTGGAGGGTCTCGAGGCAGAGACAGTGGAATTTGGCCTCAGGCTCTGCGCTGTAGTGTGGGCCACTAGCCCAGAAGAGTGGGGTTACGGCTCAGGACTCTCCCCCCCCCCCGCCCCCAAAATCTGGCCGCAGTAGCGGCGAGGCTTCTCTTGGAGATCCCTAGGCGTCAAGCCTCACGTGGTGAGCGCGGCGCGGCCCCTCGACCCAAGGGCAGACGCCAGGCCAAACACCAGCTCCCAGCACTTTCCTCTCGCAGAACATCAAGAGTCACCCCCACTGAAGCCCTGACAGCATCGTACCCCGGGGAACGCTGCGGGCCCAAGGAAACCGGCAGCCGCCTTCTTTCCAGTCAGAAAATGGCCTGCAGGGCCCGTGCCTGCGTACTGCCAACCGCGTCCGGACTTTGGACTTTGGACAGGAAGGCGTCTCGGGTCAGCCGTGGTTCAGACAGAGTTTAACCTCTCCCACGCTAGAGAACTTCGATCGGGTCTCCACTGCCCAGAGGAGGTTCGAGTGGTTTACGCATGTCTACCTAAGTTACCTGGGCACTTGCTAGACAGAACTGTCTTAAACTCTATGAGCTCCTCGTTGCCCAAATGCCAAAGCAGACCCCTGTGGACCTTGGCTGGACGACTGCTGTTCTCCTCTGAGAAGGGGAGCAAAAAGTAGCAGCTGAAAGTAGCACCTTGCCTTCTAAATTTAGGACCCTATTTTTAGGTATGTTGAATAAAGTACGGAGGGCTGGATTTGTTCGTGGGAGACTTTTAGCTGACATGGGTGTAAAGGATAACCCCTGGGTCTTCCTTGCCAGCAATGATAATCCTCAACAAGCTCGGCTTTCTACAAGTCCTCAGGGAAGCGACAAAAAGGAGCAGATGCTTCTTCCTAAACAGGTCACCCGAGAAAACTCAATAGTTGAACAAAATCTTGAATCCTTAGGAAATTTCCCTAATGTAAGCTGGCAGCAACAATTGTGCCAGAAAGAATTAAAAAAAAAAAAAAATGGCCAAGTTCACAGCAAATGATTTGAGGGCCCAAATGGGGCCTAGTTTTTTGGAACTCAAAGTGCTCTCTTTTGCCACATCAGCCTAAGGAGTTTCAGGAACAATCGGTATCAGAAACAGGAATTGCTTAATAATTCTCCATTTTTAAGATATTACACAACCTTCATATATGCTGGTCAGTGTGTATTGAAATTAAATTACGTTAATAGCTTATTAAAGTCAAAACAGAAGCATAACCAGAATTTTATACTTAAAATTTCAGAGAATCTTAGAACAATGCATTTAGAGCATTGTATTACTTGATAAAAATTCTTTAATGTCTGAACATTTTCAGGAAACTCTAAAATCATTTTCAGCTTTCAGGACTTATTTATAACCTAAAACATTTTTTTAACTCTTTTGCCCACCCCTAAAGCAGTCTGTGCCCTTTTCCAATTTTTCAATAATTACCATTCCAAATATTAGGAACATAGATTAGGGACAAAAGAATAAACGAAGTTTTTGAAAACTCTAAAAGATTCCCCTGTAGCAAAAACACAGTAAAACTTAAATTCGGTGCCAAATTCAAACCTAATTTCTCTTTTGTACACTTAATAGTCATATAGAAACTTACCTCTTCCTCTAGATCTTTCAATTCCATTTTTTAAAAAGTTCATGTTAAAATATCTTAACATATAAATAAAGTTCTACTAAGTTCCCCATATCCTTGAGAAAGATTTCAGATTCTAATACATCCTGCACTCTTCTGTTTAACACTGACTGATCCTGTTTTGACACTTGTGTGGTAAAGGGGTACTGTAGGTGGAGTTGTGACTACCAACCTATAATCCAATTTCATGGACATCACTCCTTATTAAATTTTTTTTCCTTAAATATCATTTGCATTAGTATCCTCTTAAAAATCTACAATTGAAAAGAGATATCCTGAATTTGATAACTGATAAAAGTTAAATTGAATGTTTTATTTATAGTCTATTCATATAGAATACATAATTTTAACTATATAAAAGACATTCAAAGATTGTTCTCAAGAAGACATGGGATTTTGCTGTCTTATCTAGGCCTGCTTTGAAGGAAATGGAGAACAAATGCTCCTATGTTAGTCACAGTAACATTAGAAACATGCTAACCAGTAAACTTTGTCCTCAACCTAGAAATTGATTTCCCTTATGCGGGCCCTATTGCAAAGCTGTAAGTACTAGTTACGCCCATTTAATTAAACATAATTAAACGATGTCGAAGGCTATAGGATCTAGTCCCTTGGAAGAAAACCAAACATGCTGAGCCACGCTTTCATTCTGTGTACTAGCGATTTAAGAGTTGTTCTCAGAGCATATTGAATCAGGAGTTACCTGTTGAACAAGAGCTAGGTAATTTCCATTGTTTACTCCACATATAAATGAAACATTCTAGTTAGGAATAGATAAATGTTAGAATTCAAAGAGTCTCCTCAATTATGAAATAACCTAGATAAAAAGTATTAATTCCTATTACAAACAATTCAAAGAAAGTTATGTTGTGTACAAAATCTAACCGAAATTACTAACAAATAGAAACAATTACCTGAAACATCTAGATAAAAGAAAAGGAAACCCTTTCACCTAAATTTAACTGGAAAATTGCTCAGATTTTCCATTTACTTGCAGCTTTTCAAAACTATGTTATGGGAGTTTAGTAGATGCACGAAGATTGTTAGAATTCTAGACCTGGCAGGAAGTCTTCAGGACATTTGGTCCAAATATTATGAACTTAAAGCCCTATAAAGGCCGAACAGGTGAAATAAATGCAGGGAAATGAAGAATTCCTGTGTATTCAATGCAAGCACTATTCCCCTTGAGTTTTTTTGGCCATGTGAAAATGAAAGACTATATATTACAGTCTTCTACTTTTTCAAGAGAACCCAGAAATTCAGATTTTTGTATTAACTCACCTTTTAAATGTTGGCAACTGGTTCATAATTTTTTAAACAATGCACAAGTCAGCTTTAACCAGCAGTCTGTCATCTGGTCTCAGCTTCTGATGCTAGAGTTTTAAACTTGAGACTGCCCTACAGAATAAGTGACTTTCCAAGGTCACGAGATAATTTTTTTTTAAAAATGTTTTTTTAATGTTTCTTTATTTTTGAGGAAGAGAGAGAGAGAGACAGAGTGTGAGTGGGGGAGGGGCAGAGAGAGAGAGACACACACAGAATCCAAAGCAAGCTCCAGGCTCTGAGCTATGAGCACAGAGCCCGACATAGGGCTCGAACTCCCAGACCCCGAGATCGTGACCTGAGCCAAAGTCGGACGCTTAACTGACTGAGCCACCCAGGCACCCCAAGGTCACAAGATAATTAACACAAAACTAAATAAAATATTTCATGTCTAAAAAATGTCAACCAAAATAGTTAAAGTAAAATGTGTTTAACTATATCTACTGAGTCCACAAAAATAAACATACTTAGCATAGCCTTTACTAAATAGCACTTAGGAGCAGTGAATATAGCATACTGATTAATAAATTATTGTTATTTTTTAATTTAGTAATTTCACTAGTATAATTTGAGAGGGAAGGGTTGACATGGGAGGGATGTGTCAAGAGGACATACAAATAAGCAGAACTAATTCCATGGGGAGTTGAAAGTTTTATTATATCTTTTTATTTTTTTTAATGTTTATTATTTATTTTTGAGAGAGACAGACAGAGTGTGAGCGGGCAACGGGCATAGAGAAAGGGAGACAAAGCAGGCTCCAGGCTCTGAGCTGTCAGCACAGACCCGACACAGGGCTGGAACTCACAAACAAACCACGAGATCATGATCTGAGCAGAAGTCAGATGCTTAACCGACTGACCCACCCAGGCACCCCTATTATGACTTTTTATAATCATTACTATTAGTTTTTCTTTTCTCTTTTGATGGAGCAGATTTCTAAGTAAAGTTTTTAATCAACATCTTTAAGACCAAATCATACAGAGTAAATTAATCACTATTCTGGACTTATTTACCAGGTAAGGTCAACTCTCTGGAACTTAGCAAAGAAATAAAGTGAAGAGGAAGCCTCTGAAAACAAAATGGTATATGTTATTAAGCCCAGTTTTCACTAAGATTCTTACCACAGTCACCACCATCTACCTGGTCACCCAAGCTAGAAACCTGGTAAGTTATCCTCACTTTTCCATTTTCCTCCCATGCTACATTCAATCAATCATTAAATCCAATGAATTCTGTCTACAAAAGATCTATCTAGTTTGTCCTTTCAATTATTTTAACAACCACCATCAGATATTAGATCAAAAGTTTAAAAACGTGGCTAGTGGGCCAAACTCGATCCAAAGAACGTTTTATCTGACCAATATGGTACTTCTTTTTGTTTGTTTTAAAGTGTATTTATCTATTTTTGAGAGAAAGAACAGAGGGGAGGGGCAGAGAGAGAGGGAGAGAATCCCACGTGGGCTCTGTGCTGACTCAGGGCTCAATCTCACACAGTGAGATAATGACCTGACCTGAAATCAAAAGAGTGAAATGCTTGGGGCGCCTGGGTGGCTCAGTCGGTTAAGCGTCCGACTTCAGCTCGGGTCACGATCTCGCGATCTCGTGGTCCGTGAGTTCGAGCCCCGCGTCAGGCTCTGGGCGGATGGCTCAGAGCCTGGAGCCTGCTTCCGATTCTGTGTCTCCCTCTCTCTCTGCCCCTCCCCCATTCATGCTCTGTCTCTCTCTGTCCCCAAAATAAAAAAACATTAAAAAAAAAAAAAAAGAGTGAAATGCTTAACCACCTGAGCCACCCAGGTGGCCCCTAGTATTTCTTTTTAATGTGAATATTTGCTAGCATTAAAAATCAAGAGATTTCACACAAAATATCCACATCTCCACTTTTCTTGAAATATCAGAAAATCTGGTAAAACCAGGCTAAAGGTAAATAGCAGCTACATACTTTGGAGAAAGCATACACACTCTAGTTAGTTACAGTTCTCATCTTTACCTATGCTTCACTCATTCATTTGAGTTTATATACCCTGTTTTAGACCTTCACCATTTATTTCCTAAACTAATACAATAAGTCTTCCTTTTAACATTTTATTTTATTATTTTTTTAAGTTTATTTATTTATTTTGAGAGAGAAAGCAAGCACAAGCAGGGGAGGGGCAGAGAAAGAGGGAGAGAGAGAGAATCCCAAGCAGGCTCTGCACTCTTAGTGTAGATGTGGGGCTGAGTGCCTGATATGGGGCTCAAACTCACGACCCTGTGATCATGAACTGAGCCGAAATCAAGAGCCAGGCACCCAACCAACTGAGCCATCCAGGCACCCCTAAGATTTTACTTTTAAGTAGTCTCTATACCCAATGTGGGGCTTGAACTCACAACCCCAAGATCAAGAGGCGCATGCTCTACTGACTGAGCCAGCCAGGCACTACCCCACCTTTTTTTTTTTTTTTTTACAGATTTTGCAATGCAATAAATTCTTGACCAGGCCTGCCTTTGGTCTTTACCTGTTTAATCCTTATTTGATATTTGATAATATCGACAGATAGACTTTATAAATGCAACTTTTTCATTTTACTCACTGCTTAAAACTTCAATAGTGCCCCATTATCTACAAGATAGAGTTCAAATTCCTATTATAATATTTGAAGCTATTCTTGATTTAATCCCTATATAATCTTCATTATCATCCTATTTTTAATTAGACTAAATTGGTTATAATTCTCCAAAAATGCATGATCTATTCCACTTACTTTTAAAAATGCTCTCTCCTCAACCTAGAATGCCCATCTTTTCTTTGTGTGGCTAACTCCTCCTCTTCCTTCAAGGTAAGCTCAAGTATGATCTCTGAGACACTTTCCCAGGCTTCTCTTCCCCCACCATATCCAGCTACCACTTCTGGTCAGTCTACTAGAGCATCCGTAGGGTGATTAATGTATCAGTAGCCTCCTTTGTCTATTACAGAACTGTATTATAATTATTGCTTTTTTTACCTATGTCCTCCAACTAGAGTAAGCTCCTTAAGGCAACTACTGTTCAATTACATCTTAAAATGTAAGAAGATAAAAGTGCTTCTTCAATTATTTATATGTTAGAGTAGATGAGAAAAGGAAATAACATTTGTAAAAGGCCTTCTATGTGCCAAGTACTATCGCTAAGCCCTGTGGAATATCTCATTTACAATAAATGAGATAGGATTTAATAGGATTTACAATAAAGGGGTGCCTGGGTGGCTCATTCAGTTGAGCGTCCAACTCTTGATTTCAGCTCGAGTCATGATCTCACAGTTTATGAGATTGAGCCCCGCATTGGGCTCCGTGCTGGCATCATGGAGCCTGTTGGGATTCTCTCTCTCTCCCTCTCTCTCTGCCCCTCCCTCTGCCACCCCCACTTTCAAAAGTAAGTAAATAAACATTTTTTTTAAGTGGAAGATTTTGGAATTTTTGTTATGGCTTGGTTAAATTTTAAGATATTTGTTGCTTTTGTAAGAGTCTTATAATGTACCATTTTGAGATCCCAGCTATCATTCAGATATTAACAATTTGCTTAAGATTCATTTTAGCTCCTATTATTTCCAAGCTATATCATTCAGTATAATTCTCCTGATTTGAAAAAAAAGGGAATAAAATAGAAAGAAAGAAAAAAAACAATGCTCATGATCAACAAAACTTAAGGAAAGGTTAAAAAAATCCTTAACAATATCCATGCAACAAAACATTCATGTAAGGAGAAATCCTACATGTAAGATTTTATAGAAAGACCAACATTATGTAACATTTGCATAAAAGGATTCACTTAAACATCATTTTCAGTTACTCCTATATTTAGAAAATAGGTAAAATTATTGGAAAAGATTTAAAAGGTCAACTTACCCTTTCTGTAAGAATTATAATTGATGAAAATGCAGAATTCATGAAATCATAAATGTCAATTTGAAATAAGTATTTCAGAATCTGATACTCAGAAGCATCTTCTGTCAATTTATAAATAAAAATATGTTAATACTTGATGTGATATAACTTTTGCATTTAATTTCTTCCTTAATTGCTGCATTAGAGAACAAATAACTTGTTTCTTACCTTTTTGAGCAATATAATTTTGAGAAGACAGAGAGTAATCAGTTGAAAACATTTGATTGTTTGGCAGGGTATTTTCCACAGATCTGTCTATTTCCTGCTGAGTAGGTCCTTCAGTATCCAGTGATGTTTTTGATTTTTCATCATTATTTTTAGAAGATGGAGTTTCGAAATGTACTTCTTTATTAATTCTTGTGGTTAACTCTATTTCAGATACCATATCTGTGAATAAATATAGAATTGTTTAGGGGGGTTTGTTGTGGGCTTCCTTTTGTTTTCTAGGCAGGTCATTCTTTGAATTTTTGTGGTCATTGTGATACTTCATTACAGAAAGAATTCCATAAAACATAAACTTCAGCTTGCATTAGTTCCTACTGCGAATGTAATTAATTACCACAGACTTAGTGCCTTAAACAATACAAATATATTCTCTTAGAGTTCTGGAGATCAAAAGTCCCAAAACCAGGGTGTTGGCAGGGCTGTGTTCTTTCTGTTGGCTCTAGAGGAGAAATCTATCTCCTTGCCTTTTCTACTTTTTTGAGGCCACCTGCATCTCTTAGCTCATGGCTCCTTCTTTCATATTCAAAGTCAGCAGTACAGCATCTTATAACCTCTCCCTTACTCTAACCCTCCTTCTTTCCACCTGTAACAAACCTTGTGATACTGGGATAATCTCTTCTTCTCACATCTGCAATATGACATTTTGCCATGTCAAGTAACATATTCACAGGGTCTGGGAATTAAGACATGAACATTTTTAAATGGTCATTATTTAGCCTACCACAATGCTTTTCTTTATTCTTTTACCAAGGAAGAATTTTTAAGACTGTATACAATTCTATTCTCTACATTGCCTTTTTGTCCTAAAACCTATTAAAAAAAAATAAAAAATAACATAACTGTCAACAAAGATGCTGTTGTGCTATTATATAAGCTTATGACTAAGAATAAGACATTAAATAGCTCTCCATAGGATTTCATTCCTGTTAGATATATTTATTATCCAAGAAAGTATAATATTTAAATCCTATTGCAAAAATATATATCCCCGCCATTCAAGAAAATTAGGTACGATAGATTTTTCTTACTTTATCTGTTAGAGAACCAGAAATAGTCAAAATGACCAAAATTATTTACCATATCTACAGCCTCATTTTTTATACAAAAGATTTATTTAAAAACCAGTAAGACCTTACTATATCATGACCTTGTCACACTGGGCTTTTAACACAAGACTTGCTCTACAATACTGGGAGGGGGCACATAAAACAAATCAAATTGATTCAGAAGCATAGCAATTAAGAAATAAAGTAAATTTATTTTTTATTTGTTTTAATGTTTACTTATTTTTGAAAGAGAGAGCAAGATAATGACCTGAGCCAAAGTCGGATGCTTAACCGACTGAGCCACCTAGGTGCCCCCCAATGAAAGTAAATTTCCTTTAATGAGAACTCAGAATTAAACTTCAGAGGGACTCAACATCATACTTCCATTTGGGGACTTGATACAAAAATGTAATTTGAACTGCTATTAGCAGGTGGCAGGAACCACCTTCAAATGAATCTTCAAATTAGAAAATACTGTTTCACCACCTGTTGGGGATAAGTTGAAAATGGAATAATTTAGTATGGTGAGTAGCTATTTTGATGATCACCTCGCCTGGATACTTTCCCATAACCATTCTGCTGGTTGCTGTAATCACCATATATATGGCAGTTGTTGTAACCAGTGTAATAATATACTCCATAACCGCCTATTCTATATAATGAATAGAACAAACTGAGCCAGTTACACAAAGAAAGACAATATTAAAGTTCACAACAATTAACTTCCAAGTTCTGAAACCTAGTCCACTAGGTATTACATGTCTACAGTCCATAGTTGCCAGGATGTACTATTAAATATAAAAGCCATTATCACTCAAAGTTTTAATGAGATTGCTCCAAAGAAGAAAGAAAGCCCACTACCAAAGAAACTATATTAGCCATTTGCACAGAAAGGTACCCATAGTCTTAGGATATTTGAAACAAATTTGAAAATGACAAGGCACCAATCAAATCTCAGGTATTGTACTTTTTCCATTCCCTTGGAGCTTTGTTAATTTCAAAGTCCAATTTTTGTTTCCCCTTTCAGCCCATGTCCAGTTTATAGCATATCATATTATCCAGCAGGTATATTAGAAAACAATGAATAGGGGTGTCTGGGTGGCTCAGTCGGTTGAGCAACCGACTTCGGCTCAGGTCATGATCTCGCGGTTTGTGAGTTCGAGCCCCACGTCGGGCTCTGTGCTGACAGCTCGGAGTCTGGAGCCTGTTTCAGATTCTGTGTCTCCCTCTCTCTCTAACCCTCCCCCATTCATGCTCTGTCTCTCTCTGTCTCAAAAATAAATAAAACATTAAAAAAAAAAGGAAACAATGAATAAATAGAAGCTTTATAAATCCTAAAATCAAATACATCCTTTATATCAAGTGAAAAATTTGAAAGATATGATTGAGAGCAATCTTTATTCGTTAATAATTATAAAATGTTTTATGTTTTATTTTTTTAAAGGTTCTGAAGTTTGCAATTTTTAAAAACTTGTTAATGTTTATTTATTTTTGAGAGAGAGAGAGAAAGAGAGAAACAAAGCATGAACAGGGAAGGTACAGGGAGAGAGAGAGACATGGAATCCAAAGCAGGTTTCAGTCTCTGAGCTTTCAGCACAGAGCCTGACATGGGGCTTGAACTGACAAACCTTGAGATCATGATCAAGACAAAGTCGGACACTTAACCGACTGAGCCACCCAAGGACCTCATAGGATATTTTCTATTTTAAAGCACATTATATAATTTACTAATTTACTAGAGTATGTTGTATAAAAAATATATAGATAGTATAAGTTCACACTATATTCTTGACTTTATTTAAGTTATTTTGGCAATTAAGAAAAATTGACAGCATAAAAATAACATTTTGTATGTTTATGTTGACGAAATAGGGAAAATACTGATACTTTTAAGTAGAATATAAAAGTAAAAAACTCAAGATATTCTCATTCAACTGTTAGTAAAATACATTCTTCCATGAGTATACACAGATATGTGCTTATTTTCACTTTCAGACCCAAAACACCATAAAGTTGTGCTTAGAAATCAAATTAAAATCAACATGGGGCACCCGAGTGGCTCAGTTGGTTAAGTGTCCAACTTCTGCTCAGGTCATAATCTCACAGTTCATGGGTTCGAGCCCCGCATTGGGCTCTGTGCTGACAGCTCAGAGCCTGGAGCCTGCTTCAGATTCTGTCTCTCTCTCTCTCTCTATCTCTCTCTCTCTCTCTCTCTCTCCCCCTCCCCCACTCGCACTCTGTGTCTCTCTCTCTCAAAAATAAATAAACATTAAAATCAATACTAAATTACGTTTTAGATTTCATTCATATACTATGAATGTGTCTGGCAAAGGCAAAGCTACATGTTTTCTTAATTTGGTAATCTCATGGAATTAACATCTTGCTTCAATGAGTGTCCTAAATTTGAGAGGGAATTCAAGAAATTATAAATCTTCTCACTGCTTTTTTACAGAAGTCATAAATCTGTACTGTCAGAGAAAAAATTTATATAAGTTTTGCATTTCAGTGTAAGAAGGCTAATAGAGATTTAATTACAATATTCCTGATTTTTCTGATTTTATGCTACATATTAAATATTTAAATGTGTATACCTTTCAATGATAATATACCTGAGTTCAAATTTATAATGAAAATATATATGCATGTCTTTTGAGAACCTTCATTTTAAAAGGATTATCTGGGGCGCCTGGGTGGCTCAGTCGGTTAAACATCCAACTTCAACTCCACATCATGATCTCACAGTTTGTGGGTTTGAGCCCCACATCGGGCTCTGTGCTGATGGCTCAGAGCCTGGAGCCTGCTTCAGATTCTGTGTCTACCTCTCTCTCTGCCCCTCCCCTACTCGTGCTCTGCCCCTCTCTGTCTTTAAAAAATAGATAAATGTTAAACTAATTAATTAATTAGTTAATTAATTAAAGGATTATCCTTGGGGCACCTCAGTGGTTCAGTTGGTTGAGCATCCAACTTTGAATCAGGTCACGATCTCACAGTTTTTGAGTTCTAGCCCCACATTGGGCTCTCTGCTGTCAGCACAAAGCCTGCCTTGGATTCAGTCTTCCTCTCTCTCTGCCCCTCCCCCCTTGCAGGACACTCTCTCTCTCTCTCTCTCTCTCTCTCTCAAAAATAAACATTTAAAAGGATTATCCTTCCCCAAAATTAATTTAAAAAAATTTTTAATTTGAAACATATATGTCAAAGTTTACCACATTTGTATTGTTGCATCAGATATTCATGTGCATACTAATAGCCATTTATTTTAAGACAATTCAATTTTCAAACATAGTTTAAACCAATCATTTGACTGAATTAACTAATCAGAGTTAAAGGGGAAAAAAGTTCTAACCATTCCTAGCCTAAAGCATTCAGGTAAAATGTGGGATTTACTTCTCAGTTACTTTTTTGTTTTTACACTTATTTATTTATTTTGAGAGAGAGAGAGAGAGAGAGAGAGAGAGAGAGAGAGCATGAGCAGGGGAGGGGCACAGAAAGAGAAAGAAAATCCCAAGCAGGCTCTGCATTGCCAGCACAGAACCCGATGCGGGGCTCAAACCTACAAATCATGAGATCATGACCTGAGCCAAAACCAAGAGTCAGATGCTCAGTTATTTTTTAAGACAAGGATAGGAAAGTATCAGTGCAGTTCTGAAAAGCAGTACTATTGCTTATAATAAGACAATTATTCAGTGTCTATTGCTCTTTCAATTATGAATTTAACATGGCAGTTTGGTGCTGTCACTTATTTAGCCTTGTTCAAAAGATGAAAGTCCCAAGTAGGCAAACACAAATCAGTAACTTACTCTTACCTGTGGACATAAAAGTTAAAACTGAGCAATCAGCTCAGGAACCTGAATACAATGGGACTGTTGTAAATGCAGGATTCAGTGATCTACAATGATGTTTAATGGCATTAGGGGGAAAAAAAAGGCTTAGTCTATTATTAATTACACTGAAACTTGTATGTGTTTAAATTCTTTTAAAATATTGTTTTAATTGCATTTAAAATAAATACATATGTTAAGAAAAATGAATACTTGCCATAATATCTTTTAATTAAATTAATTAAATTAATTTCAGGGTATTATTTTCACATGACTTAAACCAAAGCTTTAGGACTTACATTAGATGTGTAAATCTTGGTGACTCAGTCGGTTAAACATCCAACTCTTGATTTTGGCTCAGATCCTGATCTCCTGGTTAGTGAGATTGAGCCCCAAATGGGGCTCAGCGCTGACAGCAAGGAGCCCTCTTGGGATTTTCTCCCACTCTTTCTGCCCCTCCCCCACTTGTGCACGCTTATGCACACATACACACTTACGCTCTCTCTCTCAAAATAAACATTTTTTAAGAAGGATTTACATTAGATACAGATATGCCTTTCTTACAATTGTTTGTAAACAGAATTTTAAGTCAAATAACATAATGAAGAACGTTTTATATTTAGCTATACTTGGAAAATTCATTTAAATAAGTTCAATTGGAGTCCTTTTGTAAAATAGTTTATATTGCAATATAAATAACTTCCCTAATTTATGTGTTTTGTAAATACCTATATCAGTATATTAGTTTTTCTGTAAATCTGGTTATCTCAGGTTTCAGCCTTTCATAAATATTGATTTAAGATCCAGTGATTCATTTTTTTAATGCAATCTTTCTGATTAACGCAAGTTTTCACTTGGTATTTCCTAAAAGAGTTATTGAAATTATCTAAAAATATTGGCTGCTATAGCTGTTTCTCCAATAGCCAGAAAGTAGGGCCTATGGATTTATCTGAATCCTTTTAGTATTACCTTTTTAAAATAAATTTTAGGGGCACCTGGATGGCTCAGTCAGTTAAGTGTCTAACTCTTGACTTCGGCTTGGGTCGTGGTCTTATGTTTCATGAGTTTGAGCCTTGCATGGGGCTCTGTGCTGCCAGTGAAGAGCCTGCTTGTGATTCTGTCTACCTCTCTCTTCGCCCCTCCCCTGCTTGCCCTCTATCTCTCTCGAAAAGAGGGAAGGAAGGAAGGAAGGAAGGAAGGAAGATTAAAAAAATAAATAAATTTTACATGACCCCAGGTTGTTTTGCATTTAATTAATATCGTAATATTTTGGAATAATCTACTTTATATATATAGAATGACCTATCTTTTTTAGAAGCTTAAAGGAATTTCCTAATATTTTCATAAAATCCCTCAAAATTAGTTGTAATTGCATAAATGTCCTATTCTCGTTTGATCTCCTGTTTTCATATTTAGAAATTCTCACCAAAATAATATAAAAACAGGGAGGGAGACAAAACATAAGAGACTCTTAAATATAGAGAAATATAGAGAACAAACAGGGTTGCTGGAGGGGTTGTGGCTAGGGGAATGGGCTAAATGGGCAGGGGGCATTAAGGAAGACACTGGGATGAGCACTGGGTGTTATATGTAGAGGATGAATCACTGGAATCTACTCCTGAAATCATTATTGCACTATATGCTAACTAACTTGGATATAAATTTATAAATAAATAAATAAATAAATAAATAAATAAATAAATATTAAAAAAAAAAAAGAAATTCTCCTAGCATCACTATATGAAATAATAAATTCTACTAAAGTGATGTTCAGTATGCCTTGGAGTTTTTATAAATATGCTTAAAATATTTTCATATATCTATATTTTAAATCTTCTTTATTTCATATTGTTTTGATATTGTTTTGCTTTATTTTAGTCTCATTTATTCTTCTCAATTACTCTTATCTGCTTTTTCACAAATATTCCTTTAGGATCCAACAAGTGTAGAACAAAATCATTTCCTCTTTAGGCTTTGACAATCTATTTTTAGTCATGCATTACACGTACCCATTTCTCATTTAGCAAAGGGTAAGAATATAAGTCTACATTCTGGTTGAAGGTATTAATTCAGTTAAGAGCTCACATTTTGGAGACTATTAAGAAATAACATATAGTTCTTCTGAAAATTCAAGAAAATCAATCATTTCGAATGGAAATTATGTGTTTCCTGAGTGTGCAACATTGTTGATCTCTTCTTATGAAAGGTTATCTATCATCCTAAGGTTCAGTTGTTCCTGTATTATTGGCCAATATTTGCAGTTTCTAATCTGTCCATCAGAGAGACATCAGAATGGAAATGTGAGAAAGTCATTTTATATAATTCTTTACTTAAAGTAGAATCCACGTTTCTAATCATAGAAATTGCTAAATACTTAGATGCTAGATCTAGAAGTATCCTGTGATACTCTGCCCCTTTCCATAGTTTTCTGTTTAGCTCCCAGAATTGATAGAAAACCGTTCAAATATAGTTATATTGGGAAGGTGTTAATAAGCTAAAAAGTTAATGTAAATGCGCAGAAACCCTCATTAATGAAAATAGAAAGTCAGTGCACATTGTTGAAATTAATCAAAGCAGAACAATATAAAGATTCTATTTAGAAAATAAAAGAAATTTGCTTCAAAGAAAGAAAGAAAGAAAGAAAGAAAGAAAGAAAGAAAGAAAGAAAGAAAAATTATTGTCCCTGGGACAGAGGAGAGAGTAGAGGTGGACAGAAGCAACAAGTTGCTTTTGTATAAAAAGAAAAAAAATAGGCTTAGCACTATTTATATGAAACCTGTTTACATATACTACTTTGATAAAAATTAAAATTTATTGTAAAATACCTTAAGATCTTCTTGGAATATCTATGTATCTCCAATCATTCTTTTTACCTTGGTATTTTATTTTATAATACTAAGATCTAATTCCCAGAGTAAACCAGAAATTAATAAAAGGGTAGTTGATAAGATTGTTATTGACTTTTGAATATGCTGAGAAACATGGATTTCTGGATTTTTTTAATCTGATTTGTACTTATAAGAATAAATTATGTTTAAAAAATAAGTTACATAATAGATATTTTTATACAAACCTGACTGACTGTATCTGCTTTTCAGCATCATAACTTTAATATTATCTGTTTGATAATTTTCAACTGAAAATTCTTCTGTTTCATCATTGTCAACTACATTATTTTCATCCTGCATCTGTTTGGGAGATGGCAATTCTGTTTCCTTTGGAATGTCCTGGAAGTTCCAAGGATTGTCAAAATTATATAAGAAATTTTTAAAATATGGTAATGTATCAGAATCATCTGTTTTCTCTAAGACTCTTTCATTCCCTACTTGATCTTCAGTTTCTATAATTTTTATTGTTTTTATTTCTTGTTCCTTATCAGGGTCAAATTTACTTTTTGGAAGATGTTCATGTTTATCTCCTCCACTTCCTTCTTCACTTTTTCCATCATCTGACATAATTTTATCTTCATTGGTATATACAAAGCCTAGCATACCAAAACCAAAATCAAACCAATTTGGTTTGAGAATTGAGCTATCATTGGTGATTGTGTCTTCTTTTTCTGTTAATGTTTCTGTGCATGGAACTGTAGATTCTTCCTCAGATGGTATGGAATTAGGAGCATCTTGTAGTGGTGAACTTCTGTCTTCAGGCAATAATTCAAGCCCTGTATCCTCACCTCCAAAACCTAAATAACTTGTAAAACCACCCCCAAACCAACCAGTGGCTTGAGGACTGATGGAACCTAGTTCAGACTGTTTCTTTGGCACTGAATTGAATTCCGATTCTGGTTCTTGATTTTGTTCTGTCTGGGGCTCATCATTATTTAATTCCTCTAGGTCATTCTCATCTTTTCCTGCTACTTTTCTGCTTGGAAATGAACTTTCTTGTAGAGGTTCAACAACTGATTCAAAAGTCTTTCCTTTAGGTTGTTCTCTTCCAAATCCAAACCATCCTTTCACTTCAGACACAGTTGAGGATGGTGGGATATGAACCACTTCAGGAATAGAATCCTCTTCCAGACTTCCAGCTTCCACTTCTTCCCAATCTTTTGATTCACTAGAACTTCTGATATCTTCAGGAGCCTCCGATGCTGGAAATTGATCTTCCAACAAAATACTTTCAGAAGTTGAATAAAATCCAGATTCTATCTGAAAATCATTTTCATATACACTTAATTTTTGGTCTTTATCTTCTTCATAAGGATATATGTTTTTGCCATCACTGTCTTCATTTTCAAATGTGTAGCTTACTCCAAGAAGACAAAGAAAATCAGATTCCTAATAGAAAAAAAATTATGATTGACATAAATACACTAAAATTCCTTATTCCTCCCTAAATCATTTAAAATGAATGACTGTGATTTTCCCAAGACCATAAAACTAGCTCGACACACAGCATAAACTAAAATCAGATCTCCTAACCTCAAACATTTATATCACAACTGACTGCTCAGCGTCGATGATATACCTAAATGAAAAATCAAGGCTTTGAGTATATTCTGAAAATAAACTCCTGGTGAAAATGTATATATGTCCACAAAATCTTGCTTCTCCTAAGAGTGCACTGAAAAGGCACATTCAGCTGCGTGGTGATTTAAGAGAGGGGAATTTCACAGCACATGATGACAGTTCAGACAGACCAGAGACTGTAAAGCATGGAGGCCTGGTTAAAAGTTGCAGTACGGCACAAAAACAGACACTCAGATCAATGGAACAGAATAGAGAACCCAGAAATGGACCCACAAACGTATGGCCAACTAATCTTTGACAAAACAGGAAAGAATATCCAATGGAATGAAGACACTGTTTTCAGCAAGTGGTGCTGGGAAAACTGGACAGCAACATGCAGAAAAATGAACCTGGACCACTTTCTTACACCATACACAAAAATAAACTCAAAATGGATGAAAGACCTAAATGTAAGACAGGAAGCCATCAAAATACTAAAGGAGAAAGCAGACAAAAACTTCTTTGATCTTGCCCTCAGCAACTTCTTACTCAACATGTCTCCAGAGGCAAGGGAAACAAAAGCAAAAATGAACTACTGGGACCTCATCAAAATAAAAATCTTCTGCACAGCAAAGGAAACAATCAGGAAAACTAAAAGGCAACCAACAGAATGGGAGAAGATATTTGCAAATGACACATCAGATAAAGGGTTAGTATCCAAAATCTATAATGAACTTATCAAAGTCAACACCCAAAAAACAAATAATCCAGTGAAGACATGGGCAGAAGACATGAATAGACATTTCTCCAAAGAAGACATCCAGATGGCCAACTGACACATGAAAAACTGCTCAACATCAGTCATCATCAGGGAAATTCAAATCAAAACCACAATGAGGTACCACCTCACACCTGTCAGAATGGCTAACATGAACAACTCAGGCAACAACAGATGTTGGCAAGGATGCAGAGAAAGAGGATCTCTTTTGCATTGTTGGTGGGAATGCAAATTGATGCAGCCACTCTGGAAAACAGTATGGAGGTTCCTCAAAAAATTAAAAATAGAACTACCCTATGACCCAGCAATTGCACTAGTAGGTATTTATCCAAGGGATACAGGTGTGCTGTTTCTAAGGGGCACATGCACCCCGATGCTTATAGCAGCACTATCAACAATAGCCAAAGTATGGAAAGAGCCCAAATGTCCATCGATGGATGAATGGATAAAGAAGATGTGGTATATATATGTACAATGGAGTATCACTCGGCAACCAAAAAGAATGAAATCTTGCCATTTGCAACTATGTGGATGGAACTAGAGGGTAGTATACTAAGTGAAATTAGTCAGTCAGAGAAAGACAAATATATGACTTCACTCATATGAGGACTTTAAGACACAGAACAGATGAACACAAGAGAAGGTAAGCAAAAATAATATAAAAACAGGGAGGGGGACAAAATAGAAGAGACTCTTAAATATGAAGAACAAACAGAGGGTACTAGAGGGGTTGTGGGTAAGGGGCGTTAAGGAATCTACTCCTGAAATCATTGTTGCACTAGATGCTAACTAATTTGGATGTAAATTTAAAAAAAATTTTTTTTAATTGCACTAAAACATTTAGGCTTCTTTTATTGAGATATTACATAGCCAGTTGAGGTGGGGAATCCTCTTGTTCATCTCACAGAACAACCAAATAATCAAGAAGAAAAATGGTTAAGTTATTATTATTACTACTATTTTTTTTTTATTTTAAATAGTCTCCATACCCAATGTGGGGATTGAACTCACAACCCAGAGTTCAGGAGTCACGTGCTCTACTGACTGGGCCAGCCAAGAACCCCAAAATTGTTATTTTTTAATCTCATGGTATGAAACAGTGATATGTGCTGCTCTTTGGATATGATCATTATGAAATGAGAATACAGTTCAGAACTTTTAAAAAGTAAACTTCAAAATTAACATTTTACAATGTTTTAGGCACTGCAATCTAGTAAGTGCTTGAGAACAGACTCTGGAACCAACCATCTGGGTTTAAATACTGACCCTGCCAAGTTCATCTCTGTGATCTTGGGTGAATTATATGACCTTTCTATGCCTCAGTTTCCTCATCTGTAAAATGAGAATAATGACAGTACCTACTTTATAGGGGTGTTGTGTTGTGAGGATTAAATGAATGAAATGCTTGGAATAGTAGCTGTCTATAGTAAACACTAAACTAACCTAGCCCAAGTAACACTACTTCAGATGACCCAGTAATGCAAGGGGGAAAAAGCCCAACACCTTGCTTCTATTCAGTGCAATTCTGAAAGGCCATCCCAGGTTCAGAATTCCTTGAATCAACTGAGACCTTTGTTGCGACTACATCACAGTTCAACTTCTCTGTCTGCCCAAAGCTGCTTTTTCTTTTGATCCCTCACAGGTGCTATTCCTGAATTTTCCCCAGGAAACCTCGTGAGTGCAAAGGTCTACCTCAGAGTCTGTTCCCAGGGAACTTGACCTAAGAATGTAGGGTGTCTGTATACTTACTATGTGTTCTGCATTGTTCTAGATGCTGAAATTCTACAGTAAACAAAAGGGAAACAAAGTAATTATGAAATCTAGTAAGTGCTATGGAGGACATAAACAGGAATCTGTGGTTAAGATGCAGTAATTCCACAAGAATCATGAAAGCCTCTCTGAAGCACTGATGCTTAAGTGGTGACATAAAGGATAAGAAAGAACCAGCCAAGTGAAAAACTTGGGGGAAAGAATTTCAACAAAGGCAACAGCCTGTTCGGGTCTCTGGGCTGGGAAAGTGTTTGGCATGTTCTAAGAACAGTCAATAGGTGAGTGTGGCCTGGGGCATAGTGAGCGAGGGGAGAGCAGGAGCAGCTCAAGTAGGGCCAGGGTGAGGAGTCAGGGCTTGATTCTAGGTTCAATAGAAAGCCATTAAATGGCTGTAAAGCAAAGGAATGGCATCTGATTTTTTTGGGGGGGGGTTGGGGGGGGGCTTGGTTTTTGTTCTTATGAGATCCATTGCTCCATTCCTTTTTGGAGAATGAATTTGAAGAGAGCAAATGTAGAGATGAGGAAATCATTTAGAAGGCTATTGTAGTATTCTATTTTCTTTGTTTTTTTAATAGGCTTCATGCTCAGCACAGAGCCCAATTCGGGGCTTGAACTTACAACCCTGAGATCAAGACCTGAGCTGAGATCAAGAGTCAGATGCTCAACTGACTGAGCCACCTAGGCGCCCCTATTGTAGTATTTTTTTTTTAATTTTTTAAGTATATATTTATTTTTTGTATTTTAAGTATATATTTATTTTTTGAGAGAGACAGAGACAGCATGAGCAAGGGAGGGGCAGAGAGAGAGAGAAAGAGAGAGAGAGAGAGTCCCAAGCAGGCTCCACACCACCAGCATAGAGCCAGATCTGGGGCTCAAACCCACAAAACTGAAGGTCATGACCTGAGGCCCAAACCAAGAATCGGAAACCTTACTGACTGAGCCACCCAGGCACACAGTGCCTAATCAAGCTACCCTATGACCCAGCAATAGCACTGCTAGGAATTTACCCAAGGGATACAGGAGTGCTGATGCATAGGGGCACTTGTACCCCAATGTTTAGAGCAGCACTTTCAACAATAGCCTAATTATGGAAGGAGCCTAAATGTCCATCAACTGATGAATGGATAAGGAAATTGTGGTTTATATACACAATGGAATACTACGTGAAATGAGAAAGAATGAAATATGGCCTTTTGTAGCAACGTGGATAGAACTGGAGAGTGTTATGCTAAGTTATGCTAAGTCATACAGAGAAAGACAAATACCATGTTTTCACTCTTATGTGGATCCCAAGAAACTTAACAAAAGACCATGGGGGAGGGGCAAGAAAAAAAAAAGTTAGAGAGGGAGGGAGCCAAACCATAAGAGACTCTTAAAAACTGAGAGTAAACTGAGGGTTGATGGGAGGTGGGAAGGAGGAGAAACTGGGTGATGGGCACTAAGGAGGGCACCTGTTGGGATGAGCACTGGGTGTTTTATAGAAACCAATTTGACAACAAATTTCATATTAAAAAAAAAAAGAAATGATGAGGCCTTGGATTAGGGCTATGGGGAGAGTGAAAATGATGAGTAGACAATATACTCCATATATATTTTGGAGATAAAACTGACAGTATCAGGGATACCTGGCTGGCTCAGTCAGCAGAGAATGTGACTCTTGAGCTCAGCGCCATAAGTTCAAGCCCCACATTGGTCATGGAGTCTACTTTTAAATAAATAAATAAATAAATAAATAAATAAATAAATAAGAATTCTGTCTTTAAAAACAAAAACGAAAATTGACAGTACCAGAAATTATACAGTAAATTGACTGTTAATCCCAGAATTTATGCTGGGAAAGAGCCACATAATAGACAGTTTGCGTGACTAGGCTGACTCACTTCACACTGACTTTATTTAAGGTGAGTTGCCTTAGCCTAGAATCTGAATTAAATGGGCTAATCAGACTCATATATTGAAAAGTCACCTTCTGGGGGCACCTCGGTGGCTCAGTCAGTTGGGCATTGAAAAGTCACCTTCTGATTCCCTTTCTCATTATCAAGCCCAACATTATCAAATCCAACATTATCGACCTCACTTAAAACTCAATAGCAAAAGAGGTTGCACAGATATAAGACCCAGAGGGAGTGATGGGAAATAAATTTTGTCCCAGTAGGATAATAACATTAGTAATAATATCTAATACTTACATAGCACTTACTAAATGCTGTTCTATATACTTTACCTATGTTCATCTTTCCCCATAAATTTGTGAAGTAGCACCATAATATATAATCATTATCTTTACTTTACAGATGAGAAAATTAAGGCATACAAAGCCATAGTCAGGCTTTGAACTCAGTCTACTTCCAGAACCTATGTTCTTCACTACTACACTCTACTGCCTGTCAGCTTTTCAGAAAGCAATATGCCTGTCATCAACTTTGTCTTAACCTAATTTTATTCACATATTCAAACTATTCTTAGAGTGAGTTCCCAAACCAACTATTTTATGTATTCACTATACAAGATACTTAACCAATAGACACTTATACTACAGAAAACTATTTTAGCCAAGAAAATTTAAATGCAATTAACAACTGAAATGTTATTTAATACTCACTTTAGTTGATATCTGAACTTCCTCAGATATGAACACCTCTTCAGTCTGGACTGCGTCTCTGGGAAAATATCCAAAGTCCTTTCCTTTCTACCAAAATGAAGAATGAAGATTAACAAGGAAGAGTTATCAAAGCAATAATAATTATTGGGCCTAATTTTGTCCCATGTCCTTGGCTTTCATCTATATTAAATCACAAACATTAATTGGCTTTCATTTGCTGTCTAAAAGAAAGTAAGTGAAATCATATTCCTTTTTTTTTTTTTAAGATTTTCTTTTTAGGGGTGCCTGGGTGGCTCAGTCTGTTTAAACATCTGTATTTTTTTTTTTTAAGTGAGCAGCAGGCAAAAGTTTATTAGAGTATAATATCAGAAAGTAAGAATACCATGGGAGCTCTCTTTACACAGAAGTGGCATTCAAAAGTGAATACCCTGTGTCTGACTCTTGACTTCAGCTCAGGTCATGATCTCACAATTCATGGGATCAAGCCCCACGTAAAGCTCTGTGCTGACAGTGCAGAACCTGCTTGGGATTCTTTTCCTCTCTCTCTCTCTGCCCTTCCCCATTTCTCTCTCTCTCTCTCTTTCTCCCTCTATCTCTTTGATTTAAAAAAGATTTTGTTTTTAAGTAATCTCTACACCCTATGTGGGACTCAGATTTACAGCCCCCAAGACCAAGAGTCACCTGCTTTACTAACTGAGCCAGCCAGATGTGCCTGTTATTCAAAACAATAGTATTAATTTGAGGGAACAAAGAGCCAAGTTGTAAAATGTCACTTTTTTAAACTTCAGAGGGAAAACCATCCTACATACTCATTTTCTTCCTTTTTATGTTTGTTAATGACCTTCCTTACCCAGGTGGACCACAGATTTACACTAGTAAACATGGGCTATCAAAAGGCAGAAGAATGGTGGCAGTAGCCAAGGTAGATGGAGCTGTGACATATTCAGCATTTTTTAGGATAACAGAATCAAGTAAGATGTTTAACTCTGAAGGGCCAAGATGGATTCATCAATACAGCAAAGATCTGTAAGTCCTCCAGGGAGGATTTTGTTCCATAAAACTTTTCTGGGGCTACCTTGGTAGCAGAGATCTTCTTAATCCAGTTTAATTACATGTAGGATGTCCCCTGAGAGTGAAGGTTTCAGCACTCTTAGCCCATTTCCTATCCCAGGCAAAGTTGAAACGTGTTTTGGTCCTTTCATCCAGCACCATTACATCTCAACTGTGATTCTCCAGCTCTGCAGTTGCGGCAGCTGTTTGGAAACTGACAGTCTGTGGGTGAATTCCATAGTGTGGTCTCTTAAACAGCTGCCTGCCTGGGTTAATCACCTAATGCACAAAACTAAGTATGCTTGAAACTTCACCCTGGCTCTACACACTGCATGCCACTTTTGTGTGGAACTATCATTCTCATACATAGTAAGCAAGAAAGAATGCTTTCTTTTTCTCTTATGATACCTACTGTGTCATTTTTCTTACAGCTGCATTGGTTGCCTCTAATGTGTTCAAAGACATACACTGGCATGTTTAAAGGACCATAGCAGTAAGGAATCTTGGGAACTACAGAAGCCAAATAATTCTGGCCATTGAGAGTCAGCCGTTCAGTCATACAGCCCCTGCTGCTAAAAAAGCAGGATAGATCCAAGTAGAATCTTCTCCTTCAAATAGTGATCACAAAGGCTACACAACAGAGAAATCTGATGCATATTCAAAATGGAAATGATGGGGGCGCCTGGGTGGCTCAGTCGGTTAAGCGTCCGACTTCAGCTCAGGTCACGATCTCGCAGTCCGTGAGTTTGAGCCCTGCGTTGGGCTCTGGGCTGACAGCTCAGAGCCTGGAGCCTGCTTCCAATTCTGTGTCTCCCTCTTTCTGACCCTCCCCCGTTCATGCTCTGTCTCTCTCTGTCTCAAAAATAAATAAATGTTTAAAAAAAAAAATGGAAATGATGTGTGCATCAGGTGGGTCATGCTTGTTCAGCTTGGGAGTAAAATTGCTTACCATAGCATGTTTTCATTATCGTTGGTGTTGCCTAGATGTCCCATAATCTCTGCTGGCACTTTTAAAGTAATTTTATTCTCCAAGTAAATATAAAACCTAAGTTCAGAAACTATGCATGCTACATAAAAATAATTTCAAGGCACTCTTAAGTTCTCTATCCCAACCAAACTGCCTTCCCAAAACACTACTTTTATAGAAATTCTGAAACCAAGAATGAACATGACCATTTTTCGTTTGTTTAAATGTGTTAAATATTTAAATTAATAAATATTTTAAATATATATTACATATGTGTTATATATGTAAAGTGCTTTGAAATTATTAAAGTTCCTTTAGAGATGAAAAGCAGCTTTTCTGTGCAAGCTAGTCATTTACTCTACATTCAGTTTTTAAGACTAGATACTTACACTTCCTGCCCACAAATCTTCCCTTTCTCCTGCAAGTTTAACATAAACAGATATCTCTTCTCCCTTAGTGAAGTTCAGGTATCGGCAGTCAGGTCCTCTGTAATCTCTCATGGCTAAGACTCTGCTTATTAAAGCTATGTAAACATGTGAAGAAAAACACACAATTTAAATTAAAATGTTATTTATCTCCCTCCCATCTTGCCCTCCTCCAGTATATCCTATGCATTTCCAAATGCTAATTGCTTCATATCATTTATCACCTCAAAAACCTACATTGACTTCTCACTGCACACAGAATAAATTCTAAGCTCTTTGGCTTGGTGTCCAAGGCTATCCATAACCTGCTCCTCTTCCTTCCTCTTATTCCTTTACAGTCAAGTTCATCTGTCCATTGTCCCTGGAATATGTTATTACCATCTTGTCAGGAAGGAAAGGTAAAGATAATTCGTTTTCTTCCTGGTACCTACTACAGTAGTTAGTCCCCCTTATTTGAGGGAGATACATTCCAAGACCTCTGTGTCTGAAACCACAGATAGGGCCAAACCCTACATACTATGTTTTTCCCTATGTATACATACATATAATAAAGTTTAATTTATAAATTAGGTACAGTAAGAGATTAAAAACAATAACTAATAGTAAAATTGAACAGTTATAACAATATACTATAATAAAGTTATGTGATGCTGGGGCATCTGGGTGACTCAGTCGGTTAAGTGTCCAACTGCAGCACAGGTCATGATCTCACAATCATGAGTTTGAGCCCCTCATTGGGTCTGTGCTGACAGCTCGGTGCCTGGAGTCTGCTTCAGACTCTGTGTCTCTCTCTCTCGCTCTCTACCCTTCTTCCCCTGTTCTCTCTCTCACAAAAATAAACATTAAAAAATTTTTTTTAAATAAAATAAAAGTTATGTGATGTGATCTCTTTCTCAAAATATCTTATTTTACTGTACTTACTCTTCTTGCAATGATGTGAGATGATAGAATGACTAAATAAAATGAGATAAAGTGAGGTACATGAGGTAAGCACTGTGACGTAGCATTAGGCTACTATTGACATTCTGACCGTATGTCAGAAGCAAGATCATCTGCTTCTGGGCCATGGTTGACCGCAGGTAACTAGAACCATGAAAAGTGACCCATGGGTAAAGGGGACTACAGTATATTCTAGGCATTATGATAGCTCTTTCATATCTTTATTTTATTGAATTCTCAAAACAGACCTATACAATAATCTTGTATCGATCTAACAAATGATCCTTTAAACCTTAGAAAGTTGGTCGCACACTTGATAAATGGTGGAGCCAGATTTGCACTGAGGTTATTTGCACTGCAACATCTGCCTTCCATATTCTGAGCTTTTTCTTTCTGCTCTTTCCTTCAGAAACTCTTCAGTCTCTCTTCATGGTCAACTCATATTCTACTTCTTCTATGAGACATCCTGAATTGGTCCAGCCTATTCTGCCCTTCTCTGAACTTCAATATTACCTATTATTCTTATGCTGTATTGATATTTACTTTTTCATGTTGACCTGTCACTAGAATGAAAATTCCTGGAGGGCAAGAAATTTATCTGACATTTCATTTTATTCTTAGGTATACACTCCTACCCCCCCAGACCCAACAAATAATAGGCCCTCAATAATTATGAATGGTCATAACCCCATATACTAGATCTAGCCCTTCAATACATAAAGTAATATACATATTACCTATTATAATTATACTAACATATGTAAAACATTTTGATTAAGTCATACAATTAAAGTTAAAATAATGTTATAAATTACTATGAATTTGAATGTTCCTTTCTATGTTTGGTGTCTGGCCCTAAGGAAACTAAGATGAAGAATAAAGAAGGAAAGAAAGATTATTATTGTTATAAAACATCATCTAGTAAATCTCTATATATCAAATTGCATATCCAAATGATTAAGGAAAATGTGTACTCATAAAAATTTACTTATAAATTATTTACATTTCTACTAATAATATTTTGGATTTTTAATTTACATATTGCAAATTAAAAATAATTCTCACATACTGGAGAGATAGAATATATGTAAAACAATTGTAATATATTGTGATACTATTCCTTTTGCACCATAATGCTAATAACAGAAAATAACTTCTTAACCAGTAAAATGAAAATTAATTTTTCTTTGTAAAAGAAAGGAGAAATTTAATGTTCAAGGATATAAATAAAATTATGCACTCCTAACACTGATTTTAATATTTTTACATAATAAATGAACACAGAAATGATTGTTTGATAAAGTTTAGACAATAATACAAATCAATACAAATCAATTATAGCTATCTTAAAAACTAGGAAAAGTGCTGATTTGTTTGTTTTTGAGGCCTGGATTAATATCTTTATAATTTCCGATATATTTATGTATCAGGCTGATCTTTGCCCCTTGATATATTTATATTAAAAACTATTACAAAATGCTTTGCTTCTAGCATTTTCTTTTTTTAGTGAAGTATATTTTATAGCTGCAAATATTTCTCAATGATATTAATGCTTACTTCTATCATACATGCCCACAATAACATATTATGTCATTTCAGAACCTCAGTTTAAGAGGAAAAGAAGGCAAAAAAGAAAAACAAACTTACTTTCACATTCCAAGTCACCACATTTTTTAAAGTCTGCCAGCAGTTTTGTGCCCTCCAGACACTTTGTCAGAGAAATTACCAAAAGGAGAGTTCTGTGAACTCCAAGCGCCGCCATGCTAAAACAAGCAGGAATCTCAAACAAGGTTTAAACCAATTGTTTAGGCCATAGACCTGTTTATGCCAGTCAAAACAAGAGCTATCCCACTTTCTCTACTAAATTTAAGACAAAAAGTTTTGTTTTTTTTTAAATCTCTTGATAATTACATTTTTCAATTGGTGTTTAGATTTAACTTGAGGGACAAACGCTGTCTGTTCACAATCTGCAGTGTCAGGTCTCCAGATAATACATAATGGTTTAATAATTAACAGATTTTTAGTTGGACTCATGGATTGTAAAAGTGACCTGTGTAAAACCATCTGACTTAAAGGTACCTTGCATTCAACAGGACAGTTCTTAAACCTGTTTTAGAATTCATCTCTTTCTGTTAAAGTCTTCAGGTAGATCAATCAATAAATGCAAACTGAGTATTTGTCTCATGCAAATACCAACATCAATGGAGAAAGTATATAGTTATATGTAGAAGCAGTAATAATTTATATTAAAAGCATGGTTTTGAAATATGATGAAGGTTATTTGAAAAAAGTCCCACTTTCATATTTTAAAAACCTTCAGTGTTACTATGAAGTTGAAAATTGTAAGAGTAATAGTTAATTGGGGCACCTGGGTGGCTCAGTTGGTAAAACGTCTGACTCTTGATTTCTTTTCAGGTCATGATCTCACATTTTGTAGGTTTGAGCGAGCCCCATGTTGGGCTCTGTGCTGACAGTGCAGAACCTGCTTGGGATTCTCTCTCTCCCTCTTTCTCTGCTCCTCCCTGGTGCGTGTGTACTCTCTCTCAAAATAAATAAATAAACATTAAAAAAAAAAAACTAAGAGGGGAGCCTGGGTGGCTCAGTTGGTTAAGCGTCCGACTTCAGCTCAGGTCATGATCTCATGGCTTGTGAGTTCAAGTTGCACATCAGGCTGCGTGCTGACAGCTCAAGCCTGGAGCCTGCTTCAGATTCTGTGTCTCCATCTGTCTCTGCCCCTTGCCTGCTCATGCTCTGTCTCTCTCCTTCTCTCTCTCTCAAAAATAAACATTAAAAATTTAAAAAAAAAATAAAAAGTAATAAAATAAAAATAAAAATAATAAGAAGAAAACTAGTTAAAATGTGGTAAGTACTTCATATGTTCCAGGTATTGTCTTAAACAATTGTATGATTTAACTCCCACATCAACTGTCTAAGGTAGGTAATATTATCATCCCCATTTTGCATATGAGGTAACTGAGGTACACAGAGATAGATTAAATCACTTGCCGATAGCCACACAGTGAGTGGAGAAGAAATTTAAATCTAGACACTCGACTCCCCCTATTCATACACTATACTTTGCCACAACAGAATGGTGTCTATTACCATCTGAAACAAAACTATTCCAGACACAACAAGTACAGTATTATTCCATGTATTTAAAATTGCATATTTCTGGGGCACCAGGGTGGCTCAGTCAGTTAAGCTAAGGTCATGACTCAGCTTTTTTTTTTTTTTTTTTAAAAAAAAGCTCAGCTGAGGTCATGATCTCACGGTTTGTGAGTTTGAGCCCCTCATCGAGTTCTGTGCTGATGGCTCAGAGCCTGGAGCCGGCTTCAGATTCTGTGTCACCCTCTCTCTCTGCCCCCCCGCCCCCCCCCCCCGGCTGGTGCTCTGTCTCTCTCTGTCTCTCAAAAATGAATAAATGTTTAAAAAATTTTTAAATAAAATAAAATTGCATATTTCTGTCACTGGAGAGAGATATCTACAAGAATCCTCCCCCATACAGTGAGAACATATAGTATGATTCCAAGTTGTGTTCACTTTTTCTTTGTACTTTATTTGCCTTTTTTTTTTTTTAAATCAGCGACATAGCAAAAATAAATAAACAAAAAATCAGGGGCATATCTTGTTGTAAAATAACAATAAAGCTATGAAAATCAGTTATTTGAATGTTATTGCTGCTTAAAAAGGATCAAAGCCCTATATTGGGACTTTCTGTGTAAAACACTAGATCTCAGTAGATCTGGGGAAACCACACCTGTCTACTTCAATCTTGAGAAAGTATTTTTCTAAGTCCTTCTTTGCTGTACCTCTTCTCTATATTTGGGCATGCCACAGTGTACATGGTTTGCAGAATATAGCAGTTGTGTGACACCACACTTCCCTCTAGTGCTTGACATAAATAAATATCTAGCACCTGAGCAAGCTAAGGTGAAGGGCTTTTATTTCAGGATCCTAAAACAAAACAAAACAAAAACAGTGTTTTTTGTTCGTTTTCCAAAAACAAACTTTAGTAAGAAGCCGCCTGTGTCAGATCAAAGATTTTTACATCTTTAGAAAGAATCTGATACAGCATGAATTTGAGGATCATTTGGCTTGCAATCAGAACACTGCATAGTTATATACATGCACACCCAAAAAGCTTTAGGTTAGTTTCTTGAAAACTTTTACAAGTCTAGAAACTTGTCAAAGACATTTAAAGAAGGATTAACTCTTCAGCTTCAAAATTAGGCACAGAATTATTTGCATAATTTATAATATCAAATCAAGAATATTTATTAAAATTATTTATACTTTTTGTATTCAATATTAAAGACATTACAGCTAAATTGTGAACTAATTAATTTTGTTTTCTAAGACTTTTTTTTTTTTAATTTTAAGCAATCTCTACACCCAGTATGGGACTTGAACTCACAACCCCAAGATTAAGAGTCACATGCTTATTTTGTTTTAAGTTAGGAACCCAGCTAAATTTAAATTGTCTATTGATTGGCTTTAAGGAAATGTGAGTCAAGAAAAACAGGAGAAAATTCTTGCCTAAGATACTAGCCTGGAGATTTTCTTCTACTAGAAATGTTCCTCATTTCTTACTATATAATATACTCAGATTATTTCACTGTATTTTCAGATCATCACTTAAATATAATTTAACAAGATATCTGAAATGTGGTAGCATAATGTCAACCATCTCTAACAGACCCAAGTGTAGATGTGGTACGTGAAAGAGATAAGAACATTTGGTTTACAGAAACCAAAGCATCAGGGCACCCGGCTGCCTCGGTTAAATATTCACCTTCAGCTCAGGTCATGATCTCACAGTTTGTGGGTTCAAGCCCCACATCAGGCTCTGTGCTGACTATTCAGAACCTGGAGCCTGCTTTAGATTCTGTGTCTCCCTCTCTCTGCCCCTCTCCCACTGGCACACTGTCTCTCTCTTAAAAATAAACGTTTAAAAATTTTTAAATAAGAAACCAAAGCATCAATTTTTACCATAAAGATGATCATATTATGCTGTTTAGATATTATCTAATTGCTGATGCATTTTTCAGGTCAAGTGTTGGGTCAATATTAAAATATAATACTGCTAGACATTTAGATGGCTAACAGACACATGAAAAGATGCTCAACATCACTCATTATCAGGGAAATACAAATCAAAACCACAATGAGATACCACCTCACACCTGTCAGAATGGCTAACATGAACAACTCAGGCAGCAACAGATGTTGGCGAGGATGCAGAGAAAGAGGATCTCTTTTGCACTGCTGGTGGTAATGCAAATTGGTGCAGCCACTCTGGAAAACAGTATGGAGGTTCCTCAAAAAATTAAAAATAGAACTACCTTACAACACAGCAACTGCACTACTAGGTATTTATCCAAAGGATACAAAAATGCTGATTTGAAGGGGCACATAACACCCCAATGTTTATAGCAACACTATCAACAATAGCCAAATTGTGGAAAGAGCCCAAATGTCCATTGACTGACAAATGGATAAAAGAAGATGTATGTATATCACAATGGAGGAGCACTTTGGTGGCTCAGTCAGTTAAGCAATTGACTTTATCTCGGTTCATGTTCTCGCTGTTTGTGAGTTTGAGCCCCAGGTTGGGCTCTCTGCTATCAGCACAGAACTTGCTTCAGATCCTGTCTCCTCTCTCTGCCCCTCCCCCACTGGTTCCCTCCCTCTCTCTCTCTCTCAAAAATAAACACACTTTAAAAAAATAAGTATATATGGAAATGCAAGCTGGCACAGCCACTCTGGAAAACAGTATGGAGGTTCCTCAGAAAACTAAAAATAGAATTACCCTATGACCCAGCAATTATACTACTAGGCATTTATCCAAGGGATACAGGTGTGCTGTTTTGAAGGGACACATGCACCCCCATGTTTATAGCAGCACTGTCAACAATGGCCAAAATATGGAAAGAGCCCAAATGTCCATGGATGGATGAATGGATAAAGAAGATGTGGTATATATACACAATGGAGTATCACTCGGCAATCAAAAAGAATGAAATCTTGCCATTTGCAACTATGTGGATGGAACTTGAGGGTATTATGCTAAGTAAAATTAGTCAGTCAGAGAAAGACAAAAATCATATGACTTCACTCACATGAGGACTTTAAGAGACAAAACAGATGAACATAAGGGAAGGGAAACAAAAATAATATAAAAACAGGGAGGGGGGACAAAACAGAAGAGACTCATAAATATGAAGAGCAAACTGAGGGTTACTGGAGGGGTTGTGGGAGGTGGGATGGGCTAAATGGGTAAGGGGCATTAAGGAATCTACTCCTGAAATCGTTGTTGCACTATATGCTAACTAATTTGGATGTAAATTTTAAAAAATGTTTTAAAAATTAAAAAAATAAATATCATAAATTGCAATATATATACATACATATATATAAACACATACACAATGGAATACTACTCAGCAATCAAAAAGAATGAGATCTTGCCATTTGCAACAATGTGGATGGAAATGGAGTGTATTATGTAAAGTGAAATAAGTCATAGAAAGATAAATATCATATGATTTCACTCATATGTGGAATTTAAGAAACAAAACAGATGAACATACAGGAAGGGAAGGAAAAATAAGTTGCAAACAGATAAGGAGGCAAACCATAAGAGACTCTTAACTAATAGAGAACAAACTGAGGGTTGCTGGAGGGGTGTTGGTTGGGGGGATGGGCAAATGGGTGATAGTCATTAAGGCAGGCACTTGTTGGGATGAGGACTGGGTGTTGTATGTAAGTGATGAATCACTAAATTCTACTCCTGAAACCGTTACTACACTATTAACTTTCTTTGATTTAAATAAAATTAAAATAAATAAAAAAATTTTTTAAATTTAAATTAAAAAATAAAATATAATACTGCTGCTGAGGAAGATTTCATGGTAACAGTCAGAAATACTGATTTGGAAGAACTATGGCATTCTTCAGAGACGATACAGGAGATAAGAGTACTTACTGTATAAAGCTAAAGAATGAATCATCAAAGCCACACATGTTCAGTATCTTAGAGCTAATATCACAGAGCAACCCTTTCCATTACAATACAAAGACAAAATCATGAATGCTGTGCTTCTGCTTGGTGATGTTATTTCTGATACTATATAATCAGAAATACTATATGTTTCTGATACTATATAATCTGATACTATACTATCTTGTCTCTTAGTACATCAGATTTCCTAAAATGGGAACATATTTTCTTTACCCAGCTGCCTGTTACTCTATAAATACGTAAGATAGAGAAACTTGATTAGAAGGTACATGGGATAAGCTGAACTAATTAAGCTGAGATAGTTTTTACTAGGGAGAGGGTACTAGAACAAAGCCTTTGAAAACAGTTACCATGGTAGATAGATGTGCAGTGAGAGATAGGCCCAAGAAAGATTAAGATTCAGACTGGTGTGGAAGACATAGAGATGGCCCTTCCATATTCTCTCTTTAAGGTAAGACCTTCTGCTCACCAGCAGGGAGTACAGGTAGCAGATAGGCTCTGGCAGACAGCGACTTCAAGGTCTGTCTCAGCTGCAGAGAGCCACCTTACCCAAGATCACCCCTTCCTGCATGATCTGGCGAATCTAGTGGATAAATGACAAGAGAGTACAAAGGTGCGAGGCATTTCAGCCCAATTGAGACACTCTGACAGGCATTCCTCACTCCAGAGTTCCCTGTTGGGTTAACTGAAGCTTTGTAGAGCTGCACTGTAGTTTGACTTCACCTTTTGCCTAATCCTGCTTTCTCCCCCTTCCTTTCATTAGTGGTGATCCCTTGAACCCCTAACTCTTTTCAGCATCTACTTCTAGAGAACACAACCTCAGACACTAGTGATCCAAAGACACAAAAGTGGGAGGTGGCAGAACACGCACATTTGGGGCCACGATATGTGCTTGTCACTCCATGGCTCCTTTTACCTTTGTTGCTTTTGTGTTGCTGAAGGCCAAGTTTTAATTCTGCCCGCTTTTTCTTATTCTGCCGGTATTGGAGTTCTAACAGGAGATAGACGGGTGTTCCATTTTGAGAGATGGCACTACTCTATCATTGAGGAAATTTTCATGAAGTGCTGTTTGCAACAGTGTGGACACTGTTCAGGGTTCAGGGAAACCAACAAGGCATGTAACATCCCCAGCATGAAGGAACAGTGACCACTGTCTGGAGAGAACTATGGGAGAGGGCTGCCGAACAGGAACTCGAAGACATCAGTAAAGGAACTCAGTCAGGAAAACTTCACTCTTTTACTTTTCTGAACTCCCAGGGGTAACTTTCATTGACCAAATCCAGCCAGATGCCAGAGAATAAGGAAACCCTTTGAAGTAGCACTAAAGATCTGTGTTCCAGGGACACAGAACACAGTGGCAGAGTGAAGAGTGGATTAGGAAGAGCAATGAGAGAATATCCCACCCACTGTCATTATTCCTTTACTATGTGTTTTTTTTTTTAATAGTATGCAACATCTTCAACATCTTCAACATACGTGTGAGATATTTGCTGATCAGGGGGCTGAATTGATTAGTCTCATCTATGTATTGGAAAGGAATTTAATTTTGTTGAGCACCAACTTTGTACTAGTGAGCTTAATATTTCAAATATAAAAAAATTTCAAATATAAATCTTATCCTTCAGGGTAAACATTATTTACTGAATGCCCATAATGTGTCAGACACTCTTCTAGGGACTGGAGATATAGGAGTGAACAGGACAAAGTCCTTGCTTTCATGGACCTCGCATGCTAATGAAGGAAGGCAGAAAAGAACAAGCAAACAAATAAATGAACAAGATAAGTGCAGGTAGTGATAAGTTACTGTGGAGAAAAGTGTCTACTTAGATAAAGTTGTCAGGGAGGGCATCTCTAGAGAGTGACATTTGACTTAAGATAGGGGAATAGGAAGACAGAACATTTTGTGCAGACAGAAGAATTAAGGAGGAGATCATACTTCATTGTCTGAAGCTTGATTACCAATGATTTAAAGAAAAAAAAATGAAGGAATCATATCAGATGCATTCCAGTATGTAAGAGACAAAGCTTTAAGGTGACAAATAGGGGCTCCTGGGTGACTCAGTTAAGCATCTGATTCTTGGTTTCGGCTCAGGTCATGATCTCACAGTTCATGAGTTCAAGCCCTGTGTCAGGCTCTGACCTGACAGTGCAGAACCAACTTGGATTCTCTCTCTCTCTGACCCTCCCACTCTCTCGCTCTCAAAAAAACATAATAATAATAATAACAAACTTTTTTAAAAAAGTCAGAAATACCTTGGTATGTACAATCAAGAAACAGAAAGGCAAGTGGAAGTGGTAGATGAAGTAGGAGACATAGAGATCCAATCATGCAGGGACTTTTGGCTGTGGAAGTAAGTGTAAGTTTTACTCTAAGTGCAATGGGAAGCCATAGGAAGTTTTAAGGAAGGGAATGACATTATTTGTATTTTTATCATATAACTTCATGTTTTTGTTTTGCTAACTTCTACTTATTCTTCAAGTACCTTAGATTAAATCTTTTAATAAATACATGACTCAATAACTTTTTATTGAAAGAATGAAAGAATACATGCATGAATGAATAAATGAATTGATTTCAAGAGCAAGATTCTTTATGCTTCATGACTAAATGAAATTCTATCTTCAGTTGTGCTGCTCAACTACTGTCTCTCATTTCAAACAGTCAGATAATCCTTTTGATTGAATTTTCTTTTAAAAATATGACAAAAAAATAAAATAAAATAAATATTACAAAAAGAATTAAGTCCATATGTATCTTTGTCATGGTTTCATATTAGTAGCAGCAGTAAGAGTGTAAATATCCAGCAAACAAAGTTTTAGAAAGCCTTTGGATTCCCAAATACTGTAGGAAATGCTTAACAGGCTGCTATATGAATAGGTTAATGAGCAAAATTAATTCATATTAATTTCCAATCATCAATAGCTTAGTGTCTTTTAAGAACCAATATGGGTCAATTTTATATACTCTTATGCCATCTCTTCCAAAATCATCCTCCTTCACTCTGCTGCTATCCTGTCCGCATTTATGCAACATTTCCTTCTTGCCTCTTTTGGTGTCCACCTCCCTAAGTACCTCATCCCCCAGGTGTCTTTTTTTCTTTTTTTTAAGACTTTACTTTTAGGGGCTCCTGGGTGGCCCAGTCGGTTAAGCATCAGACTTCGGCTCAGGTCATGATCTCACAAGAGGGGCTCCCTCTCTCTCTGCCCCTCCCCTGCTTGCATGCACACACACAAACTCTCTCAAAAACAAAAATAAAAGATAAACACAAAGCAAGGGAGAAGGAAAAGTCAAGGATGACTCTGTTTCCTAGTTGGACAACTGAGAGAGAACGTGGTGGTGCCATTTACTGAGACAGGAGCACAGGAGAGGAGCAGGTTTGGAAGAGAGACAGACGAAGATCATGAATTTGGTTCAGGACGTGTTAAGTAAATGAAAGTAAAGCAATGCAAATTATTTCCAGAAAAAAAATTAAAATTTGATGGTTTTAAAAAAGTACTCATAAGCCTGTTTTCAAAAGCGTTATTAATTTTGAAACAATTTTGGAACTTCAGAAAAGTTGCTAATACAGAGTTCCTGTATACCCTTCACCCAGCTTCCCCCAAGTCAACACCTTATATAATCTTATATATAAGTCTAGTACAATGTTCAAACATAATAAATTAACATTAGTACAATATATTAACTAAACTACAGACTTTACTATAATTTCCCTAGTTTTCTAACTAATGTCCTCCTTCTGTTCAAAGATCAAATCCAAGACACTATATTGTATTGAGTTGTCCTATCCCCTCAATCTTCTATGACAACCTTCTGTGACAGTCTCTTATTCTTTCCTTGCTTTTCATACATTGACACTTTTTAATGTCCCTCAATTTGCATTTATCTGCTGCTTTCTCATGATTACACTAAAGTTGTAGAGTATGTGGGAAGAATATCAGAGTGGTGTACCCTCCTCATCACAGCCTATCAGAGGGGTATACATGGTATCAATATGTCTGTTACTGGTTATATTAACCTTGATTACTTAAGTTCTGCCAGGTGTCTTCAACGTAAAGTAACTATTTTTCCTCTTCCATATTCTGTTCATTTGAAGGGAGTTACTAAGTCCAGCCTACTTTCAAGAGAGGAGAAGCTAACTCCACCTCTTCGAGGGAGGAATATCAAAGCACTCAACAGTAAGTTGTCCAACAGTAAGAAAACTGGCCCATGGTCTGTAATATATTTACTTATTGTTCAACCCTATCATACGTGTAAAATAGTTTCAAAATTGATAACCCATACCCTGTGGTAAACAAGTTTATAAGAATTAGATGTTTAGGTATAAGTCTTTTTATCTTTAGCCTTACAGTAACTAATCAAAACACTTTTTACAGTTATTTAAGTCAGCTCCTTTCTTTCCCATCCCTGTTAGTGTGGTTGTGTCATACAGTTATAATTCAATTAGATTTATTTGCCATAGCCTACATTCCATCTTGGGTCTCCCTGCCATTCAAGTTGATTTTTTTTTTTAATTTGCATACAGTAAAATTAACTCTTTATAGCATTCAATTCTATGGGTTTTGATAAATGCATAATCATGTATCCACTACTACTGTACCATACAGAACAGTTCAAAGTCATTTTATTTTATTTATTTTATTTTTTTAATGTTTATTTTTTATTTTTGAGAGAAAGTGCCAGCAGGGGAGGTGCAGAGAGAGAAAGGGACAGAGGGTCCATAGTGGGCTCCTCATTGACAGCAGAGAGCCCAGTGTGGAGCTCCATCACAAACCACGAGATTGTGACCTGAGCCTAAGTCAGACACTCAACCAACCAACTGAGCTACCCAGGCATGCTTCAAAGTCACTTTATTATTATTATTTAAAATTTTATTTTATTTTATTTTTTTAATTTACATCCAAGTTAGTTAGCATCTAGTGCAACAATGATTTCAGGAGTAGATTCCTTAGTGCCCCTTACCCATTTAGCCCATCCCCCCTCCCACAACCCTCCAGTAACCCTCTGTTTGTTCTCCATATTTAAAAGTCTCTTATGTTTTTGTCCCCCTCCCTGTTTTTATATTATTTTTGCTTCCCTTCCCTTATGTTCATCTGTTCTGTGTCTTAAAGTACTCATATGAGTGAAGTCATATGATATTTGTCTTTCTCTGACTAATTTCACTTAGCATACTACCCTTTAGTTCTATCCACATAGTTGCAAATGGCAAGATTTCATTCTTTTTGGTTGCCGAGTAATACTCCATTGTACATATATACCACATCTTCTTTATCCATTCATCCATCGATGGACATTTGGGCTTTTTCCATACTTTGGCTGTTGATAGTACTGCTATAAGCATCGGGGTGCATGTGCCCCTTAGAAACAGCACACCTGTATCCCTTGGATAAATACCTACTAGTGCAATTGCTGGGTTGTAGCAATTTTTATTTTTTAATTCTTTGAGGAACCTCCATACTGTTTTCCAGAGTGGGTGCACCAGTTTGCATTCCCACCAACAATGCGAAAGAGATCCTCTTTCTCTGCATCCTCGCCAACATCTGTTGTTGCCTGAGTTGTTAATGTTAGCCATTCTAACAGCTGTGAGGTGGTATCTCATTGTGGTTTTGATTTGTATTTCCTGGATGATGAGTGATGTTGAGCATTTTTTCATGTGCCGGTTGGCTATCTGGATGTCTTCTTTGGAGAAGTGTCTTTTCATGTTTTTTGCCCATTTCTTCATTGGATTATTTATTTTTTGGGTGTTGAGTTTGATAAATTCGTTATAGATTTTGGATACTAACTCTTTATCTGATATGCCATTTGCAAATATCTTTTCCCATTCTGTTGGTTGCCTTTTAGTTTTGCTGATTGTTTCCTTTGCTGTGCAGAAGCTTTTCATTTTGATGACCCCTCAAAGTCATTTTCAAGTTAACATTTAATCCAAAAACTTATTTTATCTGAATTATGTGGAGAATTCTTAATTTTGCCAATTCTTTTCCTGAGGTTTATTAATTCTTTAGCAAAATAGAAAGATACTTAAAATATAAGATTACTGAAAGCAAAATAAATATATCTTTTGATCATTTCAAGATAAAATTCCAATAAAGGTTACCTTTGAACCTTTCTACCAGTTCAAAGTTTAAGGTGCTTAAACAAATAAATGTATCTTTTGTGACTTTTTTTCATTAGTCAAAGATTAAATAAATCACACAAATGTGACACCGAGCATGTAAAAAGAAATGCAAAATAAAAATCAATTATAAGACTCACTGAATTTAATTAAAATACATTTGGAAATATAATAACTGGTTTTTAAAATGTTATTTCTTACATAAATAATATCCATGACCCATTCTGATCCCAATACACTGCCAGGCAATTTTGTCTGCTTTTATATAACAGTCCTCCAAATAACCTCCTAATGACGTGGTGGCAGAAGGTGGCAGTGAGAAAGGAAGAGAGAAGTAACTGGAAGGTTAGAAAGGGAAAAAAAGCAGAAACCTCAGTCTCTGCGGCCTTAAATGAGGGCTGAATGAGGTGAGATGGGTGCAGCCTGGCTCCAGGCTGTGAATCCTGGCCTCTCCTCCACAGGCAGCCTCACAGAGCAGAAGGGATTAGAGATAGAATGGATCCAACAGTTCAAGCACACACATTTTTTCTTCTCCTAAGCCTGTATCTACAGGATAACACTCAATGATTCACCATACACAAACCTCCTATTTAGTTTAAAAAAGAACAAAAGTAGGGGCACCTGGGTGGCTCAGTTAGTTGGGCGTCTGACTCCAGCTCAGATTATGATCTCGTGGTTTGTGGGTTCGAGCCCTGGGCAGGGCTCTGCAGCCTGGAGCCTGCTTTGGATTCTGTGTCTCCCTCTCTCTCTCTACCCCTCTCCCGCTTTCTCTCTCTCTCTCTCTCTCTCTCTCTCTCTCTCTCTCAAAAATGAATAAACATTAAAAAAATAAAAAAGAGCAAAAGTATACAATCTGACTAACCTCAGGAATAAGCACTGGTACCGTTCTAATTCAGCCAACTGTATTAACAATGTACTGTTAATGATAAAGACAATAAGAATTCATTTGAGAAGGTATTTTCCAAGGCTTTGTCCATCAACCCGAATTAATCCACTAAATCTACTCTAATTGTACTGCTAAATATACCCAGGCTTTAGCCTCAGGAGTAACTGTGACTTGAGTTCACCATAGCTTCATAGAAGGCAATCATATAACAAAGGCCTCAAACATTTTGTATTACTATCACGGTAGGAGTTTATTTTAAATTTCTCCAAGACATAATATTTTTAAACACTGTTTATCATTTATGATGTATACGAGTCTACACTTCATTACAACAAGATTTCACACAACTATCTTAAGTGTATGTTTTTTGGCACCAAAAAATAATTTACTTGACATCAAATCAATAAGATCCAGGGCATTTACTAACTTAATAAGTTTTGGGGGGGGGCACCTAGGTGACTCAGTGGGTTAAGCATCCAACTTTGGCTCAGGTCATTATCTCACAGACAGTGAGTTCAAGACCCACATCGGACTCTGTGCTGACAGCTCAGATCCTGGAGCCTGCTTCAGATTCTGTGTCTCCCTCTCTTTCTGTCCCTCCCATGCTCGTGCTCTGTCTCTCTCTCTCTCAAAAAATAAACATTAAAAAAAAGTTATTTTTGTGGGGCAAGGTTGCTAGTTGAGATCCTAGAAAATGTGGCCTGATGTCATCCTGGCCAGTGACTCTGAGGAGCTGACAATTTATGGGTTTTTTCCTGGGTCATGTGAGATTATGTTCTGTTTATTTATCTCCCACAATGTGATGAAAGAAATCTTGGGAATTTATCTTCACAAGCCACACTATTTTGGAAGTTTCTGGAATTATCTGAAAATTGTTTTTATTATGGTTTGTGTAGGAATGACAAATTCCCTTTCCAGTTACAATTTTTAAAGCATGTTAATCATGTCCTTGCTCATTTCAATAGTGCAGATCTTACCACCCAAGGAAACTCCAAACAAGGTCTCTACTATTGGATTAACTTTACTGCTCTCAATTTTTTTCCCATAAGTTACCCCTCTGGACTAAGCTAATGCTTAGTCTAACTGAAGGGACATCTGATAGCAACTCTTAGTTAACCTCATAAACAGTGAGAATAAGTGAGTAATTAGTATTTGGATTGGAACATATTATGAGATCCTGGGAAATAATTGCCAATACTTTTCAAATAGCATGTTTCTTAAACTTGCAGTAAAATGAATTTCTATTTCTCAGCACATATGTAAATTGAAGGCAAAAGGAATGATCTTGAAGGCAAGAGAGATTTGGTTGGGATTTCAAGTTTCCTACAGATAACTACAGAAGCAAAAATTCACATTACAATCATTGCATACTATGACTAAACTTGACTCTGTCATAACTTCTAATATGTTTTCAAGATCTCATACCTATGCCATCTTAAACATCTCATTCCCAAAGCCCTCAGTGAAGAAAATTTGCATCTTTCAGCATTAAAGTTCCTTGTGATTAGTCCTCCTGAACTTTTAAGCATGTGCATTATTAGAAACAACACTACAGGAGGCCATGACATTGTCACTAGTATAGCTATGAGGTGTATGAGTCTGTGACTCACCTGGACAGGACAAAGTACAGAGATATCCCTCTAAACTCTTGGGAAAGTAATGACTCTACAAATGTCTTCTGTGTATCATTCTTCGTGGCCCTTTTTCATCCTCTTATCCTCACCCCATTTCCTCCTTCAAAAAAGTACAATTTTGGCTTTGTGAAGTGCTGCTAGTTTTGACATCAGTCTAGGATTCTGAATCGAATGTCATTTCCCACCATAGTTGTATGATAAAAATATAAAAACAGGGTTTCTGTGTGTTTATAAGGAATTTTTATTATTTTTTAAATTGATTTCTTAAAGTTTATTTTGAGAGAGAGAGAGAGCACATGCAAGTGGGGGAGGGGTAGAGAGAAAGAGAGAAAGAATCCCAAGTAGTATCCGCGCTGTCGCACAGAGCTTGATCTTACCAATCACAAGTTCATGGCCTGAGTTGAAACCAAGAGTCGAACGCTTAACCTACTGGGCCACCCAGGCGCCCCGATGAAGGATTTTTTTAAATAGCCTCATTGGCTTGTTACAAGTATAAATACTATATAAACTTTATCAGTTTCAGTAATAAAGTAGGTTCTGATATATAATTAATATTCCTATTAATTACAAAAGAAATATGTGAGGGGTGCCTGAGTGGCTTAGTCGGTAAAGCATCCAACTTCTGCTCAGGTCATGATCTCATGATTGGTGAGTTTGAGCCCCACATGGGGCTCTCTGCTGTCAGCCAGAGCTTACTTTGGATCCTCTGTCCCACTCACACTCTGCCCCTCCCCTGCTCATGCCCTCTCTCTCTCTCTCTCTCTCAAAAATAAACATTACAAAAAAAGAAATATGTAAAACAATGATTAAATAAATAAAAAGTACAGAGGAGTTTTGCCATTATTCTTTGAGCTTCCAAAATATCTAGAAATAATTTAACAATGTAGCTACCTGGAAAAATGTAGGAACATGGTTTGAAATAATAAAAATGTAGTTGAAGAAGTACTTTTTATTTTGGAAAATACTAAGACCTGATATCGTGAATAGAAACAAGAGAAATGCCATCTGTACTACCTTTGTTTAAAATCTACAAGTACCCAGTTTCCAGTAGGTCACCAAACTATAACTTTATAGAATTATAACAAAATTTATCATGGTCTTCTAATATAACTTTATGAATTTTTATATACGCCCCCAAGGATACATGGAATATTTCCACATTTTTTAATTAGTTATATTTCCAGAGCTGTCTACCTGCTAGATGATGGGCATGGGTACTTTGAAGATTATGGGTAGTTGGAAATAAACTTACCCCTGTGATTTCCAGAATTAAACAACTCTTAAAAAGTCATTATTAAACAGAACTGTATTATTAAGGGTAAGCTAAGATATGCTATGGCAACAAATAAACCACAAAAATCTCTTTGACTTAAAAAAGCAATGGCTGGGGCACCTGGGTGGCTCAGTCAATTGAGCGTCTGACTTCAGATCAGGTCATGATTTCTCAGTCTCTGAGTTCGAGCCCTGCATCGGGCTCTGTGCTGACAGCTCAGAGCCTGGAGCCTGCTTCTGATTCTGGGTCTCCCTCTCTCTCTGCCCCTCTCCTGCTCACACTCTGTCTCTCTTTCTCAAAAATAAACAAACATTAAAAAAAAAATCAATGGCTTCTTTCTTACTCACAAACTCAGTCATCCAACTTCACTTGGTGGCTTTCTTCCACATGGTATCTCAGGGATCCAGGATCCTTCCATTTTGTGATTTTGCCATCTTCAACATGTAGCCTCTGAAGTTAATATAGAAGGAGTAGAGAATGTGTGAATGATAATGGATGGATTTTTTTAAAGCTCCTCTTGATGCTTTTTTTTAATGTTCATTTATTTTTGAGAGAGAGAAAAAGAGGGAAAGAACAAGTAGGGGAGGGGCAGACAGAGAGGGGACAGAGGATCCAAAGTAGGCTCTGTGCTGACAGCAGAGTATTATCTCCTCTGCCTACTACCACTGGATAGAACCTAATCACATGGCTACAAACTAACTCCAAGGAAGGCTAAGAAATGTATACCCACAAAGAAGAAATACTTGGTGTCTAGATAGTGTCTAGCCAGGTTTCCATCACAAAAAAACCCTATAGTATGTTCTGTGCAAAAATTTATTGTTAGTCCTGAACTAGGCCTATAGAAAGATGTGTAACATTTATCTTGGCTTCTGTAATTTCAGCAATAGCATGACTTCTTTAAATGAACACTAAACTGTGATTTTGTTCAAATAGGTAAGTACTGAACAACTGTGAGTATGAGGTCATGTTCCCTGACAATATGTAGAACATGTAGAACTCTTCTATCTTGCCTATTAATGCTGAATCATATGCTTTAACTCAGCAGAATGGAGATGAGACTGATACTGTTTTATGAAAGCTGAGGAGTTCAAGAGGTCTAATGACTAAATAGAAAGTTATCTCCCAGACCTACCTTGAAGGTAACCCAAAGGAGGGCTTGAGGACAGTCCAAGAATTCTCAAAAATTAATTTTGCAATTCTCCAACACACAGAATGATCCAGCCATAATGTTCTAAATCAGCACTGTCCTATAGAAATAAACAGTAAGCCATATATGTAATGTTCTAATACCCACATTAAAGATAAAAAGAATCAGGTGAAATTTGAGTATATTTTATTTAAGCTAATATAATCACAGTGTCATTATTTAATTATATAACTATTAATTTCCTATTCGTTGCTGTAACAAATTACAAGACAATGGCTTAAAACAAACACATTTGGGGCACCTGGGTGGCTCAGTTGGTTGAGCCTCCGACTTCGGCTTCGGTCTTGATCTCATGGTTTGTGAGTTCAAGCACCACATCAGTCTCCTGCTATCAGTGTGGAGCCCTCTTCAGATCCTCTGTCCCCTTCTCTCTCTCTGCCTCTCTCTCTCTCTCAAAAAAAAATAAACACTTTAAAAAATAATTTAAAATAAATAAATAAAACACATTTAGTTATTTAATTATTCACTAATTCACCTATTTTTCTGTAGGTCAAAAGTCCAATGAAACCCTCACTTGGCAAAAATCAAGGTGTTGGCAGGGCTCTGTTCTCTCCTGTAAGCTCAACAGGAGAATCTGTTTCCTTGTGTTTTCCACCTTCTTGGAGGCCCCTTCCTCTATCTCAAAGCCCATTAACATTGCATCCCTCTGTGTCTTTTTTCTGTAGTCACATCTTCCTTTCCATTCTTAAGAACTCTTGTGTTGGACTGTCAATCTAACTCTATAATTTGGGAATTCTTTTTATCAAACTGTTCATAAGCAAAATAAACATAATCTTACTATCCCATGCCCGACTTCTGCTCAGGTCATGATGTCATGGTTCGTGAGTTCCAGCCCTGCCGTGAGTTCGAGCCCCGAGTTGGGCTCTGTGCTGACAGCTCAGGGCCTGGAGCCTACTTCCAATTCTGTGTCTCCCTCTCTCTCTGCTCCTCCCCTGCTCACACTCTGTCTCTCTCTCAAAAATAAATAAAGATTAAAAAAAAAATTTTTTTAAACAACCCACAAATCTCAGTGACTTAATACAATAAAAATTTGTGTTTTTTTCACACTACTGTCTGATGTGAGTTGTCCTTGATGTAGCTAACATAGCTATACCATCTGAAATATGAGGCATCCAAGGTCACTATGGAAGAAGAGAGATGGAGAATCACATCCAATGCTATTAAAGACCAGAACTGCAAGTAGTTTATATTACTTCTGTCTACATTCTGTTGGCCAAAATGAAGTACATGGCTCCACTTAATTGCAAGTGAGAGGAGAGGAGGTAAGTTTCATCTTTCTGTCTGCCCAGGAATAATGATTACACAGTATCACCTCTGACTTAGAGGTAGAGCTTTTCACACTCCAGAGTTCCCCAACTGGGACATGGACCTCTGGGGGACATTCTTACAAATGTCAGGTTCATGAAGTTTTCTTTACCATTCTCAAGGGAGCATTTTTTACTATCTTGGAACCTCCACTCTCATTTGACTTTTTTTTTTTTTTTTAATTTTTAACGTTTATTTAGTTTTGAGAGACAGAGCTTGAGTGGGGGAGGAGCAGAGAGATAGAGGGAGACACAGAATCTGAAGCTGGCTCCAGGCTCTGAGCTGTCAGCACAGAACCCGACACGGGGCTCAAACCCATGAAACCCAAGATTATGATCTAAGCCAAAGTCAGAAGTCCAACCAACTAAGCCACCTCTCATTTGACTATTTTTTAATGTGTACTAATTTTTAATTTTTATTTTCAACTGAGAAGATTAGAAGTTAAAATTCAAACCTGCAGAAGTGAAGGGATATCAAACAGAGTAATTAATCATCATTAGTCAGGGTTTTCCTGAGAAATAGAACAATAGTATGGATGGCTATATGTAAAGAGATTATAAGGAATTGGCTGAAAAGTTCTAGGATGGGCAGTCAGCAAGCTGAAGATCCAAAAGAGCCTATGATGTAGTTCCAATCCAAGTTTGTAGGTTTGAGATTCAGGAGACCCAGTAGTGTTTCAGTCCAAAAACCAGCAAGCTCAGAACTCAAGAGCCAATCATTCAGTCCAAGTCCAAAGGCTGAAAAAAACCCTATGTGCAGTTCATAGTAGTTAGGCAGGAGGGGTTCCCTCTTACTTGTAGGAGGGGCAGCCTTTTTGTTCTATTCAGGCCATTGGATGAGGGCCACTCATATTAGGGAGGGCAATCTGCTCTACTCAGTCCACCAATTCAAATGTTAATCTCACCCAAATTACCCTAACAGGGGTACCTGGGTGGCTCAGTCGGTTAAGCAATGGACTTGATTTTGGCTCAGGTCACAGGTCATGATCTCAGGTTGTGAGATAGAGCCCCCAAGTTGGGCTCTGCTCTGAGCGAGGAGCCTGCTTGGGACTCTCTCTCTCTCTCTCTCTCTCTCTCTCTCTCTCTCTCTCTCTCTCTTTCTCTCTCTGCCCTGCCCCTGCTCATGTGTGAGTGCACTCTCTCTCTCTCTCAAAGTAAATAAACTTAAAAAAAATAAAAGACACCTTCACAGACACATCAAGAACAATTTTTAACCAAAAATCTGGGCACTCGTGGCCCAGTCAAGTTGATACATAATATTAACCATCACATAATCCAAAAAGCAGAGGATGAACTTGAGTGCTTATTTAATATCCAGATTTTTATTACTATGCAAATGAAAATCAGCATTCTAGTGTCTCTTGTGGTCCAGAAACCCCATAAAAAAACCAAAAAAACCCAACTTTGATACATGTATCAAAAAAGTTATAACAAAGCCATCATTGGTACAGTGTCACTTAAAACAAAATTTTCAGAGGGGTGCCTAGGTGGCTCAGTCAGTTAAGCATCTGACTCTTGGTTTTGGCTCAGGTCATGATCTCATGGTTCAAGGGATCCAGCCCCATATCGGGCTCTGTGCTGCTAGCACAGAGCCTGCTTGGGATTCTCTCTCTCCCTCTCTGCCCCTCACCGGCTTGCACCCTTTCTCTCTTTCTCTCAAAATAAATAAATAAACTTAAAAAAATAAAAAAGAATGAGTTGTCCCAGAAACCTCCAAAAGTGCCCCTTAGTATCCCTGCTTTCTATCATGATAAGCTCATCTTGTACATTTCCTGCCCTAGATCTAGGGTCAGCCATTTCTTCAAGGAGCCCTGCTTCTTTTTGTTGGAAAATAGCATTCAGAGACTACAGCACTGGGATGCCTCACCACTTTTGGACTGTCATTATTTCTATGCCCACTCTGTAGACAAAGCTAGGAAACATGTGAATTTTTGAAAGAACACTAAATTATGAATTCATATAGTTATTTCCAAATCAAATGAAATTAGAGTTTTCCCTTAAATTCTTTGATTTTATATTTTTATTTATATTTTATATTTTTGTATCTTTTATTACACAGAAAATATTTAATGAAATTAACATAATTACTTGTTTATGCATTATATATATACATATATACATATATATACACATATATACATATGTGTGTATATATATATATATATATACACATATACATAGTGCACAAAGTAGTTTCAAAGTGACAATACTAATATTACCACTAACAATAGAACTACCAATTACAACTGACTATTTTATTTACTTAAGATATATCCTGCCAGGAAGGTATATCAAATGATTGAGTTTTAAAGTCATTTCAAATACTTTTTTCTGTGTGGTTATACCATCAATGATATACTCCAAAGTTCACTTGTATCTATTTGTTTCACATTTTTAGGGATTTTCTTTTCCTTTTGATTCAAGTTTGTTTATTTTTTTTTTTAATTTACATCCAAGTTAGTTACTATCTAGTGCAGTAATGATTTCAGGAGTAGATTCCTTAATGCCCCTTACCCATTTAGCCCATCCCCCCTCCCACAACCCCCCCCAGCAACCCTGTTTGTTCTCCATATTTAAGAGTCTCTTATGTTTTGTCCCCCCTCCCTGTTTTTATATTATTTTTGCTTCCCTTCCCTTATGTTCATCTGTTCTGTGTCTTAAAGTACTCATATGAGTGAAGTCATATGATATTTGTCTTTCTCTGACTAATTTTGCTTAGCATACTACCCTCTAGTTCCATCCACGTAGTTGCAAATGGCAAGATTTCATCCTTTTTGTTGCCAAGTAATACTCCATTGTATATATACATACCACATCTTCTTTATCCATTCATCCATCGATGGACATTGGGTTCTTTCCATACTTTAGCTATTGTTGATAGTGCTGCTATAAGCATTGGGGTGCATGTGCCCCTTAGAAACAGTACACCTGTATCCCTTGGATAAATACCTACTAGTGCAATTGCTGGGTTATAGGGTAGTTCTATTTTTAGAGGAACCTCCATACTGTTTTCCAGAGTGGCTGCACCAGCTTGCATTCCCAACAATGCAAAAGAGATTCTCTTTTTCTGCATCCTTGCCAACATCTGTTGTTGCCTGAGTTGTTCATGTTAGCCATTCTGACAGGTGTGAGGTGGTATCTCATTGTGGTTTTGATTTGTATTTCCTGGATGATGAGTGATGAGCATTTTTTCATGTGTCAGTTGGCCATCTGGATGTCTTCTTTGGAGAAGTGTCTATTCATGTCTTCTGTCCATGTCTTCACTGGATTTTTTTTTTTTTTGGGTATTGAGTTTGATAAGTTCGTTATAGATTTTGGATACTAACCTTTTATCTGATGTGTCATTTGCAAATATCTTCTCCCATTCCGTCGGTTGCCTTTTAGTTTTGCTGATTGTTTCCTTCGCTGTGCAGAAGCTTTTTATTTTGATGAAGTCCCAATAGTTCATTTTTGCTTTTGTTTCCCTTGCCTTTGGAGATGTGTTGAGTAAGAAGTTGCTGCAGCTGAGGTCAAATCTTCCAGATTGTCCATTTTATTGGCATATAATTCCTCACAATATTCTCGTACTATTGTTTGTATTTCTGCTGTGTTGGTTGTGATCTCTCCTCTTTCATTCTTGATTTTATTTATTTGGGTCCTTTCCTTTTTCTTTTTGATCAAACTGGCTAGGGGTTTATCAATTTTGTTAATTCTTTCAAAGAACCAGCTACTGGTTTCATTGATCTGTTGTTTTTTGGTGTCAATAGCATTGATTTCTGCTCTAATCTTTATTATTTCCTGTCTTCTGCTGGTTTGGGGTTTTATTTGCTGTTCTTTTTCCAGCTCTGTAAGGTGTAAGGTTAGGTTGTTGATTCAAGTTTTTTATATGAACCATTCACATGGTTCCAAAGTCAAAACTATAAAACAGAATGTAGTAAGCAAAGTCTTTTCAACCCTTTTTGTCCCTCAATTTCACAAAAAAAGGGCTTTTTTTAAGGGTACAGAATTGGACCAAATTGTTAAGAAAGCCTGATACCAGAGGGAGGTTCAACAGAGCATTGTTGGTAATAGCCATAGGGGAAAAAATTAGCTATTATTGAATTAAGACTTATCATTCAAATCAGTTAAACATGTTATAGGTCCAACCTGTAACAAAAAGAAATTTTCTTGTGGCGCCTGGCTGGCTCAGGCAGAACATGCGACCCTTGATTTCAGGGTCATGAATTTGACCCCCACATTGTGTAGAGATTAAATAAATTTAAAAAAAAGAAATTTTCATCTTTCTGGTGAAGTGCCTTACTTGGTTTCTTTAACTATGATTCAATCAGTCACTGGAGAGAGGAAAATAGTCACAGAAGTCTTCACTATAAACAAGAGGAAAACAAAGCAGCTTCCTGCAGACTGGAAAAATATCTCCAAATTTTCTATTTATAAACAACTAACTGAATATATGATGCAAGGAAAAATTCCTATTCAAAATAGCAAATGACACATGCACACAAACCCTAGGCCTACACTTAATAAAAATGTGCAGAACCTATAGGAAGAAAACTAAAATTTTACTAACATATATGATAGAATAAATGGAGAGAAACACTAGTTTGTTTAGTCAGAGTCAATATTCTAAAGATGTTGATTATTCCTAAGTTATAAATTCAATACAATCAACGTCAAAATTAGTTTTTTGGAAACTTGAAAAGTGATTCTAAAGTTTTCATTAAAGTACATATTGGGGCACCTGAGTGGCGCAGTCAGTTAAGCGTCCGACTTCAGCCAGATCACGATCTCGCAGTCCGTGAGTTCGAGCCCCGCGTCAGGCTCTGGGCTGATGGCTCAGAGCCTGGAGCCTGTTTCCGATTCTGTGTCTCCCTCTCTCTCTGCCCCTCCCCCGTTCATGCTCTGTCTCTCTCTGTCCCAAAAAAAATAAATAAACGTTGAAAAAAAAATTTTAAGTACATATTATCTTGGAACATTTGGAAAAGTATAATTGGGGGCATCCCTGTGTGCCCCTAATCCCAGCTGGTCTGCCTGCAACCCCTTGAGTGACAGCCCTAGCTCCCTGCACAACCCCACTTCCACCCTGACAAGAAGAAAGGAACTATCATGAGCCAGGAGAAACTCGCCACACTGCAGGCACAAGTACGCACGGGTGGAAAAGGAACTGCTTGCAGAAAGAAGGTGGTTCACAGAATAGCTACAGCAGAAGAGAAAAAATCTTTAGTTCTCCTGAAAGAATATTAGGAGTCAACAATATCTCTCACACTGAAGAGGTGACTATATTTACAAATCAAGGAACAGTGAGGCATTATCACAACTCTAAAGTTCAGGTGTCTCTGGCAGCCAGTACTTTCACCATTACAGGCCATGCTGAGGCAAAACTGCTGACAGAAAGCCTACCCAGCATCTTAACCCAGCTTGGTACAGACAGTGGGACTAGTGTAAGGAGACTGGCAGAAGTTCTGTCTAAACTCTCTGGGGATGGAAAAGCATCACTTGCTACTGAAGCGACTGATAATGAAGTTCCAGATCTTGTGGATAATTTTCATGCATTTCCAAGAATGCAACAATGTGATTGGAAGTTGGCTTCTGAAGAAGACAGAACTCAAAGAAGTTACTGGAAGATGCCACTTTACAGTAGCATCTGCTACTATTTATAACTGCTTTTTAAAATTTTGTTCATGAACCTGATAAAATCTAGATCTGATAGTTTTAAGCCCAAGTCCCCTAGCCACTAGCAGCTCTTTTCAGTTTTTTGCTTGTCACAATTCATTCTTCACAGCTAATTAAGCTGAAGAAGCCTGGGAATAAATTTTGAAACAGAGGTTAATGAAGTTCTTTGCCTAGTTAAAAAAACAACACATAATTGGGGGAGAATTTAGCACACTAGATATTAAAACCTACCATAACACAACCTTAGTGCAACAGCACTCAATTGAATAGAGTCTATAAATAGACCAATGAAAATATGTTAATTTGCTCTATGATTACATTTCAATATAGGGAGAAAGACAAAACTATTCAATAATTATATTGGGATTATTAATAGCACCTTTTTTGAAAAAGTTGATTCCTATATCTTTTTATTTAACGAATCATTTTATGATAAATTAAAAATTAAATGTAAAACAACCTGAATTATAAATGTCCTAGGAAGTATATTTGACTCTTTATTATGACAGGTAAGCTGAGAAAAGTGTCCTTATTAAAAAACATTAAGTGATGGACCTTAATACGCTCAAAAGACATATGAAAAAATTTAATTAAAAACAAAATATGGGGGCGCCTGTGTGGCTCAGTTGGTTAAGCATCCGACTTCGGCTCAGGTCATGATCTCACGGTTCGTGGGTTCAAGTCCTGCGTCAGGCCCTCTGACAGCTCAGAGCCGGGAACCTGCTTCGGATTGTGTCTTCTTTTCTCCTTGCCCCTCCCCTTGCTTGTGCTGTCTCAAAAATAAATAAATGTTAAAAAAAAAAAAAAGCAAGAAATCTTAAAAGCATTTATGAGAGCCCAAGGAAACTGCTTTCAACTTAAAGGCAGAAGGTGAAAGAGTTTTTGCAGGGACAAATACCAAACAACTCAAATACTGTATCTGAGAAATGAATCAAAGGAAAAGAAATGAGATCCATAAAAATATCCCTTAAGAGAAGTATTTTACGCACGATAAAATTGATGTTGTGGATTGTTGGACCAGAAAAGGAAGAAGCCACAGGCACTAAACTTTCCCTTTTAACTTAAAAATCAGGTGCCTTATATATACCATGAGAAATGTTTACATATGTTCATCAAAACCCATGGACAAGTATGTTGGTAGTAGCACTGTTCATACTGGCTTCAAACTGTGTGGAAACCACACAAATGCCCATCAAGAATGGAATAGATACACAGATTGTGGAATATGCACAAAGTGGAGTAATGCACAGCAAAAAAAGATAATTACAAACTGCAAAATTAATGAACCTCACAAACCTAATGTTGAACAAATATAAAAGAATGTTTATATAAAACATAAAACAGGCAATAACCATTATCCTGATTCCTAACAAAATGCCATGTTCATAGAGTGGAAGACTCAGTGGGGTCGATTCCCAAATTAATCTGTAGATTCAAAGCAATTCAGTCAAAATCCCAACAATTTTTGTGTGTGTGTGGATAGTCAAAGGGTGACTTTGAAATTTATATGAAAAAGCAATAGGCAAGAATACAAGCAGAGTCAAGTAAAGCAAGGTGGAAGAATCTGCTCTATCTGATATTAAGACTTAATATGAAGCTAAGGTATGCAAGACAGTGGTATCAACTCAAGCATAGAATAGACCAATGGAACAGATTAGAGAGCTTAGAAAGAGAACCATGAATATATGGATACTAGATACAAAAGATGGTACTGCAGAGTAATGTAGAAGGCACAAACTTTTCAGTAACTGAGATTGGGCAATTTTACATTCACCTGGAAAAAAGAAATGAGAAATAACCCCAAAATCACAGCATACACAAAAACCAATTCCAGGGAAATAATCGAGTTACATAAGAAAAGGTAACACAGCTTCTTAAAGATAAAATATGAGACTATTTTCTTGACCTTGAAATGAGGAGAGGCACTTAAATTTTTAAATTTTTTAAAATGTTTATTTATTTTTGAGAGAGCGAGAGTGGGGAGAGGGCTAGAGAGACAGGGAGACACAGAATCTGAAGCAGGCTCCAGGCTCTGATCTGTCAGCACTAAGCCTGACACGGGGCTCTAACCCACCAACTGCGAGAGGAGAGGAATTTTAAATAAGACACATAAGGAATTAACCATAAAAATATGGATAAACTTAATATTATAATCAAGAAATCTTTTTTAAGTTTATTTGAGAGAGTGGGGGAGGGGCAGAGAGAATCCCTCCGAGTCCACGTGGACAGGGCCAACAGCACAAAGCCCGATGCAGGGCTCGAACCCATGAACCATGAGATCAAGACCTGAGCCAAAATCAAGTCAGATGCTTAACTGACTGAACCACCCAGGTGCCCTACAAAATTTTTTTTTTAACTTTATATATTTATTTTGAGACAGACAGCATGAGCAGGGAAGGGACAGAGAGGAGAGACAATCCCAAGCAGGCTCAGTGCTGTCAGCATAGAACCGGATGTGGGGCTCGAAATCATGAAACAGAGAGAGATCATGACCTGAGCCAAAATCAAGAGTCAAGACACTTAACCGAGCCACCCAGGAGCCCCTAATCAAGAAATCTTCTTAATCAAAAAAAATACCACTAAAAAAGTGAAAAGCCAAGCTACAAAGTAGAAGATATTTGCAGTGCATATATTCAATAGACTTATTTCCAGAATAAATACAGAACTCTTAAAATCAAGAAGAGACAGTCCCCAAAGAGGATATCTAAAGGTTTTTTCAAAAAATGTAAAACATAACCACATTAGTCATCTAGAAAATCCACATTAAAAAATGTGTAACTTAAGACCTAGTGATTACACTCTTAAATATACCATATATCCATGCATATGTTTACCAAGACATGAATGTTCTATAGCAGACTTGTAAGACCCTAAAATTGAAAACAATCTCAATATCCATATATTGGCGATAGATATTAAGTGACATACAAAAATGAGTCACAGAAACATGTGGGCAAAAGAAGTCAAAATACAAAATACATTATGATCTCATTTATGTAGAGTAAAAAATAGGAGATGAAAAAATAAACCAATGTTGAGAATGCATGAACCACTTTCAAAACTATGAAGGAAAGCAAGTAAGTGACTACCATAAAGTCAGGATAGTGTTGTATAGAAGATAAACTGACACACTGTAAAATTTTGAAATTTGAGCAAACATTGATTTGAATCTGGGCAGCACTAAACTCCTGTCAAGAGCTAGGGGAAAGGCTCTTATAGAGCAGACAGGAAGCAAAGCAAGGAAATTATTTGATTGGCTATAGCTGAAGCAATTGCCTTATCTGTGAAAGCCAAGTTGCTGTTTGTGATTGGCTGTCTGTAGGTTTTTCAATTTCCTAACCTTGAGGCACCTCAAGGAATTTACTCTGTTTTAGGTTTTAGTTTGCTGAAGTAGGCTGCCATGGATTAGAGCTTCCTTGTTTTAGTACGTGGTCATGGTAGGGCAGGAAAGGGAGGGAGAAATCATTGGAAGGGATTCTTGGGTCCTGGCAATATTCTAGTTCTTCACCTCAGCAATTACATAGGTGTTAGCATTCTGACAATTCATAAAGTTGTATATGGTGTCTGTTAATCTCAATAAAAGAGCAATCTGTTTATCCATGTATGAGTCAGTTACTTAGGAATACATTTCCCAAATGATATCTAAGACCTTTATGGAAAAACATTAAAGGAAACTGAATAATGGAGATATTCATGTTCAGAGTTTGGGTCACTCCTAACCCACTCATATCCACTATCCCCAAACCTGTTCATTCTAGTCCTCATCTCAGCTAATGGCAATTCATTTCTAGTTGTTCAGGTAAAATCTTTACTCATCCTGACTTCTCACAACCACCACAGTCCACCAGCATATCCCCTGGGAAATATCTTTACCCAAAATCTGATGACCACTTTTACAACTTAAACATCTTGGTTTAAGTCATTATATTTTGCCTAATTATTGCAATAGTCTTGTTTCTGTTCCTGCTCTTGGCCCCATTTCATCTTTTCTCAGCACAGCAGAGTAATTCTCTTAACATAAATTTTATTATCACTTCACCTAAAACTCCCTATAGACTTAAAATGGCCTGTAATGCTTTGTACCAGCTGCTCACCTACCCCCATTACCTCTCTGAAATACTTTACAACCTTTCTCCTTGGTTACTCTGCTCCAGCCATAATGGCTCCTAGCTGCATCTTGGTTCACTGTTTGAAACAAGCATACTTTATGTGCTGGAAGAGACGCAACCAAAGTTTGAAAGACAGAATGAATCACAGAAGCCATGTTAAGGACTTGTCGTAATTTACTTATAAATTGCCTATAATGCACAAGGCCCCATCCTAAGTATTTGAAATAGAGCAATGGGTTAAAAATAATTTTAAAAACCTTGTTCTCAAGCGTGCATTCAAGTGAGAAGCAAATAAACCAAAGTTCAATGTTAACTATATAATGGTAAATGTTATGAAAATAAAGCAAGTGGACAGTGATGGCAAGTAGTGATTTTAAGAAAATCAGAGTACTCAAATGGCAATAGGAAGCAGTTGTAGGCATTTGAGTATCATTTTTTGGAAAAGATAATGCTAGGGGACATAAAAATATTTAAGAAATTTTCATATTTCTCAGGTTTATTTTTTATCAAGTTGCAATCTTCTTCATTGACTTATTAGTACGAAGATCCAACCATGTAATTTGTTTTCTAGGCTAAGTGCTTTAATGGAATTACCTCAAGAAGGAAAACTGGTTAAGACTTTACTCAAGGATTTAAAGTTCTTCTTTTTTTGGGGGGGTGGGGGGTACCTGGGTGGCTCAGTTAGTTAAGCAGCTAACTTCGACTCAGGTCATGATCTCACGGCTGGAGTTCAAGCCCCGTGTCCGGCTCTGTGCTGACAGCTCAGAGCCTGGAGTCTGCTTCGGATTCTGTCTCCCTTTTTCTCTGCCTCCCTTGCTTGCTCTTTCTCAAAAATAAACAATAAAAAAAATTTTTTTTAAATGTTTTAAGTAATTGAACCCCAAAACATTTTAATGACTTGTTCTGACAAACACTGGTTCGTGTTACTTCACCATATAATCATTAGTAGCTTTACTTTCAAATTTATGTCAATTTATAATTTATTACTTTGGTGGGATTTGTTTAACGTAATTACTAAAGTGTATTTGTGTATTTACTGGAGTTCTAGAAATAGTGCATAAATGAGCCCTATTTGGAAATACAACTCACTGAAGATCAAACTATCTTCTATGTGCAAACCTTGGGATTTCAGTTAATCAAGATGTTTCCTAAACAGCTCCTTTGAGGTCTCCAAACTAATTTCAGTCCTTAGTCTTGAGCCCTATCCATCTTCTGCTTCTAAATTTTCCATTAACAAGAATTTGTAACATCTAACAGGAGGACCCCATTATCTCTTTTCCCTAGGAAACTGTCATTACTTTTACATTCTTCTTGTATCTTTGTAAGGAACCAATTACATGGTTCTCTGAAAATAAATTCCATATAATTTCACTTCTAAGGACAAAGCATTAATTGGAAACATCAAAAAATCAAAGACACCCCCCACCACCACCACCAAAAAAAAAAAAAAAAAATCCTTCAGTTTTAAAAATGAAGTCTTCCAGGGGTACCTGGGTGGCTCAGTCAGTTAAGTGGCTCACTTCGGTTCAGGTCATGACCTTGTGGTTCACAAGTTCAAGCCCCACATTGGGCTCTGTGCTGACAGCCCAGATCCTGGAGCCTGCTTCAGATTCTGTGTCTCCCTCTCTCTCTCAAAAACAAATAAAACATTAAAAAAAAAAAATCTTCCAATTTAGAAGTACATATCACTAGTTATAAAATTTAAAATGGAATTCTTGGGGTGCCTGGGTGGCTTAGTCAGTTAAGTATCTGACTCTGATCTTGCAGTTCGTGAGTTTGAGCCCGCATGGGACTCCACGCTGACCACCTGGAACCTGCTTTGGATTCTGTGGTCTCCCTCTCTCTCTGTCCCTCCCCCTTCTCTGTCTCTCTCTCAAAAATAAGCGTTAAAAAAAAGAATTTAAAATAGAATTGTGTATATATATATGTCAAAATTTAAGATAATTAAAAATTGAAATTCCAAAGATCTTTTTTTCTCTCCATGCATTACAGCCCCATTACCACTTTCAACAACTGAGCTTAAAGCCAAAATTAATTCCTGAAAAGCATCATGACAAGTGTTCAAGTTTTCCAGGTAAAAATGAGTGAAAACTTAATTTTTACAAAGGACCTTAATACATACAATTATTTTAGATTCATCTAATAAGGATTTTAAGGACCAGGTTACATTTACGGTCATCCCTTTTAAATTTTTACCAACCTTTTCCTTATCATGTTATACAGGATAAAATTTATACTGCATCCCAGAAATTATTAAAACCCCCGGATGAAGTTACTCGGTGGAAACTAGCCCAGGAACGCAGGTAGCTAGCTCTGCAGTTTCAAAAGTTCCACTCACTTACTGTTTAATAATTATTCCAAGAAGGGATTTTTTTAGAGTACTTGAATATGTCCTCATATTTTTACAGTGCTGGAAATACTTATTGACGTTTTCACTGTCACCATTTACTTGTCAAGGGAAGAAATAATTTTCAGTCAAGCCTAATACTAGTCAATGTTATGAACTCAAAGGCCATTTGCAATTAAAGTGCTCTCCTGTGTAAAAGCATCAAAAAGTTAATACAAGTACTAGTCTTAAGCAGTCACACAAGTCTAAGCCACATTTATTTGCACATGTATAGTAATGGCAACAGATACTCCAAATTCATACAAATTGATAAAACAACAAAGTTAATCACTTGGTACACTTGTGTGTTATCTTGCTTACAGATTCAAGTGTAGATGAACTTCCTTCATTCTGTAAACTTTCATACAATACTTAAACAAAAACTCTTGAAAACACATATTGGCATGTTTCAGTTAGAGCCAACACAAAAGTTAAGACAAGACCACAAACTCAAAAACCAAGTTTAGAGTATACTTTTCTACCTCCCTCCCCTACAAAGTGATTATTTTCTTCAATAGATGTATATGCTATATCACACAAGTAGCCATGGAGACAAAAGAATGATGCTCCCATAATCATGAAGAAAATGCCAACCAAATTATACTGTTTTAAGTTATCTACCAAATATATGATTTATATATGAGCAACAGGGGGAAATGCTTAGATTAAAATAACAAGGGAGATTAGAAAAAAATAGTAAATGACTTTGAGAACTATGTTCCCCCTGAAAACTGCAAAGATCTGACTTTGACAACTCAAAATAATCATCTAAGGCAAGTAAAAGTGAAGAAACCTTCAAAGACATTCTAATCACGTTCAGTATCTAGTGATAAAAGCTGAAAATGATATCAAGAGGGTATTTATTATACAAGTGTCAACGAGGACATCCCAAAACTAATGAAAGAAATGCACATTTATTTCTACAAAAGCAAAGTATGGTACAGAATTAGAAGGGAACAGACTTAAAGATTTACCTATTAAAATATACAGATTCTTACTGAAGAGTATAGGATTATTTAAAAAAGATGACAAGGGATGTTAATCTTTTTTTATTATTATTATTTTTACATATTTTGGAACCTCACATAATTTTGATAAATAACTCTTACAAAATTATGCAAAAAGTACAAGAATGTCTGGTAAACAAACAGTCTGTATTTTCCAAAAAGATTTTTTACAACATGCAATTCTTAAGGCAGCATCCTCCTTACAAGGAAAGGTAATCCTTTTACTCATCAAGAAATCTTCTGCTGCAAAGAATAGGCTAAGAAAGCCTGGCTTCTTCCATTAACGCCTTTTGTCTTTCCTGTCTGATTTTCGGTCTCTTTCACTTCTTGAAGATCTTTTGCCTGATCGACTACTCTCTGATATAGACCTCTTTCTGTCGGACCGAGAATTCTTATCCTTTGATCCTTTTGTATCTCTACTACTACCACCTTTCGAAGATTTGTGACTTCTTTCTAGTCCTGATGTATCCCTTCGCTTCCGATCCACGCTCCTTCTGTGCTTTCTATCTCTATTATGTCCCCGGCCCCTACTCCGACTTCTACTCTCACTACTACTAGTAGTGCTGCTGCTACTGTCTCTGCTGCTGCTGCCGCTGGTGCTGGAGCTGCTACTGGAACTACTTCGACTGCTACTGCTGCCACTGCTGGAACTGCTTCCACTGCTGCTACTGGTTGAGCTGCTACTGGAACTACTACTGCTACTGCTGCGACTTCTACTCTTGCTGGTTTTATTTCTAGCTCGACCTCTACTTCTGCTCCTAGTTTTGGTTTTGCTCTTGCTCTCTGGATGTACTGTTAAGACTGACTCTACCGTCACCTCAGTGAGTTTTACAGATTCCACAGGAAACTCCTTCCTTTCAGGTAGTAAATGCCCTTGTTCCTGAATAACCTGAATTGGTGGCTGTAAAACAGCTAATGGCAAAGTCTCAGGATGAGAAAGAGGCTGAGGTTGGAGTACTGCTTGGGATTGGGGCTGGGGCTGGGGCTGGGACTGGGGCTGGGTCTGGGTCTGGGTCTGGGTCTGGGTCTGGGACTGGGACTGGGACTGGGACTGGGACTGGGACTGGAGTTGGGGCTGGAGCTGGGGCTGGGGCTGAGGCTGGGGCTGGGGCTGGGGCTGGGGCTGGGGCTGGGGCTGGGGCTCGGGCTGAAGCTGAGGCTCAGGCTGGGGCTGAGGCTGAGGCAGGGGCTGGAGGTGAGCTACAGGCTCAGGCTGAGGCTCAGATTCTTTCTCTTCTTTCTCCTCAGGCTCATTTTCCATTTCTAGAGCACAGGCATTCTCTTTCATAGGAGAAAGAGATTTACATTCTTTATCTGGCTCAACTTCAAATTCCATTTCTGGCTCCAGTTCTTTGCTAGTTTCATTTTCTGAAGGTTCTACACTTTCAACTTGATTGATTTCCATTACCTCCTGCTCAGTAATTACATTTTTGACACTCTCAACCATCTCTAGCACATCCATAACTTCGTCAGGTTGACTATCCTGCTGCTTCTCACTTTCCCTTATCTCAGTTTCCTCCTCCATCTTGACCTCCATTTCCTGTTTTTGTTCCTCCTCCTCCTGTTCTTTCTCTGCATCACTATGTACTATACCTATTTCCTTTTCCTCTTCCTCTCCTGCTTCCTCTATTTCTACATCATTGTGCTGATTACCTGTCTCCTCCAACTCTTCCTCTCGCTGAGCCACCTTACCCTCTTCTTGTTCCGCCTTCTGTTCTTCATTACGCACCACCTGATGCTCTTTTTCCTTCATTGATTGTCTTCTAGGCCTAGCCTCCATTTTATTTATTTGTTCTGCAAATTCGATGCGTCTACCTTCAAATAAAGCTAAAGGGTAAAAACATACATGTATAAATAATTAAAAATCCTCAAACTCACAATTTGACACTTAGTCACAAATTGTCATCAAGCTTTATCTAAATGTCTTTTTGTAAAGAGATAATGACACAAGACTGATTATAGCAAGCAATTACAAATTGACATAAAATGACACAAGCAAAGATCCCCCCGAAAACCTATTATCAGTAAGCAACTACACCACATTATCCAACTGATGGAAAAACAAAACAATTTTTTGCCATTTTACTTCATGCTGGATGAGAAATAAATTTTGTTTGAAATACAATCATTTTTATGCTATCATATCATGCATTAATTTTTCTGATCCCAGAAAAACACTAATCATCTAATCACCATCTCAGCAGTGTCTATCCTTCCATGTGTGCTCTATGGATTACATCAATGTTCACTTTTGTCTTGCTTCATTAGCATTTATATCTGACTAAAAAGAAATCGTCTCATTCAGACACCTAAGAAATCTATGTAAATACTGCCTAAAACATGGTAAGTTTCAGGTTAAATTCCATCATAAATCAAACACTCCTGCTTCACACCCATTACGATCTCACAGAATCTTTAAAAAAAAAAAAAACTACTAATACACAATTACAGGAAACATGTATACGTTGAGTGTGTCACCTTATTCATTAAGAAAATTTCACTGTATCTCTACATGTACACTTACCATTCATTTTTCTCTGTGACTCTTCTATTAATTTTTGGGTAGCTGGACACATTCTTCCAGGAATATAGAACAAATGGGGCTTTGTCTTAGTTCTTATATATTTAATTATCTTGGCATTATGCTCATTCCATTCCTCTTGCTAAAGAAAAGGTAAAAGGTCAGGTTTTCGTAAACATGAAGGATTACCAATCTTAGAATTCCAATTCCGAACTACTACTCACCAGCTGCGCAAGCTCAACCTTCTGTTCTAAAAGCCGCAGTTCTGTCTGTTTAGCACGCCTCTCTTCAAACAGTTCTCTCCTCTCATTTTCAACTTGTTTTCTTTCTTCTTCTGCCTGCACTTCAAGTTTTTGTTCAATTTCCTGGCGCCTCTTTTGCTGAAAATAAGCGATGATCTTTAACAACTTATTACATATCGTGATTATATGAAACATTACAATTTTACTAAGTTATCTGTATAGGTTTCATATTTGCAATTCAGGATACCAGCTAATTCAAACTTAGTACTTAGCATTTGAAGCTAATCCCAATTTCTCTTTCATGAAAGGCAGACTGAAGCCTTTTCATTTAAAAATTGAAATACCATGGACATTAGCCATACTATCAATAACTGTTCCATTTAACATAACTTTTAAATAAGGTTCTTTCATAATTAACCTAAAAAAGAAGAGCACTGTCTTTGTAAGTTATCTTTAGTTATTCTTTCTCCTGAATCAAAGAATGTGACAGAAGGGACATCCTATTTTCGAACATGATGCTTTGAAGCCTTTTATATTCTCTAGGGAAGCTAACATATAAAAGCTATAATAGAACTTTATTAATCTATAACTGAATTGTTATCTCCCTTTCCACCACAGTTCTCCCTTGAGAATAACTTGGGTGTTCAACACCAAGGACACAGTTTTGTAGGTTTAATAAAACAAAAACTTCTACCAAGATTGCATAGTTAAACAAACTGTGGAAGGCAGGGAATGTTTAGGCTTTTACTTCCAGAGTGCTATGTGGAATTAGTGAACTACAATGCTGATTGAGTTCCACTCCCTTGTTTGAAAGAAAGTACTTTGGGGCCTAAAGAATGACAAGTCTTCTCCAAGACCACAAAATAAGACTGTTGTAGAGCTGGGATCAGAACCCAATTCTCCTGAGTCACAGACCAAGGCTCTTGGCTCTATAAAGAGAAGTTCATTCTGTTACTTCACAGGACCTCAAAAAGAGACCAGCTAAAAATATAACAAATTCAGAACATTTTACAAGTTTTTTTCTCAGCTTCATTTTAGGCTTACAATTCAGTCTCAAGAGCATTTCCACTTTTCAAAACATGTAATAAACTACTTTGATAACTTAAAGGAAGCAAAGGAAAATTGTAAATACCCTTTCAGTAGCAACAGTGGATTCTTGTTTAAATTTCTGAAGAGTGCCCATCAACAAGCCAAATATTCGTCGGTTCCTAAAGAACAGAAAGAAAAATTCAATTTCAGTAGGTTCCACTTTTAAGCTCACCATTTCCTAAAAGAAACATACTACAGGCACTTGAACAATTTTTAAAGATAAATTTTCCTAAAATTGCATTATTTGACAGGAATTTTCTCACACATAAAAAACTAAAGATACCTTTGCTTTCCCTTTTCATCCATATTTTGATCCTGGATAAGGTCTCTACGTGTGCGTTCTTTGGAGGTAGCTACAACTGAAGACTGCAAAGCTGGCTGCAGGAGAAAACAAATCTCAGTAATTTAACAAGCATATTCAAGGGTGGCACTCCAAAACATACTAAGATGGTATAGAAAGTTCTTTTGATCTCAGTTACCTTTTTAACATCATCATCCTCTGGGTCGCTTTCTTGGCGTGATTCTCTTCTTGTCCGACGCTCCCCGCCCAGCCTAACATAGAAGAATTTTAAAGGCCAAATTTTAAAATTTGATTTAAGTGCATACCAAGGTCAAGTGATTACTTTTATTATGACTTTATTTCTAAAAGTCTCATTTTATCAGTCTCCATCCCATTCTACTCTATCCTCTGGTAGTAAAAGGATAAAATGTGTCACCAATGCTTAATCCAAATATTGATATCCTGTGTTTCTCAAGTGGTTAAATTTTTATAGTACAAAGCAGAAAAGTGGCACAAACTATTTTCTCAGTCTTATTCTTCTCATGGTCTTTATTTTGGTAAAATGTCTGTTATTGTTAGTGAAGAACTGAGTTCTGAGGGACATCGGCTTAGTTCAGTCAAACGTAAGGGGAACAGAATCAAGGGAAGTGGTATACCGCTCAACTCTAACACAACTGAACAGTATTTATTAAATACTTAAACTTACATGCTACCTCAGAAAAGAGCATACAAGAATGTCTTCGGAACCTTTCCTCCAACGTACCTAGTGACTGCCCCTTCAAGGTCTCTCTGTTTGGCTGGGGGTCCTCCTCCACTATCTGAGAATCCACGCCTGCAATTAAAAATGTGCAACAGAAAACACTTGAAATTTAAGATAAATGATATTTCCCTTTAGCAAGACAATTTGAGTTTTAAAAAAAACCCTTCTAATTATAGCAACCACAAACAAGCATTCACTCCAAAATGCTTTTTAGCACTATTTTAAAAACCACAAAAATAAACCAAGTTTACACAAAGCTGGTAGTTAATGTATTCTTCAGTCTCTAGTTTTACATATAAATGAAGTTCCAAGACAAGTACACGGAAAACTACAGCTGATCACAACTTTAAACAAAACACAAACATTTCTAACATTGACCCTACCACGAATCTTTAGACCAACACTTAATTTAGTATTAAGTCTGTACAATCTTAGCATGTAAATTAAGTCCTAAGAAAAATCTTACCTCAGCAATAAACTACCACGTCCTCTACCTCCACCAGGACCAGAAAGGGCCAGCAATCTGGCTTGGATAGGCCTAAAAGATATTTACAAACCAGTAAGAAAACCATGTGGACTTATTTAATGTTACCCCACATTCCACGGATGCGGTACATCATACAGAAAAATGACCAGAAAGGTTCAAATAACACGGTTTCAAATACACGTGCTTGAAACCAGACAGGAAATACTATTTTAACTCCCTTGTTTTTTACAAAACCAGCATCACAGGAATTATATTTACCTCATTGCCACTACCCATTAATAAGCTTGGATCAGGCCCGAATTTCGCCAACTCCAAGGAAGCTGCACGTGGGCAAAAGCCTGCGGGGGAGAGGCGGCGGCCCGCGTCCCAGGAGGGTCTCTGGACCAGCACCAGGCCGGGTAGCCGCCGGATGGGGAAGGGGCTTTGTGCTGCAGTTCCCGGCCTGCAGGGCCGAGGGCGGGAATCGGCAGCCCAGGCCTTCCAACACGGCAGGAAGCCATCCGGCATGGCTAGGACCCACTTTCCTTCCTCGTGCACCTGAGCCCCGAAACCTACGTCGAGGACCTGGGAGACTCCTCACCTCGTCCAGGACGGGGTTCTCCCGCCTTCCCAGGAACAGGCCTCGATGTTCTAGTCTTCTCAAGGCTGGCCGCCCTTCCCGCCCCCAATTCACCCCAGCTTGCTAGCTATCTCTCGGACCCGGCATTTCTCATCCACCTCTTACCTCACGTCATTCGGATCCCGTCCAGTGAGCTTGCGAATATTCTCATCCACGTTCTTTAGGCTCTCTTTGGCCTTTTCTAGCTGCTCCTGCAAAGTTCTCACCGCGACCGCCATCTTCTCTCTGCAGCAGGCTTCCAGACTGCTCTACAGGCCGCGCCTGGCTGTGTCGCGCTGCGAGACGCGAGAGGACTGACAGCAGGGCCCAGCCAATGACTATAGGCGTTGTTTTTCGGCCTCAACCACTCAGCGTCCGGAAGGGGGCGAAGCTGACGGCCTCTGTGGCTCGGGGCCAATGAAAAGTCTTCTAGGTGGTTGCCTCCCTCCCCAATTAGAAGCGGGTGGTGGGGCCCCGCTTCTAGCGCAGAGCAGGGGCGCGTTTTAGAGTTCCTGGGTCCTCGAAGACGCCGGCTCACGGATCTGCTCTTGTGGCGCGGCGCGCAGAGTTTTCCAGCCCTTTTAACCTGTGATATGACGTGCTCTGTATCGTTTTAACCACCTAATCACATCAGTGAGATGGGGGCGAGTCTATTTAACCCTCTCCCCAGTAAATGATCAGATTAGGAAAGGGTGCGGCCATTCTGTTGGTGCGCATGCCCAGAGAGGAGTTGGAGGGGTGGCGCAGTCCTCCCTTCATTGGATTAAACCAAAATGAGGGAAGCAAAAATGAACATGAAAAATCATTAATCGTAATAGCTAACAATTATTTTGTTCGATACTAAATGAAACGTTTTACATAACTTGTCCCTCACAAACCAAAAGCTTGAATAAGCTGCCTGTTATTACTGATAAGGAAATTGAATCAGTAGATACTGTAACTATCTCTAGGTCACGCCAGCTGAGAATCAGTGTCTGATCAGACCCTCGCAAGGGTATACTAGATGAAAATACCGACGAAAAGACTGCAGGTATCCTCTACACCCGGCCTATACAACTGGTTTAAGATGGGGTCTGAAGTAGCGGCCCTATTGTTAGTTGTGTGTGTACGACAGTGTCCTCTAGCTCGTGGTTCTGCTCCGTGTACAGAGCCAACATGAGAACTGTTTTGTTCCAGAAATACATTTACAAATTACAGCTCAGAAAACATTTCCCCAAGAAACAGTGTTATAAATTACCTTGGTTCTCATCGTCTATTAGCCGGGCATCAACCTTGCACCAAGCATTAGACAACACTATTTAACTCTAGTTACCATTTTAATTCGTCTCTTTAAAAGTTCCTATTGAGCATCACCAGTAATCCAGGCTCTGAAGATAAAACCTAGAACAAGATCGCTGTGGTTCCTGCTGTGGAGTTTGTAGGCTCTTCAAGGAGCAAAAATCATTCATGTAACTCATTCACTCATTCAATAAGTATTTGCTGAGCACTTACTATGTGCCAGGCACTTTTCTAGGTACTTTCATAGTGTGCAAAAAGATCTTTGTCTTCAAGGAGCTTGGAGACAGACAATGAACATAAGTAAATTACAAAACATGTTAGAAATGGACAAGTGCTATAGGAAAAAAAAGTAAAACTGGGTAAATGGGATAAGGGTTGATAAATAAGAAATTAATTATGATTGTAAACATACTTAGTCTCCAATGATCCTTACTACAAGGCTGTGTAATAGATTGAACATGAAGCATAAGATTGTGGTAATAGTAGATCCTAACCACCAAATGTAACAATGTTTACAGGGGAAAATGCTTTTATTTTATTTTTTTAATATTTTTTGGGAGAGTGCAAGCGGGAAAGGGACAGAGTGGAGGGGGGAGGGTATCTGGAACAAGCTCTATACTGACAGCAGAGAGCCCAATGTGGGGCTCAAACTCAAGAGCCCTGAGAGATTGTGACTTGAGCTGAAGTCGGATGCTCAACTGACTGAGACACCCAGGTGCCCCCATGAGAAAATGCTTTTAGAGGCAACCAAAAACATAGGATCTGTTCCTACTTCCATAGGACCTATTACTAGGATTCTAGACAATTCAACAATTGATGGTGGTGATGAAGGGAGAATGCAGTCAGGACATAAGGGACCTGATTTCATATATGGAAATATTAGTGCTGGAAAAAGTAAGATTATGGTTGCAAAATAATCTTCGAAATTCACTACTATTGTTAAATAACAAAAACTAAACAATAAATTTTAAAGATCTAATTAGCTTTATTAATTGATTCATGAATTGGGCAGCATCCCATCTAGCAAGCAGAGGGGGAGCTCCAAAAGGCTACAAAAAGGGAAAGATTTTTAGAGGTAGGACAAGGAAGTCATAAACAAAAAAAGGATTATTTGAAGTGAGGTCACCTTCCTTTGGGGACAAAAGGGCTTATAAAGTGGCTTACTACATCTATCTTTGGGGGTTAGAGAGGGCCTCTGTGACAGATTACCTTGTTGGTGCTGGCCAGAAATATTCGTAACTGACCAGTTAAGACTACATTTCTGGTGGAGGTAAGCTCCAGTTTGGTGAGGGGCCTAACATAAATGACTCCATTTTGGCCCTGTGGTTTTCTTTCTAACAGTGTTTTCAAAGGCTTAGGTGGAATTTTTATGTGATGCTCTAAAAACTGATCCAGGGGCACCTGGGTCACTCAGTCAGTTAGGCTTCTGACTTGATCTCAGCTCAGGTCTTGATCTCAGGGTCCTGAGTTCAAGCCCTGTGCTGGGCTTTGGACTGGGCATAAAGACTACTTAAAAAAAAAAAAAAAGAAAGAAAGAAGGAAAGAAAAAAGCTGCCATAATTGTAATTATGGAACATAATCTTAAATATCTGTGGAAGAATATGGAGAATTGAGAGGTTATTGTTAACAACTTGAGAAAACTCAGTATGTTAATTTGGGGGAAACATTAATTGGGGGAAAAAATCTTCCTTGTGAATTACTAAGTAAAGAAACAATCACAGGCTAAGCAACACTTTTAAGCCAGAATTTGCCAAAATTTAAGAGGTGCACATGATCTAGCTATGTATTTGCATCTGTGTAGTAGTTAATTCCCACATCTGCCGTAGATTCTTATGAACTACTTCTCACAGTGAAGTTGCTTTTTTTTTCTTCTTCCTCCTTCTCTTCTTTTTTTAATTTTTATTTCTTTTGAGAGAGAGACAGAGAGCATAAGCTGAGGAGGGACAGGAGAGAGACACAGAATCAGAAGCAGGCTGCTGGCTCTGAGCTGTCCGGTACAGAGTCTGGAACCACAAGATCATGACCTGAGCTGAAGTCCCACTAGCCAACTGAGCCACCCAGGTGCCCCTGTATTTTGTTTCAAGTACGTCCTGTTCTTTTCTTACTTCATCCCGTTTGACCCTTATACCCCACTCCCAGTAAACTTCCTTGTGGCCATAATGACTCTAAATCTTTTTGCATACCCAGGCTTAATCCACAATGGATTGGGCTAATTTCTCAATATGTCTAAACTTTATAGCCTGAAAAAATGATTTATTCATTTTTTTTTACAACTTTTCTCCCTATTGAACATGTGGCAAAAATAAAAGCTTTTGATGAAGCTAATTGTCAGTTCTAACACATAGCTAGGTAACACACGGACGGCAGCGGGAGCTCCTTTTGTTTTATTTTATGCTGCTCCCTCTCTCCCCCGCCTCCAATATCGTCTGGAGGAGGAACCTTTACCCTATGGGGACGCGAGGAGTTCAGCACGGAAAAGGAACTCGGTGATCATAGAGCTGGCGGAATGCCGGGGTAGAGGGGACCGGAAGTTGATTTTCGCCCCCCGCCCAGGGGCCGGATAGGGTCTCCGCTGACTCCGTTTGGTTCCGGCTGCTGTCAGATTCCGTCGTTGGGCCTGAGGGCTTGTTGGCCCTGGGGTGGGCTCGCCCCGGTACCGGCCTCACTCTTGTAGCAGCCTTGGGGAAACGGAGCGAATTCCTGGTCTCCTAGCAACCAGGGACCGGCTGTGGACTGAAGGAGCTGCGGCGCCACAGTGCAAATCGCTCAGGCGCTAGCCGGAACCCTTGAGCCCGGCCGAAACGGGAGCCTAAACTCTGCGCTTGGAAGAATAAGCAGGAAATGGCGGACGAGGCGTTGTTTTTGCTTCTACATAACGAGATGGTTTCTGGAGTGTACAAGTCCGCGGAGCAGGGGGAGGTGGTGAGTTCTCCCACAGGCCCTTGAGGTCCTTTCGCGGTGACACTTTTTGTTTCTTCTCAGTTCTTTCCTTCAATCCCTGTCCTATCGCCACCCAAAACCTCCCGAAGTGTAGACAAACTGGTCCACCTCCAAGTATCCTAAGACTAGAACCTGTGAGCTGTCTTCAGTCTTTAATCCTCTTCTCTTTCGCATTTTCTGTTTGACACTTTTTTTGGGTCCAGGCCCATATCTGATTCCTGCAGGTCACAAAATTTCTTACTTTTAGCCTTGTTGCTACCATGATTTATGGCAGGGTTCATTGCAACGCTGATTTTGGCACCCCTGCTTAATTCTGTCACTTCCAGCACTACCACTGGACATACTTGAGAATCAACCCCTATCCCCTCTCCGTAACCCTCAGTATTCACGCTTCTCGAAGACAGAAGGCTAATGAGATTTAAGATTAAAGGAAAGTTTGCAGGCGTTACTATAATTAGGAAACAAATTTAATTTTAAAAAATGTTATCTAGTGCCCTTATGTGTCAGAGGTGGTTTTGTGTGTTGGGAGTATAGTAATGAACGAAACAGTGACTCCATTTTCCTGGAGGTTACCTCTAATATGTGGGAATCCTCATTCATTCACTGATTCATTCAGAAAATATTTATCAGGTGTATTGTGAGCCTGACACTGTGCTAGATAAGATCATAGTTACTGGGGAATAGGGGTTCAATGAATAATTAATGTATTGGGTAGTAATTAGGAATAGAATCATGGAGTTGTAATGATTATTAAAAATGAGATATTCCTAAGTCATGCTCAAGTCAGAAGCTCTTTGTATAATGCTGCTGATAAAGATGGGTGGAAAGTGGGCAAAAGTAAAGGCACAGATGTATGAAAGAGTGTGGTGTATTTATGCTTAAATATTTCACTGTGACTAAATTGAATGATTGGAGAGTGAGAAGTGTTAAAAGCTGAAGCTGGAAAGAGTTCTGTATGATTAAAGAATTTGACCTTCTCCGTGGAGAATTTTTAAAGAGGGGAAAGACATGGTCCATTTGCATTTTAGGAAGATAATCCCGTGTTTAGGTTAGAGAGAGAGGATCTTTGTAGTGAGAAGAGTTGTTAATTCAGGGGTCCAGGCAGGAGATGATGAAGATCTGAATTAAGACAGAAGAAGAGAGAATGGTTTGTAAAATAGGAGGTAGAATCTCAAGGACTCAGTTAAGTATAGGAGTGAAAGCTCAGCGTGGAGCCTGCTTGGGATTTTCTCTGTCTCCCTCTGCTCCTCTCCTCTGCTCATGCATTCTCTCTCTCTCAAAAAATGAAATAAAATAAGTATATAAATAAATAAGTAAATAAGTAAAATAACATTAAAACAAAATCTTGGGTCATGAGTTCAAGCCCTGTGGATCTGTGCTGAGCGTGAAGCTAAATACATAATAAATAAATAAATAAATAAATAAATAAATAAATAAATAAGCAAATAAACTACTTTAAAAATAAATGAATAAATAAGCAAATACACAAACTACTTTAAAAATAAATGAATAAACTAATAATACTTTTCTTTGCTTATTGCACTTTGTTTATAGTAAGGAATTGAAAGTACATATAAGCCAAAAGGATTTTTAAAAGTTACGTAGCATAGGTGCCTGGCTAGCTCAGTCCATACAGTATGTGATTCCTAATCTCAAGGTCCTGAGTTCAAACTTGGGCTTGGAGCCTGGTTAAAAAAAAAAAAAAAAAAATAGGTGGCTGTGAAGACTAGAATCCATGTTGGAATCTAGGTGTATGACGGTTCATTGTGTTAGTGTCTCTACTTTGAGTGTATTTCAAATTTTTCATAATAAATGTAAAAGAAAGACACGTAATCCTGACATTAAGCTGTAGTTTTTATATACCTTTTCAGAGATGAAGTCATTAAATTCTGAAGTGAAATAAAGGGGGGTGCCTGACTGGCTCAGTTGGTGGAGCACGTGGCTTTTGATCTCCGGGTTCTGGGTTTGAGCCCCACATTAGGTGTAGAGATTGCTTAAATAAATAAAATAAATAAACTTTGAAGTGAAATAAAGGAAAGAACCAGTAGTTTTTACCCTTCAAATCAATGATTTTCAAACTATGCTTGGAGAGGAATTAAATTTTTAAAAATGGCATAATTGGACATTTACCAATTTATGGAGAATAGATTTTTTAAAAGGTTAATAGAGAATAAAATATTCTCAAGTTTAATTTTCTTTAAAAATTTGGTACCCACTAGTGAGCATTCACAGATGCCAAAGTGAATGAACAAGTAGCAAAATCAGGAGGTATTTACTAGGGCATAATTCAAAAGCTTATGTGATCATAGTATTTGAGAATGTCTACATAAACATAGTTCCTGCTAATCAGCATACTCTTGGGTGATTCTACAAAAAACGTATTGTTCCACAAAACTTATGGGTTACTTATTCTACCTGAGCATGCTTGTTTGTTCTCACCTGAACATGTTTTGAAATGAGTTGGAGAATAACAGAAAAACGAATGACTGTGATAGTATATTTGTGTGCAGAGCATTATGACAGCATAGGACCCAAAGGAGTGTCAAGGAAGGCTTTTGGGAGAATGTGATACTTGAACTGAATTTAAAGGATGTATAGTCTGTGGAACAGCATGTGCTAAGGAGTGGATGCACATGGAACTCTGGAGTTGCTGCAGAAATTTCAGAGTGGAAGAAGGAGAGATGTTTGTGGATATATGGCTGTTAGTAAATCTGGTTAACCAGGATCATTTAAGGAAAGGCACATAATGCCATGCTAAGGAGTTGAACTTTATTTTAAAGAAAGAGGAGAGGGTGTTAAAAGGTTCAGTAGAGAAATAACCTGATTTGTTTTTTAGAAAGTCTATATCAGAAATATAGGAGGTAAATCAAAGGAAGAAAAAACTAGAGACAAAGAGGTAATTTGGAAGGCATTAACTGGAAACCAGTAGGGAAAAGAGAAGGGCTAACTTAAGTAGTAAGGATAGAGAGAGATGGATTTTGAAAGCATGTAGATAATAGGCTTCATAGGACTGCAGTGCATGTGGAAGGTTGGGAATAAAGAGGTAAAGTAAATAGCAGTTTTCTGGTTGGGGTAACTAGATGAATAGTGGTTCTTTTAATGAAGTTAAGGAATTTTAGAGGCAGCACAGGATGAGGACATTAAAATAATATCATTTTGAATATGCCTTATTTGAGGAAACTGTGGGACCTCTAGATGGCTCTGTCCCATGAAGTCTGTACTATAAAAGTACAGATTTAGTTGTCACAACCTCATTAGTAGAATACATGGTTCCTTAAAAAAAAGTTGAGCAAATAATGAGGCCTATGGAAGTTTCCACTTCCACTAAGAAGTGGAAACAGGCTCCATTATATAAATATCCATGCCATCTTGGAGCTGTATTCTAGCAGAGGGTGGGGATAGAGGGACATAGACAATGTGAAATTAGTAAAGTATATAGTATGTTAAATGATGAAAGAAGTTCTTTGGAGACAAATTAAGCAGAGAAATGGGATAGGGCATCAGTTATCACCTACGTGGGGCTGGAACTCACAACCCTGAGATCAAGAGTCATATGCTCTACCCACTGAGCCAGCCAGGCACCCTACTTTTAGAGGGCTTTTTAAAACACAGATTACACTGGGTTTCAGAATTTGCAGCTTTTGATGCTAATGTTGCTGGTCTTGGGGCATGCTCTGAGAATCACCAGAATAGAGAATTTCCAAAGGGGATTAATTTAGTTTTAAAGAAGATAGTAAAAAAGAGCCTCACTGATGTGGGTGGGTGGGAGGATGGGTGAAATAGATAAGGATGATTAAGAATATATTTATTGTGGTGAGCACTGAGTAATCTATTAGAATTATTGAATGATTATATTGTACACCTGAAAAAGCGGGGCGGGGCGGGGCGGCGGGGGGGGGGGGTGGGGATGGACCTTATGAGATGGTGACATGTGAGTGAAGACTTGAAGCAAGGGAATTGGTCATGTGGATATCTGGAAGAAGAGTTGCCCATGCAGGAACCCTGAGGTGGGAGCATGCCTGGCATATTCAAGGACAGTAAGAACACTGTAGCTAGAGCCCATGGGAGTGAAGAAAAGTAGAAAGTTGAGACCTGAGGGGTAGAGAAATCTGGATTGTAGAGAACTTTGTAGATGATCCAGAGGATTTTGAGAGTCTTCAGCATAGCGGTAGTATTTACAGTCTGAAGACTGGATGAGATTGTCAAAGAAAAAACAAAGCAATTGCATGATTTCTGACATAGGATGGTGGGATCATCAACTAAGACACATTGAGGACTGGAAAGCTTGGATGACTCTAAGAGACATTTTGAAGCCAGGAACAATAGAATTTAATTACTGCCCAAAGGGAGTGACTGGTGGAAAGGTGATACTTTGACTTCATTTCTATAACTGAGGAGAGAAGAATAGTTGAAAATGGAAAAAAAATGTGTAGAGGGAGTAATTAGGCAGAGGCTTTGGCGTTTCTGAGAAGTAGTAACAGTTCCCTGTTTACCTTATTGCCTTATGAAATGATTAGTACTAAGATAATTGAAATATAACTTATAATTCACTTTTTCTTAGAATATTTTAGTAAAAAAAGTATAAGTACTTTTATATTTTTAGTCAACATCTTAAAAACAATTTTTGAATACTGATATTTTGGTATTCTAAAAATATTCAAAACAATTATTTTTTAAAATAGGAAAATGGACGCTGTATTACTAAGCTGGAAAACATGGGGTTTCGAGTGGGACAAGGATTGATAGAAAGGTGAGCAGTATGGATTTGAAAATTTTCTTCCAGGTAGGTTATAAACAAAGATGATCCATTTCAAAAGATTGCATAAAATTTGAAGTACTTTAATTTTAATTTCTAAATTTTATTTATCCTGTGTTCTTTAACTCACAGATTGAAATTTCTCTTTAGTTCTGATGCCATTTTAACTCGGTTAAAACTTTTAATATCAGAAGAAAATATATATTTGTATTTTAGACTTTTTTCCTAAAAACTTTGGTGTACTATCTAAAATCTTGTTGCATTTTTGGGGTGCCTGGGTGGCTCAGTTGGTTGAGTGTCTGACTCTTGATTTTGGCTCAGGTCATGATCTCACAGTTTGTGGGTTCAAGCCCCATGTTGGTGCTAGGCTGACAGCATTGGGTGCGGGGCTGATATCTTGGAGCCTGCTTGGGATTCTCTGTCTCCCTCTTTCTCTGCCCCTTCCTTGCTTGCGCTCTCAAAAATAAATAAGCATTTTTTAAAAGCTTATTAAAATAAATAATAAAATCTTGCTGCCTTTTCTACTTAAGGTCTAGTAGGTTCTTTAACCTAAATGGATTTTTGTTTAAATGCAAGGGATGGAAATTCTTTAGAGTCTATGTTAATGTATGTACTAATTTTTCAATTTATAGATCCAGTCTTAAGGTCTTATTCCTTTCTCATTATTTGAATAGCTGAACTCTGGTTATATTTTATATAACAATACCGTGATTATGCCCAGCTTTTTTTTTTTTTAATGTGCTAGAATTAATTTTACTTAAAATTGCAGCTTGCTATTAGACTAATTTTCATGCTGTAATTGCATAACAGAATGTAAATTGAGATGAGATCTCCTTTGCTTGGTGCTTATCACTTTGTGACCATCAATAAATGTTCAGTGCTGTTCTGGCATTTCAAAATTAGTGAATAATGTGACCCTCCTGCTTTCTTTGGAGGAAAAATACTGATTACTTTTAGTTGATCTTTTTAGGTTTACAAAAGATACTGCCAGGTTCAAGGATGAATTAGATATCATGAAGTTCATTTGTAAAGATTTTTGGACTACAGTATTCAAGAAACAAATCGACAATCTAAGGACAAATCATCAGGTATTTAGGCAAATTAAGGTCTATTTTTTAAAGTCCTTTGACTTAATATAAATGTCCTATTTTAGTTATTATATAAAACTTAAAATAATTTCTAGTCAACTTTGAAATGTTTCTCTTACATGTTATTAATACATCATGATTTTTTTTCTCTAATAGGATACAGTGTATAAGAACAAATAGATAGTTATCAGTAATGATAGCTGTTTCTTTCCCCCAAATAAAAATGTTATCTTAAGTTTTAAAAAGTAGCAGAATGTCAGAATGATAAAGGTTTTAGGATTTGGTTCCTTAGTTATCATTACTTAATGGTGATTATATGTAGAACCACAAATATATCATGTTTGTCTTTAGAGTAATTTCTGATGTCTAATTTATAGAGCATATTTAAGTAACTCTTGCATTATTTGTTGCATTGTTGGCCATTTTTCTATTAAAATAATTTGTTAAATAAAATTTAATAGATTGGGTCACCTGGGTGGCTCAGTCGGTTAAGCTCTGACTTTAGTTCGGGACATGATCTCACAGTTTGTGAGTTCGAGCCCCACATCAGGCTCTGTGCTGACATCTCAGAGCCTGGAGTCTGCTTCGGATTCTGTGTGTCTCTCTCCCTGTCCCTCTTCCTCCCTCCTTCTCTCTCTCTCTCTCTCTATGTCCCTCCCTGACTCACACTCTGTCTCTCTCAAAAATAAGTAAACATTAAAAAAAATTTTAAGAAAAAAAATATAATAGATAAAATTTAATAGATTGCATGGAAAATTATGCATTTAAATAGATTTATAAAACTCAAGGAAATATTTTAGAGTGGATTTGGCATTTTGATTAAATATTAGAAAATGAAAATAATGTATCTAGTAGTTACCAGTACTTTTCATTTTTTTATATAACAATATTACTGTTACCTTGTAAGTATTGAAATGCTAATGAGAGGAAGTGAATTTGGTTATTGGCTTTCTAGATATGAGCTAATAATATATAACTGTTAATTCCACCTGGACATGTATTTCTGATTCCTTTGAGTTCTTTAAGGGTAGGAACTATCTTTTGCATCTTTGTATCTATAGTATCTTAAATCTTTCAATAAATATTAGCTTTATAAAGTTCTCAACAATTCTTCAGCCTACACACTGCAAAACTCTTTCATTTAAAGAAATTTGACCAATGGAAAGGAGAGTTTTAATAACTTACAAACTCTTAATTGTTGTGAGGAGAAAATTTTTAAGGACTACAGCATACGTTGACTCTGGATGTTTTTTCTGTTTTTGAAACAGGGCATCTATGTACTTCAGGACAACAAATTTCGTCTGCTTACTCAGATGTCTGCAGGAAAACAGTATTTAGAACATGCATCTAAGGTATTTATTGGAATAGAAGATTGGGATTTTCATAGGGAAGAGTATGATGTCAACCACAACAGAGTTTTGAATTTAAAATAGGTTTTAAAGTTGTTGTTTTTCTTGTTTAAATGCTTTTCTGTGAAATAGGAGACAGGTGTTCATCATACTAAAATAATCTGTATTAACCAATAGCTGAGTAGGCTTATGATGACTAATGAAACTAATGATGACTATAACAAAATGCCATTGAAATGTAGATTAATGTTAGATTCTTGAATTTAGCATAGGTGTATCAGAAAAGATAGTCAAACTTATAAAACTGGTATTAACTGTGCAAAACTACTCACCTGAGTTTATATTTATAATATCCTTTAGCTAATTAAAAATTTTTTGAGGGGTGCCTGGGTGGCTCAGTTTGGTTAAGCATCTGACTCTTGATTTTGGCTCAGGTCATGATTTCGCAGTTCATGAGATTGAGCCCTGCATCGGGCTTCGTGCTGTCAGTGCGGAGCTAGCTTAGGATTCTCTCTCTCCTGCTCTCTCTGCCCTCCCCTGCTCGCACCTGCATGTGCACTCTCTCTCTCAAAATAAATAAATAAACTTAAAACAAAAACTTTTCCCTGTTATTAACGTGTTTCTAAGAATACGTTTTTTGTGTTAAGTATATCTGTGTTTCTGTGTTTTGTCTAGTTTTTGTTTTTCAATCTCAGGTAGGAATCAATAAGTAGATCAGCAGATATATTAAAGCTGACAAGTTTAATGTAAGGGTTCTTTTGAGATGATTAAAATATCTGGGGCAGTATGAGCTATTATTTATCTGTAAACATTTATCTGTATATAAATTATCTAACAAAAGCATTATAGTTATAGTGGAAAGAGCATGGAATTGGAACCAAATAAATCTAAATTTTAAACTATGCAATTTACAGTTTTGTGACATTGGATAAGTTATATAACTCCCTTTGGACCTTAATTCCCACATTAATAAAGTTGGTTATAATAGTACCTATATTATTAATCTCTAAAGTCCTTTCCAGGTCAAAATTTCATGACTCCAGATTTAATTACTGATCAGTACCCATTTATGTAATTATAACATTATCTATATTATTCATAGATATATTGTGTTATTGGCTGTCATGCAGTACAAACATGTGCATAATCAAAAATTCCTTGGACAATTTATTTTTTGGTTCCTGTTCTTATCTGGCTTTCTGTGCTGTAGCTCAGCCCCATTCCCTTTTTTTTTGTTTCCATATGACAGGGTTTCCCACATTGGTACTGTTGAGATTCTGAATGGGATAATTCTTTGTTATGGCAGATTGGCTGTAAGTCTTGAACAAATCAAGATTCTTGGTTGTAGAAAGCAGACACCAACTCTGATTGAATAGGGGAAAAAAACATACAGAATTGATGAGAAAGCTCAGAAAGCAGGCAAGAACTGTAGAAGGTTAGGGCAGCCAGAAAGACAGCCCAAGTCACTCCTCAGGCAGGGTCTAGTTAGAGTCCTTTGCACTAAGAGACACAAGCCACGTTTGCTGCCTTTAGAACTAATTCTAACCTGTTTCCAGGTTGTTTTTTCACTCATTCTAGATTCAGAGTCTGTGACTGGAGCACCCAAGTCACGTGTCCATGGTTTAGTTGCCAGGAAGCTGGGAACTTGTTTTAACAATCATAATTTTCAATAACTTAAAAAATTCTTCCACTACCTTTTTTTTTTTTTTTTAACGTTTATTTATTTTTGAGACAGAGAGAGACAGAGCATGAATGGGGGAGGGGCAGAGAGAGAGGGAGACACAGAATGGGAAGCAGGCTCCAGGCTCTGAGCCATCAGCCCAGAGCCCGACGCGGGGCTCGAACTCACGGACCGCGAGATCGTGACCTGAGCTGAAGTCGGCTGCCTAACCGACTGAGCCACCCAGGCGCCCCCCCACTACCTTTTTTTAAACAGCAATGACTTATTAATAGGAAGGCTTGACTCAATGTCATATTTATCAATAGCATTGCTTTCTTAGTAAATCCTTAATATTCTTTACATTTTCTTCCTTTCAGTATTTGGCATTTACCTGTGGCTTAATCAGAGGTGGCTTATCAAACTTGGGGATAAAAAGTATTGTAACGGCTGAAGTGTCTTCAATGCCTGCCTGTAAGTTGAATTCACATTTCTTAAAAATGTGATTATTTTTAGTGATTATTTTTCAAGTCTGGTGGTTTTTGTTTGTTTGTTTTTGTTAACTTAGAGTTAACTTAGAGGAAATTTAAAATGCTAAAACCATTTTGTTTTACTTTTACCAGTTTTAACATTTAATGTAGTAATATGTAGCATCCCTATATTCATATTCAAAGATTTTAAAATTCATAATGGTAACAATTTAAGAAAGTAGGCTAAAGTAGTCCAAATTTATAAGACAGCTTAAGTGATGATTCTTAACTTTTAAAGGAAAAATTTCTGCATTATTCTTTTAAGATAGCAAATTGCCCTATAGCATTGAAAATGTCTTTTTTAAAAAGTTTTCTAGGGGCACCTGGGTGGCTCAGTCGGTTAAGCGTCCGACTTCGGCTCAGGTCATGATCTCGTGATTCGTGAGTTCAAGCCCCACATTGGGCTCTCTGCTGTCAGCGTGGGTCCTCTGTCCCTGTCTCTCTGCCCCTCCCCTGCTCATGCTCTCTCTCTTTCTCTCTCTCTGTCTCAAAAATAAACACTGAAGTTTTCTAGAGTACATCTATTATATATAAAGCTATATAAAGCCAACTAGTCTTTTACTGCTAAACTCCTTTCCAAAGATATTTTCACCAGAGCTACCAACCAAGAATAAAATTGACTTGAGCATCATTGTATTTCCTTTTTATTCACAATGATAATTAGCAGTGAAATACCCAAAAGGTAGGGATCACAAAGAGGAGAAGCAGACATCTATCTATTCACAAAACAAATAATCACCTCATAAAAATGAAATTTGCTTTGTTGAGTATTGTGAAAAGTGTGAAAAGTTGTTTGACATAGCAGGTTTCTCCATTGAAACTACTTTCTAATAGAACAGAAAATTGATGTTTAAGCTTGTTTTCTTTGTACCTAAGTCAAGGAATGATTTTCATTTTTCTTTTTTTAGGTAAATTTCAGGTGATGATACAGAAGCTCTAAAACATACTGAAATGCAAGGCAAGGCTTCAACAGTGTAAAGAGATAAATTATTCGTGTATAAAGTATTTCAAGTAGTTGGACATTTGTATTGATATAAGCTATTTGCTAATTTATGTAATGAAAGATGCACTCTTAAACAGGAGTAAGATTGTATTTTATTAATTTAACACAGACCAAGTTAAAGCAGATAAAGACACATTCTACCATAACATAGATTTTACTGAAACTATTCAGAATGAAAACCTGATTTCAAACAACTAAACCCCAAGATTTAGAACCCTTATTTTAAACATTCATATTTGCTCAGACTGGTATGTATTTAACCACAGATAGAAAAGCAAAACTCAGGGTTTGATAAATTAGCATTAAGAAAAGTATGCATCAGGGGTGCTTGGTTGGCTCAGTTGGTTAAGTGTCTGACTTTGGCTCAGGTCATGATCTCGTGGTTCATGAGGTTAAGCCCTGCGTTAGGCTCTGTGCTCACAGCTCGGAGCCTGGAGCCTGCTTCAGCTTCTGTGTCTCCCTCTCTCTCTGCCCCTCCCCCACTAGCACATGCACACATGCTCTCTTTCTCTCTCTCAAAAATATAAATAAAACATTACGAACTTTTTTTTAATTTAAAAAAGTATGTATCAGAATCATTTCTGTAAAAATGAGCACATTTCAGTTTTGCTTTATGAATTTATTTTAGTTATTTAAGAAAAGCAAACTACACTAAATTAAACATTTTTTATTTTATTATAATTTATTTCTATTAAGAATTTTTATGCCTATGAAAATTTTATTATATACATTGTGTATTACGTGTGTGATACATATATATACTGTATCTAACCGCCTAAATTGCAAAAAAGTTCATTTTACTTTAACAGAATTTAGTCCTTAATTTTACTTTAATAGAATTCAGTCCTTGAGAACTCCATTAATGTAATTAAAGTGTAATATAGATTAGTTTAAATGTGAATTCAGTGACTCCAGGGCCAAAGACTATTAGGCATTTTAGGAAGGAATTTTATACTTAACTCCTGTTACAGTTTTGACTTTCACCTTTTTTCCCCATGTGTGGAAGGACTGGTGAAGGTTCTAACATCCTTATTTTTATTCCCTAATTACTATTTCCCAAGAGCAGAGGGGTGGATAATTGGCTTAGTCACACCAACATTCATTGGACAATGTCTATTCAGTGGGTTGGGTCATTGCTCATCTAGTGTGTCTATCATCTCCTCTTCCATCTGATAACCGAGAGAAGACAAGCGTGAAGATGAAAGTCATCACATTGAGGATAGCAGGATGCATCAATAGGAAGCACCTTTATTGTGCTTCTGAATTAACCAATCCTGGAACTGCTTTACCTTTGGACTTTTTGTTACATGGGATAATAAATTCCTTATATTGTTCAATCCACTTTTGGTTCTGTATTTTGTTACTTGTCAAAAAGAAGTCTCTTCTAGCTGAGGCAAGGAGAGAGTTAGTTTATACAAAAAAACATTATAGGAGAATTGAATTTCTTTTTCTCTCAGGAAGGGAGGGAAGAGAAGAACTTAAAGGTTTACATGTAAAATGATAAAACCATAAAGTACTAAAGAAGATACTAGTTTTATCATCTTGTAGAGAAGGACTTTTTTAAAAATGTACAGTGTTATAAAGGAAAATAGTAAAAAAATTAATAACCTCTTCAAATGCTGTTAGGAAAATTGGATATCCACATGCAAGAAAATGAAATTGAATCCTTACTTTATACCATAATAAAAATTTACTCAAAGTGGATTATAGACTGATACTTAGGACCTGAAACCAAAAAACTCGTAGAACAGAGGAAAAGCTTCATAATGTTGGTCTCGGCAATATTTTCTTGGATTTGACACCAAAAACAAGCAACAAAAGCAAAAACAGACAAATGGCACAACATCAAATTTAAAAGCTGCTGTAGGGGCGCCTGGGTGGCGCAGTCGGTTAAGCGTCCGACTTCAGCCAGGTCACGATCTCGCGGTCCGGGAGTTCGAGCCCCGCGTCGGGCTCTGGGCTGATGGCTCAGAGCCTGGAGCCTGTTTCCGATTCTGTGTCTCCCTCTCTCTCTGCCCCTCCCCCGTTCGTGCTCTGTCTCTCTCTGTCCCAAAAATAAATAAACGTTGAAAAAAAAAAATAAAAGCTGCTGTACATAAAGGAAACAGAGTGAAAAGGTAGCCTACCGAATGGGAAAAGTATTTGCAAACCATGTATCTATAGGGGTTAATACCTAAAATATATAAGGAACTCTTACAGCTCAATAGCAAAAAAATAACCCAATTAAAAAATGGACAAAGGACTTAAACATATTTCTCCAAAGAAGATACACAAATGGCCAACACATATATAAAGAGATGCTCAGTATCAGTAATCACCAGTGCAAATTGAAACTGTAATATCACCTCACACCTTTTAGGATGGCATTATCCAAAAAAATTTTTTTGCAAGGATGTGGAGAATTTAGAACCCTTGTGCCCTGTTAGTGGGAATGTAAAATGATATAACTCCTATGGAAAATACTATGAAATTTCCGTTAACAACTAAAACTGGAACTGCTGTATGATGCAGCAATCCTGCTTGTGACTATTCAGAAGATTGAAATCAAGAACTTGAAGAGAGATTTGAACTCTCCTGTCTCTTGTGTTATTCACAATAGCCAAGAGGTAGAAACAACTTGCCCTTTAACAGATGAATGGATAAAGAAAATATGGTATATACATTCAGTGAAATACCATTCAACCTTAACCAAAAGAAGAAAGTCCTGTCATATGCCAGCATGGATGAACCTTAAGGACATGCTTAACTGAAATAAGCCAGTCACAGAATGACCAAAAAAAAAAAAAGGTTATTGCTTTTACGAGGTACCCAAAGTAGTCAAATTCATAGAGGCAGAAAGTAGCATGTTGACAGAGCTGGGGAAAGAGAAATTAGGAGTTGTTCAAGGAGTACAGGATTTGTTTTATGCAAGATGAAAAAGTTCTAAGATCTGTATTAACAATGTGCATATAGTTAACAATACTGTAAACAAAAATTTAAGAAGGTAGATTTCATGTTAATGTGTTTTAATTTTTTTTACTGCAGACAGAACTGTTGACAAAAATTTTAAAAACTATTTGCATGGCAGAAAACACTATTAAAATGTTAAAATAGGGGAAAATATAGTGCATACCATATTTGCCATAAGTGCATATCTGCCCTTTGAAAGAGCACATCAATGGGGCACCTGGGTGGCTTAGTTAAGTGTCCAACTTTGGCTCAGGTCATGATCTCCCAGTTCCTGTGTTTGAGCCCTGCATTGGGCTCTGTGCTGACAGCTCAGAGCCTGGAGCCTGCTTCAGATTCTGTGTCTCCCTTTCTCTGCCCCTCCCCTTCTTGTGCTGTCTCTCTCTCGCAAAAATAAATAAACATTAAAAAAAAAAAAAGTACATCAATTTAAAACACGGATATCCTTTAATGTGGCAATTCCATTTCTATAAATTTAACCTAAGAAAATAAATGAGGGTAAATGTGGTCAAAGGGTATAATCTTGTTATAAGATGAATAAGTTCTAGGGATGTAATGTATAACATGGTGACTATAGTTAACAATACTGTATACTTGAAAATTGCTGGGGATGCCTGGGTGGCTCACTTGGTTAACCATCTGGTTCTTGATCTCAGCTCAGGTCTTGATCTCCAGGGTCATGAGTTCAAGCCCTGTGCTGGGCTTTGCACTGAGCTTGAAGCCTACTTAAAAAAAAAAAAAAAAAAGTTGCTAAGAGAGTAGATCTTAAGAGTTCTCACCACACACACAACATTTTGTTAACTGGAGTAAGTGGTGGATGTGTTCACTATTGTAATCATTTTGCAATATATATGCATATTAGTCCAGCACACTCTACACCTTACACTTAAAAGACAATGTTATATGTCAAATATATCTCAAGCTGGGAAAAATGAGTAGGCAAACTTGTATGTATAAGGATTTTCACTAGTTAAGTGTTCATTTTTTTTAAATGTGTTATTTATTTTTGAGAGAGTGCAAGCGGGGGTGGGGACAGAGAGGGACAGAGGATCTGAAGTGGAATTTGTGCTGACAGCAGTCAGCCCAACATAGGGCTAGAACCCATGAACCGCGAGATCATGACCTGAGCCAAAGTTGGACACTCAACCAGTTGAGCTACCCAGGTGCCCCTAGTTAAGTGTTCATTGATGACACTTGATTAAATTATGGTACTGGCATACAAGGAAATACTGTGCTGCTGGTGAAAGGGAGGAACTAGATCAACATATATTTATGTAAATGAATGTTAATTAGTATTAAGAGAAGTTTGTTACAGGATACTGCGCATATAATGTATAAATATACATGATACTATCAAAAAGACTGGAAAGTTACAAGTAAATTGTATAATAAATGGAGATTTTTACTTTTAGCTTTATATCATTTGAGTTTTAAAGTAATCATCCCACAATCCCTAAGTCAGGAGGGCTAACTAGCAGAGGTCTTTGGTTAGGGAGAAAGACATTATGGAGAGTGCCATCTGGAAAGAGGATTTATTGTACATCAGGATGCCCAGTGCCACAGAGAAGAGATCGTTTACTATGTGGAAGTCAAGCCAGTGATGCAGATCATGAAGTATTTCAGCCATTTGTGCTGAGGAACAATGTAAGCTGTTGTTTTCTCTTTCAAAAGGGGGAATCCATGGGTTATCAGTTATAGATCTGCTAGCAGAAGGAATACTTCTCCAGTCTCACCCAAAGTTGTACTGAGCCTCATTCAAACTGCCCCTTTTGGATAATAACCAAGCAGTTCTTTATTTCATCTATCTATCTATCTATCTATCTATCTATCTATCTATCTATCTATCTATCTTTTGAGAGAGAACACAAGTGGAGGAGGGGCAAAAGGAGAGGGAGAGAATCTTAAGCAGGCTCCACACTCACTGTGAACCTGAGGCTGACCTCAATCTTAAGACTGAGATCATGACCAGAGCTGAAATCAAGAGTAGGATGCTTAACCGACTGAACCATCCAGGTGCCCCTGTAGCAGGAGTTCTTGGGAGGAATGTTGAAGGGGAAAACTCTCAGGACCCATATTTGGGATGGATGGGACAGTGGTGAAAACTCATTTCCTCATAGTATATAGGGTTTGTTTGTTTTTTAACCTTTTGGGGGCCAGGGACTCCTATTTGGCAGTGTGTTGATGTTTATGAACTCCTTCTCATGATGTTTTTACTGCACAAATAAAATACATAAGGCTACAAAGGAAACAATTGTACTGATATAATGTTATCAAAAAATTATTTTTTTTGAGAGAGAGCACAAACAGGGGAGGGGCAGAGAGAAAGAATCCTAAGCAGGCTCCGTGCTCAGTGTGGAGCCTGGTGTGGGGCTCAGTCTTATGCCTGTGAGATCATAACCTGAGCTGAAGTCAAGACTTGGGTGCTTAACCACCTGAGCCACCCAGGTGCACTTCAAAGTATTTAAAATGTGATGTAGGGGCACCTGGGTGGCTCAGTTGGTTAAGTGCTCAACTTCGGCTCAGGTCATGATCTCACAGTTTGAGTTCGAGCCCCGCGTCGGCCTTTGTGCTGACAGCTCAGAGCATGGAGCCTGCTTCAGATTCTGTGTCTTCCTCTTTTTCTGCCCCTCCCCTGCTTGCGCTTTGTCTCTCTCTCTCTCAAAAGTAAGTAAACATTAAAAAAAATGCGATATATGTGCTTTATGTTAAACAAGGCAATATATTTAAAATAGAGGCAAGGGGTGCCTGGCTGGCTTAGAAGAACATGTGACTCTTGATTGTGAGTTTGAGCCCCATGTTGGGTGTAGAGATTACCAAAGATAATAAACAAACAAACTTAGAAATATATATATATAGAGAGAGAGACAAATTAAAATTAATTTTTATGTGAAGACATCAGAATGACAGCTGTTGTTTAGCTTGCCTAAGAGCCTGTGGGGTGCTCTTTAAACTGAAGTAGTCTTGTGGCTCAGGTCCTTCCATTTATAGATCAATCATACCTAGGTAATACCAGAAAGTAATGCAGATATTTGTGAAACCAGAGTGAGAACACACAACTACAATGTTTGGTGTTGGCTTCCAGGCCTATAGTTAGTTGGCACCAGAAGCTATAGACAGGAAATCTGCAGTCAGACATGATCTAAAGGCAGGTTTTATAACTACTGTATTCTGAACTACTGTGTGAATATTCTGAGACATCTGCAACTACACTTTGTTATGGAAACATCTAGGACTTCTGATGCTAACTAACAAAGTCACAGGTATTGATGAATGATACTATGGTTTGTTTCCTATATTTATAACTGAAGGAAATGCTAAGTAAAAGGAGGATAGTAAAAATAGAGATGTAATTTTTTTCCTTTTCAAGTTCATGGGCTCCAGGTTAGAAACCTGCTAAAAGGGATAAAATCATAAGATTGGTGTAAACATTGAGATAATCTGTGTAAATAGCACAGTGCCTATTGTGTGTACATATGGAAATAAAGAATAAAAATATCACACAGAATGTTTTGGTTTATAAGCCTTTTGCAATTAGAAAGTGGCTTAGATTTCAGTATCCTTTTGCATGACTTCATCTTAGAGTCATCAAGGGCCCTTACTGAGTAGCATACCTGTTTTAAAGAGCAGAAAGTAGAAAAGTGTACCATATGAATGACAAACTATGAGGACAGCATAAAGTGTTTAGTCAGTGGCTTCTACTAACCATAATGACACAGCTTGAGTCCTTGTGTCTAGCAATCAAACCTTGTAACTGGAGATGTCATCAGAACTTTAGTCCATTTGGGCTACTATAACAGAATACTATAGGCTTATAAGAAACAGAAATTTATTTCCCACAGTTCTGGAGGCTGGGAAGGCCAAGATTAAGGGACAAGGAGATTCAGTGTCTGGTGAGTACCTGCTTCCTGGTTCACAGATGTTTTTGCTTGTGTCCTTATTTGGCAGAAGGGCACTAGCTAACTCTCTGGGATCTTTTTTATAAGGGCACTAATCGCATAATGAGGACAGAGTTCTGATAATCTAATAATCACTTCCCAAAGACCCTGCCTCCTAATATCACTTTGAAGGTTATGATTTTAATATATGGATTTTGGGGGGACATAAGTATCCAGTCCACAGCAGGACCCAATATGCAGTGACAAAAGGAAACAAAATCCTAGAGCCAATGTTGCCTGGTGAACTGTTTCAAAGCTCTACTAGAATATAGCTATAGGATGGGAGTTCACTCAGGCCCTTAGACTGATTGCAGAAGCTGGAATTGGCACAGTTTTGGGGGTCATCAAATTTTAAGAAACTGGACAGAACCTACAAAAGCTTTTCAAAATGCTCTTTGAAAAATGAGCATTGTGATCAAGTATATTTTGGAAATCCATCCTCTTTTGTAGATCTTTAATGCACATTAATGACATTTTACAGGTTCTGAAAACCTCAATAATCAGCTTAACTTTATTTTACCTAGTACTTGATCACAGTACCATTTTTTTTTTTTCAGAAACCCTAATAGCTCACATAAATCAATATTCTAGCGTCATTTGGGAAACTTTTTTTTTTTACAAATTTGATGGGAATTTGGTAACATATATAGGCAAAATATAATCTTGGCATGAACACAGGTCAACTTGACCTGTCTCAATAATTTCTAAAGCATTTTTCTTTTTTTTTAATGTTTATTTATTTTTTGAGAGAGAGAGAGAGAGAGCGCGCGCGCGCGCGCGCGCGCGCGCGCGCGCGCGCGCGCGCGCAGGTGGGGGAGGGGCAGAGAGAGAGGGAGACACAGAATCTGAAGCAGGCTGCAGGCTCTTGATATGTCAGCCCAGAGCCTGACGTGGAGCTCGAACTCACAAATTGTGAGATCATGACCTGGGCCAAAGTCGGAGGCTTAACAGACTAAGCCACCCAGGCACCCCTCTAAATCATTTTTTTATCTTTGTCCCCAGATGCTAGAACTGATAACCTGAACCACTTTTAATCTAATTCGGCCTCTAACTGCTTATTCTGCTAAAAGACACAGATGAAATAATCTTATTTTTAGAAATAGAAATGAATATAATTTTAATTAAAATACCACAATTTAATAAACATATAATATCCTCCTGGACAAAAGAAGTAATCTTTTATGTGGAAAAAAATTATAGGTGCAATCTAATTTACTTTGTCACTGCTCCCATCATAGACATGATTAAACTACCATTTGGTAGCTGTAATTTTCAAAATACCTCTAAATTTTATATTTTGGGCACCTGAGTGGCTCAGTTGGTTAAGTGTCCAACTTCAGCTCAGCTCACAGTCTCATGGCTTGTGGGTTTGAGCCCTGCGTCGGGCTCTGTGCTGACAGCTCAGAGCCTGGAGCTGCTTCAGATTCTGTGTCCGCCTCTCTGTGCCCCTCCCCTGCTCATGCTCTCTCTCTCAAAAATAAATAAATGTTAAAAATTTTAAAAATAAAAATAAAAAAATTCACATTTAAGATGTGTAATTTTTCAGTAAGCTTAAGAGTTTCTTTCTTTTTAAAAAAAAATTTTTTTAACGTTTATTCATTTTTGAGAGACAGAGACAGGGAAGGGCAGAGAAAGAGAGGGAGACAGAATCCAAAGCAGGCTCCAGGCTCTGAGCTGCCAGCACAGAGCCCGATGCGGGGCTTGAACTCACTTAACCAACAGAGCCACCCAAGCGCCCCTGATCTTTAAGGCTTTCTACCTAAGAGTTGGGGAAATTTTTCTCCTCAATTTCTCATTAAAATCAAAGGTACTTTTAATTGTGAAAGGCTTGATAAACACTAAAGCTATATTGGTAGTCTTCTTACTTTATTCTTAGGACATGAGTGGTTTAAAATGTCTTTAACTTTCATTTGTCTCTACACTCCTGAAAAATATCCTATGCCAGATGAGTCCTTATAAACATGAGTTCTCAGTTCACTATTAGAGATTCTGTGGCTTGCTGGAAAATAGAGGTGTAACTACTTAATTTATACCACTTGTCTTCTGCACACGCAAAATTGCCTTTTTTAATCTAGTCCATAGGAATTCTGTTCTTCTGTGAGCAGCATGTGTAACAAGATGCTCAGCCACTAGTTATAGAAGAAATGTAAATTGGGGCGCCTGGGTGGCGCAGTCGGTTAAGCGTCCGACTTCAGCCAGGTCACGATCTCGAAGTCCGGGAGTTCGAGCCCCGCGTCGGGCTCTGGGCTGATGGCTCAGAGCCTGGAGCCTGCTTCCGATTCTGTGTCTCCCTCTCTCTCTGCCCCTCCCCCGTTCATGCTCTGTCTCTCTCTGTCCCAAAAATAAATAAACGTTGAAAAAAAAAAATTAAAAAAAAAAAAAAAAGAAAAGAAGAAATGTAAATTAAAAGAATAATTGATATTTCAACTTTATTAAATCAACCCCCAGCCCCTCACCCCCTAAGCATCAAATCAGCAAAAAATGTGAGGCTGTACACTGGTAACTGGGGTATAGGTTGGAAATCTAAACTTTTTAATGTAGACAGTGCTGGCTCCCTACCCAATATTCACTCTCTTTTCTAACAGAACCCCCATTTTTGGCAGGCCTGACAGTGTTATCAGCTAAAAAATTATACTTTCCAGCTTTCTTTATAATTAGAAAATTTTATAGATTGCTGGCAAATAATACATAAATTGAGGGTTTCTTGTAATGTTTTGCTCCCCTGATATAGACAAGAGGGAGTGGTGCCGTTTTATTCTTTCTGGAATCTAGATATGAGGCAAGAGATAAAGCAACCATATCATGACTAAAAAGATGAAAGCTATTAAAATTGATGAAAGAGAAATCTGGACGTAGTCCAGGGCATTTAAGATATTGTAGAGCTGGGGCGCCTGGGTGGCGCAGTCGGTTAAGCGTCCGACTTCAGCCAGGTCACGATCTCACGGTCCGTGAGTTCGAGCCCCGTGTCGGGCTCTGGGCTGATGGCTCAGAGCCTGGAGCCTGTTTCCGATTCTGTGTCTCCCTCTCTCTGCCCCTCCCCCGTTCATGCTCTGTCTCTCTCTGTCCCAAAAATAAATAAACGTGGAAAAAAAAAAAATTAAAAAAAAAAAAAAAAGATATTGTAGAGCTGCTTTACCAACCCTGAACTTGTTACACCACAATTATTATGAGAAGCAAAAGTAAATCCCTAATTCTTAAAACCTCAGTTCAGTTTTCAAATGCAGTATTAATTGATAAACTCATTACTGGCAACCCTACTCTTGGGAACTTCTGGTCAAAGAAAGGAAAAAGTTTTATACATGAAGATATTCATGGTAGCATTTGCTATATGGGATTAACACTGAAAACAGATTAGATACCCAACAATGAGAGTGTTTAAATTATGGTAAAACACAATTTGGATTATTAGGCTATAATTTAAAAATCAGCTAAGATGTAACAAGATTCAAATGCAAAATTTCTAGTCAATTTGTAACTCGTGGCAAAACTACTGGTAGCTTGGTCCACAGGTATTTCCAATCCCCTCTTCCTTTCACTCCCCTGCCCCCCTCCCCTTTTCCTTTTCTACCTCTTACTGGAAAGACTGGAAAGGCTTACAATTTTGCTTCCCTACCCTTCTCCAAGCTACAGGTGATCCTGTTATACACTGTCGCCAACAGATGAACACAAATCTGCTATGAATTTCTGGAGAAGGTTTTGCCTTCATGACAAAAGAATCAGATGTGAAAGGCTCTGACTCCTTCCCCCTTTTTTGGTACTGAGTACAGACACATTGGCCTTGAACTGCAGTGGCCATCTTGTTACCACAAGGGAAAGGCCAAAAGATTCTCAGAGACACTGGTATTGTGGGATCAATCATGGAACCAATGCTAGTAGCCATCTCCTGTAGCTCCTCTAGACTTCTTGTTGTGTGAGAAAAATAATCCCCTACTGAAAAGCCATTGCTACTTGAATCTGTTAAAGTAGAAAATATTCCTAACCAACAAAGAAATAGATAAAAAAATACATAAATTATAAGTGATATGAATAAGAGATTTGACAGACAAAATGATGTGTTAAGAAAAAGTATTATTGAAAATGATGTTAAAAAGTTAACAAGTTAAAAAGAGAGTGAGACAGAGCGTGAGCGGGGGAGGGGCAGAGAGAGAGGGAGACACAGAATCTGAAGCAGACTCCGGGCTCTGTGCTAATAGCACAGAGCCTGATGAGGGGCTCTAACCCACGAACTGTGAGATCAGGACCTGAGCCGAAGTTGGGCACTTAACTGACTGAGCCACCCAGGCACCCCAATCAAAATTATCTTAATTCTAATAGTAAGGACATTTATCCATTATCTTTTGTCAAGAGTCAAACAAGATTTTTTTTTTAATGTTTATTTATTTTGAGAGAGAAATAGAGAGGAGTGGCAGAGAGAGGAAGAAAGAGAATCCCAAGCAGGCTCTATAATGTCAGTGCATAGCCCAATGTGGGGCTTGATCACACAAACTGTGAGGTCACGACCTGAGCCAAAACCAAGAGTTGGACTCAACTGACTGAGCCATCCAGGTGCCCCAAAAAACACATTTACAAGAAAAGTTCATGTGTATATATGTAAAAACACAATGAAACAGCACCTCTGTACAATTTCACCATACAGTTTCTGTACAGGATGCTTCACCAATAAATGGCACTCAATTTGTTTTAAAAGCATGTGATTACAGAAAACTGTTTAAACTATTCATCAAAAACTCGCTGGGATTTTCCAAAGATACTTTGGATATTCAAAGCAATGCAATTTATCTTCTGAATATCAAGTTGAGATGCACAGGTTAAGATGAAGATCCTTCAAATAGTGCTGAAGATACTTGAGTTGTCACTGTATATCCTCAGACTCAGGCTGCCTTCATCACCAGTATCTTCCATTGCTGAGAGATCAACTACATCAAGATGGTTCATCAGCTAAATCACGTTGGTCAAAATACCTAATAAAGAATTTAACGTATGTTTAAAAAATGTTAATAGCACTATTTGTAATAGCAAAACACCATAAATAACCCAAATATCCATCAATAAGGGCACTGGTTGAATAAATAACAGTACATCAACACAGTGGAAGACTATGAGGCTTCTGTAAAGAAGGAATGAGGAAAATACCTACACTGCTATAGTGCAGTTTCTAGGATTTAATAAGTGAAAAAAAAAAAATGCAAGGTACAGAACAGTATGTTTAGTATGCTATATTTGTGAGCATGTGTACAAATGCAGATATATTTATATATACTTGCTTATACTTTTAAAAAGAAACAATGAACGATAAACCAAAAATTTATAATAAAATGGAAAACTAAGGGGGAGAAAGGCTAAAGACGATAAAGGTGAATTCTAAAATATTTCAAATGTATCTTGAATTAAAATTTTAACTTTGGAATAATGTAAGTATTTTATGTAATTATAAAACAAGATAAAAAATAACCAAATGAAACAAAATTGCAGTAGAATGAAATATTTTTTACCTTCACTGGTAATTAAACACAAGTAAATAAAAATAATTTACATCTTTTTATTATGAAAATGGAAATATTTATATTAATTGAAAATGCCCAGTGTTGAATAGGAGATGGGCGGTCTCACTGACACTTTCTGGGAATACAGAAAGGTATGAGTTTCTGGAAGGGAAACTATTAATAAATATCTGTTTTAAAACTACATGCCTGGATGGCTCAGTCAGTTAAGCATCTGACTCTTGATTTCTGCTCAGGTCATGATCTCACAGGTTGAGTTCAAGACCCACATTGGGCTCCATGCTGACAGTGCAGAGCCTGCTTAGGTTTCTCTTTCTCCCCTCTGCCCCCCCACCTCAAAATAAATAAATAAACTTTAAAAAAAAGTACATGCATAAATAAATAAAACTACATGGCATGCCTTTCAACTTACTTCTAGGAGTTTGCCCTCAGGAAATAATAGGATCTTCACTGAAGCATTACTTACAGAGGAAAACTAGAACTATAGGGAATTGTGGGGCACCTGGGTGGGTCAGTCGGCTGAGTGTCTGATTTCAGCTCAGGTCATGATCTCATGGTTTGTGAGTTTAAGCCCCACATCAGGCTCTGTGCTGACAGCTCAGAGCCTGGGGCCTGCTTTGGATTCTCTGTCTCCCTCTCTCTGCCCCTTCCCCACTCACACTCCGTCTCTCTCTCAAAAATAAATAAACATTAAAAAAAATTAAAAAAAAATAGGGAATTGCGATACATATAATATTGTTTCTTTACACCTTAATTTACTCTGCTTGAAAATGAAAACAATAGGGGCGCCTGGGTGGCTCAGTCAGTTAAGCGGCTGACTTCGGCTCAGATCATGATCTCGCGGTCTGTGAGTTCGAGCCCCGCGTCGGGCTCTGTGCTGACAGCTCAGAGCCTGGAGCCTGTTTCAGATTCTGTGTCTCCCTCTCTCTGACCCTCCCCCGTTCATGCTCTGTCTCTCTCTGTCTCAAAAATAAATGTTAAAAAAAAAAAGAAAATTAAAAAAAAAAATGAAAACAATAGTCTCCATTAATAACACTATTATAAAGCAAGGAGCCAAGGGGTACTTACCTGCTAACCAGGCAGATTAATAAATTCAAAGCAGGAACCCGCTCATCATCTTTGCTGTCCTAAAGGGAAAAAAACAGAAAAATGTAGAGTTCTCCCTAATATTTCTGAAGCAAATTTGCTTTTAAGATGTAAAACATGAAAAATTTATTAGATAATAGTAATAATCACACTGCAATAGAAAACCTCAAAGAAAAAGGATAAAACTATAGAATTAATAACCCTTGAGGAACATCTAACATGATCTTTTGAAAAAAGATCCTCAACAGGGAAAAGAAACAGTTGAAGGCTCAAAGGAGAATAACTTGGGAGAGAGATCTTTTCTTGTTCCAAGTAGAGGAGCAAAAAAAAAAAAAACAAAAGGAGCCTATATCCTAACTAGACAGTAGTGAAAAAAATTATATAAAAATGTGTTAAAGAGCTTACAACTGAGGAGTGAAATCCTGGCTTCTAAATTTAAAAAAAAAAAAATTTTTTTTTTAATGTTTATTTATTTTTGAGAGAGAGAAACAGAGTGTGAGCTGGGGAGGGACAGAGAGAGAGGGAGACATAGAATCTGAAGCAGGCTCCAGGCTCTGAGCTGTCAGCACAGAGCCTGACGCGGGGCTCGAACCCATGAACTGTGAGATCATGACCTGAGCTGAAGTCGGACGCTTAACCACTGAGCCACCCAGGCACCCCTTCTAAATTAAGACATACCAGAGGGGCAACTAGGTGGCTCCATTGGTTGAGCATCCGCCTTTGGCTCAGGTCGTGATCTCACGGTTTGTGAGTTCAAGCCCCATGTCGGGCTCTGTACTGACAGCTCAGAGCCTGGAGCCTGCTTCAGATTCTGTGTCCCCCTCTCTCTGCCCCTCCCCCACTTGTGTTCTGTCTCAGTCTCTCAAAAATAAATAAATAAATGTAAAAAAAATAACAGACATACCAGAAACCAGTTCAGGTAAGGGTTCTCAATTGTAAAGAAGGTAGTTGCTGAACTGTATGTTTTATAAAGTGGTCTTACAGAGTATAAAATTTATTTATTCATTCATTCTTCATTTTAAGATTTTTTTAAAATTACTTTTTTAAAGTTTATTTTGGAGAGCTTGTGTGTGCACGAGCAGGAAAAAACGTGGAGAGAGAGGGAGAGAATCCCAAGTAGGCCCTGTGTTGACCGTGCAGAGCCCCATGTGGGGTTCGATCCACAAACCATGGTGAGATCATGACCTGAGCAGAAATCAGGAGTCAGACACTTAACTGACTGAGCCATCCAGGCACCCCAAGATTTTATTTTGTTAAAGTAATCTCCCACCCAACGTAGGGGCTTGAACTAACGGCCCCACAATCAAGGGTCACATGGCCTGCCAACTGAGCCAGCGAGGTGCCCCTGATATTTATTTTTATACATTTCAAGATATAGTCACAATAACCTATTGAGTAATGTTGTGACAGACATATCCCATGTTAATTCAAACTCAGGACAAACTTCCATGGTGTTAGTGTACTCAACTCTATGTGTCAAGTGCTATATGGAACAAAGCTAAATAAAACCTACTACTTGCTAATAGCACAGAAGATGAAATATCTGTATTAACTTTAATGAAAGGAAAAATGTGCTAAGTGCCCATAAAAAAGATACAAAGTATACTGGGAAAATAGAGGATACAGAGATTCTTCTTAATTGTTAGGATCAGGGAAAGTATCATAGAAAGTAGTGGAATGTGAGGCGGCCTGGGTAGCTGAGCTGGTTAAGCGTATGGCTTCGGCTCAGGTCATGATCTCAAGGTTTATGAGTTTTAGCCCTGCACTATTAGTGCAGAGCCTGCTTGGGATTCTCCCTTTCTCTCTGCACCTCCCCGGCTTGCACTCTCTCTCTCTCTCAAAATAAATGGATAAAAACTTAAAAAAAAGTAGTAGAATATGAGCCAGATTGTAAAAAGTAAATGGTATTTAGATGTAGAACTAGAAGCCTGAAAAGGCACTTCTGTAGAGGAAATAAATTCTAGGAACAAAACATGGGAAATATTTACTGAGTATTAGTAGCAAGTACATTTGGCTTGGAGTACAGGCCATATAAGTTAGTTTGGGCCATAGCACGGATGTTTAATAAAAATATTTTGGAGTAGTCAGTGGAGAACAAGTATACATTTTGTGGAAGGGAAAGAAGGGATGAAAGAAAAAATCACAAATGGGCTTAATCCAGCATAAAATTTATTTATAATGCTGCAGGCATGAGTTAGTTAAGCATCTGACTGGAGAAATTCAAAATAATCATTTTGTCAGAGACTGTTAGTTGACCATTCCAGCTTGTGTCCCCTTACTATTTAGCAAATGAAGCTCAGTTTTAGCTAAGGACACTGCCACCAGCTAAAAGTAAACATTTCCCACAGTTCCTTATGGCCATGTGACTAAATTTTGGCTAAATGAGCTATATAGCCAGATGTGCTTGTGGAACCTCTGGGAAACTTTATTAGAGGATACCTTTTCTTCTTTCTAGCTTCCTAAAAGCAAATAATATAGTTATTATATTATATATATCCAGCAGCTGTCCTGGATCATGAGCTGAGCTTGAAGATGGAAGCCACGAAGCAGAACTGAAAGGCCTGGGTTACTGCCATCTTAGATCTGATCTATCCACTTGTAGACTTTCCTTATTTAAATTTTTCTTTTTCTTTAAGTAGGCTCCACACAGAGCCCAATTTGGGGCTTGAACTCATGACCATGAGATCAAGCCTAGAAGGTAGACAATTAACTGATTGAGCTACCCAGGAACCCCTTAATATTTATTTCTTTTAAACTTGATTTAAGTCATCTCTACACTCAATGTGGGGCTTGAATGATGACCCCGAGATCAAGTCACATGCTCTTCAGACTAAGCCAGCCAGGCACCCCCAGACTTCTTTTATCTGAGAAAAAAACAGTTCCATTTTGTTTAACCTGTTATTTTAGGCCTATTTTTATTATGTGCCTAAATCTAACCTCCACTAATAAAATATTCCACATTTTCCTATTTCAATGGGATCCTTTTTATCACCATATAAATTGAAGAGTGCTTTCAATTTGAAATAGTAAGTTGTAACTTACCACTAAGAGTCTTACTTCAGAGCACCTTCTTGCAAGCTGCCGAATCAGTGAATGAGCCTCAGGTAATAAAGGTTTTTCAAGACAAGCCAATAAAGCATAAAGCCACCTTCCCTAAACAGGATTTTAAAAGGTAGTAAGTAGCAAATACTACACTATAAGTTTAACTTAAAAATGTCCAATGTTGTGTCTGGTTATTTGCTATGGATAACTTTATGTAACATTTAACTGTATTATGTTTGGATACAGACAACAAAGGATCATCTAGACAGCCAGCTGATCTCTTTTGTATCCTCTTACTATAAACACAGAACATCAGACACTTCAAAATTCCCTTAGCCCTAAAGAGTTCATTTCAGAGGTTCTTACTATAAATGAAGTCCTAATTCATGACCAGAAAACTACATTAAGAAGTGTGTAAGTCCATGCAAAAATTAAGATACATTTTTTCCTCTTCCGTCCATAGACAGATACATGAATAATTTTATAATTTTATAACTCTGTCCCCTGTGTCTATACAAAGGAACTATACTCTAGATGAAATAATGTTTTGATACTTCTATACTTCTATTAAGTACCATGGCAAATGAAATCTATCCCCATCCTCTTTTAAAATGGTTTTTTCAGACCACTAAAAATAAATAAAATAAAATAGGTTTTTTTCTTTTCAATTACAAAAGGAATATATACTTAATGCAGAAAAACTGAAGAATACAAAAAGCACAAACAAATAAACCTGCAATCCCACCATTCAGATAAAATTTTTGCTAAAACTTAAAAAATGTTCATCTTTTTCCTATTTACACATACAACTTTTAAAAGATAAAGTTTTATCATTATTGTAACATTAATAGTGGGGTAATAACATTTTGTTACCATCTCTTTTACTTGCAATACATAATAAATATCTCCCAACATTGTTAAATGGGATTAACGAGGGAATGTTATTAATCTCAACATAGCACTTATATAAATACTCTTTAACCAAGTACTTATCATACTTTCCTATCATAGCTGGTTTATTCTTTCTTTCCCCCAAACTCTGTGAGGTTATAATGATACATATTATACCCCTAGGACTCAGTCTAGAGTTGGAACACAACAGGAGCTTAATTAAAATATTTGTGAAATGAATGTTCCATTTTGGATGCACCAAAACTTACTTAGCCAATTTCCTATTATTGAGCACTTAAGAGGTTTAATTTGTTGCTGTTATATAAAAAATAGTGTGATAAATATCCTTAAAATAAGTTTTAGAGCATTTCTCATTGATTTCTTGGGCTAAATTCCTAGAAATAAAATGGTGGTATCAAAGCGTATGTATGTTCATAAAGGTTTCTGAGATACAACCACTAAATTTTACTCCATAAAAGATGTATCCAATTATATTTCTACCAGCAGTGTATATGACAGAGTTTAATCTGAGCAATACATCACTTTGGAGAAACCTAAAGAATATTAGAACAACGGTTACATAGCAATTTATGCAACAAAAGTAAATTAGCTCCTCAAGCAACCCCAAAATCAATAAAACTTTTTCCTAAACAAAAGATTCACATCTAGGTTTTTTTAAATAAATAGTAAGTGGAATTCTCTTCTATATCAAAAAAGCTATTGTACATTTAAACTTGACTCACATGTTCAGCACCACATTTACTATATATAGCTGGCATTCAGGTATTCAAATGGTGCTTAAACCTCTGATTGTCTAAGATTTATACTGAGAGGTTCCTTTTTTCAAAGGTCAGCAAACAGTGAGCACACTGTGGCATACTAAAACATAAAACCCACCACAAAATAGCAAAAAATTTTCCTTAATACTTTTATATTTGGATGAAAAATGAGGCTGTATTTCTCAAAAAAAATATTAAAGTAATCCCAAGTACAGAAATTTTCAAAAAGAGTTCCATTTTCCTTTTGTTAGTATATGATAAGCAAACTTCATTATCTAGGTTTTTCCTTTAAACACTGATATTCTCAATAGGAGTGTTCTGATGGTATGGTTACTTGGATACAGAAATTGAACACTGTTGATTTAAGAGACAGTTACTCAAAGTTAGACTCAAAGGATTAACTAGGTTACAAGTTAGTAAAGCAGTTGTCATTGGTTCAGAAACACTTCGATGGTTTCTCTGGCAAATACAGTTACTTTTTGGTAATATGCTTTCACTAATTAATAGGAAAAGCCAAACTTACCACCCTCTTCAGTGAGTAATCTTTAGAAGTTAAAAAAATAAAAAATAAAAAAAAATCTTACAGCACAGAGTTAAAAAAATAAAGATTAAAGGAAGAGAAGGAAAACAGGTCATGTAATACTGCTAAAAGGTCACTATCAGACAGAAAGAATCGATACAGAATTTAGAGTTCAATACACAGATGCCAATGAACAAGTAACACGAATATGAACAAAGTTTTCTATTGAAGGTATAGCTAATATACTAATGCATGGGAAAAATATTGTTTCACTGACACTGAAAGAAATATAAATTGTCTTTAATTTGAAATACTACTATAAATTCACTCCATTTGAAAACAGAAATTATAAAATGTTAGATTGAACCATACTGAATTACTGATAATCAAATGTTTTTAAACTACAGAAATAGCAATTGCATATGGTTCCAGAAAAATAGAGTTGCAGGGAAAAGAAATAAGAATCCTTTGCTGATGGCATTCTTAACTAGTTCATTCCTTTTGGAAAGCAATCTGGGAGAGTGTTACAAATGCTTATAAAACCTTGACCCAATAATTATATTCTAGCAATATCCTAAGAAATTGACAATTAAAATGAAATTAATATAAATGTTTATAATTTAGTCATGATTGTAAAATATAAGGAAGAACTCAAATGATCATAATGAGAGAATCAAAGTAAACTATAAGGCATTAAGACAATGGAAATTATGTGAATTATATTATCATACGGAAACATATATATGTAATATGAGCTAAAAATTCCAGAATAATACGTTAATTATACTATGAAAAAGACATGTTTGAGCACTGAATCAGAAACAGTGATTTATTTTTTTAATTTTTGTTTATTTTTTTTTAATGCTTTTATTTATTTTTGAGAGAGAAGGACAAAGCCCGAGTTGGGGAGGAGCAGAAAGAGTGGGAGACACAGAATTGGAAGCAGGCTCCAGGCTCTGAGCTGTCAGCACAGAGCCCAATTTGGGGCTCAAACTCATAAACCGTGAGATCATGACCTGAGTGAAAGTCGGACACTTAACCAACTGAGCCACCCAGGTGCCCCAACAGTGATTTATTTTGATTTATTTTTTGGAAGCAATGATTTTAAACATTGTTTTCCCCTTAAGAAAAGTACATGTAACATAGCAGAGACTTAAAAGAATAAAATACAAAAACAAAAAATGAAAATCTAGTGATAAAGGATATCACCATCATACTTATGTAAGAGCCTTATCTAAGCCAGTTGGCTGAATGGCAAGCTTAGAAATTTGTACACTATATAATGTTGGTTTATCTGTTTCTCCCAGACAGATTCTAAACTTCTGGAGGGCAAAGATTATATCTTATGCTTTGACAGGGAGCTTTGGAGCCTCAGGTACACTCTTTTACAAGTATCTTTAACTATAAAAAATACATGTTTCTAAAAATCAAATCTAGCTTCAAAGGACAATAAAATTTCTTACTAGGGGATTAATGCAGATAATTCATTTATATAATGCCCATCAAACTGACCCCGTTTTTGAAGGTGAAAAATGAACTGTGAATATAAACCTATAAAGTAGAGGGGCCATTGAAGCGTAGTTGTTAAGAGTATAGCCAGACTGCTGGGGTGTGAATCTCTGTTCTGCCAGTTATGAGATGTGTGATCTTAAGCAAGTTACTGAATCCTTATGTGCTCCAGTTTCCTTATCTGTAAAATGCAAATAACAGCTCATAGGTTACTGGAGGACTCAAGGAGTCACTATATTCAAAGTTCTTAGAGTAATGCCTGGCACATAGTGCTTGGTATTATTGTTGGCATTTACTATTCTTTTGTGGATTGGATTTCAAAGCCATTTGAGAAAATGTATTTCAAACTTTGTTAAGCCAGTCAAAATGGGACCTCCAGACTGGATGCCAGTTTGTAACTGTTTGTTACTATACTGCCATGAGATATGTTGCTTCTCTGAGGATATAAATCAACTCTTTAGTTGACTTTTTCTAAGGCAAGTCTTTTTCAACAAAAGAAGTAGCATGTTGATTTGCATGCTAGCATAAATTACTAATTTCAGTGCAAACAAACATAGTTTACATCATACACATAATTATACACAGGTATGATATACATAAACATGTTAGTCATATCTCATATATGAAATAAGTATGTATAATTTTGTCTGCATTATTAAAATAAAAAGAAGCAATACTACCAATTCTGGAGTAAAGTCTCTTTCTCCAAACCAATTACTCAGATATTCCAAGACACTAGTTACTGTTGCCTAAAAAAAGGAGAAAGGGGAAGTGGAAGAAATGAATTAGTAATAAAACAAAGACAAGTTCAACCTGGGTTTCATTAAGTTTAGTTAGAAAACAACTCTGATATTTAAAATGGTCCCATTCTTTAGACTTCCAGAGAAAATTATGACTGTATTTAGTAATTGGTTAGGTGGCTCACTCAGTGAGAAGACTTTTTAGGCAAATATTCTTATATACTTTCAAGTATCAATATCTTGGTTTAAATCCTAGGATTTAGTTTGTAACTACTAATTTAGTTTATAAATACTCAAAAAATTCCATGTGCTCTAAAAAAAAATCTTTGCATAAATACCTTCAAGTTATTTTCATTAAGTCAAAGTAAAAATATAAAAAAAAAGTTACTGTGGAGAAAGATCTGTTTTAAAGCTATATAGACAGAATTTATTAAACTGTTGAAAATATTCTCTCGCTTATTCAAGTATAGTTGGACACTGAGAATGACTACTACAGCATTTAATGCAAATGATCAAGTAAGTGAAACTGTTAGCCAGTATATGATTTACAACAGCGTATGACCCTTAAAAAAATTTATCTTCCAAGGGCACCTAGTGCTATGTGAAGGCAAAACAATCAAAATTTTTACTTGCTCTTTAAGTAGGTAATAGAATTCCTCATCCTAAAAGACTGAAGAACCAAAGTACATTTTTCTCCCCTTTTGTCTAAGAAATTATTTCATTCTTTTTCTTTTTAATTTTTTTTTTTTTTTTAATGCTTAATTTTGAGAGGTAAAGAGAGACAGACCATAAGCAGGGGAGGGGCAGAGAGAAGGAGACAGAATCCGAGGCAGACTCCAGGCTCTAAGCTGTCAACACAGAGCCCAATGTTGGGCTTGAACTCACTAACTGCTAGATCATGACATGAGCCGAAGTCAGAGGCTTAATCAACTGAGCCACCCAGGCGCCCCTGTGTATTTCATAGCAATTTCACCTTCATTTTACTTCAAATCCCAAAATCTAAGACTTATAACTGAAATGTACACAATTGAATAGTTTAGCAAAATGATTTAGCATGAGCTCTGGAATTAGGTCAAACTGGGATTGAATCCCAGTGTTGCCATTAAATTTTGCTGAAAAACCATCTCCAATTCTGTTTCCTAATCCATAAAAGTTGGATATTAATAACTCCCCATAAAGGGTTATATTGGTGATTAAATAAGAACTCTTCAAGAGTTTAGGACAGGATCTTACATATTGTAAGTGTTCAATAAATGTATTCATAATACTTTCATACACATTGGAAATAAAAGAATAAATACATCCTTATTATGGATTTTACCTGATTCATTCTGCTAACAATACTAAGCAAGGGAGGAAAACCAATCTGAAAGAAAAATGAGACTGAAATTTACTAAATGGTATTATAAAGGAGGTATTGAAAAATGTTTTTCAATTTGACTACATAAATTTAAAGATAATGATTTTAGTAATTAAAATGTTAAAGTATGAAATTTCTTAAAATGATAATATGAAAAAATTGATACTATGACAATAACATGTTGTATACACTTTTTCAAAATCTTCAGCTAAAGCTAACATTTTAGGAATTAAAGGTACTTGACTTAGAGTGATTTTTTTTCAAACCTAATCTGATTCAGTTAAAAAAGTACGCTGAAGTTTAATGCTGGGATCCCTCATTATGAAAACAGCACTGATTTCTGAGAAAGTTAAGAGGATATGCATTAACTCTGCGTCCTTAAATGGTTCTTTCACATGGTGTATTTTACTTGTATATATAAGTAAAATAAATACAATAAATTTTAATAAGTTTTAATTGTCAAATTAAAATACATTTTGAAATGTAACATACATTATGGAAATTACCCAGAAGAACAACAGATTGTGTAAGAAACAGTGTCAAGATAGCTAGCTTATAGATCTGAATTTACTTATACCCCTACCACCATGTGTAAGAGTGCCTATTTTCCCAACCCTTGTTGACACAGAATATCAAATTTCCTTTGTCAATGTTAGCTGGAAAATAGCAGCTCAGTGGACTTATATTTCTATTACAAGTGAATGCGGGCATCTTCTCATGTAACAGAAATTCATATTTTTCTTTCTGTGAGCTACTTATATCCTTTGCCTTTTCTGTTTTAATTGGGTTCTTGATCTTTTCATGATTTTTGGAGATTTTACATTTTTTGGACCAATTAGTTTTTGTTGTTTTGTGAAGTGTTGTTAACACTTCATCTCCAGAATATGAAATCTACTAAGTATTTTTTTTTAGGTTTATTTATTTATTTTGAGAGAGAAAAAAAGAGTGCACGCATGCAAGTGGGGGAAGAATATAGAGAAAGGGGGAGAGAGAGAATCCCAAGCAGTCTTCCCACTGTCAGGGCAGAGCCTGACGCAGGACTCAAACTCAGGAACCGTGAGATCATGACCTGAGCCACAACCAAGAGTCAAGAGTTGGATGCTTAACCAGTCAAGCCTCTCAGGTGCCCCTGAAATCTACTAAGCATTTTTAAGCATCTGTGTCATGTTTTCCTTTGTTTCCCTGACGACTCAAAACTCATAACCCAGGCTAAAAAAAAGCCCTGGGGGCACCTGAGCGGTTCAAGCACCCGACTTTCACTCAGGTCGTGATCTCACAGTTCTGAGTTTCAGCCCCGCATTGGGCCTTGCACTGAAAGCACAGAGCCCACTTTAGATCCTCTGTCTCCTCTCTTTGCCCCTCCGTTGCTTGCACGCATGTGCACGTGTGCGTGGTTCTCTCTCAAAAATAAAAATAAACATTAAAAAGAAAAAACAAAAACCCTGAATTTTATCTAACTCACAAAATTATCACATAGCTAAAACCTAAGAGATAAGAAGCCCACCTAAGAAAGGTCACAGTACACTGTTTCAAAAACTGGGCTGCACATTTTTAAGTTAAAGAGCCACTTAACTAAGTCATAGGTTGGCAAACATTTTCTGTAAAGAGGCAAACAGTAAGTATTTTAGGCTTCGCAGGCCACACACGGTCTCAGTTGCTTAGTATTATAAAAAACAGTCGTAGCTCATTGGCTGCACAAAAACGGGCTGCAGACTAGATTCGGCCTAGGCTGTAGTTTGTGAAGTCTTTATGTTAAATTACACACCAAAATTAGAACACTTTTGTTTTGTTTATCCACATATCACCTACTTGTACATAATCGATTCCAGGACCTTCACTTGTAGCTGGTCCCACAGCCCCTTCAGCACATAACCTTTCACCCAGACAAAATTTTTTCCAGCCTTCTTCATCTTCAGACTTTGGCTAAAAGAAAAAGAAAAAAAAAAAAAAAAAAAGGAATTTACTTATTTCTATGTATTTTTCTCTTACTGAATAGTAAAAAAAGAAGTGAGGTCCTCTGTATTCCCACAACTTCAACACAAAGATATGGTACCTGTTATGGGCTGAATTTTGTCTTACCAAAATTCGTATGTTGAAGCCCTAACTTCCAGTATCTTAGACTGTGACTGTATCTGGAGACAGGACCTTTATAATGGATTATATTAAAATCAGGTTTTTAGGGTGGGCTTTCATCCAATCTGACTAGTGTCCTTATAAGAGGAAATTCAGACATACCAAGAGGCACTAGAGGCACTAGAGATGCTTGTGCACATAGGAAAGACCATGTGAGGACACAGCGAGAAGATGGCCATCTGCAAGCCAGAGAGGCCTCAAGAGGAGTCAAACCTACTAACACCTTGATCTGAGACTTCCCAGTCTATAGAGCTGTGAGAAAATAAATTACTGTTTGTTAAAACACCCAATCTGTAGTGTTTTGTTATGGCAGCTCTAGCAAACTAATACAGTGCCCAAGTGTTACACATTACGTGGGGCATGTCTAGTTTGGATCACACTTTAATGGACACTAACAAACAAGAGTAGGCTCAGAAAAGGGTGATAAAGATGGAAACTGGTATGGAAAAAAACACACTAAGAATGTTTATAAGAACAAAGGATGTTTAAACCAGGGAAAGAGACAGGATGATGTACTTCACATACCTGGAAGGGCAGTTCAGTCAAAGAAAGAATAGGTTTATACTACATCATCAAATGTAGGACCAGTGGGGAGAGGCATTCGGCTCAATGTAACCACATTAAGAAACAATTTTTATTTGTACATATCAACTTGCACATTACTTTGCATAGGTACAGTTTTTCCCCCTGAGGATAAATAGCTTTCATTAGAGTCTCAGGACAGATATGAGACCCCGAAAAGGTCTATTGTACTAAAACAATGTATTTGCCCTTTCCATTATTCCATTAGGTCAGAGACTATTTCTGCTTCAGGTAACACTGAATAATTCCCAGATTATTAACTACAGCAGGTACTTTATAATAAATGATTGAATAGATCAATAAATGTTTATATTTACATAGTTGCTTTAAATGTCAGAATGCTTTAGACATTTTTCATTTCATTATTTATGTAACGATTACTTTTGCCATGATGAACATGTTATTGCTATTAATATTCCACTGTTTTGATGGACCAGAATTTATTCAATCAATTATGTTAGGTCATTTACATTTTTGACAAAATTATGTTGTCATAATGTTACTGATGCAGCTTCTTTTTAAATTAGTAAGCATGTACCCTAAAGTCCTGATGCTGAGCAAGAAAAAAAAAATCTACTCATCTACCCTTCCTTCCCTACCCCCTTTTTACCAGGAGGCCTCACAACACGGCAAAAGGCTTTATAGCCAAACAAACTTCAATTTGCGTTTCAGCTATCCCTTTTATGAGTTAAATGACTGTGGGCAAGTAACGTTAGTTCATTTCACACTTTTCCTAGAGCAGAGCTTTCAATTGGTATGGAGAAGAAAGTAGAGTCTATATAGTGAATCTCTCAGCTTTCAACTAGTAGTCCAAGGCTATGCAAGCCGCCTCCTCTGTTTATCCCAGTGTGTCACCATGTAAAAGACATTAGGAAGCACTGCCTATAGGAAGCTTCTAAAACCTGGAATCTACCAGCTACCTGAAACTGTGAGCAAAACTGTGTGCTGGGGCACACAATTTTCTCCTTTGAAGATAAATAACTTGCGTTTGATTCTCAGGAAGAACATGAGACTCCCTAAAACATTAAAAGTATTGTCCTGGAACAATGTATCCATCTCTTCCCCAACTCCCCTTTTTATTCAGTAGTCCAGAGAGAACATATTTCCTGAAGAGTTTAAAATTATATCTAAGTTGATAAAGCACAGAAAATACTACTTTCTAGTATGCATGACGGGCTTTAGCAAAATGTCTGTGGTATGGCACCATTACCTCACTGAATCTTTTTGTAAATACTGAAAATATATTTATTTTCTTTCTTTAAAAAATATATTTATTTTCTAAAAAAGCAATGTCTAGAAGAACTCTTAAAATTTGTAGAGGCCTAACAATACCTATCCAAAGCCTCTCAAGATGCTATGGATTAAAACTGTCATAAAATAACAGCTTGCATTACTGATTCTATATTTTTAAGACCACCAATATAATGGAATTGTTTCTATTAATGGTCAGTGAAAAGGAACAAAAATAATATAGGTTAAGTAGGTGAATCTTTAAAGACTGGCAATAAATAGGAACCGTCTCAAATAGGTACACATTGTACAACTTAAAGAAACTTACATACCATGGTCACATTACTGTCCAACTGTTGTGATTTCCAGTGACTTCTATGTCTGATCACACTCTGAAGGAAGAAAAGTTAGACAAGCGATCTCCAGTGAATGGATAACTAAAAAGAAATCAGCTGTGCAACATTCTAACAATCCTGAAATTTGGAAAACATGTTTCAAACTGTATTATCTCTAATAATTATTATTTGGTAATTGATTCATAAATATTTTAACTTCATCCTTCAGAATAATGAATCTTATTTTTACAACTATGGTCTAAGAACAGAAATAAATCTTCATGGAGGAAGGGAGGGAGGGGAGAGAGGTTTAATTTGGTTTAAATAAAGTACACTCACCTGTCGAACAGATGAAAACTGTGCCACTTGTTGTTGTTGCCACTGAAGTGTGGGAGAATATCCTTCAGGAGCAGGCTGGCATCCTGAAAGCTAGAGATCAATTCATAAATATTACAGTAAATGTCAGTGGTATAAGTAGAATCTCATGCCTCTGTAAAGTAAAAGCAGAATCAAGATGAAGAGTAATAAAGTAGATGATGAAGACCATATAAGAAAAATACTATACTTTTTGCACATGCAAAACATAGGCCTTTCACTTTACTATTTATGTTCAAATTTAAACATTAGTAAACGGGGAGCCTGGGTGGTTCAGGCTATGATCTCATGGTTCCTGAGTTTGAGCCTGGAGCCTGGTTTGGATTCTGTGTCTCCCTTTCTTTCTGCCCCTCCCCGACTTGAGCGCACGCGCTCGCTCTCGCTCTCTCTCAAACAAACACACATTAAACATTAGGAAATGATCCTTGCATAGTCACTTCAATAAGAGCAATCTGGAATGGTTCATAGGTGAAGTTTCTAAACTAAGAAATATTATATGAGTCCTGAAGATATAATCTAGTCCTATCTTTCTATAATAACAAAACTGTTTGGGGCGCCTGGGTGGCTCAGTTGGTTAAGTGTCTGACTTTAGCTTAGGTCGTGATCTTACGGTTTGTGGGTTCGAGCCCCATATCAAGCTCTGTGCCGATAGCTCAGAGCCTGGAGCCTGATTCTGATTTTTTGTCTCCCTCTCTCTCTCTGCCCTTCCCCTGCTCTCCCTCTGTCTCTCTCTCAAAATAAATAAACATTAAAAAAAAAAATTAAAAAAAATAACAAAACTTTGGAAACAAACAGATACATCACAAATAAAGGATTTTGGTATGGGTACAATGTTCTCAAATAATTTAAGACACTTGACTTTACAAGGGCTACTTCAGCTTCCTAAGAAGCACAACAGTTCAAAATTAATCACATACTGCCTTGAAATAAAACAGTACGGCCACTTTTTAAAAGCTAAGTATATAAGACCTCTTCCATCAACTAAAAACTTATAAATAGGAATGATATGAAACATTACAGTATCTAAGTTAAAATTTCCTGATTATAAACATCAGATAAAGAAATTACTTAGAACATAAAAGGAAAAGGACTTATCACAATTTACAAACTGCTGCTTTCCTTTGACCTTAGGTTAAATAGTAAGTTCCCAAAGAGATCTTCTGTGACTACTTTATCTTGTTACTTATTGGTCATTATACATTTAATTTTCTTCATAGCAATAGTCACAATATATAATTATTACTTTGCTTGTTTGCTCTCTGTCTTCCTCAGGAGAATGTAAACTCTGCTAGGGTAGGGATTTTTCTGTCTTATTCTCTGTTGTATTCCCAGTGAGTGGCACAACCTAGTTGCTTAATTAAAAAATATGCTGGATATGTGGTGCCTGGATGGCTCAGTCAGTTAAGCGTCTGACTCTTGATTTCAGCTCAGGTCATGATCTTGCAGTTCATGAGTTCAAGCCCCATATCAGGCGTGCTTGGGATTCTCTGTCTTCCTCTCTCTCTGCACCTCCCCTGCTTTCTCTCTCTCTCTCAAAATAAATAAATAAACACTTAAAAAAATATTCTGGATAATATAAATGAAAAACATGTTCAAGGTGTTCATCAAGTTAGAAAAATGTAAGAAACTTGAGTTTCTATTCTTAAAAAACAAAACCCAGTCAAATTCAAAACATGCAAACTATACTAAATAAGATTAAACACCAGTCCAAGAATAATTATGAAGACAACTGGGAAAAGGTTCCCTAAAAATAAAGGATAGTGTAAGTAACCTATTTAAAGAGTCCTTTAGGATTGGATCACCTCCTTAAAATATGATCAGTAAGTCTTCATGAATGCCAGGGTTACTGAAAACCTCTCTGGAAGCAGTAAATGCCAACTGTCCTTTTGGGGAAAAAGTACAAGTTAATGTCTAAAGTCACAGGGAGTAGTCAAATCTTACATATATCATCAGAGATACTGTGGGATACCATAGCATTGATCTTTCAATTCCGGCGGGGGCGGGGGCGGGGGCGGGGAGGAAGAATCCCCTGCTGGGTAGTATAACTTACAGAAACATTCACACTTTGCTTCCTTTTCAACTTCTTTGGGTCAATTTGAGCTACCACAACATCTGGGCATTGAGCTGCTTCAATCCTACAAACAAGTAATAAATCCAAGAAATGTGATTACGGCTGTGCTTTGTTCATGTGTAGTAAAACAAGCGATCCATTTCTACAGTTCTTAACGAAATTAGAAAACAAAGTTCAGAATTGCAATTGAAGTACTAAACAATATATTTCTGAAATTAACTGGACTGAAAGCAAGGAATTTAAGAGCACCAAACTTGACACAGGTAAAACTCGCCCATATAAAGATATAATCAAGTGATCCTGATTCGACCCTACCTCGCGAGAGATTGGGGACGGACACAGAGGCGGGGGCAGAGCGCTTTATCACATTTAGGGGGCAGAGAGGACGACCAGCCCACCCTCAAGGGTCAGATCACTCACTGGACCCGCCTCAAGTATTCCTGAGGCGTGCTCGGGGGTACGGAGGGATCAAAACTTTCTGTCAAGTCGCAGGGCTCCACTGGCAACAGCCGGGGCATCAACTCTTCTACTGCAGACTCTGCTGGTATCCACGCCATGGTTTTTAATCCAGCAGTCCCATCCGGCGCATGCGCCAAATGTAGGTCACGGCGCAGGCGCAGAAGTGGGCACCTTAGGCGCGGAATTGAGGGAGGCAGGGCTTAGGGGGCGTAATTGTTCTTGAGGAAGCCTGCGGATTGTCCAAAGGTTAAGGTTTCGGTAGCGTAACGAAGACTGTGAATTTCGTTTCTTGCAAAGATGGTTCTGAAGTATTTCTTCGTGTTTCCCTTTGTTTTCTCTTATAAGGCGAGGGTAATGACTGAGGATTATTAACCTTTATGCATCTGCAGTAATGAGGGATTCTTGAACTTTTTTGAGTGAACGAGCATGTTACTGTAATTACCATTTATTGAGTTCCAGATTCTTTTTGGTTTTAATTTTTTAAAACGTTTATTTATTTTGAGAGAGAGAGAGAGAGAGAGAGAGACAGACAGACAGACAGACAGACAGAATCGAAGCAGGCTCCAGGCTCTGAGCTGTCAGCACAGAGCCAGATACCCGGCTGGATCTCAGGAACCCCAAGATCGTGACCTGAAGTCCGATCGATGCTCAACCGGCTGAGCCAGCCAGGCACCCTCAGATTCTTTTTTTTTTTTTAATTGTCTTCAAGAAACTTCTTTCTTTCTTTCTTTCTTTCTTTCTCTTTCTTTCTCAGCTCTAGATTCTTAAACTCCTGGTAGACACGTCAACTATATTTACTCATGTAATTTTTACAGCAATCTTTTGAAGTAAGTTATATTATCCAGGTTTTGTAGGGGAGGAAATCAATGCAAAGAGGGGTTAAATACTACAACTGTGACTTTCTCCCGAAGAGAAAGAGCCATTTCCAACCCAGATTTATCTGATGCCAAATGAATGAAAAATTAATTTTCCAGAGAAATTTCTTGTGCTTGGTTACTTGAAAGATCACTTTATATTTGTCTGAAATGAATGTTAGTCCTTGAGTAGCCATCACCTTTTTTTTTCTAGAAAGATCCCTTTGCTTAAATAAAAATAGTGAAAGGATAAAGCTAATGCCAATACTCAAAAGTTACCACGATTAATCTTAGAGCCAATCTTGTGAGGTAGGTACTGTTATATCTCCATTTTATAGGTGAGGAAACAAGTCAGAAATGGATTAAGTAACTTGTGCTGGGTAACAAATTCCAAGAAACAATGAAAGTATTATATTTCATTCCTTCTAAACAAGCTCTGAGTGAATACAATTGACTTTTATTTTCTAAGATTTATGTTTATTTTTAAGGTTTTTTTAAAAAAGACTGTTAGCTTGCAAGCAATTGATTTCTTCTTTTTTTAAATGTTTATTTATTTATGTTGAGAGAAAGAGTGCTTGCACGTGCATGGGAGGGGGAGAGAGAGAGAGAGAGAGAGAAAATCCCAAGCAGATTCTGTGCTGTCAGTTCAGAGCCTGACGCAGGGGCTCGATCTCACAAACCATGAGATTCTGACCTGAGCCAAAATCAAGAGTTGGACACTCGACTAACAGAGCCACCCAGGTGCTCAAGGCAACTGGTTTCAAAACCAGAACGCAGCTTTCTCATTTGAAGATAAAGTCAAGACACACTCCTTAGGTTAAGTGCTGAAGAATTTGTACTTCTTTTTTTTTTTTTTATTTAAATTTTTTGTTTTCAACGTTTATTTATTTTTGGAACAGAGAGAGACAGAGTATGAACGGGGGAGGGGCAGAGAGAGAGGGAGACACAGAATCGGAAACAGGATCCAGGCCATCAGCCCAGAGCCTGACGCGGGGCTCGAACTCACGGACCCCGAGATCGTGACCTGGCTGAAGTCGGACGCTTAACCGACTGCGCCACACAGGTGCCCCAAAAATTTGTACTTCTGAACAGTAACTATACAATTGGGAGACTTGGAAACACATTGCTTGGCTGCAGTCAAACTAGAATGTTATTTGGTTAAAAATGTTACTGATTTTGTAGTAACTTTGTATGGTGACAGATGGTAACTACATTTATGGTGGTTAGCATTTCAAAACAACAACAATTTCTTTTTTTTACTGATTTTGTAAGAGACAAACTTAGAGGAAAATGTGGAGACTTCTGTCCCTAAGTGTTTTGGTAATAATCAAGAAAAAATTAGAAACAGTAAGTAATGACTTCATTTCTGGATTTTCTCACAATTTTTTTTTTTTTTGAAACTAACTTGTTAGAAATTTCCACTCATTTTTTGGAGAAAAGAACAGGTGATTACCTAGAAGACTAACCACCAGTGGAACAATGCTTAACACTGGACTCACTGTGTAAGTATGTGGCAGAACCACGCATGGAGGAGGAGGAGAATAGCAGAATGGAACAAAGGTTGTCCTGGGAAATAATTATTTTCCAAAGAAGAGGTGAGTAATTAAGTACGTGAATGAATTGAAATAGTTCTAAATTTTTGTTTTATTTTTGAATTATTTATTTATTTATTTTGAGAGAGAGAGAGAGAGAGAGAGAGAGAGAGAGAAGGAGAGAGAAGGAGATAGTGAGCAGGGCATGGGCAGAGAGAGAGGGAGAGAGAATCCCAAGCAGGCTCCACACTGTCAGCACGAAGCCTGATGCAGGGCTCGACCTCACAAATCGTGAGATTATGACCTGAGCGGAAATCAAAAGTCAGACGTTTAACCGACTGAGCCCCCCAGGGGCCCGTAAAAATTTAAATACATAGGAATGAGTTCATTCAGGAAAGAGGAAAGTAAATTAAAAATTTATAAGAGTTGCTGGGCCCAATAATTAAACTGACATAAGAGTGATTAACAGGAGAAAAGCATTCAAATTTTGTTCAGTATTTCTTACATGTACGTGGGGCGCTTCACAAGAAAAATCAAGACCTAAACGAGTCAGGACTGAAAGCTTATATAATAGGTTGCACAAAGAGTAGTACATTTTGAAAAATGTAACAAGACAAAGGGGCCTGGGCTGGCACAGTTAATTGCGGGAAAGTAGGAAGATAAGAGTTTAGTTTAACAAGGTTTCTTTGTACATGTTTATCTCGGCTTCAAGTCCCCCTGTCTCTGGTGATAGTCCTGCTGGTATAGGAAGGTTACCTTTCACATGAGAGTTTTATTTCCTGCTTTCAGGAAAAAAAAAGGAAAAGGAAGGTCAGAAGGTCCTTCTTGCATATGCTTTTTTAAAAAGTGCCTTTAAGTGCCAAAGTGGCATATTTGGGGGTGGCATGCTCTGAACCCCTATTCTACTTAGAAGAAGGACATCCTGTGAAATTGGTTTGGGGTGCATATTTGGCTTTCTTTGGTTGGTTGATCCTAAATTGGAATCAGGGGAAAATATTAGAAAAGCTATCAACTGGTAATCAAGTTCTGGGACAATTATTATGAGGTTTTTGTTTGGCTTCCTGGATTGTTGCTAGAGATAGCCATATGACATCCTACAAGTCTGACTTCTAGGCTGCTTTCCCTGGCTGGTTACCGTAGAATAATAGGTTGGTTTCCTGGGATGGTTGCTGCAGATTGTAGGTCAGAGTCCTCTATTTTTATATATATGTGGTCTGGCCATTGCCCATTTGTATATTCAATCTCAGCAGGTAGAGGAGTTTTTTCAATACCTTATTACTAGAAGAAGTAGGTCATGTTGGAAAAATTGGAAGGAGGTCAGTATGGCTGATGCATAGAAAGTAGGGAGTGAATGGACCTGGACAGGGTTGTGAGAAATGTAGCTGTTTATAGTTATGCATGGGGCACCTTCTTGCTGTGTGCTGGGGGCTATCAATGCCCTCCAACCAAAGACTACCGGAACACTCTTGTAGTCACATGATTATGTGTCTAGGGTATGTCTCAGTAAAAGGATGCTAATACTAACTTATTTATCGTAGGATTGGGGCCTTGGTGATTTGGGGATGGTGGAGAAATTGAGGATAGTTTTGAGTCTGACTGCTGCTTAAAAACCTATGGGTGAATTTTCGCGCCTCACCGTAAGCAGTTAAAAAGGCTTTACCTGGTAGGCTTCACAGGGCAAAACTGCGCTCCTGCACCAGCTTGGTGCACAGCCAGTGCACTGCAGTCTCTGAAGGGAGTTGCAGTCAAAGACTCAGTCCCACCTGGCTGGCCTTGCTGTTGTGCATAGTTGCATTCCTAGCCAGGTGTTCCCATTTGGAGGTCTCCTTATCAGGAAACTTACCCACTCTGTCACTATGCAGTACGTTTCCATTCCTGTCACCCTCTCCCCTTCCCCCCTCCCCAGACAATGGCCCTGGTTCCATAAATCTGCAGAAAGCTTTTGTTGAGGACTCCCTCAATAGTGAGATAACCTCCAGGTTTGCACGGATCCACCTGACCCTCAACCAGTGGGAGAGTTGGTTCCAGGGGGTAATGGGACAGACTCTTCCGCTTATACAGTCATAGTAAGTAATTAGAGGCTTCACTGTTATTTCCATTTTGGCTCATTTTTGTTTTAATTGCCTACTCTGACATCTGGCAGCTCAATTCTCTCTCCAGCTCATCTAAGCACTTGACAAATTCTGTGATTAGGTATCTTAATAATTTCTTATATAGAAGGCAGAATGAAAAAGGGAAGCTAATGCTATAATTGGTAAAGAAATAGCAGTCACTCAAAATAGCCAGTTAGGGAGGTATTTGGTCATTTTGTGGTTTGGACAATCTTCCTGATTTGTCTGAGTTCAGACACGTTTACAGAGTTGTCTTGCTTTTGTCTTGATCCTTCAGGGACACTAAGTGACCTTGTCTGATGCTGGTGTGCCGTGAATTGTTTTATATTTAACAGGAGAACAATATGGTCTTGCTGTGGGTGCCAGGACAGCTCCTAAAAACACCTAGGCCCAGTTGATAAAGCCAGGCCAGTTTCAGGCTCTTAGAAGCTGCTTTTCTGGGCACCTGGGTGGCTCAGTCGGTTAAGCATCAGACTTTGGCTCAGGTCATGATCTCTTAGTTTGTGGGTTCAAGCCCTGCATCGGGCACGGTGCTGACAACTCAGAGCCTGGAGTCTGCTTCAGATTCTGTGTCTCCCGCTCTCTCTGCCCCTCCTCCACTCATGGTCTGTCTCTGTCTCTCTCAAAAATACATAAACATTTTTTAAAAATTAAAAAAAAAAGAAGTTCCTTTTCTTTCTTAGGACTAAATGTTCTCTATAGATTATCTCATTTAATCCTTACAATATGTTGTTATCCTAAGTGGCAGGTTACTGTATTTATCTTCGCTTTCAGATGAAGACACTATGGAAACTCTGGAAACTCAGGAAAAGTTATGTGACATGCCTAGGTCACCCAACTAGGAAGTGGATGCAGTTGAGATTCTGTTCTGCGTGGTCAGACTTAAGGAGCCATTGCTCTAAATCCCTATGCTTCACAAGATACAGCTCAATAAAAGTTAGTAGCTAAATAGAGACTTAATGACCAGAGCAGAGAGAGGCATAGAGCCGAGAGAGGCAATGAAAAGATAAATATAAGGAGTGTGTCTTAATATACATCCTCTGGACATGAACAGTCTCTTTATCTCTCTGTCTCTAGGTCTCCATCTCTCATTCTCTTTGAGAATGCTGTCCTCCACCTTTGGGGTACAGATCCACAAAGAAGACTACAAAGCTAACTTGATATCAGAAAATCAAGTCAAGGACTAGTTTAATTATAGAACCTGAAACAAAACCAAAACTTTACTCCTCTTTTAAAGTAAAAATACAGGGGTGCCTGGATGGCTCAGTCGGTTAAGCATCCAACTTTGGCTTAGGTCATGGTCTCATGGTTCATGGGTTCAAGCCCCACATCAGGCTCTGTGCTGATAGCTCAGAGCCTGGAGCCTGTTTCAGATTCTGTCTGTCTGTCTGTCTGTCTGTCTGTCTCTCTCTCTCTCTCTCTGCCCCTCCCCTGCTCACGCTCTGTGTCTCTCTCTCTCAAAAATAAACATTAAAAAAATATTTTTAAGTAAAAATACAAACCTAGCTTCTTCCTTTTGAAGTAGAAGTTCCCTTTTTTGCTACATGAGTTTTAATAATTTTTATGTTCTTTACAAACCAAAATATAAATATTAGGTAAAAAGAAGGGGCACCTGGCTGGTTCAGTTGGTAGAGCACGTGACTCTTGATCTCAGGGCTGTGAGTTTGAGCTCTGTGTAGAGCATGGAGCCTACTTAAAAAAATAGAATAAAATAAAACAAAACAAAAAACAAAATAAAATAAAACAAAACAAAATAAAATCAAATAAAATAGGGGCACCTGAGTGGCTCAGTGGTTGAGCATCTGACTTCGGTTCAGGTCATGATCTCACAGTTTGTGAGTTTAAGCCCTGCATCAGGCTCTCTCTGCTGTCAGTGCAGAGCCCGCTTAGGATTCTCCGTCTCCCTTTCTCTCTGCTCCTCCTCTGCTCACGTTCTCTCTCTCAAAGATAAATAAGACATTAAAAAATAATAAAATAAAATAGAAACCCTGTGTATTTAAAAAGATATCCATTATTTGTTTCTTTGTGTCACTGTAAATGGTTTAAGAGTAGATAAAAGTAATAAAGAAGATGTGGTTTATATATACGATGGAATACTACTTGGCAATGGGAAAGAATGAAATCTGGCCATTTGCAGCAATGTGGGTGGAACTAGAGGGTATTGTGCTAAGTGAAATAAGTCAGTCAGAGAAAGACAGATACCATATGTTTTCATTCATATGTGGATCTTGAGAAACTTAACAGAAGATCATGGGGGAAGGGAAGGGAGAAAAAAAGTTACAGAGAGGGAGGGAGGCAAACCACAAGAGACTCTTGAATACAGAGAACAAACTGAGGGTTGATGCCAGGTGGGGGAGAGGGGAAAGTGGGTGATGGACATTGAGGAGGGGACTTGTTGGGATGAGCACTGCATGTTGTATAGAAACCAATTTGACAATAAATTATATTAAAAAAAAAAAAAGAGTAGAGCGTGCCTGGGTGGCTCAGTTAGTTGAGCGTCTGACTTCGGCTCAGGACATGATCTCAGTTCATGGGTTCGAGCCCCGCATCAGGCTTTGTGCTGACCGCTTGCTCAGAGCCTGGAGCCTGCTTCAGATTCTGTGTCTCCTTCTCTCTCTGCCCCTCCCCCACTCACGCTTTGTCTCACTCTGTTTCTCAAAAATAAATAAATGTAAAAAAAAAAAAAAGAGTAGATGAAAGTATTTCCTTTGTTTAGCTTGATTAAATAAAACTCTTAGTAATCATCCTGGAGTTGGTCAGAGTGGCAGAATGAAGTGATGTTGGAGTATAATGCTGATAGGTCACTCTGTGGAAGAGAAGCACTTGCTGTTTGAACAAGAGCTGGAAAGTTTAAAGGCAAGTCTTGTCAGCCTTTCAAGGTGAAAAGACAGCCATAAAATGAAAACAGTGTTGTAGGTTTTAAATGAGCCTCAGCACCTTGACCTTGGATGTGCAATTTAACCTCTCTTATCTTTACATTCATTGTCATGTACAGGGATTAGACCAAATGATCATTAAGGTCTGTTTGAATTTAGAATTCTGTAACTCTCCTGTGTAATTTATTAATTAGCCTTATTTAGTATTACTATATCTAATGTGATTGTAGTAATTGTGTGTGCATACTAGAGCACCAGACCCATAATATCCTATATATGGACTTGACACCCTATTGATGCTGAAAATTCAAAGTTAGAACAATCTGATTATTGTTTTTCTAGTGAGTACTACAAAAAGAGTTGGCCAGTGCCATGTAGTGTCACCATCTGAACAAATGGAAGAGAATCCATGTTAAAAAAAAAACGCAAAGTGCTTCATTTGTACTAGGAAATGGATTAAACCAAAAAGTACAGGTGAGAGCGCCATCTGGTGGTAACCATGTAAAATTCCAAGAAATTTATGATCTACTTCACTTGACTATCTTTGAAGTTCTGGCTACAATCTTCAGTTTAGAAACATCTGTGGGTTCAGAAGTAGGAAGAAAAATACTGGTTGTTACACATTAACTAGTATTTAAGGTAATTAATGACTGAAGACAAAGTCATAGGGTGTTTAGAATACTTGATCCCAGATAGTCCCTGGAAAAAAAGTTCCAAGATCAAATATCTTTGGGAAGTGTATTTAAATCCTGCTCTTAAAGGTTCACAATAAATGTTAGCATATTAAAATCCCTGACAATTCAAAAGACCAAGTTTTTCATAATTTAACTGGTGTTTCCCAACTTTGACTATAGAACCTCTCTCTCTCTCTCTCTCTCTCTCTTTATTATTTATTTATTTTTTTAATTTTAGAGAAAGAGAAAGAGCACACACGTGGGAGCATTTGGGGGTGAGGGAGGGGGGAGGGGGCAAAGGGAGACAGAGAGAATCTCATGCAGGCTCCATGCTCATCTCAGAGCTGCATGTGGGGCTTGATCCCAAGACCCTGGTATCATGACCTAAGCTGAAATTGAGAGTCAGATACTCAATTGACTGAGCCACCCAGCCACCCCTCCCTGTCTCTTTGTAATATTCTCTGGCATTTTGAAAAATGCCAGTTTGAGGAAGTAATGGTCTTAGAGTATTGGCTTTTAACAAAGACTTTTGTTTATTGCAGCATTATTTGCAATGACCTAAATGTCCATTGATAGATGAATGAATAAAGAAGTGTATATATAAGTGTATGTGTGTATATATGACTCAGCCATAAAAAAGAATAAAATATTTCCATTTGCAACAAAATAGATGGATCTAGAGACTACATAATGGTAAGTGAAGTAAGCCAGAGAAAGACAAATACCATATGATTTCACTCATTTTATTCATATTTCATTTATATGATTTCACTCATATTTCATTCATATGATTTTGAGAAACAAAACAAATGAACAAAGAAGAAAAGAAACCAAAAGACAAACTCTTAACTATACAGAATAAATTTATGGTTAACAGAGGGGTGGTCGGTGGGGGGGATGGGTAATATAGGTGATGAGGATTGAGTACACTTACTGTGATGAGCACTGACTGATGTATAGAATTGTTGTATCATTATATTGTGCACCTGAAACTAATATGACACTGTATGTTAACTACTACTGGAATTAAAAAAAAATGTTTTTAAATAATGAAAATAAAAAGGAATTTTTGGGGGGGCTTATGTCAGGTTTTATATTTTCATAGTCAATCTCAAAACATTAAAGTGATGATAATAATTTATAATTGTTTAGGTTATCATGCTTATTCATGAATATTTAAGGAATAATCATTTTGTGTCAGGATCTGACAAAGTGCTGTAATGAGAGCAAACAATTGCAATCAGTTGCATGTTGGTAAATGTTTAACAAATATCCTTCAGATTCACAGATTAATCTCAAATGCCTTGGTCCAGGAATGTCTATAGTTTAGTTAGAAAGCCAGAGAAGGTTGTTTTAGGAGAGTCTCCCCTTTCTCCAATTCCTAGTCTGACTCTCCTTTCTAAGGAGCTCAAGAAATTTTCCTCTCTCTCTCTTTTTCTCACTCTTCTTCCTCAACCCAAAACCTCTTAACTTTCAGTATACCAAGAAAAATAGTCTTCACCATTTACAAGCTGGGTCTAATTGACTCTTTCTAATTTTTATATCTTTATATCATTCCATGAATTTATACAAATTAAAGGGATATTCAGTAAAGCTGTTATAAAAAGAGTAAAGGGATAATGGAAAACAACTTTATTGAAAATTTAAATAAGTATCTAAGCATAGCAAATACCAATTTTCATTCCATATTTTCCTTTTTTTAAGTTTTTAAAATTTTTATTTTTTCATTTATTGTCAAACTGGTTTCCATACAACATCCAGTGCTCATCCCAACAAGTGCCCTCCTCAATGCCCATCACCCACTTCACATTTTCCTGGTTTTGAAGACATATCCAAAATGGGCAATGTCCTCTGAATGCAACTACCAGCTTATTGCCTGTGATACATGAATCTGGAACATACCTATCTTGTAAACAGTGATTGCAGATTTCAGATGCATCACTACTACATCCTAGCTAATTGTTACTTCTGGTTCTTCATGCATTTGTATCATCAAAACACAGGACTTGAAGAATTTTTTGAGACCTCAAAAGGCTCATAATTTTGTTGAAGAAAGGACAGCCATCTTTGCTCCCTAATTGTAAGACTTTTGTATTTTTGGCTTTATAAGTAATCAACCTAGGGGCGCCTGGGTGGCGCAGTCGGTTAAGCGTCCGACTTCAGCCAGGTCACGATCTCGCGGTCCGTGAGTTCGAGCCCCGCGTCAGGCTCTGGGCTGATGGCTCGGAGCCTGGAGCCTGTTTCAGATTCTGTGTCTCCCTCTCTCTCTGCCCCTCCCCCGTTCATGCTCTGTCTCTCTCTGTCCCAAAAATAAATAAACGTTGAAAAAAAAATATAAGTAATCAACCTAAAGAATTTTTAATTTCTAGGTTATCTATTTCCTTAGATATCATCTTGTATATACATAGCTGCCATTAGCATTTGTCTACTTAAGAATCATATTAAGTAAATTTATCCACATAAACATCATAAAAGATGAAAGAAATACTGTAATATGTGTTCTTAGCAAAATGAGATGGTCCAGATTTTTGTTGCAAAATATTGTGTAATCAAGTTATCCTTTTGAATGAATAACTGGATGAAAATAACATTTTTTTGACCTTAGAAATAATGTTAACACGATGATCCTTGAGTTTGAGAAATTCATCTAGGAGATGGTAATCCCAAGATTAAGTCTAAGATTTCACAGTCATTATCAGGATCTAGATTGCTGTTCTCTGTCTCTTGGCATTCATCTTCCAAATTCTGAATTCTCAACTATATTTGTTGAAAACTAAAAACATGTACAAAGGTCTTGAAAAATGCTGCAGTACTTTAGGCATTGCAAAGAGAAAATGCAAGAATGATAGCTTACTCCACTATTGTATCGTCTTGGGTAATTCTATCATTTTTCTGGTTTTCTTATTATTTTAGTCTTTTTAAAAGAAGAGTTGGGGGGCGCCTGGGTGGCGCAGTCGGTTAAGCGTCCGACTTCAGCCAGGTCACGATCTCGTGGTCTGTGAGTTCGAGCCCCACGTCAGGCTCTGGGCTGATGGCTCAGAGCCTGGAGCCTGTTTCCGATTCTGTGTCTCCCTCTCTCTCTGCCCCTCCCCCGTTCATGCTCTGTCTCTCTCTGTCCCAAAAATAAATAAACGTTGAAAAAAAATTTAAAAAAAGAAGAGTTGGAATAATTTATGAGTAAATCATTTCATGATGAATTAGCAGAATGTTTCAAGATATAGGAAAAATAAGATCACTAAGATCCCATAATGTATCCTAGATTTACAAGAGTCCAATGGACTCATAAAGCAATTGCAAGTTTTATTCTATTTTTTTTTTTAAAAAGCGTCTGACTCTTGCTTTCGGCTCCGGTAATGATCTCATGGTTCGTGGGTTTGAGCCCCATGTTGGGCTCTGTGCTGACAGCATGGAGCCTACTTGGGATTGATACTCTATCTCCCTCTCTCTCTGCCTCTCCCCCTTCACTCCCCTCTCAAATAAATAAGTTAAAAAAATTATTTTCTGTGTTCTTTGGAAGATCTCTAAGAACGATTAAAAAGTCATTAAGTATGGATTCTTACATATAGAACTCCAAAAAAAAAAAAAAAGAAAATTCCAGAAAACTAAAGTTGGGTCCAGTAGATCTTGATGCTGTATCTGATGGTTAAATGCAAACCAGTTCATCTTAAAGTACATAAAGACAGATCTAAATGAATTCATTACCCATCCTAACATCTGTTTCATTGTAACAGGGAACAGAGGCTTTTGTTCAGCTAAGAACAAGGGAATTATGACTTTTTAGTCTTCATTGAGCTGCATGGTGGCAAGACACATTTCTGGGGACAATGAAATGAATGAAATTACCAAAGGTACTGTATTTTGGTTTATTCCTCACTGAATTCCAAGATCCCCATGGATCCTCTCTTCTATGTCTATTGGTTCTTGGATCGTGTTTCTTTTTGTGAATGTCCTTATTCCACTTTTATACCATAGTCCACAGCTGTTTACTTGCTGTGCTTTCAGTCAAGAATCCTCATTGAGGTAGCATCCTGAGCTCACCTTATTTGCAGGCCTATGCTAAATTTTGTGGGTTTTTTTTTTAATTTTTTAGTGTTTATTTTTGACAGAGAGAGAGAGACAGAGCACGAGTGGGAGAGGGGCAGAGACAGAGGGAGACACAGAATCCAAAGCGGGCTCCAGGCTCTGAGTGGTCAGCACAGAGCCCTACGCAGGGCTCCATCTCACAGACCAGGAGAGCATGACCTGAGCCAAACTCGGACGCTCAACAGACTGAGCCACCCAGGCACCCCTAAATTTTGTTTGATTCCCATTTCCTCCTCAGAATTTTATTCAAATTTGACAGACAAAGTCATCGTCTTCTACCTTACAAAACAACCTTAGCATACACTTTATAGGCAGAAAATACATGTTTGGTGCACATCTTATTTCTCAACTATAATGGAGAACAAGGATTTGATCTTTTTTCCAACTCCTTAAAATGCTTCGAGGGCTAAGCCTGGCAAGGTTTTAGGTGTAGTCATGTCTGGAATTAATTCCATGAGGAACCTCACTTAGGGATGGGGTGCTTGAGATCGCCAAGCTGTAATGTCTTTCCAACCCTTTTCTGTCTCTCCCATTTTGCTCAGCTCTTTGGGAAAGAGAAGCAGAAAACGCATTAAGATGAATCAGCCAGAGATTAAAGTAGTGGGGAGGAGAGGTGGCCGATGTAGTGTAGGAGGCGAGAGGTAGACTGTCTAGGAATACAAAAATCCAATGTACAGGCCACGGATTTTGGCCTGTTTTGCCTACATCAATATCACTAGCATTGCTACTGTACCTGGCACACTGTAGATGTTCAGTAAATATTTGTTGCACTAAGTGAACAAACGAACTTCTCACTTTGTATTTTTTTGGGGAGATGCGGTTTTGTAGTCCTAGGAATCAACCAGGGCCCTACAGGTGAGGATGTCCTCCTACTGGACGTTGACTGAGTGGCCGCAGAAGGTGCCACTCTGGCCTGCGGCCCTCAGGGAGTGGGGTCGGCCGCGGTTCCTGGGAAAGGATTAAGGCGCTCCAGTTCCGCTAGGGTCCCTAGCCCTCTGGCGTTTCCCAGTCTGGTTTGTCTTGGTTGTCCCCGCCCCTCAGGCTCCGTAGCCTCCCTTCCCTCCAGTCTCTTCTCCTTCCCCACCCTTCACTCGGCTCCGCCCGGGTCCCGCACTCTCACCATTAGTTCCCTCCCCTGGTAGCCCCGCCCCGGCTCCGTCCCCGCCCCTTCCACCTCCCTCCTCTCCCCTCGCGCCCTATACCCGCTCGGTTCTGCCCGGTCCCGCACTCTCCCCTTAAGTTCCCCGGCGCGGCCGCCCCGCCCCGCCAGCCCTTGACGTGGCAGAGGCGGCACCAGCCATGTTGGCCCAGTCGTGTTCTGCGCGGAGGCCGGGGGCGGGGCGGCGCCGGCCCTGATCGAGTGCCACGGCTGCTCCAGCTCGTCGGAAAGGACCGATTTTGCTGGGCGGAGGTTGCAACCGGCGCGGATCTTGTCTGGGGGCACGGTGGTAGGGACTGACTTCTGGGCCGCCTCCTCCCGGCTCCCTGGAGGGGCCGCGGGCTCTCAGCGGAAAGCGGGGGAGGGGCAGCTGTGCGGCTGTGGGCCGGCGGGCGGGTGGGCCGGGGTCTCCGGGATGGTGCCCGCTCTGCCTTCATGATACTCGGGAACAGGTTGGACGCGCCTGCTGTGGCGAGCGGGCTCTGGGGGGCAGCCTTGAATTCTGACCCCTTCGCCCTGTCACCAACCGCTCTGCTTCGTTTTTCCGGGGCCTGGGGGCCCGGTCCCCTCACCAAGCTCCCTTGGATAAGGTGCGAAAGATAGAAGTCGGGTGAAAAAAAGGTAGTTCATCATCTCGCCCAGCGCCCACTCCCGCCTCCCGGGCGATCTGCCTTCCTTACTCCAGCCTATCACCGGTTCTGGACCCTTGGGCTTCTTGGTTCTTACCTTGCTGGATCTGAAGTGCCCTAGACTTTGAACCCAGGTGACTTCGTCACCGGTAGTTCGGCCTTGGGAGTCAAAGGGGATAAGGAGAATTAATTGCCAGGTAAAGCTAACGCCTTAGGCCTCAATTACAAGTGGAGTTCAGTTTTCAGATCCGATCAGTCTTTTCTGTTGTGCTAGTGTTTTCTTCCCGTTTTGGTGGGAAGGGAAAAGCATGGTCAATCTACATGTAACCTCTGGGGTATGTTGAATTCACATGAATTTCTTCGACCTCCGCCCTGCAAAGCCATGTATACCTAGACAAACTAACTTGGTTAAAAAAAGTTTTAGATTTAAATATAAATGTTAAGTCTCCCTTCTCTCTCCTTTTCAGTAGCCTAATTAACATCGTTTTGGAAGTCTGATCATTTTTATTTGATTCATACAATTTTAGAGTTAGAAGGGGCCTTGTAGTTTCTAGCCTAAGCCCCTTATCTTTTTCATGAGAAATTGAGGATCATACAGGTTAAGCTCTTGTCCAAAATCATACAGCTATGGAAAGCAATTGAAAACACTTTATTGAGGTTTTTACAATTGAAAAGTAGAGAGGCACACTTGTTAAATACATCTGATTGGAAGAAACTCAAATTTTACTTGCATTTGAGGATTTTTTCATTTAGAGTCTATAAAAGTGCTCTAATATTGAAAATTTCCAATTATTTATTGAATAAGTGAAGCTTTTAAAAATACTGTGGGCATGTATTTGATATGCTAGGTTAAAGAGGCATTAAGTGTTTTGCTTCTTTGCTTTTAGTTATACCAGGAGAAATTAATTAACCAAAGTAACTCCCACTCACAATAAGTTGTGCTGGGAAATGACACATTTCTTTAGAATGGTCTTTTGTATTTGTACCACTTAAAAAAATATGACTACTATATTAAATCTCCATCCTAATATAGTGTCTGAATCATTTTTATTGGGCTTTCACATAATTTTAGGGGAGAGAGTGCTGATCAAATAATGATATTTTATAAAAAGCTAGTTTGTAAAAAGAATTTATTTCAGATATGCCATTGTTGGATATGGGGTCCAGCCTGGCAGATGTTCTATTAGAAAGCTATCTAGAAATTAACACTAGAAAAAACACTACCTAGAAAATCTAGAATTAGTGATTTTGAAAAGGCACAATGCCTGCCGTGGAAAGGTGAGGGAAGTCAAGGAGGTGTTGTGCATGGCCATGTCATTGGACCAGTTCAGAAGAAACAGGTGGGACTTTTTAAAAAATAATACTGGAAAGTGAGAATGTACAAAATAAAACAGATGTTATTTAGTGAGCATATATGATCTTAGAGCAGAGAGATTGAAAGGAAAAAGTGAGGAAAAGGAAGTTAATTGTGCACAAAACATCACACAGGTGGTATTTAGTGTGTCATAATAAAAAGTCAGGATGTGGAGTTACAATCTGGTTATTGTGTGTAAATGTCTTTATGCTAAGTCTCATAGAGCCTTTCTCTACTGGGTTCCTTGATCGAATTAAGTAAGCCCTATTGTCCTAAGATGGTGGTCCTTAGGACCACTTTAGACTCTTAAACATTACTGAGGTTCTAAAAAAAAAAACAAAAAAGAAAAACCACACACCTGCCTTAATAGAAGACAGGTGGATTTTCATATCTATTTTTGCGGTCAGTCTATTGTGATATGTTATTATACTTGAATTGTATGAAAGAAATCTGGCTTCACATAGATATGTAGTTGGAAAAAGGGGTATTTTAATAGCTTTTTCAGATAATTCTGCATATTCTTCTTTAATACTACACTGCAGGGGCACCTAGGTGGGTTAAGCGTCCGACTCTTGATCTCAGCTCAGGTCTTGATCCCAGCCCTACAAGAGGATGAGTTCAAGCCCCACGCTGGGGTTTGGAGTTCAAGCTCCACACCCAGTGCAGAGCCACTTTAAAAAAAAAAAGAGAGAGATACTGCACTACAACTTGATGGTTTTAACTCATAAATCAAGGGTTAATAGCAGTGTGAAATTTGAAATCTTAGAAATGAACTTTTTGCACTCTATTGCATTAAAATTCATTGGTCTGTTCTGCACTTTGAATGGGTCTTTACTCATGCATGGATCTTTACCTGTGCATGATTTTGTAACATCATGAATTGATCATTTGGGAGATTTTGCTTCACTGAGTAAGGTATATTTTCTAAATGTGGACATGGTTCATTATATAATAGAAAAATCACGATAATAACATCACTGATCTCAGAAAAATCTTTACATATTAGCAAGCTGTGAAGCTCATGGTAGTGGACCCAAGGTTTTCAAAAATTTTGGTATTTGCTTGAAAACTCAAATTTTTTCATTGTTAGTAAATACTGTCAATTATTTTCCAGGTTACAGGCTCACTTCAACATTATTGAGAAAATGTATGCCACATAGCTAACTACTAGTTATGTACCAGTTTTGGAGAATTGAGAAAATAGTCAAAACATTTTTTTGTGTTTTTGTGGTTCAGATAAAAAACCCTGATTGGTCTGGTATTTTAATGCTTTTTGGTGATGCATTTTAGATGACATAGATTAGGTAATAAACAGATGCAATTAGGTAATAAACAGAAAACTTCATTTGCTTAACATTCTGTAGAAATTATGGGAAGGATTGAATAGTCCCGGAATTTATATTCACATCTGTAACACAGAAGCTATTGCTAATCTGCAGACTATGAAGCAGGCTCCAGGCTCTGAGCTGTCAGTACAGAGCTCGGCACAGAGCTCAAACTCCCGGAACCATGAGATCATGACCTATGCCCAAGTTGGATGCTTAAATGACTGAGCCACTCAGGTGCCCCTGTTTCTCCTTTAAAACTGAGGTTGGGAGGGGGGGCGCCTGGGTGGCGGAGTTCGTTAAGCACCCGGCTCTTGATTTCAGCTCAGGTCATGATATCACGGTTTGTGAGATTGAGCCCCATGTGGGGCTCCGCACTGATAACTTGGAGCCTGCTTAGGATTCTCTCTCTCTCTCTCTCTCTCTCTCTCTCTCTCTCTCTCTGTGTTTCTCTGTGCCCCCTTACCCCCTCCCTTCTTGTACTCTCATGTTGTCTCTTTCAAAATAAATGAATGTGAGAAAAATTAAAAAATAAACAAAACTGAGATTGGCACGTAACACACCTCTGACTATCCCAGATCTTTGTTTTATCATTATTTTTCAATACCCACATTTTCTTGAAAACTCATAGTCTCTCTCTCCAAATTGCCTTCTATATTTAAAGATAATCTTTTCTAAACAAATTTAGTTACCTTAGGATTCCTGTTTATCCTTATCAGCCTTTGAAAACTCTGTGTCTGCTTTTGATTAGTGTAAAATTCTCTAGTTGTGTCTGAGATTCTGATAGGAAATAGTGTTTAATTTTTCTTTTTTTTTTAAACTGAGGTATGTTTAATATATAACATTCTTATTTCTTTCAAAGAAAAGAAAATTCTTAGCTGCTAAGGTAGTCATATTTGTTGAGCTTCACTTTTTGGAATTTTTATTATCAAATCTTTGAAAAATTTTCTAAAATTAAAATTATTGTATTCAGTATGTTTTTTTCAAATACCTTTTCTTCTCTCAGTTACATTTTAGAATCAGTTCCTCATCCTACTGTTGTTCTTTGCAACTTCACCCTCCATGTTGGCTTTTTTGGCATCCTACCTTCATAATTCTTCAGTTCTTGATGTCCTTCATCTCTCCTACAAATCTTTTGGCCAGCCACCTAACACTTGAAACTCTCTGTCCTCTCAGAACTGTGTATTTTGCAATTTCCTTCCATCACTGATCACTGCCGAAGTTTGAGATTGTGAGATAGAACTGTTGCCTAGATAGGAAAGCTGGCATTCTAGACAGGCAGTAAGCGAGTAACAAGATGGAGATGTCTCTTGATACTGGGCCCGAACCAGAGTGGCATCCTCTTCCCCCTGCTAATAAATGTAAATGATTATATTGAAATTGTATATCTCAAATTAGAGTTTAAAATGCTCTCCCACTTTCCAAAATAATAAAAAAAAAATGCCCTCCTAAATTGGAATATTAAAAATATTCTGGGTGAGGGGCACCTGGGTGGCTCAAGTTGGTTGGGTGTCTGATCGGTTCAGGTCATGATCTCATGGTTCATGAGTTCGAGCCCCACATTGGCCTCTCTGCTGTTAGCATGGAGCCCGATTCAGATCTCTGTCCCCTTGTCTCTCTGCACCTCCTCCACTCATGTGCTCTCTCTGTTAAAAATAAACATTTAAAAAAATATTCTGGCTTAATTTTCTGCAAAAGAAGTTAAATGGCATATAAATCATAGGGAACACCACTTATTAAGCATTTTATTTATTGTGCCACAAATACCCTATATTTGCACAATGAAAAGATTACCTGTCTAAAACAGAAGTACCTAGTTTTAGAAAAATCTTTTTGTTATGCACTGTTAAGCATTCACTTCTAGCAAGTTTAGTAGAAACTTGTCATTTTCTACATACAAAACCATATGAACTTTAGAATTTAATGGTTTCAGTAATCTGTTCATTAGAATAATATAACTTACAAGGCTGATACGGAAAACATAGGATCTAAATTTTCCCCCATTTTTATCTTTGTTTCTTATACACACTTAAATAAATAGGACACATATTTCATTATTATTATTTTTTTTTGCTCTAGCTTTTTCAAAAATGAATAAATAAGGATAAAATACCTCTTGCTGGGCTTAATGAGCATTGGGTTCTGGAGGGTGATTTATTTATTTTTGTTATAAGTGAGGTTATTGTTGCTTGCTAATTTTTTTCTGAGATGAATACTTTTATTTCATTTTGATTTCTCGTGGATTAATATCGCTGAACATGGGAAAAACATTTATTTTAGATTTCCTTACGAGGATTTTTAAACATCTTAAATTTTGTCACAGAAATAAGAATCAGGCTCTACAATGACAACCTATTTGGAATTCATCCAACAAAATGAAGAACGAGATGGAGTCCGATTTAGCTGGAATGTTTGGCCATCAAGTCGACTAGAAGCTACAAGAATGGTTGTTCCCGTAGCAGCCTTATTTACACCACTGAAGGAGAGACCTGATTTACCACCTATTCAGTATGAACCTGTTCTGTGTAGCAGGACCACTTGCCGTGCAGTTTTGAATCCTTTATGGTAATTAAAATATATTGAAACAATTAATGTGGCAGTATGATTTATTTTTAATATTATTAGTATTTTTTAAAGTTTGTTTTTGACAGAGAGAGAGACAGAGCATGAGTGGGGGAGGGGCAGAGAGAGGGAGGCACAGATTCTGAAGCAGGCTCCAGGCTCTGAGCTGTCAGCACAGAGCCCGATGTGGAGCTCGAACTCACGGACCGCGAGATCATGACCTGAGCAAAGTCGGGCGCTCAACTGACTGAGCCACCCAGGCGCCCCTGTGGCAATATGATTTAAAAATGTAGTTTCTTGTTCATTTATATAAAAATGTCTTTTTTATTTATAGTTATTTTTTCAAATTAGGATAGTCAAATCCAAAGAGCTGTAAAATTGAAGGATATTCTAGTTGTAGTGAGTTGATTACAGACCAAATGTAAAATTGTCACTATATGAACTGTTAGATCCAATCACTAGTATATGTAGATGCTGTGTGTCATTAGACCCATCTCGTGTCATTAGAAAAGTCATAATTGATTGGTATGGTGTTTGAATTGAAAATGTTACAATTTCTTATAGCATAAACCAGACTATCTAGAATCTTCCTTTATTCCTCTTTCCATTCTGTCTCCCCACCCAATCCGTTAGCAACTCAGATTGATTCTGCCTCCAGAACATTACTGATTCTGTCTCCTGTATTCACTTGCTGCTAGCACGCTCTACTTTAAGATACACCATCTTTTTACTGGACAATTTCATTACCCACCTAACTGGCCTCCTTGTTTCCATTCTTGTCTTTCAGTAGTTTATTCTCTATCCAGATGCTAGAATGTTACAAATGGATATCAGATTATTAAAATCCTTCAGTTTTGTCTTATTATACTTGGAATGAGAAACCCAAACTGCTAGTTAAGACTTACAAAACCCTATGTGTTATATCATCCATTTCCCTTATTGTTATCTACCTTATACCTTACCCTCTTTCTGATCCTTGAACATACCAAATTTATGCCTATCTTGGAATTTGTATAATAGCTGTATATTCTGCTGGATTACTCTGCCCCTAGATTTTCCTGTGACCTGTTCCTTTTCATTTAGATCAAATTTCAATTGTTTATTTCAGAAGGTCTTCTTTTAAAGTAGCCATCCCAGGGGGCCGTGGTGTCTCAGTCTGTCAAGTGTCTGACTCTTGATTTCATCTCAGGTCATGATCTCATGGTTCCTAGGTTTGATCCCCACCCCACCCCATTGGGCTCTGCGCTGACAGTACAGAGCCTGCTTGGGATTCTCTCTCTCCCTCTCTCTCTGCCCCTCCCTTTTCTCTCTTTCAAAATAAATAAATAAACTTTAAAAAATAAATAATGTAGTCCTCCCAAACACACTTTCGCATCCTGCTTTGTTATCTTTAGTCTCTTATTGTCACTGTCTGAAAGTATCATTTGTATTTATACATCTACTTTCTTTTTGTATGTCTTTCTGTTCCAGAATAAGCTCCATGATAGCAGGGACCTTTGATCTCTTGTTTACTGCTGTATCACCAGCACCTAGGATAGTGGCTGGTACATATTAAGCATTGAATAAATACATTTTTGAATTAAATGAATGTTTTCTAGATCTGAGTGTAGAAATCACTGAATCATTTAAAAAAATTATTTTTACTGATATTTGCTATATATTAAAAGTAATAATATGTTCATTTAACTGAACATTTGTATATGCAGTTAAAAATATGAGTTCTTTTAGAAAGAAGTTAATTTTATTAAAATTAGGATCATTGTATGATGGAACTGAAACATGAGCTCTATTGTATCTTTTCTTAAAACAGTCAAGTGGATTACCGAGCAAAACTCTGGGCTTGCAACTTTTGTTATCAAAGGAATCAGGTAAGAAAACCCCAATGCAGATGTTAATGCTGTAGTACTGGTCTTAATATGTAGAAAAATGCATATTTTAAACAAAGATGAAATAATTTTTCATATGATGAAAAATAGTTTTTAGTAGTTAAGTGATCAGAAAATTATTTGCAGTTTAAAATTTCATTCTGGCAAATAATTCATTCAAAATGTTCATTGTTTTCTCTCTGTAGTTTCCACCTACTTACGCTGGTATATCTGAATTGAATCAACCTGCGGAGCTCTTACCTCAGTTTTCTAGCATTGAATATGTAGTTCTGGTAAGAACATAAATCCTTAAGAAAGTCTTAAATATTCAGCGATTTACTTTATACCAATAGAATTGTTAAATTGAGATGACTTAAAGGGCATTGTTCCTGATTCCCACATTGAATTGATGGAGCATTTCAGAGATAAGAACTGTCCTATTCAATTTGAACAAGGTAATTTCCCTGTTGTAGTTATTTAACGGGTGGCTAGGATATTGGGTGGTGTGGTGTGATTTGCTATACTGAGTAGATCAATAAACAGTACACTCTCAATGTTGCTGTGTGGTTGGAAGGTCAGTTCACAAATAGTTAAGTTACTATGATGCTAGAACCTGATGATATATCCCCAAGTCTAACTGTTAAAGTTACTTTTGCATTGGTCCTTGTTAAGAAAATCATTTTTCTTCCCTTTCTGAACAGCTTTACGTAGTTGTTTACATATTTAAGTTGTAAAGTAACGATATCCTCTGTGATTCTAGTAGAGAAAGCAGAGTATGGTTCACATGTGCCAGGAAGTAGCAGCCTAGCTAGTTCCCAGTTCTCTTATGGTCTAATTCAGGTTGAGATCTTTATTGTTTTGTTTTTAAGCTTTATAACTACTGTTTCCTTATTTTAGGAGAAATAAATACTTGTTATAAGAAATGAAGCCTTATGCAGTTAAACAGATCAAAGATGAAAGTCTCCTTTATGTAATTATAAATAATGTTTTTAAACTTAATTTTTCCTTTGATATGTCTCATATATCTCTCCATGCATAGATAACTTCTCTCATTTCTGAAATGATTTTATTAAGATTTCATTGTATGAATGTATTGTAAATTATTTAGTCCTCTACTAATTATCCTTGTATATTGTGCTGACTGTTAATACATTATTTCCTAATTATTACAACATTTTTTAAAAGCGTGGTCCTCAGATGCCTTTGATATTCCTCTATGTGGTTGATACTTGCATGGAAGATGAAGATTTACAAGCCCTGAAAGAATCTATGCAGATGTCATTGAGTCTTTTACCACCTACAGCTTTGGTTGGACTGATTACTTTTGGGAGAATGGTACAGGTTCATGAACTTGGATGTGAGGGCATTTCAAAAAGCTACGTGTTCAGAGGAACAAAAGATCTGTCTGCCAAACAACTGCAGGTAAAGAACAAGAATGGTAGTTTCAGCCTTATCTGTGGGCATCACTCCATAAATGTCTATAAATGCCTTCTGGATTTAAGTTTCTAGAAAATATTTTTACTGTGAATGACTAATATAATTGTATTATGACAAAGGCTTTATTTAATGTTGACATCAGTTTTCTTTCATTTGCCCTTGAATTGTTGTTATACAGATGGAAGACCCTTCACTTTTTCTTTTTTTAGTTTTTTTTTAAGTTTATTTATTTTTGAGAGAGACAGTTTGTGCACACATGTGAGCAGGGGAGGGGCAGAGAGAGAAGGAGACACAGAATCCAAAGCAGGCTCCAGACTCTGAGCTGGCAGCACAAAGCCCATCGTGGGGCTCGAGCGGTGAGATCGTGACCTGAGCCGAAGTCAGACGCTTAACCAGCAGAGCCACCCAAGTGCCCCAAGGACCCCTCACTTTTAATGGTGAGACTGAAGGTGTTTTGCTAGAGATTTGAAGGGCTAATGGGAGAGTCATGCTGAAGACTGAGGGAAAGCAACCACAGAATATTAGCTTTTGTTTTTTGACATCTCATTTAGGACTGCACACTCTTACTATGTTTGGCAGGGGGAGGTATTTTAAGTCTTGAGAGTTGTATGTATGTATGAACCAAGAGTACATATTTTTTCATACACTAGGACAACATTTTTATTTTTGGAGCAAATTGAAGCTTTATCTTCCAAGGCAGAGAGGTTATGTGTGACTTACTAGGATCATCTAGGGATATTTTTCAATAATATATATATATATATATTTTTTGCCCAGAGATTTTGCTAGACCATGAGAAAGTAAGTGGACGTGTGCTTGTTTTGGGAGGCTGTTGAGAGGGTAGGATTGTTCATTTAAGGCATTTGAAAAACTTTATAAATGATTCTGATACAATCTTGATAAGAACAGTTACCCTGGAAGATGGTAGGTAAGTCTTGCATAAAGTAGACAGCTGGGAAGTCAGACTTTGGAGCATCCAGATATCCCAAATGAAAAGGAAAAGAAGAGTTTGAGAACAATATTAAATGATTCTAATTTGAAGCTTAGCAGACTGGGGTAGTAGTGCTGCAGTTAACTGAGATAGAAAGTAGTGGAGGAATTTGCAAGTTTGGATGGGGAGGATGATGAACAGTGAATAAGATCACGAATAAGGTTTGAGGAGGTGAAGAAAATTAAAGTTTGCTCTCTTTCCAGAGATTTGTTGAAGGTAAGGAAGACAATAGTGTGGGAATTTGAGAGAACCGACTTAACAGGTTTAGGTTAGGAAGGGAACTTGAATGTGTTTATACATAGAAGGGGAAGAGAGACTAAAGAGGGTGAATTGAAAGCAAGAGTGAGCTGAGCTTTCAGAGGACATGATAGGGATGCCTTCAGGAAGAGAGGAAGCAGAGTACCTTGGAGAGGAGGCTCATCAGTTTCCATGAGACAGGACAGAAAGTGGGCAAGTTTAATCTTTCTGTGCCTTAGTTTTTTTCATCTGTTGAAGAGTTAATAATAGTGTCTACCTTATACAGTGGTCATGAAAATTGAATGGATTGTGCCTGTAACTGTTTGCTGTTGTTATTTTGAAGCTGCAAACTTATTTAAAGTTCTGTAGTGTTACTTCTGATTGTAGAGTACATTTTACTTGAGTTATGTTATTGCATATGAAACACATAAGATACCTGCTTTTTTGTTGCAGGCAATAAATGCCTACAGACTAAATTTTTTCCTCCATTGAAATGTTTTTATTTTATTTTATTTTTTTTTTGCCATCTTTATTCAAATATTTCACGGCAGTTATATTAACAGTTACAGTAAATGTTCAAAATTCCAGAATCCAAAAATGAAATAATTTACTTCAAACTAATGTAAAATGAAGTCAAATGCAAAATGTCAATTTAATACAATTCTGAATTAAACTATAAACTCAAAATAGACTGTAGTTGATGAAGTCTATTTAACCTACAAAGTTGATTAGGAGGTCTCCCAAAGTCTAAATAACTGAATGTACAAAATACTAAAGATGCAGGTATAAGCCCAAATTCAAGTTTACAATGTGATTACAAGTAATTATTATAATAACAATGGCATTCAGCTATGGAACCTGACACTGAAGATACCTACTGAATAGCACCATAGCTGAAACAGCTTAATCAAAAAATGGGAAGATATTATCATCCCACTCCCTAAAAATAAAATCTAGGAAACCTACAAATACATTGGCATATGAGAGAAATCAAGTCATGAAAGGACATTAAACAAAACTAAATCACAGGTGAGATTCAAGCTGAAAAACACAACTCTACAGCCATTAGTTTCAACCCTAGTGCAGTTCCATCATCTTCAGAAAGTTCCCATGGTCCCCATAGCTGAGCATTAACTATTGTTGGGCTGTGCTGTGATGAAATGTTTTTGTTTTCCTTCTCTATCTATTTGGTTGAAAAGAGCCTGGTCTTTGCTCCCCAAATAGTCCTGAATTCAAATCTGAAACTCTTCTAGTTGTGTAATATTGGGTTGATCTCTGCTTGTTTTCTTATTCTCTGTGGAAAAGGGTAAATAATTCTTACTTTACCAGGTTACTATTCATGCTAAGGGAAATAATGTAAGAACAGTCAGTATAGTGTTAACTCTTACAGGGCTTTGTGGCAAACCCTGGCTTAATATCTTGCTGTGCAAGTTACTAGTTATGTAACCTTTAGCAGGTTAAAAACCTTTCTGAGTGTCAGTTTTCATTTATAAAGCAGGGATTAAAAAATATTCTTCATTATTATTCTGTGAAGAAATAGTATATGTGAAGAGTTTAGCACAGAGTCTAACACGTAGTAAGTTCTTAGGAAAAAGTTGCTCTTCCTGCTAGGAGTGTAGGAAATACAGGATTAGTTCATAATTTTTTCTTTGCAAATCTTTAGACTTTCTGATTTTCTGTTGTATACTTTTACTCTGTTACTTCGTGACCAAGATTCAAGAAAACTTCAGTAAAATAACATTATTTTCATGTGTCTAGAGAGGAATTTTGTACACTTAAAAATCAAAACAAAACTGGTTAGGAATTAAGTCAGAAAATTAAGTATAGACATACATATGTATATCTTATAACCCCTTTTATACGATTCCATGTACCTCTCCTTTATAACATTTAATACAATTGTAATTTTATACTTTTTTAGCTAATGATTTTATTAACTGATGTCTGTTTCACCAGATCTTAATTTCATAAGGTCAGGGGCTATATATATATTTTTTACTATTAGATGCCTGGCACATAGCAGGTACTTGAAATATAGTTGCTCAAAGGGATGGATGAATACAAGTTAAGAAATATAGACATTCATGTGGGGCGCCTGGGTGGCTTAGTCCGTTAAGCCTCCGGCTCTTGATTTTAGTTCAGGTCATGATCTTACATTCATGAGACTGAGCCCCATGAGATGAGCCCCGTGTCGGGCTCTTTGCTGACAGCATGGAGGCTGCTTGGGATTCTTTCTCCCTCTCTCTCTGCCCCTCCCCTGTTGGCACTCGTGTGTGCTCTCTCGCTCTAAATAAATAAGATAAAACTTAAAAGAAGTACAGACATTGATGTTACATAGTAACTTTTTGACTCTTAATTAGAAATAAACTCTTTCTGAGCTAGTATCCCTGTTTGCTCATATAGCACCTTATACTTTGTTCTCTTATGCTTGTTATTTCCTTGCATTGTTATTGTTTACCTGAGGGTCTCCCTAACTAGACCTTTTGCATTCTAAGGAAAGAGACTTTATGTTCTTTATTTTTGTGTTCCTAATACCTAGCACAGCATTTTGCATATGGTAAGTAGTTGATACATGTTTGTAGGAGTACTTAAATGGATATCACAAAAATAATCTCTTTACAGGAAATGCTGGGACTCTCTAAAGTACCCGTGACTCAAGCTACACGTGGTCCTCAGGTACAACAGCCACCTCCTTCCAATAGGTAATTATTAAATATGGCAAAGAGAATTTTACAATTTGTGCAGCTCTTTTAAGCATCCTGTACCCTTAACTGGAACATAGACATTCAGTAATACTATATTGTTATATTTTTAGGAATATAAATACACAGCATTAGTACATCTTCTAAAAAGTTGAGGCAGAATCATGCCACTGAAATGGTTGGTTTCTTATTATTACAGTGTTAAGGACTTTTTTAGTTTTGATATATTCCTGATCTCCTGTTTTTAAGTTCATAAACAGTTGAAGGCAGCCAAACAAAAGTAGGGCCTAAAAAACTGTTCATTTAGCCTTAGAGGTAGTTTCCCCCTCCCCAAACTTACTAATCAGAAGTAGTATTACTAAAATTGGGTTGACATATCTTCTCATAATTATTTCAGTAGCCCTAAGGCTGACTAACTGGTAAATGAAAGACGTAGTCCTGATACAATACTTGGTGTGAGTGTTTCACTTACAGTGGTTGTACTAAAACTTTGGTTGTGGACCAGTAGATAGCCATCACCTGGGAACTTGTTTGAGATGCACATTCTTGGGGCCTACCTCAGACCTGCAGAAACAAGACCCTGGAATCTGTTAAAATGAGTCCTCCCACCATTTCTTATGCACACAAAAGTTAGAGAACCATGGGTCTACCATGTATTCAAATTACTTTTTTCTATTTCTAAAAAAGGATACGGTTTGTTTCTTACAGTCTTACCCATAAACATTTATAAATGACTTTTGATTTAATTTTGTTTTGCAGATTCTTGCAGCCAGTACAGAAAATAGACATGAATCTCACAGATCTTCTGGGAGAACTGCAGCGAGACCCTTGGCCTGTACCACAGGGGAAGAGACCTTTGCGTTCCTCTGGGGTGGCACTTTCCATAGCTGTAGGACTACTTGAGGTAGTGACAGTAGCTTTGTTTTGGAATGTAAACGTGTATGTTTGTGTATCAGTGATATCTACAAGGCAATGTTGAGTGAAAAAATTAGGTCATTAAGACAGCAAATACTTAAAATTTGATCTGTGGTATATTTTTTTTGTGTATAGAGATGCATCTGGAAGGGTGTTTGTTCATCCAAATGTTAACAGTGGTAGAATAAGGGGAATTTTGCTTTTAAGTAGAATTTGAAAATTTTACACTACACATACCTTAGCTTTATAATTAGAAAGGAGACTTTTAAAAAAAAGCTTTTTAAAAAATGACATGCTATCAAATTTACAGAAAAGTTGTAAAGAACATTTTTCCCTCTGAACTATTTAAGTTGCTGACATGATGTTCCTAACCACTTGAATACTTTAGTTGTTTCCTATGAATCAGGATATTTTTGTATATAACTACAATATAATTATTAAAATCATAATATTAACACTGATACATTACTATCACCTAGCTTTCAGATCTCATTCAAGTTTTATAGATTATTTCAATAATTTCTTTTACTAAAAAGAATCTTATTAAAAATTTATTTTACGAAAAATACATTCAGAGACATGTATTTAGTGGTATGTTTATTTAGTCTCCTACAGTGTGGAACAGTCCCTCAACTTTTCTTTGACTTTCATGACTTTGATGCTTTGGAAGATTCAGGCCAGTTATTTTATAGACTCTCAAATTACTTTTGTTTTGATATGTCCTCACAATTAGATTCAGGTCTTATAGCAGCAGGACTATCATAGAAATAATGCTGTGTTCTCATTACACCCTGTCAGGTGGCACATGATTTTCTTTTGCCCCATTCAAGGTGATATAATCACCATGATCACTTACTAAGATTGTGTCTGCCACGTTTTTCCACTGTAAAATTACTCTTATTTCCCCTCCTTTTGTAATCAGTAAACATTAGAAAATGAAAGTCATTGAAACCAAGCAAATATCCCATTCTGCATAAAACTTTCAGTTTCTATATTTATTTATTAATATCATTATGGAGTTTACATCTCCTTCTTTCTGTGTATAATTACTTTGTTCCACAGTTAATGGTATTTATATAATTATATTAGAAATACTTTGCAATAACCCTAAGCAGTTGTTGGACAAAAATACAGAGCACATTTTTCAAGTTACATTATAGCTTCAGAAAAGAATGTAAATGATACAGCTTTTGCAGTCCTGTCTATTTTGAGTCCTCAAAATTTCTAGTCTACTGATAGCACTCTTATTTTTCATTTATGTAGTTATTTATTTTAAAAATTCTACCATTTTTCTCATTTCACTTTGGAAGAAGGAAAGGTAGATTGGAATACTCAGTCCATCATCTTAAACTAGAAAGATAAGCCACGCGTATGTTTTAAACATAAAAAAGAAAAATAGAACTACAGCAGCAAAACAGGAAGATGTCCCTTTTCTTACTCCTTCTCTACTCCTCCCAGCCTAGGACTGGTTAAGCAGGAGCAGCATCCTTATTTATAGGGATCAGGCTTATAGATTATTTAAAACAAAATTTTTTTTAACATTTATTCATTTTTGAGAGACAGAGCATGAGCATGGGAGGGGCAGAGGAAGGGAGACACAGAACGCGAAGCAGGCTCCAGGCTCTGAGCTGTCAGTACAGAGCCTGACATAGGGTTCAAACCCATGAACTGTACATCATGACCTGAGTCGAAGTCAGATGCTTAACCAATTGAGCCACCCAGGCACCCCATATGAATTATTTTAAAGCTAGGAAGGCACTATCATTTAAGATAAGATTTCAAAAGAAAGGTATTCAAACAAATACCATGTGTTTAAATTTCATTTTAAACATTTGATTATTCTTGGATAATTTATACTTTCTTGTTTTCTAGAAAGAATATATCAGAATTCACTTTTAGAAATATATATCCTTGTATCTTCCTTTAAACTCTTTTGACAAGTTACTTTTTTCTGATAGTGTACTTTTCCCAACACTGGTGCTCGTATCATGATGTTCATTGGCGGTCCAGCCACTCAGGGGCCTGGAATGGTGGTTGGAGATGAATTGAAGACACCTATAAGATCATGGCATGACATTGAAAAAGACAATGCCAAATATGTTAAAAAGGGAACAAAGGTAATTTGGTTAAGTTTTTTGTTTTAATAGAAAAATTTCATTTGATGGAAGAGGAAGAATACACATACTTCATAATAAGAAATCTGATATTGTGAAGTCTGATGCTGTAACTACTGTTCAGAATTGGAGAAATAGTCTCTTTTTTTTTTGATAGTTTAGGTTACAATTTTTCTGGTTGTAAATATTTAAAGACTTAATAGCACCAGTAGGTAGCTCTTTTTTTTTTTTTTTTTGTGGTTGTATTTTTTTTTTCCCCAGTAAGTGTCTCTTTAAAGATTACTCCTGAGAGAAACTCTGTGCCTTTTTTGATATTCATGTTAAAGAATATCTTTCTTGCTTCAGGAAAAATTTCTTGAATTTTCCAGTTTTTCATTTGTAAGAGGCTTCCTCTAGATACGTATTTTGTTCATAGGGTGAATAGTCCATCATTGACTTATGAGTTGTTTTCTGTTCATGTAACTTTAATTTTATTTGAGTTTGTGCTAGTACATTTTCACTTTTGACTATTGACTCCCTTGAATTGGTTCTGCTGTTAGTGTTCCTTTTTAAAAAAAAAATTCTCTGGAGTTTACAATTTTAGTTTAGTTGTACTATATTAACACTTCTTTTTGGTAGTCATAATATTTTTAAAAGTGTAAATAATAACATAATTTTTGTCACTATTACTGGATTTTTTCCTGCCACCAGATTTCCCTTTTGAGGTTGGAAGTTTTCTTAGAGCTTCAAAAAATGTTTTGTATTTGTTTATCTTACAGCTTTTGTTAGTGTTTTTCTGTATTTTGGTGTTTTTGTTATCTGGGTGTGGACTCAGCCAAGAAAAAGAGTTCTGTGTTCCTCTTCTACTATGTTTATGTATGAAGAGCAAGATATTTGTTAATACCTTTTCTCCAAGTTTAGCTTAATTTAGGAGTTTATTAGAATGCCTTAAAAATGTGAAAGTGTCAGACTTCTAGAAGTTATTGTATCACTTTATGAGGAGTTTTCTATTATAGAAAATTAGAACATACCACACTTAAATTATTATGGGTTATAGTTTTAGTATTTTTTTAGGCCATTTTGATCTCTTTATGGGAAAAATGATTTATAGGATGGTTGAGTTTATACATTGATTTGATTTGATTTAAAAAATCTTTTGTAGCATTTTGAAGCATTGGCTAATCGAGCTGCTACGACTGGTCATGTTATTGATATCTATGCCTGTGCGTTAGATCAGACAGGTCTCCTGGAGATGAAATGCTGTCCCAACCTTACTGGGTATGTATTTAAATTTTTGTAGTTTTTAGGATTATAGGCTAATAATTAGTTTACAAAATATAGACCAATAATGACAGTTTAGAAAAAACAGCCATCATTCTACCACTCCAGGACAACTCTTAACAGTTTTTGATATTGCTTTCAGTAAAGCTCACTTTACATTTTTTTCTAAAATTCAGTTATAAACACACAAGTTCTGTTTGAAAAGTTCATCTTGATGTCCTGCAGTCATTGTTTTATTATTGTAGAGCTTTTTGAGCTATAATTCACACACCATAAAATTTACCCATTTAAAGCATACAATTGAATGTGGGTTTTTTTGATCTGTTCACAGGTTGAGGAACCATCACCAAATTTAGTTTTAGAACATTTACATTATCCCAAGAAGTAACTGTACCCATTAGCAGTCAATGCCCTTTGCGGTTTCCTTCTCCTTCTCTCTCAGCCTAGACCCCTAATCTGCTTTCTGTCTATAGATTTACCTTCTCTGGATCTTAGGGAAAAACCATTTCATCTTTCACCATTAAGTATGATGTTCGCCGTGAGTTGTTTTTTTTTTTAATTTTTTTTTTTAATGTTTATTTTTGAGAGTGAGAGCGAGCGAGAAAGACAGTGTGTGTCAGAGAGAGGCAGAGAGAAAGGGAGACACAGAATCCGAAGCAGGCTCCAGGCTCTGAGCTGTCAGCAGCTTGACACGGGGCCCGAACTCACGAATTGTGAGATCATTGACCTAAGCTGAAGTCGGACACTTAACCGACTGAGCCACTCAAGCTCCCTAGCTGTGGGTTTTTGTAGTTGCCTTGATCAGGTTGAAGGATTTTCTATCCTTAGTTGAGGTTTTTGTCCTAAAAGGGTGTTAGGTTTGGTTAAATGCTTTTTCTACATCTATTGAGATGATCACATGGTTTTTGTCCTTTTTTCTATTAATATGTTGTATTACAGTGATTTTTATGTGTTAAACCAACCTTGTATTCCTGGGATGAATCTCATTTGTGAATAATACTTTTTATATATTGCTGGATTTGATTTGTTAATATTTTTTGAGGATTTTACATCTATCTTCTTAAGGGATCTTGATCTATAGTTGTTTTATTTTTCTTCTTGTGATGTCTTTGGTATTGGCATCAGGATAATACCGGATTCATAAAATGAGTTGGGAAGTATTCCTTCCTCTTGCATTGGCAAGCATTACTTCAGGGATAATTTAAATAGGCTTTAAAAAACTCAATTAGGGGGGCTCCTGGGTGGCTCAGTCGGTTAAGCATCCAACTTTGGCTCAGGTCATGATCTTATGGTTCATGAGTTCAAATTCCACATTGGGCTCTGTGCTGACAATGCAGAGGCTGCTTTGGGTCCTCTGTCTCCCTCTCTCTCTGCCCTGCTTACACTCTTTCTCTCTAAAAAATACAAAGACATTAAAAAAAATTATGTCAATTCATTTCTCAGGTTTATTTATTTAATTTTATTCATCTAATAAATATTAATGAGCACTTACTATGTATCATCAAACTGTTCAGGGTATTGGATATACACAATGAACGAAACCTAAAAATTTACCCTCATGGAGCTTATCTTCCAGTGTAGGAGTGTTCATGTAATTTTCTATTGAACATGTTCTCTGTGTTGTCCCACTGAAATCTGGTGAGTGTGACTGAGACCCTGAATTTAAAATTTTAATTTTAATTGATTTACATGTAAGTTTTTGTATTTTCTAATTAAAAAAAATTTTTTTAACGTTTATTTATTTTTGAGAGACAGAGATAGAGTGTGAGCAGGGGAGGGATGGAGAGAGAGGATGGACACAGAATCCAAAGCAGGCTCCAGGCTCAGCTGTCAGCACAGAGCCCGATGCAAGGTTTGAATTCATGAACCACGAGATCATGACCTGAGCCAAAGTGGGATGCTTAACTGACTAAACCACACAGGTGCCCCATTTACATGTAAATTTAAATAGCCGCATGTTTGGATGCACAGTTCCAGTGAGAGGAGATGAGACAAGTAAAGTAGATAGGATGTCAGTAGGTAACAAATGTTAAGGAGAATAATAATGCAGGAAATGAGGTTTGCAGTTCTAAAGGTGTGAGAAGGGAAGGCCTCATTGAAGATGAGGTTTTAGCAAAGACCTAAGGAAATGAGGTAGTGAGCCATATGCATAGATGAAGGAAGAGTGTTCAAACAGAATAGCAAGGGCAAAGTTGAGAACATGCATAGGGCGTTTGAAATATAGCAAAGAGGCCACAGTAGTGGAGTGGGGTGAGTGAGAGGGACAGATTGTGATGGTCTTTTGACTATGGTAAGGGCTTTGGATTTCACTTTTGTTGTTTTAATCTTTTTTTTTTATTTTTTATTTAAAAAAAATTTTTTTTTTCAACGTTTATTTATTTTTGGGACAGAGAGAGACAGAGCATGAATGGGGGAGGGGCAGAGAGAGAGGGAGACACAGAATCGGAAACAGGCTCCAGGCTCCGAGCCATCAGCCCAGAGCCTGACGCGGGGCTCGAACTCACGGACCGCGAGATCGTGACCTGGCTGAAGTCGGACGCTTAACCGACTGCGCCACCCAGGCGCCCCTGTTTTAATTTTTTTTTATGTTTATTTATTTTTGAGAGAGACAGAGACAGACCACAAGCGGGGAAGGAGCAGAGAGAGAGGGAGACACAGAATCCAAAGCAGGCTCCAGGCTCCAAGCTGTCAGCACAGAGCCTGACGCGGGGCTCTAACCCACGAACTGTGAGATCATGACTTGAGCCAAAGTCGGATGCTTAACTGACTGAGCCACCCAGGCACCCCTGGATTTCACTTTGAGTAAGATCAGTAGAGGAGTGATATGATCTGTAATGCTGTAAAAAGGATCATCTGACTCCATTTACCTTCAGTGGTGAATAGGAATGCAGGAATACCAAGTGGTGGCCGAGAAGTGGTTGGGTTTTGGATATATTTAGAAGTAGAAGATTTGCTGATAGATTGGATCAGGGTTTGGGGAAAACTGAAAATCAAAGGAATTTACTGGAAGGATTGAATTGCCTTTTATTGAAATGAGTAAGACTGTGAAGAGAAGAGTATTTGGGGAGAAGATTAGGAGTTTAGTTCTAAACATGTTTGGTTTAAGATGCCAGTTGATATCCATGAGATGTTGAGTAGGCAGTTTGATATTATAACATAGAATACAGAAGATAGATCTGGGCTGGAGACATAAATGTGGGAGTTGTCAGAATATGGTGTGTATGTTTTTTTTTTTTAATGTTTATTTATTTTGAGAGAGATAGAGTATGAGCAGGGGAGGGGCAGAGAGAGAGGGAGATAATCTCTAGCCGGCTCTGCCCTGTCAGCGCAGAGTCAAACATGGGGCTTGATCCCATGAATTGTGACACCGTGACCTGAGTGGAAATCAAGAGTTGGATGCTTACCTAGCTGATCCACCCAGGCACCCCACTGGTGTTTTTTTTAATAGCAGTAAAAATGGATGAGATTGTAAGATTTAGCAATCTAAGAGCAGTGCAAGTTGACTTAGAGTGAACTAGAAAAAGAACAGAGGGGTGCCTGGGTGGCTCAGTTAGGCGTCCGACTTTGGCTCAGGTCCTGATCTCGTGGTTTGTGAGTTCAAGCCCTGCATCTGGCTCTGTGCTGACAGCTCAGAGCCTGGAGCCTGCTTCAGATTCTGTGTCTCCCCCTCTCTTTGCCCCTCCCATGTTCATGCTCTGTCTCTCTCTGTCTCTCAATAATAAATAAACATTTTTAAAAAAAAAACAGAAAGAGAGGATTGGAAACAGCTGGTAGAGATTACAAGTTCTCAAACTTTCATATGTGCAGATCATCTGGTTATCTTGTTAAAGTACAGATTCTGGATTGGCTGTGCATAGGATGGGACTTGAAATTCTCCTTTTCAAATAAGATCCTTGCTGATAATAATGTTGCTGGACCAAGGGCCACACCGAGTAGTGAGGTTATAGACAGTTATTTCATGGAGGTTTGTTGTGAAAAGGAAAAGATAAGTAGGGTGGTGTAAGTTGTCTTTAATGTAGGATGCATATCACCAGGTATAGTGATAACATAGATCATCATAGATGATATTTATAAAAGTAGAAAATCTAAAAGAACCTATTTACTAACTGTTGGAATTAATATGTTGTCAAGACTTCTAGATCAAGGTTGTTGTACAAAATTCAACTATATTTTTGTACACCAGTGACAAATATAGAGAAAACAACATTTAAAAAGATATATAATATATAATAACATCAGAGATAACATAAATCCAGTATCAAAAATAAAATTACCATTAATTAATTATGCCATATCAGTTTTATTCTTTTGCCTATTTTAATTTTTATTGTATTGTTTGAAAGCTACTTAAAATATTTTAAAAATATGAGCAAATGTATGTAAATGTTTGTATGCATATGAGTTTATGGGTGTATCTGTCCCCTTTTTGTAGAACAGGAGAAAATTCTACATATCCTTATCCACTTTGCATTTTCACTTACATTCTAGATAGTAGTCTACAGCAGTATATTACCTCATTGTGTGGATGTACCATATTTTACCCAACTAGTCTCTAATAGATGGTCCTCCGGATTGTTTCCAATCTTTTATAACTAGTAATACTGAATACCCTTGTGCATATATTTGCTTTTTGTTTTTGTTGCCAGAATATTTTTGGGATAGATTCCTAATAGTGGTTTGGCTAGATTAAAGAGAAACCACAAGTGTAATTTTGTTAGATATTGGCAAATTCCCCTGTGTTGAGGTTGCATCATTTTGCATTCCCACCAGCAGTGTATGAGGGTAACTGTTTCTACAGCCTCACCAACAGAATATGTCATCAGATTGTGATTTTTGCTGATCTATTAGAGAAAAAATGGTACCTCAGAACTGTTTTTATTTGATAGTTAATGTTTTTTAAAACTTAAAAAAATGAGAACAGGTACATGCTTACTGAAAAAATTTGTACAGTACATGTACATAGTGCTTAAAGTGAAAATCGTTCCACAGCATCCTCCTATTCTTGTTCGCTAAGTTTCATGATCCTGTTATGTCTGATGTGATTGATACACACAGACAGTATATGCATATATATACATATACAGGTATATATTTGTTTTCAAGAATGAGAATGTGTGCTGGAGAACTGGGTGGCTGGGATGGAACAGACACATTTGCTACTGTGTACCATTTTGTATCTTTTGAATTTTTGTAGCATGTGGATGTGTTATCTATTTATAAAAAATAATGTTAATAAATTACTGAGAACAAATGCAAGTGTTAGGGGCACTCAGATGCTCTCAGGATTGAGATTATTTGTAGGTGAAGATATTCTCATATATTTGAGTTTTTAAAATTAATGGTAGTAGAGTACATTTAGAAAGTATCTTTAAAATTTGTTGGTAGTATTGAGAGGTAATTTACTTTTCTGGTTTTAACACATAGGCCCAGTACTTGTGTCACATATATTATTTTTTGTTCTTTCTGTGCAGAGGATACATGGTAATGGGTGATTCTTTCAACACTTCCTTATTCAAGCAGACTTTTCAAAGAGTTTTTACCAAAGATATGCATGGACAGTTTAAAATGGGCTTTGGTGGTACATTAGAAATAAAGGTAAGCATCAAAACTTGACATGTGTGGTATGTTATCAAAAGAAATTTGTAGTCTTGACCATAATATTTAAATATCATTAATCAAATTCAATATAGACTTTAAAAGTAGGGATTTTGTTTACCAGAAAAATGTATCATCATTAAATGTACATGAAATTTTACTTGAGCATTTACAAATAATTATTGGAAAAGGAGATACTATATAGGTAAAATTTCCTTTAACTGCTTTTTCTTTATATAGGATTTAACTTTTTAAGTGTGTTTTTTCTTTCTTAGTGCTGTATTTGCTTCTGTGAGTGCTAGATTTTTTTTTATTTTGGGACTCAGTAACTGAAGAGAAATCTATTCCATTTGGATAATCAGTAGTTGTTTTTTGATTAGTAGGTTGTTGATATTATTTACTTCTTTTTTTTTTTTTTAGAGAAAGAGAGTGCGTGTGTATGTGTGTACATGTGGGCAGGGGAGGGGCAGAGACAGAGACTCCTAAGCAGGTTCCATGCCCGGCACAGAGCCTGATGCAGGGCTCGATCCCACAACCGTGGAATCATGACCTGTCCCTAAGTCAAGAGTCAGGTGCTCAACCAACTGAGCCACCCAGGTTCCCTGATACTGTTCACTTCAAATTTTGATTTAAAAAACCCAAAAGTTTAGTGTTATAAAAGCGTATTACAAAATCATTGACTTTGAACTTCCATTAAATATTTCTTCGTAATCTTTTTATTTTATTGAATGCTTGCTATGTGTATAGCATTAGGCAGGGAAATTATGAGGATCTCAAGGGATATATAAGGCACAGTGCTTCTTAAGAAGAAACTTAAGTCTTGTGGAACCTGGCTAGCTGTCAGTGGAGCATGTAACTCTTGATCTCAGGGTTGTGAGTTCAAGCCCCACATTGGGTGGGAAGCCTACTTTAAAAAAAAAGAAACTGGGGCACCTGGGTGGCTCGGTCGGTTAAGCATCCAACTTCGGCTCAGGTCATGATCTCGTGGTCCGTGAGTTCGAGCCCCACGTCGGGCTCTGTGCTGACCGCTCAGAGCCTGGAGCTTGTTTCAGATTCTGTGTCTCCCCCTCTCTCTGCCCCTCCCCTGTTCATGCTCTGTCTCTCTCTGTCTCAAAAATAAATAAACGTTAAAAAAAATTAAAAAAAAAAGAAACTTAGTTTTGATAGATAAAATTAACATTTGTGATAGAATGAAATAACAGTAGATTATAAAAGTCCTATAAAGATTTAGGGAAGAAAAATGAATGTATGCAGGACACAATTTATTCTTGGTGATAAATGGTTTTATAGTGAGTTACAGTGGTTTTGAAAGATGGCAGAATTTGAGTTTGTTGAGGAAAACACATTTTAGTTAGGATCCCATGTGAGGAAAGGTAAAGAAGTGAGAATCAGCGTGGTATATTTGGGGAAACTTCCCAGTGAGAGTGGATGGTTTGTATTGCAGTGTAAGGGAAATAGTTTTAATTATGTGGTCAGTTGTATTTTGGTGATGCATGTGTAGCCAGAAGAAGCCATTGTAAGTTAATAAAGAATAGTGTTTCAGGTAAAATTTGTCTGACAGTGGTATTCAGTTTGTCAGGAAGAAGAATCTCGAGTAGGAAAAGTGAATTAGGTTTTCTAATTTTCTTAGATGGAGACTAACAATGGCTTAAATTTTGGTGTCAGAGATTGGAAAGAAACCAATCTTGGTGACAAATTTTCTACAGGAGGAAAAACAGAAGATAGTGTTTAAAGTTTAGAATTAGGATGTATGAATTTTGGGTACGGTATTATTTTGAATTGAGGGTGAGATTACCAAATGGAGACCTCCTATGGGCAGCTGGAAATAGAGTATTGAAGTTAGGTCAGGGCTAGATTGTAAATTTGGGAGTTATAAACCTAGAAGTGTCCACTGATTTCATTATTGTTATTTTTTTAAGTGTATTTATTTATTTTGAGAGAGAAAGAGAGAGCGAGTGTATGTACATGCACATGAGCAGAGGAGGGGCAGAGAGAGAGAGAGAGAGAGAGAGAGAGAAACCTAAGCAGGCTCTGCACCGTCAGTGCAGAGCCTGATGTGGGGCTTGATCCCACGAACCATGAGATCATGACCTGAGCCAAAATCAAGAGTCATGCACTCGACCAACTGAGCCACCAAGGTACCCCTGATTCATTATTATTATTATTTTTTTAAAATTTTTTTTTTTTTTTTAATTTTTTTTTTCAACGTTTATTTATTTTGGGGACAGAGAGAGACAGAGCATGAACGGGGGAGGGTCAGAGAGAGGGAGACACAGAATCTGAAACAGGCTCCAGGCTCTGAGCTGTCAGCACAGAGCCTGACGTGGAGCTCGAACTCACGGACTGCGAGATCACGACCTGAGCGGAAGTTGGACACTCAACCGACTGAGCCACCCAGGCACCCCTATTATTTTTAACATTAGTTTGTTTTCATTAACCTCTGGGTTATAAATGTGGAAGGTGTCTTTATTCTTTATTTATTTATTTATTTATTTTTAAAGAGCCAGAGAGAGTGTGAGCATGGGGAGAGGGGCAGAGGGAGGGAGGGAGAGAGAGAGAGAGAGAGAGAGATACTGAGAATCTTAAGTAGGCTCCATACTTAGTGTGGGTCCTGACATGGGGCTTGATCCCAGCCGCCCCAGATGTCTTTATTCTTATGTACTTATAGTTGAATGTATATTTGAACTTATCTTTGAGGACACTAAAGTGTTCACTGTATGCTTATTTTGCAGACCTCAAGGGAAATAAAGATTTCAGGAGCTATTGGACCCTGTGTGTCTCTCAATTCTAAAGGACCTTGTGTGTCTGAAAATGTAAGTCACCTTTAATTTACTCTAAAAAGAAAATCTAGTTGATTCAAAGGACAGACCAACAATAGACTTGGAATGACAGCCTATAGTAATCCTTTCAAAATTATTGTAGTGGCTTTTTCAGTACAATGTGGTTCCGTTTTCATTAGTATACATCTGTTTGTGGTTGCTCTTTATGCATACCCTTTTTACCATCTACCCCTAAATTAAAACCTTCGTGCTGTCACCAGTCTTTTGTTTTTTTATGCCTAAGTTATTCCTTCCCCCAGTGTGCCTAAAAAACCCAACAAATGTGATTTGGAAATTTGGAGACTTCTGAAAGTCAAATCTGAAATTTTTTTTTGTTAGTAGGATTTCCAACAAAGTAACCAAATTAGCCAGATTTTAGTTTCAATTCCTTTCTTTTTTGTTACCCATCTAGTGGATGTATAGTACACTTTAAAATGGTAGAATTATGTACCTATAGAGAGGATGATGGAGCAAATAAGGTGAGTAATCATCTGTAGAATGTCAGAGTTTAAAAATTAATTTTAAGCAGTTTGCATGGTAAAAATTCTTATCTAAGAAGTTTTTTTGGGAATCAGAGTGTTTGATTTATGGAATTCTGATCTAGAGAACCTGTATTCTATATATGCATATGTTATGTGTTAAGTCAATATCTCTTTATACCAGTGAAACAGTTGGATAGAAAGATAGTTGTAATTACTTCATTAAATAATTTATACTGTTAAAGTCTACAATATTAAGAACTTGTTGGGGCGCCTGGGTGGCGCAGTCGGTTAAGCGTCCGACTTCAGCCAGGTCACGATCTCGCGGTCCGTGAGTTCGAGCCCCGCGTCAGGCTCTGGGCTGATGGCTCGGAGCCTGGAGCCTGTTTCCGATTCTGTGTCTCCCTCTCTCTCTGCCCCTCCCCCGTTCATGCTCTGTCTCTCTCTGTCCCAAAAATAAATAAAAACGTTGAAAAAAAAATTAAAAAAAACAAAAGAACTTGTATCAATATTTAGAAAGAATTTCAATTGTTTTATAATTTTATTGTGTAAAAATTACTTGATTTTATTTCATGATAAGTTTATATGACTTTAAAAATCTTAGACTTTTAACATTCATTAAATTAGTTAGACACCTGAAATTTAGTTTTTCTTACTGGAGTTTTTTCTCCCCCTTTTACCTTAATATATATTATAGTAATAAATTGGGAGCACCTGGCTGGCTCAGTCAGTGGAGCATACGAATCTTGATCTTGTGGTTGTGAGTTTGAGCCCCACCTTGGGTATAGAGATCACTTAAAAATAAAATCTTTGGGGCGCCTGGGTGGCTCAGTCCGTTAAGCATCCGACTTTGGCTCAGGTCACGATCTCACGGTCTGTGAGTTCGAGCCCCGCGTCAGGCTCTGGGCTGATGGCTCAGAGCCTGGAGCCTGCTTCCGATTCTGTGTCTCCCTCTCTCTCTCTCTGCCTCTCCCCCATTCATGCTCTGTCTCAAATATAAATAAACATTAAAAAATTAAAAAAAAAAAATAAAATCTTAAAAAATTGTGTTCTCTAGCTTTCAAACATACTATTTTTTTTTTTTTTTTTTTTTTACAGGAGATAGGAACAGGTGGCACTTGTCAATGGAAGATATGTGGACTCAGTCCCACTACAACCTTAGCCATATATTTTGAGGTTGTCAATCAGGTATGACTTTTTATCTTGAAGTACTCAATTTAGGCCATAAATATTTCATATTTTTTCTAATAGTAATTATGACCTAGAGCTTATTCTGTTTTGGAATTTTTGTTTGTCATTTTCTGTTTTTCAAGACTAAACTCTTTGGTGAGAGGATAAACTATAATAGAAAGAGATGTTAGGGAAACCTGCAAATTCCCAGCATTGGACAACCCAACTTTTAGTCTCAGTTTTCTTGTTGTTGTTGTTGTTGTTTTAATATAAAATTGAAGACTAAATAAATCTTAAATTCTGTTCTAGCTATGCATTTTTGTAATTAGGCATCTAGCTCCTCCTGGTTGTCACAAGGTATATAATGATACATGAAATCTCTACAAGAAAGTTTAATATGTCAAAATTCATAAAAAAGGATTGGAAGGTAAAGATTCCAGTACTTGAAAAGATTTTTTTTTTCTGCTGCAGGAAGAAGTTATCATATTAAAGAACGATATAATGTACAAATTACTGACTTACATATTAATAGTTTTTAGGCATAAAATGAACCACAAAGTATTAATAGCCTTCCTAAGACGTGTACAGGCATTTTTTTTCTTTAAGCGTCAAAATATGTGAAAAAGAGTTGTTCTTACCAAAAACAAAAAAAAAAAAAATCAAAAAAGCAAGAATGCTAATTGTCAAAGGTCACGAAGAAAGTTTCTCTTATTGACCACTTGCTATTTCTTTCTGAGGACCATTATTATATACTACTGTTGGGCTTTTCTCATTAATAGTTTTCTGTTGGTCACCTCTTCATCAGGTGATTATTTTCCTAAAAGTTGTGTTTTCATTTTTCGTAGTGAGGGGAGGAGAACTTGCTTCAATTTCTCTTTATCCAATTACTATTAGGCAAAATTGCCTTACTTATGCCTTTCTGTATCTCATCATTTCTTTATACTTCTCCCTTCATTTTGTTTCATGTCCCTCTGAATTACATATTACTTGCAGTTGATATCACAGCTGGAGTCATGTCTCTATCCTTCATCATTTTCCCCCTTTCCCAGGTCCATTTCTCTTATGTGGCAAATCATAGCTGTTTGGTATGCACTGGAAACAGGCATCCCTCTGGTCGATTTTAGAATGAATTTCATTAATGCTAGGGTAACTATATGATAAGACTGTAATAGATTTTGCTTAGTTTTTACTCTTATTTTTACATAGCATAATGCTCCAATTCCTCAAGGAGGGCGTGGTGCCATCCAGTTTGTGACTCAGTATCAGCATTCAAGTGGACAGAGACGCATCCGAGTGACCACCATTGCTAGGAAGTAAGTTGTATTTTTTAGAGATTTAATTTACGTATCAAAACTATCCTGGGTCATGCTTCCAAACAGGGGTTCTGTTTTGAGTGACATCCATAATTATAAAATGAATATTTATGACTAATAGCATTTTATTTCTTTTTAATTTAGCTTATTTGCCAGAATATTCATTGTTAGGATCTGTAAAGCAATTTAAAAAACTATTCCTAAGACATATTCTTCAAAATAATTCCTTTATTGGGGCACCTGGGTGGTTAAGCATCTGACTTTGGCTCAGGTCATGATCTCACAGTTTGTGGGTTAGAGCCCTGCGTCGGGCTCTGTGCTGACAGCTTGGAGCCTGGAGCCTGCTTTGGATTCTGTGTCTCCCTCTCTCTCTGCTCCTCGCCTGCTACACTCTGTCTCTCTCTGTCTCTGTCTCTGTCTCTCTCTCCAAAATAAATAAACATTAAAAAAAATTTTCCTTTATTTACCATATTTCTCTGAGAGGAGGAGAAATGGTAATAAACATTATCCTATTATAGGCAATAATAATATGTATATACATACCTCATATAATACAATAATTAATAGCATTACTTTTCAATTGATGATAAAGTTCTTAGCTACTATTATCATTGTATGTTTTTTCAACTCTTATTATAATGTCATTTAATTCATTTACCAGATCTTCATTCAGTGTCTCCTTTGTGGCATAGGTAATTTTGGGGCAGGGTATGGAATGCAAAGGACTTGAACATACTTGGTCAGCTATATGATATGGAAGAGTCCAGTCCTCAACCTCTCTGTAGTGAGGAGACAGTGTTTTTTTCCTTCCAATTTTTTGGAGACTGATACTTGTAAATACACTAAAAATGCATTACTAGAAAATGAAATTTAAAAAATTCACAATGCAGGTCCCTATTTTTATTATTAGACTTATTAGACAAAAAATTATTTTGTTAAATTGCTTAAAAATTAGTAAACATATAGTCTCAGTTTCTGTTCTTACCACATGGTGAACTGATACTAGGTTTGTATACCACACTTTGAGTAGCACTGGTTGAGACCACAAAAGGTGAAGTCTCTTAACAGTTAATATTATAGGGTAGTATTTTGTGTAACAAAGCCATGTCCTACATTTATTAATGTAGTTAACAGTTTCCAAAGGGAAGTGATTAGGCATGACAGATGCCTTTTCTTGTTCCTATCTATATGATGTATTCTCTGAATAAGACATATATTTGGTGACGTGTTCTTGCACAGCATTTGCACAGAGAACAGGTTGAACTGAACCTATAGCCCCTCTGTTTTCTTACAAATAAATTATTTCTCAGCTCCTTTGATAACCCCTCTGTATATACTTGTGACATGTAAAACAAAGGGAAGATCATTTTGGAATAAAATTAGTCAGGAAAGGATTCTTAGATGAGGTGTGTCTAGAAGCAAACCAGTTTTTGGTCTATTTCTGTTTGTCTTGAACTTGATTGTCTGGGTAGGGAAAGTGTTGATCAGTATAAACTTAACCTGATTTAAGCATGGGCTAGAAAATGAACACAGAGACATCTGAAGCTCTCATTTTATTGAACTGTATTTATACTCTAGCTTCATTCCTGAAAATCATGAGATTGTTTTGGTGAGTGATGGACATTAGCTTTATGTTTGAACTGAGTATTGGTTGTATGGTCTGTTACTTATCACAGGATTATACGTAGATTTATTTATTGTCCTCCTCTGTTACCTTGCTTTGACTTAAAATCCTGCATCAGTGTCAGGGGAATATATTATTCATTTGAGCTAAATATCCCAGCTGACTAAGCATTCACTTAGATTTGTTAATACTTCATATCAGGAACTTGGAAGTTTGATTCTTGGCAAACATGTCAATTTATTTATGCCCCCTCAACACACACCCACAGACACACACACCCACGTGCACACACACATGCAACTTAAATTGGACATTCAGAACATTTACTTAAGGAAACAACTGGACATACCAAGTTGAGGGATATTTTACAAAGTTACTGGCTTAGAATTGTCCAAAATGTCTTGGAAGGCAAGAAAAGCATTAGTAACCAGTCCAGATTAAAGGAGACTAAAGAGATGTTACAACTAAAACCAATATGTGATTCTGGATAAAATCCTGTGTCAGGAAAATATTTGCTATAGAGGATGCCATTGAGACAATTGGAGACATTTGAATATGGTTTATGTATAGGATGATAATATTAAATCCATGTGTAATTTCATTAATTGATAATTAAGGCTACATAAGACTATAAGATACTCTTGTTCTTAAGAGATATATACGGAAGTGTTCACGGGAAAGGGTCATAATATCTCTAACTTAATCTGAAAAAGTTTGGCAAATGAAAAAGTATGTTTATGTATAAAGGAAGAGAGGATGATGGGGCAAATATGTTAAAATGCTATCAATTGATAAATCTAGATGATGGATATATAGGAATTTATTCTACTCATAGCTTTTATGTGTAAAATATTTTTAAAATGAAAAGTTTTGAAAAGTTAGATAACAACCCAGTGAAGAAATGGGCAGGGGACCCAGGCAGGAGCCTGGGTGGCTCAATCGGTTGAGTGTCCAACTCCTGGTTTCCGCTCAGGTCATGATCTCATGGTTCTTGGGTTCAAGCCCTGTGTCAGGCTGTGTGCTGGCAGCATGGGGCCTGATAGGGAATCTCTCTGTCCTTTGTGCCCCTCCTCCTGCTCACACTTTATCTCTTTCATTTCTCTCTCTCAAAATAAATAAACTTCCAAAGGGGGGGGTGGGTGGTGGGCAGAGGAGTTCCTGGGTGGCTCAGTTGGTTGAACATCTCTGACTCTTGATTTTGGCTCAGGTCATGATCCTAGGGTCATGGGATCCACGACTGATCCACACTGAGTGTAGAGGCTGCTTAAGATTCTTTCTCCTTCTCTGCCTCTCTCTTCCACTCGTGCTCTTGCTCTCTTTCTGGAAAAAAAAAAAAAAAAGGCAAAAGATATGAATAGACATTTTTCCAAAGAAGACATGCTGATGGCCAATAGAGACATGAAAAGATGCTCAACATCATTCATTATTAGGAAATACAAATCAAAACTATAATGAGATATCACTTTACACCTGTCAGATGGCTAAAATTAACACAGGAAACAACAGATGTTGGTGAGGATGTGGAGAAAGGGGAACCCTCTTACACTGTTTGTGGAAATGCAAACTGGTGCAGACCCTGTGGAAAACAGTATGGAGGTTCCTCAAAAAGTTAAAAATAGAACTACCCTACAGTTGAGAAATTGCTCTACGAGGTATTTACCATGAGGATACAAAAATACTGATTCGAAGGGACACATGCACCCCGATGTTTATAGCAGCAGTATCTACAATAGTCAAATTATGGAAAGAACCCAAATGTCTATTGACTGACAAATGGATACAGATGTGGTGTGTATACATACAGTGGAATATTAGCCATCAAAAAGAATGATATCTTTCCATTTGCAACAACATGGATGGAGTTAGAATGTAGTATGCTAAGTGAAATAAATCAGAGAAAGACAAATACCATATGATTTCACTCATGTGAATTTAAGGAACAAAACAGATGAACATAGAGGGGGGAAAAAGAAAGACAAATCATAAAACAGACTCTTAACTATAGAGAACAAACTGAGGGTTGGTGGAAGGGAGATGGGTGGGGGATAGGCTAAGCGGGTGATAGGCATTAAGGCAGGCACTTGTTGAGATAAGCACTGGGTGTTATATGTAAGTGATGAATCACTAAATCCTACTCCTGAAACTAATATGACACTATATGTTAACTAACTGGAATTTAAATAAAAACGTGAAACAAACAAGAATAGGTAGTCTTTTAAGAGAAAGGGAGTTTCTTGGAGAAATTTCATGGGTTTATATATTTTTAAGTTTTTATTTTATTATTAATTTTGAGAAGAGACAGAGACAGCATGAGTGGGGGAGGTCAGAGAGAGGGAGAGAGAGAATCCCAAGCAGTCTCTGCGCTGGTAGCACAGAGCCCGGTGTAGGGCCTGAACCCATGAAACTGCGAGATCATGACCTGAGCTGAAACCAAGAGTCGTACACTTAACCACTGAGCCATCCAGGTGCCCCTATATATTTTCAGTTTGCACAGAATTTATGAGGCCATTGTAGAGCTATATATCATGTATGTTTTGGTGCTATTTATGTCATTATGTCTCACCCAGACACCCATCTTTTCAAATTAACTTATCCTATCTTCAGTAATCAGCACTTATTTTTTCTTTATTTATTAGTAATATGATTTTAGGGGCCTAGGAGAGTGTACTTGTTTAAGTGAGCCATGTGAAAGTAAAGAACTCAGGTTCCTGAGATACAGTCAAAAGTTACCCTATTTTTCATATAGAAAACAACTTTGACCTGGAAAGTTTGGTTTAAAACTACTTGTAAGAATTACAGTGAGGAGGGGATATTGGAAATAAGATAGATTTTACAATGTGAACAAACTCTTTAAACTTTATTTTAAGAGCATAATTTTTAATTTATAGCTAAATAAGATTTAATTCGTGAATTTGCATGCGCTTACTTGTCAATATAGTTAAAATGTCACCTTTATGTTTCAGATTGCAGCAAGAGAATATCATGGTCATCTTAGTTGGGAAAATGCTGATTTAGATAATTTTGGTTTTAGTTCTTTAAATTAAAATTTTTTAATTTTTAAATTAAAATTTAAAATTTAAAAAATTTTTTAAATTAAAATTTAAATTAATTTTTTTAAATTAAAATTTTTTAAATTAATTTTTGTAATTAAAATTAAAGTTTTTAAATTAAAATTTAAAAAATAATGTAAACCATTAGTATAACCACCAAGTTTAAATTACTTTAAAAAATAATTTCAAAATTGCTGGTTCTTATTCTTTTACTGATTCTCATTCTTTTTTGCCTCTTGCTATTTCTCTAGGCTGAGATACTTAACAGTTACCAGTCATCTGGAAAATATTAAAAAATTATTTGTCTACTTGAAAAAAATTAAAAATAGAGAAAGAAGGAAGAATTTTGAATATGTTACTGCCTAAATCTTGGGGGGATGACTTCTTGCATCTTTGAGTCATGCAAAAGTGGTCTAGCTTTTCAAAAATCTTTAAATTTTTCTAGACTTGCTTAAAGTGAGGTACTTTGGAATTAGAATCAGCTGAAGTATTACAAAACTCTGTGAAAAATTAGACAAAAACTGTTGCTGGGTCTCCCCAGGATTAGTTTGACTGGATTGGATTTATAGAACATGTGAATTTAATAGATTACTGCTATTTTATGTGTAATAGCAAATTAATCCCTTAGACTAAAATTTTTCCTAACATTTAGCATGGAGGGAAAAGAATACATAGAAACTATAATTGTATCATTTTTTCCATTAATTGAATTAAATACCAATGAGAAAATAATTTTTGATAATTTTTAGTTTACAGTTTAGTAAATGAGTTACTTATTTTTGTTATATTTGCATGTTTCTGCCTTTAAAAAATTGAAGAAATAAATTTTTTTTTCCTTTTTTAAAATTTATTTTATTTTATTTTTAAATTTTTTTACATTTATTTATTTTTGAGAGACAGAGCACAAGAGGCAGAGAGAGAAGGAGATAGAATCTGAAGCAGGCTCCAGGCTCCGAGCTGTCAGCACAGAGCTCGATGCAGGGCTCGAACTCACAAACCGTGAGATCATGACCTGAGCCGAAGTTGGGCGCTCAGTCAACTGAGCCACTGAGGCTCCCCCTCTTTTTTTTTATTTAAATAAGATAGAGAAAGCAAGTGGGAGAGGGGCAGAGAGAGAGGGAGAGAGAGAGAGAATCCCAAATGGTCTCTGTACTGCCAGTGCAGAGCCCAATGCAGGCCTTAAACCCACAAACCAGGAGATCATGACCTGAGCCAAAGTCGGAGGCTTAACTTATTGAGCCACCCAGATGCCCTTGAAGAAATACAATTTAAAGTCTGATATAGAGACTTGTGTATCTATGTGCACATGTGCACATTCACGCACATACCTGTGCTATTTTCTTAGTTGTAAAAATCTTAATGTCTTAAGGAGTGTGTTTGGAGATTTGTCTTTATAATTACTTTAGAGGACTTGGGGTGCTTGGGTGATTACGTCAATTGGGCATCCCTTCGGCTCAGGTCATGATCTCGCAGTCTGTGAGTTCGAGCCCCATGTCGGGCTCTGCACTGACAGCTCAGAGCCTGGAGCCTACTTCAGATTCTGTCTCCCTCTCTTTCTACCTCTCCTCCACTCACACTCTGTTTCTCTCTTTCAAAAATAAAATAAAAACATAAATAAAATAATTACTTTAGAGGACTTTATTAGGTTTGGATATATTTTTCTGAAAAATAATGCTATACTGAAACTGCTGTTAGTGATTTTTAAAATGTTAATTTTCCAGATGATGTTGGAATTTTGAAATATTGGAGTAATTTTCTGCATCATTTTAATTTAAATCTGTGTCATAGTCAACTATGATATTGTGAATATAATAATACAGCGCATTTCTATGCTTTCTTCTTGGCTTTAGCTGGGCGGATGCTCAAACTCAAATCCAAAACATTGCTGCATCTTTTGACCAGGAGGCAGCTGCCATTCTTATGGCCCGGCTGGCAATCTACAGGGCGGAAACAGAGGAAGGACCAGATGTACTTAGATGGCTAGACAGACAGCTCATTCGACTGGTAAGATGGAAACATGGTGCTTTATTCAATCTGTATGTTTTTGATTGTCATAAGTATTTGTTGCTGATAATCTCTTTCAAAATACTTAACACTTTAACTACAAGACTGTATGAGGGATACCTATTCAACTTGCTGAGAAAGGCAGCTTGAATGAATAGTAAGTACCTTTATGTCTCCAACTGAGCTAAAATACCTTTTTCTTTAAAATGAAAGAGTGACAATTATGTAACCTATTCTTTTTCTTTTTTTTTTTTTGGTGGGGGGTGCTGGTATCACATTTGTTCCAAATTTGATCCTAAATTATTGTGACTGTTTTTTAGTGCTTACTTGCATATTTTTTCTTCATTGCTATGGTTTTAGTTTTCTGTGTTTATTTAAGAGAAGTTAATTGGGATATAAAAATTATACACTTTAACATACAAAAATATGGGTAAGTTTTGATTATCTGGATCTATGTTACTAAAGTCTGTGTTAGTAAAGTTATTGATAATGATGGTATATTTGGGTTTTTGACACGGCAGGAACCCATTATTTACAGTATGACCTAGAATGCTTAATTAAGTTCTGGGTTTTTTTTAAGTGTTTTAAAAAATATATTTAATTTTGAGAGAGAAAGCATAAGCAGGGGAGGGGCAGACAGAGAGGGGTACACAGGATCTGTAGCGGGCTCTGTGCTGACAGCAGCGAGCCCAACATAGGGCTTGAGCTCACAGACCATGAGATTATGACTGAAGGTGGACGTGCAACTGACTGAACCATCCAGGCGCCCCAATTAAGTTGTATTCTTTTTTTTTTGAGACAGAGAGGGATAGAGAGCAAGCAGGGGAAGCGCAGAGAGAGAGGGTGAGAGAACCCCAAGCAGGCTCTGTGCTGTCAGCACAAAGCCTAATGTGAGCCTTGATCCCATGAACCATGAGATCATGACCTGAGCTGAGATCAACAGTCAGATGCTTAACTGCCTGAGCCACCTAGGCACCCCAATTAAGTTCTGTTCTTAATACCCCGTTTTTACTCAGCAAACTCTGGCCTATTATTTTAGTCAAACACCCTGTTGAGAACTCTCTCTGCTAAGCTATCAGATTTCTTTTTTTTTTTTTTTTTTTTAACATTTATTATTGAGAGACAGAGAGAGACAAAGCATGAGCAGGGGAGGGGCAGAGAGAGAGGGAGACCCAGAATCTGAAGCAGGTTCCAGGCTCTGAGCTGTCAGCACAGAGCCTGACGCAGGGCTCGAACTCACAAACCGCAAGATCATGACCTGAGCCGAAGTTGGACGCTTAACTGACTGAGCCACCCAGGCGCCCCTAAGCTATCAGATTTCTGTTTCTAGCAGGAGTTTTTTGTGCTCTTTGTTTAGATTTTTGTGTAGTCTTTAACACATTCTTGAGTGAATTAGTCTTTGTTTAATAAGATCAGAGGGGCGCCTGGGTGGCTCAGTCAGTTAAGCGTCTGACTTTGGCTCAGGTCATGATCTTGTGGTCCATGAGTTCGAGTCCCGCATCAGGTTCTGTGCTGACAGCTTGGAGCCTAGAGTCTGCTTCAGATTCTGTCTCCCTCTCGCTCTGCCCCCTCCCCCTCTTGTGCTCTGTCTGTCTGTCTCTCTCTCTCAAAAATAAAAAAAATTAAAAAAAAAAAATAAAATTTGTCGTTAAGTAGCGTCATCCAGAACTTTTTTTTTTCATTTTAACTTCAAGAGTGTTTTTATACTAGCACTTCTCTGTGAAGAAAACAGTGTTACAACATCAGCATGTCTTTTTAAAAGAGGTAAAACCTCTCATAGAGTCAACCATCAATTGGACACCATCAGTACAAATACCAACAGTTCCTCTAAGATGAACCATTGTTTCTAGATAGGAAGATAAAATATTAAATATATTTTGACTTTTGCTAGTTTAGGACAGCAGAAACATTTTCTTGAATTTCACTATCATTTAGCAGTTAGACATGACATTAGTGAAATCAGTTGACTCATCAAACTGAATAGAGAAGCTGTTATATTTGTAAGTGGGCTTCATACCCGATGTTGGGCTTTAACTCACGACCCTGAGGTTGGGAGTCTCATGCTCTACCTCCTGAGCCAGCTAGGCACCCCCTTTCCTGAGCCTTTTCAATGAAGGTGACTTTGTTTTAATAAACACTTTATTGTTTTGAGAAGAAGGTATTTGAAGTAATCAGCACCTTTATTTGCTAAATGGCTGTGATTTGTAGGAAAGTGCTTTTGCATTTTACTAGAACTATTTCTGAATTTGTAGGTTATCAAATATGACATAAAATTTAATAGTGCAACTTGGTTATCAGTCCACATAAAACCCACTGATAAGTAGCTTTCATTGTAAATATAGACCTTTTCTGTGTCCTTTGCTGCACGAGTGTAGTGAAATGACTCAGAAGATTATAATTCTTTAGAATTCTTTGTGGGCTTATGTCTAGAATCTTTTTCTTCTATCTTATACCTGAACTTCAAAATTTGCTGCATTGTTTGACATACTTGTAAAACAGAAATACTATTAAAATATAAAACAAAATGGCCTTGTAAATAACTAAATGAGACAGTTAAACAAAAAGTACAAAATTACAAAAACCTAAAATTATAATTCATGTCTGCACATTCTGCAGTTTTATAGCATTACAATGGCAGTGCAGGGCTTTTGGGGATAGAGAATAGATGAGTCATGGCATGCTGAAAATTTTACTCTTCTGTCACACCAGTATAGCTTGTCTCTTCCATTTTTTTAAAAAAATTTTTTTAACATTTATTCATTTTTTAAGAGAGAGAGACAGAATGCAGGCAGGGGAAGGGAAGAGACAGAATCTGAAGCAGCCTCCAGGCTCTGAGCTGTTGGCAACAGAGCCCAATGCGGGGCTTGAATTCGTGAACCTGAGATCATGACCTGAGCCAAAGTCAGACTCTCAACCAACTGAGGCACTCAGGTGCCCCATATCTTCCATTTTTTAAAAACATATTTATTTTGAGAGAGAGAGCATGCATGTAAGCAGGGGAGGGGCAGAGAGAGAGGGAGAGAGAGAATTCCAAGGAGACTCCATGTGAAGTTTGATGCAAGGTTTCATCTCAATCGTGAGAGCATGACTAGAGCCGAAATCAAGAGTCAGACGCTTAAATGATTGAGCCACCTAGGCACCCCTAGCTTGTCTCTTCCTATAATTCAGTTGGCAAATGTGTGTAAGAGAAAATTGGTAGAGGTAATTTGGGAAGGAGAGGCTGGCATTATCAGACTATCACCCTGCTTTCTGGGCAAAATAGCTTTCACCAGTTATTGGTGGCCTCCCTTGTCTTACATCAAAAACTGGAAATGGAGTTCTCCAAGTGAGCATAGTCCTACTGCATAGTGCCACACAGGGCTGTAAGATGGCTAGAAGAAATTGCTAACAGGATTTAGAAAACTGTCCATCATTGTGGCTGGCATTTTATGGTATGCAGAGTTCAAACACCAATTTTTGACAAAATCACAGTCTCTTATGAACCCCTAGTGACTAAGAGACCCTTATATGTGGTAAATGTGGTGAGAAGGTGATCTTTACATTTGTCTTTGATTGAATATTAGCATACAGTTGAAGTGAAGCTTCAGGTGATGACCAATGAACCTTAGTTATGGAAGCTAAACACTTTTGTACTGATTTCGCACTGCTGAAATTTTAGCTGTAGCAATTATAACAAATAGAGAAGGGGTTAGTAATACCTTTTAGGTACTATACTTTTGTAAATTTTTGCTAATGAAAAAAAATCTATGAAATTATATTAAACTTCTTGCCTTAATTTGGCATAGTGAATATAATTTTCTTTTTTTCTTCATGACTCTAATTTTTGTTAAACATAAACATCTTTTGGGGCACCTGATTGGCTCTATCAGTTAAGTGTTTGACTTAATTTCTGCTCAGGTCATTGCTCTCACGGTAGTGACATCTGAGGCTCTTAGCTAGGCACGGAGCCTGCTTAAGATTCTCTCCCTATGTCCTGTCTCTTTCCTGCATGCAAGCCTGTGTGCATGCATTCTCTCTCAAAAAAAATAAAAAAAACCCAAAAAACAAAACAAACATCTTTAAAAAAAATTTTTTTTAATGTTTATTTTTGAGAGAGACAGAGCGTGTGGGAGGGAGGGGCAGAGAGAGAGGGAGACACAGAATCCAAAGCAGGCTTCAGGCTCCAAGCTATCAGCACAGAGCCCGACATGGAGCTTGAACCTGTGAACCGTGAGGTCATGACCTGAGCCAAAGTTGGATGCTTAATTGACTAAGCCACCCAGGTGGCCGAAACCCAACATCTTTTTAAAAAAGACTGTTTTGTAGATAATGGGGCAATGTATGGCCAGGTCGGTGCTGTACCACAATTGCTTCTGACACTTTTACTGTAAGTCTTTGCTTCCCTTTGTCAGCATCACTTAAGACACTGGTATCAACATATGATTTGTTGCATCCATCCTCAGTCTCTTTTTGAGTCCATCTTATTTATGCCCAGCTTCATGGATTTGTTTCTTACCTTTTTTGTTGTTGTTCCTTACATTTTTGACTCCTGACCTTTTCTACTGAGTGACATCCTTTTACAACTTAAACTTGATATTTGACTTTTTTTTTTTCCATTTTAGACTTTTGGTTTACCACTAACAAGTGTTTTGTTATTTTGAAAATAATTGTATTTTCCCTGTTCAGTTCATCTGATTAGATTTGGCCTAGGAAATGTCTCTTGTTTAAGACTCTTGGGACTTTCCTATTAAATGCTACCCCAGCCAAATTTTTTCTCAACATTAGTGTGACAAGGCACTTTAGATGTGTTTAAAAAAAAATTTTTTTTTTAACGTTTATTTATTTTTGAGACAGAGAGAGACAGAGCATGAATGGGGGAGGGTCAGAGAGAGGGAGACACAGAATCTGAAACAGGCTTCAGGCTCTGAGCTGTCAGCACAGAGCCTGACGCGGGACTCGAACTCCCCACGAGATCATGCCCTGAGCCGAAGTCGGCCGCTTAACCGACTGAGCCACCCAGGCGCCCCTAGATGTGTTGTTTTTAAAGATGACCACATTTCTGGGGTGCCTGGGTGGCCCAGTCAGTTGAGCGTCCGACTTCAGCTCAGGTCGTGATCTCACGGTCTGTGGGTTTGAGCCCCGCGTCAGGCTCTGTGCTGATAGCTCAGAGCCTAGAGCGTGCTTCGGATTCTGTGTCTCCCTCTCTTTGCCCCTTCTCCGTTCATGCTCTGTCTCTCTCTGTGTCAAAAATAAATAAACATTAAAAAATAAACAAAAAAAAAAAAGATGACCACATTTGTCAGTACCATTTTCTTTTTATTTTTTCTTAATTTTTTTTTAAACGTTTATTTTTGAGACAGAGAGACAGAGCATGAACGGGGGAGGGTCAGAGAGAGAAGGAGACACAGAATCCGAAACAGGCTCCAGGCTTTGAGCTGTCAGCACGGAGCCCGACGTGGGGCTCAAACCCACGAACTGGGCGATCACGACCTGAGCTGAAGTCGGACGCTTAACTGACTGAGCCACCCGGTGCCCCAGTACCATTTTCTTATAGAGGTTAGACTTTGACCATTAGGGTCCTTTTATTTGTATGCCTTTATGCATAAATAATTACTGAATTAAAGACAGAACTAGATATCTTGCAAGTGTTATTTTCCTCAAGAAAATTATATTACTGTTGCTTTATCTGCCTGGTTTTATTAACTCTTGAATAAGTCAGACCATGAATCTTTGATACACTTCCTTTATGCTTCAATCTTTTTTTTTTTCCCATCTATATTTGTATTTTGGTTAGGTTGTATAGGACTGCTCCTCATGATTCCAGTAATTAATGCTAGGGCACTTGATAAATGTTCAAAAAATTTTTAAGAAGTGGGGCACCTGGGTGGCTCAGTCGGTTGAGCGTCCGGTCATGATCTTGCGGTCTGTGAGTTTGAGCCCCGCGTCAGGCTCTGTGCTGACAGCTCGGAGCCTGGAGCCTGTTTCAGATTCTGTGTCTCCCTCTCTCTCTGCCCCTCCCCTACTCATGCCCTGTCTCTCTCTCTGTCAAAAATAAATAAACATTAGGGGCGCCTGGGTGGCGCAGTCGGTTAAGCGTCCGACTTCAGCCAGGTCACGATCTCGCGGTCTGTGAGTTCGAGCCCCGTGTCAGGCTCTGGGCTGATGGCTCGGAGCCTGGAGCCTGTTTCCGATTCTGTGTCTCCCTCTCTCTCTGCCTCTCACCCGTTCATGCTCTGTTTCTCTCTGTCCCAAAAATAAATAAAAAACGTTGAAAAAAAAAATTAAAAAAAAAATAAATAAATAAACATTAAAAAAATTAAAAAAAATTTTTTTAAGAAGTAATGCAAAGATTAGAAATGTGTGTGTGTATGTATATATATATATATATATATATATATATATATATATAAAATGCAAGTTTTATATTGTTATCTGTAGTATAATCTATACAACTTTAACCTATACATACATACTTATACCCGATACATACTTTATTTAGGTTGTATATATAGTTTATACTTTAGGCTATATTTATCAGGAAATAGGTTAATATGCATTTAACCTGGAGGCAGAAGGACTTTTAACATGAAATGAAAAGCAGGAGCATTAAATAAGAATATTAAGAGATGTATTAAAATGAAACAAAATCTGTGTAGTAAAAATACCATTAGCAGAATTTAATGCCATATTTTATGTATGATTTGTATGTAGGACATATTCTTTACATTTGGCAGAATGTGGAAATATTCATGTATATGTGCTCTTATAAATCAATAAGATTTGGGCAAAAAGAGCAAAGGTCATGAGCAAGGAATTAGCAAAAGAGGGAATACAAGTGACCAGTAAACATATGAAAAAATTATCAATCTTATTTATAATCAAAGTTAGAAAATAGAAAAAGACAACAATATTTGTCAAACTGGTAAGAATTAGAAAAACACAGTAACGCTTAAGAATTGGTTAGTATTCAGGGAAACAGCATCATAGCTTGTAGGTTTGAATTGTACAACTTTTATAAACATTTGTATAACCTTATATGTAGAAGGTAGCTGGTGACATATATCAAAAACTTAAAAACTTCTTTTTACCTAGAAATTCTACCACTAAGAATTTATCCTAAAGATATAACAGGATAAATATATATGCTAATAGTGAAGGATTAGATAAGATGGTTATGGTGTATATTTTTTTTTAATTTTTTTTTTTTCAACGTTTATTTATTTTTGGGACAGAGAGAGACAGAGCATGAACGGGGGAGGGGCAGAGAGAGAGGGAGACACAGAATCGGAAACAGGCTCCAGGCTCTGAGCTGTCAGCCCAGAGCCCGACGCGGGGCTCGAACTCACGGACCGCGAGATCGTGACCTGGCTGAAGTCGGACGCTTAACCGACTGCGCCACCCAGGCGCCCCTGTTATGGTGTATATTTTAATGTAGTGGAATGCTAGTCGGCTTTTAAAAATGAAATAATAGATTATATTTAGTGATATGAAAAATGTTCAATGGAATAATAGATTATATTTAGTGATATACAAAATGTTAATAATGCAAGGAAAATTTTGGACATAAGTCTCAAACATGCCCTACTCTGAAAATTAGCCTTGTGGATATCACTGGTTACCCAAGTATAACAACAATGGGCTCCTGGCTGGCTCATTTGGTAGAGCATGTGACTCTTGATCTCGGGTTATGAGTTCGAGCTCCATGTTGGGCATAGAGCTTACTTAAAAGAAAAAAAAAGATTTCTTAGGGCAGCTGGGGTAGCTCAGTCAGTAAGCATCTGACTTTGGCTCAGATCATAATTTCATGGTTTGTGAGTTCAAGTCCCACATCAGGTGAGCTCGAGCCCTGCTTTTGGTGAGCCCCACTTATCTGTCTCTCCCTCTCTCACTCTCTCTCACTTGTGCCCTCTCTCTCTCTCAAAAAAAAAAAAAAAAAATCCAAACATTTGAAGATGAGTGGTTACTTCATTGGAGCAATATGTTGTTTGCTTCTCAAATTCAAATGTATTTCTTTAATTGTAATTATTCTCTTGGTAAGTCTATAAGTAATATTCAAATTTTATCCTATATCAATGATCTGCCTTATAAAGAGTAATAGCTTTTTAAAAATAGAAAACATATAGGCAAGAGGGTTGTTTAGCTGTGTGCCAGGGAAAATATTGCTAACACATTTTATTTTATTTTATTTAGTGTCAGAAATTTGGAGAATATCACAAAGATGATCCAAGCTCCTTCAGATTTTCAGAAACTTTCTCCCTTTACCCTCAGGTGAGTAGATAAAAGGTCCATGTTCTTTTCTTAGTGTTGACAGTAGCATTGGGTCTCATTTTTCCTGTTGTATTTTATTACTCATCTTATAGGACCTGTTGTATTAGGTTATTCTTTTGGTAATGTTGTAAGTTTGGGATAGCTGAGAAATCACTATTGTGCTTGAGTAGTCAGTGAAAAGTATATAGTATTTTTTTTTTTTTACACCCACCCCTAAATGTATAGTATTTTTATGATGGCCTTGAAAATATTCATCTCTTTGTGGTGAGTAGAAATTTACACTGGAGTCCTAGTGTGGAGTAGAATCAGATGTCAGGCAGATTAACTTTCAACTTTCCATCTAATATAAAGGATCTAATTACAGTAGTACCAAAAGGAAGTAACTGTACTGGTCAGCTAGTCTTACAGAACAATCTGATATACCAGGTAAATAGAAAGAGCTGATTTTATGTATCTTAGGGAAGTTTTTCCACTTGGGTAGTTGAATCTACCTGTCTTATTTTGATCGATATTTAAAAAAGTCTAGGTTGCTTATTTATATGATGAATAGCATAGATAACATTTATTCACCTGAGTTCTGTGTGAAGGGAACTTTAGGAGAATAAAGATGGCTGACATGGATCCTCCTTTCAAGGATCTTTCAGTTTGAAGGGTGTCATTTGGAATATACCTAATGCAGAACAGAAAGAGAGAAATGCTATGAGAGATATGCAAAACTTAAAGGAAATTTAGAGGAATCCTTCCAAGTGAATGTTGTGATACACCTTTATAGAAGAAGGAGCATTTTAGCTCAGTCTGGAATAATGATTATATTGAGATGTGGAAATTTAAATTTTGCCCGTGAAAACTTTGCTTAAACCTTCAGCTTTCTTTTCTGAACTACTCTTATTAATATTTTTTTTGAACATTTTTTATTGATCTCTGGTGTAGAAACTTGTTGTTTATGCAGGGAGACTTCCCTAAACCTCTGGTTGCAGGTTTGGAGAACTAGCAAAAGGCAGAGTCTATTTGTTTTAAAGCAGACAGAACCGTTTCTGATTTGGGAATCCTTAGGCCTATTAGTAGCAGAAACTAATAGGAAAGAGAATGAAGGCATTAGCCTAATAAGTATTTGACTGAAAGCCATACACTTTCCTTTTTCTTCTCTCCTAACTCCAAACCTTCTCTTTAGGCTTTTGATAGCTGATAGATCTCCCAAGAGATCTGGACATCCCATCTTTTCCCCTCTATTGGAAATAGCAGAGGGCCCAGAAATAATTTTTTTGGGGGGGTTTCAAAGCCTGATGGTCTTCCAAAAGGTGGCATAGCTTACATTTAAAGAAGGTCTTTATTTCTAAAATATTTACCTCCAAATTTACCAATTACACATTTCTGTTGGTAAGGAATGGCTAAAGTGGTGAGGGATGAGAGAGCCTCTCAGTGAGTTCTGATCACTGAAAACAGAAAAGGAATGAGAATGTCACTGAGCTGCCTTTGCTGGGAGAGAAGCGTGGACTGAGTCCCAGGCAGGAGCAACACACAAGCACTTGGGCCCTGAGGGCTGAAGGAAGTTGGGAGGAAACTCCAAGACAACTGAGAGTTCTTTGGAGAGCTGATTCTGTTGATTGTATCTGAGACTCTTATTCAGGCCTAACTCTTCCCCTTTTGAGCTCTTTAATATGAGGAGTGGGTAGAAGGAAAGTGAAAGGAGAAAGAAGTAATGAAAAAAAGTCTAGAGTATGTTTCTTAGGGATGAGGAAGAACTTAAAAATGTGAATATATGTAAGTCCTTTTCTTTTTTTTTTTTTTTTTTTTTTTTTTGTCATCGCTGACCCTTCCCAGTACAACTTTTGGGAGCCCTACAAAAAGTAGAAAATCTGTTAATCTACTTTTACTCTTGGAGTCTTTTGATGGTGGTAAGGAATAGTAATAAAAAAGTTCAGAGTTGTGGCCAAAGACATGAGGAATAAAAACAAAGGATGCTGATAATGCACAATGTAGTATAACTTAGACCAGAACAAGGAGTTTTTTGTTCCTATTTTTGTTTTCCTTTTGAGTCACCTCTTTTACTTTTAATTTTTTTATTGTTTTGTATATACATACACACACACACACACACCTACACACATGTTTTTAATTAACTTATTTTTTGAGAGGGAGAGAGTGCACATGTGAGCTGGGGAGAGGGGCAGAGGGAGAGAAAGAGAGAATCCCAAGCAGGCTCCATGCTGCGTGTAGGGCACCGTGACCCTGAAAGTATGACCTGAGCCAAAATCAAGAGTTGGACACTCAATGGGGTGCCTGGGTGGCTCAGTTGGTTAAGCGTCTTACTTCTGCTCAGGTCATGATCTCGCGGTTCGTCAGTTCGAGCCCCGCGTCGGGCTCTGTGCTGACAGCTCAGAGCCTGGAGCCTGTTTCGGATTCTGTGTCTCCCTCTCTCTCTGCCCCTCCCCTGCTTGTGCTCTGTTTCTCTCTCTCTCTATATATATATCTCAAAAATAAAATGTAAAAAAAAAAATAAAAAAAGTTGGACACTCAACCGAGTGTCTTGTTGTTGAATTATATTTTTAAATAACTGATAAAGATCATAGTAAGATTCTGAGGAGTACAGTTTAGAATGTTCTTATTATAACTTGTTTTATTGTGTTAATAGTTATAATCAGGTGCTTTTGTAATAGTAAACTGTTGCAATAAAATCAGTAAAACCTATCTCACATGTTTTTTTCTTGTAGTTTATGTTTCATTTAAGAAGATCTCCTTTCTTGCAAGTTTTTAACAATAGTCCTGATGAGAGTTCATATTATCGTCATCATTTTATGCGTCAAGATTTGACTCAGTCTCTAATCATGATTCAGCCTATTCTGTATGCATATTCTTTTAGTGGACCACCAGAGGTAAGAGAAACAGAAAACAAAAATTGGTTGTTGCTGTGATGTGTCATCAAAAAGTGAAAACAATTAAGTTTTTCTTGGAATATAGTTACTACATACAAGAATTTAGTTTAAGAAGTTATGTTACATTATTCATATATTTGCAGATATTTATGAGTGCTTATTATATGCTAGATTGCACTAGGAAATCATTTAAAAAAATAAAAAAATTGAGGTGGAAGAAACTTTTAAGATCAATTTATGCAGTTATTTGGTTGATCAAATTCTGTAGGGTTTATGATTGTTCTCATATCTTTAACAGTGCCCAGAGGTAATGATTCTAGAACCTGTAGCTTATTCCAGGGTTTAGTGTCTGACAGGACATTCTGTCTGAACAAAGCTTCTTGCTTAAAATGTCATTTTCTTGTAGCCTCTCTTGAACATGAGATACAGTTGATTATAAAGATGTATGCTTAGGTGATGATAAAGTTATCCGTGATAAAGCTATGCCATTCCTAGCAAACTGTCCCACTTATTTTAACCTATTATCAAATAAACAGTTTTTTCTATTTTGTAGCTAATGTTGTCTGTTTTACCACTTAAAAGTAAATAATGACTATATATGAAAATAATATTGAAGAATGGTCAGTATAAAGAGGGTATTTATAATATCTCTTGATTCATGATCTCTCATGATGCCTTTATATACTGTTTTGTAAAAAATAGTTTATAAAACATTCTATTTTGTTACTATAATTTTTTTTAGCAGTTTGTCATAGTTTCTACTTTTCTAGAAAATATAAGGTGTTAATGTGATGGTCTAGTTATTTATTTGGTCTTGTAGTTCTTTGAATCAGGAAAGAAAGTTTTAGAGATTTTGTTTCTAATTTCAGAGTAATATATGTAAATTTAGATACCTGTAAAATGTAGATTACTGTTTAGAAGAAATTTGGAATCCCACCATCCCTATTACCTGCTGCTGTTAAATTCTAACCTTGCCATTTAATCCATGAACGCCATTAGCTTCATTTACTTAAGGCTTTGCTTTTGGAGTTTTCCTCCTTCCTGCATCATCACCTGCTGTTCCTCTGGATCATTCTCATTAACACAGAACCCTAAATAGCACCCACGTTAAAAACCAACAAACAGAACCACCTTTGGCTTCACATTTTTTCTAATTGCCACCTCATTTCTTTGGTCTCAGTTGCAGCTAAACTCAGTAAGTTACCTGAGTAACTGTATGATCTCACCTCACATTCTCTTCTCAACCTAGATGATTCAGATTCTTGTCCCTAACATTACACAGAAACAACTCTTACCAAGCGGCTACCAATGTCCCACATCTTGCCAGAACTCTCAACAGCATTTACCTAATGAGGATTGTCCTTAGAAACCTTTTGTCCTAGGCTTCTCTGACACCTGCAGTACCTACTAGTTTTCCTCCTAATCACTGCCTGTTCCTTCTCTGTCTCCTTTTGCTGACTTCTTCCTTTCAGATCTCTTAAGTGTTGGCATGCTCTAGGGCTCTATCTCTGGATTCTTCTCTGTCTTCCTTTCTCTGAGTGATACAGTATAATCACATAGCTTTAATTACCATCTTTATGCATGTGATACCCAAATATATGTCATTAATTCTGGCCACTCCCTTTCATTTTCTATTTAGAACTATTTTTCTGTCTCCAAATTTCCCCTTTCCCAAGCTTTTTTTTGTCTGTCACTCAGTGGGGTCATCACCAGACTTAGGAGTTATCCCTAATTTTCTCTTGGCTTTACTCTGGTTTTCTATTGTTACCTTAGTTGTGATTTCTCAGAAAATTAAAATATACTGTAAGAATTCATGAAAGCAAGATGTCTTAAGTTATAAGGTAGAAATTTAAAGTTTTAAAAATATCTTGGAAAGATCTATTTTGTATCTTTAAATAATTTATTTTTCCATCTTCCTCTTCTCTCATTGTTTTCTTCCATTAGCCGGTTCTTCTTGATAGCAGCAGTATTCTTGCAGATCGCATTCTTCTCATGGACACGTTCTTCCAGATTTTGATTTACCATGGTGAGGTAAGATTCCATAGCATTTAAAGCTATGCATGTATGTGCAATAAAATCTTTTTATTTATGGAAACTTTCCCCTCTTCACTAAATGGCTACTGTTTCCTCTATGATAAACTTTTATTTCCATTTTTATAAAATAGGTTTAAATATGATTTTTCCTACTACAGGTTTTTAGACTTCATTTGCAGTTTACCCACCTGTGGTTATTTTGTCCATTTGTCTACATACGATTCAACAAGTGGATTTTACACAAAGCATAGTATTGTGAAAGTAAGGACATTGATGTAAACATAGGAGTATAATACTTTTGATTTTACCTGAAGACCTCAAGAGGAGAAAAGTCTGCCTTTGTCAGTAGGCAGGCTTTCCCTTTCATTATTTCACGTAATCATTTAAAAAGTATTCTGTATGATGTGTATAAAGCACTTTGTTCTTAAAAATATTCCACATGATCTAAAAACTCATTTAAAGCATAAGTGAATTAAAATTTATACCTTCTCTTAATTGGAATGGTAAATTATTGAAAAGAGAAGAATATTTGAGTAGTCAGTAAACTTTAATTCAGTTCTTTAGCAGAGGTCTGTTCATTCCTGCACTTACTCACTCAGCAATAATTAAATGCTTTCTCTGTATAAGAAAGTACTGTTTTCTGGATGCCTTGAAAGATAGAGATTCGTTTTTCATAGACCCACACTCAAACTTCTAGTCTAGAATTATAGTAACTTGTGCAGATTTACTTTTCCAATTGTTTTAGTTGTGAGTTTAGATTTGCACTGTAAGAGTAGAGGTGTTACTCAAAATATCCTTTTGAGTAATATTGTCTAGACCTTTTAAAAGATTTACTGATTATTGTTTTTAATTGATATCAGTACTAATGTCCTTTAATTTTTAAGAATAATGCCTATTACATGACAGTGAAATATTTTGCTTTTGTGTGTGTGTGTGTGTGTGTAATTTTAAGTAGCTTGTTAATGTAATTAAAGGAGAAGTCTGAAATGCACATGACTGTTCCTCTGTTAACTACAAAGATATAAAGTGATGCAGAGTATGTATTGACTGATGCAGTTAAGTTAGAAACCAAACCAAATTTAAATTTTTGGTTGATTTAATCCCATGCTTTTTGGAGCCATTACCTTAATAAAAGAATTGACTCAGATGATCTTTCCAGGCATATTTATAGTGTTATTGCTATTATTATTAAAGTTTTTATGTTTTCATGTCTTGCTAGAATGTAACTCCATTGATAAAGATTTTATAATAGTCGGTGATTAATTTTGAAGTATCTGGGAAGTCTTCTGTTAGCAAATTTTCTGGTTTATTACTTCTTTTTACTTTTAAAGGAGAAGTAACCTCATTTTTCATGTATTTACTCAAAAATACGTAGTATTAATTTAAAACCTGAGATAAATGAAATAATGATCTATAGTTTTCTTATTTTCTGAAGATTAATTCCTTTCTAAAAATCTCTTAAAGATTTTGAATAGGTAAGAAATTAAAAGTAATAATTCCTTTAATTGTTTTAAAATTAGACCATTGCACAGTGGCGCAAGTCAGGATACCAAGACATGCCAGAATATGAAAATTTCCGCCATCTTCTACAAGCCCCAGTGGATGATGCCCAGGAGATTCTTCACTCCAGATTTCCAATGCCAAGATACATTGATACTGAACATGGAGGTAGCCAGGTAAGTACAGTTAATTTGCTTGTTGCTAGTTTTGTAATGAGTTGTTGCTATTTGCCTTCTGACTTTAATTTGAATAGACTGCTTCCCAAAGCAAGTAAAAGAGGGAGGAGATGGATAGGAGGAGGTTTACAAGGGAAAATATGCTTGCTTTTTGCCTTAGCTTTGAGTGCAAAGCAGTAGTTATTGACTCGTTACCTAAAGCTAGCAGTTTCTCCCATCTTCTGCTACCAGCCCAGATTTAATAACAGAGCCAGGATGGTGTTATCGTGGTTTGTCTGCTTTAGCTGAGCAAGAAGAGCAAGTTGGAAAATAATTTAGTGTACCTTTTTCAGTGTAATTTTCTTTAATCTGTGTATTTAATGAAAAAGTCTATGAATATGAAGTTTATGGTAACAATTTTTTTGTTTTCTTCATTCTGTCATTTCAGTTTTCTAGAAAATGTCATGTAATAGGAAAACATTATGATATTACAAAAGGCTTTGTGGTTTTTAGAATTATTAGGATTAAATAAGATACATGTACATATACACATGTACATATATATGTGCATATAGCCTTTCAGAAGGCTAAGTTGAAGACCCCTTAACATACACTCTTTTTTTTTTAAATGTTTATTTATTTCTGAGAGAGAGAAAGTGCAAGCAGGGAAGGGACAGAGAGAGAGGAAGATGCAGAATCCAAAGCAGGCAACAGGCTCTGAACTGTCAGCACAGAGCCCAACGTGGGGCTCAAACTCATGAACTGTGAGATCATGACATGAGCCAAAGCTGGACACCCAACTGACTGAGCCACTCAAGAGCCTCCTCCCCTCCGCCTTTTTAAATTTAATTTGAGGTTGAGAGTAAGTGGGGGAAAGGGGCAGAGGGAAAGACAGAGAATCTCAAGCAGGCTTCATGCTCAGCATGGAGCCTGATGTGGAGCTCAATCCCATGAGCCTAGGATCATGACCTGAGCCAAAATCAAGAGTTGGATGCTCAACCTACTGAGCCACCCAGACACCCCCATACACTTTTTTTTTTGTTTTTTAACTTTGTTTTTATTTAGTTTGAGAGAGAGAGCAAGCAGGGGAGGGACAGAGAGAGAGAGAAACAGAATCCCAAGCAGGCTCTGTGCTGTCAGCATAGAGTCCGATGTGGGGCTCAGTCTCATAAACCATGAGATCACGACCTGAGTAGAAATCAAGAGTTGGACACTTAACTGACTATGTCACCCAGGTGCCTCAGGTGCCTCTGTACACTCTGAAAACACTTTTTACTTCTCCCTTGTAATTTTATTAGAATTATAATAAAGTAATTATAGATTATTATAAGTTTGTTTCTCTTCTCCTTAAAGGCAGGGATCTTGCTTCATTTATTGTTGTATCCGTAGTGCCTAGTGCAGTATTATAAAGTAGGTGGTAAATATCAGTAACTGTTATTCAGAAATGATAGCAGTTATTTTTAGGATTTTATTATATTTATAATAGGAGCTACCACGTATTGAGAATTTGCAAAGCTGATAGTACTTTACACACCTTATCCCATTGGACCCCTCTAACAGTTCTGTTGTTACCTCCATTTTACAGATAATAAAACCAAGACTTAGGTTACTTGTCGCCAAGGAAACACAGTAAATGGAGAAACTGGGATTTGAATCTAGGTGTTCTGACTCTAGAGCCAATTTTCTTGTGTTAAGCTGCTTACTCATAGAGTAGAAAATGATTTTGTGTGGTACTAAATTTCAAAAGATAGGACTGCTTGTGTTCTTCCAATATGAAATTATATTCATGCCTGGTTCTCTCATCAATGTCTTACCATCTTACCATGTATAGTGCTATTTTCTGCTTTTATTTTAGTTACTATTTTTACAATGATATGACTTAATGGATAGATGGTTAAAATGTTAGGTAACTTGTCTTATGGAATAGCCTGCAGTTTAAAAAAGTTTGAGAGTCATTGTTTAAAGAATGTGTAGGTCACTTTTTGGAACTTCAAACCTCTGATGATGTTTCAGACCAAGTGTTTAGTAAAATTCACACTAATCTTGTCCTACTTGTTGCACACATAATTTTTATATACTGAATTTTTTACTAATTTATTATTTGTTGTTATGAATGTATGATTTAGAGAGAAGAGGGTATATTTATTTGTAACATGTAGTGGCCTACATATTTCCAAAATTAGTTCATTTTTAAAAAGTTGCCTTTTAATTAAATTTTAGATCACATAATGTATTTGTTTGGCTCATATTAACTAAATCTATTTTTGATGGATGTTATTTCTTCTTTGCTTTTAAGGCCCGTTTCCTGCTTTCAAAAGTCAACCCTTCCCAGACTCATAATAATATGTATGCCTGGGGACAGGTAAGTGCAAATAGTGGATTTGGGAAATTATTTCTTTATGTATTTATAGTTTGTCATTTTAATGAGAACTACACATTTTCCTACATATTTGCTAATGATTTCTGTTGCAAAAGTAATGAAAAAATGAGTAGAAAATCGAATTAAGCATTTGGTGGCACCATAGAAAATAAAAAGTAATTATGTCAAATAGAATTCCTTCATATCCCAAGTTTAATACTACACCCTTGAGACAAAAAGCAATATAGTGTATAAGATAGGAAGTGATGATTTAAGCTAATACTAGGACATGAACTACAAAAGGGCCACACATAGTAAGTTGGAGAGGTCAGGGATTGTAGTTGAATAAGAGTGGCAGGAAGCCTGGAAATCATTGTTAATATATTTTAATTTTTTTAAATGTCCTACCTCTTGATACAGTATATCAACATTTATTGAGTGTCCAATGTACAGAATTCTGTATTGGTACTTTAGAGTACATAGTGATCATCCTTTTTTTTTTTTTTTTTTTTTTAATGTTTCAGGTTCTTATTTAAATTCTAGTTAGTTAACATACAGTGTAATATTTGTTTCAGGAGTAGAATTTAGTGATTCATCGTTTTTATCATCCCTGCTTTTTTTTTTTTATTTTTTAAAATGTGTATTTATATTTTGAGAGAGACAGAGACTGAGTGTGAGCCAGGGAGGGGCAGAGAGAGAGGGAGACACAGAATCTGAAGCAGGCTCCAGGCTCCGAGCTGTCAGCACAGAGCCTGACATGGGGCTTGAACTCACGAGCCATGAGATCATGACCTGAGCCCAAGTCAGACACTTAACCAACTGAGCCACCCAGGTGCCCCTTGATCATCCCTGCTTTAAAAGAGTTTGTAGTCTAGTATTAGGAAAAGATACATATCTGAGTAATTAAAATACACGAGTCATTATAAGATATGTTCTTTTACAAAGATATAAAATATAGAGGGTTTAGAGAAGGAAGAGAGGAAGAGAGCACATGGTGGCAGCAGGAGACAGTGTGTGATAAGAAAAGAGCTCAGGAGAGAGGACATTTCCTTATAGAATGGTTACTGTTTGAAGAAGTAGAAATTGTATGAGGAAGGGAATTCCAGGTAGAGGACAGTAAGGTACAGGGACATGTAGGGATGAATAGAACAATAAACTGGAAATGTATTGTGCAGTTAAATTGTAGAGGATTTTGAATGCCAGACTGAGTGCTGAGGAGCTGAATCTATTGGTAAGTAATAAAACATTACTAAAGGCTTTTGGGCAGAGGAGCAAATTTGAGTCTTAGAAAATATAGTTGAATCTTGAGATTAATTGAGAACAGTCTGTAGGTTGAAACTATATTTTGAAGTAATCCAAATGAGGGGGATTGAAGGCAAGATAGTGAAAAGGAATAGATTTTGGTGATATTTTAAAAGTGGAACCAGTGAGATTTGCTAGAAGTTGTAGGAAAGTAAAAGTTACTCTAAGGCAAGATCGCTAAATGCAAAATCTGAATTCTGATTGGATTCTAGATTAGAGAAAACAGCTATAAAGAACATAAATGGGATGATTTGTATCCCATTTGAATATGGACCATATATCAGATACAGGTATAATATTAAATTTCTGGAGTGTGATTCTGCTGTTGTGGTTATATAGGAGGGTGTCCTTGACCTTGGGAGATATATCCTGAAGTGTTTGGGGGTGGGGCACCTGATTGGCTCAGTCGGTTAAGCATCCGACTTTGGCTCAGGTCATGATCTTGCAGTTCATGCATTTGAGTTCCGTGTTGGGGTCTGTGCTGACAGCTTGGAGCCTGGAGCCTGCTTCAGATTCTGTGTTTCCCTCTCTCTCTGCTTCTCCCCTGCTCATACTCTGTGTATCTTTAAAAAATAAATAAACATTAAAAAAAACTGTTTGGGGGTAAAATACCATGAAGTGTTCAACTTACAGAAATGATTCAACAACAAAAAAAAAGGAGAGGAAGAATATATAGAAACAAAGCAAATGTGGCAAAATAAAATGTTAATCAGTGAATGTAGGTAGAGTATGTGGGTGTTCATTGTACTTTTCTCTCAACTGTTCTGTAGGTTTGAATTTTTAAAAAATAGTTGAGGGAGGGGCGCCTGGATGGCACAGTCAGTTAGGTGTCCAACTTCGGCTCAGGTCATGATTTCGCAGTTTGTGAGTTCGAGTCCTGCGTCGGGCTCTGTGCTGACAGCTCAGAGCCTGGAGCCTGCTTCAGATTCTCCTTCTCTCCTTCTCTCCTTCTCTCTCCTTCTCTCTCTTCCTTCTCTCCTTCCCTTCCCCCACTTGTGCTCTGTCTCTCTCTATCAAAAATAAATAAATGTAAAAAATAATTGAGGGAGTACAAGGTAAATGTAGGGTTTTGAGCCTGGGTAACTAGGAGAACATGTGCCAGTAAGTGGGAAGGTAGAGAGAAAACGTTTGATTTTAGGCACGTTGAGTTTGAGGTAACATCTAGATGGCCAAATGGAGCAGGCTGTTAGAAATTTGGGTTTGGTGATGAGGCAAGGATGTGAAAGTTGATCATGGACAAGTTATATTTAAAGTCATCAGTGTTACTTGTCCAAGGAAAGTGCAGAGAGGCAGAGGAAGGATGAGATAAACCTTGAGGAAGTACAAGTGGTAGGAGTATTTTATAAATAATCACAGAGGTGGGAGGAAAATGAAAAGAATACTATACCATGGCATAATAGGTGAGGGAGGACTTTATAGAAAAAAGAAGCAAGAGAGTTAACAGATTCTGAGATGCTGCAGATGTTTGAAGGAGGGTGAGGGTAGATGGATTTCAAGGGTCATTTGTGGCCCTGGTAAGCAGTTATTTTATTTTATTTTATTTTATTTTATTTTATTTTATTTTATTTTATTTTATTTTATTATTTTATTTTATTTTATTTTATTTTATTTATTTTTTTAATGTTTATTTATTTTTGAGAGAGAGACAGAGTGTGAGCAGGGGAGGGGCAGAGACAGAGGGAGGCATAGAATCTGAAGCAGGCTCTAGGCTCTGAGCTGTCAGCACAGAACCAAACGTGGGGCTCAAAATCATGAACTGTGAGATCATGACCTCAGCCCAAGTCGGACATTTAACTGACTGAGCCACCCAGGCACCCCTCTGGTAGGCAGTTTTATTTTATTTAAAAAAAAAATTTTTTTTAATGTTTATTTATTTTTGAGACGGAGAGAGACAGAGCATGAACGGGGGAGGGTCACAGAGAGAGGGAGACACAGAATCCGAAACAGGCTCCAGGCTCTGAGCTGTCAGCACAGAGCCCGACGCGGGGCTCGAACCCACCGACCGCGAGATCGTGACCTGAGCCGAAGTCGGACGCTTAACCGACCAAGCCACCCAGGCGCCCCTCTGGTAGGCAGTTTTAAATAGTGGTTGAGTAGAAGATAGATTGTAAGGAATTAGTGGGTGCTAAAGAAGTGGAGGTTGTAATTGTAAATGGTTCTTTTGCAAATTTAGCCTGATTTCAAGTAATAGGATAGAAGGTTGATTGTTATTAGGGTAAAGGCACGGAGTTTATTTGTAGACCAAGTATAAGATGCTGACAAAATAATAGCTTATAACAGCTTATAGATATTTAAGATCCTCAAAAGCAGATCATGTGATCACAAGCACGATATGGAGTTTCAGCATTGGTAAGGAGGCAGGACATTTATTTCTGCAAAAGCAAATGGTATGAAGGGTGATGACAGAGAAGGACATTGAGGAGAGAAAGCTCACATTGGGTAATTGCCTATTTCTTTTCAGTAATGGTGAATTATTTGCTAAGAGTGAGAAATGCTAGGGGTAAAGGACTAGAAAATAGAAAAGATGTTAAAACAGCTATAAGGAGGGGCACCTGGGTGTCTCAGTCGGTTAAGCATCAGACTTCGGCTCAGGTCATAATCTCGCGGTCCGTGAGTTCGAGCCCCGTGTTGGTCTCTGTGCTGACAACTCAGAGCCTGGAGCCAGTTTCAGATTCTGTGTCTCCCTCTCTCTCTGACCCTCCCCCATTCATGCTCTGTCTCTCTCTGTCTCAAAAAAAATAAATAAACGTTAAAAAAAAACAAACAAACAGCTATACGGAATATAAGAAAGCCACAGCAGGTAAATAAGAAGCTTTTACAGCAGTGAGGGGCCACTTTATTTACTATTAATTTCTGTAGCTTGCTTCCATTATGTTCTTTAGCCATGCTTTATAGTTCAGGCATTGCATCAAAGATGATAGACTTTGGGGGGTGATTTAGCACTTCGGATAAGAAAGATGGACACATTAAAGGGAGTGCAATAATTTAGAGCAATGTTAAATGACTATGAAGTTCAGGCTGGGTAGAAAATAAATGAAGCAGTGATTAGGATGAAGATGCCTTCTGTTTGAATATAGAGGTGCCTCAATATTTTGCCCTCATTTCTCTGCATACACTGTTCTTCTGGGCAATTGCATACATCCTGTGTCTTCAGCTTTCATCTGAGGCTAACTTACAAACCTCTCCCTTTGGTTTGGCCTCACATTGAGCTATAGACTGTTACATATCACTTGAGTTTCCTGTAGACATTTCATAAGCTGTGTGTGCCAACTTGAACTTCTCTTTCATACCATCTTGTTCTGCCTGACTTACTCATTTTTACAGAGGGCCCCACCATATCTCATTTCCCAAGGCTTGGAACTGTAGTCATTTGCATTTTATTTTCTCCCTTCTGTCTCTATTCACAAATGGTTGGATCTATTTCCCTTATCTGTTCCCTCCTTTCCCGGTCACTAACTGAGGTCAAGCCCTGTTACTATTCACATAGACTGTCAGTGCTTCAGCCCTTTTCTTTCCATTTTGGCACTGGCCAGAGTAGTCTCTGTAATGCAGTTCTTGGTCAGAGTACTTCCTAGAAATCTTTAATCTTAAATAACCCCTTATGGAATTACATATAAACTCTTTATAAGACCTTCTTTTGAGGGTCATTTATGGCATAATCCAAATAAGTTTTCCCACTTTTAGCTACTGTTTAGTCTTATTCCACTTTGAATATACTAAGCATGTTACCCTCTGTGTGACTTGTCCCTATCACCACTTGTACACATGGTAGCCGTCCATCAAGGCTGAGTTCAAAGTTCACTTACTCCTTGAAATTTTTTCTGTCATCGCATGACTTGATTTGTATACTATCTCTGCCCCTTCATTCCTTATTTTCATCCATTAAAAAAAAATTTTTTTTTAACATTTATTCATTTTTGAGAGTGAGAGAGACAGAGCATGAGCGGGGGAGGGGCAGAGAGAGAGGGAGACACAGAATCAGAAGCAGGCTCCAGGCTCCAAGCTGTCAGCACAGGGCCCGATGCGGGGCTCGGACTCATGGACTGCGAGATCATGACCTGAGCCGAAGTCAGACGCTCAACTGACTGAGCCACCCAGGTGCCCCTCATCCATTTCTGATGGGTCTTATCCCTCCCGTTAGATTGTAAGTTACTTGGGAGTAATAGCTATGTCCTTTTAATTTTTGACTTTCCACAGTACTTAAACGTAGCATGTATTGAGTATTACAGATCTGGGCAGGAGAATAGAGATTAGAGTATGGGAGCTTTGTGGAGGTGTTCAGGAGTTAAGGAGCATTTATGATATAGATAAATAAGTTGAATCCATGGTCTAAAAGTTCTGAAAGGTAAGGTTTTTATAGTGAGGATAGGAGCTCACTCTGGGAAGATGTAGAAAGAGTATATAGCACATGAGAGTAAAAAATGTATGCCCATATAATGGATATACATATACATCATCAATATCACCCTCTACCCCATTCCACTTGCTGTAGAACAAAAAGCCAACTATGACGTGGAATTTTGGAATACAGAATGTACCATAAGTCAGCCTTTCCATTATACTTTAGTTATCTTGGGGCGCCTGGGTGGCGCAGTCGGTTAAGCGTCCGACTTCAGCCAGGTCACGATCTCACGGTCCGTGAGTTCGAGCCCCACGTCAGGCTCTGGGCTGATGGCTTGGAGCCTGGAGCCTGTTTCCGATTCTGTGTCTCCCTCTCTCTCTGCCCCTCCCCCGTTCATGCTCTGTCTCTCTCTGTCCCAAAAATAAATAAACGGTGAAAAAAAAAAAATTAAAAAAAAAATATATATATACTTTAGTTATCTGAGTACTGGTTTTAGTTCTGGATCTCACAACTAAAGAGAAACTTGTTTAGGGAAAAAAGTTGCAAGAAAACAGGAAAGTAGCACCAGTTAATAAAGTTCATGGAAATGGTGATTAATCGTCAATATGGAGAAGGGGAGGTTGAAGGATACTTTAAAATAGTATTTGTCGGGTCCCCTATCAAATGCTCTGAGGGGCCAGGTGACTAACAGATGAGTGAAGCTGGATGAATATAAGAAAATCTGATACTCTCATTGTGAAGAGGCAATACCTGGGGTCAGAGGGCTTATGGGAAGGATACAGAAATCCTTTTCCAAAGGGGGTAACTGTTCCTCCCCTCCAGCTGATTGTTGCCATTCACATAATTTAGTTAACAAAATGTTGTGAGCCCACATTAATGCAGACCAAATAAAATATATCTTTGTAGCTTAATTTCTACATTAAAAAATATAGTTTAGGGGCACCTGGGTGGCTCAGTCAGTTAAGCGTCCAACTTCGGCTCAGGTCATGATCTCACAGTTCATGGGTTTGAGCCCCGCGTCTGGCTCTGTGCTGACAGCTCAGAGTCTGGAGCCTGCTTCAGATTCTGTGTCTCCCTCTCTCTCTGCCCCTCCCCTGCTCACGCTCTGTCTCCCTCTCTCAAAAATAAACAAACATTTAAAAAAAAATTTTTTTTTAATGTAGTTTAGATCATGTAAATAATAACTTGCTTCTTGCTTTTCTGGGTTTAAATTACAACATGGGGGCACCTGGTTGACTCGGTAGAGCATGCAACTCTCGACCTCGGGGTCGTGAGTTCAAGCCCCACATTGGGCATGGAGCCTACTTAAAAAAAAATTACAACATGGAGATGTAGTTGGTAGACTTATAAAGAACTTGTTGAGCCATTAAACATGGAGAAACATCATTCTGGGCTGGTAGTTGAAACCTCTATAAGTTTTCAAAGTCTTCTCTTTGCCTTTTCTTCCTTGTATATTACAGAGTTTAATACGTGCTTGATATGCACGGTAAGACTTGGTAAATATTAGTTTTTCTTGTTATCAATGGGGAAAAAAATTAAGTCTCTCCCTAAAGATATTTTAAATAGGAAAGAAAATCTGTTTTAAACTTTGAAGTTTATTATAGCCTGGAAGCAAAGGCATTAGAGGCATAAATGAGAGCCCTAAGGTCTTTCTTGACCTACGATTTTTGTAAATTATGCTATTATTTTTATAGATATCATAACTAATAAATTGAATCTATGCTGTTTTAGTTACTGTGCTGAGATTTTTATGCAGTCCTATTTAACCATCAAAACACTCTTATGAGGGAGTACTATTAACTGTATTTTTCAGAAGAGGAAATTGAGGCTTATATAGCTTAAGTAACTTATCCAGCATCACATAGGCAAATTATGGCAGGTCTGGATTTGACTCTAGGCCTTTATGACTGGAGAATCTGAATTTTTAATCATTAAATTAAATTGATGATTGCTATTTAGGAAGTTAACTTGGTAGCCAGGTATTTTACTGAAAATTATACAATCTTACACTTTAGTTTTCTTTTTGTCAGAAATCGAGTCCCCAGTGAGTTTTATCTATGGATGGCCTGAAGAGGGCACCACAGCAACACTGTTTCCCCATTGCTTGTAGTGCTTCATATACTAAATGATATAAAGTTTAGATCTTTCTGCCTGAACCTGGATATATTTTAAGGAGGAAAAAGGCACAGTTGAAAAATTAAGATCAATCAGCTGCAAGTTTTTGATAAGTTTGAGGTGACCGTTACTATTTATAATTTCAAATAAGATCTCTACAGTATATAAATTAGAAAATTGATATATATTTTGCCTTGACCAGGAGAAATAGATCTGAGATTGGGTGAATTGAGGTGGAAAATGTGTAAATTGAAGAAAAATCAGGAATAGTTGCAGAAAGAAAAAATCCAAGAGCTACCAGGTTATTACTAGTCTAAGTCATATTTTTGAGACCTTTGCTTCTCTGTGTTAACTGTGAATGTTGAATAAGGAAAGATATTTCAGTGTTATAAAATAATAGGTTTTTCAGAAAAGGTAATAATGATAATAGTTGAAACATGTATTCCTGTTGTGTGTGTCAGGTATTCTGTTTCTTTATACAGTTGAACTTATTTAATCATTATAACAACCATGTGAAATAGGTCCTGTTATTATCCTTATTTTAAAGATGAGGAAACTAAGACACAGAGGGGTTAAGTAACTTCCTCAAAGTCATACAGGCAATAAGTGGCTGAGCAAGGAATTGAGCCCATGCAGTCTGGCTCCAAACTCCAAGCTGTTAATCCCAGTGCTATTGTCTTCCTTCCTTAACAAGTTTTTAAAATTCTTATAATTAGCTCATGAAAATACATAATAAAATGGACTTTTCTTTATTCAGCAGAAGTTATGGCAGGTCTGTGGCTATGCCAGACTAGAATTTACAAGAGCTATAAATTTCCATCTTACAGTTGATCCTCACTTGCTGATCTCTGAAAATTACCTAACTACTTTGTGTTAGATTTTTTATATTTACTTATAAATGAGAACTTGAGTATTAGGTGAAAAATTTAAAAATCCAGATATAAAATCTAGAAAACCTTTTTTAAAAAAATTTTTATTTATTTATTTTAAGAGAGAAAGAAAGAGTAAGTGGGGGAGGGGCAGAAAGCGAGAATCCCAAGCAAGAATCCTGGGGTTCAATCCCAGGAACTGTGAGATCATGACTTGGGCTGAAATCAAGAGTCAGATAGATTCTCAACTGACTGAGCCACCCAAGCACCCCTAGAAAACCTTTTTCATTATTAGTGGATTGGATTACCAGGGTCATTCTGTCAACACAGTTTTTATTAAAATAAAGAATAGGAATTTTCCCTAACTCTTGTTACGTAGAACCCACAGAGATCAATTAAAGTGACTTGAATGAAAAGTTATAAGAATAGTTTATTTTAAAAATGCTGTGTGGATGCCTGGGTGGCTCAGTCAGTTAAGTGTCTGACTTTGGATCTGGTCATGATCTCACAGTTCATGAGTTTGAGCCTTGCATTGGGCTCTCTGCTGTCAGCACAGAGCCTGCTTCAGATTCTCTGTCCCCTTCTCTGTCTGCCCCTCCCGCACTTGTTCTCTCTTTCCCTCTCTCTCAAAAAAACAAAAATTTAAAAATAAATAAAAATACTGTAAATATTCTTCCTTCCAACTGGCATTTCTGTTAAAATATGTGCAGTTTTTTTTTTTTTTTTAAAGTTGGGGGGAGAGGGCCAGAGAGAAAGGGAGAGAGAATTTCAAGCAGACTCCATGCTCAGTGCAGAGCCCAACGTGGGGCTTGATCCTGGGATTCTGGGATCATGACCTGAGCCAAAATCAAGAGTCAGATGCTCAACTGACTGCCACCCAGGTGCCCCCAAATATGTGCAATATTATTTTCCTTTTTTTTTATTTGAGAGAGAGCTTGTGAGCAGGGGCGAGGGGCAGAGGGAGAGGGAGAACAAGAGAACCTCAAGTAGGCTCCATGTTCAGCACAGAGCCTGACATGGGGCTCTATCCCATGACCCTGGAATTATGACCTGAGCTGAAAGCAAGAGTGGATACTCAACCAGCTGAGCCACCCTGGTGCCCCGAAATATGTGCAATTTTATTTTTTTATTTTTATTTTAGAGAGAAAGCGAGGGAGCACAAGCAGGAGAGAGGGAGAGAGGGGGAAAGAGAGAAGAGAGGGAGGGGAGAGAGAGAGGGAGGGGGGGAGAGAGAGAGAAAGGGAGAGAGAATCTTAAAAAGGCTCCATGCTGAGTGTGGAGTCCAGTGCAGGGCTCTATCCCATGACCTTGGCCAAAATCAAGAATCAGAAGCCCCAAATCAAGAGTCGGAAGCTCAACCGACTAAGCCACCCAGGTGCCTCTCAAGTGTATTTTAGTAGGCAGCAATAATCTCACCAAGAGAGATTTATTCCTTAGTAGTGATAAAAGCGGCAATACAGTCAAGACAAATGAGCACTTACTTTAGTACTATAAAGATTAAGTTGGGTCTGGAGCTATTCTGATTCTGCGGTGCAAATCTGATGCTGACCACTTACTGGTAATGCAGATTCTGCAAGTGAAAGGACATGGTTCAGAACAAGACTGCCCCCAACTTCAGATGCCAGCTGCAGGTGGGATCCCAGGTTCCCTGTACTTCTGACCAACTAGCTACAGATCTGTGTGTGTGTGTGTGTGTGTGTGTGTGTGCGCGTGCGTGTGTATGTGTGTGTGGTTGTAGGGGGTGGCTTCCCCACAAGCCCCCCCTCAGGTTTGATAATTCCCTAGAACAACTCACAGAACTCAGGAGAGCACTGTTACTTATGATCACAGTTTTATTTTAAAGATTACAAATAAGGATTAGCGAAGAGACCCACAGAGTGAGGTCTGGAAGGGTTCTAGATAGAGCTTTTGTGTTCTTTCTCTGTAGAATCAGGTTGTGTCACCCTCCTAGCATTGATAAATTTGTTAAACAGGAAGCTCCACTGAGCTTTGGTGTCCAGAGTTACTTGTTTGTTTCTTTACTACCAGCCAGGATTGATTGAATCTCCAGCTCCCTTCCTCTTTTCCCTCCCTTCACCTCACTTCCCTTCCCTAGAGGTCAGGCTGTCTTAAATCCCCCCACCCCACCCTCTAATCATATTGATCTTTCTGGTGATTGGCCCTCATCCTGAGTTATCTCATCTCAAAGCATAAACTCAAGTGTGATCTGAGGGCTTATGAATAACAAAGACACTATGTTTTCAAAGACACTATGTTAGGAAATTCCAAGGAATTTCCCTCTCGGGAACCTGGGACTAAGTAAGGCCAGTCAGATTCTGTATTATACAACTGGAGCATAGGCATTATTCTGCTTACAGTGATTTTCTTGTGATTTATTTATTTATTTACTTATTTACATTTTAAAAAATGTTTATTCCTTTATTTTTGAGAGAGAGAGAGAAAGAGAGAGAGTAGAGAGAGTATGAGCACACATGTGCACAGGCCGGGGAGGGGCAGAGAGAGAGAGAGAGGGAGACGGGATCCAAAGCAGGCTCTGTGCTGTCAGCACACTCTATGTTAAAACTGCTATGTTTTAATCATAGCAAATATCTTTCTTTTCTTCCAGGAGTCTGGAGCACCTATTCTCACAGATGATGTTAGTTTACAAGTGTTTATGGATCACTTGAAGAAACTTGCTGTGTCAAGTGCTGCTTGAAGTGCTAAGCATATTAAGGACACTTAAGATGAAAGAATACTTCAATTTCTTTTTTCAGTTTATCTGTGGAAACCAATACAGGTATCTCTCTAGACTCTTTGTATTAGTATGGTTTGAGACATGTGGAAAAATGTTCACATTTGTAGAATAAGCTGGAATATAAGAGCAATAAGAACAAATTTATTTTGCTTGCCACAGTATTATGGCTGGTTTTAGAAATCTGAGGTCTTTATAACTTAATTATGTTAAAGAGTTGAAATACAGTTGGCCTTGCACTACAGAGACATAACTCATTTGTATATTGCAGAAAAATACAAAGTGGCACTGAATGTCCTTGCTGACTTTTTGAAAACTTGTTTCTTGATTTTAACCAAGTAAGCAAAATCATTGACAGTAATGATAAATGTGAACATTTTTGCCTATTCATTGAAATATATCTGTGATTTTCAAGCACTTATATATACACCTTTTTCTGTACTTATTCTGTTAAGGCAGATTTATTTTTATGATGATTTGTTTAGGAATTATTTGACTTTATCTATGGTAATTTTCATGAAGATAATTTAATGTTTTTGGTCATTTGGAAAAATAGTTTAGAGATGGAAAGTTTTTTGGGGTAACAATCCCACAACTGACAAATGTGAAATTCCCATAAAGTACCCAACCTATGTAATGAGACATGATAAGTTTTTTAAAAAGGGAGATAGAAAATAAACCATTTTGTCAGAATGCGTTTTAGGAAGGCTTTGCAGTAAAATAACTGTCATCACTACTAAAGCAAATTTGGTTTTTACTGCATGGTTATGTTGTTTCCCCTTGTTTTTCTGAGGTAAATTTTACATTATATCCTTCAGTATTTTAACACTATTTTGGGAGTTTACATATTATTTCTTATTTCTGCTTCCATATTGTGAAATGTATTAAGTTCTTACTCAAACAGTATTATATAATATTTTGTTGAATTATATCATGTGGTGATGCTCAGTTTTATTTTGATTTATTCATTAGTATAATTCACTTTTACCTTTTAAAGTTTACTTGTAGCAAATGTTTACATTGCTAAAGCCAGATATGTTTGACAATGAAATTTATATCAAGTACTGCAAATAAAAGGTGGTGCTATGATAAATGCTTGGAAGGACAGTTTGATGATTGTACTTGCATGAACACAATCGTATGATAAAACAGAAACTTAAAAAAAAATGTTTATATGTTGTATTCAATTAAATAAATTGCTCTGTTCCATTTTATTTGAATTGAACTGTGCTAGGCCTAAATACCAATAAAATATACTTTTTCTGTGTTTTCCTGCTTATTTCAAAGTCTAATAAAGCCTGAGAAGCCTGATGTAAAATTAGACCAATTATAAAACCTGCTATGAGTAGATTAAAAAGTATTCATTTTTTAAGAATAGCTTTATTGGGGTATAATTCACACACCCACACAATTCACCCATTTAAAGTATACAGCTCAGAGGTTCTTAGAATATTCAGAGTTGTGTAATCATCGACCACAGTTATTTTAAATGTTTTTATGTATTTTTGAGGAAGAGAGGAAGAGCACAAACAGGGGAGGGGCAGAGAAAGAGGGAGACGGGGGTGTGAAGCAGACTCTGCAGTGACAGCAGAGAGCCTGATGTGGGAGTCAAACTCACAAGCTGTGAGATCATGACCTGAGCCTAAGACAGATGCTTAACCAACAGAACCACTCAGGTATCCCAACCACCATCAGTTTTCGAGTATTTTCATCCCCCCCCAAAGTAGTTGTTTTGGCTATAAGGAAATTGTGTTTTGGAGTTAAACACACTTTTGAAAGCCTCTGTGATGATGATACATGTTTATTTGTGTGGCCCCTTAACTTAAGCTCTTTAAGAATGCATTGTTACTCTCGAATGATAGAATTCAGTACTTACCCTTTACTTCTAACTCAATTACACAAGCTGAAGCACCTTTGTATTGAAGGGATAAGGAGGAGCAAATGTATTATGCCCTTTTAACTTGACATTTAAAAGAAATAACCTGGGATCTGTGTCTAATTTAGATATTACTAAATTATTAGCTATTTAATTTGATTGTTGAAGAACGAAATGTTTAACCCTTTTAATGAAATTTAGAGTGAATAAAGAGCATTTGTGAATTCAGCAGCAGCACTGAGAAGCTCCAGTAGGTCCAGAACTATTTTGTATTCACTGTTGAGCCTACTGCCCCCTAGTGGCCTTACCTCTAAAAACAACTTTAGGGGCACCTGGGTGGCTCAGTTGGTTAGGTGACTGACTTTGGCTCAGGTCATGATCTCGCAGTTTGTGAGTTCGAGCCCCGCGTCAGGCTCTGTGCTGACAGCTGAGAGCCTGGAGCCTGCTTCAGATTCTGTGTCTCCCCCTCTCTCTACCCCTCCCCTGATCACGCTCTGTTATTATATTATTATATTAATATTCTATATTATATTAATATAGAATTAACATATAATATTTAATATAATTAATTAATATATAATATTAATATATTATTTATTATTATTAATAAATAAACATTAAAAATTAAAAAACAACTTTAGACCTCATCTGTGTAGTTTTATTTTGTTGTAACAACATAAATTTATTCTTTTGTTGGCTGATTCTAAAAGTGAGCTGACATTTTCTCTATCCAGTTCCCCACTGGATTGATAAACTTGTGTCTTATATTCCCTACCTACACAGACTGCATCTGAGAATGTGCTTGTCCAGGCCAGAAACCAATGAATCATTTTCCATTCTTACTCTCCACATCGTTAGTAACTATATTCACCAGTTCAGCCTCTCTAATAATCCCCCTAATCTATTTACTACGCTCTGTTTTACTGCTGTTCTACCTTCATCGTATCTTACGTGGTTGGGGCAGCAGCCCCCTAACCAGTCTACTTTCCCCAGTCTCCTCCACCCCTCTCTTCAATTCACTGAAATACAAATCTGATGATGTCATTCCCTTTGCCCTAATAATAAAATCCAAATACTTTGATCCAGTAACATTGCATACTACATATCAATTTGTTCCTAGATCTCCTTTAGAAAAATAGCACAAGGGCGCAGATGAAAAGATGTGCAGTATTGGAGAGAGGTCTCTAGTTCTACCTAAGCATTAGTCTTAGGTGTAGTGTTTGGGAATTATATAGTGACAAAAGCGAATGCATTTTTCATTAACTGTTACAAATTAAGTGCTGTGGCTTATTGCACTTGGTTTTATTTTATTTTATTTTATTTTTTTTTTATTTATTTTTTTAAACGTTTATTTATTTTTGGGACAGAGAGAGACAGAGCATGAACGGGGGAGGGGCAGAGAGAGAGGGAGACACAGAATCCGAAACAGGCTCCAAGCTCTGAGCCATCAGCCCAGAGCCTGACGCGGGGCTCGAACTCATGGACCGCGAGATTGTGACCTGGCTGAAGTCGGACGCTTAACCGACTGCGCCACCCAGGCGCCCCCACTTGGTTTTATTTTAAATGAAAATAATTTTTCAGTTATTTTTCAAACACCAACAAATTAGGATTATTTGCTTTCTAATGCTTATCTTTCCATTTTATTTTCATTTTCCATGTTTCCGATATACATGCATGCATACTGTTTATACTCCCACATGCTTGATTTGTATTCATCTTGAGCATTTTATCAAGTAATTCAGATGGTTTCTCTTGCTTGCTTTTTAATAGTTTATGTAGTGAAATTAAAACACTTCATCCTTCCTTTCTTTAATAGAAAAACAAAAGCTGATCTAGATTTAATGTATTGTTATCTGATGAATATAATAATCAGTATACAGTACTAGATATGGAATAATGAAGTTACATTACTAAAGAAATTCAGATTTTTTTTCTTTCCCATCTATGGATTATACCGACATAAAGTCCAATAATTTGGGTTGAGGATGTGATACTGGGAAGTTGGGGGTTTTTTCCCTCCTAAGGAAACATTAAAAAAAAAAAAACCCAAAAATATTAAAATGTCTCAAGCATTTGGAAGATGGATGGAGATGTCAATTTTAGGCTTAATCAACATAAAATTAGCTATGTATTTTTAAAAGTTAAGGATAACACAGATCAAACCAATGAAACTTTCAAACCAGATCATGTAGCTTCCAAACCAGTGGAAGAAAAAAAGCAATAAAAGCAATCTGATCATGGGGTACCTGGGTGGCTCAGTCAGTTGGTTAAGTGTCCAACTCTTGGTTTCGGCTCAGGTCATGATCTAACAGTTTGTGGGTTCGAGCTCCATGTCAGGCTCTGTGCGGACAGCTCAGGGCCTGGAGCCTGCTTCAGATTCTCTGTCTCCCTCTCTCTGCCCCTCCCCTGCTTGTGCTCTCTCTCTGTCAAGAATAAATAAACATTTAAAAAAATTAAAGCAATGTGGTAAAAAAAAAAAAAGGCAAGAAAAATGAAGGTAGCAAAGGGAAAGCATGGTAAAAGACAAAGGAAAAAATACTGGATTAATACTTTTTAGTGTATTTTATTAAAATTGAAAAACATTTAATGGTTTTTCACTGTAATGAGCAAAATCATGTACTATTTGAAGAACACTTTATTAATTTCAAGTTTTTTTTTCATTTGAAGCAACAGATATAAATAGCAAAACTTTCTAAGTAAATTTGATATTTTCACAAATTTCATAAATTCCTAAATTCTTAAAACTTTCTTCGGGATTGATGCTAGCGACTTTCGAAAAGCTTCTTGGTAGAACAATTTCCACTATAGTATATAAACTAGAAAATTGAAGATAAATTCCTATTACATTTGGTAAAACCCTCTGAAGTTTTTCTTCTTTCACAAAAATGAGAGCAAGTGGCTGAGTGATGGTGCATATTGACATTTGATCCTTTGGTTTCGAAGAAATGTCCAGTTAGTTATAGATCAAGGCATTTGAATATTGCTTACTTCTTTTGACCATGTAGGACAAACATCTGTTACTTTCATGGTGTTCTTTGAAATTTGATTCTTCCGTATAAATGTTTATTTTCTTATATTTTGTTACTGCATATTTAATTGTCTTCTCTACAGTTTCTGTGTGCTGATCTAAAGCTTAGTGTTTGTTTTTTTAATTTTTATTTATTTTCGAGGGAGAGAGAGAGAGAGAACAAGCAGGGGAGGGGCAGAGAGAGAGAGAGGGGACAGAGGATTCAAAGCAGGCTCTGTGCTGACAACAGAGAGCCCGATGTGGGGCTCAAACTCATGAACCATGAGATCATGACCTGAGTAGAAGTCAGGCACTTAATCCAACTGAGCCACCCAGGCACCCCTAAAACTTAGCATTTTACTGTAAATTGTTTAAGCCTGGTTTAGACTGCAACTATTTTGAGTTTTGATTAATGTCATCTAAAACTTTACACCAAGAAAAATTTCTAAATTGTTCCACTGATGTAATGATTTATTAAAACATTTTTTTTCATGTTTATTTATTTATTTTGAGAGAGAGTGGGGTGAAGGGCAAAGAGGGAGACAGAATTGCAAGCAGGCTCCATGTTGTCAGCACAGAGCCCGATGCAGGTCTTGAACCCATGAACCGTGAGATCATGACCTGAGCAGAAATCAAGAGTCACATGCTTAAGTGACTGAGCCACCCAGGCACCCCAAGAAGCATAATTGTTTAGTTGTTTAATGACCAAGCCATCTAAAATTTTTCCTCTCATGAATTTCAGGGAAGATTAGATGTTATAATCATACATTTACTACCCAGGAATGTAGAAGTAGTTTCAAACTTGAGAAATTGTGGAATTTTGGAGTTCAAAGCTCCACTGAAGTCAAGTCCTACCTCTTTAAAATTTTTTTTTTTTTTCCAACGTTTTATTTATTTTTGGGACAGAGAGAGACAGAGCATGAACGGGGGAGGGGCAGAGAGAGAGGGAGACACAGAATCGGAAACAGGCTCCAGGCTCTGAGCCATCAGCCCAGAGCCCGACGCGGGGCTCGAACTCACGGACCGCGAGATCGTGACCTGGCTGAAGTCGGACGCTTAACCGACTGCGCCACCCAGGCGCCCCAAGTCCTACCTCTTTATCCAATTCAAGAATTCCCTGTCAAAGCCCCAGATTGTTGGTCATCTGACCTCTGTAAAGTACTTTCAGTGACAAGTAAAACATGATAGCTGTAAATTGCTGAATCCTGCAAATGACTTAACACGTTTAAAGATAATGTTAGTGAATTGGGAACGAATAACATGTCACATACCAAAATAAACCTTGACCAGAATTTGATGGATAATATTTAAATCTGTTTTATACAACACATTCTTCTGAGGAACTGTGATCATTGACCTACAAAGCCATCCGGCATTCTCTGATATTGTCATTAAAAGAGAGCAGGGCGGCCTATAATGCAGGAGGTATTTGCCAATTTAGAAAAACCGCTTCCAAGTAGCACATCGTGCACCCACTTTCTAACAGAGCACTGTGTGTTTTCCAGCTGCAATAACCAGAGTATTTAAGTAAAGAAACGTGCATTGCAGAGCCAAGTGGTGTGAATCTGTTTTCCATAGGAAATGTGGCTTGCTCTCCTGGGGAAAATGCTGTTTTCTGCCCTGGGTCCAGATAATGCTCAGCTGCCTTAACAGGGCAGAGCAGTCCCAGAATGATCTTCTGTATATGTTTAACCTATTCTGGGAACTGCACTGTTTGTTTTGACAAAGTAGGGAGATCCATAGAATCAACAATTTTTGTAGAGGTTAGAGATTTTTTTAAGAATAACAAATTTGGAGATTGCTTTTGAGTTACAGTAAGGATGTCATTTTGAACTGTGATAAGTATACTGATAAAAGAACCTCTAGAAATGAAGGATTACATTTCACTTTATTTAGTGCATTAGAGCAGATAGTTCCTGTCTTCAAGGCAATTTAAAAATAACTTAATCTGCAAAGGCTTAAACATTAATCTTCATAAAATCCTTGTGAGATGCTGATAGGTCAAATACTTTGCATGTTTGAAAACATCTGTGAAGAAGTAAAATTCAACAGAGATGTATCCTACAGCAGTACTTCCCAAACTTGAACATGCATAGGAATCACCTACAGATAATCAAAATGCAGATTTTGAAGTAGGTCTGAAACGAGTCTGAGGTTTGGCACTTTTAACAAGTTCCCAGGTGATACCAGTGTTGCTTTCTGGACCACAATTTAAATAGCAAGTTCTGCTAAAAGCAACATTTTCAGCATGTTTTGGGACTTCCATACAAAGAAGTCCAACAGTCAGTTGGAAATGTGCATTCTGGAATCAGGAGACGCAGGTTTTGGAACCATAAGCATAGAGTTTGATAGCTGAAGCTATGAAATTAGATGAAGTTCTTTTATTAATTATTTACTAAGTGCTAACAAGGTATGTAGGGAGCACAGTCAGGCAGTCTTCCTCTGTTGAGCATGGATTATGCCATCATGTATGGTCTCTTGCAACGTTTAATTCTAAAATTCTATTTTTAATGAGAACATTAAGCCAACTGATTTATCAAATATATCTTTTTCAGCAAGGAAGTATTTCTATTAGAAAAGCTATCAAGTTACTGAAATATTAATGGTAGTACAATATCATGTGACCAAAGAGAATGTTTTCATTGAATCCCGGGTTTTGATAATACCCAGAATTAGGTTCTGTATTTTAACAGGGGTTTTGAGAAAATAAGATCCTAAGTAATAATCTGTGAAATGGCTTAATTAACAATTGCCTTTAATCATTTTAAGGATGATATGTTCCATTTTTTAGGACCATGAGATAGATTGCTAAGACATGTTATGAAGTGTTCTTAATTAGGTATGTTTATTATGCATGAGGGTAGACATGGATCTTGCCAAAGTTAGAAAAATAAATTTAATAGTCTGAGCAGACTTTAGACCAACAGACTACAGTTTTGTGTATGTTCTTGTCTTCTCATCTTCTCATCTGTTTACAGTGAACCTTTTCGATTATGTTTGCTTATTGAACGTCACACACACATTTGACATGGCTTGTTGTAAATGACTCTAATGATTAGTTTCCATTTGGAGTCTAAAGTCCAGCATGGTTTCAGGGAACTAATGTTTTGTTATTGCAGGTTCTCTGGCAGGAACACTCAGCACCCACTCAACCGCAGCACTGTGCGAACTCAGCCTATACCGGTGACAGCTACATCTGCTTCTCCACCTGCACCTTACAGTTTTATTTATTTATTTATTTAAAAAATTTTTTTAATGTTTTTTATTCATTTTTGAGACAGAGAGAGACAGAGCGTGAGCAGGGGAGGGGCAGAGAGAGAGGGAGACACAGAATCTGAAGCAGGTTCTAGGCTCTGGGCTGTCAGCACAGAGCCCAACGCAGGGCTCGAACTCACAAACTGTGAGATCATGACCTGAGCCGAAGTCAGACGTTCAACCGACTGAGCCACCCAGGCGCCCCTACAGTTTTGAGTTAATAGCATTTGTTGTCTGTAAAACTTAAGAATCTGACTGTATCTAACGAAGGAGACTAACTGGATTGAAAAAACTCTCCACCTTTCTGCAAGACCTTCCATAAAATCATATTTCTGTGGAATGATGTGGGGATTTCTTTTGATTAAATAGATTATGAAGCTGTGATTGTCAGAGATACATTTAAATTTGTCCAGAGAATACTTTTATTTATTAAGAATATAATCACAAAATGTGTTTAATAATGATGTAGCTATGATATATGTTATATATGGCTCAGTTTCTGTCATAGTTAAAACCCACTTATAACTTAAAACCTAAGGTTACCACTACAGATGAAGAAAACCAAATGTTTTACATAGTGTATGAGACATGTCAGTCACCATGCCTGCTACACCCGAGATGTCCTCCCTCTTACAGCCCTCTGCTGAGTTAAGCAGCCAACCTCAGTCTCTTTCCTAAACAAAGGGATGGGATCAAATTTTCTAAAGGCACTCCTAAAAGTTGAATAGAAAAATCCAGAGAACAGTAGCCATTCTGTAATGAGAGGAAAAATGATAGAAAAGAAACAAAATGTGTGGAACATTAAGGTTAAGATCCATGAAGTCCAGCTGGGGAATGGTTCCTAGATTGCCTTGAATGTTACAGAATTGCTATTTCTGGAATCCTTTTATCCTGATTCCCAAATGTGCCCTTACAACAAATCCCCATTATGTGAGAAGAATTAAACTTATTGGTGAAACGAAGATACAGTGACCATGATAAATTTACCTTCTGACCTGATATTGCAAAGAATAGGGATTTGGTATTCATGAAACTAATCAGAGGAACTGAGAGTGTGGCACATTTGGATACAGTCCCAGGAGTCGTAGTGTTTTATCTGCCCATCTGGTTTAGGGGTCTTTCTAACACTATCCAGCAGGATTACTAACTTACAGCTTTCTGAAGACAACAAAAGCCTTCATGTCAATGAGTAACAGGAATTATATATGATTCACTCCACATCTTTGTAACTAGTATATTGAATGAGTAGGATCATGAGCCATAATTATGAAAGCTACTGTAATTTGTGTCTGCCTGTCCCTTTAAACTTGTTCAGCGTGTGTAGTTTCCCACCCCTCAGCCACCTAATGGAGACTGTAGCTAGCTGATCACTTTTAGGTTACTCCCACCAAATAGACTTAAAGATCACTCTAAGTCATAGACATAGTCCCATTTAACAATGGCTAGGTCCTGTGCTAGGTGGGAAGCATGCATCACCCCATTTATATTTCTGCTTGATGGCCTATCTTACAGCTCACTCTGGGATCTGCTATCTATGTTATCTGGACATCTTCGTCCAAGCCCTTTGTTACGCACCCACAAGAAGAGTATGAATGGTATGCATAAAGAGAATCCCACTGTCAGTATCTGGTTCTTCTCTCACAGATACTTCTTTTTTTTTTATTATTATTTTTTAAATGTTTATTTATTTTTGAGGGAGAGAAAACGCACGAACATGAGCGGGGGAGGGACAGAAAGAAGGGGAGACACAGAATCTGGAGCAGGCTCCAGGCTCCAAGCTGTCAGCACAGAGCCTGCTGTGGGGCTCAAACCCATGAACTGTGAGATCATGACCTGAGCAGAAGTCGGACATTTAACCAACTAAGCCACCCAGATGCCCCTCTCACAGATACTTCTTAATCAGCATGTCTTGGGAATGGGTCTGTTTTCTGATACATTCTTTGCCCAGATTTTTCTCCTGAGTCCCACCCTCTCGACTCTTCCTCCACACTCTATTTCGTGATATACAGTTCTTACTGTTATTCCTAGTTACAGGATTTGCTTATAAACTGCTCAAAGTAAACCTTAACAGCTGAACCTTCATCAACCAATTCTTTTTTACATTTTTTAAAATGTTTATTTATTTTTGAGAGAGAGGAACAGCGTGTAAGTGTGGGAGGGGCAGAGAGAGAGGGAAACACAGAATTTGAAGCAGGCTCCAGGCTCTGAGCTGTCAGCAGAGAGCCCGATGCAGAACTCATGACCTGAGCTGAAGTCGGATGCTTAACTGACTGAGCCACCCAGGTTCCCATTCATCAGCCAATTCTAATGAAAGGTTATGCTTGCCTTTAAAATGCTGGACAAAGCCATCTGCCTGCTTTTCTTGTTAATGAGGAAGGTGACACGAGGCAGCAGCTCTCTGCACAATGTTGTGTGGTTATGGTCTTTTCTGCCTGCTGGGTCTACTCTACTGGGTGGGGATTCCTTGTGGGCTATAACCACAGGAAGTCCCTCCCTGCTTGGAGTCTGGGTTAAAAATGGACACTTCTTTTCACAACTCAATGACACCATATGTAGCATAAATGTTTCTTGGAAGTTGTAGCTAAAAAGTAACTCAGAGATATTACCATTCAATCACTATATTATATGTAATAGTATGTAGGTTACATAAGCCCTCAGAGATTAGAGATAAAAATGATTTATACAGCAGTGCTTTGTGCTAAAAATATCAGTTGCTGATGATTCTAGAAAGTTATAGAACTAACCTACCAGTCAGATATCTGTAGGGAGGAAGGCATATTTAATATTTGCCTATCAATGAAAGATTTTTTATGTGTTAGAGGACTCATACAATAGAGTATAATTGTCATTTATTTCTGAATCCTGTGATTTCATAAAATTAATAAAGTTTTATTTCTAGCAAATCCTTTACTATTAAATTTTTAGAAGGATGTGAGACAAAACTTGTCAAGAGACAAAAATGATTCTGTGTTCTTTTTTTCTGTTGAGGAATGTGTCATTACATTTCTCTGTATTATTTTCACTTTCTATTATTTGTGGAATTGCTGAACTAGTTCTTGAATTCAAGGAACACTTTAATTGACTCTGATTTTTTATATTATTAAGCCTTCAGTGAACAAAGGAGAGAATCACTAAAGGAAGAAAATAAATAATAACATAATAAAAACAGCAAAGGGAAGCATTTTAGAGAAACATGTTAGAAAATGCTAAGGATAGGGGAGCCTGTGTGGCTTAGTTGGTTACGTGTCCGACTTTGGCTCAGGTCAGGATCTCATGGTTTGTGGGTTCAAGCCCTGTGTTTGGCTCTGTGCTGACAGCTCAAAGCCTGGAGCCAACTTCAGATTCTGTGTCTCCCTCTGTCTCTGTCCGTCCTCTGTTTATGCTCTGTCTCTGTCTCTCAAAAATAAGTAAAAACTTTAAAAAATTAAAGAAAAAAGTAAGTGCTAATAATAAATTTCAATCGAGGGGAATATTGCTTGGAGTCACTAACACTTTTTAACCTCAGGGGGGCAGTAGCTACTACATAACTGAAAACAAATCACACTTTAATATCTTCCTCCTGCACTTTAAATTCTGAACTTTTCTAGTTCTTTATGTGATTTTTTTTCCTATCAACACCCATGCTTTAGTGTTTGTTTTCTGAAAGCTAATATCTACTCCTGTCTGAAATAATTGGACCTCAAAAGTGAAAAATAGTTTGTTGAAAGTGTACAAAATTGGAGATGACTTTAGTTCCACATCATGCATGACAAGCTTTCATAATCGGAGTTCCCAGAAGAAAATTATAAATACATGACATTTTTTATTTGCTTTGTAAATCAATTCTTTTAAAAGCAGTGATTATGGACTCTATAACACAATAAGAGAGGCTGCATTGATATTGAGGTCACACATTATCCTAGTATCTCCAGATGTGACCATATTTTTGGCCTATAATTTCTTGTAGAATATTTAATATTTTGACCATATTTCCATTCTTGTCATAACCTAAATATAGATTTAAAGTATGATGATAGTCTTTTTCTTTTTTTTTTTTAATGTTTATTTATTTTTGAGAGACAGAGAGAGCACGAGTAGGGGAGGGGCAGAGAGAGGGAGACACAGAATCCGAAGCAGGCTCCAGACTCTGAGCTGTCAGCACAGAGCCTGACATGGGGTTCAAACTCACAAACCCTAAGATTGTAGAGGCCAGTCACACACAGAGAGTCGGGACACCGAGACTTTTCTTTCCAGGAAGCAGCTTTATTTGTGCCAGCACAGGCTCATCAGGCTAAGACCCCAAAAGGCTGAGCCCCAAGTGCAGTGGGGTGTTGTCTTTGATACAATTTTTACTCCTTTGTCTCCCAATCAGTCTGAATGGGCAGTCTATGTTACAGAGTCATGAGGAGTGCCATGCATGCACACATAGCCAGGTTACCTTCCCTTGTCTTGAGGTTTTCACCACATTCCTTAGGGAGGGGCTCTATCACATTCCCCCCTTTGATGCTCAGATCCCCTATCTTGGGTCAAAGAGCATCATCTTAGTTTAGAGGTTTATATTTCCATAACATCATCACATGCGTGGCAGTTTTCTTTTTGACAATTACCTCAGTAAGGCTGGAGACAGACCATATAACCAGGGGAGCCAGGCAAGGTAGGATTAAGCAAGGCCCCCAAATCAAGAGGATAATACCTGTGATGGTTTTGAATCCCCTGAGTGTTGAAAACCATCCTCCAAATACCTCCCCGGGGTTCCAACCTTTCCAGGTCTGGACTAGGACATGAGCAACCATTCTCATTCCATCTGTGATCTCCTCTAAGACTTTTCCTTCATCATCTATCTGTAGGCAGCAGTTGCTCAGATTAAATTTTCCACAAACTCCTCCCTCAGAAGCAAGCAAGCAATCTAAGGCCCAGCAATTTTGATAGATAGCATTGTGCATTTTGGTCTGATGCTTGGCTAGTAAGTTAAGAGCTCTGGCAGTTTCATCGGTTATAATTTCTGCAACTGCTTGCAGTCTGATTATGTGGTTTAGCGTGTAAATGGGAGTGCAGTAGCCCCAGGAGCAATCCTCTGCCCAGGTGGCAGGGACATAATATTGGATTATATGCTCGGGAGGCCATTCATCATCTTTCCAATCGCCAGTTTGTAGGGCACGTCATTTCCATTGAGTCTCCCTGTCCCCATACACTTGGACTCCCAATTGTTCCCCTCTGGCAAGTGCGAACAGGAAGAAAGATGGACGAATAGTTCTCAGCACACATGACCCTGACCTGAGGGACGTACTGTATGGGCTGTCCTTCCACATATCCAGTATAGTCCACCTGGGGCCCACCACTTGATGGCTGCATTGGAATTGTCCCAAGCCTTTAGAGATCAGAGAAGTTAGACAAGGGGTGGGGATCAGGCTCAAGGAGATCTGGGGAGCCCCACCATTGGGTTTCCCAGGCAGTTGAGTTATAAAATCTTTGGCCTAGGCATGTTAAGCTTCCAACATAAATGGTGAACTTTCTTCCCCATTGGGCAAGGCAGTTTTTCCCAATAATTGAGGTTTTGAGGAGCTAAGCCCTGGTAGTAGGACTGGGGTATTCTGTTCCCTTATATGGTTTGCAAGGATATAATTCTCTAGCCTTCCATGGCCATTGACCTCCCATGTTGGTTCCCCCGCATACATAGCAAGAAGAGATCTTCAGAATCTGGGCTATAGTCTCTGCTAGGGCTAGAAACAAGTTCCTTGCTGTGACTGAAATGGGAGGGGGCTACTTCTTATTTCTTTATAGAAGAAGTAGAAACCTTGATGGGACATGGTTGGATGGGTGGTAATGACTCTCTTGAAATATAGCACAGTCCCTGGGTTTCTCCCTTGCCCATGAATCCAGATGCCAATTCGGGTGCCCCTTTGCCATTTTTAGTCTCCTGGGTTAATGATGGTAAAATTAACAGGATTACAGGCTTTTGATTGACAACCTGATGTAGTGGTCCCTTTCTTAAGGAGCACTGTTGTGCCTTCTTTTTCCCAAGTAGCCCATGAAACACAGCTTCAGGTGGGGCATAAAAACTCAGGTGTATAGGCACATAAACCGTTTTCCTCACACACGTATTTGTCATTGAGTGGGTATTCCCGCTCCCAATCTAAGCCTCTGCATGGTATATCAAGAGTCCTTGGGCCCTCTATGAAAAGTGCCCACTTTTTTCATATGACAGATGCCTCTGGGCCAATACCTATAACCGCACATACATCAAACAGTATTGATACCAGTCATTTGGGGTTAATAATTTGTGTCTGACCAAAGCCCACCCTCCCCGCACCTTAGGAGGATCGGACTTCCAACCAATCTTCACTAGGGGAGTATTGTGGGTCAAAGCAAGTGTACTGACTCTCCCGTTGGCAGGTAGAATAGGTGGTCTTATTGTGTCTGCAGGTCTCCAGGACTTTTCCTTGGCATGACAAGTGCATATGATATAGTAAGGTCCAGGTGACTCCCTGGCCTGACCTCGTTATGTGAATACATGCATCACAAGAAGAGGAATCTAGGTCTACAGAAGGGGTCCAGATTAGAAGCAACCAATACCAAATGAAGCATCCTATCTATAAAAGGAAGGTAAGTGCTAACAGAAACCTCTTAGAACACTCCCAGCTAGGTGGGGCGGCCTCTGCCAATCCTATGGCGGAAAGTAGAGCAAGAATCACAATAACAGTGAGACACAGGGGTGGTGGTGCATCACAGTAAGGAAACAGATATAGAAAATAAGGACAGTCTGTCTGTTTCACTGGACCGTTGATTCTTCAAGCTTCTGTGTGTAGATTAGTTAGCTTCTGCAGTCACTAAAGCAGGGCTGCAGTCTCCCAGAGCCTCTGGAGTTGCAGATTGCTTCTTCTGTGTGGTCAACTTGCATGGTGTTAATGGATGAGGAATGCACTCCCAGTTTTGAGATGCCAGCTTCACTCTGCTGTGGTGAATCCAGGGACCTACTTTGGCTACATTTACTGCAGTAGGTGTGGACAAAATAATAGTGAACGGGCCTCTCCAGAGGGGTTTTAGGGGTTGGACATTCCACTCCTTCACCTATACAGCATCTACTGGTTAAAGGCGTGAGCAGCTGTGGTCAGGCTCACAGGTAATCACTCCCTAACCCAGTGGTGTAAGGTGGTTAGGGAGAGCCAAGGGCCTGCATCTGTTGCCTTAGGGTTAGATTGCCTATCTCATTTAGATCACCCCTTATGCCCTTGATAATGGGGGGGGGCATCCATAAAAGGTTTCATAAGGGGAGAACCCCCATCTACTTAGTGGGGCTACACCCGATTCTTAACAAGGTGATTGGCAACATCTGGTCCCAGTGTAGGTGGGTTTCCTGACATAGTTTACTTAATTGCAGCTTCAGGGTTTGGTTCGCTCGTTCCACCTTCCGGGAGCTCTGGGGTCAGTATGCCATGTGTAACTTCCAGGTGATCTTTAACCCCTTTGCCACCAGCCACACCACCTCAGCCTCGAATGCTGGCCCGTTATCTGATCCCATAGTGATAGGGATCCCAAACCGAGGAATGATTTCTTTTTCTTTTTACTGTTTGTTTTATTTTTGAGAGAGAGAGAGAGACAAAGAGACAAAGCACGAGTGTTGGAGGGGCAGAGAGAAAGGAGTCACAGAATTGGAAGCAGGCTCCAGGCTCTGAGCTGTCAGCACAGAGCCCGACATGGGTCCTGAACCCACAAACCTCAAGATCATGACTTGAGCTGAAGTCAGAGGCTTAACCAACTGAGCCACCCAGAGGCCCTGAGGAATGATTTCTTTTAGAAGAAGTCAGGCCATTTCATGTGCCTCTTCTGTGCAAGTAGGGAAGGCTTCCACCCACCCTGAGAAAGGGCACACAAAGACCAACAGATATTTACAGCTTCGGACCTCGAACTTTCCTCGGGGAAGCTCAGTGAAGTACACCATCATATTTTCAAATGGGGCTCCCCGGACACTCTGCACCCCAGGGGCACCCTTGGGTCCCTGCACTGGGTTATTCTGGGCACACATTTCACATTGCTCACACATGGCTCAGACAATGCTGGAGAGTTGAGGGATGTAGAAATGTCAGCTCAGTGTAGTCTTGAGAGCTGTCCAGCCAATATGGGTTTCCTGATGGAACTGCTTGACAAAAGCTGGAGCCAGGGCCTTAGGAATTGCTACTTGGCTGTCTTCAAATTTCCACCATCCACCTGGGAGGTAGCTTCCATTTTCAGTCATAAAACAGGTACTGTCATGTTGTAATTAGGGTCCCATTCTGCCAGTGGACTAGGGAACAGTGCAGCGGCTAAAGCTGCTGATTCTATTTCTTTGGAGGCTGCAGGCTTTGCCTCTCGGTCTGCCTTATGGTTTCCCCGTGCAGCCGTGGTGTCTCTCCTTTGATCTCCCTGACAATGCATGACTGCCACTCTTTTAGGGGCCCACACAGTGTCTAAGAGTTCAAGGATTTCCTTATCACACTTTATGTCTTTTTCTCCTGAGTTTATTAGACCCTTCTCTTTATATAAAGCCACATGTATGTGGAGGGTGGTGAAGGTATACTTAGAGTCTGTGTATATATTAACATGTATGCCTGCCGCCAGTTGGAGGGCTCAGGTTAGTGCGATGAACTCTGCCTTCTATGCCAAAGTCCCCTTTGGCAGGGGTTTGGCCCCAGTGATAGAATTCAGGGTCACCACCACCCTGCAAGGCATTCTCCCTCTTTCACAAAACTGCTATGTCAGTGAAATACTCAGCGTCAGGGTCCTTGAGGGGCTGGTCCTTCAAGTCTGGTCAGCTGGAGAACACCTTATCCATGACTTCGATGCAGTCATGGTCTGGTTGATCTGGCCTGACAGGCTGTAGGGTTGCAGGGTTTAGGGTTCACTACTTCTAGGTGAATGTGTGGGTTCTCACATAGCATTCCCTGATATCTGATCATCCAGGCATTGGTTAGTCAGTATTGTCCCTTGTATTCCATTGTCAATATTGAATGTGGCATTTGGACTGCCAATTCTTGTCCCATAGATAACTTGTCATCCTCAGACACTAAGAAGGCCATGGCTGCAAGTTCCCATAGGCAGAACAGCCAGCCTTGGGCAATACAGTCAAGCTGCTTGGAGAGATATGCCACCGGGTGATGCCATGACCCCAACAACTGGGTTATGACTCCCACTGTGATGCCAGTACATTCATGAACGTACAAGAAGAAAGATGTGGACATGTCTGGGAGCCCCAGACCAGGCACGTTGGCAAGGGCCCATTTGATCTCTTCAAAGGCCCTTTGCTCTACTTGCTGCCATAACAGAGGTTCCCACTCTCTTCCCTTTGTGGGCTAATAAAGGTGTTTTGCCAAGACCGAGAAGTTAGGTATCTAGATTCTACAGAAACCTGTGGCCCAGAGAAATTCCTGAACCTGACATCGGGTTGATGGGACCAGGATCGAACAAATGGCCTGTTTTCTCTCCAGGCCGAGTAGGCGCTGCCCCTGGGAGAGGTGAAAGCCAAGCTACTTTACTTTCTTTTGACAGAGTTGGGCCTTTTTCCTTGATACCTTATAGCCAGTTTCCCATAGGAGGGTAAGGAGCTGCCTATTTCCTTCCATGCAGTCCTCCCGAGACCTTCCAGCTGCAGTAAGTCATCTATGTGCTGAAGCAGGACACAGCCATGTTGATCCACTGGGAAGGCTCTTAGGTCTGAGGCTAATGCAGTGCCAAAAATGGTGAGGTAGCTTTTAAACCTCTGAGGCAATCTGGTCCAAGTCAACTGGCTCTTGTCACAATTTTCAGGATTCTCCCCTTGGAAGGTGAAGATCAGTTGATTCTGGGGGTGGCGGCGGGGGGCAGGTGGATGCAGAAGAAGGCATCCTTGAGGTCTAGGCATGTGAAGGCAGCTACAGCAGGGATAAGACCCAAGAGAGTGTATGGGTTTGGGACAACCGGGTGCAGGGTGATGGCGGCCTGGTTTATTGGGTGCAGGTCTTGGACTGGCCGATAGTCATCAGTACCTGGTTTCTGGATTGGGAGGAGAGGCGTGTTCCAAGATGATTGAGAGGGTCAGAGGATTCCGTATTTTAGAAGTCTTTCCAGGTGCTTCTGTATCTCCACCTGTGCTTTACAAGGGATGAAATATTGTTTTTGGTGGATTGGCCCTGACCCTGGCTTTAGTTGTACAATTGCTGGAGGTATGTTCCGGGCCAGTGCTGGTGGGTTGTCCTCAGCCCACACCCCCGGTACTCTTCAGAGGGAAGCTCAAGTCCCTGTTGTGGCTCCTCCATGAGACTGTAGAGGTGCCATTTTTCCCCTTGGGGAATTGTGAGAGCCATAATCTTTTCTTCCAGTTTTCTTAGAGTCAGAGCAGCTTGTCTATGGGAGTTGAAAGTTATCTGGGCCTGCAGCTTTCCCAGCAGGTCCTGGCCCATTAAAGCCACGGGGCAGTTGGGGAGGTACAGGAGTTCATGGATGACTTCATGGCCGCCTAAATTGCATCACTGAGGCAGCAGGAAAGGATGGTGTGTCTGATTGCCCATGGCCCCCACAATGGTGGCTTGTTTCTGTGAGAGGGGGCCCATGGGTTGGGTCATCACCGAGTGACTGCCCCAGTAGCTACCATGAAGTCGATGGGTGGCCTCCCCACATTAATTCAGACCATAGGCTCTTGGGGGCCTTAACAAAATAGAGCCTGGTCTGTGCTATCCCTCCTCATAGTCCTCCATGGTGGCTAGCCCCACAAAATCATCTTCAGGGGCCCCATGAGGCTGTGATGCTGGTTGGTACTGGCCCTGGACCACATGGCCTCTTTCTTTCTTCTTGGGGCCCTGCCGAGAATTACCCAGCCACAGGGGGCACTCAGTTTTCCAGTGGCTCTCCTGATGACAATGAGCACACTGGTTCTGTTCTAACTTTGGTCCTGGGTGAGATGATCCTCCCCAACGTTCCCCTTTTTGGCCCCGGCCCTGTCCCTGTGGGGCACCTTTCCAGGAACATTCTGACTGCTTTACCAAGGCAACAGCTAACAAGTTTGCCTTTTTCTGAATCTTCTTGTGAATCTTGCCTCTGCACTGCCTGATCACGGATGACAAACACCTGAGTTGCTACTTCCAGTGACTGACTGGCATTCATGCCTGTGAAACCCTCTAGCTTTTGCAGCTTGCACTGGATGTCCCCTTCAGCCTGACCTATGAAAGCCACAATGACAATCGGCTGGTTAATGAGTGCCTCTGGATCAAGAGGAGTGTAGAGATGAAATGCCTCACATAGTCTCTCATAGAACTGGCTTGGGCTCTTCTCGGGTCCCTGGAGCACTTCTGATGTTTTATTCATATTTATGGCCTCCCCCCCCCCACCGCCTTTCTTCATGCCATTTAGAAGGGTTTCTTGATACTGTTCAGTCCTTGTGAGCCCTTCATATGCACTTGAGTCATTTGGGTCCCATTTGGGGCCCTCCCTAGGGAAGTGAGCCTGAGCATAAGCATGAGTGTCTAGTGTCCCAGCTGGGGCATTCTCCTCTAACCATTTTAGAGCCACTTGGGTAATTTGGGGATACTTCTCCGTGTTAAAGAGGGTCAGGAGGAGTTGGTGGGAGTCCATTCGAGTAGGTTTATGGGTTTGAATTATGGACTGCATTAATTCAATCATAGCCTGGGGCTTCTCCTATAGGAGGGAGTATGGTGCTTCTAATTTAGGAGGTCCATAGTGGTAAAGGGTTGGTACACAAAAAACACTGGACTCCTCAGATCTGGTCTTCCTGATCATAATAGATGGGTTCCCTAGCTTCCCTCAGTGGCATCTGTAGGGCTCCCTGGTGTTGCTGCAGGGAGCGACTGTCTTCCCTGGCCTGATCTTCTAGTTGCCTTCCAGCAGGGGTGTATGCAGTTAGGACCCAGTGAGCCAGTCACGTCCAGAGAGGCTGGTGGTGTTAGAGGAGGCAAGGCCTCAGGACTAGGGGCAGGCTCCGGTGGGGTTTCAGAAGCCGGGGCGGCTGGAGGTGCAGGTGGCAGTGAGGGGTACAGTGGGCAATATGGTGGTGGGGTCCCCTCAGGCTGTCCCCACAGTATGGGTTTTTCAGGTTTTGGCCGGCATTTGGAGGAAGCCGTGACATGAGCCATTATAACTTTACAGTTCTCTTCAATACAGACTTTTAGCCAAGGCGACCAGGATAGGACCAGGTCTTGCCAACAGTCAATATAAGGACATTGGTCAGGGTGGCCTGGATCCCCCACAACGACTCTGAACACTCGGCCAACGAGTTCATTTTCTTTTTTTTCTATTTTTTTAACTTTAAAAAAATTTTTTTTTTTTTTTAAGACAGAGAGAGACAGAGCATGAACAGGGGAGGGGCAGAGAGAGAGGGAGACACAGAATCGGAAGCAGGCGCCAGGCTCTGAGCCATCAGCCCAGAGCCCGATTCGGGACTCGAACTCACGGACGGAGAGATCGTGACCTGAGCTGAAGTCGGACGCTTAAACGACTGAGCCACCCAGGTGCCCCCAATGAGTTCATTTTCAAGTGGGCCTTTGGAGGGCCAGCTTACCAAGAACAATGGCCAATTAATTTCCCAGAATGTCCGGAGCTTTCTGGGAGTTTTTTTCACACTATAATCTCCTGAACATCCCTTTTTGAAATTCCTCAACATACACTGTAGGGGAGTCAGTTTACTCTTCTTTCTTCCCCATAACGGACAACTTACATGCACAAGAGAGGAAAAGGGGGAAGGGAGGGACTAATTTGGAGCGGACGCACACGCGCTTCGCGCTATGAACCGTTTCCGGCTGATCTCCTCTCAGAGGTATTTCAGGCGCCTCTTAGTATTGACGGGTGCAGTATCAAGCCCTGCCTCGGATAGACTGCGCGGGAATTCTGACACCGCCCTAAGCCATATGAGGTTGCCAGGGAACCGTGGACCAGGACTCAACACTCGCTTCGGCTCATTGGTCAGGTCAGAACTTTTCTGCTGTCGGTTGCAGTCACACACAGCCACACAGTGACTCCATCCCGCTGCCCAGTGCCCAGCGCCTTAGCGTTGTGGTTCCGGTTCCCTACTCCAGCAACCCTGGCAGGTGGTCAGGCTTCTCTTCTGCCTCTTAGGGGCAGGTCTGCCCAAACGATCCTGGGTGCTTACCAGTCTGATGGGCGGTGCTCCTTGAGGTGGTTCCTGAGCTTCACTGGGTCCCTTTGTGCACCTGGGTCCTTGCCCCAGTGCGCTGGGAGGGGCTAGTCTACTATGGATCAAGCGGTCTGCTGGCGCCAGGTGATGTTGCCTCTCCCGGTGCCCCAAGTTTCATACCCCCGCCACAAGGGAGGTGAAACACCGTCTCCGCTTCCGGGGTGAGCCCCCATGCAATGTAGTCGTCAGTCACACACACAGAGTCGGTACACTGAGGCTTTTCTTTCCGTGCCAACATGGGCTCAGCATGCCAAGACCCCAAAAGGTTGAGCCCCGAGCACAGCGGGGGCAGAGGCAGGGGTTGCCTTTTGTACAATTTTTGCTCCTTTGTCTCCCATATATGGTAACATACAGTCTGAATGGCGGTCTATGTTACAGAGTGGTGAGGAATGTTGCGCACGCGCACATAGCCAGGTTGCCTTCCTTTGTCTTGAGGTTTTCACCACATTCTGTAGGGAGGGGCTATACCACAAGGTCATGACCTGAACTGAAGTCAGTCGCTTAACCGACTGAGCAACCCAGGCGTCCCATGACCGTCTTTTTTTTTTTTTTTTTGGAAAAGCACAACAGCCATAATCAGAGGAATTTGTGTCAGAAAGTTATATTTTACAGTGGAAGATCCTACAATGTTAAAAACTCTTTCACTTGTGTTCAGTTTCTGTGCTTGAGTGAATTACTTATGGTATGAGTGGAGATCTTCTATGGGGATAAACAGCTTTGGTAAATGATAGTAATAGTGCATGTTTCAGCTATTTTCTTTTTTTTAATTTTAGTGTTTATTTATTTTTCAGAGAGAGAGAGAGACAGGAAGAGAGAGAGACAGAGGGAGACACAGAATCTGAGACAGGCTCCAGGCTCTGAGCTGTCAGCACAGAGCCGGATGCGGGGCTCAAACTCATGAACCCTGAGATCATGACCTGAGCCGAAGTCAGAGGCTTCACCGACTGAGCCACCCAGGCGCCCCTGTTTTAAAGCATTTTAAAGCATTAACTTTTGAGTATTTGCTCTTATTTCCAGTTGGGGTAATCCAAGATAGTTTAGTTTCAGAGATTTTTTTCTTCTGTTATTTTTTTTAGAAATAATCAGATATGTTTTCATCTAGCAAGGAAAAGAAAACAGATATAGTTCATATCTTATTTTATTTTATTTTATTCTATTCTATTTTATTTTATTTTATTTTACTTTATTTTACTTATTTTTGAGAGTGAGCACGAGTGGAGATGGGCAGAGGGGGAGAGAGAAAGAGAGAGAGAGAGAATATTACAGGCTCCACGCTTACTGTGGGTCCTAACTCCGGGTTCCATCCCAGGACTCTGGGATCATGACCTGGGCTGAAATCAAGAATTGGAAGCTCAACCGACTGAGCCACCCAGCTGCCTCTAGTTCATATCTTGTAAGGAAAAAAAATCAACTGATGTTGACTTTAAACACAAATGTAGACAGCAGAGTATGGCAGAGTGAGATGTTTAGGGGCATGGACACTACATGGGTTCAAGTCCCAGTTTTGCCACTCCCTGGGTGAATCACTTTGGGCACATTGTGCAGCCTCTCTGGGCCTGTTTCCTCAGCTCTGGGATGGGGACAATCATAGTACCTACCTCAAGGGTTGTGTGAGGATTAAGTGACAGTGCTTGTAATATGCAGTCAGGCCTCCCAAGACAGTGATGACAGCCAACACTTACAGGGCATTTAATAAATGCCAGCCAGTGTTCTATGTGCTAAGGATAACCTCTGAGACAGGCACTATTATTATTCCCATTTTGCCAATGAGGAAACTAAGGCACTGAGTGGTTAAATAACTTACTCAAGATCACATAGCTACTTAGTGGTGGACTAGAGAGCCCAGGTGGTTTGCTCCAGAATACTTGCTCTTTTTCTGCCCTATTCCCTGAGGGTGGCTAAAATTCCTGTGGAACTTGTACGTGCTGGAGGTCAGGGAAGTGTGTTAGTGGAGGTCATTGAGAGGGTTGAACTGTGGGCTGGCCCCAGGCAACTGGAGGCTCTTCACCCCCTCCTTGTCCTTGTAATGTAAATTCCCCCTGCCACCAGCACCCTTCCCTCTTTGTAACACAGCCTTGATAGAGGTTGACTGAATCCAGTCAAGGCAGCTGCAGAAACTTTTAAGATTCTGGCCAGCAGGTGCAGAGATCTACTTGTCTTAAGGCCGCCCAAGATGAGCCTCCTAAGTAAGTTCCCTTGCGTCCCAGTCTGGAATGGCCTGCCTCTTTTTTCAGTCTGTCCTTGTCCTCTGTGTATGGTGGCAAGTTTGCAAACCCACAAAGGGTCATTCGATCATCACTGGCTTCTGGCTGGAAGGATATCCCATTTGGTCTTGGCCATCAACCTTTTCCTAACTGTTGTCTCTATAACGGGTGGGCTGTTTCTCTTGGCGATGCTTGGAGAGACCCTGGTTATGAAGCCCTGCTGACCAGACTCCTACCTGCTCACACTGGTCCTCCAGCCCTTCCCAAACTCAAGCGGGTCCACAGTGGCCACTGGCTGTGGGCCATCTCCGCTGTAAACTGAGATGACCTCTTGCTCAGTGTGCTGGTCTTCAGGTACCTTCTGCACTCTTCATGAAGGGGTTTGAAACCTCTTGTGGCTCTTTCCAGCTCCTTGCTCATACCCAGGTACTCGCTGTTATCTCTGGCCTTCTCCATACCACTATCTATATAGTCACCTTTAGAACAGAACTCTAGACAGGAACAAAGACTCAAGCCTCTTTTGACTGAGGATTTACACTTGGATCTCTACTACTTATCCCTTCTACCAAGCACTTTGATGCTGGCTAGAGACACAAGGCCTCACACTCATGTCCTAACTCTCCTTCTTTTACTACTACTCATCTCCTACTTTCCTCTCCCTCTCTTCCGAGGCTCCTGATTTCTTTATTTTTAATGGAGATATCGTCTGTTCCCCCAGTATTATTGCCACTGGCATTGTCACCACCACTGAGAGTATATAACACAATCCCAGACCCTGGTACTATGTCAGACATGTGTTGCAAAGAGAATGTTGGTACTTGCAAGAAAATCTAACAAGTAATTATCTGGCAGGGGTATACAGGGTCATTTCAGTTGGGTAATTTCTATTCCCAATTAATACACTGGGAAAATATAGTAGATAAAACTGGTAAGATAGACAAGGGTCAGATCTTGAAGGGCCCTGAAGGCCAGGTTAAGAAGCTTAGATCTTATCTTGAAGGCAGTGTGTTTCCCGAAGCATATGCAGGGCAATGCCTGATCTGAGCAGAAAAGTCTGCAGGGTGGTAGGCTGGATGTCATCAAGAAGGAGGGCAGATGGGAAGTACTTGTGTTCATCTGTGCAAGATGGGGGATTCTTGGAGGAAGGTAGTAGAAGTGGTAGGACTACCTGGAGATTGGTTGTGGGAGGGAGAGGAGACAGGCAGCCTGTGCTCAGAGTTATCTCACTTCAGCTAGAAAATTTGCACTTCTTTATTTTTTACCAACTTTACTGAGGTATGTTTGACATGTAAAAATTGTATGTGTTTAAGGTGTGCAACTTGGTGTTTCGATGTATGTATATATTGTGAAATGATCACCACAGTCCAGCTATATAACTTATTCATCATCTCTACCTAGTAACCATTTTGTGTTAGTGTGAGTGGTGAAAAGACTTACATTGAGATCCTTAGCAAATTTGAAGTATACAATGCAGTTTTGTTGCAGTTTCCTTCTTAACATTTTTTTTTAATGTTCTGTTAATATTTTGAGAGAGAGAGTGTGAGCAGAGGAGGAGCAGAAAGAGGGAGACAGAATCTGAAGCAGGCTCTAAGCTCTGGGCTGTCAGAGTAGAGCCAGATGCGGGGCTCGAACTCACAAGCTCTGAGATCATGGCCTGAGTTGAAGTCGGAGACTTACCTGACTGAAACACCCGGGTGCCCCATTTTTTCCTTCTCTTTTAAGGCTGATAATTGTTCATTGTGTGTGTAATATATATAATATTGAATGATTATTCAGCCTTAAAAAAAAGAAGGGTATCCTGCCATTTTCAACAGTATGGATGAAACTGGAAGACATTATGCTAAGTGAAATAAGCAGACACAGAAAGCCAAATATTGCACAATACTGCACACTTATTTTTTTTTAAAGTTTATTTATTTGGAGAGAGACAGAAAAAGTGTACGTGCAAGTGGGGGAGGGGCAGAGAGAGAGGGAGAGAGAGAGAATCCCAAGCAGTTTCCATGCTGTCAGCATGGAGCCTGAGCAGGGCTCAAACCCATGAACTGCAAGATCATGACCTGAGCCAAAGTTGGACACTTAACTTACTGAGCCACCCAGGTGCCCCACTGCATACTTATTTTTAAAGATACTTTCCCAGTAAAGCCTTTTCTGACTTTCCATGGCTTGCTCCATAGCTACCTATACACAGTTGCCTATATATTTTATTTTATTTTATTTTATTTTATTTTATTTTATTTTATTTTATTTTATTTTTATTTTTATTTTTATTTTTATTTATTTATTTTTTACTGTGTCTGTCTTTCCCACTAGAATGTGCTGCTGTCCCTATTCAGGGCAGTTATTTTTGCCCAGTTTTTGTATTCCCAGGGCTTATTAGATTGCTTGGCTCATAAAAGGCTATCAAATATTTGTTGAATGAATAAATGAATGAATGAACTAATGAGTAGACTTATCAGGGTAGTAGGTATTATTTTGTGAAGGGTTATGGCCAGCCCTTGACACACAAATTCCCTGAGAGGCACAAATGGAAAACACCTGGATCCTGCAATGCAGACAAGGGTATTATCTTAGAGCTGGTGCAACAAGAATGTTGAGGCGTGCAATCTGAACATTAGGGATTGGCATTGGCTTCTTGAGTAGCAAATGGTGTTTCTGGATTTTAATGTGTCTGAGGCATTAACAAATCAGGGAGCCCTCCATTCTATGCTTCTCTGACCTGGTGAGCTAAAATTCCAGTGTGCCACCATGGAAAGCAGGGAAGTAATGGGGAGCTGCATCTAGCCACCTGCATTTTATTATTATTATTATTTTTTTTTTAATTTTTTTTTTCAACGTTTATTTATTTTTGGGACAGAGAGAGACAGAGCATGAACGGGGGAGGGGCAGAGAGAGAGGGAGACACAGAATCGGAAGCGGGCTCCAGGCTCTGAGCCATCAGCCCAGAGCCCGACGCGGGGCTCGAACTCACGGACCGCGAGATCGTGACCTGGCTGAAGTCGGACGCTTAACCGACTGCGCCACCCAGGTGCCCCGCCACCTGCATTTTAGACAGATACTCTTTGCACTATTTGCTGTGTTGGGAGTGGACCAAAATAAAAGCAGCTTAAGCTACTTGAAGTCTTCCATCTTGCAAAACCTCAAAATTAAAGCAGGCTTCAATAGTCTAGTCTAATTTGTTATTGTCAGTTTTTTTATGATTTTTGCTAAACTAACTGGTTTGAAACTGTATTTTATTGTTTGATGCAGATTTTCAAAACTTTTAGTCTTGTATTTAAAAAAAAGTTGTCATATCTCAATTCCTGATCCTCTGAGTACTTCTGTCTTTGCTTGCTGATTAAAATCAACAGAATTTTGTCCATTTTATGGGTTTTTTCAAAGAGCTATCTTTGGGGTTATTTATCAATTCTGTTTTCTTATTCATTACTTTATTCTTTTATTAATTCCTTTTTTGTGCTTACCCTTGACTTGTTTATTGTTTTCTTATAAATGCTCAGTTCATTTATTTTAATGTTTTCTTGCTTAATATTTAAAGTGTTTATTAATATTTTTGTCTGAGTGTCTCATTGGTGATATCATATCCTTTTATATGTAGTGTTCTCATTTTGGTATCTCTCAATTGATCCTAATCATAGCTTTCATTTTTTTCTTTTACTTGATAGGTTTATAGGAAGTATATATATCTATTATATGTATATCATATCCATGGCATACATTATACCGTATCTCTGGTGTACATATCCATTAACTTGGGCTTACTATGTATTTCTTGAAATATCATCCTTGTTTATTTTTTACCTACTTGATTTCTCAGGATAGAGACTGTGTCAAAGTCTCCTGCTACTACTGAGATGCTGAAAGTGTATTCTTGTATTTCTGAACACCTGTTTCCTTTATGTGTTTCAATACAATCCTAGTCAGCATAAAAGATTTGACTGTTATGATGGTATTAAGGATCATGTCACTTATTAATATAACATGATCCTATTTATCCCATGTAAGGCTTTTGGCCTTAAATTCCTCTCTTAATTTGATATTAGTATTTTCATCGTTGCTTCTTTTATATTTGTCTTTGTCTTTCATACATTTTCCTTCCCTTTAACTTTTATCTCTTTATGTCACTTTGTATTAGATAGGGCTCTTAAAGACAATCTGCAACCCATTTGACTATAAGACATTTGGTTTTACTTTTCATCTTGTTTCAAGTTTTATTTTCCTTTTTTTTGTTTTTTGCATTTTCATTATTTTGAAGTATGGATCTCATTTTCTTTGATTTTTATCTTCCTTTGGAGATACTCACAAACATATTTGAATTCTGCTCGTGGTACTTAGTTTCAAAGTTTTTCAAAAGCATTCTGCAACTTACATTTCTCTACCATAAACGAGTAGAACTATATCTTTGATTACCACGGCAGAGTAGTTTCATCTACCTTCCACCTTCTCATTCCTCATTGTCCCTCACCCACCCAGTTTTTGTTAATGGGATCTGGATTTTTACATCTAGATTATTGTAAAAATTTTTAAAGTTATGTTTTGATATTGCTTTAGTTTAGTTTTTTTTTTTAACCTATTTCTGCAGTATTTAAATTAAACATTAAAATCCTTTTGTGTTATGACTCCCTCATTTTTCACTTCCTTTTAGGCCTCTTCTCTTGGTCATTTGAAATTTGTCTTCCAATATGTATTTTTTTCCTCTATGTATTTTTTAAAAGAATTATACATGAGTGGGTATATTTTCTGAAATATTTATTTGTTTTATTGCTTTCCCAAGTGTGAGACAACTTGGTTGCACATAAAATTCTTGGATCAAAATGAGTTTCTCCTTAAAAGGTTTAAAAGCTTTTTTCCAATGACCGTTGGCCTTGAATCTTACAGTACATCGTGTTTTAATCCAGAGTTGGGAAAAATAGGTGGTAGTGTGGTGTAATGGTTCAGAGGACTGACACGAGTACCTCGCAAACAGGGGTTCAAGGCTTCTATTTACCACTTATCTGCCTACTACTTACCAGCCATAGGATATTGGAAAAGTTAGGTCTTGGTTTTCCCACTAGTGTAAAGAAGGAAACTGATGTTGAGATTAACCTCACAGAGTTATTGTGAGGATTCAGTGAGTTAATTTATATAACAGCCTAGCATCTGTTATCATTTATTTGATTTCCCATTCTGTTTCATTTTGGACTTCTTTTTCTGGGGATATCTGTTGTCTAAATTTCAATGTCTTCTTTCTTTTTCCTCCATGGTCATCATCCCCTCTCTCATTGCTTTCATCTTTGATCTCTACCTCTGTATTTTATGAGTATATAAGTTTGCCTTCATTTTTTTTTTCTTTTATCATACCTGCCTTTTCTCTCAACCTAGATTGAATTCTGCTAATATGTGTCTAAACCTTTTTAAAGTTGTGAAATATGAACATACAGAAAAGTGTCTACATCATAAACATACAGCTTGAGAAATTATAAGAGAACAAAGTGGGTACCAAGTCAGGTTGAGAAAGAATATTGTAGCATTCCAGGGTCTCCACACAGGCCTCATCTCAGGCACAGACCCTTTGCTCCTGTCAAATGTCCCATACTTCTTTTTTAATTTTTTTTTAAATGTTTATTCATATTGGGGGGGGGAGAGTGTATGGGGGAGGGACAGAGAGAGAGGGAGACACAGAATCTGAAACAGGCTCCAGGCTCTGAGCTGTCAGCACAGAGCCCGATGCAGGGCTCGAACTCACAAACCATGAGATCATAACCTGAGCAGCAGTCAGATCATAAACTGAGCCACCCAGGTGCCCTAGATGTGCCACACTTCTGATCTTAACCACTGCCTTACTTTTGTTTTTTAATAATTTGACTACCTACGTATGCATCCCTAAATATCATAGCATTTCAACTTCTAGGGGCACCTGGGTGGCTCAGTTGGTTGAGAGTCCAACTTTGGCTTGGGTCATGTTCTCGTGGTTGGTGGGTTCAAGTCCCACATCAGGCTTTATGTGGACAATGCAGAGCCAGCTTTGGATTCTCTGTGTCCCTCTTGCTCTCTGCACCTCCCCACTTGCACGTGCGTGCGTGTGTGTGTGTGTGTGTGTGTGTACACGCGCACGCGCGTCCGTGCTCTCTCAAAAATAAGTATTAAAAAAATGTTTCTGTCTGGCTTCTTCCACAGAGTATGTGATGAGTGCTGTGGTGAGTAGTTTTAGGTTGCTCATTTTCATTTTTGAAGAGTATTCTATTGTTTGTGTGTACTAACATACTATCCCATTTACAGTTGGACAGTGGGTTGTCTTTTTTTGCTAATACAAGCAATGCTGCTGTAAACATTCTAAAAAACTTAAAAAAATAAAACTGTATATATTTAAGCTATACAATGTGGTGATTTGATATACATTTACATAGTGAAATGATTACTGCAGTCAAGCTAATTTAACATATCTTCTTCTCCTATACTTACATTTTTTGTATGTGATTACAGCATCTAAAATCTACTCTCTTAGCAAATGTCTGGTATTCAATATAGTATTAACTTGAAGTGTGTATCCTGGTGCCCCTGTGACATTTCTTTGGATAAATATTAGATCTAAGAGAGGGTTTATTGGTTAATAGGGTATGTATATGATTAGCCTAGTAGATATCATCAAACCATTCACCAAACAGTGCTGTGTGCCATAGTGCACATAGTGATTTCCTTAAAATCATTTATCATTTTGCCGTCTCATTTCAGCCTGCTCCTTCCTTGTCCCACTTCTCTTCATTAAATCCTGTGTCTTTTTTATATTTTCCTTAAAAAGCTAATCAGAGTTTGGAAAATTTCTTCTGGAGTATAAAAAGAGTTTATTTTTGGAGGTTAGTTCTTTTTTTCTTCGTCTCTTACATATTGTTCTCTTTTTCTTTATCCTGTGATTTCTTCCCATAGACTCATGTTGGTTTTTCTTCTTTATTTTCCTTGAATAAGGTGAGATGAATCCAGACTGTATTTATCATCAGACAGGGTGAGTAGGTCCTTTGTTATTTGCACTTCACTCATATTTCCCACAAAAACGTATAGATGTCTTGATATGGTCCAAAGATGTTTTGATATGGTCTCTTTTCCAGAAGAGATAAATGTTTTTAATGGTTTCTTTTTCAGAGAAGGGCAGGTTAATGCACTTGAGACTTCAACTTTACTTCCCATTTCTTTTTAAAAATTTTTAAATGTTTATTTATTTTTTGAGAGAGAGAGAGAGAGAGAGACAGACAGGCAGACAGACAGACAGACAGACATACGCAGACAGCAAGCCGGGGAGGGGCAGAGAGAGAGAGAGGGAGAGAGAAATCCCAAGCAGGCTCCCCACTGTCCATGCAGAGCCTGATGTGGAGAACTCACGAACTGTGAGATCGTGACCTGAGCCAAAACCAAGAGTCACATGCTCAACTGACTGAGGCAGCCTCTCAGGCGCCCCACCTAACTTCACATTTGTAAGTAGGCATTTGTTTAACTGACACACCATCTATCTCTAATGCTTGATTCTGTGATATATGAAGCATCGTAATACATAAAAACTACTATCCCCAGCAGTCAGGTTACTATGGCAGAAGCCACCAGCTGCCACCGAACCCGCGATGCATCTTCTTGCAGCTCTGTACGCATACTTATCACCCACGACTTCCTGGCATTTGCAGTCTCTGCTTGGGTAGAGATTTGGGGGAGTAGGGTGGGGAAAGGGAGTATTGGGGTGATACTGTATTTGACACGTGGAGAATCACCTAAGGGAGCATATTGGGCAGTGACCTTTTTCTCTGGGTTACATTCTTTTGGACTCTGAGTCAGTGAATGGAAAGTGGGGGTGGATAAAAATATCTTTTTTGAGTTTGAGGTGAAGCTCAAGCCCTTGTGGTAATGTGGGGGAGGTGGGTTAATGGTTGGGAAGGGGCCTGGGGGCACCCTCTGGGCAGCCGGTAATCTTTCTATTGATCTGGGTGCTAGTTACACAGGTGAGTTTAGTTTGTGAAAATTCAATATATCATTTAGGATACATGAGCTTTCCTGTATCTATATTACACTTTAATAAAAAAATCTTGTTGCTTGTGTCAATAAAAAATCTGTATTGTTTTTCCCCTAAGTGGCTTCTTTTTCATGATGCAAACCAGAGTATGTGGCATGATGAACAAATAGATTTTTCTATTTGTGCATTTCCAGAAGTCTTGGACTTTGTTTGATTCCACTAAGATTCAGGCACAAGGTTATTGATCACTTAGTTATATGTGTGGTGGGTTTTGTTTTATATTTTCATGGCTATTTCAGTGCAAACATAGGAGCACCTTTATGGGAGGATGTTAACCATATTTCACTTTGGCCTGGAAGGCATAACACATTACACATAATTAGCAAAGTAGAGACACATGAAGGCAATGTATATAGTCTTAAATCTGAACCGTATCAGCTGGAAACATTATAGTAAAGAAGCATTAATATCTGTGAAGAATCAAATCTAAATCTATCTTGTCATTTTATGGGATAATTGTATCAGTTTTAGGATGACTACTGAGATTTTTAAAACTTACCTTTTGAGCTATTTAAACTAATTTTATGTCTCAGCATAAAAGCAGATTGATGACATCTAGTGAATTGACGATGTCAAGATAGACAATCCACATAACTAAAAATGTATCCTCTTTCACATACCATTAGTATCATATGTACCCTGAGGAGTAAAAACTACTAGTTTTTCCTGAATTAGTTATATTTTTAAATGGACCAGGACAGTGTTTTTCAAACCTGATTGTGTATCAAAATCAGTTTAGGGAGCTTGTAAAAAATCTATACTTAATTGCTGTCACACCCAGACTTACTGAGATAGTATACCCATGGGTGTGCCTGGATGTGGTATGCATTTTAATGCATTGGACTTGGGTATACGTTTTCTCTTTTTGTTTTTCTAAGACTCTGAAATACTATCCTTATAGCTGCATCTGGCCCAGAGGGATCATTGGGTCTGGTCTTCTGGTCCTAAGGGCTCCTTGCATAGACTGTCCTGAAGGGAAATTAACTGTCTTTCAAGAAGGTGTTGTTGAGGGGCTCCTGGGTGGCTCAATTGGTTGAGTGTCTGACTCTGGATTTTGGCTCAGGTTATGATCCCAGGGTCGTTGGATTGAGCCCCTCATCAGGCTCCATGCTGAGTGTGGAGCCTGCTTAAGATTCTCTCTCCCCCACTCCCTGCTTGCTCGATCTCTCTCCTTAAAAAAACAAACAAACAAACAAAAAACAAAAAGAGGGAGTTGTTGACATTTTGTAACAATTTCAGAGTTGGGATGGATTTTAGGGAAGAGGAGGCAATGTGAGTCCAATAGTATCATGCATAGGGAGCTGAAACTTGAGTGTATGGGGTCATGGAAGAAGTCTAAAATCCCATGGAAAACCACTGTTAAAACTGGGGCTGTCGATTACACCTCACTGGCTACAAGTGTCCATGAGGGCAGGCTGATGGAATAGAAACAACAAGGGCATTGTAAGCACAAAGTTTAATATTTGAATCCAAGTTTTTACACTTTATAACTGTTTGACTTTGACCAAGTTAATCTACTTGTCAGAGCTTCAGTTCTTTTCATTAAAAAATGAAGGAAAATAATATCTACCTCATTGGGTTGTTGTTGAGAAAATAAAATGTGAATGTGAACATGCCTTGGCATAGGGCCTGGGACATAGAAGGCTCTCAAGAAATATGTTTTTTCTCCTTATCTATGCATTCTCCTTTTCAGTCCACTCTTTATGAGTTTTTAAGAATTTTTTCAGATGGAATGAATGGGATTTAAAAATTTTTTAATTTTAATTTTATTTTTAGAGACAAAGAGCACGAACAGGGGAGAGGGGCTGAGGGAGAGAATCTTAATCAGGATCCATACCCAGTACAGAGCCTGATGCAGGGCTCGATCTCATGACCCTGGGATCATGAGCTGAGCTGAAATCAAGAGTTGAATGCTCAAATGACTGAGTATCCAGGTACCCTTCCCTAAAAATTTTTTTTTTTTAAATTGAGGTATAATTGATATGTAACGTAACAGGTGCACAACATAGTGATTCAGTGTTTGTATACACTGAAATTATCACCACAATAACTCTAGTTACCATCTATCTCCATAAAAGTTATTAAATTTAAATTTAAATGTTTTTATTGTGATGAGAACTTTTAAGATTTACTCTCTCAGCAACTTTCAAATGTGAAATACAGTATTATTAACTATAGTCGCTATGTTGTACATGAAATCCCCATGACTTATTTATTTTACAACTGGAAATTTGTACCTCTTGATCCCCATGACCTATTCATTTTACCCTCAACCCCCTTTCTCTCTGACAACAGCTAATCTGTTCTCTGATCTGTGAGTTTTGTTTTGTTTGTTCATTTGTTTTGTTTCTTTTTGAGTTTTTAATGTCTCATTTGTTGCTATGGTAGTTTTGTAGCAAAAGTAATAAAAAAAATAATTTCATTCATTCATTTATTCAACAAATATTTTTCAAGTACCTGTTTCAGTTATCCATTATTGTATAATAAATCCCCAAATTTAGTGGCTTAAAACAATAAAAAAGCTCAGTTTTCTTATAGTTCTGCAGTATGGGCTCAGTTGCAGAGTTTGATTGATCTTATTGATGGTCACTCCTGTGGCTCACTCAACTTGGGGAGCAGCTGAGGGTTGGACTAATTTGGAACACTGGGATGACAAGGGCCTCCTTCCCTTCAGCAGAGCAGCCCAACTTCTTATATAGTAGCTCAGAACCCCCATGGGCTCCAAAGTAGAAGTTCCAGATCTTCTCAAGGCTTAGACCAGGAATTGACAGTGTCACTTCCAAGTCTCTGATTAGAAGCAATCACATGGTATATGCCCCAATTAAGTGGACAGGGAAAGTACACAAATGTGTGAATATTGGGTGTTGTGGTTCACTGGGAGTTACTGATGTAATAGATTGTCACAATGACTGTTGCTGTGGTAGATATTGACAAAGGGTCCACGATATGAGGAAGCAAAATTGATGTCAAAAGGTTACATTCTAGTTGGAAATGAGGTTAATATAGAAGTACTTATAAATAATACTGAATTAAGGCTATTAAGTCCTTATACAATTGTCAGATCTGTGCTGAGAGAAGAATTCTGTATGGAGATGGAGTGCTTGAGGCAGTCATGGATGCACGGTGAGTGAGGTGGATTCTTGAGAGATGGGTAAGAGTTTCCCTAAGAGGAAGGCTGTGTACTTCAACAGTCGTTAAGCTCTGTGATAGTTCATACTCCACACCTGGGATGTTTGATGTCCTTTCTGAACAGGTGCTTGGTTTTAGAATCTTTCTAGGCCACCCCCATTCCTCAGATGCCTTCTGGTTTGTTAGGTGGAGCTTAGCTCAGGAGGGAAGGAGACATAGACATATGTGTAGCAAGAGCAAAGAGGATAAAGCTTGACAAAGCAGGGCAGGGATGAAACTACATGTTATTTTCAGGCCGGGCTACCTTCAGGGGGACATGCATTTGTATCTTCTGCAGGGATGGTGCCTGCATTTACATTGTTGGAGTCTTCCAAAGGCACAACAGCTAAGGTTATCTTCCATTCTTAAACTCCTGTTTGCCTCACAAGATAGGATTTTAAGTTTGAAATTCTGTTCTTGCAAAAAGACCAATAGTCTCACTATTGTATAATTGTCTTTATGTGTATTTAAAAATTTCAGGCATGGGGCTCCTGGGTGGCGCAGTCGGTTAAGCGTCCGACTTCAGCCAGGTCATGATCTCGCGGTCCGTGAGTTCGAGCCCCGCGTCGGGCTCTGGGCTGACGGCTCAGAGCCTGGAGCCTGTTTCCGATTCTGTGTCTCCCTCTCTCTCTGCCCCTCCCCCGTTCATGCTCTGTCTCTCTCTGTCCCAAAAATAAATTAAAAAAAAAAAAATTTCAGGCATATCAAAGATATTTTGAACTCCTAAAGGGCCTGACTTTACACACAAAATCTGTCTTCTTTTCCCCCTTCTTAGTGTGTGGATTTTGGGTGGAGCTGATTTTGACCCCTGTGCCAGAGGTGGTGACCCTGTGACTCAGGGCCGGGCCTCTTACCAATAGCCTCAGGACTTCTTCCAGAACTTTGGGGAAGAGGATCTCTTTTCCTGGGTCTCCAACTGCTAGGATTATACAAAGTACCTTGTGGGGAGAGCTTGCCTGGGAAAGAAACCGCAGAGGGAAAAGCACAGCTGAAGGGATGGAGAAGGAGGCAGAGATCCTGATGACACTGATAGAATGTGTGGACAGAGCTGGCCCTTAATTCCTTCTCCTTCCTCTTATAGGAACCAATGTGGGCCATTTATTAGAATTCGTTCTTGTCAGTGAAAGAGAAGACCATATAGGCCAGGGTGAGTGGAAAGACAGAAAGATGCAGGAGGTCAGAGAAGAGCAAGATCAGAGGCAGCTGATGCGACTGGGAAGATGTAGATGTGGTGGACTTAGCTGGACTCCAGAGGATGGAGATGGATAGGCCTGGTGAATGGAGAGAAAGAAGGGCTGAGGGAAAGGGTGTGAGAAGAGAAGTGTCTTCCATTTTTGAAAGACAAACGATCAAATGTGAGAAAGAGAGGGATAGGTTAGAGCAATCTCCTAGTAGAGTCAAGTCTTGCAGGAACGGAAGTGAACTAGACTTCCTCTCATCCCAGATATTTATTTATATCTTCAAATAGTTCTTTTTTTTCTCTAAGTTTATTTATTTATTTTGAGAGAGGGAGAGAGAGAAAGCAGGGGAGGGGCAGAGAGAGAAGGAGGAGAGAGAGAATCCCAAGCAAGCTCTGTGCCGTCAATGCAGAGCCTGGTCTCGGCTCAAACCCACAAAACGTGAAATCATGACTTGAGCCGAAATCAAGAGTTGGATGCTTAACTGACTGAGTCACCTAGGCGCCCCGTGGTTCTTTTTCTTAATAAAGACGTACTCAGTTTCTCATAGAATACTATTTGGAAAGAAAAATAAAATGAAAAAAGAGAAAGCAGTTATTAACGAAATCTTCCAAAGAGTAGTTTGGTTAACCACAAAAAGAAAAAAAAATGCTTTGCTTCCATCTGGGTTAACCAGGGTACCATTTCTGGTTTCAGTGCAGTCAGTCCTCACAGATCCAATAATATCAGATCTGGCCTTTAGCATTTGAAAGGGGAATTTGACCTTTAAGTTTGAAAGGAAATGAGAAACAAAGGGATTACATAATTAAAAATCTGTTTCTGTCTCTTAAAAGCAATTCAATTTAGGTCAGGAGCCAACAGTCTTCCTTTCCCTCTAATTGTTTTACCTTGGCTCCGGGTACCCTGTTCTTGTTTCTCCTGTGAATAGCTCATTAGTGTTGGGCAGATGTTCCCCTTGGGTGCACTGTGTTAATGGGGAAATAATGGAGGCAGCATTGTCATCCAAGAGAAGTTAATATTGGATCCAAAATAGAACGATGAATGAGAACATGTGCCTCCTACATGCCTGTTAGCAGCAAACTCTCAACTGTGGTTTATTTTGTATTTGACCTTGGTAAACCTACCATTAAGAAAGATGAGGTGAAAATATATGAAATGTATGGCTGTATCCTTCTACCCAGGTCATCTTCCTTTTAACATTTGAAAAGAAATGAGGTAGATACATATATAAAAAAAATCATGCAGATGGATATTTGAATATAACATATATATATATATATCAAGACTAAACCACTAAACCCATCAGTTAGGCACAATTCTGGGAATACATGATAAGATAAGTCACTGAGAAGTACAAGACTAACTAAAAATTTTGTTTTGGACTAGGTAATACAGTTACAAGTTTCAAACCTCAAAAAATAATAGGTTTATCCCTGTCCCCCATCAGCTCAGTTGGTTTTCTCACAGGTGAACACTGAAGTTTCTTACTTACCCTTCGGATAACTTTTATGCACATATGCACATATAAACCAATCAAATGTATCTTCTTTATTTCCCCTTCTTTTATGAACAGTTGGTTGCATACTCTATATTTTCTGCCTCTTCATTTTGCTTTTTCACTTAATACATGTTGGATATGTAAAAACTGATGATTTTTAAAGTGCACTAGATGTGGACTCTGGAAATTTGTGTACAAATCTTATCACTGTATTTAGGGCATAATATTGCTTGCTTTTAAAAAGTGATACAGTAAAAAGAAATAAGTAAATGCTGGATAACTACTTAAATGATCAATTTCAGCCATAGCTACTCAGTTTTATTTTTGGCAGATTTTTTTTTTTTTTTTTTTTTTACTTTTTACCCATGTAAGTCATAGTTCTTATAGAAAAATTAGAAAAGAGAAATAAGCAAAGAGAAAGAAATCATCCATAAGTTTTGTCTTTCAAAAATATCCATTTATATCTTGGTGCTTAATCAAATCTTTCTTCCCTTTCCCTTTTTTTCTGTGTATACATACACACATATTCAAAGATACATGCAAACAAACATATTTTAAAAATGAGATCACATTATACTTCTAGTTTTGTAACCTGTTTTTCTTAACAAGTTTCCATGTCAGTGAAAACAGGTCTATCCCATAACTTTAAGTCACAGCAGACTATTTCATTGTATGGATAGTCCATAATGAATATTTAACCAATCCCCTGTGGTTGAAGAGTTCACCAATTTCAAGTATTTGTTATCATAAATGACTCACATTCTAACATTTTTACAAGCTTAATGCCTTATTGAGAAATTTTCAGATACTTTGCCAAAAGATATTATACCTCTATGATCTCTCCTCTCCTCTCCTCTCTTCTACCCTCCCCTCCATCCCCTCCTGTGTCTCTGTGTCCTTTTTTTTTTTTTTTGGCAGGGGTGGGGGGTGGGGGAGTTTCCATCAATAAGGTATTTAATTCTGTCCTGGTAAGATAATGGGCCTAAATCAGGGTGGGCAACTGACAAAGTGTGTAAGAAGAGGCTTTAACAGCTGGTGGGAGAAAAGAGAGGTTTCTGCCTCTGTAAACTCTCCGTGGGCATTAAGGTGGCATATAGCCCTGCCTCTGCAATGCTTCCCATATAGTATTTTTTTTGTTGTTTATTTATTTTTGAGAGGGAGAGAGAGCTAGCACGAGTGGGGGAAGGGCAGAAAGAGGAGACAGAATCCCAAGCAGGCTCCACGCTGTCAGCACAGAGCCCAGTGCAGGGCTCAAACTCATGAACTGCAAGATAATGACCTGAGCTTAACTGACTGAGCCACCCAGGCACCCCTAGTGTTTCTGATATAGTATTTAATACAGGATTTTGGGGGGATATAGTATTTTAATGAGAGTTCACTGGTATCAACACACAGCCATGTGAACTAGATATTTAGCTTCCCAAGGTGACTGCTCTTTCAGCGTGGTGTTCTGTGTGTGTGTGTGTGTGTTTGCATCAGAGCTTCTGGGCCCAATTCTCCAGGATTTCTCAATTAGTTCACAGTATCTGTGAGCCCAGGATCGCAGAGGAACAAGACAGTCACTGATGATGAGCAGCAATGAGGGCACTTTTCGTCCCATTGTGATAACTCTGGTCTTCATCTCCCAAATCATCTGGCCTTAAGTTTCGAGATTTGGGATGTTATTTCAAGCTGCAGGTTGTTAAAGTAAAAAATAAAAAAACCCTTTCTTACCTCCAGTGCAATTAATAGATGTCTTTCTTGTTAAGTAGTTCAAAGTCTTCCATATTTCCTTTTAAAAAAATGAAAGAAGTATTAGGTTACACAAGCCGGAGTGATTGATACTCAAGACCCTGTCTTTCTAACCATTTTAATGTGGCATAACATTTCCTAAACTACACTGGAGCATGAGAATTCTCTGGGGTCTGATTTTAAAGGTGTTCAGGGCATTCTGATTAGATAGCTTGTGTTTGCTCCTCTAGACCCACTTCCTTTGGCTTTTCTCCATCCAGCTCCATGTCCCAGGAGGGTGACCTCTATTAACACTTGAAAGAGCTCCTCTTCCTCCTGGCTTCTGGTTGGGTTCAGTCTGTAAGAGGTTGGAGGGAGGGCAATTGGGGTACTTCCCTGCTTAGCTTTCTTCCTGCAGGCGACTCTGAGTGGTGGGAGGTAATAGCTGAGGCTAGTCTCAAGTATTGAACTATCCATTGTGCTTTCCCTGCCACATCTTTGTAAAAAAAAAAAAAAAAAAAAAGTTATGGGTTGAATTGTATCTCCTTAAAGTTATTGAAGTCCTAACCTGTGAATGTAAGACCTTTGGAAATTTGGAAGGTCTTTGGAAATAGGGTCTTTGCAGATGATCAAGTTAGATGAGGTCGTTAGGGTGGTCCTTATTTCATTTTTTTTTTTTTATTTTTTTTTTTCAACATTTATTTATTTTTGGGACAGAGAGAGACAGAGCATGAACGGGGGAGGGGCAGAGAGAGAGGGAGACACAGAATCGGAAACAGGCTCCAGGCTCTGAGCCATCAGCCCAGAGCCTGACGCGGGGCTCGAACTCACGGACCGCGAGATCGTGACCTGGCTGAAGTCGGACGCTTAACCGACTGCGCCACCCAGGCGCCCCGAGTGGGGGTGGTCCTTATTTCAATGTGACTGGTATCCTTATAAAAAAAAAAAGGGAAATTTGGACTCAGAAACACACACACACACACAGGGAGAATGCTGTGTGAAGGTAAAGGCAGAAATTCGACATAAGCCAAGGAATATCAAAGATGGCCAATAAGCCACCGTTGCTGGAGAGAGGCATGGAACAGATTCTCCCTCACAGCCCTTAGAAGGAAGTCTCCTTCCAGCCTCCAGAATTGTGAGACAATACATCTCTGTTGTTTAAGCCACCCAGTTTGTGATACTTTGTTATAGCAGCCCCAGGCAAATAAAACACGTCCTTTATTAAGTTCTCTTCCAGTTATCCAATTTGTATGTACTGTGTCTTTTATGTGGGGCTCTAACTGATTCTCATCATATGAGATTTTGAGGTTTTGGCATAGATCAAGGAATCTATATGTTAACACACACCCTAGGTGACCCTTAGGATGAGGTTTGGGAAGTCTGCTGAACTAGATAGGGATATAGGCTTTGAGTCAAACTCACCTGCATTCTGAAACTGGCTCTGTTTCTAGCTGGGTATGCATGGGTACCACTCTGAGCTTCAGTGTCATCTGTAAAGTCCTTATTACTTCTATCTAATTTTGTGCCCTGTTCCCTTGGCTTGTTCTGAACTGGCCACCTGCCCTCTTAGAGCAGACATTAAAAATATTTGTATGCAGATGACCTCTACATGTATATATATAGTTCTAGACTTACCTCACATTTCAGCTACAGTTCTGAATTTCCAGTTGTTCTCTACAAGTCATTGATATCTGGTAATAGCTATTTCCCTAATTATTTTAGTGGGTTTTTGTATCGCTGTCATTAAAAAAAGCAATTGTATCATGTGCTATTGTGAATTTAAAAATGTTAATTCAATCTTTTTTAAAACAGGTGGCAGATTATTTGGCAGATCCAAATAAATAAAACAACCTATTGATTGAATATTTTCATTTACATCTTTCAGTATCACCTCAAACTCAGCATGCTTAAAACTAAACTCTTCAACCTCTTTCCAAATTGACTTCCTTCCTGATTTTTTTGAGATCCTTTAGTTACTATTATTTTTTCAGCCAAATGAGTGAGAGCCTTTTAGTATCCTTTGGTTCCCTCTGTTTCCCCATATACCTTCATACCATTAATTATTTAAAAAAAATTTTTTTTTTACATTTATTTATTTTTGAGAAACAGAGTGAGACAAAGCATGAATGAGCGAGGGAGGGGCAGAGAGAGAAGGAGACAGAGAATCTGAAGCAGGCTCCAGGCTATGATCAAGCGGTCAGCACAGAGCCTGATTCGGAGCTCGAATCCACGAACTGTGATATCATGACCTGAGCCGAAGTTGGACGCTCAACCGACTGAGCCACCCAGGTGCCCCCATACCATTAATTATTATGATTCCATTGCCACCAGACTCCTGGCTCTTATCCTTTTCCACTTTCTTTAATCACATCTTGGTAGTTTCTCTGAATTCTGCCTCTCTTCCCTCCCAAGCTCCCTGTAGTTTTCTAGAAGAGAAATAGATCTGGAATTCTCTTTAATGACTTTTCCTTTTCCACAGAGTTCCAGCTCTCTGACCTGGTTTTCCAGGTCTTCCTCAGGCTGTCCCTCTACCCACAATTCCAATCTCATTTCTTCTGTTTTCTCACATGCATGTTTTTCTCAGTCAGATTTATCTATTTACTTGTTTCAAGATGCTGTCCTTACTTTCCGTGAAAATAACTCACTGAATTCCTTTAATATCTTCTCTTCCTTTAAGGGTATCTGGAAGGGCTCTTTTTGTAGATGGCCCTGTCCTAGACCTAATGAAGATTTACAGAATGAGGTAAACATGTTCCTTGACCTTGAGAAGCTGTTGGGAAAATGAGGAGAAATGGATAGAGTTCACCTCTTTGCTTTAGCTGTCTTCATGATCAATGTCTGTTTTGACTAAATCAATTTTATGGAGCCTGGAACTGGTGGTTAAAGACCAGATTGAATACTGCAACCATGTTACGTATGTCCATTTGTATTTTTCAAGTTGGCTGGGCCAGGGGCCATACATTCTGTGTGGTACTATCGCTGGGGTTAAACGTATATATAAGTCATTCTTGAAATGGGTTATTATTCTTCATAAAGATTTTTTTTGCAGTATAAAACAAACACTATGGCTTTATCACAACACAAGAAAACATGAGTCACAAACTTACAGTCCAAAGACAGTGATTATAGACCTAGATAAAGTTTTTTAAAAATTTTGATCCTGTCATTTATTTTTTTCCACTCACCATAGCAACTAGAAAAAAAACATTAAAATAGCAGCAAAAAGTCCTGTATTAATCTTTGGGAACTAATTCCAAGTAGAGCTTTTCATTGTTCTTTTTCATAGCACTTGGTTATTTCTTCATTATTTGCAATACTGTATTTTCTCAATTCTCATTTGTTTCTCTCATGTAAATTTCATAAGGGCAGTGGATGAATTTGTTTTGTTCCTTAGTGAATCCCAAGAGCCCACCACAGTGCCTGACTAGAGTTGGTCTTCTGGAAGTTCCCTACCTCCCTTCTCCTTTTCAGTTGTTTTTAGAAAACTGTAGTAACAAGAGCTTAACTCTGCCCAAATTTTTGTCTCTATCTGAAATAAGGTAGCTTTCTTTATTTTTTTCACCAGGATGCTTACAATCTTACTTGATATTATTTTCAGTTGGTTATTATAGTTTTCTTTTTTATTTACCCTTAAGGGGATGTGTTTGAGGTAGCCTTGCATTTAATTTTTGTATTTCAGTTTTAATATTAAATATTATACTCATAATGCATTTTTTGGAATAATATAAATACTCATTTTTAAAAAGGAATAAACTAATATACTTTGCTTAAAGCTTAAGACATTACGTTTTTGTATTAGTCATACATTATGTATACATGTATGTATTAATGTCTTGAGATGGACTCACAGGGGATTGTATCTGCAGTAAAACCCTCAGGGACATACTGTATATTAGAAATATAATTATACTGCTAAACTACAAGCAAGTGTATTCTTTTTCAATCTAACCAAGTATGGCTCTCAGCTTATAGTTTTCGTTTTGTTTCGAGATGCATTTGTTTCGTAAAGACCTCAAGGAATTATGATACATAAGAAATGGGTTTATGTTTTGTTGCTAAAGTATGATCAGGCCAAAAATTACATGTATCTTAGTGATGACAATTTATCTATTCAGGCATTTTTAGTTAGAGAGCATTAGAGTTTCTGAAAAAACCCTTCCAGACGCTATAAAATAGAATTCATCTTAAAAACCATATTGTTGATACCACTGTTCTCACATGTCTTTTACACTTTGCTTATCTGTCATTTACACTATTAACTCCACTGAAGCATGTATGTAAAAAAGCATTTTCTTTTTTTTTTTAAATTGGGATATAATTGACATACAACATTATATTACAAAAGTGCATTTCCCATATGAAAATCTTGTACTACCACACTAGTAGTCACTTACCTAGTTACTAACATAACATGTGACTCTCACATTGTTTTTCTTGAAAAGTAGCTTGATGGATTCATTTTCAAGGATTATCAATAATTTGGGGTAAATTACAAGCTCCCACTGAAATAGGTCTTTATACATTGGAATCTATTTTTCTTGACAAAGAATCTCTCCTTAATGGGCAAGGATTAACAGAGGTAAGACCACCCAAGACCCCAGATGGATCAGTGTTGCCCAGTGGCTAGAGGCTACTGAACAGCCAAAGATGCACTTGGTTGGCATGAGGAAAACTGCACAAACCTTCCTCTGCCCATCCCTTCTTTAGTTTGGTCCTGATTTTCTGTGTTACCTGACACCTGGCAGGCACCCAAATATTTGTCCATTGAATGAGTACATTCAGTAATTAGAGAGGAGCTTTTTAAGTTAATCATAGACAATAACAAAAAAAATAAGTTGGTAGAAACGTGTCCATTAATACTATATACCAGTTACAGTAAAACCTTTGATTTGTGAGCATAATTCATTCCTGAAACATGCGTGCAATACAAAGCACTTGCATATCAAAGTGAATTTCCCCATAAGAAATAATGGAACCTGAGATGATTCATCTTCCCAACCCAAAAATATCCATATAAAAATGATTACAATACCTTAATATAATACAAAATAATAAAGAAAATACAAACTATAAAGAAAAATAAAGAAATTAACCTGCATTTACCTTTGAAAATCTTCTTGGTTGATGTGAGGGAGAAAAGAGAGAGGAAGGTTATTGTGTAAGATGACTTTGACTATCATTAACAGAATCACTGTTATCTATTGGTTCAATGGAATCTTTTACTGTATGGGCACCATTGTATATGTTTGCATGAATGTTGACTACAGTACAACATTAAATACAGTCATATACTGTATTTAATGAGCTGGCAATAAGGCAGCACAGGAAAGGGTCTATATCTGCAGGCAGCCTGACCTAGAATTGAAGCAAAGCATTCCTAAGCTTACTCTTGTATGGAAAATCAAAGGACTGTCCATAGGTGCTTTGAAGTGACAAAAAATACACTAGTGTCTGTTGTGGGCACCTTCCAACATTCTGAAAAATCACCGATTTCTGCCAAATACCGAGACCCAAGACTGAACGTCCGAACGTGAGAGACAATCACCCACAATCCTACAGTGAGAGAGGAAGAGAGAGAGAGAGAGAGAGAGAGAGAGAGAAAGATAAAGAGAGAAAAGAACCATTGGCTCAGTTGTGATCATGCGATGTTCGGTGTCACATACTACTTGTCTTGCAAGACATTGCTTGTTTATCAAGTTAAAATTCATTAGAAATGTTTGCTTGTCTTATAGAACACTTGAAGAACAAGTTACTTGCAATCCAAGGTTTTACTCTGTATTCAAATAAGGTGAAGTTGTCTGGAGGCTAAAGGGAGCTGGCATTACTATTTATTTTCTCCAGGTTATTGGAGATACAGTCCAGTAACTGTCAGGGACACGGTGGAAAAAAATCTAGTGCAAAGAGATGGTGTCAAAGTATTAAAAGGATGTCTCTTTCACTTCCCCTTTCTGCTGCTTTTCATTGGTGCTAACCAGTGATGTTGGCAAGGGCCCTGGCATGGGACCCTGATGGCAGTATCTGAGGTATTATCTCGGAGCCTAGCTTGTTGTTATTGATTGTGTAAATTTATTTAATCAGGTAGAATTTATTCCCTAGTATATTTACATAGGTAGTTGTTGAGAAATAATAAATAATTTATCTTACATTTTAAAATGATCAGGATGTAGTGTCTTATTTGCATATGAATTCTGATTATATATTGTGGTGGTTGCCAGGCTTGTCACTGCAACTAACAGCAGTAATCTGGGAAAATATTCTTAGGATTTTAATATTAAACCAAGAAATTAAAAAAAAATGATCCCTAGGGCATGAAAAGAGACCCTAATGTCCCCAATGGGTTGGGTATAACATGATTCTTGCTCTTTGACTCTATACATAGCAGTTGCTTAAACAAATGGATGCTGTTTTTATTTCCAAGTGCTCAATTTTATTTATCAAAAAAATTTTTTTAAGTGTACTTATTTTGAGAGTGTGTGTGAGAGAGAAAGAGAGCAAGCAGGGGAGGGGCAGAGAGAGAGAATCCCAAGCAGGATCTGCATCACCAGCACAGAGCTGGATGCAGGGCTTGAACTCATGAACCATGGGATCATGACACAAGCTGAAATCAACAGTTGGTTGCTTAAACTGATTGAGCCAACCAGGTGTCCCCACGTTCTAAATTTTAAATTGCCTTTGGGCTATACAGTTACAGTCTCAAAAATAATATGGTAAATATTTGTACATTTTAAAAGAATATTAACATTTCTATTTTCTATTTAAGAGAAGGAAATAAAAACAAGCCCCATTACTTGTGGGAGAATTACTCTTTTTTTCTTTAAAGATGTTTTTTGCTTTTTAATGTTTATTTTTGAGAAAGAGAGAGAGTGCAAGCAGGAGAGGGGCAGAGAGAGAGGGGGACAGGGGATCAGAAGCAGGCTCCAGGCTGATAGCAGAGGGCCTGACCCAGGGCTTGAACTCACGAGCCACAAGATCATGACCTGAGCCGAAGTCAGACACTCAACTGACTGTGCCACCCAGGCACCCCTAGAATTACTCTTTGATTACATCAAACACTTTGGGACTGTTTATTAAATTACTATTCAGGCTCTTATTGGTTGGAAGAGGGCAGAGGGATATAGTGCATCATTTTAAAAGAAACCATAGTGACTTTTGATCTTGGGTTGTGCAGAATGGTTTACTCTTACTTCACTTGGCTACTGCTGTCATTAGAAGTGCATACTATCTTTTGAGTAAAAAGACAATTATAATCATTTTGATGTATATTGATTTGCCCAGAAGATGTTAATTTTTATTGTAGCCTAGATATTGAGAGGAGAGAATAAACCTGTGGAAATAGAGGTAGTATTTAAAATAAAATTCTTAAATTCACTGATCTCAACTTGTCATTCTTATTTGAGATAATAAAAAGATACCTTAGGGAAGAATGCAGATTCTGACTAATGATTAAATCTGAAGGCAGCACGGGACAGGGGAGTTTGAAACTCATATCATTTTATTATTGTCAATAGCAGTCACAAAGACTGACAAGAACACCTAATAGATACCTCCTTCAATAAATTTATGAGCTAATCTGAGTTAATCTTTGTAAAATCCCATGAGCCATCTATACCTGGACACTATACCAAGCAATTCATAAGAGGCCACATGGCTTTCTCATAATTAGAAAAGAGTTAGAGCCTGGTGTATTCTATGCAATCATAAAAAAGCCTCAATTCACTCTTCTGTGATTAAAACTCCAAGATATACAGAGAAGGAACAAAAAGCTCTATATTGGAATTCTCCAGCATGTTTAAGAATGAATTGAGTGGCTCAGACCTAAAGCCATCATACACAACATTGATTAATCAAAACACAAATGTGAACAGGTCCCAGGTTGTTAAAAAGAATCTGACAGCACCGAAACTTGGCTGAGAGGATTGGGCACCTTAACTAAATTATGAGGCAGGCAAAGTGTGAGACTCAGTTTCCCTGTCCCCAGAATAAGGCTTTAAGATTTAGATGATCTGATAATTATCTTTTAGGCTTAAAATGCCATGAGGCTATAATTCTAAAATTTAGGGATTGTCTATTTCCTTGTCTCTAAGCTGTCTTTGGAGCACCTCCCTCATCTACTAGTTGTGAGCCTTTTCACTACATCTCAGACCTAACTAAGGGGACTCACTCAGCTGTGTCTCTTACAGGCTCTAGGTGTTTTGTTTTGTTTTTTTTTTCCTTCTGTACTCTCTCCTCTCATGTATCCTTCACCTTCAGGACCTCCTAAACCAGCAACCTAATTTGTTCAAATGATTATTCTAATGTGTTACCTCTAACCTGATATATTTGCATTTATAGAGGGATATTTTCAAATGTTTATGCACTTTTTCCCTTATTTTGTTTAGCCCTTGCAGCATTAAGATTAGACAGTGAGGTTGAATCCTATAGTGCCAAGGGAAGGAAGAATACCAAGAAACACAGAGAGAAGAAAAAGATCTCATTGAGTTTCTATCTAGATTGAGCAATGACAACAACAGCACTAGAAACAATAGATACAAAATTCCTGGATTTTAATTATTTAATTTAATTTATTTAAACAACAAGTGCTAGTTTCTGCTTCTGGTAATTGCTTAGCAGCTTCTATCAGAATAACCCTTCCACAAATAACTATAAACTTTGCATAAAATAAAAAAACACAACCATCTAAAGACATCAGGAAGCAAACCAAAGCAAGCACATATCGTATGTATTTTATGTGGACTTTTGGAGGAAGGGAGCAGTACTGAGTGGGTTTCCAATTTCTTATAGGTTTCAGTCTGAAGCTAAGTCCCAGTTGTCACGATAGAAACCCAAACATGGATAGAAACCCTATAGCCTGAGTTTAAAGTTTGCGGCAACCACAGCAGTTGAAATGCAAGGGAGTAGTTTTTGAAAAGCGAGAGCTGCGGAGAGGGAGCCCAAATTCTTCCTATCAATTGCCCAAATGTCTGAATGAGCCCTGAATGACACACATATGGGAAGATTCCAAGCTTCCCAGCCAAGGCTTAAAGAACTGAGCTGAGATTTCTGAGCTTGAATTCAGCCTAGTTAATTTTTTGTGAAATAAACAGACAAACGAAAATAAAACTCTTTGGAGAAACATAACAGAATTCATTTTTTTGATGTTGAAATTGAACAGTATATAAAAATACATAGAACCTCTTTGTGCGGCTTAACAAATTGTCCAGTTTAAGAAAGAAGATACTGTTAGTAATTGAGAATCTTTTAGCATGCTCATTCATGATCATAGACCCCTTCCTTCCTCCCTCCTAATGGTAAACACTACCTTGATGATTGGTTACTGTTTCTTTTCTTTTTTCTTTTTTTTTTTTTTTTAATAATTTTACCACCTACTATAAGAGCAATCATACCATAATTACTCTTATACAAGGGCCACAATTACAGGCACACACATTTTTATAGGATGAATACTTAAGAATGGCATTGCTGAGTCATAGAATATGCATGTCTTTGCCTTTCCTGAATAATATCACAGTATTTTCCAAGTAGTCCTACTAATTTTCATGCCCACCAGTAGTATATGAAGGTTTCTGTTGTTTAAAATCCTTGACAACTCCTTTTTTTGTATCAAATTTTAATTTTCTTGCCAGTAATGCTCACAATATTTTGCAGTCCTCATTCTCAGCTGATGACTGTTTCTCCTGTTTCTCTGAGAAAATACAGTTGGAATAGACACGCCACAGCTCACAATTCGCAACTTCTACCTCCCCATCTGCATCACTGCCCCTGTACATGCATTTTCTCCTATGCTTATGGAGGAATGGTCTCTGCTGTTAGCTGTAGCAATCATCCCACTTGTGCCCTGGATCCATTCTTTATTATCTATGCAAGGACATTGAATTCTGTCCTCTTTTTCCCGCATCATCATTTACCCTTGCTCTACGATAGTTTCCATTTCTGTTTCTCCCAACCTAAAATAAATAAAATAGTTGTTAACACAACGGACAGCAACTGCTCCACCTTTCTGCTTTTCTTTACAGCAAAACTATTAAAGAGTTGTCTCTTCTTGTCTCCAATTCCTTACTTCCCATTCTTAAACTCAGTACAATCAAGCTTTCTTCCCTACTATTTCACCAGAACTTCTCTTGTCAAAGTCACCAACTGATTGCTGGATCGCTAACTCCAGGGTTACTTCTCAGATCTGTCAGCAGTATTTGACATTACTTTCTTTAATTTTCCAGGATACCTTCCAAGTTTCCTCCTACTCCACTGGCTATTCTTTCTTGGTCTCCTTTGCTGGTTCCTGCTCCTCACTCTAATCTCTTTTTTTTTTTTTTTTTAATTTTTTGTTTAACGTTTATTTATTTTTGAGACAGAGAGAGACAGAGCATGAACAGGGGAGGGTCAGAGAGAGGGAGACACAGAATCCGAAGCAGTCTCCAGGCTCCGAGCTGTCAGCACAGAGCCCGACGCGGGGCTCGAACTCACGGACTGCGAGATCGTGACCTGAGCCGAAGTCGGCCGCTTAACCGACTGAGCCACCCAGGCGCCCCTCTAATCTCTTAACATTGGATACTCTGGACCTCAGTCCTTGCATTTCACCTTCATTTTTTTCCCTGTCTATTGGTGAACTTACCCAGTCTCATGGTTTTAAACAATATAATTAAGCTCATAACGCCCAAATTATATTTCCTTTCTGGATCTGTTCAGGGAACTCCAGATTTGTTTATTCACCTGCTTACTTGACCAATTTTCTTGGATATCTAATAAATCCCTTAACATGCCCAAAAACAGGCTTTTGATTTTTCTTAGAGTTTTTGCATAACATTTGCTTATTGCAAATTAGAAAAAGATGTATCTTTCTCTAGACAGATGCTGCCTGTGTAGGGTGCACTGCTTTGGCTTCTCTTTTTTGCAGCTTCCCTTATCTTTCTCTTCAAACTGTTCCCACAGGTTTTCATTTCAGAGAATAGCGACTCCATCCTTCCTGTTGTTCCAGTCTAATATTTTGCAGTTGTCCTTGACTTTGTTCTTTTTCCCAACCACGTCCAATTAACCATTAGTCCTGATGGATATAGAAGGTTGGATAAGGGGGAAGAAAATTCTAGCTAACGGAATAATGTGTCAAGACAGGGAGCCCAAAGAGCAGGTAACACATTTGAGGAGGTAGTGTAGCTCTTGAGCCTTGGCAACATTTTTCATGCTATGCCTTTTGCCTGGAATGTCTTCTTTTCCACCTTGTACAGCCCAGTGCATGTTTTACAGCTTAGCTCAGATAGGATCTACTCTATTGGAACTTCTTTAACCCTGTCTTTTTCTAATTATTACTCTTTATGTCAGTTTGGTTTTGCCTTTGTTTTCTTATCTGCACAATGGGGATAGTAATATTACCCGATTCATAGAATTTTTATGAGATTAAATTGAGTTAATACTTGTAGGTTGCATAGAACAGTGCTTGGCACATGGTAAATACTAATGCTTTTGATAATGCTGATGATGTCACTGTCTTCCCAGTAGATTGTGTGCTCCTGAGGAGTCAGTGGAGTTACGTGGTTTATCTTTGAATACCCAGCATTTAACATAGTGCTAAGCACTTAGTAGATGATTAATAAATGTTTATTGTGGCACAAAAACAGACACACAGACCAATGGAATAGAATAGAAACCCCAGAACTAGACCCACAAACGTATGGCCAACTCATCTTTGACAAAGCAGGAAAGAACATCCAATGGAAAAAAGACAGCCTCTTTAACAAATGGTGCTGGGAGAACTGGACAGCAACATGCAGAAGGTTGAAACTAGACCACTTTCTCACACCATTTACAAAAATAAACTCAAAATGGATAAAGGACCTAAATGTGAGACAGGAAACCATCAAAACCTTAGAGGAGAAAGCAGGAAAAGACCTCTCTGACCTCAGCCGTAGCAATCTCTTACTCGACACATCCCCAAAGGCAAGGGAATTAAAAGCAAAAGTGAATTACTGGGACCTTATGAAGATAAAAAGCTTCTGCACAGCCAAGGAAACAACCAACAAAACTAAAAGGCAACCAACGGAATGGGAAAAGATATTTGCAAATGACATATCGGACAAAGGGCTAGTATCTAAAATCTATAAAGAGCTCACCAAACTCCACACCCGAAAAACAAATAACCCAGTGAAGAAATGGGCAGAAAACATGAATAGACACTTCTCTAAAGAAGACATCCAGATGGCCAACAGGCACATGAAAAGATGTTCAACGTTGCTCCTTATCAGGGAAATACAAATCAAAACCACACTCAGATGTCACCTCACGCCAGTCAGAGTGGCCAAAATGAACAAATCAGGAGACTATAGATGCTGGAGAGGATGTGGAGAAACGGGAACCCTCTTGCACTGTTGGTGGGAATGCAAATTGGTGCAGCCGCTCTGGAAAGCAGTGTGGAGGTTCCTCAGAAAATTAAAAATAGACCTACCCTATGACCCAGCAATAGCACTGCTAGGAATTTACCCAAGGGATACAGGAGTACTGATGCATAGGGGCACTTGTACCCCAATGTTCATAGCAGCACTGTCAACAATAGCCAAATTATGGAAAGAGCCTAAATGTCCATCAACTGATGAATGGATAAAGAAATTGTGGTTTATATACACAATGGAGTACTACATGGCAATAAGAAAGAATGAAATATGGCCCTTTGTAGCAACGTGGATGGAACTGGAGAGTGTGATGCTAAGTGAAATAAGCCATACAGAGAAAGACAGATACCATATGGTTTCACTCTTGTGTGGATCCTGAGAAACTTAATAGGAACCCATGGGGGAGGGGAAGGAAAAAAAAAAAAAAGAGGTTAGAGTGGGAGAGAGCCAAAGCATAAGAGACTGTTAAAAACTGAGAACAAACTGAGGGTTGATGGGGGGTGGGAGGGAGGGGCGGGTGGGTGATGGGTATTGAGGAGGGCACCTTTTGGGATGAGCACTGGGTGTTGTATGGAAACCAATTTGTCAATAAATTTCATATATAATAAAAAAAAAATAAAATAAAAAAAAACAAAAAAAAAAACCCCCCAAAAAAAACAAATAACAATAAAATAATACTCCAAACTGTAAATTCCATATAGTCCATTGATTTTCACAAAATGATTTCATTGATCTTTGTTCAATTCTACTCTCTGTAGCCAAACTTTGGTTGCAGTTGACAAATAAATGTAGTTCCAACATTAAAAAAAAAAATGTTTATTGAAGGGGTGGATTCATATTACAAGTCATGCAGATGTGGTTGTGGTTGGATCCACACAGATACATGGAGGCAGCAGTGGTACACTGGAAAAAGGGCTGGAATTAGATTTTGTGGCAAAGTTCTGGCTCAGACTTTACCAGCTGCATGCATTTGGGCAAACTACTTGGCCTTTCTGAACCTAGTTTCTTCAGCTGAAATTAGGGATAATAATATTTCAGGATATTTAAGAATTATTTGAGATAATGTACATGACAGTACTTGGTAATCTATAGCTCATGATACTGTAAGGTTTTTTGGTATTCACATTTGTAATTCAAGGTATATCTGCTATAATTACAAAGAAATGAGACTTGTATAAGTAAACCAAGTTGTATAAGAAAACCAATCTTGTTATTTTATTTTATTTTATTTTATTTTATTTTATTTTATTTTATTTTATTTTATTTTATTTTTTTGGAGAGAGAGAGAGAGAGAGTGTATGAGTGAGAGGGGCAGAGGAAGAGAGAGAGAATCTCAAGCAGGTGCCACATTCATCATGGAGCCCGATGAGGGACTCCATCTCATGACCCTATGATCATGACCTGAGCCAAAATCAAGAATCAGATGCTCAACCTACTAAGACACCCAGGTGCCCCCAATCCTGTCATTTTATACTTGTCATTGTTATATATGTATGTGGATCTTTTTACTCTTTGTAAGGGAAGGTGATGTGTGCCTAATGATTACTTTTGCAAGTATAATGGAGGCTGTGAGAACATTTTTTTTTTAATTTTTTTAATGTTTATTTGTTTTTGACATAGAGAGAGAGAAACAGAGCATGAGCGGGGGAGGGGCAGAGAGAGAGGGAGACACAGAATCAGAAGCAGGCTCCAGGCTCTGATCTGTCAGCACAGAGCCCGACGCGGGGCTCGAACTCACAGACCGCGAGATCATGACCTGAGCCAAAGTCCGATGCCAAACGACTGAGCCACCCAGGCACCCCGGCTGTGAGAACATTTCTATAGTCTGCTCCCAGAACATTATTTTCTGGCTTGCTTGAGTCCTCACAGTTGAAGTGAACAGCTTTCTGCAATCAGCTTCTTAGTCTTCCTCTGTTTTAGAAAATCAGTTTGTGAAAGATAATGTATAATCACACAGTATATTGAAACTAATTTGTAGAATTAAATTAAAAAAATTATGAGTTGGTTAATAGTTTTTTATCAAAATGAATTGCTAGGTGATTAAATCCACACTAAAACCCTTGACATTCAAATAGCTTTCTCTTAGGTGCGTTTTTATCAAGGAGATTGTGTGCAGTGATGAGCAGCCATCAGCGTGAAATGTTAGTCAAACAGAACTCACATCTCTCACATTCCTCACTACGGTGGGTTGGCTGTCTGTGCTGATATTTGGCAGAAACTCTTAGCTGTCAGGTCTATTGCAGTCCCTGAGCCAAGAGGGACTGCTCAGTCAAAATTTGTTCTTGCATGTGAAGCTGTATTTTGTCCCATTTATTAAGGGTTTCTTCTGTGTCCCTCTCATAAAAGTACAGAGAAGAACTGTTTTTGTATTCTGCTGCTATCCTTTTAAACCAGCCATGCTGAAATGTAAGAAGCCTAGTTTCTTTGTTAGAGCATTGATTACATTTCAGGTCCTGGATATTGGTGATCTGTCTCATCATTTAGTGTTTAGCAACATTGCTGAACCACTTCAAGGAGCCACGTGCATCATCAGTGGCAGCTGCAGATCTCACGATCATACTGAAGCTTGTGCATAATTGGTTTGATCTGAAAGATGTGACCCAAACTTGACTGCCTTGCAGCTCTGTATTTTATTACTTGTAAACTTATTTTCAGACTAACTGTTGCTACTAACTGTAGCTATGACAGTCTCATGAACATCTCAATGTTGTTAGAATGACTCTCAGTTAAGATTAATTTATTTCTTGGGGCATGTGGGTGGTTCAGTCGGTTAAGCATCTGACTCTTGATTTCAGCTCTGGTCATGATCTCATGGTTCATGGGATTGAGCCCCGCATCAGGTTCTGTGCTGATAGTGTGGATCCTGCTTGGGAGTCTCCCTCTCTCTCTGACCCTCTCCTGCTTGTGTGCTTTCTCTTTCAAAATAAATAAATAAACTTTAAAAAAAAAGGGTTAATTTGTTTCTTCATTTTACTCAAATGAATTATATAGAAGGATCTCTACTTTATATAAGAAAATTATATCTAATATGAATGAATATATAATTTTATTTATCTATATTTTAAAATGTTTATTTAAATTGAGAGAGAGAGAGGCAAGGGGAGGGGCAGAGAGAGAGAGAGGGAGAGAGAGAATACCAAGCAAGCTCCATGCTGTCAGCACAGAGCCAGATGTGGAGCTCAATCCCATGAACCATGAGATCATGACCTGAGCTGAAATCAAGAGTCAGATGCTTAACTGACTGAGCCACCTAGGTGCCCCTGTAGTTTTATTTTTTTAGTTGAGCCCAAGTTCTCATATACTCTGAAGAATTCAAATCTGTGATTGGGAAAGGCAATTGACTGAATTGTGTCCCCCCAAATTCATATGTTGAGGCTCTAACCCCCAGTGTGACTGCATTTGGAGATAGGGTCTTGAAGAGGGTAATTAAGGTTAAATGAGATCATAAGAGTGGGGCTGTAGTCTGACAGGACTGGTGTCCTTGTGAGAAAAGAGATACCAGAGCTGTCTTTATCTCTGTGTGCACACAGGAAAAAGTTCTTACGAGGGTAGAGTCTGACATGGTGTGCTTAGACAAAGATGAACAGCTTCATGGGCTGGAGACAGGGACATATGAGAGGATGTGGTGGGAGGTGAGAAAGTTAAGTTTGTTTTTTGAATAACTGGATAACCATGAAGGAGCTGGCTACTTGGCTTACTACCTCTTGTATTATAAATCCTGATCATGGAGCAAAAGGAGAAGTGGGAAAATCCTTGGACTTCTTAAGGAGGGTCAGGGATAATAGTCATATTATATTTGCATCACAAGGGCTATTGGGGTAGCCTCCTCGTAATTAAGACCTGAAAAATTAAGATTCAGGTAAAACATGAAGCATTTCCCACAATCTCTAATAGATGTATTGCTATATAGATATTAGATATGTTTCATTACGTGATTTTTGGCTCCTTGGTTAACAGTATTTGAAAACCAGCTTGAGAGTAATGTTCACAGCACCGCCCAGATGGCTGTATTCATTAATCTTGTTACTGTCAATGAAAGAAGTGCTCATACAGGCAGCTTTGCTGAACCATGGTGAAAATGTTCCTTTTCCATCTTCTTGAACCAGCAGGCTTCAGCATGATGTGTTGACTGATTAATGCTAGTCTAGGCCAAGCCAAAGTCATGTACAAAGCAGCCAGCTCTCCTCTGAATAATCAACTTTTATTTAGAAGGAAATACAAAGTTGTTTAAAATTAAACACTAACGGGAAAGTGGTGACAGATGTTTAATTGGTTGCTTTCTTGTCCCTTCTTAATGTGTGACACGCCCTCATGAGAAAGGTTAGATGGATTGAATGGAAACAACCACTTAACTATCTGCTCTCACACTCATGATAATATTCACTCCTCATTTCTTTTCAATATGTCCTCATTTTATTTTATTTTATTATTTTATTTTATTTTACTTTATTTTATTTTACAGAGAGCATGCAAGCAGGCAAGAGAGGTGGAGAGAGAGAGAGAAAGAGAGAATCCAGTGGGCTCTGTGTTCAGTGTGGAGGCCGACACAGGGCTTGATCCCATGACCCTAGGATTATGACCTGAGCCAAAATCAACAGTTGGATGCTCAACCAACTGACCCACTCAGGCCCTCATTGTAAAATTTATTATATTTTATTTTATATTCTCCATTTCTTATAATTTTTCAGTATCTGATTATAAACAAGGAGTTACTGTCCCCATATATTCATTACTGGTTGGAAAGATAGTTTTGAGTGAACTTTATATTTATCACACAGGAAATGTGGAATGCTGAGCTTGGCCCAACCTTGAGAAGTTCAAAGAACTTGTTTCTTTTATTCTAGGCTCTTCAGATACCTTGACTTGCTCACACCAAGGTCTATTGCAAACACACAAGCATCTAGGCACCTTTCATAGAGCTCATATTCTATAGTGTTCATCAAGACCTTCACAAATTCTATTCTTGCTTCTACCTTCCATTTCTTTCTTTCTTTCTTCTTTAAGTTTATTTATTTATTTTGAGAGAGAGAGAGACAGCGTGAGCAGGGGAGGAGAAGAGAGAGCGGGAGAGGGAGACTCCCAAGCAGGCTTCACACTGTCAGCACAGAGCCTGATGCAGGGCTCGAACTCACAAAACCATGAGATCATGACCTGATCCAAAACCAAGAGTTGGACGCTTAACCGACTGAGCCACCCAGGCGCCCCATCTACCTTCCATTACTGATCTACCCCCATCTCTGAAACCCACCTTTCTAACTATGCTTTTGGCATAATTTGGTATTTGCTCTCTGGCTTTGTGCAACAGTGGCTGCTAGTAAGGTTACACTCAGATCTTCTGGCTTGCTTTGGAGGGGCGTGAACAGAGAAATGAATGTTCTAAAGGTAGCTGCTGAATGGGGGTACATGTATACGGTATTGAGCAGAGAACCTGCCACAGGTCATGACATACACTTCAGTGAATGGCAATTTCCTGCCATTTTCTATCCTTAGCATTTTCAGGTATCAGAAGAAGGAGATGACAGGAGGGAAGTTGAGAATTTTAGGCTATTTGCTAGATGGAATCAGAATTGAGAAGGGAGATTTTGGAGTGTAGAGTTAACATTTTTCTCTCTCCTTTGATCCATCATAAGATCTAGTTTCATGTTAGACCTTCCTCATAGGCATGGTGGCTGAGGTTGGGAAACATGTGTTCAAATCCAGATTCACTGGCTGTGTGACCTTGAGAAAATTATTTAATGCCTCTGTGCCTCATCTGTGAAATGGAGATAATAACAGTACCTAACTGAGAATTATTTAGAGGAGTAAAAGGCATCACATGTAAAGCACCTAGAAACAGATCTTGGTGCTTAACAACTGCTTGATCAAATTAGCTATTAGTATTGTTATGATTATTTTGCTGTTCTCCGCAAAAAAGCATCGGGCATTTGGGGTGCCTGGGTGGCTCAGTTAGTTAAGTGTTTGACTTTGGCTCAGGTTATGATCTCACGGTTTGTGGCTTTGAGCCCCACATTGAGCTCTGTGCTGACAATATGCATCCTGGAGTCTGCTTCAGATCCTGTGTCTCCTTCTCTTTCTGCCTCTCCCCCTCACTGTCTCTCTCTCTCTCTCTGTCTCTCTGTCTCTTTCAGTCTCAAAAATAAAATAAACATTAAAAAATTCTTTTAAAAAGGTATCTGGCATGTAGCAGTGTTATTATTACTAACATTATTGTTACCCATATTAGTCACTTCCTATAGGTATGACATAGATTCAGGGTATAGTTTTGTGCATTTTTAGCCTTATTTAAATGGCACGTGTGTTTGTTCATAAAGACTGCAAACTCGCTCTCATTTGAGCTTTTATTTTTGCCTTTTTCAGAACCACCAGAGGCTGTCTCCTAGACAGGTGAAGTCACTCATCTCTTTGCAGCTGTGTGCTGAGACTTGGCAGCCAGTATGTAAGAGACCCTTGGAGGAGATATGTCTTGTATCAGAATGAAATTTACAACATGATGCCTTGACTACTGATGCTTTGGGCTGACTCACTTTTTTCCTCAGTGACTAACTCCTTTAGTTACTCCTTCCCCTACCTATGGACTGTCTATGTGGATTACTGCTTTCTTGCCTCTGTCTTGCTGTGAATTGTTCGATTCCCGGGTCTGGCCTGATGGAATTTCATCTTCCATTCCTGGGTTCGAGGAATTGGATACTGCTTACCTTGCTGACCTGGAGGCTAGTCCTTGTGTCCTGATTTTTGATTCTTACCTGCCCTTATATTACTGATGACCTCTGAGTCTAAACATCTTCCTGGTTATACTCAACCATCACAACCAGTCCTGCCCAAGAGACAAGAGCCTTTCCTGAAAAATTGGTGTGGCTGACGTACACCATGTCAGGTAAGTTTGCATTTGGTAGTTTGTTCTAGAGGATTCCGAGAAAATTCTATGCCTCGCCTCCTATGGTTCATGTGGTGTGAGTCAGTGGGTATTGTTTAACCACAAGTAAAAAGTGGGTTTGAATTTCTGTCCTTGAGACTGGATACTTCCACTGTGGGGGTGGGGTCAAAGAACAGTTCAGAGTGATCTGCTGAATCCATACATATTCTTTGTCCCAAATGGCAGGCACTTTTTATTTTGTTTTCTTCAACCACAAATCTGTGTAGCACTGCGTGATTTTCAACTTCTTGAGAGAGTAAGTTTTTGTTTGTGTCACAAACTCAGAGTCCTTGATGACATGTTGACAGGTACTGGAAATGATGGGATTGGAGAGCTGACAGGTGACTCATGCATATGGATGTCTTCTGTGATTATACATAGCAATTTATCTGGGGTTATTTATGGTAGCATTGTCACGGCGATCAATGAACAGTAAACAAGGCTCTCAAAGCCACAGGCAGGGTTTTTACAGCCTCTGACCAACTGTGTTACCTCCATTTTAAAAAGCAAGTTTGATGATTAGCTTATTGAACTGAAGAGTCTTAATATAATTCTCTTTTTTTCCCATAAAACTTAAAAATCATGATGAGCTACAGAAAGTCTGATGAGATGGAAAAGAACTGAGTTTGTGGTTGAAGCCAGAATTCCAGGCTTCACTGAGTGGTTCTATGACCTCGGACCAGTCACCCATTTTGAGTCTTAGTTTCTCCATTCTTTTTGGGGGCTTAATAGTGTTTGTTCTAGCATAATTCATGAGACTGTTGTAAGGAAGAAATTAAATGATGAATATGAAAGAGTAGTACAGCATGCCCACGAGAAATAAGCCTGCACACAGCATTCTGTGAGAGAGGCATCTGTGCATCTGGTTCTGCTCATTTTAGGCACCAGAATCTTGACTTCATTGCTCAGGAATCCATATACAGTAATACTTTGAAAGGGAGGCTCTTAGCTTAGATTTTAGGAAGATGACAAAAGGATTCCATGAGAATGATTGAATCTACACTTCCTAATGAAACCATATACACTCGACTCTCCATCAGCTAAATAATGGTAAATTCAATACTATATAGGCTATACAAGGATCCTCTGGCAAATCTAGTTCTTTACACTAAGCAGCTGATAAGACCAACTCCTCAGTGTGTCAAATAAGATGCTCTCAGGTCTGTTCTGCTGCGGGTACCTCTGTTTAGCTATCGTTAGCTGATACCTTCTGTATTCTGATCCTGGTGGAATTGACTGGAAGTTTTCAATTTATCGTTTTTTCAGGAATCATTTCTAGTGGCATATTTTTCAATCTCTGATGATGTGATTGATCAAAGGTCACTTTGCTCATTATTTTGATTTAGAAACTGTTTCCTTCTTTGTAAAATGCGGCTTTTCCAAGCTGTGGAAACCCAAGATTTCTGCAAGTTAGTGAGTCTGTAGAAAGGAGGCTTTTAACTAGAGAGACGAAACGTTACCTTGGTGAAGTGGATAAGCTACTGTGTGCTTTCGTCATCCTACATGAAGATGCACCCTGGGTCCTCTGGTTCATATGGGTGGGGGACCTGCCAAGCAGAGGAGCTATGAATTCCCTCACACTCCTATTTGTATTCTCTCCTGTATTTGGGTTCTCCAGAGAATCAGAACCAATGGGATCTCTATCTTTATCTCTAAGTCTATTTCTAAGTCTGTCTCTAAGTCTATCTCTATCTCTATTTCTCTCTCTCTCTCTCTCCCTATCTCTATCTCTCTCTCTCTATCCTCTCTCTCTCTCTCTCTGTCAAGATATACCTCAAGCAGAAAGAGAATGAATTAGCTCTTCCTCTAACTTTTTCTTTGATCCACGTCCTCCGTAGATTGAATGATGTCTTACACTAGAGAGGGCCCTCTGCTATACTCAGTTCAACAATTCAAATGCTAATTGCTTCTAGAAACACCTCTACAGACACATCCAGAAATAATGTTCTACCAGCTATCTGGGCATCCCTTAGCCCAGTCAAGCTGACACATAAAAATAACCATCATACCTTCCAATTCAGTAAGCCACAGCATTACATCCTAAACCCTGCATTGGTCCTGTGGCTGCTCCATAACTTGGGCTTGACTTCTGCAATTTAAAAGTTGGGTTTCTAGTTGAGCCACAGAACTCAGGACTCTCCAACTTTTATTAAAGAGTCCGGATGAGTGCCCTTCCAAGCAGTAGTCCTGGCCCTGACCTTCCACAGTTGCCAATACTGGAAATGGATTTAAAAAACAAACCTCTGCCTGCAGTTCTTTTTCTAACCTGAATTTGCTCTTTTTCCCGCACTGGGCTGTGTATGTCCTCCATGAGGCTAGAGCCTGTGTCTGTTTTTACGCAACATCATTTCCACAGAGTCTATCATGGTACAGAAAAAATAAATGTACAAATGAGTTGGTTACATGAAAATTACAAAAAATCCAGTGAACATATAAAAATATATTAATATTACACTGATAATTAAACACTAATTACAAATCACTTATTAATTAAGTTGCATATAATGTTGTGATTTAATAGAAAGAGGTTATTAAACTAGATGACTAGAATTCAGATCTTAGCTCTGACTTAATAGCCGATGGCAATTTATTAGCTCTTAAAACTTTGATTTCATAAGTTTCAAATGAAATGATACAGGTAAATGCATAGCAGACCATTTGACAAGTAATAATTTCTCAATGAATGCTAGCTTTAATTTTTGCATTATATCAAACATAGAAAAGAAACACTTTATTTTTCAAAAAAAAGATAAAATACTTAGTAGCAAATTAGTGTGTGTGAAAATTTACATAATCTTTTTGGAGAAAAAAATTGGCAATAAGAATCAAAAGCATTAAAATGTGCTTATTCTTTGATCATATATTTTCATTTTTAGGAATTACTATAACAATAATTAGGCATTTCTAAAAATATGTATGCAAAGAATTTCTGATAACTCTTATTTGTAATTATCAAACGGGGACAATTAAATATTCACCAATAGGTGAATTTTCTAGGTAGGTTTTTAATATTACCAAATATATATATTTTTAAAAAATGTTTATTTATTTTTGAGAGAGACAGAGAGACAGAGCACGAGCGGGGGAGGAGCAGAGAGAGAGGGAGACACAGAATCTGAAACAGGCTCCAGGCTCTGAGCTGTCAGCACAGAGCCTGACGCAGGGCTTGAACCCACAAACCGCAAGATCATGACCTGAGCCGAAGCCAGATGCTCAACCGACTGAGCCGCCCAGGCGCCCACAGATACATGTATTTTTTAATGGGAAAACCCCCATAAAAGGCCCAGTGGAAAAGCAGACCACAAACAGGAAAAATATGGTACCATCACTACTCAGATGAACTAATGGCCCTTGTAAACGGAATATATCTAAAACCATAGCCCCGATTAAGTGTCCAACTTTGGCTCAGGTCATGATCTCATGGTTTGTGAGTTCAAGCCCCATATGGAGCTCTGTGCTGACAGTGCAGAGCCTGGCTGGGATTCTCTCTCTCCTTCTCTCTCTGCCCCTTCCCAACTTGTGGGCTCTCTCTCTCTCTCTCTCAAAATAAAAAAATTTTTAAAAAGCCCTACACTTGTAATTGTTTTCAATGTTTTCTTTTCCCAGTGTTCTTATTTCTGTAAGTTACACCATTTAGCTGAAATCCTTTTTCTTCAGAGTACTTACACTCCATATTATATAGTTATTTATTATCCACTTCCACTATCAGTATGTTAGTTTCATGGGGGCAGACATTTTAACTCTTATGTTCATAGTAGTATTGCCAATACCTAGAACAATGACTCGCACATAGTAGGCAATCAATAAATATTTGTTTCTTTAAATTTTTTTTAATGTTTATTTATTTTTGAGAGAGAGACAGAGCATGAGCGGGGGAGGGGTAGAGAGAGAGGGAGACACAGAATCTGGGACAGGCTCCAGGCTCTGAGCTGTCGGCCCAGAGCCTGACGCGGGGCTTGAACTCACGAGCCGTGAGATCATGACCTGAGCCAAAGTCAGACGTTCAACTGACTGAGCCACCCAGGTGCCCCAATAAATATTTGTCTCTTAATTGCCTGAATGACTACTTAAAATGCATTAACTAGAAAAGGATGACAAAAATGTTACAAGTGATTAACTCTTGAAGGCAGAATAGTAGTATTTATTTGTTTGTCTGTTTTTTTGCCCTGTCTGCAGACAAACTTATCCCCGGGTTCTAGGGCATATGGCAGCCGTTTGGGTCAGTTACCGGTATAATGGGACTGGGGCTGAATTCGACTTCACTATGGTAATGGTATTATTTTTAGAGCTCTTCTATATTTTGCAATTTTCTGTCTAGTTAGAAGAAATTAAAATTGATATAAAGAACCTAACTTGTAAATCTACTGAAATAATGTACACTATTGTTTTTAATGGTCATGATGAAAAGCAGAGAATGAAACTGAATAGTTTGCTATATTAGGTCTGTATTATTAACATATCAGCAGAAGATCAATCAAATTAATCATAAAAATTGACAGCAAAGAAAATCATTAAGGTCAACTATAATCCCAGTGAAATAACTCCTGAGATGGCAGTGTACTGTTCTTAGAGAAATCTTGCTTCATAAAAACTGAACCAGTACTCTTTTTTTAATTTTAATTATTATTATTATTTTTTTAATGTTTATTTATTTTTGAGAGAGAGACAGAGCACAAGTGGGAGAGGGACACAAAGAGAGGGAGACACAGAATCCAAAGCAGGCTCCAGGCTCTGAACTGTCAGCACAGAGCCTGATACGGGCCTTGAACTCGTGAACTGCGAGATCATGATCTAAGCCAAAGTCACACGCTTAACCAACTGAGCCACCCAGGTGCCTCTCTTTTTTTTTTTTTTAATGTTTATTTATTTTTGAGAGAGAGAGAGAACACGAGCAGGGGAGGGGCAGAGAGAGAGAGAGAGAACACGAGCAGGGGAGGGGCAGAGAGAGGAGACACAGAATCTGAGGCAGGCTCCAGGCTGTCAGCACAGAGCCTGACATGGGGCTCAAACTCATGAACTGTGAGATCATGACCTGAGCCAAAGTTGGAGGCTTAATTGATTCCCAAGCACTCCTGAACCAGTACTCTTAAAACAGAATCAAAGATTATTCAAGTTTAGAAAACTTTAGTTCTAAAAACTTCCTTTGTTCAAGTTTATTTATTTTCACCTTAAATTCAATTTTTGTTTTTCTGATTTGAGAAAAATAGTTAATGTTCTTTATGAGATTGAAATTTCTGTTATGGTGCATGAGACCAAAACTGTCCTTTGCAGACCTTACATACACCCCACAAAGTATAGGATATTTTTGTAAATTCCTTACCAAAAGCAGTCTTTGCAGCTCTCTTGATATTATAACAACAACAACAAAAAACCAAAGACATCCTCTCATCCTGTTTTCTGTGTTTTCACACTGTTTTCCTACTGTATTAGAAGTTCCTAGTGGGCTAACAAAATATGATTTTGTTATTAACTTTGGTCAAGTACCATGCACATCTCTATGCTTAACAGTGTTACCTTTTTAAAAGAAAAAAAATCTCTGAAGGCATGGAGATGGGAAAGAAAGAATAATTTACAAGGAAGAGTGCAAAACAATTTTCCTTTCATAATGCATTATTATTGCATAGTATACCCTGGGGTACTAAATATGAAACAGCTTTGATGATATATGTTTCTTAGTCCAACAGATAATGGCATATCCCTTGCTATACTTAACAAGAGGTACAATTCATTTTGATAGTGTCACTGAAGTAATATTACCTCCAGCATTAGAAACATGATGTTTCTCTGAGCATATGCAATTATTTTGTAGAAATCAAACTACCAAATATGGATATTATAAGATAGTTTCTATCATGTGCCTAGTAGTTTTTAAGATTCAAAAAAAACCTCATTAAAATGGTGGAAAACGTGCATATTTAGTTATTAGCTAGCATTTGGAAATACAGACTGTAGGTGTTAGTGATAATGCTTGGGGCTAATTTAGGTGCAATTATGGAATTTTTATTACTATTTCTTATTTTTCAGAACAGCACATTTTGTCAAATATTTATAAGACAATTCTAATAGGGCCAAATAGGCTTTATTTTTTTATTCCTTCCTTCCTCCCTCCCTCCCATCCTCCCTCCCTCCTTCCCTTCCTTCCTTCCTACATTTCTTCTTTCAGTAGATAATTATGGGACACCTACTATGTCTTAAGTGCTATGCTGGCTTCTGGGAATAGAGTGGGGAACCCAACAAATATGGTCTCTGTTCTTGTGGAACTTACAAAGCAGAAGAAACAATTGTTCATTGATTTAGCATATATTTATTGGGCAGCTAATGTGCCAGACACACTGCAACAGTGAAAGCTACAGACAGGGCAATGAGGTGGAAAGCACTTGGTATGTTCCAGGAACAGTAAGGAGGCTGACATAATCAATAGATTGGATTGGAAACAGAAGGGAAGCTGTAGCAGTCATCTAGGTGAGAGATGATGGTGGCTGGAACTAGGGCAGTGGTAGAGCAGATGGGGAGAAGGGAACAAATGTAAAATCCACTTAGGGGTAAAATTGACAGGGATATTCGGAGGGTACCCTCAAAATATTAAGGTCGTTAACTTTGCTGATCCATCAAAGTCTAGTTCACATCTGGTTTTCCATAAATCTATCCCTGATAATTTAGAGCTAAGAAAGACCATTATTCATCACATATGGGATTAGCTTTATGTGCACTGTAATAAGTATATACCAGATTTTGTTTTGTAACACTTTACTTATCCCCTAGCTTATTAGCTTTTGAAACTTTGTTTTACATAAATAAAATATAAAAAAGTCTAAAATTTATAAATATTTTATTATATAATATATAAAAATATATGTATAAAATATGTATTATATATAAATATATAAATATGCATAAAATATGTAAATGTTTTATTATATATAATTCTAATTATAGTCAACATGGGTCAGTAAACAATTAGGGATTTGGTAATGATGCTCTTCTGGAAATTTATTTATTTATTTATTTTTTAAATAGGAAGTCAGTTCCATTACATCCTGGAACCACTTTTATTTTTTATTTTATTTATTTATTTTATTTATTTAATTTTTTTCAATATATGAAATTTATTGTGAAATTGGTTTCCATACAACACCCAGTGCTCATCTCCAAAGGTGCCCTCCTCAATACCCATCACCCACCCTCCCCTCCCTCCCACCCCCCATCAACTCAGTTTGTTCTGTTTTTAAGAGTCTCTTCTGGCACCACTTTTAAAGAGATCGTTTGTCAGGACACAAATCATATAAGAGGAACAGAACTAGGGCTTCCGGAGTAAATCATTCTATTTCCTCTACAGTTTTTATCCTGTAAGTCTTTTATTTGGAACTTGGATAAACCATCAGATATCCCTAATACAGTAGAGTCATAGCACTAAGTAGACTTAAGAAAAAGAGGCTTTATTAACTTCATCTTGCTTTTTGCTTTGTGGGTAGACCTTTATCATAGTTCCTTTGTCCTTGAAATCTTTTTTGGACCTTATTCTATACTTTATGGAAAGTAACAGAAGAATTAGTCCCAAGAATTATGAGCATAATCTCATGAGCTTTTCAGCAAGACAGTTTCAAAGTGGGTAATACTGAATTCTCTATTTCAGCAACAACACTTTATCTTCTGTTGAATCTTCATCGCTGTGATTTGCAATGGTAGTCATTATATAATATGATGGAAAAAGAGACATGGCCGGAGATGAGGCCAAAGAGGGATGGATCTTGACAGATTGGAACTAACTTCAAAAGAGGAGAAAATTGATTTGGGGTTGTATCAAGTGTACTTGGAAATAGAGGGTGTAGTCTTTATCCCACGAGTATATGAGTCTTCATATATCACTAAGTCCCTTGGGAAAAAATGGCTACTACTGCAGAAGTGCTTGTCAGGTCAGATTTATCTAACATGGTATTTGCTGCAGACTTTTATTCTTATAGGTCAATGTGGCATATGAATCCATCTTTAGTCTGTGTGTTTTAAGGCCTTATCTCTGTTAAAAAAATTGGTATTAAGGTGACAAAGTTTGTAGAGCAAGCCTTGGAGAAAGGTATGTATCATTTCAGCTTGATTGTTACTAGAATGTAGATGCAGGACTTCCTATTGTGAGATTAATGAAAATACCACCCGCCATTGCTCACATTACTGGGCAATTTAATCTGTCCATAAGGGAGGGGAGTAAAATTCAAAGAACAGCAAAGAATGCTTAAAAGGATTCATTGGAAATGATGAGACAGTGGGACTTCAAAATAGAATCATAAGGTTAGATCTGCAAGAAATCTTAGATGCCATTTAGTCTTGTCTTTTCATTTTACTGAGAATCATAAATGGGGACAAAATCTCCTTTTGCTCAGAATGATAATCCAGAATCACCTGTTTTGGGACTTCCACCGGTAGATCAGAGCTGTGATAAAACTCAGGAAGGGTCATGACTCCCTTTCTCCTTTCTGTCACACTGATCTATCTTGAAGTTGAAGCCATTACTTATAAAACTATCTGTAAGGTGCCACTTTATCTGACCTATTTGCACCCTCTCTGCTTTCTGGTGAATTTAATGATCTCACAGAGCCACAGATATAGCAGCTTATGTTGCTTCTTAACTTTGTCATATTATTACTCATTCCTGGAGAATTCCATGCCCTTTCCCCGCCTGTTAGTCTGCAGTCTACTATAGTTGACAGTCTCCTCGGCTTGGTCAAATCCCATTTCTGCCACAGAGCTTTCCCTGACTGTTCAGCCATGACAGATTTATGGTTTCTGAATTTCTTAAGTCCTTACAGTTTATAAAAGTGGATCTCAAGTCCAGCTACGTTTTAAAAATCAACTGGGGAGGTTTTTTTTTTTTTTTAAGATTTGAAATTTTATTAAAATTTTTTTAATGTTTGTTTATTTTTGAGAGAGAGAGAGAGAGAGAGAGAGAGAGAGAGAGAGAGAGAGAGAGACAGATCGTGAGTGGGGTAGGGGCAGAGAGAGAAGGAGACACAGAATCAAAAGCAGGCTCCAGGCTCTGATCTATCTGCACAGAGCCTGATGTAGGGCTGGAACCCACAAACTACGAGATCATGACCTGAGCTGAAGTCGGACACTTAACTGACTGAGCCACCGAGGCGCCCCAAAAATTTTATTTTAAATGCAGATTCTTGAACCCTACTTTGAAGATTCTATTTCAAGATAGGTCTGGAGTAGAGCCTAGGAATCTACATTACCCACTGCCCCTACCCCCCACAAAAAAAACCCCAAAAAACCAACTTCCCAGATGAGCAGATTGACTTGGGAACCAATGATCTAAAATACAGAAGAATTTAAAGTTTCTTCTGTATGAACATTTTTTTTTCATGTGAGTTTGTTTTTATATTTCAACTTATAATGTGAACTACAATGTGGTAGAGGATGATGGGAAAGGGAGGAAGGTAGTAAGACTTGTTTGCAAAAAGGAGTAGGATCTGCTTGCAAAAGAAGTATTGAGAAGCACATTCCTTGAAACACTAGCTATTCTGGTGAAAATTAAAATGAAGGGAGACTCCTAAAAAAGATACTTGTTCCACAAAGCTGCTAGCTATAGAAACATCACTTGATACTGCAAAAGAAAAAAAAATACTTCAAAATGTAGCACAGCTCATAGAGTATAAATGGGTATGTATTCAATTTGGGTCTTAGCAAATACTTTTGGGGACTGTATTCTTTTCTTTTTTGTCATTTGATTGATGTATAATTAACATATAGTGTTACATTAGTTTCAGGTGTACAATATAATGATTCAGTAATTTTAGACATTTCTCACTGCTCATCATGATAAGTGTACTCTTTTTTTAAAAAAATTTTTTTACATTTATTTATTTTTGGGAGACAGAGAGAACAGAACACAAGTTGGGGAAGGGCATAGAGAAGGAGACACAGAATCTGAAGCAGGCTCCAGGCTCTGAGCCATCAGCACAGAGCCTGATGCAGGGCTGAAACCCACAAACTGTGAGATCATGACCTGAGCCGAAGTTGGATGCTCAACCGACTGAGCCACCCAGGTACCCCATGATAAGTGTACTCTTAATCCCTTTTACTTACTTCACCCATACCCCCACCACCTGCCTTCTGGCAACCACTAGCTCGTTCTCTGTATTTGAGTCTACTTTTTTGTTTGTCTCTTTTGTTTGCTCATTTGTTTCTTACATTCACATATGAGTAAAATCATATGGTATTTGTCTTTGACTTATTTCACGTAGTATACCCTGTAGGCCCATCCATGTTGTTGCAGGTGGCAGGAGTTCATTCTTTTTTATGGCTGAGTAATATTCCATTATATCTATATCTATCTGTATCTATATCTATCACATCTTCTTAAAATTTTTTTTTTCAACGTTTTTATTTATTTTTGGGACAGAGAGACTCAGAGCATGAATTGGGGAGGGGCAGAGAGAGAGGGAGACACAGAATTGGAAACAGGCTCCAGGCTCTGAGCAATCAGCCCAGAGCCTGACGCGGGGCTCGAACTCACGGACCGCGAGATAGTGACCTGGCTGAAGTCGGACGCTTAACCGACTGCGCCACCCAGGCGCCCCTATCACATCTTCTTTATTCATCTTTTGATGGTCATTTGGGCCACTTCTATAATTTGGCTATTGTAAATAATTCTGTAATTAACATAGGGGTGGATATCTTTTCAAATTAATGTTTCAGATTCTTTGGGTAAATACCTAGTAGTGGTATTACTAGATCAGATGGTAATTCTACTTTTAATTTTTTGAGGAACCTCCATACTGTTTTCCACAGTGGCGGCACCATTTTGCATTTCCACCAACAAACAGTACACAAGGATTCTCTTTTATCCACATCCTCACCAATAATTGTTGTTTCTTGTGTTTTTGATTTTAGCCATTCTGACAGGTGTGAGGTGATATCTCATTGTGGTTTTGCTTTGCATTTCCCTGATGATGAGTGATGTTGAGCATCTTTTCATGTGTCTGATGGCTATCTGTATGTCTTTAGAAAAACGTCTATTCTGGTGATCTGCCCATTTTTAATCATACTATTATTTATTATTATTATTATTATTATTATTGATTTTTGAGCTGTATAACTTCTTGATATATTTTGGATATTAACCCCTTATCAGATTTATCATTTGTAAATATCTTCTTCCATTCAGTAGGTTGCCTTGTCTTTTTTGTTGACGTAGACCATACTAGTAAAGATGCAGTAAACATTTGCTGAATGAATACACTTGATAACATGCATTTATGAAAGTGAGACTGGGTTAGAAGATTTAAGGAATGACAATAAAAAACTTAAAAAGGAAGAAATGGCTTTAAAGATGAAGAACAATAAGGATAAAATTTGGAAATAGAGTATGTAGTCCATATAGATCAGACATAAGCCCAAAGGCCTTCAACGTTAGCAGACTGCCTAAGAGAGTGAAGTCCAGATAAGACTTTAATCAGTGACAAGGATTCTGGTGGCCTGGGAAGTATATCCTAGCCTAGAAGTGTTCAAATCCATTATGAAACAATCACAAACCACTGTGCTGGCAAAAAAAAAAAAAAAAAAAAAAACCACAAAACAAAAAAACAAACAAAAAACCACTTCTAAAAGTAGAGCAGAATTCTGCTCCTGCTGTCCATTTGCAAGTGATGATACCATACAAATTCTATGGAAATGCAGTTGTAGTCCTTCCAATTACTTTTTTATATGTTAAAATGTGTGGTATAAGTCACAGAAACTGCACTGACCAAGGAAGGAGTTTGGCCTTTTGCGTTCTGGAAGAGTCTCTTCCACTGAACCATCTGTGACTTTGGACCAACTAATTAGCTGTTGTGGGTCTCAAGCCATTCATCCTTTGGCTGTAGATAAAAATGTCACTCCCTGGAGTATAGACAGATGTTTTTAACTCTCCAGAGTAAAGGTGTTTATAAAAGTTAAAAATAACTGACATGACGGGTGCCTGGGTGGCTCAGTCCGTTAAGTGTCTGACTTTTGATTTTGGCTCAGGTCATGATCTCACGGTTTGTCTGTTTGAACCCTGTGCTGGACTTTGCATTGACAGTGGGATTCTCTCTTTTCTTTCTTTCTGGTCCTGTGCCCCGTACTTGAGTGCTCTCTCTCAAAATAAATAAATAAACTTAAAAAGAACTGATATGGGGGCGCCTGGGTGGCTTAGTCAGTTGAGTGTCCGACTTCGGCTCAGGTCAGGATCTCACAGTTCGTGAGTTAGAGCCCTGTGTCGGGCTCTGTGCTGACAGCTCAGAGCCTGGAGGCCTGTTTGGATTCTGTGTCTCCCTCTCTCTGCCCCTTTCCCACTCATAAATAAACGTTAAAAAAAATTAAACTGATATGATTCTATAGAGCATTTAGACTTCTTAGAAAAAAGTCTCTTTGTATGTGTATTTTATTTCTCCTTCTTTTTTCTGCCTAAAGTAGACAAAGCTTCAACCATATCTCTTATTTTAATCCATGTCCTATCCATAAGAAATGCATAATAAATGTATTGATGAATTACCATGCAAGCTGAGAAGCTGCATGCTGGCTTGCTTGAGGATTCAATTAAAATTAAGCAGTATTATTTTGAATAATCAAATGCTGTTCTGAATAAGTAATTCAAGTAAACAAGGCAATTAGTAAAAAGTGATGGTGATGAAGTTGAGTGGGAGCAGTTCTTATATATATATATGAAATATAACTTTAATATATATTTTAAATATAACATCAGAATTGAAAAAATAATAGCTTGTTGGAATGGAAAAGTTTATATTGGAATTAATAATTTCCCCAAACAGCTAAGAAGTCCTTAAAAATTTTTTTTTTTTACATTTCATTTATTTTTGAGAGAGAGAGAGAGAGAGACAGAGCACAAGTGGGGGAGGGGCAGAGAGAGGGAGACACAGAATCTGAAGCAGGCTCCGGGCTCCGAGCTGTCAGTACAGAGCCCGATGCGGGACTCGAACCCACGAACCATGAGATCAAGACCTGAGTCGAAGTCAGTTGCTTAACCGACTGAGCCACCCAGGCACCCAAGAAGTCCTTTTAGTTTGCAGTCAATCTATAACCCTCCTTGATAAAATAGGTTTAATACAGTTTATAATGCTATATTTGATAATAATGTAAAAGACTGTCCCTGTCCAGTAGCCAGGTCTAGAGCTAATATGAAAGTTAGGACTGTGCCTATACCACATTAAACAACTGTATGAAAAACAGTCCAGGAAAGCATTCATGTGATAGCTAAGTAATTTAAACTTCCATTCTCTTCTCCTCTGTCTCTGTTTCTGTCTCTCTCTTTCTCTTTCTTGGAATTGGCTCATGTAATTGTGGAGGTTGGCAGGTCCCAAAACTGCAGGTAGGCTGGCTGGCTGGAGACCCGAGGAAGAGATGATCTGCAATTGAAATCTGAAGGCTGCCTTTTGGCATAATCCCCTCTTCTTTGGGGAGATCAGTATTTTATTTTATTTTATTTTATTTTATTTTATTTTATTTTATTTTATTTTATTTTATTTTATTTTATTTTATTTTATTTTATTTTATTTTATTTTATTTTATTTTATTTTATTTTATTTTATTTTATTTTATTTTATTTTATTTTATTTTATTTTATTTTATTTTATTTTATTTTATTTTATTTTATTTTATTTTATTTTATTTTATTTTATTTTATTTTTTATTTTATTTTATTTTAATTTTATTATTAATTAAAAAAATCTGAGTATAGTTGACACATGATGTCACATTAGTTTCAGGTGTACAATATAGTGATTCGATAATTCTGTATGTTATGCTAGGCTCACCACAAGTGTAGCTACCATCTGTCACCATACATGCTATTGCCATTTACTGTATTCCCTGTGATGAACCTTTTATTCCCATGACTTATTCATTCCATAACTAGAAGCCTGTATCTCCCACTCCACTCCACCCATTTTGCCCAATCCTCTACCCTCATCCCTTTGGCAACCACCAGTTTGTTCTCTGTATTCATAGGTCTGGTTCTCCTTTTTGTTTATTCATTTGTTTTGTTTTTTAGATTCCACACATAAGTGAAATTTTAGTATTTGTCTTTGTCTGACTTATTTCACTTATTTCAAATAACCCTCTAGGTCCATGCAGGTCAGTGTTTTCTTTTTTGTTTTTTGATTTTTTAAGGACTTCTGCTGACTGGAGACCCATCTACATTATGGAGGGTAATGTGCTTTACTTATATTCTGCTGATTTAAATATTAATGTCATTAAAAATATCTTCACAGAAACATCTAGAATAACATTTGATGAAATATCTGTGTACTATGGCCTAGCCAAGTTGACACATAAAATTAACCATCTTAATATGCTATGTATTTTTGTAGCCCTCCTTCAAATCCTTGTTGAAATGAGGTAGGGTATAAAATGTACCTAAAGTTAAACATGGTCTATTTATAGTTATTTCTAAAAGCATTACCTGGTACTACTTTTGGTTTCCTTACGCTCCACCCTGGCTTGTCTGGGACTGCTGTTTCTTTATCACTCTGGCATTGAAGAGCTCTATGCTGCCAGAGAGAAGCAAGCCTCAGTTGGGTGTCAGCACATTGGCCGTCGAGGGTGAAGGAAGAGGGTTTTCAAGGCAGTCACCAGTAGTTTGGGCTCTTACTCATGCTCTCTGGGCATCAGGTGGAAGTGAAAATACCTGACAGGCAAGACTGTTGTGAAGATCAACTACAATTGCCCACCTTGGACGTATCCTTTGTTTTGAAATTGCTATTTTCCAACCCTGCATCATAATGTAAAAGTTTACTCCCTAAATGAAGCTGATCTCATCTATAGGAAAAAAGAGATTCTTGGCTTCTGCCTTTTCCTTTTATTGCCACTCTTCATCTTATGTACCTCTGCTTAAGGAAAAGGGGTCAGTAATTTGGCCACCCCATTGCTGAAATGTTGCCAACTCTTGGTATATGCACAGCATTGTGGAGAACTCCCAAGGCTCCAATTGCTTTATAAAACCTTAAAATCACTCAGTGATGCTTATCAACAGCTAATATTAATGGATAATAATGAAAACCACAGATGTCTTCCCAGAACTGACAGCATAAAATCAATCGAGTCTGAGCGATCTTTCTTTTTTTGTTGTTGTTAGGAAACGTCAAAAAATTATGGAAGTAAAGTAAGCATATTTTTTCAACTTTTATCTTATAAATTTTTTTTTATATTTTGTAGCATTAAATTATCATGCCTACCTGTTGTACATTAATAATATCAAATGCAATTGGTTGAACTATATTTGAGGAAAATAAAACATCAGAAAAATTTTGAAAATTTTAACACATTTTTAAATTTAAAAGTTCATTTATAAATGTTTTTATAAGGCAGCCATAATATTGCTAAATAGGCTGTAGAGAATATGATAGAGTTTTTTGGATTGTGTGGGCACCAACCATTAAACCTTCGGCTTTCACTATGAAAATTAACACTACAGTCTCATCAGAGCATGCACAGTGAGCTTCAGATCACTACCCTGCTGGGAGCTGAGAGAGGAATTTGTGGTATACATTCACTGTGGACTCAATAAATGCTCATGGCCATTTTGTTTTTGGTTTTTAGTTGGAGGTGAGAAGTTCTTGCTGAACAGCTTTTGGTTGTTCAGAATCAAACTCCATGTCTGGATAGATAGTAGTAAACATTGTATTCTTGGAAGTTTTCTGTTTAAATTTAACACATGTTTACTGAGCACTTATTACATACAAAGCTTGATATTCTGGGCTGGAAATATGGATAGGATACAGATCTGTCCTTCAAGGAAGTTAGTATTTCGTGGGAGATAATACATGCATTTTCTTAAAAAAATTTTTTTTAATGTTTATTTATTTTGAGAGAGACAGAGAGAGATAGAGAGAGAGAGAGAGAGAGAGAGAGAGAATGAGTGGGGGAGGGCGGAGAGAGAGGGAGACACAGAATCTGAAGCAGGCTCCAGGCTCCAAGCTGTCAGCACAGAGCTTGATGTGGGGCTCGAACTCACTGACCATGAGGTCACAATTCGAGCCGCAGTCAAGGCGCTTAACTGACTGAGCCAGCCAGGTGCTCCAAATATTATCTTTTTAAATAGCTAATACCAGAATTATATTTAAGAGAGTGATTACTTTCCATGAAGAAGAATTTACTTATCTGCTTCTGGAAGTATATAAGCTTTTATTCTCAGAGCTGAATGAAAGAGGCTAAGGGTCCCATTGTTCATAGTGCAGAGTTCCAATTTATTCCTCTGTTTTAATTATACTTCAATGTAGATTTACATGGAGCACAGAGCTCCTCCAGTTCAGCCTCTCCAAAACTAAACCTGTCTGCTGGAAGGAGGGGACCTGGGTCTCTAACTACCCTTAATGCAGAATTTCTATAAAGCCTTCTATTGTTAGCACTGTGCCACACCCCACCTATGAGGCAGGCTTTGTTTCTCATTTTTGAAAATTTCTTGTTCATCTGCTTATCAGCATCCAAGATTTGTTGACACTATTTATCGTCATTTCCTTTTTCAGGCTCTTTAGTATTTTGGTTTATTAATGTTACTTCCTTTACTTTTATGTTTTGGGCTTTGGGGAAGAAGCAGAAGTAATCACTTGCACAAGGATTGTGTACAATTACCTATGCTTAACCCTGTGAGATCTTTGAACATAGCACTGAGAGACCTGATACCTTTGTGGCATTGCTCCCAGACCACTGCAGATATGGTTCTTGGCATATCTCATTCATGCTATACATTGACCCAATTGGAAGTTTACTATTAAATAGCACGTGCCAAATTCCAGGTCTGAAGGGCATTACATCACTATGTGGGGATCTATGTGACATTATTATAACCGAATCCAAATCTGTCTGCCTCATGCACAACAAAGTTAATCACTGAGACATCAGATTTGCAGCAAGGAAGGGCTTATTTGAGAGGCAGCCACAGGAGGAAACAGGAGAGCAAGACTCAAATCTGCCTCCCTGAAGGAGAGAAAAAGATTTTATAATCATGGGGGTTGCGATTACATACCTATTGAAGAGTGGGGAAATGTGACTATTTGTGAGGAAAGCGCTTGAGCAAGTGTATATGTAACATACATCCCATGTTCACTTTGGTGTGGAGACAACATCAGAAAGAAGCAAAATTCAGCTCCTCACCTAGGGAGGTTATCAGAGGACAAGGAGAAGGGGCTATGGGCATTCTCTAAGAGCTGGTATAAACTGGGTGGGGTCTTGGGCTCATTATCTCAGGTAAGGAGTACAGGGCCCTGCTTGCCCATAGGTTGGAACCATATTAGTTGACTTTGAGTCCAGGTTTCTGCAGAGATACTGAGTAGATTTATTAGTGGGGTCCAAAAAGACACAATAGCTGATTAAGCAGAAACAGTTCTCTGAAAAACAAATTTTAAATTTCCTGCTAGTTTACCTCACTAACCTATGGAACATAGTTCCAGTTCCCCCTAAGTTATGATCATTCTTCAGTCTTGAAGGAATGGGGATGGTGTCCACTCTGCCTGCTTTCCTTATCTCCTCTGGTAAGGTAGGTTTTGGGTAAAGAGCAGTTTTGAAAATCTTAGCTATAAGCAAAATTCCTTTGATGATTAACATGCCTACATACAGGGCTAAGCAGAAGTTCTTAATCTGTAGATCACAGCAGCAAGGGAAATAGAAGCAACATGCAGCCAGACATGCTAAGTTTCTCCCTGTTACATTATATAGCATAGGGCCTTCCTATATTTGCTAAATACTTGAAGGGCAAAGTTGTATCCCAACTGGGATATAATATCTGAATAAGACATGCAATTAGACTGTAAGGAGTCTAGACTCCAGGTACTCTGCTCGGGGAGCTAAGGACACACACAAGTAATGATAACACAACAAAGGGAATGCTAAGTGCTCTGTAGTAGGTATTGGGAAGATACTCTGAGAATTCAGGGGAGGGAAAAATTAATTGTGATGGAAAAGACATGAAGATCAGAGATGAGTTGGCATCTGACCTGGAGCAGAAAGATGAATAAAAAGGGCATTTCAGGTGGAGGGGAAAGTATCAAAAAAAGAATTGGAAGCATGAATATTTCAGTATTGCGTTTACCAAATTCCATTGATTGTAAGATGCATCTATTGGAAAATACTCAACAATTTTATATATTAGGAAAAAGCCCAATCCCAATTAATACATTATATGATTTTTTTCTTCATAATTTTTATTTCATGCTATTAAGAGTGCTTTCAGATTTATGTAGTGTGGATTTTATCATATTTTATTCTTGTGCATTTGTAAAAAGGAAAATATAAACAAAATAATATTCCTAATAGGTTTTTAAATTCAGAATCTGACTCTTCTGAATCACTGTTCCATGTAGAATTGGTAATATCCATGTTCTTCTACACAGTGTTATCCTTGTGCTTTTCAGTGCATCAGTGAACGGGGTGCTCCACTTGTGTCTTTGGAATTTTATTCTAAGCAACTGGGCACCTAATCTATACCTCTTGACTTTATTAGGAGGCAGCAAATAGATACCTTGATCTTACCAGAAGTGTTAACTGAATATTTTCTGATAATGGCCAGGACTCATACCTTTTATTTAAATGATCCTCATTTAATTTGTTGGCTGAAATGTTGAGGAGTTGCATGTTGTCTGGTCATCCCACTAAGAATAATAACTGAGTTCTTGTATGTGTAGGCAATGACAATTTGCCATGACTGGCCTGGCTGGAAGTGGTTATAAGATGCTGTTGATATAAGGCATACATCCTGACTTTAGAAATGTTAATATATGAAAAAACTAAATTGATAAGGTACAGTACTATGATTTGGCATTAAGAAATCATTTGTGTAATTGAGTAATAGCTATCTCCCTCAGCATTCATAAAGACAGAGTTGTCTTGTTCAACATTAAATGCCTAGAGCCTAGCATGGTGCCAGCTCAAAGCAGATGGGCAATAAATATTTATGGAATAATGAGTAACGGATGGAGAAGGACAATTAGGTCTTTTTGTCTAGAGATACTCTGTCCAATATGGTAGCCACTAGTCAGAGGTGGCTATTTAAATTTTGATTAATTGAAATGAAATAAACTCAATATTTAGATCTTCAGTTGAACCAGCAATATTTTAAGCACTCATTAGATACAAATGGCTAGTGGCTACTGTCTTGTATAGTACAGATACAAGACATTTGCTTCATCACAGAAAATTCTTTGGGTAGGTCTGGTCTAGAATATAGGGAACATGAAGGAGAGTATTGGAAAAGGATGGAATGGGATTTTGGAGATAGGTAGTGATCTTGGGAAATTAGACAACATGAGGCTCAAACAATCAGAACATGAAAATACATACTTGGTATATCCTTAAAACAAGGTGCCTTTTTTAAAAACTGAATTTATCAGGTGCTAGAGTACTGCAATTCTCCATGTATCTTCCTAGGCTTTTCTTAGATCCTTCTATATAGCAATAAACAGACAAATAAACTACTATAACTGCCATGTGGCCATGCAGTATTGTAGTTTGTAAATTGCAATCGTCAACTTGTGCTTTCTCCTGTGATTTAGTCAAAAAACTTTTAAAACTTCTTTAGGTAGGGATGCATGTATGGTAGAATATTTAGAATCCTCTGGCCAAGTTAGAGCAAAGAGGGACAGAGTGGAATATTGTGGTTTTGGAAAATTCAGGGAACCCACTGAATATTTGTATCAGGAAAAACACCCAGTCTCTCCCTCCTGAGTAGGGAAAAACCTCTTGTGTCTTTTCCTGTGTCTGTCCTTTACCCTCACACTACTACTGCACTCACAACACTTCTGGGACGAGATGTGTATGGGGTTTTCCCAGACCAAGCAATTCTGTGACACTCACTGGTGTCTTACAGTTTAACTCAGTTCTGATACTATCTATCTCTCTGGACATAATATAAGATCCCACAGGTTGAGAGCTCAGTCCCACAAGACTGCCTTCACTTTAGATGCCAATCTCAAGCCCAGGTTGTCACCTGTGCTTCTGGCCCATTGGCTACACCAGAGATTCTCGTGATCCCCTCCTCAGGTTTGATTAATTTGCTAGAGTGGCTCAAAGAACTCAGGGAAACCCTTACCTACATTTACCAGTTTATTAAAGAATATGAAAAAAGCTACAGATAAACAGCCAGATGAAGAGATACGTAGGGTAAGGTCTAGGAGGGTCCTGAGCACAGGAGTTTCTCTCCCCATGGAGTTGGGGTGTGTCACCCTTCCAGTGTAGATGTGTTCACCAACCTGGGAACTCCCCGAAACCTGTGGTATTGGGATTTTTTTTTTAATTTTTTTTTTAACATTTATTTATTTTTGAGACAGACACAGAGCATGAACGGGGGAGGGGCAGAGAGAGAGGGAGACACAGAATCGGAAGCAGGCTCCAGGTTCTGAGCCATCAACCCAGAGCCCGATGCGGGGCTCGAACTCACGGACCGTGAGATTGTGACCTGAGCTGAAGTCGGACGCGCAACCGACTGAGCCACCCAGGCGCCCCTGTGGTATTGGGATTTTTATGGAGGCTTCCTCCTGTGTAGCTTCTTGTATTAACTCCGTTTCTAGCCCTGCTGTCCTTTCTGGAGAGGTGGGGAGGAAGAAGGAGCTGAAAATTCCAAGCTTCTGATCAGGCTTGGTATTTATGGTGACCAGCCAGAAGGCATCCAAGAGCCCACCCAGATTTGCCTCATTTGAACAAAAATGCTCCTTCAGCTCTTACCACTTAGGAATTTAGAGTAGTTCTGTCTTATCTATGGTTTTGCTCTCCATGGCATCAGTTATCTGCATTCAACCGTGGCCCAGAAGCAGATAATCTTCCTTCTGACATATTGTCAGAAGGTCAGTGGTAGCTTAACGCTATGTCATAATGCCTGTGTCATTCACCTCACTTCATCTCACCACGTAGGAATTTTATCATTTCGCTTCATAACAAGATGGAGAAGGGTGAGTATAAGATGTTAATAAGATATTTAGAGAGAGAGGAAGAAATGAAATTCACATAACTATTACAGTATATTGTTTTAATTGTTCTATTTTATTTTCAGTTATTATTAGTATCTTACTGTGCCTAATTTATAAATTAACCTTTATTATAGGCATGTAGGTATGGGAAAAAACATAGTACAGATCTTCCTTGACTTATGGGGTTATGGCTCAATAAATCCATCGTAAGTTGAAAATACTATAACTGAAAATGCGTTTGATACCACCTAACCTAAGGAACATCATAGCTTAGCCCAGCCTAACTTAAATGTGCTCGGAACACTTACGTGTAACATACAATTGGGCAAAATCATCTAAAACAAAGTCTATTTTGTAAGTGTTGAATATCTCATGTAATATATTGAACACTGTGCTTCAAAGTGAAAACCAGAATGGTTGTGTTATTGGTTGTTTGCTCTCGTGATTGTGTGACTGACTGGGAGCTGTGGCTGCTGCTCAGTCATGAAAGAATATTGTACTGTGTATTGCTAGCCCGGGAAAATGTCAAAATTCAAAATTCTAAGTAGAGTTTCTACTAAATGTATATCTGTTTTGCACCATCTTAAAGTAAAAAAAAAAAAAAATCCTAAGTCATATTATTGTAAGTCAGGGACTGTGTGTTTATATAGGGTTCAGTACATCTGCAGTATCAGGCATTCACTCAGGGTCTTGGAACACATAGCCTGCAGGTGAGAGGGGCTCCTGTACAAGGATTTTAGGAGACTATGTCAGGGACAGGGTCAAAAACCAAATATTAGAACAAGAAATGCTCATAGTGCTCTTATTCACTTAGGAAATTTACAAGGGTGTTAGGAGCTTTGTGCCAGGAACTGGATCAGAGACCACTATATGTATTTTCTGTTATCTCACAATACTTCTCTGTGTAGAATTAAGATTTACTTTAAAGCTGAATGGTTCTGTAAGTCATTTTTTTGGTGAATGCTGAGCAAATTTATTATTCATTGTTGTTTCTTTATAGATAGAAAACATTCTTTTTCTAAATTAATTATAAAATTAAGACCCATCTAAAGCTTAGCTAACTTTTTACACCATATACTTTGGAAGATTTTTATCTATTGCATTTCATGGGAATGTTCCTTGTGATAATTTTCATACGGATTGAGGCACCAAATAAAATGAGAATTTCTCTTTTTTGTACTGAGTGGGATGTAATCAATTATGCCATGGGTAGTTCAGCAACGAAATAGCAGGTTTCTCTGAGTTTTTACTTGGGCAGAGCATCAGCCTGACCTTGGGGTTAAGAGCATGAACCATGGAGCCTAGTGGCCTGGGCCAAATCCTGACTCTAGGAGCTGTGTGTCTTTGGATAAATCGCTTAACCTCTCTGTGTCTCAGTTTCATTCTCTGTAAAGCGAGCGAGGATGATAACAAAAATTCTTCTCTTCCATGATTGTTGTGAAAATTAAATGAATACATATGCTCATTAAATTAATTTATTAAACACAATCAATCATGCTTAGAATAGTACCAAGAACAGAGTAAGCACTATTTAAGTATTTGTGATTATTTTCTGATCTCCTTCCAAGTGACTTCTACCAGGTTGTGCTTCCAGGCTGCAGATCATAAGCCCCTGTGGAATGATTGTCTTTTAGTCCTGTTCTTTTTCATTCCCTTCAGATGAACTTCTATCTACTATAACCACTATTTCCTATACCCTTTGCAGAGAATCGAGCCTGGAAGTTAGCAGGTTTTATTTTGATGGTTTTCTGTAACAGGATATTATGGCTAACAGTGTAGCTCACTGTTGTTATGGGGGATGGTTTGACATTTGTAAAGTGAGGTACAGGAATATCAGTTAGGAGCCCACATAGTGTCTTTGTCAGAATCAGCCAAACAAAATTCTAGACAACTGGCGTAGATAGGGAAGGACAGAGAATCATCCTGGGCAGGCTTCCCACCTTTCTCTATTTTAGTGTGAGCGGTTATTTACATCCAGAGTACATGGCACTCTGTTGATTTTGTGGGTAAAAATGCTAAAAGGGGAAAAAAATGTGGAGCCGTTTTGTTAGAGATGCTGAATCTAAATTGTACTATCTTCTTGATTTAGTAAGTCTGTCCCTTTTACTTAGTGATTATATAATAAAAACTTGTAAAAATATTTAAAACTTCTGGGTAAAGTTATCTAAACACACATTTCATAAGTTCTTTATCGAAACAGAAAGCACAGTGGTGATTGCCAGAGCCTGGGGGAAGGGTGCTGTACGTTGCAACTGCCAAGTGGATACAGGGTTTTATTTTGGGGTGAGAAAGATATTTTGAAACTGGATAGAGGTGGTGTTGCACACATTGTGCATGTACTAAGAAGTCACTGAATTGTTCATTATAAAATGGTTAATCTTATGATGTATGAATTTCACCTCCATAAAAAGAAAGCAAAAAAAAAAAAAAAAAGAAAGAAAGCAAAAACCCAATCCACAAAATCTTCGAAGTTCCAACTTCCCCAAGCCATGGCCTCACAAAACAGTAGCCCATTTGCTTAAGAAGAACACAGAACAGAGCAAAAAGAAGGATTACCTTGTTGTTCTTTAACCTTTAAAATTATTAGGCGTGTTTATTACTTTGCAGGAGCATGACACTGCTACCTGTGAGGCTTTCTGACTGTGGGTTTTTACTGACCTAAGGGAGTGTCAACAATCCTTTTCTCTCATGTTATCTGCATAGTTTTCATGCACCTGTGTATTGTTTGAACTGAATAGAGGATATGTTCATCTTTATAATGATAGATTTCATTGTACTACTATATTCTCTTAAAGTTGGCTTGTGGTACATGGGTTTTAATAACTTTCACTATTCAAAAAATTTTTTTAAATGTTTATTTATATTTGAGAGAGAGGGAAAGAGATGGAGCGTGAGGAGGGGGGCAGAGAGAGAGGGAGACAGAGAATCTGGGGCAGGCTCCGGCTCTGAGCTATCAGCACAGAGTCTGAAGCAGAGCTCGAACTCATAAACTGTGAGATTCTGACCTGAGCTGAAGTCAGATGCCTAACTGACTGAGCCACGCAGGCCACCCCATATCTTTCACTATTGAGATGTTTTGGTTTGGTATTGCATCTTCCCTCTCTGATGTTATGAGTATCTGTTTAATATGAAAAATGTATCAATGGCATTTATCCATTTGGTCTGATCAAACAAGGACTCTTCCTGTAGCAATAGACAATTGTGAAGTGGATGTAATATCTAAGCTGAGTTGATGTTGGTGATTTGTATTGGCTCATTTTAATTTATGGGAAGATATAATAGTTCATAGAAAAGATTTTAGCAACTAAATTAAAAAATAAAATCTTTTAAAGCCTCATGGCTCTGGATCCCTGGGTCTACCAAATGGGCTACACAGATGAACAGGGTTTTTTTTGCAACTCAATGGTCTGTGTTGAAGCTGCAATTTATTGCCTCCTTTTTTCCTATTCAGCTGAAAGTATTCTAAGCTTCTGGAAGAGCAACAGGTGTTTTACTAAAGCGTTTGGCCTACTGCCACAGTCCATTTGAAAAAGGGGCTATGAATACTTGAGTGCTAACCTCCTACTCAACTTACATAATCTAGGGTTAAGTTTAGCTCTGTCACCTCTTGGCTGTGTGATTTTAACAAGTTACTTAAACCTAATCCTCAGGTACTACAGCTTTAAAATGGTGCTAACATGGGAATGCAAGCTGGTGCAGCCACTCTGGAAAACAGTATGGAGGTTCCCCAAAAAACTAAAAATAGAACTACCCTACGACCCAGCAGTTGCACTAGTAGGCATTTATCCATGGGATACAGGTGTGCTGTTTCGAAGAGACACATGCACCCCCATGTTTATAGCAGCACTATCAACAATAGCCAAAGTATGGCAAGAGCCCAAATGTCCATCGATGGATGAATGGATAAAGAAAATGTGGTATATATATACAATGGAGCATTACTCAGCTATCAAAAAGAACGAAATCTCGCCATTTGCAACGACGTGGATGGAACTGGAGGGTATTATGCCAAGTGAAATTAGTCAGTCAGAGAAAGATAAAAATCATATGACTTCACTCATATGAGGACTTTAAGAGACAAAACAGATGAACATAAGGGAAGGGAAATGTATAATGTAAAAATAGGGAGGGGGACAAAACAGAGGAGACTCATAAATATGGAGAACAAACTGAGAGTTACTGGAGGGGTTGTGGGAGGTGGGATGGGCTAAATGGGTAAGGGGAACATCATTGTTGCACTCTATGCTAACTAATTTGGATGAAAATTTTAAAAAATAAAAAACAGAATTAAAAAAATAAAATGGTGCTAACAGAAGTATCTCAAACACAGGGGTATTGCTCAGATTTCATGCAGTAAGTATAAAGTGCTTAACACAGCATCTGTCAGACAATTAGTGCTCACATTATTGTAGTTGCTGTAGTTATTACTGGTCTACTAAGAAGTAGATCAGTATTCCAGGCCCACCCTGTTGGTCCTTCCCTATTTGTTAAGATATATGGACATTTTAGCCTTGGCTGTGAAATATTTGGCACTTACCTAGAAGTCTTTCCCTGTTTCCAAATTAAAGAATTTCGAAAGGTAAGGTGTTATAACTGATCCTTCTTTACAATGTCATTGCTAGCTCAGAGGAACAATTTATTCTAAGTATGCAACTGAAACTAATATAGGCAGTAATCGCATGTATCAGAAGTTAGTCTTATTCTTGTTAGAGAAGAATGGAAGAGGAGGCTTTAAAACTCTGGTTTCTGGAGTTATCAGGTTACTTTTTGCTATTGTCATTTTTCAGCTTTTTAATAGGGGATAGAACTTACAGAAGCCATTTTGTGACCTTGGGGAAGAAAGTCCTATACCAAGAAATGCAGAGCAAAAATATAGAAGGACCTGGGTCCTTGGTGAATACCAGCTCTGTAGAGATTTCCCCCAAGACTGTGGCATGAAATAAGAAAATCACTTAGATGATTTAGGCATCTTGTACTGAATGCAATCTTTTTTTTTTTTTTTAAATGCATTCTTAATATCCTCAGATGTCTTCTAGTTGCATTTGATAGATGCACTGAAGTGGTACAATGGCTTAATTCCATGGAATTACTCTAATGATGGATATATTGCAGAGAAACTTTCTCAGACTTGGTGTCCTTCAACCTTTCATCCTGTAGCTGACTGCTGAAGGATTGAACTAACCCTCTGTCGGTACGAACCCTGTGATTGCCTGTTAACGTAGCTGCATTTCTATGCTGAAGACTAGCTAATGAAACAGGGATTCGGTTATAAAGAGTATGAAAAAGAAAACAATACACATTTTCACGCAAAAAGAATCTTCTTGTGTATTCAAGCAATGTTTTTTATTGAGATATTTAGCTTGGTCAGTAGAAAGTCCAATCCTTTGTGGTTAGTGACATTAAAATTAAGTGTTTCCTTTTGTGACATTTATTTTATGTCACTGGTTCTGTTTCATCAGCTTTTTTCTTTGCACTGCCCAGTATCAGGTCACCATTTTGCTCCAGAGGCCCCATTGTGCTCTATGTGACTTGTGCCCCAGGGTTTGTATTGCAGCACTGATTCTTTTGTGGGAAATGATAGCTTTTGCCTTGAAAACACATATTACAAGGGCTTTTCTTAAAGTAGTTCTCTTCTTTGCTTATAAGGCAACAAAAGTGTCCAATCTAGCATCTGCTGGTTCCACTTACTCAGTATTTTTGGAAATGGTCTGTTTTCTGGCAAGGATGCACATTAATCTTAGTCAAGTGGAGCTTTTTGTATCTGGGCATCTTTAACTCTTTAATCATTTAATCAAATGGTTGGAAAGAGTATTGATTACACCTTCTAGCCTGGAGAAAATTAGGAGTCTATCATGGTTTCTGGTGGGTATTTCTCTTAGAATTGTCTTCCATGCTGCATTTTCGATGCTTTCATTGCCTGTTATTCTACTTCTCATTCTTAAGGTAGACAGATTTGCTATATATTTTATTAGAATAAAATGAGACTCAAGTAACTGAATTTCTAATTATTGTGAAATATTTCTTATTACCTCGTGTGATTTTCTCTTTTTTTCTACAGAGTAATTGCCCTAACTTGTCAAAACTATTGATTCTTTATTAGTGTTCCTTGTCTGTTATTTAACCTTAAATAACATGCATCTTTTCTTGTTCTCTGACAGCAAATTATTCCCCTTGTACAAGCTTTGTTCAGCTTGCATTTAGCTCTTTTTTTTTCTTGTTCCTGCCTTCTATACATCAAGTTAGTGAAGAGCTATTGGAAAGAACATAATGAGTTATACTGGGATTCAATTAGAGGCTATTTAACATGCTATACCTCCCTATTTTGACAAATTTATTGCATGTGCAATAATTATTATTATACAAATGTTAATATGCCATTTTCATATATTTGAAAAGTTAATTTTTATGTTATGGAGAAATCTCAGGGTAGTTCCATTTAGTAAATATTAAAGCTTTTATTGAATGAATATCTTTTACCTCATAATAAAACTATAATGTTTCCCAGTTGTCATTTTAAAAAAGTCTCAGAAACAAACAAATTGATGGCTTTTTGTGTGTGTTTTGTATTAAGAACATTTCAGAACTGCAGCTGAAATCCTCATCTTTTCAAGTATCATTAATGCTTTAATTTTAATATTCTTCACTGGGCATCACAGCAGACAAGTCTCTGAGTGCTAGGAGACAATTAACAATTTACATTTGTTTAACGAATTTGGAACACAATGCTTTTTTTTTCTTGTGCTGTGGTTATGCAACTTTGAGCTCTATATTTCTTTTTTTTCTCTAACGTTTATTTATTTATTTTGAAAGGGGGCGGGGAGAGGGAAAGAGGGGCAGAGAGAGAGGGAGAGAGAAAATTCCAAGCAGGCTTGCACTGTTGGAGCAGAGCCTGACACGGGCTTGAACTCGCAAACCATGAGATCATGACCTGAGCGTAAGTCAGATACTTAACTGACTGAGCCACCCAGGTGTCCTGAGTTCTATTTTTCATACAACTCATTAATACTTACCATTAATAGTAGATCCTTTAAAAATAACACATTTTAATTATAAAAGCACATAATTAAAATGCAAACATAATGAAGAAAGATAAAATCTTAATCCTACCACTCAGACATAATGGTAAATTTATTGTGTATCCTTTTTAAACATTTTTTTTAAGTTTATTTATTTATTTTGAGAGAGAGAGAGCAAGTGCGAGCAGGGGAGGGGCAAAAAGAAAGGGAGAGAGAGAATCCCAAGTAGGCTCCATGCTGTCAGCACAGAGCCCAATGTGAGACTCGATCCCACCAACGGTGAGATCATGACCTGAGCTGAAACCAAGTCAAACGCTCAACTGACTGAGCCACCCAGGCGCCCCTACTGTATATTCATATAATGTAATATAATATTAATATTAATATAAAATATGCATATTTTCACAAAGATGAGATTACAGTTTTTTTGTTTTGGATTCATATTTAAACACAGTATACATCTTATCATTCTTTTTTTATTTTTTTTTATTTTTTTATTTTTTATTTTTTTTTAAATTTTTTTTTTCAACGTTTATTTATTTTTGGGACAGAGAGAGACAGAGCATGAATGGGGGAGGAGCAGAGAGAGAGGGAGACACAGAATCGGAAACAGGCTCCAGGCTCTGAGCCATCAGCCCAGAGCCCGACGCGGGGCTCAAACTCCCGGACCGCGAGATCGTGACCTGGCTGAAGTCGGATGCTTAACCGACTGCGCCACCCAGGCGCCCCTTATCATTCTTTTTTTAAATGATCATTAAAAATAGGAATTAAAACTTTTTTTATTTCTTTAATAAAAATACATGTTTAATGTAGAAAAATGAAGAAATAATGGAAAAATATACAGGGATACATTTTGGTATTTAGGTTTATATCTTTCTGAGCTTTTAAAAGTATGTATATATATAAATGATGTATTTTAGGTTCTGTTTTATACATATATTTTCAGTAAATTGTGTCTACATTTTTATAACTGTAAACATCTAAATCGTAATTTTTGACTGGGCAATAATCGCACTGTATAATGTACCATCATTTATTTACCAAAATCTGTGTTGAATAATAGGTACTTTTTTTTTTTTTTTTTTTTTTTTGCTATTATTCACATTGCCTCAGTTGACCTTGCTGAACATACATGTTTCAACACTTGTTCAGTTTCTGCAGGGTAAATTGTAAGGCTTTTGATGGAGAGTGCCAAATTACTCTTAGAAGGGTTGTACCAAGTGACACTCTTTCCAGCGGTCACTGAAGCCTGATTCCACACACTCCATGTGCTTACCGTACATCACTGGGTTTTTCAGGCAGAGTTCCTTTGACTGGAAGTAATGGGTACCAGGAAATGGTATGTGTTTGATGTAGCTTCGTTTCAAATCTTGTTTCTGTTGCTCACTAACATGTTTTAAAGCTCTCTGGGCTTCCATTTCCTCATCTGTAAAATGCAGGTAATAACAATATCCATCTCATAGGGTTATTCTGAGGATTAAATGAGATGGTAGATATAAATGCTTTTAGAATTGTCTTTGACACATAAAAAGCAGTAAACACACCCTGGCTGTTTTATTACTTATATAGTTAAAATGATGTGGTGATATATTGGTTTGATGTTGTCATCTTGCTGGTTTGTATATTGTGTCCTCTTAATTCAGTTATAGACGAAGAATTTTTTTTGTTGTTTGATTCTTATCATCTTAAAAAAAATCATACTATAGTGGCATGGTCAATTAAGTGTCTGACTCAGTTTCAGTTTAGGTCATGGGCTTGAGCCCTGTGACAGGCTCTGCACTGGGAATGGACCCTGCAGAAGATTCTCTCTCCCTCTCTCTCTGCTCCTCCTCCACAGGCACAAGTGTGCTCTCTCTCTCTCTGAAAAAAAAATAAACACACAAAAAATAAACATAGATTAAAATAAAATCATACTACATATCTGTTTTATTTTCTAAATCTTGTAACAGCTCAAAACAATAAAATTCTGACTTAAGATATGAAATGTAACAATACTGTAAGGAGAAATCCTGCATGCCTTATACAATGAGCTCCTAAGGTTAAACATCTTCAGAAAAGCTAATTAATTCAGGGAAAGAAGAGCAGCTGGAGAGCATTTCCTTTGTAAAATTTTAACAACCATAACAATACTTTATTTGCAGAGTATAACTATGAACTCTAGGATCTAACCCCTCACTCTAAATACCCTGCAGCACTGCAGAACAATATGAGGTAGTTGGAGAGTGTTGAGAAGTAGTCACTGGCAGACTCCTCAGGCACAGAAATTGGTGCAGGTGGGGTGACTGTTTTCACAGCAAATGTAAAACCCAGTCTTTAGTGGAAAATTTCAAAAAGAAACAAAGAATAGTGCCATCCTTGGATGCAATACCAGCAGTAAAATACTTGGTTTTGAGAGTGCCAATCCAGTCTGGGAGAGTGCTCTGTTATCAGGAGTGCTATCTTTGATGTGGACAAAATGGAATACTCCAGAGAGAAAAGCAGCCACGAGAACTGAAGTCCTATCCATCAAGGAAGAGTAGAAGTCTCCTAGAGTGTTCAGCTTGGATAAAGGATTTATGAGAGTCACAATAATTGACTTAAAATAGTTGAAAAATGAGATGTGGCCTGTCTTCTTGGGTGATAACCACACAAATGGACAGAAGTTACAAAGAGGCAGATTCTGGTGATTCAGGTTCTATTAGCACTGATAAGGTAAATGGCTTTAAATATTCTTTGAACAGAGCCGCACAAGTTATGGTGTGTGTGTGTATGTGCATGTATTTAATATTTATTATTCTAAGGAGGTAATAGATTCAAGAGTTCTGAGGAATTTGTGGATCTAGTAAGTTGCAAACCTGCTTAATTCATAATTTGTGAACTGTTCAATTTTCTCATTTGAATGCAATCTCTTATTTCCCTAAACATAGGTATATTAGATTCTCCCTCCTCCTCCCTCCCTCCCTTCTTTCCTTCCTTCCTTTCTTCCTTCCTGCCTTTCTGCTTTCCTTCCAACAGCTTTGGGGACATTGGTAGAGCTCTATTCAATAAATGACAAAGTCTATGCTGAAGTTAGTGCAGCTGGCCCAAGGCCCTGGGGTAGAATAGGGGAACCTCTGTAAGCACTTCTTGAGCACATAAGGCTTAAAAAAAGAAAAGAGTATTTACCAACATTACTCATTACCAGCATGTTCTGTGGAGACTAAACAAGGAGTTCTGCCTCAGAAAGCATCTGGGCAAGCCCAGCACCTAGCACAATGTCCTTGGAAAGTAAACACTCAAGAATATTTAGTGATGAGAAGGATGGGGAGAAAGAGAAAGGTCATGATGATGGCTGTTGAGGTGGTGGTGTATGGTGATTATTTCATAGTGATGACAATCATATCACTTTGATTTTATTGTCCCCTTATTTTTGAAAATTTAAGGAGTCAATTTTATGTGTTATGGTAGAATTAGGAAAATTTGGCTAAAAACCATAATTCCGGAACAAATTTTCAGTTTCCTTTCAAGCAGTAAGTTCTGAGAAAACTCAATCCAGGATTTTATCTGATAGTAGTAGTCAGTTTCACCTTTTTTTTTTTTTTTTTTTTTGTGAATCTTGTACCCTTGTCAAAAGGGTTTCGGTGTCAAGAATTGGGTAGTGCTCAGAAGTGCTACAGCAGGCCTGACTACAAAAGTTCAAATTGAAGGACCCCGAGAGCTAATGAAACCAGAATTCTGATAAATGAGACACCTTAGTTATCAAACCAAGCAATACCTAGAGCCCCACCCCCACCACCAGTTTCAACACCCAAGGAGTTCATTTGTTCCTAGATTCCAACAGGAGCTCAATCAAGGCTAGTTAATTCCATTTTGAATATCTTAGTCCCTGCCCTGAAGAGCAAGTCCATTGTGTCACCTCTGCTTTTCCTTTAGGTTTGCTCTTCCTTTCCTCCCTCCTGGATCATCTTTCCAGGGCCCTCTCTTCCAACACTTTCAAACATGCTCAGAATGTTTAATGCTAGCCATAGCATTAAATATCTTGACCCTAATAGAATTTCATACCCAGAAGTGGAGTGCTGCCATGAAGACATCTGAAAAAAATGTGACACTGGCTTAAGATTGATTAGTGGGCAGTGAGAATATGACTGGAGGCTGGAAAATGAAGATCCACCTAATACATTTGGTAAAACACTTGGTAAGATAGGTACCTGCACTACCTTGGAAGGTAGACATGTGTCTAAGGAGAGTATTACTCCATGGGGAGAGGTTGGAAAGGAAAATGTTAATGGTGTGTGTTGATAACTACTGGGTGCATTTGTCAAGGTATTATACAAGAAAGAAATGAGCTCAGGTGTGCAAACAGAGATAAAGGGGCATAGAGAAACACAAGTTTCTCTAACACACTATTTTAAGTTTCTTTAAATAGCTTTCTTTAATCCTCACAAAATCCTATGCAACTTCATTAACTATATTTTACAGATAAGGAAAAAGAGGCCTAGAAAGTAAATAATTTGTCCAAGATTATCTAGTAAGTGGAAGAACTTGGACCTGAAGCCTTGCTATTTACATTCCCAAATTCATCTTCCTAACAATGCATTCTGGTTAACCCCAGAATTCATTAACAACTCTGGCATCTGGAGGTTCCCCGGGTGGCTCAGTTTGGCTCAGTTCAATTAAGCATTTGACATCGGCTCAGGTCATGATCTTGCGGTCCATGAGTTTGAGCCCCACATTGGGCTCTGTGCTGACAGCTCAGAGCCTGCAGCCTGCTTCCAATTCTGTGTCTCCCTCTCTCTCTGCCCCTCCTCCACTTGTGCTCTCTCTCTCTCTCAGAAATAAATAAACATTAAAAAAAATTAACGATAAACCCCTGGCATCTGAATTACAATATTCCTCTCTACCACTAACTCCTGTCCGTTTGGATGTTTTACAATATTCATCTGGAAAATCTCTCCAACTCCATTAGAGTTTTCTTGACATTCTTTACTTTTTTTTTTTATTTTTTTATTTTTTTATTTTTTTTCTCTTTTTTCCTTTTTTTTTTTTTTTTTTTAAATTTTTTTTTCAACGTTTATTTATTTTTTGGGGGACAGAGAGAGACAGAGCATGAACGGGGGAGGGCCAGAGAGAGAGGGAGACACAGAATGGGAAACAGGCTCCAGGCTCTGAGCCATCAGCCCAGAGCCCGACGCGGGGCTCGAACTCAGGGACCGTGAGATCGTGACCTGGCTGAAGTCGGACGCTTAACCGACTGCGCCACCCAGGCGCCCCTTGACATTCTTTATATAGTGACTTTTACCTCCACACCACTACAGGATTTTACCACAAGTTCTCTTATCAACCTTTCTCTACCCTCAAAATACTATTTAACAGCCAGAATTCCATTTTGCAAACATAACCACAAAATTTCTTCCCTCCATAAATACCCCATTTCTAATATTTATGCTCTGATCCTCCCAGTTTCTCCCCCCCCCCCCCCCCCGCCCCGGTCTATCATCCCTGGCTTCTTTATACTTTTTTTTCCCAGTCTATCTAGGACCTATACTATCTAGTGAGTAATTTTAATTACTCTCTCCCCAGAATTTTCAACTCCCTTGCCCTCTGTTTTCTATCGCATCTGTCTATCAAACTTGCAACTCTGGACCAATATAACCATCTGCCTTCTAAACTCATCCGTTGTAGAAAATTGAGCAATTGTGTTCATTGGGAAACTCTAAATTACGGCTTCCAATTATACCAGTTGTGAAGCTATGTGTCCCTCGGCTCCAAATCCATCCTTGTATACTCTGCTGAGAGATACAGGTGTTTCTCCGGGAGCTGGGACCCCGCAAGCTCCATTTTTCCCGTCCTATAATTGATCAGTAATGAACACAATGGAGCTTGGGCATTTACAAACCTTTTTGATACTCCAACTCCTTTCATGGTAATAGATAATCTCATTATTTCATTCCATCATTTTTGAAAATTATATGATAAAGTAATATTGTGAAGTTAATCTTATTTTAGATAAGATTATTAAAGATTGTAGTATCTTTTTTTTTTTTACTTTTTAAAATTTGAGTACAGTTGGCACACAATGTTACATTAGTTTCAGGTGTCCAACTTATTTGACGAGTTTATACATTAGGCCACTGTTCACCGCAAGTGTAGCTACTATCTGCCCCATTACATTGCTATTACAAGTCATGGGGATAAAAAGCACAGCATAAGATTGCAGTATTCCTAATGCACTCTAAATGTAATACATTTAAATGTAATGATCCGAAAAAAAAAAAAAAAAAAAAGGGGCGCCTGGGTGGCGCAGTCGGTTGCGCGTCCGACTTCAGCCAGGTCACGATCTCGCGGTCCGTGAGTTCGAGCCCCGCGTCGGGCTCTGGGCTGATGGCTCGGAGCCTGGAGCCTGTTTCCGACTCTGTGTCTCCCTCTCTCTCTGCCCCTCCCCCGTTCATGCTCTGTCTCTCTCTGTCCCAAAAATAAATAAACGTTGAAAAAAAAATTAAAAAAAAAATAAATGTAATGATCCGAAAACATTTAGATGTATTTAGCAAGAAATATACACTATTCACTTTAAATTGATAGAGTATGGTTTTTCTTTTTTAAAAAAAATTTTTTTTAAATGTTTTTATTTATTTTTGAGACAGAGCACAAGTTGGGGAGGGTCAGAGAGAGGGAGACACAGAATCTGAAGCAGGCTTCAGGCTCTGAGCTGTCAGCACAGAGTCCGACGTGGGGCTTGAACTCACGGACTGTGAGATCATGACCTGAGCTCAAGTCGGATGCTCAACTGACTGAGCCACCCAGGTGCCCCAGATAGAGTATGGTTTTTCAACAAATAAGTTAAAAATGACATTATTTGTGTTTGATAGGATAAAAAGATATTTAAATATAGATTAACTTTTAAAAGTTTGAATGAATCTCAAACTTTTAGAAGGGTTGTAAGAATAGGACAAATAACTTTTACCTCCCTACCCTTGCAAGAACAAGACATGATATCCTGTCACATTGTTTGGAGGCATCTGAAATGGGAGAAAATGTGTGTGTGTTTTTAAAAATCTGATGTGTGGATTTCTTGCATTCTGTGCTTTAAATGAAAAGCGATTGCTTTGTTTTGTATCTTTTTTGTGTTTTGTTTCCATGTGTTGAAATACCAAAATTTCTGCTTGCTATTTTGTAAGCACTTCTCGGCAATGCTGTACAGGTGTGGATGAGCTTTTTTCCAGTGAATTAGAAAGCAAAATTTAATGTAATTGTCACTCTATTTCATCCTCATAACTTTGCTTTTACAGTATTGGAGACGTTTTGAAATTCTAGATAAGAATTTTTATCATATGAATGCAATTTAGAAATCTGAAAAAGATGACTTTGAGGTGAAATTTGAGAATTATTATCACTTTTATACTCTTTAAATTGGGTGTTAATGCTGATGTTCCTTAAACTTCCTGATAGTCCATTATAGGTGGAAATCAACCAGTTGGCTAATAAAACTAAAAGTCCTGTGTAACTGTTTAGTGGCAACATGAACTCTGGCAGCTGGCTGTGTTCAGCTGTGTGGGAAACGATATGGATGTGTTCTTTGGATCTCCGCTTACTTGAATCACACTTGGAGGTCCCTCAAAATGCTATTTGAGAAGGGGAAATATTAATTCCTTTCTTAAGTTTTTTTAAAAAAGTCATAATTTAAACATGGCTTTATTGCTTTCAATGACATAAACCCTGTGGAACACTCTGTAAGCCCCTGAATGCCTTTTGGAATCTGAGAAAAAGTATATTTGTGCACAAATGCACACAGCTTTTGCATATACCTTTAGGAGGTTCATACACGCCAGGTTAAGCTCCTTTAAAAATTTGCTTATGGTTGTGGTATTGTAACTGAGGTTAGAGACTGTAACAAAATGATTAATTCCAAATCAGTAACAGACCAGGGATTCACTTTCATTTTTAGTTTTTTCTTTGAGAAGAGAGTTATGGTAACTGATTTACATTTGAAAACACAGCTTAATTTTGATCACCTTCAAGATGAAAAATCTTTGATTAAAATGTTTCAACCAAAACTATTTCAAAAAAGTGACTTCAAATTGGGCCTCAATTTTTCTGTTTTACAGCAAGCTGCATAAGTCAGAAAGGGGGCCAAAATTTTGTGCTTTAGGGGCAGTCAGGTTCTGAATGTATGCCTTTGTCTTATGATTTGTGATGGTGAGCATCCTGGCTTTTAATAGTAATAGAGTGATTTGTTGGTTATCCAATTTCAAATGAAAGTGGCTTTTGAATTCTACCTGGTGAGCTGATCAATTTGAGATATACTGAGCAATACGGAGAAAAGGCAGATTTCAGATTTTGTCTATAGTGCCATTTGGGCTTTGTATTGAGAGCCATGAGCAAAAACTAGTCCATTTGGGAGTGCCAGTCCAAATTGAAAACTCAGGGAAAAGGCTGATCTCAGCTTAAAAATCAGCAAAGCCAGTTATTGAGTTCAAAGACAGTGAGATAAAAAATAACTAATTATGAAGCTGAGTCTTATGGATTAAATAATTATATAATAAAATGAGCTTTAATTAAAAAGGCATATAATTTTACAGCTCAATAAGTATTAAAAATGTAAAATTTGGTGTGCCTGGGTGGCTCAGTCAGTTAAGCAGCCAACTTTTGATTTTGTCTCAGGTCATGATCTCATGACTTGTGAGATTGAGCCCTGCATTGGCCTCTGGGCTGATAGTGGAGCCTGCTTGGGATTCTGTCTCTTTCTCTCTCTGCCCTTGCTTCCTCAAAATAAATAAATAAACATTAAAAAATGTAAAATGAGCCTATTATTTTAAATAATAAGAATCAGCAATAGATCTATTATGTGCCAAATATTATTCTAGGTTTTTTGCATATATTATCTAATTTTTATGATAGTTTCTCAAGAAAGAATTGGGTTTACCGTTTTACACATGAAGAAACTGAGGCTGAAAATTAAAAACACAAAGCTAGGAGGTGGTACAGCAGGGATTTGAACCCAGAACATGCTGGTGCGACTCCAAACCTAAGTGATTTCTGCTCTCTGGGTTGCCTCTCTATAGGGCTTGAATGGTAAATTCTTGGCATTTGTATTAGAATTAGTCAGGTCAGTATTGTTTGTATGGTATTAGTTAGCTTACAAATCTTAGTGGCTTAACACAGTAGGGATTTATTTCTCATCCATGTAAAGCTCAAAGGAGGAGATGCTCTAGGTCATAGTCATCAGACCCATTTTTTTTTTTTTATTTTTAAACATTTTTATTTATTTTTGAGAGAGAGAGAGACAGCACATGAGTGGGGGAGGGGCAGAGAGAGAGGGACACACAGAAGCAGGCTGCAGGCTCTGAGCTGTCAGCACAGAGCCTGATGCGGGGCTCGAATCCACAAACTGTGAGATCGTGACCTGAGCTGAAATCGGATACTTAACCAACTGAGCCACCCAGGCGCCCCCATCAGACCATGTTGATGGTTCTGCCACCTTCAGCCTGAGACATCTTCTGAGGTTTCTAGAGGTGTTGGTATTGGAGCTGCTAGATTTAGCAAGTTAAAACATAGGACACTGTTGGAGGAGGTCATCGAGATGACATGACTTCTAGGAATGCACATCCTGTCCACCATTCCCAGAGTGGGAAACTTTCTCAAGGATGCTGCCTGGAGAGACCAATGTGTTAAGACACTCTGGATGGTATATGTGACCGAATCCAGTCAAGGCCTTTATATGAACTTTTAAGATTCTGGCCCACAGATTTGGACCTCTACTTGTCTTGCAGCTGCCTAAGACAAGCCTGTAAGTTAAGTTCCCTTGTTTATTAAACATACCACCTACCAATCTGGAGTGTCCTGCATCTTTTTTTTGGTCTCTTCTTACCCTCTGTGTATGGGGGGCCAGTTTGTCAAACAACAGACCCCAGTTAAATTTGAATTCCAGGTAAATGAAAAATAACTTCATGGTATAAGTATGTCCCATGCAATATTTGGGACACTTACATTTTTGGTGCATTTTATTTGCTAAATCTGGCAACCCAAATGTCAATGCCCCGGATATAAGGATGTCCCAAATATTGTATAGGACATGCTCACACTAAAACATTTGCTGTTTTTCTGAAATTCAAGATTAACTGTGTGTCCTCCATTTTATCTGATAACCCTAGTTGACATCAAATAAAAGATGGGGTGGCGGGTGACCATAGAGAGTCCCTTCGGAGGTTTTTATGGGCTGGGTCTGAGAGTGACATACGTCACTTCTGTCCCTACTCCATTGGTAAGTATTACAGATTCACCTAGATATAAAGGGGGTTAAAAATGTAGTCCCTCAGTGGACATTTACCAGCATCAACATTATGCATGGAAGGATGGCACAAACTGTAGACAGCTTACCATCTCTACCTTAGCACGTGAGCAGGTGTCACATGCCAGTGTGTAGGTGGGCCTGGGTCTGTACCTAGAGGCAACATATCACAGTGATTGAGCACTTTGTCCTGACAAATCTAGACTTAAACTGCAGGCCAGTTTCTAACTAGCCATAGGGCTTGGGCAGATTTCTTTACCTCTTTGAGCTTCTGTTTCTTCACTGATCAAATGGAAATCATACAGAAGATCCTTAGTGTTTATGAGGATTAAATCAGATAATCCATGTAAAGTACTTTGTACAATGTCTGGGAGCACATAATAGTAGCTACTTCGTCTGTGAGTCACAAAATAGAAGTATTTGTCAGTCTATTTACTTCATGTCTTTTCTGCTTCTAATCTTTTCTGATGGCTAAAAGAAAATAAATATTACTTTTTAAAAATGAATGATAAATAATGAGCATGCATTACTTATCAGATGTAAATATTTACCTAGATAGTCTATTCATGCACACACATACAAATTATTACCCTGACTTGTCATGACACTGCCTTCTAACTTTTTCTGAGCACGCTTAGTGCTTGGAACTAAAATTATGTCATTCTTCAGAATGATGGGTCTTATGCAGACTTATCTGTCAAGTAGCCAGCTGTGTTATGACAGGTCATTCAAATTCTTTCCCCTCTCACTTTAATTTACTTTCTGGAGAGAGATGGCTGGCAAGGTTTAAGCAAGCATGATAAAGACTAATTAAAGAGTTGTTCCTCAAATCTCCTTGAAATTAGAGGTTGATTCACTGAAATAATTCATATTCCAGAACCTGAAATAAGCAAAACTTTGAATCTTAGCAAGAAAATTGAAGAGCTATATGGATTACCCAATTCTTTGCTGTGGAATTGTGCAATTGAATTTAGAATATAATAGAATTTGTGTTTCCAATAAAATCAGCTCAGAACAGCTTCACATCATAGAACTAAATTAGACCGTAACTCCCTCTAATTAGTTTGGATAGTAATATTTTTAGTCCTTAATCATACCTTTTAGTGAAGAATTCTGAAGTCCTTAGAATAAAGTCTATTGTCCTATATCCTTGGGGGTAGATCTTGAGAGGGGGTAGTTAACATACACAATGATGAGAGTTACTGGAGCTACTTTATAACTGTTACATTTAAATTTTTGCCAGCTATTGGAGCTACCTTGTCATATTACCCCAGAGTGCAAAGACAATAGAGGGAACATTACCCAGGGGAGCCTAAAGAGGTATGAGCCAGGCAGAACTGGATGGTGCAAGCACAGGGACTCACTGGTCTACATTCAGTAGTCCCTCCAACTGTTGCCTAGGACATCTGCATGATACCTTTTCTTTTCATTAAATGGACCAGAAAATGGATGTTATGGAGAACCAACAGAAGTGGATAGGGGAGTGGACTACTTAAAATTACTAGAATTGAGGCAGGTGGATTTCGCACAAGTTACCCACTTGATTGCATCAGCCTTCCATTTCATTTTCCAGAATCTAGTTTGTGAGTTTTTTTTTCAATATATGAAATTTATTGTCAAATTGGTTTCCATACAACACCCAGTGCTCATCCCAAAGTGAGTTTTTTTTTAATTGAAAACTTGTAAGTGTGGTATCATCTAACAGCTCATATATATTCTGAAACATCTTTAATGGTAGAACATGTGATAATGATTAAATATTTCATTTTCTGGAAACTTCATTAAGGTTGTGGATATCCATTGCACAGATATCTCGTGGGGGCAGTAGATGTAAATAGTAGGACAAACGCTTCTCTTAGATAATTTATTTCCTGTATCCACTCTCCCCTACTAAAGAACCAGTCAACATTTAGAGATCAATTCTTCATTATGTGTAAAAGCCTTTGTCACTTTCCTTAGTACAGTCTTCAAATCTGCCTCCCCATGATAGATCCTGTCTTCTAGACTGAGACAAGAAAGGCTATTATTAAGGATAGGATATTAAGGAAAGGATATTATTAGTGTCATTGAAGTTTGGTTGTGGCACTTTCGAAAGCAGTGAGGCGATTGGAACATCCTTAGGGAGATATTTAGATGGAATCTCCGAGGTTATGATTCAAATCAAGGAAAAGAAAAATGGCACAGAAATTATTCTTTGATTTCTGTTCAGTTTAAATATGAGGACAAGCTTATAGAAAGCATTGTTTACTTTGAAGTTAAAGGCCTGAGTAGAACAATGGGACTTAAATCTCTTAGCAGTGACATTTTCATCGATGACATTAAGAATTTATTGAAAACCTAAAGGGCACATAAAAACAAACTAGGGAAAAGGGGGAAGGGAAGGTATCTGTGGGATAGGGTAAAGAGTATTTTGAGGATGGGAACAGCTTGGATCATGCGGTTAGGGGTTCTTGAGGAGTGGCAATGATCCATACAGATCTACATGGGAATAAAAAGACTGAAAATTAACCAGGTGGCCTTCTTTGTTCCTATTTTCTAAATAAGTTTTATCTTCCAGATATATTTAAGCAGTAGGTAGCCATGTTGAGAAGGGAGGAACCCTGGCTGATAAATGTGCTTAGTCTTTTCTATTTTGTTGTCATTGAAAAGCTGAATTAAACCACAGACTCTGGGCAAACCATTTTAGTATGATTAAAAACATTCATTACATTTCCCTCCTAAAAGCAGCTTCCCTAAAGCACAGAAAAATGTTAAAAATGCATTCACATTAAACTCTGATTCTTTTTTTAAATTGGAAAACATGAAAGTACATTAAAATATTTTCCCAGTGAACAGTCATTAGAGTAATAAAGGAATTTGCTGGTGATGAATGTCTAGAGGGAACATGACCTACCTCATCTTTTAGTTTTCTTCTCATAAAAACGACATTTGGTGATAACCCAATTATGATTGCAATACAAAGTTTACAGAAAGTAAAGTCCATGGACACTGAGGTTGACTTGACCTCAAAGTAATAACTCCACAGTTCTACATTTCATGAAAAGGAGGAAAAAACCTTTAAGTATATGACTACTTAGAACTTTTCCATAAGTTATCTTATATTTTTGTGTTTCCTGTTTCTTTTTGTACCGTTTTATTTCTTGGTAGCACCTTTACTAGAAATCATTCAGGCAAAGAAAGGTTAAGATGTAAAATAGCCAATTTTCCCTCAGGTGTTAAAAGTTCTGATTAAAGTTTTAAGACGGGTAAAGGCTGAAGCTGTTTGCTAAAATAAAATTTGATCTACTCCTAGTCTATTTCTAGCTATCATTAACATGATGTCCTTATCGTCATTATAAACATTTTTGGGGTATTATAACATGTTATTTATATGGCATTTTTTTAGTAACAAAATGAAGTAAGGTGTGGTTGCTGTCCTAATTACAGTTCAGCTAGGAACAGTTGTTTACTGTTGGATTTATAAGTGCTATTGGTTAAAGTAATATCAGCTAGTGTGAAATAAACCCCTTGAAGGTAGTGAATTAACACACTACCTGTTTTTCTTTCTTTCATGTGAAGTCCAAAGTACTTTCTGTGGTAAATAGAATGTCACCACCCCTACCCCCAAAGATGCCCATGTCGTAATCCCCACAGTCTGTGAACATGTTACCTTACATGGAAAAGGGATTTTAAAGATGTTATTATGTTAAGGATCTTGAGATGGGAAGATTATCCTGGATTATCTGGGTGGGCCCAGTGTAATCACAAGGGTTATTAAAAGGGAATGAGGGAAGTAGGACAGGCTCAGATGCCATGTGACCAAGAGACTAAAATACTGTGCTGCTGGTTTTGAAGATGGAGGATGGGTCCATGAGCCATGCAGTTGGCTTCTAGAAGCTATAAAGGGCAAGGAAATGGAGCCTCCAGAGGGAACATAGCCCTGCTGACCCATTTTAGGACTACAGACTCCAGGAAATTTGGAGAATACATCTGTGTTGTTTGAAGCTGCTAAATTTGTGGTAATTTGTTACAGTGGCCATGAGAAAATAAAATAGCTTCTATGGTCATTCAGGGAGCCAGTTTCTTTTCTTTTGATGTCTCCACCAGATACTAGGGCCTGGAGTATACTGCATTTAGCCAGTGGGTGAAGAAAGAAAATGAATGAGGGTAGTGGGTGGTTTTTATGGACCAGGATAAGTGGCAAACACAATTTTTGATCACATTCCATTGTATTCACCCATGTCATACTGAAATTCTCCCTTCCACTTTATGATTTCCTTATCAGTCTACCACTTTATGTCATTATAGGACATTCCTGTCCATGAAGCTCCTCATGCTAGATATCTGGTACTCATTTTTGATACCTCCTTCTCTCCTCACCTTCCACATCCAATCTCTTACTGAGTCTTAATAATTCTATCTAGCCTCAAATCCATCACTTTTCTCCATCTCCACTTGCCACCATTCTCCTCCAAATAGCCATGTGGCTGCACCCAGTATAGTTGTGCATCTAGGGAGAACGTGAAACCTGTTTGGTGATAAGTAGTCTGTTTTTGCCATGGGTGCTAAACTGAGTAATCAGCTAATGGTCATTATCTCTTCCTCATAGCCATTATCTGATATAATTAACATTACTTAGTTTTTCAAAGTGCTGAATATTGTGAGTCGAGAATATGGTGGTTTCCTCATTTTTCATGGGGAGCTAAAGGTCTGTAGTGACCTCAAGCTCTTTGAGATGAAGACAGAAAACAAATAAAAAAATACATTCATGCCTCTAATGGTAAAACAACTTGACTGATACAAGCCAGAAAGCCTGGGGTAGAAGTACACAAATTCAAATAATGATGTTCATAATCTTTATGAGAAATATTTTTGCCTTAATTTCTTAGCACTATTGATGAGCTATGCTGAGCCCTGAACATCAGCCTTGCTTACTGCTTTCTTCAGTGTGGGGGAAGTTAACACCATGGGGAACACAGGAGTAGATGTTGTGAGCCTTGAAATATTGCCTTGCTACAATTACCAGATGAATTTGCTCTGGATACCAGATGGTGCTACCTCATTTGTATTTTTACAAAAGTGCAATTCTTTTATTTTTTTAAACAAGAAATAGGGATCATATTGGTCCCAGAAAAATGTAAAAATTGTTATATTTTCATACAATCTTGCCTCATCCTCCTATCTCATATAAGCCTTAATACAACATATATATTTGCATATATATGTGAAGATTTTTTAAATAATATTTTGTTTAAAATATTCCTATATTTTTCATGTCACGAAGTAATATGTGCTCATATCAGAACATTCAGAAAATATAGATAAATAAAAAGGCCACTATCCTGATTTAGAAAATGTTAACTATTTGGTGCACATCCTTCTGTAAAAATATATTGATTCATAATTCTCAGGAGCTCAGCTTTTAAAATGTTCTCACCTGTACCCAAGATGCCATAATGAACAAAAGTTCTTTTTAGATTGTATGACCTTATCAAACACTTCTCTCTGCCTCATTATAAGACATTCCTATGCACACAGTTTCTCATGCTAGATCTCTGGTAGTCATTTTCAGATTCTCCCTCTCCCTCACCTCCCACATCTAATCTGTTACCAAGTCCTATTGATTCTCCCCATCTTCATTACTTTTCTTCATCTTCATTGCCACCACCTGTTGATTAGCCTATTTCTTCCTCGCTGGAATACTTTTCTTTCTCCATATCCTACCCCTTGCTTTCCCAAGGCTGCTTTCTTATTCATCATCACCTTCCTAATAACTTCTTGCCCTGTAGATTTCATTTTTGATATCATTTCTTTCAGGAAACGTTTTCTGATAAACATATCCAGACTAGATATGGTATGTCTTCTGTATGGTTTCTTTCTTTTTTTTATTATTATTATGAAATTTATTGTCAAATTGGTTTCCATACAACACCCAGTGCTCATCCCAACAGGTGCCCTAAATACCCATCACCTACCCTTCCCTCCCTCCCACCCCCCCCATCAACCCTCAGTTCTCACTTTTTAGGAGTCTCTTATGTTATGGCTCCCTCCCTCTCTAACCATTTTTTTTTCTTTCCCTCCCCCATGGTCTTCTGTTAAGTTTCTCAGGATCCACATAGGAGTGAAAACATATGGAATTGTCCTTCTCTGTATGACTTATTTCATTTAGCATAACACTCTCCAGATTCATCCATATTGCTACAAAAGGCCATATTTCATTCTTTCTCATTACCACGTAGTACTCCATTGTGTATATAACCACAATTTCTTTATCCATTCATCAGTTGATGGACATTTAGGCTCTTTCCATAATTTGGCTATTGTTGAGAGTGCTGCTGTAAACATTGGGGGTACAAGTGCCCCTATGCATCAGTACTCCTGTACCCCTTGGGTAAATTCCTAGCAGTGCTACTGCTGGGTCATAGGGTAGGTCTATTTTTTATTTTTTGAGGAACCTCCACCCTGTTTTCCAGAGCAGCTTCACCAGTTTGCATTCCCACCAACAGTGCAAGAGGGTTCCCGTTTCTCCACATCCTCTCCGGCATCTATAGTCTTCTGTTTAGTTCATTTTAGACACTCTGACTGGCGTGAGGTGATATCTGAGTGTGGTTTTGATTTGTATTTCTCTGATGAGGAGCGACGTTGAGCATCTTTTCATGTGCCTGTGGGCCATCTGGATGTCTTCTTTAGAGAAGTGTTTATTCATGTTTTCTGCCCATTTCTTCACTGGGTTATTTTTCGGGTGTGGAGTTTGGTGATTTTGGATACTAGCCCTTTGTCTGATATGTCATTTGCAAATATCTTTTCCCATTCTGTTGGTTGCCTTTTAGTTTTGTTGATTGTTTCCTTTGCTGTGCAGAAGCTTTTTATCTTCATGAGGTCCCAATAGTTCATTTTTGCTTTTAATTCCCTTGCCTTGGGGACGTGTCAAGTAAGAAATTGCTGTGACTGAGGTCAGAGAGGTTTTTCCCTGCTTTCTCCTCTAGGGTTTTGATGGTTTCCTGCCTCACATTCAGGTCCTTTATCCATTTTGAGTTTGTTTTTGTGAATGGTGTAAGAAAGTGGTCTAGTTTCATCCTTCTGCATGTTGCTGTCCAGTTCTCCCAGCACCATTTGTTAAAGAGACTGTCTTTCTTCCATTGGATATTCTTTCCTGCTTTGTCAAAGATTAGTTGGCCATATGTTTGTGGGTCTAGTTCTGGGGTTTCTATTCTATTCCATTGGTCTATGTGTCTGTTTTTGTGCCAATACCATGCTGCTTGATGATTATAGCTTTGTAGTAGAGGCTAAAGTCTGGGATTGTGATGCCTCCTGCTTTGGTCTTCTTCTTCAAAATTACTTTGGCTATTTGGGGCCTTTTGTGGTTCCATACAAATTTTAGGATTGCTTGTTCTAGCTTTGAGAAGAATGCTGGTGCCATTTTGATTGGGATTGCATTGAATGTGTAGATAGCTTTGGGTAGTATTGACATTTTGACAATATTTATTCTTCCAATCCATGAGCACGGAATGGTTTTCCATTTCTTTATATCTTCTTCAATTTCCTTAATAAGCTTTCTATAGTTCTCAGCATACAGATCTTTTACATCTTTGGTTAGATTTATTCCTAGGTATTTTATGCTTCTTGGTGCACTTGTGAATGGGATCAGTTTCTTTATTTGTCTTTCTGTTGCTTCGTTATTAGTGTATAAGAATGCAACTGATTTCTGTACATTAATTTTGTAACCTGTGACTTAGCTGAATTCATGTATCAGTTCCAGCAGACTTTTGGTGGAGTCTGTTGGGTTTTCCATGTATAGTATCACGTCATCTGCAAAAAGTGAAATCTTGACCACATCTTTGCCAATTTGATTTCCTTTTGTTGTCTGATTGCTGATGCTAGAACCTCCAACACTATGTTAAACAACAGCGGTGAGAGTGAACATCCCTGTCGTGTTCCTGATCTCAGGGGGAAAGCTCTCAGTTTTTCCCCATTGAGGATGATATTAGCTGTGGGCTTTGCATAAATGGCTTTTATGATGTTTATGTATGTTCTTTCTATCCCGACTTTCTCGAGGGTTTTTATTAAGAAAGGATGCTGAATTTTGTCAAATGCTTTTTCTGCATCGATTGACAGGATCATATGGTTCTTATCTTTTCTTTTATTAATGTGATGTATCACATTGATTGATTTGCAAATGTTGAACCAGCCCTGCAGCCCAGGATGAATCCCACTTGATCATGGTGAATAGTTCTTTTTATATGCTTTTGAATTTGATTTGCTAGTCTCTTACTGAGAATTTTTGCATCCAATATTCATCAGGGATATTGGCCTGTAGTTCTCTTTTTTTGCTGGCTCTCTGCCTGGTTTAGGAATCAAAGTAATGCTGGATTCATAGAATGAGTCTGGAAGTTTTCCTTCCCTTTCTATTTTTTGGAATATCTTGAGAAGGATAGGTATTATCTCTGATTTAAATGTCTGGTAGAATTCCCCAGGGAAGCCATCTGGTCCTGGACTCTTACTTGTTGGGGGATTTTTGATAACTGATTCAATTTCTTTGCTGGTTTTGGGTCTGTTCAAGCTTTCTATTTCTTCCTGTTTGAGTTTTGGAAGTGTGGGGTGTTTAGGAATTTGTCCATTTCTTCCAGGTTATCCAGTTTGTTGGCATATAATTTTTCATAGTATTCCCTGATAATGGCTTGTATTTCTGAGGGATTGGTTGTAATAATTCTGTTTTCATTCATGATTTTATCTATTTGCGTCCTCTCCCTTTTCTTTTTGAGAAGCCTGGCTAGAGGTTTATCCATTTTGTTCATTTTTTCAAAAAACCAACTCTTGGTTTCATTGATCTGCTCTGCAGTTTTTGTAGATTCTATATTGTTTATTTTTTCTGTGACCTTTATTATTTCTCTTCTTCTGCTGGGTTTGGGGTATCTTTGCTGCTCTGCTTCTATTTCCTTTAGGTGTGCTGTTAGATTTTGTATTTGGGATTTTTCTTGTTTCTTGAGATAGGCCTGAATTGCAATGTATTTTCCTCTCAGGACTGTTTTCGCTGCACCCCAAAGCATTTGGATTGTTGTGTTTTCATTTTCATTTGTTTCCATATACTTTTAAATTTCTTCTCTAATTGCCTGGTTGACCCATTCATTCTTTAGTAGGGTGTTCTTTAACCTCCATGCTTTTGGAGGTTTTCCAGACTTTTCTTGTGGTTGATTTCAAGCTTCATAGCATTGTGGTCTGAAAGTATGCATGGTATGATCTCAATTCTTGTATACTTCTGAAGGGCTGTTTTGTGACCCAGTATGTGATCTATCTTGGAGAATGTTCCATGTGCACTCGAGAAGAAAGTATATTCTGTTGCTTTGGGATGCAGAGTTCTAAATATATCTGTCAAGTCCATCTGATCCAGCATATCATTCAGGGCCCTTGTTTCTTTATTGATCCTGTGTCTAGATGATCTATCTAATGTTGTAAGTGGAGTATTAAAGTCCCCTGCAATTACCACATTCTTGTCAATGAGGTTTCTTATGTTTGTGATTGTTTTATATATTTGGGGGCTCCCGTATTCACTGCATGGACATTTATAATTATTAGCTCTTCCTGATGGATAGACCCTGTAATCATTATATAATGCCCTTCTTCATTTCTTGTTACAACCTTTAATTTGTAGTCTAGTTTGTGTGATATAAGTATGGCTACTCCAGCTTTCTTTTGACTTCCAGTAGCATGATAGATAGTTCTCCATCCCCTCACTTTCAATCTGAAGGTGTCCTCAGGTCGAAAATGAGTCTCTTGTAGACAGCAAATAGATGGGTCTTGTTTTTTTATCCATTCTGATACCCTATGTCTTTTGGTTGGTGCATTTAGTCCGTTTACATTCAGTGTTATTATAGAAAGATATGGGTTTAGAGTCATTGTGATGTCTGTAGGTTTCATGCTTACAGTGATGTCTCTGGTACTTTGTCACACAGGATCCCCCTTAGGATCTCTTGTAGGGCTGGTTTAGTGGTGATGAATTCCTTCAGTTTTTGTTTGTTTGGGAAGACCTTTATCTCTTCTTCTATTCTAAATGACAGATTTGCTGGATAGAGGATTCTCAGCTGCATATTTTTTCTGTTCATCACATTGAAGATTGCCTGCCATTCCTTTCTGGCCTGCCAAGTTTCAGTAGACAGATCCATCACGAGTCTTATCGGTCTCCCTTTATATGTTAGAGCATGTTTATCCCTAGATGCTTTCAGAATTTTCTCTTTATCCTTGCATTTTGCCATTTCACTATGATACGTCGTGCAGAAGATGGATTCAAGTTATATCTGAAGGGAGTTGTCTATGCCTCTTGGAATTCAATGCCTTTTTCCTTCCCCAGTTCAGGGAAGTTCTCAGCTATGATTTCTTCAAGTACACCTTCAGCACCTTTCCCTCTGTCTTCCTCCTCTGGAATCCCAATTATGCGTACATTATTTTGCTTAATTATGTCACTTAGTTCTCTAAGTCTCCCCCTTATACTCCTGGATTTTTTTAAATCTCTCTTTTTCTCAGGTTCTTCTTTTTCCATAATTGTATCTTCTGATTCACCCATTCTCTCCTCTGCCTCTTCAGTCTGAGATGTGGTAGCCTCCATTTTATTTTGCGGCTCATTTATAGCATTTTTAGCTCCTCCTGAGTGTTTCTTAGTCCCTTGATCTCTGTAGTAATAGATTCTCTGCTGTCCTCTATACTTTTTTCAAGCCCAGCGATTAATTTTATGACTATTATTTTAAATTCATTTTCTGCTATATTGCTTAAATCATTTTTGATCAGTTCGTTAGCTGTCGTTACTTCCTGGAGTTTCTTTTGAGGAGAATTCTTCCGTTTCATCATTTTGGATAGTCCCTGGAGTGGCGTGGAACTGCAGGGCTCTTTGTGCTGTCTGGAGTAACTTGAGTTGGTGGGTGGGGCCACAGTCAGATCTGATGTCTGCCCCCAGTCCACCACTGGGGGGCCACAGTCAGACTGGTGTGTACCTTCTCTTCCCCTCTCCCAGGGGCAGGACAAACTGTGGAGTGGTGTGGCCTCTCTCTGGGCTACTTGCACAGTGCCAGGCTTGTGGTGCTGCTTCGATGGGATCTGGCGTATTAGCTGGGTGGATCTGCAAGGTGCACAAGGGCGGATGGGGCAGACTCAACTCGCTTTTCCTTCGGTGGTCCTCTTCAGGTGGGGCCCTGCGGCACCAGGAGGGAAGCAGACCCCTCAGAGGGATGGATGTGCAGAAGTACAGCGTTGGGTGTTTGCATGGTGCAAGCAAGTTCCGTGATGGGAACTAGCTCCCTTTGGGATTTTGGCTGGGGGATGGGCGAGGGAGACGGCGCTTCCCAGCACCTTTGTTACCCGCCAGGCTGAGCTCTGTCCTCTGGGGCTCAACAACTCTCCCTCCCGCTCTCCGAACAGAGCTGTTGACTTATAACAGTCCAGATGTTAAGTCCCACTGGCTGTCAGAACACACTCCGTCCAGCCCCTCCACTTTGGCAAGCCAGACTTGGGGGCTCTGCCTTGCCTGGTTGGCTGGCTGCCCCTCTGCCGCCCTGGATCCCTCCCACCAATCCGTGTAGCGTGCACCGCTTCTCCACCTTTTCTACCCTCTTCCGTGGGCCTCTTGTCTACGCTTGGCTCTGGAGGGTCTGTGTTGCTAGTCTTCTGGTGGTTATCGGGGTAAATTAGGCAGATGTGGGTGGAATCTAAGCAATCAACAGGATGCGGTGAGCCCAGCGTCCTCTTTTGCTACCATCTTCCTCCCAGGAAGTATCCTGTATGGTTTCTTAACACTATATGTATTTCTCTATTATACTGCTTATCACCACGGTCCTGCATTCTGTTCACTTGTCTGTATTCCTCACTGTGTTGCTAGTGCTTAGCAAATGTCTGCCCTTACATGTGATTGATATACATTGTTGAATGGATGGATGCACATAGTAAGAAATGGGAGCAGTTTTGGCCTCTGAGAGCCATATAGATTTTTGAGTAAAGGAGTGATACAGATACACACAACTTTAGAACTGGTAGTATTATAGAAGACAAATTAAGAAGAAATGAGATAAACCAAAGAGTATCACTAGGAGATTGTTGCCAGATCTAGAGTGAAGTAATGAGCACATTGACTCTTGTTTTTGGGAATAGAAAGGTATGAATATGAGGACCTTCACACGAATAAGCAAAGACCTGCTCTTGGTCACTCTGGGGTTAAATAATACAAATAGAACTGTCAGGGGTCCAGTGGCAATTTCAGGACAAGAGGTGATGGGTACAGGCCGAAATAGACTTCAAGAAAGAAAGCTAGAAGATAACTAAAGATAGCTCTCCTCTTCCCCACCACCTGCAGTGGAGTCTTAGCTGAACTTAGCTGAACTTAGCAGAACTTCTGGTTTGGTTATGTGAACTTTTTTTTTTTTTTTCCAGGGGAAGGGGATCTTACTTCCCCTCAGGGAAGTATATCTATTCTCCCAAGAGGTGCTCTTTGGTTTTCTTAGCTTGCATTTTAACGTGGTCTATTTGCAGTAGCAATATAAGAAACAGAACATAACACAATCTGTCATCTAAAAGTTGCAAAACAGAGCCAGGGGGTTAATTCCTGGTGTTTGCAAATACGGAGGAAATACTCCAAAAACAACATATGTATTTGTATGTGGGTCATACAGTGGATCATGATTATAAACAACAACATTTTTGAATAAAAGGAAAAAAAGATGTCAACACAGAGCTGTAATTACTGAGCAATATTTAAAGTTGGCTGACTATATTCAATACATTGCTATATTCAAGTAATATAAATGTATACTTACATGTTCAATATATTATATTTGGGTATGTGGTGTGTGTGTGTAAGAAGTATAAATACTATATGATTCCAGTCGTACATAAATGGGATCTAAAAAAATAAACAAGGGATAGAATCAGAACTGTAAATACAGAGAACAAACTGATGGATGCCAGAAGAGAGGGGGACAAAGGGTTGGTGAAATAGGTGAAGGGGAGAGGGAGATACAGGCCTCCAGTTATGGAATAAGTAAGTCACGGAAGTAAAAAGCAGAGAATAAGGAATACAGTTAATGATATTGTAATAGTGATACAATGGGGCAGATGGTAGCTATACTTGTGGTCAGCACAGCATAATGTATAAACTTATCAAATCACTGAATTGTACACCTGAAACTCGTGTAACAGTGTGTGTCAACTATACTCGAATTGACAAAAAAATTTAAAAAAAATCTTTGCTCTCAGGGAACTTATACTTTGGATGAGGAGATAAGCTATAGACTTATGGAAGTGTAAATAAAAATATAAGAGCAACTAATTTAATGTATGGGTGTATGATTGCTTAAGGCTCTGAGTTCTAGGTAGCATGCAACTCAAGAGGAATTAAATACAGCAGAGGAATTTATTATAAGGAGACAGGAACATATCACAAAAGTAGGAATTCAGGAAAAGGGGCTGGAGAGAATGGGAAAGCCGCTCTTCCTTTCTTTGTCTCCCCTCCTCTCTAGCTAGTCCTACCACTGACTCATTTTCTGAGGTACTCTGTGGTGCTCAGGTTGGCATGTTGCTGACTGGCTCCTTGATTCCAATTCCAAATTTTCAGTTGAAAAACGTGATTATGCTTATTGGTTTGAGCATCCGTCCTTAGTCTAACCAACCATGATTTGCACAACCGTGTAATAGAAAGAGAGCTAGGAGGGCTCAGAGAGGCCATTTTCAGAGAACATGCCCATAATAAGTAAAAGTTTTTTTAGGGGTATCTGTCCTTATTTTACCTCTAGGAGGTTGGCTGAACCATTAGATTCTAACTGGGTGACAGTTTCCAGGGTTATGAAAACAATGAAGACTTGTCATAACAACCCGTGATTTGGTCAGAATTTCTACTTGGTGCTGTAGAGATTTTTCTTTTGAATGGATGTTTACACATACATTAATCACAGCTATGCCTGGTTGGAATGTCATTCTGCCATCTGTCATATCAGCTAATAGTCACACTTCCTTTCCTGTATTTCAAAGCTTCCTTTGGGAGAAACAAGTCTTTGTAGGGTAGTGTAGGATTATATTTTTGTTAATAAATTAATTTTTATTAAGTAAAACAAAGACAAATCCACCAATAAAGATCAGTCTGTAAATGCTCAGGAGAGCATTGAAATTATGTTACTTATGTGTGGTTCTCTTCCAAATTTAAAAATTATTTGCATTCTCCCTTGCATAGTTTATTTTAATATGCTGCGCTTTGTAGGAATATATCACAAAACAGTGGTTCTTACAAAATATGTTACGTGAAATGAGACAAAATGAACACTATGGTAGTTCAGCATGGAAAGTGTGAACACTGCAGTTGAAACACTGCAGTTCATATGTCTTGAACTGAGCTGTGTGAGAAGATTTTGGATGATTTTTAAAACTATCCTTCACATAATTTTGATAAGGAGGTAATGTGTGCAGTGAAGTGGCATATGTTCAAATTTGCTTTTGAGAAGGATTGATTTACTGATATTAGTTAAATCCTTAACCCCTTTGCTCGTTAGTTAGTTCCTTAACCCCTTTGCTCGTTTATTACTTAAATACACATAGCCAAACTTTTTATCAGGAGAGTTTGTGAGAAATATTGACTATGGTTTTATGTAGGACACACAGGCTACAGTGATTCTTCAGTATTAGGTTAAAACATAGCAAGGCCCATGATTAATGAAAATCAAAGAACTTTTTAGAAACTTCCAATAGGGAATTTAAAAAATAAGAGATGGCTTTCATATCTATATGTTCAGAAATAAAGTCAAGCTACTCTTTTTTCATCTTTAAATGAAAGTTTAATTTTTTAAAATGTTTATTTATTTTTGAAAGAGAGAGAGAGCACACGCACAAGCTGGGGAGAGGCAGAGGAGAGGGAGACAGAATCTGAAGCAGGCTCCAGGCTCTGATCTGTCAGCACAGAGCCTGACGTGGGGCTTGAACTCACCAATGGTGAGATCATGACCTGAGCTGACATCAGATGCTTAACCACCTGAGTCATCCAGGCACCCCTAAATGAAGTCTTAAATTAGTGAAAAGTTGTTAACTATAGGGTTTAAATGTAATTGGGGAATGTAATATGAAAAACATTTTTTATTATGAAAGTCTGAGATGTATGTTGTATACAACTTATACGTTCCTGGGTAGAGTGCTCATTCATTCATTTTTGGCCTGACCATAAAAATTCCAAGTGCTTACTGATCTCACAGTAAAAAATGAGAGAAGAGGACTCGCAATGAGGTGCCTAGTGTAAAGGAGTGTTTCTTCTCTCCAATGGCTGTCAGGTGAGTGAAGCTGACGGGTCCTGAGCTGGGACTTTGCTATGAAGGTAAGAACTTAGTTTACTACGGCCTCAATGGCAGCAAGTTAGCTCTTTTTGTAGGCTAATAAGGATGTAAGTGGTGTAGCATGTGAGCATATGACCCATCTGCTTTTCAGATCAGTGGGGAGACTTGAACAAGCTGGAGGAACAATTGATAATCTTGGTGTGGAAATCAATGCCTGGAGCCTGAGCCACACCGCACAGCATCTTTCTGGTGTCACTGGGCTACTTGCTGATGGCATCCTTCATTCATTCACACAATGTATTTTTATTCTGAATCTAGCAGTGGCTCAATACATATATGTCAAGTAAGCTGATGTGCATTGATTTAGGATTCTGACCACAGATTTAATCATACCCAAAGCTACCTAAAACAGGGGTAATGGGTAAACAGAAGCCTATGAAAAGACTTCTGAATCTCAAAATTCTATTGTTATGTTGTCTAGATTTTACAGTTTAGATCTGATGCTGACACTAACTTGCCTCGGTTAATTCACAAAACATCTTGCCTCTGTTCACTTCTATGTAGAAACAATTATATTTGTTTTAGTCTTAAAAGATTTGTGATATAGTTATGCTTGAATTGTAATTCATTCTTCATATTGAAAACATATTATATGTAAGACATTTTATTAAATTCTCTGAGGACAAAAAATACACTTTATATAAGGTATGGTCCTTTCTCTCAAGAAGTTTGTGGTCTAATAATGAAATAGAGATGTATAAAAATATACCAATACCTGGCAGAATGTGAAAAATGCATATGTAACAGAATTAAGTTTAGCTATGTGAATTTATAGTTTCATAATGCCATATTTTGGAATAATTTTGAATTTTTTTATGGTTCCTTTAGATGTAGGCTAGAAGTAAAGCCTGTGTGTGCACACGAGCATATGTTTACACTACTGTGCAAACAAAAGCATGTTACTATGTTGATTTGCCTTGTTGGATTCCGTGTGTAATCTAGTAGAAGACAGAAGACCTATATGTCAGTCTTTTTCTTCACCTTTCTGTGTGATCTTTGGCTTAACACCAAATATCTCTGGGCACAGATACCTCTCCTGAGTAAAAAAACCATTCTTTAGTGTGTATGAGTGATCAGGAAAAGTATTTTGGAAATGATAAAGCTACACAGAATAACCCTAAGGGATTATTTTCCTTTGATTTAAGGTATTCTCTCTAATTCTTATGTGAGCATTTAAATATTATGAAGACTAGTTGCTTTATGATGATAAAATGTTATAGTTTGCTTTGTACAGATTAAAAAGCCATAAGTGTTTTTAATTGCCCTTAATTCTCCATGGCATGTTCATTTTCATTCTTAATGGCTCCACATGGCTTAAAATTAATTTGCATCCTTACCCAATGTCATATTATGGCTCTTTGATTACTTGCAGAAATTCTTTGACAAAGCTTAAGATGCACAAAGATTTTCTTTATGTGCATATTAATAACTAATTACAAATGACCCAAATTCTATAATCTTTATACCCTACCTCATTCCCAAAGGATAATAATATATAACTTTCACATAACGACTGAAATACTAGATTCAGTTGAAATAAAATTAATTTTTATAAATGAAAAGATTTACAAATTCTAGGTCAAGGACAAGTACTCCTTAGTACCCCTCATTTAATGCCTGGATTTGACTTAATGCAAAGTTCTTATGTGAAATGAAGGTACATTACCTTATGCATGGTTCCCTTTGTGCTGCAATCTGACATTCCTGGCTTGCTGGGGAAGGAGCGGGCCAATCTGAGTTTCAGTAGACTTCTTTGTGTGGCTTTATTTTAAAATTGTTACATATGTTTTATGATTTTAGACTCTCTAGAGTAAAACTAATTTTTCTCCTTTATGGAGTCCCACAGACTTAGCAGAAGGCTGGATTATAACATGAAGTCTCATGTCAAATGGGAGAGGGAGCGAGCAGGTGGCTTTGGAGCTGGCTGGGAGAGAAGGCTCCTGGACTTCAGTCTTGAGAGAGGAGGCAGAATGCAGAGGGCCAAGAGTGCTAACAGTCTGTCAAACTCTGGGATAAATTAAAAGCATCTTTTCTTAGTAGGAGTCATCAATTTAGGAGAGGAGCAATTAGATGGTACCAGTATGATATTAAAAAAGCAATTCTCACCCTTAATCTGAGAGTCAAACTAGAGAAGGAGAAAAGTGATATTAAACTAAGCAGCTGGGAATTGTTCAGGAGCAACTCTGTAGGGTAAAAAAAGATACTCATCTTCTTTTAAGGAAGAGGTTTTCAAGCTTTTTCAACACCAAATTCCTTATTTCCAAGTGGAATCTTACATGGCTTCCCACGTTCCCTCTGAATCCCTTTTATTTAAGAAATAGGTAAATGGAGAGCTGCTGCACTTTGAAGCAGGGGTGGGAGCCAAGCTTCATTCGATTTTCATCCCCACAGTGGCCCCTTGGATAACTACTGGAGCTCAAGAGTTGCATAGACCATAGTTTGAGAACCACTACTTCAAGTTATAAAGAAAAAGAAATGTTTAGACATGGGGAATTACTGACTATAGAGCTTTGGTCATTTCATAGCTTCCCTGAACCTCAGTTTTTTATTTTTTTTTTAAATCTATAAGTTGGGAATAATAATATCTACTTCAAATGGTTGTTGTGAGGGTTAAATTAAATGAGCTAATGGATTCAAAGTGCTTAATAAAATGTTTGACACATTGTGATTATTAAATAAATGCATCCATGATGCAGTTCAGCTTCATCAATCAAGACGGTTTTGAACCTTTTCCTTCCAATTGGGATAAACCATCATGTGTCAGTTTTTAAGTTGTTGTCTCTCCCAGCTCCAAACCCCTCATCCTTCTGTACCTTGTTCTGTGGCGCTGAGGCTCAGAGTCTATAAACCATGTTTCAGCTTGATCAGCAGTCTCCATGTTGGGCTCTGCCAACAAGGGGTGCCTGGGAGTCTGGAGGAGGGAGAAGGGACTTGCTCCTTACTGTAGGGTTCATGTGCACTTTCCAGTTTTGCCAGGGCCATTCTTGCCTCACTTTATCCAGGCAGCAGCAGCTGAATCCAGCTTCCAGTTTCTCTGACACTGGCAGGATTAGCCTCATCCAACACCTTCAGAGATGCAAGTGACAGGCAAGCAGTGTCCCTCTTCAGAGGTCTGGGTCCCAGGCACACCAGACCCCTCCAGGTTTCTAAATTTTAACAATTCCCATCCCTCCCCTTTGTTTCTCCAACTCTAGGGGGTGGGTAGTGGCTTCTTGGTAGTTGTTACGTGATACCTTAAAGTTCTCTCTTTGTGTTTTTAGCTATTCAGTACATAGTTAACAGTGACCTATACTGAATTCTCTCTATTAAAAATAACTAGTGTGGTGTCTGTGGCTTAACTGGAACCTGACAGACACTGACACCCACTCCCTCCTCTGTTCCCTTACTGGGATTTGTTTTGTGTCCCAAGTGCCTTCATAATTCACGGGTGCATGAGAGTCTATATATAGAGCTGCCTACTGAATAATTCAACCTGAATATCTCTCTCCAGTTCCCACATTCAATATTTCCCAATCTGGACTCATTATCTTCACTCACTGCAACACCTGAAGTTTCTCCTTTCTCTATATTGGTCAGCAGCATCAATGTGTGCTTTTAAATGAATTGATTGCACAGTGCTCTAAACTTGATCTCTACAGCAATTGAAAATGCTAACAACACCTTGGAACTTCAAGTTACTATACTACCTGAGCCAAATTTTGGTGACAGCGATATATTAACATGATTCATTTTAGAATCTGAATCTTAAAAATCAGAAGAGATGTGCTTGGTTAGGAATTGGGAAACCCAGGTTCGATTCCTTTTACTTCATATTAAGTTTTACAACTCATTAGTCTTACTTTCTCCCTCAGTAAAATAGGGTTAAAATAATTTCTCCTATATATGTTAAAGAGATATCTGATATATACATGAACATATACATTAGATAATATATCTGCAAGTTATTAAGATGGAGCCAAGCATTGTGCTAAATTTAATATATTTTAAAGACCACCCTCCAATCTAATTATAACAGATGGGCTCAAAGTACTAACTATAAGAAAAGCTTGATCTTTTAGACTATTCCACTTAACATAAAAAAATCCACATCAGTAATATTGACCAAAAGTTGAGAGAGTTTGAATTACACAGTTATTAAATAATTATTTAACATAATTGTGTTTTTTGAGAAGCTATTTCTGTCTTGCATAACTGTGTTTGAAAAAAGGAGTCTTTGGTATAAAAAGAATGATGAGGCCACTCATTTTTACTGGCATAGAATTTGAAGGGGTGGGGGGAAAAGTTATTTTATTTCTAATATTGAATGAGTTGAAGGGACAGATCAGGTAATGAATTGTAAATTATTTCAGTTTTCATGCTGGATCAATGTTTGCTACCATTGAAATTTTTCTTGAGTAATTTTAGTTTTGAGAAAATTAGAATTGATTTACTTGTAATGTAGAATTCAGAATGGAAACAACTAGAAGCTATGCTGAATAATAAACTAAAATATAGATTTCTTGTTCCAGTATTTAAAAGACATCACTTTTGAAGAAACAAAGTGAATGGTGGTTAACCTAATTTCTTATCTAGGTGGGTATGAATGATATCTATAATGTGGCAAGAAAAACTTGATACCCACAATGTGCCCGGACAGAATAAAAAAATTCAATAAAACCCAAATGGATGCCAGATCATTCTACCTTTTAGATATACACAGGAACTGAAATACCATCAAAAGAACTACATTCTGCAGGCAGTGAACCAGTTATTCTTATTGGAGGAACAAATAAACAACTACATAAATGTCTTCTTTGAGTAAATGGGCAGTTGAATTTTGATGATTTAAACAGCTTTTTCCTCAATTATAAATGTTATGGAATAAAGTTTTGAGGAAACCATATAAAAATAATAAAAATACATTTTCAGCAGACCCAAGCACTTACTTTCAGGTAATGAGATGTTTGGTTTTCTTTATTGAGGTTCAGACTCCATCTGAATTGTCATATCTTGGCCTCTAGAAATTTTCAAATGTGTGAGGATTTCTGAGCATATGTATTCATCCCCTTGTAGCATATTTAGCTATAAAGAAATGCCAGTCATCTAACAAACATTTATGAGATCTACTGTGTTCTGGAAGCTGTCCTAGGTCCTGGGATGGGGTTGGGGCTAGAAGATAGGGAGGAGATACAAGATGATTAAGGCACCCTCATCAGATTGCATTTGCAATGAAATGTGAGAACACTAGAATTTCATAGCTCACCATGGTTCTTAAGGGAAAAGTGAAAAACAAAATGGAGATAATTAGAGTGGGAGTTTATTGTTTTCCATGTTGGTCACACTCTGACTACAATCCTATTGATTTTATATAAGCCCAACAGAATATGTCTAGAAGCCATAACTTAGAACAGTGTGTATGGATCTGTCCATATGTGATAATATGTCAGTAGCAATTACCAATTCTTCTTCCTTTTTGAGTAAACCTTATGGAAACAGTTAATGCCATTCATGTCATTTGCAGCATGGTAGATGCTGGTGGGTCTCACTACCTGAAGTGCACAGGAACCTTAAGGTCACTCCATGATAGCATGGCTAGTTGGGTTAGAAGTGGTTCTATCCTTACAAAAATACTAATCCAAAGAGATACATGCATGTCAATGTTTATAGCAGCATTATCTATGATAGCCAAACTATGGAAGCAGCCCAAGTGTCCACTGATTGATAATGGATAAAGAAGATATGGTTGTGTGTGTGTGTGTGTGTGTGTGTGTGTGTGTGTGAGAGTGACACCAGGGAATATTACTCAGCCATAAAAAAGAATGAAATCTTGCCATTTGCAATGACATGGACGGAGTTAGAGAGTATTATGTTAAGCCAAATGAGTCAGTCAGAGAAAGATAAATACTGTATGATTTCACTTCTATGTGGAATTTAAGAAACAAAATGAATGAGCAAAGGGAGAAAAATAAGAGAAAGAGAGAAAAAGCAAGAAACAGACTCTTAGTTATAGAGAACAATCTGATGATTACTAGAAGGGAGGTGGGGGGAGGTATGGGTTAAATAGGTGATGGGGATTAAGGAGTGCACTTGTTTTGATGATCATTGGGTGTTGTATGAAAATGTTGAATCACTATAGTGTACACCTGAAACTAATATTGCATTCTATATTTAACTAATTGGAATTTAAAACCTAAAAACAAACAAACAAACAAAAAATAAGTGATGCTATCCTGCTCTATTTCTGCTGTAAAGAGTGAGGTTGCTCTTTATTTTATTAATTTTATATACTTATGCTTAAAAATAAAATAAGGAAGCCAGAAGCCAGTATTTGACTTTAGTATGCCTCCCTTGGGGAAACTTTTACTCATTCAGACATCCAACACTAGTCAAGTAGTGAAGCATCATCTCACACAGGGGAAGACACACTGGTACCAAACACTGAGGACATAATGCTGGAAGACTTGGTTCTTACCCTCTGAGAACATGGATTCTAGTGAGAGCTATATATTTACAATGTGGCAAGTGCTTATTGCAGAATGGCTTCTGGACAAGTTGTCTTCTAAGAAGTTACTTAACTCATTTATGTGTTTGACCAAACTGAGCACTCTTTCCACCAGGTGCTTGACAAAGTTGCAAAACAACTAGTTGACTTGGTGGTATAGAGAGATCCACCTCCTGTTTGCCCCTTCTGATCAGGACAGTAAACTTTGAGGGTCAGCCAGTGCACCACCCTGCCAAGATAAAAGCATTTAACAGAAGGCAAACTCTGCTGTGTAATCTCTCTCCCTCTCCCCAAACTCCAATTTAGGGGATGTTAGAGGAGGAAGGATTAGAAATAATCTGAGTGGGAGAGCTTTATGTGATCAGGATTCAGACTTCTTCATAATACTCCCCATTTCCTTCCTCCATTCACATACCAGGCTGACTCCTGACTGGTCCTTTTGACCTCAAGGCCATTATTCCTCAGCTGTGGGGTAGAATGAAATAGGCTTCTCTCTTATCCATTAATTTCTCTTTAAGACATAGAAAGAGACTAATCGCTCAATAGAGATAGATTAGGTTACCAAAACCAACCTAATTTATTTTTTGTCAAGTCTTGTCCATAGGTTCAGTGGTTTCTCATCAGATTCATATAATGTCAATGTGTCTTTTATTTCTCTTTCAAATAAAATGATATTAATAGTATCTGATGAGAAAAATTTCAAAACACAGACTGACACTTTGCTTTCCTTTCCTCACCTCCAAGATGAGATCGTTATCCAATAGAGCTTTTAAGACATGTCTATACCTTGTTAAAGTAGACTGTAACACATTTGCTATGGTCTGAATGTTTGTCCCTTGTTCCCAAATCATATGCTGAAATCCTAACTCCCAAAGGTGATGGTAAGTGGTGCCTTTGGGAGGTGATTTGGTCATCATGGTGGAGACCTCAAAAGAGACCCGGAGAACTCCCTTGACCTTTCCACCATGCGAGGACACAGTGAGAAATTTGCAACTTAGAAGAGAGCCCATACCCAACCTCAATCTCAGGCTTCCATTCCCCAAAACTATGAGAAATAAATTTCTGTTGTTTATAAGCTACGGAGCCTGTGGCATTTTGTTACAATAGCCCAAACAGGTTAAGACAACCTCTCTATTGTAACAGTAATTAGAACAATCTTGGAATGTATACCTTTATTAAAGTCTTTATCTCTCAGTATTGCAGAATGTGTCTACTTAGCTTTTTTCTCTGTAGACTCTATGCTTCATGAGGGCAGAGACTATGTCCTATGTATCTACATAATTCCAGTGCTTGTTACAGTGTCTAGCACATGGCAGGTTTCAACATTTGTTGAGTGAAGGAGTAGATATTAAAAATTGCTTTCTAGTTATGGAATGGAATTCCATTGTATGATTTTTGTTTGATGTCCAATTTTGTACAAGTTGTTTCTCTTGTCTGAAAGATCTGATAATGTCATTTTATAATCTTTTGATTAAATCAACTTTACAGCATTTCCTTTCAAATATATCAGCTTATTATTCTGTAGTTCAGTCATCTCTCTCTGGGTAATGAGGAGCTCTGAACTCTAAGGGACAAGAGCTCTACATAATTCAAATGTATTATACTTGAAGCAAAGTTTCTTTCCAGGTTAAAAATTATATTGGATTTTTTTTTAATCAACTGAAAGTTAACAGTGACATTCACAGGAGAGTTTTTGTTCCCAATACAAGTCTTTGGCTTTCATTTATTTGTGACCTATTTTTTTTTTTTTATAACATCAAGTAGATGATGACCCTTTCAATGAGTAACTGGGGAAAAAGAAGTGATGAGGCATACATGAAATGAGTTAATACAGATGTGGTAGGTGATACACTTATGACATTGATATTATTACCACTGTCGCTCTAAACATAATGATTTGAGGTGACCTATTAGTATTGATGGTATTTACTCACCTACAGGCTCCTAGTAAACATAGAATAGTGAGCCATCAATACCAGTGTGTGAACTTCCTTAGGGAATTTTATTTAAATGGCGAGTTACCATTTACTATATATTGAAATGGTTGCTCATAAGATTTGGAAGAATTTTTCGCTGTAAAGATAATAAACTTTTTCAGATGATTGCAATGGGCAAATCAAGTTAATTGAATTATACACTTGGTATTTAATGTCATAGATTAATTTTTATGTGTAAACAATTATTAGGTTTAAAAGTTATTCCCCAAGTTATAAAATGATACCCATTTGGGAAATTTTCCTTGATTAAAAGATCTACTTTTCAGATCAGATAATCAAGGGTGTATTTCATAAACATTAATATTTTTCCAAATTGACTGGCCACGTTTTTCCTCAAGATTCAGAAGAAAAGTAGGAAATTCATAACTCATCCAGTGACTAAGTATGAAAACTGCTATCCATGTAAAATGTATTCTCTTGCTATTATGTCTGTATATCTAGTCTAATGCTAGACATTCATTATGTTAACTCATAGAGAAATGAGTTGTCTCTACTCTGGCTTGGATAATTATATTTAGGTGGAGGAAAGAAGAGAGAATCCTGGGGTTTGTAAGTATTGAGCTAACAGGTAAAGTCTTACTTCCCATTTCTTTTTCAGAGCATGAGAGAAGTTACTGGGATAAAAATAATTCCCTAGGAAAGTAAGCATTTTAATAAAAATGCAAATTATTTTAGCATTAGTACTAAACTTCAGATTAGTTAAGTATGGCAGTGATTGATGAAAATGTCGACTACTGGCAAAAGTGTTAGTAATGGAAAATTTTTTTCAACCTGTCTGCGAGACAACAATGCATTATTACCTAAAAATCATTTCGTTAAAGGTAAACATTTATTTTACTCTCAAGATTCATACTTCATGTAAAGTCAAAGTTGAAAATACGGTAATTAGTCTCAGTGGAATTTGTGTCTCTGCTTTCATAAAGGTCGTCTAAATTTTCCCAGATGTTATGATTAGTTTTCATTATTGCATTTAGCTTATCTTTCTTTCTAGTTCCTCATTTTCTCTTTTCTTATCTTTCCCTGTTTTATCAGAATAAATTCCATTTCTCATGTAAGGACCGAGGAAAGATTAGAATTACTTATAATTGAAAAGTTTGATTTGAACCCATTCTCTCTTTCTCTCTTTGGCTGTGTGCCTCCATTTTCTGCCCGTTCAAAGCTTTGCTCAGGTTATTTTTGCTATTTTCTTTTACACTGAGCTGTTTGGATAAATGAAATCTCAGCCCTGAGTCTTTCAAATATTATTCTTTCAAATATACCTCAAACCTTCTGAACATTGGTCTTTGATCCCTTCATTTCTAAGCTTAATTTGTAACTGCTTTCCTCTTGTACTTTATTATGGATGTTAATGGCATTTTTGAAGTGATTTCACATGAAATTAGGATTATGAATAGAGTATTATGTTGGTAGTTTAGAGTATCCAGACCTTCCTAATTTATGAGACTATTTAAAGTGATTTTTGCAAAGGACATGCTTCAGAAAACTGGTTTATTACAAGATGAAGGACCTAGTAGAGCATACTAAGCAGCACATCATTAGCCTCCCACATACTTAATCCTGTGTGCTAATAGTGGAGTAAAGGAGCTTTTGTGGGAGGGAAAATTAATGTCATTTCAAAAGCCTAGACAATATACCCAAAATTTTGGGAGATTTCAGAAATGAAAACTGATTCAACATAATGATTGATCCAAACTCTTCTTGGGTTAATTTATATTTTTAGGCAATGCCATTCTTGGGTTATAATATTCAAGAAGGCTACTTAATGTTATTTGTTAGTTTTCCCTTTTATTTATTTCCAAACCCATTTACTGCAATTATTAAATAAGGTTTTGTAGACCAGATTTTGTTAAACAAGTACATGTTTATTTTACCCATATCTTATGATCAAGATCACATTCCAACCCAGCATTTATAACATATTTAAAAATACTTTATGTGAGAAATACTTTGTATTTATTATAAAAGTGTTTTTAAGTTTATTTATTTTGAGAGAGAGAGAGAAAGAGTGAGGAAGCAGGGGAGGGAAGAGAGAGAATCCTAAATAGGTTCTGCACTGTCAGCACAGTGGCTGATGCAGGGCTCAAACCCACAGACCGAGAGATCATGACCTGAGCTGAAACCAAGTCAGACGCTCAACTGACTGAGCCACCCAGGTGCCCCAACAATTTTAAGTACACGTCAGGGTCCTTATAAAAATGAGATAATTTGAAGAGAGCTTAATGAGGGATTCTTTACCAGGGTTTAGGGAAACCTGGAGGATTGTTTCAATAACCCCAGGCTGGTTATTGTCTCTAGGCCTTGAAGGGTGTGATGTGGAGTCTCTAAGGTGGCCCCCACTGATGCCCACCTCCCAGTAAGTGTGATGTTGATGCCCTTGTGTATTCCTTTCCTCTTAAATGTGGGCTGAACCTAGTCGTTTGCTTCTGGTATGTTCTATTCAAGAATATACTGAAAGTAATGGAATGTTACTTCTGAGATAAGGTTACAGAAAGACTATCACTTCTGTCTTGCTTGGTGTCTCACTTGCTCTGAGGGAAGATAGCCGCCATAGTTTGAACTTTCTATGGAGATGCCCTCAAGATGAGACTCTGAGAGGTGCCTCAGTCCAACAATCTGTGACACCATATGAGTGAGTGGAGAGTGGATTTTCCCTTACCTGAGCCTTCAGATGAAACCACAGCTTCAGTGGGCACCTTGATTATAGTCTTGTGAGAGACCTTGAGGCAGAAGTGCTCAAAATCTGTGAGATAATAAGTGTTTGCTATTTTAAGCTGCTGAGTTTTGGGGCCACTTGTTATGCAGCTAATACAGGTGCTTAGGGTACAGAGCAATTACTCAAAACAGAGAGGGCTCTGTGGAGATCTCCTGTTAGGAGCTATGGCTTTAAGTCAAGGGTTACATTCAGTTTTTAGGAAATTGGGAGAATAAATGTCCCGACTTCACTTCTTGTCTTTGGGTCCTGCTGGAGCTCCTTATTTGCCAGACCCAGTCAGAAGGCAGGAGGCAAAGGAACACTTTGATGAAGTCCACATAGGTCAGCCTCTCATGGCTTGGAGAAGGGGAGAGGGAGGGAAGGGATGATATGGAAGATATGTAGTACATTCAAAGACATCGACTCTTTTGTACTAATCATTCAACCAAAGAAACCATTACTATAAATGCAATTGCAATCCTCTCTGCCCCTCCCTGAGCACAATCTTCTCCCTTCACCCAGAGATAGTCATAATCCTAATTTGGGGGTTTATCATCCCCATGCAAGTTTTCACTATGTCTGTTAATTTAGGTTTCGTGATCAAAGTGGACTGCAGTGTCACAGGCATATGCTAGAAAAGTGTTTTATCCTTTAATACTTATATGTTTTTATTTTTGGCATACAGGATTGCTTATATGTGTGCAAAAAAGGGGTCCTTCTCAACCTATGCTGGCTCAGCTGAAGAATGGCACTTGTCTGTGTTTTGTTTTGTTTTTTGTTTTTTTTGTCTACAGCAGGGGTCAACAAGATCCAAAAGATAAATATTTTAGTCTTTGTGGGCTATAAGTTCTCTGTGTGTCAAACTATTCAACTCTGGCATCATGGTGGAAAGCAACTATAGACAATATGAAAGCGAATTGGTATGAGTGTATTTCAATAAAACTTTATGTACAAAATCATGTGGCAGGCTGGATTTGGCCCATCAGTATCCTTGGTCTACAGTATTCCTGAAGAAGTGGGATTTCTTGTCAAGAGATGACAGTGGGATTAGTCATCTTAGTGGCACATGAGCACTCTGAGGGCTTTAGTTTGATCATGAAATCATAAAAAGGTCATAGTTGCATGAGGTAAGCAGCTCTGCTTAGGGACTCCTCTAAAGGGGGGGAGGGGCAGCACCAAAAGAGGGAGGTAGGCCAGAACCTTTAGGAGGAATTGAGCACTGGGAAGGAGGAGGGAATGCATGGAACAGAAAATGTAGTGCTGGCTCGTGTTGAGTCAGTCAGAGTGGGCAGTTTGGAGAGTGTAACAGCACAGCCAACACAGTGCCAATGGGCTGAGGAGGAGTGATCGTATGGGTAGTAGTTTGGGTGAGACATCAGCAATGTGTTCCAGAGCACAGTGGCATTGAGCATGGTGCACTGTGGGCAGCACAGAGTTGAGTGATTCTGTGACCACAGGCAGCAACCACAGCAATTTAAGGCACCATTAAGCAGACTCCTTGAGAGGCCTGGAGGGGAACGAGCCTGGGAGGGTATGTTTGTGTGTTGGGAGAGGTGGAGGGGATGAAGCTCTGTAGAGATTTTGAGCTATCAAATTGGACCTAAACAACACCTCCTGCACCTAAATGTGCAGGGTAAGTTCACTGTATGAGGTCCTGGGTCACATGAAGATTGTACAAGTGGCTAATTTATTTTTCCTTACCTGTACTTCCTAATATTTACCTACCCTGTATGCACGTTTGCTTCTGTCTTTTCTTTTTAATTCATGGTTCAAAAACTTCTATGAAACACAAATCATAATATATTCTGAAATAAAACAAAGGAGTTCCATAATCAAAGTTTTCTAAACAAAGACATTTCTCTCCAAAAGAAGAACTTGGTTCCTGGCTGTAAGATACTAAATTATTTTAGCTTTGTAGCTAATAGCCAGATTGTGAGTTCTTCTGTTGGAGGAAAGTGCTTTGTTTAGAAAAATAGTTTGGCAAGCAGTTGGGAGTAGATTGGCATGGATTGGAAGGGAAAAAGAAATAGTTAAGATGATATGCTTATAAAATAGACTACATAGTTTAAGAGTAGAGAAAAGCCCAGAACAATAGAGAAGAAAGCGAAGGTGGGGGATAAGGAGGAAGAGAGACTAGGCAATGTGTCAGAACTCTGGAATATAGAAACAGTGTGGCCAATGAAAAATTCCTGGTGGAGGGATGACTGGGGTACTTTTGCCAATGTCTAATCTTTGACTATAAGTTGTTTGCATTGCTATCATGTAATACTCCTTACCTCTAAAAGCCCTGAGGAAAGTCTTATATTTCTTATTTATTTATTTGATACACTTAAATATTGTGAAATGATTACCATAGTCAGGTTAGTAAACACCTCAATACCTCACATAATTACCAATTCTTTTTCATGTTCAGAGCACTTAAGATCTATTCCGTTAGCAACTTTATTCACCTCCCACCCCCACTTTTATTGAGATGTAATTACATATAATATTGTATAACTTTAAGGTGTACAACATAATGATTTGACATACAGATATATTGTGAAGTTACCACAATAAGTTTAGTTAACATCCATCACCTCAGATAGTTACATAATTTTTTTTCTTGTGATAAAAACTTCTAAGACTGGGACACCTGGGTGGCTCAGTCAGTTAAGTGCCTGACTCTTTTTTTTTTTTTAATGTTTTATTTATTTTTGAGAGAGAGAGAGAGAGAGTGTGTGAGTAGGACAGGGGCAGAGAGAGAGGGAGACACAGAATCCGAAGCAGGCTCCAGGCTCCGAGCTGTCAGCACAGAGCTGATGCGGGGCTCGAACCCACGAATTGTGAGATCATGACCCCCGCGTCGAACCCACGAACCATGAGATCATGACCTGGGCATGAGATCATGACCTGAGCTGAAGTCTGATGCCCAACCGACGAGCCACCCAGGTGCCCCAATCATCCGACTCTTGATTTCGGCTCAGGTCACGGTCTCATGGTTGGTGAGATTGAGCCCTGTGTTGGGCTCAGTGCTGACAGTAGAGTCTGCTTGGTATTCTTTCCCTCTCTCTGCTCTTTCCCCTCTCTTTCCCTCTCTCTGCTCCTTCCCCACTTGTACCTACTTTCTCTCTCTCTCTCTGTCACACACACACACACACACACACACACACGCACGCACACACAAATAAACATTAAAAAAAAGAACTTCTAAGGCTACTCTCTTAGGAACTTTCACATATATACTATAGTATTGCTAACTATAGTCACCATGCTGTGTATTAGATCCCCATAACTTATTCATCTTCTAACTGCAAGTTTGACCAACATCTCTCCATTTCCTGCAACCCTCAGCTCTTGATACTCCTTATTTCTATGAGTTGAGCTTTTTAAGATTCTGCATATAAGTGAGAACATACAATATTTGTCTTTCTCTGTCTGACTTATTTCACTTAGCATAATGCCCTCAAGATCCATTCACGTTGTTTCAAAAGGCAGGACTTCTTCTTTCTCATGGCAGAATAATATTCCACTGTATATATGCCACATCTTTATCCATTCATCCATTAATGGACACTTAGGTTGTTTCCATGTAAGTCTTGGTTATTGTGAATAATACTCAATAGACATGGGGGGTACAGTTATCTTTTTGTAATAGTGATTTTTTTTTTACCTTTGAATATATATCCAGAGGTAGGATTGGTGGATCATATAGCAATTTTATTTTCAGTTTTTTGAGGAACCTCCCTACTGTGTTCCATAATGGTTATACCAATTCACATTTCTACCAAATGTGCACAAGGGTTCCCTTTCCTCCAGCACCTTGCCAACATGCGTTGTTTCTTGTCTTTCTTTTTTTCTTCTAAGATTTTATTTAAATTCACGTTAATATGTAGTGTAGTATTGGTTTCAGAAATAGAATTTAGTGTTTCATTATTTACATATAACACCCAGTGCTCATCCCAACAAGTGTCCTCTGTAATGCCCATCCCCCATTTAGCCCATCCCTTACCCACTCCCCCCAACAGCAGAAACCCTCAGTTTGTTCTCTATTAGTTAAGAGTCTCTCATAGTTTGTTTCCCTCTCTGTTTTAATCTAACTTTATTTTCCGTTCCCTTACCCTATGTTCATCTGTTTTTGTTTCTTACATTCCACATATGAGTGAAATCTTATGTTATTTGTCTTTCTCTGACTGACTTATTTTGCTTAGCATAATACACTCTAGTTCACCCACATTGTTGTATATGGCAAGATTTCATTCTTTTTGATGGCTGAGTAATATTCCAGTGTGCGTGTGTGTGTGTGTGTGTGTGTGTGTGTGTGTGTGTGTGTGTGTGTATACACATACATGTATGCAGACATATCACATCTTTTTTTTTTTTTAAAGTTTATTTATTTATTTTGGGAGAGAGAGAGGAAAGGAGAGAAGAAATCCTAAGCAGGCTTTTTGCTGTCAGTGCAGAGCCCCATGCAGATCTGGATCTCACGAACAATGAGATTATAACCTGAGCTGAAACCAAGACTGGGGTGCTTAACCCACTGAACCACCCAGACTCCCCTATACCGCATCTTCTTTATCCATTCATCAGTCAGTGGACATTTGGGTTCTTTCCATAATTTAGCTGTTGTTGATAGTGCTACTATAAACATTGGGGTGCATGTGCCCCTTTGAATCAGTACTTTTGTATCATATGGATAAATACCTAGTAGTGCAATTGCTGGGTCATAGAGTAGTTTTATCAATAACTTTCTGAGAAAACTCTGCACTGTTTTCAGAGTGACTGCACCAGTTTACATTCTCACCAACAGTGTAAGATGGTTCCCTTTCTTCTCATCCTCACCAGCATCTGTTGTTTCCTGAGTTTTTCATTTTAGCCATTCTGATGGTTGTGGGGTAGTATCTCATTGTGGTTTTGATTTGTAGTTTTGATTTTTATTTCCCTGATGATGAGTGATGTTAAGCATTTTTTCTTGTGTTTGTTAGCCATTTGTATGTCTTTTTTAGAGAAGTGTCTATTCATGTCTTCTGCCTGTTTCTCCACTGGATTATTTACATTTTGAGTGTTGAGTTTGATAAGTTCTTTATAGATTTTGGATACTATCCCTTTATCCAATGGGTCATTTGCAAGTAAATATCTTCTCCCATTCCATTGGTGGCCTTTTAGTTTCGTTGATTGTTTCCCTCATGGTGCACAAGCTTTTTATCTTGATAAGGTCCCAATAGTTCATGTTCACTTTTGTTTCCCTTGCATCCAGAGACCTGTCTAGTAAGGAGTTGCTATAGCTAAGGTCAAAGAAGTTTCTGCCTGTGTTTTCCTCTAGGATTTTGATGGTTTCCTGTCTCACATTTAGGTCTTTCATCCATTTTGAATTTGATTTTGTGTATGGTGTAAGAAGGTGGTCCAGTTTTATTCTTCTGCATGTTGCTGTCCAGTTTTCCCAACACAATTTCCCAACACTCAGCCATTTATTAAAGATACTGTCGTTTTTCCAATGGATATTCCTTCTTGCTTTGTCAAAGATTACTTGGATATATAGTTGTGGGTCCATTTCTGGATCTCCTATTCTGTTCCATTGATCTATGTGTCTGTTTTTGTGCCAGTACCACACTGTCTTGATGATTATGGCTTTGTAATGCAGCTTGAAGTCCAGAATTGTGATGCCTCCTGCTTTTCTTTTCAACATTACTTTGGCTATTCAGGGTCTTTTCTGGTTCCATACAAATTTTAGAAGTGTTCTGGCTCTGTGAAAAATGCTGGTGTTATTTTGAGAGGGATTTCACTGAATATGTACATTGGTTTGGGTAGTATAGACATTTTCACAATATTTGTTCTTCCAATTCATGAGCATGGAATATTTTTACATTCCTTTGTGTCTTCTTCAATTTCTTTCCAAGTGTTCCATAGTTTTGAGTAGTAGATCTTTTACATCTTTGGTTAGGTTTATTCCTAAGTATCTTATGGTTTTTGGTGCAATTGTAAATGGGATTGATTTCTTGATTTCTCTTTCTGTTGCTTCATTATTGGTGTATAGGAATACAACTGATTTCTGTATGTTGATTTTATATCCTACAACTTTGCCAAATTCATAGATCAGTTCTGGCAATTTTTTGGTGTACTGTTTTGGGTTTTCCATGTAGAATATCATGTTGTCTGTAAAGAGTGAAAGTTTGACTTCTTCCTTGCTGACTTGGATGCTTTTTATTTCTTTTTGTTGTCTGATTGCTGAGGCTAGGATTTCTAGTACTATGTTGAACAACAACAGTGAGAGCGGATATCCCTGTGGTGTTCCTGGCCTTAGGGGAAAAGCTCTCAGTCTTACCCAATTGAGGATGATATTAGTTGTGGTCTTTTTTATATGGCCTTTATGATGTTGAGGTATGTTCCTTCTAGCCCTACTTTATTGAGGGTTTTTGTTAAGAAACGATGCCATCTTTTATCAAATATTTTTTTCTGTATCAATTGAAAGGATAATATGGTTCTTATTCTTTCTTTTTCATGTGGTACATCATGTTAACTGATTTGTGGATATTGAACCACCCCCACAACCCTGGAATAAATCCCACTTGATCATGGTGAATAATTCTCTTAATATACTGTTGAATTCGATTTGCTAGTATCTGGTTGAGAATTTTTGCATCCATGTGCATCAGGGATATTGGTCTGTAATTCTCCTTTTTATTTATTAAAAAAAAAATTTTTAATGTTTACTTATTTTTGAGAGAGAGAGAGAGAGACAGAGTGTGAGTGGGAGAGGGGCAGAGAGACAGAGGTAGATACAGACTCCGAGGCAGGCTCCAGGCTCCTAGCGGTCAGCACAGAGCCTGATGTGGGGCTTGAACTTTCTACTCCAATCTTTCTACTCTAATCTTTATTTATTTGCCTTATTCTTCTGGTTTTGGGCTATAATTGCTGTTCTTCTTCCAGCTCCTTTAAGTGTAAGGTTAGGTTGTATATTTGAGATTTTTCTTCCTTTTTTATGAAGGCCTGTGTTGCTATATATTTTCCCTCTTAGGACCATCTTTGCTGAACCCCAAAAGTTTTGGACTGTCATGCTTTCATTTTCATTGGCTTCCATATATTTTTTATTTCTTCTTTAATTTCCTTGCTAACCCATTCATTCTTTAGTAGGATGTTCTTTAACCACTATGCATTGGTGGTCTTTCCAAATTTTTTCTTGTGGTTGACTTTAAGTTTCATAGTGTTGTGATCTGTAATTATGCATGGTAAAATCTTAATCTGTTCATATTTGTTGAGAACTAATTTGTGACCCAGTAGGTGATCTATTCTGGAGAATGTTCCATGCGCACTCGAAAAGAATGTGTATTCTGTTGCTTTAGAGTAAAATGCTCTGAATATATCTGTTAAGTCCTTCTGGTCCAGTGTGTCATTCAAAGCCATTGTTTCCTTGTTGATCTTCTGCTTAGATGATCTGTCCATTGCCGAAAGTGGGGTGTTAAAGTCCCCTACTGTTATTGTATTATTATCAATGAGCTTTTTAAAAGTTTATTATTAATTGATTTATATATTTGGCTGCTTTCAAATTGAGGGCATAAATATTTACAATTGTTAGATCTTCTAGTTGGATAGACCCTTAATTATGATATAGTGCCATTGTTCAACTCTTGTTAAAGTATTTTGTTTGAAATCTAGTTTGTCTGAGGGGAATCTGGGTGGCTCAGTGGGTCAAGTGTCTGAGTGTAGCTCAGGTCATGATCTCGTGGTTCATGAGTTCAGGCACTGCATCAGGCTCTGTGCTGACAGCTCAGAGTCTGGAGCCTGCTTGGGATTCTGTGTCTCCCTCTCTGTCTGCCACTCCCCCATTTACGCTCTGTCTTTCTTTCTCTCCTAAAAAAAATAAACATTAAAAAAATTTTTCTTAAAAGTTAAAAAAAATAAAATCTAGTTTGTCTGATAGAAGTGTGGCTACCCCAGCTTTCTTTGGCGTCCATTAGCATGATAAAGGGTTCTCCACCCCCTCACTTTCAATCTAGAGATATCCTTGGGTCTAAAATGAGTCTCTTGTAAGCAGCATATCTATGGGTCTTGTTTTTTTATCCATTCTGATACCCTGTGTCTTTTGATTGGAGTATTAGGTCCATTTACTTTCAGAGTAATTATTGATACATAAGAATTTAGTGCCATTCTATTACCTGTAAAGTCTCTGTTGCTGTAGATTGCCTCGTTCCTTTTTAGTCTTTGTTGCTTTTGGTCTCTCTCTCCCGCTCAATGGGTCCCCTTTAATAATTCTTGCAGAGCTAGTTTAGTGGTCATGAACTCCTTTAGTTTTTGCTTGTGGTAGAAACTATCTCTGTTATTCTGAATGACAGCCTTTCTGGATAAAGTATTCTTGCCTGCATATTTTTCCCATTTAGCACATTGAATATATCATGCCACTCCCTCTGACCTGCCACATTTCTGTGGACAGGTCTGCTGCTAACCTTATGTGTCTACCCTTGTAGATTAAGGACCTTTTGTCCCTAGCTGCTTTCAGAATTCTGTCTTTATTCTTATATTTTGTAAGTTTCGCTATGATATGTCTTGGTGTTGTCCTGTTTTTGTTGATTTTGAGTGGAGTTCTCTGTGCCTCTTGGACTTGAATGCCTGTTTTCCTTCCCCAGCTTAGGGAAGTTCTCATCTATAATTTGTTCATATAAACCTTCTGCCGTTTCCCTGCTCTTCGTCTTCTGGGACTCCTATGCTATGGATATTATTGTACTTTAAGGAATCACTGATTTTCCTAAGTCTATATTCATGATCTAATGGTTTTCTTTCACTCTCCTTTCAGCCTCATTATTTTTCCATAATTTTATCTTTCTGTGTCACCTATTCAATTCTCTTCTTCCATCCTCATTGTAATTATATACAGTTGGTTTTATCTCATTACAGCATTTTTTATTTTCGCTTGACTAGTTTTTAGGTCTTTTTTATCTCCACAACAATGATGCCATCTATGCTTTTTAAAGCCCAGCTAGAATTCTTATTACTGTTGTTTTAAATTCTTGTTCAGATATATTACTTACATCTACTATTACTTACATCCAGCAAAAGGCACAGACTTCCAAAAACTCAGGATTTCAGCTTTACTATTTGCAAAAATTTGTGATTGTCAGTTCCTCACAATTCCCCCATCAGTGGTTTTGGGGGAGTGCTTTTCTTTTTTCTTTTTTTCTTTTTTTAATTTTTTGTAATATTTATTTATTTTTGAGAGAGACAGAGACAGAGCTTGAGTGGGAGAGGGGCAGAGAGAGAGGGAGACACTGAATCTGAAGCAGGCTCCAGGCTCTAAGCTGTCAGCACAGGGCCCGACGTGGGGCTCAAACTTATGGACTGCGAGATCATGACCTGAGCCGAAGTCAGTCGCCCAACCCACTGAGCCATCCAGGTGCCCTTGGGGGAGTGCTTTTCTTATGTGAACCCAACATGCCACTTTCTTTCCTCCTCTCTCCTTTTCTTATCTGTGAAAAGGGCTCCAACCCTTCTGCAGCACCGAGGCTTTTCCCTCCCTCACTTCCCCTCTCTGCACCACGTACTTGCCATATTTTCTCCCTCAAATTTTGTAGAATGTTCTCTTAATCCTTAGGTTGATTTCCTAGGTGTATCAAATGACTTGATGTTTATCTAGCTGTGTTCAAGGGATGAGACTAGCCCAGGGTCCCCTACTATACTGCCATTGTAACTCCTCCTACAAATACTTCTCTTTTGTCTTTTTTGATAATAACCATTTTAACGGGTGTGAGATGATATCTCATTGTAGTTTTTGATTTGCATTTCCCTGATGATTAGTGATGCCAATTATCTTTTCAAGTACCTAGTGGTCATTTGTATGTCTTCTTTGCAAAAAAAAAAAAAATGTCTGTTTAGGTTCTCTTCCCACTTTTAAAATGGAGGGGTTTTTTTGCTATTGAGTTTCTTACATATTTTGGGTATTGACCCCTTATCAGATAGATGGTTTGCAAATATTTTCTTCCATTCCATAGGTTGCATTTTTATTTTGTTGATTGTTTCTTTTCTATGCAAAAGCGTTTTAGTGTGATGTAATTCTACTTAGTTTTGCTTTTGTTGTCTGTGCTTTTGGTGTCAAATCCTCTCCAGTACATCCAGACTCCTATTTTGTGGTGTACCAGTAGTGTGCTGGAACTTCTCCAGTGGACACTTGGACTTCCTCAAAGGCTGTTTTGTCCACGGATAATTGTCTAAGACAGTGTTTACCAGGGGTTCCTGATGGTGGTGTAGAGGGGCTGAAGCTCGTCATGGTCCACTGTGGGAGTCACAGCCAGGACCAAGGTCTGTATACCTTCTGCCTGATGCATAGGTGGGAAATCTTTTGGCATATGGTGCTGGATCCAACAACTCCCACAAAGGCAGTTTTGTTCATGGATTGATGCTCAAATTGTTACTGTTGAGGGATGCCTTATGTTGCTATATTGCTATTGCTGATGTCACTCTAGGAAAGTTTGATATTTCTATAGAGCCCTGTTTGGTCCTCTTGTGGGAAGTGAAGGGCACTTGAAGATGCGTGGCAAGCCTCATATTCACTCCTCTGCTGATGCCATGAAGAAGAGGAATGTTATATGAAGATGGAGAGTGGTCTAGGAGTTCCAGTGATAATCAGATGTGAAACAAATGTCAGTCCTTGTGAAACTGATGGTTGACCCAGATAAGCAGTGAAGTGTGGCATGGAGCCCTTTTTATCAGATAAGCCAGAAGAAGGCAAATATATGATATCTGGTTCTTGATCTTTTTATGCATTCACAATGCCTATTTAAAAATTTTTGAGAAGTCCTACAGTAAAAACAATAATAATAGTGAAACCTGCTTAATATTGTTTAATCTAGAATTTTCCAAATTTATTTGGATCTGTATCCCTTTTCTGATACCCACTAACATCCTATAGGACTAATGTTCTAGGGAACAGACTTTGCCTTTAAAACATTTATCTAGTTGTGATCAAACCTTCAATTAAAAATAATCTTTAAAATACATTTTATTAGAGGTTTTTGAAAGCTACTGATTCCTTTGGAAATCACTTCTAAGAAGACCAGACTTTGAATTAGAAGGGAACATGTACATCATCTTGACAGGAAATTGACAGGGCTTGATAATGGACCAGGAGTGGAGAGTGGGGAAAGAACAGAATCAGCTAGTGCTCAGGCTGCGTTGAGGTGCTGGGCTGATGGTGAAGCATTTCCTGGGATAATGAAGCTTGGAGAAGGGGCAGGTCAGGGCTGGCATTGGGTTAGAGTCAAGCTAAAAAAAATCCAGTTTTGAACATGTTGATTTGGGATGTCTATGAGGCCTCCCAATTTGAGATATCAAATAGGTAATAAGATATGTGAGCCTTTAATCAGGAGAGCACGGGGCTGGTAGGTTGGCCAGTTGATACTCAGAGGCCTGCGAGAGGATGAATTTGCCTAGTGAGAGAGTCTAGAGATAAAAACAGAAGAGGGCTGAATATTAAGCTCAACAGGAATCTGACATTTAAGGGTTTGGTGCAAGAGGTCTTCCTGCAAAGTCCAGAAAGGGAGCCTTGTAAGATAGCAGGAGACAGGAGAAAATGAGTGCATCCAAGAGAAAAGGATGTATCAAGAAGGAGGGAGAAGCCAGTGGGATCAAGAGCAGCTGAGAGGTCAAATTAAAAGCAGGGAACAAGAAATGCCATTTAACTTTGTTCTAAATGAGGGACATGCTAAATGATTTAATGATGTACTTCTTACAAGAATTGTGGGAAGAAATTATTATTCTATAGATGAGGAAACAGAAATTATGTATCCTATCCAAGGACAAATGCCCAGTTAGCGGTTACAGGAGTTAAGACCAATGTCTCTATTCTCTAGGCTACTCTATCTTCAGAGATCTCCATTACAATACTGTGTTTGCATTTTCCTATGGGTGATCAGCAAGTCTTGATAGCTCATGTTATAGAGGATTATAATTAACTCTAATTTCTTAGCCTATTGCCTCTACATTTTGACCTTGTGGTTCCTTGATGGAGGGTGGGAAGAGACAAGATATTTCCTGTAAAGATTTTTTGGGGAAGACTGACTAAATAGTAACTCATTAAAAGAAGGTTATAAAATTTAAATGTAGGTGACTCCATCCTCTATTAACACAGAAAAACTATGCTATGTCATAGTTCATTCTGAAGTTTATTGCCACAAATATTGAATAACACATGTTATGACATGATATTGACATCCCACTTCCACCAAAACTCAGGTACTAGAAAATTTATGCAATGCTGCCAGTCAAGCCACAGTTCTTCATATAATTCTCAGCAGATGTTGAAAAACTGATGGACTAAAGCGTAGTCCAAATATTCAATGGTAGCATTGAATATTTGAGCAAGAAGGAGCTCTTTCATGTAGCCACACTATTCTAGAGGTATTTAAAACTTGGTTTAAAAAATGAGTCTGACCTCTTTACATATTTTTCTTATGTGGTCTCAGATACCGCAATATAAATAGTTCTGGGGTGGCCAGATTGACTAGTGTTTGGTACGACTTCCCAGTTTTTTCATAGGTAGGCTGTGAAGTAAACAATTACCAGCTGGTTATTCCTGTGTGTGCAGCATCATTTGATTCGACTGTGAATTGTTCATTTATTTCCCAGATGAATATATTTGGCTGCTAAGCTGTGGATTTTTATAGAATCAATTAACTTAAGATTCTACTACCCAGCAGGCTGAATACCAGGGTATCACTTTAGTTTTGTTTTTGTAACAAAAACCTTTTGTTCAAATTTCAGGGAAGGAATATGGAAGAAATGAAATTTTGGCTCTACAACTGGTATGTTAGGATCAATTGTTTTAAAATAGCACAAACTGGCACATAGTGGAAGCTCAACAAATGCAGTGATCAATGCTGCTGATATTAGGGAGAGCATTTAGCATTTAGATGGCCATCTTCCACTCTCCCTAGGAAAAATACCTCCTGATTTGAGCCGTGCTACTTATGGCTCCCAGATGCAGTTGCTCTCATTCTAGGAGAAGCAATGTAGTATAATATTGGGAGCAAGGATTTTGCAGCCAGACTGGGCTTGAATCTCAGCCTTTTAGAATAGCTATGTGACTTTGGCAAGTTACTTAACCTTTCTGTGTCTCAGTTTCCTCAGCTGTAAAATGAGGATGATGATACTAATAGTTCCCACCTCATAAGGCTGTTATGAGGTTGTTATGTCTGGTACATAATAAATGAAGTCCTGGGGAACTTACGTAAAGTCAGTATCCTAGCCTGGAGTTCCTTTATCTCAATTTCATTGTCTGTACCTTCTTCCTACATCTGGAGCTTACTCTCCTGGTCACACCTTGGATCTGGTCACCACTAGGAACTCCTCTGCTTTTGAGCCACTGCCTTTTGACCTTTTAGCTGTCTCACTTTCTAAGTTTCATCATCTTCAATTCTTGAATTTGTGAAGACTTCCAGTTCCCTGACATCCCTTTGCCTTCTGAGTAGCATACCACTACTAGATTAATTTTTTCCCTTCCTCCACGTACATCTTTTAAACTTCTCTGGCCAGCACCTTCGACTCTCTTGTCTATCTGCCATGCAGTGTCAAATGTTGGATCAATTCAACAGAGAGTCTTCTCTGGTTTTATTCTTGGGCTGATGAACCTCAATAGAAATCCAGAGCATTGTGGATAGATGTCATCATAAAAAATTAGGGTTTCCAATCCTAAGCAGACCAGAAAGCCACCAGGTGATTCTTCTAGGTTCTTGTATTCAGCTCCCTTTTCTACTCCCTATATCATGTTGTTACAACTTTTACAACTTTCATCATGCTTCCTACTCTAGACCTTTCTCCTCACCAGAGCTGAGAGCAATGAACACCCTTAAAACTTCTACCACTGATTTTTCAGAATGGTCTTTGTCTGCACCTCTATTTTCTTCACTCCCTTCTCTCAGGGTTCAAAATTAGTTCCTCTACTGACATTGTGGATCTCTCCTGCATGTTGAACCTCTTCTTCTCCTCTAATGCTATCTTAAAAATAAAACCTCAGGACCCTCAGTTCCCCTCTGGGCTTAGGTTTCTTTGTGAGGCCTGGCTGGATTATCTTCAGGTCCTCATCTCCCATTTATTCCTTAGCCTCCTGCAGTTTGAGTTCTCTCGTACTCTACCAGTGATCTTTTTTTTTTTTTTTAAATCCTTTGGATTTATTCCTTATCTTACTTCACCTCTCTGCTGCATTGATAAAGACTTCTTTCTTAACACCCTTTCTCATGTGTTCTTTCTCATTTCTGGTTTTCCTCATACCTTCTGGCTGCTGATTTAAAAAGTCCCCCATGGACTCTTATTTCTCTCCCTGCTTCTTAAATGATGGTGCTCAAAAGGGTTCGTTTCCCGTCTTCCCTTCTGACTCACAAGCTCTATCTATATAATGTATTCTACTTTTAAATTCAATCCATAAATCAAAGATTCCCAATTTTATACCTCTAGTTCCATTCCCAAATTGATCATGTGATTCCCCAGACTAAAACTCAAGCTTATTCTTAGTCATGAATCCAAAGCTCTTTGTGGTCTGCTTACTTCTTTAGCTTTATCTCTTGATACAATTTTATTCTAGCCACATCTAATTCTCCAAGTGCAATGTGCCATCCCACTGCTTTGAATGTCTTTTATACCCTTGTTCACCTAGGATTCCCACCTGTCTGATACAATTTGGCTCAGTTGTCACCTACTTTGTCAAACTCTGACTCCTCTCCTGCTTCTAGATCAATCTGGTAATGCTTCTGTTTTGCAGTATCCTGTTCACATGTCTCGTATATATCCATCTATTGCATGGTAAGTATTAACATGTCTGCTTGTTCTAAGAGAGCATGAGCAGCTTGAGGCAAGAATTTAACTTGTGATTATTTTTAATCATGTCTGTCTATATAGCTCCAATGTTATATAGAGCACAGAGCCAGGTATAGGGTAAGGAAATAAAGATGTTTATTGAACAAACAAATTAGTGGTGCTCCCTATCATTCCAAGTGTTATCACCTGCATCTACTTTGCCCACCATGGCTTGCCACTACCCTTAAGAATACTGGCTGCAGCATTTTCAATGAACTGTAGAGGATCTAAGCACAAAGGGTTTTAAACTTAACTGGGTCTAGAGAATAATTTTGTACACATTTTAAGGAGATGTGTGTATGTTTGTGCAATTAGTCATAAAATACAAGGCCTGTCCATGCACCAAGATTCTGAAAGACATCAAAGGAAGGTTACTGTAGTGAAGGTTAAATTGCTAGCTTAAAGAGAATTAAGCAACAGGTCTAGCAAATTCAGCATATACACTGTTGGCTTTATCTTCTGATTCTAAATGGTTTCTGTGGGGTTTTTTTTTTTTTTTTTTGGTTGATGTTGACACCTTGAGAAACCTGTGCTTTTTTCTGGGGTAGATGGGCTTCTGAGCTTGTGCATACTGCTGACTTATTGAAGGGGTCAAGGTGCAGGCATGGGCTGGCCATGCCTCTAGCATTAGGGAATTGCGTAGTGCCTTACACATACTTCATGCTCAAAATGTATGTGCTGAGTGAATAAATCAATGAATCCATGAATGTTTTGATGGCACTTGTAAAGAGCAAAGTGTGGTGACAGGTTGTGGCCCATGTTCATGAAAGTTTGGTCCACATGTGGCCTTTGGCTTGCCTTGATGTAAGTGAGGATTCTTCCCCATAGCAGAGAGCTCTTGAGAGAGCATGACTTTTAACCTCTGGGCTTGCCTTCTAGGAGGGTACAGGTTTTCTCTTGTGTAATCAGGTACAGGCTCATAAAGATAATTGACCACATGTTTTGCCATCTCATGTTCTACAATCTAGGGACAATTCGGTTCCCTTCTTACCTCCTCCTAGCCCATTTCTTTTAGAGAACAGGAATCTCAAGTAATTTAAATGGGGTATTATCTGAAACAGACATCAAATACACTGAGAAAAACACAAAGGAAAATATATTCAGTTTCTAAGATGGTGTCATTAACAATAAAGAAAATAAGCATTTGAAGTAATGCAGTTAGATGAGAGGCTTTGTTTTTATTTAAATAATCCATGTTTTGTCAGATTTTAAAAAATAACCTCTATTCCAATATATCAGAAAAACTGAATATTAGATCACTACAAAGTTTTCCGTCCAGAAAAGCTTGTAAGATTTATTAAAAAAAAAAAAAACAAGCCACAAATATTCAGTAATTAAATAAATTCTCGACTGTATTAAGTGACAAGCAAATTTACTAACAGAGGCAATTTACATGGAAATCAGAGAAACAATCAGCCTAACATTGCGTTTCACTATTTTTTTTTAGACAGAAATGATTAAACATGTAAATTCAAATTTAAATTATTCATAACTACAGTAGCGGCAGTATTAGCTTCAAGCATTATTAAAAGGAAATGTTTTAGTAATTTGATAGACCATATATTAAATTTATGATAAATCAAAATGTTTCAAATCTTAATATGAGTTTTAGACCCCAAATACTGCCACCTACCAAATATTGCCACCAAATATTCTACTGTTATATGGTCTCTATATAAAGTTTCTGAATTTTTAATAACACAGTGAGAAAATTGGAATCTCCCCAGACAACTCTTTCCTTGTGAAGAAATTTTCCAAAAAGGAAAAAAGTCCAGAAGTAAAATTAGTGCTATCCTATCCATCAAGGTTAATATTTTCATACATCTGTTTTTTGTTTCAAAATTAAGAGCATAGGCTACTTCTGTTCCAGTTATAACCCCAAATAGCTTTGGAAACAAACCCAAGTTTATGTAATAATCCTGAATTAGAACTGTAGTGTCTAGTTGGTTGCCACAGATGCACAGGTGGAGTGTATTCACTCATGTTTGCGGAGTAAAAACTAATCTATTATGAATCTAGCTTAGGAAATAAAAGACTTTACATATTGAACATTTAAAAAAATTTTTTAACATCATTAATGCCTTTGTCTTGTATCTATCATATGGTCAATGGTCACACGTCCATTCAGATTGCTTTCTAATTAGCACACCAAAAGATTGATTTTGTGTACCACTTCATTGGGAGATCCTAGCACATCCAGAGGGTATTAACGTTAACTCTTAGCCTTGGGGATTATACTATGTACAAATATAGATGATCATTTTGCTATGCTTAACAAAACTATTGATGTACAAACTGGCTGAGGGATAAAACTAGCTATAGATTTCAGAGATGTATCAGGTAAATAAATATTTAAGTTGAAAACAGAAGTGTTACTACAGGCAAAATACTCTGATTTGCCAATTAACGATGGTTGGTTGTTTTGTGTTACAAAGACATTAAACCTGACATTTCTACTTGTACTGTTCATGCTGACCTGTGTTCATCTGAAATATTCAAGTAATAGATGTCAAAAATTTATTTTTATTTTTTCCTGAACTGAATTATGAGGACAGCAGCTCCTGCTTTGTATTTCCAAATAACAAACCTATGGCTTCACAGGTGAACAAATCAAGTGATGGAATAGTGACAGCTTGGACCTTCGCTGAATTACTAGAGTGGGAGCTTCCTTTGGTTTGTTAGATGGTTTTGTGCTAGCTTGTAGATTGCATTTTGTGCTACTGTGTACTTGAAAGAATGACTGTATCTTTCTCAACTTGCTTGTTGGCTAACAGGAAGTAGACAAAATTTAACTTAACCAACAAAGTGATTAATTTTAAAGGTTACAGGAAGAACTTTATGTGTGGAATAGTTAGGAATAATAACAGGAAGGAGTTTAGGGGGAAGAGTACAATTCATGATTATGGAGGTATGTTTCTTGAGGAAGAGATATGATTAACAAAAATAAAAGGCTACACTGGGAGCATACAAATTTACAGGGTCTCTTACTTTTGAATCAAGCAATAATACTGAAATTTTCTTTACCTAGCCACCTATGGCACACAGAGCTGAAGAAAGCCAAGTAGGAAATTCACACAAGTGTAGCAGGAAAAAAAATCTTGTTCTCTGGGGTGACAAAATGTGACATAGTTCTTGCTGGCTGTTTTGGGTTAGCAGAATTTGGTGAAAGGAAGTTTGAGCTGCTAGGAAAATCTATGTTTTTTTCTTGAAAAGCTTATTTTTTCCCATGAGAAACCATGAAGTGAAAATTGCTACTTTCACACTACCCTCTATAAAAATATTAATAAATGCCATTTTGTTAAATATTAATTAAAATAGTACTCATTTGGGGGCGCCTGGGTGGCTCAGTCAGTTGAATATCTGACTCTTGATTTTAACTCACGTCATGATCCCAGGGTCGTGGGATTGAGACCTGTGTGGAACCTGCTTGAGATTCTTTCTCTTTCTCTCTCTTTCTCCCTCTGCCCCTTCCCCCACTTGTGCACTTTCTCTAAATTAAAAAAAAAAAAGCACTTGTTTGATTCATAAAAAGAGTTGAGATAAAGCTCTCACCCTGTCTTTTGGATCTGTTAAAGTATATAGGCAAATTGGATTCTGTAGGGGTTGTTATATTCATTTATTCATTCATTCAGCATTATTTCTTGAACAGTAGGTACTGGGAATGTCATGATGAGAGACTGTTTCCTTGGGAACGCACAGTATAAAGGGAGAAGACAGATATATAAACAAAAAATTGAAATACAGTGTTAGACCTCTGCTTGAAGTATGTACAAGGCAGTTGGGAATGATTGTCAGGGAATGATTGAAACTTACATTTTTAGAGGAGACTGAGGTATTGACAGTTAAGCTAGATCTTGAAAGTCAAAGTATTTTGCTGGATGGAAAAATGGGCTGGGGATTCTAGGCAGAGTAAAACCCTGGAAACATGGAAAGGCTGATGGGTTAAATGCTGTGACAGGGTCCCTCTCCCCCTTCTTATGGAATTGCTTCTTGAAAGATACATGATTGAAGCAAATCTTTAAATTATGGAATGGGCTTCCATTATGGAAGAGAGCAGGAAGATTTGTCTGGTTATAGGGACCCATCTGGGAAGTTAAAGTTTCACTGGGAACAGCAAGGAGGTACCTAAATATTTGTTGCTTTGAGGTTGTTGAATTTTATTTGCCCAAGTAGAATGGAAGAAAACAGTGCAGGATGATGTCTACGAAGTAAGGAACGAGGCGTTTGGGGAGGGTTTGGGTCCTTAATCGTTTGTGAAAGAGATTATCAGGACCATATCTCTAAAAGAGAAGCAATTCAAATGCCAAACATCCTAGTGTTTACCAGCAGGAGATTTAGTTTGTACTGCAAGGGAGTGTGGACTTACCCCCAGAGCAAATACACAATTGTGTGTGTTTTACTCTGCTGAAGGCTCTTGAAATCAATTTCTAACCCATAAAATAGAAGTTTCCCAAACCAAATCCACTATAAAATTTATCTCTGTGGAAAGGCCATAGCTGTTACAGGAGGGCAGGATGGTAGATCAGGAGGCTTTTCTGTTTAAATATTTAAATAGATTTCTATTTGAACAGCTAAATGAAACCAAACTCACTTTCTTATCTCAATAATTAAAAAGAAAATTGCTGAGCTTTCTTTGCCAAGTGTCCATGCCATTTCCCCCCTGTCTTGAGCATTCTTAACGTGGTGCCTATGGTTTGGTTCCTTTTTGGACTAACTCAAGCAGTCTTTTAGCAAGCCATACACATTTCCAGAGCAACCGTGGGCCTGACTTCATTGGCTTCTTAATGAAGAACAGACTGGCTTAATGATTAATTGCCACATAAATGGGGCTGAACCATGCCTCACCCAGCCTGCCCCTCAAGAGGACGGCCTTCTGGGGCTCAGCACATTTCCCGTAATTGGCAGCTATAGATCTGTTTCTCTTAGTGATGCTTGTATCAGAAGGTGCCTCTTTTACTTGCATGAACGGGCAGTTTTAATCTTGACTTCCGGTTTCGTTTATTAATATTTCCCCTGGTAACATTAGCTGAGTTTTTCTGTCTTCATTTTTTCGTTACCCCACTACTTCCTGATTATTTCAGAGAAATTAGAAAAATACAGATAGAGAAATTAAGAGCACCTAAAAATGTTGCCATCTACTTACCAATTACAGTCATTAGCATTCTGATATATTATTCCTGACCTTTCTGCCTACAGATCTGTGCATATAAAATATGTATTTACATAATAGAAACACACTGCAATATATATGAAACTATATCTATATCAGTATCCTATACACCTACATGTACACATGAATACACATACTGTTTTAACTTAATATATTATTAATGCCTTTCAAGTCAATAAATATACATTTATTTTATGATTTTGTGCGAAGATTGGCACCATCAGTTACTTGAATCTCTTCACTTTTCCCTGGGATCATGGAACTTTGGTGGCATTAATATGTTCTATTTCTTTGATATAGTTGTGTGGTCCTAGAAAGATTGGAATAAAGCCACTTAAAATTATGGGCATAATAAAAATAATACAAATATTTAAAGCAACTCAGGACCCCTATAAACAGCTATAAAGAAATTTACCAGCCTTTATTTCCTATTTGGTATCTGGCCTATTCTTTACAAACTATAAAATGAAAGTGAACATTTTGCACTACTGGCCTTCTGTAAATAGTTTATGACCGCGTTGTTATCTCCTGTCCAGAGCTACAGGGGTTTAGAACCACCATTTAAAGAAAGGCCAGCCTTGCACAGCAGGTACCATGTATGCGCTTGTTTAAATGCACACCAGCAGAGGGCAGCGCACGTCCAGGACATAACCCACCATAGAAAAGGGCTGCTGAATGAGTGGCAGAGAGCTTTTTAATATTGCTCTAAATGCAAACGGCACACTATTTTAGTGGAACGTTATTAGTCACTTTGTGAAATATTTTAAGAATTTAAAGTCATGACATTAGAGGATGGAGGTAATGCAGCAAACTTGAACATTTTATTCGTTTAATAAACTTTTATTGGTCACGTACAAATGACACACAGTAGAAATCTATATATGAGACCAAATCTCTGCTACAGATCAGTAGGAGATGTTGTAATTGTGTCCAAGTGCTACAACAACACTCATGCTGGATGGATTAATTCTATTTTAGAGGAACTCAGAAAAGACCCAACAGAGGAGTTATATTTGAAGAGAGTCTTGAAGGATAGCAGATGGGGTCGGGGGGGGGGAAGGTATGATGGGGTTAAAATGTTGGGAGCAATGGTAGGTGATTTTGTTTTCGATTACAACAGAATGTAAGCTAGAATTTCCAGAAAAGGATTCCAGATCACAAAAAAACAATAGTGAGAAAGCTGTTATTTGTTAGTGGATTTTATGATATTATTTAGAACAAGTGGCTGAAATGTAATAAATTCATGCAATGCAAAAAGCACAATGATATTTATCACCAGCCACCTTCAGGTAATCACCACATTGTCACTATTGCCTTGTCTTCTGGTGGCCTCAATTAGTGAGCCAGTATTTACACATACATATACTGTGATTACTTGTGGACATGTGCAGGAAAAGGGAGGTGAAAAATGTGTTTAACCGGTATCTCTTCATTGTTCTTAGAGCTGATGGGCACTTGTCACAACTGATGCTTTAATCAGTGATAAGTTCCTGTGGCCTATTTCATGGGTTGATTCACATTCCCTGAGAGCCCATAACACTTTTGGATCTGGATGGGGTCTCGTTTTCCTTTGCCTTTTATCCCAGGGGTTAGCCAATACAACATGCATACAGACTACAGCCTTAAATGTTGACTGACTTTACCTGTAATGCCATGCTCTTTTCTTACAAAAAAGAAAATAATGCTACAGGAAAGGAGGACAATGGAGAATACATGGAGAGACTATAACTAGCTTTTCATGTGACAGGACAATCTTCAGGTTAGACCTAAGTTGTAGCCCAGAGGAATAATTTCTGGAGGAAGACAGTGTAGAACTTTCTACTGAACTACATCTTCTGTGTTTCTAGCCTTTCGAGCCTCTTGTGTAATTAACAAATGTTTATATAGAGTGGTGAAGACATTCAGCCAACTAGCAGAACTTGTGATTGTGATTATTTTATATTAAATCACTCTCTTTCTGCAGCTGCTTTAAGTCTGTATTTTGGAAGGTATTCAACAGGGATTTCTTAAAGGAACTAGAGTGGTTTGTGTTTATGGAACTTTACTTACATAACGTTCCTTTGTCTTTCTTTTCTTTTCTTTTTGCTTATTTGTATCAGGAAGTGGCTGGCAAGTAGCCAGGTGGCAATATTCTCTTTTGAGTACTCTTTCCCTCATTGGATAGTCACCTGCTATATAGTTATAAATGAAATTTAGGGGATCTTCCTAAGCAAGGCAGAAACCCCAGAAGCCATGCAGAAAAGATGAACATAACTGACCACTGAACTAATTAAGATCAAACCAAACTGCTATTGTAAAGAGCTTCCCCCTCCAAGTGACTCAAAAGATATAAAAACTATTTCTCTCTCATGTAACATTTCTGAGGCAAGCATTCCAGGTGGGAGGTAGGCTGTGAGTGGACCGTGTGGTCATTCAGGAACTCGGGCTCTTTCCAAGTTGACAAGTCTCAGTGTGCCAGTTATCATTTTATTGCCTTTAAGCTCCACATTCACTTTTTTTTTTTAATTTTTTTTTTTCAACGTTTATTTATTTTGGGGACAGAGAGAGACACAGCATGAATGGGGGAGGGGCAGAGAGAGAGGGAGACACAGAATCAGAAACAGGCTCCAGGCTCCGAGCCCTCAGCCCAGAGCCTGACGCGGGGCTCGAACTCACGGACCGCGAGATCGTGACCTGGCTGAAGTCGGACGCTTAACCGACTGCGCCACCCAGGCGCCCCCACATTCACTTTTAATACATGCTTTCTGGTAGGGAACAGAATTCTTGAGGCATCTTTCCTTTATAGTATGCAAGATGTCAAGCTTTCTCAATAGAGGGTGCTGGAGGGATGTTGCTGGAAACCGGAGTTTTTCCTACTGCTTCTGGTGGCTGTATGGTGGATGAGCAGTGCGGATGTGAGGATGTGCAGTAGAGTTCTGCCCCAAATGTGCACCCAGAATGAGCAGTACTTTGGCAACCTTACAGCCTCAGCCATGTCTGGTGATGATTTTCCTGAGGCCCACTTAACACCAAAACTTGTTCCTAAAGTCCTTCTGCCCACAGGGGTGCCACAATTCCCTTTGTAGTCTTGTGCCCCAGGTCCCCCCCTCCCCCTTTGCATGCCTATGCCACCAGACCTGTGTTGACTGTCTGTACCTACCTGCACTCTGGAGGGGTGCTTCCTCCTTGTCCAGTGACTGCACACCAGCTCTGGCTTGGCCAAACAAACAAAAGTCTCTGCTGTCTAATGGGCTAAATTAAATGAGGCCTGAACTCCAGCCTTGGGAAAGGAGCCCCTTTCTAAGTTTGGCCTTCACTGGATGCTCTCTCTCAGCTCTTGGGTCCCTTATAGTGTTTCCTCATATCATTTATCAGAGTTTAAGAGTTCTTTATATTAAAATTCCCCCTGGACTCTATCTCCTGATTGGATCCTGACTGATACATGTGGCTTTGTCATCTCCTCGGATATTGTCCTCTCCATGCTCAAAACTGGGCTGTCTTGTCCATGTTCAAGTTCCACTTGGTAGAAAGAGGAAGAGAGCATGGAGGGAGCATGGCTAATTTTTTTTTAAGTTTATTTATTTATTGAGAAAGAGAGAGAGAAAGAGAGAGGGAAAATGAACAAGTAGGGGAAGGGCAGAGAGAGGGAGAGGGAGAATCCCAAGCAGGCTCCATGCTGTCAGTGTAGAGCCCAATGCAGGTCTTGATACCACGAACTGTGAGATCAGGACCTGAACTGAGATCAAGAGTCAGATGCTCAACCAAGTGAGCCACCCAGGCTCACTGGGCATGGCTACTTTTTGAGGCCTAAATCTGGGAAGAGATATACACTACTCCTGCAGACATTACATTGGTGAAAGTTAGTCCCAGGTCACACCGAACTTCAAGGGAAGTACATTCTAGTCACGCATAAAAGAAGGAAGCAGAACAGATTTTGGTAGGCACCTGATAATTCATATCACAATTATATAAAATTTAAAAATCTATATGGTAGGGGCACCTGGGTGGCTCAGTCAGTTAAGTGTCTGTCTCTCGATTTCAACTCACGTTATGATCTCATGGTCATGAGATAGAGCCCCCTAGCTGGGGATTGGGATATTCTCTCTCTCTCTCTCTCTCTCTCTCTCTCTCTCTCTCTCTCTCTCTCTCTCCTTTCCTGCTTTCTCTCTCTCTCTTTCAAAACAAACAAATAAATAAACATTAAAAAAAAACCCTATATGGCAAAAGACCTCGCAAGCAAAGGTAAAAAAGAACCATAAACTGAGAAGAAAGTTTACATCACATATGGAGATTTGTGGGAGAGTTTTGAGAGATATTAACCAAATACCCAAAAAAGGGTTAGTATCCTTCAAAGATCTCCCACAAATTGATTCCAAAAATAAAACTCAAATTAGGAAACTGAAAAGGCTAACCAAACCAATAAAAAAAAGTAGAGGATAAATACCATACAGAAGATAGTTAACCTCAGGAGTAATTAGGAAAGTGCAACCATGAGTTAGAAAGCACAACTACTTTCCACCTATTAGACAAAATTTACACACTAAAAATAGCCAGTAAGAGATTATGCACTCATTTCTTCCTTGTAGAAGTATAAACTATAACATTTTAAAAAAGTAGGCTATATATCTAAAAATAAATCATACAGGTATTTTTTTTACTCAGGAGTCCTATTTTTGGAACTCTGTTCCATTGAAATAAAAACTCCAGTAGATAAGAAGTTTATTGAGGTATTATTTGTAGAAGCAGAAATCTGAAAGTAACTTGCATGGGCTTCAGTAGAGAAATGGTTAATTTTTTTTTTTTAATTTTTTTTTTCCAACGTTTTATTTATTTTTAAGACAGAGAGATACAGAGCATGAACGGGGGAGGGGCAGAGAGAGAGGGAGACACAGAATCGGAAGCAGGCTCCAGGCTCTGAGCCATCAGCCCAGAGCCTGACGCGGGGCTCGAACTCACGGACCGCGAGATCGTGACCTGGCTGAAGTCGGACGCTTAACCGACTGCGCCACCCAGGCGCCCCGAGAAATGGTTAATTTTTACATCCATACTGTGATATTATTCAGCAGTTAATAAGAATGAATTCATCTTATGTTTATTGATCTAGAGTTATATCCATGATGTATCTAAAGCTAGTAAAAGTAATATGTATATTACAAAACTAAAAGTAATATGTGAAAGCAAAATACTATGCATAAAAAGATTCCATTTGTGTATAAATAAAAAACCAGGAAGCCCATGCACATATACCTGTGTTTCAATACATTTCTATGAAAAAAAGGTATGGAAGGATGTATACAGGGCTTTCATGGGGGAAGTAACAGAAGGGTAATAGAGGAAGGATACTTAAAAAATAATTTCAAAAGTATTTGTTTGGCTGCTGATGTGAATCCTTTTCTCCCTCAACTATTTTTGCAAAAGAAAAAGAAAGAAAAAGAAAACTTGCCCCTCAACAGGTGAAAATTTCTACCCTCCCAGCCCCACAAACCACCAAGGCCTAGAAAGAGACAATCTGAGTTTCACATTTTAGTTGTAAAACTATGATGTGTTTAAGGAATGGTTAGCTTCCCAGAAGTCTGATTCACTGAAGCCCCTGGGTCTTAGGAAAGCAAATCAATACCTGTCTCTCTGCCTTGTTGGTTGGGTTTGTTGATTATGTTGTAGCATATTATTTTGCTGATAAGGAGAAAAATTAAGCATTTTATAAAAGTAGTGGTGAGCTAATTGCAGATCCAGGAATGAAACTCTCAATCTTCAGTCTGCTTTTTGGCCTAAGTTACCTTTTATTTCCGGAATTGTTGTCTTAAACACAGTGTATGTTCTTATAGGTGAAATTGAGATCATCAAAGGAATCCTGAGTCATGAAAGGTACATTTGACATTTTTCTCCTTTTTTTAAGTTAATGTTTATATATTTTGAGAGAGAGAGAGAGAGAGACAGAGTACAAGTAGGGGCGGGGCAGAGAGAAGGACACAGAATCTGAAGCAGGCTCCAGGCTCCCAGAGGTCAGCACAGAGTCTGAAACGTGACTCGAACTCAAGAACTGCGAGATCATGACCTGAGCCGAAGTCAGATGTGTAACCGAGAGCCACCCAGGTGCCCATTTGACATTCTTTTTCTTGTTATTGTGGTGGTTATAGACTTTCCTGTTTTCTAGAATGAGAAGATGAATTGTTTTGTCAAATTTTTGGCTGTAAGTTGCACACATAATCATAATAAACTTTAGGTCTTACTTGGGTATTAGTTGTTAGGTAGAGAAAACCTCTTCATCTGGTGCCAAAGAAGGACAGTTCCAGTTTTGTTTCTTACTTTCATGAACTGATACATAGTGATGGTTAAAGGTAGAATAATGCATGGGACGTCTGGGTGGCTCAGTAGGTTAACATCCAACTCTTGGTTTTGGCTCAGGTCATGATCTTGTGGTTCATGGGATCCAGTCCCACATTGGGCTCTGCGCTGACAGTATGGAGCCTGCTTGAGATTCTCTCTCTCTCCCCTTCTCTCTCTGCCCTCCCCTGCCTGTGTTCTCTCTGTCTCTCGAAATAATAAATAAATAGTACCTTAATAAAGGTAGTGTAATACTTAAGTCTGGGGTGCTGGGAGTGGACTTTCGTCAAAAGGGGTATGTGGCTGCTGGGGTGCTGATAATGATGTTATTTCTTGACCTGGGTGGTGTGTTATTGTTCAAATACACATTTATGTTTTATTCATTTTTGCATATGTGTATTATATAAAAGAAAGAGGAAAGAAGGGAGGGAGGGGGGAACAAATGACAGAAGAAGAAAGGGAATGGTTGGCTTTGACAGGCAAGTGTGACCATAGAGAGAAGTAATGGAGTTAAAAATGTTTGAGAGACAGTGGTTATCATTATGAACATATGAGTAAGCAGTATATGGCAAACATGGGAAAAGGTATTTTTAACCTAAAATATATAGTAGTACTTGATTATCCGTCTTAGCCTGGGGTCTTTAGAAAACAGTCTGAGGCCCAATCTTACATGTTAATAGTTAATTGCGGAGTGCAATGCCAGGATCAGGAGTGAGGGCAGAGAGGTAGTGGCAGGAAAGGAGGGATGGAAAATGCAATGGGACATGTTAATGAGCTGGCCAGAGCTTTGTGATGTGTGCAAAGGATTACTTGGTTTTAGGAGACATCTGCACTGAGGCTGTAGACTAACTGTGCCTCAAATTAGTCTCAGATCAGGGAGAGAAGGAGAAAAAAATATGTGCCAGTTCTCACATTTCATTAGTCAAAGTTCATTCCATGGATGTCATCTGCCCTTCTCTTGTATTTTGTGCCTCTTAGTCCCTCCAGCTCTGGCTTGGGAATCTGGATTCAAAACAGCAGGGGCCGCAAAATCTGCATGAACAACAGCCCTAGGGGATGAGCAGATGAAGCAAACACCGGTCTGGGCCTTGCCCGTCTGCCCAGAGTCTACAGACTTCTGAGCCTTGACTGTGTGTGCGTGCGCATGTGTGTGTCTATTTATGAGTGTGTATGTGTACTAAGAAAATCCTCCAGTGTTTGATGCTTCAGGGGCAACAGGGAAACTGATGATGGAAGGCAAGAAGTGAGATGCTCTCAGGTCATACCTATAAGCAATAGTTAGGAACTGGGCAGCCGCTCTTGCAGCCCCGCCAGCCATGTAGGTGGAGTGCCGCAAGGAACACAGCCCCAGAACAAATGCAGCAATGAACTTTCTTCTGTTGGAGAGCAAAACTTCCTATTCGTGGCTTTCAATAATGCCGTCAGTGCAAGATGATTTAACTGAGTCACTGGTAGCACTGAGCAGAAAACTTTGCCTGAGCAAACCCAGGGAGGCATATGAGAGGAGTCCAGTATGTTATCTGTGTTAAAAACTTAACCTTGCCTTTTTTGTCAGCTATCCGATGCTTTTTTTTTGAGTAATCTGATATATATTCTAAAAATGCAAATTGATAATAATTTAATAGTGATTTATCCCCACTCACTCTTCCCTCAATTTCCTCCTAAAAGGAAAAATATATGTGATGAAAGTTGTCTTCAATTAGACAGTACTTGACTACTTTTTTGTATTAATATCAATAAACGAGAATAATCCTGAATACTTCTGTAACCATTAAAGAAACTGAATCAGTAGTTAAATACCTTCCAATTAAGAAAAGTTCAGGCCCATAAGGCTTTACCTATGATTTCTGTCAAACATTCTAAGCAGGAAATAATTCTAATCTTAAATCAACTATTCCAGAGAACACACAAAGAGCATTTACTTTCCAACTCATTGTGTGCAGGTAGACTAACCTTGATGCCAGAAACAGGCAAACTAAACATATCACTAGGTTTGAGTATTTAGGTGGTAAAACTATATAAAAAAGTAAGGAAGTGGTTATCGTAACAGTCAAGATAATGCTTGACTCTAGGAGGGCAGGAATGGACTTTAATCAGAAAAGGGCATGTTGTTGCATGTGTGCTGACAATGATAATGACTTTTGGCAGATTTTTCTTCCCTCACCTCACTTCTAAGTGTAGGGGTTTCCTTACACATTCTCTGGGTGGTCTCTTCTATTTCTAAATGCATATGCCCAGCCCAGATGTCTTTTCTGACCTCTAGACCTTAAAAAAAATTCAACTGAGTAAATTTTGAAGATCCTATTGGCTTTATTCAGTGATTCATGAATCAGGCAGCATCCAATCTACTAGCTAGAAAGAAAATCTGAAAAGCTATACAAGGCAAGAGATTATATAGGCAGAAGGGAGAAGGAACAAGGGAGTTATGCTAGGCAAAAAAGTGGGTTGGTTATTGAAGGATTATTTTCCTCATAGGGGATGTCAGGGGTTTATCAGGCACATGACGTAACTACTGTTTATCAGGCAATTCCTGATCAACTGGTTTAATACTCTATTTCTTTAAAAAAATTTTTTTTTAATTTTTAGAGAGAGAGTGAAAGAGAGTGAGAGACAGCATGTGAGAGAGCATGAGCGGGGGGTGGGGAGGGGGAGAGGGAGAGGGAGAGGGAGAGGGAGAGGGAGAGGGAGAGGGAGAGAGAGAGAGAGAGAGAGAGAGAATCTTAAGAAAGATCCACGCTGAGTGTGGCTCGATCCTGTGATCCTAGGATCATGACCTGAGCTGAAATGAAGAGTTGAATGCTCAACTGACTGAGCCACTCATGTGCCCCTAATATTCCATTTCTAGGAGAGCTGAAACTTAAAATTAAGTCTTGATTAGGTGACTTGGTGCTTAGCATAAGTGACTCTATTTTTGGTCTCTTGTCTTATTTTTAACAACTCACTATGTGAGCACCTTGATGACAGTTTCACAGGCATTCCAAACTTGACATGTCTAAACCTCAACTCTCGATTTCCTCTCCCAAACCTGCTTCTCCTCTGTCTTAGTCAATGGCACTATCTAGCATCTAGCCAGTTGCCCAAGTCACCACATTAGGAATCATTTTTGGTTCCTCCCTCTTTATCACATCTCTATTCAAATCTGTTGTGAATTCCTGTCAGTTCTATCTCACATATCTCTTGAATATGTCCACTTCTCTCATTTCTTACCTAGATTATTCAAAGATCCTCCTGTTGTGCCTCCTGTCTTCTATCTTCTCACTGAGAATCTAGGGCTTGTCAAGTTCTGTGTTATTTTTTTTTTTAATTTTTTTTTCAACGTTTATTTATTTTTGGGACAGAGAGAGACAGAGCGTGAATGGGGGAGGGGCAGAGAGAGAGGGAGACACAGAATCGGAAACAGGCTCCAGGCTCTGAGCCATCAGCCCAGAGCCTGATGCGGGGCTCGAACTCACGCACTGCAAGATCGTGACCTGGCTGAAGTCGGATGCTTAACCGACTGCGCCACCCAGGCGCCCCAAGTTCTGTGTTATTTTTTATGCAGCAAGTATGAAAAAATTTTAAGCAAGAAAATTGGATTATAAAATTCTCCAGTTTCCCATTATGCTCAGAAACAGACCCAAGCTCTATACTCTGTGGTATCCTATCAGACACTGCTCAGTCTTGCTCCTGCTGTGTGTGTGTGTGTGTGTGTGTGTGTGTGTGTGTGTGTGTGTGTGGTTTGTTTTTGTTTTTGTTTGTTTGTTTGTTTTTGCAGCTTCATCTGGTGACTTTCTCATTTTCTCTCACTTTGCTCCATCTGGAATTATCTTTTCCTTCAGTACCTTGAACATACTGAGCACTTTCTTGACTTAGGGCCTTCTCATCTTTTATTTTAGCAGAAAAATATCTCCCCCAGTTCTTTGAAAGATTTGCTCTTATCTAAGTTCGGCTGTTTTAGATTCCACAAAAAAATGAGATCATACAGTATTTGTCTTTCTCTGATTTATCTCTCTCACTTAGCATAATGCCCTCAAGGTTCCTCTATGTTATTGCAAAAGGCAGGATTTTCCTTCTTTCTCTTGGCTAAATAATATTCCTTTGTATATATGAACACAACTTCATCCATTCCTCTGTTAACAGACACTTAGGTCATTTCCGTATTTTAGCTATTGTGAATAATACTGAAATAAATATGGGTGTGTAGATATCTTTTAAATATCCTGTTTTCATTTTCTTTGGATATATACCCAGAAGTGGGATTGCCGGATCATATGGTAGTTCTATTTTTACTTTTTGAGGAACTTCCATACTGTTCCCTATAGTGGCATGCTGTCAGCACAGAGCCTGACATTGCACTGATTTACATTCTCAGCAACAGTGCACAAGGGTTCCTTTTCTCCACATCCTCGCCCTCACTGTTATTTCTTGTCTTTTGATATTATCCATCTGACATGTGTGGGGTGATATCTCAGTGTGGTTTTGCTTTGCATTTCCCTAATGATTAGTGATACTGAGCATCTTTTCATGTACCTGTTGGTCAGAGGCTGTGAGGTTGGGGGAACTGGGGAGACGTTATGAGAGGCTAGAAATTTGCAACTAGAAGGTGAATATATTCTAGAGATCTAGTGGATAGCATACTGGCTATATAGTCAACAATACTATATTATATACTTCAAAGTTATGTTTTATGTGACATAAGACAGGTGTGAGCTAATGCTTTGGTGGTAATCATATTGCAATAATAAATGTATCAAGTCAACATTGTATACCTTTAACTTATACAATGCTATATGTCAATTATATCTTCATAAAAAGCAACAATATTGGCTCTCTCATCCTAAGATCTCAATTTAAATGTCAGCTCCTCAGAGAAAGTTTCCATGCCCACTCTATCTAAAGCAGATACCTCCTACACATTAATTTCTATCACAGTTTTTTTTTTTTTGGTTGTTTAATCTACTTATTTGTTGTTTTCCTTTATTTTGTCTATAACCTCCATGCAGGTGTGGGCCATGTATTTTTATTTTTATGCTTATTCCGATGTTAAACAGTGTCTGGTCTATGGTAGGTGCTATTGAACGGTAGAAGCCGATCTGTAACACATTCTTCTTTTGATTAGTAACTTCTGCATCTCTATTAATTTAACAAATGGGAACTTCCAATTTTCTTTTCTTTCTTTCTTTTTTTTTTCGGTTTATAGAAATAAGAATTTTCAATGGGGGCTAGTATAGTTTTCTGGAGAGTATAATTTAACAAGTGTAACTTAGATACCTTAGTGCCTTTAAAAATATTAACTTTGGCCTAGAAATTTGAACATTTTAATGTTTATTTATTTATTTTGAGGTGGGAGAGGTAGAGAGAGAGGGAGAGACAGAATCCCAAGCAAGCTCCCCACTGTCAGCATGGACATGCGGGGTTCGATCTCATGAACCATGAGATCGTGACCTGAGCTGAAATCAAGAGTTGACTGAGTCACCCAGGCGCCCCTGAACATTTCTTTTTTTTTTTTTATTTATTGTATTTACAATGCTTCTTGTTATATATACTGGCTTAAAATATGTGTACTTGGGGATTTATGCGAGCTTTATTTTTCATTTTGAACCAGAAAGAGCAACAATCTATGGGCCCCCTGTAAGTCTTTAATCTATTTTTCATTGTCAGTAACTCCACCATCTCCAAGATTCCCCTGGACAGATGAGCTGTGCTCAGGGCTTTGGAAAAGGCTTGGCCTGTGGCATAATTGAGACTGTGGCTTGTGGCTTATTCAGCCTCCCATTATGGCTGCTTTCAGATCATCTCAGGGGATCCATACATGTGTGCAACTGAGATGTTATCAAACATATTTTGGGTCTGTTTTTCTTTTCCCATTTTCTCCTTTGCCTTCCCCCTGACCCTCAGTTTAGTGCTATAACAGCTCAGGCCTAGGTAAGAACTGGCTCTGTGCTTGCCTCAGCACACATATACTGAACTGGCTCTGAGACTTCTCAAGCAAGAATGCAGAATCTTTGTGTAGCAGGAAAGAATTCAGTTTAACCTGGCATCAACCCCTTCTCAAACTCATGTTTTCCTTCAATCCACCTTTCCAACCTTTTTCTTTTAATGATGCCTCGCTTATCTTAGTCAACCAGGCTCAGTTATTTTTCATTTATTCTTTTTATCCCTACACAAAATTAAGTGGAACTATCAATTCTATCTCTACTAAGGTTGCACTTCTGTCTCTTTTGTTCCTTTCCTGTTCCCCCCATAGAATTTTATATTTTACTATTATTGTCATTTCTTGGACTACTGCAGTAATTTCCTAACTGGTATTCACTTTTTTTTTCAGTTTCTCTCCTTTCCCCCAAGCCACCATGCAAACACTGACCAAAAAAAAAAAAAAAAAAAAAAAAAAAAAAAGCTTTCTAAGCTTGTATCTGATCAAATCATGTTTTGCCTAAAAGAGGTCAATAGCTCTTTGTTAGTTATGGGTTAAGTGTGAGCTCCTTAGGCTGTCTCCTCGTTATGGCATATGTCACATTGTAGTTCTACCTTCTCTATTCCATATATACCTGCAGCACACTAAAATGGGATTTCGTGGTGTTTCCCAAGCATGACCTGCCTTTCTCCCCTGCTCCCCCTTCCTTGTGCAGTCTCTGTCAATTGTCCTCCCCTCTTCTTCCATCATCTCAACTTATTAAAATCTCATCCAGTTGTTGAGGTACAGCTCAAATGTTGCTTGCTTCATGCTACTTTCTACAATTCCCTCAATGCAGCACCATCTCTGTTTCCTGTTCGTAGGCATATTAATTTCCTAGGGTTCCCATAAGAAATTATCCCAAACATGGTGGCTTAACACAGCAGAAGTTTATTGTCTCACTGTTTTGGAGACTTTAAGTCTGAAATCAAGGGGTTGTCAGGGCCACGCCCTCTCTCTCAGGGTCTAAGAGGGGATCCTTCCTTGCCACTTCCTAACTTCTGGTGGTTGCTGGCAATTTTGGTGTTCCTTGGCTTGTGGACACGTCCTCCAATCATCCATGAATCACTATTTCTCTGTGTGTTTTTATATTGTCTTCCTTCTATGCATGTGTCTACATCTCTTTTCTTTGAGGACACCAGTCATATTGGTTTAGGGTCTACCCTATCCCAGTATAACTTTATCTTAACTTGTTTACATCTTCAAAGAGCTTATATCCAAATAAGGTCATATTCACAGGCATCAGGAATTAATGCTTCAACATATCTTTTTGGGGACACAATGTAACCAACAACAGTAAGGGTATGTTAGTTCTCATTCTTGGGTTAGTCTTGACTTTGGAGATGCAATGAAGATGCATGCTTTAGACAGGAAACCAGAGTGAGCTCTGTGTAGCTCAGAGCTCTTTAAGCCCAAAGTGTTTTCTAGTTGCATTCTGATGCACAAGGTCGCAGAGTTTGACCTACTCCAAGTCACTGCATGGGAGAGCCAGTTGGCACCCTGTCTAGACTCCAGCAGTCTTCACCCACCTTCCTCATCAAGGAGTCTTCAGGTCTGTGGGTATCTAATTAGAACTTGATCTCTCTCTCTTAAGGCTAAATTGCAAAACCCTCATTTCTGCCTTGTCAGCCAATTTGTCTTCCTTTTCTCTTAGCAACAATATTTTTGTACCAAAATATTGCATGTTTGTGTTCTGTGTTCACTTCAGGTATTGTTCCAGAAACATTTCTCTGGCCATGATGGAAGTGGAAGTATGCAGAGCTCCAGAGAGCACTTGAGGATATTCAGAGCAGGGGACCCAGGAGGAGGTGTGGCATGTCACAAATATACTCCTTGGATGTACAGTCCAGGAAAACTGCCTCCTTTAGTATCTTGGCTTTTATCCTGACTCAGATTAACATTTTGAAAGAAAAACAAATTAGATGCACAGTTAGGTGGGTCTTGGATATCAGAAAGAATTTATTGTTAGTATTCTTTGTTGTCCATCTTCAAGAACTATTTGTATACCCCTTCTTACTTTTGAAAACTTGCTGAATAAGACCTAGAATTCTCTTCCTACTACAAAAATGCACAGTTTTATCCTTACATATTCTAGAAAAATTACACAGAAATTGGGGTATAATCATACACAAGTACATGGAAACATTCCAGTAGAAAATGAAAACGTATGCCTGATGAAAACAGCAGGGAACATGTCACTTCTTTATAATAGAAAATTGTTGCAAATAACTAAAAATTGGCTTTCACAAGTGTAAACAATATACAAGTTCTGTTAAAATCAATGGCTTGCATTTTTTTTTTTCCTGTTCAGTGACAGTTTAACATCAGTTTAAGTTAACTTCCTGCCTATGACAAAAAGAGGAGTCACTTTATTCTGAACTAAGTATTTCCAGTCTCCTCTTTTTGGTACGAATCATTAATATTAAAGTTGCTGTTGACAAAATAAAAGCAGAACCAGGAATGGAATACATTAAAGAAAATGCTATGTTGCACGCATGATGTGGAATACTTAAATAGATGAAATAAAGCTGCTCTTTTGCAAAAAGCTATTCTTCTGTGAAGCTTAGTGCCAGGAAAAGATCAATGTCCTCTATTTTTAGTTGTCTCCATTTTGTGCCTCTAAGGAACAAAGATGCTACACAAGTCTTAATAAAGTGAGATAGTAGACCCAATGTAGCCGTTTCCGTTTTCTTTTGCACCTCTCCCAGGCAAAATGCCCAAATAAAGACGGCTGACTTTCATATATTTGGGAGGGTAGATGACCTTTTCATAACTATCAGTTGGCTATTCAGAGTTATAGAGACCCCAGATGTAGCTAATGACCTTTATAAAGAAGGACAGGGGAAGACAAAAAGAAAAAAAAAAAGAGGTAGTGTGGCTGTTATACTTTTTCTCAGTAGAAGAAACATAACATAACTAGGTTTTGTAAGGATAATCAAATTCATTATGGGTTCACTAGCAATTCTGTTCTTTTGGAAAAATGGATGATGATGGAATTAGTTAGGATTAAAGAAGTTCTTTTGAATTCTTAGTTTGAATTCAGCAGCCTGAATTCAGTGCTAGCTTCAGGACTGGAATTCTATGATCAATCATTTTCATTCGTCCTCTTCTGGGACTTAAATTTTACTCTCAGATTTAGTTAAAAGGTACCAGTATTAATACTATCAAAGGGACTTGAAAATTACTTTGGAGTTTTGGGATCTAATTTAACTGAGAGATAATGGGATCCAAGACTAAAATCTAAGTGAAACTGAACTTTTTATGAGGCATGAGTTCATTTGAAATCCTTTCCTCTTGATTTTCCTGAAAATTAAGGCACCAAAATTAAGTAGAAGAGATCACAGGTGATTCTCTTGTCAAGTTCTTTGATAGAACCTTTGGATTTAAAAAAAGTTGTTGTTTCCTAATACCCTTGTGTGGTAGATGCTGGCAATATGTTGCCCAAACCTCCTGTCTTTAGGACAAGAGCACTCATTTCCCCAGTTGCTGTGAATGTGGGCAACTGATAATGCTCAGCTGAGTCTGTGGGACTTGCCCTTGGTTGAAGTGGGGTACCTTGGCCAAGGTTTCCCCCATTCTGGTAGGGAGGGCAACCCACATACAAAGGTTGGTCCATGGGGGATTATAAAGGCTGTTTCTTCCCAGCACAGGATAACCACAAAGGGACATTCTAGCTCCAGAAATTCTTGTGGAATTTCAGCTGAGGCTTTTGTTGAGATTGCTACAAAGTTCATCTTCTTCCTCTGCCCAGTCCAGTCCCTTTTCGCTCCCCTACAGGTACTGATCCTGAAAGCACATCTCAATAAATCCTTCCCCACCCACCCCCATCCCTCTAACTCTGTACCTCAGAGTGTTCTTCCTGGAGACCTGATCTGTGGTATCTTCTAAGATAGAATAGCTTCATGCTGCGTATGGGAAGGATCAATGTATACTTTCCCCAAATGAGTCTTGAGGTAAGTTTATATCAGCATCATCCTTTAAAATGGTGTGAAGTTCCTACTTGTTAATTTAATACATTATAGAAAGATACCACCTTTAGGGATTATCTTTTGCAGTTTGGTGCCTTAAGGTGTGATACCCTTATCACTTACATAGACTAGTGTTGAAAAGAGAGAAATTATAAAAAGGCCATTAACTAAAAGAGTAAACACACAAGCAAAGGAGAGAAAAAGAGCTCAACAGCTTGTCTTATATAGAGGAATTCACTTTACTTTTCTACTAAAAATAAAAAAATATTCTAATCTCTATTGCCTTATCTAGACAAATTTCACCGTTCATAGCTTAGGTGACTGGGAACTTCAACACTTAATAAACACTGATACATTTTTTAAATCTCCACAGAATCTTGATTTTATTCATATAGACAGAACTGGTTTGATGGGATCCAGACTCACATTTGCATAGCCAAAATTGTGTGGTGGGGATGCTAGTTTTGATATTCAAGATAAAACATTATGTGGAACTAACACCACAAAAGTGGAAAAAAGAGATGTTTCAAAACAAAAATTCCTGCCCCCTTTCTTCTGTGCATAATTATGCAAATAAAATGATAATCATGGACGGTCCCTTTTATTTTGACCCAGTCCACACTAGCAGTGTGCAATGAAGAATTGAGGCAATTATCTGCACGATCAAAGCAATAGATTATTCTTATCTTTAAAAGACAAATTATCATGATTATCAGTATACTTGTTTCAATTATACAGATTACTCTGTTGATGGAGATCAGGTCAAAAGAATTTTTTTCTTATGTTTTGATTTTCCCACAATCAGAAAAAGAGAGAAATGCTATTTCCATTACTGTGATTCACCACAGCACAAGATCAGGTCAGGGAGAAGAAAGAACAATTGTTGGAAAAATACCTAATGTGGACATAAATTCAACGTGTTTAATTAGATGAATTCAGCAACTCACCTTTCTCTCACAAGTACACTTAACATTGCTCTTTCAAGGGGATTTTCCTCATTAGTTTGTATATCTGCTCCTGACTCTTGTCATTTGAAAGAAAAAGTTTTCCTAAACAAACCTCCCCAAATCATGTTTCTCTGGCCACTCCTCTGTCTCTGTTAAAGTTAAATATATATTATGTGTATTGTTATTATTATTTTCATTCCTAAGTATTTAAAAATATATTTGTTGCTATTACAAGAGAAAACTTTTCCTTCATTATCAATTGTTGCTATTTATCTCTGACATATAAGAATACTATTAATATTTGTATGTGTATTTTTATCTGGCTACTTTATCTGGCTATTTATTAAACCCTTCCATTAGTTTCACAAAATTTACACTTCTCTTTTTCCCCCTTTTTAAAATACTATTTCTCATGGATCACCACTATTGACTTCAATGGTTTTTATGATAATGATTCTGAAAATGTATAAGCCTATAACTCAGGATTAGCTCTTTTATCACTATAAACCTAAAGCAATTTAACAAATTAAATACATACTTCTCTTCAGAAAACCAGTAACTTAAAATTAATGTGATGTGGGATTTTTTTTGGCTGAAATTAAATTGTTGTTGACAAAATGAACATGTATTTCTAAGGTACAGATTTTATTGATATCAAAAACCTGTACTGCTGTTTGCCATGTGATGACAGTAGGCCACATTTTTAAAAAGTTTTATTATGGTGACCTATTCTTGGACATTGGGTTTTGTCTTTTCTTCTTTGTTTACAAAAAAAAGTAAAAGGAATAAAGGCAGTAATACTATTCAGAACTTAGATAGTAAATGTACTCTGGTTTAAAATAATAAATCAAATAATTCAATAAGATGTGCATATACAAATAATCTGACTTATCGAATGTATTTCCTTCAACTAGATAAAGTACTTGAGTCAGTAGAAAGTAGTAGATACCTGTCATCTCTCTGGGTCTTAGGATCCTATAAATAAACCCTGAAGTAGAGGGATCAGTGAGAAGCTAGGTTTGTTCTAATGGACAGGTACGTGTGTGTGTGTGTGTGTGTGTGTGTGTGTGTGTGTGTGTGTGTGTCTTGTTCACAGTATAAGACTGTTGTTGCTGGCATTATATCTTCATTATGATGATGTTTTATGTCTCTACCTTTAATGGGAAAGATGGGGAACCAAGTCACCAAGCCACAACTCAGGAAGGGAAATATGTCTGGAGTCATTAAGGATCTCCTATTCTGAGACCCGGAGGGGACGTTTTAGGATAGGTCAGTTGGTGACATTACTATTTCTTTCTTTTGTTCACATACTCAATATATACACCCCCCCCCCCCTTTTTTTTTAAGCACCTGGTGTGAGACTACTTAACTCATAATTAAGTTAAAGCATGTGAGTAGGCTATGGATAACCAAAATAGTTGCAAAAATACTGCATTTAGCCCACAGAAGTCATTCAGCAGCATATGGTACCAGGAGTGGAGGGGGCTATTATAGAATTATCATAGCCTAGGGTGAAATGTCTTTAGGACTTCTCTTGTTAGTGTATTGTACTTGTAGCTGACTTCCAGGTAATTCAAGATCCTAGTTTGAGAAGCACTGGAACTGTTTCAAACTGCTTCAGTACAAATGTGTTTTTGGATTCCAGGATTAGGTATATTCATTTATTCAGTCAATATTTAGTCCCCACTATGGCTAGGCTAAGAATGGCTTCTAAATGTTGGGGATATAGCAGGGAAGAAAACAAAGTGTCATACCTAATGGAGTTGATAGTGTAGGTAATAAACAAGGAGAATAATATATGTAATATAATTTCAGACAGTGGTAAGTGGTATGAAGAAAATAATACAGAATGAACACCTGAAACTCATGTAACAGTGTATATTAGCCATACTAGAATTAAGATAAGATAAAATAAAATAAAATAAAATAAAATAAAATAAAATAAAATAAAATAATAGAATAAAATAAAATAAAATAATATAGGATGAGAGTAGAGAATGACAAAAATGGTGGTTATTATAGTTAAGAGAGATCTTTTTGAGGGGATTGTCTGCTAGCCTTAGTTTTGAGGTAAAGTATGAAAGTTCAGCTTTCTCAAGGTTTTCAGTAGTCATATAGAAAGAATGGAGTGATGTATCAGGACCTGGTAGACATTTAATAAGGGAAATACCTGAACTCTTTTTATGGCTTAAGTTTTATACCTTCTCTATGTGACTCCTTAATTAATGGATGAAGAATATAAACCCTGGGGTGCCTGGGTGGCTCTGTTGGTTAAGCATCTGACTTAGGTCATGACTCAGGTCCTGATCTCATGGTTCATGAGTTCAAGCCCCATGTCGGGCTCTATGCTGACAGTTCAGAGCCTGAAGCCTGCTCCAGATTCTGTTTCTCCCTCTCTCTCTGCCTCTCCCCTGCTCATGCTCTGTCTCTCTCAAAAAATAAATAAACATTAAAAAAATAAAAAAAAAAAGCATCTCTGGTGATTCTTATCAAAAAAAAAAAGAAAAAGAAAAATGTAAACCCTGACGATGACTTGATCATATGCTGTGATAGTAACAGAATTAATATTGGAACAGAGATTCTGAATTTCTTGTGTACTCTGTTGAATCACACTTTGTCCTCTTTATTCTTCTCTTTTGCATTAAGACCATTAAAGTAGTCAATGTCTTTTCTTCTTCTTTCAAATTAAATGATTTTTTCTCCTATCTTCTCTCAACTTTTCTCTGGGCCATTGTAGAGTGGATGTGGTGCACTGAAATGTGCTGGGCCTTAGGAGTTCCCACCCTTCAGTGTGCTCTTTCATGAAGAACGCTGGGTCAGGAAGACCCTTGGGATAAGGGTACGGCAGATGTTTTTGTCCTCAAGTTAGGAGATGTTTTACTTCTACACCTACCAAAAGGTAGATCAGAGTTATGAAGTTAGTTTCAATTTTCAAAGCAATGTCTGCCTGAAACTCACATATTATATGAGTGCGGGATATTGTCACATAAAATCAAAGTTTTACAAAATTGCATTTTATAATGGTGCTATAACTTATGATATGGGATTTTTGAGATTCATGGTTTCGAATTCTGTACTGTGCAGCATGAACACATGGATTCAAATGTACCAGGCGGTTCTCATTCCTTTCTAGATTTCCTTCCTCCCCTTAAATCTCAGCACTGCCTTTTCAATACTGATTAGCAGACATCAAATCTCTTGTATCACCTTTTAGTTTGGTCATCACCAATACCTGTCATGGTTATGAATTTTTTATTTTCCAGGACTTCTAGAAAATATTTCCTATAAACAGACAGGATCTTCAGTGTGTTAATGTACTCTCATAATTGCTCCCTTTTCCTTTTAGAGAGAAGAGGGTGAAATTGGGCAGTAGAGGAGAATGATAAAATCTCCCTTTAATCTTATTCTCATCTGTTTTTTAAAATGTGTTAATTAAAGGGCAGTATAATACTCATTTAAAGAGAATTGCAAAAGATGTAGTTTTTAAAGTCCATTAATAGAAATGATGCATCTTGGTATTGGATCCTTTTGTGATGTGATTGGGGATGGGGTAGGTAAGGGGAATAATACAGTAAGAGTTGGAAATCTGAGTCAAGCTTTAGAATATAAATATTTTTCTCAACACTATCTTAGAATCTTAGGTTACTCTTTCTGGTAATGATGGTGCAGCCTGTATTAGACTAATTCTTCTGCAGTTAGCAATTGAACACTGAATAAAATATGAAAAATAGCTATTTAAAGGCATGGGGGAGCAAAAATCATTGTTGGGGAATTTTAATAATTCTCTTTTGATAATTGTTAGACCAACTAGACAAAAATGAATAAGAATAGAAAAGATATAAAAAAATTATTAATCAGCATGATCTAATTGATAATTAATTGGATACTTTACCCAACAGTGGCAAGATATTTATTCTTTTCAAAAGGACATGGAATAGTCACCAAGAGAAACCATGTGCTGGACCATAAAATAAATCTCAATGAATCTCAAAAGATTGAAATTTTATAGAGTATATTTTCTGACCACAGTGGATTAATTTAGAAATCAATCGCATTAAGGTATCTGGGACACTCCCCCCCGCCCCTCCATTATTTCAAAATAAAATAGCTCCTTTTAGGTAACCCATGAATCAAAGAAGAAATCACAAGAGAAAATAGAAAATATTTAAAAGTGAACAACTATGAAAATACAGTATATCAAAATTTGTGTGATGTGGTTAAAAAATGCCCAGAGAGAGATTTATAGCTTTAAATGCTTGTATTAGAGAAGAAGAAATAAGTTTCTACCTTATGAAGCTATAAAAATAATAGAAAGTGAAACTTGAAGTAAATAGAAAGAAAAATAAGATTAAAATAAAATTAACTAAATCAAAAGTTGAACCATTGAAAAGATTAAGAAAATAAACTTCTAGTAAAACCCATCTAGAAAAAAAGGGAGAAAGAAAACAAAATAATCAATATCAGGAATGAAAAAGGGGATATCACTACAGACATTTCATACCCCAAAAGGATACTATGATAATATGCAAATAGTTTATTTTAGTGGAGTACAATCTCCTGTAACTTTCTGAGAATGATGCGTAAAGGGTAATTTGCTTTTTGAAAACTTACATATTTTAAATCATATTCATGATTATTGATACTTTGGATATGGAATTCCATAATTGAACACAATTTCCCATCGTATTTAAAAGCATTGCTTCATTTTCTTTTAGCTTTTATTACTATTAAAATTCAATGCTATTCTGATCCTGAACTTTTCTATATGATTTCTTCTAATCTGGAAGCTATTAGGATCTGGAAGCTATTGGAGAACTAAAGTTACAAAATAATACTCCTTCGCACCAAGTGTAGTCTTTCAGTTTGAAAATCAATTATTCCTTCCTTCCTTCCTTCCTTCCTTCCTTCCTTCCTTCCTTCCTTCCTTTCCTTCCTTCCTTCCTTCTCTTTCTCTCCCCCTCTCTTCCTTGCTTCCTTCCTTCCTTTCCTCTCTCTCTCCCGCCACTCCCTTTCTTTTTCTTTCCTTCCTTCCTTCCTTCCTTCCTTCCTTCCTTCCTTCCTTCCTTCCTTCCTTCCTTCCTTCCTTCTTGTTTATTTATTCATTTTGAGAGACAGAGAGAGAGAGCAGGAAGGGGCAGGGAGAGAGAGAATCCCAAGCAGTCTCCACACCGTTAGCACAGAGCTCCACACGGAGCTCAATGTCACAAACTGTGAAGTCATGACCTGAGCGAAAATCAAAAGTTGAACACTTAACTGACTGAGCCACCCACGTGCCCTAAAAACCAATATTCTAAATTCTTGGAAATTATCTAATTTTTTTAAAAGGTTTTTTTCCTGTTTGCATTGTGCATAACTCCTAGTGGTCTACTTCCTATTCATGTTTTCCTTTTCAAACTTTATGAAAGAAATAAACTAAGAAGAATTATCTTTCAGCTTTTTTGTTAAAATTTAAATTTTAATGCTAAAAAAATTTTAACAATGCTTTATTATTCTCCAAATTTTACTTTTGAAATACATAGAATGTCCTCACATTGTTTTATGACTGCTATTCGTCTTTTCTCTGAGATTATTCACAATAAATGGCTTCTTACTCTCTTTGTATTGTTTCCCTTTCCTGAGTTCCATTTTAAAGAAAAAAATGCCTGTTTTGTAGGACTTTGTCTTTCAAATTGAGGGTTTCCTCAAAAAGCTAGCGTTGTTTGCTTTACTATTTGTATTTAACAGTGAGGCATCAAGAAATTGATGGTGACACCACAAAGCTGGCCGGGCTTGTTCATTGGGCAGGGATCTGGTAGTTGACTTGGGGAAAACACCTCCATCTCATATTAGGTCTTTTTCTCTCAAAAAATTCTCCAGAAACAAATTGTCTAATTTCTTGACTCCCAGTATTCTAGGAGTTGATAGCAAGAGGGGAATCATTGGTTTAATTTTTCTAGAGTCAATCTCTAATTTCTTTTTTTTTTTCAATCTCTAATTTCTTGATGAAATAGGATAGGGAAAGTTGTCAGGCTGAATGGCACAGGGGAAGGGATCTGGGAAAATAACTGCTCTCTCAATAGATTTTCAGCCAGTGCTCCTATTTTCAGCCCACTCCTTATCCTCCACCCTCTGTACTAAGCTACTTCTCAAATTCCTTATGCTTTCTGGGATTCTGGAATACCGATTGGCTTACTTCTTACTGGCTTCCCAACTTCAGGCACTTAGGTTTCATTTTCTCTGCTTTGCTAAGTCAGTTGCCATTGATCTACCTACTTTCCATCTTCCAAAATTATGATATCTCTTACCTATTTGTATTTTGGTGATATCTTAGGACAGAACAGAAGTCATCATGGGTATTCAAGCCACTATGTTTGATGAGTGGCCCTCCAAACAAGTTACAAAGAAATTATTACTTCAAAAGCTTCAAGGACCCTTAATTTGCGAATAGATGGTTCAACATTTTGCAATGATAGTGGTGTAGAAATCTTATTTCTCATTGCTCATTTCACCCTCCTTTAAGTACATACTTAAGTAATACTTCTCCCTTTCTACCAGATGTCTAGAGTTCCACCTTCCTTCTTTGGGGATAATTTGCTGTTAGGGTTTGGGGAAAACTGTCCTCACAGGGCAACCAATGGTTAAGGTGCTAGATGGTAATGCAGTGAAATTTTGACCAGATATCAATAAGATCACTTGGTGTCATGGCTGTGTCTTGGTAACAGGACATTAGTGTGGAGTAAGTGCTGAGTAGTGTGCCTGAGCAACTCACTTTCTAGTCAGCTTCTGGGCTTAATGGTCCTTTGTCCATCAGCCCACCTCCTGTGAGGCTTTGGTCCTTTATCTTTCTTGAACAACTTCCCTGGGATTATTTCCAGACTCTTCATGTTGTTTTCAACTTACCCACCCCTGCTTCTTCCTTTTATTCTAGAGGTATTCTTTGTTTCTCTAAAAGGTACTTCCTTATTTCTACTGTCTCCTCAAATTAAATTCTCTAGTTCTTTAGCATTTGAACTAATGGCCCCCTGATCTTTAAATCCTTCTAAGAGCTGACAGGATATATGTGCATGCTATTTATTGGCCTCTAAAAGTGAAGAAAACCCATCAGTTAAGCTTCTATCTTGAAACAGTCTGAATGTTTACAGGTTGCCATGAACTTTTGATGACTTAAAACCATGTTACCCACCAAGTCATTTGGAGGTCTTGCAGTCAGCAATTATTTTTTTTAAGTACTAATTTTGTGCTATGAATTTTGTGCTGTACAGAAGTGAACAGGAAAGAGAGTCCCTTTCCTAAGGGAGCTGGTGTTCTAGTTTGAGAGTTAAACAATAAACACCGAGACCAAAAAAGTATAAAAGAAACATTTTGTTTTCTTATTTCACCATATGTAAGTATATCAGATCATCATATTGTACACTGTAAACTTATACAATGCTGTAGTCAGTTATATCTCAATGAAACCAGAAACAAGTGTATCAGAGTGGAGGAATTATGTTTTCAATGTGGTAGTTTTTAGAGCAGATTTATGGGCCAGAGATCTTAGAGGAGTGGAAACACAGCTCCGAAAGAGGAAGAATAGAAGATAAATACAGAAGGTGAATATTGCGGCCACAGAGATCCAGCTGAAACCACAGATGCTGACTTCCTATTCAATCACACCAAATAAGATGATGTATATATACATTTTTACCAAATCATGTTGCTGACATTTCTTGATGAGAGGAAGAGGAAAGATTGAATCTTTTCCCTATAATAAATCAGTCACTAGTAAAATATAAAATGAAGAGCTGGAAAGTTCTTCCAGATAGCATACAAATGTCTTTGCAGGAAAGTGCTTTGCTATTAAATCAATCTGTGCAGTTGGGCCAGGTAATTCTCCTTTCTAAGTTGATTTTGTGGCCAAATTTTCATTATATCTTGAAGGTGGTATGTAAGTAAGACAAATGAAAGACAGGATAACGTTAGTATTCTGGCATTATGTTCATTTTATGCAGTTAGATTCTTTTTTCCATTTTAAAGACCTATTCTTAATTGTTCGAACGTTAATTTTATGTCTTCAGAATTTTATTAGGAAACATTTTTGAGATAGTTTTTTTACCATGCCATCTTGTCCAAAGTACTTGTGTTGTGTCAGTTTTTCTAACTGTGGTCAGGTGTGATGTGAAATAATTCTTCACAATAATAATGATATTCAGTTCTCTAGTTTATCTTTTTGTATATTTATAATGGGTTTGGTTCATGTGCACTTATCTCTTATTTCTCTCATCATATGCTATTTTTTAATCACTTACTTCCCAGGGGAGCATCAAAGGAATTATCTTCTGAATCACTTGTGTGATTCAGCAAGGTCAGTTTTGATTTGGTCATCTGGGGACTGTCTATAGAGCCAGCCCAATACTTTAGGCCAATAACTACTTTGTTCTAACAGTAACAAAGGAATTCTATCTGATTGCAGTGTGGAGGAACTCTTTGAGCCAGAAGAAATGCAATGGCTGATAGATGACAATGCTGATAGATGGCATGGTAAAGGGTCTAATGCATGCCCTCTGTAGAGCAGGGGAGCATGTACTTTTTGAGCACAAGATTTGGAGTCCTAACAGTTTACACCTGTGCCCAGTCTTTGCCATTCACCAGTTGTGTGACTTTGGGCCAATCCTCTCCGAATCTCAATTTCTTTACTAATAAAACAGAGACTTTAATATGGCTGCTATACCATGCTGCTGTATTTTTTTTTTTTATATGTAAGACACTAGGTGTGTAGGGTAGTATAAAGTAAGTTCTCAGGAGGACAAAAATGGAAAGAGATAGATCCTGTCCTAATATTTCCTGGTTTCCACACTTTCACTCAATAATAATGAAGACACTTCAAGGTTATTGACTAAATGAAATGGGGTTCAAGATAGGTTGGGCAGTATAGCCTAATCAAAAGAAATACAGGAAGACAGTGGGCAGGGCGGTGTTGTATAAGCAGTCAGGTAGCAACTTTTTCTTATAGTCTAAATTGGATTTACTAACCTAAATATCTGGATATTTTCAGTACTCTCTTATAAATCAGGTACTTTAATCTATTATTAGTACTTAAAATTTGGGTTAATAAAGGAAAAATCAAACTGGAAAGTTCCAGAGAAAAAAACATTACTTATGGGTTGAAATCAAAGACATAAAATCTTATAATGCATCAGACTCAATAGTCCCCCCCCCCCTTTTTTTTTTTAAACAAATCTCTGAAAGGGCTTCTCTTCTGATTTTTCCTTTTCCTTCTCTATCTCAGTCTGGCACAGCACTCTGTGGTGTTCAGTGAATATTCATGAAGACCAATTTCTTCCTAGTGGCAGCACTGCCTGTAGACAGAGAGGTTCACACTGATCACCTGTGATCTATAGGCCAAAATTTTCAAAATCAGTCTGGTTAATTCACAAACTGAAAAATAATATGTTTACACAAAACATTATACTTGTAATAGTCATATCTACAGATCCTTTTCTTTTTCTTTCAAATATTGCATTCACATTTAAAGAACGAATTTCCTGAATAATTAAAGTAGCTCACCTTTTTTACCCTGGATGTTTATTAGGAAGTCAGCCTTGTATGCAAAAGGGCTATGTGTTTATTCTTTCCTAATTTATGGGCCAGTAGAATTCTTAGATTAAGTTTCTTTCAGAACTGTTCACACTTTAGAAATGGACTTTATACTGGGGTTGGTGGAATCATTGCTGAAGGATCTGGAAGAACTTCATGATGCCAACGCAACAACTGACAAGATAGTTAAAGCAACAGCTGATTATATAATCCAACAACTTATTTGACATAGTATAGATTTTACGATGCAGAGAATAAAAACTTTCATAATCCAACCATTTATACCTGAATTCTAAGCACTGCCTTGGATTCAGAATGTTCCGACTAGGAAGAGATGGTTCTCTATATCCAGGCTCAGGCACATGAATTTGAAGTAGGCACAAAGAGGGGAAGGTTGAGGGAGAGAAATGGGGAGACTGAGAAAAAGACTGAGTAGGAAATGTGACTGCCAGCAAAACCAGTGTGTCTGGTGAGGTGAGAAGTTAATGTCCAATGGATTTCAGATTTCTTAGTGAAACATACTGTTGCAATACAAAGCAAAGAGGTGTGAAACCTGTTTGAATTGACATGCATGAACATTTATAGTTCTTTTAAAAGCTTTCAGTGGTGCCTGGGTGGCTCAGTGGGTTAAGCCTCCGACTTTGGTTCAGGTGATGATCTTGCAGTTCATGGGTTTGAGCCCCGCATCTGGCTCTGTGCTGATGGCTCAGATCCTGGAGCCTGCTTCGGATTCTGTGTCTCCCTCTCTCTCTGCCCCTCCCCCGCTCATGCTCTGTCTCTCTCTGTCAAAAATAAATGAACATTAAAAAAAAAAAGCTGACTTCCTGGAGCGGAAGATGGCAGTGTAGGAGGGCGCTGGGCTCACTGTGTCCTGTGGAATACTTAGATTCCACCCACACCTGCCTAAATAACCCAGAAAACCACCAGAAGACTAGCAGAACGGATTCTCCAGAGCCAAGCGTAGATGAGAGGCCCACGGAAGAGGGTAGGAAGGGCAGAGAGGCGTGCGGCTCCACGGTCTGGCGGGAGGGAGCTGGGGCGGAGGGGCAGCCCGCCGGCAAAGCAGAGCCCCCATGTCTGGCTTGCAAAAGTGGAGGGGCCGGAGGGAGTGTGTTCTGACAGTGAGCTGTGCTGTCAGGGTTATAAGTTAACAGGTCTGCTCAGAGAGCCGGAGGGAGAGTTGTTGAGCCTTGGACAATAGAGCGCAGCTTGGTGGGGAACAAAGACGCTCGCCAGGGCCATCTCCCTCGCCCATCCTCTAGCCAAAATACCAAAGGGAACCGGTTCCCTGTCAGGGAACTTGCTTGCACCGGGCAAATACCCAACGCTGTGCTTCTGTGGATCCATCCCTCCGGTGGCAGGTCTGACTCCCTCCCCGTGCTGCAGGGCCCCTCCGGAAGCAGATCACCGAAGAAAAAGCTAGCTGAGCCTGCCCCTCCCACCCCTGTGCACCTTGCCGATCCACCCCAGCTAATACGCCAGATCCCCAGCACCACAAGCCTGGCAATGTGCAAGTAGCCCAGATGAGCCATGCCACCCCACAGTGAATCCTGCCCCTAGGAGAGGGGAAGAGAAGGTACACACCAGTCTGACTGCAGCCCCGCCCACCAACACAAGTTATTCAAGACAGCACAGGGGAAGTGCCCCGCAGTTCCGCACCACTCCAGGGACTATCCAAAATGACGAAATGGAAGAATTCCCCTCAAAAAAAACCTCCAGGAAATAACGACAGCTAACGAACTGATCAAAAACGATTTAAACAATATAACAGAAAGTGAAAATAGAATAATAGTTATAAAATTAATCGCTGGGCTTGAAAACAGTATAAAGGACAGCAGAGAATCTCTTGCTACAGACATCAAGGCACTAAGGAATAGCCAGGAGGAGCTAAAAAATACTATTAATGAGCTGCAACATAAAATGGAGATGACCACAGCTTGGATTGAAGAGGCAGAGGAGAGAATAGGTGAACTAGAAGATAAAATTATGGAAAAAGAAGCTGAGAAAAAGATAAAAAAATCCAGGAGTATTAGGGGAAAATTGGAGAACTAAGTGATGCATTGAAGAGAAATAATCTATGTATAATTGGTATTCCGGAGGAGGAAGAGAGAGGGAAAGGTGCTGAAGGTGTACTTGAAGAAATCATAGCTGAGAATTTCCATGATCTGGAGAAGGAAAAAGGCATTGAAATCCAAGAGGCACAGAGAAATCCCTTCAGATGTAACTTGAATCGATCTTCTGCACGACATATCATAGTGAAACTGGCAAAATACAAGGATAAAGAGAAAATTCTGAAAGCAGCTAGGGATAAACATGCTCTAACATATAAAGGGAGACCGATAAGACTAGTGACGGATCTCTCTAATGAAACTTGGCAGGCCAGAAAGGAATGGCAGGCAATCTTCAACGTGATGAACAGAAAAAATATGCAGCCAAGAATCCTCTATCCAGCAAATCTGTCATTTAAAATAGAAGGAGAGATAAAGGTCTTCCCAAACAAAAACTGAAGGAATTCATCACCACTAAACCAGCCCTACAAGGGATCCTAGGGGGATCCTGTGAGACAAAGTACCAGAGACATCACTGTAAGCACGAAACCTACAGACATCACAAGGACTCTAAACCCATATCTTTCTATAATAACACTGAATGTAAACGGACTAAATGCACCAACCAAAAGACATAGGGTATCAGAATGGATAAAAAAACAAGACCCATCTATTTGCTGTCTACAAGAGACTCATTTTGGACCTGAGGACACTTTCAGATTGAAAGTGAGGGAATGGAGAACTATTTATCATGCTACTAGAAGTCAAAAGAAAGCTGGAGTAGCCATACTTATATCAGACAAACTAGACTTTAAAGGTTGTAATAAGAGATGAAGAAGGGCATTATATAATAATTACAGGGCCTGTCCATCAAGAAGAACTAACAATTATAAATGTCTATGCGCCGAATATGGGAGCCCTCAAATATATAAAACAATTATCACAAACATAAGCAACCTTATTGACAAGAATGTGGTAATTGCAGGGGACTTTAATACTCCACTTACAACAATGGATAGATCATCTAGACATATGGTCAATAAAGAAACAAGGGCCCTGAATGAGACATTGGATCAGATGGACTTGACAGATATATTTAGAACTCTGCATCCCAAAGCAACAGAATATACTTCCTTCTCGAGTGCACATGGAACATTCTCCAAGATAGATCATATACTGGGTCACAAAACAGCCCTTCATAAGTATACAAGAATTGAAATCATACCATGCATACTTTCAGACCACAATGCTATGAAGCTTGAAATCAACCACAGGAAAAAGTCTGGAAAACCTCCAAAAGCATGGAGGTTAAAGAACCCTACTAAAGAATGAATGGGTCAACCAGGCAATTAGAGAAGAAATTTAAAAGTATATGGAAACAAATGAAAATGAAAATATAACTATCCAAACGCTTTGGGGTGCAGCGAAGGCAATCCTGAGAGGAAAATACATTGCAATCCAGGCCTATCTCAAGAAACAAGAAAAATCCCAAATACAAAATCTAACAGCACACCTAAAGGAAATAGAAGCAGAACAGCAAAGACACCCTAAACCCAGCAGAAGAAGAGAAATAATAAAGATCAGAGCAGAAATAAACAACATAGAATCTACAAAAACTGTAGAGCAGATCAATGAAACCAAGAGTTGGTTTTTTGAAAAAATGAACAAAATTGACAAACCTCTAGCCAGGCTTCTCAAAAAGAAAAGGGAGATGACCCAAATAGATAAAATCATGAATGAAAATGGAATTATTACAACCAACCCCTCAGAAATACAAGCAATTAGCAGGGAATACTACGAAAAATTATATGCCAACAAACTGGACAACCTGGAAGAAATGGACAAATTCCTAAACACCGACACACTTCCAAAACTCAACCTGGAGGAAATAGAAAGCTCGAACAGACCCATAACCAGCAAAGAAATTGAATCAGTTATCAAAAATCTCCCAACAAGTAAGAGTCCAGGACCAGATGGCTTCCCTGGGGAATTCTACCAGACATTTAAAGCAGAGATAATACCTCTCCTTCTCAAGTTGTTCCAAAAAATAGAAAGGGAAGAAAAACTTCCAGACTCATTCTATGAAGCTAGCATTACTTTGATTCCTAAACCAGACAGAGACCCAGCAAAAAAAGAGAACTACAGGCCAATATCCCTGATGAATATGGATGCAAAAATTCTCAATAAGATACTAGCAAATCGAATTCAACAGCTTATAAAAAGAATTATTCACCATGATCAAGTGGGATTCATTCCTGGGATGCAGGGCTGGTTCAACATTTGCAAATCAATCAATGTGATACATCACATTAATAAAAGAAAAGATAAGAACCATATGATCCTGTCAATTGATGCAGAAAAAGCATTTGACAAAATTCAGCATCCTTTCTTAATAAAAACCCTTGAGAAAGTTGGGATAGAAGGAAAATACTTAAACATCATAAAAGTCATTTATGAAAAGCCCACAACTAATATCATCCTCAATGGGGAAAAACTGAGAGCTTTCTTCCTGAGATCAGGAACACGACAGGGATGTCACTCTCACCACTGTTGTTTAACATAGTGTTGGAAGTTCTAGCATCAGCAATCAGACAACAAAAGGAAATCAAAGGCATCAAAATTGGCAAAGATGAAGTCAAGCTTTCACTTTTTGCAGATGACATGATACTATACATGGAAAACCTGATAGACTCCACCAAAAGTCTGCTGGAACTGATACATGAATTCAGCTAAGTCGCAGGATACAAAATCAATGTACAAAAATCAGTTGCATTCTTATACACTAATAATGAAGCAATAGAAAGACAAATAAAGAAACTGATACCATTCACAAGTGCACCAAGAAGCATAAAATACCTAGGAATAAATCTAATCAAAGATGTAAAAGATCTGTATGCTGAAAACTATAGAAAGCTTATGAAGGAAATTGAAGAAGATATAAAGAAATGGAAAAACATTCTGTGTTCATGGGTTGGGAGAATAAATATTGTCAAAATGTCAATCCTACCCAAAGCTACCTACACATTCAATGCAATCCCAATCAAAATTGCACCAGCATTCTTCTCAAAGCTAGACAAGCAATCCTAAAATTCATATGGAACCACAAAAGGCCCGAATAGCCAAAGTAATTTTGAAGAAGACCAAAGCAGAGGCATCACAATCCCAGACTTTAGCCTCTACTACAAAGCTGTAATCATCAAGACAGCATGGTATTGGCACAAAAACAGACACACAGACCAATGGAATAGAATAGAAACCCCAGAACTAGACCCACAAACGTATGGCCAACTCATCTTTGACAAAGCAGGAAAGAACATGCAATGGAAAAAAGACAGTCTCTTTAACAAATGGTGCTGGGAGAACTGGACAGCAACATGCAGAAGGATAAAACTAGACCACTTTCTTACACCATTCACAAAAATTACCTCAAAATGGATAAAGGACTTGAATGTGAGACAGGAAACCATCAAAACCCTAGAGGAGAAAGCAGGAAAAAAACCTCTCTGACCTCAGCCGCAGCAATTTCTTACTCGACACATCCCCGAAGGCAAGGGCATTAAAAGCAAAAGTGAACTATTGGGAACTCATGAAGATAAAAAGCTTCTGCACAGCAAAGGAAACAATCAACAAAACTAAAAGGCAACCAACGGAATGGGAAAAGATATTTGCAAATGACATATCGGACAAAGGGCTAGTATCTAAAATCTATAAAGAGCTCACCAAACTCCACACCCGAAAAACAAATAATCCAGTGAAGAAATGGGCAGAAAACATGAATAGACATTTCTCTAAAGAAGACATCCAGATGGCCCACAGGCACGTGAAAAGATGCTCGACGTCGCTCCTCATCAGGGAAATACAAATCAAAACCACACTCAGCTATCACCTCACGCCAGTCAGAGTGGCCAAAATGAACAAATCAGGAGACTGTAGATGCTGGAGAGGATGTGGAGAAACGGGAACCCTCTTGCACTGTTGGTGGGGATGCAAACTGGTGCAACCACTCTGGCAAACAGTGTGGAGGTTCCTCAAAAAGTTAAAAATAGACCTACCCTATGACCCAGCAGTAGCACTGCTAGGAATTTACCCAAGGGATACAGGAGTACTGATGCATAGGGGCACTTTTACCCCAACATTTATAGCAGCACTCTCAATAATAGCCAAATTGTGGAAAGAGCCTAAATGTCCATCAACTGATGAATGGATAAAGAAATTGTGGTTTATATACACAGTGGAGTACTACGTGGCAATGAGAAAGAATGAAATATGGCCCTTTGTAGGAACGTGGATGAAACTGGAAAGTGTGATGCTAAGTGAAATAAGCCATACAGAGAAAGACAGATACCATATGTTTTCATTCTTATGTGGATCCTGAGAAACTTAACAGAAACCCATAGGGGAGGGGAAGGAAAAAAGAGGTTAGAGTGGGAGACAGCCAAAGCATAAGAGACTCTTAAAAACTGAGAACAAACTGAGGGTTGATGGGGGGTGGGAGGGAGGGGAGGGTAGGTGATGGGTATTGAAGAGGGCATCTTTGGGATGAGCACTGGGAATCTAATTTGGGAAACCAAATTGGTAAACCAATTTGACAATAAATTTCATACATTAAAAAATAGAAAAAAATTTAAAAAAAAAGCTTTCAAAATATCCTACATTCCTTGGCTTTTGAATTTTAAGTGTGTGTGTTTGCGTGTGTGTGTGTATGTGCATTGACAGGGGCCAGGTGGTTCGGGAGGCTTTGTCAATAAGTTTCTAATTCTTTAATTATAAACAAAACCACACCAGAGTAATATGTTTTAATTAGAAATCTAGAACCAGAGAGGGTTATCTCAGGGAAGTGTTTATTTTCATGTCTGCAGAGCTCATAGAAAGATCTTATCATTGGAGAAAACAGTGAAATAAAGAGTGTGACAGAAGCATCTAAGAGACAGTAGATACCTTGAGTAAGAAGAAGTTTGGAGAAAGTTCTCCAAATCACAGTTGATGGTTGTTTGCAAAATATATCTTGAAAACAAATTCTGTTAATATCGGGTTGGGAGATTTTATGGCATTTCTCAGATAATAGGGTGAAAGAAATGTATTACCAGTCTCTGATTAAAATAGTGTAGCTTGTAGTTATTTTTACAGTAACTTGCTTTTACAAGTTGCAAAGGGAAAGTGAACTCACTGATTTAAGTCTGATTTTGTAATAATAAAAAACATATATTGTAAGCAACGCAGAGAATAATATAACACCCATGTTTTGCAGAGAATGCTGCAGTATTGTTGCGAACATCTCTTCTACTCTCTAGAGGTCTTTAGGGTAATTCCTAGAAGTTTAATTGTGTCCTAGGGTATAAGCATCTCCAACTTTAGTAGAGATTGTCCACTGCATTTGAAAGAAGTAATGCCAATTTATACTCCCACCACCAGCAGTGTTTGGAAGACTGAGAGATCCTCTTTCCTCACATCTTTGTCAACACCTGGCTGGCATTTATTCTTTTAGCAACTGTTTATTGAGTAGCTAATGTGGTGGTATAGCAATAAAATAGTCCTTCTCCTTATGGAGCCTTCATCCCATGGGAAAGAGACAGACACTCTACAAATGTTTGTAGGTGGTTATAAGTAAATAAGGTAAGAGATAGCAAATATAAGGATGGGATGGGAGGGTATGGTGAGCTTTATTAGATCAGGCAAATCTTCCTAGATGAAATGACATTTAAGGAGGAACGTTTTTGAAATGGGGAAGCAAGTCATGTGGATATATGGGGGAATAGGGGTAGGGGAAATAGTAAGTGCTGAGGTGGGAGGATCCTTGTCTTTAAAATTTTTGTCTGTCTTAGGGCACCTGGGTGGCTTAGTAGGCTAAGCATCCAACTTCAGCTCAGGTCATGATCTCATGGTTCATGAGTTTGAGCCCTGGGTTAGGTTCTGTGCTGACAGCTTAGAGTCTGGAGCCTGGAGCCTGCTTTAGATTCTGTGTCTCCCTCTCTTCTGTCTCTTTCTCTCTCAAAAATAAATAAACATTAAAAAAATTAAAATTTTCGTCAGTCTCATAAGGTATGAGATAGTATCCTGTGATTTTGATGTACGTTTCCCTTATTATAAGGTTATTGATCATTCAGTTTCTTCTTCTCTGTGTAGCCAGTTTCATTTTTCATTTTTTTCTTATTGGTCAGTAGAATTTCTTTAGATATTTTAGATACTATTTATCAGTTTCCTGTGTTTTGCACATCTTTTAAAAATAATTAAAATTATTATTTCTTTGCATAGGCCATACACTCAAAAGAGTTTCTAATAATTTATTTCTGGAAACACACAAATCCCTATAAAGCAAACTTAAACATAGGAGGCAGTGTTTATAGGAGAACACCTCTTGGGTATAGAAAAAGTTAATCACCTTAATAATTTTTGGACAAACCAGTAATGAAAAGAATTTGTTTTTGAAAAAAAATCTGAATTATTTGGAAAATTTTCTTAATTCTCTACTTATAAATTACTTGTATATCCACATCCTTAGAAAGAGTTTAGTCACAATTATTTAGATCAGCACAAACAGAAATACAATGTGAGCCATAAATGGAAGCCACAGATGCAATTAAAAATTCTCCTAGAGTCACATTAAAAAAGGTAAAGGGGTGCTTGGGTGGCTCAGTCAGTTAAGCATCGGATTTCAGCTCAGGTCATAATCTCACGGTTTGTGAGTTGAAGCCTGCGTTGGGCTCTGTACTGACAGCTCAGAGCCTAGAGCCTGCTTCCGATTCAGTGTCTGCCTCTCTGCCCCTACCCTACTTGCACTCCACTCTCTCTGTCTCTGTCTCTCTCTCTCAAAAATAACCATTAAAAAAAAAAAAAGGTAAAAAGAAACAGGTAAACTTCAATTTAGTTATTTATATCTTTTATTGAACTCAACATATTAAAAATGTTTGATTTCAGTGTATAATCACTTTAAAAATTGTTGAAATATTTTATATTACTTAAAAATACTAATTCTTTTAAATCTGATATGAATTTAGTTACAGCATATTTCAGTTGGGATTAACTACATTTGAAAAGCTCAATAGCCACATGAGGTCGATGCCTACTGTATTGGACAGTGTTGCTCTGTATCACTTGACATGATACAGTGCCCTCTACCCCCAGTTGTCTATGAAGTTGTATAGATCTAAAAGCCCAGAGCTTAACAGGATTCCAAAGTAGCTAGGTTAATATTTTCTCCTTGTAAGGAGTGGTACATACTGCTACTCCAAAAAAAAGGATTTGAAATTTGAACTGTTTTAACACTGCTGGATAAAAGACCACTTGCCAAGAAAACCAAAAAAATACAGTCTGTTTTGAAAAATGTTTTTATGATATCATTTGTAAAATTAGCAAAGAATAAAGTGAAAGATTGCTTTAAGACTAGAATATACAGATGGCCAATAAGCACATGAATAGATGCTTAACATCACTAATCATTAGGGAAATGCAAATCAAACCACAATGAGATACCACTTCACACCCATTAGGATGGCTGTTATTTAAAAAAACAAAACAAAACAACCAAACCCAGAAAACAAGTGTTAACAAGGATGTTGAGAAATTGGATCTCTTGTGCACTGCTGTTGGAATGTAAAATGTTGCAGCTGCTACGGAGAACAGTATGGCAGTTCCTCAAAAATTAAAAATAGAATTACTATAAGATGTAGCAATTCTACTCCTGGGTATATGCCCAAAAGAATTGAAAGTGGGATCTCAAAGGGATATGTGTGCACCGTGTTCAGAGTGGCTTTGTTCACAGTGATCAGAAGCTGGAAGCAGCCTAAGTGTCCACCAGCAGCTGAATGGATAAACGAAATGTGATACATACACCTGATGGAATATTACTCAGCCTTAAAAAGGATGGAGATTCTGACACATGCTATAACATTGATAACTGTGAGGTCATTATGCTAAGTGATGTAAGCTGATCACGAAAGGACAAATACTGTATGATTTTACACATATGAGATACTTAGAGTAGTCAAATTCATAGAGACAGAAAGTAAAATGGTGGTTACCGGGGCTGAGGAGAGGGGGAAATGGGAAGATACTGTTGAATGGGTACATAATTCCAGTTTTGCAAGATGAAAACCATTCTGTGTATAAATGGTTTGAGATGGTTGCATAACAATATGAATGTACTTAATGCCAGTGAACTGTACACTTTAAAAAAAATGGTTAAATGGTAAATTTTAGGTTATGTATATTTTACCACAATTAAAATAAGTAAATTTTTAACAAGTACAAGGTTTCTTTGAAAGCAGTCTGCATTACTATCTTTTGTCTGTTCTTTATTTTCTTTTTCCTCCATTAAAACTTATTATCCTCATTTTCTTCCTTTTAAAAGTTTTTTATTTTTTTGTTTTATTTTTTTATTTTGAGAGAGAGAGAGAGGCAGAGGTAGAGAGGGAGAGAGAGAATTCCAAGCAGGCTCTGCTGTGTCAGTGCAGAGCCCAATGTGGGGTCCAAACCCAGGAACCCTGAGACCATGACCTGAGCAGAAACCAAGAGATAGACACTTTACCGACTGAGCCACCCAGGTGCCCCTTAATTATCCTCATTTTCTTTCTTTCTTTTTTTTTTTTTAAATATTTTTATTTTTGAGACAGAGAGAGACAGAGCATGAGCAGGGGAGGGGCAGAGATAGAGGGAGACACAGAATCTGAAGCAGGCTCCAGGCTCTGAGCTGTCAGCACAGAGCCCGACGTGGGGCTCAAACTCATGAGCTGTGAGATCACGACCTGAACTGAAGTTGGATGCTTAACTGACTGAGCCACCCATGCGCCCCAACCTCATTTTCTTAATCCATTGGTCAGTCAATGCTATTTCATATGGGAAGGGGTTACTCCTAGAAAATTCTAGGGTTCTTTCCAATAATTCATATAAAAAGTATAAATAGAAAGTCTTGTTGAAAACATGCACATAAAGACTTACATTCTTTTAGCATCTTTACTGGAATTACTGTTTGCCTCACACGAGCAACTTATAGGATTTCAAAAGAGATAAATTATATAGATTTAAAAAACGTAGAAGTAACAACATACTAATAACTGATTTTTTTTCTCTTCTCGCTATTTTTAGACCATAATTTTGGTAACTTGAAATAATTATCTGATATTTAATAAGAGGTATGGTTTTGTTTTCTAGCTTATATGTTCTTTGGTAACATACATTCACATTTTCTTTTTTAGGTCCTGAATTTCCCTGAAAGTTCCCCTTATTTCATGAAGAACTTGATTTAAATCTTGGTTCTTACTCTACTTGGTCAATTACATACTCAGGTAACACTGGGATTTAGAGCCCTCTTATAAAACATTCTGAAAAGTCCAGATTTTTACTGTGTGGCTCAGAGAAGTTTCATAAAATTTAAAGCAAACATGTAAAGGTTAAACATTTATAGGTGCTCTCTGTTTTAAACAAATTTCACTGTAACTTCTAACATGAGTAAGTACAAAACAAGTTAATTTTTTATCCCTCATGCTTCTTTAAAATATACTCTCTGAGGTGCCTGGGTGGCTTAGTCGTTAAGCATCTGACTTTGGCTCAGGTCATTATCTCAAGGTTCATGAGTTTGAGTCCCACATTGGGTGAGCAAGAGCCCTGACTTGGGTGAGCCTGCTTCTCTCTCTCTCTCTCTCCTTCCCTCCCTCTAAGGATTCTCTTTATGCCCCTTGCTCACTTGCACTCACCCCCCTCAAAAAATAAAAATAAAATGAAATATACTCTCTGGAAGTGGATTTCCTCCCCAAGGATGAAATCTGAGCAGGCCCTAAAACTTTTCTTGTGACTTTAAATAATAAAAAGTCCTAGAGTTACATTAAGCTCCAGATAGTCTCAATTCAGAAAATGGAATGCCCAATGTCCCAATAATTTTCAGAATTCTTAATGTGATTTAATATAAATTCTTTTCCCTCCCCCTGGAAAGACCTAAGGCAGCTGCTGAGGATAGAGGACAGGAAGCTTTTTACTTTCTTACATAACATCCTTTCCATTTGCTAGTTTTGTAGTGGGGAGGGTGGAGGGGTGGGAGGATCTGGATGTTCCTTCTTGTACAGACAGTGGAACAGGATGGTGGTGTGTTGTAGTGTAAGAGTCTGATGGTGATTTTGACTGTAATATAAGTGCCCGACACTAAGCTTTTGGTTGCCTAGGCATCCACTTCAAAGACCTTCAGCTCAGATAAATACAATACCAACCACACAACCAGATGCAGAACCAGGCCGTCTCACCCATGAAGTCCCTCTTTCTGGAAAGCGCTGGTTGATCTGGATAACTGACCATTTGACTGCTTGTCTTTCCCTTTCTGCTTTTTATTTTATTTTAATCTTTTTAAATCTTTATTTATTTTTGCTAGAGACAGAGAGAGGTAGGGGCAGAGAGAGAGGGAGACCCAGAATCTGAAGCAGGCTCCAGGCTCTCAGCTGTCAGCACAGAGACCAATGTGGGGCTCACTCACGAGCCACGAGATCATGCCCTGAACCGAAGTTGGCCACTTAACTGACTGAGCCACCCAGGTGCCCCTCCCTTTCTGCTTTTTATTTTATTTTTTTTTTCAACGTTTATTTATTTTTGGGACAGAGAGAGACAGAGCATGAACGGGGGAGGGGCAGAGAGAGAGGGAGACACAGAATCGGAAACAGGCTCCAGGCTCTGAGCCATCAGCCCAGAGCCTGACGCGGGGCTCGAACTCACGGACCGCGAGATCGTGACCTGGCTGAAGTCGGACGCTTAACCGACTGCGCCACCCAGGCGCCCCTCCCTTTCTGCTTTTTAATTCCACTCTTTATATATATATGTGTGTGTGTATATATATATATATATATATATATATATATATATATATTTATATATATATATATATACATTTAGGCTCGTTCCATAATTTGGCTCTTGTTGAAAGTGCTACTATAAACGTTGGGGTACAAGTGCCCCTATGCATCAGCACTCCTGTATCCCTTGGGTAAATTCCTAGCAGTGCTATTGCTGGGTCGTAGGGTAGATCTGTTTTTAATATTTTGAGGAACCTCCACACTGCTTTCCAGAGCGGCTGCACCACTTTGCATTCCCACCAACAGTGCAAGATGGTTCCCATTTCTCCACATCCTCTCCAGCATCTATGGTCTCCTGATGTGTTCATTTTAGTCACTCTGACTGGAGTGAGGTGATATCTCAAGTGTGGTTTTGATTTGTATTTTCCGGATGAGGAGTGACATTGAGCATTTTTTCATGTTGGCCATACAGATGTCTTCTTTAGAGAGGTGTTTATTCATGTCTTCTGCCCATTTCTTCACTGGATTATTTGTTTTCTGGGTGTGGAGTTTGGTGAGTTCTTTATAGATTTTGGATACTAACCCTTTGTCTGATATGTCATTTGCAAATATCTTTTCTCATTCTGTCAGTTGCCTTTTAGTTTTGTTGATTGTTTCCTTTGCTGTGCAGAAGCTTTTTATCTTCATGAGGTCCCAATAGTTCATTTTTGCTTTTAATGCCCTTGCCTCTGGGGATGTGTCAAGTAAGAAATTGCTGCGGCTGAGGTCAGAGAGGTTTTTTTCCTGCTTTCTCCCCTAGGGTTTTGATGGTTTCCTGCCTCACATTCAGGTTCTTCTTCCATTTTGAGTTTAATTTTGTGAATGGTGTAAGAAAGTGGTCTAGTTTCATTCTTGTGCATGTTGCTGTCCTGTTGTCCCAGCACCATTTGTTAAAGAGACTGTCTTTTTTCCATTGGACATTCTTTCCTGTTTTGTCAAAGATTAGTTGGCCATACTTTTGTGGGTCCAATTCTGGGGTCTCTATTCTATTCCATTGGTCTATGTCTCTGGTTTTTTGTGGCAATACCATGCTGTCTTGATTACAGCTTTGTAGTAGAGGCTAAAGTCTGGGATTGTGATGCCTCCTGCTTTGGTTTTCTTCTTCAAAATTACTTTAGCTATTTGGGGTCTTTTGTGGTTCCATACAAATCTGAGGATTTCTTGTTCTAGCTTTGAGAAGAATGCTGGTGCAATTTTGATTGGGATTGCTTTGAATGTGTAGGTAGCTTTGGGTAGTATTGAAATTTTAACAATATTCTTCCAATCCATGAGCACAGAATGTTTTCCATTTCTTTGTATCTTCTTCAATTTCCTTCATAAGCTTTCTATAGTTCTCAGCATACAGATCTTTTACATCTTTGGTTAGGTTTATTCCTAGGTATTTATGCTTCTTGGTGCACTTGTGAATGGGATCAGTTTCTTTATTTGTCTTTCTATTGCTTCATTATTAGTGTATAAGAATGCAACTGATTTTTGTACATTGATTTTGTATCCTGCGACTTAGCTGAATTCATGTATCAGTTCCAGCAGACTTTTGGTGGAGTCTATCAGGTTTTCCATGTATAGTATCATGTCATCTGCAAAAAGCGAAAGCTTGACTTCATCTTTGCCAATTTTAATGCCTTTGATTTCCTTTTGTTGTCTGATTGCTGATGCTAGAACCTCCAACACTATGTTAAACAATAGCGATGAGAGTGGACATCCCTGTCGTGTTCCTGATCTCAGGGAGAAAGCTCTCAATTATTCCCCATTGAGGATGATATTAGCAGTGGGTTTTCATAAATGACTTTTATGATGTTTAAGTATATTCCTTCTATCCCAACTTTTCGAAGGTTTTTATTAGGAAAGGATGCTGAATTTTGTTAAATGCTTTTTCTGCATCAATTGACAGGATCATATGGTTCTTATCTTTTCTTTTATTAATGTGGTGTATCACATTGATTGATTTGTAAATATTGAACAAGACCTGCAGCCCAGGAATGAATCCTACTTGATCATGGTGAATAATTCTTTTTATAAGCTGTTGAATTCGATTTGCTAGTATCTTATTGAGAATTTTTGCATCCATATTCATCAGGGATATTGGCCTGTAGTTCTCTTTTTTTGCTGGGTCTCTGTCTGGTTTAGGAATCAAAGTAATGCTGGCTTCATAGAATGAATCTGGAAGTTTTCCTTCCCTTTCTATTTTTTGGAACAACTTGAGAAGGAGAGGTATTATCTCTGCTTTAAATGTCTGGTAGAATTCCCCAGTGCAGCCATCTGGTCCTGGACTCTTATTTGTTGGGAGATTTTTGATAACTGATTCAATTTCTTCGCTGGTTATGGCTCTGTTCAAATTTTCTATTTCTTCCTGTTTGAGATTTGGAAGTGTGTGGGGTGTTTAGGAATTTGTCCATTTCTTCCAGGTTGTCCAGTTTGTTGGCATATAATTTTTCATAGTATTCCCTGCTAATTGCTTGTATTTCTGAGGGATTGGTTGTAATAATTCCATTTTCATTCATGATTTTATCTATTTGGGTCATCTCCCTTTTCTTTTTGAGAAGCCTGGCTAGAGGTTTGTCAATTTTGTTCATTTTTTCAAAAAACCAACTCTTGGTTTCATTGATCTGCTCTACAGTTTTTGTAGATTCTATGTTGTTTATTTCTGCTCTGATCTTTATTATTTCTCTTCTTCTGCTGGGTTTAGGGTGTCTTTGCTGTTCTGCTTCTATTTCCTTTAGGTGTGCTGTTAGATTTTGTATTTGGGATTTTTCTTGTTTCTTGAGATAGGCCTGGATTGCAATGTATTTTCCTCTCAGGATTGCCTTCACTGCACCCCAAAGCGTTTGGATTGTTGTATTTTCATTTTCATTTGTTTCCATATTTTTAAAAATTTCTTCTCTTAGTTTCTTAGGACAAATTCCTAATATCTAATTGCCTGGTTGACCCATTCATTCTTTAGTAGGGTTCTTTAACCTCCATGCTTTTGGAGGTTTTCCAGACTTTTTCCTGTGGGTGATTTCAAGTTTCATAGCATTGTGGTCTGAAAGTGTGCATGGTATGATCTCAGTTATTTTATACTTATGAAGGGATATTTTGTGACCCAGTATGTGATCTCTTGGAGAATGTTCCACGTGCGCTCGAGAAGAAAGTATATTCTGTTGCTTTGGGATGTAGAGTTGTAAATATATCTATCAAGTCCATCTGATCCAATATATCATTCAGGGCCCTTGTTTCTTCATTGATTCTCTGTCTAGATGATCTATCCATTGTTGTAAGTGGAGTATTAAAGTCCCCTGCAATTACCACATTCGTATCAATAAGGTTGCTTATGTTGTGAGTAATTGTTTTATATATTTGGGGGCTCCTGTATTCAGTGCATAGACATTTATAATTGTTAGCTCTTCCTGAAGGATAGACCCTGTAATTATAATTATCTTCATCTCTTGTTACAGCCTTTAATTTAAAGTCTAGTTTGTCTGATATATGTATGATTACTCCATCTTTCTCTTGACTTCCAGTAGCATGATAGGTAATTCTCCATCCCCTCACTTTCAATCTGAAGGTGTCCTTAGGTGTAAAATGAGTCTCTTACAGACAGCAAATTGATGGGTCTTGTTTTTTATCCATTCTGATACCCTGTGTCTTTTGTTTCGAGCATTTAGTCCATTTACATTCAGTGTTTTTATAGAAAGATATGGGTTTAGAGTCACTGTGATGTCTGTAGGTTTCATGCTTGTAGTGATGTCTCTGGTATTTTGTGGTCCTTGCAACATTTCACTCACAGAATCCTCCTTAGGATCTCTTGTAGGGCTGGTTTAGTGGTGATGAATTCCTTCAATTTTTGTTTGTTTGGGAAAATCTTTACCTCTCCTTCTATTCTGACTTGCTGGAAAAAGGATTCTTGGCTGCATATTTTTTCTGTTCATCACATTGAAGGTTTCTTGCCATTCCTTTCTGGCCTGCCAACTTTCAGTAGATAGGTTTGCTACTACCTGTATGTGTCTATCTTTGTATGTTAGGGCCTGTTTATCTCTAGCTGCTTTCAGAATTCTCTCTTTATCCTTGTATTTTGCCAGTTTCACTATGATATGTTGTGCAGAAGATCAATTCAAGTTACGTCTGAAGGGAGTTCTCTGTGCCTCTTGGGTTTCAATGCCTGTTTCCTCCCCCAGATCAGGGAAGTTCTCAGCTATGATTTGTTCAAGTACACCTTCAGCCTCTTTCTTTCTTCTTCTTTTGGAATTCCTATGATACGGATATTGTTCTGTTTGATTGCATCACTTAGTTCTCTAATTCTCTCCTCATACTCCTTGATTCTTTTTATCTCTCTTTCTCAGTTTCCTCTTTTTCCATAATTTTATGTTCTAATTCACCTTTTCTCTCCTCTGCCTCTTCAATCTGTCCTATGGCCGCCTCCATTTTATTTTGCACCTCATTTATAGTATTTTTTAATTCATCATGACTATTTTTTAGTCCCTTGATCTCTGTAACAATAGATCTTCTGCTGTCCTCTATGCTTTTTCAAGCTCAGCGATTAATTTTATGACTCTTATTCTAAATTATTGTTCCGTTATATTGCTTAAATCAGTTTTGATCAATTTGTTAGTTGTCGCTACTTCCTAGAGTTTCTTTTGAGGAGAAATCTTCTGTTTTGTCATTTTGTGTAGTCCCTGCGGTAGCTCCAAACTGCAGGGCACTTCTCCTGTGCTGTCCGGAGAAACTTGTGTTGGTGGGCGAGGCCCCAGTGAGACCTGATGTCTGTCCCCAGCCCACTGCTCGGGCCATAGTGAGAGTGGTGTGTACCTTATCATCCCCTCTCCCAGGGGCAGGACTCACTGTGGAGTGGTGTGGCCACTGTCTGGGCTGCTTGCATACTGCCAGGCTTGTGGTGCTGCTTCGATGGGATCCGGCCAAGGGTGTATTAGACAGGGTAGTCTAGCTAGCTTTGCCCTCGGTGGTCCCCTTGGAGGGGCCCTGCAGCACTGGGAGGGAGGCAGGCCTGTTGGAGGGATGGATCCACAGAAGCACAGCGTTGGGCGTTTGTGCGGTGCAGGCAAGTTTGGTGATGGGAACTGGTTCCCTTTGGTATTTTGGCTCGGTGATGGGAGAGGGAAATGGCTCTTGCCAGTGCCTTTGTTCCCCCGCCGAGCTCTGTCCTTCTGGGGCTCAACAACTTTGCCTTCTGTAGGCCCCAGGGCGTTTTTCAAACTGTGGTTCCAGCTCATATCCCCGTGGGCTCTTTGTCCCTCAGTCTTTTTAGAGGGAGGACATGGCATCCTCTTGCCCTGCCCTCCCTGCTCTCTGAGAGCAGAGGTGTTGACTTTTAACAATCTAGTTGTTAAGTCCCGCTGGCTATCAGAACTCATGCAGTCCGGCTCCTCGGCTTTTGCAGGCCAGACCTCGGGGGCTCTGCCTTGCCTGGCAGGCTGCCCCTCCACCGCCCCGGCTCCCTCCCGCCAGTCTGTGTAGCATGCACCACCTCTCCGCCCTGCCTACCCTCTTCCATGGGCCGCTTGTCTACCTTTGGCTCTTGAGAGTCTTTTCTGCCAGTCTTCTGGTGGTTTTCTGGGTTATTTAGGCAGATGTGGGTAGAATCTAAGCCATCAGCAGGAGGAGATGAGCCCAGCGTCCTCCTATGCCACCATCTTCCCAGCAGTCTCTCTTCCACTGTTATATTTTAAATTTACCAGTAAAGAATGAACCCGTGAAACTCCAGGCACTCTACCCTTGAATCCAGTGAAGGCAGAACTTCAGGTCTGTGCTTTCTCTTTCTCTTTCCCATGATGACCTCCCTGTGTGACCCTGGCCCTGGCATACTGTGTTCCTTCCAAGACCTGTTTTTTTTTTTTTTTTTTTTTAAGTTCTCTGGTGGATGTTGCTGAAGTAGGTCTTGCAGTCATAAGAGCCACAAAGTAGTGTGGGCCCTGGTGAGTGCTCCACACTTTTCTAGCTGATAGCATTTCTTTTCTTTCTTTTCTTTTTTTAATGTTTTATTTATTTTTGAGAGAGACAGAGCAGGCGTGAGGAGGAGCAGAGAGAGAGAGGGAGACACAGAAACTGAAGCAGACTTCAGGCTCTGAGCTGTCAGCACAGAGCCCAATGCGGGGATCAAACTCAGGAGCCTTGAGGTCATGACCTGAGCCCAAGTCACAGCTTCACCGACTGATCCCCTCAGGTGCCCCCTAGCTGAAAGCGTTTCTATTGATAGGCTGAGACCAACCGAAAACTTGTGCTCTCTATGCCCAGCAAGCATTTAAAGCTGCTCCTGTGGACAGGTTTGCAAGCACTTGGAGCCTCCCTTGTGGGGCCCTCTGGCTGTGGATGCCAGGATGACCATCCCTCTGGCCCGGAGTTCTCAGGCAGGAGGGACTACCCCTCAGGCGGCCCCTCCCTTTAAGACCCCAACAGCTGTCATTGCCCCTCCTTTCAGGGTGGGGTTTTCTTGGGTGAGATTCAAAGAAGTGCAGACTGTTTCATCAGAATGGTCCACATCTAGTCCACAGGAGCTGGTCCCACGTTCTTAGACCCACTGTGGGAAGGCAGAGCTGTTTTTTTCTAGATCTGCTAAGTAGCAGATCTTCACTTTCCAGTAACCAACGTTGGGTCAGCTTGTCACTCCTTGTCTACACATTTTCTGTTAGCAGCGCCACTGTGTTTCCCAACAAAACAACAAAATGACAGTATTTTGTCATAGCAAAGACTGGTAAGGCCACAAATCACTTTTTGTATGTGATTAATTGTAATTAACACAATAAAGACAAGGACTTTAAGGTAATTTCATAGTGAGATTTACCTTAATTACAAATATCTAGGACTCTCTTTAGTATGAGTTGGCAGATAAATAAATTATTTAGACGAATCCATTTAGAGAATACGTGATTTCTATAAAACTGTCCGTATTAAGCTGGTGTCCCACTTTGTTTTTTTGTTTTTGTTTTTACATTTTATTTATTTTTGAGAGAGAGAGAGAGACAGAGAGAGTGCACAAGTGGGGGAGAGGCAGAGAGAGAAGGAGACACAGAATCTGAAGCAGGCTCCAGGATCTGAGCTGTCAGCACATAGCCTGACACGGGGCTCGAACCCATGAATCCTGAGATCATGACCTGAGCTGAAGTTGGACGCCCAACCGACCGAGTCACCCAGGGGCCCCCCACTTTGGTTTTAAGTGTGCCAAGATGTTCATCTCCTAATTCCTCAGCTGGCCAGGGCAGACCTGGTACACGTTTTATCATCTGTGTGTGTTCTAAAAAATGTAGAAAGACCCTGTGTTATACTTCATATTAATGAAAGAGACATTAACATGAGGGTTGAAAATAAATTAAAAAAAAATCAAACTTAGAGAAATTTTATTATGGGCTTTGGGTATGCAAATTGCTATTAGTAATTTCTATGATAAGTGATATCTACTGTCAACTCCTTATAAATGTCAGCAATTAACAGTGCATATTATATGCTTTTGTCATTTCCAAAGCTGACTGGTCTATACTTGTTTTGAAAATATGTCACTCTTTGAAGACTTTTTAGGAAGGGCGTATAATTTGTCAGCATCGATCATTTCCAGATTTCCAGGATTTTATGTGACGGGTCTTGCAGTGCTGGCCAAAGTTTAAAGTCTCTTATTTGATGCCACATAAACTCACTCACATAGATGATTAGTAATGATCAAGTACTTTTGCTAAATCTTTGGGTTTATAAGCATTTGCATGCATATTATCTCATCTGGTCATGTTTCTATATTAAGTATTGGGCTAACTTTCAGCAACAATGTACAGTTAAATTAAAATTTATTTATATTTTATGGAAATGAAATCTATCTTCATCTTGCTCATGATGGTGTGCATAAAATATATTTCTTCCCTTGACATTTGTTTGTGCAAAGAGATGGAAAAGGTAATGACTAAGTGTAATCAAAGTGTCTGTGTCTTCCAGTAGATCAAGCATAGGAAAAATTTTTATTTTTTAATTTACTGTTCTATTAAAAACAACTCTACATTTCTTTTACCATGGAGACCAATGAATTACCCTGCTGGAACCCAGACCTGATTCTGATAACAATATTTAATCAGGGCTGTGAAGTCGAAAATATTCTTTCCTACCTGATTCTTCTAAGGAGATTGAAGGATTATCTGACCTCCTGTAAAATTTTAGAGAGGGGTAGAGCTCCAGAGTCAGTGATTTGGTTCTCATTAAGATTTCCTAAAAATCACGAAAGGTGGAGAATCCACTAAGCTTGGTTTGTTCATTTTCCCTTCTGATTCATTACTTCCTGAGAGAAACTTGGCTAAACAGATGGACAGAAATCACAAACCTCTGTTAGATAGAATGCTTTGAAAGTAAAAGCAAACAGATTTCCATTTCCTTTATATTCTCAAGAGTGGCACAGAGTTTTGATGCACAAAGAAGGCTAAAATGATGTTTGTTGACTGAATGAACTAAATTTTGTGAATCCTAAATATGCTGTTGTTAAATGATAGACACATAATGAGGTACCCTGGGTAGCATCATCGTGACATCAAATATTTCCTAAATCGTGCCATTTAACTTAAAGAAATGTTTTGATGCTTTTTGAAAATGCAATTAAAGAAGTATAATTTGTGTACATGCTGATATAGATTAAGATCAGTAAAAACTTTTAAATTACATTCAGTAAACCATTGCTCTATATTGTTTTCCTCAGAATGCAATAAAGATTACCTTCTTTCTTCAATTTTAACAATCATTGTGTAAAGTTATGAAGTCGAAATAATTCAGCTTGGAATGTACTGGAGGCTTCACAGTTACTCTCCGGTGGTCCAAAGAGATAGTGTGAAAAAGATACCAGAAACCTAGTTCTTATTAATCAGAAATTGCATTTTCACACGTTCCTGATAGAGGGCAGCAAGAAAATTCAGAACTTGGATGACTTCTTAACATGTGTATATGAGTCATGAAGTGAAAAATATTGAAGGTTTAATGAAAGCTACGTTTACTCAGAAAGGTGTAACAATAGTTACCATCTTTCTCATATAGTCATTAGGTTCTTAATGGCACAGAAGGCAGGTCTGGTTTTCTAGTATGGTTTCATACTTGGGAGCGCTTATCAAAATGATTGTGTCTTACTGAAGTGTTAACTTTATTTACAGGGGAAATAGGTGACACAGATGAGTTTCCCCCAGAAACTGACCCTGAAACATTTACAGGCATTCCAAAATTTATTGGAAAGTGATCTGAGCATCAACAGCCATGGGGTAGTGAGGAGGCTGGGTGGAGTAGAAGGAAAAGGATCACTCCAATGTGGTTGTGTGATGGTTATTGATTTATTTTTTTAATTTGCATCCAAGTTAGTTAACATATAGTACAATATGATTTCAGGAATAGATTCCAGAGATTCATCCCCTATGTATAACACTCAGTGCTCATCCCAACAAGTGTCTTCCTTAATACCCCTTACCCATTTAGCCCATCCATACTCCCACAACCCCTCCAGCAACCCTCAGTTTGTTCTCTATATTTAAGAATCTCTTATGTTTTTCCCCTTCCCTGTTTTTATATTACTTTTGCTTCCCTTCCCCTATGTTCATCTGTTTGGTGTCTTAAATTCTACATGTGAGTGAAGTCATATGATATTTGTCTTTCTCTGACTAATTTCACTTAACATAATACCCACTAGTTCCATCCATGTTGTTGCAAATGATAAGATTTCATTCCTTTTGATTGCCAAGTAATACTCCACTGTGTATGTGCCACATCTTCTTTATCCATTCATCTGTCAGTGGACATTTGGGCTCTTTCCATACTTTGGCCATTGTTGATAGTGCTGCTGTAAACATTGGGGTGCATGTGTCCCTTCGAAACAGCACACCTGTATCCCTTGGATAAATACCTGGTAGTGCCATTGCTGGGTCATAGGCTCATTCTATTTTTAACTTTTTGAGGAACCTCCATACTGTTTTCCAAAGTGGCCGCACCAGTTTGCATTCCCACCAGTGGTGCAAAAGAGATCTTCTTCTCTGCATCCTCGCCAACATCTGTTGTTGCCTGAATTGTTACTTTTAGCCATTCTGACTGGTGTGAGGTGGTATCTCATTGTGGTTTTGATTTGTATTTCCCTGATGATGAGTGATATTGAGCATATTTTCATGTATGTGTTAGCCATCTGGATGTCTTCTTTGGAGAAGTGTCTATTCATGTCTTTTGCCCATTTCTTCACTGGGTTATTTGGTTTTTTTTGGGTGTTGAGTTTGATAAGTTCTTTTTTTTTTTTTTTTTTATATATGAAATTTATTGTCAAATTGGTTTCCATACAACACCCAGTGCTCATCCCAAAAGGTGCCCTCTTCAATACCCATCACCCACCCTCCCCTCCCTCCCACCCCCCATCAACCCTCAGTCTGTTCTCAGTTTTTAACAGTCTCTTATGCTTTGGCTCTCTCCCACTCTAACCTCTTTTTTTTTTACCTTCCCCTCCCCCATGGGTTCCTGTTAAGTTTCTCAGGATCCACATAAGAGTGAAACCATATGGTATCTGTCTTTCTCTGTATGGCTTATTTCACTTAGCATCACACTCTCCAGTTCCATCCACGTTGCTACAAAAGGCCATATTTCATTTTTTCTCATTGCCACGTAGTATTCCATTGTGTATATAAACCACAATTTCTTTATCCATTCATCAGTTGATGGACATTTAGGCTCGTTCCATAATTTAGCTATTGTTGAGAGTGCTGCTATGAACATTGGGGTAAAAGTGCCCCTATGCATCAGTACTCCTGTATCCCTTGGATAAATTCCTAGCAGTGCTACTTCTGGGTCATAGGGTAGGTCTATTTTTAATTTTCTGAGGAACCTCCACACTGCTTTCCAGAGCGGCTGCACCAATTTGCATTCCCACCAACAGTGCAAGAGGGTTCCCGTTTCTCCACATCCTCTCCAGCATCTATAGTCTCCTGATTTGTTCATTTTGGCCACTCTGACTGGCGTGAGGTGATACCTGAGTGTGGTTTTGATCTGTATTTCCCTGATAAGGAGCGATGCTGAACATCTTTTCATGTGCCTGTTGGCCATCTGGATGTCTTCTTTAGAGAAGTGTCTATTCATGTCTTCTGCCCATTTCTTCACTGGGTTATTTGTTTTTTGGGTGTGGAGTTTGGCGAGCTCTTTATAGATTTTGGATACTAGCCCTTTGTCCGATATGTCATTTGCAAATATCTTTTCCCATTCCGTTGGTTGCCTTTTAGTTTTGTTGGTTGTTTCCTTTGCTGTGCAGAAGCTTTTTATCTTCATAAGGTCCCAGTAGTTCACTTTTGCTTTTAATTCCCTTGCCTTTGGAGATGTGTCGAGTAAGAGATTGCTACGGCTGAGGTCAGAGAGGTCTTTTCCTGCTTTCTCCTCTAAGGTTTTGATGGTTTCCTGTCTCACATTCAAGTCCTTTATCCATTTTGAGTTTATTTTTGTGAATGGTGTGAGAAAGTGGTCTAGTTTCAACCTTCTGCATGTTGCTGTCCCGTTCTCCCAGCACCATTTGTTAAAGAGACTGTCTTTTTTCCATTGCATGTTCTTTCCTGCTTTGTCAAAGATGAGTTGGCCATACGTTTGTGGGTCTAGTTCTGGGGTTTCTATTCTATTCCATTGGTCTGTGTGTCTGTTTTTGTGCCAATACCATGCTGTCTTGATGATTACAGCTTTGTAGTAGAGGCTAAAGTCTGAGATTGTGATGCCTCCTGCTTTGGTCTTCTTCTTCAAAATTACTTTGGCTATTCGGGGCCTTTTGTGGTTCCAAATGAATTTTAGGATTGCTTGTTCTAGTTTCGAGAAGAATGCTGGTGCCATTTTGATTGGGATTGCATTGAATGTGTAGATAGCTTTGGGTAGTATTGACATTTTGACAATATTTATTCTTCCAATCCATGAGCAGGGAATGTCTTTCCATTTCTTTAAATCTTCTTCAATTACCTTCATAAGCTTTCTATAGTTTTCAGCATACAGATCCTTTACATCTTTGGTTAGATTTATTCCTAGGTATTTTATGCTTCTTGGTGCAATTGTGAATGGGATCAGTTTCTTTATTTGTCTTTCTGTTGCTTCATTATTAGTGTATAAGAATGCAACTGATTTCTGTACATTGATTTTGTATCCTGCAACTTTGCTGAATTCATGTATCAGTTCTAGCAGACTTTTGGTGGAGTCTGTCGGATTTTCCATGTATAATATCATGTCATCTGCAAAAAGCGAAAGCTTGACTTCATCTTTGCCAATTTTGATGCCTTTGATTTCCTTTTGTTGTCTGATTGCTGATGCTAGAACTTCCAGCACTGTGTTAAACAACAGCGGTGAGAGTGGGCATCCCTGTCGTGTTCCTGATCTCAGGGAGAAAGCTCTCAGTTTTTCCCCGTTGAGGATGATGTTAGCTGTGGGCTTTTCATAAATGGCTTTTATGATCTTTAAGTATGTTCCTTCTATCCCGACTTTCTGAAGGGTTTTTATTAAGAAAGGGTGCTGGATTTTGTCAAAGGCCTTTTCTGCATCGATTGACAGGATCATATGGTTCTTCTCTTTTTTTTGTGTTAATGTGATGTATCACGTTGATTGATTTGCGAATGTTGAACCAGCCCTGCATCCCAGGAATAAATCCCACTTGATCATGGTGAATAATTCTTTTTATATGCCGTTGAATTCGATTTGCTAGTATCTTATTGAGAATTTTTGCATCCATATTCATCAGGGATATTGGCCTGTACTTCTCTTTTTTTCCTGGGTCTCTGTCTGGTTTAGGAATCAAAGTAATACTGGCTTCATAGAATGAGTCTGGAAGTTTTCCTTCCCTTTCTATTTCTTGGAATAGCTTGAGAAGGATAGGTATTATCTCTGCTTTAAACGTCTGGTAGAACTCCCCTGGGAAGCCATCTGGTCCTGGACTCTTATTTGTTGGGAGATTTTTGATAAGCGATTCAATTTCTTTGCTGGTTATGTGTCTGTTCAAGCTTTCTATTTCCTCCTGATTGAGTTTTGGAAGAGTGTGGGTGTTCAGGAATTTGTCCATTTCTTCCAGGTTGTCCAATTTGTTGGCATATAATTTTTCATAGTATTCCCTGATAATTGTTTGTATCTCTGAGGGATTGGTTGTAATAATTCCATTTTCATTCATGATTTTATCTATTTGGGTCATCTCCCTTTTCTTTTTGAGAAGCCTGGCTAGAGGTTTGTCAATTTTGTTTATTTTTTCAAAAAACCAACTCTTGGTTTCGTTGATCTGTTCTACAGTTTTTTTAGATTCTATATTGTTTATTTCTGCTCTGATCTTTATTATTTCTCTTCTTCTGGTGGGTTTAGGCTGCCTTTGCTGTTCTGCTTCTATTTCCTTTAGGTGTGCTGTTAGATTTTGTATTTGGGATTTTTCTTGTTTCTTGAGACAGGCCTGGATTGCAATGTATTTTCCTCTCAGGACTGCCTTTGCTGCGTCCCAAAGCGTTTGGATTGTTGTATTTTCATTTTCGTTTGTTTCCATATATTGTTTAATTTCTTCTCTAATTGCCTGGTTGACCCACTCATTCGTTAGTAGGGTGTTCTTTAACCTCCATGCTTTTGGAGGTTTTCCAGACTTTTTCCTGTGGTTGATTTCAAGCTTCATAGCATTGTGGTCTGAAAGTATGCATGGTATAATTTCAATTCTTGTAAACTTATGAAGGGCTGTTTTGTGACCCAGTATATAATCTATCTTGGAGAATGTTCCATGTGCACTCGAGAAGAAAGTATATTCTGTTGCTTTGGGATGCAGAGTTCTAAATATATCTGTCAAGTCCATCTGATCCAATGTCTCATTCAGGGCCCTTGTTTCTTTATTGACCGTGTGTCTAGATGATCTATCCATTTCTGTAAGTGGGGTGTTAAAGTCCCCTGCAATTACCACATTCTTCTCAATAAGGTTGCTTATGTTTATGAGTAATTGTTTTATATATTTGGGGGCTCTGGTATTCGGCGCATAGACATTTATAATTGTTAGCTCTTCCTGATGGATAGACCCTGTAACTATTATATAATGTCCTTCTTCATCTCTTGTTACCGTCTTTAATTTAAAGTCTAGTTTGTCTGATATAAGTGTGGCTACTCCAGCTTTCTTTTGGCTTCCAGTAGCATGATAAATAGTTCTCCATCCCCTCACTCTGAATCTAAAGGTGTCCTCAGGTCTAAAATGAGTCTCTTGGGGCGCCTGGGTGGCGCAGTCGGTTAAGCGTCCGACTTCAGCCAGGTCACGATCTCGCGGTCCGTGAGTTCGAGCCCCGCATCGGGCTCTGGGCTGATGGCTCAGAGCCTGGAGCCTGTTTCCGATTCTGTGTCTCCCTCTCTCTCTCCCCCCCCCCCCCCCGTTCATGCTCTGTCTCTCTCTGTCCCAAAAATAAATAAACGTTGAAAAAAAAAATTAAAATGAGTCTCTTGTAGACAGCAAATAGATGGGTCTTGTTTTTTTATCCATTCTGATACCCTATGTCTTTTGGTTGGCGCATTTAATCCATTTACATTCAGTGTTATTATAGAAAGATACAGGTTTAGAGTCATTGTGATGTCTGTATGTTTTATGCTTGTAGTGATGTCTCTGGTACTTTGTCTCACAGGGTCCCCCTTAGGATCTCTTGTAGGGCTGGTTTAGTGGTGACAAATTCCTTCAGTTTTTGTTTGTTTGGGAAAACCTTTATCTCTCCTTCTATTCTAAATGACAGACTTGCTGGATAAAGGATTCTCGGCTGCATATTTTTGCTGTCTAGCACCCTGAAAATCTCGTGCCAATTCTTTCTGGCCTGCCAAGTTTTAAAAGAGAGATCAGTCACGAGTCTTATAGGTCTCCCTTTATATGTGAGGGCACGTTTAACCCTTGCTGCTTTCAGAATTTTCTCTTTATCCTTGTATTTTGCCAGTTTCACTATGATATGTCGTGCAGAAGATCGATTCAAGTTACGTCTGAAGGGAGTTCTCTGTGCCTCTTGGATTTCAATGCCTTTTTCCTTCCCCAGTTCAGGGAAGTTCTCAGCTATGATTTCTTCAAGTACCCCTTCAGCACCTTTCCCTCTCTCTTCCTCCTCTGGGATACCAATTATGCGTATATTATTTCTTTTTAGTGTATCACTTAGTTCTCTAATTTTCCCCTCATACTCCTGGATTTTTTTATCTCTCTTTTTCTCAGCTTCCTCTTTTTCCATAACTTTATCTTGTAGTTCACCTATTCTCTCCTCTGCCTCTTCAATCTGAGCCGTGGTGGTTTCCATTTTGTTATGCATTTCGTTTAAAGCGTTTTTCAGCTCCTCGTGACTGTTCCTTAGTCCCTTGATCTCTGTAGCAAGAGATTCTCTGCTGTCCTGTATACTGTTTTCAAGCCCAGCGATTAATTTTATGACTATTATTCTAAATTCACTTTCTGTTATATTATTTAAATCCTTTTTGATCAGCTCATTAGCTGTTGTTATTTCCTGGAGATTCTTCTGAGGAGAATTCTTCCGCTTGGTCATTTTGGATAGTCCCTGGTGTGGTGAGGACCTGCAGGGCACTTCCCCTGTGCTGTGGTGTATAACTGGAGTTGGTGGGCGGGGCCGCAGTCAGTCCTGATGTCTGCTCCCAGCCTACCGCTGGGGCCACAGTCAGACTGGTGTGTGCCTTCTCTTCCCCTCTCCTAGGGGCGGGATTCACTGTGGGGTGGCGTGGCCCGTCTGGGCTACTTGCACACTGCCAGGCTTGTGATGCTGGGGATCTGGCGTATTAGCTGGGGTGGGTCGGCAAGGTGCACAGGGGCAGGAGGGCCAGGCTTAGCTCGCTTCTCCTTAGGTGATCCACTTCAGGAGGGGCCCTGTGGCAGCAGGAGCGAGTCAGATCCGCTGCCGGAGGTTTGGCTCCGCAGAAGCGCAGAGTTGGGTGTTTGCGCGGAGCGAGCAAGTTCCCAGGCAGGAACTGGTTCTCTTTGGGATTTTGGCTGGGGATGGGCGGGGGAGATGGCGCTGGCGAGCGCCTTTGTTCCCCACCAAACTGAGCTCTGTCGTCCGGGGGCTCAGCAGCTCTCCCTCCCTTTGTCCTCCAGCCTTCCCGCTTCTGAGCAGAGCTGTTAACTTATGACCTCCCAGAAGCTAAGTCGCGCTTGCTGTCGGAACACAGTCCGTCAGGCCCCTCCGCTTTTGCTAGCCAGACTCAGGGACTCTGCTTGGCCGGCGAGCCGCCCCTCCGCCCCGGCTCCCTCCCGCCAGTTCGTGGAGCGCACACCGCCTTGCCGCCCTTCCTACCCTCTTCCGTGGGCCTCTCGTCTGCGCTTGGCTCCGGAGACTCCGTTCTGCTAATCCTCTGGCAGTTTTCTGGGTTATTTAGGCAGGTGTGGGTGGAATCTAAGTGATCAGCAGGACGCGCGGTGAGCCCAGCGTCCTCCTACGCCGCCATCTTCCGGAAAACTCTGATAAGTTCTTTATAGATTTTGGATACTAACCCTTTGGTTAAAGGATACTAACCCCTTTACCCAAAGGGTTAGTATCCAAAATATCTTCTTCCATTCTGTTGGTTGCCTTTTAGTTTTGCTGATTGTTTACTTCGCTGTGCAGAAGCTTTGTGATGGTTAATTTTATGCATCAACTTGACTGGACCATGGGGTGTCCAGATACTTGGCTAAATATTATTTCTGATTGTGTCTGTGAAGGTGTTTCTGGGTGAGATAACACTTGAATGATGGACTCAGTAAGGCAGGCAGATTACCCTTCCCAATGTGGGTGGATATCATCCATTCCAGTGGAGACATGAGTAGAAGAAAAGATGGAGGGAGAATTTATTTCTTTTCTGCCTGTTTGAGCTGTCATAGTGGACTTATGCCATCAGTCCGCAATTACCATCAGCTCCCCCGGTTCTTAGGCCTTTGGCCTGGAGACTGAATTACACCGCAGCTTATCTGTGTCTGCAGCTTGACAATGGCAGATCCAGGAACTTCTTGGCCTCTGAAATCATGTGAGCCAATTCCTCATAATATATTGCCATCTCTTTCTCTCTCTCATCTATTGGGTCTGTTTCTCTGCAGAACAGTGACTGAAACAAGTTGCAACGGGAGCCTCAGTTGACCCCACAGACAGTCCTGGAGCAAGGATGGTCCTCTAGAATTGGCCCAAATTCAGACACAGAAACTGGGCCATTATATCTCTGGGGAGGAGACATGATTTTGGGTGGGGTGGCTTTCTTTAGTGAGAGCAAGTCCAGAAAAGGGACTTTGTTGTAAGTACTTCAGTCCTAGAGTGGGGACCCAGGTGTCACACTGCAAGTCTACTACTGTAGGTAACCTTTCACAGTCAGTAATTCAAAAAACCTCAGCATATCATCTTTTGCAATCCTGTTGGAATTCAAATTTGGATTTCTAGAGATACAGACCCCCTTTCAATGGCTATTAGGTATGTCTTGATCATATTCTCTTTGTTTGGCATTATGCCATATATAATAATAAATAAGACCTACGACTTTCCCTGGGGTGTTGACAATGTATTAGAGGAAGGGGAGTCTTCAGTGGTGGAATACTGAGCATTTCGGTAGACTTAGGGTAAGGATGGAATCATTTCCATTATGGAAGACTTGGTTGTCAGTGCTTCCCATATCCCACTACATAGATGGTTAACCCACTCTTCTTATTCTTAATGTTATCTCTGATGCTTTCATAGAAATGAAATATGTCTCTTTTGAACCCTATGAACTAGCAGACAGTTTTAACAACTAATGCTTCTCTAGAATTTTTCAGTTTATAAAGTACAACATCCCTTTGTCATTATTTGAAAATACAAAAACAGAGGCCCAGAGAGGTTATATGATTTGCTCAGGTTCTACCACTAGAAAATGATGGACCTAGCATTCGCTCTTTTATTTCCCTGTATGACTCTGGTCACCTTGTGGAACTGCCAAGGAACCAAAAAAGGCCACTTACTGAGCCCATAACCACCAACCAGGTGAATCCTTCTTTTCAAGACAGCTGGCTAGTTTTCCTGGGCTATTGCAGTATTTAGTCCTATTATGAGAAAGATTGTTAGAATTTCTTTCCTTATCTTCTTAATTGAAGTATATTTTCTTTGGATGTATTTTTTAGATTAAAAGATTTATTCATACCTACTCTATTCCCCATGTTTTATTTACCTTTTTTTACAAAGTCTTATTTTCCAATATTGTAGCTTTTACCATACCCTGTTTTTTCTCTTAAAGCATGAAGATCAAACTCGAGGCCACAAGTTTTATTTTTTTACTTATAACCTTATAAAGGAAAAACAATTATCAAATATGGTTGAAAAAAATTATGGTCTTAAAAACTTTTTATTTTGAGGTATTACAGATTCATATGCATTTGCAAGAAATAGTACAGAGTGCACTTACCCAGTCTTCCTCAGTGGTAATACCTTGTGTACCTAATAGTACAATATCACAGCCAAGTTTACTTTCTATAACTTACGTATTATGTTCTTGCTAAAAAATCCTTTTTTTGTATTATGTGGCTAATTTATTCAGTAGTTAGAGGCAATAGAATGATTATGGGCTTTGGAGTCAGAAATAAGTTTGAGTCTGAAATCACCATTTGCAAGTTAGAAAAGTTGGTTCACTTTAGTTTCCTGTTTTGTACAGTTGGTGTCAAAGAAGGATCAGTGAAGTATTGTATGTAAAATCCCTTTGTCAATCCTAAGGACCTATGCCAGTGATTGCTTTTATTGGTATATTATTGCATGCTGTGTTTGTGGGCCACAGACAACAATTTCTTGCCCATTGTTTTAACAAGAAAACATTAAGTAAAATTCTTTACATTATTTCTTTCAAAGCCATGCTGGTTATTACCTGTTACCTTGTGCTTTTTTTTTCTTTAAAATTTTTTTAAATGTTTATTTATGTATTTTTGAGAGACAGCGAGAAACAGAGAGAGATAGAGTGCAAGCAGGGGAAGGACAGGGAGACAGGATGACACAGAATCAGAAGCAGGCTCCAGGCTCTGAGCTGTCAGTACAGAGCCTGATGGGGGGCTTAAACCCACAAACCATGAGATCATGACCTGAACTGAAGTTGGACGCTTAACCAACAGAGCCACCCAGGTGCCCCACCTTGTGCTTTTTTCTGTTTTATCAATCAATTATAAAAAAAAGTATTTGGAGGAAGTAACAAAGAGTCAAAGTTAAGATCACTATTTTGCAATTTTCAGAGTTGTTTCTCTCTCTCTTTTTTTTTTAAAAGATGAATAATTGGGGCGCCTGGGTGGCGCAGTCGGTTAAGCGTCCGACTTCAGCCAGGTCACGATCTCGCGGTCCGTGAGTTCGAGCCCCGCGTCGGGCTCTGGGCTGATGGCTCAGAGCCTGGAGCCTGTTTCCGATTCTGTGTCTCCCTCTCTCTCTGCCCCTCCCCTGTTCATGCTCTGTCTCTCTCTGTCCCAAAAATAAATAAACGTTGAAAAAAAAAAAAAGATGAATAAGACATTTTCCCTTTTAAATAATCAAGGAAACCTCTTCATCTATACAAGTGGTCTTAGGTGACATAATTGGCCATTGATTTAGACATTTATCCTTAAATAGTATTTTTTATGTGAAGACTATATGATAAATATGTATCATCTCCCTATTAGCTAAGTTTATGCTGTTTGTGTGTTACAGGTTTGTTTTTACCAAAAGGACATTAAATTTTATAATAGAGGATGATGTTTCTTTTTGAATTACCTGTTATGTGGGTCCGAAGCAGATGTGTAACACATCTTCAGAATTTTGCAAGGATATGGAACTTCTTGGCTTGTCCTTTTTTTTTTTTTTTGTACTAACCTTACTATTCATGGCACCAATTTACTTTTCTACCCACATTTTCTTTTTATCTCCATTTCTTGCTTGCTTGCTTTATCTTGTATTTTTAAAGCCTCCTTAAATCTTTTATGGGGCAAGCTAGGGTCTACATAAATGAATAATATCAGAGTCTTAACTTCATCCCATGAAGATGTACAGACTACTCACTGTAACTGTGGATATGTTAGGTGTTGCCTGTGCATAGGAATTTAGTATTGTTCAAACTTGTCCACAGAGAGTTTAAAATTCATGTGCCTTAAATTGATTTTATTAAATTGATGCCCTAAAAATTCTCTCAAAGGAAATACATGTTTTTAACAGCTGTTACAAATAAGATAGCTAATTGTTGATAATGATATTATGGAAAGTAAGTAATTATGTTAAAGTATTATAATGCAATTTCACAATGCAAGGGGCTCAGCTCTATGGTAGCAAATAATAAAACTTAAAAGTATGAAGCAAACACTGAAAGATTTGTTGATTTTATGTGTTTGAACAATCAAGTTTGCCACCACTGTTGCCATAGCGACCAAGCTGTCTATATGAAGTAAGCAACTAAATTTCATTGCTCCTTGGTGTAAAAATAGCCGTTGTTAATGGTTCTTGTCTGTGTTGGAATGCATAATAAAAAAATAAAACATACCCCCCCCCCCACCCCCACATACACCTTTATGCAAATCCCAAGCAGAAATCAATGGTCAGTCAGAGTGACCAACCTTTCCAGTATTCCTGGGGCTGAAGGCTTTTCCAGCACATGAGATTTTCATTGCTAAAACCAGGGCAGTCCTGGGCAAGCTGGGATGACTGATCATCCTACCAGCCCTTGTCCGTAGTTAGAATCACAGTTTGCCCACAGGTGTACTTCATTTTGTGAAATAGAGTTAAGTTTTGAGCAGGAAAATAACACGATGAAATGCTTTGGGGGATGATATCATGTAGCCTACAGGAAGGAAAGTCTGGAGGCAGGGAGACCAGCTGGAAGGCTATTGCAGCAGCCCAAATATGAGGTAATTGGATCTAAAGTGAACTCTTACCTAAATAAATGTGCTATGTCACACACTGGTGTGTGATTATAAAATAAAGCTACACTTCCATTTTCTAGCTAACATTTGGATGGGAGAAGGCTCCATTAACTTGATCGGATGTCCCCAAAAGTTGCTTCACGTAGGCCTACAAGTCAGCCTATTGGATGCCACGTGACACCTATTCACACTGTCCTGGTGCTCACTGTCCAAGCCTACTACCTACCTGCAGAAGTGCTGTGCCACTGCCAATCATAAGATGCCAGTGCGCGCGCTGAGTACTACCTTTGGGTTCTTCCAGAGCCATTGCTTCTTGGAGTCTTGAGCACTGGTTTGTAGAGTAGCCTGCTGTTCAGTTCTGGGCCACGCTTGGTCACTGACCAGTACAACTCTGCTGTGCCAGAGTTTCATAAAATCCCCAACTTCCTTCTCCAAAGGGGTCCCAAAGCCAATTCAAGAGAATAGGTAAGGATCAGATGCCATTCTATCCCTTCTGGCTCTTGCCTTTCTTCCAACCCTTCTCCAATAAGACTCTTCCCTCCTCTCTGTTTATAAAGCCAAAGCTCTCAAAAACATCAGGAAGGGCAAACCAGTTAGAGTGGGAGGAAGGAAAAGGCAGACATGAGACATTGTTTACAATTTTGGAACAATAGCTCAGTCTGCCACGATTGCTCTGCTTCCCAGACATCATTAAAGGTAGAGTGGCATTTTGGTTGGTGCTCCTCATGACCAGCAACATAGATACTGTGGGGTGGCATTGGGATATATTTTTGTAGCAACTCCTTTTTAAGAAATACACATCACCCCCTAATTCACCACCACCAAATATGAGCTCTGGTGTGGGTTAAGAATCCAAGGGCTGAATAAACATACAGCATAGGGAATATACTAAAAGGTATTGTAAAAAGTGTTGTATAGTGACAGATGGTAGTTATGCAGTGGCAAGCCTAGCAAATGTATACATTAGTATGTTGCATACCTGGAACTAACGTAACATTGTTCCTCAACTACAAATAAAAAAAAGGAGAATCCAGGGACTCTAAGAAAGAAAGTGTTGCCTTTTATAGATTAGAAATAGAAGTAGTCTGGGACAGATTTACTCTGTTCTCTTCACCCACTGTAGATCTTTGCTTTTCCTTTTGCATCATGCCTTGCCCTTGGAATTTGTCTGTTATGTTGCTGATATTTTTAATGGCATCTCCTTCTCCTCTCTATCAGTGCTCCCTTTTCCACTCTAGCAGGATGGGGCCAGCTCCTTATGTCTTTAGGTCCCAGTCCGTAAGGAAGTGAAAAATAGTGGTTAAGGCCCTGGGTGCAGACTGCCTGGTAATACATCCTGATATCTAACTTTCAGTGCCTTGATTTCCTAATCTTTAAAACAAGAATTAAAACTAGCACCTTCTTGGGCACCTGGGTGGCTCAGTCACTTAAGCGTCTGACTCTTGGTTTTGGCTCAGGTCATGATCTCACAGTTCCTGAGATCCAGCCCCGTGTTGGGCTCTGTGCTGACAGCATGGAGCCTGCTTGGTATTCTCTCTCTCTCCCTCTCTCTCTGCCCCTTGTGGATGCCCATGCTTTCTCTCAAAATAAATACATAAACTTAAAAAAAATAGCAACTTCTTAATTGGGCCATAAATAAATTACAATGTGTAGAGCAATTAGAACAGTGTCTAGGCATAGTTAGCACTATGTGTTTGTTATTGCTTTTGAGCCAGTGAGGAGCTATGCAGTTTACATGCGGCAGAGACCAGTTACTGTGCCATAGATTTTGTGAGCCATAGATTTTGCAACAACACAAGTTAGCAAACAATGTCTTCTTTTGAGTGGAAGCATTGGGGTCTTTAGCAGGGATGGCTACAGCTGACAGTATGCAGGAGTGATTTTTGTGTTATCGTTTTGTCATCGCCTTTTGATTAGAAACACAAATGATGAACAAGTAAGAAACCCCTCTATTCTTCATTTAACAGCACCATGCTCTAATAGTGAATAAATGAGACAAAAATTTCAGATTCTATAAATCAAATAAAGTAAAATTTTCAGTTCTCCAAAATCACAATTTTGGCATAAAACCCAGATATCCCAAAGCCTTACTTTTTGTGTGGGTACAAAAGAAATTCACATTATATAATCAGTAATTATATAATATAATTCACAAAAAAATAGTATATAACATATTTCAATATAAGATAGTCATTAAATTAAATTAAAATGATATACTACAAATAAGAGTTCACATCAATGTCTTAAGTGCTGCTGGCAACATAGCCTCCTTTCAGTACAGGATGTCTAGCTCTATGCAAAGTGTCTTTTCTCAAAGTGCCTCTCATGGATTTATGAACAAGTTTCTTCATGTTTTTCTTTTTTTATTAATTTTTTAAAATGTTTATTTATTTTGAGAGAGAGAGAGAGAGAGGGGGCGGGGGCAGGGGCACAGAGAGAGAGAGGGAGATACAGAATCAGAAGCAGGCTCCAGGCTCTGAGCTTTCAGCACACAGCCCAACATGGGGCTGGAACTCATGAATCCCGAGATCGTTACCTGAGCCGAAGTCAGACGCTCAACAGACTAAGCCAACCAGGCGCCCCTCTCATGTTTTTCAACTCATTAATATTTGCTATTCTGAAGGCATTTGAAACAATGTTTTATCCTTTTCCTTGCCCCACTGTCTTTACTAAGAGAACACCCATGCCAGGAGTGCTGGCTTTTTGGCATTCCCAAACATTCAGATTCTTACAGTTGGAGAACAGCAGTAATGTCCCTTATGCTGGGGACACTGGATGTCAGTGTTGTCACTGGGTGGAAGCCATGCAGTGGCCAAAACAGAACAGGCGAGAAGTATACCCATGCACAGAGGAAAGGCTGCTTTAATGGGGGAGACTCTGTGTTCACTGGAGGCTCTCCTAAGGGGCTGCGAACCTTTGAATTGCATGCTGTATTCTGCTGGCTATCCTCTTCTTTCCCCAGTTATTTCCATGCAACATGAGTATTTAGCATACTCAAATGAAGGGTGAAGAGAAAGCTCTAAATTTACTCAAGAATGGCCACCTAGGCTGTTCCTTCCTTATGTCTAATTTAAAACTATCACATATCTCCACCATTAGAGTTGTTATTAGTTCTTCAGTGAGTCCATTTATGTCCTAGTTAATCCCAGGGGGGAGATGTTCATGATATGGAGACAGTTTTTCCTTTTCCTGATAACCAATTTGCACTTAATTCTTCTTAACTTCTTCTCATTCTTTCTATTTAAAATCTTTGTGGTGTTTACAGTTCACAGAAAGAGTCCTCGTAAGCTGTTCTTTCCTCAGGCAAACCAAATGTGTTAAATGACGTTATTTTTCACACAAACATCAATTCTCTTTTCCAAATTACTTTTGATGTTCTCATTGGGGCTTTGGGCAAACTGTGTATATTGAGGTATACCTCCACTTTTTAAAATAGATGTATTTCTGAAGAGTGTGTTCAGAATTTTCAAATTGAATTCTACTGTTCCATTGACTGAGTTATGAAATTAGAATTGTGTTTCCCTGGGGGTGGAGGGAAATTCCATAATGGTCTTAATTAAAACTCCTGTTAGAGAAAAGGTGTACATCAAGGTTAGTTTCGTGTTATTGTACTGCGATGTTTCCTGGGAGTGTTAGTCTCAGTGGTGGTATATTTTGAGATTTCACAATAAAACCGGGGTGTCTCTAAACATTATGGCCCTTTGGCATAGAAGAAAGGCTTGGCTGCTGCAGCTATTTTCAGGACAGCGGCTGAGCAAGGGACTAGTTGCCATAACCTTTGGCCTCTGGCCCAGGGAAGATGGTACCAATGACCATGGCCGCCTTTATGAATGCCAGTCAGGCACGGCGACTGCACATTTTGGGTTTTTGAGGACAGCCGAATCTTTTTTTTTTTTTTTTTTTAATTTTTTTTTTTTTTCAACGTTTATTTATTTTTGGGACAGAGAGAGACAGAGCATGAACAGGGGAGGGGCAGAGAGAGAGGGAGACACAGAATCGGAAACAGGTTCCAGGCTCCGAGCCATCAGCCCAGAGCCTGACGCGGGGCTCGAACTCACGGACCGCGAGATCGTGACCTGGCTGAAGTCGGACGCTTAACCGACTGCGCCACCCAGGCGCCCCAGAGGACAGCCGAATCTTAAATATTGCCTCTGTGGGAATACTTAGGCTTTCTACTATTGTTTTACTTTTGGGTTCTGAGAGATGTTAACAGTATAAATGTGAGAAAATGACACCACTGAGAAGTGAATAATATTTATTCATCAGTCTAGAGAATGTAGATATGATTTTCCCATAACTTTATTAATGTAGTTCTAGTAAATTTTATATCTAGTTGATTGATTTTTGTTACCAAGAGACTGACTGTTTATTTCTCTTGTGTGTATATGAAAAGAGAAGAAGTAACTATATACTCAGGCACAGAAGAGAAGCAGACAGGAGGTAAACATCACAACCACTGATAGAAGTGAGAGGAAAAACTGAGTTTAGGGAACATTCTTGCTGGAAGTGCTAGATGGGAATAAGAAAAAAAAAGTGGCTATTACTTTTCTATAAATAACTTTCTAGTTACATTTCTCCTCATCTAACTTTTAGTATTCCACGTCGGTATTATTTTCCTTTTATTCATCATTTTTGTTTTCAATTTCCCTGTTCTCTGCCACATATGTAACCTCCTCAACTAATAGCCTTTCTGAGGGCTTGTTCGGGTTGAGTTGGAGATATTTCACCTTTCTGTATTTTATGTTTTATACTTATGAGGGGTCTTAAGCACATATTCCTGAGTATGGTCTGTGAAATTTCTGAGAAACCTTCTAGGGATAAAATAGCGATCGCTGAAGGAAAATGAAAAAGGAAAGTCTAGATGGTAAAGGGCTGACTTGGTTTGGAAAGCAGAAACCTGATGATAAGCGAAAGGGAAATAAACAAGAAATTCTAGTAGTTTGAGCCAGTCATAATGGCAGTGAGTCTGACTCTGAATGGACATAGAGAAGGCTCAGAATAATCTCCCTCACTCAACTGCTGTGGGACCTGACATGCCATCAAGACAGACTGGTCCTATAGATTCACTCCATGGGCATCGTAATTTAAAATGCAGAGTTCATGGTGTGCCTGTGTGGCTCAGTTGGTTGAGCATCAAGTCATGATCTCACTGTTTGTGGGTTCAAGCCCCACGTCGGGCTCTGTGCTGACAACGCAGAGCCTGGAGCCTGCTTTGGATACTGTGTCTCCCTTTCCTTCTCTCTGCCTCTCCCCCACTTGTGCCCTTTCACTCTCTCTCATAGATAAATAAACAAACATTAAAAAAAAATAAAATGCAGAGTTCTTACATGGCTGGCTCTTACCAAGAAGACAGCCATCATAAAACACCATTTAGCAAGAAGTAGTATGTTAGGGTTATTCCTTTTAGGTACATAGGATCTGGGCACTGAAGGAAATGAAGGTTGTTTTTTTTTTTTAAGTTTATTTTTTATTTTGAATGAGAGAGAAAGCACATAAGCAGAGGAGGGGGAGAGAGAAAGAGAGAGAAGAATCCCAAGCAGGCTCTGAACTGTCAATGCAGAGTGACTGTCAGTGCCCTATGGGGGCAAAACCTTTATCTATTTTGTTTATAGCTGTTTCCTCAGGGTCTGTCATGTAATGGGTTTTCAATAAATATTTGTTGAGTGAATGAATAAATGCAATTTTAAAATCTACAAAACTTGGACTGTACTGAACATGTATTCTGTTTTATAGCATTATATTTTATAAGCTACTTTTGCATAATATAGCATGAACATTTTTTAATACATTAAGCATTCTTCTACAGCATAGTATTTTATTTTAAGGATGCAATTTATTGCATTTAGTGGATGTGTCATAGTGTATTTAACCCCTATTATTTCTAATATTTTGATTACTATCTGAATAATATTATAATGAGCATCATCACTCTTAAACTCAATGGAGACGTTGGCTGAGTATATCTTGCTCAATATTCTATTCCAGGTGCCTAGAAAATACTTATCAATTGAGTGAATGTATAAATAAGTACATAGAAAATATTTGACTCATTTTTATTATTTCCTAAGGTAAAAACCTAGAAGTTGAATTGCTGGTTTTATATTTTCATTTTGTCAAACCAATTAATATTGTAAATATTAATAATAATTATTAATATATAATATTAATTAGTGATACAAATGATTAATTAATAATAAGTGTCCTCTTGAAAGTGGTCACTTCGTGTTCACACCGGCGGTTTCGAGGGCCTACTACTCTGTCAAAAAATGTTCAACAGGTAAAACTTCCAATTTAATTGATGACATATTTTAATTTGCATTATTTCATACCCAGAGAAGTTACATTTTTAACATTTATTGGCCATTTGCACTGCTTCTTTAATGAATCTCCTGTTCTTGTCCCTTGATGTTTCAGACATGGTTAAAAGTCTAGTAATGAGGTCTGGTCCTGCCATTCACTAGCTGTTTTGTTTTCGTAAGTCACTTAGCTTCTCTGAACTTCTATTTCCTAACTGTAATGTGGGAAGAATAATGGTGCCTGCCTTATTGGGGCTCCACTGTGCAAGTTGGCAAGGTATCTGGGCTCGAGTCAGCTTCGTGCTTATGGTACTGTCCTAACCTTTTTGTACAGCCCAGGAGAGTTGAGTTGTGAAGGAAAAAAAAATTTTTTCCTGGGGTTGTGGTAAGGGGTAAATGAGAAAAGGCATGTAAAATACATAGCACAGTGTCTGGTATAGAGTAAGTGCTAATAAATGGAGCTCCTGTTGCTGTTAACTTTATCTTTGTGTTACACTGTGCTGTTCTGGGGGAGATAATCATGTTTCCCGTATCTCTGGAATCCCGGGGCCTAACAGAGTGCCTGGGATACTTGTAACTATTAGTAGTGCCTTAGCTGCTCAATGTTTGTTATAAGATGAAAGACTGTGTAAAACCTTTGGTAACAATGAGACTCTTGTCTTAGCTAATGTTTCTGTCTCTTATTTAGCTACCTGTTCATCTGGTTTAGAGTATCTGCCTTGTCTTCAAGCCTGCTTGCTCTTCCAAATCTTGACCTCGGGTTAGCCAGGTTATGGTGTAACAGTTTCATACTGCCAAACAGAATTTTCAGACCCAAGTTTTCCTAGAGAGTTATGAGCTATTGCTGCCGATGAGCTGTCTAAACGGAGAGTCAATAGAGCTGTCGTTTCATCTATTTTTTTCTGTCTCAAAGGTATTTCATTACACATAGCTTCTCTAAAAATATCTTTACTATATTTTATTTAATCACCTGGGGAACACCCAGGAGAAAATAGACTTGTATTTATCCATAAATAACCAGGAGAGGGTCTTCTTTAGAAGTAAAGTGCTCTAAGGGGACTGATAACTGATGGCATTTTCTTTGCCTCTCCAGATATCCTTTAGAGAGATGCCCTGGAGAGATGTATGATGAAGTATGAATAACATGGAAAAAAAAAAAAAAAAACCAAAGCCCCCAAAGGTGCTTTGAAAAATAAGTAGAGAGAGGACCTAAATTCATGAAATCGAATGTTCCATTAAAATATTTTCCTCTCCCTATTGCCATTACCCATTTAATTTCACTGTGGGCTGGTCTTTTGGGGTTTCTGAAGGTCTCAGTTTAATTTGAGACTTTGCTATGGAACCAACTAGCACAAAAAGAAAGCCCAGTACAATGAATGCTCTGACTGCACTAATTATATTTATTGATTCCGTGTTGAAATGGTGGTCAAGCTTCCTTTTGGGAAATACTTACTTGATGGGAGAGTTCACATTTAGAGTTGACATTCCTGAATTAACATAACTACGGCTGAAATAATTTTTCTTTTTTATCATTCTTTGCCATGCCTTACTTAATCACTAAATGCTGTCTGCTCTGAGCAACCTTGATAGATGAGGGAACACGCTAGTAAATAACAGATATATTTGTAGTGCTTGCCAAATAAAAAAGAAATGCATCTTTGCCATTGCAATGTAACTGGAACAGATGTGTGAATATTTTAAAACATGGTTGATGTTGTAAATTAAGATTTTGGTCATTAGAATAAATTAAAATTTCTACCTAATCAGTTTATGATGTGGTAGAAAACAGTGTTGTTCACATGGTAGCCCTCTTGACAAGTCACCAGCCATCTGGAGAAAAAACAAACAACCCTCTCCAATTAATTATTAAGATGTTTAAAAAAATATGCATTATAGAAATATTTTGTATTCAAAAGAATAATACATAAATTCTGTAACGAAGTAACGTTTACTCTAACATAGGAAATTCCTAACATAGGAAATAAACTTATTGTAAAATGGTACAGAAAATAATAGCGCAAAAGAACCCGAGTTGTTTGTCTTATTAATTAGCTCATTTATATGTAACATGCCTGGTTTCAAAAAAAGTTTTAAGAGTATAAAATGACATATTTAAACACCGAGATCAGATAGCTTTTTAAAAGTGATAAAATAGGGGTAAAAGAAGAAAGAGAATGTCTGAAAGTAGCATGAAAACTTCTGGTAAGAGGCACACATTGAAAGTGTGTTGTCCAGTTTTTTGTGAGAGGTGGGTCACAAACTGAGCGCTAAACTTTCTAGTAGCTAAGCTGAGGGAAACATGGTTAGTTACAAGATTCACAGTGTTTACAAGATGAAAATCAAACCTGTTGCCCTGGAAAAGTGTAACTATTCCTGAAATGGAGCCCAGAGAGACTTTTCCCCAATTGATCCTCATGAGAGGATCATGCATAATTAGGGAACAAGATTTCACCTTCAAAAATATCCTTGCATTAAATACAGGGACACATTTCTTAAGTTATCCCTAATATAGGCCAAAGGCATCAGGCTGATGTACAAGTACCAGGCTTGCACAGGCCATGTCCAATGTGATGAGACTGTAGCAGTGGGGTGCAGGGTCCTGAGGCCACCAGAGGTGGGGCTATGTGTGTGGGGAAAAGCTTCAGTTCTCCTTGTGAGGTGTGATTGTGCAGTGCTTCCTATATTAAGACAGGCTTAAACTGAGCACTGAAATCAGAGTAGGAACACCATATGTAGACAGCCTGGTATGCTATTTTATAACACATTCAGATGATGAAATATTCATTTTGCTTTAGCTTTCTCATATTATTTTAGGTAAATATTCCTTTCAAAATAGCATTTATTCTTTTTTTGAAATTAAAAAAAAATACACCGCTAGTTAAACATTTAAAAAGATAAAAGTATAAAATAAAAAATAAAAGTCACTCAGAAATAAAAATGGTTAGTGTATTCATATATTTTCTTCCAGGTTTTTGTTTGTACATTATGTATGTACATGTGTCTTTCAAAATTGAGATCATACTGTATGTATAATTTTGCATCCTTTTAAACATAACATTATATTTTTTCTCCTGAGTAATTAACATTAAAAAAAAGCTTTAAATAGCTGCATATTATGTACATTTTAGTTCATTATAATCATTTAGGTTGTTTCTACTTTTTCCTAATTAAAAGTATGCTTCAGTAAACATTCTTATACAAAATTGTTTGGATAACTTCTGATTACTTCAAAGTTTTTCTAGATACATAATTATTGAGTTAAATAATATAAATATTTTCCAATCATTTGGTAACTAAATAGCAAATTGAAGTGTTTTTACTTTAGTTTACATAAAACTTGTGTACATATATATTTATATATACACATACACACATACATACATACATTTACTAAGTTATATTTGCATATTTGGGAATTTATTATATTCTTATAATAATCAGATGTATTTATTCGTAAAGCCAGATTTTTCTTTTTTTTTTTTTTACAGAATAGAAAACCTATCAGTAGTCCCCCACCTTATCTGTGGGGGATACATTCCAAGACATCCAAGAGATGCCTGGAACTGTGGTTAGTACAAAACCATAAAATATACTATGTTTTTTCTTATCCAGGCATGCGTATGATAAAATTCAGTTTATGCATTAGACACAGTAAGGGATTAACAATAATAAAATAGAACAATTATAATAATATACTGTAATAGAAATTATGTGAATGTGCTTTCTCAAAATATCTTATTGTACTGTACTCATTCTTTTTGCGATGATGTGAGATGATAAAATGCATATGTGATCAGATGAAGTGAGATATATAATGTAGGTAGTGTGACATACAGTGAGTCTACTGAGGACACATCAGAAGGAGGATCACGGAGACACAGCATCTGAAGCAAGCTTCAGGCTTTGAGCTGTCAGCACAGAGCCTGACGCGGGACATGAAACTGCGAGATCATGACCTGAGCCTAAGCTGGACACTCAACCGAGTAAGCCACCCAGGTGCCCCTGGTGTTAACTTTTTATTATTAATATTTTGTCTTCTAAATAGTAGAGCTATGGATGAATTATAAAGTACCCCTTGGGGGAATGGAATTGCATAACAGATAGGAGTTGGTCTGCATAATAGATTTTCAAGGTGATCTAACAGCAAGAGAAAAACAATCTCTTCCAAGACGGCCCTGAAAGGATCCTAGCACCTTTCAGGCAAACTGTTGACGGGCAGTAATGATGGAAGCTTCATTTGGCAAGTCCAGGTGGTGATAATCCTTATGAAGAGAAATGATGAAATAAGGCAAATGAATGGTTCAGCTAAGTACACATTTTCACTTCACATACTGCATTAGCACAGCAAAACCAATTTAATTCCTTGCACTAATGTATCTCATATACTTCCACAAATTTTATTTCAGTTTTTACATGAAGGCACATATTGAAAGAGAAATTTTGCTCCTTGGACATAATCAAAACTTATGAAATAGCAATGTCCTGAAGTTTGCCTATATATAATGCTTTCTTTGGTTCTTTGCCAGAGGTGGCTTCATAGGGGAGGTCACTTCACATGAGGTCCTCCTCCTGGTTCTCCAGGATAAGAAAGTGCTACATCTAAGAATTCTGCTCAAGAGTCAAGAGAGGTAAATAGTAAAGTTCACTTCTTGGGGTGCCGGAGTGGCAGGTCAGTTAAGTGTCTGACTTTGGCTCAGATCATGATCTCGTGGTTCATGGGTTCAAGCCCCGCATCAGGTTCTGTGATGACAGCTCGGGGCCTGGAGCCTGTTTCAGATTCTGTTTATCCCTCCCCTGCTCGTGCTCTGTCTCTCTCTGTCTCAAAAATAAATAAACATTAAAAAAAATTTAAAATAATAAAGTTCATTTCTGCACCGTTGATCCCAAAAGGCTTTGAAAGTGGGAGTATTAAATATTTTGAAGGGAAAGTGAGGCTGTGGATGAGGACTCAGATTCTTTTTTAAAAATTTTTTAAACATTTATTTATTTTTTGATAGAGAGAGATAGAGTGTGAGCAGGGAAGGGGCAGAGAGAGAGGGAGACACAGAATCTGAAGCAGGCTCCAGGCTCTGAGCTGTCAGCATAGAGCTCCATGTGGGGCTCAACTCATGAACTGTGAGATCATGACCAGAGCCAAAGTCAGAAGCCCAACTGACTGAGTCATCTAGGTGCCCTGAGGACTCAGATCTTAAAGAATCTTGATCCATCAGATATTTATCACCTTGGAATAAAACCTGTTTCTATCCTCAGAATTTGGAACATAATTGCTTTCAGCTTGAGAAGTCCTTCAGGATACAGTTTTTTTCTTAGTCTTCTATGCAAATATTTTCCAGTCAGACAAGGGGAAGAGTCTATTATCTGTACAAATTTAATTATAACAATGCATTTTCAATAGTGTGTTAACACTTAATAAAAATATTAGCATATGAGGAAATAAAAATCCATCCAGAATATCTCTCTGATCATGTATAAATGATATTAACATACAGTATTTCTCTAAATGCAAACTTATTGGACAGCTTCCCAGAGGGAATTTATAGCCCAATGATTTCAGTGCGTGAACTCATTAGAGCATGGCCCATTACCTACTGTGCAGTGGAAAAGCCAGCTACAAATATCCCCACCCTAAGTCCATTAGGAGCAGAGTTTTAGTCTGAATTGCCTTTACAGCAAAGGCTGTTACTGAATCTAGTGATCTCAACTCAATGAACTGCTAGTGTGTTCCTGTCCCTCCAGGGAGCTGTGCATTAGAATTGTGTGAGGTCCGCCTGTTCATGCTTCAGGTCTGCTTGGCAATTAATGCCAATGCATGTGAGTTGATGCTTTACCTAGTTCTTAAGAAGGATGATTTTTCCTCTCTCAGTGAGTTCCACTTTCTCTAGTAAAGCCTGGGATTTCACATCTGGGTAAATCCATACATATACTTTAATTTTGTTTGTAATGCATTGATCCTTTCTTGTGGGAGTCAAGCCATTGTTTTATTTGCAAGAAGAAACATTTGTTTGAAAAAAAATCCTCTGTTTTAAGGGGGCATACACAACATGTTGTTGTTTTTAAATAATTTAGTATCTTTTAATGTCATTTTCTACCTTTTGCTTTGATGCATCCTTGTGATATTGTATTTATTGCTATGGTCAAAAGTCATATCAAATTAACATAAATTTTCCAAGTATGTACAATGTATTCAGAGTTTGCTGGGCATTGGAAGTCAGGTTGCTTCCTTTGGAGAGCTGGTAATTGAATTAACGAGGGTAGAAAAGAATAACATATATCTACAACACTAGAAACTCATCTGTAATCAAATACTGGGTTATGTATACACTTAACTATTGTAAGAGAATAGAGATTGTCAGCTGGTGGAGCAGATCAGAAAGAACACAGTGTGCTGGGTGAAGGAAACAGTTGATCAGGGTGGGGTGAGAATGGAAGGGGGTGCACCTTGGGTGAGAAATGCATGTAGAGTTGGTAAGGCTTTCAGCACCAGGATCGAAGAGTTTGGTTTTGATTCTAAAATAGTAGGAATATATTATAGGAATTAGGAGGAATATAGTAGGAATTAGGGAGATATTAGGTTTTAGGAAGATATATATGGCAGTGTTGTGTAGATACAATTTATAGAGGGAGAACATAAAGGCAGCGTGAAATTTAAAAATTCATTATTCATCTATCTAATGGTCTTTTTAAGGTGTCCTAATTTGCCATTTGGTTTATTGTGTAATCAATTTTATGTAGGGTAAAAATATTCATTAGGCTTAGATATTTCAGAGTCTGATGATTGGACTTATTGCTTTGATTATTGCTTGAGGTTGTCTATAATAATTGTCAAAGTTGATCTATCATACTCTATATTCATCACTTCAACATCATATTTATGATTTTACCAGCACTTATTATTTTAAAGAATCTTCGATGGTTTACACTTGCTTGTGAGTGAATTTTGAGAGATTTCTGGAATCGTTAAGAAACTGTGTAAGTCAGCATAGGCTAAGTTTGCTGAAGTAACAAACAACCGCCAAATCTCATTGGCTTAACATCATAAAATTTTATTTCTGGTAAATGTTTATTTATGCTAAATGTCTATTGTGAGTCATTGCAATGGCTGCAGTCACTTGCAGCCCTTATCTCAATATGTTCTTCCATATTTGCCAAGGCAGGAAAAAAGGAACTTGGCAAATTATGTACAGTTTCTTAAGGCTAAAGGGATACATATAATTTTTAGTCACATTTTGTTGGCCAAGGTAAATGACCTAACTCTGCATAACTTCAAAGAAGTAGGGAAGTGCTATGCTATCATATGCTCAAAATAGGGGAAAATAGGGCATGTGTGAACATCTCTAATGACCACCACAGGGATATAACCCCTTTTCAAAGCACTCATGAGCATAGGTCTAGAAAGAATAATATCTTTCAAATGAAATTATTCTACTGAGAATTATTTCATCCACTGCTTAGGTCTATAAGCTCATAGGCCCAGAGCAAATTAGAATTTTAATGTAAATGGACAAGGTGACCCACAACAGGAGTAGAATATGATTCTCTATTATGAATTGGTAAGTGTGAGGAAAGATTGTAAAAACTTCTTGTCATGGAGGTTCAGTATTAGATGTATACTTGTATTCTGTACATTTTTAATGTGAACTTTAGATGGTGAAACAATTTGTATAATATATAAAAGTCATAAATATTTATTACATAGATACATGCTATTTATGCCTAAATACAGACGCATATATTATGTAGCTAACAACTGAGGGATGAATGATCAATGATGGTGGCTCATGGTGACTATAGGTTTGTATACAGTTAACTTATATCCTGGATGACCTCTGAGAGCACAGCATGTGTATTTTTAAAGTTTTAAGTTAGAGCATTAGAATATTAGAATAGGAACCATATTTAAATTTATCCCATAATCTTTCAGTTATATGCAACATACGATGTACCATTCCTGCATAACATTTAAACTTTATCTGTTGTTTCTTGAAGTTTCAAATTCCATGAAAAATCATTTTATTTGATGAAATTAGCGTGGTCCATAAGGGCTGGCTCAGAAAACAATCCAAGTGGTAGACATCCCTGACTGGTAATGTCAGTCCCTTCATCTCCAATCAGTGTTGTGTGTTTCAATTCTCTGCATCCTCAGGAGTAGCTACTTCTCAGGAAGCTCCTTGAAACCTTCTATGAGCGCATGCAGTGTTTGAGTGGGAGCATCTGCTAATGGGTTTGAAGTAAAAACTTGTGATTTTTAGCAATTGTTTGCATATGCCAAGATAGTGTAAAATATGACCTGTTTCTTTGATATGCTTTGGGTAGCCTTAAGATGTATGCTTAAATTTTTAGGAGTTAGGATTACAGTTGCTAAAGTACTATTGCTGGGGGTGGAAGAGAAAACATGGCCCTTCAAGATGGTATATAGAGGTAGCAATTGTCATTGTTCTTTTTTTTTTTTTTTACCTTTTATTTATTTTTGAAAGAGAGAGAGAGAGCAAATAGGGAGGAGGCAGAGAGAGAGGGAGACACAGAATCCGAAGCAGGCTCCAGGCTCTGAGCTGTCGGCACAGAGCCCGACATGGGGCTCGAACCCGCAAACCGTGAGATCATGACCTGAGCCGAAGTTGGACACTTAACCGACCAAGCCACCCAGGCGCCCAGCAATTGTTATTGTTCTAATGTCAATACATTGATATTAATAATACTAATCTCAGCGTGAGTCATTCTGCTTTGTTAACAGTAATTATGTTGGTAATGTTTATAATAGTTATGAGTTAATAAATGGTAATTGCACTGTCTATTGTATAATAAGTATTAAAAGATAATTTTATGTCAAGTTTCAGAAGGAAACTGAAATATAAAATTGTGAGTTAATAACTATTAAGGATGTAAAATAAAGGGTGTTTGGATGGGTAATATATCTTATTTCGGCTTCCCTATTTTAATCTGACTAAAAATGATTTTCAGATATTGAGTAATCAGTAGACACAAAGCTATCCTAGAGTTACTGAAAACTGCAAAACATCAGTAACACCAAAAAGGACCCAATGTTATGTTATTGGTACCTTCAGTGTTTTATTTGAGCTGAAGAACTGAGATTTCAGACATTTAAGTATAACACTGTTACCTAGACTTTTCAGATTCTTCATAAGGGACTTAGGGAAATGGTTATTTTTCAGAATTGTTTAATTAACTTGAAATCTGGTGTGTTCTGTATACTTTCACAAGATCTATTAGTAATGACGACCAAATAATACATATATCTGCATAAGCATGCACACATAAGGGTGAAATGTTTTCAATCAATTTATGTTAATATAGCAAAATTGATTTTCTCCTGGAGATTTTATTTATTTTTTTTTTTTATTTTTTTTTTTTTTTAATTTTTTTTTTTTCAACGTTTATTTATTTTTGGGACAGAGAGAGACAGAGCATGAACGGGGGAGGGGCAGAGAGAGAGGGAGACACAGAATCGGAAACAGGCTCCAGGCTCCGAGCCATCAGCCCAGAGCCTGACGCGGGGCTCGAACTCCCGGACCGCGAGATCGTGACCTGGCTGAAGTCGGACGCCCAACCGACTGCGCCACCCAGGCGCCCCTCTCCTGGAGATTTTAAACTGCAGGAGGTACCAGTTTGTTTTGATGGCTTTCAGATATGCATCACAGTATGGTCTTCTGCTGTACTTTTTTTCCTCCTAGGTTATCATCATGAGGACTCATCTCAAGGGGTCTTCTACTGATGATCTCAGCTCTTGCCCTCTGCTTATTCCCCTTTCCAGATTTCTTTCATCCTCCTAGGATGTAAGGCTTTTCTGGTAAGTTGCTTTATTTTCATTCTCTCTCAATTCACTGATATTCCTTATAAGAAGGCAATTCAGTGTATGCTGATATTTTCATGAGGGAGTGGGTGGGGCACAGAAGCCCAGGCATGTCGTCGTGCTCACAATAGGTTTGCTATCCTATCCTCTATCATATACATCCATAAAAATGGGATAGGTAAGGGGCACCTGGGTGGCTCAGTCAGTTAAGTGTCCAACTTCGGCTCAGGTCATGATCTCATGGTTCGTGGGTTCAAGCCCCACATGTCGGGCTCTGTGCTGACAGCTCAGAGCCTGGAGCCTGCTTCAGATTCTGTGTCTCCCTCTCTCTCTGCTCCTCCCTCACTCATGGGCTGTCTCTCTCTCAAAAATAAATAAACATTAAAAAAAATTTAAAAAATTGGGATAGGTAAGGAAGAGAGGTGTTAAAGTAACTAGATTAGGCCCAAGACAAACTTGCTTATGCTAAACCCCATGTCAATAAACCAAAACATTTTTCTTAGCTCTCCCAGAAAAGGAAGACCTAAGTGAAATGATCAGTACTTGCCTCTTCAACCCATTACCTGACCTGGCTCCAAAACTTTCCTTTGCTCTTTATAAAGAAAGTTACCCTTTTTATTTTATTTTATTTTTTTTTAATTTTTTTTTTCAACGTTTATTTATTTTTGGGACAGAGAGAGACAGAGCATGAACGGGGGAGGGGCAGACAGAGAGGGAGACACAAAATCGGAAACAGGCTCCAGGCTCTGAGCCATCAGCCCAGAGCCTGACGCGGGGCTCGAACTCACAGACCGCGAGATCGTGACCTGGCTGAAGTCGGACGCTTAACCGACTGCGCCACCCAGGCGCCCCGAAAGTTACCCTTTTTAAACCAAACAGCAAAGCCTTGTATAATTTCCTTGTTCCTGCTCACGTTGGTTTATAAAAATTTCTCGCATGTACAGCTCTTAAGTACTTCTTTCTCTCAGCTACATTGGATGCTGCTTGATTCATGAGTCATTGAATAAAAGCCCATAAAATCAGTATATTGTGGAAAAACTTTCTTTTAACAGAAGCAAGGACTTGGAAGTGTTGTAGGTGGAGTAGGGACAACCAAGGACATGGAAGTGAAATCAAGATGGTCCAGAATGAGGGAATACTAGGTCACACTCCTTTTCTGTATTTTTCCAGTTAAGGAAATACATCATCTTACTGTATCACATATATTAAGGCTGAGTCTACTTACATTCAAGCAGAATATTGAGGCACTTATGCAGATGATTTAAACCAAAAAGAAAAAATTCTCCCTGTTTACTTGGATTTTCTAGATAGTGCAGGCAAACAGGTATTTTAGGTCATGAATTATGCAGAAAATATCTTCAATTCATCATTATATTTTTTCCCTGAGCTTTTCACAAATACAACTTGTGAGTGAAATGTAAAAGGAATAGAAATATGTGTCAGAGATTTAGATTTCTTTTAGATTTATGTCTTACTGTTTGAGCTCTCACCTAATTTCCTCTGGAGATATCATGGTTTTTTACGGTTTTATACCCTGAACACATAGTCATTTGTTTATTTTCTTTGGTGTCTGATGTTTGTTGTACACTTTGGGAAACCCCTTTCACATTCAGGAAGATCACTGGTCACTTGTCAATCTAAAAAGAGACAATATTTACATTCTTTAACATTTGTATTCTATACTTAAAGCTTTTTCTTTTACAGAAGTGTGCCTTAGTGATTAGATACAATGTCAGTGAAGTCTAGACCATTCTAGGTGTTATTCAGGTAATGGGTTTGGACAAATGTATAATGACATATATTCATCATTAAAATATCACACAAAGTATTTTCACTGCCCTACAAATTCTCGATGCTCTGCCTATGTGTATATCCATCCCCTCCTCAGCTCCTGTCAATCACCAATCTTACTGTTAACTGTGTCTTCATGGTTTTGCTTTAATATGTATGAATCTTAGTTACATAATATGAAGTGAGAAAAAGTCCTAAAAGTTACACACAAAATGATACTCATTTTCATAAAGTTGAAAACAATTAAAATAAGGAAAAATGGAATTTTAGGAGTACATATAAATGCAATACCCTTATATAAAAGGGAAGCTTGGGAATGAGGAATATGTGATTCAGGATGATAGCTACCTTTGGTAGGAATCTGGGGATTGGGCCATGTTGGTACCATAGAGTTGATATAGGTTAATGTCAAGGTCCTAGCTTTGGTTATGGGTGGTAGATTTATAGGTACTTATTGCCTTATTAAAACTAATCAACTAACTAGAAGTGGGGATAAAAGAACAACTTCTAGTATAACTTAAAAAGTTCTCTTAATAAAGACCTGAGAAGATTTTTCTCTCAGATTGTAAAATCTGAGCTTATAAAATATTTCTGTTTTTGTTTTTTAAAAACAAAATAATATTAACTCAGGGCACCTGGGTGGCTCAGTCGGTTGAGCATCCGACTTCAGCTCCTGTCATTATCTCACATCTCATGGGTTCAAGCCCCAGGTAGGATTCTGTGCTGACAGCTTAGAGCCTGGAGCCTGCTTCAGATTCTATGTCTTCCTCTCTCTCTGCCCCTCCCCTACTCGTGCTCTGTTTCTCTTTCTCTCAAAAATAAATAAACATTAAAATTAAAAAAAAAATTCTATCAACTCCAAGAATTGTCTAACTGATTGCATGTTCTTTGTTTTGGCTCCTAGAAAGCTCAGAGTCAAATTTACAGGACACCCTTGGCAGTTGTACAGGAACTTATGGTATACGTTTTGGTGTCTAAGTTGTATCCTGCTTTCATATTATTATTTTACATAGTTTCTCTTAGTTGTGATTTTTTTGGTCTATTTAGAAAATACCATCTTGGGGGGTATATTTTTTATATGAGCTGCCATAAATCCCCCTCAGCTAGGCAGAGGATATAAATAAATGAAAGTGGGTTTCCCTGTTTTTGGACAGTATCCAGCATCTATTGCTTAAGAATGAGAGTGATATCTGATAATGAGTTGACACATTATTCCAAGGTATTAGTGTTTATTGTGTTTTAATTTGTTGGAAAGGAAGTGGTTATATTTGTTAGGATCCATCTGGTGGAAATCTATTAAATACAGGTGTTTTTTTTTTTAATTTTTTTTTAACGTTTATTTATTTTTGAGACAGAGAGAGAGACAGAGCATGAACGGGGGAGGGGCAGAGAGAGAGGGAGACACAGAATCAGAAACAGGCTCCAGGCTCTGAGCCATCAGCCCAGAGCCCGACGCGGGGCTCGAACTCACGGACCGCGAGATCGTGACCTGAGCTGAAGTTGAACGCTTAACCGACTGAGCCCCAATACAGGTTTTTTATAATAATTTTAAGTAGCTCTCTGGAATATCCATCATTCTGTGAAAGTCATCTCTTAGTTGTACTTAGTTATATAGGTTTTAAGTTAAGCAGAACAAATTAAACACTAACCTCAGAAAATGGTGTGAGACATTCAAGACTTGAGAAGTAGAATTGTCTCTTTCCAGGGCTGGCATATGGTCATGGAGAAAGCCAAGATTTAAGTTATAGGAATAAAGTTTCATTGAGTCTGGACTGCTGGTCCATTGAGAATAGACTCGACTATGTGTAGGAGAATATTTTCCACCCAGTGTCATCAGAGAACTGAATTGTCCAGGGTTGCTTTGTTTTAATGGTTCCCACCAAAAAGTTTTTTAACTGTCTTGACTCAGAGCCACTTTGTACAAAATTAAGAAAACTAACACCTCCCATTACACTATATTTAAAAAAGTGTTTTGGAGTAATGTTGCTAATAGGCAATATTGTGTTCACATTCTTTGAGAAATTTATAAGTTTTAGAAAAAATGATTTGTAAAAATTTGCTAATGATCAGTTATAATTTGTCCACTGAATATGATATCTTCAAAATCGGTGAATAAAATTTTTCTCTTTGATATATCCTTATAACCTTATTTTCATTTGTAATAAAAGAATGTAGCTATTTCTTGAGTTTCTCAGTCGTTTGGCATTAAACAACATTAATTGGAATGATAATTCTCAAAACAAGTAGAAGCATAGTTTTAGCTTTAAATAAACCATAGAGTTTTAGGAGATAATTTCTTCTAAGGTGTTTATATTAAGGAAAAAGTAAAAGCTTAGATGTCCATTTCTACTTCATTAGCATAATATATCAGAAACCCAGTGTAGAAAGAAGAAAACATTTCTCTAGATTCTAACATGTAAATTCCTGGCATTTCAAGACACAACTGATAAAGATCGGTTGAGAACATGTTGCTAACTAGACTAAAATCTACAAGTAGTATCATGTATCTTTTTAAAAAAAATGTTTTATTTATTAAAAAATTTTTTAAAATTTATTTTTGAGAGAGTGCAAGCTGGGGAGGGGCAGAGTGAGAGGGACAGAGGATCCGAAGTGGGGTCTGTGCTGACAGCAGAGAGCCCAATTTGGGGTTGAACTCACAAACCCTGAGATTATGACCTAAGCCAAAGTTGAACGCTCAACTGACTGAGCCACCCAGGGACCCTTATAAGTAGTATCATTTGAAATATATTTAGTTTTGTTTCTACACATTACCATAGATGGTACCACAAGTATTTTATTTTAAAATTTTCTCTTTTTAAAGTATTTTAAAATATTTTTTATAGGTGAGGCAATATGGCAGGTGTAGTAATGAATATAAAGATGAGTAAAATATAATTCTTGTTCTTAAAGAGAGCACAATTTAGTAATAGGGGTAAGACAAACATACACGAGTATATCACAAAGATCTAGTGGCATAAGAGAAGTATAAGGTAGAAGAGTTTATCTCCAATTTTGCTAATTATGAATAAGGTGGGCTGGATAAGGTGGGCTTATTCCTGGTTTGCTTGGGATAGTCCTAGTTTCTATCTATAACTGTATATAAGGCACCACTCTAATCTCAAAGACATTCCAGCTTGTAAGAAAAATCCTATGGTTATTCTATTTATGGATACAGCCACATTAAAGACTGGCTTTGAAGATTGGATAGGATTTCAACAGATGGAGATCTATACTATGGGGACCCTGGAGATGAACTGATTCATTCATATCTGGAAGGGTATAGACTTCAGGGAGAATGCCAAAGAAAGTGTTGCTTGGGCTGAGTGTTGAAGATGATTAGGCATTCATTTGTGGGCAATGTGAAGGAGGCAACATCAGGAAAAGCACAGAGATAGGAAATGCATGTCATATCTAGAGAAGTGCAAGTAATGGATATTGATAGGTAAGTAGTGAGAAATGAACCTGAGAAAGTGGTGAGAGGCCAGGCCTTGAAGGGTTTGCATACTTGCAGGGAACTGGGACTTTATCATGGAAGCAAGGAAGGTAGTGATGATGAGTGTCATTAAAAACTTCAGTCCAGAGAGGGTCATACTGAAGTTCGCATCCAAAAATGTGGTGGCAACATAGAAGAGAGATTGGGAATGTATGAGTTTGGAGACATTAGGACCAATTAAAAGACCTTAACAACAGTCACAGTAAGAAAGGATTAAGGTCTGAACCAAGATAATGACAATAGAAATCAAGCCATACATCAAAAGATAATATAGAAAATATATTTCTTAAGAGATTTCTCTTAGCTCTTGACCTGCATATAATTTTGCTTTTAAAATTAATTATATTTAAACAAACTTCAAACTTCAAAACATCAAGAACTGTATAAATTTAGTTTGAATTCATGAATTTAGAAAAATAAACCTCATTTTTGTTGACGATAATGGAATTCATTTTGCCATGCCAATAAATTTAAGAAACTGTATCATTCAATGTCTTGTTCTTCATTACCAGCATGGGAAAACATAATAAATTATGTTCCTAAATGCATCCCTCATTTACCAAACACCTGTTTATCTATACATGGAAAGTGAAGTTTAGAATTATAATAATATTTGTATAATTTAGGATGGAAAACACCTAGATATTTTGGATGAAAACAGAAGTTTTGGGTTGGAACTGGTTGGATAGCATCAATTATCCCGTTTATTTTGTGTACAGTCACAGCCTAAGAGTACAGGCTAATAAAATGGGCCTTTAAATGAAATATGCTTTGATGGGAAAGGCCTTGGGATCTTGTCTATTTCTTATGTCTTCTACCTGATAAATAGCTCCATATAGTACATGGGTAGAAGAAAGAATAAAACTGCATTTTCTTAACTACTCAGAGGCCATAAAAGTTTTGATATGTTCTTTTGGTTGATCCTAAAGCTGTAATACCCTTCGAGCTCTGGATGACTCATAAAAGTGCACTATAACCTTAGTTTGTACTTTCTTGATCTGCCTTTAACCAAATGGCTTGATTGCCTTTTAAATTGCTTCTTCATGACTACACTACAACTAAGCAGCCATTTGCTCTTTGTAGGATCTCAAAGAAAAAAGCTATATTGATATACGCAACACATGAATTGTGGAATCAAAGCAATTACTGAAAAATTGAAGATAATAAACATTCTTACTGAAATATCTGGATATTTAAAGAAAGAGAAGCCCTTTTCTGCTGACATGAATTATCTGAATGATTCTTGTTAGTCTTTAAATTTTGTTGGTGTGCCTAGACACAACATAATGCTCACTCAATGGTTTACTTTAATCTTATTTCCAAATCTCATTCATTGCTGTCTGACCATCTTAACTTCCTCATGGGAAATAGGTTGTTATAAGCCTAAGATGCTGTGACTTTCCTCACCAATCTTAGGTTTTGACAATGTTTATTGAATTCTTTTTAACCTAAACGTCATTTTAATCTTATTCAAATGTCCCAGGACTTAATTTAATTATTCATGCAGTCACTTCATTTAAGCAATACACAGTTAATTGAAAAAAGCCTCACCTAAAGGGGGGAAAAAAGCACAGAAAGTATAATAATATATACTCTTTACAGAGTATGTTTTATATGCAGGGCTTTTTACATGGGTTATCCAAAGTAATCTTTATAGCAAGATAGGTACCACTATTACCATTTTATGTTGAGACAGCAAAGACTCTTGCAACAGAGACTGAACCTATGACCTAGCTTGTTTTGACACTCTGCACTCCCATACACTAGACTGTACCCCAGGCAGACTTTGGAATTATGAGAGGTGATGAAGGCTGGTTTAAAAATGTAGCTCGTGCAGTTTGTCTTATACAATCATTTTCTTGAGAAGCTTCTGTTCTGTTAATCATTCACTTATTCCAATGTATTGTCAAAAGATACATAATAAATGTTCAGTTCTGCAATGGCAAATATGGAAGGATTGTCATTTGACCCTCTCATATACCACACATAGAATTTTGTGGGATGGCTCTTGAAGTGTTTGTCTAGCAGGTTGGCCATGCAAAAGAACACTGGCTCTTATTATTTCAAAAATGGAAATAAATAGGAAGAACCACAGGTTTCTCTAACCATTCTTTTCTCCCTTCTTATAACGGGGTCTCTTAAGTGTTTATTGGGCTCTTACTAGGATTCTAATACCTTGCCCCAAATTGCCGTATCAATAACCAACACACTGTGGAAATCTTGGAGATAATTTAAAAAATCAAATTCAGTCAGAAGCTCACTATATAACATTTTTCCTCTCTTGTGTCTCAGCGTAGATTAATTATCAATTCAGCACTGAAAAAGATACCAGAAACTTGCCTTAATAAATATTCTGGTCCTGTTTACTTGACAGTAGATACATGAGCATTTTGGAAAAGACTTAACTGATGCACAAGACCATGAGGTATTAGTTTTTTAATGGGAGAGTTAGCACCAATACTGAAAAACATGACCAGAATCTTGACTTTAAAAAATATTGATTTTGGTCAGATTGAAGAGAGTTGATTAGACCATGACTAGTTGTCAGTATCATAAATCAGGTTTGCACTAACCCTTATTTTTTAATGGTTGCTGAGTGGATTAACATTACAGAAGTGGAAAAAATTGAGGTGTAAATAACACAGTGGAGTTTGGAAGGAATTTGTCTTGATACATACAAATATGTGGACTTAATATTTATTTATTTAACCTTATCCTACATATAGTTCCAAGATCCATTTCAAATATTAGTTGTGGCCTGGGTGTCTGCTCTATAAAATGATAAATGTGAGTCAAATTAGCTCATTATTGCTTTCATTTTCTCCAGGCAGAGCAGCTCTTGACTGTTTATAGTTTTGAAAGTTAAATATAGTTTTTATGTCCCACCACAAAACCTACTCATTTTTTAGCATGATCCTACAGGATTGTTTTTATCTAATTGGAAAATTTTAGACTAGGAAGTCTTCTTTGTAACTTATATAAACTTGTAACTTATGTAAGTTAGAAGTCTTTGTAACCCGTGTAAGAATAAAGGGGGGCAAAGAGCTGAAGATATTTGAAGATGGTCATGGAAGGTGAAGAGACTGGAGTTAGCATTATTAAAAAGGAAACTGTCATTACTGTGGCCAGGAACACAGGCTTAACTATGGAGAGCCAAAAGAATCACAGTTTTCATCGTGTATGTTTTATGTTGCATTGCTGCTTAGTTTAAGAGTAGATATCAAATAATAATAATAAATAAATAAAAATATTCACGGTGGGTTCTGTTTCAGACATCAAAGAATGATGATGATGATGATAATAATAATTATGATAATAATAATAATAATAATAAAATGGTAAATACTGTGTGTTCTTTGCCAGGCATATTTCTTTTTATTTTCCATTAAAAATTTTTAATTCCAGTATACTTAACATACAGTTTTATATTAGTTTCAGGTGGACAGTATAGTGATTCAACAATTCTATACATTACTCAGTGCTCATTGACATAAATGTACTCTTTAATCCCTTTCATCTATTTCATCCACCCCCTACCCACCTCCCCTTTGGTAACCATCTGATTGTTCTCTATAGTCAAGAGTCTGTTTTTTGTTTTTCTCTCTCTTTTTTCCCCTTTGTTCATTTTATTTCTTAAATTCCACATATGAGTGAAATAATATTGTTTTTGTCTTTCTCTAACTTATTTTGCTTAGCATTATACTTTCTAGATCCATCCATGTTGTTGCAAGTGACAACATATATATATATACACACACACACACACACACACACACATATATACACACACACACATATATACACACACACATATATACATGTATATATAGATACATATATATATATATATATATATATATATATATATATATATGGCACCTCTTCTTTATCCATTCATCTTTTTATGGATACTTGGGTTGCTTCCCTAGTTTGACTATTGTAAATAATGCTGCAATAAACATAAGGGTACATATATATCCTCGAATTAGTGTTTTCATTCTATGGGTAAATACCCAGTAGTGCAATTACTGGATCATAGGGTGGTTCTATTTTTTAATTTTTTGAGGAACCTACATACTGTTTTCTGCAGTGGCTGTATCAGTTTGCATTCCTACCAACATTGCAAAGTGTTCTTTTTCCTCCACATCCTCACCGACACTTGTTGTTTTTTGTGTTTTTTATTTTAGCCATTCTGACAGATAAGAGATAATATCTCATTATCCTTTTGATTTGCACTTTCCTGATGATGAGTGATGTTGAGCATCTTTTCATGTGTCTGTTGGCTATCTGTATGTCTTCTTTGGAGAAATGTCTTTTCATGTCTTCTGCTCATTTTGAATTGGATTCTTTGTTTTTGTTGTTGTTGTTGAGTTGTATAAGTTCTTTATATATATTTTGGATACTAACCTTTTGTCATCTGTGTCATTTGCAAATATCTTTTTCCATTCATTAAATTGTCTTTTAGTTTTCTTTGTTGTTTTCTTCACTGTGCAAAGGATTTTTATTTTGATATAGTCCCAATAGTTTATTTTTGCTTTTCTTTCTCTTGCCTCAGGAGATCTATCTAGAAAGATGTTGCTGCAGCCAATGTCAGAGACATTTTTGCCTGTGTTCTCTTTTAGGATTTTTATGGTTTCGGGTCTTACATTTAGGTCCTTAATCCACTGTGAGTTTATTTTTGTGTATAGTATATGAAAGTGGTCCAGTTTCATTCATTTGTGTGTAGCTGTCCAGTTTTCCCAACACCATTTGCTGAAAAGACTGTCTTTTTTCCATAGGATATTCTTTCCTGCTTTGTCAAAGATTAACTAACCATATAATTGTGGGTTTATTTATGGGTTTTCTATTCTGTTCTATTGGTCTATGTGTCTAATTTTGTGCCAGTACCATACTATTTTGATTACTACCACTTTGTAATATAACTTGACGTCTAGAATTGTGATGCTTCCAGTTTTATTTTTCTTTTTTTTTTTTTTAATTTTTTTTTTCAACGTTTTTTTATTTTATTTTTGGGACAGAGAGAGACAGAGAGGGGCAGAGAGAGAGGGAGACACAGAATCGGAAACAGGCTCCAGGCTCTGAGCCATCAGCCCAGAGCCCGACGCGGGGCTCGAACTCACGGACCGCGAGATCGTGACCTGGCTGAAGTCGGACGCTTAACCGACTGCGCCACCCAGGCGCCCCTTATTTTTCTTTTTTAATATTGCTTTTTTTTTTTTTGACTATTCAGGATCTTTTGTGGGTCCATACAAATTTTAGGATTGTTTGTTCTAGCTCTGTGAAAAATACTGTTGGTATTTTGATAGGAATTGCATTAAATCGGTAGATTATTTTGGGTAGAATAGACATTTTGACAGTATTCTTTCAACCCATGAACATGGTATGTCTTTCTGTAATTTTGTGTCATCTTCAATTTCTTTCATCAGTGTTTTATAGTTTTGAGTACAGGTCCTTCACCTCTTTGGTTAAGTTTATTCTTAGGTATTTTATTATTTTTGGTTCAGTTGGAGTTGTTTTCTTAATTTCTCTTTCTCCTGCATCACTGCTAGTGATTAGAAATGCAGTGGATTTCTATACATTAATTTTGTATCTTGAAAATTTACTTAATTCATTTGTCAGTTCTAGTAGTTTTTTGGTGGAATCCTTAAAGTTTTCTCTCCATAGTATCATGTCATGTGCAAATAGTAAAAGTTTTACTTCTTCGTTATCAGTCTGGATGCCCTTTATTTCTTTTTGTTGTCTGATAGCTATGGCTAGGACTTCCACTACTATATTGACTAAAAGTGGTGAGAGTAGATATCCCCACCTTGTTCCTGACAATAGAGGAAAAGTTCTCAATTTTTCCCCATTTAGGATGATATTAGCTGTGTATATGGCCTTTTGTATATGGCTTCTATTGTGTTGAGGTGTGTTCTCTCTAATCCTATTTTTTTGAAGGTTTTTGTTATGAATGGGTGTTGTACTTTGTCAAATGCTATTTCTGTATTGAAATGTTCCATTGAAATGATCATGTGTTTTTTATCCTTTCTCTTTGATGTGATATATCATGTTGATTGATTTGGGAATATTGAACCACTCTTTCATTTTAGGAATAAATCCCACTTGATTAGGATTAATAATTTTGAAAATATATTGTAGAATTTGGTTTGCCGATATTTTGTTGAGGATTTTTGCGTCTATGTTCATCAGGGATATTAGCCTTTTCTTGTGGTGTCTTTATCTGGTTTTGTTATCAGGGCAATACTGGCCTCATAGAGTGAATTTGGAAGTTTTACTTCCTTTTTTATTTTTTAAAATAGTTTGATCAGAATAGGTGTTAACTCTTTAAATGTTTGGTAGAATTCACCTGTGAATCCATCTGGTGCTGGACTTTTATTTGTTGGGAGTTTTTTGATTACTGGTTCAATTCATTGCTGATAATTAATCTGTTCAAATTTTCTATTTCTTTAGTTTTGGTAGGTTTCATTTTCTAGGAATTTATCCATTTCTTATAGGTTGGAATTGTTGGAATATAATTTTTCATACTATTTTCTTATAATCCTTTGTATTTCTGTGGTGTCAGTTGTTATTTCTCCTCTTTCACTTCTGATTTTGTTTGAGTCCTCTTGCTCACTGTCTCTTTTCTATGAGTCTGGCTAAAGATATATCAATTTTATGGATTTTTTTCAAAGAACTAGCTCCTGGTTTCATTGATCTGTTCTATTGGTTTTTTATTTTTTATTTTATTTATTTTTATTTTTTTATTATTTTTTTTTATTTTTATTTTTTGAGGGGAACAATTTTATTTCCAAAAATGCCTCATTATTTTATTTACAATGTACAGTCTTTGACAAAAAAATTACAAGACATGCAAAGAAACATTAAAGTATGGCCCATAAGCAAGCAAATGGGTAATCAGTCAATAGGAGCTGTCCCTGAAGAAGCCTAGATGTTGTACTTAGTAGACAAAGACTTTTTAAAGCTATTGTAGATACGTTAAAAAAAAAAAACTAAAGGAAACAATGTCTATAGAACTAAACAAAAGTATGAAAAAGATGTCTTACAAATAAAGAATATCAATTCTATTGGTTTTTTAAAAAACCAAAGTCACTGTTTCCTTATTGATTTTCTGTTTATTTACTTATTATTTTATTTTTATTTTTACTTTTATTTTTGAGAGAGAGAGAGAGAGAGAGAGAATGGTGGGGGGTGGGGTGGGCAGAGGGAGAAAAAGAGAACCTTAAGCAGGCTCCATGTTGAGTGTGGAGCCCGATGTGGGGCTTGATCCCACAAACTGGGATCATGACTTGAGATGAAATCAAGAGTCGGATGCTCAGTTGACTGAGCCACCCAGGAACCCATGATTTTCTGTTTAGATGATCTGTCCATTGATGTTAGTGGGGCATTAAAGTCCCCTACTATTATTGTATTAGTATAAATCACTTCTTTTATGTTTGTTATCAGCCCTTTTATGTATTTGGATGCTCCCATATTGGATGCACAAATATTTACAAGTGTTATATACTCTTGTTGGATTGTATCCTTTATTATTATGTAGTGTCCTTCTTTGTCTCTTGTTATAGTTTTTATTTTAAAGCCTATTTTGTTTGATATAAGTATTGCTTCTCTGGCTTTCTTTTGACATCCATTTGCATGATAAATATGTCTCCATTCCCGTACTTTCAATCTGTATGTTTCTTTAGATGTGAGGTGAGTCGTTTGTAGGCAGCATATAGAGGGTCTTGTTTTTTATCCATTCCATCACCCTATGTCTTTTGATTGGAGCATTTAGTACACTTACATTCAAGGTAATTATTGATAAGTATCTATTTATTGCCATTTTGTTTGTTCTTCTCTGATCCTTTCTTCTCTTTATCTCTCTCTCATGGTTTGAGGACTTTCTTTAGTGATATATTAGGATTCCTTTCTCTATTTTTTGCATATGTATTACTGGCTTTTGATTTATAGTTACTATTAGGTTTGTATTTAACATCTGCATATAGCAGTCTATATTGACTTCTCGAGTTTAAGATAGTTAACTTAAGATACTTGTTTAAGTTTGAACCCATTCTTTACTCCTCTCCACCCCACATTTTAGGGATATGCTGTTATGCTTTACATCCTTTTATTTTGTGAGTCTCTTGACTGATTTTTACAGTTATACTTAATTTTATTTCTTTTGTGCTTCCTATGTTTCTTACTTTTACTTATGGTCTCTCCTTCCACCCACAGTCCCTTTTAACATTTTATGGCTGGTTTAGTGGTCACGGACTCCTTTAGCTTTTGTTTGTCTGGGAAACTCTTTATCTCTCCTATTCTGAATGATAGCCTTGCTGGATAGAGTATTTTTGGCTGCTAGTTTTTCCCTTTTAGCACTTTGAATATATAATGCCACTCCCTTCTGGCCTGCAAAGTTTCTTCTGAGAAGTCTGCTAATAGCCTTATGGGGGTTTCCCCTGTATGTAACTGTCTTCTTTTTTACTGCTGCTTTTAAAATTCTCTCTTTATCACAAATTTTTTGCCATTTTAATTACTAAGTGTCTCAGTGTGGACCTCCTTGGGTTGATTTTGTTGGATGCTCTCTGTACCTCCTGGATCTGGATATCTGTTTCCTCCTTTAGATTAGGAAAGTTTTCAGTTATTATTTCTTCATATAAATTTTCTACTCCCTTTTCTCTCTCTTCTCCTTCTGGGAACCCTATAATGTGAATGTTATTATGCTTGTTGGACTTGCTGAGTTCCCTATTTTCATTTGGTATATATATTTTTTTCTTTCACCTGTTCAGAACAGCTTGATTACTTTCCATTACTCTGTCCTTCAGGTTGCTAATTCATTCCTCTGCTTCCTCTGGCAGAGATTTATTCCATCTGGTATATTTTTAATTTCATTTATTGTGTTCTTCATCTCTAATTGGTTCTTTTTTTATGTTTTTTAATCTCTGATAAGAGTCTTGCTGATTTCTTCCACTCTTTTCTCAAGTTCATTGAGTATCTTTATGAGCATTACTTTAAATTCTCTATCAGGTATACTACTTATCTCCATTTCACTTAGGTCTCTTGCTGTGGTTTTGTCCTGTACTTTCATTTGGGACATATTATTCTGTTTACTCATTTTGTCTAACTTTTTGTGTCTGTTTCTCTGTTTTAGGAAAGTTTGCTATGTCTCCTGCTCTCGAAACTAATGGCCTTATGAAGAAGAGGTCCTATAGTGCCCTGAAGTACAATGTCCCCTGTTCCACCAGAACTTGGCCTTTAGGAATGCCCTCTATGTGTGTTGTATGCACCCTTCTTTTGTATCTTGGCCACTTTTTCCTTCAGTCCAGTCATCTGCGCTGCCTCTCTGCCTGTTGTGGGCAGTAGCAGTGTTTTGTCTGTGTGGTGTTAGTGGATCAGTCTGGGGTTGCCTTGGTCTGGAGTTGAGTCAGACTGGGCATTTGCCAGAGATGTAGTAGCATGAAGCTGCCAGGCACGTTGCTTGTGTTGTCCACTGAGAAGTTTTCATTGATGGGCAAGGCTTGTATTCAGATAAACTGTTTGTGCCCATTTCACTGCTAGGGCTGCCATTTGATTGTTGTGTGTGGTTATCTTCCCCATACCCCAGGGAATGGGTCACTTGGAGTGGTTCTGGTGCCTGTTGGAGCTGGTTGCACACTGCCAGGCTTGTGGCACCACTTTGAATGGGGTCTGGCCAAGGGCATATTGGAAGGAACATGCTGCTGCTGGGACCAGCTGATTTTAGCACAGTGCATGCCACAGCACTGGGGTCAGCCTGAACAAATCTGCAAAGGCTACATGAGTGTGATGCACAATTTTAACAAGGTATTTTGTTAAATATCTTGTGAATGATGGCACTGAACTGGTTCCTGCAGATGAACTAGTGTTTATTCTGGTGGTGGGGGCTTGGGGGTGGGAGGGAGATCATACTTGCCAACTGCTTTGTTCCTGGATGGGTCTTCCTGTGATTCTTGCCTCTCTGGGACATGTTCTGAAAAGAATAAACTACTCTCCCTTTCATGTGTTTTCCAAGTGCTGCTTCTGCACTGTATCTGTGAAGCTGTTTTTTGTGCTATCTCTTTAAGGATGGGGACTCAGTTTCCTCTTGCCCTCCAGGCTCTCCCAGAGCTGAGCCCTCTTGATTTTCAAAATTACAGGTTTTAAGTACCTCTGGTTATAAAAACTCATGAAATTTAGCTCCTTTTGCTTTTAAAGCCAAATGTTATGAGTATTCATGTTCCTTGTGTGGGCTCCCCAGTGTGATAGCTCTTTGACCCCTTCTCTTTGTCTGTGGCTTCTTCCCACCTGCCCCCCTCCCCCATGGCCTTGATCTGTTTAGCTTTCCACCACATCTCAGACCTTCTTACCCTCTTCAATGTGGCCTCTTCTCTACATTTAATTGTGTGTGGGAACTAAGTTTAAGAATTCTGTACACTTGCACCGGTGGGTTAACAAGGCTTAGGGTGGAAAGCTACCACAGGGTAAAAGCGCCTAAGCTTAGTCATAAGGTAAAACAAGGCTTAGGGCGGAAAGCTGTCTCCACAGGAGAAAGTGTCCAAGACAGTTAGAGGTGGAATGCCGCTATGGGGCGAAAGCACCCAAGGTTAGCTAGTGAAAAGGGTGCTTTGTTAGCCTTTGAGGCAGCATGCTCCAGCAATCTTACACTTTGGAGATAACAGCTACTTGGCTGTAATTGCCCACAGAGAAACACTGTCCATCTGGCGTCTGGGGCCAATATATCATTGTGGTTTAATCTCAGCTTGTAATGCCACTTGCCCCCTAAACCCTTTGCTTCATACACACACACAAATTAATGGTCACTGTCTTATTGTTTTCTTCTGCATGTTCACCATGTATGGAAAACCATGAGAGCTCAATAAAAACAGAGACAAAACCCCTGTTTGGGGCTCTTGTCTCCTCCCGGACATTAGCTTCTCTTGTATTTAATTCTGTATCTGCTCTCTAGCTGGACAAGAGAGAAGTCCAGACTCAAAGTCTGTGACAGTTGTGGAGTTTGTTCTGCCAGTCTTTGGATAATTTTTTGGGTTATTTATGCTGATGTGAGTGTTATCTAGTTGTATCTATGAGACAAGGTGAGCTAAGGGTCCTCTTACTCCACCATCTTCCCAGCCTCCTGCCAAATATATTTCTAAGCCCTTTACTAATATTACCTATTAGGTAGGAACCATTATCATCCCAACTTCACAGGTGAATATATGTAAGGCATAGAAAAGCTAAGTAAATTATCAAAGAACACAAAAATTAGTTGATTCACCATCAAAATTCAGGCTTTTGAGTCTACAATTTGTATTTGTAACCTGTAAGTGTTAACTGTGAAGAAGACCAATTTTCATGTTAGTTTCTCTTCTCAGTGCACCTTATGTAGAGGTGACCCCGTTAATAGCTTCCTATGGCTTCTGTTTCAAGTTTTGACTTTTATGTTTACTACCATGTCCTTTTCTGCTTACTTACCAGCTTGCCTCCTTTTTCTGTTTGCCAAGATTCAGGGAGAACGTGTGGGTTTTTCTGGTCCCAGGAGGGAGTGTGATCCGACTCCAGCAGACTTCATAGTACATTGCAGCATACTAGCATCTTTATGGGCAAGTTCATGGACTCCTCCCCTCATGAATAGCAATGTGACCTTCCTGTCTGAATCAAGGATGTATGTATGATCCTAGATAATCCTGTTTATTTTTTTAAATTGAAGTATAAGTGACATATAACATTATATTAGTTTCAGTGTGCAACGTAATGATTTGATATTTGCATACACCATGAAATGATCACCACATTAAGTTTAGTTACCATCTGTCACCATGCAAAGTTACAATTTTTTTCCTTGCGATGAGAACTTTTAATATTTATTCTCTTGGCAACTTTCAAGTATGCACTACAGTACTATTGACTATAGTCATTGTGTTGTATATTACATATCCATGGCTTATTTATATTATAACTGGAAGTTTGTAACTTTTGACTCCCTTCACCCATTTTGCTCACCTCCCTTAACCCCATTCACCTCTAGTAACCACCATTCTGTTCTCTGTATCTATGAATTTTTTGGCTTTATTTTGTTTGTTCATTTGTTTTATTTTTGATTCCACATATAAATGAAATGATATAGAATTGTCTTTCTCTGACTTATTTCACCTTGCTTAATGTCCTCAAGGTTCATCCATGTTGTAGCAAATGGCAGGATTCCCTTCTTTTTTTTATGGGTGGATACTATTCTATTGTGTATACACAGAACATTTCCTTTGTCCATTCATCCATTGATGGATGTTTAGCTTTCATAACTTGGCAGTTGTAAATTATGCCGCAATGAACATAGCAGTGTACATATCATTTTAAATTAGTGTCTTCATTTTCTTTGGATAAATACTTAGTACTGGCATTGCTGTATCACATAGTAGTTCCATTTTTAAATTTTTGAGGGAACTCCATACTCTTCCATAATGGCTGCACTAATTTACATGCCACCAATAGCGCATAAGGGTCTTCCTTTCTCCACAGCTTTGCCAACACTTGTTATTTCTTATCTTTTTGGTATTAGCCATGATAACAGGTGTGAGGTGGTACTTCATTGTGATTTTGATTTGCATTTCTTTGATGTTTAGCGATTTTGATCATCTTCTCATGTACCTGTTAGTCATCTTTATGTGTTCTTTGGAAAAATGTCTATTCAAATCCTTTGCCTAATTTTTAATTGAGTTCTTTGTGTTTTTTTGCTATTGAGTAATATGAGTTGTGTATTTTGAATATTAACCCCTTATTGGGTATATGATTTATAAATATTTCTCCCTTTTAGTAGGTTCTTTTACTTTTGTTGATGGCTTCCTTTGCTGTGTAGTTTGATATAGTCCTATTTGCTTATTTTTACATTTGCTGCCTTTGCTTATTGGAGTCAGATCCAAAAAAAAAAAAAAATCATTGCCAAGACTGATGTCAGGGGAGCTTATTGTCTGTTTTCTGCAAGAGGTTTTATGGTTTCAGGTCTTATATTCAAGTCTTCAATCCATTTTGAGTTAATTTTGTGTATGGTGTAAAACAGTAGTCTAACTTCTTTCCTTTTCTTTTCTTTTCTTTTCTTTTCTTTTCTTTTCTTTTCTTTTCTTTTCCTTCCCTTTTTTTTTTTTTGCATGTGACTGTCCAATCTTCCCAGCACCAGTTATTGAAGAGTCTCTTCTTTCCCCATTTTCCTCCTTTATTGTAAATTAGTTGAGCAGAGAATCATGGATTTATTTTGGAAACTCTATTTTGTTCCATTAATCTATGTGTTTATGTTTACACCAATACCAAACTATTTTGATTACTGTGCATTTTTAGTATAGTTTGCAATCAGGGAGCATATGTCTCCAGCTTTGTTTTTATTTCTTAAAATTGCTTTGGCTCTTTGGAGTCTTTTGTGGTTCCATACAAATTTTAGGATTGTTTCTTCCAGTTCTGTGAAAAATGTCATTGGAATTTGATGGGGATTGTATTGACTCTATAGATTGCTTTGAGTAGTATGAACATTTTAACAGTATTAATACTTCCAATCTATGAGAATGGGATATCTTTCCATTTATATGTTTCATCTTCAATTTCATCAATATCTTGTAGTTTTCAGTGTATAGATCTTTCATCTTCCTGATTAAATTTATTCCTAAGTGTTTTATTATTTTTGGTATAATTGTAATGGGATCATTAAAATTTTTTTTCTTTCTGATACCTTGTAGTTAGTGTATAGAAACTCAACATATTTTGGCTGGTTGGCTCAGTTGGTTAAGCATCTGATTTTAGCTCAGGTCATGATCTCATGCTTTGTGGGTTCAAGCCCCACATCGGGCTCTGTGCTGACAGCTCAGAGCCTGGAGCCTGCTGCAGATTCTGTGTCTCCCTGTCTTTCTACCCCTCCCCTGCTCGCATTCTGTCTCCCTCTCTCTCAAAACTAAGAAAGAAAGAAAGAAAGAAAGAAAGAAAGAAAGAAAGAAAGAAAGAAACTCAACAAATTTTTGTATATTGATTTCAAACCCTACAACTTTGTGGAATTTATTTATTAGTTCTAACAGACTTTTGGTGGAATCTGTGTGGTTTTCTATATATAAAATTATGTTATCTCCAAATAGTGACAGTTTTACTTTTTCCTGTCCAAATGGTATGCCTTTTATTTCTTTTTCTTGACTAATTTCTCTGGCTAGGACTTAATACCATGTTAAATTTCTCTGGCTAGGATTTCTAATACTATACTGAATACTATGGGGAGAGTGGGTATCCTTGTCTGCTTCCTGTTCTTAGGAAGAAAGCTTTCAGCTTTTCACTATTGGGTATGATGAAAACTGTGGACTTGTCATATTTGGTCTTCATTACATTGAGGTACAGTCCGTCTATATTCACTTTGTTTAGAGTTTTTATCATAACTGGCTATTGAATTTTGTCAAATGCTTTTCCTGAATCTATGGATGTAATTATATGATTTTTTTTTAATTTTTTTTAACGTTTATTTTATTTTTGAGACAGAGAGAGACAGAGCATGAACAGGGGAGGGGCAGAGAGAGAGGGAGACACAGAATCTGAAACAGGCTCCAGGCTCTGAGCTGTCAGCACAGAGCCCGACGCGGGGCTCAAACTCATGGACCATGAGATCATGACCTGAGCCGAAGTCCGACGCTTAACCGACCAAGCCACCCAGGCACCCCTGATTTTTATCTTTCATTTTGTTAATGTGGTGTATCATGTTGGTTGATCTGTGAGTGTTGACCCATCCTTGCATCTCTAGAATAAATTTCACTGGATTGTGAAATCTAATCCTTTCAGTGCAACATTGAATTCAGTTTGCAAATACTTTATTGAAGAGTTTGCTTCTATGTTCATCAGAGTTATTGGCCTGTAATTTTCTGCTTCTTCCTCTTTTTTTCTCCTTCCTTCCTCCTTTCCTTCCCCTTCTCCTCCCCCTCCCCTTCTCCTCCCCCTCCCCCCTCTCCTCCCTCCTCTCCTCTCCTCCCTCCTCTCCTCTCCTCCCTCCTCTCCTCCCCTCCCCTCTCCTCTCCTCCCCTCCCCTCCCCTCCCCTCCCCTTCCCTTCCCTTCCCTCTATTCTCTCCTCTCCTCTCCTCCTCTACTCTCCTCTGTTCTGTAGTGCCCTTCTCTGGTTTTGGTTTCAGGGTGATGCTGCACTTGTAATGAGTCTGGAAGCATTCCATTGTCTTCTATTTCTTGGAAGAATTTGAGAAGGATAGGCATTAAATCTTTGAATCCTTGGTAGAATTCACCACTGAACTCATCTAGTCCTGAGCTTTTATTTGTTGAGAATTTTTTGATTATTGATTTGATTGCCTTAGCAGTAGTCAGTCTATTCAGATTAAAAAAAATTCTTTTTCCTGATTCAGTGTTGGGAGATCATATGTTTCTAGAAATTTATGCATGTCTTCTAGATTATCTGATTTATTGGTATATAATTGTTTATGGTAATCTCCTATAATAATTTGTATTTTTGTGGTATCAGTTGTAACTTCTCTTTTAAATCTGATTTTATTTATTTGAAGCTTCTCTCTTTTTTCTTGGTTGTGTTTACCTTTTTGAAGAACCAGGTTTTAATTTTATTGATCTTTTCTATTGTCTTTTAGTCTCTATTTCATTTATTCCCACTCTGATCTTTATTACTTTCTTTTTTCTACTAGCTTTGGGCTTTGTTCTTTTTTTCTAGATTTTTAGGTATAAAGTTAGATTGTTTATTTGAGATTTTTCTTGTTTCTTGAGGTAGGCCTCTGTTGCTTTGAACTTCTCTATTAGAACTGCTTTTGGTGTGTCCCATGGATTTTAATATGTTAGATTTCAATTTTTGTTTGTTTCCAGGTATTTAAAATTTTTTCCTTTGATTTTTTAAAAAATTTTTTTTTTCAACGTTTATTTATTTTTGGGACAGAGAGAGACAGAGCATGAACGGGGGAGGGGCAGAGAGAGAAGGAGACACAGAATCGGAAACAGGCTCCAGGCTCTGAGCCATCAGCCCAGAGCCTGACGCGGGGCTCGAACTCACAGACCGCGAGATCGTGACCTGGCTGAAGTCGGACGCTTAACCGACTGCGCCACCCAGGCGCTCCTCCTTTGATTTTTTTGAGAACCATTGGTTGTAGCATATTGTTTAACCTACACATTTTTTTTCTAGTTTTCTTCTTATAGTTGAGTTTTAGTGTCATACCACTATGGTTAGAAAAGATAATTGGTCTGACTTCAATCTTTAATTTATTGAAACATGTTCCATGGAGAATGTTCCATGTACACTTGGAATATAAATGTGTCTTCTGTAGCATTAGATGGAATGTTCTGAATATATCTATTAAGTTTATCTGGTGTAATGTGTCATTTAAGACTAATGTTTTCTTACTGACTTTCTGTCTGGATGACCTTTCTATTGATGCAAGTAGAGTGCTAAAGTCCCCTATTCTTATTATACTGCTTTCAATTTCTCCTTTTAGGTCTGTTAATATTCGTTTTATATATTTTGATGCTATATTGGGTGCGTATATATTTATAAATGTTACATCTTCTTGTAGCATTGATTTATCTTTATGTAATACCGTTCTTTCTCTTTTATTGCAGTCTTTGTTTTAAAGCCTATTTTGTCTTATATAAGTATAGCTACCCTAATTTTCTTTTCATTTCCATTTGCGTGGAAAGCTTTTTCCATCCCTTCACTTTCACTCTGGGTGTGTTCTTACATTTGAAGTGAGTTTCTTGTAGGCGGCATGTAGACAAGTCTTGTTGTTTTTTTGTTTGTTGTTGTTTTGTTTTAAGTCCATTTAGCTATCCTATGTCTTTTGATTGGAGAATTTAGTCCATTTACAGTTAAAGTAATTATTGATAGTTATATAGTTACTAACATTTTGTTATATATTTTCTGGCTGTTTTTTGCAGTTCCTCCTGTTTCTTTCTTCTTTTTTTTTTGCTCTTTTCCCTTGTGGTTTGATGACTTTGTTTACTTTTTCAAATTCCTTTCTCATTTTCTTTTCTGAATCTACTGTAGGTTTTGCTTTGTGCTTACCATGAGGCTCACATTTAGCATCCTATATATACAGTACATATACCAGTGATATTTTTACTTTTTATGTTTATCACTTTTACCAGTGATATTTTTACTTTTTATGTTTTCTTGTTATTAATTAGTGTTATTTCTTTTCAGCTTAAGGTAGTTTAACATTTCCTGTAAGGCTGGTTTAGTGGTGATGAACTTCTTTAGCTTTTGCTTGTCTGGGAAACTATCTCCCCTTCAATTCTGAATTATAACCTTACTAGGAAGAATATTCATGGAATGTTTTTCCTTTCATTGTTATAAATATATCATGTAACACCCTTCTTACTTGCAAAATATTGCTGAAAAATTAGCTGCCAGTTTTATGGGGTTTCCTTTATATATAACACATTGTTTTTTACTTGCTGCTTTTAATAGTCTCTCTTTTTGTTCAATTTTGACATTTTAAATTATAATGTGTCTTGGTGTGGATCTCTTTGAGTTCATCTTATTTGGAATTCTCTGGAATTAGACTTGGGTGTCTGTGTTCTTCTCCAGGTTACGTACGTTTTCATCCATTATTTCTTCAAATAAGTTTTTGACCCCTTTTCTCTTCCTTCTCCTTCTGGGAGCCCTATGATGTGAATGTTAGTATGCTTGATATTTCCCACTGGTCCTTTAAGCTATCTTCATTTTTTAAAATTCTTCTTCCTTTTTGTTGCTCTGTTTGGGTGAGTTCCATGGGCCCTGTCTTCCAGATTACCAATCTATTCTGCTTCATCCAATCTGCTCTTGAAGCCCTCTACTGTATTTTTTAGTTCAGTTATTTTATTCTTCAGTTTTGTGACTTCTGTTTGGTACTTTCTTATATATTCCATCTCTCTGTTGATATTTTTAATGTATTAATCTAGTTTCTTTTTTTAAGTTTATTTTTTATTTTATTTTAAGAGAGAGATAGTAAGCAAGTAGGGGAAGGGCAGAGAGAGAGGGAGACAGAATCTCAAGCAGGGTCTGCACTATCAGTGCAGAGCCTGATGTGGGTCACAAACCCATGAACTGTGAAATTATGACCTGAGCTGAAATTAAGAGTCAGATGCTCAACCAACTGAGCCACCCAGATGCCCCATCATCTATTCTTTTTCCAAGTTCAGTGAGCATCTCTATGACTATGACTTTGAACTCTATGAGGTAGATTACTTCTCTCTTTTTCATTAAGATTTTCCTGAGATTTTATCTTGCTTATTTATTTGAAACATATTCCTCTATTTCCTCACAATGATTAACTTCTTTTTCCTGGACCTTAGCTTAGATATTTTGGGGGCTCCTCCCTATAGTGCAGGTCCCAAGGCTTAGAATGCCTGCTATGGGACATGAACCCCTTGTCCTCAGGGAGAAGCTCCTGCTTTCTGAGATCCCTCTTGATTGTGGGTTTGCTGCACTGAGTGGGGTTTTGGCAAGATTGTGGCTGTTCTTCTCTTACCTATCTTGATGTGGCTCTTTTATTCTTTGTTGTAGAGTAACTAGGCCCTGTTCACTAGTTTATAGGGTTTTTGTTGTTTTTTTTTAATTTGTTTTAATGTTTATTATTTATTTTTGAGAGAGAGAGTGCAAGTGGAGGAAGGGCAGAGAGAGAGGGAGACAGAGAATCTGAAGCAGGCTTCAGTCTCTGAGCTGTGAGCGCAGAGTCTGATGCAGGGCTTGAACCCATGAACCACGAGATCATGACTGAGCTGAAGTCAGACAATTAACCAACTGAGCCACCCAGGCGCCCTTATAGGTATTTTTGAGAGGGAATTTTCCCATATGTAGCCATAGATTTGTTATGTCTGTAGGAGGAAGTGAATTCAGGATATTTCTATGTTATCATTTGGACCTCACATTTCTTTATCTTTATTCCCTTTTGAGATTATTAAGGTTTAATTTTATTATGAGAGTGCAGTAAATACAACTTGCAAAATTTTGGGGATTGTACAGCTTTTGGCAGAAAAAGTAAAATATGCCTTAAGAGTGACTTCCATAGCATAAATGATAATCATGACAGATGCTGATTCTTTCCAAGGACAGAAGCTGAAACCTAAATACAGTTTTCATTAAAACCTAAAGCATTTCACACAGCCCACCCATGCCCTGAAAAATGCAGACCAACTATTGAACATTTATAAGCTAGGAAAAGGGAAATAACATTCAGAAGCCTCTAATGAGAGTGTGTATGGTGATCCATCTGTAAATATGGCTTGTGTACAGTATAATCGCTTGGATTTGGAAGGAAAAGAAGGATTATTTACAGGCCTTTCTTTGCAGATGGTGCATGGCCGGCAAACGGATGTATTCGCATGCTATTCAGGCTATGACTTCATTAGGTCCATGTTTTTATGACAATAGGTTTGGAGCCATCTGAAGGCTATGATGAAAACAATAGCAAATTCATTTTGAAAAAAGTATGTGTTACCATATCCAATTGATGATTCCTTAATTTTGAGAATTATCACTTGTAAATATCAATAAGAGACATGCTCTTGTTATTGCCTAATACCCCCCCCCCCAACCCTTTTCGGAACTTCTTTAGTGAAGGTTATGTTCTGTAGCCCCAGCATTTCAGAAACTTGAAATCAGTGATGCGTCATGTCACTGCAGGGTTGAACAGAGTTGTAGCTCTCCAAAGTCAGTAATAACTCTGAAGCCAAAGGATGCCTTTTGAAAGGCATAAATTCTGGCCCAGAGGTGTTGGTGGGGAGATCAGATAGAGGGGATCATTTAAATAAAAGTGGGAAGACTGTAGGGAAATTGCATTCCAGATGGAAGTTGAAGGGAAGGAGAAACACCATGAAGGAAAGATCTCTGGCTTGATGGTTCAGGTTTAACTGTAATTAGCTGCAAGAAAATGTCAGTTACCCTCTGTGAACTCTCTTAAAAAAAAGTGATAATGGGGCGCCTGGGTGGCGCAGTCGGTTAAGCGTCCGACTTCAGCCAGGTCACGATCTCGCGGTCCGTGAGTTCGAGCCCCGCGTCGGGCTCTGGGCTGATGGCTCAGAGCCTGGAGCCTGTTTCCGATTCTGTGTCTCCCTCTCTCTCTGCCCCTCCCCCGTTCATGCTCTGTCTCTCTCTGTCCCAAAAATAAATAAACGTTAAAAAAAAATTAAAAAAAAAGTGATAATAATCTGCTTATTTCAGAGGTTTGTTATGGGGACAAAATGGGTTGGTACTTTATGAAGGGGGTATTGAAATACTTTCTCATTAAATTCAGTGTGCATGAGATTGTACTAAGCACTTCAGGGGATGAAACTGAATAAAACTTGGACTCTCACTTGAAGCTTATCAGGTAGATAAAATAAGCATCTAAATAAAAACAACTAGTAGGCTGCAAAATCAGTAAATTGTTTTATGTAAGTTAAAGATTGATTTTCACCATTTAAGACAGGATGCCTCTAGAGCAGTGACTCTTAAATCTGGTTGTGCATTATAATTACCTGGGAGTTTTTAAAACATACCAATGCCCAGGCCCCAGTGCCAGAAATTTTGATTTAATTAGTCTGATATACCCTGCCTCCCTCTCCTGCACATTTTCATTGTTAAAAAAAGTGCCCTGGGTGTTTTTAGTACTCCATGCTTCTCAAACTTCAACTTTGTCAGAATTGCCTAGAGGGCCTGTTAAAATCTCAGATTGCTGAGCCCCTCCCCAGATATTCTGATTCACTAGATCTGAGGACAGGGGTGAGAATTAACATTTCTTGCTATATGGATTGTCTGCAGATCGTACTTCAGAGCCAACATGCGCTTTTGATTTTACTATGTATGCAGTCCATACATTTATTTCTTCAGGCTGAAGAACATATGTGGACACAAGAGTTCATCTTTTGGTCAAACAATAAGAATAGTTTTATTAGTGGGAAATTAACACTGTGTGCTTAAATGAATGCAATTATCACTTGATCAGAGAGATAAACTCACTGACAAAAAAATGTCTTTGTACAAAGGATGCTTGCTTCCAAATGTACTAGTATGAGATTATCCTTTATGAAGAGAAGACATTATTGAGTGGACACCTGGTAAGTAATGGCATGTTCAACAAAACAGATTTTGAAAAAAAATTTAGATTTGGAAGGCAATTCAGAATTTTTTTTTTCTGGAAATGTCTTCCTAAGCAACAGAACGAATGATTCACCTTTCCAAATCCTTGTGTATCAGAATAGCTAAAGCAACACAGCATAATTTTCAGAAATAGAACCCTATTAAACTTTCACAGCCCATGTGAGATGCCAGTGAGAAAATGTGCAAAATTGATCATCGTGTCTTTATTACTTGAAGAAGGATAGAAGGGCACTCAAGGTTGATTTGAGTGTTAAAATGTATGAATTGTCTATTTCCCAAAGAGTGTAAATCCTAAATGTCCATGAACAGCAGTTATAAGAGACTCTAGGGCTCCAGTCACCTTGAAATTAGGAAAATGAGAAATTTGCCTTGCTGATTTCTTCCTGAGGATGGATAGTTGAGAGCTGAGACTGTGCAGATGTGTGGATGGAATGACATCAGTGACTGGGGAGATCTCATACTATCCTATTTTATCATCTTTTTTCATCTTAAATATGTTTTATGAATAAAAGACACGAGGCTTTTTGACAGTCATTCTTTTTTCTTGTCATGCTCCACCAATCACAGATTGGGAAAAAGGGGGGGGGGGTTTAAATACCTATTAAAGTCAAAATAAAGGGGAATTTCAGTAGAAAATATTTATATCTGATTAACTTCATTTTATATACAAAAAATAAAGGCAACGATGTATGTACTTGCCCTTATGGAATAGATAAACTCTAAGTAAGATTTTGTAGACTTTTGTTTCTCCATTTAGAGCCGGGTGGGTGTAGCATCTGTAGTCTTTCCAGACCTGCATCATATTAGTTCAAGATGACACTGTTTAGGGCAAGTGTATTATTAAGGATGACTGGAGATAGCTTAATAGGATATAAATGAAGATTGTGTTATATTATAAAGCAAGCACTGTAATACAGATTATGTGGTCTATAATGTTCAAAAAGCCTTTAAAAATACACTTAAGACAAAAAAGAAGACTACAGAAATTATCAAACAAATACTAAAGTGGCATCACAGGTACAGTCATGTTTTATCTCTCTAGCAAGTTTATAATGAAAAAGAACTAGCAGTAACAAAGTCCTATTTTTAAATAGGGGCTTTAAAAATACTTGAAAATCTCCTTTTCTGGGTTTGGTGGATACTGAATCAGACAAGTGGAGATAATAGTAATACATGTGAAGTTTGGCAGACCCTAGTAGGTCTTTATTCCTCAGACCTGGATCACTTTCTTAAGCTTGTATGTATGATTGCTGCCTTGCCAGTGTCTGGTTAATTCTGTTTGTGGGCAATTGAATTAAATGTTCTAACATCCAAAGTTTACTACAGCTCTACATTCCATGTTTTGATTAATGGTGGCATGATTCTTGCTGCTTAAGCCCCAAACTTGATAATTTTAAAGGACTATCCCTCCTTTATCTCCTTCAAATGGCCAGTAGATTCTGTTAGATTCTACTCAAATGTCTCTTGAAGCTATTACCATTATTCTTTCTTTAAAAATATTAATTTTGATAGGATTACACAGAATAAAATCTTTTGGGATTGACAAAAAATAAAAATAAAAAAAATAAAAATATTAGTTTTGTTAAATTTAAACATACAGGAAAGTAGAAGGAAGGCAAATAATAATAATTCATCCTATCTTGTTCTCATTCATCTCCACCACTTTACCTTGTTTCCATCATCCTTCTCCTGGATTATTCCAATAGCCTCCTCATTCTCTCTGTTTCTACCCTTGCTTCTTATAGTCTGTTTTAGATTATTTTAAGATATGTCACTTCAAATAATTTCTTGTTCAAAATCCTCTAAACTTATCACACTCCGAGTAAAAACCAAACTGCTTGTAGATCCCACAAGTTTCTTTATGACAGTCCTACTGTCCCTTCCATCCTTTCTCAACCCCTCTGACCTCAACTCCTCTATCCATTCCTCTGGGCCTTGTTTGTGGTCTTGGAAGATGCCAATCATGCCCTGCCTTAACGTCTTTGTTCTGGCTGCTCTTTTTGTCTGGTGTACTTCTTCCTTTAGATATCTCCATGGCTTTCTCCCTCCCTTTCTTATCATGAGGACTTCTCTGGCCATCCTCTCTGACCCTCCCCGTAGAGCATTTTGTACCACCCTTGCCTGGAATGAACATATAATTTGTCATCCCAAATAGGATACTTAAAAAAAATATTTTAGAATACTAGATGTTTTAATGGGTTAAAAATCCAGTTTGTAGGAAGATTTTTAATGCTAATGATTTTGGTTGCTCTTCCCCCTGCTGCCACCCCTTTCCCTTATTCCTTTCTCTCCCTCTATTCCCTTTTTCCTTTTCAGATTTTTATTTAAATTCCAGTTAATTAACCTACAGTGCAATATTGGTTTAAGGAGTAGAATTTAGTGATTCATCACTTACATACAATACCCAGTGCTCATCCCAACAAGTGCCCTCCTTAATGCTCATCATCCATGTAGCCCATCTCCCACTCTCCTCCCTCCATCAACCCTCAGTTTGTTCTCAGTCTTTAAGAGTCTCTTATGATTTCTTTCCCTCTCTGTCTTTTTCTTCCCCCCTCCATAAGTTCATCTGTTTTGTTTCTTAAATTCCACTATGAGTGAAATCATATGGTATTTGTCTTTCTCTGACTCACTTCACTTAACATAATATACTCTAGCTCCATCCATGTTATTGCAAATGGCAAGATTTCCTTCTTTAAGATGGCTGACTAAGATGGTCTATATATATATACACCACCTCTTCTTTTTCTGTTTTATCAGTTGATGGACACTTGGGCTATTTCCATAATTTGGCTATTGTAGATAATATTGCTATAAACATAGGGGTGTATGTATTTCTTTGAAGTAATATTTTTGTATTCTTTGACAAATGCCCAGTGGTGCAGTTGTTGGATCATAAGATAACTTTCTGAGTATCTTCCATACTGTTTTCCAGAGTGGCTGTACCAGTTTGCATTCTCACCACCAACAAGAGTGTTCTCCTTTCTCCACATCCTCACCAACACCTGTTGTTTCTTGTGTTGTTGATTTTAGCCATTCTGACAGTTTATGGTTTTGATTTTCATTTCCCTGATGATGAGTGATGTTGAGCATCTTTTCATGTGTCTCTTGGCCATCTGTATGTCTTCTCTGGAAAAGTATTCATGTCTTCTGCCCATTTTTAATTGGATTATTCATTTTTCAAATGAATAAGTTTTTTATATATTTTGGATATTAACCCTTTACCAGATATGTCATTTGCATATATCTTCTACAATTCTGTAGGTTGCCCTTTAGTTTTGTTGATTGTTTCCTTCACTTTGGGAAGCTTTTTATTTTGATGAAGTCCCAATAGCTTGTTTGTTTATTTATTTACAGTTTATTTATTTTGAGAGAGAGCACACACATAAGGGGGGGAGGGGCAGAGAGAGGGAGAGAGAGAATCCCAAGTAGGCTCCACACTGTCAGCATAGAGCCTGATGTGTGGCTCAATCTCACAAACCATGAGATCATGACCTGAGCCGAAATCAAGTTGGACGCTTAACTGAATGAGCTACCCAGGCACCCCTCTGATAGTTAATTTTTGCTTTTGTTTCCTTTGCCTCAGGAGACATATCTAGAAAAATGTTGCCACAGCTTATGTCAGAGACATTTCTGCCTGTGTCCTCTAGGATTTTGATGGTTTCATATCTTACATTTAGTTCTTTAATCCATTTTGAGTTTATTTTTGTGTATGGTGTAAGAAAGTGTTCCAATTTCATTCTTTTGCCGGTAGCTGTCCAGTTTTCCCAACACCATTTATTGAAGAGATTGTCTTTTTTCCATTGGGTATTCTTTCCTGCTTCATCAAAGTTTGATCAACCATATAGTTATGGATTTATTTCTGGGTTTTCTATTCTGTTCCATTGACCTATGTGTCTATTTTTGTGCCAGTATCATACTGTCTCAATGATTACACCTTTGTAATATAGCTTGAGGTTAGAATTGTGATGCCTCCAGCTTTGCTTTTCTTTTTCAAGATTGCTTTGGCTATTTGGTGTCTTTTGTGGTCCTGTAAAAAATTTAGAATTGTTTATTCTACTAATGTGAAAAATACTGTTGGTTTTTTTTTTATAGGGATTGCATTAAATTTTTAAAAATTTAAATTTTTTTTACAGAGATTGCTTTGAGTAATATACACATTTTAACAATATTTGTTCTTCTATTCCATGAGCATGGAATATCTTTCCACTTGTTTTTGTAGTCTACAATACCTTTCATCAATGCTTTATAGTTTTCAGAGTACAGGTCTTTTATCTCTGGTTAGGTTTATTCTTAGGTATCTTATTTTTGGTACAATTATAAATGGGATTGATTTTTAAATTTCCCTTTCTGCTGCTTCATTATTGTTGTATAGAAATGCAACAGATATCTGTATGTTGATTTGTATCCTGTGAATACTGAATTCATTCATCAATTCTAGTGGGTTTTTCATGGAGTCTTTTGGGTTTTCTATATATGGTATCGTGTCATGTACGTACAGTGAAAGTTTTATTTCTTTTTTGTTGATTTGAATGACTTTTATTTCTCATTGTTGTCTGATTGCTGTGGCTAAGACTTCCAGTGCTATGTTAAATAATGGTGGTGGAAATGGAAATCCTTGTCTTATTCCTGACCATAGAGGGGAAAGCTCTTAATTTTTTTTCCCATTTAGGATGATATTGGCTGTAGGTTTTTCATATATGGCCTTTATTATGTTGAGGTATGTTCCCTCTGAACTTACTTTTTTGACAGTTTTTATCATAAATTGATGTTTATTTGTCAAATGCTTTTCCTGCGTTTATTGAAATTATCATACAGTTCTTATCCCTTCTTTAACTAATGTAGTGTATCACATTGACTGATTTGTGAATATTGAGCCACCCTGGCAATCCAAGAATAAATCCCTCTTGTTTGTGGTGAATGCTTTTTAAAATATATTGTTGGATTTAGTTTGTTAGTATTTTTTGATGATTTTTTTGCATCCATGTTCATAAAGGATATTTATCTGTAGTTCTCTTTTTCAATGGAGTCTTTATCTGGTTTGGTTTCAGGATAATGCTGGCCTCATAGAATGAATTTGGAAGTTTTCCTTCCTTTTCTATTTTTTTGGAATAGTTTGACAATAATAAGTATTATCTCTTTAAATATTTGGTAAAATTGACCCGTGAATCCATTTGGTGCTGGACTTTTGTTTGTTGGGAGATTTTTGATTACTGATTCAATTTATTTGCTGGTTATCAGTCTGTTCAAGTTTTCTATTTCTTCCTGTTCTACTTTTGGTAGTTTATGTTTCTAGGAATTTATCATTTTTTTCGAGGTTCAATTTGATGGCATATCATTTTTCATAATATTCTTTTATAATTGTTGGTATTTATGTGGTGTTAGTTGCTATTTCTCCTCTTTCATTTACCATTTTATTTATTTGGATGCTTTTTCTTTCCTTTTTGATAAGTCTGGCTGGAGGTTTACCAGTTGTTTTTAATGTTTAAAGAACCAGCTCTTGGTTTCATTGATCTGTTCTACATGGTTTTGTTTTTTGTTTTTTTGGTTTTTTTAAGTTTCTATATCATTTAGTTCTGCCCATCTTTGTTGGTTGTTCTTTTTCTAGTTCCTTTAGATGTAAGGTTAGATTGTTTATTTGAGATTTTCTTTGCTTCTTGAGGTAGTTCTGTATTACTATATACTTCTCTCTTAAAGATCAGTTTTGCTGTATCCCAGAGGTTTTAGATGATTGTGTTTTCATTTTCATTTATTTCCATGCATTTTTAAATTTCTTCTTTGAGTTCTTGGTTGATCAGTTCACTGTTTAACTGTTGTTTAGCATGTTGTTTAGCATGTTGTTTAGCACTGTTTAGCATGTTGTTTAACTTCCATGTATTTGTGGTCTTTCCAAATTTTTCTTTTGGTTGACTTCTAGTTTCATAGTACTGTAGTCAGAAGCGGTGCATGGTATGATTTCAGTCTTTTAGTATTTGATGAGGCCTATTTTGTGAGCAAATATGTGATCTATTCTGGAGAATTGTCTGTGTACACTTGAAAAGAATGTGTATTCTGCTATTGGGGGATGGAATGGTCTGAAAATATCTGTTAAGTCTATCTGTTCTAGAGTGTCATAAAGCCATTGTTTCCTAGTTGATTTTCTGTTTAGATGATCTGCCCACTGATATAAGTGTGGTGTTACATCCCCTACTATTATTGTGTTATTATAAATTACTTCCTTTATGTTTATTATTAAGTACTTTATGTATTTGAGTACTCCCATGCTTGGTGCATAAATATTTGAAATTATATAATCTTTTTTGGATTGTTCCCTTTATGATTATATTTTGCCCTTCTTTGTCTCTTTTTACAATCTTTGTTTTAAAGTCTAGTTTGTCTGATATAAATATTGCTACTCTGGCTTTCTTTTGACAGCCATTTGCTTGACAAATACATGTTTACCCCCTCACTTTCAATCTGCATGTATCTTTAGGTCTAAAATGAGTCTCTTGTAGGCAGCATATAGATGGATCTCTTCTTGATCCATTCCATCACCCCATGTCTTTTGATTGGAGCATTTAGCCCATTTACGTTTAAAGTACTTATTGATAGATATGTTTTTATTGCCATTCTATTACCTGTTTTGTCATTGTTTCTGGAGGTTTTCCCTGATCCTTTCTTGCCTTTGTCAATTTTAATCTCTCCTTTCCATTCAAAGAGTTTTCTTTAATATTTCTTGCAGGACTGGTTTAGTGGTCATGAACTCCTTTAGCTTTTGTTTGTCTGAGAAACTTTTTATCTCTCCTTCTATTCTGAATGAGAGCCTTGTTGGATTGAGTATTCTTGGCTGAATTTTTCCTATTCATCACTTTGAATATATCTGGTCACTCCCTTCTGGCTTGCCATGTTTCTATTGAGAAATCCCCAGCTACCTTTATGTAAGTTAAGGATTTCTTTTGTATTGATTCTTTTAAGATCTTTTTCTTTATCACTATATTTTGCAAGTTTCATTACAATATGTCTTGGTGTCGGCCTACTTTTGTAGTTTTGATGAGAGTTTTCTGTGCCTCATGAATCTGGATGTCTGTTTCCTTCCTCAGATTAGGGAATTTTTCTGCTAATATTTCTTGAAATAAATTTTCTGCCCTCCTTTATTTCTCTTCTTTTTCTGGGACTCCTATAATACGAATATTATTACGTGTGATGGAGTTACTGAGTTCTCTAAGTCTATTCTTGTGTTGCATAATTTTCCTTTCTCTCTTTTGTTCAGCTTTATTTTCCAGTATTTTATCTTCCAGGTCACTAATTTGTTCCTCTGGTTCTTCCAGCCTATTATTCACTGCATCAAGCCTGTTTCCAGTTTCATTTATTGCATTCTTCATCTTTGATTCTTAACTTTTTTGTCTCTGTAGTAAGGGTCTCACTGATCTTTTCTATTCTTTTCTCAAGTCTTGTGAGTGTCCTCATGATTGTTGTTTTAAATTCTTCATCAGACATGTTACTTATATCTGTTCTATTTAAATCTCTGGCCTTGGCCTTATCTTGTTATTTTATTTGGTGTATGTTCCTCCATCTTGGTATTTTGTTTAAGTCTGTGCCTTCTTCTTTGTGTTAGAGAAGCCAGTTATATCTCCTGCTCCTGAATGCAACGGCCTTATAAAGAGAAGGTCATGTGGTGCCCAGGGCTTGGAAGTTCAGGGAGCGTCTCTGGTTTGTGCTATGTTGTTGTGTTCTGGCCACTTTACCCTAAGGGTAGTCCTCTGCAGAGGCTCTTCTTGCCTGCTATGGGCAGTGTTTGGTCCCTGGCTGGAATGTAGTGAATTTTAACTAGGTGTGCTCTGGTCTGTTTGTGAAATGATACCTGACACCAACTCCACCAGAACTGAGGCCCTGCAGAACACTCTTGTCAGGAGATGTGGTGTTGGCAGAGGTTTGTGCTGATCTTTCGGGGGAAGGGTCTGTCTTGCTGTAACTGAGGCAAGCTTGTGAAGACTGAGAAAGAAAACTGAGAAGAGCAGTTCTTCCAGAGTACAGGGAGGTGGGGTTTGGTGTAAGCAAGTTAGGCAGCCAGTGTCTGTCCTGCAGTTTACTTCAGGTGGCTCTGTATTTATTCTGAGGGGCAGGGGAGGGAAATGGTTCCAGCCAGCTCCTTTGTTTCCATAGAGGCATCTTAATGAACACTGCCTCTCAGGGATGCGCTCTGAGAAAGCAGATAATCTCCCCTCTGTGTGCCCGAGATGTTCTTCAAATTGCTGTTTCCATGCCATCTGCCCCCTGCATTGTTTGCCTGCCTTCTTTCCAGGAGTGGCGCAGTTTTCTTAAGGTTCCATCCCAGAAAGCTGAATGACCTTTAAAACTCCAGGTTTTAACCCCCACTGGTTGCAAGAACTCATGAAATACATACCTCCCAAGTTCCAAGCGAATGACTTAGGGGAGCATTCTCCTTGTGCATTTCCCTGTGTGTTTCCCTCTCTCTTGCCCTTCTCTACAACTATGGCTCTCTCCCCTCTGCAGCACCTGCAATCTATTTCTTCCCCAAACTACATCTCTGTACTTCCTACCTTCCTTTATGTGGCCTCTTCTCTCTCTTTTTTTTTTTTAAATTTTTTTTTCAACTTTTTTTTTTTTATTTATTTTTGGGACAGAGAGAGACAGAGCATGAATGGGGGAGGGGCAGAGAGAGAGGGAGACACAGAATCGGAAACAGGCTCCAGGCTCCGAGCCATCAGCCCAGAGCCTGACGCGGGACTCGAACTCACAGACCGCGAGATCGTGACCTGGCTGAAGTCGGACGCTTAACCGACTGCGCCACTCAGGCGCCCCTCTTCTCTCTTTTTAATTGTGGAGTTTGTTTTGGCATTCTTCAGGTCTATTTCTGGGGCATATAGGGTGACTTGATAGTTATCTAGTTGTTTTCATGGGACGAGGTGAGCCTAGGGTCCTCCTCCTCTTCTGCCATTTCCCAAATGCCCCCAATAAAATTTTTAAAATAAATGGCTGAATAAATCTTTATTCTCAAGATTCAGAACTAGTCATTGCTAACATCTTGGCATATTAGTTTTAATTTTTGTGAAAATGATAAATATGCATTATCAAATCAATGCTGGAAAGTACCCAAAACAAAACCCTAAATCACATCTAGAAATTCCTATTTAGTAAACATTCTTGATATCTTACATGAAGATAGATAGAAGGATAGAAGATAGAAAAGCAGAACTTTAATAAAAATGAAATCATATTATTGATATCTTCCAAATAATATTTTGTTAATTTTGTTTGAATTTAAAGGTAGAAAATAAATGAGTAAAAATAATTGTTGAAAGTCAAATACATATTTCTTTAACATAGGGAGATTTTATTTCTTAAATTATCTCTTTAAATTTTTTTTTCAACGTTTATTTTATTTTTGGGACAGAGAGAGACAGAGCATGAACAGGGGAGGGGCAGAGAGAGAGGGAGACACAGAATCGGAAACAGGCTCCAGGCTCTGAGCCATCAGCCCAGAGCCCGACGCGGGGCTCGAACTCACGGACCGCGAGATCGTGACCTGGCTGAAGTCGGACGCTTAACCGACTGCGCCACCCAGGCGCCCCTTAAATTATCTCTTTAAGACTGAAAGAAAAAAAAAGAATTTTTAGAACATTAGAGGTTGGAGTCATTTTTTAAAAACTTTATGCTTTATTTTTTTTATTTTTATTTAAAAAAATTTTTTGTAATGTTTATTTATTTTTGAGAGAGAGAGAATGCAAGCAGAAGAGGGGTAGAGAGAGGGAGACACAGAATCCGAAGCAGGCTTCAGGTCCTGAGCTGTCAGCACAGAGCCCAATGCGGGGCTGGAACTCACAAACTGTGAGATCATGACCTGAGCTGAAGTCCGATGCTCAACCTACTGAGCCACCCAGGCGCCCCAGAAACTTTGTACTTTAATTTCCTGCTTTGAAAGATGAAACAATTAGTATTCTAATAGTCTTTATTACTCCTTCCCCTCCCTTCTGAGTTTTGTTTTTTATATTGCAGTTTTTGCATGGAACAGAGATAATGATTATAATTCCCACAGTTGTTTAGTATTGGTTTTATATTTAAGTTGATTCAGTCACACTACCAGTCTCTTTATTACAGCTTCTTTATTCCAAAGATCTTTATATCTATCCATCTTCTAATTGGCTAGATTTCACTGTGTGGCAAACTTTTTTTTTTTTAATGTTTATTTATTTTGAAAGGAAGAGAGATAGCACGAGTGGGGGGAGGGGCAGAGAGCAAGGGAGAGAGAGAATCCCAAGCTGGCTTCATGCTGTCAGCACAGAGCCTGAGGTGGGACTCAATCCCATGAACCATGCGATCGTGACGTGAGCTGAAATCAAGGATGGATGCTTAACCGACTGAGCCACCCAGGTGTCCCTGTGTGGCAAACTTTTAAAGACATGCTCATGGCTACTGCATTATTTGAGTTATATTTTTAAAATTTATAAAATATTATTTTATAATGTATATTTTTATGTTACACTTTCTCACTGAACTTATACACAGTACTTCCTTGTCTTCTGGCATTTAATATTCCAGCAGCAACCTGACATCTTTTCCCCTGTGAAGATGATCCACCCCACCCCACCCCACCTTTTGTTTGCCTGATGGTGAAGGGGTTTTTCTCTTGAAGTTCAAACCTTAACTGAATTTGTTTTAGAGTGGCATGTTTTGTTTTAAAATTTCCTGGAACACAGTGTGTTTTTTTTGATCTGTGGACTCAGTTGTTTCCCCATTTCTAGGAAATGTTCTAATCTAACCTTTGGATGCATCTTCTGCTTTATGTGCTGAGTTCAATTTTGACACATTATCCTTGTGTTGGTTCATTTTTCTACTCCATTTCTATTAGATTTTGCCTAATAGTTTTATAGTTTTTTCTCTTAGACTTCACTGTGATTATCTTATGCCTTTTTCTATGTTAACTAATACGATTTTCAGCAGTGTGTACCCTGTTACTTGTTTCAAATTTAATTATCTCTTTTCATCTGTTTTATCAACTAGTGTTTGGGTACTTTTTTATTGATATTTTTGCTTTATGTGTGAAACAACTGTCATATTTTTCTTCTATTCTTTGAATTATGCTTTTCTAATATCTTGGTTTCTTTCTTTGGATTTTGCATGCCTGTTCCTTGCTGTAAGAAGTTTGCATAGTATCCATGCCATTTCTTTTTACCTTTCTCAAGCTTGGTGCTCTGACTAGACAGTCTATTTACTCTGATAAGGTACAAGTGACTTGATCCTCTTCCCAGAATATCTTGAAAGCATTTATTTCTTTTTTCCTCTCCAGACATAGTGAAAGGTATGATATATCATCCCTTTCTGTCATCTGAGGGAATGGCAAGGAAGGGAGGAAACTCAGCATTCTTAGAATGCTCAGGCTCTCTTCTTTCTCCTAATAGAGTGTTAAATGCCATGAAACAGGGTTTATCTCCTTTCCTGGCAGGGGATGTCTCATACTAGAGGTTTTGGGTCACTTTTACATTTAGTGAATAGCTCTGGAGCCTTCACTTCCAAAAGAACATTAGCACCATTTCTAATTTTCCTAGTTTCATTCATTTCTTCCCAGCAGTGGTTTCCATAATATCTTAGAAAAAGAAACTGGATAAGTATACCCTGAATTTGTGGGCACAATGAAGACATGCTACCTTATATGTGCCTTTTGCTCCAGTCAACACCTAACTTCTTGCTGGAAGCGATTGTATTTTCTTCTTATCTGTATGCTTCCACAAATTATTTTTTTCTCTCTCTTCCTCTGCCCCTCCTTTGCCATTTCCTTCTGTCAGGGACTTTTACTTAGTTTTAAATACAGAGCTCAAATGCAATAATTTCTTTGAAATTTATATACTTCTTTTTCTGCATTCCTATAGAGGTAACATATGGATTTTTTTTTTAATTTTTTTTCAACGTTTTATTTATTTTTGGGACAGAGAGAGACAGAGCATGAATGGGGGAGGGGCAGAGAGAGAGGGAGACACAGAATCGGAAACAGGCTCCAGGCTCTGAGCCATCAGCCCAGAGCCTGACGCGGGGCTCGAACTCATGGACCGTGAGATCGTGACCTGGCTGAAGTCGGACGCTTAACCGACTGCGCCACCCAGGCGCTCCAACATATGGATTTTATCACATTAAATTATCACATATGTTTTCATATTCTTTTCCATACTAAATTCTGATCTTCCACTCCCTACAGAAGTGTACTTAATAATTGCTTATGAAGTAGGTAGAATAATTGCGTGTGAAATAGATGCGGAACATCTAGCAGAATGGAGTATTTTCTAATGTCTTAAGTGTTGAAATATATACTTAAAAAATCAATTGCAATAGCAAACTACCTTAGTTTATTGGGCATTATTCTCAGCCTTCATCTTAATGTCACAACCACCTTGAATAAGTATTTATTGTACACGCCTTGGTGTGGCAGATCAGAACATCTAAAAATAAAGAGGTTCCCAGATAGAGAACATATTTTCCATTATCCTTGCCATGTCTTTTAGGTCGATTGTCACTTTCTCAAGAGGCATTTATAGGGCAAATGAAATAATACCACCTTGTACCAGGACCTTCAAGGCAAGTTTCTGTGATTCACTTGGTTTGGCCGCAGTGCTTGCTCACTAATGACTGTGAGAAAACATTTCTAGAGAATGGAGGAGCTCTGTGTCTCCTTGACACAAGCTATAATACAATATTTGAAATTTTATTCTTCCGTCTCTTCTCCTATGAACAACATAATTAAATACTTATTTCCATTTTTAAAATTCCAGTACAATTAACATATAGTGTTCTACCAATTTCAGGTGTACAATATATGGATTCAACAATTCTGTACATTATTCAGTGCTCATCACAATAGGTACACTCTTAATCGCCTTCATCTATTCCACCTATACCCCTATCTACCTGCCCTATGGTAACCATAAGTTTGTTGTCTATAGTTGAGTCTGTTTTTTTTGTTTGCCTTTGTTTTTCTTTGTTCATTTGTTTAGTTTCTTAAATTCCACATATAAGTGAAATCATATGGTATTTGTCTTTCTCTGATTGACTTATTTCACTTAGCCTTATACCCTCTAGATCCATCCATGTTTTTGCAAATGGCAAGACTTCATTCTTTTTCATGGCTGAGTGATATTCCATTGTCTGTGTATCACATCTTCTTTATCCATTCATTTTTTCACGGACACTTGTACTGCTTCCATAATTTGACTATTGTAAATAATGCTGCAGTAAACAAAGGGGTGCATATCTTTTTGAATTAGGGTTTTCATACTCCTTGTGTAAATACCTAGTAGTGGAATTACTGGATCATATGATAATTGTATTTTTTATTTTTTGAGGAGCCTCCATAGTGTTGTCCACAGTGGTTGTGCTAGTTGCATTCCCACCAACAGTGCATGAGGTTTCCTTTTTTCCTACATCCTCAACACTTGTTGCTTCATGAGGTTTTAATTTTAGCCATTCTGACAGGTGTGAGATGATATCTCATTGTAGTTTTGATTTGCAGTTCCCTCCTGATTGGTGGTGTTGAGCATTTTTTTCATTTGTCTGTTGGCTATCTATTTGTCTTCTTTGGAGAAATGCCTATGTCTTCTGCAAAAGTTTTTAATTATTTATTTCTGTGTGTGTGTTGGGGGTGAGTTGAGTTGTTTAAGTTCTTTATATATTTTGGATACTAACCCTTTTTGGGCTATGTCATTTGCAAATATCTTCTCCCATTCAGTAGGTTGTCTTTTAGTGTGCTAAAATAAAGTCCCAATAGTTTATTTTTGCTTTTGTTTCCCTTGTCTCAGGAGACGTATTTAGAAAAATATTGCTACGGCCGATGTCAGAGACATTTCTGCCTGTGTTCTCCTTTAGGATTTTGATGGTTTCCTGTGTCACATTTAAGTCTTTAACCCATTTTGAGTTTATTTTTGTGTATGGTGTAAGAAAGTGGTCCAGTTTCACTGTTTTGTCTGTAGCTGTCCAGTTTTCCCAACATCATTTATGTAGGGACTGTCTTTTCCATTGCATATTCCTACCAATTTTGTCATAGATTAATTGACTATATAATGGTGAGTTTATTTCTGGGTTTTCTATTCTGTTCTGTTGATCTATGTGTCTATTTTTGTGCCAGTATCATACTGTTTTGGTTACTGCAGCTTTGTAGTATGTCTTGAAGTCTGGGATTGTGATACCTGCAGTTTTGTTCTTCTTTTTGAGATTCCCCTGGCGATTTTGGATCTTTGGTTGTTCCATACAAATCTTAGGATTGTTTTTTTTCCAGTTCTTGAAAAATGCTGTTGGTATCTTAAAAGGGATTGCATTAAATCTGTAGATCACTTTGGGTGTTTGCACATTTTAACAATATTTGTTCTCCCAATCCACGTGCATGAAACATCTTTCCATTTGTGTTGTCTTCAGTTTGTTTCATCAATATTTTATAGTTTTCAGAGTACAGGTCTTGCACCTCCTTGGTTATCTTTCCATTTTTTTAAAAATGAAATTACTCATTGGAATCTTTCTGAAACAACTACAATGAAAAAAGAAGATATATGAAACAATTACTGCATTACTGAAATATGAAATTATTTCCTGCAAGGCCTGTTGGTTATCAGAGAAGAATGTAAATTAAAAAATACAGTTAAATAGAGATCCTTTTTACATGGAATGAAGTGACACTCAACTTAGAGGAAAGGATATTTTTACAAATAAATAAACTAAAAAAAAACAATTGAAAGATTTTTGCAACAACGTGGATGGAACTAGAGTGTATTATGCTATGAGAAATAACTCAAAGAAAGACAAATATATGATTTCACTCATGTGGAATTTAAGAAACAAAACAGATGAACATAGGGAAAAGGAAGCAAAAATAAGATAAAAACAGAGAGAGAGAGACACACACAAAACATAAGAGACTCTTAAACACAGAGAACAAACTGATGGTTGCTGGCAGGGTATTGGGTGGGTGGGGGGATGAGGATGGGCTAAACGGGTGATGGGCACTAAGGAGGACACTTATTGGGATGAGCACTGGGTGTTATAGGTGTTATGTATCACTAACATCTATTCCAGAAATCATCATTACACCATATGTTGACCAACTTGGATTTAAATTTTGAAACAGGACATTTTAATTTTTTATTATTTATTTATTTAAAATGTTTATTTTTTTTTTAATTTTTTTTTCAACATTTATTTATTTTTGGGACAGAGAGAGACAGAGCATGAACGGGGGAGGGGCAGAGAGAGAGGGAGACACAGAATCGGAAACAGGCTCCAGGCTCTGAGCCGTCAGCCCAGAGCCCGACGCGGGGCTCGAACTCATGGACCGTGAGATCGTGACCTGGCTGAAGTCGGACGCTTAACCGACTGCGCCACCCAGGCGCCCCTAAAATGTTTATTTTTGATATATATAGAGAGAGTGGTGGAAGGACAGAGAGAGAGGGAGACAGAGGATCTGAAGTGGGCTCTGCACTGACAGCAGAGAGCCCGATGTGGGTCTCAAACTCATGAACTTTACATCGTGACCTCAGCCGAAGATGGATGCTTAACCAACTGAACCACCCAGGTGCCTGAGTAAGGGATATTTTTAGGACAAAATAGTCATTTCCATCATTCTGTGATGTGCAGGACCACAATGTTAGACCATAAAAGACACTGGACTTAAATTTGATCACTAATGGGTAATTAGTATAATGTTTCTTTATTTTAATTGGAAAGTTCTTGTACTTTGATGACATTATTTAATGATTTAATGATAAAAGGTAAAGGTGAGCTTCACTTAAAAAATCTGACCTAAAAAAATCAAAGCAACAACAAAAGTCTGACTTAGATCAACCAGCAGACACTACTGTGACATGCAATTGTATATAAGCTAATTTTTTTTCTAGAAAATGCTTATAGAACTTAAAAATTTGATGTATTTGAATTGCATACATAAAAGAACTAGATCAAGAACACACAATAAAACTGTGTTTCCCACAGTAAAGTGAGTAGAACTGTATTTGTTATCTTTATATAATTAATGTAGTAAAAATTAGCTTAAGGGTTTGAGTTATAAATTTTGACTGCTGTGTGGATTAGACTAGTAATTACCAAACTTGATTCAAATCCTCATATCTTTTGGGCTATGGAGATAGCCTAAGATCAAAGTGCATAAATATTTTGATTAAGCCAGTTTCCCTAATGATATCTGGAGCAATTATTTTCCTAACAGTGTAAAAAAAAAAAAAAAACACTTAAAACTTAACTTTTCTGTTAACATAAAATATCTTAAGTGAGCCAACATTGTAACTCAGTAACACTTGTTTTTAGGCATCAATTTGGGCTACCTTTCAGATAAAACTAAGCAAGACTGATGTGTAAGTTTACTTCTTTGTTGTAAATTTGTTTGTCATAAATGTGCTACTTGATATTCAACCCAGTATTTACACTGCAATCTTTAGGAGCCAGTTAGATTCATCAATAGCTTTCATTTCTCTAGAACATCCTCACATGAAGACTAGAATGCTATTTACAGAGTAGTTTCTGCTGACTAATAACTTTGCTGTAACAGATGTCATGAAGATAAACTTAACGAGTCTTAAGTAGCCTACATTGGTTGTGTAGTAAAATGCCATTTGGTGTCATGCAAGTGAATTTCCATTTGGAGATCTGATTTCTAAACTTTTTATTAATTCACCTTACTAGTTTAAGACTTTCTATCTTTTATTAAAAGGGTTCCATGCTTTTTTATGTCGTGTTTAATGGACTGCATAGTTTTTGGCTTTTAGTTTAAACATTTTGGGACTAAAAAAAAGAATGGTTTCTTATTGTAGAAACAAGGAACTAAAGAAACCTGCTAGGCCTTAAAACACATAGTTTCTTCAGTCTCTGACACTGTGCTTCCATATGGATGTCATATTACTCACCCTGAATGTGTTATTTGCTGCTCACATCTGATTTATATATCTATGGAAGTTGGGCATGTTCCCACCACAGCCATGAATAATGAAAGTTGTGAAAATTTAGCCAATAGCATCAAGCTGTTTGGTTATACAAGCAAGGGTAAAATTACGAGACTTTGAAACAAATAAGCTTTTTTATTATCACATTAAATATGTATGTTGTAACATAAAATATCTCAAGGTTTTACAATGTACATACACAAGGCCCTGAAGATGTCTTTTTATATAGTACAAAACCTCATAAACTGTTCATCTGACCAAAGGATATCCATCTTCCCTTTGTGGTCCAGGGAGAGAACTGAGTGTAAGGTCGTGTATAATGCAAATGGTTCTTTCCTCAAGGCATTGTTCTCTGAAATAGTTCACCTAAATGGCTGCTTCATTTATGTAGTCACTGTATTTTCTTTGATGGATCATGATGACACTGAGATGCTCTGGGAAGGATGAGGACATTATGGCAGAACAGTTTAACAAATGTAGAAACTTCTCTATCACATAATGGATGCTGGATTCAGGCTGTGTCTACATGCTTAGAACAGTCTGTATATTTTGATTAACTCGTTCAGGGGAATTGGAAATTCACCTTCATCCCAACACATTAAGACAAAAAAGACCTCTTTTCATAAAGTCAAGAAATACTGGTTTCTTTGTGCATTTAGACAGAGCCTTGGCCTACCAAAGATATCAAACTCTTTTCTCATTTCTTTATAGCAATCTATGAAATAATGTTTTATAGGTATTTTATTCTGAAGATCAGTTGAAATTTGATTTAACAACTTTCAATACTACTTTTAATTAGGTTTAAATTAGAATTTTAGTTATAGATAATAGGGAAAAAGTATCAAAATTAGTTTATGTCCCAATGGTAGCTGCTACCACTCATTGCAAAATTAAAATCACCTAAAACAGGACAATGTCCATCTGTGTGATTTAGCCAAACTATAAGAAAGGGGTTAAAAAAACAAAGGCCATTACTTTTACCTGGAAGCTGGTCTGATTTTTCCCTAATCCTGTGATAGTTTTAATTCTGTGATTATTCATAGATGGGGGTAAAGGAAGATGATAAAGCTGGAAAAAGAATAAGATAGTAACGTACTTGGGGTGCCTGGGTGGCTCAGCCAACTAAGTGGCCAACTCTGCTTTTGGCTCACTCAGGTTATGATCTCATGTTTCGTGAGATTGAGCCCTGTGTCAGGCTCTGTGCTGACAGTGCAGAGCTTGCTTGGAATTTTCTCTCTCTCTCTTTCTCTCTCTCTCCCCCTTTGCCCTTCTCCTTGCTCACACACACTCTCTCTCTCAAAATAGATAAATAAACTTCAAAAGATAATAATGGTCTAATTCTATAAGAAGACATACAAAAGAAAAGTGTTTATTGTTTCTTTAAGTAATGTCTGATGACCAACTTGACTGATTACTTACCTCTTTCCCTGGCTCTAGTCCCAGCACTTAGTTGGCTAAATTTGAGTAATTGTTTTGTTACATAAACATTGTCTATAAGAAAGTTAATGTTTGAGGATAAAAAAAGATGTAATTCCAGTGTATTTTAGCATGTTTACATCCACAAATATGCCTTTATAAACAGCATATAAAATTCCTTTGCCTGTGTTTTGATTGTTCAAAAAGGGCCTACATACTTACTTGTGTCATCAACATTATGTTTTTAAGATTTATCCTTGTTGATATATGTTACTTTTACTCTTTCTTAAGGAAAGGGTTAAAAAAAAAAAAAGAAGAATCAGTGCTTCTTTTCTGGAAACTTACATGCCAAAATTCCTATCTCATTCTAATGGCCACTTTCTCATTGTCTGTGTAATGAAACAGTGGCTAAGGTCAGTTAATTCATTGGGGAAAACAGTCAAATTGTTTGGAAGAACCAGAGAAAAAGCTGCAGCAGGCCTTGGCATTCTGTACTCAGGGCAAGTTTGTCCACTCCTGCCTGTTGCCACTTCTCCACATCTTCAGTTTGCTTGTTCTTCTAATCTCCCATTTGGGTTCCATAACTCACCACCTGTTACTGATGGGCAAGTTTGTTTTAGGCTAGTTGTAGCCTTATTAGCATAGGAAGAGTTCTCCTCCTTATTCTGTGCCCTAATTTGGGACTCAGGGGAGGTTCAGGGACTCCTGGGCATCCTCTAACCCTGTGATTCCCATCCATTCTGCTTTTGAATTCTTACCCCAATGTGAAGTACCAGTCACTTGGAGTCATACAGTAATTGTTGGCAAAGTAGTTTTGTTATGGGTAGCCTGATATTTCTGTCTTTCTTATCAATTCCTCAATGTAAGCCAACTTTAACTGAACATTTTTTGCATCTGAAAATCAAATCAAGAGAAAGAATGAAGCAGATGACCTAAATGAGATGGGTGTAAAGCACCTAGCAGTGCGTGGCATGTAAAAAGCTTAAGAAATGACAGCTATTAGGAAGATCTAAGTAAAGTCAAACGGTAGAGTTTATTTCCAAGTTTCATTTTTTTTATACTTCCAGCTTGGCTTTAGGGTAATAAAGAAAGCCAGGACATTTTATTTTGTTTAGGTTAATAAAAAAAGGGGCACTGTTTTCTGACTCATTGCTCTCTCTTCCCTTTTTATTGGAGGCAAACAGGAGACCTGAGAACACTGAACCACTAAGTTCAAAGGACAGAGTGGGCAAGACGCAGAGTCAGAAGTGGGGAAGGAAACTGATTTCCTCTCTACAAAATCATGGTGAGTCCCATGACAGAGAGAGTCACCAATGGCAACTTCTGTTTTCAGAAGAAAAAATATTGCTGGGGAATAAATTATGTAAGGAAAATTTGTCCTTGATTTTCTTTTCAAAAATGTGTGAGGGATAGAAACACACTGTAAATACAATAAGTTTAACTCATATTCTATGGTTTATTCTTTAAAGAACAAATATCATCTGGGACCAGGTATAGAAAAAGAATTCATTTTCATAACTATCACAAAATTTTGTTATAATTGCATACTTTCCAAGTGACCTTTAAGTTATGATAATGTTTGAAGTTGGCTTTCCCAATGGATGCGTTGCAATTATAAGGCGATAGTTATAATAGCTTAGGTCACAGGTGGAATAATTGAATATCATTAACAATGACATTTGATTATGTTACTTCATTTTTTTCCCAATGATATGTCAGGTTCCTCGTGAAACCAGAGACCATAGGGATTCATTATTGCTAGGGTTGATGGTATTGCAATTTTATAACCATGTAATAAATTAGCATTTAATACTGAGAGATTTCATCATAAACTCAGAAGATTGCTTTTGTTTTAAAGAAGACTTTAGCAAGGAGAGGCAAAAAAAAAAAGCATTTAGAAAATTCAGGAGATAAAGATGCTATCCAAGCAAATGGATCTTGGATCTTTGTAATCATTTGGTTTGTCAGAATATCACTCTCTGGGAAAAGAAACAGGGGGCGGGGGGAAGGGAGGGATTAAATGTCAAAAATTACTGAGTCAAAATTCTTATGACTTCACCCATTTTTTTTTTTAATTTTTTTTTTCAACGTTTATTTATTTTTGGGACAGAGAGAGACAGAGCATGAACGGGGGAGGGGCAGAGAGAGAGGGAGACACAGAATTGGAAACAGGCTCCAGGCTCTGAGCCATCAGCCCAGAGCCTGACGCGGGGCTCGAACTCACGGACCGCGAGATCGTGACCTGGCTGAAGTCGGACGCTTAACCGACTGCGCCACCCAGGCGCCCCTGACTTCACCCATTTTGTACTTCTCTGTTTCTAGTTTTTTCACATATTTCTCTCTCCATTGTGGTTATTCTTGTTCTTTTCTAGCTCATTTCCTACACTAAAAGATGTCATAAATATAAAGTTCTATATAGAGCCAGAATTTTCTCAGAAATGCAGATTTGCATGAATATGAAAGAAAAAAACATATTTATCACATCTTTCTTATTTGATTCAAAGATTATTTTATTAGGTCAGGTGTGGTTTGGGTTAGGACCTTCATAGACTGGTGTGTGTGTGTGTGTGTTTTCTTTCTTTTTTTTTTTCACAAAAATATTTACTAAGATCGCATGTTGACATACCATTGTTGGAATTCCAGATTTTGACTTGCCTATCAACCAGAGTCTATTTTGGGGGGAGAGGTGTTGTTTCTATTTAAAATGAAGGGAACATGTGAATCAGGTTAAAATGGCTAGTGTGTGTATGTATGTGTGTGTGTATACAGGCCTACCTCAGAGATATTGTGGGTTCAATTCCAGACAACTGCAATAAAGCAAATATTGCAATTGAGTCAAATGAAGTTTTTAGTTTCATAGTGCCTATAAAGCTATGTTTGTACCATATTGTAGTCTATTAAGTGTATAACAGCATTATGTCTAAAAGAACAATGTACATACCTTAGTTAAGAAATACTTTATTGATAAAACATGCTGAATCTGAGCTGTTGGTTAGTGTCAGTCTTTTTTGCTGGTGCAGGATTTTGCCTCAGTGTTGGTGGCTGCTGACTGATCAGGGTGGTTGTTGCTGAAGGTTGGGATGGCTGTGACAATTTCTTAAAATAAGACAGTACTAAAATCTGCTGCGTTGACTGACTCTTCCTTTCACAAATGATTTTTGTTTATGTTTATTTATTTTTGAGAGAGAGAATGAGACAGAGTGTAAGGGGGGGGGAAGGGCAGACAGAGAGGGAGACTCAGAATCTGAAGCAGGCTCCAGGCTCTGAGCTGTCGGCACAGAGCCCGACATGGGGCTCCAACCCACGAAATGTGAGATCATGACCTGAGCCGTAGTCAGACACTTAACCAACTGAGCCACCCAGGACCCCCACACCAATTTCTATGTAGCTTGTGAGGCTGTTAGATAGCATTTTACCCAAAGTGAAACTTCTTTCAAAACTAGGGTTAATTCTCTCAAACCCTACCACTGCTTTGTCAACTAAGTTTATGTCATATTCTAAATCCTCTGTTGTCATTTCCACAATCGTCACAGCATCTTCACCAGGAGTAGATTCCATTTCAAAAAATTTAGTGGCCATTGTAGGGTTATTAATTGGCCTAGTTTCAGAATTGTTGTGTTTTAGGGAATAGAGAGGCCTGAGGAGAGGGAACGAGATGGGGGAATAGATGGTTGGTGGAGCAGTTAAAACACACACAACATTTATTGATTAATTTTCCATCTTATATGGGCACAGTTCATGGTGCCCCAAAATAATTATAATAGTGATGTCAAAGATCACTGATCACAGATCACCATAATAAACATAACAATAATGAAAAAGCTTGAAATATTGTGAGAATTACCCAAACATGACACAGAGACATGAAATGAGCAAATGGTGTTGTGAAAATGGCACCAATGGGGGCTCCTGGGTGGCTCAGTCGCTTAAGCGTCCGACTTCAGCCCAGGTCATGATCTCACAGTTCGTGGGTTCTAGCCCTGCATCAGGCTCTGTGCTGACTGCTCAGAGCCTGGAGCCTGCCTCCAATTCTGTGTCTCCCTCTCTCTCTGTACCATCCCCCCCACCCCCGCTCATGATCTCTCTCTCTTTCTCGCTCTCTCTCAAAAATAAACATTAAATAAATATGGCACCAATTGACTTGCTCCATACAAGTTGTTACAAACTAGTTTGTAAAAATCTTCACTTTAAAGAAAAATGCAATAAAACAAGGCTATGTCTGTATTACTGTTTTCAGCATTACATGAACCAACATCTTGCTGTAGTGAAGGTTTTGGAGTTTATCCTTGATGAAACGTGAAACTTCTGACTTTATGGAGGCAATTACAGAATGCTTTGCATTATTGTTAAATCTAATACTTTAATATAGAACAATTTCTCAATCTTTTACTACATACTTGTAATTCATTTTCCTTAACAAAAAAAAAGGGGGGAAAAGTCAGTGTCATCACATATGTGAGTGAATATATAATGTGACATTTTACATTTTATTTATTGGCATTTAGTCCTCTGAAAAGCCTGCTTAATTTGCTATTAAATGAAGATGGGCTGTTTCCAGAACAGCCACAACATTGTATTGCTCTAATAAGGCTTCACAGTTGTCTTATCAAGAGCAAGTTGTTAGGGGGATTTATATACATATGGAAATGTCAGTTATAGTGTTCTGATGTTTCCATGAATGTTTACTACTCTAATCATTATTCAATGGTTGCTTTTGGTTAGGATTAAGTCTTTAATAACACCAAAAAAATTTAGATGAAATCTTGATGAATTTGATAGTAATTGCTTATGATTTTTTCTTTTGGAATTGTGGGGTTTGACTTTTTTTGCATACTTGTCTAATGGTCCACAGTTTTAATTTTTATGGCAGATATATTCACTTCTATTATTAGTTTGAGCACCATATTAAAACCAGTTAATTATGTTGATTTTAAAATGAATTTTAAGAGTGTGAAGTTAGCTATGTTTATATCTATATGAAGCCACATTTTTAAGCATGTTGTTATCTGACCTTGACTAACTGACACCACATAAAGGTGAGGGTGATTCTGAAGTAAAATCTTAAGAGGTCATAGAAGTGACTAAGTTGGCTACCTGTAGATGTAGGCTCAAAGCCATTTTTATCTACACCAATGGGCATTTTTAAGGTAGCCGAAGACTGGGACTGCATTTCCAGAATGTGTGCGCCTTGATTGTGGGAACACAGTTCTCATAGTAACTTTAAATATCTCTATTTCCAGGGGACCCCTGGGTGGCTCAGTCAGTTAAGTGCCAGCTTCAGCTCAGGTCATGATCTCATGGCTCGTTGAGTTTGATCCTCGCGTTGGGCTCTGTGCTGACAGCTCAGAGCCTGGAGCCTGTCTCAGATTCTGTGTCTCCCTCTCTCTCTGCCCCTCTCCTACTCGTGCTCTCTCTCTCTCAAAAATAAATAAACATTAACAAAATTTAAATATCTCTATTTCCAACAAATATTTGTACCAAGATAGAGAAGGCATTAAAATATTTTTACAATGTTTTTTCACTTGTTCATTTTAAACTGCAATTCTTAACAATTTAGGGAGAAAGAGAGAAAAAGACAAATAGGAGTGGTACAATTCAAATACTAGTAAATATGGTGTTTTGAGCATGTAGGTAGTTTTCTGGAAATATACATTTGTATTTTTTAAAACATTTTGCCAAAATTGCTGTTATCTATCAATGTGTCTATCTGTCATCCATCTCTGTTGCTCAACTGTGTGGATACACATTGCAGACATTATGACACTTCACCCCTAAATAACTTCAGCATCTTATATACCATAATGCCATTGTCACACCTAAGATGATTAATAGTAATTCAGTAATATCATTTAATATACATTTTAATTCAAATTTCTGCAATTATTTCCATAATGTCTTTTCGAACTGAAACAAATATTTTGATATAACATTTTGTCAAGTGAATTAAGTTCTCACATCCATATGTCATAATTATATTTTCTCAAAATAGTCATTGACCATTGAATAGGCTTGAATTTCCATGGCCCCAAGCCACCAACTGAACCCACTAGAATAATTTGCTAGAATGAGAAATGCTAACTGCCAGAATGAAGAATGTTAATCAGCAACCAGCCTGACTATGATTTCCAAGGTACTAATCACTTGGAAAAGTTGCCTCTCATTGGCTCACTCTACAGATAATTACTAATTGAAAAGCAGCTAGAATAGTAAGAAGGTGTATTAGCATGTTAATAGGTCTTTGTGTCCAAAGGCTTTGGATTATAAATTATAAAGACTACATTAGCCAGATGGACAGGATTAATTAGCATGCTGATATTACCTGGCATCCTATGGTGGTTGAGGGTAAACAAAGTGACCATAACCATTTTGGCATAGTTTATTTTTTATTAAATTGCTTGCTTTGGTAGTTAGGAATAGAGTTTTATTCTGTAGTTGGAACAATGACTGAGTCAGTAATTCTGTATATTAATAACTGGCAAAGCATTTTATCCTTTTGTACCTTGGCTAAAATCAATCTTCATGTGCTTCAATTTCCTCCATTTCTAATAAGTGTAATGGCCACCATTGATTTAATGGTTTAGCCATTAATTTAACCATTTAATCTCTTCATGCAATAGTTTCATCATCTATAATATAAATAGGCGAAACCAGAAGTTCTCTAAGTTTCTTTCCAGATTTGAAATTTTATGAGACCATGTAGATTCATGACCAGTAACAGATCTGGAATAGGAGGAAAAGTATGCTAAAAGCAAATGTGTTTCACTATGGCAACTGAAACCGGTAATTCCGAATGAAAACAACCTATAAGAAATTTACTAGGGATGATTTTATATTTCCCAAGTCGTGCATCTACCTTATTGGCCTCCTTAGTGGATATTCTGCCCAGGTAGGTAGATGAGCATTCTTTTTTTGCTTTCCTAGAACTGTTATTTCTACACAGATACTGTGGGAGTCCTGGACAGGACAGAGGGAGAGATTCCTGTCTCCGCTCATCAGGGAGCATGGAACACTCCTGAGCTCAATAGGAGGAAGTGATATTATTTGCAGATTTCTTTTTTTTTAATGTTTATTTATTTTTTTTAATATATGAAATTTATTGTCAAATTGGTTTCCATACAACACCCAGTACTCATCCCAAAAGATGCCCTCTTCAATGCCCATCACCTACCCTTCCCTCCCTCCCACCCCCCCATCAACCCTCAGTTTGTTCTCAGTTTTTGAGAGTCTCTTATGCTTTGGCTCTCTCCCACTCTAACCTCATTTTTTTTTCCTTCCCCTCCCCCATGGGTTTCTGTTAAGTTTCTCAGGATCCACATAAGAGTGAAAACATATGGTATCTGTCTCTCTCTGTATGGCTTATTTCACTTAGCATCACACTCTCCAGTTCCATCCATGTTGCTACAAAGGGCCATATTTCATTCTTTCTCATTGCCACGTAGTACTCCATTGTGTATATAAACCACAATTTCTTTATCCATTCATCAGTTGATGGACCTTTAGGCTTTTTCCACAATTTGTCTATTGTTGAGAGTTATTTGCAGATTTCTTTATCCCAGTGGTTTCAGTTGTACTAAGGTAAAACTGTTTGACAGAGTAAAATCTTTCTGCAATTGTGACATGAAGAGTCCAATTTGTGTTATGAGAATCCTTTCCTCAAATGTGTATGTAGCTTTGATCAGAGTTATTTCTACTATTGAACATAACGACAATAACATTTAATGAACACTGTTTGACATAGGGCTAAGTGCTTTACAAAGATTATTAGTATATTATAATTAATCCTCACAAAAACATCATGACATTGCACTCTTAATAGCCTCATCTAATAGGTGAAGAAACTACAGTGTCGACAGTTTAGGTCAGTCAATAAAGTTAAGGGGCAGAGCTAGAATTTAAACCTAGGGCATGTTTTCAAAGTGCTTATTGCTGTTACTGATTCCATGCCTCAGGTTACAGAAGTGTTGAAGTCTTTGCTCAGAAGCAAATACAGCTCCATGTCTCCTAGAAGAGACCTAAAAGCATCTGAAAATCCTGACAGTTTTCCTTTGTTTTCCTTGCTTTTTATTATTCCTGTTGCTTGCAACATATGCCTTAGCAGCTTCTTAACTTCCCTAGTGGGATAGTTGGCAGTTTGGTTGTAGAACGGCTTAAGAAGTGGGGGGATGCCTGCCAAGGTCCTTTTAGTTCTGAATGTCTTTAACTCACCCACCCCACATAGCACACATTTGGGTTGTGATTCATACTTTAGTATCAGCATTTAGCCTAATCTCAGTGTGATGCCCCTGACTTGTCACTTTGATATTCAATGGTTAATAGGTGACATTGATAAGACATGTTTAAAAATCAAGTGTGTTGATGTGTTAACTTCTGTGGACAGTCCATGTTTCTCTTTTTCAATGAGGTAAGGAACACCACTGATTATGACCTGATTGGTTAGTAATTCAATATTATACTCCTGCCATGTTTTGTTGGTTCCCCAAAGCACTTTTCTCCCTGCTTTGGCTAACAGTGACTTAATAGGTAGCACAACAATTAAATAGCAGAATTCAATTGCAGATTTCAGTTTTATTTAAAAGACTTTTTTTCTTCTCAATAAAAATTTACCTAATCACGTGAAAAAATGGAGGGAGTTTGAGAATTATATTTAAATAATGATTCTGATATTATATTAGTGGTATATCCATAAAAAAGATGGGACTTCAATGTTTATCTCAGTCAAAAAACTCTAGGATCAATCCCCAACATGGCTCTGATTCCATTGCCATATAACACTGATAACCTTGTGCATTAGTTGGTTCTAGCTACTATAACAGAAGACTGGGTGGCTAAAAGAACAGAAATTTATTTCTCACAGTTTTGGAGGCTGGGAAGTCCAAGATCAAAGTGCTGGTGTCTGGTGAGGCTCTGCTTTGTGGTTTGTACTTGGCCATATTCTTTTTTTTTTTTTTTTAATTTTTAAAAAATGTTTATTTTTAAAAACTTTTTTTTAATGTTTATTTATTTTTGAGACAGAGAGCATGAATGGGGGAGGGTCAGAGAGAGAGGGCGACCCAGAATCTGAAGCAGGCTCCAGGCTCTGAGCTGTCAGTACAGAGCCCGATGTGGGGCTCGAGTTCGTGGACCGTGAGATCATGACCTGAGCCGAAGTTGGACGCTTAACCCACTGAGCCACCCAGTCACCCCTAACGTTTATTTATTTTTGAAGGATAGAGAGAGACAGAGTGTGAACAGCGGAGGGGCAGAGAGAGAGGGAGACAAAGAATTGGAGGCAGGCTCCAGTTGTCAGGCTCTGGGCTCTCAGCACAGAGCCCATTATGGGGCTCTAACTCACAAGCTGTGAGATCATGACCTGAGCCGAAGTGAGACGCCCAACCGACTGAGCCACCCAGGCACTCCTGTAATGGGCCATATTCTTATACGTATCCTCACATGGTGGAGAACAGGGAGGAAGCAAGCTCCCTCATGTTTCTTCTTGTAAGGGCACTTATCCCATCATGAAGGTTCCATCCTCATGACTTAATCACCTCCCAACGGCTCCACCTCCTGAGACTTTCCCATTGGGGGTTAGGACTTCAATATATGAATTTGGAAGGGAACACAAACATACAACCCTGGTTAATTCATCTGGTTAATAATTATTAGTAATAATGATGGCTAACATGTATCAAATGCCTGTGTCCCAGGCGGTGGGCCAAAGATTTAACAAGTACTATCTTACTTAATCTTTAAATAAGATTTAAATGATGAGATAAATACTAAATCCTTGTTAGGGGTCCCTAGTTGGTTGAGCATCTGACTTTGGCTCAGGTCATGACCTCTTAGTTCGTGAGTTCAAGTCCTGCATCGGGCTTGCTGCTGTCACCATGGAGCCCGCTTTGGACCTCTGTCCACCTCTGCCCCCCTGCCCTTCTCCCACTCACACTCTTGCTTTCTCAAAAATAAATAAACATTAAAAAAATATAAAAATAAAAATTCCTTGTTAGAAGGAAAAATTATAATTAATACATAGAGTGTATTAATACATATTAATGAATAGTATTGAATGAGTGAATAGTAAAGAACTTAAAATGAAAATCAGCCTCACCTGCTATTTCTTTCTACTCTCTCTCTCCAGGGGCAACCTCTTTTAATTGTTTCTAATTCTTTGGTTATTTATCTTAAAACTTTAGGCATATGATAATTATTATGTGTAACAAATTTCATGGGCTCTAAATTGTATTATTTCATTTATATGAAATGTCCAGAATAAGCAAATTCATAGGGACAGAGAGCAGATTAGTGGTTACCAGGGGCTGGGGGAGGGGGAGATCGAAGCATGACTGCCTGACTACCTAATGGATATGGGGTTTCTTTTCCGGGTGATGAAAATTAGATAGTGTGATGGTTGCACAACATTGTGAATGTACTCAAAGCTATGAACTGTATAACTAAAATGGCTAAAATAGTGAAATTTAGGTTATGTGAATGTTGCCTCGAAATATTAGGTGGCACTTGGGGTGCCTGGGTGGCTCAACATTTGTCTTCAGCTCAGGTCATGATCTCATGATTAGTGGGTTCAAGCTCTGCATCAGGCCCTCTGCTGACAGATCAGAGTCTGGAGTCTGCTTTGGATTCTGTGTCTCACTCTCTCTCTGACCCTCGCCCACTCTCTCTCTGTCTCTGAAAAATGAATAAATGTTAAAAAATTTTTTTAAAAAATAGGTGGCTCTCTGATTAGAAAGTCACCTACATTATCCTTTAAATTATCAATGTTTAATATTTATATTATTATTTTTAATTTTTATCATCTTCCTTTTACAGTTGAAAAAATTGAGGCAAAAAGAGGTTAACTTTCCCAACATTACACAAATAGTAAACCTGAATTTGACCCCAAGTAGTGTAACTGAAACAGCCTGTACAAATAGCCACTATTCAATACTTCTTTCCAAGATGGCAGTTTGGGTGGCTGAAAGTATATAAGTGGAAAGGAAATCAGATTGAGATTGACTGTTGATTGCTCTTGCAGTTGTGTAGAGATGGAAAACTTTCTCATACATGGAACTTTTACCTACAAAATGTTATTCTTTCATACCAGCAGGATCACCCTAATATCATTAGACTGAAAACAGGAGCACTGTAAACAGAAGCCCACCAGTAGATTGAAGAAATGCTATTAAATCGAGTTAGGGATTTATTAAAGTAGAATCAATAACGTTTGGTGTATGAAGGGTTACAGTAGCTTCCTTCTAACATCTGTTTAAAGAAGTCATTTGAGAATTAAGCACTTACAGGTTACTATTACATTTATACATGTCCTTAACTGCAAATAGTTTGGGTTAACTGCATTCTGTTGGTTATCTTAGCAACCAATCAAAGATGTACAATTGATTGGTGGTATTGACTGAATGTGTCTAATAAGTAGCTGGAAGTAAGGTGTCTCTGTTCTGTTTTCAAAAGTGATAGAAATAGCCTCACCTTTTATAATTGCCAAGGAAGGGTGTGGGAAAAGAGAACCATCCTTTCCTTCTAAGACCAGAGAAACAGAACTAGGAAATGGGTCCAATATCACCAAAGTCCCAGAGTACTTAGCAAGGAGTGGAAGCAGTGTCTCAGAAAGGGAGTGTGTTTTTCAAAAATGTTCCTGTACCTTAGCCCTGTTTTTCTCTCGGTTTCAATGTTTTATTAAACAGTCAGTAATTTGACAAGCAAATATTTATTAAGTATTAAATAGACTCCTACAGTGAAATCACTGAGCTCAGTTTTGTGGGAACAACACAGGTGTAGAACATGTATCTACCCTTGAGAAGTTTATAGTCAATCAGATTGGCAGATGCAATGTACATACAACATGAAACTTCTAGGGTCTTTTATTCAATGTAGAATTTAACTGAGATCTATAATCTGTAATGCAGGTGACAAATGCTAAGAGAATCTAGAAACACTTTTTTTTTCTTTTGCTATTAGCAGAGAAGATAGTTTCTTGTTTTTCCTTCCAAGTTAAAATACGTCCCCTTACTAGATTCCTTCTCCTGTATCAATACACCATTTGAGAGGAAATTGTGGCATAGTTTTTAGGACTATGAGTATGCATGGGGTTTGGGCCCAATTTCTGTCTTACACTAGATCTTGACCATTAAATTACTTAGTTTCATTAATAATTACTAAATTACTTAACTTCATTAATCATTAAATGTGAGATTTCTTATTTGTGAAACAAAATAATGAGAGTTACCTCATGGAGTTTTTGTGAGGATTAGAGGAGATAATGTAAAGCACTTAGCACATTGCCTAATACATGATAAACATTCAGTGATAGCTTTTACTGTGGTTAATAATGAGTACATCGAAGAAATTCGTAAAAATGGATTACTCCTAAATCTAACTTCAAAACTCAGCAATTGATATCATTTTGTTGTATTCTAGTCTCTGACTATATATTTGTATATAGTCATGTATATAAATTGTTTCTTAAAAACATGATTGTAATTTCTCCATTAGCTCAAAATGTTGATTTTGCCAATGGCAAAATTTCATCTAATGTACTTCCTCAGCCCTTTGTGTACAATGGGAATTGAATAATTATTTGTTGACAAAATAAGTCCTCTCTTTAAATTTTTTTTAAATGTTTATTTATTTCTTGAGAGAGAGACAGACAGACAGAGAGATAGAACATAAGCAGGGGAGGGGCAGAGAGAGAGGGAGACACAGAATCCAAAGCAGTCTCTAGGCTCCGAGCTGTCAGCACCGAACCCAATGTAGGGCTTGAACTCAGGAACCACAAGATCATGACCTGAGCCGAAGTCAGATGCTTAACTCACTGAGCAACCCAGGAGCACCAATAATCCTCTCTTGACTCTGTCATGTTTAGTTTCCTTTAGCTCTCCCCTGCTTTCACAGATAAACATCCTGAGGTGCACCTGTGATTGATTTCTGGTCTTACTAAGTTTGTCATGAATTCCTTATCCCTAATTCTTTTTCAAAAAGATTGTTTTAAGTTTACTTATTTATTTTCAGAGAGACAGAGGCAACGTGAGCAGGGGAAGGACAGAGAGAGAGAGAGAGAGAGAGAGAGAGAGAGAGAGAGAGAGAGAATGAATCCCAAGCAGGCTCTGCACTATCAGAGAAACTGTGAGATCATGACCTAAGCTGAAACCAAGAGTCAGATGCTTAACCGACTGAGCCATCCAGGTGCCCCTCTTTGCCCCTAATTCTGAAGGACAAGTTCAGTCCTTACCTTCTTATTTCCTTGGAGCAATGTGGGTGCTGTTAACTCCTCCCTCCTGGAAATACACACTCTGGGTTTTATTGTCACGTCTCCTTCCTCCAATCTTAACCTTCTCCAGGGCCTTTTCTACTTTTACAGCCAAGTGACTGTAATGGGATAAATTGCATGCCCCTCTAAATTGTTGTGTTGAAATCCTAACCCATAGTACCTCGGAATGTGACTGTATTTGGAGATAGTCTTTAATGAAGTAATTAAGTTAAAATGAGGTCATTAGGATGGGCCCTAATCCTACTTGACTGGTGTTCTTATAAGAAGAACAGGCAAGGGGGTGCCTGGGTGGCTGAGTCGGTTAAATGTCCAACTTCACCTCAGGTCATGGTCTCATGGTTTGTGGGTTTGAGTACTGCGTCGGGCTCTGTGGTGACAGCTCAGGGCCTGGAGCCTACTTCAGATTCTGTGTCTCCCCCTCTCTCTGCCCATCCCATGCACATGCTCTGTCTCTCTCTCTCAATAATAAATAAACATTAAAAAAAAAAAAAGAACAGGCAAGCACAGAAGGAAGTCCACGTGAAGACAGAGGGAGAAGACAGCCATCTGTAAGTCAAGCAGAGAGAACTTGGAAGAAATCAGTCTTGCTGCCACCTTATTCTTGGACTTCTAACTTCTAGAACTGTAAGAAAATAGATTTCTGTTATAGAAGTCACCTAGTCTGTTGTACTTGGTTGGTTATGGCAGCTTTAGCAGACTAATGCAGTGACCTTCCACACAGTGAATCTGATTGTGTCACTCCCCAGCTTAAAGCTTTAACTATTCTCTATTAAGCTATAGCTCAGTACCAGTGTTCTTTCAATAAATTACTTGGCATTGCTGACCCGGGGCTTCCCAGTCTCACTACACACATACATCTTAGTGCTCCAACCATCCTGCAGTGTTCTAGATACTCAGCGTTCCTTTTATCCAACACACTCCTGCTCCTCATGCTCCCACGTGTTCTCTTGGCTAGCTCTGTGGATCCTTCAGTCTTAGCTTGGAGAAGGCTTCTTCCCAAGCCCTGCTGTGTTCTCCCAGCACTTCATTTACTTCCATCTAGCACTTACCATACCGCTACAGTTGCCTGGCTACCTGTTAATATCACCCCCAGGATGTAAACTTCAGGAAGGCAGGGAAAAACATGCTCTTCACTTGTATCTCCAGAGACTGTTTGAGTTCCTGGCATACAGTAGGGTCTCAAGATTTGCTGAATGAATAGACGAGAACTTATTGCTTAGCAGAAAGTTATTTTCCTAACTCTGATGGCTAGCTTAATAACATGGGGTATGAATACAAATATTAAAGTTAGCTTAGTTCCGGGGTGCCTGGGTGGCTCAGTTGTGTTGAGCGTCTGACTTTGGCTCAGGTCATGATCTTGCGGTCCTGTCCATGGGTTTAGGCCCTGCGTCAGGCTCTGTGCTGACAGCTAAGAGCCTGAAGCCTGCTTCGGATTCTGTGTCTCTCCCCGCCCCCCCCCCCCCGCCTCTCCCCTGCTCATGCTCTGTGTCTCTCTGAAAATAAATAAACATTAAAAAAAATTTTTTTTTAAAAAGTTACCTTAATTCTGCAGATCTGTCTTGAAAATTGTCTATTACAGAAGATACTTATTCTTTCAGCAAGTGACTCTTTCAGCAACTTGGCATTAGAAGTTTGGCACCGCATGCCTTTCAGAGGTGAAGAGGGCTCCGCATTAGGAATAACTGCCTGGGTTTAAAGAAATCGTTTTGGTTCTGGCAGTGGGCCCAAATGAGACGTAATTTCATCCACTACTGATTAACATGTTTATAGTTAAAACTGATTTTCTGTAACAAGCAGCAGAAATTCAGCTCAGGGTTTTTGGATGGAATATATGTGCATATATTTAAACCTCCAGGCACAGTCAACATTTAAATTTTTTTAAGCATCCCACACATTGAGGATATTCATAAGCATCTAATAAAAGGGAATCAAAATTAGAATTAGAAAAATATACAGACCACTGACATATTTTACATTAAAAAAAAAAAATAGAGACCCCAAGTAAACTCCATAGTATCACAGGTTACTTTACACTTTTTTGAATTAGCAATAAAAAAAGGGAAAGAAAATAAAGAGTATCAGGAAAAATCAAACTGTTCTCTTTAATTGGAAATTAAAAGACAAAAGCCAAAACACCAACCTCTAAAATCTCTTTAAAAATACTCTTCTATTTATGAAAAAAATCTGGCTAGCTGAATTTTCTTTGATTTATTTTCTTGACCATGCTTGACTTATGATACCTCTAAAACCTGACACGTGCTTTGGTGTTGGTTGTGTTCCCAAAGCAGAATTGTATCAGGGCGCGATGCTATAGCGCTCTGTAGTTACTATTATCAAATGCTGCATCTCATTTTAGCTATGATAAAAGGCCCCTAGTATTAAAACACTGGGTTTATAGATGATAGATGAAAAATGTATTTTTCAAACCATGGCCTTTGTGGTAGAACATGACTTGCTTACTATGGAAATATCTCCAGCTGCCTAGAAACGTTGCCTAGCAACCCCTGGAAACACAGAAAATCTAATATCATCCCTGAGTTGCTTGTGGGTAAAGGGATTATTAAAAATATCAGTTAGAAAAAAAGGACTACCAAGTTTGTTCTTGGGCACCACAACAACTAATACTTCCGCGTTTAATAGTGCCTCTGTGCCCCTCTCCCACAGAATTTCAAGCACTTTGTGTGTGTTCCCCCATGAATGCTCTGTTTCTAAGTCTCAACAGTGCAGAAAGGAGGTCATTTGAAAGGTCACGCCCTTGCCATCAGAGGATTCAGTTCTCCTTCCCCTAGCCCTCAGACCCCTTGCTGCTCTCTGCTTCAGTGAACAGCCAGCTTTAGTCGCTGCCTATTCCTACAGCCTCCAGCTTCCTTCAGACCAGGCGATTTCTGGGTGGACTACAAGTGATTTGTAGTTGGCTGCTGCCTTGACTCTGTTCTGCTGCTCAGCCAAGGCTGGGGGCAGTTTGTTCCTGGAGGAGCACCCTACAGTCCTGCCCTCTGGTCCACTGCCCTTGCTTCTGCCCACACGTTCCACTTAAGTGATGGCACGAAGCTTGGGGAGGCTCTTGCCTTTACAGCAGGAAGATATGTGTTCTGTGTTGTAAGCAGAGTAAAATGCCTGACTGGGCTCTGGCTTTACTCTGTTCAAAGTCCCCATTCTGTTCATAGGATTAGAAGATTTAGTTTGATAAATGTATTGATGGATTTTTGTGTGTGACAGTAAATGAATCTTCTGAAATTCATTTGAACAAATGAGTTGTATATAAACTGAAACTGAGTATGGCTTTGAGTATGAATATTTTCTCCTGGGCAACTTTCAAAAGCCCTTCTCCATGAGAATTTAAAGTGTCTTTTTTTTTTTTTTTTTGGGACAGAGAGAGTGTGTGAGCAGGGGAGAGGGGCAGAGAGAGAGGGAATTTTAAGCAGGCTTCATGCTCTCTGTGCTATCATTTGATTTTTTATAACTGTCTCTGAGAGGGATAGTGTTATGTCCATTTTATATCCATAGAAACTGATGCTCAGGAAGAAAGATGATTTGTTCAAGGTAGTAAGGGAAAGAGGTGTTCTTGAACCCAGTTTTCTGGTTTTCAGTTCAGTGTGCTTGTCAATAGGCACTTAGGACAAGGCTTGTCTATAGGAGAAAGTGCATAAGTGAACAGTGTGAATGAAGGTCCTTGCATTGAGAGGGCTGTACTGAAATCACGTGTATGATTTGGGGGGGAAATCACAAGTTCTGTGGACATGAATTTCTTCATTTGTTGTGTCAGGAATTAAGCCAAATCATGTTTAAACTTTAAAATTCTTTAAAAAATGTTTTTTAATGTTTATTTTTTGAGAGAAAGAACAAGAGCAGGGGAGGGGCAAAGAGAGAGCGAGAGCGAGAGAGAGAGAGGGAGGGAAACAGAGAGTATGAAGTAGGCTCCAGGCTCTTGAGCTGTCAGCACAGAGCCCAATGTGGGGTTTGAACTCACAAACCATGAGATGATGACTCAAACCAAAGCTGGATGCTTAACCGAGTGAGCCACCTAGATGCCCCTAAATTTAAAAATTCTTAATAAAGAATGAAAATAGCTTGGATAAAGCCACAAACTAGTTTCCATTGCTGTGAAAAACTTCCAAAGAATTAGTGATGGTGCGTGGATGATTAATTGAGGAGGCAATTCCTGGTTTCAGGATCAGTCTTCATTTAATTTCTCTTCTGCTGGAGAACTAATTTTACTTTTTCGGCAAAAGCCTGAAAGAGTGGGAATATCAGTCCCAATGTTCTATTAATTTAATGTTGAGTGCTTACCATTGTCTTACCCCGAGCTAAGCACCTCACATACATTACTGGGTTAACCATGTCACCAACCCTGAGGAGGGGTTGGTATTCATTTTACAGATGGCAAAGTTGTTCAGTTTGCCCAGAGTTACACAGAAGAAAGCTTCAGAACCAAGCTGAAGCCAGGCCGACCTGCTGCCATTCTGGGCTTTTTAATCACAGTACTTCACTGTCTCCAGCACATGGCTGTGAGGGGGACACTGTAACTGACCCATTAACAAAGAGGCCTTCATTTTAAGAATTCATTTGGGCTCAGTTTCTTTGCAGTTAGGATGGATTATGCATGAATTTACATGTATTTGACTGTATACCATCAGGACCTAAACAATATTATATTCCTTCCTTTCTCTTCCCAAACTTCCCCTAACTGAAGTGGACTTTCTCCCTGGACATACACACCCTTACATATATGCTATTAATAAGTAATACCTTGACATGGGCCCATGCATAGATGACAAGATTATATTTTATTCCTCTACTGGTCACCTGAACTAGGAGTCTGCTTATATCAGTTTTGGCTCATTCAAAGATGACTCATTTTAGTTTCAGGAAATCCTTAAGCCAAATGACTTTTACTAGATCACCAGAGCCCAGGGTTTCTAACAATATGGCCCATGGACCTCTACATCACAGTCACTTGAAGGTGTTTTTATTAGTTGGATTTCTGAGTACTACACCTAAACCTAACGAGTCATAACCTTTGAGAAGGTGGAACCCTGGAAAATGCATTTTTTTGGTTAAAATTTATATTTATTTTTTGTTTTTTTTAAACAAGTTTTTAATTACAGTTAGTTAACGTAGTTTGGTATTAGTTTCAGGTGTACAATATAGTGATTCAGCAATTCCATACATCACCAGGTGCTCATCATAGCAGGTGCACTCCTTAGTCCCCATCACGTATTTCACCCATCCCCGTACCCACTTCCTTTCTGGTAACCATTGGTTTGTTCACTATAATTAAGAGTATGTTTCTTGGTTTCTCTCTCTCTTTCTCTCTCTTTGCTTATTTGTTTCTTAAATTCCACATATGAGTGAAATCATAGGGTATTTATCTTTCTCTGACTGACTTATTTCACTTAGCAGTATACTCTCTGGCTCCATGCATGTTGCTGCAAATGGCAAGATTTCATTCTTTTTATGGCTGAATAATATTATGGCTGAATACACACACACACACTACACACTACATCTTCTTTATCCATTCATCAATCAGTGGACACTTGGGCTGCTTCCATAATTTGGCTATTGTAAATAATGCTGCAGTAAACATAGGGGTGATTTTGTCTCTTTGAATTAGTGCTTTTGCATTCTTTGGGTAAATACCCAGCGTGTGATTATTGGATTGTAGGGTAGTTCTATTTTTAACTTTTTGAGGAAACTTCATACTGTTTTCCAGAGGGGCTGTACCAGTTTGCATTTCCACCAACCGTGCAATAGGGTTCTTCTTTCTCCACATCCTTGCCAACATCTGTTGTTCCCTGTGTTGTTGATTTTAGATATTCTGACAGGTGCTATCTCATTGTAGTTTTGATTTGCATGGAAACTGTATTCTTAACAAACTGCTGCCCAGGGGACTCCTGAGCACACTGAAACTCGAGAATCCCTGAGGGGCAGGCATCTTAGGCCTTTCAAAAAATTTATTGCATACATGATGCCTGCTCCCTTACTTCTCCATTTCACATCTTCCCTCCTTTCTACCTAGAGGGAAAATCTTAAGGGCCTCCTGACTCTTTCCTTCATTTATCTCTTGCTTTCAGCTGCTACCACTTCTTGCAGCCTCCTTCCTTCCTCTCATGTTAGGAAGAACCACAGTTATTCAGAGAAGAGTTATTGCTTCCTTGAATATTTGCAAAGTTTACACAGTACTTATGTATCTTTCAACTTGGTAATTGTCCAATACAGTCATTGAAGAGGTGCTGTGCATACTTCACACGCCGCTGAATTTCAATTTCACGGAAATCATCAGTCATTCTCCCTTCTGGGCTGGTTGTTTGCATCTCTGTCACCGAAAGTCACCAGACCTTGAATGTGAACACTCAAGGAAGAAGGTGTTCCGTCAATGTTGCTAGATGGAGTACAGGTCTGTCAAATTGGCCTCTCAATCTTTTTCTACTCATTTCTTTTCTTCCCCTTTTACTCTCCAACTCCCATAGGCACTATCCTTACTCATCCATGAATAACTCCTTTCTTGCATGCTTTCTCCAACCCTTCTGATATCCATGGTAACCAGGCCAGATCTAGAACATACGCCACAAAGAGGTCTGCTTATGAGAGCCCTTGGAAGGCCTAGAATTTCTATAGTCTTATAATCTCTGTGTGTGACTGTTTACATAGAAAGAAGTAGGCAACTTATGATGTACAGGGCCCTGCTCTTCTGCCATCATTTTGGTTTAATCATTTCATCTCTGGTTTCACTCAAAATGCTCATGCCTTGTAGGGTTGAGCTGGCTATTCAAAAACACTGGGGCATTAGTCTCTTTCTATCTGTTCAACAATGTAACAGAGTTGTGTGTCGTAGAGTGTGTTCTTACAGTTCCTTTAGACTCTTCTGGTAGGTGGGGGTGGTATAGGGAGGGGTACTGAGAGCAACTTGGACACGTTGATTTTTTTTCTTACTCTGGAGCATCCCTGTGAGGAGTCACTTAGGAGAGAAATTTGATTAATTTAACTTAATTTTACAGTTATTCCATCTCGAAACACTTATTAATATAGGGTTCTGTGGAACACAATCCTGTGGAATTCTCTGGGAGATGTAGCTGAAGAACCAAGGGATTTTGTTATTTAACTGGTAGATTAACCATCATTGTTGTCTCTTTGGATCTACTACTGGGCATTTGCATGTCTGTCAGAGGACAGATAGAAGAAGAAAGGTTAAACCAACATGGCTTACAAATGGCTAACAAGCTTTTACAATTCCCTTCTTAATCCAGGATCCATTTTTTACCTCATCCTGATAGTGTAGGTCATCTATCGTGTTGTATTACTTTTCCAACCATCACCCCTCCTGTGTTTCTGAACATTTTTTCTGCTCTAGCCACCTGCTGCTTCATGTTTTCTCTCCTTTATGACCTTACTTATGCTATTACCATGTTTAGAATGGCCCTTGTTTTCATCTGTCTCTTTATAAATCTTTTACTGACTGACACCTCCCCTTCTTCTGCTTGCTTAGCCAATGAATTCATTGAATGCATGCCAATTGAATGCTTATTGTGTGAAAGACTAGGTTGGGCCCTCATGATACAGTAATAATGAAGATAGACCTGGTCTCTGTTATTACAGAGATGTGATTCTCTATCTTCTGAATCCCACCTCACTTTGCTTATACTGCCCTTACAGCAAGTGCTTTGCTTCTTTTCATAATTTTTATTTTGAAACAATTTCAAACTTATAGAAAAAGTTAAATAGTATAAATGGCTCAAGTATATCCTTCACCCAGAAACTCCATTTTAATTTCCCTTATGACAATGGGATACAATCAAAGACTGTATTTTACATCTACTTGTCATGTTTCTCAAATCTTCAACCATTTGAGAACAGTTCTTCAGTCTTTCTATGACTTTCTATGATCTTGAAGAGTTTAGAAGATTATAACCCAATTTGGGTGTATTTGATATTTCTTTATGATAAAACCCAAAATTTTGGGCCAGAATTTCACAGAAGTGATGCTGTGTTCTCATTTTATCTTATCTGGTGACAGTTGCTTGTCTACTTGTCTTATTGCTCTTGTTAACTTTTGATCCTTTAGTAAAGATGATGTCTTCCAGGTTTTTCCACTGTAAAGGTGTCTTTCCCTTTGTAATAAGATATTCTGTGGAGAGACACCCATCCCACATTTAAATATCTACCAGTTTTAACATGTATTGATGTGTCTTGCCAGAAATAATTATTACTCTAGTGGTGGGCAAATGGTGCACAAATAATCAATTAATTTTCTAATTTCACTGTTTACTAGTTGGCATTCTATAGTATGTAAGTTTGTGTGTCTGTGCATATGCATGTATTTATATTAGTGTATACTCAGAGGATTACATTTTATTCAATGAGTTATAACTCATTACAATCATTATTTATTTTGGATCTCAAATTGTTTGTTTGTTTTAATGGAGGAGTGACATTTAAAAGTCAAATCTATGCTTTGTGTACTTTATTGTGTCTCAGATGTTGTTGATCCTAGTCCCTCTTAGTGGACAGAGGGAGGAAACTTATACAAGTGTATATATATATATATATATATACACACATGTGCCCATATATATTATATATATGCATACATATATATACCCCCTACACACATATACACACATTTACAACTCTATAGATTTCTCTTTATTTCTAGATATAAATTAAAAACTGTGTGTGCCCTGATACCTTCAATTCCAATCTAATACTGTAGGGATTATTCCTGCTTCCCCCTTTTCATATTTGTACCTTCTCTGACAATGAAAGGCTTGGCCCCCATTATCCTCCATATATTTACTTATTTACTAAATTTCCCAATCTTCTGACCTTAGTGGGCTCCCATCCTGCTCTGAGTGTCTGCTTGTGTGGACCTTGGCTGTCACTAGACTGCCTTCTAGCCTTCCTGCCAGGCTCACAGCTTGGGCTCATCACATGGGACAAGGAGAGGGGGTAAAAAAAAAAAAAAAAGAAGTGCTTTTTAAAAAAGTGACATCTTGAAAAATTGTAAAATTTATCTCTACCTGTCTCTTTTTCATACGTAGATAGATAGAGATATAGATACAGATATATGTAAACTTGTTACTTTCCTCTAAAGTCAATAAGTAAAAATGATGACTGTATTTGAGCAAACATGTTTTATAGACTTTTTTTTGATAAAAAAGGGTTAGTTTGCCTTTTTGGCTTAAAACCAAAGAACACTACTTAGAGTCATTTGCACACATGTTTTATTCCTACCCCAGGACTCTAAGCTCCTTGAGGTCAGAGGCTGGCTTCTGTCTGTTATTAAGTCAGTGGAACACCTTGCACAGTGTCTAGAGTGGGACATGTGTTTGATTTGTTTTAAAAAAAATTTTTTTTAATGTTTATTTTTAAGAGAGACAGAGACAGAATGCAAGTGGGTTAGGGGCAGAGAGAGGGAGACACAGAATCCGAAGCAGGCTCCAGGCTCTGAGCCGTCAGCACAGAGCCTGATGTGGGGCTCGAACCCACAGAGCTGTGAGATCATGACCTGAGCCAAAGTCAGGCGCTCAACCGACTGAGGCACCCAGGCGCCCCATGATTTGTTAAATTAATTACTTTCCTTCTCTCGGAACTGATCAGCTCTTTTGCAGCATTGATTGAACTTATCATCCCAACATTGCATACAGGTTGCTTCAGTCTACACAAATATCTCACCTGCAATGTCTTAGGAACTGTGTGGGGAATGCAGAGGTCAGAAGTTTATGCACTAGAAAATCTTTTATAAACTGAAGAATGCCTGGAAAGGAAAGGAAAACAGGAAAAATTGGTGTGGATGTAACAAAGGAGGCATGGTGGAGACGCTTAGTTACATAAAATTATTGGGGATATTTACTTTTTCTAGCATATGAAATTCTATGCAGTGAATAGATTCTGTTTAAAATAAAAATAATCAATTAAGAGAGATAGGTGCAAAATTTTTATATTTGAAATTGTAACATGGAATAATAGTACATTGTAAAAGGTAAGTTTTAAGCTTAAGAATAGACTTGTTTGAGGTATAATTTCACACTGTTGGCATCATGACTGGTGTGTGGTAGTCCTTACCAGACTTTGAGTACCCGCTTATACTATGTTCAAGTTAACAACAACTTTAAGCTCCCACTAGATTGTGGGACTGTGGCTGCCAATCAGTTGTAATTCTTATTGCCACTGCCATCTTAAGATGAATTCAGGAAGGGTCTATTTTCACCCCTCTCCTGGCCTAATACATTAGACTTTGGATCCACTTAATTTATAGTCTAGTTGGGATAGATTAAAGAAATGATGACTGGGGCGCCTGGGTGGCGCAGTCGGTTAAGCGTCCGACTTCAGCCAGGTCACGATCTCACGGTGCGTGAGTTCGAGCCCCGCGTCGGGCTCTGGGCTGATGGCTCAGAGCCTGGAGCCTGTTTCCGGTTCTGTGTCTCCCTCTCTCTCTGCCCCTCCCCCATTCATGCTCTGTCTCTCTCTGTCCCAAAAATAAATAAACGTTGAAAAAAAAAAATTTAAAAAAAAAAAAAAAAAAAGAAATGATGACTGATATCTGGTAACATATCAGCCAAGGTTAAAATGCAATTTTCAGTTCATTAAACTCCACAGAAAAGGTCAACCTTAATAATAATATAATCTACTAAGATAGGTTCTCAAGTCTTCTGGTAGGCTAGCTTGTGACAGAGATGTGCACATTTGAGAAAAGATGACCTCATTATGCTTAAAAATCGTGTGTGTGTGTGTGTGTGTGTGTGGAGAGAGAGAGAGAGAGAGAGAGAGTCAACTTGAGATTTACTTGAAAAGACTCATTTAGAAACAAGTTTAGCCTAAACAAAATATAAATTGATTTTCTTCTTTTTACTGGCATTAGTGGGACTCTCTGGAATTGAAGATGGAGGCTGATCTGGTCTGTAGGATTGTAAAAGATGCATTTAACTCATGGTGTTCATGACATTATGGGAGTAGGCAACACATTTCAAGTCCTGCTTACAAGCATAAGCTTTCTCAGAAAGTTATATATGTGAAATGTCTCTCTACAATATAATAGCACTTCCCAATCTCTCCCAATTCAGCCTTTTCAATTACCATGGGAACTCACATCTTATAATAAACAGTGGTGATCACTGTCCACTAAAGGGGAGAAGTAAGCTGTAGGTTTGTCCTCAGTTGTCTTTTGTAGTGGTCCTAAATTTTCTCCTGGATTCTTTTTTTTTTCTTTTTGCCTTTTGAAGTCTTTTATTTTTGGTTTTTTTTTCAAGTTTTTATTTAAATTCCAGATAGATAACATATAGTGTAATATTAGTTTCAGGTGTAGAATTTAGTAATTCATCACTTATGTATATCACCCAGTGCTCATCACAAGTGCCCTCCTTAATACCCATCACCCATTTAGCCCACTCTCCCCCATCCACCTCCCCTCCAACAGACTTTTCCTGGGTTCTTAACATGCTGGGATACAAAACCTGGACTGTTGAGCATTTAAAATTCTCTATCTGGATTAGTGCCCAAGAAAAAGTATTCACTTCAATGTATAGTATTCATACATTAAAGATATGATTAAAAACTAGGTTAATTTAGTTGTGAAAAGAATGTTCTTTTAGTGTGAAACAGATGTAGATTGTAATCTTGGCTCTGCTATTTTCTAAGCAAGTTTCTTTACCTAAGTCTCAGTTTTCTTGTCAATCAATTCAGGATATTAATACCACAAAGAATGGATGTAAAGATCATATGTGATAATATCTACAAAATGTTTTACACAACGCGTGATATAGAATAAGCATTTAGAAGTAATAGCAATTATTATAATTATGTACATGTTTGTGGAAGAAAAGGAATTTCAATTTTTATTTTCAGCTCATACCGCATTCTCCAAATGAGACTGTAAGTGTTTAACTCAAAGTATTATACAAGTTGTTACAGGGCAAATAATAAGCTGATATACAAAGATACAGGAAGTGAGTGGTATCAACTAATCAGTTTAAAAGGGGCCAGGAGAGGAGAGGGATGCAGGGAAAGAGTGAAGTGGGTTTAGAATATGTACTGCTTTCCTTTTTCCTTGATTTTAGATGAACAGTAGAGCTGTCCCCTTTCAATTGAAGTGACCTCTTATGGGCCTCCTTTGAATCCTTCACAGGATTCACAGAGATTCTTCAGGATTACCATTTTAAAGCTAAAGTAATCCTAATTACTAAAAAATAAAACACAACTAAACAATCCTGAACAGAAGACTTCCATGTACTGTGAAGAATATCATGTTTTGATACTCAGATCACTCATTTCATTTAAAGTTCCTCTGAGTTTGGGTCCTGGGATACCTGGCTCAAAGGATCAAGCAAAATCAAACTGATGCTTTCAACATGCTTTCTCTTACTGCTTTTAAAAAACTACCTTCCTCTGGTTATAAATAAGAGATCATTTATGATTGTAATAATATTAAGAACATGGTTGGAGTATGCAATTTTGGTCAAAGTGATGCCTGATAATTGAAAAATCTATCAGAGCATTTCCTTATGGTGTCACAGTTTATAATTTACACACTAAAAAGTCTATTGAGTAGAAATCTTAGACACAGTAGATGATAATGTTAAAAACAAATAATTTAAGTTATTGAAAGAGGCTATGAATCAATGTACTCTAACCAAGGCCATACTTGTTAGTAGGTCTGTTGGTGGCTCAAGAGGGATTTTGAATATGCCCATATATTCTCACAAGGCCAGACATTTCGTATGTCCTCCACATCTCCATGTTTCCATTTAAACCACACATCCAGCTCCTCAGAATAGGGTGTGTCTTACAGAGATCACACAAGGAAAGGTGTAATTGACCAAAAAGTATGTTGTGTCTCTTCCTGGGCATCCTGTAGCTCTTGTAACATCTCATGTCCTTTTACTAAAGAAAGAAATATTTCATTGTGATCAATACTAGTGTACTCATTCACATAATAGAAGTAGATAGCATTCAGATATAAAATGTGTATCTCTGGAATTGTAAAGGGAGAAGGAAAATCAGAGAAATATAGTGTCTTGAAATTCAAGAGGAGAAACTATTTTGAGAAGGAGGTGATAGTCAATAATACTAAGTACAGTCTTGGAAAGTGAAAGTCAAGAAAGGAAAGTGAAGGTCAAGAAAAAGCTACTAGATTTGGTGAAGTCATTGATGACCTTGAGGAATTTCAGAAGAAAAATGGTTTGGAAAGTCTGAAATTATTTTCTTAATGTTTATTTTTTGTTTTGTTTTGTTTTTGAGAGAGAGTGAGAGAGCGAGAGAGCGAGGGAGAGGTAGAGAAAGAGAGGAAGACACAGAATCTGAAGCAGGCTCCATCCTCTGTAGCTGTAAACACAGAACCTGATGTGGGGCTCAAACTCATGAACTGTGATATAATTACCTGAGCTGAAGTCAGATGCTCAACTGACTGAGCCACCCAGGTGCCCCTAGAAAGTCTGAGTTTTAAAAATGAATGTGGGGTGTTAGTGGTGGGTTATGACAGAAATTTAAAGGTGTATGAGTCAGAACAGAAGCACTGTAAGTAGAATATCCTTTAAATAACTTTGTGAAAGGAAGGCTACATTAAATATGTTGCTGGAAAGATCCGTAGTAGCATCAAGAAAAGGCAATTACACCTGTGTATCTTTGAATACATGGGGGCTCATACCTGTGAAAGAAGAGGTTGCAGATTTTGAGAAGGGAATGTTTGGATATAAGAACTAGATCCTCTGGGAGTAAGGAATGAATCTCATTTTATACTTCCTAAACGTTGAAAATAGTATCAGCATTTATTGGAATGGTGATATGATATAGGCTTTGTAAAATGATATCAGTTATGCAGAAGTCTTTTTCCCACAATTTATGACTAGAAATCAATGCTGACAGTCTTGAGTATGACCTATTCTACAAAGTTTTCTGGTTAGAAACACTTTTTTTAAGCAGAATGTAGGCTAATAGAAAGGACTTGTCAAAGTTTTAGGTTATATTAGTTCACTGAGGTTGGGGTGGTTATGGATAGTTTACATCAACTTGTCACACACTGGTACCCAAATATAGTAAACACTCTCATCAGAGCACAGAACTTAAAAATGGTGCCATAAATGGCAATTCTAGGTTGTTAGTCGGGAGTTATTGCTGCTCCCAACATCCCGGTTCTACTCTTTCATTCTAAAGGGCAAATGAGTTCTGAGAGTATTTATGTTCTATTCAGATTAACTAATTGAGATTTTGGCCTTTTTCTCTAGTTGCCTATTCCTTTACTTAAAATTAATTTGTTACAAGGCACAGTGAGTTAATTAGTATGATTAGCTCCCTCATCTCTATGCTTGCATTTTTAAGAACCTTAAAGGCAAGGTACTGCTTACACAGATGATTATTTGCAGGTAGTTAATTCTTGAGTTATTGTCTTGGGATGGGCATTATCATATTATTAGCATGTCTTTCATATTTCCTGATTCTTTTGGAAGAAGCGTCTCATTTTTACATCTCATTTTAGAACTTTTATTGTCAGTAAATATTAACAGTAAGCTTCTGATCTGTCAACAACATTTTTGTGAAACTCTGCAGAGATGGTTGGCATAGGAAGAACCTGAAGCCACCTCTTCCCATGGCCACAACAGATTTACAGCTACATATGGAATAATTTCCTCTGAAGAAAATCTTGAAAAATAGATGGAAAATGAAGAAAATCTTGATAAAAGATAAAAGGGCTGCATTGAGATGGGTAGGAGAGGCAGAAACCCCCTTGCCCACATGGTGACCCACAACTGGGAGGGATCTTAAAAATATGGAATTTTTCTCTGAGGAGCAAGGGGTTTCTGCACACATAAGGTACCCCGACCCTTGGGTCCTGCACTGGAGAGATAAGCCACCAAAATGTAAAACCAATGGAGGTGATGTCCAGGAGACCATAGAACTTGAGGGAATAGAGAACCTACTCTGACAGAGCTCCCATGCAGACTAATTCACCCTAGGTCTAGTGCAAAATCAGCAGTCTAAAAATGCCAGACCATGTGTGAAGTTGACTCACTTACTAATCTTAAAGTGGGTGCTAAAGAGAGGCAGGAATCTGTTGGGACTCTCTCCAGGCATGGAAGCACTGTTAGGTGCCATTTTTGCCATCTCATGCTACCTTGCTAATGCCAATGCTGGCAGGTGCCATTTGGCAATCTCCCTTTAACCTGCTAGCACAGGCGGGAGCTCTCTACCCCTTGTGCTGCAGCCATGTCACAGCTGGCGAGGCACCCTACCCCTTCCAGGCTGTGATTGTGACACCCCAGGAGCTGGAAGGCACATGCAACCCACACAGGGGAGGCCCTGGAGCACTTGGCTCCAGTGGGCAGTGAAGATTGCACTTCTCAACCCCACAGGTCATCTCCTACATAAGGCCACTTTTTCAAGACTCGGAGAGGAAAGTATTTTGCCTAACACATAGAAATGAATACAGAGAATCAGGCAAAAGGAAGAGTAGAGGAATATGTTCCAAATGAAGAATAAGATAAAATGTCAGAGAAAGACCTTATGAAACAGAAGTAAGTAGTCTACCTGATAGAGAGTTCAAAGTAAAGGTCATATAGATGCTTTCCAAACTAGGGAGAAGAATGTGTGCATACAGTGAGAACCTCAACAAAAAAATAGAAAATTTAAGAAAGTACCAAATAGAAGTCATAGAGCTGAAGAATATAATAACTAAACTGGCAAATATGCTAGAAGAGTTCAATAGATGATTAGATGTAGATGAAGCAGAAGAATGAATCATCAAGCTGGAAAACAAAATAATAGAACTTACCCAGACAGAACGGCAAAAAGAAAAGAATTAAAGAAATTGGAGTACCTTAAGGACATGGGACAACATCAAGCAGGAATACATCCGCATTATAGGGATCCCAGAGGGAGAAGAGAGAGACAAAGGGACAGAAAACTTTTTTGAAGAAATAATGGCTGAAAACTTCCCTAATCTGGGGATGAAAACAGGCATCCAGGTTCTGGAAGCCCAGAGAGTTCCAAATAATATGAACCCAAAGTGTTCCAACGAAAGACACATATAATAAAATGTCAGAAGTTAAAGATAATCTTCAAAGCTGCAAACAAACATAAAACTTGTTACATACAAGGGAAGCCCTATAAGGTGAAAGTCAGCAGATTTTCAACAGAAACTTTCAAGGCCAGAAAGTAGTGGCATGATATATTCAAAGTACTGAAAGGAAAAAGCTTTCGACCAAGAATACTTACACCAGCAAGTTTATAGAGAATGGAAGGAAGAATTTTGTAGATAAACAAGAGATAAAGAAGTTCATCACCATTAAACCTCTTTAAGGTGAAAAGCATTGATACTAAATAATGACAAGAAAACATACCAAAATAAAATTATCACTGGAAAAGGTAAATATGGAATAAAAGTAGTAGATTAATCACTTATAAAGTTACTATGAAGGTTAAAAGACAAAAATAGTAAAATTACTAAAACTACAATAATTAGTTAAAAGGTACTTAAAAAGATGTAAAATATGACATCAAATGTATAAAACATGGTGGAGGAATAAAAAGTTAGAGTTTTGGAATGTATTCAAATTTAAATTGCTATCAGTTAAAATTGACCATTATATATGTGATATTATATGTGAACCTCACAGTAACCACAGCAAAAATTTACAGTAAATACACAAAAGAAAATGAGAAAGTAATCTAAACATAGCACTAAAGAAAGTTATCAAACCACAAAGGTAGACATCAGGAGAGGAAAGGAACAGAGAGGAACTACATAAACAGCCAGAAAAAAATTAATAAAATGGCAATAAGCACATATCAATAATTACTGTAAATGTAAATAGACTAAAATCTCCAATCAAAATTGGAGAATGGACTGAATAGACTAAAAAAAACCCAACAAAACTCATCTATATGTTGTCCACAAAAGACTCACTTCAGAAGTAAGGACATACCCAGACGGAAATTGAAGAGATTGGAAAAGATATCCCATATAAATGGAAACAAAAAGAGAATTGGAGTAACTCTACTCATATCACCCAAAATAAAATAAAGACTGTAATAAAAGGCAAAGAGGGATAGTCTCATCAATAAATGGTGTTGGGAAAACTGGACAGCGACATGCAAAAGAATGACGTTGGGCTACTATCTTACACCATATATAAAAATCAACTCAAAATGGATTAAAAACTTGAATGTGAGATCTTGAACAATAAAACTCCTAATAGAAAAAAAGGTGGCAAGTTCCTTGATATCCATCGTAGTCCTGTTTTTTGAATCTTACCCCAAAGGCAAGGGCAACAAAAGCAAAAATAAGTGAATAGGACTACACTGAACTAAAAAACTTCTGCACAGTGAAGGAAAATATCAAGATAAAAAGGAAACCTACTGAATAGAAAATGATATTTGCAAATGATATCTCTGATAAGGGGTTAATATTTAGCATATCTGAAGAGTTCATATAACTCAATAACAAAAAAAACAAACAATCTGATTAAAATACAAGCAGATGATCTGAATAGACATTTTTCCAAAGATGACCAACAGATGACCAACAGGCATGTGAAATGATGCTCCATTTCACTAATCATTAGGGACCTGCAAATCAAAACCATAGTGAGGTACCACCTCTCAGCTGTTACTATTATCAAAAAGACAAGAATTGGAGAGGATGAGTAGAAAAGGGAGCCTGTGTGCACTGTTAAATGAGTGTAAATTGGTACAACCACAATGGAAAACAGTACAGAGGTTCCTCAAAAAATTAAAAATAGAGCTACGATATGATTCAGCAATTCCACTTGTGGGTATCCATCAGAAGAAAACAAAAACACTAATTCAAAAAGATATGCACATTCATGTTTTTTTGCAGCATTATTTACAATAGCCAAAATACAAAAATAATCTTAGTGTTCATCAATAGGTGAATGGATAAAGAAGATCTGGTACCCCCCCCCCCCCCACACAACCAATGGGATAGTACTCAGCCATGAAAAAAGAATGAAATCTTGCCATTTGCAACAACATGAATGGGCCTTGAAGGTATTATGCTAAGTGAAAAAAGTCAGACAGAGGAAGACAAATACTGCATAATTTCACTTATAAGTGGAATCTAGAAAACAAAGCAAGCAAACAAACAAACAAAAAACCCAAACCAAATGCAGACTTACAGAGAACAGAGTGATGGTTGCCACAAAGGAGGAGGCTGGGGGCAAAATTGGTGAAAGGGATCAAGAAGTACAAACTTCCAGTTATAAAATAAGTCATGGAGATATAATGTATACCGTAGAGAATACAGTAAATAATATTGTGTTAACTCTGTATGGTGACAAGTGGTAACTAGACTTATGGTGGTGATTATTTCACAATGTATGTAAGTGTTGAATCACTATGTTGTACACATGAAACTAATATATGGTTGTATGTTAGTTACACTTGAATAAAAAAAAGCCCCCAACATTTGTGTTATATACTATCAAAATATGAGATTACAAATTCCCAAGGATTTGATTTCCTATACATAGGCTTAGGGAAGTAGTGGCAGTCAGCGTTTTCATTCATGATGTTGCAATCATAATGAATAATCGATTAATGTACTTGTGCCTGTTGAAATTTGATGCCAAGCAGAAAAGTGCACCACTAGGTGACACTCTGATCTTAAAACATGAACCAACTAATGACAATTACAAAAATGACAATGAAACTGACATCAATAGATTATTTATGGTACAATGGAGGAAGTTAGTGTGAATTTAATATTGTAAATCTGGGACATCAATTTTTAGGCTCAGTGAGGATTTTTGTTCACAAATAATTTTTTTTAGATGCTATACAGATGCTTTGTATTAGTTGACAATACTAAATCATTCTCCATATCAGCAAATTTGGAAATACTACTAACTTTCATGAAGGAGAAAGGTATAGTTTGATTAGTCTAGGATAGGGAGCCATCAATTTAGCATTGATATCAACTTTTACTACCACACTGGGAAGGGTATTTAAATGTTCTTTTCTGGCTTGATTACCCATAAAGAGATAATAAGCTTCTCTGCCTCTCAGGAATGTTATAAGGAAGAGTTGGTTAAAATGTGCAGTGTCCTGATGACTATAACTATTAAATATTGTGTAAAGCAATGCAATAATAGTAAAATCAATAAAATGCTTGAATGGAGTTGTTTGGTGATCAAGCCTACAAATTAAAATATCAGTAATGTGTGTAGATTAAAGTTGTCTCTGTACAGAGTGTTTCCATACAAAGAAGGCAAAGAAAATTTCCCTGAATTGTTGATATTTGGCTTTAAATATAGTTACTGTTTCATAAAAACCTACTTGGTGATCAGACTAATCTAATTGACCTAGGATTTGTGGTGGGAGAGCTGTGAGGGGCTGTCTTCACCCAGAAGACTTCTGTGGAAGAAATCCTTGATATTAATCATCAACAAAGCCTAAGCTAATTAATGTATGTGCTTGGAAGTCTGTACCTTTCATAAGCATCTCAGAGAAATCCATGACACAAAGAAAGTTTATACCCACTGATTATGGATGATAGTGGCAATAGCTAGCATCTTATCCAAGGGTCTAATTTTAGGCAAAATGCAGTAAAATGTACATCAAAAACACTGTAAAGTGTAGGAAAGTGACAAAGTTCCACCTCAGATCTGAATAGGAATTTTGGTCATTATATGAATTGCATATGTGGTTCTATATAAAAAAAGGTGCCAAGGATTCTTGCTTCTTTTTAAAAACTATTTTTAGAATCATATCTTCCTTCAAGTGCTGCCTTTTTTGTTTCTGCCTATTCATTCTCAGAATTGTAGTCCATTTTCCTCTAGCTTTTCAGGAAGCAAGAGCTTGTGTATGACCTTTGAACCAAGTCTCTCTGCCTATCATAGTCATAATGTATTCTTCTATTATATATGGGCCAGTGGGAGAACTGCAGTTCGAATAATTCTTCTTGGCCTGGAAAGATTTCCAGGGAGAATGAATGAAGAGAGAAGATATGAATATTGAGGAATAGGCAGAACTTGCGAACTCAGTTAAAATGAAGAGACATTGTCTCCTGGAGGCTTGTGTTGGGACAGTCACAATGCAGTATGGGTAAATGAATTGGCTACATTCCCAGCCTAAAGGGAATCGGAACTTTCTCCAGTTGTGGCTGGATCATGTATTGAGACACATCTAAGGGAAAATTCATACTTTCTGATTCACTGACACTGAAAAAATGAATGCTTCCATACTATGGTAACTAAGAAATTTTGGTTGTCATCTCTATTCACATTTGAGTAAGATACTGCTCTATGACTGCCTTTAGGTTGTTCAGCGAGTTAGTTTGAGGGCCCAAACTGCTGCTTGTGACTCTCGCCTGCTCAGGTGGAACAACTTTCTTGTGCTTCTTCTTATTAGGTGACTCAGCTTTCCCTCTCCTGGGCTTTTCTTCTATTATGAGCTCCAACACAGAAGAGAATTACTGGATCTGTGTGGTCCTTGGCACCTAATTATTTTCCTGTCTCTCATGCTGCTCTGATATATCTGGGTTTCCTAACATGTTTAATCACAGTTTTACTGTGAATTTAATTTACTTACATCTTACTGTTTTTTAATCAACCAAAGATTTAAAATGTAGATAATAATAGCATGTACGTACTGTACTTCAGATTATAATTTAAGAGAGTATATTCACCTATATGATTAAATTATCATTAATCTTAATGAAAATGACAATAACAGAAACACATACTTAACTTGAATTGACTACATGCCAGGTACTATACTAAGCACTTTACATATATTTACTAATGTGATCACCACAAGAAACATATGAAGAAGATACTATTAGGGATAGAATTTAGATATAATCCAGTATTACTTTAAAAAAGAGAAGCAAACACCTAGATATATATTTAGGAATAGCACCTTTAGTTTGAGCTGCTGTATTTCCTTATTTAGACTCTCAAGTTAAGGTCCTCTGGGTTTGCAACTGTCAGTTTATAGCTGACGATTATCTCACCTGGTTTGTCACAACCAGAAAGTGACATAAATTGCAAACAGTTTATTAAAAAATCAGGCTTTAGGAAGCAAACTTCAACACCTGGAATGGCATTTGTCTAATGAGTAAGGAAAAGAGGACTTGAGAGTCTTGATGAGAAAAAAATAAATTAAGTGCAAAAGTAAATACAGTTAGCTCTGAAATAGGAAAAATCTACCTTGTAGTTAGTAGCCTTGGAAATGTCTAATAAGTATCACAGGATAACCTGTGAAAAAAGTGTGACACATTCTCTGACCCCCTGAAAGGTGTATATGTGTGTGTGTGTATGTATATATATATATATATATATATACATACACACACACAATATATGTGTTGTGTGTGTGTGTGTATGTGTGTGTATACATACACACTTTTTTGTGTATATATGTATATATGCATACATGTATATATGTATACACACACACATATATACATATATATACACACATGTATACATATATACATATATACATATATATATATATATATATATATATATATATATATATAAAGAAGGGAATGGGCGTATAGAATGAAAAGGGAGGGGATACAGGTAAAAAAGGCTTAAGCTCAGTTATAAGGCTACCAGAATGCCAGAGAACTTCTAGTATAGCATTAATCTCTACTGTAGACTAATTGTAGGGGAAGGAAAGGAGGGAACTCAACATAATATTTGAATATAGTAATAGTTCCCGGATGTTCAAGAGCTATGGTAGTGCTCAAGAGCCACAGTATTCAATTAATCAAAACTCTTTTTTTGAGTGATGTTTTCACTTTATTTCACCTATTTTATTTTATTTTATTTTTATTTGAGAGAGAGAGAGAGAGAGAGAGCGAGCTTATGTGTACTGGGGAGATGGGAAGATGGGGGGGAGAGAGAGAGAGAGAGAGAGAGAATCCCAAGCAGGTTCCATGCTCATTGTAGAGCCTGACGTGGGGCTTGATGTCACTACCCTGGAATCATGACCTGAGCTGAAATCAAGGGTCAGATGCTCAACAAACTGAGCCACCCAGGCGTCCCTATTTCACTACTTTTAAAAGAAGGTAAAGAAATCAGAGAGAGCTGAGATAAAAAACACAAGATTTATTCATGAATTCATTTGTTCAACCTACTTTTTCTGCCACACATTGTGTTTGGTATTGGTGATATAGCAACAAACCCTTAGGGAACTTACATAGTATGTGGAGTTCATGGAGTTGCCGTGAACTGAAATGGAAAAACTACAAGAGGGGAATGTTTGATTTGAAGTGGGGAGAAAATTAGGAGCCTGGTTTTGAGGATGCTTAGTTTGAAATTTCAGTTAGATGTCTAAGTGGAGATGTTGACCAAAGTCAGATATATGAATCTTGAGTTTAGGGGAAAGCCTATGCAGAAGATATAAACCTGGGAGTTTTTGTATTCATCAGTACTGTTTACCAAATATTTCCATTTCCCCTTCTAATATGGCTTTATGTTAGACTAGTATTTTTCTGCTCATGGTGATCATATGACTTTCTCTGACCAATTGAAATAGAGTCGAAGTATGGGTGATATGTGTTACTTCTGGATTGAAGCTATAACAGTCAATGTACAATTTGCCACAGCAACTGGAAATGCTCCAATGGTAGCTGCTTTATCAACTAGTGTCCCAAAGAGAGGACAATGTGGAGCAGACTCCCAGGCAAACTGCAATCAATGGGTAATATGAATAAGAAAGTTTATTAAGCTACTGACATTTGTGAGGCTGTGGTTGTTACCACAGCATAACCTACCTTATTCCGACTTGAATAGGAATCATGATAGGTAGGTGTAGATAGATATAGAGAGATAACAGGAAAGGGAATTTCCAGGCAAGTAAGCCTGGGAGCACTCCAGCCTTAAAAGGAGGAAGCAGCCAAAAGACTGAGAAGAAGCATTTGGGAAGTGATGTCCTGGAAGTCAAAGTGATTCCCATTGTAAATATCATTGGAGAGTTTGGCAAGAAAAATTTTGAGGGAGCAATCTGCAAAAACATAATCTGGGTTTACATGAAAGCAGGAAGAAGGAAATTGAATAGAGCAAGTATATTCCTCTGTTGCAAGTTGTTGGGTGGGGTGACAGGTGGAGAGGGAAAGTAGGATCATGAGTGCTTTTTAAAAAAGATAGAAATACTGCATGACGAGTACAGATGGGAAAAATTAATGATGTAGGAGGGAGGAAAGATTATGGGAGTGCTATACTTGGAACAGAAGAGATGGCATGAGATCTAGTGCTCAAATAGAAGGGTCAGCTTTGTTGGGAAACTGGTGGTTATGAATTTAAAGTGAGATCAGTCAGCACAATTATGTGTTTTTCTTCATACTCATTCAGCTGTGTGGTTGCATGTGTAGACTAGATGAATAATTGGATTCAACCAGGCTTGGAAATGACTGACTTGATTACCATTTTAAAGTATATTAGTTGTTCTCAGTGTTTGTGGGAAATCAAATAAGAGGAATGGGTTTTAATAAAAGCAAACCCAGCCAACTAACCAACTGCTGCTGTCTCCACCCCCATCCTGAGATATTTGAGAGAAGACATTCATGGCCATTTAGAACCAAAGAAACAACAGCAGCCATGAAATTTTATTCCTGAAGAAGGTTGGATGATTTCTCTTTCAGCTGATCTTCAGTAAGAGAGCAAACATTCTCTGTTACAGATCCTTAAGAAAAGTGAGAAATTAGAGTCGACAATCCAAATACCAGCTGATGCTAATTGTTTTCCAATAGGAAATAGGTCTTTGTGTCTTAGTTACTTTTATTCCTTGCATATTAATCACTTTGTGTCAGTAGGCCTCTAAGAGGGCATTAAATAATGAGATAGTAATACAAACAAGGGGTTTTGAGCTCAACTCCAGCTAAGTTATTGGCACATGTTTTATATGGCATCTGTATGGGAACTCCATAATGAGTGAGATTAAGGCAATGAAGTGAGAAAATGAAAAATTCATCCAGGAGGTAAATGTCCATGGCCAAATTTCCAGTGTTCATATACATATATAACAACTTAGCATCAATGAGTTGGTTGCAGTAGTTATAACAGGCCTTTGCAAGGAATTTTAGGTTAGAAGAGGATTTGAGTTTATTATAAAGTGGAGTGTTACGATGTTTTCTTCAACTTGTTGGGGTTTCTGAGCCAGTCCCTCTGATGAGGGGAGGAGACATGACTGAAATTAGGATATCTGGGAATAGTTGGCTATTCCAGCACAGAGGCCAGCTGTGCCACACCTGTTCAGAGCAATGGGCTATTTATATGAGACGATACCAGGCAGAGAATGCTGGGAGACCATTGTTGAAACCATGCAAAGCCAAATGTTTCAAATGTGTCTTTGAGAATGGCTCACTTAATAATGATGATAAAACATGCTCACGATAGGATGTTAAGTGAAATAAACTAGGTAGCAATTTTATGTATAATATGCTTTCAACTGTTTTTTAAAAGGCATATAAAAAAAGCCTGGAAGGACATGTATGTTAACAGGGTTTGTCTTCGTGTGATTGAAGCCTGGAGCATTAAATATATTGGGACAAATCTTGGTCAGACACTCAGGAGTATTAAAAGTAAAAATTATTTCTGTGTTTATTTCCTTTTTGATTGCATATTTTGTTTGTATTATAATCTGTACACATGCAGTCTGCTAATAGTGATTTAATATATGGTTATTGCCTCCAGTACTGTATTAATGACGGCAGGATATAAGTATTTAGATATAAATACCGTGAGTTCTGTTCAGAAACCTGAAGATATATGTTTGTATAACATGTAACATATTTATTGAACAAGTGTTATGTGTCACATACTCAACTAGGCATTGGATATATCAGACAATAACTAACCTCATGAACTTTGCAGTCTAATGGAAGGTATATTAGTTTCTATGGCTGCATAAGAAATTACAATACACTTAGAGGCTTAAAACACTTTTACTATCTAACAGTTTCTGTAGTCAGGATAGTGGCACAGATGAGCAGGATCTATCAGCCAGGCTGTGTTCTCATATAGATGCTGACCTGGGAAAGAATCTTCTTTCAAGCTCACCTGATTTGTTGACAGAATGATTTCCTTGCAGCTGTATGATTGAGGGTGCTAGTATCTAACTTTCTCTTAGCTGGAGGCCAGCTCAATTTTTAGAGGCTGCCCTCAACTCTTTGCCATGTGGGCCTCCCAACACAGACAGTTCTTCTCAGCCAGCTAAGGAGAATCTCTAGAGTGAGTCTGCTAGCAAGATGGAGTTGTATATAATGTAACATAATTATAGGAGTGCCATCTCATCCTCTTTGCATGTCCTGGTGGTTAGAAGAAAGCCACAGTTCCTATAAATAGTTAGCCACTGCTGTTTGCTATTGGGAGCTTATTCTGCTGGGAACACCTTGTAGAATCCACTTCAGAATTGACTGTAGCTGATGTTCAAGGTCAGTCATGGTTTGCCATATGGGGGGAGAACTCTCACTTCAAAGGGTGTAGATGATTCATTTCAGAATGACCTAGTACGTTCTCAAAGGCATGTCTCCTGGGGGCAGCAGAGAAGCCCAGGGTGGAAAGACATAGCTACCTAGAGCAGCTGAAGTCCGGTGTTGTCAGGTTACAGATGTGCAATGCTGGTCACCACAGCGACGGCTGGAGTTAAAAATGTGGGTCCGCAGGGTGTGAGTTGGGGACAAGTGTTTGATGCACACAGCCAGTGAGAGGCAGAGCTGGTGGTTCAGCCTTTCAGACTTCACTGTCCCCAGCTGCCATATCACCATCTCCTGCACTTTAACAAATACCTTTTTCATATGCACTGCATTTCTTTTTTGCACTGAAATTCTCCATTTAATTTTCATTGCTTTTAGTAAAACTATTTACAGCAGTGCCTCTCAGAATTTAATGTGCATACAAATCACCTGGGGATCTTGGTAAATGCAGATTTAGACTCAGAACATTGAGATATGGACTTCTAGTCTGCATTTCTAAAAGGCTCCCAGGGGATGTGGATGCTGCTGGTCTGGAGACCACACTGTGAGGAGCAAGGTCATAAGGTAAGAACCTAAATGAAAAGGGATGATTAGGTTGTATATTTGAATGAAATGAATAAAAGACAGGTGTTGTGATGCACCTTGAAGCTGCTGACTCAACTTCCAGCAGAGCCTTTGTCAAACTTACTTGCTTTCTTTGTGGCCTGAAGGTTTATAAGACCCTCTAAATGTATTTTGAATGATGATTTGAATAATACTGTTATATAAAACCTTCTCCCAAAGCAGTTCAAAGTGCTTTTTATAATGTTAGCCATCTGGTCATTGCTTTCTGAGGGTACTAATCTCCTTCTAGGAAAACACTAATAATATACTAGTAATGTGAAAAATCAAATACATACTCCCCACAGAATGTCATTTTCTTGCTCTGCAAGTACATTCTCATTACAAACTGCATTCCCTAAACCAAAATAGCAATATTATGAGGGTGCACTGGGCCTACTGTAGTTTTGTCTCTACTTCCTAACGGGACAAATAGGGAATTTCAAAGTCCTGCATCATCTGCTAAGAAGTTTTGTTCTGGGGACGCTGTGTTTACTATTGACTGATTCAGTTTGATTAGATTTTCATTCATAGTATCCACAATTTCAAAGAAGAAATAAATGAAGTAATCTCAGAGATCCTATCATACATTTATGTAGTTCTGTAAAGGATGTGATTAACTTTTGCAGTATGGTTTATGAAGAAGCAATTTGAAAGGAAATACGTAAAAGCGTACTTCCAAGGTTTTCAGCTAAATTGAGATTTGATGTTGTAATATGATAGAGCAGATAAGGCATGGACTTGAAACACAGAGCCTTAACAAAGCCATCACAGGGATGATGGTTTTTAAAAATTACTTTGATACTTTTTCTTCTCTGGGGCTTATTACGTGTTCACTTAGTGTTTAATATGCATCTATTGAGCATCCATGGTGAGCACTGACCTATCCCTAGGCTTGCAGTGGGAAACAAAATAGTTACCGACCTCATGGAAGTTACACCTGAGGGGAAGGCAGGCATAAAACAAATAGCTACACAAATACATATATGATTACTCACTGTGGTAAGTGCTACGAAAGGCAGTCCCTGGGTAGAGTCATAAGAGCAAAAGAGAGTTCATCACATTTGAAGAATTAAAAAAGCCAAGTGCTGCTAGAGCGTAGTCAATGAAAGTAGCAGTGAATACTTACATAATGTGTGCAAGGTACCAGGCATGGTGCTGAAGCCTTACAGGCCATAACACATTAAGGCCTTACTACTACCTTACAAAGTCAGTACCACTATCCTCATTTCCTATATCAGAGGCACAGAGAGGGTTAAGCCAGTTGCCCAGTGTTTCATGGGTGGAGTGTTTGAACCCAGAAGGTCTTCATCACTGCCCAGCATTGCCTCAGTGCAGAGAAAAGGGGGCAGGACCCAGCTTGGCAGCTTGATGTTCCCCTCTCTTAATATAATGTGCAGCTTCAACGTTTTAATCACCATGTGAAAGAACAGGAGGTTAACTGACTTATTCAAATACAAATGACAGTGACATAAAATAATAATGGTTTACTATATCATAAGATAACTTATAGCCCCGGTAAGTAAACTCTAAAAATGCATAGCCATCTTATCATTTCTAAAAAATTCTCCATGAGGGGTGACCTGAAGAGGCAAATAGCCATAAACTATATTCACATCTCGGCATGGATGATTCAGGTCTTCATTTTCTGACTATGATATTAATATGCCCTTTCTGTAATTCATGGAGGATATATTAACTAATAATCCAATGAGGAGACCTATATCTCCTTTGTATTTTCTATGGCAGGACAATGCAGCAAGAGTGTAGATGTCATGCTAGGATACGAAAAAAATGGAAGTTTATATGATTACTTTTTGTCATTCTGAGTAGATCAGCTTTGCTATGGATTTAAGTTTTAAATAATGAATCACTATAAACTTAAAAACACTTACTAAAATTTTCATTTAATTTTCTATTTATTTCATATACATTTCCCAATGTAGAAACCAAGCCCTGGGATATATTATTGCTGTCATAGTTCTGTAAGTGACAACGCAGTGGAAGAGAACACAGCAGACACCAGGACACTTCTTATCATACCAAGTCATCCAGAAGGCTCCAAGCAGTTGGAGTGTCTGATGAGAAACTTGGAAAAGGATAGATAAGGCATTCTTAAGTCATAGTCTATGCTTTTCAGGGCTTTGCTTTTTGTGGCTGAGTTTTAACAAATGTCATGGTTCATTGTGGCAGAAAGAAAGGAAAAAACATAAGTAAATCACAAGCCGGGTAATATGTCTTCGAGAAGCTAAAAGTTGCCCATTTGGAGTTTTGATTATCATAAAGTGATGGGAGTCTTGGAGTAATGTCACTTGAATTTTCCCCTTTAAGGATGGGAAACAAGGCTGAGGCATCAAATGAATTTCCCGAGGTCATGTATCAAGCTGGTAGCAGCAGAGCAAAAGCTAGAGCTCAGCACTCCTGACTCAGGCTGTGCACTTGGGGCAGGCACGTGTATGAGACATTGTGCTTTAGGGTTTCCTCTCACAAGGGCATGGAATTAGAAATACAGTATGCATTTTTTAAGGAGTACACACACCCAGAGAACACAGATATTCCAAAACTGTGTACATGGTTTATGAAGCAAAGATAAGTCAGTAAAGATATGATACTGGGATAACATATAAACAATACCCTAATATTGGTCTTAAAAATAATAGAACATCTTAACCTTGATGACACCCATGGTCCTTCTCTTTGACCTAACCAGTCTTTCTAAAGACTAAAACACCTTACAAATAGTTTTCACATGTGAAAAATATTAGGGTCATTTCATAAATTCATTATGTCCTGATTTACTCTTGGCCATTAGATGTCTCCTCTTTCCTGTGAGAACCCAGAATGATCCTCTACTGGTGTACTCCTGTGTGAAGCCCACTCAGGGCCCCACTAGAGCTATGACAAACAAGAGACTGAGGTAGCAAGGTTTGTGCAGGATTCAGGGAATAAGGGTATCTGCTTTTTATTATTGCGTTGAGTCTGAAATCATAAGCAATGTCAGCGATAAAATCTTTTCCTTGATGAGGTTGACTGCAATGCTCCCTCCACCTGTGTGTACTATTGCTCTGGGGAACTATGAACAAACTAAATCCAAGGGCAGGGAGGGGGGGGCGGAATTTTCACCTGGATAATAACATTTGCTTCTCTTCTAATCTTCAGACCTTCATGCAGAATATCCATGAAAATCAAGTAAACAGTGAATTGTACTAATATAAGAAATAATTAAGATTGCTACAAGTCAAATGTTAATGAAAAAAGTAAATTGTAACTAAAAAACTTTCCTTTATACAATAGAAAAGTAGATATATAATGGAAAACAATCACTTGCAAAGTAATAGAAATTATAAAATATCTAGAAATAAATTTTATCCTAAATGCATAGATATATATGAAAAAAACTATAAAACTACTGAATTACCATATTAAAAATTTTTTTTTAATGTTTGTTTATTTTTGAGAGAGAGAGAGAGAGAGATAGAGTGCAAGCCGGGGAGGGGCAGAGAGAAATGGAGACACAGAATCCAAAGCAGGCTCCAGGCTCTGAGTTGTCAGCACAGAGCCTGACATGGGGCTTGAACTCATGAATGGTGAGATCATGACCTGAGCTGAAGTCAGATGCTTAATCCACTGAACCACCCAGGCACCCTAGGCATACCATATTCTTGGTTGAAAAGATATTTCTTTCTTCTAATTTAGTCTATCAGTTTAATGAAATTCCAATAAAAGTCCAATAGAATTTAAAAGATTTCCTTTTAATTTGACCTTGGATATGATAATAACCTCTTTGGACTTTAGTGTAAGACTAAAGTGATCAATGTGTAAGACATTTCGGAATTATGAATAATGGCCTTAAAATGCTCATATATTTTAACTCAGTAATTTCACTTGTAAGAGTTTATATTAGGTAAGTAATTGGGAGAGGACCATAAATCTCCATGTCTAAGAATGTTTGTTAAAGTTTTATAAAAAAAAAAAATTGGCAAAAGACAATGAGGTATTTAGCTTAAGCACATTTTGGCATGAACATAAAGTGAAGTATTACATAATTATTAAAACCTCTATTTCAAATACTAATTAATGGAAAAAATAAATGTAAAATTACATTAAGTATTTCCATTAAAGTACACACATCATATGCAAAGAACATCTGTAGGTCAAGAAAATATATAGAAATGTTTCTAGTAGCTATCTCAGGATGGTGATATTGTAAGGTGTGGGTTCAAATGTGCCAGCTGTGAGATCCTGGCTTAATGGTACTGTTACCTGAAGTCTTAATTTCCTCATATGTAAAAGGAATAAAATGTTTTTGTGAAGGTTGAAGTAGTTAATATATGTGAAGCTTAGCATTTACCAGGTGCTCACTAAATGGTGTTTAATATCAATAATACTATAGATTTCTGTATTTTATAAGCCTACTTTTATTATTTAAAAGCCTGAGATATATTTGATGTATAGCATTATGTAAGTTTAAGGTATACAGTGTATTAATTTGATGGATTTATATATTGCAGTATGATTAACACTGTAGCATTGGTTAGCACCTTTAACATGTCACCTAATTATCATTTCATTTCATTGCAAGAAAATATAATATCTAGTCTCTTAGCAACTTTGAAATATATAATACAGTATTACTGACTATAATCACAATGGTGTGCGTTAAATCTCCAGAACTTACTCATTTTCTAACTGCAAGTTTGTACCCTTTGACCAACATCTACCCATCACCCCCTGCTCCCTAGCCACCATTCAACCCTCTGTTTCTAGGAGTTTGGCTTTTCTAGATTCCACATATAAGTGAGATGATACAGTTTTATCTTTTTCTGTCTGATTTATTTCTTTTAGCATAATGCCTTCCAGGTCTGTCCATGCTGTCACATTTAAACATTGCAGATTTATTAATTTCATGATCAGAAACGAATGATGAATATTACACATTTTCAAAAGAGAACATTCAGAAAGTTGAGGCAAAATGAAAAACCAATTGCGAGAAGAATTGGGAAATGAGCAGAAAACACAAAATAGACCCCATGATGTAGGACCCTTAAGTGTACCAATTTAAAAGGGAAATAATATTTATTGAGTTATTTTTCTGTGCTTTGGGTATTGTGTATGTATAATTCAGTTTAGTTTTTGATATCACCCCGTGAGACAGGTACTGTTCTTATCATCATTCTACAGATGAAGAAACTGAGGTACAGAAAATTTAATGCATCCAAGGGTGTAGAGCAGCAGAGTGGGGCTATGAAGCAGTTTATATCAGCTTAACTACTGGTATAGTTAACTACTGATATAGTTAACTACTGATAGTACAGGCAGACTACTTTCTCAAGGATGAATTCTTCGTGATTCATGTAGTATAAGAGCAAATGAATTGCTTAGGATAAGCACAACAATTCTTGATTCTGAGACAAGAAATACATTTCTCCTGAATGGCCTCATGCAGTTGACACTGCTCAATTCCATGATGAACATCCTCAAAAATACCTTTACAGCTGACATACTGACAAGTTTCATAGGACTGTTTATTATAATGTCCTTCAATGTGATCCTCTGGCCTTGCATTTAAGCCCAATTCACTATAAAACAAACAAACAAACAAACAAACAAACAAAAAAGGCTTTTTGTTTTAGAAGAGTCCATAAGAGGAGAGTGGACTGGACTTGCATTTAAGCCCAATTCACTATAAAACAAACAAACAAACAAACTGGACTTGCATTTAAGCCCAATTCACTATAAAACAAACAAACAAACAAAACAAACAAACAAACAAACAAACAAAAAAGGCTTTTTGTTTTAGAAGAGTCCATAAGAGGAGAGTGGACTGGACTGATTGATGAAGGGATACTGACACACTGAGATATCATTAAAATAATTCTCTTTTGTACTGAAAAATCTTCAAAATAACTTAGAGGAGTTAAAAATGTTATGGCTTTGCCATATACTTGAAACTCAAACAGGACTTTATTTTTAAAAAAATTTTTTTTTTCAACGTTTATTTATTTTTGGGACAGAGAGAGACAGAGCATGAACAGGGGAGGGGCAGAGAGAGAGGGAGACACAGAATCGGAAACAGGCTCCAGGCTCTGAGCCATCAGCCCAGAGCCTGATGCGGGGCTCGAACCCACGGACCGCGAGATCGTGACCTGGCTGAAGTTGGACACTTAACCAACTGCGCCACCCAGGCGCCCCTCAAACAGGACTTTAAAGGGACAAGAAATCTCCCAAGACATAGGAATAAGATCACAATTAGTTTCTACTATTCAACAATTTTGTTATGAGAAAGATTCAAAATGTAAGATGTTGACTGAAATAACTTATAAAAATTGCATGTAGTTGTGAACTTGGAAATTATCTTGTTGATTTTCAATTGGAAAAATGATATTCATTAATTTGGGATAGCATATTGAATAATTAATTCAGTTGTCATACATAGAGTTTAGGTCTTTGTCACAAGTTGTCACTCTCCAGAAGCAGACCTTGAGATGGAGTTTGGGTTCAAGATGTGAAAGCAATGGGGATATAGCAGGATTGTTCACATTGGGGCAAAATGGCCTGACATTTATACACATGCCTTGCTCAGCTTCTGGATGTGAGTTGCCCTGGGAAGGGTGTGATCTGGGGAGACGCAGCTCTCCCAGCTGAGGCCGATTCTGAGGGAGCTGGCCCTGGGCACACTCTGTTGACTGCATGTCCCACAACTGGGCATCAAATCTTCCCTTTAAAGAGGATCTGAGTAATTAATTTCCATCCCCATACACATATGATAAAGAGTTCTCTAGCCTATTTAAAGAGATAATGGAACATTAGATTTTTGCATAAGTTTTGAATCTGAGGTGACCTTTCAAGTGACCTTGAAAAATTTGGTCCTTATTTTGTCTGCTTTATAACTGTAGCCGATAATCTATTTCTTTAATCTCTTGATACACATTGAAGCTGAATGAAGAATCTTGCTTGTTGTAGCTACCTAGAAGAATGTGGTTGATTTGTAGTGTGATTAGCAGGTGTCTCAGTCTGCTTGGGCTGCCATAACAAAATGCCATAGACTGAGTGGCTTAAACAACATAAACTTATTTCTTACATTTCTAGAGGTTGGGAAGTCTAAGATCTAGGTTTTGGTGAGGTAGTCTTCACTCTGCGGCCTCTTCTCTTGTCTTGTATGTAGCCGCCTTATCTTGCTGTGTGCTTATGGTGTCTTTCCTCAAAGTATATGCATGAGAATGAGAGAGAGAGAGAGAGAGAGAGAGAGAGAGAGAGAGAGAGAGATTACCGCCTTCCTCTTTTTATAAGGCCACCAGTCCTTTTGAATTAGGACCCCACCCTTATCCTTAATAACCTCCTAAAGACCTTATCTCCAAATACAGTCACGGTGGAGATTAGGGCTTCAACATATCAATATAGGAGGGACACAATTCAGTCCATAACAGTTGGTAAGCATTAGAAGAGCAATGCTTAGAACAGGGTAAGCAAACTTTTTTGGACCATGGGCCAATAAACAGCCACTGGCCCATTTTGTGTGGCCCATGAGCTTGGAATGATCTTCCTATTTCTAAAAGATTACAAACAGATAATACCCCCAAAGAATAGTGTGATGGGCACTGTATTTGACTCACATAGCTTAAAATATTTACTGTCTTGGGGTGCCTGGGTGGTTCAGTCGGTTAAGCATCAGACTTCGGCTCAGGTCCTGATCTCGCAGTCCGTGAGTTCGAGCCCCGCGTCGGGCTCTGTGCTGACAGCTCAGAGCCAGGAGCCTGCTTCAGATTCTGTGTCTCCCCCTCTCTCTGACCCTCCCCCATTCATGCTGTGTCTCTCTCTGTCTCTCAAAAATAAATAAAACATTAAAAAAAATTAAAAAAAAATTTACTGTCTTATTCTTTACAGAAACTCTGCCAATCCCTGGCCTAGAATCATGACCAGACTTACTTTCAGATATTCTGGACTTAGTTTCTGCAGCTCAAAAAGTCAGAACTAGAAATTATTTTTATTGCATTCCTTAAAAGGAAGGGGTTACTCTGTGTATCAGTTGAACAGGAATTATTTCGTAATTGGACAATCAGAGTGAGAGAGTCAACCCAGATGAGGCCTTTTAAATTGGTTTTCTAGTCATTTAGGGCTTTTTGTTCTCTCTGTTCTGGAGAATGATGCCACATACACTTGATATGACAGATATGATATGATGTGGTATGATATCATTTGATGTGATAGAGACAGCTTGGAAGGTCTGGTTAGGGAGAATGCTCAAACCAAATTGGGTTCCTAGGAGATTGGTAATAATGAGTGACAGGAATGTCAATGAGTGATGGAAGTTTAGATGATACTAGAATAGGGAGCGTAGATGGTAGTCTAGTTAGGACCCCAAGAAAAGAGGGAAGACACGAGATGAGAAACTATTGATCGTGCTGTGGCTAATAATTTCAGAAACCCAGATATTTCTTCGTGCTTTGGGTCAACTATTTTGGTGAAATTTTGCTTTGTTCCTTTGAGTCAGTGAAAAGTTACTGGAAAATTATAGGCCATTCACATTCAAAAGGCTTTACCTTGTTGGCCACAAATGGTCTGTGCTACCCCAGTCTTCAGGATGTCCAGTCTCTAACACTTCGCTATCCTGGAAGAAATAAATAATATTTAAAGGATAATTGGGATTCTCTAATACAGAAAAAGAGTAACAGTCCAAATGATCGGATAAGATAATCTGTGACTGATGGTATAGTTGTAGACTGGGCCACGAAATCAAGGATGAATTCATCTATAAATTCAAGGCATACTCAACAGAGGCATAATTTCAAATCCAGTATGTTTAAAGTACACATCTTTTAAAAATTTTCAGTTATAATTCCTATTTATTTTTTAGGTTATGAAAGCAACCAGGAATTTGAGACACTGACTACAACTTAGCTGAACAAGAACTTCAGTCTTGTAAAAATGTTATTTTCTTCATGGTAGAATTGACATTGTTACAGCTTTGAGTTTCATACGGTTTCACTGAACTTAAACTTGTTTAAGCTGAAATCCCCGTTGCCTGACAACCCCATAAGTGCATGCTGGGTGTTGACTATTTGGAGAGAACTCCTTACTTGATCATTTGGTTCAGTGACCTGTGTTATATATATTTTTTCTCTTCTCATGCCTTATTACCCATTTAAAATACTTTCATTAGAACAGAGAACTGTGTACATTTTGTTCTTGGGTTTTTACTCAGCTAGACTCAACTACCTCCTCCTAGAGAAAATTTCACACAAAGGAAAATGAAAACTAGCAGAAGTTTTATTTATAAACTGATATATATATATTTTTACCAGCTGGATTGCAAGGGCATTCACACAAAATGTACACATTTCTACATTAGCTATGCCAAAGTGAAGGTGCCAGAAAAGAAGCCAGCATAAACTTTCAAAATAGGGGAAAATTTACTGAATATTAAAGGTCATCTGGCAGCCTGAAGAGTTGCATAGAAAAGGTCAGGTGCTATAAGATGCAGAATGTAGAGGGTACATGCAGCTGTCCAGGTGTTTTGCCTTTAAGGATGGCAGACAGCAGACAAGGTTAAAGTAAAAGACAATATATCTTGAATGTTTTGCCAGAAGAACAAACTTACCCCTATTATGCTTGTTGAACATAATAGGACTGGAAAGAGCTTTTCTAACTGGAATGTGGTCAACCATGGTGGGAGAGGAAAATGTGGTGCTCACAGTAGATGCTGCCATGCATCCTCAGCTGTTTTCTTCTAACTAAAGGAAATGGCAGGTTATGAGTTCTACAACAAACAAAATCACAGGAGAGTAAAGGCTTATCATTAGCAGAAGTGTCTGGTCAGTGGGAATGCAAGCTGGTGCAGCCACTCTGGAAAACAGTTTGGGGATTCCTCAAAAAACTAAAAATAGAACTACCCTATGACCCAACAATTCCACTGCTAGGCATTTATCCACGGGATACAGGTGTGCTGTTTCGAAGGGACACATGCCCCCCACCCCATGTTTATAGCAGCACTATCAACAATAGCCAAAGTATGGAAAGAGCCCAAATGTCCATCGATGGATGAATGGATAAAGAAGATGTGGTATATATATACAATGGATTATTACTCGGCAATCAAAAAGAATGAAATCTTGCCATTTGCAACGATGTGGATGGAACTGGAGGGTATTATGCTAAGTGAAATTAGAGAAAGACAAAAATCATATGACTTCAGAGAAAGACAAATATATGACTTCACCCATATGAGGACTTTAAGAGACAAAACAGATGAACATAAGGGAAGGGAAACAAAAATAATATAAAAACAGGGATGGGGACAAAACAGAAGAGATTCATAAATATGGAGAACAAACTGAGGGTTGCTGGAGGGGTTGTGGGAGGGGGGATGGGCTAAATGGGTAAGGGGTGCTAAGGAATCTACTTCTGAAATCATTGTTTCATTATATGCTAACTAATTTGGATGTAAATTAAAAAAAAAAAAGAAATGTCTGGTCAGGGGTTTTGGTTCTTAAAAAAAATTAGAGTATAATTTAAAAATATTGTATCCTGTGTTGGCTCAGATAAATTTTTGGTTAAGTTTTCCTTTTTTTTTTTTTTTTTTTTTACGTAAGCAATTCTCAATTGTCCATGATATTGTGGTCAGGGAAAACATGGGTAACAAATCCAAGGACAGGAAATTTTTAGTCCTTAATAGGCCCCATTAATTCTGTATCCTCCAGCATTAACCTATGACCTTCACCTGGTGATGACTGTTTCATTTCTTTTTACTTCTTTGTTCATTAAAGATTCTTGTGGATAATGAAATAGAAGAACAGGGACAGAAGGCCTCCATGATTAATCAATGAACTGGGTAAACAGTCCTCGCAACTGAGAATTTATTAGGTAGTGAAATACTGTATTTTAAGTACTGACTATCCAATTTTTAAGTCCTAACCTTGTTTTAGAGCCTCAGCCTTTAATTTTTCTAGCAAGTTGGTACTTGGACAATATAAACTCTTAGTCCTACCCAAGGAGAGGCTATTATTTCAAATCATGCAATACATTTCATGAAAGTACACATTAGTTTTAGTTTTTTAAGGGAAACAACTAGTGCCATTTCCCCCCCCCCCCTTTCATTAGGGAGATAATTACTGAGGTATCTTTTATGTCTAATGTACTGTCTACAAAATAGGTAATGAAGTTTCAGTGTCTACCAACTTGCAGAAGAGTACCTGCCACACCTTGCATGGGGTTTGTATGCATTTACATGCATTAAACAATTTAAAAAAGGAAAGACTCCACCAAAAAATTGGTAGAACTGATGCATGAATTTAGTAAATTTTCAAAAAAACTAACATACAGAAATCTGTTACATTTCTATACACCAATAATGAAGCAGCAGAAAGAAAAATCAAGGAAGCAATCCCATTTAATTACATCAAACCCATAAGATACCCAGGAATAAATCTAAAAAGGTGAAAGACCTGTATTTTGAAAACTATAAAATGATGAAAGAAACTGAAGATGACACACAAAAAAATGGAAAAACATTCATGCTTATGGATTGGAAGAACAAATATTATTAAAATGTCTATACTACCCAAAACAATCTATATATTAAATGCAATCCCTATTAAAATACCAACAGCATTTTTCACAGAGCTAGAACAAACAATCCTAAAATTTGTGTGGAATCAGAAAAAAAACCCTTATAGCCACAGCAACCTTGAAAAAAAAAAAGCTGGAGGCATCATAATTCTGGACTTCAAGTTATATTACAAAGCTGTAATCATCAACACAGTATGGTACTGGCATAAAAAAACAGACTCATAGAACAATGGAACAGAATAGAAAACCCAGAAATTGACCCACAACTATATTATCAACTAATCTTTGACACAGCAGGAAAGAATATCCAATGGGAAAAAAGAGTCTCTCCAACAAACAGCTTTGGGAAAACTTGAAGCAACATGGAAACAAACCAGACCACTTTCTTATACCATACACAAAAATAAGTTCAAAATGAATTAAAGACCTAAATATGAGACAGGGAACTAGTAAAATCTTAGAGGAAAACCATTAAAATCCTAGAATCCTAACTTCTTTGACATCAGTTGAAGTAGCTTCTTTTTTTTAAAAAAATTTTTTCAACGTTTATTTATTTTTGGGACAGAGAGAGACAGAGCATGAACGGGGGAGGGGCAGAGAGAGAGGGAGACACAGAATCGGAAACAGGCTCCAGGCTCTGAGCCATCAGCCCAGAGCCTGACGCGGGACTCGAACTCACGGAGCGCGAGATCGTGACCTGGCTGAAGTCGGACGCTTAACCAACTGCACCACCCAGGCGCCCCGTGAAGTAGCTTCTTATTAGATATGTCTCCTGAGGCAAGGGAAACAAAAAAATAAACTATTGGGACTTCAGCAAATAAAAAGCTTCTGCACAGTGAAGGAAATAAGCTACAAAACTTAAAGGTAACTACAGAAAGGAGAAGATATTTGCAAATGACATATGAAGGGTTAGTTTCCAAAATCTAAAAAGAACTTACCAAACTCAACAGCCAGAAACAAATAATCCAGTAAAAAATGGGAAGAGATATGAAAAGATATTTTTCCAAAGAAGATATACAGATGTCCAACAGACATCTGAAAAGATGCTCAACATCCCTCATTATCAGGGCCATACACATCAAAACTACAATGAAATATCATCTCACACCTGTCAGAATGGCTAAAATTAGCAACACAGGAAACGAGATGTTGGTGAGGTTGTGGAGAAAGGGGAACCCTCTTACACTGTTGGTGGGAATGCAAACTGGTGCAGCCACTCTGGAAAACAGTATAGAGGTTCCTCAAAAAATTAAAAATAGTACTACATCATGATCCAGCAATTGTACCACTAGGTATTTACCCAAAGGATATAAAAATACTAATTTAAAGGGATGCATGCATCTTGATGTTCATAATGGCATTATCAATAATAGCCAAATAATGGAAAGAGTCCAAATGTCCATCAGCTGATGAATGGATAAAGAAGATATGGCGCACACGCAAACACACACAAACACACACACAATAGAATATTACTCAGCCATCAAAAGAATGAAATCTTGCCATTTGCAGTGATGTGGATGGAGCTAGAGAGTATTGTGCTAAGTGAAGTAAGAGAAAAGCAAATACATATGATATCCCTCATATGTGGAATTTAAGAAACAAAAAAAAAATGAGCAAAGGGGAAAAAAGAGAGAGAGAGGCAAACCAAGAAACAGACTCTTAACTATAGAGAACAAACTGATGGTTATCTGAAGGCATGTGAGTGGGGAGATGAGTTAAACAGGTGATGGGGATCAAGGAGTGCACTTGTCATGAGCTCTGGGTGTTGTCTGGAGGTATTGAATCACTAAATTGTACACCTGAAACTAATATTATACTATGAGTTAACTAACTGGAAATTGAATAAAAAGCTAAAAAATATGAAGCGAAATAAGCACAGTAAAAAAAACCCAGTTACTGCTATGGCTAAAAAAAGCAATAAAAAAGGAAGCAGTGGTTAGTATGTCTAAATTTTTGTAGAATTTAAACAGCTTAGCTATAAAATGATTAAAATGAAGTGTCCTGGGAGCACTAGTTAAAAATATTAATTGGTAATAAGAATTTTTATTTACTAGTACTGCCTTTAGAGTAGTTTGTTCTAGACTCTTCAGTATGACAGGTGCTACAATATGTCATCCTCATCTTTTAGACCATGAGCAAATGTCTGCTGCCACCTACAAATGAGTTTTTTCAACTTTAGTTGAGATTCTCCTGAAAGCGACTTCTAGGGTTCTTGGTACTTGTGTACAGAATAGTGCACCAACTTAATGATTGTGTGTTCTAAATCCAGCTGATTTGAAACTCATTGTTGTATGAAAAACTGCATTGGATGGACTCCTATGTTTGTAGCTGCTCCTGCCTATTTTGGTACAATTATAATCATGAGTTCTGGGTCCTTTTGAGCTGGTGTCTTTACGATTTGAATTTTAAGTGTACTAAACTGGACTTCTACTTTCTTAAAAAAATTTTTTTTTAATTCTTTATTTTTGAGAGAGAGAGAGAGACAGTGTGTGGGTGGGGAAGGAACAGAGAGAAAGGGAGACACAGAATCCAAAGCAGGATCCAAGCTCTGAGCTGTCAGCACAAAGCCCAACACGGGGCTTGAAGTCATGAACCACAAGATCATGACCTGAGCCGAAGTCAGACGCTTAACTGACTGAGCCACCCAGGTGCCCCTGTACTTCTACTTTCTGATGAAATAGTTATGCCGACTAGAATCAGTTTACATTAGACAGTCCATAGAGAATGTGTTGTTATCCTGCAAAAAAATTATACTTGCCTTAACATCAGAAGTATATTCTCCACTAATGTGACTGTCAAAATTTTGGAATAAAGATAAAATGTAGAGGTGAATGAATATAGTTTCTCAGATCTTTGAGCCTGAGTGACATTTACAGAGCCTACTCCCCATTTCAAGAAGTTGAGGAGGGGAATTCAACTGCTCCAAACTAATAGTAATACTCCCTTAACATTTATAATCCTTGGCACTTGCTACTCAAAGATCAAGGACATTTAAATTGGCATTATTTTGGTTTCTAAATTAAAGAGGAAGTAATTTATGAATTTCTCTCTTGGACTTTTTTTTTCTTTCAAAAACCACATAGAAAGGTAGAAAGAATTCTATAATGAACCCCCATATACATCTCATCCAATTAAAACCGTATTAAACCCGTGGGTGAGTTTGTTTTACCCATCCTGGGTTATTTTGAAGCAAATTCCAGACATAAATTAATTTCTTTTTTTTTTCATTTTTTTTTAACATTTATTCATTATTGAGACAGAGAGAGACAGAGCATGAATGGGGGAAGGTCAGAGAGAGAGAGAGAGAGACACAGAATCTGAAACAGGCTCCAGGCTCTGAGCTGTCAGCACAGAGCCTGATGCGGGGCTCGAACTCACGGACCGCGAGATCAGGACCTGAGCCGAAGTCGGACGCCCAACCGACTGAGCCACCCAGGCGCCCCAATTTCATTTTTTTAAGTACTGAAATATGTATGTCTAAAAACCCCTTCCTATTTTAATATGAAAGAGGAGCGACAGATTATTAGTTCTAAAAAAAACCTAAGGAAGTGTTTATCATTAACATGTTTTTATTTCTCTTGGGTAAATGTAAATGCACATTAGTGGGATTCCTGAATTTTACGGTTAGCATATGTATAACTTTGTAAGAAACTTACAGATCTTTTCTAAGTGAATGCAGCATTTTGCATATTCACCAGCAATGTTGAAAATCCCATTTGCTTCACATATAGGTCAATCCATTAGTATTGTACAGAAATGCAACGGGTTTTTGTATTTTACCTTGTACCCTAAAACTTTGCTAAATTTATTAGTTCTAACAGTTTTTTTTGGTGGTCTTTAGGCTTTTCTATACATAATATCATGCCATCTTCAAAGAGTGACACTTTTCATCTTCCTTTTCAATTTGGGTGCCTTTTATTTATTTTTCTGCTTAATTGCCGTGGCTAGGACTTCCAATACCATGTTGAATAAAAGTGGGGAGAGTGGGCATTTTTGTCTTGTTCCTGGTCAGAGAGGAAAAGCTTTTGGTTTTTCACCATTGAGTATGATTTAGCTGTAGACTTGTCATGTATGGCCTTTATTATGTTGAGGTATGTTCCCTTTATACCCACTTTATTGAGAGTTTTTATCATAAATGGCTCTTGAATTTTGTCACATGCTTTTCCCACATCTGTTGAGATCCTCATGATTTTTATCCTTCATTGTGTTAATGTGGTGCATCACATTGGTTGATTTTCAAATGTTGTACCATCCTTGCATCCCTGGAACAAATCCTTCTTGGTGTAGGATGCTTTTACTCTGTTGGTGGCTTGCATTCTTAAACTTATTCTAAGTAAGAATTGTGCACAAAACAGGCATACTATTTTCACACAAAAACTGGCACCGCAATAAAAATATTTAACACTTTTGCCATGAAACTCCAAAGATATTTGAAAAACTTCTCAAGATGTTTACTTTAAGTCACTGGATTCTTTAATATTTGTAGTCCATGCTTGCTCAATTATAATTTATAAAGTATATTACAATTATATTGCTCATTATATTATCCATTATGCTTATTATATATTTAAAACTTTTCTGAAAATTTTATGTTCTCCAAAAAATAACTTTTAAGTAACTTACGTAGCTCTCAGCAGTACTACTATAAAACCAAAATTGTGTTTTCAAATAGCAAGTACTCAAGCCACATCATTTCTGATTACAGATATAATGAGCATTCAGTTTTACAAATGGCTCTCTTTCACTCCTTGCTCCTATTTTAATATGCCAACCATCACTGATATCCCAGAGTTTTCCTGTAACAGACACATCCATAGCTTTGGGCAATAATTCTTCCTGTTTACAATTTCCAAAGTACTTTCCTGGACACAACTTCTGTCTCAGGTGAAGAGGCTAAATATTAAGCTGAAGTCTGGGCACTTTCTACTGGGGTTTTGAAAAAAGCCCATGACACCAAAGTCAAAAGTGTTTTGACCAACAGTGGAATATATATGTATCTACTGAGATTAGTCTGTGAAATACCAGGGTGTAATATGTTGACAGTAATATCTGTGCCTTCTAAACCATGGGCTAGTTCTCTGGCTAAAAAAAAAAAAAGTTAGCCACTTTGCTCCAACTATAAGAAAAGTTTTTTTTTTTTTTTTTAATGTTCATTTTTGGGAGAGAGGGAGAGAGAGAGAGACAGAGAGACAGAGAGACAGAGAGAGAGAGAGAGAGAGAGAGAGAGAGAGAAAAGAGGGGAGGGGCAGAGAGAAAGAGACAGAGGTCCCAAATGGGCTTTGCAATCACGGCAGAGAGCCTGATTGGGCTGAAACTGAAATTGACTGATGCTTAACTGACTTGAGCCACCCAGGCACCCCAACAAAGTTTTTATTTAGTTTTGTTGACATTTCAGGTCTTCGTAGTTGATGTCTCTATATTTATAAGGTTTGGAAAAAACTATCACAATTCTTCTTGGAGCTGACCTTTTGAGGAATCCAAGGAGAAGATTTGTGAGTAGGAAGTGCCCCAGATGGTTCACTGCAAACTGTGTCTCAAACTCATCTTTGGTCTTCATATACGAGCAATGGAAGATCCCTGCATTGTTGATTTAAGACGTCCAGTCGAGGCTCTTCCTGGAGCATCCCCTGACAGAAAACATGCACTGAGTGCAGCCAGGCCAGGTCCAGCTCCTTGACCACCATCTCCCAAGCCTCATGACCTTGCCAGCACCGGCTAGGAGCCTGGTTTGGCAGAGCTCTTGGTGGAGTTGACCTGCCGCTTCCTGGGCTTGCTGGTGTAGATGCAAGTTTGCCGCTGCTCGCGATCACCCATGCCCCTAGGCACAGCATTTCGCCACATGATCAGCACAGCCTTCCAGTGCATGAGGTCAGAGTCCTTGCCTCTGTGCAGCCACTGGACACTGGGCCCCACCCAGTGTGTCCAGGAGGGCTGCTACTATAGCCACTGGGCCGAGGGGGCACCAGTCCCAGAGCAGGACTTCCTCTTTCAATGTATTGTGGACCTGGGTTTGTTTTTACCTGGTGAAGATTTTTGGATTATGTTTATCGGGGATATTGGCCTGAAATTTTCTTCTCTTGTGGTGTCCTTCTCTGGCTCAGGTATGAGAGTAATTCTGACCACGTAAAATGAGTTTGGAAATATTCCCCCTGGTTCTGTTTTTTGGGAAGTTTGAGGATTGGTGTTAGTTTTTCTTTAAATGTTTGGTAGAACTCATTAGTGAATCCATCTTGTCCTGGCTTTCTTTTTGTTGAGATGTTTTTGATCACTGATTTAATCTCTTGACTAGTAATCGGTCTATTCAGATTTTCTATTTCTTTATGTGATAGTCTTGGTACATTGTATGTTTCTAGGAATTTATCCATGTCTTCTTGGTTGTCAGATTTGTTGACATATAATTGTTGTTGGGAATATTTCTTGTGTTGAAATTTTCTGATATTGATGTAACCATGCTAGTGTTTTCCTGATACATCTTTTTTCATACTTTGGCCTTAAATTTTCTATGTTTAACTTTTTTATATTTCTTTTTGTTTTGTTTATTTATTTTCAGAGAGAGAGAGAGAGAGAAAGAGAAAGAGAGAGAGAGAATGAATATGAGTTGGGGAAGGGCAGAGAGAGAGGGAGAGAGAGAATCCCAAGCAGGCTTCTGCTGTCATCAAGGAGAGCCTCACTTGGGGCTCGATCCCACCAACCCTTAGATCGTAACCTGAACCAAAATCAAGAGTCAGAGGCTCAACCAACTGAGCCCCCCAGGTACCCCTAATGTATATTTCTTATGACCAACATATAGTTGACTTCTATTTTCATGCAATCTGACAATCTTTGCATTTTGATTAGAGTGTTTAGGCCACTTAAAATTAATATAATTATTAATACAATGAGTATATATCTACCAATTTGTAATTTTTTTATTTGTCCCATCTGGTTTTTGTTCATTTCCCCCCTTTTTATGCCCTCATTTGAACTGAATATTTTAAATGATTCTTTTTTTCTTCACCATTGTCTCAGTTATGCTGCTTGTTTATTTTTCCTGTGGTTGATCTAGGGTATACAATGTATATCTTTATCTTAGCATAGCCAACCTTCAAATATTGTTATGCCCTCAATATAAAGAACCTCACAAGAGTATATTTCCATTTACTCCCTCATCTCTCTCGTACTATTATTGTCTTACATTTTACTTCTACATATGCTGTAAACTCCACAGTACGTTGTTATTAACTTTGCTTTTAAGAGTCAGTTGTCTTTTAAGGTGACTAAAAATGACAAATAAATTTTGAAAATATTTGCTCACATACTTAGCATTTCAGATTCTCTTTATTTCTTTTTGTAGGTTTAAATTTCTAAATAGCATTCTTCTCCTTTAGCCTAAATAATTTTGTTAATATTTCTTGTAGTGCATGTCTGCTGGCAATGAAACCCATCAACTTTTGTTTGTTGGAAATGTTTGTTTTGTCTTTCCTTTTGAAAGATATTTTTCCTGTTTTTTGTTTTGTTTTGTTGTTTTTTGCTTTTTTTGTTTTTTGCTTTCAGCACTTTAAAAATATTACTTTATTAATTTATGGCTTCTAGAGTTTCTTATGGGACATTTTCAGTCAGTATTAACTATATTCCTCTGGATACAATGTGCCTTTTTTATGACTACATTTAATATTTTTTCTTTATTGCGGACTTTGAGCAATTTGAGTGTGATCTTCTTTGGTGTGGTTTACGATTTACGATTCTTTTTCCTAGAATATGTTGAACAGCTTGGATCTATGAATATATGTCAAAACCATATGTGAAATGGTTTGAGACCTTACCCAACTTGCAAACTAGTAGAGTTCCAAGGAGTACTTTATTATTCACAGCACAGGTATTAGGTAGAGTATGAGCATTCTCCTTAGTCCAGTTCTCACACTGGTGATGTGATGCAGTCCAGGAGACATCTGAATGTTCAAGTGAGTAGTGTTATAGACAAGGTTCCTAAGCTTAGAGAACCCAAATCTTTATAATGAGCAGGAAGCATGCCTTTCCTTTGCACTAGAGAGTGATGATATCTCTACCTTCTAAGACTGTAAGCAAACCTACCTTTTTGTCCAGAGGGAGACAGTCTATCTTCTAAGGTTGTTTGCTATGCAAACATCTTTCAAAACAATTCAGAACAAAGATAGCATCTCTGGTTGTAATGTAGGAATGTGAGAGACCCAGGGACAATTATTTCCCTATGATATATAGTTTTAATCAATTTTGGAAATTTTCCAGATAATGTTTTTTAAAATATTTTTTTCTGATGCCCTATTCCTTTTAGAACTACAGTTAGATAAATTTTAGAATGCCTGATGTTTCTCCACATGTCATTTTGGCTGTGTTATTTTATTTTCAGTCTGTTTGTACTCTGTGATTTATTTTGGGTAATTCCTATTTCTATCTTTTCAAGTTTACCAGTCTTTTCTTCTGCAATATCTAATATATTATCAGTCTCTTACACTGTAGTTTTTATTGTAGAGATTTTTTTTGTAATCTCTAAAATTTCTATTTGGCTGTATTTTATATCTTACATTTATGTCTCCATAATACGCATGTTTCTCTCTACCTTCTGGAACATTTAGAATATATTTATAGTAAGGGTTTTAAGACTTTTATCAGTTAATTCCATCATTTCTGTCATTTATGACTATTTCAATTGGTTGATTTTTTTTTCCCCTGGTTATTGCTCAGATGTTTCTGCTTCTTTGCTTGCCTCATAATTTTTGATTGGATGCTAAATATTGTGAATTTTACATTCTGGAGTCCTAGATATTATTTCATCCCTTTAGGAAGTGTTGGACTTTTTTTTCTGACATGCAGTTATTTAGAATCAATTTGGCCTTTCTTTGGCTTGATTTTAAGTTGGTTAGAATGGGTCTAGAGCAGTGTTTAGTCTAGGATTATTTTCACCTCACTAGTTAATGTGATACCCTCAAGGGAATTTTATCTGATGCCAGTGTATTATGAGGTCTTTGCACTGTGGCTGGTGGGAATATAAACAATTCCTGGCCCTAGTGAATTTTGGTTTGTTACTTTCCATTGGTTCTTTTACCACCCTCATCTTCTTATTCATGTATATATATGTGTGTATGTATGTATGTATGTTCATATATGTGTGTGTGTGTGTGTGTGTGTGTTTAGATTCAAGGGAATTGGATCACTCTGTATATTTCTGAGTTTCTCTCTCTCTGTAGCTTCTTTCTCTATGACTGTGCCTCAGAAGCTGTAACTGCCTTGGCTTCTCTGGACTCTGATTGCTATCTCTTCAACTCATAAAGGCTGTAGGGCTTTATCTGGGTTCTCCCTCCCTGCAGGACATGAACAATTAGGCAGTGACCTGGGGGCAATGGTAGGGCTAACCTCATTTGTTTCTTCACTCTTAAAGATAACTACTCTTCACTATCTATTGTCTAATATCTAAAAATTACCGTTTTATATAGTTAATCTGCTTGTTTATGTTAGAAGGGAAAATCAAATCCTTTTTACTTTATTATGTTTGGAGGCAGAAGTTTGTCATTCCTTCTTAATTTATTAGCTCGGATAATTCTAAAAGAGTAAACTCCTTTCATCAACTTGGTTATCCTGAGTATAGTCTGTATATAAAAGGTAGATTCTTTACTCATTTACAAAATGACGCGTTTCTTAGTACATCCTAAAGGACAGAAGTGGGTTTTTTAAGTATTATGTATTCATAATAATAGCTTTGATGTTTTAATATTGAAGTTATTATTATCATGGATGTTCAAATTATCTCTTCTTTCACCAGTGCTAGACCCTTCAGTTTGATGCTTGTATCCTTTTGACACAATTTAATAGTCTTTGAATACTATCTTGCTTTTCTGTTATGACAAAATCCAATGTAGATGCTAAGAGACTCCTTGATTCCTTCAGTGATATCTCCATGAATTTTATCTCGTCTGGAACTACTCATATAAGAACAATTTGGAGATGGACAAAACTGCCATCATTATAGATAATTATTCCACATGTTCTGAAAGTGACAGTACATTACAATCTATCAAGTTCTGAAAAATGGCTGGGATATTACACAAATCAAAGGGCATCATTAGGTAATGAAATCATACAACTTTGGATAATTCAGATATGGGTTATTTTTTGGACAAAAGGAATAAGAAAAATGGAACTCAAGATAAAACTGAATGGAAAGATGATTATAGAGGGTCTGGGAAGAGTGGCAGAAACATAGTTTGAAGGAATGAAATTAAAAGCAGAGATATATAATGCAAAGGGTATGTTTAAAATGGTAGGCAGATGGGGCACCTGGGTGGCTCATTTGGTTAAAACATCCAACTTAGGCTGAAGTCATTCATGATCTCACAGTTCGTGAGTTCAAGCCCTGCATCGGGCTCTGTGTTGACAGCTTGGAGCCTTGAAGCCCGCTTCAGATTCTGTGTCTCCCTCTCTCTTTGCCATACTCCTCTCACACTCTGTCTCTGTCTCTATCTCTCTCTCAAAAATAATAAATAAACATTAAATAAAATAAAATGGTGGGTAGAAGGCAGAGCCTGAGGGTCCCCAAGGCACTGGAGCTCTTAGCAGGAGGAAGCCATAACTGTACTTGGGAAACCTCATTATATTCATGATGGCACCATAATAAGTGGATTTGGGTAAATGAGGCTGATGATGAGTGACATGAAGTTACATTAATCTGACCCATGTTTCTTTATTATAGATCTCCAACCAATACAGAGACAGAACATTCTTCTTTGATAATCAAGGTGTTCTCTGAATGGTGTTAGAATTTTGTTCCTCTAATTTCCCCTTTTATAATGCGCTGTTCAGTCCTTTTATGATAGCACACTCTTTCTTCACGCAAGGCACCACTTAATTAATAAGGTTAAATGGCTAGAATCACAATTTTGTCACATTTCCTTGAATTTATACCTTTATACTTAGGCTTTTGGATGCACTTGAAACTGTCAATCTGAGATTGAGAGTCTCTTGGATGGTGTTGTTGGTAGAGATGACGTCTTATCATTTAAGTTTGATTCTTTTATTTTTTTTTAAATCAAGTATAATTGACATAAAATTATTTCAGTTTCAAGTATACAACATAATGACTTAATATTTGTGTATATTGTAAAATGATCAACACAGGAAGTCTAGTTAACATCCATCATCATACATAATTAGTTTTTCTTCTTGTGATGAGTCTATTTAAGATCCGGTCTCCTAGCTACTTTTAAATATGCAATACGGTATTGTTAGGTATGGTCACCATACTATACCTTACATCCCCATGATTTATTCATTTTATAACTGCAAATGTATAACTTTTGGCCCCCTTCACCTGTTTTGTCCACTCCCCATCCCCACCACTGGTCTGTGGTCTATATCTGTGAGCTCACTTTTTGTTTTGTTTTGTTTTGGTTTTGGTTTTTCTTTAGATTCCACATATAAGTGAGATCACATGGTATTTTTCTTTTTTTGTCTGACTTATTTCACTTAGCATAAGGCTCCCAAGGTCCATTCATGTTATCACAAATGGCAGGATTTCTTTTTTATTTTTATGGCTGACTGATATTCCTTTCTATTTATATATATACATATATATATATGTATATGCATATGTGTATATATATACATATATATATGTATATGTATATGTGTATATATATACATATATATATATATATACACACACACACACACACACACACACACACACATACATACCACCATTTCATTCATTCATTCATTGATTCATTCATCAGTGGACACTTAGGTTGCTTCCATATCTTGGTTATTGTAAATAATACTACAGTGAACATGGGGGTGCATATATCTTTTCAAATTAGTGTTATTATTTTCTTCAGAAAATACCCACATGTAGAATTGCTGGGTCATATGATAGTTCTATTTTTATTTTTTTGAGGAACTTCTGTAATGTTGCAGTTTAATTCTTCCTAATTGCACTCTCTGGTGGTAACTTAAACTTCATATTAGGGATTAACACTTTCTGTTCTATATACCTTCATTATAGATATTTATAGGGTTTCTGAGAGTCAAATAAATAAATATTTATAGAGTATATACTGTTTCAACTTAATTCTGATACAAGCCTAAATGGAATCCATGTTGTAAACATCAATTATGTTTTATTGATTTTATTTTATTATAACACTTAGCTTTGTTCATAATTTCCTGATTGTGTTTTGATTTTTATGTATTACCTTTGCCAAATAGGTATACTATATGGTATAATTTCACTCTTTATATTTTATTTTTTCTCAGTATTGGAAAATTAATTGAAAAAGGAAAGCTAAAGTAGCTAAGAAGGCATTTTATGTGTTTTTTTTTCTGTATTAATTTTCTTTTTGGCTATTATATTGCTTAATACTTCAAGCATTCTTCCATAAACAGACAATGATTATAAAGTAAGCCCATTTAACAACATGAATTTAAAATTCTGAGCCAAAGGTTGACTCCCCTTATTTTTAGCCATATATTTTTTTTATCACATTACATTACTACATTTCTATTATTTGAATATATGGCTTTTCCTCCCATTTATGCTTTCCTTTGAGGATAGAAGTCTTACTTCAATTATAACAATTTAGGTGCATAGAATGCCTACTCATAGTACATATTATGGTGAGCATTTATAAAGATTATTTTATTTAATTCTTGCAACAACCTCATAAAGATAGGTATTTTTATGATACTTAACAGATGTGAACATTTAGGATTAAAGCACTCTTGTAACTTTCCCAAAAGTACACATTTGGTGTCAAACCTGGGCTCTCTGATACCAGAATTCATAATGTTATTGACTATGCTTGTGATAGGAATATTTTTTTTATTTAAAAATTTTTTTTTCAACGTTTATTTATTTTTGCGACAGAGAGAGACAGAGCATGAATGGGGGAGGGGCAGAGAGAGAGGGAGACACAGAATCGGAAACAGGCTCCAGGCTCTGAGCCATCAGCCCAGAGCCTGACGCGGGGCTCGAACTCACGGACCGCGAGATCGTGACCTGGCTGAAGTCGGACGCTTAACAGACTGCGCCACCCAGGCGCCCCTGTGATAGGAATATTAGTGATATTAGAATATTAGAGTGATATTAGATATTAGATATTAGAATATTAGATTAGATATTAGATAGATAGATTAGATTAGATAGATATTAGAATATTAGATTAGGAATATTAGAGTGATAACACTTGTAGTTAAGCACTTATGGATTAAGTGTATAGATAGATAAGTGGATAAATAGAGATGTATTTAGATATAGACAGCAAGAGAGAGAGAAAGAAAGAGAGAGAGAGATTATCATTATGCTTTTAAATGAGTCTTGGAACTTGCTGTTTGTAGCATTTACTTGGGGCACTGCATCAGTTTCTGATTTATGAATTCGGATACATGACATTATCTCCCATTTGATTATACTTTCATTTGAGGACAGGAGTCTTACTTTAATTGTAACAACTTAGGTGCCTACTCCTTCTTACTTTTAAAAGTTTCATTGAAAGCTGCTTGTAATGCTGAGGAAAGCCTGATGTACATAGACACTGAAATCCTCCACATTCACAGAGAGACTGTATTTAAAAAAATAAATATATTAGTGAATTTTTAAAAAGTGAAATGATGCCATTTCTTTTAAATCATGGCTAATCTGGAAAATTGTTATATAACCATGCCTTTTAAATATTCAGTTTTTATATATCATCTATCATATTAACATAAACATAAAAATCAGTCTAGAAAGATATACAGCAGGTTATTAACAGTGGTTATTGCTAAGTGGAGGGACTAAGGATGTTTTCACTTTCTTTTCTTTTTTTTTCCTAAGTAAACACAATGGATATGTATTGGTACAGTTGTAGGAAGAAAAAACAATAGAAGTTATTCTATATTTTATTTTATTTATTTATTTTTAAGTTTTTAAATTTACTTTGAGAGAGAGTAAGTACAAGGCTGGGAAGAGGAGCAGAGAGAAGGAGAGACAGAATCTCATGCAGGCTCCGTGCCATCAGCGCACAGCCCTATGTGGGCTCGAACTCAAGAACCGTGAGATTCTGACCTGAGCTGAGATCAAGAGTCGAACACTTAATTGACTGTGGCACCCAGGCACCCTGAAGTTATTCTTTATTTTAAAGAACCATCCACATTATACATGATCCTTCACTCTGGCAGAGAAATTCAGGGCTGACCCTGTAGAGGTCATGGTTGGGGCATGGTGAGTGCAGTACTTGCTTAAGTGCAAGACTTAAAGGCAGGCCAGAAAACTCAGTAATGAAGATAATAATAAATAAATAAATAAATAAATAAATAAATAAATAAATAAATTTTATTTAAATATATTATTTATTTTATATTTAAATATATTATTATATTTATATATGTATATAATGGAAGTATAGCTGACGCACAATGTTACATGAGTTTCAGGCGTACAGCATAGTGATTTAACAAGTCTGCATGTTATGCTACTGTCACCACTAGCATAGTTACTCAGATGACAATATTTTAAAAATCAAAATTAACACAGAAAACTACAATGTACAAAGTTTCAGTATGTTAAATAAAGGCAGGTTCACACAGGGCTGGCATTAGGGTGAGGTGGGTGGGTTGAATTGTGCAATTGTGGTATGGGACCCGGTGTTTATGATGCATGTTTATCTCAGAGCTTTCTGTGAATTGTGTTTCTTTAGGGCAAGAAAATTATACACTTAATTTCCAGGAATCATTCTTGGGCTGGACATGGCTCTACAATGTTTATTAATGTACCAAAAATAATATTCACTGAGTTTCCTGTAGTTCTGCCCTTGGTAGACTGGAGGTGTTTTAGAAACTGACTGTGGAGTAACTTGGCTGGTTATTTCTTAGCATATATAAAGTACTGTTCCTCAAGCAATTTTTCAATGAACAAATCACTTTATAATAGCTTTGTACAAAATCATTTTTTGTGAAAGGAGAGAATAAGGGGCACTAAAAAAAAAGCATTTTGAAAGAGATACACGTGACTGAGCAGTACATGTTGAAGTGGTCTTCAGGGAGTTCATGTTTTGTCTGTCTCTTTAGTGCTTTTAAATGGAGATGACAAAATAGACCCCATTCTCCATTTTCTGAGGTAAACATATTTAGTGGTTTTTGAGCAACAGAGGATTCTGATCTTTAAGGAGAAATCAATATGGTGCTCCTGTAGAAACTGCTTTCTGATGCAAAGAGAAGAACCCTAAATAGCTAGAGTTTTCATTTGGAAGGAAGACAGGTGGAGGAAAAAAATCATGAAAGAAGGTGAGAATTCATGTTTCAAGGATAATCTTTAGATTCATTTTTAAAATCTTAACTGTATGAAAATTTCCCCAGTCACATCACCATGGAGGTATCTATATTCTTGAACAGGTATAGGTTATTTAGAAGTTAATCATTTTCTTTCTTTTTATTCAGAGTTTATTCTTTTCTGAGCAGAACACCAAAATGACATCTTTTCTGATGTTATTTGACACATGAGAAAAACTACAAAGTGAAAAATACTGCAAGTTCACCTTGCCAAATAACAACAAAGAATTTTTGATTAAGATATGTATACAACCTAAGTGTCCATCAGTGGATGAATGGATAAAGAAGATGTTATATATACGTACAATGGAGTACTAAGCCACAAAAAAAGAAGGGAGTCTTGAAATTTGCGACAACACGTATAGACCTTGGGGGCACTAAAGTAAGTGAAAATGTCAGACGAAGACAAATACTGTATGATTTCACTTGTATGTGAAATCTAAAAAACAAAACAAGTGGCCAAACAAAATAAAACTCATAGATGCAGAGAACAGAATGGGGGGTGCTGGTTATCAGAGGGGAAGGAGGTTAAAGGATGGGTAAAAAAGGGTGAAGGGGGTCAATGGTGATGGATGGTAACTATTATGGTGATCACTTTGTAATGCATGCAAGTATCAAATTATTATGTTGTACACCTGAAACTAATAAAATGTTATATACCAGTTTTACCTCAGTTAAAAAAGAATTTTTGGTTAGAAATCCCTTTCCTATAATAAAATGAAAACCTGGATTTATTTTAATAATAATTTTTACAACTCAGTACTCCCGTGATAATCTGTCAGCAACATGAGACTGCCAGTTTAGTAATTCAAAGGTTGTTTCTGTTAATTAGTTTTACAACTGGATGGCTTGACTCTCTTGCTGCCATACGAAAACTAGCAGAGATGAATATGTTATGCCTAACAAAATAAATAACTCTGCCGAATTTGAAAAATAGACTCAATTTGTCTTCTCTGTTTTCAGTGGCAGATGCGAGATGACAGCTAAATGAGTGATCAGTCCATTTAAGAGGAAAATGTATATCAATATTGCCATCCATTGCCATCGAACACACATACATAATTTGATAGGCTGGCATACTTCTGTAGGCAAGCGATATAAATGCCACTAAAATTATGGTAATCTTGATGTATGGTGAGGAACTTTGAGCCCTTGATCATTCATTTATCTAAGTACTGGAGATACTTACAAATAACTTCCGGGGAGAGTTTGGGCCTTGCCTTTGGACGCTTTCTTACTCCCCTTCTATTCAAGACCTCTTTGGCAGGGTCTTCAACTATCCTCAGGCCAGGTGACTGTTAAAGCCACAGAGAAGGCATCACTTCCAGGTCCTTTTAGCCAATGTGAACAACACTCTCTCCTGTTCAACTTTCATTTACCCTGTTCAGATTTATTGAAAGCTTGTGTCATGCAAGGATCTACACTGGGGGATAAGGCCATGTGAGTGAACAAAGGACTGTCAAATCTCATTTGAGAGAAAAGGAATTTATAGGAAAACATACAGACTGTGTATTCTTTGATAACAGTGATTCCAAGTCATTTTTGGAGTGACAAACCCCTCTGAGAATCTGATAAATCTACATAGACATTGTTCCCTGAAAAATTCTGATGTACACAAACTGAACTGAATTTCACATTCAGCTTTTTGTACATAATTTTTCAGTGAGGGTGAGATGTGAGGGTATGGACTCCAGTTCAAGAAATGCTGCTGTAGCTGTCCTCCTATCCATCTATTCAGGAGCAGACCACTTGGCCTTTAGGCCACCTGTCTTCTTGTGAAATTCTTTTTTTTTTATCTTATTTTTAAAAAATTTAAAAAAAATTCCAGTTTTATTGACATAGAACTGACATACAGCACTGTGTAAGTTTAAGCTGTGCAGCATAATGGTTTGATTTACACGTATTGTGAAATGGTTATCACAGTAGGTTTTGTTAACACCCGTCACCTCATACAGATACAATAAAAAGAGAATGTAAAAAAAGCAAAAATTTTTTTCCTTGTGATGAGAATTCTTAGGAATTACTCTCTTAACAGTGTTCCCATGTAGCCTACAGCAGTGTTAGCAATAGTCACCATGCTGTACGTTATATCCCTAGTACTTATTTATCTTATAAGTGGAAATTTATACCTTTTGACCACCTTCCTCCAATTAATCCCCCCTCCCCCATTCCCCACCTTTTGTAACCATGAGTCTAATCTCCTTTTCTATGATTTTTGTCTTTTTTAGATCCCACATATAAGTGAGATCATATGTATTTGTTATCTCTGGCTTATTTCACTTAGCATAATGCCCTCAAGGTCCACCCACATTTTTGCAAATGGCAGGATCTTCTTGTTTTTTGCTTTTTGCTTTTGTTTTTTTTAAATGACTAAATACTTTATAGCTGAGTTACTCTATAATGTTTTGCTGGCATGGGATACCATAACTTTGATGGACACTGACAACCCACACTGTGAAACTGATATTATGCCTACTGGACAGGTGTCTCTGAACACTGCTCACTGTAGTTAAACTGTTGTTTTATTAGGAGCACCAGATAAATGTTTCTTCAGAACTAATACTACAAACATTTGCTTTTTGGGCAACTGGATTGATTTGTAATTATAGACATGGTGAATAAAAGCCCTTAGGCTTACAGAAACTACTAAAATAACCCATTCACAGAAGTGATGAAATAGCTAGAATCAGGGACAAAAACATCTGTCTGTCTTCTCCCTAGCAGAGCACTGGACATCTTCATCGCAGAATTGGACCCTAGAGCCTAGACACTCTATGGAAGAGAGAATGTCCTGGGTAGTATCCAGGGCTCCTGATGACCAGCAGTAGATCTGACAGTCAGGATTGTACTAGTGTCTTTATTGTCACAATAGTTTGGTTAAAAATGTTATCTTTTTGTACAAAAGATGTTGTTGGGATTGCTACTTTTGCTTTTAGAAAACCATAGCAATGAAAAGTCATTGTGTGCATGTGTGTGTGCAATATATCAAATAGTAAACTAAGGTCTAAAATCCCATATCCCAGGGTTCTCAACTCTGGCTGCATCTGGACGGAATTACTGGGTTAAACATACACAGGGCTTGGCCCCACATCCAGGAGATTCTGATGTGCATCTATGGTTGAGAACCACTGTCTGGGTTAGCTGAAGAACCTGTCCAAAGCCACTTCAGGAATATATTGGTTCTTTTAGATAAAAGAAGATCCTTGATATTCCATATATTGGTAATGAGTGGTAATTCACTGACCATGGAAAAACGTCTTGAAAATATTTTAGCCAGTATATATGTGAGAGAAGAGAGGAATAGCTTGGTATGGTAGGAATATCATAGGATTTGAACCTGAGTTTGATTAATATTCGAATCTCCTTCTACCTAGCTAAGTAATCTTAGCCCCCTCTGAATTCAGCTACTTCTTCTGGAAAATGAAAATATTAGCACCTCATTTACTGAGTATCACTATCAAATGGGGGAGCTTTGTCAGCTACAAAGCAGTCTGCTAACACACAGAGAAGAAGGCCACGTGAAGACAGAGGCAGGGCCTGGAGCTATGCTGTCACAAACCACAGAACACCAGGAGCCACAGCACATATGCAAGAGGCAAGGGAAGGGCTTTCTCCTCTAGAATGTGGCCCTGGAAAGCCTTGATTTTGGGCTTCTGACATACAGAACTGTGAGAGAGTAAGTTTCTCTTGTTTAAAGACACCTTGCTTGGAATAATTTGTTACGGCAGTCCAGGAAATGAACACACAGCTTAGTAGGAGAGCCTTTGGGAGGGGTGGTGGTCAGTGCAGGATGGCTGTTCCTGAAGGACAGGCTGCTTTGGGGTCTGACTCCTTACTTCTCCCAGTTTCTTCTTTTCCTCTGCTTTTGGACTCAGAGTTTTCCACCTGATTTCCATGGGAGCAGGCGTTAGCGCTCTTATGTTGCTGTTGTGTTTGGGGGCAAACCTACAATGATGGGAGGAAACACAGGCACCATGTGTAGGATTTGTCTGTGAGGCCCAAATCACTTAAGACATGGAGTAATTTAAAAACACACAGGCATGAGAACTAACAAGTGCTGGTGAAGGTTGTTCTGTGCTTAACTGTAAAAATAAATAAGGCTAGTTTGCCATTGGGAGTATCATTGGCACACGAAGAATTAATATAATAATGTGCTTAAAAAGTGTCTTGTAATTGTGTTTGCACTATTGATTTGCTTAGTAAATTATTTTGGAAAGATGGTCCAAACTTCAGTCCCAACCTGGTTAACTTATGGGAGTCTAATTTAGTTGATTCTAAATTGTTGACATTTTATTGTACACAAATGCAAATCATATATTTGCTTATCTGCTTGCACTCAACTTTATTGTAGGTCATATAAATAGAATAAATTAAGAGAAAATACCTTGGGACAAAGAATTATGTGCTTATATATACTGATATGTGGCCAAACTGAAGAGTCATTTTTGCTAACCTGAAATTTTTAAATCCTTTTTTGTCTTTAGGGGAAATGTATAGCTCTAGTTACTAATTAGAATGCTCCTTACTGTATATTTTTAATGCTAAGTTATTCTGTTTTAGACGTGTTCCACATTATAAGTGATTACATTTTTTTAAAAAGCAGACATAATCCTAAGTAAATAATCAGAACATCCCTGGAAGAGTGAGGTCTTCCTTCTGTTTCACTGTGACATTCTGTGAACATTTAGGGGCTATCTCTAAAATGCAAATAATCCCTTGGGCAGTAGGTCCTTTCATCTGTAGGAAAAGGGAATTCTGAAGCTCTTTCCCATGTTTATACAGAACTTTTAATGTCTCTCTGTAAGGGGAAAAGTATAAATGACTTTTTAATAGCTTTATTATTATTATTACCTTTAAAATATATTATGACAATTCCTCTTTGCTTTTTTTAGTAAGGCAATTTTTGTCATCTGCCTTCTTGTTTTTATTCTTTCATTTTATTGTCCTTGATATTCCACTGCTTTCTTGACACCTGACAACTTTTTTTTAGTTTGGTCCTTGCTGAATTAAAACTGAGCTCTATGAATTAAGATCATTGTTCATAGAGTGGGTAATAGATGGATGGTAGATAGATAGAAAAAGATGCATAGAGGTAGGATTTCTTTTTTGATGATGTAAGGTTTTATTTGCGGGGGTCTTTTTTCTCCACTGAATCAGATAATATAGTCTCTATTATGAGAGTTGTCCATTAGTCACTCTGTTTACTTTATGGATTCAATTTGGTAAGACAGAGATAACATGTAGTAGTGCTACCTCACTGAATGTGCTTTATGAAACATGAGCTCAACTATGTCTTAGCTGAGCTGTAGTGTGTGGATCAAGGTCCATTAATCAATCTAGAAAATATTAATTAAGCCTCAGACTTGTCACTTTGTTTAAATCAACAACACAAGATGAGGCTTAAATATGCAGAGGCCTGTAACTGGTGAGAGATTGTGAGACAAACGTCTTGTATCATTTGAAGTTAAAGTTCACCGGAAAACAGAATAGATTAAAGTGACAGAGTAGATTAAAGGCTGGCTTTAGTGGAGGTGGGGGGGAGATTAGAAAATTTGATTTCTACAGATTTTTGGAAACAAGCTTTTGAATAGTTGTGAAATAAAGTTATAGCTTTCTTTTAGCTTTATATGGCTAAATTACAATGTAAGAGTTCTTGAAAAGTCTTATAAAGCAACAAGACCCTTGAGTACCTTACATATTTTTTTTTCCCCCAGGGAGGCCTAAAGACTCAATTGACCTTAATAAAGAACTCTACAGAGACAAACAATAGGAATATAGGAGGTAAGGGAGTGACTCCTGTTGGATACTCGCTTAAGGCTTCTAACTTGGATGGATGAATGATTTCAACTGTCTCTCATTCTGCCAGATGCCAAGGTTGTGCACATCTAGGAGAATGCCCCAGGCTGCAGTGAGGTAGATTGTCTTCAGATGGAGCAAGTCAGAGCAGCTTAATAGCTATATTTACATTCCAGACAGGCCACACTCCTTATGTTGATTCCATCATCTGTGGTATTGCTCATTCTACTTCCTCTATCTTCAGTGGTCCATATGAGTGGTTCTCAAAGCATGGTTGCTAGATCAGCAGTATGAGCACAATTTGGGAATTTGTTAAAAATGCAAATTCCTGTGCCTCACCTCACATCTACTGAATGTGAAACTCTGGGGTGGACCCAGCAATCTGTGTTTTAACAAGCCCTTCAGGAAATACTGATCCATGCTAGTTTGAGACCCATGGATCTTAACTATCCTCTGCCTAATTTACTTTCAAGACTTGATCAGATCTTTCCCTTTTCTTAGAAGATATTATGCATGTCATATACAGCATATATTATACATCATCTAACAAAATACCTTATGCATCAAAAGTACTTGATAAGTAGTTGTCCCGTGAGTGCTCAGTACTTCTGCAGAGTTTTTGAAAGAAAGGAGAATGTCTTAGTCCTACTGTCTAGCACACTGCTTGCCAACATGCTCCCAATTGCCTCTGTCTACCACTAGAAGTGCTCTAGTGTTTTTGTGTGCAAAATTACAGGTGTTCCACAAATAGCAGTAAAATAAAACCTGCCCTAAGGGAGCCACAAGTAGAATGTGCCAGCCACCTACAAAACAGTTAAACTACAGTGTGTGCAAGTGATGTGTTTGTAAAGAGCATTCTTCCAGAATTTCTCAGTGGAATCAATCATAATTATTTTATATCCTTTTCCTCATAAATATCTTTGTTTCTCTGATCACATGTTCCAAATTTTGGTTCAGAAAATACAATGACTATAGTCATAATGAAGCTAATGAAATAAGGGCAATAGGTGTGTAGAGAAATTAGGATTTTAACATAACCAAATCTGTAAACTGAAGACAAGACACAAACCATTCAGGTGTTTTGGCTTGGATAGGAGTGGGGCAGTTGATTTATAGTTTGGAGGGCTGTGGGATCCTTTCAGCTTAATAACAATTTTTAAGGTAAAGTCAAATGTAGTTGGGTGATAAGAGTCTGGTTTGAAGTCCCAACACTTCCATGTATTTGGTATATAAAATTTAACTTACTTATTTTTCTGTGAACCACGTATAAAATAAAAATATTAACATTCAGGTCAGCCTCTAAGAATTTTCTAATATTCGGCCTTTTTGACCTATGAAAATGGAAATTTCACATGACTCAAACCAATATCTGGCTCAAAGAATTGTCATGAGGATTTAGTGAAGTCAATATGTAGAGTTCCTGGTACATAGTGGGTGCTCAATAAATATTAGATCTAGTCTCCTTATATGAAAGTGACTGGCACACGGTGTTCAATAGATATTTTTAAAGAAAACAATCACAAGAGAGAGCCATCTTCACAATCTAAATATAAAGCCAGTCTTTGATATTGTCACTCTAACGGGCACTTCCATGCTAAGTAACTGTCTCCATACTGATTACTAAATTATTTTCCAGAATATTCATAGTTTGGAAGGGGTCTATTTTTTATCCAATATTTACTACTTTTGTGGGCATTAAAAATGTGATATTTTTATGCATATTTTCATTATTTAAAGTATTCATAATTTAGTGTTGGCATTTGTCTTGAAATGGATTTTGAATTGCATAAAACACTTAACTTCTATTGTGCTTTGGTTCAAGCAGGGAGAAAAACAACTTAAGGCAGTCAGCCTTTGGTATATTAAAAAACATTATTCATGTTTTCATTTAGGCTCTCCTGCATATCACAAAGCTTGAGAAATGACTCAAGACTGGCTTTAACCCCTCAGTAACAGTTATGTTTCCACTGTGGAGCATCTTTGAGAGTCAGGGGATTGTCAAATGTATGTCAGTGGAGTACATTCCACATTGATTGAAATTTGGTCTCCAAATACCGGCAAATAATGAATAGTCAGTTTTCAAGGAGAAGGCAAGAAGTAGTGGTAATGCTATATAGAAAACAGTATCAAAATATAGGACTAGCTGCATGTTTAGAAAATAAAGCACAAAAAGAATTTGACCTGTTGCAGGTTTTTGTTCTCAAAAAAAAAAAAAGAAAGAAAGAAAGAAAGAAAGAAAGAAAGAAAATAGTCATTGTAGCATTATTATCCTTGGGTGTCAGCATTGATCATGGGGGCTAGAAAACCTTTCCATCTTTAATCTTTATCTTCAAGTCAGGGTTGTGTTAGATTTCCCACAGCTCAGAGACAACATCTAATGCTGGGTCAAAAGATCATGTAACTACCTAATGTTGCCAGCAGAAACCATCCAGATGGTATCACGCCTGCCATTTGCTTAGGCAGTGGTTCTTAAAACTGTTTCTGTCTTTTCATTTCTTTCCTTTCTCAACCAACATAAAAAAATTGTCGGAGGAAGATATGCAGTGTCCTTATGCCTATTTCTCTTCTGATTCATCCTTCTTCCCCAGATGGAAATTGCAAAAAAGTTTCTGTGATTGGGAAGCATAGCATCTTGGGATGTCATACTGTTTCTTTTTGAAAAATTTGTTTTGCTTCTAACCAGAAGAAGGTAGAAGGTACAGGTATGGTGGAAAGAACATAAAACCAGGTAGCTTCACTGATTCCTGAAGATTTCACTGATAAAATAAGGGGGTTTGGATTATCTTATGAATATATGAATAAATATTTCATGAAGCCTTTGCCTGCTCCAACAGTTCATATTAAAAGCTAACTCTCTTTTAAAGGAAAGAGAAACATTGCTCTTTTCAATGAACTTTCTTGCTGTGACTCTGGAGACATCACCTTTTTTTTTTTTTTTTTTTTTTTTAGCAGCCAAGGATGCTCTCAGCATAAAATGTTTACAACCTGACTCTAACCAAGACACATGAGTAGACAGAGCACTAGATTTTATGTTCCTTTTGTTCCCTCAGTACCTGATATATAAAAAAATATAAAATATATATAAATTTCTGCTGAACAAATTTTTGCTGAAGGGAAGTCAGAAAATCTGTGTCCTATTGTTGGAATGAACTAACTGTGAAACTGTAGCCAGGTCACTAGAGCTCCCTGGGCTCTATGGTGAGGAGGTAATTCCAGGTGACCCCTGAGATCTTTCCTAGCTTTAAAGTCTGTGAACCTGGATTCCAAAACAAATTGCTCTCTGAAAGCACTGTTTATACTTTTCAGAAACTTTCACATTTTGAACACTTGTGTAACAGAAAACAGTTATGGTTAAGTATGAAAGTTTAAAGTGGTTGCAGTTGGAGCACCAATAATGGTTAATTAGACTAACCAACTCTCACCTGGAATCTCACAGGACATGAGGACTATGCCACTTACTTTGTTCCCTTTTTGAGTAGCTGAGCTGGTGCAGGGAAAGGAGTAAGAAAAGTAGGAAGAGGGGTAAACTGTAGTGGTGTTCAGCCTCGGGCAGCTGGAAAAACTAAGTGTGAAGGCAGAGCCTGGCCCAGGGTGGGACAAGAAGTCAGAGAAAAGAACAGGATACCTCTGATGGATTTGGCCAAAGAAAAAGGCCCAGAGCCATGCATCACATGTGCCCATTGGCTGGTTACTTTTTCCTGTGGGTCAGTGGCCACTAATTCTTAGCAGTCATGGCCTAGTTGTTTACACTTTCTCTATTTGAGTCCCAGGTCTTTGGGAGAATTTTTCAGTTCTGTATGTTTCAATGTTTTCATCTTTAAATGGGTAATAATAATGGGGATTACATGACAATCCATGCAAAAATCTGTGTGCAATGCATGTTAGCCTATTAATATTAATAAACATCAATGCATTAGCTATTATTTTTATTACTGCTACCACCACTCATTCATTAGAAGAGATAGACCAGCTCACTGCCTAAAGGGGAAATAAGAGGTGTGCTAAGAAGATAATTCCTGCTATGATCACTGAAAACCTCCTTATCTCTCTCTAAAAATAAAGCCCTCACCTCTTATGTGACTTTAATTCCATTTTTATAGTAACTCATTCTCTTGAGCAAAGCATTGCCCTCTTGCTGTGGTCCTCTCTTAAAGTGGAAATATTCACTGGGGACAGCATATTAGGTCCCTAAAATCTCACTATGGAACAATATCTAGAATTTCTGTTCTGTATGACAGGAGGGAGAGAGAGAGGGAGAGAAAGAGGGAAAGAGAGAGAGAATGGGTTAGAATAATAAAGGGAAAAAGTGCTTGATTCTAAAACGGCAAAGGGAACGTGGAGGTGAGTAGGAAGACTAAGAGGAAAACAGGAACCATGAAGGACAATTACCCCCTATTTCAGAGTTCTGTCCAGCAGAGTGTGCTCTACTCACCAATTGTGAAAATTTAGATACAGGATCATTTGTGGTTCTGACAAGGATATCCTGGGAGCTTTAGGATTTTTATATCCAAAATTGAATCTTCATCTGTAACATCACCATATTTTCAAAAAAAATTCTGCAAACTATGTTTTGGTGGTATCTCCAGTCTTCTATTTCTCGTTTATGTTTAACAGAGACACAATGGGGCTTGTTGGATATAGTTCTAATAGTAAAACAGGCTATAAAAGATAAAAAAGATGGAGACTAAAACATCATCCGGGGAACTCTGAAAAAGATCATATGATTATAGGATCCTGCAGAATTAAGAGAACTCTTGGGAATGATTAGTTCTAGTCATAGGAATTATAGAAATATGGATACTGGCTAAGAAAGAAGCTATGTAGAATATCTAGGAAGATGAGATCAGAATGGAAATTCTTTATATGAGAAATTGTATTAAAATAAAATTTAAATTGATTAAAATCAAAGTCAGTACATTATGAAGCTACATACAACCATTAACAATTTAAAAGCTAGCTCTTGGTGTAGAGGATAGTCATTGATCTCCCTTTCTTTAGCATCACCTTCACACTTAAGAAAGCATATGTTTTTCCATTTGTTAAACTCTTCATGGCTCCCTCTTATACAGCTCTCGGTCCATTTCCTCCAGGAGACTTTTCTTCATACCACTGTACATGGGTATTCCTCTCACTTTTGATTCTCCTAAGCCCTTCCTGTTGGGGCCATTTCATGGATACTGACTTTTTATATCTATACCTGTCATTCTTGTGTATGACTTATCTCCTCATCAGTATTATAAAGTATTTGAGAGGAAGAATTACAAATACCTGTGTATCCCATACACTGTCTTTTTCTGTGATGTGGACAAAATAAATACTCAAGTAATATTTGTGGTTGAGTAATTTAGTTCTTGTAGGGAAGAAAATTTATGATTATGAACCCAATTTAAAAGAAATTTGTCTATTTGGAATTGGTGATTTGAAAGTAAGGAGTGTCACCATATTGACCAAACAATTGCTAGTGATTAATCAAAGTTCAAGTATATCAATGAAAAAAATTTCATTTTAAGGCAAAGTCAGTAAGGTAATATTAGAATCCATTGGTTTATGCATCATTATTATGCTTGCACTGTTTACTCCATTTTCTTTCAACTAAAAAATTCTATTGATGTCAATGGATTGGGATTTCCAAAATACAAAAAATTATACACATGATTATTTATTTTTAAGGGACATTTTAATAAAAATTTATTTGTAAAAATTCTCAGAATCCTAAGCAAATGCTTTTAGACTTAACATGTAGTTTATGACTCTTTCTCTTAAAACCTGACTTTATTCCACACAATCCAGGGGTGTTTTCTGATTATTTATTGTTGGTTAGTGTCTAATATTCCCCTAGATGTCCTAGAATTGGAGAGTTGATTTTAAACAAGTGTCATAAGTACCAGGCAAGTTATTGCAGCCAAGGAAAGGTGCACCAAGTTAGGGGAATTGAATTGTGTGTGTAGTCTGGACCATTCTGCACAGATGGTGCCTGCCTGGGCCCTGATGTGGCTCTGTTTGCTCCATTTTGAAGTGAAACTTAGGGGAGCCTAAGACTATCTGAGGTCTTAAGTGAAGAAACTTTACCTAAGGGGGTGGGCTTAACATTCTGACGTGGAATAGAGGGGAGAACATGAGGCCCACCTACTCCCCAGCAGCACAGCTGGCCAAACAAATTTGGCTTTATACATGTAATTGCCCCCATGGAGTGTGGCAACATGGACACTTTCCCCCCTGACCTCACCATTTTGCCTTTTCCTAAAGGACTTATGAAATATAGGATTCTCAGGTAGCAACAACTGCAAGAGTAAACATTGAGTGGAGGAGAAATACAGCATACATGAATTTATAGTGGTAAAGCTTTTCTCCTTTTCTATTTTGATGGAAATTTTGTATTGGACTTCTAGAACAAATTACCTGCTGATTTATATTTTAAAATTTATAAAACTTCATATCCCTTTGAAGCATTATTTTCCTGTGGTGATGACATCTCAATTGACTCCAACTCTAAATTCATTGTGACCTTCAATTAATTACAGTACTTCTCCTTACACCCATTTGTATTTAGTGTTCTTCCACTATGACAGCATCTATCACAGTTTTTCACAGCATCCAAATCAGAGTAGGGGAAGGAGTTCTATCTCCTACAGTTGCTCAGTGAGCCTCTAGCACTTATTCACCATGGCCCCAGCTGTACTGAGCTATAATTGACATTTAATGTGTAAGTTTTAAGTGTGAAACATGATGATTTGATATATGAATATACTGCAAAATGATAACCACAATAGAATTAGTTATTGTGGGATTTTTCCAATATCCAGGATATGGAAACAACCTAAATACCCATTGATGAATGAATGGATTAAAAAAGGTGTGAGGGGCGCCTGGGTGGCTCAGTCGGTTGAGCGTCCGACTTCGGCTCAGGTCATGATCTCACAGCTCTTGAGTTTGAGCCCTGCGTCGGGCTCTGTGCTGACAGCTCGGAGCCTGGAGCCTGCTTCGGATTCTGTGTCTCCCTCTCTCTCTGCCCCTAACCCATTTGCATTCTGTCTCTGTCTCTCTCGAAAAATAAACATTAAAAAAAATTTTTTTTAAAAGGTGTGTATATATATATATATATATATATATATATATATATATTATATAATTGAGCCATAAGAAAGAAGGAAATTCTGGGGCACTTGGGTGGCTCGGTTGGTTGAGCATCCAACTTCGGCTCAGGTTATGATCTCGTGTTTGTGATTTCTAGCCCCACATCTGGTTCACTGCTGTCAGTATGTCAGTACAGAGCCCATTTTGGATCCTCCGTCCCCCTCTCTCTGCTCCTCCACTGCGTGTGCTCTCCCAAAAATAAATATTAAAAAAAAAAAGGAAATTCTGCCATTTGTGATAATATGGATAGACCTCAAGAACACTATATTAAGTGAAATTAGCCAGATAGAGAAAGAAAAATAAAAAGCCAAACTCAGACCCCCAACACTTCTAGCCTCCTGGAGGTACAATTTATTGCCAAGCCTCTTTACCTTCCCTACCTGTCTCCCAGGGTAGACACCAACACATTCTCCAGCATGCTTTGTTTCCACCTCCTAAAGAAAGCAGAACAATGCCCTTTCTAAAATTTCCAATACGTATCTCATGCTTAGTATCTTTCTATTTGTTGACATTCATATTTTCTTTAAATAATTTGAAAAAATGTAATTGAAACAAGTAGGCTAAGTTTGGAACTCTGTATAATGTTTAACTTTTTAAAAGAATTCTTATTTATTTGTATATTTGTATATTTATATGTATACTGGTACATAAGAGACAAAAAATCATTACAAATCAGGTAATACATAGGAAAGTGGGGTAGTATGTAAGTCCAAAGTATATTAAGAAGATATTGTTGGCCCCCCATGAATATAAATATTACTTTCTGTAGAAATTTGCCTATTTGATGCATTTAAAACACCAGGTTGATTACAAGAACCATCTAAAATATGACACAAATTAGTCTAAAACATGATATAGTATTTTAATAAACATTTATTAAATATCATGTGCTGAGTACTGTGTTAGGAACTATGTATATTTATTCTATTTATTTATTTATTTATTTAATTTTTTTATTATATGAAATTTATTGTCAAATTAGTTTCCATACAACACCCAGTGCTCATCCCAAAAGATGCCCACTTCAATGCCCATCACCTACCCTCCCCTCCCTCCCACCCCTCCCTCCCACCCCCCATCAACCCTCAGTTTGTTCTCAGTTTTTAAGAGTCTCTTATGCTTTGGTTCTCTATCCCACTCTAACCTCTTTTTTTTTTTCTTTTTTTTCCTTCCCCTCCCCCATGGGTTTCTGTTAAGTTTCTCAGCATCCACAAAAGAGTGAAAACATACGGTATCTGTCTTTCTCTGTATGACTTATTTCACTTAGCATAACACTCTCCAGTTCCATCCATGTTGCTACAAAGGGCCATATTTCATTCTTTCTCGTTGCCATGTAGTACTCCATTGTATATATAAACCACAATTTCTTTATCCATTCATCAGTTGATGGACATTTAGGCTTTTTCCACAGTTTGGCTATTATTGAGAGTGCTGCTATAAATGTTGGGGTAAAAGTGCCCCTCTGCATCAGTACTCCTGTATCCCTTGGGTAAATTCCTAGCAGTGCTATTGCTGGGTCATAGGGTAGGTCTATTTTTAATTTTTTGAGGAACCTCCACACTGTTTTCCAGAGTGGCTGCACCAGTTTGCATTCCCACCAATAGTGCAAGAGGGTTCCCGTTTCTCCACATCCTCTCCACATCTATAGTCTCCTGATTTGTTCATTTTGGCCACTGTGACTGGCGTGAGGTGATAGCTGAGTGTGGTTTTGATTTGTATTTCCCTGATGAGGAGCGACGTTGAGCATCTTTTCATGTGCCTGTGGGCCATCTGGATGTCTTCTTTAGAGAAATGTCTATACATGTTTTCTGCTCATTTCTTCACTACATTATTTGTTTTCCGGGTGTGGAGTTTGGTGAGCTCTTTATAGATGTTGGATACTAGCCCTTTGTCAAATATGTCATTTGCAAATATCTTTTCCCATTCTGTTGGTTGCCTTTTAGCTTTGTTGATTGTTTCCTTTGCTGTGCAGAAGCTTTTTATCTTCACGAGGTCCCAATAGTTCATTTTTGCTTTTAATGCCCTTGCCTTTGGGGATGTGTCAAGTAAGAAATTGCTGCGGCTGAGGTCAGAGAGGTCTTTTCCTGCTTTCTCCTCTAGTGTTTTGATGGTTTCCTGTCTCACATTCAGGTCCTTTATCCATTTTGAGGTAATTTTTGTGAATGGTGTAAGAAAGTGGTCTAGTTTCATTCTTCTGCATGTTGATGTCCAGTTCTCCCAGCACCATTTGTTAAAGAGACTGTCTTTTTTCCATTGGATATTTTTTTCTGCTTTGTCAAGGATTAGTTGGCCATAGTTTTGTGGGTCTAGTTCTGGGGTTTCTATTTTCTTCCATTGGTCTCTGTGTCTGTTTTTGTGCCAATACCATGCTGTCTTGATGATTACAGCTTTGTAGTAGAGGCTAAAGTCTGGGATTGTGATGCCTCCTGCTTTGGTCTTCTTCAAAATTACTTTGGATATTTTGGGCCTTTTGTGGTTCCATATGAATTTTAGGATTGCTTGTCTAGCTTTGAGAAGAAGAGTGGTGCAATTTTGATTGGGATTGCATTGAATGTGTAGGTAGGATTGACATTTTGACAATATTTATTCTCCCAACCCATGAACACGGAATGTTTTTCCATTTCCTTATATCTTCTTCAATTTCCTTCATAAGCTTTCTATAGTTTTCAGCATACAGATCTTTTACGTCTTTGATTAGATTTATTCCTAGGTATTTTATGCTTCTTGGTGTACTTGTGAATGGGATCAGTTTCTTTATTTGTCTTTCTGTTGCTTCATTATTAGTGTATAAGAATGCAACTGATTTCTGTACATTGATTTTGTATCCTGAAACTTTGCTGAATTCATGTATCAGTTCTAGCAGACTTTTGGTGGAGTCTATCGGATTTTCCATGTATTATATCATGTCATCTGCAAAAAGTGAAAGCTTGACTTCATCTTTGCCAATTTTGATGCCTTTGATTTCCTTTTGTTGTCTGATTGCTGATGCTAGAACTTCCAACACTATGTTAAACAACAGCGGTGAGAGTGGACATCCCTGTCGTGTTCCTGATCTCAGGGAAAAAGCTCTCAGTTTTTCACCATTGAGGTTGATATTAGTTGTGGGCTTTTCATAAATGACTTTTATGATGTTTAAGTATGTTTCTTCTACCCCGACTTTCTCGAGGGTTTTTATTAAGAAAGGATGCTGAATTTTGTCAAATGTTTTTTCTGCATCGAATGACAAGATCATATGATTCTTATCTTTTCTTTTATTAATGTGATGTATCACATTGATTGATTTGCGAATGTTGAACCAGCCTTGCATCCCAGGAATGAATCCCACTTGATCATGGTGAATAATTCTTTTTATAAGCTGTTGAATTCGATTTGCTAATATCTTATTGAGAATTTTTGAATCCATATTCATCAAGGATATTGGCCTGTAGTTCTCCTTTTTTGCTGGGTCTCTGTCTGGTTTAGGAATCAAAATAATGCTAGCTTCATAGAATGAATCTGGAAGTGTTCCTTTCCTTTCTATTTTTTGAATATCTTGAGAAGGATAGGTATTATCTTTATTTTTATTTATTTATTTAAAAAAATTTTTTTTAATGTTTTATTATTTATTTTTGAGACAGAGAGAGACAGAACATGAACGGGGGAGGGTCAGAGAGAGAGGGAGACACAGAATCTGAAACAGGCTCCAGGCTCTGAGCAGTCAGCACAGAGCCCGACGTGGGGCTCGAACTCACGGACCGCGAACTCACGGACCGCGAGATCGTGACCTGAGCCTAAGTCGGACGCTTAACCGACTGAGCCACCCAGGCGCCCCCTAGGTATTATCTTTAAATGTCTGGTAGAATTCCCCAGGGAAGCCATCTGGTCTTGGACTCTTATTTGTTGGGAGATTTTTGATAACTGATTCAATTTCTTCGCTGGTTATTGGTGTGTTCAAGATTTCTATTTCCTCCTATTTGAGTTTTGGAAGTGTGTGGGTGTTTAGGAATTTGTCCATTTCTTCCAGGTTGTCCAGTTTGTTGGCAAATAATTTTTCATAGTATTCCCTGATAATTGTTTGTATTTCTGAGGGATTGGTTGTAATAATTCCATTTTCATTCATGATTTTATCTATTTGGGTCCTCTCCCTTTTCTTTTTGTGAAGCCTGGTGAGAGTTTTATCCATTTTGTTTATTTTTTTTTAAAGAACCAACTCTCGGTTTCATTGATCTGCTCTACAGTTTTTGTAGATTCTATGTTGTTTATTTCTGCTCTGATCTTTATTATTTCTCTTCTTCTGCTGGGTTTGGGGTGTCTGTGCTGTTCTGTTTCTATTTCCTTTAGGTGTGCTGTTAGATTTTGTATTTGGGATTTTTCTTGTTTCTTGAGATAGGCCTGGATTGCAATGTAGTTTCCTCTCAGGACTGCCTTCGCTGCATCCCAAAGCGTTTGGATTGTTGTATTTTCATTTTCGTTTGTTTCCATATATTTTTTGATTTCTTCTCTAATTGCCTGGTTGACCCATTCATTCTTTAGTAGGGTGTTCTTTAATCTCATGCTTTTGGAGGTTTTCCAGACTTTTTCCTGTGGTTGATTTCAAGCTTCATAATATTGTGGTCTGAAAGTGTGCATGGTATGATCTCAATTCTTGTATACTTATGAAGGGCTGTTTTGTGACCCAGTATATGATCTATCTTGGAGAATGCTCCATGTGCACTCGAGAAGAAAGTATATTCTGTTGCTTTGGGATGCAGAGTTCTAAATATATCTGTCAAGTCCATCTGATCCAATGTATTATTCAGGTCCCTTGTTTCTTTATTGATCATGTGTCTAGATGATCTATCCATTGCTGTGAGTGGGGTGTTAAAGTTCCCTGCAATTACTGCACTCTTATCAATAAGGTTGCTTATGTTTATGAGTAGTTGTTGTATATATTTGGGGGCTCCTGTATTCGGCGCATAGACATTTATAATTGTTAGTTCTTCTTGATGGATAGACCCTGTGATTATTATATAATGTCCTTCTTCATCTCTTGTTACAGCCTTTAATTTAAAGTCTAGTTTGTCTGATATAAGTATTGCTACTCCAGCTCTCTTTTGACTTCCAGTGGCATGATAACTAGTTCTCCATCCCTTCACTCTCAATCTGAAGGTGTCCTCAGGTCTAAAATGAGTCTCTTGTAGACAGCAAATAGATGGGTCTTGTTTTTTTTATCCATTCTGATACCCTGTGTCTTTTGGTTGGTGCATTTAGTCCATTTACATTCAGTGTTATTATAGAAAGATATGGGTTTAGAGTCCTTGTGATGTCTGTAGGTTTCATGCTTGTAGCGATGTCTCTGGTACTTTGTCTCACAGGATCCCCCTTAGGATCTCTTGTAGGGCTGGTTTAGTGGTGACAAATTCCTTCAGTTTTTGTTTGTTTGGGAAGACCTTTATCTCTCCTTCTATTCTAATTAACAGACTTGCTGGATAAAGGATTCTTGGCTGCATATTTTTTCTGTTCATCACATTGAAGATTTCCTGCCATTCCTTTCTGGCCTGCTAAGTTTCAGTAGAGAGATCGGTCACGAGGCTTATAGGTCTCCCTTTATATGTTAGAGCATGTTTATCCCTAGCTGCTTTCAGAATTTTCTCTTTATCCTTGTATTTTGCCAGTTTCACTATGATATGTCGTGCAGAAGATCGATTCAAGTTACGTCTGAAAGGAGTTCTCTGTGCCTTTTGGATTTTAATGCCTTTTTCCTTCCCCAGATCAGTGCAGTTCTCAGCTCTTCTTTCTTCAACTACACCTTCAGCACCTTTCCCTCTCTCTTCCTCCTCTTGAATACCAATTATGTGTAGATTATTTCTCTTTAGTGCATCACTTTGTTTTCTAATTTTCCCCTAATACTCCTGGATTTTTTTATCTCTCTTTTTCTCAGCTTCTTCTTTTTCCATAATTTTATCTTCTAGTTCACCTATTCTCTCCTCTGCCTCTTCAATCCAAGTGTGGTCATTTCCATTTTATTTTGCAGCTCATTAATAGCGTCTTTTAGCTCCTCCTGGCTGTACCTTAGTCCCTTGATCTCTGTAGCAATAGATTCTCTGCTGTCCTTTATACTGTTTTCAAGCCCAGCGATTAATTTTATAGCTATTATTCTAAATTCACTTTCTGTTATATTGTTTAAATCGTTTTTGATCAGTTCGTTAGCTGTCGTTATTTCCTGAGGTTTTTTTGAGGGGAATTCTTCCGTTTTGTCATTTTGGATAGTCCCTGGAGTGGTGCGGAACTGAGGGGCACTTCCCCTGTGTACTTCCCCTGTGCTGTTTTGAATAACTTGCGTTGGTGGGCAGGGCCACAGTCAGACATGGAACTATGTATATTTAAAGAATAATCATACATGGTGTCTGCTCTTAAGACCTCACAGTCCAGCCAGGACATCAGTAGGACAGATTTAACCATTTTAGGGTAACAAAGTAGGAGTTCTAAAGAGACTCCTCCTTATAAATCTCTGGGATTCTTTATGTTGAGATCCCTCTTTTTTAGAAGCAAACTGAACGCACCACAGTATATGTATCCATTCACCTGCTGAAGGGCATCTTGGCTGCTTCCAAGTTTTGGCAATTATGAATAAAGCTGCTATAAACATCTGTGTACAGATATTTATGTGTACGTAAGTTTTCAACTTTTTTTGATAACTACCAAGGAATGTGAATGCTAGACTGTATGGTACAGTTTGTTTAGTTTTGTAAGAAATAGCCTGCCTGCCAAAGTGTCTGTGTAGTTTTGCACTCCCATCAGCAATGAATGAGAGTTCCTGTTGTATCACATTCTCTCCAGTATTTTCTGCTGTCAGTGCTTTGGATTTTGGGAGGAAAAGATGGGGGAAGGAGGGAAATTTTAATGTCAAAACCAAGAGGATTTACTGATAGATTAGATGTGAGGTGTGAGGAGTCAAGGATAACTGCAAGATATATATTTTTTCCCCTGAGGAGATAGGATAGAATAATTGTATGTACTGAAATGGAAAACTGTTGGAAACAGGTGGTCTTGGGAGAAGGCCAAGAGTTTGCCTTTGGATGTGTTAAATTTGAGATCCTGGGTATATATCTAATGAATATGTTGAGATACAGGGTAGGCCATGTTGATGTGGTGTTCAGGGAAGAGATTTGGGAAAGAGCTATAAATTTGGGAGTCATTGTTCTTGTGGACAGTATTTGACACCATAAAACTAGATGATATCACCAATAGAGTTTGTGTAGATAGAAACAAGATGCTTAAGAAGCCTAGGACATCCCATTGGACAGTAGTTGGGAAGATTTGCAAGAAATAGCAAAGGAGATTTTGAGGAAGTGGCTATGGATATAGGGGGAAAGCTAGGAATGTGCCGTTTCTAGAACTAAGTGAAGAAAATGTTTCTCAGAGAAGGGAGTAATCAACAATGTCAAACTCTTATGATAATTCAGGTAAGATGAGAACTGAGAATGGCTGGTTGGACTTAGCAACATGGCAGTCATGGCTGAAAAGATGGTGGGGATAAAAGTATGATTTGGAATGAGTTCAAGAGAGATTGGGAGGAGATGAATTGGAAACAGCAAGTATACACAACTCCTTTGAGGTATTTTCTGAAAAGGGTAGAAGAACAGTGAAATGGTAGCTCAAGGAGAAAGTGATATGAGAGATGGAGATGGGGAGAGTGTCTATTTTAGATAAAGAAATAATGGTGTTTGTCTACATATGGATATGAAAAAGTAGAGAGGAAAGACTTGATAGTGCAGGGGAAGGAGGAAAGAATTCCTAGAGAAATGTCCTTGAGTAGGTAAGAGGGGATGGGATTGAGTATATAAGTGAAAGATCAGCTTTGATCCAAGTAGGCACAGTTCATTCATAAAGGCACCAGAAGGAAAGGCAGGGCTAGAAGCAATGGTTGAGTAGACATGTTAGAATTTTGTAGAAGTTCTCTTCTGACCACTTCTATTTTCTCAATAAGAGCCAAGGTTATCTAATCTTATTATCTGATGAGAGGGAGGAAGGGAGTGGTGTTAGAGATTTGAGAAGTAGGAGACGGTATATATTAGTCTAGAAGGGTTGGGGAGCGACTATTCTGGGGAAATGCAGTAGGGTTCCTGGGTTAAACTATGAACTCACTTGAGGTTATTAATTATGAATTTAAAAAGAGACCAGTCAGCATTTGGAACATTCAATGCAGTTTATCTTCATACACATGTAGTTATTTATTTAGGTGCAGATGAGTAGCAGATGGAAAGTTAGATCTAAGCAGGATTGGGGTTTGCCAAATAGGTACAACAAAATGACAGAAGACCAGAAGAGCTGAGAGTATATATACCAGAGTGATTATAATGTTGAACGTTGGAATAGAACTTGGATATTAACTGACTGGGTGGCTCAGTCAGTTAAGCATCTGACTCTTGGTTTTAGCTCAGTTCATGATCTCACTGTTCCATGAGTTTGAGCCCTGCATCAGGTTCCTCACTGACAGTGGGAGCCTGCTTGGAATTATCTCTCACCCTCTCTCTCTGGCCAACCCCCTCTCAAAATAAATGTATAAACTTAAAAAACAAGTTGTATATATTGGGAAGTGAGGATATGAAGGGAATAAGGGACAGAAAAAGGTGGAAGACCAATGAATGGATTCTAGGTCCTGCCGGGGTTGTCATTAATAAGCTGCTATTAAATGACTAGTCTGGCTAGCTAGCTACTCTATGGATACTGGCATAAAAATAAACACCACAGCTTGTAGAATTGTAAGTTGGCCTGACCAGTGAGATAATATAATATGTATGAGGTGAAAGGGTAGTACAGAGAAAAGAATTACCAAAGTCAGGCTCTAAGGGTAAGGTTTTCAAATATAAGACTGGTTGATCTCAGCAACCTCAACAATATCAGGTTCCGCTTGCAGACCCATAGTAATCAGGATAAATGTCCTTCATCTCATTAGAGCTAATCTGTTAGAGAGCTAAACCCACAAATACCTATCTAGTGTTACTGAACACAAGGCATTTTGCTAGGCTCTGTGATGAATATGAAGCTATAAGGAATTCCAAGTCCCTACCCAAGGAATTTTCAATCTAAGTTATTGTGGAATGGATCTTTTTCCCTTCCTTTCCCGTTTTTTGTCCCTGAAGCCATCTGGTGGAAGTGTTCAGGAGAAAAAAAGTCTAGAAATATCAAAGCAAACTTCTGAGAAATTCATTGATTCTGAGCACTACTTACTAAGTGCTTTACTACATACCAGCAATTTTGCCAGGCGTTGATATCCAGAGAGGGGACATACCTGTGAAGCTGACGTTATTAAATGAGATGGTAAGAGAGGAGTAGTAGGTAAATCTGACTGGTAACATCAAGGAAGGTCTCAAAGTGGAGGTGACTTGATTTGAATCATTAAAGCTGACTAGAGTTTGTGCTTATGCATAAATAAGAGAAGTAGTCCATTCTGCTATTTTCTGTTGTTTTGACTGAGAAAAACCCCCTCTTTCTGTTAAAATCATCCTCACACTCTGCCCTTTTTCATTCCTTCCTCTCATCTTCCTAAAGACCTGTTGATGGCTTGAGTTCTTCCATATGCAAGTTTCTACCTCTAAAAAAACCATAGTTTTAAATAACATTTATTTAACTGTTATTAAAGTAATATTATTTATATGGTTTATGTTAGCTCTCATTCTGTTTTTCTTTTTTATTAGCAGCATGTGAACTTCATACCTGTTCATCACATGATTTTGCTTTGTTTTGTTTTGTTTTGTTTTGGTGTTACCCTATGTGAGAGCAAACTAGCAAAATAGTATCTTAAAGCTGCTACAGCTCTTGGACGTTGTTTTACATATGAATAAATAGTTTTGGAAGAGTGAAGTCATTTATAACCTTCCTGACTTTTACAGGTAAATTAAAGTTTATGTCACACACTTTAGTTTTGAATTGTCCTGAAATTAGTCAGTATCAGAACAGTCTTTTTTTTTTTTTAATTGATGTAATATTCCCCTGTATACTTTTAGGGCATGAAAAATCTTAAGATATTTCACAATGGGAGATTAGCTATGACCAATATCATGTCTCCCAAATCTACTTTTGATTCCTTAGACACTAGTTCACTCCTTTCTTGGTGGAGGAAGCATTTCTGTCCATCCCAACCCATTTCGCTGCTGTTCTTGCACTTCCATTTTATTCTCCTCCTGTGGATATGGGTGGAGTTGATGTTGAAGTTTACCTTTTTTTTTTCTTTTTCCAAATGTGAACCAGGTGTGGGTAAGGTCTCAACTCAAATGTTCTTTGAAGGAGAAAATACATTTTCCCTGACAGAAGATGTTATTAAGAGATTAAATAAATCCAAAAAGTGTATTTCATTTAATAAAAAATGTATTTAGTTTATAAAAGAAATGTATGCATTTGTATTATGCTCTATAGAAAATAGATGGCACAAGTAGCTCTGGCAGGATATTTGATCATTCTTCTTCGACTACATAAAACTCCGTAAATGAGTGACAAGCAGCTGGTGTCTCATTATCTCCAACACAGAGTCTTGAATGCAGTCTGCAAGCCTTTGAATAGTCTGTTTTTGTATCTAAGTGAAAAACTTTTGAGCTCAGCCTTTTTCCTCTTCTTTTTTGCATAGACATATTACTGGGCTGTATTAACATTGAAAATCCAATTGATTCTTATCTGTATACTTATAAAAATTCTCACTTTTGGAATAAGGACATGTATTTCACACTGTGGATTTAAAGTCACAGTAAATAATATATGAGTAAGGATTTGAAAAATGGAGACAATAGTGAATATGTGTGTAAGAGACATAGGCAAATTAATTATTGCAGAAGTTTTTCTGATGGGTATTTTATGGGTTTTGGGGTATCAGGGATTAGGCCCATTAAGTGTGGGGTCCATGCCTTACTCAATACCTGACTTCTTATTCTTCCACACATACCTTTGTATAGACAGCATCTAGAACCATGCCCATTTTGAAGGAATTTCATTAAATTTGTTGAATGAAAATAATTTTAGTTAAATTCACATTACTTTTGAAGTTTTATTGTATTAGATTCTATGGTTAATCTTCTCATGCATCATGAAACATGCTTATACTTAAATTTATGATGACTACACAGCTTAAAATTTAAGTTAATTCTGTTTTTGATATAATGTAGTCTTTTAATAAGAGTGTCAATTATACGCATTTCCAAATATAGCTTAGATTTCATAATTCTGTAAGACTTTACATATAAATAAATATGCAAATAATTCCTGACATGCTCCAGTACTAATGGAGGAGCTGAATACTAAAGATTTGCAATGATATTCACATAAATAGCATCAGTTCTATCCCATGCTGTATTAGTCATTTGGGGCTGCCATAATAAAATACTATAGACTGGGTGGCTTAAACAACAGGAACATATTTCTCACAGTTTTGGAGGCTGAGAAGTCCAAGATCAAGGAGCTGGACAATTCACTTCTTCCTGTTGAGGGCTCTTCCTGGCTTTTAGGCAGCTGCCTCCTTTTTGTGTCTTCACATGACCTTTTTTTGATGAATACTCTCTTTTGAGAGAGAGAGAGAGAGAGAGAGAGAGAGAGAGAATGAATGAGTGTGAGCTCTTTGGTGTTTCTTCCTATGAGAGAGAGAGAGAGAATGAATGAATGAGTGTGAGCTCTTTGGTGTTTCTTCCTATAAGAGTACTAATCTCATCATGAGTTCCCATCCTTATAGCCTTTTCCAATCCTAATTACTTTCCAGAGATACCATCTCCAAATACCATCACAACTGGGGGGCTGGGGCTTCCCCATATAAACTTGGAGGGGGGAGCACAAACATTTAGTCTGTAACACATGCAGAACACATTTCTGGCTCGTTACTGCTTATATTTAGCCACTATCCCCACTCCTTCAAGTCAGCTTCTTTTTTGATGTTTATTATTGTTATTTTATTTTATTTTATTTTATTTTATTTTATTTTATTTTATTTTACTTTATTTTAGAGAGAGCACAAGTATGAGAGAGGGGCAGAGGGAGTGAGAGAGAGAGAATATCTTAAGCAGGCTCCATGCTCAGCATGGTGGGGAGATGCTCGATGGGGGACTCGATCCCACAACCTTGGGATCATGACCTGAGTGGAAATCAAGAGTTGGATGCTCAACTGACTGAGCCACCCACACACCCCTATTATTTTTCTAAATTTTATTTCCAGTATAGTTAACATACAGTTATATATTAGTTATAATATAGTTGTTCAAAAATTCCATACATCACTCAGTGCTCATCACAAGTGCACTCCTTCATCCCCACCACTTATTTTGCCCATCCTCCAATGACCTCCCCTCTGGTAACCACCAGTTTGTTATCTACAGTTAAGAGTCTGTTTCCTGACTTGTCTTTCTCTCTTTTTTTATTTTGCTCATTTGTTTCTTAAATTCCACATGAGTGAAATAATATAGTATTTGTCTTTCTCTGAGTGACTTATTTTACCTAGCTCTATTTCTCTAGCTTCATCCATGTCATTGCAAATGGCAAGATTTCATTCTTTTTTGTGGATGAGTAATATTTATCCATTCATCTATTGATGGACATTTGAGCTGTTTCTGTAATTTGGTTATTATAAATAATGTTTTTATAAACTTAGGGGTGCATGTATCCATTTGAGTTAGTAGTTTTGTATTCTTTGGGTAAATACCCAGTAGTGTGATTACTGGAATGTAGGGTAGTTCAAATTTTAGCTTCTTGAGGAAACTCCATACTGTTTTCCAGAGTGGCTACACCAGTTTGCATTCTGACCAACAGTGCATGAGTGTTCCTTTCTCTCTACATCCTTGACAACACTTGTTTCTTATGCTTTTGACTGTAGCCATTCAGAAGGTGTGAGGTGCTATCTCATTGTGGTTTTGATTTGCATTTCCCCATTATAAGTGATGAGCATCTTTTCATGTGTCTGTTGACAATCTGGATTTCTTTTGTAGAGAATTGTCTGTTCATGTATTTTGCCCATTTTTTAAATTGGATTATTTGTTTTTTTCTGTTGAGCTGTATAAGTCCTTTATATATTTTGGATACTAACCCTTTATTAGATAAGTTATTTACAAATATTTTCTCTCATTCAGTAGGTTGCCTTTTTTAGTTATTTTTGTTATTATTTATTTGTTTATTTGTTATTTAGTTATTTAGTTATTATTGTTTCCTTTTCTGTGCAGAAGCCTTTTATTTTGATGTAGTCCCAATAGTTTATTATTGCTTTTATTTCCCTTTCCTCAGGAGACATACATAGAAAAATCTTGGTATGGCTAATGTGAGAGGCATTTCTGCTTGTGTTCTCTTCTAGGATATTGATGGTTTCAGGTTTCATGTTGAGGTCTTTAATTAATTTTGAGTTTATTTTTGTGTATGGTGTAAGAAAGTGGTTCAGTTCATTGTTTTGCATGTAGCTGTCCAGTTTTCCCAATACCATTTGTTGAAGAGACTGTCTTTTTCCCATTAGATATTCTTTCCTACTTGTTGAAGATTAATTGAGCATATAATTGTGGGTTTATTTCTGCGTTTTCTATTCTGTTCCATTGATCTATGTGTCTATTTTTATGCCATTACCATAATGTTTTGATTACTACAGCTTTGTAATGTAACTTGAAGTCCAGATTTTATATGCCTCCAGCTTTGCTTTTCTTTTTCAAGAATGTTTTGGCTATTCTGGGTATTTTGTGGGTCCATATAAAATTTATGGTTGTTTGTTTTAGTTCTGTGAAAAATATTGTTGGTATTTTGATAGGGGTTGCATTAAATGTGTAGATTGCTTTGGGTAGTATTGATATTTTAACAATATTTTTTCTTTCAATCCATGAGCATGGAATGTTTTTACATTTCTTTGTGTCATCTTGTTTCAAGTCAGCTTCTTTTGATTGGAATTCCTGCTGATCCAAAAGATGAGCTAAGAAAAACAAATAATTGGTGAGTGAGAAGAGCAAAATAAGCACAGTGGTAGAATGAAGTAAGGCCAGTTAGGAGTAGAACCAATGAAGCAGTCAGAATGTTATTATTTTTACCACCAAAAAAAAATTGAAAGTAAAAGACGAAAGTATATAAGGCTTAGTCAGACAAAGAATGATAATTGGTGTACTGAAGTGATATTGAGATGCCTGCCAGGGGACTTCTGGAGCAGCCTGTCTACCTGTCCACCGAGGTAGATGCCAGTCCTGGGGTTGGTGGTTGTGGGTACCCATGGCACTTCTCTGGGAATATGTCAGAGATGTGTGGGGTGTGGGTGCTAGGAGGGGTCTGCTCATAAAGGATCCCCAATGTGTGTCTCTGTATGGTTCACTGGTTATGGTACTCACGATACCCAGTAGCTGCCTTGTTTAAATAGTTCAGGCAGATGAAACCTAGAAAGCTTCTTCTTAAAGCCCTCAGGTCACTCTGTCTGGAGAATGAAAACAGCTCATTAGCTCAGATATTTAACCCTGGCTCTGAAGTGATGACATGGACATTGAAATCCTGAAGTGTGGCTTCAGGGATGTAAAGCCTCATTCAGTGGGGGGAAATAGTAATATGACAATAGAGTTAGTGCAGCAATGTTCCCACTAGATAAAACCTCTTTGTCACTCCTGATAGACCCTCCAGATGTCATAAGACACTAGAATACCATTTCTAGGGCAATTTGTCAAACAAGATTTAAGTTTTCTTTCCTAAAAGTATTTGCACAAGTTATGGTACCAGTGAAGGCCAACCATAGGACAAGGATCAAAGAATGAAGTTAGTGAGTCCTACCCTTGGGGTTCTTCCTGGAGCTAGTCTTTTTCCATTTGATCGCTCTGTTTCTGGAACTCAAAGCCTTCAGTGGTAGTTAGAAAAAGCTACTGATGATTTAGTTGCTATGCTATTATCCATACTAATAATACCTCTGTTAATGGGTGATTCTTTAGGTCAGGAATCATGTATTTTTCACCAGTGTATCTTAAGCATTTAACATTTTAATTAATGGAATAATTATGGGTGAACCAGATTTTTCTGAAAGTAGAGGCAAGATGAGTATTAAGAAGAAAAGCTTCTTCCTGACACTTGAGATGAATGAAGAAAACCCATCCTTTCGAAATTGGGATCAGTGACATGCTATGTTCACACCAAAGTTTCAATGAGAAGGTTGCTTGCCCCTAGCTCATTTCCCTCCAGTTTCCTGGGATGGAATAATTATAATAACAATAACAAGATATCATATGTTGCATGCTTTTTAGAATTTAAGAACTGTGATATGCACTTTAAATTCCACTAAAGATGAGGTGCCTGGGTGGCTTAGTCAGTTAAGCCTCTGACTTTTGATTTCTGCTCAGGTCATGATCCCATGGTTGTGGGATGGAGCCCCGTGTTGGACTCTGCACGGTGCATGGAGTCTGCTTAAGATTCTCTCTCTCCCTCTGCACGTCTCCCCACTCACACACACATACTCTCTCTCTCAAAACAAAATTTAAAATAAAAAAATAAATTACATTAAAGATAATAGCAGCAGCTAATATTTATTGAGCAATTGTTATACACCAGGTATTAAGTGCTTTATATAATAACATCTCATAATTACTTAAACTATGTTAGTCCCACATTGAAGATGAGGAAACTAAGACACAGAGGGGAGGGTATGGACGTAGCCGCTAATAGGTGTGAAGTCAGGTATTAACATTAGGCCTCATGGCTCTCTCTTAATTCTTTTGCAGTGCTGTTTCCTATGTGCTATGCTACTTCCAAGGCTGCCACTGGCCCTTTTGTGCAAATGAGAAAGAAGTTTGTCTTTCTCAATAATAAGAAATATTACAAACATAAAACCAGTTTTTAGGACTTACGCAAATTGAATTATCAAACATAAAATAATAGATGTTTTGAATTGTTAATAAAACTTTGGAAAAATAGCCACTGGGATATAAAATTATTTCTAAAATATACATCTTGCTTTCATTGAAATTAAATTATGTATGACAGATAGAGTGCTTACTTTCTCCAATATCTCCTTTCCTATAGAAAGGGTTCCTAGACTTGTGTGACATCTCTTTTGTGACATTATAGGCCATAATGAGTTTATAGCTTTTAAGTATAAGATATTTTCTCCACTGGTGACTAATATTGAAAAAGTTAAATATGTCCTAAAGTATTTGTATATGTGTCTTGCAGAAAGTATATTATTTTATACACACATTTGATTTTTGAGATTTTATTCTTCTATGCATAATAACTTTTAATGAACAGTGTGATTATGCTGTTGTAGAACTTTAAAAATATTATGGTAAGAACATTTAACATGAGATATACCTTCTTAACAGATTTTTACGTGTACAGCAGAGTAATAAAGGTTGTACAGCAGATCTCTAGAACTTAATCATCTTGCATAACTGAAGCTTTATACCTGTTGAATAAAAACTTCCTACTCCCCCCATCCCTGGCCCTTGGCAACCATTCTGTGTTCTGTTTATAGATGTGTGACTATTTTAGAATCCTCATATAAGTGGAATCATGCAGTATTTGTCCTTCTATGACTGGCTTATTTCACTTAGCATAATGTTCTCAAATGGCAATGATTTTCTTTTTCTTTCTTTTTTTTGGCTGAATAATATTCCACTGTATGCATATACCACATTTTCTTTTTTTTTTTTTTTTAATTTTTTTTTCAACGTTTATTTATTTTTGGGACAGAGAGAGACAGAGCATGAACGGGGGAGGGGCAGAGAGAGAGGGAGACACAGAATCGGAAACAGGCTCCAGGCTCTGAGCCATCAGCCCAGAGCCTGACGCGGGGCTCGAACTCCCGGACCGCGAGATCGTGACCTGGCTGAAGTCGGACGCTTAACCGACTGCGCCACCCAGGCGCCCCAACATTTTCTTTATCTGTTCATCCATCAGTAGGCATTTAAGTTGTTTTCACATTTTGGCTATTCTGAATAATGCTGCAGTGTGCATGGAAGTGCAAATGTTTCTTCTAGATCCTGATTTAAAAATCTTTTGATAAAAACTTAGAAGTGGAATTGCTGGGTCATATGGTAGTTGTATTTTTAATTTTTTGAGGAATCTCTATACTGTTTTTCACATTGGCTGCACCATTTGCTTTCCCACCAACAGTGTAAAAAGGTTCCAATTTCTCCACATTCTCACCATTTACTATCGTTTTTTTTGTAATAGCCCTCCTGCCAAGTGTGAGGTGATAGCTCATTGTGGTTTTACTTTGCATTTCAGTGATGATCAAGGAAATGTAATACTTCAATGAGAAATATAACTGATTTTTCAAGACAACTTAAACTTAATGATATCATAACAATGTCTTATTCCTTACTATGGTCATCAGTCCATATAAATCATAAATTTTTACAAAGTTGTAGTAATTGACATTCATCATAATTTTCAAATTATATATGTTATCTGGGAAAGTACTTCTCAAACTGTAGTGTGTATTCAAGTCATCTGGAGATCATGTTAAAATGCAGATTACAATTCAGTAGGTCTGGTGGGACCCAAGTGTCTGTAGTCTAACAATCTCCCAGGTAATGGTGATGTTGCTTGTCTATGGTCTATACTTGGAGTATCAAATATCTAGAACATTGAAAGGCCATGATATTCCTCATTATCGTAAGTCTTTCTTTCAAAGACAATATTAGTATATTCAACAAAGGAAAAAATTGGTTTTGAAATTTAGTTTTGGGTCATATACAGACTGATAAATTTATAGCTGGATGAAATCTTCCTCCTCTTTCTGGTAATTCAGTGTTGGAGAAGTTGGTGTCAATCAAGAAACTGCAATTGATTTCATACCAATGGTATAATTTTAGTAAACAACATTATTTCATGTTTCTTCACAGAATTTCTTATTCCCTTTGACTTTTTCAAGGATACTATTGATTGAATTTTGGCTTCTGTACATTTTGCATATAGCAGTAAGTGATATCTATGTAGCAGGAGGCTGCAGTACTTTAATCGTAGTTAATTTTTGTACTGCCAGATTTTCATAACAAAAAATAATCAATTGCCATATTAGTGGATGATTACATAGTAATCTCTACTATTTGTCTAAGGAACACTGGCTTTGTATATTATTAAAGGGAAATGAATATTTGCTTTACACAGTGATTTATATAATCCTAAATGTATTTGTAGACTTACATTCACAATTCAGAAATACTAGTACACGAGTAACAGATAATATGAACTATACAGGTTTACATTTAACTTGTGCACTAATACCAATACAGGACTTTAAAAACTTTTTTTAAATGTTTACTTATTTTTGAGAGAGAGAGAGAGAGAATGGGGGAGAGGCAGAGAGAGAGAGAGGGAGACACAGAATCTGAAACAGGCTCAAGGCTCTGAGATGTCAGCACAGAACCCGATTTGGGGCTTGAACCCACAAACCATGAGATCATGACCTGAGCTGTAGTCAGACACTTAACTGAGCCACACAGGTGCCCCAAGGATTTTTTGCTCACATCTTTAGATATATATCTATCAGTACACTAGGCAGAAGTGTAATTCTTTTTGTAAAAACACAGGTTATTTTAGATGTTTGACCAACAAGGCCTTTTGATTATTGAACTCATTTGTCCATTGTTAGAGAAGAATGGTGACAACATACTGATTTCATTTGAACAAGATACAGACCTGCTATATGTTAGAAAACTGTCATAATAAATAGAAAAAATGCCCATGTTTTGAATCAAGAATGTTATAATCAAAATTTGACAATAGTTCAAAATGGCAAAGCTGTCTATGAGGTGAATTTTGTCTCTTGAATATGGAGTCCCTGTATAAGTGCCTAAATGAACAACCCTGTGTGGCAGCCCTGGATGCTTTCCTCAGCCTGCTTCATCCCTCATGTTGTCCCATACTGAGACTCCAGTTGTACTGGTTCCAGCTCTCCCACCTTCTCCGCTTTCCAAATTAACCCCAAGAAGCCAGTTGTAGAGAACAGTTAGTTACCACAAGCAATAATAATAAAATCCATTTGGGTTTCTGTATGGAGGCCTCTCAGAGAGGGAGTTGGTATTTTTAGGTCCTCCATCCACAGAGTTTGTATGTCAGCTCTTGAGCAGAAAGAAACTCTTGAGCAGGTTTTTGCATGGTGGTCATTGCATTTAACAGTCTGTTTTAGGTAGCAGAAAGAGATCTGCATGTTAGGCTCCCTGGATTTATCCCATCACAAGAGCAGATCCTACCACCACCCAGTATTCTATACAAAGGAAGTCAGACACAGAGTTCTTCCTTGCCTAAGGGCCATATTCCATCTTCATTTCCACATTACCTTGACTAGAAATGCAAGTGCATGATAGAAGAGTTGTGTCTGAAAGGGACGTGTGGAATCACCAAGCACAACCTCCTCTCCAGTGCAGGAATCCCCTTGCTAGCTCCATTGATCACCTACCTTCTATCTCAGAGTTTCCAGTGATGGGTGGCTTAGTAGCCCATTTCATTTCAGCTCCTTTCAGGAGCCCAGGTCTAATTATTAGAAATAGTCTCCATATATTAGGTTCCCTTAATTATCAGTTAATTAGTTATTTCCTTATAACTTCATTTATTCAGATTTTTTTTTTCTGGAACAGCATAGACTTTGTTCTTCTTCAAGCTTATTTACAAAATTGATATTAAAGTCCACATATAGCTATAATGAATTGTATAGTAGCAGAATACAGGCTTATAGAATTTTAAAATTAGAAGAAATTATATAATAATTTATACTTGATTTTCTTCATTTATTCCTTTTTCACAGATATTTAAGTATACTTTAAATCTCTTGCATCCTTTAAATATTACAAGAAAATCTCTTCTAGCATGTAAGATAAGAGCTGAAATGCTATCAGATATCACTGAAAATAAAGGCTCTATAGAATGTAACTGATTGTATAGAAATGCTCAAGGTCATTTAGTCTAATTAACAGTAAAGTCAATCAATACCTACTGAATGTTAGTGGATGCCCATGGAAATAATTAAGCAAATTGTCTTCAGGGAATCCATGTTTCAGACTTCTTTTCCAATTTGCCATGCTCTGTCCAAGACTGCCTTTCCCCCTCCTCTTTATAGTTCTTTTTATGTTTTCACTTGAGATCTATAAAGATCCAGTTGGAATTTAAATTGTAATGATTTCTTGTGGGAGCTTTTCTTCTTTCCCTTTAGCCAGGCCCATTTTTTTTTTTCTTTATTAAAAGAGTTAGGCTTAGCTTGAGTAAATCATGATCGTTGAGGTCTTCCAGCATACTAACAGGGGCAAAATGAGGGTGTATGCTGGCTGGTAGTTTTCAAGGCAAGTTGCATATGGGTGGGCCATGCTGCTGAGGACTGCTATATGCTGGACGTCTGTCTGATAAATTTGGGCCCCTTCTTCTCCTCAGTTATTTTTGGTGGGGAGGATTACTGACAGTATAAAAGAAGGACAATCTCAACATGGCCATAGGGGCCATGAATATGCTTAGAACACTCTTTCCAGAGGACACACAGAGATACCAAGTCCTGAGGTATTACTCCTAGTTTTCCCAAAAAGTTCTATCTACCTCTGAAATGTGTTATCTAGAATAATTCTCATGAGACATTTAATAGGAAAGTTGGAATCATAGGGAAAGGAAATACTCATGATTCTACAGTTCCTTTGATACTCCTTCCTTTCAGCTATCTGTGCCTGTACACACAATCATAAGCAACAAATACTAAGCAAATTGCTATGGAGGATTCTTGCAGGGAAATTATCAAGCTAAGACAAAATAACTACCTTCTAGTAATTTATAACTTAATTGAAAGAATTATGTGCAAAAAATTTTTCAGGCTCAATATACTTTTTTTGAAAAAGCAAAAAAAGTGGGGGTGTGTAGTGGTAGTTATATCAAAGGAAGTTATATGTGCATTACAAAAAAATATTTTGAATAGTACCAGTTGTCAACATTTTGTCTCATTAACTAACTAACTCTATCAATCACCTAAGTGTTCTGATGGTGCCATTTTTTGATACCTCTATTTTTCAGGTGGTCTTTTTCTCCTGAAATGATACCTGAAGTCAGATCCATATGTTCTGTTTACGGTTCAGAAATGTTGATCACTATTAATTCACAGGAGAGATCAGGATGGTTTTTGTCTTAGTTAAAAAAGTGAGTTATGTTAGAAAAACAGCATAGAAAAATAAGAAAATACAAATGAGTAAAAAAGGTCCAACTGCCAGAACAACTGAATACTCAAATATGCTTCCTCTTCCACCTGTGTCCCATCTGAATGTAGCCCAAGAGAAAGTCCTAGTCCTAGATATGACAGCACAACTGAGGGGTTACCACCATACAATTCTAATCACCCTGGGGCCTGGCTGTTGTCTGACCAGTGAGGGATCCACTTCCAGAATCACATCTTGAAGAGCTTACTTTCTAGAATCATTGCTTCTTCTTCATTAATTTTCTCTAGCGTTTTTTTTTGTAATTCATTGATATCTGTTGTTATATTTCTTACACGCCTTTCCTTCTGCTTGCTTAGGATGTAATTTGCTCTTCTTTTAATAGTTTATTAATGTGATATTTTTTTATATTTTTTTCTTTTCAAGTTTTTATTTAAATTCTAGTCAACATATATGGTAAAATTGGTTTCAGGTGTAGAGTTTAGTGATTCATCACTTATATATAACATCCAGTGCTCATCACAAGTGCCCTCCATAATACTTCTCACCCATTTAGCCCATCCCCCACCTTCCTCCTTCCATCAACCCTCAGTTTGTTCTCTATAGTTGTGAGTCTTTTAGGGTTTGCTTCTCTCTCTCTCTTTTTTCTTTCCCATATGTTCATTTATTTTGTTTCTTAAATTCCACATATTAGTGAAATCTATTAACATGAAATCTTATATCATGGGTTTTAAATCATTCTTGTTTTCTAACATAAGCACATATTTTCTCCCTCTTAACAATTCAGTATGTTCCACAAATTTGGGTATGTTGTATCTTTAAACTTTTCATTCAGTTCAAAATGAACTGGTTTTTTTTGTGGTTTCCCTTTGACTCATAGCTTACTTATAAATATTTTGTTTAATATCTAAATACTTGGAGATTTCCAGAAATTGCATTATTAAAATTTCTAGTTTAATTCTGTCAGAAAAATACTTTGTATGGTTTCAGTCTTCTAATATTTTTAAGACATTATGGTAAATAATATTGTTTATTTTTATTTTTTATTGTTAAAGCATATGCAGCTAAACAGAATGTTAATCTGTTTTTTATGGGAGTATTTTTCTATAAATATTAATTAGGTCAAGTTGGTTCATAGTAACATTCAAATCTTCTACATCTTTGCTCATTTGCCATTTATTTTACTATAATTGAGAGATGACTAATGAAATTTACTATTTTAATTTGGATTTATCTCTTTTCTGGAAGTTCTATCTATTTTTGCTTCATAAATTTTTAAGCTCTGTTATTAGATGCATAAACATTTAGGACTATTCCATTCTGTTATAATATGAAAAGTATTGCTTTATCCCTGGTATTACTTTCTTTTCTGAAGTCTACTTTTCGGATATTAGTATAGTCATGCCACTTTTCTTATGACTAATTTTTGCATGTAATATTTTTTCCATCCTTGTAATTTTATTTATTTATTTTTATTATTTTAAGAGAGAGAGCTCATGAGTGGGGGAGAGGGGCAGATGGAGAGAGGGAATCTTAAACAGGCTCCATGCTCAGTGCAGAGCCCAATGCAGGGTTTGATCCCACAACCCTGAGATCATGACCTGAGCCAAAATCAAGAGTTAGATGCTCAACCAACTGAGCCACAAAGGCACCCATCCTTGTTATTTGAATCTATTATCATCTCTATATTTAAATTGGTTTCACACATATATATCATATAGTTAGGGCTTCATTTTCTAGCCAGTTGAACAATAACTTCCTTTCAATTCAGTATTTAGAACATTTACATTTAATATAACTAGTTAGAGGGCTGGTTTTAAAAATTACCACTTTGCTACTTGTTTTCTATTTGTCTTTTCTGATTTTTGTTCATTTTTTCTGGTGTCTAAGCTTTCCTTTGGATTAATTGAATTTTTAAAAAATCTTTAGACTATCAGTCTCTTAGATAAATCTTTATTTTTATATTCCAATGCTTGCTCTAGAGATTACAATATACGTCTTTAATTTATTACAGTTTACTTTCAAATACTGTTACAACATTTCCTGTCTACTGTAAGACCCTTACAAAAATATACTTCTATTTATTCCTTCCTATTTGTTGTACTATTATAGTTATAAAGACTATAAACCATACAATCCAGTGTTATTATTTTTGCTTTAAAGTGTCCATGACCTTTTAAAGGTATTTAAAAATGAGATAAAGTATATTTTTATTTACTCATATTTATCATTTGGCACTCTTTATTCCTTTGTGTAGAGTTAAATTTTCCTAATTTTCCTTTTGCTTAAAGAACTTTCTTTAACACTTCTGACAGGGCAAGTGCTAGGGATAAATTCTTTCAAGAGTTACTTTTCTGAAAAGTATTTGCCTTTATTTTTATAAGACTTTTTTTCTGGATGAAAAATTCTGGTGATAAATTTTTTTTCCCCCTTTTGATATTTTAATGTCTCTTCATTCAGATAGTTTTTGGTAAGTATGCTGTCATTTCAATCTTTGTTCCTTTATGCATAGTGAGTCTTTTTTCCTTCTAGCTGATTTTAGGATTTTTATCAATGAGTATTTTACAATTTGATTCTGATATGCTGTGGTATTTCTTTCCTCATATTTCTTTTGTTGACATTCAATGAGCTTGGATCTGTGGGTTTATACAGTTTTTCATCAAATTAAATGAGATCATTGTTTTGTTTTGTTTTTCTTTTCACTGCCCTTCATCTTGTACTGCAGTTACATACATATTAGAATATTGTTCCACAGATCACTGAGTTTTTAAAAAAATATATATTATTTTTAAGTAATCTCTGTACCTAACGTGGGGCTTGAACTTACAGCCCCAAGATCAAGAGTCACATGCCCTACTTACTAAGCCAGTCAGGTACCCCCAGATCACTGATTTTAATTTTTTTTTTCTCTGTGTTCATTTTGGATAGTTTCTATGGCTCTGTCCTCAAATCTGTTGGTCTTTTCTTTTGCAGTATCTAATATGATATTAATTCCATCCAGTTATTGTTATTATTGTTATTCCATCTAGTTACTATATTGAATCAGATGTATTTTTCATCTCTAAAAGTTTGGTTTGGTTCTTTTTTTATATCTTCCATTTCTCTCGTCAGCATGCTCATATTTTCTCTCCCTTTTTGGAATATGAAGCATTTTAACATCTTTGTCCACTTGTTCTATTATCTCTGTTTTTAAGTCTTTTTCTATTGACTGGTATTTCCTCTTATTAAAAGTTATAGTTTCCTGTTTTTTGCATATCTGATAATTTTTTATTGGATGCCAGACATTGTAAATTGTACATTTCTGGTGTTGGATTTTGTTTTCCTTTTAATAGTACTGGATTTTATTTTGATGTGCAATACAGTTACCTTGTATCAGTTGAAATGTTTAGAAGTTTGCTTTTAATTTTATTAGGCTTTTAATCTATGACTGGTATTACCCCACCTAGATAATAAACTTCTGAAAATTTTATCTGATGCCTCATCTATTATAAAGTCTTTCCACTCTGCCTGGTAGGAACACAAACTATTCCCAGCTTGGTATGCTTAGGAAGTTCCAACTACTTGCTTCCTGGGGCTTTTCCTCAGCCACAGACTCAAAAGGACCCCTCTGCAGATTTCTAGAGCTCTCTTTTTGTGTAGCTCCCCCCTCTCCTGTACCCTGATCTACAAATTCTGGTTGTCTTGATTTTACTGAGCTTTTTTCTCTGTCTCCTCAACTTAGCAAGACTTGCTGGCTCTATGTGGAGTCCCTCCCCTCACAGCTCCCTTCTGCAGCCTGGTAACTCCCAGGTATAACTTGGGCAATAGTAATGCTCATCTTGCTTGTTACTCTCCTTTCATGGATCATAGTCCTGTCCTGCTTTTTTTCCAGTGTCTGAAAATTGCCATTTCATTTATTTCGTCTGATTTTTTAGTTGTTTATGATATGAAGATGAATCTGGTCTGTGTTATTCCATCTTGGCTACTAGCACAATCTGTATTGTTGTTTGTAGAAATATATAGCTTTGATAAATTATGCTGATTAGAGAATACACTCTATATTACTTCAGTATTTTGAAAGTGTTAAGGTTTGTTTTAGAGCCTTTGTGGCTTTTGTCTCTGAGCTATCAATTATTGAAAAGATTGTTATGTTCAGAATATTATTATGAATTTATCTATTTCTCCTTATCATCCTTTAATGCTTTGCTTTCTAAACTTAGAGTTTATGTTATTAGAGTTATTAGAATTATGTTATTAGTTTTTAGGAAATTTAATATTGCTATTTTTTCCTGGTGGATTGAAACTTTTAAAATGTGAATGGCCATTTTTATGACTAGTGATGCTTTTTGCCTTAAAGCCTATTTTGTCTACTATTAATGTAACTTTTTGTTTTCATAGCATATCTTTTTAAATTCTTTTTACTTTCAACCATGTGCTATATGTTTTAGATAATTCTTTTATATATGTATATATTTAATATATCCCTCTGATATGCTACTTTTTACATTTTAATTGGAACGGTTAGCCCATTTATATTAAATGTAATTACTGATGTATTAAAATTTAAGCTAGTGTTTTAATGTGCTTTCTTTATTCTACTTGTCCTGTATTTCTTTTTTTCTCCTTTTTGACTTTATTTTTAAGTGCTAATTATCTTATTATAAAATTTTATAAAAAATAAGAATTAATATAAATGCAAAGTATATCAATTCAAGTAAACTTATATAGTGCCAAACAAGGTATTAATATTTAAGATGAAAAGTAAAGAAGAAAAACCTTTCACCTTATATGTAATTATTCATGTTTTTTTTTTTTATTTTTTTATTTTTATTTTTAAAAAAAAATTTTTTTTTCAACGTTTATTTATTTTTGGGACAGAGAGAGACAGAGCATGAACGGGGGAGGGGCAGAGAGAGAGGGAGACACAGAATCGGAAACAGGCTCCAGGCTCTGAGCCATCAGCCCAGAGCCCGACGCGGGGCTCGAACTCACGGACCGCGAGATCGTGACCTGGCTGAAGTCGGACGCTTAACCGACTGCGCCACCCAGGCGCCCCTTATTCATGTTTTAGATGTTGTTGCTTGCTGGAATGTCACTTTTTTCTTAGATTTAAAATGATGAGTTCTATTAAACTTAAGTATGCTATGAAATATTAAATTGTATTTATGAAATCACAAATGAAAACAGGTTGTAAAACTTAAGAATTTACAAGTAAGCACAACTAATTACTGAAATCTTTTCCATATTTAAAACTCTAAAAATATAGGATATTAAATATGTCTGGAAATAACTAGCCAAACACCAAGTTTCTTAAAACTCAGCTTTTAAGAGGGTATTACAGCATAAATAGAATGTGGAATAAATAGAAGTTTTCATGTACGAACAAGTTTTACGAATTACTTTTAAAAACAAAGAAGCTGCAACTCCTCAGACTGTTCTTATTCAATGCTAGAACTTAAAAGGATTTTTTTAACACCCTCAAGGGAAAAAAACACCCTTAAATTTCTTTTAATGTTAAAATTACAAAGAATTTTATTTTTTTGAGTTTATAGAAATTTATATTCAAAAGCTTCTAGAGAAGAATCTCTAATATTACTATATTTTTTTCATTGAAATGTAAATAATTATATCTGGGGATCACTATTAACTGTTAAAAGAAGGTTAACAGTGTCTGGAAAATTCCCCAAAGGGCTCAGGCTTTAGCGTTTACAAATAAGCTCTTAAAACCATTGTTCCGAAGAAAAATGTACACTGCTAGACTACTTTACTCAAAGTTCCTGTTCATTTAAAGTGAGATTTTTGTAGTCACTTCGTGAGGAACCATTTTTATTTGGGTCACGTGTTCTAAACATAGATAGATGCCAGGCAGGGAAGTAAATACTTGTTTACATCTAAATTATTTCCAACTAGTGAATTGGGGTTTTCTTTATTTAACTTGTCAAAGTTAACTTGGCAATGTATGGATTGTTTTTCTAAAATTGTCACTTCATAAAAACATCTGTCACTTCATAAAAATGACTTTAATTTGACTAATGTGCACTAAAACTATAATCAAACCCAAAATCTCACTTTGACAAGTAATCATCCTATTAAAAAAGTGACTCACAAATTTCCTTTTTTTTTCCTCCATTTCTGGTAAAAACTAGAAAACATTAAAAAATATGTAATGCATAGCATGACTCTCAAAAAATTACTGTCTTAGAAGTAAGTGCACAACGAAAATATGTTAGAAATATCTCTTCTAGGAAAATAGCTATATGAAAAATAATTGTGTATGTTTTTTGTATTATTTCTTGTCAAAGACTTTTTTTTTAATGTTTATTTATTTTTGAGACAGAGCGAGACAGAGCATGAACGGGGGAGGGTCAGAGAGAGAGAGAGACACACACAGAATCCGAAGCAGGCTCCAGGCTCCGAACTGTCAGCATAGAGCCCAATGCAGGGCTCAAACTCATGGAGTGTAAGATCATGACCTGACCCGAAGTCTGACAACCAACTGAGCCACTCAGGTGCCCCTGTCAAAGACTTTTTTGTGCAATTCTACTACAATTTCAAATTCAACTTTCAATAATCTAGAAGATGAAAAGGATGAGCATTTTATCATTATCCAGTCATTTTTAGGCAGTGAAATTTTAAAGGCCATCTCACATACAGTGGAAACAGAGCTGAAACTGTAGAATATTGACATAAGACAAAAGACCGACATAACAAAGTTCAAGGAGATTTTGATGACAAAAGCAAGTAGTCATGTGATCAACATAAATTGGTGGTAAAAGATTAATTGAAATCTTTGGTTGTGATCACAAAGAAAAACCCAGAATAAATATTGCAGACTAGAAAGAATCTGAGGCTGTTCCTCACGAGTTGTACTGCATAGGAGTCTGCTCCTTTGGGATGTCACAAGCCTGTTGTTAGATGCACAAATCAGTCTGAATTCTTAATTTCATTTGCTAACTATCTTTAACTTTCTTGATTCTCCTATGAGTGTGGCAAAGCAATTTGGTGAAGAATTCTGCCACCAGACTTTCTCTGTGTTGCTTCTTCATGTAACTCTTTGTCATTAAATCTTCCATCTCTTCCAAAAGAACTTAATTTAATTTCCTGCTGCTCCCAGCTCACATTTTCCATCTTTACTTTCTGAGGAATTAAAATCAGGAGGAGAATTGCCAGGGTCTCCTAAGGAGTCCCTATATCTGCTTTTCATTTTCAGGGTATAAGAAATGCCGATCTTGAATGTAATATGCTTACTATAATAAGTTTGTTGAAATGGTCCATGAATAAATGAGGACATTCTACAAATCCTCATAGAACCTATGTATTTAAAAATGTAAAGAGAGTCTTTGAATGCTTGCTTTCCCCAGCAAATTTATTTGGTATCAATTCTGATAGCTGGAGACCATGGTGGCCTCAGATGCTTAGTAGAGAACCTTTGGCCAGGCAAGTTATCTTTTTGTTCTGTGGACTCACAACTTTCATACTTGTTGACTTGGAACTGATTTTCTTAATCATTACTTTGTTTTGCTCTTTTCCTATCTTTAGTGTTCATCTCAGAAATTAAAAATGTATCCTTGGCTTATCAATGTCTAATATAAATTAATAACTTTACTCTTCTCCTGGTTAGTACAAGGAGCTTAAAACATTTGACTACATTTTCATTATTCCTAATCTACAGATATATTTTTGATGAGTCAATATTTATTGAGATTTACTTACATGTTTGCGACTTTCTTTTCTCTTTATTCTTTTTGAAGATCCCCTTGATCTTCTCCAGTGATTATTTCCCTTTTTTCTGGAAAAATCCTTTGCAAATTCCTGTGGGTCTCCTAAGGGTAAATTCTTTCAATTGTTTATTCATCTGAAATGTCTTTATTTTTTTATGGTTACAAATTCTAGATTAGCAGTTTATTTCTGACTTCTGCTGCTACTGTTAAGAAGTCACCTGTCAGTCTATTACTCCCCTGAAGGCAAGTTGCTCTATCTGCTTAAAATTTTTTTTTATTTTATTCAGTTTAACTATGATGTGTTTAGGTATGGATTTCCTTTTATTTATCCTGAGTGGTATTTATTGGAATTCTTACATCTGAAGATTGGTGTTTTCATCAGTTTGGGGGAATTGTAAGCCCGAACCTCCACAAATATTGCCAGTGTCCATTCTTTCTTCTTCGTCTAGATGCCAGAACTTAGAATTTCTCATGGAATTCTTGTATTTTTACATTCTGTTCCATGTTTTCTACCTTTTATGCTGCTTTCATGCTACATTCTCGAAAGTGTCTTCTGACCTATTTTCAGTTCACTATCTCTTCAACTCTTTAATATGTTGTTAAAATTCTCATTAAATTCTTAATTTTGTTTGTGAAAATTTTCAGTTCTAGAATTTCAATTTGTTTCTTTTTCAAATCTGTAAAGTCACTTTTTGTAATTGGCAGTTTCCTACTGAAATTTTTAGAGCTTACTTTTCTTTTCCTTGAAAATGGTAAGCATAGTTTTTTTTTTTAATTTAAATTTTAGTTAGTTAACATACAGTGCAATATTGGGTTCAGGAGTAGAATTCAGTGATTCGTCACTTATATACAACACTCAGTGCTTATCACAAGTGTCCTCTTTAGTACCTATCACCCATCTAGCCCATCTCCCAACCTCTTCCCTCCATCAACGCTCAGTTTGTTCTATATCATTATGAGTCTCTTGTGGTTTGTTTCTCTCTTTTCTTCCCCCTCTTCCCATATGTTCATCTGTTTTGTTTCTTAAATTCCACATGAGTGAAATCATATGGGATTTGTCTTTCTCTGATTGATTTCGCTTAGCATAATACATTCTAGCTCTATCCACGTCATTGCAAATGGCAAGATTACATCTTTTTGATGGCTGAGTGTTGTTCCATTGTATATATATGAAAATGGTGAGCATAGTTTAACTGTGTCTGATACCTATCATTATTTTAATTATTATTTAAAAAATTTTTTTAAAAAACATTTATTAATTTTTGAGAGACAGAGAGGAGCATATGTGGGGGAGGGGCAAAGAGAGGGAGACAGAGATTCTGAAGCAGGCTCCAGGCTCTGAGCTGTCAGCACAGAACCCAACCTGGGGCTTGAACCCATGGACCGTGAGATCATGACCTGACATGGACCACGAGATCATGACCTGAGCTGAAGTCAGATGTTTAACCGACTGAGCCACCTAGGTGCCCCCATTTTGATTATTTTTTATCACTGCTGGTTCTCTTTCATGATCTTTTTTCTCTTCATGCTTTAGTGAGTGCTGGACATTGTGTTTGAAACAGTGTTTGCTGGAATAATATGAGATTCAGGTTGACATTTTCTTCCTCTAAAGCAGGGTACTAACAATGTAGGGTATACTTGCAAGCTCACAGCCTCAGATTTCATGGGATACTGAGATTTAAAAATGGAGTCTACCATCTAGACAAAGGCTGGTTTATTTTTGTTTTACCACTATTCTCAGGGTATAGCCATTTAGGGTCCCATGTCCCTGTGTTGGGTGGGCCTGGAACTCTGACCACCTCCCTATGACTAAGAGACTAATGAAAGCTACCTCCTTTAGACTAGCAACTGCTCAGAGAGAAAACCTTTCTCAAGCCTTGGAGTTTTGTTCTGTAATTCTTTATCATCTTGATATATCTTTGATATTTTAAAGAAAAATTTTAATAATATCTTTAATCAAGATTATATATGTATATTTTCTGAATGTGGTTGGCTTTAGTTAGTCTTTCATTACCCAAAACAAAAATTTTATGCATCCATTCTATTTTCTTGGTATCCATTTCTCTCCCTCCTTCTCTCTTTTTCTTTCTCTTTTGAAATATTTATAAAGTACTTTTTTCCAAAAGATAAACGTTCAGAATTGTTGTATGCCATTCTTTTGCTTTCATATTTGATTAGTAGTTTGATTACATATAGAATTGTTTTGAAGTCATTTTATATTAGACTTTTGAAGGCATGATTTCACTGTTTTCAGCACTTATCACTGATGAGAAAACTAGCACCATTATGGTTTTTGTTTGTGTATATGTACAGGAGGTCTCCTGTTTCCTAGGAAAATCAGCACCAGAAATGTCCATGTAATACAAATCTATTTACATTGGATTGTTTGGAGGTACTGTTTTCTGATAAAAATAAATGGTAGCATGATATGGCATCTCCCAAGTTTTATTTCACTTTCCAGATTAATCATGAAGATAGTAATATCTGCAGAAGTATTTTAAGACTTTCCTCCAGGAACCTGTCTTCGATTCTTTGATTTACTTTAAAATGATTCTCCTTGGAAAATCCTTTCCTGTTATTTTCCTGGTTGATTTTCTCCTCATCCATTATTAACTGATCTAACTCTACTAATCCTCATTTAGCAATAGCTTTGTTAATGATTCAAGAAGCAACCCAAAACTTTCATCAACTTGATGAAATCTAACATTTTTTTGGGATTTTGCATTTACTTTAAAATCAATTATGCTATATATGAATTATCATACATTTATTAAAATATTTATTTTATCATATATTTATTAAAAATGCAATAAAAGACTGGTCAAAATGGACTGTGATGTGATTGATGAGGACAGATGTCAGAGTGACAGGGGGATAGGTGGGTATTTGAGTCAGGACTAATTTTATAAATGGCCAGTCCATTAATGATATTTTTGAGGCATGACTGTGCTTCCCTATGAGATCTCATGGCTGTAAGAATGCAGGTAGTGAACCTATCAGACATCAAGGACCTTATGTAAATTGTTTCCATAGCCCTTTCCTGGAAGCTTCTAGGATAGTCTCTTTATCTTTGGTGTTTTACAAACGTTTATATGTATATTTCTATTTCTAGGTATTTGTCTTTTCCATTCATTGTGCTCAGTACCTACTTTCAGTTTGAAACCAGGTGTCTTCAATGCTGGGATGTTTTCCTCTGCTTTTATTTTATCTGGCAATATGATCCACTAATTGCCATCTTCTAGAAATTTTAATAAATCTCTGGTCTGCAAATGACTCTCTTCTCTTTTTGGTGCTCTTATGAGTTTACTATCTTTTGTATCTCTTTACTGTAATTTTTACAGGAATTTTGTTAATAGTCTACCATATAGAACAGAAGCTTCAGTATCATTTAAATTAGATGCAGAGCACTTTATTCAATGGAAATAGCTACATCAATCTATTTTCATCTATCCATCTATACCAACTCACTATTAATATATATTAGGCTGTTGATGATTTTTTTAAATTTATTTATTTTTTAATTAACATCCAAGTTAGTTAGCATTTAGTGCAACAATGATTTCAGGAGTAGATTCCTTAATGGCCCTTACCCATTTAGCCCATCCCTCTTCCTACAACCCCTCCAGCAATCCTTTGTTCTCTATATTTAAGAATCTTTTATGTTTTGTCCCCCTCCTTGTTTTTATATTATTTTTGCTTCCTTTCCCTTATGTTCATCTGTTTTGTATCTTAATTCATAAGTCATATGATATTGTCTTTCTCTGACTAATTTTGCTTAGCATAATAGCCTCTAGTTCCACCCACATAGTTGCCAATGGCAAAATTTCATTCTTTTTGATTGCCAAGTAACACTCCAATGTATATATATACACCACATCTTCTTTATCCATTCATCCATCGATGGACATTTAGGCTCTTTCCACACTTTGGCTGTTGTCAGTAGTGCTGCTATAAACATTGGGATGCATGTGCCCCTTCGAAACAGCACACCTGTATCACTTGGATAAATACCTAGTGGTGCCTTTGCTGGGTCATAGGGTAGTTCTATTTTTAATATTTTGAGGAACTTTCATACTGTTTTCCAGAGTGGCTGCACCAGTTTGCATTCCCAAAGATATTTTTTAAATGCTGTCCATAATTTTTGATATTTATGATTTAAAAATCTCCCTTTTCTCTGGATGCACATAGAAATTACCACAAATAAAATACTATTTTATCTTGAATAAATTTGTGTTCTATATCAGATAAATATTTCATTCTTTTTGAATGTGACAACCATTTGAGGACCAATTAAGAGAAAATGGCTGTTTTGAGGGCCACATAATGAGAAAATTCAGCGTAAAGGCTTTTGACAGCCAGTCTGAAGAAATATGAAAATTCAGAGATAGGCCTCCACATTCCAGCACAATGCAAAGTAGACCCAGCAAAGAGAATATGGCAACTGCTGATACTGAGAAGCCCACACACTAAAAGCAACCAAATTTTCCCAGCATTAGGATTAGGCAGTCATCCACTCAGTGTTAGGGTTTCAACGTATGAATTTTGGTGTGTGGGGGAAACAGACTTTTAATTCACAACATTAAGAAAGATTACATTGATCCAGACCTATGGAGTCTCCATCTGTGGACTCACAAATACCAGGTCTCAGATGAGGACTCAATGGAGAAAAAAAGGACCTTGAGCTAAAGATTTTCTTTCCAGAACCTCTCAACTGTATCTTCCATGAAGACTTTTCCATTTTTGGATGGTAAAATACTTAAATTTTGAGATTTCACTGGCCAATATTTTTTTAAGTTTATTTATTTAGTTTGAGAGAGAGAGAGAAAAGCTCGTGTGCAAGCAGGGTAGGGGCAGAGAGAGGGAAGAGAGAAAATCTCAAGCAGGTTCCTCTCTTTGAGTGCAGAATGAGTGCATGTGGGGCTCTATCTCACAACTGTGAAATCATGACCTGAGCTGATATCAAGAGTCAGATGCTTGATCTCGGGCTCTTTGCTGACAGCTCAGACCCTGGAACCTGCTTCAGATTCTGTGTCTCCTTCTCTCTCACTGCCTCTCATGCTCTCTTGCTCTCTGTCTTTCTCTCTCTCTCTCTCTCTGTCAAAATAAATAAACATCAAAAAAAATTTTAAGAAAAGGGGTGCCTGGGTGGCTCAGTTGGTTAAGTGTCTGACTTTGGCTCAGGTTATGATCTCACAGTTGTGAGCCCATGTTGGGCTCTGGCTGACAGCTCAGAGCCTAGAGCCTGCTTCAGATTCTGTGTCTCCCCCTCTCTCTGCCTCTCATGTTCTGTCTCTCTCTCTCTCTCAAAATAAATAAACATTAAAAAAATTTTTTTCTAAAAGAGTCAGATGCTTAACCGACTAAGCCACTCAGGTGTCCCATTGCCAAGTATTTTCATGTGACTTTGGACATCATCAAAAGTTTTGATGAAATATTGGATTTAGGATATCTAGTCTAGAGAGCCTTAGCACTTAATTGTTTTTATTTATTTATTTATTTATTTTTTTAAATGTTTATTTATTTTTGAGAGAGACAGAGACAGAATGCAAGTGGGTTAGGAGTAGAGAGAGAGGGAGACACAGAATCCGAAGCAGGCTCCAGGCTCCAAGCTGTCAGCACAGAGCCCAACACGGGGCTCGAACTCATGAGCTGTGAGATCATGACCTGAGCCGAAGTTGGTCGCTCAACCGACTGAGCCACCCAGGCGCCCCTTAATTGTTTTTATTGATTGTCCCACTGAAAATTTCTTAAAATAACATCAATACCCACTTTAAGTTTGTAGGACCTATGCTGTAAAGTCTGAGAGGGAAATAATGCCATTTTAAAATTTTAATCAGAATAAGGAGACCATCTAAAACACTAGAGAAAAATTAATTCTTTACCACTAGGAGGATAAAGAAACACTATAAATGATGTATGTTGGAAAGATGCATCCTTTTAGCCTAGTTATTTGGCATTTATGTTGATACTTTGCATACTATATGTAGGATCCTGGGCTGGGTTAGTGGCAGTGCTCTGTGTCCTGCCCTAGGGAACTGTTAACAGGGAGGACATCCTGAGGTGGTGGCATCCCTGAAAGAACAGTGGTTCCAGGAGCACGGGGCATTAATAAATCAGGAGGTACTCATTTTCACAGATGTTTGCCAATAGGCACGAGGGTCCTTGTACTTAGCTTAAATTCAGGGCAGGTCCTTGTCTTTGGGAGGAGAACAGTTCTAGGTGACTTTGTCTACTAGGTAGGTTAACCAGGTAGAGAGTTGGGCAAGGAGAACAATGCAGAAGCTCAGTGACCAGAACTGGGGTACAGGGTCAAGCGAGAGTAGGGTGACCTGCTTCCAAGATCGGGAAGGTTAAGAATTTTGAATGGTTCCTGGAGAGGTAGAGGGTGATGTTAGGAGTTCAGGTTTATTTAAAGGTATTTCTCCTGCTGCTCCCTAGCTAATATTTAGTTTTCTTCCCAATTTCTGGGCTGGAAGCCTGATGTAAGTGAGCCTCAAGTGACAGAGCCCTATTTTTTTGGAGAGACCTTTCAACAGCTTTTAAATAATTTTATAATTTTAGGTGAAGACTCTGAGCACTAATGATTTATTCAGGCTCACAAAGCATTTCTAAGGAGCAGAGTCAGAATTAGAAGACAAATGTATTTTTTCCTAATGGAAAATATTAGAAAATGATCACATAGAGACAGACAATTTTTGCTGCACAACGTGTTACTCAGTCTGGTGAACATTCTTTTTAGTGTTTCTGAAACAGGATGTTAAAAGAAACTCTGTCTTGGTTTTTGCTGAGGCCTCAAAAGCTGAGAACAAAACCATATTTGCTGAACATGCTCATATTCCAGAGTGAAGTGTTAGGACACCTGTATTAGACATGCCAAGGATGTGGTCATCTAGGGTATGAAAGCACTGCGTAGAAAAATACGAATTGGTGGGTGCCTGAGGTTCTCTCTACCTTCCGCTCATCATGGAGGAGGATGACCAAGTGCTTTCTTTCTTTCTTTTTTAGTGTTTATTTATTTTGAGAGAGCGTGCACACACAAAAAAGAGCAGGGGAAAGGCAGAGAGAGAGAGAGAGAGAGAGAGAGAAAGAGAGAGAGAGAGAGAGAGAGAGAGAATCCCAAGCAGGCTCCATGCTGTCAGCACAGAACCCAATATGGAGCTCGATCTCATGAACCATGAGATCATGACCTGAGCCGAAATCCAGTTGGTAGCTTAACCCACTGAGCCACCCAGGCTCCCCATGGCCAAGTGCTTTCTGTTTACCCCAAGCCTTTTGGAGGCAGAGCCTGACATGAAGAGTTGGGGGCCCAGTGGATTGGTATCTTCCTCAGGTCTATGAGCTCTAAGGATGAGAAGTCACTGGGTTATGTGTGTGGGAAAACTGTACTTCTACCAATAGCAGGGGTGGTGGTGTTTCCCTGAGGACCATGCAGAAGAAAACACCATTAGAGCAAGTCTGGAAGGGGGTTACAGATGGTGGTAGTGGTGGGTGGCTGCTGGTAAGCTTTCAACAAGATAGTCTGTGTGGGGTGGATCACCAGAGCCTCAGGGCTGAGGTTGGGTTTGGAAGAGGCTGGTGGAAACATAGGTATCACTTCTGTCCTGGGATATGCAATGGGAGGCTTCTGGTAAGGGGTGAGGCATGGTGAGTTTCTGAGAAACCCACAGAAGTACCTTGTGAGTGTAAACATCTACCAACCTCAGAGAACAGCCCTCCACACCTGTTCTCCCCACTCCCTGGGGGGTCAGAAGCCACAGATGGGAGCGGGGAGTAGAAGGGCACGGTGAGGAATTGAAGCAGGTGCCAGCAACCACCCTTTCCTCCCTCACTGCAGACTTCCTGGGCTGCATCAGGCTCAAAGTAGGGACATTTTAAAGGATGTTCAGGGTTTGGTTATTGCCTTGCACTACACATTTCAGATACTGAAAGAGAAATTTCTTTTGGCTGAAAGTGACCTGAGGAATTTTTAGTATTTGAGAGTAGTCAGAAAAAAAAATATGAGATTTTCTTGAGATTTCATCCTCGGGCAGAGGAAGAACTAGCCCAAAGAGCAACTTTAATGCACTGTGTGTGTGTGTGTGTGTGTGTGTGTGTAGGGAGAGGGCAAAGGATAATAGTAGTAGAAATCTGTTTGTATGCTATGATACAATACTCAATCAAGTAAATGGTTTTACTTTTGTAGTGTCCTAGATAAAATCCATCTAATACCCACCAAGTTACCTAGTTCTTACAGATAAAATAACCTGCCTGTCACTAGTATGTAAGCATCTTGAGCATCAATTTGGTGGCTTTTTCTCTAACACATAATACAATGTCTGTCATATAATAGATACTCTATATAAATATTTTTGTCTGAGTAGCTGCTTGGAGGTAGTATCACTTACTGCTTAATAGTTAGATTCTGGATTCAGGGAAACCTGGGTTCAAATCACAGCTCCACCATTTTCTAGCTCTAAATTTAAAAATTTCAGAGAATTTTTAAAAGATTCTCTGTACCTTAGGTTCCTGTACTTAATATAGATATAATAGTTCTACCTCACTAGGTTTTTTTTTTTTCCAGAATTACATGAAATAATGTAATAGGAGATAAGCACATGGTCTGACTCATTAAGTGCTCAATACATAACAGATGTAGCTTATTATATTTTGTAAATTGTTGCTGCATGCATTGTATTACCCTCTCATAAAGAGCTTATACTCTGCACACATATTGTTGGTTTGAATTGAATTTTAGCCAAAAGAAACATGCTGCTTTTAAGAGGCAATGAAAATAATCCATCCCCCTTTTCGGTTCCCCCTTCCCATGTGTTTTAACCATATTATCTGGGTTGAGATAGGGGAGGACAGAACAGATCAAGAAAGAAAAAACCAGGAAGAGTTTTATAGTTTGTTGTACTCACAGTTCTCTGGGGAGAACACAGCATACAACACAAGGCCACTCAGAGGAAGCACCAATCAGGCAGGAGGCAGGAGGAGAGAGAGGAACTATGGGTAAGTGCCTCTGTCTTTGTTTCTGAGGGAAGGAAAAGGCCAGGCAGGGCAAACAGGTTTAGGTTTGGCTGATTTGAATACTTATGGTGAGGTCTGGGACTTAGGGGCTGGCCCTGGTTGTAGGTGCCTGGCCCTTGGGCAATTAGAGCAGGTGTATAGTAGCCCAGAGTGTGGCGGCTGATCTGGAAGGTGGTTGGGGATGTGGACTTAATTAGCTGCTTAAGAAGGGGAAATGACCACTCTGGTCGGGTTCTCAAAACTGGGTCAAAACAGTGTTTAAAAATCTATATTCTATTACATAGAGTCAAATATTAGCAGGGACTGAGGCTGAGGTTTTCACTAGGTAGGAGAATCTGTCATGTGCACACTGTAAATACTAAGTGCTGCAGATGCTCTCTGCCAGGCCAAGCTGTGAGCAGCCTAATGCTATTATCCTCAGTTCTCTTAATGTGTGAAAATTTTAGCCTAAGGGGAAACCAAAAGCATTATTGCTATTTAATATTTGCTTAGCATAGCATATTGGTGGAATGTTTCAGAATATTTTATGAATGACTCCCTAAGTACCTGAAAGTTGTGACCATGGCTATTTATGCATATTTATTGAATTTTTTTTTCTCTTAAAACCGTTGGATTTGGGTAAACCATAGATTGGCCCATAAATATTGAGTCTCTTAGTTTTTCAACTCAGATTCTCTCTACTGCCCTGCTAGAATATATGTCCCTGAGAAATGGGGGCATTGAGGAAACATAGACTATTATACACTGTTTTGCTTTTTGTTTCTTTGTTTTGATTTTTGGGGTAGAAAGGAGAACAAAAGGAGTCAGATGTGGGGAGTGAAAAGTTTAATACAGTGTATAGATTTGTAGTATTTACTGACTACAGTAGAAAACATCAGTTTTCTTGCCTATTATTTAAATTTTTTTTTTCAACGTTTATTTTTATTTTTGGGACAGAGAGAGACAGAGCATGAACGGGGGAGGGGCAGAGAGAGAGGGAGACACAGAATCGGAAACAGGCTCCAGGCTCTGAGCCATCAGCCCAGAGCCTGACGCCGGGCTCGAACTCCCGGACCGCGAGATCGTGACCTGGCTGAAGTCGGACGCTTAACCGACTGCGCCACCCAGGCGCCCCTCTTGCCTATTATTTAAAAATAGATCTCCGACGGGGCGCCTGGGTTAAGCGTCCGACTTCAGCCAGGTCACGATCTCGCGGTCCGGGAGTTCGAGCCCGGCGTCAGGCTCTGGGCTGATGGCTCAGAGCCTGGAGCCTGTTTCCGATTCTGTGTCTCCCTCTCTCTCTGCCCCTCCCCCGTTCATGCTCTGTCTCTCTCTGTCCCAAAAATAAAAATAAACGTTGAAAAAAAATTAAAAAAAAAAAAATAGATCTCCGAATGTGTCTCCCACATTCCTGTAATGAATAACAACCACATTAGTATTCTAAAGAAAATCCTGGTTATTAGATTTCTGTAGTAAAGAATTGTTTCAAAAGACCTTTACATTTTAAGACTATTTGCAATCTTGATACATTTTTATGTTACTGGCATCAAAATATTTTTAGTTCAACTGCCCACAGTTGGGAATAAACCTAGATTCTATCTTAAATATATATACTATATAAACATCTGATTATATAGCCAGTGTAAAGATACGGTCTATGGTTTTTACACAAACCATGGAAAGAAGGAAATGCAAATATTATGAGACCTATCTTACAAGCTTCCTGGCACCAGACATATATGTCAAGCTCATTCATATAAAAAAATGTATTTCATTTAAAAACTTAAGGTCACTAAGTAAATACAGTTTCAGTAAGCAAACAATTCAGATAAAAATTTATACATTTGCAAATACACTTACCTTCCAAATGAAAACTTAGAATGAGCTGCAGGAGTAGTTGTAATAACGTATATAGTCTGTATATTCGTAGAGAACATTTTATTCATAAGATATGAACCACCGAATGACTCATGGAATATAAAAAGAATGCTAACAGAAGTCCTTTCCTAGATGTTACAAACCATGTGACCTTGGGCAGACTGACCCCTCTGGGGTTCAAGTTTCTCAGCTGAAAAAGAGGGGGGTATATTAAATAATTCCTAAGGTTTCTTTATTACAAATGGCCATGGTTTCTTTTTTGCAACTTATTTCTCATTTAGGAAGAAAGTAGGTAAAATGCAAGGTATAAAATATGAGTTACAGTGTATAATAGGAAATAATGAACTTTGTCTTGGTATGTTCTTTTTTTTTTCAAATAGCTTTGTTGAAGTTCAATTGATATACAATAAAGTGTATATATTTAAGGTGTACTGTTGGCAAAGTTTTGACATTTGTGTACTTCTGTGAAATCAGCACCCCACGTTTCCTCAGGCCTTTGGTATAGCCCCTCATTTCTTCCCCTCCTTTTCCTTCTTCTGCTTTGTACCCAGGCAACCATTAATCTACTTTCTGTTCCTATAGTTTGGTTAGCATTGGATAGAATTCTATATAAATGAGATCCTACAGTATGTATACTTTTTTTTTTTTGGTCTTGCTTCTGTTACACAGCATAATTATTTTGAGAATCACTCATGTTATTGCATTTATCAATTGTGTAACCCTTTATATTGCTGAGTATTATTCCATTGTAAGAATGTGACCATCCATTCACCGATTGATTTACATTTGCGTAGTTTTCAGTTTTTACATATAACAGAGGATAAAGTTGTTATGAACATTCCTGTAGTCTCTATATGGACATATGCTTTCTTTTGGGTAGATATCTAGAAGGAATGGTTGGGTCTCGTGGTAGATGTCTATTTAACTTTTAAGAAACCACAAAACTGTTTTCTGAAGTGATTGTACCTTTTTATATTCCTACCAGTAGTATATGAGAGTTCCATTTCTTCTACATCCTCACCAATGACTGGTGTGGTCATTTATTTAAATTTTAGCCACTCCAGGGGCACTTGGGTGGCTCAGTAGGTTGAGCATCCAACTTCGGCTCAGGTCATGATCTCACAGTTTGTGGGTTCGAGCCCTGCATTGGGCTCTGTGCTGACAGCTCAGAGCCTGGAGCCTGCTTCAGATTCTGTCTGTCTCTCTCTCTGCCCCTTCCCAGCTCATGCTCTGTCTCTGTCTCTGTCTCTCTCTCTCAAAAATAAATAAACATTAAAAAAAATTAAATTTTAGCCACCCTAGTGGGTGTAAGGTGGTATCTCGTGGTTTTCATTTGCATTTTCCTAATGACTTACGATGATGAGCATCTTTTTATGTGCTTATTTGGCCTCTATATATCTTCTGTATTGAAGTGTCTGTTCAGGTTTTTTCCTTCCATTTGCAATTGGATTTTTTTCTTATTATTGAGTTTTTGGAATATATATTCTTTATATATTGTAGCTATTCTTACTTTTAAGACTTGTTAGGTGGGATCAGAGCGCCAAGTCTTGGACTAATTATCCCCAATACTGAGGTAAGATCCTTCTGTACTCTATACTCAGTTCCCTGTGAGTCATGAGGTTTTCCTGTCTGGTTGGTGGGAACAGGCACTATTGGACCCGTGTGAAAACCAGGCACCATTACCTATAATTGTTTGCAGTCATTCTTTCCTTGGCCTTGGGTAATCTTTGCAAGAACATGTATTGATCAGTAGTCAGCTGAAAACTTCAGAGACTCTCTGTAGGCCTCTGAGTTCACTTTTATGCAGTTTTCTCCTTTCTGGAACTCTGTCCTGAGAATTCTAGCTGCTTTGTTCTCAACTCAAGTTGTCTGTTGGGCACTTTTTGGTTTCCCCCTCCCTACAGCGTGGTTGGAAACTCAATACAATACACTGGAACAATTTTGGGGCTCACCTTGTTTGCTTCCTTGGAGATCACTGTCATTTGTTATCTGATATCTGATGCCTTGAAAATGCCTTTTATGTGTGTTTTTTTCTCTTTCTTTCTTTCTTTCTTTCTTTCTTTCTTTCTTTCTTTCTTTATTTCTTTCTTTCTCTTTGTTTTTTTTTGCTGCTTCAAGAGAAAGATAAATTTAGTCCCGTTTACTCCATTTGGCCATAACTGGAGTAACCTTAAAATTATTTTTTCTTTGAAGTTTTCACAAAGTCTCAATGTGAGCCACTGACCATTTGGGAACTGTATTTGCTTGCTCATAATCTCACTATTGTTAACATTTTGGTGTCTATTTCTCTAGTTCTCTTTTGATTCTCTTTTTCTTAAACAACTTTATTGAAATATAATTCACATAATGTACAATTCACCCATTTAATTATACAATTCAGTGTTTTTTAATATAGTCATAGAGATGTGCAGCCATCACCATAGTCAATTTTAGAATATTTTTATCACTGCAACAAAAACTTCAAACCCTTTATCTTTCACTGGTGACTCCCCTCCATCCCAGTTCTAAGCAACCACTTTTAGATTTGCCTATTGCATATACTTCATGTAAGTGGAATCCTATAATATTTGGTCTCTTGTGGTTGACTTCTTTCATTTAACATAATGCTTTTAAACTTCATCCATGTTGTAGCATGTAGCAGTACTTCATTCTTTTTTGTGGGCAAATAATATTCTATTGTGTGGAAATAGCAAAAATTTTAAATGTACTCATCTGTTGGTGGATATTTGGATTGTTTCTACCTGTTGGCTATTGTGAATATGGCTGCTCTGAACATCATGCACATGGATTTGTTTGAGTATCTGTTTTTAATTATTTGGTATATTTCTATGAGTGGAACTGCTGGGTTGTATGGTAATTCTATGTTTATGCTTTTTGGTGTGCTGTCAAACTGATTTCCACAGTAGCTGCATTATTTTATATTTACACCAGCAATGTACAAGTGTTCCAATTTCTCTACATTCTTGTAAGCACTTTGTTATTTTTCGTGTTTAAAAATTTATATATAGGCATCTTACCGGGCATGAGGTGGATTCTCATTGTGGTTTTGGTTAGCATCCCCCCAATTACTAATGATGTTAAACATCCTTTTGTGTATCTGATGGTTATTTGTATATCTTTAAAAAAATGTCTATTCAGGTTCTTTGCCCATTTTTTAATCAAGTTGTTTGTTATTGAGTTGTAAGAGTTCTTTCAATATTCTGGATACTAAATTCTTTTCAGATATATGACTTACAAAAATTGTCTTGCATTCTGTGGATTGTCTTTTCACTTTTGTGACAGTATCCTTTGATGTACAAAAGTTTTAAAAATTTGATGAAATCCAACTTACTGTTTTTTTTAAATTGCTTCTGCTTTTGGTGTCATATCTCAGAAAATGTTGCCAAATTTAACCCATAAAGTTTCACCTTTACATTTTCTTCTAATAATTTTATAGCTTGAGTTCTTATATTTAGGCTTTTGATCTATCTTGATTCAATATTTGAAAGTGCCTTGAGGTAAGGGTCCAACTTTATTCTTTTGCATATGGCTATTCAGATGTCCTAGAACCCTTTGTTGAGAAGGCTAGTCTTTCCCCATTGAATGATCTTGCTACCCTTGTTGAAAATGAGGTGACCATAGACATATGGGTTCATTTCTGGGCTCTAAATTCTATTTCAATGGTCTATATGTCTAGTTTTATGCTAGTACCATACCATACTAAGTTTTGAAATTGAGAAGTATGAGTCCTCCTACTTTGTTCTTTTTCAAAATTGTTTTGGCTATTTTGGGTTCCTTGAAATCCCATATTAATATTAGAATCAATTTGCCAATTTCGACAAAGGAGTCAGTTGACATTTTAATAGGGATTGCATTAAATCTGTAGGTCAATTTGAGGAATAGTGTCATCTAAAAAACACTAAGTTTCTAATTCATGAACATGTGATGATTTTCTATTCATTTAAATCTTCTTTAATTTTTTCAATAATGTTTTATAGTTTTTAGCATAGGTTTTGTATTTTTACTAAATTCATTCCTAAACATTTTATTCTTTTTTTAAAAGTTAATTTTCAGATTGCTCATTGCAAGTATATAGAAATATAACTGATTTTTGTACATTGATTTTATATCTTGCAAACTGGCTGAACTTTTGGTGGATTGCTTAGATTTTCTATATACAGGATGATGTTAATTGTGAATAGAGATAGTTTTACTTCTTTTTCAATATGAATAGATTTTATTTATTCATTTATTTTTGCCTAATTGCCCTGTCTAGATGTTGCATAGAAGTGGTGAAAGTAGACATTCTTACCTTGTAGGTTTAAGATTTTATTTTTAAGTAATCTCTACACCCAATGTGGGGCTCGAACTTACAGCCCCAATATCAAGAGTTGCATACTGTACTGACTGATTCAGCCAGGTGCTTCTCTTATGTTGTTCTTCATCTTAGAAGGAAAGTGTCCAGTTTTTCACCATTAAGAATTATGTTAGCTGTAGGTTTTGTTTATTATTATTATTATTTTTTTATAGATGACTTTTATCACGTTGTGGAAGTTCCCTTCTATTTCTAGTTTGTTGAATGTATCCATCATGAAAGTGTATTGAGTTTAATCAAATTCTTTTTCTACTTTCTATTGAGATGACCATGTGGTTTTTGTTTTTTGTTATATTGATAGACTGTATTACATTAATTGTTTTTCAGATGACATCTTTGTCTGGTTTTGATACCAGGGTAATTCTGGTGTCATAAAATGAGTTGGACAGTACTTTCTCTGCTTCTAATTTTTAGAAGACTTTGTGAAGTATTAATATTCATTTTTCTTTAAATGTTTAGTAAAATTCAGCAGCCATCTGAGACTGGCTTTTATTTGTAGATAACTTTTTGTTTACTAATCAATCTCTTTACTTGTTACAGGTTTATTTATAATATCTATTTTTCTTGAATCAGTTTTGACAGTTTGTGTCTTTCTAGAAATTTATCATTTTCATCTAAGTTATCTAATTTATGCCATACAGTTGCCCATGGTATTCCTTTATAATCCTTTTCATTTCTTTTTTTAAGTTTACTTATTTTGAGAGAGAGAGAGAGAGAGAGAGAGAAAGAGAGAGAGAATCTCAAGCAGGCTCTGTAGCTGAAATCAACAGTCAGATGCCACGCAGGTGCCCCGCCTTTTCATTTCTTTTAAGTTGATTGTAATGTCTGCTTTTATTTCTGATTCTAGTAATTTGAGTCTTTTCTATTTTAGTCAGCTTAGCTAAAATTTTCTCAAATTTGTTGTCTCTCTTTTCAAACAAAAATAATTTAATCTGTATATTCTTATGTTTGTGTGTATGTGTGTGTGTATGTGTGTGTTTTACATTTAACTTTTTAATCCAACTGGGATTCATTTCAGTATATGATATAGGGAAGGAATCTCACTTTTTATTGTAAAATAGTTAACCAATGATTCCAGTACTGCTTGCTGAATAATTTATCTATCTCTAATGATTTGAAATACCACCTAATCATACACTGAGTTTTTACATACACTGTGGATTATTTCTAGGCTTTCTCTTCTTTTGTGTACGCATATCTACCAATTCTTATGATGGATAGCACACTGCTTTTAATTCTTATTATTTTAGCATTTATAAAAACCTCTAGTAATTAGAAAAAAACTTCCCTCTCACTATTTCTTAGACATTTTTGTTAGCTATTTCTGTCCATTTATATTCCAGCTAATCATTAGAATCACTTTGTCACATCACCTCTCTTCTCTCTACACCCCCTTCCCCAAATTTCCTTTGGGAGTTTATTTGATCTGAAATAAATTCATATACTACTCTGAGAAAGATTGACATTTTAAAATATTGAAGGTACATGTTGTAGGTGCTTTCCTTCCCTTTGACCTATTTTTAGTGTTGCTGACCAGTAGATTCCTGAGCTTCTTCAAGTGGAACTATGGAACTATACTTGGCCATTTCCTTATTTCTCAGGTCTTCTCTTTCTTCTTCCTTTCTGTCTCCATTAGGACTTTATTCTAAACAATCCCTTATTAACCTCTCTCTTTCCCCACACTGCTTCTCACAGTGAGAAAAATTATCTTTATCTATTTTTTTTCTTAGAAGCCATGGGGACTGTCAGTTGCTTAATTCAACCAAATAGGCCTTTACTCTGAATTTAAAAATGTCTTCAACTGTCATCTAGAATCTCACTCCCCCCAAGCCCACATGTTTTTCCCAGCCCCTCCACTCACATTTGGATTCCTCTCCTACTACTTCTTGGTTTCTAACTTCTACTTCAGCAAAACAAAAGTATTATATTTCTTTACTTTAGCAAAGCAAAATTCAGTGACATATATAATTCACCAAACACTCATCTACAGAAGATCATACAGACACACTGTTGTGCAGTATTTATTACTTAGTATCTTCCATAAAAATTCATATCCTCTTCTTCTTCTGACCCTTGCCCAAAATACACTTGAGAGAAGACGTATGTCCATTTTAATGCTACTCCAGTCATTCCTGAAGCTTTTTTGTGGTGACATTATTTAGTTGTAATTGATTATACAGAGATGCCTTGTTTAAAAAAGTACAGTGTACAAACATTTATAATATATATAAGATTATGATTACTTGTATAAATTTGATTCACCATTGGATTCATTTAAATGTTAGCTTATATGTTTTGGAAGCTATAAAAATTTAAACTGGGAACTGTTGTTTCCAACAGTGTGAAATCTCTATGTACTTATAAATCAATAATTACAAATAAATAAAATGGATTGCTTCAAACACATGGAAGAATATAAACCTTAGTATAATTTAAAACATACATGAAATTTATTATTTAATGCTTTGAAATTATATCTTCTTTACAAAGCTATTCTTGGGTGTTCATATTTTTCAAATACCTACTGTGGATACAGTTTTTAAAAATCTTTCTATAAATTCAGTCCATGAGGGAAAATGGATTAAAATCATTATGCCATTAGAGGACTCCCTCACCTAAATTCACCCACCCTGGACATTAACATAATGAATGCAGAAGACAATATGAACAGAGAGGGACCTTTTTCACCCTTTGGGAATCAGAGACTTCTAGTAGAGGACACTTATATTGAGTCTTGGAGCAGGAATAGAAGTTAACTAGACAGTGGGGTGAGAGAGGCGAGCATTCCAAAAGTAGCAAGGGATATATATGCAGAAACTTGAGAGAATGTGACAAATGTGAGAAATTACTAATATTCAGTATTGCTGGAACAAAGGATGCCTATGGGATTATGGGGAGATATGACCAGAAAGTTGAGCTGAGACCAAGTCATGACAAGCTTTGGCCTTTATTCTTTAGGCAATGGGAAATTGCTTTCAATGTATATCATGAAGGAAATATTCCTATCAGTATATTACAAAGTTCTTATCAGTATATTATGATGCTCCTATCAGTATATTATAAAGGAAAAAAAACTAAAATACTGCTTCTTTTATAATGGTCAAGGCAACCTAAAAAAAAAAAACAACAAAGCACTAGCTTCCTCTTATGAAAAGAGTATCAGCATATCAGGTTCACAACTAACTTCTTTCTGAGTTTCTTAGATTTTGTTTTTTTGTAAAGTACTTTTATCTTGTTTTCAAAGATCCAAAGTATAGAATTGTTTACTTGTTTCTAGCAGCTATATTTTTGCCTTCACAGATTGTCCCTGTCTTTGAATGTGCCTTTTGAAATGGTGTTTTCCAATTTGATTCTCAGGAGTAAGGCCTCAAGCGTGAAAAACATGATTTTTTTTTTCTTAGAAGCAAGCGAGCTTTCCTTCTTTCCTGATGTACACAGATGGTTTCAGGATGTATCAATGCTGAAAGCCATTTACAGTCAAAAGATTTTTTTGATCTTTGGCAAGCCCTAGAGGGAAGAGGAGATTAATGTCACATGTCATTCCCAACATCAGACTGGAGGAAGGGTTAGTAACTACAATGAATGTTTGAGTCTTAAGTTTAAGAGAAGCTTGCACCTTCGGCAATATTTGTGCAGCATGGCAGTGATGACTGAGAAAACATGCAGGACTTCTAGGAGGGGCTGGGAGGCACACTGGTTGCCTTGGGATGCAGTGGGAAAGGAGGGGTGACTGTTCCCCAATTTTTAAAATCAGTGAAACTTTAAAAAGTTACTTTGTATAATTGTAGTTATTTCCTGAGGGATTTTGTTGTTGTTGTTGTTATTGGTGGTGGTGGTGGTGCTTTGTTTTGGCTGCAAAATCAAAAAGACTAAAATAATGAAGTTATGAGGAAGGAGCTCCAGTCACTGGGGAATGAAGGATAGAGAATTAAGCTCCCAGTCTTCGCCACTGGGCTCTTAATAGAATATGAAAGTTGCACTACACATCAAACCCATTCATTTCCTCAGAAGGTCTGAGTAGCTAACACTCTGACATCACACCATGATTTGGGAGTAGAGGTGACCAAGAATGGAACAGAAGGAAGAGGTAAACCTGAGGTTCAAAGGTGATTTTTGTGCTTCCAACAGAAATAGAATGGAGTAGGCACAGGTGATGAATAAATTAATGAATTAGCTAGTTCAGGAGAAGAAATGTACACTTCAAAAAGTAGGCTGTGCCTTTGATTTTTTCCTTTTGATTGTTTTCTTTCAATTTTTACAGAAAGCCCTTTTCAAAATAGCAGTTTAATATGCCCTAAAGAAGATAAGGAAAAGAGCTTTTGTTTGAATTGAAATCTGGGCCAGAATTTAAAAAGGGAATGGTGTATCCTTGAGGTCCTGGCAAGGTAATGGTAATGGCAGTGAAAAAGTTCTCAGGAGGTGGTGAAGTTTCAGAAGTGAGTGAGTAAAGATCACTTGTATGGTTACTGTTCCCATGAGAGATTCTCCCCGTGAGCTCTTCTGTGCTGAAAACTGGAAGGAATTTGCATTAACTTGGGAGGCTATTTTCTTGGAAAAGCCTTTTAGACCTTAAGTTACTTGCAAAAGACTGTTTTGACAAGGTTCATGAAAATGGTGTCAGGAAAAGGAAATTACTTGCTTTAATAACTCTGACATTATTGGTGTTCAGTGTTTTGCATTCCGTTTGGTGATTTGCATACAGATGGGGCCATGTGGACTCAGAACAGAGTTCCTTTGTGTTTCTTTCCATTTCTACCACTACAAGAAAATGAGTCAGACATGCAGATCAACTTGTCCTAAAAGAGCCAGTGATTTTAATTAGTTTTAAGACAGAAGTTAACCTAAATACGGCATTGGGATTAGAATTGGAAGAATATTGTTCTGTTTAACTGTTTTTATCTTAGCCTAGCACCTACAAAACTTTCACATTTCCATTGGATTTCAGAGCTGGTGGGGCTTAGAAATCACATAGTTCAGTCTCCTAGCTTTGGGTTAGCTTTTCCCACTGTTGTGCTTTCTCTCTTTAAAAAATGTGAAACACAATGGCTATCCATTAAGTTTAGGGAACATAAGTATCCTTAATGCATCCTTGCTGATTTAGATTTTGATTTTTCTACAGATGTTGTAGTCAATTCATGTGTTACTACCTGAATGTAGAAATTGTTGCACTGGACATCTCTGAACCTTGTAGACTTGAGGATCCTTGAATCTTTGAAGCCTTTTAGGAACACATCTTGACATTTCAGAGATACAACCTTTTTGAGACTCAAACTCCCATCTTTAAAACGAAGTATTACAAATTGTCCTTCTGTCTTATGAGAATTCAAGCTATTTGTTCAACATTCCACTTGTCTAGAATACTCTGCCTCTTTTCTTCACCTTTCTTTCCTTGAAAACTCTGCTCAAGTCTCAGTTCCTCCAAATGTAATGATCTCTTTAGCTTCCTTTACATTACTATTCAAATCTTTTGGCAAGTGATGTCATTACAAGGTATTTTTTTTTACACTGTGGTTATTTATTATTATGTGACTTTTAGCATTTTGATACCTTATATAAGCTCCAGATTGCTTTTAAAGGGTGAAAGCCATGACCTTTCCAACTTCACGTTGTTTTTTAAGTTTATTTAATTATTTTGAGAGAGACAGAGGCAGCACGAGTGGTGGAGGGGCAGAGAGAGAGGGAGAGAGAATCCCAAGCAGGCTCCATGCTGCCGGTGTAGAAATCAATGCAGGGCTCTGTCATATGAACCATGAGATTGTGACCTGAGCAGAAACCAAGAGTCGGACGCTTAACTGACTGAGCCACCCAGGCGCCCCCAACTTTACATTTAATAGAATGCATCTTTAGAGGGTTTAGTACATATTATATGTTTAGCAAGTAATTATAATTTTGATTTTATATTGCCATGCATATTTTGTTCTTAACAAAAACACTTTTACAAAAGCTTAGCAAATGGAGGTGTACATTAAGACATTTATTTTTAAAGTGCAGCACTTTGGATCTCTTTTATTTCTTAGTGTGAAAGATACATCTATAATATTATATCTATAAATTTAATATCTACACTATTAATTTACCTTATGTTTTAAACTTAGCATTATAAAAATACAGTTATTATTTTTGGTGACAGTTTCTAAGCTCAAAATTTTGAAACATCTTGAATCTGTGTTCGAATATGTCATTTTGATACTAAAAATAAAATTCTGACAATAAAATGTCAAGTTCTATGAAAGCAGGAAATAAGGCAAATGTATTTTTATTGAAGAGACTGTGGAAACCAAGTCACTTCAAAAGAGATCAAAATTAGAGAATACTTTGTTCTAAATATCTAAATATCCCAGCTGAGGTAATAAGTACTACAGTTAGGTCTTAAAATTGCCTAAAACATTATGAGGTGATGGGCCCTGAATTTTTATGAGATTTAGCTCCAAATCTCTGATTCACATGTGTTTTATAAAGGTAAAGAACTTGCTATTTTTTGCTCATCAGATCCAATCAGCATAATGTCAACAATGTAAGGACCAGTGGATTCCTTTCTTATTGCTTCTATAACAAATTACCACAAAGTTGATGTCTTACAACAATACAAATCTATTATTTTATAGTGATAGTGGTCAGAAGTCCTAAAATTAGGTGTTGGCATGGCTACATTCCTTCTGGGAACTTCAGGGGGAAATCCATTTCCTTGGGGTTTTTTTCAGCTTTTTTAGGACACCTGCGTTTCTTAGCTTGAAAGCCCCTTCCTCTCTCTTCAAAACCAACAGATAGCATCTTCAAATCTTTCTCTCTTTGTCTCTCTTACTTTCTTTTCTTCTCTCTCAATCTCTTTCTGATTTCTGATGTCGTCATTCATTGTATTTTCTTCTTTCTCTCTCTGACTCTGACCGTCCTGCCTTCCTCTTATACTGACCTTGTGATTACCAAACAGACTAAATTAAATTAGGATGTCCCCCTTCTCCATGCAGAGATCTGACTCTAGTTGTGAGTCTAATGACAATAAGTTGTTGGGATAATGGATTTCCCCCTTGAGGGGATAAGCCCTAGAAACATGGGCATCCTGCCTGGACAGCTGTTCTGGTGAGGTTAATATAATGTTTTTAAGCAAGGGAAGGCTCCCCAGATCATAGCAGAGCAAGCTTCTTACACTGGCAGAAGAGGTTCAGAATTACTTGAGTTTTCAAAATTCTAAGTTTCATCTAAGTGAAAATAGATGCCCCTATTTGTCCACTGACCTCCAGCATCATAACTTTCAAGGGAACATTAACTGGTTGTGAATCCTGTAAATCAAAAAATTAAATTTTGTATTTGTTTTTCAGCAATATTGGTCTTATGGATAAAAGACATAAGAGATTCTTTTAGGGCTGCCATAGAAACTTTTTACTTCTATGACAGACTTGAAATGAGAGTTTAAAGACCTAAGGGTCTTTTTTCTCTTTTTTTAAAAGGAAGTCAGTGACCTCAGAAGAATCCAGCTCATACTGCTGTCTTCGTAATTATCTCCATTGACATATTGACCTAATGGTCAAGTGCAACAGCTGCTTGAGCCCCCACAGAACTCTATCACACTCATCTAGAGCTGATAATTTGCTTAAGTATTAATGTCACCATGTGTATCTTGGATTTTTCACCTCCCATTTCTCTTTGGCTAGGAATTCAGTAGTACATTGAAGTCGAAAGACATGATCCAAATGGAATTCAACATGGGAACATGTTAGAAAGGCAAATTCTCAGGCCCTGCCCCAGACATACTGAATCAGGATCTCCAGGAGAAGGGCCCAGGGATCTGCGACTTACAAACCCTCCTGGTGATTTTGAGGAATGCTCAAGTTTGAGGAGCAGGAACCATCTCTAGGTTTGCTGAAAGAACAAAAGGAAGAGGTTGTAATTATTACAACTTAGAAGCTCAGAGCAGGAGACTTTGCAGAGCTGAAATTCAGACCTCTGAGGAGGAGGTGTACTGCTTGGTGGTCCTGGAATCTGAGTTCCAAAGAGGTTCTCCATGGGCTTGGGACCCGTACCTCTGAAGACAGGGCATTCTCTGGATAGTGATTTCTCTGGGTGTGGGGGGAGAGAGTGGCGCTAACTCTGCAAGTGTTGGAAGAACTGCAAACTGATTCACTGCCGCTGCAGGAAGGAACCGCCGTTTTCACTGCTGAGGTGAGGAAGCTGGGCTGGGAGGATAGGATGCTTATAGGAACTGCAAGATGAGTCTCTTCCTCCTCCTTGAGACTTGCATTCTCTCTCCAGTGCCCTAGGTGGGAAGGGCCTAATGTGGATCCAATCTGCAATGCAGAAATAGGGTTTGCAGAGTCCTGGCCTGGCATCAGAAAATAAGAGTATAGAAGGGAGGGTTTGAAACAGAGAGACAATAACTTAGTGAGTAATATAATTAATTGTTGGAGCTTCCTGACTAATTTGTTTTAAGAAAAAGTATAAGAAGTGTTTAGCCATTAATAGAAAATTAATTCTGAAAATACAAGTTCCCAATAATTTCTTTAGGCCAGTGGATTCATTTAATAAATAAATAATTGCTCTTTTTTTTTAAGTAATTTTTTTTAATGTTTATTTTATTCTTGAGATAGAGACAGAGCATGAGCAGGGGAGGGGCAGAGAGAAAGGGAGACATAATCGGAAGCAGGCTCCAGGCTCTGAGCTGTAAGCACAGAGCTCAATGCGGGGCTCAAACTCGTGAACCATGAGATCATGACCTGAGCCAAAGTTGGGCAATTGACTGTCTGAGCCACCCAGGTGCCCCAATAATTGTTCTTTTAAAGGCTTATGTGTTAGCCCCTATGCTGTGGCTTTGTCACCCTATAAGACAGAAAGGGCCCCTGCCCTCCGGAGAATAACTTTTACTGGGGAGGCATTTTAGCTAATGTGTATCATGATATTGCAACTCATACTCTTATCACGTATACTACTCATACCTGTGAATTGTGATTTAAAAAATATAAAGTTAAATGCAAAATAACTTGGAAGCAGAAGCTGATAAAATTCTCTTAACTGCTGTTTTGATTTCAACTGTGGATTATCAGGAAGATTTTATTGTTCTTATTGATTTTAATATGTGGCATAAATTATACATATGTATAACTTAATAGTAAAATATTAAAAATACAGCAGATGGATGCTCTGTAGGGCACATCTCACTATATGACTTCTCTGGTAATTGCCTGGTCCACATACCACTTAAGTTCTTGTACAAATTCTTTAGTGAAGAACCAAAAATGGACTTGGAAGTAAAGAGCTCAGTTCTCACAGACTGTTCATAAGGAAGCTGGGGAATTAATAAAATAGTGTTGTTCGTGTGGCCAGTTTCCCATGGAGGAAGGCCAGGTTGGCTGAGTGGTTTTTGAGTGTAGGATTTTGGGGTTTCTGAGTTTTTAGACTTTGTTTATAAATAGCTTGCAAGCATTTGGCTTGGATTTACAGTACATGTTTATCTGAAGCCCCCAAAGACAGCTGTATATGAACACTTATCTATCATCTTGTAATCAAGGGGGAAATGAGCTACAGATTTCCTGATTTCTTTGCCAGAGGCAATGACTTTCTTCCAGCAGCATAAACGCAGATGCAGGGGACCATTCCATTGAAACCTCTTGCAGAGTTCATGGATATTTGCCCTTGAGATGACTAGTTCTGGTGCTCAGTTTGGGTTTAAAATAAGTTATTTTTAAAATATCTATTTTGATACCATGGACTTTTTAAAGAGTAAAGCCATCATGAGTACTAAAAAATGGACTTTAACCTTCAGCCATAATAAGCTATAATATTATTATACCTTAAAATGATAAAGCACTGTGATATTCAAAGCATATTTTCATGCATTATATTTTTGTTTGTAATTAAGAAGTCCTGTAACATAGAAAGGGCAGCCATTATCATCATCATTTACAGATAAAAAAAACCCGAGTCCTCAACAGGTTAAATGATTGCCTAAGGACGTAAACTGATAAATGGTGGATTTAAAACTGAGACACTGAGCTAACTTTTTAAATGTTTACTTATTTTTGACAGAGAGAGAGACAGAGCATGAGCAGGGGAGGGGCAGAGAGAGAAGGAGATACAGAATCCAAAGCAGACTCCAGGCTCTGAGCTCTCAGCACAGAGCCCGACGTGGGGCTCAAACTCATAGACCGCGAGATCATGACCTGAGCCGAAGTCGGACGCTCAACCGACTGAGCCACCCAGGTGTGCTGTAACTTTTTAAATGCAAGTTCTGGGGGCGCCTGGGTGGCGCAGTCGGTTAAGCGTCCGACTTCAGCCAGGTCACGATCTCGCGGTCCGTGAGTTCGAGCCCCGCGTCGGGCTCTGGGCTGATGGCTCAGAGCCTGGAGCCTGTTTCCGATTCTGTGTCTCCCTCTCTCTCTGCCCCTCCCCCGTTCATGCTCTGTCTCTCTCTGTCCCAAAAATAAATAAACGTTGAAAAAAAAAATTAAAAAAAAAATAAATGCAAGTTCTGATTTATAAGCATTTTGCAATTTAATTCTAGTAAAAAAAAAATAAGAAAATAACAAGTATGTTCTTGTCTTGAAATGGGAAGGAATCAAAGAAAGAGCCATGAACCAGAGACCTGGGCCCCATCCTAGTTTTGCCAACCCCTGAGTGATTTTGGGCAAACTGCTATTCTTTCCGGGCCTAGTTTTGTCACCTATACAAAGAAACTGTTGAACTAAATTATCTGTAGTGTCTCTTTCAGACATACCATTGTATGAAATAATTCGTGTTCAACTGTCTAAGTTCTAGATTTTTCTAGGCGATTCATTTCTCTTTACCATCCCCTCTCTATGCATTCCTCCTACCCCCATACACATCTGACTGAGGATCTAATTTCATACATGTGAACTGTGCAGACCTCTAAAATTCCAATGATGAAACATATGTCCTCCGTGAGATTGCCACCATGTTTGTGCCTTATCTAACATTGCCTGAAATTCCCAAAATAGAACCTCTTTTTAGATCGTGAGAAAGTTGGCAGATACTGTATATTAATTTGCTAGGGATGCTCTAACAAAATACCACAGACTAGGTGGCTTAACTAACAGAAATTTACTTTTTCACAGTTTTGGAGGCCAGGAGCCAAGTAGAAGATGTCAGCAGGTTTAGTTTATTTTGATGCCTCTCTCCTTGCTTTGCAAATGGCTGCCTTCTTACTGTGTCCTCATATGTTACCTTCTGGGTATGTATGTTATCTGTTTTTTTTGTTTGTTTGTTTTTTGTTTGTTTTTTACATTTCTTTTTCGAATGGCATTAATCATATTGGGTTATGTCTCACCCTCATTGCCTCACTTAAACTTAAGTACCTCTTTAAACACACTGTATCTAAATGCAGTCACATTCTGAGTTATCAGGGGTAAGTTCTTTAACATGTGAATTTGGGAAGAGACATAATTCAGCCCATAATGTACTGACTCTAGAAAGATTCACTTACAGCATTCTGTAGGAATAAGGGAATAAAGACCACCAAAGTGGAGATGGATATAACTGGAGGAACAGGTATGAAGTCTGGAAGGGAGAGTTGCCAATGAAGTGGATTAGGGCATCCAGAAGACACCCTTTGCTGAGCATAGGCTGTGCTCACTGCTGTCCTTATAGAGGTAATGACTTGGATGAAAAGAAATGAACTTAACTTATGATGTCTCAATATTATTACTCCTTTGTTTCAGTGCTTTAGAGGCCTTGTCAGAAAAATGAAACAGCATTCTGTGTTTTCAGGCTCAGAATTTGCTGTTTTCCCTCATCCAGAAGGCATATACCTTAACTGTGTTTTAGTTAGACTACAAGCAACTTTTTAGCTAAAGAATTTCTCCCTGGCAATAGAGACAGTCTACTAAACACTACAATATAATACTTGGCTACTTTTTACAATTATTGGGTTATTGCTGGATATTTGTATTTATGTGTGTGTGTATATATATATATATATATATATTTTTTTTTTTTTTTTTTTTTTTTTTGAGAGAGAGAGAACAAGTTGGGGAGAGGCAGAGAGAGAGCGAGAGCGAGAATCCCAAGCAGGTTCTGTGCTGTCAGTGTGGAGCCCTACGTGGGGCTCAAAGTCACAACTGTAAGATCATGTTCTGAACTGAAATCAAGAGTTGGATGCTAATCTGACTGAACTATCCAAGCACCCCACTGTATATTTTTCCATGTTCAGGCTGGATAACAGATAATTCAGTTGCCTCAGGTAGGTTTGTGCAAGTTTTCGGTTTTTCATCCCAGACACCAACGTGACATACATGTCATGACTCATAATGCCTAGATTGCACTGTCCAGTGTTAGCCACTAGCTATTTAAATTTGAAGTTGAATTAATTAAAATTAAATAAAATATAAATTTAGTTCCTCAATTGGACCAGCCATATTTCAGGTGCTCAGCAATCATGTGTGACTACCATATTTGACAACGCAGATGTAGAACATTTCCCTTATCACAGAAAGCCTATTGGGTAACACTGATCTAGATTATTTTTCATATAGATACCAATCGATAAAATACATTCTCACTTAATGGAATCAAACTTGCACTGTAAAAGATTTTATTTCTGTATCACTTAGCAATGTATTCGGCTGTAAATAAAAAAAACCCCTCAACCACAGTGGCTTAAACAAAGGAGGGTTTATTGTTCCTATTGTAGATTCAGCTCTTCAATAGTGTCAGGGCTCATATCTCCTTGATTTTCTTAGTCTTTCCTTCATGGTTGAAAGGTGGCTACTTTGGCTCCAATCATTATATCCATATTTAAGAAAAGAATAAGGTGAGAGGAAATGTGTGGCATCTGTATTAGGAAGGAAAAAGCTTTCCCAGAAATCCCTTAGCCAACTCTGGCATGTGTCTAAGCCACAAGGATTTTCTATGCCCACTTACTTGATTATGGTTAGGAATAATGGATTGGAAACAATGGTTAGGACAGCCAAGCAACAAGCATTGTCTTCCACAGCTTTCTAATAGGGTTTGTGAAAAATAGTTCCCTATATCACAGGGATATTAGCAAGAAGCAAGAGATTATATCCTATCATTCCCCTAAAGAGGACAAGTGTTGAAGGTCTGGATTTTCTGCCTATTCAACCAGCCATATTCCTAACATTTACAGAATAGGAAGGTGTTCTATATATGCTGAGTTATATATGCTGGCTGTGATGATGGTGAACACATAGAACAATTGAGAAAGTATGTCTGTTATTGAAAGCAGTGTGATGAAGTGGAAAGTGGATAGATTTTCTTTCACCTGTCAATGTAATTAGTAAATTGAGAAGGTCACTTATCCTAAATTTGATAATCTGTAGGATGTAGATTGTTGTGGAATCAAAAGGGCCAACATGTGTGAAAAGTGTCTGGTGTGGAAGAGCCACTTCACAAACATTACTTCCGTATCCTACTTCTTTTCATACAGTGTGCAGAGTGGTCTCCAACTGAGCTCTCAGAAATTATCACATAATATGTCACAAAATTTCCAAATACGGATTGAAGTATTAACGTGAAGTCCTAGCCGGATCACATGTACTCAGAAAAACTATCTTAAGTCCTTTGTTTAAATCTGGCGATGCCAGACTTACTACAGTGTGTCCTTTTATTTCCCTGAAGTTAAAAATTAGAAGGAAGGATTAAAGATTTTTTTCCCCTTAAATTTCTTTTACTTAGTTAACTTGCAGATCTGGACATAATTTACAATAAAGTTGACCTCTGCTTAGTAAGCTTCAGAAAATAAATTGCCTCAGAGAGGAAGCACACATGAAAGAGGAGGTGATCAGAGGAACAAATGTGGGGGACGATGACAGGCAGGTTTTCTGTGTTCTGAGCAACTTTAGGACAGAAGGATGGTTGTCAAAAGAAACCAGTTGGGCCCCCCAAAAAAGCCATTCTGGAGAAAGAGGAAGAGGCTCATGATGATTTACAAAAGAATAAAGTCTTATCTAATATTAACAGCGAGAGCCTTGAAGGCATACAACCATCCTCAGGGTGAGCAAGGCAGAGAGAAAAGTAGGAGGTTAGAGCAATCATTTTGAATTGCTACTGGTTTTTTTCCTTAGATATAGTGGCCTCCTGGGGCTGCAATCAACTTAATTATACCTACATCAAAAGGAGTAGCACAAAGGGATCAGGTCTATCTGAGGAAAATCTACAGTAATAGTTGCTCTGATGGAGAGGAATCTGAGAATCCTAAATTTCCCCTGAGGAATTAAACGGGTTACAAATTCTACTGGCTTTTGTATGTAGTAGCCAGGATTTTGAAGATGGAAAAAGGAGCTTTCTTCTTTGTTGTTGTTATTCAAGTTGAAGTCTTTCCAAAACTTGTCTTAGGTACCTTACTTCTGAGATGAGACCCTTTACCTGGAGCCTTTGGTACATGTAAACAGCAAGAAGGAATTCACAGAAGGGGAGTTAGAATGACTGAACAAAATGAGGTTAACAGGGGCGATCAGTAAGTTTGGCTAGACAATGAGGAAGAGAATGGTAACCATTTGGTTCTGTACTTGGAAAGCAGTAAATAGCAAGGGCCAAAAGGAATTATTTGCTGTGTTACTTGGGGCATAATGAAGCATAACGAGGTAAAATGAAAGAAAGGAGAATTTAGTGAGTATTTGAAATGCCTACTGCCAGGAGCAACTACAGGTTAGCCTTCTTAGAACAGGCCTGATTTAACACAACAGGCTTTCTCTGGGATTGAATGTCATCCATTTCACTGTAGAATCCTTCCAGAGAGGCACTGTGAACATCTTTAATGACGATTTAAAACTCCCTTAGGCTGTCACTAGAAATAATGTTGCAAAAAGCAATTCTCTATTCTATTGTTTTCATTGTCAACCATTTAAAACTGCATGCTTTTTCCCCTTCTTTAACAAACACTCTCATGGTTTGGGTACCCACAAAACTCGAGCTTCAAATAAGGATTTAGTGCACATAATTTATTTGGGGAAGTGGTTTCAGGAAGTAGGAGTAAAAGAGGGAGGAGTGAGATGGGAGAAGGAAAAGCCAAAAAAAGGCTGCATTCTAAATTCTCTACTATTTGTAGGCAATGAGGGTTCAACTCAGAATACCATCCGGAATTCTCCCTTAGGCCTGGTGGGAGCGTTTATCTAGTGGCTTCCATTGTCGTTGGTTGAGGGTAACCTTCAGAGATAATAACTTCCCAGCACTTCCAGACACTGGCTTCCCACAGATTTGGTAAAAGGTCCTAAAGCAGAAAAGGAAAGGTTTCATGAAGTGTGAAGCTGTAAGATATATGGAACGGAGGTGGTCCAAGCAGATGAACTCAAGCCTCAAGCAAGGTCTGCTACAAACCCAATTTACCTCCCGAAGCACCTAACTCATCAGATTCAGACTTGCTTGGATGGAGGACAAAGCACTTTATATGGCAACTTTGACTCTGCAATGTCAGAGATGGTGCCCTTCCTTCAAAGCCTAGCTTTTTCCATACTTGCAGCCTCTGCATCCTCTTTCTTATTGTGCCCTCTCGGGACTTCATTAACTGCCAGACTGTTTTCCCAGTTTTACACAGAAATTATAATTCTCTGTGTTGCCATTAGCTTTTACAAACCTGACTCATTCAATGCATTGCCAAACAAACAGCTACTCCATCATCTTTTGTGCAACTCTGTACCTAGGAAAGTGGTTTGCATTCAGTATATATTCAATAACTGTGGGTTGATTAGTTTGTTTTTCATTTATATCCATTTTCCAAAAATTGGAAGTGCAATGTGTGCACATGATAAAAATTCAAGCAGTGCAAATGTTTATACAGTGAAAAGTCATTCTTCCTTTTACCTTGGGCTTCCAATTCCCCTTCTCTGATATAGTCATTGTTTTTTTATTAATAAAAAAATTTAAATTTATTTTTGAGAGAGAGAGAGTGAGAGAGAGAGAGACAGACAGACAGACAGACATAGTGAGAGCAGGGGAGGGGCAGAGAGAGAGGAAGACACAGAATCTGAAGCAGGCTTCAAGCTCTGGGCTGTCAGCATAGAGCCAGATGTGGGGCTCGAACTCACAAACCATGAGATCATGACCTGAGCCAAATTTGGACACTTTACTGACTGAGCCATCCAGGTACCCCCCCTATAGTCATTGTTAATAATTCTTTATTTATTATTGCAGAAATTGTCTGTGGATGTACAATTATATACCCATTAAAATACAAATGAGATCATGTTGTATACATGATCTGTACCTTAGTTTTCACTGGACAAATATGTCAAAGATTGTTCGATAACAACACATATAGACCTACATCATTCATTTTAATCACTGTCTGGTGTTCCATGGTACAGATGTGTTATTCATCAATCTGATTTTTCTGTTTTCCTAAATATTTCCAGTACCATAATAATCATAACATGGTAGTTAATTTCTCCCTTTTATCAGCCAGGATAGACTCAGATGTGCTGTGACATGTTAGTTTTTATTGTGGTAACAAATTACCACAAGTTTAGCAGCACAAAACAATACAAATTTATTATCTCTCAGTTCCTGTGGGTCAGAATTCTGGGTATGGGTTTGTTTGGTTCTCTCTTCAGACTCTCACCAACCTGAAAATCAAGATGGCAGCTATAATCTCATCTGAGGCTTGAGGTTCTCTTCCAAGCTCACTGGTTGTTAGAGATCATATCCTTGTAGCTGCATGACTACAAGTCATTTTCTTGCTAATCGTCATTTGGGGACTGCTCTCAACTCCTAAATCTGTTCTTGTCCATAGACAATTAATGACATTTCAAGCCAGTTGAAATGTCTGGTTGTACTTTTTATCTCTTTTAAGGGACCTAATCACTTGATTAGGTCAAGCTCACCTAGGATAAGCTCCCTTTTGATTATCTCAAAGTCAGCTGATTAAAGATCATAATCATATCTGCAAACTTTCTTCTGGCCATATCATAGGGGTGATATTTCACCATATTCACAAATCTTGCCCATACTGAAGGGGAGGGGATCAGGGGGCCATTTTAAAAGTTTCTTACCACTTGTAGTAACAAGCACCTCCAAAGTATCAGTAGTTTACAACAATGAAGGCTTATTTTGCACTCAAGCTATATGGGCAGCATGGGATTTCAAAGGGGCTTTGCTCATAGTTTTCATTCAGGGACCTATACAGAAGGGACACTTGCCTTTTGAACATTGCTGATGGCCGTGCCAGTGGGAAAAGAGAGATCTGGATGGTCTTGCTTTGACAATGCTTTACTCTCAATTTATTGGCCAGAATTACATGACCCCATTACCATATGAGGACCAGGAAGTACAATACTGCCAAATGCCTAAGAAACTGAAATATCTGGCTAACCACTTTCACCTATTTATATATCTAGGTTGTCACAAGTAGGCTAATGTGGTACTCATTTATCTTCTTCAGGAAGATCCTCTGAAATCCTTTCAAATGTGGATCAAATGTGATCCTCTCAAATTCACATGTGATAGCACTGGAGCTCCATTTTGAGACCTCTTGTGATTAACTAGTAGTAGATTTCAAAGAGTAGTTACAAGGGAGGTAAAATATTTTGATTCTCTATTCAAAGAATAATCTATTTTTGTGTGTGAAAGTTTCATGTTTGAGAAAGTTGTCAGTTGAAGGCTGTTTGGCAGTTTAGTGTCTTTTAGCTATAGGGTTTACTATGAGAATTTCTATTGTGCAGTAATTGGCCTTGACAGCATCCAAACCATCAGGAAGTGCAATAGGTAATCCAGAGAGCAAAATAAGGTAGCATGTAAGAGACAGGATGAGCTGGCAGCAAAAATCTGTCAATAATAAAAGAGGCTGGCTAGGGATTATCTTCTTTGAATTACTTCACACATCTTTGCTACCTTCCTTTCCAGAATCAGAATCTTAGAAAGACCCCTGAAGTCCAACATTCTGTATACACTGCAAATCCTGTTCAAGTGGACATCCAGACTAATGTGAACATATACAAAAATGGGACCTCACTACCCACTGAGGCAATGCGTTCATTTTGTATAAGTAAAGATTTCAATTATACGCAGTGTAGAAAGAATTGTATGAGTCAGCTCTGAGTATTCAGCAATGATGAACAAACAAAACAAATATTTTTCTGTTCTTATTTCTGCTATCTCCCATCCACATTTTCTTTGCCGTACTATTTTAAAGCGAATCCTATTCATCAACTTATTAAGCTCATATATATTCTAGCAAGTGTGTCCAATACATAAAGACTACTTTTACCCACTACTTGTCAACCATTTAATTTTTAGACAACTCTACTTATGAAAAACTTCTTTCTTGAGTACTATGCTGAAAACTGGCTTTATGTAAATTTGGCTCATTGACCCTAGTTTGTCTTTTTGGAACATTGCAGAATAACTTCTCTTTCATAAGACTATCTTGTAATCAGCAAATATTTAAATTCTTTTCTGTGGATAATGCTATCTATCTTTCTTCCCTGTCCATCTCAAAACTTTTTGTCATCAAACATAATATATTTTATTTAACCATCAGGCTTTTGATAAGATTTCTTACTATCTTAGTTATGCTTCTCTGAACACATCCCAGATGGCCAAGGATCTTTCTTAAATTGAGATATCAGAGTATAACTCGGTCCTCTAGAGATGATCTGACCACTGAAAAGTGCAGTGCTATTTCCCTTGGTCTGAAAACACATCAAGCGTAAATTTCTTTATAGGAAAATGGTTGATTTATATTTAGCTTTTAGTCAACTGAGACAACTCTGTATTTTTTTTACATAAATTATTACAAAAGGACTTATTTTTATATGCATGCTATTGATTTTGCTAAATCTAAATGCAGGCTTAACATTTTCATCCTATTTGAATTTTGTCTTATTAGTTTTCACTTGTCTCAATTCTGTCATTCAAAAAATTAGTCAGTTCGCTTGGTCTTATGCTATGTGCAGATTTAACAAGACTGACTTCTGGATCTATGCATAATTGGTTAGAGAGGCAGGGAAGCTGAGTGGAAATAAGCCTGGGCTCCGGAGTCAGGCAGTCTGGGAAAAATCCTGGCTCTACACACTAGCTGTGCATCTTGAAAGGGTGCCCTTACCTTTCTCACCCTTAATTCCTCATCTTTACAATGGAGGATGTAATAGTACCTACCTCATAGGGTTTGTGTAAGGAGTAAATCAGTTAATATGCAAAATGCCTAAAGTCCCTAGCCCTAGCCCAGAGTAAGGATTCAATATATGTTACATATTATTATTAATTAAACATGTTAGTAGAGTTGGGTCAGTGGCAGAACTTAGAGGTCATGGATCAACACCATTTGGGAAGAGTCATTCAACTATGCAAAAATCTACCTAGATGCTTTATTATCCAAATGTTTCTATCTTCTTTTTTAAAGTTACTATATAAGACTTTTAAAAAATACTTTGTTGGGGTGCCTGGGTGGCTCAGTTGATTAAGCTTCTGACTCTTGATGTTAGCTCAGGTCATGATCTCATGGTTCGTGAGATTGAGCCCTGCATCAGGCTGTGCTGTTTGGGATTCTCTCTCTCTCCTCTCTGTCTACCCACCTCCCCCCCCCCCGCCCCTCCCCCCGCCTTTCTCTGTCTCAAAACAAATAAGTAAAAATTAAAAAAAATGCCTTGTTGATATTAAGATACACTATTTTTATGCCTTTTGATCAATTTTTACATTAGTTGGTTAATTATTGCTTAATCAGTATAATAGCCATAACAAAAAAACTCAAAAGTCAGTTTGTTCCTTTTTTTTTGAAAATCAGATTGTAATCCCAGTATTGGGCCTGAAATAAAAACTACCCTAGGCCTCAGCAGCAGCAGAGTGAGGCGTGTGATTGGGAAGAGGATAGTTGCTTTGGAAGTTTATGTAGCAATATCCTGAAATCAACTGATAGAAATTAATTGGTCAAACATTAGCTTAGATGGGATCATAAGCCAAAATTGGTGAGTTTCCTTAAAAAGCAATGATCATCCAAACTAAGAAAGTAATATCCTAAGACAGATGGCTTGAAAAGAGCAGCATAGGACATGAAGAAGAAAAATCTGTAGAACATGTTTAATGAATAGAAGAATCCAAACTAAACCACAAAAGTCAGATTACTAAAGATTATCACTACTTCCTTTTGGAGTGACAGGGCTCAGAGCAAGTCTCCCCAGAACGTGCCACTTTGGCGTGCAGGCTATTTTGAGCTGAAGACAATGAAAGCCCACATGACTCAGAAAGGGTTTTTACCTTCCTCTTAAGTGTCTAAAGGAATTTAGGTAGATGCCCTGGTTCAGGAAGAGAGCTCTCACCAAAGATAACTATAAAGGATATGGGCTAGGAGTGATAAACTGGGGGGAACTCAGCAAGGCCTGTTTGTTCAAAGTCCTCTTTGTGTCCTTTTTTTCTGCTTGGCACCGCAAACATTTGTTTACCAAACATTTGCTTTTCCCATCTTCCTATAGACTGAAGTCCCCCACTTTGAAGTCCCAGACCTTTATCCTCTCCTTCTTAACTCATAATGGCATATAAGCCTCAATCATCTGACTACCAACAGGCCTTATATTCTTATGGGGCCCTGTACATACATAATTAAATTTATCTTCTCCTGTTAATTTGTCTCACATCAACTTAATTATTAGGCCAGCCAGAAAACCCAAGAAGGTTAGAGGAAAAATTTTCCTCTCCTCCAGTCGGCCTAGTCAGCAGGATCAACCTTACTGGCTGCTGTAGCTGAGAGATCTGGGGACCTCTAGCAAAAAGCTGGCAGAAGGTAAAAATTCTCACCATAACAGTCTCCTGGATCTCTGCCTGCAGGGTCCAGTGGAAGCAAGAGTGTCGAGAGTCACTTTTTTTCTTTTCTAAATTTAAATTAGCAGGAAAAATTATTTGTGGAACTTGTTCCTTGGGTGTAGTGACTTCAGTAAAGATTTGTTATGAGTACTCTTGATTTTTATTGATCCTTTTCTCTGCAGGGATGGTCACTGTTTTTCTTTCTCTTTATTTGTTGCGTTGTTTGTCATAGGGAGGGAAATCATATGCAAAACTCAGGCATACGTCCTACAAGCTTGCTATTTGAGCTGGCCTCACATAAGTTCATGGTTCTCATCAGACCAGTATCTATTTAAACAAACTTTGCTGTGGGTTAATGTGCCCATGAGGTAAAGGCTATTGCTAAGGGACATCTTGAAGCCAAAGTGGCAAAATTGATGAGCACACAGGTTAAGCACTTAAGTGCTTGTTTCCTAACCCAAAGACTCCTGTGTTAGGGTAAGTTGGTCAGAGATTGGGTTAGACGGACACTAGGTCATCTGCCAACCTTAAGAAAATTTTTGTGCAGTGAGGTATATTATAAATATAGCACACAATTCCTAACCCCGAAGCACGTTCTTCTTGAGTATTAGTTTGGCTCTGAGAGACCCAAGGCTTAGATAAAGCTGTTAAGGTGCATATAAGAAAAACTACATGAGGTTTTCCTGTTTCTTGTTATATGTCCTGAGAGCTTGGCTTTGTGACCAGGGAGAACATTCTTTTTGGTCTCCACCAGCTGGAAGGTGCATGTACCAGCATGTGTCCTGATGGCCGGTTGAAGAGACTGGGGTTCTGAAATGTGAAGTCACAAGCTGCAATCTCTTTGTCCAACTGTGCCAGCTCTCAGGGGAGTTTGTCATAAGGGATCCCAGTCCACGAGGGGCTTTGTTGTCTTAACCTTCATTGCTTTATTAGTACTGGAAGAAATCCCATTCCAACAGAACTTGCCTGCTGGTACAGAATAGCAAGTTTGAAACTGGAGGTGTCTCGTGTTCTCATGGCAAACCAGAGGTACTGTTTTTACTACCCCATTCTTACCACCTGTAGCAATGGAGGACTTTTACTCTCTTGGACTATCTTTGGGAGTGAACTTTTTGGATCATGGGAGCAGCATCCTCTGCACCCATTCCAGGGATGCCTCTTGCATCCTTAGTAAAGATTTATTAGAAGCCTGGAAAGTTACCTCTGGGTCTTTCAATGAAAAGGCTTATTAAATGGAGTTGCTATTGGAATAAATATACCATTGAAGATCTTACTTGTCAATAGCCAAATGATTGAGCTTTTGAATTGGAAAAACTTCCATATTTGAAAAAATGTTTAAAGAGCTCTCATCCTAAATACCTATCCTATTGGTACCTATGGGAAGATTGAATTGAAGAAAAGATACTAGAAACATAATGGCTAACCTTAGGGATGCTCTCAGTAAGATGAAAGAACAGAAGAAACTACAGAAGAAAGAACAAGAAACTAAAGCCACATCTAACATAAATTCCTTTCTCCTCCCTGTTATATGCCCATTATTCCCAACTGTCTGTCCTTGACCTTGCAGAAGATCTTTTGGATCTCTGGGCCCCTGGACTAAAACCCCCTCTCAAAACCCAGCTCCATCTTCTCAGCCAATTTCCTTAGATTCTAGAACTCTTCCAATTTCCCCAGAAAATCCCTTAAACACCCAGCTGCCTGTTTTGACTTCCCTTTTTGTAAACAAGATTCACTGACAGTGCTCAGACATGATCTCCAGGCTTGAGGTATACAGGTTACTCATGTACCTACTACAAGCCAGGAAGTGAATTCAGCAAAAGTACCCAAGGCAGGCAGTAGGGCTTGCATTGCTGTCTCTTACAATTCCTTTTACTTTCCAGGGCTCCGCAATCAGCCTTTACCAGCTTCAGGCATTCCTATGAAATGTCCTTTGTGGGTGTATCCTGGACCTCCACCACAAAGAATTCACGTCCCCTGGACAGCAGCAGATCTTTTAAATTATAAAACCCTTTACCTACTTTCAGAAGATTCTACCAAATTTAGAGAAGGGTTAGAAAGATTAGTGGCCATTCACAACTGCACTCATAGGAATCTAGACTGGCTGCTACAAGGTATTCTTCCTGTTCGTGATTATACTGTGGTTATCAGACAAGTCAGATGGCCCCCTGGGGAAAAAACGCCTTCACAGAGAAAACAGATGGCTGGAATTTCTCCCAGGTCCTCCAACAAATGACCAGGAAATAGCTCAGTTGCAGGCGGGTATTCAGGGTTTGATAGGAGCAATAGCTGGTCTAAGGTTGAATTTTGCACTTAGAAAGAAAGATAACATCCGAAGGTCTTTGTTGAGCACTTTATACAGACTTTTTAAAGGTATACTGCATTGAGCCTGGAAGCTCCAGAACATAGAAACCTTTTAATTTCTGCTCTTGTGGGAAACTTTCTCCCTGATATATACAAATTCAAAATACCATGTTTGGGTGGTGCAGCCCTAACCACCAGGTTAGGTGGTCTCAGCCCTCTCTGCCATAGAGGCAGAGACTCAATTGTTGAAAATTACAGGAATGCAGGAATAAAAAGTTAAAAGCAAGACTTCTTGCTTTGCAGCTTGATTCTTTAGAAAGGCAAAAGCATGACTCTGAGAGCAACTTAAGGCCCACTCAGATCCCTCCCTCTATGCAGACAATTGCAGATATTGTAAAAAATCAGGACATTGGAAGAAAGATTGTCCTGCACTTAAGAGAAAGGCAAGTTTAAGGAAAAATCCCCCTAGACCCCATCACCCCCAGCAGGTTTGTTGTTCTCCTGTGGGACAGTTCCCCCACAAATGACATGGTTAACTGACCCTCAGTAGCACCCTGGAGCTCACCATTAAACTTAACATAGAGCATTGGGAACTGGATTTCTTAATTGACACTGGTGTGACTTTCTCTACCATCTGTTCAGGATTTATGTTTACTTGTCACCTCTGATTCTATTCAAGTTACTGGAATGTCTGAGCAACCCATTTCACCGACCATATCTCAGCCAACCCCAATATCCTTAGGCCCTCTTAACACCCATCATGGCTTTCTACTGTCCAACTCCTGGCCAGCAACTTTTTTGGTAGAGATGTTTTAATGTAAATTTAATGCCACTATAACCTCCAATGAATAAGGTATTTTTATTTTGCTGCCCTGAGACCAAACTTTAAATTTCTACTTTCCCTTATTGGAAACTCATCTTGATTTAAATTCCTCTGAAGAGGCTGACTCTTTAAAAGATGTCCCAATTAGTCTCTGGGCTACACATGCAAATAATGTTGGGTTGTTACTGAGCACAGAGTCTGTGTGCCTTGCTTGGAAAAAGAATAAACTATTACCATCAGTGGTCCCATACCCTCTCTCCAGAGATGTGGAATGAAGAGTTGAACCTCTTTTTTTTTTTTCAATATATGAAGTTTATTGTCAAATTGGTTTCCATACAACACCCAGTGCTCATCCCAAAAGGTGCCCTCCTCAATACCCATCACCCACCCTCCCCTCCCTCCCACCCTCCCCATCAACCCTCAGTTTGTTCTCAGTTTTTAAGAGTCCCTTATGCTTTGGCTCTTGAAGAGTTGAACTTCTAATAGACTCTTTTGCAGTAGGGTGTACTTTTCTTTTCTTCCTCACCCTCTAACTTTTCCAATATTGCCAATAAAGAAAGAAGATAAATTTGATTCAGATGGGAATGAAATCTCTTGATCTGTGTAAGACCTAAGGGCCATAAACTCTTCCGATTCCTTGCCCCCCCCAGTCCCTAATTCAGCTACTAGTCTTACCTCAAGTTCCTGCTGGAGAAGCCGGGTGTACAGTAATTGACCTCTGCTCAGCTTTCTTTTTCATCCCATTGCATCCTGATTCTCACTTTCTTTTTGCATTTATATTTAGAAGAAGACAGTTAACGTAGACTCGCATACTTCACGGATATTGTGAGTCTTCTTCAATCTTTTTCCAAGTCTTTCAAGCTGATTTGGATTCTGTAGCCTTTACCAAGGCTCCACTTTTGTTCGGTATATTAATGAATTTTTGCTCTGTAATCAAATTAAACAGGGAGCTCTTACAGACCCCCTCATTCTCATAAAGGCACTAGTTAAACAAGGCCACTAAAGCCTCCTAATCTAAATTTCACTAGATGCAATGCCCTGGTACATACTTAGGACATGAGGTATCTCAGGGCACTTAAAAGCTCACCTCAAAATGTCTTGAGTCAACTCTGTCAGTCCCTCTTCCCCAAATGAAAAAACATTTATATAAATTTCTAGGGACCTTGCTAAACCTCTGCATCCTCTCCTCCTAGGTAATATCCCAGGGCCCATTATCTGGGCTTTAGAGGCATCAACCTCCTTTGAAGCCTTGAAATTAACATTGTCAACACTCCCAATTCTTACCTAATTTTGACAATCTTTTTATCTATACTGCCATGAAAATACTGAGACTGCTACAGGTATTCTAGGAGAGACTTTTGCCTCTCAGATACATTGTCTAGCATATTTCTCATGCCAATTAGTCCCTGTGGCCTCAGGTATGCCCCCATCCTGTGTGTAGTAGCCACAGCTGTCACCTTAATTGACAAGGCCACTGATCTTGTGTCAGGCGCCCGCATTCACCTCTGTGTTCCCCATGCTGTGTTTGCTCTCTTCCAAGTTCATAAGATAGCACCTCTCTATGTGGCAACAGATCACTTTCAAACAGGCTCTTTTGACTAACCCTTCCATTATTTCACATCATTGTAACACTTTAAATCCAACTACTTTACTACCCCTTCCTGATGCTGGAGAGCCGCACTCCATTCCACATGATTGCCTAGCAATTATAGAAATGGTCTCAAAGCCACAAGAGGATCTCTTAGACACCCCTTTGGACAACCCAGATTTACTTCTATTTTGCCACGGCTCCTGTAAAAGAAATTTCCAGGGAAACGTAATAACTGGTTATGCTGTAGTTTCCCCACTTGAAACACTTGAAACATATTCTTTGCTCACTGTAAAATCAGCCCTAGCTTCTGAACAAATAGTTCTTACTAGAGCTTGCATGTTGGCAAAAGGGAAGACTGCCACTATTTACATAGGCTCCACATATGCTTTTGGAGTCTGTCATGCTTTGGGCACAATTAGGAAATCCTGTGAATGCTTAACTTCCATGGGAACTCCTATCACTAATTGACATATAATTGCTGCCGCATTGCAAGATATTCTGCTCCTTTCTAAAATTATTATTTTTTTTTGAGAGAGAGAGAGAGAAAGAGAGGGAGGGTGCAAGCGAACAACGGGCAGAGAGAGAGAGGGAGGGAGGGAGGGAGAGAGAGAGAGAGAAGCAGGGCTCGTGTTTTTTTTACCTAAAGTGGGGCTCAAGCTCACCTAAAGTGGGGCTTGAGCTTACCTGATTCAGGACTTGAACTCACAAACTGTGAGATCATGACCAGAGCCAAAGCCAGATGCTTAACTAACTAAACCACCCAGGTGCCCACAAAATTGCTATTCTTCACCGTTCATCCAATACTAAGGCTGATATGGTATCTTTAGGAAATGATAGGGCTGACAAGGCTGCTACATAAGCAGCCCAAAATGAACCACCCTATCCTTTCTCTGCCCAGTTTCTAAACCTGCCTTTATCCCAGACTGATTATCATTAACTATCAGGCAGTTGCCTCACAATCTGAAAGAGACAAATGGATACAAAAGTGTGCCAGACAACTATCAAATGAATTGTATGTTGGGCCAAACAGACTCCTGTAGCCCCTTTTCTTTTGATGCGTACTCTTTGATGCATACTTACCTCCCATCAAAAGGGACATAGATCCAGATGGGGTATATAGTTAAGGAACTAAAAGACAGTTTATTTTGTCCTGACATCCACAAAATTTCTAATCAAATTATTTCTCAGTGCACTACTTATAAATCTCACCAACTTTTTGGAAGAAATAAGTATGCATCAGGAAGTTCTCCTAGGCCCACACTGTCCTTGGCAGTACTCCAAATGGATTTTATAGATTTGCCCTGAGCTTTAGGCTATTATCATTATTTAGTTTTTGTCTGCATGTTAGTGAATGGACAGAATGCTCTCTGACCAGACAGGCCAGTGCTACAGCAGTGGTAAGGAAATTAATAACTGAGATAATTCCTCATTTTGGCATTCTTTTATGGATTGAATAAGACCAAGAAACTCATTTTATAGCAGAGATAAACCACTTGCTTGCAAAAACTCTGGGGTACTCATTAAAATTTCATACCCCATATCATCCTCAATCATTAGGGCAAGTGAAATATAAAATTTTTAGACATAAAAAGGACTTTAGGAAGGCTCTGTCAAGAAACTGGACTTAAGTGGTCAGAAACATTACCTCCACTCTTTAGAAAGATCTGGGATACTTCAAATAAGAGACAAGGATTGACCCTTTTTGAAATAAAGTTTGATCATCTAATGCCTACTGGCATATCTAAACCTGTTCATGGGTTATGTGAGCATCATGAGAGCTGTTTGATACTATGACTGACAATATACAAGAATTAACTAGTATATCACCATCAGATGAAAGAGGCATGGCCCCCATTGACTGATAAGTCTTGCCATGTCTTTCAGTGAGACTTGGTATACATCAAGATCTTTAGAAGAAAGTACTCATTGTCACCTCAGTGGGAAGGAACTTACGAAGTACTGCTAACCACATACACTACCATCAAAATAAAAGCCCTCTTGGATTCACACAAGTCATGTCAAAATAGACCCAGAACATCACTCTCAAGATAACTGGGAGACAATCCCTACAAGTGACCTTAAATAAAGGATTTCCAGGGCCAATTCCCAGGACCCAGAAGCAGCCAGCATCTAAAAGTAAAAAGCTTTACCCAAGGGCATGGATTAGGAAACTTTGCTTTCCACCTATTTCTGCCCTTTTAAAAGACTCCCTATATGTATACACTAAAAAAAAAAAAAAATCCCAAAAGCCAGAAACAAAAAAGCAGAAATCTACCTTCTCTTATTAATGAACATTTTCCCCACATTTATTAATCATTTATTAGAAGGCTGACCAGAGAGTTCTTGTCTGTATTTTACCTACTTCCTTTCTTTAGGTTTCCGCTACTGGATCTTTTTCAACTGAGTCTTGCTCTTAATAACCATTGCTTTTGGGGTGACTGGGTGGCTCCATCAGTTAAGTGTCCAACTCTTGATTTCAGCTCAGGTCATGATTCATGGTGTGTGAATTCAAATCCCACATGGGGCTCTGCACTGATAATGAGGAGCCTGCTTAGGATTCTCTCTCTCCCTTTCTCTCTGCCCCTCCTCCACTTGTTCTCTCTCTCTCTCTCTCTCAAAATAAATATATAAATAAACTTAAAAAAATAACAACTGTTACTTTTTCAGCACAGATTAAACACCCCTTGTGCCACTTTACCAAACCCTGTCCACATTAACTAATCAGTCTTACTGTTGGTTATGTCAACATCTAGATTGTACAAAAGAATCTTAACTAGTCTTTGTTCCTGCTGATATGAATACCTGGCAGACTAAGTATGGAAGATGGATGAAAAACAGGGTATGGTATCCATGAATAGAAAAACATCACTCTACCTCTTCTTCTAAGATATGTGGGCCCAGGAAAACGTCTGTAGGAGCCCAAGGACTGTTTCTTGCCCAGATAAAGACAATAGATGAAAAATTTTCTTTTTGTATTGAAAACAGACATGCCATTAGACTTTTCCTGGTTTATATACCAGGCAATATTGCAATCAAACTCTATGTTTTGATTCTATAAATGGCATCTTTGAAGTTGTCAAGATTAAAAATGACTCTAGCACTACCTTAAACAGTGCAGATGTTTGCCAAATCACCACCTATTTTGGATGGTTCACAGGCCATCACTGTTATGACTTGGGGTATCTCAGTTGCTCCCCTGGTTACACTGACAAGTACCCCAAGTATGTATGTGTTGGCATAAAATCTGGACTAACTTAGCCAGGTGACAAAACTGAGCTTTACAGCTGCCAATGCCAGACTGCTGGCCTCCTGTATCAGATGCTTTGCAACTTTTTTTTCTCTTTCAAAGTGACAGGACTGCATGAAAAATATAGATGTATGGATGCTAACAGTTACAGTAGCAAATGTCATGGAATGTCCCAGATCTGGGAAATTATAGATTCCACTCTGACCCTATCTTTGAAACACACTTGTCTTATGTGATGATAAGGTGTATTAAAAGTCCCCACATAAGTGATCAGAATGATGTTGACGGATGCATGGCTCTTTCTGTCACAAGATACTTTATCTTAAATGCAAGCTCAATTACAAACTTTGGCTACTTAAAAAAAAAATTGTGCCACCTGGGTGGCCCAGTTGGTTGAGCATCTCACTCTTTGTTTGGCTCAGGTCATGATCTCATGGTTCGTGGGTTTTAGCCCTTTGTTGGGCTCCATGCTGACAGCAGAGAGTCTGCTTAGGATTCTTTCTCTCTCCCTCTCACTCTGCTGGTGCTCCTTCTCAAAATAAATAAATAAACTTAAAAAAAATTGTTTCATATAAATGTGTTTGGTGAGAAACCATAGAAAATCTAATTGTGTATCACCACTCCAAGTTCTTTTCAGCATTGAGGACATTATTCCAAAAATTTGGAAATTATGAATTGGAAAAGGCAATCTTTTTCCATGGTAATAAAACATGAGTTCAACAGCACTGTGCAAACTTTGGAACTACTCCAGTCAGAAGTTAACAGTTTAGCCTCTGTTGTACTCCAAAATTGTCATGCTCTGGATACCCCAACTGCCCAGCAAGGAGGAGCTTGTGCAATTATTGCTGAAAAATCCTGCTTCTATTTAAATCAAACAGAACAGGGGCGCCTGGGTGGCGCAGTCGGTTAAGCGCCCGACTTCAGCCAGGTCACGATCTCGCGGTCCGTGAGTTCGAGCCCCGCGTCAGGCTCTGGGCTGAGGGCTCAGAGCCTGGAGCCTGTTTCCGATTCTGTGTCTCCCTCTCTCTCTGCCCCTCCCCCGTTCATGCTCTGTCTCTCTCTGTCCCCAAAATAAATAAACGTTGAAAAAAAAAATTAAAAAAAAAATAAATCAAACAGAACAAATAGTGTCTAACTTACATGTATTAAAAGAGAATATTAATACTTTCCATAAGAAAAATGAAGCACAGACACATTTTTGGACTGATCTATTCCTAGGATCAGGAGGCTAGTTTAATAGTGTGTAGGGAAATGTGCTTCAATTTGCTCTTTTCTGTTTGTTTATCCTCATTCTACTCTATGTTTACTTCTCCCTTTGCAGATCTATTACCTCTTGACTACTAACCCAATTCTCTCCACTGCAACCAGCACAGCTTTTAAAATATAGGAACCCTCCAGGGAAGTTTTAGAGGAAGGACCTAATGGGATTCAGAATGAGTATCCCTAGAATGTACCACTTTGACATGCAGAGTATTTTAAGCTGAAAACAATCAAAGCCCAAAAGACTAAGAAGAGCTTTTACATTCCCCTTAACTGCCTAAAAGAATTTAGGTAGATGGCCTGGTCCAGGAAGAGAGCTATCACCAGAGGTAACTATAAAGAATATGGGCTAGGAGTAGAAGACTGGGGGGGAACTCAGCAAGGCCTGTTTGTTCAAAGTCCTCTCTGCGTCCTATTGTCTTTTCATGGCACCACAAACATTAGTTTCCCAAACATTTGCTCTTCCCATCTTTCTATAAATTGTCTTTCTTCCCTTTGAAGTCCTGGTCCCCCACACCCCTTTTCTTAGCTCAGAATGGCATATAAGCCTTAATTGCCTGACTGTGCATTTCATTTTCTTATGCTTGTCTCCTGTTAATTGGTCTCATATCAATTTAATTATTGGACAGCCAGAAGAATCTAAAAAAGTAGATAAAATTTTTTCCTTTCCTCAGGATGAAGAATTGTGTATTTATACTAGAACTCTAATCATATGCTTTGCAGTCTGAAATAAAATTGTCTGTTTCCACAGAATACCAAAAAAGTTGGATGGCTTTTCACCAAATATGGAGGATAACCATACAATAACCATTGTAAATACTGCAGTTGTTTGACTTAAAAAGGCCAAATAGCATTCCAGAATTCACTTTTGGGAGAAATTGGGGGGAGAAACCTGCAACTGAACATACTAAAAATTAAGAGAAGCATAGCTTTCCTTTTCCATAGGCAAGTATAATAAAGTCCATCTAGAGGTATGCTTGGCTGCCTGTTGATAACGACACAGTATATCTACTGAAAGCTATTGACAAAGAAAACAAATAGTGAACCTCACATCAATTACGTTATTTTGTTTCTGGGCTTTTCACCCCACTGATAAAGTTTGAAATGTAAAACTGGGCCTAAATGGACATATTGTTCCACTGCTAAAATCACATTGGAATAGAATACATTGGAGACAACAACAAATTAAAGAAATCATTAAGAGTATAACATCTAGAATCTAGACAATTAAAAAAGACCAACAGTGGTATAGCCCTTTGCATTTCAATAAGTTTTGGTGATAGCTTGGCTTTGGAGAACATCAATTCCATTGAACATCTTTTCTTGCAAATATCTGCAGATTCTAGAGAGAATCTGCTTAGTTATGGCTATTAGGAAGTCAAAAAGGCAGATGCTTACACTGAACGACCTCTTACAGGGGCAGCTTTATGTATGTTTCCAGGATGAGGCAGTAATATGGGTTTATTCATTTGTACCCTGGACATCAAAAAATGTGGTGGCTGAATAATTTACTACAAAATTGGAAATTATTTTGACCATAATATAGTTATTACAATTACAGGGACTTAACTAAAATATCAGCATTAATTTTTCATTATTTCTGCTAAACTATTTAAAAGTTGTTGATGATTCTTTTAATCATGGCAGGTGATATAGCTAAGTATATCTATAATAAGATGCATACAGTTCTTAACTTTAGTAAAGGAGTACCCATTTTCAATTCACTTTTATAGCGTCTTAAATTTAAGGAACTCTCTAGGTACTGATACATAGCTAAATGAACTTGGAACTCTCCTTACTGCTTAAGAAAACATTTTGGTGCAGTGACCAAACCAGGTAAACAGTACCTTGTATTGAATTACTAGTGCTTATTTTTGTCACTATACAGTTTAAGCACAATACTACCTTCTAATACATTTCTCATTTCCCATGATTTCAAAAATTACCGTCAGATATTGTGTAATTCTGTTTTTCAGAACCCTGTGTGATTTGATTCATTTAAATGCAGGGACTTGCATTTCATTATTATCCCTCAAATGCAGGAGGTGGGAAGAGCACTGAAACCGGAGCCAGGAAGACACTTCTATCCAAACATTGCCTTGGACTTACGTGTGGCTTTGAGCAAGACACTTAATCCCATTGGCTTTTTTATCTGTAAACCAAAAACATTGGGCTGTATGTTTTCTTTTCTTTTCTTTCTTTCATTTTTTTTTGAGGCTCCTTCCAGTTTCAATTCTATTTTAGTTTCAGTTTTCTAAATGGTACTTATTAAGGTTAATACTTATTCTTCTTTTTCCAGTTTGACAATTAGTCTTCTTGATGGCATGTATAGGGAGATAGTTGAATATTTCTGTTCTTTTTCTGCCATCAGTTAATGTTATACCATCTGCTTTAAGATTTAGGCCAAGCTCTGCTTATTTTTTTCTCTTTGTCCTAAGTCTAGGTTTTTCATGTTTATTTTTTTAAGGTATTTTTGGTGGCTTTAGAATTTTTTGCTAAGCCTCACCCATAGAGTGTATAGAATCAGACAGAACCGAGAGCTTCGATCTCAGTTCTACTTTATGTTAGTTGTGTGAAATTGACAAGGCTATCTAATTCTTTAGAATTTAGTTTTCTCATTTTTAAGTTGTGATAACATCAGTGTTTACCTCATGTGATTGTTGTGAGGATTACATAAAAAAAGAATATGAAAAGTTCTTAGTATAAAACCTGGCACAAAAAAAGCCCTAGAGAAATATTTTTGTTTTCTTATTGTTAACTTTTTTGTTGCCATCACCGTCAATATTATCATCATTACTCTGGAGGTTATTTTGGAAATATCATTGCTGTTTTTTATTGCTTCTTTCTATTAAAAAGCAGCATCAATAATACCTCGTATGAGTAGATAATTTTACAGTTTTCACAGTATTTTTACTGGTCTTATCTAATCTTTATGATAATGCTCTGAGTTGAGAAGGTTTGGATCTCCACATTACAGATCAAAAAGTCTCAGAACATTTAGTAACATCCAAAGCATGAACTCATGGAGCTTATGACGTTTTACTCTCCTAACTACTGTCGACAGGGAAGAAGGGGCTGTAAAGCAACCAAAAGCACTTATTTGGAGTCTTAGAGATTGCAATCTCAAAGACACAGAGTGGACAGAAATGGAAAGTGTGCTCCAAATTTCAAGTGGGCAGTGCAGGCTTATAAACACAAAAACTACAGTTATATAACTTGTTTTGAAAGAAATATGATTGGTGCTGACAGAGTTGAACTGTATAATGTGCTATAGGCTATTTAGTTAATAGATGTTACATTATCTCTATTTCAATCCGAAGTAGAAGAATGTGTTCCAGAGGACAATTCAGGTGCAATTGACTGACAAATTGCAATTGACAAAAATAAGAAGTCCCTGGTGTTCCAAAATTTGAAACAAAAGACTTGTATAGGCTGTGCTTCCTCAGTATACTCCGAATCCTATTTTGAACACCTCTCTTAACAATGCTTACCTCACTTGGGAATCTTCTTTCACCCCCACAGAGCCTAATGTGGGAAATGACTGAAAGAACTCATGTGGTGGCAGCACAACATGTTGATAAACCACATCAGGTGGCTTTGTGACAGAGTTGTCTGTGATGAGTATCAGCAATGGATGGTCAAAGCTTCTTTATTTGATTTTAAATTTTTATTATTTTATTTTATTGTTTTTAAATTTTAATCCCAGCACATTTAACATACAGTGTTATATTAGTTTCTGGTGTACAATATAGAATTAAACAATTCTATACATTACTTAGTGCTCACTATGATTAAGTGTACTCTTTAATCCCTTTCACCTATTTTCACCCATCCACCCACCTACCTGTCTTCTGGTAACCATCAGTTTGTTCTCTGTAGTTGAGTCTGTTTCTTGGTTTGTCTCTTTTTCTTTTGTTCCTTTGTTTTGTTTCTTAAAGTCCACATTTGCATGAAATCATATGGTATTTGTCTTTCTCTTACTGACTTATTCCACTTAGCATTATATCTTCTAGATCTATGTTGTTGCAAATGACAAGATTTAATTCTCTTCTATGGCTGACTAGTATCCACGGTATGTGTGTGTGTATCTGTCTATCTATCTATCTATCTATACACATATATATGTATGTATGTATATGTATATGTATATATATGTATATGTATATATGTATGTATGTATATGTGTATATATATATATCACCTCTTCTTTATCCATTTATCTATCAGTGGACACTTGGGTTGCTTCCATAATTTGGCCATTGTAAATAATTCTGTAGTAAGCATAGGGGGTGCATATATCTTTTTGAATTAGTGTTTTCATATCCTTTGGGTAAATACCCAGTAATGGAATTACTCGATCATATGGTAATTCTATTTTTAATTTTTTAAAAAATTTTATTTAAATCCAAGTTGGTTAACAAATAGTGTAATAATGGTTTCAGAAGTTGGATTTAGTGATTCATCACTTACATATAACACCCAGTGCTCATCCCAACAAATGCCCTCCTTAATGTCCATCACTGATTTAGCCTATCCCACTACCCAATACCCCTCGAGCAACCCTCAGTTTGTTTTCTGTATTTAAGAGTCTCTTACAGTTTGCCTCTCTGTTTCTGTCTTATTTTTCCTTCCCTTCCCCTAGGTTTATGTGTTTTGTTTCTTAAGTTCCACATTTGAGTGAAAACATAGGATATTTATCTTTTCTGACTGACTTATTTAGCTTAGCATAATACTTTCCAGTTCCATCCATGTTGTTGCAAATGGCAAGATTTCATTCTTTTTTATTGCCAAGTAATATTCTGTAGTGTGTGTGTATGTAGGTATGTGTGTGTGTGTGTGTGTGCACGTGTATATATATATATATATATGTATGTATATATGTGTATATGTATGTGTGTGTGTGTATATATATATATACACACCACATGTTCTTTATCCATTCATCAGTCGATGGATATTTGGGCTCTTTCCATAATTTGGCTATTGTTGATAGTGTTGCTATAAACATTACGGTGCATGTGCCCTTCGAATCAGCATTTTGGTATTCTTTGGATAAATACCTAGTAGTACAATTGCTGGGTCGTAGGGTAGCTCTATTTTTAATATTTTGAGGAACCTCCATACTGTTTTCCAGAGTGGCTGTACCAGTTCACATTCCCACCAGCAATGCAAAAGTGATCCCCTTTCTCTGCATCCTCGCCAGCATATGTCATTTCCTGAGTTGTTAATTTGAGTCGTTCTGACAGGTGTGAGGTGGTATCTCATTGTGGTTTGATTTGTATTTCCCTGATGATGAATGATGTTGAGCATCTTTTCATGTGTCTGTAAGCCATCTGGATGTCTTCTTTTGAAGGGTCTGTTCATGTCTCTTGCCCAATGGATTACTTGTTTTTTTGGGTATTGAATTTGATAAGTTCTTTATAGATTCTAACCTTTATCTAACCCTTTATCTGATATGTCATTTGCAAATTATCTTCTTTCATTCTGTCTGTTGCCTTTTAGTTTTGTTGATTGTTTCCTTCATTGTGCAGGGCTTTTTATCTTGTTGAGGTCCCAATAGTTCATTTTTGCTTTTGTTTCCTTTGCCTTCTGAGACATGGCTAGTAAGAAGTTGCTGCTGCCGAGGTATTTTCAACTTTTGAGGCCCTTCTGTACTGTTTTTCACAGTGGCTGCTCCAGTTTGCATTCCCACCAACAGTGCATGGGGTTCCTTTTTCTCCCCATCCTCACCATATCTGTTGTTTCTTGTACTTTTGATTTTGGCCATTCTGATAGGTATGAGGTGATATCTCATTGTGGTTTTGACTTGCATTTCCCTGATGATTAGTGATGTTTTTGTGTGTCTGTTGGCCATCTGTATGTCTTCTTTGGAGAAATGTCTGTTCGTCTCTTCTGTTCATTTTTAATTGGATTATTTGGGGGTTTTTTGGTTGAGTTGTATAAGTTCTTTATAAATTCTAGATACTAACCCTTTATCAGAGATGTCATTTACAAGTTTCTTCTCCCATTCAGTAGATTGTATTTTAGTTTTGTTGATTGTTTCCTTTCCTGTGCAGAAACTTTTTATTTTTTTTTTTTTATTTTTTATTATTTTTTTCAACGTTTATTTATTTTTGGGACAGAGAGAGACAGAGCATGAATGGGGGAGGGGCAGAGAGAGAGGGAGACACAGAATCGGAAACAGGCTCCAGGCTCTGAGCCATCAGCCCAGAGCCTGACGCGGGGCTCGAACTCACGGACCGCGAGATCGTGACCTGGCTGAAGTCGGACGCTTAACCGACTGCGCCACCCAGGCGCCCCGAAACTTTTTATTTTGATATAGACCCAAGTTTATTTTTGCTTTTGTTTCCCTTACCTCAGAACATATATCTAGAAAAATGTTGCTATGGCAGATGTCAGAGAAACTACTATCTATGTTCTCTTCAGGGATTTTTATATTTTCAGGTCTCACATTTAGGTCTCAATCCATTTTGAGTTTATTTTGTATGTACTTTAAGAAAGTGGCCCAGTTTCATTCTTTTGCGTGTAGCTGTCCAGTTTTTGCCAGCAAGATTTATTGAAGAGACTTTTTTTTTTTCCCATTGGATATTCTTTCCTTCTTTGTTGAAGATTAATTGACCATGTAATTGTGGTTTTATTTCTGGGTTCTCTATTCTGTTCCACTGATATATGTGTCTATGGTTATGCCATTACCACACTGTTTTTATTACTACAGCTTTGTATTATCTCTTGAAATCTGGGATTGTAATACATCTAATTTTTTTTTTTCAAGATTGCTTTGGCTATTTGGGATATTCTGGGGTTCTGTGGAAATTTTAGGATTTTTTTTTCTAGTTCTGTGAAAAATGCTGTTGGTATTTTCATAGAGATTGCATCAAATCTGTAGATTGCTTTGGGTAGTATGGACACTTTAACCATATTTGTTTCCCAATCCATGAGCATGGAATATTTTCCATTTGTGTCATCTTCAATTTCTTTCATCAGTGTTTTATAGTTTTCAGAGTACAGGTCTTTCACCTCTTTAATTAAGTTTATTCCTAGTATTTTATTATTTTTAGTGCAATTGTAAATGGGATTGTTTGCTTAATTTCTGTTCTGCTGATTCATTTTTGCTGTATAGAAATACAACAGATTTCTGCATATTGATTTTGTATCCTGTGACTTCACTGAATTTGTATATCACTTCTAGCCGTTTTCTCATGGAGTCTTTTAGATTTTCTGTATATAGCATTATATCATCTTCAAATAGTGAAAGTTTTACTACTTCCTTACTAATTTGGATACCTTTTATTTCTTTTTGCTGTCTAACTGCTCTGGCTAGGACTTCCAAAAACTGTATTGAATAAAAGTTGTGAGAGTGGACATCTTTGTCTTGTCGCTGACCTTAGCAGCAAAGCATTTAGTTTTTCAACATTAGTATGATGTTAGCTTTGGGTTTTTCATATATTGCCTTTATTATGTTAAGGTATGTTCCCACTAAGCCTACTTTGCTGAAGTGGTTTTTTTTTTGAATCATGAATGGATGTTGTACTTTGTCAAATGCAGAGAGACAGGGAGCCACAGAATCTGAAGCAAGCTCCAGGCTCTGAGCTGTCAGCACAGAACCCTACGCGGGGCTCAAATCCATGAATCACGAGATCATGACCTGAACTGAAGTAGGACGCTCAACCGACTGAGCCACCCAGGTGCCCAATGGTCACTTAAATTTGAACGCATTCTTTACTCCTCTCCACCCCACATTTTTGGTGTATGGTGTAATACTTTTTATCCTTTTGTTTTGTGAATCCCTTGACTAATTTTATAGATATATTAATTTTACTGCTTTTGTGCTTGCTTTCTACTTTTCTTATTCCGACTTACAGTCTTTTCTTTCCACTCATAGTGTACCCTTTAACATTTCTTGTAGGGCTGATTTAGTGGTCATGAATTCCTTTGTTTATCTTGAAAACTCTATCTCTCCTTCTATTCTGAATGATAGCCTTGCTGCATAGAGTATTCTTGGTGCAGGTTTTTTTTTTCTTTTAGCACTTTGGTGACAGTTTCATGCCACTCCTTATTTCCTTTTTTTAATTAAAAAAATTATTTATTTATTTTTGAGAGACAGTGAGAGAGAGAAAGAGAGAGGGAGTGCACACATGTAAGTGTGGGAGGAGCAGAGAGAGAGGGAGAGAGAGAATTGCAAGCAGGCTCTGTGCTGTCAGTGCAAAGCCCAATGTGGGGCTCAAACTCACAAACTGTGAGATCATGACCTGAGCTGAAACCGAGAGTTGGACACTTAACCAATTCAGGCACCCCAGCACCTCTCATGCCACTTCCTTCTGGCCTGCAACGTTTCTGATGAAAAATCAGCTGATAACCCTATGGGGTTTCCCTTGTATGTAACTGTTTTCTTTTCTATTGCTGTTTTTAAAAACCTCTACCACTACTTTTTGCCATTTTAATTTCTATGTGTCTTGGTGTGGAACTCCTTGGGTTGATTTGTTGGGTGCTTTTGTGCCTCCTGGATTTGGATTTATGTCTCCTTCCTCAAATTCAGGACATTTTTAGCTATTATTTCTTCAAATAAATTTTTTACCCCTTCTTTCTTCTTCTGGGGTCTCTATAATGTGAATGTTATTATGCTTGATTGTGTTGTTGAATTCTCTTAATCTGTTTTCATTTTGTGTTAGTTTTTTTTTCTTTTTTCTCTCCTGTTTAGCTTGGTTGCTTTCCATCACTCTGTCGTCTGGGTTACTAATTCATTTTTCTGATTCTTCTAGTCTACTACTCCTTCCCTCTAGTGTATTTTTAATTTCAGTTGAGTGCTCCATGTATGATTGGTTCTCTTTTGTGCTTTCAATCTCTGTTTAGAGTCTCCCTGAAGTCCTTTACTCTTTTTTCAAGGCCAGTATCTATGTGACCATTACTTTAAATTTTCTATCAGGCATATTCCTTACTGCTGTTTCATTTAGCTTTCTTGCTGTGATTTTGTCTTATTCTTTCATTTGGGACATATTCCTCTGTCTCCTCATTTTATCTAACTCTGTGCCTTTGCCTATGTGTTAGGAAAGTCAGCTGTATCTCCTACTCTTGAGCATAATGGCCTTAGGGGGCCATTCCCTTTAGTACCATTAGGTGCAATGTCCCCTATTCATCAGAACCTGGTGCTTCATGGGTATCTCCTGTGTGTGTTGTTTGTGTCCTACTGTGGCGGAGCCATATTTGCCTTCAGTACTATTATCTGTAATGGCTCTCTTTGCTTGTTGCCAGTCTGGGGCCTCCTTGGCCTTCAGTTGAGTCAGACCAGGTATTTGCCAGAGCTGTAGTAACACTGAACTGCAAGGTGCTCTCCCCACCCTGAGAAGCTTTCATTGGTGCACAGGGCTTGCAGTCAGACCACATGTCTGCCCTCAGCCCACTACTGGGGCCACAGTCAGACTGGTGTGTGTTGTTATTTTCCTCTGTCCCTAGGACAGGTGTCACTTTCGAGTGGTGCTGGCCTCTGTCAGTGCTGCTTGTTCACTGCCGGGCTTGGCACAGCTTTGGATGGACTCCTGTTGAAGGCAGGTCTGCAGGAGAACCCAAGGGTGGGGTGTGCAGTGTTAACAATATGTGCACCAGTCCATCGTGGGAAGGGACCTGTAGCTTGGAAAAATGCTGAGGGTGGCTCCACAGGAGAAGGTGGGGGCAGGTCACCTGGTGCCAGTATGGTCTGCTTTAGTGTGCTGTGCGAAGGGACCTGTAGCCACTTTAGAAAACTATCTTAGCTTGGCTGGATGGGACAAGTTTGCAGAAGAACACAGAGTCAGGACACATGGTATTAGCAAGGTTTTCAAGGGTCTGCTGTGGGAGGAGACCTGGAATAGAGGCCTGGCTGGGGAATGCCAGTTGGTACAAGTGCACAGGGGTGGGGCAGGCTGTTAGCAAGCTAAGTAAAGAGTGTTCCTGCTGTGCTGGTTGCTGTGGGTCTCCATGTATCTAGGCTGGGGGCAGGGGAGGGAAATCATGCCCATCAACCCTTCTGTTGTTGAAGAAGTCTGTCAAAGATCCCTGCCCCTCCAGCACACGCTCTGAGGTTAGTAAATAAATCTTGCCATATACCACAGGTGTTTTTAAAACTGCTGCCTCTGTGCTGTATCTCTGTGGGGCTGTTGTGCTGTCTCTTTAAGGTGGTCTTTTTAAGTTTTAATAGTGAATTCAGTTCCCCATTGCCCGACTGGCTCTCCCAGAGCTGAGTCCACCGATTTTTAAAGTTCCACGTGTTAAGCCCTACTGATCATAAGAATTTGTGGTTAGGTTTCTCTGGTTCTCAAAACCAAATGTTATAAGGATTTGTCTTCCCAATGAGTGTCCCCTCTGTCTGGGGTACCCGGTGTGGGTCTGTTCCTTTCCCTTTTCTGTGCCTGCAGAGTCCCTTCTCTTCTGTGAACAGTCCTGTGGGTCAATTTGACTCTCCACCGAGTCTCTGCCCTTCCTACCCTTTTCAGTGTGGCCTCTTCTCTACATTTTGCTGTGGAGAGTCTGTTCTGCCAGTCTTGGTGTCATTTTTCCCACGTGGGTATTAATTGGTTGTATCTGTGTGACTGACCAGGTAAGTTTAGAATCCTCCATCTTCCCCCAGAAGTGGTCAAACCTTTAAAGAAAACTTTACATTAATTTGAGAGAAAACAGGTATTACGGAGTGTGAATTTCTTGAACTAGAAGCAGATTAAGGTTTCTTTCTGTGTCTTGTATACATTGGTTTGCAAATAGAATTTTTCTCTCAAAATTTGTTTTCTGTTTTGAATATCATAAATGATACTTATTAAAAAGACAGTGTGGAGTGTGGGGTTTTATGGACATTCGGAAGGGGTCCTGAGGTGGGGGTTGGGACATAATGCCTGGTCATAGGACAGAAAAGTTCTCAGGTTATGCCTGGGAGCATTTGCTAGAGAAGGTCTCAGACAGGCTGGTGTACAAAGCTACAAACTGATTCATTTGTTGCATTTCCCTCCTTATTTGTCTTCTTTGAGTCAGGAGGAAAACATTTAGTCTTGTCCCCTAGGGTACTTTAGTGTGAGAAATTTTCCACCCATTTGAAGAAAAATGGAAAAAATAAAGACAACGTAGTGAGTTTTTCATAATGTTAGTTTTCTGCTTCAATTTGAAAAATTCTTAGTTAAGAACTTCTTGTTTGATTATTTAAAAAAATGTCCTTTTCTGAAATGATAGCCATAGTAGATGGCAGGTGATTTTCTTTAATTTGCTAAAACCAGGCCAAATTTTAAAAAATGGTAAATATAAATTGGCACTTGAATTATTTTTATTTGTTCCAAACAAACAACAAACAAACAAACAAACAAAAAAATAAATGCCTGGGTGGCTTAGTCAGTTAAGCATCTGACTCTTGATTTGGGCTCAGGTCATGATCTCATGGTTCATGGGATCGAATCCCATGTCTGGCTCTGTGCTGACAATGTGAAGCCTGCCTGGGATATTCTCTCTCCTCTTTCTCTGCCCTTTCCCCTGCTTGAGCACTCTCTCTGTCTCAAAATAAATAAGCTTTTAAAAATTAATAAATTTTTATTTGTTCATAGAATCCAAAGCCTGAGGTCAGAGACAACCATGGCAGAACTGCACCTAAAGCCAGGTTTAACCTGCAGTGTGGGAAGTCCTTGGGCATGTGCTTGGCCAGCTCCTCTTCGTGACCCAGGTCCCCTGGCTGCTGCACTGAATTAAATATCCATCCCAGTGAATGGAATGTAATTTAGTTGAATTCCTCCTGCTAAGCTGTCTAAGGGACTGTGAAATGTGCTGCTTTGACTGACGCTCCCATTTTCTCTTCTTCAAAATAAGTCAGATTGACAGGATTCAAAGGAGACATGAAATTAGTTCTTATTCCCTGATTCAGCAATAAAGCCCGGAAGCAGAATCTGCTAAATGGAAAACATTCTAAGACTAGGAACGAGAGATTGTAAGGCAACTCTCAACTAGCTGAGGAAGTTTTTCTGTGCCTGCAGCTGATAAACTGCTTTGGGAACTGGACGAAATGTTGGTCCTAGTCAGGACTCCATTGCTGCAGACACTTTCACTGACTGCCATGTGGGTGAGCAGATAGCATTCAGCCAGGACTCACGCACACACCCTTATTGCAAGCATTTCCCAAACAGTTTCTGAGGGAATAATCCGATGATAATTTATACGTCATAACACAATTACTCCCCCCATTACATATTTATCTCAGATTAAAAAACAAAAATCAGGTGAGCTAAAATTTTCTGAAAGGTATTTTCCAGGTTCTTCCTTCCTTTTCCTTCCTATGCTAGTCTGAGTCTCTAATAATGCCAGTTTTACTCCAAAGATCTGTAAAATGAAGAACTCGGTATTCTATTTGTATTAACCCTTAGATTATCAAGTAGCTTTTACATTCTAGGACTGATTTGGGGGGATCCGTCCTAATCTTTCCTGATGCAATTGAGCCCTTTTTCATTAGCGGAGGTGGAGAACTTAGATCTGTTTCCCCCTGAAGTAGATGGGACTCAGAAGGATGAAGTGGAAGGAAGCTTTCGGGTATTTCCAAAGGGAAGTGACCTGGCATCTAGTCTGCCCCGCTTCATTCCTGATTGTAGGCATATGCCCTCCCACCCCATCAGCTAATAATAAAGCCAGGCAGTACATCAAGACCTCAGACAAAAGACCCATTAGGCATGCCAGTGATTAAAGTTGATTAGCTTGAAGTCACTGGGAATTTTGAGTCCAAGATCAGTGGTGAATCAGATCCAATTTGCATAAACTACGAGGTGCTTCATTAAGGCTCATCATTTTCCTCTGTCCTTTTGTAATAAATCATGCTTCTATGGGGTTCATTTAGATTGAGCTTGAGGATTTTGCCTTTAGAATTCTTCAACACTATTAAGATCACTTTAGCTGTGCTCTTTGGCCTCATTTGCTAAGATGGTACCTGTCTGGAGCCTCATCTCAGAGCCACATCCTTGAAAAAGCTTCCTAGAAATTTAAGCAATGATTCATTAGGGTCCATGTGCCAGCAGCCAAGACCCATATGATAATGAAGTACACATCTTTTAAAGCACCAGTAGAACAAATCATACTTGCTTACGCTGATAAAGTACTCAGGCCACATAGTGCATTGTGTTAAGCCAACTGATCATTAAATAATTTTGCATTCTCTTCTTGAAATGAGTCTATCTAAAACCCGGAAAATTGACTAGGTTTAACCTTCCAGAGCTCTTGTGTGGATGGTTCTTTCTTTGCAATTACTTGTGAGAATGATGAGATGCTTCTTGTTTTGCCCCAAAGATTATTCTTTTACCCCCAGAGATCATTCTTTTTTATCTCCTGTCATTTGTACACTCTGCCCCTCGTGCCTAGAGCACCTTTCCATGCCCCTCACAGTCCTCTTTGCTTGTGCCCATGAAGCATTTATCACACTATAATATAATTTCCTTTTTACTTATTTATCTCTTCTACTCCTTGAAGACAGGGATTCCATGCCTAGCTCAGAGCTGACATTAAATATGTATTGATAGGTTGTTGTGAATTATGAGATGGTGCCTTTAATGGAATATTATACAGCCTCTTAAAGGAATGATATTGATCTCTACATAGTGATGTGTAAATATGCCCATGTGTTTCATAATATAGTTACTGAAAATAAAACAAGCTGAAAAGCACCATGCATAGGATGATCCCATTTATTGTAAAGAAAATAGTGCTTATGTGTATATTCATGGAAAAGGTAAAATGTGTAATTACACAGGGGCTGGATATAGGGTAAAAAGGTAAGTCTTCTGCTTTTAGCTTTATAAATCTCTATATTTTAATCTGTTAGATTGAGTCTGTGTTACTATTAAAAATAAAAAACCCAGTAAATAGTTTTAAAACAATAAAATTATAGACTCTGGTTGTTAATTATTATTATTTTAAAAAACACTGTATTAATTTCCTGGGACTACTATAGCAAATTACCACAAACTGGGTGGTTTAATAAAACAAGTTTATTCTTTCATAGTTCTGGAGGTTAGAAGTCTGAAATGGAGGTACAGCCCTGTTTCGTCCAAAGGTTCTAAGAAAGAATCCTTCTTTGCCTCTTTTAGTACCTATTAGTAATCCTTGGATTCCTTGGCTGTAGATACATCACTCCAAGCTCTGCCTCCAATTTCACATGACCTTTTCCTCTGTTCTTCTCTATATCTTTACATATCCTTCTTATAAGGACACCAGTCATTGGATGTAGGGCCCACTCCAATCCCACATGACCTTATCTTAACATAACTAATTATGTCTGCAAAGACCCTGTTTCCAAATAGGGTCATATTCTGAAGTTCTGGAATGCGTTGAATTCTGGGTGAACACAATTCACCCCAGTACAAACACTAATAAGGGCCAGAGCTGCCAGAGTCCAGGTCGAGCAGGTCCAGGGTTCCCGAAGGGTGAACGGCATTGGTGAAAGTAACAAGTGGACACAAGACAACAGCAGTGTGTTAGACTGGCCACTTTATTGTGGCAAGCGTGGCATTATATTTGTTAGTAAATTCCTTATAGCGTGCATCGTCTATGTTTTCTGGCATTACCTAATTCTAAAAATGTTCCTTTGTGTAATCACCCATTAAGGGACAACATAGTTATTTTCTTGTAACGTTCCCTCCTGCCCTTTCAAGGTCATCTAGCTCTCAAAACCTGAAGTGGAACATTTACAGGGACGTGACTTCTTAATTGTCCCTTTGAACCATTAGCGGTACAAGGAACAAAAGTATTTGCTTTGGTCTGGGGTGCCGGGAGGGAGCCAAGAGGGCCCTGGGAACCCACACCTTATGTGCTCCCAAGAGACAATGTATACCTAGGAACTAATGAACCATTCTGTACCTTAACCCGCCAGGGCCAGTTATCATCTGGAATGCCTCCTGGGGGCCAAGTGGGCCTAGGGGTTGGAGTAACTTGTATCCATAGATACATTCCTTTGTTGCCGGAGTGGGGATTTTGCACCCATTTGTCCCTCTCCTTGGCTGGGAAATATATGGGGCTATCCTTCCTGTAGGTAGAGGAGTCTTTATGGGGGGTGGCAAGGGCTCGATGCAGGGACGCATGATTATGCGGCTTCACTTTCGGTGGGCCGCCACGCAGTCCCGATCCTTCCACCGCCCAGGCCCTGCCCTCAGGCTGGTTTGATAGCTTCCAGCACAGAACCAACAAGCTTTACGTGTTAAAAACACCACTTCTGCAGACTGCTTTCTGGGCCGGCATGTCACTATTACAGTTTGCGGTCCCTCGCTGGACTGGGTGAAGAATGGGAGTTCCTTGTGATTGATGTTGCAGCTGCTATAGGTTTGGAGAACCTAACAAGCCTTCAGTTCATCTCTCCTCCAGCCTTAGACCTGAATCTACTTCACTCTACCACTCTAGTTCTGGGATGAAGCAACTTTGAGTTCCTTTTTTAGTCTCTAGTTTTACTTTTGGTATGAGGTTTTAATTTACAAATTTAATTTCTTTTCCTTCCTTCCTTCCTTCCTTCCTTCCTTCCTTCCTTCCTTCCTTCCTTCCTTATTATCGTCTGCTATATACAAGGCTCTGCAGGGCACACAACATGAATTTCCTTGCTTTTGAGGATCTTGCAGTTGGATTTATTAATGTCAATGTGGTACCTACTGTTTCTGAGAGACAGATTTTAATATTTCTAAAACTGGGATTTTTCTTACAACTGATGACAGGACATAGATTAATTGACAGCATTTAAAATTTCCTAATAGTAAATAAAGTTACATGCATTACAGGGAATGTCTCCACATTCAATGAGATATGGCAACGGGAGAAATTGGGCAAGTTACCTGCCATTACACTCGATAAGCACATTCTGTGAGTGATTGTGGGTTAAGAAAGAGGAATCTAAAGTTGTTTCTATTTTTTTAAGTTTATTTATTTATTTTGAGAGAGAGTGTGAGCATGAGTGGGGGAGGGGGCAGAGAGAGAGAGTGGGAGAGAGAGAATCCCAAGCAGGCTCTATGCTGTCAGTGCAGAGCCAGACATGGCTTGATCCCACAAACCTTGAGTTCGTGACCTGAGCTGAACTCAAGAGCCAGATGCTCAACCAACTGAATATCAGGCATCCCTGTTGTTCTTTTTCTTTAAATATAGTTTTTAAAAATAAAAATATTTAGGGGCACCTGCGTGGCTCAGTCAGTTGAGTATCCAACTTTAGCTCAGGTCATGATCTCGCGGTTTGTTAGCTCCAGCCCCGCATTGGGCTGGCTGCTGTCGGCCTGTCAGTGCCTAGCCTGCTTCAGGTCCTCTGTCCCTCTCTCTCTGCCCCTCCTCTGCTTGCACTCTCTCAGAAAATAAATAAATATTAAAAAAATAAAAATATTTATGTTTACATGTTTATTGTGGTTATGACTTTTTAAATTGAGGTACAGTTGATAAATAACATATTACTTTCAGGTGAACAACATAGTGATTCAATCTTTGTTTAAGCTGCAAAATAATAACAATAAATCTAGTTAACATTTGTTACCATACATAGTTACCAAAGTTTTTTTTTCTTGTAGTGAGAACTTTTTAGGATCTACTGTTAACAATTTTCAAATATACAAAAGGTATTATTAACTATAGTCACCATGGTGTACATCACATCCTCATGACTTATTTATTTTATAACCGGAAGTTTGTATTTTTTGACTCCATTCACCCATTTCACACACCCCACACTTTCTGTCTCTGGTATCCACCAGTCTATTTTCTGTATCTATGAGGTTTTTAAGAAAGCATGTTTTTAGATTCCACATATAAGGGAGGTCATATAGTATTTGTCTTTCTCTGACTTATTTCACTTAGCATAATGACCTTAAGGTCCATCCGTATTGTGAATGGCAAGATTTCTTTATTTTTTATGGCTGAATAGTATTTTATGTCTCTCTGTATATCACATTTTCTTTATTCTTTCATCCATTGATGGACCCTTAGGTTATTTCTGTATCTTGACTATTGTCAGTAATGCTGCAATGAAAATGGGGGTACAGATTTCTTTGTGAGTTAATGTTTTCATTTTCTTTGGGTAAATACCCAGGAGTAGAATTGCTAGATCATATGCTAGTTCTATTTTTACTTTTCTGAGGAACCTCCATACTATTTTCCGTAGTGGCTGCACCAAATTACATTCCCATCAATGGTGCACAAGAGTTTCCTTTTGTTCACATCTTCATTGACACTTGTTATTTTTTTTTAAAGTATTTAAAAAAATTTTTTTAATGTTTATTTATTTTGAGAGACAGAGAGACAGACAGAGTGTGAGCAGGGGAGGGGCAGAGAGAGAGAGGGGGACACAGAATCCAAAGCAGGCTCCAGGGTCTGAGATGTCAGCACAGAGTCCGACGTGGGGCTCGACCCACGAACTGTGAGATCATGACCTGAGCCGAAGTTGGAAGCTTAATCCATTGAGCCACCCAGGCGCCCCTGACACTTGTTATTTCTAATTATCTTATTTCTTATATTTATTCCATAAATATGTCTTGCACCTGCTATTTGCAAGGGATAGAGAATATCTAAACACTCTTTTATTTTTAAATTTTTTTTTAATGTTTATTTATTTTTGAGAGAGAGTGTGCATGCATGAGCAGGGAAGGGGCAGAGAGCGAGAGGGAGACACAGTAATCCAAAGCAGGCTCCAGGCTCTGAGCTGTCAGCGCAGAGCCCTATGCGGGCCGGTACCCATGAACTGTGAGATCATGACCTGAGCCAAAGTCAGGCGCTTAATTGGCTGAACCACCCAAGTGCCCCTAAACACTCTTTTAAAAATGATATTAGAACTTACATTTACCAAGCAAGTGATTTGGGTGTTGAAAATCTTACATGGCAAAAAACATTTGTGAACCAGGACAGAAGGCAAATCTATGGTCGATAAAGTGCAAAATTGTCAACACTGTACCTTTCTTTTTGGTAAGTTTCTTCTGAGAAACTGGTTCTTAAATTCATTATCAGTTAAACCAGAGTCTTTAAAGTGGAACATTCATTGATATCAACTTAACTGTTTGGCTTTTTCCCAAGCCTCCAATCAGTTACCGATACTTAATGCTATTTGCACAAAATATCTTTTGTGTAATACAAATTTCTGTCTCTTCCTCCCTAAGGGATAAAATATCACATGGAAAAAGGAAGAAAATGCAAGATGAATTCTGAATCTAATTCATGAGTTTTGTTTCTATTCTTTTACATAGTATTTATATCAAAGTCAGAAATAAAATCTAAGTTAGAAAATTCACCAGCTAAAAGAAACAGTTTTGTGTGGCAAACCAATTGCCCCAGAAAACAAGTAATTAAAGGACAAGTAATTAAAATAGCAGCCATAAAATTGACATTCTTGGGAGACCATGTGTTCATTGCTGGTCTTTTTATTGGGGATCCTCTCTGGGCACTGTTCTGAGAACTGAAATCTGCTGGCAGAATGAGCACTTCACCCAAGGATTTTGCATTCTCTTCTGGGTGAAAATGTTAGTGCATTTCTGGTGTATGCAGGATAGTTGTATCATGACAGGTGGAAATGTGACCCTGCTATTATCTTTATTTGGAGATTAAGTATGATTTAAGATCTGTTTGCGTGCCAAGTTGACAAGGGGTGGACTTGTGGTAGTAATTTTATGTGTCAGCTTGGTTAGGCCTTGGTAACTAAATAGTCAAACAGTTTCTAGATGGTTCAGTGAAAGTATTAAAGTTTTTTTTTTTTTTATTTGAGTATAGTGGGCACACAATGTTCATTAGTTTCAGGTATCAATGAACGCATTTTTTGGGTGAGATTAATATTGAAATCACTAGGCTTTGAGTAATGTGAGTGTGACTTATGTAATCAGTTGAAGACCGCAATAGAAGCACAACTGACCTCTCTGAAGAAAGAGGGAATTCTGCCAGCAGACTGCCTTTGGGCTTCAAGTGTATTATTGACTCTTCCCTGGGTCAGGCCCACTCTGCAGATTTTGAACTTGTCATCCTCCAAAATCCTGTGACCCAGTTTCTTAAAATAAATCTCTATCTCTATCTATCTATCTATCTATCTATCTATCTATCTATCTATCTATCTAATCTATCATTTATCTAACCTATCCACCTATCCATTTATATACCTATACATCCTATTGGTTTTTTTTCTTCTCTGGAGAACCCTGATTAATACTGATTTTATAAGAGACACAGCTTGTAGAGGCCGAAGAGATCTTTTTCCTGAGTTTAAGAATTTGGGGCATGGCAGACACTAACCCATTACTACCTGCTATTTTCCTGTTTAGGCAGAGAATTATATGGAGAGTCTGTGATGTTTCTTTGGTTGAAAGAGGTTGGGGGAGGCTTTTCCAGAAAGGCAAATGGGTCTTTCTTTAGATTCTTCTGCTACTGCTGATGGGATGCCATATTTCCCCCAATTTCCCCAAATGGGAATTGAAGCCAGATATTGAAATCATTTATTGATGTTAGTAATGAAACTTCAGTTGTTACCACAAATTTTACATTACATTTGCTTAGATATCCTAATGTTTAGGAGGAAAAGTGCCCTCTCCACAATGTAAATTAAGAAACAAATATGATGGCTCACAACTTCTCCCATAAGTAGGACCACACTACCCCCTCAGAAGAAGGAAGCTCCAGCCAGAAGCTGCAGGGAGGAGACAGAGGGAGGCTGGCTGTATTCGAATAGGTCTTCTGTCTTTTCTCAAACAGTGCTCAACTGGTTTGGCTCAAGCACTGTCTTGACCATGAGGCTTTCTAAACTTGAATAGATTTTTCTTTCTACTCCACATTGCCCATCCCTCTACTCTATCTCATAGCAAAACTTCTTGAGGTACTATCTTTGCAGCCTCACTTCACTTTTTTCCATACCTGACTCCATTCAGGCTTTTAGTCCTCATTATGCTACAAGGACCACCCTAGTCAAGGTCCATCTTAACCACCATGTTGTCAGTATCAAAAGTCATTTCTGTGTTCTCATTTTCCTTCATGTTTCAGTGACAATGATTCAGTTCTTCTTGAAACATTTTCTTTAGGTTTCTGTTGAGTAGAATTAAAATGGGGTTTCCTCCTACCTCATTTACTATGCTTTCACAGATGTCTTTGCAGGTTTTTATGCTGCTTAACCTTGAAAAGTTAGAGTATGCAAGACCTCAATCCTGTACTCTATATAATTACTCTGCACGACCAGTCTTTTGGCTTTAAATACCATCCATATGCCTCACAAATCTGTATTTCCAGTTGTGGCCTTTGCCCTGAAATCCAGGCTTATATATCCAATTTCCTACTTCACATCTCTGCTAATTAAATTGTTCCCTGTATTTGAAACATAATCCCCAATCTTTTCATAGCTAGTTTCTTCTTGTTACTTAAGTTTCAACTTATATAGTGTCTGTACATCATTATCAGCTACATATCTATTTATCCATTTGTCATCTATTGTCTCTTATCAATCACATCGTCTAATTTTAATTCCTTGCATAACTTGTGCCAGTAAATATCTCTTTTTTAAAAATTCTAGTTAGTTAACATACAGTGTAATATTAGTTTCAGGTATACAACATAGTGATTCAACAATTCTATATATCACCTGGTGCTTATCATGACAGGTGCAGTTCTTAATCCCCATCACCTATTTAACCCATCCCTCTACCCACCTGCCCTCTGGTAACCATCAGTTTGTTCTTTACAATTAAGAGTCCATTTCTTGGTTTCTGTCATTCTTTTTTCCCCTTTGCTTGTTTGTTTTGTTTCTTAAATTCCACATATAATTGAAATCATATGGTATATGTCTTTCTATGACTTGTCTTGCTTAGCATAATACTCTCTAGCTCCATCCATGTCATTGAAAGTGGCAAGATTTTTTCTTTTTTATGGCTGAATGATATTCCAGTGTGTGTGTGTGTGTGTGTGTGTGTGTGTGTGTGTGTATGTATCACATCTTCTTTATCCATTCATCAGTCAATTGATGGACACTTGGACTGCTGTATCTCATCTATTATAGATAATTCTCCTATAAACATAGAGGTGCATGTATCCCTTTCCATTAGTATTTTTGTATTCTTTGGGTAAATACCCAGTAGTGCAAATGCTGAATGGTAGTTTTATTTTTAGCTTTTTGAAGAACCTCCATACTGTTTTCCACTGTGGCTGCACCAATTTGCATTTCTACCAACAGTGTATGGGGTTCCTTTTTCTCCACAGCCTCACCAACACCTGTTGTTTCTTGTGCTTTTGATGTTAGCCATTCTGATAGGGGTGAGATGATATCTCACTGTGGTTTTGAGTTGCATTTCCCCGATGATTAGGGATTTTTTCATATGTCTGTTGACCATCTGTATGTCTTCTTTGGAGAAATGTCTGTTCATGTCTTCTGCCCATTTTTAATTGGATTATTTATTTATTTATTTATTTTTGGTGTTGAGTTGTGCAAGTTCTTTATATATTTTGGATATTAACCTTTTATCCAACATGTCATTTGCAAATATCTTCTCCCATTCAGTAAGCTGCCTTTTACTTTTGTTGATTGTTTCCTTTGTTGTGCAGAAGCTTTTTATTTTGTTGTAGACCCAATAGTTTATTTTTGCTTTTGTTTCCTTGCCTCAGGAGAACTATCTGAAAAAAAAAGTGCTTTGGCTGAGGTCAAATAAGTTGATGCCTGTGTTCTCTTCTAAGATTTTTAGGTTTTCAGGTCTCACATTTAGGTCTTTCCCCAATTTTGAATTTATTTTTGTGTATGGTGTAGGAAAGGGTCCAGTTTCATTCGTTTACCTGTTGCTGTACAGTTTTCACAGCACCATTTGTTGAAAAGACTATCTTTTTCCCATTGGATATTCTTTCCTGCTTTGTCGAAGATCAACTGGCTATACAGTTGTGGGTTTATTTCTGGGTTTTCTATTCTGTTCCATTGATCTGTGTGCCTATTTTTGTGCCAGTACTATACTTTTTTTTTTTAATATAGTACTATACTGTTTTGATGACTACAGCTTTGTAATATAACTTGAAGTCTAGAATTGTGATGACTCCAGCTTTGCTTTTCTTTTTCAAGGTTACTTTGGCTATTTGGGGTCTTTTGTGGTTCCATACAAATTTTGGAATTATTTGTTTTAGTTCTGTGAAAAATGTTGTTGGTGGCTTTTTTTAAATATTTATTTATTTTTGAGAGAGAGAGAGAGAGAGAGAGAGAGAGAGAGAGAATGAATATCCCAAGAAGGCTCCATACCATCAGCACAGAGCGTTATGCAGGGAACAAACCCATGAACTGCAGGATCATGACCTGAGCAAAAATCGGGAGTTGGAGGCTCAACCGACTGAGCCACCCAGGCGAACCACTGTTGGTGGTGTTTTGATAGGGAGTGCATTACATGTGTAGATTGCTTTGGATAGCTTAGCCATTTTAACAATATTTGTTCGTCCAATCCTTGAGCATGGAATGTTTTACCATTTCTTTGTGTCATATTCAGTTTTTTTCATCGGTATTTTATAGTTTACAGAGTACAGGTCTTTTGCCTCTTTAGGTAGGTATATTATCATTTTTGGTGCAATTGTAAAAGCGATTGTTTTCTTAATTTGCCTTTTTGCTGCTTCATTATTGGTGTATAGAAATGCAACCGATTTCTGTATACTGATTTTTTATCTTGAGACTTTACTGAATTAGTACATCAGTTCTAGCAGTTTTCTGGTGGAGTCTTTGGGTTTTCTTTATATAACATCATATCATCTGCAAACTGAAAGTTTTACTTCTTCCTTACCAATTTGGATGTTTTTATTTCTTTGGCTGTCTAACTGCTATGGCTAGGACTTCCAGGAATATGTTGAGGAAAGTGGTGAGGGCGGACATCTTTGTCTTGTTGCTGACCTTAGTAGCAAAACATTTAGTTTTTCAATATTTAGTATGATGTTAGCTGTGGGTTTTTTGTATATTGCCTTTATTATGTTGAGGTATGTTCCCTCCAAGTCCTCTTTATTGAAGGTTTTTGTTTGTTTGTTTTTAACATGAATGGATGTTGTACTTTGTCAAATGCTTTTTCTGCATCTATTGAAATGGTCATATGGTTCTTATCTTTTCTCTTATTGATGTGATGTATCATGTTGATTGATTTGCAATTATTGAATCTCCTTGCCAGAAATAAATCCCACTTGATCATGGTGAATACTTTTTTAAATGTATTGTTGGATCCAGTTTGCTAGTATTTTGTGGAGGATTTTTGCATCTATGTTCATAAGAGATATTGGCCTGTAGTTCTCCTTTTCAGTGGTGTCTTTATCTGGTTTTGGTATCAGGGTAATTGTAGCCTCCTAGAATGAATTTGGAAGCTTTCCTTCCCCTTCTATTTTTTTGGAATAGTTTGAGAAAAATAGGTATTAACTCTTTAAATATTTAGTAGAATTATCCTGTGAAGTCCTTTCGTCCTGGACTTTTGTTTATTGGGGTTTTTTTTAACTACTGTTTTAATTTCTTTGCTGGTTATTGGTCTGTTCAAATTTTCTGTTTCTTTCTGTTTCATTTTTTTAAATTTATATGTTTCTAGGAATTTACCCATTTCGTCTAGGTTGTCCTGTTTGTTGGCATATAGTTTTTCATAATATTCTCTTATAACTGTTTGTATTTCTGTGGTGTTTGTTATTTCCTCTCTCTCATTTGTGATTTTATTTATTTTAGTTATTTCTCTTTTTCTTGATAAATCTGGCTAGAGGTTTATCAAATTTTATTTTATTATTTTTTTAATGTTTTTTAAATTTATTTTTGAGAGAGAGAGAGAGAGACAGACAGACAGACAGAGGATGAGCCTGGGAGGGGGAAGAGAAGGGGTACAGAGGATCCAAAGCAAGCTCTGCACTGTCAGCACAGAGCCTGATGTGGGGCTTGAACTCATGAACTATGAAATCATGCTCTAAGCCAAAGTCAGACGCTCAACTGACCGAGCCACCCAGGTGTCCCTCAAATTTGATTTTTTAAAAAGAACCAGCTCCTGGTTTCACTGATCTCTTCTATTGTTTTCTTAATTTCTATATCATTTATTTTTGCTATAATCTTTATTATTTCCCTCCTTCTGCTGGTTTTAGGTTTTGTGTGTTGTTTATATCTCTCTTACTTATTTATTTATTTGTTGTGTTTTAGTTTCTACTACTTAAATGAAAATTCCCTGACAAAGTAGAAACTTAATAAATATTTCTTGAATGACTTGATTGAAAGATTATTACTTATAGCTCACCATGTAGCATTTTAGTTTCTACTACGATGATGTTTTGTTGTTATTCATGTATTTGTCTGGATATCATAGATTTAATATTCTTTAAAGGATGGAGTTAAGTCCAAATGGTGTTTGGAAAGTATTCTCACTTTTAAGCAGAAAATGAGGTCTAGCAATAGAAGGAACCAGTTGTAAGGAACCAGTGCATACTTAGTGTAGCACACTTGGTTTCCATCACTGCATTAACTCTCCACCCCTACCAACAATTCTCTTATTTTGACCTTTTTGTCTTAGGGACTATCTTTCCTAATGGTAGTCTTGATCTCTGTTACTTCCTCTGCTTGATGTTTCCAGTAAAGATGATCAGCTTCCAACTCCTTCGTTGCTCCCTTTTGAAGGCGAGTGGAGCTAAAAGCCACTACAATAACAGGAACAGATGCTCATTCTTCTTGGTATCTGTCTTTATTTCTCCTTTACTTTTGAAGGATAATTTCACTGGATGTGAAGTTCTAGGCTGATGGCTTCCTCTTTTAACATTAATGTTGTGCCACTCTTTCTCTTTGCTTGCATGGTTTCCAACAAGAAGCCCACTGTAATTCTTACTCTTGTTCTTCTATAAGTAAGGGTGATTTTTTTTTCCCTCTCACCCCAGCGTTTTTCAAGATTTTTTATGTGTCTTTAATTTTTGTAGTTGAATATGTTATGCATATAACATACATATAAATGCATATATAAATATGTAGTTGAATATTTATCCTGCTTGGTGGTCTCTGAGCTTCCTGGATCTGTGGTTTGGTATCATTAATTATGGAATTCTCAGCCATTATTACTTCAAGTATTTCTCCTTCTCTTTTTTCTTTTTTTTTTTCTTCTGGCATTTCAATCATTTGTGTATTTTACCTTTTGAAATTATCCCACCGTCCTTGGATGATATTTCTCTCCCCCTTTTTCATTCTTTTTTCTTTTTATATCTCAGTTTTAAAAGTTTCCATTGACCCATCCTTAAGTTCGCTGATTCTTTCCTCAGCTACATCTAGTCTACTAATGAGCCCAATGAAAGCATTCTTTATTTCTATTACAGTGGTTTTGATTTCTAGCATTTCTTTTTTATTATTTCCTAGAATTTCCATCTCTCTGCTTATATTACTCACCTGTTCTTGCCTCCCTTTTCCATTAGAGCCCTTAGCATATTAATCATAGTTATTTGAAATTCCAGACCAGGCCTGATAAAACCAACATCTGTGTCATACCAGAGTATGATTCTGATGCTTACTTTGCCTGTTCAGACTGTGTTCTCTCTCACCTTTAACATACCTTGTAATTTATTTTTTGTTATTGAGAGCTGGTCATGATATATTGAACTAAGGTAAACAGGCCTTTCGTGTGAGGTTTTATGTTAATTTGGCTAGTAGTTGGACTGTGCTTCATGTTGCTAAAGCTGTCAGTAGCAAAAGCTTCCATTTCTCTCGCCTTTGTGTTGTTAACTCTGTTGTCTTTGAGTTTCCTTAAGAATTCCTTCTTTGTTGTTTAAGTTTATTTATTTATTTTGAGAGGGAAAGAGAGCATGCACGTGCAGAGGAGGGGCAGAGACAGAGAGGGAGAGAGAGAATCCCAAGCAGACTCCACACTGTCAGCACAGAGACCAAAGCCTGACATGGGGCTCAATCCCACAAACCACAAGACCATGACTCGAGCCAAAATCAAGAGTCAGACGCTCACCTGACTGAGCTACCCAGGGTTCCTTAAGAATGCATTCTTAAGCAGAGTCTCAGTCTTGCAGTTTTTTCCTGAATCCACTGTTATTATAGTACTGGTATGATGGTAAGGTATGGAGAAGAAGAAGCTTTCTACAATCTTATGATTAAATCCTAGTTGTTCAGTGGCCTTGTGTCTCTGGGCTGAGACCTTAACATGTGTTTCTTTGCTTCCTTTCCCTCTCCTTTAAATGAGAGGAAGGTTAGAGGAGAGTGCAGTGGGAGAAATTCCCTACCTCTGTGTGTGATAAGGCTCTGGAGAGTAGGCCTTGGTTATGGAGAACACTCTGGGCATATTTCACAGTGGTTACTCTTGTCTTCCCCTTGCCATAGCCATGAGGTGATCTTTCTTGGCCCTTTACCATGGAAACCTAGTGGTGTTCCTGGAGGTGAAGTCCATGAATGTGTGAGGGTCCTGTGAGACCTGCAGGCCTCAGGATGTTCTCACTGTCAGGCTAGTCCATACTCAGCCTCCAGAAATTCATCCAAATTTCCATTTAAATGCTTCTACCAATTTTTGGCCCAATTGTCTTCTGCTCCAGAAGAGCAAATCTCAGTTCTTGCTCTCCAGGTTTTGGCATGGTGGTTTGTCCTACAATCTTCATTCTTTGATGTTTTGAAGAAAAGTCACTGATTTTCAGCCAGTTTAATATTAGCTTTTCCTAAGGATGAAACTGATTATTTACAAGCTTTTAACACCTTGGATCCTGAACTGGAAGTCTAGATATCTTTTACAGTATCTAGCACTGCATTAAACAGGCATCAGCAAACCATGTCTTGGCTGTGTTTCCACCATTGCTACTTGGCCCATTTTGCCACCACTTCCCACAGCTTCATAGGACAATCTTCTTGCCAAAGGAAAAGATTTGGAGCTTTGGCAAGTTGTGTTCTAATGACTGACAAACTCTGAAATATAGGTACTAACTTAGTACTAACAGTGAGTGATGGGTGACAACCAAGATTAAGTCAGGATTATCTCACTTAGCTTCTTGTTTCCTTGTTCCAGACGTGTGTATTTGCATCATGGCCAAAAACCCATTTCTGTTGGGCTGGACCCTCAGCCTCCTCAGGAAAGTCCATTTCTGGCATCTCAGATATATAGGACCTTCCCTGAGGTCTTGGTTGCTGAGATGTAGAGAGCCTTTAGTTTTCTTATTTATGGTTTTGTTTTTACTTAATGGCAACCTGTTTCCTCTCCTTTCTGTCCATCCTTCCATCATTCCTTCCTTCCCTCCCTCCTTCCTTCCTTCCTTCTCCTTTTAATATTAGTATTTAGCATGTTTGTGTTAAGTTAAACATTTTACTCTTTAATGATAGCGTTTATCAGAACAAGACAATTTAGCTGAAGATGGCTGCCTGGTGAGACTTTTCAATACTGATTTTAAATGCAAATTAATACAAGCAATTACCAGATATTATACATGCTCTTAAAATGGAATGCTTTAAATGACATTTCCCTGGCAATCTGTGTGAATCCCAAAGATTAGGCATTCTCTTTATTCACTAAATTAAATATGCATCCACAGCCCAGTTTGAAGTTACTATCATATGATCATTCTTATTGTAGCCATTTCCAATAAAGATGACCTTATCAAATAACAATTACCTAAAGAATTATTTCCCACTTGGGAATATATGTTTGGAAAGAGATATACCTTTTGTGTTTGGATGGGTTCTGACAGAAGATGAAGACCAACGTAACATGTTAGGGAGGTGGATTTTTTTCCCCTCAATCCAAAGTTAGGGAACTAACATTTATTGAGTCTTTTTTGTGTCAAACACTTTCCATTCATCCAGTATTCAATGAATATTTATTGAGTGCTACCATGTTTTGGCCATATGTTTTAAATTCTGGGAATGCAATGGGATGGGACATACTCAGTCCCTTTTCTTACGAATCTTATATTCTGGTTGGGAAAAGAAAGTGAATCCAGAGAATGATAAGTAGCCTGATGTGTGGGACAGAGAATGGCTGGGTGAGGAGATACAAAGAGGGTATACATTAGATAGGGTAGAGAAAGCAAGTCCTATTTGAAAGGTGGCATTTGCAGTGAACTATCAGAGAGTCAGCCAACCACTCATTTTCTAATTTTTACAACAATGTGAGACAAAGGTAACATTAGTTCAGCTGATACAGGCAAAGAAATTACTCAACTAGATTAAGTCATTACTCTAAAGTTACACAGACTTCAAATCTTACTCCTTTTGCCTCCAAAGCTGTTCACTGCCCATCATATCCCACAGGTACTTGTTCACCAGCAGCCTCAGGCTGGGGCAGAAACAAGCTCTTTGTTTGCCTGATCTTGGACTTTAGACGTGAAACAGAATTTCCTAAGAAAACTAATGCGGGGTCGTATATTTTTCAATAAGAACATTAAAAGAAGAAAAGACAACTGCTTAATTTTAATTACTTTTTCATTTAAAAATGTATTTTAATACCAAAAAAGTAGAAGGGGTATTTTCTGAGATTAAAGGACACGAATCTGAATTAAATGAAATCAGCTTCATGAAATGCGTTATTTTGTCTTTATCTTACTTATTTCACAGAGAACTACTAGAGCCACGACTTAAGTGGATCCATTTGAGAACCGATGGACTCAATGACCTTTGGGATTATATTCAACCTTGAGAATCTTAGGTTGATGTCAACCTCCTAAGCTTGATGTGTGGAGAGGCAACACAGGAAGATGCTCTTCTGTGAGGATATAAACTTTCTATTAATTGAATCAGTCCAGGAAAAGGTAGGTCATCATGACCTAAACATTTTCAGTTTGAGTCACTTGAAATGTTTATCTGTTTAGGGAAAAGGAGATGATGTATTCTCTGTTCACTAAAAAGTTCAAACACAACTTAAAGCTCATTACAAAATAATTTACAAACTGTTTTTCGGTAGGCAATTGCTCACAGTGGCTCGAATAAGTTAAGAGCTTAGATTCATTGCTTTTCCTATTAATTAAATAGAAAGTAGAAATGACCATTTGGACTTTTTTTTTTAAGACACATTTATACATTTAGCAACCAACAGCATGCGTGCAAAAAAAAATCTACATTAAAACCCTTTGTTGGAATGCTTTACACTTTCCACAGAACAGAAACTAAAATAACTTGTTATGCAATTAGTCACAAATACAGTCCTTGAGTTTTTTGCCCATACACACAAGTAATATCTAAAACATCCCCCTTTTTTTTGTAGCATCTAGGCCCTGCCACCACTGTGCTTGGCTGAGTTCACAAATCTGTTGCAACCTATAGCTTCCCTGTCATCTCTCTGGCTCTCCTCTCCTGCTAAGATTTGTTTCCTGGCAGTAATTCAAACCTTCTGCCACCGCCATAGGTACTGCTGCTGGAACCACCATAGCCGTGTTGGTTTCATGGTTTGGCAAAATATTGGCCACCGCCACCATAGAGGCCAGAGCTTCTACCTCCAAAATGTCCTCCTTTCATGGGTCCAAAATTTGAGGATTGATTGTTGTAATTGCCAAAATCATTATAGTTTCTACCACCTCCAAAACTGCGTCCATCATTACCAAATCCATTATAGCCATCTCCACTGCCACCATATTCACCACCACCTTTACTGCCACCAAAGCCACCTCTCCTACTGAAGTTTCCTCCATGACCAAAGTTGTCATGCCCACCAAAACCACCTCTATGACCCCCACCAAAGTTTCCAGAACCACCTCAACCTCTTTGGCTGGAATGAAGCACCAGCCATCTCTTGCTTAGATAAGGCTTTCCTTACTTCACAGTTGTGGCCATTCACAGTAGGATATTTTTGAATGACAGTCTTATCTACAGAGACATGGTCATCGTAAGCTACAAAAGCAAAGCCCCTCTTCTTGCCACTGCCTCAGTCAGCCATGATTTCAGTCACTTCAGTTTTCCCATACTGTTCAAAATAATCTCTTAGATGATATTCTTCAGTGTCTTCCTTAATGCCACCAACAAAAGTCTTTTTGGCAGTTAAGAAGTCACTCGGTCTTTGAGAATCTTCTCTTGAGACAGCCCTCTTTGGTTCTACAACTCTTCCACCCACCTTGTGTGGCCTTGCATTCACGGCTGCATCCACCTCTTCCATAGTAGCATACGTGGCAAACCCAAAGCCTCCGAAGCACTTGGTGTTTGGATCTGTCATTACCACACAGTCCATAAGCGTTCCCCATTGCTCAGAATTGCTTCTCATACTTTCATTAGTTGTTTCAAAGCTCAAACCTCTGATGAAGAGCTTCTACAGCTTTTCTTAGGAGAAAAGACTTAGGAGACTCTGACTTAGACATGACAGAAGTGGAAGGGGAGACTTTTAATGATGCTTGCTCCGTGGTGTCCATGGACAGAAAGCAACCCTTTGGACTTATATGAATAAGAATGTACGTGTGGGTATCTTTGTCATGAATATTCAACTATTGATCACTTTATGGTACTGATATAATTTATTTCTTTTCCTAACCATGAAACATAAGCAAAACTAGAAAATGTAAAAGAATAAATACTGTATAAAATTCTATGAAAACATAGGCGTGCCTGGGTGGCTCAGTCAGTTGAGTATCTGACTTTGGCTCATGTCATGATCTCACGGTCTGTGAGTTCGAGCCCCGCCTCTGGCTCTGTGCTAATAGCCCCGCCTCTGGCTCTGTGCCAGAACCTGGCACCTGCTTCAGATTCTGTGTCTCCCTCTCTCTCTGCCCCTCCCCCACTCATGCTGTATCTCTCTTTCCCAAAAATAAATAAACGTTAAAAATTTTTTTTAATTCTATGAAAGTATAATGGCAATTACAGAAGAAATAATTACGTACAACAGCAGCAATAGCATCCTTGAGGCTGTTTCTACAGTGTTTCGAGTACCTGGCTGTATCAGTCGTGCCAGAGTTCATCTCCTAGAGAGACAGGATAAGAAGTGTTGTGCTAAAGCCTCAAGGATCAGTTGAAATTTTGGTTCTGTACATAAGTAAAAATAGTAAAGATACAGGCTGTTTGAGTGTCTGGCTTTTTTTTTTTTTTTTTTGCCAATATAAGTATTATTACCTTCACACTATTTTGTCTCCCTCTTTTAGGCTTAATAGCATGAGCTAAGGGCAATTGATTTCACAGAGAAATTGAAAGGATAGAGAGAAACACAAATTATGAAAAATGTACCAGAGACAGGTACACGCATTTTATGCTATTAATAAAGTTCTAAAATGCGTTGAATCTAAAATTCTCTGATATTTAACGTGTGTGTGTGTGTGTGTGTGTGTGTGTGTGTGTTTAATTTCAAAAGAAGCTAAGGATGGTACAAAGAAGAAGTAGGAAACATATAAAGAAACTAAATCACTTGTAATCCCACTGCTAGAGTCAGCACTATTAGTGTTCTGTCCTAATTTTAAAAACATATATGTGATATATAATATATATTATATAAATAATATATAATTCTGTTTTAATAAACACATATTAATATTATCATAAATAACTACTATATATTTACATTTATTTTATTATATATTATATATTTATATTTTATTACATATATTTATTAAAACAGAATTATAATGTGTATATAATTTTCTATCCTTTCATTAAATATTATGAAGTATTTACGGAGCAACAAATATTTTTTTTTTTTTTTTAATTTTTTTTTTTTCAACGTTTATTTATTTTTGGGACAGAGAGAGACAGAGCATGAACGGGGAAGGGGCAGAGAGAGAGGGAGACACAGAATCGGAAACAGGCTCCAGGCTCTGAGCCATCAGCCCAGAGCCTGATGCGGGGCTCGAACTCACGGACCGTGAGATCGTGACCTGGCTGAAGTCGGACGCTTAACCGACTGCGCCACCCAGGTGCCCCCAACAAATATTTTTAATACAAGTGCTTTGTATGATGACCTGTTATTTTTTATATAAGCGTATTAAACTTTTTCTATTTAGTCTCCCACTCTTAGGCATTAAGGTTGTTTCCAATTTATCCTTCTTAAGAATAATGATACAATAAACATGATTAAATATACATTTCAAGTTTGAAACTTTGAAATATTTCCTTAGATTGGATTTCCATAAGTAGAATTGCAGTGTTAAAGAATGTGAACCCTGCTAAGAATCTTTACAGCAGAAACATAGAAGTGATCCACCAGTGTGGTGTAATAGTTGCCACTTTTATGTACCTTCACCCCTGCAGGTGTTATCATTGAAAAAATGTGTTTGATAACTTGATAGATTGAAAAATCTCATCAACCTATCTATCTGAATTTCTTTCCTTTTTCTTTTTTAGTAAGATTCATTAATGCATTTATTCATTAAAATTTCCACCAAGCATCATTCTGGCAGGGCTGGCTTTAGGGAATGTGACGTGTTGCATGTTGCAGTTGCATGAAGCTCCAGTGCTCAGAAGGGTCTTAATTTGATTTAATGTTCTGCCATCTTGGAATTCTTGAAAATTTTATCTTTGCAGTCATGTTTTGTAACTGAAGTCTGATAGAACGATGGAATATGTGTGTGAGCAGAGGAAATACATACAGTATGCATGTCCACTGTGTATAGTATTTGTGATATTCTATGAGCATGGGTCGGGTGGACACGGGACTCATGGGAGTTCAGTGAGACTCAATGTGGGTACAAGGTAAGCGTGATACATCAGTAGTTGGACAAGTACTGACAGCTCCAAGGGGCTATGCTTTCTGTTTATACCAGAACTTACTTCCAGTGCAGAAAGATGATAAAAGTTTCCTCAGAAACATGAACAACTGAAGAACCCTATCATATCCTTTCTCTCTCATGGTACTTTCTTGTGTTAGCCAACCACTGTAATAATAATATAATGACATAGAAAGGAAGAAAAAGATAAGGTAACCCATGGTTCCTTTTTTTCTTTAATCTTTTCTTGCTCAGGATAAGGAAGAGAATATTGTGACCCAAAGCAGGAGAGTAAACAGCCCAGGAATGAAGCTGAATGCATAGTGTTTTGTTAATCCAGTGTACATATTCTTATGTATTGTGTTTGATTCTCCTACCTGATGGGAATATTAAAGAGTGTATCTTCCAGCTCAATTGGGACATACCAGAGACTATGTTAAAAATCTAGTCTATGGGCACCTGGGTGGCTCAGTCCGTTGAGCTTCCTACTCTTAATATTATAGGTTGTGATCTTGCGATGTGTGATCGAACCCCGTGTCGGGCTGTGTGCTGAGTGTCAAGCCTGCTTGGGATTCTCTCTCTCTCTCTCTCTCTCTCTCTCTCTCTCTCTCTCTCTTCTCTCTCTCTCTATCTCTTTCTCCTTCTGTCCCTCTCCCCATTTCATTCTCTCTCTCACTCTCTCTCTTTCTCAAAATAAATAAATAAACATTTTAAAAAATCTACTCTAGTAATGACGTAACATCTGTTATATTAACTGCAGTTGAGGCTTCTACTTTTTTAAAAAAATTACATTCAAGTTAGTTAGCATCTAGTGCAACAATGATTTCAGGAATAGATTCCTTAATGCCCCTTACCCATTTAGCCCATCCCCCCTCCCACAACCCCTCCAGTAACCTCTGTTTGTTCTCCATATTTATGAGTCTCTTGTTTTGTCCCCATCCCTGTTTTTATATTATTTTTGCTTCCCCTCCTTTAGGTTCATCTGTTTTGTATCTTAAAGTCCTCATAGGAGTGAAGTCATATGATATTTGTCTTTCTCTGACTAATTTCACTTAGCATATTAGCCTCTAGTTCCATCCACATAGTTGCAAATGGCACGATTTCATTCTTTTTGATTGCTGAGTAATACTCCATTGTGTGTGTGTGTGTGTGTGTGTGTGTGTGTGTATATATATATATATATATATATATATATATATATATACACCACACCTTCTGTATCCATTCATCCATCAGTGGACATTTGGGCTCTTTCCATACTTTGGCTATTGTTGATAGTGTTGCTATAAACATTGGGATATATGTGTTGCTTGGAAACAGAGTATGTGCATCCCTTGGATAAATACCTAGTAGTGCAATTGCTGGGTCATAGGGTAGTTCTATTTTTAATTTTTTGAGGAAACTCTGTACTGTTTTCCAGAGTGGCTGCATCAGTTTACATTACCACCAGCAGTGCAAAAGAGATCCTTTTCTCCACAAATGCACTGACATCTGTTGTTGCCTGAGTTGTTAATGTTAGCCATTCTGACAGGTGTGAGGTGATACCTCATTGCGGTTTTGATTTGTATTTCCCTGATGATGAGTGACACTGAGCATCATTTCATTTATCTGTTGGCCATCTGGATGTCTTCTTTGGAGAAGTGTCTATTCATGTCTTTTGCCCATTTCTTCACTGGATTATTTGTTTTTTTGGGTGTTGAGTTTGATAAGTTCTTTGTAGATTTTGGATACTAACCCTTTATCTGACATGTCGTTTGCAAATATCTTCTTCCATTCCATCCATTGTTTCCTTTTCTTTGCAGAAGCTTTTTATTTTGATGAGGTCCCAATAGTTCATTTTTGCTTTTGTTTACCTTTCCTCTGGAGACATGTTGAATAACAAGTTGCTGTGTCCAAGATCAGAGAGGTTTTTACCTGCTTTCTCCTTGAGGATTTTGATGGCTTCCTGTCTTACATTGAGGTCTTTCATCCATTTTTAGTTTATTTTTGTGTATGGTGTAAGAAAGTGGTCCAGGTTCATTCTTCTGCATGTCACTGTCCAGTTTTCCTAGCACCACTTGCTGAAGAGACTGTCTTTATTCCATTGGTTATTCTTTCCTGCTTTGTCACCGATTAGTTGGCCATATGTTTGTGAGTCCATTTCTGGGTTCTCTATTCTGTTCCATTGATGTATGTGTCTGTTCTTGTGCCAGTACCATACTGTCTTGATAATTACAGCTTTGTAACACAGCTTGAAGTCCCGGATTTCGTTTTCTTTTTCAAGATTGCTTTGGCTATTTAGGGTGATTTCTGGTTCCATACAAATTTTAGGATTGTTTGTTCTATCTCTGTGAAGAATGCTGGTGTTATTTTGATAGGGATTCCACTGAATATGTAGATTGCTTTGGGTAGTATCGACATTTTAACAATATTTGTTCTTCCTATCCAGGAGCATGGAATCTTTTTCCATTTTTTTGTGTCTTCAATTTCTTTCATAAGCTTTCTATAGTTTTCAGTGTATAGATTTTTCACCTCTTTGGTTAGATTTATTCCTAGGTACTTTATGGTTTTCTTGTGGAACTGTAAATGGGATCGATTCCTTGATTTCTCTTTCTGTTGCTTCATTGTTGGCATATAGGAATGCAATCGATTCCTGTGCATTGATTTTATATTCTGCAACTTTGCTGAATTCATGAATCAGTTCTAGCAGTTTTTTGGTGGAATCTTTTGGGTTTTCCAGATAGAGTATCATGTCATTTGTGAAGAGTGAAAGTTTGACTTCCCCTTGGCCGATTTGGATGCCTTTTATTTCTTTGTGTTGTCTGATTGCTGAGGCTAAAACGTCCAATACCATGTTGAATAGCAGTGGTGAGAGTGGGCATTCCTGTCTTTTTCCTGCCCTTAGGGGAAAAGATATGTTTTTCCCCATTAGGGTGATATTAGCATTGGGTCTTTCATATATGGCTTTTATGATTTTGAGGTATGATCCTTCTATCCCTACTTTCTTGAGGGTTTTTACCAAGAAAGGATGCTGTATTTTGTCAAATGCTTTCTTGCATCTATTGAGAGGATCATATGGTTCTTGTCCTTTCTTTTATTGATGTAATGAATCACATTGATTGTTTTGCGGATATTGAACCAGCCCTGCATCCCAGGTATAAATTCTGCTTGGTCATGGTGAATAATTTTTTTAATGTATTGTTGTATCCAGGTGCCTAATATCTTGTTGAGGATTTTTGCATCCATGTTCATCAGGGAAATTGGTCTATAGTTCTCCTTTTCAATGGGGTCTCTGTCTGGTTTTGGCATCAAGGTAATGCTGGCTTCATAGAAAGAGTTTGGAAGTTTTCCTTCCATTTCTGTTTTTTGGAACAGCTTCAAGAGAATAGCTGTTAACTCTTCATTAAATGTTTGGTAGAATTCCCCTGGAAAGCCATATGGTCCTGGACTCTTGTGTTTTGGGAGATTTTTTATTACTAATTTGACTTCTTTACTGGTTATGGGTTCCAAATATATAAATCAATTAATCACAAACATAAAGAAACTCATTGATAATAATATCATAATAGTCGGGGACTTCAGCACCGTACTTATAGCAATTGACAGATCATCTAAACAGAAAATCAACAAAGAAACAATGGCTTTGAATGACACATTGGACCAGATGGACTTAAAAGATATATTCAGAACATTTCATGCTAAGGCAGCAGAATATACATTCTTCTCCAGTGCACATGGAATGTTCTCCAGAATAGATCACATACTGGGACACAAATCAGCCCTAACAAGTACAAAAAGATCAAGATCATACTGTGCATATTTTTAGACCACAATACTGTGAAACTCGAAATCAACCACAAGAAAAAATTTGGAAAGATAACAAATACTTGGAGACTAAAGAACATCCTACTAAAGAATGAAGGGCTAACCAAGAAGTTAAAGAGGAAACTAAAAAGTACATGGAAGCCAGTGAAAATGACAACACAACAGCCCCAAACCTCTGGGACGCAGCAAAGGCAGTCATAAGAGGAAAGTATATAGCAATCCAGGCCTTCCTAAAGAAGGAAGAAAGGTCTCAGATACACAACCTAATCTTACACCTTAAAGATCTAGAAAATGGACAGCAAATAAAACCCCAAACCAGCAGAAGACAGGAAATAATAAAGATTAGAAGAGAAATCAATGCTATCGAAACCAAAAAAACAAAGCAAAACAAAACAAAACAAAACAAAGCAATAGAACAGATCAATGAAACCAGAAGCTGGTTCTTTGAAAGAATTAACAAAATTGATAAACCCCTAGCCAGTTTGATCAAAAAGAAAAAGGAAAGGACCCAAATAAGTAAAATCAAGAATGAAAGAGGAGAGATCACAACCAACACAGCATAAATAAAAACAATAATAAGAGAATATTATGATCAATTATATGCCAATAAAATGGGCAATCTGGAAGAAATGGACAAATTCCTAGAAACATATAAACTACCAAAACTGAAACAGGAAGAAATAGGAAATTTGAACAGGCTTCTACTTAGTTTAATATGGCATTAGTCAATTATCAGGTACTATGATCCAGAGTGGTGTTTGCAGAGGACAGACTGATGAATTAAATGGGAATATGATGGGACTGTCACTTCTGCATTGCTTCCTCCTTTGACGGTGATGCTAATGTGTACTATTATACCTAGTATGTAATATATTTTTGTTTCACTGTTTCACAGCTGAGATTGGGAGTTTCAATTTCAAGGGTTTCCTCTACTTTCAATAGTATAGTGGTTTTATTCATAGACAAAGGTACCTATATTAGGGAAGTGTCAGTGTGTGGTATGGCCATTCTAAGTATACATTTGGGAACTTGCAAAATAGTACTGGGTATGTCTGTGGACTCAGTGCACTCACTGTAGGATGACCTTAGTTCAGGAATCCATTTATTGACCAACTTCCATACACCCCTACTCTAATAGGGGGGCCTTAATGGTATTTTTAGCCACCAGGTATTAGTTTTTGATTTTGATATTTGGGAAATATTATCTCCTCTTCAATTTTCTGGAAAAATTTATGTAAGATTGGTATCATTTCTTCTTTAAATGTTTGGTAGAATTCACCATGAAAGCCACTGGTAAATGAAAGGATTTAAAAAATAAATTTAATTTCTTTAATTGATGTGGGGTTATTCAAATAATGTGAAAGAGCTGGATGGCTCTTTGATGGAAAGTCTGGGGGAATCACTACTGTGTATATTGGCTATAATGTTACAGGGCCTTCCTCAAGGGGAACAGGCTCTCTTTCAGTACAGGGGTTCAGGGTCAGAGAGCAGGTCTAGAAACGGGTCAAGGGATTGTGAGTTTTCATGAAGGCCAGACCTCAGCCTTCAGCTCATCCTTTCTTGATTTGTTTTGATTATGTATGCAATACTTTTGTTTGTTATCCAACTGCTTGCCTCCAGAAATATGCAAGAAGTGTATGTGAACCATATCCGTAGACCCCTTTGGGTCAGGATCTCCTGGCTGCCATTCCAATTTGTTCTCCATTTTGAATAATTATGTCTATCTCATCTATGAGGGTTAAATGCTACCTTTTGGCTTTTCCTAGTTTGGGTTCTTGTTGTTCCTATTGCCAGTAAGGAGCCCAGTTCTACAATAGTGTCTTTGACTATCAGTACTGGTCTGCAGAGAACCACCACACTGAACTTTTCACTGATGTTGGTGACCCCTCATCTGAGCATTCTTTATTGCCTTGGCAGGGGAGTGTTTTCTGGCTGTCTCTAGGAACATAGTCAACTGGTGGATTTTTGATTATGTGATAGGTCTGTTTGAGCATGGCTACTTCTCTGAGTCTGTTGATTTCTTCCTCCAATGCCTGTCACAGCAATTCTGACATACATGTAATGTGGGCCATAACTTTTTTTCAAGTTTCTAAGGACCATCCTATCAGCATATCGAAAGCAGCTTGAGAATCTCTTTCCATATTATTAAATTGCGAAATAGAGAGAGGGTCCCCTATTAAAAAAATCTCTCTCAAAATAAATGAACTTGAAAAAAAAATTCTGAAACTTAAAAAAAATATAAATACATTCTTTTAGGTAGTTAAGGGGGAGCTAAAAAGCTCTTCTTGAGTCTGTCAGGCCTTGATTACCTTTAACTCAAATAGTCCACATGCCCAAATGGCACATTCTGGAAGAGCCTGACCTGCACCTCATCACACACCAGTCTCAATTTCCTTATCTATAGAATGGGGTAATATAATCTGACTCTGACATCTTACCACAATAGGATCAACTTGGCATCTCTACTTCTGTCCGGGGTAGAGAACTATATTTACCTGGATCACTTCTCCTGCATGGTTTTAAGTTACTGTGAATCAAAAGAGACACTCACATGAAATTTGGGAGGCAGAAGTGAAGTAGAGATATTTTGCAAGATGGAGACAGACAAAGACAGTGATGGACAGACACAAAGTTTTTTGGCGAGTAGTAGGATGTTATTCTCCTCTCGCTTTGCATTCAGATCATTTTCCTCGCTCCTGGCCTTGCTGATCAATAGTAGTCCCAAGCCACCTGTGAGGCACTAGGTTCCAGGCCCACAGATGTGATTTCCAAGATGTAGAAACTTCCCTAAAGTAGAAGTTTCCACAGAAGAGGTAGATCATAGAATCTCAATAATTGTTGAATTTCCCTAAAGTTCCCTCCCCTCTATGGGAGCTGGTACTTCTGGCTAACATGATTAGTAATTATTTTCTATTCAGTCCCTATTCTATTATTCTATTCTATTCTATTATTTCCCACTTCCAGACCTTCATTTTTCCAGCTTCTATCACTTCTGTGTAGACTTTCATTCCTATATAAAACTTATTTCTGTAATACTTGTAGCTCAGATATCCTGATTTAACTCTGACTGATAGAATAGTTTTGACAGTGAAATAAAATAAACATGAAAAATTTCTTTCAAAGGTCTAAACTGCTATTTGAATGTAATTATTGGGTTGGGCTAAATAATTTATTAGCTGAGTTTCTTACAGAGAAACAGATTAGGTGACATTTAAAATGGTAAGGAAAGCAAGCCAGCATAGGCTGTTATGAGCCGTGTGTTTCATGAAAATATTTTATTCTGTCATTTGTCTGACTAGGGTGTTTGTTTGTTATCACACTGATGACAAAATACTCCATCTATCCTTCATTTTCAGCTAGATTGCTTGGTAAGAAAGGGGTTGTAAAACAGACCTTAGAGACTTACAGAATCTCTGAAACATGTCAGGTGTCCTCAATTAATATTTAAGGTGTAGAATATAGTCAAATATCCAGAGACAAATATCAAGAACACCTGAAAAGACAAAGGTACAAGGGTAAAAATGAATTTTAAATATATGTAAAAATCTCCTCTTGCAAATTGCCCATATTTGGCTGTCTATGTGACACATTAAGGTCGATCTTATAGTGGGTCATTTTCAAAGTTTGTCAAAGACTCAGACATTTTTTATATTATTTGTGATGGTTTTCTTGAGTCCACTGAGCAAACTTATAGCTTTGTGAAGATAATAGTTTTCTGGTTAATAGAGCAATAATTGATTAGGCAAATAGTTGATTTCAGCAGCTGCTTTCATTACTTAATGTCCAGAATAACAGTAGTAGGTCTATTCAACCATTCAAGATTTCAAAACTCACACTTCTGTGATCATGAGGTACCTTAGGGAAGAATAGAAAGATGATGTGAGCAGAATTATTATATTCAACAGATAGTTGAGGTAAGAGTAGTGGAAAAGGGTGCTGAGTAGCACATCATCACTTTTCCAAATAGACTTTGTTCTTAAAAATCTTTCAGTACAACTTACATCTGCTTGTATCTTCAGTTCCTTTTTTCACCTATTGATATGCATCTCAGTTAATTTAATACTCTATGCCATGACCCTGGTCTATTCCATATGGGTGATTCCAGTATGATTTCTGTCACCAAAAAGCTTATGGCAATGTAGGAGAACAAAGATATACACAATTGTAACAACCTATAAAGGAGACACTATACAACCTATAAAGGCGATGAGAATGTAGATGAACAGGAGGTAGAAAAAGATTTAGAGATAGAATGACATGATTTGGAGACAGATTGAATGCTGAGAACAAAGGCTTTGAACTTTCTGGCCTGCTTTATTTAGAAGAAAATGTTTGCCACTAATGGAATTCTATTACCCAGGGAATGAGAAATGAGTTTTAAAGTACAGATGGCAAGTCTGACTTTGGGCATGTTAGGATTTTAATTAATATTTGCTCAAGGAATCATTTTGGAATGTCTAAGTAGTTGCAAAAGTATGTACCCAATTCAGGAGAAAGGACAAGGTAAAGGATAATTACCCAGGTGGTTGGTTTTTATATAGAATCTGCACTTATTATTAGCACCAGGGCTGGGATTAGTAAAAAACAGTTCATGATGGATCAGATAATAATTTTTAATGGAGACAAAAATACAGGTGTGATCCTTTATTTTGTACTCTAATAATTTGATACCTTTTGCTATGGAGAACATTTACAGGTGGTGAGAAGATGTATAAAGCTGAAGAAAATGTAAATAGGTGGAAACTAATTAGAATTGGTTGTAATGGTTACAACACATTGTCAGTATAAAGTGGAAAAAATTATCCAAGAAGTCGAAAGTAAGGAGAAAAGGGCAAGAAAGGAAACACTTAAGTAGCTCAACCTAAATGTGGGAGTTTAGAAAGCATTACTGTAGTTAGTGTATCAGTATTCAGAATTATTTTTCAGAAGTGTTCTAAGCAACATTTCTATTCTATGTTCATTTTCTCTCCTCTTGTGTTATGGGTAGAGAATTGTGTCCCCTAAAACAAAATGTTGAAATCCTAACTCCCGGTACTTGTGAATAAGACCGTGGTATTAGGGTCTTTACAGAAGTAATAAAGTGAGGTCATCAGGATGGACCCTGATCCAATGTGATTAGCATCCTTAAAAGAAGAAGAGAAAGCCATGTGAAGACAGAGGCACACAAGAAATGAGACCATATGATGTTAGAGGTAGAGATTGGAGAGAGGTAGCTGCAAGCCAAAGGACATCAAGATTTGATGAGCACCAGCAGAATCTATAAGGGGCAAGGATTCTACCTAGAGTCTGAGAGAAAGCATGGGCCTGCTGACACTTTGATTTTGAACTTCCAGCTTCCAGAACTGTAAGAGAATAAATTTCTGTTGTTTTAAGCTACGTAGTTTGTGGTACTTTGTTATGGCAGCTTTAGGAAACTAATACCTCTTATTTCTCTGCCTTACTTAGAGCATCTCTTCACTTAATCAGCAAATATTTATTGAACATCTATTCTACACAGGTCATTCTGTTCCTCCATATCTCAGCTTTCTCAATTGTCCTCTTAAGACAACATTTGGCATTTGGAAGATTAATAATTAAGAAGAGACAGCATAGTGCAGGCTACCTGTTTAATCTTTTTTCCTCAGTTCTATTGAAGATGTTCCCAGTAGTGTCATCTTTGACAAACAATGATACATATAGATGAATATTTTCCAGCATTTATGGGTTTTTGGCTCCAAAGGTGTGCTAAAAGTGTCAGGTTGATACAGAACCCTTAGATAAATGATATTACTGATGCTAGACCCAGGAGGCTTGTTTATACAAAAAGTGGTAAGTCCAACACTGCAAGTTATCACTAACTTGAGATTAGAGTCAGATGGTATAAAAGACTTCTCAGGGGAATGATAAAATCTGAGAAGACCTCAAATTCCTTTTTTTAAAAAAAAATTCTTATAGGTGCATTGTACCTGTGCTAGAAAGAGGAATATACCACTGCTAGATGAGTATGCCAGCTGGATGAATAACAAAGACTATAAAAAAGCTGTGCGGTTGGAGATTGAGCAGTAAAGATATACACTACTTATGGTTTGTTAGCTTTTGGCATTAATGTGTCAAAAGCGCTAGCTGCAAATTTCTCTAGTAACTTAATTCTTATCCTGAATTTGTTGGCTGTGAGCATGCCCTATGTTAGGGCTGAAAAAAATTGTTAGAATGTGGAAAATACTATGTTGAAAGTATTTCCCCTAAAACCCAAAAGTGACAGGAATCAGTCTCATGAAGTGACTGTATATAGAATCAATCAGGTAATTTAGTAATGAATTAAATGTGTGTTTGGGTTAGGCTTCTCTGAAACTGCCATAAAGTACTCTTACTTTTTAATTTATAACAACAATAGGCCAATTTTTTTTGGCTTATTAGAAGGATTGAGATCCAAGGGAATAGAGAGAGAATTTCTCAGGCATCAGCAATTCAAATGACGTAAGACTTGTGTTTGTAAATTACTTTGTTGAAAGCTTCCTTGTTATCTACTCAATTCTTCCTATATTTGGACACTTCAATAATATGCTAGGTCTATTCCCTCTGGCAGCATTTTTATGAGTCAAGTCTACCTAGCACAACTTACTAGACACACATGTCTTTTCAGACCTAAAATTACAAAAATATGCGCCAGGACTTCATTACACTGAAGGAAACAGGGACCATGGAAGCATTTTTCATATTTTTTTATTTCTGGGTGTATTGTATTTCCTTGGAGTCAGATGATGCTACACTATTTTGGTATAACAAACCAGAGAGTATTAAATGTGTCTTCTAAGAGAAGGTGGAAGATGTTAGTCTTGAATGTGAATGAAAAATTGTGAGTTCTTTTTCAAAGAAAGTTACGTCCTGGTCAATTTAGTCCACTTAAAAAATGAATTTAATTCCTGAACAGAAACCCTTAAAAATAGTTCTAGTTAGAACACAGTGCAACTTAAAATCTAGAAATGACAAATTATAAATTACTGCAAACAAGTCAGGTCTATACTGTGTTAGGTACTTACAGGTAAATATGTTTCATAGATTTGACTGGACTGTTTTCCCAATGGGGACCCTAAGTCAGCCCAGACAATATAGCATTACAGGCATGGACATTGGCTATAGTGATGCAGTAATGGGACAACTAATATAAAGATTTTTTTTCTACATAGAAAGTAAAATATTAAGTAACAGATATATGAGGGAAACTTTGGGATTGCTAAAACTGGTTTTGGCTATCCAGACCATTCTTTCTCAGTATATTTTCACCCTGGTATTGACCATGACCTTGGAGGGAAGCATCTGATTTAAGTGATGTAGGTAGAGAATCCCTAATGAAGGAGGAGGCTGGAAAAGATGTTGGGGGTGGGGAACAGGTGTCAGCCAAGGTCATGGGTCAGCAAATGCTCAGCAATAATGTTTCCAGGGTCAGTAAAATTTTAGGTGATCCAAAGGTGATGGCTAACTAGCTGGTTTCCAGTGTGCTAAGGACCACACAGAAGTCATTAACATAACTGGATTTTGAAATGACATATCTAATAACTTGACTGAAGCTTTGACTATTGAAAAATTATAGGTATAGAGGACGTTTGGTAGTATGAGGCAATACAGATGAGCAAAAAAGAGGCGTTGTATCCAAGACAGACATCATTTATCAGTCACGAAATTTTTCCTAGTGAACCTGGCATGGCTTCTGCTACCAACCTACTAGAGTTGGCACGTATTATGAACTGATTTTCCATCCTGTCTTAAGTTGTTCATAGGCTACACATGCATGGGGGAAGGGATGGAGAACTTCACAAAGGAGATCATTCTTTGGTATGAGGCAGTTCGATTCTTAATGCACCAAATTGGAGTAAGACTGACATCATTTATGGTTGATGCTTCTTTAACAATGAATTGAGCTTTGTATCAGTCGGAATCCTGTCATGAAAGAGATGGTAGATTCGAAGTGTTGACTAAAGAGAGAGTAAGGGGATAAAAATGTAGCTAGGTTAAAAAAAAACAACAACTAAGTAACAAAGAATGGTAACATATCTGGCAATTAGCAACAGGGTGCCGTCTTGAGGCCTACTAGTGCAAAAAGAGTAATGGAGTTGCTGGACTGTGGTAAGGGCCATCGTTGTGGGAAAGGGACCATCTGAAACATGCTATAGGTAAAGGAACCAATCCACCACTAAAATCACAGCTTAGCAATGAGGGTGTGAAGTATATAAACACCTACATTTTCTTTCCTCCTGCTTTCTGATCTCCTGGTGTCTTGGCTAGAGCCATCCAGAAGTCAGAAGGCAAGAGAGCCTAGGAATGCATCCTAGGGCAAAATTAGTATCCTGGGGCAGAAAGCACAGTAAGGATGGACAGAAATTGGAGCTGGATGGGACACATAGAGAATTAGTAGTACAAACTCCATTTCAGGTGTCTTGAACTATCAAGCCAATCATAGCTACCTTTGGGTTTTAGAAATTACAATGAGGGTTGAATGAGAAGTAAATGAAAGCTCAGCACTCAAGTGTAGCATTTGGGGTTCTTTGCAATTGGTTCCCTACATTTCTTTCTAATCCTATTTGCTGCTGTTATCCACATGAATCTGACTCTGATCAAGCGAGTCCAGCCCCAACCACCCCCTAGGCTTGTTTTGTTCATTCCTGCCTCAGTGTCTTTGCTGCCATTCTTACTATCTGAAACATTCTCCTTCATTCTCTCTAGCTAAATTCAAGTTACCTTTTGAGGCCACCTAGTTGAGGTTTTAAATCCTTCAGAAATAATTCTTTTTCCGTCTACACTGGGCTCTTCTTCCTTTGAAATTCTATGACACTTAATGTCTGTATCATTCATTTAAAGTGCATCTCATTCTGTCTATTGGTTATTCTCTTTAATATCTATTCCATTTCTCCATTTGGATGATCATTGACAAATAAGTTTTATTTTACATATTAGTTTCAATCACTGAGAAGGATTCTGAGGTCAACTTGGAGATGAGAAGGTTTCGTATTCAAATTGATTAGAGATGTTGATACTGAGATTCTTCCCTTGAGAAGAGAATAATGGCATGTGTGCCACAAATTTGCCATTCTTCAATTAGAGTATAAGCTCTTAGAGGGTGAGAATGTGATTTATTCATCGTTGTGCCTTCTGTAGCTAACACAGTGCCCCGAATAAAGCAGATACATAATAAATATGTGTTGATTGATTTTTTTGGTTATCTAACAACTTATGCAAATGAAGGAGCTAGTGTCAGTGAAAAATGTTGACCACTTAACAAGAATTTTTATTCCTTTGGCTTTTTTTCTTTGAGAACATTCTTTGACATTACAGGGCAAAATCAGAGTGGGAGAATGTGCAGCTAAAGGTTGAATCTGCTTTCAAAATATCATCTTTGTAGTAGTAAAATAGAGCATTGATACTGAGGTCAGAAGAGCAGAGTAAAATAAAATGATGGCTGAGAAGTACTAAGAGAGATGGCTGTGAGTGGCTCATTATCATAGGCTGCTTCTAAAAGCTGGCTCATTGATTTAATGATCATGCCATACACTGAGCTGCTGAATGTTCACTGCAGTTAAAAAGAGATTTGTCCTCATCAAAGAAGTAGGGAAATGCAATTCCAGCATACAGTTTGTAAGCCAAATTTTGAGTTGTAAAATTCAAAGTGATTTATTATTTATGTCCTCATGCTTTTGTCCCGGTCTTTCCTTAAAATATAAGCCCCATGCATTCGTTTTAGAATTCTGTATTCAATCTTATCTCTCTCTTGCATGAATTACTGACTAGAATTTAGCTTCTTGCAGAGTCGTGGTAACACTTTTTTTTACTAGAATGCTGTTAAGAGTGATATTTTGTGGTCAGCAATAATTACTATCTATGAGTATTTTATTAATAGGTCCTGCCTGATCAAGGGATTTTGTTGTTATTGCTGTTGGCATTGGAGTGAGGAGGTGAATACCTAAGGGATTTGCGTATTTAGTTCTTGACCAAGTAAATGACATAAAATTGTGTTTTAGTGGATTCAGAGGAGAGTGTAATCTCAGTTTCCTTCTTGGAGAGCAGGTGTCCAGGCCCAAAGCACACTGCTAAAGGATTAAGAATGTTTGTGTTACACTGACATTTGCTATGTTTTTCATGCTTTCCCAAAATGATTTCTTCTCAAGTAAAAAATGCTAAGAAGCATTTAGAAGGCTTGAATATCAAAGTGCCTGAGGGAAAGTTCAAGACATCACCACAATCTCCTACATGTATGTTTGTGCACATGTGTGTATGGTATGGTATGTGTGTGGACACGTGCATTCCAGGTTAGCTTTTGCTATTCGTGAGTAACATGGGGCTGGGCTATTTGCCGCAATCAAAATTAAAAACTTAGAACTCTTGACATTTCTCATCAATTTGATCTTTCCAATTTCCTTAAGCTAATGAGGGTGGTGGTTTTATTTGACACTTAAATATTCAGGAAATGCCTTAATCTAACAATGTGACAAGATAAATTGAGTTTAAGATGGAAAATGAATGTGGTTTTTTAATGGAAGCAAATGTATTTCTAAGACAACTAAACAGTCTGTCTTGTTCTCCTATGTATTTGTATATGAATGCCCTGTAATAATTAATGTTTAAGAGCATAAAATAAGCAACAAAATAGACCACTTAACCCTTAAGGAACTTTGTTTCTGTGAAATATTTTCTTATGCTACTCATCTGTGATTTGAATGTGAAACTGAGTGAGAGATTTCAGTTCTCTAACCCAAGGTATTTGCTAGCCTCACTGGGGTGAACTGAACATTAAAAACCATAAGCTATACAATTTGCAACTTTGTGAATATCTGTGCAATACATCTATAATATACACATATGTTATTATCATCAAATTATCATTTGGTGGGCAAGACCCAATGTTTGTCCTTGGGAATGAACTTGTAATATAACCTTTGTCTAGGTCTGTAGACCTAGATCTTGAGTGTTCATACTTAGCTGAGAAAACAATTCAAGATATTTTCTTTTGGGAGGTAAGAATGTAGACTGGTTTCTTTAGTAGCTTTGAGACAAGAACCTCTAAAAGAGCAAGCTACTAATCCTAAATAATGATTCCTAGACTATTCCTTACTTCGGTCAGAAATCCAATATTCTAAACCACATTTAGCCTTTTGAACATGTACAGTTGCATGACTTTGAAAATAAAATAAATTGCTTGGAGCCCCTTTGTTAGTCTTATTTTTTTCTACATAGAAAGCATTTTACATTTAAAATTTGAAGTAGTGTTATCCTTGTTTTATATACATTCATTCCTTTATCTATTTTTCAAATATTTATTCAGAGCCACTTCACATAAGTTATTATGAGGCATTATAAAAAATGAGTTATATTACTCCCTTTATAAATCTTATTAACTCATAGACAAATATGTATACATACATATTCATACACAAGGCCAAAAGTAATGAGATAATATAATATGGTTATAAAAAGGAAGAATTAATCATGTATAGCTTTGACAGATAATTTATTAAAATAATATTATGTGTTAATACTTGTCCTTCAGTTCCCTGAGATAACCAGGTTTTTTGATGACTCTTTGCCTTGGTGAGGCCTAGTGTAGGGCTATCTATTGGGCACTTGACTTAACTGGCTTATTTTGCCCTAAAGCATGAGCTTGTTGAAGAGATGATGCTAAGTATGTGTCAGTGAGAAAAGAATGAGTAACTTCTTTGTAATAAAAATAAACGGATGTTGAAGTAGAAGAGAATATGGAAAGCTGGGCATATGTGATGAGTCCCTCTAGGGAATGGTAGGGTCTCAAAAGGATATCTGTGTATCTGATTTACTTGAGAAGACAGGAGCCCAGGTACTGAACTTCTGACTTTGTTAAAGATTCCTGGATTCTACACAGGCATAGAGGCAGAATCACCTGAGTCATGTAACTTTGTGGAGTGATCAGTGGTCATTGCAGTGTAAATCTGTGTGAACCAGTGACATCAATGGAGGGGTCTCCTTGGCCCCATATCCTTGAAACAGCCTAGGCTGGGGAGCTCCAGTAGTATTTGGGAGAAATGGGGTCTCAGGGTCTGATATCATTGAACTTAAGGAAAAAAAATTAATGTGTTATTTTTTGTTCATGTGAGCTTGTGGACTAAATTTTATATCTGCTACAGAGAGATTTACTAGGCTTTACTATCAATCCCTGCAGAGCCCACATCTGCTCCATGGACTGATTGTGGTTCCTTAGAATGGAACCAACATATTTTCATACATTACTCAAAACTTGATTGTTATTCAGGGAAGAGTGTGGGCTCTCAGGAGCCACTGATTTGGGGGTAAACCGGTGTATTGTGATGAGAATGACTTTAAAAACCTTTGAAAGTTATAAGCTCATGGCAAGGAGAAGGAAAAGAAGGAAAATACACCTTCTAATGCCTTGTTGATAGGATTTGTGTACCTTTTAATCACAAAATAATAATTTGAAAAAAAAGGATCATAAAAGATGAACTTTAAATTCCTTATGTTTACTTTGATTTTCTAAGGTGGAGAATGGTATCTGGCAACCACAATTGCAGAATCCCATAGTAGAAAAACACTTACACAGCACCACACCTACACATGCCACTTGAGCCATAGACTAATGCAATGGGCCAGATGGTGGGGAAGGCTGTCTTACTGAAGAAGGCAATTATGACCTTTCGGAGGCAGAATTTCTAGACACGAAAATGTCACTTAGAAGAAACCTTGAATCCTGGATTATACCTTAGAGGTACTGCAGCTATGGCAGGTGGAACCGAGGTCCAAATGGGCAACACTGGAGGGATATCAGAGTCTATGCCCAGGTATGGAGACCATCATACCCTCAAAGCAATAATTCCTCAGAGATTGTGTTTGAATATTTGTGTACTTTGAAACAGGCTTTGAAGTCGTGTGAAAATGTAAATGTTCTGAGTATCCATCAGGTTAAGATTAAAGACTTGGCAACTCAGTGAACTCTGTTCACACCCTCTCTCAGGTCTGAATCTCAGTGTTGGGTGGGGGCCCTCTTCCAAGTGATTTCTTTTCTCAGTACTCTCAGTCCTAGATGTAGTAGTGCTCCCCACGTGTGTTCCTTTAAAGGTCTCTTTTACCTCGTTAGTAGTTACCCACCTCTCACTAGTTAATAACTTTTTATATTAACTTTTCCCTACATTGTTCCTGTCTCCTGATTGCAGCCTGACTGATACATTCAGTAAAGTTAATATTTTGTCATAAAAAAGATTAAAGACTTGGCTAGAGTAAGATCCACCTCTAGAACCTTCAGACTTGGATGTGTATATTTAGTCTCTTTAAAGTAGTATTGGACAGTTGGATAATTGAAGAGTATATTACACTCCAAATTTAACATTCTGGAGCTATCAGCTCATCTTGATGTTTTGGAAGAGCATGACACAAACTAGTTGATTCCAGTGACCTTACCCATGCCCTACCAGTTGAGACTGATAACAACTTACTGAAATATTAAATGCCTCAACAGCCACTTTATAGTGTTTTTTGGAAATCATGTCAGAATCTTCATCATTGTCTTTAGAGAGCAAAATGGATAGGAGAAAGGACCAGGGACTGTTGTCAGAGTTACATGCCTTCTAATCAGCTACTAATTTGGGGCCTCAAGACTGAGAGAATGGGACTTTAAATTGTACCTAAGACTCCAAAAGGAAAGTTAGAAAATGGTTTCTTAGTCTTAAAATGTGAGTATTTCCAAGATAACTAGCTTCCAGAAGTTTAGAAAAGTGAAAAGAAAAACAATCTTTTTGTTTTGCTTAGAGAAGATGGCTATTTCATGGTACACCATGACTGAGGACTTATTGCTAGTAACATGGGAGTTAAGATATGCTTAGAATGTGTTGGGAGACCAGACAAGAACCAAGACTGGAACCAAATACCGAGAACTAGAAGAGAAGACAGGGGGAAGAAAGAGGATGAAACATTCACCAGTCTGCCTGTGGAACTCCAGGTGCAGAGGGCCTGAGTACTTACATAGCAGATACCTTCCCACTTTGTCTGCTAATGTTGATGCCTGAAAGCTGGAGTCTGGAGTTGGGGAATGACTAATATGGTGACCTAAGTCCTAGCTTACTCAGGACATTCTCAGTTTATGCCGGTTGCCCAACATATTATTTATAACCCTAACTTTCACTCTCCAAAGGGTCTGAGTTTGAACAAGTTAATTTGAGCATCCTACCAAGTGATGACCCAGAGAAAGTTAAAGCTGGGGCTGGAGTCTGGGTAGGAGGGCAGCCCTCATAATTTTCCAGAACTGAATCTTCATGTAGTTGCCTTTAGTGATATAATTCCCACTGGATAAGAATGATTTCTAGATGTAGGGGATATTCTGTGGTCAAAGTTGAGAAAGCAGGAGACTCTTCAAGGAAGGACAAGTAAATTGTCCATTTCACAGACTCACCAACTTGTCTCCTGGAAAAACTGGGGAAAATATCATCCACACAGTTATCATTATTTTGTGTGTTGGAACAATGGATGTGAAAATTCTATGCACAACACAGACAGGGTCCCATCCAATTAGTGAGTGAAAATACTGCAGGATATTATGTTTTCAATTTTCTTATTCTTCATAGCTTTCGGTGTCTAAGTAAAAGATGATTCGGGCCCAAAGCAAAAGATGATTATGAAACATGTGTCTTCCCAGCTTTGCTTTCTTAAAGCCTAGATTTATTGAGATCACGACGATAATGCAAATGGGGGTGAATGAGTGAGAGGGGCAGGGTGATTTAGCTAAAATAAATAAAAAATTTGGGGAAAAAGAGGGTTCAGAGAGAAAGGACCCCCAGACCATTTGGTTAAAATACCCTAATGGTACTGATAAGCCCTTAGAGAAAATGTCTGCATGGTATGTGTAGGAGGGCTGGACTTCCATGGGTTTATGGATTTCTGAGACACAGGAGCTAAACAGCACTGAGGAACAATGTGGTCAAGGCATTTACACAGAAGCCACTAGGGACTGAGGGGCAGAGAAGCCCCTTTCTACCTTGACCAGCTTTACGGAACAGGGATGGCTGGATGGAGAACATAATATATACAGCTTAATTTTTAGGGTAAATCATATTTAGAAATATAGAGAGGGAGAAGGGAACAGGATGTGCAAAAGCCCAAATCATGAAATCTCATGATATTAAAAAAATTGGTCAAATACTTAAATTATTTCACAAGTCCTACATGATTTTGGCCCTTGACTAATTCTTCACACTTAATTGCTGATACTTTGCTCCATTATACCAAGTACCTTCCTACCACAGGGTCTTTAGACATGCCATTCTCTCATCCTGGAACATTCCTTTGGTCCATTTTACTTTCACCTGACTAAACCCACTGAATGTTACAGTCAGGATTATACCTAAGTTTTATAAAATTTAATGTCCAGAGACTTGGTAAGGTGCTCTGTTGTTATACATTGCCATTGAACACTTTATATTTGTTTTGTGGTTCTCATAACTGTATTTAAATTTTCAAATAATTTATTTTCTTAGTATATAACTCTTACGCTAGATTCTAAGTCCCACTGGCTCAGGCATTGTGTCCTGGTCATCAGTAAATAGAGCCTGGCTCAGAGTAGGTGTATTTAATAGCTGTGTCTTAGATGAATGAAGGAATGCAATAGGCCAAAACATGAGGTGCACCATGAGGAGTTCTGGAGATAAGATTCAAGAGAGGCTGAAATAAAATTTTGGAGTGTTCTGAATACAAGCTGGCTGGGTGGGGGGTCGGTGGTCTTTTTCTAGGCTCTGAAGGATCTTTGAAAGTTTTCAGAGCACAGAGTGTACTCTTCAATTCAGACAATTGGTAGGAGGGTTGCTGTTGGTAAACGATTTCAGATTGTGCACAAAATAACCAGGGGATGTTGATAGTCATATTTTTATAAGAAGGAAGGCATCAACTTTTATGGAGTCCCATTTCTTTACTTCAAGCAACAGGTAAAGAAAGTAAAAGAAAAAAAATGTCCACAGAGAGTTTCTGTGAAAGCTCTTTTTTCTGAAGTTAGCTCAGTCTAAAACTGACAACTTTCAGTAAAACAGAAATGACTTAGCAGATAATTTCCTATAGTAAGTAGCTTGGCTTTTAGTACAGCATATGAAATAAAAGGTCATTCTGATCTTTTGAGCAGGTAGTGATGCTGCGTCCTCCATACCAGCACAGCCCAGTCTCAGTTTTTGACCTTATCTGCTGGAAGCTTTCTGTATGCTAATATCTTTGTTAACAAGAGCCTGACAGTACTCACCATGCATGAACTACCAGGACCTAATTATTGCAACTACCACCTCCAGTGACTTTTGTGGTAGTACTTAGTTGGTTCTATAGCCCCAGATTAAAGCAGGGGAAGCCCTGCTTTTTTCTACTTCTGACAAAAGTCTAACTCTGAGTGTCATATATTTTCACTCCTATTGATGTGAATGACCTCGAAGAAATTGGCAGAGAAATGTGGAGAGCAAAGGATGGTGAGTTGGGCCCATTGTCCACAGCCAAGCATGCCTTGGTCACCCTCACATCTTTTGGGAACTGTCTCTAGACCTTTAAAAGTTGCACAGAATAAAAGAAGAAGAAGGAGTGATACTAATAAAAATATGAAAATAATAGTATTAGCTATTACTGAGCAGCAGATACCTTAAAAACCTTTTATAGATTTCTCATCGATCCTCACAATAGTTATATGAGGTGGGTGCCTTTATTAGTTACATGAGGTGGGGCTATTTCCATATTACATATGATGAAGCTATACCTCAGAGAAGTTATTGGGCCTTGCTTAGAGCCAGACATGGGCCTCTTTAGCTCATAACTTTGTGGGTAGGACAGGGAGAAGAAAGGGTGAAGTGTATGGCCCTTGATTCCTCATCATCTTAAAATAATTTTTTTTTAATGTTTATTATTTTGAGAGAGAGAGAAACAGAGTGTGAGCTGGGGAAGGGCAGAGAGAGAGACACACACACAGAATCCAAAGCAGGCTCCAGGCTCTGAGCCATCAGCACAGAGCCCAATGTGGGGATCAAACCCATGGACCATGAGATCATGACCGGAGTGGAAGTCTGATGCTTAACTGACTACAGCCACCCAGGCACACTGATCCCTCATCATTTTTAAGGAAAGTCAGGGATATGGGTAAGAGAGCAACTTCCTTTAGAGTCCACTGAGTACAACTTAAACTCTGAAAAAGAAAACTTAGCAAGAGTTATAAATCTAATGTAAAGTATTACTGAGCCTGAGACATTATGTGTGCCATGGAGAACTGTAGTGTTCAAGTGAGTAGAGAAGAGGGCACACAGTGTCTGCTTCCCACAGGGGTGCATCAGTACAGGAGAAAATACACGTGTCTGGCTGGGGTGGAAGGGACAGGCATTGAGGTGGCAAAGGTTACTAAATGGGGGGGGGGTTAAATATTGAATGTGAGGTTAAGGAATTTGGAATATATAGAGGAGATAACCTGAGTGACTAAGATAATTTAAGCAAGGAAGTAACTTGCTCTTGAAGGAAGAGCTCTTGAAAGTAACTTGCCCTTGAAGGAAGAAATGCTCTGGAAACAATAATTGGCAGTGCAGCAGGTTGAAGTAGGCTGAGGGACTTAAGTCCAGGAAACAAACAAGGTAGCAATTATAGCTATCGATGAGCCAAGAGGAGAAAGAATGGAATAAGATGCCAACAGATGAAATGAAAAGGAAGGGATAGGTAAAAGAAATGTTATGAATCATTTCCTTAGCTTGAGAATTCTGCCAGTATTATATAATTACTACCTTCAATTAATGCTAAGGAACTAGGTAGCTTATGGCTTAGAAATAACACCTTTGATTTGCTAAGTAAATTTTTCAAATTGTTACTTTCTTTAAAAAAAAAGTTGGCATTTAATTTTTATAAGCTGCATTGTGCTAAAAAGTTTCTAGGCACTCTACAAATCATACAATTCAACATGATAGCTACTTGGATGGATTGCAAATGACCCAAGCTTCTTATTCTGTGTTTTGTATTCTCTACTCTCAATCAATAAACCTTTGAGAGAGTTAAATTTATCTGGAGGACTCATGTCTTCCAGTACACAGACACTTATTATGATGAAAAAAAAAAAAGAATCACGGTCTAAATGATCATTTAAAAATAAAATTGCATTTTCTGTTTAAATGATTTACTGAGAATTATGCTGGTGTTATTTGAAGCTGGTACAAGTAGCTATATGACCATATGCATTGTTTCTTGTGCAAAGAGCTATGGTTCCAGTTTTGGTTTAAATAGCAGCCTAGAGAAACATGTTTAATTTATTAAATGTAAACAGAGGCCAAATTATAGGGAAGCTGAAAGGAAAATAATAAGCTAACTAGAACATATGTGGACCCTGGAGTGGATGGAGTGAGCTATCTGTTTCAGCAAATCTGGTCAGGGATGTCTTAGGAAGCGGCAGTGACCAAATCACTGAATTCGGTGATTTCATGGCTGAATTCAGTTTTTCTGCTTATTCTTTAAGCACTGTGAGCACCCCTTCTTATTGCACACACTGCTCTTAAGTCCGTCTGAACTTTCACAAACCTTATTTTTTTTTATAAGTGTTCATTTGCTCAATGAGAATTTTTGTGGCCTCTGCTATTTGTAGAGCTCTATTATGTGTAGGCATTTGATGGGATATATAAGGAATAGAAGATACCATTCCTGTGTATAGGAGACTCCAAGAAAGCAGGTGGAAAAAGAAAAACATTAGAAGAGTGAATTACAGATAACATGGACCATGGCACAATAGCAAGTAAAGATAAAAGGAACCAAAGGGATACAGAGTGCTGGGGATCTAGATCCTTCCTAGGCTGAGCTGTGACCTAAGATAAGTTCTTACACTAGAGCTTTAAAATTATTATCTAAAATACCACACAATCTTGAAACTCCTATCCAACCCCATCTTTATGTAAAATTATAAATTTGGGTTAATATTCACCATAGAAATTATTTTATTAACGTAATAATTTTTTCTGAAGTTGGTAAAAATTCATGAGTTAGCATTATTTAAAGAACCCTCAAAGATTTTTCATTGTTCATCCAAACAACCAAGTTTAGTAATTTTTAAAAAAATTTTTTCCTGTTGCAGCAGAAGCTGCAAATGAATATGTATTATCTCTATGCACTTTAAATCCCAAAGACAATATTATAATTTTATTTTAAATAGTCATGTGTATTTTAAATAAATTAAAGCAAATACCTATCTATTTATAACTTACAATATTCTTCATTCATTTCCAGAGATCCAAGCTTCCTTTTCGTATCATTTGCCTTTAGCTTGATGAATTCCATTAGTGTTCTCTGTAGTGTATTTCTGGTGGCAATGAATTCCTGTTTTCATTCATCTAAAAATATATTTATTTCACCTTCATTTCTACATTATATTTTTGTTGGATATAGAATTTTAGGTTGACCATTCTTTTTCTTCTATCAGTTATCTTGAATAATTGATATGTATAGAACTCTAAATGAAACCTAAGAACTGCAGAATACATATTATTTTCAAGTTCACATGGTAACAGTCACCAAAATAAATCAAATGCTAGGGTGTAAAATAAGTCTGGATATATTTTAAAAGATAAGACTAATACATATTATGTTCTCAGATCATTAGAAAGTCAACAACAGTGAGTCAACAACATCCATGAAACCAAGGATGTATTTGAAAATGAGGCAACACAATTCTAAATACATGGGTCAGAGAAGGAAACAAAGAAAAATAGAAAACATTTCAAATTAAATGAGAATAAAAATATAACCTGTTAAAATCTGAAGAATGCTGAAAAAACAGTGGTTGGGGGAAATTTATGTTATATGCTTACATTAGAAAATAATTCTAAGATTAATGAACTAATGTTTCATCTGAAAAACCAGAAGTAAGAGTAGGCCCCAAATAAGCAAAACTAGGGAAATAATAAAGATAAGAACAGATCAATAAAATATATATACAAACAATAGAGAAAATTAACAATGTCAAAAGTTAGTTCTCTGAGATCCATCAGAAAATTGAGATCATAGGGCAAACCTATGTCCTCTGGAGAGAAAGAGAGATAAAGACAGTCGCAGCTTACCAGAGCAGAAGCCCAGCAATGAAAAATTGGAATTTGAAATCAAAAGCACAATATTATTTACATTAGAACCTCAAAAAATGAAATACTTAAGTAAAAATCTAACAAAATAAGTACAGTAAAGCCTTGGTTTGTGAGCATAATTTGTTCTGGAAACATGCTTGTGATCCAAAGCACTTGTATATTAAAACGAATTTCCCCATAAGAAATAATGGAAACTCAGAATATTTTTTCCACAATCCAAAAATATTCATATAAAGATTATAATTCTTTAACATAATACAAAATAATAAAGAAAATGCAAAATATAAAGAAAAATAAACAAATTAACCAGGACTTACCTTTGAAAACCTTCGTGGCTGGTGTGAGGGAGACAAGGGAGAGGAAGGTTATTGTGTAGGACATCTTTCACTGTCACTAATGGAATCATTGCTATCTATTGGCCCAATGGAATCTTTTTCTACATGGGGGCCATGTATATGCTCACATGGATGTTGACTACAGTACAGTATTAATAAATTATTGTCATATGCTGTATTTAATGTAATTGGCAATAAGGCAGCAGAGGAAAGGGTCTATATCTGCAGGTGGCCTGACCTAGAGTGAAGCAAAGCATTCCTAAGCTTAGTTTTGTATGGAAAAGCAAAGGACTGCCTAGAGGTGCTTTGAAGTGACAAAAAATATACTAGTGCCAGTTTTAGGCACCTTCCAATGTTCTGAAAAATCACTGATTTCTGCCAAACATCATGGCCTGAGACTCAGCATCTGAGCATGGGAGATGATCCTCCACAATCCCTCAGTGAGAGAGAGAAGAACCATTGGCTCAGTTGTGATCATGTGACATTCAGTGTCACATACTACTCATATTGCAAGACATTGCTCTTTTAGCAAGTTAAAATTTATTAGAAATGTTTGCTCGTCTTGCAGAACACTTGTAGAACAAGTTACTTGCAATCCAAGATTTTACTGTAGAAGATCTGTGTGAAGAAAACTACGAAACTCTGATGAAAGAAATCAAAGGAGATCTAAATATATGGAGAGATATTCTATAAAATGGATGGGAAGATTCCATTATCTAGATGTCAGTTCTTCCAAAACTTATCTATTAACTCCATGTAATGCCAATAAAAATCCCAGGAAGTCATTTTATGGATATCAACAACCTGATTCTAAAGTTTATATGGAAAATCATAAGAACCGGAATATTCAATACAATATTGAAGGGGAACAACAAAGTCATAACACTAAGAATCCCTATCTTTGAGACATACTTTAAAGCTACAGTAATCAAGACAGGGTGGTACTGGTGAAAGAATAGATAAGTGTATCAGTGGAACTGAACAGACAGCACAGAAATGAGCATTGATGAATATAGTCAATTTATGGCTGAAATAAGAGCAAAGGCAACTCAATGGAGAAAAGATACTCATTTCAACAAATGGTTTTAGAACGACTGGACATCCATGTGCCAAAAAATGAGTCTAGACAAAAAATGAATCTTATACCCTCCACAAGAATTAATTCAAATGAATCATAGACTTACATGTAAAATATAAAACTATAAAACTCCTAAACAATAACATAGGAAAAAAATCTAGTTGTCCATGGGTCTGGCAGTAACTTTAAATACAATACCAAAAGCATATCTATGAAAGGAAGAATTGATAGGCTGAGTTTCAGTAAAATAAAAATACTTCTCTACAAAAGATACTGAATGAAAAGACAGGTCATAGACTGGAAGAAAATCTTTCCAAAACACATATCTGATAAAGTACTGGTATCCAAAATATACAAAGAACTCTTAAAACACAGCAAGAAGAAAACAACTCAATTTAAAATGGACAGAAGATCTTTTGTTTTGTCTGTATTTTCTTCTTCCCAGTTTTTATTTATTTCTTTTGTTTTTTTCTTCTTTTTATTTTTGAAATGTGCAAAAGACCTGAACAAAAATCTCACAAAAGAAGACATACATATAACAAATACACTTGTGAAAAGATGTACAACGTTATATGTCATTAAGGAATTACAAATTAAAACAATAGGATACTACCACACACGTATTAAAATGGCCAAAATTCAAAACACTGACAATACAAACTCCGGGTGAGGATGTGGAACTACATGAACTTGCACTCACATCTGGTGAGAATGTAAATACTGTAGCAACTTTGGAAGACTGGTTGGTAGTTTTTTATAATATTAAACATACTCTTACAAGATGATGCAGTAGTTGTGCTTGTTGGTATTTACCCAATTGAGTTGAAAGTTTAAGTCCACACAAAAACCTACACAAGTTTATTCATAATTATCCCATATTGGAAGCAACCAAGATGTTCAGTAGGTGAATAAATAAACTTTGGTACATCAATAAAATGGAATCTAATTGAGCAATAAAAATAAATGAGCTATTGCTGGGTCGTAGGGAAGTACCCTACGGCCCAGCAATAGCACTATGAGGTATTTACCCAAAGCATACAAAAATGCTGATTTGAAGGGGCACAATGCACCCCGATGTTTATAGCAGCAGTATCAACAATAGCCAAATTATGGAAAGAGCCCAAAAGTCCATCAACTGATGAATGGATAAAGATGTGGTTTATATATACAATGGAATACTGCTTGGTGATCAAAAAGAATGAAAGCTTGCCATTTGCAACAACATGGATGGAACTAGAGTGTATTGTACTAAGTGGAATAAGTCAGTCAGAGAAAACAAATATCACATTATTTCATCCATATGTGGAATTTAAGAAATGAAATAGATGAACATAGGGGAAGGGAAGGAAAAATAAGATAAAAACAGAGAGGGAGGCAAACCATAAGGGACTCCTAAATACAGAGTACAAACTGAGAGTTGCTGTAGGGGAGGTAGGTGGGAGGATAGGTAAAATGGGTGATGGGCATTAAGGAGGACACTTGTTGTGATGGGCACTGGGTGTTATATGCAAGTGATGAATCACTGGATTTTCCTGCTGAAACCGATACTATGCTGTATGTTAACTAACTTGAATTTAAATAAATTCAGACAAAATAAATGAGCTATTAAGCCATGAAAAGACATGAAGGAAGCTCAATGCATATTTCCAAATAAAAAAAGTCAGGTTTAAAAGGTTCCAGGGGCGCCTGGGTGGCGCAGTTGGTTAAGCGTCCGACTTCAGCCAGGTCACGATCTCGCGGTCCGTGAGTTCGAGCCCCGCATCAGGCTCTGGGCTGATGGCTCGGAGCCTGGAGCCTGTTTCCGATTCTGTGTCTCCCTCTCTCTCTGCCCCTCCCCTGTTCATGCTCTGTCTCTCTCTGTCCCAAAAATAAATAAAAACCGTTGAAAAAAATTAAAAAAAAAAAAAAAGGTTCCATACTGTATGACATTCTCAAAAAAGCACAAACTGTGGAGACAATAAAAAGATCAGTGGTTGCCAGCAGTTTAGGGAGCAGGAAGGGGGATGAATAGGAGGAACACAGGAGAATTCCAGGGCATTGAAACTATTCTGTATGATACAATAATGTTGGATACATGTTACTATACATTTATCAAAACCCATAGATTACTTGGCACTAAGAATTAACCTGAATATAAGCTATACATTTCAGTTAATAATAATGTATCTATATTGGTTCATCAATTGTAACAAATATACCACACTAATGCAAGATGTTAATAATAGAGGAAACTAGGGGTGGGTGTATATGGGAACTCTGTGCTTTCTGCTTAGTGATCTGTAAACCTAAAACTGCTCTAAAAAATCCTAAAACTGCTTTAAAAAATGAAGTCTATTAATAAGATAGAAACTGAAATAATCCCTAACAAGAATTACCAAGACAAAAGATAATATAAATCTCAATATAACTGTAACAGATAGGTTATCAATACAAATTCTACAGATATTAAAGGATAATGAAAGTATTATGAATAGCACTATGCCAACACATTTAACAGCCAAGATGAAATGGAAAAATTCCTTGCACAACAAAAACTCACTCCTTGAACAACAAAGCTCACTCATGAAGAAACAGATATCCAGAAAGAACTAATATTTAACAAAGAAATTAAATTTTTATTTTAAACTTTTCCAGGAAGAAAATTCCAGGCCAGATGCCTTCATTGTTAAATTCAAAATTCTATTAAACACTTAAGGAAGGGATAATATCATGTCCTCAAAAAATTTTACAAAGAGTAACAGAAAAGGAAACATTTATCAAATAATTTTATGAAGTAAGCATTACTATGATATTGAAAATAGACATTAGTATTAAAGAAAAATAAACTATTATGAACATATGCATAGAAATTCTTAATAAAATATTTAAAAATTGAAACCAGCTATATATAAAAAGAATAATACATCATGACCACATGAGACTTATTCAAAGAATGCAAGGTTGATTTAACATTCAAAAAAAATGAATACAAATAATGGGGAAATTCATATGATGTTTTCCATAGGTGAAGAACAAATACTATACAAAATTCAACCTCTGTTCATTATTTTAAAATGAAATAACTCTAAACAAAACTGGAACACCAGGAAACTACTTCAATCTTCAAAAAGGCATCTATGGAAAAACCTGCAGCTAACATTATATTAATGATTAAATATTAAATGCTTTACCCTTAAATTCAGTGAGTAAATCAAGTTTGTAGGATAAAAGGTTAATAAATGAAAGTCAACTGCATTTTTATATACTGACAGCAAATAATTAGGAAATGAGACTATTGAATTTAATGTAATTCAATCTATAATAACACCAATAGATAAATTTAACAAAATCCATGTATGAGCTATACACTAAACTCCACAAAATATGGCTTAGGAAAATTATAGAAACTTTAGCTAAATGGAACAATATACCATACTCTTGGCCTGGAAAACTCCATATTGTTAAGACATCCATCGTCCCCAAATTGATCTGTCAATTCCATGCAATTCCAATAAAATATAGCAAGATTTTTAGAAATTGGTAAGTTGATTCTGAATTTATTATGAAAATTCGAATGATCTAAGATAGTCACAACAATTTTTTATAGGGCAAATTTGGAGGTCTTACATTTCCTGGTTTAAAGACCTGGGGTAAACTATAGCAATTAAGACATTGTGGTGTTGTCAAGAGGATGGATACATACATCAAGGAACAGAATTGAGAGCACGTGAATAGTCCACATATACATGATCAATTGATTTTCTTTTTTTAATTAATATTTTTATTTTAATTCCAATATAGTTAACATATAGTATTATATTAAGTTCAGGTGTACAATATAGTGATTCAACAATTCTATACATTACTCGGTGCTAATCATAATTTTATATACATATGTATATATATGTATATATGTATATATATAATTTATATATATGTATATGTATATATGTATTCTATCTATAAAATCACCTCCTCTTTATCCATTCACCAATCGATGGACACTTGTGATGCTTCAATCATTTGGCTATTGTAAATAATGCTACAATAAACATCAGGATGCATGTGTCCCTTTGAATTAATGTTTTTGTACTTTGGGTAAATACCCAAAGTGCGATTACTAGATCATAGGGTAGTTCAATTTTTAACTTTTTGAGGAAGTTCCATACTTTCATAGTATTTTCCACAGTGGCTGCATCAGTTTGCATTCTCAACAACAGTGCACGAGGGTTCTCCAACACTTTCTCCACATCCTCTTTCTCCACATCCTCTCCAACACTTGTTGTTTCTTATGCTTTTGATTTTAGCCATTCTGATAGGTATGGGGTGATACCTCATTGTAGTTTTGATTTACATTTCCCTGATGATGAGTGATGTTGAGCATCTTTTCATAGGTCTGTTGGCTATCTGTATGTCTTATTTGGAGAAATGTCTGTTCATGTCTTCTCCCCATTTTTAAGTTGTATTATTTGTTTTTTGTGTGTGTTTTGTAAGTTTTTTATATATTTTGGATTATGACCCTTTATCAAAGATCTCATTTGCAAATATCTTCTCCCATTCAATAGGTTGCCTTTTAGTTTTGTTGATCATTTCCCTTACTGTGCAGAAGCTTTTTACTTTGATGTAGTCCCAATAGCTCATTTTATTTATTTATTTATTTATTTATTTATTTATTTATTTATTTATTGCTTTTGTTTCCCTTGTCTCAGAAGGCATATCTAGAAAAAAGTTCCTACAGCTGATGTCAAGATTTCTGTCTGTGCTTTCTTCAAGGATTTTTATTTTTTTGATCTTTCATCCATTTTTGAATTTATTTTTGTATATGGTATAAGAAAGTGGTCCAGTTTCATTCTTTTCCATGGAGCTGTCCAGTTTCCCAACACAATTTGTTGAAAAGGCAGTCTTTTTCCCATTGCATATTCTTTCCTCCTTGTCAAAAATTAATTGGCCATATAAATGTGTGTTTATTTCTATGCTTTCTCTTCTATTCCATTGGTCTGTGTGTCTATTTTTGTACCAGTACCGTACTGTTTTTATTACCACAGCTTTGTAGTAGAACTTGAAATCTAGAATTGTAATACTTTCAGATTTGTTTTTCAAGATTGTTTTGGCTATTTGGGGTCTTATAAGTTTCCATACAAATTTTAGGATTGTATGTTCTAGTTTTATGAAAAATGCTGTTGGCATTCTGATAGATATTGATTGCATTAAATATGTAGGTTGCTTTGGGTAATAGAGACATTTTAACAATATTTGTGTTTCCAATCCATGAGCCTGGAATATCTTTCCACTTATTTGTGTTATCTTCAGTATCTTCCATCAGTGTTTTATAGTTTTGAAAAAGAAAAACAAAACTGGAGGCATCAAGATTCCAGATTTCAAGCTATATTGCAAAGCTATAATCATCAATACGGTATGGCACTGTCACAAAAACAGACACATAGATCAACAGAACAGAATAGAAAACCAGAAGTGGACCCACAACTATATGGTCAACTAATCTTCAATAAAGCAGGAAGGAATATGCAATGGAAAAAAATACAGTCTTTTCAACAAATGATGCTGGGAAAACTCAGTGACATGCAGGAGAGTGAAACTGGACCACTTTCTTATACCATATATAAAACAAAATTCAAAATGGATGAAAGACCTAAATGTGAGATAGGAAACCATCAAAATCCTGGAGGTGAACACAGGTAACCACCTCTTCAACGTTGGCTGGAGCAACCTCTTACTAGAAACATTGCCAAAGGCAGAGGAAACAAAAGCAAACATGAACTCCTGGGACTTTGTTAAGGTAAAAAGCTTCTGCACAGCAAAGGAAACAACAAAACTAAAACACAACCTACAGAATGGAAGAAAATATTTGCAAATGACATATCTGAACATATCTGACGAAAGGATTAGTATCCAAAAAGCTACAAAGTGCTTATCAAACTCAGCACCCAAAAAACAAATAACCCAATTAAGAAATGGGCAGAAAACATGAATATACACTTTTCCAAAGAAGACATCCAGATGTCTAAAGGCACATGAAAAGATGCTCAACATAACTCATTATCAGGGAAATACAAATGAAAACCATGATGAAACGTCACATCTGTCAGAATGGCTACAATTAACAACACAAGAAACAACAGGTGTTGGTGAGGATGCAGAGAAAGGGGAACCCCCCTGCACTGTTGGTAGGAATTCAAACTGGTGCAGCCACTCTGGAGAACAGTATAGAGGTTCCTCAAGAAACTAAAAATAGAACTACCCTATGGTCTTGGCAATTGCACTATTAGGTATTTACCCAAAGGATACAAAAATACAGATTTGAAGGGGTACGTGCATCCCAATGTTTATAGAAACATTATCAACAATAGCCAAACTATGGAGAGAGCCCAAATGTCAATTGACTGATGAATGAATAAAGAAAGTGTGGTATATATAAACAATGGAATATTACTCAGCCATCAAAAAGAATGAAACCTTGCCATTTGCAATGATATGGATGGAGCTAGAATTTGCCATGCTAAGCAAAACACGTGAATCAGAGAAAAGACAAACACCACATGATTTCACTCATATGTGGAATTTAAGCAACAAAACAGATGAATATATTAAAAGAAGGGAAAAGAAGAGAGGGAAACAAACCAGAAGAGACTCTTAAATATAGAGAACAAACTGCACATTGCTAGAGGGGAAGTGGTGGGGGGTTGGGCTAAATGGGTGATAGGCATTAAGAAGGGCACTTGTGATGAGCACTGGCTGTTATATGTAAGTGATAAATCACTGAATTCTACTCCTGAAACCAATATTGCACTATATGTTAACTAAAATTTAAATTTTAAAAAAAGGAAAAAATGTTTTATAGCTTTCAGAGTACAGGTCTTTTATCTCCTTAGATAAGTTTATTGCTAGATATTTTCTTATCTTTGGTACAATTGTATATGTGATTGCTTTCTTAATTTACCTTTCTGTTTCTCATTATTAGTATGTAAAAGTGTCACAGATTTCTGCACATTGATTTTGTATCCTGCAACCTTACTGAATTCATTTGCCAGTTCTAGTCATTTTTTGGTGGAGTCTTGAGTATTTTCTCCACAGAGTATCATGGCATCTGCTAATAGTGAAAATTTTACTTCTTTATTACCAATTTGAATGCCTTTTCTTCCTTCCTCTTGTATGATTTCTGTGGCTAGGACTTCCAGTTCTATGTTAAGTAATAGTGGTAAAAGTGGACATCCTTGTCTTGTGTGTGACATGAGGGGAATCACTCTCAGTTTTTCATCATTGAGTAGCTATGGGTTTTTCATATATGGCTTTTATTATGTTGAGGTATGTTTCCTCTAATTCTATTTTATTGAGGGTTTTTACAATAAATGGCCAATTGATTTTCAATAAAAAATGTCAAGACAATTCAATGGGAAAAGTCTTCAACCAAATGGTGTTGGAACAATTAGAGACATACTTTTTAGAAGAGTGACATTAGCCCTTACTTCACACCATATACAATAATTAACTCTAAAAGAGTAATAAGTCTAAATGTAAATCTAGTACTATAAAGCTCTTTAAATGGTAAGAGAAAAATCTTCATAAAAATGAAAAAATTTGGGGCGCCTGGGTGGCGCAGTCGGTTAAGCGTCCGACTTCAGCCAGGTCACGATCTCGCGGTCCGGGAGTTCGAGCCCCGCGTCGGGCTCTGGGCTGATGGCTCAGAGCCTGGAGCCTGTTTCCAATTCTGTGTCTCCCTCTCTCTCTGCCCCTCCCCCGTTCATGCTCTGTCTCTCTCTGTCCCAAAAATAAATAAACGTTGAAAAAAAAAAAAACTTTAAAAAAAAAATAAAAAAAAAAATGAAAAAATTTGATAAATTTGACTTTCTAAAAATTTAAATCTTTTGTTCTTCAAAATATTAAGAAAATGGAAAGCAAGGCATAGAATGGGAGAAAATGTTCCAATATGTATATTTGACAAAGGACTTGTGTACTGGAAAAAGAATAATTATAACTCAATTACAAGAAGAAAAACAAACCAATAGAAAATTTGAGAAAACTACTTGAATTTTGACTTCACAAATAAGATACACAAAATGTGAATTTATGTATCTTTCATATCCTGTTGATGAAAATGTAAATTGCAAATCACTTTGAAAAAACTAAATCTCTCAAAAAGTTAAATATATACATACTATTTGACCCAATCAGTTTGATCTTAGGTATTTATATAAAAGAGAAATGAAACTGTATGTCCATTCAGACAGCTGCTAGACTGGCAATAGTCCCAAACTGGAAAGAACCAAAATGACTAACTAAAGGTGAATGAGAAAATATGGTATGTCTGTACGTTAGAGTACTACTCAGCAATAAAATGAACTTCTGCTACATGCAGCAACAGAGATGAATCTCAAAAACCTTATGCCAAGTGAAAGAAGACAGATGCAAAAGAGTACATTGTTTATTTTTCATTAATGTAAAATACAAATTTGTCTAAGTGAGAAAAAGGCACATTAAGGGCCAACTAAGGGGGAGGGGTGGAAGAGATGGATTATGAAGGAGCAGGAGGAATCTTTTGAGGATGTTGGAAATGTTTTGTGTCTTGATTGCGGCCTTGATTTCATGGATATATACAACTATTAAAATTCAGCTTTATGTACTCTAATTTTATTTAGCTTACTGTATGTAAATTATTTTTTAAAAAAAACTTTAAATAAAGTTGAAAGGAGAAGAAAGGACATGGACAATTCCTTAATAGATCACATCTTGAACAGAAATGGGAAAATAGGGGGCTGGAGGAGCTTGAGTGAGTTTTTAAAGAAAGCATTTGGAGGTGGCACTAGTGATTACTAATGTTGGGGTGATTTAAACATTTCAGATCTGAAATGCCACCTGGAGCACTATATAAATCTGTAACCTCTTAGCCACAAATTACAAAATCCCCAAATCAATAGAACCAAAAGTTTTTTGTTAAGTTTGGTGTAAACTCATCTGGCAGCAAATCCTGACCGGAAGTGATTTGAAGCTATTTATAGTTCTTTATTTATCCCACTTAATGTATGTGTTACAGTAGACATAAAAATGTATTTGTTTACAGGGTACTGCCCTTGGCAGTGCTGCAGTATATCATATGTAGTTTATGCACTGGATTCTTTCTTAAATCTGAAAAATTCTGAAATACATCTAAACCTATGGGTGTCAGACAAAGGATGTGGAATTCTAATAATCAATCAGGAGTTTTCTTCTTCTGTGCTATGAATTTAGTTGAAAATTCAGCTTTTCTAGTTCTTATAGATGGATGGTATGTAAATACATAGACTTTTTAGGTAAAACTAAGCATTGTTAGCTAGTAAAATAAATGCATTATAAAGGATTAACTAGTAATTAGTATTTAAATGAATGTTATCATATTATTAAAGATATCAATTTAAGTATTCCACTAATGCTTGTTACTGTTTGGCAACTTCCATTGCACATGCAGACTGGTAGGTAGATGGAGTTTCTGAAATTTTAGGAAAGAATGCTTTGTGTAGCAGCAAATCAGCTGTGTTACCTTGACTTGTCTGTGATTTTTGATTTTTGCTCTTCTTTCCAACAATTTACCGTTGGTTTGTCTTCATTATTTTTCATGCATTTTATTATAGATTGGTTAGCCTTGTGGTGAATATTGAAGCATATTTTAGGCTTATAATCTTTAAGTACATGACTTAAAACAGGTATATATGACAATTCAGTCATCAATTATCCATATTCCTTCACTAAAGCAGATATGTGAATCTAAATCCTCAAAAATCTTACAACTTCATTGATACTTCATTGTATTTTTCTCCTACCAAAAAGTAAGGATCGATAGAAGAAGTAGGTTGTGGTATCTTCCACACCCATAAAATGTTTGTGGTAAAAAAAAAAATAAGTAAATTTTAAGAACATTTCTATGGATATGCCAAATGCTAACATTAGGTTGGACCTTAGAACAAAGCATCACCAAAGAGCAGAACCAGCCTTGGCAACTTGGGAAGAGCTATGCAGCAGCAATCTGAATAGGGTTGAAGGGTTCCTAGGATCCCAAGTTATGGAAGTTTCTAGGAGCAGTGGTGAAAGAGATGGCAACATGCCAGTGCACAAAGGTCTGTCTGACACAGGGGAAGATCTCTGGAGGCCAGAATGAGAAAGGTCTATCCTAGAAACGGTCTATCTTGGGAAAGGCAAGAATGGTGGGGGATGAGGTACGGGTGAGCATGTGAGACTAGTAAAAAATTATCTGAAACTCAGATGAGTATATTCAGAGAAATTCCTATATATAGGTAGGAAACAAAAATAGAAGGGCAGACTGAGTCTAGGGGATAACACTAGGGGGCAGTAGGGATAAATTGGGAAGCAGGTAAAGATAAGGCCAAGTTTTCTTCCAATTCAAATCTAGCTTCAGTGACAGTCTGAGCAGCTTAAACTGACATTAAGGACCATAAAAAATGCTTCAAGAATTATAAAATAGAGATTTTAGGTGCCATTTCAGAAAGGAGTCAGGAACTCGAGCCCAGGAATGATGGTGAAGAGAACAGCAAACGTATCTTTATAGCCCTGCGATAGAATGGCAGTGATGACTTGAAGATGAAGAGACACAGGGATGTGAGACACAGGTGGGAGGGAGTGCTGGGGGTAGTGGTGCAGAAAACAGCCTCTGGGGGGCCCTCAGTCATCTTGCGTCCTCATATTCACACCCATATGGAATCCCCTTTACTGGATTCATGACTTGTTTCTAGTGAAGAGAATACAGCAGAAGTCGTGGGGTGTCACTTACAAGATTATGTTATAAAAAAGCTATGGCTTCTGTCTTGGGGCCTTTCTCTCTTGCTCTCTGTCTCAGAGCTCTCTTCAGGAAGAAGCGAGCTGCCTTATCATGAGAAGGTCCTGTGGAGAGGTCTTTGTGGCAGGGGACCTAGACCTGCCAACAAACACATGAGTGAGCATGGAAACAGAGCCTCCTATTTTCTCCACCTCTGCTCAAGACTCCACATGAGGGGCAAAGTCATTTAAACATCTGACTTTGGCTCAGGTCATGATCTTGCAGTTTGGGAGTTGGAGCCCCGTGTCAGGCTCTGTGCTGGAAGCTCAGAGCCTGGAGTCTGCTTCAGATTCTGTGCCTCCCTCTCTCTCTGCCCCTCCCCCATGCTCACTCGCTCTCTCTCTCTCTCTCTCTCTCTCTCTCTCAAAAATAAACATTAAAAAAAAAAGACTCCATGTGAAACGTAGGCCTGGCCAACAGCTTGATGACAGTCTTATGAGAAACTTTGAGCCAGAGTGACCCAAGTAGGTCATGCCTAGATTCATGACCTACAGAAACTGAGATAATAAATGTCTGTTGAAGCTGCTAAGTTTCAGAGAAATTTGTTATGCAGAAATTGATAATACAGAGAGACTGTCTCATTTTACAGCCAACATTAGGGTATTTTTTAAGATCTCTAATAAATATGAGTGTAGGACCTATGACCCAAGCATGGAGATGATGGACAGGGTGGTTTAGTTAGGAATGGGGACTGAGTTTAGGTATAGATGTATTCAGGATAGGTATTGAATGATAGTGGAGTACAGTGCTAGTTATTGGAGTCAGACCCATATTTGAATGTTCCTCAATGTTTTTATCTGTCAGATGGGCTTTTGTGTGGATTAAATCAGATTAAAAGTATTTTGTATAATTCCTGGCCTCCAAGTGCTCAAGAAATCATGACTCTTATTATAATGACACATAAAAGCCAACCTATTTATTTCTTCTTGCTTAGGACAGGTTCTAAAATGAAATTTGTGTTGGGGCACCTGGGTGGTTTCAGTTGGCTAGGCATACGACTTCAGTGCAAGTCATGATCTCACGGTTTGTGGTTCGAGCCCCACGTCGGGCTCTGTGCTGACAACTCAGAGCCTGGAGCCTGCTTTGGATTCTGTGTCTCCCTTTCTCTCTGCCCTTCCCCTGCTCACACTCTGTCTCTCTCTCCCTCAAAATAAATAAACATAAAAAAGAAAATTAAAATATATATATTTGTAGTGTTAATCTGATGCTAACCAGAGACGGAGTTCCTCTAGAATGCCGATGATTTAAGTTAGGTATAAATAGTCACATATTAACCATAATGGGATCCAGACAGATTCTGGAGGAGGTCATTAAAAGGACATGACCACCTGTTCCTCAAGCTTAGATCCTGGCAATCAGACCTTCACCCCTCTTCCCTGTTCGTGGAATGTGTACTCTCTTTATCTTCCCCATGCTAGAAACTGTCTGTCTTAAGGACACAGCCTTGCGATACTGATGTAGTGTTCAGATCATCTGAATGGTGTATATGATTGAACCCTGTTAAGGCCTGTATATAAACTTTTAGGTTTCTGGCAGGTAGGTGCAGAAATCTAATCCTCTTGTGACCCCCCAGATAAGCCTCATCAGTAAGTTCTCTTGCTTTGTAAAACTTTCACCCCCCAATATGGAGTAGGTCTGTCTCTTTCTTCAGTCTCTTCTTGCAAACAAACAACAGAAAGATGAGTGAGGCTGAAACCAACACCAAAGACCACAGGGGTCTCTTTCAAGAGAGGAGGTGGCTAGAACAAAGTGATAGTTCTGCGTACGTATTATGGACTGGCGTTGCCATTTTGAGATGTTTCAGAAATTTACGTAGTATGGTGGAAGGAGACTGTGGTGCTGTGAGATTTAAAATATATGATTTAATTTTAATTTCTGGTATGCAGAGGTTCCTCTTTGGACTAGTGAAAAAATCAAACATACCCATTTATGCATTGTGACCTTCAATTTTAAGAACTCTAGGTGAGATGAGGTATCCTTAGTCTGATAGCCGATGAACCATTTTTATGTAAGTGAGTTATTCACATTCTCCAGTTGCCCTTTTACTTTCCTTTATAGTTACAGAATCAAAATAAAGTCAATATGTACATATTTCCAGGTAGACATGTTTTTTAAGCTGAGTGCATTTGAAATTCTTGGTGGATGTGTGCATATGCTTGATTCTTATTGATAATGTCAGGAAAAATTGTGAAGGAACCATGTTTTGTGTATAATTAATAGCATGATGTTCAGAACATAATTTGAATAATGAAAATATTTGCTCTTAACTGAAGGAAAATGAATCAAACTCATCAGCTGATAGCACTCACTGATTAAGAAGAAATGGGAGAATCAGATGAGAAATCTTAAATACAGAATACTTTAACCAGGGGATTTATGTTCCACAATCAGGTGTTTAAGAAATGAAAGACAGTTGATTTATGACCTTCTATAGTTTGATTGAAAGCAACATCCAGGTATATCTGTTAATGGTGGAAACAGTCCCAGCTAAATATGAAGACATTAACTTTGTGCTTTTTAATAGAAAGCATTATTATCAAATTGAAGAAGATATTAAAATAAGTCACTCCTAATCCCAGTACTCAAACACAACTTTTCATCATTTACACATTGCTTTCTGAGCCTTGTCTGTAATCATTTTGTTTATAGTTGTGACACAATGCTCTCATTCATTTTTTATATATAAAATGATATAAATATTTTTATTCTTTCTTTATTTCTTCATAGCATTTTAAATGTCCTTTAAAATGGTTGCATAATATACTATTAGGGTGCTTACTTTAATTTACTAAAGCAATTTTGTTTATAAGAAGTTTTTTATTTCTAAATTGTATATATATATTTTTTACTTTCCAAGATTTTTTTAAAATTCGAGTTAGTTAACATATAGTGTAGGGACACCTGGGTGGCTCAGTCAGTTAAGCATCCAACTTCAGTGAGGTCATGATCTCGCAGTCTAGGAGTTCGGCCTCCCGCCAGGCTCTGTGCTGACAGCTCAGAGCCTGTAGCCTGCTTCAGATTCTGTGTCTCCCTCTCTCTCTGCCTCTCCCCTGCTCACTCCCTGTCTCTCTCACTCTCAAAAAAAAAAAAGAACAGATGTTAAAAAAAAACCATATAGTGTAGTATTGGTTTCAGGAATAGAATTTAGTGGTTCATCACTTACATATAACATCCAGTGCTCATCACAAGGGCTCTCCTTACAAATTATATGTCATCTTAAATTAAATATTTTAACTATACCTAAACTGTGGAAATGAAGCAGTCCTAGGTTTTGCACAAAAATGTCATTATTTCAGTGTAATACAGTAGAGTGACTCCTATAGTCCAACCAAACAATAATTCTTTTCAGTTGCAGGTGTAGATAGATAAGAAGGAACATTGAGCAAATGGTTAGACAGAATTAATCTCTATATGATAGGTCCCCATTTATTTCCACCTCTGTGTTCCATAGATATTTGTTTCTAGCGTTAAAAAGAGAAATGATACTGGAAGTGAGTTTTAATGGTCAGTTTTGAAACTGAACATTATCTCTGAAACACAAAACTTCATTATTTAAAATTCAATTATTCCCTGATTCAATCTATATTATCTTTCTCTAGAATAAAATTTATATATATATATATATACATATATATCTGTGCAGATATTCGGTTCAAATTCGCACAAAGGAAGAAGTTTTTAAAAACATGTATGTGTCTTAAGCTGTTGTCTTTACATGTGACTTGAACATCCTGAAATCCAAATTTTACAAATATATGTTATATATAACATATATATTATATAACATTATATATATATTACACACACATACATGTATATATACATGTGTGATATCTATGTGTGTATGTGTATAATTTTGCTTAGCTAGCCCGCTAAGGCAACAAAATTTTTATCCATTTCTTTTGGTTAGGGTGTTGACTTAGAGAAATAAAAGCATTCTCTTCTCCAGAAGGAAAATAAAACACAGTTGCTATATATATATATATATATATATATATATACACACACACACACACACACACACACACACACACACTTTTTTGAACATTTTTTAATTATTTATTTTAACCTAGCAAAATTTGTTGTATTTGATTTCTTCCAGAAGCAGGATCTGAAGAAATTGAACTGGGACTGAAGGCAGGGTAGCATGGGGGTCAGGGTTCAGGGTTAGAATTTGGCCAAAGGAAAGCAGGCAAGGAAGAGATAGACTAGTGACCTAGGATAAGCAGGGTGGAGATCTGCTTATTTAGCGCATTGTGGTCTAAAAATAAATGTAATCAACATTGTTAATTATACTATTGCAAATCTATCGCACATTAACTGGAGTCTTAGTCCATGGTTCTTATATGGTGAGAGATCTTCTTTAGAATTCCTTTTAAGACCTGAACAATGCACTTTCAGTCTTGAAGGAAATCTCATACAGTACATGGCATTGGAGAAACAATACTTATTCAAAGTTAGTATTGTTAAGGCTACTCATTACACCATAGATTTACTTTGGGCACACAAGATTTTTCCTGAATTTATAATTAACTTTATCCTTTTGTTTATCTCAAAGTTTATGTGGAAGGTCTATACTTAGAAGCATCTTTTAATCCTGCAAATAGCTGCATGTAAAACAGAAGAAATAATGGAGTCGTGTCTGTGGAACAAAGGAATATTCCACTATGTCTAGAATCTTTTGTTACCACAAGCACATTTTAAAGCAAGTTGTCTCATGCCTGGCTGTCTAGTAGCTTTCATGTTCAAATTATTTTCAGCAGAATTAAAAATGGCCTGGATCAAAAGAATTCTTAATTTGTAGCATGATGTGTGAAAAACTGAGTAGATCTAAGGTCTATTTCTCCAGAACTAAGCAAAACACGTTCAGTGACAGTAATGTTATATATTATCCAAAAGAAGAGTGAATCAGACCTTTTGCTCCTCCTTTTCTGTCCTCTTTTTAAAAATAATGTCTTCAGGTGTGCCTGGGTGGCTCAATTGGTTAAGTGTACAACTTTGGCTCAGGTCGTGATCTCATGGTTTGTGAGTTCGAGCCCCACATTGGGCTTTGTGCTGACAGCTCAGAGCCTGGAGCCTGCTTCAGATTCTGTGTCTCCCTCTCTCTCTGCCCCTCTCCTGCTCTCACTCTGTCTCTTTCTCTCAAGAATAAATAAACGTTTTTTAAAATGAAAAAAAATAGTAATGTCATTTTTCTGATCATAAAAGTATCACAGAGTCATTGTAGAAAATTTGGAATATATAGGAGAAATATAGAAAAGAAAATAAAAATCGACTACAATCCCTGAAGCAGGCACAACTGTGTCCCTGACATAGTCAACTCAATACCACATCTTCCCTAGAAATACTGGTTAGTTTAGGAGTAAGTATATGACTTAAGATGGGTGAATTACATCCTTTGAGACTCAGTATTTTTTTTTTAATTTTTTCTGAAACTAATAAGGGAGCCTAGAACTGCCAAGGTTACCATGTGGAGTCCCCAAGAGGAGCGGAGTTTGGAGGATGGATTAAAAAAAGGCCTAACTCCAAAAATCTTCAAGAAACCAGCAACTCAGTTATATAGGTCAGTGTTTCACTTCTTTTTTTTCCTCTAAGTTAGTTTAAGGTGAGTGGTTGTCAACTGCATCCAAGAGGTTTGTAAGTCCATTGAGCGAACCTCTGAACTATGGAGCTACCACAAGCAATAAAACAGTCACAATTCTTAAACTATTCTGTGTGCCTAACACTTTGCTGAGAAACATGGAGAAAATAGATCATTCTTGCCTGTCCAAGATTGTAGTTAGATCTCACTTCTATTGTTTCTGTCAATTTATTGACTTCTCTGGGTATAGGGTGTCAAATATGGAAAGAAAATATGTCACATAATCCAGAGATGTCAAGTATGTGGCTCTGGGGCTACAAAACCTTCCTCTCATAGTCAGAAAAGACACTGCTAATTGATCATGACACTCAGTTGACAGAGCCTAAATTTGGCCTTATGGTCATTGTTAGCATACCATTCTAGAAAGTCACAGCAATCAGTTGGAGTCAGTCCTCAAGGCAAACCTATTTATTACCCATGCAGAGTCCATTCCCCTCATTTAAAAATAGTAACCCCCCCCCCAGTATCTGTGGGGTTAAGTAATTTGTTCATGATTATCCAGGTAGTTAGTGACAGTGAGCTGTTTTCTGGTTTTCACTAACTTCTTCCAGGTAGCTAAAATCATCGTCTGTAAAAATTAATCAGTGGTTACCTATAATATTTATAGTACTTTATTGGAAAATAGGAAATAGAAGATATGTCACATTATTTGTTTATTGGTTTAAACAAGTAATGTGACATATCTTCTACTTCCTATTTTAAAACAGTTCACACCTGTTACAAGTTGCATTGGTTTCTGCTGTGTAATAGATAATTACAAAAGTCTCTGACATATATACAATAAAAACCACTTATTTTGGCATGGTTTTATGGCTCTGTTCATCTCCGCTGGGCTCAGCTGAAGCACATTAAGGTTGAATCTGCTCTACATGTTTCATTCTTCTTGGACCAGTGGGCTAACCAGAATGTGTTATCACAAGTAGGGGAAATCTAACTACAAAAGAAATTTTAAAGTCCCAGCTTACTTGATGTCTGGTAATATCTCATTGGCCAAAGCATCACCAAGTTCAAAGGCAAGTAATGGAGAACTACAGACAACATCTGCAGTAAGAGCTAAAATGTTACATAGCAAAAAGTTTGGACATAGGAACAATGAAAAATTGGGGCCAATAATGAAATCCACCACATAAATCAGAAAGGAAAAGTATAGGACACTATATATTTATGTATTTATATATATATAAATATGTATGTGTGTGTGTGTGTGTGTATATATATATATATATATATAGTGTCCTATACTTTTCAATATATGTGTGTATATATATATATATTAATATATATATACCTTTCATATATATATATACCTTTCATATATATAAAGGTATATATATACCTTTCATATATATATATATATATATATATACCTTTCATATATATATATATATACCTTTCATATATATATACCTTTCATATATATATACCTTTCATATATATATACCTTTCATATATATACACACACACACACACACACACACACACACACACACACACATACAGAAATGGAGAGAGGCCTAATCTAGTTGGGGGTGCTTTTCATTACCAAAGTTCTCTTTATGGAAACCATATCTGGTTACCAGCTGAAGATATAAGAAGCTTCTATGCAGAGGTAACAGCTTGTATAAATGTTTTTGAAGGAACAGAGAGGCCAGAGTGTCAAATCATTGAGGCATGGGGGTAGAGTAGTGAGAGATGAGATTGGAGAAATGGGCAAGGCCTGACCATTCAGGTAGTTCTATTATTCAATAAAAAGTGAAATGCCATTGATTGGTGTTAAGTAGAGAAGAGACATAATATAGTTTGTATTTGGAGAAGATCACTGGCTGGAATGCAGATGATTAATTGTAGGGGGCAAGCGTTAAATAGTAAGAGCAAATAGTAGGCAGATTCATTACTCTAGGAGAGACCTGTATTTGATCCTACTTTCAAGTAGGTGGTAGGAGTGAAGACAGAGAGAAATGAACACAATCAAGAGATAGTTTGAGGGTAGAATCAGTAGGACTCAGCTTCTTATACCAAAATGTCTCTTGTTCTCTGTGTCAGTTACATGTACTTTCAATTCCTGCATTCTCCAGGTATCATGTACCATAGAGTCTTCATTATGCCATTTTGTTATACCTAGTACACTCCTCCGCTCTTTGCCTACTTTAACTCTTAATAATCCTTCACATCTAAATTTCAACATCACTTCCTTAGGGAAGAATGATCTGATCTTTCAAAAAATATTATTTTGGGTCCTCATAGCACGAAATGACTCTTTTGCATAATTTATGTAATAGAAATTTCACACTTGTTCTATGATTATTTGCTTAGTGCCTGTATCTGCCCACTAAGCCTTGAGCTCCATGAAGACAAATGCTGTATTTGGTTTTATTTATCAACATGTTCCCAGTTCCGAGCTCAATGACTGTGTGTGCAGTAGTTACTTAATGTGTGTGATTTGAATGAATGCGTCTGAGTAGAACATTTGGATACATATTGGATACAAAAATGTTTAAGTTGATCAGTTGTTACAGGTGACAATATTTTGAAGTTAATTTCCATCTAGAAAAATCAGAATGGAACAATAAAAAAAAGCTGAAAAATAAAATCAGGAATAGTTTTCAGAGAGAAGTCTGAAATAACTAAGAATTTAAGAAGAGACTGAATATGCTTCTTTATAAAAGCTTTGATGCCTACAGCAAGGGCACCTCTGTGACCTAATGAATATGATCAATACATTCCAAAGATTGAAGATTAAAAGTAAGCCACTGAGTTGCAATACGAATCTTATTAAAATTCATAGTGCTGTTAAGTGACAAGAAGTCTGTTGGAGCAGAACCCAGGTAAAATTTACATTTGCTCTGGGGCATCACCTTTGTGTCATGCTTCCTTCCCCAGTCAGTGAACAGAGGCCTCAAAAGCCCTTGAAAAAGGGTCACTCTTGAGCCTTGAGAGTGCAAGAAAGAGATTAGGCAGAGCATCCTGAAGTAATCATGGAGCAAAAAATAAATTGCAATACTTTGCCATCAACAAAAAAGAAATCACAGCAAACTAGGCTATCCCAGAGGCCATTTATATCTCCATAAACTTTTGCTTTATTCTAATCACGATACCCTAAAGACTTGTGAGTTTGTTCTTTATGGTTTATAGTTTTCTATTCCAGAAAACTCCCAAAGAAAACATGAGATGGCAAGAAAAAAGAAAAGAGACTTTGGAAAATAAAAACGTTATTTATAATTTAGGATTTCTTAATGGCATTCTTTTTTATATGTGTGTGTTACCATGGCTGCAAGCAGTATAGATTAGAAAGGTCTCTCACACGGATGATGGATGCTCTTTGCCCACTATCTTAGATCCTCAGTTGCTGCTGCTACTACTACTCCTATTTGCACTTACAGTTGGAATGTTACTGGACTACAGTCAAAGTCTTTAGGTTACAATGAACCTTTCAGAATGTTTTCTTGGGTAACACAATTGCAGGCAAATAGCCTAGTCTGATAAATAATGTGGTCTGCTATTCCTTCTGCCTTGACTGCCTTATTCTAAGGTTGGCATAGGGGGTTTGCTTTCTCTCTGTAGGGTAGCCATGCAAGTCAGAGTCCTGAGAACTTCAAACCAAACATTTGGTTTCATTGCAAGTGAGATCTTTTCTTGCATTCAAGAGGAAGAGACTTGTAAGGTTGTTCACAGTGGCCTTTTCGTGGAAGACAGTGCATATGGCATTTTTTATCCTTGAGTATTTTTAGCAGTTCCAGGATCTTAACTCTTAAACCTGTTATTTTTTTTTCTTTTGATAAATATTTCCAAGTGTATATGTATATATATTTCTTTGAGATTTTAGATTTCATTTGAATTCACATTCTTTTAAATTACTTTGGTGATTGTTTGCAGTAAAGTATGTATGTATGTATGTATGTATGTATGTATGTATTTATTTATTTATTTATTATTTTTTAGATTTGGAAACCAGAAAAAATATGGTGACAAACTCTGAATGCGATTTTTGAGACATATGGAGTAAGTATTAAGAAAATGAACATTTGATCAAGAATGAAAATTTCCTGAATGTGAAATATGCCATTTCTAAGTTACTGTACCTAGAATGACAAATTGTAGGTGATTTAAGGTATGAAAGTGAAGGCTTTTAGAGCTGCAACCTTCTGTAGAATATTTTTCTTCACCAGTTGTGCTCAGCTACCCAAATTTCTAGATTCTATTCCATGCTAAGGCTTAATAAAAAATGTAGTTTCCTGAATCTGCCATGGTAACTGAGATTATAACTTCATTTTTTTAACAAGAATTCTGATTGCTGATAATAATTTATTCATGAAGGCTACAAATCAAAACTGCTAGTGTTTATTAAATTTTCACTATATGCCCAGTGGTTTCTAGAAAGAAGAAATAATGTTATCTGTTTGGGGAGAGGTTCAAATCAAAGAGGAAATGATTTAAGACAATAAATAATCAAGAGGGAGGCCCTGTGTTACCACCTACAAGTGTTATGGGATGCCAGGAAGATCACAGGCTTTGGAGTTGTCTGAGGAGGAGATAGAAATTGAGCCAGGTGTGAAGAGTGTGTAAGCTTTGAAGGGATGGATATTATGGAACAGGGAAATGCTCATACAGAATGAAGACAGGAACATCTGGTCATGGCAAAATGCAGCTATGAGTGAGGCATGTGTGAAGGGGATTAAGGTATAAGAAAAAGGAGGAACTGAAGACATCAGGGAAGGAGGTAGTGGAATGTGGCTTGAAAATTGTACATCTCTGCACCCTTCTTTTTTTTTAAATTTTTTTTAACGTTTATTTATTTTTGAGACAGAGAGAGGCAGAGCATGAACGGGGGGGAGGGTCAGAGAGAGGGAGACACAGAATCTGAAACAGGCTTCAGGCTCTGAGCTGTCAGCACAGAGCCCGACGCGGGGCTCGAACTCACGGACCGCGAGATCATGCCCTGAGCCGAAGTCAGCCGCCCAACTGACTGAGCCACCCAGGTGCCCGTCTGCACCCTTCTTTAAAGCCTGTACTTCTTACTTTCTGTTCTGATAGAAACTTTGGTTGACAAAGAAAGGAGTTTGATCCTATATTGAGCAAGGGAATTAATGATGAAAATGAAGCATGTTTCAGTAGGCTTAACAAGGCAGTTATCCAAAGGTTGCAGGAGAGAAGAACTAGAATTAATATGATCAAATAGGAAGTTACTGCAGCCTGTTACTGTAAAACAGTGAAGACATAAATCAGGGATTGGTAAACATTTTCTGTAAAGGGTAAGATAGTAAATATTTTAGATTTTTATATTATATGATTTCTGTGGCAACTACTGGACACAATATGTAAACAAATAAGCATGGGTGTGTTCCAGTTAAACTTCCTTTACAAAAACAGGCAGATGACTATATTTGACCAGCAGACAAGAGTTTACTGATTTCTGGTCTAACCCACAGTGCTGACATGGAAATGAAAGAAGGAAACAATTTCAGATGTTGAAAAAAAATTATTATATTCTAATATCTGCTTGAATGAAAGGATTAGGAGATGAATGAACCAAAGATTTCAAATAATGCATCAGTCTTCAAAATATCAATATGAGATTTAGCAATATGGAGATTATAAATTAATTCACAAAAGTCATTTGTTCAAGCAGAAGAATAAAGTTAAGGACAAACTATTAGGATAGCTTGGGATAGAGTAGTTATTGGCCTCTGGGATGGTGGCAACATTCTGTTCCTTGACCTGGGTGTTATATATACTTTGTAAAAAATTTTATGAAGATGTACAATTATGCTTCTTGTCTTTTGTTTATGCTATACTTCCATAAATCATTGAGGAGGTTGAAAAAAGGAGTAAAACCACTGAAAGGACAAAGAAATCATGATCATAAAAGTAGGATAAGAACTAGAAGAATGAAATGTCGCAGAAACCAAGAGAGGGTAGAAGGACAGGGCCAAAAATGAAGTAAGGTTAATATGAGGATAAAGAAATGGGCTTAAATTTAACTAGGAGGTAAGAGATGACCTCTGAATAGTACCTTCAGCGGAATGGTAAAGTTTAAAATTAGACTACAGGTTTTCAAGCAGAAAGGAGGGGATAATGGAATCATTTACTAAAGTACTCACAGACAGTGACTGTAAAGGAAAAGACAAAAGTATTGATAGGAATAATAGAATAGAGTGTATTTTGTATCTCATATTTATATCTCTTATTTTTAATGGGAAATATATATGCTTGAGGAAAAAAAAAGAAATAAACCAGTGTAAAATATTGAAGATGTTTATAAGAGACAGAGAGCATATGGGACAAAATAAAATATATAAATGTATGTTTACCTCTTAAAAAAAAGACAGCATAATCATAAAGAAAGGCAAGTTAAGAAAGAAATTGAAGACACAAAGAAATGGAAAAACATTCTATGCTCATGGATTAGAAGAACAAACATTGTGAAAATGTTTATACTACCCGAAGCAATCTACACATTCAGGGCAATCCCTATCAAAATAGCACCAGCATTCTTTACAGAGCTAGAACAAGCAATTCTAAAATTTTCATGGAACCAGAAAAGACCCCAAATAGCCAAAGTAATGTTGAAAACGAAATCCAAAGCTGGAGGCATCACAACTCCAGACTTCAAACTGTATTACAAAGCTGTAGTCATCAAGACAGTATGATACTGGCACAAAAACAGGCAAATAGATCAGTGGAACAGAATGGAGAACCCAGAAATGGACCCAGAACTATTTGGGTAACAAAGCAGGAAAAAATATCCAGTGGAAAAAAGCCAGTCTCTTCAGCAAATGGTGCTGGGTAAACTGGACAACGACATGCAGAAGTATGAAACTGGACCACTTTCTAACACCATACACAAAAAGAAATTGAAAATGGATGAAAGACCTAAATGTGAGGCAGGAAACCATCAAAATCCTAGAGAAAACAGGCGGCAACTTCTTTGACTTCAGTCACACCAACTTCTTACTAGACATGTGTCCAGAGGCAAGGGAAACAGAAGCAAAAATGAACTATTGGGTCCTCATCAGGAGCTTCTGCACAGGGAAGGAAACAATCGACAAAACTAAGGCAACCGACAGAATGGGAGAAGATATTTGCAAATGACATATAGAATAAAGGGCAGTTTCCAAAATCTATAAAAAGCTTATCATACTCAGCACCCCCAAAACAAATAATCCAGTGAAGAAATGGGCAAAAGACATGAATAGACACTTTTCCAGATGGTTCACAGACACATGAAAAGATGCTCAATATCACTTAATCATCATGGAAATACAAATCAAAACCACAATGAGACAGCACCTCAAATCTGTCAGTACGGCTAAAATTAACAACTCAGGAAACAACAGGTGTTGGCAAGGATGCAGAGAAAGGGAAAAACTTCTGCACCATTGGTGGGAATGCAAACTGGTGCAGCCACTCTGGAAAACAGTATAAAAGTTCCTCAAAAAATTAAAAATAGAACTACCCTATGACCCAGCAGTTGTGCTACTAGGTATCAATCCAAAGACTACAAAAATGCTGATTCAAAGGGGCATGTGCACCCCAATGTTTATAGCAGTGCTATCAACAATTGCCAAATTATGGAAAGAGCCTAAATGTCCATCAACTGATGGATGGATAAAGAAATTGTGGTTTATATACACAATGGAGTACTACATGGCAATGAGAAAGAACAAAATATGGCCCTTTGTAGCAACGTGGATGGAACTGGAGAATGTGATGCTAAGTGAAATAAGCCATACAGAGAAAGACAGATACCATATGTTTTCACTCTTATGTGGATCTTGAGAAACTTAACAGAAACCCATGGAGGAGGGGAAGGAAAAAAAAAAGAGGTTAGAGTGGGAGAGAGCCAAAGCATAAGAGACTGTTAAAAACTGAGAACAAACTGAGGGTTGATGGGGGGTGGGAGGGAGGGGAGGGTGGGTGATGGGTATTGAGGAGGGCACCTTTTGGGATGAGCACTGGGCGTTGTATGGAAACCAATTTGACAATAAATTTCATATATTTAAAAAAAACAATAGCCAAATTATGGAAAGAGCCCAAATGTCCATCAACTGATGAATGGATAAAGAAGATGCGGTGCGCACACACACACACACACACACACACACACACACACACACACACACAAGAGAATATTACTTTGTGATCAGAACGAAGGAAATCTTTCCATTTGCAGCAATGAGGATGGAACTAGAGTGTATTATGCTACATGAAATAAGTGAGTCAGAGAAAGACAAATATCATATGATTTCACTCATATGTGGAATTTAAGAAACACAACAGATGAACATAGGGGAAAGGAAGGAAAAATAAGATTAAAACATAGAGGGAGGCAAACCATTATAACAAACTGAAGGTTACTGGAGCAGAGGTGGGTGGGGGAATAGGCTAAATGGGTGATGGGCATTAAGGAGAGCACTTGCTGGGATGAGCACTGGGTGTTCTATGTAAGTAATGAATCACTAAATTCTACTCCTGAAACCAATAATACGCTGTGTGTTAACTAACTTGAATTTTAATTAAAAAAAAAAGGCAAGATAAATTCAGATCAGCAGTTACTCAGAAGAAGGACAGATCTATCCATGGTGGTGAAGCCATCTGCCCAGTTTTGTTTGCATGTGTTTGGAAGAGTTAATTTGGGGGTTGAAGGAAGGAGGAAAATCTAACTTTAGGAATAAGTTAGTAAAAACTTATTGGAGATGATTGTTAAAGAGTAAGGTACAATTTTAGGATATTCCCCAAAGAATTTCACTGAATACTTGCCCTATGTCCATGCAGCTATGACTATGAATGTGGTTGATCTGCACATCAACTTACAAATTCCTATAAACAATATCATTATTGTATTATTGTGTGACAGGAGAAACCCCACCTCTTTGAAGATCCATCTTGGTGTTGCAATTTTTCCTTTTAGTACACTCTATTTTATGGAATTGGTATAATGGAGTTGAAAAGGAATCTGGCATAACTAATTTATGAAATAAACATTCTAATATTAAGATCAAAGTTCTAAGTGGTTTAAATTTACAAAAGTAATTAATCAAATGAACAAATATAGTATACACATACAAACTTAAAAATTTAATGGCATTTCTTTATATAATCTTCAAGAGGGTTTTGTTACATGTATATATACAATGCAATAAAAATCAGACTCCTAATTTTAAGGACTCTGGATATTTATTTAAGTGTTCTTATCACTTGTAATTCACTTTGAAAATATGCCAAACTCCATCAAATCCTCTAAAATTAAGACCATGAAGTAATAAATAAAAATCAAATCACTTTGTGAAATTGTATTATATGGGTATAATTGGATACACCTAGCTGCCTCATACTGATACTTAATAAACATTTTTCCAACTGCAATATAATTATCAGTCCTCACTGAACTATGTATGCAAAATTGATGAAACAGTTGAGCCTTAATGAACAGAGATATTTGCATTTCATTACTAGGTTGTATAATTCTGCTCATAAAGTTTATGAAATATTTTTAATGTTCAATTCATTTCAGATGAAAGTAAAAAAAATTTAAATATGTATATCCTGAAGTCTTTTATTCCTCAGTAATGTCCTTTTACTAATATTCTTTCATTTCAATAAAATGGATTGAACCAGGATAAGATTATAACTTTAAAGATCCATAACTTTATGAATTACTCTCTAAGGTCAATGAAATGTTTATCAGTCAGTTGGATCAGGGCAACACTTTACAATATGCACATCTTTAAGTAACTTTAAGGGTAGTGGGCCTTAACTATTTTGATTGGTATTAACTATTCTAATAAAGACTGATATTATTTACCACTCTGGGTCTTACCATTCCATGACAGTGTTGCTGAATATTGAAATATTAACAATGACTACTACTGTTATTATTAATACTACTAATATTATTTTAATATTTTTTTGTTGTCATTGAATTTTTTTCTGTTGTTACTTTGATTTTTTATTTCAGGGACAACTCAAACCTCCTGTTTGTTCTCATGATGCTCTCCAAGGAAGAGAAGTGTCAAGACACTCTCATTAGACCTTATTTCCTAGGAATGGAATTCCTTCTCTAGATTAAAGGTCAGCACATTTTTAATGAAATCCCCTTTCTTTCTCTACTCCTGAAGAGAAGTAGGTAATCTCTATTTCGGGGTAATTCCTACTCCTAAATAGGTCAGCCTAGGCAAGCAGAGTTTTAGAAACTAGGAGAAGTTTTATTTCTCAGTCCTTTGTCTTTCGATAGTAGAAGGCATGCTTTCAGTGGATCTTTTCTTGTTTTGGAGACATAAGCTGCCAAGTAGGGATAGCACTGAAAGGAGCAGACATCCAACCTCATCATGCCTTAAGTGTTGTTACCATTGAAAAAAGTGAGTCTTCCTCTAAGTCTGAACACAGTCAGAACACCTTTCATTGGAATATGAGGCTCAGCTTCTAATTGGTCATCTAATATTTATTTGCCTTGTTCTGTTGGATAATGTCTTATTCTCTCAGGAACATGATAGAGCTTTTCTTACTATCTTACTTAAAGTACCCAACCTCCCTTTCTCTCTATATCCTTGTATTGCTATACTTCCTTCATAACACTTATTACATCTAGAAATTATATATGTATGTGTATATATGTTCTTTTAGCTATCTCCCATAATTGAACATATCCTATGTGAGATCAAGAACTTTGTTGTGTCTCAGTCACATGGAACAGAATGGGAACTCAATAAATACTCATTGAACAAGAGGTACACCCTACGATGACTCCCAATGAGTCATGCCTTTGTGTAATTGCCTCTCCTTGAGTGTAGACAGATCTTGTGATTTTCTTCTATGCAATAGAATATGGAAAAGATGAAAGGAGTTTTTAGATTTAGTTAAGGTCTCAAATCGGTTGACTATGAGGTACAAGAAAGATTATCCTGGATGGATCTGACTTAATGAGGTGAAGTTCTTAAAAATTTCTATGCCTTATTAACATCACTATTTAATAGCACCCTGTTTCATTACTCTACCCCAGGTATTTATGGATGTAAAACAAGGAAACAAGATTAACAAGCTTTCTTTATACACGCGTTTACACTTTTAATTTTTAAGATTTAATTTATGGTTATTGTAAACTTCTTCAAAAAGTGACCATCTAATTAGTGTGGTAAAACTTTTGAACAAGATTGAAAGACACTTTCTCTTTTTTAAATTAATTAATTTATTTTAATGTTTATTTTTGAGAGAGAGAGAGAGACAAAGCATGAGTGGGGGAGGGGCAGAGAGAGTGGGAGATACAGAACTTGAAGCAGACTCCAGACTCCAAGCGCTGTCACCACAGAGCCCCATGCAGGGCTCAAACTCACAAACTGTGAGATCATAACCTGAGCTGAAGTCAGATACTTAACTGACTGAGCCACCCAGGCTCCCTGAAAAACAGTTTCAAAGCTACATATGAACAAATGCAAGAGTAGAGAGCAAACTGAACTGATGATGAGTGATTGGACAGACTTAAAGTAGAAATAAAAGTTAAAGGATAACAATTTTACCTTTTTCCCCAAGTCTTCTTATCTCTGCAGAATTATTCCTACTTACATTCTATCTTGTGTATGTACTGTATATAATTTGTTTTCATGCTATGTATTGTACACTTTCATTGAAACTTTTGGCCATAGATGCTATGTATATAAAGATGACTCCAAATACTTTTTTCTATCCCAGATCTCTTTCCTGATCTCTAGTCTCATGGACATAACTCTTTGCAGTACTCATGTCCTTGGGTGTCTTATTCTATACTTCCTGATGGTCTCAGAAAAACCTTTTTCTAGTATTAATCTGCTCATGCCCAAATCCTTTAGTGCCTGCAAGACTATCCATCTATTACGTGTTGTTTTGTAATGTTTTAATCTTATCTCACATTTCTCTATCCTATACTCCAGCTGCATTTAACCTCTTGCAGATCTTGCCTGCACCAGGCAATTTTATCCCTTGTTTTGTGTCAATCCTTATACATGGAAATAACCTCTGTCTACTTAGTTCAAGTATGGCTTCCTCTGTGATGACTTGTAGAAGTGATAGCATCATTTTGATGATCCAACCACATCTTCCACAAATGTGTATACTAATGGCTGTCACCATAGGCTTCATGTCTATGTATTTAACTTGATTTTAAATGCCTTTGGAGTAGAAACTGTGTCTGGACATCTCTGTAAGCTCAGCACATACCACCATATACATGATAAGTTCTCATTAAATATATGACAAATGAATGATTGAACAAGGAAGGTGTGCCTTCCTTTTTGAAGGAGTTTGAAACAGTTATCTGTGTTTGTCAAAAACATTTTTTAGCTAAAATATATTTCCACTCTTAAGTAGACTGTTTCAGTCATTCTAGAAAAACATCTGGGGTAGTCAAATGAATAGATGTGTACCTTGGACTCCAACAGCCTCTTTCCTGGTTACGTATCATAGGGACATTCACACACAGGCCTATGAGGTGACATGTAGAATCTTCATTAGTCTTATGAAGAACTTCCAGTCCATTAGTCTTCCAGGACTTGGAAGCCATATAGTTGTCCATTGCTAGGGGAATGCATAAGGAGCATAATGTTAAATGCTCATTATGGATATGATGTTAAAAGCACATTATGGATAATTATGCAACATTCGGAAACAATGGATGTATGTCCAGAAATATATCTATATCTTTTAAAATATAGTGCTGAGTTAAAAAGTAATACTCAGAATGGTTTCTACAGACTGATATTGTTTATTTAAATTAAAATGCATGCATAAAACAGGACTCATAATAATGCATACATGTAAAGGATATACAACAAACATATAGAGTATCTTCCTGTGAGAGGAAGAGAAATGGGAAGGTGAGGGAATGCAATGGATTAAATAAATCAATAATTCAAATTGGAGAAACAGACTAATAAGTGTAGTACATCATGAAATGAGGATTATGATTAACTCAATATTCTGAACGTTAGGTACCTCTACTCACAAACATAAAAAGAAAACTTAGAAAATAGGAAAGTAGTATAAAGGAAAACTTACATTGCTATTTGAAAATATAAATGGCCTAGGGGTGCCTGGATAGCTCAGTCAGTTAAGCGTCTGATTCTTGGTTTCGGCTCTGGTCTCGATCTCATGATTTTGTGAGTTCCATCAGGCTTTGTGATGACAATGTGGAGCCTGCTTGGGATTCTCTCTCTCCCTCTCTCTCTCTGCCCCTCCCCCACTCACACTGTCTCTGTCTCTCTCAAAATAAATAAATAAACTTTGATAAAAATATATATAAATGACCTAAATAAAATCATCTGGAATATATAACATTATAAAAATTGACCTAAGTGGAAATGGAAGTCAAGAAAGAATGTCAATAACCTTAGAAAACATTGAATTGTCAGGGAATTAGCTGTAAAAATGACTCATAAGGTCTTTTGTGTAAGTTCTAGCAAATCTTTGGGGACTAGATAATTCACATACTCATTAAATGATGCTACAGAATAGAAAAATGTAGAAATCTTCCAAAATCATGTTTCCTCACTTTATACAACACTGATCTTAAAATCTAACAATGATGGGACAAAAAGAAAAACAAATGCTGCAGTAGAGACTATGACTCCATTTTTAATGTCTGACAGATGACGGCTTTTGGGCCCTGCCCCTTCCTTTCTGCTGTTGCCTCCTGTCTGGGCAAGCTGATAAGAAACTGGAGCTCTTCCTCCCCTGGCACTGAAGAAGTTCAATCCAGGCAAACCCTGACCCAGGCCCCACACCCTAATGGCAATAAGAACCAAAGTCGCCTGTGCCTTCCTTCACTCGAGTCATTTTGGATCTGCTTTGGTGCCTGCCTTCCTCTCCCCAAAAAAGGCCCCTTATATGAGTCATAAATCTTTTCATACCTTCTTTATCTGTACCAGTTTGAGGTCAGGGATTGATCATACGCTTTGAAGGGCAACTACAAAACAGTTGGCATTGTGAGGTCTTTCTTGTCTTGTTTTTGGCTTGCTGATGGCCTGTCCTGCCTGCTGATGAGCATGGAGATTGAGCTGCTGCCTGCTGGCTAGCATATGTTTTGAGTTGTATTGCTCCGTGCTGGTAAGCTTGCATTCTGTTGTATTGTGAGTTGTGCTGTGCTGTGATGAATTTGCTGAGTCCTACCAAACATCTGTTACAAACATAATGAATCAAGTTGGAAGTTTTGATAAGTATTTGGGGACAGGAGTATGGGATTTGATGCCTTCTTTAAAGTGGCCCTGGGTTGTGTGTTTTAACCTGGACCTATTTATATGTATCATTTACAGCATAAACCATGGCTGACTCTAGATTCAGGGGAGTAATTCTTACCCTGTCACCACTGATTGTGTGTCTCAACTAGGCATTGACCCCTGTGCAATGTATGGACCCTTTAGTTGGTTACTTGTGTGGGGAAGAGTAGTCACTATATTGCATGCCCAGATCCACATTCCTAAATTCAGAGGGCTCAGTAGGACTCTTAAATGCCTCTGCTGCTGCTACCCATGCCTCTGTTGCCATAAAGATCTTAATCCTCAAGGTTATAGGGGAAAAAATCCCATGGCATCCAATGGCATGGACCATCATTTTATTGGGTAACTACAAACTGATAAAAACTGTAGATTTAATTGAATACCACCTTATCAACACATCAAGTGGTTAATTAAAACTCACCTTAATTTCAAGGTCCCTCAACCCAAAAAAATAACATTCACTTTGGGAGAGGCCCTAAGCCCAATGTTACTGCTTTGGTTTACTTTGGATAGAGACATAATAAATACTATCAAGATAGAGAGGACTCCCCTCTCCTCCAGTATATACAGCAACCAAAAAGTAAAACAAAACAAAATAAAACAAAATGATCTCTCTATGCAGTGGGAAGAAACAGGAACTGTAGCAGGGTTCTGTGATTTGACCTAATTGGAAATTCATTACTAAAAGAATTTAGGCAAAATAAATGATAAAAAGGGTACCCACTGGCTGTAGTGTCTCTATAATATAGGTTCTAAATTAACTTTAACATCTGCTGAGATGCACTAATTGACAAACTTTTGTGGCCTAAGTTGATACTGGGGTTTGAGTAGTAGTTATGCCTATTAAATTTAAACTCTTTTAGGGGAGTTACTGAATATAAAATGGAGGACATACAGTTATGCCTCATCTTTACAGATTTATTATCTTGCCTAAATTTCTCATGGTCAGAGTGTCCAGTGCCCTAAAATATCCATAGTGGGCATGGATGTTCTGGCCCAAAAAGTTATAAAATAAAATTAAGCCTTTGACACTTAAAATTAGCTTGATAAAATGCAACTCCTTGGACTACCCCTTCCCACACTCCCAGGTTAAATAGTTAATTACAGTTAAGTAGTTAAATACAGTCCTGTATTTAAGCAAGACCTACAGAAATTAAAACCCACCACACAGGACCTACTGAGGGAAGGGGTCATCATTCCTATTGCCTGATTTTGCTAATGCTAATTCTGATAAAAGTGAATGGCACCTAACAGTGGATCACCTCAAGCAGCTCATTTCAGTGTACTAAGAACAGATTATGTAATGGGGGAAAATAGTTAGATCTCTATCTCACATTCTGCACCAAAATAAATTCGAAGTGAAGTAAAGAGTTTATTATAAAAATGAAGTGATGAAAGTTCTAGAAGATCATGTAGTCTTGTTTTGAGGAAAGACTTTCTTAGGAGGACACTAAACCAGAAACTGTAAAGGAGAGAAATGTTGGATTTGCATACCTAAATAAAATGTCCTTATAAGATAATAAAATATAAACCAAATTAAGAGAAAGATTAAAAACCTGAGAACATTTGTGATATATATAGTGTATATGACAAAAAAAACTAGTCTCTGTGACTTATAAAGCCTCTCTACAAAGTAATTATACAAAAATAGAAAAATATAGACAAATCACATTGGAGAAAAAAATGCAAATAGCATTAAGGATATAACAATATCTATTTTTAACTAATAAAAGTATAAATTAAAATAACAATGTGATAGTATTTTTATTCTATCAAATTGGTAAGTACAGAGAATTAGGAACACATAGCATTGGCCTTGGTGCCGGCAGATGGGAACTTTGATATGCACCTGATGACAGCATAAATTTATATGCCCTTCTTAAAGTCTATCTATTAGTGTAAGTTCTCTAGAGAAACAAAACTAATAGGATGAATATCTATATATAAAAAGAGGTTTATTATAAAACAATTGGCTCCCAAGATTATAAAGGCTGATAAATCTAAAGATCTGTAAAGGCAAGCTGGAGCCCCAGGAGAACTGATGATATAGTTCCACTCAGAGGGCTGGCAGGCCTTTGGCCCAGGGAGAGCTTATTTCAGTTCAAGTCTGAAGGCATGAAAAAGCCAGTTTCAGCTTGATGTTTCAGTCCCAGCTTGAAGGCAGTCAGCCATAAGGAGTTCCCTCTTATTCAGGCCATGGCCAACATTTTTGTTCTATTCAGGCCTTAAACTGATTGGATGAGACCCACCCGCATTAGGGAGGCAATCTATTTTACTAAGTCTCTTTATTTAAATGTTAAGCTCATCCAAAAGCACCCTCACAGAAATACCCAGAATTTTGTTTGATCAAGTATCTGGGCCCACTGTGGCCCAGTTAAGTAAGTTGACCCATAAAGTTAAAAGTGTGTGTGTGTGTGTGTGTGTGTGTGTGTGCACGTGCGTGTGTGTATAATGTATTTATATATAAATGTGTGCACAGTTTGAACCACGAAATCTACTTGTAAGAATTTATTCTAAGGAAATAATTAATAATAAATGCAAAAAACTAGTTCAACATACTACTGTTTACAATAAAAAATTGGAAAATATAAAAAATAAGGTTGAAAAGTATATGCAGCATAATATAATTTTTATTAAAAAAATACATATACATAGGACTATGTCCAAAAGTAGGTATACATTACCTGTTAATATTGTTCTTCTCTCATTTTTAGACTTAGAGGTAATTTTCTTTCTTTTTCTTTCTTAAATCAATCTTTATTTCTGCTTAACTGTTTTCTGATTATTCTTAAACAAATATGAACTAGATGAATAAAATATTTTTAAATTCTTTTTTTATTTTAATGTTTATTTATTTTTGAGACAGAGAGAGGCAGAGCATGAACAGGGAAGGGTCGGAGAGAGAGGGAGACACAGAATATGAAACAGGCTCCAGGCTCTGAGCGGTCAGCACAGAGCCTGACACAGGGCTCGAACTCACAGACCGTGAGATCATGACCTGAGCCAGAGTCGGACGCCCAACTGACTGAGCCACTGTCACCTTTTGATGTATCTATATCTACCCAACAAATTGGGTAAGTATGGTGTTTGTTCACTGCTTTGTTCCTGTTACTATTTTAATTACACATTACATTTTGCCATACTATTTAAACCATTTAAAAGCATAGTTTTAAATATCTGCACAATGCTTCATTATTTGTATGAAGCATACTCCATTTAGTCATATTCTATTGTTAAACAATGGAAGTATTTATAATAGTGAAAAATTGGAGCCACTTGTGTATATATTTTGATCCATAGTTCTGAATATCTTCTTAGGACAGATCTCTAAAAGTGGAACTAGTTAATCAGTTTAAATTATTGAGGTTTTTTTTTTTTAATGTTTATTTGTTTTGAGAGAGAGAGAGAGAGAGAGAGAGAGAGAGAGAGAGCGAGTGAGCCAGGGACAGGCTGAGAGAGGAAGAGAGAGAATCTCAGGCAGGCTCCATCTGCACTGTCAGCACAGCCTGATCTAGGGCTCAATCTCATGAACTGCAAGATCATGACCTGAGCCAAAATCAAGAGTCAGATGCTTAACCAACTGAGCCACCCAGGTGGCCCCAAATTTTTGAGTATTTTGATACATATTGTAAAATTGTCTCAACCGAGATGAATGAACTTTTCTCCTGCCTTCTACCAAAAATGCTGAGTTCATCACATCTGAGGTAAATATGACTTAAACAAAGAAACACAAAATTTTTCTCAATTTGACAAAATATAGTATTACATTCGGTTTTTATAATTTTCACATCTTTGTTCTAATTATGTAGTATGAGAGGCTGAATGTTTTTCAAATTTATTAGCCATACATATAACCTGTTTTTTTCATTTTTTCAAGTTTTTATTTAAATTCCAGTGAACATACAGTGTAATACCTTCTATGTGTTTATTCCCCTGATTTTTCTGTTTATATAAGGTAGGAGAGGGGAATCCCATTCAGTAGGACTCTTTACATTGTAACAATTTAATCCTTCAAATATTTGTAGCTAATGCTTGTTCCCAATTTGTGGTTTGTGAGTATTCCTTCAAAAGTAACTAATATTTACTTAGAGTACACTACGTGCCAAGAATTAGATGCTTTGATATGATTTCATTAGGTTTCATAATCACTTTAGGCTTAAATGTTATTATCCCCACTTTATAAATAAAGAAAGTAAGGTATAGAGATGGTGTTTTGTCTGATGCCACAGACCCTGGCATTTTACTGCCTAGATATAATCCTGGCCCCACAAATTGAGAAGCTGTTGGCTTCCCATTGTCCCAAGGTCTCAGAGTGGGTGCACAACAGGAAAGAGCCACATACAGGTGCATCTGGACACATGATACCAATAATAATGGCATTTCCCTCCATGTGGAGTGAAATGCATCACCATGTTGAATTTAATCTGCTTCAAAGATCTGCATCTCCATTGAGTTTGCTGTAACCCTGTGCTAAAACAAATTGAGGTTGCTATCATTTGGATATGTTTTCTTAGGTCTTTACTCATTATGCACTTGGAAAAGGCTATGAATATTTACATACCTCAGAATTAGTAGTATACCAAATGAATCCTCGGGCCCTTCTTGCTTTCAGTTGCTCAAGTTTTGAAATTTTAAAATAGTATTTGTAGTTCATTTTGTGACTTTAATGCATGATTTGCATTGATTTATCTCCATCAGAGTAGGGCATAACTTTGCCTGTGTACTCACCACACAGAATTAGCAAATTAAAAAATGTTAGCACTTGATCGTAGTTGCCACAAGTATACATATTTTCAGTAAGGAGTTGAAATCCATTTTATTATTGCTTTCCAGGGCTAGTCTCCCATCTCTACGAGCAGCCAATTATTAAGAATTTTGTGTGTCTCTTTCTGGGGTTCACTTTTCATTTTCTATTATGAAAATAAATATATGTCTTAAACATATGTGTATATATATATGCTATATATCAGCATATCTATCTTTGATGCCTTTTATAATTATGATGTATAGAATTTTATGTTTTTAAAAATTAAATCAATGCCAAAGCAACTGCATGTTTTATTTTTTTTTTTAATTTTTTTTCAACGTTTTTATTTATTTTTGGGACAGACAGAGACAGAGCATGAACGGGGGAGGGGCAGAGAGAGAGGGAGACACAGAATCGGAAGCAGGCTCCAGGCTCTGAGCCATCAGCCCAGAGCCTGACGCGGGGCTCGAACTCCCGGACCGTGAGATCGTGACCTGGCTGAAGTCGGACACTTAACCGACTGCGCCACCCAGGCGCCCCAACTGCATGTTTTATTAAATGCAAGGTATGTATTGAATGTACCCATATTTCTCATATGTCTTATTTATTCATTTAAGAAACTGGCTATCAGTTATTAAATAAATCTACCCTAACTTATTTATTACCATGATGAGCATTTAGGATTTTTTCACTATTACAAAAAGACTGTATATGTAGCAGTTCTTCAACTTATTTTGTCTCAAGATGCTTTTACACCCAAATAATATTCAGAGCCCAAACACCTTTCGTTTAGTTTGTTACATCTACCAATATTCATTGTATGAAACTGATAAATTAGAAAATATGGAATTGACACTTGAACAATGCAGGGTTTAGGGGAGCCAATCTTTGTGCACAAACCTCTCGTGGTTTGTGGATTCAAGCCCTGGGTCAGGCTATGTGCTGACAGTGTTCAGCCTGCTTGGGATTCTCTCTCTCTCTCTCTCTCTCTCTCTCTCTCTCCTCCTCCTCCTCCCTCCCCAAAATAAGTAAACTCAAAAAAAAGAAGTTATTGACATAATTACAATTATTATTTTTTGCTGCCAAGTATAATTTAGATTCAAAATATGTTCATTGCTTTCTTTGCACACCATTCCTGCTTGTATCTTGTGTTTCCCTTCTTTCTTTCAATTTTATTATTTATTTATTTATTTATTTATTTATTTATTTATTTAGAGAAAGAGAGTGTGTGTGTGTGTGCATGGGAGTACCAAGGGGCAGAGAGAAAGGGAGAGAGAGAATCCCAAACAGTCTCTGCTTTGTCCATGCGGAGACTCAATTCAGGGCATTTCTGAGATCATGACCTGAGCCGAAATCAAGAGTGGATGCTTAACTGACTGAGCCATCCAGGCACCCTTTGTGTTTCCCTTCTTGGTTCAATTTTCTTTTTGTAGGTCCTACTTTAACAGTTCTTTCTGTTGGTGTTGTGAGTAATAACCTCATTGTTTGACCAAGAAAATCTTGTTTTCACACTAACTTTTGCCTTGTATTTTATATGGGCAGAATTTTAGGTTGATTTTCATTCCTTTGTTCATATTTTTTCTTTCTGGAGTTTTACAATATTTTTCTCTTCAATTTTTGTAATTCCTGGTGTCCCTATAATTTGTTTAAAAACATTTTTTTTAATGTTTATTCATTTTTGAGAGACAGAGACAGAGAGCAAGAAGGGGTGGGGCAGAGAGAGAGGGAGACACAGAATCCAAAGCAGGCTCCAGGCTCTGAGCTGTCAGCACAGAGCCCAGTGCAGGGCTTGAATGCACAAGCTGTGAGATCATGACCTGAGCCGAAGTCAGATGCTTAATGGACTAAGCCACCCAGGCACCCCAACCCTATAATTTGTTTTTTTTTAATTTGTTTAAATTAACGTGGGTTTTCTTGTGGGTTTTTTTATTTTGTTCAGGACTTCTTGTATCTCATCAATTTACCCTTTTTCAAGTCTGAAATGTTGTCAGCCATTGAATATTACCTTTCTCCTATTCTTTCTATTCTCATTCTTGATTTCCTATTAGATGTATGTTCAAACTTTTCATCTTAGCATCTATTTCTTATAATTACTTATTTATATTTTTTATTTCTTTAGCTTATCCTCAATGGTTTATTTATATCTAGATTCTGTTCGACCATTTTTTCTCTTCACTCTTATCTAATATACTGTCAAAATTATCCTTTTTTTTTAGTTTAGGTGTTTTTTTTCAAAACAGTTTAATTGAGATATAATTCACAGACCATCCTTTTCCCTTCTCAAAGTACAGGTTTAGTGATTTTTAGTATACTCATAAAATTGTACAATATCGTTACTATCTACTCTTAGAACACTTCATCACACCAAAAAGAAACATACCCATGTGCAGTCACTCCCTGTATCTTCCCTCCCCCTCCCCAGGGAACCATTAATTCACCATTTGTCTCTACAGATTTGTCTCTTCTGGGTATTTCATATAAATGGAATCATACATACATGGTCTGTTGTGACTGGCTACTTTCACTTAGCTTAATGGGGTTTTTAAAAATTTTTTTTAATGTTTTTATTTATTTTTGAGAGAGAGACAGAGCAAGTGGGGTAGGGGCAGAGAGAAAGAGGGAGACACAGAATCTGAAGCAGGCTCCAGGCTCTAAGCTGTCAGCACAGAGCCCAATGCAGGGCTCGAACTCACAAGCTGTGAGATCATGACCTGAGCCAAAGTTGGACACTCAACCGACTGAGCCACCCAGGCGCCCCTCACTTAGTTTAATGTTTTTAAGCTTCATTCATGCCATAACCTTTACGAGTACTGCATTTCTTTCTATTGCAAATAATATTCCATCGTGTGGACACACCATGTTTTGTTTATGCATTCTCAGTTGATGAACATTTGGATTATTTGCACTTTTTGGCTGTCTTGCACAATGCTGCTATGAACATTAGTGTACAAGTAGTTTGTGTGTATGTATGTTTTCATTTCTCTTGGGTATATACTTAGGCATAAAACTGCTTGACTATGGGGTAAACCTATACTCGATATTTTGACGAATACCAAACTGTTTTCCACAGTGGCTGTATCATTTTAAATTCATATCAGTAATGAGTGAGGTTTCTAATTTCTCAATACTCAGTACTTACTGGTGTCTTTTGCTTGGAACTATCCTAATGTGTATGTGAAGTGGCATCTCATTGTGATTTTGATTTGCATTTCCCTAGTGATAAAAGATACTGAGCATCATTTCATGTGCTAATTGCCCATCTTTATATGTTCCTTGGAGCAATGCCTAAACAAACCATTTGCCCATTTTTAATTGTATAATTTATCTTTCTATTGTTGAATTGGTAATTCTTTATATATTATGGATAAAAAAATCTTTGTTAGATATATGATTTGAAAATATCTCTCCAATTGTGTGGGTTATCTTTTTACTCTCTTGATGGTATCCTTTGAAGCACAGAAGTTTTTAATACTGATGAAGTGCAATTTATTTTTTCGTTTGCTATTTGTACTTTTGGTGTCATATCTAAGAAATCTTACCTATTCCAAAGTTATAAAGACTTAATCCTGTGTTTTTTCTAATATTTTAATAGTTGTAGCTTTTATACTTAGAAATATGATGTATTTTTAGTTAACTTTTATATATGATATGAGGTAGGGATCCAAGTTCATTCTTTTGCATGTGGATATATTTATTAGTCCACATCTTGCTTAAATATATACAAATAGTGGGGCATGATTACATTTATCTAGGATTTATATGTACTTGACATGGGAAAAGTAGTTTTCCGTGTTAGCCCAATTGCTACTGTGACTCAAAGAAATTCTAAAAACACTGTCTAATATCATGGGAGGTTGTACCAAAATGACAGAACTTATCCATGTGCTAGTATTGGATGTAGCAATCTCAATGATCACAAACCCATTCACTAGAATGATATTTATTAAGTGGATGAATGGTTTTATGTTTAAAATAAATAATAAAAAGACTGTAATTTCAATGGTCATTATAAATATTAGCTTTTATGACTTAAAAACATTTTTTTAATGTTTATTTTTGAGAGAGAGAGGCAGAGTGCGAGCAAGGGAGGGGCAGAGAGGGAGGCACATAATTCGAAGCAGGCTCCAGGCTCTGCGCTGTCAGCACAGAGCCCAGTGCAGGGCTCCAACCCATGAACCGTGAGATCATGACCTGAGACAAAGTAAGACACTTAACCAACTGAGCCACCCAGGAGCCCCGTAGCTTTTATGACTTTAAAACGTGAGTCTAATGAAAGAAAACTGTTTTAAGTCAACTCCTTGCCTGTGCAGAATGAGAACTAATATTCATAAAGATAATCTCTTTATGGTACATGTACCTATTATTTTCTGAATCTTTTCCCTCCTTTTTGATGAGATATAATCAACATACAGCACTGTATAAGTTTAATGATTTGCCTTACATTGTAAAATGATTACCACAGTAGATTTGGTTAACATCCATCATCTCACATAGATACAAATATTTTCTGAATCTTAAAGGTAAATTTTTTTCTGAAATTTTGATTGAGTTTTACATTGACAAGGGATCTTAAAACTTATAAGTCCTGATACCTTTCTTTCAAGGATCAGAAAACCAAGGTCAAGAGTGCTTAAGTGACTTGTTCAAAGGCATATAACCAGTTAATGAGAGATCACACAGTAAACCCAAATGTGCTGACTTTTTTTGAGATCAGTGCTTTCCCCACTCACATGGTATTCTTCTTCAGAAAATAAGAATAATATAAGCTTGGAGTATACCTGTTGGTTTATGATTGGCCTAGGGAATGCTCACACAGCTGTACTGGAAATAAATTATGAAGGGGCACAAAGACGATCATAAAAATGATCAATGAGGATTCCATAAATGATGAAATCATAAATGAGTACCTAAGAAATTTGATTTTATTTGATATTCTTCCTCTACTACTTATACTTGAGTTTTCTCTTTAAAATTGCTTTCCATAGGCCTAGAAATAAAAAACTGTGTAGGTAGATGTTGGATTCCATGTATCTTAATGTCCTCCTCACATTCCTGGAGGCTAATGTGTGAAAAGTATAGGTTGAACATCTGCCTTTCTTTCAGTTAAATAGCACCTTTTTAGGACAAAATTTAGAATGAGAGGGGTCACTTTCTATTGAGGATTTATTTATCTTGAAATTAATAGAATCTGAAAGAAGCTGTTAGTAAAATTTTGTAGGTGGAAGATGGGTGAGGAAGAGTCTAGAAAACCAGCTATTGAAAATAGAAATGTGTTTTTATAGCTTTGTTGTTCAAAGGTGTTTTTATTTTTGTGTGTATGTTTTTTTTTTAATTTTACTGACACATATAGTGAGAAACTAATTAGTAATGTATTGGTAAAAAAAAGTTTCAGTTTTGTTCAGAAATGAATAGAAGGAATGTCTCTTTATATTACTAGAAACATTTCTTTCTGTTTAATTGCATTATATAGTGATGGGTTTAAATTGCAAGGAAAGAAAATACATATATGTTGTCCTGAGAATAACTGAATTCTTTTAGTTATTGTCGCTTTTTTTTAAATCCAAAAGTAATGAACCATCCATATTTTTTTCAAATAAAAACTTAGGAAATGTAACCTATACTTTTTGCATAAAATAAGAACCATAAAAATTTACCTTTGTTTTACAGATTTTTTCCCAAGGAACTTATTGTACCAATCTTCACAAAATCCTTAGGCAAAGGGAATCAGTAATCTATAAGGAAGACGTAGAAATAGCAGGGAAAATTTGGTATCTTTTAAAATACTAAATACTAAAATACTAAATACTAAATAGAAGTAGGTGTTCTGCATTTTATCCTATTTATATGGCAAGGACTGGTTTAGAATTAAGGTAATGCTTCTTGTCTTTTTATCCATTCATTCATTCATTTCAAAATAAGCGCCAACCGGGTTATTGGACTATGTGTTTACAGGCACTGGGCAAAGCATCAGTGATATCAAGATAAAAGACAAAACATTTCTGCCCTCAAATTATTCACAGTCTAATGGAGAACAAAGAAAGTTAGATGGATGACTATAGTATAACATAAGTAAACTTTGGAGAATAAAAAACAAATAGAGGGCATCATGTACAGACTAGAAGATTAAAGAAGATGGAAAACCCTCAGTACAGAGTCTAACTCACTGCATTGTCTACCAGTTCCAAGTCATTTTTTAAGATCCTCCAGAGACTTTACCTAGAAGACATCATAAGGTCCAAGATCACGATGTTCTCGTTTCATGAGTGTTTTTGCACTAGTATTTCACTCATGGCTAAGATGCAGAGTGTAAGGGAGAGAACATGGACCTGGGAGTGATCACTCCAGGGTACAAATCATGGTTTACCCATTCAGTGACGTTATGACTTTAGAAAAATGACTGCACTTCTCTGGATCTGTGTTTCCTAATTTTTAAAATGACAATAATAATGAGGTAATTTGTATGTTTAAATGGGGCAACATTTAATGTGTTGATATAGTTCCTGGCATTTAGCAAATGTTTTAAATCCATGAACATTCATTAACATCCATTACTTTAAAATTTTTTTTAATGTTTTATTTTATTTATGAGAGACAGAGAAAGACAGCATGAGTGGGGGAGGAGCAGAGAGAGAGGGAGACACAGAATCCAAAGCAGGTTCCAGGTTCTGAGCTGTCAGCACAGAGCCCGACACAGGGCTCAAACCCACAAATTGTGAGATCATGACATGAGCTGAAGTTGGATGCCCAACCAACTGAGCCACCCAGGCACCCCTAACATCCATTACTTTTAAAAATAATTCCATAACCAAAATTATTAATAGTAAAATTTTAAACTTTAAACAAATTTAAATAATGTAGTTCTGTTGAGCATTGTTTTAAAGTCGATACGACACCCATGATGGTAAGGGAATTTCTCAAGTAACAAATAGGCTTTATTTTAAAAATTAATGTGTATGTCCATTATTTGGATCTCATAATGACATTTTCACACATAAGCTATTAATCAACATAACCATAATCAAACACTTATTCAATATTATTTTTGTGTCGTGTTTCAGTTTAGAGCACAGAATCCTACTTAACCCACAGTATAAGTGAAAGGGAAGATATTCCTTCTGTTTGCTTCTTCACACATGGCAACTTAAATCACTTGGTGCAGAGGAATTAATGGCCAGTTTTACCACTTGTATCCACTCTGGCAAGAGTATTGGCATTGTAGTTTTTGCGTGGTGTGATGCAGACAAAAAATGTACACAAATATATGTACACTGAGCACTTTCACCATACATAACATTTTATTAGTTTTTATATTGGTTCTTTATAATGGCTTGGTAATTGGTGTAGTGAATTATCAATAATTTAAGAAATGGTCTGATTTTGTGCCAGTACCATACTGTCTTGGTAATTACACTTTTGTAATACACCTTGAAGTCTAGAAGTGTGATGCCTCCAGCTTTGGATTTTTTTTTCAACATTACTTTGGCTATTTGGGGTCTTTTCTGGTTCCATACAAATCTTAGGATGGTTTGTTCTAGCTGTGTGAAAAACGCTGGTGTTATTTTGATAGGTATTTCATTGAATGTGTAGATTGTTTTGGATAGTATAGACTTTTTCACAATATTTATTCTTCTGATCCATGAGCATGGAATGTTTTTCCATTTCTTTGTGTCTTCTTCAATTTCTTTCATAAGCTTTTTATAGTTTTTAGCGTACAGATCTTTTACTCTTTTGCTAGGTTTATTCCTAGGTATCTTATGGTTTTGGTGCAATTGTAAATGGGATGGATTCCTTGATTTCTCTTTCTGCTGCTTTCATTATTGGTGTATAGAAATACAACCAATTTCTGTATGATGATTTTATATCCTGTGGGTTTGCTGAATTCACATATCAGTTCTAGCAGTTTTTTGGTGGACTCTCTCAGGTTTCCGGGTCTTGATTCAAACTTTTGTGAGATGTTGCTTAAGAGTTTATAAGTTACCCAAATTATATCTCTCCCAAACCTCTCCTTCTTCTTTTTATTATTTATTTATTTATTTATTTATTTATTTATTTATTAAATTTGGTTGTTTTTAATTTAATTCAATACTTTGGCTGTTGATTTTTTGTAAACTTAATCCTTTTTTTATTAACTTATTTGTTATTTTTTTAAATTCACATCAAAATTAGTTAGCATATAGTGCAACAATGATTTCAGGAGTAGATTCCTTAGTGCCCCTTACCCATTTAGCCCATCCCCCCTCCCCAAACCCCTCCCATAACCCTCAGTTTGTTCTCCATATTTATGAGTCTCTTCTCTTTTGTCCCCCTCCCTGTTTTTATATTATTTTTGTTTCCCTTCCCTTAGGTTCATCTGTTTTGTCTCTTAAAGTCCTATATGAGTGAAGTCATAGGATTTTTGTCTTTATCTGACTAATTTCACTTAACATAATACTCTCCAGTTCCATCCACATAGTTGCAAATGGCAAGATTTCATTCTTTTTGATTGCCTAGTAATACTCCATTGTATATATATACCACATCTTCTTTATCCATTCATCCATCGATGGACATTTGGGTTCTTTCCATACTTTGGCTATTGCAGATAGTGCTGCTATAAACATTGGGGTGCATGTGTCCCTTTGAAACAGCACACCTGTATCTCTTGTATAAATGCCTACTAGTGCAATTGCTGAGTCGTAGGGTAGTTCTATTTTTAGTTTTTTGAGGAACCTCCATACTGTTTTCCAGAGTGGCTGTGCCAGCTTGCATTGCCACCAACAATGCAAAAGAGATCCTCTTTCTCCGCATCCTCGCCAGCATCTGTTGTTGTCTGAATTGTTTATGTTAGCCATTCTGACAGGTGTAAGGTGGTATCCCATTTTGGTTTTGATTTGTATTTCCCTGATGATGTGTGATGTTGAGCATTTTTTCATGTAACGGTTGGCCATCTGGATGTATTCTTTGGAGAAGTATCTATTCATGTCTTTTGCCCATTTCTTCACTGGATTATTTGTTTTTGGATGTTGAGTTTGATAAGTTCTTTGTAGATTTTGAATACTAATCCTTTATCTGATATATCATTTGCAAAAATCTTCTCCCATTCTGCCGGTTGCCTTTTAGTTTTGTTGATTGTTTCCTTCACTGTGCAGAAGCTTTTTATTTTGATGAGGTCCCAGCAGTTCATTTTTGTTTTTGTTCCCCTTGCCTCTGGAGATGTGTTGAATAACAAGTTGCTGTGACCAAGATCAAAGAGGTTTTTCCCTGCATTCTCCTCGAGGATTTTGATGGCTTCCTGTCTTACATTTAGGTCTTTCATCCATTTTGAGTTTATTTTTATGTATGGTATAAGAAAGTGGTCCAGGGGCGCCTGGGTGGCGCAGTCGGTTAAGCGTCCGACTTCAGCCAGGTCACGATCTCGCGGTCCGTGAGTTCGAGCCCCGCATCGGGCTCTGGGCTGATGGCTCGGAGCCTGGAGCCTGTTTCCGATTCTGTGTCTCCCTCTCTCTCTGCCCCTCCCCCGTTCACGCTCTGTCTCTCTCTGTCCCAAAAATAAATAAACGTAGAAGAAAGTGGTCCAGGTTTATTCTTCTGCATGTTGCTGTCCAGTTTTCCCAGCAACACTTGCTGAAGAGACTGTCTTTATTCCATCGGATATTCTTTCCTGCTTTGTCAAACATTAGTTGGCCATACGTTTGTGGGTCCATTTCTGGGTTCTCTCTTCTGTTCCATTGATCTGAATGTCTGTTCTTTTCTGGATGATTACTGCTTTGTAGTATAGCTTGAAGTCCAGGATTGTGATGCCTTCTGCTTTGGTTTTCTTTTTCAAGATTGCTTTGGCTATTTGGGGTCTTTTCTGGTTCCATACAAATTTTAGGATTGTTTGTTCTAGCTCTGTGAAGAATGCTGGTGTTATTTTGATAGGGATTGCATTGAACATGTAGATTGCTTTGGGTAGTATCGACATTTTAACAATATTTGTTCTTCCTATCCAGGAGCATGGATCTTTTTCCATTTTTTTTGTGTCTTCTTCAGTTTCTTTCATAAGGTTTCTATAGTTTTCAGCGTATAGATTTTTCACCTCTTTGGTTAGATTTATTCCTAGGTATTTTATGGTTTTCAGTGCAACTGTAAATGGAATCTATTCCTTGATTTCTTTCTGTTGTTTCATTGTTGGCATATAGGAATGCAACTGATTTCTGTGCATTGATTTTATATTCTGCAACTTTGCTGAATTCATGAATCAGTTCTAGCAGTTTTTTGGTGGATTTTTTTGGGTTTTCCATATAGAGTATCATATCATCTGCAAAGAGTGAAAGTTTGACCTCCTCCTGGCTGATTTGGATGCCTTTTATTTCTTTGTATTGTCTGATTGCAGAAGCTCAGACTTCCAATATTAAATTGAATAACAGTGGCAAGAGTGGACATCCCTGTCTTGTTCCTGACCTTAGGGGGAAAGCTTTGTTTTTCCCCATTGAGGATGATATTAGCATTGGGTTGCTCATATATGGCAACGATCCCAAGGTATGCTCCTTCTATCCCTACTTTCTTGAGGGTTTTTATCAAGAAAGGATGGTGTATTTTGTCAAATGCTTTCTCTGCATCTATTGAGAGAATCACATGGTTCTTGTCCTTTCTTTTATTGATGTGATGAATCACGTACATTGTTTTGCAGATATTGAATGAACCCTACATCCCAGGTATAAATCCTACTTGGTTGTGGTGAATAATTTCTTTTAATGTATTGTTGTATCCAGTTGCCTAATATCTTGTTGAGGATTTTTGCATCCATGTTCATCATGGAAATTGGTCTATAGTTCTCTTTTTCAGTGGGGTGTCTGGTTTTGGAATCATAATACTGGCTTCATAGAAAGAGTTTGGGAGTTTTCCTTCCATTTCTATTTTTTGAAGGAGCTTCAAGAGAATAGGTGTTAACTCTTCCTTAAGTGTTTGGTAGATTTCCCCTGGAAAGCCATCTGGCCCTGGACTCTGGTTTTTTGGCACATTTTTGATTACTAATTCGATTTCCTTACTGGTTATTGGTCTGTTCAAATGTTCTATTTCTTCCTGTTTCAGTTTTGGTAGTGTATATGTTTCTAGGAATTTGTCCATTTCTTCCAGATTGCCCATTTTATTGGCATATAATTGATCATAATATTCGCTTATTATTGTTTTATTTCTGCTGTGTTGTGATCTCTCCTCTTTCATTCTTGATTTTATCTATTTGGGTCCTATACTTTTTTCTTTTTGATTAAACTGGCTAGTGGTTTATCAATTTTGTTAATTCTTTCAAAGAACCAGCTTCTGGTTTCATTGATATCGTCTATGGTTTTTGTTTTTTTTTGTTTGTTTGTTTTGATAGCATTAATTTCTGCTCTAATCTTTATTATTTCCTGTCTTCTGCTGATTTGGGGTTTTATTTGCTGTTCTTTTTCCAGGTTCTTAAGACATAAGGTTAGTTTGTGTATCTGAGATCTTTCTTCCTTCTTTAGTGAGACCTGGATTGCTGTATACTTTCCTCTTATGACCCCCTTTGCTGTGTCCTAGAGGTTTTGGGTTGTGGTGTTATCATTTTCATTGGCTACCATGTATTTTTTAATTTCCTCTCTAACTTCTTGGTTTAACCCATTCATTCTTTAGTAGGATGTTCTTTAGTCTCCAAGTATTTGTTACCTTTCCAAATTTTTTCTTGTGGTTGATTTCTAGTTTCATAGCATTGTGGTCTGAAAAGATGCACGGTATGATCTCAATCTTTTTGTACTTACTTAGGGCAGATTTGTGTCCCAGTATGTGGTCTATTCTGGACAACATTCCATGTGCACTGGAGAAGAATGTATATCCTGCTGCTTTAGGATGAAATGGTCTGAATATATCTGTTAAGTCCATCTGGTCCAGTGTGTCATTCAAAGCCATTGTTTCTTCATTGTTTTTTTGGTAGATGATCTGTCTATTGCTGTGAGTGGGGTGTTGAAGTCTCCTACTGTTATGGTATTATTATCAATTAGTTTCTTTATGTTTGTGATTAATTGATGTATATATTTGGGTGCTTCTTGGTGGATAGACCCCTTGACTATGATATAATGCCCTTCTGCGTCTCTTAATACAGTCTTTATTTTAAAGTCTAGATTGTCTGATATAAGTATGGCTACTCCAGGTTTCTTTTGTTGACCATTAGCATGATAGATGGTTCTCCATCCCCTTACTTTCAATCTGAAGGTGTCTTTAGGTCTAAAGTGGGTGTCTTGTACACAGCATATAGATGGATCTTGTTTTCTTATCCATTTTGTTACCCTATGTCTTTTGATTGCAGCATTGAGCCCATTGACGTTTAGAGTGAGTACTGAAAGATATGAATTTATTGCCTTTATGATGCTTGTAGAGTTGGAGTTTCTGGTGGTGTTCTCTGGTCCTTTCTAATCTTTGTTGCTTTTGATATATATATATATATATTTTTTTTTCATCTTTTCACAGAGTCCCCCTTAAAATTTCTTGCAGGGCTGGTTTAGCAGTCAAAAACTCCTTTAATTTTTGTTTGTCTGGGAAACTTTTTATCTCTCCTTCTATTTTGAATGACAGCCTTGCTGGATAAAGAATTCTTGGCTGCATATTTTTCTGATTCAGCACATTGAATATATCTTGTCACTCTTTTCTGGCCTGCCACGTTTCTGTGGATAGGTCTGCTACAAACCTGATCTGTCTTCCCTTATATGTTAAGGAGTTTTTTTCCCTTGCTGCTTTCATGATTCTCTCCTAGCCTGAGTAGTTTGTGAATTTGACCATGATATGCCTTGTTTATGGTTGGTTTTTGTTGAATCTAATGGGAGTCCTCTGTGCTTCCTGGATTTTGATGTCTGTGTCTTTCCCCAGGTTAGGAAAGTTTTTCGCTATGATTTGCTCACAATACCCTTCTACCCCTATTTCTCTCTCTTCCTCTTCTGGGACCCCTATGATTCTGACGTTGTTCCTTTTTAATGAATCACTGATTTCTAATTCTTACATCATGCTCCTTTGCCTTTATCTCCCTCTTTTCTTCTGCTTCGTTATAAGTTTTTCCTCTATATCGCTGATTCTCTGTCTGCCTCATCCATCCTTGCTGCTGCAGCATCCCTTCGTGATTGCAGCTCAGTTATAGTATTTTTATTTCATCCTGACTAGTTTTTACTTCTTTTGTCTCCACAGAAATGGATTCTAATCTATTTTCAACTCCCACTAGTATTCTTATTATCATGATTCTAAATTCTGGTTCAGACATCTTGCTTGTATCTGTGTTGGTTAAATCCCTGGCTGTTGTTTCTTCATGCTCTTTTTTTGGGGGGGTGAATTCCTTAGGTTCATCACTTTGAAGGGAGAAAAGGAATTAATCAGGTAGAAAAAATTATTTAAAAAAAATTAAAATTAAAAAACATTAAAATTAAAAACTTACACACACACACAATCAAATAAATGATGCTAGATCCTAGGTGTGTTTTGGTCTGGGTGTTGAAAGGGGCTTGATAGTTTATATAGAAAAAAGGGGAAAGAAAAAAAAAGGAAATCATTTGAAAATTTGAAAAAATGAATACACTGAAGTGGACTAAAATGAAATGATAGAAGTAAGCTAGAATTTGAAAACATTTACACAAAAGTAAAAAATATTGTAGAAAAAAATTAAAGAAAAATATTTTTAATAAAAATTAAAAGTAAAAATGAATTTTTTCTCTTTCTGTATTGAAGGAAAAGAAACAAAAAAGAGAAAAAAGAAAAAAAAATCGTTTGAAAATTTGAAAAAATGAATACACTGATGTAGACTAAAATAAAACGATGGAAGTAAAATAGAATTTGAAAAAAATTACACAAAAGTAGAAAATATAGTAAAAAAATTAAAAATATTTTTAATAAAAATTGGAAATAAAATGAATTTTTCTCTTTCTGTATTCAAGAAAAAGAAAAGAAATGAAAAAGAAAGAAAAAACAAAAAGGAAAAAAAAGAATGAAAATTGAATAGCTGGACCTGCTAACAGACTGAAATACGACTGAAATTACTTTGTTTTCCCCCTAGAACTCAGACTATGAAGCGCCTTATAATCCACAAACTAAGCAGGCGGTGAGACTTCTGTTCTTGAAGAGCGAAGTTGGCCCATTTCGGCGGGGCTCAGTGTAACGGCTTCGTTCTCCACTAGATGGCGCTGCTAGCTTACTGGGGTGGAGTGTTGTGGTGCTTTTAGGTGCCCATGCGCATGCGTGGGAGCGGTGAAAATGGCGTCACCCAGCTACCCAGTCTCTAGTATGAGAACTCTGTTCTCTGAGATCAGCAATTGCACACCTTTTGTCTTCAGCTTTCATCCACTCCTGCTTTTGCACTGTCTATGACCAAGCCCCAGGCAGTACCTCTCTCTCGAGTTTTGTCTCAGATGCGGCTGTTTTCCCTGGTCTCTTACTTCTGAAGGACTCCGGCTTTGACCTGTTCTGCCCCTCTGCGGGAGGGTCTCACTGAGCAATGGCCAAATGCCGGCTGCACCTAGGAAAGTTCATGGGACTATGCTGCTGCCAATGTCCAGAGACTGCGGCCAGGTGCCAGCCCGCCCCAGAAAAAATTCGTGAGACAGTGTAGCAGCAGCGTTTCAGGGATTATGGAAAATCACAACACACAGGCACCAGGCTTCACCTTTAATGACCTTGTTCCAGCACCAGCAAATTTGGTTGTTCTCTGTGGTCTGCTGGGCCCAGGTTGCCTCACAGCCTCTACCAAATGTCTTTCCAGCAGTGGAACCGCTTCTTCCCATGAGGCCCGAGAACCTCCCAGACCCCACTCTGCTCTTGGGGATTCGCCCTTCCCACCAGAGCACCTCCAGTATCGAGCTGCGGAGTTGCAGCCTTTGCGCTCCCCTTGTTTACACTCTTAATGTAATTTAAATCCTCTCCTTTCTCCTTTCTCCCTTTGTAGTTAGTCCCTATGGCTGTTTCCAATTTTCCACTTTCTCTCCAGCTGCTTTTGGGGAGGGTGCTTTTCTCGTGTTCTTCCCACCGTCTCTGTCCTCTCTCGGCCTGCAAAAGCATCTCCCTACCCTCCGCAGCTTTTAGCTCCCCAAGTTCACTTCTCTGTGCCACGTACCTGCTGAATTCTGTGGTTCAGGTTGTGCAGATTGTTGTGTTAATCCTCAGATCAGTTTTCTAGGTGTGCAGGATGGTTTAGTGTTGGTCTGGCTGTATTTCATGGGCACAAGAAACAAAAAAGTTCCACGCTGTTTTGCCATTTTGTCTCCCTTCTCCCTTCCAAACCTCATCTAAATGCTGAGAAGCCAAACAAAAGTATTAACATTTACTGTAGGCATTACATTCGTTTTTGGTCAGTTTTATGATATGGTTTGTTTGTTTAGTTACATATACATGGGCAGATATAAATACAGATATACTGAGGGCCTTTGTATAATTCTCATATATAGATATAACTATTACATCTTATTTTCATGCCATTTAATATGACTGGAAATACAATTTTACCATTAAAGTGAGCATCTAGTTGTATTTTTGTTGTTTTGACCACTATGAATTTTCTTTATTACTTTGATTTATTAGATGGCATATTCTCCTTCCTATTATGACATTATTCTTTTGGAAACTTATGACCTCCCTCAGGGCAACCTGTCATATGCTGTGATTTCTACACAAACACTGTAATGAAATATGGGACCCTCCTGAAAAGTATTTGTAATAAAAATAGGAAATTATGTTTTTGAAATATTAGTAGTTAAAAAAGATTAAAATTATAGTTTTTGGAAACATAGGATGCTGACATTTGAGAGAAAATAATTAACCAACATGTTCTATGGAGGTCATTGTTAAAATAATGAAGAACAGATACACTGAAAAGACCATTTTGTGTGAAAGTCCTGCCTATATGCATTCCTATTTCTTGTAATGCACTGAACATCAGATGGTTATAAATGATAAAAATTTCTCATCAGAAAAACAGGTGAGCTTAGAGACCTGTTACATGTATTCTACACTACATGTGAGCCTGGGAATGTAAGGCTACATAAAGGTGACTGGTACTGCCCATTTGAATGGGGCTTGGGGGTCACATGCCTCAGGTTCTATTGCCCGCAGAGTATTTGTTGAGGCACAGATTTCTGTGTTTCCCATGGCATTGTGTTTGTCACTTCTGTGGGTGACACATGGAGGTACATATTTGCTTCTGGATTTACTACAGTAAGGCTACTACTAAGGGCAGGGGATGACCTCAAAGATGGCTTTAAAATCTTGAGGCAAGTCTAAGAAATTTCTCTCCAGAGAAGTTTCATGTTTATCCTCTACAGAAGCAGTAATAAATTTTTGCCTTTCCCCTATTGAGTTGCCTTATCTATACTGACTTATCATATTTACCCTTCTAATCATACAAATGTCATTAAATGGCCCAGTACATTTCATTGGAAAGAGATTTCCTCTCTGCCAGTTGTTGTTGTTGTTGTTGTTGTTGTTGTTGTTGTTTATAGCCGTAGGAAATGCCCCTGCAAAGAACTGTAATTCACGGTTCATGTATATGCATACAGCATTGGAGCATGTTTTAATGGGGCATGCATTGCACTTCCTTAGTTAGGAACCTTGAACTGTGAACTCCAAACATGGCACTGATAAAAGATTTGCGAGGTTCCATCCAAAGAGAAGTGTAAATCAGTCAGGTGAGTTTCTATGGAGGGTGAATGGATATATGAAAGGTTTAAATCTTTTCCTGACTGACTATAGAAGCTGTAAATAAAACACCTGGGATGTGTTAGTTGGGACCAATTCATTTTTCCTCAGCAGCTCTGTGAGAGGCCAGTGAGTAGGGAGAAGAGGAGAAGAGGAGGAGATGTGGTATCACAAAGGGATTGCAAAGTTTGTCAGCGCCATATTGCTATGATTTTCATTGAGTGTATTTTTCCAAATTTAAGAACCATTCTGTTATGCAAAACTGTAAACAAAAAGTAAAAGGGGCAACCAAAAGGATACTTGCCTTAAATAAAACTCAACTACTAAGAGTTTTTCACATATGTGTACAGGAACCAGACAGATAATATAAATGCATGAAGCTGCACACGTGGGCACTATGGTGAACTAAAGTGCAGAGCACAGGTTCCATCTGAAAGTGGCAGCTGCTATCCAGTTCCAGGTGACTGTTGGCTCATAGTCCTGTGGGCCAGGTTGCCAGGTTTGCTGATTTTTTTAAAAAGATGTTTTAATGTTTATTTATTTTTGGGAGAGACAGAGACAGTTTGAGGTGGGGAGAGGCAGGGAGAGAAGGAAATACAGAATCCGAAGCAGTCTCCAGGCTCTGAGCTGTCAGCACAGAGCCTGGCCCGAGGCTTGAACTCATGAACTGTGAGATCATGACCTGAGCTGAAGTCAGATGCTTAACTGACTGAGCCACCCAGGTGCTCCTTTTCTTTAAAAAAAATTTTTTTTAATCGGGTTTGCTGACTTTTTAAAGGAACTGAGAAACTTTTTGTTTTCCTGTGAAGTCAACCGATTTTAAAGAGAGGGTTACCACATTTTTAAGTGTGTAGACAAAACATGTCTATGGGTCACCAACTTCTCCCCTCTGAGTTATCTTGAGAAATGTCAAATATTGCCATGTGTATCAGTAAGGATACATTGATCTGCAAACTGATGAACGGCAGGGATGTCAACGGTTCCCTTAACCAATCCACGGTTGATTGAGTGGCTCAGTGATGTCTTCTACAAGTTAGGCTGTTCCCGTCCTCTGTTCTTCCATTTTCAGCATTTGGCTTTTTATCCTTTGGGCTGTTGCCTCAAGGCTGAAACATTCCCTAGCATCTCATCTTGGCACACCCACATCCGAACAGGGGAGAAAAGAGTTTTCCTGCCATGCCCCCCTTCCTTTAGCAAGGAGGAAGTGTTTTGTTCTCAGAACACCCCGGCAGACTAGCTCTCATCTCTAGTCAAGCCTTCAATCCCATGCAAAAGAAGCTGGGAAAGTTGGCCTTTTCAACCTTAAAGTAGAAGGTGGCGGGGCGCCTGGGTGGCGCAGTCGGTTAAGCGTCCGACTTCAGCCAGGTCACGATCTCGCGGGTCCGGGAGTTCGAGCCCCGCGTCAGGCTCTGGGCTGATGGCTCGGAGCCTGGAGCCTGTTTCCGATTCTGTGTCTCCCTCTCTCTCTGCCTCTACCCCGTTCATGCTCTGTCTCTCTCTGTCCCAAAAATAAACGTTGAAAAAAAAATTAAAAAAAAATAAAGTAGAAGGTGGGCAAGATGAAAGTAGGCTGAGAATGGGTGCTGGGAGGGCAACCAGGCTGGTATCTGTTGTATCATGCGGTCGTTATTGATTTGTATTTCTTCCAGTTGTACTCCTGTAACTGTTAGGACTCATACACTGAATGGCATCAATAAATTTTTCCTTCAGAGAAAGGGAATGTCACTGCTGAGGAAAAGTCACGACTGCAAGATTCTAGAAATTCTTGATGGAAAAGGTCATGGTCACAGCATCCTTGCTGATGTCATTTTATTATGATGGACTGAATTAACTAGGAGGTGGAATCATAACAAAAATGTTTCAAAAGTCTTGAGGGCAATCTGTTAATTTTATCTTTAAAAAATAAGTGAGTGTTCTAAATATGCACCTTACCTCTGTGTGTTTTTTCCATAAAAACCCTGTTCTTGGCCTAACCATTAGAAAAAATCAGACAAATTCAAATTAAGGACATTCAGAAAAACAAAAACAAAAATAAAGAAAAACCAAAAAGTTCCTCAAAACTATCAAGGTCAGCAAGGACAAGGAAATTCGGAGAAACCATCATAACCAAGAGGAGCCTAAGGAAGCATTATGACTAAGTGCAATGTGATATCCTGGATGTAATCCTGGAAAATAAAAAGGACTATTGAGGGGTAACTAGAGAAATCTGGATAAAATATCAAGTTTAATTAATTGCAATATGCCAATGTTTTCTTAGATTTAAAAAATGTACTGTGGGAACATAAGATGATAACAACAGAATAAAATAGGTAAAGGGCATGTGGAAATTCTCTGTGAAATCTTTGCAATTTTTCTTAAGTTTTGTAGGAAAAAAACCAGTATGTTTTTCCTCCCAGTTTCCCAATAGAGCTCAATTGTCAGCATCTCTAATGAAAGAGTCTGGCATCAGCTTCATTCTGAGGAAAACTTTTGATCAATGAGTGTTTATGTTTTAGGTCATATTTATTGGTAACTAGTATTTTAGGGCAGCAACTTCTATTATCTGCCTAGATTATTTCATTTTAAGAAGTTTTATTGATATTTTTCTTTCCTACATCTCACTATATTTTGAATTCCCATAAATCCCTTTAGTGGCTCTGTTCTTTTCAAGCCCAGATAACACACCCTGAATTTTTTTTTTTCAACGTTTATTTATTTTTGGGACAGACAGAGACAGAGCATGAACGGGGGAGGGGCAGAGAGAGAGGGAGACACAGAATCGGAAACAGGCTCCAGGCTCTGAGCCATCAGCCCAGAGCCTGACGCGGGGCTCGAACTCACGGACCGCGAGATCGTGACCTGGCTGAAGTCGGACGCTTAACCGACTGCGCCACCCAGGCGCCCCATCACACCCTGAATTTTAACTAGTTTGCCTCTTTTTCCTGGGACCTCAGTCCCATTCCCTTGCTCTCCTGATTTGCTTGATAGATTTCAATGATGGTCCAGAAAAGCAAACCCTTTTCCATGATCAGTGTATTTGGAAGCTTATTTGAACAGTAACTTTGGATTCTTGCCTGGAATTCTTAGCTTCCTCTCTCTGGTGTTGGACAAAACAACAGATACTGAAGGAATTAGACATTGTGAATCAGTAGGGTAAACTGGAGCTCTAAATAACAAGGCAGCATCAAGATAAGAGGATGACCTGATATTTGAGGAAAAAAAGAATCAATAACCAAGTGAGGGAAGAGGACCTAGGTGCAGAATTAAATACAGCACTTAAGTATTCTGAAGGACTTCGAGTTTTAAAATCTCAATTTCTCCTTTGCCTATGTATTTCATCATTTCTATCTCTCTGAAGGGACATTTCTTATTTTCATCTAATAGGCATAAGTGTACGTCATTGAAATGTGTGGGTAGTCACAGACCTCAGAGTGTAATTAATAGAAATTACTCCTACAGGCTCCTGAGCCCTACATTTTCTTTCAAAGGATACTTTCCAAATGGAAAGACATCACATAAAGAAATCATAGATAAAGCTTTTAGATTTTTAATCAGTATAATCAGATCCAACAAATCTTTTTTTTTTTCTTTCTGTCATGCAAAGAAAACAGTGAATGTGTGTTTAGAAGGCACTTTTTCTAAGTTCCCCAAACTGATAAAAATTCTGATTCTATTGCTCCCTTCTTTCTGGACCACATTGTCAGAGACCACATTTTTACTGTTCTCTTTCCCTTCTGTAGATATAGCTCCTGTTGAAGTAACGAGATCCTCAAGGGAAAGTAGTCTTTCTCACGTGTTGCATATTAGGAGACTAGAGTATTTTAAACTGCATGGATTCCTTTTCCAATGCAAGCTTGTGTTGTAATTCTTTGAGGCTACCAAGAAAAGGACTTTCAAAAGAGTATCTCTTAGGAAAAGCCTATGGGTGGTTGATGATGGGAAACACTGTACACAGTTCTCATTAGCTATAGTGAGTCTTTTGATCTGAGACACATGCACAGACACTTAATATGTTTTGATTCTCTGTGTACTGCACATGCCATTTAGTTGTAGTTTGGAAATTTCTAATCTTTTTGACTATTACTTTGACTTTTTGACCTTTTAAAAATATAATATTGTTTCCTAATAGCAGGAAAACTAGTGGTCTTATGGCCTGTGGAAGAAACATATAAATGAAAGAATCTTTGAGAAGGCAATTTAGCAGGATATATTGAAATTTTTAGAAGTATATACTTTTTGACTCAACAACTTTATATGTAGGAATTTATCCTGAAAAATAATTAAGTGTGTGTGTAATATTTAACCATGGGAAAAATGTTTCTAATGGGGTTTATAATAATAAAATGTTGGGCAATCCCTATCAAAATAACACCAGCATTCTTCACAGAGCTAGAAAAAACAATCCTAAAATTTGTATGGAACCAGAAAACACCCCAAATAGCCAAAGTGACCTTGAAAGAGAAAACCAAAGCTAGAGGCATCACAATCCTGGACTTCAAGACATATTACAAAGCTATAATCATCAAGACAGTATGATACTGGCACAAAAACAGACACTCAGATCAATGGAACAGAATAGAAAACCCAGAAATGGACCCATAAACGTATGGCCAACTAACCTTTGACAAAGCAGGAAAGAATATCCAATGGAATAAAGACAGTCTCTTCAGCAATGGTGCTAGGAAAACTGGACAGAGACATGCAGAAAAATGAAACTGGACCTCTTTCTTACACTGCACACAAAAATAAACTCAAAATGGATGAAAGACCTAAATGTAAGACAGGAAGCCATCCACATCCTTGAGGAGAAAGCAGGAAAAAACCTCTTTGACCTTAGCCACAGCAACTTCTTACTCAACATGTCTCTGGAGGTAAGGGAAACAAAAGCAAAAATAAACTATTGGGACCTCATCAAAATAAAAAGCTTCTGCACAGAGAAGGAAACAATTAACAAAACTAAAAGGCAACTGGCAGAATGGGAGAAGATTTTTGCAAACGACATGTCAGATAAAGGATTAGTATTCAAAATCTACAAAGAACTTATCAAACTCAACACCCAGAAAACAAATAATCCAGTGAAGACATGGGCAAAAGACATGAATAGACACTTCTCCAAAGAAGACATCCAAATGGCCAACTGACACTTGAAAAAATGCTCAATATCACTCATCATCAGGGAAATACAAATCAAAACCACAATGAGATACCACCTCACACCTGTCAGAATGGCTAACATTAACCACTCAGGTAACAACAGATGTCGGTGAGGATACAGACAAAGAGGATCTCTTTTGCACTGCTGGTGGGAATGCAAACTGGTGCAGCCACTCTGGAAAACAGTACAGAGGTTCCTCAAAAAACTAAAAATAGAACTACCCATGACCCAGCAATAGCACTACTAGGTATTTATCCAAGGGACCCAGATGTGCTGTTTGGAAGGGGCACATGCACCCCAATGTTTATAGCAGTGCTATCGATAATACCTAAAGTATGGAAAGAGCCCAAATGTCCATCGATGGATGAATGGATAAAGAAGATGTGGTATATATATACAATGGAGTATTACTCGGCAATCAAAAAGAATGAAATCTTGCCATTTGCAACTACATGGATGGAACTGGAGGGTATTATGCTAAACAAAATTAGTCAGAGAAAGACAAATATCATATGACTTCACTCATATGAGGACTTTAAGATACAAAACAGATGAACATGTGGGAAGGGAAGCAAGAATAATGTAAAAACATGGAGGGGGACAAAACATAAGAGACTCTTAAATATGAAGAACAAACAGAGGACTGCTGGAGGGGTTGTGGGAGGGGGGATGGGCTAAATGGGTAAAGGGCATTAAGAAATCTACTCCTGAAATCACTGTTGCACTAGATGCTAACTTGGATGTAAATTTAAAAAATTAATTAGTTAATTGAAAAATAAAATATTGGGACAATTTAGATTTTCAATAATAAGGAAACGTTTATAGAATAGAACAAAGTAGTGCTCCTTGTTTTGAAATGATTTGTAAGTTGGATATCTGTTTACATAAAAATATACTCATAGTATATCAACTAAATATGCAGATAAAAACGGCAATATACTGTAATGCATATATGTATAATTTCTTTAATCTGAATAAAACAATTAAACGATATGAAATTTCAGTATTCTTTTAATGTAACAGAAAATGCAATAGCGCTATTGAGTATATTCTTTAGCACTCACCATAGTTTTTGAAAAAGGGTGGTTTGTATTTGTAGGTGATATAATTTATTAACGCTATTGCTTGGACTCACATTCCATTCATGGATTTCTTGCAATAATTCAATGATCCCTCTAGGGGTCTGAAGTTCTCAGGTTATGAACTGCTCATTTATTTTAGAAATTGCTGCAGTTCTTATTTCAAGTATCTTGGTTTAATTAATTCATACATATCTCTTAGCTATAAATTCATTTTTAGTATTAAGTTTCCTCCTTTTATGTGGGCAGGCAGGAACCACTGTTTTGCTGGCCTGAAATAGCTGATTCTTCTTAGACTTGCTTGCTTACTCTTTTTCTTCTAGCTGTGGCTCTTAAAATGTGAAGAATACTTCAAGGTCCAGTTTAAGCTCTACCTTCTCCATAAAGTCTTCCCTGATTACACATTCCCTGAATATCCCTTATTAGATGTTAAGCTTCTTAAAAGCAAGGGCTGAGCTGTAAACTTCTTTTTATTTTTCACCCTCACATCTATCACAGTATCTTGTACACATTGATTGTCCAATAAGTATTGTTTGAATTAATTATTCTATAATGTCAGTGATATAGGAAACCTAAGTGATCAATTTAAAGCAAACCCTTGAAGAGGAATGTAGTGAATTATAACACTAAGAGTATCAAAATACAGTTGCTGCTACAACAATGTAATTTTTAAAGTGCAGTATTTTAAAGATGCCTTAATTTGAAAAAATCTTTGGGGTTTCCCTGCAGATTGAGGTAGTATTCTGTCTTTCGGGCATTAATTAATTGGCTATTTAGAATGATTTATTCTGCAAGGACCCTATCTTTATAAAGGGTTATGTATTTTTCTTTAAGAAAATAGAGGGGAGTCCTTCAACATTTAATAAAACTATATGCTGTTATTACTTACAGAAGGTCCACTGACTAACTTTACAAACTTTGTTCCAAAATTCTCTATTTCTTATAGCTTCTAGACTAAAATTACTCATGTCTGAGACCTACTTTTGTATTCATCCACCAAAAATGAAAGTTTTAAAAAAATGGAGTGGTAGAAGCTAGCTCCTTAATCACAAAAGTCCGAAAAATGTGTCCCGATACTACTCTGATTTCCTTTTTTTTAAAAAAATAACAGATGCTTAATCACATTTAATTAAGAGAATCCTTTTTGTCTGTCTAAATCCTTTCATCTCCTGCTTTCCTATCTCACACTTATTCTGTCATTTTTAATTTGGTGTTCTTGCCAATAATGTGCAGTTTCCTTATCCACCAATGTCATCTCCCCATTTCCTTCAGGAGAGCACAGCCCAATCCAAGTCTCTCACTAATAACACCATCTGAACAACCTATTATGAGATTCTTAATTTGGCAGACAGGCTGCATTATTTATGCAGAGCTGATAAGGCACAGAACACATGGTTGAGTTTCCTCAGGAATCTCACTATTTAACACCTCCACAAGGCTGCATCTGAACATAGTTTGTTCTGTTTGTTTCTGAGCTTTCTTTATTCCACTAAAATTTTCAAAAATGGTACAAATAAATGGAAAGCCGTTAATATGTTTGTAGCTTTCAAGCATTTAGTATATTCTGTAGGTTCAAGTAATGCAATCAGGTGCTTATGGGTTCATGTCAAATTTTTCTTACAAATCTTTCTTACTCAGAACTAAAAATGAAACAATAATCCATCCCATTTTTCCCCTCTGATCTTTCTGTTCCCTATAGATTGTCCAGGAAAGCTTGAATTCCAAAGATCGTAGACTCTTTCTTCATAAGTCATGACTCTTGTATCATTTGTTTGGAAACAGATTTGTCTTAGAATGACCATGATAAGCAAATTATGCTTTAGTATTATTCCCAGAACAATTTTTTCTGCAGGGTTTACCAAATCCTGTGAAACAATGGCTACATCTCTTCCCATTTTATTTATTTATTTAAACCATTTTCTTAATGTTTATTTATTTTTGAGAGAGAGAGAGAGCACACGCACAAGTTGGGGAGGGGCAGAGAGAGAGACACACACAGAATCTGAAGCGGGCTCCAGGCTGTGAGCTGTCAGCACAGAGAACCTGATGTGGGGTTCCAGCTCACAAACTGTGAGATCATGACCTGAGCTGAAGTCAGACACTTAACTGACTGAGCCACCCAGGCACACCTGTTCCCATTTTAAATGTATGAATTTTAACATTGTATCTTTTAATATAACATGGATATGATATGTTTGATTTTCTCACAAAATATACTTTTTTCTTAGTATGATAATGACCATTTTGCCATTATGTACATGAATCTAATTTTCAATATTGTTATAGTTGATCATTCTGTTGAAGAAGCTATAACGTCCCCAATATAAATGCTTACATTGATACACGGCTTTGTTTAAAACTCTTTTGTTAAGACAAATTTAATTGTGAACTTTCCCATATTAAGATGCTATAATCATTTATCATATTTTTGTGATATTTAAGTTTTTCCTGGTTGAAAGTTAAGCATCTTCTAAAAAAATTTATTTCAGACCATGTAGGTACAATTCATGATGTTTGTGCTAAGAATTATTAGGTTGAATTCTAATAAAATTTAGGCACTGGGAAAATCCAATATTCACCATGAATTTGCTCCCTACTTTTTTTTTTTTCTGGTTCACATTTTTAAAAAATTTTTTTAATGTTAATTTATTTTTGAAGGAGAGAGAGACAGAGTGTGAGCGGAGGAAGGGCAGAGAGAGAGGAAGACAGAATCCAGAAGGAGGCTCCAGGCTCTGAGCTGTCAGCACAGAGCCCAATGCGGGGCTCAAACCCACAAACTGCGAGATCATAACGAGCCAAAGTCGGACACTTAACCGACTGAGCCACCCGGGTGCCCCAGTATTGGTTCACATTAACTAGGAAGTCCAGAGAGCTAGCTGGCACAGGTAGATGCCCTAAAGCAGTACTTTTCTTTTTTTTCTTTTTTTTTTTATATATATGAAATTTATTGACAAATTGGTTTCCATACAACACCCGGTGCTCATCCCAAAAGGTGCCCTCCTCAATACCCATCACCCACCCTCCCCTCCCTCCCACCCCCCATCAACCCTCAGTTTGTTCTCAGTTGTTTTTTTTTTTTTTTAATTTTTTTTTCAACGTTTATTTATTTTTGGGACAGAGAGAGACAGAGCATGAACGGGGGAGGGGCAGAGAGAGGGAGACACAGAATCGAAAACAGGCTCCAGGCTCTGAGCCATCAGCCCAGAGCCTGACGCGGGGCTCGAACTCACGGACCGTGAGATCGTGACCTGGCTGAAGTCGGACGCTTAACCGACTGCGCCACCCAGGCGCCCGTTCTCAGTTTTTTTAATAGTCTCTTATGCTTTGGCTCTCTCCCACTCTAACCTCTTTTTTTTTTTTTTTTCCTTCCCCTCCCCCATGGGTTCCTGTTAAGTTTCTCAGGATCCACATAAGAGTGAAACCATATGGTATCTGTCTTTCTCTGTATGGCTTATTTCACTTAGCATAACACTCTCCAGTTCCATCCACGTTGCTACAAAAGGCCATAATTCATTTTTTCTCATTGCCACGTAGTATTCCATTGTGTATATAAACCACAATTTCTTTTTTTTTTTTTTCAACATTTATTTATTTTTGGGACAGAGAGAGACAGAGCATGAACGGGGGAGGGGCAGAGAGAGAGGGAGACACAGAATCGGAAACAGGCTCCAGGCTCTGAGCCATCAGCCCAGAGCCCGACGCGGGGCTCGAACTCACGGACCGTGAGATCGTGACCTGGCTGAAGTCGGCCGCTTAACCGACTGCGCCACCCAGGCGCCCCAGTAAACCACAATTTCTTTATCCATTCATCAGTTGATGGACATTTAGGCTCTTTCCATAATTTGGCTATTGTTGACAGTGCTGCTATGAACATTGGGGTACAAGTGCCCCTATGCATCAGTACTCCTGTATCCCTTGGATAAATTCCTAGCAGTGCTATTGCTGGGTCATAGGGTAGGTCTATTTTTAATTTTCTGAGGAACCTCCACACTGCTTTCCAGAGCGGCTGCACCAATTTGCATTCCCACCAACAGTGCAAGAGGGTTGCCGTTTCTCCACATCCTCTCCAGCATCTATAGTCTCCTGATTTGTTCATTTTGGCCACTCTGACTGGCGTGAGGTGATACCTGAGTGTGGTTTTGATTTGTATTTCCCTGATAAGGAGCGACGCTGAACATCTTTTCATGTGCCTGTTGGCCATCTGGATGTCTTCTTTAGAGAAGTGTCTATTCATGTTTTCTGCCCATTTCTTCACTGGGTTATTTGTTTTTCGGGTGTGGAGTTTGGTGAGCTCTTTATAGATTTTAGATACTAGACCTTTGTCCGATATGTCATTTGCAGATATCTTTTCCCATTCCGTTGGTTGCCTTTTCGTTTTGTTGGTTGTTTCCTTTGCTGTGCAGAAGCTTTTTATCTTCATAAGGTCCCAGTAATTCACTTTTGCTTTTAATTCCCTTGCCTTTGGGGATGTGTCGAGTAAGAAATTGCTACGGCTGAGGTCAGAGAGGTCTTTTCCTGCTTTCTCCTCTAAGGTTTTGATGGTTTCCTGTCTCACATTTAGGTCCTTTATCCATTTTGAGTTTATTTTTGTAAATGGTGTGAGAAAGTGGTCTAGTTTCAACCTTCTGCATGTTGCTGTCCCGTTCTCCCAGCACCATTTGTTAAAGAGGCTGTCTTTTTTCCATTGGATGTTCTTTCCTGCTTTGTCAAAGATGAGTTGGCCATACGTTTGTGGGTCTAGTTCTGGGGTTTCTATTCTATTCCATTGGTCTGTGTGTCTGTTTTTGTGTCAATACCATGCTGTCTTGATGATGACAGCTTTGTAGTAGAGGCTGAAGTCTGGGATTGTGATGCCTCCTGCTTTGGTCTTCTTCTTCAAAATTCCTTTGGCTATTCGGGGCCTTTTGTGGTTCCATATGAATTTTAGGATTGCTTGTTCTAGTTTCGAGAAGAATGCTGGTGCCATTTTGATTGGGATTGCATTGAATGTGTAGATAGCTTTGGGTAGTATTGACATTTTGACAATATTTATTTTTCCAATCCATGAGCAGGGAATGTCTTTCCATTTCTTTATATCTTCTTCAATTACCTTCATAAGTTTTCTATAGTTTTCAGCATACAGATCCTTTACATCTTTGGTTAGATTTATTCCTAGGTATTTTATGCTTCTTGGTGCAATTGTGAATGGGATCAGTTTCTTTATTTGTCTTTCTGTTGCTTCGTTGTTAGTGTATAAGAATGCAACTGATTTCTGTACATTGATTTTGTATCCTGCAACTTTGCTGAATTCATGTATCAGTTCTAGCAGACTTTTGGTGGAGTCTATCGGATTTTCCATGTATAATATGTCATCTGCAAAAAGCGAAAGCTTGACTTCATATTTGCCAATTTTGATGCCTTTGATTTCCTTTTGTTGTCTGATTGCTGATGCTAGAACTTCCAGCACTATGTTAAACAACAGCGGTGAGAGTGGGCATCCCTGTCGTGTTCCTGATCTCAGGGAAAAAGCTCTCAGTTTTTCCCCGTTGAGGATGATGTTAGCTGTGGGCTTTTCATAAATGGCTTTTATGATCTTTAAGTATGTTCCTTCTATCCCGACTTTCTGAAGGGTTTTTATTAAGAAAGGGTGCTGGATTTTGTCAAAGGCCTTTTCTGCATCGATTGACAGGATCATATGGTTCTTCTCTTTTTTTTTTGTTAATGTAATGTATCACGTTGATTGATTTGCGAATGTTGAACCAGCCCTGCATCCCAGGAATGAATCCCACTTGATCATGATGAATAATTCTTTTTATATGCTGTTGAATTCGATTTGCTAGTATCTTCTTGAGAATTTTTGCATCCATATTCATCAGGGATATTGGCCTGTAGTTCTCTTTTTCTACTGGGTCTCTCTCTGGTTTAGGAATCAAAGTAATACTGGCTTCATAGAATGAGTCTGGAAGTTTTCCTTCCCTTTCTATTTCTTGGAATAGCTTGAGAAGGATAGGTATTATCTCTGCTTTAAACGTCTGGTAGAACTCCCCTGGGAAGCCATCTGGTCCTGGACTCTTATTTGTTGGGAGATTTTTGATAACCGATTCAATTTCTTCGCTGGTTATGGGTCTGTTCAAGCTTTCTATTTCCTCCTGATTGAGTTTTGGAAGAGTGTGGGTGTTCAGGAATTTGTCCATTTCTTCCAGGTTGTCCAATTTGTTGGCATATAATTTTTCATAGTATTCCCTGATAATTGTTTGTATCTCTGAGGGATTGGTTGTAATAATTCCATTTTCATGCATGATTTTATCTATTTGGGTCATCTCCCTTTTCTTTTTGAGAAGCCTGGCTAGCGGTTTGTCAATTTTGTTTATTTTTTCAAAAAACCAACTCTTGGTTTCGTTGATCTGCTCTACAGTTTTTTTAGATTCTATATTGTTTATTTCTGCTCTGATCTTTATTATTTCTCTTCTTCTGCTGGGTTTAGGCTGCCTTTGCTATTCTGCTTCTATTTCCTTTAGGTGTGCTGTTAGATTTTGTATTTGGGATTTTTCTTGTTTCTTGAGATAGGCCTGGATTGCAATGTATTTTCCTCTCAGGACTGCCTTCGCTGCGTCCCATAGCGTTTGGATTGTTGTATTTTCATTTTCGTTTGTTTCCATATATTTTTTGATTTCTTCTCAAATTGCCTGGTTGACCCACTCATTCGTTAGTAGGGTGTTCTTTAACCTCCATGCTTTTGGAGGTTTTCCAGACTTTTTCCTGTGGTTGATTTCAAGCTTCATAGCATTGTGGTCTGAAAGTATGCATGGTATAATTTCAATTCTTGTAAACTTATGAAGGGCTGTTTTGTGACCCAGTATATGATCTATCTTGGAGAATGTTCCATGTGCACTCGAGAAGAAAGTATATTCTGTTGCTTTGGGATGCAGAGTTCTAAATATATCTGTCAAGTCCATCTGATCCAATGTCTCATTCAGGGCCCTTGTTTCTTTATTGACCGTGTGTCTAGATGATCTATCCATTTCTGTAAGTGGGGTGTTAAAGTCCCCTGCAATTACCACATTCTTATCAATAAGGTTGCTTCTGTTTATGAGTAATTGTTTTATATATTTGGGGGCTCCTGTATTCGGCGCATAGACATTTATAATTGTTAGCTCTTCCTGATGGATAGACCCTGTAACTATTATATAATGTCCTTCCTCATCTCTTGTTACAGCCTTTAATTTAAAGTCTAGTTTGTCTGATATAAGTATGGCTACTCCAGCTTTCTTTTGGCTTCCAGTAGCATGATAAATTGTTCTCCATCCCCTCACTCTGAGTCTAAAGGTGTCCTCAGGTCTAAAATGAGTCTCTTGTAGACAGCAAATAGATGGGTCTTGTTTTTTTATCCATTCTGATACCCTATGTCTTTTGGTTGGCGCATTTAATCCATTTACATTCAGTGTTATTATAGAAAGATACGGGTTTAGAGTCCTTGTGATGTCTGTATGTTTTATGCTTGTAGTGATGTCTCTGGTACTTTGTCTCACAGGGTCCCCCTTAGGATCTCTTGTAGGGCTGGTTTAGTGGTGACAAATTCCTTCAGTTTTTGTTTGTTTGGGAAGACCTTATCTCTCCTTCTATTCTAAATGACAGACTTGCTGGATAAAGGATTCTCGGCTGCATTTTTTGCTCTCTAGCACCCTGAAAATCTCGTGCCAATTCTTTCTGGCCTGCCAAGTTTCAAAAGAGATCAGTCACGAGTCTTATAGGTCTCCCTTTATATGTGAGGGCACGTTTACCCCTTGCTGCTTTCAGAATTTTCTCTTTATCCTTGTATTTTGCCAGTTTCACTATGATATGTCGTGCAGAAGATCGATTCAAGTTACGTCTGAAGGGAGTTCTCTGTGCCTCTTGGATTTCAATGCCTTTTTCCTTCCCCAGTTCAGGGAAGTTCTCAGCTATTATTTCTTCAAGTACCCCTTCAGCACCTTTCCCTCTCTCTTCCTCCTCTGGGATACCAATTATGCGTATATTATTTCTTTTTAGTGTATCACTTAGTTCTCTAATTTTCCCCTCATACTCCTGGATTTTTTTATCTCTCTTTTTCTCAGCTTCCTCTTTTTCCATAACTTTATCTTCTAGTTCACCTATTCTCTCCTCTGCCTCTTCCATCCGAGCCGTGGTGGGTTCCATTTTGTTTTGCATTTCCTTTAAAGCGTTTTTCAGCTCCTCGTGACTGTTCCTTAGTCCCTTGATCTCTGTAGCAAGAGATTCTCTGCTGTCCTGTATACTGTTTTCAAGCCCAGCGATTAATTTTATGACTATTATTCTAAATTCACTTTCTGTTATATTATTTAAATCCTTTTTGATCAGCTCATTAGCTGTTGTTATTTCCTGGAGATTCTTCTGAGGGGAATTCTTCCGCTTGGTCATTTTGGATAGTCCCTGGTGTGGTGAGGGCCTGCAGGGCACTTCCCCTGTGCTGTGGTGTATAACTGGAGTTGGTGGGCGGGGCCGCAGTCAGTCCTGATGTCTGCCCCCAGCCCACCGCTGGGGCCACAGTCAGACTGGTGTGTGCCTTCTCTTCCCCTCTCCTAGGGGCGGGATTCACTGTGGGGTGGCGTGGCCCGTCTGGGCTACTTGCACACTGCCAGGCTTGTGATGCTGGGGATCTGGCGTATTAGCTGGGGTGGGTAGGCAAGGTGCACGGCGACAGGGGGGGCAGGCTTAGCTCGCTTCTCCTTAGGTGATCCACTTCAGGAGGGGCCCTGTGGCAGCAGGAGGGAGTCAGATCCGCTGCCGGAGGTTTGGCTCCGCAGAAGCACAGAGTTGGGTGTTCGCGCGGAGCGAGCAATTTCCCTGGCAGGAACCGGTTCCCTTTGGGATTTTGGCTGGGGGATGGGCGGGGGAGATGGCGCTGGCGAGCGCCTTTGTTCCCCACCAAACTGAGCTCTGTTGTCTGGGGGCTCCGCAGCTCTCCCTCCCTTTGTCCTCCAGCCTTCCCGCTTTCCGAGCAGAGCTGTTAACTTATGACCTCCCAGAGGCTAAGTCGCGCTTGCTGTCGGAACACAGTCCGTCAGGCCCCTCCGCTTTTGCAAGCGGGACTCGGGGGCTCTGCTTGGCCGGCGAGCCGCCCCTCCGCCCCGGCTCCCTCCCGCCAGTCCGTGGAGCGCGCACCGCCTCGCCGCCCTTCCTACCCTCTTCCGTGGGCCTCTCGTCTGAGCTTGGGTCTGGTGACTCCGTTCTGCTAATCCTCTGGCGGTTTTCTGGGTTATATAGGCAGGTGTAGGTGGAATCTAAGTGATCAGCAGGACGCGCGGTGAGCCCAGCGTCCTCCTACGCCGCCATCTTCCCTTCCTGCTCCCTACTTTTTTAGATGGGGTTGAGAACTTCACAAATGGTCTAAGCTAAGGTAATTGTGTTTGATAGTAGTTTTTTCTTCAGGGACAATGATATAAGAAAGCTGAGAATTGTATTCCTTTGGTTGGAAAGGTAGAAATGAAAGAATATATATACTTTATACTGTTATAACTACATGGTTAATATACTAACAAGATACAACTCGATTCCAGTCCTAATAGGCCTGGAATGATTTTATGATTATATATATAAAATATATGTGGAGGCATTTAATTTCTTTTTCTGTTTAATGTTTAATAAAATATTTCAGACTAATAAAATGATATCCATCCATTTGTTTCCCGAATTTAACAAATTTTAACTGTTTTTATATTTTCATATGATCTCTCTCAAAATAAATGTTTATAGGTACACCTAAATCTAATTTTTTCATCTATTTTAGTTCCCCCCAGGAGATAATCACTATTTAGAAGTTGGGGTGTGTCATTCCCATATATATTTTTTAATTTTCTTTAATTTTAAGTTTACTTATTTTGAGAGAAAGAGAGACACACAGAGAGAGAAAGAGGTAAGGAGGGACAGAGAGAAAGGGAAGGAGAGAGAATCCCAAGCAGGCTCTGCATTGTCGGTGTGGAGCCCAATGTGGGGCTTGAACTTACCAACTGTGAGATCATGACCTGAGCTGAAATCAAGAGTTGCCCACTTAACCAACTGAGTCACTCAGGCACCTTATATTTTTAATTTTTTAAAATGTTTATTTATTTATTTTGAGAGAGAGTGAGCACACACATAAACAGGGAAGGAGCAGAGAGTGAGGGAAAGAGAGAATCCCAATTAGGCTCCGTGCTGCCAGCACAGAGCCTGACAAAGGGCTAAATCCCAGGAATAGTGAAATCATGACCTGAGCTGACATCAAGAGTCAGACACTTCACTCACTGAGCCACCCAGACACCCCCCCCGTATATATGTTAATACTTTTTCTATTTGTGTTGGCATACTGAAATAATACATACTATTGCTGTGTGCTTTACATATAGTATTCTATATGTGTCTCTTTTTCAATTTTCTTGATTTTTTTTACTTCACATTATGTTTTTGAAATTTATCTACACTGATATATTTTAGCTACCATATAGTATTCCAACATGTGAATAAACTCTAATGTATTCCTTACAGATGGGTTATTTCCTTTTTTATTTTTCAGTACTGCAGCAAACAGTTTTGTTCAGGTCTGATTTAGAGACATTAAGAGCATCAGGGATAGAGAATTTTGCTTCAAGAGACAGTGCTATCTGCAGAAAAATTAAACACTATTCTCTGCACACCTGCTTCTGTTTGAATCTCCTACTATAATTTCATCCCATGTATACCTTGGTTCATTATGTCCATATTAAGCTTTGTCTGCTTAAGATGAAGACCATACATTTTTCAATTAAGTGCTGTATTGCTACTCTAAGCACTTAGAATGATAACCATGAAAAATGACTTTTCTAAAAGCTAATGCTTTAGAGCACTGTAGAAAGGCATTTACTAAGTTAAATTCACTGCTTAGGTAACTTGTGTTTTTATATATCTGTACTTTTCCTAGCTTACTTTATGACTTATAGTGTTGGAAAGAGTGAAGAAGACATTTTTTTCTCTCCGTTTTAGTTGTGATTTTCTGATATTATGTTGCACCAGTAAAATTTGTTTCTATTTCTTATGATCTGTGATAAAGCAAAGGCATTACATGGTTTACTTAAAAATAGAAAGCTATTTGCTTGTGAAGTTCATTTAAAGGGCTTAGAAAAATAAATTAGCTTGAGGTGGTTTTATACCATTTAATTATGGTTGATCCTAACAAGAACAAAAATTAAACTAAACAAATTCTCATTGGATAAATTTAAAATCCAACTATATTCTCATATATTAGAACATTTTTAAAAATGCATTCCATCTGACCATCATACTGCTGAGTGCTGCTGGTATGAGAAGGGCTGCTACAAACCCCAGGAGGATAGACACTGCCCACCCCTTGAGCTCAGAGAGAACACCTCTCTACCCAGCTAGCTAGGCCTCATAAGAGCATGGTCCTGGGGTGGCAGCACGCTATTGTTTTACCACTAACCTCTGAACGGCCACTGTGAAAGTTGTAAATGAGTATAGTTGTCAGCAATGGGGAAGGCTAGCTATAAATGAGAATTTCTCCCCATAAATCTGGCCTTTGAGTGGATGATATGGAACGTTTTGGAAGCCTGTGAATCTGCTACAGACACTCTATCTTTTCCTCTGCATTTCAGAATGTACTTTTAAGAAGAATGGGAACAGGAGACATTTGGCAGTGTGTCCTTAGTTATGTAAAAAGTGGAAAAGTCTTTGATGACCTCAGTCCAATCTGAAAGGATAGTTCTTTTAAGACAAATTTTTAATTAAAGGCAATCACTTCTGCCATATGGGAAGATATTCTTTAAGCTGTGGTGCATGTAACCCCTATGGGGCTAAGACGTTATATGGCATAAAATAAATACCATGAGGAAGGAAGGAGTGGGGTTCATGGTTCTCCTGATACTGAGGCACCAACTGGCAAGTTTCCTCTATCCATGGATAACAGTACTGGATTAACTGTGATTTTTAGATTTTAGGAGAGAAGACTCACTGATTAAATTTGTGGTTTCCTAGAAAATACCTAAAGCATAGGGATTCTTCAAAAATGTTCTGGATGTCACCCACTCCCTCCAAAAGGCAAACTAGCTACAAATACATTGATTTATTAGAATCCCAGTATAATAGGAATTAATTCTTTTATTGCAATATTATTGTATCCAAGCAAAGAATACTTAGTAGGGTGAGACCAATGACTTCCCTCTGGGCAATGTTTTTTTATAAAAGCCTTCTTAAGCATATTTTATAAAAGATTTTTAAGAAACAATATATTGGAATAAAACATGAATACATGTTTAGTTACTAAAATATCTACAGTTTCAATTTTTCATGCATATACCATATATAAAATCCCTGCATCAAGACCAATATCACAGCCTTTAGAATAAATATTACTCTTGCTGATAAGACCAAGTTCGATAGAAGTCATCTGTCATCTACAAGTATCTTAATTACTCAGCCTCGCTGAGTCTTCAAGGCTTAAGGCTGGATATGTTCTGCCCTCTGACTTGACAGATGAGCTTTGTTTCTCAGTTTTGCCTCACTTCTGATCATCATAGCAAGAAGTCATGACTGTCAAAGTCCAATTAGTTGTCAGAGTTAAAAAAACTCACCTTGATGGTACCAGGTAAAACCACCCTAGTGAGGACTAAATGAGTACACATCCATAAATTGCTTAAAACTGCCTGACGCTAAGTAAATGTTAGCTATTATTAGAATTATTTGATATTCTGAATGATTCACAAAACAATGAGTCAAATCAATGAAATACATTTTAATAGGAATGTGGGAAAAAATATTCCCCAAACCAATCCTGCTACCTCAGAGTGGGTGGGATAACTTTGTAATCCTGGACAACCAATGACTTGGAAATGTTTTTCTTCCTAAAGCTTTAAAACTATGTATGAACTGTTCTGGATACCAAAAAAAAAAACAAAAAACAAAAAACCAAATGTATTTGTTTGTTCATCCCCACAATGGCTGGCAATTTGTGAGTAGCTAGTGAAGATGTCTTTTGGTTTTGGAAGTCGTAGGAAAATGGGAGTTTCTAGCCCAGCAGTTTTATTTCAGAGAGTCAGTTCGATTTGCACGTGTAAAAATAGTCCTTCTTCTATTGAATCCCAGAGGGGCTTGATTTCAGCAGTACCAGCAGCTCCATAGAAGTGCATAGAGGAGAGATTGTTCTAAGAAATGAGCTGTCTGAAAATGTCACAACATTCTACTGCAGCATGGTCATTTGCTGACTATTTTTCATGTTATATCTAGCCTTCTTAATACCAAGGGTCTTTTTAAAATGCCAAAGATACTCCTCCAAAAATACACATGAATCAGTCATTTGCATTTGCCCATAAAGTTCTTTTGCCTTTTCAAAGAGCACTGGGTTGGAGACAAGGACATTTCTATCTTTTCACTGAGAACCACTTACTCAGAACACCGTATAGTTTCCCTAATTTATTAATGTGAGTGCATCATGGAGCACTGCTCCCTCCATACTTTGAGCAACTGAAAATCTATTAAGCCTTAAATATCAGTCATTCTATTCCTTGATATTTTATACAATATGTGGAAGAATATTGTTCTTATCTACTAATACATTCCTGTGGTCAGCCATATACAGTGTTAAATGGGTGTTCATTTTCACTTCAGCTGGTCATTGACTTTCCATGCTTCCCTTAGTTGACTTTTACTAGAGAAAGACTTTATCCCCCATCTCAGTTTTAATCGTCAGTACCACAGCTTTTTTTTTATCACTCGCCTTGCCCTCTTACCTCTAATTGTTACATTCTTCCTTCTTTCTCGAACTGACTTCTTTCTTGCTTTTTCTCTCCCTTATCTCCTAGTTTATGATTCTTCATTGCTCCATCACAAAAGGCTGCTGCTTTGTGGACCTGGAGAAGAGGAGTTTACCTTCTATTTGTGACTATTCACTGGGCATAGCACATTGGGTACAGATCTTCATGGCTGTGGCTTTACTTCCTGAGCATTCAAGGCCCTTTGGGGATGTTGCTTCAGGACCAAGCAGCCCTGAAAGCTTGTGTGTTGCACAGGACTGGTGTCGGGATCTCTGCTACTGGGAGCAGAGGTGGTGCAGAGGCTGGGACTTACAGAATTTGGTAAGGTAACAGGCAGATCAGGAGCTGAGATTCCCAGGGTTCAGTCTGAGCTGCACGTATTGACAACTACTTAAATCGAGAGTGAAATGAGGGGAAGTGTGGGATTGAGACTACTTGGGATCCGTGGGCATCCTAGAGCCCCCAGCCGTCAGTAGACTACAAAGTCAGGCAAGTGTCCCACAATTTAAGGGCTTGCTTGTGGACACTATCCCCTCATTCAAGACCTAAGATGAATCTTGCTTTGGGGTAGGCCTCAGTGGCATAGGGATTGCAAGCGCAGATAAACTGCCCGTGGGACTGACACTCCTCCCTGTGACATCTTCTGAAATATAAGATCCTGGGCCATGTGTCACCCACACCACAGTGGTGTACTGTCAGCGGAGCAAAGCTCAGCATCTCCCTGAGGTCTGGTCCTGAGAAGTGGTCACAGCTCCCTCAAGAGGGCTGGAAGTGACCAATGAATTTTCACTTTCTTCTCACTCATGTTATTCCATACACGTTAACTAGTAAAGCATACTTTGCTGATTGAGTAGGGGAATGATAAAAGTGACACAAAATTTGATTACAAAGACCACACAAAAATTTACTGAATTATGGCCATTCACAAAAGTAAATGCTAAATCTTAAATGTTTAAAATTAAATGGCCACTTGATTTCAGAGATACATCTATGGTAGGAAATGAGACAGATCTGGCCTTTGAAAATAATAATTCAAATTTATGTGTGATTGTACTGTGTCTTTGTATAGTAACTTATAATGTACAGACAGAAAGACTTCTAGAATTCTGTCTCTATACTGAAGGAAGAAGGAAGTGAGACCATTTTAATTTTATTCTTCATCATTTCTGCAGGGTTTTTTTTTTTCTAGATGGTTCATTTTTCTCAGAGCCCATAATTTTCATTAGGAAAAATGCTTACCTTGGGGAGGTATAAACTCCACACTGAATCTTATGAGACTCTTTTCCTGGGCATAGAATGTTTAAAATGAGCTCAGAAGAGGGATGAGTATTTTGCATTTTACTGCCTTATGCTCTGCATTTCAAGAATAATCCAACTATCTAAAGTACCCCTTGCTACTCACAGTGTCCTTGAATACCACTGAATGTATCATCACTTTTCTAATACCTGTAGCTGAGAAGAAATCTAACAATCATGAGGCTGTAAAACGTAAGTACTCCCCATAGTAATAGTAAGATAAATGCAGATTCATATTAGTAATACTGCCCTAGAGGTAGAACTCTGCTGGAGCTTATCATGTGGTTAATGAAAGATGCAGTCAGACAAATTACACTCCGTATTTTTATTCCCATCAATGTAATTCTTCTTTTTGTTATGGTTTCCATGAGAGGTCATGTGGCACCACTGCTGCCCCATGGCCCACCCTGCCCATCCTCTTCCTCATGAACAGGAGCACAGGCAGCCCAGCCCAAAGAACCCAAGGCTAATGGAGCAGTGCTGCTGCCTTGGAGACAGAGAAGTTGACTGTCAGATCACCATCAGGCTTCTATTTTTCTTTTTTTTTCTTGATGTTTATTTTTATTTACTTTTTGAGAGGGGTGGGGAGAAGGGCAGAGAGAGAGAGAGAGAGAGAGAGAGAATCCCAAGCAGACCCCACACTCAGCATGGAGCCCAACGTGGGGCTCAATCTCACAACCGTGAGATCATGACCTTCTCCGAAATCAAGTTAGATGCTTAACCGACTGAGCCACCCAGGTGCCCCAGGCTTCTTCTCTTTTCCTAAGTCAACCACAAGCATAATGTAGTTCTTGAATCTAGAAATATTGTGGAGCCCTAGTGAGTGGGAAGGCACAGAGATGAGGTCTCGCTGGTCTTTACCTTTGGCTCAATTGTGGGAAGAAAGAAGTCTAAATTTCCCAAAAGAGCATTAGTAGCAAAAGTGGAGAAAACAAATAGAACATGAGCTTCAATAGATTAATGACAAGCCAAATTCATATCACTAGAAGAATGGAGAGTAGGTCATGGTATATTCATACAATAGAACATTACTTGGCCCTTAAAAGGAATAAACCATTGATACACACATCAACATGGATGAATTTCACAGATTTCATATGAAGCAAAAGAAGACAAACATAATAATGGTCAAACATAGGCTTTAAGATCTAGAAATCCAAAGATAGATTCCAAGCCTTAGTGTACAACCAGCTTGTGAAACTGATTTTTGGAGGGGCTTATTTTCATCATCTATAAAAGGAGAAAATTAGATGATACTATTTTCACTTTTTTTGTGATTCTAAATTCCAGAAAATTTAGTCATTTGTAGTCTGCCTGAAAAAATCATTGATCAAGTTTTCCATTCTTTATAATGTGTGAGTTATAATCTCTAACAAGCTTCCAGTTTTAACACAGTGGTTTTTAAACCATCGTGTAGAATTGCTACATAACCTAAAAATGAAGAGTACAGGCTTTTAATGAATAAGATCACTTGAATAAGATCAAGTCACATCAGAATCACCAATATATTTTATTACTCATTTATTATTAATCATTTCCTCTTCCACTCTAATAATAGCAAAGTTTTTCTTATAGTGTATTTAGTTATTAATTCAGCTAATATGTATTGAATGCCTACCTTGGAACTGTATGCAGGCTCATAAATCTGCTTTATTATTGGTTAGGAAATTGACTTTTATATCTGGTTTCTTGTTAATGAGGCAAGACACATGTGAAAGGTGTGTACTTTTTATGAGTGAACTTAAAGTACCCTCTGATTAATATAATTTCTCTACAAGCTGAATTTTCTTTCCTCCAGTGAGGTCTCTGTTCATAGAAACTGAGACTTGTGGAAAATATAGACCTTAAAGAAGAGAACATGGTAGCAAATATCCCTAAGGATTTTAATGATTTATAGGCAATACACAAAGTCCTCTTTAAAACCATAATTCAGGTACAGGTTATGGCTACTTGGAAGAATTCTATTTATTTTCTAAAGGAAATTTGCTTCATTCCAACAGGATTCCACTGTTGCCCAGGGGGTCTGAAAAATCGTGGATTTTAGTGCTGCTACTATTGTGTTCTGTAAAACTTAGAGACATGGTCACACTTTGGTTTTCTCACTGCTAGGCAGAGTAGAGAGCACCAATCCCAACATTTCTATATTTGTCAAATTCTAGAAGCTAATCCTCACACAAGGCAACAAATAGAAATCACCATTCTAAATCTCAGGCTAGTTGAACAGAGAAGTTTCTCTGCAAGTCAGAAGTCTTTGTTCTGATCTTTGAGTCCCACTTAGAGCTATCTGAGGGTAACGGGACAGTCCTCTTTATTCCTAGTGAAGACAATTGTGACACATAATGAGACGATCAGAGTTCTCTATTCCTGGAAAGGATTAATTTTTAGGGGAGGCTTCTGAGTCCTTTTCAGAATATTGAAAAGACCTTTGGTGGGAACCTCTTTCTCTATTAGAAGTACACCCTGAGACATCTGGAGGCCTCTTCTAAAGATTTGACTAGAATTAGTGATTCCTTATTTCATTCACGTGAAGTTTTGCCTTCTCCTGTCTGCATGTCGTATGCCAGGCTGGCTGTTTCATAAGGGCAGAGACCTCTTCTTACACTCTGTTTTTCTTATCTTCGCCCCATGGCTTATACGTCACTGGTGGCTACTAAACATTTGATTAACTGACATTTCCTGCTAACATTTGTGTTTCCTCTAAGTATGAAAAAACTTTACTTGGCATCTTTCTTAAGGATTTCTCACAATAAGGAAAAAATTTATTAAGTATTTTCTTGGGAAATATTTAAGTAAGGATGGAGAGCTTCATGTCTGAAATAATAAGGGTCAAGCCCTCCTTGGATTGGAGAGGATCACAGTGAAATAGATGGATATTTGTTCTGAATCCTCCCACCTTCCCATAATCTCACCCTTCTTCTTATGATTTTGAAGTTCCTCTTTGTAGAAGTGCGGTATATTTCCCATCGCACTGATTTTGTGAGTTCCTTTGGCCGACACACGGTGGATAGGAATGCCAGTGTGCCAGTTCTGAGGGGGTCCTTAAGAAGCAGTGCAGTGTTTCTGCTCACCCCTCTGGCACCCCTGCCATTGCATGAGAACGGCCCTCAGACAGTGTGCTAGTCCCAGAGCAATGAGAAAGTGTGATGCAGAGGTGCCCCAGTGGCCTGCAGACCAGCAACTGTGATTGTGTTTGCTTATTGTTGTCTGCCGCTGTGTTTTGAGAGTTGTTTATAACTGAGCATTATGGTGACAAATGCTGACTGATTCAGGCAAAAAACACAGAAGGCAATGTTATCTCCTAAGGTTCATCGTAACAGAAATTCTTCTCAGATATGATAAACAGGTCAAGCTGATGAAGAACTTTCTAGCGTGTAATAAAGGCATTTGCACTATGCCGTGGTGTTAAGTATTAATTTTCATTTAAGAGTAAGTGGTTGTTTGACCCCTTTTGAGATCTCCTAATTGTTTAGTTCACTCAAAACCAGCAGACAAGGATCTGTGTGTATTTAAGACATACACATTCCATTCTATTTTCCTATGAAGATACAAAACTGTATAGTCCATTTTTGTAGACTATAGATATATGTCTCAGAATTCTCCGTGGGCAATCTAACCATTCTTACTGCAGGATAGCCACAGTACTCAAAGGAGACACATGCAAATAAAATGAATAAAACCTAAAAAAACTTCCCTCTCTTTGGGGCGCTATAGAAAAATATGTGTGTGTGAGAAAGAAAGAGGGGACAGACTGATTTTTAACAGAAGGATACACACAAAGTTCAGCACAATTTAAGAAATATTTCTGGGCAACGAGGCTGCAGAGGCAAAGAAGAATGTAGAAGAAATTGAATAGAAATCATTGACAATCAACAATACATGGACAGGAAAGAAAGAAAAGATGATAGAAGTTGCAAGTAGCTGACTCCCAGTACAGAGACAGCCCAGAAGCTTTCATTCTCTCAAGGCCAAAGGCAGGAAACAAATCAACTTATTTATGCGGAGGAAAAACATCTAAAGGGTCAAATGTGCTTTGATGTCCACTTGAAAGAATAAGTGAAGGAAAGGATAAGGTGAAGCATGGGAGAGGCAGAGACATAGAGTACTACAAGGGAGGCATGCTGATGGGGAGGGAGAGATGGAACTAAGATAGAGGATGTACACCATGTTCCCTATCTCAGCAAGAAGGACAGTCATTCAGCAGTTTTTATACAGGCAGGGAAGATTACAGTGTCCTGCAGATAAGGGCAAGGGAGAAAAGGTCTTGGTGGGCAGAGGTGAGGACTGGGCAGAGAGCAGGCAAGATGTAAATAGATGTTCAAAGCTTTATAAGAATGGAGGACAAATAAAAAAGGAAGAAAAGCAAAAACAAATGAAACACAAAACTTTGTTGTTAATAGAAACAATAAAAATATTAACAACTGTGAAGAGTTTGAACTTTTATTTTCCCAGACAGAAGTTTAGTTTTTGAATCTTTAAGGAACATGTATGATACCCTCTTCAGAGGACAACTGTGTTTCTTTTCTTTTCTTTTTTAAATTTTTAATTATTTATTTTGAGAGAGAGAGCTTGTGTGATTGGGAGAGTGGCAGAGAGAGAGAGAGAGAGAGAGAGACAGAGAGAATCCCAAGCAGGTTCCACACTCAGCATAGAGCCTTACACAGGGCTCAATCTCTCAACTGTGAGATCATGACCTTAGCAGAAATCAAGAGTGGGATGCTTAACTGGCTGAGCCACCCAGACACCCTGTTTCTTTTTTTTTTAAATTATTTTGTCTTTTTGACATGTAATAATTGTTACATTTAAAAGAATTTTTGTATCTATACACGCACACTCACACACACACACACACACACACACACACACGTGAATTACAAAGAGCAATAAAAAAATGAATAACCACAGACACACCATCTAGAACAAAGTACTGAAATGTCATAATTATTATGCATATACCAATGTGCTGTGCCCCTTTCCTTTCCCTATGGCTCCCTCTTCCCAGATAATCTTTATCTTGAATTTTCATGTTACTGTTCTGCACAATGTGTAACCAATGAGAGCTTGCAAAGTTCTAGACTTCCCTACCAAGTTGAGTTGAATATATTGAAAAACTTGTTTTCATTTTTTAAATATCATGAAAGAATAAAAATTCTGAGCCAACTCAATATTTTCACATTTCTCAACCAGCTACTCTCATGTGGTCTGTCGAATTCTCCTCACCTCCCGGCCTCCGAGTGTCAGCAAGGCCTGTTGGCATGGCTGTTCTATTCACGTCAGCAGAAAAGGAGTCCACATTCCAGTGGCCTGACTGGCAGTGCTCAACTTTTCAGGTGAGATTTCCCCCCTCTCCGTCACCCACAGAAAGTGGCTTTGAGAGTCAAGAATATTTCATAATGAAAACAAAATGAGGGCTATTTGTTAAATAGGGCTTGTACTGGAAAAAAGAATGTTTTGCTACTTCTTGTAATATATTTGCCATCCTGTATATAAACACAAGCAGATCCACAGCCCCTTTGTGCCTGGCTATCTGCATTGACTTTGTAAGATGTGCAGATACCTGCATTTAAATCCACCATTATTTCTGCTTTCTGGGACTTAACCCTTATTAAATATTATACATTAAATGTCTAGGTTTAATAGTCATTTAACACTTCAAAACAACAATGACATAGAGCTGGGAAAGAAGTTCCTTAATGATTGTGGGGAAAAAAAAGTGGAAAAGGGAGAAAGAGACAGAGACAGGGATGGAGGGGGGTGATCTATGATATATTTCTCTGTAGATAATTCTTCCATTTCTTTTTTTTTTTTTAAGTTTATTTATTTACTTTGAGAGAGAGAGAAAGAGAGAGAGAACAAGGAGGGACAGAGAGAGACAGAGAGAGAGAGAATCCCAAGTAGGCTCCATACTGTCAGTGCAAAGCCTGACACCAGGCCAGATTTAGGGCTCGAACTCACGAACCATGAGGTTGTGACCTGAGCCCAAGTCTAGAGTCACACGTTTAACCAACTGAGCCACCCAGATGCCCCTATTCTTTCATTTCTTAATTCAATTACTTCATATAATGCTACCTATTTTGTGCAAGGTCAAGTCTCCTAACTTGTATGACTCATTCTTCTTGAGCAAAATAAAATAGTTTCTCCTTTTTATTTACAAAATGTCTTCTAGGATAGATCCAAAAAACATTTTTTCCAGGAATTCACATTTGATAAAATTATCACATTTGTTGTATTTAAAAAGAAGTCAAAGTGTACATAATACAGTTAATAAAATGTACTGTTCTTAAATATGAGTGATAGGAAATCTCTAAAAGATACAATGTGTGTCCCCCATAATGCCTATTAATTCTTGTCCACTGTGCAATGTTCACCTCATCTTCATCTCAAGACAGAGAATGTGAGTAATGTAGAGGAGGGAAACTTTTCCTTCTTCCCTTCTAGGTTCTATGGTCTAATAAGACAAATTAACAGGAGAAAAATTTAATTTCATACATGCAATAGCCCCAAAGACACGAGCCAACACAGGAAATATATGTTCCTTCCCACTTCCTTGAAATTTCCTATAGCTACAACAAATCCCTTATTTTGTTAGATTGCAGAATTTTTGTTATTATTTTTAAATGTGTTAAATTACTTGTTCTTTAAATTATGCTCAAGATCATCCAACAGTGAGCTTAAATATCTTAAACTTTACCAAAGGCAATTATCGAATATATTAAATTGAACAATCAATACAACACCAGAAAAATCAGCTCCTGATCTTATTATATATGAGCTAATGTAATTCAGGATAAAGATCTTTATTATTTGCTTTTGTGCTTTCAAAGCATTATGGAAATTCATAAATATAATAATTACCTTTTAAATAGCTGTTTCATTTTGAAAGCACAAAATCTATGATTGAGTTTTTTCAGATAATCAGTAAAAACTGACATAGAATACTGCTGCTTTTCTGTTTCATTTGTCAGAATGTTTTATCACTTCAGCTTTTCATTCTATATGCAGCATATAATTGAATGAAATGTAGTTTAAAATGAAATCTATTCCCTTTTATGAGAACATTCACTTATTAAAGGTTAAATAAAAGTTGAAGAGCATTTAACTTATCTTGAATACAAATGACTTAGCTTTGACTATTAAAACATTTAAATATTTAATGATCAATTTTCACCAGTAACAAAGATTTTCCATATTCCTAAATATATATGCAGATATTTTTTAAAAAGTTAAGTGATGTGGGATTTACATTGACTTTTTAGTATTTTTAGGATAATTTTAAAAAGTAATTTAGATAATCTCTTATTAGTTCAGAAATACTTATGTTCAAATACATATATAAAATGTTAGAAAATCTATTACTGTATTTGGTATTTATACTATTATATTTTAGTTAAGTTTATGAAAGATAGTGTCTTTTTCTTATTTTAAAAACTTAACTGAAGGAAGATTAATGGGTGAGTTTTAGAATTCCTTAGAAAGAAATAATGGTAACATTCTTTCGTTGAAAGTTAACATTTTATACTATGAAGAATAAAAATCTATTTATCTGTGTACCTTATGAATTTTCCCTCTGATAACTTTGCATGAAATGGATTTGGGAAGGATGTGATTAATCATATGTATAATAATATGGAAAAAAATGAATGACATTCACATAGCTGGGTGGTAGAGTGAATTAAAATTGCAGAACTGGTTTTATTGCTGTGCATCTCTTATAATATGGTGGCCTGAAATAATTTTCACATTTAGTCAAACTACTGCATAAGAGAGTAATAATTAAAACATGTGAATATGTCATCTTTAATTATGCCTATAAACATTGTTGAGATTATCTCAGTTTTGTATTTGTATGTTGCCTAATTTGTATGTTGCCTATAAACGTTGTTGAGATTATCTCAGTTGGGATAGAGTAACACATATTGCAAATACTATCCATGATGTCAGACATTTGGGTCTATAATAGTACTTGTGACATAGACAGTATTTACTAACTAGCCTCATTTGTAGAGGAAACATATCAGAATATCAATAAACAATGTGAGAGTTAAGAAATTTTCATCGATCAATAGCAAAGAATCACCTCTTAGATATATTGATATAGAAGATTTTTTTTTCACTGATTAATGTAAAATTACTTTGAATTACCATGACATTTTCCTTTTTAAGAACTCAAAAGCCTTGCTGTTTTGTTTCAGTAATCTTGTGAAGAGTACCTAGGGAAATTTTAAATGTGTAGAATTCAACATTTTGTCCATAAGTGACTTAGAATCAGAGCCAGTGTTCAAAGGAAGCTTAAACATTTTCATAGCTGTTATTCTGTCTCAACTTCTCCAGTGGGTAGGTATTCATTGTCTGTTTAAATATGAATTATGATAGGGAAATTACTTCTCTATAAGGCTGTTCATTCAGTTGTGATGTGGGAGTGATTATAATTACCCTATAAAAACCTCTCTCTATTGAAACATTATCTACCTCTTCATGATTTTTAACCCATTGATGTTAACTTTGACTTCCAGGGTCATACAAATACGATTCACCTTCCATTGCCTCTCTAGAAGCTCTGTGCTCTGGTGGAAGGAGAACTAGACTATAACATGGCACACCTAGGATCAGCTCCAGTTTCACCATGTTCAGCCATGGGACATGAGGCAAGCAGCAACTCTGTGCCTCCATTTCTTCATCTGTAGGCTAAGAGTAATAATGCATGCCTACTCTCCCTTCCTAAGCTATACAGCTACTGTGAAAATCAAATAATATAGTATATGGAAGCTTTTCCTGAAATATAAAATGCTAAGCAAATAGGTTATTATTATTTGCATTAATAGCTCTTTAACTATCATGTTTCTCTCTAAATCTTCCCTTCTTTGGAGCAAGTATTCCGAGTATCCTTACCTATACTTATATGGTATGCATTTGTTTCTTCATCATTCTAGACTCTTTCATTAGTCAGTATTTCTTTCTTTTCCTTTTCTTAAATTTTTTAATGTTTATTTATTTTTGAGAAAGAGAGAGACAGAGTGCAAGTGGGGGAGGGCAGAGAGAGAGGGAGACACAGAATCCAAAGCAGGCTCCAGCCTCTGAGCTGTCAGCACCGAACCCGATACAGGGCTCAAATGCATGAACCATGAGATCATGACCTGAGCCAAAGTCAGTCACTTAACCAATGGAGTCACCCCGGGGCCCCTCTTTTTTTTTTTTTTACAAGAAATTTTATTCTAGGTTGGAAGACATGGTGAAGGTCACATGGTTATTATGTGATGGGGCTGGTTTTCTAACTCAAGCCTCACATCAGAACCTGGTGTTCTTAATCCAGCATGATAACCTGTGCATGCCATAGATGAGGGCTTGTCCATTATTCTTTCATTCAGTGTTTGTTCATTGAATACATTGTGCTAGATATTGGGGATACAAAGGTTAATAGGGGCAGAGATTCTGTCCTCAAAGAACTCACAGTGTAGTAGAGAAGAGATAAGGAAATAGACAATTATCAAAAATGCAGTGTGGTAAATGTCATAATAAGAAAACAATCAACTATTATCTCTATGTCTAGGTGCTCTATCTACACTGATGCAGCGAAGATTATTTTATTTTGTTTAAAAAATTTTCTTGTCAACCAGCACCTGGCTAACCAAGTCATAGCAGTGTTCACACATAAGGCAGAGTATCCCTTACAGGCACATGGTGGAGGGGACTGGTGAATCATGAAGAAGATTTAACAAGGTGAGCTGTAATGTGCTTTCAAATTTTCAGATTCTATGAGCTTGAGCTAGAGTCAAATAAATCCTGAAGTAATATTTACCTAAACTAATATTCCACAACCCTACACATCTGCAGTAGATTGTTTAGAAGCTAAGTGCAAAATTTGATATTTTTCCCTTATAATATTCCTTCCTGTCAGATATAGTTTGATGTGCTTTTGGAAACTGCTTTTATTATCCAGCATGACTGCTCTCAAGTCCAACCTTGTGTCTTCTGTAAATGTTATCTGCATGCCCTCTCTGTCCTCATTCATCGAACAGAATTTATTAAGCATTCACTCTGGGCCAGATGCCATGTTGATGCAGGTAGGAGACAGACTCTCAAATCAGTTAATGAAAAAGCACAGCATCATGGCCAATGCCATGATCGAAAGATGCCCAGGGATCTAGGGGAGCACAACCACCACAATCTAGGTGGTGCCCAATCAAGGCTGAGCGTGAAGATGGGGCAAAGAGGGAAGACTGCTTGGCGTGGTCTTGAGATACATGTAGAAGTGGGGGAGGGGTGAAGCAGAGGGAGCAGCTTCTGCACAGTGAGAAGTGTGGGGAGGATGGAATCTAAGGAAGTGTGGATTCACTCAGCAGGGCTATAGTATGGGATCGTAAGGGAGATATAGTGAAAATGATGCTGGATTGGTCTTTCTAGAGCCACTGAATGGAGAGCACTCAGCAACTGCTATTGAGAACTCACACCAGACTCCCATCGATGAGCCTTTTTGTGAGTTAGACCTGGTCTTTCAGCCAACAGACTAAACTGCTTTCTCATCCTCAGTGTTACTGTATGGGTCAAGGAGAGGGGAAGAAAAGGAGAAAAAAAGGATGAACAAGAGGAGAAGGACAAGGAAAAAAAAGGGACTTCTAACTATACAGTGTAAGCATGCAAAACCACAAGGGAAGAACTTCAGGCAGTAGAAAGAGCGTACCTTAAATGTCAAAATAGGAGAATTATCTGGAAGGATGCCAAACTCCTAATCTTGAAGCAACAGCTAAATTCTGCTTCTAAAAAGCCTTACACATTTGTGTATGTTTATTTAAAATTAGGTAAGAAACTAGAAAGAGATCCATTATGGCAACTAATCTACCCCAAGGTAGAAACAAATTCTAAAGATGTTCTCTTTTATAGGTGATTTTGCTCAACTGATGAGATTATAGGATAGCCAGTCCTATGCTAAACCAGTTTTTTTTTTTGATAAGGAATTATGGGAAAATCTTTAGAAAATGTGTAGAGAAAGCTAGGGACATTTTTTTTTAACATTGACCATTTATCTTAAATTCATTAAATGCTATGTATCTATAACAGTAAATTATCAACAAGGCATCTTGGTTTATTTAAGTTTTCCAAGCATTGTGACAGTTGAATAGAACCAAAATTGATTGGATAGTAGTTTAACCACTTTAGTAGATTCACAATGAACCTGGCTTCTACCACCACATAACTGGCCGCAAATTTTTTTCAAATGAAATATAGAAATTCAAAGGCTACAGGAATTCCTTATCTCTTACATATTTGATTCTTTCCAAGGGAATTCCTGAAGGAATTCCCTGCAATTTCACCCTCCACTTAATAACGATATACTTGGCACATTATATCATAAAGACATATATATGTATACGTATTGTGTGTGTGTGTGTGTGTGTGTGTGTGTGAAGAGACCAAGAGAGAAAGAGAGAAAGGGAGAGGGAGATATATATTTTTTTTTCATCTTGAATATGGCCACAGATGTTTTATCTCCCTTTCTAGATTTCAGATTATGGGAAATTGGGCAAACACCCTGGACAGTGTTAGGCCTTTTTTTCTCTGACTGAACATCAAGCCAGAAGAGGCTGTGCAAAGTACATATGCAGTGAAGTTGAAGTTCTCTTTCTGCAATTAGCTCACACAATGACAGAGCCAGATGTGATCAAACATATCCTTTTCCATGAAGCCTCCCCCTGAAATCCCAGGAGATATATCTTATGAACTTTGGCCTTCTCACTAGCAGTTCACAGACCTGTTGTTGCCCCCCGTCTTCTCTCTGCTGTTCTCTGGTCAGGTGCCATCATTCCTGAACCACAAGTGTAGATTCATTTTAGCTGGCCTTTTGTTATATAAAGCAGATGTACAGTGGCTCTGCTTTGTCCCAATAATTCTATTTCCAATGGCCTCTTTAAAAAATTACAAAAAATTCCTTTCTTCTATATTCTGTTTCCATGACTTGCTATCATCCACATTGCCACCTTCTTAAGCACATTCACCTGATAAGTTTTCCTTTATTGTTTTGACTTTTTGGGTGCATAGGAGTACTTCGCACTGATCCATATACTTTTAACAGAGATATATAAGAAAATATTAAGATATATAGAGGTAGCAAACATTACCAGCTTGATACATTTTGCACAGTTTTGGAAGATTTAACTTACCATTATCCTAACCTCACCTTCTTCCCCATCAGAGGATCTGATCATTTCATCTTCTATTTTTAAATAATCAGTACAATGGAATCTCCCTTGGTTTCTCCTTCTTCCGGGTTACCTTTTTACTTTCTTGCCTTTTATCGATATTGCCTGGCATGCACTTACTCCTCTGTCTCCATCCATGTTATATCTGAATTCCACATCCTTTCTGTGTCCCCACTGCACTCTAAATGCACAACAGTTAGCATGTATTATGCTTTCCTACACAAAGAGTGAGCATTGTTCTCACTTGCTTTCCTATCCTAATGACCTATGTATAATACAGTGGCTAGTATATAATATAACTATAATGCATACTTACTGAATAAATGGATAAATTTTTTCATTCTCAACTGGGCCAGGCTTGCATATAGATTCAAATTTATCCTGAGTCAATTCAGGAGAGTGCCTACTATATTCCTACCCCATGCACTATATATTAGACCTCAGTGAATGCCATCTGGCCTAACTTTATAATGCAGAATCCTCCACAGTGCAAATGACAAGCACATTACCCTTCATTCACATGAGTTTAGTCTCCACAAACTGTATAATATGGATTTTTACATATATTCAGCCATTTTTTTCATGAGAGACAGATTTTCAATGTTTCAACTGTGATTAACAGTAAAATAGATAGCTAAATATTTTACTTAGAATTGATAAAAACAAGTATGTACTGTGCATGGCATATGGAAGCATATATAGCATATAGGACAGGATCTGGAATTGGGCTGGAATCTTTATTGCTTCCTTTATTAGTCATGCAACTGTTGTGGACTGAATTATGTCCCCCTAAAATTCATACTTGAAGCCCTAACCCCTAATGTGACTGTATATAGAGACAAGGTCTTTAAAAAAGGTAAAGTCAAATAAGGTCATAAGGGTGGGCCCTAATCCAATAGGACTTGTGTCCTTATAAGAAGAAGAGCTACCAGAATGCTCTCTCTCTCTCTCTCTGCACACAGAGGAAAGGCCATGTGAGGACACAAAAAGAAGGCAGCTGTCTACAAGTCAGGAAAAGAGGCCTCATCAGAAACCAATCCAGCTGGCCCCTTAATCTTGGCCTTCTAGCCTCCAGAATTTTGAGAAAATAAATTTGTTGTTTAATTCCCCAGTCTGTGACATATTGTTATCATCCTGAGCAGACTAATGCAACAAAAATTAAAATCAGATTACATTTTTTGATCCTTGTTTTTTTTTTTTTTAATTGCAAAGTGGGTATGATAATACTATACCATATGTCATAAAACTGCAGTGAAGAGATAATCAGATGATACATCTGGCACTTAACACAGTGCCTGACACATTGTAAGTGCTCGGAAACCATTAGCTATTATTGTTACTTCACGCAAAATCATCCACTGTAACCTATATTCTTGAGAAATCACATTTGGGATAATTAGGGATATTTAGCCAATAAGAATTCTGCAAAGTCTTGGTCAATCCAAGTAGGCACATACACGGTTTAGTCATCCTTGCTAACTATGGAAATTCCAAATACGCTGTAGTAACAACCAATGAGGCACTGTATAGGCATGTTAACCAATTAAAAAGACAACTTACTATGACTAGGAAGTAATTATTATTAATTAATAATAAGTTAATAAGGTTACAACCATACAAAAAAAAAAGAATGAGGAAAACGGTGAAAAAGGCAAAGAATCAGATTTTGCAAAGAATGTGAATCAGAAGGCTCAGTTTGCAAAATGCTAAAAACAGATGACTTTAGAAAAATTCACCTTGCCTCATGCATAATTTTTACCAGTTTCTCTTCATATAGAGCTATCTCTGCTTCTTTATGACCCCTGCCTTCATTTCTATACCAAACTTATTAAATGGAGGTGGACTTTCTCTGATGGATAGCCACATATATTAAATAGCCCCATTCACTTTGATTCCTCTCTCTCTCTGCTACTTACCTTGGTATATGATGTCCTCAAAGCTCATATGGAATATCTTTATGTATTTTTTTGTGAAATCACTGTCTATGGAAAGCTTTTATTCTTGATATAATTATAAGAAACTTCCCTTCACCTCCTCCAGCTCTTCGCTAATGCCTGCCTTTCTGTGTTTCCTTGCAGTGCCCTGTGTTCAGGCCCTTATAACTCAGACTGTGCAGTAGGATTTCTGCAACATGTGTTGGTGTTGGCATTAATTGCATCCTCCACTTCCTACTATCCCCCATTTCTCCTATTTAGCACATCATGGATGACAATGTCTTGTTTCGAGAGATTGGTCACTTCTACCTTTCTTCCAAGATGACTTAAAACAACCCAGTGATCTGCTCTCAAAAGTTTTGCTGACAGCAGTTCTAAGGTCATTCGACTCACCCACTCATTCCTTCCTCAGATCAACAAATTAACTGTGTTCACATTATGAACTGTGATGACTTAAGTTAAATCGCATGACTATTCCTTTTCAGAATTGTACCAATGACATTCCTCTCTAAGCATTTCTTTTCCTTAAATTAGCTCAGTAAAAAACACTTTTATTTTCCCACAGTTACTCATTATAGTCACTGTTGCTTTCACACCAACATCCACCTTCATTTCATCTTCTTGAGCAAGACTATGACACATCTGTTCTTTGACTTTCCTTTTCCTCCTTCTCCTTCTTCTTCTCTTCCTTCTCCTCCTCGTCCTCCTCCTCCTCCTTCTTCTTCTAACAATTTGTCTTCTTCTTTTAACAATTCTTCTTCTTCTTTTAACAATTCTGATCATGTCTGTATTGGTGCCACCCATTTACTGAGTCAGCGTTGTTCTTTTCATTTTTTTAACTTCTTAACTTTTTCCCCTAAACGTCTCTCCATTAATTATATCTGCAAGCAGGGGCATCTGTTTCACTCCTCATAACTTTATACCTTTTTAAGTTGCCCACAGGTCTCTAGAATCTTGAAAGTGGAATAAGGCTCACTTACCCTTCATTATCTCTCATATTTTAAATTTTACTCATTTCTAAGAGTATATTCCACACTCTTAGTCTTTGTTCAATATTATGTTATTGTGGACAGTTCTAAATATTTGGTTTATGGTTCAATTGTTTTTAATTACTTCCTAATACATTCCACATTTTTATAAAGACACTTAAATTCTTTATTTGACATTACCCATCTTAATAAATTCAGCCATGGTGCCAAATTATGTTTTAAACATTTTCAAATGTTTATTTATTTTTGAGAGGGAGACAGTATGAGCAAGGGAGGGTCAGAGAGAGTGAGGGAGACACAGAATCTGAAGCAGTCTCCAGGCTCCGTGCTGTCAGCATAGAGCCTGACACAGGGCTCGAACCCATAAACCGTGAGATCATGACCTGAGCCAAAGTCAGACACTCAACGGACTGAGCCACCCAGGTGCCCCATGAGAGTGCCAAATTATTGAACACATCTTTCTTTTTATATTTCTTTCAGGATACATCAACTTTCACATATTTGATCTTTCCCAACTTACTTTAATATCTTCAACCCTATATTTCATGAACAAGATTACATATCTTTTACCCATATTCATCACAAGAGTAAAGAAAAATAAATCTTTCTGTGTCTTATCCTTTGAGAAAACGTTTTGTTGTTGTTTTGTTTTCGTTTTTGTTTTGTAGGGAGAAATTCTCATTCTCCTCATTCCTATGTTTTAATGACAGGATTTTCAATTCACTCATTAAGAGGATATATAGAAGAAAACTTTCTATACTGAACTTCTTGTTAAATTGGAGAAAAATTGCAGCTAATTCACTCAATCTCACTGTGGGAGAGGAATGATCCATCTGCCTGGTGACACTAGGCACTAGGGAGAGCTTGAGATCTACCGAGCCCTGGGAGCCAGGGCTGTGGCTGTACTGAAAACCATTTTTACCCCTTTGGACTTGTTGACTCTCAGATCATGAGCTCCTTTTGCTGCTTCCTTATTTTTCTCCATAAGATGAACATGAGAGGAGTGTTCCCCTGTGTGGAGGGAAGCATGTTGTTCTCTAGCCTCTCTGATGGGCCTGGTATTTGAGTGTGGGAGGTAGGTGACCCTAGGCCTGGGCTCAGTGAGGGCTGTGGGAGAGACCCCACTATGTTCTTCAGCCACACTAGTAAGGTTGTATCAATGAAAGCTTATGAATTAAGTTATCTCTCTGGTTTGCGAGCATATTTAGAATTCTGGTTTGCGAGCATGGACTTCTAGTCCAGACAGCCAGCATTCTGGACTAGAAGAGGGATATGTGGTAGTATTAGGCACCAAACTATGTTTGGCTGTGTGTGTGTGTGTGTGTGTGTGTGTGTGTGTGTGTGTGTGATTTGCGTATATTCTTAAGTTTTAAATGACTTTAGGTTTACAGAACACTTGCAGAGATAGTACAAGAAGTTCCCATTTATCCTTACCCAGCTTCTCCTAATTTAATATCTTGCCATAACTGTGATACATTTATCAAAGCTAAGATACTAACATTGGTACAATACTATTACCTAAACAACAGACTTAATATCACTAATGCCCTTATTCTGCCCCAGCATCCCATCCAATATTCCACACTGCATTAGTTATTATGTCTTCTTAGTTGCCTCTGATCTGTGATGGTTTCTCTGTCTTTCCTTGGCTTTCATGACCTTGGTGCTTTGGAAGAGTTCTGTTCAGGAGTTTTGTAGAATGTCCCTCATTTTGAATTTGTCTGATGTTTACTCCTATTGCTGGGGATATTAATCTTGATCACTTAATTGCCAAATGGTTTCTGCCAGGTTTCCCTTTGTAATTAGCAAATGTTGGGAAGAAGACATTTCAGGGCTATGCAAACATCCTGTTTCTCCATAAACTTTCTCTTACTAACTTTAACATTTATTGGTTGATTATGCCTATAGCAGTTATTACTGTGATGTTCTAGTGGTGTTTTCTATTTTCCTCATTTATTCTGCATTTATTCATTGGAATTCTTATATAAGGAACTGCTATCTCTTCTGCCCCATTAATTTGTTGATTCATTTATTTGTGTCAGTATATAATTATGTATACTTATTTTATTGGTTATAATCCAATTCTGTCACCTTTTGGCCATTGAAAACTATTTCAGTTGATTCCTGTGTCCTTTTGGCATGTTATCATCTTTTGAAAATAAGCCATTTTAATGTAGAGTGACATTAGATTTACAGAGAAGTTTCAGAGATGCACAGATAGTAGAGTGAGTGCTTATACAGAATACCTTTTACCCTATTTTCCTCATTGTCAGCATTTTACATTGCCATGGTACACTTGTCAAAACTAAAAAACCTATTGGTAGGTTACCATTAATTAACTCTAGTTTTTATTTGTATTTCATCAGTTTTCATTAATGTCCTCTTTTTGTTTCAGAATCCAGTCTAGTGTACCACATTGCATTAGTTCTCATGTCTCCGAGTCTCATGTCTCATGTCTCCTGCTCCGTGACAGTTTCTTGACCTTTTTTTGCTTTTCATGACCTTGGCAGTCTTGAGAACTGATCAGTTATCTTGCAGCATGACTCCCATTCTGGGTCTGTCTGATGTTTTTCTCAGGATTAGAATGAGTAATGGGTTTTTGGAAACAATACCATGGAGGTGAAGTGCCCTTCTCATCACATCACATCAGAGGGTACATGATATCTGCATAAAGGTTCCCTAATGATGTCAACCTCTGCCAGCTGCCTAAGGTGGTGTTCGCCAGGTTTCTCCTCCTCTATTCTATGGAAGCAAATCATTAAGCATAGCCCACCCTCAGGGAAGGAGGACTTGGACTTAAAATGGTCCTCTGAGAGGGGGGAGTATCTACATGTATTATTTAGAATTCTTCTATAAGGAATACTTGTTTCCCCCCCATCAGCCTTAGTTTGCACTGAGAATACATCCAATTTCTTTTCTCTGAGAGTCCCATAGGCCATAGTTCTAGCTTTTTGTGTTCTTATTCGTGTGATTTCTTCCTGTTGATTGTCCTTCCTCCAGTTGCGTGTTTCTTTAGTGCTTCATGGTTTCTTTGGAACTGAGTTTCCTTTCCTTATGACTCAGCTCCTTCTCTAGTCTCAACCCCTAATAGGATGCCTGGGCTCTATTACATATGGCAGGCTGTCTCCATCTGCATGGGGCTGCCGCTGGCTTCTCTTTACTGCTACAATATCTGTAGATACTTTCCTTGTGTCTTTGTTCCTAATCTGAGTGTTTCAGTCCCAGACAGAAGAGTCTCTTCTGACCAAGCTCACCTAGCATTGTCCCGCCATGGTTTTTTGTTTTCGTTTTTGCCCCAGATGTTGTTTTTCTCTAACTCCTTTGTTTTCCTTCCCTTTCTACCCACTCTACTGTCTAGAGATCAATCTTCTCTTTTCTGGGGGCCTCAAGGTATCTCCTTGAATTCAGTGTGGGTAGATGATACCTGCTCAATTGTTGGAAGCCTTCCTTTCGTTATGGTGACCTGGCCTCCACCCAGTGCTGCTTGTTTTCCTTAGATTACTATGTGTCAGGTTGAGGCTTCTTTTTCTACACACAACTTAGATACAGTTAACTTTGTATGACTGTTTTGTTCTTGTCTCCAGATTGTAAAACACATAACAATAATTATAATAATTCTGTCAGTAAAAGTAGCTATTATTTATTGAACACCCAACCTACGTCAAACACTGTGCTGTCTGCCTTATATTCATAGACTTACTAAATTCTCACAAGATGTTGTTACCATATCCATTTTATAGATGGGAAAGTGAGACTCAGAAAGATAATTAATTTGCCACATTCACAGAGTTAATTTTAGAGTTCCAAAGCCATTTTTCCTTACCATGTTATTTTGAGTCCTTCCCTCATTATTCAGATTAATCTTGAGCTATCTCTATAGCACATATTTGGCTCTCTGGATAGCATTTGAATTTTTGATGATGTTTAAATTAAAAGTACCCCTGTTTGTGGGTAAATGTATTCTCCTCTTGCTGTAAAATTTGAAGCTTCCATCAAAACACTGACCTTGACAATAATGAATGACTGATTGTCTTACATAATCCTCTTTAACTCTTTGTGGTAGGTACAGTATTATCCCCATTATGCATATAAGAAATTGATTTTAAACAATTTTAGTAATCTGCTCAATATAATTACACAAACAAGTTAGTGGCCAAACTAAAATTTGAACTCTGGTAATCCAACTAGAAGTCCATCCTCTAAACTAACTCTCCATATACTACAATGTTTCCAGGGGCTAACCCTACCTATTATTAGCTGTTAGGTTGTATTGCTCCCCCTTAGTTACCTGTGCATACATTATCCATTTCCTTACTTTTCATCCATAGTCTTAACTGAAAATTATCATGTGGGAAATAAAATTTTGAGTGGGTCTCCAAGGTTAAATGAAGCATTTCATTTAGAAACCATCATTTAGCGTATTCTCAGACTATGATATCATATTTATCTCCAGACCATTGAGAACAGTTAGTCATAATGGAACATTAAGGTTTTAAGCAGGTATTAGTCACAAAAGAAAAGAGATCATAGCATCCTGCTTTGATTCACAGATTCCGGGTAATAGAGAATAGTCACGTTAAGCACTGTAGATTCATTTCTAAATGATATGGTTTTACAGATTTTCAAGTATTAGTAATTTATAGTATGCTTTCTCTTGTTAACCATTTTGAAATTTCATTACTGCAAGTTTTAAGGCATGCTCAAATACTTGCATTTGTTTGGAATATCACTATGTTCAAAATAGGTATAATTGAACCAGGGCTTAGAACTTGAAAATCTTTGAGATTACAGAGATATTCATTCTTAAAGAATTGATTATAATGGGATTTAACCTGTTACATCTGACAATTATTCAGCAATTTCAGTTGAATGGAAAGCCACCCATATAAAAAATAAACCCACTTACATTCTGAACGAAGCACAGTGAATTAGAGAATTTGAAAAAGTAAAAATCTACAGAAGGTGAGGTGAACATATTTTCCAACAGTTTGCTCTTGAATTACACATTGAAGGTATCTAATAGGAAAAAAAGATAATGACAAAATGACTGAAATATAAAGTGTGGGCTATACATTACTCTCTAAAAACCTTCTGAATGATCACTCTTGCATCAAAGAAATGAAGGCCTCAGACTTTCCCCCCCTCAGCTGTTAGCTCTTCTACTACAGTGAAATATGCAGATACCTTTATCTCAGGCCCTGCATACTCTTCTCTTCAAGTGCCTTCATTCTAGGATATCACCACTCAAATATCGTTCCACAGTGTAAAAATGTTTTTTTCTGGAAATAGACAAGGCAGCATTTTCACCTCCCAGACTATTCTTCCCAAAGACTCCATTACTATTAATGACCTCATTACTCTCAACAGCATCCACGTGTCTCCTAGTTACTGAGAGATACAAAAGATTTTCGGTTGTTATTTTTTAAATTATGGTTTCACCCACATGGTGTGAAATCCAAGGACTATAAGCCATGATACATTAGAGAGGAACTCTTCCCACCTCAGCCCTTTGTGCCAGTTCCCCTCCAGAGGCAACCACTGTTGCCAGTTTTTTTTATATATGCTTTCAGAGGTATTCAGCTCTTTTCCATAAGTGGTAGCATTTCAAACAAAGTGCTGTGTAGCCCTTCTGAAAAAAAAGCTTTCATGAGGCATAGTTTACACATTTACAATTCATCTATTTTTAACAGAACATTTGATGATTGTTAGAAAGCGTAGAGTCATGTGACCATTGCCACAGTCCAATTTTTATTATTTTTTTAAATTTTTTTAATGTTTATTTTTGAGAGAGAGAGAGAGAGATTGGACATGTGAGAGAGAGACAGAGCTGAGGAGGAGCAGAGAGAGAGGGAGACACAGAATCTGACGCAGGCTCCAGGCCCTGAGCTGTCAGCACTGAGCCCGATGCAGGGCTCGAACTCACGAGCCATGAGATCATGACCTGAGTGGAAGTCGGATGCTCAACAGACTGAGCATTAGTGCCTCATGACATAGGCACCTCCCAAAGGCCTCACCTCCTAATACCATCACCTTGGGCATTAGGACTTCAACATATGAATTTGGTGGAGAGACATACAAATTCAGGCCATAGCATCTCAAAACCCTTACAGAGTTTTATAGTAAATTTTCTTGAAGGAAGCAGAAGAGGGTGCTTATATTACATGCTTCTACCAACCAATTGAACAACCACTAACATGCATTTGTTTTCTCCTAAGACTCTCCTTGGAGCTTCATTCTCTGGGTATTTCATTGCTCAGCACCCAAGCTTGTTAGGTCTCTATCTTTCCTTCTTTATTTCACTTTCCCTTCTCCCTCTCAAGAACGTTTTCTCTCTTTGACTTATGCATAGGATTTAATAATTCTTATTTGCTACAGTTCCCCACACTTAGAGATTTACCCTATAATGACTCCTCAATGTATTTCCTCCTAACACAAACAAGAGCTCCCTATAAAGTGTTTGGTGAATAATCTCTTTTATCCTTGTTGCATTAGTAAGAATGCTCTTAGGAAGCACATGAGAGGAAATGGACTAGATAAAGAAGCTGAGACAAGGTCAAATGTAATTGCTACCTTTTGCAGAAGTGTCCATGCCCATTCTAACATGCCAAGAAGCATGTACATTTTCAATTAGTCCTACCAGACCCCTATGTATTCAGATACAAGAACACATGGTAATTGAGTGTCTTAATATTTCTGTGGTGAAATCTTGATTAGAAAGAGCAAGAACCCCAGCTCCACTAAAAAAAACAAATAAACAAAGAAACAGTAATAATAATACACATGTCATCACGTAAGGATTAAAAGATGAAGTATAAAAAGCACCTAGAACAATGTTTGGCACTAAGTAGATGCTCAATAAGTAGGTGGCTGATGGTATTTTTACATTTGTAGAAAGAATAAATAACTGTTTAGTGACAATTTTTTAAAAATCTTTTTCTATCACTATTGGATGAGATATATCTCAAGGCATTCATCAAATAAATTAAACTCTCAGTCTTCCTAGGTAGAATGACTATAGGAACTTTATTCCCTCAACTCAACATAATAATTAAGTTTTGTTTTTAAAGGCCTTGACAGTTTCAACACGAGGACAATGGAGCCATTATCACTATCAATCACCATAAAAAATGACAGATGATTAACTCATAGGTTGTGGTTTTATAAAAATAGCACCTACAATGGAATTGAAATAATTTTCATATAATGCTGTATCTATCCTTTGACATTCATAACTGTTCCTTGAGGTAAGTAGAGTTCATCTGGTTATCTCCAGCATGGGTAAGGAAACCAAGGCTCAGACACATGGGTGAAGGCCTTTGGAATCTGAAAGCTGGGTCTTTTTTCTTATTGTAAAACTTTGATTGAATGAAATAATACATGTGAAAAGCTTCTTAAGTTATAAAAGTATTGTGAAAATACAAGTAGTTATGATTATATCTTGGGGTGAAATATCTAATAAATTCTAGAACCTGAAACCTACCGTTTCTAGTTCAAACCAGACCATTTAATCCCACTGCCAAAAGCTTCAGAAGGTTGAGTTCTTCCCAAACTATGTTTATCTTGATACTTACTCTAAACGAAGGATCTGCCTTTCTTCTGGGTATATGTAGTGAGGTGGTGGTTAGAAGAGTCCTGGCCTTCAAGACCTTCTCTGGAGGCCTTGGGGAGATGGGTTATCTAAGACCAGGTCTCCAACAGGAATCAGTTAAAAGCTTTGTAAGCAGAAAATACATCTAACCATTAAGCTTTAAGCTATGAATACAGAATTGGACACTGGTATGCTATGGATCACAGAGTCTCTTCTCCCTAATGCCTCTTGTTCAGAGTGGAGCCTCAGAACCTTACAATTCATATGTCTAGTGCCTTGCTACACTCCTTTCAACTGTATGATAGATACATCTCCCTACATATTCATTATTCTTCCAATATTCGGGTTGACACAATAGCTCCATCTCCAGGGTTACAGTCACTAGTAGTCATTGAATATTAAAGCATTTCTGAAAGTAACTTGCAAGTTTATTTCACATCATTGTTTTAGTGAAGTTTTTTAAGTCTGTTCCTATAGAATTCCTGAAAAATACACAATGCCTCTTTTCCCTTAGGAAAAGTGTACTCATTTCATTTGTGGAAAGAGTCTAGATTATTTCTGGGTGGGTCTAATCAGCTTTGTATTTCAGAGGATAGAATACTTTATAATCTTGGGGGAATATATTTACATAGAGATTTTTAATAAAAATCTCCAATACCTTTCCATCAATAGACATTTTGAATAATTCTCAATATCTTTCCTATTGACAAAATTGAAGTATCCAATTCAACTTAAAAATAAATCTTATGAAACCAACTTAAAGACATAAACGCTCAACATCTATATATGTCTGCCAACTTAAATTTAGTCTTAGCCTAAACAATTCAAGAGTTTCAAGAGCAGTTTTTCTTTTCTATCATGTAGTAGAGGGTGGTGAATGGTAAAGTTTTCCTGAATTACTGACAGACTGACTGAATTTTCCTCACTATACACTGTATTGAGAGCTTCACGAGTGAACCAGGTGTTGTTGCTACCTGCTGCCTCTCTTCCCATGTCTGAGACATAGACTGGAAGAGAAAAGGTCATTAGACTCAAAAAGAGAGCCAGGTGGCATCACACTTCTGCCTCTTTGTATCCGTCATGCTGTTGACTTAAGTTTAGAAACTACCTTAAAGTTCAGTGGGAAAAGATTTTCCAACTTCTCCATTATAAGAAGATTATAAGTAATAACAGTTATGGACTGAATTGTGGCACATCCCTAGAAAATTGATATGTTGCAGTCCTAACCACCCATATCTCAGAATGTGGCTGTATTTGGAGAGGGTCGTTAAAGAGAAAATCAAATCATTAGGATGAGCCTTAACTCAGTATGACAGATGTCCTTTTTTTTTAAAGACTTAAAAAATTTTTTAATGTTTATTTATTTTTGAAAGAGAAAGAGAGAGAGACAGAGCATGAGTGGGGGAGGGGCAGAGAGAGAGAGGGAGACACAGAAACCTAAGCATGCTCTAGGCTCTGAGCTGTTAGCACAGAGCTCGACATGGGGCTTGAACCCACAAACCATGAGATTATGACCTGAGCTGAAGTTGGACACTTAACCAACTGGAGCCACCTAGGTACCCCAGCAGGTGTCCTTTCAAGAAGAGATTAGGACACAGACACACACAGATGGAAGACCATGAAGACAGGGGGAATGTGGCCATCTAAAAGCCAAGCAGAGAGGCCTCAGAAGAAATCAGCCTACTGACACTGATCTTGGACTTCTAGCCTCCAAATTGTGAGAAAATAAATTTCTGTTGTTTAGGTCACCCAGTCTGTGGTACTTTGTTACAGCAGTCCTAGCAAATGAACACAGTAAAACTAAACACATACACATACATACATAAACATAAACACACACACACACACACACACACACACACACACACACACACACACACTTAGGTTACTTTAGAATCCGTATGCAGAGTTCCCAGAAATAGGCCATTGATTCTATTATTACCCCTGGCCCCTCACCAAAAGTTGAAAGGTGCTATTCTCTATAATCCACTGGCCAAAGGGCTGAGGAAGGAAGAAAGGTTAAAATGCCAGCTCTTACAATGTGATCTCTAGGAGATGGCAAACCCTTTGATCCTTTGTTTTTTCCCCTATCTCCCTCCTGGGATGACAATACACAGACTTGGAAGCTATGATTGTTTGATTCTATGATTGTTTGATTGTTATGAGGATTATAAGTGTGTGCGTGTGTGTGTGTGTGTGTGTATGTGTGTGTGACAAGAGAGATACAGCAGTTCAGGATCCATAGTAAGCCTTATGTAAATATTTGCCTTATTATTTTCATCATCATAGACTTCTTGAAAAAATTTAATAAGACAAAAATATGTAAACTATAGCCTTTACAACATTACAGATGTCCAATAAATGAAAGCTGGTACACTGGTATTGTAGTTAAGAATTTGCTTTGGAATCAGCAAATCTAGATTCGAACTCTGGCCTTTTGTTTCTTCTTTCCTCCCTCTCTCCTTCCCTACCCGCAAAGTCTGTTTCTGTCATAGTCTTTCCATCTTACTTAATGGTGACTCTCATCTTCCTGTACCTCAGGCTAAATGTCTTATTATCATCCTTGATCATTCTTTTCCTTACAAGCCTTGCAAACAATGTGCCATCAAACTCTGTTGATTCTACCTTCAAAATATATCCAGAAATGAAACACTCCCCCTACTCTCCCCTGCTGCTAACACCATGGTCCCAACCACTCTCATCTCTCACCTGGTTTATTTCAATAGCATCCTAAATAGTTCTATTTCTTTACTTCCCTTCAGTTTGTTCTGAACACAGCAGCAAGAATTCTTTAAAAATATGTTACTCTTCTGCTCAAAACCCTTCAAAGGCTTCTGAAGGTAAGAACCAAACTTACAATGACCTACTAGACTTTATATAATTTGCACACTCCCTTACCCCCACATTACCTATCTGACCTCATGTCCTACTTCTTCCCCTGACCTCACTCCACTTAGGTAACATTGACCTCATTAGCTGCTTTTGAACAGCAGGAATGTTCTTCCCTCAAATAATTCCATACTTCTCTTTTTCACCACCTTCAGGTTTCAGCTGCCCTGCAAACCCTATTTAAATTGTCAGTCGTCACCCACTGTCTTTATCCTCATCTTCCTAGGTCATTTTTTCATAGATTTATAATCTAAAACGTTTTATTTTTTACCTGTTAATTATCTGTTATTCTCCAGTATAATAGAAGTTCCTTGAGAGAAGGGATTATTATCTCTTGTGTTAACTGCTGTATTGTTACCATTTTGTGAATCCCCAGCTAGTACATAATATGTGCTTAATAAACATGTTTAATGAATGAATAAAAACATTATGTTAAGATACCATTAAGATGAATAATAGTGTTTAGTGTTTAGACATACTAGAAAAGATTAAGAGGCATACAACAGAAGAATTTTAGGAAATTTAAGGATCTTAAGAAACTCAGTGCTGGATTTTATTATTTTCATACATTCTGACACATGTCAATAGTTCAGAAAAGCCCTTAAAAGCCAATAGTTATGACTTATATTGGAATGTAAATATATAAAGTTTAATGGTTTAACAAGATATTTAGTTATCTTTCTTTGAGGAACTTTCTTCTATTGTTATCATTTATAATATATATATAAATATACCAGAAAATCTTCATATATCTCACCTTACATATATAAGTAGCAAAAATAATAATAGAATCCATTTACTTAACACAGTATATTCAAGAAATATATTATCTTACTAAATCATTTAAAAAATGTTTAATGTATTTCCCACTTCAGAAATGAATGAAAAATCAGAGATCTATATGCAGATTTGGAATCCATATCTAAGACTAACTCCCAATCCTGGTTTTTATCATTACTCTAATGTATCATCTAGTTAGTAGTATAGTTATTCCCTTGGAAAATACATAACATGTTCATCATTATTTGAAATAAAATTCCTAGGAAATCATTTTTACAGCAAGGGTATATTTAATAGAAAGCTTCACATTTATTTTTAGAAACTGTTAACTGTTTCTTGCCTAATTTGAGAATAAATCAATGGACAAGGGCCACCTGTTGGTCTGGCTTAACATTACTTCCCATAAATGTTTCTACTTTCCCTTAAATGTTCAAAATTGATTATAAGATAATTTACTAAGACATAGGATTCCATAGGCTTTGTATAATTAAGAATTTGGCCAGCCTTTGTCCTTGGTTCCTGGGAGTTGACCTGTAAACCCTTGGAATTTCCCAGCTAATACACACTTCTTTGTTAATTATGGTGGTCTATAGATGGTTTATGTTAACCAGATGACAAAGAATGGGGACTGACCATGCCAGAAAGATCAAACATATGATTGGAAGGTTGGGGTTTTGAACCACATGATATTAGGCGAATCTCCAGGGAGGAGATGGGAAGAGATTGAGTTCAACTTTGGGGCCAATGACTCAATCAATCATGCCTATATAATGGAACTCCAATAAAAACTGTGGATACTGGGGCGCCTGGGTGGCGCAGTCGGTTAAACGTCCGACTTCAGCCAGGTCACGATCTCGCGGTCCGTGAGTTCGAGCCCCACGTCAGGCTCTGGGCTGATGGCTCGGAGCCTGGAGCCTGCTTCCGATTCTGTGTCTCCCTCTCTCTCTGCCCCTCCCCCGTTCATGCTCTGTCTCTCTCTGTCCCAAAAATAAATAAACGTTGAAAAAAAAAATTAAAAAAAAAAAAAAACTGTGGATACTGAAGCTCAAGTGAGCTTCTTCAGTTGATAATACTCTGCATTTTGTCACACATTCATTTGCCAGGGGTGTAATGTGAACTGACTCCATGCGGAGACGAAAGTGTAAACTTCATCTCCCATAGCTCATGCTATGTAGTGTTCTCTTTGGCTGCTCCTGGTTTATATCCTCTTGCTATAATGAAACTGTAGTAGTAAGTATAACACCTTCCTGAGTTCCATGAGTCATGTTAGTGAATTATTGACCTGAGGGGATAGTGGAAACTCCCAAATCTGTAGCCAGCTCATCAGAGTGCATATAGGCTGGGGACCCCTGAGCCTGTAGCTGATACCTGAAGTGAGAGTAGTCTTGTGGAGGACTGTGTCTTAGCCTGTGAAGTTTGGTTGCACTCTGGGTAGTTGGCATCAGAAATCATTACAGCTTGCTTTCCCTACCTCTATCCCAAAAGTTAAATCTATTTTGGTAGAAGTAACTCCGTTAAATATTGAAGCTTTTTAATGCAAGAAGGCATTTCTACTTTGTTAAAAGGAGATAGTATTTTAACAGTGACAGATTCATTCATGTGGTTCATTTTGTGAGATAACTGGATTGTCAGGGTCTCCTTGAGAAGATACAAAAAGCCACATCTTAAATATCTAAGAACTTGGCTTTGAATCTTCAAGTGAATATAAAATAAAAGACCTGATAAGAGTAAATTGTAGCTCATGATCATTTCCATAGGAGAGTGAAAAAAATAGGTTGCCATGGTTCTATCGAGAGAGTATAAAACTTATAAGATCTCTGTGTGTTTCTAAAATATAATTGAATTTAGTTTCTAAATAAATTTAAAATTTAAGGATATTAACATGAAGAAACCACTCATGACCATTCCTAAACAATGGTAAAAATAAATCTGAACACAGGGTTCTCTTAATCCAGAAGATTCTTTTGCATACATTTGATTAAATAATACATTTGATTAAATATATCTTTGAGAGCCTTAAACCAAAGAATTATGTGCCTTATTAATATTTTCTTTAAGATGTTTACAACTACAACTGGAAAAATAATCCCATTATTCTTCATTCAATTAAATTACTTTAAAGAAAGAATAATATTTCAAACTTCTTTTTCCTACTGTTGGTATGGTAATGTCAGTGATTTTTAAATGTTACTATTTTATCTACATGGCTCTATTGGACAAACCAAAGGGTATATGGACTTTTTTATTTTTAAAGTTGTTCTGGATTATAGGTTCTAGGTGATGAAGCCATGACATAGATAACCCATATGAATCCTTGAAATGTCTTAGTTCTGGTTGGAGTTACGTTGGAAGAGGCTTAGTTTGACAGCCAAAGGTAATTTTAAAAGCATTTCATTTCTTGCAATTGAAAAAGATCCCATTCAAAAACTAGACTAGCACTTATCACCCCCCCTTTCATCCATTCCTCAATTTTCTTGCACCCAGGAAAAGCCTCAGAGCTTTTTACACATGTAAACCCGAAATGGTCTACAATACCCAACCTCTAGCAGTCTTTTTCTCCCTCTCCTCCAGCCCCATAGTCCTCTTCTTGATCTCTTAAAATGAAGATCAACCTTACCTCCTACCCTGTTACTGAAAACCCTTCCACTTTAAGAAATGAATAGAAGGCAGGGTGGGGGGGACGCCTGGGTGGCTCAGTCGGTTGAGCGTCTGACTTCAGCTCAGGTCATGATCTCACGGTCCATGGGTTCGAGCCCCGCGTCAGGCTCTGTGCTGACAGCTCAGAGCCTGGAGCCTGCTTCTGATTCTGTGTCTCCCTCTCTCTCTGCCCCTCCCTCATTCATGCTCTGTCTCTCTCTGTCTCAAAAATAAACATTTAAAAAAAAGATATGAATAGAAGGGTTGGGGAATTAGATTTGAGTTTGCAGGGTGCTCTTTTTCAGATTGTTGTAGCAGGAGTAAGCCTGAATTAACCCATTGATGTTCTTTCCTTCATATCTTATCTTTGGTGGAGGACAGAGTAAGAGCACCTGTCTGTTCTAATGTACCCATTTTTATTGCAAAGCCCATGTGAAGATATCTAATATTCTAAATCACATTGTGCACAATAGGAACACTCAAGTGAGCCAACAGATTGCTGATCTAATGATAAATGTACTTTTAAAAAGAACTGCATGTTTAAGAAGGTTTTTATGACATACTCAACTGGTACATCATCCCCATCACTGACAGGGCACATCTCAAAAAAAAAAAGTCACCTTACTAGGCATGCTAGTGACATTATTTCTGCATAAATGTTCAAATCAGCACTTAGATGGCCAGCTGACTAGCTTGCCTGCTGCTTGATTTTGTTTAATTATTTTATGGGATGAAGCTATTAAATGAGAATATTTTGACAGGAAAATGTCCCTCAGTCTGAAAGTAAATGTCTCAGGTTTGCCTTTTTTATAAATACCATGGCATTTTATTAGAGCAGGGGAGATGGATGGCCCATTTCAAAATAGTTTCTTATTGTCATTACTCGTTTAATTAGACTGTATGAAACTGGTATTCACAATTGTAATGCTAGCCAGGTGACTCGATTATTGTTGTTGTTGTTTTATCCCACCCAAGTAAACCAACTCCTCACCCGCTGTCAGCGCATTCTGTATTTTCCTCCGAGGTGGTAGAAAATTTTATTCTTTTGTATTTCTGCCTGTTGTCCATTGCATTATTTTTTAAATAAAACTTAACTAGATTTCATCTCTATGAAGATTAGTGTTAGAAGGTTTCTGTTTTTCTTCACTAACATTAGCCTTTTTGGTAATTACTTGGTTCGTTACAAAAAAGACAGGCTCTGATACTGCACACTTTTTTTTTTTTAATTTGTTTTTGTATTCAGGGCACTTGAAGGGAACTTTACTCTTCTGGTGTTCTCAGTTACCTGGTGAATTAGCATGCGGTTTGTCTACTAAGGATTGCTGGTATCTTCTGTAAATGCAGCCATTAGAATGTATTCTTTGCTACTTAATTGAGTGGAAATTGCACTCCTGTTTTTTTTTTTTTTTTAACAGTCTATAGATTACATTTTAATGTAACTTGTAACGTTGTTATTCTGTTTTGTCCTCTTTTAGGGGGTGGAATGACTATATATAATCTGTTCTGCCATGAGGTAAAAGCTGTTCTAGAACTTTGAGACAGCTGGTAAATGAACGCGTGGAATTTCATGGGAATCACAAATACTACTGTCATACAGTACTGCTGAGTAACACAGACATCCTCAAGGTCTAGGTTATGGGTCTGGGTTGCCCAGAATATAGAAAATATGCATTTATCCAATATTCACAAACCCAGTGTAGAACTTTTGGTATATTTATAGAGATAATTGTATTTGAATTAATAACCTTGAAGCAATTAGAATACTTTGGGAAATAGCAAAGAAAGAATCAATTATTTTTTATGAAATTTTTTAGGATTTTGTTTTATTATATTCCAATTATCTAACTCATACATTGTATTTACAAATATACATATAATATAACATGTTTTATGTACTAATTCTTAAATAATGATAGGACTGTATATCTCAGTCACTTGGGATGAATTAGTTTGCTATAATTAATATGTCTGTAATCTAAAGGAGTCTGAAATCAATCTGTTCTACTGAATTTTACACTTTAGAAGATGGCATCTAGAGTGAGTTCCTGTTTACTATATACTCATGCTGTGACAACGATAACAATCATTGCTATTACTATGTATTTTAAGTTCTGATGAATATGCCCTGAACTCACTAAAATAGTAGAGGATTCATTGACCTTGTGTTAATTGATTCTTAGAATAGAAATTTCCCGTAGCTACAATATATGTCCGCATAGATTGTTTTCTCTACTCTTGTCCACGTGTGATCAATCTCTGGCCCTTTTTGATGGCTAAGTAATACTATCTGCATTGATTCAATAGCTTATACTATGCAATCAGAAGCAGTTAAAATAAGCTAGCTGTATAGGAGAGACCAGCATCTTCAGACTGTGTGGTGTTTTCAGCATGTTTGTAGGTTTCTTTGGACTAGCTACAATCCTGGAGTGACAAGATGGGATTCCAAGTTTATATATATTTATGGGTGTGCATGTGTAGGTATGTGTACCTTTGTGTGTTTTGGGGGGAGGGTCTTAATGTGATAAGTAGCTATTTTAAAAAAATATTTTTTCTGTTTAAGTAATCTTAAAACACAAGCACATTTTCGGAAATCTAACGAATACATGATAAATAGTGTGCCACTACAGGAAAATGTGGCTTCCTTATGAGAAAGTGACATGTTAACCAGACCCAGGCAGCAAAATAATTATTCATTTAACAGCTTTATCCTGAGGAGCAAATAAGCATTTTGTGCTGAGTGATTATATGAGTACAAAAAAAAAAAAAAAAAAAGATTACCTATCCTGTTACACTCTTAAAATTTTCGAGGTTTAGCTGTATTTGATGAAACTGAACTTGATTAATTAAAAAAAATACACCCACCTTTACCAGAAAAGAGTAATATCATCCACTTCTCTTTAAAGTGAAAACTATGAAGACTAAAAGTAATAGGTTTACTACATATGGTCCTAATGAGCAGGCACTAAATACGTACTGAATGACTGAGCACGCTTGCAGTCACCAAGTTTGTTCAGACATTAATAGCATTGACAGGTGCCAAGTTCACATGCCCTAGACTTCATAATGTTTTTCTCCAAGGGAGGTGGTCTTTACTGTGGCTAATTTAATTGGTATATCATATTGTTCCTTATAATTTTAGAATCTGTACTAATTTGGTCAGGGAGTGAAATAACGCCATTTTAGCTTGAGCCATGAAAAGAAGAATTTTCTGAGTCAATTTAAAGTGTATCTTTTGTCCTCTGAGGGGGGCTCAGAAACTCTGCCTTCCTGCATCTCCTCATGCCAGCCCTTTGCCCCCTAAGAAGGGTCCAAGACCCTGACTGTGCTTCATTACGGTTGGTGAAGTTTTCCAAGAGGTTGAGGATGGCTCCTGTTCACACAGTCCAAGCTTAGATGCAAACTCCATTTGAGGTAGGACATGTCACAGGATAAATGCACAAGTCTGCTTTGGTTAGAGGCTGGTACAGGCCTACTTGGTATAATACAATGACTGTTCCCATAGTCCATTCTAAAATATCTTGGGTTTTTGGGTCCAAATTCTAAATATAAACTACATGTTATTTGAATTTGGACACTTCACAGGAAGACAGGATTATTGGACCAAGTCAGGATTTCAGTGCTCTTGGGCCCCTTGGTCAAATAACATTCTAATTCCACCTTAAACCCACCATAATTTCCTATGAAAACAAATCCAGAGGGATATTTACCTACTTGACAAATACTGTTTTAACTACAAAATTCACCTATTTCTAAACCATATCTAATAATAATAGCTGATTCATGTAGTACTTACTATATGTCAAATGCTATAAGTACTTAACATGGAATACATTATTTGATCTTCAGAACAGTTCTATAAAGTAAACATTAGTATTCCTATCTTATCATTAAATGAGAAATCTAGGTCTGTCTTTGAATACTCACTTTTCCTTGCCCTTCATGCAATTCATCGCCACATCCTGGTAATTTTATCTTCAATAGATGTCTTGGCTTTGGTGTCTTTGGCTCCACCTTTGCTAGACCATCTCATACATTGTTGGACCAGACTTCTCACTGGGTCTCCTCATTTCAGTGCTTGCTCCTCTTCAATCCATTCTCTCCTAGCAGCAAAATGTTCTTATAATCAAATGAAATCACTTTAATATGTTGCTTAAAATCTTCCTGTGGGCTCCCATAACAATGAAATAAAATCCACACTCTGTACCACAGTCTACAGTTCCTGCATCCTTGTCCCCTGTTTACATCTCCACTTCCGCTTTCTTCCCATCTCCCCATCTTCTAATCACAATGGTCATCTTCCAGCCTTTGAATGTGCCACGTACATTCCTGCCTCATGATCTCAGCATAAAATCTCTCGTCTGAGTGGAATGCTCTTTTCCCCTTTTGTCATGTGGCTAATTCCCTCTATCCCTGTAGTTCTTCATTTTAAATATTACCTCCCACAGAAATCTGCCCTGATCAAACTTCCTAGACTACATTTCTCCATTCTCATTTTCAATCTTAATCCCATCAAAGGGTGCCTGGGTGGTTCAGTCAGTTAAGACTCTGACTTTGGCTCAGGTCATGATCTCACAGTTCATAGGTTTGAACCCCACATCAGGCTCTGTGCTGACAGCCCAGAGCCTGGAGCCTGCTTCGGATTCTGTGTCTCCCTGTCTTTCTCGGCCCCTCACCTACTCACACTCTGTCTCTTTCTCTCTCAAAAATAAATGAAAATTTAAAACAATATATTTTAAAAAATCCCATCTTTGTTCCTTTTGTAAATTACCACATCAAGTCACTTTATTCATATACCTACTTGTCATTTTTGACGAGTGGATTTTGTCTTCTCCTAAGACACATATTCCAAAAAGGGCAAGTACTATCATGGTCTCCTTGACTATTGTTCCCTCAGCAAAACCTAGTAGAGAATAAAGCATATTCATTAAACAAGGTATGAACAAATGAAGGTGAGTTGTGAGACCAGTTACTCATATAGTTACTCATAACACTATATATCTATGTATATATGTATATACATACGTATGTGTGTATATATGTGTGTGTATATATATATATTACTCATATATAATATGTATATATTATGTACATATATAATATGTATATATATATTACTCATAAGAGTTATGTTCTGTAACGTTGCAAGGAACACTGAATTAGCAGATAATGAACCATTGCATCTAGGGGAATTACAAGGTTAGGTTCCTGAGAGCCCTTTGGTCACAACATTTTCATTAATCATACATAACCTGGTTTCATGTGTGTTTTTGTTTAAGGACACCTTACTTAATATATATCGTTGATTTATTAACATTGAACTCATGGCCAACAGCACTATAACTCATGCCTGAACAAAGCTTAGCTAACACACATATTTTCTTCATAAGGCACATAACAGTCTTGAGCCTAAGAACACTAGACAGCACTTGAATACTGTGTGTGGAGGCAGTTTTAAACAGCAAAATCATTAACAGAAAATGTAAAAAGGCAAAGAATGTGGCACTAAATGAACTGCAAAAAGAACACTTGTTTATGGTATGAGAGCTGAAACAAGGAGGCAGAGCATTGCCTTGTTCACCTTAGTGAGAATGTGCCCATTGGGTGACTCACATTTTTCTTGTTCTGTGCATTCTGTGCATTTAAGCAAGTAGCCAATTTATGGATATGGAATCCACACATATTGAGGAAGATCTATGTAGTGGGGAGCTACTATCATCACCATTCTTAAAAACAAAGCTTGGAAAGTTAAATGGATTTCTATTTATGTAAGGCTCATCACATTTTTAAAATTTTTTTTCCATTTGATCATGGACCCATAAGAACTTCATCCTGTAGGAATGGGGAAGCATTGCTCTGGGTGAGGCTAACTAGCAACTCATTCTCCCACCAAATTTATTCAAATGTAACAAAAACTTATTTTGGTAATGTTCATGGTAAACACTGATAAATATATAGTGATTTTAAGAGATTGCTATATTCTGAAAGAATAAAACAATACTGACCCAGAGTCCTAAAATCCAGCATCTTTTCCCATCATATCTGGTCCTTGCCCTTAACATTGAAAATGACCACATCACTTGATTAAGTGAATATACCAAACAGAGACCTTTTCTGTCATGTCATAAACACAGTGTAGGCTTTTTTTTTTTACCATTCCTTTTTTTTCTTACAAAAACAACATATATTTATCATAGAGAATTTTTAACTTATAGGTAAACAAAATATATATATATGTATATACAAATATACAAATATATATATAGAAATATATATATATATATACACACACACACACACACACACACTACACACACAAATAGCCCCTTTCTAGTGTGCAGGGATCATCACTGTTAATTTTTCAGTGCATGTCTCTGTAATTATTTTCCTAAGGCTACACATGCTGGGTTTTTTCCCCCTTAACCATATGTCACTAAAGTCTTTCTATGCTAGAATGGACTTGTGTAACATTTCCCTTTGTTCTAAGTAATTCTTTGAGGATATCGCATTGCCTTCTCTTTTCCATGTGTGGTCAGGAGCAGGGACACTTCCTTTTCTTCAACTGTTCACTGTAGGAGAACTCATTGTAGTTCTCTGGTCTGATATGCCTGCCCTCTTGCTGGGGTGAAGTCTTGGGGTTCTGACAAGGAAGAATCAGTCTGGACCACCATTTTCAAGTGGACTCCTAAAAAAATCAGTGTCATGTTTAAGAGAAAAATACTATATAGTTTTTCCTTAGGGCCAGAGCTCTGATAGCCAGTTTATTTCTTCAGCTTGTGTTTGTTTTTAGTTTACTTCATGATGATGGGTCTGGAGGCACAGCTTACATGCACAACTCTGAATAGCTAAAAAAAAGATTATCACTAGACAGTTGAGACCAGTAATCTATTCTCAGAAATGAAGGCCAAACACCAACAAACTACCAATAGAAGATATAAAGAAAAGTGAGTCAAATATTAATGCAGTTCCTGATTTGGATGATTGAACACTTTCTGATCTCAGAATATGAAATCCATTTAGAGAATGCATGTAATACTCATATGAGTTAAGGTATTTTTCATGTGTCTAACTAGATCTGCTCTAATAAATTTTGTGAAAGTGTGAGGGAGAGAAGGCTGCAATTTTACATTCTATTAGGCAGCCCCTTCAGACTCTACAGTGACAATTTTATAGAAGTCGATTACTGAGCTGGAATTAAGCTCTTGAGTGATTTGATGATATTAGCTTCAGGTAAGTCTCATTTTGATATGTCTAATAAGGATATACACACTGAGATACATTCTTGAAGCCTGCTGGAGATATTGATTACACATCAGGAATACATTTAAACTAATTCATGAGATTCTTGTCAAATCCATGGTTGGGCAATTTACATGATAAAAAAATAAATGATGATTGATTAGCAAGAATCACATTTAAATATAGAGTCTCTCCTAAAAGCTTTTCTGTTGTATCATATGGACATGCTGCTTTGATGAAATAGTACATCAGCTTGCCCCTAATCATAATGTTTCACTGATACTTAACATAGGTCTCTTTTACTCCTGTACTATTCACCAATTTGAGCCCAGCTGACCTGATTTATTTATGCTTCATCTACTTTTATTTCTTACAATGGCTATTCATCATCTTACAAAATATGGAAGTGTGGGTAAAGTCCCTGTTGATATGATACTATGATGCTTCACATATTTGGATTTTATAAGATATTTTCATAATAATTCTTTAATTTTATAAATTTAATAATCCCATGGAGTAGTAGATTCAGATACTGTTTTGGTCACTTTGCATAATTAAAATTGAAGTTCAAAAGGATTCAATGACCTGTCTAAGCTATCATAACTGGTAAGTTAGAAATCCAGATCATATTACTTCTTCATTACTGTATTCCCTCTGTATCATATTTCTCCTTTTTGTGCTTAAGGACTAAAAAATAAAAAGTTAAATTTTGAAAAACTGGAAAATTATACCAAGTTGCCAAATCTCTTATATTCTCAAGGGTAAAATAATTATTAATGCAAAATTTAAAAGATGTCATTGAAATTATTACTTTGAGCCAAATCTTACAGTAAACAGAAACACTATAAATTTACCTGTATTATTATAGTTTTTTAAAAAAAAGACAAGAATACCCATTACTAAAATGGCTTTCACACTAAAATAATTGTAAATATGCGGTAAAATGATAAATCCTATCCAATTAAAATATAGAATTATCAAGGTGATCCACAAATAACAGAGTTTGGGATTGGTTAAGACAGGAATTAGAAAGGCCTGAATAATATAGACAAGGTCTGTATGAAGTGGACAGTGCTGTAACAGGAGCTAGAGAAATAGACAAAAGAGAAGTTAAATTAGCAGCTTTTGGTCCTGCCTCTGATACTTTAATTATCTGAAGGGATGCTGCTAGATTCTCAACAAAAATTTCACAACCAATTTTATTTCAAATTACTATAATCATTCCAAGTATACCCATACATACATGTCATGTGTAGTAAGTGTTACAAACTCAAAACAGTGATATATTTTTATCACTCTAGGTGGGTTAGGAAGCATAACTTACTAGCTTGATATGGGACACGGACATTAGCCCTGTTCTACCTCAGCAGCGTCCCATGGACGGAGCTCTTGGATAGTAAAGAAACACGTTGCCTCCTAAAGAGGAATGCTAGGAGAACTCCTTGTTATTTCTCTGAAGATGCCATTGTATCTGCCAGGTCATAGTCCTTCTTAGAGAACCAACCCCTAAGCCCTGCCTGCTGTGTCTGTAGTCTGTGATGTTATGCCTGCCCAGGGCCATCACTAATTAAATGTGAGCCAATCCGATTCAATTAAGAATTTGAATGACATGGACTCTAAATCGATGGGGTGTGCTAACTTGAAAAAGAGATTATGTAGGACTGGAAAGCCATTTTCATTTTTTTGTCGTATAGGCACTGTGGCAGAGAAAGCTGGACACCAGTGAGAAGCAGGAGAGGAAAGCAAAGATTTCATACCACTTTGACCAAACAAAGAGATGGATTTTTGCACTTTTCACATTCCCAGTTTCTCTGTTGGGACTACCTGACCTGGTGTTCCTTTTGAGTTAGTAAGTTATCTTTGTATTACTTGGATAAGGAATACAAGCTTAAGCTTAAGCTTAAAGCTTATTTAAACGAGCCTCTATTTATTCCAATCAAATGGTCCCTGATATAGTAACCATGACCTGTTGCAAGAGCAGTAGCAGCTCTGTGCCAAGGGGAATCGCTGAATGACCATGCTGCTTCAGACAGGGTTTGAGTTGAATTCGATTCAGAGTCACCTCTCCCTACAGGAGAAAACCATACAGTTCACTAAGCCTGACATCCTTTTAGCAGGGTTTGACCAGCAACACTGGTATGTGTCTTATTCTCTCTTGCTTTTAAAATTGCAGAATTTTCAACCTGATGATCAAATCCAGCATCTTTTTGTGGTAAATGAGAAAACTGAGAAGCAGAGAGGTTAATTCCCTTATTCAGGGCTCGGGAAATTCCTGGTCTAGATTTCTTCATCTGGTCTGTCTCTATAGGGCCAGTCTATTGATAGAGAGGTCTTTTAAGTTTTCTTCTCTTGTAAAAAATCGAAAGGTTCTGCTGCCTGTAAAACCTCCACCGAAGTTTATGTATCCAGTTAGAATCGTGATCAGTTGCATTTAACAAAAAGCCAGAGATAACAATGGCTTAAACATATGAAGACGTGTTATATTTTATCCCACACAAAATCAGTTCAGAGGTGTGCAGTCCAAGGTGAGTGTGGCTCCATGGTTTCAGGGATCCAACTTTCATCTTTTTTTCTGTTCTTTCCTTCTTAGTATCCAGCTCCATCTTCAAGGTCATCGCAGTGGTCCAATATGGTGTTTGGAGTTTCATCCATCAAATCTGAATTCCAGGCAGAGTGTAGGAAAGGGGAAGAGGCAAAGTGGCACATCCTAGCTGTCTGTATTCCCCACCTAATAGCTTTTGCTTACAGCTTACTGGTCATAGCTCAGTTAAATGGCCACTTTAGCACCAAAGGAAGCTGAGGAATACATTATTTTAGCTGGGCACATTGCCACTCTGAATAAAATTGGAGCTCTCTTATAAAGAACAAGAGTAAATAAATCTTGGGACCGCAACTACAAATCTATGCCATATACTCCTAGAATTTCTGTCACCAGTTCTTCCTCAAAGGATATCTTTTGTAGATGTCTCAGAATATTTCCATGGTTAGATGACATCTTAAAACTGCAAGGGTCAAAGAAACCCTTCCTGCATTCTCTTCCTTTTCAGTGAGAGCTCCCCAGTGTTGCCTGAGCTTCTGCCTAGTTCTGGTCTCTATCTACTGATTCCTTTCTTCTTACCCTGTCAGGGATTTTGCTGCAGTGCATGGTAATACCAACAACCAACAGTACATGGTGATACCCCAGATATGTTCTACCTACTGCTAAAAAATTTTGCATGTAATTACAGAATCCTAAGTAGGAGAAAGACACTAAAGCCATGGCAAAGCAGTCACTACACCTCATCAAAAGATAATCTGTAAAATGGCAGTTAATAGTGGTTTCAACCTCATAGGATTTTAAAGATGATCAAATAAGTTAATACATGTGCAAAACACTTAGGACAATTTTGGGAACAAAATAAGTGACCTATGAAGAATTGTTATTCATCATCATCATCATCATCATCATCATCGTTGTTGTTGTTACCACATGGCTTTTTTTATAGTGAGAAATATTTAATGAGAGGCTAGGAAGAAATTTATGCCCCCAGAACTGAAATCCCTCCCAGGCGAATCACTAATGGGTCTAGATGACAAGAGAGGCATTATGTTCAGGAAGCGACTGTTCAAATGGCTACTGTAATACATAGTTGATCAAGTTGCTTAGTTGGTAAAGTGGTCCCTTTTAGCACAAATGTTGGGAGATATGCTTCCTGTAAAGGAAGTTTCACATCCCTCCATATGGGGGTCCTCTGAGCCACAGATAGCAATGAGGTGGCTATGAAGGTGCTTGGAGGAGAACTAAGAGGGAGACATGCTAAACTTGCCTTCTTCACAAGTTTGCATAAACCCATTGCTGGTAAATTGGGTTCTAAATGTCTCTGGATGAAGCTTTTGCCAACTGACAACTGGGCTTCTTAACTACATTCCAATAATGCACATATACTTTTGTGGGCTGGATGGAAATTTAATGTTGTTCTAAATTAAGTAGAGAACAAGAACGTGTTAATTATATGCAATGATGAACCAAGTGTAAAAACTGAAGTCTTTAAGTTTATTCTTTGAAGCACATTCCTAGTTTATTTAAAAGAAATGAAAGTAAGGAATTGATGAAACCACTTTGTGCCTGAAAAACCTGGATCACTGAAAGAACTGTGTTGTGAACACACAATAATTTAGTAATTATTGAGATACCGATCTGCCCTCAATAGTGATTGCAATTAAAGTCTTTGATTTGGGAGTCTTTTTATTCTTGATATGGCTCTCAGAGTGTGTGAGAAAATTCTGAGGATTGACATTTGGAAAGAAGCAGAGTGACTGTCTGTGGCTGTAGTAAATCATTTCCAATGAACAGTGAGAATTAGAAACAAGGGCAGGAACAAAAGGTCTAAGGGAAGAGGATCCTAAGTGAAAAAGAAACATGTAATTCTATCAAAATGGTTTGTACTGGCTTACTACCAAGGCCTGTTCACCTGGCAATCATTTTTTCCAACAGGTTAGGAGAGGAAAAATTGCAAAGCTTCCATGGACTGAAATTCATTTCAGACACCTCTTTGGGTCTTTTCTATCTGTACTTCATGTGGAGGTGTGCAAAAATAAATCCTTGAGTATGATTTTCCATTCTTCATTGTTGGTTAAATCATAGTGTCTCACATGAGGAATATTAACACTAAGCACTTTTATAGTTGAGGAGAAGGGAGGCAAGGATTATCAAGGAAGATCTCCAAACAGCGTGGAATTGGAATTCAGGAAATTAATTTCCCTCCTCCATAACTAACTGCCTTCTTACTAATTCTGTGGCCAAGTTTTTCTCCTGATTTCTTGAAGGCAACTCAGATTTCTTAATGAAAAGTGGGAATGATTCTTACCACCTGTCTCATCTATTTGGCACAAAGGTTCAATACATAGTAGCTGTTTATTTGTTTTATGTGTCAAATTAACAAGAAAATCTGCCGAATTTGCAAATCTGCAGCCCAATTTGGAAGGTAGGAATATGGATATAAATAAAGATAATATAGATGCAGAAATATAGTATGCTTTGCTTTATAATCTGTTGATTATCAAAGTCTGGTATTAACTAGTGATTATTTTTTTGTTAGTAAATATTTTTTGTTAGTAATTTTGTTAGTAATCAGTAAAGATAGTTTAGGGAGTGGTCTGGGTAGTTAAAAAGTAGTTATCTGCTTTGCAAGTGGGGAGAGAAAGACCTGAGAGATGCAGATGGCATCAACAAACTGCATTTGGATTCTGAAACACAGCTGAAGATAAAGAAATGAAGACTCTTTCCAAAGGGAGGGGAGCACTCCATGAAGGAGAAACGTGGAGGTTCGTTGGCCTGCAATCTGACTGGGGAGGAGGAAGGCAAACAATAGCCAGATGAATCTATGAAACTAACTTTTACAGAAAGAGCAAGTATCACAAGAGGAAGGAGGAAATTATGGGAGGTCCCTGGTGACTCACCAGGTTAAGAATTGGAAAACTGTTCTGAAATAACACCTAAAATATCCACTGCCTGAATATTAATCACAGAACCTGGGTGATATTAAAATCAAAGTATTTGTGATCAAAAGCAAGACAATGTGATTTTATGATCCTGGGTAGGATAGTTTCTGTCTGACCTTGGTTGTTAATTGAGACCCTCTGCCTGGAGAATTAAGCCTCCCAGGGCCCTGGTTTTTGCAAGGTACCTTTTCTTGGAAGCTGGGTCCTTCCCAGTTTCCCCTTGACACATATAGGGGACCCATTTAAATTCTTTTTTTAAAAAATTGGTTTAAAAAACTTTTATTATTTTTACGTGCTGTTACAAATGCCTATTGTAGGAGGTCCAATGGATCTGAGGGCTCATGGCTCATCAGTGTAAAATATATGACCATGGGAAATAGCAACACACAGCAAACTTTGCTGGGCAGCACTTGGACAGGGTAGTGAAGGGGGAGTCCTTCACTGCATGAGACCATAGGCAAGAGGACCCCCATCTAGAATAGGAGGATCACAAAAGGACTTCGGGGGGGGGGGAAGGGCTATCAGAGAGGGACTTTACACATCTAGATGATATTTTTCAGCAGCACTGCAATGAGTCTCTGGGTCAGAAAGCTCCTAAGGGCCATAGCAGCTTATAATCACATTGCTGTCTGTTAACAATGAGTAATAACTGCGCAGTGAGGTTTCCCAAGGTATGCAAAGCAGATAGGCTTAAATGGTTAAAGAACTTTTTTTTTTTTTAATGATTGCTTGGGCTATTTTTCAAACAACTGAATGTGTCAAAATTTGAGTGTGGTACTGGTGGATTTTAGAGCTAACAAGTTTCAGCCTGTAGTAAAGAAATAAGCAAACTGGCTTATGACACAGAGGTCATCCATCGCTCATTTATATAACACCTGTGATAAATCTTCATACAAAAATTCAAACAATAAATAAATAAAAAGAGGAAAGTAAAAACTACTCCATAGTTTTCAACCAATAAATCAGTACCGTTAACAATTTGATTTTTACTCACATTTTCATGCACACACACACATGCACACACATACTACAATATAAACAATTTTACATAAGTGGAATCACATTATGGTAGCAAACTATACTAGTCTCTGACTTTTCTTCATTTGACAATTGTAGACATAGGTATAGATCTATATTATAATTTTTATTTTTGCATGGAATTTTACTGTATGTATGTTCATACTACAATTTACTTTCACAAATCCTTATTGGCATATGTTTAGGTTTTATCCATTTTTTCACTAATATTAACAATTTTTCAATTACCAATTTTGTGCATCATTTTGTAATTTTCATAAATTCCTAGAAGTGGGATTATTAAATCAAAGTGTATGAACATTTAACATTTTTATACCAATTACCATATTGCTTCCCACATTTTTATCAATTTACACTTCCATGTATATTCATGAACTTTAAATTAGGAGGGACTGCCAGGAAGCTGAAAAAATGAATTGAGACATGTAAAAGCTGCTATGGGTAAAACTATGTTCTTAAAATGGTGTTTGGAACAAGAAGGTGATCACAGAAGGGATATATCCTGTTTCTTCACTCTTGGCAAACGATCCACCTTTAACTTCCATAGAAAGCAGAAGTCAATGGGATTGAAGTCTTCCAGCCTTCAGTTTCTACCCTCAACCTCATTTCCATTCCAGTGTCACCTTCTGTATTAGAGGAAGAGGTATCTCTACTTTCTGATGCTCTTGACCTCTCTGTCTCATAGACTGGTCACTCTGTCTCCCTCCATTAAATACTTTAAACCTAGAAACCTGTTTAAAACATCTTTAAAACATTCTAAAAGCTGTACCTTTGTGCCTTCTCTTCCAGTCTTCACCTAGGGCAAAAGAAAAATGTGCCAAGTCCCAAGTATATGAAAGTGCATATAAAAAATATGTAATATGTAGTCCTAAACCCAACAGAACATTTCTGGGACTCTTGAAAACTTTCACATATTTCTGTGACATAAAGCTGGCTAACGACCAATTCCAGGAGACAAATTGTAATCCTCTTCTTAACAAATTCAAATTTAACGCATAGAATCCTTTCTCATGTGGAATCAATTCCCCCTTTGGCCTCATGCCTAGTCCTTCCTCTTTCGGCTTACATAGACCCGCTGAACTCTACCTGAATGGCTTGGCTCTGCTCTGCTTGACAAGGAAACAAATTAAATTCTGACTTTTCTCTGGTGGTCTTTGTATATTCTTTGATTCTGCCTTCCTCCATGTCATTGTAATACTCAAGAGAGGTTTACACATCCCGCCTCTACTTTCTCCATTTCCACTTATTTTTCAACCCACTGAAATATGATTTCTGCTTCCACCAAATTAACTGAATATGCTTTGGCAAAAGTCAACAAAAAAATGGATTTCTAATTTACAAAGTCAGTGGTTTATTTTTACTTTGCATTCTGGGTGATCTCCCTGTAGTCTGACCATTTCTGCCTTGAAATTTTTTTCAATCTTGGTTTCCTCAACACTGTTTTCTCATTATTTCCTTGCTACCACTCTGACTTACTCTTCTTAGTCTACCCTTATGGTTCCTTTTCCTTAACTGATCCCTTAAACATTACTTTTCCTTAAGTCATTAGTCAGTTTTTGCTGTGTAACAAACCACTCCAAAGCTCAGTGGTATAGAACAATGGTTCGTTCTACTATCATGTCTGCAGGTTGGTTGAATGTCAGGTTGTTTAGACAGAGTTCAACTGATTTTACCTAGGTAGGTCTGCTCCATAAGTTTCTCATTCTCTTTTGACTAATAGCCTGCCTGAGGCATATATTTTTCATGGGAGTGACAAGAGTACAAGAGAGCAAGCCCAACAATGCATGCATATTTCATACTTTTATACTTACATTAAATCTGCTGACATTTCACCTCCCAAAGCAAATCATATAGTCTAACCCAAAATCAAAGGCTAAGGGAGTATCCTGTACTTAGCATGAAGGCATGACAAGAGGGGACTCCATCATACTACTGTAGGTGAGTGCAGAATTTTTAATAGTAATTTAATCTATTTAACCTTATTGCCTAGAAGGTTCTGCATGATCTGACTTTAGCTTCTTCTGTAGTCTTGTTTCTTGAAACTTCTCTTCATTGCAAAGTTGCAGACACAAAACTGCATTTCAGTTTCTCTAGTACCATGCTGTTGTTGTTTTGCCTACACAACCTTCAGGTCTTAGTGTAAATGTTACTCTCCCAGGAAAGTCTTCCCAATCACTCCAGATTAAGTCAGATTCCCTTGTTATATCTCCTTAGAGGTTGTCACATTTTTCATTGTTATATTTACTCTTTTTGATGGAACAGCTTGTTTATTTACTTTATATCTTTCTCCTTCTCTGAATTTACATTCCATTATGGTAAGAACTCTCTTTGTTTTGTTAACTATTATATTTCTAGTGCTTCTTAATTATGCATCATATTATAGATGTTCAATAAATGATGGAGTTAACAAACCTATAGGTTCTTCCTGGGCAATTTTAACCATTTATATTACTTAAACTCTCACCAAGTCTAAATCAAGAGTCTCAAAATCATTCCTTGGCTGCAAACAATATTTCCAACTAGATATTTCATGGCAACTTCATACTGTGCATGTGTAGAAGTCAAATCTTTCTTTTCCTCCTGCTAATGAAAACCTCACAATTCACCTGACTACCTAGGATGTTTAATCTTATGTGTCAACTTGACTGGGCTTTGGGGTACCCAGATATTTGGTTAAACATTATTCTGGATACATCTGTGACAGTGTTTCTGATTGAGATTAACATTTGAATTGGTAGATTGAGTAAAGCAGATTGCCCTCTTCTAAGTGAGTGGGTTTCATCTAGTCTGTTGAAGACCCGAACAGAACAAAAAGGCCAAGCAAGAGAGGATTTGCTCTCTCTGCCTGTCTTTAAGCTGGGTCATTTATCTTCTCCTACCTTTGGATTTAGACTAGGACTGAGATTTATACTCTGTTTTTCTGGTTCACAGGCCTTTAGAATTGAACTGGAACCATCAGCTAATACCATCTGCTTTCCTCGGTCTCCAGCTTGCTGACTGCAGATCTTGGGATCTCTAAAGCCTCCATAATCATGTAAGCTAATTCCTTATAACCAGCCTCTATATGTATATAACATTCTATTTGTTTTTACTGGAGAGCTCTGAGTAATACACCACCCCCAATACTGGAAATTGCCCTCAGCTCCATATTTCCCTAAAACTTTACACATAATTTGTTTCTAAAACCTGCTGCTTTATACTTCTGAAATGTCTTTTTAGTTAGCACTGTGATTTTTTCTTCTCTATTATGAATTATATTGGCACTAAAAAGTGTAGGAAAACATTGTTAGGGAGGAAAGGAAGTCCAAGATGGAGCAGAACAATCTAAGAAAACACCTGGCTGTTCTAAATGTGCTCCAAGTTTCCAGGCCAAGATGAGTCACATCCTAGAGAGTGGAGAACATATACAGATGACACCTCCACAAGGGTTTGACACAAAATGAGATAAAGTAGAAAACTGGAAAACTAGAGGTGGAGAGCAGGGGGTTCACAAGTGATTGAACGTCTCATTTGATACTGTGGTATTACAGGGACCTAAGCTACCATGGCCCTCTGTCTGCCTTGGGACCAGATTTCCCAAATATCTCTTTGCAGAAGCAGTGAGAGTGTGACCACCACAAATTGTGAGCTCTTATAAATAAGTAGACAATGTAAGTAACACTACCCAGGGGTAGTGATAAAGAAGGAAAGTAAAAGAAATATATACATAATATATATATTTATATATATTAAATAAATAAGTATATTATATATATATATATATATATAATATATATGCATAGTTAATAGAATATACTAATATGGAATACTAGAACATTTACATTTGGACATTTACCTGTTGATCCTTTTGGGGGTAGAGTGGAAGGGATTAGAGGATGACAATACTCCTTCCTCTAATTTGACAATATGTAACCCACTATCACCATCATAACACACTCATAATGTTTGCTTATAATGCATTTGGATAAAACCTATAAACATGTATCTTTATGAACTTTCATTTTTATTTATACAATAATTGGCCTGATTTAAAAATACATTGAAACTAGGGGTGCCTGGATGCCTCAGTCAGTTAAGCATCCGACTTTGGCTCAGGTCATGATCTCATGGTTCCTGAGTTCGAACCCCGCACCAGGCTCTGTGCAGACAGCTTGGAGCCTGGAGCCTGCTTCAGATTCTCTCTCTCTCTCTCTCTCTCTCTCTCTCTCTCTCTCTCTCTGTCCCTCCCCCACTTGTGTGTGTGCTCTCTCTTAAAAATAAACATTAAAATAATAAAAAAATACATGGAAACTAGATTAAAAGCCATAGCCTTGGAAATACAGAATTTAAGGATGTCAGTGTGCTTAGGTCTACATAATCCCTGTGTGTGTGTGTGTGTGTGTGTGTGTGTGTGTGTGTGTGTTGGGGGGCATGTGTAAATATATACCTAGTGCTCTTTTACCTTTCTGGGATGTCAGTGTTCAGTCTACATTGAAATGTTTGAACCGAAAATCCACATAAACCTTTGTCATGTCACATGACTATAAACAGAAGCAGTAAGTGATGATAGGCTAGTTAGAAAGGGACAAAGAGTGAGGTGGCTGGGTGGCTCGGTTGAGCACCTGACTCTTAATTTCAGCTCAGGTCATGAGCCCGGGGTCATAGTTTCAAGTCCTGTGTCAGGAGCCTGCTTAAGATTCTCTCTTTCTCTAAAATAAAATTAAAAAAAAATTTTTAAGGGGACAAAGGGAGTAAGCACTACTAAGTATGGCAAGAACAAGGGAAAGTTTCAAAAAGAGGTTGAAAATGTATTTCTTTAATATACTGATGGGGATGAAACAGAGCATCTTTGCAGAATAACTTTTATATCAGTTAATTAGTATGAAGGTCCAAAAAGAAATTATTTTCACAGGCAATTCTGTCCAAGATCAAAAAATCAAGCTATAACATCTGTTTCCATTTTTATTAGCAATAACAATAAATACAAATCATTGCAAAAATAGCATGTTGGATGATGGAACAATAAAAAGAAAAATCCTTCTTATTTAAAAATTGTATGATTCCATGAAATTAAATGATTATAAATATATTTTAAAGACCTAGTTTTCTAGCCACCATTTGGTCCATCTATCTTCCATTATCTCTTTATTTCTTCCTTCATTGTACATTCAGTCAACAAATATTTATCAGGTATTCACTGCATATCAAGCACTGTTCCAAGCACAGGGGATAAAGTAATAAAAAAACATGCAAAATTCCTTGACCCCCTTGGAATTTACTTTCTAGTAGGGAAAACAAACAAGGCCAGGGATGGCCTCCCTGAGAAGGTCTTTATGTAGAGACTGGAAGTATGTGAGAGTGAGCCTTGTGGATAGCTGGAGGGAGAATGTTTCAAGGAGAGAAGTAACCACAAAGGCCCTGTGGTGAGAACATGCATGGTGTACTGGAGAAATAGCAAGGAGTACAGTGACTGGAGAGGAGTGAGCATGGGAGAGAGTAATAGGAGTTGAGATCAGAGAAGTACTGGGTTGTCAGAACATGGAGTGCCTCAGGGGTCTTGTAAGGCCTTTGGCTTTTATTAGGGTGACATGGGAAGCAAATGCATGTTTTGTTTCTTTTTAAATAAATAAAGTTTTTATTTTCAAAAAGTTCTAAATATATGGAAAAATTGTCAGGATAATGGCAGAGCTCTTCTATACTCTTTACCCAGCTTCCCCTAATGTTAATATCTTATATGATCATAGTGGATTTTTCCAAAATTAAGAAATTGACATGGTTATAATACTACTAAGTAAACTATAGACTCTGTTTGAGTTTATCAGTTTTTTCCTCTCGTGTGCTTTTCCTGTTTTCTAGATTCTGCTCCAAATGAGGATATCACATTGTATTTAGAACTGGAGGGTTTTGAGTAAAGGGCTGACATGACCTGACCTTCATTTTGCAATATTACTCTGGCTGTTCTATCTGTACTCAGAATGCATTTGCTATAACCAGTATTCCTATTTCATTTATATCAAAACAATGAATACCCATAATAAAAGTACTTATCTTGTGGTAGGTGCTGTACTAGTGCCTTATCCAGTGGTAGATGCTTTTCATTCAATCTGAGTAGATGCAACCCTTTAATTCCCAGCAGGTATTAAGGTAAATAAGCCATACATTTGAGAACATATACTTAAAGCCCTTACATGTTAAATAGAAGAAACCAGACTCATAAACAGGATCGTTGTTCAAGAGCACAATTAGATCAATTACCCAAACAGGGTCCATTGTACATTGAACATCTTTGGATGTTGCCTTTATATTCATTATAACATTGGTACAATTGGGTCAACTTATTTGGGTTCCAATTAAGTAGCACTGTATAGCACTGCATACTGACAAACCATTTTCACAAGAATTCCCATACCAATAATACACAAAATACACTACATCGGGCATTAGCTAGAATAGATTTTGTTTCTCAGACTTACGTGCGTGGAGACAGAAGGTCAGGGTGCCCTGGTTAACATAATGTCAGAATCATGCAATTTAAAATACCATGTGATCCAACCACATGTTTTAAGTAATTACCTATAAATCCAGATACTGATAAATTAAATCTCACCATTCCACAGACACCTTGCTGTCATTTCCATTAGTGTTAATGAGCCATTCCATTTTTCCTGGTAAATTTACTTAGAGACCACATAGTTGTCCAAATAATAGCTCCCATCTTTCCTTAACATTTCATGTTGAGATTTATTAGTCTGTTAATGAATTCCATCATCTGTCAGGGAGACATTTAATGGTGATGTGACAAAAGCACTACCTACTAAAATGACACACATAGTGTCCTATAAAATGTGTTTTAATTCATATTATTTGTTCTTCACATTTTTGGCATTTGTACACTTCTGCTACCAATTTTACAAAATAGTTTTAACAGTATTTAAGGTAAATTCTTATGAAAATAAATTATTTTCCTTTTCATTAGAGTATCTAGTTAGATCCTAGTATAATGATACATTTTTATCTTTTTATTTTCATTTAAAAATTTTTCAGTTTTAATTTATTTTTTAAATGTTTATTTATTCATTTACAGAGAGACAGAGACAGAGACAGAGACAGAGAGTGTGAGTGGAGGAGGGGCAAAGAGAGAGACATACATACAGAACCTGAACCAGGCTCCAGGCCCTGAGTTGTCAGCACGGAGCCCAATGTGGGGCCCAAACCCACAAACTGTGAGATCATGACCCGAGCTGAAGTCAGACACTTAACTGACTGAGCTACCCAGGCGCCCATAATTTTTAGTTTTTATTTAAATTCCAGTTAATTAACATACAGTGTAATATTAGTTTCAGGTGTACAACAGAGTGATTTAATACTTCCATATATCACCTGGTGCTCATCACAAGTGCCCTCCTTAATCCCCATCACCCATTTAACCCATCTCCCCACCCACCTCCCTTCTGGCAACCATCGGTTTGTTCTCCACAGTTAAGAGTCTGTTTCTGGGTCTGCCTCTCTCTCTTTTTTTCCCCCCTCCCATATGTTCATCTGTTTTGTTTCTTAAATTCCACATATGCGTGAAATCATATGGTATTTGTCTTTCTCTGACAGATTTATTTCGCTTAGCATAATATTCGCTAGCTCCATCCACATCGTTGCAAATGGCAAGATTTCATTAATTTCTATGGCTGAGTAATATTCCATGGATATATATGCCACCTCTTCTTTGTCCATTCATCAATTGGTGGACATTTGGGCTCTTTCCATACTTTGACTATTGTTTATAATACTGCTGTAAACACCAGAGTTCATGTGTCCCTTTGAATCAGTATTTCCTTATCTTTTAGGTAAATACCTAGTACTGCAATTGCTGGGTCATAGGGTAATTCTATTTGTAACTTTTTGAGGAAACTCCATACTGTTTTCCAGAATGACTGTACCAGTCTGCATTCCCACCAACAGTGTAAGAGGATTCCTCTTTCTCTGCATCCTCATCACAGCCTGTTGTTTCTTTGTATTGTTAATTTTAGCCATTCTGACAGGTGTTAGGTAATATCTCATCATAGTTTTGATTTGTATTTCCCTGATGATAAGTGATGTTAAGCATCTTTTCATGTGTCTGTTGGCCATCTGTATGTCTTTTTGTTTTAAAATTTTTAATGTTTATTTATTTTTTGAGAGACAGAGAAAAATAGAGCATGAGCAGGGGAGGGGCAGAGAGAGAGAGGGAGTTAAGGGAGTTACAGAATCCAAAGCAGGCTTTGAACTGTCTGCACAGAGCCCTATGCAGGGTTCAAACCCATGAACCATGAGAGATCATGACCCGATCTGAAGTCGGATTCTTAACCAACTGAGCCACCTAGGTGCCCCACAGTTTTTGGGGAATAATGTCTATTCATATCTCCTGACCATTTTTTTAAGCTAGGTTATTTGTTTTTTGAATGTTGAGGGTTTTTTAAAATTTACTTATTTATTTTGAGAGAGAGAGAGAGAAAGAGAGAGAGAGCAGGGAAGGGGCAGAGAGAAAGGGAGAGAGAGAGAGAGAATCTTAGGCTCCACATTGTCAGTGAAGAGCCCAATGGAGGGCTTGAACTCACAACCAGCAAGTTCATGAACTGAGCTGAAACCAACAGTCAACGCTTAACCGACTGAGCCACCCAGGTGCCCCTGGGTGTAGAGTTTTTTTAAGTTCTTTATATATTTTGTATACTAACCCTTTATCAGATATGCCATATGTCATCTTCTCCATTCTGCAGGTTACCTTTTAGTTTTTTTATTGTTTCCGTCTAGTATGAAAATCTCAGAAGTTTCTTCTTGACATCGAACCTATTAAGTACATTTGCTCCAACTTAAATATTATTTTATTGGTGGATTTACCATTCTGGGATTCATCAAAGTCAAGTCCCCCAAAGAAACAGGAACAGAATATGGATTTGTATAAGAACTATCAAAAATTTCTTATCATTTCTTAACTTTAGTAAAATTAGAAAATTCTTTAAAATTTAATTCCTTAAAAAAAAAGCAATTTTTTGGAAGTTAGTACCACTGGATAAACAGACTGAGAAGTGATGGAAGGAGGGTAATTTAAACAAGCAATAAATCATGTTTATGCAAATTTGACATAGAATTGCAATAAAACTTGATGTTACTTATGGTCAACTGTGGAGGCCAAGGTTCTTATGACAATTGCTGCATTAAAATTTGGAGAGTGTCTCTTTTTGGGTGAATGTCACAAGCTAATATTTTGCAATGCTTACCCAGAAGGCCTTTTCAACTTTGGGGTTGCACAAATCTATTGACCTGAGTGAAATCTCCCTCTCTTGTCATATGTTCACTCTAGTAAAAGGATGATGTGAGTTATGTTATCTGCTCTGACAGACAATCTTCGTGCCCTGGGGCTGTCTTTATTTCTTTTTCTGAATAGATACACAGTTTAAATAATTTTCTAATAGAATTTAACTGAAGCTTAGTCCTCTTGTAAGGTTTTAACATTTGAAATTATAGCAATAACTTCAATCACAGTAACTTCTACAGCAGAAATGCATGCTTAAATTTGTGTGATTTACATTAAAGTACCATCATCCCTTGATAGATATTGGGCACATCTATGAAATATGAAAATAGCAAACAGTCTATTCTTTCCTCTCTGTTATTATAAATACTTCCTTAAGGAAACTATCCATTGAATATGTCACTTCAAGATAGCATTGTCCAATAGGATCACCTCTCCTAGATGTCAAAAAAGAGGAAATGAGCAAATGTATTTACCTGCCAACACCTATAATACCTATAAAATTGCAGCCATTTATTATAGTTGTGTGTGGCCCTTCATCTATGAAATTGATATTAGTTGCTATGAGTAGAATAGTAACTACTGGTTACTGTATAGATAACATCTGCTTATCTTCACAGTAGTCCATTGTATAGTAGTAGTAATAATAATAGCTAATATTTTTGTAACACTTACTATATGCTTAATAACATTCTGATTACTTGTATTTATATGGCTGAAAAATTTTGACACTTTCTTATGTCATCCTTTGTGATCAATGAGCCATCTTAAAAATAGTCAGCCAAATTATAGCATCCAGTGGTGAAGCCCGGAAAACATCATACATAATTCAATGGTTATTTTGCCTTGTAATATTCCTACCCATGACATAGAACCCATTAGCATTATCCTTTGATTTTAACCACTGATACTAACTGGCCTATAAATCATTAAGAGTCTCAGACTTAAATATATAGATTCATACACATATCATAAAATACATATGCACATTAGGATCTTAATATATCAGTGTGTTTTATACTCTATAAAAGCAGCTTTTGGGATAGAGTTTTAATATCTGAAACAAACCAAAAGTTATCTATTATTTATGACTATCTAGCTGTAGAACCAATGATTTGAAAATCAATGGCAAATGATCAACTTCATATACAAATCAGAAACCTACTTAAGTCAGTACAATTCTGCCTTTTCCGCTTCACTTGCCTTGCACCCCAGCACTTTATTAAATTTTATGGGCTTATTTGCCCTAGAAGTCTAGATTCAGTATTTGCAATCATCTTTCACGATAGTGCCCTTTCAGTAAGTCTCACATATTCCACCCACCAACCAGAAAGTTGAACTACAGAGCAGTTGTTTCTTGATTACACCCAGGGGATAATACTAACTAAAATGAGAAAATGTTTACACATGAGCAGATTTGAAGCCAAATGGACAATGATTCCCTGGACGTTACACCAAGTTCATATTTACCCACATTTTCAGAACAAATATATTGTTTCTTGTTTAAAACAAGTAATATAAAACTGGAACTAAACGAGAAAATCTGAATGTTGGGCAAGTATAACTGCACAATTTATTTTTAAATATAAATTCTCATTGTGAGAAGCTCCAATATCAGCCCTCCTTCACCACATCCACTATCTCTAAACCGAGACCAAATCATCTCTTTAGAGGACTATGGAGAGACTCACCGTCAAGACCAATATTATGCAAAAAGCTAATCGGTGAAAAAATTTATATTGTTTATCATCTTTGGCAAAAATACAGATTCCTCAAGAGTTCTTGCTTCGGGACTGGTTTCGAGCTTCCCATCTCATCTATCCTTACTTTTGAGCAAATAGTTATAATTAATTCTCTTAATTTTACCTTCTTTACCTACTTTTTCTTTCCCTGAGGTAGGAATGCAAATACAGAATGAAATGGCCAAATATAAATAATAGTAAGAGGAGGATAAAACAATGCTTCCCTAATTTGAAAAGTTTTATATTATACTGAATTATATTGAATTATCCTTATTATACTGGAATTCTATTGGCCTTCATGACAAAAAGGAACCATCTATCCAACACTAAAAAGTAAAGAATGTTCCTAACTGACAGAAAAGTGTTGGATATGCTTAAATCTCATTCTTATGTATTGGTGGTCAGAAGAACACATTGAAATAAATTAGGTAGCAGGATATTTAAAATTAACTTTGGTGTTGGAATCAATATGATCTTAGATCTAACACTTACCTCAAGCTTTTATCTTACTACATAAAAAGCAATAAATATAGGGGATGCCTTATTCACTGACCCTTAACAGGTTTCCTTAATGGACATCCTGGATTTTAAAACTTGAATTTTAGTTTTACCCATATTAGACTTTTTACTCATTCCTACTTGTAAAATTTTAAATAAAGTTTTTGGTTTGAAGGGACAGTATGCCATCTTTGAAACTGTGATTACTGGCTTGCTTATGTACAGTTATATTATTGCAATGTTTTAGAAGCAAATAAAGGAATCATAATTGTTCAACAGATGAAATAGTTTTACTTGAATATTCCACCGTTCTGTGTGGTAGTGATGAAAGGTTAGCGTTTAGTCTGACAAGAACACCACATTTCATTTACTATATATCATACTTTCCCTATCAGTAAAATTCATTCAATTATGCAAATATTTACTGAGCCCTTATGATATGCTAGAAGCAGTTCTAGGCTCTAAAATTACAATGCATTTTAAATATCTTATTTGTAAAGACCTGTTTTCATTAGAAAGCCCTATTTTTTTTTGCATTTATTTATTTTTGAGAGAGTGAGACAGAGCATGAGTGGGGGAGGGGCAGAGAGCGAGGAAGACACAGAATCCTAAGCAGGCTCCAAGCTCTGAGCTGTTAGCACAGAGCCCAATATGGGGCTCGAACCCATGAACTGCGAGATCATGACCTGAGCTGAAGTCGGATACTTAACCCACTGAGCCACCCAGACGCCCCTAGAAAGCCTATTTAACAGTAACTCATCTTCAGCTATTAGTCTTAAAACATTTTCCTTTAATCACCTGTAGATGTTCACCACTTATAGAAAATTACATTATCTACTGGATATAGAAATAGTTTCCCACTTTCAAAAGTCAGAAAGAACTCTATTGTTTGCTTCTCCTATTTCATGCAACAAGGACAATATGATTCAGGATGATGTTTGTTCCTGAAACTTTTCCATTTTTATGTTTGTTTTAACAGCAGTCTAGTGACTCCTTGGGAAATGAATAAAGGGTGATAGAAAGAAAGTCCATTTACAAATGAAATGGTAGTTACTTACCCTAGATTCAGGTTCAAGTCAGAAAGGCAGAGGCTTTTGTTAAAACTCTAAAAAATAATGATTTCTTTTCCAGCATGTTTTTCAGATTATCGATCTCAAGGTCATGTAATAATTTTTACAATTTCTTTTTAGCTTTGTGCCAGCAACAAAAGCTATTCGTCACTGGCCTTGGGAAGGGATCAAGAGGTTGAAAAGGAGGCATGTGGATGTTGTAAGTAATTTGCAAGAACACTAATGATTTCATAGTGTATGTGTGTATGCATTCACCGATCAACTAACAAGAAACTAAAGAATTTACAATAAATCATATTGAATAGCTATAAGAATAAATTTACAGCTAAAGAATAAATTTATTGAATAAATTTACTCAATAAATTGAATAGCTATAAGAATAAATAAATTTTTTGAATTATTTTTAAAGTAATTATTAATATTTGAGCCATTCTGCCTTTTTTAGTCTCCCAAGGTAAAATGATACAAGATATTGGTATCAATATTAAATATTACCTTTAGGGACAACTCTTTTAACTGATAGTCTTTGTATCTATAGTCCCCTAGAAAATTTCTTTCATTATGTTCAGATTCCTGGCTGGAGATCTACTAAGAATAGAGTAAGGAGCATATCCAGAACTGTGGATAATCAACAGAAACTTTAAGTCAAAAACGAATACTAGTGTGTGGGATTGCACTTTCAAGGAAGCAGCTTTTTGTATTAAGGCATTTCACTAATTCATTTGTCTTCCTTAAGTTTGCTGATATTCATTCTGTCAAAATTCAGTTACCCAGAGTTTGGAATATGGTCCAGAAATATGTGGTATTTGTACTAAAGAAAGGGCATTGAATACTTATGGAGAGCTTGGGGAAAAGGCTGTAAAGATAAGCTTGGTTGCCATGGTCTTTGCGTTCTCACTTTCTGAAATCACCAATGTTACCTCCTTTTAACCTATCTTATCTAATACCCCCTGCATTTTAGAAGAGATCTCTTGAATGGCATTGTCCAGTGGCCTGCAAACCCCAAGTTAGACCTATGCATGGATTGGCTTGGCTTCTTGACCTCTCCCATTCCAAGCTTTGGTTCTACAGACTTCCACAGTCTCTCTTTTGTCCTAGATTGTAGATAGGGCAATAACTAGACTCCAGTGAAAGATATAAAGGTGGCTTGGTGATCTGTGAGTTAATGTGGTTATCCAGACTGTACTCAATGGTACCTCTCAACTGTCTTTCCTGACCGTTTGTGGCCAACCTCAAGAGGCTGAAGCTCCATAGTTCAATAAGATATTTAGAAACAGGAGTCCCTAGGGGCCTCTGTAGTCTGACTGCTGATGTTACCCCTGTCGTCTGGAGTCAGGAGCTCTGGCAGATCCTCAGACTCCAGCCCAGATTCTCTACAAATGAGAGGCCTGAAGAAATATTAATTTACTATGTTCAAAGCTTTCTAAAACTCTACTTTTAGTATCACTACAACCTCTAGCTATTAGTGCCATTTGTCCTCTACTGTCAGTTCTGTTATCTGATGTGCAGCTTGGAGGCCTGGCTGTTGTGTACGCACAAAGGAAAACTCAGAAGTTATGTAGAACTATTGATTTTTTTTCTCATCCTAGAAAAAATTGTTTTTCCTGGAAATTCGGCTATATGGTACCGCAGGGATGGAAGGTAAGAAAGAGCCTAGCCAAACAAAAATATGACTTTTCATTTTTGTCCTGAGCACTTTCACTTACTTCATGTGTAAAAATCATTTAATTCAACAAATATTTATCAAACCCCTATAATGTGGCAGACACTGTTCTAAGTACTAGATGTTATCAGTGAACAAGACTAACTACTTATTGTCATCAAGCTTATAGTGACTTCACAGGGTTGTTGTGGTAATTTAGACATGCAATATATTTGGCATAGTTCCTGGCATATAAAAACTATGTTAGATGCAGATTATGTTTAATAGAAAATAGGACAAATGGCAATGTTCCAGGCAGAGCTTAATTTAATCATCATTTGTCATTGCTGTGATGAATATTGTAAAAATGAAAGATTTAGATTGATACTTTCTAAGTCAAAACATGACAAAATATATCCTTAGAGTCAGTTGCAAAATGACATTAATCTATCAGTTGATATTCTGATTTTCACAGCAATATTCTAGTGCGAGTATTAACTTAATCCTAGCATAATTTACAAAATTTAAATATTAGTTCTGTTACAGCTGCCTTTTTCCATTTTTGAATAATGCTGAGATCTCATCCCAAGGGTAAGTTCTCTTTCCTAAGAAAAGACACATATTTGATGAAAAGGATTCTGTGAAATATTTAAGATGCTTAAAAAGAGAAATTTGCAATACGATTGTCCATTATTAAAATATGCCTCAATCTTTCAAGTAATGGTTCCATTTTTTGCTATGAATGAGACTCAGTTGAAAATCAGGTTTCAATTGCCTTTGATCTTTAGAAATTGAAGATATCTGACAACTTGCAGAATTATAGAGGAATTATAGAGTTCCCTTTTTAAAAGTTTGACACTTTTAATAATAATCACCTTATTTTATGTTAAAATCTTCAATAGTGTAATAAAAATATTATTATTTGTTATGTAAGGAAAGCCTATTGAAACTACAAAGACCAGAAAGTGAATCATAGGAGAATCATGAGATTAGCAGCACTACCAAACAAGAAGATAAAAAGATGCCTAATGAAACTTAATTTTTCCCAATGATTAGAATATTACAACCATAGTGCAGTTATAAGACATGCAATACATACATAATAAGAGACAATCCACATTAAATTTTAAAATCTGTTATAATCTTAATCAAGGAAAGGAATTCTTTATCATATATATATCACATATATATTCATAAATATTTATGAAATAAGCACTGGTACTGTTTGGCAATGGTGGGAAATTTCCTCAAAGTGTTCTTCTTAGGAATGGATAATCCTGACCATTAAAATGCAACCTAATACAGAAAATTCATCATAAGAATTGAGACCTTCTAATCATATGTGCTGTTCCTTTTAAGTTCCAAATGATACTTTTCTCAAAGACATCTTTATCTTTCTCTACATGAGTTTATATTTGTTTTAAAATATCTCAACTAATTACAAATAATCCAGGATGACTCAAGACTTGTGTTAAGGGCAGTATCTTGAATTTTGGTGCCCAGGTTTCTTGACATAGCCACGGTAGACCCTTTTGTGTGTCAGAAACATTGCAAAACCTGCAAAACTTTCCCATTCAATCTATGAACCCTGTGATCATTCAAAATGCATAAATGTGACACATATTTACAATAAAACAGTTATGTTCTTTCTATTTATATCCAAACCCATTTTATGAAGACTATTTTGTAGTAAGTTGCAATGTCTCATTAACCTCATTCTGCAGATGGAGAAAAGGAGGAAGGAATTGTTTGCCTTTCTACTGTCTTCAGGTTGATATAATGGTTTGTGCTTTGTCTAACAGAATGACTTTAGCAATCTAAATTTTTTTAACATTTATTCATATTTTGAGAGACAGAGGATGAGTGGGGGAGGGGCAGAGAGAGAGGGAGGCAGAATCCGAAGAAGGCTCTAGGCTCTGAACTGATGGCACAGAGCCCGACGCAGGGCTCAGGCTCCCAGACCATGAGATCATGACCTGAGCTGAAGTTGGACACTTAACCAACTGAGCCACCGAGGCGCCCCTGACTTTAGCAATTTAAAATGGAGTATAATCTCTCAGACTACTGTGAGCAAATGAGTACAAGCTGTGGTTAATAAAACTTCCTTCAAGGTAATTTGGGTGATCTAGAAAACTCCTTTAAGGGAGCTAAAAAAAAAAAAGTGTCATTTGGAAAAAGACAGTATTATATCTAATACCCTGAGATGTTTTCCGTATGACGCCCTAATGGACGATATGCTAATCAGGAGGGTAGGAGGGGTAATTTAACAGGCCTTTCTAAAGGCCTGCCTAGCTGCATATCATATCATGCTACTTCATGTAGCATAGTACTTATTAACTTTGATTTTTTCTTATTTAATTAATAGTAATTAATGTGTTTATTTATTGTCTGTCTTCCTTTACCAGAATGTAAAAGGTAGCTGAGGAGGTGACATTTAAACAGACAATTATGGGATAAGGAAGAGTCTAGGAAGTATCAGGGAGCAATACTACAGCCAGAGTAATAGCTCATTCCAAAGCCCTGTATTGAGAATGAGTTTGGTATGTTTGAATAAAAGAAAGGACAGAATATCTAGGCATAACAGAGTAGAATAGTGTAAAAGATTTCAGGGAAGCAAAGGCCAGGTCACATAGATCTTGGTAAATCAGTATTAGGGGTGTTCTGGTTGATTTTTCTTTCCCCAACAAAGAGGGTAGAATCCCTTGAGACAGCCCCAGTCTCTCCTTGAGAGTCCTTCCTCCACTAGGTGTTACAAAGCAAGAATAAAACTGAAGCTGTGTGCTGGACAGCATAAGCTTTATTCAGTGTTCAAAGAATGGAGAAACAGATCTGAGTTTACAAATCAACTTTGCTGACTCTAATGGTGCCCCATTGTAACAAGATATCTAGACTTACTAACTTGTAATTTAAACCTTTCCATTGACCCATGTCAATCCCTTTTCCCACTTCTTCCCTTTTCATAGACAGAATAATTGCTCATTATTTTCTCCAGGTAAGCCTTGCTTATTTCCATCTTCTATAACTTCACATAGATTAATCTCCCAATCTAAAATACTTTCTCCTCTTGATTCTACCCATTATTTATGGCCCCAGTTGGCCTTCCACAAAAATACAAGGGTAATCCTCCATTCGTCTGAAGTGTGTGGCATCTATGTTGCTTTAACTTCTACAGAGCAGTCTCCTTGTATTTTGCTTTCTTAGGAAGTATTTCTACACACCTATCTCCTCTGTTTTGTTCCTTTATGTATCCATCACCTCTAGCATATACCTGGCACAAGTCTGGTGTTCATTACATATTTGTTTAGTGTGTGATGAAAAGATTAATTAATATGCATTGTTGGTTATCATTTATGTATTTTTTCCATCTTTTCATCTGAATTGTATGCTCTCTACAGCAAAAACCAGGTCTTATATTTCCCATTCTATCATTCATAACATCTAGTGAGGTGACCTAGAGAAAGTAATAGATTAAAAAATTAGCAATTCCTGTTTTCCTAAAATGCATCTCTTTGCCTGTCCTGACTTTTCACTGATTCATGTAGCTTTGACAGGTATGGGCGGAGAGGGGTGGTGGAGGGGTGAAAATAGAAACATTGTCTCTGCTCAAATTTGAGCTGTGGGGGATGTGATCCATGTATCTGGTAAAACCTTCTGGCAAACTCAAACCTAAAGATGCTTTTAAGAAACACTTTCTAAAAAAAAAAAAAGAAACACTTTCTGTAATTGTGGAAATTTGCCAACCCTACTCTGGTAAGTAGATCCTATGCCTAGGAGCAATATTGGACTATTCTTAAACACTTCTAATAAATGAGTATGTAATAGACATACAGATAATTTCTATGTAATAAAGAACTTGAGATTAATAATAATCATTCAGTCCTCCCATAAATTTTAATGAGGAAACTGAATTGACCATAAGGCAATTTGATTATTAAAAAAAAAAAATCAGTAGTAGGCAGCCATGGTTTAATCTAAAGGCCATCAGAATATGAAATGAAGGACCTGGATTCAAGTTCTAATACATTCCTTAAGTAGATTATGACTTTGGAGAAGTTGCTTAAATTCTCTGAAATGTAATTTCCTTATCTTCAAAGTAGATATGACCAGAAAGACTGTGAGGAAAGAATGAGATGGTGCATGAGAAGGTCTTTGAAGGTATATATGCCATATGTTAATAAGGTGGCCAAAACATAGTTTAAGAGAAGGAAAATGCGGGGTGCCTGGGTGGCTCAGTCGGTTAAGCGTCTGACTTCCGCTCAGGTCATGATCTCACAGCCTGTGAGTTTGAGCCCTGCGTGGGGCTCTGGGCTGACAGCTTGGAGCCTGGAGCCTGCTTCGGATTCTGTGTCTCCCTCTCTCTCTCTGTCCCTCCCCTGCTCGTGCTCCATCTCTCTCTCTCTCACTCTCTCAAGAATAAATCAACATTAAAAAAATTTTTTTTTTAAAAGAGAGAAGGAAAATGCATATGTAGCTCCAGTAAATCACAGGCATGTTACCTTACTTTTTTCTGTTGCTTATCAGGCATTGTGCCCCTCTAAGAAATAATCCATTTCTGGCTGATTCCTTTCACATTGGCGATTTTTGTTATGGTTGTTGTGTCAGACCCCAGAGAGTTATTCTGAATTGTCACTTGTGTTCATATGGGCACCCCTCCATTAGTGTTGGATTCTAGTATTCATAGTACTAGTTTTCCTTTAGTATGGCAGCTGGTAAGCAAATAGCACCCTCAATTATGTCAATAGCTCTTAAAAAAGCAGATTAAAAAATTCATTAGCATCTCTGTATTATCTTAACAACAAGCGACCAGTGAAAGTCCAGGAAACCACTTACATCACATTAGACACCTTTGAGCATCTTTTATAAACGTAGTTATAGTCTTAATGTCTCAGCTGTTGCAAATCATACAAAAGTAATTGGAATGTATTCCTTAGAGAAAAAAAATTCAGTAAGTAAATATTTCTTTTAAGTATGTTAGAAAATAAGCTAGCTAGCAGAAAGCTATGACAGAGGAGTAAAATATGTTATTCAAAGTATTAATTATATATATTAACTAGTACATACTATAATTCTATTAAGTTTAGAAAGGAGATCAGGGTTAATTTTATTATCAAGTGCCCTTGGCTCTATTCATTTAATAGTAGAGGATACAAAATCTATCAAAGTAAAAAAAAAAAGTTTAAAGCAATTTAAAATTGCTTTAACAAGAACATAAATTAAGTTTTTCGGGGTATTCTTCCCAGAGTAAGTGCAGTGTCATCACTTTAATAACAACTAAAACTAAATTTAGACTTTTGAGAAAAATTTTTTTTTTCTGAAGAAACACAGACCTTGAAAATACCTTGGGAGACATTACTAACCTCTCTGGAAATTAATGAATCCTTATAATATTCCTAAAGGGTATGGGAGATTTTCTAATTCTATATTGCAGGTGGGAAACCAAAGAGCTTGGCCAAGTTTCTATTTTTAGGGATGGGCTGACCAGGACTCTTATAATGCTCTTCCCTTTCAGTTTTTCCATCATTTGGCCTTGTCTTTTTTTCTCTTCTACAGAGTGAGCAGATAACAAATATTTGTTCTTTGTTTTGGACTCTCATTTCAATCACTAAAGCTCCTAAGCATACTCTGGACTGTTTAGAGCTAAATGAAAATCTTAATTTCTAGCATGCAATATTATACTTTCTAATTATTTGAGGCCCAACCTGTTGGATTATACATGCCTGCGTGCATTCACATGACACTCTGACATCAGTCTGAGCCATGTGACTCTTAGGCCAGTGGAATACAAGTGGAAGTGGCATACACCATGTATGTCCAAGCAGAAGCTTTGAGAACCATAGTGTGCTTCAGCCATCTTCCCTTCCTCTATGATGACAAGGGAATAGCCAGATAGGAACTGCTCCTTTTAGCTTGGGTCTTAGAAAGAGAAGATAGGTAGAATGGAGCTGCAGCTGATCCACAAATGACTCATAACATGAATAAGAAATAAGTCTTTATCATTGGAAGTCATTGAGATTTTACAGTTGTTTGTTAATGCAAATAACCGACCAGAATTTGGTAATACACAGTCCTCACCACATTGTGATAGATTTTAAAAAGGACTGTTTTAGGTCTAACACATAGAAAGAGGTATTCAGTTAGAAATTTTCATAAAAGCTTGATATATGTATTTGGTTCGTTGTCACTGGATTTTCATCGTCTTAATTATAGTTTTGTCCAGGCACTCGGATAAAAGAATTATGTGTCCTTTAGAAAGGACACAAAGGTTATGTGGCACTTCAGCGTGGCACTCTGCTATACAAAACCAGATAAATTTCAGTAGATACTTTGCATTTATAGGTATAAAGCTGACCACATACAAGTGATTGTTAAATTTGTAACTTGGGGTGATTTGTACTTTTGCTGAGGCATCTCTTTGAATGGTCTTCTTGGTGAGGGTGCCCGGCTGGCTCAGTTGGTTGAGTGTCTGACTCTTGATTTTGGCTCAGTCATGATCTCATGGTTCCTGAGACTGAGCCCTGCATCGGGCTGGCAGCATGAAGTCTACTTGGGATTCTGTCTCCTCTCTCTCTAGCCCCCCCTAACCCCTACAAATGCACACACTCTCTCAAAATAAATAAATAAACATCAAAAGAAGAAGTTTATGAATGGTGTTCTTGGTGAACTTGTGAGTCTGGCACTATGCATGTCACTGAACTTGGGGGAAGGCCTAGTTCAGTGTCCTTCAAAGCATAGTCCTTGGACCAGCAGTATCAGAATAACTTATGACTTTGATAGACATGCAAATTCTCAGATTTTACCACAAACCTACTGAATCAGAAACTCTTGGGTTAAAGCCTAACAATCTGTTTTAACCAGGCCTCCTGGTGATTCTGGTGCTGGTTAAAATCTGAGAACCACTGGCCTTACCATTTTCTATAAATGCCTTTGCTACTCTCTCTATCACGTGGTGGGACAGGATCTAGAAATCAAACCTTTAAAAGCACCCTTGTTATTCTGGATACTGGTGGCTCATTTTCACTGGCTTACATTTTAAGAGATAAAATAATAGCGTTATTCAGAATATAACTTCACAGTATTTAAGTGGACACTTGGAAAGAACTTAGAATACAGCAATTATCAAGGGTCTCACATGTATGCAATTTAAAGTATTAATTGATGTCCAAATAATCACTATCATAATGAATATTGGCTTCTATAAAAGAGCAAAACCATAAATGTGGTCCCAGAGTGTCTCTTCTGACATCCACAACAAGGAGTTAGGCCTGCAAAGAACACAAAGCATGAAGTTCCAATCCCTGCTTTTCTCTACCTCACATTTTACCTGCCTGCTCACCCTTTGGGGCTGGAGGCTCTGAGGAGGAAGATAGGAGACTAGGAGCCCAAAGTTTGGAAAATAGCTTCTTAGGGGCAGATGCCTTAAATTGAAACATGAAAGCAGAAATCAGAGTCAGGTTTGGAAAGGTAGCTCTGACTGGGTTCTGGCCAGGATGAAGAAGGATTTGAATCGGAATCTCCCCGCTCAAACAATAGTCAACAAGAAAGAAAAAGGAAATAAAAGGCAGAAAGGAAGAAAGAAGGAAGCAAGGAGAGAGGGAAGAGAATGAGTTGTCAATCACAGTCTGTTGGAAGGAAAGAAGGAAGGGAATGAGTTGTCAATCACAGCCTGTTAGATGGCTAACTTCCCATCTTTTATGCCAACATTATGCGAGTATTAAATCAGCACTGAAGACCATGACCTGCTGCTGGTCTTAATGCAGCAGAATATTTCCTGTGCTGTGAATGCAAGCACCGTGGGAGCAGGAAACTTGTCAGTCTAGTTGCCACTCTACTCCAAAGCCCTGACTAACCAGTGAAGCCCAAAGACAGCTTTCTGTGAAGCTAAGCCTCAGGCCTCTTGCCCTGCACAGGTCTCTTTCAATATACATGATTTTATTTTTGTGATTTTGTATTATTTTTCTTAAAGAGGATGCCACAAATTGTATAAGCTTCAGATCTTCTCAAACACGGGCCTGCCTCTGGTTTGGAGGTAATAAGTAGAGGTGAAATCTGCTTGGACAAAGGTGGGAGCATGGAAGGAGAAAAGAATAGATCAACATGTTAGAAGACAATCAGCTGTACCTGCTGACTGACTGGATTGTGGAAGGAGAAAAAGGAATTAAAAAATAAACAATTCTATTTCTTTCTTTGATGGTATTATTAAGTTCAAAGATTAAATCATCTGTAACAGGCAAGATATCTGGATATCAACTAATATAAAATAGGCATCTCAATGATACCTTTCTTGCCAAAGTGGAGAAATAGGTACATTCTACTATAATTCAATAGAGTAAAAACTTGTTAAGTCACTGTACCAAATTACAATGATTGAAGATTTAACTAAATCTAGAGGTTTCTAAGTTATGTCAAACGCTTAGGTCTTTATACCTCTTCTTTTCAATATATTTGTCAATGGTTTGTACCAAATTATAAGTATATGCTCAATGCATTAAGATATGTGATGTGATTTTGAAAAGACCAGAAGATTAAACTGAAAACTGAAAAGGAGGCAGAAATAGATTCTAAATCATTTTAATTAGGGTATATGACCTGACAGCAATATTGTTAAAACTGAGTTCACTTTGTGTCAACTGTGTGATGTCCACCTATAAAGGCTAATGTCATCTAGGCCACATTAATAGAAGTGGTTTCTAGACTCTAGAATAAAGGAGTGGTAAGGACACCTTAGCGGTGTTAGGTATCCGACTTCAGCTCAGGTCATGATCTCATGGTTTGTGGGTTTGAGCCCCTTTTCGCCCTCTGTGCTGACAGCTCAGAGCCTGGCACCTGCTTTGGATTGTGTGTCTTTCTTTTCTCTCTTTCTGCCCCTCCCCTGCTTGTGCGCTGTCTCTCTCTCTCTCTCAAAAATAAACACTAAAAAAAAAATTCGAATAAAGGGTTGGTAGCCTCATTTGGCTCTGCAAAGTTCACTACTATCTTTAAAGAGCGGGTTGTTAATATGTTCTGTCTGATACTTCAGGTTCTATTTAAGCCCCAAGAATATAATTAGGATGAATATCAGCAGGTTTAACTTTTATTATGATAATTTTTTAGTAAGATATAAAATATAGAAGCATGGGTGTGAATTATCTGTTGTATATGTTCAATCATAGGCTGGAAGACAACCAGTTGACAGGCATTTTTAGGGGAGATAAGCATTAGATAGTTGGTTATTTCATGTAATTTAAAGTACCTATTTTTAAGGTAGCTCAGAGTTTTCAAGATTCTATCACTCTATGACTCCTTGATAATTTTTATTTAAGTTCCAGGTTGTTGGTCCAACTCCTTCTAAGTTGTTCTTTTGACTCCTAATTGAATTGGCAGGAATTCACAGCATTTTCCTTTCTGTATTTTCAGTTTCATTTCATGAATCTTAAAGATAAATTCTTATTGAAAACTGATCTACTACTTATTCTTCTGTTGAAGTAGAATTCAGTTTATTTACCCATAGTAAAGCTCAATAAAGTGAAGTTTCTGGCATAATTAAAAAGTTTAAATAAGATATTGTTACAAAAAAAGACAATGTATAGACACTCATGGTGAAAGTCCCATTCAGCTTATAAACTATAACCTTATCATTCTAGAGTTTTCAGCTCAAGTTTTCAGTCTTTCCTTGAGAAAGGCTCTGTAGTCATAGCTACCAAAGTTCTCAGCCAAGAAACCGTCCATATAGCATTAATAAATCCTAAGATCAACCATCTTTTGCCCAGAATTATTCTAGAAAATACTCTTTTAAGAATTATTTTTCCAGGGGCTCCTGGGTGACTCAGTTGGTTAGGCGACTGACTTCGGCTCAGGTCATTATCTCACAGTTGGTGAGTTCAGGCCCCAATTCAGGCTCTGTGCTGACGGCTCGGAGCCTGGAGCCTGCTTCACATTGTGTGTCTCCCCTCTCTCTACCCCTCTCCTCCTCACAGTCTCTCAATAATAAATAAACGTTAAAAAAATTTTAAAAAAAGAATTATTTTTCCATTTGAGATGCATAAGCCAAATTTTCACAGCAAAAGCATTTAGGGTCTTGTATTACTTGGACTAGTAGCACTTACTTAATTCTCTTAAAAGTCAATAAATAAAAAGGACATTTAATAATAAATGAGACAGTTATAATTAACTTTAATAAGCGGTTAGTATTAACAAACCAGTCTTTCATAAACAAAGAATGGATGACCTAATTTAGTTTTAATTTTATTGTTTCTATGAAAGAAATTAATTCTTCAATATAATCACCATAATTAAAAGGGAAAAATGTCTATCGATTAGTTGAAGTTATTTAAATATCATGTACAGCCATGGGAAATGGTGGAAAAAAAAGTCAAGATGAGCAATCAATAATCATGTTCAGAAAATAACCAAATCAAATAGTAAGTCTAACTGAATACAACCATTATAAAGAACGAAAAGAGATAAAAGATAAAAGCATTTATAATATATTTATGACAGCATTTATAATGTATTTGTTTTTTTATACCCCATCATCCCTGTAAATCAGGGTTTTCCCTATTACTTCACCAGTCTTCATAAGAAACTTGGAAATGGAAGAGTACATTTGACCTCTAGATTATAACTGGCAGTTTACTCTTTGAAACTAAAGCTGTCATCACACTATCCAGGAATACTTGCAATCTAAATGCTACCTTCAAAAGAATCAGTAGAGAAAGACATATTCATTAAAAATAAGGTTGGGGGCGCCTGGGTGGTGCAGTCGGTTAAGCGTCCGACTTCAGCCAGGTCACGATCTCGCAGTCCGTGAGTTTGAGCCCCGCGTCAGGCTCTGGGCTGATGGCTCAGAGCCTGGAGCCTGTTTCCGATTCTGTGTCTCCCTCTCTCTCTGCCCCTCCCCCGTTCATGCTCTGTCTCTCTCTGTCCCAAAAATAAAATAAAAACGTTGAAAAAAAAATATTAAAAAAGCAATAAGGTTGTAGTAAAATGACCACCTTTAAATCACTCATTATATGTATTGTAGGCTGTAACTGAATAGTGGTCTACCATTATTCCATTATAATTAACATGTGAAAACTCTGAAGCAATCATCAATATTTACTTTTATAGAATCAATAGCAGGTAAATATGTGGAACGTTAGGGCCTAGTGAAGTATTTAAAACAAGAACAAATTGTGTACTTATCATAAATTCAAAAATTTATTTTAAGGGTATTATTAGACATTGTCATCATCATCATCATCTATTATATTTAATTACTACCTTGGAGCTGAATGTTTACCTCACAACTCACCTATGGTGTTGCAAATCCAATAGTGTCTCAGTAATAGAAAGAAATTCTTAATAAGTAGTTGGTAGACTCCTATTCAGACATGGCTTTTATGTTCACTGTAATACCATTAGCAGGGCTCAAGCATAACAAATAAGAGCTGTAGACTTTAGTGACTCACTAGAGAAGAAACCACAAATTAATTGAAGCATAAACCAGTGTCTCTGCACAAATGCCTTCTTCTTTGAGAAGTCTTTCCTGATCACTTTTTGAAACTAGCCTCTTCTGTGGTGTTGGTGGTTATTTCTCCTCTCTCACTTGTAATTTTATTTATTTGGGTCCTTTCTCTTTTCTTTTTGATAAGTCGGACTATCAGGCTACAGTTTTCTAAGTTGTTTTTTTTTTTTTTTAATTTTTTTTTTCAACGTGTATTTATTTTGGGGACAGTGAGAGACAGAGCATGAACAGGGGAGGGGCAGAGAGAGAGGGAGACAGAGTATCAGAAACAGGCTCCAGGCTCTGAGCCATCAGCCCAGAGCCCGACGCGGAGCTCGAACTCACAGACCGCGAGATCGTGACCTGGCTGAAGTCGGACGCTTAACCGACTGCGCCACCCAGGCGCTCCTAAGTTTTAATTTTTTCAAAGAACCAGCTCCTGATTTCATTGATCTGTTCAATTGTTACTTTAGTTACTATATCATTTATTTCTGCTCTAATCTTTATTATTTCCTTCCTTCTGTTGGCTTTAGGCTTCAGTTGTTCTATTTCTAGCTTTTGGGTGTAAAGGTAGGTTGTTTATTTGAGATTTTTAGTGATGAAAGAAATTGAAGACGACACAAAGGAATGGAAAGACATTCCATGCTCATAGATTGAAAGAACAAATATCATGAGAATGTCTATACTGTCCAAAGCAATCTACACATTTAATGTAATCCCTATCAAAATACCAACAACATTTATCATAGAGCTGGAACAAACAATCCTAAAAATGTATGTGGAACCACAAAAGACCCTGAATGACCAAAGTAATCTTGAAAAAGAAAAGCAACATCACAAGCATCACAATTTCAGAATTCAAGGTATGTTACAAAGCTGTAGGGATCAAAATAGTATGGTATTGTCACAAAAATAGATACATTGATCACTAGAAGAGAGAACCCAGAAAAAAACCCACAACTATATGGTCATTTAATCTTTGACAAATCAGGAAAGAATATCCAATGGGATAAAGTCTCTTCAACAAATGGTGCTGGGAGAATTGGACAGTAACATGCAACAGAATGAAAGTGGACCACTTCCTTACACCATACACAAAAATAAATTCAAGATGTATTAAAGACCTAAATGTGAGACAGGAAACCATCAAATCCTAGAGGAGAACCCAGGCAGTAACTTCTTTGACACTAGCTGTAGCAACTCCTTTCTAGATATGTCTCCTGAGGCAAGAGAAGCAAAAGCAAAAATAAACTATTGGCACTTCATCAAAATAAAAAGTTTCTGCACAGTGAAGGAAACAATCAACAAAACTAAAGGGCAACTTACATAATGGGATAAGATATTTTCAAAAGACATATCTGATAAAGGGTTAGGATAAAAAATATATAAAGAACTTCTAAAACTCAACACCTATAAAATAAGTAATCCAGTTTAAAAACAGGCAGAAGACATGAATACACATTTTTCCAAATAAGACAGGCAAATGGCCAACAGACACATGAAAAGATAACTAACATCACTCATCATCAGGATACAAATCAAAATTACAATGAGATATCACCTCACACCTTTCAGAATGGCTAAAATCAACAACACAAGAAACAACAGGTGTCGGCAAAGATGTGGAGAAAGGGGAACCCTCTTGCACCTTTGGTGGGAATGCAAACTGGTGCAGCCACAGTAGAAAAAACTATAGAGGTTCCTCAAAAAGTTAAAAATAGAACTACCCTACAATCCAACAATTGCACTACTAGATATTTACCCAAAGAAAACAAAAATACTAATTCAAAGAGATACATGCAACCCAATGTTTATAGCAGCATTATCTACAAGAGCCAAATTATGGAAACAGCCCAAGTGTCCATATATGGATGAATGGATAAAGAAGAGGTGGTATATGAATAAAATGGAATATTACTCAGCCATAAAAAGAATGAAATCTTGCCACTTTCGATGAAGTGGATGGAGCTAGAAAGTATTATGCCAAATGAAATGTTAGAGAAAGACAAATACTGTATGATTTCACTCATATGTGAAATCTAAGAAACAAAACAATCAAGCAAAAGGGAAAAAGAGGGAAAGAGAGGCAAACCAAGAAACAGACTCTTAACTATAGAGAAGAAACTCATGGTTACCATAGGGGAGGTGGGTGGAGGGTTGAGTTAAATAGGTGATGGGGATTAAGGAGTGCAGCTGTTGTGATAAGCACTGAATGTTGTATGGAAGTGTTAAATTACTATATTGTACACCTGAAACTAATACTACACTGTATATACACTGTATATTAACTACCTGGAATCCAACTAAAAACTCAAATAAAAGAAAATAACCCCTTCATAGTCTAGTTGCTTACTATGTTTTTTTCATAGCATTCATCACTATCTGATACTGTGTAGCATGTTGATTGGGTTATAGTCTCTCTTTCCTTCTAGATTGTAAACTCGCCAAGGATTGAGATGTTGTTTCACTTGTTCGTGGTCCTGGAAACTGAAACAATGCCTAAAAAGTTGGCGACTTCCAATAAATATTTGTTAAGTGAATGAAACCCAGGGGAGGTAGAATATCTGTCAATGAACGAGAAGTGAAATCCTTCGGTGAAATCCTTCTGTCTTGTAGACCTTTGGGATGCTGAACATCATTTACTCAAACATTGCTAAAAGCATGTGAAAAATAATACAAATTTCCTTGAACTCAATTTTGTCAGTGTGATAGTAGGAGACATGAAGACTCAAAAAAAAAACTATAAAACTTCCTTATGAAAAACAATGATACGTTCCCCTCACTATCCAAAAGTAAAGCCTTCCTGTGAAACCTTTCATAAATCAAAATGGCATAAAGCAAAAAAGCAATTACCATTCATTTATATGTAAAATGTTTGGAGCACTCCCAGACCCCCAAATTACCTCTCTTAGGCTTTTGGATATTTTAGGATACATCTTGCTGACAGATATACAAGATAAATCAAGATAAAGCACAGATGCTCACAGACACAGTTCAAAGCTATGGTGGCTTGATGCTCAGTGGCCAAATGTAGTTTCCCAGGGAAGGAGCTGGTGATGCATGCTTGCTGCTCAGAGTGCTGCCCTCTACAAGGGCTCCCTGCAACACAAATGCTGAACACTATTTCATCTTTCTCCTTTTTGTGTGTGGTTAAAGGGGAAAATCTTTTTCGCATTTCTTTCAGATGGCAAAAACGGGTATTAACATAGGTTTTTCTGTAAAGGCGAAGTGGTGTAACTCGAACTTTGAAAAGATGGGGGATACGGGTATAGTCCATATTCTGTACATAAAAGTGAGTTCAGATTTTTTTGGAGTCTCCCTCTTCTATTGAACTGATTATAAGAACACAATCACCAATGTTGAAAGAACTGGATACACACAATTAGAGGTATATAAGTAGAATATTCTAAGCAATTACAAATGCAGTTATAGTCGGCTGATCTCAAGAGTGAATTGAAAAACAAATTCAGAAATATTCTGGGGATAATTAGTACCAGAGAAGTCGAGCTGAATATACAACGAAAACATTTATAATACATGAGATACTTTTAACATGTTCATGGAATTTTCAGCATTTATGATTGTGTTGGGGTTATTTATTTTGGCAATGGAAAGGATTTGAGTACTGTAGCCATAAAATCAGTAAGCCACAGGAAACTGTTTACTCCATTACTTAGGGTTTTCAGTGAGTTTACACAGTGCTCACGGGAGTAGCAAGCTTCAGAGATTTATCTCATGGGGTCCAGAACTGCTGGGAGAATCCACTGAGGGGAACTGTTGATTCTCACATCCTGTGTAGGAGGGAACCAAAAAAAAAAAAAAGACATTTATTGAAAGTAGACATTGCATCAAACGCTGAAAGATTATCTGATGACAACTGAGGCAAAACCAGAGATAGCCTCACATTGAAAGCAGTAGTGTTTTTGGTAGCAGCCAGTTTGAATTCAGACATGGAACTATGTGTACTTTCTTTCTGTGAAGGTAATGGTACTGTTTTTGTTTTTCTTTCCTATTAGTCAGGCATTCCTAAAGCACTAGTTGTTGGGGGGAACTTGGTAATAACCCTACCCTCTTAATTTTATTTGTGAAGACAAATCACAAGTAATATGTCCTTTAAAAAAAAAAACTTTGATGGACTTTTTTGGATGTACAGATGATGGCAGTTCCCGGAGAAAAGGAATGTTTTCTCCTGAGCAGTCAAAGACCTTTAATGGCAACATTACAGGACTCTGACACTGTGACTCATTTTGAAATTTGATGAAAATGGCAAGTTAGTTTGGGGAATGTAGATACCCTGTTTCTGTTTACTTAGGCCTTAGCTGCTTTTAAAGCACTGGTATCTTCATCTTTTCTTAGTTCCATTTAATTTATTCAGCAGTGTGCCCTTTTATGTGCAAGAAATTCTCATTTCCCCTCTGTATCCTATTTGCTTTGCTGTCAACAAACAGCTTTGTCTATAAAAGCAGTAACCCGAATCAACATTTGACATGCAATAGGCAGTTGCTGAGTTCAGATGTCCAACATTTACTTCTAACATGTTTTTCTTAATAACATTCCTTACTTTATAAAAAATAAGCTCATATTTAATATCTAATGGGAAAAGAAAACCATAGTATGATATAGCAATATTAGGATAAGTCACTATTATAAAAAGACATCATTCTTAGAGTTTTAATTAGAAAGTACTAATTCTGCCCATTTTCAAAACCAAAGCCTGAGAAATATTCACACGTTCAAAGAACATAGTAACAAAGCTCTCGCTTTGATTTTTCTCCTTGCCTAATTTCTCAACATATTCTAACTAGATTTTAGCATATTTTGCTTTCATTTTGGGAGAGTTATTTTAGCCCAGTCTTTTATTTGACTTCATACTTCATTCTTTTCCTCCCTTTTCATTTTCCTGATTGAAAATTGATATGCTCGAAGCAGGAAATGAATAAGAATAGCCTTCCAGGTTATTTCCTGAAGATAAAATTCAGCTTCAAATCCAAGGAAAATAAAACTGAGTTTCAATCTCCAGTTAAGGATTTGGAACAATAGAGCAATTTGAGATTTTTTCTTTTTTTTTTTTTTAATCAAGCCATTCTATAATGCCTGATTGTTCTTCAAGATTTGGTATCTGTCTACTTGCTAATGCTTCACATTCTTCAGATCACTAAATGATTTGCAATTTATCAATTGGAAGTTGATAAAAGTTTGGGCATTGTAATTTTTCTACAACACTAACACTTTGGATTACCTGAACAGCATGATTTGTTTTGCCATGGATTTCAAAACGCACCTTCCTTGCATTTTCATCAGGCTGCACACATCTTTATGATATCATGCTTCTAAGCCTGGGTCAGCAAGACACTGCTGGCTTTCTTCCCTTCCTCCCTAGCCTCAACTCCTCCCAATTCTTTACTCTCCCTCTCAGTTCCTCAGCAACATCCCCCACATGCTTACAAAGCAGGGATTTGATATGTAGTCCTTTGATTTTGGTTAAAAACCATAACTTCTTGCTGTTGACTGCAATATTTAGCCTGCTCACACAGTGACATTGGGCTTCCTAACATCTTCCAGACTCCACAGGATGAGAGAGAGAGACGGCAGAGACAAGGAATGTTTAAGAACTCTTCTCCACAGCTGCGCTATGAAAAGGGTAGATTTTTAAGGACAAAATATTTCCTTTCCAAGTCAGGTAGAAAGCATTTTAGTAAGTGAAGTGGTAGATAGAGGCTATGGGGCAACAGATAAAATATAAAAATAAAGGCTCAGAAGAATGGGGAATGGCAGAATGCCAGTTACTACTACTGTGTAACAAATGATCCCAAACTTAGTGGCTTAAAAATTGTTTTATATTGTAATAGGGATCCTTGCCTCTTCTACAATAGCTAGGGCCTCAGCTGGGAAGATTCAGTGACTGGGGTGACTCAGTAGGTGGGGCTGGAATCTTCTGAATGTTTCCTCAAAGGATTTCCTTTAGTAGAAGATACTCCCAAAGTTAGCAGCTCTGTGCTTCATATTTGGGGTTCCTACCTCCAACATATCTGCATATCAGTTTAAGATTTTTCCTACTGCCATTAAAAAACTAGGCCGTAAAAACCTGGCTTAACAATACATTGTGGTGGCCATTTGCAGCAGAAGTCACAGAGTAAAATCCAAACAATGGACTTAGAGTTTTCTAGTATTTTCCAGGGCAGAGTGGTTCCTGATTTCTGCTCCAAACAAGTTCTCTGGCCCATGTTGTTTTTTTTTTTTTTTTAATATATGTTTGAGAGAGAGAGAGAGAGAGAGAGAGAGAGAGAATGAGCAGGGAGGGGCAGAGAAAGAAGAGAGAATCTCAAGCAGGCTCCACACTGTCAGCGTGGAGCCCAATGTGGGGCTCAATCTCAGGAACCGTGAGATCATGACCTGAGCCGAAATCAAGAGTCAGACACAACTGACTGAGCTACCCAGGTGCCTCTCTTGCTCATGGTTTTTAATAAGGAACTCTTCACCTAACGTTTGTCATAAAAATTAGCCTCATAAAATGCTTGCACATCTTGCCTTTTCTAAAAACATCTCTCTCTTGAGGTGCCTGGGTGGCTCAGTCGGTTGAGTGTACGACTTTGGCTCAGGTCATGATCTCTCAGTTCATGAGTTCGAGCCCCGCGTCAGGCTCTGTGCTGACAGCTCAGAGCCTGGGGCCTGTTTCAGATTCTGTGTCTCCCTCTCTCTCTGACCCTCCCCCATTCATGCTCTGTCTCTCTCTGTCTCAAAAATAAAAATAAACGTTATAAAAAACCTGTCTCTCTCCTTTTTAGTGTTTTGTTTCCTATCTGTAGAAGACTGTCATAGAGCAGGTATGCACCTTAAAAATTGTGAAGAGAGGCACAGCCTCATTCGGGAGTTTTATGGTCTTAGATTCCTGTAACAAAGAGTGTAATCTCTCATGCAGGATGCACTTAGAAAGGCTGTCATCCAAGGCAAGGAAAAATTCCTTGAAATAAAAATTAGAGGACATGAACACTTTGGAACTCTTGTATAATTGCCCTTCTAAAAAGCTGTTTCTATTACCATTTCTATTTGTAGGTCTCATTTTCCCAGGGACAGGTATTTAAAGCAGAGCATGATTATTTTAAGATGGGCCATGCTGCCATTTTTTCAAGGAGAAAAAAGCATAAAAAAATCCTGCGCAGAAAAATCTCCAAAGACTAAAAGCTCATCTCATTCATCCCATTGTTACACATTGTTTTGATATAAAAAATCTAAAGGAACAATCCAGGTACTGCTTAACTTAATACAAGTATAAATTTGGGCCTTGTATCATAAATCAATATATACTCTGATGATTTTGAAAACAACTTATACTCACATTGACATGATAGCCCAAGACAGTATCCCAAGATGATTATTCAAGAAACTTGTAAGAGTTTCAGTTATACAATTTACACCAGCACATGCTTAGTTAGCACACTCCTACATATGCAGTGAAAAAGTTATTTCCTAAGGATATCCTTAATTCTTTCCCAAATTACTTTGTTCCAAGATTGGTATTTTCCTAAGTATCATATCAGAACCTTTGCGTCATCATGAACCAATGTGTTTATTCAGTCTTTGTGTGAACGGTTTTGATCTGAGAGTACCAAGATAAGCTTCCTGGAGTCTTAACCTTCTCTCCTTAAGGAAAAAAAATATTTTCCAGTAAACACTGAGAGTGTTTTGGAGCATGATGTAAACTGCTTTCCTCTTAGAAACTCTGTGCTTTGACTCAGAACACTCAAACTGAAATTTAAACAATTAGGAAAGTTTTATGAATTTCAAATAGTCCAGTTAGAGGTCTTAGGCAAATCTACAATCATTAAATATTCTTCATTTAGTGCAATTTCTGCCCTGATGTCCCATCAAATAAGAGGCAATGTGCTGCAAAAGTGATTTGTTTTCCTTTCTAATACATTTTCTCTAACTGGGTTAATGACAGAGTTACGCCTATTAAAGTGGTGGGTTGACCATATGCATTAGCGTCTAGTCCTTGCTCAAATCATATAAACACTGCGGTAAAGGGATTTTTTTAAGTAGCAAAACAAGGACAAAGATAACTAAAGAGAGTACAATGGTGGCAAATTTTTGGATACTGGGAAGTACCTACATTAGAAAGTTAAATCCTAAATTGGCAGTGGGCCTCTGAGGAGCAACTTAAATTTATACTGAAGAATCCTCAGAAGATTCAAATTAATGATGCCACTGGGGTGCCTGGGGGCTCAGTGCATCAGACTCTTGATTTCAGCTCAGGTCATGATCTCACAGTTTGTGGGATCGAGCCCCATGTTAGTCTGTGCTGACAGCACAGAACCTGCTTGGGATTCTCTCTCTCTCCCTCTCTGCTCCTTCCTAACTCTTGTACTCAGGCGTGCTCTCTCACTCTCTCTCTCAAAATAAATTTTAAAACCTTAAAAAATTGATGCCACTAACCTCTGAGGGAAGATTGGGACTAAAAACTAAATTATACCTGAAAGTCTTTTAATTTTTTTAATGCTTATTTATTTTTGAGAGAGACAGAGACAGAGTGCAAGCAGGGGAGGGGCAGAGAGAGAGGGAGATAGAGAACTGGAAGCAGGCTCTGGGCTCTGACCTATCAGCACAGATCCCTAGGCAGGGTTTGAACGCTTGGACTGTGCGATCATGACCTGAGCGGAAGTTGGATGCTCAACTGACTGAACCACCCAGGTGCCCCTAACTGAAAGTCTTTTTAAAAAGCAGTTAGATTCTTAGGGCCTCTCCCCTTCTCAGTACAGCTGAATGACAGCTCCTTCCTCATCTCAGGAGTGTTAGTCTCTGCAAAATATAAAATATATCATCTCTAGACTCAAGAACTGGACATTAAAATAGGGGATGTGCAGCCAGGCTTTTGTTCTACAGGCAGGAAATTAGAAGCAGCTTCTTGGAGGACTCCCAGAGTCTAGTCTAACAGCCAAGAGGAAAGAGCACGTAACTCTGGCTGTCACTGGAGATTCTGTAGAAAGGCCCTTAGACAATAGACTCACATTTGCACACAGAGCTTTCAAGACACTGTTCAGTGCATTGCTCTTAAATCCAAAAGAGCAGACAACATTCTTGTAGTATTCAGAGAAGAGAGCAGAGATTTTAGAAGACAGCTTGGAGACAAGGAAGATTTTTCAAGTATCAAGAAAGAAAAAACAAGTTTCATAAAAGAATTTAAGAAGAAGAACGGCTTGGATATAAAACAGAATGGGATATCATAAGGACAACACTGGAATATAGAAAACAATCAAGTAATGCCTCACGATACTAAGGAAAAATTACTGCCTTCTAAAATTCCTGACCCAACAAATATCCACTAAACACAAGAGTCAAATAAAGTCATTGTCAGACATGCAAAGTCTCCTTGGAGGATATACTCTACGGAAATGAGGGGAGTAAACAAACAAAAATGAGAGATGAGAGAGACAGGATAGAGAGAGAGGGAGAGAGAGAGCGAGAGTGAGAGAGAGAGAGAGAGACAAAGGGTCCAGGAAGCAAGGAAACAGCACAAGAGACAAAGGTGACTGCAGTTCCCAAGACTCCAGAGCTCAGCAGCCCCAGAGATGAATCTACACTGGAGCACTTTTAGACCTCTTCAAGAAGGAAAGAATAGGACAACGGTGTGTTTAATGAACAAAGAGATTTGGTAATATGGGAGACTGGGTACAGGGTACGCTCAAACTTTCTGTACTATCCTTGCAACTTTTCTGTAAATCTGAAATTATTCTAAATTAAAAATGTATTTAAAAAACAGAACGATGTTGGCAGATTAGAATCGGGGAGGGAAGTATGAATGTGGTGGTGACTGAAAAAGAATTAAGCCCGTATGTTTCTTCAGTCTAAAAATGGAACGTCAAGAAGTTAAAATATAAACATGTTATCTAAAGGTGTGGAGGTCAATTTCAAAATACAAATACATGGGGAGTAGGAAGTGAATAGGGAGCAGTGGTCAGGGGAGGACTGTTTTAGTGCCAGGCCTTGTTATGCTGTTTGATGCTAAGTCATGTACATGTATAACTTGATAAAAATAGAAAATTAAAAGGACAAGATGTGGTCCCCATATATTATCCAGATTTTGCAGGGAAATTTTAATGTCCAATAATCTCTCCCATTGCCCCTTCATGTTACCTTGTCAAACCATATCTATGCTTCAAGAAATAATTTGATTGGAGAAATTCAGCCACTCAAAGAGGGGAAACCAGGAACAGGTCTGTCATCTGCATATTTATCATTTGAATATAAATGACACTCCTGAAATTGTGTCCAAAAAATACCATAATTCATCCTTAGACTAAAGAAGATTGTTCATTGTTTACACCAAGGACTTCTGTTTTCCACAAGTGCATGTTAAACTACCTCCTATTTTGTAAAAGCAAGGCAAAGTACTTATTAAAGAAGTCTTCATGTATCTTCTTTATTTAACCAGATATTTCAGGAAGCAGGATGTAACTTGTGTTTATACTTTCCCAAATAAATATAAATATTTTGAAAATACTTGGATAAAAGAAGTATCCATAAAATGGATAAAATGGATAAAAGAAATGTTTACTGTAAGAGTATTCATTCTGTGGCTGTTCCTTTGACTATCATTTAATTATTTCCATGTTGGTGAAAGTAAGGATCTGTTTATGTCATTTCTCCTTCATAAACAGCAGAGTGTATAGTTAGAAAGCCCTTTCTCATCTTTAAATTATCTTAACTATGGTGCTTCTAGAAAAAATCAAGTTATCATCTCTATATATTGCAATTAGAGTTTTTTCTCTGGTATAACTTGTTGTGTCTTTGTCCCTTTTGTCCCAGAAAACAAGATGTCCTTGTTGAAGTGCCACTCCTCTATGTCAATAGTTTCCTTGACCTATACAATGGGGCCGTGACAATATGCACATTTCTTCCCTTGATTCAAATGTGTTTCAATAATTGTGCCCTCAGAATGTTTTTGCATTGCCTCCAGCATGCCTGTGCCCTTCAGCTCACACCACCCTGCATCTGCCTCGATATCCTGTTGTCTTCCATCCGCCTCACATGACTAAACCAGCAAGACTGAATTGTAATGGATAGACGGAACCTGGTGGGAGAGAATGGAAATGAATTTCAAGTCAAGATTAAATTTCATTCTAGGCTTCCAAAGGAATCAATATGTCTATGACCTTAAGATTTTTTCAGGCATCTGCAAATGAACTATTTTGATTAAACTACAAAGGACTTTAAGTTTGTGCATAAGCTTGTGGGTAATTTTTGAAAATGAATTTTTGTTCAAATGATAATTAGCAAGAGGATTTTGTGAATTAATTTATTTTTCCAATTGTTTGTCCTCAATAAAAATTTCACGATACCTGAAAAAAACTGCCATCTGACTCATTTCTAGGCCTCCTAGGATTAAAATAATATCCAAATGATTATGGATTGCCCTTACTATTCCCTTTATTATTAAGGAGATTTATCATGAATCTGGATCACATTTAAGCAAATCCTGGTACTGTCCCAAAGATATAGCTTCTGGTGAAAAAAATAAAGGTATTAAGTCTAGTCATCTTGTTCTAGGGCTATAGATGAATGGAATCATGTAGAAGGTAGCATCTAAGTGAAGCCTACCCAAAATTCCAGCTTTAGATACAGACTTTCAAACTCCTACCACTGCCTTTTCCCACAGTCAGCCCAGGTCTTTCCCTCCGTACTGTTAGCGTACACTCTATTAACCTCAATGCTATGACCTGTAGAGGAGCACTCATTTTTTCCAAAAAAAAGTATCCTATATTCTTAATGTTTCTCACTAATATCCTTTTAAAATGGCAGTCAAAAATAATAGGTACAATTGATTAGGTCCTTACTTGTATGTATTATCTGAATTTGTTATAGCCCTAGGAATACTATTATTATTCTATTTTACAAGTTGAGGAAGTTGGGTCTTGAGAAGTTATGTAAATTGTCCAAAGTCAGATCCTATCACATCACATCTAATATGTTTGCTATATTATTTGAGAATATTCAATTCTGCTATAAAAACTACAAAACAAGATGGATGAAATGCATAAGAAGTGTTAACCATAGATAGTAGTTTTGTGGCTTACAATACACAGGCAAAACTCACAGCCTATCTTAAGTATAGATAATAACTAAGTAGGTCTTGTGAGACAGAGGCAGAATGCATGAGTAAGTTAGTAACCTGTAACACGTATTGATGATGGTGTTAAAGGAATATATAACAGAACAAATAAGAATGTTACTTATAACCAAAAGGGATGGGAAAGCCAAGTCATGACCGTGCCCTACCCCCAACCACAGCAGAAGTACTGACATTCTCCTGAAGGCTTTTACCATTTTGTTTGAACTTCCCATATGCTACCATGTCCTTCCATGCACACATCTTATCTCCACAGACTGAAAGCTTCCAGAGAGCAGGCATACTAACACAGGCATCTTTCATTCCTGGGAGCATTTGGTACCCAGAGCTGCTGCCTCATACAGTTGAATGGATGATGGCTTAATGTGGGCATCTTAGCTAGAAGTTAACTCCTTCTTTTTCACTGTCATTTTTATAAAGCTGTTCATCTGAGAAATAACCGATATTTTTAAAATTCGGCATTTTATCAAAACTTAATGTTCTCCACTTTTCACAGTAGTTAAAACGTATATCACTCAGCTTAGAAGAGTCATTTTTTTTTTTACTGAAAACAAACAGCTAAAAATAATCTGTACACGCATGTGCTGGTATGTGACACTTTATTTTTAATATGATAGCAATATGTAGTATAGAGATAGTACAGTATAGCCAGTAAAAGCATAGACTTTGAAGTCCAGTGTCAGGTTTAAAGACCTGGATTTGAAACTTACTATCTTGGCAACGTTAAGTTTTTGACTTAACTTCTCCAGTGTCCTCATCTATAAGTGGTAGGGAAATAGAAATGGTACCTAGTGCATAGGGCTATTGCATAATATAAATGAATGAAAGCAGGCAAAAAGTGCTTAGAACAGTGCCTGGCAAGTGGCGAACTGTCAGGACTTGTTAGCTCTTATTATAAAAAGCTACAAATCCCGAAAAGCCATTTTAAAACAGATTTCTTTCTCTCTACTCTGTCTGAATAGCATTCCAGCCAGAATTGTTTGCCTTTCAGAACCATCCTCCCTAGATAAAGTAAATACAAACACATGGATTATCAAGGCCAAGAAAAGCTGAAATTAATGTTGATGGTCATTAACTCTAATAATACTCCCTTTATATTTGTTTTGTCCTGTTGAGTTTATGAGCCATTTTCACATTCATTGCATCACTGGATTTTCACAACACCTCTGTAACCAAAGTGGCCAGTGTTATTTCTCATTTTTGAAAGACAAGGCAACTAAAGCACAAGGTTTGCCTTAAAAAAAAAAGTGGTTCGCCTTTGCCACCTGGAGGTTGACCATGAACTCGGGGCACTGCAGCTCCTGACAAGAGACCTTCTTTCTGCCTAACAGTAGAAAGGGTTCTACTGACATATTTTAAGAGCTGAAATAGTTTCAAGCCCAATAGTCTCTGACTAGCCTTCTCCTATACCCTTTTTCTTTTTAAAATTTCCAGTAAGGTGGCGCCTGGATGGTTCAGTCAGTTACGCATCTGACTCTTGATTTGGGCTCTCTCTTGAGAGATCATTGTGTGGGTTCAAGCGCCACATCACACTCTGCCCTGACAGCACAGAACCTGCTTGGGATTCTCTCTCTCCCTCTCTATCTGCTCCTCCCCCCGCTCATGCTCTCTCTCTCTTTCAAAATAAATAAACTTAAAAAAAATAAAATTTCTACTAGGGAGAAGTACCTTAATATTTGTTCCACTCAAGGGTTTTGCTACTAGGATCTTCCCTCCATTCAAGATGATCTTTAAGTTCTGAGGAAATGCAAAGTAAAAACTTCTTACAAAAACTGTTGTATTCCCCTCATTCATACCATGCTGCTTTTGTCAAGCTGAGTGGCAGCGTAGCGTGAGTTAGACCAGCACAGACTCAGAGATAGATTGGGTTTAATTCCTATTTGCCACTTACCAGTTACATGACCTTAAGAAAATTATTTAACTTCCCTGTGCCTCAGTTGCTACATCTATAAAGAGAGAGAACAATACTACCACCTCCTTGTGTTTTCTTGCAAAGATTGTAAAGAATAATATGTGCCAAGTATTCAAGAGAGCACCTGATGAAATAGGGGTGGGCTCCTGTTATTATGTGTGGGAAAATAGTCTTAATTCCTTCTCACTTTCTCAGCTAGTATAGCTCAGCCACTTAATGCAGAAATTGTCACTGTGTGCGCCATATCCCATAATGGTCAAGTGCTTGAACTAAACATATCCCATAACGATCAAGTGCTTGAACTAAAACACAGCATTGCACCTCTCACCTAAGATCTTTGACTCCCCCAGAACTTCTTTCCCTCACATACCTTGAATGAAGATATCTATTATCTCATATTGCCCCAAAATATATCTCAATGAGTCAGTTTCCTGACTTTTACCCTTGTCACCATGATCACCCTCCAGTTTCAGCTAAGGAATAGGTTGCTATGGCAACACTCACCACCCACAGTCAATAGTCAAATTTCATTTCTCAGATACAACTATTAGAAAATAAATGATCCATGTAACATTCTTTGTGTTTGTTTCCCTGTTCATTTGCAAAATCTCCTACCTGTTGGAAGCACTCATAAATGTAATAAAAAAGCCTTTTAAAAAATTTGAACAATAATTTGTTAATTCAGACAAAAGCAGTACTTGAGTTTTCAGTGTTTTAAAAATAGCTTTCTGTCAACATAAGTTAAAAAAAAAAGCACCATCATAAGCTACTTTAGTCTCAGATTTTGTTTAGTCAAACTGCTTATTTTATAATAGGAACATCAAATGAATTGTAACATGTTATTTGCTGAAAAGAATTTTCCCTCTTTTATTTTTACACTCTGCAAAAAATGATTTACTCAACTCTTCCAGAAAAAAGAAGAGGGTTGGAGAATTGCCACCCTTCTTCAATAGCCTTCTCACCAAATCCATCTTTATGCCCCCCCCAGCACATGCTATGCATACCGGCAGTGCCCAACACCACACATTTCTGGGATACTTTTCCAAGTGTGTGGTCAGGGAAAACCTAGTCCAGGCCCCAACATTGGGACAGGTGTCAACGGCAACCACGTTGACTCCTTTTCATATGTGACTCCTCGAACTTCTCCTGGCGATTCTGTAATAAGCTATGGTTATGGTTGAGTTTCCCCAATGGTGGAGGCATGGAAATGGTGGTAAGAAGGAAGCCCTACTCCATCGACTCCATCTCTCTACTCTGTTGGGAAATGGAGATGAACAAGCAGAAGCTTCCCACCCTGTCTCCCTTCCTTCTATCTTCCCATCTTTCCCTATCTGATGCCCCCCACCACCTCCCCCATCTCTCATAATACACTTCAATGATGATTATTAATCATATTCAAAACAGAATTTAAAAGGAATATAAATGGATATAGTAACACTGTAAGTTTAACAAAAGAGTAAAGCCAAGAAAGATTTAGGACAATGATCATGTAAGAACTTCTTGGAATGAACACTTGGGAATTTTGATCAAGTGCCATTAAAAATCAGTGTATATAGGGGCGCCTGGGTGGCTCAGTTGGTTGAGAGTCTGACTTTGGCTCAGGTCATGATCTCACAACTCATGAGTCAAACCCTGTGTCAGGCTCTGTGCTGACAGCTCAGAGCCTGGAGCCTGCTTCAGATTCTGTGACACTATCTCTCTGCCCCTCCCCTGCTCATGCTCTGTCTGTATGTCTCTCTCTCTCTCTCAAATAAATAAAAATTAAACAAAAATCAGTGTATATAGGGGCACCTGGGTGGCTCAGTCAATTAAGTGTCTGACTCTTGATTTTGGCTCAGGTCATGATCTCACAGTTTGTGAATTCAAGCTCTACATGGGGCAGTGCAGAGCCTGTTTGGGATTCTCTCTCTCTCTCTCTCTCTCTCTCTGCCTCTCTTCTGCTTTCTCTCTCTCTCTCTCTCTCTCAAAATAAATAAATAAAATAAACAAAAAAATAGACAAAAAATCAATGTATATAAATATAATAATTGATTTTCATTTTCCAAACAGTAGGCCTCCTTAGTTAACTTTCTTAGGCTCTCAGTTGATTCATTTAAAACAATACTCATTTACATGTGTAGACAAAGGAGACAAGCACAACTGGTAAGAGCATGCAAATTAGAAGGCATTTTACTTATTTTTTTATTTTTTTTAAAGAGAGAGTGCAAGTGGAGAAGGGGTAGAAGGAGAGAGAGAGGGAGAGGGAGAGGGAGAGGGAGAGAGAGAGAATCTTAAGCAGGCTCCACACTCAGCATGGAGCCCATTGCAGGGTCTGATCCCACATCCCTGGGATCATGACGTGAGCCGAAATCAAGAGTTGGACACTCAACCGAGTCACCCATAGCGCCCCAGAAGGTGTTTTAAAAACATGTCTTTATAATGTGGTATGTAGCAATAATTGTGAGATTTAACCTCACTTTGTGTTGAGTAAGACAGGCACTCTGAAATTTCAAAGATGAAATTTTTTTAATTCAGAAAAAATATGACCGATTCTTACAAAAATTCTAAATATCAGACAAGTCCTTTCTGCTATACTGACATTTTCTATTCAAGGTGAGTAAATATTACAGCCAAAAATCAATGAAGTAATTCCTTTTGGAGAATCAATGTGGGTAGGTGGTAGAAAGGTGACAGATAGATGTAGATCAGGAAAACCAAGATCACAATAGGCAGCAAGGGGCCTGAAGTACATGGAATGAGACAACTCCCTATTGTGGAAAGTCTAGCTTTCCAGGAAAGGAGATTAGTGGAGAGTTTCACTATAGTTGGAAAGGGATGAAAAGATTTATCTTATTAAAATAAGTTTTTCCAAGTCGATTTTTAAAATACTAGATGAATATAACTGTCGACCAGTAATAACTATTTCTTTCTCGTGTAGCTAATGCATTAGACCCTCTGGTAATATTAATTTTAAACAAGTTAAATAGCAGTTAAAAGAAATTAGATTTCAACATAATGCAAAAAAAAAAACAAAAAAAAAAACAAAAACTTTGCTTACATCCCTTGTATTTTTGATGAGAAGAAGCTGAAGCAATTTCCTGAGAAGAGGTGGTCCATCTACAAATCAAAGGGAATTTCCTGCTGGTGAAATGGAGACCAAGCCAAATCTCAACAAGGAGCTTCTTGATTGTTATCCTAATGAGGCTCAGGTGGAGATAGTTGTTGCCAATTTCGGTTGTTTCTAGTATTTCGCTATCTTCATTTAAGACTTCAGAATATTTGAAATTAATAAGAGGTATTAGTGCAACATACCCCGATGACTATTCAAGACAGCATGGAAATTCACCAAAAGCTTTACAGGCTTGGAATTACGCTCTCAGGGTAGGTTAATGGAAAGACGAAAGAAAGCAATTCTCTCTCATCATGTCGATAGAGGATGTGTTTTCCAGACCTTTCTTCTTGTGTCCAGTACTAATAAGAAGGACTTCCACTTGAATTCCTTTGAAAGCATACACAATTTAAACCTGTAAGCATGCTTAACTTGTCCACTTTATACTTAAGGAACTAAAAGATTTGCACCTTGGCCCTATTTTCTCTCCAACTGCTTTGAAAGGAGAGCACATCAGTGCGCTAAACTGTGTGAGCAGTGTCTGATGTAATGAATGGATGATTTAAAGTGGGTTGCACACTCACAAAATGCCCTTGCAAAAATGACCTCCAGGATGTAGAGACCAGGGCCCCAAAGCGAAGAAAGCTAGCTTTCACAGGCAACCAGACATTCTGATTGGTCAAATAAAGCATAGGTTTATTATTTTAACTATGGAAAAGTAAGTTGTGGTTTCAACTGCCTCTAGCAATAAAACAGGACACCCATGGACTTCATTTATTATTATCAAACAGTCTGCTTTTTGCTATTCTGGTTGCTCTGGAAGATACTGATATAGTCCCATTACAAAGTACAATAGTTTAAGAAGTGTAGTTAGGGAACCAGGACTATGACACAGGAAACAACAGCAAATAATACAAGGTGGTACGTTCATAGAGCAAAGGTTTCTAGTTCTGTTGCCAGGTGAACTGGGGAGACCCTGGGCCCTGAAGCCTCCACCTAGTCCATCCCTAAGATGTTGCAGAAGGCTCTTGGAATCATCACAACAAGGAACTCAAGGACAGACATGACACAGGGGATGAGTGACATAAGTGGGAAAGTTTATTAAAGCAAAAGTATACCGTAGAGATGTGAGAACAGGCAAGCTCAATAGAGAGCGAGCTGCATGTCCTGGGGTGTGGTTTCTATCTTTTACTGATAGTTGTTAACAAATGAGTGGAATATCATTACTTGGGTCAGGGTGTTCTTGGAAGCAGGGTTTCATACCTTTTCCTACTTATTTGGTCAGGGGTTTCTGGCCTAGTTTGTCAGCCATCTTGGGCCTGTCTGGTTTGATCTGGCTTCTTCTGACTTTGTTTTGGATTGCTGCCAGGACAGTCCTCTGACTTTCCTCACACCTAGCCATGACTTTCTCTTTGTTGGCTTCTAGGCATCCTGTTAGAACCTAAGTAACTGCCTACTCTAACAGTGCTGTGAGAGGGAATGAGAAGCCATGTGTAATTTTTTTAAATTGGAAGCGAGGGTGGGGAGAGAAAGGAAGAGGAGGGTGTCCTAAGTGGATATGTGCTTTATAATCCCGTGGAGGTGGTGTGGAGGGCAGAGTGTGCAGGGTGGGAGGGGCAGTGGAGAGTTGCAAGAGGCTTAAGTGACTTAAGGCAGAGGTGGTAGGAGCAGAAAGGCCACAACAGGTACATTCAAGAGACATGTCTCTTGACAAGGTGAGCCACAGCAAAGGGTGGCCAGTTACTCATGGAAGAGAGAAAGAGAAGAATTCAAGACTATCTCTGGTTTCTCCTTTGGAGAAGGATCTTAACTTGAAATATGTAATTTGGGCATGAAATGACGAAACTTCAGTCTAAAGGCAGGATGCCTTTTATGTTGGAAAACCCATGTAAATAACTGTGACCGTAGTTCAGGCTTCTGATAGAACTCAGGGCTCAATTGACCAGAGGTGATATCCATTTAAAACTGAAAAGCAGGTTGCTGTCTGCAGTGTTCTCACCATCCAAAACCCCTGAAAAGGGAGCCCTAACATTCCCTTTCTAGTGGTTCACAAACTAGATCTCAAGCTACCATTCTTACTCCTTCAGTAGGATTTGATCCTGTTTCTACTTTTTTTTAAATTTTTTAAATGTTTATTTATTTTTGAGACAGAGCATGAATGGGGGAGGGTCAGAGAGAGGGAGACACACAATCTGAAGCAGGCCCCAGGCTCCAAGCTGTCAGCACAGAGCCCAACGCGGGGCTCAAACTCACTGACTGTGAGATCGTGACCTGAGCCGAAGTCAGATGCTTAACCGATTGAGCCACCCAGGTGCCCCAGTCCTGTTTCTACTTTCACAACAGCTACCCAGCCTTGAAATTCTGCTTAAATGATGCATCCTCCCCTTCCCAGGAAGCGAGTCTAAGTGTATGCTCTCTGAATCCTCTTCTAGCTCCCTCATACTTTCCTTCATAGCGCTTACCACACTTGGTTGCTATCCATCTGTGAACTTACTTACTGTCTTTCACAAGATCATAGATTCCTTTAAAGCATAGAGGTATTTCTATTTATCACTGTATTTCCAGTATGGGGCTCAGTGTCAAGGATGTGGAAGATGCTTAATGATATAGGTTGAATAAATGGATGAATTTTCAGTTCCATTGTCCTTGATGCTTTGGGTACCTCACACACATTGTCTCCATGAGCAGGAATTTGATAGTCAATCTCATGTGACTGAAGAGAAAATGAAGAGAAAATGAAAGGGAATATATAAATGGATTTGATGTTGAATTCGATATCGGAGATGGAGAAGATAATGCCAGTGACTTACGCCTGGGTGACTAGAAGCTTTCTCTCTCTAATCTCATGCTTTGGGGAATGCTACACTACAGGCCACAAAAAATATTCTATTTTGGCAGTTAAGTCAGAGTTTTACTCATACACAGATTACAAAGTGCTCAATTATATGATAATTTTCTTCTTACTTTTTTGAGGAACCTCCATACTGTTTTACATAGTAGCTGTACAATTTTATATTACCACCAATGGTGTGTAGCAACATGAATCTACTTAACACTACTAAACCAAATACTGAAAAGTGGTTACGATGGTAAATCTTATGTGTTTTTTACCACCAATAAAAAAAAATTGAAGTGTTCATTGGACACCTACTGGGTACTGCCAGGCACACTGGTGGCATCTCAGCTGACAGATTCTTTCGATGATAACACCTCTAAAGCCAAGTATTTCAGCCAGGAGCCAGAGGGGAGAAGTTGGAGAGTTCGGTAATAAATCCATGCTAACTTTATCACCACCCTGAATTTTTATCCAGAGGGACTAAAGTATTCCCAGTGTTTCTAAAAGCCTAAATATCAGGTTTTTCTTTTTTTATTGAAGAATGATTGACATACAATATTGTATCTGTTTCAGGTATACACCACAGCGACTCAATATTTATATATATGTTACAAAATGGTCACCACAGTAAGCCCAGTTACCATATGTCACTATACAAAGTTGTTACAATATTGTTGACCATATTCTCAAATACCAGTTTTAACATTGGCTGTGAAGTAAAATGAAAAAATAATTAAGCAATTTCATAAATTTCATTTGGCCTTTCTTCATTTACCATTTTGTTTTCATTAAGCCTTCCCAGGCTGGACATGAGATGATTTCATCCTCTTTCATCATTTGATTTTCCCCTAAATCCTCCAATTCCCTAATTATTAATACTGATGGGGATGCCAGTGACTTAAAATATACAAAGGGTATTGGCCTCTGACATGCCCCTCATATTTCTGGGCTCTTTTGAGAACCCAGAGTATTCTCTTTAACAGTTTTAAAAATTGTAGGGAACAAATTTCCTGAACATGAACAAACTCTCAACAATAAACATATTACACTTATTCCCTGTTGACACGTGTGTGTGTGTGTGTGTGTGTGTGTGTGTGTGTGTGTGGCTTCCCAGGTGGAGACGATCTGGAGAATGAAGACTGGGAAAGAGTCCATTCAATGTTGAGAAGTAGCAAAGGTAAAGGTTGTTTATTCTAAGAGGCCAGCAAATTGGATTCTTATCCCTCATCCTCAAAGAGGGATAAGATGGAGCTTATTTATTGTCATGAAGAGAGAGTCAGAGAAGGACCAGGGGAATTGCCCTCTCACTCCTGGGTTGAGATTGCTAGGTGTAGCAGAATCTCAGTGTGTGCATCTGTCACTTAACAAAGGAGACCTGGCAGAGCCTTTTCTGAATTCTGTCAATACAGAGAGGGAAAGAGGATTTCCTGCTCTGCTGGTGAAGCCTTCTTTGTGCTGAAATCAGCTTTCTCCACAGTCCTGCTATTCCTCAAGGAGGGTCTAGGAGTGAGTGAGGAGGGATTCTTACAGCCTACCCCCACCCCTGCGTGTTTGTGCTGGTTTTCCACGCCACTGAGCAGAAGACGCAAAGCACACAAGAGGCACACCACACTCGACGCCGTATCTCCCCACCTCGTCCTGAATATACATTTAGATACCATGCCAAGAAAGCTGCAGTAGTTCAAGATACCCCAGGTTGTACCAGGCCGTGTGTTTCTAAGCTCCTTTCTTGCTCTCTACCTCCATCTCTTATGACTCAGGGTGACCTTGTCAATAGAAAACCAGGAAAACTGTATGTCTCCGGAGGATTTCCCAGTGAGATTTCCAGTTAGCACACGCCGGCTCACACAGTGTGTGTGGAAGGGCTGTGATTAAACAATGGCATATTCACAAATACGTTTAAAACTGTGAATTCCTATGCTAACTATGAGGTAATGAGAGACAGTTGGTACAAAATATTCCAACCTGTCGGTAACTGCAAAATCAAATCCACAGTAAGACCATTCACAAAAGGGGTAATTTAGCAAAAATACAGTAATAATGATCTTCAGTTTTCACAGATAGATGTATGTGTACTCTAACTATAGTATAGCAAGCAGCACTTTTCCCTCTCTCCCCACTATAATAAATCATGTCATATTATGTGAATTTGGTATAAAACAAAGAGGTAGTGTACCAAAAAGATATATGGCATTGATTTTATTGAGTAGGCTTACCTAAATCACTGCTATTTTAAAATAAAAATTCCTGATGCTAAATCTGAAGGTTAAACCAAAATCTTCTGAATGTATCGGATTTGAAATACTGTGTAATAGTAAGGATAAATCACAGTACTGGAATAGACAAGCCAATTTAGAATCTGTTGGGCAGGGGTGTGTGAATTTATCAGAATCATAGGCCTTAAAATAGTCCAGATATTAAGTCTGACTAATAATAATTTCAAGGTTCCCACTACCTCTACAAGGTAAATGCTAAGGTCACTGCAGATCATCCCCAGGACTTAGAAAGTGATAACAGATAAGCCTAATAGGATTTGAATTTAAGCGGCTGTGATTTTTTTCCCTCCCTCTTCCAGCTTTGTGAAGTGGAAATTGTACAGGCTCCAAGAGAAAATGCGCACTTTCAGACTTAAGGCATGCCCTGATGATCAGCCACATCCACCGTACAAATCCTCCAAGACCAAATCATAGCATGAAACTACGGTTGCACCAGGCAACACAGCATACGCTAAATAAAAATGCTGTTGACATTGTTACAATAAGAATTTCTTAAAGTTTGTTTATTTATTTTGAGAGAGAGAGAGCACATGTACAAGTGGGGGAGGAGCAGAGAGAGAGAGAGAGAGAGAGAGAGAGAGAGAGAATCCCAAGCAGGCTCAACGCTGTCAGTGCAGAACTCAACACAGGGCTTGACTTCATGAACTGTGAGATCATGACCTGAGCCAACAACAGTCAGAAGCTTAACAGACTGAGCCACCCAGACATGCCAAGAATTTCTTAACAATAGTTTCTAAAGCAGTATTTCAGATCAATTTATTAGGAGACACACTAGCCAATGAGCCTAGAACAGCTGGCCCCGTGGAAAAATTATCCTATTCTTAAAAAAAAAGGCTAGAAAATCCTATGTGTTCAATTACTAACATACTGCATTTTTGCTAAATCACTGGACTTTATCATATTTATCATATTTGTTTGTACTATGTGTGTGCGCTGTGTATGTGTGTGTTCAGTCAAATGTCATGCCTTAAGTGCTTATTATATACCAGCTACATTACTGTGGACCTGGGATAAGAGCTTGAAAGAGAGACACAATCACCACCCCAGGAAAACATAGCCTAGCAGAGCTGTGCTTCTCAAACTTTTAATGTGCATACAAATCACCTAGGGATCTCATTAGTATGCAAATTCCAAATCAGTGTGTCTAGGGGAAGGCTGAGATTATGCATTTCTAATATACTCCCTTTTAATGCTGATGTTGCTGGCATTTACGTAGCAAATGTTGGAGGACACAAACATTAAATCACACAAATAACTATATGCTTACATTTGTGGTAAGTGCTATAAAGAAACAAACACAAGGATCTATGAGATCAAATAAAGTGGGGGACCCAATCTATACCTCAGGAGGGGATATTTAAGCCAAAAGCTGAAGAATGGGATGGGGCGGGGGAGGAATATGTCATGCTAAATTATTGAGGCCAAATGTAGTCAATGCCACACGTACCTTTGGTGTCTTTCTGCCTGAAGGTGTTCTCCAGACACCAGAGTGTCTTGACCTGTGCTCAGGGATTGCCCAAAGTACCTAAAACCAAATACCCTGGAGCTATTTGCTTCAGGGACAGAAATTTATAAATAAACATCCCAGCTTCACCATGCCTTAGTGAGATACACTTAGGTTTCACAGTCTTTCAGAGAGTTCCCAGCAGGATTGTGCCCTAGTGACCCACAGCGATAATTCTTCTATTAACTTTGACTTTCCTGTTTTCCCTATATCAGATCCCTACTCCAGGCCAATGACTCTGGTCTCACCTCCAAATAAATTACTTTCTTCTAAATCCTTGTTTCAGAGTTTGCTTTTGAGGGAACTCAGATTAAGAAACCAACCCAGTCAGAGAGGACAACAAACAATCACACACACACACACACACACACACACACACACACACACACACACCAGATAGAAGTTGAAGGGGAAGAAAGACAGAGAAGCCTGAAGTGAAGGCTACTTCTGCTCTTGGACATTTGCCTCCAATCCTGGTGATCTTGAATTTCTGTTTTGAAGACCTCATGGGGAAAGAGGAACAAGTTGCAAACTGGCTTTATTCTATTCCCTGAATTGGATGGTGGCTTCATGGTTGTTTGGAAAACTGTATATAAGTGGTTTAGGCACTTTACTATATGTATATTACACTTCACAACATTTAAAAATGTAATTTAAAAAAGTCTGACAAGAGAGGGATGATTTAGGTAAAGGGAAATGATGTAAGAATTATGTAGATGTTTGGGAAGAACAGGCAAGTATGGCTGTAGCATGATGAACAACAGGGAGAATGGCGGAAGATTCATTCATACATTCATTACTCATTTGTGACAAGTACAACCTCTTTTTTTTTTTAAGAGAGAGAGAGCACATGCTCAGAGGGAGAGAATCTCAAGAAGGCTCCACGTTCAGTGTGGAGCCCCATGCATGGCTTAATCTCATGAACCATGAGATCATGATCTGAGCAGAAGTCAAGAGTCGGACGCTCATCTGACTGAGCCATCCAGGTGTCCCATGTATGACCTCTTTTAATGGAACTTTCGTTAAGTGGAAGACAGGCAAAAAAAAAAACCCACAAATAAATGAGCAAGATAATTTCAGAGATTAGTAATTACTATGAAGAAAACAAAATAGGTTGATACCATAGAAAAACACTGTGGATAGAGGGTTGCTTGGTGGAGTAATGGAGACTGGGTCACCTAGAAAGACCATACTGAGGTGCTGGCAATTGAACTGAGACCAGAGAGACAAGAAGATAAAACTAGACAGGGGCATAAAAGCCCCTGGGTGGTTCAGTCAGTTAAGCATCTGACACTTAGTTTGCGCTCAGGTTATGATCTCACAGTTTGTGAGTTTGAGCCCTGCATGTTGGGCTTTGCACTGACAGTGCAGAGCCTGCTTGGGATTCTCTCTGTGCCTGTCTGCCCCCCTCCCCACCCCACTTGTGCTTTCTCTCTCTCAAAATAAACAAGTAAACTTAAAAAAATAGGGAAGTGCCTATAGGTCTCAGTAAAAATTTTGAGCTTTATTTTAGGAACAGTGTAAAGTCATTAAAGGTATTTACACAGAAGAGACAAATAATCATACTAAGGTTCTTAAAGATCATCCTGATGATTCTATAATGAATGGTTTCTGTGGGTCCAGAATGATGCAGGTAGCCCAGTGAGAAGACATATGAAAGGGGCTAACTAGGATGCTAAAGTAGAGACATATAGCTGGATCTATTCAGGTTATACTGTAGACTTAGAATTGAATATTCCTTACATATACTTCTCATATAGACTCTACCCCTCCAAAGGAAATCATTAATCCCTGGGCCCTGTCTTTTTAGCTATAGTGATTGAGCCGATGACTGACAAATGGCTGAAGCTGGATCAATCAGAATCCTTTCGTGGGATATTCCTAGTGGAGCTAGAGGGTAAGACTCTCCTTCTTTAGTAGAATGTTGTAATGCCATGAGAACTGCCAGTGGTCTGTTCAAGATTGTTTGGAGAAAGGCAGAAGGAAGTAGGAGAGGATGCAACCATGAAGAGAGAGAAGAAAGGGAGAGAGGCTGAGACAAATCCTTGTGTGATAGAATCTCCCAGCTGCTGTGGTTTTAACAGCATTTTTTTTGACTATTGGAATTATTCCAGAATTTTTCCCAGTTCCACAAATCATATTAATTCCCTTTTGCATTTAGCTAGTTCAAATTGGCTTTCTTTCAATTACGACTGAAAAAAACCTGAGCAGTATAAAAGGTGAAGGAGCTGGAGGTGAGCACCTTGGGGGATAGGTATGCCATTTACCAAATAGATGAAGGCTAGATGAGAAGCTGGCTCAGGAAGGAAGAGCCAAAGTATTGTTGATATAATGAGAATTTGAAATACTGATGGGATATCAAAGTGGAAACATTAAATAGATAATGGAAATTAGAATTTAGAGCTCAGCCAAGAGGAATGGAGTGTGGATATAAGTTAGGCATCACTAGCAAAGAGTTGATAACCAAACCTGTGGGATGATATGAGATGAATTAAATGAGGTAGAGAATGTCCAGTGGAAAGAGAACAGAATCCAGGACTAGGTCCTGAAGAACTCCGAGATCCATGGACCTCATGCCATAGATGAGATAGATACCAAACTTTCACAAAGGAGGTCTGCAAGCTGCCCATCGTGTTCCCACCACCATACAGCTGTAGTTTGTTTGCTGGATGATGGTAACTAACCCTACAAGTTTCACCTTCATTGTTATCTGTAAAAAAAAAAAAAAAAAGCTGGGTGAGGAATGTATGAGTGTATGTAACGGTGTCACTTTAAAGTAATGAGACTGAAAATAAACATTAAAAAAAATAATGAGACTGATATTCAAGGGTGGCTCATAAACTGGCTCTGTAGGCAATCTTGAGAAAAATATCTGAGTAGTAAGATAAACATTTATACTTTAGAACTTGTTAGGCATTTGGATTATAGCAAGCCTTTTGTGTGCATGAGTCATTTCTCCATTATTTCTTGATTATAAACTTGGCAATGGGGAAGTGTACTAATTCTGTAATGGTCATTGGAGAATAATTTTTTTTATATTACCTCCAGTGTACATGGAATGAGGTCAGCACTGCCTGTTTAGAAAGCAGTTTGAATGAAGTCTTTTTTAAGTTTCTTATTTCTGTATTTAGTCACGTTGTTCACTAATCCAGAAGAGTACCTATCATTGTGACATACATTTCTGAGATGACTGACTACATGTAGATGAATGCAGATGTCATAAATACAACACTACCTAAAAGAACTCTTTATCTAGTCAGGTATATATGAATTTCTTATGTTATAAGCCTGTATGATCTGTCGGATTAAGAGTCAGACCATATATCCTGGTTAAGTCGTAATGACGATTAGATGTGTTTTCAGCAAATACAACTACCAGATTTTATCATTTGTTCAACATTTCATGGACACTTGGGACAGAAAATTTTAAATTTTCTCAGTTAAAAATATAAAAATGTTGATCACTGATCATTTTGTTACAGTTCTAACAATTACAATACAGTTCTAAAAGGCTGCATATAAATCTTCACAATTCTTAGTCTGTAGCTCAGATTAGCTTCTTAATGCCATGTTCTCCTAATGGAATGTTGTCTCCTTCTCAATGTTCTCTGCAGTATTTTTATATATCTTAAGTGAACTGAAAAATATGCTAAGACCCAGATGTTGTTTTATTTCAACAATTATAGAACTTACACAGTGAGGATCAGTAACTTTATAAATTTATGAGATTATTTAAAATGTGATTAGTGAGGGGCGCCTGGGTGGCGCAGTCGGTTAAGCGTCCAACTTCAGCCAGGTCACGATCTCGAGGTCCGTGAGTTCGAGCCCCACGTCAGGCTCTGGGCTGATGGCTCAGAGCCTGGAGCCTGTTTCCGATTCTGTGTCTCCCTCTCTCTCTGCCCCTCCCCCGTTCATGCTCTGTCTCTCTCTGTCCCAAAAATAAATAAACGTTGAAAAAAAAAATTAAAAAAAAAATAAAATGTGATTAGTGAAATGTTATCTTCATTTTTGTTTCCGATATTTTAAATTAAATCAAATTGAAAACATTGGACTAAATTTACTTTCCTTATGTGTTCTCTCTAGTTTTTTGGATGGCATTGTTTAAATGAATGCACCGATAAATGTCATACATGATTCTTACTAATAAAACATAGATTGTCTGAAAAGTCTAGAAGCATAGGAAAAACATTTTATTTATTATTCTTTTTTCTGATTAATAATTGGCTTAAATTTAGAAATGTGTTACCTGAAAAAAGAATGTGGGGATGAAAGGAAAATATATTTTGAAAATGTAACTAACATCGTGATTTTATTTTTATTTTACATTTTGAAACTCAGATGCTCAGAATCAGATTAATTATAATTTTTAATTCATTTCATTCATCATTCACCCAGACATAACCACTTTTATTTTGTTAATTAATTACTTTTAATAATGGAATGATCACCCACAAAGTCACTATCCAAAACAAAAGCTGAGCCTCTAACAACAGCTCACATCAAATCCTGTTACCCATTATCCCAAACAGTCCACCCCCCTCTTCTCTCCTATCCTAAGGATCCACCACCCAGAATCTTATAATCCTTGTTCTTTTTATCTCATTGTATTATAACTGTATTATAACTATTTTTTTCCTAAAATGTACACAAACATATATTTAGTTTTTTTTTTTTTTAATTTACAAAAAGAATGTCAGACTTTGTATTATCTTTTGGAACTTCTGTCACTTAGTGTTGTATTGATAAGATTAATTCGTATGGTTACTTGCAGTTACATTGTATTCATTTTCGATGCCTCCATATTCATCGAGTGACTGTATCTTGGTTTATTTTATCTACCATCTATTGCTGGACATTTGGATTCGTTCTGGTGTTTGTTAGTATGAACAGTGCTGCTATAAACATCCTTTTATGTGTCTTCTCTTATGCATGTGCAAGAGTTTCTGTTGAGTATATACCTGGATATAGAAGTACTGGGGTATAGAGGAGGTAAATGTTTGATTTTAAGAAAAAACTGGCAAGCTTTTCCAGAGTTGTTGCCCTCATCTGTAGCATGTGAAAGAAGCTATGGAGCCACACTTGGCATTATCAGAATTTTAAATATTTGGAATCCAGTGGAGGTAAAATGGTATCTTATTGTGATCTTAATAAACATTATTTTAAAATAAAAACATTCCAACATTCCTTCATTTCTAGTTTTTTCAAGAATACTGTGCATTTCAAAATATGGTAGTGGTGTATAGATCAATACAAAGTAATTAATTACAAAATGACCTATGTCTTACTTGGGGCTAATTTTATTTTATTTTTTTGCAACTCTTCTTTCACATTACTGCAGACATAGCCAGAACTATGATATACAGTCATTTTGGCCATTATATTCTCTTCTGGTATCCCACCTCCCGAGGCAGAATGCCAAGGAGTGAGATCATGTATTTGCTATAAGCTTTTCAGTCATTCATTCTTTCTCACTCTAGAAGCTTCACCTCATCCCAAGTGATTTAAAAAATATCTGAGAGATTTCCATTGCCTACTCAGGTTTATAAAAGGTTTTATTTTATTAAAATATATAGCGCTACATGGACACATTTATGAACACCTGATTGCAAAGGTATATAGAATTGGCCCACATGATTAAGTATTTTTAAAATCCATTCAATTAGATTTCTAGATGTTCATGTTCCTTTCTCATTAGACATTAAGTCACTTAATTTAAATGCAAAGTCATGTTTAAGGTGACATGGACATCTGAAATGAAGGACTAATGAATGTCCTTTAAATTGGAAAGCAGCGAGGGTAGGAGAGAAATCCTGCTGCAAAACTCCACAGTCAGCAAAAGCAAGTAAGTGTGATGATGATTCATGGTGTTTACTATAGCTTGTTAACACACATAGAATTTCCAAGAGGAAAAGAAGAGTGAGAGTAGTGGTAAGAAAGAAGTAAGGACATACAGATGTGATCCTCAGGACTTCCTTTCCACCCCTCCTCACTAATCTGAACCATCTAATCTAGCACAAGAAAGTGAGTTTAAAACTGTGGTATGCATTATTCATGGAATGGTAACTTTCATTCTGATTATAGATATTTAAAAGCATCATGCATGTTAAGTGGGATTAGTGGAAACTCTGTGCTTCTGTTGCAATGTATCTGGTCACTGTGAGTCAAGATGGATAATAGATCTCCTAAAATGATGTAGAATTGTCTATGTTGCTAACAAGAAAATCTTTTCACACACAGTGAAGTGTTTAAACTTTTCTTCCTTTACTTATCTTTAATTCCTTCCCACTTTCAACTGAGTTGTTTATAATTTTAAAAAACTGGACCTCTGAAGAAATTGACTCACTCATTTTTAAGTCATAGGGCATTTTTTTGCAGAATATAATGTGCATTGTAATGTAATAAATAATTTAATTTCTTAGGAATATTGAACTCTTGGGGTTTCTGGGTGGTGTAGTCAGTTGAGCATCCCACTTAGGCTCAGATCAGATCCCATGGTGGGTAAGTGCGAACCTGCATCTGGCTCCTGGCTGACAGCGCAGAGCCTGCTTTGGATCCTCTATCTCCCTCTCTCTCTGCCCCTCCCCCCCTCAAAAATAAACATTGAAAAAAAAAAAAAAAGAATATCGGGCGCCTGGGTGGCTCAGTCAGTTAAGCGTCCGACTTCGGCTCAGGTCATGATCTCATTTTTGTGAGTTCAAGCCCTACGTCGGGCTCTGTGCTGACAGCTCAGAGCCTGGAGCCTGCTTTGGATTCTGTGTCTCCTCCTCTGTCTGCCCCTCCCATGCTCATGCTCTGTTTCGCTCTCTCAATAATAAATAAATGTTAAAAAAAATTAAAAAAAAAAGAATATTGAATTCTTGTATCCCTTAAAGGGGACTTTTACAACTTACTAATACAGATATTAGCACTCAAGGGGCACCTGGGTGGCTCTGTCTGTTAAGCCTCTGACTTCAGCTCAAGTCATGATTTCCAGGTTTGTGAGTTCAAGCCCCAGTGGGGCTCTGTGCTGACAGCTCAGAGCCTGGAGCCTGCTTCAGATTCTGTGTTTCCCCCCTTTCTCTGCCCCTCCCATGCTCATGCTTTGTCTCTCTCTCTCTCAATGATAAATAAACGTTAAAAGAATTCAAATATTGGCAACTCAATCGCAGGTGAAAATGATATTAAAATAGTTCAAGGATAAAATTACACATGGGGTAGTTGTTCCCAAACATTAATAAGACCACGATCTCATTTTTATATAACATATATGCCAGAAGAAGTTATGAACCAATACAGTGGTAAGGAAAGGTAACTACACAACAGTTAAGATCTATGGCCATTGTTTTCCATTTAGGCTTAGAAGTACATTTCCTTTCCTGAGTGACCAATAAGGCCATTTCAAAGAGAAACAAATAGAAGCAAACAATAGACTGTAAGACAAGCTCTGGGGGCGCCTGGGTGGCGCAGTCGGCTAAGCGTCCGACTTCAGCCAGGTCACGATCTCGCAGTCCGTGAGTTCGAGCCCCGCGTCGGGCTCTGGGCTGATGGCTCAGAGCCTGGAGCCTGCTTCCGATTCTGTGTCTCCCTCTCTCTCTGCGCCTCCCCCGTTCATGCTCTGTCTCTCTCTATCCCAAAAATAAATAAATGTTGAAAAAAAAAAATTAAAAAAAAAAAAAAAAAAAAGACAAGCTCTGATTGAAGAAGCAGTATTACCCATTGAAAACACCCAAAAGGAACTCTCTAAATTCTTTGTCTAGCAATTAGCGTGCAGAAATCTCCTTGGACAGGAGAGAGAAGCCGTGCCCAGTAAGAGATTGGCACTTAAATAGTGCTGCCTCTGGTGGTGAAGGGATATGCTTATATTTCTCACAAGATTCTTTCCCCCTCCAGTCTAGAGCCTCGTGAAAACTGGAGCCGTCTACACATTGTTGTGAAGCCAACTCCACAGTCCTGGACGAAGCACAATGGGTGGGTGTGGGCTGTGAGCGAGTTCCTCGTCTCCAGTCCTTCCTGTTAATGTTCACCAGTGTTTTGGGATCTGAGTTCCTGAAACTTTCTAGCGGGGGGTAGGGAAACGTTACGTTTCTTCCCTGTAGCGACTTTGTTTCTTTTTCTCTTGCTCTAAGCAGGGTGTTTGACCTGGTCGACTGTGTTCCCTATACCTCTCGCACCAGCTGTGTCCCCGACCCCAGAATAAATCAGGGCTGCGAGAGGCCTGGCATAGCTCCGGACACATTTCCTGTAGGGGCCTAAGGAAGGCTGTTTGCAGCCAGGGCGGCGGTGGGGATTCTTGGCCGTTGATGGGGCGGGGGAAGTGGGGGAGAGCCAGCTGTAGGGGGCGGTGACCACGCTCTTGGGACAGCTCCGCGCCCTCGGGCGGGACAGATCCAAGTTAGGAACAGCTGTGGGCGCAGGGCCTTCAAGATGAGGCCGGCACTAGCTCTGTGCCTCCTCTGGCAGGCGTTCTGGCCTCGACCTGGCCGGAGCGAGCACCCCACCGCAGACCGCGCGGGCTGCTCGGCCTCGGGGGCCTGCTACAGCCTGCACCACGCTACCATCAAGAGGCTGGCGGCCGAGGAGGCCTGCAGTCTGCGCGGCGGGGCGCTCAGCACGGTGAGCGGGGGCGCAGAGCTCCGGGCGGTGCTTGCGCTCCTGCGGGCAGGCCCGGGGCCCGGAGGGGGCTCCAAAGACCTTCTGTTCTGGGTGGCGCTGGAACGCGGGCGATCGCACTGCACTCTGGAGAAAGAGCCATTGCGGGGTTTCTCCTGGCTCTCCCCCGACGTCAGCGTGTCCGAAAGCGAGACGCTGCAGTGGGTGGAGGAGCCTCAACGCTCCTGCACTTCTCGGAGTTGCGCAGGACTCCAGGCCACCCGGGGGGTTGAGCCCGCAGGCTGGAAGGAGATGCGATGCCACTCGCGCGCCAATGGCTACTTGTGCAAATACCAGTTTGAGGGCTTGTGCCCGGCTCCGCGCCCCGGGGCCGCCTCTAACTTGAGCTACCGTGCGCCCTTCCAGCTGTACAGCGCGGCTCTGGACTTCAGTCCCCCAGGGACCAAGGTGAGTGCGCTCTGCCCTGGGCAGCTCTCCATCACAGCCACCTGCATCGTGGACGAGGTCGGCGCGCGCTGGGACGGGATACCCTCCGGGGCTGTGCTCTGTCCCTGCCCCGGGAAGTACCTCCGTGCTGGCAAATGCGCAGAGCACTCTAACTGTGTAGATGACTTGGGAGGCTTTGCCTGCGAATGCGCGGCGGGCTTCGTGCTGGGGAAAGACGGACACTCTTGTGTAAACAGTGGGGAAGGACAGCCGGTCTCTGAGGGGACCGAGGTGCCCACCAGGCCAGCCACTGCAGCCAGCCCCGATCAGAAGAGAACGTGGACACCCAGGGTACCTGAAAAGCCAAGGGAGGTACCACATGTCCTTGGACAAGGCAGTTCAGCAACATCTATTGCCGAGATTCCTCAGTGGGGAGCACAGAGCACGATGTCCACTCTTCAGATGTCCTCTCAAGCTAATTCAAAGGCCGCCATCACCTCTTCAGGAAGCGTGACTCCCAAGTTTAATTCCACGTCTTCCCCTGCCATTCCCCAGGCTTTCGGCTCCTCCTCCACCGTGGTCTTCATACTTGTGAGCATAGCGGTCATAGTGTTGGTTATCTTGACTATGACAGTGCTGGGGCTTTTCAAACTCTGCTTCCACAAAAGCTCTTCTTCCCAGTCAAGAAAGGAGCCTTTGGCCCAGCCAGGCATGGAGAGTGGTACCGAGGCCACTGCTCTGCGCTCCAGTTCTGTACATTGCACAGACAATGGGGTGAAGGTAGGGGACTGTGGTCTGCGGGACAGAGCGGAGGGCGCCTCACTGACAGGGTCCTCTCTTGGGTCAGGTGACACATAGGGAAAAGGCACTCCCTCTGAGCAGAGTTTTTCACTGTCAATGAAAGGGGAAAGAAAATGAACTTATTTAGGGACTGACTATTCCTATAGAAAATTCTCTTCCCCCAAATTCCCTCTACTCTACTGAGGAGATAAATCTGAACTGGACGCTGGATCCCTGAAGAAGAAAGAGGTGATTGAAATGGAAGTGCCTTATGGTGGTAGTGGGGGCTGGGATCCTACTGTGGAGAGGTTTTCCCTTGTGTTTATTCTGGGGGATTTGGAGAAGGGCTTGAATTTGTTAAGACATTGGAAGCAAATAGAAAACAACACAATTAAAAAAATTTTTTTAAACCAAAATGGAAAGGAAACTTACTGTCTGCATTGTTCAGCCTGGACGTATAATGGTTTGAAATACCCAGGCAAAAAATAAAGGATTGTTGATAACCCACACTCAAATATCATTGGTTTCCTGGAGGAGTAATTATTTAGGAAAAACAGCATAGGGGCATGCTGGGAATAGCAATAAGAGCATCCTGCTTTCAGATTGAAGGGGAAATCTTCAAGTCCTTGTAATGAGGAGTAGATCTTTAACAACTAGCAACTTTTTTTCTTGGTTCTTTTATACTTTGCTTTCAAAGTCACTCTACTTATGTGCTCTGCTATAAATCCAAACTGTAGTGTTGCCAGAGTAGCTGGCTCTAGAAGCAAATTATAGTTGACCACCAATTCAAGTGTTTACTGTGTGTCCTTGCTCAAGGAAACAAATGATTTGTGTTTTCCGTTTCCAACGTTTGTGCCGTCCAGTGTAATGACCTTCCCAACCAAGTAGCCCTCTCCTAAACATTAGGATGCTGATCCTCACTTCCAATTATGGTGATGTTAATTTTCAATTAAAACGTTAATGCTAAGTATTGATTTGAAATCTTTTGGGTGCATTAAAGCAAAAATGAGCTGGATTTCTGCCAAAGTTGCTAGGTTCTTACGTACTGTTTAATCCAAGGAAAAATGTTGAATTCCAAACTATTTCCTTATCCTCCTTAAAAAAGTATGTGTAAAAAAAAAAAAAAAGTGTGTGCAATGATTGTACATGCCCATCTTCGAATGTTTATAATTTAACAACAGGCATGGTAACAGCTCTCCATAAGATTGATAGTATAAGAAATAAGTGAAAAATACAAATATCTGTCATCTTGTTGTGACTTGGGGCATTAGAAAGTAATCTAAGTAAAGCATTCCTCTAAAAAATAATTGAGAAGTTATAATAATCACTATCTAGTGGAATTGAAACCCCTAAAAATATCCCACTTCTATTAGTATGCTAAGACTTAATATTTTTTTAAATATTTATTTTTGAGAGACAGAGAGAGGCAGAACACAAGTGGGGGAGGGGCAAAGAGAGAATGAGATACAGAATCTGAAGCAAGCTCCAAGCTGTCAGCACAGAGCCTGACAGGAGGCTCAAACTCATGAACCTCGAGATCATGACCTGAGCCGAAGTTGGATGCTTAACCCACTGAGCCACCCAGGGGCCCCTAGTATGCTAAAACTTTAACACTAAGTGTGTGGGTGTTGTTATACAGAGAGAGAAAGACAAACAAGCTTAGTAATCAGGAAGAATGAAAACAAGAAGTTTGCACTATATTTTCATAGAACCATTTTGATGCTCTCAAGTGTACCTTGTATAATATATATATATATATATATATATATATATATATATATATATATGGTATTTTAACATTAAAGGAATAAAGTAATAGGCAATTTGCTTCATATACTAAATATATATCTAAATAGTTATAAAATAAAATCACAAGTGAATTAGATTTAAGATGTGAAGGAATTTTAAATAAAATCATTTCACAAGAGAACTAAAATCAGGTAAGTAATGGCTTACTCAGTGTCTCTAACTTGTCAGAGTGTCTTAGTTCTCCTCAATAGTGGTGTTTTATCTTTCCTCTTTACTACATGACCTCTGTGTAGAGAAGGTAACTGTGTGAATAGAATATATGATCCTTTCTTTTGTAACTTGAAAAATAGGTCCCTCGGGGCACCTGGGTGGCTCAGTCGGTTAAGCGGCCGACTTCGGCTCAGGTCATGATCTCGCGGTCTGTGAGTTCGAGCCCCGCGTCAGGCTCTGTGCTGACAGCTCAGAGCCTGGAGCCTGTTTCAGATTCTGTGTCTCCCTCTCTCTGACCCTCCCCCGTTCATGCTCTGTCTCTCTCTGTCTCAAAAATAAATAAACGTTAAAAAAAATTTTGAGAAAAATAGGTCCCTCTATCACTGAACTGAACTGTAAATTATCTATGTGTATAATTATCAATATATCTAAAATTATCTATATCTTTGTGTGTACACAAGCTTTGTCTTAAAGTAGATTCCTTTTGTATCATTGCTATAATACAATGGAGTATATATCATTAACTTATTATGCAACATGACACTGGTGGCATTACAAATCTTGGAGTCCAAATGCCATATGTGAAAAATAAATAGGTTTGAGCTTCGTTACTCAACTATTACCTGCTATTATTTCCCCCTTGTAAGTAGATCAGGCAAGAATTACAGAAAACTATGTTGTTTTCATATTTGATTTCCTGACAGATAGCAATTGCAGACCAAGCTTTATATGACTCTCTTAAGCTTTGGCTATGAAGTCTTCCCTAAAATTTCGAATCCATGGCAGAATCAGGCCAGTCAAACTTGATCTCTTGTGAACTAAGGTTAGAGTCTTTACTATTTCTTTACTACCACTTCATTACTTCTCCAACCTCTTTGAGGTTCAGTCCTTTCTTAGACCTTCTGTCCCTACATTCATTTCATATAGTAGCTGCCTGCTCAATCATTTCCTTAAAAGGAAGACTTGGCATCTAATTTTCAGTCTTTCTCTTCAGCCCTGTAAGTCCTGCCACTATTTCACACAGTCTCTCTCACGGATGATTCTTCCAATGCCTGTACATTTCAGTTCCTTGACTTCCCTACTTCCAGTGACCTCCACTTCATTGTAGTCATCCAATCCAACAGCCACACCTTAGTCTTTCACATGATTCTGAAACTGCTCTACAATCTGAAATCATGAATTCACACATCCATATGCTTGCACATATGTTGAGACTTGTATTTCATTGAGTTTTGCCACTGATTGAAAGTAAACCATTAACATTTGACCTTTGAGATTCCTTCTTTCTTACAATAACAGGCTTGCTGTGAATATTAGCCTTACATGGTATAATTCTTTTTCTTTTTGTAAACAATTTCACATATACAGAATTTGCAAATGCAGTAAAAGTAACTTTCCTTCCTGAATAATGTAAGAGCAAATTGCCAGCTTAATGCCCCACCACACTGAATATCTTAATGATTACTTCTAGGTTACATAATTTGTTGGCATGCAATTATTCACAGTATTCCCATGAAATTATTTTTCATTTCCATGAGGTTGGTAGTGATATCTTCTCTTTGATTTCTAAGTTTTAGTAATTTGAGTATTTCCTAAGGGTGGGATTAGTCTAACTAAAAGTCTGCCAATTTTGTTGATCTTTTCAAAGAACTTGTTTTTGGATTCATTGATTTTCCCCTATTGTGTTTCTGTTTTCTATTTCACTTATTTCTCATCTAATTTTTATTATTCCATCCCTATCCTTGTTTTGAATTTAGTGTGTTTGCAATTTTCTACTTTTTTAGGATGGTAAGTTAGACTATTGATATGAGATCTTTCTTTTTCTGAGATCTCCCTTTTAAAAAAATTTTTATTTAATTTTATTTTAGAGAGAGAGCAAATGGAGGAGGGAGAGCAAGACAGAAAGAGAGAGAGAGAGAGAGAGAGAGAGAGAGAATCTCAAGCAGGCTCTACACTCAGGGCAGAGCCCAATGCAGGGCTCAATCCTAACCCCTGGGATCATGACCTGAGCCAAAATCAAGAGATCTTCCTTTTTTAATATAAGCATTTACAGCTCTAAGTTTCCCTTTAAGCACTGCTTTAATGGTATTCAGTAAGTTTAGGCAAGTTTTGTTTTCCTTTTCATTCATCTCAAAGTATTTTCTAATTTCCTTGTGATTTTTTTTCTTTAATACACTGGTTATTTAGGAGGGTGTTTCTTAATTTCCACATATTTGTAAACATCCCTAAATTCCTTCTGTATTTCATTTTTAATTTGATCCATTGTGGTTAGATTAGAAAAGAAAATTTGCGTGGTTTTAAACCCTTTTATTTTTATTATTTTTTATGTTTATTTATTTGTTTTTAATTTTTTAACATTTATTTTTGAGAGAAAATGAGAGAGAGAGAGAGAGAGAGAGAGAGAGCAGGGCAGGGGAGGGGCAGAGAGAGACAGTGAGAGGGAGGGAGACACAGAAATCAAAAGTGGGGTCCAGGCTCCACCATGTCAGCACAGAGCCCAACACGGGGCTCGAACTCACGAACTGTGAGATCATGACCTGAACTGAAGTTGGATGCTCAACCGACTGAGCCACACAGGTGCTCCTAATGTTTATTTATTTTTGAGAGAGAAAGGAATTTGAAGTCGGCTCTGTGCTGACAGCAGAGAGCCAAATGCAGGGCTAAAACTCACAAACCATGAGATCACGACCTGAGCCAAAGTCAGATGCCTAAAGGACTGAGCCACCTAGGTGCCCCTGGTTTCAACCCTTTTAAATTTATTGAGTCTTGTTTACGGTCTATCTCAGAGCATAGCATATGGTCTATCCTGGAAAATGTGTTCCACAGGTACTTGAGAAGATAGTGTATTCTGCTCTTGTTGGGTAATGTACTAGAGAAGTCTGTTGTAAACACTTTGTTTATAGTGTTTTTCAATTCCTTTATTTCAGTTTGATCTTTTTCTTAGTTTTTTGCTGAAGTCTCAAACTTTTATTGTAAAGTTACCTATTTCTAACCAGTTCTGCCGGTTATTTTTAAACGTAATTTGAGCTCTGTTATTAGGTGCATATATGTTTATGGTTGTATCTCCTAATGTATGGGCTCTTTTTTCATAAAATGTCCCTCTTTATCTCTGGTAACATTTTTTGTTTGTTTGTTTGTTTGTTTGTTTTAAAGTCCATTTTGCATGATATTAGTATAGCAATTTCAGTTGTCTTATGGTTCCTTTTTTTATTACATTTTTTTCATCTTTTAGTTTTCAACCATTTATGCCTTTGAATCTAATGTGTCTTTTGTAGACAACATATGTTTGGATTATTTTCTTTAATCTATTCTCCCATCTCTGCCTTCTGAATGAATGTTAAGTACATTTGTTTTTAATGTAATTACTGGTAAGGTAGGATTTACATCTCCTATTTTCTATTGACTTTCTACATGTTTTATGTCTCTTTGTTCCTATATTCTATCGCTGTTTTTTTGTATTAAATATTTTATAGAGTGTCATTTAATTCTCTTGTTTCCTATACTTTTATAAAGATTTTTGCTAAGTGACTGCCATGAAGATTATAATTAACATCTTAATTTAAAGACTATATAATTAGGATTAATACCAAATAATTTCAATAGTATGCAACAATTTTGCTCCAACATAGCTACCACGGACAGCAGGTCCTGTGCTGTCTGTGTACAGCCCAATGTGAGGCTCTATCCCATGAACCATGAGATCATGACCTGAGCTGACATCAAGAGTGGGACACTGGGGCGCCTGGGTGGCTCAGTCGGTTAAGCGTCCGACTTCGGCTCAGGTCATGATCTCACGGTCCGTGAGTTCGAGCCCCGCATCGGGCTCTGGGCTGACGGCTCGGAGCCTGGAGCCTGCTTCAGATTCTGTGCCTCCCTCTCTCTCTGACCCTCCCCCGTTCATGCTCTGTCTCTGTCTCAAAAATAAATAAACATTAAAAAAAAAAAAAAAAAAGAGTGGGACACTTAACCTACTGAGTCACCCAAGTGGCCCTCCCACTTCTCATAAAGACACCAATCACTGGAGTTAAGTCCCACTCTAATTTAGTATGACTTTGTTTTAATTTAATTACATTGCACCAATCCTATTTCCAAATAAGGTCACATTCGCAGATACTGGGAGTTAAGACTTACATATATATATAGTTGATAGTCTGATAGTCTTCTCAGATTATGCTAATTTATTTGCTGCCACAGTCTTGCCTTGCCTGAATGGCAAATTACTCCGCCTGTGGTTCCTAAACCTACCTCATCATTGAAATCACCTGTGGTGATAAATATATAATATAATATTTTACATATATATATAACATTTTATATATAAACTTATGTAATGTAACTTGCAACCACAGATGTAGGCAGCCAGAAAGCAGAAAGCACTGAAGATTATATGTCCCACTAAAAACCAGATTGGATAGATCTAGTGATCATGCACCATGGGACTGGGCATCTATCCCCCAGTGCCAGGGCAGTGTGTAAACTTCCTAGAGCTTAGATCATTCCTATGGATAAGTGATCAAGTGAGAGGAAGAGGATCCTGGACTGACATTTAACCAGGTAGCACTAAGAAAAATCAGAAAAAACCTGATTTGTAAGTATCATGATAAGGGCATTTCATATCTTCCCTTTTTAGTCTGCCAGTAGGGCATTTGATGAGTGCTCACTCTACTGTAGGTTACTGTAAAAGTCTCTATATTAGTTTTCTTAAAGCAGTTGTATGAGGCAGTTAACATTACTTCCATTTCATAGACAAAGCTGAGAATATATGCAATTTTTTCTAAGTATGTACATATAAATTTCTTTATTTCTCAGTAACAGAACTTAATTCTTGAGCCCCATTTCTGCTGATGAGAGAAAATTTAATATAGGCCACTCACACCACCCCCATTCAGGATTTTAGGAAGTCTTAATGTCATTACAAACTAGTGAACATAACTCAAGAGTCCTGAAAACCAGAAAACAAGTCTATAACTACTGGTCCATAACTCTGGGGGGAAAAAACGCACTTAAATGTGTCCAAGCATATCAAACAATGCTCTTAAACTAAACATAATTTTGTTCTTTTTGCCAAGTGTGCTAACTTGTTATGAGAAGTGAGGGTGCTATAGGAGCTGGTAGTAAGACTCATTTTTTGAAAAAATGACCGCTCTCCAATTCCCACATTTCTCCCTTTGAAATTTCAAATGGCAGAACTGGGAGCGTAAGTATCAGCCATTGGGTACCTAATGGATGAACACTTAGAGTATCCAGAAAGCATCCTTCTCAAAGCCTTGGATAGGAACACATCCTTTAAATGACCCACCTCAATGGATAACTTCTGGAATTATAGTGTCTTAGAAGGCAGTAATTGTAGTTTATTGCCCGCACAAGCCCCAGATGGCCTGGCTATCCAGCACTGTGACTGTGGGCCCATCAACAGTGTTAATAGTGTGAAGTGTGAACTGTTTGGCAGACGCTATTATTCCCAGTGCACCATGCTTGCTTTCAAGTATTTTCTTTCCCACAACTTTCTTCATCAGCATATACAGAAAGCTCTTAAAAATGGTAAACCACGAAACAAATGCTTTAAATTCTTTTTTAAAGAAAAGGTTTTTTTTAAGAGAGTTGAGTGTGAATTAAATAGAACAAACAAAATATTTCCAGATTATTCTGATATGTTGTAATATCCACATAACACTTTTTTTTTTAATTTTTTTTTTTTCAACATTTATTTATTTTTGGGACAGACAGAGACAGAGCATGAACGGGGGAGGGGCAGAGAGAGAGGGAGACACAGAATCCCAAGCAGGCTCCAGGCTCTGAGCCATCAGCCCAGAGCCCGACGCGGGGCTCGAACTCACGGACCGCGAGATCGTGACCTGGCTGAAGTCGGACGCTTAACCGACTGCGCCACCCAGGCGCCCCTCATAACACTTTTTTGTAGATCTACAATATCCTCATAGCAACTTTTTATAGAAAAAATGTATATGTACTATCTTATTTTATTTATCCTCACAAAACCCTGTGAAACTAGGGGAGGGATAGATGGGTAGAACCATGCAGTGTCTATGACATTCTTCCCAGCAGGGACCCGCAGAGTTATTGAGACTGTTATCATAGCACATCAGTCAGGTTTCTCATTGGAACAAGAGGATCTTCTCCTTGAAAACATAAGAAGCTAAGGGGTTTCACATAATTTAAAATTTCTGTGTTCTTAAGGTAGAGCCACATTTGACTGAACTTGACAGATTTAGGTGAAAGCCAAGTTAGACTTAAAACTTCTCATTCACGCTTCTTATGCATTTGGCAGGTGTTGCAGGAGATACAGAATCGTGCTAAGAAATCCTCACTTTCAGATGTTAGCACCTTCAACTGTACCCCCTCCCACAACCTTTACATTTCTTCTTTTTCCCCTATTTCAGGTCTCAGGGCAGGCAGCAGTAGGATAGCTAACCCTTCCATTTATGGTCTTAACATTCCCATCCATAATTTGAGACTGTCTCATTTTTACCTTCAATTTTCCTCTCTGCACTGGTCTTCCCTTTGGACTATACATCAAGTTTGCCTCATCCTAAATCACCACAAACAGAAATCTCATCACGGTGCTTTTCCCCTTTACTCTTCATCTTTCTCCTTCTGGTGATTTACCCTAGCTTGTTATCACGTTTACCTCCATGATGTACTACTCCATCATTCAACTCTGCTGCTCAGAAGGATCCCAGGCTCCGCCACTCAAGTCCACATTCCTGACTCTTGCTTAGGGCCTTTCAAGATCTTCCAAGACCTCATCAGGTTAGTCCACACTCCTATCATATTGGACCCCATGTCTTTTTTAAGCTGAACTACTCGGTTTTGCTTAATAGCAGCTCTGTGATTTTTTTTAATTGTTTATTTATTTATTTTGAGAGAGAGAGATAGAATGTGAGTGGGGGAAGGGCAGAGAGTGAGGGGGACACAGGATCCGAAGCAGACTCTGCGCTGACAGCAGAGAGCCTAATGTGGGGCTCAGCCTCATGAACTGTGAGATCATGACCTGAGTTGAAGTCAGATGCTTAAAGACTGAGCTCTCCAAGTGCCCCTGCAGCTCCATAATTTTAAACACGCATTCCTACTACCTGAAATGCTAGCCATAATCAGCCGGCATGCTGAAATGTGCCTATGTTACACATCCCATTTTATTTTATTTTAATTTTTTTTCAATATATGAAGTATATTGTCAAATTGGTTACCATACAACACCCAGTGCTCATCCCAAAATGTGCCCTCCTCAATACCCATCACCCACCCTCCCCTCCCTCCCACCCCCCCCTCCCACCCCCCATCAACCCTCAGTTTGTTCTCAGTTTTTAACATTCTCTTATGCTTTGGCTCTCTCCCACTCTAACCTCTTTTTCTTCTTTTTTTTTTCCTTCCCCTCCCCCATGGGTTTCTGTTAAGTTTCTCAGGATCCACATAAGAGTGAAAACATACGGTATCTGTCTTTCTCTGTATGGCTTATTTCACTTAGCATCACACTCTCCAGTTCCATCCATGTTGCTACAAAGGGCCATATTTCATTCTTTCTCATTGCCACGTAGTACTCCATTGTGTATATAAACCACAATTTCTTTTTTTTTTTTTTTTTTTTTTAGTTTTTTTTTTTTTTTTTTTTTTTTTAGTTTGCTTATTTATTTATTTATTTATTTTTTTTATGAAGTTTATTGACAAATTGGTTTCCATACAACACCCAGTGCTCATCCCAAAAGGTGCCCTCCTCAATACCCATCACCCACCCGCCCCTCCCTCCCACCCCCCATCAACCCTCAGTTTGTTCTCAGTTTTTAACAGTCTCTTATGCTTTGGCTCTCTCCCACTCTAACGTCTTTTTTTTTTTCTCCCTTCCCCTCCCCCATGGGTTCCTGTTGAGTTTCTCAGGATCCACATAAGAGTGAAACCATATGGTATCTGTCTTTCTCTGTATGGCTTATTTCACTTAGCATCACACTCTCCAGTTCCATCCACGTTGCTACAAAAGGCCATATTTCATTTTTTCTCATTGCCACGTAGTATTCCATTGTGTATATAAACCACAATTTCTTTATCCATTCATCAGTTGATGGACATTTAGGCTCTTTCCATAATTTGGCTATTGTTGAGAGTGCTGCTATGAACATTGGGGTACAAGTGCCCCTATGCATCAGTACTCCTGTATCCCTTGGGTAGATTCCTAGCAGTGCTATTGCTGGGTCATAGGGTAGGTCTATTTTTAATTTTCTGAGGAACCTCCACACTGTTTTCCAGAGCGGCTGCACCAATTTGCATTCCCACCAACAGTGCAAGAGGGTTCCCGTTTCTCCACATCCTCTCCAGCATCTATAGTCTCCTGATTTGTTCATTTTGGCCACTCTGACTGGCGTGAGGTGATACCTGAGTGTGGTTTTGATTTGTATTTCCCTGATAAGGAGCGACGCTGAACATCTTTTCATGTGCCTGTTGGCCATCTGGATGTCTTCTTTAGAGAAGTGTCTATTCATGTTTTCTGCCCATTTCTTCACTGGGTTATTTGTTTTTCGGGTGTGGAGTTTGGTGAGCTCTTTATAGATTTTAGATACTAGCCCTTTGTCCGATATGTCATTTGCAAATATCTTTTCCCATTCCGTTGGTTGTCTTTTAGTTTTGTTGGTTGTTTCCTTTGCTGTGCAGAAGCTTTTTATCTTCATAAGGTCCCAGTAATTCACTTTTGCTTTTAATTCCCTTGCCTTTGGGGATGTGTCGAGTAAGAGATTGCTACGGCTGAGGTCAGAGAGGTCTTTTCCTGCTTTCTCCTCTAAGGTTCTGATGGTTTCCTGTCTCACATTTAGGTCCTTTATCCATTTTGAGTTTATTTTTGTAAATGGTGTGAGAAAGTGGTCTAGTTTCAACCTTCTGCATGTTGCTGTCCAGTTCTCCCAGCACCATTTGTTAAAGAGGCTGTCTTTTTTCCATTGGATGTTCTTTCCTGCTTTGTCAAAGATGAGTTGGCCATATGTTTGTGGGTCTAGTTCTGGGGTTTCTATTCTATTCCATTGGTCTGTGTGTCTGTTTTTGTGCCAATACCATGCTGTCTTGATGATGACAGCTTTGTAGTAGAGGCTGAAGTCTGGGATTGTGATGCCTCCTGCTTTGGTCTTCTTCTTCAAAATTCCTTTGGCTATTCGGGGCCTTTTGTGGTTCCATATGAATTTTAGGATTGCTTGTTCTAGTTTCGAGAAGAATGCTGGTGCAATTTTGATTGGGATTGCATTGAATGTGTAGATAGCTTTGGGTAGTATTGACATTTTGACAATATTTATTTTTCCAATCCATGAGCAGGGAATGTCTTTCCATTTCTTTAAATCTTCTTCAATTACCTTCATAAGCTTTCTATAATTTTCAGCATACAGATCCTTTACATCTTTGGTTAGATTTATTCCTAGGTATTTTATGCTTTTTGGTGCAATTGTGAATGGGATCAGTTTCTTTATTTGTCTTTCTGTTGCTTCATTGTTAGTGTATAAGAATGCAACTGATTTCTGTACATTGATTTTGTATCCTGCAACTTTGCTGAATTCATGTATCAGTTCTAGCAGACTTTTGGTGGAGTCTATCGGATTTTCCATGTATAATATCATGTCATCTGCAAAAAGCGAAAGCTTGACTTCATCTTTGCCAATTTTGATGCCTTTGATTTCCTTTTGTTGTCTGATTGCTGATGCTAGAACTTCCAGCACTATGTTAAATAACAACGGTGAGAGTGGGCATCCCTGTCGTGTTCCTGATCTCAGGAAAAAAGCTCTCAGTTTTTCCCCGTTGAGGATGATGTTAGCTGTGGGCTTTTCATAAATGGCTTTTATGATCCTTAAGTATGTTCCTTCTATCCCGACTTTCTCAAGGGTTTTTATTAAGAAAGGGTGCTGGATTTTATCAAAGGCCTTTTCTGCATCGATTGACAGGATCATATGGTTCTTCTCTTTTTTTTTGTTAATGTGATGTATCACGTTGATTGATTTGCGAATGTTGAACCAGCCCTGCATCCCAGGAATGAATCCCACTTGATCATGGTGAATAATTCTTTTTATATGCTGTTGAATTCGATTTGCTAGTATCTTATTGAGAATTTTGGCATCCATATTCATCAGGGATATTGGCCTGTAGTTCTCTTTTTTTACTGGGTCTCTGTCTGGTTTAGGAATCAAAGTAATACTGGCTTCATAGAATGAGTCTGGAAGTTTTCCTTCCCTTTCTATTTCTTGGAATAGCTTGAGAAGGATAGGTATTATCTCTGCTTTAAACGTCTGGTAGAACTCCCCTGGGAAGCCATCTGGTCCTGGACTCTTATTTGTTGGGAGATTTTTGATAACCGATTCAATTTCTTCGCTGGTTATGGGTCTGTTCAAGCTTTCTATTTCCTCCTGATTGAGTTTTGGAAGAATGTGGGTGTTCAGGAATTTGTCCATTTCTTCCAGGTTGTCCAATTTGTTGGCATATAATTTTTCATAGTATTCCCTGATAATTGTTTGTATCTCTGAGGGATTGGTTGTAATCATTCCATTTTCATTCATGATTTTATCTATTTGGGTCATCTCCCTTTTCTTTTTGAGAAGCCTGGCTAGAGGTTTGTCAATTTTGTTTATTTTTTCAAAAAACCAACTCTTGGTTTCGTTGATCTGCTCTACAGTTTTTTTAGATTCTATATTGTTTATTTCTGCTCTGATCTTTATTATTTCTCTTCTTCTGCTGGGTTTAGGCTGCCTTTGCTGTTCTGCTTCTATTTCCTTTAGGTGTGCTGTTAGATTTTGTATTTGGGATTTTTCTTGTTTCTTGAGATAGGCCTGGATTGCAATGTATTTTCCTCTCAGGACTGCCTTCGCTGCGTCCCAAAGCGTTTGGATTGTTGTATTTTCATTTTCGTTTGTTTCCATATATTTTTTGATTTCTTCTCTAATTGCCTGGTTGACCCACTCATTCGTGAGTAGGGTGTTCTTTAACCTCCATGCTTTTGGAGGTTTTCCAGACTTTTTCCTGTGGTTGACTTCAAGCTTCATAGCATTGTGGTCTGAAAGTATGCATGGTATAATTTCAATTCTTGTAAACTTATGAAGGGCTGATTTGTGACCCAGTATATGATCTATCTTGGAGAATGTTCCATGTGCACTCGAGAAGAAAGTATATTCTGTTGCTTTGGGATGTAGAGTTCTAAATATATCTGTCAAGTCCATCTGATCCAGTGTCTCATTCAGGGCCCTTGTTTCTTTATTGACCGTGTGTCTAGATGATCTATCCATTTCTGTAAGTGGGGTGTTAAAGTCCCCAGCAATTACCACATTCTTATCAATAAGGTTGCTTCTGTTTATGAGTAATTGTTTTATATATTTGGGGGCTCCGGTATTCGGCGCATAGACATTTATAATTGTTAGCTCTTCCTGATGGATAGACCCTGTAACTATTATATAATGTCCTTCTTCATCTCTTGTTACAGCCTTTAATTTAAAGTCTAGTTTGTCTGATATAAGTATGGCTACTCCAGCTTTCTTCTGGCTTCCAGTAGCATGATAAATAGTTCTCCATCCCCTCACTCTCAATCTAAAGGTGTCCTCAGGTCTAAAATGAGTCTCTTGTAGACAGCAAATAGATGGGTCTTGTTTTTTTATCCATTCTGATACCCTATGTCTTTTGGTTGGCGCATTTAATCCATTTACATTCAGTGTTATTATAGAAAGATACGGGTTTAGAGTCATTGTGATGTCTGTATGTTTTATGCTTGTAGTGATGTCTCTGGTACTTTGTCTCACAGGGTCCCCCTTAGGATCTCTTGTAGGGCTGGTTTAGTGGTGACAAATTCCTTCAGTTTTTGTTTGTTTGGGAAGACCTTTATCTCTCCTTCTATTCTAAATGACAGACTTGCTGGATAAAGGATTCTTGGCTGCATATTTTTGCTGTCTAGCACCCTGAAAATCTCGTGCCAATTCTTTCTGGCCTGCCAAGTTTCAAAAGAGAGATCAGTCACGAGTCTTATAGGTCTCCCTTTATATGTGAGGGCACGTTTACCCCTTGCTGCTTTCAGAATTTTCTCTTTATCCTTGTATTTTGCCAGTTTCACTATGATATGTCGTGCAGAAGATCGATTCAAGTTACGTCTGAAGGGAGTTCTCTGTGCCTCTTGGATTTCAATGCCTTTTTCCTTCCCCAGTTCAGGGAAGTTCTCAGCTATGATTTCTTCAAGTACCCCTTCAGCACCTTTCCCTCTCTCTTCCTCCTCTGGGATACCAATTATGCGTAAATTATTTCTTTTTAGTGTATCACTTAGTTCTCTAATTTTCCCCTCATACTCCTGGATTTTTTTATCTCTCTTTTTCTCAGCTTCCTCTTTTTCCATAACTTTATCTTCTAGTTCACCTATTCTCTCCTCTGCCTCTTCCATCCGAGCTGTGGCGGTTTGCATTTTGTTTTCCATTTCCTTTAAAGCGTTTTTCAGCTCCTCGTGACTGTTCATTAGTCCCCTGATGTCTGTAGCAAGAGATTCTCTGCTGTCCTGTATGCTGTTTTCCAGCCCAGCGATTAATTTTATGACTATTATTCTAAATTCACTTTCTGTTATATTATTTAAATCCTTTTTGATCAGCTCATTAGCTGTTGTTATTTCCTGGAGATTCTTCTGGGGGGAATTCTTCCGCTTGGTCATTTTGGATAGTCCCTGGTGTGGTGAGGGCCTGCAGGGCACTTCCCCTGTGCTGTGGTGTATAACTGGAGTTGGTGGGCGGGGCCGCAGTCCGACCTGATGTCTGCCCCCAGCCCACCGCTGGGGCCACAGTCAGACTGGTGTGTGCCTTCTCTTCCCCTCTCCTAGGGGCGGGATTCACTGTGGGGTGGCGTGGCCCGTCTGGGCTACTTGCACACTGCCAGGCTTGTGATGCTGGGGATCTGGCGTATTAGCTGGGGTGGGAAGGCAAGGTGCACGGCGGCAGGGGGGGCAGGCTTAGCTCGCTTCTCCTTAGGTGATCCACTTCAGGAGGGGCCCTGTGCAGCCGGAGGGAGTCAGATCGCTGCGGGAGGTTTGGCTCCGCAGAAGCACAGAGTTGGGTGTTCGCGCGGAGCGAGCAATTTCCCTGGCCGGAGCCGGTTCCCTTTGGGATTTTGGCTGGGGGATGGGCGGGGGAGATGGCGCTGGAGAGCGCCTTTGTTCCCCGCCAAACTGAGCTCTGTCGTCCGGGGGCTCCGCAGCTCACCCTCCCTTTGTCCTCCAGCCTTCCCGCTTTCTGAGCAGAGCTGTTAACTTATGACCTCCCAGACGCTAAGTCGCGCTTGCTGTCGGAACACAGTCCGTCAGGCCCCTCCGCTTTTGCAAGCCGGACTCGGGGGCTCTGCTTGGCCGGCGAGCCGCCCCTCCGCCCCGGCTCCCTCCCGCCAGTCCGTGGAGCGCGCACCGCCTCGCCGCCCTTCCTACCCTCTTCCGTGGGCCTCTCGTCTGCACTTGGGTCCGGTGACTCTGTTCTGCTAATCCTCTGGCGGTTTTCTGGGTTATTTAGGCAGGTGTAGGTGGAATCTAAGTGATCAGCAGGACGCGCGGTGAGCCCAGCGTCCTCCTACGCCGCCATCTTCCTAGTCATCCAAACCACAATTTCTTTATCCATTCATCAGTTGATGGACATTTAGGCTCTTTCCATAATTTGGCTATTGTGGAAAGTGCTGCTATAAACATTGGGGTACAAGTGCCCCTATGCATCAGTACTCCTGTATCCCTTGGGTAAATTCCTAGCAGTGCTATTGCTGGGTCATAGGGTAGGTCTATTTTTAATTTTTTGAGGAACCTCCACACTGCTTTCCAGAGTGGCTGCACCAGTTTGCATTCCCACCAACAGTGCAAGAGGGTTCCCATTTCTCCACATCCTCTCCAGCATCTATAGTCTCCTGATTTGTTCATTTTGACCACTCTGACTGGTGTGAGGTGATATCTGAGTATGGTTTTGATTTGTATTTCCCTGATGAGGAGCCATGTTGAGCATCTTTTCATGTGCCTGTTGGCCATCCGGATACACATCCCATTTTAATTTTTTTTTTTCAACGTTTATTTATTTTTGGGACAGAGAGAGACAGAGCATGAACGGGGGAGGGGCAGAGAGAGAGGGAGACACAGAATCGGAAACAGGCTCCAGGCTCTGAGCCATCAGCCCAGAGCCCGACGCGGGGCTCGAACTCACGGACCGCGAGATCGTGACCTGGCTGAAGTCGACGCTCAACCGACTGCGCCACCCAGGCGCCCCTACACATCCCATTTTAAATGCTACCTCCTCCAAGATATCTTCCCCAGCTACCTCAAATTCAAACCTGTTCTCTGAAATTCCTCATCACTCTTAGAAGCTCTCTTACAGCTACTGGTGCATATTTTTTTTCATGTCCCCTACTACACTGCATGCTGTTGAAGTGAGGGATTTACACCTTACACATTTTGTAAAAAATAAATTACCTTTATGTTGCAAGCTGTCAGTAGATGTTTCCTAAATAAATTATAATTAGTCAGAAATGATAATAAATTTATTTAAATGCATACTAATTTTTATACTGAATAATCAAGTTTTTACTATTTTAAATTCTTAAAAAAGAATTTAGTAACTCTATTATGCATTATTCCTAAAAGCTTTCCTTGATACCTTATACAAGTTTTCACTTCAGGATATGTACATATTAACTCAGGCAAGCATGAAATGAAATTCTTTGATCTGTATCCCTGAAAGTCTGTCTTTCCTTGTGCCCACACATACCCTCCCACATGGTTAAAAATGGAGATACTCTTCCTTCCCAGACCATCTCTTTTCTTATGAATACATCCCTAAATAAGTAATCCAGATGGAATCTCTCTCTCCAAAAAATCCCTCCAACACCTGCTCCCTCCATCCACCCTGCTCAACGTCCTCCTTTCTGACAACCAGCATTAGATGTCCTGACAGCTCAAAGCAGCATTTGGATTTTCTGAGGTGCCATTGTTTGGGGGAGTAAAGGTGGCAACAAATCCAAGGCAGGCAGTGAACTCTAAGCTGAAGGATACATGGCAATAGACTCTCCCTGGGAATAAAATTGCCTGTAGGAGGATCTGTCCAACAGAACAGTGCCTGCTTTCATAGCTGTAACTTGAGGAGAACAAGGATCTCTGGGCACACGGGTTCTTCTACTCAGAGTCTGTGGAACTAGGACCTCCAGTGGCTCCAGCTAGCAACACCAACCCAGACTCTATTACCCAACAAATCTGTGATCCAAGTGGTAGAAAAAAAGGAGAAAATATAAATGAAAAATAATTTACACATCTATGTTCCTATTGTTCATACCCACAACCTCCACTATTATTGTTCTCTTATTGATAACCCACTTGTATCATCTTTTCACCATCCTTATATCCCTTGTCTCTTGAGCCCATAGACAGACCTGTAGACTAAAATTGGAAGCAAGTGGGGAGAATGCTAAATAGATATTTCCAGGCCTCCAAAGCTGAAGGTAGGCTTCTCCTCTCATTGAATTCACCTTTTATACTGGGTGTCAATATGTGGGTGGCGAGTGTGGTAGGAATGGCTCTGTGTGTCCCCAGTCAGGCCCTCCTCTCCAGGCCACCAGGATAGTGTTTTCCCAAATGAGCTAATTCCAAGGTATTAGCTGGCCCCAAATACTTCTTGCTTCTGCACAGCTGTTTAACTCTCTTACTTTGAAGAGGCAAAATTTATAGAATTTAAGAATATATAGTTCTCTCTTCACTTAACACAATTTTAGTAAATTAATCAACTAGTCTGTATTCACTTTCTATTTCACCTTTAATAATATATAGGTCCTACGAGGGCAGACACCAAGTCTGCCTGGTTCTTTTGCGTGTCCACAATGTCTGGCACATAAATGGCATGAAGTCCTTATTAAATACATGGAGGTAGGTCATCTGAAGCATAGCTAATGGGCAGGGTTGGTGGAGACATATTTGCCGATACTTTCTGAATACATTTGCATTTGACTGTACACACACACACACACACACATATCTTCCACCTCTCTAGCTCTATAGAAGTTGCCTATGTGCCTCTCTTCTGGACCTCTGCACGTCCCAGCTCTGCCATTTTCTTCTGTCATGCATGTCTTCTACCACCCTTTAACCCTTCAGCTATCCTCTACCCAACTTTTTCTGTAAATGATCTGGCATCTTCCTCTCTTCTGTTATACACTGGCAGGTACAGAAGCTCCAGGGGCTCCACTGACAGGAGAAGAGTCTACAAGGAGGCAAGGCCCACTTGACAATTGTATTGAGGACTGGTCTTGTTTACCTTACCATATGCTGGAAAGGATAGAATCTGAGCAGATGTCTCTTCAGGTCTTGCATGTCCACAGAATGTGGCTCCCAAGGCTATATCTTCATTACTGACAACACCTGCTTTCCAGGCCTTAGCTGCCTGCTCAACATCCCCACAAAGATTTCCTCCTGCCACAGCAAATACAGCATTCCTCAAATTAAACCCATCACAGGTTCCTTTTGTAATGTTTATCTCTTTAATGCTAGGATCCTCATTCTGGAATTCCAGGCTGGCACCCTCCAATACTCTTTTCCAATTCATTTTTCCCCCTTAACCTTTATATTCCTCCCTTTGACATGTCCATTAGATTTGCCCTTTTACATTCATGTCCATCATTGCCATTCCAAACTAGGTTTTCAACACTACAGCCTTCATTTAGTTATCTTTTATTTTAATGTTTATATCCAGACAAGATCGGGTACATTCAGGGTGATATGGCCATAAACAATCCAACCAGAAAACCAGTTCAATCTTTCTACAGCACCCTTAAAGAAACAGCTTATGATTCTTATTTCCTAGCACATAAAGACCCCAAAATCCATGACTGACTTCTCAAAATCTGGCCCAACCTCACGTCCTAAGTCTCTTCAAGACACCCCTGTTACTTTGTGCCAGCCCCAGTGATGGGCACTGGAGATAAGGCAGAATTTAAGACAAACATGATCCCTGTCTTGATGCATCCTAAGATCTACCTTGGGATTTTCTCCCTTCTCTTATCTGTCAGTAGTGCTCTGCTACTTAATATTAATCACAGGTCACCATATTGCCAATTCATATATTCAACCACAGATTATTTAGTAACCATGCAGTTTGGGTGGGGCATTTGTGCTAGGCAGGTGGAAACTTCAAGCTCTGGAAGTGGAGATGCTATTTCTGTTATAAAACCTGTGTCTAGCACAATGCCTGGAGATAGGTAAGTGGTACATAACCCTTTTTTAAATTAATGAATTATGTAATAAAAGTTTGTAAACATTGAGCAATCAGAATTTAGAGTAGAGAGAAATCAGAGTGAGGAGTTTGCAAAAGGCTGTGCTTTGGAGGAGGTGTGGGATGTGCACAGACTGAGAAGTGGGAGGAGGGCATTCCAAGCAAGTACAAGGCTGGAGTGTGAGACAAGGAAGGAAGCTGCCCACCCCACTCCCTCCCCTGCCCAGCTATCTGCTTCTCTTTGTTTCCATAGTAATGGAGTATAAACAGCTCAGCTAGCCCTCAAATCAGGATTATCTGACTGTGTTCTCACTGATAAAATGTGGGCAGCAATAATGTATACTGTGTCCACCTCGTCTGCTGTAATAGTTACTGCACAATAGGTTATGCTGTGGAATAAAGAGCACAAGTTTATTTCTTGCTCACTAAAATCCCCTGAAAGTCCAGAGAACTTCTTTGCATTCACTGGGGATTCCTGCAGGTTTCCATCTCATAGCATCTTCACATCAACATGTGTTTTATGGTCACTATGGCAAGGGAAGCAAGGGCTGGGGAGTCAAGTGCCAGCAATGAACCTTGCAGCACACAAGTGACTCAGGCCACATTGGCTCCTTATTGCTTTGGTCGAAACTAGTCACATGGCTGTGCCTAACTACGAAGAGTGAAGAAGTATAACCTTCTGCGTGCCTATAAATAATAATAATAATAAAAAGCTGGATATTGGTAAATATTGTTATGTCTATTACACTTAAATAAACTGAAATTGCATATTGTAGACTTAATCTCTATTTTCTGAAGGCTGAAACATATGTGGCCTCAACCAGTCTTTTAACATAAAAATGAGGACACCACTCTGGGGCATGGCAGAAGGCTAAGTTAAAAGGAACTGGAGTCCCTGAATGATTTTGTAGAGTAGGGCCACTACACCAGCCTAGAATTCCCACATCTGGACTATTGCAGAAGACAGAAATAAACTATCAGGGACAAGTCCCTGTGTCTTGAAGTCTCTCTCAGTTACTTAGCCTCTATTCCAACTAAAGGAGGAAAAAATCAAGACAATGGTCTTAACTGGAGTTAAGGCTTGTATCAGGAAATAGCATGGTGGCATTAAAATCAACAAAAAGAATATCAAGACACATCTGTTTATTTCCAACCCAATAATAAGTTTTGAGCTGATAAGAACTAAAACACAGAAACTATTTTTTTCAGATCTCTTAAGATTTAGCATATTTATACATCCAGAGGATGCTCTTTTGTAGATAATTGTTGGCGGATCAATAAGAAGAAGAAGCAAAAATATAAGAGATCAAAAGTCTGTATCTAGCTATATCAAAGACACAAGGATCTCTGAAGTGTAGCACGCAGCCTCCAAACTGAGTAGGACATATGCGACCTAGACACAGAGAAAACGTTGGAAAGTTAGTCTTCTAATGGAAAGGGAGATAATTCTTAGTGGAGAACATCCATTGACCCATTGCTCCTCCAAACGCACAACATGAGGTGGTTTCACCATTCCGAACACCACTAGAAAAAAAGACCATAACTACATAAGAGACCCTTTTGTTTGTTTGTTCTTTATATTTACTTATATAATAGAGAATGATTAAGGATTTTCAATAAGGAGGTATGTTTCTTTTGCTTTTTTATTATAAATGATTTTCTTTCCCCCTCTATTTCTAGGATAACCAGGGAGGAATTTGTTTCCACAAGTAAGGTCATAATCATACCCAATAATTTTTTATACTTTGCTTGAACACGGAAAAGGTTCACCTGTTTGTCCATTAGAAATATTATATTACAAGTATTACGTTATGGCAAAAATAAAGCAGAATACAATTTTCTTCTTAGGCACGATTAACTGAAACATGCATCCGCCAAAAGAGGGTTAATATCCTGATCTCGTATCCAGATAAATGTCTGAGTGAAATGATAGCTTTAAAGAGGCCACAGGAAACAATACTAAATAAAACAAAAAATTAAACAAGTGACAAAATCATTGAAGGAAAAGTAAAAATAAATATGTTGATAATAAAATATGTATTTATAACATAACTCATAATTATGTATTTATGTTTACCTCATTAATCTGATTATTACCCAATTTTCTTTTTTACACTTAATTTTTTTAATGTTTACTTATTTTTTAGAGAGAGAGAGACAGAGCATGAACAGGGGAGGAGCAGAGAGATAGGGAGACACAGAATCAGAAGCAGGCTCCAGGCTTCAAGCTGTCAGCACAGAGACATATGCAGGGCTTGAACTCACAAACCAGGAGATCATGACCTGAGCCAAAGTTGAACGCTTAACCGATTGAGCCACCCAGGCACACCTACCCAATTTTCTTATTAAGTTGGTTTCATAAATATTTATTTCATTAGCCTCAAAACATGTTCACGGTGAAATCATTCTAAGTGTGTCTGTAACCAAAATCAGCATGGGGAATGCATAGATTGGAGGACAAGACCCTCTAGTGTGGGTCAGGGGACTACTGAGGGTAGCAGAGACCATTCAGGGGCAGCTGAACTGGAACTGGCTGAGGTATGTGCACTACACATTAGAAATCAGAGTTGGAGCTTGGGAAGATTTGAATTCTAGTCCTTAACTTCAACAGTGACCAACTCCAGAGCTTTGGTGTTGAGACACAAAGGGGCTAAGCTCACCCAGATATGAGCCAGTGAAAACAGGCAGAGGAATTAGAAAATTATTTCCTTTTAAACTAATAAAAGAGAGATTTGAGAACAGAGTTTAAATATGCAGACACCTTGGCCGTGCATACACTGAACCCAGAATTAGACAACCCTATCCCACTATCCTCAGTCAGAAGCATAACCAGATAGCTGCAGGCTCCCTGTGGGGCGGAGCCTGCGTCTGAAAACCCAGGACAAGGAGCACTGCAGAATGTGTGTGTCCTGTGACAGATCCCTTAGAGAGAGAGCCTGAGGGCCTGAAACTGCACACCTCGTTTCTCTCCCTAATTCATAATCATCCAACTCACTCTTACCTTCAACGGGCAAGAAGCCAGGAGTGTTTCAGGAAAATTCCCTCATCAGGGACCCTAGAGGAGTGGAGAAGCCATCCCTCCTGAGGTAAGTTACTTCAACTTTATACAACTTAAAATTTCCTATCTTTAAACTAGTATCTCCAATATACCTTTTAGCTATAATATTTATGATTTTAAAAAGCCTCTTTGGGGGCAAGTCTATGCCCAGGACTGGTGAAGAGAGGGTTGTGTTTCCTGGGGGGTCACTTAATGGTCACTCAGAATGGGAAGGTGTTCCTGAGCTGACTGATATACAAACTCTGTGCCATCAGTGTGTTTATGCTATCATATTTCAAGGAATATATATATTAAGCACCTCTTATATGCTGGTGAACAGAGTGATAAATAAAGCAGATCAGTTGTCCAGCTGCCTTCCTAAAGCTTACCCTCCAGTAAGGAGAGACAGTAAATAAATAAGCACCATGTGCAATTACCAAAGGCTTTAAAGCAAGAAAAAGTGGAAGATATAGTTGTAGGGAGAGAGAAGGAACAACCTTCCAGGCAGAGGGGATAGCATGTGCAAAGGTCCTGAGGCTGAAATGAACATAGCACTTTTGAGACTTTAGACGAAGGCTCTGGCTGGAGTTTAGTGAGTAAGGATATGAATGATACAAGTTGAATATAGAAGCACCAGGCAGACAGGGCATTATGGACTATGCTGGGGAGTTTGGCTTTTATTTTAAGTGAATGAAAAATTCAGTTAAGAGTTTTAAGTTAAGAAAAGATATGATCTAATTTATGATGCTAAAAAAAAATTGCTTGGCTGTGTGCAGAAGAGATTTGAGGCATAGAGGATCAATATTCCCATGACATAATATAAGCCACATAGGCAAAGCCTTAGAGGAAAAGGGGAAAAGCATCCTTTGGGCCTCTGGAATGTAGTTTTTGTGAATGTAGTTCCCAGAGTTCCTGTGTCGCAGTCGTCATTGGTAAGAGCTCTGGATACTTACATGAGTCATTAGAACCAAGTTGGTAAATATCTGATAGTTGGGTGGGATGACATTAACCTGTCATTTTATATATTAATGTTAACACTATTTACTGCTTAGTTTAGAGGAATAGAAGTGAATTTTTATCCAACAATCCCCCAAATATAATTTATTCCAAATAGATATTTGTACTTGTTTCATCAAAATGGCTTTCCTTATGCTCCACTCACTTCCAGCTCTCAGAAAGATACATTTAAAATCTGGATTCTGCAGCCTAAATTTTGTCCGGTAGTTCTGCTCAAGTTCATTTCCCCCAGTATACAGAATGAACTGAACTAATAAGTGAACTAATTTGTGTTCACCGCGGTGCTAAGCAATGTGGGGTATCACTGGTGAGTTTTCATCTTGGGCAAGGTCAAGGGCTTGTTTACATAATGATTATGACCATATCTATGCCCCCCCCACCATAAAATGTTTCTGGATATCTGGGATCCCTAAAATATTTTTTTCTAGACCTTTTTATCCAAGTCTTCTTAGAGGACATGTGACAGCAGTGTTGATGGGGCAAGTAAGACCAAACTGGCAGTCAAAAGTGTGTTATGTGCTTGGAACAGCCCCTTTGTCTTGGTAAAAGAAGGGATGGAAGAATGGTTAGGGGTAGATGGTTTTCATCTTGAGAGTATTTTCAAACTTCTGGTTACTTTTATAAGCAGTAGCTGGAAACAATACCTCCTTTTACTTCACCAGCTGTCCTCAAATTACTATCAAGTCACCCATGGCAAAAGTGCCTATAAAATAGAAAAAGAAACAAACAAAAATGAGAGCCTGTAGTGACTGCTCCAGTAGCTGTCCCTGAAGGAAACACCGCTAAGGTAGAGCACTCCTAACAGACCCAGGAACTTGGTGATGGAGCAAGGGAGCTGCAGGTGGGAGAGTTACCAGTAGTCATTCACAGTCCTGAGACTGGCCACCAGGAGCCTCCTACCCACCCTCGCAACCCAACCAACTGCCACTCACTGAGGGCCTCCTATAGCCCGGGCCTCAACGGGACAAACGACAAAACTACTTTTCTGCAAAAGATAGAAACACAGCTCAAATTGACTTCAGCCAAAAGGGAATTTATGGGCTCATATAACTCAAAAATGTAAGGTAAAACAATCTAGCATGAGGCAACACTGGAGAAAAAAGCTCCAGTGGTTTCTTGGAAGACTGAAGTCTTGGTTTTGTTTTCTTCAATGTTTACTTCATTCTCATGAGTAGCTCTTCTTGGAGGTGAGGGGGTCTCTTGGCAGTTCTAGGCTTACAGTGTAGCAACCAAAGTGGAAACTGAGCTGCTGCTTCTCCTGGTTTGAAAAAAACCCCAAATTGGCAATAATTCCATGATCAGGTGAAGATCTGAACCGATCACAAGCCTGTGACTTGTGTTGTTTTGACCAAAGGAAGCTGAGTCATGTCTCTACCCACATAGAGAGGAAAAGTAGGGGCAAAGTGGGGGTGGATTCAGCTCCATCCAAATGACATGGATGAGAATTTGTAACATCCAAAGAATGGGGCACAGTAATTGCCTAAAGACATTTTTACTAGAAGAAAGGTAATAGTAAAGCAGTAGATATCCACCAAGCATTTAAATACCACTAGCCTTTGCATGAGGTACAAAATAGGCTTGCCCTCACAGTTTCACTGCAGGAGGAGGACGGTTCCACAACACAATGCCATAAGTGCGGTAATTAGAGTAGCCATATGCCATGGTTAGCCAGGACAGTCATAGTCTATTCCTGATGTCCTAGTGTAATTATTAACAATGCACCCCTATAACTCTCAAGTGCCCTGGTTTGGACAATACATTATATGGCCACCCAAACAATAACTGATATATGTTCAAATGCACATAGAAAGAAAGGAGAGGGAATGACCAGCTGTGACAGAGGTGAATAGGGTAAACTGGAAAGGCTTAATAAAGAAGGTGATGCTTCACCTGAATATGGAAAGATGTGTGGAAATGTTCCAAGTGGCTGAAGAAGCTGAGAGCATCCCGAGCATCAGGAAAGGTCACTTGGTGGATAGGAATTGCTCCCATATTTCTGTGATTCAGAAGGATCAAAGGTGTGCAGAGGAAAGGGGTGAGGGAAAGGACAGGAAAGGTGGGCCAGGTAACCAGCTTCTGATCCAAAGAAGAAACACCACATTAAAATGATTTAGCCAAGTTTATAGAATCTGGAAGTAAGCTAAAGACTGTCGTGATTAAGAGAAATTTTTAAAATAAGCAAAACTTTTTCTTTTATTTCCGGTTCCATGAAACACTGAAGTATGTCATACCTGAGAAGTGAAACTGAGAAACTTGTTTCACTTCACTTAGATTCACAACACTGGCTGCTGAAGATGTAACCCAGACTGGAAAGATGAAAAATGTCCTCTGTCAGACACAGACATATGTTACTAGTTTGGATCATATGTCATTCGTGACTCAAGTAATCATGAACGCGAAATGAGAAAACAAACAGTTGTGTTGTAGAATATGTTTTCTGCTTATCCTTCTTGTGAGATACGTTATATATTAAAAAAAAAAGACACAAATAGATCTATCATAGGGTGTCAACAGAACCAATACATTTGTCAAAAGAACTGGAAGAAGTGTATATTATAAGTTGTTCCTGTAAATTGTATCCCAGATATGCTGATTATTTTGTATTATTAGCTTCACGCGGCCAAAAGGAAGGTTTGTTCTTTAGTGTTAAATTGTTATATTTGCAGTTGGAGAGGGAGAAGGAAAATGTAAGCTTGCAATTTTATTACCTATGAGAACTGGCTTCTTCCTAGTCCTATATTTTCTAGTCATAATATCACAATTCCACAAATCTAGTGGATATCACAAGTCATGATGTCCACCCCCTGCTCCAGTGCAAAGATGTCAAAGTTTATTTCACACAACGAAAATCTTAAGGTGAATAATGGAGTTGAATGTATTATAATTTCAAATATTTTATGTATAATAGTTAACTATTCTCTAGAGCAATGTGGGTGAGGTTAAATATCTTTATTTAATAGAATAAAAATGAAACAAGAGGGTTAAACTCCAATAAATCATGTCCATTTCTAGCTAAAACCATCTATGAAACACATATTGTGTTGTCCACATAACACCGCGTATTTAGTTGTGATTTGGACATTAACACAGATAACCCTTGAGGTCTGATAGTAAATTTGATGCCTCTGTTCTCTTTATGCTTCTGTGTAACTTCTCCATCCTTGAAACTTTCAAACGTCTTAGCAGTTCATATCAGACTATATCACCTTTTTAACTGGGGAATAAGTAACATATAGTGTTATATTCACTTTAGGTGCACATTACAATGACTCAACAATTCTATACAGTACTCAGTGCTCACTTTTTCTGTAGTTGGAATCCACTAACCTCCTGGTCCTTTGTTCATAGAAGACTTCAGTATGTGAATCTCTGTCGTCTCTACTCCTGTATCTATCATCTGTGTTGGTGACTTCAATATCCTTGTGGAAAACTCATCCCTCACATGGCTTCCTTCACAGTTCCTTGACCTTCATCTCCAGCATCTTCTTCCCATCTTACAATAGCTGGCCTCTCCCACAGGTATATCCTTGACCTAATTATCACTGACAACTGTGCTCTTCCTCCAATTTTCTGTATGCAGTTCTTTAACCTCACTGCCCATCATTCTCACATTCCCACTCAAGCTGGGGTTTGATCATACCAAGTTCTCTGAATCATCAATCTTTATTCTTGTCCATTCTTCATGATCTATCTTTATACTGTATTCTTTTATTCCTTATAGAGCTGATATTTCATGTTATCACATTATATCTATGTACTTTAAAAAATATCTATGATGCTCCTTTTTTCTTACTTTTCCTCAAAAAACTCTAGCTCTAGTTATCCCACTATCTCTTTTTTTAAACTGTTTATTTATTTGTTTTTGAGAAAGAGAGAGAGAGAGAGAGAGAGAGAGAGAGAGAGAGAATATGCATGAGAGTGGGGGAGGGGCAGAGGGAGAGAGAGAATCCCAAGCAGGCTCCACACTGTCAGCACAAAGGCTGATGAGGAGCTCAATGCCACGACCAGTGAGATCATGACTTGAGCCAAAATCAAGAGTCGGAGGCTTAATCAACTGAACTACCCAGGGTCCCCACACTATTTCTTTTTTTCACATTGGCAGCTGAACAAGTCTGGAGAAAATCACTCACTTCCTGCTGACTGATTCCAATTTAAACTCAAGACCACAAATCCCTACTGGGTAGTCAATATTGCACACATCTTAATCTGTGCTGGTTTCTCACTCTCCAAAATCAGACTATGCCATAATTTTCATATCTCCTTATGCTGCCAATCTGCATTCCAAGATGCAAACCACTTCCTGTGCACCAGTTTTCTCACACCTTCCATTGTAAGAGATGAACATGCTTCTGCCAAAGCCAACACTTGGGTGCATGCTCTCCAGCCCACGCCTTTCCTACCGTAGAACTCTCTTCCTGAAATACTCCTTCTTTTCCTCAGTTTATCCCTCTGAACTTACTTATTCCCACTAGTATAAACACATTCTCCTGGTTTCTTCCTCTACCTCCTGCTATATTTTCTCCTTTTGAAGAAAAACTTTTCAAAATTGTTGACTATAGTTGCTATCTCCATTTCCTCTCCACTCCTTCCTTCTCTCAGTCCATTCCAATTGGCCTTTGCCCCTATTCCTCTGAAACTGTGCTACATTAAGTCAACAACCACCTACATTCTATCACATTTATCTTACTGGATTTCTCATGAGCATTTGGCACAAGTGACCACTTCCCTTTATAGAAACAATTTCCTCTCTTGATTTCCTCTTTCCTCACTGGCCACTTCTTTCTTGATCATCCTTTTCTGCTCAATCTTCAGTTGGTTTCTGAAATACATCATTTCCATATTAGGTCCTCAGCTGGGAATTCCCTTTCCCTCAGTCTTTCTATAATAATATCCTACATGTCATTCAAGTCTCACCTTAAATAGCTCCCCCTTGGAAGGGCATTTTCTAGCAACTCAATTTTAGTTACCCAGAAAAAGTTTTTTATCTTCACTATAACTTTTAATATATTTATATGTATTTGTTTATTGTCTGTCTCACCCCATTAAAATACGAATTCCATGAAAGTAGGGAACACATCTGTCTTGTTCAAGGTTGTAAGCAATTAAAAATATTTCTTGTGTGAATTAGAAAATTAACATTGATTTGCACAGTGACAACTATTATTTTTTCAGTAACAATTGTACCTTCATTCCATTTCCATATATCGAAACATTTGATGCCATAGAGATGAAAATTTCTCCCCCTATCCACAAAATAAGATTGGTTTTCTTTTAAACTCAAAGAAGGCCTAGAATTCAATAAAGTTTTAGAAACCACTGCATTTACTTTAATTTCTGTTTTCAAATACTAACCTAGGAACTTTAATACTAATCCCTTATAGGTCAAGACCCACTCTTAAAAAAAGAAAAGCTCAGGGGTGCTTGGGTGGCTCAGTGGGTTAAGCATCCAACTTCGGCTCAGGTCATGATCTCACCGTTCGTGGGTTTTTGAGCCCCACATCGGGCTCGGTTCTGACAGCTCGGAGCCTGGAGCCTGCTTCAGATCCTATGTCTCTCTCTGTACTCCTCCCCTGCTCATACTCTCTCTCTTTCTCTTGAAAATAAATAAATGTTGAAAAAAAAAGAAAGAAAAGCTCCTTCAAAGGCAGTGACAGTAGTTAATTTAAAAAAGTGGGGGGAGGGCTTCTAATCAAATCATAGACAAATATACCACAAGGATGGTTTTGTGTACCTCAGATTAAAATTTAAATAGTAAGATTTAAACTTAAATATATTAAAATTTATTTAAATACAATCCTAGATTATTTTCTATGGCATTGTTTCATACAAAGACATCATTATTTGTTTTTTTTCAATAAGTTATGATAATATTTTATTTACAATTTTGATTATGTTTTAAATTCTGGATACTGAAGTGGAAAATAAATTCTGGAAATAGGAATCTCAAAAACTTGGGTAAAATTTTACTTTAGTAATTTTTCAACTAAAGAGTAAATCAACTAAAAAAAATCTGTCAATCATTAGTTACATAATTCATGAAATTTAGAGCACTTTTTTTATGGTAACCTAAAGACTCATGTGCCTTTGTAAAAATGAGATTCTATAATTTGTTTCATAAATATAACAATACTAGGTGCTGCCAAATATCTCCCTTCAGTATGTAAAACAAATGTACATTTCTCAACCTCTTTTGATTTTCATGCCGAAAAAATTGTTGGCTGTGAGATTATTTGTTTATACTATAACAGGGCAAATGAAATTTTACCCCAAAAACAAATACTGGGCTTTCCTGGCCAATATGAATGATGACTCACTCTGGATTCATAAAAAGGCAAATCCCAGGGAAAAGAAAAACACATTTTTAAGGAACTTTTTCTCATAACCTTTCAGTTGTGCAAAGTATTACTATCCAATGTTACTTGTCTAGGGACGTTAATCCACACATAAGGCATTACTCCAGCGAGGCAATAATATGAATATAATCTTTTCAAGTAAGATATTTTAAGAGTCCACAACTGCAAACTTGCTATCTGAAATTTGTCATTTTTGTAAAAGAAATAAATCATTGGGGGGGGGGCAAATGATTGAAACAAAGAAATAGAAGTAGGCTATTTACAGGGTTGTGTTATCACAAATCTTTTATTTTAGAGAATTTTGGGGGGGGTTTTATCTTACCAGACAAACTATTAAAATATGTTTTCCAATTCAAAACTAACCTTCAACCTTCAGGTGGTGATCAAATATGACAGTAAATGGGAGTAAACAGGTGTGACTTTTGTTAAATAAATTATCCTCAGTACTAAAATTTTTCTTATATTTTACTGAAGACTATGAAAAAGAAATTAAATGAAATTGGCCTTTTTAAGCATTGGTTTTTTTCTTTCTCTAATATTTTTGACAAAAATTTTAAGTTTTCCTATTCCTAGAGAATTCTTTGCAAAACATGTTGTCTTTCATATTATTGGCCAATGTTTATTTTTCTAGTTTTATGTCACTTATGGGAAACAGATGAAACACTACATTTATTTGAATTATTCTTGGATACTGAGCTACCATACTTTTATACCTAGGCTAAATACTGTTCTGATGTAGCAAATGTTAGACCCTACACTCTCCCTTTAGAGTCATATCTGTCATTTGATTTTTTCTTCCAAGTCATTAGTCCTCCATTTCATTCTTTTTATCATGGCCTTAAATATCCAGTGAGACCCTAGGATTCCTATGTTTGCTCATCTGAACGCTAATAACCCACTCCTTTGAAGCTGCTTCGACTACCGCTGCACAGCAAGGAGGTCATAATAAGGGTGACGGAGATAATAGCAGTCAGTGTCATCCCCACCATCCCCACTGCTCACGGTCACCATTTCTTCAGACCTCGGCATAGTCTCCATTCCTTATAATGGCTAATGAACTAACATTTCCAAGAAACAAAGTCTGCTTTTGCTCAGTGATCACAAAGCGCTTTGTAAATGTGACTTTTAAATTGATATGCTAATCACAGGAGCTAAGTAGAAAAAGATGCAGAGTAAGAGGTTAAGGTTAAGCATGTCATGGGGCCCCTGGGTGGCTCAGTTGGTTGGGCGACTGACTTCGGCTAGGGCCATGATCTCACAGATCGTGGGTTTGACCCCAGCATCAGGCTCTGTGCTGAGAGCTCAGAGCCTGGAGCCTGCTTCTGATTCTCTGTCTCCCCCTCTCTCTACCCCTCCCCTGCTCATGTTCATGCTCATGACCTGTCTCTCTGTCTCTCAATAATAAATAAACGTTAAAATTTTTTTTTTAAAAAGGTTAAGCATGTCATATACTCTTGTTTAATTTGAGTAATTGATGGAGCATGAACCAAGACCCCAAAGAGCAGTGAAGGATATAGAAAGGAAGTCTACAGACACTTATGTATGTACAAAGTCTGGTTCCCCTGAAGAGAAGGATCTGCAGGAAGAATATCAAAGAGGAAGAATACCAGAGTGAATATTTTCCATTGTTCTTGAAAATGATACCAGTAAAAGAGGGGTTGGCAACAACACCCTTGTACTTGGGAGATTTACAGAAGGCCTCTGCAGAGCTATTGGGGTTCCAGGCAATTCTGATGATGGTGTCATGAAATTTGAAGGGCTGAAAAAGATGCCAGACTGAAGAAAAACAAAAACAGAATGCCACCTCCACTACTGTAGACTAATCACACCCAAAATTCCTCCCTAGAAATGGAGTACTTTCCTTTGTGAAGTCTTTGGAATTTGTGGTGGAGGCTCCCCAAATACGAGTTAGTGAAACCATCTGTGGTAGCATCCTATGGAAACCTTATTTCCAAATGATGCTTGGGCTTTATTTTCGAGAGTTCTTAAACTGGGCATTAGGAATCTATGTTTTTAAAAGACTTCCCAGATGTGTGTGATGTACAGCCGGGTTAGGGAACCATGTTCTTCTCTCTCATTGAAATGCCAACACACTGGGGGCACCTGGGTGGCTCAATGGGTTAAGCATCCAACTTTGGCTCAGGTCATGATCTCTCAGTCTATGAGTTCGAGCCCCACACCGAGCTCTGGCAACTCAGAGCCTGGAGCCTGCTTCAGATTCCGTGTCTCCTCTCTCTCTGTTCCTCCCCTACTCTCTCTCTCTCTCAGGAATAAATAAACATTAAAGTTTAAATAAATTTTTTAAAAAAGCCAACACACTTATGATTAAGGGATTCATAATTTAAGTCATTAATTGCTTGTACTTTAGAAAAATTAGTTGACATGTGAGAGTGAGATGCTCATGTGGGGAAGATTCCAGAAGACAGCAGACAGAGAGAGAGAGAGAGACTTAAGAGCTAAGCAATGGCCCCAATACCAAAATCAGTGATTTAAAAACTTTGCCTGGTCCTAATAAGTCCATCAATTTAATGTAATGATATTTTGCTGAATGCTTAGAAAACTCATCGTGTGTCAAGTATTGTTTTAAATGCTTTACAAATATTAATTGATTTAACCTTCATAACAACCCTATGATGTAGGTACTAGCATTTCCCCCACTTTATAGATGAGGAAATTAAAGCTAAGGTGAAGATATGAAGTCATTTACCTGAGGTCAGGGAGCTATTAAGTCACTGAGCTCCTCAGTTCCTGCTCCTAGCTACTGGGTACTGCTACCTTTCAGATAGTGGGCTAGGCACTGAGAAATCAAAAATAAATGGCCCTTAGGAAATTTTAGATTTGTGGAAAACAACTGGGAAATCAGGTTCCTGCCATCTGTGCTTCAGGAAGAGAGAGCATGAACTGGGTCTTCTCCAAGCAAATCCTGGTTGACCTTCCATCCTGCTCATTGCCACTCACCATCTTTGCAAGAACCCATCACTTAGCTTGCCCTTCATCTCCTCTGTGTTTTTGTCAGAAAAATGATAAGAAAATTTGAAGATATACTCAATTTAGAGTGGAGTCAGTTTTATTTCATTTCGAAATGGGATGTAACTGGATATTGGTGGTGATGATTCTAGAAATTCTCACTTGGGAGAAGATTTGCCACAGGAAAAGGATGAACTCTCAGGGGAATCAACGCAGTCATCAATTTCATTCTTACAGATCCATCCTTGGTTTGCAAATGAGACGAGAGATGCAGCTGCAGGTGAGACAGTACTCATTTCAAAGAAGTACTCGGCAGACCCCAGCTTTAAAGTGTCCACAGCTGTTTGAAGCTGTGCTTTGCATATTTACCTCTTTGTTTGGTCCGCTACTCCTTCTGCTCAGAGATTCAATGAGACAACTTACAAAAAGAATTTATAAGAAAATAAGTTGTTTTATAATTTTCTAATAACAGCTTTCAATCTGTGGGAAGAATTTTTTTTTTTTAGTTTCTCATCTTTTCTTAACTAGACTCTATTCACATAAATAATTCAGTGGATTCTATTTAATTATTATCCTGATAAATGATATGACCTGCTAACTGGGAAGAATGCCAGTTTTTAAAAAATTAGTTTAATGCTTTTCAATTACTTGACACTGTTGTTACAGCATAACACCTTACTAGCTTAAAGTAGAGAGGAAAGGGTTGCCTGGGTGGCTCAGTCGGTTAAGCGTCCAACTTCAGCTCAGGTTATGATCTCATTCATGGCTTATGAGTTTGAGCCCCACATTGGGCTCTGTGCTGACAGCTCAGAGCCTGGAGCCTGCTTTGGATTCTGTGTCCCCCCCCACCCTCTCTCTTCCACTCCCTGACTCATGCTCTATCTCTCTCTCTCAAAAATAAATAAATGTTAAAAAAATTTAAAGTAGGGAGGAAAAAAGATCTCAACTTGTTACTAATGTCCAAAGCTGTTTACAGTAGTTTATAGTACTGAATTAATGTTACTCATCTAGAATTTTGCATTTATGAACTCCAGAGTTTTGTCCTATTCTGGCCATTAAAATTGTAGCATCTAATGATTACTTTAATATTTCTTAATTATTTAATTTTTAATAATTGGAGCATATTTATTATATCTCCATAAGTGAAAAGAAAACTGTTTCTGCTTTTCAGTGTTCTTGAACTATTGCTATCTCCGATAGTTACGTTAATGAAAAGGATTATTAAAGTTTCTAAAATATACCAAAAGGACTTACATGTCACTTTGCTAACATTATGGAAAAGAAATTATTTTTAGTCACATTTTTCAGTTAAGAAGCATGATGCGTAAGTGGATAACCGGCCCATAGTGACATAGCCTGTGGTTTTTAAAGCCAGGATTCTTAACCAGGCATTCTGATTCCTGACATCACCTACTTAACCACTGTTACATCTCCCTCTTTAGAGGAAGAGCATGTATGGGGAGGCCTTAGATGTACTCAGTGGAGTTCTTGACACGGGTACATTTGGCTTAGAGATGAAACGTGTTTTTCATGGGCAATCGAATTGTCTCTGTGGAAAATACTATATAGCTTCTTTAGTATTTGCCAATAATCTATTTGATTATTCTCCTTTAGGTACAGCCCACTAGTAGAATGGTACATTTTGACGTTTTGGTTTTGGTCACTGTGATTTGTAAAACTTGAGGCAATAGTCGAACTTTTCCCATTTCTATGTAGTTTATGGAATGGACTCTGTGTGTCATTTAAAAGTACTTTAGCTGATATGATAGAAGGACAATGGTTCTTGGAGTCAATATGTTTGATTTTTAGTACTGATTCTTCCAACTACCAGTTTTAACATGCTGGACAATTTCTCTCTCTCTCTCTTTCTCTCTCTTTCTTTCTCTTTCTCTCTCTCCCTCCCTCCTTCCCCCTTCCCCCTTGCTTGGAAGAGAAAGATTTCTTGTTCATGGGGATCTTGGGGAAGACGAAATAAGATGACATATAAAGCACTTAGCAAATGTGTCACTTACAAAGCGGGTACTGAATACATGTTACTTCTCTCTCCTTCCCTGCCGGCCCTGCTGCTATATTTTAAACTCTGGTTACTGACAGTTTTATAAAACTGCTATGAAATCTGAGGGGAACTGAAACTGTCATTCTAATTCATGGGAGTTGGTTATCTTCACAATGGTCTCAGGCCCCGAATATGTGGCACAAATGTTTTTGTGAGCCCCACTAAAACAGAAGGAAATTTGTTTGGATATTATTTTACTAATCATTCGTACTCATCTTGGCTGTGGTGCACTATCTTATTTCTATTACTCAAAGCTGTATTTAAAGCAAACTTCTCCCCAATTGCTGATGATAAAATGTAGCTTCGGAGCTGGCTCAACCAAATCTTTGTACATTACTTCATGCTTCATTCATTTATGTTTCTAATCTCAATGCCATTTTCAGTATGTTTAACTGTAAGCTGTGTATAACATTAAAATGCCTCTATCACCTTTTTTAAAAATATATATAAAGAGTGTCATTCATCTTATAAAAATGTAGTAAGTTGATATTAATCTGCAATGATGTCTAATTATTCTCATTTTAAAGATGCAGAATCTGATGCACAGAGTGACTGATTCTCCTGAAGTCATTTGGAATCTATCAGTAATATCTGTGAGATGTTTTTGAGTTTCCCAAATAAATAATATCACTATATTCTTTATCATAGAAAAAATATGTTATATAAATAGAAATATATTTTGCTCAACTTTCACATGTGCTTACATTTAAAGAAATGAAGTGGGGCACCTGGGTGGCTCAGTCAGTTAAGCGCCAGACTTCAGCTCAGGTCATGATCTCATGGTTTGTGGGTTCGAGCCCCACGTTGGGCTCTGTGCTGACAGCTCAGAGCCTGGATCCTGCTTCAGATTCTGTGTCCCCCTCTCTCTCTGCCCCTCCCCTGCTTGCACTGTCTCTCTCTCTCTGTCAAAAATAAATAAACATTACAAAAATTTAAATAAAAAAGTAAAGAAATGAAGCAAAGTTTTGTATATTTAAAATTAATCTGACACCATCCACTTAATTATATGACTAGAAGTAGAAGCATTTTAAAACATGAATCCCTTTAATTTTCTTTCTCTTGCAGATATACCAATAATGATTAATAATAATAATATAATCTGTCACTTATTGAGATAACTGTATCAGTCTGTCTATCTCTTTGGTTCCTGGATCTGTGCTAGGCAGTTGTAGATGGTTCTTATTTAATTTAATGTTTGCCATATAACATACCTTTCATTATCTACTTTGGGTAATTGTATCTCACTTTTTTGGGCGGGGGGGAATCCCATCCTGCTGTCCCTCCTACTTCTGGGTGGAGTTGACCCTCCCAACTCCAAGAGTAGAGTAGAGAGCCCAGGTCCAGCCCAAACCATTCCCCAGACCTTGCTAGTGGGTTCATCGATCGATACTGTCAGTCTGAAATTTGATTTCATTTAAATTATAAGCTAATAAGTTAGTCTATTGCAGTTTTATAGATGCTAGCAGAAGACACAAGATTTCTGGGTCAGAGACAAAGAATATTATTACTTTATGGTGCAGCCAGGAAGCCAAAAAAAAGTTCCTTTTGCTTCTGATTCTCATGGAACTGACGCCATATGAGCCCATCTGGATGACGTGCAGCAGTGGGTTTATGTTACAGCTAAGGAACGCTGATCTTGGGGAAACCACCACTTCATAGCAAGCAGTAATCAAGTCTTCCCTGTTCTTAAAAGAGACATTACTTGAATGCTCGAGATTCTTGCTACAAGCACGACCTTGAGAAATAACCCAGGAAAAAAGTGGTCGGAGCCTTTATTCTTGGCATACGCAGCAAGATACATGGAGCGTGAGAGACACACGGAGTGGTGCCTCCCGACAGATGAACTACGTCAAACAGTCCATTTAGAACCCCTTTTTTCTCTTTCCTTTGAAATTTGAACCTGGAAAAATATCACGTTTCAGTTTCTGCTGCTGTCTTGTAATTACAAAGGAATAGCTTATCTGAGAATGGAGTCAACGTGGCAAAAGTCGGAGATGAGAAAAGAAAATGAAAAAAAAAAAAAAAGGTCCACTGAGTTATGGATCAAGTAAACCATGAAGCCATATCTTCCTCAAGAATTTTCAGTTATGTGAGATAATTAGGTTTTCATTCATTCACAACTAAAAGGGTTCTGATGGATTTGGCATTTGACATGTTGGGTCACCACAACACCCCTAAAAAGAAGGTATTATTATCTGATGTTATAAATGAGCAAAACACACACCATGAAGATTAACTCACACAGTATCACACAATTAATAATTAGCGCCACATTTGCTGATGGCAAACTCCATGCTTTTAACCCTTAAACCTTTTTTTTTTTTTAATTTTTTTTCAACGTTTATTTTTTTGGGACAGAGAGAGACGGAGCATGAACGGGGGAAGGGCAGAGAGAGAGGGAGACACAGAATCGGAAACAGGCTCCAGGCTCCGAGCCATCAGCCCAGAGCCTGACGCGGGGCTCGAACTCGCGGACCGCGAGATCGTGACCTGGCTGAAGTCGGACGCTTAACCGACTGCGCCACCCAGGCGCCCCAACCCTTAAACCTTTAGTTCTCAAACTTTAGTGTACTTTAGAAACACTGAGATTCACCCCAGATCTAATGAATCAAAATCTCTACAGTGGAGATAGAGCAAAGAGAATACGCACATTTAAGTTCTTGGGTAATTCTGATGCAAGGCTCATGGACCACTTGTTAAGAAATATTTCCTTTAGACAAAGGTATGACTTCAAGGATACTGCTGCCTGATGTTCTCACACTATGTCCTTATTAAAAAGCTTTGCTTCTGGAAGATAACACTTGAAGTCTTGTCAGTGATATAAACTACAAATCAAAGGAAATCTTTTTCTGAGAAGAGCTCTGTTGGGAGTAGAAAAAGTCAGAAAAAAAGGCTTCTGAGCAGGGGCGACGAGGGTGGGAGATTGGGCCCTTAAAAGAGAAGGGGAGACAGAGTCATGAAATTCTATTTCACCCATTATTACCTAAGAAATTCCTTTTTAAGGTGTGTGTGTGTACATGCGTGTGTGTGTGTGTGTGTGTGTGTGTGTGTGTGTGTGTGTTTTAGGTTCAGATCCTACATAGAGTTTATATATGTATAGAGAGACTAAGGAGTCTCTTGAAAAAAAAAAAAACATACAGACATCTGCTTGATTTGCTAGTTACAGTGGCTCATTGGACATGAAGGAGAATGTTTAATTATTGACTTTGAATAGACATTTTGCCACTGCTAATAATATTAGCTAGATTAATGAATTGTTCGAGGGTTATAGAGACAGAAAGACACCGCGAGAGCTATTGTTCATCAATATTTAGATAGCCTTTCCCAGAATAGTCATGTAAACCACATGTGTCATTGTAAAATATTTTCCTGCTTGCTTATCATGTCTTGGATTTTTTTCTCTCTCCCTATTTAAATGTAAATGGAGTATTAGTTGTCTTTTGATACAGGTATTATTATTGTGAAAGTCAGAACTGTTTTTGTAGGCGATATTCTACAGTGTTTCCACAACGTACCGTCTTACAAGTGGGCTCTGATACATAGTAAGTCTTTTTTAATTTTAATTTTTAAAACTTTTAAAAATGTTTATTTTTGAGAGAGAGAGAGAGAGAGAGCACAAGCGGGGCAGGGGCAGAGAGAGGAGGATGGATGATCCAAAGTGGGCTCCGTGCTAACAGCAGTAAGCCCAATGTGGGGCTCGATCTAAAAAACTGCAAGATCATAACCTGAGCAGAAGTCAGATGCTCAACGGACTGAGCCACCCAGGTGCCCCTTTAATTCTTGAAGCTGGAAGTGCTTGAGATCTTCATCCCTAGCCGGGCTGGGCACAAAGGCTATGAGGAGGGCGCAGAGTTGAACTCTACTGCAAGGATAGTATGATAGCTGATACCATTCCCCACCTCTCATTTTTTTAAAATATTTCTTGTCCTTTCAAAATTGAATACTTGAATCAATCTGGCTTAAAGAGATATTTATTTTTAGAGTCTTAAGCTCACTATTGTTCCAAAGAATTTTAAGACCATTAGTCTCAGTCTAAAATGTGTGTAATATTTCCAACTATTGACTAATAAGATTGAGTTTAATATGTGTTTTGAAAATAATTAGGTTCATTATCAAAGTGAACTTTACCAAAGGGTTTTTATTTTAAATTATATCTCCCTTATAGATGATGTTCCTCTCCACCCAACAGTTTGACAAGCAGGTATTTTGATAATTTTAGTTTGCACTGGTTGCTTGTGTTCACAGGCCTCCTCAACTTTATCATCATGGTAGAGACACATTCCTTTCCTTTACAGCTGAAATCAGAAACTGAACTATATCTGATCATCCTTAATACAAATCCTTTCATGAGTACACTCCCTATAATGCTTGTCTCTAGATATTTAACAAAATAGTAAATGATCACTTACAACATTATCTCTGTGCCTGCCTTCCTCCAGGGAAACCATGTAACAATGTTGAACCTCTCTGCCTTCTTTTAAAACCAGCAAACTGAAATGTGCTGAATGAAAAGCAAGATTTCCATCTGAATATATGGAAGAGGTTCTCATTAGCTCAAAGGTGTATGGTGCAATGAGATAGCAGCATAGACTGCAATGCTTTATTTTTTTAAGCACACACCACTGTAACAATTATGTGAACATCTATCAATCATTTCAGTTTGTGCCTAACCTCTCTGATGTGGTACATTGGAATGTAGAAGGTAATGAGCAAGATTTACAAAGCTACCCCACTACCAAGTTGGTTTTTTTTTAGAAGATTGATATAAATATGATATCTCTAATAATGGTTTAAAATAAGTTGGAAATATATCACAGATTTTAAAAATGTATCTTCCATAATATTTTCCAGAAGAATGCCTTACCTTTCTTCTCAGGCCAAAATCATGCATACAGCATTTGGTGCAATGATCAGGGTTAAATTACATGAGGCATGAAAGATTTTCAACATGATCCTGTTTTGGGATATTGTATGAGAAAATGGCCTCTAGGACACAAAGGTCACTAGTAAGAGAGATAATAACTCATAGACATTAGAATGATACATCTTAACATATTTCATGAATCATGTTCAGGGGCCTGGGTGGCTCAGTCTGTCAAGCATCTGACCCTTGCTTTCAGCTCAGGTCATGATCTCATGGTTGGTGAGTTCAAGCCCTATGTCGGGCTCTATGCTGCCAGTAGGGAGCCTGCTTGGGATTCTTTCTCCGTCTCTCTTCCCCTCCCCATGTGTGCGTCTCTGTCTCTCTCAAAATAAGTGAACTTAAAAAATAATAATAAAATAAATCATGTTTCATTGCAGTCTCTCATTCTGAGATGAGATTCATCACCTTAGGATAGGAGAGGGCTTGTCTTCAACTTGTAGGCAATGCAAAAAACCTTGGAAATCAGGTGAGGCAATGGGGGTAGTGGGTTGCACAGAGATTCACCAAATCCTTTCATCCTGCTTTAGCACATCAAGGGCTAAGACTAAAGGACTCCTCTCCTTTGTACTTTCTCTAGTGGAAAGGAGATGTGGGTGAGTGGAACGGTTTGAGAAGTGAGGTTGACAAAGGTAAGGAGAGATGCAAAAGGCCCAAGACAGAGCCACATAAAGAAGATCCAAGACAGGAGATCCAGAGGGTCACCAGTCCACAGCCACCCTAGATTCCCCTAGCCGCTGAGCCAAGAGGCTCACCATGGGGCTGCCTATGGCAGGACGAGATCATTCCTTCTGTGCAGAGTCAAGGGTAGCCTCCCAGACCAGTGGGCTGGAGGAACACTGTGGAAGATTCTGAAAAGGTCACAGCCCACAGGAGCTGAGTGTGGCCCTCACCAAGCTGAGAGGTTGGATCATAAACTCCAGAAGCTGCAGATTTCAACAAACTATAGAAGGAATCATCTTGAGAGACAAACCACCTGTTTACAGAGGGCAAAGGGCAGAGAGGGCTCAGTTCAATTGGATGTTTGAATATTTATTTAATTTTTTTCTCCCAGCTAGCCAGTTGGAAGGGGCTTGGAATAATGTTCAGGTTAGTTAAAACCAAAATAACAAAATGTTTTCTCTGCATATCTAAGTTATGAGTTCAGTTTGCCACCTTGCGATAGCTTTTAAAAATAGTTTAAAAAGACAAAAGTCCAGCTATCCTTAGTCATACTGAGATCATGTATAGAACTATAAAGCCTAGAGTTACAGCATTTGTAGCTTTTTGAACCCCCCCCCCCTCACCACCACCACCACCACCACTCTCGCTCTGGAATCACTGCTATTGCCTGCTTAGGAAATATTGCTTTCCACTTATTTTGCTATGAAAAGAAAACTGCCCTGAAAAATAAAGTCTTTTAAAAATTTTCTCTAATATCTTCTTAAATTCTTCTAGGGATAGAAAGGCCATCGTTGAACAAAGCATAAAATATGACTCTCTTCTCATATGTTGAAATCTGATTTTTTCTATTTCTTTTACCCATTTCCTCTGGAACACCTTTAGGCAATCTCTCTCTCTCTCTCTCTCTCTCTCTCTCTCTCTCTCTCTCACCCTCTTTCCCATTTTTTCCTATGATCTTTCCCTGGGATGTAAGTCAGCAATTACTTAGCTCCCACAACAAAGTCTGAGGTCATAAGTGAGGGAAGACAGTAATTTAATCTGGCAAAGACTGAGGTATCATCTAGTTAGTTTGGCGACAAGAACAGACCATAAAGACTACAGGCCACTACACTGCTTCCTATTCATACTGACTCAAAGTTGCTTTTCCTCTTTCTCTGAACCAACAGACTTTTCTTTTTAAAAAAAAATAATAATTCAAAGTATAACCCCAATCTTGGTAAAATTCCCAAAGTAATCTGAAACCTTTCTTCTTAAAATCTAAGTGAAACATAAAGCGACCAAGCCCATGTAATGTGTTTTTGAGTAATCCCTTGAAACAGTAAAATTCAAATGGCAAAGTCAAACAACTTGCAACAACATAATACATTTGTTTATTTCATTAATATTACGATGGTAACATGTTAAGAGCACTGGATTTGTATCCTCTAAAGAGGATAATGATCAAGATTTAGCTTTGTAAATTTCATTGTTCTTAACCATTAAAAATCTATTTTCCAAAGTAGTAATAATATATATTATTAAGGGACAGAGCTAAACTTTATGATGTATAACCAAAAGCATATGTTTGTTCATTAGTTTAAACAAAACATTAGAGACATTTTAACTCTTGGTTACTGCCTTCAGGAAAGCACAATGTTCTTGAAGCAAATATTACACAAAACATCTTTTTCCATAGTGATTTCAACCATTGTGTCTCATGTCCATGACAGCCCCAGATGTAGTATCACCCAATGGTTGTAATACACTCTGGCTTTCTTAAACAATCAGCCAACAAACATGTATTTAGTGCCTACTATGTACATGCCAGCATACTAAAGCAATACAGGAAATACAAAGAAGTAAAATTATTGGTCCTTGCCCTGCTCAGGCTTCCAATGTAGTTGGTAAGATTAAACACAGACACAAATTACTTTCAGTGTGTGAAAAAGAAGGGACAATGTTAACCAGAACGTATATTAGAATCACCTATGCTGGAACTTAGAAGAAGCAGGGGCCTAACCAGGGACATTCTCAACACTGATTAAAATCTGTCTGAATCAGATTTCTCAGCTCCAGACCTGAGTGCTGCTTGAACGCCCGCATCTGAAAGTGCTCCTGCAGCCTTGCATCTCTCACTGCTAGTGGCTGTATTTGGCAATTGTCTTGAGGACTCATGACGATGGAGCAAGATAAATATTCATAATATGTAAAAAGCAGAAATAAAGTCATACATAGGGTGATGTTGGAAGGAATTCAGGACATTCCACTCTGCATGGGAGGAGGCTAAGCCACGTTACCTATTTATTTATCATCATGATGATTATTATAAGACAAACAAGAGACTACATAAGAAAAGTATAAAGAATCTCCAAACTTCACTGAACATAAGCAAAAAGAAAAGAGGGCCCAAAAAAGAAGACGGGTTTTGAGTGGGCCTTGGGGAGAGAGCTTCCCCCCCCCCCCACTGTCACCTCCATCCCCACCCCCAGTGTCCTGAAGAAAAGGCCCTGGGTTAGGCAAGTAGAGAAAAGCAAAGCAGAGACACATCTTCAAATACCACAAATAAATAAATAAACAAACATGTTAATCAAGAAAATAACTTATTAGGCACCACTTGAAAGGCAGCAACCTTCAGGGGCCAGGCAGGCCGCACTCTTTAGCCTGTGGGCGGCAGCAACGCGGTCGGGATTGGCCAAGGCTCAGAAGGCGCCACGGAGGTCCTGGCCCCGGTGCCTGGTCTTCGACAGAAACCGGGGCAGGAACCGAGTCTGTTGTTGCTCTTACATCTGCACCTCCAGAAGCTTAGGTGAGGGAGAAATCCTAGTGTAGCGGCAGCAGCCTCGACTCCCAGGCGGCCCCGCAGAAAGTGCGCCCTGACTCGCCCGGCCTAAGGCAGACCAGCAGTGTCCTGGGAGTGCCCAGCACTTGGTCTTTGAAATCAAAAGCGCCGGTTGTGAGCCGGAAAACAGGGTGGTTTCCGTTACAATCCCTTCCCCGCCAAACCCTGGAATCTTCTAAAAAACTCTTGGTCCTCAGTTCCTTTTGGCTCCAAGTGGGGTTTAGATGGGGACTACAGAATGCCCGGGGTTCGAAGCGCCGGACCGATTTTACTAAGCACCTGGCTCCGCCCTGGGTGGAGAGGGAGTGGCGAAGGGGTTCGGGTAAGGGCACAACCCCACCTGAAAGAAGAAAAAGACCTACTGCCTAGTTCATTCTCCAGTCCTACTTCCCGTCAAACGGGGATGCGCAAACGCAGAGCGGTGATGCTCTAGACTCCGCTAGGGGCGCCAGGCAGACTCTGGCTAGCGGAGGGGCGCGGCAGGGCGGGGCTGAGGGCGAGCTGGGGACTCATCCCGTGGGAAACCCGTGGCGGTAACTGTGGCTCAGCTCAAACAAAAATAACGGCTGGCCGGGCTGAGGGTCAGGCAGAGTTGGCGACGTTTATGAGTTCATGATCTGCACCTGCAGGACGGGGCGGAAGGAAAGATCCAAGTTACAGAGTGGGGAGCATAGAGGGGCGCAGAAGTGCAAGCGCAGTGTAGGAAGGAGCGAAAGTAGCAGACAGAGGAGAAAGGGGCCCTCAAGCCTTCCCAACTTATAAGCAAAGTGCCCAGTTCCAACTTTGTCGCGCGACTCTCCCAGGGCTCTCCACCCCACGCGCACACAGTGTCTTAGCCCCACTTTGCCCCACCGCACCCAGACGCCGGGGATACTTTCACCTCTCGCACCCGGCCTCCCTTTCTCCTCCTCATCTTCCTCCTCCCGTGGCGCAGGGCCCTTGCGTGGCCAAGGCTCAGAGAGTCGTGATCCGAGACGTACAGGTGCCATTACGGAACACACCGCCTCCAGACTCCAGGTTCTCCGGCTGGAAGTCCTCCACGCTGTAAGCGCGACTCTTGAGGGCCGTGGCGTAGTAGTCGACAGGCTCCTCGGCGGCGTTGTCCATCCAGCTGAGGCACAGGATGCGCTGGAAAGAGCGCTTGAAGTTGTCCGAGAGGAAGCCATAGAGGATGGGATTGGCGCAGCTGTTGGCGTAGCCGAGGATGACCGACAGCTGGCTAACCGTGGCGTCGTCCTGCTCTGCAAACACGTTGACCAACTGCACTACATAGAAAGGCATCCAGCAGATGACAAATACCATCACCACCATCATCACCATCAGGGTGATCTTGCGCTCCGAGCGCTTGCGCTGCTGCCAGCCGGCCTTGAGGGCCACCATGCGCATTTTGGCGATGATGAGCACGTAGCACAGGCAGATGGCCCCGACGGGCAGCAAGAAGCCCATGAGAAACGTGTACAACACGAAGCCCACTAGCCAGCGCTGAGCGGGCTCAGGCATGAGCATGTTGCAGGCCACCGTGCCATCACTGTTGGCCGCCGTGCGCGAAAAGACCACGATGGGCAGAATGACAAGCAGCGATAGCACCCACACGCCCAGATTCACCACCTTGGCCACGGTGGGCCGGCGGTAGCGTGCTGCCTTGATGGGGTGCACCACGGCCACGTACCGGTCCACGCTAAGGACAGTCAGACAGTAGATGCTGGTGAACATGTTGACTGCGTCCACGCTGAGCACGAGGCGGCAGAGCAGCGCGCCGAAGGGCCAGTGGCGAAGCAACGTGGAGGTGACCAGAAATGGCACACTGAGCATGAGCAGCTCATCGGCGATGGCCAGGTTCAGGATGTAGATGTTGGTGGCCGTCTTCATTTTGGCGTAGCGCAGGATCACGTAGATGACCATGGAGTTACCACACAGCCCCACCAGGCACACCACGGAGTAGATAAAAGAGATGAGGATGGCGCTGCCCTGGCCCTCGCTCAAGGTCCCGTTCTGGGACGCATTTCGCCCCGGCTCCTCCATGCCGCCCGCAGCGCCGGCCCCGGGGCCCCTGCTGCCGCCGCCTTCGCCGCAGCTGCCCGGGCTGGGGCTAGGAGAGGAAGGAGAGGAGGCAGTGCCATTGGGGAACATTTCAGCTAATGGGGGCTGCTGGGGCTGGAGCGCTCTCCTTGCGCCCCCGCCGCTTGCGCTCTCACTCGGCACCCTGCCCGCCTGCCCGCAGCTCACTGCTGCCAGGCACCTGGGGTAGCACGCAGCGGCTAAGGGGAGCTTGGCTCTGACCGGCGCCGGCGGGGCGCATTGCCTAGCGGCTGCTTGCGCGCACCCGCAAGCCCGCTCCCAGGCGCCTGGGCACACGCGAGCGTGGAGAGGGGAGACCGAGAGGCTGGAGCCCCGCGCCGCACAGCCATTAAGTGGCGCGGCTCTGGGCTGGTGAATGATTAATAGGCACCACCAGCGCGTCAGCAGCTACGAAAAGGGAGGGGTGATGGAGAAAAGAGGGAGGAAGGCGATGTAGGTGGTTTACCACCCCTCGCCCATTTTTTTTTCCCTTCCCAGTCCTCTGCTCAGATCAACTCGAGCAGCTGCTCCAGGGAGTCTCTTGCAATACCCTTTACCGATCCCTCAGCGGGGACTGGCGAGTTTCTCCTCCTGGAGGGGGGGTGGGAACCAAAAGTGTAGAATCTTTCCCACCCCGGCTCCTTTCCAATGAAGCAGACCCCAAGCACAGATGTCCAGAGTTCATCTCAGTTTCCCTGAGTTGCCGCCTGGTCCTGAGAGACCCCCCCAACTCCATTCCCGTCCAATCGTCCGGGGCCCTAAACCCCCACCTCCGGCCCCCGCTAGCCCTACCCCTGAAGACCCGCCGCGGAAGCTCTGAGTCCCCCTTACCCAGGGCGCGCTACTTCCAGACCGACGCGTAGATGGCCCGTGCAAAGTGCCTGTGCTGTCTGGTAGCACGGTGACGTTCTTCGCGCGGTCCAACTCCTTTCTTTGGGCGGGACCCCCGCACAGGCGCCCACGCAGATACTCTTAGAGTCGCTGAAACTGACCCTGAGCGGTGTTAGGAGGAGGAAGCGCAAAAACCTTGCGTTAGGAGCTTCTGCGTTACAACACCGCAGGCTGCTCTTCGCAGGCGGGAGCGGTTTAGGGGCCTGAGTAAACCATTGCGAATCTCTTAATAAGGCTTGTGGTGCCCAGAGCCCCTTGCGTCTCCCAGACGAATATAGACTGCAGAAAGGAGGACGCGCGGCTGGGAGCTCGGAAGGAGCCTGAGGCTCCCTCCCGAACGTGCCAGGCGCGGTATTGGAAATCCATCTAGGTGTTCAGTGGGGAAAGATATGGCTGCGCCGCTTGGAAAGGCTCCGCCTGCGTCCCTGCTGTACTTTGTACCCAGGAGAGTTGGCGGGCCCCGGGGGGAGGAGAGTGTAAAGGACTGGGAGGGCAAGGATGCCAGCTCCTCTAAACCCACGCGGGGTCCGCTGTGCAGGTGACCAGACCTGTCACCAACTCCACAAACTGGCCGGAAGACCTTCGAGTCTTTCTGTGAACAGCTAGGATTTCAGCCTTTTTTGAGGCCCTGGACGTGTGACCCCGTTCTAATTCCGAAACTTTTAAGAGACAGAAATCGATGTAGGCATGCCTAAAGCGCCTTTGCCTCATTTAGGAATTGGATGGTTTCTGTGGAAGAGAATGAATGTTCAATTACCATGATTTTTAACTACCTTTCGGACTTCCCAGCATCCCTAGCCTAGGCTCCTTTTGGCCTTTCACTTGTTGCAGTCCAAGGAAGAATCACTCCTTCCAGCTCTCCTATCCCCTTTCAAAATCCCATCAAGTCTTTCTCCGAAACGCACCTGTTCCCAGGAAGACTGACCTGCAGCAGGTCTTTCAAACTTTAGCTTTGTCTCCAGTTTCTTGTTAGTTTCTCCTTCCTCCCAACTACGGAGCAGTGGGTGTCAGTTTTCCCTCCCATCAGTACAGTTTACACTCAAGAGAGACGACCTAAAACAGACTAAACTCCTCACTGAAGCTATTTGTACCAGACAGTTCAGAATGCAGAAATGGATGCAGAAACTGAAAGGGGAAAAAAAAAAAAAGCATAATTCCTTTTGCCCCCTTCCTTTATCTGGGCAATCATTTGCATATATGTGTTTTAGTTCTCAAAACAAAATGCTCCTAAAAGGAAAGGAATAACTTCTGTAGTGTGTTGATTATAATAATCAAAGATAAATTATGGCAGACCCTCATAGGAAGGTGTGCAATGAACACCGAATTATTAATAAGAAATGAGCTAGGAAGGAATTTCAAATTTTACAAGGCCCAAGCTATTTAACCCATTGCTTTATCTAAACAAATTACTTTTTACCTTTTACGAAAACAGGATGTGAAATTGAGGGTTAGTTGTGTTTTATTTTCCTTAAAAAAATGCTGAACATATGGAGAAAAAAATAGTGTTCATCAAGTTTAAAAAAATGACTTTTTTCCCCCAGAAGAGCTTTTTACAAGCCAAGCCTCATAATGGTTTGGATGCCTCTTTGCCAATCACTGACTAAAGACACCTGGCTATTCTTTAGGGGGCTGACATTTCAACAGTCATCATTTAGATGCCTTGGCATTGATCATGGTTGCTCCAGGGGGAGAGGATGATGGGAGCCAGTAAAGCACAGCTCTGTTGTTCAGACTCTCATATGTTCACTTTGCCACTCACCTTAGGGAAATCTCCTCCCAATTTAGTGGTAGTCTCATACAGGAAAGAAGAAAACCTAAGACCTGACATGAACATGTTTTTTGTTTCTGAAGTGGTTTCTATGATGAATTGTTTATCCATAAAACAAATGGACAAGGAAATATCACTTACACCCACTAGAATGGCTTTAGTAATTTTTTAAAGGGGAAAAAAACCCCCACAAATGTTGGCAAGCATGTGGAGACATTGGAACTCTCATATGATGCAACAGCTTTAGAATGTTTCATGATTCCTCAAAAAGTTAAACACAGAATTGCCGTATGACCAGCTATCCCACCCCTAGGAATTTACCCCCCCCGAAATTGAAAATAGGTACTGAACAAAAACTGGTACAGTAGGTTCACAGTGACACTATTCATAATAGCCACAAAGTCAAACCCGAATATCCATTAACTGATGAATGGATATACAAAGTGTGGTATATCCTCACAATAGATTATTCATCCATAGGAAGGAATGAAGTACCAATACATGAGCCCTGAAAACATTAGGCAAAGTGAGGGAAGCAAAACAGAAAAAGTCATGCATTGCATGATTCCATTTATCTGGGATGTCTGGAACAGGCAAATCCATAGAGACAAAACGGGTTAGAGGCTGGCAGGGGTTGGGGGGAGAAGGAATGGGGAATGACCGCTTAATGGGTATGGGGTTTCTTTTTTGGGTTATGGAAATGTTCTGGAGTTAGATCGTGGTGGTGATTGTACAACATTGTGAATGTACTAAAAGCCACTGAATTGCACATTTTAAAAATGGTTAAAATTATGATTTTTATGTCATGTGAATTTTACTTCAATAAAAGGAGAGTGATTGAGATGGGTATGAGCCATGCGGTGTTATCAAGTCTTTTCAGTCACTTAATCCTTAACATTATATCTGTGAACTAATCCATGATAAATAAAAACAATCAAGCAAAAGACAGCATTTCTGGGCTAAACAACATGAGACGGGTTTGCAGCTGTTTTTAAATTATGTTAGGAACAGGAGCCCACTTAGGAATCTGCCTTCCTCTCAGACCTTAATTTAATGTCTCTCAATGAAACAGGAACACTAATGTAGGCATGGGATTGTTGTAATGTGTAAGGAACATGGCCTTTGAGAAGTCAGGACTCCATAATCTTCATGTCTTGTTTAAAAACTTTTTAGGGGTCTTGGGCACCTGGGTGGCTCAGTCAGTTAAGCGACTTACTCTTGATTTTGGCTCAGATCATGATCCCAGATCCAGGAGATCGAACCCCATATCAGACTCTGTACTAATAGCTTGGAGCCTGATTGGGATTCTCTCTCTCCCTCTCTCTCTGCCCCTACCCCAATCTCTCCCTCTCTTTCGCTCTCTCTCTCTCAAAATAAGTAAGTAGATAAACTTTAAAAAGTCCCTTTTTTAATTCACATATTTAAAGCCTGGAAAAGCTTAAGATAAGCTTGTTTCATCTGTGAGAGTTAATTCCTGCAGTCCTCCCTCCTTTGGTTACTATCTTTCCTATGCTTCTGAGATATGAACATTTCTAGATATGAGAGAAGAAAGATGATGGCCCACAAGAAGAGAAGAATGAAAAGTCCTAATTTAGGAAGTTGAAGATTCTTAGGTGAACTGATTTTCTTAGCCATCTCAATTCTTCTACAAGCCACACTCCCTTGTGCTCTCATGTCCCAGATGCACACTTGGATTACTGTATTTATCACACTGTGCTGTGATTTCTTGGTGTACTTATCTGTCCTCCTTTCTAAATCTGTAAGCTTGCTGAGAACAGGGGCTGTATTTTACTTATCTTTATATGCCCAGCACCCAACACAGTACCTGGAAAATTGCCCAACACCTCCTTGTTTTATTTTTCTAAGGTACCCCATAGATAATATCTTCTTTTTGTTTTAACCCATAAGATGTAGATACAAAGAAATGAACTCTTGGCCTCTTGCAAGAGAAGTTTTAATCTCTGTGTAATATCATCTATAATAATTTCTTATACATTTAAATCATTCTGAACAATTTCAATTTGCATGCCCTATATCAACAATTATGCTGATGACTCCTTCATTGATCATTCTTGGTCTTAAATGTCTTGGCAGAAAAAGGGCTCTGGAAAATGGGTGGTACATACTTTAGTAGCTAATGATGGTTATTTAATAGTATCATGCAGTGTGAAAGCCATTATACGTGGAAGATTGTTTCTTTTTAATTGCAGTCCCGAGTCTCAGTTGGTTTGGTGGAATAGTAATTATCAGGAGTTCAAACTCTGCTTCTGTCAAAATCATTACTAATGTGGTTTTTCTACCTGGAGCCTGTGGTGGTCCTCAAACGAGCTCCTCTAATCCGTGCTGGTGGTAAAGTGTCAGTTGGGGCCAGGGATTGAGGGGAACACTTTGTGGAGCGTCCTCTGCAGTGGCATCATCACAATTGTGTTTACAAACACCTGTGTGGGCAGATGGGACCTACCTGGCTCTGAGGGGCAAGTGCTACTCAGCAATATGGCCCACAGCAGAGGCACGTGTCACCTGAAGACCATCTGCCACCAAGCAGTTAACAGGATGACAGTCTGATAAGAAGGTCAACCAGAGTGCAAAGTGGCCGTGGGGCTAAGGAACAATCCCAGACCTCATTTTGCAGGGATGCCTCCCTGGCCTCACAGCAGCCCTGGTAGCCTGTGGTTCAGTCCATTGCCAATCTCGGCAAACTCGCCCTGGCCTGCTGGTTTTCCTATTGCCTCTTCTGTGAAACAGCAATGACCAAGTCACCTTTGTGCTTTCAAACAAGACGCACAGGGCAACAACTCACATTTTCACCTAAGGATTCTCTACTACTACATACTACTTCTAAGAACAAGAATTCAGCACCTACAGGAAAATATTCACTATCATCAATGGATAAATAAAAATAGAACAAAAGCAGCTGCATGTTACTCATCTTATTTTGATTAGTCCTTAACAAAAATACATGTTTCTATAGTGTGGTGTCTGTTAAGGATTTCCAGACCAATTTAATTTCAAGCAATTTTATCAAAACATCTTTTGATGTTACTCATTTTACTAGAAACTACAAAACTGCTTTCAAAGTCACAAAACCATACTTTTGTTTCTTTTACTGATGTTTGATTTTAGGCAGAGCATTTTTTTAAATTTTTTACTTTCTATAATTTACATCCAAGTTAGTTAGCATCTAGTGCAACAACGATTTCAGGAGTAGATTCCTTAAGTCCTTTACCCACTTAGCCCATCCCCCCTCCCACAACCCCTCCAGCAACCCCCTGTTTGTTCTCTATATTTAAGAGCCTCTTATGTTTTGTCCCCCTCCCTGTTTTTATATTATTTTTTAAGCAGAGCATTTAAACAGTCACAGCAAATCACCCATTTCTTGAGACAGGGCTACTCCTTAGGAGTGGGCTGTATGTGCCAATCGGTTTCACTAGCTAAGGAACAGCCCAAAACCAGCAAAAAGCTGGCTGTGGGAAGCAAGGAGAGCTTTGTAGAGGAAACCTATGAAGCTATCTTTTTTTTAAGATCTAAAAAGTAGATCTCTCTTTATTCAGAGAGAGAGAGAGAGAGAGAGAGCATAAGCAGGGGAAGGACAGAGAGAGAGGGTGAGAGAGAATCCCAAGCAGGTTCCACCCTGTCAGCACAAAGCCTGACCTGGGGCTCAACACGTGAACCATGAGATCATGATCTGAGTTGAAATCAAGAATCGGAAGCTTAGCCGACTGAGCCACTCAGGTGCCCCTAAAATGTTTTGTTCTTAATCAAAAACAAAAAGGTATGTGATTAGAGAGTGATTTAAATCTATGTGGTTATCATAATGCCTGCCATCATGATACTGCCATTTTGTTCCCATTTTAAGTATGTTGAGGCAGGAGACTAGGCCCATGCTCTGTCAACCAAAATAGTGCTTTATTTAGACGACACAAAGCGACCTCCGTGACTGACCTTTTCTTCTTTTGCACACGTGTGGTGGAACTGCCAATAATGGGTTTGTGGTGAATGCATCTGTGTCTTCGGCGGGAGGTAGAAGACAGCGTCTGTGAGCTATGGGCTCAGGAGGGAGGCTCAGAACCACTGGGATTGGCCCAGGAAGAGAATGACTAGATGGCCTGCTCCTTTCCTCTTCCTGAGGGCAAGCTGTCTCCCCAACACCAGGCCCTGCCTTTGCTCTTCTTTCTCCATGCAACATGGGATGGGAATTTATTTTGTCCTTGAGGAAGCAGCAGCCTGTGTGACAGTCTGACTCTTCTTTCCCTGTCAGAGCAAGGAGGTCAGAAGATAGCACAGTCCAGGTAGGGCCACCTGGCCTAGAATAAGAAGTTACCATTCCTTGTGGACTGCCTGGGTGCACTGAAATTTTACTGCTTATCCAATTAGCCAAAACCTTGGTTTCTAATACTGTATCCTGAGGTTTAAAAAAAAATTTATAGAAGTGAAATTCAGACTACAGAAATGTGTTCACATTCTAAAAAGAGGTGCTAACAACTCCACTCTCAAGCCATCACCTACCTCCAGTCTATGTGGAAGACGAGAAGGAAAGACTGATAGAGACTGTTTCCTTAGGAAGAGTGTTGAATTTCATAGTTGTAGGGGCACCTGAGTGGCTCAGTCGGTTGAGCATCCGACTTCAGCTTGGGTCATGATCTCACAGTCTGTGAGTTCGAGCCCCGTGTCAGGCTCTGTGCTGACAGCTCAGAGCCTGGAGCCTGCTTCAGATTCTGTGTCTCCCTCTCTCTCTGACCCTCCCCCATTCATGCTCTGTCTCTCTCTGTCTCAAAAATAAATAAACGTTAAAAAAAGAATTTCATAGTTGTATTGACTACAGTCACTTTGTTGCCCCCACTTTTTAAAGGAACTGAAAATTAATATCATAATTCCACTATGTATGAATAATGCTATGTTTTTAATCCAAGCTGAATAATTTGTTCAATAACAAATATTTGTTGAGCATCCACTGGGTGGCAGGCACTGTTCTAGACCCTGGAAATACAATGGCAAAGGTTAACTAGTTTCCTACAGACTTCTGGTGAGACGGAAGGAGAGAGTAAGCAAGTAGACACATGGGGAATGGAATTGTATTTGGTGACAAGTTCTAAGAAGAAAAGTTGGGATGAGGGGCCAGAGGTTGCTGGAGAGGCTGGGTGTATTTGACCTAGGTTAGACCAAAGGGGAAGGGAAGGAGATGCTGCATGAGCATCACCTTGGGTGATGAGGGGGTAAAGGAGTGCACAGCATTGGTGGCGGGGGGGTTGTTCCAGCAACACAAGTGAAGCAGTTCAGGCCCTTGGAGGAAGATGTGAGGAGTTGGGTGTTATGAAACTACAGTTGGATTGTATGACACCTGGGGCCCAAATTCACCAGTGAACAGTGAAAACTGGATTGGGCAAAGGAGGCATTAAATATATTTCTTGTATTTAATACAATAGAATAGTAAGTAAGCACTAAAAATGATGTCACAGGTGAATTATTATTGACACAGAAAGATAGTCAAGGCATTGCTAAGTGTGACAAGCCTGTTTCAAAACCAGATGGGCCCAATAAACACACACACACACACACACACACACACGCACACACACACACAATGAGCATATGTATCTGTAGGCCTGAAAGGATGGTTACTAAGATATTACAAAAGTGGTTATCACAAAGTAGTTGTGTTATGGATGTTTTCAGCTCCCTTTAATATGGAGAGATTTTCTAATTTTTCAGCCATGAGTATGTATTGCTTTTTAAATAAGATAAAAGTAATAAAAGCTTTTTCTTAATTTAAAAAAGGAAAAGACTCCAGGCCATAAGTGTCTGCTCTATTTAATGGGGCATTCACTGATTTATTTCCTCCTTAATCATTTTTACTTTCAGAAAAATGCTAATAAATTTATTCTAGAAATTAACATATTATAATGCAAATTAAATAGCAAATGAAATGTACCCAGCAGAACGTGGTAGAAGGAACTGAAACAGGAGCTGGAGTAGTTTACCATCTTGTAGGCAACCTCTACAGCCCCATGGCCAAGTGGTCTCTTGAGTGTGCTTGGTTGGCTATGCCCCTCTTGGAATCCTATGATAATATGAATCTGCGATATGCTACTGATATCATATGAAATATGATAATATTTGTGAAAGCATGCTATAATTGCCTAATGTCAAACTCTTTGGTTTACATCACATACTTTCCATTTATTTAAATTTGAGCATGTAATTTGACCTGTCTGTGCCTCAGTTTCCTCTTTTATAAAGTGAAGATCATAGTGCATCTACCTAATATGGTTGTTAGAAAGATAAAATATGTTCAAAGTGTTTAGAACAGTGTCTGGCATGTAGTAAAAATTATGTAAGTATTTAGTGTTTATAAAATAACTTCCAAAGTATGGATTACAGTGTAACATTATTTTTTAATCAGGCAAAAAAAGTAAGAACTTCATTTTTGCCTCTTGCTCAAGAACAATTTAATCCAGTAGGTATAGCATTCACTTATTCAGCTTAAGAAATATTTACTGAGCAGTTGTCCTGTGCATATTACTTACTCTTTCATCTCCCCCGACCCCCCCCCCCACCCTCCGCTGCTGCCTATCTAGGCTTGTAATTCAGCACAGTGAACTATGTTCCACTCACAGGTTTTTAGGACATGTCACACAGTCAGCTAAAGTAATTCTAAAATGTTAATCACTTCGATCAACATCATACCAAAGTGAATCCAGTCTATCCACATCATAAGAGTTTGAACGAACTGCTGTATTCGCTGACTCAAATAACCTAATTGAATGGTCCACAGGTCTGAGTTTGCTGTAAGTTTCCTTTTGGTCTCCGTTTCCAGTGAGACCCCCAAGTTTCCAGGTTAATAACTATAGTTTAAAAATGTGTTCACATTCTAAAAAAGAGGTGCTAGCTACTCCACTGCTCTCAAGCCATCACCTACTTCCAGTCTATGTGGAAGACTAGAAAGAAAGATTGATAGAGACTATTTCCTTAGGAAGAGTTTTCAGAGTATTGTGGATTTTCCCTCTCATGAAAGATGAAAACTGGCTTCTTACCCAGTCAATGAAGCCTGGGGACTTCTATGAAATTACTTGGAGAGCTTGTCAGGTGTCCACTGGGGTTGGTAGGACTCAGAGATTGGTGCCTGATTCTTACTTGGAAAATTTAAAAGTGAGCAAGAGACCCACTGGTACGTCCTCGAATGATAAAAGAAAAAAAGCTACAGGAGGAAAAAGCTAGTTCCCACTGAATCCCCACTCTCCCACTCTCAGAGCCTGGAGCCTGCTTCGGATTCAGTGTCTCCCGCTCTCTCTGCCCCTTCCCTGCTCATACTGTGTCTCTCTTTCTGTCAAAAATAAACATTAAATTTTTTTTAAAAAAAGAGAGAGAGAGCTTTCCTGTCCATTAAAGCTGTCCCCTCTCAATTGCAGGAGCCAAAGGCAGAGAAAAGAGTGAGGGAGAAGTGGATAAATAATAAATAATAAAGAATTTAATTGCTTTTCTCTTCCTCTCTGTAGGATGCAACCATGGGTCAGCCTGAAGTTAGTACAGGGACGAGGAATTTTAAATTGTTTGAGAAATTAAAGTTTCATTTTAGAAAGAATTGCTTTTTTATAATGTCTGAAAATAAGACCTGATATTTGAAAGTGAACAAAAAAGTTATGGGATTCTGTGAACGAAGAATTTCCAATTAGCTTCTAACTGCACTATGAAAATGTTTGTATTTACTACCCTCATTTTGCAAATGAAGAAACCAAAGCACAGAGAGGTTAAATAACTAGCTCAAGTCACACAGCTAAAAAAGTCAGAGATCTCATTTGACTAGCAATCTGGCTGAGGGCCTATGCTCTTAACCACCACGCCACACTGCTGTGGTCTTCTCTGTCACTGAACTACTCAATTAAAGGTTTTTTTTATTTTTTTAGTGTTTCAACAGTTTTTTCCCAGTTTTATTGAGAAATAATTGACATACATCACTGTATAAGTTTAGGTCATACAGTATGATGGTTTCATTTACATATATTGTGAAATGATTGCCATAATGGGTTCAGCTAACATCCATATTCTCATGTAGATAAAATAAAGACAGAGTAAAGAAAAAAGGAAAAACATTTCTTGCTGAGATGAGAACTCTTAGGATCTACTCTCTTAACAGCTTTCCTATATTTCATCGGAAATGAAATAGCTACAGTCCCCATGTTGTACATTACATCCCTAGTTCTTATTTATCTTATAACTGGAAGCTTGTGCATTTTGACCACTTTCTTTCAATTCTCCCTCCTCTGACCCTCCACCTCTGGTAACCCCCAGTTTGATCTCTTTATCTAGGAGTTCAGTTTTTTTTTAATCCCACATATAAATGAGATCATACAGTATTAGTCTTTCTCTTACTTTTTTCACTTAACATAATGCCTCCAAGATCCATCCATGTTGTAGCAAATGACAGAATTTCCTCGTTTATTTTTATGGCTGAATAATATTCCATTGTATGTACACTGCATCTTCCTTATCCATTCATCCATTCATGGACACTTAGGTTGTCTCCATGTTTTGGTTATTGTAAATAATGCCATGAACCTGGGGGTGTAGATAACTCTTTCAGTGTTTTCACTCCCTTTGGATATACTCCAGAATTCCTGGATCAGACTGTAGTTCTATTTTTAATTTTTGAATGTCTTTCATATTGTTTTCCATTGTGGTTATAAAAACTGACAAACCCATCATTAATTCCTTTCTCACATCCATGCCAACATTTGTTATCTCTTGTCTTTTGATGGTGGCCATTCTAAAAACATGAGGCAACGGGGCGCCTGGGTGGCGCAGTCGGTTAAGCGTCCGACTTCAGCCAGGTCACGATCTCGCGGTCCGTGAGTTCGAGCCCGCGTCAGGCTCTGGGCTGATGGCTCAGAGCCTGGAGCCTGTTTCTGATTCTGTGTCTCCCTCTCTCTCTGCCCCTCCCCCGTTCATGCTCTGTCTCTCTCTGTCCCAAAAATAAATAAACGTTGGAAAAAAAATAATAAAAACATGAGGCAATATCCTCATTGTGATTTGCATTTGCATTTTCCTATGACTAGTGATGTGGAGCATCTTTTCATGTACCTGTTGGCCTTCTGTATATCTTTTTTGGAGAAATGTCTATTCAGATACTTTACCCATTTTTAAATTGGATTATTATTATTATTATTATTATTAATTATTTTGCTATTGAGTGATATGAGCTCTTTATTTTGGATATTAACCCCTTATCACATATATGGTTTGCAGATATTTTTCCCATTCTATATATATTGTCTTCTAACTTTGTTGATGGTTTATTTTGCTGTATAAAAACTTTTTAGTTTGATGTAGTCCCACTTGTTTATTTTTTATTTTGTTGCTTGTGCTTGAAGTGTCATATCCAAAACTTCATTGCCAAGACTCATGTCAAGGAGCTTCATTCCTATGTTTTCTTTTAGGAGTTTCATGGTTTCAGGTCTTACATTTAAGTCTTTCATTCATTTTGAGCTAATTTTTGTGAGTGGTGCATGGTAGGGATCCAGTTTCATTCTTTTACATGTGAATAGCCAATTATTCCCTTTCTTTCCCCAAACTCTTATAGTTTTTGGACTAGAGATCTTTCACCTCCTTGGTTAAACTTATTCCTAAGTATTTCATTGTTTCTGATGCTATCGCAAATGGGATTAATTTCTTTATTTCTTTTTCAGAAAATGTGTTGTTAGTGGACAGTAACACTACTCATTTTTCTATGTTAATTTTGTATCTTGCAACTTTAGGGAATTCATTAATTATATAGAACAGATTTTTGGTTGAGTCTATAGGATTTTCTATACATAAAGTTAATCGTTTGCAAACAGAGTTTTATTTCTTCCTAAAGGGTGATTTTGATGTCATGAAATTACATAAACAGAAAAATCTATCATTTTAGTGATTTATGTTTTTTTCAATAAATCCAACAATTACTTCAGTTTTCTTCTTTACCTTTGTTACCTATAATCTAAAAGTATAATTTTGCCCTCAACTAGAAATTTAGAGTAATATGCTTTGAAAAAAAATAGACTTAATAAAGCATATTGTAAGGAGTTTAAGACTGATGAGCCATTGGTATATCTGTGCCAAAGAAAATGTATTTTTTATTAACTGCTAACCACCATTTGTCAGTTCTAAATACATGATTGTCAGCATTATAGGCAGCTAAGCATTTCCTTCTGCATGACTATTTCTGTGTCGGTTTTTTTCTGCTTTATTCTTGTGTTCGTGTCATGCCTCACTTTTGCCCCGCCTCAGGCAAATGCATACCAAGCAGGTAGGTCAGCAGACTCACTAGATAGGGAAGGACTAAAGAGCTGCTTTGAAATTTGTACCAACTCCACAAAATTACAGCCAAAATGTATTCCCAGGAAAGGAAGAGGTGTTGCTGCTGAAACAAAATCAGTTAGAAAAAATAAATTTCCCTTCCCTAGGGCAAGTGCATACACATTTCAAGTGGTCTAGGGCCTTTGCACTTGGACCTTCATTGATTTGACTGACAGCGATAACAAAAATGAGAATATACAGATGCCAGATTCATTCAGATGGCGGCACATTATTTCCTAATGGAAATTTTATGTTTCTCTTCACTAAACAATTAAGTGGGAAATTAACATTTTTAGTCCATAAAAATGTCTTAACTCAGGAGAGGATAATCACATAACAAAAAAATGGTACAAGTCAATATTCACACTTGTGTGTGAGACTAGAGTAAATCAAAACAATTCTACATTAGAATTGAACTTTTTTTTGATGTTAACAGTTTAAGTAATTGCAATGTTTCCCCCTCTCAATTTAGAGATAAACAGATCTCATTTTCATACCCACAAAATTTTAGCATCTATTTATTTTCTTGGAAAATTCTATCCAATTCTATCTGTGAAAACACATGCTCTTCCAATCCACCAGGGGGAGATTTTGACATTGAAAACTTCAACAGAGAAACTTTTAGATTTGATATAGTTGTATTTCAGTTGACAGCTGAAACAACTTAAATTTTGAACTAAGCCTTGATGATAAGGTTTACATCTTGATAAAGCTACCCAAGATATTCCAGCTATATTAAAACCAGGACTGAGTGGCTAGGGAGAACTGATGAAATATTGCTCAGTCTTGTCAGAGAATACACGTGGTGACTGAGCATGTCTGGGGGGAGGGGAGTTGGGTGTGGATAGGATGAGACCTTGTGTCTCTAGACGGAGATTCAGATGACAGGATAATCTCAGACCATTGCCACTATGTACACTGTTGATGATTCCTGGTTTCTACTGATGTATAATGTCTTGATTTGGTTCCCGTGGCAGGCTTTGAGACTTAGAATAACACTTCAATGCTCTATAAGAATGAGGAAAGAAGAAATAAAAATGTATATTAAGGATTTTTTTTGAGACAACTTGTTTTATTTGGGAAGACATGATATTACTGCAGAAATCTTTGGATAACCAACACCACAGGCCTATCAAATCTCCTGTTTGTATCAAGCAGTAAGAACCTGATGCTATCAAAATTCCAGCAAATTTTTTTTAAAGAGATAATCTCTAAAAAGGGTTCTATAATAGGATTTGAGATGCAATATCTTCCCCAAAGTTTGATTAACCACTACTCATATATGGAAGTATTCCTAATGCTCAGTTTAAAACCAGCCATTTTGTTGATTTTTCCCCCTAGAACTGAAAAAGGATAAAAAGGATAGATCACTGTGTTCGTCTAGCACAGCCACTTGCCTTTTTGTCATCTTTAAACATGGTTTTCTGCATACAAATGACTCAGTCATTTCTGCCAATAAATGAACTTTCTCATACTTTCAAGTGAATATACATATACAGTATAATAAGCAAAGCATATCCTTTCAGATATTGTGTATTTTTTTTTTCAGATCTGAACAAATGTTTTATCCCTTTAGTTCCCCAACTCAGTAGGCAACAGACTACTTGGTTCTTGCCTCAGTCCCGTGTGTGGCTGACTTTGTGGCTTTTATTTTGTAAGGCCTAAGCCCACAGAGATAATATGGTTTGAGAAAAAATATTTTTCCAGAGTAGAAAAATCTCCCTGGGCACAGGATGGCATTAGGACAAGAAAGAGGTTTGTGGGCTTCAAGGATAGAGGGTATCTGGGCTTTGCTTCCTGGCATGAACATGGCAAGACCTTGAAGTTAATGGGCACATACTGCAGCAGGGTGGCTTGAGTGTAAACCAGTGCACCCAGTTTCACCTCAGAGTTCTGTCCCTGAAACAAGGCGTGAAAGCTGGCTCGTGAATAATTGAGCTATAGCCAATATAGACAAATGACCAATTCGAGAAGAGTCTCTAGATACTTCAGCACTGGGTGAGAAGTACCCTTGGAGTCTGGCACAAACCTGGAAGAAAGAAAGCACCAGGAGTGGCATGGTGAGTTTGTCACCAATTTTGAAAAACCTTAAACATAAACATCAGCTTTTCCAAATAGCTCACTTCCCAGTCGTACCACAGATGTTCTTCAGGCATCAGAACCCCCAAACATCAACCGCTCATGACTTCAGTCTTCCCTATTCTGACTAGACCCAGGAGTCATCACTTCAGATGCTTGCCTGCAGTACTGTTGACTCCCCTGCTTCCCTATTCACCTCCTGCAATTTGCCCAGCAAAATCTCAACCCCCAGCCAATCCCATCCATGTTCTCCAGCTCTACCCAAGCTGTTGAGTGGCAGCTAGAGAAATCTTACAACAGCATGGGGTTGTTTCTACTAAAGATTGTTTTTCTTCTCAAATTGGACTCATGTCCTTGCCCGACAAGCAACTGACCTGTCTTATGCAGTGCCCTTTCCTATTTCCCACAGCTGCTGCTTCAAATCAGTGCAACTCTTTTTTAAATACACCACTTCATTCTATCTTTCCTTAAATCAGTGGTTGGATTTCTGATCTCACTTCACATAAAAAAATTGTGTTCATCCATGAGGTAGAAACTCCCTCACTTTGATTCGCTCTACTTCCAAAACCTATTAACATCCAAGTTCATCTTTGCCTCCTTCCTTCTCTTCTTCGTGGAAAACATTCCTTTCCAAGGGAAATTGCCCACTTTGCTGTGGATCTCTTGCCTTCTAGCTCTCACAGGGAACTTTCTTCAAAAGTCATCCCTTTTCCCTCTTCTATAGTTGACTTTGCCTTTCTTTCTACCCTTTCTTCTTAGCATTAGCAAATACCTTGTCAGCTAATATTTATTGTGTTTATATATATGCCATGGTGCCAAGGATCTTATTTAATTTTAATAATTTTTGTTTAATTAAATTAGATATTATTTAATTTTCACAAGTGTATGAGGCCAGGATACTAATCCATTTAACATATGAAGAAACTGAGGCATAAAAAGATTCTGTAACTTGCCCAGCATCTTCCAGCTAGTAAATAGCAGATCTCATTCAGTTGTCTTTGTTCCATTAGATGCAATACACAATCTCTCTCTCTCTCTCTCTCTCTCTCTCTCTCTCACACACACACACACACACATACACACACACACAAATGTGTGTGCTTTTGTATTTTTCAAATTGTGTGTGTGTGTATGTGTGTGCTTTTTAAAACAGCTGTGCTTTTCACTTAAATAAAAAACTTCATTGACCCTCTGGAACCCTTTATTGATCACTGTCTCCTTCCTTCCGCTCAAAGCCAACCCTCTAGAAAGAAAAATCAACACTTGTTATCTCATTGTCTGTAATCAAACTTCTCTTGTTAAGGTCATCACTGTTCTCTTTTTCCTAACCACAATGAAAACATTTCTGACCTTACATTACATACTTCCCAATTGCATATGTTAGTGTTGGTATTCTTTCCCCAGTGATTCCTCTACCTTTGTTTCCTGGACATTCTATTACCTAATTTTCCTCTTACCTCCTGTACACCACTTGAGTTGGTGTTTCCCAAGGTTCTACTCTCAACTGTCTTCTCACTCCACCCACTCTTCAAGAGCAGTCTCGTGCATTATCATAGCTGCAACTTTACCTCCAGGCTCATGACTCGCACATATGGATCCCTACTCCGGGTCTGTCCTGATTACCAGCTCCCTCCCAGACACCTTCACTTAGATGGTCTATGTGTACGTTTCAACATTTCAAAATTGCATCTCCACCCTCTCCTCAAATCTGCTTATTGCCTATAAATTTATTCAACTAAAATGTACTGATCAGTTAGTATATGCCAGGAACTGTCCTAGGGTCACAGCAGTGAGCAAAAAAGATTAAAAAAAAAAAAAGAAATTTGCTTTATGTAATCTACATTCTAGTGGGAAGTGTGGTGTTTCTGTTTGTATCAGCCAAGATTTAACCAGGGCAATAGAACCTCTGTAAGTCTTATGGAGTAAGGAGTTTATTATAGAAATAATACTTTTCACACACAGTGGTGGGAGAATCCGGGACTATAAGAGTCTGAGAGAGAGAGAGAGAGAGAGAGAGAGAGAGTTGGAGACAGTTGGAAAGATACAAAGCAGGCCTCCTGAAAACAGGTCCATGTAGATCCAGAGTAGATCTCTGGAAGATCTCTGTAAGAATTGGTGGATCACTATAGGGACTGCTGTTGTTTCTTTTGTCCTTGCATCTAACCTCTAGGACCTTCAGAAGGTAATGGCTGCTTCTTTATTTCTGCTCATTTTACCCTAAGAATATAGAGCCACAGTCCCAGTTCAGTTAAATTCACAGAGTCCCAAACCACCACACTCTCACAAATAACATGTAGCTAATTTTTCCATTGGTATTTTAAATCAACTGTGGAAATTTCTTTTAATAACTGAGAAAGGAGAGAAGATGAAATACCCAGGATACACGTTCCAAAGGAGGGTGTATTTGTCATATAAAGATGGAGGAATAACAGAGTAATGGTTAAGAGTGGCAATGGGATTCTTGAAAAAATGAGATGCTCTTGAGAGAGAAATTTGCAGTCCTCAGTGTGGAGCCTAGTTTTAGTTATGGCCAGAATAATGGGTTGAACCAAAATTGATGTTCACCCAGAACTTCACAATATGACCTTATTTAGAAATAAAGTCTTTTCAGGGGCACCTGGGTGGCTCAGTTACTTAAGCATCCAACTCTTGATTTCAGCTCAGGTCATGAGCTCACAGTTTGTGACTTTGAGCCCCATGTTAGGTCCCACACGGCCAGTGCAGAGCCTGCTTTGGATTCTCTCTCTCCCTCTGTCTCTCTACCCCTCCCCCACCTCTCAAAATAAATAAATAAACTTACAAAAAAAAAGAAATATAGTCTTTGCAGATGTAATGTGTTAAGGATCTCAAGAGGAAATCATCCTGGATTTAGTGTGGGTCCTAAACTCAATGACTGGTGTCCTTCTAAGAAGAGGTGAGGACAGAGGAAGATCCACAGTCTAGAAGGCCATGTGAAGACAGAGGCAAAAGTTTGAATGATGCTGCCACAAGCCAGAGAATACCAGGAGCCACCAAAAGTTGGAAGAGGCAAAGAAAGAGTCTCTTCTATAGGCTTTGGAGGCAGCATTGCCCCGAAATACCTCAATTTCAGACTTCTGGCCTCCAGAACTGTGAAAGAATACATTTCTGTATTTTTAAGCCACTAAGTCATAGTAACTTGTTATGGCAGCTCTAAAAAACTAGTAAAATAAGCATATTCTGCAAATGTATTGCATCTCTGTGAAGAGACTGAGATTCTTAGAAGTATTTCTTTGATTTTTAATATTTAGTGTAAAATATCTGCTTGTATTATTCTTAATAAATCCATTTTCTCCTTAGTGAAGATTGTGTTGTCAGTACTCACCACTCTGGTGATACAGAAGAAGAGCCAAGTGACTAGGAGACAGTGAAAAGGACTTGCCTGCAAAAGGCTGTTTAATTCTTTAAATCCCTGCCATGCTAATTAAATAATGTTAGACTACGAACTTAAAACCTACCTACTCTATCTTACTTATGCTGACATTTTCTTCCACTGTACCAAAATAACTCTACATTTTAAATTTGCTGATTGCATATGCTCTGTGTAGATTAGGCAAGAAATGCCACAGAGGAAAAACAAGCAGAAAAGGCCAGGCAAACTCAGTGTGTCACCTCTGGAAGAGCAATATTCCCCACCCTCATTTGTTTCCTGGATTGTACCAGATGCGAGAGAGCCAGGCGAGGCACAGGAGTATGGAAAGAAAAGATGCCTTAAAAAACCATCTAGTCCAATCACCAAATGATTATTTGATCCTTTTTGCAGCATCTCTGGAAATACATGTCTAAACTAACCCTGCGCCTCCCCAGTGACAGAGGGACTCATTACCTCCCAAAGTAGCCATTGCATTTTCTCCAGATGATTGAAAATCTGGTATTTTTGATAATTTCCAAGTTTTGCAATCTGGGGCTACTGAAAACCACATTCATCTTCCTAAATGACAGCACTTCTCACACTTGAACCCAGCTATCTTGTCCATTTCATGTCTTCTTCTCAGCCTTCAGGCTCCATTTTCTTTGACTGCCTTTCCCCCTTTCAGGTTCTTTTCCTCTGGTTGTGCTCTAGTTGGTAGGAGTAAGTTCTCTCTGAAAGTGAAAGCCACACCCTTATACTTTCTTGATTCCCCATAGTGACTCCATGTAGGATTTTGGCTTCCCCAACACCAGTAGGTTCCATCAGCACTCCCTCTTTTGTGCTCCAATAGCTTTAGTCTAGTATGGATCACATTGTGCTACAATGTATAAGTTTCTGCCCCACTGCCCAAATGGACAGTGATCTTACAGCAGGCAGAGGTGATGCCTTTTATCTTTGAACCCAAGTAAGAAACACATTCCTGGGCACATGGCAGGGTTAGGTTTAATAACTATTTCAAGTATAAGCAACAGAATGAATAGATCATAAAGATTTCCCTAGGAATGGTCTTTGACCACTGATATATCTTATGAAATGACTAAAATGTCAAAAAGAATCCAGAGTTATATAAAACCCAAACTTTGGCATGCTATGTGTTCAAAATACCTCAAAGAATTCAATAAAAATCATACTGTAGGAAATAGTCTTAAGTCTATGGAAAGATCAACTGAGTATGGGGAGATCTTGGATTGGACAGGGTTCTGGATTGGTGCAGATTGGAGTCTGAATTTTGTTTAGGATGGCGCTCCTCTAACAAAAGTCACACATTTATGAGTCAGGTAAAGTAATTAGTTACCAGGCCAGATGGCAGTTATGAGGGGAAGGTGATCTGGAGCATGGGGGAGGTGGATGATCACACACAAATTGAAGGGCAGTGGGTAGTAGAAAGTGATTAGGAAATGTGGTTTTATTTGTTCTTTTTGAGGAACACGAGTCTTTCAACTTCTCTTGTTCCTACAATAAATAACAAAAGTTTTTATTTTATCAGTGGGAAACTCTCTGGACGAATACTAATCTAAAGTATCCCAGTTCTATGCCTTGGGTGACAATGCATTCAAGGATTTATTGGATGTCAGAAGGACATAGTTCTCTAAAGTGAGGGCGTGTTGCCTAAACCAATGCATATTCTACCAGGGGAGAAAATGAATGAATTTGTAAAACATTTCATGGCTTGACAGGCATCTGATTTACCTCAGTACAAAAGAAGATTAAAACTGCTCTCAAAGGCAGATGTCAGCTTATTTGTTTGACTAACAGAATTATTCTAACCACTCATCTCTCTCATTACCACTGGAAAAATAAAAGAGTAGCTGGAAATGAAAACATAAAAGAATGTGAATAAAAGGCCAGAGTTAAATGGATACATCAGAACTTCTTTTGATGTTATAAATTCCCAGGCTTGAATTCTGTCAACAAGCACAGCACTTCAAAAGGTGAACCTTGCTGCTATTACACATAGCTAAAGAATATAAAGCACTATTATGCAACCAAAGTATACAATATTTAAACCTGTTAGAAAAACCATTATAGAAAGAGAAAAGATTATCATTTCCCTAATTCTTCATCTAACAATAGTGTTAAATCCATTGCTACCTAGAACATGTATGTCTCCTACAATGGAGGTATGATCCTAGAGGATAATAGAACATTCAGTCTATTATTCAGTCTCTATCTAGAGTCATATGTTTGGTCTTCCCTCAGAACATGACATAAGGATTAAAGAAATCATTTGTCAATAATTCTTTTTTGTTTTCTCATTTCAAACTGTTTTGGACATAGTTTTAACTCTCAAGAAGCAAGAAGTGAGCAGAAATAGGTAAGAACTATAACCGTTTTTCTATGAAAGAAAGTCATACACAATTTGAGACCAGGAACTCATATCAACTATTGCAGGATAAAGCACTACCATGATGGTACCTGGTTCAACCTGATTACTTCACTGAGACTGATTTTACCTGCCAGACAATCTTGAGGCAGATTTATTAGATTTGACATATGACTCTTTTTTTTTCTTAATGTTTATTTATTTATTTTTGAGAGAGAGAGAGAGAGAGAGAGAGAGAGAGAGAGAGAGAGAGAGAACAAGTGAGGGAGGGGCAGAGAGAGAGGAAGACACAGAATGTGAAGCAGGCTTCAGGCTCTGAGCTGTCAGTGCAGAGCCTGATGCAGGACTTGAACTCATGAACTGTGAAATCATGACCTGAGCCAAAGTCAGACACTTAACTGACTGAGGCCCCCAGGCACCCCCTGGGAAATGACTCTTAATGAAGCTCTTTGTATTATTGATTTTTATACACTAGAGATTGTGCATTCATAACATGATACAAAGTTCTTAGAGCTAATATTATCCCACTTCAGGTAATATGCAGAGTATGAGTTCAATGGTCCACAGTTCTTTGTGCAGTCGTTACCATATATTTCACTTCTTCATACATTATAAACCTGACCAAATAAATATTTTTATTTTAATTTTAAGTAGTTAGTAATCTTTTAAAGGGATTAAGAGAAGAGGGAGAGATAACCATTTATATTCATCCACATATTTACCATGTGCATTTCTTCTGCATTTCTTCTTCCTGATTCCTGATTCCATATGGTATCATTTCCCACTAGCCTTAGCATTTCTTATGGTGCAGGTGTGTGGAGATGAATGTTTGTTGTTTTCACTTCTCTGAAAATGTATTTATTTTACTCTCATTGTAAAGGACAAGAATGCTGGTTTCTTTCCCTTTCTTTCTCTTTCTTTCTTTCTTGCTTTCTTTCTTTTCCTTCCTTCCTTCCTTCCTTCCTTCCTTCCTTCCTTCCTTCCTTTCCTTCCTTTCAGTTTTTAAAAAATATCCTTCTATTTTCTTCTGACCTAATTGTTCTGATGAGAACTCAATCATCATTTATATCTTTGCTTGTCTGTATGTAATGTATATTTTTTCCTATGACTACTTTATAATAATCTCTCTTTATCAGCAATTTGATTATGATATATCTGGGTATGGTTAGTTTCATGTTTATCCTGCTTGAAGTTTCCTAAGTTTTTAGGACGTTATTACCAAATTTAGGAAATTTTTGGTCATTATTCATTTATATTTTCTCTTCCATTAAGTTTATCCTTTCCTTCCGGGATTTCAGTTACACATTTGTTGTATTGCTTACTATTATCCACAGGTCCCTAAGTCTATGTTAACTTTCTTGCAAGTCTTTTTTCTCTATGTTTTTCATATTGGGTAATTTCTATTTATCAGTCTTCAAGTTTACTGACCTATTCTTTTTTTTTTTTTAATGTTTATTTATTTTTGAAAGAGACAGAGACAGAATGCAAGTAGGTTAGGGGCAGAAAGAGAGGGAGACACAGAATCTGAAGAAGGCTTCAGGCTCTGAGCTGTCAGCACAGCTGTGAGATCTCACAAGCTGTGAGAACTCACAAGCTGTGAGATCATGACCTGAGCCAAAGTTGGACACTTAACCGACTGAGCCACCCAGGCACCCCAACCTGACCTATTCTTTATGGTCTCCAATTTGTTGTTAAGCCAACCCGGTGAATTTTTCATTTGAGACATATGCTTATAAGTTCTAGAAATTGAATTCTTTATAGCTTTCATTTCTTTGTTGATTTTTCTTGTTTATTCCTTATGCTTATTTTTCTTTTATGTCCTTGAACATTATTAAAGCTTTTTTAAAGTTCTTGTCTGACAATTCCAATATCTGGGTCATTTGGGGATATGGGGATCTGTTTCTATTGACTTCATTTTTCTTTCTTTTTTTAAAATTTTTAAATGTTTATTTATTTTTGAGAGTGAGAGAGAGACAGAGCATGAGTGGGGGAGGAGCAGAGAGAGAGGGAGACACAGAATCCAAAGCAGGCTCCAGGCTCTGAGCTGTCAGCACAGAGCCCGACGTGGGCCCGATATGAATCATGAACCATGATATCATGACCTGAGCTGAAGTTGGACGCTTAACTGACTGAGCCACCCAGGTGCCCCTGACTTCATTTTTCTTGATTTCAGTTCACATTTTCCTGCTGCTTCATCAATCTAGTAATTATTTTTGTTTTGTAGTTACTGGAATTTACGATCATTATTTTGTCTTTATTCTATTGTCTTCTTTGAAAGAGCATTAAAGTGTGTTATGTCAGAGACTCAAATTATTGACAAATCCTTTTGCTTCTTTTGGGCATGGTTTTATTTTATATTAGGGCTGGTCTATTTAGTTTTTTTCTCTTTTTTTCATTAATCTTAGAGCATATCCCTTACTCTAGAGTAGTCCTTATTCTGTGGAATTCCAACTAAATGACTGACATACCCAGTGAGGCTGGAATAACATTCAACTATCTCCTCGCATTTTAAGACCTTTTGCATCTCTGCTATGGGACAGCTGTGAGTCCCCTGCAGCTACTGTCTGTTAGGCCCTGTGGTATCTCTCCCTGTGCATGTGCAGCCAGACCCTCTGCCAATGACCTTCTGTATAGATTTATGGGACACCACTCCATACAGAGCCTTCCTTTCCAGTACTCTATTCCTTGGTTTCCAGAAACTTTTGTAGTTTCAAACTTTAATACTGCCCCCACATTCAATGAGACCACCAGCCTCTGCATGGGCTCCACCTCCCTGAGCTGTGCTCTGAAAAATGCCCCCGGAAGGAAGCCAGACAAATATGATGCTCATCTTGTATTATTTGTTTTTGTCAATTATAGAAGTCCTGAGAGGACTTGTGTTTAATGCCTAAAAAACCATTGTCTCATATATTTTGTCCAGTTTTATAGTTTCTTATGGCAGGAGGGAAAGTCTGGTACCATTTTATTTCATCATGGTGTGAGGCAGAATTCTAATTTTCTTTTATGCATGAAGACATGGATGAGGCAAAACTGTGAAGTTCCAAAATATTGACTCTACACCATAGATTACTGGCAACATATTTTGTACATAATCATTTTGCTGTGAATATAAATAAAATGTTTTATGTTAAGTTGAACTGTAGTTCTTTGATACGACTACATTTTCTACTCCTAAGACCTCTAAAATCCTCTATTCTTCCTTGCTAGATATTCAGAGTATGGTGTTGGGGCTAAAAAATACATTGATCTAATGAAAATAAATGTTATATAGGATTTAGTTAAAAGTGAAACCACATTATCATTATAACAGTTCTTAGGCTAAGTTTTTATATCATCAACATTTATAAATGAAACATAAAAACTTAATAATTTAAGGAAAGTTCAGTCTGCCCTATGTCCCCATTATCCAACATATCTAATATAACACTTTCTTTCTTGGACAGCAACATTTGTAGGTAGCCCCATGAAAGTTGTTGAAGCTAGAACACCGCCATGAATAAATCATTCTTAAAATGAATAGTTTTGTTCATAAAGAAGGAGACCCAGGGGAAAGTCTTTCACTTATACAAACACATTTGTTTTCGAACTGAGATGAGCAGTGAGGTCATCATGTTTTTATGTAATCAGAAGACATGAGGCCTTGATAACATTTCCATCAATCTAGTCAGGAGTATTCCAATGAATATTTGAATTTTATTGAAATTTTACTTTTGTAAGCCTTGTAAGGGATGCTTTTGGAATGCTGTTTTGTCTTTATCATAACTTTATTTATTTATTTTTTAAACATTTTTATTTATTTTTGAGGGACAGAGAGTGAGCAGGAAGGGAACACAGAGAAAGAGAGACACAAAATCTGAAGCAGGCTCCAGGCTCTGAGCTGTCAGCACAGAGCCCAACGTGGGGCTTGAACCCATTAACTGGCAGATCATGACCTAAACCAAAGTCAGATGCTTAACTGAGTGAGCCACCCAGAAGCCCCATGTCTTTATCATAAGTTTATACCTAAGAGTTGAAGTCTGAATGGAAGAGAGGGAAGACTTATCAAGTCCTAGGGAGAAGAAACTGGCCCTGAAATCTGCTCATTGTAATTGTATTTTGAGTGTTTTTTTTTTTATTTAAAAATCAAAGAACACAAGCAGAATTGTGCCCAGAGGTTTGCCAGTATGTTAAAAATTATGTATCTTAGTTACTCATATTTCTTCCTGAGACCAGAAAGTAATACCAAATAATCCTTTTCACCACTATCCCTTAATTTTTGTTCACTTTCCATTTATTTATTTATGTATTTAATTAATTAATTAATTTATTTATTTATTATTACTATGTGAGTTAGGTATGGTTCACTTTGCTTTCTTTATATTGGCTGTAAAAAGTGATAAAAATCTGCTGTTTGGGGACAGCTCTGCCTTTATAATTAACCCCATTTTCTGAAACATTTCCACTTAGGGGCAAAACTACAAGTTGAGTGAATTTTTTTCCTTCTCTAAAATGAGTTTCCTGCTAGTTAAGATCAATTCTCTGTCACACGTTTTTCCCTCTTCATCTTTTACTTATATTTTTAAGTGTTTGGGTAATTAGCCTGTTTTCTCCTGTAGCCTGTTGCCTACCATCTTTTTCTTTAATTTTTTTGCTCAAAAATATTCATTAAGCACCTACTAAAATCCAATCACTGTTCAAGGTACCTAGTAACAAAACAGATGTCAATGTCTTATCCTCATGGCACTAATATTTTAGGAGAAAAAAAGCAAATAAAAAATGAATAAGAGAAGTGTATGGTATATCAGAAGGTGACAAATAATATAGAGAAAAGAGGGATAGGGAGTGTAGAAATGTCAATTCACATAAGGGAGTCAGGTAAGCCATCCTTGACAAGGCGACCTGGAAGAAATGAGGGACAAAGCCAAGCAGAGATATGTAAAGAAGACTGTTGTTAGAAGTAGGAACTTAATGTATAAAGATCCTGGGATGGAACTCTGTTGTGTTCTAGGAAGAGCAGAGAGGCCATTGTATTTACAGTGAAACGAACATGGGAGAAGGTAGTGTGTGAGGTTCCCCAGGGGGTAAGAAATGAGACAGATGGTGTAGGGCATTGTAAGTCATTCTAAGGGCTTTGGCTTTCATTCTGTGAGAGATAAGGAACCACTGGAAGGTTTTTGAAAAGAGAATTAACACAACATTTTAAAAGGGTCATTTTGACTGCTGTGTTGAAAACTATCTGGAAAAGAGAATGGGGCAGAGAGATGAGTTAGAAGGTCACTCTAGTAATCCAGGCAACCTATCATGGAGATTTGAACCAGAGTGGTAGGAGGGGGGGAGGCAAAAAAGTGGCCATGTTCTGGGTATGTTTTCAAAGTAGAGCTGAAAGCATTTGCTGACAAACTGGGAGTAGAGTACCAGAGAAAGAGAAGAGTTGGAATCATGTCAATGTCTTGTGCCCAAGAAATTAGAACAAGAGCCTGTATTAACTGAGATGGAAAAAACCACAGGTTATTGGTTGGAAGGAAGATCAGAAAATCTGTTTGGAATATGTTATTTTTGTGATGTTTGTTAGACACTCACACTGAGATGTCAGTGGGAATTGGATGCAGGGGTTGGATGTCTAGAGGAGAGAGGCAGGGGCTGGAGGTATAAATTTGGATGTCATCAGCATATGAATGGTATTTAAAGCATTGAGTTTGAAGGAGATCACCAAGGAAATGAGTAATGTTAAAAGTTAAAGATAAAGTGGAACCAGGAAAAGAAGCAGAAAAGGAACAGCCAGTGTTATAGGAGGAAAATCAGGAAAGTACAGGGTCTTGCAAGCCAAGTGAACCACGTTTCAAGGCAAATCAAGGATCAAAGAATATGAGGACTAAGAACTTACTCTGGTAAGTTACCTATGACCTTGACAAGATTATGTTCAGTGGAACGGTAGAGGCAAAAACCTGATTGATGTGGAAAGGGAGGAATTAAATTGGGGATACCAAGTTTGCACTAACATTTCAAGGAGATATTTCTTTTTTTTCTTTTTTTTTCTTTTCTTCTTCTTTTTCCCCCTAGAGAAAGAGTGAGTGCGAGCATGGGGAGAGGGGGAGAGAGAGAGAGAATCTTAAGCAAGCTCCCTGCTTAGCTCAGTGAGGAGTCAGATGGCAGGGCTCAATCCCACGCCCCTGGGATCATGACCTGAGCCAAAATCAAGAGTCTGAGGCTCACAACTGAGCCACCCAGGTGCCCCAAAGAGGTGTTTCTTTGTTTTTGTTTTTGTTGTGTAAAATGGAGCAGAGAAATGGGGAGGTTGTGGAGAGAAAAGTTGAATCTGGAGAGAGTTATTTTTAAGATGGGGAAAATAGCTTGTTTGCATGCAGATGAGAATGATCCTAGAGAATGAAAAGTCAGAATGTGGGATTGAGGAAGTAATTTTCTTGAATAAGTGATAAGGGGATGCACAAAGTCTGGGCTTTAGCAAGGAGCATGACCAGTTCATCCACAGTAAAAGGAGGAAGAGTAAAAGTCTCAAGCATCGAATGAGGATAGGTGTGCAACAGTTTGTAGAAGTGCTCTTCTGAATGCTTCAGTTTTGTCAGGAAGTTGGTAATATGGCCTCCAGCTGAGAGAAAGGATGGAAAGAACTATTTGGAGTTTTATGAGAGAGGGGAAAAGGTGAGAAAGTTCTCCAGGAAAGCAGAAAAACAAATGCTATGAGGAAGTAGAGAATGGGTGCCCAATAGTGTGAAGAATTCCCTTGAGTTCAATCATGAGAACTTAAAACTACATTAATTTGTCTAATTGTGTGCTTTACACCAACTCCATTCAACTGTGTGAGTGGGATCATGGAGTGGGCAGGGAGATGGATTTCACCAAGCTTCTGGTATAATCACAGAAGTAAAAACAAGGAACAGGCAATGGAGTTGAGGGGGTTTGGAAAGATGTGATTATAACCATTGACAATGGAATCCAAGTGTGGCAAGGGGCAATGGTCGTGAAAGAGGTGAAGGAGGATGAAAGATAGTAGAGTCAGGAGTAAAGTCAGGAGATTGTCTACATTTTTGGCATTTCAGTAGATGTTTCCAGGTTGTTGATCATATGCTTACATGAGCATAGCTATGGCAATATGATCTGGTTTTACAAAAAAAAAAAAAATCCACACAAATGGCCAGGCATTCTGAGAATTTACTAAGCCTCAAATAACACTTGTGAAAAAAGAACTGGGTGTCAGACATTTGGAGTAAGTACAGAAGATGTGCAGATGAAAAGACAATTATTACTTAGAAGTAGTTTTAGTGTAGAAGAAATATAGGCATGTAAACAGAAGACTTCGATTATCATAGGACCTCATAGATATATTCAACTGCAGAAGCTCTGAACCATAATACAGATCTTTCTTGTAGCTCTTCTTACACCCAGGAGGTTCACACTATGCTAAAGAGAAATATTAATAGAAATCCTCTATAATTATTGGTCCTTTTTCCCTCAAATGCTTCACCATTCCAGCTACATAGTTCTTCCTGGCTATGACAAGCTTTCCTCCCATTTTCCCTTGCTCAGGCCTTTCCTAACTGGAAGTGACTGTCCAGTTCTTTCTTATAATGTAGAAGAAATTGACTTAACTAATTAACCATCATAAAAGAAGATTATGATAATTGATGAGCTAAATTCCCAATGTAGGAGGTACACAGAATTAAGAGTAAGTACTATATTATATATAAATATAAATATAAATATACTGTTTATCTTCAAAGAAGTTATAATCTAGAAGAGAATATGACAAACACTGCATCTACTAATATTTAATCATTTGCAGTATATCCATAGAATTTATATTACCAATAAAATAATAAAGCATTTTATAAGAAAAATTGTGGTCCTGCAATTTATCATAATCTATAGTTGTCATAATTGTTTTAGATCTTAATTTATTTCAAATGAGTAACACTGGAGAGGAATGTACCTAAGAAGAGGAAGTTTGTGAAGTGAATATTACAGACTGAAAATCCCCCTAAATGCTAGTATCAATGAGGCAAAAACTCACATGCTGTTAACTATAGGGATTAAGAATGCTATTTTCTCTATTGGAATGACATAGGCCACTGCTAAATTCTTTCCCTAAGACCCAATCTTCAAGCCCTGCTCCTTATTCTGAGATCTTGAAAATGCTACGATTGTGCTCTAGGGAATAAATTAGTGCACTAAAAAAACCTAACGAACAGTTGTTGAGAAATAAAAACAACAACAAAAAACAATGCAGCAAATTAAACACAAATGGTATCTCGTAGATAAGAGAATATTTTGGAGCAATATCTAAAACTAATAAAAGTTTTATCACAATTCAAAGAAAGCATAACAAAGGAAATAAGAAAAGTCCATAACATATTGTATAGACAGTGGTATATGACCAACTCAATGAGTAGTTGAATTAAATATTCTTATTATCATCCCTCTACTCATCCAGTTCAGGTAAATTGAGGCTACATGTTTGCTACTTAAACATTTCATAGCAGTTACATCCTTTCACTACCAAGTTTTCAAACATTATTTGGTAGTACTAGCAAGAAAATGAATGCAATTAGCAATACTTTTCTTTTGAATAGAAGGGAAAAGTTGCTTGTGCACATAAAATATTTTTAAAACTTTGAATATAAGAGATTGTTTGAGTCCCTCTTTCTCTTGTCATTTCCTAAAAGTTGCAAGATATGCTGCCATGTAGATTGTGGTAGAGACCAATATCTTTGTGTCTTGGTCTCACAGCTTTGTGGAAAAGATATGGGCCCAGAGGAAAGGGGATGACACTGTCATGACAACTCACTGAGGGAACCCTGATGAGCCAAAATCTTTCCGTGCCTCAGTTTTTACATTTTTAAAAAGTTACTTGCTAAGCTTTGAATTTATGTTCTTTTTTAATAAACAAAGAATGCAAAAATGAATAAATAAATTTTGGTTCATATATTACAAGCCAGGATCTCAATTACATACCTTCAAATCGTCCAGGAACAGATTTATTTGATTTTTCACGGTTCATCACTTAACTTCTTTGAGCCATTAACACATCCTTTTATTTCTTATAAGGAATGAATCTTATAGAATAGAATCACAGAATTTTCATGCTTGAGAAAAATTTGCAGGTGGTTTTGTGCAACCCTTTTGTATTCTATGGCAAGGTACTACCACTTAGAAAGAATAAGGGATACAATGAGAGGCTCTACAGCACTGGAAGAGTACAGACCCAGTGCACACCCCCATTGTTACTTGTTAGCAGGATAACCTTGAACAAATTACCCTCTGAGTGTCTGTTTCCTCAACTATTGTTCTGAAGATGTCTGGCTCATGATTGACACTAAATGTGGTACCTATTTAAATTTACTATTACCTATTTTTACTATTTTAATGGTATTATTAGTGTACAATTTTTGTAAAGAATGTTCCTGTTTAATATTACTGATATGATCAAGAGACATAGTTAGCACCTTTACTGAACAGAAGGTATAAAATTATATCAGTGTGGGCTTTCTCTACATTTTACTACTTTAAAAAAAACTGTTTATTTTTTATCATTTACTTCAGTTCCTAAATACCTCATTCTTTAAAAATAAAACTAACTTTAGACACTGTTGCTAAACTTGAGAAGCTTAGTACTTTAGGAGAGAGCCAGGATTTTAACATATGAAGCACTTAATAAATAATATTATGTGTATATATAAAAACATTATTTAGAAACAATAAATGATCAAATCTGGGATTGAATGGTAGTCACTGTAAAGTGACACTAAATACAAAAAAAGTTCAGAGAATGGAGAGGAGTGTAGGCTATAGTTTTCAAGACCACATGAAAAAACAGGATTTCATTTATTCAGTAATTCACTAAATAACCTAGTTATAGGAAATATTAGAAATAATTGACTTAGAAGATTATATGTTTTCTTTGGAACATGGAAATCAATTCAAGAAGGGCTGTCTAGTGGATAGACTGATATATAGATCTGTAATTCAGAAGAAGGAAGAACTATGTGGAAACTTACACCATATATTTTAACAGTCGAAGCTATGAAAGTCAATGAGTTCACCTAGGGTAAGTGGATAGAATAAGTCATCCAAGAAGTGGATTCCAAAGAACTCTACAATTTTAAGTTACTGGTAAGTTAACTGAGACAAGGATCTAAATATATTCAACAGCATTATCAAGAAAATTACAAAAAAACTTTCCTGAAATGGGATAGGCAGAAGCAATATTTTAGATGAGTTGTAGAGTGAATGAGAGTAAGGAAGTAGAAATAGTAAATATGGGTGAATGTTTCCAAGAACTTACTGTGAATGGCAGAACAGATACTGCAGAGGATCTAACCATATTTAAATGCTGACAAGAAGGAACCGGTAGGGATAGAGAAAGTTCCCTAATTAGCACAGGAGCCAGAACATAGATAAAGGCAATAAGTTTGAAGTGTGGCTATGGATTAAAAATAAGTTTGTCAGTGGAATGACAAACTTAGTCTCTTGTTAATGACTAATTTTGCACATGAAATTGGAAACAAAAGGTTATGGTAAAACTGAAAAGGGATTGGATATAGAAGATGGCGGCATAGGAGGACGCTGGGCTCACCGCGCGTCCTGCTGATCACTTAGATTCCACCTACACCTGCCTAAATAACCCAGAAAACCGCCAGAGGATTAGCAGAATGGAGTCTCCGGAGCCAAGCGCAGATAAGAGGCCCACGGAAGAGGGTAGGAAGGGCGGCAGGCGGTGCGCGCTCCACGGACTGGCGGGAGGGAGCAGGGAGGAGGGGCGGCCCGCTGGCCAAGCAGAGCCCCCGAGTCTGGCTTGCAAAAGCGGAGGGGCTGGACGGAGTGTGTTCCGACAGCAAGCGGGACTTAGCGTCTGGGAGGTCATAAGTTAACAGCTCTGCTCAGAAAGCTGGAAGTCTGGAGGACAAAGGGAGGGAGAGTTGCTGAGCCCTGGAAAACAGAGAGCAGCTTGGAGGGGAACAAAGGCACTCGCCAGCGCCATCTCCCTCGCCCATCCCCCAGCCAAAATCCCAAAGGGAACCAGTTCCTGTCAGGGAACTTGCTTGCTCACGCAAACACCCAATGCTGTGCTTCTGCGGAGCCACCCCTCCAGCAGCGGGTCTGACTCCCTCCTGCTGCCACAGAGCCCCTCCTGAAGTGGATCACTGAAGGAGAAGCCAGCTAAGCCTGCCCCTCCTGCCCCCCGTGCACCTTGCCTACCCACCCCAGCTAATAGGCCAGATCCCCAGCATCACAAGCCTGGCAGTGTGCAAGTAACCCAGACGGCCACGCCACCCCACAGTGAATCCCGCCCCTAGGAGAGGGGAAGAGAAGGTACATACAGTCTGACTGTGGCCCCAGCGGTGGGCTGGGGGCAGACATCAGGTCTGACTGCGGCCCCGCCCAACAACTCCAGTTATACACCACAGCACAGGGGAAGTGCCCTGCAGGTCCTCACCACTCCAGGGACTATCCAAAATGACCAAGCGGAAGAATTCCCCTCAAAAGAATCTCCAGGAAATAACAAAAGCTAATGAGCTGATCAAAAAGGATTTAAATAATATAACAGAAAGTGAATTTAGAATAATAGTCATAAAATTAATCGCTGGGCTTGAAAACAGTATAGAGGACAGCAGAGAATCTCTTGCAGCAGAGATCAAGGGACTAAGGAACAGTCACAAGGAGCTGAAAAGCGCTTTAAACGAGATGCAAAATAAAATGGAAACGACCACGTCTCGGATTGAAGAGGCAGAGGAGAGAATAGGTGAACTACAAGATAAAATTATGGAAAAAGAGGAAGCTGAGAAAAAGAGAGAAAAAAAAATCCAGGAGTATGAGGGGAAAATTAGAGAACTAAGTGATACACTAAAAAGAAATAATATACGCATAATTGGTATCCCAGAGGAGGAAGAGAGAGGGAAAGGTGCTGAAGGGGTACTTGAAGAAATAACAGCTGAGAACTTCCCTGAACTGGGGAAGGAAAAAGGCACTGAAATCCAAGAGGCACAGAGAACTCCCTTCAGACGTAACTTGAATCGATCCTCTGCACGACATATCATAGTGAAACTGGCAAAATACAAGGATAAAGAGAAAATTCTGAAAGCAGCAAGGGATAAACGTGCCCTCACATATAAAGGGAGACCTATAAGACTCGTGACTGATCTCTCTTTTGAAACTTGGCAGGCCAGAAAGGATTGGCATGAGATCTTCAATGTGTTGAACAGAAAAAATATGCAGCCGAGAATCCTTTATCCAGCAAGTCTGTCATTTAGAATAGGAGAGGTAAAGGTCTTCCCAAACAAACAAAAACTGAAGGAATTTGTCACCACTAAACCAGCCCTACAAGAGATCCTAAGGGGGACCCTGTGAGACAAAGTACCAGAGTCATCACTACAAGCATAAAACATACAGACATCACAATGACTCTAAACCCATATCTTTCTATAATAACACTGAATGTAAATGGATTAAATGCGCCAACCAAAAGACATAGGGTATCAGAATGGATAAAAAAACAAGACCCATCTATTTGCTGTCTACAAGAGACTCATTTTAGACCTGAGGACACCTTTAGATTGAGAGTGAGGGGATGGAGAACAATTTATCATGCTACTGGAAGCCAAAAGAAAGCTGGAGTAGCCATACTTATATCAGACAAACTAGACTTTAAATTAAAGGCTGTAACAAGAGATGAAGAAGGGCATTATATAATAATCACAGGGTCTATCCATCAGGAAGAGCTAACAATTCTAAATGTCTATGTGCCGAATACGGGAGCCCCCAAATATATAAAACAATTACTCATAAACATAAGCAACTTTATTGATAGGAATGTGGTAATTGCAGGGGACTTTAACACTCCACTTACAGAAATGGATAAATCATCTAGACACACGGTCAATAAAGAAACAAGAGCCCTGAATGACACATTGGATCAGATGGACTTGACAGATATATTTAGAACTCTGCATCCCAAAGCAACAGAATATACTTTCTTCTCGAGTGCACATGGAACATTCTCCAAGATAGATCACATACTGGGTCACAAAACAGCCCTTCAGAAGTATACAAGAATTGAGATCATACCATGCATACTTTCAGACCACAATGCAATGAAGCTTGAAATCAACCACAGGAAAAAGTCTGGAAAACCTCCAAAAGCATGGAGGTTAAACAACACCCTACTAAAGAATGAGTGGGTCAACCAGGCAATTCGAGAAGAAACTTAAAAATATATGGAAACAAACGAAAATGAAAATACAACAATCCAAACACTCTGCGATGCAGCGAAGGCAGTCCTGAGAGGAAAATACATTGCAATCCAGGCCTAACTCAAGAAACAAGAAAAATCCCATATACAAAATCCCATATACAAATTTTTTTTTTTTTTTAAGAAGTTACCTGTGGGACCATGGTTTGAAATCCCATGAATATCCTGTTTTCTAAGAACCTTTTTTTTTTTTTTTAATTTTTTTTTTTTTTTAACATTTATTTATTTTTGAGACAGAGAGAGAGCATGAACAGGGGAGGGTCAGAGAGAGAGGGAGACACAGAATCTGAAGCAGGCTCCAGGCTCTGAGCTGTCAGCACTGAGCCCGATGCGGGGCTTGAACTCACAGACCGCGAGATCATGACCTGAGCTGAAGTCGGACGCTTAACCGACTGAGCCACCCAGGCGCCCCCAACTTTTTTTTTTTTTTAAGAAGTTTCCTTTAGCACACCTAAAGGAAATAGAAGCAGAACAGCAAAGGCAGCCTAAACCCAGCAGAAGAAGAGAAATAATAAAGATCAGAGCAGAAATGAACAATATAGAATCTAAAAAAATTGTAGAGCAAATCAATGAAACCAAGAGTTGGTTTTTTGAAAAAATAAACAAAATTGACAAACCTCTAGCCAGGCCTCTCAAAAAGAAAAGGGAGATGACCCAAATAGATAAAATCATGAATGAAAATGGAATTATTACAACCAATCCCTCAGAGAAACAAACAATTATCAGGGAATACTATGAAAAATTATATGCCAACAAACTGGACAACCTGGAAGAAATGGACAAATTCCTAAACACCCACACTCTTCCAAAACTCAATCAGGAGGAAATAGAAAGCTTGAACAGACCCATAACTAGCGAAGAAATTGAATCGGTTATCAAAAATCTCCCAACAAATAAGAGTCCAAGACCAGACGGCTTCCCAGGGGAGTTCTACCAGAGGTTTAAAGCAGAGATAATACCTATCCTTCTCAAGCTATTCCAAGAAATAGAAAGGGAAGGAAAACTTCCAGACTCATTCTATGAAGCCAGTATTACTTTGATTCCTAAACCAGAGAGAGACCCAGTAGAAAAAGAGAACTACAGGCCAATATCCCTGATGAATATGGATGCAAAAATTCTCAAGAAGATACTAGCAAATCGAATTCAACAGCATATAAAAAGAATTATTCATCATGATCAAGTGGGATTCATTCCTGGGATGCAGGGCTGGTTCAACATTTGCAAATCAATCAACGTGATACATCACATTAACAAAGGAAAAGAGAAGAACCATATGATCCTGTCAATCGATGCAGAAAAGGCCTGACAAAATTCAGCACCCTTTCTTAATAAAAACCCTTGAGAAAGTCGGGATAGAAGGAACATACTTAAACATCATAAAAGCCATTTATGAAAAGCCCACAGCTAACATCATCCTCAATGGGGAAAAACTGAGAGCTTTTTTCCTGAGATCAGGAACACGACAGGGATGCCCACTCTCACCGCTGTTGTTTAACATAGTGTTGGAAGTTCTAGCATCAGCAATCAGACAACAAAAGGAAATCAAAGGCATCAAAATTGGCAAAGATGAAGTCAAGCTTTCGCTTTTTGCAGATGACATGATATTATACATGGAAAATCCGATAGACTCCACCAAAAGTCTGCTAAAACTCATACATGAATTCAGCAAAGTTGCAGGATACAAAATCAATGTACAGAAGTCAGTTGCATTCTTATACACTAACAATGAAGCAACAGAAAGACAAATAAAGAAACTGATCCCATTCACAATTGCACCAAGAAGCATAAAATACCTAGGAATAAACCTAACCAAAGATGTAACAGATCTGTATGCTGAAAACTATAGAAAGCTTATGAAGGTAATTGAAGAAGATTTAAAGAAATGGAAAGACATTCCCTGCTCATGGATTTGAAGAATAAATATTGTCAAAATGTCAATACTACCCAAAGCTATCTACACATTCAATGCAATCCCAATCAAAATTGCACCAACATTCTTCTCGAAGCTAGAACAAGCAATCCTAAAATTCATATGGAACCACAAAAGGCCCCGAATAGCCAAAGTAATTTTGAAGAAGAAGACCAAAGCAGGAGGCATCACAATCCCAGACTTTAGCCTCTACTACAAAGCTGTAATCATCAAGACAGCATGGTATTGGCACAAAAACAGACACATAGACCAATGGAATAGAATAGAAACCCCAGAACTAGACCCACAAACGTATGGCCAACTCATCTTTGACAAAGCAGGAAAGAACATCCAATGGAAAAAAGACAGCCTCTTTAACAAATGGTGCTGGGAGAACTGGACAGCAACATGCAGAAGGTTGAAACTAGACCACTTTCTCACACCATTCACAAAAATAAACTCAAAATGGATAAAGGACCTGAATGTGAGACAGGAAACCATCAAAACCCTAGAGGAGAAAGCAGGAAAAGACCTCTCTGACCTCAGCCGTAGCAATCTCTTACTCGACACATCCCCAAAGCAAGGAAATTAAAAGCAAAAATGAATTACTGGGACCTTATGAAGATAAAAAGCTTCTGCACAGCAAAGGAAATAACCAACAAAACTAAAAGGCAACCAACGGAATGGGAAAAGATATTTGCAAATGACATATCGGACAAAGGGCTAGTATCCAAAATCTATAAAGAGCTCACCAAACTCCACACCCGAAAAACAAATAACCCAGTCAAGAAATGGGCAGAAAACATGAATAGACACTTGTCTAAAGAAGAAATCCGGATGGCCAACAGGCATATGGAAAGATGCTCAACATCACTCCTCATCAGGGAAATACAAATCAAAACCACACTCAGATATCACCTCACGCCAGTCAGAGTGGCCAAAATGAACAAATCAGGAGACTATAGATTCTGGAGAGGATGTGGAGAAATGGGAAGCCTCTTGCACTGTTGGTGGGAATGCAAATTGGTGCAGCCACTCTGGAAAACAGTGTGGAGGTTCCTCAGAAAATTAAAAATAGACCTACTCTATGACCCAGCAATAGCACTGCTAGGAATTTACCCAAGGGATACAGGAGTACTGATGCATAGGGGCACTTGTACCCCAATGTTTATAGCAGCACTCTCAACAATAGCCAAATTATGGAAAGAGCCTAAATGTCCATCCACTGATGAATGGATAAAGAAATTGTGGTTTATATACACAATGGAGTACTACGTGGCAATGAGAAAGAACAAAATATGGCCCTTTGTAGCAACGTGGATGGAACTGGAGAGTGTGATGCTAAGTGAAATAAGCCATACAGAGAAAGACAGATATCATATGTTTTCACTCTTACGTGGATCCTGAGAAACTTATCAGAAACCCATGGGGGAGGGGAAGGGAAAAAAAAAAAAGAGGTTAGAGTGGGAGAGAGCCAAAGCATAAGAGACTGTTAAAAACTGAGAACAAACTGAGGGTTGATGGGGGGTGGGAGGGAGAGGAGGGTGGGTGATGGGTATTGAGGAGGGCACCTTTTGGGATGAGCACTGGGTGTTGTATGGAAACCAATTTGACAATAAATTTAATATATTGAAAAAAAACTGAAAAGGAATTGTGGGGCAGAAGCATGAGGAGGAAGTCAAAGCTTTATCATAGGTGTTTCAAGTTTAATCAAGCAGGAAACATAATTATGAAGAATTTAACACCAGCCAAATGCTGGAGCTCATGAATCTGTGATGTGATCAAGCCACCTTCTTATATGACTTGTTTTCCAGATGTCATCTGCCTAGATATAAAAAAAAGAAAAGAAGAAAAAGTGGAAATATAAATTGAACCAGAGTTATAGTATCCCTGGATGGAAGAACAGGGAATATGGGATTTGCAAGTGGTAGCAACTAAAATATTAAAGTTATGCATGATGAAGTCTTGGCTTTATTTTACAGAAAGAGGCAAATATGGCAGGGAATTAACTAATCTAGAGGAAAAGAAGAAGCAAAAAGACAAGAAGTCTCAATGAGGACAAAGAATATGCACTGTGTGAGTAAAAACATGAAGGAGTTGGATGACAGAGAAGGAGAGAGAAGGATCTAGGTGTTGAAGACATCAGAGTTGGAACAGGACATCAGAGGTTTGGAACAGGCAATGTCTGTAGTTGTGGTTGTGGGTGACTGGGGTACAGTAACAGCAGAAATCATTGGCGAGGTTGTAGAGTGGTTCATCCCCATAGTCAGTCAAAGCACAGGGGAGTGACAAAAAGAGGAAGCCTTAGCCACCTGCAGGAGTCTTTAATGATTGCTAATGAGTGGGTGTGTAAGCCCTTGAGCTAGATATCAAAGGTGAAGTCTCCATTAAGCTGATCCTTAGGCAGATCAAGAAGGTAGAGGAAAATACTTCTTTTTTTTTTTGATGTTTATTTATTTTTGAGAGAACTTGAGTGGGGGTGGGGGAGGAGCAGAGAGAAAGGGGGACAGAGGAAGAATCCCAATTGGGCTCTGTGCTGACAGCAGACTGCCTGATGTGGGGCTCAAACTCACCACCCATGAGATCATGAAGTGAGCTAAAGTCCACCAACTGAGCCACCCAGGTGCCCTAGAGGGAAACACTTCTAGGAATGAGAAATATCAAGGGGCACCAGGAGGGCTCAGTCAGTTGAGCATCCGACTTCGGCTCACGTCATAATCTCACAGCTCTTGAGTTCGAGCCCCATGTCAGGCTCTGTGCTAACAGCTCAGAGCCTGGAGACTACTTCGGATTCTGTGTCTCCCTCTCTCTCTGCCCCTCCCCCGCTCACACTCTGTCTCTCTCAAAAATAAATAAACATTAAAAAAATTAAAAAAAAAAAAGAATGAGAAGTATCAAGAACATAGGCACCCTCAGGGAGAAGTATGAGTAGAGAATAAAACTGACATCTCTTAAATTTGCCAACACCGGCTAGTTGTGAAACATCTTGCAGGAGAGAGCTGGAAATCTTGACTGAAACAGTCTGCATTATTGTGTACTGCATGTGTTTGTCCAGTATTAGTCCTATAATGACACAGATAAGAATTAAGTTCATATCTGATCTTTCCACACAGTTTTTGGTTTTAAACTTTGACTTCAAATATTAAATTGAAATATTAAAATATTTTTTAAAAGAGGCAATGTGTCGTCACTGGTGAAATATGGTAATGGTACATTTCCATTTTAATTTAATCACAGGGTATATTTTCTTCTCTATAAATTATATACACTTCCTAACTTTATATATATGTGTTTAATTTAGCATTTGTATATGAATAAGAGACCACATGCTTTTAATTCTATTCAAAGAAATTGTAAACCAATTTCTTTCAGGTCAGGCTGATAGAGAGCAGATAAAATATATTTTCTTCTCAGTCATTCCTCTTACATTAAGAGAGGCTTTCATCTGTACAGGTTTCTCTTTTCTTTTTCTTTTTTGCTTTAAGTAAGCATTGCAAATGGCAATTTTTTGTTATTAGTTGCCTACTAAATTACGATCAATTTAGCAATTTGGAGGCCATTAGCAAATTTCAAAGGCCATTTTTCAAAGTGACAGAAATAATGTGCAACATTGTACATGCTATAAGCATACTGCTGTATTTTCTATGTTCTCTATTTGTTCCCAATTTGTTTCTGATTCACTAACAAACATTCCTTTTTGTTCTTGTATATAGTTCTCATCCCTCTTTTTATTTCATATAATAAAACTTCCAGGTCACTAGAAATAGGTTCTTAAATTCAGAGAAATACTTTTTATCTGAAATTTAAAAACATGAGAGAAAGGGAAATGCCACACGAAGGCCCGGGAAAAAAAAGTGAGAATAAACATTAAGCAAATTTAAACTTGCCGTGACTCTTCATTAACGAGTGTTTTATATAATGAGCTAAAAATACCTGGCACTTTGGTCACCTTCAATCAGCAAACATAAAATATGTGAGATAATGAAATCACAAATCAGCCAGAGGGAAAGTCTGCTCAAACAAAGCACTCAAGCCCAGTCATTGTGGGCATTGTATGTGGATTGTTTTTTAAACATTGTCAAGTGTCCATAATGTGCACGGAATCAAAAAGAACAAGAAAGGCATGATTCTGCCACCTAAAGTATGACAGTCTTAGTATGACAAAGTGTTACTTAAGGGTCGCATGAAAAATTGTGTTTTTGCCAATTGACTTATTTTAAATCCACTTGGAAACTTACTATTATATTTGTTTAAATACTGTGAAAAATACCTTTTAAATAAAATCCTATTGTTACTTCACAGCCACTTACTGATGGGAAGGATATGGATTTTGGAGCTTAATTTAGGTTCACAATCCTGACTCTGCCCAGACTTAATAACTAATCTTGGGCATTTTACTTAACATCTGTGTGCCCATCTTGGTAAAACTGGGTTAATGGACCCTCCACAGGTTGTTGTTAAAGTTAAATGAGAAAACATATGTGTTCCTCGTAGACAGGAGATACACAATGGTTGTAATAACTTCCTTCTCTCCCAATAGGTCCCACCCTCTGTTCTATGCTAGTAATTATAGAGCATATATCTTAAAGTTTGGAAAAAAATTCAAATCTCACACACATCAGAATTCCTTAGTGTAAATTTTGAGTAAAACCTAGAAACATAATACATGTGCATCAAATCAAGTAAGTCACTCATAATTTTTTTTTTTTTTTGAGACAGAGAGAGAGAAAGCATGAGCAGGGGAGGGGCAGAGAGAGTGGGAGACACAGAATCTGAAGCAGGCTCCAGGCTCTGAGCTGTCAGCACAGAGCCCGATGTGGGGCTCATACTCACAAACTGTTAGATCATGACCTGAGCTGAAGTTGGACGCTTAACCGACTGAGCCACCCAGGTGCCCCAGTCACTCATAATTTTTAAGTAACGTCATTTTTCTTGTAAATTCACCTTCCAATTGATTTTGTATAATTGTATGATTCATGACAATGAAGACTAAGTCAAACTGTCAACTATTATTTCAAAATCTCTCTTGGAAGTCTCTCTTTTTGGCTGGGACTGGCAGATTCTCATAGATACTATTGGCTAATGTATGTCCATTGATTGCTTTTGCATTGTAGACGACATGTGTTACTACCAAATCATTTTAATACCTCTTCATCTAAAGTGGACTCCTTATCAGATGCTCATATAATCACATCCACTCAATATTACTCTATTTGAAACAATTTAAAAATAAAGAAATAATTATTTTTTAAACATATAAATATGGAAAGAATCAAAATTAGATCTACTATGCATCTATAATGCAACAATATCAAGCAAGGCATTCAAATGTTATTTCAAGCTTATATTCTTCCCATGACATCTCATTTCCTCAGAGAACATCTTAGAGACTGTCTGATTCAAATAGGCAGATTATGTCTGGTGGTCTCCTTTGGCATTATCAGGAATATAGGGGATCTAAGTTTCCAAGCAGAAGATTTGGAATCTGATAGAAGGCAAACAGAGAGATCAGAATCTCAGTGGCAGAAACATGCTCTTTTCCCCTACTGAAGAGAGACAGGATTTTCTCAAAATAGGGTCCACTGAATGCTGAATTCCAAAAGACACTTCATGAAAAAAAAATTATGTAGTCAATTTGGAAACACATAATACCATATCCCCCTCTTGGAAATAATCAGCATATTGAATGCAAATAGACATATTGAAGGCTATGAGTAACTCTAGAGGAAGAAAAAACCTGTTAACCTGAAAAACTCACAATTCCCTGAACCCCTTACTCTCAGAAACACTTTTGCATGTAACTCATATTTTCTGCAGACAAAATAGACCAACTTACCTCTCACAAAATGAAAGGCTTGGTGCTTTCTGTTTCAAATTAACACAAACAAATTGTTTGTGTCATTTACCTCTTGATTGTATGGGTCTAATTAATTGAAACTTTCCAGATATTTTAGGATATGTTTTTGCTAGGTGTCTGTTACAAAAAAATGAGCAAGCATTTAAATAGTTCAGATTCCCCAAACCAAGAAAGTCTTCAGTTATTAGCCTACTTCAGGCAAAAGCTTGAAAAGGTCTTTTATCAAAGTGTCAGAATAAGAGCTATGGTCTGGTCTCTAATGCAGTGGTAGAAATTCTGTTTTTGCCGGAGAGACTGGTGTGGTCAGAGGCAAAAAACTATCTCAGCACAGATCATGGTCATTATATGTCTTTTGGTTTAAATGTTAGAGCAACACTAAATTACTTGCCACAAACTTAATGAAAACATAACTAACATCAGATTGTAGTTTCCATGAATGCAGCTGTTCTCCAATGATTTTAAACTCTGTTGCCTGGATTGTTCAACCTCCCTCATCTTCTTACCTAATCTCCCTTGTTTAGTTAACTCAGTGGAACAGAAGAGAGTGGTCAGCACAACATACATTTCCATTTTAACTTTGCTCCTGAAAGGGGATGACAAGCATAATATTCTGTCTACTGCTCAAGATGTCATGGCTCAGAGAAATGGCAGGGGCAATGCTTGGCCTGGTTGTAACTTCCATCTGATACCAACCTAAACAGAAAGAATTGATTGCTACAAAATCAGCCAATCTAACATCTTGGAGGAATTCACCATATATTCATTGGAAGGAAGCCAAATGCTTTTCATAGATCATCTTTCTGGAAAAGTCTTCATAAAGCCAGCATCCTGGGCAGCATAAAAGGCAGTCCCAGAACATGATTGTTAACATGTTCCTTTTTAAGGTGGAGGTAAATTATTTCTAAAAAATGAGAGTAATTTCTTTTTCCTCCTACACTAGTGGTACATCAAGGGTAAGCATCGGTCCATATTGGTTATAGGCACTAAAGGGATGTATTGACTGTAATAAACTTAAAAATAATAAAGACAACAAAAGGCTGGTCTGCTTTTATTATCACCGTGCACCATCAATGCTAAGCACTGTCAGTGATAAAATATTATGCATTGAAAAAAATACTCTGTTGGCTTATATTCAATTATTATAATTTATAATTATAGTTATTAGTGAGTTTACTAATACATCTGTAAAGTTCAAATTAACACATTTTTATTACTTATCATTTAATATAAGCTATATTATACATGGGAGTTAATTCAGAAGATTCCCAATTTTACTTTTCCTCCAATTATATTCCTCCTTTATAAATACATATATATCTGTAATGAATATTTCTTTCCTGGTTATTATTATTATTATTATTATTATTATTATTATTTCCTTCATTTCATAATTATTACTGAGAATCATTTCACCATACAGAAGAGTGTTTGTTTAAAAGTGGTTATTCTCGGGGGCACCTAGGTGGCTCAGTCTGTTAAGCATCTGACTTCAGCTTAGGTCATGATCTCATGGTTCATGGGTTCTCACCCTGCATAGGGCTCTGCACTGACAGCTCAGAGCCTGAACCCTGCTTCAGATTCTGTGTCTCCCTCTCTCTCTCTCTGCCCCTTCCCTGCCCATGCTCTGTTTCTCTCTTAGAAAATAAACATTAACATTTTTTTAATAAATAAAAATTAAAATAAACATGGTTATGCTTTGGTTGCCAAATATGCCACATATCTACTCTCCCATTTGGGTAGTTTCATTCATCAAAATGTCTTTTGAGAACATAGGAGTACGTACAGTGCTTCATCTATGATTCATACACCCAGTTTCTTCAGACTGTGTTTCATGGTTCATTCTTACGTTATGAAGCAATGACTCGTTTGTTTGAGTTGCATGTATTCTTCCTTGCAGGAAATTTGACTTTTAATGTGTTCTTGTTTACATCTTTGGTCTGAGACCTTTGTGATAGAGTTCAGGTGGAATTTTAAAGACTGTCAATGGAAGGACTTAGAAGAATATTTCTGGAATGCCAGATGATAGTGCCCCTCAGGTATGCCCCTGACAGAGTTGAAAATACAGGTCTCTCACAAGAACAGAGCTCGCAAATAGAAAGCAAAGCTTCAAGAACTAAGACAATCTGCATACTTAAATACCCAAGGCAGAAAAAGAAAGCTCCTTCAAGATCATCTAAAAGAGTAGTGCTCAACTTTTATTGGTGAAAAACCACTGTGTTAGACATTGGTGAAAGTTTTAGGTCCTCTCCTCAGAACATCACTTATATCTGCACAAAGTATACACAAACCTTTACAACTTCTCATATGATACCTGGAGTTTCACAGACTCCATCTTTGTAGTCTGTATCCAGAAACTCTGGTCTAGCTCAGAAATGATGAAAATTACCCACAAAAGTGGAGTGACCCACCCAGCATTCTTGGAAAGGTTTTGTTGATTCCAATGTGCCTTGCACCATACTACTTAACATTTGCTGAATAACAGGCTCATAAATAAATATCCATTAAGATGAGATTATGCAACACATTTTAAATATAAAAATAATTCACATGTTGCTAATAAATTAGTTGTCATGAATTTCTCTTAACATTTTGCATCTTGTTAACATATTTTGCATTATACAAAGCTTAAGACTGTGTGTAAGTGCTAGATATCTTTAAGCCACAATCTCTTCATCTCTTAATTAGGATATTGATTGCTGCTTAAGAGAATTATTTCAAATAATACAGCAGGTTCTCAATAAATAATAGCTGCTATTATGAGTTATTATTATCCGCATTATTATTAAGACTGGGAGAAATCTTAAAGGTCACACAGTCTTTTTCCAACAGGAAAACCAGGGGCAGTAACTTCTCCAGGAACATGCAGCTAATTCATAACAGACTACTGATAAAGAACTCATAGTAACATGTGTAGGATCCTCAGCCTCCTCTTCTCCCCAAACCTTATTTCCACTCCACTTTAAGTTCCCAGGAAGAGAAATAATCCTTGCTTATATATGCATAAGGAATGCTTTCTCCCTTTCCTTGAATGTCTTATATTCTTTGATTTTTTTTTAATTTTGTTATTTTTTATAATGAGCTTACCTGATTGTATGTGTGTGCATCTTTCTATCATGTCCCTGGCTTTTTTTTTTAAATTCCCTAATCAATTACTGGTAAAAGATCCACAAGCACTAACTGAGTAAGTCCAGACCTCATATCCAAAATGAAGAGCTCAAGATAAATATAGAAGCCAAAACTTCTGTATACTACACTGGCTTAGCTAAACAAAGCTGACTTACTTTCTGCTTGGCCAGAAAAGTTAAAACAAAAAAATAAAACAAATGAGGTGAAATCATCACTCTATTGCTGTAATGTGTGCACATCCTCTCCACCCCCTTGGGCCCCCAAGGATGGGGAGGATTTATCATTTTCCAGGAAATTGTGTTAGAAAAGCAACATCTCCTCTCCCTATCCCATCAACATTTTTTGTTCAAGTAAAATTATGTTAATAACAACTTCCAGAATGGCCTGGAATGAGGAAAAACATCTCTAACATTTAGTCTCAGAAGCTGTGTATAGAAGCAGATTGGACTGAGGTCACCATCTTTGGATTGAGCAATGGTCAAGATGGAAGAGATTGAGAGAAGTTCAGGAAGGATTGTCTAGGTGAGAGTTTCAGGGCTGTTCTGGCAGCAGTGAGAGGAATGAACCTTTTCTCTGCCAGCCCCCTCAGGGCATAGCTGCCCTTCTTGTAACCCCACCAGATAGTCAGGTGATGTGAGTGGATGTAGAATAAAGACCACCCAGCAGAGGCAGCAACCTTAGGATTGACAATTTGGAGAAAGCAAAAGTTAAGAAGACTCTTTTTTTATCTGCTGGAAAATACTTTTTTTTACCAAATGCTTTTATTTTATTCTCCTCCATAAATACTGTAGGTGCTTTTTCATTGAGGTATATACTTTCTTTGACATAACTCAAGAGCTGGGGCAGGGGGTGGACCTTCTGAACTCTCTAATGCTTTCCTCCAAGTAAAATATAAATGCCAGCTGTGCTTTCAAGTTTTTATGTTCTCACAGATGGGCTAAGATTTTTCTATGCTCTGTTAACACTTGAACACAAGTTCCTAGCTCGCTGGCTCATTGTTACTGAAATCAAATGAAATGAATAAATTGAAACCTATTATGAGTGCCTGATATTTAGTAAGTGTTCAATGTATATTTAGTGTATAAATGAATAAATGTAAGATACTCTGGACCAGATACCAAAATTTAAAACAACTGCTAGGAGAGTGATTTAATATTGCATTTTTCAAGTTACCTTTTTCTTTAAAGAGGTTCAGATAGAATGGGTAACACATATGCTTGCACACATGGCAAGATGTTTAAAAATCAAAATTGCACTCTTAAAATTTGTGATTTATAAGTCCTATTAAGAGAAGAACCATAACAAGAAAATCAAAGAAAAACAAAAGTATTACTTCTTGCCTTTGAACACCATACAAGCATTATTCCACTGTAGATATGATATTGTAACCCATCAAGTCATATCCTTGTGGATTAGTCTTGTTTTTCATAACAGTCTGGACATTTTAGAGAATGATATATCTTTTTTTTTTTTTTTTACTTTTACCTAATCCAGCCTTACAGATTTATCCCTTATGTGTGTGTATTGATAATGTTTCAGCATTGACACACTGCAGGAGTGGGCACAGTGGGCAAAGGCTGTATACTTCTTTCTCATATGATACTTTGCTGATCATCTTTTAAGTCCTATAGTCACACAAAGGCTGTTTAACTGGCTGGATATTTGGTGCATAAAGCTTGGGGACCACTCCAATTCTCTATGCATAACTCTCTCCACTTTTCATTTTCAAATAGCTGAACAAAATGGTTTTGTGTAAAAAGCAATACTTTAATAATTCTTTCCTGATAATGATGATAGGGCCATTTAATTATTTTTTCCTGTTATAAAAAATTCCATCAAGATTTCAGCCTTCTATTTATCACCAGACAACCAGTTGACACTCAATGGTAATTTAAATTGCTCTTTATTAATTTTATGCATAATTAAAATTTCATTTGAAAGTACCAAATTATGAAGATGAAGAAAGTTGAAGCCAGACAAATTTGAAAGGGATAATAATTACACTACCATTTTCATCTGGAACACATTAGAAAACTAACTACCCTTTTTAAGGTTTCATTAAATCAAGCTATAAATGAAAAGTGAACAAAGCTGAAGAATAATCTACTGTAATAGTCAGTAGTGAGAAAAGAGGAAACCCCAGGAGAGGTTGCCAAATAATTTAGCTGTTTACATGCAAATACCCAGTGGAAAACAAATGGAACTTAATGCAAATAGATTTAAAGCAAATCTTGCCCCATACTTCTTGGTGTCTTTGTAAATATGGTAATAACAATCAGAGAATTATTCTGTGCTTTTGTTATTTGTACTGCAATATGTAGATTGAATTAATGAATTTTAATATAAAATGGATTATGCAAAAAAGAGATCAATAAAAACTCAATTTTATAATAAAAATATTTACTAACTAACGTCCTTATTGACATTTAGCTTTGAGATAAAGAGTTGGTACAGTACAATTTTTATTGATCAATAATTAGAGTAATTTCACTATTTTCGTTTGTGTGTATGGATAGCTCATAAAAAGGTAAGCTTCATATACTCACACAGAAATATTAGACTTACTGAATCAGGTAATCAGTCTCTGGGAGAGAGTCAGACACTTTTGGAAACTACACTAACATTTTAAGGTCACTGAGGGGTCATTAGAAAATCACATTAGGTTTTTATGTAGAAAGTTGAAAGGCAAAAAAATAGGTGAGTACCTGGCATTTAGGTAAGCTCATATCCTCAGCTACCTTCATTTAAGTTGTTAGGAAGGACTTGCCCATTTGTTTTCCATGCTTATACACCAGTGAGAAATTGAAGAGTAATAACTAGCGTCTGATGCTAGTAATAACTAGCGTCAGCTCAGGTCGTGATCTGACAGTTCAAGAGCGTGCTTGAGATTCTCTCTCTCCCTCTCCTTGCCCTTTCCCTGCTGTGTTTTCTCTCTCTCGAAATAAATAAATAAACATTTAAAAAGATTAAAATAAAAAGAACTAGCCCTCAAAGCCATGATGGCGTTCATTAATCCTCAAACGAACTTATGCCTGCCCTTATTTTAAATTATACTGGCCTTCTTGTTCTCATATGTGTGGAATAAACTATTGATTTTCCAGACTTACATGAACTCTTTCAGGCCAACAAGGAGATGTTTCCCAAGCTAGAGTGATAATTTATTTAATGGTACTTTGTCTGCCTAAAAAGGTCAATATATATGATTTGTTATTGTTGTTTTTTCTCCCTTTAACAAAATCTGGCCTGAGACTGCTGTGGTTTGGTTCATATTAAAACAAGGAATAGTTGACCATTTGTTACTGTTAACAAGGAAATATTGAAATTAACATGGACATATTCTATTAAAATACATTTTAAAATGTGGGGAAGAAACAATGAGTCTGTGTCTGTGTAATCATAAATAAACTACAATGCTCAGGTCTTGTGTATGTAGTTCAAAATGTCACTTGGCAATACCAAATAAAACCAAAACCACATAATTTAATAATAAATTTACAGGCTATGTCTATAATTATCCAATAAGTACAAAAAAATCACAGTGGTTGATGAGTATAGAAAAACAGGCCAAAAATTTAAAAAGCAGGAAAATCCCATCAAAATGTGTAACAGAGCTCTGAGCTTATACTTTAAAAATTAATTTAAAAAAATGTGTCTTACTAAAAGTAGTGGAAGAAAATAGAGATGAAGGAAATTGAAAAGGAAATACTCTTTTTCTGTACCTCTTGCGATTTTACAACTGTATCTAGGATCATAGAATTTGGACTGCTCAAATCACTGCAAGTGTTTAGACAAAGAAACTAAAATAGAATAGAGGTAAGACCAGAAAACGTGTCTAAGTCAGTGGAGGGTCAATGACTAAGTTCCCTGGCTGGTGTTCTTTCCAGACTCCACTCCTTCCTTTCTTTGTCTCATCAGCCTGGCTGAGCTTTGTCTCAGTGAAACCTCTTAAAAAATAAGCACCGTCTACCATAAGGAACCCCAAACTGAGGTGGAGGAGTGCATAAAAGATTAATAGATGGCTTTACCCACAGATCCAGATATTATTTTTTTTTAATATTCAAGTGAATATATTTCTATAAGATTTTCCAGTTGATTCTCTCACTGTGAAAACATTGACTTTCATTGTTAGAAGTAATTTTTCCCAATTTCCTTCTATATATGAAATGCTATTAAGCTTATTCATAAATGAGCTCATAAAAATGAGAGAAATGCACTGGAAAGCTAGAAGGAGAAGGAGAGAACAAGGACAAGTGCAGTGACATAGTTCTGTGCTACACAGACCTAAAGTTCTACCCCAGTTGGGTAAGAGACAGCAGCCTTAGTAGATGCTGGCACACACACTTTGAATGACTTGGAATTCTACACAAATATATGGCTCTGGTGAGTCTTCTTTTTGTATGCATGACACTCCCTTAACTTTCCCCAGAGTGAGGGATTTCTGTCCAGCCACCACATATGGACATAACTAAATTTATGATTATGGAGACTTTCATTGTAGAAAATAATTACCAAATTTTGCATGTATGTGTATAGTGTGTGTGTGTGTGTGTGTGTGTGTGTAGGGTAGTCTAGGCAATGCTATTTCTTTAGGAGGAAATAATACTATTTACAGATCAACTGGAAAATGGGCCCTTTGTGCCCCACACCCAGAACCTGAACCTCTAATGATGGCAATGAAATATGAAAAACACTTTGGAAATATTTCTAAAAATAATCAAGCAGTTTTGAGGAAAAAAAACAAAACTAGAACCTATAGACATGAAAAATACAATCATTAAAATTAAAGACTGAGTGACAGATTAATAGAATAATAGACACACATAGAAAATTAGTAAGCTAGAAAAGACACCTGAAGAAATTACCCAGAATACATCACAGAAAGACAGAGATCAAAAATAAAAGATGTTTAGAGATATAGAGAATAGAGGGAAAAGATCTAATATATGTTTAATCACATTTTCTGAAAAAGAAGAGAGTGAAAGCAGAGACAATACTTGAGAACAGGTGAGTTTCCAGAAGTGATGAAAAATACCAATCCACAGTATCATTTTTCTATTACTGTGTAAATGATTTCCACAAATTTAGAGGCTTGAGGCAAAACAAATTTGTTATCACACCCTTGCTATGGGTCAGGGATCTAGGCACAACTTAGTTGGGCCCTTTGCTCAGAGACTCACAAGGCTCCAAACAAGCTGCTGTCCATAACCGGGATCTCATCTAAGGCTCAGGGTCCTCCTTCAGGCCTAGTGGTATTGGCACAATTTCTTTCCTTGCAGCTGCAGGAGTAATAAATAGTTGACCTTGAACAACACAAGTTTGAACTGTGCAAGTCCACTTATATGCAGATTTTTATAGTAGAGTATACTGTACAGGGTAGAGTAGTACACTGTAAGTGTATTTTCTCTTCCTTATGATTTTCTTAACAACATTTTCTTTTCTCTAGGCTATTTTATAGTAAGAATACAGTATATAGTACATATATACATATATATGCTACCATCTCTGTGTTGACCCTTTATGTCATCATTAAGGTTTTTGATCAACAGGAGGCTATTAGTAGTTAATTTTTAGGGAGTCAAAAATTAAATGCAGAGTTATTATATGCCCCTAACCCCCACATTATGAGTACGTAATATACTTTTAATTCCTCAGGTCCTTGCTTCATGACCCTCCATTGGCAGTTCACATGTGCTTGTTTGCTTCTTCAAGGCCAACAGGAGAATCTTCCTCACTTTGAATCCTTCTTTCTGGGAAGGTTTAGACTTCTTTTTAAAGGGCTCATCTGATTAAGTCAGGCCCACCTAGGATAATTTCTTTTTTGATTAGCTAAAAGTCAGTTGAGTAGAGGCTCTCATTACATTTTCAAAATCCCGTCATCTTTGCTATATAGCATAACCTCACTATGGGAGTGAAATTCCACCAGATTCATAAATCAACCAAGTGACTCTCATACCCAAGAGGAGAGGATTATACAAAGCACATCTATCATAGGACAGGAATCTTGAGGACCATCTTAGAATTCTGCCTACTACATGCAGATTGAAGAATCCAAATAAATCTCATGAGGGATAAATAAAAATGAATCTATACACATCAACAAGACTGAAAATCTTTAATGACAAAGGAAAGATCTTAAAAGTGGCCACAGAGAAAAGAGAAATTAACTTCAAAGAGGCAGCAGCTGGACCAAGAGTTGACTTCTCAACAATAGCAATGGCATCCAGAAAAGCATTATGATATAATTGATATGCTGGAATAAATCAGTGTCACTCTGTAATTATATGACCAGTGAAAATATATTTCAAAAATAAAAGTGAAATAAAAGCATTTTCAGACAAACAAAAACCAAGAATACCTCACCAGCAGAACCACACTAAAGGGAATTCTAAAGCAGAAGAAAGTCATGCCAGATGGAAAACTGAGATACGAAAAGAATGATGAAAAACAAATTAGTAACTGAATAAATCTATGCAAATATCAACCTTATAAAAATAATGTCTTTGAAGTAAAAAAATCAATCTACATTTGATAGCATAAAATTCATGGAACAAATGCTATAAACATGTTTTAAGGCTTAAGGAGGGTAAAAGTATTTATAACTCTTGCAGTTTGAGAAATTAATTTTGTGTGTTTTAAGTGTAAAGGTAAGCACCAAAATAATAATAATAATAATAATAATAATAATAACAATAATAATAATAATGTATAGTTTCTGAACTAGCAGAGGAAACAAAAAATGTTTATAAGTACTTATTCAGTCTAAAAAGAAAAGGGAGGCGAAAAACAAAAGCCACATTAAGTTATCAGGAAAAGTAAAGCAGAAAAGCAGACATTTTAAAAGCCAAATATGCTAGTAATATTATATTAAATATAAATGAACTGAATGCTCTCGCTATAAGATAAATAGGGTTAAACTAAGTGGCAAAACAAAACCTAATTATATTTTATTTACAAAAGACACTTAAAAGCAGATAAAAAAAAGTTGAAAGTAAAAGAACGAAAAAGATGAATCAAGCCAATAATAATCAAAAGAAATTGTGTTGAATATTAATATGAGACAAAATATACTATTTGGCAAAAAAATTACTAGAAATAAAGAAGGTCACTTCATAATTATACAAGGATAAAAGTATCAGAAACATACTACTTTCAATTTGCATACATTTAATTATACATAAAAAATAATAGAAAATTTAAACGTATCTCTTCCAGGGAATGAAAAAGTGAGAAGACAAAAAATCAGCATAGATATATGATTTCAACAATATAATTAACAAGTACGACCTAATATGTTTGGAAAAATGCACTTGGGAATTATGAAACAGTTACACATTCTTTCCAAGTACATGAAGAGTATTTGGAAAACCAGCAATCACTTACTAGGCAAGAAAACCAGTTTTGAAAATTTTAAAGAATTAATCTTTTTCACCTCATTTTTGGACAAGAATGCAATTAAGCTAGAAATGAATACTAATAAAATGATCCAAAAAGGTCTATGGTTTTGAAAATGGAAAAACATACTTCTAATGACTCAGGTTCAAAGAAGTAATCACACAGAAATCACTTAGAAATGAAAAAGCACATATCATCTTTTGGAGTGAAACTAAAGCAGTACTTAGAAGGAAAGGTCTAGCTTTAGATATACATATTTGAAAAGAAAAAAAGAGCTGGAGAATAATTAGCTAATTATTTAAATAGTTCTCAAGAAGTCAGAAAAGGAATAGCAAAGTAAATCAAAATGTAGAAGGAAATTCATAACAAAGAAAACAGCAGAAATTAATAGAAAAATAGCTACAAACCTAAAAGGACAAAGGTGAAAGCTGATTTTCTGAAAATGCTAATTAAGTTGACAAACCTCTAGGGAGACTAATTTTTTTTTTAGAACAGCAGCTTAGTAAAAACAATATAAGAAATACAAAAATGTTATAACTATAGATGCTGTAAACCTTATGAGGAAAAGAGAAAGTTTCATGAATAATTTTATGTGAATAAATTTGAAAATTCAGATAAGAATAAATTTCAGAAAATGAAACTAAAATATTTGAAAACTAGAAAACCTGGTTGTTCCCTTAATGATTAGAGAGATTGAAACAGTAATTGAAATCTGCCCACAAAGAACTATAAGCCCATATAGTTTTCCTAGTGAGTTGTGATGCAATTCCAATCTCATAAACTTCCAGAGAAAAAAAGAGAACACTCCCTAATTCATTTTATGAGGCAAGTATAATGTTGATATCAAATCCTGTTGAGGACAGCAAATGAAATGAAACTTGCAAGTTAATATCACTTATTAACATATTCAACCAACAAAATATAAAAATAATAATATATAACTTGGGTGTATCTAAATAATATAATTATATTTTAATATCATACAAGCAATTAATTATAACCTATGTTTATAGATTAAAGGAAGAAATTAACCTGATCCACCCCATAGATGCCAGAAAATTATAATTATTTATAGATCCTACAACTGTGTACACAGATGATAAAAAAATAACCTAGGATAAATTATTAAAATTAATAGGTGAGTTTATCAAGGTTATTGGATACAAAGTCAATATATAAAAATCATTTGTTTTTCTAGATTCCAGAATCAAGTAGAAAGTAAAATTTGAATATAGCATACATACAAATATGAATAGGAGTTTATGTAAATGCAAGACCTCTACATAGAAAATGATGTTGCAAAAACTCACTGAGAAAAGTTAAAGGAGACCTAAAAAAATAGCAAGAGGCTCTTGAGTAAAAGCAAAGTAGACTTGTTCTCCCACATCAAATCTTAGTATAAAACTATACTATTTAAGTTTATATGCTTTTGGTGTAGGGTTGAAAAATAGACAAAAAAAAAAGTGTTGAAAAAAGTGTTGAGACTAGAAATAGACTCACACATCTATGAACATTTGATGAATGAATGAGATGACATTGCCCACCAGTGGATAAATAATGGATTTTATCACATATTATTTTGGGACAATTGGTGATCCATTTGAGGTAGGGATGGGGGAAGAAAATGGATCTTTACCTCCTTCCCGCTGCCCTAAACACACACATGGAGAAAGATCAGCTCTAGGTAGATTTAAAACCTAAAGTGAAAGTCAAAAACACAAAACTTTTAGAAGAAAATATAAAAGAAATTGTTAAAGACTTTGGGGTAAGAAATTTTAACAATCCACAAAATGCCCAAACTGTAGGCAAAAAATGGATTAATCAACCACATTAAAGAACTTCTGTTCATCAAAAGACATTGTTAAAAGAGTGAAAATACAAGACACAGAGTAGGAAGAAGACATTTTAAATTAATATAACTGACAAAAGTCAGAGTTCAATAGATAAATAAATTAAGGTATATCACAGAATGAAACAGCAGTGCAAAGGAATGAACTGTAGCTACATGTACAACACAAACGAATTTCCAAAACAAAAAGTCAAGTCACGGAACAGTGTATTCAACAAGTTTCAATTTACACGATGTTCACAAATAAGCAAAGCCAATTTGTGATAAAACTAGAAAACTGAAAAGAACTCAGGAGGATGTTTATTACAAATGGCATGATAGGGCAGATAAGGAGGGAATGTGTTTGGGAAGGAGCACACCTACAGTACTGACAAATACTCTATTTCTTATCCTGGATGTAGAACGTATGGGTGATCTCTACATACACAAATACACATATACAATTAAATGCACTTCTGTACATGGAAAAGGTAAGTTGATTTTATTCAACTTTAGAATTTCTCATTTTCTGCAGGTTTTGGAAAATAAGAAAGCAAACCATTTAATTTAAAGAAGGTAATCTCGAAGTCTGGAGGGGGTGGTGTGAGACAAGACTCATACATAAATGACTTTGAATGATCTTTCTAACCAGTCCTTGTAATTCTTTACAAATAACTCATTTGTAGTAATGCCTGGGTTTGTCCCATGGGGTTGTATTTTCTTAGTTACTTAACTAAGTTCAATTAATGTTACTCAATAGTGAGAGAGGTTATAAAATGTAAAACTTGAAGGAGTATTGAAAAGCTAAGACCAGAACCTAGTTTTCTTGAAATTTCTACTGTTTTTTTTCTTTTAAACATATGACAAATGTTTCCTTGGAATGATTTCTAGCTTGATGGGGGAGGGGAGAGACATTCATAATGCATGTATTCATGGGCTCCTTGAGGGCAAGGGAATATCTTTTTCATCTTTGTATCCATAGAATGCAGCAGAGTCTAATCCTTTAAAGAAATAAATATGACCTTTGATAAATATATGTGCGCACAAATATAAGAAAATCTCTGTGGGTCTATACTTATATACATACATACACACACAATGAAGTATACAAATAAAATGTGTAACATTCTTTTGAGTGTTTAATATATGCCACTGACTGTGTTAAATGCTTTAGTTGTATTGGTTCCTCTGGACAAAAGATGCTATAAGACAGGTACTATTATTATTGTCTTTCTACAGATGAGGAAACAGAAACAGACAAAATACAAATCTAGTCAGTTCACTCCAGAGCTGGGCTCTTGAGCACTACACTATACTATAATTACTTTAATGTCATAATAAAGGCTAAAATGTAATGCAATTCAACTTAATTCAATTCACCCAACATTTACTACACACCACTATTGGTCAAGTACTGTGTTTAGTTCCAAGAGACAAAAATAAACAGAGATAAGTCTTTTCCTAGGACTGACTACCATACATTCTTTTGGAAACTTGCTATCCCCCCCAATCCCCACACCGGCTTTAGCTCAGACCCCTGTCCCCTGTTCCCTAAGTCCCCTGTTCTGCTTAAAAATCTAAGCAGAACCCCAGCTCTTAAGTGCTAGGGGTATCAGGTGGGCCTTTGTGTTTCAGCTCTTACTTTATACCCATGTCTATGTACACTATACTTTCACCTAAATAATAATAATACAATTCACTACATCTTAAGAAACAAAGCTCATGTTGCTTAAGACTGACTGTCCTCCCCAAAATATAAAGAACAATGATTTATTTTGCTTCTATCATTTGTTCATTGGGAAATATGTAATAATAAGTACCCCCCTTTTTCCAGCTGCATTTGTGTTTTAAGTCTCTTGGGCAAAAAGAAATCTCTGGAAAGACTAAGAGCTGAGATATTCAGCAGAGCAGACTCAGACCCTGGGACCAAAACAAAGACCTGTTTACCAGACCCAGAGAACAAAATCAAATCCAAGATTAGCAAAAGGAAGTCGAGTCATAGACCCAGAGTATTCATTTCCTAGTGCTCTTGTAACAAATTACCATAAGTTCAGTAGATTCAAACAATACAGATTTATTATCTTATAATTCTGGAGATCAAATATTCTAAATTTTTTTTTTTCAACGTTTATTTATTTTTGGGACAGAGAGAGACAGAGCATGAACGGGCGAGGGGCAGAGAGAGAGAGGAGACACAGAATCGGAAACAGGCTCCAGGCTCTGAGCCATCAGCCCAGAGCCCGACGCGGGGCTCGAACTCACGGACCGTGAGATCGTGACCTGGCTGAAGTCGGACGCTTAACCGACTGCGCCACCCAGGCGCCCCTGGAGATCAAATATTCTAAAATTAAGGAGTTGGCAGAGGCTCCTTTACTTCTGTACACAGTAGGGGAGAGTCTGTCTCATTGACCCTTCTCGCTTATGTTGCAGGGTTTTTTGTTTCTTTTTTACCTCAATACCCAGGTTTCGTTGTCTCCTCGCTTGGAAGAATGAAGAGGTAGACATAAAACGAGCAGCAGGAAAAAGTTTATTAGACTATAAGATTAGAAAGTAAGAATAGTATGAAACTCTCTTTACAGAAAGGAGTCATTTGAAAGTGAATGCCTGTGACAATAGGCAAGGGTTTTTGTTTTATTAGATTCTGGTCAGCTCCCCTTCCCCTTCCCCCTCTTTCCTTTTCAGGTTCTATCCTTCCTGGCTGGTTAACTCTAGGTGCTGGGTTGCCCAAAGTCTCAACTCCTTTGTGTGAGGAGTCAGACTATGTCATACTGTCCCTCCTGTAACGTAAGATTTTATGGTTTACTTTTTTTAGTTAGGTATTTTGATTGTCAAATTCCTGAGGGGAACCCAAGGGGGAGTAGGTGGTATCTGTTACATTCTTAAGAGGAAACTTCCACCAGCCTGAGGGAGTTTCCTGTGAAACCCAGCATTGTTCCAAAGTAAGTGTTTTTCCCGACCCTGGGGCCTCAGGTCATAACCTTTCCCACTCTGCCTACTGAATGCTATCTTTTCCTAGTATATTCATATACAGACCCCTGTGAATACATTATACCCACCTGGATAAACCAAGATAATCTTCCCATCTCACAATCCTTAATCTCATCTACAATGTCCCTTTTGCCATGTAAAGTGACATATTCACAAGTTCTGGAGATCAAAATTTTGACATCTTTGGGCTAACTCTATCTGCCACACACAGATAGGTAGCTATGTCCCTGAAATCTGTCCCAACTAGTCCTAGGAATGAGTGTGGGCCTGAGCCAGCCTGCATGAGGGGTCAGAGGGCCTACAAGGGGATGGGAAAGAGAAAAAAGAAGTAGGAGTTGGAGACCAAATAAAATTCAGGGAGTATAGCTGCAAATTCAGTGTTAAATTGCTTATAGTCTCCAGTTTACCAAAAAGAACTTATTTAACTTGCTAAATAAAATTATATGAAATCTTTTTCACCATCTAGTCAATATATACTGATATTCAGTTTGTGGTATAGCAGAAAAAAAATGGACTTTGGGATCATATAGACTTGGTTTGAGTCAATTCTTATATTTCTACCTATCATCTTGAGTATTACATATACTCTGTTAATCTCCATTTTTTCATTTGCAAAATGGTGATAATTTCTACCTCGTAGGATTGTTCCAAGAATTAAATCTAATAATTATGTAAAGTGTTTACTTAGCACACTGCCTGGCATACAACAGGCATATAGTTTAGTTTCTCCCTTTCTTTCTTTGAAGCACATAAGCCTTTTTTTTTTTTTTTTGGCTTTCAATTGCTATTTATTAAATAAATGAAGTAAAAGTCCATCACATACCACTAAAGACATCTCTTCAGCTTTAGAGGTATATAGTTAGTATTTAAAATTGAAAATCAGTAAATTTTTGAAAGAAGTATTTCAGAATATTATCCATTAAAAATTTAAACCAAAGAATTTAGCTTTCAAGTGTATTATAACCATGAGCTGATTCATGATACAAATTAAAATATAAAAACCTGTGAACTGATGTTCTAAATACTAAATCTAGCAATCTAGTTTTCTTATTCACATAAATATTATTGTTTCTAATTCTAAACATATATATGATACTGGTTCACTTTTATAACAGGTTTTTGGTTCTTCAAAGAATCTCTTAAGAAATACATTGACAACTTCCCATAGTCCAGTTGTTTGACTTAGTGTAAATGTCTCCCATATTCTCAGGGGTCTGAGAGATCTGTTATTTCCAAAAGCCTTTTGTGTTATGCCCTTGCTTTAACAAACTGAAGCTCCCTCATAAAGAAAACGTATGTTCATGGTAAAGCTCTCAGCAACCTTCTTAAGATTTTATATCTTAGGGGCGCCTGGGTGGCGCAGTCGGTTAAGCGTCCGACTTCAGCCAGGTCACGATCTCGCGGTCCGTGAGTTCGAGCCCCGCGTCAGGCTCTGGGCTGATGGCTCAGAGCCTGGAGCCTGTTTCCGGTTCTGTGTCTCCCTCTCTCTCTGCCCCTCCCCCGTTCATGCTCTGTCTCTCTCTGTCCCAAAAATAAATAAACGTTGAAAAAAAAAAAATTAAAAAAAAAAAAAGATTTTATATCTTAAAGAAAAACCTTCTTAAAGATTTTAATCTTTAATATTGGCTCTAGCAACTTGACAACTGATGTTTTGAAAATAAAATTATAAAACCTAACTCAGTCAATAATGGACAGCCAACTTGAGTCCACTTTTGGTTCAGAATTCATAGTCATCAATGAATATTGTTGGAGAATATTAAAGCCTCTTACAGGGATCTACTGCTATTTATTGTAATATAAGTAATACCTATCATGTCTTGGGCACTGCTGTTCAATCTACTGGATTTTGAATGGTATACTCTCTAAGCATCTGTATTCTCCTTCTTTGACTCTTCAAGGAGAGCACCAACATAATTCTCTATAAAATGGTCAGCGTTTGATATATCTGAATGAACTTTTGCTTTTCTGAAATAAATATATCTCTGTTTTGCTTACTCAGATGGTAAGAGTATTGCTATATGTTAAAAATTGCTCCTTTGATTTGAGAAAATTAGCGATACAATTTCTTTCACTAAATCCTTTTCCTGGATCATTAAAATTATCACATTTAGTTCAGTTGAGAGGCAAATAAGAGTCTTTGATGGGAACCCCCCACCCAGCATAATAGAAGATTACACAGCATATAAAAAATTTCCAAATGTTCCTTGTTGAGACAGATGGTAAAATGATGCAATGTAAGCGGTACTGCATCCATTTATAATATTTAAACATCTGAACAGTGATTGATGGAGCTTCTTTAGTAATGTAACAATTTTATCAAAACTCTTGTTCTTAAGTGTGGTTAAGAGTAGAGAGACACCTTATTCTACCATATGTTTGGGCCCCCTACATACTCAAAACCACCATATTCCAATACACCTTCTCCATTCTATATTGTTTTACTGCAAAATAAAATGAATGTCTCACAGCATGTGAATCCTAAGAAGAGTAATTTAGAACATCAAAATTTTCACTGGGCCCCAAAGCAGCCATTTGAGGTCTGCTCAAGTTTTGTGGTGGAGGTTGAATTCAATTGTTTGCCAAGACTATTTGAAAATGAATTTATACTGCCAGCTGCTGTCCAGCTTTTATTGCCAAATAAAATGCATTACCTTATTATAACTAAAAATTGACATAAATAACTTCTCCCTTTCCCCTGTAGCCTACCCAACAGTGAGGTACCAAAAAAGGAACAAGTGAAAACAATAAATCAAAGGAAAAAAGAAGCTAAAGATCATGATGCTGTGCAAAATTTGGGGTGCAGAAATAATAGCATGCAATTCAGAGAATCAGGCCAAATCCAACTTTTGCTTTTGCTGTGAAAAAATGATCCATAATGGAGATTTTACTAATACAATATTGTCTCTTTTCTTTATCTCTGTTTCATTTACATAGAAAATTAAATAACTTAAAAAGCATAGCCCTCATAATGGCTACTCAGTGATCTGTATAACCTTTGGGGAAGTTGGTCTGGTTCACCAAGGAAAGGTGAGTTAGCTTAAAAGAAGTCTTATGTGAGTTAGCTTTAAGATTTAAGAAGTCTGACTTCTTTTTTTTTAATTTTTTTTAATGTTTATTTATTTTTGAAACAGAGAGAGACAGAGCATGAACCGGGGAGGGTCAGAGAGAGGGAGACACAGAATCTGAAACAGGCTCCAGACTCTGAGCTGTCAGCACAGAGCCCGACGCAGGGCTCGAACTCACGGACCGCGACATCATGACCCGAGCTGAAATCGGCCGCTCAACCGACTGAGCCACCCAGGCGCCCCAAGTCTGACTTCTTTTTTTTTTTTTAAATTTTTTTCAATGTTTTTTATTTATTTTTGGGACAGAGAGAGACAGAGCATGAACGGGGGAGGGGCAGAGAGAGAGGGAGACACAGAATCAGAAACAGGCTCCAGGCTCTGAGCCATCAGCCCAGAGCCCGACGCGGGGCTCGAACTCACGGACCGTGAGATCGTGACCTGGCTGAAGTCGGACGCTTAACCGACTGCGCCACCCAGGCGCCCCCCAAGTCTGACTTCTTAATAGAAGTCTCATAAAAGAAAATTTATGTGCTTTTCTTCCTTTTCTTTCTTTTCTTTTCTTTCTTTCTTTCTTTCTTTCTTTCTTTCTTTCTTTCTTTCTTTCTTTCTTTCTTTCTTTCTTTCTTTCTTTTTTTACCATAGTCCAGTCTGGTCCTCAGTCTTGCAGGATGAGAAACTAAATTTTGTTTACACTAGTACCAGAGGTGAACTGACAACAGTCAACCTTGCAAGATGATGATGTGAACCCAGAACACTTACATTTGGAAAACCAGCTTTTCTTTCTCCAGAACCAGAATTATATGGAAAATAAAATTATAATCATAATGTTAACTTCTTAGTTAATAATGATTAATAGCTGCTTCAGGGACAAAAATGTTCATTTAAAATGTTAATTCTCTCTCTCTTAGAGGAACATTTGAAGCCAATTAATTATTTGTATTCGTTAAGGTGCAAGTTACTATATTGTGTCACAAAACCTGTCAAAAAACCAGAAACAGCAAAAATTAAGACCAAATCAGTAAAATAGTACTTAGTAAGACTTTATTGTGCACAAAAAAATAGTTTGAGAATTGGGAGTCTTCCAAAGTTGAGGTGAAGTTCAGAGGCATGACATTATAAGATGGCTTAGAAAGTGAGATTGAGGAAGTTATTTAACCTTTACAATGATTGAGTTTACAATGTGGGTTTCCAGATGGCATGGAATTAGTTAAAAGTGATTATCATACACCATTTTAGGAAGATAACTTAAATTTAATTTTATGATTATCAGAGACATTTACAAGAAGTAACCAAAGTTTAGTTTCACTTATGTTCATGAAATCACCAGGGTTTAGTTTTGCTTACATGGCTTAAAGGGCTTTGTCTCCTTGATGGATTTTCAAGTCTTGATCTCCATTTTATTTTATTTTAACAGGCCCCAGAATACCATGGCTTTCACATAACAATCCAGGACAAACCGGCTACCCTGTTCCAGAAGGCCATCTAGGGACCCACATTCTGCTGTGGTAGCATTCCATTATCCTTGGGGCTGCTTTCATTCACCTGGTTGGAGCTATCTCAAGCCATCTACATCCTCCAGTCTCAGGCAAGGGGGTGAGAATAAGGATGTGGGGGAGGGGAAAGGAATACATTTTTATTTTAAAGCAGGCAGAAATTTCACACATTATTCTGCTTACATCCCTTTGCCCTGAAGGTTGTAAAATGACCACCTCTAGTTGCAAGAGGAGCTAGAAAATATACTCTTTAAGGAGGTGGCCTTGTGTCCTGCTAAAACTCAGATGTAGAACAGAGGTGAGGGTTCTGTTATTAAAAGAACAATTAGCATTCTCTGCCAGAGTATGGTATCTGAACAAAGCCAACTTAGTTGAATTAAATGCTTAGAAAGACTCAGACTATGATAGGCAATTCCAGCTATAATAGGTAGAGTACTCAGTCTCCTTCTTCTTTCCTCAGACCTGTGATGCCTCCTTTGATATGAAACGTGCATTATACAGAAACATCAACAATAATTGTACCTGCCTCTTGAGATTATCATGGGGATTAATGCTTAGGTCTCAGATTTTCCTCTAGAAAATCTTCCAGGTATCTTCTCCTTCCATAGGTTCCTTATAGGACTTCACATACTTTTTCAATCATAATATCCATCGTGCCCCCCTTTAAAATTGCTTGCTTGTTTATCCACCTCTACCTTTAGACTATTAAGCCCTGTGAGAATAGGGATTTGTTTTTTCATTTACTCTTATACCCTAGCTCAGCGCTTGACACATTATATAGACTCAAGAATTAGTTAACTGACTGAGTCACTGACTGAATTACTACCCTGGCCCACTGAGGTGTTTGCAGGCCAGGAGAGGCACATTCCTGGACAGCCAGAGGCAGCAAGTGGGCCCTGAGACCTACATGAGAGAGAAGAGGATGCTGACAGGTTTTCAAACACATGCACTTCACAAACCTGATCACAAGCTCCGTGAATGTAGATAAGTCAAAATAAAGAAGAGTATCTTTGAACTGATTCAAATTAGGAAAAATTAGGAAATAGTTGAGCTTGGTAAGCAATCAAAGCTGATTTGCTTAGTTGACCCCAGTTCTTTTCCTGAGAGGAGAGTTAAGGGTAGCTTTATCCCTTCCCTCATCACGGAAGGAGATTCTGGCTCTTGGTGAGCTCCACTACTATTCTAGGAAGAGCTTTGCAATCTTTTTCTTGTGTTTATGAATTATGCAAGACAAATCTTAGGATGGGCCTCCGAATGGCTGTGTGTCACTTTGGCACACTGGTTTTGCATCCTCAAGAAGGGAAAATATCACTGTGAACTGTATTCATAAATATTCAGGAGACACATTGCTGTGGAGCCTGGCTGGCATGACTGTGGCTTGGCATATGGGCCGTCAGGTATAAAACAAGTGATAGGACACCCGTAGCGGGTATCACTGCGTTGTTCAGTATTTTAAAAAGTTCCTTGCCCCCCAGAGATCCTAGAGAGGTGAAAGCTCCCACAGACATAGTTTCCTACCCCCTTCTCCAAAATCAAACAGAACTCCAAGTTTTGAAGAGAAGAGAGCAGTTTTATCCCATCTTCTCAGGAACTTCCCGTGGGAAGAAATTAACAGGGAGGCAGATTTGGGGGAAACATATGGAGATTTTTACCACCCTCAGAGCTGTGTAAAATGAGAGTAAACTAGCTGCCTTATAAATACTGAAATCTGTTTCACTTTCAGCCAAAGAGAAGGCATTAGAGCTTAGCTTTCAGCAGTGATTTGGGATGGAGGGGACGTGATGACCTCTCAGTTCTATTCTGATTATAAAATTCTATGATGTAACTTTTTCTTGATGACTCAGAGGAACATGATGAATATGAATGATTGTACTGTACAATGACGCGGTAAGGTCTGCAGGGTCTGTGAAGGGAGTTCAGCGGCATTTTCCCATAATGCATTGCCCCAGGCCATGGTGCTTTTGTTCTTGGTTTGTATCCTTCTACCCCCAACCCTGTTCCATCCTGAGCTGGTTAGCTAATACACTGCACATGATGTCCTCATCTGAGCTGAACCCTTCCTAGACAAGAAGCAAATCTACTTTTGATACATAGGACACGGCTTTTGCTTAAGAATTCCATTCAGTCAATATTTGGCAATACTCAATAAATATTTAGTGAATGATGAGTGATTTCTTTGGAGAGAATGCTACCCTTTATTTACTACTGCCTAGAAAGAATCCCTGTCCCCTGCATTTGCCCAAAACTCATGCCACAAAGATTTCTCTTTTTAAAAAAATATTTATTTCTTTATTTTGAGAGAGAGAACGAGCATGTGCAAGAGGGAGAGGGGCAGAGAGAGAGAGAGAGGGGAAGAGAGACAGCAGGCTCCATGCTGTCAGCGCACAGCCAGACTCAGGGCTTGAACTCTGGAACTATGAAATCATGACCTGAGCTGAAATCAAGAGTTGGACGCTTAGCTGACTGAGCCACACAGGTGCCCCTGACAAACACTTATTGAGTATGTACTATCACCAAGGAATTGTAGGGTCTTTAGGGGATTTCACAATAAGTAATCATTGGTTTGCTTCTTTCAAGTCTTCCTCTTCTCCCCCTTTCCTGAATATGCTGCTAGTATCACAGAGATTTCTTGACCTTCTCTGAGGAAAACACCTGCGCTATGTTCTTGATGTGGCTTAAAATTTCTACTGTTTCTTCTCTGTTTTCCAAATGCTTACGTATCAGTTAAACTCCCATTTAAATATCATTTCCTGTGTTAAGCCTTCCTCAGACATGATTAACTACTTCTCTTATGCTCTCTTACAATTTTATACATACTTTTATTATATAACTTTAATATTTTATCATAATTACTTGATCTTATTTATTTTCCCAGTAAACTCTGAACTTCTTGAGGACAATGTATCTAAGTCCCCAGTGCAATGCCTGGCTTACCACAGGTGCTAGGTAGTAGACACTGGTAGCTGGATGACTGACTGAGGCAAATTAATGGGTCTTCTTTGAGCAGAGAAAAGCACATGGCTTTAAGGCATTCATCTCAAGAGGCATTTTTGCCTACTTTCTCTTTCCCAATATTGTTTTAGATCTAAAAATTTGATGTCTTAAATAATGGGTCATATCGTACTACAGTGAGGGTACCGGAGGCACACACACATACCCTCGAGCACTTTTATTGAATTTTAAATCTCTTCTATTTTGACACATTTTGATAAAACTATCTATTATCACTTTAAGAATCAAATTTCTATGAGATAAATGTGTTGTAAAAAAGCCAATTCTATTATTTTCTTTAAAATGACCATAGAATTGTACAAGGTACAGTCTACAGAGAACTTCATGCTCCAAATTTGAAAGAATATGCAACTATAGGAGAGATTCATCCACAGTGTAATAGGTTATTGGAGCCATGTATATGTGGACCACCATGTACACATGTAATCAGAGAGGCAGATACTGATTACTTCAGTATCAAGTCATGTTATCAAGTCACTTCAAATATTATGGCCAGAAGGCAGTTTCAGTCTTAGTTATTGAAAAACAGGTATGAGGTTAATTGTGTATACACCATTATAATGATAAAACAAAATATATAGAACATGAGCTTGAGGGCCAAACCTTAAAAATAATTAGTTCTACTAATGACATCTGCTTCTACATAATAAACGTGACTATGTGACTATCAGATGCAACCATTTTCCTGCCTTACTGATTCACTGCTGAGATCTTTTTGGAAACTTAAAGTATTGCTGCAAGTTCTCTCTCAGTGAGTAGGAGCCGCAGATAGAAATGGTTACTCACCATCATCCTGTCCATCCTGGCTCACGCCTGCATCACCTCTGCAGTTTTCCTGGGCCAAGAAAGTTCTGCCCTGTGGACCCTGTCTTAGTATTTGAGGATACCAGGGACTGAAAAGTGAGTCCATGTCACCAAGACTAATGGAAGAATTTGACAGGAAAACAAGTTTATGTAAGCTACCCATTCCTAACCATGGATTTACAGCAACACAAGACATTCCCAGTTATGTCAGAGAATGGTTTTCAAAACAAAAACCATTAAAATTCAGTAGTTTTTTTTAAATTAAACTTTTAGATCATAATTTAGAAAAGGGAATAGTGGCTTTTTGGATAAGAACAATATAATTCTAAAGATATTTATTTAAACACTTGTACAACAACAATAAATGTTATATAAGAAAAAAATTTCTTACCAATTGGCCTTTAATAAATTTTTCTCATGGTGATTAACTGCTTTTCCACTTAGGAATAAACAACTAGTTATATATTGTTTCTTTGAGTAATCTCAAGTCATTTGAATTGAAAATATAATATATTTTATAGATTAAAGCTAGTCTTTAACTTTTTAATATGTAAAATGATTCATTAGAAAATTTATAAATTGATTTATTGGAGCTCAAAATAAAATTTTCCCAAGTAATGTTTTACATTGGTTTGGCCCACAGGTCTACCCACAGAAAAGTTTTTAAAGTGTGGTATACATAAAATCCCACTAGGTTATATTAAGACATAAGTACTGGGGCACCTGGCGGGGGGGGGGGGGGCTCGGTTAAGCATCTGACTCTTGATTTCAGCTCAGGTCATGATCTCACTCTTCCTGAAATTGAGCCCCATTGTGAGACCCATCCTCGTGTCTGGCTCTGTGCTGACAATGCCAGTGCAGAGCTTGCTTGACATTCTCTCTCTCCCTCTCTCTCTCTGCTCCCATGCATTCTCTCGCTCTTAAAATAAATAAACATTTTTTTAAAAGACCTAAGTACTGCTAACATTATGATCCCCTTACACGTGTTGAAGATAGTGTTGCCTTTTTTAAATGACACGAAATTCATCTATTTTCAACAATCAAAATAAGTTTAAATTTTCTGACTGCAAACATTTTAGATAAGTGTATCTAAAGTAAAGACCATTTCTTTTCATTTTGTGCCACAGCTGTGCTGATGCCTTCAGTAGGGGCTTAATCAGCCTATTGCATGATCAAGTGCTAAGCACTCACACCTAACAATGCGTTAGATAAAAATGAATTCTCAATTGTACATTGGGATGCCTGGTGCATATCTACTTCACAGTGTGAGACAAGGTCTGTTCCAGACTGTGGCCTTGTACATTCCTGAAGGTTCAAGTTACTGGCTGTGTTCCACTGACCTGGAACAGGAGTACTACAGGGAGGGGATCCGAAGGGAGAAGAGAAGAAGCACTGTGGTGGGGGTAGACATTGGGCTGGAAGAATGACAAAGATGAGAGGGATAGGGTGAGATCATTTATTATACACAGAACACCCAGTACCTCCAATGTTCCTTGTTGAGTGTTTTCTGGATACAGCACTTTAGAGAGGTTTTGTCTTTTTTAATCTTTCCCAGTGTCCCTCCACTGCTCACCTCTCAAATCATGTATTTTCCTTGGCCACCAATAGGTAATAAGGCAAGGTAGAGAAGAAGGGACAGTAGATGGAGGAAAGAAGTGAATTGGGAGAAGTCAGACTGAAAGCAGAGTCTATAGCAGGAGGGAAAAGGAATGGAATAATTTATGATGATGGAAAATGAAGTTCCTGGATAAGAGAGAATAAGTGAAAGAAGTATGGGATGAAAGTTTATCTCTACGAGTACTGCTGGAGTAACACTCCCTCTACTCTGCAAGGATTAGAGACTAGAGGACCATATTCTCAACACTTAAATTCAGTGATGATCATGCAGGGTTGCATATCTGGGTGGGAGTTGAGGTCCTTTATCCTGATCACACTAAACAAGAAGCTATGGAATATCTGTGGCAGAATTCATTCAATGGACTAATGATCAAGATACTTGACAGCTAGCCTCAGCCTTGCCCACTAACTATCTGATTTTGAATTAAGTGTCTGGTCTTCATTATCAGTGTATTAGAGGGTCAGACAAAACTGCACCATCTTGAAGAGCCCTTATCACTCTTCCACAAAGCGGGCTTCCTATTTCTGATGGAGCCAACATAGTTTTGCTGGATGATTAAGCAGTCCATAGGCAATGATTCCAAAATAGAGTGGAATGGAGCCCATTAAACAGTAAATCCTATTATGAGTCTTTGAAAGGAGGCAAAATCCTAACCTGTAACTGCAGAGCCACTGCAGATGTTAAATTGCTATTTTCCTATTTAATAATTTTTACATGTAAAGTCTTAACTCTATTCTAAAAATGAGGCAATATTATTCAAAAGGATTTAATCAAATAGTCATAATATTCCTAATTTTCACTAAACTAGTTTGGCAACTGCCTTATACCCATTCCAAAAAAAAAAAAAAAAATCCCACTATGGAAATCACTGCATAACTCCAATATTATCAAAGTGACTTTTATCCATGAGAAGGTATATTCTAAAATCTTCCCTACAATCTCACCTTTTATGAATTACAAAACCCTTCTGAAATTTAAACCAAAATGAGACTCGAGAATGGCTTGCTTTTCTGGTGAAATATTATTTCTGTGTTAGATATGGAAGCTGCCATTAATGGAACATTTCTTTTGTATAGGTTCCATGTCAGCCAGAACCTAATGGACCTCGTGAGACAGGCAGGCATTATTTTTACTTCTATTTTATACATGAATATTTGAGTCACTTGTTATAAGTAAGTGACAGAGCTGGGATGTTATCCAAGTCCATGTGATTAAATACGATTATACAACAGAGGGAAGAAATGCTGGTCATTTTCTGTGGTGTAAGATTCTTTGATTCATTTCTTGGTTTGCTTACAGCAAATGAGCTTCTTAGCCCTCAGAATCTTGCAGCCTGACTCAGGGGACCTCAACATGTCCTCTACCTATGAATTTGAGATGTTGTTAAATGACTGGCATTCTTTAACTAATGTGTGCTCCTTAGTGATCTCTCTCTATTCTCTTGCCTTTGAGGTACAGAGGTCAGTAAAACTTTTTCTGCCTTTTCAGAGAGGCTGTGAGAAATTGAGATCCCTTCATTCTTATAGAGCCATAGAAATCCCTGCCATTTGAGGCAGTTCCCACCAGAGTGGAAATCCATGTCTCTTTGGGCACTTCCGGTACACCCTTGATTCTTAGGGCAGGAAAGATCAGTCCGAAGCGCTCACTTTTGTTAGAATTACAAAACGTATGACCTGGTTTTGAGACCAATCTGTGTGACTGAGTCATGATATTGGCACGTTAGCACCCCAGAGGAGACTTCAAATTGGTGAAAATAAACCTGAGGGTAAACACAGCACAGAGACCTCTGGTGCTATCAATAGTCACACTTGAATAATGCCAGAACAGTTGATATATTGTACTTATAATGTTTAATTCAACATACCTAAGTAAACAGATATATAACTAAATTTTAACTATGCAAATCTTTAGCTTTAGTTATCTTTAAAAATCTAAAAGTATGTTTGCTTATTTAATGGTGAGACATATGAGTCACCACAGTACAAAATTAGTCATGACTGAAAGACTAGCTTTGAATAATTGTATTCATGACAAAAATAATGATATTACCATAATATAAATCTGCTCAGTAAAGGGCATGTACTCACATAATTTTATAGAGCAAAGAAATCAATGGTGCAGTAGCTGTTTCTCAGCTACTCCCCCAGAAGAGGGATATTATTTTTCTTAAATAACTTTAACATTAAAAGATCCATACCTAATGATAGCCTTTCACTTTTAATTTTGCTCCCAGGAAAAATCTCTCAACATACATTATTTATTTTACCTTAGACATTCAGGCATATTTTTATTTAACATTAACTATGGTTAATACAAATAACTGCTAAGCTCAAATTAATGTTAGTGCTTGATATGATTTTCATTGTCTATGTTAAAGGCTCATACTAATCTTCAGCAAAATTTTGACATTTAGTCACATCATTCTTATTTGCAATGGGATCGTGTAATAATGTAGAAGTTACTAATATTAACAGCTTTACCAATTCTCACAGTTTAATTAGAATACCATGGGAGGTACACAGGATATGAAAACACACTAAAGCACATGTACACAATGCTGTGATTTCGAAGACAGAGAAAGCTGTATGGGAATTCCTGTAGATATCACTAATTTGCTGCATGACCTCATGGACACTGGTAATTGCTATAAAATATGAATCCTTGTCTTTACATCTCTAGAGCAAAAAGTAAGGTTGTCTCTCAATGAGGTCACCACACATTCTTTTGCTTAAAATGCTTTTCATGACATGAATTTTAGGAGGACACTGTTCCTTCTTTATCAAGTCATTTTTTATTGGTCTTCTAACCTCTTTTTGAGTCCATTTTCTGTATCAACAGTACAGTAATACTGATGAAATACAAAAGAGATTATGCCTCTTTCTTGTTTGAAATCCATCCATCTGTCTATTCACCCACTTATCTATTTATTCTTTACCATATTGTCTTAGGTCATTTCAAAGGTTTTGGTTTATAATTCAGCTGTCTAGTTTGATATTATTTAATATCTTATATGATTCAAAGGGTTGCACAAGTCATAAAATAAAAAGAGAATTAAAAATTAAAAAGACATTTTCCATTCTTTGTAATTTAAAGAAGAGTTGTATTGGATGATAAGGTCTGTACCTGCATTAATCATTTCATGCCATGCTCAAGTTTTTAGATTTAGATATAATGATCTAAAATTAAATAAACCCATGACTGCATCATAATTTTTAAAAAATTACAACAAGTCATTTCAAAATGGACCTCTTACACATCATGTACAAGTAATTCTGGTTTTATCATATTATAAAAAGTCCAAATATGAGATGTTCTCATAGTAATGCAGACATGGGCACAGATGCTTAATGTTTGTTAGCTTGTCCATGCATTTGTTTGTTACTACAAAAGGCTGAGCTGGATTCTCTAGTATGATCTTTATTCTCTCATTACAGTATTGAGAGGTTTGCTCATATGCCCTAGACCTAAACTAAAGGAAGCCAGGACCCTGGATTGCCAAAATCGCTAAAAGGAAGCGTATGCTTTGGATTTCAATATATAATGCAATGCAAATTTAGAAAACCATACACTAGAAAATATTTTGCACTCTGATATCATTAAACAACAACAACAACAACAACAACAAAACTAAGAGGTGAGCCTGGGTGTCTCGACTCTTAATTTAGGCTCAGGTCATGATCCCAGGGTCATGGGCTAGAGCCATGCTCAGTGCAGAGCCTGCTTAAGACTTTCTCACTCTCTCCCTCTGTCCCTCTCCCTGGCTAAAATAAAATAAAATAAAATAAAATAAAATAAAATAAAATAATTAATTAATTAAAAAAAAACTAAGAAAAAACAATCTTTAGAGTATAACTTACCTGATCAGTCAGGTTCTCACACCCTCAGTGCATTTAACACATACATAAGAATTAGTTTATTCTCTTATCCTTTTCCAAAAGGAAGCTGTTTCCAAAAAGAAGCTATCTACTTTACTGTAAACTCCAGCAAATATGCAGACTTTAAACAACCCAGTAAGTTTTACTTCAGAAAGTAACACAAGGCTGAGTGAGTTCTGGAGAAGGAACTGAAAGCATATTCCCCAGAGTAAAGTTTAGTTTCCTCCTACCCTGCTGATATCAAGGGTGGGTCCAAGGCCCACTGCTGGGCACACTATGGAAGTTTGTCTTTCCTCTTTACTTGCTGTTCTTCCTTCCTCAATATTGCTACTCACAGCTCTTGCTTCAGAATCATGCTTGGATAGGATCACTTAGGTTTAGATGCGAACCACTCACCAAAGAGCTAAATTTCTTGATTTGTGAGAGATGTGCCCTTTAGTTAGAGAACAGCAATCCTAAATCAAAAAAAGAGCTTTTCAAACATGGTAAGCTCTCAGAAACATCTGGAATCCTTGTGAAAAATACACATTCCTAAACCCTCTCTCCAGAAGATTCTGATTCAGCAGAACTCAGGTGGAGTCGAGAACTCAGGCAACTGAAAATTAAACAAACTCTGAAAACACTGACCTAAAGAATGACTTTTTAATTGCAGATTTTGGGCATCATTGAGTAAGTCAGAGGGTTTTTTTTTGTTTGTTTTGTTTTGTTTTGTTTTCTGACAAGACTGTCATTAGGTTGTGGAGATGGTTTTAAAATCGTTTCCTCCAGGGAATCAGGAAGCTAGACTAGTGTGTTTTGCAATTTCAATACAAAATAATTACAAGTGATCATCTGGCTTTTAAAAGATCTGGCTTTCAGTTTCCTACTTTAGCCAGTTTTATAATTAACAAACAATAAATGGTGGACCTCTCACCAGAAGCTAGTAGTTTCTGCCCCTTAAAATTGAATGTAGCCAGGAGCATTAAAACAATTTCTATTTAAGATCTTTTTACATAAGTTAGAAGCTAGCCCCTAGTGTTTCAGAAGACATTTAAAAAGGAACGTGGGCTGGAATTCGGCATCTTCGTTTTCAAAATGGAAAATAAGGATGGAAATAAAAGGATGATTATGGAAGCAAATTGAGTGTGACATGGAACAATGGAGAGTCTTGGGAAATAATGATTGGGAAAGATTATTACTAGAGAATTTTGGCTTATTTTTCCGTTCTGAAATTTGAGACACTGGATTTAACCTTTTTGTCAGGAACTGCAGGTGACAGAGTTACTCTCCCTTCAACATTCATCAAATATTAAATGAGTTTGACCTTGTGTGAGACCCAGGGAGATGTGTATAAGAGGACTATTCCATTTTGCATTCATAGTTTCAGGAACTTTAAAGAAATAGGTGGTAAAGGAAATCCAAAAATGGAGTGTCATTATTTCTTTTGCTTACATATTCCAAGAAATTTAGAATTAGAAAATATGTTCCATTCAACTCTCCCAAAAGAGAAATACCCTAGGACGATTGCATGGTTTTATTATTCATTATTGTTGTTGTTTTATGAGCATAAACTTCACTGTGGGAATAAAATAACATTCAGATTGTTCTTTATTTAAAAAATTTTTTTCAATGTTTATTTATTTTTAAAAGAGAGAGAGAGAGAGGGAGAATGAGCAGGGGAAGGGCAGAGAGAGAGGGAGACATAGAATCCTAAGCAGGCTCCAGGCTCTGAGCTGTCAGCACAGAGCCCTACATTGGGCTTGAACCCACAAACCGTGAGATCAAGACCTGAACCAAAGTTGGATGCTTAACCGGCTGAGCCATGCAGGTGTCCCACATTGTCTGTTCTTTATATAACCAAGACATATTAGCTCTGAACTGGTTGCCGATTAACTTTGTGGGCTTGGGCAAGTGGCCCCACCTCTCTAGATCATAGCTTTCTTGTCTAAAATAAAACAGTCAGATTATACAATTTTTAATGGCCTTTGTGGCTGTAACATGATGTACAGGAGTGTCTCAACCTGACTCCTGGTACAGTCAGGATGGTCAGCAGTGAGAGTTGTTTATAGAAGTTGTAGGAGGAAGAGTTTGTGCATCAGACATAAATGCACTATATTACCTGGCTGAGTCACATTTTACAACAGCTTTAGTAGGAATGGCAAACACTTCATAGCACTTTACTTACTTAGCTCATTTAAAACTCACAACAAAACTATAAAGTAGATGCTATTAATATTTCCATTTCCGTTTTATAGACAAAGATTTTGAAGCACAGAGTGGTTAAGTAACAAGCCCTGAGTCACCCAGCTAGTAACTGTCAGAGACAAGATTTGGATCCAGACTCCCGGTTTCCAGAGAGTTTGCACGCTTACCCACTATCCTGTATCACTTCTCTGCTAGATTGCATGAAGAACATGTTTAGATCTCATTGCTAACACTGCGTTGTGAATGTGCTGTGGTTGGGACTGGTTGAGACATTGATGTGGGATCAATAACTTTATTGAGAAGATAAACCAAGGTCTCTAATCTCATCTGAAGAAGCAGAAGTGCAAAGTCTATTACAGTAAACCAAAATGACAGTTACACCAGGCACAGCCGCATTGCTGCCAAACAGCTGTCAGGGGCCCCGTCAAGGCTGTGCATAGTGAGGCATTGATCCCTACAACCAACTCTGATGATGCCTCCAGTTTTCTAACTCTCCACAGGTCCTGAATAAACTGCTGCATTTGTAAAATCCACCAAGACCGTGAAAAATGCTGTCACTCTGTGTTATAAACCAAACACAGTATGCCTATGATTATTTTTTTACTTTTTTCAAAGGTTTAAGCTAAGTTATATAACAGCATTGACAGTGGTCAGCCTAGTGTTGGGCTCACGTTAATGGCATTCTTTTCATGTTTTACTATCAAATATATTTGATGTTAATTTTTGAATTGTGTGTGAATTGTGTGCGAACAATTGAATTAAATGTGTTTCATGCTAAGGGTATTTCTTTCTCTTGTATCCAGTAATTTTTTATTAGGGATGATTGTTGAATTTTTACTAAATGCTTCTGTGGCAGTTATCAACATTGATATATCTTTTTCTTTATTATTTTGATACTAATATTTAATGGGCATTTCTATTATTGAGCCATACTTAACATTTCACAATAGACCATGTAGGGCTACTTTAAAATACACACTAAAGAGTATTATTACAATTTTGTAAATACAAAAAAAAATTAATTCTACCAAACAAAATTATACTAACCTATAAGACAGCAGAAACCAGTGAGGCAATTTTAGAATCATCTGCGAAAGGAATATCAGTGTATGCTCCTTTATTCTTCTAATCACTAACTATATCTAGATCCACAAACAAAATAAAATGAAGAGTTTCCCTCTTAGGAGACCTTAGCTAACGGAACATCAGTTATGGAGATTACCTCTACATAGGAAGATTCAGGATGCGAGAAGGGACAGCTCATAACGATAAAGGGTCGCCCATCATTTTCAAAGAGAGGTTAGATTAAAGGGGAAAACTGAGTCCCCTCAGTTCAGCATTATGTTTTTTTGTGAGATTAATTCCTTTCTTAAAGAACCTTCTTTGCTCCTGGAAAATAGATGAAATACTGAAGCAGTTGGCTCTGGACAAGAATTGAAGTCTTATCTTTTCTTTTTCTTTTATGGCTGCCAGAGCCTGGACACAGTAGGCAGCAGAATGTGGGTCCTTGCTTTCTTTATAGAAGATTAAGTGATTTTTAATGATTCATAAGCTGGAAAGCTTCCTCTGAGAACTCCAGACCTGGATGTAAGACAGAGTGTACCTCCTTCATAAAGAGAACAGTAGAGCATTCATCTTGAAAATACAGGTTTAAGGGGCGCCTGGGTGGCTCAGTCGGTTGACCGTCCGACTTCAGCTCAGGTCACGATCTCGCAGTCCGTGAGTTCGAGCCCCACGTCGGGCTCTGGGCTGATGGCTCGGAGCCTGGAGCCTGCTTCTGATTCTGTGTCTCCCTCTCTCTCTGCCCCTCCCCCATTCATGCTCTGTCTCTGTCTCAAAAATAAATAAACGTGAAAAAAAATGAAAAAAAAAGAAAAAAAGAAAATACAGATTTAAGACTTGGAAGACTGGTTCTGCCACTGACCAGCTATGCAACTTTAAGTCACCTAACCTCTCAAAAGCCTCAGTTTCTTCATCCATAAAATGGAAATAATAACACATGCTCCCCAGAACAAAGTAAACAATGTAAAGTACTTCTCTCGGTGCCTACTACATAATGAAGTACTCAGTAAATGTTAGCTAAATACATATACATATTCACACATGTATACAGTATGAAATATTTGCAAAGCTTTGGTAAACAACCAGAAATGCCTTGATGAGTTATCTTGTTCCGAGGACACAATCAGATAAGTGCCAGGAGACACAAGGTGGATTATAAAATCCAACTAATCCAGCTAATCCAGCCATGTTGGCTGAACCTAAAAGTTTCAAATCCAGAAGAATGACTCTTGTTATGAAAATATACCAAAGGGCATACCCTGCCCAATGAACCTTTACAGTACAAAGGTCTTCCCCATAGGAGCATCTGACTTCTTTCTGGCTTAGAAACTAATTAAAAATCTTTGCTAGGAGAAAGAGCACACACAAAGCGAGTGGAAAATATGCAAATATTCTGCCCCCACCAAAATTCAAAATTCCTATATTTAAAATTAAGAATTAATTATTGATCTAATTATTAATTGATGGAATTAAGTATTATCATCAAATTAAGTACTGATAACATTCAATATTGATCAAAAATGATTCCAAAAATTAATTTCACTGAAGTATAATAGAATAAGAAGGCAGTCTGGTCTGTGATGAATACTATACTTGCGAGCAGTGGACTTTATTCTTAGTTTCACCTTTCTGAGTCTGTGGAACACTTCAGAGATACTTCTTAATCTAGTTGTGAGACCTCAGGAAAGTCATCTATTTCATTAGCCCTACTTTGTTTCCACCCGTGAGAACCAGGTAAGTGAGGCCGAAAGCTCCCTGGAGGGCTCTGGAATTCTCTGATTCCATGTTGTGCAGGGTGGCCACACTGAGCAGCTCCAGCTGGGAAGTTCCTCTGAATTTGTGCAAGCCTGCGGACCAGACTCTAGGACAGCCAGAGTCTCAGGACATCAGCCAGCTCTGAGCCCTCCCTATCTGGCTGTGTTCCCTGCACCTTGGTTTGCTCACCCATAAAGGGAAGAGATGACCAAATTCCCTTCCAGGGCTCCTGTGAGTCTTTACAGTTCCATACTGATGGCTCAAAGCTCTTGCCTTAAAAAAATAGAAAAATGCAGTGAGGTTCCATTTGGAACTGCCAGATTAGAATTAAAATGAATATTAAGAACTAGCATCTGTGACTCTTTTCCTAATGGATGTATAACTGGGTTTAAAGTTTCTGGCACATTTAGACTGAGCACTAAGTCACCCGACCAGACCATCTGGCTATAGGAGAGTTATGCAAAGGACTGCTCCCCACCTGGGCACGTAGAGCATTTATATTAACATCCTGCTGGGCAGCCGCATGCATAAACAGAGACTATGACTGGTCCAAGGTCAAGAGCCAAAGAGATTTGAAAAACACTTGGATTGTGAGAACAACAGAATAAAACTTGTTTCCAGTGAAAATTACACTTACAAAGCAGCGAGGTTGAGGTAAAGAAAAGCTAAATGGCTGAAGGAAGAAGGTACATAGAGCAGACTTCAGTAAGAAAGCCTTTAGTGTGGATTTAAAAGCATAACTATGCTGATAATTTAACTGTCCTTTCAAAAATCCATCCCCCTTCAGAACTCTTAGTAAGAGACAACTTTGAAAATGTTCCTGATACCTGATGTGATCCTATTAACACTGCTGGTCACCAACACCTTAATTCTATTTTTTGCCAGTTGCCCTTTTGAAAATGTCTGTTTGCCTGAAAAATGTAACCCTTGATATATATTCCTCATATATTTGTGCTTCAGAGATAAGTCACACACTTAAGTTTGATTACTTTTCCTTAATTAAATATAGATTTCCATGGCTCCTAGGTGTCTGGACTAAATCTGATAAAGACAAGATTCTTGTTCCCTGTGCCAGGCTGAGAGCAGGGCAGTTTTGCATTGCTTTTTGGTAGGACATCAGTTGGAAGGTAGACTACACTACCACACACCCAGTCCATGCACAGGGAAGCCCCCCTTCTCCAATTTCCTCCACTAGCTCACTGATTCCTTTAACCAGAAACAACTAAAAGTATGACTTAAATTCAGGTATCATTGGGAGAGAGGATGTGTTCAATGGAATTCAAAGGTTCAAAGGGCCAGAGAAGTAATCCTCTTTTCCATGCTTCATAGAAGAGATTTTAATCTTTCTTGGATATTTCTTTTTTTTTTTTTAACGTTTATTTATTTTTGAGACAGAGAGAGACAGGGTGCGAGCAGGAGAGGGACAGAGAGAGAGGGAGACACAGAATCGGAAACAGGCTCCAGGCTCTGAGCCATCAGCCCAGAGCCCGAAGCGGGGCTCGAACTCACGGACCGTGAGATCATGACCTGAGCCGAAGTCGGACGCTTAACCGACTGAGCCACCCAGGCGCCCCATTTCTTGGATATTTCTATATCATCTTGAAAAAGGCTCCTAACTTCCCAGAATACTAGAAACGTGTCAGATGGGTATTTGACTTTTCGTTATTTCAGAGCCCATGAGGTAGGTGAGGGAACATGCCCTCTGCCACTATCTCAACTCATACACCTGCTGGGAACACAGATTCACATCAGCTTCTGGGCTGTGACTCAACCCACATGCAGCCTAACAGAACAGCTACTATTTATATGATCACCTGCTAATGTCAGGCATTGTTTTTAGCATTTCTCATACATTGTCTCATTTAATCTTTATAACATCTCTGCAAGGAAGGCATGAAGGAATACTTCCCATTTTAAAAAGGAAGAAAATGAAACTTTGTTTGTCTGGAATCTTCAAGAAGCAGATACCTGGTTGGGATTAAAACTGCAAGGATCTTGGGGCACCTGGGTGGCTCAGTCAGTTGAGCGTCCAACTTGAGTTCAGGTCATGATCTCATGGTCCATGAGTTTGAGCCACGTGTCGGGCTTTGTGCGGCCGGCTCGGAGCCTGGAGCCTGCTTCAGATTCTGTGTCTCTTTCTCTCTCTGCACCTCTCCTGCTCATACTCTGTCTCTCTCTCAAAAATAAATAAATGTTAAAAAAATTTTTTAAAAACTGCAAGGATCTTGTTAGGGAAGATGCCTGCATGAGAGGAAATAGGAGGAGAGCTGGGACATTGGAAGAGCCATCAGACCATGAGTCAAATCTGCCCTTGGGTGAAGGAGAGAAATAGAAAGCATCGCAGAGCATCAGGGAGTCCTTGAGCTAATGATGGTCACCCAGGGAGTTCCTGGACCAAGGTCACCAAGTTGTCCCTTGGCTCGCAGGGATGGGTCTGTGTTAGTAGCCCTGTGATAGATTTTAGTGGCTAGGACTCTGAGTCCATCATTTTTCCTGAGGTAGTAGGTCTGCAAGGCTCTTTCTCATGACTACTCAACAGATTCAGCTTACTTTGCTCTGTGCTTTGGATCTCACAGCCCGGTAGTGACAAAGGAATAGTACTTGGCAGTCTAGGCTCTATGTCCACACATCCAGACATCCACACAAGCTATAAGCCTAGAGGTGCCCCACACCAGACTTAGACCACTTCCATGTTCTTTGTCTCGCTTCAGACTCTCCAGCCCTCAAAGGCCAGCCACGTGAGGCAGGAGAGAGCCCCTGCCAGAGGGTGCACTTTGCTACCCGGTGCACTGCTCTCCCACTGCTTCAATAATTTGTTGCTAAACAAACAAAGTCACCGGGGGAATTGCTGCCAGTGGATAATGGCCTCCTGCTTTGCAATTAAGCGCTGACATTCAGCTTTGCCTCAACAGCCACAGTATATTGCTGCTTCCTGTCCCAATGTTCTCTCCCATGAGCGTTTTCTGCTAATCAAATGTATTATCTTATATAGCAGATTTTGACATTCCTTTCCTTTTCAGCCTGGTGGTAAAGGTTTAGAGAACATAATCTTTAAGCTACCTGTTCTCTTTAGTTTGGCATTCGTGTGGCCCACAAAGAAACGCAAATAGGTTTAAATATTAAAGCTTAAAAGCTCCAAAAGTTTATATTGATAATAAATGGGATTCAGTCAGTGGGAGTCAGTCACAAGACAATCTTTTCAAGTGGATAAGAAAGGGGAGAGTTGTGAAGGTCCTTTTAATGCCGTGCTGAGATTATTGCCTACTGACCACTTGACTCAGGTTCAAGTCCATAAACCTTGCCTGGGATATGGCATTCTGTGGAGGGTGCTTCAGGATCTCTCCATCCAGACCTAACGGCACCTTTTGATTCTGCAATCACATTTCAATTATTTTTTCAGAAAAGGGCACTTCATGTACCACCTATATTTCACTGGTAGGTTCAGATCATTAAAATAGTAGTTACCCAATAAGAATGGCTACTTTCTCAGCAGCCCAGAGGCTTAGAACCTTGCATTGTTCCAAGCTTCAAAAACCGCACACCTGTTCCCCTGAGAAGGGAGAGTGAGAGGCACTTCCCATAGGTAAAAGCAGTGTTTGAAATGCCTGTGCAAGAACCCGGAGGATGAGTTTCTGAGGTCTCAGTTCCCTCAACTGTAACTTGAGGGCAGCACACTAGGTGATATCACAAACCTTTTAGACCATGACACCGTGATGACCAGGAGGTCTTAAGAGTAACCATCAGGGACCTTCTATCTTCCTGCATTTCTCCACGTCTGCCTTCTTACTCTTAACAACAATCCTTCCTCAGTGTTCCCCCCTTCTCCACTTGTTTTGGGTCCAGCCCCTGGCATCTGCTGCCCCCAGCCTACAATCACCCTTTTTCCTCCTCCATCTTCTCATTGTCTCCCTGTTTTCCTCTTTCTCACTTTTCTACCGTGTAAACCAAATTTACCCCCACCCCAGCTTGCCCCAGAGATCCATTTTGCCATTGCTTACTATCTTCTCTGCCAGAAGAAAACAAAACAAATTTGCTGAACAATTAAATGCAAACAAGTTTCAGAGAGTTAACAGGTTATTTTTAATTCACACTAAATTTTAAAAGACAAAGCAAATTATTTTCTGAGCAAGAGGAAGTTTTTACCAAAATCTTTCTTTTTTATCAAGAAAAATTTAACCGAGAGCTAGATTTATTATTTCTTTTTTGAGAAGCAAAGAAGCAGCATTTCAGAATCGTAAAGTTGGTCTGCAGTTGGCCATTTAGCTGCTAAATAGAAAATCAAAGATTACCCCTCAAGACTGGATGGCATCAAAAATACCCTAGTCTTTCCCAAACCACAAGATCTCAGAGCTGAGGATGGAGCAGCAGTACCACCCTTAGGAGAATGGGAAGAGGAAAAGCAATGGAGTTCATTCTCCATAGCACTCAATTTATTCAACACAAGAACTGCCATTTATTGTGAGATTATGTCCTCCCTGTGTTTTTGGCATTAAATTCACTTGCTTTAATGAAATAAGGTGACAGCAGATGGTGGACAATACTGTCAAATGAATTTACCTGGAAAAGAAAAACTTCTCAATCTTAGTTTGATTCCCCAAATATACCTATTTTAATGTTCCATGAATCCCTGGAAACACTGGAGTAGAGTATGGTGAGAAATTTCCGCTGGCCTATGCAGCCAATAACCTGAGCTCCACCTGGGCTGTGCCTGTGCCTATTGACCTCAAGACACATTTTTCTAGTCTATTAAATGGAGATTATAATACTTCCCAACGCTTTACAGGTAGGATGTTTTTATTTCACCTAAAGTTAAGCTTGTGTCAAACCCTATGGATGACAATGAAATTTGCAAGTTTGGAAGAAAATTGAAGCTGAGTAACATTTGGAGTCAAAGACTAAGTAATTCAGATTTTAAATAATAATGTTGAGGGGCACCTGGGTGGCTCAGTCAGTTAAGCGTCCAACTTCACCTCAGGTCATGATCTCATGGTTCATGGGTTCGAGCCCTGCATCGGGCTCTGTACTGACAGCTCAGAGCCTGGAGCCTACTTCAGATTCTGTGTCTCCCTTTCTCTCTGCCCCTCCCCTGCTCATGCTCTGTCTCTGTCTGTCTGTCTGTCTCTCTCTCTCAAAAATAAAATAAAAACATAAAAAGATAATAATGTTGAAAACATTTATTGAGAGTTTATTTTTTTGTCAAATATATATCCCATTTAATATGTTTAGAAAACTTTCTGCTTATCTAATCATTTGATTGAGCTAAGTTTTTGTGAACTATATATATTTGAACTTGACTTTCAGTGTTAGATAAAATGTTGACCCTGATGGTATCCCTAAGTTGAAGGAAACATCTCTCTAATAATTCTAGAAATCAGAGTCAAACACACACACACACACACACACACACACACACACACACACACACAGATATGCTCACAAAGCTAGAGTATTTGGAATTGAAATGTCAAATAAGGAAAAGCATAAGAAAAAAACAATTTTTAAGGAACTAGCCTATGATATAAAATAGCCCAATATAATATAAAGTAGCCCAATAAAAAGATTATTTTTCATGTACATATAATAAAGTAATACAGTGCTAAAAGAGAAAGTTCTAGTAATCTATACTTAACTGCTTAATCTCCTACTAGCAGAACAGTTAGATCTCATGTTAATATCGCACCTATTCTAACCAAGTCCATATTAAGAAACTAAGCTGGACTTCCTGCTTCCTGTTTACTTATTCTTTACTAGATGGAAAGTGTGGCATCTAAGGATCACACCTTCCATTTGATTTCATCAAATTAATGAGTTTCTCCAGTAAAGAATTGAAGGATGTATTAAAATCTGAAAAAAAAAACATGCCTTGAGAAGAACCAAATGTAAACCCAGAGGAAGCTACAGTGCATACTCATCTGTAATAACAGGAAAGAAAATATCTAAACAAAGGATGTCTATAAGCAGCCTAGGCCCTGAGATTTATAGTCCTAATGTGCTCTGTCGGGTGGAGTCAGCAACGTGCGCCAGCTCTGCCACTGTCAGACCTGGAGTCATTAAAGAATCAAAATGCTAACTGAAGCAAAAAGGAAGGAATTAATGTTGAAGGCAGTTTCTAAAGGCTCCAGATGTTGTTATCACTACTGGAAAATTAACACTGCTGTCTTAGAAGTACCATGATGGCTGAACTTAGCCCATGCACTGTGCAAAAAACAAAATAAAAAAAAAAAGTATTCAAAAAGGAAAAGCCCAAATTTGGCATTTTGCAAACATTTTATAAAGTAAAGGATGTACCAGCTTTGATCTTGTGATTTTTAACATTGGAAAAATAAAATAGTTCTGTTTCTGAAGATACTTTCTAGGTTTTCTTATATTAAGTTTCTCCCATAGGCTTTGTTTGGAAAATGGGAAATAAACTTGCTTTACTGTTTTTTTTTTAGAGGTTGAGTTTTGTGTACTAACATGTTACTTCTCTTCCTATTATAAATTTGTTATAATGGTGGAAATGCCTGCTGTTCCAAAAATAACCATGCAACTTGGTTACTACTTTAAGCGCAAGACTTGGGGTACAGAGAGAATGAAATTAGAAGCAGATTTAATTCCATATGTGCTTAGGTGGAAACACTATTGGTCTAAAGAAAAAGCTATGTCTTCACAATGGATAACATAGATAAAGTTTAGATCCTATGCTTCCCAATTGCCACAAAAGTCCTAATCAATCTCATGAAAGTCAATATTTTAAATGTTGCCAGAAATTTTCAACCTGCTTAAAGAAAATATTCATAACCGAGAAGTGTCCTCTTAGGCCCATCAAAAAACTCTTAGGATCTGCATAGGAAGTTGTATATGGAAGGTTCTCCATATACCACATCATGTAGTAGATTTCTCTGCTACCATTGCAAATAAATAGTTGTATCTGCTTTTTTGTTTTCATTGTTTAATACAGATTATGTGGTCCACAACTTCTTGAGAGAAATTTTTTTTTAACGTTTATTTATTTTTGAGACAGAGAGAGGCAGAGCATGAACAGGGGAGGGGCAGACAGAGAGGGAGACACAGAATCCGAAACAGGCTCCAGGCTCCAAGTTGTCAGCACAGAGCCCGACGCAGGGCTCGAACTCACAGACCATGAGATCATGACCTGAGCCGAAGTCAGACGCTTAACTGACCGAGCCACCCAGGCGCCCCTGTGGTCCACAACTTCTAACTGAAAGCATAAAATGCCGTTATAATTTCTGTAGCTAGTTTCAATAGCTCACTTGTTGGTATTTTTATATATTCATGAAATTTGATTAATACAGGTAATGCTAACTGATGTAAATAAAAACAGTAAGGGCCAGAAAAACTCCTTTCAGCTTTAGAGTGGGAAAATTGCACAATGATGCTAACTACCTATCTTTTAGAATGTCAAAGACACCCCAAATCTGTAGTTTCAAGGCTTTGGTGTACATCAGAATCCCTTGAGGAATTATTAAATCTATGAATGTCAGGAACCCATAGATGCTGATTCACATTTTGGATGGGGCTAGAATTCCAGCTTTTTTAAGCTTCGTAGGTGTTTCTGATACAAAGATTCTTTAACATTTTAGGCACTTCTCATACATTAAGAAAAACTGAGAAACACTATTCTTAATAATAGGTAGTGACTTGTGTTATGAATTTCTCTTAAGAAAACAAAGAAAAAAACTCAAAATTGGAGTATTTTTTTCCTCAGGATCTGAGGGTTTAGGGCTCACTATTATTTTTAAAAGCAAAACTTTTCTTCCTCAAAAAATTTAAATGAAAGATCTATGTATCTCCAGTGTCTCTCTCTCTCTCTATGCCACAGTACCCAGGAATACACGGAGAGAGAAACTTTTCTACCCATCACAGTTTAATTAAAAATAGCTAAGAATATCAAGGAGAAACTAAAGAGCAAAACAAACACATACCCACATAAAATTATACACTTAATTAAAATAAAAATCAAAGGGAAAATAAACCATTTCCTCTCTTAAGATTTATTCTTTTAAAAGTAGCAACAGCAATGGGCGCCTGGGTGTCTCACTCAGCCGGTTAAGCAACTGACTTAGGCTCAGGTCATGATCTGAAGGGTTTAGGAATTCAAACCCTCACACTGGGGTCTGTGCTGACAGCGAGGAGCCTGCTTCTGATTCGCTGTCTCCTTCTCTCTGTCCCTCCGCTGTGTACCTTGTGCGCACTCTCTCTCCCAAAGATAAATGAATAAACAACAACAACAAAATAAATAAAAATAGTAACAGTGAGATTGCATGTGGGAGAAAAACAGACTTGGACTGAACTATAGAACAATAGTGATTTCGTCCAATGGCATGGAATTCCAAGCCTTCTTAGGCAGTCTGTCTCTGTTCTCATTTCAGGCAAAGCTCTTTTTTGCCTTCCAGTTCAATGCTGGGTTGCTAAGAAAAGGTATTTGTGCTAATAGACAGATCTTTCTACAGTTTCCTTTATACTTTTACAGAAGTGGGCACTGTTGCAAACATTTAATAGGATCTAATTTCATAGTGTATGCTACACAAACATTCTATTCTGTTTAATTAAGTCATCTCTAATCTATGGGTTAAGCTAATCAAGAGAACAGGAACCTGTCAAAGTATTAATGATTGAGATTAGTGGTACCCAAAGTTTTCCAACTGTGTTCTGTGCTACATGTACAATTTACTCTTCAATAAGGACCAGTTTCCTTTCTTTAAAAAAAAAAAATCTCTCCTGGTGGCATCTGTCTTTTTTTTTTTTTTTTTTTTTTTTTTACTTCTCAGCAACAGCTTTGTTCTCTTAAAATAACATGCAAGGAAAGTATAGATGTAAATGCATGAATTCAAAGGCAAATCTCATGAGAATATGTAAGTGCTCTGAAAATTGCATGCAACTAAAATAGGAGAGAAAAAAATAATCTCTTCTTGATTTCTCTTTTCTTCAGCAACATTATTGTATACACATTAGAATGGGGGCTTTTGTATTTAAATTGACAACCTGGCATTTTAAGCCAAACCTGTGAAATATTGTCTTTCAGTGATGAAACCTCGTTCCTCATTGATAAAATGGTAGAATCTGAACAATGACTTGCCTTTTCAGTTGCTGTTGTGGAGCCCTTTTCTTGTGAGGAGCTCCAGGTGATTTTAAATCTGTATTTCACTCACTAAGCTACAGATGGTTTGTGTGTTTGTTTGGGTAAAATATAATAACACAAAATTTACCATTTTAACCATACAGTTCAATGGCATTAAGTACATTTACATTCTTGTGCAACCATCACCACCATCCATCTCCAGGACTTTATTTCCTCAAACTGAAATTCTGTACCCATTAAACAATAATTCCCATTCTTCCCTCCCCGCAATGGCTGGCAACCACTATTGTGAGCCCTTTGATGGCAGACTCTCTCTCACTCTCTGTCTCTCTCTGTGTACACACACACACACACACACACACACACCTAAAGTCTAAACTGAAAAGGAAGTAAGACAGACAGACATTTAGAGTTTTGTTTGTATTTAAAGAATAATGTTTCCATAATAACAACCTGGAACAGCAGGGTGATATCCGTAAGTCAATTTTGTCTTTTTTCACCTTTTTCCTACCTCTATTTGCCTCTACCTCTTATAAATCCTGTTTTAAAAAATAAGTCTGTGGTAGTTTTACATTATTACTTAAAAAAAAACCTATGAAAAGGCTGCAATTTGGTTTTATAGTTTTTTCTTCTTCTTTTTTTTTTTTTTTCCTGAGAGCTGATATTCTCAGAGACTTGGGATTTGTGTCAGCCATTTTGTTGCTACTGTTCCTAGTCTCCAGACTGGAAATGAAAATATATTGTATAAAGGTATATAGTAGGAGGGCACCTGGGTGGCTTAGTCAGTTACGCATCTGACTCTTGATGTCAGCTCAGGTCATGATCTCATGGTTTGTGAGTCCAAGCTCCTCATCAGGCTCTGTGCTGACAGTGTGAAGCCTGCTTGGGATTCTCTCTCTCCCTCTCTCTGTCCCTCCCCTGCTCATGCTCCCCTCCCTTCTCCCTCTCCAAATAAAGAAATAAAACTTAAAAAAATTAAAAATAAATAAATAAAATAAAGGTACATAGTATGGTGGTCCTGAACTTCAAAGTAATTGCTTTTAGTTGTCTTTTATAGATTTTTCCCTCTAATATACATGTAAACTAAGTAATTAAAAATTTTAAATGCAGAACTACTTCTAGGAGATCCTTACCACACTTTAAATAGTTTTCTGTTGATTAAAATAGAGGCCATTATTGAGCTATCTTTGGGGTGACTGTTGCCAACTATGCATATTTGCTGCTGGAAGGCCACATTCATGAAGAGCCTGCCATTGTCCATAATTTGACACTTGGAATTGAGTAAAATCCATTACTTATTTATAGTTCATGATATTTTAAAATCATTTTTGATGGCTGAGATTTCAAAAGCCATCTAAAACTAAAGCATATGTCCTTTTAAAATCCTGGCAATCTGTCATTTAATTGAGTGGCTTTTGGTTTTTAAAGCAAATAGCAAAAATGACTAAGATGATTTGAGAGTTTTCTATCATATATCACATTGTTTTCTAACATTTAACAGACATGAGTTTACAAATATTTGGGGACGGTGTATAACTTTTAACTTTACTTTTTCTTAGCTTGTGTGATTAAAGTATAGAACTGGTGGACAGTTTAATCATGTTCCTCCCCCCTCGCCGCCATCCCAGAATATCAAATTGAATGACTAAATTCTTTAGAACAGTGAACATTTGGTGTATTCAAGGTGTCTAGAAACCAAATTTTCGTGAGACTGTATACAAGTTGATATGTGTTTTATAGGAAATCTGGGTACTATAGCTGGCTTTTTGACGAGATTACAGTCAATTCTCCCAACCTTAAAATCACGGGTGAAACTTCAGGAAGATGCCTAATGGGAAACAGCCCTCAAATTCTCCAAATAGCCCACTATGAGAAGCATGAAGATGGGGTCTATGTCTAAACTGCTTTACCTAAACATAAGATTTAGTATAGTGCCTTGAGCCCTGTAAACACTAAAATCATGATATGATGGGCGTTCTTTATATCCTTTAACAAAATTCAATCCATCAAATGTATGAGTGTCTATTATATGTCAGGCAGATGCCCAGCACCAAGATAAGATGGATGGCATAGAGTCTGCTATCAAAGGGCTCATAATTTAGTGAAAGAGACAGGCTCAGAAATAAATTAACTACAAACATGTGTTATGTGCTCTAAGAGAAGGAGGTAGAAAGTGCTTCAGGTATCCTGCTAAAATAGCAATGGATTCTATCATTGCTATCAACATCATCATCATCACCACCACCAACACTATCCATGCTTTATATTTAAGAATAAAAATTATCTGAAATATTGTAAAATAAGAATACAAAATTTTAGCTTTTCCAATACTTGTAAATGAAGGTGTGCACGTATGTTCGACTACACCAGTGTGTGCACAACTTTATGTGGCACTGAACACTCTGTCATGCACCTCTTGACTGATGTTGTTTACAGTGATATAGTTATGACAATTGTTGGTTAGTTTAGGTGACTAGAGAACCATTTAATACTGTAACTTCATGATAGTGAACATCATGTACTCTAAACAATGCACCATTTCACGGAATATTCATCCTGACAAACTAAAAACATTATGACTGTTCATTTCAGGTTTTCTCTACAAAAGTAGTGTGGTAAATATTCACCAATCATCTCCAGATATTACATTTTTAGCAACTGAAGTTTAAAGTACAAGCAATTGCCCTGGAGAAAGTCTGATTACACTTTCACTCAATAATTTTTCAGAGTTCAATTTTGGATTCCTCATTATTTCACTTTTCTTTCAAGTCAACCCCCTACCCCCAACAGCAAGCTGCTGCTATACCTCCAAGTCATAGAATTTGATTGGGGATCATTTCAGAGCCTGCCATTATCACTCAGAATTAACTTGGAAGCTTTTACAGTGGTGTGAAATAATATTTCAACTCTCTCCTTGTCACCCTCTATTATCGTGATTCTAACAACTGTAGAAAACGACATTTCTCAATTTGATCAGGGAAGAGAGAATGTAAAACTAGAGACAGATTAAGAGTCATGTAAGTAGATTTAAAACATCGTAAGTGGGTGGCATGCTAGTTAGCATTTATCAAACAGAGAATAGGTGCCAGGCACTGTGGGGAGGTTGTATATAGCACATATCATGCTTAAAAATCTTATGAGGTTAGAGTTTTTATCTATATTTTAATAGAAGATGAAAATTGAATCTCAGAAAGTCACTAAACTATTAAATAGCCAATACAGGATTCAAACCCAATGGGAATATTGAATGAATGATAAGTTCAAAATTGAGGGACATGGGATGTGACAGCATTAGATGTCTGGATCCAAATGTTGGAGGGTACAATGTTGCTTCTTCCCTTGGCCTGAGATTTACACCATCAGCTCCCCTGGTTCTCAGGCCTTTAGAGTTGGACTGGGATTATATCTCTAGCTTTTCCAGGTCACCAGTTTATAAACAGCAGATTGTGGAACTTCTCAGGCTCTATAATCATATAAGCTTCTCACAATAAATCTCTTTATATATATATATATATATATATATATATATATATGTTTATATATATATATATCAGATATATATATGTGCATGAATATATATGTCATATATGAAGATAGATAATAGATAGTAGATAGACAGATCCTATTGGTTCCCCATATCTATCTATCTATCTATCTATCTATCATCTTATTAGTTCAATTTCTCTGGAGAGCACTAATACAACAACCTTGGTTAGTCTTCTCTTTGAATTCCTGAGGCTGCTCATTTTTAAATGCTGATAATCTCTATCCTACAGTGTTGTGAAGATTAAATATATACAGTAGACTCTCAAATTTTACTTATTTAATTCTTAATTCACTCATGTTTGTGGTTAACAAACATTTATTAAGCACTAATTGTGTGTCAGGTATTGTGCTCACCACCGCTAAAGATACAACTATAAGCAAGTATGGGTCTGAACCACCTCGTTATTCCCATCACCACTGTAATTCTTTACCTAAACTCTTAAATGATTATCATCCCTTCTGAACTGGTTTTCCTGCCTTCCATAGCTTTACTTCCTGTCCACCATTTCCAACATTCCAATGGCAAAACGCCATCCATATTATTCCCTAGCTTAAACACTTTAATGGGTCTCCATACCCACAAAATACAAATTTCTTGATGCAACATTTAAAATTCTCCACAGTCTCTCTCCAATCTCCTTTTCCAATTTTATTTCTTTACTATAATAAAATTGGGACTCCAGTTAAATTACACATGGCTTCTAAATATGTTCCAAGCTTTCTGGCCTCATACCTTATACAATTTTCTCTTCTTGGAATGTCCTCCCCTAGATTTGAATGTCCAAATCCTACCCATCTGTTACATGAAATAGTTCCTAATTTCTCCATCTCTAAATAATTTATTCCTCTCTAAACTATAACATCTCATCTATGTTTCTGTTCTATAGACATGTTTTTACATGTCTCAATTTCTTTCTTGAACATGTTTCTTTTTTAATTAAACTTCTTATTTTGAGATAATTGTAGATTCACACAGGTTTTAAGAAACAATGCAAAATGATTCTGCTGACTTTTTATGCAGTTTTCCCAATGGTAGCATCTTGCAAAACTATAGTGCGATATCACAAAAAGGATATTGACATTGATATACTCAAGATATAGAACATTTCCATTATTGCAAGGATCCTTCATGCTGCTCTTTAATAACCACATTCACTTCCCTCCTGCCCTCACCCCCTCCTTAACCCCTTGAAGCCAACTAATCTATTTTCCATTTCAACAATTTTGTCATTTCAGAAATGTAATCTTTTGTGATTGACTTTTCTGATTCAATATGATTCTCTGGATATACAACATCCAGCTGTTGTATGTATCAATAGTTCATTCCTTTTTACTGCTGAATAATAGTCCCATGGTATGGATGCATCTTGATTTATTTAATCATTCACTCATTGAAGAATACCTGGGTTGTCTCCCATATTAGTTGGGACTAATATGAATAAAGCTGCTATAAACATTCATGCACAGGTTTTTGTATGACTCTAAACCATTTATTTGGGATAAATGTCCAGAATTGCAATTTCTGGGTTGTAAAATAGTTGGATGTTTAGCTTTTTCAGAAACTGCTACAATGTTTTCCATAGTGACAGTACCATTTTATATTCCTAGCAACAGGTATGAATGATCCAGTTTCTCTACATCCTCACCAGTATTTGTTGTTATTGTTATTTTTTATTTTAGCCATTCTGATAGGTGTGTAGTGATATCTTATCATCTTTACAATCTGCTTTTCCTTAATGGCTAGTTATGTTGACCATATTTTCATGTGTTTACTTGTTTAAGTTTCTTGAGGAACTTATAATTACAAACCTTGAGGAGATCAGCATATGTTTTATAATCCATGAAGTTCAATAGGTTGTTGCTTAATCCATAAATGAAATCTCAGAAAACCTTAAAAGGCTATAGGTGAAAAAATGAAGCATAAAGATTTTGGACTGCTTGCCAACTGGTGGTCTGCCTAGTGGTAGAGTTAATAGATCTCAGTTCTTGTGTCTTAAGATCGATGTTCTTTCCTTACACCACCTGCTACTCCCTGTGTATGCTAAATCCAAAATATAGTTCACTATCTTTAATTTTCTTGACTCTCAGCAGCATCCCATGTGGTCAACCATGCACAGCTGCTTGAAAAACTCTTCCTTTGGCCTTTATGGCACTATAGTCCCCAGGTTTTCTTCTTATCTCTCTGGTTACTCCTGTTTGTCTCTTTTATAGATGTATATTCTTCTCCACTGGGATTTCTTAAGGTGTGGTCATCAATCTCTTTGTCTTCCTTTTTCACAATTCCTTCTTAAGTGCTCTCATTCATACTATGACTGTGAGTACCTCTTGTTGACTAATATCTACACAGCTCCAGCCAGATCTCCCTATTGATATGTCCAACTCACTTCTTGACATCTCCATCAACATGTCTCAAAAGCATCTTAAACCCAATATGTCCAAAACTTAACTCATTTTCCCCAAGCCTAGTTCTCTTTCAATACTTCTGAAAGCAGTAAATGGAATCACCATCTGTGTTGCACTTAGGAAGAGAAGCCATCCTAGGATTTTAAGAAGCAGAAGGGGGATGTCATATTTAGATTTCAAAAAGATCATTCTAGCTTCAGTGTGGCAAACAAATTGCAGAGGTAGCAAGGGTCTTTTTGAGTTTCACTAGTATATCATGCTCTAGACCCTACAGAGCATTTCTACTTATTTTTCTAACTGCGTAGCATACTCTTGTACTTCTCTTTACAGTAATTAACTCTGACTTTGTCTCCAGATCTTGACTTATTTTTCAATTTTTTGAGGAAAACCTGTTGACCTTTCTAAATCAAATCCTCTTATTATCACCCTGGCTGTGATTATAGCATTTGTTATAGTTATTATGTGGTTATCTGTTTAAGTTTTACCTTCAAAAAAAAGTCTACCTTCCATCAAAAGTGCTACCTGAGTTTGTTCATAAATGAGCACCTAGCAATGTACACATAGAAAGTTATTCATGAATATTTGTTGGAAAAGCTAAAAGATTAATAAGTGAATTCTGTGGAGAAACAGAGGCACACCATAAGCTTCTAGAACATGTCCTGGGTCGGGGCGCCTGGGTGGCGCAGTCGGTTAAGCGGCCGACTTCAGCCAGGTCACGATCTCGAGGTCCGTGAGTTCGAGCCCCGCGTCAGGCTCTGGGCTGATGGCTCAGAGCCTGGAGCCTGTTTCCGATTCTGTGTCTCCCTCTCTCTCTGCCCCTCCCCCGTTCATGCTCTGTCTCTCTCTGTCCCAAAAATAAATAAACGTTGAAAAAAAAAATTAAAAAAAAAAAAAAAAGAACATGTCCTGGGTCAATATACATTTCCACAATGAAAATGCAATATTTATTTGATGGTTGTAATGATTAAACAGATATACAGACAGATTCTAAATCGAAGAGAGATTCAGTATAGCTTCATTTATTTTATAGACCTCAGATTGTATGTTCCAGGCATTTCTGAGTAAGTGTAGTGCATGAAATATTAATGTATTTTTAAATATTTTCAAAATTGAAATCGAATTAAAGATAGTGTCTGTAATTTTGAACAAATATTGTCAACTTATCTTCAAAATATATCTCAAATTCAACCGCTTTTTCCTTTCTCTTGTGCCACTCTTTTAATCCAAGCCACTATTTACTCTTACCTGGACTTTCAATTGAATTTACTGATCATTCTGTTTTCATTTTTGTTCTTTTGCAAGTCTAGATCCCACTCAGCAGCTAGAGAGATCCCTTTAGAATATAGATCAGGTTTATGTTTTCCTGTCCTTAACTGAACAGTCATTTTCTGTGCAGGCCATCTATTGCTGCATTATAGATCATCTTAAATTTAGAGGTATAAAATAACAACCATTTTATTACGTTCATGAATTTGTAGGTCAAGAAATTGTACACGGCACAATGAAGATTGTTCACCTCTGCTTTTCAGTAAGGCTCAGCTGGAGTCATTTGAATGGCTCAGGGTGGCTGGAATAAACTCTAGTAAAGCCATGTGTCTGAGGTTCTTCTCCATGTGATGTCTGCTGAGGCCGGATTGACCCAAATGATTTCCTCACTCATGTCTGGCAGCTAGGATGCAATGGACAGGACAACAGTGGCTGGCTACACAACTCCCTGTGTCTCTCTGCACAACTAGCTTGGACTTCTGCACAGCATGGTAGTCTCAGAGCTGTCAGACTCTTTTCATGGCAGCTGGTAGGTTTCAAGCTGTCTGGGCAGAAGCTACAAGGCTTCACAACACCTGTCCATGTCCCGGAATATCACGTCTGCTACATTCTATGGGTTAAACAAGTCACCACAGCCAGCCCAGACCCAAAGGGAAGGGAATTAGACTGCCTCTCAATGGAAGGAATAGCAAATAATTTTTGACCTTTTTTTTTTTTAATTTTTTTTTTCAACGTTTTTATTTATTTTTGGGACAGAGAGAGACAGAGCATGAACGGGGGAGGGGCAGAGAGAGAGGGAGACACAGAATCGGAAACAGGCTCCAGGCTCCGAGCCATCCGCCCAGAGCCTGACGCGGGGCTCGAACTCACGGACCGCGAGATCGTGACCTGGCTGAAGTCGGCCGCTTAACCGACTGCGCCACCCAGGCGCCCCAATTTTTGACCATTTTTAATCGACCACATGTCTTGTATTACTCAGCATCATTACTTACCGAGGCTGTTTGAGGCCTTCCACAACCAGTTTCCTGCTTTTTGTTTAATCCCATCATCTATTAATCTCTTTGTTATCTTCCTTTCTGTTCCTTACATAAATCAATTATGCTGTTAACTGGGGCCTTTTCATTTGCTCTTCTTCTGCCTTCTTTTCCCCTGTTCACACTCTGCTTCATTCAAGTGTCTGCATACATGTTGTCATCTTTAGAGAGGTCATTTCTGACCACTTTAGTCACACTCCATTCCCTTGCTCTTCTTTCTTCATTTTCCTGCATTGCACTTACATATTATATTATACTTGCTTTTCTGTATATTGTATGTCTCACTCTCTAGAATATCAGTTCCAGAAGCAGGAACATTTTCTTTTTTATCTCTACAGCTCCAGGGCTTAGAATTGTGCCTGGTACTTACCAGGTGCTCAACAAATACTTATCTCATGAAATAAATGAGTAACTCTTAAAACCATCTGGACGTTGACTAATAAAATCCTACCTCCGTAAGAGTATATACTGAGATATCTTTCAGTTATTATAGATAGGTTGTATCTGAGACTATTAAGGAAGTAATAAAGCCTCCTCTCTAAAGAAGCCGACTTGAGCTGACACAGACTCAAAACTGGCCCTGAGAGAGTATACATGTTCTGATTCTTTACTTGGTTCACTGAGTGAATGTAAAATGCAGGCTAATTAAGACAAATGTAGAAGATAAACAGTCGACACATTTTAGAAGGATTAGATATCCTAAGGCTGGATTACACATGATATTAACCAAGAAAGGGATATTATATGGCAGGAAAACCACTAATGATATGAGCCATTCTTACAAAAGGCATGGCCATCAGAAGCAAGCTGGGTTATTATTACATTGAAGAGCGTTCTTCAGAATGTGATTCCAAAATATAATTAGTGTGCTGATTTTTAGAAAGATTTATAATTGTGACTCACCTTATTGGCTATTATTATTGCCTTTTAAAGAACTACTTATATAGACTAGTAATTATTTTGCGCAAGATCTGTGGTAAAAAAATTTGATTCACTTTCATTTATTATTTACTTCTTTGTAAACATTTCTATATTACAAAACCACCTCCAAAAGAATTATTGAGCAATAATTATTTGGGTCTTATATGTAACCCTGTATTAATATTGGGAAGGCAATATTCTGTTTCCACCCAGTTGGAAAAACCTTCTGTCATTAATCTGCATGATATATTTAGACCACATTGAGACTGACCAGTCAGGAAATTGTTTATATAAATTCTCTGGTCTCTTGCCTAAAGAAAGAGATCAAATTGATTATCTGTGTTTTGTATTACATTGCACTAGGGAGAGAGGTCTACCAAAAATATATAGGCTATTAAATTCTGGGGTTACTTGGCAATTGGTGGTTTCTAATGCTGATAATATTAATAGAACAGATACATCCAAGTCATTGTACCATGGTTGGAATAAAATCGGAAAGCTTTCCACCACAAACCAATGTTTGCAAAATGTAGCCTTTGGATCATCTGCGTCAGAATTAGCTGGAGTGCTTATTTAAAATGTCCAACCCAAATATACTAAATCAGAATTCCTGGAGATGTAACCCATGTATTTGCATTTTGATCACCCCCCAACACACACACATACCACCCAGACAATTAATTATGTACAGTAACAGACACTTTAAATTATGCACTTTAAAAATCACTATTATATGCCAGTGTAACCGGGATGGGAAGTTATATTCAAATGATGAGAGTAAAGATGAGCTAAAAAGTCATTAATGTCTACCATCTCTTCTTTTTTCATGAAAAATCTGCCTATATTCCTGATCCAAGACCTAACAAAGGCCAGGGTGACGGTCCCAGAGACAGGGAGAGAATAAGAAAATGTAGAGTTTATGGCTCTCTGATATCTGGGAAGACAATGCCCCCAGCCAGTTTGCAAATCTATGACAAGGCAGGGGACAGCATCATGTGACGGTTACAACTCCTGACTTTATAATCACGGTGATTTGAATTATCCTGATTTTGTCACTTGATGGCCGTTGAACTTTGTCTTTTGCACTTTCTAATCCATTTTCTATGCTGGAGTCAACTTGATACTTTTAAAATATAAATAGATAAAATTACTGTTCCTGCTTGTATAATCTTGATGTTTTCTCATTTCTCGTAAAATAAAAACTAAACTCTTTTCTGCATAACAGGACCTACTGCACGATCTGGTTCCTGTTTATTCTTTAATCCCATCCAAACCTTCTTCTCCCATAGCTCACTATCTTCAGCTCAAACTAACCTATAGTTTATCCCTAGAAAATGCCACACTCTTTCCTGCCTTAGAAACATTACATGTCCTATTTCTTCTGCCTGAGATGCTCTGCTTTGACTCTCTGTGTAGAGTTTGCCTTTTCATTCATCGTGTTTTAGCCTAAACACTGCCTTCTTAGACAAGTTTTTGCTTACCACACTATATAAATAGGTACCACCACCTGAGAATATATGTATTTATAATTTTAGTATAATGTAATATAAAATTATCAGCTCTGGAACCAGAATGCTTGCACTTAACACATACTAAGTTGTTTTTTTTTAACTTTTTTAACATTTATTTATTTTTGAAAAACAGAGCTTGAGAAGGGGAGGGGCAGAGGGAGAGGGAGACACAGAATCTGAAGCAGGCTCCAGGCTCCTAGGTGTCAGCACAGAGCCCAACGTGGGGCTCGAACTCATGAGTTGTGAGATCATGACCTGAGCTGAAGTCGGACGCTCAACCAACTGAGCCACTCAGGTACCCCAAAACATACTAAGTTCTAACTAAATATTGTTATCATTACTATTATTATCACCATTATTACTAATGCTTCATAACATATCCTCAGCTTGTATATACATATCAATTAATTAATTAATTTACTTTTAAATCCTTTGGTGTAAGCTTTCTTAAGTGTAATAAGCCCTGTAAGTGCACATTCTGGGTCGGGTTTGTTTACCACTCTAAATCCTATTCTTGGCTAAACACCTTGCAGAGGCTCTCAAAATATTTGTCAAAAGAAGGAGTGAATGAAGGGAGAGGAGATAAGTGGTAGCTTTTCTTTCTTTTTTAATTGTTTTTTTAAGTTTATTTATTTATTTTTTTGTTGGGGGGGGAAGGGTAGAGAGAGAGGTAGAGAGAGAATCCCAAGCGGGCTCTGCACCTGCATTGCAGAACCCGATGCAGGGCTCAAACTCATAAACCGCAAGATCACGACCTGAGCCGAAGTCAGACGCTTAGCCCACTGAGGCACCCAGGTGCCCTAGTGGTAGCTTTTCTTGTTAGTCTTATTATGGCACTTTTTTTATTAAAAAAAATTTTTTTTTCAACGTTTATTTATTTTTGAGACAGAGAGAGACAGAGCATGAACAGGGGAGGGCAGAGAGAGAGAAAGACACAGAATCTGAAACAGGCTGCAGGCTCTGAGTGGTCAGCACAGAGCCCGACGCGGGGCTCAAACTCACGGGCCATGAGATCATGACCTGAGCCAAAGTCGGACACTCAACCGACCAAGCCACCCAGGCACCCCAACACTTTTCATATCATATTTAATTGGGCTTCAAGTTCTACCTACATCTATAAGGGCTCCTTGAAGAAAGGGATAGTGCCTCAATCATCTAAGACTCCCAGGGTATTGGGCAGATAGCTACTTAATCAGTGCCCAATGTGTTGGATTGCTTAAATAATGGAAACAAGAGGGTTGCAGCCAGCAAGAAGAAGGGGTTATCCTTTCACCCACATGGAAAGAACAATTATTTTTTGCTATACATAAAATCAGGCAAGTAGAAAAATGAGGAGAGGTAAAGGGGGCACACACACAAAATACAAAAATATGGAAGATTTTACAAACTGAGATACTTAGTATTATGAGTAGATCCAGTCAGAGCAGGGAGCAAGGCCTCTGCACTGAGGGGATAAGGGGTGGTGGTGGGGGGTGGTGGTGGTTAGACTGACATTTGAAGGACATAAAGGAGTTAACTAGTCAAGAGCTAATAGTAAATCAGGGGGAAGAGCATATGCAAATGATAACAGAAGAGAGCCCTGAAAGAAACAAAAGAAGGCAAGCAGGGGAGGAACAGTTTACAGAAGGGAACAGTTTCCAGAGAAATCTAGGGATAAGGGGAGGGGGTCCAATTTTGGAGAGGTGTGAGGCCATGTTAAAGTTCTTGGTTTTTATACTAAGAGCAAAAGGAAACCCCCAGAATGATTTAGGGGGAGAGAGTAGGGTCAAGTGGTGAAAGGGAGGACAATCGATTTGCATTTTAGAAAAAGTCTCTTAAAGGTGAATTATTAGATATTTGATTTGCAAAAAATGGAGCTGGTTCTGACTTGAGATCCATGATACCTATTTGGTGCCAGAGAAGTCATTTGTCCTTAACAGAGTGCTTAAAATAGCTTCTCTTTTCTACTGGGACCACAAGGTCTTCCACCTAGCTTCCACAGTGCTCTGTGATCTGGCTCAGCTCTCTCCAGGCCTGTGCTCCTTCTCATCACCTCAAATTTTCCACCCACTTAGAAGGGCCCCATGACATATTCCCACATCCCCAAAGTCCCCACAAGGACTGTGCAGACTCCTTACACCCACTCATCATCCAGACTGACATTTTTCAGGTCCACCTTGTTCTTGTTTGTATGTGTCATTTTTCTCTGTCTCTGTCAATTCCTGTAACTAATACCATAAAAATAAAACACGACCTCACATAATAATTTCACATGCTATTTAAGTCTTCCATGTACATACCTACTATCTTCCCCACATGCTTATTGCCTCCTCAGGGCAGGGACTGGATCATAGACTGCTTTTTAGTCTCTTGCAGTTGTTAGCACACTTCCATGAAAATGGTAGGTATTCAAGACATACTTGAAGAGTTTTGATTGATGTTTACCCACCTCTACTAGTACTAGAAGGTAGTTGGGGAAGACTTGACAGCAAATATGGAAATAATCTGGAAGATTTGTATAAGGAGGTGAAAGCTATTAGAGGTTAACATGGGACAATGTATGAGTTTAAAACTAGACTTGAGGGGTGCCTGGGTGGCTCAGTCGTTTGAGCGTTCAGCTTCAGCTCAGGTCATGATCTCACAGTTTGTGGGTTCGAGCCCCATATCGGGCGCTGTGCTGACAGCTTAGAGCCTGGATCTGCTTCTGATTCTGTGTCTCCCTCTTTCTCTGCTCCTCCCCTGCTAATGCTCTGTCTCTCTCTCTCCTTCAAAAATAAATAAAACATTAAAAAAATTTTTTAATAAATAAATAAAATAAAAATAGAGCTGAGAAACCAAAAGAAAAGTTTGGGGTAAGGAAATTTATAACATATATTTCATCCAGTTTTAAAATCTTTTTAAAAATAATTTCATACTCGGGGCACCTAGGTGACTCAGTTGGTTGGTTGTCCAACTCTTAGTTTGGCTCAGGTCATGGTCTCACTGTCTGAGATCAAGCTCTTCATTGGCTCTGCACTGACAGCATGGAGCCTGCTTGGGAATCTCTCTCCCTCTCTCTCTCTCTGCCCCTCCCTGGACCTCTCTATCTCACTCTCAAAATAAATAAATAAACTTAAAAAATTAAAAAATAATTTCATACTCACATAAAAGTTGCAGAAACCATCAGACAGTCCTAATGTACCCTTCACTCAGCTTGTCCTTTGAGTTTGTACAAACGTATAGTTTCTTCTCAAACTTCCATCTACTGCTTTTAGCATCCATCTGTGGACCTTGCGTGCAACAATTATGTTTGTCTAATGATGATTTTATATTTTTCTCATTTTTTTCTATATTTATTAATTGGAATTCTTCTGTAAGGAGCTTTCCCTTCACTCCAACTGTCTTTCCCACTGTCAAAGAAAGAAGCTATAATCGATGGGACCCATTACTCCTAAAAATTTATAGTCTGTTTTTCCATAATGTTTCATAATTCCAATACCATAATATTATTTTAGACTCTTAGAGAATCTTCTACTATTAAAATCAGCACTCAGTCATGGTCAGATTGAACGCTCTCAGGTGGCAGGACAAGGTCTCATAACTTGCTTTGTGGGTGACAAGCACGCTGTGGTACTCACAGGGGCTTAATCAGTATTTGCAGATGATATCTGACAAGGAGGCCCTCAGTTTGAAATGTAAATTAAATAGCAGAGAAGTATTTAAAATTAATATGTAACACCTGAGCAACCTTTCTCAGGTATAATCACCTAGAGAGGCAAATGATATCATTTCCCTTGTGCTGCAATACTAATAATGGGCTTACTTGTGAAAATATGCTTTTACTCTTCTGCTCAAATTTAGTGTCCATACTGTATTTATGTTTCTTGAATTTTGAAATAAATGAATATGTCAAATGTTTGGTCTTTGTATAAAGCGATGCCTAGTGTTGTGCATTTAAATTTTCAATACTTATACAATCGCTAAACAGTCATTCTAAGGGATACAATGCTATTGCTGTCCTCACTTTACAGATGATAAATCAGATATGGTAATTAATTGACTTGTCTGAATTTAGGCTCTTGCTCCTTCCACTAGGCCATCATATGAACTCTCCATTGTTTTTATTCTCTGACTCATTGATTCAACAATTTTAATGGACAGCCTATGTAACAATTTAATTTGTCCCCAAGCATTTGCACCTAACAGGACTGTGCTTTACCACTAATGGATGTCATGAAGAAAGTCAAGCTGGTTTTGCTCAATACCGCCAAGTGCTAGGAATCCAGAGCCCCAAAGACTTTTGGGTTTTGTAAATATCATTTGTCATTGAAGGGGGGCACACTTACATGGACACAGGCATCACTTACCTGGGGTTTTCTGTGGGTGATGCTCTTACTGCTATTGAGAAATGTTCTCATCATAAACTGATCAAATAAGGGGCATCTGGGTGGCTCAGGCAGCTGAGCAGCTGACTCTTGATTTCTCCTCAGGTCATAATCCCAGGGTTGTGGGATAGAACCCTGTGTCAGGCTCCATGCTGAGCATGTAGCCTGCTTAAAAGTCTCTCTTTCTCTGTCTCTCTCCCACCCCATGCCCTTCTCCTACACTCACACTCTCTCTCTCAAACAGGAAAAAAGAAGGAGGAGGAGGAGGAGGAGGAGAAAAGAAACTGATCAAATAATTGTTAGCTTTGGTCTGAAGTGTGGGGGTCTGAAGTGCACATGGGAGTAGATAATTGGCTGGCCATCAGTCAACACTGACTGCTATGTCCTCAATTCCATTCACTCCAGACTTCTCTCTTTTCACCATTTTCCTTCTGACTTTAAGTTTGACAGGAGCAGTGGAATAGAGGCATTTATCTCTTGCGCTTTTGTCCAAAATTTGTCAATTTACCATAAGGCCTTTCCATTCCCTCAGAATGTAAGCTTCATAGGGGCGCCTGCGTGGCTTAGTTGGTTAAGCACTGGCTTAGGTCATGATCTCGTGGTTCGTGAGTTTGAGCCCCGCATCAGGCTCTGTGCTGACAGCTCAGAGCCTGGATCCTGCTTCGGATTCTGTGCTTCCTTCTCTCTCTGCCCCTCTCCTGCTCATGCTCTGTCTCTCTCTGTCTCTCTCTCTCTCAAAAATAAGTAAACATTAAAAAAAATTTTAAAAACAGAATGTAAGCTTCACAACTCAAAGTCAGGAAAAGAGTCCCCTTTCTACTTTCGTGATTTCTGCTAACATTTTTTTTTTTAACGTGAGGAAATAAGAACAGAATGATCTGGATGCCTAAATAAACAGCGGAAGGGATCAAAAATTAAAGAAAAAAAAACAAAGGGGGGAATTCGCGAATATTCCATAAGCATTAGCTCTTCAAACACAACTAATGGCTTTCTGAATGATGAACTAGGAAATATGACACCATGAAAAATAGATTGCCTGCTATGTTGGACCATATTGAAAGAAATTGTACAACTCCGAAGAAAAGATTTAGAAATGGAATGAAGATATGTGCAAAAAAAAATAAGCAAACAAAATATAAGATAATTAGTAACTATAGCAATACAAAAGTTGTATAAGGCGAAATATTTCATTATAATGTACTATGTAGCTCAGCCACGAACAATATTTATATAGTAATACTAATATAAAGTCTGAATATCAATGAAGCAATAGTTGTGATATACATAAAGTGACAGGTTGGGAAGTACAGGTTATAGGAGGGGGAGGCAGAAAGCAATGAGGGAAGTCTAAATCTTCTGCAGATGACAGGAGATAATGTTTAAGATCACATAATCGACAGATGTTAACATATGCATGTTATTTTATATATATCACAACCTATCAGGTGAATCTGCTGAACAAGTGAAATAAGCTTGGCCAGGTGACCAGGAACAGAGAGATGCAAAATACAAACTTCTGTTTTTCATAATAAGCTTTGCAATTGTTTAAACTACGTGCATGTATTCCTCAACAAAAACAAAAATTTCAAAAGTATTTCAAATATAAACTGAGCCTGAGAGCCTGAGTTAGTGAATGTTTGGTTTCTTAATCTTTAAATCTCTTAAATCAGGTGTAAATATGTCCTTAAGATGAAATCCAAATCAGAGGAAAGTATTACTTGGAAAATGAAAGCCTCCGAGAAGTTTACGCCACTCAGAGAAAGCCAGTGTAGACAGTTTAATGTATAATTCTTCCAAAACATGTATATTTACCAAAAACCAATCATACTATAGAAACTGTTTTCTAATTTGCACTTCCTTTTCCTTCAATAGGTCTTACACATATTTTTAAATTAGTATTTATAGATTTATAGATTAACCACATTTTTAATGAATGTATAATATTTCATATTATGGGTACATATTAGATGTAAAATATTCTATTGTGCATAAAATACTACAGTGCATTAAATTTTATATATATATCTATATCTATCTCTGTGCAATTTTAAGAGTGTTTCAGGAGCATACATTTTTAAAGTGCAAATACTGGTTCAAAAGATATGAATTTTAGGGGCGCCTGGGTGGCGCAGTCGGTTAAGTGTCCGACTTCAGCCAGGTCACGATCTCGCGGTCCGTGAGTTCGAGCCCCGCGTCGGGCTCTGGGCTGATGGCTCAGAGCCTGGAGCCTGTTTCCGATTCTGTGTCTCCCTCTCTCTCTGCCCCTCCCCCGTTCATGCTCTGTCTCTCTCTGTCCCAAAAATAAAAATAAACGTTGAAAAAAAAATTAAAAAAAAAAAAAAAAAAAAAAAGATATGAATTTTACATTTTAATGATATTGCTAAATAGTTCTTCAAAAACATTGTTGCTTTGAGTAGTCCCACCAACATTAGATATGAATGCCGAATATACTTATAGTACTGACATTAGTTGAAAATTATGTGTATACAAAAAATTATTATACATGATGCTATGGACTCAACTGTGTCTCCCCAAAATTCATTTTTTGACACCCTAACCCTCAATGTGACTGTTTGGAGAGAGGGCATATGACAAGTTGATAAAGTTTAAATGAGGTCATAAGTGTGGACTCTGATCTGATAGGGCCGGTGCTCTTATAAGAAGAGAGACACCAGAGTTCTTTCTCTGCCAGGAGGACACAAAGAGAAGCTTCTATCTGCAAGCCAGGAAGAGAGCTCTCACCAGAAACCAACCCTGCTAGACCTTGACCTTGGACTTTCCAGACTCCAGAACTGTGAGAAAACAAATAGCTGGTGTTTAAGCAATACAGTCTGTGATGTCTTGTTATGGCAATCTGAGCAGACTACAGGTGGTATTTCATTTAAAACTCCTGGGGCGCCTGGGTGGCACAGTCGGTTAAGCCTCCGACTTCAGCCAGGTCACGATCTCGCGGTCCGTGAGTTCGAGCCCCGCGTCAGGCTCTGGGCTGATGGCTCAGAGCCTGGAGCTTGTTTCCGATTCTGTGTCTCCCTCTCTCTCTGCCCCTCCCCCGTTCATGCTCTGTCTCTCTCTGTCCCAAAAATAAATAAACGTTGAAAAAAAATAAAAAATAAAACTCCTATCAATGCAGTGAGTTACCCCGATCTCTAATTTACAGATGATAAAGCCAAGGCATTAAGAACTTGCCCAGATCTCACAGTTTTTAAGTGGTGCTGCAGGGAGTAAAATGCAGTTTTTCTGACTTACAGTCAGGAGCTCCTTTTCACTACAGAAGAGGAGTCCTGTTTACTACAATCCAGCTCACTTGTTAGCTTCTACTAAGGTAAACCTAATGAAACCATAAAATGATTGCGCTGGAAAAGTCTTCGGAGATTATCTATTCCAACAAAGGAAGTGAAGCCCTGAAAGATCAAGTGATTTTTGCCCAAGATCACACAGTTGGTTAATGGAAAAGCTGGGGCTGAAATTCAATTTGACTTCAGTTTAGTACTCTTCAATTTTGACACACTCATATTTCAGTTACTTTTTAAAAAATTGTACAAATTATTCCTTCCTGAGGCTAAGTCTATATAGCTTTATGCAGGTCACAAACTTTATCTTATAAAATAGAGGTTTCCCTTTAAAATCACAATGGAATCTATTTTCTGATGCCCTTTGATAAAGCCATGTAGTATATAATGGCCAATATTTGTTTCAATCTTTTTTTTTTTTAAACATGATCAAGCCTAATTCTTTTATATATGACTCTATTATAGGACTTCGTTTGCTCAGGGACTGAAGGCTTCCACATCTCTTGTTTCTATGCTAATTAAGATGTTGGTTTCTTCAGTCTTTGGATATGTGCAACAGGAGATTAGAGTTGTGTCTGCTTCCTATATATCAGTGAGATGGATCACACTGCTGCCAGGAGACTTCCATTAGTGTCATAAATCTTAGGAATACTGTGCATCTTTCTGAGGATGAAGCCTGATACTCAGAAAGCAGTACAGTAATTTTCTGCTGACATATACCCCACCTGGATAAAAAAGAAAGGTCTCTAATGGGGAGCTACAGATTACTCTCAACATTAGCATAGTAAGAGATGCTTTTTGAAAATAATTATTCTTCCTCTACAAAGTGGTATAGATGTTTTTTAAATATTATTTTATGTTCATTTTCAAATTTGGTTTTGGCATTTAGTTTTACGGAATATCAGAGTTAAATTGAAAATGACAAAAGAAGAGAACCCTTTTTTCACCTCCCTGCAACATAGCACATTCAGTAGCTTGGTGATTTCAAATATATATACTTATTAGAAATACTTATTTACTTATTTTTAGAGGGAGAGAGGGAATGTGAGCAGGGGAGGGGCAGAGAGAGAGGGAGAGAGAGAATGCCAAGCAGGGTCCTCACTGTCAGTGCAAAGCTCAATAGGGCTCGATCTCATGAACCATGAGATCATGACTTGAGCCAAGATCAAGAGTTGGATGCCCAATTGACTAAGCCACCCAGGTGCCCCTCAAATATATTTTTTTAAATAGCAAAAGGAATTAAACTCAATAAATAATGTGCTAAAATACATCATGTAAATTCATTATTTTTCAGTGAAACTGTCTATACAGTGGAATACATGATACAAAACTGTGGCATTGGTAAAGGAACCAAAAGGTAGTATTTATTCACTGAATGTTGCCAGGACTTAGATGAACCTTTGCCTAGAAACAGCTTGAAGACATCTGGCTCATTTTTTTTTCTAGTGTCCAGAGTAGAAGTGCGGCTCTTAAAAATCATTTTACAATATCCTGAGTATTTACTCAATCAAGTACAAATTGTGCTTATTTTTTAGTGAAATAATCAAACACAATTATATAATTCCCAGTAACACTACCAACAGGAAGCTGATTATTAAACCATTTCATTATTCAAAATGCAATGTTTTTCTCTACTCAGAAGAGAATACAACAGAACAGGAAAGGCAATAGCAAATAGGATAGTAGAGGGAAGAGAGATATGATAACCCTCCTTGCCCATAAGAATCAATGGGGGGCTTTTACAAAGCACAGGTGCCCCTCACTCCACCCCGAGATTCTGATTCATTTGGTCTGGACTGGGGCCAGGCACGAATCTCATGCTCAACATGGGTTGAAACCACTAGGATAAGAAAACGAACAAGCACATGTGAGAATATATGAGGTACCTCAGTGGCCTCGGGAGAATCACAGAGAACAGACATTCCTGTTATCTGAAAGTTGACATTGTAGGTACATGGTTTCCTACTCCCAAAACATATGTCCTTGGAGATTTGGAAAAGAAATAATTGGTTCTGCTGTCTGCTTGTTGTGTGAGCTCCCGCAAGTTACTTAATGTTTGGTGCCTCAATTTCCTCATCTGCAGAATGGGAATGATACCAGGTATTCATATTATGATGAAATGAGATAATCCACATAAAAGGTTTGGCTTTGTACCTGGTACACAGCAAATTCTCAGCACATGTTACCTGAAGGCTCCATTGGAAGAAAGTAATGAGATCATTTCTTTGCCTTTTAAGCACCTACTAGCAGAAGTATTTACAAAACAACAATAACAAAGACAATTCAACCAAACCACTCTATATATTTTGTAGGATAGGGAATGACAAGCAGGTAGAAGCGGTCATCTAGTAGCAACTGCACTCAGACTACAACAGGATCCTTCATGCAGGACAGCACCTCAGCTGCTAGAGTAAAAGGCGTGGAAGGTGCAAAACAGCCTCTCTAAGAAAAAGAGAAGGGGGGGGGGAGGAGCCAAGATGGCAGAACAGCATGGAAGGTTTTTCTGTCTCGCGTCCATGAAATACAGCCAGACCAACACTACACCATCCTACACACCTAGAAAATTGATTGGAGGATTAACACAACAATCTGCGCAACCTGAACCACAGAATTCAGCAGGTATGTGGTGGGAGACGTGAATTTGAGGAGCAAGAAGCCGCGAAACATAGGGAACCACTTTTGCGGGCGGAGAGACGATGGAGACTGGGGAGGGAGGGAGCTTACGAGAAAAGCATCCCTCCCCAAAAGCAGCTGGAGAGAAAGTGGAAAATTAGAAACTGCCACAGGGACTAAACTAAAAAGGGAGAAAGGAGAAAGGAGAGGGTTTAAATTCCATTAAGACTGTAAACAAGGGAAGCGCAAAGGCTGCAACTCCGCAGCTCCATACCTGGTGGTGCTCTGGTGGGAAGGGCGAATCCTGAGGAGCAGAGTGGGGTCCAGGAGGTTCTCAGGCCACCCGGGTAAAAGCGGTTCCACTTCTGGAAGGACATTTGGTACAGACTGTTGAAGCCACCTGGTCCCAGCAGACCCCAGAAGGCGGCCACATTTGCTGGTGCTGGAACAAAGTCGTTAAGGGTGAAGCCTGGTGCCAGATGTGTTTTGTGATTTTCCATGATCCCTGAAATGCTGCTGCTCCACTATCTCGCAAACTTTTTCTGGGGCGGGCTGGCACCTGGCTGCAGTCTCGGTGCACTGGCAGCTGCAGGGTCCAGCAAGCGTTCCTGGGTGCAGCCAACATTTGGCCATTGCTCATTCTGTCACTGCTCAGTGAGACCCTCCCGCAGAGGGGTGGAGCCGGTCAAAGCCGCAGTCCTTCGGAAGTAAGGGGCCGGGGAAAACAGCCGCATCTGAGACAAAACTCAGAAGAGAGGTATTGCCTGGGGCCTGGTCACGGACAGTGAAGAAGCAGTGGAGGATATCTAAAGACAGGACGGGTGCGGGATTGCTAATCTGGGAGAGCAGACTGGGTAGCTGGCTGCGGCCATTTTCCGCCACTCCCGCGCATGCGCATATGCACTGACAAGCGCCGCAACACTCCACCCCAGTAGGCTAGCAGCGCCATCTAGTGGAGAGCAGAGCTGATACACTGAGCTCCGCCCAACTGGGCCAACCTGGCTCTTCAAGAACACAACTCTCACCGAGGGCTTAATTTATGGACTATAAAGCGCTACATAGACTGACTTCTAGGGGAAAATGAAGCAATTTCAGTCCTACTGCAATCTGTTAGCAGGTTCATCTATTCAATTTTCTTTATTTTTTTTCTTCCTTATTTTCTTTTTTCTTTTTCTTTTAAAATTCTTTTCTTTTTCTTGAATACAGAAAGAGAAAAAATTCATTTTTATTTTCAATTTTTATTAAAAATATTTTTCTTTACATTTTATTACTATATTTTTTACTTTTGTGTAAATTTTTTCAAATTTTACTTTACTTCCATCATTTTTAGTCTACCTCAGTGTATTCACATTTTCAAATTTTCAAACAATTTCCTTTTTTTCTTTCTTTTTCTTTTCTTCTTTTTCATTACTTTTCTTTCTCTTGAATACAAAAAGAGAAAAACTTCATTTTTACTTTCAATTTCTATTAAAAATATTTTTATTTAATTTTTATTACTATATTATTTGCTTTTATGTAAATTTTTTCAAATTCTATTCTACTTCCATCAATTTATTTTAGTCTACTACAGAGTATTCACATTTTCAAATTTTCAAACGATTTCTTTTTTTTCTTCTTTTCTTTTTTATCTTTTTTCTCTTTTTCATTTCTTTATTCTTAAATGCAGAAAAAGAAAAAATTCATATTTATTTTTAGTTTTTATTAAAAATATTTGCCTTTAATTTTTTTCTTTAATTTTTCTTTAATATTTTTCTTTTAATTTTTCTTTCCACACCCAGACCAAAACACACCTAGCATTTAGCATCATCTATTCGATTTGTGTGTGTGTGTGTGTTCTTAATTTTTAATTTTAATATTTTTTGCATTTTAATTTTTTTTAATTTCAATTTTTCTACCTCAGTAATTCCTTTTCTCCCTTCAAAATGACAAAATGAAGGAATCCACCCTAAAAGAAAGAGCACAAAGAAACACAAGCCAGGGATTTAACCAACACAGATACAAGCAAGATGTCTGAACCAGAATTTAGAATCATGATAATAAGAATACTAGCTGCAGTTGAAAATAGATTAGAATCCCTTTCTGCAGAGATAAAAGAAGTAAAATAGCCAGAATGAGATTAAAACTGCTATAACTGAGCTGCAATCACAGATGGATGCTGCAGCAGCAAGGATGGATGAGGCAGAACAGAGAATCAGCAATATAGAGGACAAACTTATAGAGAATAACGAAGCAGAAAAAAGAGAGAAATTAAGGCAAAAGAGCACGATTTAAGAATTAGAGAAATCAGTGACTCATTAAAAAGAAACAACATCAGAATCATAGGGGTCTCAGAAGAGGAAGAGAGAGAAATAGGGGTAGAAGGGTTATGTGAGCAAATCATAGTGGAAAACTTTCCTAACCTGGGGAAAGACACAGATATCAAAATCCAGGAAGCACAGAGGACCCCCATTAGATTCAACAAAAACCAACCATCAATAAGGCATATCATAGTCAGCTTCACAAAATACTCAGGCTAGGAGAGAATCATGAAGCAGCAAGGGAAAAAAAGTCCCTAACCTACAAGGGAAGACAGATCAGGTTTGCAGCAGACCTATCCACAGAAACTTGGCAGGCCAGAAAGGAGTGGCGGGATATATTCAGTGTGCTGAATCAGAAGAGTATGCAGCCAAGAATTCTTTATCCAGCAAGGCTGTCATTCAAAATAGAAGGGAGATAAAAAGTTTACCAGACAAACAAAAATTAAAGGAGTTTGAGACCACTAAGCCAGCCCTGCAAGAAATTTTAAGGGGGACTCTTTGAGGGGAGAAAAGATGAAAAAATACATATATAAATAAATACCAAAAGCAACAAAGACTAGAAAGGACCAGGGAATACCACCAGAAACTCCAACTCTACAAGTATCATAATGGCAATAAATTCATATCTTTCCATGCTTACTCTAAACATCAATGGACTCAATGCTCCAATCAAAAAACATAGGGTAACAGCATGAATAAGAAAACAAGATCCATCTATGTGCTCTTTACAAGAGACCCACTTTAGACCTAAAGACACCTTCAGATTGAAAGTAAGGGGATGGAGAACCATCTATCATGCTAATGGTCAACAAAAGAAAGCCAGAGTAGCCATACTTATATCAGACAATCTAGACTTTAAAATAAAGACTGTATCAAGAGATGCAGAAGGACTTTATATCATAATCAAGGGGTCTATCCACCAAGAAGACCTAACAATTGTAAACATTTATGTGCCAAATGTGGAAGCACCCAAATATATACATCGATTAATCACAAACATAAGGAAACTCATCAATACCATAAGAGTAGGAGACTTCAACACCCCATACACAGCAATGGACAGATCATCTAATCAAAAAATCAACAAGGAAACAATGGCTTTGAATGACACACTGGACCAGATGGACTTAACAAATAGATTCAGAATATTGCATCCGAAAGCAGCAGAAAATACATTCTTCTCTAGTGCACATGGAACATTCTCCAGAATAGACAATATACTGGGACACAAATAAGCCCTAAGTACAAAAAGATCGATATCATACCATGCATATTTTCAGACCACAATGCTATGAAACTCGAAATCAACCACAAGAAAAAATTTGGAAAGGTAACAAATACTTGAAGACTGAAGAACATCCTACTAAAGAATGAATGGGCTAACCAAGCAGTTAAAGAGGAAATTAAAAAGTATACGGAAATCAATGAAAATGATAACACCACAACCCATAACCTCTGGGGCACAGCAAAGGTGGTCATAAGAGGAAAGTATATAGCAATCCAGGTCTTCCTAAAGAAGGCAGAAAGATCTCAGATACACAACCTAACCTTACGCCTTAAGGAGCTGAAAAAAGAACAGCAAATCTAACCCAAAGCCAGCAGAAGACAGGAAATAACAAAGATTAGAGCAGAAATTAATGCTATCGAAACCAAAAAAACACTAGAACAGATCAATGAAAGCAGAAGCTTCTTCCTTGAAGGAATTAACAAAATTGATAAACCACTAGCCAGTTTGATCAAAAAGAAAAAGGAAAGGGCCCAAATAAGTAAAATGCAGAATGAAAGAGGAGAGATCACAACCAACACAACAGAAATACAAACAATAATAAGAGAATATGATGAGCAATTATATGCCAATAAGATGGGCAATCTGGAAGAAATGGACAAATTCCTAGAAACATATACACTACCAAAACTGAAACAGGAAGCAATAGAAAATTTGAACAGACCCATAACCAGTAAGGAAATCGAATTAGTAATCAAAAATGTGCCAAAAAAAAACAGAGTCCAGGGCCAGATGGCTTTCCAGGGGAATTCTACCAAACATTTAAGGAAGAGTTAACACCTATTCTCTTGAAACCGTTCCAAAAAATAGAAATGGAAGGAAAACTTCCAAACTCTTTCTATGAAGCCAGCATTACCTTCATTCCAAAACCAGACAGAGACCCCACTAAAAAGGCGAACTATAGACCAATTTCCCTGATGAACATGGATGCAAAAATCCTCAACAAGATATCAGCCAACCAGATCCAACAATACATTAAAAAAATTATTCACCATGACCAAGTAGGATTTATACCTGGGATGCAGGGCTTGTTCAATATCTGCAAAACAATGTACGTGATTCATCACATCAGTAAAAGAAAGGACAAGAACCATATGATCCTCTCAATAGATGTAGAGCAAGCATTTGACAAAATACAGAATCCTTTCTTGATAAAAACCCTCAAGAAAGTAGGGATAGAAGGAGCATACCTCGAGATCATAAAAGCCATATATGAACAACCCAATGCTAATATCATCCTCAATGGGGAAAAACTGAGAGATTTCCCTCTAAGGTCAGGAACAAGACAGGGATGTCCACTCTCACCACTGGTATTCAACATAGTATTGGAAGTCTTAGCTTCTGCAATCAGACAACACAAAGAAATAAAAGGCATCCAAATTGGCCAGGAGGAGGTCAAACTTTCACTCTTTGCAGATGACATGATACTCTATATGGAAAACCCAAAAGATTCCACAAAAAACTGCTAGAACTGATTTATGAATTCAGCAAAGTGGCAGGATATAAAGTCAATGCACAGAAATTGGTTGCATTTCTATACACCAACAATGAAGCAACAGAAAGAAAAATCAAGGAATTGATCCCATTTACAGTTGCACAAAAAACCATAAAATACCTAGGAATAAATCTAACCAAAAAGGTGAAAAATCTATACGCTGAAAACTATAGAAAGCTTATGAAAGAAATTGAAGAAGACACACACACAAAAAAAGGAAAAAGATCCATGCTCCTGGATAGAAAGAAGAAATATTGTTAAAATGTCGACACTACCCAAAGCAATCTACATATTCAATGCAATCCCTATCAAAATAACACCAGTAACCTTCACAGAGCTAGAACAAATAATCCTAAAATTTGTATGGAACCAGAAAAGACCCGGAATAGCCAAAGCAATCTTGAAAAAGAAAACCAAAGCAGGAGGCATCACAATCCCGGACTTCAAGCTATACTACAAAGCTGTAATCATCAAGACAGTATGGTACTGGCACAAGAACACACACTCAGATCAATGGAACAGAAGAGAGAACCCAGAAATGGACCCACAAACGTATGGCCAACTAATCTTTGACAAAGCAGGAAAGAATATCCAATGGAATAAAGACAGTCTCTTCAGCAAGTGGTGCTGGGAAAACTGGACAGCGACGTGCACAAGAATGAACCTGGGCCACTTTCTTACACCATACACAAAAATAAACTCAAAATGGATGAAAGACCTCAATGTAAGACAGGAAGGCATCAAAATCCTTGAGGAAAAAGCAGGCAAAAACCTCTTTGATCTTGGCTGCAGCAACTTCTTACTCAACATGTCTCCGCAGGCAAGGGAAACAAAAGCAAAAATGAACTACTGGGACCTCATCAAAATAAAAAGCTTCTGCACAGCGAAGGAAACAATCAACAAAACTAAAAGGCAACCGGCAGAATGGGAGAAGATTTTTGCAAATGACATATCAGATAAAGGGTTAGTATCCAAAATCTATAAAGAACTTATCAAACTCAACACCCAAAAAACAGATAATCCAGTGAAGACATGGGCAAAAGACATGAATAGACACTTCTCCAAGGAAGACATCCAGATGGCAACTGACACATGAAAAACTGCTCAACATCACTCATCATCAGGGAAATACAAATCAAAACCACAATGAGATACCACCTTACACCTGTCAGAATGGCTAACATGAACAACTCAGGCAACAACAGATGTTGGTGAGGATGCGGAGAAAGAGGATCTCTTTTGCATTGTTGGCGGGAATGCAAGCTGGTGCAGCCACTCTGGAAAACAGTATGGAGGTTCCTCAAAAAACTAAAAATAGAACTACCCTATGACCCAGCAATTGCATTACTAGACATTTATCCAAAGGATACAGGTATGCTGTTTCATAGGGACACCTGCTCCCCAATGTTTATAGCAGCACTATCAACAATAGCCAAAGTATGGAAAGAGCCCAAATTTCCATCGATGGATGAATGGATAAAGAAGATGTGGTATACACACACACACACACACACACACACACACACACACACACACAATGGAGTATTACTCGGCAATCAAAAAGAATGAAATCTTGCCATCAGCAACTACGTGGATGGAACTGGAGGGTATTATGCTAAGTGAAATTAGTCAGAGAAAGTCAAAAATCATATGACTTCACTCATATGAGGACTTTAAGAGACAAAACGGATGAACATAAGTGAAGGGAAACAAAAATAATATAAAAACAGGAAGGGGACAAAAGAGAAGAGACTCATAAATATGGAGAACAAACTGAGGGTTGCTGGAGGGGTTGTGGGAGGGGGAGTGGACTAAATGGGTAAGGGGCATTAAGGAATCTACTCCTGAAATCATTGTTGCACTATATGCTAACTACTTTGGATGTAAATTTAGAAAAGAAAATTTAAAAAAAGAAAAAGAGAAAGAGTAGCTGGTGCAAACGTGTGTGTGATATTGCTGTTGTTTCAGTTGAAGAAATTTGATTATATATACAAGCTGATAGGAAAGAGCCAAAAGAGAGGCAGTGGGGAAACTGCAGGTGAGGGAGGAGTATTTGATGGAGCCATGACCTGGAAATGGCAGAAACTCATGTGGCAGGATCAGCGTCGAATGCAGTAGGGCACAGTCTCACTGCCATAGAAGGAAAGGGCATTAGGAAGTGTAAAGTGTATTCTGCAAGGCAGAATAGTGAGCTGAGCCAGTTCTCCCTTGTCAGTCCTTATTTTCCTTGTGAAATAACAGCTGAGGTCATCTGCAGAGGTTGGAGAGGGAGGAAGCCAGGAGGGGAGTGGAGAGTTTTCAATAGCTTTAGGGATGTCCCAAGAGTTCTGAAGTATCCCTCACTGCAGTAAGTCATTTAGATGGTATTCTTGATTTGTCTTCTTGGCAGATTCTTGAAAATTTGTGGCCATTTTGGAGATAATTAGTTTTCCAAATAGATCCCGCTCTGGGAGAACCAATATTGCATTCTTTTAATGCAGGCTTTATAAATAACAATAAAACATTCTGCCATCTAACCATAAAGAAGAGACCCACATAAAGTCCTCCCTTCATTGAAAAGGGAGATGTTATCTTCTAAAACTGTGCTGCAAATATCATTCCCTCCAATACATTATGCGTTTCTACTAAATATCTGTCTTTTGGTGGGGGAAGCAGGGGTTAAAATTTGCAGTTTTAGAACCAACGTTTTTATTTCTATTTCTAAGCAATTAACCTTGTTTTTCTTTGAGGGGACAGACAAGATTTTTTTTTTTAATTTGAGAGAGAGAGAGAGAGAGAGAGAGTGTGCAAGCAGGGGAGGGGCAGAGAGATGGAGACAGAATCTGAAGCAGGCTGCAGGTTCTGAGCTGTCAGCACAGAGCCCAACATGGGGCTTGAACTCAGGAGCAGTGAGATCATGACCTGAGCTGAAGTCAGATGCTTAACCAACTGAACCACCCAGGCACCCCAGATAAGATATTTTTAATAAAAAACACTATACAGCATACAGAAAAATATAAGCAAAAAATGTAGATATATATGCTAAAAGCCAACCACCTTTCTTATATTCCTGACTTGACCCTATGGAAAAAAAGTGTTCTACCTTGTCAGAACTAATGAAAAAAAGGTCAAAGAGCTGAGTAGAGATAATGAAAAGATGCATAAAAACAATTGAGAGAGATGAGGAAAGCACTTTGCCCGTGGAATTTATGCTGAAGGCCATAAGCAGGCCAGACCTGGAAATACGGTTGAAAGCTTAAAAGGTACAGTGATAAGGAAACCTAGCAAAGGCCATGAAACAGCTCTTCAGGGGTCTAATCACAAGTGCTGGAGAGGATTAGAGCCTCAACAAATATAGTGCTACTCTAGCGAAAGGCAAAAACAAAATGGAAGCATTTGCCTCCCAAAGGAATCAGAAACCCTCTTGATCTGGAAAAAAGAGAATTATAATGTAGAGAAAATAATACTTTTTTTTTAATTAATCAGTACTCAGTGTAGCTCTAATTGTCTGTTGCTATATTTTTTCTTCATGTCATTATAGAATTCATTTCATTAAAAATGTTTAAATGATATGAACCTTGGCCATGTAAATATGTAGAAGGTATACATACACACATGTATAGATGTTATCAATTCCTTCTCTTTTTTAATGTTTCATTCAAAGGATCTATAGGTAATAACCTATGGCAGACCAAATTGTTGTTCAAAATTGCGAGATTGTATGTTCTTACTGCCCTGCTGTCAGGTTTGGCCATATGACCTGCTCTGTCAAGTGAAAAGTAAGCAGAAGTGATACATGTCTGTGCAGAAAGAAGTTAACAGCAGGCCTGAGTCTGCTAGACTTAGAAAGACTTGCATGCAAGGTTGGCCCTTGAATGGTACTGGGGAGCTTGGTATGGGGAAAGTTGCTGTCATTCTCTGGTAAGAATGACTCACTGCATCTAAACTGTGCCAATGATGTGGCTTATGCTTAATACATGCTTTCCCTTGGGGAATCCAGGATTGTGGTACATGCTAGGCAGAGGGTGCCTGCATGACCATCCCCCAGTAAAAACCCTGGGTGCTGCATCTCTAATGAACTTCCCTGGTAAATAGCACTGCACACGTGGTGTCACAATTTGATGCAGATGGAATTAAATGGACCCTGTGTGACTCCACTGGGAGAGGACTTTTGGAGACTTGCACCCGTTTCCTCCAGGTTTTATCCCATGCACCTTTTCCTTTGCTGATGTTGCTTCAGAGCCTTTCTCAGTCGTAAATCAACACTCTGTGACCACCTGCCGTCAGACCTTGTAGTGAATCGCCAAATCTAGGGCTATCTTGAGGATCCAAGACAGTGTTGCTTTTGGAAAGTCCTTAATGAGTTTTTTCCTCTCTCATGACAAGTAACACTGCCCTAAGTAGAGGCTGCTCTGTCTTCTGGGTCTCAGAGTGAAGATGATATGACAAAGCCATAGCCAACCTGAAGCCGACTTACGTGAGCAAAAAACAAAAACAAAAAAAAAAAAAAAAAACAACCAAACAACAACAACAAAAACAAACAAACAAACAAAACTCAGATATTATAAGCCTGTAAGATTTTGGAGTTTCCATCACCACAGCAAAGCCTAACCTTTTCTGACTGGTATATAATCCCAGTGATACTCTCGTATTATTTACCTTGATCATCCCCAAACCCCATGAAGTGTGGCAGCCAGGTGATGATATCTCTATGCTAGAAATTAGCTGGACCTCATATCTTCCCCCAATTCACATGACATTAGATACATAGATCTCTACTCACTGTGAAGCATAGTTCCGTGCTGTTGCCCATGCAAGAAGCACAGGAATAGCAAATTAGTCACTGCAACTTAGAACACTCACAGTTACAATCTGAGGTTCTTATTAGTGATTACTGTGTTGTTTTTTTCCACCCACAGCATTTGAATAGGCATAGATGTCTTTCTAAGTTTCTGGCTATCCATCAGTTTAATCTGTCCTGGCAGATAATAATTTCTTTGAGACAATCTCATCAGACCACAGAATTAGATATGATTCATGCCACATAGCCTATATTTGAAATCGTACTGAATTTAACATAAACTTAAAATTTGGTAAAATCCAACTTATTAATTCTCTATTACTGCATAATCATTTCTGTATTACTTCAAAATACACGGGCTTAGAACAGCAATAATATTTATTATCTCAAACAATTTCCGCCGGCCAGCAATTCTGGAATATCTTAGCTGAGGGTCCTGTCTCAGGACTTCTCATCAGTTTGCAATCAAGATTTGGACCAAGGCTGCAGTCACCTTCAGGCTTACTTAGAGCTGGAGAATCTGCTACATGGTTGCCAAGGTGATGCTGTCTGTTGCAAAGAGGCCTTGGCTCCTCATCACATGTTTTGCTGTTGGGCTGCTTGAGTATCCTCATGACATGACACCTGGCTTCCTCCATGGTAAAGGATCCAAAGAAAGCTCACATCCAAGGGGAGAGAAGTTAGACTCCAAGTTTTGAGGAGTATCGAAGAATCTGTGAACGTATTTTAAGTACACCACATCTATGTAGATAATTATTATTGCTGTTTATGAATATGCTCAGTTCTCCCTGACAGTGGGCACAGTGTAAACATTTGCATTTATTGGTCCTTAGGACAGGTGGGGCCATGTGGCTAGCTCCAGCCAATAAATAGTGAGTGGACTAGTCATTAAATACTTTTGGAAAATTGGCTATTTATACGGGAAAAGAAAAGAAGACATACCTACATGATGTCATTTGCAAAAATAAAACGCAGATGAATTAAAGAAGAAAAGAAGATTTACTCCTGAAATCATTATCGCACTGTATGTTAACTAACTTGGATTTAAATACAATTTTTAAAAATTAAAAAAAATAAATAAAAATAAAGCTCCTAAAAATAAAGAGGTAAAGAAGAAAAATGGCAATGTGAAAATTTTAAAAGAAAAGTTCTAATAGTTTATCACATTGAGGAAGGTGAGAATTTCTTAAGACACAAAAAATATAAAGGTAACATTTCTCTTAACACGGCATAACCAACAAATCGAAAGGTAAGACACAAATTTGGAGAAGACATACACAATCCATGTAATCAGTAAAGAATCCAGAATATATACAGAAGTCAAAGGAAACCATAAGGAAAAGGATAATAAACCAGTGAAAAATAAATAAATAATGCATATGATAAGAGAAGTCACAGAAGAAGAGAGGGATACTGCTCCATGTCACAGATAAACCAGGGAAATGCAAACTAAACTACAAAGAGATACCATTTCATGTTTGTCAGATGGGCAAAAATGAATAAATCTGAGAGTACTAATTCTTAGCTGGATAGCAGTTGCTGGTGCAAATGCAGATTGGGATAAGTGCTATGGAGAACAGCAGAACAAGAGCCAATAAAATCAAACATGTGAATAGTCTACGACCTAGAAATTCCACTTCTAATTCCACGTTCTTGACCTTGGAAAAGCACAAGGGCCATATGTAAATATATGATGCATGTTGATAAAATCTCAAAAAATCAATAATGAGTGAAAAGGTAACTAACAAAGAGACATTCATAATATCATTTCATTTATATAAATTTTAAAACATATAAAAAATGCCATATAGTGTTAGTGAATAAATACATATGCAGAAAAGGTAAAGAAACTTATATGCATTTCAAGGTGGAAGTTTCTCCTGGTAAAAAGGATAAGACAAGTGATTGGGGAATGGAAGAGAGATGGTTTGCTATATGAGGCATGCTTTTTCTATTCTCTTAAAAGAGATCTGAGTGGATATAGCAAGATATTACCATCTACTTAATACTGGTAGTGAATTCTTGTTATTGTTATTTTCCGTATTTTTCAATGTGTTTGGAAAATTTCAAAGTTGAAACCTAAAATTTCATTATAGGGAAACCACAGATTAGATTATCTCAATCTCTTATTATATAAAATCTATGATTCTAACAGGGAGAAGAGCAACCCCTAAATTATGATAAGTGATTCATAAGATCCTAGCCTACATTAGTGACACCTGTCAAATGGGTTCTGTATATGACACAGCAAAGCTGCAGTCCCTAAAGCAGGACTCACTGATGCCCATAGCCCAGAAAAATTCTCAGACCACCCAAAGTTCTGTCTCCTTACAATAAGATAATACCATTATATCAGTTCTGAAAAATATCATTCCACTCATCTACCAGTATCCTCTTTTTTAAAATTATTTAAAAATGTTTATTTATTTTTGAGGTAAAGAGAGGCAGAGCTCCAGCGGGGGAGGGAGGGAGACACCGAATCTGAAACAGGCTCCAGGCTCTGAGCTGTCAGCACAGAGCTGGACCCAGGGCTCGAACTCACAAACTGCGACATCATGACCTGAGCTGAAGTCAGACACTTAACCAACTGAACCACCCAGGCGACCCATCTATATGTATCTTCTTATAAGAACCAAAGTGTTTGCACCTTACTGAATGTTTCTATGTTGTCAAGCCAGCAATAAAATAAAATGTCTTTTTCAAAAGAGGTATGTTTAAGGCATGCCGTTCCTTCTTTCCCACAAAACCAATCCACTTACATTTAAATTTATTAGGAATAAAAATACATATAAATCTCCACCATCTCCTAATTTCCTAAAGAAGGTTTTGGAGAGAGTGGAAAATATGTGTATTATACTTTAACTATAACGATCACTTCCTGGACACAGCTGGATTACAAGGAGCTGTGAAATTGCTCAATTAAAAAAAAAATTCAACAGTTCTAGTTTTGCTGACAAGAGAAAGGTCCAACCTTGTCTCTCAGGAAAGAATTTCTAACCACATTTTGGGCTGGATGGGACTGAATAGCATAGCTAAGCATCCAATCTCCCAGATGCTTATTCTGAATAAATCTCCAAACTTTGAAGGGATCGCCTGGGAGCTAATCTTTTCAGCTTTGAGCTTGAGTCAGCCAATAATAACAATAAAATAGAAAGTCGATCCATTTCCCAGTTTTTCTCTCCCTTATCATATAATACCAAGAGCAATACTAATTTAAGCTGCAATGTTTTTTGCATTGAGTGTGATTGTGCATGTGTGAATAAGTGTGTGCATGTGTGTAAACATGTATACCTTCGTCCAAAAATACATTTTTTATCAGAAGGCACAGAGGTCTCTCTCAGTAACAAAGGTTTGCAAGTCTCCTCAATAAGGACTGTGTTATGATCTGGGCCACAAAATAAAGGAATAAATTACTAAATTATCCTACTCATAAACTATCCATTATAATGAGCCCAAACTTCATGATTATTTTTTTAAATCACTTTCTTTTATTTGCTTGTCATTCACTTATTCAGTAGTAAATCAATAGTCACTGAGTACATAAACTGAGCAGATTCTATATTAGGTATTTCATAGTCAAGCCTATGGGATTATAAAGCAACATGTCATTTCCTGTTTTCCATATCAAGTAAACTGCAGGAAAATTAAGTCACAGATATCGTAGTGAGAGATATTATTTCGGTCATATATTTTCTGATCCCTGGAAATGGTGATAACTCTCCATCACTGTAGTCAATGTTCAGCCAGTAACTCAGCAAAATTAGAGAGAATGTGACAACAAGAAGAAATCAAAATGATTTGTAAAGCAACAATTCATCACATTTTCAAGGAAAAGCACACAGTATCCTGAAATGAAAGCCATTAGAGGGAAAATGTATTTCATTAGCTTGGTTTTATAAGGATGGTTAGGTTATAAAACCAGTTTGCCTTGCTTTAATCCTTCTCCTCCACTCTCTGTTATATATCCTCATGTTATTACAGAAGTTTCATGATTGCCTTGGAATCTTTATGAGAAGGGGAAAAAATGTCCCAAAACATTTTCTGGAATATTGTTTGACAGACAGGATTATATTTGACACTTCACTTCCTCTCCCTCAGAAATTTCAACAGAAATCCAAACCTTCACTTGCCTCATAAACACTTTATACAGTTATATACAGTGAGTGTGCAAATTCATATGCAGTACAGTTATACACGTCCATATGCAGTACAATATGATGGCATCAATTCTCAGACTGTCACCACACTCATGACGCAAACAGTGAAGATTGAAAATTTATGTGTGTGTCTGTGTGAGTATGCATATATGTTAGCATGTGTGTATGCATGCATGTATAGAGGGACAGAGAGAGAAAGAGAAATTGGAAAACTGAAAGAGAGGGAACAGTTTGAAATGAAATAAAATGACAACAATCCCTCATGGATTAGTATGTAACAAGTTAAAATTTATGGTAAAAATTGTGGGGTAAAAAGAAAAAGAGTTGGAAATGACTACTTTTTAAATAAATGAATTGAACTGAGAAAAAATTGGTAGTGCTTCTTAACCAGGGGAATAGGTACAATACTACCAATAAAGTGATAACTCTATGAATAAAATGGCCAGGGAGGTGGTCTTGGCATGTGCTTTGGAATGACAGCACCACCAATGTTGTAGAATGTCTCACTGTGTTCCTCCCTTGGCCAAAGGTACTTTTCAGAGATAACCTAAAGGTATTTTATTTTATTTTCAGAGATACCTGAAACTTATAAACTGCTATGTTTTCTGACTCTAATATCAGAACACTGAAATAAAAAAACCCTAAATCTGCACGTTGAAAGGGCATACATATCCTGGTGGAAAAACTATAGAATAATCAATACTATAACACAATTTGGTAAAACTATTAGGCTTTAAGTTTGAGAAAGCACTGCCATCCAGGCCAAAAATAAAGCTGCCAAAGGCTGAATATAAACAGGCTTGTTTTGTATTACTAATAAGAACTTTCATAATTCAGCTAGCAGGGGAAATATTATCTATGTGAATGTCTATTTCTGTATGTGTGGGAAATATCTAAAGAATAGGCACCATATTCTTTTAGTGGTGTTGTAGTAGTGATCTTTGAGGATCAGAAGTGACCTTGCAATTTTGTTTTTTCTTATTTGTTTTCTAGTTTCAGCAATGTATGTATTGCTTTGTAATAATAAAATGTTATTAAAATAAGAATAAAATCATAAAATCATAAAAAATAGATAAGAAGAAGACAGTGGAACACACTCTAAAAGGCAGGAAACAAGACACAGAAAATATGTAAATAAAATAGTTTGATTTTAATTTTTTAAATATTTATTTTTGAGAGAGACAGAGAGCAAGAGTGCGCACGCACGCAAGTGGGGGAGGGGCAGAGAGAGAGAGAGGGAGACACAGAATCCAAAGCAGGCTCCAGGCTCTGAGCTGTCAGCACAGAGCCCGACAGGGGGCTCGAACCCATGAACCTGAGATCATGACCTAAGCCAAAATCAGATGCTCAACTGACTGAGCCACCCAGGTGCCCATAAAATAGTTTGATTTTAAATGCTACAGACATCCATGTATTTTGAGGGAAAAATGGAATTTAAAAATCAAAAAACAAGAAATAATTGGAGAAGCCATTTTAAAATGGATGACAGTAAATATTGTATCATTCTGAGAACAGATATAATAAATGCAGAAATAAATAAATTACAAATACAAAATATAATGATACCAGTATGTGAAGTAAAATATAAAGTTATAATTTAAATATTAAAATTTAGGAAGTGAGTTCCAGAAAATAGAGGAAAAAAGATTGATATTTTTTCATCTTTCATAGTATACAGTCAATAGTGTCTATATATGGATGGTAAATAAAGTAATAGGGATTTTGGGATATTTAAATGTATAAATACATGCCCAGGAAAAACAAAACCATGAAAATATGGAGAAGCAAGGAAGGGTTGATAATATTCCAAATACTGTAGAAAATTATGATAATTATACCACTACTAATCAGAGTTTTTGAAATATAGCTAAAGCAATACTCAGTGGAAATTTATGCCATGTTACTGAAGAACGAGTACTGAAGATAAGGGAATAAAATGAAAAAAAAATGAATACAGAATATAAAAATATCCTAACAAAAGTATTTTAGTAAAAACTAAGGTAAAGGTAAAAATTATTTCTATGAAGTAAATAAAATAAGTAAATAAAATAATGAACAGAGACAAGAGGTGCTTCTAGGAAATGGAGAAAACAACACAATAGATAAGCCATCAGCAAATCTGATAAAGAAAAAGGAAGAAAGCACAAATTTGCAAAATTAGACATAATAAATGGGAGAATAATGGTTAGCAAAAATATTTTGTAAATTTTTTCATGTAAATTTGAATTACCTGGATGAAATAGATGTTTTAGAAAAAAATTACAAAAATTAATTCTAGAAAGCTAAAATCGAGCAATTACATTTAAGAGTGCTCGGATTCTGGTAAGAGTCTGATAAGAACTTGCCCTTTAATGAAAAAAGTCCAGAATGCTTTAAAAATTAAAAAGTTGAATACATCTGTAGATGGAACAGATAATTTCAGTGCCATTTGCATTGTTCCAGAACATAAAAAGTAAAAGAAATTCTCCAAGTAATTTTTCTTAAAGCCTCATAATATTGTCACCCAAACTTGACATAGATAGCCCACAAAAAGAACTACAGACCAATCTCATTTATAATAAATAACAATGAAAATATTCTAAATAAAACAGCAAATGCTCTTCAGTGGTACATTTAAAGATCAATAGATGATAAACAAGTAAGTAGGGTTTATTCACAAATATAAGCATGATTGATGGGAACCAATAATAGGAAACCAATTAATATAATTCATCATAATAGGCAAAGCTAAAAATGATGTGTCAACTCTGTAGATAACAAAAAGTAGTATTTATAGCAAAATTCAAGTTTCTGACTGAATTTGGAATACACCTCTTAACAATTGGTATACATTTGATAACAGATATTTGTTAGAAGACTGTCAGTAAATATTCTTTGTGGTTAAACATCAACAGCTTACTTATTAAAGTCAAGAACAAGGTGATATTTTTCTTTAAATGTTTTATTTAGTATTGTCCTGAAAGCACCAATCAATTCAGTTACTTAAGAGAAAAAAATGAATTTTAGAGGAAAGTAGTAACAAAATTATCTACAGATGATATAATTACATATCTGAAAAATCCTAAAAAAAAAAAAACAGAGGAAAGAAGGGAGGAAATCACAAAATATTTGTCAGTTAGCTATTACAAAATTGGTATTCTAAAAATCTAATCGCTTTCCTATACATAGGGAAGATCCTATGTACCAACACCAACACTCACGTAACACTTACTTGCATCCTAGTGATAAGCAAGAAACGAGGAAACCTCAAAAAAATTTTTTTAAAGTAATTAATTTATTTGGGGGGGAGGAACAGAGAGAGAGGGAAAGAGAGGATTCCAAGTCAGCTTGCACTGTCAGCACAGAGCCAGACACAGGGCTATTACTCAGGAAATGTGAGATCACGACCTGAGCCGAAATCAAGATGCTTAACCAACTGAGCCACCCAGGCGCCCCTCAAAATTTTCTTAACGACATAAAAATATGAACTAATGGAAATTATATACCATATTCGGGGTTAAGAATATTCCACAGTAAACATTTTTGTTTCCTATAAATTAATCTAACTATTTGGTGTGATATCATTAAGAATAACAACATTTTCTGATAAAGAGACAAAATTTTAAAGTCTAATTACTGGAGAACTTTTTGCTAAGTGAAATAAATCAGACACAAAAGAAAAGTATTGCATGGCCTCACTTATATGTGGAATCTAAAAACACTGGTTCTTAGAAGCAGAGTACAAGGATGGTTACCAGAGACAAGGAGATGAAGGAAATGGGGAGATGCTGGTCAAAGTGCACAAAGTTGCAGTTGTATAGGATGAATAACTTCTAGAGATCGAATGTGCAGAATGGCCACTAGAGTTAAAGATACTGTATTAGAGGGGCACCTGGGTGGCTCAGTCAGTTAAGCATCTGACTTTGGCTCAAGTCATGATCTTGTGGTCTGTGGATTCAAGCCCTGCTTTGGGCTCTGGGCTGACAGCTGAGAGCCTGGAGCCTGCTTGGGATTCTGTGTCTCCCTCTCTCTCTGCCCCTCTCCTGCTCGCACTCTGTCTCTCTCTCTCTGAAAAATAAATAAACATTAAATATTTTTTAAAAATACTGTATTAGATACCAGAAATGTGCTAAAAGAGTAGGTCTCAGGTGCTTTCACTACACACACACACACACACACACACACACACACACATACACACACGGTAACCATGTGAAGGGATGGACATGCTAATTAGCCTGACTATAGTAATCATTTCACTGTGTGTGTGTGTGTGTGTGTGTGTGTGTATATATATATATATATATATATATACATATATATCAAAATATCATGTTTTCTATCTTACATTTATACAAGTTGTATTTTAAAATTAATTTAAATTTTTAAAAAAGTTCAACTGGAAAAAATAAATATGTGAGAATATCAAGAAAATTCTGAAATAAAATAGTAATGGGGGAGGGGGAGGAGGAAGGCCCAGGTAGCCAGACTATAGAGTGGTTACAAAAAGTCCAGTAATATGTGCAAGTAGATATGACAATTTACTGTATGCAAAAAGTGGAAATGGGAGACATTATTCAATAAATTTTGATGGGACCATCAGCTACTTAAACTAAGAATAAAGCTGAATTTTTCCTTCACTCTTTGTATCAAAATAATTTCCAACTGAAGTAAACATCAAAGGGAAAATAATGAAATCATGCCCATAATAAAGAAATTATCCCAAAATTTCGAAATCCTGAAGTCGAACAACTTTTTAAATCGAGGCTAGAAAATCCAGAAACCGTTAGAGAACATGCTGGTAAATTACTCTTCATAAAAATTTAAAACTTGTGTGTGGTTAAAACTGAGTAGTGTAAACAAAGACAAAAGCCAAAAAACAAACTGGAGAATATTTGCAACATATTCAAAGGTAAAATGCTATTTTCCTTAAAATATAAAACTCTCCTAAAATCAATAAAGAAAAATACCCCAAATCCTCTTTAAAATATAGATTAATAGGCATTTCTCTCAAAAGTAAACACATATGGCTTACATGCAGATGGAAGGATGCCCAATCCCTCTCACAAATAAATGCAAATTAAAGCAAAATAAAGATAGTAATTTTTAGCTGCCAGATTGGCAATAGTTTGATAGTATACAGTCTTGGCAAGATTGTGAGGAAAAAGGCATTATCCACACTGGCAATGGGTGTACACATTGTCATAACTTCCTTAGAAGGCAATTTGATAGTATCTATAAAAACTAAAAATGTGTATATCTTCCAACTCAGAAATTTGATTTTGAGGAATTTATTCCACAGACAGACTTGCACGTGTGTGCAACTGTGAAGGTGCAAAAAATGTTTTTAAGCATGGTTTTGTGTGTGTGTGTGTGTGTATATATATTATATATATATATATATGTGTATATATATTATATATATATATATATATATATATCACTGAGAGCAACTTAAGTTGATACTTAAGTATCAACATGATTAGGATATTAACTGAGCATGAGCTCTGAGGCTTTACTGCCTCATCTAATATCTGGATGGTTCTACCACTTATTAGCTCTGTGACCTTGAACAAATTCCTAAACAATCTGTGCCTCAGTTTCCTAATCTGTAAAGTGGTACTAAAAGGAGTATCTATTTCATAGAGTTGTTAAGATTAAATGAATTAACACATATACAGTGCTTATGATACAGTATGTGTCATATGTTCATAAAAATATACATACATATACAATTTATATGTACATATATACATGCATGGATACATACACAATTATAATATTTTAAAATTATTTTAAAACAGCATAAGTTCATTGTTGATAGGTAAAAATCTCCAGGATATACTGTTACTCTCAAAAAATAAGATAAAGAACACAGTGGGTCCTATGTTCCTATATATGTCCAAAAAGATATGTGTTCACATAAAGCTTCAAAAGGATATGTGAGCATCTAAATGTATCACACGTTTCCTACAGGATGAACAAGAAAGTGCTGATGATTGTTGCCTATTGGGGAAAGGGTTCAAGATGTGAGTCAGAAGCAGATACAGATGTTCCCTGACTTATGATGGTTCAACTTATAATTTCTTGAAGAAGGGATATGCGCTCAAACCATACTTTGAATTTTGATCTTTTTCCTGGTTAGTGATTTACAGTATGATATGCTGTCTTGGTGCAGGGCAGCGTCAGAAAGCCTCAGCTCCCAGTCTGCCACACAATCACAGATAAATAATCCACACACCTATAACCATTCTGTTTTTCTTTTTTAATAAAGTATTCAGTAAGTTAAATGAAATATTCAACATTTCATTATTTTAAAAAAGGCTATGTGTTGGATGATTTTGACCAACTGTATGTAGGTCAGCATTAAGTGTTCTGAGCACATTTAAAGTAGGCTAGGCTGAGCTGTGCTGTTCAGTAGGCCAGGTATATTAAATGCATTTTTGACAGGATATTTTAAATTTATGATGAATTTATTGGGATGTAACTACATCACAAATCAAGATCTGTATTTTAGTGTATATTTTTGTATGGCTTGAAATTTTTAACTTGGGAATAGATTAATTTCATAAGTTACAAATATAGGTAGTTATATATTTTTTAACGAAACCAACTGCTAATCAAAGAAGTACCCACATTAAACCATATAGGTTTCAGCATTGTTCAGGAATAATGTCACTGCACAATTTTCCTCTTCCACTTGCTCTATGGGATACCCTTCAATTACATTACCTATGATAATTCCAGAAAACAGAACAATTAGTGTCATGAAAACACTTTTGTGTTTTGTGATTACATTTTTAGCAGCTGCTATTTCCAAAAAAGTCTCAAGCATAAAAATAGAAAGTGGTGGTGATTCCCCACCCAAGTCCTTAGCCCCCTCAAACAGATCCCACAATTGCTTCCTGTACTCAATCCCAAATTAGAGCTCAAGTGACTTGCCCTTCCTTGGCCTTCCATTGTTATATACAGTTAAAGGGCTGACTACTTACAAGTATCCTCTAAGTGAGCTATTAAAGTTTATGAGAAGTTGGAGCTATTTTAAATTATATTAATATTCTACAATTCCATTATCACTCAATTCTTTTCCACAGAAAAATGAAAATGAAAATGAATAGGATAGGATAGGCAGGCCATAGCACCTGTCTTCATTTCCTATTGCTGAGTAGGAAATGACCACAAACTTATAACAATACATATTTATCATCTCACAGTTTCCATAGGTCAGGATTCTGGGCACAGCTTAACTGGGTCCTCTGATCAGGACCTCACAAGGCTGCAGTGAAGGTGTCTACTAAATTGTGTTCTCTTCTGGAGCTTGGGTTTCTTTTCCAAACTCATTCAGGTTGTTGGGATTTCCTGCAGTTGTATGATTAAGATCTTGCTAGCAGTTGGCTATAGACTGCTCTCACATCCCAGAGGACACACTAGTTATTTGCCACGAGTTTGCCTACATTGACTGTCCCACAATATTCAGCTTACTTATTTTAGGCCAGAGAATCTCTCACTCTGAGCTGCGGAAAAGGAATTTTATGTAACATTGCATAATCACAGGAGTGATATCCCAGCACCTTTGCCATATAGTGTAAGCTAATCAAGGGAATTGAATCCTTTTGCCATATTCTACTGGCCAGAAGTAACCACAGGTGCATCCTGCATTCAAGGGGAAGGATTATACAAGAGCGTGACTCTCTGAAGTCATCTTAGTGTATGTCAGCCACAGCATCCCATCTGAGAAGTCAGTTGGGAATGTTTGAAAATTATTGCCAATTAAAGAGGTTGTCAGGATAAATAAAATGAAATAAAATAAAATAAAATAAAATAAAATAAAATAAAATAAAATAAAATAAAATAAAATAATGTGATATACTTATAGATGAGCACAATTCCAACATCTGCCAGAAGCTGCAATGTGGTGATGTTTATTAAAATACTACGTGGTAGTTCAGGAACAGTAAGTAAATATTTTTGTGAATAAAGAAAACTTGGATGACCATGTAATGAATACCATAAACTGTTTTAATTTTTGCCTTCTAACCTATGCCGGCAGGAACATTTTTAACAAACACAAACACACACAAAGGCCATGCTTCCAGAAATTATATTCTACTGCAACTCAAACATGACATTTGGATATAATCCTTCTGGGAAATTCTTGTTGTTGTTTTTTTTTAATGTTATTCCTTCAAATGCCAACACTCAAGAAGATGGCAGTCACCTGTTCAGAGACAGGTTGGGAAGATAATATCCAGGGTACTTACAGGTTACGAGGTCTCCTTATCCCTTCCTCCTCTCCTTTCCAGTTATCTCTAGAGATGTCCTCTTCTCCAGTCACTGAATTTATCTGAGAGAGATTAGAATTATCAAATTCAACTGAGCCCTGAAAGATTTAATTAGTCATCTTCTGGGAATAAGTATCAACTTTTGGTTAGAAGTTGGTTAAAAAAATAATAATTAAATTCACGGTCTGTAGGAAATTATTATAGGCTGGTTAATAAATTATATTTATTTATAAGTGTAATTTAAATATCAACATAGTTTACCCTTGAGAACTACAGAGGCTGAAACGGGCTTACGCATTTCAATAGAGATATGAAGGAAATACACATTGACTTCAGTGAATGAAAACTCCTATACTTGGCTTTTCTTCTTGTAAATTTCAGGGGAAGGGGGTGTTTAAGGCCTCAGAACATCTAAGGTCAGAATATCCACCTGTACGAATGTGGATCACTATTTGGTTATTTAGATCTATAACTTATACAAAAAAAGACTGCAATACTTACAAATGAAGTTGACATTTGAGTAAAACTCCAAGATAAAGCTAAGACATTAGCTGTACCCAATTATATTGAAATAATCCTTAAATAGAATTCAAGTGCTAGGATTGCCTATTCCTGGATCTTAGGTAAATAAATGGAAGCACATAGCCTGCAAATTACTAGTAACAGTGAACTTCCTCCATAGATTCCTCCTCACATTGAGCTTTTTTAAACCTAATTCAATTCTTTCCCATTAGCCTTTTGACCTTAAGCAGGTCACTTAACCTCTCTGAGTCTCAGTTTACACATCTCTAAAATAGGGGTGATTGTACAACCTGGAAAGTTCCCTAAAGTTAGAGACATTGCATGCAACTGCTTTTAACATCATGTCTCGTATGTAGTAAGTGCTTGTTAAATGATAGCTATTGTTAATAACACTATATAGAAAAAACGGTTCAGTCAGAATCTTATATGGACAAGCCTCTGCTCACTCATTAACAAAGTATATATAATCTTTGTGGGTTTTGGTGGGGGATGGGAGTTGAGTTTTGAAATACAGAATAACATAATGTTGATGGGTATGAACATTTTTCTCTATGTTAAAATTATCCTGCTCTTCTTTAAAGGCTACCTGCATCTTATGCAATTGAAAAGAACAAAGTTATATTCTAAAGTTTCTTTTTCATGACCACCACATACCAGAGTCCTAGAAGAAAGACACACACAGCCTTCTCTTCTATTACAGGTTACCAAATGAGAGCAGTTTGATTTGGTGATTTCTCAATCCCAGTTTGAATAGTTTGAGTTCCTCTAAAGGCTTGCATATCTTGAGGTCTTTCTTCTTCTCCGTGCTCTCAGGCTCATGCTCACTCACACTCTCTTTCTCCCAGTCCCTCCATCTCTCTGTCTCCCTCTCCCTCTCTCTGTCTTTCTCCTTCTCCCCCCAACCCCACTCTCTCTGTCTGGAGCTAAGTGGCATCAACTCCACACACCCATCTCCCTCAGCCCCTGTGGATTTGATCGTCTCATTATTGAAATACAGTGTCCTTTGTTCACATCTAAGGCAGATATTAACATTTTTATTGGAAACCAAAGTAATTCACTTACTCTGTGAATTCTCCCCTGCTGTAAATGACACAAGAGACCCTCTTGCCAAGTGCAGTCATTTCAGAGGCTTTATTACTTTCAAGAAGAAAAGGGTCCAGGTTCAAATGAGGTTAACAGATTTGCTGAAGGGCATGATTCTACATACAAGAAAATCTTTCCCTTGCTAACATAACCCATTGTTGAACTCTGTGATCTCACTCCACAGAACAGCCTGTGACAAGGCATTCAACACACTCATAGCAGCAAAACTTCAGATCTGAACTCCTGGTGCTTGGGAGCAACAGTTTCTGGGGACGAAACCAGAAAGTCCTCCACTGTATGCACAATGCCCAGGGCAATGACCAACATTGTACTTCGTTCAGCTGGATATTTTTTGAGCCTAGGAATAATCAGGGAAACCACATTCTGGGTCCATTATTAAAATTAAAGGGCCCAAACACAGGGTATCTCCTAGATTCTGGGAGCAAACAAATCTCTGCTTGACCCCTGCCTTCTAGGAGCCTCTGCAGAGTTTTCTTGGAGGTTTCCCTGCTCTATTGGTCAGAATTAAATAGCTGCAAATGTCTTTGAGGGGTGTCATGTTTGGTGAAATTACTCCAGACATCTGGGAGACCCCTGAATATTAGGCCTTTCTCAGGGACCTACATTCCATACCATTTACGGTAATTTAAAACACTTCAAGAAACCTTTCTTATTTTTGTCAGTAGCTTCTCTGATCTAGTGAGAAGAGTCAACTGGAATTCAGAAGACCAGGTTTTAATATTGCCAGATCATTGCGTGGCTTTGAACTTTCCATCTTCTAAAACTCAAGGCCTTCAATGGGTATCTAATGAGTATTAAGATGCCCAACCAGTCTACTTGAGTTTCACCATATGAATGAAATAAGGCCAGCCCCTTATAGCCATACCAGAGTTTCCTATCCTCTCTCCAAGCCCTACTCAGGATCCATAAGGCTCTTGAAAGCCAGAAGATCAGCTTATACCATCAGGTATACCTGTGTACCCTGGGCAGCACTAGCAGGGGTTCAGAGCCCCACCATATGGAAAAGGGGACCAGTGCCTGGCAAAGTTCTCAGCAGGTGCCTAATCAAAACGTGCCTGGTACTGGTAGTCCAGGAAGAACTTATGGAGAGAGAGAAGGTAGGGTCATGATCAGAAGAGTCTCCTCTTTCTCTTACCTTTCCACTATTCCTGCAGACAAATATAAACCAGCATCCTGGTCTTTGAAGCTACAAAGGCAAGACTTCCCAAGTAATTTCTTTTAAATGTGGGCTCTTGAACTCAGCTAAGGTGAATATACATATGGCTTTTCTATAAGATGGTGAGGTTATCCTAAAAATAAACGTGAGGGATCCAGGAAAAAGAAGATTAGACTTCTCCCGAGGGAAATCTACCAGACACACAGAAGATGGAGGCATCAATATAAGAGTTCATTCTTTAGAGATGCTTACTTCTGGAATGAGACTAATCCTCATGAAAGAGTAGCCTTCGAGGGGAAACTACTTCCCTGGCAGCCTAAAGTAACTGTGGCTACTTTATGTGTTTGTTGGTTAATAAACACAGCAGAGGGGCGCCTGGGTGGCGCAGTCGGTTAAGCGTCCGACTTCAGCCAGGTCACGATCTCGCGGTCCGTGAGTTCGAGCCCCGCGTCAGGCTCTGGGCTGATGGCTCAGAGCCTGGAGCCTGTTTCCGATTCTGTGTCTCCCTCTCTCTCTGCCCCTCCCCTGTTCATGCTCTGTCTCTCTCTGTCCCAAAAATAAAATAAAAAAACGTTGAAAAAAAAAATTTAAAAAAATAAACACAGCAGAGAAGCCTACATCTCTTGTTCTAGTTCCTTTCATCAACAGAAGTGTAGATACAATGCCTGATGGGGCATTCTAACTTGGATGGTCCCCAGAACTATACTCTTCATCTCCCCCATCCCATACCTTTTCCACCTCATCCCCACAAACCCTATTGAATTCTTTATTGAGGTTATTGATCCCCAACACATACCCTGCTACCCAAACCAGCACCTCCCCAACTGCTTAAATGAAAAATAAAACAAAATAAAAACAGGAGAAATCATTAACTTTTCCCTCAATCTCATGTTCCCAAATGCAATCAGTCATCAGATCCTGATGATCTGGACTCCAAGATATGTCTTGATTTCACATCCACTGCTCTTCAGCTCTGCTTGAACTACTTTAGTTAAAGCTACAGTCATTCCTGACTTTGTGGACTTGAATCTAAGCTGCCATGGTGTGTAAACTCTACTATTATATTTTTTGTCACTAGGAAGAAAATAAAAGATACCAGTTAATCTAGGACATGTCACTATTGGCAAGATGAACCCGTATTTCAGAGACAATAATATGTGAAAAGCATATGTCTTAAAATTAATGAAATACAGTAGTTTTCAGCCCCTTACTAGCTCTCTCTGTATCTATTCCTGCCCAACTCCATTCACTTCACATTCTATCTGGAATGTTTTCTCAATAATAGGATCATGGTAATGTCTTCCTTATTGAAGACACTTCAAATTACTCTCCATACATTGGAGATAAAGTCCAATAGCATTCGTGAAACATACAAGGCTCTGCTGATTTCTCCAGCTCGTGATACTCTTCTTCTCTTAAGTTCCAGCCATGTAGGTCCTTCCAAATTCTGAAAACAAACAAACATAGTTCTGTCCAAATTTCATTTCTTTGTACATACTCTTCCCTTTGCTGCAATGACCTTCTCACCCTTAAACCCCCCACTCAAACTTCAGGTCTCAACTGGCTCAAATGTCATTTCCTCCAGAAGTTTCTCCTGACTTCCAGAACAGGTCTAGGTGTCTCCCCTCTGTTCCCAGAACACCCTATGCTTAACATACATCGCACCCCATGAAATGGCCTCTTTTTCAGTTTATCTCTTCCTCCAGACCAGAGAGTCCTTGAGGTCAGAGCTCAGGTCTTGTACACTAACACATCCCAAGCATCTCACGGGGTGCCTGATACTTAAATATTTATGTAAAGTTGACAACACATCAGGAACCAATGAGAGGTTGTCAGGCAAACAATTATACCAGCCATAGGATTTTTGTTAAAAGAATTCACAGTTGGTGAGCTCTCTACTGCCTGAATCAAATACCAAATCTCCATCACAAGTTTCTCATCAATGGATTAAATATGTTGTGAGTTACAATCATATGCCCCACTAGAGTTAGCTGCTATGGTGTCTTTAGGGAGACCAGCTTCGAGTTGGAGAGAGAAAATTAATGCAATTGGGAAGCAAGTTTGAAAACAAAAATAAGAAGAAAGCCATAAAGATAAATCTAGAAGTACCTAACTATATGCAGCAGGTAAAGCTCAATGTTGGCACTCAAAAGAAAGAGAGATCAGGGCAAACTGGGAAAGTCACAGGATTCTTTGAGGGAATTAAATTTGAGTAATCTCTACAAGCTCTTCATGTGTATTATTTCATCCAAATCTTGCAGCTATACACCCATGGTGGTATTGTCATTACCATTATCATAGAGAAGAGAAAATAAAAGCACAGAGAGGTTCAGGGTCTTGTTCACAATCATGCAAGTTGTAAATAGTGGTACCAGGAATCCAGTCAAGATTTTTTCAACCTGAAGTTCATGTTTCCTCTTGAACATTTTATTTGGGATGAGAACATCCAGCTTTTGAATCGTGGCACTATTCTAAGCCCCTACTTCAAAAGGGAGCATACTCAGAACTTTTGCTTCTACACATGTTAAGGTAACTGGAACAAGACTACCAAAAAACAAACAAAACAAAACGCCAGGAGAAAACTGGAAGAAATATGTAAAACAGCTGTTTTCAAACATTGGACATTAGGCAATGTGAGACTGTGATCCCCGAGAGAGGGAAAACAAATGATTTTTCTTGGTTTGCTACATGAAGTCATTTCTGAGCCACAGGATAGGGGGTGGACCCACAGAACATGGTGGTCTCACTGAGTTGAGAAGAAAAATATTAAGGAATTGAGGGAGGCCGAAATAACTGGCATTTACAGGGAAAGTAACAGAGAAATAACTCAGGAAGTTTTGATTCTGTTGCTGAATACTAAGCCATAAATAATGCTGGAAAAAAAACAAATGGGAAGCTTTAAGCTGAAGCAATTGTCATGTTTATGCCAAGCTGGAAGACATTCGAGTTCCAGCCAGCCAGAGTAGAGAGTCCTTATTGAACACTTGAAACATTCACTAGAGACCCAAGAAGTTTACTTGTAGGTCTAAGCTAGACCCACTCTAGCAAAATGTAAAACAAAAAACCCTCAAAATAATCAAGCTGATTCCCAAGTAACTTAACTACCCGAAAGAAAATGTTTAACATTTTTAAAGAAAGAAAGCAAAATGTGGCACTGAACATAAAATTTAAAATGTCTAGCATATAATAATAAATATAATAAATACTAAGAAACAAGAAAATGTCTACCGTTAGCAGGAGAAAATAAGTCACCTACTACAAACAGATACAGAGATAATAAAGATGTAAAATTAGAAGAGTAAGACCTTAAAAGATATAAGACAGATAGACTAAGACTTTAACAGATACATAGGCTTTGAAAGAAAATATGAACATAATGAGAGGGAAATGGAAAAAGACCCAAATGGAAATTGTAGAGATGAAAAATACAGTCATAAATGACAAACTCTCTGGATGGGATTAAAAAAGATTAACACCGCAGGAAAAAAAATCAGTGAACTTGATGACATAGCAATATATATTATATATTATCCAAAGTGAAGCTCAGAAAGCAAAGTGTCTGAAAATAAAAATGAACATGGGCCTCAGTGACAATACGAAGCAGTCTAAAATATGAGCCAATGAGTCCCAGAAGGGGAAGAAAGAGAAGTGAACATAAAAATATTTGAATAAACAAGGGTTTAAGTTTTCCAAACGTGACTAAAATTACAAATTGACAGACTTAATATACTCTGTGAACTACATGGAGGGTAACACAAAGAGAACAACACTAGAATACCAACATCAAATTGATAATAAACAGTGATGAAGATAATATCCTTAAAGTATTCAGAAGGAAAAAAACACACAGGCATTATATGTAGAAAACCAATAAATTGCTATAGACTTCCCATCACAAATAGTGCAAGCCATAAGACACTAGAAAAACATCTTCAGAGTTTCCAAAGTAAACATCTGGCAAAAAGGTCTTTGGAAAATAAAGGTGAAATAAAGACATTTTCAGAGAGACAAAGGTTGAAAGGAATTTGTCACCAACAGACCAGATTGAAAAGAAAGGTAAAAGATTTCTCAGGCAGTGCATGCCAAGAAGTGATTAGAATGATTGGCCATGGAGTTAAGTCAAGTAAGGGAAGAAAGCAATGTCATATGGACAGGGTAAACGTGGATAATCAATAGATTGGTTATTTAGATGGTGTCAAATGCTGAAATTGAGGTTCTAGAGGGAATGAGGTAAAAAAAAAGGCTATCAAAAAATAGAATGTATGAAATTAATAATATTGAAGGACTGTAGGTAATTATGAGGTTCAAGGGAAGGACCAGGAGAGTGTAATGTCTGTTAAAAATGGCTGTTTTGAGAAATGATACATAACAGAGATACAGCCACAAAGATGCAATTTTAGTCACCATGATAGAAAAGAGGGTCCCTACATCCTTTTTTGCCTGCAGGTACTTCTTTCTGGCTGTGGTCTCATACATGACTTTTACTTACTATCTCAGGCTCAAGAACAAGGGCTACCTAGGAGTTCTAACTTTATGGTAACTATTTTTAAGTGAGTAATGTGTTTGATAAAGTAATATAAGAGCAGAATTATGTATCACTTAACTGAAGAATGTGAAGATAAAGCAAATTCAGAGAGAGGGGGGACCAGAGATGGAAGTAGCCTTTCAAAGCTCTTCAGGGGAAAATGCAGTTCCAATTACACCCATAGGCTGTCACCCCAGCAAACCCTTGGCCAACCATTCAAACATCCTGTCACCAAGGACATGCTTGTCATTTTGACTAAGTGGTTCAGAGTGACTCCTCTTCAACTGTAGGTCACTGTGACTTTTTGTGTGAGAAATTGATGGGTTGCTAACGGTGGCTGAAACGGGCAAATGCTGGCCTCCTGTACAGCACTGTGGACTGTTGCTGAAATTCTCCACTTTCAGAATAATATCCTTAGACTGCCTCAGGATTTTTGTATATATTTTTTCTAAGCTGAATAACAATATTATTCAGGAAGAATAATGAAATCAATGGCAGGATAAAAAGAAGGAAGAATGAAGCTACTTGAAAATATAACTAAGAATGGATTTCAAATTAATTGCTTTAATCCATTACTCAAAGATTATGGTTCTAATCCTTCTGAAAAAGATTTTTCTTTTAACCACCAGAGTAAACTGAAAACAATGACAGATGGGCCTCTTTTCATAGCCTATAATTAGTTCCTCCTAAAAGTGACCGAGCTAAATTTTATTCTTTATTCTAGAGATTGCTCATGTTTAGATCCCTCAGTGAATACTATGTCTGTTCCAGTTTGCCCTGATCTCTCTTTCTTTTGAGTGCCAACATTGAGCTTTACCTGCTACATATAGTTAGGTACTTCTAGATTTATCTTTATGGATTTCTTCTAACTTTTGTTTTCAAACTTGCTTCCCAATTGCATTAATTTTCTCTCTCCAACTCGAAGCTGGTCTCCCTAAAGACACCATAGCAGCTAACTCTAGTGGGGCATATGATTGTAACTCACAACATATTTAATCCATTGATGAGAAACTTGTGATGGAGATTTGGTATTTGATTCAGGCAGTAGAGAGCTCACCAACTGTGAATTCTTTTAACAAAAATCCTATGGCTGGTATAATTGTTTGCCTGACAACCTCTCATTGGTTCCTGATGTGTTGTCAACTTTACATAAATATTTAAGTATCAGGCACCCTGTGAGACGCTTGGGATGTGCTAGTCTTGTCTCTGACCTCAAGGACTCTCTGGTCTGGAAGAAGAGATAAACTGAAAAAGAGGCCATTTCATGGGGTGCGATGTATGTTAAACATAGGGTGTTCTGGGAACAGAGGGGAGACACCTAGACCTGTTCTGGAAGTCAGGAGAAGCTTCTGGAGGAAATGACATTTGAGCCAGTTGAGACCTGAAGTTTGAGTAGGGGGTTAAAAGGTGAGAAGGTCACGGGGCACCTAGGTGGTTCAGTTGGTTAAGCTTCTGCCTTGGGTTCAGGTCATGATCTCATGGTTTGTGAGTTCGAGCCCCGCGTTGGGCTCTGTGCTGACAGCTCAGAGCCTGGAGCCCACTTCAAGTTGTTTCCCCTCTCTCTGCCCCTCCTCTGCCCCTGCTCTCTCTCTCCTTCTCTCTCTCTCAAAAATAAATAAATATTTTTTTAAAATGTGTTTTACTTTTTCCTATTTCTATCTAAAAGACAGTTTCCTAAAACGTGATAATCAAACAACAGAAGTGTAAGTGAAGCAAATGCTAAGTGCATTCCTCTTTAGCTGATGTCTAAAAAGCATTATTATGAATCTATTTACCACACTTTTCAAAGCAAAGTGGCTTTTAAACTCCATCTTTTTTTTTTTAATTATCATAAAATCCTTCAAGAGTGGTGTCTCAAGAAAGAACTTGGGACGAGGATTCAGAAGACTTGAATTCTAAGCACAGTTCTGTCTGTAAATAGTTATGATTTGGGTTAAGTCTCTTTACTAGGAGTTTCAGTTTCTTAGTTTTAAAATTTTTTTTTTCAACGTTTATTTATTTTTGGGACAGAGAGAGACAGAGCATGAACGGGGGAGGGGCAGAGAGAGAGGGAGACACAGAATCGGAAACAAGCTCCAAGCTCTGAGCCATCAGGCCAGAGCCTGACGCGGGGCTCGAACTCATGGACCGCGAGATCGTGACCTGGCTGAAGTCGGACGCTTAACCGACTGCGCCACCCAGGCGCCCCTCAGTTTCTTAGTTTTAAAATGAACGTATGTTCATAGATAACTACTGAGTTCCTTCCAGGGACTAAATTCAATGACAGTCATTCTATAGGTCCACAATTTACAACTGTAAAGCAAGTCACAAATAGAATTCTTTAAAAGTCAAACTCCAGGTGAAAGACCTCTGGATTCATTATGTCTTTAAGAATTCTGTGCCTTCTCTGTGTAATCAAAAGTGAGAGCAGCCTGAGGGATATAAAAGAACAATGCATCATCATTGCTATGATTAAATAGAGAAAGCCCCAGAGCCGGCTTGCTGCTGTATAAATCACAGATTAAAACTTTGTTGTGGACATTCATATTCCAAGAATAGTCTTCTCCCATAGGATGTTCCTGGGGATTATGGATCACCTCACATAGAAAAAGAGACATGTCTATTTTAGTTAACATTAGTTGTATCTGTCAGTTCCTAGCTGCCAGCAAGATAAGTACACTCAGCTATCTAAGCAAACCGATTGGAAGGACACTGGGGGCTCCCAAGGGAAGGTCTGGAGAGCAAGCAGAAACCCAAAGAGGCCCAAAGGTTGTGTAGCTTGGGCCAAAAGGACCTATGCGCTACAGAAAAAATTTGGTCCTCGAGTCCCCTCTGTGACCAATTTAACCCCCAAATTTTCTTTTCACCTTGAAGCACTCACATAAAAACTCCAGGAGCAAGCGCCTCCCTACTTCTGGCTGAACTAAGGGTTTGGTGCCTCAGATTCGAGGCCAGAGAGGGAACTGAAGTCAGGGAACACCCACCCTTCCTAGACTATATACAATAGAAAAGTCCATGAAAGGGACATGTGGGCCTAACAAGTGTATGTTGGGGAAAGTGGGGAGAGAAATAAGTGCTCAATAGCAAAAACAGAAAAGGAAAAAGAAAAAGAAAAAAAAGCAGATCTCTATATATTGTTCAAAATATTAATAAAGGAAAGTGAATTATATAGGCATATTTTTTTGTTTAATGGATTAGGTGGGAAGTAATAATCACAGAGTTAAAAGCCATTGTAAATGTTTTAACATGACCTGTGGGTTTTTTAGGTTTTAATTCCATAAGTAATACATGAATAAATTCTTTCACTAAAAATTCAAATGTTACTTAAATATAGAGTAAAGAATTTTAACATCCCTTTTATATTCCTCAGTCTAGCTTTTCCCCAAAGATAACCACCACCCTCCATTTGTTTTTACATTTTCTGGAACTTTTTCTATTCATTTACAAATCTATATAAAATAAAATATAATTTATATGCATGCACACATTTATATACATGCACACATGTGAAATAACATATTGCATATGTAGGTATGCAACATGTTTTTTTCCACTTAAAATATATATTAAAGCCTTTTCCAGATAAATCCCCACAGAGCTACCCTATTTTTAACTGTTGCCTAGTATTAAATTGTCTGTTATATACCATTTTCAACTCTTTCTGTATTGGTAGATCTTTTAAATGCATTCCAAACTGTTAATTCACATGTTGTTTTAAAGCACTTGGCAGGATGTGTGTGTGTTCCTTCTCCCTAAAATGAACCATTATATGGGGCATGGGTTAAAACAATCCTGTATTTATCCAAGTAATAGTTAACATTTTTCTGAGTTATTTATCTCCTACAGGAAATGGAGGGGAGTGGGGAGACTCATTTTGAAATATGGCTACAGGCTGAACCAGTTAGGATGATTTTAGCTGCAAGTAAGGGATCCAACCAAAAAAAAAAAAAAGTGGATAAAACAATTAGAAAGCTTATTGCTTCACAACAATAAATTGAGAGGTAGAAGTTTTCAGGAGCAGAGCAATATCAAGAGGGACCAGGCGTCTTCCATCTTTCTCAAATCCTTCCTCGGCATGTTGACTTTGTCTTTGTTCTACCATGGGAACGTGTCTGTGGTAGTTCTAAGGTTTTCACCCTTGTGCCACATTTACAACAACTTAAAAAGCACAAGTCACTGCTTTATGTTCCTTTTGTAAGATTAAGGAAACATTTCCCAAAAAACTCTCAAATAAATTTTCATTTGTATTTAATTGGCCAGGATTGTGTCACATGTGCACACTTGAACCCACCACTGGCAAAGGAATAGAGCTACCACAACTGACTTAGATTAGAAGACATGGGTCATCCCACTCCTTGGCAGCTAAATAAGAGCTTTTGAAACATGGTCACCCAATACCTGAACAAGTGCTGGGTTTCGTTAGCAAGGAAACAGTTGAGGTAGAGGAGAGGACTGTTCTGTAGGCAAACTATAACAATGCCCACAACACCAACAGACCACAAGGAAAATTCACAATGCACACAAGTGAAGGTCTTTGGAAAGCATAAGTCATTAGCGTGCCAAGTAATTAACTTCTGTCCTGAATACCACAGTTGCAAAAGTTACAGGAAAGTGAGGAAAATGGGAGTCAAAGATCCAACTCAAACAACAGCCACAGACAAGGGCGCAGAAGTTCCTGTTTTTGCCTATCTCACCCTTTCTCATTCCCTCTCTATCACTCCCACCCCAAAACAGTTGTGAGATAGAATCCTGGAGGGTAAGAATACATGTTCCTTCAAAACAGCAGCTCAGACTAAGGGAAATAAGTCCACGTGTTTGCACATGTATACACGTGCTTGTATGCTCATGTATGTGTGTCTGCTTTTACATTACAAGTTAAATGAGTGATGGGTACTAAGGAAGGCATGTGTGATGAGCACTGGGTGTTGTATGTAAGTGATAAATCACTAAATCCTACACCTGAAACTAATATTACACTGTATGTTAACTAACTGGAACTTAAATAAAAAACTTGGAAGGAAAAAAAAGAGAAAAAAGGAAAGCATTCAGAAAATAGAGGCAAACAAAAAGGAAGAATTTTAAATTATCTAAAACCCTCAGCCAGGAATAACCACTGTTGATACAGGATGATACCATTTTGTAGTCAAAAACTCCTTCTCACGTCAATGTTTGTTTATTCCATCAAAGAAAATTGATTCAAAACAGATTTTTACACTGCCGCAGTCCCAATTTTCAATAATATTTCTAAAATTCACTATTAAGAATGTTAAAAGGTCTCCTTTATCAAAACTTTGGGCAAATTTCATCACAATGCGATGGAAGCAATCAAGCAAAATAAAATGAAACACAAATGGTTCCTCTGTAAATAGCAGTCTTGGCAACGACAGTCCTCCAACACTGCTAGAAGCTTATTACGAAATGCACGATAATATAAGTTCTGACTCACCGAATTTTATCACCCCATCTATAAGGATATGAACCTTCCCCAAAGCAGCTGTATCTCTAACCCAGATGTTCTATTGGCGCTCTTGCTTCCTGGGCCTTTCTAGTATTGACTGGCACCTTCTCTCTACACCATTTTTATGCCAGCCCACTACCAACCCAGCAACAATGTGACATTAAGCAGGAATGATACCCAGCAGCACTGTTTGAAAATGGAAATGAGAGTCTTCATTAATTTAGAAAATCCAGGACTGCATATGAACATTTTCTGCAATAATTTCTCTCCCTGATTAAGTCAATAACTAAACCAGTACACAGAGCCATCTTATCCAGACCATTTGCTTTGATCGTTTCCTCTGGTTAAAAGCAAGCATTTGTTCTTCCACACTCAGGCTCTAGAAAGTAAAGAGGCAAGTTTAGATCAAGACAAGTAATGCTCAGTCCTCAACAAAATCCAGAAGACAATTCCCTGTGTTTCAGTTGGGTGGCCCTAAGCGGCACATACATGCTAACAATGCTGTGGAAAGACAACAGACAATGCTGCAGAAAGAGGCTTTGGCCAAGTTACAACAATAGATGAAGTGCCATTGTATATGTTCTGTTGACTGCTGACATCTGTTCACAGACCATGTCCTTGCCATAGCTATACTGTGAGGGAATTTATAATAAGAATATATAAACATGGTGCCCTGAACTCAAAATATTCTATCTCCTGTTAAACACACCTCCCGGATCATTTTGGCAATTAACAAAAAAGATATTTGGGGGTAAAATTAGGAAAACTCGCTTTATTGAAATCTTCAAAAGCTAAGTACTTTTTAAAATTCTGTCTGCCACAATCTATTGCCATAGTATTAAGACTAATAAGTGGCAATAAAGTCTAGTGTTGTTGATCATAAAAGCTTTTAAAATACAGCTTGAATAGTAATTATGCACATGTGTTTATGTATATGGAGGCTGCTCTTAGTGTCAGATTTGATATGTGATGTTATAGGGTTGTCTGTAATTCATACCTCACAGCAAGACAGGACTTTTTATGTCAGAAACCAAATGCAAGATGGCCTGTTCTTAAACATCGACATGCTGCTTGACACTTGAATTTAAATTGTGTATTATTCTTCAGTGGTTTAACAACCTGATAATTTTTTGATAGAAATTTAAAGTAAATGGCATCTGGGTATATTTAGAGTAGCCTGTAGCTGGAGTCCAACTATCACAGACAGCATTCTGGCATTTTCTTGGAGAAGATATAATTTTCAAAAGGCAGGGGTCAGTGGTAGCAAGTCACTAAGAACTGCTACAAGAAGTCACTGATTCTTGGAAGACATGACTGGTGTCTTGACACCCTGGAAATTTTCCCAGACTACTTGGCTAAAGCAAATAAAGCTCAGTTTATGCCATTGCTTATGTGTTTCCTTATTGATCATGGAAAATGGGAGCAAGGGAGGACAGTACTTTGGATTTTATTTTACAGGGGACACAGCAAGTCTATATTCACTCAGTCATCCAACAGATATCATTAGACATTTACTATGTATGCAGTATTGTATTAGATGTTGGAGATAGAACAGTGAGGCAAAACCAATATTCCCTTGTGTTCCTCAAGCATAAATCTTAATGGGTAAGATTAACATTAAGCAAATAATCATACAAATAAATATGAAATTGTCACTTTGATAAACACTGCCAGTGGAAAGTCTGTAGTATTATCAAGGCATAGAAGAAGTATATTTGGCATAACTAAGGAAGTAAGGGAAAGCTTCTCTGGAGAATAAATAATTGAGATAAAGTACGAAAAATAAGTAGAAATTATTCCACGAAGAGGGAGGGAGATCATTCCACACCCTAGGAACAGTAGATGTGAAGGCCCCAAAGCAGGAGTACACATGCTTGGGGGACTGGCACATGACGGTGGCTGATGCAGAGAGAAGGAAGACAGGCTCTTGTAAGATGAGTCTCAAGAGGCAAGAAGAGACCCACCACCCAAGACCTTGTTTACCATATTAAAAGGTCATATATTCAGCCATATAGAAAAAATTAGGGCAAACAAAACTTTCCAAAGGGGTAATAGATGCTTATAAAAGAAATTAAAGTCAACACATGGATTTACTAGTATTATGTGCAAGGAACAACGTTGGAGTCTGAAGAAGATGCCAAAGGAATACAACAATTCTTACCCATAGCACATAAGCAGCCCAAGTAAGAATAGGGAATATGTCCCATGTTATAAGAGAACATCCTCAAGTAATATAAAGATTTACTGGAGGAAGAGATCATGCAAGATGATGATAGGGAATGGAATCTGGGCAAAATTTCATGGAAAAGGGCTAACAAACAGTGAATACAATTTCTACAAGTAGAAATGGAGGGTTGTGGGTTGGTACTATTGACAGAAATGTCAAGGTGAGCAAAACCCAAACTCCAAAAGTGGATGATGTTGGTCACCTTTGAAACAGTAGAAACTTCAGTTAAGTTGTGATACAGGTTATGCATGGAGACGGTACAACACAGTAATGTCTTACGTTTAAATAACGTTCTATACTTATATCAAAGTCTTTAACTTAACATTCTCAATAAATCTCTAGAACAATACTATGAGAGAGACAGGGAAATTTTAGCAATTATTTCCACTTTATTTAAATCTAGAAAGGCTAAATAATTTGTCCAAGAACACACAATTAGCAAGTGACTGACCCAGGATTAAAACACAGAAAGTTTCCACTCTTTCACTGATTCACAAATTTCAGTCATTCATAATCCATCATTATTTTCTGCGTATCACTTTACTGTTATATACCAATATCATTTGCCACCAATTTAAAGGTAACCATAAACATAAAGACTTTTAAGAAGAAAACAATTTTAGATACTATAGTCTTTAAAAGAGCCTGAGACATAGATTAGCAAGTATTACAAAGGTGTTAAAAAACATGCTGATAAGAATATGAAGAAATGGAAACATTTCAAATGCTCCTGGTGGGTGGGAATATAAATTGGAACAATCACATTGGAGAGCAATTAGGCAATATTTACATATTATATCAATCAACCAATCAATAAACATACACATATACTGTAAACATAATACTATAAAGGGTATATATATTTATTTATTCATAGGCATTATTTTGAATACAGAAATTCCACTTCTAGATATATACCCTAGAAGGGTAAGGATCAGTGAACTTTTTTCTGTAAAGGTCCAGATGATAAATATTAAACTTTGCAGGTCATACATTCTCTAGAGCAACTACTCTTCTCTGCTGTGATCGTGCGAAAATAGCCATCAATCATATGTAAACAAATGCACATGGCTGAATTCCAACAAAACCTTATTTCTGGGCACTAAAATTTGAATTTATATAATTTTACAGTTTGAATCATTTCCATAAAGCTTTTTTAAAATTATGAAACGTCAAACACACAAAGAAAAATATAAAAATATTCATATGAATACACATAAACACACCCAGATTTTTCATACTTACTGGGTTGGTGTTGTCAAAGGAGTAAACCTCTAGAAGAAGGCGGTGAATCCATTCTACAAAAAAAATAAAAATAAAACCTTAAAAGTATTTTCTATGGAAGCTTTCAAGAGCCAGTGTTTTTAGAAATGTCATTGACTTCTGGTATGCGTATGAAATATGTAAATAACTTTTATAATAAAATAGCTGGGAGGGTTAAAGAAAATAGCCAGCAAAGTTCCTTGAAAAGAGTAAATGCTATACAATAAATGAGTATAATTATTACTAAAAGGCAGTGACATTTTGAAATGTTCGCCTTGACGTCAGTTGTTTAATATTTATGGAACTTACTGCCTTGTCTTGTCAAAACAAAACAGAATTTCCTTTTTCTCCTTTTATCTCCTCTATCACAATAGTGGAACTTCAGTGTTTGATGAAATTTCATTCATATTTTAATCATTTGGAAGTACCAACAGCTGAAACTTTTTAAAATATTCAATGTTGTTTATGCTTTATCCATAATCATATATGGCAAAGATGATAGTAAAAATATGTCTAACAAATATCAAGTGCTTACAATATGCCAACGACAGTGTGTTAAGTGCTTTAAAATATAATTTCCTATAATCCTTATTCAACCTTGTTATGTAGGTTTATCACTGTCCCTGTTTTTGCAGGTGGGGAGAGTGGAAACAGCTCAGTGTGACTTACCCAAAAAATGTAAAGTTAGGACACGGGTTAGGTAGGCATTTGAAATGAGTCCTGTTAGTTCAGTAAGAGTCTTTGTCCTTAGTCACTCTGCAAGTACACTATCTCAAAAACAAAAAACATTTGTGAGTCAAATCCCATCGTATAAAGCAAGGCAACATCAAATTTTATTTTCGCATTTCTCAAAATAAATTGGCCATTACTGGATTTTGGAAATCTTTTGGGTCATAAACGCTCTATTATAATATATTATATTGTAATAAGACCTAGGTATTTGCCACAATTCAATTTCACAGATCCAAGTGCACACTTGGAACGTTCACACGTTAAATTATACTATGCAGGAGGGCTAAGACAATTTGATACACTCCTGACTGCCATGCACTTGCTAGAACTTAAAATGAGATTCACATTAAGAAAACATTTCCTCCAAATATACATATCAGGAGAGCTAGGATTCCCCGAGTAAGGATCCTGTTGTTTCTGGTATTCACAGAACAACAACTGGGCAGTGTCTAACCACGTGCTATTCCTTGTCCAGCTCAGAAACTGCTAGCAGTCTCTGTGAGAAGTTTGGCTGTCACTATTACATTATTAACAGGTCATCAGGTGTCAGGCTTACTCAGCACAATTCCATATGATTTAGACCAGCTAGTCCTGAGCCTTTTTTTTTTCCACATGTTTATTTATTTTTGAGAGAGATACAGAGTGCAAGTGGGGAAAGGCAGAGAGAGAGGGAGACACAGAACCCGAAGCAGGTTCCAGTTTCAGAGCTGTCAGCACAGAGCCCAACATGGGGCTCAAACTCAAGAACTGCAAGATCATGACCTGAGCTGAAGTTGGACACTTAACTGACTGAGCCACCCCAGCGCTCCTAGTCCTGAGCTTTGACTACTATTCTTGCTTCTCACCTGAGATATGACCCTGAAAGCTGTCTGGTCAGTGATCTAGTAAGAACAAATGGTCTACTGTTTAGTCAATATTTGGTGGTATTACAACCTTAAAAGCACAGTGAATTACAATAACACTTATTCTTTTACATGAAAGATGCAGGTCAGCTGCAGATGTGTTGATGACATAGGTAACCAGGTAGGATCTTACCTAGGCTGAGCTGGGTCCATTGGGCCAGCTCTGTGTGTCCATTCATCTTGGAATCCAGACTGAGGAAGCAGCCAGACATAGGACTTGGTGTTCTTACAGTGAAGGACAGATGGTCAAGGATGGATGGAGACAAATCACACAAGCTCATTTAAAGCTTCTGCTCAGACATGGCTTAACTAATATCCACATGTATTCCACTAGCCAAAGCATGTCACAAGACCATGGCCAAAGTTGATGGGGCAGGGAAGGTATACTTCACCTATAGAGAAGATACTGAGAAAATTGTGGCGAAGAGAAAGCATGCAAAAACTCTTTAGTGGGAGGAAGGTAACAACTGAGAACAATAGTTCAATTTACCACAGTAGGAAAAGTATCAAAGAAAAAGGATTGAGGGTATATATACATACACACACAATATAGACACATATATTTACATTCATATATAAAATATAGGTATTATAATATTCAACTTTTAACTATTAAAAATCAATTTTCTAAAATTATATCCATCAAATTTATAATGCTTTGGAAGAAATCTCAGTGCCCCTTCATCTTAAATTTCCATGTGGAGGGACTTCCAGTCTCTCTTAACCTTCTTGTTCCCTCCTTCCAGGACAGGCAATAATAGGTACATCTAGAAATGTCTGGGAATTCATGACACAGATCATCTAGGCTCGCTCTTGTAGCAGCCCTGCTTAGTGGGAGAGGATGGTCTGGTGTATCCTTTTTCATGAGGAAAGAAGCCTGTCCCTATACAGCTGTGCCAGTGACTAGAGGGGTAGACTTTACCCAGAGAGAATCTAGCAAGCCTATTGTGACCCATACCTAGTTATATCTTCAGCCCAGCTGTTATTAGTAATTCAAAGTCCATCTGTATGACTTCTACGTTCATTTCTCAGTTGGTTTCACCCTTAGGCAGGGAAGAAATGTGTTCTTTATTGGCTCCCCCTCAAAATTCTGATAATAATAATGATAATAATAATAAATCATTAAATACCTACAGCTTAAATATATGATCTCATTGAATTATCACAATAAGCCTGAAAATTGTTTACTTTATAGTTGAAGAAACCAAGCCTCAAAAGAGCTACATGATCCTCCCAAGGTCACACAGCTAATAAATTGGTAGACTGAATTTCAATGCCAGGTTTATTGGAAGCCAACACATCTGAGCTCTATTCTAGCCCAGACTGCTTCTGTGTGTGATAAGGGTGGAGGAGGAGAGCGGGAAAGGCATGATAACACAGAATGTCTGGGATGTCACGTATTTTTATTTTCTTGGTCTCTTTATCTTTCAGCAAATTGTACTGTTAATAATTTAGACACGTTTTACTGTAGAGCTTCATGTGAATTTCAGTAATTTATTCATATAGCTTAGATTTTGCTAGAAGACGATAGTAGGGTTTAATTCAAAGAAATTTTCATTAGTGCAAATTTTTACAAATGTATCTCTATTCTGATATGAAGATATCAGAGAGGAGTGCAGAGAGGGATAATGACCTCTCTGCAGACTTTTGTTCAAGATCTGGCTCTTACAAAGTTTTCTATAATGTTTAAGCTCTTCAGTGACTATTTTCAAATTGTGGTAATTGGAGGTGTGAGTTCTAGCTATATAATTATACAACTCTTGGATTTAGCTAGTGTCACGGTAAGAAAATTTTCACCAATGACAGATAATGGGATTTTTGTTCTTTATTTGATATTTTGATATTTACCTGATCCTTTAGAAAGGATTTTTATGTATCTTTTTAGGCTTCCTGGTTTTAATTTTGATGACAATATGATATCATGTCTGTTTTCCTTTAAATCCTGAGATTAATAAAATGTATTCCCAGAGACTTCCCATTCACATAAGTGCTATTATCTCAAAATCTTGATACAGGGAAACACCACAAACCTCAATTCCTTCTGCTCTTTTCTCTGTGTTACTTGTCAAACCATTATTGGAAAAGAGCCTCTGACCTTTTTTTCTCCCACACAATTTCTAATAAAGATGCTGCCACACGGCTGTATCCTAGTAACTAGGTTTTACACTGAGAAAGACGATTAAGAAAGAGTCCAAGATAGGGCTGGTTTCGAACATCAGCAAAGGTAATTTGCTAGTCTTGCTCTCTTTTTCAATTTCCTTAATTTAGATGAATAACTCATCTAACCTTAATGTTCTTTCTGATAAAAATACTGTCCTATGGACCCAAATTAGCATATTTGCTTTTGATTACCTTGCAGAACTATTTGCTCTCTTTTCTGAAAAGCTCAATAATTCATATAAGGCTCAGAGGAATAAAATCACTATGTGTGGCTGAAAAATCCCAACTCCCCTGCTGGAGTTAAATGGCAGGCTTCAAAGAATTTCTTAAATAAATAATCAAGAGAGATTCTCCATCTTGCCTCTGAACTGCTGCATAAGCAGTTCCTTAGTTGTCTGACTTTGCAGAGACATGGAAAAGCAACAGTGTCGCAGGCAGATACTCAGACCAAGTAGCTCCCGTCTAACATCAAGAGCAGGTTAGAACTGCTCTATAGCGGGACTTCCTAAGTCAGGAGTCCTCAACTTACAACGCAGTAGCTTGCTTTTATACTCCCATATCAGGGCATGAAATTGGATGAGGGAACAAAATGTACTCTTCCCAAGCAGATGTGAGGAAAAAAGAGGTAAGAATGTGCAGGCACCCCAGAGAAGAGCCCTCTGCTCTTGGAACTATCTGCTGGGCAGAAGAGGGAAGGCTTGGGAAGAGGTGTGCTTGTTGCTGTGTTATGAAATAACATTTTTGCTGTCCAGGTCACAGAGGAAACCAGGCACCTCGACACAACTCTTGCTTCCTCCCAGCCTGAGCTTGGTGGGCCTCTTTCACCTAGAGTCACAAAAGCTATATTCAGGCAGAAGTCCGGTAGCTTTAGGTTGTGAACGCAAAAGCAGATCTCCAAAAACCACTTTTCTCTATCTGCTGCCTCTACCTAATCTAGCAGCTTTCATGATGGCAACTCACTGAGCTGGCAGGTGTGTGGGTCAGATCTGACATGCAGTTGGATTCACTCCTCATGAGAATCACACTTCTCTGGAAGATTCTTTACTGCAATTTATCTAAGAAATTTCCCAGAAATGTTAAGTCCTTTCTAGAGCTATACTTTTCAGGACTCTCATGGTGGTTGTTCTTCATCTTTCAGTGAAATCAGCCTAACCCACACTAACAGGACTAGGGATTCTGCATTGGCCAGTATTTCAGCTACTGTGGGGTTCCTTACCTAAATGCTTCAGGCATCTGCTTCTTTTCTTTCTTCCTTTACTGCAAAAGGGCTCCATATGTCTTGTTTTAGCACAGTATGCTTGCAGCCACAGCAGATTAAACAATGCCAATTGAGAACCATATGGCAAAATATGAAAATCCAAATCAAATTTATATCTCTCTAATGCAAGATTTCTTGAATTTTAGTTGTTCACATACCATCATTATGTCATATCTGCATTCCACCTGTAGTGTGAATTATTTAATATTTTTCATTAAGTTGACTCACATTTGTACTTCTGAAAATTAACTTCAAAGGAAGCTACCATAAGTGTAACATATCATTCACCATAAATGAAAAGTAAATATAAAATGAATACATAATCATTAGAATACAAAAATTGTCATCCCCCTGAAAATCATCTTGTAAACCAACAGTGGTTACATCCCATATTTTGAAAAATTCTGCTGTGCAGGCTTAAAATGTACAAATTTCTCTAGTAAACATTAATTCATTTAATTATTTACAAAACTCAGGTATAACCATTCTTACTTTAGATATGAGAAACAGGCACTGTCTCTAAAAAATAGAATTTTCATGCTGAAAGGGACTTGGACATTGCTTTTATTTGAGACTTGTGTTTTCTAAATTTTCACAGTTGATGTGTGACTTCTCCAGGATCATTTGTGGTCTAAGAGCCTAAAATTCCAGGCTTCAGATCTTTCAGAAAATTGCCTTTTAATTGGCTCCATGCATATCATAAAAAAATCTTTCTTGTGATCGTCCACATTTTGATTGCACTAAAACTGTGCCAAAATCATATATTTGAAATAACTGATTATTTAACAATGAAAAGTTTCTCATAACATAAAAATTTTATTTGGTAAAGCAGGTGTTATTTTTCTTTTCCATTTGGTAGATTAAAAAAAAATCAAGTATTTAAATAATTTGTCCCAAATCAAACATTTTTCTATAAAACTAGAAAGAAAAAAGTTAAAAAATTTAAAAACTTGGGGCTCCTGGGTGCCTCAGTTGGTTAAGCATCTGACTTCAGCTCAGGTCATGATCTCACTGTTTGTGAGTTCAAGCCCCACATTGGGCTCTCTGCTGTCAGTGCAGACCCTGCTTGGGATTCTCTGTCCCCTCTCTCTCTGTCTCTCTTGCTCTCCCTCTCAAAAATAAATAAAACATTTAAACATTTTTATAAGACTCAAGTGGGCTTTAAGATAAAGCTTTATAAATTCCATTAGAAGACAGTACCATTATGTGAAATTCTTCCTAGTAAAAATATATTAAAAATATATAAACAATTTAATTGGAATAAAATGCCTTAATGATTTCTTCACCAAATTAATGAAGAGGTAAATTGTAATCATCTAATGCTCATAATGAACCTAAAATTTCAGATAGATATTTAATCATGAGACAGCATTTACTCTATTTACTAGTCAAAAGAAATAAAAGATATTACATAGATGTTCAACAAAAATATCCATAAGAGAAGAAAAAAAAGACTGGCATTATTATTATATCATTAAGCATTACAATAATTCATGCTATAAATAAATATGTTCTTAACAAATGACCATGGCTTCTGTAAACCTAATCTTGTTTCCTTCCAAATATAAACATAATATGAAAATTTATAATTTTTAAGTGATAGAGAAGAATATCAAATAAATATTTCTCCCTCCCTCCCTCTCCCACCCTTCCTCTGCCCACTTATACTTTATATTTCAGTTCCCCAGAAGTAATCATTGTTGAGTTTCTTATATACTCTTACCAAAAAATTTGTTGTTATTTGTATTCTTTGTTTTTAGACAAATAGGTTCTGAAAATATTTATATCAACACTATTCTGACTCACTTTTTCTTGATCCCAGATATGTTCTCATATCATATACCAATATTTTGCATTCTTTTAATGGTAAGCAGTGTGCCATTGAATGTATATGCAACCATTTATATCTGTAGTTGGTAATTTTTTTCTGCAAAGGTAAAATAGTAAATATTTCAGCTTTGTGAGTTATATGATCTTTTTCACAGCTACTCAACTCTGCTATAAATAATACATAATTTATGGGTGTGGCTGTATTCTAATAAACTTACAGAAACAGGTTGCAGACTGGATTTGGCCCACAGGTCATAGTTTACAAACTCTTGACTTATGTAGTCAGTCAGGTAATGGTGGAAATGGTTATTTCTTGCTTGTTGTTATTAAGAAAGCGCTGCTATGGAACTCTAAAATGCATACACACTTGCTTGGTCTAAGTAGAATGAATCCACTAATGGGTATTTAAAATATTGCCTTGGGAGCCTGGGTGGCTCAGTTGGTTAAGTGTCAGATTCTTGATATTGATTCAGGTCATGATCTCACAGTTTGAACCCATGTGGGGCTCTGTGCTGGCCAAACCTACTTGGGATTCTCTGTCTCCCATTCTCTGTCCTTCCCCTCCTCTCAAAAGTAAATAAACATTTAAAAAATATTGTGTTAAAAGTAAGAAGACAATCCTGTATATTCTGGGCTTCTTTCCATTAAACCCATGTGGGTTGTCTATGGACAAATGGATGTTTTCTGTTTGGGCCCATTTATTTTTTGATCTGGCCCCTTTCCCACCCTCATAATGTCTAAGTGAAAAATCCAGAGACTCAAATCTATTATTGTATCTTTACCCTATGTCTCTTGTCTTGTGTTATCTAGAGATTAGTGACAGAGTGTTATCCTTCTGGGAAAGAATTGTCTAACACAAAGGTTACATGTAAATGGGAACACCTGGAGAAAACCTGAATGGAGAGTAAATGAAATGCCCGTCTTTTTCTTTTCTTTTCTTTTTCTATCTTTTTTTCTTTTTTCTTTCTTTCTTTCTTTTTTTTTTTTCCCCTAAGACTCTCCTTGGCTAGTTCAGCTTATCAGCAGAATAGTACCAGACAATATGAAGTTTCTGGAATCAGTTTTTAGCATTTAATTAAAGACCTCAAAGACACTTTCTATGAGCTACTTCAAAGGATAAAGTTACTGCTCTCAACTGCAGGGAATTTGGAAAAACATCAGAACATCAGATCGTGTGTTATCACAGAGGATAGTGGGCACATTTTCTTCCTCTTCCTTGAGTTCAATGTTTATACACTGTCTGGCAAGACACTTACAGGTAGAGTTAAGCAGGGGCCTCTGTTCCCGCCCCTCTACAAATGATCTCACGATCAGCCCATGCAGATTATATGAATTTTAACTCATTTTTCTTTCTTTATCGCTGAAGTCCCCTTGTGAAATATTATTACTAGCAATAGTATCTTCATTTCCTTTTTTAACTTGTGCTTAAAAAATAAAGTTGAGGAGGATGTCCAAGATGGCAGCACAGGAAGATCCTGAACCCACCTCCTACCGTGGACACATCAAATCTACAGCTGCTCATGAATCACTGCTTTCTGAAAACTAGATGAACTGCTCTCCACAACAAAGGACAAAAAGACCACACCAGTCCAGGTAGCAGATGTAGAGCAGGTAGAGACTCAGCCTCACAAAAATAAAAACCCATTCCCTATGCACCAACACACAATAGGGAGGGATCTCACCAGACAGGCACTTCTGGAGAAGCAAAGTGTTGGTGCCTCACATCAGGCACTTTGGCCCCTGGGATCTGCACCAGAGAACCAAGCCCCCAGCATGTTGGAAACCCAAAGGAGCAAATGTCCAGTGGTCCTGAAGTGCTATTGGAAACTGAGATTCCTCTCCTGGAGGAATCGCTTGTTGTCTCGCTGGCACCAAGACCCAGCCAGAAAACAGCAGACTGAAAAGCACCTAGATTGTATGTAAGAGAGATTCATCTGTTGATTTGGGAACATTGGCTGGAGGGGCAGAGGACAGCTGGGCATTGCCTGGAGTTGGAGGCATAGCAGACACCACTGTTGCCCTTTCCACATAGTTTGTTAACCCAGGTGGGTGAGCTTGGGATGCACACTCCTGCCACCTTGCTGGGCCAGGCAGGCATGAATTGTCATAGTACTTGTTAAGGCCAGAGAGTGCAAGTGGTTGCAAAACTCTTCCACCTTCCGGCTGGAGCTGGCAAGGGTGAGAAGTCATGGCATTCTCCTACTCCCAGCCCGAACCCAGAAGGCAGGCACAGAAGTTGCTCTCTCACTGCATTGCTGAAACCCAGCAGGCATAAGCAGTCAAGATATTTTCCCATTGCCTTTCTGAAGCCCACAAACATAGCCCACCCACTATACTCTCAAGTGGCCTTATTGAAGCCAGTGGGCACATACAATACACACAGGGGACACCTGATTATCTTGCTATGGTGGCCAAGGGACCTGGAGTCCTAGAGCTCCCTCGGACTATAGCAGTCAGAAAGACAGTTGTTGGCAGGCCACTAGCCCCAGGGCACTGCACAGATAGCAGTCAGAAACACAACTTCAAGTTCCTGTGGAAAAGGCCTATTTACTTAGTCTGGAGCTTCAGCCTAAGGGACAGGCTTCAGGATGAGCTCCCAGAAAGTAACCAGGCAAACACCATCCTTGTACATAACCTTGGCCTTCCTACAGCTCAACAAGACTTCCCAGAGGGGATTTATACATTCATGTAGAGCTCTGACTTTTGCAACCATCGCCCAGAGGGCACCTCCAAATCTCCTGGTCTGGAGGCCAGCAGGGATAACAATTTGAGACCCACAGGATTATTTATATTTGCCTGCTTTTAAATTGTGTTTTAACTTTTATTTATTTTTGAGACACAGAGAGACAGAGCATGAATGGGGGAGGGTCAGAGAGAGATGGAGACATAGAATCTGAAGCAGGCTCCAGACTCCGAGCCGTCAGCACAGAGCCTGACACGGAGCTCGAACTCACAAACTGTGAGATCATGCCCTGAGCTGAAGTCGGATGCCTAACTGACTGAGCCACCCAGGTGCCCCTATTTGCCTGCTTTTAAAGATGCTCCCTGAGGGTCTGGTTTCCAATCAGCCTGAAACTAGGTGATAAATGAAATTTCTCCCTTTGGGTCATTGACAGGTCTTGGCATACCCTTGACAATGAGGATATATCAAGAATAAGTCAGGTGGTTTAGACAATCACAAAGGTTCAAGAGACAACCGAAAGACTAGAACACAATTGAATGAGAAGGATCATCACCTACATAAGGCCACCGAGACAAAGAGGGTGCTATTTTGCCTAGTACATAGAAATAAACACAGAGAGTCAAACACAATGAGGCAACGAAAATATGTTTCAAATGAAAGACCAAGGGGCACCTGAGTGGCTCAGTTGGTTAAGCGTCTGACTTCAGCTCAGGTCATGATCTCACGGTTTGAGAGTTCGAGCCCCACGTCAGGCTCTGTGGTGACAGCTCAGAGCCTGGAGCCTGCTTCAGATTCTCTCTCTCTCTCTCTCTCTCTCTCTCTCTCCCTCTTTCTCTCTCTCTCTCTCTCTCTCTCTCCCTGCTCCTCCCCCACTCATGCTCTGTTTCTCTCTCTAAAATAAACAAACATTAAAAAAAAGATTCAAGACCAAGATAAAACATCAGAAAAAGAACTTAATGATACAGAGATAAGTAATCTACCTTATGAGGAGTTCAAAGCGATGGTCACAAAGACACTAACTGAACACAGATTGACCAGACAAGGACACCACAAAAAAAGAATATTACAGGCCAATATCCCTGATGAACATATATACAAGAATCCTCAACAAAATATTATCAGACTAAATACATCAATACATTAAAAGGATCATACACCCATAATTAAGTGGGATTTATTCCAGAGATTCAAAGACATTTAACATTCACAAATCAATCAACATGATATGCCACATTAACAAAATGAAAGATAAAAATCATACAATCATCTCAATAGATGCAGATAATGAATTTGACAAAATTCAACATCTATTTATCATAAAAATTCTCAGCGAAGTGAGTGTAGAGGAAATGTACCTCAACATAATAAAGGCCATATATGACAAACCCACAGCTAACATCATACTCAATGGTGAGGAGGAGCTGAAAGCTTTAAGAGCAGGAAAAAGATCAAGAAAAAGACTAGGATGCTTCCTATTCCTACTTTTATTTAACACCATACTGGAAGTCCTAGCCACAAAAATTAGGCAAGAATAAAAGCCAAAAGGCATAAAAATTAGAAAGGAAGAAAGAAAGTTATTATTTGCAGATTATATGATGCTGTATATATAGAAAACCATAAAGACTCTACCAAAAAATTGTTAGAAAACTAATAAATGAATTCAGTAAAGTTGCAGGATACAAAATTAGTATACAAAAATCTGCTGCATTTCTTTCCACTAATAACAAACTATCAGGGGAAAAAAAATCAAGGAAATGATTCTATTTACAATTCCATCAAAAAGAATTTAAAAAACCCAGGAATAAATTTAACAAAAAAGGTGAAAGCCTTGTACATTGAAAACCATGACACTGATAAAAGAAATTGAAGATGATACAATTAAATGGAAAGATATTTAGTGCTAATTGATTAAAAGAATTAAAATTGCTAAAATGTCCATATTCCCCAATGCAATCTATAGATTCAATGCAATCCCTATAGAAATTCCAATGACATTTTTCATGAACGAACACAAATAATTCTAAAATTTGTATGGAATCACAAAAGGCTCAAAATCATCAAAACAATCTTGACAAAGAAAAACAAAGCCAGGAATATCATGCTCTCTTATTCCAAACTATACTACAGAGCTATAGTAATCAAAACAGTGTGGTGTTGGTACAAAGACAGACACATAGATCAATGGAACAGAATAGAGAGCCCAGAAATAAACCCACGCATAAATGGTCAATTAATTTACAGTAAAGGAGGCAAGAATGTACAGTGAGGAAAGAACTGTATCTTCAATAAATGGTGTTGAGAAAACTAGACAGCTACCTGCAAAAGAATGAAACTGGATTGCTATCTTACATCATATACAAAAATCAACTCAAAATGGATTAGACTTGAATCTATGACCCAAAACCATGAAATTTCTAGAACAAAACATAGGCAGTAAGCTTCTTGATATCTGTCTTAGCAATATTTTTCTCAGTTGAAATATAATTGACACACAATGTTATATTAATTTATGTTTACAACATATCAATTTGACAATTCTATATATTACTGAGTGTTCATCACAATAAGTATAATCACCATCTGTCACCACAGAGTATTACAATATTATTGTAATATATATGCTGTTACTTTTCATCTCCATACTTACTTATTTTATAACTGGAAGTTTGTACTTCTTAATCCTCTTTATCTATTTCACTCATCCCCTCACCCACCTCCCCTCTGGCAACCACCAGTTTGTTTTCTGTATTTAAGAGTTTGTTTGGTTTTTGTTCATCTATTTTGTTTTTTAGATTCCATGTATAAGTTAAATCATATGGTATTTGTCTTTCTCTGTCTGATTTATTTCATTTAGCACAGTACCCTTTAGGTTTGTCTGTTGTTGCAAATGGTCAGATTTCATTCTTTTTTATGGCTGAGTAGTATTCCATGACTATATATATATATATATATATATATATATATATATCACTAAGGAGGGGGTGGTAGGGGGCACTGAAATGTGTGATGTGGATTAGAAGTATAAACTTCCAGTTATAAAATAAATAAGCAATGATATAATGTATAGCGTGAGGAATATAGTCAATAATATTGTTGATTTTATTAATATAAGTCAATAATAGTGTATCACCTTATAATTTTATAAGGTTAAAGATGGTGACTAGACATTATGGTGACCATTCCTCAATGTATGCAAATTTCAAATCACTATAGTGTACACCAAAACTAATACAATATTCTGTGTCAATTATACCCCAATAAATTAAATAAATAAATAGATAACCAAAAAATAGATCAATAAAGTCCTATGTCCTTGATTTACCATCATCCCACTAGACAATTAGGCTGAGGTTTTTGAATAAATATATTTATGCTTGAGATTGAGTTTATGACTGAATGTCTTACCTTTAGATGGTAACACTCACCACCTGAACTAGGTCCTGGACTAACAAAGGAGATATAAACACCATGAAGAATTACTGATATGGCAGTTAGTATTAATCTGGGTTTGAAATCTAACTTGACTGAAATCCAATCAGGCTCACTGTTGTCTCTTCTGTCATGAGCTAGCTTATATTAACCAATGGTGCCTGGCACATCCCACCTCATAAAAAAGAAAAGGTTATATCCCTTTTAGTATTCATCCACTCTGAGCCCCACCCACTAATCTAAGGAATGTCTTTCTTTCTCTGTAGTGCCTCACCCCCTTTTCATAAAAAGTCTATGAAGCCCAAGGGTATTTATTCAAATTAAGAGTGTCAGTCCTCGTTATTAGTGATTCAGAGAAGAGGCGTCAGAGAGTCTCATCAGTTCCCTGAAATGCATCATTCTTAATCATATTTGCTGCTGTTCCTGCCCAAAATTATGGAATCTGGTATTACTTTAGTGATCCAGGAATGAGCCTCACAGAAAATCTCACAGGTTTTCTGGTGGCAGTTTCTCAGACGAAAGCAAAAAAAGATGAAGCTTCTCTCTGGCCTCCCCACACAAGTGTTACAAGAAACTGGAGAGAGTCTCCCTAGGAGATGAGCCCTATATGTTAAAACCTTGCAATTATCACCCAAGAGAAATCAAGCAGATGTAGAAAAAGAAAAAGTGAACTATATCTGTCAGGTTAACATGAACAAAAGAAAGAGTGTATAGCCTGGAATAGGACACCCTACTGGGCTTGCACGTCAAATTTTTCCAGCAGTAACTTCTGCTGAAAACCTGCATGTGCAAATTCAGAAAATCACAAAAGGACTTTTTTTTATATAAGTTTTTTTAATGCTTATTTATTTTTGAGAGAGACAGACAGACAGACCTCAAGTAAGGGAAGAGCAGAGAAAGAGGGAAACAGAGAATCTAAAGCAGGCTCCAAGACTCCGAGCAGTCAGTGCACAGCCCGATGCGGGGCTTGAGCTCACAAAACATGAGATCATGACCTGAGCTGAAGTCAGATGCTTGACCAACTGAGCCACCCAGGCACCCCACAAAAGGATTTTTTCATAAGTCCCCATATTGATCCAAGAAATTCGTTTTGGGTATGGACTGGAAACATCTAGTTTGACAATGGATACACAAACACATACACATACACACACACAGAAATCAATGTTCATTATGTATAACTTTGCTCCACCCAAGTTGCCACAAAGCAGCTGACCCTGACATCACCTGGAACTAACTGACTGCAGGTGATGAAGCCATCCATTCCAGTTGCTTTCCACATAGTCTTTCCACTGCCACAGAATAGAAACCCACAATCAAGCTGTTTAACAATAACCTATCACCCATCTCTTCCCCCAGCGACTTATAAAATGGGAACAGGAAATTACCTTACATCTACTTTACTAAATGGAACTACTCAAATTGTCTTCCCCAAACAAAAGGGCCTTCTCCAGAGTATCCTGAGCCCCTGCTCTCTAGAAAATTTTATGGCAGTATCTCTAACTAAATACATACATATTTTTTAAAGGTCCACATCTCCAGGCATCCCATTACACAGTGAAGTTGTGCAGACATTCAGCTGTCTATTTGAGCACATGTATTACGATAAATGCGTTAAACTAACAGAGCAGAAACTAAAATTTTCACTAGTGAGTTGGTTCATCATTCATCCTGAGTCAACAGTACACAGCAAACAACTCTAAGATATTTATTTGTTTTGGAAATGTCGAGTAAGTAAATATGAGCTTTTTGTTTCCTATGGAAAGTTTAACTAATGGATTTCTGAATTTTCTTCTGACCAGTAATCTCAGTAGTCACCAGGGCCCATTCCCCTCTTGCTCAGTCTCATCGAGACCTTGAGTTCCCTTGACAGTATCTCTGACAAGGTACCCTCCAGTGAGAGTCTGGGCCATTTTATGCAGTCATGTTCAAAAGCTTTCCTTACCATGAGCCCAAATATGCCTCTTTTTGATATCTACATCTGTCCTTGTCCTCACTTTTGAGTTCACCCAAAATAAATCTAATCTCACCCATAGCCATTTGAATATTGATAGACAGCTACCAGGTTCTTCATAACCTTTCCTTCCCCAGGTTGAATATCTCTGCTTGTTTCAATTAATCATCTTATTGTATGGTTTCAAGTGACTTCATCATCCCTTTTTGCTCTTTACCACTGTTAAGATAAACAGAGGCATATTAAAAATGTTGAGTTTATTCGAGAAAAAATGAATTGGAATCAAGCAACACAAAACCAGGAGTGGTTAGGTAGAGGAGAACTCTACCAACATGAGGCAGGGAAAAGACTTACATAGAAACAGTGCAGAAGCAAAGAAAGGAAATTATTTGATTGGCTATAGCTTAAAGCCTAGTTGGCTGTTTGTGGCTGGTTGTCCTTAGCATTTTGATTTCATAACCTTAAGGTGCTTATTGGCTTAGATTTTGGTTTGCTTAAGTAGGCCACCATGGATTAGAGCCACATCAATCTAATGGCCTCCTTGTTTAAATAATTTAACACTAGACACACTTCAAGAGATCACAAACATCCTTAGTTGCAGGAACATTGCATCTAGGGTGTTCCATGTAGGTGATCATAATAATAATGTTAATGATAACAACAGTAATGTGCACCAACTCTATGCAAGGACAGCTCTGAGTGACCTTACTTGCCCTAACTGTCTTACTACCTCAATAATCCTAATGCAAGTTTGGGTTCTCTGTCTTCTCACACTGTTTGCTATACAAACAGACTCGAAAGGATGGTTCGTCAAAAAAGTTGAAATTGCAGAAATGCTGTGGAAAATTGCCTCCCAAAAAAGTGGGGGGAAGACACCATCATCTCATCCTTCTACCCATCTAAAGAGGAAAACAAAACACAAATGTAATTATAAGGCACCATGAGAATTTCTATAATGTGAGTAAGACTAGGAAGCAGCAGGAACATATAAAAGAAGACATCAATGACTGGTTAAGACTATGAGTCCACTCAGGGTGGCAATCATGCCATCTCATGATTGGTGTCTAATAAGGTTTCTAAAAGTTAATAACTTCATAACATTTGCAAGAAATAGGAAGGAAGGAAGTGTAGGATACCTCATGACCATAAAGTTTACCAGCATGCAAAGGATATGAACTATTTTGCGCAGTAAAAATTTGAATCCTCAAGATTTTAAACCTTGGCAGGATGATGGTGATGGAAACATTTGCAAAATAGCCTTAAAAAGTCAAATGACCTTTTTTCCCCTCATTTCTTTTATAACAAGTGACAATGTCCGGGCACTGGAATATTTCTACATCAATGCTTGATATTCAGGTTAATATATTTGAATGGTTACTGCATTTAAGAAGAATTTTTATTTTTAGATGAATAGTTGTAAATATACAACATGGATATGCGTTTACTTAATCTGCTGCTTTACCTAAAAGGTCATTAAAGTTCATGTGTAGCCTTAGCACTGACTGTTGCATTTGCTCTATGCAATCTCATTTTACAAGTTTCGAGTTAAATCTGTTGCTATGTCTTAGTTATTCCCATATTCTGTTCTCAACAACAGAGGTGGAATGAACAGTAACATCTCTGACTTGTTGAGTTTCAGTCTTGGGCGTTCCAGAAAATTTTGAGTAGAGATATTTATGTCAGACTAGAGAAGGACCAGATGCATTCATGATATATAGTAAGATTAAAAAAAAAAACAGAGGAAAATAAAGGACAACAGAGATAAAAAATCTAAGTTCAAAATCTTCTCTACAACCTTTTGAACCCCAAGAGTCCTTTAAGATTCTATCTGTAAAAGAGAACACAAATACTGACAAAGCCTGTCTTCTAAATCATTCATTACTTTTTTCTTTGAAATGCTGAAGAACATCCTTCCTTGATAACTGAACATTTTTGACAGAGCACGCACACAAAAGCATCTTCATGTGTGGACCAATGGCATCTACTTCCTGCAGCACTGAAGTTAGTCCATAGCTATACCCCTTCTCTATTCTTTTTTTTTTTTCAACGTTTATTTATTTTTGGGACAGAGAGAGACAGAGCATGAACGGGGGAGGGGCAGAGAGAGAGGGAGACACAGAATCGGAAACAGGCTCCAGGCTCTGAGCCATCAGTCCAGAGCCTGACGCGGGGCTCGAACTCACGGACAGTGAGATCGTGACCTGGCTGAAGTCGGACGCTTACCCCACTGCGCCACCTAGGCGCCCCACCCTTTCTCTATTCTTTATGTCTCGCTCCCATCAATGAGTGAGCCTCTAGCTCGTGAAGCAAACAGAGACCACTGGGCATGAGCCCAATTGAACAAATGCTTATTGCAGGCTTATCAACTGCAGCAGGATGTTGACTGTAGACAACTCAAAAACAGATAGGACAGAGTCCCTATTTTCAAGACCTTGCCTTCCAACCCTCATGGCTCCTTCCACCTACACATTTGTCCACATCCATACCCTTCTTTCCTCTTTCAGTCTGAGCTTACTTGAGAATAATCCTTCAGACAGAACTCTTAATTATATCCTTCCCTCCTTCTTCACATCCCTTGCTCATGACTCCATCTGATTTCACCTTATAAACCTCTTACTTTTTACTGGCTAGGGTCAAACGTGGGCAGAGGTACAGACGGAACAAGAATGACAGAATATTGACAAATGTTAAAGCTGTGTGATGAGTTCACAGAGGTTAATTATACCACTTGTTAATACATACCACTTGTATGTATTTGAAATTTTTCATTTTAAAAAGTTCAGAAACGAGATATATACCAACCAGAGAACTGGTTGGGCACTACAGACCTCTTTTTCTTTCAGTGACTCTGGTCATTTTTAACGTAAAGAAACAAATTTTTTTCCACATCTACCCTGCTTTCCTGTTGTACCTGATGCTAATTCTGTGTGTGAAAGAAAATCAGAGGGACCAGAGAGGCTAAATCAACACAGATATAATTATGTCTTGCCCTTGTGAAAAATCCCTTGTTGGCTCTTTGAGGAAAAAGTTTACACTCTTTAAGGTGGCATTTGTGACTTCAGAACTTCCCACCTTACCTCACTTATTTTCAGCTTCATCTCACTCAGTATTTGCCCATATCTTTCAGTCTTGGCATGCCAACTACTTCCATGTCAGTGAATTTCCTATGAACTCTTACACCTTCTTGACCTTCTACCTACTAATCTCTTCTGCCTGCAGAGACATCCTCCAGGTCTCCTGGCCAGTTCTCATTCATCTTCATCACTGTACTGAAATACTACAGGATGTGCACTGTCTTACCCATCCTCACACTCTGTCATACCTGTTACTCATATGCCTCCCCTACCAGATTGTGAGCAGCTTGGAGGTTGAGACTATGACTTATTTACCTTTCTATTCTCAGCACCAGCCTAATGATTACAACTCGGTAGATGCTAACATTTTTTGCTGAATTAATCAACCAATAAATATAAACAAAATGCTAAAGACATAGGCATATGATATAGAAATATAAAGATAAATCATATCTGATAAAATTAAGAAACACCAGGACAATTTTCTATGACTAACCTGAGTTTAAAAAAATTTCACAGAGCCTAGTAAGACACTATTTTTAAGGGATGTGGGGATGATTGAAACAGACCACGTCCCTGAGCTCACAGAGCTTACATTCTATTTAAAGTATACAGATAGTTAACAAATACAGAATATAGTGTCAAGTAATGATAAGTATTATGAAAAAAATGAAGACAAGATCAGGGTTGGCAGGGGTGATAGACTGGATAAGGAGGCGAGTATAAGATTCTCTGGGGAGGTAATGTTTAAATAGAAACCTGAATGAGGAGAAGTAATGAGCCAGTTGATAATCAGGAGGTAAATCAATCAGAACACAAGGACCCAATGGGGTTCCTGGGTGCCTTAGTCTGTTGAGCATCTGACTCTTGATTTAGGCTGAAGTCATGATCTCACAGTTCATGAGTTTGAGCCCCACATTGGGTCTGCACTGTCAGCACAGAGTCTGCTTGAGATTCTCTCTCTCCTTATCACTCTGCCCCTCCCCTACTTGTGCTTTCCCTGTCTCTCAAAATAAATAATTAAAACATAAAAAAAGAAGAGAAAGAAGAAGAAGAGCACAAGGACCAAAAAGTGAAAAGGCACAGAATTGGGAATTTCAGGAACTAGGAATTCTTGTGCCAAAACCTGAAATTCTACCTCCAGAAAGATGTATCCTTCAGGGTCCTCTCAGGCTTTTCTTCTTCACTACTTTTCTATTAATAAGAAAACACTGCTAAGAGCAGTGATATTTTAAGTAAGGATTAATTAACAACCTGCAGAAAATAAAAAGGAGTAGGAGGGTGAAGTGAATTGCAGAGCACTTCCCTGAAAGGGAGGGACAGAGGGCACTAAGCCATGCCCGGGTCATTTGTACCTACATTGGTCCTAGATAGAGACGATGATGTATTGAGATAACCTGTGCACAAGTGATATGGGAAACAAAGTAGTATTGCTGCTTCCCGTCCCCCCAGTTGTGCCCACCCAGTCTCCTTTACCCACTTTGTCCAATTAGAAAGCATCCTCCAAATAGCACCAGGGTCAGTGACAAGAAGGACTGGTAAACTCTGAGATGCTATCAGTCACTCTAAAGAAAATAGAAGAATCAATTCTATTTGACTTTGAGCAAATGACCCTGCCATGGCAAGACAGAAAAATGTGGTCCTTGGGAGTCCAGGCAGCTATTGAGTTCATAGCAGTGACTTTGCCACTGATACCTCTTAGCAATGGCAGTAACTAACAGGACGGCAGGAATAAACCACTGACCCTGTGAAAGGAAAAAAAAAAACATTCTGCCCTTTGAGAAACGTGGAAAAATCAACAGAGCAGCAAGAGCCAGATAAAGAAGATGACAGCTCTATCCAACAATAGGGACGCCGTTCTATTACTTCTGTGTTTAGTCTGTCACTGCCGCTGCTGACAGTGCCTGGTCCAGCCTTGCCGCCCCCACTACCCTTAAAACTGGGTGCACTGGGTGGACTTTCAGATGCCCTGTCACTTCCAAAAACACATCATATGAAACTGTTGCAGAGCGGGGAATGGGAGGGCTTTGCGGAGGGTTTACAGAAGTCCGAAAACACAGAGATTTACATAGCAGGTGCCACTTCCTTAGAGGCCAATGATTCTGGAATGCCTCAAGAATAATAATGAGTTCATGCTTAAGCACCCATTCTTACATGACTGCTTGGAAGCAGAAGAAATCTATGCCAGCTAATGTTTCAGGCTAATTAAAAGCATGTTCACCTGCCTTATCCATATCATTCTACTCTGTCCTGCTCACCCAGGCCAGAGATGTAGTTTTCCTTTGATCCAGGCTCCATCTTCTCAGAATACATTTGCCTGCACACAGCCAATCTCTCTCTCAATCTCATTCTCTCTCTCTGCCCACCCCACCCTCCCACTGACTGTCCCCATTATAGTGACTTCTACCTTGGGAAAGCTCAACAAAATACTAGCTCAGGGTGGTGATTCCTAGTTGTATAAAGATCCTTGATAATGACAGTGTGCATGGGAATTTCATTTTTTAATTTTTTTTAATTTATTTATTTTGAGAGAGACAGAGCAGAGGAGGGGCAGAGAGAGGGAGACAGAGAATCTCAAGCAGGATCCTCACTGTCAGCACAGAGCCCAATGTGGGGCTTGAATTAACAAAACATGACATCATGACCTGAACCGAAAGCAAGAGTCAGACACTTAACCAACTGAGCCATCCAGGGGATTTCAAACTCAAATGGTTTCCAGTGCGAGGAAATAGTAAACACAAGTGAAACAGGCCAGGTAAGAACTGTGACAAGTCAGGCGCTCACACCCCCTCGAAGCGCAGGGTTGCTACTCTGCACCAGCTGATGGCCACTGTGCAGGAACACAAGCTTAAAACTGCCAGATACCCTGTTTTACAAAAGAAGCAGGAAATAGCCTGTAACTGTTGCCGACTAATTCAATTATCTAAAACTCTTTGGCCAGAGAAAACAAAACATATCTGTAGGCCCTCACCTTGCAACTTCTTACCACTCAAGCTCTAAGCGCTTGATTTGACACAGGACAAAGTTATTTTTACTTCCATTTCTCTATTAAAAAACAGGGGTGGGGTCCCTGGGTAGCTCAGTTGGTTAAGTGTCAGACTTTAGCTCAGGTCATGTTCTCACAGTTCATGAGTTCGAGCCTCACTTCGGGCTCTATGCTGACAGCTCAGAGCCTGGAGCCTGCTTCAGATTCTTTGTCTCCCTCTCCCTGTCCCTCCCCACTTGCTCTTGCTATCACTGTCTGTCAAAAATAAAAAATAAACATTAAAAAAAATTTTTTAAAGAAAAGAAGAGATAATTATAATACCTTCCTCATAAGATTGTTTGGAGGATTAAATATATGGCCACATGGTAAGAATTTGGACTATATGGCACCCAGTAAGCATTACTATTCAAAATCATATTTTCTACACATGTTCCTGGATATATCTGAATGAAATACACAGTCCTATGCAAGTCCTAGGTCCCAAGTTTGATTGCATAATTTCAGTAAAGAACCTCACCAGTTGGAAAAGAGCTATCTTCTCACTTTCACAATCTGCAGCTATGAAAACTGAGTCAGAAAGAAGTCAATTAGTCGTTCAGTTTCACACAGTCATCACAGGAACAGAGGCCTCCCATCACCTCAGCCTGCGTATCCCGTTCACTGGGATGACCTCTGCTGTTTACTTACGGTCACGCATTTTCCTTATGCTTCGCACTTTTGCCAGGTCAGAAAGACAAGTTTATAAAGGCAGCGAACAACCTCAACATGTAAGGAAGAAGTCTTTAGTTGTGGGCAGACTGTCCATTGGTATTCCGTTTATCTTTCAAGCTAATTTGCAGACCCTCACGTTGGGTGTCCTGCTCAGCATCACTTAAGGACACATTTTCAAATTGGATCTGGCAAAGTAAACATCCTTGAAAAATAGGAATCCATACTCCAGAGGCCGTTCTAAAGCATGAGTATTCAAGCAGAACTCCTTATTTCTCAGAGTGCGGTCCTGGGACAGCAGCAGCAGCATTACCTGGGATCCTACCAGAGACAAAGAGTCTTGGGCCTCAGCAAGGCCTGCTGAAATGGTATCTTCACTCCCATGAGATCTATAGGAACATTAAAGTTTGAGAAATACTGTTAACCAAGTTATCCCTATAACTTCCTGGACTTTGTGTGAGATCAGGGGAAGAGAAAGGAAAAAAGGTTCATTTTCAAAATTATAGGGAAGAGTTTTACTGTTTAACAATCCACTGAAGGAACAAAAAATATCAAAAGCAAGTCCTCATCGTCTGTTCAAGTATACACTTCAAAATTTCCAAAGAAACATAAAAGTTTATCCCGGGCTTGGACCCAATTTGTTTTAAACTGAGACTCTGGCTGGGGTATTGACATCTGTCAGCCTGCCTGCGGGGACTGCTGCTTGGACCTTTCCCTCAAGGAAAGAAAGTGAGTGCGTCACTTCGCTAGTGTGGCAACAAAATCAGAGCAAGGTACTAAGTACAGTTTGCCAGGAAATATCTTACCACTGACAGCCTGGCTCACTCCCAAGGGATGACAGAAGCAGGTAGGTAAGCCATACTTTTGCAAAAATGAGGAAAGGAAAGAATGAAGGGAGAGGGGATGAGAAAGAGAGAGATTGAGAGAAAAAAAGAAGAAAGGAAATAAAATCATTGTCAGGATGTTTCTTGTTTCTCCCTTTCTGTCCTTCTCTCTTCTAGCAGATGAAAAGTTGCTGCTTCTCTGAGCTATCCTGAGCTAGTCATAAGCAAGAGAGTTCTCCTGTCAATGAACCCCTTGGTGTAGGTCAGAAGGGACACACGGCTTTCTTTATGAGCTGGAAACCCACTTCACATGTAGGAAAATCTCCAAGTTTACTTCTCCCCAGTATTTAGACCCTGGGAAGGCAGACTCCATTCATTTAGTAAGGTATCCACCTCCTGCCTTATGTTCAGGCAAGGAAGGGGTTGGTGGTGGTCCATTCCCAGAGGATTCCCTACACTGTCCCAACAGCATGGCTGCCTATCAGTGAACATTCCCAACAGGCAATACAGCATGTGACTAGCCATCGGCACAGCCCAGTGGCTCTCGCTATAAGGAAAATGAGGTTATAAAATCAACTTACTATGTTTTAAATTTGTCCTTATATATTCTGTTTTTGGTGATAAGATGTATTTTTGAAAAACAGTGCTTATGTGCATCCATACTCCCTGTTTGAAGAAATCTCTCAGAGAAGAATTTGTAAAAATGAGTACTAGTAGCTCATCCAGTGGTGGTGCACCAGGCTACTGCCTGTTTTTTGTTTTGTTTTGTTTTGTTAGTTGTTATTTTGATGTCCTAGCACTCAACAAGCAAATATTTTAAAATATCTTCAATGAGTGTAATACTCTGACAGATCACCAAAACCAAGTTGCTCATAATCCTTCTGGAAAGAAATAATTAATGAGTCATGTTAATTCTATGTTATTATATGATCAGTATAGGAGTGACTCTGTGTAAACTAGTTCAGTATGGAACCCATACAAATAATATTAAAAACTAAAAATATAACACATTCTGGCTTAGAGTCATTTTTCATTTAATAATTGAGCCTTCAAGCACATTTCCACAGAAGGCATTGTCCCTGTACCATAAGTCATTTAAATTGAAGAAAAGATTTTGTCAGCTCAACAGAGCCCAGCATGGAGGAAAGCCAAGACTCTGTCTGAGAGTCAGAGAGCAGAATGTCAAGGTCTGCAGAGAACCTTGTTGTGCATGAACCATCATTTCATCCATCATTTTTTAAAGCAATTCTTTTAGATGATTTCCTATCTGAGCATGAGGAGGTGGACCTTGTTCACAGATCCTCAAGAAGGAAGCACAAGAACAAGTGAGATCCCTCAGTTCTCCCCCTGACAGTTATTCCCTGTCTTGGCCCCTAGGGCTTCTCTTTGACACAGATCCCTGTTTTATCTCCAATGCTGAGAACTATGCTCAGCCCATTTTATTTTTTAATAAAAATATAAACGAATGTTTTGCCAAAGTAACCAATGTTGAGTAGAAGGCAAGGCTGTACCTCCAACCTCACATAGCCTTTGTCTTATTTCTTCTGCTGGCCAAGACCCATGTTAAGTGTGGGAGTCACTGAAAATTGAGACAGACACTATCTCCACTCCCTAGCAAGACAGTGGTTTGTAATCCAGTAAACAGCACTGCATTTAAAGCTGAGAAGCCAAAAATTTTCTAAGAGGAATGACTCCGCAAAGAGATAATATTATTACCAAATGCACTTCTTAAACCTTTCTAGCAAGTGGCACTTACTTGATCATTTGGGAGGACCCTGAAAAAAAAAAAGCGCTCTTGGTCATCATTCTAAAATGTCACAACATTCCTTTCCAAGTGGAGCCTGTGTCAACCATCTAGCAAATGACAGGAGTGCCAAGATCAGATTTCCTGGTAAGCCCTAAAACGCTACACTGAAACAAGAAGCCCTGAGCCTTGTTTACTCAGTAGCTCTAGCAGCCACTCTAGCACCTGCCATGTAGGGTTGGCTGGGCAAGTTGACTGCTGGTGAGCAAATTAGGAAGAATTTTCCTAATTCTTGAATATATAAATAATTCATAAATGCCTAGACATGAAATTTTTAAATGCCTTAGACATAATATGGGAAGAAGACACAAATAAATAGAAAGACATTCCATGCTCATTGATTAGAAGGACAAATATTGTTAAAATGTCTATACTATCCAAAGCAATCTACACATTTAATGCAATCTCTATCAAAATACCAACAGCATTTTTCACAGGCCTAGTACAAACAATCCTAAAATTCATATGGAACCACAAAAGATCCCAAAGAAATAGCCAATGCAATTCTGAAAAAGAAAAGCAAAGCTGAAAGCATCATAATTCCAGACTTCAAGTTATATCACAAAGCTGTAGTAATCAAAACAATATGGCACTGGCACAAAACTAAGCACATAGATCAATGGAACAGAATAGGAAATACACAGAAAAAAAATCCACAATTATATGGTTAGTTAATCTTCAACAAAGCAGGAAAGAATATACAATGGGAAAAGGACAGTCTCTTCAATAAACAGTGTTAGGAAAACTGGACAGCTACATGCAAAAGAGTGAAACCAGACCACTTTATTAAACCATATACAAAAATAAACTCAAAATGGATTAAAGACCTAAATATGAGACCTGAAACCATAAAAATATTAGAAGAGAGCACAGACAGAAATGTTTCTGACATCGGCTGTAGCAATATTTTTCTAGATATGTCTCCTGAGGCAAGGGAAATAAAAGTAAAAATAAATTACTGGGACTACATCAAAACAAAAAGCTGCACAATCAACAAAACTAAAAGGCAACCTATTGAATGAAAGAAGATATTTGCAAATGACATATCTGATAAAGGTTTTGTATCCAAAATATATAAAGAACTTACACAGCTCAACACCCCAAAAACAAATAATCCAATTAAAAGATGGGCAGAAGACATTTCTCCAAAGAAGACATTCAGGTTGTCATTAGGGACATGAAAAGATGCTCAACATCATTTATCATCACGGAAATGCAAATCAAAATGACAATGGAATATCACCTCACACCTGTCAGAACAGTTAAAATAAAAAACACAAGAAACAGCAAGTAATGGTGAGGATGTAGAGAAAAGGGAACACTCTTGCACTACTGGTGGGAGTGCAAACTGGTGCAGCCACTCTGGAAAACAGTATAGAGCTTCCTCAAAAATTTAAAAATAGAATTACTCTATGATTCAGTAATCACACTACTGAGTATTTACCCTCCCTAAAAAAAAAAACTCCAAAAACACTAATTCAAAGGGATACATGCACTCCTCTGTTTACTGCAGCATTATTTACAATAGCCAAATTATGAAAGCAGCCCAAGTGTCCATCAATTGATGAATGGATAAAGAAGATGTGGTATATACACACAATGGAATATTATTCAGCCATAGAAATAATGAAATCTTGCCATTTGCAACAACATGGATGGAGCTAGAGAGTATAAGGGTAACTGAAATAAGTCAGTTGGAGAAAGACAAATACCATGATTTCACTTATATGTGGAATTTAAGAAACAAAACAAACAAGCTAAGGGTAAAAAAGAAGAGAGAGAGAAACCAATAAACAGACTCTTAACTGTAGAGAACAAACTGATGGTTACCAGAGGGGAGGTGAGTAGGTGGATGGGTAAAACAGGCGATGGGGATTAAGGAGTGCATTTGTTGTGATGAGCACCAGGTGATGTAGAGAGTTGTTGAGTAAGTCTATTGTACAACCTGAAACTAATATAACACTGTATGTTAAATATACTGGAAAAAAAAATAAAAATTTAATAAGTAAATAGCAAAATAAATAGCAAAATTAGGCTATATTTGAGTATGTTTTAAAAGGAAGATGGTTTCAAATACATTGACTAAGTAGAAATGCTAGAAATCTTTTTTATACAAATAAATTTTAGTAGCATTGTCCCCAAAAAGTGTCTCCTAAATGCTTTTTATCTTATTTGTAACTATACAGTGTTCTTTGATTACAGTAAACATGACCCTTCACCCAACAAAGAAAATAATATAAGGGAAAGCTATAATTTAATATATGCATCAATACAAAAGATTTGTATTGGTACAAATCTTTAAGATTTGCAAAACGAAAAATATTGAGTTAAAGAATTGGAAGAACACATCCAAAAACTGAATTCAAGGATTCTTTTAAGTCCTATAAGAATTAATGATACGTAAGAATATAGCAAAAATTATGTGAAGGTATGTATTATCATACAAACCTTTGAAGTCTTGATTTTTCTTTAAATTAAGTACTAAGCATAATTACACTGAACTGGACTTAGCTTATGTTTCCTTTCTTTGGTTCTAAATGGAAATGAATGCTTCAGGAATCTTTTTTTTTTTTTTTTTTTCCCTGTTCCACCCTGGACCTAGTTCTCTGGTTCTCTTTGGGCCATGTTACTCCTGCAACCAAAAACAAAAACAAAAACAAAAATCTCAACATATTCTATAGAGCAAAGGGTTAAGTATCACAGATAGAACTAGTGGTTGTATTAATTTACTGGATGTAAAAAATACATACATCTTTTGACAAGACCTTTAAGTGGAACCCAACCAGTGTGCCAAAAGGAGAAATATGCTAGATTAACAAAACCATTATTAAGAAGAAAAGAGCAGTAGTGAATGATAGTCCTGACTCCCTCATTTCCAAGCAGAGAATTGGACCAAACATTCCAGTACAAGATCTGATTGACTAAGCCACTGAATTAAGGGAGATACTAATGTGCTACAGTCACCCTATTGTGGAGTTTTCGCTCCGGTGACTTCAAGGGCAGATAAGTGCCCTGACATAAAGTTAAAATCTCTTAAACATAGCCACATCCTCCAACACATGACTCTGTGCTAGAAAAGTGCAACTTGAAACTCATCCAGTTATTCTTGATTTCCTGGATAACAATGATCATTTTTACTAATTTATCTGTGCCTTAGTTTCCTTAGCTATAAATGGAGGGTGATAACACTGACTACCCTACAGCGTTGTCGCAAAAATTAAATGTAAAGCTAATAGAAGTGGGCTGAGCATAGAAAGCATGACATGTATTTGCGATCATGGTGATAGTGATGTTGACAACAACGATGATTGCCTTCCTTACAGGAAAGTACTTTTCTAGCAGTGACATAAAGAGATAACATGCTGCTTTGTAATGCTAGACCATTGTGTAGATTGCATAACTGACCTAAGTCCTTCCCCTTGTCCCTGTGTCCACACCTTACTTACTCATTTTAGCCAGTGGAATGGGGTGTTGGAAGAGACATTGGGCCAGTTCCATGTCTAGGCTTTAAGAAAGCTTGCACGTTTTGTTTGCCCTCTTGCACCTCTAACACTGATACAAGGACATGTTGTTGGGAGTCTGCTGGGCCCAGGAGATTAAGAGATACATGAAGCAGACCAGAAGATCTGGAGTCCAAGCAGAGTGTCTAAGGTCTTCATTGTTATGTGCTCTTGGAGTTGTGTAGTTGTTTGTTATGGAACAATAATTAATGCAGCTACACTCCATGTCATCCTGAAATTAACATGATAAGCCATGAACATAATATATAATAAAAACATGGCTATAAATGCAAGGAAGTTTTGTTTAGCTGAAGGGGTATGTGTGAGAGTGTGTGTACGTGTGTAAACTTAGGGAATTATTATTTTTATAAGTAAAAAGTGGTCAGATACAGCAATTCTATATGGTTCAACCTAAATATTCTGTAGTATGTACATTGTGATCACTATTTAAAATACATTCATTTATCACCTGTTATGTGAGTTCCCTAAAATCAAATAAGGTAAGGGTTTGCAAAGTGCCTGGCTCATAGTTGAGAGTCAACATATTTTTATTAAAACGCTTATTGAATAAGGACAGGAAAATCAAGAAACTCTTTATGTTTGCATCCTATTAGAAGAAATTCTCTAAGTGCTTCATACATTATTTTATTTACTTAAATTTTAGCCACAACCAATTTTATGTATGATTTTTAGCTGTTCAATTTTTAGAAGCAAACTTCTATGGATAAAGGAAAACAGGCAGGTATTTTATGGATCTTGAGCAAGATATGCTAAATAGCAGGTAAACTTCTAGAGGAGTTCTGTTTCCAATGGGTACTAGAAAGGTTACTCCTGGTTACAGCAAATTCAAGTACATAAATGTTTTGAGTATTGAGAGGAAAGGGCTTCCCCTTCTTCCAAAAGTAGGTCAAATAATACAAGACAGGCTTCTATATTGTCAAGATGTAGAATGAATAAAAGAATCAGTTTTCTTTTATCAAAATTATTTGCACCGTGTGGATATTCCCCAAATCAAAACTTTGCTAATAGTGGACAGCAACTCAGTGAATAGAACTACAGATTTCTGTTTCCATCAATATCTGCGATTGGCACTATTGTTGCATTATCTAGAGCCAAGTTATGCCTGACAAATGTACTACAGAAGTATCTTGTTCCACTTCTCTGAACCATTTGTGCCACACTTTCATCACATTGCTGCCTCATTCAAACCCGTCTGCGTATTTACTAAATCTTGGCGTCCTTTCATGTTGTTTAGCTTAAGCATCTCATCATGTTGTTTAGTTTAAATGGATAGTCTGAGGCTGAAATAAGTTGCTTACAAACATAGGCTGACTCTTCCATTTTTAGTTGCCATGAAGAGCCTTACTATTGTGAAATGAGCAACTGTTGTCATGCTGCTTTCTCTCACTGAGATAAAGTGCATCCATTTTAGTAACCATGGTTATTGCCAAAATTGTACCAGTTTGAATTAGATGCATTTCGCCTTTGTCAAGAAAAAGGACTGACGAGCATTCACTCCCATGCTTGAATTTCATTTTTAACCCAACAATGCCAAATCTAAAAATAGGTATTGATATACTTTTCATAATCTGTCACTTGCCTTCTCACCTTAAACCTAAAAAACAAATGGGTTCAAAATTCTGTGTCCCGGTAAGGCAGGATTAACAACTGGAAACACACACACATGTGTTTATTTCACTCATGGTTCCATAGTAACAAACCACTTTTCTCCAAGCTCCTACATATCTGGGTACTCCTCATGCATGGTCACCAACTTCCTGGGAAATAAGTAGAAAAGAGTGGCAGACTAGAACATGTCTTTGAGATAAATAAGGTGCCATGCTCCCCAAATCAAGGTATGTAACTCTTCCTCCCCTTTGCACCCTGTCCCTCACTGCAGAAGTCAGGGGTCCTTCACCAACTGGCTACAACACAGCAATGGCTAGGTGAGCTACCATACTGTGTAGTTGTGGAGCCAACACAGCAACTATGCCAGTCCATGCCACAGGCAACATCACAAGGAAGCAAAATATAGCAGATGAACAAAGAGGAAGAAGAGCTATATTTTTATTCCAAATAACTAAGAGACATCTTTTGTTTGCTATACCAGTTTCTAAATGTAGACACTAAAACTAATATCTTTATCCACCTGATTCAAGTGGTACCTTCCTTATTAGAATTTAAGTACAATGCCTTAAATACATATAATCCTTTACTAATTTTAATCACTTTTACAAACCTGATCTTATCTGATCCTTGCAACAACCCTCAGTAGAAATTTCTGCAGATGGTTGGTGCATTTTATAAATAAAGCAGAGGTACCAACATCAAATATTTTCCAAGATCAGCTTCCTAACTCTCAAAGGAGTGTTTTTAAACTCTGCCAGCATTTCCCAAAATTGATTCTGTAGAAAAACAATCATGTGAGATCCTCCATGAAAAGGGTGTTATCTAACATATATTCACATTGTAAAGACTTGAGAAATCCTTAAATAAATAAACCCTTTAAATGGCTTAACTCAAAAGTTCCTTAACTTATTATGCAAAATAAACAACAAACAAAAAACCATTTGTTGCTTAAAACCTATAATCATCTCCTGGAATTGCTTCATAGCTCATATTTATGAGCTCCTCATGGACAAAAACTATATTTTATTTATAGTGCATTTAGGTGCTATTTATGGGTTGAATTGTGTCCACCCACCCCCAATTCGTATGTTGAAATCCTAACCCCCAAATACATCAGGATGTAACCTTTGGAAAGAGGGTCTTTGCACATGTAATCAGTTAAGATGAGGTCACACTGGAGTAGAATGGGCCCCTAATCCAATTGTGTCCTTATGAAAAGAAGAAATATAGACACAAACACGCACACAAGGAGAACACCATATGAAGAGGTGGGCAGAAATCGGGTGATGTAACAGAAGTCAAAGAACACCAAACATGGCCCACAAACCACCAGAAACTAGAAGAAATTCATGGGACAGATTCTCCTTCACAGTCCTCAGGAGGAATCGACACTGTTGACACCTGCATCTCGGACTTCTAGCCTCCAGAACGGTGAGACAAATAGATTTCTGTTGTTTTAAGCCTCCCAGTCTGTCGTACTTAGATACAGCAGCTCTGGGAAACTAATACAGGTGGCAAGTATAGGGTGTAGTCATTTATTTCACACACTCACCAAATACTTCTGTTTCTCTTTAGTGCTGTGAGAAGGGTAGAGGGCAACGTCCCCATTCTTATGGAGATGACATTCTGGTGAGGGAAATAGAAAATAAATAAATAAATGTAAAATAGACTTTTATCTCCATTTGTAAGAGGAAATGAGGCTCAGAGAGACTTGCCCAAAATAAAGAGTGTTTCATCCATGAGCACAACAGAGAATCCCAGAAGGCCCATTCCCCTGAGGATATAACCATATGTCCTGCTGAGGCTCAAAGCACCATCTCCAAACTGTATGTAGCTAAGTAACATGAAATTCTCTTTCCTGGCACTTGCTTGCCAGAAAATGTGAGATCTTGGCAGAGGGTAAACACTGAATTAGAAGTCAGGGAACCTGGGCTGAGTTTCTGATTTGCTTTCTGTGAAATCCTGGATACATTAATTTATGCATTTGAGTCTCAGTGTTCTTATCTGAAAAATAATACTTACTCCACAGGATTATTGTAAACAAGAAGAGGTGATAAAGAAAAACAATGGAATTTATCTACTTCCTCTGAATCTTGACTTGGCCCAATCTCTACACTGTTCTCACATAAATTTGTAGTTTGTTTTGTTTTGCTTTTGTTTGTTTCTGGTTTTGTTTTTGTTTTTATTTGGCTCTAGAAGCCTAATATACCTACCCAGAGGTTCTGGGCTTACAACCACATTTGGATGTCAAGGCAGGAAGTCGTCATTCTTTATGTTCCAAGAAATGTCTACTAATACCAACTACCTCTATGTTTCCACACCTCTCCCCACCACACACACATGTAGACAGATAACTGGGGTTAACATGCCTTTTCTCTTGAGAATGACTCACAGTAGGGCTGACAGAAGGTTAGTGGTGTCTAAATAATAAGGGCCTCCACACACGTGTATATATATCCCTGATACCATCTGCTTTTCCCAACTGCTGCTGTTCCCAAATATAGCATCCATCAGCCACTCAGTTGTTCCCAGAAACCTCTCAATACACTCTCCACTTGGTGGCTATCCATTTATCTACTGATGGACACTTGGTTTGCTTCCCTATCTTGGCTAGACTGTGAGAGTTATTTAAGTACTTGAAGTAAAGTTTTGTCAAGATTCTTGTAAAGGAGTAATATTTTTAAATGTTTAGAACAGTTTTAATCTACAAGTCGTAAAAGAAATTGTACAACCTTTTTAAAAGTAACTGCTAAAATTTCCTAGATTTATATTTAGAATCATAATGTTTTCAGTTACATTGAAACATTTAGGAAAAATTAGATTTTGATATTATTACTTTAATAAATCAAAGATTTATTTTAAAATCCAATGTAACCTCTGAATAGTCTAATGTGCATAAAAGCTGCCATTAAGGACACCAGAAGAATCTGAATGTTTTATCATTTGTCATGATTCTTAGGTTACCCTACCAACTACCAATTCTGATTATAGTAAACAGATTTCACACAAGACCCAATGATAATTAACCACTGAGTTAGCCCAGAAGCCATAGTGGGGAGTTGTTTGATTCATGTTTGTTCAGCTATACAGATGGGTATGGAAAGGTAGGACATATCGAAATTATAAGGAACTCTGGAGTCAGATGGCCTGGATTTGAAAGCCATTCTACCACACGCTATAACCTGAGACTTCTAGCAAATTATTTAACCTCTTCGTATCCAGATCTTACACCTGTAAGATCTGTACTTAATTCAAAAGGTAGTTGTGAGGTTTACAACTTGCAACAGACTTGATGTATTTTGCACAGCATCTGACACATAATTAAGGTTCAATAAATGTTGGCTGTTGTTTGCTCCTATTTATTATTATTTTCATTAGTAAAAAAAAAAAGGTTTATGGATATCAATTTCACTTGGTTTAAATGATTGTCAAAATTTACTTTGAAGACTATTTGGAAGACTTCTAAATATACCTTTCTATGTTTTAATTGCTATGACTTTCCAGCATCCCCAGGGCTGATGATTTAGCCTGAGGAAAATACCTGGCTTAAAAAAAGAAAAGAAAAGAAAAGAATAAAGGCATTTGGCATTAATCTCTGGTTTCAGATTTAAACCCTAAAGCCCTGCAGAGTTTCTTGTTTCAACGATTTGGGAGATTAGCAGTTAACAGACTAAAGTCTAGCTGGTTTTTGACATTTGTTTGAAGAGCAAAAACAGCTTTAATGGCTTAGCTGGGATTGTAGGTGAGCCTATCTCTTTAACCACTTGGCCCTTGAATGTGAAGACTAATATGGGTAATGAGAAGTATTTCTAATAGTTACGTTTGAACAGCATAATAACATTTCGTTTTTAGACTTGCTATAGGCCAGCACTGTTCTTCCTACATTAACTCTTTTAAGTATTGTTCAGAGCTACTGATTTAGAGGCACTAACTGTATTCATTTGTTAGTATTTTTCCCCTCAGCAAGTATTTCAAAAAATGCAGAGGCTAAATAAAATTCCACAAAGCAAACCTGTATACGAGGCCAGTAAGAAAAAGAGTGCACGAAATGATTATCAGAGGTTGACTGTAGCTAGTTAAGAGAATGGAGCTGAAAAACAGACCCTACTTTTATCAATAAGTTGCAAGATGCTAAAGTGGTCACCGTGACTGAGATCCAATTGGCCACAATGAGGCTGAACTCAGACATGCTCTTTCTATTTAGAAGAGCCATTTCTCATTTATTCTTTCCTCTGCCCTTTGGAAAAAGAGAGGGCTCGGGGGAATTTTTGTGTCAGGAAATAAAAAATGCTGTGAAGTTTTTCTAAAGATTGAAAGCATTTATTTAACTAACCTGTGGTTAACATATAGATAGATGGTCAATCTGGATTATGAAGAAAGTGAGTGACCTCAAATGCTACAGTCATAAACTGTCACAGGTTCAGTGCCCCCTGGTGGAGTATGATGAAAGTCACCCTCCTTTTCCTCCTGTCCTTTAAAAAGTACCTAACATCCCATGACATGCATGTTATGTATCCATTTCTCCCCTGGCTTCATCTTGTCTTTTTTACTTTCTTTTTCTCTTTAGTAAATTTTTGTTTATTTTTCTAAGTATATGTTTATTTTATCTTTTTCTAATTTTGTAAACAAACTTAATTCTTTCTAGACAAACAATATATCATAGTAAACAAGGCTGATGGTCAGCCTGTGGGGCACCACCTAGGCTGCCTAGGATGTTTATGGCTAGCATCCATTCTCCCTGTTCCAATCCGCCAGTGACTGGGTTATACCAGCTGTTAAATATTTTTTGTACATATGTATGCTTGGACATAAAATACCTGTGCTTTTAAAACCCTTTGTTCTAGAGCGCCTGACAGGCTCAGTTAAGCGTCTGACTTCAGCTCAGGTCATGATCTCATGGTTCATGAGTTAAAGCCCTGCATTGGGCTCTCTGCTGTCAGCACAAAGCCTGGAGCCTGCTTCAGATCCTCTGTCTCCCCCTCTCTCTGCCCCTCCCCCACTTATTTTCTCTTTCTGTCTCTCTCTCTCTCTCTCTCTCTGTCTCTCTCTCTCTCTCTCTCTCTCCGCCCCCCCTTTCTCAAAAATAAATAAACATTAAAAAAATAAAACCCTTTGTTCCTTAGGGTTCTCAAAGGCTAAAGAATTCTAAGGAAGTCACCCGAAATTGAAAATAAATATCCCAACTATATTCATGCATATCATACAAAGTATCTTTTTTTGGGGGGGGGGGGGACAGAGAGAGAGAGAGAGAGAGAGAGAGAATCTTAAGCAGGCTCCATGCTCAGGATGGACACTGACATGGCCCTTAATCCCGAGGACCCTGGGATTATGACCAGAGCCAAATCAAGAGTCGGATGCTCAAACAGCTGAGCCAACCATGTGCCCCCAAAGTACCCTTTTTTTTTAATGACCTCTACTAGCAGCCATGATTTTAGGTACTCAACAAAGGAATGAAAATCATCAAGAGTTCATTGTCACCTCCAAAAACTCTATAGTCACTCAAAGTCAGAAATGCTTAAAATAGGAATCTCTGAATCTCTGATATGACTATACCTCATGATTGCCCTCAGGCACAATCCCATCCAGGATCCATGGATGTGATTTGCCCATGCCTTTTAAAAGGGATCTTCTCACTGATTATACCCATGGGGTTATAATACAATACCCACTGTCCTGGTCAGTGTTGATCTGAAGAAAACAGAAATTGTTTTCAAAAGAAAAGATTTTAAAAAATAGAGTGAGACTTGGGTGCTTACAAAATCACTGGTAGAGCTAGAGGAACAGGTTCTCAGTTGGGCTTTGGGGAATGGCTCCCATAAAACCACTTCAGAACTGACCTGCCAAGGGAACAGCTTCCTTTGCCACAATCAGCAAATAAAACAATCATGAAGCTGCCACTGGAAATTTTGTCTTCAGGAACACACTACCTTTTCTCTGCTCCAAGTTCTACCTCTTAACACCTACAAAGCTAATGATTAGACACAAGAATTCAACTGTGGAAAAGCCCAATGTCTCCACTCTGTTTTCAAGAAGAAACAACAGTGGCAGTGGCGGGCGGGGGGGGGGGGGGGAGAGGAAATGGGGTCTGTCATTTCATGCAAGGGCATTTGTTTGGCCAAAACTAATCACATCTGGACCTTTATCAAAGGAGTCCAGGAAATGAAAATTTTAGCATTCGAGTATAGTTTTACCAGGCAGGAAGGATATTAAAAGAGCACTTTTCCAAATTCTATGTTGCAAATTACTTGTGAGTGATAAAATCAATTTATTTAATGGCTGTGAAATCAATTTAATTTTAATGAAATGTAACAGGCTAGAATATACCCTATATAGTAAAGAAGGATTTGTTTGCAATGCCATTTATTTTGGGGTGTGTGTGTGAGTGTGTGCATATGGGGTTATGATGTAAAATGATTGTATGGTTTGTTGGCTCATAGGACTGGGACCAAAAAAGTTTGATATTGATATGCAATACAAGGAAGATAGAACACACTGTGAACACTAAGCACAATATCCAACATAAACTCTATGAATATGAATTTGTATATAAACTAACTGTGTTAGTTTTCTATGGCTGCTATAACACATTACCACAAATGCAGTGGCTTAAAACAAATTCATTAAGCTATAGTTCTGTAGTTAAGAAGTCCAAAGTAGGTATCACTGGGCTAAAATCAAATGTTAGCATGGCTGCATTCCTTTCTGGAGGCTCTAGAGGAGAATCCATTTCCTTCCCCTTTCCAGTTTCTAGATGCTCCCCACATTCCTTAGCTCATGGCCATCTTCTTCCATTTTCAAAGCCAGCAATATCAGGCCAACTTTATCCGGTTACTACCTCTCTGTCTTATGCCTCCATCATCACCTTTTAGGAACCCCTGCAATTACACTGGGTTCACCTAGCTAATCCAGGATAATCTTCCTATTTTAAGAGCAGGTGATGAGCAACCTTCATTCACTCTTCAACTTTAATTCCCCCTTGTCATGTAGCCTAACATATTCACAGATACCAGGGATTAGGATATAGACAACTTGAAGGGGAAGGGACATTATTCCTTGTACCACACCAACCAACCAAATTAAGGATCAGGGGAATGTCTATGTGTCCTATAAAATAGAGAGGAAAGATGTAACTGATCTCCCATTGCAGATCTCACTCCTTTCTGCTGCTCTCTGTGTCTAGTTAGGTGAGGAAAATGCAAGGCAATGAATAAAAATATATATAATTTCATTAGTCATTTACGATGCTCTCTGTCGTTTCCCTACTATGAATAATATAGCTAGTTACTTTTTGTCCCTCCTTCCCTCCCTCTCCCCTAGCATTCAATTTGAAATGCCATTTTACTTCATGTTAATATCAACAAGTTCTTCAGTGAGCTGACACTATATTTTATATATGTACCCTGTTCCTTTCCCACAATTTTCCAGAGTTGTGCCATATCTATGTTGCCAGTGTGTCACCATCATATACTATATTGCTTTCCCTTAATGTCATCATCTACTCTCGGTTGTACAAGAAAATGTATTTGATACTCACAGATCAGCTTTTTAGTTCATGCTCACCAGTCACTTTAATTGAGATTTCTCAGGAAAGATGTTGGAAACAATATCCCTTGAGTTCTTACTTGTTTATAAGAGTATCTATGGCATTTTATGCTTGACAGTTTGTTTGGCAGAATATAAAGCTCTTGGCTTACACATTTTTTTCCTCGAGTATAGTAAATGTTCCTATTATGGCATGAAGTATTGCTATAAAAAAATGTTGTTTGGGGGCACATGGGTGGCTCAGTCAGTTAAGGGTCTGACTCTTGATTTCCACTGAGGTCATGATGTCATGGTTGGTGAAATCAAGCCTCCTATCAGGCTCTGTGCTAACAGCACGGAACCTGTTTGGGATTCTCTCTCTGTTCCTCCCCTGCTTGTGCACACATTCTCTCTCTCTCAGAGTAAATAAATATTTAAAAATAAATAAATAAACTTTAAAAAATGTTGTTTTAACTATGGCTTTTCCCCTCTCTAAGTGACCTCAAGAAGTATAAAAACTCAAAAAGTTTTGTTCTTACTCTTTTTAGTCCAATAGTTTTACTAGCATATGTTTCCGTGTTAGTGATTCTAGGATACTTTTCTCATAAGCACAGTGTCATTTCAAGACTACTCTAATTCCATAAAACTATGCTTGAAACATGTTTTCTAGTATTTTTTGTCACATTGCTTTGCTTTGCTTTTGGGAAACTTACATATATTGCATTTTTTGTCTACATTATGTATCTATAACTTTTTCCGAAATCCTGTTTGCTTTTCAAATGTTTCATCTTTTTGTTTTCCTCTTTTCCATTATCTATTTGTCTCAAAGTATTATCTGTACTATTATCTGTAACTCCTTCTAATTTAGTCTTTAATTCTAAAAAGACTTTTTTCTTTTTTTTCTAGTTAGTTTTTTCATTTGGTTAGTTTCTTTTCAAATTTTTCTTTTATCCAATTATTTTATCTCTGAGTTTTCCATTTCTAATTTATGCTGTTCTTTCTACTTTCTAAAAATATTTTAATTTCTTTCAGTTTGTTTGTTTTAGAAAGAGTAATGGTTTTATACATGATTGCCCATAAAAATGTTGTTCTGCTTAGTACTCCCTTTTTTCTCATAAAGAAACTGTATGGGATGTGACTAATGTCTTTTGCTGCTGCTCATGTTTAGGTGAGACAAGTTTGCCTGTCCTTTTAGGTGTCCCTTTGTGCTAGGTCAATGGGGTGGTAGAGTGACTTCCTTATCTTCACAATTTTAGGGCTTCCTTTTGCATTACTATCAAGAAATAATAACAAATATGGTTTCACTCTATACCCTTCATGGTCCCTTTTCCCCACTTTTGTCTGGACTTTTCTTTGCTCATGGAATCCCAGCCCTGCTCCATTTCGTTCCTACTTCTAATAGTAGGATCTTAGTGAAGGTCTTTTTTCCAGAAATGACATATTTATCTGTTAATTTTGAGAGTTCATAGGACCCAGAATGCTCCATCACCATCTAGCCATCCTACAGCTCTCTCTCCCTCACAAGAGCATTGGCACTTGCAAAACCCTCTCCCAATGTTTGCTGCTGTTATCAGAGAAGCCTGTCAAACTTCCCACACTAAAAGAGAACATGCTAATTTCTGGCTTCTCTGGCTCTCTCTTTGCATGACCATGCAGTCTCCCACACAGTTGCTTATATAGCATAGTTCTTGCTGCCATTATTGGTTTGCTGTTTGTATTTAGGAGTTCATGGAGTGTCTTATTATTCATTTTTTGTAGAAGTTTCCATATTTTTTATTGTTGGTAGTAGTAGTGTTTATTTAATCTACCTTTTTTTTTTTGCCAGTTTCTGAGGGGAATTTAGAGAGATTCAAAAGCTATGTTATCACCATTTGTCTTCTCTGTCATTATTTAAATAGCATGTGAAGGACTCAAAAATTCCCTTTTCCTTCACTGGTATCTTTTACAAGATCTCAGATTCCACATATCAAAACATATTCCAGAACCACAATGAGATACCATCTTCCACCATTAGATTGGCTATTATTTAAAGAGAAAAAAAAACAAGAAAACAAAGAAAAACAGAAAACAGTAAGAATTGGCAACAATGTTGAGAAATTGGAATCTTCATGCACCACTGGTGGGAAGGTAAAATAGTGCAGCAACTGTGGAAAATGTATGGTGGTTACTCAAAAAAAATGAAAAAAGAATGATCATACAATCCAAAAATTTCACTTCTGGGAATTGAAAGCATCTTGTAAAGGTATTTGCAAACCCATGGTCATAGCAGTATTATTCATAATAACCTAAAGCAGAAGCAAGCCAAGTGTCCTGAATGGATAAACAAATCATGGTATACACATGCAATGGAATAATATTCATCCTTAAAAAGGAAGGAAGTTCTAACACATGCTACAGGATGGATGAACCTTGAGGACATTATGCTACATGAAATACACCAGTCACAAAAAGACAAATTTTATTTAATTCCACTTATACGAGGTACCTACCTAGTGTTGTCAAAGTGATAAAGACAAAAATGGTTATTGCCAGGGGCTGGAGGAAGGAAGAATGAGCAGTTGTTTGATGGGTATAGAATTTTAGATTCCCAAAATGAAAACAGTTCTGCAGATTGGTTGTACAACAATGTGAATGTACTTAACACTATTGCACTATATATTTAAATTAAGATGGTATTTTTTTAATTAAAAAATTCTTTTAATGTTTATTTATTCTTGAGAGACAAAGCGTGAGTGGGGGAGGGTAAGAGAGAGGGAGACACAGAATCTGAAACATGCTCCAGGCTCTGAGCTGTCAGCACAGAGTGCGATGCGGGGCTGGAACTCTCTAACCATGAGCTCATCATCCAAGCCGAAGTCAGTTGTCTAACCAACTGAGCCACCCAGGCACCCAAGATGGTATTTTTTTTAATGTTTATTTATTTATTTTGAGAGAAAGAAAGAGAGAAGGGAGGGGTGGGGAGAGAGGGAGAGAGAGAATCCCAACCAGGCTCTGAGCTGTCAGTGCAGAGCCCTACACAGTACTCTATCCCACAAACTGTGAGATCATGACCTGAGCCAAAATCAAGAGTCTGATGTTAACCGACTGACCCACCCAGGAGCCCCCAAGTGGTAAATTTTGTGTTCCATGTATTTCACAATTTTAAAAAATCATTTAAATTTTTTTTTAGTATCCCAGATATATATGTCCCCCAGTGTTCCCTCTGTCAGTGAGCAGCATGTACATCTACCCAGTGCTCAGGCCAAGGAGGGGGTCTAGGAGTCACTCTCATCATCCCACTCTGTAATTCTGGATAGCTCCTGAACCTCCTCACTGCTCTCCATTCCCACTGCTTAAATCTTCATTCTCTTCCTTCTCTTATTTGTCTTCTTCCCACCAATGTACATAACAATCCAATCACCATAGTTCAGCCAGACAGAGTATTCTAAAACAGAGAATGGATCCCATTACTTCTTCAAGAAAGTCCAAATTCCTTAAACAGGCTTATGGACAGGGACTATGGAATCTCATCACTGGTGATCTCCCCAGCCACATTTCTTTCTTTCTTTTTTTTTTTTTTAACGTTTATTTATTAATGAGAGACAGAGAGACACAGAGCATGAACGGGGGGGGGGGGGGTGTAGAGAGAGAGGAGACATAGACTCTGAAGTAGGCTCCAGGCTCTGAGCTGTCAGCACAGAGCCTGATGCGGGGCTTGAACTCACAAACTGCAAGATCATGACCTGAACCGAAGTCGGTCACTTAACCAATTGAGCCACCCAGGTGCCCCTCCCCAGCCACATTTCTCACCACTCCATTCAACCTCACTTTTCATTATGGCCTAGTTGTACCACAGATACTTGAGACTGGTCTGGGTTCCAGGTGAATCAGGCACTCATGGTTTTGAGAGATGTTCATACATCTCAAGGCCATTGCTCTTCTGCCCTCTTAACACAATTCAGCCATAATCTTCATTAAATGCTTTTTGATTTGTGCTGCAAAGACTTCAGCCATGATTCTCCAGACCTAGCAAGTACATTAATATCAAGAAAGAAGCTATAATGGAATTTTAACAATATAATTCCCCAGAACAACAGAACATATTTCAGTCTCTGAAATGTTCTTCTTTTTATAAAATGCAGTAATGAAAAGATAATTTGATCTTCCAGACATTCCAATCACATTTTCCATAACCTGTTTTCTCATGTTCTCTATTGGTCTTACTTTCTCTTCATATATTAGTAATAAAAAAAATAATAATTCCATCCCTCATGTTCAACTACACATTATTCTGACTCAGAAGTATTCTTTTGCAACTTTGTCTTATTTCCTTAGGTGTTGTATTTTTTCCTTTTTCATCATCTTCCCATTAATCTCCAAGTCCTCCCCTTAATGCTGGTGCCTCAAGGTTAATGTGCATCACTGAACAAGGGAATTGGGCTTTTTGGCCTCTCTTGTCCCTCTTGCTTTTGGTTGAGGTGTTATACTTTGCTTTTTGACAATAGAAATAAAGAGAAAAAAATATACCAAATAAACCAGGTAATTGCTTAAAATTGCTGAGCAAACAGAAGCTCCTGAAGTCAATGATAAGCTTCTAAACTCAGTGGATTTATATATAGCTGTTTTTTTTTTTTCCAGATAGTACTCTTGTGGGAACTGATGGTTTACAGTCAAACCCTCTATGCTTCTCTCCCTAATTCCCCATTCTCAGAAACTTCATCCAAGCTCAAAACTTCAACCCTAAATTCCATCCTGCAAATTTACAACTTTTGTCATTGGGCCTGACATTTCACCCAAGACCCAGTATTTCCAACCATAGCTAAGATGTTTCTATATGAGGTTCCTGTTGTTTCCATAATCATAGAATTTCCGAATTTTATTTCTTCCCCATCCAATGCCCCTACTTATTGTTTATAAAGTTACCAGATACCCGGGTTCAAGTTACCCTACTAAGCACCTAGTATGTTCCTCTATGACATGTGCTGAGAACAGAGAAATGGAGTGTAATCCTCACCCCCAACATGTTTCCAATTCAGCCAGGAAGAGTGATGAATAAACTGGTGGACAGGGACAGGGGGGTCACAGTGGAAAGGGTCACACTGTAATCACAGTTTACTTCTCCTTCCCCTTAATCCCCGATATTCAACTTTTTGCCAAGTGCTGCTGTATTATAAATCAATGTCTATAAAATTCATCACTGACACCAGTCTTCTTTCCAACTTGAAATCTTGAAGTTGTGTTTCTAATATTCTTCTGTATTCAATCTGTCCTGAGTTCAACCTATGCTTCTTTGGTTTTGGGGTCACAGGGCTGCCAGCTCATCACCTCCTGTCTTGGGTACTCTCGCATTCTTCTTTCATTGTTTCCACTTCTTAAAACCATTCAGGGTATTAGACTGTATTTCCCACAGTCCTACATTCCCTAAGCTATTCCCTCACACTGGAACCTACTGTGGGCTTGATCCTATCACATTGGGGAAACTTCAAGGCCAACCACGGTTCACTCTAACTTAGCAAGCTCATCTCCCACTAATCTCCAAAACCCTAGTCAGGTTCATTTTCAAATCTGCACCTTTAAAGTACCCTTACCCTGCCAGTTCCTGTGAATCTATTCAAATTCTGCCTGGATTTTAAAGACAAGCTGAGGTGTTACTTCTTTCCTGACAACTGTAATCAAACTTAATTCCTCCTTTTCTGACTGCACCCAGAGCTCTTCTCCAGATTCTCCAGATCATCCAAGACACTGGTTAGAAATGGTTCTGTCTCCTATGTTGTAAAGATATAAAAGCCAATCAGTGGCCCTTTATCTTTTTTGTTGTATAAACTCAGTAAATTTTGGGTTTTCCAAATTGAGTTAAAAAAGAAGAAAGAGAAACGGCTCAATCTTAAAAGGACAAACATTTTTTAACTCAAAGTATTTGAGAAAACATTAAGTACCTCCCAGGTTACAAAGGGGATCAAGAACACACTGCCCTACCATGCTAACCCTCAGAAAAATTATTACAGTAATAATCTCAGCCTTCCCTTCCCATGGAAGGACCTCCTGAGCAGGATATAATAGGAAGTGTTCTGGACTAAGATCTGTGTTCTGGTGCCAGTTCTAACAGACGGAGTCAACATCAGAAGTTACTTCACCTCTATGCCTCATTTTCTTTGTGAAATAAGGAAATTGAACAAGATGATTCTCTGAGGTTCTTCCTAGTTCTCACATTTTTACATACATGGCACTATATACGTGGTGATTAACTAACCAGTGATTAATAAATAAGTCCTAAGTTGTTACTTGTTCTTGGGATAATTTTATTTTAGCCAACCTGACACTTTAAGCAAAATAAATGACTCTATAATATTTTCTCCAGCTCTTCTAGAGAAAGAATTTAGGAGAGGAAGAAGGAACAAATGCTGAATCCAACAGATAATTTCTTCTTCATAAGGTTGACATGTTTGCCTGTGATTCAAAGTTGTTTCTGGGTCCAATAAATAATACTATTGGTTGAGTAAAGGCATTTTTGTGATTCTTTTTTTTTTTAATTTTTTTTTCAACGTTTATTTATTTTTGGGACAGAGAGAGACAGAGCATGAACGGGGGAGGGGCAGAGAGAGGGAGACACAGAATCGGAAACAGGCTCCAGGCTCTGAGCCATCAGCCCAGAGCCTGACGCGGGGCTCGAACTCACAGACCGCGAGATCGTGACCTGGCTGAAGTCGGACGCTTAACCGACTGCGCCACCCAGGCGCCCCAACATTTTTGTGATTCTTTAAAAAAAAACATTTGAGAGTTTCTTGCCATATCATGGAGGTGTAGGAGCTCACTAATTACTGGTCCAATGACTAAGAGGTCAGGAAATTAGGGTGGGAAAATCTGAATAGAAATGTCACAGTCACTTTGCTTTTTTCAAACATCAGAAAAGGCCAATGGAAGCAGGTGTGTGGCCTCTGAAGAGCAAGTTTCCAGAAAAGTGGTAACCCAAGGGCTGAGTAATACCTCTTGAAAAATGAAAGACTCAGTGACCCACAGGGGAGAAATCAGATCCAACATCCAAGCCTGAAGGTAAAGGGCAAGATGTTATGTATTTTACTGGAATGACAGGTACAGCTACTACCCAGAAAAGCCATCTTGTTGAATCAGATCTTCCTTTATCATCCCTTATGTTACAGGGGTGATAGCATGAGCATAAAACAAAGGAAACTGTGAGAGAATATTTTCAATCAAGAAGTACCCAGTGAAGCATGTAATTAAGTGGAAAACTGTCAGTGATTGCTTATTGTATCTGCACAGGACAGGACATTGGTTTAATGGCTTTATATAAATGGGAAAAGACAACTTGGTAATTGACTTAGTACAACAGTAGACAATGTAGAAAAGATACTTCTGGAGGCAATAGGGTACTGAGTACAATTTTAGGGGTGCTAAACATTTAGGGGTACTGAACATTGAAAATTGTATGGAGTTGATCAGATATTATTCTTTAGCTAATATACACATTTTAGTCAACATTGATTTTCCAAAGTTTATAAACTTGCTGACCTAATCATAAGCAACTAAGTTCATCTCTTTCATTTATACCACAAAGACATTTTTCCTTCATTCTAGAAAAGTTTGAATAAAGTTTCTCCGAACAGTCTTGCAAATCCAGATGCAATGTATTAACGGAGAACAGGGAATCAGGAAAGACCTTAAACCTCAGGCAAGTGTTTGTATTCATTCTCTCTTCATAAACAATATAATTGCCACTTTGCCCTACAAATTAAACCCCACTGTAACTTCAAAAGGCAATGTAAAATTTTTATGAAGTTCAGAAATTTTGTTGCATCTAAGTCTATCTATAAATAGGTCATAGACCACAGTTTGGAAATACTTCATAATATACAAAGCTTGGTGTGGTCTGAGGAATTGAAACTTTGGCTGCTCTGTAATGTCTCAAACTACAGAGAAGGAAAAGAAATGAATGCAGAGCCTAAAAGTAAGGATATCATAATGATATCATGTTAAAACTTTTCATTCCAACCTAAGAAGCTATAATCAAGCAGTGAAGGAGAATTGGGGAAAAACAGTAATAAGAGATGAAGATGAGCAAGGATTAGAGCTATGCAGCATGGGATCCCTGTCCTATCTCCCTCCCCCTCCTTCAAGACTTCAACTCCTGTTCTTTTACCCCATGCCAAAAATTAAATATTAGTTACATTGAGAATAGACTCATCTATGATACAGACTGCTAATGAAGGGAAGGTGGTAGGCTCTATTGCTTCACAATATGAACTCATTTTGTAGCAAACAAAAGCAGAGAACTAACCAACCAAAAAACAGAAAAGATCATGTAATATGGAAATAACAGTTAAGGTGCTCTTCACCCCTCAATTTCACCACCTCAGTTTCTCCTGTATTTTTTTTTTTTAGTTTGAGTAGAGTTGACACACAATGCTACATTAGTTTCAGGTGTACAATATAGTGATTCAGCTTCTCTATATGTTATGTTATACTCACTTTAAGTGTTCCTACCATCTGTTACCACACAACATTATTACAATACCATTGACTATATTCCCTATGCTGTCGTGCCTTTTATTCCCATGTCTTATTCATTCCATAACTAGTGCTTTCTTCTATATCATCACAGTGTGATAAAGAGAAATGGTATTCACTCAACTAATGATGATGATGATGATGATGATGATGATGTGTGAAACACCTTGACTATTACAAAGATGGAGCCTGAACTCCCCTAAAAGAATTTGTACCTTAATTTTTAAAATTAAGACTCCTTCCTGAAAAATTGTGTTTTCTGGCTTCCTCATCACCTTCTCATTCTACTGTCACCTGTCTAAGCCCATCATTTTTGTGTCCATTCTAGTACTTTTCACTAGCTTTTTCAAACTTCTTACATCACAGGCTATCTTTAAGGGAATGCCTTTTCTAAAATTTGAACTACCATGTTTTTTTTTTGGAGTTTACTCACCAATCTAGAGTAGCAGAACCCAACTATTAATGAAATTCCATTTCCTTATTCCCATTGCATTCTGAACCATCTCTTCTTGAATATCCCAAAGGCACTGACTCCTCAAAATGTCTAAAAAGAAATTATTCTCCTGTTCCCTGTATTCTTTTCCCCTTCCCTACTCTCTTAGTTTTATTTCTTCCAGGGCAAACCCTAAGACAAGAATCCCAGCGCAAATAGTTTATTTGGATGGGGATGCAGGAAAACTATTCAAGGATTGGAGGAGTGAGACCAGGAAGGGAAGGCAGCCAAAAAGGCATAGTTGTCAAACAGGTTGCCACTGTGGGAACCCAGAGCTATGTCCCACTTAGGGAACTATGGGAGTAGAATATGAACTTCAGAGTAATACCACCTATGGTGCAAATGTGCCAAGGTATTTACCCAAAACTCCTGTCAAACAATGGTTAAGGGCTGTCACTAGGACATAATTCCCCAGTGTTCCCTTCTCCTTTGACCTTATCACCAGAGAATGCCCTCAGGTACTGGAAGCACCCTTCAGCTAGAAAGCTATGTGCTGTACTTATGAGTGGGGCACCAGCAAGTTCTGTTGATCCTTTGTTTGGCATCTTGGCCACTGGCACAACGCCACCAGTGACCCTAGCTGGGAACCTTATATTCATCCATGATCTCTCCCTCTTCTTCACCCCTTACACTCACTGAGAAACCAAGTCTTGTTGATTTTACCCCATCTTTGTATTAACTTTGTTTGCTCTCCTCAATCCTTATTCTATTGCTTTATTTTGGTGTCTCTCCTAAAACGTTGTCATAAATGGCTTTCTATCTGGTCTTTGTCCTCCAGACCCTTCCTTTGAGCTGCCAGCAGAGTCATCCCTCCTTTCTACTACTCCTGGAGAGATAATAAGAGTAGTCACAGCCAACACGTACTAAGTGTTCTCTTTGTGCCAGGCACTGAACTAAGTAGGTTACGTGCATTTTCTCACATGATCCTCACAACAAACCTGTAAGGTAATGTTTTTTATTTCCATTCTACAGATGAGGTCACTGAGGCTTAGAGAAGTTAATGAAGTCAGAGCTAATAAGATCAGAGAAGGAATCCAAACCCAAGCAGTCTGACTCCAGAACTCGAGTGCTTGGCAACCATGCAATATCACCACTGTGCCCAGTCATCTGTTTAAAATGCAAATCCAGTTATCTCATTGCCCCAATTAAAAGCCCAACTCCCATCAATGGTTTGCTAGCACTTTAATGACATGACGTCAAGCCATATACTGGCCTCATGTTCCCTTTCTGGCTTATCTTTATTCACCTGGGCTCACATATTAGCTCGTAAATTTAAGCCACAAGGAATAGGAAGCAGAGTTGACTAAAACATGGGGCGCTTTGAGGAGAGCCGTATAAGATAAGCCAGTGTTCATATCACAGAGGCCTTCTATAAATCACTAGATCAAAGAAGCTATATATCTCTCCAAAAGGCATCCACCTGTCTCAGCCATCAACATTCCTGAAAAAGTGGTCAGGACTTTCAACCTCATGCGGTCAGGAATGGCCTGAGCCAGCTGGAAGGCTGACTCACCTACAAACCTGTGGACTGAACCCTTACAGTCACCAACAGGTACTGTTTGGCTCCCTGCTGTTCCCGTCACCTGCCTACCTGAACCCTACCCTTCTCTCCACGGCCATTCCAACTGTTTCTTGTTCTACTAGGTCTTTTCCTGCTGCCCACATTGCTCTTTCTCTGCTCTGAACTCAAAAAAGACTCAATGTCTGTCAACCAGCACTGCCTTGTATCTTATGAGGTCATTTCGTTTTCCCCTGAAAGTAGAGCATGAGTACATAAGGGAATAGAAGCATCTAATATTTAATTGAATGCCCTTCAGCATCTAGAATGTAAATGATTTGCAACAGAAAACTGAATGGATAAGTTAGATGGCCTATCAAGGTTCTTTCCCACCCTGTGTTATTTTAAATCTAATGTTCTCACAGTTTGAATATATGCTAACATGTGATAAACTACACATATCACTGAGGAAAGAATATTAAATTCTGAAGGTCACCTCAGGTCTAATTAATAATGAGCAATAGGCTATATTTCATATATGAAAGTGACCCACTATCAGTAGAGCAAACATTACGAGAGTTAAATATTCACAGGGCTAGCCGTTATCAGACTAAGTGGTGTTATGGTGGTTAATATTGCACAGGACAATTCTGTTATCCTTTTAACAGAATACTAATCATCTACCACACCCCTGTCAGCTTCCCTGCTCCACCCCCCCTTTATGATTTTGCAGGTTAGTACTTTGGATAGAGACACAGTGAGGCCTATTTCCCCGACAGGATGTAAAAAATGCCAGTAGGTAAATAAGAAAATTCCATTTCACAGAAGAATTGATTTCCCAATGTTGAAAGCATATGCAGATTGTTGCCATTTTGTTGTCTATTCACACTGTTAATCCCTTCAAGTGAAGTGATTAAAACTTTCCCCCTCAGCAGAGAGATGAAAGTGAAATCATATTTTCAGCATGGAGTCACTATTCTATCATTGAAGTGGGCAGGAGAATTATGTTCAATAGAGAGCATGTATTTCTGCTGTGAAACGTTATGCAGCACTGAGGTGGGAGAAATGAAAATTGACCCTCATTAAAATGATGATGCCAGCCTATGGCTGGAGATAGAAGGCAGCTCCCTACACAGGAGAGAACTTCATTGATGAGTGGGAAGAGGAAGCTCTTGGTGACCAACTCACAGTAGTACATTGCAGCATAATTAAACCAGCTCCAAGTTTCCTTGGTTTGAAATCAGTTTTAGGGAAAATGCTGTTTCAGTGAAGATAACTCTATTCCCCTGGGATGTTGCTGCTAATATAAAATCCATTATCAAAAGACACACTTAGCTAACCAGAATTGGTGATTCTTTTTCAAAGTATGGTTCTTAGAAACAGGATTTTATTTGTTTGTTTTGGGTTACTTATGGTAGTAATACTCTATTATTTCTAATTTTATGCTAATCGCTAATATGAATTTATACATGAAAGAGGTTTTTTTTTTAATTTTTTTTTCAAACGTTTATTTATTTTTGGGACAGAGAGAGACAGAGCATGAACAGGGGAGGGGCAGAGAGAGAGGGAGACACAGAATCGGAAACAGGCTCCAGGCTCTGAGCCATCAGCCCAGAGCCCGACGCGGGGCTCGAACTCACGGACCGCGAGATCGTGACCTGGCTGAAGTCGGACGCTTAACCGACTGCGCCACCCAGGCGCCCCGAAAGAGGTATTTTTTTTTATATTTAGTAACATAATTTAATAACAATAATCTTGGTCTCAAACTCCATATGATATTCTTGAAGATGGAGAAGTTACTATAAGAAAAGTTAAAGAGGAGAAAGGCATAAGAATGTCACAAGTAGCTATTTTATAGGCTACTATCAAGCACAGACCGAAAAATTATTTTGAAAACCCAAAGATAGTCGCTAGTAAAATGCTGTATACTTTCCAAATAACTAGAAAGATTGAAGTAAATAAATAATAGTTTATACAGAAATTCATTTGGAAAACTTTAGAAATATTAAATGTTATACATTTAGAAATAAATTTCATGCCATGATCCAGCAACTTCATTTCTAGGAACCCAACTGAAAAAATAATCACTGATACATAATTGTTAGAAAAGATTGGGGGAATATCCATACTTATGACGGACTATTGCACAACCTTACTATGAGGACCATGACAATGTGCTCCATACACCTGCAGCTACAAGAAATATAATTGCCCAACGGCCCACGTGGCTGCTGCATTTTGAACTCCATTATTGAACGTGCACCAAGGCCACACTCTGTGAGGCCTACTCCCAGCTAATGACCAAGGGGACAAGGTACTAAGGCAGACCCACTCCTGGTCAGACTCGCATGGCTGTGTGATGGTTATTCCAGCTTCATCTGACTCCCTCCCTGTTTTCTCTCACATAGGAATTTCGAACAAAATGCTTGCAGGTTTAATCACATCTTGTCATCTGATCCTGTGCAGACCCAGACTGAGAAACATTAAAAACATGTTTTGGGCCACCTGGGTGGCTCAGTCAGTTAAGTATCTGGCTTCAGCTCAGGTCATGATCTCACGGTTTGTGAGTTTGAGCCCCACGTTGGGCTCAGTGCTGACAGCTCAAAGCCTGGAGCCTGCTTCTGATTGTGTGACTCTCTCTCTCTCTCTGCCCTCCCCCACTCATGCTCTGTCTCCATCTCTCTCAAAAGATAAATAAATGTTAAAATAAGTTTTTTAAAAACATGTTTTGAAAAGATAATCTAACTTCATACTCTTAATTTTAAATTAAATGCTCATGAAATGTTACATTTCTAAAAAGCAAGATGCAAACTCTATGCCAAAAAGTAGCCAGATGTTGTGGAAAAATAAAAGAAAAAGACACATTCACATGAAGATAAGTGGGAAGATAATAGATAATAGAATGGATAGAAAGATACCAATGTTAAAAGTGACTCTCTTTGGGTAGTAATTTTATAGATGGTTTCAATTTTCTTTTATGTATATTTCTGAATATTATAAGTTATATAAGATGACTATTTTATTTTTAAATTAAAAAAATTAATGTTTATTTATTTTTGAAAGAGAGAGAGAGGAGGGGAGGGGAGAGGGAGACAGAGGATCTGAAGCAGGCTCTACACTGACAGCAGCTAGCTCAATGTGGGGCTTGAACTCAAGAATTGTGAGATCATGACCTGAGCTGAAGTTAGACACTTAACCAACTGAGCCACCCAGGTGCCCCATTATTTTTAAATTTAAAATACAAGCATCACAATTTTTTAAAGTGTAGATTTTATAGAAACGTAAACAAAATACAATTTGGTTGCTATAGACTGAATGCTTATACCTCCCCCCCCCTCCCAATTCATGTTGAAACCTAATCCTTAATGTGTTTGTATTTGCAGGTGAGACTTTTGGAGGGATTAGCTTATAAGGGAAGAGTCCTCATGAAGGAGATGAATTCCCTTATAAAAGAGACTTCAGAGTGCTCCCTAGTTCCTTCTGCCATGTGAGTATACAGGAAGAAGATGACCATCTATGAAACAGGAAGCAGACCCTCATAGACAATGACTTTGCCTTAATCTTGGAATTCCCTGTCTCCAGAACTGTGAGAAATGTAATTCTGCTGTTTAAGCCCCCCACCCCAGTCTGTGGTATTTTTGTTATAACAAATCGAATGGACTAAGACATTGGCTAAGCATTAAAAATGGCTAAATTGAGGCATATGATGCTTTCCTAAAATAATTGAAGGTTTTTTTATTGTTTGGTTTATTTAAATTGGAAGTTCAAAGAGAAAGGTAGGCTCTTTGATTCCTCAGTACTTTGATGAATTTGAATATGTGCATTGGAATCATTGCCTTCTTGATATAAAGTACCTACTTCAAGTTAGTGAACAAAGTTAGATGCCACTGTTGGGAGAATCTCTAGAAAAGCAAAAAAAAAAAAAAAAAAAAAAAAAAAAAAGACATGGAAACCTTGCTCTTGATTTAATTTATAGCAAAATGGGGACTTCTACCAAGATTCTACTTCATTACGAGTTATATGGGTGACTTGTTTTTGAAAGCTTGGTGTGTGGAGAGAGACTGTGTGTGTATGTGATAGAGAGAGGTACTTTTGGGGGCGGGTTTGGAAAATATAATTTCATTCTCAAGCCAACTCTGATAGATGTAGTGACTACCTTTGTTGAAAAGGAGGCTGAGGCAGCAGATGATTGAGCTGAGAAAAGTGGTGTTATCAATGAATCACGTCTGCCTAAGTGTGGAAGGGAAGGTATTTGTCATCTTTGGGGTGATGATAGGCAGTGTACCATTAGTCTAGTAGTTTTTCTGTCAATACATTATGTGACTTCAATGTGAAAACTGTATTTAAGTTCTGCCAGCCTATTATTGATTAAAAGCATTATGCTATTATGTTTTATTGGAAGTATATTGATTTTGAGGTTAGTCTGGAATACAGACCAATGTGGTTGAGGAGCTGATGATATAAAGTAGGAGATTATTGGTTTTAGCCCACACATAATCTCAGAATCATACACATTTAGATACTAATGAGCTATGTTTTGAAAATTGATCATCTTTAGGTGGAGGAAGGAAGTAGTTCATACACTATTCAATTTTAGTAAAAATTAGTTATACATTTGCACACCACACTAAAATGTTAGTTGTAATATAAATTGTCAGGCTGAGGTTGTACCATCTGAATTTTTTAATATATGTCATGTTTTGTTTTGCTTCCTTTTAAATCAGACATGTTGATGTACTGTGACTTAAAAAGAGTACTACAACTTCCCAGGGAAACAGAATGAGTGTATTTTATACGTTATTTTTACTATACAGAATGGAATCTAGAAGTATTAGCATACACATCAGAGTCAAAACTGGATCTCCAGCATTTCCTAGTATAGAATATGGATTAGCTCATCAGAATCAGATGGGGGACTTCTTGATAATGTGGCTTCCTGGTCCCCGTGCTCTTCCTTCTCAACCAAAATCACTGGGAGCTAGCCTCTAGAAATTTACATGTTTAATAAGCATACCAAGTAAATCTCATACACACAAATTTGAGAACTGTTGATTATTACCAGGCACTCTCCTACTTTACCACCACCTCTATTACCCTCATCTAAAAACACCAACAGCACCTACATTATTCTCTATTCCAAACCTACTTCTCTAGATCAACTTCTGAGAAACATGTATACTTACTCCTAACCCTGAATATTAATAATTCTCCCTAGAGATGTTGTAATAGGCTCCAAAAAAACTTGGAAAAATGTTGCTGGCAGATTTACTCAAAATTAAGGGTTTCTCTGTTCTTGTGTTCTAAGTAAGATGACCTATATTCTTTTGGAAATTGAATTATCTTTCACCATGATGTGAAAATAGGTTCAGAGGCATTTCAATTTTGATGGATAGGAATTATGACAGGTGTTTTTTATAAATCTGGTTTGAAAAGTAGTAGTAGCAGTTGGAGTAGGAGTATTAGTAGATAACAATTGCCTATACCAAATGCTTTCCCTATATTGAGCTCTGTGTGCTTTATATTCAAATATCCTTGGACTTGCATCATATATATCTGGGTTGGTAGTTGTATTTAGAACTTCTTGAGGCTTAAACCACTTCTTTCACATATTTTCCATAGTGCTTTACCTCAGGCAAAGCACTGTTCCTTCATATCTTGCCCCTCACTCTTACACCCAAGCAGCGAAATACAGATTTGAAGGAAGCCTGCCTCCTTGTGGAGTCTCAGCTGAAATATAATGCATTTTAAATGACACCATATCAGCAAATCCAAAGGAAGATCTCTAAAAAGAATGTGTCATTTAAGATGATTTATGGCGTTGATTATTCTTGGGTAAGGTAGGAAAACGTATATAACAAGAAATGCCTACCTAGTGCAGTTTCCATGGCAGCAGATACATCAGGCTTCTAGACTATGCCAAGACTCTGCTTTCCATTGTAAACTCTGTGAATTTCCTACTAGTTACTACAGTGGGTTAAGTTTTGGTCCTTTGACACAGGAAAGATTTTATTTAAAGTTTTGAACATATATTAGCTCTGGTAAAAAGGTAGATGACTCCATGAAATATCCAAAAAAGCAGTCTCTAGGGTCTTTTGAAAGTGAAAACATGTGAGAAATCATTATGGTACCATTTGGCCTCTGAGGTTGTGAGTCTGTCAGCATTTCATTTCCTGGCTTCTGCATATTTTTTTCTATTTGGACAACACTAATGTCCTACATCACATAAAGAAAAAAAAAAAAGCTTTGTCCAGAAAACTGTCTTTTTTTAAATTTATATATTGTATTTATCAGGGGATCACAAAAAGTTTTGTTTTGTCTCATGATAAAATGCTTCTTTTGAAATACTTTTTTTTTGCCTTTCAAATTGTGTCTGTGATGGGATGGCACAATATGAACATATTCTTTTAAATCAGGAAAACACCTCATTAATCCCATATCTATCTATAATACCTCTGGCAAACAGATTCTTAAATCCCTTGAGAAAAAGTGCTTGTTAAAATTTATGTGGAGTTTTCAGTCCAGAAGATAGAACTAGAGATGGAATCAGGATGTAGAATGAGAACTGAGCCTGTGCTAAGGGCACAGACCTGGGAATCAGGAATTCTGTGTTCTGACTCTACCATTAACAAATTGTGGGATCCTAGGCAAAAGCATGGATCAAGCCAACCAAAATCTCTTCCAGTTCTCTGGGGGTGGGATGCTGCTGTAGAAACACACACTGCCAACTGGCAATATTTCAAAGTGCTGTCTCCATCCTCAGCCAAGCCCTCACTAATGTTCAGTAATATTATACTACCATAGAGAGGGGAAATATTTAAGAGTTAAGATTAAAACAGAAAGAAGGACAGATGGGTTATAAAAGTTAATAAGATGTCAAAGAGGAGCTTGGTTAGAGAACATGGCATTTGCTACCCTGATTCATGAAACTCACAGTCTTTTGTTGCCATTGATCCTGAGGTCCATTGCATTCTTGGTGAGAGATCCAACCTGAGGGGCTCCATGAGCATGTGTCAGGTGGCTGGGCATTCCCTGGGACAGTACGGAAAATTAGGCCCTTTTCCTGAAGAGAGGAATCATTACTTCTTTAAGCTTTCCATAGAGGTTCATAACCCAGATTATATACCATATAAAGAAAGAAAGTGACACGTTATCCACAGTAGCCTAGAAGATGGTCTCTTCATCTTTGAATCTACAGTTCTATGCATGATCTATACCTTCCATCTGATATATACTCAAAAAGGGTTTCATGAGAGAACTGAATGGATTAATGAATGAAAGAACAAATGCACAAACCCCATTTGGGGATAAGTTGCTAGGCACTGAAAAACATCGTTCTTGCCTCAAGTAGCACAGCTAATCAGAAGCCTCAGTTCCTCAAATGAACTGTGATCTCTGCTTCCCCACAGCAATTTGTGAACAACATCCCCCTGCTTTCCTTTCTACTAGATACAGTGCTTCATATTATTGCCCATGGCCAATTAACTTCAATGGAAAAATGAAATCCATCATAATATTCATTTTTCTAATGGAAAAGTTAGAAGCAATCTTCTCTGAAATAGAGATGCATGATAAAGGACTTACTGGAATAGAGTTGAAAAGGAGAGCACTATTCTTGGACTGCCATATTAGGGTTACAGGACTTACTAGGCAGAGACACTTGTCCATCAGCCCATAAGCCAAAACCCTTGGGTTTCAAGTCTGCACATTTATTTGAGAGGCCATTAAACTCTAACTACTTTGGCCCCTGCTCATAACCCAAAATAGAGGTGTCTTTGGTGTATTTGCTGTACTTGCTGTTCTTACTCTGGTTCCATTCTAACAAGAAGCTATCTTTTTCATGCTCCCATTGTCGATGCTCTGTTAACCCAACTAGGCAGGTGCCACTGAAAGAGCTCTCAGAGCTGCCCTGGATATATGCCTGCTTCTCCGCATTCGTCAGAGTCTAGATGCATATTATACACAGGAAAGCCAAGGCCCTGCCTTCATCTTTCTACCTGCAGTCAAAAACTACTGTTGAAGTCCCATCCAGGAACCAGGGAAAGTTCCTGCTGATTCTGTGAAAATGTGTGGGAACTTGTGCTGCAGGATAGCTATGTAGAATCTGCAAAGCACTCCAACCTCTCTTCTGCAACTTCTCCGTATATATCAACTTTAAAAGTGTAAAGCTCTGTCTTCAAGAGCAGTTGGTTGTGCCTAGAAGATAAGCCTTGGCCAGGAGTGTTTTCTCACTTCAATGACCTGAAACAGACCTAAAGAATAAAGTTCAATTGTAGTCAAAAATCATAGGTTCTAGCTATGGGACTCAAACCAGACTTTCATGGGTCTGATGAAGAGGCACGTTTGCTGTCTCTGTGATATTCAGGGAATACTCCCTTTACACAGGCTATTGTATCTGGGCCAGGTATCTGTCTACTGACCCAGGCTCAGTTTAGTCTACCTTACCTTGCCTCAATCATTCTACAACTATCCATTGAGTACCTAGTCTATGCCTATATTCTGTTAGGCATCAAAAATAAAAGTCCCTACCCCAAGGATTTGACAGCTTAACAAGACAATGAGGTAATTATGGTAAAAAAAAAAGTCTATTACCATCAAGAGTATTCTATTAGTTAAAATTGTTCTTAAAATGATTGGCTATTGTCATTAGGCAAGAGAAATAAATGAGGCAAAAAATAGAAAGGCAAAATCATCGTTATTTGAAAATGATACGGTTACATAATCATAAACCCAACAGAGACAGCTAAAAAACTATTAGACACAATGAGATAATTCAGTCAAATCTCTGTTTTCAAAATTAATTTCCCCAAATCAATTGCTTTCCTATGTACAAATAAAAACTGTTAAGAAAATAAAATGAACAGATTAAGTAGTTAAAATAAATGTAAGAAACATGTTGGATCAATGAGAAAAAAACTTTAAAAATTTCTACCAAGCAATACAATGCAAGATAAATAAATAAAAAGAAATTTGTTTTTAGAGAAGCAAAATAATTATTATATAGACATCAATTATTTTTAAAGTAATTTATACTATGAATGCCTTACTATTTTTAAAATACCATGTTTCTTAGTAACTCACCAAGGTATGAAACATATAAATTGGTACTGAAACAAGAGTAATCTGACAGATTAATGAAATAAATTTGAGAATCCAGAAATATATCAAATATATTTTTAAACTTAGTATACAAAACCGAAAAGTATTTTTATCAGTGGAGAAAAGATAGACTTATCTAAAAAATGGCCCAGCATTTGGGCAAAAACAGGAAACGATGGATATCTCACTCCTCCCACCAAAGTAAATTCAAGATTTTTCAAAGATTTAATCAAGAAAAATCTGTAAAATTACTAGATAATAAAAGCAAAGAAAAGAAATTCTCATAGATGCCCATAGTGTAGTAGTATACATGTGTACATGTTGTCATGGGGAGCTGGATGTGAGGGGAGAAAGAGAGGGTAAAACATGGTAGAGATGTCATGCCCTACTAAGAAGCAACAGATTAGAGGTTAATAGAATAAAATAAACAGGTCATTTAAAAATGGACTTAAAGTTTCATTTCTTCACTGCATCCTTACACTAAGAAAAAGCTGAACAAACTGAAAACCAGTGACTTTTTTGGATTCATAAAAGAACTGAGTTTACAGGGCAAACTACTACTCCCAACACAAATTCAGAGTCACAGCCAAAATCTCCCCTACCTGGAGCAGAAGCCATTGGAGCTATAAACTTGTAGCAACACTTAAATGGTAATTTTAAAGAATTTGAAAATTCCCTTGTGTCTCTCCAGCAGGGGGGAAAGAAGTATAAATCTTTATACACCTGGAGTCTTCTGTGTAACAAAATCCTACTTTCCAGAAGAAAGAGCTTGTTTCAGAGCTCTGGGATTCCAGCCATAACTAATCTTCCTGTCTCATCTGAGGGAGGTAAGAAAGAGGGGACAAGGCATTGAAAACAAAAACAAAACCCCTTGTGAAGATCTCAAGCCATACACACAGACCCACTAAATATCACTACACCAATGAGTCTCCAGTATGATAACAGTGGATTACAGCTGAAAGAACTACAAGACACAGATTCTTTCTGAGAAGTACTTAGGGGAACCCAAGTCAAGAGGAGACAAGAAACAAGGGCACCAGAGGAATTAAAATGTTTGGCACCTTTACAACAACAAACACAGCTCAGCTCCATAGTGACATAAATCCTCACAGTATAAACCTATTTCCCTCAGTTTCTATTATCCAATATAGCATGAATAGCTTCCAATAAAAAATTCCAAGGCATACCAAAAGGGGAGAAAAAAAATAGCCTGAGGAGACAAAGCAAGCATCAGAACCAGACTTTAATATGACACTGATCTCCCAAAGAAAATAGAAGCAAAAGGAATATTTCTTAATTCATTCTATGAGGCCAGCATTACTTTAATATGAAAAAGAAGATAAAGATATTACAAGAAACAAAAACTACACACCAATATGGATACAAAAATCTTCAACAAAACATTACCAAATTGAATCTGACAATGTATTAAAAGAACTCTACACCAAGACCAAGTAGTATTTATTCCAAGTGAGTAAGGTTGGTTCAACACTTGAAAATGAATCAATATAGGGGCACCTGGGTGACTCAGTCAGTTGAGTGTTGGACTTTGGTTCAGGTCACAGTGTTGCTGTTTGTGAGTTGGAGCCCCACATCAGGCTCACTGCTGTGCTTGCTTTCGATCCTCTGTCTCCCTCTCTCTCTGCCTCTCTCTCTGCTGGTGCTCCATCAAAAATAAATAAAACATTAAAAAAAATTTTTTAAAGAAAATCAATCAATATAATCCACCAAATCAACACATTGCAGAAAGAAAATCATACAATCATGCCAACTGGCACAGAAAATGCACTGACAAAATTCAATACCCATTAATGATTTTCAAAAAACATTCATCAAACTATGAATAAAAGAAAACTTCCTCAACTTGATAAGGTGTACAAAGAACATAAGTTAACATAATATTTAATGATGAATTCAATACTGATCACATGCCTGCCCAAGACTAAGAATGAGGCAAGGATTTCTACCTCACCACTCCAATTCAATGTTGTACTGTAAGTACTAACCAGTGGAATAAAATAAGAGAAGAAAATCAAACATACACAGATTGAAGAGAAAGAAATAAAACTGTCTCTTTTCACAGATAATTTTTTGTAGAAAATATAAAAGAGTGAGGGGTATCTGGGTGGCTCACTTGGTTAAGCTTCCAACTTCAGCTCAGGTCATGATCTCATAGTTTGTGAGTTCAAGCCCCACATCAGTCTCTGTGCTGACAGCTCAGAGCCTGGAGCCTGCTTCAGATTCTGTGTCTCCCTCTCTCTCTGCCCCTCCCCCATTCACTCGCACACATGCACATGCTCTCTCTCTCTCTCAAAAAATAAATAAACATTTTTTAAAAATTTAAAAAATCTAAAAGAGTGAACAAAATTACTTCTGGGACTGATAAGCAAGTATAGAAAAGCCACAGGATTTGAAGTTAATGTACAAAAGTCAAGTGCTTTCCTGTATGTATGCCAGCAATAATTAATTGAAATTTGAAATTAATAAGACAGTACCATTTACATTAGCATTGCCAACAATTAAATATTTAGGCTTAAATCTAACAAAATATGTGCACTACCTATATATAGACAACTATGAGCCAGTGATTTTAAACAATGAAAGATCTAAATAAATGAAGCAATCAATAATCCATGTTCATGAATTTGAAGATTCGGTGTTGCTAATAAGATGTCAATTCTTCCTAATGTAACCTAAAGATATAATGCAATTCCAACCAAAATTCCAGCAAGCTATTTTGTAAATACCAAAAAACTGATTCTAAAGTTTATATGAAAATACAAAAGACCTAGAACAACCAACACAATACTGAAGAATAAGATGAATGTTGGAACATTAATATGACTCTATTTCAAGACACTATAAGGCTACAGTAATCAAAATAACATGATCTTGGCAAAAGGATAAATAGAACCATGGGACAGAATAAAGAGCTGAGACAAGACCCACACAATTACAGCCAATTGAACCTTGACATAGGAGTAAAGATAACTTAATAGAAAAAGAATAGTCTTTTTAATAAGTGGTGCCAGAATAATTGGATGTACCCTGTGTAAAAAATAAATAAATAAATCTACATATGGATCTTACACTTTATACAAATTTTTTTAATTCCAGTTATTTAACATACAATGTACTATTAGTTTCAGGAGTAGAATTCAGTGATATATCACTTACATATAACACCCAGTGCTCATCACAAGTGCCCTCCTTAATGCCCTTCATCCATTTAACCCATTGCCCCACCCACCTCCCCTCCAGCAACCCTCAATTTGATCTCTGCAGTTAAGAGTCTGTTTTATGGTTAGTTTCTCTTTCCACCCCACTCTGTTCATCCGTTTTGTTTCTTAAATTCCACATATGAGTGAAATCACATGGTATTTGTCTTTCTCTTACTGACTTATTTTGCTTAGCATTATACACTGTAGATCCATCCATGCCATTGCAAATGGCAAGATTTCATTCTCTTATGTGGCTGACACTTCACACAAAAAATTAGCTCAAAACATATAATAAACTTAATTGTAAAATGCAAAACTATAAAACTTTTTTTAAAGAGAGTGTTTTTTAAGTCTACTTATTTATTTTGAGAGAGAGAGAGAAAGCACAGTGGGGGAGGCACAAAGAAAGAGAGGGAATCCCAAGCAAGCTCCTCACCATCAGCACAGAGCCCTGTGTGGGGCTCAGAACCTACAAAATGCAAGATCATGACCTGAGTGAAAGTCAGATGCTCAACTGACCCAGCCACCCAGGTGCCCCAAAACCATAAAACTTTTTGAAGAAAATAAGAGAAACTCTGTGCTATGTTAGGTTCAGTGATGAGTTTTTAAGCACATCAATAATATGATCCACAAAAGAAAAGTTGATAAGCTAGTCTTCATTAAAATTAAAAATTTGTTCCTCTGGGAAAGACACTCTTGGGAGAATGAAAAGACAGGCCACGGGCAAGGGGGAAATATTTGCAAAACACATATTTGATTAAGAACTTGTATCTAAATATAAAAAGAACTCCTAAAAGTCAACAACAAAAAGCAAACACCTCAATGGAAAAAAAAATGGACAAAAGATCTAAACAGACATCTCTCCAAAAAAGATACACAGATAGCAAACAGCGTATGAATGACTCTCAACATCATCTGCCATTAGGGAATTTTAAATTAAAACAGTAATGTCATACCACTAAACACCTATTAGAATGACTAAAACCAAAAACTGACAATACCAAAATCTGGACTAGGATGTTGAGCAACAGGATCTTTCATTCATTGTTGATAGGAATGCAAAATGGTACAGCCAGTTTGGAAGACAGTTTGGCAGTTTCTTACAAAACTAAATGCAGTCTTACCATACAATTCAACAACGGCACTTCTAGATATTTTCCCAACTGCTTTGAAAGCTTATGTCCATACAAAAACTGACATGAATGTTAATAGCAACTTTATTTATAATCAACAAAGCTTCAAGCAATCAAGATGCCTTCCATTAGAATAGATAAACAAACTGTAGTACATGCATAAAATGGAATGCTATTCCACAATGAAAAGAGCTATCAAAACACAAAAAGATATGCATGAATTTTAAATGCATACTGATAAGTGAAAAAAAGTCTGAAAAAAAAAACTATACTGTATGATACCAATTATATGACAGCCTAAAGAAAGCAAAATTTTAGAAACAATAATCAGTGGTTGCCAAAGACTTGTGGGGAGGGGTGATTGAATAGGTAAAGCACAGGGGATTATTTTTTAGGGTGGCAGAACTACTCTGTATTGATATTGTAATGGTAAATACAAGACATTAAATACACAAAGACAATAGAACTGTACAGCACAAAGAGCTGAATGTATGCACTTTTTAAAAAATCCATTTAGAAGGTCAATAGATCCCAACAGAGAATACAGGATGGGACAAAAGAATCTAAATATGTTACAAAAATATGAAACAACCTCACTGAATAAGGGGCTGACCTAAATAACTCTGGGAATGAATAGAGTCTGTAAGATTAAAAAACAATAGGAATTGTACACAAGCTCTGGTTGATGAAAAATTTTTTTCCCATTGGAGTATGAGTTAACAATTCTAAAAGCACTGTATATGTATACTGGAATTAAACATCTGGGTAAACGGATGGCAAATGGTGGAAGTGGGACTGAGAAATAAGCAAGAGAAGAAAGCTGGAATGATCCATGCAGTAATGGAGTAGAGCTGGAAACATCAGAATGAACACATTAAATCAACTGTATCATATATAGTTGGCTACCTATATATTTTTAGATAGGTGTATATACATAAGTTAAAATACACACATTTGACTCCTTGCTCTTTCAGTTGAGAGAGCCCAGTACCAAAGAGTATACCCAGCACCCAGAGCTTGGTTTTAAATAACATCCTTCAATAAAATGAACCAGGGCTCCTGGGAGAAATGGCTGATTCTAGGACTGAAGTAAGAAACATGCGAGATGAGCCGGGAGCAACTGTAGCATCAGAAAGATAAGGGGGTGTTTAAAAAAATCATGGAGGTAAGTCAAGGGATCTGGGAGCAATGAAGCCCCCGATGGAACTCTGAGCAACAAAGCTGGAATAATTTGAGCAACAAAATTAATAAGGTAATATTGGTTAGGTTTATTCCTAGGTATCTTATGGTTTGTGGTGCAATTGTAAGTGGGACTGACTCCTTGATTTCTCTTTCTGCTGCTTCATTATTAATGTGTAGAAGTGCAACAAATTTCTGTACATTGATTTTGCATCCTGCAACTTTACAGAACTCATGTACCAGTTGTAATAATTCTTGGGTGGAGTCTTTCAGGTTTTCTATATATAGTAGCATGTCATCTGCAAATAGTGGAAGTTTGACATTTTCCTTGATGATTTGGATGCCTTTTATTTCTTTGTGTTGCCTGATTGCTGAGGCTAAGACTTCCAGTCCTATGCTACATAACATTGGTGAGAGTGGACATCCCTGCCTTGCTCCTGACCTAGAGGAAGAGCATTCAAATTTTTCCCATTAAGAATGGTATTCTCTGTGGATTTTTCATATATGTCCTTTATGACATTAAGGTATGTGCCCTCTAATCCTACCTTGTTGAGGGTTTTTGTCATGAATGGATGTTGTACTTTGTCGAATGTTTTTTCTGCATCTATTGAAATGATCATATGGCTCCTATCCTTTCTTTTATTAATGTGGTGTATCACATTGATTGATTTGCAAATATTAAACCACCTTTGCAACCCAGGAATAAATCCCACCTGATCGTGGTGAATGATTCTTTTAATGTTCTGTTGGATTTGATTTGCTAGTATTTTTTTTGTAACCACGTTCTTCAGGGATATTGGACTATAGTTCTCTTTTTTACTGGAGTCTTTGGTTTTGGCATCAGGGTAATGCTGGTCTCATAGAATGAATTTGGAAGTTTTCTTTCATTTATATTTTTTGGAATAGTTTGAAAAGAGTAACTATTAACTCTTCTTTAAATGTTTGGTGGATGGGGAGCCTGGGTGGCTCAGTTAGTTGAGTGTCTGACTTCAGCTCAGGTCAGGATCTCACAGTTTATGAGTTCAAGCCCCGCATCGGGCTCTGTGCTGACAGCTCAGAACCTGGACCCTGTTTCAGATCCTGTGTCTCCCTCTCTCTGCCCCTCCTTCCCCGCTCATGCTCTGTCTCTCTCTGTCTCTCAAAAATGAGTAAACGTTAAAAAAAATTTTTTTAATGTTTGGTGCCATTCACATGTGAAACCACCTGGCCATTTTGTTTGTCAGATGATTTTGGATTACTGATTCAATTTCTTTGCTGGTTATGGGTCTGTTCAAGTGTTCAATTTCTTCCTGTTTCAGTTCTGGTAGTTTATATGTTTCTAGGAATTTTTCCATTTCTCCCAGGTCGTCCAATTTGTCGGCATATAGTTTTTCATAATATTCTTGTAATTGCTTGTATTTCTGAGGTATTGAGTTATAACTAAAAATGTAAAATAAATACCAATGAGTATTCATGAATCTGTATTGATATAAGCAAGTGATTGAATAAATAAATAAGTTGGGAAAAACACAACTTTCCCTACCAGACAAATTCCAAATATTTTTGCAGATACTCGGCAAAGAAGTAGATTCTAACACCCCACCCATTGAGTGTGGACTGTGCATATTGATTTCCTTTCTTCCTGCTCCTCTCCACAGTATAGAGTATATGGAAAGGAGGAAAAAGAGTAACTTTAGAGTGGAGAACTCTGGATTTGCAAGCAAATTTCCAAAACTCATTTTAAAAAGCAACCCATAGGGCACCTGGGTGGCTCAGTTGGTTGAATGTCTGACTCTTGATTTTGATTCAGGTCATGATCTCACCGTTTCCTAGGATGAAGCCCCACTGACAGTGCAGAGCCTGCTTAGAATTCTCTCTCTCCCTTTCTCTTCACCCCTCCCCCTCTCATGCTCATACTCTCTCTCTCTCTCAAATAAATAAACATTTTTAAAAATAAATAAAATAGGGCGCCTGGGTGGCGCAGTCGGTTGAGCGTCCGACTTCAGCCAGGTCACGATCTCGCGGTCCGGGAGTTCGAGCCCCGCGTCGGGCTCTGGGCTGATGGCTCGGAGCCTGGAGCCTGTTTCCGATTCTGTGTCTCCCTCTCTCTGCCCCTCCCCCCGTTCATGCTCTGTCTCTCTCTGTCTCAAAAATAAATAAACGCTGAAAAAAAAATTTAAAAAAAAAAAAAAAAAAATAAATAAATAAATAAATAAATAAAATAAAAAGCAACACCTGGTTATGATTTTTCCCAATATGCTTTTCCTGGATATAAAGATTATTTTCATGTCTTTTAAAAGTACAAAACATCTGTGCACTTCTAAAAATGTTTTTCAAATGAAAGAAACAAAATATGTAAAATATAGCAACCTCTCTCACTGCCCCCACATTCTCTTAATACCCAACCACGCCCACAGAACAGTTGTAAAACCTAAAAGAAATGATCAACACCATGTGTCTCTAGATTTACCACTGGGTAGAGAAGTAGAAGGACAAAATAAATTTGGTCAAGCAAGAAGTACAATAAGTATAAATTCCTTCTTTGCCTAAAAGAACACTTTCATTTTAATACTTATCCAACCATTATTTAAGGAAAAAATTAAATTAGATGTATTAGAGTCCATAAGCTTATCTGTATAGAAAATATATAATCTATTCAGCATTTTATAAAATGAAAATCTTAATGGATTAAAATATTTAGAATTATATATTTATCTTGGGAAACAGAAATCCAAAATATGTTAGCAAATGTGTGTCACTGCTGTGCTTTTCCATTGTTAAATCAGTTATATTCTTAAAATGAAATTTCCCATGAATTTTTATGACTTCCTGTGGACAGACACACTGTTCAGTGTTGAAACTATTGCCCAGGTAGAATTTCAGTGCATTCTGTCTCTTTCCAGGGAATGATTCAAACTGAGCCAGAGGAAGACCCAAGCATAATAAAAGGAAAGATACTGAGAATTAGAAAGGGAGGTCAAGCAAATAATTTTATCTTTGATGTCCTGCATGTTCTGTTTTCATAGCTCTAACTTCCTCCCATTAATTGAGTCCAGTGCCTTCTTCTAAAACCCATTCTTAGGAAAGGACAGTATTGCAATAATAATAATAATAGTTACTTTAGCTAGTAGTTCTTGAACACTTATATATGCCAAGTAATACTGTAAACTGATTTAAGCTAGCAACAGTCCTATGAGGTACAGGTTTTTGTCATCACCATTTACATCTTGGGAATGAAGAAGCAGAAAGATTAAGTGACTGGACAAAGGTCATGCAGCTAGTGAATGAGAGAACCAGGATTTGAGCTCAGGTAGCCTAGCTCCGGAACTCATACTGCTGACCTGTCACTGCATACCTGTCAAGGCATTGTGGTCAGACAGACCCGAACTTGTCTTCTCATTCTGCCACTTTCTATTTGACTACATAGAGCTTCTCTCCCTCTGGCTCTTGAGTGAGTCCACTGCTGCTTACCTCTCAGGCTGTGATGGGAATTCATTGAGATCAGGTAGATCCCCTTCCACAGATCCAGGTCCATGGGAGGCATTTGATTACAGTTAGGCATTAGGGATGTGAAAGTGTTTAAGACAGGATCTCTGTCCTTGAGCTCACCTTTAAGAAGGAAGTATTCTGTCACTTGGGACACATGGAATTGCCTCTATCTGTTCTACAACTGCGTGCTCCATCACTCCAAGTGACCATTGCTTTGTTCTGTGACTTCTTCAGGAGATGGGAAGCAGCTCTGGCTCATTGACTCCCAGGCTTGTTCTTCTGCCTCCTGCCAACTGCATGGTCAGTGACAACCTGCTAGTCTGGTGAAAATATATTATTATTATGCAGTGCTTTAGAAGACCAAAAGATACTGAACATAAACTGAATATAGAGACAGCAGGGCTTATCATCTCCAGCTTTTAAGTTTAATGGTGTTACACGGTGTTAAAACAAAACAAAACAAAAAAAAACAAGACTGAGTGCCTGAGTGGCTCAGTCAGTTTAGCATCTGACTTTGGCTCAAGTCATGATCTCACGGTTTGTGGGTTCAAGTCCCGCATCAGGCGACAGCTCAGAGCTTAGAGCCTGCTTTGGATTCTGTGTCCCCCTCTCTCTCTGCTCCTCCCCCACTTGTGCTCTCTCTCTCTCAAAAATAAACATTAAAAAGTTAAAAACAAAAACACAAAGCAAGACAACAGGCCCTAAATGGAGTCACTTATGCTGAGCACCATATCACCAAAGACTTAATTACAGTTTTCGCCCTTCCAGAAATGGAACCTTAAACCAGCCAACCAGGAATTGCCTGATTAGCACTAGTTAGAGAATCTGCCTAATGGATCCCTGCAATTCCCTAAATGGCAGTATGCTTGCAATAACCAACTTTTTTTTTTTTTTTTTGCTTGGGATAACTTCCTTGTTCCCACTCCCTTCTGCCTATAAAAATCTTTCGTTTTCTAGAGCTCCTGTGAGGTCCTTTCTATCTGCTAGATTTGATGCTGCCTGGTTTGAATCAAATTTTACTCAAATAAGCTCTTAAAAATTTTAGTATGGCTCAGTTTATCTTTTAACAACAGGAAAATTCATGATGCCACACAGTGGGGAATCTATATCCAACAAAGACTCTCAAAGGATTTTAAAAGATCCCCCCCACCATTAGAAAAACTGAACACCAATTGGGACTGAGAGACAGCTGGCTCCCTTAAAAGAACACAAATATGGAACAGTCAGGATACAGAAGAGTTCAACATCAGGAAAACAAGCACCAGCATTGTGCAGAACATACTGAAGCAAATCAAATTTCCTATATAAGTTGTGATCACAAAAAGCAGTCATTCATCTTTGATATCCTATAGATGCTATTCAGAAAGCTAGTCCCTTCCTATTTATTAAGCCCAGTGTCTTCATACTAAAATATAAAACCCACTCTTAGAGAAGAGCAGTATAGCAATAATACTAATGATTATTTAACTGATATTTATTAAATACCTGGTATGTGCCAGGCAATATTGTAAACTCATTTAAGTTGATAGCAGTCCTATGAGATAAGTATTAATATCATTCTCATTTTACATTTTACATTTTAGGAATGGAGACACAGAGAGCTTTTGGGTGAGGCTGCAGTGATATGATATGATTTTATAAGGAAATCCAAGACTTTCAAAGTGAATCATTTGATGAACATTCATGTTTCTTTTGGCTGGATAGCATTGAAGAGAATAGAAACCTATATTAAAGGATGGATACCAGGGAAGCAGTAGTATCACACAGTTGGCAGGATTTTAGGAGGAAACAATGCAATGAAAAGGAGAAGACCCTGAAGCATTTGTGGTCTTGGACTCTTGGGCTGAAAGGAGGTTAAACAATAGCACCACTTCTCATTCTAACAAATTAAAATTAGAAGATACAAATGCAAATGAAGGGCAGAGCAACAAATGCCACTTTGACAAAAAGACTAGGGCATGATTTAGGAAGGCTTATGCTGAACACAAAGTATAGAAATGTAGGGGGACTAGTCTAGATGTCCAAACAGGATTGCACATATTCATAACTTCTTACATGGTGCAGATTTCTTGTTTCTTTTCTGAATAGGTCAAAATCAGTGTGAATAAATGTGAAATAATAGAAAAAATATACATTGGTCTCTATCCCTGGTTCCTGACACTGAGCTCCTAAAACTTTTGTAATTTCTTGAGTATAGGAGCATCTGACACCAAGCTCCTAAATCCCTTGGCTTTTCCTTGGTGATAGGAACATCTTTTATTCTAATGGTGGCTCTTCCCAGGTTCCTGGATGGAGGTTGATCACCAGAAAAACCAAGTTAAAAGGTTCAACTTTCAGCCCCACCTTCTCATTCTCCAGAAAGGGGAGATGGGCTAGAAATGGAGTTTATGATCAATCATGCCTACTAAATGATGTTTCTGTAAAAATGCCAGAGGTACAAGGTTTTGGAGAGATGTGTCTGGGTGAGCTCTTCTAGCAAATGGTAAAATCCAAAAAGAGGGTTGTGGGAATTTCTGATTTGTAGCCAAGTTGGGTGTAGGTAATCAGTAACCTGGGGACCTACTACTTGTGATTGGCGTCTGAAGTGGGGACAGTCTTGTGGGACTGAGCCCTTAACCCTGGGGTATGCACTAACTATAGTTAGTATCAGGATTGAATTAAATTGCAAGACACTCAGCTAATGTCAGAGAATTTGTCAGTGTGGAGAAAAAAACCCACACATCTAGAGTCAGAAATAGAGGCAGTATGAGTAGTAGAGAAACACAAGGAGTTTTTCTAGATAATAAACTAAATGTTAATGTTTAATGCATCAACTTTGCTTCACCTGTCTCTCCCAACTCCAAGGAGGCGGGGAAGGAAACCCTGGAAAGAACAGGCTATGGAACAAGCCTCATGATGACTGCTTTACTCTTAGGAAGACTTGAGATTCAGATTCAAACAAAAATAAATGCCCAACATTAACAATTGGTTAAATAAATTATGGTACATCTAAATAATAGAATGCTATAGAGCTATGATAATCATGTTAGGAAAATACATTTCATCAATGGAAAATCATCAGGATATAATGTTAAGTGAAAAAGAAATGTTGAAATATATAGCACGACACTGAGGATACAATAATAAATAATGAATAAAGCTGAAACCCTGCCTGAAGTGAGTTCAAATTCTATAATCACAAAAATATGAATATTATAGTCAATATTTGGGTATTGTCTGTCTAGGATCTTCCTCACACTGATTCCAATTTTTTTCAGTTATTGATATTTATTGGTGGGACTGGTCCTGCCTCTACCCCTCTTCAGGCTTTGAGGTGGTCATATAACACAGCTGTAATCTAGTATCCAACATAGCAATAGCCAATCATAGCACTCAATCCTCTGGCTGGAGTGATTGCTATATGTTAAGCACATGACCTAAACAAGAACAATCAAAATCTTCACTGAGACTTTTGTCAGAGCCAACATCAGGGGATTTTTCTCCTTTTGCTAGAATTGTTAAGTTTGGGGGGGGGGGCTGTGGGGGGCTGGTCTCAGGCTATCCATGCTAATAACGCCCACTACTTGAAAATAACAAACTGAAAATCGGAAAGAGGAAATCTCTCTCTCTTTTTTTTTTCTTAAATAACTTAAGGTCATTCTTAAATAGCTTAAGGAAACAATGATGTTTCCTTCCACTGAGAAGGAAAAAATGTCCTAGCTAAAACAACGTATCATGGGAATCTCAGCTTGAACATAGGTTTGACGGCATATCTGATTGTAGGGTCAGTAGAGGCATCTATTTGCACACATTATTGCACAGCAGAAAACATCCTGCTAGACACAGAGGGGAAGAAACAAAAGGTGGAGAAAAAAGTATGGTGTTGTTCCCCAGGCTCCATATATTTGTGTTTGAGCCCTAAAAATGACAGATGTTGATAAAGTGAGATGATTTTGTGAAACAATCTATTAGGCATGAGGGCCAAGCCCTTCTGCGTGGGCGCCCCAGAAAGTAGCACAGCAGATGAGGCACGGAATGCAGGGCAGTAAGACTCTGTCATGTGAGCAACTCAGGATATTCAGTCCATTCTGGTACCTCAAGGTTTTGCAGTTCAGGGAGGATCTGAAGACAGTGCACTTGGTATTTTATCAAGGAAGATAAAATCATCAAAGCAGCTGAAGCACTGTCATCTGAGTCATTTTGCGGGTGACCTTGGAGTGTGGAAGACATAACTGTTTGAGAAACCATAGGAGTCACTCTTGGTCATGCCCAAAATAACATGGTATGGTATCGAAGAGGACTCAGGCTCTTACATCAGCTGGAAAGAGCACAAGTTAGTGAAGTTTAAGATAATTACAGTTGCCTGAAGTTTAGAATGATCATGTCTGGAAATTTTAAACTGTGTTTCAAAGGCTATACCAAAATGCTAACAATGGCTATTTTTGGATGATAGAATTATGAATGACTTATTTTCTTCTTTGACATTTTTTATTTCTTTTAAGTTTATTTATTTATTTTGAGAGAGAGACAGTGTGAGTAGGGGAGGGGCAGAGAGAGAGAGAGAGAGAGGGAGAGAGAGAATCCCAAGCAGGTTCCACATTGCCAGAGCAGAGCCCAATGTAGGGCTTGAATTCACAGTACCTCGAGATCATGACCTGAGCTGAAACTGAGAGTCGGATGCTTAACCAACTGAGCCACCCAGGCGCCCCTTCTTTGACCTTTTTTAAATTCCCCCAAATGTTTTATAAATAAATTATACATTATAATTTGATCAACAAATAGACACAATGTTGTATATATTTTTTTTAAATTCTCAAACCTTCATATAGTTCCATTCAAATGCACCCAAGAACTGGTAAACTTTCTCAAGAAAAAAATCTCACAACTTTGAGTTTAGAATAGAATGAAGAAAACTTAAGAAGTTGGCTACTCAAGAGTTGGAAGAAAATTCTTCCCAGAAAAATACACTTTTCTTCATTTATCACCAAAATCATTAGCAATATCAGCAAACATCATTTCAGAAAGTCATCTGAAGATCAAAGAAATAGGAATTAATTGTATTGAATTCATGGTTTTTTTTTAATTTAAGGTACATAAAATATAATTCATAAAGTTCATTTAGTGTGATGTCTATTGTTTGAATTACTGTAAATATGTGGCTATACATATGGGTATAAATATAAGACATAAACATGTATAAGGAAGACACAGGCTTAGATTTTGGTATATATTTATCAGAGTTTTCAGAACCATACTTAAGACCCTTTCCTATATTCTCCAGCATATACTCTTTAGTTTCTCAACTCTAACTTATCCCATTCCAAAGGTTTTCAGAATCTTAATCCTAATTTTCATGGAGGAATTATTATAGTCCAGTCCCTAGACAATTTTCCATTTCATTTCCTTTTATGTTTGTTATGCATTCATAATATGCAGAGCAGTATGCAGAGTTCAGGAAGATTTAAAAGAAAGGATACAAATTTTATTTAGAACACCAAAGACTTACAGCCAGATAAATAGCTAAAAACAAAAACAAAAAACTATTAAATACACTGCTAATATATTTAGCAATTTAGATAATAAATGTAAGATAATTAGGTAACTTTCCTACTTTGAAAATCTGCAATTTTGGGGGGTGTCTGGGTGGCTCAGTCGGTTGGTTAAGTGTCTGACTTTGGCTCAGGTCATAATCTCATGGTTCATGAGTTTTGAGACCCACATCGGGCTCTGTGCTGACAACTCAGAGTCTGGAGCCTGCTTCAGATTCTGTGTCTCCCTCTCTCTCTGCCCCTCTCCTGCCTTCTCTCTCTCTCTCTCTCTCTCTCTCTCAAAAATAAACAAATATTTTAAAAAGCATAGCTTTAAAAAAAAAGAAAAGGAAAATGGGCAATTTTAAAATATATCAGCAAATGAGATTATATTAGAACTGCATTTACAAATGAATTTTGTGGACCACACATTACATTTAAAATCATCTTTTATCTTATAGTTTAATATAAAATGAATTATTATTGCTTTCTGTATATATTAATTATATAAGATATATAACTATAGATTAATTCCATAACTCATAAGGAAAAGTAATCCCAATCAGTATCAATAGCCAAGCTTTTGTACAGTTTCTAAAAGATACTATATGTTTTTGAATTATATTACCCATAAATATTTATTTTTTAAAAATGGTATATACCCAAAATGTGCTATTCATCTCAAGTTCAAATGCATGTCACCTACAAATAAAGAAATGGATTTTAGATACATGCCTTCTACACAACAATCTTACTAGAATCACAAGACAAAGACAAACCTGAACAACTATGTTTCCCAACTCTGGGTCACCAATCACACAGCAACCCTGTACAAGAGCCACATGAAAATTTTTATAGAGATGGTTAGTAATTATTTCCTAAAGGATAGAACAGAATGAGAAACATCCTCTAGTTTAATGTCTGGAGATACTATTTTCCCCTCTTCTCATCACTGACTGCTTATTTTGCGTCTCATTATCTAATTGACCATTTTCTCTGGTCTTTAATAAGATTCTACTCTGTTTCTGGCAAATCATTTGCACTAATAATCTCCGGCTCAACTTCTCTCTATAGCATCACATGAATGATGACTTCTTGCTTTGCTAAGAGCTCATTTGCTGGACTGTAATTTTGGTTCAAGATGAATTAACATTTTGTGAAACAGATGGTGGATAATAATTCATCACACCTTGAAAGTTTCGATGCTATTGCTGCTGCTGGAATGAAAGCCAGGTTCATTAGACAGGTGTTCCATTGCCACTCGCTATTGTTCGAGGTGATATAAAACTTTTCTCTCCTACATGCTTTGAATTTTTTGCAAAATTTGCAATACCCAAAAGGCTCTCTGAGTGGGGAACAGCATGTTCTTGGAGGGTGAGTCTTTCTGTGTGAATACAAAAAAAAATTCTATCCCTGGACACGTTCATCATTTCTTTGGTTAGAGAGAATTACATAATTTTTTCTAACTTTTCTATATATATTCTTTTTGCCAAATCAAATTCAAGGCTTAAAACTACATTTCTAAAGCAGCCATTTCTGAGTCAGCAACTAAAAATAAGGTTGAAAATATTATTTTTAAAAAGATCAACTAAATAGGCTTTCCCATTTAAAAAGATGTTTGCACATTCAAATCCTCAAAGGCATTACCCTGCCTTGCTTTACACAGACTCAGAGTATATGGAAATTTGACCTCAAAGCTACCTTTTGAAGATCTATTCTCTTGACCTTCCCAGGTACTATGCACACTTGCCCACATTGTGGACAAAGGCTGCACTACAGGTTCTCATGCAGGGATGTGTGTGGACAGGCAAATCCAGGAGGCAGGCATCCTCCAGAATGATGTATAAAAAGTGACCGGTTATAAGGTTTCAGCATTATCACAGAAAAAAGAGAATATATATAATTTGATTTGTTTTTATGTGTAAAAATTCCTTCCCATTATGTTTTCGGAACTCAAAAATAAATATTAAGGGGGGGGCTCACAGAGGTAAAAAGTAAACTCTAAAAATACAAGCAGTGCACTCAAGGACATATGCATGGACAGAATGCCTGGAGGAAGTCAAGGGGCATCTACGGTGAAAAGACAGGTATTTATCCTTCAACACCCCTCCTCCCTCAAGGAAACTCTATATTATCTCCCAGAGTTCTCCAATGGGATTGTGCCCCAGTTTCCCACAGTGTAAACTGATCAACAACTTGGCCTGTATTTGCTTCCCTCCCATGTCTGCCTCACGTCCCCACCCCTTTATCAGCACTTCCTTGGATCATTTTTCAAAGAAACCACTTGCACACAAATCTTCATCTCAGTGTCTGCTTCTGAGGTGATGCGCATGCTCATGTGTCCCTCCAAGCTATAAGCAATCCTATTTCTCCATTTTCTACTGTGGTAGGCCATAAAGAATAAGAAGCAGTACACAATTCAGTATGAGAATAGAAAAGAACTCCAGTCCTCTTGAAAAAGGCCTCTTATTGGAGATGGAGATCAACCTATATACACTATGTATTAGTTCGCTAAGGCTGCCCTAACAAATAACCACGAACGTGGTGGCTTAAAACAACAGAAATTTATTTTCCTCACAGTTCTGAACCCTCGATGTCCAAATTTAAGGTGTCAGCAGAGCAATGCTTCCTCTGAAGTTTCCAGGGTAGGATTCTTTCTTGTTTCTTCCTGGTTTCTGGTATGGCTGCTGGAAATCCTTGGCATTCCTTAGCCACTGGCTGCCATCACTCCAATGTAGGCCTCTGTTACCATGTGGTGTTCTTCCTTGTGTGTGTCCCTGTATCTTCACATGGCATTCTGGTAAGGATGCCAGTCATTGGATTTAGCCCCCACTCCATCCAGTACGACCTCATCTTAACTTGATTACATCTTGAATGACCCTATTTCCAAATGAGATCGTATTCACAGATACCCGGGGTATGGATTTGAACATATCTTCTTGGAGACACAACTCAACCCACAACATGCTACATTTACCAGCTTGACAGAAAAATCAAATCACGTGATTTCCCCCACTCACTCATAAATACTAAATATATGATGATGGTGGTAATTTTAAAAATCTACTCCAACCAGGAATGTAGCTTCCTACTTCCGTCTGCTTCTGAGTTTTTTCTAGGCTAGTTATCGTCCATAGTATTTTCGCTCTGAGAATTCAGTGACTGTCTTGGATCTCTATTCCTCTTTCTCCTGAAAATAATAAGAGTAATTTTGACAAGACAGTACCTTCCCTAGATGAGGTGACAGCCAAAAGCAGCAGTTCATCAACCCCTCACCGTCCCTGACCTTAAATGAATCCTGTTTCAGTCGCTCTGAGAAAGAGACAGCCAGGAAGACACTGCTCTGTGACATTTCGCCATCAGCCCCTTGCCTTGAGTGTGTCCCTTGTTAAAGGCAATCCCTCTCTCATCTTTATAAGCACACCTGGTTTCCAAGTGTTTCTAAATACTTGCAGGTTCTTGAGTCATTCACAAACCAGTCATGGCATTTGAGCCATATAAATGTATCTTCAGCTTCTCTGATGCAGTATCTCTTTTGATTACTTATGAAAGGCATTGGAAAGGAAAGGGAAGGCTACTTAACAACCAGAGAAAAATGCCCATCGCTAATTATCTTAAAGTTCCAAGATCTAGCATCCTGATTAACACAGGCCTGGAAGAAGCACAGAGTAAAACCAGACATTTATTCTTCAATTAGAGAGCAGAATAATGACTGCATTCCAGATATCCTAGGGAGCAACACTTCAACTCCATCACTCCTTGAGCAGAAAAAGAATTTAAAATGCAAACAAGTGCCCATTTAGGGTCTGTGAACATAGCATCAAAATGCTCTACCATGGAAGGCACTCCGGACATTTTTCAGCTTTTATATCTTAATCAAATTAGTCTCCTGCCGAAGCGGAAACAAAAAGAGCCATTCGCAAAATTATATACACAGTGGTGTCTCAACTATTCAAAAATGATCACAACACTTTTAGAAGACACGATAAATTACTAACTGTAGTAATCTTCAAGGATGTGATGATGAGGGTTTTATTATTTTCATTTCAATATTGTTATGTTTTCCAACTTTTCTGCAATGAGCATATATTATTTGTATTATAGCATTAATGATTTAATATGTTTTGAATGCTTATAATGTACACAACACTATGCCAAGAAAACTGTGCATATTATCTCATTTAATTCTAACCAAATGGAAAAAAAAAAGAAAAAGAAAAAAAGAACCTAAATAGGAAATATTATCTCCGTAGGTAACTTGCCTAAGTTCACTTAGCTGTCTATGGCAGAGTCAGGAATCAAATGCAAGTCTACATAATTTCATTCTGTCCCACCGTGTGTTGTTTTCATAATCAGAGAAAAGGGGCTAGTCTAAAATTAGTATCCGAGTTAGTAAAAATAGTGGAATCAGCTTGTATAAAACAAGGATCCTAAAATGTGAATAAAAAATAATAATACACCTGGGAAGATAAAAATCTGTAAAAATAATGTATCTCAGGCTTACTCAATGTCAATTACCGTTAAATAGTCTTTCAGTATGAAAATGCATATTACCACCTGCACATCTGATGTGGTACCTGGAAGTCAGTCAGTGACCTCCACTGACTGACCTCCACTTAATGATACTCTATGAGCTCAGTCAGTTTGCTTGTTCCTCCTGAGATTCTGTTCTCATTTGTTCACTCATCTATCTATTAATTCAACAAATATTTCCTCTGTGCCTAACAGTCCAGGCATTATGGTGACTCCTCATGAGTGCAGTCAATAAGAGAGGCATAATTTGTGTCCTTACAGAGGTTTCTCTCCTCCATCCTCAGTGCCTCACCTGTGACTAAAGATAATTCTTGCTTCAACTGGGGTTGTTGCTAGGATGGTAAGAAAAAAAGTGAAGCACCTGGCACAGCACTTGACATGTGGAAGGCACTCAATAAATTTTACTGCTGGTATAATCTCAGTTTTCCCAGCTATAAAATGGAATTTATCTTATCCCAGCTGGCTGGGTGTGAGAATATTGATCTGTAAAATCCTTTAGTGATTATATCTGCTCTAGCCCAGAAGACACCTTGATTTTTAAAAGACGCTTCAGAGAACAGGAGATCAAAGGACAAGATGAGAATTAAATATTGTATTCTAGGCTTGTAGTAGATTAAACTCCACTTACTTTGCCATATTTAAAACCCCCATGTAAAAACTTGTAATTCACTAGAAAAACTCTAAGCATATTTATGTAGGCAAATTATTATGATCTTAGCATTCATGATATAAGAAAGCTAAGGGGAAAGTTTGATAAGAACTATCAAGAAACTATCTTGATAAGAAAAGCAAGTTCTAACTTTTTAAAGGCTTTCAGATGGGATATCTTGAGACTTAGGTCAAAGTAAGAAGTATATTTCTTCACCAACCAGAAATATATTCATGTACGTGTGTCAAATGATATATACTTCCAGTAATGCTACAATGCACATTCAGTATCTTGCAAGCACAGCATTTGAAATATGTCAAGAGATTTACATAGATTTTCTCTAGTCCTCCAAACACACCTTCTAGTAAAGTTAGATCTCCTCCATCAGCAACTGAAGCTCAGAGATGTTAAGCAGTTTACAAAGTTATTCTGGTAAAAGTCAGTGCCTGAATGTGAACCCTCATTGTCTGACTTCACAACTTAACTTTTCCTGGTAACACCACATCCATGCTTCAGCAACAAGAAATTCATTACTTCCCATAGCAGCTCATCTCTTTTAAAAGCACTTTCAATTCACAGAGTTCCTTCCAACATTAAACTGAAATCTATTCCCTTCTGAACGTCACCACTACCTCTAGTTTCACCCTTCAGTTAAATTAGTTAATTTAATTCCTCTTCTGCATGAAAGCTCTTTAAATATTCAGAAACACCTTTTATTTCACCCCTTCTCCTTCTCTACCAAGTTTTCCTTTCTGCAAAACTAAATAGCCCCATTTTTCCATTGCTGCTTAGATTACATTGTTTTGAGTCCCTACCCTCTCCCTACTCAGTTCCAACAATCATAGTGTCATTTGTTTATGTCACTTTTAAAATAGGATGTACAGAACTAAAAACAATACCGCAGGCATAGTCTGAAGAGTAGAGTTGAAGTTCATTATTGCCATCTTTGTCCCAGATATTGTACTTCTATTTATGTTGCTCAGTATAGCAGGTTAGCTATTTTATTCCAGGTACTTCATGCTGCTGACTCACATAGTATTTGCTGTAATTATAATAAAGCTTCTAGGTCTTTTTCACATGTGCATCTATGAATCCACATTTTCAACATCCTATTGCCATGCTTTGCCTACAAGACTTTTTTTCATGTTGAGCTATGCTTCTTATATTGGGAAGGCTGAAATGATGGGTCAAGCCTTTTTTGATTTGTCATTCAGTGGATTCCATCTCCTTCCCAGCTCTGTTTCATCATCAACTTGACCTCCCAAATCATTGAGTAAAAATACTGACCACACAGGGAAGAATGTAGGGTTTAAAATTCTTTTCCTCACCCAATATTCTTCTTTCTAGATTGTCATGAATTCACACATTAGCAGCTTGCAGACAGGGTCAATTTATCTACTTGGGGATTCACCTACTGGTACTAGTCTCCAGCCCATGTGTCCCTCCTAGATTTCTCCTCTAGAATCCTAGGAAAGATCAAGACATATTGCTGACATCCAGACACCCCATGTCTACTATATTCCTTACACCCCCAGGATGATAACTTGGTACTTTGGGCTGTCTTCTGTTAGAGGATGTACAAAGCCATTGATTTTTTTTGTTTTCTTTCTTTACCCTTAAGGAATCACTCCCACCAAATGCTTGTCTTGGTGCTGCTGAAGTTCTCCACTACTGCTTTCTAGATAAGGCTGGCTTCATGGGCATATTACCATAGGCAGAGCCTCTGACTCGGAGAAGCCTCCCACTGTACTTAATGCTCTCCTGTCACCATATTGAAATTTTTAACAGTTTTATTTACACATTAAATTTTCAATTAATCTAAATGTAGAATGACATTAAATAGCAAGTAAAAAGAATATATACCACAAGTCAAGAAGATAGAGACTACAGAGGAAAGGAAAAAGTTTTGTATCTTGATATTTTTAACAACATTCTTTTCCCGCTTTTTGAACAAGGGGCCCCACATTTCCATTTTCCACTGGGCCCACAAATAATATAGCTGGCCCTGTTTCCAGGGTAGATATTCAAAATATCCTGCCCAGTTGACCAGGTTCCTAACCAATCAGAAATCGGTGCTAATTGGTATGTAGAACTGCAGCATATCAGGTGAATATTGGCCTTGCTGCTTTCTCTTGAGTTGATGTAGTTTCCTGCAGGAGCATGTAACATTATGGAATCCTCTGAAATACATTGAACAACCTCAAACCTGTGCCATCCATTCTGCAACTTCTTCCCACACTTACCAATCTTCAAACTGCCACACTGCAGCAAACCATCCTTGTTCTGGACTTGGAAAGTCAAATAAAAATACAGTATTTCCAAACAAAATTTAAGGTGAAAGTTCAATTCAAAGCTTGTAAAAGTCGTGGAAATCATTAGCTGATTTACCATTTCCCATAAAGACCATACCAACGTCAGACCTGTTGCATTTCCATTTCTTAACTTCATGCCTTGAAAGATTTTTGCTTGAAAATTTTGGAGCACCAGATGCATTTCTAAAGAGGAGGGAGTAATGGTTATAAACTTATTCATATATCCTCTGATGAAAGCCGTGGAGTATTGCCTTCCAAAGGCACTGATCACCATTGGTATTCTTGCTTATATAGATTTAGGAACGTTTAATTGAAAAGCAATTACAACAAGAAAGTTCTCTGATTCTTTGTCTTTCTGAAGTGAGGAAAAATTATTTTTTCCACTGCCTACTTCCAGCAGAGGTTGAGTATAACCTCAGTCTCCAGTGCACTTCCTCACTTACCATTAAGTTCTAACTCACTCCCTAACCCTGACTACCATCCTGGCCCTGCCCAGGTTTCATACTGTAATCACACAGAAAAGTCACATCATCACCTCTATGTGTGCCTCATCAGTGACTTTTCCTCAAACTAATATCCCTCTTCCTACAATCTCTCCCCTCTCTCTTCTTTAAGGTTTTGGTTCAAGTTCCATTTCCCTGTGACATTTTTCTCTTCTCTACTACAAAGTCTCTTGCATTACTGTTTTCAAACTTGCCACTTTAAAACCATTTATCTCAATGTCTTAGTAAGACCCAATTTACCTGTTTCACATTTAGACAGCATCCATAGTTCAGATGCAATGAAAGCTGGTTAGAAAATTTCTAGTCACAGGCTCCCGGGTGGCTCAGTCAGTTAAGCATCTGACTCTTGATTTCGGCTCAGGTCATGATCTCATGGTTCATGAGTTTGAGCCCCCATGTTTGCATGGAGTTCTATGCTTCTCCCAAGCTGAGCTTGCTTGAGATTCTCTTCCACGCACACGCTCCCCTCCCCTACTGATGCGCACTGTCTCTCTCAAAATAAATAAACTTTTAGAAAAAAAGAAAATTTCTAGTCATGTACATCTATGAAAGATTGAAATCTATTAAGTGTGATAGAAAGAACATTGTCTCTGAGCTCAAATTCTGCATTTCCTACTTTCTAGTATGTGATCTTTGAAAATCCCTTTTCCTTTGTGAATGTGTATGTGGGAAGATAATGCCCACCTGGTAGGGGTGTTATAAGCATGAAATTCTTTCTTCTATGCCAGTCAACTAGTACAATACTGGCACAGAGCAGGCACTTACTAAATAGTAGCTATCGATATCAGGAAGGACTCCACCACCACTTGCTTGATAATTCATCATTTCAACCCAGATCAGTAGTAAAAATAGGTAGCATTTCTACCACCAATTTTTTATATATTTAATATTTAAATATATATATATATATATATATATATATATATATATATATATGTAGTTTTTGATGCCTAGGAAGGTTGTTGAAGACAATAATTACTAGTGAAACAGAGAACAGGTTGGTGAGAACTAGAACAAAAACAATGGTCAGGAGATCAGGGCAGATGTGTAGGTGTGTTAAGCAAAGTCCAATATGTGGTAGTGTATCAAGAGTGACCTCGCTGGTTCATGGTCCTTATAGCAAGATAGATATAAAATAATCTACATTTCTTCTGGGGATTCCTTGAGGAATATCTTGACAGCCCCGTTCCTGTTGGCCAGACATTTTAAATCCCTACTGACCTGCATCAGGTTAAAAATTATAGGATACAGATGAGATTTATGTGACAGCCTCATACATCATTTTTCTCACCTCAGTGACCTTAGTCCCCGGAATGACATTTTTTGTAAAGTGCATCAACACTAAAGAATTTAACAGGTTTTCTTCATTTTGCTTATTTCTCCAAAATCCTGCTCTACAAACTTTTTGGCCTTTCAGCTACAGAAATTATATCTCAGGGATACATAAAAGTGTCAATGTTACCAGGCGGTCTGATGATGCATGGCCTACTTCTCGCTAGAGCAAAGGCGATGGGAGAAGGTATTGCCTTGAATCAAACACTGACACGGGGCCAAAAATCGCGGCCGGCAGTACATCCTCCAATGGAATTAGGTTACTAATGCGCAGAGTTGTGATGATGCATGCATGAAATGACACCACATGCCAGGAGAGCAAGCCGAGCTGTAAGATCAGAACGGAAGAACCTCTCAGAATTGTTCTCATGTCATCTAAATTGGAATTTTGAACTAAAGTGCATTGCATAATGTTTGAGGCACTCAGGGGCGAGAATAAGAAAACATGCTGTTCCTTCATTTGGCTAATTCCTATTAATCCTTCAGAGCTCAACTCAGCAATTCTCTTCTTCAAGAAGCTTCCTGCGGTCGCCACTGCATCCTTAACGCCGCCACCCACCACTGCCACCACCACTGTCATTGTTGCTTCCATCACCTGCAGCCACCGCCACCACTGCCATCATGGCAGCCCAGTCTACTTAGGTAACCCTGCCCTTGACTCTGATGAGGCAATAGCATACTCTGTTTAATGTCACTTGCTACTCTCTAGCCTTATTTTTGGGGGTCAGGACTTGCTTTTGTTCATCTTAACTCTCCAGTGCCTAATAAAGAGCCTACCTATGGTAAGAACTCAACAAATGTTTGCTGAATAGATGAAAAAACCTAAAAAAAAAAAGAATTATGGTTGAGAAATTCTTGCAGTATGGAATGTCTTCTTTTTAACAAATTACAGCCAGATTCTCAGAGTACAGAAAGTACCTAGTAACTTCATTAATTCATTCCAGCCACTAAGGAACACTAAAGAAGCAATTTACTGAATGACACTCTAGTGACCAGAAAGAGGTAATGTGGCTAATTCCAAAAGTAATTTTCCACACAGAGTTTACCCACAGGAAAAATATGGCTAAACACTTCTTAAGACCATAGGTTGGGGAGCAATAAATTAATTCAGCAGGCTATGTCTTTCCAGACTCTTTGAGAAATCAGTAGGTAAGCTTGGGTTTTACCTGTTGTAAGCCAGTTTTGAAAATCTGTTTTAAAAAAAAATTCCACTCTTCCATTACCTTATTTGTGACTTAGATGGATATCTATATATGGACATTTATGCTGTAACATGGATTGTCAAATTGCTCACCCCCAATCACCCTTGAACAATAAGGGGAGGTGGAAATCTGAAGTTATTTTGTTCATTTCTAAAGGTTGTTTTTACCTCTGTAAGACTTGCACATATTTTAAAGATAATGGAAGGAAGAGTGTCAGAGAAATAGGAAGAGGAAAATGGAAAAGTTAAAAAAAAATTTTTAATGTTTATTTATTTTCGAGAGAGAGAGGAAGAGAGAGAGAGAGACAGAGCATGAGCAGGGAAGGAACAGAGAGAGAGGGAGACGCAAACTTCAAAGCAGGCTCCAGGCTCTAAGCTGTCAGTACAGAGCCTGATGTGGGGCTCAAACCCATGAACCGTGAGATCATGATCTGAGCTGAAGTCGGACTCTTAAACGACTGAGTCACCCAGGTGCCCTGGAAAAGTTTTAAAATATATAAATATAAATATATAAATATAAATATATATATATATTTACAAAGCCAACATTACATCAGTCATTACTGCCAAAAAACAAGCATAACTTTGGAGTTCATACCTTTTAGTAATATGAAACTCACTTGCTCTACCTGGTTCTACTTCTGCCACTAACTATGTGACATTAAGGATGTGAATTTGATCTTCTGCTCCTTTTCCATAAGTTTGAGGGACTAGTATTGTTTACCCAAAGGTCCTTTAGTGCTCTATGATTTTATAAATTCATACAAATAAGTACCAAGCATTCCATTATCTTATCTCTCTGCCTCTCTCAGTTAGAAAACCAAAGGTCCATGTAAAGGAGAAAAGCACTACAAATAAGCACCTTCCCAGGGATCTTGGAGGTTGTTTGGTTTTGTTGACTCACACTGTGAAAGAAAGGTTGCCTCATTCTGCTGCCAAGCTCAAGGAGAATTATAGGTACAATAACTACGTTTGAATTTTAAGTGCTTGGTCAATCAAATCTCCCCAGGTTGATCTCATTCTAATAACTCAACACCTTACAACCAAAAGAATATAAGAAAGACAAACAGACAGACAGAGTTACATGGCTCTCCTGGCTGTATTGTCACAAGTTCCTTGAGTCAGTGTGTTCCCAGAGAAGGGATAAATATAGTCCAGGAAATAAATAAGATATGTGCAATAATAAATAATAAAATATGTGCAAGTCTCACCTATCCATTTATTTACCATCCAGCATGCGATCAAGGAGGGAGAATCTAACCAATTCTCACTGCAGCCTTTTCCCCAAGTTAGAGAACAAACATATAGGAAGGTGAGGGGACATGGGGCAAGGAGGCAAACAAAGGATGATTCTGCTTTTCTGTTAAGAATTATGTATAACATATCACCATAATTTTGTAAATATTTTTACTTTGTTTCTGCTTTTCTAATTAATGCTATTAGTAAGTTCTTTCTTTTAAAGTGCCAACCTATTTTAACAGGCAGATCCACTTGCCCTCACTGCAGAGCCAAGACGAGCAGTGTATCCCAAAAGTCAGGAGCACATGGGGCAACTCAGGAAGCTGTGCTGAAGACCCGCAGATCAGAGGCAGTGAGCCAAGTCAGCACCAGCCCTGGGACTGACTGGTCTTTTCTCACGTGGTGTTGTTCCCTTACAGATTTGCTCCTTCAAAGCTGATTTTCTGCAGTATATTCAATAACCTAAACTTCCTAAATGTAGAACTTGTTATGCAGTCGGTTCACCCATTTAAAATTTTAACGGGGTGCCTGGATGTCTCGGTGGGTTAAGCTTCAGACTTCGGCTCAGGTCATGATCTCACCACTCAGCTGGTGCGTTCAAGCCCTGCAGGGGGTTCTGCGCTGACAGCTCAGAGCCTGGAGCCTGCTTCAGATTCTATGTCTCCCTCTTTTTCTGCCCCTCCCCATTCATCCTCTGTCTCTCCCTCATGCTCTAAAAAATGAATATTAAAAAATTTGGGTGTTGTATGCAAACCAATTTGTCAATAAATTATATTAAAAATATTTTAAATAAACAATAACAAAATTTCATCAAAATTAAAGTGTACCCGAGATGTGAGACTTAATTAATTCTTCTATTAGCACATATATCAATCTCCATAATAATTTTTTGTAATGGGGAGAGGAGCCAAGATGGCAGAACAGCATGGAAGTTTTTTGTGTCACGTGTCCATGAAATACAGCCAGACCAACACTAAACCATCCTGCACACCTAGAAAACTGATCGGAGGATTAACACAACAAACTGCCAACCTGAACCACAGAATTCAGCAGGTATGCGGCGCAGAGAAGTGAACTTGGGGAGTGAGAAGCTTCGGAGGGCAGGGAGGTGCTTTTGTGGGTGGAGAGAGGATGGAGATGGGGGGGGAGAATACAGGAAAAGCGCCCTTCCCCAAAAGCAGCTGGAGAGAAAGTGGAAAATTGGAAACGGCCACAGGGACTAAACTAAAAAGGGAGAAAGGAGATGGTTTAAATTCCATTAAGACTTAAACAAGGGGAGTGCAAAGGCTGCAACTCTGCAGCTCAATACCTGGCAGTGCTCCGGTGGGAAGAGCGAATCCTGAAGAGCAGAGTGGGGTCCGGGAGGTTCTCAGGCCACACGGGGAAAAGCGGTTCCACTGCTAGAAGGACATTTGGTAGAGACTGTTGAAGCCACCTGGTCCCGGCAGACCCCGGTGCTGGGGCAAGTTCATTAAAAGTGAAGCCTGGTGCCAGATGTGTGTTGTGATTTTCCATAATCTCTGAAAAGCTGCTGCTATACTCTCCTGAACTTTTTCTGGGGCAGGCTGGCACCTGGCCACAGTCTCAGGGCACCAGCAGCAGCAGGGTAGAGCAGGCATTCTTGGGTACAGCCGATATTCGACCATTACTCATTTGGCCATTGCTCAGTGAGACCCTCCCGCAGAGGGGCACAGTGGGTCAAAGCCTCAGTCCTTCGGAAGTAAGGGGCTGGGGAAAACAGCCACATCTGAGATAAAACTGGGGAGAGAGGTATTGCCTGGGGCCTGGTCATGGACAGTGAAGAAGCAGGGAGTGGACGATATCTGAAGACAGAGGATGGGTGCACGATTGCTGATCAGGGAGTACAGAGTTCCTTCTGATACTAGAGACGGGGTAGCTGCATGACGCCATTCTCACCACTCCCATGCATGTGCATACACACCTACAAGTGCCGCAAAAATCCACCCCAGTAGTCTAGCAGCGCCATCTTGTGGAGAGCAGAGCTGTTACACTGAGCCCCGCCCAACTGGCCCAACCTCTCACTCTTCAAGAACACAAGTCTCACTGACTAGTTTATGGACTATAAAGCACTGACTTTATAAGAAGTCTGACTTCTAAGGGAAAATGAAGTAATTTCAGTCCTATTTCAATCTGTTAGGAGATCCATCTATTCAATTTTCTTTCTTTTTCTTTTCTTTTTTTTCTCTTTTACACTATTCTTTTTCTTGAATACAGAAAGAGAAAAAATTCATTTTTATTTTCAACTTTTCTTAAAAACATTTTTCTTTAATTTTTTTACTATATTCTTTACTTTTCTATAAATTGTTTCAAATCCTATTTACTTCCATCGTTTTACTTTAGCCTACTACAGTGCATTCACTTTTTGAAATTTTCAAATGATTTCTTTTTTCTTTTTTCTCTTTTTCATTTTATTTTTCATGAATAAATAAACAAAATTCATATTTATTTTTATTTTTATTAAAAATATTTGTCTTTAATATTTTCCCTTCTATATTCTGTACTTTTGTGTAAATTTTTTCAAATTCTATTTTACTCCCCTCATGGCATTACACACTTCAGTGTATTCATTTTTCAAATTCTCAAATGATTTCCTTCCCCCCCCCTTTTTTTTCCTCTAATCTGTCAAATCACTTTCAACACTCAGACCAAAATACACCTAGGACATAGCATTATTTATTCGATTTGTGTGTATGTGTGTGTGTGTGTGTGTGTGTGTGTGTGTGTGTCTGTGTGTTTAATTTTTTAATTTTAACTTTTTTAATTTTAATTTTCTACCTCAATAATTCCTTTTCTCCCTTCAAAATTACAAAATGAAGGAATTCACCCTAAAAGAAAGAGCACAAAGAAACGACAGCCAAGTATTTAACCAACACAGATACAAGCAAGATGTCTGAACCAGAATTTAGAATCATGATAATCAGAATACTAGCTGGAGTTGAAAATAGATTAGAATCCCTTTCTGCAGAGATAAAAGAAGTAAAAAATAGCCAGAATGAAATTAAAAATGCTATAACTGAGCTGCAATCATGGATGGATGCCGCGGCAGCAAGGATGGATGAGACAGAACAGAGAATCAGCAATATAGAGGACAAACTTATGGAGAATAATGAAGCAGAAAAAAAAAGAGGGAGATTAAGGCAAAAGAGCACGATTTAAGAATTCGAGAAATCAGTGACTCATTAAAATGAAACAACATCAGAATCATAGAGGTCCCAGAAGAGGAAGAGAGAGAAATAGGGGTAGAAGGGTTACGTGAGCACATCATAGCAAAAAACTTTCCTAATCTGGGGAAAGACACAGACATCAAAATCCAGGAAGGACAGAGGACCCCCCATTAGATTCAACAAAAACCGACCATCAGTAAGGTATATCATAGTCAAATTCACAAACTACTCAGGCTAGGAGAGAATCATGAAAGCAGCAAGGGAAAAAAAGTCCCTAACCTACAAGGGAAGACAGATCAGGTTTGCAGCAGACCTATCCACAGAAACTTGAGGCCAGAAAGGAGTGGCGGGATATATTCAGTGTGCTGAACCAGAAAAATATGCAGACAAGAATTCTTTATCCAGCAAGGCTGTCATTCAAAATAGAAGGAGAGATAAAAAGTTTCCCAGACAAACAAAAAGTAAAGGAGTTTGTGACCACTAAGCCAGCCCTGCAAGAAATTTTAAGGGGAACTCTCTGAAGGCAGAAAAGATGAAAAAAAAAAAAAGACAAAAAGTAACAAAGACTAGGAAGGACCAGGGAACACCACCAGAAACTCCAACTTTACAAGAAACATAATGACAATAAATTCATATCTTTCCATACTCACTCTAAATATCAATGGACTCTATGCTCCAATCAAAAGACACAGGGTAAGAGAATGGATAAGAAAACAAGATCCATCTATGTGCTCTTGACAAGAGACCCACTTTAGACCCAAAGACACCTTCAGATTGAAAGTAAGGGGATGGAGAACCATCTATCATGCTAATGGTCAATAAAAGAAAGCCAGAGTAGCCATACTTATTTCTTTTTTTTCAATATATGAAGTTTATTGTCAAATTACTTTCCATACAACACCCAGCGCTCATCCCAAAAGGTGCCCTCCTCAATACCCATCACCTACCCTCCCTCCCACCCCCCATCAACCCTCAGTTTGTTCTCAGTTTTTAAGAGTCTCTTATGTTTTGGCATAGATCCAAAATCTATAAAGAACTTATCAAATTCACCACCCAAAAAACAAATAATCCAGTGAAGACAGGGGCAAAAGACATGAAGAGACACTTTTTCAAGGAAGACATCCGGATGGCCAACCGACACATGAAAAAATGCTCAACATCACTCATCAGCAGGGAAATACAAATCAAAACCATAATGAGATACCACCTCACACCCGTCAGAATGGCTAACATGAACAACTCAGGCAACAACAGATGTTGGCAAGGATGTGGAGAAAGAGGATCTCTTTTGCATTGTTGGTGGGAATACAAGCTGGTGCAGCCACTCTGGAAAACAGGATGGAGGTTCCTCAAAAAAGTAAAAATAGAACCACCCTTGGGGCGCCTGGGTGGCTCAGTCGGTTAAGAGTCCGACTTCAGCTCAGGTCACGATCTCGCGGTCTGTGAGTTCGAGCCCCACGTCGGGCTCTGGGCTGATGGTTCAGAGCCTGGAGCCTGCTTCCGATTCTGTGTCTCCCTCTCTCTCTGCCCCTCCCCCGTTCATGCTCTGTCTCTCTCTGTCTCAAAAATAAATAAACGTTAAAAAAAGTTAAAAAAAAAAATAGAACCACACTACGGCCCAGCAATTGCACTAGTAGCCATTTATCCAAGGGATACGGGTGTGCTATTTCAAAGGGACACATGCTCCCCAATATTTATAGCAGCACTATCAACAATAGCCAAAGTATGGAAAGAGCCCAAATGCCCATTGATGGATGAATGGATGAAGAAGATGTGAGATATATATATATATATATATATATATATATATATATATATATATCTCCTATATATATATATATATATATATATATATATATATATATATATATCTCCAATGGAGTATTACTCAGCAATCAAAAAGAATGAAATCTTGCCATTTGCAACTACATGGATGGCACTGGAGGGTATTATGCTAAGTGAAATTAGTCAGAGAAAGACAAAAATCATATGACTTCACTCATATGAGGACTTTAAGAGACAAAACAGATGAACATAAGGGAAGGTAAACAAAAATATAAAAACAGGGAGGGGACAAAACAACAGAAGAGACTCATAAATATGGAGAACAAGCTGAGGGTTGCAGGAGAGGTTGTGGGATGGGGGACGGGCTAAATGGGTAAGGGGCACTAAGGAATCTACTCCTGAAATCATTGTTGCACTATATGCTAACTAATTTGGATGTAAATTTTAAAATAGAAAAAATAAAACAAGTTAAAAATAAATAAATAAAAATAAAATAATTTTTTGTAATGGAAAAATATACGTACATCCCTGAAAGTAATGGGACTTAAATTTTTTATTATCTCATAAGAGGGGGTATTTCTCATTCTAGTTCTCAAAATGAGCAAAGGATCCCTGAGGATCCTGCACGAAAATAATCCAGCAATAAACCAGTAGTGTTCTGTTATACCCCTTTCTGAATAAAAAACTAAAAAAGCCCTGATTTGTAGTATTTGCTGTAGTACTTCTACCATTGATAGCTAATTTAAAGGATCAATATTTTAACAAACAGTTTGCAAATACTTCATTATTTGAAAATCATCTCTGCAAGTCAGTGAAAGCTAATACAAGTCGGCTTCACCATACTAGTTACATAATTAAACACCCTAAATTCTTTACAGAAAGCAAGCCATTTGTTTAAATAACTTGAATAAGTCAATCAGACTTTCAGTTGTCTGAAATTATTTCAAAAATTGTCAGACAATTTCTGGGGCGCCTGGGTGGCTCAATCAGTTGAGCAACTGGGGTCATGATCTCATGGTTTGTGGGTTCTGGCCCTTCATTGGGCTCTGTGCTGACAGTGCAGATCCTGCTTGTTATACTCTCTCTCTCTCTCTCTCTCTCTCTCTCTCTGTCCGCCCCCCATGCACTCTCTATCTCTGTCTCTCTCTCTCAAAATAAATAAACTTTTTTAAAAATTTAAAAAAGGAAATTGCCAGGCAATTTCTTACTTCCAGATTGTCAAATACTGGCTTCCTGAAATCATCACCAAAACAACCCTCTAAAAGAGCAATGTTGAGTTTACTGCTTACTGCAGTGCAGGAGATCACTTCTTTGAAAGACTTTTCATAGAATTTCAGATGAAGGGGAGCAAAGATAGGCTATTGATAAGGTTTTGGGGGTCTGAGTTAGGTTTTTTTATACAGGTAGTCATAGAAGAACTTGATTAGGGCAGGTCAAGTTTTTGACATAATAGTTTAGGATTGGTGAACACAGAAAGATAAGGGTTTCAAAGTGAAACTTGAAGAATAAACAGTCATTTGATGTTACCTATCATCCTGAAAAGGAATTTATATTGGAATGAAGATAAACTGAGTAGTCTAGTGTTCAGATCAATAGATTTGGGGAATGTTCCTGAAACAAACAACAAAGTTATTTGCAACTTTATCTTCCTGGGCAAGAGCTTCCTAGAATCTTAAAAATCATGCTATTGAATTCAATCAAATAGGAAAATGATTTTAATGAACACAGCCAAATAATAAAGTTTGGTGTGGTTGTACCAGGTTTTGATTCCCAGAACCAAAGGTCCATGAACCTGGAGGCTTCTCTGCATTCAACAAGTGATTTTCCTGTCAAGGTTAGGAGGGGCCATTGGTTCCCTCCCAAGTCATGGAGAGACACACAGCTGATGAATACTTTGAAGACACCTACAGAGCCTGACAAGTATTCTGGAGCTCCAAAAGGTAAAAAGACCAGCAGAGTATAGGAAGATTAGGTATATGACAGGCTGGTATAGAGGATTTACAGGTAGTCCTTCCATAGATGTGTTTCAAAATATCTACCATTTTTTCTGCTCTTTCTGATATAGACTAATCTCCTTTAAAATACAGATTATTTAGGGGAGCCTGGGTGGCTCAGTCGGTTAAGCGTCCAACTTCAGCTCAAGTCATGATCTCGCAGTCTATGAGTTCGAGTTGTACTGACAGCTCAGAGCCTGGAGCCTGCTTCAGATTCTGTGCCTCCCTCTCTCTCTGCTCCTCCCCTGCTCATGCTCTGTCTCTCTCTCTCCTTCAAAAATAAATTTGAAAACCATTAATAAATAAATAAATAAATAAATAAATAAATAAATAAATAAAATACAGAGTATTCAGCACAGAGTCTTATCTCTAATATTTTAGTGTGAATGAATCATTATTTTACTCATCCACCACTCAGTCAAAAAGTAAAGTGCCTATTATTAATTTTTAGACTCCAGTAAGCATGCAGCCACCAAGATGGACACAAATTTTTTGAATACCTCAACTAAGAAGGGAAAAGAGGGTATGCAGAATATTATTGTCATTGGTTACAGAATCTCCACTACTCATGAACTTCCCATTTCAAAACCTTTTTATATGTATGAAAAAGGCAAAAGCATGTCAGCCTCACCTGCTTTTAAGCAGTGGTCCTATCCATTTGTTTCAGAATAGAATGTTACATTATTTATTAACCCACAGTTGCTTCCTTTTGATTTTCTTTTTGATCAATAGGTTTATCTATGAATATGAGTGTTTATGTACACTTTGCTCAAATTTTATTGTATAATTCTTTTTAATTTTATAAGATTATTATCAGAGACCATAACTTCTAAGATGTGTACTACATCTTCACTTTTTTGAGTTTTTAAATACTTTCTTTATAGCCAAATACATAATCAACTCTTGTAATTATTCCATAGATGAAAAAGTATTTTCTCTGAAATAGGAATGCTATTAATTATTTTCTTTAATTCTCTGTGTCCTTAGTTCTAAAATAGGTGTATTGAAGTCTTCCACCAATACGGTGTTTGGGTTATTTTCTACTTGAATTTCCAATAGTTTTACTTGCTACATAAAAGTTTTTGGTAGCTTTATCTTCCACATAAATTGTGCTTTTTATCATAGAATTTTCCTATCTTTTTAAGTTTTTTTTAAATGTTTATTTATTTTTTGAGAGAGAGAGACAGAGAGTTAGTGGGGAAGGGGCAAAGACAAAGAATCTGAAGCAGGCCCCAGGCTCTGAGCTGTCAGCACAGAGCCCAATGATGGGCTGGAACTCACGAACCGTGTGATCATGACCTGAGCCAAAGTCAGACGTTCAACTGACTGAGCTGCCCAGGCACTCCTAGAATTTTCTTATTTTTAGGTTTAGTGCCTTTAACGTTAAATCCCACCTCTTTTGTTATTAATTTTCCAGTTCTCTCCTTTTTCTTGGCACTTGCCTGAATTTCTTTGTTTATTCTTTTATATTCAACACTCATTTTGTTTTAAGGATATTTCTTATAAGAACCATGTGACTAAGTTTTGGGTTTTAATCCAATCTGATAGTCTTTCTTTCAAGGATAGAAATACAGTGCATTTGGGGTGCCTGGGTGGCTCAGTCGGTTAAGCTTCCGACTTTGGCTCAGGTCATGATCTCACAGTTTGTGAGTTCGAGCCCCCGCATCGAGCTCTGTGCTCGATTAAAAAAAAAGAAATACAGTGCATTTATATTTAAATTTAAAAAATTAAAAAAAAAGAAATACAGTGCATTTATATTTAGTAAAATGACAGATATTTTTATCTTATCTCTTCCAACTTTCTTTAAGCTTGTTAATAATTTTACATTGATGTTGCTTCCTGTTTCCATTTTTTTATGGTAAAATCTAATTACTACTCATTCCACTTTTTCCTTGTTAATTTAAGATACCTTCCATTTACCTACTCTCATAAGCAGAGGCATTTGTCTCTACTGATATTTGAAATCTGATCCAAATGTTTTCCCCTCAAACGTATTCTCCAGATAAAAAGATAGTTTTAGACCACTTCCTGGGCCCTCCCCTTGCCCCTTGAGACATTTAGAATGTTTCTACTTTGTCCCCTCCAACTGAATTATTGCTTTTATTGAGATATTTTGTTACATTTTAGTACATTTTGTTCTAGACCATTATTCAAATTTTTCTTGTAGTAGGCTCCTCCCATTTCAGGATTCCTGGTTTAAGCTCTTAGATGTTTGCAGACAACCTATCCTTTTCTACTTAATGAATAATTTAAATTGATTCTCACTGTTTTCTCTCTTCATCTTCCCTTATTTTACTTTCGGTTATGGTTCATTTCTTGTTTGATTGGAGTCTTTCACCAAGTGATTTTCTGAGAAGGAACACATGGCAGGTAATATAGGCTTTTTAGATGAAATAAAACCTTGTTTATTAAAGGTGGCCATGTTGTACCTGATTAAATGAGATTTATTCTCAGATATGACACTACATGTATAGATTCAGTTACACAATCAATTTACCCAATATTATTTTGGTAAAAAGGAGGATAGATTTTTACTTGAACCTATGCAAAATAATTCTATTGTTATTAAAGTGCATTTAGTGTTGAATATGAAATAGAATTATTTCTGAATTCTGAGGGTCAATGAGAATCAGATACCATTAAAATATTTCAGCTAAGAAAAAGCAAAGTTTACTAAATTGAGAGCTAGTGACAGTTTACCAACAAAAGGAAAGAAATTCTTCATATATCCATTGAAAATGGAACATTAAAAATAATGTTAATGAGGGGTGCCTGAGCGGCTCAGTTGGTTAAGTGTCCAACTCGATTTTGGCTCAGGTCATGATCTCCTGGTTCATGAGATCAAGGCTCAGGTGGGGCTCTGCACTGACAACAGGGAATCTGCTTGGGATTCATTCTCTCTCTCTCTCTCTCTCTCTCAAAATACATAAACAAACATTTAAAAAATAATGTTCATTGTTTCAAATAAATAATCACCATTTAACTTCCTTTATCAGTTTATTAAGTCCCATGTAATTCACTCTTGTTACACTGGATCTTGGACCACAGTCTGCTTTTATCATGTATATCTGCTTTAGGACTAGAAAGAGTCCTGGAATTCCTAACTCAGTCCATTGTAAACTCTAAAGTTGTCGAAGCCTTGAAAACTCAGAAGTATATATCCAACTGTCTATTCTTTAAAGTATCGACAGAGTACCTGGTACAATCTATCCCATGAGACTCTGACACTGTTCTTCTTTGCTCTGAATATATTTTAGGAACCTGTAAGTTATAGAAAAGACTTCAGGTAAATATCTAAGGGAAACTGAAACTTGCTCAATAATGAAGCTGAATGACTATGGTCAACTTATTACATTGACCAATTGTATCAGGATGGAGGGAAATAATATTCTTTAATAGGGTACAATACAAAACTCTTTCATAAGCGTTTGACCAATGTTTTCCTGAGAATAAAAATAATGATCCATCTCCAGGGTCTTCTCACAAAATGTACTATTTCTGAGAATTTTACATTAGTAATATTTTACCTATACAAACTTAACAAGGGAAAATTGAACATGTCTTCTGATTTGACAGTTACTCTCATGTAGTTCTTACAAGAGCATCAAACTAATTGTGAAATATGGAACATACCAAACACTCCTAATTATTTCTACCATTCTTCTTTATAAGGTAAAATCATAAATCTTTTTAATTTTTCAGGGCCCTCTGATATTTTCAAAAGTAGCTTTAGATGCAAAAGACATACTGATTTTATTTTTCTGATTTTGGGGTCTGAACTTGAGATGGCAAAATCAAGTGTTATTAGAAGGGATTTTCATCACTTAAGACAGCATCATGGATGCCGACAACTAGTGCTTGGTTATCTATATAATCAAAGTATCAATTCATTAAACAAGGTAACACGATTGTAAGAAATTTTAACTCTTTCAGAAGTAATACAACTTTGTTCTTTATTTTTGCTTTTTAAAAAAATAATCAGGACAGGGGCGCCTGGGTGGCTCAGTCGGTTAAGCATCCAACTTTGGCTCAGGTCATGATCTCGCAGTTTGTGAGTTCCAGCCCCGCATCAGGCTCTGTGCTGACAGCTCAGAGCCTAGAGCCTGCTTCGGATTTGTGTCTCCCTCTCTCTCTGCCCCTCCCCTGCTCATGCTCTGTCTCTCTCTGTCTCAAAAAAAATTTTTTTAATTAAAAAAAAATTAATCAGGACATTATAAAAGTCAGTACAGAACAGAGAAAATGAGATATGGAGTCTCTACCATGTGAACAGATTTCGCAGAGGGTGAAGAATAATATTTTACTATCCTTCATTAAAAGTTCTAAGACTAATTTATCATTTTAACAGAAAGAGCTAAATTCTAGTTTTTCATTAATATGATATTTGGCAGTAAAAACCTCACAAGCTCATTTTTGTACCTTGAATTATCATGAATAAATTCTTCAAAATAGGAAAAACTGCAAAAATTTTAATATATTTCATAGCTTCTTTTCAGACTTAGTTATTATAATTCAAGGCAAATAAAATTCTCTTTCCTTAAATTGTCTACAACTTGCTATACATACTCAGATTTTGTCCTTCACTATGCTCTTATATTCTGGAACAAACTAACATTTAACTTAGGATAAAATCATTCTTTTTTTCCTTGAAAAACAAAAGTACACATACAGTTGTATTTCTCTCTCACTATGGCTTCTACTATCGTCTCAAGTACCCATATTAATTATAACTTCTAACTAAAATAACCTCTGTTTTGCAGAGTAAACTAGAAGATAGAAAATTGAGAAATGTATCATACTTAAAGGTTTTATCAGTCTACAAAATTCATGAATACTGGTAACAAAATTTTCTCCAGCTATTTCTTCTTTACACCTTCATAAAGTGGCAAAAATAAAACATTCATTAACATGAAGATCACAAAGGTATAGCCACTTTATAGTGTATCAAAATCAGATGCAAAAGGATGTGAACTTCAAATTATGCTTAGTAATCAATGTTTCAGTAACAATACTTCTAAACTGTGTATCAATTACCTTTGAATTCATGTAATTTTTAAATTCCAAGGTTTTAAGTTACCTACAGATCTTGGAAATGATATTTAAACTTACACACTACAAAAATAACTACTGCTATAAAAATGTCTTCAGAGCTATGAAGATAAATTTACATTTTTATAATCTTAGGCACTCTGTGTCTGTAATGTTTATTTGGTCAGTAAGTCAAAGTAGGAAGTTTAGGAACTTCATATTATTCACAATAAACTAGTCTCCTCATAAAAAGACATACCCAAATCATGCTATGTATATAGTACCATGATTTGGGTATATATATATACATATATATATACACCCAATATATACTATATATATATATATATATATATATGTGTGTGTGTGTGTGTGTGTGTGTGTATGTGTGTATATATATATATATGGTGTGTATATATATGTATATGTGTGTATATATATGGTATATATATATATGGTGTGTGTGTATATATATATGTATGTGTGTGTATATATATATGACATGTATATATATATATATGTATGTATATATGTGCTGTATTATAGTGAACACTGATAAATCAAAGAAAATTATTAAACCAGTCTAACTTGTCAAGAGTCACCTTCATTACGTGAAATTGGATTCTTAATGTGTTCCTGAGCTAGCAGTTTCTATAAGAAGTTTTTCCTCAAAATCCTAGTACATTTACAATAGTAAAAGATTAGTTTCAAGGCCTAAAGTCCTTTGTTTCATATTGGCCATGGTTCTCAAATCACTGAGAATTCCAAAGTACTTGTTTTTATGTAGATTATTTCTATTGCTATTCACCATATCAGTAATTAAAGCAGCAATTTAAAAAGTTCATTTCAAAACAATAAACAGATCAACATAAATAGCATTTTAAATTTTAAATGACTGTGTTTTTTATATTTTTTCTAAAACCAAAAATTTGGAAGAGTGGAATTGTTTCATAGTTTAGAAAATATCTTTGATGCCTGGGTTAAAAGAAGACAGCTGAATGCTCATACTTTCTTCTACATTCAATGTGTTGAGAAATGTTTGGTTGAAGCATATAAAGGAAATCTGGCCTTATACAGACTAGGAAAGAGAGTACCTCTCAGACCCCCTGAAGGGTCTTCCTCAGACTGCTCTTTGACAACCAGCAGCTTTACAGCAGTGTATCTCAGACATCATAAATGTTCCATCCTAATCTAGTACACACTTTGTGTATAAAATCGAAATAAGTATTTCACAAAACAATACTTCCCTAAGGAAACCAAGATTCATTTTTTTCATTTCCTGTGAATTCTGGGAATATTGAATTTGTATTAGCACTTTATATATGTCTAAAATCCAATCAGAACAGAGTTGCTTTAATTTCATAAACATTCTAATCTAATTTATTAGTGCCCTGAAGAAGTAAGAAAATATTTCACATTCACCCACGAGAGTTAAAGGTTTTTTCTGAATCACAAACACACAAACACATCGCTTTTAGCTCAGTTGTATGACTTCAGCTGCAAATCAAAAGTAAACCCAGAAACACAAACACTCACCAGTTTAGATCTGAAAAGCTGTTGCCCTTCCCAATGGCCACAAAATACTTTTCAATTGATTTGAGTTTACAAGTAGGCAAACAGAGAAAGATTAACAAATCAAATTTGGCATATCCACCCTTCAGAGACGAGATTTCCATCACACATTTCACAGAGATCACAAATGGTCAGATCATAAAATCAAATTCCCAGCCATAGCTGCCACCAATGGGAGATGATTTTATTGACCATGTAGGAACCAGAAAAAACAAAACCACAAAATCAATAAAGAGAGAGAGAGGAAAAAAAAAAAAACAAACTCGAGAAACAGAGCAGCAAAGTTAAACTTCTATTGCTGCTTGGCATTTACTCCTGGGGGCGGGGGGGGTGGGCAAGAAAAGACATGCGAGAGTGAGCATAAGCAGTTCATCAAGTGACTTCTCTAGCAAAGCAACTCTTTAGGTGAGTATACTTGGGCATTCCAGTGGATGATCTCCAAAACTGTTATAAGGATCACTTTCCAAATAGTAAAACCATGATTCTCCTGCAATATAATATGAATGCTTGTCCGTGATTTTTAAAAATTCATTAAATAATGAGAAACCACTAAAATATGTTAAGGTTCAATGACAATTTGAGAAGGTAAGTACCTGCAGGAAATTTAATGAAGGAATGTTAAGGTAAAATTGCTGGGTAGATAAAAAAAACTGTTTAATGTCTTACAGTACCCTACACTATATCCTTTGGGGTGATCTGTTCCACCACACAGAAATTACTTTCTCTCTACCACACAAAAATCTTCATGTTAACCTCAGCCACTACAGCCTTGTAAAAGAGCTTGGTTAAAAGAAAGTCAAGTCCAACACTGCATGGAAAAAACACCCAACAATCTCTTCTACCTGGTTCAACTTTGGGACCATTTTTTTTCTGACAGACCACAAGAGTTTTTCCCACACCACAATACATCCTTCTTCAGGCACCCTACTGGAATCTGGTGAGCCCCTTCAGTATGCAGATTTAGCTCCCTTTTTCCTGTTTCTCTTTTTCAAATCAGTGACATTTCGTGCTATTACTTAATTTTCACCTCAATTTTTTCAGTTCCTTTCTCCTTCTGGAACTCCTACAATACACATAATGGATCTTACGGAACCAAACTTATCTTTTCCCTAATGATCTCCATCTCTTGATATTATTTCATAAATCTCCATCTCAAAAGTGATCTTCTTCAGATTGGCCACGGAATCAATTCATTGGGAAATCATGATTTCTATTTGTAGAAAGTCTTATTTGTGCTATACTTGGATCTCCTTAAATGCTCTGATATTTTTCTTGCTTAAGTTGTCTTCTGTCTCTCCGTACAACTCTATTTGGCTAAGCAAGTGCTCTATTTGCACTGACTACTCACCTGTCTGCCCCCAAGTCCCTTAGATCACTTGTTATTTTTTTATTATAGCTGTTGTTGATTCATTGGAGCTCATCTGTGACAATCTCCTAGCCTACCCTGGAAAGAGCGTGCTCATTCAGTTGATTCTTTACCTGTTGTGTGCTGCAATATCTGGCATATTTATTCAAAGCTGATTTTGATTCCCCTTCTCCCACGCTGGGCAGGGCATGCTGGACACAGACCTGTGCAAGCCAAGCTTTTCCCAAGAGCCTCTGCTTCCCCTTAGGAGTCTCTTAGTGTTGCTTCCAAAGTTCTTACTTAGCCCACAGAGAGGAAAGGCCCCACTCATTCTCCTCACCTTGATTCCCACAGCTCAAGGCCTCATTTGGATCCAGCTACCCATCAACTCCACCAACCATGTGGCTGAGGAGAGGAAGTAGATTGGAGTTGGGAATGGAGGCAAAAGAAATAGTGTTTCACTCACCATCTTTCAGAACTCTTCACCATGTGTAACTTCAAATTCTTCTTCATTGATGTTGCCTGAACCTCCCTAAAACTGCTTCTTCTATTAGTCCGTGATATTGTGTGTGACAGTGGGGTGGTGGGGAGGAGGATGTGAGATTGGAGGCTGTTCTTAAAATCAACAGGAAACATGTAAAAATTAAACTGTGGTTAACTAGGAAGGCTAAACTATGTCTTCATTTAGCTTGAAAGAAGCAAAGTGGTCATGTCTAGACTCCCTACATTGCCAAATCTGAGGATGGCCTCTCTACCAGTTGTTTATCATTCAATGAAGTTGTTTATCTAGGTTCTTTATACTTAAGAGCATAGGATATTTAAAGAATGAGCCAAGTCTAAAGCCCTATTGAGCCAGGACAGAGCTTTTGGTGGAATGTAGGGAAGTTAAAATGTAGGCTTCCACAGAATGAAGAGATTGCTCTGGATTTGTTCTATTGGATTTCTTTCAAATTGCTTCTGTCTGTATCATAATGGGAAGGTCTTCGTTGTGGGAAGACCTGGGTACAGATGCCTTAGATCAGCACTTCTTCAGGCCTTGGAGAACAAACCCTTCTTCTCTCTGATTTTAGTATAGTCTTCCTTGAGTGTCTTTCCTTTCCTCTTTTCACCCACTGTGTGCTAAAATCCAGACAGCTGATATTAGTGTGTGAGCTTAGGGGACAACACCAATAAGGTCTTTTGGCTATTTTGTCATGGTTGTGTGGTTTTTATGTTTATTAAGGTTTATCTCAATCACTTAGGTCTGATTGCTGTGGATTAAAAACATCTTATGACATACTGTGGTACACCTCAACTCCCAAGGAAACTAGATTCAAGTTTGGAGTTAAACTTCCAGATATTTATAGGCTATCTGTACTTGAATTTCTCTTACATATCACCTTTGTGCTCTGATGCAGAGTTAAGAGACAGATCACTAATGATGCTCTACTTAAGATAATGAGCCTAGCTTTGTAAAGGTGGAGAATGACATATACTTTAGGATTACATAAGGCAGCTCTAATAGCCCTAAAAAGATTTTGTGGCTCCATAAAGAAAAGACAAACTTGAAGCATTATCAATATGATTAGAACCTTGAATTGGGTTCAGAGACTTTCCTGCCTTGTTCTCATTTGATGTCCACAATTATTCACAGATGAAGTAAGAAAACAAACCTGGCTGAATATTTGAACAGTACCTTGATTCTGTTTTTTTTCCTTTATGAACAGAAAGCATTGCCCACTTTTGCTTTGATTTGCAGCTTTAATATATTCTTGCTGTTTATAAAAATGAAAAAACAAAGAAAGAATATAAAAGTGCTGTATGATCAGGGTGCCTGGGTGGCTCAGTCAGTTAAGCACCTGACTCTTGGTTTCCACTCAGGTCAAGATCTCATGGTTTCATGAGTTCGAGCCTCGTGTCAGGCTCTGCGCAGGCTCTCCCAACTCAAACTGTCTCTGTCTCTCTTGAGATAATAACAACAACAAAAAGTCATCCATGATTTCAATAACTAGTTAACCTCTGTTAGCATTTGCAGAACTCACTTTTAGTCTTACATATACATATATCTAAAGAATTCAGTCATATTTATATATTCATTTCATTTAATTATTTGGGCAATGGAGAGCTAGTTTTTCATGAATATGATCAAAATTTTTTGAAACCATTTGTGAACTTATATTATTTTATAATTATAAAATTCAATAGTGATATAAATATTAATTTGATATGCTTTTACTTTCAAATCTTTACCAGTAAAACCCAAGAATATGCATCTAAAATATCATGGAGTTGCTTTTCATCTTGTCTTCTCTTTTAGTTTTTTTATTTCTGTATTTCATTTGAAGACCAATTTAAAACAATTACTTGGGCCTCATTCCACACCTGTGTCTGACATCAGCACCCACATCATGGTCCTTTAGGACAATCTGATTTTTATATCCTTGCAAGTAACTTGTTTATTTTGCTTGCTTGAAAACTTTAAATTATTTTTATACTGGAAATTCATATTTTCACCAACATATACCTAGGATTCCTCAGCCTACAGTGTCAGATAATTTTTTTCCAATCCAGAAACTTTTCTTTATAGATCTTTGGTTATATACGTAATTACAGTTTTTACTCTTCTCATTTGGTCTCATTCTCAAGGGCACCAATTATTCATAGCTTCATATTCTATCTCCCAAATCTATCATTCTTTCTTATAATTTTCTTTTTTTCTCCATTGCATAAAAGATTCTGAATTAACTAAACCCAATACGGATTTTAATTCTGCAGTGGAGTTTTAATTTCTACAGCTTCTTTTCTTAACTATGGAAGTTCTCTTTTAATCTTTATCAAGTCCCCCTTCAGATACTCTTTCATAGTTTTTTTTTGTCGTTTAATAACTCAAAGCATGTGCATCCTAAACTTTCTTTTACTATTGATCATTCACACATTTTTTATAACAATATAAATGTATTATCCTTACAGTTACATGGGCCAGAAGTCCGACTGGTGTCACAGGGCTAAAATCCAGATATCAGCAGGGCTGTGTGTCTCCTGGAGGTTCTAGGCAAGAATTTCCTCGCCCGTTTCCAGCTTCTAGATACTGTCTGCATTCCCTGATTCATGGCTTTTTCCTTCAACTTCAAAGCCAGCAGTGAAGATCTTCAAACCTCTTTCACTGTTTCACTGATTCACCTACCTCCTTTCTCTGTTTTTTGTTTTTTTTTTAATTTTGAGTATAGTTGACACACAATGTTACACTGGTTTCAGGTGTACAACATAGTGATTCTACAAGCCTATGTGTTATGTTCACCACAAGCATATAGCTACCATCTGTCCCCATACATCGATGTGACAGCATCATTGGCTATTCCTTATGCTGTGCCTTTTATTCATTCATAACTGGAAGCCTGTATCTCCCTCTCCCCCTCACCCATCTTGCCCAACCCCTCACCCTCCTCCCCTGTAGCAACCATCAGTTTGTTCTTCTTATTTATAGGTCTGATTCTGCTTTTTGCCTGTGTATTCATTTGTTGTTGTTTTAGATTCCATATATAAGCGAAATTACATGGTATTTGTCTTTCTCAGTCTGACTCAATTTCACTCAGCATAATACCCTCAAGATCCATCCATGTTGCCTCAGATGGTACAGTCTCATTCTTTTTATGGCTGTGTAATATTCCATTGTGTACATATACCACATCTTCTCTATCCATTCCTCTACTGATGGATGCTTAGGTTGTATCTATATCTTGGCTGTTGTGAACAATGTTGCAACAAATGTAGGGGTGCATGTATCTTTTAGAATTAATGTTTTCATTTTCTTTGGGTAAATACCCAATAGTGAGTTTATTAGATCATATAGTATTTCTATTTTTAATTTTTTGAGGAAACTCCATACTGTTTTCCACAGTGACTGTACCAGTTTGCCTTCTCACCAATAGTGTAGGATCCCTTTTTCTCTAAATACTCACCAACACTTGCTATTTCTTGTCCTTTTTTTTTTTTAGCCATTCTAACAGATGTAAGGTGATGTCTCAGTGTGGTTCTGACTTGCATTTCCCTGATGATTAGTGATGTTGAGAATCTTTTCATGTACCTGCTGACCATCTGTATGTGTTCTCTGGAAAAATGTCCATTCAGGTCCTGTGCCCATTTTTTTTAATTGGACTGTTTGGGTGTATTTTTGGTGTTGAGCTGTAGAAGTTCTTTATATATTTTGTATATTAAGCCCTTATCAGATATATCCTTTGTAAGTATCTTCTCCAATTCACGAGGTTGTCTTTTTGTTTTGTTTATGGTTTGACACATTTTTATTTTTTTTTAATTGTTTAATGTTTTATTTATTTTTGAGACAGAGAGAGACAGAGCATGAATGGGGGGAGGGGCAGAGAGAGAGAGGGAGACACAGAATCTGAAACAGGCTCCAGGCTCTGAGCTGTCAGCACAGAGCCTGACGCGGGGCTCAAACTCACCGACCGCGAGATCATGACCTGAGCCAAAGTCGGAGGCTTAACCGACCAAGCCACCCAGGTGCCCCGGTTTGACACATTTTTAAATAGTACTTTGAAGTAGTGAGTCTTCTTATTCACATTATATAGAACTTTTCTAAAGGTTATTTAATGGTTTTTCCCCTTACTTATACATCTTGAAAGAGGAAAAATTTTAACCAGGTCTGGTGATTGCCAATCAACAGGGGCAGTTCTCCCTTTGTTCCCACTAGTGTTCCCAACTCTGACAGTGTCTTCAGTGTCCTCTGAATGTGGGCGAGCACAGCCTCTACAGATGTTTATCTGAGAGATTCTATGAGACATGAAATCCTCTACATGTTCCTTGTGCCCTCTTCCAATCATTAGCCCCACCCAAAGGTAATTACTTCCTTGACTTATGTCATTACAGATTAGTTTCACCTATTTTTGAAATTTACATAAATGGAATTGCATAGTATGTGTTCTTTTACACCTAACCTCCTTTGCTCAAGATTATGTTTTTGAGATTCATCCATGTTGTAACTAGTCAGAATATGTTCATTCCCACTGCTCAAGTACCATATTCCATTGTATGAATATGCTACTATTTATTTACCCCAACTCCTAATGATACACATTTGAGTTATTTGCAGTTTGCAATTATAAATATGTTTTGGGCAGTACACATGTTAGCCATGAGTTTTCTGTACACATAGTTTTGACAGATTCTGTGAAGAGTTTTATAAGCAATGGGTGGACGTTTCAGTTGCTCCAAATCCTTTCTAACTTTTAGGATTGTCAGTTTATTTTTTATTTTATCTATATTTGGAGGCCTGCAGTGGTATTTCATTGTTTCATTTGCTTATTGACCATTTGAATATCCTCTTTTGTGAAATGGTTATTCAAGGACTTTCTATTTTGAGCCATCTTTTTCTTATCAATGTATAGATGCCTTTTTATATATTATGGATATAGTTAATATCCATATATATAGTTATATATATATATCCAATATATAGTTATATATATGTATACACACACACACAATATATATATATACATATATTGTAAAATACCTTCTCCTACTCTGTGACTGACATTTTACTCTCTTACTGGAGATTTAAAAAATATTTTATATTGAGTAATTTCAGTCCTTAAATGAATTGTAAGGGCACCTGGGTGGCTCAGGCAGTTAAGCATCCGACTTCATCTTAGGTCATGATGTCACAGTCTGTGGGTTCAAGCCCTACATCAGGCTTACTGCTGTCAGCCTATCAGCACAGAGCCTGGAGCCTGCTTCTGGTTCGGTGTCTCCCTCTCTGCCTCTCCCCTACTTGTGCTCTCGCTCTCTCTCTGTGTCTCAAAGATAAGTAAACATTAAAAAAAATTTTTTAAAGAGTTGCAAAAATAGAGAGTTCCTGTATACACTTCGTTCAGCATCCCCTAATGTTAACATTAACATTTGAATAGTTCAGTTATAGAAACTAGAGTTTTAACATTGATATAATACTACTAACTGATTACAGATCTTTAGTAGAAGTTTACCAATGGTCCCACTAATGTTCTTTTCTGCTCTAGGATAAATTGCAGAAACCAACATTAAGCTGTCATATCTCCTTAGTTTCCCCAAATCTGTGACAGTTCCTCAGTCTTCTTTGTCTTTCGTGACTTTGAAACTTTTGGAAGGGAGTTCTGCCAGTTGTTTTGTTGAATTTCCCTCAATTCTGGTTTGTCTGATGTTTTCTTTTTTTTTTTTTTTTAATTTTTTTTCCAACGTTTATTTATTTTTGGGACAGAGAGAGACAGAGCATGAACGGGGGAGGGGCAGAGAGAGAGGGAGACACCGAATCGGAAACAGGCTCCAGGCTCTGAGCCATCAGCCCAGAGCCCGACGCGGGGCTCGAACTCACGGACCGCGAGATCGTGACCTGGCTGAAGTCGGACGCTTAACCGACTGTGCCACCCAGGTGCCCCTGTCTGATGTTTTCTAATGACTAGATTGAGGATACGCATTTTTGGCAAGAACACCACAGAAATGATGTTGTGTCTTTTCAGTGCATCACCTCAGGAGATATATAATGTTATGTCATCTTGATGATGTTAACTGATCATTTGGATAAGGGAGTGCTTGCCAGATTAATCTGTTGTACAGTTACTGCTTTCCACTTTATAATTAATAAGTATTTCCTGGAGAGAGACTTTCAAATGATACAAATATCCTGCTCTTCATTACACTTTCACCCATTAACTTTAGCATCCATCAATCATTATTATCTGCAACAATTATTACTTATTCCTATACCTGTCCAATTTTGTGTGTATACATATATATTACAAACCTTCAGTTCATATTAATATCTCTGTCCACAATTCCTTTAGCTTTCTCATATCAGTGTGTGGGACAGTTGTCTTCATGACTGGTCCTCTTGAAGCTCCCTCTCTAAGCAAACCGCTCTGCCATCCCCAGACTAGGGGAAGAACTTACACCATTCTGACACACCAGTTTAGACAGAACTTCAGTGATCCCTTTGCAAAATCCTGCCTGGAAAGTCCAGGAAATGTGGAAGTTGAAGAGGTTCCATCTCACACTCACTGTTGCTGCCTGACATATTGGTACTCGACCAAAATTGAGGTACTGAAAACCCCAGACTAATGGTTGATATACATCCTTCAGATTTTCTCAAGGTCCTGAATGGAGACAAAGGAATAGCTTCAGCCACATTACAAAGCAACTGTGGTCCAGGACAGAAGGAAACTCCTAACTGTGACAGTTAAGAGACAATATACCATGTGGGCAGTTGCTTTTTCCTACTACTTCCTTGTTGGTGATACACAGATCAAGGTTCTTATTTGTCCATAGAGCAGAGGCAATTTCCCCAGAATGTTGCCAAATCAGAAAATCATTTTTTTAAATTTTTTAACGTTTATTTTTGAGAGAGAGAGAGACAGACAGACAGACAGAACATGAGTAGGGGAGGGACAGAGAGAGAGGAAGACACAGAAACCAAAGCAGGCTTCGGGCTCTGAGCTGTCAGCACAGAGCCCAACGCAAGGATCGAACCCATAAACTGTGAGATCATGACCTGAGCTGAAGTCAGATGCTTAACCAACTGAGCCACCAGACACTCCAGATAATCATTTTTATGTTTCCATGACACTCCTCCTCCACAATGGCACGTACTTTCATAAATATCTAACCATAAAGGTTAGGAGGTAAATCAAATATAACTAGTTGATCACCATCACACATTAGAAATCCTATGTATGTATTTCCCGAAACACATACAACATTTTTTAAAGGTCATTTTAGGTTATTTTTTAGAAACATCTTCATGGTGGTAGAGTATAAAAGGAGATGCAAATAATATCAAAAGTATGCATAATTAGTTAAATTTTAGACTCTCCTGGGTAAATTCATCAAACAAAATCTATAACTGTTCCGATTTCTGTAAGTAGCCTCTTATAATTTTTAAAATTAAAATAGTAGCCAGTTCACTCAATACTGTAACACAGTTTAGATGACAAGTGCCCATGAGCATGGGTAGTCAGCTCTTGAGCACTTGGGGACTCTCCGGATTCATAAAATCTCTGCTTACAGGGACAGTTTACCAACTTTTTTGGCTATGATGGAATAAGCCTTCTTCCATACAAGCAGCAAGATAGGAAGGCAAACAAGTTTACCAGTAATGATCACAAAGGCTAACACTAATAAGAAAAATTGTTGTTGATGAAGTTTGGTCTTCATCTCCTCCTGATGGGCAGAGTTGCTAAAGGATGAACTCAAACTTCTGTCTCCTAATTTAACTTGGTAGACTTCTCTATCCTCTCTTCTAAGCAGTTCCTCTCATTTTCATTATGAATATGGAGGACAGAGGAAAAGCATTTTCTAAATTAAATACCCACAGAATATATTGTATGTATTTCTAGCTGTATTTTTATGCACAAAAGCATGACTAAAAAGCACAAGGTTCTAAATAGAGATGCTAGGGCATTGATGAGCTGTTTACTTTCTCATGTCATCAATTATCATGGCCAATAAATCAATTGTACTGATTGGCTCCCTACAGCACCGCGTTGGATGTATTTCTTCATACATTGATACACTGCCATTTATCATTACTCTTTAATTAGCATTGTATGGCCACTTTCCAATGCCCAGTGAATTGGCAACGCTTCAAAAGTGAGCTAGAATCAAAATTTCCTGTATCTATTTTTCATTATTAATTCATTTACTTAACTAACATCGTTTCCATTTATTAACCTTTATTCTAAGCACCCTTCTAGGCTTTGTGGCAATTATATCTTAGTCCTTGCTTTCATGATAAGACAGAAATAGATATTATTCTAGCTAGTGTTTACAAAATGTTGTACCAGAAGCATGATAAAGTGGCATAGAGATGCAGGAGGAGGAATACATGATTCCACCTGAGATTGAGAAAGGTTCCATAGAGGACTTAGCATCTGAGCTTATCTGTAAGAGGAAATCTGTAAGAAGTATTTGAACAGATGATATTGGGAAATGAAAGGATATTGGAAGATAAATGGAAGAGCACAGAAAAATATAAGAATATCAAAGAATGACAAATGGCCCAATTTGACTGAGGGGGCGGTATACTTAAAGACAAAAGATGTAATTTTGGAAATGTATGCTTGAGCTAAGTCAGGGAAAGCCTTGAATGCCAGCCAAAAGGCTTGGATTTTGTCTTGCAATCTCTTCAACAAATAAAATCAACTTTCAAATTTTATTTACTTAAACAATTCTGACTGAAGATTTCCCATTTATTATACCTGCAATTAGTTCTTCTTTTCAAGAAAAAAATTGTTTTCAAAATGTACAGTTAATATCCTACAATACCAATTGGATTTTTTAAATAAACTGAAATCTTGAATTTTCACGGAATCTTGTCTAACATTCTATGTTAGACAGCGACACCTAATGGTAATATGTTATTTTACAGCCGATTCTATGATCAGGAAGGACACCAAAAGGCCAAGAATGAAATTAGGAGAATCCTCCCAGCAGGAAGACTGCCCAGGACTACAGTCAGGGGTGTAATGAACTTAGGGCAGTGAGAAGAGATGCAGGGTGATTGGAAAGGGCTCAACATTTCCTGAATTACTAAGTTCCAACACAGCCCCAGTATCAGTCAGCAGTTGGGACACTCCATGACGGTGTTCCCTGAACCTGCCAGCTGATGACACGCTTAAAGCATTTTTGACCAAAGATAGTAAGAGAGTGAAAAATACACCTCTCTCTATTATTTGGTTCTTCCAGGTCCCCGGGTATTAATAAAAGCCTGCCAAAAAGATAAACCCCAAGTGTCCAGAATCTGGCTGGCACCACACACAACAGAAATTTCTAACTGTCTTACATTCTGTTACTGGTGTCTTTCTGAAAAAAGATATAACACGGAAAAGTGTTATAAAATGCCTTCAGTCCCCTGATGTCACTGTTGTACCACCTCCAGTTCAGAGGCCACTGCAGCATCTGCCTGTCAAATCTTCATGCTGGAGGGTCTTCTCTTCTATGTCACCCTGCAAACAGAGTGGGGAGTGCTCTCAGCTAGGATAAACTCCCCCAAGTACATGTGCATGAGTAATCCAACCTCCTAAAGAGGAAGAAAATGTCACACTCACACATGACAGTGATACCACACGAAGCACATGTTCTCTTGCCCACCCCTAACACTGGCAAACTCAGGAAGAAAATGATCCGTTGTTTAAATGAACAGGAACTTAGTCATCACTTAGTCTCTGCCTGTGTTTAGAATGAAGACCTGTCATCACTCTGGGACTCCAGGCTGCGAATCCCACGCATCCTGGACTGGGGGAGAAAAAGTAAAAGTTAATGCAAAACACCTAGGTTATTTTAGGTTTTCAGTTTGTCAACATCACAGCCTTCCACTCACATTTTCAAGCATGACAAAAAAAGAAACACAAAATATTCCTATTTGCTTATATGATTCTAATTGGGTACACTTTATTTCAGCTTTTAGCTCAAGTTTTATAATTTTAGCTCACACGACTTTGAATTATCTTTCTAATTAAGATACAAGTTTCTGAAAACAATCCATATCCCTAAATGACATTAATTTAATGCCATGTATTGAATATCTGTTCTGTGTCATCACAGAATTAGGTCCAAGGAAAAGGCTGACAAAAAACAAGCATACTTTGCTTCCCACATCAAGTGTTTGTTTTACTCTGCATTTTCATCCTAAGAAAATACTCTTATGCATACCACATTTACTAAAATTTCTTAGTTGACTTATGGTAGATTTCTATTACATAATGGCTAAGATATACTTCTAAAATTTTCAGTTCCTTTTGTTGTCTATATTGTAATCTCTCCAGAACATATTAAAGGTGGGGAAACATCAGAGGAAGAAGATGTTCTAATATACCAGGACTATCTTAAGGTATGTGGCCTGAAAATGGACCAGCAAAAATGCAAATGGAAATCGTGTGCTGGGTCTGAAGGAATCTGATGATAGTGATCAGGGTGGATGGGCCCCAACTGCCTTTCCCAACCCCCAGAGGTAGGCAGCTAGTGTGGGTAGAAAGACCTGCTGTATCCCAAGGTGGTTCTGCCCGCTAATGGCCCTGCACAGACAGGCCCCTTGGTGAGGTATGAAGACACTGCCAGTCAGGGTAAATTCTCCCAGGGAAGGAGCCTACCAGCTGCCCCACCACAGGTTCTTTCCAGCTGGTTGGAAGCCTGCCTCCTCCACAAGACATATCTTAAAGAGACTGCTCTCCTGCTTCCCTCACCTCTAGCAGAACAATGTTCCCATAGAGAATCACAGAAAGATAGTGATGTCTTTTGTTCACAAGTTTGTTAATTTCCTTTAACATGAACCTCAAGCCCAATCTGTATTCTACTCTACAACCACAGCTTGATAACATCCCTCATAAAATTAGATAATAAACAGCTACATGAAGTCCATACCACATCACTATCCTGCATCTACAAGAACTTTTCAACCTTTCTTGGCCACTTCGTAGTGCATACATTTCTTACAAACAGCATATAGTATATTTTTTACACTCATTCTGAGCTTTTCTGTCTTTCAACCAATGAATTTAGCCTATTCACATCTTACATGAAAGGAAATATGCACACTTTGCCCCTTTTGTCTGATTTTAGGTTTGCTGTTTATTATTATTATTTTTGTGGATCCATCTGTCCACAGTGGCTTCCCAGATACACAATCAAGAGTAGCACCACCCAACAGAACATTCTATGATGACAGAAATGTTCTATATCTGTGCTACCCAATTCAGTAGTCCCTGCCACAAATAGCTATTGAACACCTGAAATGTAGTTAGTGCAACTGAGAAACTGGAATTTTTATTTTGTCTCATGACCACAAATGGCCAGTAGCTACCCCATGAGATGGTGCAGCCTAGAAGCTTTGGTTAGGCTGGGGTGCTAGGTGAGGGTGGGTCCCCACTTGAGAGGCAGAGGCCTGGAGCATGGGCTGGGTGACTAAATCCAGTCTGCTTTGTTGGCAGCTCTGGAGCAGAGGAGGGTCTCCAGGTAGCAGAAAGGAGAAGAAAACTGCCATCTCAAGTAGGCTCAGGGTCAGTTTTCCAGATGTTCTCTCTGCAGACTCATGGCATCAAAAGCATTGAAATGTCCCATTTCCAGCACTCTGAAGATTTCCACAGCACCAGAAAACTCTCTCAGGCTTTGAGAAATCTCTAACTGTTCTCCTACTACAGATCCAGAGGAGCCAGACCCCTACCTGGTTGCACAATTGGCTTCCTGTTCTGGCTCCTGGCTCTATTCTAGAACCATGGCTCTCAAACTTCAGGAGAAAGTAGGATCAGGCAGTTCAACAGGAACAACACATAACAAGTGGACAGGCCAGCTCCTTTTCAAGAAGATCCACAGGCTTCTACTGGCTAGGCCCGAAAGAAGACACAAAAATCTATCATTTCACTCTAATCTTTGAGAAGACATGGGCCCTCCTCCATTTCTGTCATCATTCAGCTCTTTCCCCACAGGGGACTGGCAATCTCAAGGCTCTTTCAAGTTTCCTCCTTTAGTTGTTATAAACAACTATTCCAAGAGTCTCCCCCAACAAATTTTCTAAAAGTGTTGCATCTTTGCCCTGCGTACCTTCTAGCCAAATGACTAAAAAGTACTAAATGCTAGACCATCCTAGCCTGGGTCCCAGAAGCCTGTTCACTCAACATTGGATGAAACTTTCCTGAAATTTAGCTTTTCTTACATTGCATTTAAAGTAATCTTTCCCACTTTTAACTACAGAACCACAGGTAACCAAACTCTGCCCTCTGTGACAGCTCCCCACCTGTCCTCCTCCTTTGTTTGATATATGCCCTGTTTATTACGAGCATTTTAAAACTACAAGGACACTAAAGATCTTCTAGTGTAGGTAATCTTACAGGTGAGGAAAAGAGTCACAGGAAGGACAGAGAGAAGGCATGCATGCTGTCACTCTCCCATCCTACACACATGGCAGAAATCACTAATCAGTCAAAGAAATCTCTGCTAAACCCATACGTGGCCTTAAAATCTTTCTCAACAGAATGTTCCAGGCAGCCTCTTCATATTTAATCACAAACATGATTGGCATCACACATTAAGCCCATTTGTGGATGCAGTGTTAAATGATGTCAAAGTAATTTGTGGCAAAACTGAAACCAAGACCTGAACCTATGTCCCCTGTTTCTGGGGCCACTGACCTTTCTACCACATCACAATGCTGTGGTTCTGTTCGAATGTCATGCTTTACATTTTCCCAGCAAATATTCCATTTGGGTGTAAGTTTTCCAAAACACGTCTAATCATGTTTTGTCTTTTAGCCTTTTTTTGTTTTCTTGAATAAGTAATAACATTTACAGGGTTTCAAACTCAAAGCAATATAAAGGTATACCCTGAGAGGGCATGGTCTCACCCCATCACCATCCACTCCAGCCTTCCATTTTTATTAGTTCCTTGTTTATCCTTCCAGGATTTCTTTGTGCAAATACAAGCAAATTGAATATATATTCTCATTTTCTGCCCTGGTTATACACAAAAGGTAGCATATTATATACAATTTTAGCACCTTGCTTTTTTTAACTTAATATATTCTAGAAATGGATCTTCTTGGTTTTATTTTTAGCAGGTACATAATCATGTTACCTTTGACATTCAGACCATTCAAACAAGATCCAATCTGCAGTACATGTCTTCTTAAGCCCTGCTTTTGTTTCCTCTTGGATTTGATGCCTCTATTCAGGCAGCTAACACCTAAGTGGCCCTTTCTGCATAAGTGTAAAGATCATTCATGATCCTCCTCAGAAAGCAGGTGAAGGTTTTCTACCATCCATCACATAACATGGCCAACATTTTTATTTTAAAATAAACTTTATTAAAACCACCCCTCTTCTGAGAAACATTTTTTTTTTATCACAAAGGCACATATAAAGTATCATAGAGGCGTTGATAAAAGCTCAATATTCTGGAGTTGCCAAGTATAAACCTGGAGGCTTCAAAATTAATTTTAAGTACTGAGCCCTGGTTATTGGCCAACACACGGGTGCTCCTGCAACCTCTGTTTCACTACTAGAAAGCCAGGGACTGCTGTGGCTCCTGGGCCTTGGCAGAGCCCCTCTGGATCTGTGACTGCCCTGGAACTGACCCACTTAGACTGGGCTCTGATTAAATGGACCCCAAAGTGCTGGCCTACACTCTTCTGTCAATCGCCCTAAGTGAGCAGGCCTGATCCGTCAGAGGAGAGTGTGCAGTCTGGTCTGCGCAGCATCCTTGCACTTTCTGATCTTTATTACCTTCCATATAGGTACAAATCACCGGTGTGTTTTCCAGTTCCTTTCAATTGCCTGATAATAAAGAATGATCCCTCTCTCTCAGGAAGCCAACATTTCGATGGGAAAATAAATACTGAGGAAATTATACAAAGCAAAGGAACAGTCTGAAAGATACACATCCTCATTTCCTTCACAATACTTGCCTGGATGACAGATTTCATTCAAAAATTTGGAAAACCAATTTAGGCACAGTGTGAATGGAGACCATAGTAAAGACCTTGAAGCTTGGATTATTGATGCCAGAAAGGCCACTCCCTCCAAAAGGTGGGGACACTACATGGAGATTATTTTTGCCTTTTTCCTACCACTGATCCCCAGAGAGGGACGATCTGGAACTCCTGTAAGGCAGCACGTTGGCAATGTTTCTGTATTTGCCTCCTACAGGGCCCCAGGATGGGGCAGGGACCTGTAAGTCCACCTTATTGCTGGACAAGAATAGTAGCGTTGGGGCTCCTGGGTGGCTCAGTCGGTTAAGCGGCTGACTTCGGCTCAGGTCATTATCTCACGGTTCATGAGTTCGAGCCCCACATCGAGCTCTGTGCTGACAGCTCAGAGCCTGGAGCCTGCTTCGGATTCTCTGTCTCCCTCTCTCTCTGCCCCTCCCCCCCTTTCTCTCAAAAATAAACATTAAATTTTTTTTAAAAAAAGAATATTAGCCTTAACAACACTAATTAGTAATTTATTTCTTCCTCCTATTGCTGAGCATTTAATGATCCAAATCTTGGGAGGGGGCAGAGTAGTCATTGTTCATTGCTGGACGATCCATCCTGACTTCAGAAGTTGCTGTTGTTTTTACATTACTCTCAAGTATTATCATTAAGTTGTGAGCAAAACCAATTTTCTTAATCATCCCCAATCTCCCCAACCCTTCTTCACTAGAATAATATCATCAACAAGCTGTACAAATCGAGCATCTGAGATTTAGTTGAATTAGTAACACCTCAAAGATCATTTATAGCTGCAGCAATCAGCCACCATTTCATCTAATTAGAGAGCAAGATGATTTCCCTAAATCCTCACTAATATTTCGAGTTGACAAACAATGAAGCAATCCCGGTAAAGAGAATAAATGAGTTTCATAAAGCCACTGCTTTTTTTGCTCCCTCAATAACCTGACCACTAGGTCCCACGTGCAAATGTAAGTGTCAAGAACTGAATATGTAAGCATCTGTCACAACAGTCATTAGCCAAGAAACCTCCAAAGAAACCCCCTGAATCATCTGAAGCACTTAAACTCTAGGGTCACCATCTACCAGGAACATTGCTACTGCTTCTATGCTTAAATTCTCAAAACACTCAGGCACAGAGATGACTGTTGCTTGCTCCTGTATCATGAGAATACTTAATAAGTATTTACTAAAGCTAATTTCTGCCAATAACTTATGGCTCGTTCCCCAAAGATGTTATTTCTCAAAGATACTATGAAGCATTTGAAAATAGTGGTCAATAAAATTTTATAGGGAAATGGTGACCTGACTAAGCCTGCTCTCGCTTAGTAAATGACAATGTTTTTCATCTGAGACAACATCTGTAGATATGTCTATTTCAAACATACATAAGGATATTAAAATAAACATAAAATTATGGACACAGTGTTGGTGAGTGTGCTCCATAGGAACAAGATGGGAACTAACATAGCAAATACATAGAAAAGGAGATGGAGAATGGAGACAAGAGTTGAATGAAGAGAGGGATATGAATGGAAAGAAGACAAAAATGAAGAGAAAGGTTAAGGGAGAGAGAAACTGCTGAGGTCAGCCTGACAAATAGCATGTGACCACTTACTGCTCCACAAGGGTATCTGATAGGTCAGCCCTTGGGGTGATTGTCTTGTGAATGCACCTGGCTTTGTCCCAAAGCTCTTCATGCAGTGACTCTGGTAGGTCATAATACACCTCAGCTTACCTGGCAACATTCTGGAGGAAAAAGGGAGAAGCTGTATTGAAGAAGCAGTAAGAAAAGGGGTGTGCAGTGGGATGCTGGAAAATTCTGGGTTTCCTCTCCCTAAACCGAAGGTCAGGCAGGGTCCCTTAACCTCTGTCCTCAGCAAAATTAAGTATGTCACCCAATCCTGCCATTTGCAACAAGAAGAACACAACAGGCAGAGTTTGCAAATTGCTTCCTGGAAACTTAAAAATGTCTAGTAATTTATTTTAAAGTTAACTCATTTTGAGGTGTGCAAACTTACATTTCCTAGAAAGCTAGAACAACAACTAAACCCCTTGATTTTCTGAGGACCAATAATACAGCTTATTAAGGCAAATGTCAGCATAGCAAAGAGGACCTGCCTATTGTCTTCTCTCTGTGTGTATGTGCAAATAGCACCCCAGCAGGGGTCTGAAGAGCTGTTTTCAACAAACAAAGGTGATGGCTATGAAGTGGGTGGAGCCAGATCTGAGCTCTACCATATGGGACTCTTGGGTTCCACACATGTTCCCTGACCTCTAAACCACACATCAGTCCGTCCTTTGTACTCTGATTAATTACTGAACTATATTTTTCAAACTTCACAGATATTTGAGAAGTGCCAAGATGCTGAAGCGCAAGTCAGGGGGTCCTGCCTTCCTTTTGCTAGAGGGCTGCCTGCCTGTGTGAAGCCTTCTCTAACTTGGTGGAACCGAGGACCTATTTAATAGCTAACATTTATGAAAGACTTAACTATGTGCCACACAGTGTTCTGAACACTGCATGTGAATCAACTCGTTTAGCACAACTACTATGAGAAGTAGTTATCCCTTTTTACAGGTGAGGAAACTGACTCTTAGGCTGGTTAAGTGGCTGAAGGCCTCACCCTCACCACAAATGAGTGGGAGATGTCTCAGTGTGAACTATGGCTCAGCCTGTGTTTCCCTCTGTGACATCCAGCCACCATTTGCCTGACTTGCTCTCCTTTCTTAAATCTGCTGATATTTTTCTTTAACTTCATAGTCCCAAATGCTTGGTGAAAATATGTTTTATCATTGCAATTTTCTACTAAATTTGTACTTTTTCCCAAATGTTATTGTGTCTTTCCAGTATTTCATTCTGTTTTTTATTTAAAAAAAATTCTCATAGGGCAGGTTATAGGATCTCCCTCTTTCCTATCACAGCCTTTGCAAACAAATTTAACCCCAGAGATAACCAGGGTTGGAAGTTCGGGGAGGTGGTGTGCACCCTTCTATGTATTTGTTGTGTTGTACCTAAGTACTATATATGGCCATTTATTTATTTAAGTGCACACAAACAACCTTTTTAAAAAACTTATTTATTTATTTTAAGGGGGGAGGAGTGGAGAGAGAGGGACAGAGAGAATCCCAAGGAGGCCCCACAGTGTCAGCACAGAACCCGATGCAGGGCTTGATCTAACAGACCGTGAAATCATGACCTGTGCTGAAATCAAGAGTCGGACGCTTAACTGACTGAGCCACCCAGGCGCCCCACCACATTTTTAACATAAAAGGATTATACCCAAGACACGGTTCTGCAACTCGTTATTTTCAGTAGACAATAGGTCTTGAAGCTCTTTTAATTCCTATGTGTATAGATATGTTTTTCTACTAAGAGATGCAAATAGTCAAATGTCAGCTTATCCAAGGGCATCCCTAGCTATCTGATATAATTCAAATAATGCCCCACTCACCTCTGTCATTCTCATCCCTTACTTTGCTTGATTTTCTTCTCAGCTTTTATTAAACCCAGATGTATATTGGTTTGTTTATTATCTATCTCCCTCCACTATGAGAATAGGACTTGTGTTTACAGTTATATCCCCAAATCATAGTGTAGTGTTGGCACCTAGGAGACAGTCAAGACATAGTTTTCGAATTAATGCTGTGAGATTACTCTTCAAAAAGACTATCAAATTACATAATCACAATAGTGTATGCATGCCCATTAGCCCACATACCTAGTAACATTATATATTATGAGATCTTTTAATTTTTGTTAATCCAAGAGTTTATTTTAATCTACATTCCCAGGAACTTGAGTAAATTACCTGTTCAAATACTTTTTCCTTTAGTAATTGGATTTGATGTCTTTTTATTTATATGTAGGAGCTCTTTATACACGTGGGCATTGATCTTTTGTATCTTGCGTGCTGAAAGCATTTTGTCTTAATCCGTCCCTTGTGTGTTTCTGGTTAGGCACAAAAAATTTGACTGGCTCCCCAAGAAGCTCTGCTCCTAGGTGAAACTAGGTGCTCTATGGACTTGCCACCACCACAAATTGGCTTGTTCCAGATAACCTGGACTTTCTAGAACCATTCACTCAGTGTCTACCATTCACTGAGTCCTACCCTCAATAAGGAAGATTCCCCAGATTGTGCCTCCTCCGAGGCCTTGCCAAAGAGCACAGTGTTGAATTAGCTGCTGTCCAGCTGTCATCAAGTCAAGATAAAACATTTAAAGAATATGGTTGGAGGATATGTTGCCCATCCAGGCCTTTATCTACTCTATCCAGCCTAATTATCTGAGAGCTGGATTCTTGGCCTCTGCTCTCTTAGAGTCACACTAGCTGACCTCCACTTATCCAGCTTGCTGATTAACAGATGCTCCCCATTCCCTCTGAAAATGCAGTGAGGAAAGCACATGGCCAGCTGAATGCTCGTAGCTAGCAAATCTGGGCATTTCCGTCTCCCCAGTTATCCATTTGGGAATAACTTTGTTTTCTTGTGTTGTGAATAGTATTAACTTGTGTTAACTTGTGTTGTGAATTGTGTTGTGTTTTCTCTCAAATCTATTTATACTAGTTATTTTTGTTATTATAATTTACAATTTGGTTAAATATTATATAAAGTGATCAAGATGCGGATGAAAAGAGATCAGTTGTTTCTGTGAAAACTTAGTGGATTGCTTTCGATACGCTCAGCAAATTAGGTGATAAAAATTGGTGTCACACTAGGTTTATATTAGACAACTGTAAAAAATTGGGAAATTTCCAAAAATGTAGAAATTCAGAATCATTCCTCATTCAGGTTGCATTGTAAAGAAAAATCCCTGGCTCTACATCAAAAAATGGCTAAATGACTACACCTTTAGTTATAATAAAATGAATATCATATGCGTCTTTCTGATTCCCATAAATTTCTCTAGTAGCTGACCTACTCAGACTGCACTCTGCAGATGGCGGCAGCAGCAACAGCAGAAGCTTACTAAAAATGCAGGACAGCAAGCCCACCCCAGACCTTCTGATTCAGGATCTGCATTGTAATAAGTTCCTCAGGTGATTGTATGCACACTGCACTCTGAAAAGCACCAATCTACAGAGTATTTTTCCTCCGGTTTTATAAGGGACATTAAAATGAATCTGTGGAGTTAAAGAATTCTCTACATACAATTCAGTCCATGTCAAAAATTTCTTTTAAATCTGATGCTAAGAAAAGCTTTTAGAACTGACAGTTTCTTCCTTGCAGACCGTGATAATTATAAAATCAGTCTTACCTCCCTTTTTGCTTTGACCACAAGGAAGCTGACAGACAGAGCTTCTACTCGGCTGTGTCATTTGCTCTCATCTTCCTATTTTAATTTGTAATTCTTTTAGTGTAGCAGTTTCTATTATGTTTTATTATTTCATTGTAGATTTTTCTTCAAATTTATTTACTCTATGCTTTTCCTAGTATCATTTATGGAGAAAGTGGGAAAAGTAAGGAATAGACACTCCTCAGTCTAGCGCTGACAAATTGAATTTAATCTGATCTCTACCTACCTTCCCAACCTCAGCTCCTGTTCCCCACATACACAGACATCATATTCTAGCCGAACTCCTGACCCCTTTCCATTAGCCATTCTCATCCTTTTTTCTTGAACTCTCTTTGATCTTTTGAAGTTCAGTCCAGAATTTACACCTCCCTTTTTAAAGGTTTTCCCTGGTCATCCTGAAGCAGAGATTCTTTTCCCTCTAAACTCTAAAGGGCCCTCTGTTAGTGTTCCCCAATAGAAATTCACATTTAGCCAAATATTGTGTCCATTTGCATATGCAGCTTACAAATGTACTTTAAGGGGAGGGAACACATATCCTTTGGGTACCCTGAAGTACCTACTACACTATAAATGTTATATCAATGAATGAATAAATAAATGTGTAGTAGAATGAATTAAGTACATATGATGAGAATTTCTTGTGGTTTAAATTTAAAAAAAAAAAAAGGTTTGACAAAGTAGCCAATCTTGTCAGTAAAATAACTCATTATTTTTATTTTCTACTTTACTCATCATCCAAAGGAACTCATAACCGAGGATTTGGTTGGGCATCTGAAAAGTTTACTGAATATTTATAAGACAACAAGCATGAATGATGTGAATTTTAAGTCAAGCCAAGTGAGTGTTGGGATGGGCAATAGGTTGAGTCAGATGTCTGCATATAGAATTTGGACAAGTGATGGAAGATATATCCATTTTTCCCAAATCACACTGCTTACTTGCGACTTCTGGAACCATTTTTTTAAAATTATTTTTTAATGTTTATTTATTTATTTTTGAGAGAGAGAGACAGACAGAGAGAGAGAGAGAGAGAGAGAGAGAGAACAAGCAGGGGAGGAGCAGAGAGAGAGGGAGACACAGAATCTGAAACAGGCTCCAGGCTCTGAGCTGTCAGCACAAAGCCTGATGCAGGGCTCGAACTCACAAACCGTGAGATCATGACCTGAGCCGAAGCCGGACGCTCCACCAACTGAGCCACCCAGGCGCCCCTGGAACCATTTCTAAAGATTCATAGGCCTTTAGCCAAGACTTTTAGGGCCAAAATTTCCCCCACAGACTATCTCACAAGGATCTGAAACAGAATAAGGTAACGTTGATTTTGGTGGCTGAGAAGCAGAGCAACGTAGCAACAGACAGACAGTGGCACACAGCCAGGCAAGAAAAGGGGACATCTGTGTGCAAGCCAAAACGTCCCACTGACCTTGAGCTGAAGGGATGAGGCTCTGGCAAGGACCGTTAAAAGGTTCAGACTCCCTAAGTAGAGAATAAACTATACATACAAGTACAAGGGTGTGGCCCAAGCCACATTCACCAGTCTGGGGCACAGCAGTGATTAACTAAGTCAGATTTCTTAGGGGACATAGGGAATAATAAAGTTTATCAGTACTCTCTTCTATTGAGATCCGTACAATACTGTCTGACAGAAATATAATGCAGGCTACAAAAGTAATTTTAAAATTTCCAGTAGTCACTTTGAAAAGTTAAAAACAGATTAACCTAATTTTAATAATATGCTTAAAATAGTAATAAGCTACATTTAACCCAATATACCTAAACTATTAGCATTTCAATACCTAATATGTCATGTATTTTTAAAATTATGAATACGATGTTACATCCCTTTTATATATTAAGTCTTTGAAATCCACATCTCAGTTTGGACTGGCCACATTTCAAGCACACAATAGGCACCTGTGGCTAGTGGTTACAATATTGGACAGTGCAGACTTTAGGTCCCAAAATACACAAGTGGTGAATGAAGCATCTATAAAGAATGGGAGAAGTCCTGGCTTTGTGGACCAAGGCATCTAGCTTGCATTGCTACTCTTTGGCTTCTTAGTTAGCTCTTGGCACTCGAAAGGCCATCTAACCTCTCTGAGCCTCTCTCATCAGGAAAATATTGATAAGTAACCTCTACATTTCAAGTTTGTTGAAATGAATGTATGCAGAGTACCGGGTGTGATATAGCCCCCTGTAGGACACTCAGTAGTGACAATGTACTGATAACATATCAAGAAGGACTCTGATATTAGCTGCAGTGAGAACAAGAGATAGAGCCTTTCATTTTTCCTGATTTAAAATCATAATAATAGAAGAGAGTGTCTCATCCTAATTTTTTCTAACTTTCAAGTATGTTGTTCCAATAGACTGTACACCTTTGATGAAAATACACAGATTGGAGGAATCCATATGTTGTTACATTATCATCTTCAAATCAAAGAGTCAAAACATTTTGAATGTCCCACGAGACAACAATTGGAGAAGTTGGAAAATAAATACCTTTCACCAAGACATGTTTCACCTCATACCATTACTCACACAAAATGATTTCATAATCAAGAAATTTAAAAGAAAGTGCTATTGTCAAGTGGCTAAATAAAATACCCAAAAGCGTTCAGACTGCTTGGGACCCAAGTCACTACTGAACTTAACATCTCATGTGCTTAATTGTCCTTTTCTCTTTGGCCCTTTGTGGGTGTAGTTGGGGTCTTGGGAATCCACTGCACATTTTTACTTGTTAAAAAGTAGTATTGGAAAACGTCTCAGAAGAAGGGGAAATGAGTTTAGGCATTCAGGAAGTAGGAAGTATTCTAGAAGCGGAGAGTTGCTTTGTGTAGATTTTAATGAAGAACAAAAAACAGATTGTCAGGAGACAAATTGTGAAGAGACAATTTCCTGGCCTTAAGCAAAAAGAGAACAGAACCAATTTGGTAGGTGGAAGTGGAGCTTGGACAATATAGGAATTTACTGTCCTCCAGAAAACTCGAAGGTCAAAATAATTACTAGAGAGCCTGGGGAAGAATATATGTTATGAAATAAAGACACAGGCTGCAGAAGGGCAATTTCTCAAATCACTGCCAAGGGGAAAAGGGAATAGTTTTCAAAGGCCAAACAGAGCAGGAAAGTAAGAATGTGAAACTAGAGGGGAGATACCAGAACATTTTCCTGGAAGGCAAGAATAATTAGAAAACAACAATAGTTTCTCCCTCCAGAACAGAAACATAACTCCTAGGATGCACCTATAAGAACCTGGGTCAAAATCACTGCAGGCCTTAGAGAGGTCAGATGTGAACTGTGGCTAACCGCTTTGATACATGTGAGAAAGAAGGGCTGGAGTACACTGGAGGCAGAGTGATACACAGAGGCAGAGTGATACACGAAGTTGGAGGATACACAAAATCCTGTCTGGTAAAGCAAAGAGGAATCTCACTTATGAAGCCTTTTACGACAGGATTCTTGTAGGCTTCCATTGTTCACTGGTAACTGTTAAATATCTGTTGCATTCCCTTCTCCAGCTCTCCACCCTTCAGCTTTTCTTTTTCTTTTCATGGTTGCCATTGACAACAGTTGAAGCACCAGTTCTTGCCTCCTAAGAATGAGGAAATTCTACAGACCCAACATATCAAATGGTTAGATTAAAAGATACTGCTGGGGAGAGGGTAGAGAAGACACCTTGGGAAAAATTTCTTCTATTTAGCAAAATTCAGAATAGTATTTCTGTAAGATTGATTATTTCATACCTGTGTTTTTTTTTTTTTTCTTCTCTAGGAAGTTTTGAACTGACACAAATTTTCCAAAAGACTTGTAAAATTTGTTAGCCATGCTTGGAACAAGTTTTACCACATGACTTCTTCAGGTCAAAAGCAGTAAAGTGTGGCTCCTACAAAGGAACTCCTATTCCCTCATGCTGTTTGGCACAGGACACCATATCGTGCCTCTGCAGCCCCACAGGATGAACCCAATATGAACTCTCCACATAGTCTCACTCTGCCATGCTTATAATCTACACTTACGACAGTGTCATGCCTTTCAAAATTGCCCTGGGTCTTTTTGGTAAGTTTTTATCTTTTGGAACATCTGAAATCAGTAGAGGAATACACCACCTACACCAGTGACTTTTAAACCTATTCTTTGCCTTGACCCACAGTACAAAATGATTTTTATATCTAGACCCTACACACATATTTATAAAATACACAAAAATATTCACAAACTGAATCAACAGCATCATGAAACAACACTTTCTTAGCCCAATACACTCTGAAATTTCAATCCCAGCTCTATTTTATTTTTTTTTTTAATTTTTTTTTCAACGTTTTTTATTTATTTTTGGGACAGAGAGAGACAGAGCATGAACGGGGGAGGGGCAGAGAGAGAGGGAGACACAGAATCGGAAACAGGCTCCAGGCTCCGAGCCATCAGCCCAGAGCCTGACGCGGGGCTCGAACTCACGGACCGCGAGATCGTGACCTGGCTGAAGTCGGACGCCTAACCGACTGCGCCACCCAGGCGCCCCCCAGCTCTATTTTATTAAAAAATAAATAAAACAAACTTACTGTTGCCTACTCTGTTGATCACTGCCCATTAGTGGGTCATATACTTGTTTGGAAACGACTGGTGCAAAGGTTGAGATTTTACTTCCAAAGTTGCAAGGTCTTCCACAGTCTGGTCCCATCTCCCTGTTTTATATGAGTTCCCACTCCTCCTAACACAGCTTTAAAAATAATATAATAGCTTCCTTTTATTGGGCACCTACATTATGACAGTTTCTGTACTAGAGACTATGTACATAATATCTCTAATACTAATAACCCTGTGATGAGAGTATGACTTCCCCTCAAATGACAAATGAAGAAACTGAGGCTCAGGGAAATTGATCAAGAGAGCGCCTGAGCTAGAACTTGCACTAAAATAGATGTAATCCCGGAAGCCCTTCTCTTTCCACTGGAACACAAAGGCCTGTAAGTGGATGTATCTCCCTACTGTCCCTCCAGTCATTCTGCCTGGAGCCCACCCATGTTCATGCTGTTCCCCTATCTAGAAAGCCCTTCCAGCTTCTGCTTCTGGCAGTTCACACCTGCATACTCATATTTCTAGACTCAGCTCAAACTCTGCTTTTTCTAAGAAACCATCCAAATGACATTTTACCCCCTTCTAATTCTGGTAGATAGTAAATCTCAGAGCTTAGAGCTCAAGCCCTGGAAGCAGACTGCCCATTACAAATGTTAGTTCAACCACTTATAGTCTGGTAATGGTATTAACCTACTGTGTCTCCATTTTGACTTCTGCAAATGGAGATAATTATTGCTCCCACCCTTTAGGATTGTTGGCAGGATAAATGAGTTAATAGACATAGAGTGAATAGTAAAGAAGCTGGTACATAGTAGCTTCATCATAAATGCCATTATTATTCAGTGGTATCACAATGAGACTTCCTATCCCTTAATCATTTACTCAATATGTATGTATCTTACTTACCTGACTAGAATGTAGGCTCTTCTTGGGCAGGACTGCACCACAGGTATATTTATTGCTATATCCCAGAGTTACATAGTACTGGGTATGCCATATGCATTCAACAAGTCAGAATTGGGCATTTCAAAACTGGCCAATGCCAGATGAAGAACGTTTTTTTTTAGCAAAGGGACAGCCAGGGAGGAACTGCTAGCCTTCATATTTCTGAAGGTAAATACTGGTGACCTTTGGAGATAATTTTGCTTTGGGAAGCTCACCAGGATGGTTTTTAAGGACCGCATGTAGAAGTGCTCTTGGGAAAATCTGTGGTGCAGATGCCGCTGTGCTCTGTTTGGTGACTGAACAGAAATAAATTTCATAGATTATGTACTGAGACTGGGAGGTGCAAAAATTTACATCTCTTTATTTTTCCAAAAGCGACGTTATTTTAGCTCTTGAACCTTTGTTTCCAATTGATTAAGTTTACTTGGTCTCTTCAAATTTAAAGCTGCCATTCTAAATGTGATTCTCTTCCCCTCACTTTCTTTTCTCTTCCTCTTCACTAGAATAGTCTAACTGCCTAAGCCCAACCGGGGCAAGGACGGAGCGAGAAAGAGGCCAATAAATTCTGGACGTTTTTGCACATCCAGGTTTTAATAACCTGTGAACATGGCTCTAAGAGGTCAGTGTGTTATATGGGCCTCTGCAGAAAATAGGACATTTTAAATTCACTCAATATAGCCACTTCCTTTGCCCATGGTTTTCTTTTAACTTCACCCAGTTTGGTTCATTCTGCAAACCCCTGCCCCCCACAATAAGCACTTTGCTATAAGGAAGTGACAGCTACAGCAAAGGCACAGACCTCCAGCCTGGCTGACTTTTGCCACCAGTCATATTGGAAACACTTTTTTTTTTTTTTTTGGTACACAGAAGCATGAAAGAGCAGACACCAAAAAAACAAACAAAAAAAAAAGTCACAAAGAGAAATCTCATAGGAAAAAGTATCAGGAACATCTAAAGAAAATCACATATTTTACTGTACTTATTAATTTTTCCAAGAAGTGACAGTGTGAAATCCCTTAGCTATCTGCCGTACTGAAAACATTTCTGTTCTATTAAAAATGCCCTTATTGATTTTGAGGGCACCCAAACACTGGCCTCCCTTCTAGAATTTCAACTGTTCAACTGTTAAATGCTGATCCACAGAACATGGTTCTGCACTCTTGCTCCCATATTTGCTAGTCTGGTTCAAGGAAGATTGGTGGGTAAAAAGGAAATATGGACAGAAATGACAGCTCCCTGGAAAGCAGCATATTTTTTTTTCCTAGAAAGTGACTTGAATAGGCTTCAGCTGAGGGATAAATCATCCTCAAACTCTGCCTGCTCCATTGATGGCTCAGGGAAAGTTCTAAAAGGCCCTAGACAGTCTCTGGTTGCTCAGAATTCTTGGGAGTTATGACCTGTCATTGTCTGATTTCACTCCAGAATCTCTCAGTGTGTTATACAGCAAGTGCTTATGTTAGCACTAGTAGAAATGTGTAAATCAGTATACAGCCAGCCAGCTTTAAGATTTTACAGCATCCTTTGAAATATTGGTAGCAGACTAAGATTGCAAAATCATATTCCTGGCTTCAACCCAAAGCAGTAGGTACTGGTGTGGTCAGACTAGTGCTAAATAAGTTTGGAGAAATTTATTTTAGGGGCTACACACCTACTTTGGTTTTTGTTCTGAGACTGGTTCTCCCTGGCTTCTTGGGACATCTGTGAAGACCAGACTGCTCCCACCAGCCACAAGCTCAAGTGGCCGATCAGTTTGACCCATTGCAAACCAACTTAGCTGTCCATTGGGGCTTATGACAAAGATAGATGTTAAGTACTACATGTCAGTATTACTTATGAAAAATAAATAGTTGCATATGTTAAGAAATATTAAATAATGTATTTCACTAATTAAGCAAGTTTTCAGTAGTAACAATACAGAACAAAAACTGGACAAAACTTAATGTCTTTCTGACTTACATGAAATTTATTTTGACTTCTCTTTCTCACGGTCTCTACAATATTATTTTATTTTTTATATATATAATTTGTTGCCAAGTTAGCCAATCTACATAATTATTTTAAAAGTAAATTCCATTTCCAATAATAAATTGATGTTATCTTTCCTCTACCCTGCGGAAAGCAATAAAATCAGACATGCCTGCTAGTTAGTTTTCAGAGTTCCTAAGTAATCCACCTGTTCCTTCTAAAATAGTATAGAGTACTTCTTCCTGAAGTAAAATCTTTTTTTAGCAAAAGCATACTTTTTAGATTCTTCTTGTCAAAGAGTTCTCCCTTTGAACTTCCCTTTCCAGTAATTCTACCCAGAGATAAACTGGCACCAATGTCTGCTTTAAGCTTAGAGAAAACTACCCTTAACTTTTATACACCAGAGGCTTATTTTCACAGAATAAGCACCATTTGATACAGAGTCAGAATACATTATGGGGACTACATCAAATTTATCCACTGAAGCTTTGGAGCAGGAGCTGGCTGGGGTGCGTGGGAGAGGACCTATTTCAGGGAGTTGATGAAATATAGGTAGCCACAATCTGTAGTACTGTGCTCATGGAAATGAGGAAGGAGGAGAACTGGGTGTCTTTTCCCATCTTACTGGGTGTGGTGGGATATAGTCTGTTCCAAAACCCCAGCCAAAGCAGTTTAGCTCTGTGGGAGAGGTCACCACATTGCAATGAGAGAAGGAGGGAAGGAAAGTGATGAGCCATTCCAAAGGCTCAGAGACCACACTTAAATCAAAGACAGGTACTCCCCCAAACTGGTGTCATGGCGGAGAGATTCAAGTCAGCTTCAACCTGTATGAACAACAGCATGTTGGTGTGAATGACAAGATCATTTCATGTCATTCTCGGGTGTTCAAATCTTCAATGGCTCCCTTTGTTCTCATGACAAATCACCAAGAAGTTCCAAGTCCTATTGAACCTGCAGATTTAACCCTGACGTAGCTCACAGTCACTCTATCTTTGTGCTGAAGCCACAGTCACTTTCCTGGTGCTCCCCTCAACCCCTGCTCCTCTCAGGACCTCCTCTGACTAAAATGCCCACCCCACCCCCCAACCCTTCATCAGTTCCAATACCATTTAAGTGTCATTTTTACCTAGAAGCCAACCTGATCTTCCATCACCTTATACTTTCTCTTTAGGTACTTGACACATTTGCTATTATATCATAAGTTGTTTAATAGCTGTCTTCTGCATTAGACTGGAAGATCAATGAAAGCAGAAACTAGATCTGCCCTCAATTCTCAGCATCTAAGAGAGTGCCTAGGTCAGAGTGGGTGCTCAGTAAACCTTTGCTGAACAAATGTCTGGGAATGAATGAAGTTGTGTAGGAAAACATGGAGGACACCTCAGTTAGCAACATGTTGCATTTCTAGTATTCCCTAAAGCCCCCAGATTAATGTTTCCTAAATACCCATTGTAATTATATAGAGAGATTTTATAAATTATAAACAAAATAGATCCTTACGGAATAATTTTAGTTTATCTTCAAAGCCAAAACGTAGCACTTATATTAATAAATGTGGGAGGTAAAGAGAAAAAATATGTAGAATGATTATAGTACCGTCCCACAATTCATGTGCTATGTCTTTCCACCATTTGCCTAATGGATTAGGTTAATTTTAATTTAGTGGATTTTTAAAATTTAGAATTCCATGTGTGCTACTTCTTTCTTTGCTATTGTAGGCAGCCATCCTGGCTGAAATGGAGCAGAAAAAAGCATCTAGGCCAGAATTCATCATTATCAAGTAACAGGCCTGGAACAGGTGTCAGAGTGATCAGAAATAATTACCAAGTAGGTAAGATTGATCCTGATTTTTTCTCAAAGTGTAGTTGACTTTGATCAAGAGCAGCACTTCACAAACTTTTATGTGTATATGAAAGGGAATCTAGTTAAACTGCAGAATCTGATTCAGTAAATGTGGAGGCCCAAGATTCTGCATTTCCAACAAGCTCCCAGGTAATGTCTACACTATTCATTCAATTCATGCAGCAAGCAAGGGCCTATAACAGATAGAAATGGTCACAGATTGGCACAGGTCAGAGGGCGCAATCATGCCCTGAAGCAAAGGATCTTCTTTACTGAGAGGTAGTGTCAAAAGTGCCAAAAGTAACATATTTCAGTGGCCCCTTAGGCCACAAGAAGGGTGAACAGCAAAGATCACCTGTCACCAGCAGAGGGAAGCAGAGGGCAGGGTAAATAGCACAGGATGCCCCAACAAGCCAAGCACCCCAAGGGTAATTCCAATAAAGCTCAAAACAAAGCATAGATGACAGGTGAGTTGGAGATGCAGAACACTGAGAGAGTCAGCAGCATGGAGCAAGGTTCACATGGATCAGAATAAATTCACACTGTACTGTGTAGCAGTGGAAGGAACACCCATCACAGACTCAGGAGACCTAAGATTCAATTCAGGCAGAAGCTGAAATTAATGAGTAGTGTCTTTGGGTGGGTCACTCACTCACCATCAGCTGGATTCCCATATCAGTAAGACAAGAAGAAGTGTGCAGGGTGGTCTCTAACGGGGGGTTTCAACCTTCACATTCTGTGATTAGTGCTTCTTGTTCAGACTCTGAGAAACCTGGGAGGGTCCCTATCCTATAGGCAAAGGATGGGAAGTCAGAGGGAGGACAAAGTCCACGAAGAGATAGCCGGTCAGCAGGAGGCAAAGCCAAAGGGCATGTGGATGGGCAGTGAATTGGTTTGGTCTAAAAGCCAGGCCTCTGTTGAGGCTGTGGGATTGTTATTGTTGGTTTTTTTATTTGCTATCAAAGATTATGTATAAATTGGTTTAAAAAGACAAATAGCGGGAGAGGAGCCAAGATGGCGGAACAGCATGGAAGTTTTTTGTGTGTCTCACGTCCATGAAATACAGCCAGACCAACACTAAACCATCCTGCACACCTAGAAAACTGATCGGAGGATTAACACAACAAACTGCCAACCTGAACCACAGAATTCAGCAGGTATGCGGCGCGGAGAAGTGAACTTGGGGAGTGAGAAGCTTCGGAGGGCAGGGAGGTGCTTTTGTGGGTGGAGAGAGGATGGAGATGGGGGGGGAGAATACGGGAAAAGCGCCCCTCCCCAAAAGCAGCTGGAGAGAAAGTGGAAAATTGGAAACGGCCCGCAGGGACTAAACTAAAAAGGGAGAAAGGAGAAAGGAGACGGTTTAAATTCCATTAAGACTGTAAACAAGGGGAGCGCAAAGGCTGCAACTCCGCAGCTCAATACCTGGCAGTGCTCCGGTGGAAAGAGCGAATCCTGAGGAGCAGAGTGGGGTCCGGGAGGTTCTCAGGTCACACGGGGAAAAGCGGTTCCACTGCTGGAAGGACATTTGGTAGAGACTGTTGAGGCCACCTGGTCCCAGCAGAACCCAGAAAACGACCACATTCACTGGTGCTGGAACAAAGTCGTTAAGGGTGAAGCCTGGTGCCTGATGTGTTTTGTGATTTTCCATAATCCCTGAAAAGTTGCTGCTACACTGCCTCCAAAACTTTTTCTGGGGCGCACTGGCACCTGGCCACAGTCTCGGTGCACCGGCAGCAGCAGGGTCCAGCAAGCGTTCCTGGGCGCAGCTGACATTCGGCCATTGTTCTTTCGGCCATTACTCATTCGGCCGTTGCTCGGTGAGACCCTCCCGCAGAGGGGTGGAGCAGGTCAAAGCCGCAGTCCTTTGGAAGTAAGGGACCGGGGAAAACAGCCGCATCTGAGACAACACTCGGGAAAGAGGTATTACCTGGGGCCTGGTCACGGAGAGTGAAAAGGCGGGGAGTGGGTGAGAGCTGAAGACAGAGCATGGGTGCATGATTGCTGATCTGAGGGAACAGAGTCCTCATACTAGAGACTGGGCAGCTGGGTGACGCCATTCTCACAGTTCTGGCGCATGCACATAAGCACCTACAGGTGCTGCAACACTCCACCCCAGTAGGCTAGCAGCGCCATCTAGTGGAGAACGGAGCTGTTACACTGAGCCCCACCCAACTGGCCCAACCTCTCGCTCTTCAAGAACACAAGTCTCACCGCCTGCTTAGTTTATGGACTATAAAGCACTTCATAGCCTGATTTCTAGGGGAAAACAAAGTAATTTCAGTCCTATTTCAATCTGTTAGCAGGTCCATCTATGCAATTTTCTTTCTTTTTTTTTCTCTTTTTCACTTCTTTTCTTTTTCTTGAATACAGAAACATAAAAAATTCATTTTTATTTTCAATTTTTATTAAAAATATTTTTCTTTAATTTTTTTACTATATTTTTTACTTTTGTGTAAACTTTTTCAAGTTCTATTTTACTCCCATCATTTTATTTTAGTCTACTTCAGTGTATTCACTTTGCAAGTTTTCAGATGATTTACTTTTTTTTCTTTTTTTTTATTTCTTTTATTTTTCTTGAATGCAGAAAGAGAAAAACTTCATTTTTATTTTCAACTTCTATTAAAATGTTTTTCTTTAATTTTTTACTATATTTTTTACTTTTATGTAATTTTTTTTCAAATTCTATTTTACTTCCATCATTTTATTTTAGTCTACTACAGTGTATTCACTTTTTCAAATTTTCAAATTATTTCTTTTTCTTTTTTTTGTTCCTTTTCTTTTTATTGAATACAGAAAGAAAAAATTCATTTTTATTTTTAATTTTTATTAAAAATATTTAAAAAAATTTTTTTCTACTATACTCTATACTTGTGTAAATTTTTTTCAAATTCTATTTTACTACCCTCATCTCATTTTAGTCACTTCGGTGTATTCATTTTTTCAAATTCTCAAATGATTTCTTCCCCCCCCCTTTTTTTTCTCTAACCTGTCAAACCACTTTCAATACCCAGACCAAAACACACTAGGATCTAGCATCATTTATTCGATTTGTGTGTGTGTGTGCTTAATTTTTTAATTTTAATATTTTTTTATTTTTAATTTTTTAATTTTAGTTTTTCTACCTCAATAATTCCTTTTCTCCCTTGAAAATGACAAAATGAAGGAATTCACCCCAAAAGAAAGAGCACAAAGAAACGACAGCCAGGGATTTAACTAACACAGATACAAACAAGATGTATGAACCAGAATTTAGAATCGTGATAAGAATACTAGCTGGAGTTGAAAATAGATTAGAATCCCATTCTGCAAGAAGTAAAAACTAGGCAGAATGAAATAAAAACTGCTATAACTGAGCTGCAATCACGGATGGATTCTGCGGCGGCAAGGATGGATGAGTTAGAACAGAGAATCAGCAATATAGAGGACAAACTTATAGAGAATAATGAAGCAGGAAAAAAAAAAGAGGGAGATTAAGGCAAAAGAGCACAATTTAATAATTAGAGATATCCGTGACTCATTAAAAAGAAACAACATCAGAATCATAGGGGTCCCAGAAGAGGAAGAGAGAGAAATAGGGGTAGAAGGGTTATGTGAGCACATCATAGTGGAAAACTTTCCTAACCTGGGGAAAGACACAGACATCAAAATCCAGGATGGAGAACTATCTATCATAGACCATATACTGGGACACAAATCAGCCCTAAGTACAAAAAGATCGAGATCATACCGTGCATATTTTCAGACCACAACGCTATGAAACTCAAAATCAACCACAAGAAAAAATTTGGAAAGGTAACAAAAACTTGAAGACTAAAGAACATCCTACTAAAGAATGAATGGGCTAAGCAAGCAGTTAAAGAGGAAATTAAAAAGTATATGGGAGCCAATGAAAATGACAACGCCACAACCCAAAACCTCTGGGACACAGCAAAGGAGGTCATAGGAGGAAAGTATATAGCAATCCAGGCCCTCCTAAAGAAGGAAGAAAGATCTCAGATACACAACCTAGCCTTATGCCTTAAGGAGCTGGAAAAAGAACAGCAAATAAAACCCACAACCAGCAGAACACACGATATAATAAAGATTAGAGCAGAAATTAATGCTATCGAAACCAAAAAAACACTAGAACAGATCAATGAAACCAGAAGCTGGTTCTTTGAAAGAATTTACAAAATTGATAAACCACTAGCCAGTTTAATCAAAAAGAAAAAGGAAAGGACCCAAATAAATAAAATCCAGAATGAAAGAGGAGAGATCACGACCAACACAGCAGAAATACAAATAATAATAAGAGAATATCGTGAGAAATTATATGCCAATAAAATGGGCAATCTGGAAGGAATGGACAAATTCCTAGAAACATATATACTACCAAAACTGAAACAGGAAGAAATGGAAAATTTGAACAGACCCATAACCAGTAAGGAAATCAAATTAGTAATCAAAAATGTGCCAAAAAACAAGAGTCCAGGGCCAGATGGCTTTCCAGGGGAATTCTACCAAACATTCAAGGAAGAGTTAACACCCATTCTCTCGAGGCTGTTCCAAAAAATAGAAATGGAAGGAAAACTTCCAAACTCTTTATATGAAGCAGCATTACCTTGATTCCAAAACCAGAGACCCCACTGAAAAGGCGAACTATAGACCAATTTCCCTGATGAACGTGGATGCAAAAATCCTCAACAAGGTATTAGCCAACCAGATCCAACAATACATTAAAAAAATTATTCACCACGACCAAGCAGGATTTATACCTGGGATGCAGGGCTGGTTCAATATCCACAAAACAATTAATGTGATTCATCACATCAATAAAAGAAAGGACAAGAATCATGTGATCCTCTCAATAGATACAGAGAAAGCATTTGACAAAATACAGCATCCTTTCTTGATAAAAACCCTCAAGAAAGTAGGGATAGAAGGAGCATACCTCGAGATCATAAAAGCCATATATCAACAACCCAACGCTAATATCATCCTCAATGGGGAAAAACTGAGAGCTTTCCCCCTAAGGTCAGGAACAAGACAGGGATGTCCACTCCCGCCACTGTTATTCAACATAGTATTGGAAGTCTTAGCCTCTGCAATCAGACAACACAAAGACATAAAAAGAATCCAAATCAGCCAGGAGGAGGTCAAACTTTCACTCTTCGCAGATGACATGATACTCTATATGGAAAACCCAAAGGTTCCACAAAAAAACTGCTACAATTGATTCATGAATTCAGCAAAGTTGCAGGATATAAAATCAACGCACAGAAATTGGTTGCATTCCTATACACCAACAACGAAGCGACAGAAAGAGAAATCAAGGAATCGATACCATTTACAGTTCCACAAAAAAACCATAAAATACCTAGGAATAAATCTAACCCAAGAGGTGAAAAATCTATATGCTGAAAACTATAGAAAGCTTATGAAAGAAATTGAAGAAGACTCAAAACAATGGAAAAAGATTCCATGCTCCTGCATAGGAAGAACAAATATTGTTAAAATGTCAATACTACCCAAAGCAATCTACATATTCAATGCAATCCCTATCAAAGTAACACGAGCATTCTTCACAGAGCCAGAACAAATAATCCTAAAATTTGTATGGAACCAGAAAAGACCCCGAATAGCCAAAGCAATCTTGAAAAAAAAAAAAAAAAAAAAAAGCAGGAGGCATCACAATCCCAGACTTCAAGCTATACTACAAGGCTGTAATCATCAAGACAGTATGGTACTGGCACAAGAACAGACACTCAGATCAATGGAACAGAATAGAGAACCCAGATGTGGACCCACAAACTAATGGCCAACTTATCTTTGACAAAGCAGGAAAGAATATCCAATGGAATAAAGACAGTCTCTTCAGCAAATGATGCTGGGAAAACTGAACAACGACATGCAGAAGAATGAACCTGGACAACTTTCTTACACCATACACAAAAACAAACTAAAATGGATGAAAAACCTAAATGTAAGTCAGGAAGCCATCAAAATCCTGGAGGAGAAAGCAGGCAAAAACCTCTTTGATCTTGGCTGCAGCAACTTCTTACTCAACACATCTCCGGAGGCAAGGGAAACAAAAGCAAAAATGAACTACTGGGACCTCATCAAAATAAAAAGCTTCTGCACAGCAAAGGAAATAATCAGCTAAACTAAAAGGCAACCGACAGAATGGGAGAAGATTTTTGCAAATGACATATCAGATAAAGGGTTAGTATCCAAAATCTATAAAGAAGTTATCAAACTCACCACCCAAAAAACAAATAATCCAGTGAAGACATGGGCAAAAGACATGAAGAGACACTTTTCCAAAGAAGACATCCAGATGCCCAACCGACACATGAAAAACTGCTCAACATCACTCATCATCAGGGAAATACAAATCAAAACCACGATGAGATACCACCTTACACCTGTCACAATGGCTAACATGAACAACTCAGGCAACAACAGATGTTGGCAAGGATGTGGAGAAAGAGGATCTCTTTTGCATTGTTGGTGGGAATGCAAGCTGGTGCAGCCACTCTGGAAAACAGTACAGAGGTTCCTCCAAAAACTAAAAATAGAACCACCCTACGACCCAGCAATTGCACTGGTAGCCATTTATCCACGGGATACAGGTATGCTGTTTCGAAGGGACACACGCACCCCAGTGTTTATAGCAGCACTATCAACAATAGCCAAAGTATGGAAAGAGCCCAAATGTCCACTGATGGATGAATGGATGAAGAAGATGTGGTACATATATTCAATGGAGTATTACTCAGCAATCAAAAAGAATGAAATCTTGCCATTTGCAACTATGTGGATGAAACTGGAGGGTATTATGCTAAGTGAAGTTAGTCAGAGAAAGACAAAAATCATATGACTTCACTCATATGAGGACTTTAAGAGATAAAACAGATGAACATAAGAGAAGGGAAGCAAAAATAATATAAAAACAGGGAGGAGGACAAAACAGAAGAGACTCATAAGTATGGAGAACAAACTGAGGGTTGATGGAGGGGTTGTGGGAGGGGGGATGGGCTAAATGGGTAAGGGGCATTAAGTAATCTACTCCTGAAATCATTGTTGCACTATATACTAGCTAATTTGCATGTAAATTTAAAAAAAAATAAAATTAAAAAAAAAGAAAATAGAACTAAAAGGCTTATAACCAAAACATTCTCTTGTCCCCCTTATCTTCCTCATCCTTTTCTCCAGAAACAATGTCTGTTAATTATTTCAGTGTTTCTTCCCCTATTCGCCTCCATATTTCCAAATGATATGTATAATATAATCCTGGTACTTGACTTGGTGGCCTTTGACTTGTTAATCTGGTGGATCAGGGTATTAATTCAATCCCATCATCTCTTCCCCTTCATTATCCTCCAACTATAGCGTATCTTACTTTTTAGATCATATCTATGTTCACTGTTTCTATTATAACTATATGACAGTAATATAAATATTATTCAAGTGAACTATTATGTCAGGTAAAATACTGTGATTATACTTAATCTGTTGTACAACTATCTGTTTTTCCTGGAATTAATTGTCCTATTTTTCTTATTTACTTCGTTTCCTTTGACCAGTTGACTAAACTCCCCACTCTCTCCAACATCTCTATAAAGTGTCTCATAGACAGTTTTCTACATTGGAGAATTATCAGATTATTCTGTTTCACATTTTTTTGTGTTGGATACTGTTTCCTGAAACCCATTCTTCCTCCCAGGTTTTTTCCCCTCATTTTAGTGGAGCATATCTTCCTGTAGCAATCAACAACCCTTATGTCAATGCCTCTCTGGTCATTGTGGTTGTCTAAGGCACATTCTCTGGTAGCTTCCTCAGGAAGAACTCAGAGGGCCAATGCCTCTTAAATTATGGTATGGTCATGACAGCAGTTCTCAGCTCTTATGAAGGTAAGTTTACCTGGATATAAATTCCTTAGATTACATTTTCTTTCCTTGAATATTTTAACTATCTTATTCATTGTTGTCTGGCGTAATACATTGTTCTTGAACAGTCTGATGAAACCCAATTTCCTTTCCCTAACACAGGAATTGTCTTTTAGCCTGGATACCCCAAGAATTTTTTTCTTTTGATCTTTCAAGCTCAATATGCTTACTAGACTATGTATCAATGTTGGCCTTTTTTTTTTTTATCAGTTTTCCCAAGTATTTTCTTTTTTAATCTGAGGCTTGAAGTCATCTTTTACCTCAGGAAAGTTTTCTTGAATTACAGATTTTAGGTTTAGTTGTACCCCATTTATTTAGCTTTCTTCTTTGAGGATTCCTATCATACATATATTGGGTCTTTTTTACTTATCCTTATATCTGTCACTTTCTATCAAATCTTCTGTCTTCATTTTGATTGATTTTTAATTTTTTTTCCTTTTTCCTCTTCTGTTTCTCTAGAACAGCATCCATTGTGTTTGTTTTTATTTTCCTGCTAGTTTTGTCATTTCTGAAATTTTTCCTTTATTTTTAATTCTTTTGTAAGTTATGTTATTCCTCATTTAATGTTCCTTTTCTCCAATTATCTCACTTCTGAGTTTTTCTTATTCTGATTTATGTTGTTCTCTCATAATTTCTATCAGTGTTCTTTCAGCTTACTTTGAAATGTTGGTTTACAATTGTTATCTGCTCTGTGGGTATATTTTTCCAGAGTCTTGCATGAGTGAGGACGTCATTCTACTTCTTAGCCTCCTTTTTTGAATAGCTTTGCATTAATTCACTCACAACCTTTTTCAGCTGCTCATTTTTCAGACAGATGAATTTTGCTGTACTTTTAGGAAGTAGGGATGAGTTGGTAGCTTTCGTAGCCTTAGAATTCCTTCTTCTGTTGTTTTAGAAGAGAAAAACGCACAGCCTTGAGCTTTCTGAGATGTTCCTCCTCTGCTCCCCTCTCCCATCTTCATCAAGATTTCTCATTCTCATTTGCCATTATTATTTCTATTCTCAATTTGGACTCTACTCTTATTAGTTTCTTTTCAATGAAAAACTTTGCCTCTAATAGGAGCCTTGGGTTTTTAGTTTCTAGAGTTGGTAGAACGCAAACTACCTTAGACACTCTCCAATTAATTACAGTTTCCAGCTCAAATCATAGATGGAATTCAGACTCTAGATGAGAAGTCTAAACACTGGTCTTTCCACCACATCTCTCTGTAAATCAGAAAGGCATGGTGCTGGTTCCGCTCTTTATCCCGTTCCACTCCCAGTGTTTCTTGAGTATGTGTCACTTTAAGAGGTGAAGTCTGAAAGGGAAAGTAACAAAAGCACAATTAATGAATCTCCATAAAGAACCTGACAGAGTGGGGTACCTGGGTAGCTCAGTCAGGTAAGCATCCTCGGCTCAGATCATAATCTAACGGTTCATGAGATTAAGCCAGGCATCAGGGCTCTGCATTGACAATGCAGAGCCTGCTTGGGATTCTCTCTCTCCCTCTCTCTCTGCCAACGCTCTCTCTCTCTCTCAAAATCAATGTCTCAAAAATCAGTAAATAAACATTTAAAAAAAACCTGACAGAGCAACTATTCACCTTGAGATTTTAAATTCTCACTGGTGTTATTTCAAAATTTTGCAACTCATTGGATCCATGATTTTTGGTTTTCTATACTAGTTGTTCTGAGTAGCTGAATTTGAGGTGATTTTAGGCTTATATAATCTGATTTTTAACCATTTGTAAATGATAAAAGAATAACAACAGCCACAGAGTTATTGAAATGATAAGATGAGGTGATGTGGAAGTTGAAACATATGAAATTGCCTGTGATTTTACCTGATATTATTTATAAACTGTAAAATGATACAGTGTTGCCACCTATTTCAAAATGGATTTATGAAATATGTGAAAACCTATACTTTTGTTTAAATGCATTGTTTTCATCTTGCATGCTTTCCGCCGTTGTCTTTTCCCACCAGGATATAAGCTTTGTAAGAGCAAAGATTTTTCTCGAGTTTTGTTCACTACCTAGTACAGTGCCTGGCACATCGTGGGCACTCAAGAAATACTTGATGAATGAGCTTATCACTTTGTGCTAACTTTGCCTTAAATCATATTATGCAAAGGATAAAACAAATGGGCAAAAAGTTACATTATTATCAGGCTGCTGTTGAATCGGGACTGTGTAACACACTCTGCCAACCCATTTCCTTCGCCATTTTAGTTTGCTTTGCATTCTTGACTAAAAATAACACTGGCCCCCTGCTGTGGAGAGGGACTCCGCAACACCCAGCGCGCCAGAAAAGGCTACTGCTGAAAATGTGGCAGCATTGGCTTCTTGCCTCCGTCCTCCTGTCCAAGATATAAAAAATTTGAAACAATGTGGAGAATAGCTGGGCAGAGAACAAGGCACAGCATTGTCCTTCTCTCACTGGTGTTTGGAGAAGTCTGGCAGTCTGTTTTTAAGTAAATAGACTTGCTTTAATGGAGCAATCTGTCAAAATAAGCTGGGCTGCTTAGAGGAGACGAGAAGGTGCTGCACTGCTTCTGTCTCCCCTGGGAGCTATTTATTTGCAGAGGATGACAAATGAGAGCGAGGCAGAAGCCTGCGGTAATGACACTCAAAGCAAGAAAAATAATAGCGTGTGGCTTAGGAGGGGCTCATCGTAACTCAATGTATAGACGGTTTTGTGTATTTAAATAGCTAGACTTTCCATCTGCATCTCAAACGCTCCAGAGAAGAAGCAGATAAATGCAGAACCGTCACCAGGTGGCTTCCAGTTAGTGGGTTTTGCAAGAGCAGGGGAGGTACAATGAACAGATTAATGGGAAGAAGCTTAGTCTCGGCCAGTTTTCTCCCTCTTTACTAATGGACGGGGGACAAAACCACCAATTTGCTTTTTCACCGCCCAGTACTTGACAAACCAGTAACATATTTACAATTGTGAGGTATATGCAGCCGGGGGCAGGGTGCAGAGGGGCGTGGGGGGAAAATTACCAAATGTTCACATGAAAACTCATATTTTGGACTTTACCCACAATATTCGCTGCTTGTACAATGACACAGTGAAAAGGCCAGGTGTAGGTTAACCCTTTTAGTTTGTGCCAGAACCTTGAATTCTTTGGAAAGAAGAAAAGGATTTTAATGTAAACTACAAATGCTTTAATCAAGTGGCTTTCTTCACATACCATGAAAGCATTTTGAAACATTCAAATAAAAAAAAAAAGATTCCCTTATTTTCTGAAAATATAACCTCTTAAACACCAAAGACGCTGCCAGACCAAGTCCCATCAAGTAACAAGGCACAATAAGAAGCTTAAAAGGGGTACGGATTAAGTTACATTTGTATGAATAAGCTCGTTTTTGTTGTTCAGGTCTCAATCCTTAAATGATCCTATCTCGTGCATGGAAGGTGTCTCCTCATTAAATTATACATTTATATTCTCAGTGTGGGTCCTTATGGGACCCAAAATGTCCCCAGGGCTTACCAACCTTTGGAGAGAAACACCTACATCAATAGTTAGAATTCAAAGTTTGCTTGCCCATTGTCCCCACGTGCAGGACACTCCCCTCACCCCAACCAGGTGGTGCTGATATGCCTAGGAACCGTGTGACATGTGCACATGCAAAGCCCGCACCTGCTCCCCACACATGAGCACAGCCACAGCCCTGCTGCGGGCACCTTCTGTGGGGGTGCCATTCTTGCCGTTATGGTGTCCACAGGCTCCCAGATCTGCCAAGCACACCAGCTGCCTAAAGGTGCACATCAGCTTCAGGCCTCACAGGTCAGTGCCATGCTGGCTCTCTAACAAAAAGGTGAGAGGGCCTCTCATTCCAGTGCCATGTCCCACTTTGCTTCTGGAGCCTCGAAACAGCCTGATATGGGCCCCACGTCTCATGAAAATCTTTCGTGAAGATATCGTCATCCGCTTCTGCCTTCTGCTTCTCTCTCTACCTCAGACTGAGACCCAGGCCTTGGGAATGGATAAATACCTCTCCTCCATCACTCAAAGAGGCACGGATGTCCCTGTGCAAATCAACTCCTTGAGGCCTTCCCTCCCATTTTACAAACTTTCCAAGATATATTTGATCCTTAACGTCCTGCTTCACCCTGTCTTTCACACCCAAGCACCAGGTCCCGTAAATTTTTCCTTTATAAATCTCCACCTTGACCCTCCCTTTCCTTCTCTTCTGCCACCATCTTCATTCAAGTTTTTATCTCTATGCCCCCGGTTTACCTCAAAAATTCACTAACTGGAATCACTGCTCTTCTAATCCATGCTAAAAGCTGCTCCTAAAATAATAATCTGCAAATGCTGCCTTAAACACATAAACTTTCTGCTGTACTTTCTGACTTCAATTGGCCATACAAATCAAGTATGTTATAGTGGAGAGAATGCTAGCCTTGGAATCATTCACCCTGGGTTCAAATCAGAGCTCTGTGCTTGAATAATTTCCATAACTTTAATTGCTTCAAGCCTAAATTTCATCATCTGTAAAATGTGATATCAACATGTGCTTCATAGGTCTAAAGAAAAATCAAATAATGAACATGAAGTGTTTTTTAAATGTGAACTACAAATGTGAAGAATAATGTTCTAAAAATTCAGGTGTACCCCGTGGAACTAAAGTCCTCCATAAGTTGACCACCACCCATTTTCCCAACCCTTTCTCTAATTACTCCCATTTCCAGCCCTCTTTCCTGGACTCATCTATCTGTTTCTTGCCCTTCAAATGTGTCTTTCACTTCTGGATAATGCTAGTTGCTGTAACAGAGAAACAAAAATGTCATTGCCTTAATATGAGAGAAGTTTATTGCTTACTCACTTAAAATCCAAAACAGGTATTCCCACTTGGCATATGGTTCTCCTCCAAGTGATGATTCAGGGATTCAGGATCCTTCTCTCCATGGCTCTGCCATCTTTAACATGTCATTTCCAGGGTTGCTCCAAAAGGAAAGAAAACATGGAGAATCACACGTGGGAGATTACCATGGGTCAAGCCTGGAAGTGGTTCATATCAGAGCTGAGTCATAAAATGTGGTGCAATGGAATGTCCAATAAGAGGAGGACACAGATTTGGTAGACAGCTGGCTACTCTGTGCCATCACCTCAGACACACAACTAGAGAATATTGCCCAGAATGTATTCCCCAGGTGTATCTTTCAAAGACCAGTTTAGAGCTCACTTCATTCATGAAATCCTTTTAGAGTAACCTAGCAGATGATCTTATTCTCTAAACTCAAACTCCTGACACATATTGATTATACTATCTTTTGACTCATTAGCCTCCTTCTTGTTAAATCACAGAGTCGTTTATCAGATCTCTTTCTTCTCAAGCTCTCTGGGACATTTAAATCTCATAGCACCCTCCTTGATGAAACACCTCCCCCCCCACCATTGATGTCCATGATTTTAGACCTTCTCCTGCTTCCTGTGAGCTCTGTTGCTGGTTCAGATCTCTTTTCCACTGAATAACTGTTAGAGTCTCCCAAGCCAGTATTCTTCTGGTGAAAGTGGCTGGGAGGTTTTGGTCAGGCCTCATACCTCAATGTCAAAGCCAGGAAGCATTGACTGGGGAAGAAGCTGACCCTGCCAAGAGATCTTCCAGTGTCTAAAGCCTCTTCAGCTGTTGAGTTGTATGATGTTAACAATTTAGACATAAAATATAATAGAGTAAAATTTACACTTGTTGGTAGCCAACGATCCAGAGTAAGAAGTGGGTAGTATTGGCTATAGAAATAGTAGTAATTAGGGGTGCCTGGGTGGCTCAGTCTGTTGGGCATCCGACTTCAGCGCAGGTCATGATCTCATGGTTGGTGGGTTCGAGCCCCACGTCGGGCTCTGTGCTGACAGCTCAGAGCCTGGAGCCTGCTTCAGATTTTGTATCTCCCTCTCTGTTTCTCTGCCCCTTCCCCACTCACACTCTGTCTCTCCGTCTCTTAAAAAATAAATAAACATTAAAAAAAGTTTTTTAATGGTAGTAATTAAACATTTAAGGAAGTGAAGTTAGGAAGAGTAGAAGATGTAAAAAAAAAATGTTTCTGTTCACGTTTTATAGTGTTCATTAGTCAGACAGTAAAGTTCTTATAATGTTTCTCCCTATCGATGGCAACATACGTACTATTCACTCTCATCTGTTTTTCATTGCTTTGGAGGAACAAATGAGACTATGAGACAAAAATAAGAGTATGATTTGGAGATGGAAGAAAATTAAGAAATTGGATTCATCAGTAATTGCTTACAGAAGTTTAAAATATGAAAACAAATTACCAGAATTCTAAAACCCACCTATAATTGTAAAATAGCCTCCAGTTCCCTCTCCTCTCCTTCTCCTGTGAAGTCAGGTGCCCAGACTGCACAGGACAATTTGGAGACCCCTACTCTGAAATCTCTAGAGAAGTCCCAAAGGGTAGAGACCACTGCTCTCCCACCACTCCGTAGTATGTGGTGAAGCCTCCGAGTTCTCTGGGCAGAAGAGCTGGCTCAGCCCGTCCTTTTGAAGAGACACAAGCCTCACTTGTCGTTCCGCTCTTGACAGCATGGAACGGTGTAAACTAAAGGCTCCTTCACATTTATTCATGCAGCTCAGCTCCTGTCCTGTTGACGTTCCTGAGCAGATGTGCAAGTGCCCAAAGACAATTAAATTATGATTCATACACCAGGACGCCTGCTAAGGCAGGCTGCCTGGCCGTGAGTGAAAACATATTTTAGCGGTAGCTGATCTTTCCCTTTGGTTGAGGACCAAGTCGGACTAGGCATGGCTTTGAAGTTATTTCTGTCTCGGTGGATTAGAGGTATCAAAAGCAGCAGCTCCACAAACGTTTTAACAAATATTTACAATTCTGCACTGAACAACCTCCACCGTACCTTAACCTTTACTGTCTTGTGAAATGCTTGCCAACCTCCCTGCCAAACTCACACGCTTGCCAGAGTAGGAGAGAGGGCAGCAGCTCTGAGGAAACGAAGTACAAGATGGTAAAGCATCCACTCCTTTCGCCATGGAGGAGCACAACCTCTGTTTATGCTGCCCTGCAGAGGAGGACTCCCTTCCCCAGGCTCCATCCAACTGGACGGGGCGCTCCTCCACTCCTGAGTGATATTTTACCTTCTCGCTCAAGGTGTTGGAGGGACGAATTCTATATTCACCTTCATGAAGTCACAGGAGGGCCCTGAAGCCAAAGTTTCCAAATGTGCCAAAGCGTGGCCACAGCCAGCACAGGAAGGACACAAAATAATAGGTTAAACTCCAGAGAAGATGGTTAGGAAGCTCAGGACTCTGGGTTTTAGTCAGTTACAAGCTGCAACACTTTTCATAGTTTATAATAGGCCTCCCTCAGTGGAGGTTTTTAAATGAAACTGCTCATCACAGAATTCTTTAGTTGCTTCTAAAATGCTACAGGGATTAGTTAAATGGATGACTGATGTATTTTTTTTTTTAATTTTTAAGACTCCTCACTGTGAGCACAAAGACCTCACAAAAATCAATGGGGAATAAAAAGATACAGGAAAGAAGCCAGCAGGTGGGATACCATATTGATGGTGGGAAAAGAGCAGTGGTTCAGCCCCTGGCTTATGTCCATCCTGACTTCTCACAGGTCATTGCACCTACCTGTGGAGTCAATTAGGCTGAAGACGTTAAAGGAGGCTCACGGCATTGCTGAGGTGCCCCAAGTGGCTTTAGTCAGCAACTCCATCAGAGACCTCCATCAGCGAAGTTACCGAAGACAGAGCTTTAGAGAAGCAGAAGGCAGCTGGGGACATAAGAGCCACTGAGGTTTGTTGGTATAGCCCCATGACATGGAACCCAGAGAACTCCAGAACTTACTGTGAGACCCTGAAGGGACCTAGAAGAGGCCCTGCAGCAGTGATAAAGTGATAAAGAGTGTGCTATACTGTTACAGGACCACCAGCTGTTACCTCTGGCTGGAGAAGCCCAGAAAACACAAATTAGAAGCATATAAATTCAGGGATGTCTGGGTGGCTCGAGTCAGTTAAGCACCTGACTTTGGCTCAGGTCATGATCTCGTGGTCCATGGGTTCAAGCCCCACATCAGGCTCTGTGCTGACAGCTTGGAGCCTGCTTCAGATTCTATGTCTCCTATCTCTCTGTCTCTCCCTCTCTCTCCCTCTGTCTCTCTGCCCCTCCCCGACTTGTGCCCTCTCTCTCAAAAATAAATAAACATTAAAAAAATTTTTTTGAAGATTCCTTAGCAAAAGAGTGGCTTGATAAGATAGTTACTTTGAGAAAGTGTATCTTCAGTAGCTAAGAAAACTCTTGTATGCAGGACCAGGTTCTCAAACTTTATAGTCACTCCTATTACAATAATACTCAGTAGCATGAACTAGCAAGGAGATCATCAGGTTTTAATCCCCAACCATGTCTTCCTACTGCCCAGAATACTCCCAGGCTACCAAATTTTCTGTGTGCTCTGGAGAGAAAACTCATGTTAAAAAAAAAAAAAATCTATGCCAATTATAATTATGAAGGGCTGCCTGCAGGAGGGGGGCCAAAGCAGAACACAGTGAATAGTTAATTATGATACATAATATGATTCTTACCTATGGTTCCAACAAGGGGCATAAGCTCTGGGAGGGTTTTCTGGATGCCCTACAATCTCTCCTCACCTCAAATGGATTGAGGGGACCTCTTTCGTCATAGCCCACAACCTCCAGGTACATATTCTTAATTTACTCAGATAACTTATAAAGTCATTCATGCACTATCCCATGCTTGAAAATATATTTTTCTACAGGGGTATTTTATTACATAAAAATAATAGTAATAGCACATAATAAAAATAATAGCACAATAGCACATTGTGAGTCTTTATTTTTAGGCATTAAATATACAATAAACCCAACATGTTATTTCACACACTTTTAGAATATGAAATGGGAACAATGGTCATCACTCTGCAAAATCTAGCCAACACCTATTAGTTATACTCAAATGTGATAATCTTTATTTATAGAAAATGCTTCCACAATTCCTACAGCAGGTATAAATATTTGCTTTTAATTTCAGAATTGTGTTTTAGTTTAAAAAGCAATAAAATAAAATAAAATAAAAATAGGAACTTTAAATGTGAAGTTTTCTCTCTTTTAAAAATGTAAAAAATACATCATTATTAGCAAAATTAGAAAAAATATATGAATAAAATAAAGAAAAACCTTTAATCCTGTAATCCCACCATTCAAAGACAATGGCTATTAATACAATATTGTATATATTCTTCTATAAGAGCATATGTGCACATTAATATTGTAGTTATATACTGAACAATATATTATGAATATCTTTCTATGGAAAATATTTAGCTGTGATATACGGTATTTGTTAATAGAGAAATAACATTTTATTGTATAAATATACCATAATTCATTTAACCTATATGCTTTTGTATGTTTGGATTATTTCCAGTTTTTCTATTTTAAAGGCAGACCTTTTATGAGCATGCTGTCTAAATATTTGCTTACATTTGTAATGATTTCTTTAGGACAAATTTGTACGAGTCTAATTTCTGGGTCAAAGGATAGGCATATCTTTTTTTTTTTTTTTAATTTTTTTTTCAACGTTTATTTTTATTTTTGGGACAGAGAGAGACAGAGCATGAATGGGGGAGGGGCAGAGAGAGAGGGAGACACAGAATCGGAAACAGGCTCCAGGCTCTGAGCCATCAGCCCAGAGCCCGACGCGGGGCTCGAACTCACGGACCGCGAGATCGTGACCTGGCTGAAGTCGGACGCTTAACCGACTGCGCCACCCAGGCGCCCCAGGATAGGCATATCTTAAAAGTCTGTCTTGTGACTATGGATAACTCTCCCAGAAATTTTAGACCAATTTAATTTTCTTCCTGCAATGAATGAAAGTGTCCATTTTCTTGAACACTGGCTATTATATTATTTATCTGATTTCTGTATTTTTGAATTATGTTCTTTGCCCATTTTAAAATTTGTGTATTTGAAAGTCTTCATTCTTATGCTTAATAACTTTTCATATTTATGTTGCAAACATATTTATGTTTCAGTTTACCATTTTTGTTCTGTTTTTGATATAGAGTAGTTTAAATTTGTACATGGTCAAATCTGTCCACCTTTTCCTTTTAAGATTTCTGAATTGTCAGGTTTAGAAAATCTAGCATGCTCAAGATTATATAATTAGTCATCAAAACTTTTCATACAATTCTTACGAATTTTTGACAGTTAAATTTCTTTAATCCATTTGGAATTTATTTTGACTATTTATTTATTTATTTATTTATTTATTTATTTATTTAGAGGGAGAGAGAGCGAGCGAGCAGGGGAAGGGCAGAGAGAGAGGGAGAGAGAGAATCCCAAGCAGACTCCATGCTGTGAGTGCAGAGCCCAAAGCGGGGCTCAAACTCACGAACTGTGAGATCATGATCTGAGCCGAAATCAAGAGTTGGATGCTTAACCAACTGAGCCACCCAGGCACACCATTTAGAACTTATTTGGGTACGTGGTGGCAAAGTAGTGGTTTGTCAGTATGTGTTTTGCAAGTGGCTATCCCAACACTATTTGGTAAAACTTCCATTCCTCTTCACAGGTTTCCCCTTTTAATTACATACAAAATTTTCATAAATAAATGGGCGATTTAAGGATTCTCTATTTTTTTTAATCAGGATTCCATTCCTCAGCCAATACTATGCACCTCAGTTATTTAGCTTTATAATACCTTGTAATATCCAGTATGGTGTGCTGACATTCTCATGATTGGTTTGTTTTGTTTTGTTCAAATAGAAATTGAGCTACTCTCATCTATTGATCATTTAACATTTTTCAATATGTTCTGAAATTTTTCAATCACTTAAAAAGGCACGTAGAATTAAAAAATGAGGGGCGCCTGGGTGGCTCAGTCGGTTAAGCGGCCAACTTCGGCTCAGGTCATGATCTCACAGTCTGTGAGTTCGAGCCCCACGTCGGGCTCTGTGCTGACAGCTCAGAACCTGGAGCCTGTTTCAGATTCTGTGTCTCCCTCTCTCTGACCCTCCCCCGTTCATGCTCTGTCTCTCTCTGTCTCAAAAATAAACATTAAAAAAAATTTAAAAAAAAGAATAAAAAAATGAGCATCCATGTACCCATCATGCATCTTAAAGCTCTTTTGAATTTATTTATACCCTGACTATGTATGTAAATATATATACTTGTTTAGCATTTTTAACTTTCAATTAAAATCATGCTTTGAATATCCTGTTCCTATTGTTTGTTGATGTTGTTCAATATTGTTTTTGTTCTGCAATTATTGCAGAAACTTCACAAAAACAATATATATATATATATATATATATATATATATATGGCTCTAGCTTTCATTTTCATTGCTTCATAATATTCCATTGTATGAATATATCATTTAAATTTTCTATCCATTGCCTTGTAAATGAGGTTTTACGTGCTTTCTTTTGCTGTGAGCATTCTTGTTCCTGCTTCCATATATACATGTAGGAATTTCTTTAGGAGGTATACATACTTATGAGTAGAACTGCTAAGTTGTGGGATGCGTACCTCTTCAGTTTTATACTAGGTATGTCCTAACACTCTCCAGAGGCTGTATATTTACTTTGCTACCATTAGTATGTAAAAGTTTCCATTGTTGTACAGCTTTGCCAGAGTTCAGTGTTTTCAGTCTTTTAAATTTTCATTAATCTGATCAATTTATTCTTCCACGTGAAGTTTGGAATTGTGTTGTCAAGTTCTAAAAACCTAGCTCATTAAGACTTTTCATAGAATTTGTAATTCATATAATTATTTGGAAAAAGTAGCCCTTTTATATATAATGTGAACTCTTCCCATCTCAGAATATGATTTTTCTTTCCAGTATTTCCTTTTGCCTCTTTCTGAAGTTTTGCACTTTTTCATAGTCATGAACATTGCTTAAGTTAATTCATATGCATTGCATATTTTATTGCTATTATGAATGAACTCTTTTTTAAAGTTGTTTTTTAAGTCAAAATTTATTTTATTCTTTTATTGACTTTGAATTTAAGTAGATTAGTGCCCCCAAAAGATGGAAAATATGTTAAGAACAAATAGCTGAGCACATCCATAGCATTATCTAAAATGTCAAATGAAAGGTCAGCTCTGAAATTAAATTTCAGTACTATTATAAACACTGCTGGTCCCCTTCCTCTGATCTGCCCTACTCTCCAGAAGCTCTGTTTAAAAATAAATAAATAAATAAAAAGCCACATTCAATGGCTCCTCCTCCTAGCAGGCCCGTAACCTCGAGGTGATCTCGAATTCATCACATGAGAAAGTGAGCAGAGAGTAAGCAATTCCTATGGGACCCCCTCCCTAGGACACTTTGCACCATCTTGCAACCCCTTATCAAGTTTCACTAGCAGTTATAAGGACAGTGTTTAACCCTTAGCTCTTTGCTCAAGGACAACAGGGAAGGTAGGAGTACAAATGGGGGTGTCCTACCTCAGTGCTCCTCTCTACCTCTGTGCGAATCCACCTCTTCATCAACAGGAGTTATCAAGCTCCTTCTCTAGACCAAGGGCTGGGCCTAACGCTGTCAGAGTAAGGGAGACAATTTGAAAAGTGCCTAAGACATAGTTCTTGTCCTCAAGGAGCATACAGTTCAGCTGGAAAGAGGAGTCATGTGCACATAGAATTAGAGAACAATCCAGCACCTCTGAAGAGTCTCTCATTTTTCAGTACTACTTTCAGCTGTATTTGGTGACAGAGATAGATGATAGATAGATAGATAGATAGATAATATAAAATATTGGAGGTATGTTAGTTTCTGTGTTACTTTGTGAACTGGAACAGTGGAAAATACCACAGCTAGATAGAGGAACTAATTTAATGCTGCTGTGTCTCATGAGTGACAGCCAGGTACAAAGGATGGCCATTGTTTCCCTGTGGGCTCTGAGTGTGTCCCACCTGCTATCACCACTCACTGGCCCTCCACCTGCGGGTTGTTCTGGACTATAGCACTTTCCTCCCCAAAGATGTTATGTTGAGTCCCCATTCTGTTAAGCAATCTCTGATGTGAAACAGTAAACTAACCTGTTTCTCAGAAGTCTGAAAGGAGTAGGAAAAAGTCCAGAACCCTGTGTACTTGGGATTAATTTTACTTGTTAAAAAAAAAGTTCCTCCCTCTGGCCTATTGCCTTAGAATGACACTTGGAGTAACATCTAGTGAGAGAGAGATTAGTCTTGTCAATTGTCTTGCATTATGGTGTACATCATTAAAGACCTAAACACAAAAGATATATACACAGTCTTGAAGCTTAAAAGTAAATTGCAAGCTATTTTGGTTCTTCAGAGGGAATTAATAGTATCACATTCCTTAATCTTTGTAGAGGATTTACAAAGTAGTTTCACAAATATGATCTCCTTTGATTCCCACAACAACCCAGTTGGGTAGGTTGAGCAGGTAATATTATTCCCATTAAATCCATGGATCTTCAGGCTAGAAGGGACTTGAAGACCTATCCTGCAGATAAGAAAATGAGGTCAGAGCAGCCGAGCCAGCACAACAAGTAGAGATGGGATGAGAAAATCTCATTCTGACAACCAGGCCCATTCCCTTTCTGTGACATCATGATCCCTCAACTATTCCAAGTAGGGAAAACTAAAACTGATCATTTAGTCGGTAGATGATCACAAGGGAAGGAAGGAGGACAAGGTATTCAGGGGTTTCAAGTAGTAGAATGTTTCTGTTTTATGACCACATCAACTGAGACCCCACATTCAAGGTCATGGGAGTGGGGGACGGGTGGTGTATGTGCCAGTGTTACACCTGATGAAACAGTGAAAAGCCCCACATTCAGCCTCTCCAACTCCAAGGGAACATTGGTTTCCAGTCAATGCATCCCTCCTGGCTTTCTCAGGGGATGCCTCGGTCTGGAATTTTAGAATCTCTGAGAAGGAAGGTCATTTCTAAAACTGACTGGGATGCATAGGGCACAAACTTTAGCACAAAATCTTGAAATCCCATTAGGACAAATTCTATCTACAACGAAATCAAACTGTGCAGTTTTCCCCCAGAATCAAAGCCATGGAATAGTTCTAAAGCGAGGACAACATTCCAGCCCCTGCCTCATTGGACTAACCCTTGTGTTAGCCCACAGATGTACTGATAAGACTAGATAAGGTGACAACCAAGCTGGGAAGGGGAAGAAGGGCCATTTATTTTAGAAGGAGACCCCTATGTCTACCTTCACATGGGAGGCGCAAGGTGAGACAGGTTGCCCAAGGAGCATATCGCAACCCCCTTGCCCCTTGTGAGGCAGGGTAATGTGTGGCCGCCAAACTAAGCTCTTTACTTGGCAAGCTACCAGGCATCTGGGACAGACAACTGGGTCACCATGCCCCTGTGACATCAACACTGTTCAGACACTGGAGCAACTAAGACAGGAATTTGATCCAAAGATTGGTTTTGGACAACCACACTCAGACTGGAAGGCTGGGCCCCTGAAAAAGATCTGTCTCGCCAGCTGGCCAAAATAAATACGTGCAAAAAGAAAAGAAAAGGGGAGAAAAGCAGATTATGAAAAGTTTTTCCAGACATGCAATTCTAAACCGAAAGTCCAGATATGCACTTTAGAAAAAAAAATGCCCTAGTCTTTTAAACTATACATCTCTGGGAACAACCTTATTTTACTTTAAAATTGCTTTAATTCAGAAAACTGACATAGAGCGAGTTCAATAACTTATATGCCTTTATGTAGAAGCTTTATTATTCTGAACATTAAAGCACATTAATACAAGACTGAAATGCATGTCAGTTGATTATTACCAATATAAAACATGCATGACTACCTTCTATATCCTGGTAGTTAGCACTGACTTTTTGTTGTAAATTACTGAAATCCATGTTCACTTTTAAAATGTTTCTTCTTGAGGGGTCAAATTTTCCCCCAATATTGTTTACTTATTTCAATAAACATGCATCAAATACCTACTCTTTGCTGTGCAATTCATTACTGAATTCAAGACATCTTGGCTTTTATGTCGAGGAGAAGAAGAAGAGAAAGAAAATGAAGTTCCCAAGGGGAATTAGTTTATGAGACTTGATTGTTCACAATGCTAATCTTCATGTAACTTAGAAAAGTGCATGTCAAATTTGGAAAGGTTTTAATACTCCCATTAAGAAGACATGGGCATAGTTTTGCTTCTGTTCATAATGAATATTGTCATCTTATTGTATTTGCAAATGGTAGCATGCATTGGTTGTTTTTGATCCCACAGTCTCAAATAAAGACAATATCAGTGAAACAAAATTATCCAGAATAATATAGTAATGATTATGTGCTAGAAGTTTAACAGCAGCAATATTAACTAGTAAGTAGACCATTTGAAAGTAAAGTCTTCAGTGATAGAGAAGTAGTTCATCAAAATACTGTAATACTATGGAAAATGGAAAATATATTCTTATAATTAACTGCTGTATTCCCCTGTTCTAATACTCCGGGGCCTAGGAGAGCAGAATGTTTACAGCCGGTATTAGCATCCATATCCTAAATAGCTTTTTAATGACACTGTTCTTCTTTGGTTAAATTATGTCACATAAAACCTCCCAGAGAAATTAAAAAAAAAAAAAAAACAGCACAGCAATGAATGAGACACATAAAGTTCCTAAACTCCTTCCAGGGCCTTGCTGATACCTTGCCCATTACTGAACCAGCATACGTTCAAGGCAGCCACTCTCACCTTTCTAATGAGCATCTTTTGGGAATCACAACTGTCATAAAAGAAAAGAGATCTTATTAACCAAGAAAGTCCATAGTCCATGTAAGCCTCACACATTAAATATTGCATAATCCATTCACTAGGGAGCAGTAAAGATCAATATTCTAAGTACGATAATCTCAGATAAGCTTAAATGAATGCTTTTATATTTGTATAATGATGGCACACTTTGAACCCTAAATTATGAGTGAACTTTTAATACAAAGCACATAAACACCATCCCTTATTTTTGACAATTTATTTAAAACTGTTAATTATGCCTTTGATGCCTGACCCATTTATACATGAGTTATACTATAAATGAAAGCCAAAGGGAAGATGCCTTTACTTGGGTACCACATAGCATAACTAATTTTCCATATCAAAGGACACTTATACTTTTTTGTGACAAATTGAGATCGGTTGTTGAGGGGCTCAGGAATATCAATCTTAATGTAACCTGCCCAGGTAACTGTTTATTACCAAATCTCTGTATGCAAATAGCTAAAAATACCTTGTTTTGAAAATTCACAAATCAAAGAAATGTGGATTATAGGGGGTGAATAAAACAAAGACTTTCAAAAACAAATCCATTCATGTTGTATTGATGCTGGATCTATAGGCTTCATAGGTTTACTTATGTCTTAATATCTGCTTACCCACATCAATCATGTCTGGCTTTGTGGTAAAGCTCAGATTCTTTACATTTCTTTAACAGTGTCTAGTACAATATGATACCCATATAATAAGAAGCTTTGATGATGGTTACAAATCCCCAGTAAAACTCCCAGTTACCACAAGGGTATCTTACAAATAAAACATTTCTTAACAAACTTGTAGTCACCAATAAAAAGGATTCTAGCACTGACTTGTCACTATTTTTAAGTACTCTTTCAGTCAGAAGGAAACTCTTCTGAGTAATGTAGTATTTCTCTAACTTGAATGCACAGAGATAGCACCAAGAGATTCTGATTCTGATTCTGATTCTGATTCTGATTCTGATTCTGATGACCCTGGGGTGAGGCTCAAGACTCTGAGTTTTTAACATGCTCCCAGGTGAGGCCAGTGCTGCTGGTCCAGGAACTACACTTTGTGTAGCCAAAACAGAATTATTTCTGGAAAACCAGTACAAAACCTCAGCACCCTATTGGAGCATTCCTTGGATTTTCATTTACCTAACTTCTCAGCAAAATTAAAGAACAACTATCATTGCTGTGAAGACTGATCCTTCGAGTGGAAAACATAAAGCATTAACAGTCTAGCTCTAATTTAAAGGAATTAAATATATCTTTGCCTCACTGAAATATTCACTCATTAATCAAACATGTGCTCAGCATTAATGAAGTGCCACTGTCAGGCAAGGCAGAATAAAAAATGGTGCAAACCTTGTATTTAAGGAGTCTTCAGTATGATAGGAAAGATGAAACATCTTCCCCAAACACAATTATCTACACCCCTACATAGAAAGGAATCAGTATCCTCAAACAAGTGGAAAGCTGGGGGGTGGGGAGGGGCCAAGGAGAGAAACAGAGTGAGCTCACCGTTGTGTAAATCAAGATTACCTGAAGGAGGTGGGAGTCACCCTCTGAAGGATGAGCTGGGCTGAACATATAGAGATGTAGAGTGAGGAATGGTCCCACACAAAGGTACAGATAGAAATTTGGGTATTTTTGGGGCGCCTGGGTGGCGCAGTCGGTTAAGCGTCCGACTTCAGCCAGGTCACGATCTCGCGGTCCCGGAGTTCGAGCCCCGCGTCAGGCTCTGGGCTGATGGCTCAGAGCCTGGAACCTGTTTCCGATTCTGTGTCTCCCTCTCTCTCTGCCCCTCCCCCGTTCATGCTCTGTCTCTCTCTGTCCCAAAAATAAATAAACGTTGAAAAAAAAATTTTAAAAAGAAATTTGGGTATTTTTGTTAATATTTTTATTTCTATAAACAAAATATTTAACATTTTAGAGCATGTTTTATTAAAGGTTTTTTTTTCAGGACTTCAAAGATTAGACTAGAACTTAAAGCTCTAGTGTTCACAAAGTGGGGTTTCTGAACCAGCAGCATTAGCAAGTTTTTGGTCCCCACCAGGGACGTATTGAATCAGAAACTCTGGACCAGGGCCTAGAATTCTAATGAAACAAGCTTTCCACAATAAAGTTGGAAAACTACTGGGCTAGACCTTCTCTGTTTCAGTCTGGATAGGAATCTTTCGGGAGCTTATTGAAATGCAGAGTCCTCAGCTCCACTCCAGAGAATCAGATTTAGTATAGTTGAGGGAAGGCCTCAAATATGCATTTTTAATAAGCATTCTAGCCAATTCTAAGTGAGCCACAGGCTCCATTTTGAGAAACACTGAGTTAGAGTCTCAGTACAGGGTATAAAGGAAAGAAAAGAGGTGTGAAGAGAGTCAACAAAAACAGGGAGAAAAGGAAGAAAAAGAAAATAAAAAAGTTCTGTGTTTATCAATATGAAACCAGCCAGTAAGCAAAGGGTTTGATTCTGAATGCTCTGGAAAAAAAACAAAAAACAAAAAAACAAAAAAACAAAACTAGATCCAGAAAGCTGATACCTAAGTAACTCACACATTTCATAAAGTTTGATGGACAGTTCTGGGAGGATTTTTCAATAGCCATAAACAATTCCTCTTTTATAACAGAGGTCTCTGAGTAGGACTCCTCTTGACATTACAAGTGTAGAGAAATCACTCAAGTTCTTCCCTGCTTGATGCCCAGGATAAGCCATTGCTGTTTTTAAAAGACTGTCATTTATTGCTTGTGGGTCACAGGAGAGTTGAATGGCAGAAATTATTCTTAAAGCCTCATCCGGTTTAGAAAGCTAGGTCAGCATTAGCCATTTTTTCTTAGAGAGACTGTTCTTTTTTTTTATAAACTTTAAGGGGTAGATCTCAGAGAGACTTAGTATCTAGAAAATAAAGTTCTAGTTCAGTAGAAGCCACAACCTATAGCATAGTGAGGTTAGTTACTAGGTTTTTAAGGTCGAATTGTACTTTCTAACCTTCTTCATTTTAAGATGAAACTGTATTGCCACTTTGGGTCTACATTATTCCAAACAGAAGACAGGACATGGAATTCCTGAAGTTCTCAAGGAACCATACAATTTCTGGGGTGTCAAGAGACAGTGTTTCCAGGGCACAGATCCCCCTGAGACTTGCAGACCGCGGACAGGCACTTCTCCGTATTAGATGTGGCCTCAGTGTCTGTCCTTCCTTAGGCCCCTTAGACTCAGGTAAAGAGCAAAGGCTTTGCAGTCAGATTGTTTGACCCCTTCGTTGATGTGTGACTTTAAGCAAATTACCTAATCTGCTTCTGCCTCAGTTTTCTCATCTATAAAATGCGATGTTAATTATAAGAACTTCATGGAGTGGTTGTAATAATTAAAGAGATAATACATATAGAGAATTTAGAAAAGGTCTTGACAGTTTGTAAGCACTTAAATGTTATTATTCTACATATTTTATATAGCTTAAAATGGATCTAAGGAGACATGAAGATAGCACTTAAGACATTAAATAAAAATATAGGTACCATGGAAAGTTCTTTGAGAACTGAATTACTCTAGTTAGTCATAAAGACTTTCAATCAGAATCCTAAAAAAAACCAAAAAAACAAAAAACAACTCAAAGAGAGGAGCTTCAGTCTTTTTTATCTGACTTTATTGGTATTTTCATTCCAAAGTATTCCTGAAACAGCATTTCTCAAATTTATCAGGTTTCCTGGGTTTGTATTATGATTCTTTCCTTAAATGTGGGAACTTAACAATAGCCAAATCATGGAGAGAGCCTAAATGTCCATCCACTGATGAATGGATAAAGAAGATGTGGTTTATATATACAATGGAATACTACTTGGCAGTGAGAAAGAATGAAATCATGCCATTTGCAGCAACATGGATGGAACTGGAAGGTATTATGCTGAGTGAAATAAATCAGTCAGAGGACAGATATAATATGTTTTCACTCATCTGTGGATCCTGAGAAACTTAACAGAAGACCATGGGGGAAGGGAGGGGAAAAATAGATACAAACAGAGAGGGAGGGAGGCAAACCACAAGAGACTCATCAATACAGAGAATTAACTGAAGGTGGACAGGAGGGGGTGGGGAAGAGGGACAATGGGTGATGGGCACTGAGGAGGGCACTTGTTGGGATGAGCACTGGGTGTTGTATGTAAGCCAATTTGACAATAAATTATATTTAAAAAATGTGGGACCTTGATGGGCCACTTAATATCTCTGGACCCAAATTTCCTCATCTGTAAAATGGGCTCACGGGCACCCGCTGTGGAGGAAGCCTCAGGAACAATGTTGCTGTGTTGCTGTGGTGGTGGATGTTGCGACTATTTCATGGTCACCAGGAACAGAGAGTGAGTGCTGACCCCTACAGATCTGTGGTATATCCCCAAGCAGCCTTTCAAAAGGGAGCAATGTCTCCAAAGTCTCGTGCTTTACTGTTAAGATTTCATGTGAATTTTTAAAGTTCTATTCCATAACGAAGCTGTATCTTTTTATGTGAAAATGCTTAAATTGCTTTCCAGTTAAATTACTTAAATTTCTCTCTCTTCTCTCCCTCTAACATTCCCCAAGTACAATAGATATTCACTGGCTACCCACTTATTCCCTGGTGTAAAGACATCCCAGGTTCAGAACCCTAGAGGAAAGTTCTATTCAAAACTCACATTTTCATAACCACGCTGCAATGAGAAGTCTAGTGTATTAAGCTATTTTCTAGATTGCCAAGGATTTTCAGTTCTCCAACATTCTTCCCCCACCTTGACTACTTACTGTCAAAGATCCAATATAGTAAACATACGGCATAGGAATTGAAAGCGGGAGATGCAATACTAGAAGCCAGCATCCTGCGGAGATGAGAACGCACTGCAAAGCTATTACACAACTCATACATTATTCAGCATAAATTGCACCCAGAAAAATTGTGTTGAGATGTTTCCCACATTACAAAGGCTCAGAGTTGTACTATAGAATTTGCAAATTTTCTGAACAGGGCTTCAAGAATTTAATAAAATCATTGTTATTTTTAAGGAAAGGAGATCTCGTCTCTGGTTTTTGTGTAATAAATCACCTTAACTTAGACACTAAAATTCTTATCTTGGTCTTCAAATTCAAAGAGAAATTTGTTCCTAGCTTATAAAGCAAACATACCTAGGGGCGTCTGGGTGGCTCAGTTGGTTGAGTGTCTGGCATCAGCTCAGGTCATGATCTCACAGCTCGTGAGTTTGAGCCCCACATCAGGGTCTGTGCTGACAGCTCAGAGGCTGGAGCCTGCTTCAGATTCTGTATCTCCTTCTCTCTGCCCCTCCCCTTGCTCATGCTTTGTCTCTCTCTCTTTCTCTCAAAAATAAATAGACATTAAAAAAATTTAAAGCAAACATACCTAAATGGCAGTCTTCCAGTCTAATAAATTCTGAATATTTTAATTTATAACAAGCTTTAAAAAAAAACTTACTACTGTGCAACAATCATAATGCCATAAATCATGAAGTTAAATTCTCAATTACTTTTTCTTTCTCCAAATAGAAGTCAAGCTAAGTTGATTCATAGATTTACAATGGTCTCCTATGGGAAATTTATAGAAAAAAGAAATATTTCAATATTTCATGCAGTGTAATTAGGGATCTATCCCTTTGGCCTTAGAACCACATAAATAAAAATAATACTTTAAAGTGTTTATATATATATATATATGTGTGTGTGTGTGTGTGTATACATATATATGCACAATAAATGGAATTGTCTAGCCTACTAACCAACTGAGGTAAGATTAAGGAGAATTTTTCTATCTGGAATGTAAATGATGCTTTTTTCCACTTAGTGATTTATTGCTTGTAAGTGATGGTTATAAAATTACAAGTATCATCAGCATAAACCACTAGTCAGCTAAGCTTCCTTTCTCTATTATTTGTGTCATGAAGTTGACACAGATATGTTGAGGCAAAGTTTTCAGTGATTAATATTTTTTTTTCTTTTCTTCGGGGGCTTGGAGATCTTTCTACCTGCAGAGAAGCAAGAGCTCTAAAGTAAAGCAAAATCTTTTTTTTTTTTTTTCATGGCAGCACTGTCAACAATAGCCAAATTATGGAAAGAGCCTAAATGTCCATCAACTGATGAATGGATAAAGAAATTGTGGTATGTATACACAATGGAATACTACGTGGCAATGAGAAAAAATGAAATATGGCCCTTTGTAGCAACGTGGATGGAACTGGAGAGTGTTATGCTAAGTGAAATAAGCCATACAGAGAAAGACAGATACCATATGGTTTCACTCTTATGTGGATCCTGAGAAACTTAACAGGAACCCATGGGGGAGGGGAAGAAAAAAAAAAAAAAAAAAAAAGGACGTTAGAGTGGGAGAGAGCCAAAGCATAAGAGACTGTTAAAAACTGAGAACAAACTGAGGGTTGATGGGGGTGGGAGGGAGGGGAGGGTGGGTGATGGGTATTGAGGAGGGCACCTTTTGGGATGAGCACTGGGTGTTGTATGGAAACCAATATGTCAATAAATTTCATATATATAAAAAAAAAAAAAGTAAAGCAAAATCACCACACAAGTACATGCAAACTAATACCTTATCCTTTTGCAAATAAATTAAAATTGTGGTGCTGGGAAGATAAAAGTCTTCAAACACAGGCTTAAACAGCAAAATTTTATATTTCTTTATAAATTTAAGTGACTACGATCGCCACACTATGTATTTTAGGGAAAAAAATTTTAAGGCTGTTTTTTCAAAGAGATGGTCACAGTACAAACGTGGACTGAGAATTTTGTGGGCAGGAACTGCCTGAGCCAGTTGCACCTGCAAAGGAGGCCTGCCTGCCAGCTCTAGCTGAGTCCATTGTAGGCTCCCAGGGAAAAAGAGCAACATGCATCTTTCATAGTCTTTTCTCTTTTTTTAAGTTTAGTTATTTTGAGAGAGAGAGAGAGAGAGAGAGAGAGAGAGAGAACACAGTGAGCAAGTGGGGGAGAGGCAGAGAAAGAGAGAGAGAGAGACAGAGAGAGAGAGAGAGAGGATCTCAAGCAGGCTCTGCATCATCAGCACAGAGCCCTATGCAGGGATCAAACTCACAAACCATAAGATCATGACCTGAGCAGAAATTAACAGTCTGACACTTAACCAGTTGAGCCACTCAGGTGCCCCAGCACAAACTTTCTGAAGGAAGGAAGGAAGTAACTAAAAATTTGTTATAGTCTCTTATTCACTATACCTAATTGGGTTTTAACTTAATTATGTCATAGCATCATCCAATTATAAAAATTACAATGATTATCCTGAGATGTTGATACATCGTGATTTCATTTTGCCCTCATCACCTTGACAAGAGTTGTTGTTCAGCTGTTATTTTTATAGCAGGCTGACTTCATTCATCACATCTTGAGTTTTTCTAACTTCATTTTCTAAAGTTATTCATCTCATCTTGTGGTTTTCAGGGTGCTGTGTGTATATGTGTAAGTTAGGCATTGTAAAAGCTGTGGTTCTAAAGACCTCTCTACTCACAGGAAAGGTTAAATAAGAATAGCATTGATGTCATTGCTTTGCCTTTTGAAGATTCTGGGCTTGCCTAGAATCTCACAGCATGCTCACTTTATCATAGAAATGAATAGTAAAATGTAGCCATAGTGTGTTGGGTCATATTGTCCTGCAGGACATAATGTTCAGGCTTGTGTTTTGTTTAAGTAAGTTCATCAAATATTTATGAAGCACCTGCTGTGTGCCAGGAACTGTGATAAGCATTGGTGAGGTAGCAGTGAACAAGGTAGACCTAATCCTTGCCCTTGTAGAGTTTGAGTAGTGGGGAAGACAGTGATTAAACAAGGATGTACGGATATGAAGCATGTTCCAGAGAGTAGGTGATAGTGCTGTGGAAGGGGAGAGCACAAATATCTAAGCCACCCCCCTGTGTAGGGAAAAAGTCTCTTTCTGAAAAAAATTAGCCATGAAAGGTAGGTGAGGAGAGGAACAGATGTTGGACATTGGGATCTCATCATGGATAGTCATAAAATGCCTGTTATTCTTGGAGATCAATGATTCTAAGACATTGACTAACATTTTTTATGCTCTGCTGGAAAACTTCTGGGAGTAAGACCTTGTTACTACAAAATGCTCCAAATACAGACTAACACTATCAAAGCACACAATTATTGCTTCAGGTTCTGATCTGCCTGTCCAGGTACCAGTCAACTTCTGCTTCTTGTTCTTTCTCTTTCCCTCCCCATCTCAATAGGGATTATTTGTTTTTCCCTCTCTCACTCTGATTACTCTTCCAGATGCACTCCAGGCACTAACACTATACAGTGTTTCCCAAATTGTAATATGAGAAACATTGACATAAGAAGAGATTCTTTCAGGTAGAACAAGGACAAACTTCTCATTATTTACACATTTATTTTTATAAATTCCTTATTTTAAGTAAATTCAATCAATATTAATAAGTCCACTAAAAGAAATATATAGAGTAAATAAAAATGAAACAAAGTTTGGGTAACATCATTATCCTAGAGGTACTCTAAATTGATTATGTAACCTTTTTGTACCTCGTATTTTTCTTCTGTAAAGTGGGAATAACAAGACCTCCATAGGTTATAATGGTGAAATGAAAATGTCCTTAAGCCATAACTGAGTTTCTGATACATAGTAGGTCTTTAACAAATGACAATTTCCTTTTTCTTCCCTCTCTTACTGCCTACATATTGAACTTCTACTTCCATTCTTATCTGGCTTTTATTTTATTTTTAGTTTTTTTTTTTTAACAGTTATTCATTTTTGAGAGACAGAGTGCAAGCAGAGAAGGGGAGAGAGAGGGACACAGCATCTGAAGCAGGCTCCAGGCTCCACGCTGTCAGTACAGACCCCCAACACGGGGCTCGAACTCACAAACCCTGAGATCATGACCTGAGCTGAAGTCGGATGCTTAACCGACTGAGCCACCCAGGTGCACCATCTGGCTTTTAATATTAAAGATAAAATACAAGGTATTGCCCATTGACTATATTTCAAATTAAAAGCTCAAGATAATCTTACTATTATCACACATTTATCTGAGGCTAGATTAGATATACAGATACATAGACACATTGACATGGATATAAATATATACATATATATACCAGGACAAAAGAAACATTAAAGACTGAAAATCCTTTTTCTGCACTAACGATCATTAGGCAGAAAGCTTTCATGTCACTACGATAAAGACTAATAGACTATGAATTAATCTTGTTTTATTTCTCTCTAGTGAAAAGGAGCAGAAAGAGCAGTGGCTTTTAAAGTAGAGTAAGCGTTGACTCTCAGCTCCACCATTTACTAGCTATGGATAACTCATCATATAACTCAATCTTCTTGAGTCCTGGTTTCCTCATCTAATGATACCTACTACCTCGCAAGACTGTTGACCAGGTAGAGACAAAGTATCTACGTTGCTTCAAGTAAGTGCTAAAAATCATGATTATTATAGTTATTATTTTCAACTTTGACCCACTTTGACCCATGACCAAACTATATAAATACCTCATTGCAGAAAAGATGCTATTACTCTGACTCCATTCATGAGAAAAGAAAAGCTCTAAATTGCTTTTTAAAAACTCTTTGAAACTATGTCAGTCAGAGTTCAGCTGTAGATAACAGAAGCCATTCTTGTAATTTTAAGAAGAAAGAGGTTTCATACAAAGTAATGCATGCTCACATCATTGTCAGAAGGTCCAGCAGGTTCTAGACTGAGCCATCAGAAGAGCAACACAAAAGTGGCCAAACTTGGGGAGTCTGCTCTGCCATAAAGAGAAATGTAGAAAATCAAGAAAAGGTCACAGAAGCTATTGGCTCCAGGAAAAATGTACAATTCATCCAGGATCAGAAAGACAGGGCCATGAGGGCTGGTTTCCGAATAAGGTTGCTAGATAAGATGCAGGACACCCATTTAAATTTGAATTTCAGATCAACAACAAAAAGATGTTTGGTGTAAGTGTGTCCCATACAATAGTCAGGACATACTTAGACTAAAAACTTTGTTGTTGATTTGAAATTCAAATGTAACTGGTTGTCATGTGTTCAACTAGGAGTCCTGAATTACCCCTTCTTTATCTGAAATTAAAATTCAACCAGGTGCCCTGTATCTTTATTTGCTAAATCTAGAGCTCTGCTCTAGAGCCACCCATAGCCGACCGTTTTAATATCAGCAGGAAGGTGTTTTGCATGATGCTGCCTCCATTTAGTCTCATGAGATTGTATCAGATTGGCAGAAACTAAATCACATCGGGAACTCTGGCTGCAAGGACATTTGGGAGACATAATCTTAGCTTTTCAGTCTCGGTATTATGGCAGACATGCAGGAGGTACAATGGAGTGTATGACAAGCAAACAATTCACCACAATATCTACACAGAAATATTGACTTACTGCATTTGTAATTTGTTTTATTTTAACAGATATATCTTGAACATCTCTTATTTTTTAGTCAGTATAAGTATTAGGGATGCAGCACTAAAGAAAATAACGATAATAAAATAATAATAATAATAATAATAATAATAATAATAATAATAATATCCTTGTCCTCATAGAGCTTAGGCTCTCATGGAGAAAAAAACAACAACAAAACCCCCCTGTAAGTTACAAAAATGTGTAAAAAATTGAAAGTAAAGGCTACTTGTAGTCCTACCATTCTTCTTCCATCTTAATGTAACAATAACAACAACAACAAAAGGTAAAACAATCTCCTTATCCTTTTTTCCCTCCAATTTTACTTCCCAGGGATAATCATCAGTAAAAGTTGTGAGTGTATGTGCACGTGCACATGTATTGTGAATAAGTTAAACCTGATCACTAAGTCCCATGATGGTGGGAGATATAGGCTCCATTCATCTGCTGAAGAAGTCAACGTTACTCAAGCTAAAAAGAAAAAGACGGAATCCAGACATGTCCTTCCTCTTCCCTTGAGGTCCTTCATGTCTGATTTAGCTCTCATGGCTTTCTGGAAGGCACTTTCTCCCTTGGTCTCCATCCTGCCTCTATCTTCTTCTATCTCTATCCTGCTGTGTCTCCTTCACCTGCCTTTATCTTCAGAGCAGACAGACTCACTCGGAGTCAGAGTGGAGCACATACAGGACAGGGCAAACCTCTCTCTGCAGAGAACTGATCAATTTTCATAAGTCCAGTTTTCATCTGGTGATGACAAAATGTCCTCAGTTCATTAACATGAGGCTGCCAGGAGATGAAAGGAATGAAGGGGTGGAACCTCTCTGTCAGTCTCCCCACACCAGCCCCACCTTATACGCCACACAGAGTTAGGTCTTAACTCCTTCTGGCTCCTTTATCTAGCACCAAAGATTTTTCATGTCTGACCACACGACCAGGTTTTCCTCCCACCATTTCCTCACAAAGACTCTGCTCCAGCCACTCTTCAAACATGCTTTATTTTCCCACTTCTGTCCCTGTCCTGACATTCAGTCTGTGTTGAGGGCCTAACAGTCCAACACCTCTGCCCATGCATGGGCACTTACCCCTGCTCAGGATCCAGCTTCAGTGCCTCTTCCTTGGTGATGCTGCCTCAGATTCATTCCTGCAGAAGCCAAACCTGAGACCAGGATTTGAGGGCCAGGGGGTTATTTAGGAGGAGGTTCCAGTAAGCTGGTGTCAGGAGGAGAGAGTGAGGCAAGGGTGAGGAAAGCCAACAAAGGGTATGTTATTGAGGAGGCTATATGGTGGGCAACTGGTGGAGGTGGGGGGAGAGTTTAAGCCGATTGGGGAAGTCAGGGAGAGGCGCCCACCTAACATCAAGGAGGCTGAAGTGTTTATCCTCCACCTTCCATCTGTCATTGCTGAAGGCTGCTCCTAGTGACATGAACTCCCTTCCAGTTCTGACCTGGCCTATGTGTGATCTGAGAGAAATGCCTCAGGTGGAAAGTGTAGGTGTGTGCAGTAGGATGCTGCCAGTGTGCACAGAAACTGGGTGCCGAGGGGATCTGGACAGGGGGACATGTGGCATTTTGACAAGTTAGACATGATTCCATTATGCTAGGATGGCCTTTGGTTTGTATCATTCCTGCTTCATGTTGTAAGTATTTGTGTGCAATCAGAAAAATATCTATATTAAATGACTAATTGCCTTAGCCTGGGTTACCCCAGAAAGCAGATCCAGAGGCAAATGCTCCTGTGGTCTGACTCTATCAAAAAGTGCAAACCCAGAAAAGTAGGAGCAGTGACAAGAGGGAGTGAGGCAGGGAAGACAGAAGCGCCAATACGAGGTATGTTTTAAAGCTGGCTGCCACGAGCGTCCTCCAGGAGGCTGTATACACCACTGAGTGTCTCGAGACATGCCACCAAGAGAAGGAAGGGAGAACAATCTATCGATTAGTTCCTTTCTCCCAGCATCAGAGGTGTATTTGACAGGGGCTCAGGCCCCTGCACATCCACGGTACAGCTGGGCGAGCACTGGGTGATCCCATGGCAATCCAACACCTCAGCACTAACAGAGATGCCCCAGGGCAGTGGGCGAAGCAGGAGGCAAGGGGCTCTCTGTGGGTGCAGGAGGTTGGTCTGAATCTCATCGAGGGTCTGGGCTGGATGGGACAAAAATATCTGGAGACAAATGAAGGCAAGAGATCCAAAGTGGTTTATTAAAATGTGTCTGGTTCACCAACTGAAACAATTCCCTAGGGATGACCCAATCCTCACATAAGCCCACATATCATGCCTGGAAGATTATCCTGAAATAGTGTGAAGCATCCAACCCCACAGTGGCTCACATATTAAAATCAACCTTCTATTGTGAAAATCTGGTACATCAAACTAATAATAATAATAATAATAATAATAATAACAAAAACAAAACAAAACAAAAACCAGAAACTGAGTAGATGGAGGTATTCTTTCCAACATGCCTGATGTCTCTGAGGGGCTAGAGATGTACAAGAACGAAGCGAAGAAGAAAAACAAGTGACTGAAGCAAATGTGAATGAATCCTTGTTTTTATCAGGAAGGTAAAGGAAAGGGCTTCTCTGGTTCACTCAAGGATCCTTCAAGGACAATCTATACAGAATTTTTACCTGTTTTTTTTTTAATTTTTTTAATGTTTATTTTTGAGAAAGAGACAGAGTATGAGCAGGGAGAGACAGAGAGAGAGGGAGACACAGAATCTGAAGCAGACTCCAGGCTCTGAACTCTCAGCGCAGAGCCCGACGCAGGGCTTGAACTCATGAACCGCGAGATCATGACCTGAGCCGAAGTTGGACATTCAACTGACTGAGCCATCCAGGCGCTCCCTTACCTGTTTTATTTATTCTCATTAACTTCTGTGAGCCGCTAATTATACGTGTATACAAATTTTTGATATATGTTTATGAAATTTGAATTAAAGAGGCAAAACGAACTATATTAAAGAAACAGGAGGGCCAAAATTTTTATAGGTGCTGTCCTGGCAGGGAGATAACATGTAAAAGAGAAACATGTTTATCTGGTGGAATGATGTAAGTAGCAGGAAAAATACAGGCCTGTACAGACATTATTTAAAGGAAGAGAGAGGAAATGTACTCAATTTCTTTACAGCTATCAGCTCTGTATTTATTTTTTTTTAATCTAGATACTGTTGAAAACATTATGAGTAGGTATTGATGAAAAGGTCAATGACCTTCTATAATCATGAAGTGTTATTTCAAAAGGAACTATTTTACTTTAAAAAATATCTTAGATGTTAATATTCCTTAAGAAACATTCTATTTATGTTTCCTCACCTTATGAGGAAATTCAGTTATTATTAGCTTTTCAAATATGCATAAAAATGATCTAGAAGCTTTATAATTAATATATAGTATAAATATATTGTTAAAATGCATTAAAGGGTTATGTAGATAACAAAACATAATGTATACAATAACGAAGATAGTGCAACCTTTTAAACAAAGAAGTTTCGATTTCTGGAAGAAGAGCTGTGTAGACTCCTGCAGAAAACATGGTCGGTGTAATCACATCACTGGGGCATACTCTTGAAGATCAAGTGCTTGAATATAGTCAGCCACGGCTTCCTCAATCAGACCTATTCTACCACGAACTTCTGCTCTGCGATTATATATGAGAGCATCATCAGGCTTCAAAGACAGGGCTGTAAAAGAAAAAAACATTTCAAGCTATGTTTTATGCTAACATTAGAAAATAGGCTCCTTTTTTAAAAATAAAAATTTTATAAGAACTTTAGTGTTATTTGAAAGCATTTTTCTTCAAATGTAAGTAATTATTTAGTAAGATTAAAAATATCAAATCTTTCTAAGGAAACTAACTTGGGGAACACTGTACAATGTCTTTCTTTGAAAGGCTGCCATTGTTTATGTATGGTTTCCCTAATAATTTTCTGTATCTCAGCTTACCCATGCTTTAAGCTGTTCCATAAAGGAATCAACATTGGTAGTATTAAAGATATAATATATAAAAACATTAATTCTTATGTAAGTTTACCTACACAAATAGACCTGATGACTTTCTCCTTTTGTTGTCAAAAACTAAACATATCAACAACCCCTGTGATCTTAGCCAAAAATTACAAAACAAAAATACCTCTACTTAGGTCTCCCTCGGCTAGTTCATATTGCTTTAAACAACAGTAGAAGTGTGCTCTGTTAAAATATACTGCAGCCCAAAAGGGACAGCTTTCAACCACATATGCAAAATCTTCTTTTGCTTCTTTGTATTTCTTCAAAATTGTATTTGCAATAGCTCGATTCATGGCAGCACATTCATTTTCTGGATCAAACTTCAAAGCCTTTGAGAAGTAGTCACTGGCCTACAAAATGTGAAGATGATGGTAATTTGAATATATTTCAATTGGAAGCTATATAGTAACTTGAAGCACTTTTGCTCTTAAGTTAAAATAAGGACATTGGCATACCAAGGGGACAGAGGAAGCATTTCATCCCAAATAGGGATGATAAAGAGGTGCATTGTCTGTAGATGATGTAAAAAAACAGTAATAAAAACAGCCAAAAGTCACTTTTGTTTTTGTTATCACCATGTGTTGGCAAATCTCGATAATGTCAGTGATAAAACACTACTCCTTGCTGAGGTGAAATGCTCTACTACCGACCCCTGAAATCCCACATCCCTGTACCACACTAGAAGAAGGCAAAATATAAATTAGAAAAGAAGGTCACAACAAGATAAAAATATGTTGGAAAATTAACATTTTTCATATAAAAGCAGAGTATCTAAGAGCTACAGAGGTAAATGAATTTTAAAAATAAGGTTCTAGCTCTCTCTCTCTTCGGTATCTCGCCTCTGCGTCAGTGCAGGAAGCAGAGGAAGATGGCGGCGTAGGAGGACGCTGGGCTCACCGCGCGTCCTGCTGATCACTTAGATTCCACCTACACCTGCCTAAATAACCCAGAAAACCGCCAGAGGATTAGCAGAACAGAGTCACCGGACCCAAGTGCAGACGAGAGGCCCACGGAAGAGGGTAGGAAGGGCGGCGAGGCGGTGCGCGCTCCACGGACTGGCGGGAGGGAGCCGGGGCGGAGGGGCGGCTCGCCGGCCAAGCAGAGCCCCCGAGTCCGGCTTGCAAAAGCGGAGGGGCCTGACGGACTGTGTTCCGACAGCAAGCGCGACTTAGCGTCTGGGAGGTCATAAGTTAACAGCTCTGCTCAGAAAGCGGGAAGGCTGGAGGACAAAGGGAGGGTGAGCTGCGGAGCCCCCGGACGACAGAGCTCAGTTTGGCGGGGAACAAAGGCGCTCTCCAGCGCCATCTCCCCCGCCCATCCCCCAGCCAAAATCCCAAAGGGAACCGGCTCCGGCCAGGGAAATTGCTCGCTCCGCGCGAACACCCAACTCTGTGCTTCTGCGGAGCCAAACCTCCGGCAGCGATCTGACTCCCTCCGGCTGCACAGGGCCCCTCCTGAAGTGGATCACCTAAGGAGAAGCGAGCTAAGCCTGCCCCCCCTGCCGCCGTGCACCTTGCCTTCCCACCCCAGCTAATACGCCAGATCCCCAGCATCACAAGCCTGGCAGTGTGCAAGTAGCCCAGACGGGCCACGCCACCCCACAGTGAATCCCGCCCCTAGGAGAGGGGAAGAGAAGGCACACACCAGTCTGACTGTGGCCCCAGCGGTGGGCTGGGGGCAGACATCAGGTCGGACTGCGGCCCCGCCCACCAACTCCAGTTATACACCACAGCACAGGGGAAGTGCCCTGCAGGCCCTCACCACACCAGGGACTATCCAAAATGACCAAGCGGAAGAATTCCCCCCAGAAGAATCTCCAGGAAATAACAACAGCTAATGAGCTGATCAAAAAGGATTTAAATAATATAACAGAAAGTGAATTTAGAATAATAGTCATAAAATTAATCGCTGGGCTGGAAAACAGCATACAGGACAGCAGAGAATCTCTTGCTACAGACATCAGGGGACTAATGAACAGGCACGAGGAGCTGAAAAACGCTTTAAAGGAAATGGAAAACAAAATGCAAACCACCACGGCTCGGATGGAAGAGGCAGAGGAGAGAATAGGTGAACTAGAAGATAAAGTTATGGAAAAAGAGGAAGCTGAGAAAAAGAGAGATAAAAAAATCCAGGAGTATGAGGGGAAAATTAGAGAACTAAGTGATACACTAAAAAGAAATAATTTACGCATAATTGGTATCCCAGAGGAGGAAGAGAGAGGGAAAGGTGCTGAAGGGGTACTTGAAGAAATAATAGCTGAGAACTTCCCTGAACTGGGGAAGGAAAAAGGCATTGAAATCCAAGAGGCACAGAGAACTCCCTTCAGACGTAACTTGAATCGATCTTCTGCACGACATATCATAGTGAAACTGGCAAAATACAAGGATAAAGAGAAAATTCTGAAAGCAGCAAGGGGTAAACGTGCCCTCACATATAAAGGGAGACCTATAAGACTCGTGACTGATCTCTCTTTTGAAACTTGGCAGGCCAGAAAGAATTGGCACGAGATTTTCAGGGTGCTAGACAGCAAAAATATGCAGCCAAGAATCCTTTATCCAGCAAGTCTGTCATTTAGAATAGAAGGAGAGATAAAGGTCTTCCCAAACAAACAAAAACTGAAGGAATTTGTCACCACTAAACCAGCCCTACAAGAGATCCTAAGGGGGACCCTGTGAGACAAAGTACCAGAGACATCACTACAAGCATAAAACATACAGACATCACAATGACTCTAAACCCGTATCTTTCTATAATAACACTGAATGTAAATGGATTAAATGCGCCAACCAAAAGACATAGGGTATCAGAATGGATAAAAAAACAAGACCCATCTATTTGCTGTCTACAAGAGACTCATTTTAGACCTGAGGACACCTTTAGATTGAGAGTGAGGGGATGGAGAACTATTTATCATGCTACTGGAAGCCAGAAGAAAGCTGGAGTAGCCATACTTATATCAGACAAACTAGACTTTAAATTAAAGGCTGTAACAAGAGATGAAGAAGGACATTATATAATAGTTACAGGGTCTATCCATCAGGAAGAGCTAACAATTATAAATGTCTATGCGCCGAATACCGGAGCCCCCAAATATATAAAACAATTACTCATAAACATAAGCAACCTTATTGATAAGAATGTGGTAATTGCTGGGGACTTTAACACCCCACTTACAGAAATGGATAGATCATCTAGACACACGGTCAATAAAGAAACAAGGGCCCTGAATGAGACACTGGATCAGATGGACTTGACAGATATATTTAGAACTCTGCATCCCAAAGCAACAGAATATACTTTCTTCTCGAGTGCACATGGAACATTCTCCAAGATAGATCATATACTGGGTCACAAATCAGCCCTTCATAAGTTTACAAGAATTGAAATTATACCATGCATACTTTCAGACCACAATGCTATGAAGCTTGAAGTCAACCACAGGAAAAAGTCTGGAAAACCTCCAAAAGCATGGAGGTTAAAGAACACCCTACTCACGAATGAGTGGGTCAACCAGGCAATTAGAGAAGAAATCAAAAAATATATGGAAACAAACGAAAATGAAAATACAACAATCCAAACGCTTTGGGACGCAGCGAAGGCAGTCCTGAGAGGAAAATACATCGCAATCCAGGCCTATCTCAAGAAACAAGAAAAATCCCAAATACAAAATCTAACAGCACACCTAAAGGAAATAGAAGCAGAACAGCAAAGGCAGCCTAAACCCAGCAGAAGAAGAGAAATAATAAAGATCAGAGCAGAAATAAACAATATAGAATCTAAAAAAACTGTAGAGCAGATCAACGAAACCAAGAGTTGGTTTTTTGAAAAAATAAACAAAATTGACAAACCTCTAGCCAGGCTTCTCAAAAAGAAAAGGGAGATGACCCAAATAGATAAAATCATGAATGAAAATGGAATTATTACAACCAATCCCTCAGAGATACAAACAATTATCAGGGAATACTATGAAAAATTATATGCCAACAAATTGGACAACCTGGAAGAAATGGACAAATTCCTGAACACCCACACTCTTCCAAAACTCAATCAGGAGGAAATAGAAAGCTTGAACAGACCCATAACCAGCGAAGAAATTGAATCGGTTATCAAAAATCTCCCAACAAATAAGAGTCCAGGACCAGATGGCTTCCCAGGGGAGTTCTACCAGACGTTTAAAGCAGAGATAATACCTATCCTTCTCAAGCTATTCCAAGAAATAGAAAGGGAAGGAAAACTTCCAGACTCATTCTATGAAGCCAGTATTACTTTGATTCCTAAACCAGACAGAGACCCAGTAAAAAAAGAGAACTACAGGCCAATATCCCTGATGAATATGGATGCCAAAATTCTCAATAAGATACTAGCAAATCGAATTCAACAGCATATAAAAAGAATTATTCACCATGATCAAGTGGGATTCATTCCTGGGATGCAGGGCTGGTTCAACATTCGCAAATCAATCAACGTGATACATCACATTAACAAAAAAAAAGAGAAGAACCATATGATCCTGTCAATCGATGCAGAAAAGGCCTTTGATAAAATCCAGCACCCTTTCTTAATAAAAACCCTTGAGAAAGTCGGGATAGAAGGAACATACTTAAAGATCATAAAAGCCATTTATGAAAAGCCCACAGCGAACATCATCCTCAACGGGGAAAAACTGAGAGCTTTTTCCCTGAGATCAGGAACACGACAGGGATGCCCACTCTCACCGTTGTTATTTAACATAGTGCTGGAAGTTCTAGCATCAGCAATCAGACAACAAAAGGAAATCAAAGGCATCAAAATTGGCAAAGATGAAGTCAAGCTTTCGCTTTTTGCAGATGACATGATATTATACATGGAAAATCCGATAGACTCCACCAAAAGTCTGCTAGAACTGATACATGAATTCAGCAAAGTTGCAGGATACAAAATCAATGTACAGAAATCAGTTGCATTCTTATACACTAACAATGAAGCAACAGAAAGACAAATAAAGAAACTGATCCCATTCACAATTGCACCAAAAAGCATAAAATACCTAGGAATAAATCTAACCAAAGATGTAAAGGATCTGTATGCTGAAAACTATAGAAAGCTTATGAAGGTAATTGAAGAAGATTTAAAGAAATGGAAAGACATTCCCTGCTCATGGATTGGAAAAATAAATATTGTCAAAATGTCAATACTACCCAAAGCTATCTACACATTCAATGCAATCCCAATCAAAATTGCACCAGCATTCTTCTCGAAACTAGAACAAGCAATCCTAAAATTCATATGGAACCACAAAAGGCCCCGAATAGCCAAAGGAATTTTGAAGAAGAAGACCAAAGCAGGAGGCATCACAATCCCAGACTTCAGCCTCTACTACAAAGCTGTCATCATCAAGACAGCATGGTATTGGCACAAAAACAGACACACAGACCAATGGAATAGAATAGAAACCCCAGAACTAGACCCACAAACATATGGCCAACTCATCTTTGACAAAGCAGGAAAGAACATCCAATGGAAAAAAGACAGCCTCTTTAACAAATGGTGCTGGGAGAACTGGACAGCAACATGCAGAAGGTTGAAACTAGACCACTTTCTCACACCATTTACAAAAATAAACTCAAAATGGATAAAGGACCTAAATGTGAGACAGGAAACCATCAGAACCTTAGAGGAGAAAGCAGGAAAAGACCTCTCTGACCTCAGCCGTAGCAATCTCTTACTCGACACATCCCCAAAGGCAAGGGAATTAAAAGCAAAAGTGAATTACTGGGACCTTATGAAGATAAAAAGCTTCTGCACAGCAAAGGAAACAACCAACAAAACTAAAAGGCAACCAACGGAATGGGAAAAGATATTTGCAAATGACATATCGGACAAAGGGCTAGTATCTAAAATCTATAAAGAGCTCACCAAACTCCACACCCGAAAAACAAATAACCCAGTGAAGAAATGGGCAGAAAACATGAATAGACACTTCTCTAAAGAAGACATCCAGATGGCCAACAGGCACATGAAAAGATGTTCAGCGTCGCTCCTTATCAGGGAAATACAAATCAAAACCACACTCAGGTATCACCTCACGCCAGTCAGAGTGGCCAAAATGAACAAATCAGGAGACTATAGATGCTGGAGAGGATGTGGAGAAACGGGAACCCTCTTGCACTGTTGGTGGGAATGCAAATTGGTGCAGCCGCTCTGGAAAACAGTGTGGAGGTTCCTCAGAAAATTAAAAATAGACCTACCCTATGACCCAGCAATAGCACTGCTAGGAATCTACCCAAGGGATACAGGAGTACTGATGCATAGGGGCACTTGTACCCCAATGTTCATAGCAGCACTCTCAACAATAGCCAAATTATGGAAAGAGCCTAAATGTCCATCAACTGATGAATGGATAAAGAAATTGTGGTTTATATACACAATGGAATACTACGTGGCAATGAGAAAAAATGAAATATGGCCTTTTGTAGCAACGTGGATGGAACTGGAGAGTGTGATGCTAAGTGAAATAAGCCATACAGAGAAAGACAGATACCATATGGTTTCACTCTTATGTGGATCCTGAGAAACTCAACAGGAACCCATGGGGGAGGGGAAGGGAGAAAAAAAAAAAAGACGTTAGAGTGGGAGAGAGCCAAAGCATAAGAGACTGTTAAAAACTGAGAACAAACTGAGGGTTGATGGGGGGTGGGAGGGAGGGGCGGGTGGGTGATGGGCAGTGAGGAGGGCACCTTTTGGGATGAGCACTGGGTGTTGTATGGAAACCAATTTGTCAATAAACTTCATAAAAAAAAAAAAATAAATAAAAATAAAAATAAGGTTCTAAACCATACCATTAAGGGATAAAACCTTAGTTACACTATGAAAGTTGAGAAGAAGGAAGAGAGAGGAAAAAAATCAACTTGTCAAGAAGACCAAAGACTCTAGATTATTCTCTACTCATCATCAAGCTGAAAGGAACACTTCAAAGTGTGATCTGTACACTGGTTTTGAGGTCTTAGTTTGAGAATCATTTGCTACAGGTCTGTAAAGAGCTTAAGTACAGAAACTAAGAGTAAACTGTCAGTAACTTCTAAAGCACTTTGACGCAGCTATGACATTCCAGCACATAAACATATTTCTAGTAACTTGTTTATATTGTCTTAGCAACATATTGATCAATAAATTGGAAACTTTTAAAATAGTCCTTCACCACAACTCACCTCAGATGCTCATTAGACACCCTACTACTCAAGATAGGAGTGTCTTCTCTAATTCCATGATGGATAAAAATTTGGACCCTACTTTAAAACTTACTTCGCTTAAAGGAAACGTCGTTTTTAACAATACAGACTGTTCTCCGATTTTTTACCACTCAGTTTTTCCCAACACACCACAATCTTGCTTCTCTCTGTCTCCCCCTATTTTGTGAGTTCTGCTCTTGCTGAGGCTGCAGATGTCCTCAAACCCAATGAACACTTTCTAGTTCTTTTCTTTCATGACATTTCTGTGGCATGGACACTTCTGATCTTTGCTTCCTTCGTAAAATTCCCTGTCCTTGAGACAGAATGTCCCCTTGGTTTTTCTCTTACCCCTCTAATGATTTTCTCTGTCTCCTTCACTGAACTATGTTTCTCTGTGTATTACAGGGATTCATGAGTGAAATGAAACACTGGTAGCATGGTATCCAGGAGCCCAGACCATGGAACCAGATTTCTGGATTCAAATCCTGGCTCTACCACTTGTTATCACCATGTCTTTGGATGAGTAACTAAAACTCCTTTTGCCCCCAATTTTCTCATCTGTAAAATGGAAGTAACAAATAGAACTCTACTTCCAGTGCTCAATTAGGGTTGTGAGGTTCATATGTAAAGTACTGAGAATGATATTCAAAACACTAATTATTTTCTATTCAATTATTACTGATAAACCATTTTTTCCCAGTGTCTACAAATGGAGAGACGACATAGCCCTAAGGCAATTCTCTGTGAACTTTGCTACCTCTGATGACTTTTAAGAGGCAATTAGATCAAGATTGTGTAACCCATCTTGTTCCTGGATGGAACTGTTCTATGTGGCAGATAAGTGCAGTTTAAGGATCTACTAAAATGGTGACAGAAATGACATCCTTCTCTGAAGAGCTTGAAGAGAATTCACTCCCGAACAGAAGACTGGACTCAACAATCATCAGAAATGAGGCAAGGAAATGACTCTAAGCAGGGCCAAGACTTTCTTCAAAAAGTAATTCAGGCTTCATTTTAGTTAACCAGTAAATAATCAATAAAGCTCACACTATTCTACATCACAAAAGCATGACTTCAATCAAGTAGGAGCAAATGCTTACTTAAGCTACAATAAAATAATTCAGTAACACACAATAATGTACCTGTGAACAATGTAACTTTCTATCATAGCTTCCAAAATATATTACTTAGAAAATAAAAGCCCATACATTTAATGAGGTTACTTGCAGTATAGGAGTAATAGTTATGAAGCAATTAAAGGTCAAAGACACCTACTGCAAAGATGGCCTTGATTTTTTAACAATTCATCTAATGCCATAATATCTGTAATTAAAAAGCAGATCTAGTTACTTTTTAAGTCACCCATACTTCATGATGTATGTACGTAGCTCATCCAAATGTGATTTAAAATGATTAAGTCACTAATTAATGATAAAAGAAGCCAAACATATAATACACACACACACACACACACACACACATATGTGTGTATATATATATACACATATATATGCGCATATATATGTATACATATATATGCGCATATATATTAAGTCTCTAGAGATTATTTGATCTGTTGAAGGACGCTTTTTCCTGCCCCTAAATCTTCCTTTCAGTATAGTTAGAAACAAAGTTTGAGGAGGTGGGGAGGAGGAAATAGAAGCCACTTTCTCCACAAAAAGGCTTCAAGCATACTAAAATAGCTGCATAATTACTGTCAAAGTCTGCTTAACTCTGGAGAGGGTGTGCTCTGTGAAGCCTAAGTATCCAGCATATCAGGAAAGAGGACAAAATACATTTTAAATGAAATATTCACCCAGCTAATGAGTCCCTAGTGCCAGGAAAACAGAGCCATACTTAAAAAAAAAATCAAGGATCAAATACACCTTAAATCTAACTAGTTTCATCCTAGTTATTAAAGGCAAGTTTAAAAGATTGGAATCTCCCTCCCGTGTGGATCTTAAACATTTATGGGAACAGAAAACTGACCTGGTCATTTTATTTATCTTTATCTCACTAACTAACTCCACAATGCAGGGAAACATTGCTAGGACCCAGACAAAGACGGTCTAAGATTGATGAAGTTTAAGGCAACTGACCTTGGCTTATCAACCTGGGAAACATTAGCCTCCCAGCTGTCCATTGAGGTCTGAGCTACAACAATCTCATTCACACCTCATAGAATTATACCTTCAATAATTCTCTGTCCCGGAATTTAGCTTCACTACTGAGGTCAATGAATCTCATCACAGGGCTTGGTGTCCAGGGTCATGATCTAACTTGGGAAAAAATAAGACCTAAATAAACCAAGGCAATGGCAGTAGAACAGAATGGAGGGCACATATCTGAGGGAAAAAAATCAAGAAGCAAAACTGACAGGATTAGATAACTGATGGATGAAAGAAGTTCGGAAGAGAAAGATACGGTTGATGCTGATGTCTCTACTCAGGTGACCTGATGGAAGATGACATCTTGAACTGAGAGAGGATCTATATGAAGAAGAGCTCGACAAGAGGTAGGGGATAGCGAGATCAATCCAGTTTGGGCTCTAATGTACTTGGAAAATATCCAGTTTTAGCAACTGGTGATATATATGAGTTAGGAGATCATGATCTGAGCTGAAATCAAAAATCGGATGCTTCCCTGACTGAGCCACCCTGCCACCCACTTCCACAACCCTTCTATTCAAGGCTCTGTCTCTGCTGCTGTGACAGTGTTCTTGCCAAAATCATCAGTGACTTCCTCCATCCTCCTCTTTCTTGACCTCTCCCAGCAGCATTTGCCACAGGACACTTTTCCCTTCTTAAAGCCCATTATTCTCAAGGTATTATCATAATCTCCTACTTTTCTTCTCATCATCCTAGCCGGGTGCTCCCTTCTCAGTCTACTTTCTGGTATCTCCTCTCTGCTTTGCTCTTAAACACTGGTGCTACCACAGGGCTCGCTCCTCAAAGCCCTCTCTCCAGCTATACTACCTGCCCAGGTGATCTCATCTCATATAGTCCCACATATATGCTTATACTGATATAATGCTTATGTGAGACTGTACTAGATGTTTGTCACTACTAATATTTTTCTTGTTTATTTTCTATTTCTTCCTCCAATAAAAAGTAAGCTACATCAGAAAAGAAGCCTTCCTTATCTTGTTCAGCTCTGTATCCTCAGGGTTATTATTAATGCCTCACACATGGCAGGTACATTATAAGTATACGGAGGTTGAAGAGATGAAGAGCTAGTGGAATCAGAAAATATTTGCTGAACTTTTCCAGCAAAATAAAGAGAAGAACGATAGCTCTTGGTATATAAAGATGCCCCACAGGTCATTTTATTCAGGGATACGGAGGCAGTCTTGGATGTCAGAGGAGAACACTGAGGCTATAGTTCTCAGAAAATACAAGCAATAAAAACAAGTTTTTAAAATGAGTACATCATCTTAGAAGGTAAGGGTTGTGAAAAGTTCTAAGAAACACAGAGCTTGTAGTGGAATGCTTCCTAGACCAGGTAGGCTTAGAAAGGACATTTTGCAGTCTTTTGCCATAGCATCAAGGTGAGCAGAACTTAGAAAGCTACCATGGCCCATCACCCTGCTTCCCACAAGAGGCTCTGCTGTTAGTCCAGGAACAAGATGTATCTCATTCAAATGTGAGTTAACAGAGAAGCAATTTGCCTGCCTTCATTGTAAAAGCCAAGGATGAAAAGTAATAGCTTAATTTTTGGAAAGATTATAAAAACTCCGTAGAAAAAAAAAAGTATTGTTACAATGTAGAGAAAAATTATAATGTAACATTTCAAAACAAACTAGAAAAAAATGCTAAGGGAGCAATTGTGTTTAAGAAAAAAATAAACAAATTCTGAAGGATATCAGAAAAGACATGGCTAGGAAGGCATGACATAGAAATCAGATGAAAAAAAAAAAATTTAAGGTCCACGGGGGATAACAGAGATCTCAGAAAACACAGGAAATATTTAGAAGAGAAATGTAAAAAAAGCAAAGAAATGCAACAGAAATTAAGAAATTAAAAAACATAAGAAAAAATAATTGGTATATAGAAGTCAGAGGGCATCTTATATATAATAATTGGCATTCATTCCAATGAAGAGAATAATGAAACAAAAAAAGTTTTACGCTGAATTCAACAAAACTCTTCTGAAATCTGCATCTTGAAAATGCACACTGTATACTTTGATTCCAAATCATCAACTCTGAGACGTATCTTGGTAAAACCTTTTACTTAAAAACAATAACAAACGAACAAAAAAACTTTGGTTGTCATGACAAAACAAAGTCACCAATAAAAGAACAAAAATCACGTTTGCATCAGGCTTTTTGACAACAACATATAACACCAGAAAATAGTGAAATACTTAAAACATTCAAGGAAAGAACAGTGAGTCAGGACCTTAAACCCAGACATGCTACCTTAAGTTGTAAAAGCTGCAGGCAAACAGCTATGAACATTAAAAAATTCAAGGAATATTGCTCTCATGAGCCCTTTCTCAGGACTCTGCTAGAGGACCAATTTCAGGCAACTAAGAAATTAGCAGTTGGGAGGGAAACTTTGGCAAAAAGCCTGGTAATGACAACTGAGTATGCTTAACTGGAGAACAGAGGCTAAAATGTGAAATAAGGGTAACAAAATAGTGTGCAAATATTAACCCCTCTGGCAGTGGAGGAATAACAAAACTCTCAACAAAATGGGAGAATAGAGAGACACAGTGGAAAACTGGCACAAGCTGATACCATAAGCTTGAACATATTTAAGAATAAAAATAGACACCTTTTTTAAAAAAAGAATACTATTAACTAAAATCAACTAATAATGAGAGGGAGGATTAAGGGAAGAAGAGATTAAATGGTAATCTTGTTGTTCATAGTAGAGAAACTGGAGAAATAAGAAACTAAGAGTATAGAAATATGTTTATAAAGGTAATCACTAAAGCAAAACTGAAAACCTTCCTAAATATCAGAAAACCTTTCAAAAAATTAAATAAAGCAGACTACAGAATAAAATATTTTAAATGCAGCACACAGAAAATATGACATAAAATAACAGAAGATCAAACATACTGACCATGCCAAAATGTAAAGGGACTTAACCCATCTATGAAAAGCCACATATTTTCAAATTGCCATCTAAAGCAAAATCTAACTCTATGCTGTATAAAAGAGATGCAAACCTAAAATAAAGGATTCTAAACATTGAAAATAAGAGGAAGGGCAAAGGAATATCAGGCAAAAAGCAAACCAAATGAAATCAGAGGTCACAATCTTCATATCAGATAAAAGCAAATTTATTCCAAAGAGCTAAAAGAAACAGAAGGGCATTTGTAATGCACTTACAATGCATATGCAATGTGTATGACTATCTGTACATAAAATAATAATGTAGCAGCAATATTTATAAAGCAGAAATTATAAGAGATGTAAAGAAAACTACAGAGGGCCACACTAATTTTAAGATACTTAAATAAACCTTTCTCGGTCCAACATGAACCAAATGAAAAACAAGTATGGATGTAGGCTAAATTAAAAACATAATTTATAAGGTATATTTTATATGGATATTTTTAACTATATATCCTTATAGCATAAATTGTTTTTAGAAAAGGCCCCTGGAGTATTTAAGTTGCCATATACTAGACCACATTAAAACTCAATAAACTCTAAAATTAGAAAATAAAAAAGTCCTTCTACCTAGACATTTTAACTGCCTTGTTAATTTATTATTCAGTCAAAGGGGAAATAAAATTTCAGGTGTAACATTTTAGGAAAACAAACAAACAAAAACATTGCAGACCGAAATACATAGGAAACTGCTAAAAGCAGTACTAGGGAAATGGCCTCACCTTGACTACTCACCACAATATAAAATAAAGGGTGACAATAGATGAATTGAACTTCTGACTCAAAGACAGACAAAGAACAAAGATAAACTGAAGATAAAGAACAAATGATAGAATATAAATAAAAAATTAAAGTTGAGTTTGAATTATGTAAATATCAGAATAATTTGAATTATGTAAATATCATCTAATAACCCAACATTTTCATTTCAGAGACTCTGAATTGCAGTCCAAAAAGATTAAGATGTCATAAAACCACAACTAACATCTTTATCTCCTTACTCCCGGTCAAGTGCTCATGTGACTGAAGTTTAGGAAAGGTAGCAATTAAGACAAGTTAGATAATCACGTCATGAAAAAAGAGTCTTGGAGGAAGTCTGAGATTTGGCTAAGTGGAGTCAAAGAGAGGATGCCAGGACAGAATCTGGCAACAATGGATAGCCAGGCAATGGCCCGTGCTTGGGGAAGTCCAGAACAATGTTTACTGGACAAGTATCAAATGGTTGATGATAATGACAAGAATAAACCCATAGAGATGTAAACATTTAATAAATAATTACAAACATTCTTATGAAAGAGAACTTAAAAAAAAAAGAGCTAATGAATGATTAGCCTGTTATGTAAGGATTGCATTTTGAAACTATATATAACAAAGAAAGCATTTAGTGTCTAAAAGGCAATGTTAAGGAAAACTCGTTACCTGGGAAAACTGCCTGTGGTGAAAATAGATATTTCCTGCATTGAAGTAAGCCAGTGAATACGTAGGATTTAGGGAAATTGCTGCTTGATAGTCTTTCATTGCATTCTGTTGTTGACCCATAAACTCGTGAATCACACCACGATTTGTTAAGAATTCTGCTGTAGTATTGATCTGCAATATAATAGTATGAGTATTTAGCATCTGGGAATAGTGTTTATCTCCAATTTCAAGTCTAAAAATGAATGTTATGAAATCTACTTGTGGGAAACTAGTAATTTTATAGTGCAGGTGAAACCCATTAGAGCAAATATTTTGAGAAACGACAGGGTATGAAGTTGATTCAAAGTCAACCCTTTGTTGATTTGGTTGCAATAAAACAAATAATCTTAGTGCTGTACTCAGTTCCTTTCCAAAAGATAGACACAGTGGTAGTGGGCGGGGGGGGGGGGGGGGGGCGATGGGGAGGTTGTCTGTTTAGCTCTGTTAAGCTGGAGAAGAAATTAAATAGTTAATATGTTTATTTGTCCTAGGTAGCAGCAATTATCTTTCAGTTCTTTCCTTTTTCTCATCTCAAAGATTACAAAATCTGCCCATTTCTAAAGAAACAGAATCCAAACTCCAGAAGAAAAGAGAAAGATTTTCTGTCACTGTATACAAAACCTAAGATTTTTATTTGCCATTTCACTACAGAAGGATTTTGGAATTTATATTGTTCTTTCTTTAGTTCCTTTGAACCCAGAACATTATTTTATTTTTTGCATTTATTTTTTTATTACAAACTAATATTTATGTCCCATGAAACTATAAATTGCATTTACTGACAAGAGTCAACATTTGTCATGAGTTTGTATTTTGGATTTTAAATGTTATTTACATTATAAAATTGACAAACCATGATAACTCTTTAGGATTCTTCTGGAAAAAGAAAACATACAAATATCATTTTCCCTATAAGTTACTTTAAAAAGTAACCAAGAAGTTACATAACCCTATTTATTAATGGTGCTAATTTATGCCAATGATAATATAATCTAAGTGCATTTTTTTTTTAATTTTTTTTTCAACGTTTATTTATTTTTGGGACAGAGAGAGACAGAGCATGAACGGGGGAGGGGCAGAGAGAGAGGGAGACACAGAATCGGAAACAGACTCCAGGCTCTGAGCCATCAGCCCAGAGCCTGACGTGGGGCTCGAACTCACAGACCGCGAGATCGTGACCTGGCTGAAGTCGGACGCTTAACCGACTGCGCCACCCAGGCGCCCCTCTAAGTGCATTTTTACCTTTATGGCAGCATTAATGTCTTGAATTGCAGCAAAATTATCACCCATCTGAAGAGAGACCACAGCTCTTCCTTCATAGGCTAAGTAGCATTTTGGATCAACTTCTATGGCAACGGTAAAGTGATTCCAAGCTTTCTGGAATTTTCCTTGGGCCTAAAATAAGGTTTCATTTACATGAAGTTAGAAATTGTCTATAACATGACAAGTTAGAAATTGTCTATAATGTGACAAATGTTTATGGTTCTAACTTAATCAGTTAAAGCCTTCAGTAAGGGCCAATTTATATTGTGCTAAATCCAAGATATTAAAAAAAAAAGAAGTAGACTGTACTGTGAGTGCACTCAATTGACTAAATTACCTCTAAGTATTTATACTAACATTTTAATTAATTAAAATAAATCTACTTGTCAGAGTCATCTCTTATGCCAATCTTGGAGAACACTAACGCTTCTGACAATTACCACCATGAGGTTTACTTGAGCTCCATACACACACAGGTAGGGATTGTATTTATTCCTTGGCATTGAATCTCCAGCTATACATAACATATACATAATGAAAATAACAAAATAAATGTGTTGAGAATAAACTAATAGCGTAAAACCTATTTTGACAGATTTTACCAGCATCTAGAATTTTAGAATCACTATACATATTTCATGGAAAAATGCATTCAAATCTACCAAGTATCTGTTCATACAAACCTTAGCACCAACTGGAAAATAAGAACAAAGGTTAGGAGAGGGGTGCTGTTAACTGAAAGAATGTCCAAGTATTTCCAAGGGAAGACCAGCTAGCAACTAAATACCTCATCACCGTAAGGCAGTGAGCTGATAAATTCATGGAGGTCCAGAGTCTGTCCTTTATTCTCATAGGTTAAAAATCCACCTTGCCAGAAGCTGCCCCACACACACCAAACTGAGCCCAGTGACTCTTACACAAAACTAATATTTTAACTATACACTGTTTAACCAGCAAATCTTCTGCCTCTGTACAAATTATGTGAAAATCAACACTGTCACGACAAATTCATTTGAGAAACAAGAATAAGATTATTCAGCTGCAGACAGCCTCACAACAGGATAGCTGTCATCTGTTTCTGACATCTGTTTTGGCTAACTTCTATCTCGCTAGTGCTAGGCACACAGTAGAGAAATCTTTGTTGAACAAATGGTTACTCTTTCCCCTGAGCAGAAATTGGATGAACCTCTGTAACTCTTCTAAGTCCTTCCTTTCCTGACTCAATCCTTCCTCATACTGATGTTTCTCAATCTTCTTTCAGGTTGATATATACAAAGTGAGATCTTCATAAAACAAAACTCTGATGTCACTTCTTTGGTTAATTATATTAGCATTTTTAACTGGCCTGAAAGGCCTTCACCTCCAGTCATTTTCCAATTCTCTAGCCTTGTCCTACAACACTCTGTTCTTCCCGTAACATTCCATCCACTTCGGCCCTCTGTTTTTTCACAGACTTTCTAATGGGTTGTTCACTGTGTCTTAGCCCCAATTCTTAACTCTGACTGATTACTAGTCTTTCACACTCCCTTTAATTGTTAATTTCTCAAAACGCCCTCCCCTACCCCTTCAACAAATCTAAGCTCACTTGTTAGAAGTTGTCCTAAAACACATCTTTTTCCTTTGTTGCACTTATCATAAGTATAATTAAATAATTATTCACATGATTGCTTGATACTCATCTCTCTAGTAGGCAGTAAACTCTAAAAGAAGAACCAAGTATATTTGGTTTACTGCATATCACTAGGCCTAGAGCAATTCTTATCCTATATTAGGTGCTCAGTAAAATGCCTTTTGAATGCGATGCATGACAATGTTAACACATTTCATTGGATTGCAATCAGCTCTAGCAGCTTTGGAAGTCATCCTGTCTCTTCAAACTGACTTTGCAAATTTCTACTGTGATCCAATAATGGCTAATTTTATGTTTAAGTCTCAGAGGGTCATCTTATTTCCCTTATTATAAGTTCTTGGGCACACTTCACTATAGCTGCCAATCCTAACAATCAACTCCAATATTATTAATATTATTAGATCAGCCAAACTCATTTATTTTCAAATTTAAAAAAATCAACTGTAATTGCAGATTATTAATAAGAATTTCTGCAAATTACAATATTTTGAACATATTTGTTGTCCATTATCTAAAATTTTGAATATTGAAAAAAGATTTTAAAAAAGAGAAGAAAATTTTAATTACTCAGTTCCTCTTCATGGAATATAAAGCACACTTAGCACTTTATTCCAAGGATGTCGCTACATATTTTATTAGTGCAAATAGGTTCGTGAGTGCATGGGTCAGGTCAGTGTGTTCCAGAAACCACTCAGAGACCTGTGTAGTGACACAGAGAGTAATACTTTCCCATCTTGCTGAAAGGACAAACACCTAGTCTCTTGCCTGCCCAGTAAGTTCTCACTCACTGCCATTTGGAAGATTACCTGAATCCCTGTACAGTGGTTATCTGACCCATTGTATGGCTAAAGTCCACTTCAAAACTCTCACCCATTGCTTATTCTCACCCGTTAGCTTTTCATTAATTCAACAGGACAATAGCTCTGGGGTCCAATACAGGTTAGTGAAACAAATGTTAGCCAGGTTTGTTATATGTGAAACCCATCAGGCAAATTTCAAAAGATGTTAAGTGTGGGGGTAAGGTAAGGCAGGGCACAGGTGTTAAGGAATCTCAGGTTTGAAGGGTCATCACCTCACTATGCACCAGGCCCCTGGGTGTGGTCCCCAGGCAGCCTCCCTGTGACTAATAAACCCTCGCTTCTCACTGCTGCTCTAACCTTAAGGGAAAGGTAAAATGTACATAACCAAGGAAGTAACATGTATCCTAATCACCAGTAAAGGGCCAAATATATTCTTCTCCTTTTTCCAAAAGGAATTTTTATGAACTAATATGTTATTATAGAATACTACCTGTAAATTATAGCCTAAGCTAATTCTGGCTTTTGTGTATGTTGGATTAATGTGCAACACTTTAAGAAAGTCCTTCTGTGCTTGTTTGGTAGCTTCATCATGGCCGTATTCCATGTAAGAATTTCCCCGTCCAACATAAGCATCCAGAAAACATGGATCAATTTTAAGAGCCCAGGTGAAGAAATCAACAGCTTCTTCAAACTCCTTATTTCTGAAAATAAATGAAAATATTGATGCTTTCTGATGAATTTTCTAAGTGCTTTTCTGTATATAATTTACCCATGAAGATTTGCATTGACCCTTATAAAAAAAATCTTTCATTTTTATTATCCATCATAGGAAGTGAGTACATGAGTTCATATGACCTAAGGAAGACTGACAGGGTCTTTGAAGATTTTGGTGAAAGGAAAAAGGCAGAATATGTTGGGATGATATTCTAAAGTTCTTTTTTCAGAACTATACAAGTATGAATGGCATTCCCGAACTTGTTTTTAACAGCTATCAGTGGCCAGTACAGAAAAACATACACTATTAATGATGAAAATACACTATTTAAATCAGATTAAAATAAATGTATTTATGTATTTCACATTTCCTTATACAATGAAAGGAACCAAATTTTTATCACATGGCAGGCCTATATCAGATCTTCTATAAAGGGAAATGCTTTCTTTATGACACCAGGAAAGGAGAAAAGAAAAAAAAGTGAAATGCGTTCTATTTATTAACTTGGGAACACATGTGAATAAATGATAACTCTATCTCTCATCCCTAATTATTCTCTTGTGGTAGGATGAGAGCTAGTAAAATAATCAAATATTTGTTCGTGGGCAGATATAGTCACTTTTCCATCGTATATGCATATCTAATAATTATATTCAGTCTCTAGAATGAGGGAGCTAACACTGAGTAACTTCTTACATACCACGTACTGTGCTAAATGCTTTACCTATGCTATTTCACTTAATCCCTCCAACAATTCTTAAGCTAGTTATAATTTTCTACATTTTGTAGATGAAAAGAAAATGGCTCAGAAAAGTCTGTGTGCAGTAAATAGCATAGTGACGTTCAACAGTGTGCAATATCTAGGATTCAGACTTGGGTAAACCATAACCTCAAACGTCACGCTTTTTCATGTGGTCATCTCTGCTCACATTCTTTGCTTTAAATCTACCTGCTGTTGGTGCACAAGATCTGATATCTCAACAGTGTAGTCAGAAGAAAGCTCAGACCTAAACCTGAATGTGTAAATTAATATTAATTTTTCAAAATTGTTCTGAAGAGTAAATGAGCATGTGTGAAAACCACTGAGCAAAGAAACCCTCAATAAAGATGGCCATCTTTCTCCCAGTCTCTTCTTCATTACTTCTCAAAACGGTCTCAAAATTTAACAAGATGCACCACTACTTTACTAATTTTTCCTTCATAAAATACATGGAGCCCAAGGAAACTATTCTAGAGACTGTCATCTCCTAGATATTACTCAGGAATATCTCTTTATAGTGTTCCCCAAACTTCAGCCCCTCCTTTGTGACAGCTGCCCTATGTTCTACCTACGCTATCATTTACTGAACATTTTTCTTTAGGCCAAATCACTGTTTTTTACTTAACTCTATTTTTTTAATGTTTATTTTTGAGAGAGAGAGAGAGAGAGACAGCATGAGTGGGGTAGGGGCAGAGAGAGAGGAAGACAGAATGTGAAGCAGGCTGTAGGCTCCGAGCTGTCAGCACAGAGCCTGACTCACAAACTCACAAACTCACTCAAACTCACAAACTGTGAGATCATGACCTGAGCCAAAGTCAGACGCTTAACTGACTGAGCCACCCAGGCACCCCTTAACTCGATTTATTTTAAAAGACAACTTAATTTCAATCGCATAAGTAGAAAATTAATATTTCATACCATAAATAGAAAGCAACCGTAAAATAAATAGCTATTGGAGTTGGATACTATGGTCTGTAGAAAACTGAACCTGAGTTCTATTACAAAGTGTTGGAAAGTTGTTAAGACTAGATTTTGGCTGAGACTTTCCCCTTGATGTATTCATAAGGTTTGAGAAAGAATTCAGTTTGAGGCTGAAAAGCAATTCAGTTTCTCACAACGTGATTCAATATTGTTTACTGCCTAAGCCATGAAGAATAATTGTGGTACTTAGGATATTTGCTGCATGTTTTGGCAAACACTCCCCAAACATGGGGCATCAGGTGTTCTGTCAGAAGATCATACGAGAATCAACAGTGAAATACCAGGAAGCTAGCTAGTCCTTCCTTCTAGTATAGGCAGGCAAAAGTGAACATTCACATACATGAGTCAGTTGGTACCCACTGAGTTCTCTCTGTGGATTGTTACTAAGAAAACACAGGTTCACTTCCCTCAGTAGTTTACAGTGAAATTGTGCTTCTCTCCTGATTACTGGCACTATTGGAGAGGTAAAAGTTCACTGAATATAGGGTAACAATGCCTGAGGCTGCAGTCTCACTGCTTACAGGAATCATTCTAAAAGTGGATAATGCATTCTGTTTTCCTTTGTACCTCTCAATCCCCTTCACCTATTTTGCCCATTCCCCATCCCTGTCCTTTCTGGAAACCACCAATTTGTTCTCTGTAGTTAGGAGTCTGTTTCTGTTTTTGTTTGTTTGCTCATTTGTTTTGTTTTTTAACTTCCACATTTGTCATTCTCTGCCTGATCTATTCGACTTAGCATAATACCCTCTAGGCCCATCTATGTTGTTGCAAATGGCATTCTTTTTTATGGCTGAGTAATTCCAGTGTGTGTGTGTGTGTGTGTGTGTGTGTGTGTGTGTGTACCACATATTCTTTATCCATTCATCTATTGAAGGGCATTTGGGTTACTTCCATATCTTGGTTATTGTAAATATGCTGCAATAAACATAGGGCTGCACAGATCTTTTCAAATTAATGTTTTTGTTTTCTTTGGGTAAAGTAATGGAATCACTGGATCATATGGTATTTCTATTTTTAATTTTTTAAGGAAATTCCTTAATGTTTTCCACACTGGTTGTACCAATTTACATTCTAAACAGTGCACCATGAGGGTTCCCTTTTGTCCACATCCTCGCCAACACTTGTTATTTCTTGTCTTTTTGGTACTAGCCATTCTGACTGGTGTGAGGTAATCTCTCATTGTGGTTTTGAGTTGCATGTCCCTGATGATAAGTGATGTTGAGCATCTTTTCATGTACCCTTTGGCATCTGTATGTTTTCTTTGGAAAAATATCCATGCAAGTTCCCTGCCTATTTTTGATCTAATTATTTGGGGGAGGGAGGGGTTGGCATTGAGTTGTATAAATTCTTTATATATATTAGATATTAACCCCTTATCAGATATTTATTTTGAGAGAAAGAGAGAACATGAGCTGGGGAGGAGCAGAGAGAGAGAGAGAGAGAGAGAGAATCTCAAGCAGGCTCTGCACTGTCAGCACAGAGCCTGACATGGGGCTTGAACCCACAAACTGTGAGAGCATACCTGAACAGAAATCAAAAGTCAGATGCCTAACTAACTGAGCTACCCAGGTGTCCCTAAACTAACAAATTTTAAAAGAAAAAATGAGGCAATAAATCAAAGCTATTTTTCTATACCTATCTAGTTATCAGCCCTAAAGTTTAATGAGCACCTAGTCTATTCAGGCTAAGTAAGTAATTATTAAAGCTTAAAGCTGGAAAGGAACTTTGAAAGACACCTCGCAAGTTCTTCAAAGCTGACAATGACTAAAAATTAAGTCCAGAGGAGGTGGACAGTGCCAAAACCAGAGACTTCCCAGAGACTTCTGTCTTCCCAGAGACAGAAAAAGAAATGACACAGATACCACTATAGACATAGCAATTTCCTTTTTCTGAAGATGTGAATATCACACAATATCCTAGATTGAAGCTCTTGTTAAATAATCACATGTAGTTAAACAATTGGGAAACAATAGTAAACAACTGGTAGAGTATCTATGTTCTATCAGGATACATATTAATCAAGACATAAATTGTTAAGCATCAATTACAAATATATATAAAAGTATATTAAATTAGTTTTTCTAAACTAAAATGTGCTTTTATAAATTTAAAAATAACGTGATCACTGGGGAAGATGCATGATTTTCATTACAATGTCCATAACTATGGACCATGTGCTGAGTGTGCAGGTGAGGCCACAGACACAAAGGTCCACTGCATTTTCAAATTAATCACATACGTGACCAGATGTGCGCTACTGAGTTGTACAAATAAATCATAAATACCTCCCAAAACTAAAGAATGTGGTTTGCAGAGTCCAGGATTCAAAAACATTTTATGCAAATGTAAGAATAGGAAAATAAATGTGCCAGAGTAAAAAGTGGATAGGATATATAATTCTGAGTAAATCAGGCTTTCTCTCTGTGCCATTTTTTTTTTTTAATCTGAAGGTGGCTTTCTCAAAGAGATCTAAAAATTAACTCTACCATAACACTCTTAGTGACCAAATTGGACAACAAGTAGGATATTCAGCCTAAGGAATGTTGTCTCCTAGCAACGACAAGAGTGAGAGCCAGAGATATACAAAGGCATACTTCAAAAGTCTGCAACCCCATGAGTTCAAAGATCAAAGTCCTAAAATTTAAAGATTTATTCCTTTTTCTTTTTTTTGAATTTTCCAAATGAAAAAACTTTTACTTTCCCCGCTAGAAGACATCAATAATGAATCTCAGTACTTAGAAACCATGCTGCTGTGGTAAAAGTATGTTATGGCATACCTTGAAAAGCAAAAATACGTTTCCTGAAATAAATACAACCAATCACTAAACATTCCTTATTGCCAAATTCAGTAAAACTGAAACCACATGGAATTGGGACTGTTGAGTTATCAGGGCTTTACTGTTGATTTAAATTCTACTTTTATTAAAGGACAATAGAGATTCCAGTCGGCTGATGAAAGTTGGGTTATTTGGAATTGCAAAGCAGTATCAGCTTAAGGAGGCTCTGCCATATAGACTCAGTGATTACATTTCATAAAAGAGATCGGGAACTGACAGAGAGAGAACTTTACTGTCTCTAATAGTTGCTAAACATAGGAGTGAGGTTAGGAAAAATTTTGGAGTCTTTTTTTTTTTAATTTTAAGAGAATACAATGACCTCAGACATTTTTGGTCTGCACTCACCCACCAAAACAAACACATCAGTCATCATTAGTCCATCTCTCTTTAAGAATGACAATTACCTAAAGAGATGGGTTATGCAAAGGTTGCTGGATTAACACAGACAGTGGTGTGACTATGTTTTGCTGTGTATAGAAAAATAAATGCTTTTTAACTCAGTGATGCCTTTCACAAGTACCAGTTATTAGATTACTATGTTTGTTAAAAAAAAAAAAAAGTCTTACTCTCACAGGGAAATGTAGCTGTACTACCTATGTCCTAAAAGGAAAAATAGAATGTTGATTTCCTAAATAATTCAAACTGTATTCTATTCTCTATATTGGATATTTACACAGCTTAGTCTATATAATTTATGAATATCCTAATTTCCCTTCCAATTAATTGCTATTGTTTCATGAAAAATAATGCTGTAAACTATTACTTACTCAAATACATTTTATTCCACATTAAAATCTTCATGTGTGAACCTCTATGCTTTTAAAAGCAAAATGACCAGAAATTAATTTTTAGATGCTAAATGTATATGTAGAAACACTATAGTTAACAAAATATATCTACTCTAATACTATCTAAGTTTTTTTCAGTGTTTATTTATTTTTTAGAGAGAGAAAGACAGAGAGCGTGAGTGGGGTAGGGGCAGAGAGAGAGGGAAACACAGAATCTGAAACAGGCTCCAGGCTCCGAGCTGTTAGCACAGAGCCCGACACAGGGCTCGAACTCGCCAACCGTGAGATCATGACCTGAGCCGAAGTCAGACACACTTAACTGATTAAGCCACCCAGGTACCCCCAATACTATCTAAGTTATTAACTGATCACCATCTGTATTTTAGCCTATGTAACTGCTCTTTTCTCCCCTTCTATAACTTACTTATTTTTATAATATCCCCAGAAACAGGTAACAATGTTTTAGTAATATGGGGTGTTTTTTTTGCAGATTTCATTGTATTTTGTGGATATTTACTGGTATTATTGTAATTGGTTTTAGATTTAGAACTATGTTTTCTAAATGCAAAATATTCTTGAAAATGTATTACTTTTTGAAATCACCCTCTCTTCTAAGAAACATGCTTTTTAAAAGCTAGTTCCATTTTATGAACAAAATTAATTAATTTGATTTTATTTTTAGCTATTTCAAGCTATACATGATTTTATTCAGTATATTACCAAGGTCCTGTCCTGGGGTGTAGCAGGTGGGTACCACAATGCCGTGATACAGGTATTTTCTTCTACACTTGGCTAAATCACTTATTGGAAGGTAGAAGGGTGCTAATGACACATTCAGGTGTGCCCCCCACTACTTTATAGGGAGGCTTCGTGTCTCTCCCCATTTTTGTACTCTGTTACTTCCACAACATTTTCCTCTGTTTCTTCTATTCTTCTATCATTACTATAAATTTGTTGGTCCTACCTGCTTTCATGCCAACATACATTGCACTCCGTACCTGTGATGGCACATGGCAGTGGCTTGACAAAGGCTCACATTAGTCTTGCTTATCAGCGCAGCTTGTTTAAAATCCTGAAACAGTTTTACAGGGCTTTGTTAATTTTGCAACATGATCTTCTGTGCTTTCTTAAACTTCCTTCTAACTTTGATTCTACCATGAACATACTTAACACAAGCATTAAAAATATACATCTTCCTAAAACTTTTTTTTCCTCTTAGTATCACAGCTAGTGAGAATCGATGGAGCAGAGGAAACCCATAACTGAAAACTCACTCGGAATCTTACGCTACTAGTCTCCACTTTCCTTGTGGTTTTGCCCTGATGTGTGTAAGGAGATATTTCATTTGCTTTCTTTTAATTGTTTTTTGTTTTTGTTTTTGTTTTCTGAGTGCACATCACCAGAAACATCCTCATCTAGATAGAAAGAGAAATTCACTTGGAGACAAGCTTTGGCAATACACGTCTATAAGACAAGCAGATACTCAGGCCCAGTTAAAGCGTATAACTGGGCCTTTCATGTGGATTAGCTAAGGCTACTCCTACCTTTGGAATCCACACTTCTGGGAAGGAGTGTATCATTTTGTGCAGGAATCCTAGAAGCCTCCTGAGAGGGAGCAATGTAAACTCTAACCCCACGATTTTGAGTTAGAGAAGTCAGCTAGGATAGACCTGAATGACCCTGGGGAAGAGGTTGTTAAGAGAATTAAAAGTGCTAAATCCGATGCTGTGGCCCTAACGTTGTCCTCTAGTAGGTGCTGGAGATGGGCTAAGCTTAACAGATCGTCTCCCTGTCCTTCTCTGTTCCCCCTTTTCTATCTCCTTCCCATCTTTCTTCCACAAACTTTCCAGGGCTGTGCCAGAGGGAGGAAGCTGGCTGTCTTTTGGGGATAGAATGAGTTTTCTGCAACTACTGGGGTGAAAGATGGAGTAGTGGGGTCAAATGAGCATTCTGCGATCCTACTGGGGGAGGAAGGTATTAGTTACCGAGACCAACCCGCGAATATGGATTCCCCACTTAGATTCCTGAAGTAAATTTTGATACCAAATGGAAATATTCGGGAGAAAATAAGAAAGTCATTGTCTAATCAAATATAATCTAATCAAATATGCTGGTAGCTAACTCCTCTAGAAGGATCATTTGGCTAAAATAGAGGCAAATTTGTAAGTGTGAGATTTGCTTAAATGTTCCTATTAATTTGAGGAGTTGTGGGGAGTGATCATAAACCTAAAAGGTTGAGAATACCAATTTCCGTTTTGTAATCAGATAAAATTTATAAATGTCAACCTGACTTTATATATATAACCATTATTACACTATATGGTAATTAGACATTAATGATCAGCAATAGACATAAATGATGACTGTTAGCATTACTCAAAATAAAGCTATCAGCATTTTTATTATTTTTCTCATCTGCATTAATCTTTTCTTTAATATGGGGATCATAAATAACAAACCACGCCAAGTCATTTTTACACAAAGCAAAGTCCCAACTCTCATTCCCTCCACTGATTTGAGTTTATTTGTAAAGACCTTCACCCACACTGTCTTGCTTTCTGTGTCAGAGGGTGGGCTGGGACCTCATTCGTTCCTGTCTCTTCTGGATACCTGCTCCATCATAGTCCTGCTGTTTTCTGTACCTTTAATCCTTGTCTCACTGCCCCACCCTAACGTGCCTTCCCTCAATCCTCCCACTATCAAACTACACATGCCCTGTCATTCTAGTTCTTGTCCTCGAAAGAACATCTCCTTGAAAGCATGGTCAACACCAATGGCTGCCATGTCTCCACATTCCCTCAACTTCTACTTGTTGTTTAATAAGGCCAATTTTAGGGGTGCCCGTGTGGCTTAGTTGGTTGAGTGTCCAACTTCAGCTCAGGTCATGATCTCATTGTTCGTGAGGTCGAGCCCCGTGTTGGGCTCTGTGCTGACAGCTCAGAGCCTGAAGCCTGCTTCAGATTCTGTGTCTCCCTCTCTCTCTGCCTTACTCTGCTCGTTCTCTGTCTCTCTCTCTTAAATATATATAATAAACATTAAAAAAAATTAAGAAAAAAATAAGGCCAATTTTATTTTGTAATTTGTAAACTGCCTCTAAAGACATTTGTTGTTTATTTATTTTATTCTTATCAAAGCAACCCGTGTATACAGTGTATAGGGTCTAATAAAACTAGAAAGCTTACAGTGACCTCCTGTTCCCCCTCTCCTTACTTGATTCCCACTCCCCAGAGGCAATTCTTTTTACAACTTGCTGTTTTTTGTTTTGCTATTTACCTTCCAATTTCTAAATAACATGAGTATCCTATCAGGTTTAACTTCCACCATAGGATAATACTTAGCTATCTTACACCATCGCTCCATGCACCTCACACCTCCTGCCACCATCCCATATACCTATGGCCATGCATTTGTTGGTTTCAGTCTCTGTTTTACTTCACTCAAGTGTAGGAACCTTGGTACTCATTTATTTTTAAGTTTGAGGTATTAAAATCTTGAGTAGTAGTTTGGGATGCCATGAACAACTCTTTTCCACTATCTTGAACTTTGTGGAATTATATATTTTTTATTCCTTTACTGTCTTCCTGGTAGGTTTTCAAGAGGACAAAGGGATAAACAAATGTTCTTAATCCAACCAGCTTAACTATTAACTTCCTAAACAATGCCAGTCTAAATGCTGCATTCTACTTCCTGGTCAACGTGTTCTTATGAAGGTCATACAACTTTCAATTAACTAATAAGTTTTCAGTACTCATCCTACTTAACCTCACTATTAATCAATTACTCCCACTAAAAAATTTTCCCTGGGCAGTTTTAAGACTGTTTCTCTTGCTTGTTTTATTTAGCCGTCTTAATATTAAAAGTCATATACTTTCACTGGGTTTTTTTCAACTTGCATTTTTTAATTTAGTTTTTAAATTAAGTTTTTTACTTTACATGAAAAAAACCTCTTTTTTTCTTGTTTTTACTCTTAATTAGTGGTTGCAGGGCATGCTTTTTTCCTAGACTTTTACCTATTTATATCATTTAAAGTATATTTCTTATAGCCAGAATATAGTTGGGGCTTTTTAAAAATTCCAATCTGATATTCTCATTATTTTAATTGGCACATTTTGCCCATTTCCATTTAATGTAACATCTGATATGATTAGATTCAGGTCTACGATTTTATTATTTGTTTTCTGCTGGTTTTCTCTGTTTTCTGTCCCTGTGTTTTCCCTTTATAGACTTATTTTGATTTATTTTAAGTTTTTAAACATTGGATTTTAATTAATCTATGGTCTTTTTTACTAAGGAGGCCACATTTGGGCAGAAACTGAAATGAAAGCAAGATAGGCACCACAGACAGATCAGTGGGAAGAGTGTTCCGTGCTTGCTTAGGGAATAGCTTGTGTGAGGGCTCTGAGGCAGGAAGGGAGCCTGCCATTTCCAAGCAAAAGCAAAAGGCCAGAGTGGAGTGACTTGCGTGAAGAAAAGAAGAGCATTTGACCATGAAGGCAGATCAATGGGCAACAGTCAGACCATGTAGGGTCTTGGCTGGCCATAGTCAAGGATTCATATTTTATGCTTAATGTGATGGGAAGCCATTGGAAGGTTTTGAACAAAGGAATAACTTGATCTTCTTTATGTTTTTAAGAGGTCTCTCTGGCTGCTGTGTGAAGAACAGCATGTAGAGGAACAAGAGCAAAAGCAGAAAGGCAATTAAGAAGCTACTACAGGAGTCCAGGGAAGAGATGGCAAAGGCCTGAATTAGGAGGACAGCAGTGGCAAAAATGAGAAGTGATGAATTCAAAATATGCTTCGACAGTAGAGCTGATTGGACTTGCTCATGAGTTAGATGTGGGGTAAAGAAAGAGAAGGGTCCAGAATGATTCCCCTGAGACCATGAGGTCCTCAAGAACTGGAACTCTGGTCTTCCTGATTCCCAAGGCTTCAATGCCAATGCCAGTGCCCTGCTTTTTCAGAGAGAACATAGGATTTGGAATCAAGAAAGATCGGAGCTCAAATCTTGCCCCAGTACTTCTTAGTTGAAAGATTTTATTAAGTACTAAATAAATACATACTTGTTAAATAACACGGGTCCTATATTAAATTCTCCAGCAACTGAGGTATTTTGCTCCCAACCCCTACTGTCCTCACTTGCTCCACCCCAACACTGGTGCCCAGAGTTCCAGAGCTTACTTGCCTACTCCAAAGAAGTGATGGAGCTCTACCTACCTGAGAGAATTCTGAATGGTGTATCTCAAAACCAAAACCTGAAGGAGTTCAAATCTTGAAATTGCATTTCATCACACTATAAATTGCCTAGAATAAGGTTTCTCAGGCACTTCCTTAACAATAAGTAATTCTGGGGGGGAGGGGGGCAGAATCTCAAAAGATGGCTCCCAGGCATAGGAAAATAATATAAGCCATGTCTGGAGGCGAAAAAATTAGGAACCACTCCACTCCATATTATTCTGTTGTGGTTCTTCAGACACACAAAACTTCCACTATTTAACTACAACCCTCAAATTGCTATTTAATTTTTGCCTCATATCAATTCCAAAATTAATTTAAAACAGAAAATACAAACAAGATAAAAATGATAATAGTGAATTTTGTTTAATTATAACTAATAATTATTTTTTTAATTTTTTAATGTTTATTTTTGAGAGGGAGAGATAGACAGAGACAGAGAGCGAGACAGAGCACAAGCAGGGGAGGGGCAGAGAGGGAGGGAGACAGAGAACCCGAAGCAAGCTCTGAGCTGTCAGCACAGAGCTCGACGCAGGGCTGGAACTCATGAACCGTGAGATCATGACCTGAGCCGAAGTCGGAGGCTTAACCAACTAAGCCACCCTGGTGCCCCAATAATTAATTATTAAAATACATTTTAAACTACCCGTTTTTCTTCTGATACACTACAGATGCTATCTTCCATTGCAATTCTGAGTGCCTGTTTCCACTAAAAAGTCTATTCCCAGTAGCCTATTTTGAGCACCTATTTTCTTCCCTAAACAAAACAAACAGATTTATTTTGATATATTGTCAATGGGGAATGAGGAAAATTGTGAATGAGAAAGAATTATCACTGAGCAGCAAAATAAATCAATACGTAAATCATTCTATCTGCCAAATAATTGAGTTTTGTGTGTAGCCAAAATATTCCCTGGGGGGAGGTGAGTGTTTTGATACTTCATCAAATCAGAAACATTTTTTTTTTTTACATATTAGATGTTTCCCTGTAATCAAAGCAAAGTAAACATACACGATTTCTTGGTAAAGATTCTCTTATTCATTCAAAGTACTTCAATACAATTCTTGCTAAAGTTGTTATTGCTCATTAATATTGCCATTTGATACCAAAAGAAACTTGTTCACTAGTTTTCAGAACAGAACATGCAATATCAAGTAGGTTCATTTTTGCAAGGAAACAAGGTTTACCTCCAATGCGAAAGTATACTGCTCTAACTCTACATAGATGAGTCCACGGTTAATGAAGGTGTTTAACATCACAGTTTCTCCAGCATCGAGAAGCAGCACAATGCCATAATCTGTTAATGCCTAAAAATAAAATAACCACTTACAACCTGGATTCAACTCTAGAGTCTCACTACACTGGCTATGAACAAATGTGTTTATGCCCAAACTAGGACCTCACATCAGTTCTTTAATATGACGTACATTTATGGCCAAAAATAGTCATTTAGATTTAAAGGGTCCCCTTAACTAAGTGTTATAGATACTGCTATGCTTTAATAAATGGTCCACACTGCTCGCTTTTCACATGTTATCTGTGAAACACTTCTAAGCATTTTTATTGTGTATGGTTTGGTGGGGGGGCATGCAACACCCTCCCTCACCTCAGTAGTTTCACCAAATGACTGTTGACATGAAAGCAGAGCACTTGCTACCTTTTAAAATTTAATTTATTTTTAGTGTTTTATTGTTTTCCTCACTGAAACCTAAGTTTTATGGAGGTAGAGCTTATCTATTTTGCTCACCATTGTAAAGCCAGTAACTAGTTCAGTGCCTGTACATAATAGAAATCAGATAAATTTTTGTTGAATAAATCATGAATCAATGTAAATAGATTTTAATACACAACAAACAAGCACTCTTTTGATAAGCACTTTGATAAGCATATTTGTGTTCTGTAAGACATTATTCTAAACTAAGAATGATCAACTCATAGGACCTTTCTCCATTACTTTAATCTTTTTAAATTATATTATTCACTGACTAAGTATGTTTTTACTGGTCATCTACTCTATGCCAGGTACCAGGAATATGGCAAATTTGGGTTGGAACTAAATCTTTTAACTCATTTTCCTGCTGAATATTTTGTCCAAAAAAGCCATATGGTTTCATCAGAAAAGGGCCAAAACTTACACACTTGTAGCACATACTAACTGAAAATGCAAATAATATTATTTTGCTATTTACTCATTGGTCCTTCTCTAGTGTTTCATTACTAGGCACTCAAGTGTCTAAAAGAACTTTACAATTAAAGGTCCTATATGTTCATTGTGACATAATTATCAGTGGGCCTATGCCAGGGCTGTAAAAATAATTTGTAATACTTATAAAACAAAAACAAAACTAGAATGTTAGCAATTTTCCTTTCACAGAATAACAGAATGTAAAATCTGTAAGATGCCTTAGAGATCCACTAAGCAACTGAATATGTGACACAAGAGGAAACAGAAGCTGGGAAATGAGATTTCATGAAGGTCAATGAGCAAGATTTGGATCGTGCCTCTGCTATTTTTACTTAGCTTTTCAGTCTTGGGAAAATTGCTTAACACTAAGCCTCAGTTTCTTCGTCTGCAAAACTGGGAGGTAATTTATCATATTGTTGTTGTAGAAGTCCACTTAAAAATATTTGACTTTATGTTGGTAAAGGATTTAGCCCTGTGTTTGTCACCCAATAAGCCCTAAGTAAGTGGTAACTGTTACTTATATTAATACACGGTGGTAGAAAGCAGAATTCACCTTTTGTTAGTTTTTATGAAAGTATATCTTGGAAGAAAGCCTAAGTACATTTTCTACAGAAAGATACTTGAGTTTCCTCAGTCTAGTGATGGCAGGAATCACTGTTTCTCCCTGAGAAACAGGGAGGCAGACAAAAAGAGAGGAGGTGACACTGTTAAATGACATCCGGTCCACATGCTCGATGTCAGATGGTTTTACAAAGCCACCTAAAGACTGTTAACCAGAAGCAAACAAACCTGTGAATACCAATGCAGGTCTCTACTCTCTCTGGGACTTGGTTGTGTTTCTAACTTCTCCCTACTTTCATTTCCTCCTCTGTAAAATGACTCAATGGGATGAAATGTGTTGCGTACAGAGCAGCTCTAACATAACCAATATGTTATTATTCTAGTTAGGTCTCTAGGTAGTTTTACATTTTTCCCATTCATAGAACACTGACTTTGTTATATATCAGAGATAACAAAAATGGGAGTTCCCTGCCCCTACCCAGTCCATTGTTTGTGGCTTCAGAATTACCCAGAAAAGGCAGGAATGGGGGTGGGGAGGGAGTTGTCAAAGACACCTGCTATGCAGGTTTCTCTGATAAATGATCCTTTAATTAGCTCTTAGAATCTTAACAACTCCTTTGTTAAAAATTAGTTATTCATTTGTCAACATTTCTGGAGGAAACCTGACAGACTGGTTACCAGGAATTCTACAGTCCCTTAGGTAGAAAAAATGGTTCTCAACTTTTTCCCTTCCATAGCAAATAAATTTCTAAATCTCCAAATGCTTTAAACAGATTTAACTGTCCAAATTTCAAGGAGATTGGAGGAGTGTATCCACACAGAACAGCAGGAATGTGATGTAGTTTTTTAAAGGAATGTTTCACTGGCTATGGAAGTAGAGAGAAAAAAAGGAAGACAAGCAGGCAACAGAGAAAGGGAAGCAAGAGGATGGGACAGAACACTAACAGACAGAGACCAGCTGGCCAGTGAAGAATCTCGACTGGAAAAGGACCAAACCTACAAGAGTAGGAAAGAGATGGGGAAGATTAGAAAATATAAAAGAGGCCTTGCACTGGTGGAAGGTGGATCATGACAAATTGAGAAAAATGGTTACTGTAGCCTTTAGTTACAGCTTCATAATAAATACACAGGCAATACTGGTCACTGGTCCCAGGCTTGGAAACCATCATTCAAAACTCCCTGCTGTGCCCATCGTCTGAACAGTGTACAAAACAAACAAACGAACAAACAAACAAACAAAAACCAAAAAACACCCTGACAAACTCTTCTGGCTAATGTTGAGATTTTAAAGCAACAATATTGCTAGTGATCACTGCTTAAAAATTCTGCAAGCAGTGTATCAGTAGAAACATTTACTCAAGTGAGAATTATGCAATATATTTTAATTTATAAATGCCTTCAAATGCTTATATAAGCATTGTAAAAGTCATTTTCATTTGACATTGCAGAGATTGGTATAAAAATATTTGGTGAGGACCAACAAAAACACTAAATATTCTTTGAAATGGTTCTTTGGTTTCTCAAGTGTGTAAGTGTGTGTGTGTGTGTGTGTGTGTGTGTGTGTGTGTGTGTGTGTGTGTATTTCCATAGGAATTATTTTTCAAAATTATAACAGAAATAAGAAGAACATGTTTTACACATACTTTAAATGTGTTTACAAATGAGTTAACATGTTGTTTACTAAAATGGTCATCTTACCATTCGAAGCTCACTTATCTTGGTATAACATAAGGCTCTGTTATAAAATGCTATGTAACTGTTTTTGTCCATGTTGATAGCTGTAGTTAAATCTGTAATTGCTAGCTTATAAGTCTACAAAGAAAAAAATAATTAGATAACAAGGGTTAATCGTAATGGAATGAAATTTAATTGTAAAATAAGTTCTTGATTCTATCAGAATTTTTTGAACACTCATTCAACCATCCTGCATATCATTTGAAATTAAGACAAGTAACCTAATTTTTCATAGAGTTAAGAAGATCTTTTGATAGGAATTATTATAATAATGTTTCTCCTACCTTCAAATAAAATTCAATATACAAACAACTTTAACTTAGATGATTATTTTTTTGCCAATATTGCTACAAAGCAAAAAGAAAATTATACTTCTTATTAGTAAAAGAGAAATAAGCCATATTCATCCAGCAAATATTCATCAGAGCTTGCTTCTGTCACTCTTACTGTTAGATCACATAATCGCCATGTTACCTACCCATGTTCTCCTTCACTTCCTCTTTGATGCTTTCCTGATACCTTAGATCACTCATTTCTATAGATAGTAATTTTCATGGAATTAACATGTAATACAAGGTCTTACCTTTGCTTTCAGGCATTATTTGCAAAGTATTTCATATGAAATAGTTACAAAGAAAGGTCAGAAAAGAAAAGTAGGGAGAAACAATGTATTCCATGAAGTATCAGATATCAATGGTACTGCTCACACCCTTTGATCCAGTAATTTCCACTTAAGAATCAATCATAAACTCAAGCAATGACTTTGTTTTCAGTGTAACAGTATGAAGATAGTAATATAGTAAAATAGTAAAATATTTAAAACAATCCAAATGTCCAACAATAAAGTGACTAAGAATAAAATATGGTAGAATATTATTCAGTTGTTAAAAATGGTACCCTCAAGTATTGTGACAAGCAAGGCACAACAAAATTATAGGTATAATCTCAATTTTGGATTATATATATATATATATATTTCCCCCCAGGGGAAAAAAGACTAAATGTAAATACACCAAAATGCCCTCTGGAATTTTCATTCGATGGTGGGGATAGTAGGTGATTTTAATCTTTCCCTTTATTCCCCTGTGTACTTTCCAAATTCTATAATAAATATACACTATTTTCTTAATCAGATAAATAATGAGTGCTATTCAAAATACAAATGTCAAAAATAAATATCACTATTTTGTGAAAAAAGTATAAAGTGTCTTATGCAGTTCTGTCCTTTATACCTTGGCAATTCTCCTCTCACAGAGAAAAAAAGGAAGCAAGTCATAACTTGGCATCAGAGCACTCTAAAATCTCAGTTAACAAGGCAGAAAACCGCCCTACCTTGTTGTAGTATTTCAGAACTCCTCTGTAGATATAGGCACGCACACTCTGAGGATAAATTTTGATGGCCTCATTACAATTCAAGATTGCTTTGGAGTATCTTCCTTTTAAACCATAGAAGGCTACTCGGCTTAGATACGCCTTTTCAGAGAAAGAGCAGAGGAAAGCAAGAATGGAAGTTTTAGTAAAAGCATCAATTCCCCCAAAATATGTAATAGTTTGAACAAATCCATGCCACCCAAAGATTATATAAAATATAGTCTTTTTTCCCACTCTCTTTTATTAGAAAATATTTCAAATATATAAAATAATAGAAAAAATAGTATAATGAACATCCATATGACTACCATCTTGATTCAATAATTATTATTTTGCAATATTTGTTGTATCTATTTTTTTCTGAATTATTTAAAAATAAGTTGTAGACATAATACTTCACCCCCGAGTTTTCCACTATGTAAACATTCTCTTACATAAGCACCCTATCATTATATATCTAACAAAATTAATAGTATTTCCTTAAAATCATCTAATATTTAGTCCATATTCAAATTTCATAGGCTTTTAAAATCAAGATGCAATCTTGTGTCATCTCTCCAGCCTCTTAAAAGGCAAGAATAAATGTGATAGCAAAATAAGAAGTAAATGAAATTAATAACAGTATATAAAATTATAATTATTAATAGGTATAGTAAAATATTAACAATACTTATAAACATCACAATTCAGAGAGCACCTTTACATATAACATATCACTGTTGGAAATAACATCTTTAGTTCAAAGGGAAATACAGATATATGGATTATCAAAACACAGTTGGCTAAGAAGTAGGTATAAGTAACTGATTCTTGCTAACTAATAACAACAACGTATAAAGGCTTGAATAGTTTTAGCAAATTTAACACACTCTCCAAATCACTGAAATTGTTCATTTAAATACCTGGTAATGTTTTGGATTGAGGGTAATTGCACGATTAAAATCCAGGACCGAGCTATCCTTGTTAAGTTTTACTTTACAAAGACCACGTTGATAAAAGCCTTCTGCAAAATCAGGATTTGCTTTCACAGCTTTTGTAAAACAATCAAAAGCCTAGGAGAGTATATTGTTAAAAAGAAAATCATTTAGGGAGAATAGATTAACTTAAAATGTTAATAAATTACAGTGTATAACAATTGTTTAAAAGTTTTCACTTATTTTTGGTCATTTTAAATACATTTTCCAGTGAAATTCGTGGAGAAAACAAAAGTAATATAAACAAGTCAGGTTTATTACTATAATTTATAGGTTCCTTTACTCCCAAACTGATATCTATATAATCCATGTTGTTAGATACCAATACTTTTGGAGGTGTAATTTTAATTGTTATTCTTCATAATGTGTTTCTTCAAAGAAATCACAACCAGTACATTTATTTTCTATGAGGGCCCAAGAACCATAGCAGATACATAGTAATGACATTTCTGAACAATGGAACTCTAAAAATTTCCCCAATGTTGTAAAGCAAATGTTGGTTTGCTCTGGTTGTCCAAAAGGACTAAAAACACAGAAAATATTTGTAATTAATTTTATATTTATTGGAATTTCTTAATGGAACAACTCATCAAGTGCAACTCTTCTTCAAGTTTATGGAGATTCAAGTTTCAAACACTGTCCACCCCTAAATACAAAGACTGGAATGGTGTGTGTGTGTGTGTGTGTGTGTGTGTGTGCGCGCGCGCATCTGTGTCTATGCCTGTGTATAGGGAGATTCAGTTATGGAATATCCAACATTAGCCACTGTAAAATATCAATTGTATTACTTATTTATCACATCATTGACAATTTTAAAATGGAGAATTATATAAATTAGCCGAATATTGGATCAATACATAATAACTGAGTCAACTGGCTTTCAATGAATCTGACCATCTTAATAACCAGTTTCAATCTGATATGAATTGTTCAGTTGTCAATAAAAGAAATTAGTATCCTACTCATGTTCTATTTATTCTATAGTATTACTCAGAAGCACTCAATTTAAAATATTTACAATTTAATGAGTAAATTCATGTTAATGTGATGAAAATATTCTGCTATAACAATTTCTTACAGTTAGATTTATTGTTTTGGTGGGAAACACACATTAGTCTTTGGAATACTGTTGGCAAACCAACATCAAATAAAAGGTACTGAGTAAATAAAATGATATAGCAGGCATTGCAGGATGCAGACTGATTGTATTAAGCCAACCTTTATAAGAAACTTTGGTCTAGTCAATCGCTGTATAGGTAGCCTTCAGAAATAGAACTGAATTCAAGAAATCAATTTCCAAAATCACAAAAAACCTATGCTCCTAAATACACAAAATACCATTTGTATGTTGCCTTCCTCCATGTAACAAAGGCCCAAGTTATACAGACAGTCTGCTGAAGCTGCTATGGCATTTGGTCCTTTATCAGAATGAGAAAAGATATCCAACGCCTTTTTAAACATTCTCATAGCTTCCTAGAATGATTAAAAAAACATGGAAGGGAATGTTTTAACATTTATTTAACATGACAGCCTTAAACGTTAAAAAGAATGCTAAGCATGCAGCCCTACTCTCATTTCACAGTAGGCCACAGTAGGACACAGGCCTTGTCAGTGCACCACCAGCTGAGGACCCAAGCAGGGAGTCTGATGGCAGGGAATCCCAACAAGGTGTCTCTCCTAAATCTGCTACTTAAGCAGACTTATAGATATGCACTTTTGATACTATAATTTCTAAATTATTAAGGCTATTTTCTTGTAGTATAAAATCAGCTTAAAGTTATAGACTAGTTTATGACCAGTTTTTCAGTAATTTTCCTGAAAGAAACACTGAACGGCTATTAAATAGTAAAAGATTTCCAATGATAATATCTGATGTGGTTTTAATCAAACTTTATTTTGTCCTACCGTGCTCTTTATAATTTTTTTTAACGTTTATTATTTTTGAGACAGAGAGAGAGACAGAGCATGAATGGGGGAGGGTCAGAGAGAGGGAAACACAGAATCTGAAACAGGCTCCAGGCTCTGAGCTGTCAGCACAGAGCCCGACGCGGGGCTCGAACTCACAGACCGCGAGATCATGACCTGAGCCAAGGTCAGCCGCTTAACTGACTGAGCCACCCAGGCGCCCCTGTCCTAATGTGCTCTTAATGGGAATCCACTGGCACCAGAAAATAAACTAACATCAAAAATCACCCTCTTAGGGGCACCTGAGTGGCTCAGTCATATAAGTGTCTGACTCTTGATTTCAGCTCAGGTCATGATCTCATATTTCATGGGTTTGAACCCCACATCAGGCTCTGCACTGTCAGGACAGATTTTCTCTCTCTCTCTCTCTCTCTCTCTCTCTCTCTCTCTCTGTCTCTCCCCCACTAACTCTCTCCCTCACTCTCTCTCAGAATAAATACATAAATTTTAAAATAAATCACCCATTTAAACTAGTCAAAATAGTTGAAATTTGCTAATGAAAAAAATTCAATTTTCCAGATAGAAATGACTTTTTTATAATTAGCTAACAGATATATTTATGGAAATATAAATATTTGTGACTCTTTAGACCATTTTCTTAATCATATTAAATTACTAAATAAACAACAAGATTTAGCTTGGATATGCTAAGTGTCCTTTGTGCTTCCACTTAGCATCTAATTGACATATAACTTCAACATCCATCTTTCCATCCTTATTCTCAGCACTTGACCTTGCCATAGAAAAAATACATCACCTTCTTTCTCCATTTTCCTCCTTTTTACTTTTCAACACATCTATATCTTCTTCCATTTCCATTTTTTTCTCTCCTGACTTTGAATGGTTTCTATTCTTCTCCTTTTCAGAAGGAGAAATTCCTTCTGAAATTTCTAATTCTAATTCAGAAGGAATTAGATTCCTCAAGCTGTGTTCTTGACCCCTACTCCTTCTGCTCTGCCTGAACACAAGTTATTTCCTTCCTCTTCTGGGTCACTGCCCCTTCACTGTCTCTTTGAGTCCACAAAATCTTCCATCCCATTTAAATTAAAGTAAATACATCTTCACTTCCTCCTGCTTCCTCTCATAGCTAGCTGATGTCCTACCTGTCTCTTCTTCACTTCTCTGAAAAGACTCCTGGGGAAGATCTAGAGGGGTACCCAAGTAAGGCATATTTATGTTCTAAAAATAATACTGCAGCTGTTATGTGGATAAAAGCTTAGAAGAGTGCAACAGTGTTGCTATCATTCTAGTAAAATAAAAATATGTTCTGGATTAAGATAATGACCATAGAAATGGAGAAAGGAAGTAGAACTGAGAGATATTTAGAAAGAATCAAGAGAACATCACTATTGATTGGATAGAATAGGGCAATCAAAGGTAATTCCAGATTTCTATAGAGCAATAAGTGGAGGAGAGGAGGTTAAAGTAAACATAAGAAGGGTGCCTGGGTGGCTCAGTCAGTTGAGCATCTGACTTTGACTAAGGAAAGGATCTCATGGTTCATGAGTTTGAGCCCCGCATTGGGCTCTGTGCTGACAGCTCAGAGCGCGGAGCCTACTTCAGATTCTGTCTCCATCTCTCTCTGCCCCTCTCCCACTTTCACACAATCTTTCACTCTCCCTCCAATATAAATAAATTTTTGTTTAATTTTTAAGAAAATGTCAGAATATTCCCAAAACAAATTCAGTATCATAAAGGTGTCAATTCTCCCTAAAATAATCTAGAGATTGAATACAATTCAAAGAAAATTCTGAATTTTCATCTTTCCCATGCATGTGCATACATGCACACCACAACGATACACCCCAGTAAGCTAAGCAGCGCCATGCAGTGGAGAAAGGAGCCATTACACCAAGCCCAATCCAATTGCACCAACCAAGCTCAGGGCCTAGAGCACCACCATACGTCTTTCTGCCTGCTTAGTGTAGACTATAAAGTGCTTCATACTTTGACTTCTAGGGGAAATTGTATGTAATTTCAGATTTCATTCTGTTTACTGGTCCATCTATTTGTTTTTTGATTTTTGTTTTTCTTTTCTTTTTCTTGGATACAAAGAGAAAATTTTATTTTTATTTTCTGTTTTCTTTTTATTTTTTAATTCTTTTTACCATATTTTCATTTTTTATAGACTTTTTATTCTATTTTACTTTCTTCATTTCCTTTTATTCTATTTTATGGTATACATTTGTTTTAATTTTTAAACATTTTCTTTTTTTCTTCTTTTCTTTTCTTTCCCTTTTTGCTCTATTCTGTCCAGCTTCTTTCAACAACCAAACCAAAACACACCTAGGATCCAGCTTCCTTTATTTGACTTTTTTGTGTTGTTTTTCAATTTTCAACTTAATGTTTTACTTATATTTTTTTCTTCCTCCAGAATGACAAAACGAAGAAATTCACCCCAAAAGGAAGAACAGGAAGAAATGACAGCCAGGGACGTTATCAACACAGACATAAGCAAGATGTCTGACCTAGAATTTAGAATCATGATAATAAGAATACTAGCTGGGGTTGAAAAAAGCATAGAATCCCTTTCTGCGGAAATAACAGGTGAAATTCAGTGAAGATGAAATTAAAAATGCTATAACTGAGACACAATCTCAAATGGATGCCACATGGCAAGGATGGATGAAGCAGAGCAGTGAATCTGTGAAATAGAAGACAAAATTATGGAGAATAATCCCGAAAAAAGAGGGAAACTAAGGCAAAAGAGCATGATACAAGAATTAAATAACTTAGTGACTTATTAAAAAGGAATAACATCCAAATCATAGGCATCCCAGAAGATGAAGAGAGAGAAAAAAGAGGAGGTTTATGGTAGCAAACCATAGCAGAAAACTTTAATTTAATTTTAACTTTAATTTAAAATTTTTAAGTTTAACTTTAAAATTTTAATTTTAATTTTTTCAACCTCATTAATTCCTTTTCTCCCTTCAAAATGATGAAACTAAGGAATTTACCTCAAAAGAAAGAGCATAAAGAAACAACAGCCAGGGACTTAACCAACACAGATACAAGCAAGATGTCTGAACCAGAATTTAGAATCATGATAATAAGAATACTAGCTGGAGTTGAAAATAGATTAGAATCCCATTCTGAAAGAAGTAAAAACTAGGCAGAATGAAATAAAAACTGCTATAACTGAGACGCAATCACAGGTGGATTCTGTGGCAGCAAGGATGGATGAGGCAGAACAGAGAATCAGCAATATAGAGGACAAACTTACAGAAAATAATGAAGCAGAAAAAAAGAGGGAGATTAAGGCAAAAGAGCATGATTTAAGAATTAGAGATATCAGTGACTCATTAGAAAGAAACAACATCAGAATCATAGGGGTCCCAGAAGAGGAAGAGAAAGAAATAGGGGTAGAAGTATTGTGAACACGTCATAGTGGAAAACTTTCCTAACCTGGGGAAAGACACAGACATCAAAATCCAGGAAGCACAGAGGACCCCCATTAGATTCAACAAAAACCGATCATCAATAAGGTATATCATAGTCAAATTCACAAACTACTCAGGCAAGGAGAGAATCATGAAAGCAGCAAGGGGAAAAAAGTCCCTAACCAACAAGGGAAGACAGATCAGGTTTGCAGCAGACCTATCCACAGAAACTTGGCAGGCCAGAAAGGAGTGGCAGGATATATTCAGTGTGCTGAACCAGAAAAATATGCAGACAAGAATTCTTTATCCAGCAAGGCTGTCATTCAAAATAGAAGGAGAGATAAAAAATTTCCCAGACAAACAAAAATTAAAGGAGTTTGTGACCACTAAGCCAGCCCTGCAAGAAATTTTAAGGGGGACTCTCTGAGGGTAGAAAAGATAAAACAAAAAAAGACCAAAAGTAATAGAGACCAGAAATGACCAGAGAACACCACTAGAAGAAACTCCAACTCTACAGGCAACACAATGGCAGTAAATTCATATCTTTCAGTACTCACTCTAAATGTCAATGGACGAAACACTGAATGGATAAGAAAATAAGGTCCACCTATATGCTGTTAACAAGAGACCCATTTTAGACCTAAAGACACCTTCAGATTGAAGGTAAGGGGATGGAGAACCATCTATCATGCTAATGGTTGCCAAAAGAAAGCCAGAGTAGCCACACTTATATCAGACAATCTGGATTTTAAAATAAATACTGTAACAAGAGATGAAGAAGGGCATTTATCATAATTAAGGGGTCTATCCACCAAGAATATCTAACAATTGTAAACATTTATGCCAACGTGGAAAAACCCAATATAAATTAAACATAAAGAAACTCATTGATAATAATATCATAGAAGTAGGACCTTCAACACCCCACTCACAGCAATGGACATATCATTTAAGCAGAAAATCAATAAGGAAACAATGGATTTCAATGACACACTGAACGAATGGACTTAATAGATATATTCAGAACATTACATTCTAAAGCAACATAATACACATTGTTCTTGAGTGCACATGGAACACTCTCCAGAATAGAACACATACTGGGACACAAATCAGCCCTCAACAAATACAAAAAGATCGAGATCATACCATGCATATTCTCAGACCACAATGCTATGAAACTTGAAATCAACCACAAGAAAAAATTTGAAAAGACAACGAATACTTGGAGATTAAAGAACACCCTAGTAAGGACTGAATGGGTTAGCCAATAATTTAAAGAAGAAATTAAAAAGTACACGGAAACCAATGAAAATGATAACAGCCTAAAACCTCTGGGATGCAGCAAAGGCGGTCATAAGAGGGAGGTATATAGCAATGCAGGCCTTCCTAAAGAAGGAAGACAGGTTTCAGATATGCAATCTAATCTTACACTTTAAAGAGTTGGAAAAAGAACAGCAAATAAAACCCAAAACCAGCAGAAGACAGGAAATAATAAAGATTAGAAGAGAAATCAATGCTGTCGAAAAAAAACAAACAAACATTAGACTAGATTAATGAAATCAGGAGCTAGTTCTTTGAAAGAATTAACAAAATGGATAAACCCCTAGCCAGTGTGATTAAAAAGAAAAAATAAAGGACCCAAATAAATAAAATCAAGAATGAAAGAGGGGAGATCTCAACCAACACCCCAAAATGCAAACCATAATAAGAGAATATTATGAGCAACTATATGCCAGTAAGTTGGGCAATCTGGAAGAAATGTACAAATTCCTAGAAACATATAAACTAGCAAAACTGAAACAAGAAGAAATAGGAAAGTTGAACAGACCCATAACCAGTAAATAACTGGAATTAGTAATCAAAAATCTCCCAAAAAACAAGAGGCCAGGGCTGGATGGCTTTCCAGGGGACTTTTACCAATTATTTAAAAAAGAGTTACCACCTATTCTTTTGAATCTGTTCCAAAAAATAGAAATGAAAGGAAAACTTCCAAAATCATTCTATGAAGCCAGCATTACCTGATTATAAAACCAGACAAAGACCCCACTAAAAAGAACAACTACCAACCAATTTCCCTGATGAATATGGATGCAAAAATTCTCAAAAAATATTAGCCAACCAGATCCAACAATACATTAAAAAAATTACTCACCATGATCAAGTGGGATTTATACCTGGGATGCAGGGCTGGTTCAATATCTGCAAATCAATCAATGTGACACATCACATTAATAAAAGAAAGGACAAGAATCACATGATCCTCTCAATAGATGCAGAGAAAGTATTTGACAAAATACAGCATCCTTTCTTGATAAAAACCATCAAGAAATTAGAGACAGAAAGATCATACCTCAAGATCATAAAAGCCATATACAAAAGACCCACTGCTAATATCATCCTCAATGCATAAAAACTGAGATCTTTCCCCCTAAGGTCAGAAACACGACAGAGATATCCACTCTCAGCACTGTTATTCAACACAGTACTGGAAGTCTTAGCCTCAGCAATCAGACAACAAAAAGAAATGAAAGGCCTCCAAATCAGGATGGAGGAAATCAAACTTTCACTCTTCACAGACATGATACTTTATATGGAAAACCCAGAAAGAGTCCACCATAAAACTGCTAGAACTGATCCATGAATTCACCAAAGTCACAGAATATAAAATCAATGCTCAGCATTCAGTTACATTTCTATACACCAATAATGAAGCAGCAGAAACAGAAATCAAGGAATTGATCCCATTTGCAGTTGCACAAAAAAACCATAAAATACCTAGGAATAAACCTAACCAAAGAGGTGAAAAATCTAAACACTGAAAACTATAGAAAATTTATGAAATAAATTGAAGAAGGCACAAAAAAATGGAAAAATGTTCCATGTTCATAGATTAGAAGAACAAATATTGTTAAAATGTTGATATTATCCAAAGCAATCTACATATTCAATGCAATCCCTATCAAAATAACACTAGCATTCTTGATAGACTTAGAACAAACAATCCTAAATTTTGTATGGAATCAGGAAAGACCCTGAAGAGCCAAAGCAATCCTGAAAAAGAAAACCAAAGCTGGAAGCATCACAATCCCGGACTTCAAGCTGTGTTACAAAGCTGTAATCATCAAAACAGTATGGTACTAGCACAAAAACAGACACATAGATCAATGGAACAGAATAGAGAACCCAGAAATGGACCCACAAACCTATGGCCAACTAATCTTTGACAAAGCAGGAAAGAATATCCAGTGGAATGAAGACTGTCTCTTTAGCAAATGGCATTGGGAAAACCGGACAAGCCACAAGCAGAAGAATGAACCTGGACCACTTTCTTACACCATACACAAAAATAAACTCAAAATGGATTAAAGACCTAAATGTAATATAGACACCAAAATCCTAGAGAAAAAAGCAGGTAAAAACTTCTTTGACCTCAGCCACAGCAACCTCTTACTCAATATGTCTCCAGAGACAAGGGAAATAAAAGCTAAAATATATTAACTATTGGGACCTCATCAAGATAAAAAGTTTGTGCATGGCAACAGAAACAATCAGCCAAACCAAAAGGCAACTGACAGAATATGAGAAGATATTTGCAAATGACATATCCAAAATCTATAAAGAATTCAAACTCAACACCCAAAAAAACAAATAATCTGTTGAAGAAATGGGCAAAAGACATGAATAGATACTTTTCCAAAGAAAACATCCAGATGACTAACAGACACATGAAAAAATACAACACATCACTTATCATCAGGGAAATACAAATCAAAACCACAATGAGATACCACCTCACACTTGTCAGAATGGCTAAAATTAACAACTCAGGCAATGGCAGATGTTGGTGAGGATGCAGAGAAAGAGGCATCCTTTTGGACTGCTGGTGGGAATGTGAACTTGTGCAGCCACACTGGAAAACAGTATGGAGATTCTTCAAAAAATTAAAAATAGAACTACTCTACGACCCAGCAATTACACTACTAGGCATTTATCCACGGGATACAGGTGTGCTATTTAGAAGGGACACATGCACCCAATGTTTATAGCAGTGCTATCAACAATAGCCAAAGTAAGGAAATGTCCATCGATAGATGAATGGATAAAGAAGATGTGGTGTGTGTGTGTGTGTGTGTGTGTGTGTGTGTGTATACATATATATACACACACAATGGAGTATTACTCTTCAATCAAAAAGAATGAAATCTTGCCATTTCCAACTACGTGGATGGAACTAGAGTGTATTATGCTAAGCGAAATTAGTTAATCAGAGGAAGACAAGTATCATATGACTTCACTCATATGTGGAATTTAAGATACAAAACAGGTGAACATAAGGGAAGGGAAGCAAAAATAATATAAAAACAGGGAGAGGGACAAAACAAAAGAGACTCTTAAATATAGAGAACTGAGGGTTGCTGGAGAGGTAGTGGGAGGGGGGATGGGCTAAATGGGCAAGGGACATTAAGGAGGACACTTGGGATGAGCACTGGGTGTTATATGAAGGGGATGAATCACTGGATTCTACTCCTGAATCATTATTGCACTACATGCTAACTAACGTGGATGTAAATTAAAATAAATAAATAATAAAATAAAATAAAATAAAATAAAATAAAATAAAATAGAAGAAGAATAAAGGCCCAAGAATAACCAGTAGTTTCCTAGAGAAGAATATGGTGTAGGGGCTAGCTTTACCAGATATCAATAATTACAATAAAACTAAAATAATTAAGAGATTGTACTATTGGGCTGGGGATAGAGAAACTGACCAAAAGACAAGAATAGACAGCCCCAAATCAGATCCACATATGCATGAAAACTTATAATATGACAGCTGTACCACTTCAGATCTTTGGCTTGAGAGAACAGTCCAATAAATGACACTTGAACATTTGAATATCCATATAGGAAAAATTTAAATGTTACCACTATCTCACACTCAAATCAATTTAAGTTAGAGTAAGATCTTAAATAGAAAAAGCAAAACTTAAACTTTTAGAAGAAATATGGAAGAATATCTGTATGACCTTGGGAGAGGGAAAAACTTCTTAAACAAGAATTGTTTAAAAGCCACAACAGTAAAACAAAAAAATAGATACATTCTACTATATTAAAATTAAGAACCTCTGTAAAACCAGCCACAAATTACAAGAAGGTATGTGGCATACATGACAACCAACCAAGGATTGATATGCAGAATTTATTTTTTAATGCCTAAAATCAATAAGAACAAGACAAACAAAAAATATGTGCAGGAAATTGAGAGAACATGAAATATGAGCAATTAACAAACATATAAGAAGATGCTCAATCTGTGCTCAGAGAAATGTGAATTAAGACCACAATGAGACATCAGTTTTTACCTACTAAATTGACAAAAACAAAGTCTGACAACCAATTACAGTAGAGGATAGAGATCAACAGGAACATTCATACATGACAGGTAGGAGCATAAATTGGTACAGCCCTATGTAACAACATGCCATTTTCTTGAAAGTTAAGTATTCACATTCTATACATACCAGCAATTCCATTCATAGGAATATATCCTGGAAAGCTACTCCACATGTTAACAGAAAACATGTAAAGGAATATTTATAGCAGCCCTAGTCTTAAGAGGAAAAATAAATAAATAAAAAGAAATAACCCAGATGTTAATTAACACAAGAATCAATAAATAAATGTTATAATCTAGTTCTGCAAAAAAAAAAAAGTATATAAGCTGTCATGCTGAGCACAATATAAAAATTCTATTAATAGGTTTAGTAAATAATACACAAGACTTTCACCTTGATTTTCTTGGCTTTCATTTGGGCTTTTGCTAATAGAGTATACATGGTGAGCTCAGGCCTGTTCAAAGTGATCCGATCCAAGACCTGAATGGCCTTGTCATGGTTTTCACAAAATGAATAAATGAGTGCTTGCTGTATAGGACTCAACTCAATGAGACCTAAAAGTAAATAAAATTTATCAATTACCTTTGCCAAGTATCTAGGATTTAGAATATGATTATTTTAAGGAAGTCAAGCAATTCAATAATTTATCTTTGTAATATGAATAAATCAATACAATACTAAAATCTATTTACTACCAATAAACAATAAGATATTCCAATTACAAACAACAACAAAAACAAAAAAACTAAAATTATAACCCTGGAATCTCCCATAACAATCTCTCAGAAAATTCTTTTCATCAATGAAGCATTTACTAGTTGATTTTGTACATGTGAAACTGAAAATTTAAATTTTCAAAATCATCTTTGATGAAGTACACCTTCCATGCTATTCCTACTTGCCTATTGAAAACAGTATAAACATTGTAGGAGGTATTTATTTTAAAATTAAGACAATTATAATTTTGCATTAATTATGTTTACCTTTGTTCATATCTGCCACTTGATAAATAGTAAACTTTGCAAGATCATAACATTTCATCATAAGAAGATATTGTCCTCTGAAAAAAATAATACCTTTTAATTCTAAGTAGTTAAAAATAATTTTTCTAAAATAAAATTTCTTATAATCAGTTACTTAAAATTTTATAATTATAGTACCTTTATTCACACTTATATGTGTATAATAAAAACAATGTAAAAATTATAAACATTTTATATAGTCTAAATTGACCAATTAGCATACAGATGTGATGAGAAAACAATTTAGGAAGAGTGAAGCTGAAATAAAAATACTCAAATCTTTTTCCAATTATTATATTTTAAATGTTATACTCTGACCCCACAGCTAACATCATACTCAGTGGTGTAAAGCTAAAATTTTCTTCTTCTAAGATCAGAAGACAAGAATGCCCATTCTTTTATTCAACATAAAAATCCAAGCCACAGCAATCAGACAAGAAAAAGAAATAAAACACATCTAAATTAGAAAGAAAGAAGTAAAACTCTTACTATTTGCAGATGACATGATACTATATAGAAAACCCAAAAGACTCCCCCCCAAAATTATGATAACTAATAAATGAATCCAGTAAAGTTGTAGGATACAAAATATACAAAAATCTGTTATATTCCTATACACTAACAATGAACTATCAGAAAGAAATTTTTTAATCCCATTTACAACTGCTTCAAAAAGAATGAAATTACTAAGAATAAATTTAGTCAAGGAGGTAAAAGATCTGTACTCTGAAACTTATAAGGCATTGATAAAAGAAACAAGATGACACAAATAAATGGAAAGATATTCAGTGATTAAAGATGGAAAAACTAATATTATTAAAATGTCTCGGGGTGCCTGGGTGGCGCAGTCGGTTAAGCGTCCGACTTCAGCCAGGTCACGATCTCGCGGTCCCGGAGTTCGAGCCCCGCATCAGGCTCTGGGCTGATGGCTCGGAGCCTGGAGCCTGTTTCCGATTTTGTGTCTCCCTCTCTCTCTGCCCTTCCCCTGTTCATGCTCTGTCTCTCTCTGTCCCAAAAATAAATTTAAAAAAGTTGAAAAAAAAATTTAAAAAAAAATGTCTATATTACCCAAAGGTACAATCCATATCAAAATACCAATGACTTTTTTCATAAAACTAGAAGAAAAGTCCTAAAATTTGTATGAAAACACAAAAGACCCCAAACAGCCAAAGCAATCTTGAGAAAGAAGAACAAAGCTGGAAGTATCATGCTCCTTGATTCCAAATTATACTAAAAAGCCATAGTCATCAAAACAGTATGGTACTGGCACAAAAACAGACAACAGACATATAGATGAATGGAAAAGAATATAAAGCTCAGAAATAAACCCACAATTGTGTGGTCAATCAATGTATGAAAAAGGAGGCAAGAATATACAATAGAGAAAAAAACCATCTCTTCAATAAGTGGTACTGGGAAAACTAAACAGCTATATGCAAAAGAATGAAATTAGGGCACTTTCTCCCACCATACACAAAAATAAACTCAAAAATGGATTAAAGACTTTACCTAATGTAAAACCTGAAACTATAAACTCCTATAAGAAAACATAAGCCAAAAACTCTTTATCATTTGTCTTAGCAATATTATTTTGGGTCTGTCGCCTCAGGCAACAATAGCAAGGAAACAACAGCAAAAATAGACAAATGGGACTACATTGAACTAAAAAGGGTTTTCACAGCAAAGGAAACCATTAACAAAATGAAAACTCAACCTACTGAATGGGAGAAGATAATTGCACATGTTGTATCTGATAAGGGGTGTATATCCAAAACCTATAAAGAACTCCTACAACTCAACACACACACAAAAAAAACCAAAAAACAAAAACAAAACAAAACAAAACAAAAGAAAAAACAAATTGTCTGGTTATAAATGGGCAGAGGGCCTGAATAGACATTTTTCCAAAGAAGATATGTGGATGGCCAATGGGTCCATGAAAGGTTGTTCAACACCACTAATCATCAGGGATATTCAAATCAAAACCACAGTGAGATATTACCTTACACCTGTCAGAATGGCTATTATCAAAAAGACAAGAAATAACAAGTATTGATGAGGATGTGGAGAAAAGGGAACCCTTGTGCACTATTGATGAGAATGTAAATTGGTACAGCCACTATGGAAAACAGTATGGAAGTTCCTCAGAAAATTAAAAATAGAAACACCATATGATCCAGCAGTTCTACTTTTGAGATTTATCCAAAGAAAATGAAAACACTAATTCAAAATAATATATACACCACTATGTTCATTGTAGCATTATATAACATACTCAAGATATGGAAGCAATCTAAGTATCCATCAATAGATGAATAGGTAAAGAAGATGTGTATAAATATACAATGGATTATTACTCAGCCATTAAAAAATGAAATCCTGCCACTTGGGACAATATGGATGGACCTAGAGGATATTATGCTAAATTAAATAAGTCAGACTGGAAAAGATAATTGCCGTATGATTTCACTTATATGTGGGATCCAAAAACCAAATGAACAAACAGCAAAAGCAGAAACAGACCCATAAATACAGAGAACAAACAGGTAGTTACCAGACAGGAGGGGGTAGAGGGATAGGCAAAATAGGTGCAGACAAATGGGTGGTACAGGCTTCCAGTTATGAAATGAATAAATCATGCGGATGAAACAGCATAGAAAATATAGCCAATGGTATTATATGGTGACAGATGTAGCTACAATTGTGGTAAGCACAGAAGAATGTATAAAGTTATTGATTCACTATGTTGCACATCTGAGGCAAAACGTATCATTGTGTGTCAACAATATTTCAATTTAAAAAAAGATGTGGTAGGGGCGCCTGGGTGGCGCACTCGGTTAAGCGTCTGACTTCAGCCAGGTCACGATCTCGCGGTCCGTGAGTTCGAGCCCCGCGTCGGGCTCTGTGCTGACTGCTCAGAGCCTGGAGCCTGTTTCCGATTCTGTGTCTCCCTCTCTCTCTGCCCCTCCCCCGTTCATGCTCTGTCTCTCTCTGTCCCAAAAATAAATAAACGTTGAAAAAAAAAATTAAAAAAAAATAAAAAAAGATGTGGTATATGTGTGCAATGGAATATTCCTCAGCTGTAAAAAAAGTACAAAATCTTGCCATTTGTGACAACATGGATAGGACTAAAGATATTGTACTAAGTGAAATAAGTCAGAGAAAGACAAACACTGTATGATTTCACTTACATGTAGACTCTAAAAACAAAATGAGGGGTGCCTGGGTGGCTCAGCTGACTAAGCTTCTGACTTTGGCTCAAGTCACAATTTCTCTCTGTGCTGAAAGCTCAGAGCCTGGAGCCTGCTTTGGATTCTGTGTCTCCCTCTGTCTCTGCCCCTCCCCAGCTCACGCTCTCTCTCTCTTTCTCTCAAAAATAAACACTTAACAAACAAACAATAAAAACTAAAATGAATGAGGAAACAATCTCAGGTGTGCAATATAGTGATTCAACACTTCCATACAGTACTCAGAGCTCTTCAAGATAAGTATACTCTTTAATCCCCTTCACCTATTTCCCCCATCCTCCCACCCACCTCCCCTCTGGTTACCCTCTGTTCTCTATAATTAAGAGTCTGTTTTTTGATTTGTCTCCTTTTTTCCCTTTGTTTCGTGTCTTGAATTCTACATACGACTGAAATCATATTCTAACTGGCTGGTTTATTTTGCTTTGCATTATACCCTCTAGATTCATCCATGTTATTGCAAACGGCAAGATTACATTCTTTTTTATGGCTTAATAATATTCTACTGTGTATCTTCTTTATCCATTCACCCATTGATGGACACTTGGGCTGCTTCCACAGTTTGGCTATTGTAAATAATCCTGCAATAAACATAGAGATGCATATATCCTTTAAAATTAGTGTTTTTGTATTCTTTAGATGAAAACCTAGTAGTGGGATTACTGGATCATGGGGTAGTTTAAACAGTTGTGTTTTGATGCAAGGATAGAGAAAAGGGTAAGATACCTGGTTATCTTATAAATAATCTTAAAATTTAACAAATACAATAGCTATATCTGACTTGCTAGTTGAAAGGTGGCCATTGCTGGGAAATTAAATGTAAAAAGAAGAGGACAGAAAGATAAAGAGGGAAGTAAAGATCCCAACAGATAGCTCATGTGCTTAGTTATGCCAAGAACTCCATTTCTATGTTCGTACCTTATTATATATAATTGGATTCCATCTGGCTGAAGGTGGATAGCACGAGATAACTCTCTTACTGCCTTTTTCAACTTATGCAACTGTTGAGTGATAAACAGAAACTTTGCTTATAACAATACTGATTTGTTTCCCTTCTGATGCTTCCCTCCCACCCTTCAATACAGAAATTTTGCAAGAACATCTCCTAATATCCATGAGTTCTTTTGGGTTTTGTTTGTTTGTTTGTTGCTTTTTAAGAATCATCAAACCAAATGGGATACAACGAAGTTTTTTAAAAACTTTTTTAAAAGTTTTTAAAGTTAAAAAGTTTTTTTTTAAAAAAAAACTTTTTACTAAGCCTGCCCTGGGTCTTCTACCTCCACCATCAAGAAAGGAAGGGCATGGGGCGCCTGGGTGGCGCAGTCGGTTAAGCGTCCGACTTCAGCCAGGTCACGATCTCGCGGTCCGTGAGTTCGAGCCCCGCGTCAGGCTCTGGGCTGATGGCTCGGAGCCTGGAGCCTGTTTCCGATCCTGTGTCTCCCTCTCTCTCTGCCCCTCCCCCGTTCATGCTCTGTCTCTCTCTGTCCCCCAAAAAAATAAATAAACGTTGAAAAAAAAAAAATTTAAAAAAAAAAAAAAAAAAGAAAGGAAGGGCATTGCATGGGACTCGAGTCACATTGGGTCCTGAGATGTCGACAATGGAGAACAGAGACTCTAGCTAACTTGCAGTAGACAAGCGCTGTGAGCAAGAAATAAACCTTTGTTATTTTAACACAGTGATTTTAAGTGTTCGGGGTGGGGGGAGGGTTTGGTGTGTGTGTGTACGTGTTTAGCCACAGCACAAACTAGACTATCGTGGCTGAAACCAGTGTGACCAGAGAACTTGTAGAAGACGAGGGCAGAATGGTAATAAGGAGCCAATTCCTGTGGTTCTTAGAGGACTTTGGCTTTTGCAGGATTCAGCTTTTATTCTGAGTGCAAGGGAAGCTATTAAAGGGTTCTGGGCAAAGTGAAATAATCTGACTTATGTTTTAACAGGATCACTATGGCGGCTATGTTGAAAATCCTTCCGAAGGGAGTAAAAAACAGAAGCAAGAAGACCAAGAGGTCCCTGCAGCAATCCTGATGAGGAATGACACTGACTTGGACAAGATGATTAGTGGTGGAGTGGTAGACAGGGATATCTATTTTGAAAGGCAGAAACAACAGCTAACAGTGTTTATCTCTGGAAAGTCAAATTTGGTTGGAATCAGGGAGGACTTTTGCTATTTATTGCATCTTTGACTTTGCAACACTAAAGATATATCACATTTTTTAATTTAAATAACTTGTAAAATTTAAACAAAATCTTGGGGCGCCCGGGTGGCTCAGTTTAAGCGTCCGGCTTCGGCTCAGGTCATCATCTCACAGCTCTTGAGTTTGAGCCCCATGTCGGACTCTGTGCTGACAGCTTAGAACCTGGAGCCTGTTTCAGATTCTGTGTCTCCCTCTCTCTCCCCCTCCCTTCTTCACGCTCTGTCTCTCTCTCTCTCTCTCTCTCTGTGTCTCTCTCTCGTTCTCTCTCTCTCTCAAAATAAATAAACATTAAAAAATATTTTTTAATTTAAACAAAATCTAAACGTAAGTATGAATGAGTAGGATCCCATTATATACACAGATCCCATTCTACGAACCCACCTGCTCTCTCTCTCTCTCTCTCTTTTTCACACACACACACACACACACACACACACACACACACACTCAAAACCACTGTAAAATGTTAATAGTAGTTGTCTCTAGAGAATAAAATTATGGATTATTTTAACTTACTGTTATTTGCATACATATATTACATGAAATAAATATATATTGTTTTTGTAATAAGGAAAAACATTGTTTTTTTAATGAAAGACAAAATTCACACTTCATAAGTAAAGGCTTTATACATAGGTAATTATAATTAACTATATCTACTTTATATTTATTGCTTGGACATGCATTAGCCTCTGTAATTAACTGAAAACAAATATATTAATATACAGAAATTACACTGAACGATAGACATTCAGAAAATTAAAGCATTTTTTTTTAAAAATCAAGGTTTTCAAAACTTAAATACCTTATGATAGGTTTCTGCTCTACAAATATAGCTTTGAATATATAAAGGATCAAGTCTAATAGCCTCAGAAAAATGCCAAATGGCTTCAACGTAGTTATCCAAGTATAGCAGATGTATGAGGCCAATATTTACGTAAGCCAAAATAACAGTTCTAAAAAAAAAGTGAAAAAGCAAAATCTTGTTAGACATTTTAATTAATCCAAATGTTTTCCAATTTTGAATGAAATCAGTGAAATACATACATCAATATATATCAGGATGTTTTATTAAATGTTTTACTAAAACAAAGTAAATCAGTTAACTATTCTCTTAAAAATTATAAGCACCTTTATAAAATCCTTAGTTGAGAATCAACATTTATAGAGTCTATGCTAGGAACAGAATTCCTGAACTCCCCACTCCATCTTTACTCTTCCTTGACTTAATCTTGACTTATCTTGAATTTCAAGCTTAGTTTTTCTCAATTTAAAAGTTTTCCCCTTAGGCTATGTTGTGTTCGCCATGAGTAACAGAGAGAAACAGTAATATTCTCAGAGCCTGGGGTTAAAAATCCTCTCCACCTACATATTAACCCAGCTTCTTTTCTTTATAAAATAAATGTATTTTTTCTCTCTTTGAATCAAAACATTTTCAATAGAGAATTGATCTTAGAAATTACTTTATTTGATGCCTCTATTTCAAAATGAGGAAACTACATACCCTATAGCCCAGCTTTGTTAGAAGCCTAGACCCTTTGCCTAAAAGACACCAAAGTTCTTACTGCCCGTTTTTTGGCTTTTTTTGCAACTGAAACTCTTTTCTTTCTGGCTCAAAAATATCTAAAAAGGAACTACTTTGGCCATTATGGAGCCATTCTCCATGACTTTCCTAAGTCAAGTTTAAAGTTTACCTTAGATAAAAGTAAACAGTCTGCTGGTTGGCATGGAATTGGCATGTTGTTTTTACTTTTTTTTTGATGCCTTTCATTTTAACAAATGCTTCTTTGAAAAGAACAGAAATTAATTAATTCTGTGTTTTAGAGCTTAGATTTCTGTACACACTAAAAGTGTGTACAACTTTTAGTCTTTGTTTCTTCCTGAACCTACACTCTAACGGTATTGGTTTTTTCTTTTGCTTTACTATCCAAAATGAAGTCAGATTCTAAATAGTTTCCTACTATTGAGTCATATGTTGTGTGCATAGCAATATATCAAGCAGAATATTTTCTCATTATTTTAAAATTTGATAACATTTTTTCATGAAGTTAATTTCAAGAAGCTCTGATCTGTTTATCCCCACACTGCTGTCAGTAACTTTATGTTGTTATCTGTGAATTGGACTCATCTCAAAAGCATTCAATATCTAAAATTTGCAAAAGTATCTAAGGTAAAACAGATGTTGGGAACCAGATCTTTTCTTAGAAGTAGTATTCTAATTCTAGGATGCTTTTACAATTGTTATTTTATAAGGTTATTAATGATGAGGGGAAAGGGCTTTTTCTTTCATTTTGTTTTTTTTCTTAACTTTATACAAAAGTGAAATCAGTAAGAATGAAAAGGAAAACATACCTTTCTAGAGAAATAACAGTTTCAAAGTCACAGATTGCCAGCAACCAAAGCTTTAGATCTGCATAGAGTATGCCCCGATGTAGAAAACAACCAAGATTCTCATAGCCATCATTTATGAGAGCTTAAAAATAACAACATACATCTTATTTGGGTTCTGAACAAAAATATCTGAGTTGTGTTTTAGTCTTTACCCTTCCCATTGCTTATTCTTACATTTGAACACTTTATAAAACATATCTATGAGGAGCGCATTTATTTGGTAAGAAACACTATTCACATAAAAATGTATTTGTCTATAAGTAACAATGTGGCTATCAAGGTTCACAAATTCATTAAAACTGGAGAAATCTTGATGGTAATCTAGGATAGTCCACTCACTTCACAGATGAAGAGATTAAGGTGCAAAGGGGCTTAACCACAGTCATGATTAAGTCAATGGCAAAGATGGAATCTAACCTCTGATTCACTTCAGTGGATTGCAGTCAGAAGGGCACCATTGCCCTTGATGGGCTGTTAATTATCAGGAAAGCATTGCTATTGGTCATAACACAGGCTCTGGTACAACTCCAGACACGCAGATGACAGAGATCAGGCTGCTACACATCAACCAGGAAGAGCAGCTCAAAGAGACTACTCCAAGGTAAGCTGAACTTGGAGTTAAGGCAGGCAACTTGACTATGCATATTCTAAACAACAGGAGTGTGGGGTAAAAAGAATCTTCTCAGTACTCCAGGTGTGTGTCTTTCATCTATAAGCAGTCTAGAGGTCATCTCATGTATCCCCACTTACTAATTTTCCCTTCACTTTCCCAAAAACATGCTAGTGAATTACATGGGTTTTCCACAACATTTGATCCATGTCTTCTAAGCTTCTCAGGCCCATTCTGGCTAAGAAGGGAAAGTTCTGCCAAAAATGTACATAGTGCTCACAGTCTGGGACAAAAATATTCACAGTGTTAGATTTGGGGAAGTATATTGAGTTTAAGCAATGATGACACAGATTAAATAAATAATCATGAAGGCAATCTGCTCCATTCACAGTATAACTGGCTAGCAAAGACAAAGTCAGCTGCACTTTTGGTGGTTGCTCTAGGAAAATTAAAAAATTCTACCTAAGGAAAAAATATTAGAATTACTTAACCTCTCTGTGCCTCTGTTTTCTTATCAGGGATGAAAATAATTCCTACCTCATAGCATTATTCTGAATATTAATTGAAACACTCTATATAAAGCATTTAGATTAGTGTTTGGAAATTAGTGAAATGCACAATAAATGTTAGATATTATTATTAGCTTGGAAAAATATCTTAAGGGTCCTTTTTGATTGTGGAAGATAAAACTCCTTAAGCTAGCCTGTAGAAAAGAATTAAAGCCAAAATCAAGTTGGTCTGCTCTGAATAATTAAATAACAAAGACTTTGTATTATTGTGATAGCCTAGAAAAGAGGGAGCGAGGAGCCCACAACTTGGAGAAGAGGGAAGTATGAAAAAGAGGCTTTTAGAGATTACCAAGAAAGGAGTTTGGCCAGATGGCAGATAGACAGAGCTGACAGAGAGAAATAAACTTCAAGAAAAATGGGTGGGCTTGACCTTCAAATTTAAATCGCTTTGGGGCACCTGGGTGGCTCTGTCAGTTGAGCATCCAACTTCGGCTCGGGTCATGATCTCATGGCTCCTGAGTTCAAGCCCCGCATGGGGCTCTGTGCTGACAGCTCAGAGCCTGAAGCCTGCTTCGGATTCTGTGCCTCTGTCTCTACCCCTCCCCCACTCATGCTCTGTCTCTCTCTGTCTCAAAACTAAACAAACATCAAAAAAATTTTTTTCTAAATTTAAATCATTTCTGCTAACTTTATCCTTTGAATCCTAAGATATTCATTTTCTTAATGTTTATTTATTTTTGAGAGAGAGAGAGAGAGAGAGAAAGAGAAAGAGATCATGAGCAGGGAAGGGCAGAGAGAGAGGGAGACAACAGAATCTGAAGCAGGCTCCAGGCTCTGAACTATCCACAGAGCCCAAGGTGGGGCTCAAACTCATGAACTGTGAGATCATGACCTGAGCCAAACCCAAATGCCCCCAACCCCAAGACATTCATTAACAGTAATCACAAGAATTGTGTGGATATACAAAAATGGAGAACCAACCAGAGAGCAGAAATTAGATGCAAAGATTACAAGAGAGTTAAACAAAATTTAACTTAGTCTTCCCTTCCAAAAATCCTTAGAAATAGAAGGGAGGGTACCAGATTCCTCTCAGCACATAGGATAGACTCTAGGTTATTTTATTTGAATATTCATGGCACAGGTGGCCTCAGAAGGCTATCATCTTATATTGCCTTCCTTCAGGAGCTATGTAATTCTCTTTGTAAGAGTATAGTTGTCTCTTAATCTCTAGATACTGATACTGCCTCATCTAGAATGATGGGATTGTAGTACTTTGCACCCAGGGGAACACTGTTGGTCTCTGGCTGGAATTATCCAATCACAATGGGCTAATTTATTCAGCTGGGACTGTTTACTGAGCACTTACTCTATGCACAGAATGGTGCAGGGCATATTTATATACCAAGAATACACTGATACAGGGTAAAGTGGAAATGACTACTGTTAGCTTTTGGCATCCTATTATTACTAAAGATTCTCAAAGCTCATTTTTAGTTTAAGGGTTTAAAAACTCAGAATTTGACTAATCAATGGGCTAGGCCTATGGAGTAGGACACAGCCCACTAGGAAAATTCACTGCTGCTTTAGCAAGCTGACTAGAAAATAGACCTGGATTTCCACAAATAACCTGAGAACTCAATATATAGAAAGAGATTTCTTTGATATGATATTCTCCCTTTGCCAAAGTTATACACATACATGTAAGTACAAACACACTCACATTCACTAAAAGGGCATACTAGGAACACTTAAACCATTGTAGCTTGTAAATATATGTGAATATATATACTATACAAACATATCTTAATATGTAACTACATAAAAATATACATATTATATTAATCATCCCATATTAGTATTCCACTCCATGAACTTCAAATCAAATTCCTATGTATGTGCAGTTGAAGGCAAAGTACCTGAAACGCTGTAGTCCTGGAGCGCTCTAAAAGGGCTACTCTTTCTAAACAAGCAGGCTCTATAATACAGTGCTAACCAGTTATTAGGATCTAAGTGAATTGCCACAGAAAGATCTTGAGTTGCTTGCTTATAAAATTGCCGTTTAAAATATGCTCTTCCTCTGTATGTCCTAGAAAAAGAAAAAAATTCAATATGTATTGCAAAATACACATTTTCTTTTTTTTCCTTTACAACTAATTTTGTATTTGAATAACAATTTCTGATTATTTCCACTTGCTCCCCAAAAAAGGTTAGCAATGATGTTAATAGAAAAAAGGATATGAACTTTTTATAAATAAATATACTTTATTTTATATATAATTATATGCTTATTAATAATATGCTAATTATATGCCTACTAATCTTATTACATTTCTTGTACTTATCAGAGAAATGTATCAATAAAATAAATATGAGTTTATTTATTTTTATTACTTATTGAGTACCCAAAATGTTAGGCTTTAATTTATGTAAGATTGTTCTCTAGAAAAAACATATAATCCATTTTGAAGGAAATGGGCCTCAGTGAGTGGAGTTGTTAGATTTTTCTTTGGCACTGAAAATGCACCCAAATAAATAGGGGGCTGCTTCACATGGATGAAAGCTATTGCATCAATTGTGTGATTGGATTTTATCTCCATTAACTTCTGACTCCAATTTCAGAATTATCATTAACCTACATGAATTCCTGAAAATTCCATTTTCAATCATTTAGTAATGTAAAGCAAATCAGCTTTTAGAAATAAAATAAGGCAATTAAGGAAAAACAGGAGGAATAAGCTAATAGGTTATCTGCTGCAAAGAAGTTAACATAAATCTAGTTGGGGGGGAGGGAGAGGGGATAAGGAGATGTATAAGAAAGTTATATTATGAAATCAATGATAACTTGGAGAAAAGAGTGAAGGCAGTACATTGACAGACTGGTAACAAAGATCTCTCAAAAGCACTAAGCATCCTGAGACTCATATTTTATCTTTCACCTAAATGTTTATTGCCCCATCTTTAAGAAATGTCTTATTTATTTTCTAATAAATATAAGAATTTTATATTTATTGTTAAGTATTTCTGATTGCTAAGAATATTCCTAGTGATTTTTCAGCATATTATATGACCCCAAATTTAAAATTTACAGGATAAACCTTTAGTAATATTTCTGTAGGATGCCATTAAGTCATGTCAACTCTTCAAACATACTGACTTTTATATCTTTTCCTTATTTTGTTTCCACTGCTTCATACTTCACACCCTCCTCAGCTCACACCTGTACTATTTTACTCCATTCCTAGTTCTAGAGTAATAAGATCTGATCATCAGATAATAAAGATCTCTTTTCTCAAAAACTTTCAACAAACCCCTATTGGCAATGGAATGAGGTCAAATTCTTCAAAATGGCATATAAGGTCTTCCATAAGCTAGCATCATCTTACAATACCTTTAATTAATCTTCTTGTTCTCCAACTAATTTGATGCTTTCCTGCAAGTAACACCCCTTTTACTCAAGAAGAAGTAGACAACCAGAATAGAGCAATAACTAGGGCAGAATATTAAAAGACTTTCCAAAACGATTGTCCTCCTTTCAAATGACTACAAGTTGGAATAATTTTAGAAGCAAGTTATCTCAAACTTTCAAAGAACAAAAATTATCTAATCCTAAAGGATATGTTCCTAAGAAAAGAAAAAGATGGAAGGCTTAATTCCTTTTGAAAAAGAAGCCAAATACTGAAAATACAATCTGACTATGAAACTAGAGAACAATCTCACTACAAATGTAGATGAAAAATCTTCAAGAAAGTAAAAACAAAGAGAACTCAGTATAGTTTGATAATATTCCATCCAAAAATATATGAGGTCCAAGAGGCACTTATCTTTCAAAATTAGAAAAACTGTTAATATGAGATTCCTATAAGTAAATGAAAATTCCTATTATTACTAACAGTATTGTTAAGTTAAAGTCAATGCAATGATATAAAGTTGTGAGATTAGAACAGAGAAAAACTGGCAGAATAGGGAACTTCAAAACTTCATCCTTCCATAAAGGTAATGAATATGCTAACACCATCAGAATCAACTTTTTTAGAACTCTGGAATCAATATAATTAAAAACTTCACAACCACCATGAGAATGCTTTATACAGGAAAGAAATCTACACATCAGATGAAGCTCAGGATGCTAGGTAGGATAAATTCAAAGAGATACACACAGAGACACCTTATGATTAACCTGGTGAAACAGAGACAAAAAACAAAAAAAAAAACAAAAACAAAAACAAACAAAACTCTTGAAAGCAGGATGAGCGAAGTAACTGCTCCTTTACAGAAGATTTTCAATAAGACTAACAACTGATATCTCATACAAAATCATGGAGGCTAGAAGGCAGTGGAATAGCACACAGGCATGCCCTGTTTCTTTGCACTTCCCTTTATTGCATTTTGAAGATACATTTTTTATTTATTTTTTAATTTTCTTAATGCTTATTTATTTTTGAGAGAGAGAGACAGACAGACAGAGTGTGCAGGGGGCGGGGGGAGCAGAGGGAGTGGGTAGGTGCAGAGAGAGTGGGAGACACAGAATCCAAAGCAGGCTCCAGGCTCTGAGCTGTCAGCAGAGTCCAATGAGGGGCTGGAACCCATGAACCACGAGATCATGACCTGTGCCAAAATCGGATGCTCAACCAACTGAGCAACCCAGTCACCCATTTTTTTAAAATTTTCTTAATGCTTATTTATTTTTGAGAGAGAGAGAGAGAGAGAGAGAGAGAGAGAGAGACAGTGAAGATACTACATTTTTTACAAAGTAAAGGTTTGTGGCAACTGTGCATCAAGCAAGATTATTCACACATTTTTTCCAACAGCATTTACTCACTTCATGTCTCTGTGTCACATATTGGTAATCCTCACAACATTTCAAAGATTATTATTATATTTGTTATGGTGATCTATAATCAGTGCTCTTTGATGTTACTATTGTCATTGTCTTGGGGCTCCTTAAACCATGTCCATACCAGACAGCGAACGTAATCAATAAATGTGTGTGTTCTGGCTGCTCTACCAACTGGCCATTCCCTTGTCTCTCTTCCTGTCCTCCAGCCTCCCTATTCCCTGAGACACAACAATATTGAAATGAGGCCAGTTAATAGCCCTACAGTGGCCCCTAAGCATTCAAATGAAGAGAAGAGTTGCATGTTTCTCACTTTAAATCAAAAGCTAGAAATAATTAAGCTTAGTGAGGAAGGCATGTTGGAAGCCAAGACAAGCTAAAAGCTAGAACTCTTGCACCAGTGAGCCAAGTTGTGAATACAAAGGAAAAGTTCTGGAAGGAAATTTAAAGTGCTACTCCAGGGGTGCCTGGGTGGCGCAGTCGGTTAAGCGTCCGACTTCAGCCAGGTCACGATCTCGCTGTCCGTGAGTTCGAGCCCCGCATCGGGCTCTGGGCTGACGGCTCAGAGCCTGGAGCCTGCTTCCGATTCTGTGTCTCCCTCTCTCTCTGCCCCTCCCCCGTTCATGCTCTGTCTCTCTCTGTCCCAAAAATAAATAAACGTTGAAAAAAAATTTTTGAAAAAAATAAAAAAATAAAAAAAATAAAGTGCTACTCCAGTGAACACATGAGTGATAAGCAAGTGAGACAGCCTTATTGTTGATATGGACAAAGCTTTGGTGGTCTGGATAAGGATCAAACAAGCCACCACATTCCCTTAAGCAGAAGCCTAATCCAGGGGAAGGCCCCAACTCTCTTCAATTCTATGAAAGCTGAGAGAGGTGAGGAAGCTTCAGAAGAAAAATCTGAAGCTAACAGAGGTAGGTTCATGAGGTTTAAGGAAAAGAAGCCATCTCCATAACATCCAAGAGCAAGGTGAAGCAGCAGGTGCTAGACATAAAAAGAATACTACCACATGATTCTATTTATATAAAGTTAAAAAAAAGAAACAGGCAAAACTAAACTAAAAATATTTAAGGACACACACTTATGTGATGAAACTAAAAAGGACTACAAGGAAGTGATTAAAATGGACATCAGGATAGTGGTTGTTAATCTTCTAGGAAGGCAAAGGCACAAAGGGGTCTCTAGGGTGCTGGAAATGTTTCTTGACCTGGTAATAGTTACACAGGTATTTACATTGTGATAAGTCATTAAGCTGCACACTGGTACACTTTTCTGGATGCATCCCTTATTTTACTATAAAAAATTTCAATATTGAACAAATTGTGAGTAAAAAAATGAGCAGGTACAACTACATACACATTTAAATCTCTTCAAAACTTAGATTAAAGGAAAAAGCAACAAAATGAGAACTTTTTATGCACAATAAGGTTGGAAAAAGCAAAGTTCATTATCAAACTTATAATAAGATATTACAGAAACCTATATAAACAGTTCTCTGTACTCAGTGAATAAAAAGGATATGAAAGAAAACTTACAGAATAAAATATAGGTCAATATTTTCAAAATTGATAATGTATCTAGTATTTAGGAAATGTAAATGAAACAACTCTAAATTGTCATTTTATGCCTATTAAATTACCCACTACTGTTAGGACTGAAAATTGACTTCACTATTTTTAAAAAGCTGTCTGACATATTTCCAGCAATTTTCTTTCCTCAGAATGTATTTTAAAACAATAATTTCAAAAACCACATCTAAAATAATTCCTACCTGGCTTGAGAATTTTGGGGATCTATATTTAATAAAGCTGTAAAATCTTGTATGGCTGAAATCCAGTTTTCATTTTCATAGTAAAACATCCCACGTTTCAATAATGCATCTGTTCTTTTGGGATCATAAAAAATGCACTACATGGGGTGTGGAGGGGAGGCAGAAAAACACAACACAATAATGAAAAAAGAATAAAACACAAGAAAAGTATATAATCTCATAGCAAATTAACTAGCCGACAACTACGTTTTTAACTTTAGATTATATAAATGCAAACTAATTTAAGATGCCTAAACTTTCAAATTTGCATTTAAAGACCAGGTCTTCAGTAAGAACATTTATCAACAAATTCTAAAAAGGGGAGGAGGTTTACTGAGAGAGGGGAAAAAAAAAAAAACCCAGCATACATCAGAAGCCAAAGCTTTTGCCCACCAAAATTTTTACTGATAAAATTTCAGAGGTGCAATGTTCAACTAAAGTGGGGTTGTATATATCCCAATTAAAGATGATACATATTAGACTATATCAAGGCTGATTCAATCAAATCAAATATGTATTAATCTAGTCCCTAAAATGGTAAAAAGAAATTAATTGGTATTGGCCTGGTTTATTCATTTCACATTGACATGCAAGGCAAGAGTGAAAAGGCTACATCATTGTATATTCAGTTGTAAACTCCTTGCCTATTGATAGTGGGGGGCTGAGGGGGAATGAGGAAGTGAAGCACAAAGACTACTGAGTATTTTTTAAAACAGTAGAAAAAGAAAAGAAAAGAAAAGAAAATCCTAAAGATTTTGAAGCTTATTTGGCCTCAAGTGGCTGCATTAGTCAATGCATGGAGGAAATGAACAGGAATAGATAATCTAATAATTTCATTACCTTAGAAGAGATTTTTGGTCACTTCTAGTTTACAATCCTCTTGAAACAAAAGAATGTCAAGTATGAGGCTAACCATCATGAATTAAGAAAAAGGGTAGTTGGGAACACAGAAAGCTAAGTTATTTAAATAATTTCTAAATTCTCAATTGTATTAAGAAGTAGAATTTAGAGCAAAGTCAGGAGATCAAGGTTACAATTCTGCTGCAATTAGGGGACTATTTGGCTGACTCTAGCCTCAAAGTACAGTTCAGCTAAAAGTTCATTTCTTCAAGGGAATTCCCTGATATTTCCCAATATAAATATATAATTAAATATATATTTACCCCTCCATTATCTTTATTTCTTTCATAGCACTCATCATAAATTGTATGTATTTATGTACGTATTTATTTCTGTAATATGTCCTTTAACCTATAGGCTCCATGTAAGCAAGAAACAGGTCTGTTTCATTCACCAAAATTTATCCACTACATTATAGAGTGATAAATATACAGTTGATAAATATTTGTGAATGAATGAATGAATGAATGAGCCAGCGAGCACAGCTTCTTTAAGAGCAGATGGGTTCTCTGTAGAAGAGAATCAGCCATGTCTCAAGAGTTAAGAGGTAGAAAATAATTTTCTCTCTTGTCTGAAGGGAAGAAGCAATTTTCAAAGGTTTCTTTAAGCACTTTTCATGCTTCAGAAGAGCTAGTAAAGTCATGCCTCCCTCCCGGAGTTGTTTCAATGCACCCATACCCAACTCTTTGATGTAAATCCATTCATTCACTAATAATAAAAAAAATCATTGACATAGCATTAATATCAATTCTACTACTGAGTGCTCTAGGTCCTAACATATAATAAATTCGTTTTTATTATATAATATATGTGAAAGACACTCAATGACTTGCTCTAATATTAGGAGAAGAACATCATGATCTAAAATACATAAATGTCAGCATTATATATGATAAAGCTTACCTTAGAAAAGTCATCGATGGCCAGAACTTTGTTTGCTATTTCATACATCTCACCCCTCCTGAAATATATATCAGCATCTGTGGGCTTGCACTTAATTGCCTGGGTATAGTTTAGAATTGCTAAAGTAATGTCTTTTCTTCCCCTGAAAATTTCTGCCTTTGACAAATATGCCTCTAAAGAAAATTAAAAAGGTAAAATTTAGTTTTACAGTCCTTTTATTAACTATGAAAATTTTAATCCCTTTCCCTCCAAAAACATAGAATAATGTTTCTGTATTATACTTTCTTAACCATTAAGGGTTTTTTTTTTAATCTATTTCAACAATGCAGAATTTGTTCTCAAATGCTGGTAAGTATCTATCTGTGGTTATAAGCATTTTCAATTTCAATTTTAAGTAACAAAAATGACCTTTTATCTTTTTGTATATCTGAAGTGTTTCATACTCTTTTAAAGTTTATAGTAAAACAAAAATTTATGGACTTTGGCAGAAATAGGCATAGATCGAAAAACATTTATTAAGCTCAAGTTATATTCTAGGGGTATGTTATTCACACTGTGGATACAAAGATGAACAGGACATTTTCTCATTCTCAAAAACTTCCATGTTTAGTCATTCAAGCTGGTTAGAGGACAGTACATAAAGGCAAATGTATAGATTTCATCCAACCAAGAAGTCTTAGAACACTAAAACTCTTCAGAGATTTGTGGTCAAGAAAAGATTTATCAATCACTTCTACAACTAAAATTTTAAGTTCATATCCTTCTTATGCGATGACCATTAAGGAACCAATTTATTGTAATGTACACAAGGACATTAATTAACGTTTCAAACCATGGTGAGTATTTTGAAAACACCATAGGATCATACAAGTCCCATATATACAATATCAAGAGTAAATTTAACTTTAAAGAGCCAGAATCATTTTTGGAGACTTATATCTATTAACTTCTATATCTTTATAACACCACTAAGTGACCAAAGCTTAGGTAAAGATATAAATAATATAACTGGACAGAAAACCCACCTGCATTATTTTTATTATATTTATTTACATAATTCAAATCATCCAAAGCTTCATTAATTTTGTCTTGGAAAAGATAAATAAAATGTCGGTGCCAATAGGCATTAAGGAACAATGGCTCCAAGAGTATAGCCTAGAAAATATATGTATAAATTCAATTAAATTTGGTTTATTGAAGGAAGATATCCCAACAAATGAATTTTTAAAATACTATTGATCCCAATGGCATTCTATCTGTATATTGTAAAATGATACCTCCCAATCTGACAGACAAAATGTAGTGTTTTTCATATCAGTCATTTGAAAATGCCAATAATTATAATTTCATAATCCTACACCTATACCACAAAAATTCATTGTTCAAAATTCTAGAAATTATTACATACATTCTTACATAGAGAGGACAATTATATAACAATATTAATATAAGTACACATTATTAATATTGTTATTTGGATTAAATAAAACTTACTTCCTGTAGATCTTTCAGGGCACTCTGCAACTTTCCCAGTTTCCTATAAATAGCTCCACGCCTACAATATGCAAATGCAGGATATTTTTTCTTATCATTTATTTCTTTAGTCAAGATCTCCACTTCGGATTCATAATATTTAGTAACTTCTGGAGAAAGACCAGACTTTAAAGAATCACTCAATTCTAGTTTTGGTGGTTCTTTCATTCTTTCAGACGTGTCGTTATGGATAGATATTTTAACTCTTTTGTGTGTGGTTGTCTTCTGATGTTTGTGCTTAGAGAACATATCAAGAGCCCATGTTCGAGGGTTAGTATTTTCTGGAATTCCTCCCTTACTTTGGACAAATTCATCAAAATTTAAACACAAAGGTAGACTGGGACACTGAAATTTACGTTCATATAATGGAACTCTGAGTAAATATTTCTTCTGTCCAGGAAGGATTCCATGAGATGTTGATCTAGTTATTAAAAGAGTGATTTTTAAATGACAGAAATACAATTATTTTTATAACCAATAAATCAACTCAGTTTTACACAAAATTCGTTTATTATTAAAATAAAATTACACGCTATTTTCATTCAAACCAAGTTCTCCTGTTCATTCTTCAAAATTGTAACATATGAAGAATGTGTAGAAACTCTATAGAATTTATGAAAGCAGAAGATTATTATTAAAGATGTAGCTTTCTTAGAATACTGAAATAAGGGGTCTTCTTTATAGTAGACTATCAAATTAGAGAATACCTAATATGCTTTCAAATGCTACATTTCTAGTATTTTCCTCCTCAAATTCTCCATTTTCTGAAGTTTTCATTCAGTAAAATTTAGCATATGATGGGTATTGTACCAGCCACACAAGTGAGAGTAAGTGCATTCTATTGGAAGAAAAAAATGTAAACCCCATCATTTCATAAATATTTACTGAGTTTATACTGTGAGAAAGACCTATTGCTAAACATTAGGAGAATTAAAAAGTCAGTATTCTTCTCTTCCCTTACATTGTGACACTCTCCATTCCTCTCTACACTCTAGTGCAACCTGCCATCTCTCTTTTTGCCTAGAGTACAATCACTTCTTAATACCAGACTTCTACTCTTACTCTTTGTCTAATCTGTTCTCCACATGGAAGTCAGCATGCTTGCTTATTTTTTTCTTAAGAAATGTAAATCAGATCATGTTACTCCCTCCAAGAGCTTCTCCTAATATCTAGAATGCAAATCAAGCTTTTCTTCATGGTCTACAAGACTCTACATGGTGAGGCCCAGGCATATATCTCTGATAACACTACTCTCTCGCCTCTCAATTTTCCAGCCATATCATCTGAGAGCAAGCCTCAAGGCTGTTGCACTTTTCAGCACTTCTGAATGGCTGGCTCCTTCTCAATTCATATTTCCTATCAAATGTTACCTTAGAAAGGACTTCTGTGCCAGATGCATTTTGTTTCTACCTCCACGTTCAACTCTACCCTTGTCTACTTTGCCCTCAGACCCGGGGGACTTAATCTGTTCAGACTATATTCATAAGATCCTTGTTCTCTGTCTTCTAATTGGGTATGTCCAATTAGAAACCCCAAAGAGGAAAGGAGGGGAATGAAGTCAAGGTATTTATTCCTCTGACACCCTCCTAAAGGGTCGCTTCAAAATGGCTATGATCCTTGACCACGGATCACTAATTTTTTTTTTTTTTAAGGAAACCCTTTCTCCAAAATTCCTCTTCTAGGTTCTAGTAATCACTCCTACTTTTTGTCCTCTCAGACTTAGGGGCAGAAAATGCTCTATTATTTTTAGCCACAGCATACTACATTATCATTTGTGGTTTCTTATGCCCTGACATTTTTGTAAATTGTGCTTTTATTATATTTTTCATAGAATTATCCTAAATTGAGAGTGCTGTTTAGTACTGGTACCCTGACTGATAAAATAATTGGTACCCGGGGTAGACTCAGGAAATACACACACAGAAGGATCCTAGGATAAACTTCTTCCCAGGATAAAATAGGACACAAATAATCCACGGTGTGTGGTGGCATCAAAGCTCCTCAAATTATCACCAGTGTTAGCAGGGGATGGTGTCCAGGTGGAAGGCAAAGTTGTAGGAGATCAAGTAGCTACCGCTTAGTCACTAGGACAACAGTAATGGTTATGAAAATTGTGGAATCACTTTACTTCTTCCAGACCAAAAGAGAAGAACAGTACCTACTAAATGCCCAAATTCCCTAAATCTTGTATACCATGATAATGAAGCTACTGGAAAAGGAGTAGGAAACAAATATAGGATGTGAACATTTGAGCAGGCATGAATGAGGCCAAGAAGTTTGAATCTCCAAATTTCACTTATCCTCTCTTGACAGAAGAGACTGCCTGAGGTACTGTCAGATTCTCCAGTCTGAGAGACTCAACCCTCTCCTGTATAAATATCTTTCAATGACTACACTGAGATATTGCTTCATATGTTATATAAAATCTGATTCAAGGACTCCTCAAAATCACTCATCTGGGATCTCCCGAGCCCTCTCATGGAGCTACAATGACTATCGTCCCTCAGTCTCTTACATACCTCCTCCATGGATGGGTGGTTGCTAGCCCTAGCCAGTGAAGCCTTGCTAGAACTTCCTGCCAGTCTCTGAGTGATTGTCAGACTTTAGCATTAGTCACCTGGAAGACTTGTTAAATGCAGATTTCTAGTGTAGATTTCTAGCTAGATTTGGTGGACAGAATTTTAACTCATGGAGATCAGTGGTAAGAACTAAAAGACTGCAGGTCCTCAGAAAGTGAGATATGTGGGCAGCCTGCTAAGGTGTTCTTTGATTTACATAAATGAAAAACCTTTAAGTCTTCTGGGCATAGGCGTAACTAGCTATAGCTGGAGTTTAAAACCTCTCATGCAGTTCTCTGACCTCAGCTAGTTCATATCTAAAACTTCTCACCTGACGGGAAGGCCAGGCCAGGTCCCTCTGAGGAAGGATCTGGCAATGTGGCCCAGGTGGATTTAATGAAATTTCCCCCAAATTTTACAAAGGTCTGGGAGAGAAGAAACACCCAAACCTTCTGAGAATTATTAGATACTTAACCCTAAACTTATGTTGATATACAGATACCCATTGTGGATGCCACTGAAGTTCACAATCAAATTGGGGGATTCTGAAGGTCAAGTGATATAAAGAATCTTGGCCTGAAACCATCTAACAGAATCTAGTGAGACATGGACCCATCCTGTGATAATTTCCCTAGTCCCAGAATGTGTAGTAAGAATGATTCAACTTGATAATTGTGTAAACTACACCATAAAGAAGATAATAGCAGTAAGGATCAAGTAGAAATCTTTGGAACTGCCTCCATTCCATCCCATACCACCACCCACCAAGATAGCACACCAAAAACAATACTAGGCCATCAGGGAAATTACAGACTAGTAGCACTAAGGAAAATATGTCACCTACTGTTTGGGGTAGGGGGAAAATAAATTTTGCCTCTCTTGGGGATGTAGTGGCAGCAAGACGGACAAAAGAAAATCAGGACTGAGACTATAGATTCACTGTCAAGAGGTAGTGAAGTTTGGAAGTTTTGATAGTGGAAGTGGGGACCATGGTCAGTTATTCTAAAAAGAGACAGAAGGAGATGCATTTACAGGGATAAGAGAGCCAATAGCAAAAGGCCTGGTCTGAATCTCAGTTCAATATGTTAGTCAATCCTGGAAGACAGAACACTGGCAGAGATCCGAGGGACTGGCGATTCACAGAAGTCCAGGTAAGAAAGAAGGTAATGAGTATAAGGAAGTAAAGGTGAACTAGGAACCATCAACATGCACATCTTCTTGCTGCAACAGTAAGCTTCTGAAGAAGGTCTCTGCTAGTCCCTCACTGGCTGGTCCACCAATATTGGATTCATAGATCAAAGCTGAGGGAAACTTCCAGAGAAATGGTGAAGCTACAAAGTTATTACAGACACATAGCATCCTGCCATGACCTAGATGAGGGGCTAGGCAACAGGGGTAACCTATAGTAAAGGGACTGGCAGAAAACACATGGGGCTGGGTTTTTAATCAACTCAAATGGACTTCGGCAGGAGTTACTTTCCACAGTCAAGCTTTGACTTGATATATGAGTACATACACTGTCTGCTTCTAACCATTTAAGAGAGCCAGCAAGAATGAGTATAACTAAACAAGCTTAAAGGTCAGATATACAGTGGTTAAGAAGGATAATTCTGTGTTAACCAAGTTAAGATTCGTGAAAAAAGATCTCAAACTATACAAATAAAATTATTTTTAAAGTTTCTCCATAAACTTGTTTTAAAAGAACAATTATTTAATAGCTACACTTTTGTGCTAGTTTAAATTAAGATTTTTTAAAAAGAAGAAAGCTGTACTAATGTATTATCCTAGATAAATACTCCTATAGTTTGTTTTACTGCCTCCACCAAAAGGCTCATCCTATTACACCTGTTGGCAGTATATACAAATTTCAAATTCAGTTGTTAAAAGGCAAATAAATCTCTTTAAATGGTGAAACTTTATAATCAAAGTGATAAAGAATCAGTAAGAGGTAAAATACCCTACCAAAATAGTGTTTCATCTGCTTATATTCTTTATAGAGACAGAAGCCACTTAGGTATGGCCAGAATGGTGCAGACATTATCCTTTCTAGGATAGTAACGATTCATATGCTTTGAAATCAGCAAATGTATCAAAAATTTATAAGCAAATTTCTGTTTCTTATCAAAAATATTTGTCAACTTAGAAAAACCTATCTGAAGTCTTCTAAAGATGAGCTAACAAAACCAGTTCCACATATTTGCTGCCAGGAAAACTCAAGCATAAGTAGTGTGCAGAGAACTCGGGACTTGAATGGCATCCTCCACTAGGATTGGTCTCTCTTTCACTCTGTCACTCACATTTACAGTGATTGTTCCCAAGTCTTTTCAGGGACAATAAGTCACTATACCAAAACATCATGAACCCTTTTTCAGAACCACAAGACTTTATAACAATAAACAAAACAATATGACTCACTTCAACAGTAAAGTCTTTAGTTTTCAAAAGGGCATACACTTAATGAATTCCTTATCATCTGGGGTTATCTAAAGAGGAATAAAGCCCAGAGCTTTCTGCAAACTATTTTGCACAACACTTCAGTCTAAGAAAGTTACGTCCTGAACACTTAAAAAACGAGCATACCTGGAACTTCAGCTGTTGTTATCTCAGGTCCTTGCACATTTTAAACATGCTAGATACTATTACTTCCAAGTAAGGATACTATTACTTCTATGTGTTGATCCCTGAATAAGGGCTCACACAACATACAAAAAACAGTTTGTCTATCTAGATTTCTCAATCTATTAGTTACAATTTGAAAACAGTTAAATCTCAGCAACCTACTTCAACTTTTGAATGGGTGACACTTATTTGGAGCAGGCATTGTTTTTTGGTGTTAAATCGCTTCAGAAAAATAACTTAGTAGACTTTATTTCTTTCCATTGAAAGATTTCATCAAATCAAACTGACTTAGTTTTACTTCATGTCCTTAATCAGCCCCAACTTTAAATTATAGTTTAAAGCAGTCATACATTTGTACCATTAAATATTCATATATTTAAAAATAAGGGATTGTCCTTTAGTTAAGGATTTAGCATATTTTCAGTGCTGAATAAAATAATAACAACTTCAGTTAGTGAAATTGTAAGATTAAGGCCAAAACTACAATACATTTCTTAAACTATAACAATTACTGATTAAATAAGACCTTTTAAGAACTTTTGGTGGCTTGGATAATTCATCATACACGTTTGAGAGTTTACTGAGTTTCAATCGTTTCTTCCATTTCGTCTTCTTTTTCTTGGGATAAACAATGTAACTTATGCCAGCTTTTCTAGATGCTTCAATGAGAGAGAGAGACAGATCTCTCACATTGCTTCTGTTCTGGATGTGATCTAAGATAGTGTCTATATTTTCTTTCACAGGGATGGCTTCCTCAGTTTCACTTTGCTGCGTCATCCAGCGCTCCAGCTCCTTTGCTTTCTGAAATAGAATCTGTTTCATATTGCTTTGCATGTCATCCTTAATCTCTAATGGAGTTATGGTCTCCTCTTTCCTCAACTCCACTGCAGATTTTACTCTCTTAATTAGCAAGAAACAAAGACAAAACCATTTAAAATCAATTTAGTTGCTGTGTGTTTTAATTAATTCAGTTACAATTACTATTAATGTAGTTTGGTCACTTGTTGAAAATTTTTAAATCGTATTTTTGATGTTTTTCAAAGTCAACTTATAAAGTTAATAGTAGGTTAGTTAAAGCAAAGTACAATAATTTGGTAATGTGACATTTTGTTAGCTACATAAAAATAACACTATAAAGTATATATGTATTAACTGTGATTTTATATATTCTTAATTAAAAGAGAATGCTCTTTACATATTGAAATAAAGTACAAACTCTACTTTTACTTGTAATGCAAATAAAAAAAAATTGGCAGAATGGGTAAGAAATACTAAAATGACCTATCCTAAAAAATCAATTTGAGTCAATTTTCTTTTCTTTTCTCTTCTTTTTTTAGAGAATGTTCTTTTTTTAAGTTAATTTTATTTATTTTCGGACAGAGGGAGAGCTCCTGTGCATGACTGGGGGAGGGGCAGAGAGAATAGGACAGGGAGAATCCCAAGCAGACTCTGTGCTGTCAGTGGGGAGCCCAACATGGGGCTTGAACTGTGAAATCACGACCTGAGTTGAAATCAAGAGTCAGCCGATTAACTGACTGAGCCACCTAGGTACCTCAGTGAGTTAATTTTCAAAAACACTTTAACAACACTGAATTTCTATACAGAAGTATTCAAGTATTCTTTACAATAATTTCAAGTCAATATTTACAAGCTTAAGAAAAAGAATTCCAGCCTAATATTTACTTTATCTAATCATCAGAGAATCCACTTAACTTTTAATAATAATATCAATATTATAATATGCTAATAATTGTAAATAACTTGTAATAATTATGCATTAGTACTTGAAACTCTAACAATAAACCTAATAAAAGACATTAACTCCAATTCTTTAATATAGAATTTCCAGTTTATTGAGCCATGGTCCATAAATTAACTGCATTTAAGTTTGCTAATAAATTTGTTATGCAAATATTTTTCTTTATAGTGAAGTTAGGCCCAAATTCCAAACATAACAATTTCACACAAACTAGTTATATACTTTAAGATATACTAAAGTACAATAGAGATATTGACACTCCACAACTTACCATACTTCCCCTATCTCAAGAAACTATATATAATTCACTATATAATTAGAATAGAGAATAGGGTAATACATAAACTACAGAATATGTGTATGTACAATACACACACACACACATATATATATATCAAGAAAGATAGTCACGTGTATGTATGTGATATATACGTCAATAAAACACATTCCTGAAAAAAAAGTGGAACATAAGATTTCCCACTTGCTGACTAGATATGAATTACACAGAGAGGCTCCAGACATCTCTGTCGGACACTCAGGAAGGAATCCTAAGGAATCTATAACTATAAAGTAGAGCTAACAGAATGGGTTTGGGACTTTTTCATACCCTTATTGAAATATTATAGATATATAACATATGTAAATTTAGGTATACAAAATAATGATATGATACATGCATATACTGTGAAATAATTACTACAATAAGATTAGTTAACAACTCCATCCCCTCACAAAATTACCATTGTTTTTGTGTGGCGATAACATTTAAGATCTACACTCTTAACAACTTTCAAATATATACAGTATTGTTAGTTATAGTCACCAGGCTGTACATTAGAACCACAGAACTTACACATCTTATAACTGACTCTTGTACCCTCTGGCCAACATCTGTTCGATCCTCTTTTCCCCACACCAGCCCCAGTATTTACTCTATGTTTCTATAAGTTCAGCTTTTTTAGATTCTTCATATAAGTGAAAACACACAGTATTTATCTTTCTCTGTCATGTAGCATAATATCCCAAGGTCCATCCATGTTGTCACAAACGGCAAAATTTCCTCATTTTTTGTAGTTGATATTCCATTATTTATATATTGTATGTACACACATACTACAAGAAAAGAAAACTGCTGGCTGATATCCCTGATTAGTATAAATGGAAAATTCTCAAGAAAATACTAGCAGACTGAATTCAACAGCATATTAAAAGGATTATACAACATGATCATGTGGGCTTTATCCATCAGATGCAAAGACGATTCAACATATACAAATCAATAAAAGTGACACATCACATTAACAGAATGAAAGATAAAGACTATATATGATTGTTTCAATAGACGTAGATAAAGCATTTGACAAAATTCAACTTCTTCTCATGATAAAAATGCTCAACAGATTTGGTATGGAAGGAACACACCTCAACATAGTAAAGGCCATATACAACAAACCCACAGCTAATATCATGATCAATATCGTGATATATCATATATCATATATATCATATATATCATATCGATATATCATATACATCATATTTATCATATATATCATATCGATATATCATATCGAAAACTTTCCTGCTAAGATCAGGAACAAGACAAGAGTACTCACTCTTGCCACTTTTGCTTAACATAGTACTGGACATCTTAGCCAAAGAAATTAGGAAAGAAAAATAGGTATCCAAATTAGAAAGAAAGTAGTAAAACTGTCTCTGTTTGCAAATGACATAATCACATACAGACAAAACTCTAAAGACTCTACCAAAAGACTGTCAGAACTAATTACTGAATTTGGTAAAACTGTAGGTTACAAAATCAACACACAGAAATCAGTTGCATTTCTGTACACTAGCAATGAATTATCAGAAAAATAAATTTAAAAACTCCATTTACAATAGCATCAAAAATAATAAAAATACTTAGGAATAAATACATTCAAAGAGGTGAAGGATTTGTATACTGAAAATTACAATACGATGATGAAAGAAATTAAAGAAGACACAAATAAGTGAAGGGTATCTCATAAACCAGAAAAACTAGTATTTTAAAATGTCCATACTACAAACACCATTAATAGATTCAATATAATCCTTATCGAAATTCCAATGCCACTTTTCAAAGAAATAGAAAAAACAATCCTAAAATTCATATGGAACCAGAAAAGAACCTGAATAGTCAAAGCATTCCTGAAAAAGAACAAAGGTGGAGATTTCACAATTCCAGATTTCAAAATTCATTAAGAAACAATAGTAATCAAAACAGTATGGTACTGGCATAAAAACAAACACATAGACCATTGGAATAGAATCAAGAACCTAGAAATATCCCATGCATATATGGTCAACTAATATTTGACAAAGAAGCCAAGAATACTCAATGAGGAACTGATAGTCTCTTCAATCAATTGCTCTAAGAAAACTAGATATTCATATGCAAAAGAATGAAATTTCCTATCTCACACTACTCACAAAAATGAACTCTAACAAATTAAAGATTTCAATTTAAATTCTTAAACTATAAAACTACTAGAAGTAAACATAGGGAAAAGCTATTTGATATTGGCCTTGGTAATGCTTTTTTCAATATGATACCAAAAGTACAAGCAACAAAAGCAAAAATAAACAAGTAGTGGGACTACATCAAAGTAGAAAGCTTCTGCACAGCAAAATAAACAATCAGTAAAATGAAAAGCCAACCTACAAAATGGGAAAAAATATCTGCAATCCATCTATCTGAAAAGGGGTCAATATCCAAAATATATAATAAGCTCTTTTAACTCAATAGCAACAACAACAAAATCCAATTAAAAAATGGTCAGAGCAACCGAATAGAGATTTTTCCAAAGACATGCAAATGGCCAATGGGTTCATAAAAAGATGTTCAACGCCAGTAATCATCAGGGAAATGCAAGTCAAAACTACAATGAGATATCACCTCAAACCTGTTAGAATGGCTATTATAGGGAGGAGTTCCCATGAAGATGGCAATATAGCAAGACCCTGAACTCACCTCCTCCACAGAACACACTAAGTTACACCTATTCACACAACAATTCCTCCTGAAGAACTGAAGGCCAACTGAACAGCTTCTGAACAACCAAAGATAGAGAATGACAAAAAAGAACAGCAAGACAGACAAAGACATGGAAACAAAGGGAACTCCCACACCTGATCCTGTACATGGCAGTGGAGAGGGATAGTTCTGAGGAACTGGGAACAGATTTGTCTTTCCTTAGGCACAGAAAAAAAAAGCCACAGTTTAAAAGAGCAACTAGGGGCGCCTGGGTGGCTCAGTCGGTTAAGCGTCCGACTTCAGCTCAGGTCACGATCTCACGGTCCGTGAGTTCGAGCCCCATGTCAGGCTCTGGGCTGATGATGGCCCAGAGCCTGCAGCCTGCTTCTGATTCTGTGTCTCCCTCTCTCTGACCCTCCCCCGTTCATGCTCTGTCTCTCTCTGTCTCAAAAATAAATAAATGTTAAAAAAAAAATTTTTAAAAAAAAAAAATAAAAGAGCAACTAGTATATAAAAGAGACAACACTGGACCAAATGGAGGAGGAGCTTTGGGAAGCTCTCCAGGTCAGAGGAACTAGAGGATAACACAGTTTACAGTCCTTCTCCACCTTAAAAGCCTAGATAGAATCGGGGTCTGGATACCATAACTGGTGGGTCCAGTCATCACAGCAAGCTTACGACCTCAGTAAGCCCAGGGTCTGCAAGCCCATGCCAGCCCCCAGTGTGCCGGGGCACAGAAAAAAGAGCCAAGGTTTAAAAGGGAAGGAACTGCAGGAATGCTCCCTCCCCCTTCACCTTGAAAGCCTAGCCGAGAACACGGTCCAGCCCAAGGTCAGCTTGCAAGCTTAGCCAATCCCAGGAACTGCAATCCCAAGGTCCACAAGCCCACACCAGTCCCTGTGGTACTAGAGCACAGAAAATAAACCAGGAATTTTCTTTGGTTGTTTTAGTTCTTTTGTTTTTATTTTTCAATAATTGTTATTTTTTTTATTGTTTTTTTATTTGTCTTTTTTTTTTATTTGTCTTGTTTTTATTTTTGCCCCTTTGGGTTTTTTTCTTTTTTTTTAAACATTTATTTATTTTTGAGAGACAAAGAGAGACAAAGCACGAGCAGGGGAGGGACAGAGAGGGAGACACAGAATCTGAAGCAGGCTCCAGGCTCTGAGCTGTCAGCACAGAGCCCGATGCAGGACTCAAAACAACGAACCTTGAACCTTGAGATCATGACCTGAGCCGAAGTTGGATGCTTAACCAGCTGAGCCACCCAGGTGCCCCATTTTGTTTTTTTTTCTTTTCTTTTTTCTTCTTTTCCTTTCTTCCTTTTTTCCTTTCTTTTCTCTTTTCTTTTTTCCTTTTTTATTTTACTTTTATTTTATTATTATTTTCTTCTCTCTGTAAAAAGCCACGGTTTAAAAGAGCAACTGGCATTTACAGCCACAGCTCCAACCAGACAGCAAAAGTCGCCAAGCACACAGTCTGCACAGGGGACACCATATACAAGAGCGACCATTCCTTCAAGTTTAGAAGGAGTAGCTATTCCACCTAGAAACAAATCCAGAAAGTCAAGAAAATGGGGAAACAGAAATATGCTCCAGAAGAAAGAACAAGAAAAGAACTCAGAAAAATAACTAAATGAAAAAGAGATAAGCAATATGCCCGATAAAGAATTTAAATTAATAATCATAAAGTACTCACTGGGATGGGCCAAAGAGTGAAGAACCCAGTGAAACATGCAATAAAGAGATAGAAACATATAAAAAAAAAATAACCAATCAGGACTGAAGACTACAATAACAGAAATAAAAAACATACTAGAGGGAATCAACAGTAGATGAGAGGATGTCGAAGAACGTAACAGTGACCTGGAAGGCAGGGTAATAAAAAGCACACAAGCTGAACAGTAAAATGAGAAAAGAATTTTTTAAAATGAGGATAGATTAAGGGATCTCTTGGGTAACCTCAAGTGGGCAAACATTTGCATTATAGTGGTCCCAGAAGAAAAAGAGAAGGAAAAAAACATAGAAAACTTATTTGAAGAAATAATAACTGAAAAGTCCCCAACCTAGGGAAAGAAATAGACTTCCAAGTCCAAGAAGCACAGAGTTCCAAACAAAATGAACCCAAGGAGGCCCATACCACAGCACATAATAATTAAAATGTCAAAGGTTAGGGGTGCCTGGGTGGCTCAGTCAGTTAAGCATCTGACTTTGGCTCAGGTCATGATCTCACAGTTCAAGAGTTCAAACCCCAGTCAGGCTCTGTGCTGACAGCTAAGAGCTTAGAGCCTTCTTCAGGTTCTGTGTCTCCCTCACTCTCTGCCCCTCTTCTGCTGTTCTCTTTCTCTCAAAAATAAATAAACATTAAAAAAATTTTCTAAATAATAATAAAATGTCAAAGGTTAAAGATAAAGAGAAGATAAAAGCAGCAAGAAGAAACAAAAAGTTTACCTGTAAGAAAAAAACCTATAAGGCTTTCAGGTGCTTATTCAGCAGAAACTTTGCAGGTCTGAAGGGAGTAGCAGAATATATTCAAAGTGCTGAAAGTAAAAACCTACAACCAAGAATACTCTACACCGACAAAGTTATCATTCAGATTTAAAGGAAAGATAAAGATTTTCCTAGACAAACAAAAGATAAAGGAGTTTGTGACCACTAAACCATCCTTACAAGAAACGTTAAAGGGATTTAAGTGGAAAACAAATGGCCACAGTTAGACATAAGAAAATTATTAATAAAAAGATGTAAACTATGACAACATATGTATAAAATGTGGAGGAGGGAGTAAAAAGGGACAAGTGAAGGGGAAAAGAAAAAGAAAGCAATGTTTTTTCTTTTTCTTTTTTTTTTTGAATGTGTTTGAACTTAAATGACCATCAAATTTATATAGACTACTATGTACTTTGGATGTTACATGTTACATATGAACCCCATGGTAACTGCAAACCCAAAACCTATGATAGATACACAAAAAATAAAGAGGTAGAATGGCTATTATAAAAAAGACAGGAGATATCGAGTGTTGGTAAAGCTATAGGGAAAAGGGAACCCTTGTCCACTATTGATAAGAATGTAAATTTGTGCAGCCACTAGGGAAACAGCATGGAGGTTGCTCAAAAAATTAAAAATAGAACTACCATATGATCCAATCCCACTTCTGGGCATATATCCAAAGGAAATGAAATCAGGACCCTGAAGAGCTATCTTCACTCCCTTATTCCTTGCAACATTAGTAACAATAGCCAAGATATAGAAACAACCTAGGGGCCCATCAATGGAATAATGGATAAGAAAATGTGATGTATATATATTTGCATATATATAATGGGATATTATTCAGCCATTAAAAAAGGAACTTCAGGATGCTTGGGTGGCTCAGTCAGTTGTGTCCAACTCTGGATTTCAGCTCAGGTCATGATCTTATGGTTTGTGGGATCGTGCCCCACATTGGGCTCTGTGCTGACAATGTGGAGCCTGCTTGGGATTCTTTCTCTCCCTCTCTCTCTGTCCCTCCCCCTCCCCCTCTCAAAATAAATAAATAAACTTTAAAAAAAAGGGAAATTCTGCCATTTGCAACAACACGGATGGACCTTGAGGGCATTATGCTAAGTAAACTAAATAAATAAGTCAGACAGAGAAAGATAAATACTGTATAATCTCACTTATACATGGAATCTTAAAAACAACAACAACTCATAGATACAGAAAAGAGATTGCTGGTTGCCAGAGGCAAGGATTGGGTGATGGATGAAATGGGTGATGATGGTCAAAGGGTACAAAATTCCATTATAAAATAAATAAATCCTGGGGATGTAATACAGCATAGTCACTGTGGTAAAAATACTGTATTGTATATTTACAAGCTGAATTTTTTTTTTTAAATTGGGAGCACCTGGGTGGCTCAGTCAGTTGAGCATCTGACTTCAGCTCAAGTCATGATCTCACAGTTTGCAAATTCAAGCCCTGCATTGGGCTCTATGCAGACAGCTTAGAGCCTGGAGCCTGCTTTGGATTCTGTGTCTCTCTCTCTGCCCATCCCCTGCTTGCACTCTGTCTCCCTCTCTCTTTCTCAAAATAATAAATAAACATTAAAAAAATGTTTAAGTTGCTAAGAGTAGATCTTAAAAGTTCTCATCACATGTAAAAAATGTATCAGTGTGTTAACTAGACTTGATGTGGTGATCATTTTGTAATACATACTGTTATTGAATTACAATGCTATATACTTGAAACTAATATAATGTTATATGCCAATTATATGCCAATAAAGAAATCCTAAGGATAGTGTGATTGTACAGAGACATAAAACAGAGGAATCAAAAGGTCGGTAAGAAAAGGGAATGTCAGAAATGACATAGTAAGCAGGCTAATGTTATGCAAGTTAAAAGCAAGTTACAAGCAAGTAACATGGAGGGTCAAGAAAGATTTCTAAGATTTCAGACAGAAAAACAGAAGCTGAAGCTAGATGTCAACGCCACTGAGGGTAAGCACCAGCCACTCCAGGGGCACTGGGGTGGCTGAGTCAGGTAAGCATCCAATTCTTGGTTTTAGCTCAGGTCATGATCCCCCAGGTTGTGAGATCAAGCTCCGCCGTGGGTTCTGTGTGGACAGCATGGAGCCTGCTTGGGATTCTCGCTCTCCCTCTCTCTCTGCCCTCCCCCAATTGTGCTTTCTCTCTCTCTCAAAATAAATAAATTAACTAAAAAAAAAAAACAAAAACCAAAAACCCAGCCACTCCAAAAGGCCTGTGCATTCTTCGTGCAGGGGAAAGTACATTGCATTTAGTAAGAGGCGGTGTGGGTTTAACTTCTAGCTCTGCCATTTATCACTTTCTGACCTTTGTTTTTTTCACACATAAAATAAGGATAATATCTGTCTCACCTTCCTTCTCTCAGGATATTGTGAAGCTTGAGACCAGACTGGACTAGTGTTCATGAAAATGCTTTAAAACTGTGAGCCCAGTGCAAATGTAGGTCAATATTATAATGGCTTGACTTATAATATATCAAGTAAAGTCAAATTATGAACATGAGATACTTCCAAAAGCTGTTGAAAACCTTAAACTGGCACCACCAACCACAATTTTACAGGGGCTACCAAATACGCACTCAAATCCAAACTTTTAATCAATTCTGAATGAATCAACTCACTATACTATTTCAGGAAAGCAAACAAGAAAAACATCAATAGTGATTATTACTAGAAATATAAGCATTTCTTTTGAATAATAAAAACCAAAAATGATCATACCTTTAATTGAGGAAGTGGTGTGCTGAAACATTTTTGGATACTTTCAAATGATGCAGATTTTTTTAGGAAAAGAAACTGAAATAATCAAATGACAAATATGCATTGACTATAGATACTATTTGGTAAAGTACAATATCATATGACAATTGACTAATTATAAATGCTTAGGTAAATTAATTAAATGCAGAAATGTTAATTAAAATACGCATTCTGACTGACTTTGAAGTCACTGATTTCACAGAGAGGAACAGAACTGAAAATCCATCAGTTAATTTAAAAAAGTGTATAAATAATGGAAACTCTTATTTTTTTTAATTCAACAATACAACAAATACTTACCAAAGCTTTCTGGTTGGTGCAAGGGGCACAAGTGTGTATATATGTGCCGTAAATATGCTGAGCCATTGATCCCCTCGGCACTGAGGCTGCACTAGTAGGACCTGAAGCAGCTACTGTCCCCTGAACAGTCACCTCTTATCATGAGCAACCTCAACCTTTTACTCCACAGGAGCATACAAATATCATCACTTACTGTGAGAGCTATTATATTGTAAGAGTTGGGAAATACTACTATACTAGATAGTGTAGAAAGTACAAAAAAAAATGACATGTTCCATATCCTCAACCAATGTAATGGTAGAAACAGAAAGAAAAGAAAACTGTAATCCAAAGCAGCTGTGGCCCTGACTTCAGATGGTATGAATGAATCTGGTGTAAAGAGAACACAAGATAGGCAGAGTCAGTTCTGAAGGGGACGGGACCTGGATACACTGGCGGGAAGAGGTAGTGCAGGTTGGCCTGTGAAAGGTGGCAACATTCCCATAGACTGAGCTGGAGTTGAGACTATCCCAGGCCAAGGGAACAGCCTAAACAAGCACAGAGAATGCAGCAGGGGCATGGGGGAGTCACCAAGGACTCTGGTGCAGGCAGAGTACTGGGTACATGCAGACCACATAAAAGCAGAAACATAATGGGAGGTAAGCTAGAAAGTCTGGTTGAGGCCAGGTTATGAGCCTTAATGAAGCACTCTGACTTTATTTGTTAGGTGGAGTTGCTCAGTTTGAGACATGAGTGACATAATCCTACTTGTTTTAAGAATGTAGCAGGTGGAGCACCTGGGTGGCTCAGTCGGTCAAGTGTCCATCTTTAGCTCGGGTCATGATCCCATGGTTCATTGGTTCAAGTCCCGCTGTTGGGCTCTGTGCTGACAGCTCGGAGCCTGGAGCCTGCTACAGATTCTGTGTCTCCCTTTCTCTCTGTCCCTCCCCTGCTCATGCTCTGTATATCTCCCTCTCAAAAATAAATACACATGTAAAAATTAAAAAAAGAAAGAATAAAGTAGAAGGCAGTAGGAGGATGGAGGAAGAAGCAGCTACTAAAACTGGGAATAGCTGACAGGCAGGTGTACATAGTGCTACTAAAATAGTCTAGAAAGTGCACGTGGCACTCCAAACTAGAAGGTGAAGTTCACTGGTTCAATTATTCTTTATGTGATGGTCACTGCTCTAGGTGATATGGATAAAAGAGTGAAGAAGAGTGCTATGACCCCAGGCTGGTGAGGAATAAAATGATCAAACATACATATGGACAAATATTTAGTAAGTGCTATAAGGAAAATAGCAAAAAAGTGATCTATATTAACATTATCCCCTCCAAAAAAAAAAAAAAAGTATTACTTAACTGTATGGGGGATAAAGGAGGAGTCATAGACATATCTTTAACCTAGTTAACTGACCAGAATAGGATTTGATTTGTCCCAAGGCACCAAGACTTTCCACTCTGTGCCATTCAGCATCCCAAGATATCATCAAGGGGAGCAGAGGGCTGAAGGCACTAAAGAAAGAAAAATAAAACTGTTTCTTGTTTGTCCCCCATAAAGTGCAGGACATTTATTAAACCAGTTATGTATAGTTTATACTCTTCTTCTTCTCTTAGTTTCTCTCAATCATTGTCTCTTTTCTATCCAATTATGTATATTATTTAATTAGTTTACTTGTATACACTACAGTGATAACAAAGCCATAAGCATGAGTCTAATCACCATTTAGAGAATTCAGTTTTACTGTTTCATGGCCATAATCAATGCCCCCATTTGGTCAACAAAACATTCACAAACATGTTTCTTTAATCATTTAAGACCTAGGCAAGAAGTGATAAATGAGTGTAAGACTGGAAATTTTCAAAGTTTTAAGAAAATTCATAGCAGACATTCTGCTATTGATCAGTAAATAACATCTTCTGAGTGTCACAAAGACAACACATTTGAAAAAGAAAGTGTGTCCTCAGCAAAGACACCAGTAATGAGTGTTCTGAGGCATTTCCCAGAATAAGGAAGCACCAACAAATAATTTCCAGAACTACTAGAAATCATATCTGAGCTGTAGGCAGATAAAGCAACCAACCCACAATTTAAAATAAAAATCACACATACCCTAGAACTTCTGCTATGCCGATTTAAAGCGACACTTTCCTTGCTTTCAGATGAAAATTTCTCAATTAAAATTTTGCTTGCTTGAACACTCTGTTATAAAAAGATAACAGTTTTAAGTTATATAGTGGAGTACTTTAAAAAGCCTTTGATTACTGTTATGTCATAATACAACATTATTACCAAATGTATGGAAAAGGTAGAAGTACAGAAAACGTTTACCACAGACATATTAGAAGTCCAGCTACAGCCATAATATTTGGCCAAAACCCACAATTTGGCTTCTGTGTTGGCCATTGGCCAAATAGATTCTTTTACTTTACTTCTGGCAGTACTAATCTCAGGAGCAATCAATGATACTGTGATCCCATAGGTTAGCATTGAATCTATTTAATATGCCAATATCAGAATTGTGAATAAGACATATTATTTGAATTTACTGTCAATATATGACTATTCTCTGTCAGATATAAGTAAGCATTCTAAATTTTTATTGGAATGGAAAGCTCCTTAAATGCTTTACAATTCAAACTCTTTCCACCAACTAAGTTATATATGTATACTTATTGTTGTAAGGGTAAATTATTATTAAGTGTGTTATTCTTCTATATTATAATCAGTGATTTGGGTATATAGAAACAACTAGAAGATCTAAGTTTGACAGCCTGGTGTAGTCTTGATGAGTTAAATCATACTGCTACTTTGCTGAAATTTTTAGGTCTCAAACAACTAACATTTCAAAATCAAACAATATGTATTCAACAGGAAATTAAGCTTTTAAAAGTACCAGGAAATTATCACTGAGAATGGAACAGATATGGAGAAGGCTATGGGTAATTTAGGAATTACCAGCATTGATTTTTATTTATCTTCTAGTGTATTTTTATAACACAGCTATAGCACAGTATAAGCTAAGAGAATTACTAAACATAGCAGAAGGATACCTGGGGTCACCATTACTCTTCAAAGACAAACTACGTGATATACAAGGAACTATTGGAACTATTGGAACTATTTTGTCATATGCTTACACAAAATATGATGGAATAGCAGCTATTATGTATTTAAGAAAATTCTTTTAACAATAACAAAAGACAAAAACCACAATACTGTATTTTACAGATATCAAAACAGCAAAACTTACTAATAATAAATGGTTGCTTTTTAAAAAGAGAACATGGTTCGTATATTGGAACCTGACAAGATATTGGCCAAACCAATGTGTCTTGAGAGAGCAAGTATTGCTTATATGATACCTGATGTAACTCCAGAGTTATTGCTCTACTCCAGAGGTATTGCTAAAACTTGTACGCATCCAATAATAGCTGGGATGCAGATAGAAATGGAAACAGTTTTGCTATCTGAAAAGTCAATTATGACTCTGCTTCTAATTATGGCAGGCTAGGTAATTCTGCTGAGGAAAACTAAGAAAGCTACTTGTAGTATGAAAAACACAATCTTCAAAGCATCAAAAAGCTAACATGATGATGAACAGATACTGGGCCAAAATCTAAGAAAAGGCAAGAACCTGGAAAAGTAAGCCCAGTATTCAAGATGCTTTTGTTATGATACTTGCCAAAGCAGCTGCAAGTCTGAGTTACAGACTGACGAATTCTTGGGGCAAGGGTGATAGAAATTGAAGCCCAGAACTTACCTAAGTTATGGAACTTGATTTATTTATAGATTATTTATTTATTTATACACAAATGTAATACACTGTATAATATTGTACATACACAAAATATACAAGTATCCAAGGCTACAGGAGATGCTACATGCTCAGATTTAAAGTGAAAAGAAGCGTGGGTGCCCAGCGGGCTCAATCAGTAGAGAATGTGACTCTTGATCTCAGGGTCCTGAGTTCAAACCTCACATTGGGCATGGAGCCTACTAAAATAAAATAAAATAAAATAAAATAAAATAAAATAAAAATAAAATAAAAGTTTTAAACCTTTAAACTTAAAGTAGTAAGTAACCTTTGTGTAGACTTTCAGCCTCAGTTCCATCACAAGGGTGGTCAAAGAAATTCAAGCCTCAACTTTAGACTAAAACTATTTCTGAGGGCTAACTTCTGACAAGAAGTTTCTCTGGAGAAAAGAAATGCCATTGTTAGTCTCAAACGTTTCCTAAAAATAACATTTTAAATACAATAATAAACATTTAAAGATAGGTACACAAAGAAATAAAACACTAGAACATAACAGATTTGGAAAAAAAATAAATATTCTAAAAAGAAAAACACAAAACCAAATTTAAAAATACAGTAAACAAGTTTAACAGTATCTTAGACACAACTGAAGAAAGAATTTATGAACTTGAACTATAAGATAGACCAGAAGGGAAATTACCCGGAATCCAGCATCGAGAGAAAAAAAAAAAAAAAAGAAGCTAATACGTATGATTAAAATCCCAGAAAATGAAAGAAAGAATGGACAGAGGCAACATTTGAAGAAGTCATAACTAAAAATTCTCCATAGTTGATGAAAGACATCAAAGTATGCATTCAAAAATCCCAGAGATTCCAAAGCATAAATAAAAAGAAATCTGCCACTAGACACACCATATTGAAAATAGGGGGAAAAAGAGAGAAAAACTTAAAAGTAGCCACTTTGGGAGGAAGCAAGGAGTTGATCATCCTCAAAAAATTCACATTTAAGACCTTAAATTCACATTTAAGAAATATTGCTATTTCTCAACAGCAATAGTGGATGCCAGAAAATAGTAGAACATCATTAGTGTACTAAAAGAATATATCTGCAAAATACATCATACCCAAGTATAATCTCTCTCAAGAATGAGCTAATATAAAGACATTTGAAACAAAGAAAAAACAAGATTTTAACCAACTATGGAACTCCCACTTGCCTTAAAGCAAATTCTAAAGGATATATTTTAGGCAAAAGGTAGAATGATGCCAGACAGAAAGATCTGAGATACTAGAGAGAGAAAAAAAAGAAAGGAAGGAAGGAAGGAAGGAAGGAAGGAAGGAAGGAAGGAAGAAAAGGAAAGGAAAAAAAAGAAAAAAAAGAAAAGAAAAAAGAAAAGAAGAGAGAGATAATTATATTTTATAAAATATTAATAACAATGTTTTGAGGGTTTTAGAAGATAAATATCTAATAATATATCAAAGTAAAAACATACTAAGTCAAAAGGGGGTAAATGGAATTGAAAGGTTTTAAAGTCACTGAATTTTCCTGGAAGAGTATAAAGAGTATAAAGGTATTGATCAACATCAGATTTTGATAAGTTAAAGATGTCTGTCGAGGGAAATCACCATAAGAATAAGAAACAGTACACTTACTTCCAAAATAGGGATGATAAAACACAATTTTTTGAAATAGAAAAAGTAAAAATAAAACCAGAATATATTATATCCAGACCACTGACTTTTTAAAAAAAAATTAACAACAAAAAGATAAATTTAGGAAAAGGAATAAAAGAAGAAATAAAGCCAGAGTCAATAAAAAACACAAAGTATATGGTAGGATAAAACAAAAAATATCAATAATCATAATATATATATAAACATGTTAAATACACCTTTAAAAAGTAGGGCACACAGACCTTTGTATCTAAATACCATTTCCCATTCAAAGGAACAAGGATTCTTTGAACAAAGGTCTGATTCCAGTTGCGATGTATGGAAAGTGTCCTAGGCCATGTTTTTGTGTCAGAAAGTCCTCCTGGATCCTTTTTCTTCTAGTCATTGGTGTGAACAACCACCAGCATTGATTTGCTTTTGGACCACCTTTCTAACAGGTTACTCCATCATCACCAGTTGTAACCAGTCCTGGTTACAAACCAATCTTGCTACAATTCTTACTTCTGTTCCAACAATTCTGCCTACTCTCAATTCCTTCTATTCACATTTTCTAAATACGAACACAGAAAAATACATGCCCCTCCTTTATAAACACAGAGTTTGTGTTTGTACTCATTACAGTATATTGCAGTAATATTACATAGTATTCCTATTACCCCCCAGCTGTGTTAGTTCAGTTAGAAGCAGATACGACCAGTGGAAGACCCAGAGAGAGGGAGCAATAAGAAGCCTTCAGACCATGATGCAGTCTGACACCTGTGAAAGAGGAAGAGAGAGGAAGGAGTGAGTAGCAAGAGCCTCAGATCACAGAGCAGTTCTGAGCCAGGCAGATGGAAAGTTCTGGAGCTAACGCTTCCTGTGAAAACAACCCTCCATCAAGCAGGAATGGGGTCAACATTAGCAAACCCCTTGTGTTCGTTCAGCCACTGGCTACGAGCAGCCCAGAGGAAAAATGGCCTTGGTGCAAATGCCCTGATAAGATCTACAGGACAGCAGCTGGAGGCCGGTGGTCATGTATGCTTATGTCAATGGATTCCCTTTAGGAGATGTAAGCATCACATTTTCATGGATGCCATGCCTATTTTTGCAAATTAATATTTACCAATATTTTACATTAAGGCAATCTTTTGTATCCTTTATGTTATGAACTTTCTTGTTTTAGCTCATCACATATTTCCCCCAAAAATATTATCTTCTGAAATAAATTAAAAGTTTAGACTACACTTAAGGAAATGCAAATATACACATCAATCTTCCAAGATTTAAATTATACATATACTTTGACCGGGAATTCCAAATAGAAGAATTTACAAAGATATATGTGCAAGTGTGGTTTGTAGGGAAGGGGTTGTCTTTGTTTTGGTTTTTGGTTTTTGTGTTTTGTTTTTGTTTTTGCTTTTGTTTTTTTGATGCAGCCTCAGCTGAGATCCTCACTCAAACATGACAGATCTTGAGCCAGAACCTTCCAGTTAGGCCAGAAACAGTGGATTCCAGACCCTCAGAAACTGTGTGAGATAGTAATAGTTTGTCGTTTTAAGCTGCTACATTTTGGGATAATTTGATCTGCAGCAATGGATAATTAATATGCCCTTCTAAACTGGGTTAGTAGCTATCAGCACCAGAAAGAGGTAAGGAAAAGGGTAAGGGAACAGATGGGAAAGGAGGGATATTTTTTTGAATGAAGACATAATTAGTACCTTTCTCTTTGGGTTCATAGGAAGGTCAAATGAAATAATACAGGAGAGGTGCCTGGCACAGTGTCTGGCTCATAGTAAATACTCAATAAATGAGAATCAACAGAAGCATGTTTTAAGCAAAATAATCAAGATGAAGAATATAGATTATGTGATTCCACACACGGAAAAACATTAATTTGCATATATTTGCATTACATAAGTGAAAATGAACGTGTTTGAAAGGATACACACAATGTAGTTTATAATTGTTAACTTCAGAGAGAAGAGATCCAGGAAAGAACAGCATTCAAGGTGGGGAGTGACCTTTTTGCCATACACAGCTGTATCATTTGACTTTTTTCTGCACGAAATTATTCACCCACTATTGTGCAAGTTCTTAAATAATTTTAATTGGCCTTGTTACTCAGAACAGCAAAAAACAATAATATTGCTAAAGGAAACAATGGTGGTTTAACAAAAAAAAAACCAAGATAGAAGATTTTTAAAAGACAGAAACCACAGAGTAACAACAATAATAATACCAATAAGACCAAATTAACCATATGCTAGTTACGTGGTTCATCTGAAACAAAGCAAAAATTTAAAAAAAAAAAAAAAAAAACAACAAGGATTAAAATGAAAATACTCCTGAATACAAACAGAAAAGAACACAGGGATGGCCATATTACAGTAGAATTCCAGCATTAAAAAAGCCAAAGTAAACCATTTAAAATTGATGAGATAGAATTCATAAGAAAGGTAAAACATTGCTAAATTCATAATAAAGATAAAACAGCTTCTAACTGCAAAAAGTAAATAAAAACTACTGGTAACACATGAAGAAATAGATTAAAACAACTGCACTAAAAAATCCTCAACAGTGTTTTTTAAATCAAGTAAAAGAAATATGCCACAGAAGAATGGACTAATATAACAATATAACAGCTATATCTATTGTTAACTGAGCACTGACTTTTCATTAGGCAATATGCTACAACCTCTCATTAAATTCTCAGAACACCCACTTTACATACAAAAAAAAAAAAAAAAAACAAAAAAACAAAAACGAGACTTGTGGAAACTAAAGATTATCCAGGAAGTGAGTGGGATTCAAATCCAAGATGGATTGGAAAGCCTGTGCTCTGCTAGTGCTGCCACAAAATGGTCACAACTTAGAATACCATTGAATTAATAGACAATATTGGGATATGTAGGATACCACCAAGCAAATACCAATAAATTCCAAGACACTGATATTCTAAAGAATATATTTTACTATGTTAATAAGGATAAAGAATAAAATTAAAATAATGCCAAGTCAGAACAGTTCTAAAAACACTTTCCCACATAAATCATGTATCAAAAACATAATGAAAATGGCAATACAAATTATTTAGAAAATAAATGAACACACTATAAATAAAAATTTATGAAATAAGATCAAAATCTTACATAGAAGAAAATTCATGAAGTACTTATACTACTTAAAAGGAAGAAAGATAAAGATATTCATTCAATTGTAAATCAACACAAGAAATTAGAAAAATGCCCAAATAGAAATGTCAACCTTCTATAGAAAGCAGGAAGCCAACAACCAAAAAATTTTCAAAAATAGAAGTATTGAAGAATATACTTCTGAATATAAAAATTCAGAGCGGCAAAAATTGAATTAATCTGGAAGTGTTTTCAGTCAAAGGTGATAGGTTGAACTTATTTTTCTGACTTACAGGCCAGAAAAATCTAATAGCTAGGGGATCCTATACTATAAACCTTGCTAAAAAAAAAAAAAATTAAAGGTATGATTTGATACTGGTGTGAGTGTAGTAATTTGAGAAGTAGAGACTAAAGCATTTGTAATTGAAAACAAATGAGAAAAGATAAAATAAACTCATTTAAAAAATATTTTTTAGAAAGAAAAAATTCTCAAAAATATGATTAGGAATGGGAAAGAAAGTGATGCAACATTAGAAATAAAGATTAACCATTAGAAATGGTTAAGCATAGGGGTGCCTGGGTGGCTCAGTCGGTTGAGCAACCGACTTCGGCTCAGGTCATGATCTCACGATCTGTGAGTTCGAGCCCCACGTTGGGCTCTGTGCTGACAGCTCAGAGCCTGGAGCCTGCTTCAGATTCTGTGTCTCCTTCTCTCTCTGCCCCTCCCCTGCTCATGCTCTCTCTCTCTCTCTCTCTCTCTCTCTCTCTCTCTCTCTCTGTCAAAAATAAATAAACATTTAAAAAATTTAAAAAGAAAGAAAGAAACGGTTAAGCGTCCTACTTGATTTTGGCTCAGGTTACGATCTCACAGCCATGAGCTCTGTGCTGGGTGTGAAGCCTTCTTGGGATTCTCTGTCTCTTCCCCCTCTCTGCTCCCTCTCTCCTTGTGTCTCTCAAAATAAATAAACATTTAAAAAAAAGAAATAAAGATTAACCCTGAAGAGACAGCATATTCATACGCCACATATAATTTATACATCTCAATCAAACAGATGGCTTTCTGTAAGAACGAAATGACTCAAGAAAAAATACTTATCATTGAACAACCCAAGAACAAGGAACTCTTGTGCACTATTGGAGTGTATGCAAACTGGTGCAGTCACTATGGAAAACAGTATGGAGGTTTCTCAAAAAACTAAAAAGAGAGGCATGCCTGGCTGGCTCAGTTGGTACAGCAGAAAACGCTTGATCTTGGCATAGTGAGTTTGAGCCCCCAGTGGGTGTAGACATTATTTTTAAAAAATTGAAAACAGAATTACAATATGATCCAGTAATTCCACTACTGGACTTAAGAATATGAAAACACTAATTCAGAAAAATATATGAACCTCTATGTTTAGTGCAGGATTATCTACAATAGCCAATTTACAGAAAAAGCCCAAGTGTCCATTGATGGATGGATAAAGAAGAGGTGGTATATATATACAATGGAATATTACACAGCCATAAAAAAGAACAAAATCTCGCCACTTGCAACAACAAGAATGGAGCTACAGAGCATAATGCTAAGTGAAATAAGTCAGTCAAAGAAAGACAAATACCATGTTCTTCCACTCATATGTACAATTTAAGAAATAAAACAAACAAAGGGAAAAAGAGAGAGAGAAACCAAGAAACAGACTCTTAGCTATAGAGAACAAACTGATGGTTACCAGAGGGGAGGTACGTGGGGGGATGGGTGAAATAGGTGATGGGGATTAAAGAGTACACTTATCATAATGAGCACTGGGTAATGTACAGAATTGTTAAATCACTATATTTTACACTTGAAACTAATAAAACCCTGTGTGTTAACTATACTGGAATTAAAATAAAAAATAAATTAAAATGAATAAAAAAAAGTGAACAACCCAAAAATTAGAAAAGAAAAACTTCTCTGTTTTCAATGACTTAAGCACACATTTATCCCAATATTCTTTTATACATGTTTGTAAACACATCTTAATTAAGGAAGGTGTTACTTGAAAGCATATTATATTCAGTGTAGTTTCAATGAGATAATAAGCATAGGACTTTTCTTTTTTTTTAAGTTTTTATTTAAATTCCAGTTAGTTAATATACAGTATAATATTATAGAAAAGAAAAAATTCTAATTGTCTAACAATTACTTTCCCAAATGGTTCAGATGTTTCCACTGAGTTCTTCCAAATTTTCTAGATTATTTTATGCTATATCAGTTTCAGAATATTTTTAAAAAAATGAAATCCTACCCAATTAACTTCATGAAGCAAGAATAAACCTGATGGGAGAATGCAACAAAGAAAAAGACATTTCATACATATTTCACCATGAGTATACATTAAAAATAAAGTATTGCCTTACAGAATTCAACATAATATTTAACCAAGTAATCTAAAACATGTAAAGATGTTTCAATATTAACATTCAGAATAAATCCAATATGAATGCGATTCCATCCCTGTCTTGGTTGCAGGGAAGCTAAGTGGTAAACTGATTATTCTATTTCATGCAACATCATGTGTGGACAGAATTTTTTATTTAATTTTACCTCTATTACACAAGAAGGGTAATATACCCTTCTTATGCTCTCCCTATGATTTCTTCAATTTTTTGTTTTATCATGATCTGAGTTTTAGTAAGTTGCCCCAAATACCATGCAAATAAAATAATCCTAAGTACTATTAAAAATTTAAGCACAGGGGCGCCTGGGTGGCTCAGTCGGTTAAGCGTCCAACTTCAGCTCAGGTCACGATCTCACAGTCCGTGAGTTCGAGCCCCGCATCGGGCTCTGGGCTAATGGCTCAGAGCCTGGAGCCTGCTTCCAGTTCTGTGTCTCCCTCTCTCTCTGCCCCTCCCCCATTCATGCTCTGTCTCTCTCTGTCTCAAAAATAAATAAACGTTAAAAAAAAAATTAAAAAAAAATTTAAGCACAATAATGTTAATCACAGAATTGTTTTAAAAGGAAAAAAATAAAAAGAAAGGAGAAAAGGGGAGAAAAGTAGAAGAAAAGAAGGAAGATGAAGGATTTTTGAGAATGAAAGAAAATGGACCAAAAAACGGGTAGTAATTGTCTTGAGGGAGAAGAATAGTAGTTGCATTGGGCTTTCTTCTCTTGACTTTTCTAATATTTAAAATAATCAGTATAACATAATGTGAGAGCAAACAAACACTCTTTAAGAGAAGAAGAGAAAAGAGAACTGTATTGGGTGGTATTAAATTAACTAAAAGTACACTTTAAAAAGTAAATGAAAATGACATGAAGATCTTTTAAACAACCCAAGTAGTTCTATATCTTGGAAACTTGGTCGAATAAAATATTTATTCAAAAAGAAAACAGAATAGGGACTCCTGGGTGGCTCAGTCAGTTAAGCCTCTGACTTTGGCTCAGGTCATCTCACGGTTTGAGAGTTTGAGCCCTGCATTGCACTGTCTGCTGTCAGCACAGAACCAGCTTCAGGTCTTCTGTCTCCCTCTCTCTCTGTCCCTCCCCAGCCTGTACTCTCTCTCTCAAAAATAAATAAACATTAAAAAAAAAAAGCAGAATAATCTTATTGACTGGCTAGAGTGACATGGTTAAGTACAACACTAGAAGACCATCCAATCAGTCTTAATTATGGCAACAGTTGTCTGACAATTTACATAGCAACTGTCCAGTAAAATTTAATGTCATGATCAATTATACAATTTAATTATTAAACAACCAAAAAAAGAGAGAAAAGTCATTCAGTGTGTTACCTCATATTTTGGATATAGAATTTCCTTCATAACAGATACTGGAACAGAGAATTTGGGTGAAGTTGGATTCCAAAACAACTTCGTACATCCTGGATAAGCAGACACCTTTGGAAATAAAATGAAAGGTTAGTAAAAACCAGCAAATGATCTCTAGTGTAAAGACCCAAACTTCTGTCAAATGTGTTCCTGGTTGCCCAGATAATGAGTTGATTGGTTCCATAACCACTGAACGTCTGGGAAAGGCAACTTTTCACACCCACCAGATTAGCAGAAATGTAGAGTTGGCAATTCCAACAAATGTCAACGATGTGGGGAAACTAGTAGAACCACAATGGAGACAAACCAGCCACTTCTAGTAAAATAGAAAATCTACATGCCACATGACCCAGCAATTTCACTTCCCACTGTATACTCTAAGAAAATTCTTACACATGTGCATGAAGAGACATGTACAGGGATGTTCATGCAGCATATGAAATAGCAAAAAAAGAAAACCCAATCTAAATGTCCATTAATAGAAAAACAAATTAATAAAATATGGCATATTCACATAACTAACACTATAAGGCCATTCAAGCCCAAAAATTATAAACCACAGATGGATCTTAGGAGCACAGTATTGACAGCAAAATAAGCATCTTTTAGAAAGTGTCATTTACGTAAAAGTCTCTAGACCACACAGAACTATAGTATTTATTATTTAGTGTCACATATATATCTAATAAAGTATAAAATCATGAACTAGAAAGACTGCAATTATAACAGTAACTGCTGTTGGGTTAGGAGGAAGAGAAATGAAATTAGAAGTGCAAAATGACTTATTATTTTTTTTAATTTATTTTATTTAAAAAAATATGAAACAAGTACGACAAAAAGTTAAAACAAATTCTTGATAAAGTGTCACCAGTTGCATGTTAGTTTGGTTTCTATATTTGTTTGTTTATTCAAACTTTTTCAAAATAAAACTGAATCAGGCATAGGTGAATTTTTAGGGAGGTGAAACTATCCTGCATGATACTGGAAATGTGGCTATATAATATGATGCATTTGTCAAAACCCACTGAACTTTAGAGCACAGTGAAACTTTGTGTACAGAAATTTTAAAACAATTATTTAGGGGGGAGCATGGGTGGCTCAGTCAATTAAGCACCTGACTCTTGATTTCAGCTCAGGTCATGATCTCACGGTTCGTGGGATTGAGCCCCAATTTGGGCTTTGTGCTAAGTGTGGAACCTGCTTAGGATTCTCTCTCTCTCTCTCTCTCAAAAAAAAAAGAAAAGGTAAGAAAAGAGGAAAGGAAAGGAAAGGAAAGGAAAGGAAAATGGAAAAGAAAAAAAAAAGGAAAGAAAAGAAAAAAATAATTTAGGAAATCAAGGGGAATCCCAGGATGGAATGCAGAATATAACAAAAAAACAATCTAACTGTATTATAAATGTATGAAACAACCTCACTGAAGGGGGTTGGGAAAAAAGTTGCTGACCTTAGTAACTTTGGAAATGAGTATAGTTTATAAAAATAAAGACAAAATCGGGGCACCTGGGTGGCACAGTCGGTTAAGCGTCCGACTTCAGCCAGGTCACGATCTCGCGGTCCGTGAGTTCGAGCCCCGCGTCAGGCTCTGGGCTGATGGCTCAGAGCCTGGAGCCTGTTTCCGATTCTGTGTCTCCCTCTCTCTCTGCCCCTCCCCTGTTCATGCTCTGTCTCTCTCTGTCCCAAAAATAAATAAACGTTGAAAAAAAAATTTTTTTTTAAATAAAAAAAAATAAAGACAAAATAAATTGTATATAACACTACTTAAGTTGATGAAGTTGTATCCGCCAGGAATATGGGATAATAATTCTAATACGTCTACACTGAAGTTGAACAGTTAAGTGAATGGATGGAAGATGGTAGCAGCCAGGGTTGTCACTGTTGGTTGGGAGTTTAAAGAAAAGCAAGGGGGGAGGTTAGAATGATTACATAATAGATTCAAGTTGGAGACATCAGTATGACCCCATGTTTAGCTTAATTTAGACACAGGTTACATACAGACATATTTATAGGAGTTAGTACATATTTCCTTACTGTGTCAGCTAAGAAGGCCTGGAAGCAATAATGCCCCAGTAGCAACAAGCACACCTAATGTCTAGCTGTTGGTTTCTAATTACGTTCTGCAATAAAGGGAATTGGGGCTTCTTGTTGAAATGGCTGTTTCTTGGGGTGCCTGGGTGGCTTAGCTGGTTAAGCATCTGACACTTGATTTTGGCTCAGGTCATGATATCGCAGTTTGTGAGATCGAGGCCTACACTGGGCTCTGCACAGATAGCACCAAGCCTGTTTGGGATTCTCTCTCTCCCTCTTTCTCTGCCTCTCCCTCTCTTGTGCTTTCTTGCTTTCTCACTTTCTCTCTCTCTCTCTCTCTCTCTCTCTCTCTCAAAAATAAATAAATAAACATTAAAAAAAAAAAGAAATGGCTGATTCTGTGGTCTGGGACAGGAAATATATAAGATGAGCCTTTTTAAAAAGTGTTGGGGCTTTTGGGTGGCTCAGTTGGTTGAGCGTCCGACTTCAGCTCAGGTCATGATCTCGCGGTCTGTGAATTTGAGCCCCATGCCAGACTCTGTGCTGACAGCTCAGAGCCTGGGGCCTGCTTCAGATTCTGTCTCCCTCTCTCTCTGCCCCTCTCCCATTCATGCTGTGTGTGTCTCTCTCTGTCAAAAATAAATAAACACTAAAAACAAATGTTTTTAAGTGTTATTAAAAAATCCCATGGTAATGGGGGATGGTGTTGAAGGGACATAGGAGCCAACTGAAGGAACTCTCAATAACCAATGCTCAAAATGTTTTAGCAAAATATTAATATTAATAATAATAATAAAGTAGTATTGGAGTATAACTCAAAGTGCAACATAAATATCCATGACTCATACTATATAAATAATTGAATGAACAAATAAATAAATGAGAAGAAAAGACAAATCTGCACAAATACAAATTAATTTTTTTATTATACTCTGGCCTCCAGGAGATAGAGCACAACTCCACATTCGTAAAGTGTGAGCTGAAAATAAGTGACTTCCTCCCAAAGAGTATGGTATGAAAGTGGGGGAAAAGAGAAACTATAAAATGAAGAAACTTGACAAACACTACCTCAGATGATTAAGACTAACATCAACAGTCATAACACATGTTGATAATACGCACCTTTGATATGATGTAATCAAAATGGTGCTTTCCCTTGGTTGTCTTCCTTCCAAAATCACACCAGGCAAATCCCAATGGGGGCACATTCTACAAAATACCTGACTACTACTCCCCCAAAATCTTAGAAACTGCCACAGCCAAGAGCAAACTAACAAATATGACAACTAAATATATTGAGGTATCCTAGATGGGATCCTGGAACAGAAAATTAACATTACATAAAAACTAAAGAAGTCTGAATAAAATATGGGCCTTAGTTAATAACAATGTATAAATACTAGTTCATGGAACTGTAAGCTGTATTACTTTGCTGACGCTGCCATAACAAATTACCACTGGTGGTTTAAAGTAACAGAAATGTGTTCTCTCACTGTTCTGGAGACTAGAAGTCCAAAATCAAGGTGTGGGTATTTTCCAGGCTCCCTTGGAAGGCTCTCGGGAAGAATCCTTCCTTGCCTCTTCCTAACTTCTGGTGGTTGCCATCAGTCCCGGGCATTTCTTAGCTTGCAGATGCATCCTTCCAATCTCTACATCTACCGTCAAATGGCCTTCCTGTGTGTCTGTGTGGTCAAAGGCATTTTCCTCTTATAACGACCCTGTCCTATTGGATTTAGGGCCCACCCTAAATCCAGAATTCACCCCAAGATTCTGAATTATATTTGCAAAGATCCTATTTCCAAATAAGGTCACATTCACAGGTATTGTGGGTTAGGCCTTGGACATATTTCTTTGGGGCCACTATTAACCCACTATTATCGTATTAATAATGGGGGAAACAGGATGTGTAATATGTGGGAAACCTCCATACTGTCTTTGCAATTTTTCTGTACTCTGAAACAATTCTACAAAATAAAGTTTATTATAAATAAATAATTAAATATTAAATCAAAAAAATTTGTCTTAAAAAATAGTTGGAGGCATAAAAATTAATCAGACATTCATGACAAAACCTTGAAGAAAATGTGGTAAGATTTTTAAAAATAAATAGCTGTTTGAATGCATGGTATTATTGGTGATTATGTTTCTTTAATGTTTCCATTGACTTTTAATAATACTTAATTGGACTATTCATTTTCCCAAAGAAGATTTTTCACCAGAAAAATGACCTCAAACAATGTTAGAGCATCAACTTGCAAGGGTCACTGCAGCATTGACTATGAAACCTTAATAGTGATATCTCCTAGAGGGTGGGTGTTACACAGACCTTTTAGAATAATATACAAAGACCCAAACACAGTACATAAAGATCCACAATTATAAGGTGACACTGAGTCTTGACCACTTTATTTCCAGTCAGATATACTTCAACTACTCCATATACTTGATTGCATTTCCTATACCAACCGAGTAGAGAAAAGCAGATTTTGCAGGTGCCAGGTTAATTTGTCCACCATAGGAATTCAAAATTAAGTTTCTATCTCACTCATCCTCTGTTTTGCTGGGCACATTATGTCAGTTTATGCTGTACAGACCTACAACCAGGAAGTCCTTGCTAAAAGATGAATAAAATCTTCCAAAATCATCTGACAACTCTTCTTCCAAAGATCAACTAGAAATTAAGAAGATTTCAGGCATTCAAATGATAGGATACATACAATACAGTAATTCCTTCTGTGTAGTAGATAGACTTCCAGCAGCTTAAGCATCCAGAATAAAATTATTCCCCTAGAAGTAAGCAAGATATGACACTCAAAGAGGGAAGAGAGGAAAATCTATCACCAAGCAACAGCACTTTGCCATTAAGGAAAAGCACAGGTGCACCTTCAGGAGAGAATTTATCAAATTAAACTGGTAAAGAAACACTCATCATGGTAAACTGATTTCCCCTGCAATGCTCAGAACTTTCTAAGAGAAGAACTAGGAAAATAGTTAGAAATGACAGGGTTGGTGGCTGCTAGTACTCAAGAGGAAGACAGGGATTGCACAGCAAAGTAAATTACTATTAAGCAACCAGGCTGATTAAGTGTAATAGCACCTGCACAGCCCCTGTGGTTACTATGTACATTACAACCCCATACAATAACTCCTGTTCACACTGAAGAGCCAAGGTCAGAATATTCTGTTCACTAAGGGAGAGAGACATGCAAATTAGTTCCCAGGGATGAGTCAAGCTTCAGAGAAGTGAAACATAAGGATGAACGAGACTTCTCAAAATGTGGTCTGAGACTCTGAAGAGCTCAAGATCTTTTGGAGGGTCTTTTCAAGACCTTTTCAATACCTTTCCACACCTGAAAACTATTTCCTCAATAATATTAAGAGGCTCCTTGCCTTTTTCTCTGTGTTGAAATTTGCACTGATGGTGAAAAAAAACAAAAAAAAACAAAAAACAAAACATTGAGTAAAACTGATGGCACCTTACCATGAATCAAGGCAGCAGCACCTTAAAAATGCACACCAGAAGGCAGGAAAAATTGTTAAGAACACATCTTTATTTTGTAAGCACACATCAATGTGACTAAATGAGAATTACACATAAAGTGTTTCGCTGGCCGCAGAATGGTGGATTTGAGGAAAAACACGTGCTATTGTTAGCGTTGTGAACTGAACCTGCCACCATTTTCACTTTGACAAGACACACATCAAACTGGTCATTCAGACTTGGATATGTGGCAAGCATTTTCTTGAAACTAAATGAAGAAATCCTGTCATTTCAAATAAAACCACTTATAGTGTCTGTGCCAATGAAACAATTTAAGCATTTAGCCAAAATTAGAATTTTGGAAAATTTGTGCCCCTCACGATGAGCCTGTCAGGTTCCCAATGTAGAAGACTGCTGAGCACACTGACTCCATCTTTGGCCCTCCACCTTGTCCATGCCCGTGCGATGACCTCCCTCAGTGCCACATGGCAGACCCCATGGAGGTTGATGTATACACTGACAGGAATGTGGGAAGGCTCATTCTGATCTTCCTTAAAGTGGTTCACAGAAGGCTCCGCTTTTGGTAACCAGTAGAGCTGACTGGTGCATAGATGCCACCACTTTTGGTAACTACCTTTTAACCTCACCACAATGCCCCTCACTCTACAAAAGCTAAAGATTAGGGTCCAGATTGGACAGAGAATAGCTGCATAGTACCTGAGTAGTTTGTCTGCCCAATCCCCCTTGTCAGTAACTTACCCTGAATAAAACTATAAATGGTATGGAGTGGTTTGCTTCCTTTTTCAGTCATAAAGTGCCTTCTCAGTCTGGACGATACTTTGCTGTCCCTCCTCCACCTTCTAACACAATGCTAAAACCTTTTTCTGATAATATTAAAAATACGGTATTTTGATATTATAGTGAAATGTATCAACTTTTGAAGATCTACATAACTTGATGAACAATATTTTCCAAATAACCAAGGTGCAATGTTACAAAATAACAAATGGGTAAAAAAAAATACATTGCAAGTACAAAAAAACAATAGATCTTAATGTATCAAGGTATGAAAAAGTCATCGATATGGTTTCTGCTTTCATTCGCAACAAAAATTTTTAGCTGTAGGAATTATCACTTAATACATTCTCTTTCAGCTACACAAATTACCATTCAATATTAATAATGAAGTTTAATTGCTTTGTTGTGGTCTAACAATCACAATTTTTTATTGAACTTCTTTATTTTGAGATAATTATAGATTCACATGCAGTTTTAAGAAATATTAAATAATGAGAAATCTCGTCTATACTAGTTTCCCTCAAAGGTAACATCTTGCAAGACTATAGTTCAATATCACAAATATTAACATTAATACAGTCACAATACAGAACATTTTCATTACCACAGGATCCCTCATGTTGTCCTTTTATAGACACACTCATCCCACCCCCCATGCTTAAACCCTAGATACCACTAATCTGTCTTCCATTCTTATAATTTTGTTACTTCAAGAATGTTATGTAAGGAAACCATAAGGTATGTAATCTTTTAAAAATGCTTTTTTTAGCATAATTCTCTGAAGATTCATCCTTATAGTTGCATACATCAAGAGTTCATTCCTTTTTATTGCTGACTGGTAGTTGCATGTTCAGTTAAAAAAAAAAAAGATTGCTGAAATGTTTTCCAGAGGGTTGAGAGGAGATTTTTTTAAATTAAGAATTCAATTTCCTCCATAAAGACTCCACCAAAAATACTACGAGAATAAATGGATTCAGTAAAGTTGCATGATACAAAATTAACACCCAGAAACTGGTTGAGTTTCTATACACTAATAACAAAATAGCAGAAAGAGATATTAAGAAAATAATTTCATTTACGATTGTATCAAAAATAATAAAATACTTACCTAGGAATAAACTTAACCAAGGAGGTGAAAGATATGTAGTCTGAAAACTATAAAACACTGATTAAAGATATTGAAGATGACACAAACAAAAAGATATTTCATGCTCATGGACTGGAAGAATTAATATCGTTAAAATGTCCACATTCCCCAAAGCAATAATTCAGTGCAATCCCTACCAAAATACCAACAGAATTTTTCACAGAACTTGAACAAATAATACTAAAATTTGTATGAAACCAGTAAAGAGCCTGAATAGCCAAAGCAATCTTGAGAAAAAAGAACAAAGCTGAAGTTGTCACAATTCCTGATTTCAAAATATACTACAAAGCTGGAGTAATCAAAACAGTATGACACAGGGCTCAGTAGAACAGAATAGAGAGCCCAGAAATAAACCCACACATACATAGCCAATTAATCTATGGCAAAGGAAGCAGGAATGTACAATGGAGGAAAGTCTCTTCAATAAACGGTGCTCGGGAAAACTGGACCACTTTCTAACACCATACACAAAAATAAACTCAAAATGGAAAAAGATCTAAATGTAAGCCCTACAGTAACATTTTCCTAGATATGTCTCCTAAGACAAGGGAAATTAAAGCAAAAATAAATTATTAGGACTACATCAAAATAAAAAGCTTTTGCTCAGCAAAGGAAACCATCAACAAAATGAAAAGGCAGCCTACTGAATGGGAGAAAATATTTGCAAATTATATATTTGATAAGGGGCTAATACCAAAACATATAAAGAACTTATACAATTCAACACACACACAAGAAAAATCTAATTAAAAAAAATTGGGCAGAAGAGGCACCTCGGTGGCTCAGTCCATTAAGCGACCGAATCATTATCTCGGCTCAGGTCATGATCTCACTGTTCATGAATTCAAGCCCCACATAAGGGTCTGCACTGACAGCATGGAACCTACTTAAGATTCTCTGTCTCCTTCTCTCTCTGCCCCTCCCTCACTTGTGCACACTTGTGCACTCTCTCTCTCTCAAAATAAATAAACTTTAAAAAATACTTCAAAAAACTGGGCAGAAGACCTGAGTAGGCATTTTTCCAAAGAAGGCATACAGATGGCCAACAGATACATAAAAAGATGCTCAACATCACCACTCATTAGTGGAAATGAAAATCAAAATCACAAGATATCACCTTACACCTGTCAGAATGGCTAAAATAAAAAAGACTAAAAAATAACAAGTGCTGATGAGGATGTGGAGAGAAAGGAACCCTTTTGCACTGTTGGTGGAAATGTAAACCGGTGCAGCCACTGGAAAACTGTATGGAGGTTCCTCAAAAAATTAAAAATAGAAATTCCATATGATCCAATAATTCTGCTACTGGGTATTCATCTGAAGAAAATGAAACACAAATTTGAAAAGATGTGTGGTACCCCTATGGTTGTTGCAGCATTATTTACTTAGGAAGCAACCTAAGTGTCTATCAGTAGATGAATGGATAAGGAAGATGTAGTATGTAAACACACACACACACACACACACACACACACACACACAGGAATATTACACAGCCATAGAAAAGGATAAGATGGTGCCATTTGTGACATGAATGAGCCTAGAGGGTATTATTCTAAGTGAAATAAGTCAGACCGAGAAAGACAAATACCATATGATTTCACTCACATGTGGAATATAAAAAATGAAATGAATAAACAAAAAGCAGAATCAGACCTATAAATATAGAGAACCAACTGATTGTTGCCAGAGGGAAGGAAGGTGGAGAACGGGCAAAAATGGGTGAAGTGTATTAGGAGATACAGCTTCTTATTATGGAGTGAATAAGTCATGGGAATGAAAAATACAGTGTAGGGAATACAGTCAATGATATTGGAATAGTGTTATATGGTGAGAGAAGGTAGCTGCACTTGCAGCTATGCATATATATGCACTATGCATATAGCATAAAGGTTAAAGAAGCTGAACCACTATATTATATACCTGAAAGTAATGTAACATTGTATGTCAACTATACTCAAACAAAAACACATTTTTAATAATTCAATTTCCTTAATAGTTATAAGGCTATTCAAATTATCTACTTCATAATGAGTGAGCTGTGGCAGCTTTGTTTTCTGAGGAACTGCTCCATTTCATCTAAGTTGTCAAATTTATATGTGTAGAGTCACTCATAGTGTTCCCTTATTCTTTTGACATCTGAAAGATCTTTAGGGACATCTCGCATTTCATTTCTAATATCGGTTAACTTGTGTCCTTTCTTTTTTTTTCTTGTCAGTCTTGTTAGAGATCAATTTTATTGATCTTTTCAAAGAATTAGATTTTGTTGCATTGATTTTCTCTATATTTTCTGTTTTCAATTTTACTGATTTCTGCCCTTTATTATTCCTTCCCTTTGCTTACTTTTTATTTTGCTCCTCTTTTTTTAGGTTTCTGAGGTAGAAGCTTAAATTATTTATTGAGGGGCACCTGAGTAGCTCAGTCGCTTCAGCAGATGACTCTTGGTTTTGACTTGGTCATGATCTTGGGGTTCCCAGGTTCGAGCCCCACATAAGGTTCTCTGCTAACCATGTGGAGCCTGCTTGAGATTCTCTCTCCCCTTCTCTCTCTCTGCTCCTCACCTGCTCATGTATGCTTTCTCTCCATCTCCCTTTCAAAATAAACAAATAAAACTCAAAAATGTTTTAAAATTATTTATTGATATTTGTCTTTTCTTTTTTTTTTATTTTTTTAAATGTTTTTATTTATTTTTGCGACAGAGAGAGACAGAGCATGCTCCTCCAGGGGAGGAGCAGAGAGAGAGGGAGACACAGAATCGGAAGCAGGCTCTAGGCTCTGAGCTGTCAGCACAGAGCCCGATGCGGGGCTCGAACCCACAGACTGTGAGATCATGACCTGAGCTGAAGTCAGACGCTTAACCGACTGAGCCACCCAGGCGCCCCGATACCTTGTCTTTTCTACGGTAAGCATTTAGTGCTATAAATTTCCCTTTCAGCAGTGCTTTAACTGTGTGCCACACATTCTGATACGTTATATGTTCATTGTAATTCTGTTCAATTGATTTTCTATATGGTTTACTATCTGTTGAGACTTTCTTGTTAAGCCACAATTACTTATAACTTTATTGTTTAGCTTCTAACTATTTGGATATTTTTCTGTTATCTTTGTTATTGATATCTAAATTGATTCCATTATGGATTTGCTCTGTCTTGGTATATGTCCTATGGGAACTTGAAAAAAATGTGTATTCTGTTTTTGTTGGGTGTAATCATATATAATTTCAACTAGATTCTATTGGTTAATGGAGTTTTTGAGTTCTTCTACATCCTTGCAGATTTTCTCTCCAAATGTTTTATTAATTACTTACAGAGGGATGTTGAACTCTCCAACTGTAAATGTGGAATATCCCATTTCTCATTCAGTTTTTGCTGCACATATTTTGTAGGTCTGTTCTTTGGTGCACATACTTCTTAAGACTGCCATGTCTTCCTGGTAGGTTGGCACTTTTATCACAGTATAATGCCCCTCTCTGTCTCTGATAACTTCCTTCACTTGAAAGTCTAATTTTTCTGATATTAATGATATTAATAATAATATTAATAACCTGCTTTTCTTTGATTTATGTTTGCATGCTATACCTTTTTTTACCCTTTTGCTTTCAACCTTCCCATATCATCATAACTGAAGTCAGTTACTCGTAGACACTATATACTGAGTCATGTTCTTTTAATCTACTCTATAATCTCTGTCACATAATTGGTGTATTTAGACAATTTACATATAACTTATGGATATAGTGTGCCATTTCATTTTTTTGTTTTGTTTGCTCTATCTGGTATTTTTTGTTTTTCTGTTTTCTTTTTCCTGCCTTCCTATTGCCTGGATATAGTTTTAAATTCCACTTTTATTTATCTATGGTGTTTTTGAGTGTATCTCTTTCTATAGCTTTTTAGTTTTGTTCTAGGAATTACATTATGTAAAAATAACTTATCAAAGTCTACAAATGTCATCATTTTACCAGTTTGAGTAATATGAAACCTTGCCTCCCTTTATGTCTCCTTACCCTTCTCCATTTATAATATAATTATTTTAAACATTTCCTCTATATACATTTAATAACATAATTTTTGTTTCAACTGACAAACATAATTTAGAATACTCAAAAGGAGAAGGAAACTAATGCATTTACTCATATTTTTGCTTTGAATGTTTTTGTTCCTTCCAGATACTCCAAGATTCTTCTTTTCATCATTTTTTTCCTATTTAGAGAACTTCCTCTAGTCATTTTTTTAGGGCAAATCTGCCAGCAACAAATTCTCTGTTTCCTTTCGTCTGAAAATGTCTTGATTCCCTTTTATTCCCAAAGGATATTTTCTCCAGATACAGGACTGATTTCTGGCCTCCATAGTTTCTGATGAGAAATCCACTGCCATTCAAATTGTTTTTCTCCTATAGGTAACATACTGTTTCTCTCTTGGTTCTTTCAAGGTTTTTTTCTATGTCATTACTTCTCATAAGTTTTAGTATTATGTGACTTAGTACAAATTTCTTTAGATTTTTCCTGCTTGGGGTTTGCTCAGGTTCCTAAATATGTTTGTATTTTTCCAAATTCAGAGTTTTTCAGCCATCATTTCTTCTTACACATTTTCAGTCACCTCTATCTCTTCTTTTTCTTCTCCTTGCAGGACTGCAACAACACAAATGTTAGATCTTTGGTAATATTCCCACAGGTCAAGGGACCTGTTCCCACAAGTCTATTTTTTTCAGTTTATTTCTCTTTGTTGTTCAGACTGGATAAATTCTATTGTTCTATCTTCAACTTCACTGATTCCTGTCTCCGCCACTCTACTTTTGAGCCCATCCACTAAACTTTTTATTTCAGTTATTATGTTTTTAATTCTAAAATGTTTTCTGTTTCTCCCCTATATTTTCAATTTCTTTCCTAAGACTTTCTATTTCCTTTCTCTTTATTTTTATAATTGAGATATAATTGACATATAACATTCTATTATTTTCAGGTGTATAATATAATGATTCAATATTTGTATATGTTGCAAAATGATCACCACAATAAGTCAGGTTAACATTCATCACTATACATAGTTACAGAATTTCTTTTCTTATAAAAAGAAACTTTTAAGATCTACTCTCTCAGCAGCTTTCAAATATGCAATACAGTATAATTAACTATAGTCTTCATGCTGTACATTACATCCCCATGACTTATTTATCTTAAAACTAGTAATTTGTAGCTTTTGATTCCCTTCACCCATTTCACCCACCTCCCCACCCCTCACCTTTGGCAACCACCAATCTGTTCTCTGTATCTATGAGCTTGGTTTTTTGGAGTTTGGGAGGGGGTTCGATTCTACATAGAAGCAAGATCATTTGTCTTTCTCTATATGGTTTATTTCACTTAGCAAAATGCCTTCAAGGTCCATCCATGTTGTCACAAATGGCAAGATTTCATTCTTTTTCATGGTTGAATACTCCTGTGTGTATGATTGTGTGTGTGTGTGTGTGTGTGTGACATTTTCTTTCACATTCATCCATCAGTGGACACTTACATTGCTTCCATATTTTGGCTATTATAAATAGTGTTGTAAGAAACATGCAATAGGGTTGCATGTATCTTTTGAACTTAGTGTTTTAATTTTCTTTGGACAAATGTCTAGAAGTGGGATTGTTGGATCATGTGGTAGTCCTATTTTTAATTTTTTAAGGAACCTGTTTTCCACAGTGGCTATACCTACTTACATTCCTACTAACAGAGTACAAGAATTCCCTATTCTCCATATCTTCATCAACACTTGTTATTTCTTGTCCTTTTGATGATAGCCACTCTAACAGGTGTGAGGTGATATTTCATTGTGGTTTTGATTCGCATTTCCCTGGTGATTAGTGATCTTCAGCATCTTTTCATGTAACTGTAGGCCATCTGTATCTTTTCTGGAAAAATCTCTATTCAGATCCTCTGCCCATTTTTTAATTGGATTGTTTTTTTGCCTTTGAGTTGTATGAGTTCTTTATATATTTTGGATATTAACACCTTATCATATATATTATTTGCAAATATATTCTCCCAGTCTGTAAGCTGCCTTTTCATTTTGTTGATAGTTTCCTTTGCTTTGCAGAAGCTTTTTAGTTTTATATACTCCTACTTACTCACTTTTGCTTCTGGTGCCTTTGCTTTTGATGCTAAATCCAAAGAATCATTGCCAAAACCAATATTAAGTAGATTACCACCTATTTTCTTCAAGGAGTTTTATGGTTTCAGATTTTACACTCAAGTAATTAAACCATTTTTAGTTAAGTTTTGTGTATGGTATAAGATAGTGGTCCAGTTTCATTCTTTTGCATGTGGCTGTCCAATTTTCTCAACATCATTTATTGAAGAGATTGTCCTTTCCCCACTGTATATTCTTGGCTCCTTTGTCATAAATTAATTGACCATGTATGTGTAGATTTATTTCTAGGCTCTCTATTCTGCTCCATTGATCTATGTGTCTGTTTTTATGGAAACACCATATTGTTTTTTGTTTTTGTTTTGTTTTATTTATTATTTTGAGAGAGAGAAAGAAAGAGAGAGAGTAGGGGAGGGACAGAGAAAGAGGGAGAAGGAGAGAGAGAGAATCACAAGCAGACTCCACACTGTCAGTGCAGAGCCCTATATGGGACTCAAATTCATAAACCATGAGATCATGACCTGAGCTGAAGTCCAACGTTTAACCAACTGAGCCATGCAGGCACCACATTACCATACTGTTTTGATTACTATAACTTTATAATATAGTTTTAAATCAGGAAGCATGATGTCTCCAGCTTTGTTCTTTTTCAAGATTTCTTTGGCCATTCAGTATCTTTTGTGGTTCCATACATATTTCAGGACTGTTTATTCTATTTCTATGAAAAATGTTATTGACTCTTGATCTTATTTATTTACCCTTTCTGTTTTAGGTGACCCTCCACTGGGCTTCCTCTGATACCATCAAAGTGGGGAAGGGGAGGCGTGGTCATTACTGATACTTGGGGATAGAAGTCCAAGATCCCCATGTGGTTTCAACTGACAACAGGAGGGGGATCTCTTTAACACTCTGTTAAGATTAAAGTCCCAGCTCCACATGCAGTCTTCTTTGATATGACCCTGGCAGGGGTGGAAGAGTGCCTCATTAACTCTTATCAAGAGTTAAGTTTCAATTTCCCAATAGGCTTTTGATAGTGGGGGGTAGGGCCACTGTTTTTCCTTCGGTGTTTAACTGGAATAGAGCAGTTACTGTCTAAAACTTTTCTGTCTTGCTAGGCTGCCCCTTTCCTGGTTCTTTGGCTAAAGAGAGCAGGTTTTTGTTGAGGCTTTTTTTTCCTTTGCCTATCTTTGCTTCTATATTAACAGCTTTTTCAACTCCAAGTCTAGTATATATGAAGCAAAAAAGAAAACCCAAGGAACTAACTCACAGCCATGTCATTTCTTGGATGCCAACATTTCTAATTAATGTGCTTTGTTCTCCATTTTTCTTTTTTTTAATGTTTATTTTTGAGAGAGAGAGAGAGAGAGAGAGAGAGACTGTAAGTGAGGGAGGAGTAAAGAGAGACGGAGACACAGAATCCAAAGTAGGCTCCAGGCTCCATGCTGTCAGCACTGACACGGGGCTCCATCTCATGAACCGTAAGATAATGACCTGAGCAGAAGTCAGATGCTTAACCGACTGACCCCCCGGGCGCCCCTGTTTTCCACTTTTCAAGACTCTTTTATGTTTGTAACATCCAGCATTTTTAATTGTACTTAGCAGGAAGAATAGGGAAGAGTAAAAATACTTTTTCACCATCTTCCCCAGAAGTATAAATCTTGCAACAACTTCCAAGAAACTACCACTTATTAAGTTTTGGCATATTAACAAAGGAAAATATCCATTATTATGTTAAAAGTATGTTAAAGCAATATTTTCCAACTACCTATCTGTGTGAGACCAGAATTTTCCTCATATATTTCAACCAAAACAACCTACCACAAAATTGAATGCAGAAGCAGTCATGAGAATCCAGCCATCTTCCAGCAAGCTACACATTAAAGATTGCAAAACATGTAAGCCAACCCTAGTTTTCTCATTAAAATTTTGTTTTCAAAAATATAATTATTTTTCATAAAAATGCATTTTATGTTAACATATTACTTTATTAGTGTTATTTTTTAAATGTTTATTCATTTTTGAGAGACAGAATGCAAGTGGAGGAGGAGCAGAGAGAGAAAGACACAGAATCAGAAGCAAGCTCCAGGCTCTGAGCTGTCAGCACAGAGCTGACGTGGGGCTCAAACTCATGAACTGTGAGATCATGACCTGAGCTGAAGTCGGACAGTTAACCAACTGAGCCACCCAAGTGCCCTATTAGTGTTATTTTTAATAAATAAAAAATAAACATTTAGCATTTTCTCAGTTTTAATTCCCAACATTTGTTGTTTGTTTGTTTTTTAAGTTTATTTATTTTTGAGAGAGAGAGAGAGAGCGAGCAAGGGAGGGGCATGGGAGGGGGCGGACACAGAGGATCCGAAGTGGGCTCTGCACTGACAGCCCAATGTGGGGCTGGAACTCATGAACTGTGGGATCATGGCCTGAGCTGAAGTTGGACACTGAACCGACTGAGCCACCCAGGTGCCCCAATTCCCAACAACTGTAAATGTCAATAGATATAACCTACATAAATAATTATTGAGGTCCTCAAAAATTCTTAAGATTACAAAAAGGGTCCTGAAACCAAAAGGTTCAAGAGCTGTGAGGTAGAGAAAAGTACTATTAAGGTAAGCTCTTACTTCCTCTCCCAAGAGTTGTAGGTGTGGTTTCTGAGCACGCTGTCTAGTTCCTTGTGCCAAATCAGGTAGTATCACTGGTGGTGTTGGAAGGATGGCAACATGTTCTTGATTATCACCCACAACAGGATTTCCTTGCAATATTCTACAGTATGATAAAAAACAATACATTGGTTTGTTAAGTCACTGATGAGACTCATTTCATACCTCTGCTGAAATAAACACACCGACATTTGATATCTGTAATAAGCAGAAATTGTGCAGAAGTCAGACAGTCTGAAATGGGAAATAATTCAAAATAATTTTTCTGTGGTTCTGCATACATTTTAATAGTAACCTTCATGATGGTTTTACTATATTAGAATAACAAATTCATCCTGTAAAAGTCTGATTACAAAAGAGGTAAAAAGGTCTCTACCTTCTGATGGTTAACCTGTTCCCCACTCAAAGCCCATAGGAAATGGTCTCATTTCTTAGAGTGAAGTAAAGTGTCAGCCCAAGAAGAACTGCCTTCTCACATTAAAGTTTTCTCTTCTTGATTCACATCTTGCCAAGATGAACAAAAAATCTATGGCATTTATCTTCCTTTCTAGGCTACAAACTATATATATATATATAAATTATATAAAATTATACAAAAAATATAAACAAAAATTATAATACAAAAAATTATAATATAAAAATTATAAACAAAAGTCTTAATTAAGACAAAGACATAAGCTATATGAAAATTTGAAGGCAAGATGTGTCATTAATGACTAATTTATGAACTGCTTTAAAATACATTAATTTTGTATTAAATTTGGTATTAATTTGTACTAATTTTTATAATTACTGTAAAAGAATTATAAAAGGATATAAAATGAGCCTGCACAGACTATAGCTATATCAATTTCACACGGAAGCCAGTGTTCCACTTTTTGATATACCCTTATGTGAATAGGCAATCACTTTATGAGTCATCAAATGTGAAGACTAAAAGTTCACAAACCACCCAACTCACTTTAGTTACTTAATAATATGCTGAAACCTTCATATTCTATCATACCAGCTCTTAAAAAAAACAGGTCCACCCAAAGTTAGGCTCATGGAAATAGGGCTTGCCAAAGTAGAGTCATGGAGAAAAGCCTCCTATCCCAACTAGTCAAATATTTGAATTCAAAGAGAAGGAAGATAAAGTTCAACTGCCAATATGGTGAATATAGTAGACGGCCACTCAACACCCAATTATCCTCCTTCTAATGTGCTTTCCTGAACTACTGAGGATGAAGAAGTAAAACTCTCTTGCAGCCAGTGTCCTAGATGTGAGTTAGGATCCACTAATGAGATGCACTCAGCATACAATTTGGAAAGCAGAAAGTCCTGATGTTTTTGTTAGCAAACAGTCATGGCAACATCGAGTTCTACTGTAGCAGTGTTTCAGTTAATAGTAGTCCTTTTGTAGGTTGCTTTTCTTTTTTTGGGGGGGGAGGGGCAGTGAGCAGCAAGCATATCAAACAGACATACTGTGGTTTCAGAGTCTAAAGCTGTAACAATAGAGGCCACCAGATCCCTGAATCATAGCTAGGGTGGTATGTTGCCAGTACTGGCTTCCAGATTTACTACCTTCCTGACTATGCTAGAAGCAGCAGCTTCCTTGGCAGACATTTAAGCATGCTGTGTGTCATCTCTGGAAACCCTCCCTGCCTACAGCCCACTTTCCCAATCTTTCCATTGGTTTTATAAGCATCAAATTCTCATTACTAACTCCCTCTTTGCCTAAAATAGCTAAAAAATATTTCTGTTTTCGTCAACTGAATCCTGAATGGTATGTATAGGAAAAACAAAGAACAGGGTGAAGTCTACTGGCTGCAATAGTGAGCCAAAAGACTACATATATCGAAGTCAGTAAAGTATTTCTAAGATCATGAAGGACAGGCATGACATAAGAAGCTACCTTGAGGCACTGCTGTATTTTTATCTAGCTCTAAGCCAAAACCAAGGTAGTAAGAGTAATTCCCAACTTACTGTCTTTTCACATTCCAAATGTGCACTAATGAAGCTGACACTGTGGTTGGTGGGAAGAAAAATGAAAGAAGTCACTGGAGTGCATAGTGTTGGTAGATATGTATAGAGGACCTTAGTGAAAGGCTACCCAAGATAAGCAAGTGTTCCTACAGGACAAAGAGTAATCAATTACTTTGAAAATTTTCCCCAGACTTTCCCTTCTTCCTTCTTTATATCCAGAGAGAAGAGCTAATCCTTTCTAGAGTTCATTCTCCTGTTTGGAAAACACCATTTCGGATTGAAAATCTCTTCATATCCAATTTCTCCATCACTTCCAGCAGTAATCACTGGTTCTGCTCCTTCTTCCATGGTGTCTCTCCTGTCCACTGCATTTTCTCTCATCTGAGTCCTATGATATCATCTTTGCTGGCCCCTTACCTCTAGACCTTCCCTCCTCCAATCCATACTATATACCGTGCCAGAGATGTCATCACTCACCCCCTTTCCAAATACTTTAATGACTATATACACTGTATAAACCCAAGCTCCTGGGCTTTGCATTCAGGGTCCTCCGCAGTCTGGATACCATCTACTTGCCAATCCTACTGCCCTCCCCTAACTCCTGGCCCAACCTACATTCACTATGCAGAAGGTGCCTGAGGTGCTGAGATTACTTAGGGACAATAGGGAAGAGAGACAAACCAGATTACAATACAGTATGGCTATGAAAATAATGAAAAGAAGGCTTGCAGATTGCAGCTCCCTCATGAAACGTTTATAAATCCCCCTCTGCCCAGTCAAAATTCATCTTTGCCTCCCTAGTTTTTCTGCTGCATTTGATCGGATCTTTCATTGTAGAATATGCTATTTCTTATTCTATGTATCTTTTTCACAGTAGACATAGACTGGTTTGAAGAGAAAAGTGATTCTTATTCATTTCCTATCTTCTGTAATGCAAATGTAGTACATACTGAATACATATTGTATTTTGGCTCAGCAAGAAAAGTCTCACAGCCTCTGTGAGTTCCCAGTCCCAGACTCTATTCCAGGGAACTGAGAATCACAGGTCAGCATGATGTATTGCAGTGGTTCTCAAAGTGTGTTCCCTAATGCAGAATCATTAAAATCACATACAAACTTGCTAGAAAATGCAAATTCTTGGCTGCCCATTATACCTAATGAATCAGAATCTCAGGGTAGGACTCAGTCATCTGTTTTAACCAGCCCTGCAGATGATTCTGATATACACTGAAAACCAGTGACGTACTACAATCTTTCCTAAAACAGCCTGATTCTAAGAATATCCTGGGAGCTTGTCAAAACTATAGCTTCCCAGATCCCTCCTCTAGAGATTCTAATTCACATGTGGGGTAGGTCACTTCTCCTTCCTAGGTCTCAGTTTCTTCATCTATCTATAGCAACAGTGATCAGGTCTTTCAGGGTCTAATGCTTAGAAATAATATATGTGAGAAATGTCACATTGTACATGTTCAATTATTAAGTAATTAGTAAGTGGCTGATATTCAATTATTATTGCTATTCTCATTGAGGATATTAAATGAAGGAAACATGCCCACCTCTCTCAGAGTGATTTAAGTTTCTTTACTTGTCCCCCATGGGCCAGAGATATAACATATATTTCTTATTGTAGGTTGCTATCAAAGAAGTTTAGAAAACATTTGCTCTAACCTGTGAACACTTTTTAAAAATCTCTGCATAAATATTCTACGAGTCACATAAAAGAGAACATGAGCTCTATCCTATGAAGCACAAAGAAGGGTTCTCCCTCCAGCACTCTCCCCTCTTCTTGGATGTGACTCTAACAGAGAAGTTCCCCTGTCACATCTTTGCTTTCCCTTCCTTACTGAACTTAAAATCTTGCTTGTTGGGGTACAAAACCTGTTAAAGGCTTCAGAGGATGATGCTCACAGTTGCTTTTATACAACTCAAAGAAGAGGTGTACAGGGATATTTTCAGAGTGCTCATGTGCAAAAGTTGTGTCACAAAAATACAGGCAATAGAGTATTATATTCCACACAACATTTTTAAAGTACTTGTCACAAGCCACTGAATTGATTTCACAACCCCTTATTAGGTCACAATCTACAATTTAGAAAATAGTAACTTACAAAGAATGTTATTTGAAAACCAAACTCCTAGATCTAGGAAAGACTTTAAGAGTTCATCTTCTTGAAGATTACAAATAATTTTCTTTACTATAGTCTTCAAAATCTGTAGCAGAGGTAATGAACACTTTGAACACTTTTTAAAAATTGAGGGAACCATAATCTTAATAAAATGATAAATCTAAAGGAGAATAAGAGTATAACTATGTAGATTTTATTTTTTTACAAAATATGATTAGGGAAGTGGGGGATTTTATTTTTAATCATTGTAACTTCATTGTTACATGCAAACAGTGACATCTGGTGGAATGATATTGCTTTGCTTTAAAAAATTTCAGCTTTCACATATTGACAGTTATGAAATCAGATAAATGTCCAAGTAATTCCTGTTTTTATATATCTATATAAAATAAAAAATACACTAATCTAATAGCTTATTAAACTTTTATGGTGCATAGTAAAATGACTTCTGTCATTCCAATCTCTATTTTTTAAATATGCTGAAGTCTTCCTTAGGTATAAGGGGTATTTGTTAAAAATGGATACAATGGAAATCTAACTGAGGTTACTATTGATTCTACTTCTAACTCTGTCACCAACTGTGATTTGGACTGCAAAATTTACCCTCAGTTTCCTCATCCATAAATATGAGAAGGTTAGGCTAAAAGAAGGATAAGATCCTCTTATGGCTCTAAAACATGTACTTTTGTGACATATGCCCATCTAGACCTCAGACAGGGATTAAGTCTTATGTGCTTTGGCATAATATCTTGGGTCACTGCCTGGAGTATGTACCAAGGAACAAGCTAAGTAAGGTATGTGGGTAGGGCCAGGATTAGATTTAACCATTGAGGAATGGAAGACAATGCAGGAAATGGGGAATAGTGGGAGAAAGTCAGTTCCAGATACCCACGGTGGAAAGTAACATACAGCAGAAGATAAAACACAATATTCCAAATGTAGTATGACAGACCACAGGTGGTGGTGCACTAGAAGTAGTATCAGAAAGTTCTAGCAAGGGATGATGGTTCATTCTAGTAGGGAGAAACCAGTAATGGGGAAAACAAAACCAGGCAGTATTCAGTGCAAGCTACAAGTAAATAAGTAATTAATATCAGGGAAGTCTACCATATTTAGCAAGGTCCCAGCCCTGGCCTAGTACTCAGAAACAAGATTTCAGTTCTTAAGAGGGAACAAGCACTATAAGAACTCCCACCCCAATAGAAGCAGAAGCCCTGCTTCCAATACTGGGTCACAATGGATCAAATAACAAAACACAATGGTAAATAAAATCTCTCAAATTTTATTTGAGATCTCAAATAAAAATTTTATTTGCATATCTCAAATTATTCGACTAGAGCTCCTCAGATTCTTCCTAGCTTACATCAAAATTGGTTCTGAAAACAAGATGAGAACAAGTATTCAGAATGAAGCATGAAAAGAAAAAAACAAGACGGTCTTCACAAGTTCACAAAACAGTGGAATATAATGGAAACCATATTTAGAATCAAAGAGATCTAGGTCTGAATCTTAGCTTTTACCAGCCCTATACACATGGATTAGCCACTTACACCTATTTTGAACTACATTTTCTTCACTTGGGAAGAAAATACAAAATTTTCCATTTTCATATTCAAATATCAGCAAAATATTTAGAAGATTCAGATAAAATCTTTAAAATGCAAGTGCACTTTATATAGTTGATTTGTCAACTATAGGTAGTAGAGAGTGTAAGTCAAAATAATTACCCATGTGCCTGTATTTCAGTTTTAAAGTAAAAATCTTCAAAGGAATATAAACTATGAAAACAACACCCTTAATGTCATTTTTGTAAAATGTATATGTAAGTGCATGCACAGAAAAAAAAGGCCTAGAATAATATTTTTAAAATTTTTTATGTTTATTTATTTTTAAGAGAGAGAGACAGTGCAAGTGGGGGGAAGGGCAGAGAGACCCAGGGAGACACAGAATCCAAAGCAGGCTCCAGGCTCTGAACGGTCAGCACAGAGCCCAACACAGGGCTTGAACTCATGAACCATGAGATCATGACCTGAGCCGAAGTCGGATCCTTAACTGACTAGGGGAGCCACCTAGGCTCCCCTAGAATAATCTTTACCATATAGAATAAACACTGGAAAAGGTCTGCTTCTGGTATAACAGTCTTAACAATCACAGAGAAAATGTGTAAAGGCAAAATTCTCATAACCTAATCCACCCCACCCCCAACACGTTTCAGGATTCTGAATGACTAAATTAGTAATATAAACCTGCATCTTCTGGTGCTCCTACTTAAGATCTAAACATAGTATTCTAGGGACACCTGGGTGGTTCAGTCAGTTAAGCATCCAATTCATGATCTCACAGTCATGGAATTCAGCATGGAACACAGAGCCTGCCCGGGATTTTCTCTCTCTCTCTCTCTCTCTCTCTCTCTCTCTCTCTCTCTCTTTCTGCCCCTTCCCTGCTTGGGCTCATGCAAGCACTCTTTCTCTCTCAAAATAAATAAATAAATCTTTAAAAACTTTTAAACTCTATCTTTTTTAAAAAAAAAGCAATCCATTCCCAAACATGTTCTAGTGACATTATTTAAGGCAAAACTTAGAAGTCCTATAAGCATCCAGGAGGAGTAGAGAAGAAACAGATTACTTGCAAATAAAATAAAAACAGGCTGCTTTCAGATTTTTATTTCATAACATCAGATATCAGATGATACAAACAATAAATACATAGATAAATGTCAGCAAATATGACAGATTATAGGAAACAGCAAAGAACTAAAACAAGAGAGAATACAAAGATGACAAAAATAATACCCAGTATAACTGATAATGGCAATAAATGCATATGGGGTGATCCAACCTGTTATAAGAAAAAATTGATTGGCTTAAAAAATATTTTAGTCTATGCAATCTACAAGCAACACAACTACTAAAGATTAAAAATAAAAGGGCAAACATACACCACATAAAGAAAGCAAAAAATAGGACAAAGTATAGTTTTACTTTTTATGGAATTAGTGTACAATCTATAATGAAAACAAAAGGACTACAGTTAACAATTTCTTGAATTTTCTTCCACACATACACAAAAATGTGTATATAATCACATATCTGTTTATTTACTTCTATCTCCTTTCAGTGCACAGAGCACTACCTCATTCTTAGTCATGATTGCCATGCATCCCCTCACTGGATGCACCATAAAAAAATATTCTATTGATAAGCACCTAAGTTATTTCCAGTTTTTAGTTATTATAAGGACAATGAACATCCTTCTGCATGTATTTTAGTAAATTGCAGTCATCAGCATATAGATGACATTTAAAGCCACGGTCTTGGATAAGATCACTTTGGTAAGTATGGGAGAAAAGAGGTGCCAGTATAAGTTTGGGCACCCCAATGTTTTGAAATCAAAATATAAGGAGACACCAGCAAAGGAGACTTGAGAAGGTATAGCCAGGGAGACAGAAAGAGAACCAGAAAAGAGTATAGTCCCAAAGGTCAAGAAATTAAAGGGTTTTAAGGAAGAGTTAATGCAACTGTGCCAAATGCTACTAAAAAGTCAAAATGAGGACTGTGATATCTTACAGCAAATCTGATCATGTCCTTCTTCCTCAAAAAACTCTATCAATGGCTTCCCAATACACTGTGAATAAGAATCTCTCCCCCAAAGCCTCATATACATGCCCTCACACACCTACAGAGAATCTGTAAAATCCTACATGATCTGATTCATGCCTTCACTCAACCTCCACTGCATCACTGCTCCTCCCGTTCTCCAATGCTGGACTTCTTTCCAATTCTTAGATGAGTTCCAACTGTCCACAGCTGACTCTCAAACTTCAATATGCCTTCAAATCATCTGCTTTTTTAACAAGTTCCCAAGTGATGTTGATTCACTCTCAGGTTGCAATTTAAGTATCAATTCCTCAAACCTCCCAAGATGATCAGGAAATCTTCCAGTTTCCACAGCACCCTGCACTTCTGCATATTAATTATCCCATTCACGATAAGTAATTTACCACCTTTCTTCTTTGCCAATCTCCATATTCCCTGAGGGCATGGATTATTTCTCTTGTTAGCAGATGCTTCCCTAGGGCCTAACTCTATGCCTGCCACACAGTAGGTACACAAAAAATATATGCTGATTGATTTAAGTGATTAGTCAGATCCATATTTCTTGACATGGAAAGATAATTACAACACAGTTAAAAAAAATCAGGTCACAAAACGTACACAGCATTATCCCAGTTTTGTTCTATCTTACTTATTTTCATACAGAAAAGCCTGGAATCATGTATTTAAGAATGTAAATAGTATTATCCCTGGATAGCAAGATTTTGAATAATTGTAGGGTTTTTTGCATTTTCTTGCATATTTTTCACATTTACTAAAGTATTGTGTTTTTATTGTTATTTTATAACAATAATAAATAAGAGGAATTATTTTGTTTAATTATTTTGAAATTAAACATTAAATTCTGACACTTAACCTTTGGTTTTCCAATTATTGCAGTTGCCACTATTTTAACATATGGAGCTAACAGTCTGTCCACATTTTTTCAAAATGCGACTAAGAATTTCTTTTGTAACATGAAGCCAAGTGGAGAGTTAGGTCTGGGATCTATAGCCTAAGCACTGCTTCCCACCAGGAAGCTGGCTGTAAGGTGAACCTGACTTGAGAAGGTCAGCCAATGTTTGTAAGACAGCATTTTTTGCCAACTCTCTCTTTATTGATGCTGGATCAACAAAATACACAAGCAATTTTACATAGACAAGTCAGTAAAATAGGACATAAGTCCATAAATAGACTCAATAACACATTGGAATTTAAGGTATGAGAAGCTGCCATTTCAAAATAGTGAGGAAAGAGGATTTATTGACAATAATGATATTATGCAATTGACTAGTCACTTGGTGGGGGGAGGAATAATGCTTATTCTTCTCATCAAGTTAATTACAGATGGATCAAAGTAAGCTATAAAATGATAGAAGAAAATATGAGAAAATACATTTAAGTGTAAGTGTAGAAAAGCCGTTTCTAAGAATGAAACCAAGACTAGAACGCATAGAGAATGACTGCTAGTTTTTACTACATAAAAATTAAAACTTCTGGAGAGCATAAAACACCATAACAAAGGTAGAAAGCAAACAACAAAGTAAAAGAAAATGTCTACTATATATAACAAATAATTAAAATCTTTAATATAAAAAGATCACTTATAAATCAATAAGAGATGAATGATGACCTAACAGAATATGAACTGATAATTCTCAAAAGGAGAATAACCAAAAGACATCACCATCATTTAAAGTGAAAAAATATATAGTAATAAAAAGATATGTTTCCTCATCAGATTAGGAAAAAAATGAAGCAGATTGACAATTAGCCATTTGATAAGGGTAAAAGGAAATGGACATGATAAATTGTTGGTAGAGTATAAGTCTGAATAATTTTTCTGGAAAGAAGTCTGGCAATATGCATCAAAAATTTTAGAGCAAGGGGAGTCTGGGTGGCTCAGTTGGTTAAGCATCTAACCAGCTCAGGTCATGATCTGGTGGTTCATGAGTTCGAGCCCTGCGTCGGGCTCTGTGCTGACAGTGCGGAGCCTGCTTGGGATCCTGTCTTGCTCTCTCTCTCTCTCTGCCCCTCACCCACTTGTGCAGGGTCTCTCTCTCCCCCCCAAAAATAAACATTAAAAAAAATTTTTAAAGCAAAAAGTTTAATAATTCCACACTTGAAATCTTCTTACATTGCAGCTTGGTTAAGTTAGTGAATAATATGAAAATATTTAAATGTTCACACACAACCTTGAGTGAAAAATCAGTCTATAGAATGTCATACATGGTTTAAACACATGCACATACAGGAGATGTTAGAGGGCTATTCACCAAACTGTTAACTTAATCTAAGTGTTTAAACACTTTTAATGATTTACCTTATTTTAAAACACCAAATCTAAAATTCCATGCTAAGAATTCTAACAAAACAACTATAAACTTCTCTTTAAAATACAGAAACTTTAAAAGCAAAATTATAATTCATATGAAACATTTTTATAGTTCTCAACAAAATTGCTGTTTAGCAAAATAAACATAAGTTTGAGCAATATATTGCTATTTTAAATAAACCTAAGTATGTACCTATCTAGTCCATTAAAATATCCTCGGTGTTGCCACAAGTAACAATTACTATATGGAGAATTGGGAAAGCATTAAAATTATATAACCACAAATACTGTTAGGCTTCATAGTTAACTGTTCATCTCACAGAAAAAGCAAAAGCCACCAAATGAAAGGGTATTCATTTTGTGTTTACAATTACCTTTCTTGAGAACACTTATTAGTGCAGAAAAAATTATACATTTCTCTGAACTTGTAGGCTCAGCAGACAGATATATTTTGAAAAGGTTAAGCTATGTTTAGCAAGGTAATCCTCAAGAGATGGATGCCAGAGAATTAAATATTCAGTGCTTAAATTAACTTCTTATTTGGTACTTAGGAACAAATTGCCAAGAATTATCATCCTCAAATAGAACATTTATTGACTCTCTTGGAGAAAGCAAGATCTACTTGAAGAAAAAAAATTTTTAGAATTCGAAAGATACCAGTATTTTTAACACTTTACATGACTACTAGAAGCTGTGACACCTCAAAATGATGCTTAGCTACAGTGCTAATGGAAATGACTCAAAACAGTGGGTTCATGACTACTAGATTATGGTTATACCTTTATTTTCCACTTTCAGCTTTAGGCTTTCCAAAGACTACACTGCAGAACTGTTATTTTCTACCAGAGAAACTGGAACCGTTTGGAAATTTCCAAAGTTTTTCACATATAATTTGTTTCAAAAACTTCAAAACACTTACCTGATAAAACTAAAAGACAGGTGTTTAAGATTTTGAGTAGCGAATAAATCTTTGAAAAACATTTTTGCCTAACTAGAAAATAAACATGAGAATGGCCCTCTTTTAGGAATTCAAATTGAATTTCATTGTGATTACTGAACACAGGGAAACCAGATGTTTATTTATTTTTAAAAGAGAGAGAGCATGAGCAGGGGAGGGGCAGAGAGAGAGGGAGACAGAGAATTTAAACCAGGCTCTGTGCTGTCAGCTTAAAACCAGACATGGGGCTTGAACTCACGAACCATGAGATCATGACCTGAGCAGAAGTCGGATGCTCAATGACTGAGCCACCCATGTGCCCAAAGATGATTTTAAAGCTTGAAAGAATGCAGTAAAAGTATTAACAATTATCACTAAAAGTCAAGTTTGAGGAAATGAGCTCAGAATACACCATGAAAAGAGTTGAGAAGTTACTAATAATTCTGTGATAGTTTGTGTAATTAAAAATGGTCTTTTAAAATATTCTCACAGGTCTAAAATACTTAAAATATAATACTTAAAATGTCTCTATTTAAATTTAACTTAGGAAGATTCTGGGAAGATGGCGGCGTAGGAGGACGCTGGGCTCACCGCGCGTCCTGCTGATCACTTAGATTCCACCTACACCTGCCTAAATAACCCAGAAGACCGCCAGAGGATTAGCAGAACAGAGTCACCGGACCCAAGTGCAGACGAGAGGCCCACGGAAGAGGGTAGGAAGGGCGGCGAGGCGGTGCGCGCTCCACGGACTGGCGGGAGGGAGCCGGGGCGGAGGGGCGGCTCGCCTGCCAAGCAGAGCCCCCGAGTCCGGCTTGCAAAAGCGGAGGGGCCTGACGGACTGTGTTCCGACAGCAAGCGCGACTTAGCGTCTGGGAGGTCATAAGTTAACAGCTCTGCTCGGAAAGCGGGAAGGCTGGAGGACAAAGGGAGGGTGAGCTGCGGAGCCCCCGGACGACAGAGCTCAGTTTGGCGGGGAACAAAGGCGCTAGCCAGCGCCATCTCCCCCGCCCATCCCCCAGCCAAAATCCCAAAGGGAACCGGCTCTGGCCAGGGAAATTGCTCGTTCCGCGCGAACACCCAACTCTGTGCTTCTGCGGAGCCAAACCTCCGGCAGCGATCTGACTCCCTCCGGCTGCCACAGGGCCCCTCCTGAAGTGGATCACCTAAGGAGAAGCGAGCTAAGCCTGCCCCCCCTGCCGCCGTGCACCTTGCCTTCCCACCCCAGCTAATACGCCAGATCCCCAGCATCACAAGCCTGGCAGTGTGCAAGTAGCCCAGACGGGCCACCCCACCCCACAGTGAATCCCGCCCCTAGGAGAGGGGAAGAGAAGGCACACACCAGTCTGACTGTGGCCCCAGCGGTGGGCTGGGGGCAGACATCAGGTCGGACTGCGGCCCCGCCCACCAACTCCAGTTATACACCACAGCACAGGGGAAGTGCCCTGCAGGCCCTCACCACACCAGGGACTATCCAGAATGACCAAGCGGAAGAATTCCCCTCAGAAGAATCTCCAGGAAATAACAACAGCTAATGAGCTGATCAAAAAGGATTTAAATAATATAACAGAAAGTGAATTTAGAATAATAGTCATAAAATTAATCGCTGGGCTGGAAAACAGCATACAGGACAGCAGAGAATCTCTTGCTACAGACATCAGGGGACTAAGGAACAGTCACGAGGAGCTGAAAAACACTTTAAAGGAAATGGAAAACAAAATGCAAACCACCACGGCTCGGATGGAAGAGGCAGAGGAGAGATTAGGTGAACTAGAAGATAAAGTTATGGAAAAAGAGGAAGCTGAGAAAAAGAGAGATAAAAAAATCCAGGAGTATGAGGGGAAAATTAGAGAACTAAGTGATACACTAAAAAGAAATAATATACGCATAATTGGTATCCCAGAGGAGGAAGAGAGAGGGAAAGGTGCTGAAGGGGTACTTGAAGAAATAATAGCTGAGAACTTCCCTGAACTGGGGAAGGAAAAAGGCATTGAAATCCAAGAGGCACAGAGAACTCCCTTCAGACGTAACTTGAATCGATCTTCTGCACGACATATCATAGTGAAACTGGCAAAATACAAGGATAAAGAGAAAATTCTGAAAGCAGCAAGGGATAAACATGCCCTCACATATAAAGGGAGACCTATAAGACTCGTGACTGATCTCTCTTTTGAAACTTGGCAGGCCAGAAAGAATTGGCACGAGATTTTCAGGGTGCTAGACAGCAAAAATATGCAGCCAAGAATCCTTTATCCAGCAAGTCTGTCATTTAGAATAGAAGGAGAGATAAAGGTCTTCCCAAACAAACAAAAACTGAAGGAATTTGTCACCACTAAACCAGCCCTACAAGAGATCCTAAGGGGGACCCTGTGAGACAAAGTACCAGAGACATCACTACAAGCATAAATCATACAGACATCACAATGACTCTAAACCCGTATCTTTCTATAATAACACTGAATGTAAATGGATTAAATGAGCCAACCAAAAGACATAGGGTATCAGAATGGATAAAAAAACAAGACCCATCTATTTGCTGTCTACAAGAGACTCATTTTAGACCTGAGGACACCTTTAGATTCAGAGTGAGGGGATGGAGAACTATTTATCATGATACTGGAAGCCAGAAGAAAGCTGGAGTAGCCATACTTATATCAGACAAACTAGACTTTAAATTAAAGGCTGTAACAAGAGATGAAGAAGGACATTATATAATAGTTACAGGGTCTATCCATCAGGAAGAGCTAACAATTATAAATGTCTATGCGCCGAATACCGGAGCCCCCAAATATATAAAACAATTACTCATAAACAGAAGCAACCTTATTGATAAGAATGTGGTAATTGCTGGGGACTTTAACACCCCACTTACAGAAATGGATAGATCATCTAGACACACGGTCAATAAAGAAACAAGGGCCCTGAATGAGACACTGGATCAGATGGACTTGACAGATCTATTTAGAACTCTGCATCCCAAAGCAACAGAATATACTTTCTTCTCGAGTGCACATGGAACATTCTCCAAGATAGATCATATACTGGGTCACAAAACAGCCCTTCATAAGTTTACAAGAATTGAAATTATACCATGCATACTTTCAGACCACAATGCTATGAAGCTTGAAATCAACCACAGGAAAAAGTCTGGAAAACCTCCAAAAGCATGGAGGTTAAAGAACACCCTACTAACGAATGAGTGGGTCAACCAGGCAATTAGAGAAGAAATCAAAAAATATATGGAAACAAACGAAAATGAAAATACAACAATCCAAACGCTTTGGGACGCAGCGAAGGTAGTCCTGAGAGGAAAATACATTGCAATCCAGGCCTATCTCAAGAAACAAGAAAAATCCCAAATACAAAATCTAACAGCACACCTAAAGGAAATAGAAGCAGAACAGCAAAGGCAGCCTAAACCCAGCAGAAGAAGAGAAATAATAAAGATCAGAGCAGAAATAAACAATATAGAATCTAAAAAAACTGTAGAGCAGATCAACGAAACCAAGAGTTGGTTTTTTGAAAAAATAAACAAAATTGACAAACCTCTAGCCAGGCTTCTCAAAAAGAAAAGGGAGATGACCCAAATAGATAAAATCATGAATGAAAATGGAATTATTACAACCAATCCCTCAGAGATACAAACAATTATCAGGGAATACTATGAAAAATTATATGCCAACAAATTGGACAACCTGGAAGAAATGGACAAATTCCTGAACACCCACACTCTTCCAAAACTCAATCAGGAGGAAATAGAAAGCTTGAACAGACCCATCACCAGCGAAGAAATTGAATCGGTTATCAAAAATCTCCCAACAAATAAGAGTCCAGGACCAGATGGCTTCCCAGGGGAGTTCTACCAGACGTTTAAAGCAGAGATAATACCTATCCTACTCAAGCTATTCCAAGAAATAGAAAGGGAAGGAAAACTTCCAGACTCATTCTATGAAGCCAGTATTACTTTGATTCCTAAACCAGACAGAGACCCAGTAAAAAAAGAGAACTACAGGCCAATATCCCTGATGAATATGGATGCCAAAATTCTCAAGAAGATACTAGCAAATCGAATTCAACAGCATATAAAAAGAATTATTCACCATGATCAAGTGGGATTCATTCCTGGGATGCAGGGCTGGTTCAACATTCGCAAATCAATCAACGTGATACATCACATTAACAAAAAAAAAGAGAAGAACCATATGATCCTGTCAATCGATGCAGAAAAGGCCTTTGACAAAATCCAGCACCCTTTCTTAATAAAAACCCTTGAGAAAGTCGGGATAGAAGGAACATACTTAAAGATCATAAAAGCCATTTATGAAAAGCCCACAGCTAACATCATCCTCAACGGGGAAAAACTGAGAGCTTTTTCCCTGAGATCAGGAACACGACAGGGATGCCCACTCTCACCGTTGTTGTTTAACATAGTGCTGGAAGTTCTAGCATCAGCAATCAGACAACAAAAGGAAATCAAAGGCATCAAAATTGGCAAAGATGAAGTCAAGCTTTCGCTTTTTGCAGATGACATGATATTATACATGGAAAATCCGATAGACTCCACCAAAAGTCTGCTAGAACTGATACATGAATTCAGCAAAGTTGCAGGATACAAAATCAATGTACAGAAATCAGTTGCATTCTTATACACTAACAATGAAGCAACAGAAAGACAAATAAAGAAACTGATCCCATTCACAATTGCACCAAGAAGCATAAAATACCTAGGAATAAATCTAACCAAAGATGTAAAGGATCTGTATGCTGAAAACTATAGAAAGCTTGTGAAGGTAATTGAAGAAGATTTAAAGAAATGGAAAGACACTCCCTGCTCATGGATTGGAAAAATAAATATTGTCAAAATGTCAATACTACCCAAAGCTATCTACACATTCAATGCAATCCCAATCAAAATTGCACCAGCATTCTTCTCGAAACTAGAACAAGCAATCCTAAAATTCATATGGAACCACAAAAGGCCCCGAATAGCCAAAGGAATTTTGAAGAAGAAGACCAAAGCAGGAGGCATCACAATCCCAGACTTCAGCCTCTACTACAAAGCTGTCATCATCAAGACAGCATGGTATTGACACAAAAACAGACACACAGACCAATGGAATAGAATAGAAACCCCAGAACTAGACCCACAAACGTATGGCCAACTCATCTTTGACAAAGCAGGAAAGAACATCCAATGGAAAAAAGACAGCCTCTTTAACAAATGGTGCTGGGAGAACTGGACAGCAACATGCAGAAGGTTGAAACTAGACCACTTTCTCACACCATTTACAAAAATAAACTCAAAATGGATAAAGGACCTAAATGTGAGACAGGAAACCATCAGAACCTTAGAGGAGAAAGCAGGAAAAGACCTCTCTGACCTCAGCCGTAGCAATCTCTTACTCGACACATCCCCAAAGGCAAGGGAATTAAAAGCAAAAGTGAATTACTGGGACCTTATGAAGATAAAAAGCTTCTGCACAGCAAAGGAAACAACCAACAAAACTAAAAGGCAACCAACGGAATGGGAAAAGATATTTGCAAATGACATATCGGACAAAGGTCTAGTATCTAAAATCTATAAAGAGCTCACCAAACTCCACACCCGAAAAACAAATAACCCAGTGAAGAAATGGGCAGAAAACATGAATAGACACTTCTCTAAAGAAGACATCCAGATGGCCAACAGGCACATGAAAAGATGTTCAGCGTCGCTCCTTATCAGGGAAATACAAATCAAAACCACACTCAGGTACCACCTCACGCCAGTCAGAGTGGCCAAAATGAACAAATCAGGAGACTATAGATGCTGGAGAGGATGTGGAGAAACGGGAACCCTCTTGCACTGTTGGTGGGAATGCAAATTGGTGCAGCCGCTCTGGAAAGCAGTGTGGAGGTTCCTCAGAAAATTAAAAATAGACCTACCCTATGACCCAGCAATAGCACTGCTAGGAATCTACCCAAGGGATACAGGAGTACTGATGCATAGGGGCACTTGTACCCCAATGTTCATAGCAGCACTCTCAACAATAGCCAAATTATGGAAAGAGCCTAAATGTCCATCAACTGATGAATGGATAAAGAAATTGTGGTTTATATACACAATGGAATACTACGTGGCAATGAGAAAAAATGAAATATGGCCTTTTGTAGCAACGTGGATGGAACTGGAGAGTGTGATGCTAAGTGAAATAAGCCATACAGAGAAAGACAGATACCATATGGTTTCACTCTTATGTGGATCCTGAGAAACTTAACAGGAACCCATGGGGGAGGGGAAGGAAAAAAAAAAAAAAAAAAAAAGGACGTTAGAGTGGGAGAGAGCCAAAGCATAGGAGACTGTTAAAGACTGAGAACAAACTGAGGGTTGATGGGGGGTGGGAGGGAGGGGCGGGTGGGTGATGGGTATTGAGGAGGGCACCTTTTGGGATGAGCACTGGGTGTTGTATGGAAACCAATTTGTCAATAAACTTCATATAAAAAAAAAAAAGAAAAGAAAAAAAAAATTTAACTTAATATTTAATGTTTTGAATATTCTTAAACATGCAGTAGGTGATTTTTCAGGATTCCTACCAGCTCTTATGAAAGGCAAGAGACTTAACAAATATGCATTCTCAATGGGCAGGTGATACCAATCCCAAAGGGGTGAATGTTGGTGCCTGGGGAGGGAGATGATGAAAGCTTACTCTTTTTATGTATATGGCATGTGCGTATGTGCACACGCGCGTGCGCGCGCACACACACACACACACACACATGACCATGAGATGCACAGTATATCCAGGGTATTAAAATGTAATGGGGAAAGGCAATTGGGAGAGAAAAAGTGAAAAAGCCTTCCTTAAATGGTTGATCATAAAAAATTTTGAGAAAAACTAAGTTAGACACATCTGGATTTTTATCATTATCTAGAGATAAGATCTTTGGCAAGCAAACAGATATTATGGAGCCTAAGCTTCTTCAATAATAAAATGGAAATGATGACTGCATACAGTTGAATATTTAAAAAGGAAAGATGCAAAGTACATCACACAGTACTAGGAATGTGGTTTCTGCTAAACACATGTGAGCTTCCTTCCCTTTTCTCCTCTCTTTTGAGGATGCTATAAATTACATCCTATCCGCAAAAGAATACTCAGATGCCAAAGGAAAATGAGACACACAGAGAAATGGAAGAAACTCCAGAGGCAATGACTTTTGAACATAATCCCTGGATTCAAGTATTCCCAATGATGGTGTGAAATCTAAAAGACTGACTTTGAATCCAAATCTATGATTTTCTTAACTGTGTAAGCCTGGAAGAGTTGCTTGATTTTTATGAACGTCAATTTTCACATCTGTACTCCACAGAGTTGTTATGAAGAACAAATAATATAAGGTATGTGACACTCTTTGGTAACTAGATGCCACTAAACTAAAGCTACCTTATCATGGGCCACAGTTCATGTTAATAATAGTAGGAAATGAAGACACTATCCTAGACTGTGTACGTGCTGGGAAAGAATGGAAAAGGACAAAACCTGCTCCTCTCTAGTGTCTAAAAACAGAATTGTGTCATAAAAATCTAAACCTCAAACATAGAATTTGGCAGTTTAAATCTACTTTAAAAGAAAATTACCAGTGGAACTCTTACCTGTCTCTGCACTCTTCATCTGTAGTGTGATCATCTAAAAAAGAGGTTCCCAATATCCCAAGCAAAGTACTGTGACCTTTCTTGTCAGCTGTATGGTACACTCGAGAAGCCAAGTGTAAGTTGACAGGCAGCTCCTGGGCTGGGACAGTGGTGCACAGATCATGGAGGGTAGAAGAGGGGTAGTCTTGAGGAATTCTGCAGCAAAAAAAAGAAAGGGGGCTTCTTTGATCATTTTGTGATCTTTTGATATAAAATACATTGACATTGACAGTTTAGGCTCTAAAAAGGGTGTCTAAATGTATAAGATTTAAAACTATAATAATGATTTATAATGAATTTAATATCACAATTGGGGACCTGATCTTCAAAGTTATATACCTAACTTTCTGCTGAAGATCTCAACCTATAGGACTTACAGATATCTCAGAAACATGTTTAAAAGCAAACTCATTACCATCCCACCCAAATGCCTTCTCTCCCGATTTCTGTAACTCCTTTGGTGACACCATATCCAGCCATCATGCATTACTTCTTTGCTACTCTGCTCAAATGCTAATGTCCCTGAAGAGGTAGAACAATGTAGTACATTATCCATTAAATAGCATCAATAAACCCAAGTTTATGCAGCATCCTCCTTTCCACTATGCTAGAACTTGCCTCTCTCCTGCCTTTCCAAAGCAGAGAAGAAGGCATGAAGATCTTTCTTAATTTCCATTGTCACTTGCCACCCAATGAACAAACACTAATTGAGCAAGAACCACTACTACTCTATGCTAGGTGATTTACACACATTCTCTCCAACTCCCACAATGAACTTATATGGGAGGTATTATTATCCTTATATTAGAGCAGGCTTATTTTGGAGAGCTCATAAAATTAATGAGTAACTGCTAGGATCTAAACACAACGTTGCAGACTATAAGACAACTTTTTTCCTATTACTGCCTGTTAATGACCCCTGAGGTAGATGTAGCCCCTATCCAGTTCTACTCCATCCCCACACCCCTACTAAAATTATACTCTTTTTTAAAAAATCTTTTTTAACGTTTATTTATTTTTGAGACAGAGAGAGACAGAGCATGAACGGGGGAGGGTCAGAGAGAGAGGGAGACACAGAATCTGAAACAGGCTCCAGGCTCTGAGCAGTCAGCACAGAGCCCGACGCGGGGCTCGAACTCACATACCGCGAGATCGTGACCTGAGCCGAAGTTGGACGCTTAACCGACTGAGCCACCCAGGCGCCCCTAAAATTATACTCTTACATTAACTAAATGATGACCTTTTCATCAAATCAAACCAAATGAACTTTAGATCATGTTCTCTATGATCTACAAGACACAGCTGACAATATCGATGACTCTTCCTGAAATGGCTCTTTCTTTGTGAGATTTTTAAAACCTGTGTTATCCCAGCTTTCCATCTACCTCCAAAATTCATCATAATTTGATTTAGTCATTCAATTTTCTTTCTCCACCTTCAAAACTGGGTATAGCTTCCAAGGTTGAACTCCTCTTTGAATATTGGAAAAGTAAGCTTCAGTGTTTCAACTATTTCCTCTTGTGCCAAGACCTCCCAAATTTCACCTCCGGTATCACTATCTTACCTAGATTCCTCATCCTTAAGATGCAAAAGATTGAGCCATCTTTGAGTCCTCTTCCCTTCACCCACACATCCTATGAAAGACTGAGCTTCTCTGCTTCCCAGGGCTGCTGCTTCTCCCTCTTCACTTCCAACACACTCCTGTCAAGGTCCTCATCACCTCAGCCTGCATTAGCAAGGGTCTGCCAGTTGGATTGAGTACCACATCCTCTGTCTCTTCCTCTCTTCAATTCCTCCTGCAAAATTCTGCCACATTGGTCTCTAAATACTCCTTTGCCCAGCACAATGGCTCTCTGTTGCTTGCTGCATTCATCTAATTTCCTCTCTAAGTTTCAAGGCTCTTAGCATGTGGCCCTACTTCTAACACAGTAGTTAGAGTCAGACTGTCTCTGTTCAAATCCTGTTTAAAATTATTACTAGGTCAGGGGTGCCTGGGTAGCTCATTCAGTTAAGCATCTGACTTCAGCTCAAGTCATGATTTCATGATTCATGAGTTTGAGCCCTGCATAGGGCTTGCTGCTGTCAGCACAGAGCCTGCTTTGGATCTTCTGTCCCACTCTCTCTCTGCCTCTCCCCTACTGCCTCTCTCTCTCTCTCTCTCTCTCTCTCTCTCTCAAAATAAATAAATAAACTTAAAAAAATAAAATAATCACTAGGTCATACGCAAGTCAATTTATTTATATTTTGGCAAATAGGAAATAACATTAGCACATCCTGGATAAAGTTACTTTAAGGAAGAAAGGAATTGAGAACAAACTGATGGCTACCAGAGGATAGGGGGTGGGGGATGGGCAAAATGGGTGAAGGGGAGTGAGAGATATGGCTTCCAGTTATAGAATGAGTAAGTCACGGGAATAAATGGCACAGCACGGGGAATATAGTCAAGAGTACTGAAATAGCGTTGTGTGGTGACAGATGGTAGCTATACTCATAAACATAGTATAACATATAGAATTGTTGAATCACTATGTTATATACCTGAAACTAATGTAACATTCTGTGTCAACCATACTTCAATAATAAGGACTGAATGCATTTAAAACAGTATCTCTCAGGGCCGCCTGGGTGGCTCGGTCAGTTGAGCCTCTCACTCTTGGTTTTGGCTGGGGTCATGATCTCAGCGGTTTGTGAATTCAAGCATGGCCTACATCGGGCTCTGTGTTGACAGCACAAAGCCTGCTAGAGAGTCTCTCTCTGCCCCTCCCCCGCTCATGCTGTCTCTGTCTCTCTCTCAAAATAAATAAATAAATAAATAAATAAATAAATAAATAAATAAATAAAATAAAATAAAACAGTGTCTCTCACATGGCAGATATTAGCTATTATATCAGTCTCCAGGACAATTCACAGGGCCAACAATATCTGTCAGTTCCTTCAGTTGTGTATCAAATGCTGCCTATCTTTTTGTCCGTGCTTACACATCCTTCGAACAAGGCCTCCAAGACAAACTTCTCTGCAAAATTTACTGGTTTTTTTTTTAAATATCTCTTTTCATACATTGCCTTCTTCTTGTGCCACCCCTTCTGACCCTTTGTCTAATGGGTTGATGCCAATCTGTCCATCAACTGCTCCATGTGTTCTAGACAGTAGCATACATAGTATGAAGAAGAAAGACTTTAGGGTTGGCTGGGCCTGGATCAGAATCTCAGTTCTAACACTTGCAAGCTATAGCACTGGTCTCCCCGGAGGTCTTCTGTAAGATAAAAATTAAAACCCCTAACTAATGCCTTTGTAAAACCGATAATAAGAAGTCCTGGCCTGTGGAACTCTCAAGAAATGCTTGTTTTATTTTTATTGCTGTTGTTATTAATTTGAACTGGACAGCATAACCCATTGCTAGGCACAATATGGACATTAGTGAATCACTAATAGAGAACAGTTTATATCATTTCCAAAATAGCATAGGGCTCAACAAAAACAGGACATAAAACGTACACGTTTGAATAGGACAAAGCTGCAGGAGCAGGGGGGTGAAGAGAGGTAAAACCAAAGCATTTGGAAATGCCTGAGACAAAGAGACCTAACTGGAGAAGTGAACATGGGTGTCCAGAAAGCCAGGGATCCTGAGAAAGGATTGGGGGAAAAAAAGGAGGGGAGAAAAAGGTGAGCTCTGATGTCAAACTCATCCACATCATCGTTCTGTCTGGAACAGGTCCTGGCTAGTGGAATGTACTTGAGATTACATTACCAACTTTTTTTTTTTCCTTAAAAAGCATCACAACCAATCTGAATTCCTATGTTCCATCATACTCTAATAACAGATTTGTAAGTGAATCTCCCTAGGTTATTGAGCTAAATAACATCACGTTCCAAGAGATGGATGAATTCCCAAGAAAACAATTTAATGTGGGGGATAGTCACAGGTGAGAAAAGTTATGTAAAAAAAGGTCTAAATAAAAAGGAGCAGCGAATAAAGGATTTTCAGAAACATTTTTCCAAAATTCCCTTTCATTATATAAATTTCTTAACTATCAGGTTTTCATTCCTCTGCATCTTATTATTTCTCTCCAATGGAAATTTCTCATTTCAATTTTAATGAATTAACACAGTACTATATATTTCAAAAAGATCTACAAATATTTTTGGCATGTTCAAGAAAGGCTGTATGTTTTTATAGCACACTCTCCTTAAACAGGACTATTTGTCATTCTTTGAAACACTAAGACATAAAAAAGAAAAGACTCTGACTCTGTGTGTGGCCACACTACTTTGCTTAATGCACTAAATGCAAGGTTTTTTAGGGAAAAAAATCAAGAAGTTTCTGCTTCATTGATAATCTGACAGTAACTATTTATTGAAGGTAAAATACTTGTTGTCTGCTGTCACTATTTGTTTTAATACATAATCTTGCTAACTAAATGAGCTTAAAGCAATGCAGATAAGCAATGGCATGTACAGGGTCACTTAAATGCCAATTTGACTCTTTCATAAACTTTGGAATTCTTTTCCCATGAGTCTACTCTCAGCTACTAAATTGTGAGTAATATCCATTTACAGAGTTTAGGCTGGCCATAAAAAGGTTGTCTTCCATGTCCAGCACACCTTTCAATGCCCTAAGCAACAACAAAAGCTAATAATTAAAGCTTCTTTGAGCCCTAATAAAGAGTTGAATGAAGAAGAGTCTAGAATAAACCAACCCATAAAAGCCTAGTGGTAAAATAAGGAAAAAATCAGTTTCAGCAAGGTGATTGGCAAAAGATAAGCCCATAAATCTAACTTGCATTTACACATTATTATTCAAAATTGTGGTTGTATCCCTGTGTATTAAGAATTTCCATTACAAATGAGAGGGGGGGAATAAAACATGATATAATGGTAGAGAAAAACTAAGGTCATCTAAATTACCAAATTGGCCTATAAACATTTTTTGTTGGGTTAAATTTTATTTCATTTTGCCATAACAAAATTAACCAATATAATAAGCGGTTAATACAAATTATGCATTACGGTGACCAAAAATATCAGATCTGACATGTTAACATTTAATTTTCCTTTGTCTCAAAAAGAGCTATTTTTATTATAGTTATATCATTGTTATATCATTAAACTAAGTACATTGGTCAAAAGCATTAATAGAAAGAAGTGTGAAGTACAGCATATATATCCTAACCATAATATCTGATACCAACTCTTCCTGTGGGAAAGTTTAACTTAGATCTCATATATGAATTTCCTCAATATTTCTTCTTCCTTTAAAAATGCATGTTCAGTTATCAATGCTACTGACAGTAAAAATTGTAAACATAAGGAAGTTACTTTTTTTTAGGTAGTTTTTGATCCTGTTGGGGTTTTGTACACCTTCCTTGTCTCTGTTGTGGAATTCCTAATTTACTTTTTTGTGTTTGCTTAGCTTCTTTTCCTCTGATTTGCAAAAATTCTGATGATTTCACCTTCAAGAAAATATAAAGTATGCTGTTAAGGAAAGTTGTAACATGAAAATTAGATCTTTCTCTCATATTTAATGGTTTATCTTATATTGAAGCTCCTTATTTTTATATATATTTTATAACAGAATATAAACCCTAAAGGTAAGTTGATATTTTCCTCTAAATCCTTGCCTAGGTTTTCACATATACACCTCAATAGCAATAAAAATACTAGTACCATATTTATCTGTAATATTTTATTTATTGCCTTAAAACTATTAAAGAAGAAATACAAGATATTTTTCCTCCATAAATCTTCTCTTCTTGATTGGTATTTTTTCTTTAAGATTTTATTTTTTTAAGTAATCTCTATACCCAATGTGGGGCTTGAACTTAAAACCCTGAGATCAAGAGTTGAATGCTCCACTGACTGAGCCAGACAGGTGTCCCTTGATTGATATTTTTAATAGAACTTGCCCTTAGTCTCTTTAAAAGTTTGGCATGACTGGTGGTTGCAACCACAAGCCAAAATGAATAACTGTTTTGAGCAATGTTTATCAATTTGTACTTATTATACTATTGTATTGTTTTCTATTTCTACTACTTGAGAAAAATCAAATGCATTTCTGTTTCATAAATAATTGCCTTTTAATCATTATAGGTATTAGTAGTATTGTTTTTCTAGATTTCCTAGGAAATTTGCAGAATTCGTGATAATAGTTCATCTAAAAATATTTTTTCTCTGTTGGTTGCTTTGTTTGTGTGTTTGTTTTTAAGCTGGATTTAAGGAAGAAAGCAGAGAGAACTTCCTTAGGGAAAGCAGAAAGATATGGTTGAATAAGTAGAAGGAGGCCAAATAAAGAGAGGTTCTCCTAAATTAGGTCCAGGGTTTGGGCTCCCTGCAGTACATAGGAGAGAGCTATTGCAATTTCATAGGTAAAGAAGTGATGATGAATAAGAAAAGCTCAGAGTACAGACCATTCCATCTCACTACCTAGTTAATGTTTGAATTTCCCTAAAGTTTCTCCACCTAATGGTCATCTATCCTGGCTTGAACACAATGAGGAAAAGAGGACTTGGATATATCCAAAGGCAGCCACTCTCTCTGAAACTCTCCCAGTTTGTTTGTTTGTTTGCTTGCTTGCTTGTTTGTTTGTTTGTTATACAGCCTAACAATTTTTACCCACCAGTCTCATTTCAAACCTCAGGAGCACACAGGTACAATCTAGCTCCTTCCATTTGATTGACAATCAAATATTTGAATACAGCTTACTCTCCTGGACCCATTTTCTCCCAGATAAACATCATCAGTCCCTTCAATTCTGCCTTACATGTTTCTGAAGTACTGTGCTTTTTCATCTTGAATGTTCTCTTCCAAATGGTCTCCAATTTGTCAGTGTCGCTCCTGGGATTGGATACCCAGATCCGAACACAACATTTGAGGTGTGATGTGATCAGATTAACCAGGAGAAAGATGATCCTCTTTTATGGTACTCGTCAATCAGCACAAACTATGATTGCACTTACCTTCCTATCACAAACCTAAGTGATAGCCTAAAACTCTGAGGTCTTTTTCACATTTGCTCTACATCACGTCACCTCATATCTATGCACTTAGCCTATGGACCCAAGGGCAGAACCATTCACACATTTATCCCAATTAAATTTCATCTGAGGTCTGGCCAACCAAATCTTACCAATCTCATTTGGATGTTATCTAAAAATCCAATCAGTAAATCTTCCATATTCTCATCCAAATTACTAGGAAATATGTTGAATTAGACCCAGCCCTATTGCAGTCCACTCTTATGACGAGCTGTGCATCCTTTGCATAACTAATTACAAATCCATCTAGTAGTTCACCTGATTGCACTCTTGTCTACAAAACTGTCATTTGGAAGCTTACATAAATGGATTGCTATAATCCAAAGGCTAATAACAATAACTAATGTTGATTGAGCATTCCTGTAGGCCAAGCTCTTCACCATGATAGCCTTGCATTGAACTCCAGGTCTAACACTTTTCTGATGTTCAGTCTAGTAATTCTAGAAAAAGAAATAAGGTTGGTCTTCTGTAGCTTGTCCTTAGGAAACTCATGCTGGCTCCAAGTGATGGCTGTTTCCTCTTATAAGCAGTATACAGGGGCTTTTACAAGGTTGTTAAAATTCTTTTAATGAATCATTTAATCATTCCAGAGTTTTGTCCAAGATCAGTGCATACATACAGAAACCATAACCCTTATCCTTAAAAAAATAAAACTCAGATTTTCAGCTGCCAGTCTCCAGGCTTCTAGGTCCTCTCCTACTAACTACAGCACCTCCTCAAAGCTGCTGCTGACAGGGGTGCAACAGGCTTCAACCTATCTACCTGAGCTGACAGGCTCAGATATCGAAGTTAACTTTGAAAAGCTTTAACCAATCTTGGGCTTCAAGTTTCTTTTATCGCTTCTTTTTCTTTTCATTCTAAACTAAAGATTATTCTCCTTGTCAGATTTAAGAGAAGCAAAGTACAAGTTTATCAGCTTCCTTTTCTCTATGTCATATTTCTGTTTATTTAAAACTTCAGCCTTTTCCCAAAAATAAATTAAGGTAGCTCTGTCACATGTTGTCATCACATTATTCATCCATAATGACAGGGCTATCCTTCCTTTTTTCTCTCTTTGCTCTTAAACTAATATGAAAAAAAATACTTTTTTTTTTATTCTTAGCATGATTCACAGGCCTAAACACATTCTGAATCTTAGGGTTTTTGATATAATTGTTACAGCCACATGCCACTTTTATGTTTATCTATGGATGTGTATTTCTTCTTTCATCTTTTGTGTATTTTTAAAACTCTGAATGGAATAGATCACTCATAACTGTTTTCTGAGAACTGGAGGGATTTAGGGCATCCCACATCTCTTAAACTTTCTTCCATTTAGAATCTCAGGACATGTGGTATCTACATTTTGTACAGACTTTTTACCCTTTTCCTTCCTAAAATGCTCAACAATCCTCTCACAAGCCCTTGTGTCAGTCATTTCTTCATAGTCACCATTATCTAATTTGATTTTTTTATTTAATTTATCTAAGTCATGTTGGTCATGACTTAGAGCAGAGTCCTAATAACCTTTATTATACTAATGAGCTTCTAAGAATATAAGTGGCCAACAAGGTAAAGACTGATCGAATTCTGTTTTTTGGTTTCTTTTCCTGAATGAGACATTCTGACATTTTTCTGAGCAGTGCTCTTTTATCACACCTTTTGGGTAGTTCTATTTGCTATGTCAAAAGAGGTCTTCTTGTCCCCAAATCTGGCCTGGCTTGCTGGAGTATATTGTTCCCCATTCCTGTGCAAGAGATGCTAGAGACTAATTTTATGACCTTGAATGTGCAGAGTAAAGTTCATGGATTACAACTGATCTTGAAATGTTAATGCAAATAAATACAAGACACTTGGTGGGATGAGTCACAGGAATACTTCCAGTGCCATTTTCTATGGCATTTTTAATATGTCCCACACTATCCCAAAAACAATAATTCATAAAGGTCTTTTTTGGTCCTCTTTTCCTCCTCTTGAAACACTTCTGGTTCCAGTTTAGAGCTCTCTTAATCCATTCTCCAAGTCTTTCTTGTCCAACCATTTCTCCTAGTTTAATGAGGACACTCCATCCCTAGTCATTTTTGCAAGTGAGAGTCTGTTTTTGTACTTAACCAGACACCTGTTTATTGTTGTTATGAAAAACAGTGTTGCCAAGGGGTAAAGAGTAAAGGGTCCAGAATTAGACCATCTCAGTCCAAGCCCTGCCTTCATGACCTAACATGATATTTATACTTGGACAAGTTATTTATCTTCTTTATGAGTCAGTTTTTTCAAATACAGTCTTGTTAAGAAATCAGTTATTAGGAAAACATAAGATAACATATGTAAAACACTTAGCAAAGTGTTTAGCATGTGGTAAATACTCAATAAATTTAATTAACTTAGGGAAGGACTGCCTCTTTTGACCAAAAATAAATACATTTCCATAATTTCTTAATAATATTTAACAGCAGTCACAACAATCCAAAAAAATTAATGTGAAACTTTTCTAATGAGGGATTTGAATTGCTTCCAGGCCATGGTGGTTAAATTGCTATCCAGAAAGTCCATGTCACTTTTTAACACATTTAGTAGCTAATCATTTGCCTCTCATGCCCACATTTTATTTCCAAAGTCCCAATGTTCAGGTAGAAGTATAGATGAAAACACTACCTGTGCCCAACAGCCTAACACTTTTTCATTAAGATGCCATAGTCTTTAAAGATACTGTCAGGAAAAGGAAAAGGAAAAGGAAAAGGAAAAGGAAAAGGAAAAGGAAAAGGAAAAGGAAAAGCAAGGAAAAGGTAAAAGGAAATGGAAATGGAAACGGAAACGTAAAAGGAAAGGAAAGGAAAGGAAAGGAAAGAAAAAAGAAAAAAGAAAAGAAAAGAAAAGAAAAGAAAAGAAAAGAAAAAAGAAAAGAGAAAGGAAAAGAGTATCTAAGATCTCCACACCTAGAAGGTGTCAGCCTGAAACACAGGATTCACCTGGAGGAGTTAGCAATGAGTGGGTTCACTTAGCCTTGGCAGAATTCATTTCATACCCCAAGTGTAATCTTTAGAAAGATAGCATGACTTCTGATGAAGTCTGTAGCTCATCATAGGATAAGTCCTTTCTCCATAGCAATGGTGGATTTTCTCTGGTCAACTATTATTTGTGCACCTTCCTTATTACCCATTATTCCCAAAAGATCAATATGCCAGGAAGATGAACTTAAGAAAGTAGAGCTTGAGAAACGAAGGAAAAAAACAACAACAGGAGGAAACTGCACTAATCCAAACATAAGGTCACCAGGACCCAGACTAGGTTGAGGGCAACTGGAAAAGACAAGGAAAAAAATTACAAGCAATGTTAGGAGGCAGGGTGTCTGGCTGGCTCATCTGGTAGAACATGCAACTCTTGATCTTGGGGCCATGAGTCTGAGCCCCAAATTGGGTGTAGAGATTACTTAAAAATAAAATCTTAAAAAAATGATAATGTTAGGAGGTATCTAAGCCTTAGAGACTGATTATGGGTGAAAGCAAGGGAAGGGAAGATCACAGATAAATCCAAGGTTTCAGAGTTGGGATTTGTGGCACAGGTTGAAGAATGGCCAGTTGAACTGGGGAAAACAGAGCAGGAACATGGTCTTCAGTGGGGAGAGGGGACCCAAAAGGAGAGGGAAAGTTATTACCCAAGAAGTAGTATCCATTTGAGTAAGTCAGAGAGCTATCCATGGTAATAATCAAGACAGTGTTTTGTGGTTCAGAAAAAAAAAGTGGCTTTTTTAATCCTAATAATAATGTACCCATTTTTGGGGTCCCTGGGTGTCTCAGTCAATTAAGCATCCGACTCTTGATTTCGGCTCAGGTCATGATCTCACAGTTCATGGGTTTGAGCCCAGCATCAGGCTCTGCGCTGGCAGCACAGAGCCTGCTTGGGGTCTCTCTTTCCCTGTCTCTCTCTTCCCCTCCCCCACCTGCTCTCTCTCTCAGGATAACTAAACATTAAAAAAAATGTACCATTTTAAATAAACTCATTTAAGTCAAAAAGTAACTCAGATTAAAGAAAAGTAATAAGCAAATAGTAGTAAGGCAATACACAAACATGGTAAAAATTATTAAATTACACAAAAATAAAATGAATTTGGAAAGCATTCTCACAATAGGAAAAGACTCAGGGTTAGGATAAACCTATAAACAGGGCAAAGATGTAAAATATACAAAGTTCACCCAGTCCTGGTCCCTGGGCTACAGTTCCTGACTCCCTCAAGATGGTAATGGGAGGACTCTTGGTCAATTTCTGAAAGCCCTGAGGTTCCTTCACTCCTTAAATATGTGTCTTCTCTCTCCAGAGTTGTAATTAGGTTTGAGACTAAAAGTCTGCAAAACACAATTTGCATATTAGAGAGCCCTTTTTTCAGGGGGAACCTACCTCCATGCCTTGGCCCTTACCCAGGCCATTTCTTCACATTTGCACATCCTCAACAATCATAACTGTTTCCAACACAAATAATGTTTTACCTTTAAAGATTTGGCTACTTTGGAATCATCTATGGGCTGTTCATCCTTTAAAAGTTTACTTGATTCATCTGCTGGTTGAACTTTCAGAGTTTCCTGAGATTTAAATACTATGCTTTCTGTTTCTGAGACTCCCCACTCTAATACATCCTCTTGTTCAAGCTGGAAAATACTTGATAAAGTTTCAGGAAGTTCCTCAAGCACATTCTGTAGGAAAACATAAATGTATGTTTAAGATCTTCTTATTGGTCCTTCCAAAGTTTTAAGTCACACAATGTTTCTTTCTAACCATAAAATGATTATAAAAATGCATGATTGAAATTAAACAAAGATAGTAAGTTTCCTGTGAAGATTTAGAAATAGAAACTCAAATTGAGTTAAAAATGTAAAGGCTACCAAATTATTTCCTCTGGCTCTTGTCTCAGAAAATACAACCACCCCCAGGTTATTATGCACCAACTCTAAGGAAATCATAAGACTTCAGTCTTACCCTGACTTCACCCCACACGCATACAGAATCAAGGCCCACAGAAACAACTGACCTCTGCCCAATCCGAGGTTCTCTGGTCCTAAGAAATGTGGTTCCTACTAGCCAGATGCTCCTCCAGAAGACTGATCTCAGGTCCTCAAAGAAGAGCTGACCCGGAGGTCTCAAGAAGACCACCCAGACATCCCAACTCTATCCCAAGCCCTAATGAAAAATTCTCACAAAATATCACTCTTAAAACTATTTTGTCTTCCTTAAAAATGTCTCAGTGGGGCGCCTGAGTGGCTCAGTTGGTTAAGTATCTGACTCTTGATTTCAGCTCAGGTCATGATCTCATAGTCATGAGATCAAGCCCCGCATCAGGCTCCATGCTGTGTGTAGAGCTTTCTTGGGATTCTCTCTCCCTCTCTCTCTGCCCCACTCCCACTCATGGTGTCTCTCTCTCTCTCTCTCTCTCTCTCACTCTCCCAAAAGAAAGAAATAAACATTAAAAAAAAAAAGTCTCACTGACTTAATCTGTATCTCACCAAGTCTTATGGAAAATATCTTTATAGCCATATTTGGATATTAACCAATTTTAAACCAAGATTATTTGGGATTATGGAGTACTGGCAGTTAAAACTTCACTGCCTCAAATTAACAGATGATAAAACTAGTCTGACTTACCTAAAAATCTGAATTCTAGAGAATGACTTGAAAATGCAATTGTATCACTTTGTTCTTGATACATTCATTTGCTAATAAGTAAAATAAGAGGTAAAGCTGGCAAACAGTACCAAATACTACATAAATGTCTTTATTATGCCAAAAGGGATGGCTAAACCAAGAAATTTCCATTTATAAAATTAAACTTTAATCTGGAGCTCATATTTTTATAAAACTGCTTACTGGACATTATTATAATTTATTGTAACTAGATGGGACATTATTCAAATCCTGTATCTGTCAATTAACAGATGTATGATTTTGGTCAAGTTAATTAACCCTTTTTAGTCTCATTTTCCTCACTGATTAAAAAAAAAGAGGTTAACAAAATCTTTTTCATAAAATGGCAGAATAGATACCCTCGAGGGACAGGTGCCATGGGCCCTATGCTGTCTACTTATGACAAACTCATTCGTTTCATGCACCACAGATTTGGCACTGTTTATCACTCTCTTTCTTTTGAATTTCTCTTCTACTGGCTTCAACACACACTCCCAGCATTCTGGTTTGGAGGACTAAGCAGATGAAGGTACCACCCTCCAAAATAGAAAATGAGGAAGAAAAGTTTGAGGAGAGGCAAATGACCCTCTTTAGTACTCATCCCAGCCTTATTTCTCCACAAAATGTTTACTGGTCCTATCACTCTGTGCCCTGCCTCTATTTCAGCATGTATCATACTGTATTATAATTGTCTAGGTAATCATTATCACAGTTGTAATCATCAACATATAGAAGCATTATCTCATTTAATCTTCCACCACAACTCCATGAAGTAGGAACTGTTTGTAACCCCATTTTGTGGATGAAGAAATGGAGACTTACAGAATTAAGTAACCTGCCCAAGGTCACACTGACAGTAAGTAGCAGTGCTCTGTTTGAACCTAGACAACCTGATTCCAACCTGTACTCTCTTACCCTCCTTCCCCTATACCCAACAGACTAGCACTTCTCAAAGTGTGTTCCACAGACTCCTGGCAATCTTTGAGCCCCTTTCAGATGATCTGCAGTGTTAAAACTATTTTCAAAATAATACTAAGCCTTATTTGCTTTTTTCACTGTGTTGACATTTGCAGTGATGATGGAAAAGGCAGTAGTAGGTAGAACAATGAACCAATACTTTTCTTTTTTTTAATTTTTTTAATGTTTATTTATTTTTGAAGGAGAGAGAGAGACAGAGCATAAGCAGGGGAGGGGCAGAGAGAGAGGGGGACAACAGAATCTGAAGCAGGCTCCAGGCTCTGAGCTGTCAGCACAGAGCGCCACGTGGGGCTTGAACCCACGAACCCTGAGATCATGACCTGAGCCAAAGTCAACCAACTGAGCCACCCAGGCACCCCTAAACCAGTACTTTTCAAATGATTAACACATGAGATTACAAAAGTGTACGGGGGTAAAGAGCCATTCAAAGAGCAAGGCAGATCAATGGATTTTAATGTAAGGATATACAATAAGTTAATTTATCTTGTTTCAGGTTCCCCATTGCAACTCATCTTTAAGAAACTACCACTTGTACAGTTTGGATGTATTAATAGAGAATAGTACCCATAATTATGTTAAAAGGCTATTAAAATATTACTCCCGTTTCAATCTGTATGAGACAAGACCTACTGAATATACTTCAACCAAAAGAACATACACAACAGATTGAATGTAGAAACAGATATGAGACTCTAGCTCTCTATTAAATCAGGTATTATAGAGATTTGCAAAAAAAAAAAAAAAAGTAAAACAGTGCTACCATTCTTGCTAAATTATTTTTTGGATACAATTTTTTTCTTAATATGTTTTGTGTTCATATGTAATTGAACATAATAATTGTGTTATTATTTTAAATTAATGAATAAATATTTTATATTTTTCTCAGTTTTAATTTCAATTATGGTATATATTGATCGAAATAATCCACATAAACAAAAACTCCTTTGGGTCCTTAAAATATTTTCGAAGAGTTTAAAGGCATCCTGAGAACAGAAAGTTTAAGTACATTAAAACTTTAAAGTCTGGGGCCCCTGGGTGGCTCAATCAGTTGAGCATCCAACTTCGGCTCAGGTCATGATCTCATGGTTCATGGGTTTAAGCCTCATGTCGGGCTCTGTGCTGACAGCTCAGAGTCTGGAGCCTGCTTCAGATTCTGTGTCTCCCTCTCTCTCTCTGTCTCCCCACTCCCCCACCCCCCACCTCTCAAAAATAAATAAACATTTTTAAAAAACCTTAAAATTTGAGGATTTCTTAAAAAGGAAATTGTGTCTGGGGCATCTGGGTGGCTCAGTCGGTTGAGTGTCCGACTTCAGCTCAGGTTTTTGATCTCATAGTTCGTGGGTTCAAGCCCCGCGTCAGGCTCTGTGCTGACAGCTCCGAGCCTGGAGCCTGCTTCAGATTCTGTGTCTCCCTTTCTCTCTGCCCCTCCCTCGCTCGCACTCTGTCTCTCTCTCTCTGTCTCAAAAATAAATAAACATTAAAAAAATTGTTTTTGGGGCGCCTGGGTGGCGCAGTCGGTTAAGCGTCCGACTTCAGCCAGGTCACGATCTCGCGGTCCGTGAGTTCGAGCCCCGCGTCAGGCTCTGGGCTGATGGCTCAGAGCCTGGAGCCTGTTTCCCATTCTGTGTCTCCCTCTCTCTCTGCCCCTCCCCCGTTCATGCTCTGTCTCTGTCCCAAAAATAAAAATAAAACGTTGAAAAAAAAAAATTAAAAAAAAAACAAAAAAAGAAAAAAAATTGTTTTAAAAAGGAAATTGTGTCTTACCTATCTTTTATGTCTGAAGTACTTAGTGCACTGTATATCATCAGCAATTATTTGTAAATGAGTGAATGAATAAATAAAAGAAAATGATATCAGTTTCTTCCTCTGCTATGTATTTAGTCTCTATTTAGAATACTCATTGAATGGTATTGTACTTTGTCTCTTTATCTATTGGTCTACTCCATACAATGAGTTCTTCAAGGTCAAGAACTGTCTTTTCTATCTTTGTATTAACCATGTCTACAACAATATCTATCACATTGTAGAAAAGGAATAAATAAGTTCCTTGATTTTTTTATAATTATGTGAGGAAATCATTCTCCATGATGATTCAAAAACTATTATATTTGAAATGGTGGGTACTTAAAGAAAATAAGTTGTATCAAAGAACTGACAGACCTTTGGCCTGTGGCACTGAGATGTTCACAAGTGAAGCTACATACTCTGAGGATGCCAGGCACAACTTAGAAAGAACAGACCCTCTTCAAATAAGAGCATGTTGCTCTATGCTCCCCCAGACAAATCTCAGCTCAAGAATCTTCTAGAACTCCAAGGGACAAGTAGGATAGACAGGTAGAGTTCTGCTTTCTAGCAGAGTAGGCACCCCAAAAAATGTATCTAGAAAGATACCACAGAGGAGTCTTTATACCATGACCAGGTATCAAATTAAAAGGTACTTACTTTATGTCAGGGTACCTGGGTAGCTCAGTTGGTTGAAAATCTGACTCTTGATTTCGGCTCAGGTCATGATCTCACACTATGTGAGTTCAAGCTCTGAATCAGGTTCATGCTGAGTATGGAACCTGCTTGGGATTCTCTCTCTCTCTCTGCTCCTCTTGCTCTCGTTCTATCTCTTTCAAAATAAACAAACTTAAAAAAAAAAGGTACTTTACCTATTAAAAAGCCAGTAGCCAGAAGAGGTCCAGTGATTGCTTATAAATGTCAAAGCTGAGAGAATGGTTCCCACAAAATTACAAGAAAATCAATATTTTTGTTTAAATCTTTATTTTAAATAGTCAAGATAATGTCTAAGCTAGGCACCTGATAATTGGCCTTTTTCATAGGTTCCTGAAAGTGGTATCTTTTCCTATACTTTACATGAACATAATAAATGGTATTAAGTCACTTCATTTATTAATGAAGAACTTCTATTTTTCTGCACCTAACTAATCTTGTATTTTGAATTTACTATATCTATTAGAAGTTTAGACATCAGAGGTTTCAATATCTACCTGTAAATGGTGATCCCTAGAGGCAACTACCATAGATGTCAGTCTTAAGCCCAAAGCATACGTGGGAAAGCTTCAAAATTGATTTAGCCACATATTAGTGCCGCACGTCCTGGGTCCTGAGGTAGGAGGTGAGAATACAAAGCAGAAAAAGGCATGGTCTCAACCCAGGAGCATTTCAAACTCTAGCAGTTTAACCAGTTGTGGAAAGTAATATCACTGGATCCATGGCTTTTGTGAAAAGATTCCATATATTTTCTAACCATGACATATTATCATAAAAATGAAGTGTGAAGTTTTATGTATGTGGATTCACATTTTCAGGAACTATAGAGCTTGCAATTTAACAATATTTTACAAATTCTTTATAAAGGAAATGACCATCGTGCCATCATTTGTTATTATGTAAATACGGATTTCTATACACATGGAGCTGCGTCCCATTCATAGGGAATATGTTCCAGATTGCTTTGAATCCTGTCAATATTTTGCCAATGATGGATGGAAAGGAAACTTTATTTCTGAAACAAACTTCTGTCATCAACGGTCCATATTTCTCCACAAAATTTTTCCCCCATCAATAATAGAAAAAATAAAATGATGCTTTCTTAGAAGCTAATAACCTTTAATTAACTCTCCAACTACTTTCTAGATCTAAATGCCTAGACCAGAGGAATTGTTAAAATCTTTCCCTTCTGAAAAGAGTTTTGGGCCTTATCTCCAAAGGTCTATGATAGGCGGCAACAGTGACCGAAAACAGCCAAGACTCTCAAAGTGATATTGGATTAGGTATTTTTACAGTTAAACACACCTCTAAAATAAATTCTTTATTTAGATAAGCATTCTAGCAACAAGAGACAGGCTACTACTTCAATATTGGCAGGGAGGATTCTTATTAAAGACTTTACCATTTGAGGTTCCTCAAAACTTATCTGTAATCCTTGCTCCACTGGCACTTGAGATGGCTTGTGACCGTACTCTTTCCCCATTAAAGATGTATCCTTGAAGAAGAAAAAGAAAACAATTTAAATAATGACAGTTTTTAAAATCATTGAGCTATATTATTCAATGCAGCAAAATTCTACTCATTTAATCAGTGGGGAATAAATACAAGCTAATCAATACTATGCAGTAAATGAGAAATATAAAACAAAAGACACAATAAAAATATTTTGTCTATTATTCTGACTTCTCGGCTTTTTAAATTATTGGCATCTCTAGGTATATCATCAGATTTAATAAGACAATTGAGTAAAGGTAGAGGTACTGTAAAACACGGCTATTAAATGGCTGCACAAGAAAGATAAAATCAAAACAAAAATTTAAACCTAATCAAAAGCAAGAAGGAGTATGATTATACTTAAAATTTCAATAAGTATAACTGCTAGTATCATTTTCATCACTACTAATGCTAAGTGCTATGATATAGTCTCTATTCAGCTGAAGTGGTAAGAAGAGAGTCCACCACAACGTCTAACAATGAATAGTAATAAAGAGACCCAGCTCCTGCCCAAACTGTAAAGTCACAGACCAGGTATCAACAGGCAAGTTATTTTGCTCCCCTTAACCTCAGTTTTACCCTCTTTAAAACGGGCATTTGACCATACGACTTTTGACACCCCCTTTCTCCTCTAGATTTTTAGTACATTCACTATAAACCTCAGAAGGGTCACACATTGGTAGTGGTGCTAAATCAGCTCTAGAGTAATGGCTTCTTAGGACTTTAATAACATTTTAAAATAATGCTGGAAAAGATGAAACTGCTCTTCAAGTAGCTTAATGGACTTTTAGAACAAACTCCATCACTTTTGAAAGGAAAAAAAAAATCTCATATTCTACAATGTAAAATGCACAATATTCAGCACTCAATCAAATTTGACCAGTCTCATGGAGAAGCATGAATATGTGACACTTAAAAGAAGAAAAATTAGAAAAAGAGTCAGAAATGATAGATATGTTGGAATTAGCGGATAAGGACCTTGAAATTTCTAATATAAACATAAAATGCTCAAATATATAAGAGGAGCATAAGATATAAAAAAAAAAGAATTGGGCACCTGGGTGGCTCAGTCAATTAAGCATCTAACTCTTGGTTTTGGCTCAGGTCATGATCCCATGGCTCGAGATGGAGCCCCATGTAGGGCTGTGTGCTGACAGTGTGGAGCCTGCTTAGGATTCTCTCTCTCCCTCTTTCAGCCCCTCCCCCACTCTCTCTCTGCCCTTCCCATGCTCACTTGGTCTCTCAAAATAAATAAATAAGCTTTAAAAAAACAGAATCAAATGGAATGTCTAGATAAAACACATTATCTAAAATAAAAATTTCACTGAGTGGCATTAATAGCAGAGAAGACATTGCAGGAAGATACTATTTGTTAACTTGAAGACATAGAAACAACACAAATGAATCACAGAGAGAAATAAAAACTGAAAGAAAATTAATACCCAGTCTAACATAATCTTTCATTAGAGTCCCAGAGAAGGGAGTGTGAAGGGAGCAGAAAATATTTGTACAGAAAAAAATGGCCAAAAGTTTCCAAATTTGATAACAACTATAAACCCTTGATGCAAAAATTTCCATGAATTTCAAGCAGAAACACACAAAGAATACTATGCCAAGCACATTATAATCAAAATGAAGAAAACTAGTAATAAAGCAAAAAATCTCATCAGCATCCAGAGAAACATTAAGTACAAAGAAACAAATAATTAGTGGTAACAATTACCACAAACTAACATTGCAGGCTTCCTATCAGAATTATGCAGACTGGAAGACAATGAAGCAACATATTTAGAGTACCTGTACTGAAAGAAAACACTGTCTACATAATATTCTATAACCAGCAAAATTATCTTTCAAAACCAAAGGTGAAATACTTTTTCAGCAAACTAAAGGTGAAAGAATTCATTGCCATCAAACCTGCATTACAAGAAATGTTAAAGGAAATACTTTGAGCAGACAGAAAATGGTATCAGGTCAAACCTTGAATGCACACAATGGAAATAAGTAGTAGAATGATTTAAAATGTGTGTAAAATAAAAAGAGACATTTTTCTCTTTTAAAAATTTTTTTAAATATAATGAATGGTTTAAATAAAATTAGTAATGTATTGTTTTATAACATATATAGATATGAAATATGCATTAATGATAGCACAATGATGGGAGAAGGGAAAAGAAGTATTCTTCTGTAAGTTTCTTATACCATATGTGAAACATTATATTACCTATAGGGATAATTTAAATATGCACATTGTAAAATCCATTAGCACCTACAATAAAATAATAAAACAAAGAGGTAAATAAGCTAATTAAGTAGTACAAAATACCATAAAATGCTTTAAAAATAATTAAAAGAAGGCAGGTAAAGACGAAGAAAAAAACAATAAACAAATGTGGTATATAGAAACCAAATAGCAAGATAGTAAACATAAACCCAACCATATCAATAATTCTATGTAAATGGTTCTAAATACTCCAGTTAAAAGACAAAGATTGTCACTGCAGAGAAAAAGAAGACCCTACTATATGATTGCTATAGGAAACCTACTTTAAGTATAAAGATATAAATAAGTTAAAAGTAAAAGGATTAAGGGGGTTATAACACACAAACATTAATCATAAGAAAACTGGAGTGGTTGTATTAATATCAGACAAAGTAGACGTCACTTCAAAACAAGAAATGTTAGCAAGAAAAAGAAGATAATTTCATAATAATACAAGAGTTAAGTTCCTCAGAAAATATGAAATTACGCACTAATGACAATGCTTCAAAGGACATTGAATAAAACTAACAAAACTGAAAAGAGAAATAGAAAATTTCATTATTATATTTGGGAATTTCAAACCAACACTATCTGGCTCCTGAGATTTAGCTTTTTTATAAATATACTAACTAAACAGGAAATGTAAAATGTGAAATCCTACAAAAATTTCTTTACAATATTTTAGGTTTATAAATGTAACATTAAAGTATAAAACCCCGACAATAATGAACACCAAATTCAGGATATCATTCACACCTGAGGAGGAAGAGAATTATTGGAATTGGAAACAGGTACAAAGGGGGCCTCTACTTGTAATTTCCTATTTGTTTAAACAATCTGAAGTGAATATGACAAAAAGAGTAAATTTTGAAAAATCTGATGAGTACTTTTTCTACAATTGAAAATATTTTATAATAAAGAAATTTCTAAACACATTTCATGTAGGTAATGTAACAATGTCAAAGATGGATTAAAAATATCTTAATAAAGAAAACTAGGGATGCATGGGTGGCTCAGTCAGTTAAGCATCCAATTTCAGCTCAGGTCACTATCTTGTGGTTCACAAGTTTGACAGTTCTGTTCTCAGTCCTGGGCTGACAGCTCAGAGCCTGGAGCCTGCTTCAGATTCCATGTCTCCCTCTCTCCCTGCCTCTCCCCTGCTCATGCTTTCTCTCACAAAAAATAAAAATAAAAATAAATAAAAAATAAAAAAAAGAGAAACCTATAGTTTACCTTACTTGTGAACATAAATGGGAAAAAAATCCCAATTAAAATATTTTCAAATGAAACTAATCATCATATTTAGAAACAATAAATCTTGACTAAGGAAATTCTTCCCAGAACTACATGGAAAATTCATTGCTAGTTCATAAGATTAACAGATTAACATGGAAATTCATATGATTAACTCAGTAACTGCTGAGGATGACCATCAATAAAATTCAACACCTATATCTGAGTAAAAAGTAACTAGAAACAAAAAAACTTAAACCCCATGGGAGATATTTGCAGATTCCTGCACCAAACATATTTCAAAATAAAACATTAGATAGATGAGGCCTAATGCAACAAGTAAAGAAACACTACATGTATAAATAACATAGAGTAGAAGACCAAAATGTTACTATTAGTAGATTATGTGACCATACATTTCATGGAAAAAAAAGAAAATTAACTGAAAAACTAGTAGGCCAAAGCATATCTAATAAATTCAATAAATAAAATTTCATACCAACAATAACCACTTAAGATCCCATTTTTAAAATAAAAATAAGCAAATAATATAAGCAATAAAATGCATGAATCTCAAAAACATTACGCTTAGCAGAAAAAGCCAGGTTAAAATGGTATCAGAATAGCCAAAAATAGCATCCATCTCCAAACCACCCAATAAAGTAAATATAAAGACAAAAACATATGAAAACTTAAAAGTATTTGTCAAGTTAAAGTCCAATGCCTGGGCTTTTTCTTATTTTTCTATGGGTCATACTTCCTTGTTTATTTGTATGCCTCATAATTGATTGTTGAAAGGCTTATAGCAACCCAGGGAGCACTTTTTAATGATGACTAATCACAGTAAGAACAGTGAGTATGTTTAGTGTTTTAACTTGCCCTATTCCCATAATCTGGGAATAAGCAGTAGTCTTGAAAAATAAAGATAACAATAAAATAAATATTTTAGTAACTCTCAGCCATAAGAATGTCTATCAGTTGTTTATGGTCAGTCTCAGCCTATCAATAGTGATGCTATTAACTGGAAATACCTGTGGGCAACTAACTACCTGGGCTCATACTATTTGTGGTGAGCCCTCGGAGACATTTCCCCAACCACAGCAAATGTTGTGGCTGGATCAGCACTTGCTGTTCTTATTATCACTACAACACATACCCCAGCAACAACTACCAGGGAACTTTGAAAAGACAAGGTTTATTACTTATGAGTTCTAAAGGGTACATGGCATACCAAGGAGCACACAGTGAGTTTGTTAGGAGAGGGAGGGAGAGGAATGGGACATGGACCTGGGGTTCTGACTTTATTAGAGTTGAAGTGGGATGCCCAGGGTTTACCAGATTCACTATTTATTGGTGAATTTAAAACACAAGTGTGGGAATTAAAGCACAGGAAAGAAAACACAGGCAGGTAGTCAAAGGATTATCCAGGTCAACCAGAACTTTCCAAAAAAGGGAAACTTCTTGTTTGGGGCAGCCTGGATCTTTATCTAGTTGTGTAGTTGACACACATTCAAGATGGATGTCTTTTAAATGAATGCCTTAGCAATCAAAACCTGAATGTCAGACACTTACATTACAATCAAAAAAGCTAATTGTCAGGTGCCTACACTACATTGATTTGCACACCATAGGCTGTGCACATTCTCTGAAAAAACTAGAAGTCCTAAGTTTTCACCTCCAACTGACACTGAGGCTCTAGGCAAGCTGAAAGTTAGAACTAACTCAGGGTTGTAAATTGTCTGCCTGAGGATTGAGGTATGTCCCAACACACAAAAGAGCCCCTCCAAAAATCTGAGACACATTGGTTCCAGGCATTCAAGAAAATCTATATTCAATCATTACCTGACCACTAAGCTAATAAAACAGAGACTTCAGTGGCCACACACAACAGAGAATACAAACTTCACAAAGTTAGTTCAAGAAAGTCACTAATTTTTTTTAATTACAACAAGAAAACAAGAACAACAATAGGAAATAGCACCATTAACAAACCCTGGGGGGAGAAGTAGGATCTTATTTCCACAATTATCACATTATATTATTTTAAATGTCCAGTTTATAACAACAACCAAAAACAAAAACAAAAACAACAAACAAACAAACAAACAGAGACATGCAAAAAAACAAGAAATTATGGCTCAACATAGGAAACAAGATATAGAAACCATCCTTTAGGAAGCTCAGACATTGGACCTATTACATAAACACTTTAAATCATTTTTTAAATACATTAAAAAGCTAAGGAAACCTTGTCAAAGCAACTGAAGAAAAGTATGACAGTAATATCTCAACAAATTGATAATACCACTAAAAAAGCAGAAGGAAAAAAAATTAAAAATAAAATAAAAAGACAAATAAACCACTATAACTGACCCAAGAAAAAGCAGAAAAATTTATGAGACCTATAACAAATAGAGAGATTGAATCAGTAATCAAAAACCTTCCTGCAAAGAAAAGTCCAGGACCAGATGGTTTCCCTGGTGAACTCTACCAAACATTTTTTTAATCTTTCTTTTTTCATTTAAATGTTAATTTATTTTTGAGAGAGAGTGAGAGAGAACAAGTTGGGAAGGAGCAGAGAGAGAAAGAGAGCACAAGGCGGGGAGGGGCAGAGACAGGAGACACAGGATCCAAAGCAGTCTCCAGACCAAGCTGTAAGCACAGAGCCCGATGCTGGGCTCAAATGGTGAGATCAGGACCTCAGCCGAAGTCAGGCACTTAACCTTAACCGACTGAGCCACCCAGGTACCCCTCTACCAAACATTTAAAGAAAAATTAACATCAATCCTTCTCAAACTTTTCCAAAATATAAAAGAGGAAGGAACACTTTGTAACTAATTCTATAACTCTAATACCAAAACCAGATAAAGACACTGCAAGAAAAGAAAACTATAGACCATTTTCCTTATGAGTGTAGATGCAAAAATCCTAAATAAAGTACTAGCAAACTGAGCCAGGAGCAAACTATGATGACATGGTCAAGTGAGTTTTATTCTAAGAATTCAAGATGGTTAAGGGGCACCTGGGTGGCTCAGTCAGTTAAGCATCCAACTTAGGCTCAGGTCATGATCTCACAGTTCATGAGTTTGAGCCCTGCGTCAGGCTCTGTGCTGACAGCTTAGAGCCTGGAACCTGCTTTGGATTCTGTGTCTCCTTCTCTGCAGCTCCCCCACTTGCTCTCTCTCTCTCTCTCTCTCTCAAAAATAAACATTAAAAAAATTTTTTAAAGAATTCAAGATGGTTAAATACATGAAAATCAATCAATATAACATATCTCTTGAACAGAATGAAGGGAAAATGAATGGACATTTCTCCAAAGAAGACATGCAAATAGCCAAAAGCACTTGAAAAGATATTCAAAATCTTTAATCATTAGGAAAACACAAATCAAAATCACAATACCACTTCACACTCACCAGGATGGCTATAATAGAAAAAAAAAAACAGGGGCGCCTGGGTGGCGCAGTCGGTTAAGCGTCCGACTTCAGCTCAGGTCACGATCTCGCGGTCCGTGAGTTCGAGCCCCGCGTCGGGCTCTGGGCTGATGGCTCAGAGCCTGGAGCCTGTTTCCGATTCTGTGTCTCCCTCTCTCTCTGCCCCTCCCCCGTTCATGCTCTGTCTCTCTCTGTCCCAAAAATAAATAAACATTGAAAAAAAATTAAAAAAAAAAAAAAACAGACAATAACATGAGTTGGTGAGAAAGTAGAGAAATTGAAACTTGCACATTGCTGGTGGGGACGCAAATGATGCAGTCACTGTGAAACAGTTTGATGGTTACCTAAAATTTAAACATAGAATTACCATATAATCTAGCATTTCTGCTTTTATGAATATTCCTAAAAGAATTGAAAGCAGGTATTCAAACAGACATCTGTACATCGATTTCATAGTAACACTATTCACAATAGCCAAAAGGTGGCAACAACCTGATATCCATCAACTGATGAATGGATGAAAAAATGTGGCACATACATACAAATGGAATATTATTCAGCCAAAAAATAAAAAATGAAGCACTGATGCATGCTATAGCATGGATGGGCCTCAAAAACAGTATGCTAATTGAAAGAAGCCAAACATAAAGGCCATACATATATTGTATGATAGCATTTATATGAAAAATCCAGACTAGATAAATCCATAGAGTCAAAAAGCCAACTAATGGTTGCCAGGCGCTGAAAGCGAAGTGGGGAGAGCAGTAGATGGGGGGGTGACTGCTTAATGTGTATGAGTTATCCTTTCAGGTGAGGAAATTGTTTGGGAACCAAATGGAGTTAATGAGTCTATATTGTGTATATACTAGGTTTCCATTGAATTGTTCACTTTAAGATGGGTTAATTTTATGTTATGTGAATTTCACTTCAATGTAAAAAGAAAAGTGATTAGTATGATAAGGACTTGGAGATATTCTCTGCTCATTTGACATTTTTACTAACAGTAAAATTTATACTTGATAGTTATAAGACATTGTCCTATGACAAAAGGACTTATTTTTGTTTGTCTGTATTATAATACATTCACAGAATGTATTATAGAAAAATTCACATCTGACATTTAAAAAAGACCTGTAATGTAAAAAATAACCATTCATTGACAATAATTTTGCTAGTGTTGGATTAAATTCTAGCAACAGAGACACATAATGGATGTGTAAAGAGTAAAAAGTAGTAAAAAAAATGCTTCCTCTAACCTTAGGAAATATATTAATTAGTAAGTCAAATTTAAAAAATAGTAAAATAGTTGCTTCACTTAATCTCAGGAAATTAATTAATTTATAAGTCAAAAAAACATAATCATCTTCATGGCAGTCTCAAGTGAAAATTATACGGAAGGCAGTATGATAAGTTGGTTGAACATACATGCTCTGTGATCCAATTGCTTGGATTTAAATCTTGCCTCTGTTACTTTTGGGCAGACATGAACAAAGTACTTAATCTCTCTGGGTCTCAGTTTTATAAAATGGAGATAATAATAGAACATACCTTTCATGTTTATTATAAGGAATAAATGAGATTATACATGAATATAGAAAATATTCTGTACATAATAGCTATTATTATTCACATTAAAATAAAAACAAAATAAGGATGCCTACTGTCACCATCATCATTTGACATTATACTTACAGATTCTAGATATGAAACATAAATAAAACATACAATTATAGGAAATGATTTAACCAAATTACTGTTTTTTGAAGAGGCTATCACTGTATGCCTAGAAAACCCAAAAGAATCTATTGCAAAAGTATTAGAAATGTTATTTAGCAGTTAAATCCATTAACAAAAACCAAATTTAGAAAATGAGAAAAGGGGGGAGCCTGGCTCACTCAGTGAAGCATGTGATTCTTGATCTCAGGGGTGTGCGTTCAAGCCCCACATTGGGCGTGGAGCCTACTTAAAAAAGAAAAAAGGAAAAAAGGAACAAAATCACAAAAGCAACAAAAATATAAACTATCAAAACAGTGCCTTAAGAGTGTGAGGAAAACTAAAAAACTTTATTGAAGATACAAAAATTGACTTGAATCAGAAATCTTGGATTTGGGACTAAAAAAAAAAATCGAAAAATTTTAAAAGAAATACAATTACAGTAGTCCCTTCTTATCCACAGGGGATATGTTCCAACATGCCTGAAACCACAGATAGTACCAAACTCTATATATATTGTGTTTTTTCCTATAAAGACATACCTGTGATAAAGTTTAATTTATAAGTTAGGGACAGTAAGAGATTACTAATAATAACTAATAATAAATAGAACAATTATAACAATATACTACAATAAAAGTCAATATGTATGTGGTTTCTCTCTCAAAATATCTTACCGTACTGTACTCACCCTTCTTGCGATGATACGGGATGACAAATGTCTATATGACAAGATGAAGTGAGGTGAACGACGGAGGCATTGTGACATAGCATAGCGTTAGGCTACTATTGACTTTCTGACAATATGTCAGGAGGAGGATCATCTGGTTCCAGACTGTGGTTGACTGTGGGTAACTGGACCCACAGAAAACAACACCATGGATAAGGGGGAGCTACATGTATTAATGCTATCTTGTCCACCTGGGTCAGAAACTATAATAACTAATATACTTCTACATTTTTCACATGGTCTGTCAGAGTTGAACAAATTTTTTTTAACTTTTTTTAAAGTTTATTTATTTTTGAGAGACAGAGACAGAACATGAGCAGGGGAGGGGCAGAGAGAGAGGGAGACACAGAATCTGAAGCAGGCTCCAGGCTCTGAGCTATCAGCACAGAGCCTGACACTGGGCTGGAACCCACAAACAGTGAGATCATGACCTGAACCGAAGTTGGATGTTTAATCAACTGAGCCACCCAGGCGTCCCTGAACAAATTTTTAAACACCTGAAAATTTATAAAGCTATTAGCAGCCCAGCTTCACAATCCTGGATACATTTTTCATGTGTCTCACAGAGCAGTTTCGACCTCTCATGTCTACCTTAGAGTCCAGAATGTCAGAGCCGGAAGGAACTTGAAAATCAGTGAAGTCTGAGGGAAGCGCAGATTTCAGCCACTGAAACCAGAGCTCGGAGCCCCAAACTGTGCTGTGTAGTATTCAAAACAAACAGAGCCCACGGTCTTTCCCCTGAACTGCTTCTAGCCGCTGGACTGGCAACAGAAGCAGCAGTGTTCCTCTGGCCTGTTAGGCAGAACCTGTATTCTTTTCAAATCCTCTTTAAAAGAAGAGAGGCGCGGAGTGCAACTTTCCCCCTACTCTTCCTCATGCAATCCAGGTTCTCCCCAGAGGAGGCTGGCTGCAAAGACATGGGCCAAAAGAATGTTTTTAACGGATACTCTTTTAAGATTTCGTCCACACTTATTCAAGGTGTGCTATCTTTAAATAACTTACTACAAAGTTTAAGTTTCAGAAAGAAGGAAAGAAAAGACATTTTTATAGCCCTAAACTAATACTTGCCCACACAGGTTATTTTCTTGAGAAACAGCCCTGATTTGCATTGACTTTTTCTTGTTTCCCCGCAGGCAAAACCCTGCTGGCATTGGCCTGCAGAATCCTGCTTACAGGCCCAAGAATGTGTCAGGGCTGCTTTGCAAACCTTCTCAACCACATTTGACTTTTTTTTTTAATTAAACATTTTACATGATTGTTCTGGATGGCTGGATCATATATTCAGTAAACTGTCAGTTGTAAAAAAAAAAATATGATTAAAAAACCAACTTGAATGGCTACCACATAAATTTAAATATCAAAATTGTTACAGACACTATCTATAACTAAATATGTATGGTATCTTTTCCACAAAGTCCTAACAGAATACAGTCCATGATTTCCACTTTTTATATTACTTTTCTGATAGGTGCCCTATCTCATAAAACTATAGAGTACTTTTAGAAAAAAAATTATTGAAGCATTCATGAAAAGTTTGTTTAATCCAGGTCATCTAAAACAGATATAATCAGAAAAATATTTCCAGAATATTATCAAGTAATGCACTATCCCTTACTCCTTAACATTCATACCAGGGAAGGCAACACAAATCTAGGCTTTTCCTTTCAAAAACCTACAGATAAATATGAATGAATATGCCTGCTTCTAGGTTAGGGTATCTACTATATCAGATATGATATTCCTCTGAATTAAGCAATAATTATTCAGTGATTTAGGACCAGCTATTGACCAACAGTGTGTTACAGTGCTTTAGGGCCAGGGATCCAAGAGAAATAGAAGGCAAGGTTCTTTTCCTCAAGAAGTTTACAATCTAATTAGGGAAATTAAAATAACAGACTAGAAATAATTTTTTTTAATACAAAGCAATGTACTCAAGCAACCTAATTATTATGTACAGGACCCAAGTTCAACAGGGATTCAGTTTACAGGCAGAGATGAGGATAAGAGTACAAATATCAGAATATGCACCAGTTCCAATTATGCCTCTGAAAAAAAAAAACTGGGGCTGGGAGCAGAGGAAGAGGGAAGGGAGAACAGCGGTTCTCATTTTATATCTTAATATAAGACCACCTGATTAATTATATGCCTGTATCAATTCACGTTGAAAGTTTTTACACCTCTTTTATTTATTTAGCCAACAGGAATTTATAATTCTAAAACTTTCAAGACCTAAACTGAAAAAGGATGAAAACATTTTTGTTATGGTTTCTCCGATGACATTAAATCTGAACATTTCTATCAGTTTTTGCTGTCCCTAAAATCAAATAACAAGTTCAATTTATTTTCTTAAATGTTTTCTATTATAAAATCATTCAAAAAATTTAAAACTTACTAAGTTAGCACATACCTAACCTATCCTAATATTCAGCAAAAACATTTGTAGTACCATTCCCAGGTCTTATTAACAAAAAGGCTCTGGGAGCTAGTGTCCAAGATGGTCTCTAGTGATTTCCACCTCCCAGCAGTTCCCTCCACAATGAATAGGGCTAACTTGTGTAATCAATAATCAGTAAGATATAGCAGAAATGATAGTGTATGGCTATGTCGTAAAAGATATGGCAACTTCCACCTACTCTCTCTTAGATCACTCACCCTAGGAGAAACCAGTTGTCATGTTAACACTCAAGCAATCCTATGAAGAGGTCCACATGATAAGGAATTGAGGTCACCTACAAATTTCCAGCACCAAATTGCCAGTCTTGTAATTGAAACCTTCCAGCCCCAATCAAGTCTTCAAATTATGGCAGCCCCCAACAAGATCTTGATGACATCCCATGAGAAACCTCAAGCCAGAATCATACACAGAAGTTGCCCCTGGATTTCTGACCCACAGACACTATATGAAATCATAAATGTCCATTACTTTAAGCTGCTAAGGTTTGGGGTGATCGGTTATAAAGAAATAAATAACTGAAAAAAACTCAAAAGGTAAAACTCTAGCTCTTCACGTATGTCATGACATTTCCTAGAAAACCTATGATCTCAGAATCACATAACAATTATCATTTATTTAGGTAAGTGTGTATTTTCTTCCTTATTACCTAGTCTCCATAACTTTTGTTAGCCTTTTTGTTTAAGAAAATCTATTAAAAACTGAAGTACTTTGTGCTAGATTATTAATGAAAACAAAAAGTGTGTGCATTAACAATATATACCAGGAGATACTTAATACACCCTTCTTTGTCCCACATACAACATGAAATAGTATCATCTAACATTTCATTACATATATCAGCAACTTTAAAAGACACATCCCTTTCACCTCACACCTGTCAGAATGACTAAAATCTTGTGTTGTTACACAAGAAACAACAAGTGTTGACAAGGATGTGGAGAAAGGAGAACCCTTGTGAATGTTGGTGGAAATGCAAACTGGTGCAGCCACTTTGGAAAATAGTACGGAGGTTCTTCAAAGAGTTAAAAATAGAACTACCCTATGATCCAGCAATCTCACTTCTTGGTATTTGCCCAAAGAATGCAAAAACACTAATTCAAGGGATACCTGCACTCCTATGTTTAAAGCAGCATTATTTACAATAGCCAAAATATGGAAGCAGCCCAAGTGTCCATGATTGGTGAATGGGTAAAGAAGAGCTGGTATGGATACATACAATGAACTGTTATTCAGCCATTAAAAAGAATGAAATCTTGCCATTTGCAATGACATGAATGGAGCCATAGAGTATAATACTGAATTAAATAAGTCAGTCAGAAAAAGACAAATACCATATAACTTCACTCATATGTGGAATTTAAGAAACAAAACAAATGAGTAAAGGAAAAAACTGAGAGAGAAAGAAACCAAGAAACAGACTCTTAATTATAGAGAACAATCTGATAGTTACCAGAGGGGAGGTGGGTGGGGGGATAGGTGAAGTAGGTGAGTGCACTTGTTGTGATGTGCACGAGGTGATGTATGGAAGTGTTGAATCACTATATTGTACATCTGAAACTAAAATAACACAGTATGTTAACTAACTGTAATTAAAATAAAAATTTGGAAAAAGGACACATCCCATGAACCAAATGTTAACAGCATTTATGAAGGCTACCAAATCACAGAGAAATAAAGAGCTTACTAGAAGCAAAAGGTGTTATAAGCCCACACCAAGAAATGGTTCCTCGTCCTATTATTAAACAAAGCCAATGAAGGAAATTCTGTTAAGTCCTATAACACAGATCTATAAATAATAATATCTACACTATGTTTATAATTTAGGCAGTTTATACATATACACCTTCCTTAGTTAAGATGAAAAATGACTAATACCACCCATAAAGGAGCACTGATAATCAGCCTTCAGTTATTCCTTCTCCATACTAAATTCCAGCTCCTCCAAATTTTTCTTGTATGGATCTGGGAGTATAAATGATAAATTTTCAGAAGGACCTATAAGAATGTTCTTGAAACCTCCTAATGTCACACATGATTTAATAACATAAATAAATACTTCAATAATAAAATTCATGTCTCTAAGAGAGAGCATATTTTAATTTATACCATTCAACAAATATTTATTTAAAGAATGACTACTAAGTCCAGGGAATTATGCAGGGTGATGTGAGGGATAAAAAATCACAAGATAAATAATCTTCCCTCCAGGTTGTTTATGATCTGATAGAACAGATTCAGCATTCATTTGATCCATCCTACTAAAAATAAAAAGACAAGTAAGACTCGATTCTGATCACTTAGGTATTCACAGCCTGGACAAACATATATATTGGTACATACATAAATAACAATAATACATGGCATAAAAGACACAGAAAGTAAATTTGTAACACAGAGTTGGAGTGAGGAGGGGGCAGATTAAATAGATTTAAAATAGAAGGCAGTATTTCCACAAAATAGGCCATAAGAGAAAAGTAGGAGTTAAATGTGCCCAGTGGATACAAAGGGCATTTCATGTGGAGAAAGACTCCTTGGTCAAATTTTCAAGTCCCTTCTCCTCTCCCAGGGCAGGCACAAATATGCCACTTACTGCCAATAGGTAAGGTGAGGATGTAAGGTATCTTCATATTGGTCCCCTCATTCCCTATACCCAGTTCTACTTCCAAGGGATGGTGATGAACCCTATGGTTTGCTTCTCTAAAATAGCTGTACTGACAGCCAGATTCCAATGTAAAGGGGGAAATCACTCTATTCATTTGGGTTTATATGAAGTTGTGAGAACTTGAACCACATTACCTATGACCTTAATTTCCCTCCTCCCACTTTGCTCATTTCTGAAGCAACAAAGTTTATCTCTGGGTAGAAGCAAACAGTTTATCCAAGTCATGAAGTGGTTTGATCACTGTTCTCAGTTGGGAGCATCAGAAACGGACCCTTTTTCATGTAGATGGTATTGAAAGGCTGGCAAGATCACAAAATCAGTGCGAAAGAAACCAAAGGAGTCACAAGATCAAGAAGCAGGAAGCATCATAATAGTGTTATAGCAAGAATAGACTTGTCAGGCTTCCTCATGACACAATGGCTCAAAACAAATCCTTACCATTCCGTTCTTAAGCAGATATGGTATGTTCAGGAAGTTTTAAAAGTGTAGTGGATATGGGACACCTGGGTGGCTCAGTTGGTTAAGTGTCCAACTCTTGATTTTGGCTCAGGTTATGATCTCATGGTTGGTGAGTTCAAGTTGACAGCACAGAGCCTGCTTGAGATTCTCTCTCTCTCTCTCTCTCTCTCTCTCTCTCAATCTCAATCTCTCTCTCTGCCTCTCCCTCTCTCCCCTCTCAAAATAAATAAATAAACATTTTTTAAAAAGTGTAGTGGATGGCTGGTGTGTCAAATCATATTAATGGCTTCAATTCTTCACTTCTCACTCTACCTACACACTTTGCTATGTAACTTTTCAGTTTTCCCATCAAGAACCAAAGTATATTTTCCTATGTCTTGACTCTTAATTCATCTATGTGATTTGCTTTGGCCAATAAAATAAGGCAGAAGTATTGTGTGCCAATTCTGAATTTAGGGCTCAAGAGTTCTTATATGTTGTTCTCTTGAGCTTCTGCTGTCACTTTGTCCAGTCATTTTGACTGGTCAAACCAATGGTTCCAGGGTGAAAAAAACATGAAAGTGCCTGGTCTATATGTTGGTCCCAAAAGAGAGACACATGGAACAGAGCTGCCCTAGTTAAAGTCTCCAGCTGACCCAATGATACATGAACAAGCCAACTGACCCACAGACACATGTGCAAGCCCAGTGTAAATCAGCCGATTCCAGTAAATCTACAGATGTAAAAGCTATAATAATATTGTCTTAAACCACTGGAGTCCAGCTTTTGTTACACAGCATTAGCTGACTGATACATCTGGTAAAGGCCATTAGATGGCAAGAGAAAAGTATGAGGTTAGTAAGGTCAAATCATGAAAAACTCTCTATTCTATACATATTTTGGAGTTGGACTCTATTCTGTGGTTAGTAGGGATTCAACCAAATTTTTTAGTGAGAAAATAACATAATATAAGTGTCTGGTGGGGGCGCCTGGGTGGCGCAGTCGGTTAAGCGTCCGACTTCAGCCAGGTCACGATCTCACGGTCCGTGAGTTCGAGCCCCGCGTCAGGCTCTGGGCTGATGGCTCGGAGCCTGGAGCCTGTTTCCGATTCTGTGTCTCCCTCTCTCTCTGCCCCTCCCCCGTTCATGCTCTGTCTCTCTCTGTCCCAAAAATAAATAAACGTTGAAAAAAAAAAAATTTAAAAAAAAAAAAAAAAAAGTGTCTGGTGAATAAACTTTAGTGGGGGTAAAAACTGGAAGTTCTTCCTGAAGACAATGAAAGGATCTAAGTGAAGCTGATGAAGGCTTAATTTAAGGCACAGTCAGGAGAAATAAGGAGAAAGTTTAAAAGAATATTCCTTATTAATTCTTATTCTCCATTCCTTAAGGCTATTATTACAGATCAAAGGAAAAGATTAATAAAAATAGCCCTCAAGTTTTTGAAATATCAGTTGTCCCATCTTGAGTCTAAATGGGATTCAGATATGTTTGGACACATCTGGCAAAGTCTAATGAGACAGACTTCCCAAAATCTCTTTTGCATGAATATGGAGTTACTTGGCAGGAAAAACCCAAAGAATGAAAGAGTTAGGCATGATGCACAGGACCTCATAAGAAAGCCTCAGTCTTCTGTGAGAGGTAACAATTCTGCCTCTCAGATTTGTCTTCCAATCCAGCCCAGTGGGACTAATGTCTGATGCATAGTAGGAATGTGATGGGGGCTAGATGGGTGCACCAGAAAATGAAGATGGGTGCTATAAGTAAACAATGAAAGAATAAACTAACTTAACACATCCGACCAAAAAACAGTCCTCCTCCTCCAACTCAGTCTTCTTGCCCTAACCAGGGCTGACTGATCCAGTAGACTCAGCCTGGAAACCATGACATTTTAAGGACCTATAAAGACATTTTCATTTTAGTTTCTTTGAAAATCAGAAGAAAAAAATAAGTTCAATAATGATGAACATGTAATCATGAATCCAGCCTTTAATATTTTCTGTGGCATAAGCATCCCCAAAGGCAAAAGTACCTAGGACCTACAAAAGTCATAACACAGCCCTGGTGCCACCACAGTATAATTTTGGAACCTGTAGAGCCCTGAACCTGGAGACTACCAGGAAGTAGGGGTGGGGGGGAGTGTTGGTAATTGTCCTACTCCTACCTCTCCCCTCAGAAGACAGGAGTAGTAAATCACAAGGCCAGAGGCAGACAGGGAATTTAGCAGATTGACAGCAAAGGAGTTTGGGGTATCTTTTCTTACTTCCTCTCCCCTTCTCTCCTAAGGGAGTCTCTGCCCCATGACAAGGCATCCCAGAGCCACCACCTGAGAGAAGCAAGAAATCTTCCCAGTGGCTTGAGCAGGCACTCCACCTGCATTGCTTGAGAAAACTGTTGTGTGGTTATAGGCACTAGAGAATTATGACTATCGGAAATACTCTTTAAATCAGTGGTTTTCAACTTTTTAAAAGCAGGATTCTCTTACCAAATTCATACTTAGAGCTTCAGCACATATAGTAGATAAACAGGGAATGTTGCAGTAAGGGAAGGGCTGTTGGAGAGTAGTGAGAATGCCAATGTCGTGCCCACTCCTTCCTTCTCCTCCCTCCACAGGACCTCAGGACTCTCTGGGACACTGGAAATCACTGCTCTTGCTAAGTTAATCATATAGATAGGCTCATCTAAAAACAAATTTATATTCAGAACTCATTTCATTTGTAAATTGCTTTGTAATCATATGTTCATTTAATTCTCATAGATTCAACTACATACGTGGGGAGAAGGGAAAGAAAAAGAAAGTCATCTATTCAAATCAAGGCTTTGGTGGATGCATGAGATAACAATGACTCACTGCTGCCTAGGTCAGTCTCTGTTCCTTGTTCAGTGTGGGAGTATGAGCATCTCACCTAAGGAATATGATTCTGGTCTTAAGGTGTTGTACAACCCCAAACATTAACCAGCCAGGTCATCTTGGGCTCAGCCTACCTCCCCTGGGCTTGCTTGGAGACCATTTAGTTGTGTCCCACAGGGTCCCTGTGCCTTAAAGATATTCAAGGGTGGGGCGCCTGGGTGGCGCAGTCGGTTAAGCGTCCGACTTCAGCCAGGTCATGATCTCGCGGTCTGTGAGTTCGAGCCCCGCGTCGGGCTCTGGGCTGATGGCTCGGAGCCTGGAGCCTGTTTCCGATTCTGTGTCTCCCTCTCTCTCTGCCCCTCCCCCGTTCATGCTCTGTCTCTCTCTGTCTCAAAAATAAATAAAAAACGTTGAAAAAAAAATTTTAAAAAGATATTCAAGGGTAATTCTGACTGTTCATTTTCAACTTATGTGATGATTTGGGAACCTGACCCTCTCATAAGATAAAGCTTCACATTAACCATGGCAACTCTTTGATTTTCAGATGGTCAAAAGTGACACAAATGCCACTGTTTTCTCAAACCTTTATCATGTTAATACCATGAACATCATATCTGAAGTAATTGGCATAATGAATAAAGTAAAAACCCTTCAATTTGATAATGTAAGTTAGAGAATTAAGAATTTAAATTAATACTTGAGGGGAGCCTGGGTAGCTCAATGGGTTAAACATCTGACTTCGGCTCTGGTCATGACCTCACAGTTCATGGGTTTGAGCCCCATGTCAGGTTCTGTGCTGACAGCTCAGAGCCTGGAGCCTGCTTCAGATTCTGTGTCTCCCTCTCTCTCTGTCCCTCCCTTGCTCACACTCTTGTCTCTCTCTCTCAAAAATAAATAAAAAAACATTTAAAAAATTTAAAAAATAACTGATTAACACTTGAAATTAACTTGTAAATCTTGGTAATTAATCATCATATAATTTATATTTCAAAGAAAAATAAACTCTGTGTCACACAATGATTACACCTTAGACTAATATCTAAATTTTACAGCAAAAACACAGCTATGTTCTTAAAAACTGTTATGAGTTTCCATAACCATTCCATATTACATACATTTCAAAAGTGAAGATGAAATAAGGACTTTTTCAGAAATTTTATTTATCCAGAGCTTTTATAAAAACAGAAAGCCAAAACTAACCAAACCAAAATTACTCCCACCAGAGGCTTCACCACCTCACATGCACTTTCAATTAACAATGCCCAAGGTCCTCATGTTCTCCCATTTATTCAGAAAAGAAGCATGAGTGGGACACCTGGGTGGCTTAGTCAGTTGAGTGTCCGACTCTTGATTTTGGCTCAGGTCATGATCCCATCAGGCTCTTTACTCACAGTGCTGAGCCTGCTTGGGATTCTCTCTCTCCCTCTCTCTCTTTCTCTCTGCCCTCTCTGTGCTCTCTCTCTGAAAATAAATAAACTTTAAAAAAAAAAAAAGGAAAACATGATCACATAAAATGACTGACACACTTCCACAATATAATATAAATCAAGAGTTGGCAAATGATGGCCTACCAACCAAATCTGGCTAGCCACAATTTTTTGTTTGGCCCATGAACAAAGAATGGCTTTACATTTTCCAATGATTTTTTTAAAAATCAAAAGAATAATATTTATAACAGGTGAAAAATATATAAAGTTCAAATTTTAGCATTCATTAATAACATTTTGGTTTTCATCAATAAATACTTGTGGAAATTTATCTTCTCTCATAATATTAAGTACCTACACACTGTCCTTGATTTTGCCTCTTGGCCCACAAAGCTTAAACTATTTACTATCTAATCCTTTACAGAAAAGTTTGGTAACCCTTCATGTAAATGACAGATAAGTAATAAGAAATCACCACCTTTGGGAAAAAAATGCATTGCTAAAGAAGACCAAAGGAATGAACTTTTCACTCTGGAATTTCAGACAAAACAAATACTGCTAAGAGTTGGTACATATCACAAAAAGAAATCAAACTATTTCCTTATGTAGAGTTACATGGGTTACACTGATTTTATCACCTCATTACATACCATATTGTCTGAAAAAAAATAAATAAAGCGGGATCTCCTCTCAAAATTAAGTTCCTTAAAAGTTTAGGCCTAAAAATTCAGCAACCACTATACTTTATTCTTCCACTTAAAGTATTTTTATTAATGAAAATAATAGTTTACAAAATTAGTATCTCATGCATTAAATAATTTTCAATTCATGAAGCATACCAATAAACTTTGTATTTTTCTTTATAAATTGTTCAAATCATTCATACTGTAATAATTTCCCAAATACACTAGGCCCTTTCTTGGCTCAGCAACCTTACTTATGCTTGATCTTCCATTAGGAATTCTCTTCCCAAATACCCTCCTGCTATAGTTTCCTCCAGGTAGCATAGGTAGGTAAGATATTTGGAGTTTGTGTGAAAAAAGACAAGGGTTCTTTTTTTTACACCTAGATAGCTCCCAAACTTTCTAAACCTCTTGAAAACTATTTTTTATTAAAATGTTTCTCCTCCTTTAACATTCATTCAGAATTCATTGTCCCCATAACATGTTACTTGTATTTTCATTTTTCCCTTAGGCCATTCTATCCAGTTAGAATGTGATTTTAGAATCAACCACCTACTTCTTTATAGATTTCAAGAAGCTAGTTATCTTCTGGTGTTCCTCATCTGGAATGGCACTGCCAGGTGTAAATACCAGAAAAGAGGAGCCATCTTTGACACCTCTCCTCTCCCTCACCTCCCAAATCTAATTCATCACCAAATCCTTAAATTGCTGCCCACATATTTCTGGAACCTCCACTATAGCCTCTTAACTACTGTAACCCATAGTAGTTAGCCAATCTAACTACTTCCTACTGTAGCTATTCATTCTCCACAAAACAGTCAGGAAATCCTCTCAAATCAACTCTCATCGATACACACATATCCTGACATCCCTGACTAGTTCATCTACCCATAGCCCAAGCAATCATAACACTCCACAGCTAATAAAATAATATTAGAGTTTGAAGCCTGTATCTCCTGCTATAAGTAGATCATAAGTTATGATGTGTATACAGCATCTGTTCAAAGATGTTTCATGATCGAATTAATGTTGGGCAATATGTTATTATTCTTGGCATTCTTCAGGTTGCCAACTACTTTAAAGAAATCCATTTTGGAAGTTCTATACTTAATCCTGTAATTTTAATAATATCTTTCAAAATTGCCTTCAGTGACAACTTGCCATCCACATAAGAAAATTTGTCTTTCTGCTTCCTTACTACACCTGGATTTTTAACGCAGAGTGGTGTTCACTCCTTTCATTCAAAAGACATTGCTTTAAATGACATTTGGTTGTTTCAAAAAATCCAACCCATCCCTGAATGCTAGAGAGTTGACAAAAGGTAAGCAAAAGAATGTACAATGGACTATGAATGCAAACAATTACCAAGTGCTTACTGTGTGCCAGGCATTGAGTATTTTGCAAACATCATTTCACTTAGTTCTCACAACAAACCCATGTGATAATGGTTATTACTGTTCCAACTTTAGATTGGATTTAAAAAAACAACAACATAAATTGAGTGAACAGTTAAAAATCTATTCTCCTCAAACTATTCCAAAAAATAGAAGAGGAAGGAAAGCTTTCCAATATACTTTATAAGGCTAATATCACCATGATACCAAAACCAAAGACACTATAAAAAAAGAAAACTGTAAGTCAATATCTCTGATGAACACAGAAACAAAAATCCTCAACAAAATATTAGCAAACTAAATTCAACAATACATTAAGGCTCACTCATCACAATCAAGTGGGATTTATTCCAGGTATGCAAGGATGGTTCAACTTTTACAAATCAATCAACATGATATACCACATTAACAAAGTGAAGGATATAAATCATATAATAATCTCAATAGTTACAGAAAAAGCATTTGACAAAATTCAGTATCTGTTCATACTAAAAACTCAACAAAGTAGGTTTACAGAGAACATACCTCAACATAATAAAGGTCATATATGAAAAACTCATAACTAACATCATATGCAATGGTGAAAAACTGAGAGTTTATCCCCTAACCTCAAGAGCAAAGATGTCTACCCTTACCACTTTCATTCAACATAGTATTGGAAGTCCTAGCCACAGCAATTAGACAAGAAAAATATAAAAGACATCCAAGTTGGTAAGGAAGAAGTTAAACTGTCACTCTTTGCAGATGATATACTATACATAGAAAACCCTAAAAACTTCACCAAAAAACTATTAGAAGTAATGTATAAATTCAGTAAAGTTACAAGATACAAAATTAACACAGAGAAATCGGTTGCATTAGTATACACTAATAATGAAATAGCAGAAAGAGAAGTTAAGTAAACATTCCATTTACAATTGCACCAAAAATAAAATATCCAGGAACACACTTAACCAAGGAGGTGAAAGGCATGTACTCTGAAAACACTGATGAAAAAACTGAAGACAACACAAATAGAAAGATATTCCATGCTCATGAATTGGAAGAACTAATATTGTTAAAATGTCTATAATTCCCTAAGAGATCAGATGCTGGGAAGGTGGTGGAGTAGGAGGACCCTAAGCTCACTTTGTCCCATGAATACAAATAGATAACATTCACATCAGCATAAATAACCCACAACAAACTCCACAACTAATGGTAGAGAACAGACCACATTGAAGAAGGTAGGAAGGGCAAAGATGCAGTTTGGGAGTGAAACAGACCATGGCTGCCCATAGTGGAGAGGGAGACAGTGGCATGGAGAAGGGTGAAAAACAAGACTTTCACACCAGGGAGGCCACATGGGGAAGATGAATCCCCATAACATTTTGCTTTGAAAGCAAGAAAAGCTAAATTTCATGAGTTCTTACAATGAGTGAGACTTAAAGCCTGAAATTTTAAAAATCAGCAGGCTCCACTGTAGAAGAGCCCCAAGGGCATTAGGAAGTGGAGTCCCCACCCTTAAAGACACAGCATGATGAAAGACCTTGCAGACACAACAAAGAACAAGCAGTTTGAAAAATGCGGGGGAAAAGACAGGAGGGAGAGTGATTCACTCATATCAGAGCATGGCCCTGAGAGTCAGGGATCACAGGGAGGGCCCTCCAGGAACACAGGAATTAGCATGCACCATTTCCCTCCTCCAACCCCCAACATAAACACACAGCCACCTGTGGGAGCTAGCCCAGTGTCAACACTCGCTACCTAACTTGCTTGCACCAAGCCCTGCCCCCTGCACTTCAGGGAACCCAGCTTTCCTAGTCACACTTGCCTCAGTCCCAGCACTGTGGACCCCCTTCCCCAGAAGACCAGCGCAACACCCACCAGACCTGGTCTCCCCACCCATGTGATTTGCAGAATGTCAGTTCTGGCACTGGTAGTGGCAGCAGGTCTCATTTCCCAAGCAGACCACCTTGTTAAAATGTTCCCCACCTCTTCTGGGGACCAAACGCTGCCCACAACAGGTAAAGAAAGCTTCTTCAGAAAATGGGACTGAAGGATGGGGCGCCTGGGTGGCGCAGTCGGTTAAGCGTCCGACTTCAGCCAGGTCACGATCTCGCGGTCTGTGAGTTCGAGCCCCGCATCGGGCTCTAGGGCTGATGGCTCAGAGCCTGGAGCCTGTTTCTGATTCTGTGTCTCCCTCTCTCTCTGCCCCTCGCCCGTTCATGCTCTGTCTCTCTCTGTCCCAAAAATAAATAAACGTTGAAAAAAAAAAAAAAAAAAAAAAAAAAAAGAAAATGGGACTGAAGGAAAAAGAGGCCAGGACTCAACAACAGGGCAAACAAAACACACACAGGACACACTCTATGAAGTATCAGACCCTAAAAAACTGGGGACACTGCACTGCAGGGCACTGAAGGAAAAAGAGGCCAGGACTCAACAACAGGGCAAACAAAACACACACAGGACACACTCTATGAAGTATCAGACCCTAAAAAACTGGGGACACTGCACTGCAGGGCACTATAGGACCTCTTCTTCATAACACCATTACCATCAAGAACAAAAGATGTAACTTACTTTCCTAACACACAGAAATAGACACAGAGAGACAAAATGAGGAGACAGAAAAATATGTCCCAAATGAAAGAATGGGACCAAACTACAGCAAAAGTCCTAAGCAAAACAACACAAGTAATATGCTTGATAGAGAATTCAAAGTATTGATCATAAAGATACTCAATGGATTTGAGAAAAAAGTGGAGGACACCTTTAACAAAGAGATCAAAAAGAACCAGAGATGAGAAACACAATAAATGAAATTAAAACTATACTTGATGGAATAAATAGCAGGCCAGATGAAACAGAGGAACAAATCAATGGCCTAGAAGATAGGTAAATTGAGAACAGTCTTAGGGAACTCAGTGACTCCATTAAGCATAATAACATTCATATTATAGGGATCCTAGAAGACAGAGTAAAGGGGGTAGAAATTTTATTTGAGAAAATAATAGCTGAAAACTTGCTTAATCTGGGGAAGAAAAATAGATATTCAGATCCAGGGGGCACAGAGATAGAGATCCCCCCCCCAAATCAACCCAAGAAGGTCCACAACAAGACACATAATTAAAATGACAAAAAGTAGGGATAAAGAAAAAAATTTAAAGCAGCAAGAGAAAAGAAGACAGTTACATACAAGAAAAACTCCATAAGGTTATCAGTGGATTTTTCAGAAGAAACTTTACAGTGGCATGATATATTCAAGGTGCTGAATGGGAAAAATCTGCAGCCAAGAAATTCTACCCAACAAGGCTATCATTCAGACTAGGAGAGAGACAGAGTTTCTCAGACAAGTAAAAACTAAGAGTTCATGACCACTGAACCATCCCTACAAGAAATATTAAAGGGGAACTCTTTGAGTGGAAAGGAAAGACTATAAGTGAGAGTAAGTATTTTTGTAAAATCAGTCAAGGGATTCATAAAATAAAAGGATGTAAAATATGACTCCCTAAAACATAGGGAGGAGAGGAGTAAAGAATGGGTTCAAACTTAAGTGACCGTCAAGTTAATACAGACAGCTATACGCAGATGTTATATACAAACCCAATGGTAACCACAAGTCAAAACCCAGTAAGAGGTATACAAAAAATAAAGACAAAGGAATCCAAGTATACCACTAAAAAAAGTCAACAAACCAAGAAAAACAGTAAGAGAAGGATCAGAGGTAAATTATAAAAACAACTACAAAATAAATAACAAAATGGCAATACATATATATCTATCAATAATTACTTTGGTTTTTCTTAAGTTTATTTATTTATTTATTTTGAAAGAGAGAGAGAGTGGGGGAGGAGCAGAGAGAGAGGGAGAGAGAATCCCAAGCTGACAGTGTGGAAACTTATTCGGGGCTCAATCCCACAAACCATGAGATCCTGACCTGAGCTGAAGTCAAGAGTCAGATGCTCAACTGACTGAGCCACCCAAGTGCCCCTATCAATAATTACTTTGAATATAAATGAATTTTAATCCCCAAAGCAATCTATAGATTTAATGCAATTCCTACCAAAATACCAACAGCATTTTTCACAGAACTAGAACAAGTAACACGAAAATCTGTATGCAACCACAAAAGACCCCAAATAGCCAAAGCAATCTTGAGAAAGAAGAACAAAGCTGAAGGCATCACAACTCCTGATTTCAAGATATACCACAAAGTTGGAGTAATCAAAACAGTACAGTACTGGCACACACAAAAAAAAAGACACATAGCTCATTGGAGCAGAATAGAGAGCCCAGAAACGAGCCCACATTTATATGGTCAATTAATCTATGACAAAGGAGGAAGGAATATACAATGGGGAAAAGACAGTCTCTTCAATAAATGATGCTGGGAAAACTGGACAGCTAGCTACATGCAAAATAATGGAACTGGACCACTTTCTAACACCATACTCAAAAATAAACTCAAAATGACTAAAGACCTAAATGTGAGACCTGAGACCATAAAAATCCTAGGAGAGAACACAGCCAGTAATTTCTCTGACATCGGCCATAGCAACATTTTTCTTGATATGACTCCTAAGGCAAAGAAAACTAAAGCAAAAATAAACTATTGGGAATACATCAAAATAAAAAGCTTTTGCATAGCTAATGAAAACATAAACAAACAAAACAGGCACTCTACTGAATTGGAGAAGACATTTGAAAATAATATATCTGATAAGGGGTTAATATCCAAAATATATAAAGAACTTATACAGCTAAACACCAAAAAAATCTAAGTAAAAAATAAGCATGGCACAAAAACAGACACTCAGATCAACAGAACAAAGAACCCAGAAATGGACCCACAAACATACGGCCAACTAATCTTTAACAAGGCAGGAAAGAATATCCAATGGAATAAAGACAGTCTCTTCAGCAAGTGGTGCTGGGAAAACTGGACAGTGACATGCACAAGAATGAACCTGGACCACTTTCTTACACCATAAACAAAAATAAACGCAAAATGGATGAAATACCTCAATGTAAGACAGGAAGCCATCAAAATCCTCGAGGAGAAAGCAGGCAAAAACCTCTTTGATCTTGGCTGCAGCAACTTCTTACTCAACACGTCTCCAGAGGCAAGGGAAACAAAAGCAAAAATGAACTACTGGGACCTCATCAAAATAAAAAGCTTCTGCACAGTGAAGGAAATAATCAGCAAAACTAAAAGGCAACCAACAGAATGGGAGAAGATATTTGCAAACAACATATCACATAAAGGGTTAGTATCCAAAATCTATAAAGAACTTATCAAACTCAACACCCAAAAACTAATAATCCAGTGAAAAAATGGGCAAAAGACATGAACAGACACTTCTCCAAAGAAGACATCCAAATGGCCAACCGACACATGAAAAACTGCTCAACATCACTCATCATCAGAGAAATACAAATCAAAACCACAATGAGATGACACCTCACACCTGTCAGAATGGTTAACATTAACAACTCAGGCAACAACAGATGTTGGTGAGGATGCGGAGAAAGAGGATCTCTTTTGCACTGCTGGTGGGAATGCAAACTGGTACAGCCACTCTGGAAAACAGTATTAAGGTTCCTCAAAAAACTAAAAACAGAACTACTCTACGACCAAACAATTGCACTACTAGGTATTTATCCAAGGGATACAGATATGTTTTTTCGAGGGGCACATGCACCCCAATGATTATAGCAGCACTATCAATAATAGCCAAAGTATGGAAAGAGCCCAAATGTCCATCGATGAATGAATGGATAAAGAAGATGTGGTAAATATATACAATGGAGTATTACTTGGCAATCAAAAAGAATGAAATCTTGCCATTTGCAACTATGTGTATAGAACTAGAGGACTTTAAGACACAGAACAGATGAACACAAGGGAAGGGAAGCAAAAATAATATAAAAACAGGAAGGGGACAAAACATAAGAGACTCTTAAATATGGAGAATAAACAGAGGGTTACTAGAGGGGTTGTGGGAGGGGGGATGGCTAAATGGATAAGGGACATTAAGGAATCTACTCCTGAAATCATTGTTGCACTATATGCTAACTAATTTGAATGTAAATTAAAAAAAAAATAAAATTTAAATTAAAAAAAAAAAGGCAGAAGACCTGAATCAACATTTCTCCGAAGAAGACATACAGATGGCAAACAGACACATGAAAAGATGTTCAACTTCACTCATCATTAGGGAAATGAAAATCAAAACCACACTGAGACCTGACACCTGTCAGAATGGCTAGAATAAAAAAGACAAGAAATAACAAATGTCAATAAAGATGTGGAGAAAAAGGAACCCCCATACACTGCTGGTAGGAACGTAAATTGGTACAGCTACTGTGGAAAACAGTATACAGGTTTCTCAAAACACTAAAAATAGAAATACCAGTGGCACCTGGGAGGGCTCAGTCAGTTGAGCATCTGACTTGGGCTCAGGTCATGATCTCACATTTCATGAGTTTGAGCCCTGTATCAGACTTGCTGCTATCAGCACAGAGCCCTCTTTGGATCCTCTGCCCCCTTCTCTCTCTGCTTCTCCCCTACTGGAGTGCTCTCTCTCTCTCAAAATTGGATAAACATTTAAAAAAACATAGAAATATGAAATGATTCAATAATACCATTACTATTTATCCAAAGAAAATGAGAACACAAGTGTGAAAAGATATATGCATCCTTATGTTTGTTGCAACATTATTTACAATAGCCAAGATAAGAAAGCAACCCAAGTGTCCACAAACAGATGAATGGATAAGGAAGATGTGATATATATACATATATCCACACACAATGGAATATTACATGGTCATAAAAAAGGAGATCTTGCCATTTGCAACAACATGGATGGACCTAAAAGGTATTATGCTAAGTGAAATAAGTCAGACAGAGAAAGACAAATACCTTATGAGTTCACTTAATATGCGGAATCTAAAAAACCAAACCAAAGCAGAAACAGACCCATAAGTACAGAGAACAATCTGAACAAACTGATGGCTGCCAGAGGAGAGGGGTATAGGGGATGGGGGAAATGGATGAGGGGAGTGGGAGATACAGGCTTCCAGTTATGGAGTAAATAAGCCATGGGAATAAAAGGCACAGCATGGGGGGAATACAGTCAATAGTATTGTAATAGTGTTGTTGTGTGGTGACAGACGGTAGCTACAGTCACATAGCATATAGACCTGCTCAATCACTACATTGTAAACTGAAAACTCACATAACATTGTGTGTCAACTCTATTTCAGTTAAAAAAAGAGAAAGAAACTGAAGTTCAGAGAAGTGAGTAAGAGTCTGAAGACAGGCAGCTTTCAGTTTTAGATTCCAAAGCAGAGTGATTTTGTAGCAAAGTTCCTTATGAATACCCATAAATGGAATATTGGGTGGTGGTAGTATCAGATTAATGTTTGTCTTTGCATTTCCTGAGAATCCATAATCTTATTTCATTATCTTTTGTTGATCCCTTTTTAAAGTATTTGGGGCCCTTCATGATGCTGAGTCATTCTGAATAAGCCTGGGAGGAATTGTCAAAAAATAACAACCTATGACAGGAATATCACATGCCTTCATTACAGATATAGCAAATAGTTCAAGGCAAAGGAAGGTTACTTCAAATTGACACAAAGGTAGTTCTGGAAGGAAAAATCCATCCTGGTTGGTTGTTCATAGTCTATAAATTCAAAATATCATGACTCATAAAAATATCATGATAGCAAAGTAGCAATATAGAAATTAAAACAGGAGGTTTTATTTTAAAACTTCTGGAAATATCTTAAAATACAGGAAGTTAAATGAAAATAGAATTTATATGATAAATTATCCATTCTATACTTAGATGTTTTTTTCTAGTCTTTGCTCTTCTGGGTATCATTCAGTTTCTTTATTTAGATAAACATTATTTGTCAGTTTATGTTTTAGCATAAATATTCATCTTTAACAGTATCGAAATTCAAGAGTGGTATTTGGCCATAGTTCTTGCTTTTCCAACCTTTATGTCAAAACCTCTAGGCCTGTTACACTAGACAAGAAGTGGTTTAACAGCTGGGGTGGTGGGCGCAGTGGGTCAGTAGCTGTTGTTGTAACGCACACCTTAACAAGCAGCCCAAACAACTCAGTCATAGTGTTCACAAACCTATCCACAGACTGAAATGAAATCATATACTTAGTATTTATTTAAAAGTTATTTAAGGAGTAAATTGATAAATGGTAAAGTATAATCTCCAGATTAACGTTAATAGATTTCAGTCCACCATAAAATCTAGCATCATTCTCTGTGGATTGGAACACAAAATTTTTCAATGACTCAAGTACCTGACTTACCCATATTTCTGGGAGCATTATTATTCCAATTTAACTTTTGTCTAGGTACCAACCATCTTTTCAAAGAAAATTCTTATGTATCTTCTTTCAAAATAAATAAAACAGGAGAAAAATTATTTATCGCTGAGCTGCTTTACTCTCTGACAATTCTATCAGTTCCAACACTCATTTTCTTAAAATGATGTTCGTTATCTTCTCAATAAAAGGAGGATTTCTAAAAACTATCTGTAGAAAAAGTTATATTACACAAGCTTTAACTATAAGAAGACATTGTTTTATTTTTATTTTTTTAAATTTTTTTCAATGTTTATTTATTTTTAAGAGAAAGAGAGATAGAGGAGAGGGGCAGAGAAGGGGGGTGGTGGGGACACAGAATCTGAAGCAGGCTCCAGGCTCTGAGCTGTTAGCACAGAGCCCAATGCAGGGCCCAAACTCAAGAACCCTGAGATCACAACTTAACCAACTGAGCCACCCAGGCACCCCAAGAAGACATTGTTTTAAATAAACATTTTTCTAACTAGGAATATATTAAAAGAAGTTTACTTTGGGCATGACCTGATAGACCATAAGAACCTATAAGTATATTCTATATGAGTTATTTTTTTTCATTTTTTAATGTTTATTTAATTTTGAGAGAAAGCGCAAGCAGGGGAGGGGCAGAGAGAGAGACAGAATCTGAAGCAGGCTCCAGTCTCTGGACTGTCAGCATAGAGCCCCATGCGGGCCTTGAACCCACAAACCATGAGATCATGACCTGAGCCAAAGTCAGATGCTTAACTGACTGAGCCAACCAGGCACCCTTTCTTTATTTTTTAAAAAATTTTTAGAGTTATTTATTATTATGTCTTACTATTATAATGCATACAGTAAGTTGCCAGTGTATATGTGTGTATGTGTGTGTATATATATATATATACATATAACAACAGTAATAGTGATAAATTGACATGAGAATGTCTTGTAAATATTTTATTATTTTATCAAAAACTCTCTAGGAAATGTAACCACATTTTACAAAAATGAAAATGCCTCCCTAGGTCCCCTTCCATACAAACAAATAACTCTCTCTCCCACACCAGAGCAGAAGACAAAAGGGGCTGAAAGTAAAATATGTCAGCAGGAACGTTTACTTCGAATACAAAGGAAGAAGAAAAAAAATTGAGAAAATTCTCCTAGAAGAAAAGAGGAGACAATGAAGAAGAAAATAAGAGAGAAATATAAAAAATTAAGGGAATTACTCCAGAGGAGCAACATTCAAGTAACACAAAATCCAGAAAGAAAGATTTGAGAAAATAGAGGGGAAGATATTTTTTAAAAAGTAATAAAAGGAGATTTCCCAGAACTAACTGACAGAAATGAGTCAATAGAATTCAAAGGGCTACTGAGGGGCCACCACGAGTGATAAAAGAACCACATCATGGCATTGTGAAATTCCAGAAAACTTGGGGTGAAAAGCTTTTAGAGAGGGGAAGAAAAAGTGACTGAGAAGGAACCAAAATGAGAACATCACTGGATTTCTTACCTGCAACTATGGACGTTAGAAGAAGATGAAACAGTGCTTCTAAAGTTCTGAATAAAATGATTTCCAACCCGGCATCCTGTGACCAGCCAAACTATTATTTTAAGTGAAATTAAAATAATAAAATTTTCAGAGGTGCGATCTTAAAAAAAAAAAAGTACCTCCCATGTATCCTTTTCTGATACTAAATCAAGAAAGAGGAAAATATAGGATGCAATCAATGGATAATGAAGGGAAATGTGAAGTCCACAGCTAAGTAGTGGGTTATTAATCCTGATTACACCAGGAAATCAAAGAGCTCCAAAAGAATGTCTCAATAAAAGAAGATGAAGGGTGCCTGGCTCGCTCAGTTGGTAGAGCAGGTGACTCTTGATCTCAGGGTCATGAGTTCAAGCCCCATGTTGGGCATAGAGCCTACCTTAAAAAAAAGAGAGAGAGAGAAAGAGAGAGAGATTATCTGATGTATGTAAACATAGTAAAAGGATATTTGTATCAAAGAGCTTAGGGATAAATTAGTAATGTATACATAGAAAACTAACAAAAAGAAAACCTTTTCAATCATCAACTCTACTAAGAAGCAGTTACTCCATAAAGGAAATTTTATTTGTGATGTCTTCCTAAATATAATATTGCAAATACCAAAAATTATGATTAACTCTATTGAGAAGATACAAAACTGTATGTACCATGGTAAGGGGGGATGGTGTAAGTGGTAGTAAAAGCACTTAACTGTCATGTTCCATAAAGGAAATCGATAAATGCTAATATGAAGAAAAATTAGAAATAGAAGCATTAAAATATGTTTAGAAATACAAAGATATATAGAAGGAGAAACAGTTAAAAGGTTGGATTGTAACGTTGTATGGGGATAGGAATGGGAGGTATGGAAAGGTTTGCAAAGGAACTACTGTTCCTAAGCCTAGGAACATATGACTTTCCAAACTATATTTAGGTATCACTTTGACAAAACTTAAGTTAAAAATGAAACAAAACAACAACAGCATTAAATCCATTTCTTCTTCTATTTCTAATCTCTTTCTTTCCCCTCAGTGCATAAACATCTTTTCAAAGAAAATCCTTATATAACTTCTTATATAGTCCAATTTCTTTTTTTTCCATCACAGCCAATATTACTGCAAATTATTCCCAAATCAGGTCCTCGCCATCACTCCTAAATCTTCTGCAATGGGTTGAGTGGAACCATATGAAATGGTTGCTTTGGCCATTTTTTACCTATATAAAGAGGCTTTCAAATGGTTGAACCTAATGGTTTACTGTCATCGCCACCACCAAATTCTGAGTCCCTTGCCTGAATATGTCTTGCTGTGTCATTTATGCCCTGCTCTCCTGCCTTAATTCACTCTTCATTTCTTTCCGAAGTAAGGCTTCAGCCCCCTCACTCTTGCTTCCCACCCGTCTATGTTGGCACTGCTGTCAGAACGGCCTTTCCAAAACACTCATTGTATCATGTAACTCCCCTGCTTAAAATTCCTCAGTGCCCTCTCAATGCCATCAGAATCAAACCTCAACTCTTTCCCATGATCACAAGCTGACCTCTGCCGGCCTCCTTAGCTTACATCCCTCCAGTCTCTACATCCACCCTTGCTTGACACCCAACTTAATGTAGAATTTACCACAACTTGATACTTATGTCATACTAAACAACTCACGTGCATAAATGTTCTTTTGATTTTTGTATATTTAAATATATCTGATTATATATCACTAATATTTGGTACTTCTAAGGCACTAGATAAATATACATAAAAGAAAAATTCAGTGTTTTCTTAAATGACCCCAAAATTAATCATAGATGAAAAATATATAAAGGTTCAATTTTTTCTAAGGGCCAAGTGAGTACTGAAAAGGCTGATGATGACCAGGGGGAGGTGGGGTGGGGCTGGGTGAAATAGGTGAAGGGGATCAAGAACACAGGTAATCAAGACCAGCACTAAGTAGGCTCCAGAATTAATGAATCGCTATATTGTACACCTGAAACTAACATAACACGTTAACTATGCTGGAATTAAAATAAAAATCTTAATAAAAAAAGAAAAGGCTGATGATGTTTTCTTAAATATCCAAATGCATAGTGACAGGGAACTAAGAACAACTTATAAACTGTATTAAATTGGGAAAACGGAGAAGAATGAAAGAAAGAAAAAAAGAGAGGGAAAGGAGAGGAGTCTAGAAAAATAAGCGTCACTCCACTTTTACAATGTAACAACTATGTGAAGAAAATCTGTAAACATTACAATTAATCTATATGCAGAAAATTGTTCATTTTCCAAAAAGTGATAAAAGGAAGACTTATGGTTATCCTTAAAGAATATACGTACTAAGTATTAGTACTTCTATGTGTTTTCTGGTAAAAGAACAGCTCATTAAGTTTTAAAAGCTGCCCAACCAGTTCTCAAACTAGCACCCCATCCAACAAAAGTTTAATTAGGTTGGGAGTTTTGTTTAAATTGACAGCTGTGGTTCAAAAAGCCCCCAAGGTCAGGGTATAGTTTGCATCTTAAATAATCTAATTGCCCAAAGGTATTCTGTGGTTCTGTGGTGGTTATTTTTTATTCTGATTCCCAACGAATCTAGGTAATAGCTCTGTGCTAGGAATATGGTTCGTTCAAATGCAAAATATTCTTACATTATCTCTGAATCAATAAAAAAGAAAAGAAAAAAAAAGCAGTTATTCCTCACCTGTTCACCTTGCAGACATCCTGCAACTTTACGGATCTAGGATCTAGCCGAGCCCATAGGAAGCAGGATGTAAGCAAAAAAGGCCTTAGAGCAGGCAAAGGAGATGTCAGCAAAGGCCCACACAGAGGAAGCTCACACACTTTCCCATAGGAAAGCCTTTAAGGCCCTCCCTCAGAGGCTATTTACTCTCACTTTACAAACAATATTACCAAGCTTATTTATCTAGTTTCGAAGCCTAGGGCAGAATAGAAAAAAGATATTAGGAAGAAAGCTGTGGGAGAGGGGCTCCTTACAACACACTGAAATACTGACTGCAAAACAGAGACAGCTGTCAGCGTAATGGGAAGGAGGAAACAAAAATTATAAAAAGAAAACAAAGAACTCGAAGCACAGCTGAATATAGGGTGTGGGGGCAAACACTTCACTCACCCAGTAAGACCTTGGGCATCACTATATTATAGCACAGTGTAAGGAACCAACATCCAAAATGCTATCCCTTGTCCTCAAGAAAGGGATCAGTCAACTTAGCACCTGAGCTAGGTAATTGGAAGGCAAGCAGAACAAGTCACACCTGCTTTTACAAAAGGACAAAGCATAAGAGACTCTTAAAAACTGAGAACAAACTGAGGGTTGATGGGTGGTGGGAGGGAGGGGAGGGTGGGGGATGGGTATTGAGGAGGGCACCTTTTGGGATGAGCACTGGGTGTTGTATGGAAACCAATTTGTCAATAAACTTCATACAAAAAAAAAAATAATAAAAAGAGCATATCTGTCCTTAAGGGATTGAACACATAATTATTAAGAAAATGATTCATTTTCTAAGGAACTCTCATGATGGCAGTTATAATGTATTTAAAAATCTAGATGAAATAACTATTGACTATTTACCCAATGAAAACAAAAACAGTAATTTGAAAAGATGCATGTAGGGGCGCCTGGGTGGCGCAGTCGGTTAAGCGTCCGACTTCAGCCAGGTCACGATCTCGCGGTCCGTGAGTTCGAGCCCCGCGTCGGGCTCTGGGCTGATGGCTCGGAGCCTGGAGCCTGTTTCCGATTCTGTGTCTCCCTCTCTCTCTGCCCCTCTCCCGTTCATGCTCTGTCTCTCTCTGTCCCAAAAAAATAAATAAAAACCGTTGAAAAAAAATTTAAAAAAAAAAAAAAAAGAAAAAAAAAAAAGAAAAGATGCATGTACCCCTATGTTTATTGCAGCATTATTTACAATAAGCCAAGATATGGAAGTAACCTAAGTGTCTATCAATGGACAAATGGATAAGGAAGATGTGGTGTGTGTGTGTGTGTGTGTGTGTGTGTGTGTACGTGTGTGTATATAATGGAATATGACACAGCACTAAAAAAAAGATGAAATCTTGCCACTTGAGACAACATGATGGACCTAGAGAGTATTATGTTAAGTGAAATAAGTCAGACTGAGAAAGACAAATACCATATGATTTCACTCAAAAGTGGAATCAAAACAAAACAAAACGATGAATAAACAAACACAAAGCAGAATCTGACCTATAAATATAGAAAAAAAAAAACTGATAGGTGCCGGAGGGGAGGAGGGGAGGGTGATGGGCAAAATGGGTAAAGAGGAATGGGAGATACAGGTTTCCAGTTACAGAATGAGTAAATTGTGAAATAAAAGGCACATTGACTATATAGAGAATATAGTCAATGGTATTGTAATAAGCATTGTATGATGACACATGATAGCTATACTTGTGGTAAACATAGCATAATACATAAAATCATCAAATCGCTATGCTGTATACCTAAAATTAATGTAACATTCTGTGTCAACTATACCCAAATAAAAATAAATCTAGGTGAAATATATATTGGGCTATAGAACCTAAACTCGGTATTTGTTTCAAATAACAAGTATATAATACCAAAGAACACAAGAGTAGTAGTTAAGAGTATCTGGAGTTTGGTCTCTCTGCTCCACCATTAACTGTATGTGATCTTGGCAAATCAGTTACTTTTCTGATACTATCTCCTCATCTGTCAAATGAAGACTCTGGAGAGATAGTTTTGAAGCATCCACTGATGTTTCCCTTCAACCTACACCCCTAATATTCTCCCTTTGCTCAGTTTGGGCATTCTGAGCCCATGGCCTCAGGTAAAAAGTGCCATCCCAGAACATAAAATGATAAAACAAGAGTCTTTCTCTGGCTTTCAGGTTTCAAAAAGCCTAAGAATCTTTTGTAGCAGAAGAACACAGGACCATGACAATGGATCTGGTAGAAAATAAGATGAGTTTATTTGAGTAATATACCCTCACTATGCAGCTAGAAATGAATTGAATCCCTGGGCCAGAGAAAGCTGGTGGGGAGGTGATGAAAACATGGATGCCGCTAGGTCCCTGTGATAGGATCTCATCCCCAGCTCCCCAGGGCTGAGCCCAAAGGAAACAACAGTGGAAAGTGTTAGTGGAAATGGAGAGAAAAAAAATATGGGACCATTTCCCATGAAGAATCCAAGATGCAGCAAGATCCCAGAGAAGAAACGGCCATGTGGGAGTGTTGAAGCAGATGGGGGATTATATAACCTTGCACAGTTTACCAGGCCCGAGCAAGTCTTGAGAACAGCAAAATGACTTCTGTATGCCCAAAAGTGGCAAACGCAGATGGGACAGCGGGGGGAACTGAAGGAGCCTTAGAGATGGGAACAGGAGGCAATTCAGCAGGGACCTGTGTTGACTGACAATGGAGGGGAGACCTGTTGAACAAGTGGCATCGCTTGCCTGTCACCAGGAGTAGAAGTCCAAACACTTTCAACCATGCCTCCTGGTATTACAGACGCCAAGGAAAACAACACAGTCAAGCTCTGGATGGAGCAGTGTTACATGAAGAAGTCACAGAGCAAGATCAGCTTCAGCCGTGGCCATCCATCCATCCCGGCCAACAGGTCCCTCCTGACAGCCAGTGCAGGACTGTTGGCTTTCACGCTCGCCTCCTGAGAAGCAGAACTAAGGGCCTCATCCCCTCACTAGAGGAGACAAATACAATACTGGGACTGGCCAGGTGCCATGTGGCACACATACTGAGCAAAATAAAGAAGCACACATTGAGTCTGAAATAGGAAAACTGATTTCCACACAAGGCTACCAACCCAGCACAAGCTGTGAGGACTCTAACTCTTGGCAAAGAAGTGTTCCAGACCTAAGGCCCATTCTTATGGGCCAAGTAGGGGTCAAAAGACTGCACTCACAAGACTTCATTTCCCAATAAGACCTAAATGGACTTCCAGACGGAAGTATGGATGTTTCAGCAGTGGTCAGCATGGCACGTGACCTTTGGGAACCCTGTAACTATCCCAGGAGTGGAGATGGGAATCCCCAAATCACCTAAGACCAAATTTCTGTGGTCCTGATGGAATGGGAACTCCAAATAAAGACTAAATTGAGTTCTAGAGAAATAAACATATTTCTTCCACATCTGTGTTTGGAGACTGAGATTCAAAGCCACGACACACTGAGACTCCACAGCTATGAAATCAAAAGATTAAACTACAGAATAAGAAGAAATAATCTGTGAATAACTTCATGCCAATAAATGTGGGAAAACTTGGATAAAAAGAATTATTGTCTAGAAACGTGTCGCAAAATTGACCTAGGAGTGGAAAGGGGATTGAAAGTCTGAATAAATTAATAATCCTTAAAGAAACTGAGATAATTGTTTAAAAATCTCTCTTCATCCAAGATACCAGCCCAACAACATAACAGATGAAAATTACCAAACTTTCAAAGAACAAATACGAGTTTCTAGAAACTGTTTTTAGGGAACAGAAAAAGAAAGCATCCAATTTAAGTGGTTATTATAACCCTGATAGCAAAAATGGACACGCACATTACAAGAAAAAAAAAAGTATACACCAATCTCACATACAAACACAAATGCAAAAACCCTAATAGAAATCCTCAGTGTATAAAAACATACTGTAACATAACCAAAAACATTTCTCCCAGATTGAAGGGATAGTTCAGATGAATCCACATTATGACAACAGATTTAAGAAGCAGAAGATGTACTGAATGAAATTCAACACATTCATGATTTTAAAATTCTTAGCAAGCTGAAAAAGAAAGTGAATCTAATAAGGAAATCTATCAAAAAGCTAAGGTAAACATCCTACTCAGTGGTGAAATTAAGAACGAAGCCTTTCTTTTGAAGTCAGGAATAAAATAGGGATGCTCACTACCACCACTTTCATCCAACACAAATTTTATTAAGTAAGAAATTCTATAGGCAAACTATTGGAACAGATAGGAGGGTTCAGAGAGATTATGGGATAGTCAACACATTAAAACCAATAGGGTAATAAGCAATTAAAAATGTAAGTAGAAAAAATATCTCATTCACAAAAGCAATAAAATCTGTAACACAGGTATAGTGTGTGTAGTTAAATATTATAACACTATGATTAAACCTTACAAGTTCTCATCTTACTTGACTTAGCAGGATTTGACACAGTTACCATATTCTTTTTTTTTAAACATTTATTTATTATTGAGAGACAGAGACAGAGCATGAGCATGGGAGGGACAGAGAGATGAGGAGACACAGAATCCAAAGCAGACTCTAGGCTCCGAGCTGTCAGCACAGAGCCCGATGCAGGGCTCAAATTCATAAACCTTGAGATCATGACCTGAGCCAAAGCTGGACGCTTAATCAACTGAGCCACCCAGAGGACCCCAGTTACCATATTCTTCTGGAAACATTTTCTTCACTTGGTTTCTGAGTCCTCATATACCTTCTCCTAGTTTTACATCTACACCTGGCTGTCCTTCCCAGTATCTTTTGTTCATTATACCTCTTCTCTCTGCCTCTAAACAATGGTATGCCCCCAAGCTCCTTGTCCTTAAGAGATTTATTCTCCTTTCCAGCTATACTTTTTCCCCTTGTCATCTCTTTCAGCTTAATTAATTTTAAATACCTTTTGGTCACTGATGATTTCCAATATTTCTAGCCCTAACCTCCCCACTGAACCCTAGATTTAAAACTAAATGCCTATTCAATATCTCCACTTGAAAGTGTATCAGGCATCTCAAACTTAATATGTCCAAAATGAACCCCACAATCTGGCTTACCTATGGTCTTCACTACCTCAGAAAAACCAATATTCTACATTAGCTACACCCATTAAAAAACCATGGAGTTATTCTTGATTTCCCTCCCTCTCTCTCTCTCTCTCTCTCTCTGTCCCTCTATACACACACACACACACACACACACACACACACACACACACACACATTCAACCCATAAGCAACCTTCAAATTGTATGCTGAATCAGACTATTCCTCATCTCCTTATCACTATAGTTGGCCCAAGCCACCACCATCTCTCACCTGGATTATCATAATAGGTGCCTAACTGGTCTTCCTTCTTTCCCCTATAATCTATGTCCACACAGAAGGTAGATGATAATTTTAAAACAAGGTCAGATCATGTCATGCCTCTGCTCAAAACCCTCCAAAGTCCTCCCACATCACTCGGAGAGAAATCCAAAGTTTTTATCATGGCTTACAAAATGACACATCAGTAATAGTACTCCTCCCTAGGGAACATTTAGAAATTGCCTGGGGTGGGGGAAGGCCAGCATTTTGGGTTGTTATAATGGGAATGTGCTACTGGCATTTAGTGGACAAGGAAGGACAAGGTGTTGATTAGGCATCCAGCAGTTCACAGGGCAGTCCCACAAAACAAAGAAATAACCCACATCAGCTTGAATGTCAAATGTCCTAAAAGGCTTTTATATCAGTAAAAAACATTTTTACAAATGTCCGAGACCAGAATCTAACTCCATTTTATATTTAAACACAAAATATTCCCCCTCATTTATTTTCCAGGAAGGCAACTACCATGTAAACAGAGGGAAGACCATACTTCGTTTTCCTGGGAAATCCTTACTACTTTAGAATATCAGGTCAACTGTGCTATCAGCTTTTTCACCAAAAGCTGAAACACACCTGTTTCATTCTGCATTAGTAGCAGTAGCACGCAGACATGAACAGAGGATAAAAGAAATTCATTCCATTAACTTAGAACTAAACATAATGAAGCAGATACATGTGAAACACAGGAATAATGACTATTTAATTAATAAAGGAAAAGTTTTAAATATATTATGGCTAATCTATATAATTTGTAAATCTTTTAACAAAATAATAATAAATGTGTCATTAAAATTACATATGAAAGTTATTTTGTTTTGTTTTGCTCTCAAAGTGTTTACAGAGGCCTATTTCTCCACACCTTCTTGGATTACTCTTTTTTTCAGCAGTCTCATCATCTATCAGAAAAGATGGCTTCCAAGGTCTTTTTAAGTTCCAGAGACTGAATGTATCCTGACGTATGTTGAGATTCCAAGTTGGAAGACATGTGGAAGGGTTTTTCTGATACTTTTTCATTTTGTTCCGTGTTGAAACAGGAATTTATTTGGACACTACACTTCTAGAGAGGCCTAGCTCACTTTCTCCATTTCACAAGTCCTTAATTGGTCTTCATTGGTCTTAGCACACATCACCATTTCACTTGTTATTTCCTATTTCCTTTTATCATGTACACAAAAGTCTAATCCGTTCTTATTTATCCTAAGATGTATTCTAGTGCTACCTGCACTGTGTTTTCATTTTCTGGTCCCTGTTTTCATTTTCTCGTCCCTGTTTTATTTATTTTTGAGAGACAGAGAGAGACAGCGTGAGCAGGGAAGGGGCAGAGAGAGAGAGAGAGAGAGAGAGAGAATGAGAGGGAGACACAGAATCAGAAGCAGGTTCCAGGCTCTGAGCTGTCAGCACAGAGCCTGATGCAGGGCTCAAATCCCTGAACCACGAGATCATGACCTAAGCCGAAGTTGAACACTTAACCAACTGAGTCACCCAGGCGCCCCATTTTCTGGTCCTTCTTTTTTTTTAATTTTTTCTTTTACATTTATTTATTTTTGAGAGACAGAGAGAGACAGAGTGTGAGCAGGGGAGGGACAGAGAGAGAGGGAGACACAGAATCAGAAGTAGGCTTCAGGCTCCGAGCTGTCAGCACAGAGCCTGATGCGGGGCTTGAACCCACGAACCGTGAGATCATGACCTGAGCCAAAGTCGGACACTTAAGCGACTGAGCCACCCAGGCGCCCCTCTGGCCCTTCTTATACATTATAGCTGCATATATACCTACCAAGAACACATAACAACTTCATTGTATCTTCCAGTGAATTATGATTCAATTATAAATTACTCTCATTTATCCTTTATGTTACAAATAGGGCATTATGTTAATTTTTGACATGTGGGTTGGGAGATGATAATTATCTACGAATTTTATTTCAAGGTAGTAAAGTGGGCAAAGTATATATAATAAGAATGGAGCACTGGGTCCGATAGTATTGAAAACCACTGTCCTAACTGACCGTGCTCTGGGCTATCTCTCTGACTTTATCTCCTACCAAACCTCCATTCAAAGCCCCACCACTTTGCTGTTCCTCAAACTCCATAAAAACATTCCTGCCTTGGAGATTTGCAATGTTTCTTCCCTCTGCTAGGAATGATCTTTCCCCTTACGTGAACTGCATGGCTTGCTCCATTCTTTCAGACCTCTGCTGAAATGTCGCATTCTCCCACCATCCTTTCCTGACCACCTGATTTAAATATCTCTCCACATTTGGGCACCTGCGTGGCTCAGCTGGATGAGCATCTGACTTTGGCTCCGGTCATGATATCAGGGTTTGCATGTTCAAGCCCCACAGTGGGCTCTGTTGTCAATATGGAGCCTCCTTCAGATCCTCTGTCCCCCTCTCTCTCTGCTCCTCCCTCTCTCTCTCAAAAATAAACTTTAAAAAAATAAATATCTCTCCACACTATCAATGTCTATTCTATCCAGCATTTTTCTTTTTTATGTCACATATTGCCACCTGAGACATTACTGATTTGTTTACTCTCTGCCTCCTTTCTCTAGCACGTAAACTCTAAGAAAGCAGGAACTTCATTTGTTCATTGCTATTTCAGTGTCTTGTATAGGCACCCAAAAAAAACTGAGCAGATAGACAAATGACTTAACGGCCATACAGTGTGCTGATGTGAGCCTGGATCCAACAGGTAGGTTCCAGGCCCCTCATTCCCAATTGAGACACTGCTGCCATGCTATTAAATGCTTAGGATATTTAACGTTCGTTGAATACTGCATTTGAAGAAAAATTTCCACAACTGAAAAGTATTGGAAAGCCACTGGCCTTTCAAATTCGCAAAGTTTCAGGAACACAATAATGTACAATGTTGGTGAGGCTGTAGGGAAACAGATCAGTGTTCACTACTGGTAGGAATACAGGTGGTTCAACTTCACTGAAAGGCAATGTGAAAGTATATATCAAAAACCTTTATGGGGCGCCTGGGTGGCGCAGTCGGTTAAGCGTCCGACTTCAGCCAGGTCACGATCTCGCGGTCCGGGAGTTCGAGCCCCGCGTCAGGCTCTGGGCTGATGGCTCAGAGCCTGGAGCCTGTTTCCGATTCTGTGTCTCCCTCTCTCTCTGCCCCTCCCCCATTCATGCTCTGTCTCTCTCTGTCCCAAAAATAAATAAACGTTGAAAAAAAAAATTTAATAAAAAAAAAAAAAACCTTTAAAAATGCAGTATTTTTTAAAATGTTTACTTATTTTGATAGGGAGACAGAGCACAAGCGGGAGAGGGGCAGAGAGAGAGGGAGACATAGAATACCCAGCAGGCTCCACACTGTCAGCACTGAGCCCTACACGGGCTTGAACCCACAAATCATGAGATCTTGACCTCAGCTGAGATCAAGAGTCAGACACTTAACCGACTGAGACACCCAGACACCCCTAAAAAATGCAGTATATATAACAAATATTGTTTTATTTAAGAATATTTTCCTTTCACAGTATAGTAAGGTAAGTATTATAAACTCTAACCACAGGGATGAGAAAAGTCAGATGCCAATAATTTAAGAAACAAATAAATTATAAATCAAGAATCCCTATTGAGGTCATCAAACTGCAATCCCAAGACTTTCTCCACCATTTTTCATGATCAGTTAGTTCCCTTGATATGTTACCTAACTGCTTAAAGCTAAAAATTAAGTCACACATAAAACCTTTCAATTCTTAGTGCTAGTACAATGTTAAACACTGCAGGTACTCAATAAAACCTTGCTAGAAAGGTAAAGTCTCCATAGAAGGCACATCATATATAGAGACTATGACAGAAACTGCCCTAGTGTCTCTTCTACCCTCTTCCATTGTAATAGTACATGAACCCAGTATAGTGACTTCATTTTTCATCCTTTTTTGTAGCTAGATGTGGTCATGTGGCTAAGCTCTGGCCATTGAAATATAAGCAGAAGTGGTGGGAAAATTCAGGCCCATGCTTTTCTTATTTACACCTTCCTACTGGCTGGAATGCAGATGTGATGGCTGAACCAGCCATATTGGACCTTGAGATGACCTTGGTAATGAGGATCACAGTCAGTGAAGCAGTAAGATGGCAGGTAGAATCCCTGAGTCTGCAGGGGCGCCTGGGTGGCTCAGTCGGTTGAGCGGCCGGCTTCGGCTCAGGTCATGATCTCGCAGTCCGTGAGTTCGAGCCCTGCGTCGGGCTCTGTGCTGACAGCTCAGAGCCTGGAGCCTGTTTCGGATTCTGTGTCTCCCTCTCTCTGACCCTCCCCCGTTCATGCTCTGTCTCTCTCTGTCTCAAAAATAAATAAACGTTAAAAATTTTAAAAGTTTAAAAAATTAAAAAAAAAAAAAGAATCCCTGACTCTGCAGAACACCATATCAGTCCTCTATTACCTTTTACGTGACATTTTACAAGAGAGAAATAAACTTCTACCTTATCTAAGTCACTCTTATTTTAGGTTTTCTGATTATCTGCACCCATTAGCTGCCCAGAACAAGTTCTATTAGGACTGCCACTTACTCCCATTTCCTTGTTACTTGATATTTGGCTAAACTGATTTGGCATTGTACTGGTGACAGCCTATATGAATTATGCATTCCATTTAGCATTTTCAAAGATTCCATTGTAAATGGATATTTAATAAGCCTTTTCGCTTAACCCTAAAGAGCAATAGAATAGAGTTATGCATATAAAGCCATAATTCCATGAACTGTTTAATAATCACTTTTCAAAGTAATAATTGATTGTCAAAGACTGTACATCTAGGCAGGTCTCAACAGCATAATGAAATCAGAACAATGAAAAGTGTCTCAGCTGTCTCAATCTTTCATTTCTTCAGAACCTTATTTCAAATGATTAAGAGATGAAGAGCTTGAGACTGGAGATGTTCTTGAGGGGAAATTTGGCTGAAATGACAAGGTCTAGCTTTATTATAATCTTCTATTGTGTGTCTAATAAATTTGCAGTAAGCCAAGCAAAGAATGGGAATTTTATTTACTGCATTATCTGTGAGATCTACAGAGAAGATGACTTACCAATTTAAAAGGTGTAGAAGGGGTGGAGGGTGCAGGGGATTTTATTTACTATCAAGACTGGTCAAATTTGATAACCAGTATGCCAATTAATAGTTGGCCACATGATCATGACAATCCTGCATCCTTACTTAGATAATATCCAAAGCATTATCTTTTGGGAATTCCTGGTAAGGCCACTGACACACTTCATTCTCTCAAGTCGAGAGTTCTCAACAAGACCCCAAACCACCACAGATAATAAAATTTCAAATATGTAAAAGGTTTCCCCAAAAAAATGGGGACTCAACCTAACTGGACTAAAAAGAGAAAGTGTTGTGGGTATTCTTTCACTTTGAGAATAGCTAAATGATTTAAAAATAAAATAAATAATGTAAAATAAAGCTAATAAGATGAAGTACAAGTGGGTCAGTCTGTTACTCTGCCTTTAGTTGACATGAGAGATGACAGATAATGGAGATTTTATCATTTGTTCATATTAACGCCAACTTAAGTTGGCAGAATCAGTGGTACTTGGCTGACTGTAACTGACTAGTGACTATATAATCAACTACTAGTGTCATCAATACCTGTAATTCATCCCACCTCCAGCTTTTAATGTTATGACTCAGTGTGGATCTTAGGTACCCAACCTGAGTCCCATCTCACACCCGCCATCTCTACCATCACCACAGGGCTCTATGAGCAGCAAATCGTTGCTTCTTGGTCTAAAACTGCTGAGCTCAGAGGTCACCAGGATGGCCATCCCTGAATGGGAGAGTGATGGTCTTCCCACTAATGCAGTCATCACAGAAATCTGAGATGGGAAAAGTCACGGTGAGAAAAGATTCTGGATACCTGGGGTCTAGGTATTAAGATAGTGAAGGAAAAAAGGTAAGAGACGATGGGGGGAAAGAAAGAAAGTGCTATCAACATGATGTAATAAGAATGAAGACAATTCTAGTCCGGCTGTCAGAAGAGCTGAAGGGATCCAGTCTCCACTATGCTAATTAGCTGCGTGGCCTTGCAACAGTCACTTTCTCTCATTGGGTCTCAGTTTTGTTATGTAAAATCCATAGTTAATTAGGTCATCTTCCAGCTCCAGGCACTATTCCAGTGAAAAATGAGAGTAAGGAAAAACTATGGAAAAATTTATCACCGAGACTCTAACAGTTCCTTTCCATATAATAAAAACACAAAGTAAAATATGTAAAAAAAAATTTATTAAATGAGACTATATTTAGTAATTTAGATGTTATATATATATTTTAGTTTCAATACAATAAACTAAAAATTTAACCTTTCTGTACTGTGCTTTATAAAAACTCATAGAGATAAGAAATATGACAGATTTTGTCAAGTCATTCTTTTCCACTGTGGTGAGACCAGGATTCAGTGCATTTTGTAGTGGACTAGGGAAACCAGGTACCTGTAAAATAATATGCCCCCAAAATGAAATACATATTCAGTACAACTAGATAATGTGCCGCACAGTCTATTAGGCTGCCTGGATTTGGGATGAGAGATGTTCAGACATGATTGTGGTTTGCTGGTTCTTGAGATTTTGATTTTACTGTCAAAACTGTTTATCTACCCATCCTTAAAATTCAATGTTTACCTATTATGCTTTAAAACAAGAATTGTAAAGAATACAGCTGCCTAGCTTCAGGCTGTTTACAGCTACAGAATAAGAGACTTAAATCACAATCAAATACTATGCTTTTCAGTAATAAAAATAAATGGTTTCCATGTACAATAAGTCAACATGTAACCCAACTAGGATATTCCGGTATTTCAATTTGCTGTCAAGGCGGCCATATTACTCTAGGCCCTCAATTTCAAAAAACTGTTTTAAATTGTATAAAGTCTCTCCTCTCACTTTACACAAAATAGATGAAAATCATGACTTGAAGATATCACAAAAATTACCCCTAAAGTGGACTAAAACCATACAATGTTAAGGTGGCAAATAGTGCTGGATTTTAAGTATGCAACTTCTCAGATAATGCCCACTTCATCTCCTACGGAAAGAAAGTCTAAGCCCTTGGACCAGTCGTTAAAATTTTAAAGCATCTAAAAACGTCTACATCAGGAAATCAAAATTTAAATTGCGCTATGTGTTGAAATAACAATCCACAGAGGGGAAATGCTTTTATCATAAATATCCAAATAATTGTACCTGAAACAGTCAGAAAAGGCAATTATTTTGCCAACATGTTTCTTCACTTCTCCTCATAGTACTTAAACCCTGGTATATGTGAAAATGGATCAAGATTAAAATGCATTTGTCCTGTAGAGTTTAAATTGAGGTACGTTACCATACAAACAAGCAAAAGAAAAATTATTACCGTGCAGCATCTGTGTTAAGAATCAGAAAAAAACACATCTGAGTTCTACACTAAATTAGCATTTCATTTTTCAAATAACTTAGTATTTCAATCTTGAAAGAAAATCCTCATGGAAAATAAACTGCATTTGTATCCAAAAGAATAAGTTTATTTTGAAGGAACAACTTCCAACTCGGTTCAAAATCATTGCTACAATCAAACTGACTAAAGAAACAGTAATTTTCCTTCAAAAACTAATATAATATTTTCCATCTTCTAAAAATGAATGTAAATTAAATATATAAGTATTTGGTATTTGTTGAAAGCACCCAAATCTGAGAGATTTAAAACTTCACAGAGGTGTAAATCAAGAAATCATTATATCATTTGTACTAGCCTAAGCCCGTTCTGTCTATGAGGACAACAAAGTACTGCACAAAGGGAATGTGTAAGAGAAAGATGTAATAAGTGTGTCTATCATTGTGAATAGAAAAGATCTGTCCAAACTAGTCCCTCCCAATTGTATTATGTCATCCAAACAATATAAATTGTTTTTCTTGGCCCAGATCCAGGTAGGTTCCTTAATTTATACCTCCAATGAACAAAAATTTATTCCTAGGATAGGAAAAGTGAAATTTGAAAAGCAAAGAGCCAAGGAAATGTTTAAATATTATGAAATAATAAGCAGCTATTTAAAGGAAAAAAATAGAAGCTGTACATATTGAAATACGTCAAAAAGTAAGTTGCAGAATAATGTACACCATATGTTCTTATTTTTATGAAGAGAAAACCCTGTTTATGTGTGCATGTATGTGTGCACATTTGTACTAAAATATTAAGATAAGTGTAGAAGAATAAACAACAATAAGCATTGGTTACTATGGGGAGCTAAGGAGGACTTAGAAGAGAATATATTGTTTCCTTGTGTCTCTTCTTACAACTTATAAAAAGAAGCATATAGACTCTGATAACATTTCAGTTTTTATTTTGAGATAACTGTAGACTCATATTCACTTGTACCAAATAATACAGAAATATCCTTTGTACTCTTTACCCCTTTCACCCAATGGTAATATGTGCAAAACTGTAACACAATATCACAACCAGAACACTGGCACTGCTACAGTCGATACAAACATTCCCATCACCACAAGGATTTCTCATGCTACCTTTCTAAAGCCACACTGACCTCTTCCCACCCTACCTCACCCTAAGCCTGTCCTTAACCCCTTGCAACCACAAATCTGTTCTCCATTCCTATAGTTTTGTCCTTCTAAGAATGTTGTATAAATGTAATTATACAGTCTCTAATGTTTAGAGATTGTTTCTTCTGGGTTTTTTTTTTTTTTTTTTTTGGTGGTGGTTTTTGTTTGTTTGTTGGGAAGTTTGTTATTGTTTCTGTTGTTGTTGCTGTTTTTCAGGGAGTTTGTTATTGTTGCTGTTGTTGCTGTTGCTTGCCTCAGCATAATTTTCCGGAGATTCATCCAAGTTGTAGGTATCTTTCTTTTTATTGCTGATTAATATATCTATTTACCCCATGAAGGACATCTGGGTTCTTTCTAGTTTGGATTATTAAATAATAAAATCTGCTATGAACATTCATCTCAGGTTTTTGTTTGAATGTAAGTTTTCATTTCTGTGGATGAATGTACTGCTTTGCCTGTACCCCACAAATTTTCACATGTATTTTTAAACTTGGTTCAATGTCTTTTTTTCCCTGAGACTTCCTTATTGATCCATGGATTATTTAAAACTGCATTGTTGGGGCACCTGGGTGGCTCATTTGGCTGAGGTCCAACTTTGGCTCAGGTCATGATCTTGCCCTTCATGAGTTTGAGCCCTGCATCCGGCTCTGTGCCAACAGCTCATAGCCTGGAGCTTGCTTCAGATTCTGTGTCTCCTTCTCTCTCTGTCCCTCCCCTGCTCACACTCTGTCTTTCTCTCCCTCTCAAAAATAAATAAACATTAACAAAAATTGCATTGTTTAGCTTCCAAACATTTGGAGATTTTCCTATTATTGTTCTGGTATTAATTGTTAGTTTTATTCCATTATGGTCAGAGAATAACACTCTGTATGATTTCAATTCTTTTAAGTTTATTGAAGTTCACTTCTATGGTCAAGATATGGTCTTAGTATATGTTCCATGGACAATTGACAAGAATATGTATTTTGTTATTGTTGGGTGCAGTGTTATATGAACATCAATTAGATTCTGAAAGTTGATGGTGTTGTTGAGTTCTTCTCGGGGAATTTCTAATTTTTCTATTAGTTGTTAAAAGAGGGATGTTGAAGTCTTCAACTATAATTGTAGATTTCCTATTTCTCCTTTCAGTTTTTATCTGTCTTTCAGCTCTGTTATTTGGTGCATACACATTTAGGATTGCTTTGTTTTCTTGGTGAATTGGCCCTTTTACCATATTGGAATCCCCTCTATGTTTCTGGTAATTTTCTCTGTTCTGAAGTCCACTTTATCTGAACTTAATATAGCCACTCCTGATTTCTTTTAGTTAATGTGTGCATGATATGTTTTTTTCATCTTTTATTTTCAACCTACCTATATCATTATATCGGAAGTAAGTCTCTTGTAGACAAAATATAGTTTGGTTATGTATTTAATTACTTGCCAATCTCTGTCTTTCAATTGGTGTATTTAATCCATTTATATTTAATGTAGTTATTAATATGTTAGAATTTGAAGCTGTCAGTTTTTGTTTTCTTTTTTCTGTTTTTATTTCTCTGTTTTTTACCAGCCTTCCTATGAGTTAACAGATTTATAATTCTATTGTGATTTATCTATAGTGTTTTTTGAGTGAATCTGCTTGTATGGCTTTTTTAGTCACTATCCTAGGCATTATGTTATATATACATAACTTATATATACCAAGTCTACTGATATTGTCAATTAGAGTGAAGCATAGAAACTTTACCTCTTTTTATGTCTTTTTACCATCTCCTATTTGTAATTGTCTTACATTAAATTAAATTTCCTCTACACACATTTAGAATCACATTAGACAGTGTAGAGCCTGTCTAATGTTTAGCATGAAATATCAAACAGAGGAGAAGGCAAGTCTGTTGTATTTAGCTACAGTTTTTGTTTATTGTGTTCTTCCCTCCTGGTGTCCTTTTTTCTAATCATTTCCTTTCTGTTTAGAGAACTTTTTTAGCCATTCTGTAGGGTAGGACAGCTAGTGACAAATTCTCTGAGAATGCCTTGATTTCCCCTTCAATTCCTGAAGAATAATTTCACTGGACATAGAATTCTGAGTACACAATGCTTTGCTTTCAGCACTTGAAAAATATTGTGCCCATTCCTTCTGGCCTCCATGATGTCTAACAAGTAACCAATTGTCATTCAAGTTGTTTTCCTCTATAGGTAACACTTGTTTCTCTCTCACTGCTTTAAAGGTTTTATTGGGTTTTTTTAATGTTTTTTTGTTGTTGTTGACAGAGAGAGAGAGAGAGACAGACAGACAGATCATGAGTCAGGGAGGGGCAGAGAGAGAGGGAGACACAGAATATGAAGCAGGCTCCAGGCTCCGAGCTGTCAGCACAGAGCCCAACACGGGGCTCAAACTCACGGACCGCGAGATCAGGATCTGAGCCAAAGTTGGACACTCAACCGACTGAGCCACCCAGGTGCCCCTATTGTTTTTTTTTCATTTTCAGAAGTTTGACAATTATATTTTGGTGTGGATCCTTTGGGTTTCTTTGGTTTGGGGGTTACTCCGCTTCCAGGACCTTGATGACATAAAGTTAGATCTTTTGTGATAGTCTCATAGGTCCTGAAGTTAAGTACACTTTATTCTCAGTCTATTGTCTCTCTGTTGTTCAGATTGAGTAAGTTGATTGTTCCACCTTCAAATTCACTGATTCTTTCCTCTGTCCTCTCCATTCAGTTGTTTAGCTATCAACTGGGGCTTTATTTCAGTTATTGTGCTTCCAGTTCTAAAATTTTCCTTTGGTTCCTCTTTACAGCTTTGATTTCTTTAATGAGACTTTCTATTTCTCTGTCAACTCTTTCCACTTTTTCATTTTTTCACATGTGCTCATATTTACTCACTGAAGCCTTCTTTTTGAGGGCCACTTTATTCTAACATCTCTGTTATTTCAGTGCTGGCATCTGTTATCTTTTTTTCTTTCAAGTCAAGATATTTCTGGTTCTTAGTATGACAAGTGATTTTCTACTGAAACTTGGACATTTGGGTATGTGTTCTGAGACTCTGGATCTCATTTAAACTTCCTATTTTAGCTGGCTTCCTATGGCATTGCTCTAGTAGGGGTTGTTGGGGGAGGGCACAGGTTCCAACTTGGTCTCTGTTGACACCAGGGGTGCAGGCTTCCTTATTATTGCTGGGTGGGAGTAGGAGTTCTGGCTCCCACTAGGCCTCTGCTGATACCATTCTAGTTATAAGGGATAGGGGTATCTCATTATTGTTCCCCACATGGCCCCAGTGATACAGGGAAAGTGGAGAGGGCAGCCTCTTCACTGCAGAGCAGTGTTCAAAGTCCTGACTTTCCACTGACACCACCTCAGTGGGGAGAAAAGTTGGGGTAACTTGTTATAGCTTAGTGAGATTGAAAGGCCAGGATCCCCATTCAGCCTTGGCTGGTATAGGTGGGGATGGGGTCATAGGCTTTTTTTCTGCTGTTTCTGGCTAGAGGAGCACAGTTATTGTCTAAAAGTTATGTCTTTCTAGGCTGCCCCTTTCTTGATCCCTTGGCTAACGAGAGCTGGCTTTTGCTGGAGCTTTTACTGCATCCACTGGCATTCCTATTTTGCCAGCATCCTTATATCCAAGTCTGGAGGATATAAGGCAAAAAGAAAGCCCTAGAAAGCATCACTATGTGATTCCTCAGAACCCGAAGTTCCTAGCCAGTCTGTCTTCCTCTCTCCACCTTTTGGAGTATTCTCATGTTTGTCTTATACCTAGTGCACTTAGTTGTACAGGAGAAATAGGAGAAAGTACATCTATTTCATCTTCCCTGAAGTGGAAGTAGGCATAGATTTTATGATATAACATTTGTGAGCTACACATAATTTGTTCATAAAAGATCTTGGAACATGAATTCTTTCTTACCTAGGTCACGTGAAGCCATTTTTCTTTGTGCTTTGTGGCAAAAAGCAACTATACATGAAAGAAGCAAGGATGGGCTGGCTCCTTCTTTCTCAATTAATGTCCAGAAGGTAGTCTCTGAACTCCAGTCTCATATAATTAGAATGTATGTTGTGAGTGATTGATGCCTCAGTAAAACAAACACAGGGCCATATAACATTGCTATTCCTCCTACAATGGTGTATACATACTGTTTAGGCCAGTGGTGCTCAACGTGGGAGGCATGGTGCCCTACTCTCCAGGGTCTCATTTGGCAATATGTAGATACTATGACTGTCATGACTTGGGCAGGGGATGAGGAAGGGAAGCAAGAGGATTGTGCTACTGGCATCTAGTGGGTAGAAGCCAGGGATAATCCTTAACAACCTACAATTCACAGAACAGCCACCCACAACAAAGAATTATTTACTCCAAAATGTCACTAGTGCCAAGGATGAGAAAACTTGACAGCTAAGTGAATCTTCAGGTATTCTGTGCAACTTTTGGTCTATGTAATTGTGAAACTCTGAATGCTAGGTGTGGAATGGCCTTGCCCAAGCTCTAAACAGAGACAACACACTCTGCCAAGACTGTCTTTTCCTCTGGCTTTCCCTCTAAGAATTGCTGTGTGACTCCAAATTAAGACGTCTAAAGCGAAGAACCATATTCCTTGCTCATCCTCGAAAGTATGTTGTTTACATAAATTACAAATGTTTAAAACAAATGTCCTTATTCTAATCTTATGAATTTTTAAAATCAGAATTTAGACATCACTTTTACACTTGCATTGTTATTACTATCCATCACCTACGTAACCAGCCACAGCCATTTCTCACCCTAATAAAACTTTTGAAAGCACTTTGATTCAAAATAATGCAAGGCTCTGTCTTCTGGAATCGTTTGGTTGGAAAGGCAAAACTTCAAAAGCAAGAATGAAATTGCTAAAGCACTAAAAAAATCACAAAAGCACTAAAAATCAATGTAACGGAAAGCAGGGATGAGACTGGGGCACTTGATACTGGCTAAGTCCTATAACACAGTGTCAGCACCCCTTGCTCCTGAACTCTGATGCTCCAGGCCACTCTCCTACATTAAACAATTCAGGTAACTGAAAGCACCAAAAAAGGATACACAAGACAAATGGAATACCACAAAGAACAGAACTCACTGTCCCAGTATTCATTCATCATTTGATACTCTTTCTTCTTATATTTTATTCTATTTGAACCCTTCAAAATGTACTCTATCTTATGGCCTGAAAGCAACTTTTCCCAACTGTACGGGACCTCTGAGCCAGTTTCTAATATGGGCCCCTCTTTATGTCAAGTACCTTGACTAATGTCACAGAGTTACTTCTTACGGGGGCAGACACTGAGAACTTTTTTGTCTTTTCTTAAAGGTTCTCCAGTGCACATCCCTGATTCTTTTTTCTGTGAGACCCACACAAAACCCAATTAGAAATCCCCAAGCAGCCACGCTGATCTTGTTGAGTAACTGTGAGGAGGTGTGGGTCTTAGTTGAAAACATTTGTCCTACTCTGCTGACAAATGTTAGGTCAAAGACGACACTGAGGACTCTTGTCCTTACATGTTTTTGTTCCCTAATAGGCTTTATGATCACATTCCTTAAATGACAGCCAGAGTGTATTTTGGTACTGAAACTATTTTAAAGACACAATGTGGCAGCAGTATTCTGTGTACAAATAACAGGTCTGGCACTGCAGCCAAGGACAGTAACGGAATCTTCTTCCCTCTTACAGTCATCCTCATTGCCATTCTCAAAAAAAAAAAAAAAAAAGTCTCTTTTTTCTTTTTTCATCCCCTCCCCACCACTCCCCCCCTTCCCTCCCTCCCACCCCCCTCTGTCTTTCTGTGGGACTCAGATTCCCTTGTTATTATTTTTGCTTTGAATGTCTCTGCCAGAGTAAAGTCTATATAATGGACAAAATATCTTAACCCATGACCCTATTTGGCTTTGCTCCCTCCTGGGGACATATCACAATCAACAAACGGACAGTTCTGGCATGCTTCGAGTCCAGTGTCTGGGGTGTGACCACCTGGGGTAGAATCCCAGCTCTGCCATTCCTTAGTTTGGGACAACTGAGACAGTCCTTTAACATCACTAAAGCTAGGAAGCCTCTTATGTAAAATGGGGCTCTTATGGGTATCCACCTGATGAGGTTGTCAAGGCAAAATGCACACAAACTCTGTTTCCTTTTGCCTGGCACACAAGAATCACTAATAATCTCTTTAATTGGCTAGTAAATTTTTAAAAATATTTTAAGAGAGTGATTGTCACTAAAAAAAAACAACACAGAACTCTTACTAATTCAACTTCTTAGTAGTAATACATCGATGTGCTCTGGATAAACATTCACTGCTAATGCTAAGCCATAACAGAAAAAGCCTGAGTTTTTCATATAAAACATCTGTTATTTCAATACTAAATAATCACAAAGACTTTGAAAGGTTACCAGTGATGTATTACTCAGGTCTACAGCTAATCTTTGAACTAATTTTTGAAATAACCTCTCAATTTCTCCCACTGAAAAGACTGTACCCTCCCGCAATGAAATATTAAAAAATTCAAATTCGAAATTCAAAGCACTTGCATAACACCCCAGTGTTTAGTCTAGCTTGTCTTGCTTATACCACACCACACGCACTTAAATCTATAATGAACGTCTCCTGAAGCAGCATTTACCCAGAAGAAATACTACCCTGCGGCTGGTTTACCTACTTCCATTTTCATGTCGTAGTGCTGGCCGAGGACACTCTGTATGAGCTCTTTGATGGTCCGGTCGGAGGCCAGCTGGGCCTCAGACTGCAATGAGGCGATGACCTCCTCAATGCACGTCGGGATCACTCGCACCTGCTGCGGGGCCTCCAGCGAATGGCTGGGCGCGATCCTCTCCCGCTGGCTTTTGGACACTGGCCGCGCGCCTTCCCGCGGCAGGCTGACGGAGCCCTCACCCAAGGACGGGGTGCGACTCCTGGCTCTCCACAGCCGGCTGTACGCCTCCGCATCGTCCTCCTGGCTGGAAATGGAGCTGCCCTTCCTCGGATTGGCCAAGAGGGCCTCTGCGAGCGGAGCGGTCTCCCGTTTCGCGTCGCCCTCTCGGGCCGGGTGCAGGACGGGCTTGGAGGCCGTGGGCCGCGGGTTCCTTGGGCCCCGGCGCGGCCCGGGCCTCTCCCTGGGCGCGGGCGGCGGCATCAGGACCACCGGTCTGGACGTGCCGGCCCTGGAGGCGATGACCGGCGGCTTCTTCAGGGGCCGGTGCCGGAGGAACGCGGAGCTCCGCAAATAGAAGTCCTGGGGGCGAAACGGCCGGGTCTTCCCGGGAGTGGCCGCCTCGCTGGGGCCCGGGGGCCGCGCTGCGCCTCGGGGCGCCTGCTGCGGGAGGGCCGCAGCGGGGGTCGTAGGGCTTTTAGCTCGAGGGGACCCTGATGGCTTTGGGGGTCCAGCGCAGGAAGCGCTGCCCTTCTCCCCAGGACGCGCAGGGCCAGGGGCCTGGAGGCCCAACACTGGGCCTTCATCCACAGCCGGCTTGGAGGCCAACTTCTGCTTGAATCGGAGAAAGTCCTTTTTAGTTTCCTGGCGAATCTTCTCAAGCTCTTTAAAGATGCATGATTCTTCTTTGTATTTCAATCCAAAATGCTTTGAAATTGCAGACATCTTGACTAATCTGTCCTGTGAAATAACAATATATTGTATCATATATATATGTATGTATATAGTATGACCCTATTGTATGACTATATAACAAAACTCACGTTGATATATGCAAGACCAGCTCAAAAACCCTCTCATGGTAGAATACTTGCTGTGCTCCAGAGGCACAAGTGGGCAGTATTAGTTTATATCATTTTAAATCCAACTATTGGCCTTTTCAAAGGAACCATGAAAAACCTTTAGAGCAGTTAACTTTTTTACAGTGGAATTTCTGAAATGCCTATTGGATTTATTTTAACAATTCTTTAGACTATAATATAATGTCCCAATTCCAGACAAGGGAGACAGGCATCTAAAGAAACCCTGCTAAGAAAGAACAGAGGTCATCAACTGAGGCATGGATCTAGCCCACAAACATATTTTTCAATTGCTCCAAGTTTTTCAAAATTATTAATTTGTACCAACAATTTTAAGTTGAGAGATTTTCATATGAAATTCCAGATTTGCAGTTTGGAGTGAAGGGGTGGGGGGTAGGGAATGAAGACTCCGGCAGTGCAAGGTCCAAATCCCTACTCCTGAGGAAAGATGGCAGTTTCCTCTTCCTTCTCCAACTAACTGGTCCTGAGTGTCTCCATCCCATACCCAGCCCATTTCCCTCAATATGTCTCCTGAACTACAGTGGACTGTATGAAGGAAGAGAGGCGATCAGCCACAAGGTAGCCTGTAGCAGGATCATGAGGCCTTGAATGCCAAGTGTTTGTGCTTCTGTTGGCTACTGAAAACCATTCAAAAACTTTTAACAGAAAAGTGGCTTGATAGGATCTGCTGCTTGGGCAATACTGAGTGAGAAATAATAAAGGGAGAGAGGCAAATAAGAACCTGCACAGCTTGAGCATAAGGCCTGGCCTTGGTAGCTAGCAGCGTGAAAAGAGAGACATAACAAGGTAAAACTGATGGGATCTAGCCAATGAGAAGGAATAAATAGGAGCAATTAAAGATCCTTCCTAAAATAAGAACTTTGAACCATCTTGATGAAGTCTGGGTCATAGCCAAGTACATAATAAAGCTTCTGCTATTCAGTAACTTGTACACTTAAAGATGGTTAAGATGGTAAATTTTATGTTATGTGTATTTATTATCACAATTAAAAAAAAAAAAACCCTGCTATTCAACAGGGCCAGTTCATGTATGATCATAAGTGGATTTTCAGATCCTGAGAGCTCTGAGGTCATTAACAAAAGCCAGGCTAACAAGAAGTGTAAACAGAAAAGGGCCCAACGACAGACTCTGGGGCACACGCATCTGTGGGAGGTGGGATGAGCAGGAGCAACAGAGAAGAAAATGGGGAGAACAAAGTTCACAGAAGCCAACAAGAGGAGAGTTTTAAGAAATAAGGGTAAAATACGAAATGATGAAATAATAATAATAATGAAAACAAAAGCAGAAAAAAATGAATTGAAAAAACTAATTTGTTTTAGTTAATTTGCCTAAGGCCAAGGCTCTTTGGGAAAAAAATACTAAAGCAGAAACATCTCTGGAATATCATCATTATTTGCAAATATGATTGTCTACCTGGAAGATCTAAACATCAAAGAACTATTTAGAATTACAATAGATTTCTGCAAGGCATTTAAACTTTTTTAAATTTTAGGGGCGCCTGGGTGGCGCAGTCGGTTAAGCGTCCGACTTCAGCCAGGTCACGATCTCGCGGTCCGTGAGTTCGAGCCCCGCGTCGGGCTCTGGGCTGATGGCTCAGAGCCTGGAGCCTGTTTCGGATTCTGTGTCTCCCTCTCTCTCTGCCCCTCCCCCGTTCATGCTCTGTCTCTCTCTGTCCCAAAAATAAATAAACGTTGAAAAAAAAAATTAAAAAAAAAAACTTTTTTAAATTTTATACAAAACCCAATTAACTTCCTTTATACCAAAATGATCCTTTAAAAACATAGTGATAAAATTCCATTTGTGTTTTTTTAGAAGAGTATCTAGCAATGAACATAACAAGAAATGTGCTGAAACTGCATGAATACATTTTTAAATTTTTACTAAAGGACACAGAAGAAAGATTCTACTAAATAGACAGTTACTGTCCCTTGGTGAAAAAATCAAATATTATAATTATATCAGATCTTCCCAAAATACTGTATTGGTTTAATGCCATCACAATCAAAATCTAAAAATTATATTTTTGAAATCTGAAAAATAATTCTGGGTTCATTTGAAATAACAAACAGGATAGACAGGCAAAGTTTTGAAAAAGAGAAATGAGGGAGCACTTTTCTAACAAGACAATTAAAACTTATACAGATATAAGAATTAAAACTGAACTACGACTGCTAGAATCATCAGGTAGACTGAGCAAAAGAATTAAAAACAGTATGAGTTATAGTGTAAAGACAGCATTAAATTGTCAAGAAAAGAGTTATTCAATGAACTGTGCTGAGGCAACTGGTTGATTATTGGGGGGGGATTATATCTCATTTTAAGCCATGTACCAAAATAAGATGGATTTATGACTAAATGTAGAAAATATTTTCTTATTTTACTTTGCATTTCTTTTTTTTTATGTTTTTATTTATTTATTTTTCATAGAGAAAAAGCACAAGCAGGGAAGGGGCAGAGAGAGGGAGGGAGGGAAAGAGAGAGAGAGAGAGAGAGAGAGGAGGGAGACAGACTCCACAGTAGGCTCCAGGCTCTGGGCTGTCAGCACAGAGCCCGACGCAGGGCTTGAACTCACAAACTGTGAGATCATGATCTGAGCCCAAGTTGGCCTCTTAACTGAGCCACCCAGCTGCCCCTGCATTTCTTTGCTTATCATCTTATCCACCTTCTTGATTGGGCTTACATTAATTCATAAAAACATTATCTTTATAATTAGATTTCTTCATTTACCATGTATTATGGGCAATATGAATAAAACATCCTATCTAGCCTCTAAATATAGTCATGTTGCTTTTAATCTCTAATATCCGCTGTTGATTCTCAATCAGAAGACCCTGTTACATGGCAGAGGGCTCACCTCATCAACAGGCTTTCTTTCTCTACCCGTCTCCACCAATGCCTAGACCTCAAACAGTTCAGCTCTATCCAGAACCAGATTTCACATTAAAAAATGAAAATAGGGGCACCTGGGTGGCTCGGTCAATTAAGTGTCCAGCTCTTGATTTCAGCTCAGATCATGATCCCACGGTTTGTGAGATCCGCCCCACGGACCTGTCCACGCGGAGCCTGCTTGGGATTCTCCCTCTCTCTTTTTCTCTCAAAATAAATTAATAAACTTTTAAATTTTTTTAAAAGAAAGAAAAAGTGAAAATAATATGCTGTTGCCTCTTTCCTGTCCTATAGTATATGAATATTAGAAATGGTTTCTAAAACCCTTAAGGAAGTTTCTCTTTTTAAAAAATGCTGCATAATCCTCCTCATAGTGTTTTGGCTATTATTGTTTGCACAGGTGGTAATATGCTCACACTGACACCATCTGCATTTCTTCCTACAAAAGACTGAAAGGCAGTAACTAGAAGAGAGCACAGAACAGAAGCACATTAATACCTGATGAGAATCTGACTTGACTCTCCCAATGCACTTCCCTTTTGTTTCTTAGTTCCTGTTTTGTATTCCCTTCCCAACTTCTCTCAGGCCCTTGGTTTACTATTGAAGTTTATCAAGTGTTCATTGTTTAACATTTCTCAGTACATTTCCTTGAATTCTTCATAGGAAAGTTGCTCTTCAAGTGTAAAAATAAACCAATAGGATATAGAACTTCTAATTTGACAGTAACTTCTATTGTATTTTCAAGGTAGGTGGTATCGCAATGCTAAATGGGCCAGTCCATCAAAACTTGGTGCCTTTCTTCTTCTCACCCACCCCTCAACATTACAAAATATGTGAAATAACTTTTAAACATCCAATCTCATGGGAAAATAACAGGTTCTCTTTTTCTTGGTAAGCAATTTATTGAAAGAAAGAGACTAGTTCTGGTTTGGAGATTCTCAAGGAAAAATAATGTAGCTGTCCCCAAAAACCAAAGTATTAATTTACATATGGTGTCAAGCCTGCTGCTCACAATCCAGGTTAAATTTACCTTACATTTTAAGATGGACAGAATGTGCTTGAAATCTTTGCAACCTGAGCAGTAATTTTACTCTGTTTCTTTCCCAATTATTGGAGCTCTGAGCCTTTTTCTTCTTCCTCTCCCAGGAGGTTCAGTGAGGGAGTCAGAAAGACCAAGAGCCAGCCTTTTTTCCTCCACCAAAGGTATGATCAGACATGAGAAAGCTCTCCAGCCAAAAATGGCTAAAGGCCCAAAGAGAGCTAACTAGTGAATTCTCTAGACTCTGGGACAGGTTGCTATCCAATTCTTGCAGGTATGGCCATTCTTCCGATCGGAACAGAAGATCCATACTCTGCTCTAGACTTCAAATAAGGTAGAAATAAACAGAGCAGACCACCAGATAACTTGGTTCTAAGCTACATGGAACCACCTCACACAGGGAAAGGAATCCCTTCATATGTTAGACCTAGTTCATCAGATTATTATATTGAGAATAGAGCCAAAGCACCAGCTGCTTATGCGGAGCCTTGACCTCTTCTACATATGGTCATGGATACCTCAGTGGGAGGAGTGACACATTAAGGACAAGATTTAGGTTCTCTTGGGTCCATGGCCAAATATTATCACAATTCACTTCCTAAATTTCATATCAATATCAACTTCCAATGCACAACATCAGAGTTCCAAAAGAAACATCTAAGTCCAAGGATAGTCTATCACATCTGGTAAAATCTTCACATTGCAAGGAAAATAAAAATATTCTGAAAACAATTATTTGATTTTGAAGTATCAGTGGTAGAAGTGAGATCTGTTTATTCATTGATTATAATTTATGAAAAAGCTTAATAGAAAATATACAATTATTTTAACAAATTTGCTAAGAAAATAAGATAATGGTATTTTTTCTATTTTTGAAACTTTCTGTAATATTTGTTTTGCTGCCCTGAATCTTAATAATATCAATAATGGTAATCACACTTATATTGTGCTGGTTAAAAATGATACAGGAAATAGAGACAAGCTCACAAAAAGCTTTTTTTCTAAACTATTCAGAAGCCTATAGAAATTTCAATGTCTCTAAAAAACTTACTCTACTGTTATAACTAGTACCTAGAATATGCCCATAGCCTTTGTGATATACATATATACACACAAACATAAATACAGAACAGGCAATGGAACAACAAAACATTCTCCCTGCCTTTTTCTTCTCCCATGTTCTGTCTTTCTTTCCTGAACTTCCTTCATCAAATTTGCTTAAATAGCCAAAACAGGAAAACAAAAGAGTTGTATTATTATCATAATGCTTTTGACATATGACATGTTGCATGGTCTCAATTTCAAAAGCAATTTATTGGAGTTACACATCTACATCCACAGAAAATCCCCTACTAATAACAGAGTTGATAAACTCTGGGAAAAATATAAAAAACAAGTACCTGAGGATTCTTAGAAGTAAACAAAAGTAGGACTGGGGAGCAGAGTAGAAATTTGTGGAAACACTGGCCTAGAGGTAAGTTTCCAAGTTTATTGTGGCCTTTCCCTAAATGCCATCCATACTGTAAAATGGCATAGTGCAGGTGGCAAAAACTTTGATAGAAAGCTCTTCATCATTATGGCCAGAAGAATCAGAGAAAAGAGCCCTGGCAACAACCACCACTGAAGGGAAAGGGAAAAAAAATCCCAAAGGAGAGAAAGCCAGAGAAGGTAATCCCCTAATTCTATGTCTAAACCCCATCCAAGTCTAGACTGACCTCTGAACTGTGCATATGTGGAACAAACTCAAAGCAACACAACAAAGGCTTAAAGAGCTGAAGTGAGATTTAGCTGAACTTAACTTCCAATCACAAAGAGTAAGATAGAGCTTACAGTGAGTGCAACTTGTTGAATTGCCTGCCAAATGAAAAACATCAACATTCTTCAAAGGCATAAAACAGAACCCAGAATCCACACAAGAAAATATTAACAATATCCAGGATATAATTTAAAAAGTCCTCGGCATAAAAAGATCCAGGAAAGTGTGACTCATTCTCAAGGGCACAGATGTTAGTCCAGAGATGACACAGAAGTTGAAATTATTAAATGAGGACTTTAAGGCAAATATTATAACTATGCTCAGTGAAGTAAAGGGAGGTATACTAAAGATGAATAAAAAGACAGAAAATCTTAGAAATGAAAATAAATAGAAATTTTATCTCTGAAAAATATAATTCTTTCAATAAAAATTTGGCTAACAAAATGGAGATGTCAGTGAATTGCAAGATAAATCAACAGAAATTATCCAGCATTTAAAAGAGAAAGAAAAAAGCTGGGGGAAGTGGCATGGGGAACAGCCTTAGAGCCTTGTGAAGCAGTATCACCAGCTATAACATATAGGTAAGCAGTATCACAAAAGGAGAGGGGAAAATGGGATGGAAAAAATACCTAAAGAAATAATGTCTTGGGGCGCCTGCGTGACTTAGTCAGTTAAGCGTCCTACTTCAGCTCAGGTCATGATCTCGCAGTTTGTGACTTCCAGCCCCGCGTTGGGCTCTGTGCTGACAGCTCAGAGCCTGGAGCCTGCTTCGAATTCTGTGTCTCCCTCTCTCTCTGCCCCTCCCCCACTTGTGCTCTGTCTCTCTCCCTCTCTGTCTGTCTCAAAAATAAATAAAACATTTAAAACTATAAAAAAGAAGAAGAAGAAGAAGAAGAAGAAGAAGAAGAAGAAGAAGAAGAAATAATAATGTCTCAAATATGAAGAGATATAGAAATTTATGGAATCATGAAACTCAGCACATTCCAAGCAGGATAGAACCAAAGAAAACCACATGTAAGCTACTGGAAATCAAAGACGAAGATAAAATACTGAGAGCCTACAGAGAAAAACATTGTTTATAGGGAAACAATTCAAATGACCATAAACTTCCCATCAAAAACCACTGAAACGGGGCACCTGGGTGGCTTAGTGGGTTGAACATCCATCTCTTGATATAAGCTCAGGTTATGATCCCAGGGTCGTGGATCCTCACTGAGTGTGGAGACTGCTTGGGATTCTCTCTCTCCCCCTGCCCTTCTCCCATGCTTTCTCTCTCTCTCTCTCTATATATATATATATAATTTTAAAAAATTTAAAGGCAAAAAACAAAGAAACCAAAATAGTGAAAAAATATTTATAATGCTAAAAACAAAACAAAGAACTGTCAACACCAGATTATATATCTAGCAAGCATATTCTTTAAAAAATGAAGGCAAACTAGGGCACATGGGTGGCTCAGGCATCTGATTTTGGCTCAGGTCATATTCTCACAGTTTGTGAGTTCAAGCCCCGCATCAGGCTCTCTGGTGTCAGCACAGAGCCTGCTTCAGATCCTCTGTCTCCCTCTCTGTCTCTGCCCCTCCCCCACTCACTCTCTCTTTCTCAAAAATAAACATTTTTTTAAAAATGAAGGCAAATTGAAGACATAATCAGATACAAGAAAACTAAAAGAATTACTTACCAGCAGACTATAAGAAATGCTAAAGAAATTTCTTCAGACTGATGGGAAATTGTACAAGAGGAAAATCTGAATCTTCAGGACTGAATGAAGATCAGAACTGGCAAATATCTGGGTAAGTTTAAAAGGCCATTTTTTTAGTCTTTTTTTTTATTTAATTGTATGAAAATCCCATGGTATTGTTGGGGGGTTTGTATCTAGGTGTAACACATATAACAAGAACCAAAAAGACTAGGATGTGGTAGGTAAGGTAACTATGTTTGTAAGGGTTCTGCATTTTATGTGAACTAGTTCAGTATTAACTCTATACTGTTAAATGTTAAGAATGTATATTGTAATTCTTGGAGAAATAGTTTTTTAAAGTAATGCAAAGAAATGTAATGAAAAAGTCAATAGACAGTAAAATGGAACACAAAAAATATTATTAAATCTTAGAAAATATTTTAGACTAAATAATAGTGAAAATACAACATCAAAATGTATCAGGGACAGCTAAAGTAGTGATCAAAAGGAAAAGTACAGCTTAAATGCTTAAATCAAAAAGAAGAAAGGTCTAAAATTAATAACCTAAGGTCCTACATTTTAGAATCTAGAAAAAGAGGAGTAAAGTATATCCAAAATAAACAGAAGAATGTAAGTATAAGGACATAAATCAGAAAAATACTTGAGAAAATTAACAAAACCAAGAGCTGGTTCTTTAATAACATCAACAAAATTCTGAAAACCCCTACCTAAACTGTTTAAGAATACATGAGAGAGAACAAAATCACCAATATCAAGAATAGAAAAGGGCTTTTCACTACAGGTCCTAAAGATAATAAGAAAATATGATAAACAACTTTATATCAACAAATTCAACGACTTAGATAAAATGATCAAATCCTTGAAAATTTCAATTTACCAAAATTAGCATAAGAAACAGAAAATCTTAATATTACTATATGAAATAAACTTACTCATTACCAAAAATCTTACCACAAATAAACCTCCAGGCACAGATGGTTCTCTCAAACACTCAAGAAAGAAATAACAGAAATATTTTCAGAAAACAGAGGATGAAGGAACTTATTTTCTGACACTTACATAACCATAATACCAAACCTCACAAAAGCATTTATTAAAAGGAAAGTCATGTCACCAATATCCCTCATGAATATAGACACAAAAATCTTTAATAAAATATTAGCACATCATACCAAAAAAATATATTTTTAAGTATAATATATTCTGATCATATAGTTTATCCCAAGGTTGAAAAATTGATTTAACATTTGGCAATCAATATAGTTCACAGTATTAACAGAAAATGGAAGAAAAGAAAATATATGATCATTTCAATAGGTAGAGGAAAATTATTTGACGAAATCCAATACTCATGCATGATAATAATAAAGAAACAACTCTGGGCAAATATGCTTCATAGGGAACACCTTCTATCTGATTAAGAGAATTTACAAAAACCTTACAGCTTAACATTGTATTTTTCCTTTCCTACTGAAATTGAAAAGTAGGCAATAGTGCCTCAACTCTGACCACATCTATTCAACATCATGCTGGAGGTCCTAGCCATTGCAATATGGCGAGGAAAAGAAATTAAAGGAATCGATGAGAAAGGAAAAAGTAAAACAGTTCCTATTTGCAGATGACATGATTTTTAGGTCAAAAATCCCAAAGAATCTACAAAACGATTACTAGTGCTAATGAGTGACTTATCAAGATTGTAAAATATGTTAACATACAAAATCAACTGTATTTTAATATGCCAACATCAAACAATGGGAAAATAATTTCCAAAAAGACATAAAATACTTGAGAATTAATCTAACAAAAGATGTCCAAAATCTCTACACTGAACTTTACAAAACATTGCTAAGAGAAATTAAAGACCTACATAAAATTCCAAACCATGTTTGTTAACTAGAAGACTCAACATTGTTTAAACGGCAGTTCTCCCCAAATAGATGTATAGATTCTATGCAATCTGAATCAAAATTCCAGCAGACCTTTTTTTATAGAATAGCAAGCTGATTCTAAAATGCATGTACAAATTCAAATAACTTTAAGTGGTTAAAATGATATTTAAAAAAACTGGAGGACCTACACTACCCAATCTCAAAACTTACTATAAAGTACAGTAATCAAGGCAAAGGTCCTGGCAAACCATTATGCTGCATAAAGGAAGCCAGACACAAAACAGTATACCTTGTATGCTTCCATTTATATAAAATTCTAGAAAATGCAACCTATTCTGTGGTGTCACATAGTAGACCAGTAGTTGGTTGGGCGATGTAGGTGCAGTTGAGAACAGGGGTGGATACCAAAGGGAGCAGAGGAATGAAAAGATTCAGTTATAAGGAATTAAAGTTCAAATTTGGAAAAAAAAAAAAAGGTTTGGTAATCTTAATTGCAGTAATTGTTTCAGAGGTTATACACATCTGTCAAACTGTGCACTGTACACTACACTACAATACATTATACTAACTACTATCTGTACATTCTGTGCAGTTTAGGAAATATAAATTTACCTTTATAAAGCTGTAAATAGGAAAAACCAATTTACTGAACTCTTATATTTGAATGTTGCGTAATTAAAAGAACTATTGAACTCCTTTAAACTCCTGCTGTGGCAGTCAGCATAGTTTCACTGTGGATCTGTGGCCTTAGATGCTAGATAATCCTTGCATTAAGCCTACAGTGTCCCACAGCCCATCAGAGTTTTGGGGTCAAACTCAAGAAACAGCTTACTACTCCTAAATGAGAAGCGTTGACATCAGTGGGGGGGTTCACCTAATGGTGCTTAAGGTTTGTCCAAAACAACCAGCCCTTGTCAAGGGACATAGGAAAGGTCAGGGCGTTGGAAATTAAATTCCTTCCACTGTGACCTTACTCCCTCCCCACAGTCCCTCTGATTCCTCCCTGTCTTCTGCCTTCCTCACTCCTTTTCCTTTCCCTACAGCCCGGCCGTCACTATCTTTCCCTTCCACCAGGTTTTCACCCTTCCCGACAGCACCCCAACCCCTATTCCTGCCCCAATCCCTTCTTCTACACCAGCCTTATTTTCTACCATGATATTCTCAGAGATTAGTTTGGATTAAAGAAGCGGAAGGGGACACGATAGCTCCGCCCAAAAATCGCAGCCTCTACTTCCCAGAGTCCCAGAGTAAGTCACGCGCGCCCGGTCCACCTCTCACCGGCCGGTGAGGACGCCCCTGCTCCCCTGCAGGTGGCGAGAAGTTTGGCACTGCCGCGGTGTATCCAACCGGCCTTCCTGGGGCGGAGCGGCGGGGTGGGCTCCGATAGCCCCTACGGGAAGGAAGAACGCGCTCCGTTGCTCGGCAACAAGCCGCGCGTCCTACCCCGCACCGCAGCTCAGGAGCAAGGTGAACTCTTGTGGATCCCTCCGCGCTACCGGTCCCAGCCCGCGCGTTTCTGCCTAGCAGAAGCAGCTGCAAGAGCGCCGTTGGGCTCGAAGCCCTAACCCCACACTGAACGATCTTTGTTTTCCTGTGCGTGAAGTGGCTGGTCCCAAAGACCCTCCTGGACTGGAGTTTCCCACATCGCCAGTTTTGCCCTATTTAACCAACTGCTTACTTGGCAGTCATGTACATTTAAACCAATAATGCTGAACCGGGAAACTTAAAACTTTTTTTTTTTTTTTTGCTATACTTTTAAACTGTATGTCTGCACTAAATGCCAATTAAGAGTACATTTCAGGGGTATTTCCCATGCCCTGCACCTAGAGCACAACTCATAAAAAGAATCTTGAAATCAAAGGCATGAGATTCAGAATTCTGGAGAGTTCCTACTAAAATCCTGGATTCAGCATATTCAGTTTCTGATGTCCAAGATAAGAAAGGTCATAAGCAGTAGTTGGCATTATCTATTAAAGTTGAATATATCCATACTCTATGGCCCAGCAATCCCACTCCCAATAGAAATGCATGTGAATAGGCACCAAGAAACATGTACACCAATATTCATAGCAGTTTCATTCATAATAGCTTAAAACCGGTATGGATCCAAATGTCCATTAAAAGTAGTGCACATAAAAGGGTGCCTGGGTGGTTCAGCCAGTTAAGCCTCTGACTCTTGATTTCTGCTTAGGTCATGATCTCATGGTTGGTGAGATTGTGCCCTGTGCTGACGGTGCAGAGCCTGCTTGGGGTTTTCTCTCTCTCCCTCTCTCTCTCTCAAAATAAATAAATTCTTAAAAACTTTTTAAAAGTAGAGTGCTGGGGCACCTGGGTGGCTCAGTCGGTTGAGCGGCCTGCTTCGGCTCAGGTCATGACCTCACGGTCAGTGAGTTCCAGCCCCGCATAGGGCTCTGTGCTGACAGCTCAGAGCCTGGAGCCTGCTTCCGATTCTGTGTCTCCCTCTCTCTCTGACCCTCCCCCGTTCATGCTCTGTCTCTCTCTATCTCAAAAATAAATAAATGTTAAAAAAAAAAGTAGAGTGCATAAATTAATTGTGCTATATTCATAAAATGCAGTACTAAACATGAAGGGTGTGAACAACCTTCATGTATGGGAAACAACATAGATCAATCTCTGTGAGCTAAGAGGCCAAACGCAAGGAGTACACACTGTACAATTCCATCCATATAATATGTAAAAACCAAGACAGCAAAACTATAGTGTTGATGGATGCAAGCTCAGCTGATGTATTACAAAGAAATACAAAAAAAAGTAATAACCATAAAAGCCAAAGTAGTAGTCAACTTGGGAGTGGGGAAGGTGATGGTGTTTAGGCGGACACTTACAAGGAGGAGTCCTGAGGTGCTAGCACTGTTCTGTATTTTAACCTTGTTGACGGCTGCTGGAGTTTTCTCTGTGATAAACCACTATTTTCTGTTTTATTTATTTTCTTGTGTTATGTTTCACCATTGTTTAAAGGAGCCCAAAGAGAAACCAATTAAATGCCATCATGTAAATGAAAGTGCTTTGCTCAGTGCCTGGTACTTAATGGCCCTCAAACGTTTATTTTGTATTTCTCTACTTTCTACCAATGTCTATCCTTCCAAATACTCAGGCAACCAATAAATGAGATGAGGAAAGTGGCAGATAGAATCATCTGGAAGTCCTGTATGATATTTATGCTTCCCAGAAATTCAAGAGAAAAGAATGCTCTGCCGCACAATCCCCTGGTGCTGGGCCTCGGAGCAGCCCTGCTGTGGAGACAGGTGTGCTCAGCTATCCTCAGGCCTCCCTGAGGCAAGCCCCCACTAGAGGCACACAGAGCCAGGTAGGGACCCCAGCCTTGCTAACTGCGCCAGTCACTATGCTCCCCGAGTTTCTGCAACCTGCTCTGTCAAATGGAGATGATAATCTCACCTGGAAGGTTTGTTGCCTTACTCCCCAACATAAGGAACTCAAAATGGCTGCTGAGTGCCCACAGGATGAGAAGCATCCCACAGTAGATCTTTCTCTGTAGATCTCTGTAGATTTCTCTGTAGTCGCCTGAAGTTTCATTGCACCCACCACTGCCTTGTGGACTTCTTGAGGGCAGCTTCACCCTAAGTGTACAAGTAACCTTATTGTCTAAAGGACAATAAGAACATTATTTTTTATGCTAATTAAGATAATAAGCAAATAACAAAAGTGCTTAGTGCAAATTGTTCTTGGTGCCATCCTGGATGCTGCATAAAAATAACATATAGGCCATGTTCCTAAAATGGAAAAAATTTTAAATTAATGTAGCCCTGAAATGTGACTACCATATGGTTAGGAAGCAATTTAAATGAATGAATGGAAATAAATATTGTTCATTAATACTTTTTATAATACAAAATGGTAGCTAACCATTCAGATATCCATGTTATAGGATAATACAATAGCTAGATGCTATTAGCTTCATTTTATAGATAAGGTACTGATGTTCAGAGAGATTAAGGATTTGCCTTGGGTCCCATAGCTAGTAATCAGTTCTGTGCTAGGAACTCTATTCAAGGAAAGAAGGAAAGAAGGAAAGAAAGAAAGAAAGAAAGAAAGAAGAGAGAGGGAGGGAAGAAGGAAGGAAGGAAGGAAGGAAGGGGAGAGGAGAGGAAGGGAGGGAGGAAGGGAGGAAAGAAGAATGTGGGAGGAAGGAGGAATGGAAAGAGAAAGGAAGAAGAGGAGGAGAAGGAATAATAGTTACTGATCTAAAGGCATTTCAAATTTATTGTTGATATTGTAATGCCTCCATATGAAAATGTTAATACTTTGGGTCCTATCTTCTAGAAAAGGGCATTAGACTCAAAGAGTAGCATAAAATTACTTAAACAATCATTGAAACACTATAATTTCAGGGGCGCCTGGGTGGCTCAGTCGGTTGAGCATTTGACTTCAGCTGAAGTCATGATTTCACGGTTCGTGAGTTCAAGCCCCACATCGGGCTCCATGCTGACAGCTCAGAGGCTGGAGCCTGCTTCAGATTCTGTGTCTTCCTCTCTCTCTGCCCCTTCTTACTTCACTCTCTCTCTCTCTCTCTCTCTCTCAAAAATAAATAAACATTAAGGAAAGAAAAGAAAAAAAGAAACACTGATTTCATCTAGTTTTTGTCACTCTCAAACCACCACCCTATCAGTCCTCTTGTCATCTACTTTTGGAGCCTCCTATTGGACTCACTGCATAGCAAGCAAAGGATGATCCAAAAATTCAGCTTCTATACTTCCAAAGTATCCTCACAGAATAAATTCCAAACAAAGTTCTCCAAAGATAATTCAAGTTTCCTCATAATTAGGGCCTGCCCAAAAGTCTTTTTGGAAAATTAATAATTAAAATTATATCTTGACCTTGTATTATGTATCAAAATAAATTCCAATTGGATGCAAGATTTTGTTATATGTAAGAATAGCAGGTGTACATAAGACTTACAAGCATTAAACCATAAAAGGTAAAAACTCTAATTAAAATATTGGTAGATTTTTTAAAGCATCTATGCATTGAACATAAACAAAATTAGGGATGCCTGGGTGGCTCAGTTGACAAAGTGTCCAACTCTTGGTTTTGGCTCAGGTCATGATCTCATGGTCTGTGAGTTTCAGCCCCCCATCTGGCTCTGTACTGACAGTGCAGAGCCCGCTTGGGATTCTCTCTCTCCCTCTCCCTCTGTCCTTCCCCTGCTCACTCTTTCTCTCAAAATAAATAAATAAACTTTAAAATTTTTTTAATAAAAAATAAAGATATTAAACAAAATTATAATGCAAATGAAAACCTGGTGAAAAACTCATAATATTTATGACAATGGATCAATATTCTTCTTATGAGAAATAGAAAAGTACTCAAAATTTTAAACTGGCTAATAGAGGTGTAGAAAGGCAGTTCCTAAAAGAAGACATACTTATGGCTAATAGAAATATGAAAATACTCAACTTCGGTAGTAATTCAATAGTAATTTACATTCAGAAGTGTAAATCAAAATAACAGTATGCAGGGGCACCTGGGTGGCTCAGTCGGTTAAGCATCCAACTTTGACTCAGGTCATGATCTCACGGTTTGTGAGTTCGAGCCCCACGTCGGGCTCTGTTCTGACAGCTCAGAGCCTGGAACCTGCTTCAGATTCTGTGTTTCATTCTCTCTCTGCCCCTACTCCACTTGTGCTCTGTCTCTCTCTGTCTCTCAAAAATAAACAAATGTAAAAAAAAAATAACAGTATGCAATTTTTGCCAATCAAATTACCAGGTTAGTCATAGAGTTCCTGCATGGAACTTAGAGAATAGTATCACTCAGATTTCTGTTGCCATTTTGCTGGATGTCATTTGCTAGATGCCCATCATTCCTGCACCATTGCTCCCACATTGACCAAACCCAATCAGAAGCCCAAAGACAAGGAAAACTGGATGACATGTGCAGAAAACAAAGGCAGGGGATAGAGTAGAAGAGAGAGCTTGGGAGAAAAACAGAGAATAACCAACAAAGTCTATTACCCAAAGTTGCCTGTACTGCTTTAATCCACAGACACTAATGCAGCGAGACAGCTTTCCCTTGTCCTAAGGTCTTCCCTTGGCATTGCTTACCCCCAGCCTTCTCCTCACACCCTGCTCACCCTACTTTACCCTTGGTGATCTACTCAACATATGCTAGGCCTCCCTCCAGACCCTGAACTCTGCCGTGATTCTGACATCTGAGCTCATGGAGTTCAGAAAGGGCCTGTGGGAAGTCAGCCACCACCCTTCCCTGTGGTGTCTCAAAAGTCTGGCGCCAGGCCTGATCTCAGGGTTTTTAAGGTAAGATAAAAATAGCAAGCACTGAGCAGAAAGAAAACTCTGTGAGTGAAACTATCCATTTGAAAAGAAAAGATACAAATAACACTAATAAGCCTGGTCCAAAGCAGGTGTACCTGGCTGAGAATTAAGGATTTCTTTTGCTAGGACACAGTGGCTGGTATTTAGCATTCCAATTACCCTTTACACTTCCAAAGGGCTTTGCTTAGGTGTTCTTCAAGTATGGTAATGCACTAGAGAGTTTGCTGAGTTTGAGGTCAAAACCATTCCTTTTCTAAAGGTAGGTATGTAAGACTGTTGGATGTGCTTTGTAGCCTAAACATTGAGCTTAGAGAACCAATGCCTGGTTTATGCTTAGAAAAACTAACAGCTCTCCTTAAGTAAGCTGTAAAAACAGAAGCTGCATTTAGCCAGAAATTGCTCAAAGCCTGAGATTTCTGTGTACCAGCCCACTTCTGAATGCACCTCTCCCAGTACCAGGCCAAAAAACTTAATAAGCTTTGAAGATGTGCTATTTTTCTGTTCTTCGGTGAAGGAAATAATTTATTTTATCCACCTAGTTCTGATTACTAAATGAAACAGAATTCAAAAACTCATTAGAATCTTGTACACAGGACCTTCTTAACCCACCCAAGCCCTGTCTGAAATGTGGGTTGCTGTTCATATAAGCCCCAGGGATCCACCCCCCAAACTCCAGCTCTTCCAAGACCCCTGAGCAGGAGGAATGAATCAACTCCTGAATCTTCATTTCAGCAAATGGATCTATATCTAGTGAAAGTCTTTTGTGATTTGGTCTTTTCATATACAACACTGTTTTGTTCTTAATGAGGCCTTGGCACCCCGCTAGGTTTTCTTGCACATGCAAGGTAATATTCAGCATCTTTAATATTTGAAGGACCCATCATAAGCCCAGCGTGTTTGCTTCATTTCAGGTGGACTCCCAGGAAGTCCCTTTTATTAAGACAGTTATGTCAAATAATTCTAAAAGATATCAACAAAAGTTTCCTTACGGTAATATTGTCTTGGGTTTTGAGGATTTTAGAAAATGTTCTAGGTGATACTCTTCCAAATGGGTCCTAAGTGGTTTCTTCTAACTCTGTCCTTGAGAGAGGAAGCGGAAAAGAGAGAAAGAAGGGTGTGTCCAAGGGACACAAAGGACAAAGGGTCCAAGGGAGAAAGAAGAAAGTGTCTGGGTGAATCAAAGTCCTGCTTTCTTACCTCCAAGCTCCCCAAATTCAGGTGCTAAGGGTGGAATGGCCTCCCAAAAGCCCAGACTCACTCCCTTCACCTCTCCGACAGGGACGCTTCCTGGGTCCAAGCCCCAGGTCTTGACTGAGCTTGCTATAGGCAGGTCTAACGTCTCAGAGACTCAGGAGAGTCACAGACTGGCTTCTGCAACCTGACCTCTGCCATCCCTGACTCCCCAGAGAGCGTCCCGAAGGTCAGGTCAGGGAGATTTGAGAAAGGATTCTAGGCAGGGTCGCCATGGAACAAGAGACGAAGCCCGCCAAGGAAGTTCCCTCCCACTCTCCACCAACTGTAGCCAAGAGGGACCACAACATCCAGGGAGCTGGGCTGGTGACTACCAGCAAAAGACCTGTAGGAGGGAGGAGGGAGGGTGCCTAGATTGCAGGGCCGCATTACTTGCCACTACGTGTTCAGCATCCAGAGCCACCGCCAAGACTCCCAAAGCTCTGCAAAGGCTCTTTGTATTGTTACAATTTAGCACACCTACTCTGTGCTCAACTGGAATGAGGTAGGTACTACCCATTTTATATGCCCATGTAACAGTTGAGAAAACAGAGGCTGAGAGAGAGCAAGTCTCTGGCAGAGTACGGAATAGAATCCAGATCTCATTCCAAATCCCCTGCTCTTAAACACAAACCCTACTGATCCCATCGGTCACACAAACAAGCTAAGCTGGAGCTTACTTAGGTGATGAGAGACAGTCTCAGAGACCAGCCCTGTCCAGAGGAGTGTGCACAGCACTGTACAGCCTCCTACCCTAGGACGCTTTGCCTGAGCTTGGGAATTGGAAGACGCTGCTCTCTCCCCTGCCGGTTGTCGTCTTTGGAGATGCTGGGAAGTGAAAAAGAGAGAGGCTTTTGCCCAAAAGTTACCATGAAACATAGACCACAAAACCAGAGCAAAAGGGAGGGAACTCTTCTTCCTAGCTTGTTCTCCCAGCGTCATCCGCCCCTCACCTAGAGGGACGCTTTGCTACTCCCAGAGCTAAGCAGCCCCCCACCCCCTTCACCAGAACAGTTCCCATCCTGGGTTCACACCGGTACTGGTCCCATCACTGCCCCTCTCCCCCGGGGTGAGGGTATGGGAGGCATCAGGCTTGACTGCTGTGCCAGCCACTCCAGGCTTCCTTCATACAATTGACGTCTGCCAGAACCCTCCTCAGTCCAAGCTACTCTTTTGGAAAAAGGGGAACTTGAGGCCGGAAGGATCTGACCGGGTTCCCCAGAAACTCAAGTTCGAATGGTTGGACCACGAATTCACGACTGGATCCAGGCCAAGCTCCTGACAATGCACCGCTACCCACTCTGAGACCCGGTTCATATCTCCTCATATCCTCTCATCTCTTAGGATGATGGTCTGGTTTATTCCCATTCCAGCACCTGCAGGAGGTTTAGAAGCTTCTGCCCCAGTGTAAACTGACCTTCAACCCGACCACTGTGCTTTATTTATTGAAACCACTTCTCTTGGCAGGGTGTGAGAGGAGGGTCAGGAGGAGGTCAGAGGAGTCTAGAGATTCACAATAGAAGGTATTTTGGCAGAAGGAGACGAGTCGGGTGAGGAGAGTGGGATCTACGCCACAGACTTCATCATCGAAAGCGTTGAAAGAGAAACCTACTTCGGATCTGCTAGCGCCCTAAGTCTCCAAGGCCAGTGGGGCTCGACCTGACTTCTGAGCCCCTTTCCCAGTAGTCAGGAACCTGGGTCCGGTGGGGTGCGGCCATGGGAAGAAAGTGTGGTCTGAAAGGAGTTTGGGGCACAGATCCCAGGTAGCATCCCAGCCAGGGCTTAGCCCCACACCACCCAGCATGGGTTAGGGGAAGGGGGGCCCACACATCAAGGACTCCAGATGCAGCTGCGGTATCGCCTGCCAGGTAGTTTCCAGGTAGTGACAGGAGCCCAGAAAAGGAGGCAGATGGGCTTCCTCTCTCAAGGATTCCCACGCATGCTCTCATGGCCAATAAAACTTCAGGAGGAGAAGTTGACACGAGAGGCCTCCAGTTAATACCTTGCAACAACACAGCAGATTTTGAGAGGTTTAGTGGACCTTTAAGAAAATCATGACATCACACAGAGAAAGCGTGTGGAATAAAATGCTTTGGATCCTAAAGACAGGGAGGCCATTCGGGTAAATGCTTGATAATTTCACTCACGCTGCCACCGCCAAGGCCCACAGAGTGCCGGGCACCCGGAAGGATCATGTCAGTCACTCTCGACGCGCAGACCCCGCCGACCTAACCACCGCCTGCTCCCCAGGCGCCCTCCAGCGCCAGGGTGGGAACGCAGCGCGTCACACGCTTTTAGGCGGGCACACCGCCCCGGACTAACAGAGAGCCCTGCTGCAAGGCTTTTCCTTCCCAGTGCATGGGCTCCGCTTCGTTTGCTTGCCAATTTAAACATATTATTCAAACACGGACGTTTCCTTTACAGCCCTGAGAGAAACATTTTGCTTGATGGAAAGTTGATGGGGTTCTTTAACTTTTAATCAATATCTGCTATGGAAAGGCTCGGCTGCTGCCTTTTCACAACGAGGGAAAAGTGAAATATTTGCCTTTGGTCGCACGTTGAACGCCCTGGATAGGCAAGCACGTGAGTGTGGGGGTGGGTGGTAGTGCCCATGCTGCTTAATTCCAGAAACCAATGAGGTGGGGGCATTCCAATTTGATCATGTCACCCTGACGATTTGGGTTAATATCAAGCATGGATGCCAGGATAAGAGCCATGCCCAGTTGGTCTGGAAGCCCAGGGATTCCAGGGCTCTGAGACCCCTGCCTTTCTGCCAGAAGCATTTGTCCATCCATTTCACTGTAAGTCTGTCAGTCCATTTGTTACATAACCATCCTCCCCACCCCCCGCCACCCTCCCCAGCTAAGAGGATTCCCTAAGGTCCTCTCTCAATTGGAGACTTTGGAGTTCAGTGGATAAGGTTTCTAGGCTCCAGCATCTTTTCTCACCAGATGCCAGCCTGGCCAGCATCTGGATTGGGGCAGTTTATTGATTGAGTCAACAAATCTTTATTGAAAGTCTACTATGCTCCAGGCTCTGCTTTGGCAGTGGGGACTGTGGACCCCACCCCCAGAGATCTTCTAGTCCAGGGGGGAGATAAAAAAAAAATGAAAATGACACAAATGGAATATGTTGTTCAGAATGATACAACCTTGGTAGGAATGTAGATTAAGATGTGGACCTAAGGAGAGCAGAGCTCAGCTGGTTGGGAAGGTCTGCAACGTCCTCACCACACATCCCCGGAAGCTAGGCTTGACTTACCACCACAGATAAAGCCCAGTGCTGGCAGCCTCATTTCCTTACTTGGATCCATTTAAAGTAGACAACCAGGATAGCTGCATTCAGGAAGTTGTCAAAGTTACTGCAAATCTTGCTGGTATCCCAGCAAAAGAGAAAGCTGACAAGGAGGCCTCTTCCCAGTGTTTCTGTTTAGAAACAAACTCACGACAAGGTGAGTTTTACTCTGTGGCCCATAGGACAAGGAAAAGCAACTTCAAACAAATGCACTGCTTTTGATTCTTCTGATGTTACCTCTGGAATAGCTGCTGGAAGTCCAGAAGCAGCCACTCAACAATGTCTTTCAGTCGAATTTTAGTTTTAAATAATGAATGCAATCTTCCTCTAGCCATGCCAATAAATTAGTCTTTTTGTCAGTCCAATCCACAATTTTAAACTTGGGGGGGGGGTGATGAGGAAGACCGTACAATGAAAAAAGCATGGCTAGAATGCATTTTTACTTTTTTTTTTTTGCCCCTTGTGTAGGATATGATTTATATGATTGTTACAAAAGCATCTGTTAAAAAAAAAAACTATGTAAATTTGAGGCCAATCACATTTGAATAGCCAAAGTTAAACCACCAGGGCCAAGTGAGGGGCCGTGGGAAAGCTCCTGGATATGTGTGTGTGTGTGTGTGTGTGTGTGTGTGTGTGTGTGTGTGTGTTGGGTGGGGGAGGATGGGTAGGTTGGGGGGTGGAGTTAAGAGACTGAGAAGCTAAATATTCCTCCACCTTAGGGAAGGATTTAGGTTTAAGCTGGCAGCCTCCAGGAGAGAGATAACATTCTAGAGTTTTCTGAGGCTCTTGGTCTCCCCCCCTGGCTCCCCATTAGCGCCAGGTTCTGCCGGTGGGGTGGAGTCAATTCTCAGGCTTTCAGGCTCCCAGCTCTTACACACCTGGGGCAGCAGATGGGGCAAATGCCCGGATCTCAAAGCACTCCATCCAGTCGGTGGCACACAGTAGGGCCCCAACCACTCTCTTCCCTCTCTGCTGTCAGACCTAAACTTTGTCACGTCCCCCCTAATTTTCCAACTCAGTGTCTGAAGCATGCACTTCCCAGTCCTTCTAGGACCCCAACCCTAGCAGTTTTTAAGTAGCCAGAGGAAAGTATGGGCAGCACCGAGCAGAGACAGAGCGGAAGAGGTGCACAGGGGTGAGGAGAGGCTAGCTGGGACCGGGCACTTCCTCTCGCTGGAGGTGACGGTTGGTAACTTAGAGATGCGCGACAGCCTGGGGACCCAGCCTGGGCGGGGGCGCCACGTCGGCTACTCGGGCGTCGAGGAAGGGAAGTTTCCAGTTCTCTGCAGGTACCGATAGGACGCTTACTCCTTCCTTCCAAGGCTAGGGATTGCCCAAGAGAGCAGGTAGCCCTTCCCAACCTTTCTCATTTGAATACATGAAAATGCTAGTTGATTTTGGCAAGGCGACGCTAGCTCAAGGCCAGAAGGACGGTTTTGTCGCCCGAGGGCAAGGCCGGGTAGGGAACAGCTCCGGCTCCGACATCCGGCTGCGGGCCAGCCAGGCCTGAGCCCCAGGCCGCTCAGAAACCCGGCGGCGGCTCCAGGAGCAGTAAGGGAAAGGACAAACCCAGAGATAAAGAATTGGGATTAAAATATTACACTAGATTTTTTTTTTTTCAGTACAAACATTGGGCCAGGGCGCGGCCCGGAACCTGAGATTTCTCCGCCCGAAACTGCCAGACAAGGCTGGTAAGGTGGTCCCAGGGCCCCTACCTCCTTAGGGTCGGACGCCGTGGGAGTTTTCCTGATTAATTTCCTGATTAATTTCCTGATTAATAATGTAACGATCGAAGGAAAGGCAGAGGAAGGAAGATAAGAGAAAACAAAGAAAAGTAAAGGAAAAGAAGAAAGGCCGTGAAAGAACGGGAGCTCGACGTTTCTCCTCTCCTGGCCCCCTGGGCGCAGTGCGCCCCAAAGTCTTGGGCTGCGGCGCCTCCCGAGTCGTGGGCTGGAGGCTGAAGGCCAGCGCTGGGGGCCGCTCTCTGCGGCGCCCGGGCCCCTTTCCCGGCTCGGACACACACCTCGGTTCGCGAAGGCCAGTCACACGCAAGTGCAAACAGTTTGCTTTCGGCGTCCCAGGCCACCCTCAGTCCTAAACGGACCCGAGTCCCAGTGCAGGTCTGCTTTGAACCACGTGAAAGACAGCTGGTCTCAGTTTCCTAGCATCTGATTCTGCCCCGCAGGCGAAGGCTGTAAACTTCTAATCTGGGTGGCAGGTGGGGGTGTGCGGAGAAGGAGGTCGGACCACCCTGCACCGAGGGCGGCTGGGCCCACGTCGGTCGAGACCCGGCCACAGCCCGCTGTGGGGAGGAAGGTCGGTGGAGATAGGGGACAGACTAGGGAGACCCCCAGAGGGAAGTCCTCGGAAGGCTCCACAGAGCACCACAGAGGCCCGCCGCCACTGCTCCCTGCGCACCTGCAGTCTGGCTAAATGGGAAGGACCCCGGCGCAGCCACTGACAGAGGGCTGGGCCCAAGGCCTGAGGCGCGAGCCGTCTCTCGCCGTCGTCACCCCCTTCTTCTCCCAGCCCTGGTGAAGATCTGAGGAAGGAGATCCCAGCCAGGTAATACTGGGAAAGGGAAGCGAGGGTGGCCGAGTTTGGCGGGTGAATGTCGTACCGCCCGCCGCCACAGCCGGGACTGCGCTGGGAGCGGACCCCAAAGGCGCAGAAGGCGCATCTTTCGGGAAGGGCGGGGCCGCTTCCTCAGCCCCAGGCCACCTGGACGGTCGTCGCACCACCTTACGGACCGCTGCGGCTCACACCGACTGAGGAGCTTGCCTTCCCCTGGGCTGCACTTAGCTGGCGCACACCCATCCTAGCCGAGCGGGATCCGCCCGAGACGCCCCAGCAGCCGCCACGTGGCTGCCCTCGAGTCCACCTAGCCTCCCGAGGAAAGCACAGCACAGCCTCCTGCAAAGCGTAAAGACAGGGCCTATTTGGGAGACGAGGTTTTGTGACGAGTAGACTACAGCAACCAGGCATGGCACCTGGCTACCTACCGGCCAGCAATCCTGAGACTGCAGCTTTATTTTATTTGATTGTTTGTTGTTTATTTTCTAAATCAAAGACCCGGCATGGCCCTGATGATTCGCTTTTAAAACTCTGGGAAATGACTGGCTGGCATCTGAGTACCCTAGAACTTCACTTCCTAAATTTGTTAGGTGTGTTGGAATATCGCCACTGAGATGAAGAAAGGCTGGGAGCTAACCCAGCCGCCTTCTTGGCCTCAGGCAGTCAGTCCTATGAACTAAAACCTCAGGCTAAGGGAGGAGTGCGGAGTTCCAGACTCCCCTGGCTTTGCTCTCCGGGGGCGCCTGCAGGAGGATTCAGCGCCCCCCCCTCCCCTGCCCGCCCCTCCCCTCCCAACATAACAGGAGCTGCTGTGAGCCGGGTAATTCCTCCAGCGGCGACCCAGGAACTCTAAAGATCGATCAGTGCTCTACAGTTGTCAGAGCCCACTCTTCACCACCAGTCTTGGGCTTTGAAGAAGCCCTGTAAAAACTTTGCTTTGGACATCTCGCTATAGGCTTTTTTTCCTCGACTTTTTTTTTTTTCTTTTTAAAGATGAGCTCTGGTAGGTTTAGAAAGTGGGCTAAAAGAGGAAGAATATTTGATTTTTTAATTGACCCCCCCATAAAACAACAGCGCCCCACCCCCACTTCTTAAAGCACCAGCTTTTTGTGTACCAAAGCTATTACTAGGTTGTTACTACCCGTAGAAAATAACCTAGTCATGCTCGATTTTGTTGAAGAGCCAAGAGGGCGTTGGAGGATCACTGTGGGAAGGAACAAGGAAGCTCCATTAGCACTGAAAGTCCACCCCCCCACACACACACCCATCAGGCCCAGGAAGCTAAGCATCCGTGTACTTCACAAATGAAACCAAGGTCCTGCTGCCGATGAGAACTTTGCACAAAAGAATTAGTTTCTGGCGGTGGCTCTGAGAAGGCTGTGCAGATCCACACATTTACAGATACATTTACACAAACTGATGGTGGCACTTGCAGCCACAGGGGCAGGCTGCAGTTGGAGAAGGCGCCTGCTCTGAGTTCCAGGTGGATTTAATTTCACTCTCATTCCATTCCTTACAATGTGACACCCCCCCCCCTTTTGTTAAAAAAGGAATTGTAATCCGATGCTTTTATCTTTTTTATTTCCTTAACTGCACATCTTCACCCTCTCGTGCTCCCCTGCTGATTTAAGAGATTTGTTTGGTTCAAGGATTTAACGTAATTCTGTTGCCAGATTTCAAGGAAGAAAGATTTGAAAGAACAAAGTACAAGGGGAGAAAGGTATCTGAAAGACAAGTTAAAACACATTTCTTAATATGAGATTAATAACATGCTTAAAACTTTGCCAAACAAGAATATTTTGCAGATTCTTAAGTCATTTTAGAAAGATTTAATTTTGTTGTCACTTCAAGAAAACTAGTGGGTTCTACCTAGGGTACAGCACACACGTGGTCACCCCACACACTTAGAAACAGACATGATCACACTCAGTAAGAAGCTCACACATAGGCACAGTCACATACTCAGAAATACACGCACCATCCCACAGCCTATCACCAACTCAGTGCTTATCAGTTGGTCCTTCTCCCCAGGACTTGTGGGCAATCCACTATCCAGGACCTTATAGGACCAAGAGGCTTTGCTTGGGGGAAAACTTCCCGCCAATGTCCAAGACCCATTAGGAACCACGCAAGCGCCCAGGGCGCTAGCCTGGCCCCTCTGGGTCTGGGATGGGACCAGGGACCGCCGCACGCCATCCCTGGCTTCAAGCCTGGCACCTCCCTTGCGGAGCGGATGCATTCCGGCACCTCGGTTCATGCTCTCCCAGTTAACGCGCGCATTTAGGGAGATGTCCCCTCCCCCTGACCTTTCCCTATCAGAAACCAGACGGTCGCCTCAGCTCAGTCCCCGGGGTTTGCGGAAGGGGGGCAGGAGGAGGAGGAGCTGGGCAGAGGAGGACGGCCCGACTCGGATGCGCCTGCCCTATCACACAGACATCTGTTCTCAGTTTCTTCCTCTTTATGATCGCTACAGATGACAAGGGAAGTAGAGCGGACCGAGGCGGAAAAAAAAAAAAGTTATGTCATAAAGATATAAAACGGTGCTGTGACTCACCTGCTCTTAGCCGCAGGTACGGGTTTCGTGGCAGCGTCTCCACTCTGCTAGCCAGGAGCCCAGATAGGCCTAACGTCACTCGGCTAGGTTGAGAAACTCAGATGGCCGAGTTTCTAGTGAAGGGGCAAAAGTGGGGCTTTCTCCTTTTGCAAGCCTGAAATCAGGGGAAGGGGTTGGTCTGTATTCTCCAGTCTCCCAGGGTTGAACTTTGGGTCAGTAATCAGGACGGTGGGGGCTGGAAGCGGGCAGAAGAGCAAGAGGGGTGCGGGACGGGGCTGCAGCCGGCGGCCCCTGGAAAGCGGTGGGTCCCCCTGGGGAGGGACCCTGGGGTCATTTAGCTGGCACTGCCCTGCGAGCCGGGGCTCCAACGCCACCGCCCCCAGCCTTTCTCCGGCTGCGCGGTTCCTATCCAGAACCCTCGTTAGCCTGCCCGGCCCCGCCTATTTTTCTTTTTTCCTCTTTCAAAGGGGGTTACCCCCCCCCAACCCCATTTCCCTCTTCCCCCAGCCTCCGGGCTTAAACCAATTACGCTGCTTTGCAAACAAAGTGAGGGCCGGGTTTGAGGGAGGGGGCTCGGCGGGCGGGGGCGCAGGGGGCGCGCAGTGGCAGCGCCGCTGGGCGGGAGGCGCGGCGGCTGGACTGGCGGGCGGTCGCCTCGCAGGTGCACCTCGGGCTTTGTAGGTGCGAGCGTCTTTGTGCGGCGGACAAATGGGGAGAGGACGAGGAGGTGGGCACTCGAGCGACGTAAGATCCACATCAGCTCAACTGCACTCGTCTCGCAGAGGCCACCCGCTCACTTCCCGCGGAGGCGCTCCCGGGCGCCGCGCTCCGCGGCCGCCGCCTGCCCCCGCCCGCCGCGCCGCCTCCGCCGCGCACGCCGCGCCCCGCAGCGCCTGGCTTCCTCCTTGCTAGGGTGGCGTTGGGCTGGCGCGGGCGTTCGGGTGACTGCAGCTGCTCGGCTCTCCGCCCCCCGCCCTGCGCCGCGCGGCTGCCCCGTCGCTTCGCACAGGGCTGGATGGTTGCATCGGGCAGGGTGGCTCCAGGATGTTAGGGACTGTGAAGATGGAAGGGCATGAGAGCAGCGACTGGAACAGCTACTACGCGGACACACAGGAGGTGAGAGGCGGGCGGCAGGCGGGACGCTCCCGAAGCCGGTGCGGGGGGACGCCCGGCAGGGTGGGCGGCTGGCGGGCTGTGGGCGCCTTCTCCGTGCCATCGCTGCCTGCCCACCCCCCGATGTGATCCCGACCAGGCCTTGGTCGGGCCTTGGAGCCGGATCCGCTGCCCCGCGAGGGAGGCTGGATCTCGGCGCTTGGAGCGGGCCAGAAGGTTTTAGGAAACTGTGGGCTTTTAAAGCACCCTCTCTGGAAAGCACTTGCCTCTTTGCGGAGAGCGAGAGCCGGAACCAGGCCCGGGGTGCCACGGGTTGGCGGGCGGGCGCCGGCACGAGTTGGAGGTAACTTTAGGAAAGACAGAGCTTGTCTGCAGGGCGACCTCTTCCTCCCATGGTTGAATTCGAAGATGTCTTCATATGAAAGCGCGCCGCCGTTAAGTTGAGCGTCTTAATAATGAAACGATTCCGAAATTTTATGAAACTTCTTTAAAAGCCCTGTTTGGGGAGAAGTGTGCTCATTCTACCGTAGAACCGCTGGGTGGCGCTGGTGCGAACTGACTTTTCCTCCAGCACGGCGAACCGGGAACCTGTTTCTCTTCATTGTCCCCTTGGTGGCACGTTCATGTGGTTTATTTTACAATGTGCACAAAGGGATTGTGAGGAAAACCAGGTACAGGCAGGACCACCATCTACTAGAAATATTTCCCTGGAAACAGCTGGCGATTAACCCCCAAAAGTTCACCATTGTTAAAAACACTTAATGATATTGCCTTGGAATAATCTTGGGGAGAAGAAAAGAAAAAAAAAAAAGAGAAAGTAAAAAAATACTTTAAGACATGGACAGAAAAATGTAGAATCAGGAAATATTTTTATGGTAATTGTTTTATTTAGATTTGTATATTTTTATATTTACAAACTTAGCTTGAGTTTATTTGCATACCATAGCAGAGTGTTAAATCTGTACAGATTTTATGTTTTCAAATGGAATTGTATTTGCTGATGAAAAAATTTATATTATTTTTATTAAATTATCAGAAGTTTTTATGTCTCTGTATACTGTTAACATATATAGTGCATTCCCAAATTGCTGTTGATAAGGGTTTTCTCCTACTGTTGGCTTAAAAATGAGCTCAGAATTCTTCCTCCGGTTTAATTCAATGCAGTCATCTTGACCCACTAGTCAATGAAGTCCCCTATGGAAAGAGCTTCCTTATAGGTTAAAGCTGAGAATTGGGAAATAGAATAGCATTAAGAGAAAGTAAGTCGACTTTGATTTAGAAATTTAAAGTGAGATTTTAAAGCCAGTCTTTGAAATGATCCGCAGCAACATAACAGTATGTGAAACAAAATAGATTATACCAACAAACTGTGTCACCAAAATTTTTAAATGTTATGGGGCTGAAAATAGATAACGAAATTGATGCAAGTTTTTGAATGTCTTAAAGAGATGTACATGTGAAGTCATGCTAAAGTTAAGTGTAGTGCATTGATATTATTAATCACCCCTCCCTGCCCCTTCTCTTCTTGTAGATCTATTTTTAATTTTTCTCCAAACTTATTTAACTTGAGTTTCTTTCCCTTTTAATATTACAGTTGCTACAAGTAGATGGGAAACAGTACTCGTAAATATTATAACAAAGTCACCATTTGGAAAAAAAATGCTAAGGGTGTATAAAGCCAGTTGTTGAGAAATGGATGGGTCATACGGCCATGAATGATTAGTCCTATCAGGGAGAGTTTAATTAACAGCCACCCCGTACAACAGAGTGCTCCGCGGTCAGCTCAGGCTTAGGCAAGATAGGCACAGAGCTGGTGTTTCTGTTGCACACCCCCAGGCTGCACCGCCTTTTTTCTCTAGTTTGGTTAAAACTCCTTTTAACCAAAAGGGCTTTGCTGAGGCCGGCCTGGGGTGGAGACTGGGATACCAACTGGATGGGGTAGGCGATGGGGTAGGCGGTGGAGGGACCCCAGAAGCCGGCCCCTGGGCCTGGCATGTAAGGCGATTACACATCTTCCTGGGGACATATTTTCTGTGAGCGCTTCTCTTTCATGCCTGCCGCGATAGGATTTTTCCCCTGCCGCGCAAGACATTTTTTTGCTCTTTCTAGGGAGGGCGCCTGACGGTTTGCCCCGGGTGGGGGGTCCTATGCTTTGCAGAAATGCTCTCTGCAAATCTCCGGGTTTGCCCCGGGAGGATCGGCCTCCCGCGCCCACCACTAACCCCGCCCTTTGGGGCCTCTTCACTTGCTATCTCTGCTCCAGGCCTACTCCTCGGTCCCCGTCAGCAACATGAACTCGGGCCTGGGCTCTATGAACTCCATGAACACCTACATGACCATGAACACCATGACCACCAGCGGCAACATGACCCCAGCTTCGTTCAACATGTCCTACGCAAACCCGGGCCTGGGCGCCGGCCTGAGTCCGGGCGCGGTGGCTGGCATGCCAGGAGGCTCCGCGGGCGCCATGAACAGCATGACGGCTGCGGGCGTGACGGCCATGGGGACAACGCTGAGCCCCGGCGGCATGGGCGCCATGGGCGCGCAGCCCGCGGCCTCCATGAACGGCCTGAGCCCCTACGCCGCTGCCATGAACCCGTGCATGAGCCCCATGGCGTACGCGCCGTCCAACCTGGGCCGCAGCCGAGCGAGTGGCGGCGGCGACGCCAAGACTTTCAAGCGCAGCTACCCGCACGCCAAGCCGCCCTACTCGTACATCTCGCTCATCACCATGGCCATCCAGCAGGCGCCCAGCAAGATGCTCACGCTAAGCGAGATCTACCAGTGGATCATGGACCTCTTCCCTTATTACCGGCAGAACCAGCAACGTTGGCAGAACTCCATCCGGCACTCGCTGTCCTTCAACGACTGCTTCGTCAAAGTGGCGCGATCCCCGGACAAGCCAGGCAAAGGCTCCTACTGGACGCTGCACCCGGACTCCGGCAACATGTTTGAGAACGGTTGTTACTTGCGCCGACAGAAGCGCTTCAAGTGTGAGAAGCAGCCAGGGGCCGGGGGCGGAAGCGGGAGCGGAGGCGGCGGCGGCGGCGGCGGCGCCAAGGGCGGCCCGGAGAGCCGCAAGGACCCCTCGAGCGCCGCCAACCCCAGTGCCAATTCTCCCCTTCATCGGGGCGTGCACGGTAAGGCGGGCCAGCTAGAGGGCGCGCCGGCCCCCGGGCCGGCTGCCAGCCCCCAGACTCTGGACCACAGCGGGGCGACAGCGACAGGGGGCGCCTCGGAGTTGAAGACTCCAGCCTCCTCGGCGGCGCCCCCGATCAGCTCTGGGCCAGGGGCACTGGTTTCTGTGCCTCCCTCCCACCCGGCGCATGGCCTAGCACCCCACGAGTCCCAGCTGCACCTGAAAGGGGACCCCCACTACTCCTTCAACCACCCCTTTTCCATCAACAACCTCATGTCCTCCTCGGAGCAGCAGCACAAGCTGGACTTCAAGGCGTACGAGCAGGCACTACAGTACTCGCCCTATGGCGCTGCGTTGCCCGCCAGCCTGCCGCTCGGCAGCGCCTCGGTGGCCACCAGGAGCCCCATCGAGCCCTCAGCCCTGGAGCCAGCGTACTACCAAGGTGTGTATTCCAGACCCGTCCTAAACACTTCCTAGCTCCCTGGGACTGGGGGTTTGTCTGGCATGGCCATGCTGGTAGCAAGAGAGAGAGAGACACACAGAGAGAAAATCAACAGCAAACCAAACCACACATATCGAGCCGACAACAGCATAATAAAATCCCAACTATTTTTATTTCATTTTTTTTGTGTGTGTGTGCACAACCTTTTCCCCAGTGCAAAGGACTGTTACTTTGTTATTGTATTCAAAATGCCTTGTGTATATTATTACAAAGAAAACCCATCCCAAACCAACAAAAAATTTTTTCCTGCCAAGTTTAACGATCCACAAATGTATATATAAAATCTTCCTATTTCCTTATTCCTGTCCCTTCCCTCTTTCCCCTCCAGACACATTCCAGTCTGTGCAGGGTTTATTTAAAAAAAAAAAAAGAAGAAGAAGAAAGATGGTCAAACTTGTAAAATATTTGTTTGTGCTTCCCCCCCTTCCACCACCTGACCTCTCCACAAGTTTACAGGTCTATGGCAATACTCTTAACCATAAGAACTGAAAGAGTGAAGAAACAAGTAGACACTAGGGACTATTAAAAGTATTTGAAGGACAATACTGCTGTTATGCAGCAAAACATAAACTGATTATAAACATCAGAGCCATTCGTTATTCAGCTTACATTTCTGATACATTCAGATATGGAATACATATATATTATGTACGAACTTATTTATGCACATGCTCAGATATGTAGACATCCTCCATATATTTGCATAACATATAGAAGTAATACGTAGGTGTTATACATGCTACATTTTCAAGAGTTGCCTGACCAAGAAGTTGCAAAGACACCCCTCTCCCTTGTCCTCTCTACCCACATATAGCCCTGGGAATCAATTCCTCAAGAATTGCAATCCTCAATAACTCTGCTCCTTGCTTTGCAGAGTGCCATTGTCATGTCATTCTGAGGTCACAGAACATGTATAAAATTAGCTTCTCTGTATCTATACCATTTAAATAATATTTTTTCCAGGAAAAAGGGAATATTACAATGTTGGAGGAGAGATAAGATATAGGGAGTGGTATTTCAAAATTTGGTCCAAGATCCCAAAATCCAATTGATTGTGGCCATTTTAATTATTGCCATCATGTGCTTGTTTCATTCAGTGTTAATGCACTTTTCACAGCTGGACATGGTGTTAGTATAGCCAGACGGGTTTCATTCTTCTTCTTTGCTTTCTCAATGTTAATTTATTGCATGGTTTATTCCTTTTTTTTTCTTTATAGTTGAAATTACTTTAAATGATGGTTAAAATTACAAATTAAAAATGTTAATTTTATCAATGTGATTGTAATTAAAATATTTTGATTTAAATAACAAAAATGATAAATTTTAAGCCGTGGAATATGTTCTTGATCATTTGCAGTTAAGGACTTTAAATAAATCAAATGTTAACAAAAAAAAGTATTTCTGTTATTTTCCTTAATTAAGTCCAAAATAGGAATTCTGATTATGATATTTTGCAAAGTCCGGCACTGAATATAAATGGCAAAAAGGAAAATGATCTAAAACAAAATTGTTTTGTTTATGTTTATTACATGAACTTGAGGCTAGTAAAAAGCAGTTACAGTAATGCAATAAAAGTGGGTAGATAAATTGATGTGATATCCCAAGAATTGAGATTTTTAAGATTGTTTATTCCCGGTAATGTTTACTTCAGTTTTTGAGATGAGCTTAAGCCTTCTATGTTTCCTTTGAGCCTGTCCACAATGAAATCAAATTCATTAATATAACTACTATGCCCCCTTCCTCAATGTATAATTTTCCCTTATCTGAGAAGTATTCTAGGAGAATAAAATATCATATGTGGCTGATAAAATTAAGTTGTCCACAACAAAGAATCCTGAACTCTTTTTTTTTTTTTTCCATTAAAAGAGAAACAAAACTCAACCATCATGGTTGCTTTGGAGGGGGTGAAGGGGAGGCAAGTTAATTCACTCCTGCAGGGGAAGCTTTGTGCCATCAGGACATTTCAGGGTAGCTGCTATTTTGTATTTTGTGAAGATACTTCTAAAAATACGGTTTCTAAAAATATCATTCCTGAGAACTTAAAGCTGATTTGTTTGCCTTCTAAGAAGCTTTTAAATGCAACTTCACACCCCTACAGTTGCTTGAGATCACAAAATCATTAATCTCCTTTGATAGTAGGCTCACTTTCCAGTCCACCTATTTCTTTGTAAGTCTTGTTCGGATTGACATCAACAATAACAACACCAGCCCAAGCAGAGGCTAGCCTGCCTGAGCCCCTGTGTATGAACTCCATCCTCGCCAAAGCTTGAACTTGGACAGCCTTTACTTTGATCGCCCCACTCCACACTGCGGACAAGATAAAAAGAGCTGTGTGAGTCCCTTAATTATCGCGTAATTGCCTCCCCAGATGAGAGAAGGGGTGGCGTGTAGCACTTGAGAAAAATCCAGAAATCCAAGCCCTCCCCCCCCCGACACACACTTCAGCTAATGAAAGGAGGAGAGAGAAATAACTGGTTTGAATAATTTCAAAACCTAATTTAGAGGCCTCTCGGGAGGACATTAAAGTCCCAAAGAGAGGAAAAAGCTTTCAATCTCAATAGTTACTTATATTTATATAGCAGGTAAACAAAAGTTGGTAAATTCGAATTCCAAATGTGATATGAGGGCGTGAGTTTGGGCCTAGGAATTTTACCAGCCGCACTGAATCTAAATCGTCTACCCCTCGGTGATGTTCCCTTCCTCTCTTTAACAAATTAGCAATATTAATGTTTTGCTTCACCCTCTGGGCTTAAGTCGGCCTTAGCTCTCTGTTACTTGGCAAAGACTTTTTCTAGGCTTGCGGGGGGCGAGGCGCCGTTGGCTGACCACAGAGGCTACTTTGGAAATCTGCCTGAGAAGCTAGCACGGTGGATCTCGGGGAGCTGGTCTCGTGGGGTTCTCAGGCGATTTTCCGCCACCTCTGGGCCGTAAACCGCCCCCTCCCCCCTCCCCGGGCACCTTGCGCGCGCTCTGCAACGTCTGGCCGAGGTGATCTGCGCCCCGCGCGTTAGGTTGTGCGCCGTTTGGGGCAAAGGCAGCCGGTTGCCGGGGAAGAGGGACAGAGCAGGCCCGCAAGCATCTCGGGGTGACAAGTGCAGTTAGTTCTTCATTGTTTGGGCATTTTCCCCTCCTAGCGAATAAATCTTCTGTTGAGCCCGAGACCTAAAAGTCAACAAAGAAGGCCAGGCGTCGCTTTACCGCTACTGTGGCCCAACGCCCGCGTTGCCGCGGCTGCTCCCGCTGCGTAATCCCTTCCTCGGAAACCCGGACACACAAACGCCGGAACGCCCGGGGCTGGGGCGCCGCGCCCCAGGGCCAGGAGGAAAACATCTGTGGTTCCGAGGGAGTGCCGGGACCCTCCTCGAGCGCGGCACCTTCTCGTGACCCCCGCCCGCCCCCCTTTTCGTCGTCGAGTTTCTGTATTTCTTCACCTCGGACACTCCCGTAGATGAGGGCCGGAAAGGGGATGCTGACCGCTCAGCCGCGGGCCACCGGGCTCGTTTTATTTAGGAATTTCCCTCGTGGTGGGGGAGGGGTCTCCGGATGGGGCGGGAGGGAGTGAGAAGAAAAAAAACCCAAAAAACAAAACCCTTCCTACAGACCCTAGAGCAAAGCTGCCGAGGCCCTCCGATGCAGTGACGACGCCACCACTGAGCACTTTTAGAAAAAAAACAAAACTGTTTTGGGAGTGGAGTCCAGGGGAAGAGAACTTTACATGTAACTTTCACCTGGTTCCGGGACTGACGCATTTTTTAAATTGATATAAAGAGAAGAAGACAACTAAACACAGGGAAGAAGAAAAGCTCACCAGAAACTACACAACTTAGAAGTGTTCCCAAGTAGAAGACAGCTCGGTCTGTTTCTACATGATGGCTATTACAGTGTGTACGTCACAAATAAAATGTAATTTCCATTGTCCCTTCTTGAACTGTTCATAGAATAAGCTGGTGAGAATTATTAAGGGAGGAGGGATTAAACAAGCAATCCTATTAAAGTTCTTAACTTCTGTTTTCATTTTCTGAAGCCTAGAATACTCAACTGATTTCACTGAAAGCATACAAAAAAACATTGTTTTTCTCAGGAGTCTAACAGATTTGAATGGTCTACAGCATAAAAGAGTTCCTGGAGTGATAAAATGTAAAAATTTTGTTTTGGCACTTTGAAAAATTGATCTCAGTTCCACAAAAATGCTTATTCAGTTTCTTTGCAAAAACTTCTGCGATCAATTCAAATTCCTTTCAATGCAGACCAAAGTAGGAGACCTGTAGCCCAAATTAATTAACCTTTCCTTAAGATCAATTGGTTTTCTGTTGATTTAGCAGTAATAATGTAGAACATTTAGCTATAATGTATTTTAATGTGATACTTCAATATGTCAAGAGGAAATACTCATTGAAAAGATAAAATTGCTTAAATTATTTAATAGATGTTTAATAAATTTGTAGAAATATTTTATTTTCAAAAATTAAATCTTAATCGCTTATTTGAATTGTAGTAAAATGTTTTGCAACTAAATGGAGTTAAGATAATGTCTAATTAGTTCGAGATAATTATGTGCAAAACGTTGACTATTTGTAAACTACCTTGGACAAAATAGGTCAATAAGTTATGCAGAAATTTAGAAATAAGATTTTCTCAAATACAAGGAATCATTAACATCCACAGAAACTCATGAGAGTAAGAGTGTAATAAAATGAAACAAGTTGGAAGATTCTACAACCTTTCCATCTAGAAATAGAATCTATTTGGGGAGATATAAGGTGTGTTGTTTTTTACAGCAGCCACTTCTGCAAGTTTTATTTTCTACCACTGATCCTCTTTGGTGTATCCAAATAACATTTAACAGATTAAATGTTCTGGTTTTTTTTCTTCCAAATAGTTACATTTAAGGCCATAATGGTTTCATTGGTGTCTCTCTTTTAGCTCCCAGTCTAGCTGGGTTCACTGAACTTTGGACCCTGCAGACTGCAACCCTCACCACCCTCGACTCCAGCCATCATTCTGGCAAGCAATATGGAGTTGGAGAATACCCATGCATTTCAATTTTAACGTGTACAATGCATACATTTTCTTACTATAAACATTTTTTAAAAACCTGACAAGAGGGAAATCCTCACTTGCTACCTTTCTCTAACTTCTTCATTTCTCCAATTATGTCAGCTATGACTACAGAGCAGAAAAAGCAGAGCTCATGGTAAGCACAGGCTCTCCTCTGTAGCCCAAGAAAGTGAGAAGCCACCTCCTTTCTAGATGCCACTTCTATATGTTCTACTCAATGTAAAGTATAAAAGCAGAATATTCTCCCTCAAAATCTGGGAAGGAAAAGGCTTAAATGAAATAGGTGCTTGGGGACCTCCGAATCCAGGTGGGATGCTGGTCAAGTCCCATCAAGATCAAGTTCAGAGCGGCCAGTACTAAGGCAGGCCTGACTCCCAGTTCTAAGTGTGAGGTTTCCCTTGGTTGACTTTATATTTCTCTCCTCAAGATTACATCACGGTCTTTTTTAAAAAAAAAAATCCCTGAAACCCAGAAAAACAACCTGGAAATACCCCCCAAAGGACTACTTCGAAATAGGGAACAATGCATTCAACCGGAAATCTCTTTAGTTTCTTTCCTCTCTCCCATGAAATTTTAGTTACTCCTTTGCTTGTCTAATCATGTCCTAGGTCAGTTGTTGTTGTTTTTTCCCTTTCTTTTACACCAAAGAGCTGGTATTTTAAAACACAACCAATATAATGAGAACTGTAAGGGGTTTCGTGGTGGTTTGTTTCGTTTATATATTTAACTTTAAGGACTCATTATGCACGAGGGAGGTAGGAGGCTCCCATTTAGTGCTACACTCTTAGAGAGCTGGTTTTCTTTGCGCGATCCAGTTGACCGATGCATTTTTGGAACGTTCCCCTAGCTCTGGGTCCCACCTGGGAGCCTTGCGCTTCTTCACTCCCATAGCCCAGCCACAACCGCCTAACCCAACGTCTGCTTAGCCGGAGCGCCAACTCCCGCCGCGTCTTTCACCGCTTTTGCCTGGGTGGAGGCCGATTCATCAGCTCAAACTGCAACGAGCCGTGTTGCGGCGCAGGGCAACGTCCAGGTTTCCTCACCTCTCCCCGGAGTCACACTGCCTTCTGCCGACACGCGCTTCCTTTGTGTTATGCCTGGCTAATATATTAATGGGGCGGATAACCCGGATCCTTTGTGGGGGGTAGCGGGGGGAGGGGTGGAGACCGGGAAGGGAATGGAACAGCTCCAGTCGCTGACCCTTGGGCCGGAGTTCAGAGGAGGGAGGGTTGGCGGAGGGGGGCGCGGGATGCGAATGGAGGTGAGGAAAGTTCACGTTAAGGGCACTGAAAGTAAACTTAATTAACTTCGTGCAACAAGTTTTTGGAAAAGGTGGTCTGGTGCTAATGTCCTGTGCTGGGTTCAGAATTGCGAGGCGGGACGCCGCGCACGCTGGAGAAACCGCCCTGCTGGCTGAGCGGGCCGCGCGCCTGCTGCTGGGTGTCCGTCTGCCCTCCCGTGGTCCCCTCATCCCCGCCGGGAGCCCGGTCGCGCTGCGCGGTGCCGAGTCACAGGCGCAGAATCTTAACTGCGTGCGGCAGGGCTGGCCCTCTCGGAGGGGAACGCCTTCGCAGACTCATCCAGCTCTAGCTAAGCCGGATACCTTAGTTGCTCGGTTCTGATGGTTGACAACCAGGCTCGCTGCGCTCCCGAGACCCTTGCCGTCCCCACCCTCACCTACAAAGGGCTGGCCTCCCGGTCAGAGGTCTTCACTGATCACCCATAGATGATGGGACCCCCCGCGTCACGCCACGAAGTGGGCGCGAGAAACGGAGACCTTGCGGCCCCGGGGGGACGCGGCTTCTGGATGCGGGCCTTGTCCCTGCCTCCCAGGCTGCTGGCGCGGTGGGGCCCCCTCCCCGCCAGGCCTACCGCCCCGCCCGCCAGACGGTGCCCGGGCGCCCCGAGACATATGCTGCCCGCAGGCCGCGCGGCCCGACGTGGTGCTCATTGCCGAGGCGGTTCTCAGCCCATCAAAAGCCCAGGCTTTCTTCAGCCGTATGGGCCGCGAGGTGAACAACAATGGCCGGGCCCCTTCACTTCAAAAGCGGCGATCAGGGGAAAGGCTCCCCCACAGAAATTTTTTTTTTTTTCTCCTCCACAGCCTTTCATTCCTAGTTAAAAAAAAAAAAAAAAAAAGGCATCAGCAACTCCAGGGCCCGGGCGAGCCTAATGCCCTTTGATGGGGATTGAATTCATTATCTCCAATAACACAATTGTGCTTGGCCAACGAAAAGAGCAAAGCAGGGCTCTATGCAGCCCGAGGGGCCCGGCCGGGCGGGGCGGGCGGGCGATGCGCGCTCCTGGGACCAGCTCCGAGGCGCGGACTCCGCCGGCCCGGCCCGGGTTCGGGCTGCCCCAAGGCGCGGGCCCGCCCCGAGGCTGCAGGACGGGCGGCGCCGCCTGAGGAGACTGCGCCGGGAGGGGGCGGGGCGGCACTCTCGTTTGATTTATTTTTCGTGTCTCCCTTTGCAGTCATTCCCCGAGGGCCGCCTCGAGGGCTGGGTGTTTATTCTCCTTCCTCCGCGACTCCGGTTGCAGAGCCGTCCCTGGCGCCCGAGGCGTGCAGGCCTGAAAGGCCGCCAGGCGCCCCCGGCCGAGCGCAAAGGGCTCCCGGCATCCCGGCCGCGCCGCCCAGTCCCGGTGCCCGTGGTTCGGAGCCAGCTTTACTTTCAACCTAGCACCGATAAACGGGGATTTCAATCGCCCCTGCTCTGGAGTCATTTTCTGCTGATGCTCTCCACACCCGCTTTCACGCCAGCCACCCGCACTGATCGCACAACGGCGCCTCGGCGGTCTTGGCCGAGGCCGGGGCACCGCGTCCCGCATCCGGGCGCAGGGTCCCGGTGCCGGGGGTGCTGCACCACCCCATTTGCTTCCGGCTGCGTGGACACTGCGCCCGGGACCGCGACTTGGACGTCAGCGCCTCCTCCCGGGTTCCACTGGCATGCTTGCCCTTTCAGACACCTCTAGCCTCTGCTTCTCTGCTATCCCGAGTGAACGGAGGTGAAAACAGACTAAAACAGGCAGTATCACGTGCCTTGACCCAGGGTGTGTGTGTGTGTGTGTGTGTGTGTGTGTGTGTGTGAGAGAGAGAGAGAGAGAGAGAGAGAGAGAGAGAGAGGCAGAGACAGCAGGAAATTCCCTAAGAATCATGATCCAAGAAGACCTCTATAGTTTAGTGTCTAAAATACGACTTTCAGTCATCATTACTGGGTATTCTTCCTACACAATCCTATTTGCCCCCCTCACCATTACTGAGGAAGGTATGTATTGCAGTTTTATGTCAGTCAGATAAAGAATAATAAAACTTAAAGTGGTTTGGGTTTTTTGTTTTGCAACAACACTTATGGAACGTTGTTAGGAACCATGGATTAGGATTAGTAGTTCCTTGCCAATTTGTCATGAGTATGCCAATCTTCAAGTGATGGATTCCTCGCCTTTCTCTTCAGGGAATTAGACACACACACACACACACACACACACACACACCCCCTACAGTATATATGTGCTGGCTCTAATATATAGAGTGTACACATACAATTAAATATCTGATTTAGGGGAGCATCTATGAGACCTTGGCATCCACAAAACTGTCCCCAAAGCATGAAATCAATAAAGTGATCTGCTGATTTGAGTAAAGCAAGAAAAGCATTTCAGATTAATATTTTCAGCTAGGTATTATTCTCATCAGGAGATACAGGAATTTATTTATTTAATTATTTCCCTTCATCATTTATTTATTTGTAACATTTACAAATTTAGCCCTAGAACTCTGACCACTCCAATTTTTAGGTCTAGGCACTTGGAGTAAGGAGAGGAGAGAAAAAAATCCAGTATGATAGGTAAGATTAAAAAGAAGGCTTCAGTTCTTTCTTCCTTCCTTTTTTACCTTTTCTTTTTGTCTTATAGAACAGCATCCTGAATATAACTTATGTTAAAACATATATTTGCTTTTGTGAAATCTTTTTCATTTACATCAAAAAGGGTGTAAAACATTTACCTTGCAGATATTCTGAGAAGTCCATGGGCAGTGCTATTCTTTAGATAAGTTATTAAACTCCCAATACTTATCTCAAGTTATCAAAGAATACGTGACTTCTCTTCTGGACCCTTACCCCAGCTTTTGTTAATCTATTAAAGAATAGGTTTGAATTCTGGTGACCAGTATATTTCCAGCGTGGTGTTACTTTAGTCACCTTAAAAAGATCTCTTTTGTAACATCAATGGGAGGCTTAATCTTTGTCCTTAATTGTGACACGTTATTCCACATGTGATAGATTGTTGTGCGTCCTTCACATGTTTCAAAATATTGTGGAACTAAAGGCATTTACACAGGGTAAAGATGGCAGTGGTTTAGATCTTACAGATTAACAACTTGAATAAGACTTTAACATAATATGTATGGCCAGAATAAGTTCTATCTAGATAGAGGTATCTGGGAATTAACTTTTATGATATTTTGAGTACTTCAGAGTAACTACATTGCAGACCCAGTCTAAGGACCATTCTCTGAATAAAAGTTTTAATTCTGACATATATCTACCAAACCCCAGAAGCCACAGGACACTCCTGTGGTTTATCACATAAACAATTTGTCTGGTGCCAGAGCACACATGAAGGATTATGTGACTTCAAGTAAGCAGGGCACCATAGGATGGATGAATTAGTAAACACAATATACCATGATTTTCATGTGGATGTCTTTGGCTCTGAAACAAAATTAGGAGGGAAGGAAATGTAAAACATTTCAGTAGAAATGATAATTCTGTATTATCTAAAGTGCAAACCCTAAGTACACTTAGTCTTGAGATTCACTGAATCATGGGGCCATAGAATATGGTGATGGAAAAGACTTATTTATTGTGTTTTCTAGTCCACTCACCTGCAAGATTATTCCCCTCAAAGTTATTCCAGGCCAGGTCCAGAATAGATTTGAATGTCAAGAATTGAAGGACTCCCATTTTTTTATCAGTGTAATGGAGAAGCACTATACCCATTGCAAAACATTTTGCCAATGGAATATTTTCTCTGATATTTAGGTAAAATGGACTTACGTTTTAAGTATACCTCTTTGAGGATACATTTTTATTAGCTCTAAAACCTGTTTCAGATACCTGAATGCCTGCCTCTATGTATTTAGCTGATCTATACACCTTTACTTCCTTTAATTCTCACCTAAGATTGATCCAATAAAGTGCCCCAGCTGGGAAAACACCTTTAGGATGTATAAGCCTTTGATTTTTTACTCTTAATACTGAGAAGGGGATAATAAAGTTAAACCTCAATAATTCATTTGAATTACATCAGGCAATTACAAACAGGAGACTGGGTCCATTTGTGAGATGCCATCCAATACTAGGTCATGCAGCTTCTTCACATTTTAAGTATGACTATGATAAGAAGTCAAAGGACTTCAACCTCTTAAAATGTGGTAAGTCCTTAAATTATAAGAATAGAATCTAGAAACCAACCCTGAGACTGTTCCTTGTACTAGAGAGAGTTTAGAGTATTTGTGAACTTGTGTGTGGCCCACAGATTTGCATGTGGCCTGTCAGGAATACATTATGTCAGGGTTTTATATAGTAAAAAGACTGAGGAAGTTCATTATAAAACTTCTAAAAAGAAGTTAAATTTCTAAATTTCAATTCCAGGGATGCCAGAGTCTGGAGCTTCAAAGTTATATTATGATTTGGAATCTCAGATTCATCTGGACTCCCACGGCTCTGATGGGCTCACTTCGTATACAGTGACCACTGGACCATGCTATGTTGAGGATCAACACTCCAGACCACACCCGTCTCTTAAGTTACAACATCTCTACTGAGTTAGGCAATTAGAAAGGAAATGCTTACTGAATCTGACAAATAATTCACTTTGGAAGTGTAACCACAGTAAGAGGAGACTGCGTTACGTAGAGAGAACAAATGACAAATGAGCGCATTCCACTCACCTATCTTATCTTATAAAACACAATAGGTGAAAGGGAAAATTGGAATTGTAATCAAGATGAAAGTTGTAAGGCTTCTGATGATTCAAAGAGTAACATTAAGAAGTTGTTTAATAATATTATAGTCTACAAATGCACTGACTACAAGATTGAAAGATACCAGATTCTCTCAAGTTAGGTTCTGTGATGGGCAAGTTCCATCCGATTTTTGTTTCATTATGGTACAGTAAGTGATAGCACTGGGTTTTATTTAAGTCTCTGTATAAAAAGTGCTACTTTAAAAATGTTCAAAGAGCCTTCTTACATAAAGTGAGGTCTGCAATGTTTCAGAGTATTTCAAAGTCTTACGGTCACTTACAATTGTTACCAGTTGATACAAATACCAGTTGTTTGTGGAATAACCTGAGATCTTAATAAGCACAAATTAACTTTAAAACAGAGTGAAACATAGTCTTTTTTATCTTCAGCATCAGAAAGAGTGGTGTAGTAGCCAGTCTTAAGCCTGGAAAAAAAAAAAAAGGGTAGAACATAGTGAGGTCCTTCTTGACTATACTCAAGATCCCTAAAACTGGATTTATCATGAGGGGTAATAAGCAGTAATTACTATGCTGTGACCCCCCCCTCCCATTAAAAAATTTTTTTTTCAACTCGGGGTAAACTTGTTTTGAAGAGAAACAAGAAAATAGAGATTGGCAGGGAAATATAAGGCATGAAATGATGAGGGAAAAGGAGTGAGGGAGAGATGCCATAGCAGAAAAAGTAGATGGTACTGGGTCTTCCATTGCCTCCCAGACCAAGGGATTGGGGCAGTGAGAGATGGGATGGAGGCAAATTAATGGCTGGACAGAGCTAGACAGAGTGTGCTGGGGAAGGGCCAGGCGTGAAAAGATTTGGTGTCGTCATAGCAACCGGCTCAGCCCTGCTCCCCCTGAAGCCCATTCAGCTCTGAGCTGCCGGAACACGTTTTTAATTAAAGCGTATAAAAGTTGTTTTGTAAGGACTTCTCCTCATCCGATAGATTTCAAAATGGTTAATCAGGCTTCATCTCCTTTTGATGCTCACAAGAGCATGTGCTACTGCGTGCACAAAAACTGCCGCCGCCACCGCCGCCGGGTGAGTTATCTCTCAATCACAGCTAATACCAGGAAGGAGCAGGCCAGCTAGTTATTTAGATACACATACGCAGAATTCAGCGGAAAGCAGGGAGTCCACTTCTGTGACTGCGAGTGGAGACCTTAATTTGCTTTGCTCTAGATACTATGGAATTCAGCCTTCTGGATGGCTATTGTCTCTGGTTGATGTTCTTTAGCTTTTGAAAACAGCAAGATTTCTTCCCCCCTCTGGGCGATACAGTATTCAAAAGCCAAAATAAAACTTACAAATGTGTAAAGTAATAGTTAATCTAGAAAGTTTGTTTGTACCACTCTTATGTAAAAATATGGCGACCATCCCCCCTACTCCACCCCCGGCTTTTGAGAAGAGAAGGGCTCTTGCTTCTAATCCTCCATAAATTAATAATATACAGCAACAGTTATATTTTCTTCTTTAATAAAAGAGATGACTTAATAGAAACCAGTATCTTTTGTTGATTTACTAAACAACTTCTTAGCAGATGACTTAAAGCTCCTCCAGACTTTTGCATCTCCCTTTCCCCTTTGTTGATGATCTTAGTTTCTAACTTCCCTGAAAAAGAAAAAGAGAAAAAGCCCATTTTACCTGTCATCCATTCCTTCATCTACCCTGTACCCCAACTCAACATGTCTATTTCTGTACCAGTATGTTCTCTTCTACTAGTCCAGGATGTCAAGGAGTCCTGAGGTTCTTGTCTCAGACCCTTCTCTTGTTTTTTTGTTTTGTTTTTTTTTTTTTGTTTTTGTTTTTTACTGCTTTACTACCATCTCCATTGTTGCTGTTTCCAATGGTTCCTTCTCCTCAGCTTCAAACATGTAATGGTTACCTCTATTTTCGTGGGAAAATTTGATTTCACAAAATTTTCTAGTTCATATTCTCTTGCTCTTTTCACTGCCAAAATTTTCAAATGAGTGGTCTTCACCCACAGTATCTATTTCTCCATAGCCCTGCAATTTGATCTGTGGCCCCTTGTCTTGAAACAAACAAACAAACAAACAAACAAACACCCAAAAACCTTCTGCCCTGAAGATCATCAGTGATACCTTGATTCAATGATGTTTTTACTTCATTTCCCCACACCCAGAGTCTCAAACAGTTCTGAATATTCTTAGCCATAGTGACCACGCTCCCACCAAGGACCTCCTGGCACTAGCCTTTCCTCACTCTCCACTTCCTCAGGACTGCTTCTCTATCTCTGTAAATATCTTTGTGTCTGTTCCAGCTTCCACTGTAGTTCCCCAAGGCTAAGTCCATTAATCTGAGAGACAAAAACAACCCCTAACATTTGGAAAATGGCTTGACGCTCCCAGCTAGGCTATGGTGTTTTTAGGAGTTGGCCTGGCATTCACAGGTAGGCCTAGGTATTCTCCTGCGAAACAAAAACTATTTTTACTAAACACCAACTTTAGACAAGGACACTCTAATGATAGGAGAGACAAAAAGACCACTTTGTAATTTTGTCCCAGTACAGACAAAAATAAAGTCACTGCAAACCACAAAGATAGCAAACAATCCTCATGCTTGCTAATACTAGTAACTGTTGCTTCTTTACAAATGATAGCTTTAGCTTTGTTCTAGTCTTCCCTCTTTCTAAATAAGATTTCTTGAGATACCCAATGACAGAATTACCCTTATATCCTGACAGTAGCCAATTCAAAGTCGTACTTTCTTGAATCTTCCCCCAAAATATCTATCATGAGCCCTTATCTTATAATAAGTTACTGAAATGCCATGCGATCCCCTATCGTGTGTGGTCTTGTTTGCAAACAAGTAAGAAAGCCAATTTGTTCAATCATACTATGTTCCTGATGGTCTTTGGCTAGAGGACATTGATAGGCCCTTTGTTCCTTTGTCTTATGGCTTGTGCTATCATGTATGAAGCTAAAAGTCCATTCCTGTCCTCCACAAAATCCCCCATCTTATTTCTATACCTCTCTACAAGTGTTCAATAAATTTAAATTAGAGCAACACATGTCTCCCTGTAACAAGGCATGCCTCCTGACTTCCATATTTTTCTCATTCTCTTTGCTACTAAGGCTTGAAAAGTCATAGTCATCACTGACTCATTATTGCCCTCTTATTGCCCGTCCACCTAAAATTAGTCTGCCGTATCAATACACCCACTATCCCAATCTTTCCTTCTTTGACATCCCAAAGGTCACAATTTTAGCCCATACTACTGTGCACTATCTGTTAAAATAGCCTTCAGAATCTTGTTGTCCAAGTCTTGTTTGTACACTATTCCTAGCCTAATATTTCTGAGCAATAGCTTTAAGTGAACAAAAATAAATCCTAACCTCTTGAAGCCAGAGCTTTCACAGAAGTAAAATTAGGAATTACATATGAATAAATAGCATGATTTTCTCCCCTTAAAAAAGATAAATGTCATTGCTGCATACATGGAGTAGGGAAAGCAAGAATGCCTTGGATTACTATTTTAAAGACAGAGTGTGTGAGCGGGGGGAAGGGGCAAAGGGAGAGTGAGAGAGAGGAAAAGAGAGAGAGGGAGAGGGAGAGGGAGAGGGAGAGGGAGAGGGAGAGAGAGAGAGAGAGAGAGAAAGTGAATATTAAGCAGGCTCCACACTGAGTGGACCATGTGAGGCTTGGTCCCACAACCCTGGGATCATGACCTGAGACGAAATCAAGACTTGGGCACTCAACCAACCTAGCCACCCAGATGCTTCTACAAGACTCTGTTTCATGTGTTGGGATCTATTTAAGAAATATGAAGAAAGTGAGGTACATTTAGAAGATTCTGGGTTAGAGAAGTACTGGACCACATCTTGCAAAGGACAGTTTAAATTGGGGATGTTTGGCTACAGAATAAAACATTTCTGTTGCGTTGGAGGGTACTATAATATTTCAAGCATACGTGAGAGAAATTAGAATTATTTGTGTGTAATTGTAGAGGGAAGAATTAGGGTCAGGAGGTTGAAATTCAAGAAGATAGATTACTGTTCAATATAACAAATAATAAAATATTATTTTGAGAGAGAGAGAGAGGAGAGAGAGAAGGAGAGAGAGAGAGAATGTAGGCTCCACACTGCAAGTGTGGAACCTGATGCAGAGCTCGAACCCACAAACTGTAAGATCATAACCTGAGCCAAAACCAAGAGCTGGATATTTAAGTGACCGGGTCACCCAGGCACCCCAAAGGATTTCTTTTAGTTGAGCTTTGCTTATGATATTCTCTCATTTATTTTCCCCTGGGCATTTAATTCTAGGTTGTTGATTTTTTACTTTCAGCACTTTGAAGTTTTATTTTTTTAATTTATTTCATTTTTTTTTCATTTTATTCTATTTTCTATTATTCTGAGAAGTTAACAATCTTATTGTTACTATTTTTAAATTAATATGTCTTTTTATTCTTCTCTTATCAAAGTCTGATAATTCCAACATCTGGGTCATCTCTGGGTCTGATTCTATTGACTATTTTATCTTTTCACATGGTTCTCTTGGTGTCTTTTCCAGTGTGTCTTTTTTTTTTCTTCTTTTTTTTTAAATTAAATGTCAAATATGATATATAAAAGAGCAATTGAAACTGAGGTACATGCCCAAAATGGGAATATCTCTTTTGTCAGGCCATGAGTGTGGGCATTGGAGTGAATTTAGTAAGCACTTGAGGTGAGCTGGGGTTTGTGATTGCTATAGTTGTCTTTAGTGTACCACAGATTTAAAGTTTTTCCAGGGATGGGCTGGATTACCACAACTTGTATTCAATGTGAGGCCTAGAGAGCTGGAAGTGTTTTTTTCTCTTTCTTTTTTTTCTTTTCTTTTCTTTTTTTTCTTTCTTTCTTTGTTTCATTCTTTCTTTTCTTTTTTCTTCTTTCCTTCCTTCCTTCCTTTTTTCTTTCTTTCTTTTCTCAGTTTCTCTGTTCCACCCTCAGATTTCAGCAGGCTATCAATGCCTGCAGCATAGACAGAGTCTATTTCTATATTTTTATTCCCCCCAGAAGTACATGGCTGTTACCTGCTATTAGATGCAAGGCTCACAGTGGGTCAGGGAGGGTTACTCAGCTCTCCAGCTCCCATCTTGGTCTTAGGCAGGCCCCAGACATCTCCTCCAGTGGCAGGCAGCCTCCTATTCAGTGCAGGGTCTAGAGCACAGGCAAATTCCCCATCCTTCCTCCAAATTCCATCTTGTATTGGTGAGTATCTTAGGCGTATGTGAATTTGGGAAGATCACCTTGATATAGTTGAAGCTGTTCTATTTACAATGTATCTTTACTCCTATGGAATAGCTTTCCCTAGATCTGACCCCAAAGCTGAGTCTCTGCTCTTTGGTGAGAATTGCCCTCCAATTTTTGTCTCCCCAGCATCATGGAACTGACAAAGTCTCTTCTTAGTTCTTTATATTTTTAGTAAAGTATTTTGTCCAAGTTTTATAGTTATTCTCAGTGAGTGAATTAATCAGATTTTAGCAACTCTGTTATAGTTGGAAGAAGAAGACTTTTCCTTATTATATTCTAAACCCTAGTCGCTGACCATCAAATCTTGGTAATTCTTGCATTCAAGCCTCACATTCAGTCTCTTACCCATATTTTAGGAACTGGAATATGTTTGAAGTCATGTTATGCTAGCATTAATTTTTCTGTATTTGGTTAATTAGTCAATAAAGATCATTTGCTTATATATTGTAATTCTAGCAGAGTTGAGTATCTTGGCACTATTTATTATATTTGTTCTACTTAAAGGGCAGAAAACCACAGATTAACACCATCATGAAAAGCAAAACTTTACATTTAAAATACAGATCAGTGTATGGGATTCATATTGAATATTACACTATTTGGATTAGGTAATGTCTTTAGCAGAGGACTCATAGAGAAGGATAAATAAAATTTGTTTCAATTACTTTAGTGATTGAACAATATATAGAAAATCTAGTGACACACAAATCTAGGTTAATTTTTAAAAACTCCCTTAAAAACAGGTTTTAAGCTGTGTTAAAGATAGCTGGAGTGATACAGTAAGTAAACTGTGCTGATGAGAGTGAAGAGGTAGAATGTTCTAGAAGTGAAGCACATTTTAAACTAAGATTGTTGCCAAATAGCAAGAAGATGGAAGATCAGGGAAGAAATGGAAGTGTGTTAGTATTAAACAGTTTTTGTAATGGCTACAGAAAGAGGAAAGATTTGAAAACAAATACAATCTGAGTCTAAATTCAAAGCTAACTTATGTAGGATAGGTCAAAAGAAGGAAACTGGAGTTGAACGACCCTTTTAAGAAGGAAATTGTAGCATGGTCACCATACCATAAGTAAGGTCGTCATGGAGGTAAAGTGGAGGGACTTGATTAATATTACAACTCTTGGCATCTTTCAGTGGAATATATGGAGCTGAAGATAGGGAAGAATTTAAGAGAACAAATACAAGGAAGCCAAATACCATTTTGTTAAGTGCCATAAGACAGTTAAACTGAGGAAGTGACAAACTATATTCTTGCAGACAATGATAGGAGAGAACTTCATGGCAGGGAGAATAAAAGATTTGAGTGCTATCTTTGTTTCACTGAATTTCAGAGGATGGATCTCCATTTGAGATTAATTTATTCATTAATAAATGAAATCAACACACTTGTACAATTACTAGTGGAAAGCATTGTAATAGATACTTCCAGAGCTATATTAGATGATTCTTGATCTTAAAGAATTTAGCGTGATAGGAGTGGTGAGATAAAATAGTTAGTCAACTGTGGGGAAAAAAAAGTAGAAAATGGTCATTTTGGTTTCTGGCATATAGTAGGTACTCAGTAAAGTTTTGCTGAATAAATGAATGGCATAGAGACACATAAAAAACTGAGATGGAGAATAAAAGTAATATTGGGGAGGCATCACAATCCCAGACTTCAAGCTATACTACAAAGCTGTAATCATCAAGACAGTATGGTACTGGCACAAGAACAGACACTCAGATCAATGGAACAGAATAGAGAACCCAGATATGGACCCACAAACGTATGGCCAACTCATCTTTGACAAAGCAGGAAAGAATATCCAATGGAATAAAGACAGTCTCTTCAGCAAATGATGCTGGGAAAACTGGACAACGACATGCAGAAGAATGAACCTGGACAACTTTCTTACACCATACACAAAAATAAACTCAAAATGGATCAAAGACCTAAATGTAAGTCAGGAAGCCATCAAAATCCTGGAGGAGAAAGCAGGCAAAAACCTCTTTGATCTTGGCTGCAGCAACTTCTTACTCAACACATCTCTGGAGGCAAGGGAAACAAAAGCAAAAATGAACTACTGGGACCTCATCAAAATAAAAAGCTTCTGCACAGCAAAGGAAACCATCAGCAAAACTAAAAGGCAACCGACAGAATGGGAGAAGATATTTGCAAATGACATATCAGATAAAGGGTTAGTATCCAAAATCTATAAGGAACTTATCAAACTCAACACCCAAAAAACAAATAATTCAGTGAAGAAATGGGCCAAAGACACGAATAGACACATCTCCAAAGAAGACATCCAGATGGCCAACCGACGCATGAAAAAATGCTCAACATCACTCATCATCAGGGAAATACAAATCAAAACCACAATGAGATACAACCTTACACCTGTCAGAATGGCTAACATGAACAACTCAGGCAGCAACAGATGTTGGCGAGGATGCGGAGAAAGAGGATCTCTTTTGCATTGTTGGTGGGAATGCAAACTGGTGCAGCCGCTCTGGAAAACAGTATGGAGGTTCCTCAAAAAACTAAAAATAGAACTACCCTACGAACCAGCAATTGCACTACTAGGCATTTATCCAAGGGATACAGCTGTGCTGTTTCAAAGGGACACATGCACCCCCATGTTTATAGCAGCACTATCAACAATAGCCAAAGTATGGAAAGAGCCCAAAAATGTCCATCGATAGATGAATGGATACACACACACACACACACCAATGGAGTATTACTCGGCAATCAAAAAGAATGAAATCTTGCCATTTGCAACTACGTGGATGGAACTGGAGGGTATTATGCTAAGTGAAATTAGTCAGAGAAAGACAAAAATCATATGACTTCACTCATATGAGGACTTTAAGAGACAAAACAGATGAACATAAGGGAAGGGAAACAAAAATAACATAAAAACAGGGAGGGGGACAAAAGAGAAGAGACTCATAAATATGGAGAACAAACTGAGGGTTTGTGAGGGGGTGTGGGAGGGGGGATGGGCTAAATGGGTAAGGGGCATTAAGGAATCTACTCCTGAAATCATTGCTGCACTATATGCTAATTTGGATGTAAATTTTAAAAAATAAAAAATAAAAGAGAAAAAAAAGTACTATTGGGAAGATCAAAAAAGGAATTTATAGGGAATATGACAAGTGAGTAAGACCATAAATGTCAGACAGGATTTAGACATGAGATTGGAGGGAGAGGGCACTTCCAGGTGGGGGTTAACAGTGTCAGGAAATGGAAGCCAGACAGTTTAGGGTGTATACAGGGGACGGTGAAGTTGAAGTATGAAAGAGGAGGGTACAGGAAGATAAAGCTGAGAAGGTGTCTGGAACAAAAGTCTGGAGGGCCTTGAATGCTCTAAGAAATGTGGAAGTGTATTCAGTAAGTAATACTTAGCATCAGAAAGATGCTAATATAGTATAGATACTATATCTATATTACTATCTATATATACTATATACTATACTATATCTATATATTATATATATATATACTATAATATATACTATTACTATAGTAATATAGTATACTACATTACTATCTATAATAGTATAGATACTAAACTATTTGGATCACATGAGGATATATGGTTAGAGGTACAAAGAGAAATTATGAGAAAGATGGAAGAAGACAGGGAGGAAAGAGAAAGTTTCATCCAGGTATACTTGGCAACTGAGACTGTGAAGGTCCAGAATAGAAAGGGGGAAGAGAAGAATTGGGGATCAAAGACACTGACAATGAAAGGTGTAGCTCTGATCCTCTGTCAAGCGATAAGGCTCTTGCTGGAAGGTTCATGTTACTGAGCTTGTACAAATGGAATATGATTTATTCACTAACACGCAGAAAAAAATCTATTACTAGCAACAGCACTTAATTGTGTTGTGCAATATGTAAATTCTTTATTAAATCTATTCAGAGGCAGCAAGTAAGGAGAGTTAGAAGGTAGTTTCCTGGGAAAAGCAGTCTACACTCACTGTCTCCATTTCTATGTTTCCTTCACTTCTAATTGTCTGCAATTTGGATTTTGTATCTTATTAGAGTAGAAATTGCTCTGGTTAAAATCACCATGCACTCCTTAATTACTAGTCCCAGTGGCACTTAACCCAAACACCATCTCCTCTGGGAAGCCTTCCTTAATCTCATCAGCAAGGCAAGATGCCTTCTCACCTGTTTTGCTAAAGCATTCTGAGCCTGCCTCTATTATCGTATCTCCCACACTGTATTATAGTCATTTACTGCTACATCATTCCCTCTGGACTGTGATTTCCAGTCAACTTCGTATCCTTAGCACTGGGATGGTGTTGTCTGGATTACTGATAAATACAAACAATAAAACCCTCTCTAGTATCTCTTTCAATCCTCTCATTAGGATATACTTTTAGAAAAATACTGAAGACTTCCAAATATAACTGGCATAGAAACATTTCTTCTGAGAACATTACTTCCGCCTTCACTTGTACTGTAACTTATGTGTTGTCATTAAATGATTAATATATTAATAAGGCTTAGAGGTTTTACAATTGATTCTCTTATCCCCTAACCCTCACCTGTGGCTACAGTCTGTTATCCATACTTCTTGTGACTGTGTCATATTGTGATTTCTTTAGGTAAGTAGTATTTTGAATTAAATACTTTTAAGTGTCTTCTATGTTCCATATGTTCTAGTTAGTGTTGGAGTTCTAAAGGTAAATAAAAATTAATAAAAATAAATAATTTCCATGGAATTTATGGTATTTTTAAATTATTTCTAAGTTCATCTAACAAAGTCTTGTCTAGTAATACAGTTCATGGTCAGTAAGGATGCTTCAATTTTTATTTTATTATTTTATTTTATTTTATTTTATTTTATTTTATTTTATTTTATTTTATTTTATTTTATTTTATTCTAGAGAGAGAGAAGACTGCACAAGCGGGCGAGAAGGTCAGAGGAAGAGAGAATCATAAGCAGGCTACATGCTCAATGTGGGGCCTGACTTGGGGCACGACTCTAGGATCATGACCTGAGCTGAAGTCAAGAGTTGGAAGTTCAACCCACTGAGTCTCTGTATGTGTCCATTTTGAAATTGTGTTCTTTTAATAAATAAAAATCTAAGTTTATATTCAAATTTAGTTTGTGATTTTTCCTTAGTGTAACATAAGTCAATGAAGGAAAATCATTTGGATAATTACAAGTTTGTTGGTAGATGTTATTAAATGAAAGAAACTAAGCACTCACACACACAGTATTTTTTAAATGTCAACCTAAATATTATTTTTTGGAAATAGTTTCCTTGATGTTTATAAACACGTAGTCTGTTATGATGAGGGTAGCTGCAATGAAAGCTTTGCTTTTGCTTTTATATTGGAAAATTGGGCCGTCTATGGACTGAGATACAGTGAAAGCATTACAAAGATTTTGCAAACAGACTGAAGGAAATCAGAAGTCTTGAAAATTGGTCTTTCAAATATACCTCATCATCATTCTTAATGTAAACCTTTCTTCTAATTGTTTTTAACTTCTAATCAAGTAGAAACTATGCCTACATGACAATGCCAGTAAGAGAATCTGAGAGAGGATTTTCAGGAAATAAATCTTTTAGGGAATAAAATATTCTTTAAAATTCACCATTTGTTAAAACAACGTATGTGAGTATAAACTGGCTATACGTTTAATTTTAAAGATCAGAATTAACATGTTACATAAAATCACTTATCCTTAAAAGCAAAGCACAACTGTTTGCCACAATTATTTTAATACATTTCTCTACTGAGATAAATTTTAAACTCAGGAAAGCAAGATTTGGAACGAGAAGAGTTAAAAAACACGAAGCAACAGTAACCCCATTTAGATAAGGGATAGATGGGTGGAGCAGGGGAACAATACACTAAAGTGCTTTTCTTTCACAGATCTTGGTTCAAATTAAGGTTAAATTCCAAAGGAGGATGTGTTTTCCCCATATGGAGTCTTAAAGGACATGCCTTTGTTTCCAACTTCCCAGAGAAGATATATGTTAACACAAACAAAGTATTTCATAATAAATTTAACTTTTATAGAGTGACTAATGCCCTGTGAAGATAAGGTAGACTCTCAGTCACCTGTGTTTAATCCAGGCTGAAGAAATTATGCCAAGGGCACACTGACAAAAACTTGATTCCTTTGGAGAGGATGGCAGTAACTTGGTGGGGAGCAGAAAGGGTCTTGATTTTTAAAAGTCTCATTGGAATGACTCTCCCTTCCTCACTGTGAACACAGTTTAGCATTTATGTACTTTGGAAGGACAAAGAGGTGAGGTAAGCCTGCCAAAATCTGAACCTGTGTTTCTGGGAACCTGTTAGTAGGTCAACTGTTACAAATAGAAGAGAAACTGCAAAGGAGCGGTGGGTGCTAGAAACTTGGCAGTTGGACTACATATAGCTTTATTAAAGCCTGCGTACTGTTCCTTCCAGATCTCAAGGGAGGCGCTGTGAAGTTTAAACTGCCAGGACGGATCACTATTATTCAATCAAATCAAGCTTTGGTGGGGAGTGGGGGTGGGAGGCAGATCAGCATAGAAAGAAACAACTCTTTTCTACTAGAAATATTTACAGTTAAAAGAAAATGATATATTTAAAAATGTACTTGTTAATAATAATTTATTAATCCATCTCTTCCTGTTAAGAAAGACAAATTCATTATGTAAATACTTCTCTTTCCTTTTCCCTTTCTTTTATCTTGATATTATTCTTTATTAACTAGTAGCTTAATTCTTAAGTCCTTATTCTTACAAAATGTCTCTGAATTTGTGACTAGGTAATTTATCCATTGACCCCATATAGCCCTCTTCCATGTGCAAATTCTATTGACTTCAACTGAAGATGTAAACATTGGTCCTGAGGCATGTGAAGGGATTCCTTTTTGGGAAAGGGAAACAAAAATGTATTCGCGTCAATCATATCAGACATATCTAACTACACAGGACATGAGGTTTAATCTATTTTTCATATTTATGAATTCATCATTGATGAAAGGCTTATGAAATCTATTTAACATTTAAATAAAACAGGATAGCATTCTCCCTTCTTCCTCCACTCAGTGAAAAAGGAGACATGGACATAGAAAGAACTTGATTTTAAGTTGCTTTATGATAAGTTTTGAAACATGTCTTTACCTTATCGATCTTCAGGTCACTAATATTGATTTTAGGCAAAATTAATTTTCATCATTTATCCCAATCTACTTATTTCTTGCCCAATTTCCTTCTTGTGCTCTGAATTTAAAACAAAAAACCCCAAAATATGTAATATAAAAAAAAACCCCACAACACTTCTTTTCTCTTTTTGTGTTAGCCAGTGGCTAAGAGAAGAAAACTTTTCTGACCCTACACTGCTAGACAAGAGTAATGGAATGAGATTTCTCTTCTCAGGATATGTAACATCAAGTCCAATTTCAGAAATCAATTAACTATTCAGAGAGGAACACCACAAGGGGGCAGGTGAATCCAGGGTAGGTCCTAGGTGAGAGGGTCTTAGTATTGGGAATTCTGGTCAAAGGAGGGGAAAATGAAATGAAAATTAGAAACAACTCTAAAAATAATATTTCTTCATGAACATAAGCATTTAGGTCTGGACCATCCAAGTGAAATCTTATTTAGAAAACAACCAAAGACATTAATTACAATATACCAAGGAAATAAATGAAAGAGATCAAATCAGTGTAGTAATACACTGAAAGTGATTCCTGTATTTACAAAGGTCAACAGCATGGTTTTACAAGAAAAGAAAGACAGTAACTGGGAAGAAACCCAAAATTTACTATAGAGCAATTAGAGTATGCATCGAAAATAAATTTCAACTAGATAGATGAAGTATCAAATAATTAGATATATGAGAAGATAATTTTGCTTCAAAGTGATTTTAATAACCAACAATTTTATAACAGAACATAAACTTTGAATAATAGAGCTATAACATTTTTTCTCCCTACACAAAAACTGAGAAATTAGTTTCAGGCACTTTAGCAAAGATAAATGCTGCTTAAAAAGATTATTTAAGGAGTCTGCTTTGACTTTCATTGGAAATTAAACTTAGTCTACCAATAGGAGGCAAAAATGAATATTAAAACATTAGTTCTTCCAAACAAATATTTTAAAATTGATACCAGACATCCTCTGTGAGAATATCAGAGACAGCATCTTCAATGGCCAACATATATACATACCTACTATGCAAAGTAGCCAGGACTAATTCTATTTGGTAAAGCTGGAAATTATCACTGGCCTCCCTTTTATACCTCACTAAGGAAATGCATTTCATTATTTGATGTGGGTAGATAATATGTTATTTATCTTTTACCGATTAACAAAATGAAATGCAGAGACAATTATAGCATAATATGTAGTATAATATAGCATAGTATAATATGTAGCATGATGGCATAGCACAATATATAATAATATATGTAAGTTTTGTCTCTTACTACTAGTTTTTATTTAGTTCCTAATACTAAGTAGAATCTTTAAAATGAGCATTTAAGTGTCTTATTTATGATCAGATTAACTTCTTATTTAGAACTCTGCAACAGTTTTCTATAGTAATAATGTAAAGGTCACTTCTAGTATAGATCTATTGATTGAGGAGGTCATCTTCTAATAGATTTTAGGGCAAGCTAGGTTTTAGAACTTGGGGCACTAAGTTGAGTAATCTTTCTGTTATACTATGATGTATTTTGTTTTCATTATACCACAGGATTTAGTATTATAGAACAGTAATCAGACATTTAAGCCTACTTTTAAAGCAAAGCTCTGAACTCAAATGTAAGTGCTCATTCTTCTATCACCTTAACAAAGTCTGTTTTTCTCAAATTCACTCATTCTTCTCTTAGTGTGTATATGTGTGTATAAATACACACACACACATAAAATATACTCATGCACATAAACTCATACACACATACGTGTATATATACATACATACATGATGCAATCCATCGGTGGAATTTTAGGTTAGTTTTTCTCCTCTTTTCAGTCTGTTATTTAGCTTTCTCTTCCTTGTCTTTCTTTATTCCAAGTAATCCAGAGTCCTCATAGGCTTTGTCACCTAAAGGACATGGAGACAGCTTCTGCAATGCTTGAAATAATAATGCTTTGATTTGTCAATGTGAAAAGTTGGATGGCTTTTAAAAGCTGACCAGTCCAGGGCTATTTGCACATAGTAGACATTCGATAAATATTTGTTGATTTGATTTATTCTAGGGTAAAGAACTGGGTAACAACCCTTTTTTTCCTTCACTCATGTACAATGGTTAAGCCTGTGTACAAATGCATTTATGAGTAAATATTAATGGTCATGGTCATTAAAGATGTTTTAGACAGAGAAAAAAAATCTAGGTCTTTAGGCTTTAAGAAATAGCAGTGATTGGGGGTATGTGTAATAGAATACTCTAAGTAGTTATCAAAAAATAGATGACAGAAACAATAAAATGGGGTCCAACTAAAGAACATTCTGATAAATTATCTGGAAACAAAGTGGATTACCCTATAGTGTTTGAATCAATCACATGTTGAGGGCCTAAATTTTTTATTCCACATACTAAGGCAATGGGCATTTTAATGAAAACTTCAGGATAATATTTTGGTTATAAAATTTAGTGAGCACATACAAGCCACATAGTATTTCGTTTGGTATGTTCTTCCTTGTGATAGTCACAAAAGTGTTTATGTATGTTGTATTGACAGTTGAGAGGCCTTGAACATACAAAATGAATATTACTCCTATATTTTGAGTAATGTATAACTTTTAAAGAGTTAAACTCTATACTCCCATCATTTAGAAGAGCATAATTGATTTATTTCCTTTTCTGGTCACTAACAGTAAAAACTGTTTCTGGGCTTACAACATGTTAAATTTTGGCTCAAGGCAAATTTACAACAGCAAGGTTTATGATAAAATCTGTCAAAACATTAACCATGATGGCACAACTTTCAGCTTTTAACAGACAGATAGGAAAGCGGGAACTTAAGAGTGGATACACATTCGTATTTGAAAATGCTTGCTTAGGTCACATTATAAAAGTTATTCAATTCCGTTGTTCTCATTTTACCCAAATGTGAAAGTTCTATACGATGACTATGTGTTTTAATTAACTGGCTTCAAAGAGATGGGAGATCCTCGGATTAAAGATACAATTCCAAGTAAAAAATTACTAGCTAAAAGAACTTCAGATGTTCAAGACAAACGCTAAAAATCTACAGCATTTTCTGTTTCTTGTCTGATGAATTTCAAGAAAAATTAACTCTTAAGCATAGGTAAAGTCTAACCTTTTTGCTTTAAGACAAAGATGATTCATTTAGCCATGTACCAGCATTTGAGCACTATTCATGAAGATAATTTTAATTTTTCAACATGGTAAACAATGTTGGCAGTTTTGGTTTACTGTTGCTTGATGAGTAAAGGGCTGTAGTTCCTAGAAAATTACAAACAAAACTGTTATTGAAAGTGAATCACTCTGCTGGCAACCAGAGTAACTAAGATAGGTAACTTTGTGTGTGAGGTACATACTATAAGCAATTTCAGAGGACATACTTTCTTGAAAATGTAATTTGGTTAGGCAGCCAGGGTTAATTTATGAGAAAAAACTTCTTTAAGGAACTTGAAGATTTTCAGTGTGTTAATGTCATTCATAGTCATACAAGTAAATGTAGTGAATATTCTATGCTTGAGTGTTTCAAAAAGGCTTTGATATAACTGACCTATTTATTGGAAAATGATACGCATTTTTTAAGCTTTAGGATCTTCATTAAACAAGTTATACAATGAAAACTGGTGGAGAAGAGAGAGAAAATTAGTTGCTGAATATTAATTTTTGAAGCTGCCACTTGATGGGAAATGTTCATGCACAATTTATTTGTTCTCACATATCTTAAAATATGGCTTAGAACTAAAAGAATAATACGTAACTAGAAAGTAAAATAACAAGAAAATTTATCAAAATAATCAGAATTTAGGAAATTTTACTTTTTGGAAATGAAGAATCAATGAATTTGAAATCATGATTTAAAGTACATCACAGCAATATCAACAGACATCCAAACACACATTGGTTTATACATTGCTTGCATTCTCTCTCTTTGATTTTTGATACACTTGATTCCAGAAAGCAATTTAGTTATTAGCATTGTTCAATAAAGAATCAAATGGCCTATTTTGGGGTCTGGAAATTTTGTTTAAACTTTCCAAGACAATGGAACCATGTCTTCACTTTATCATAGAGTAAGATTTCAACTTTATAGGGACCAACATTTGACAGTTACACAAGAAATTCTGTTTAAAAAACCAAACCTAATCAAAATCAAACAAACAACACAAAAGACCGAAACTCTTCACTTTAAACTTATTATGGTTAAAAGTTAAAGTCTTCAGATGAGCACGTTTCACCTGATAATATGCCAAGTGCTAAATAATTTGACATGCTAATGTATTTTAACACCACTATTTTGGGAAATGACACTCAAATCTTCATCTTTTATTAAAAGACACATCACACAAATGTTTATAAAACAATACAGTTGGAAGATTTAGTTTTTGTCATTAACAAGAATGACTATTTACCAAGTATTTTACCTGTGCAAAGAAATATGGACAATCTCTGACCTGTAGAAGCTGCATTGTAATGGGAGATAGTACAGGAATACTATACAGGAATACTAATAACTGCCCTAATACAGATGACGACAGAGCTATGAGGCATATAGAAGAGAGATTAACTGTGGCTTGGTGGTGAGGTTAGGGTGGGGAATTAGGGAAAGCTTCATGCCGGGGGTGGCGTATAAGTATTCTTGAAGGATGAATTGGATTTAAACACACGAAGGTGGATTTGACTGAGTAGAGGCTTAAAAATGGTAAATGAATTCAATAATGAAAATATAGGGTAGGAACTGAAATGGAGAGTAGGCTTGGAGCACAGGTCAAAGGTATTAGTATGAAAGAAAGTCAATTCTATTAATTTTCTTGCCATCCATATGAAAACAAAATAATGTGCCTGAGTTTCCAGGTATGATTTGGTCAATTGGTTTTTTTTTTTTTTAAATCTAATATGGAACCAGAAAACTTTCCTAAAAAATCTAAAAAACAAACAACCCAAACAAAACAGTACACATACGGTTCATTCTTTGATTCTTGAAATAATAAAACCACTGTTTGTCTTACCGCAACTGAAAGACAATAATATCTGCAACATTTAAATTTTCAGTCTGCGATATAGCTGTGTTTCCTGAACAGCTGTTGCATTTTTTATAAACACAGAAATAAAATGATTATTTTGATATGACTGAAGTTTTAATTGAAACTGCTGATTTCAAAGGTGTTTCTTTGCTTCTATTTGACAAACAAGATTAGGTATTAACTTAAATGAAAAGATGTCTTCATGTCACCTAAATGAAAGTATACAACTGTGCTTTATAATATGACTGCAGTTGAAGAAAATAAGATGCAAAAAACAAATCTAATTTTGTAACATGAAAAGATTGTGACATAAAACATCAGAAATCAGTGTGTATGTTCAAGTGGATAGTAATTCTTCAAAGTAATTCTTCAAATTCTGAGACATTTTATGTCAAATTACATATCATTATTCAAACTGTATTTAAATTTTCTCAGCCAGAATCATTCTTCAGAAGTGGTTGATGAGTGGGAGAAGAAATTGAGTCTTCTCTCGTCTATTCACCTGTTTTTTGTTTCAAACAGTATGCTTAGAAACAAACTGAAGTTTAGAGATTTAAAATCAAAACTTGTCTTTAGCAAGCCGACGTGTACACAATCTATATGGGTCTGAGAAACATTCTTTGTGACATTATCAGGAGGATCTCCCTAGGCAACAAAAACTGTTGGCCTGGAAGAAAAGGGCCACATGAGACAAAGTATACTTGACCGGTATGTTTAGCAATACTCACCTTTCCAAATGTTACATAAGTTTGTTTCCTTTATTTTAGGCAAAGTTCCTAAGTTTTAATACAGGTATGCATGTTGGAGTTTCTGTTACAAGAGGTATGATTTTTGAAATGTAAGTCATTTCTTAATTTCAGCTTTCTTAGATGCACCTTGGTTTATTTATTTTTCACACATATTACGAAGGTTACTTTTGGGGGAACAGCTGGACTCCACAGGCATGAGCATCTTACTTCTTAAAGACACAGAAATCATATAGTTTTTAATTATAAAACCAGAAATGTTGATGGGGGCTATTTTCTCAGTCTTGCTTTACATCAAGCCAGTGTTAAAAGTTCGTTAGCTAGAGCTTAACAACACAATGGCTGAAGGAATGGAGTTACCACACAAGTGTTTAAATTCCACGCCGGATCCCTAGCTACAACAGAGAAGAAAGTTCAAACAACAAAAACAGAGTTGCAAGGTCTGAACTTGTGTGTCACGAATACCTCTTACTCATCACCAGGCAGCTCTTATTCAGGGCAACCAGGCCCTCCCAAGCAACATGGTTAATTGAATAAGGATTCTAAACCTTTTGGCTGCAGATAAACCAAAGTGGCACATGGCTCATAACTCAAACATTTCATCTTAAGCAGCTGTTAGTTTTCTTGCCCAGGCTAATTTGGATTATTCAATCATTTTCTTTTCTTTAATGAAAAACTGCTTGTAGTTACTGGTGGGGACAAAGAGCTGCAATTATGGATCTTGGAAAGTAAATTTATTATCTACTCATTTTAATCATGTATACAAGTGATACTAAATTTGGAACTAAATTCAGAAAATTTTATTAGCAGTGCAATTATATCTCTGTGTGTGTGTGTGTGTGTGTGTGTGTACACATTTAATAACATTCAGTCCTGACTACTGTTTCCTGCTATGATGAACCTGGAACCTCTCTCAGTAAGCAACTAAAAATGCTGGATAGAAAATGACAGATAGCTTCACAAATCCATCAGTGTATTGGCTAGTTGGTGAGGAATACACAGAGGCCTACACCTAAGGAAAACTGGGAACCCTCAATGGTAAGCAGTTTTTACTTTGAAAGCATTTGCCCTATGATGGGGGTGAATTTGAGCTTTGGTTTTCATGTACTTCTTAGTGGCACAGGGGATAGGGGACAAAGTCCAGGGTCCACTCAAGGAAAAAATCTTAAATTTGGGCTATGAATGGAGAATAAAAAAAATCTCCCTCTATGAACACTTTTAAGATTCCACATAGGAGTGAGACCATATGGTATTTGTCTTTGTCTGTCTTATTTCACTTAGCGTAATGCCCTCAAGTTTCATCCACGTTGTTGCAATGATAGCATTTCCTTTTTTATGACTGAATGATATTCCATTGTGTATATAGACCACAGCTTCTTTACCTATTTGTCTGTTGATGGACACTTAGGTTGTTTCTATGTCTTAGCTATTGTAAATAATGGTTCTAGAAACATGAGGGTGCAGACATCCTTTTGAGGTAGTGTTTTCATGTATTCTGGACATATTTCCAGAAGTGGAATTGCTGGATCATATGGTAATTCTATTTTAAAATTTTTGAGGATCTTCCATACTGTTTTCCATAGTGGCTGTGCTAGTTTATAATCTGAACAATATACAAGGGTTCCCTCACCAGCATTTATTTATTATCTTTTTTGATGATGGCCACTTTAACAGGTATGAAGTGATATCCCTGTGTGGTTTTGATCTGCTTCTACCTAATGCCTAGTAATGTTGAGTATCTTTTCATATACCTGTTGGCCCTTTATATATCTTCCTTGGAAAAAATGCCTAATTAGGTCTTTTGTTCATTTTTAATTGGACTGTTTTTATGCTAATGAGTTATATGTTTTTGGATATTAATCCCTTATCAGGTATACGGTTGCAAATATTTTTTCCCATTCTGCAGGTTGTCTTTTCACTTTGTCAATGGTTTTGTTTGTTGTGCAGCTTTTCAGTTTGATGTAATCCCACTTATTTATTTTTGATTTTGTTGCTTGTGTTTTAGGTGTCATATCCAAAAAACCAATGCCAAGACCCATGTCAAGGAGCTTTGTTGCTATGTTTTCTTCTAAGAGTTTCATGGTTTCAGGTGTTATATTTAAGCCTTTAATTGATTTCAAGTTAATTTTTGTGAGTGGTGCCGGACAGGGTCTAGTTTCATTTTTTTGTTTTACATGTGAATATCCAGTTTTCCCAGCACCATTATTTATTTATTTTGTTTACTTATTTATTTTGAGAGAGAGTGGGAGGAGGGGCAGAAAGACAGGAGAAAGAATTCCAAGCAGGCTCCGCGCTGTCAGTGCAAAGCCCAACATGGGGCTAAAAACCATGAATCATGAAGTCATGACCTGAGCCAAAATCAAGAGTTAGATGCTTCACTGACTTAACTATCCAAGTACCCCCCACCCCCAGCACCATTATTGAACAAACTGTCTTTTCTCGAGTATTCTTGGCTCCCTTGTCAAATATTAGTTGATAAACTCAATTCTGTTCCATTGGTCTGTTTGTCTCTTTTTCTGCTAGTACTGTCCTTAGCTTCATAGTATAGCTTGAAATCAGAAGTGTGATGCCTCCTACTTTGTTCTCTCAGAATTGCTTTGGCTATTTGAGGTCTTTTGTGTCCCATTTAAATTTTAGGATTGTTTTCTATACTTCTGTGAAAAATGCCACTGGAACCTTGATAGGGATTGCATTCTGTGCAATCTGTGGATTGCTTTTGGTAGTAGGGACATTTTAGCAATATTAATTCCTCCAATCCATAAACATGGGAACTGTCATGAATTTGATAACCATAAGCTAGCCCTCATGTGGGTTTTCAACCCAAATTATCATCATTTAAGTGGTCCAGTAAAATTCCAATTAAGTTTCTAAAGTGCTCTAAAGCCTGTACGTGTTCCCAGGTGATTAACAGAAGCAAATGTGAAGCCTTTATGGAGGAACCGACCTTCAACCCAGGCCCTGAAAAGTCCCGCAGAGGATAATTCTAAGAAATATAGGCTCATATTCATGAATCACCAAACATCCAAAGAAACATGGCAGCAAAAATGTAGCTAGTGGAAAATACCGCAAAATTGGAGCAATGAATACTTCAGATATTAAAATGATCAGAAATCAAATACAGAATAAGCATGTTTAAAATGTATAAGATAAAAAGGAATTGAAAATATGAGGTAGGAACAAGGGACCATAAAAATGACCAACTGTTGAAAAAAAAAATGACCAACTGGATTTGGGGAATGATCAGAATATAACCTTCAGAAATGAAAAAAATGTAATAACAGAAATTAAAAACTCACTGACATTTTGCTTCCAGAAGAGAGTGGTTTGTGGCAGACCAATGTCCCTGCTAAGAATAAGAAGAAAAGTTGGAAAACTTACACAAAGTAAGCTGGATAACTTACTAAAAGTATCAGAGAGGGGCTGAAACAAAGAAGAGGGGGACTAAGATTCTAGAGAGGAAAGAACAGAGAGGTAAACTCTGCAGCCGCTCTCCCCTGGAGGTCTTTGCTGGTTTGGGGTGAAGGTGAGAGAGTGATAATCTGGGCTTTGTCCTGGAAGAAGACTGCTGCTAGAGACAGAGAAAATAGCTTTCAGCAATTCTTGCAAGGCTGTAGTGACAGACCTGGAGAGCCAAAGGGCCTGAAACACACACTTAGTTTTCCCTTCAAAATACTTGGCAAATTCTGAGCTGTGCTAAGTTGAGGTTAAAAAAGCTCAGATGAGACTATCTCAATGGGCCCCAGTGAAGCTATCACTTGTACCGTTGAAAGCTCGAGTGAGCTAGGCCATCAGAGGAGAGGCAAACCAGAGAAAACTGAGCCTTACTCAGAATGTAACCCAGGTACAACTCAGCATAGTACCTGACTGGATTAAGGTGATTAGCTTCCACGCAATCTTCCCAATAGAGGAAAGGTTAAGCCCTCTCTGGAGGAAGACAGAATCTTCTAGAGGGTCAGGATGTCTTGCATTTAGTCAACCATTAATTAATAGGCATGCCAAGAGACAGGACCATGCATCTAGAAAGCAAAAAACAAAAACAGACCATGGATGATTCAGAAAGTGGAGTTAGCAGACATGTAGACATAGTCTTTTAAGTAACTATGACTAGTATATTCAAGAAAACAGAAGCAAAGGGGGAGACAATATATTTGGAAAGGTGAGTATTTTACCAGAGAATTGGAATGTACAAAAAAAAAAAAAAAATCAAGAGGAAACTGTAGAATTGAAAAGTACAGAATCTGAAATTAAGACCTGAATAGACAGCTTTAACATCAGTAGACAGGATTAGTGAGATAAAAGGCAATTTTGAAAATTCAAAACTAATGTACATAAAGAAAAAAAAAAGGAAAATACAGGACAGGGTGACAGCAATATGGGGAAACACAGTGAATAAATATAAAATATACATAATTGGAATTTCAGAAGGAGGAGAAAGAGATATTGACCAAAGTTTCCTAAAGATGGCAAAAAATATCAAGTTTGAGATTTAATAAGATGGATGAAATCAAGCAAGAAACATACAAAGACCACATCTAGGCACAAAACTGTCAAAAACAAAGAAAAAGATAAAAACAAGAAAGAATCAGAGAAAACAGAGACTTTACCTCCAGGAGAAAAACATTAAGACCGACAGGTAATTTCTCAACAGGGAAGAAGGCAGTTAGACATCAAGAGGATGATATTTTAAAACAGTTATAGAAGGACTTATACTTTTGGGCATGATGGAGTAACCAGGACATTTTACCCTCTGACTTAAAAAAAAAAAAAGAACAAAAAACCCATCAACCAACAGCAACAACAGCAAACAACAGTGAAAATCCATGGATCAATGTTTTTGGACTTCGGACAACAGGCAGCCCAGCATAGTGATCCCTGAGGGAAGGGAAGCGCATGAAGTGAGCTCGAGGATTGACCCAGCTTACTATCTGGAGAAGTTAGAGAGCAGAGAGCAGGAAAGGGTAACGAAACAGCCTGGCAGCCTCCCTGAGTCGAGAACACAGAGCTGAGAATGTGGTTAGAGTTTGCAGGTCAGACTACTGAAGAAGAGAGATTCTGCATGTAGTGAGGAGTGCTCCACAGGGAGAGCACAAGAGAGCAGTGGACTCTGCAGAACTGCAGTGCATTCCCGGACTCTTCCTCTGAGTGTTGACCAGCATGTGTGACAGTAAACTACTGAGTGAGGGTGAGAATTACCAAAAAAAAGGAGTTGGCAAGATAATAATCAAAATTCATACAAGGCTGTGATCAGTCAAGGTAGAGAAACCCCATTGTACATAAGTAGTGTATTCAGAGAGGTATTGCCTAAACTGGGGGGGGGGGGTTGGGGGGGTGGGGAGGGGTGGGGTGGATCAGCCTGACATTAAAGGTACTCTGATCCTGCCTAATAAGCTCAAAAGAGCATTATAATGAGGATCTAACTGTTTCCAAGTAGTGTAACTGTATCTCCAAAGTTCCAAAAGCATTAATGAAAAACAAAAATACCCAACACTCAACAAATTAAAATTCACAATGACTGGCATCTAAAAAAAAAGTCAGCAGGCATCCAAAGCAGGAAAATGCAACTCGTGATAAGAAAACAACAACAACAAAAAACAAAGAGACCTGGAAATAGAATAGATAATAGAATTAACAGATAAGGACATTAAAATAGTCCTTATAACTATATTTTGTGTATTCCAGAAGATAACACAAGGCATGAATAAATTTAGGAGAGAGATAAAAGAAATTAAAATATCCAACTTTAACTTTTAGAGATGAAAAATATGCCTGCAAAGAATAATGTTCTGGATGGAATTATGAACACATTAGATACTGCAAAAGAAAAGATTAGTAAATTTGAAAATAAAGTCATAGAAACTAAAATAAAGCACACAGGAAAAACAGTCTGGAAAAAGAAATTACATGAAACATGAATGAGCTGTAGGACAGCTTAAAACAGTCTAATATATGTAAAGTAATAGTTCCAGAGGGAGAGGAAAAAGATCTGGGGGACAGAAAACTATTAGAAAAATAATGGTTGAAATTTTAAAATTTATTTATTTAAATTCAAGTTAGTTAAAATACAGTGTAATATTGGTGTCAGGAATAGAACCCTGTGATTCATCACTTACATGTAACACCCAGTGCTCATCACAAGTGCCCTCCTTAATGCCTATCACTCATTTAGCCCATCTCCCCACCCACCTCTCCTCTAGCAACCCTCAGTTTGTTCTAAGAGTCTCTAATGGTTTGTCTCCCTCTCTGTTTTTATCTTATTTTTCCTTCCCTTCCCCTATGTTCATCTGTAATGGTTGAAATTAAAAAAAAAATTCATAGATTACAAACCTATAGTCCAAGAAATACAACCAACCATGAGCACAGAAACATGCAGAAATCTATATCATAATAAATCCTAATCTCGTTGGTTGAAACAAATGACAAAGAGAAAAATCTTTAAAGCAGCCAGAGGACGTTTTTATGTAGAGAACAAAAATTAAAATGAGAGCAGGGACAAAGCAAGCCAGACAATAAAGCAACATCTTGAAAATACTGAAAAAAAAATTTCCTAAAATACTATATCCAAAAAAGCCTTTTTCCACAAAATAAAGGCAAAGAAAAGAAAAGAATCCAGACATTTTCAGGCATACAAAAGCTGGAAGAATTCATCACTCACAGCCCTGCTTTACTATAAATGATAAATGCTTCAGGAAGAAGGAATATGGTGATGGGTGGAAACCTGGATCTACACAAAGAAGAGCCCTGGAAATGGTAAATACATGGGTACATATAAAATAGTGGTGTTCTTACTTTCATAAACCTCCTTAAAAACTGTTATGTAAAGCAAAAAATAATAACAATGTTATTATTGTGTGCATATATGGAAGTACAAGGTATGGTAACAATATCACAAAGACCAGACACAGTAACTCAACAATTTTTATCAACAGTGATGTGACACTTTAGACATGACAAGTTTATAGAATCTTGGCCCCAAAGATTCCTTACATTTTTTTATGTTTTATTTATTTTTGAGAGAGAGAGAGAGAGAGAGAGAGCAGGTGAGGGACAGAGAGAGGGAGGCACAGAATTCGAAGACAGGCTCACGCTCTGAGCTATCAGCACGGAGCCTGATGCGGGGCTCAAACTCAACAAACCGCGAGATCATGACCGGAGCCAAAGTTGGTCGCTTAACCAACTGAGCCACCCAGGCGCCACTGCCCCCCAAATTCTTATTGCCCACCCCACCCTGGTCCTCTTCTAGCCATATACTTTAAGCTTTAAATTCTAAGTTCACTGCAGGTGATAGAGTATTTGATAGCGTATTTACATTACCTTACCTTGATTGAATGAACAGAACAGAAGCAGTGTTTTTAGATTTCAGCTATTGGTTACAGCAAAATTCCACATACAAATTCCAAAGTTAGTAGAGGTGCTTTGCAGTGGACTTGAATCAGTCTACTGTTTTTTCATTAAGAGACGTGATCTCCTTTTCTAGGTTCTTTCTAACTGTATTTACCAAAAGTAATGTTTCTCTTTAATATTTATTGCTATGATTTTATTTTGTATCTAAATAGTTATTAAAGGTTCTTGAGGTATCTAAAAAAATTTGTTCATACCAACTCTTGTCGTTTTCTTAATTAAGTAATCGCTATGCCCAACATGGGGCTCGAGCTCATGACCAGGAGATCAACAGTCACATGCTCCACCCACTGAGCCAGCCAGGTGCCCCTCAACTTTTATCTTCATTAAACTTGTCAAACACAGTTTGATGGTGAACTTAACCTGTTTTCTTACTGTAGTATATTTTATAGGCATATCCAGTGCAGTGTCTTCAGGATTGTATCATTATAAATTTGATTAAGATCAATGTCTCAGAATTGCATTGAAATGTGTAGGATTTGCAGTAGGGGATTTTATGTGAATAAAAAGTAAACATATATTTTAGATATTTGAGTTTGTGCATTAAAATGCACCTTTATTGGGCACCTGGGTAGCTCAGTCGGTTGAAAGTCTGACTTTGGCTAGGTCATGATCTTGTAGTTCGTGAGTTTGAGCCCTGCATCGGGCTTTGTGCTGACAGCTCAGAGCCTGGAGCCTGCTTCGGATTCAGTATCCCCTTCTCTCTCTGCCCCTACCCCACTCACGCTCTGTCTCTTTCTCAAAAATAAATAAAACTTTTTAAAAAATTCACCTTTGTTAATAATCAGATAGTCAAGAAACTGGTGACTTCAAAAGTACCAGTGTATTCCAAAACTTTTTAGATGACAATAAAATTAAAAATAAGTATATTAAAGTTTTTGCAAAGAAATATCAACAGTATAGAGTATTTTGATGATTCTCAAAAATACACATTCATCACTGTCCAATTCTATCTATGAAATCCTACATTAAAATAATAACTCCAACCTCTATAAATTAAAGTACTTAAAAAAAGAACAGAAAAACCTTTCAATAGAGGTTATTCTAGTAAACGGATTACAGAAAGTTTGGTAACTTGAGAAACTATTCTGGAACGTATGCTACTGGTTCAAATGTGCAAGCTCCAACTTAACAAATGTTTAAAATATTTGAGTTTTTAAAACAGTGCCAAAACAAACCACATCTTTTCTAGAGATGACATATTTAGCTAAGCATGAGCAATATAAATCTTTCAACCATTCCATGTATTTGTTTAAAAGCCTCAGAAACCACGTGCATTTCTAATAAAACATGAACAAAATGCTGAAGTCACTGGAGCCTAACAGTGGACTTATAAATCAAATTTTTAAAAAGGCAAATGTATTTGTGTGTGTCTGTGTGTATGCTCTAAGTATCCAGATATACACATGTATATAGACATGAATAGGTTAATAGATAGGTTAGCTGTAAATAAGTTATCAATAACAAAATGATGTTTGGAGAAAAATCCGGGTTCCACACAAACCTTACTTATGTGAGGAGATAAAATGTGTAAGTCATGTGTAAAATGTTTTATCATTGTAATGACTCATTAATCATGAGTATTTGAAAAGAGAAACTTCAAAAATAACCATAATCTTTAAAAATGCTACATATAAAAATGCTTTTCTATGCAACTATATCTAATATTCAAACTATAAGTTTTGAATATTCTAACATTTTTTGAAATAAATTCTGTCAGTAAATGACTGACAAGATTCTTCAGTTTATTTGAAATAAGGATATATACAGAGGATCAGCTTTCTCATTGAAAAGGGAAAATGTTTTATTATATATCATATTTTGAATATTTTTAAATTATTTTAACATAACGGCTTATTTATAAAAGTAGAATTAAAGTTTCTCATATATTAATAATTAACTAATAACTTTGCTATAACTGCTTATCCCTTGCTTATAACCAATAACCTTGCTTATAACTTGCTTATAACCAGTTCCACTTCTAATAGTTGCTGTAGGAGATAAAGTAAGCCTTGAAGTTCAGACCACCATTCAATAAAACTACACTGTCAGGTTTTGGCATCAGGCACAAAGCAACTCAAGGTTATTTATTATTAACAATGAATTGTCACAGTATTCCCAATGACTGTAGCCTAAGGCAAAGCATGCTGCTACTGTAACACTGTAGAGAGATAGTAAAAATGTGATGCTATTTAAACATGCAGTTCACATTATTGTACTTCACTAAAAGAAATGCATACAATCTCAATTGTTGGTGAATTCATATGTATTGGTAGAAAAGAAATGGCATAATAATAAAAATTGCAAGAGTTAAAATCTTCAGTTTTTTTTTTCCTTACAGAAAGGTTTAGAGAACTACAGCTACATGGAGTTTAGTCCTAAGACCTCAGCTGTAAGTCCTCGCCAGTCCCTGGCAAATTCCTAGGATTCTGAGTCTACTTCTTCAATTGTACAATGTAATAATAATAACAACAGCACTAAAACCATCATCATCATATTACCGAGTATTTAGAGAACCGATCTCAGAAGCTAGGTAACTCCTTCATATGAACAAAAGTGAAGACGGTTTGAAACATTGTTGGTGGACATTTTTAAGTATAAGAAATCAATTAATGATAATATTTGGCTGAAATACTTAGCATTTGTAATTTTGTAGACAACTCATTTTCAAGGGGATGTGGTATTTTGGCGGAGGTTACCTACACTGATAATAGTAAATGTTAGAATTGTTTTATAAATTTAACTTTATACTATCAGATTCTTTCAAAGTTCTGGATATTGATTACAGGAATTGGTTGCTCTAATCTAATCATTTCAGTACACAAAGAGATGTTTGGAAGCTGTAAAATGTCTTTATGCTTACTGTGTGTTTTATAAAACCCCAAGCAAAATAACTCAGGAAAGATTTGTCTGTTCTTTAGGACTAACCTCAAAATTCAGGTTTACTTGTGGTTTACTTGAAGAGGATTCAGGAATGGACTATTTTGTGACAAGAACTGTTCCTCTTTATTTACCTGCATGATTTGCAAGGCACTATTCCTTCACACAGGGGCTCCCACATGTTTCCATGACAGCCCAGAGGGGAGACTCCATGCATGACCACATTATTTCAAATTTCTCTATTTATATAGTCACTGGCCTATGAAAGGCTATAATCTCTTTGGGACTGTAGAAGAAATCCAGTTAGCTTATTTCTAGCCCTTGTTGCTCCTTATTTCCTAATTCTAATAGTTTAAAAAAATAATTAAAAGCAGGTGACATGAGTACATTCTAAATTTGAACTTAATGGAATGGTTCTAATGGCCAGGGAGTTTAAAAAATTCCATGAGAAGGAAATCGAGTTTGTTAACATTATGATTCTTTTGTGGCCCTATGATAAAGCTCCTTATGTTTTCCTGCAAGAGTAAAAAAAAAAAAAAAAAAAATCACATGAATAATCTCCGCTGGTGTATCCAAAGCATGGTGCAATAAACTATTCTGTTCTTGTCCTGAAAATAAGCAATGGTAGAGAATCTACCTCGGTCTTAAAGCTAAATTAAAATATTGTATGGGCTTGGAAAAATTTTCACTTTCCCACAAAATTCTCACGAATTCAATCTCTACTTGCCTATTTCATCCTGTTGCGGCCACAGTCATCTTCTATTGGCCTCTCATCTATTCAATCTAAAAAAAAAAGAAGGTATTTTTTTTCTGTAGCCAAATATATAAATCTTGGTTTTATTCATAATTTCATATGACTAGAAGTGATTGTTATGCTTTACTATTTCAATTTTTTAAATAAAAGGAAAAGCAGGTTACCAAGCCAAACTGCCAGTTTTCTTTTTTCCACATCCTTATATTTTTACATTACAATTTTACTGTATATCGTATCTTGGATTCCCCTCCTTCACAACAAAAATTCAAATGATAATCTAAATAAAGATAATCAAAAAGAATACTTAACGTTTTTGATGGCCTCTTGCCTTTGAGAGTCATGCTGGCACATGCTAATTTTCAAGCCAGAGGTGTCCCAGCCTATTAGACAGACTTGGCAATTTCTACAGTTTAAATAGAGTTTAGATCATTATTCAGACACAACATTAAAAACATCGACAATATGAATCCATAAGTACACATGAACAATATCCTCTTTTTTATTGAAAACAGTTTGTATTATTTGTAGTGAAACAAAAATCATTCCTTGATTAATGTAATTTTAATGTACCAAACTATTGGAGCAAATTATACATTTAATTCTTGGTATTTATATTTAATATTCTTTAATATTAACAAAGATCATGTGTATGCATTGGGGGAAGACTATACATTCTCATGTCTGAGCTGCTCTCATCAGTTAAGAAATAAACTCTGTATTGAAAAATGCACATATTTGAAGTTCTGACCTAACACAATGGATTAAGGTTTAGACAATATTTACTTTGCTGCATTTTGATTCAGAAAGGGACGTATGTGAAGATATGACCTATAATGGCCTCTCAGTAAAAAGATTTATATCAAATAGAGTGATATAAAATAGTTACAAAATAAGCTATAACTTTATAGCTACTCATTGGTAAAAGTCTGTAGTTAATACATTTGGATAAATAAGTCAGCAGCAAAGTGGTTAAACATTTGTGATCTGATTTTATCTCAGCTTGGAATGTGGTTGGAGTGTCCCACTTCTAACAACTGTTTGCTAAGTTAAGGCTTTAGTGTTTACACAGTGTTGAATGAAGCAGCCTGGTCACCAGATGTGATTGCTTCCCCAGACTGTCGTTTTTTTCAGTCAGATCACTGTCCTCATGGTCCCTGTTCCAACCTTCTTCCTCAGGACGTCCACCAGCCTTTCCAGCCTAGGTTGGGGGCAGGTGGGGGGAGGGGGAAAAAAAGGATACAAAAAGTACAATTATTGTCAGGAATGTTTTGGCTGAAAAAGAACAGTATTTGCCTGTGACCAAGCAGTCTTGGTAGTCGTGTTAAGAGACAAAGCATTACTGTCAGCAAGAGACACTGGTGCAGAGTGCCACGTATCTGAGGTTAAAAAAAACAGTAACAACACAAACTTTAACCCACATCTTCAGATTATGTCAGTTTTAGACGCTACCTGAAAAAATGTAACATACTCATTTCACTACATTTACCTGCTTGCAAGAAGGCTGTGAATGAATCATTTATTATGCAATGCGAAGATGGCACGTTAAATGCAGAGCAGTTTCAAGCTGATTTTTACCTAAGAAATACATATTTTAATTCAGAAATACTATCAACCTCACACCTGTTACTTAGGTAAATAAGTAACACATTATTATGTTGTACAATTCATATGCATTAAATTTCTTCCTTTTTCAAAGAGTCAGCTGATGAAAATAATTAGGAATTAGGTAGCTAGCTGGAAAAAACTCATGCTTTAGTGGCATGAAAATAATTTAGGTATACACAAATGGTTTGATGCTAATAAAACCAGACTTTTGGTACTACATTTAAAAAGAAGTTTCTATTCTGAGTAATGTAAATAGGCTAGCAACGACTCTATAGTTTCTAATCAAGGATATGTGATTTTTTTTAATTGATTAAAAACTCACCACTTAAAGTCAAAAGTTTAAAAATAGTTTTTAAAAACAAGTTTAAAAATAGTTAAAAATAAGTTTGAAAATAAAGTCAAAAGTTCAAAAGTCTATTCTGTAGTGTTCTTAGGCTACTCTATGGGAGGGAGATCACATTCGTGTGGATCAGTGAGATTTTGCTTGAGAAGAGATGATGGAATCAGACCATTAATTTTTCTCCTGTTATTATGTTTTTTTACGGAAAGCATAAAACCTCAACAAAAAATCATGTTTGATGTTACACACACAGAAATCTTCCAGTTTTCATATATACACAATCTTCTTCCTCAAAGACTGGTGAGCGACATAGTCTAGTCTGCTCCAGCTTGCCTCATTTATAGGGATCCATGCATGAGGGTCCTTTGCAAATAAACATAGCACAGAGCTAGACCCTAAAGGAATGAGGGTATTCTTAGTGTCACACACTCTGGTTTACATGCAACACTGAAAGTTAGCTCAAGTTTATTGGATGATTGTGCATATATGGAGTTCAGTTAACAGAAAACAAGAATATGATGATTTATATAGGATTACATAAATTCTTTAAGACAAAGTTTCACTAACCTAATTTTGGAGAAGGGGCAAGAAAAATGTCAGGCTGAAATTTTAAATGTATTGTTAAAGTATGATAGTAACCTCAATTAACTTAAAAAATGACTCCCAGTGGAAACATTGACAGGCCATTAATAGCATTTTTGGCATATATTGTAAAAAAGGCAGAAAATATTACTTTCATGTTGGTTAGTTATATCCTTCCCCTACAATCTGATTTACACTACCATTAAAAAAATTCCTCATAATGGAAAAGTTGTACTCTGTATAGTTATCATTATTACTATGAATTCAGAATCAATGGCATTCCAAATTACTGAGATGAATTTGTGTTGTGCCTCTTTTGACTTTTCCTTTGCTAATAGGCTCATCTTACTTTAGTTTCCTTTTTATAGATTAGGACATATTTCCATTTAGAACTCTTATGCCTTGATAAGGTAAGAGGTTAGGAGGAAATACTTAAATATCACATCTTGCACTGCCCTTTACTATGTTTCAATAATTACTAGATGAACCACATTCTCAGTTTATCCAGGTTGAATGATTTATGAAAATTTGATCTCAGAAATGAGAAAAATGTCAATGACTTCGTTCTGTAAAAGCGTACTGACTTCTGAAACACAATGAAGCACCTATTCCTTCTTGTAAGGAATGGAATTCACCTGCCAGACGTGGACCGTGCCAACAGGAAGGTAGCTGCATACGTCTGTCGAAGCACCTTGTGGATTCGCCTGCAGGCTATTCTTTACTGTCCAAATCAACAATATCCTTTAAAAAAGTATGTAGCTTATTAAATTAGGTTCCAACTGCTTCAGATGTTACTCAACAGTAGTTTCCCAAGGGCTTCATGAAATAGGAAAAGGGTTAGAGCTAGGATTAGGAGTTCTCCATTAGGAGAACTCCATTAGGAGTTCTTCAAATATGAAGAAACTGAAGCACAGACAAGTAAACCCTTATACAAGGACTGTAGTAAAACAGTAACAAATCTGGGCCTGGTTTCCTTGTTCTTAGTTCAAAGTTACTTCCACTAGGGCTCGGTTACTAGAGAGCGACAGATTTCAGATTTAATGGATTATTTAGCTTCATGAAAAATTTTCCTTAAGCTCTTAGTTAAGTTAAATTGGGAAAGTATTTGTGGGTATATTTCACCTGCGATTTTAGTAACACATTAACAAAGTAAATTGATGACATTGCACGTAATTAGGAAATAATAGTTACAAACTACTGTTTACTATAGTAAATTTGAAAAATATACTTACAGATATATTTTAGACAGAAATCTTATTTTTTCAATTAACATGATTTTTATATTTTCTGTGTATTTAGATAACGTGTATATACTACAATGGAATACATAATTTTCCGACATCGTTATTTACCAATTTTCCTAATCAGTTTACTTTTATTTTTCACTTTTTAAAAAAATGTTTATTTATTTTTGAGAGAGAGAGAGAGAGAGAGAGAGAGAGAGAGAGAGAGAGAGAGAGACAGAGCACGAGCGGGGGAGGAGCAGAAAGAGAGGGAGACACAGAATCCAAAACAGGCTCCAGGCTCTGAGCTGTCAGCACAGAGCCTGACGTGGGGCTTGAAATCACAAACCGTGAGATCATGACCTGAGCCAAAACCATATGCTCAACCGACTGAGCCAACCAGACGCCCCTATTTTTCACTCTTAATGAATATTATGAGATATGTTAAACAGTAAATAATTCTTAATAAACACTGATTATGTGCTATGAATTATGAGAAGCAAATTATGCACATATTTAATTTTCATGATAACTCCATAGAGTAGATATTATCATTGGTTGACAAAACCAAAACATATAGAGGGTAATTTGATCACAGCCTTATTGCTAGTGAGTTTGGAGCTAGGATGTGATGGTAAGTCTAATCACCACCCCCCTGATCTCTCTGGTGTACTATACTGCTCCCAAAAGTACTACCAACTTTTAAGGCATATTTCTGAGTTTTCGTGGGCTTGAATTACTCTCACTCCCTTCTGAGTTTCAGACTCACATACCCAACTGCCTTTAAGACATCTCCTTTTGCTTTTTCTACAGGCATATGACACTTAGCATATCTAAAGCAAAATTGACTTTGCCCCCATGCATGTTTCAGTATTTATGTTGATCAATGTTGTCATTCATTAAGTTGAAAAAATTTAGAAAAACTTGGTACATTTTATTTATTTAGTTTTCTCATTTCAGCTTGGACCTGTGAAAACTTTGTGAAGAAACCACTAATGGTGACAGTGGGAAGCAGTGAGTGGGTTTTAACACATCTAGTAACATCATCTGCATTATGGAAAGATTATAGTGGCAAAGATGTAGGAATGGGATGGAGACAGGTTAGCCTATAGGTAGGAAGTCCAGATAGCTCCTGATTAAAATAATCTTTGTGAGCACAATAACATGAATGTGTTTAAGGCCATATAACTGTGCACCTTAAAATGGTTAAGATGGTAAACTTTGTTATGAAGATTTACTATAATAAAAAAACAATATCCTAACGAGACTTAAAGGCTTGAACTAAAACAACAGCAGTGTAGATGGAAAGAAGGGGACAAGTTTGAAAGATATCTAAGTATAGGATCCCAAGGACTTAGTGACTTCTGAGGGCAGGATGGGGAGAGATGGGGTGGGCAAGAAGGATGACTACTGGGTGTCTGATTTTGGTGACTAGATGGATAGTGATATACTAACCAAGACAGTGCAGAGGAAGAACAGAAGAATTTATTGGGGAGCATGTGTGTGTGAAGATGAGTTCAGCTTGGTACACATGAATTTGAGGTGTTGGTGGGACATATAAGTAGGATGTTAAGTAGATACTTGGATATAAGAGTTTGTCTTAAAGAGAGAATTCTAGGTTTATGATATAGATTTCAGTTCAATCAATAAGCATTTGTTTGGTAATTCCTATGTACCAGGTACTGTTCTAGGCATTGATTATTCAGAAAGCAGGACATGGTCCCAGCTTATAAGGAACAGTAGGGTGGGGAAATAGATCTTTATATGGATAACTTCAACAACAAGTTACTGATAAATGCTGTAATAAAAGGATACACAGATATTAAGCAGAACCTAGTTTGGGTAGAGGAGGAGAGGAAAGGCATATAAAGCCTTCCTGGGATTTTGCCTGAGTTAAGTATTGAAGGATAAGAAGGAAATAGTCATCTTAAGAAGGGAGGGGATGGAGAGGGGCAGGATGGGCATTTCAGACAAAGGAAATAATATCTGTGAAGGCACAGAGGTATGAAAAGCATGATATGTGTCAAGTGCTATTGATAGCATTTGTTTTCTCAGGATCACAAAGTTAGAGGTGGAGAATGGTAGAAACTGAGGCTGAAGAGTTGGGTCATGACTAGGTTGCTCTAGGTTGTAACTAAAGCCACAGGAGTAGATGGAAATGCTTAGAAAGAGAAATTAAGAAGAAGAGATGTGGGAATAGGATAGAAATCCAAAGAAAACAAATATTTAAAGTAAAGAGACTGGCAAAAGAATTTGAGGATATAGGGATGTAAAAGATGGATCAAGACTAGGTGCTGTCACAGAATTCAGAGAAGAGCAGTTCAAGAAGGCAGCTATCAACAGTTTAAGTACTTAACCAATATCAAAGTGAGAAGTGCCCATGTGATTTGGCAATTGGGAAATGACCACCTTCTCAGTGCAGTTTTAATGGCATGATGGAAGTAGGAGGAAGCCTGAGAGGAATGTGAAAATTGAAGGCTAAGTACAGGCTGTTTTTATAGGAGCTTGGCTAGAAAGTAAAGAGGATTATAGTTATAGGGGAATGTATGGCTGAAGAAGTTTTTTAAGAAACTGATGGCATGTGAATATATTTGTGAACTATGGGAGAGAAGACTAGAGGAAGACACCAAGGTATAAGGCAGGAAGATGATACCTTTTTAAGTAGGGTCTAGATGACGGAATCATAAGCATGACTTACAGCATTGTCTCAAAAATATATATACAATTTTTCCTTGGAGATTAAGGGGAAAGAGGTAGGAAGAATACAGCTGTGGATAATTTAGGTATGGAGGATGTTAATTGACAGAACTTATGTCCGCTAGATTCAATTTACCCGGGGAGTAGGAGGCAAAGTTCTCTGATGAAAACATAGGGTACAGAAAAAGGCTAGAGGAAAATGCTGAATGTTTAATGTGACAAGGAAGGGAGGTGCCTTGGAATATGCAAAAGAAATACTAGGTGATTGATGATCCAGCTATAGCTAGAGACTGCAAATTTGAAGAGATACTGATCATCATAGTAGTATGACTTCTAGTTTTCACATCAGGTCTATCCTTTGGGGATAGATATGGGGAGGGGAAATAATAAAAGTAATTGAGAGTTTATGACTTATAGTGTAAGACAAAGGTACAAGAAGACTGTGTCCTTGAGAAAAAGTGATTAAACCTAGAATTCAGATTGGGTAGGGAAGAAAGCAAGTCTAAAAGGGCTGTCAGTTCAGAAAAAGAATGAAAGGAGCAAGAGACTGGATGTCTTAATTTGTGGTTAAGCTAAAAAGCAAGAGTAGTTGGGAGTAAGGCTGTGGTTATTGTTGGAGAGGCAAGTGTGATCTTAGGATTTCATATTTAGAAAAGTTCTGCCAACATCTATTGTAGTTGAAGTGGATAAGAGGTAAAAGTCATTAGCATTCAAGGGACAAAGGAACAGACACATTACTGACATTGACACCGAAATTTCTTAGTATGAATGCAGAAGTTGGGGTAGATAGAAAGGAAGACATTGAATCAGATGCCTGAAATACATTTAAAGGAAATGGCACTGATCAGGAGATCAGTAGATATCACTGAAAAGATGAGACAGAGAGTGAGAAAGCTGGATGGTGTAAATCTCAAAGGAGCGAGTGTTTTTACATCGATGTAGAAGGTATGACAGAAGCAAAGGGGAACGAGAAGAACTCTCCTTCCTGGTATATGGGTACAGGAAAAAGGCTGCTGTCCTAGTATATGGGTATGGGGAAGAGACTGGGCTGCTAGGAAACAAGTGTCCTTGGTAAGTTTGTTTCAGGTAGAATGTGTGTGTGAAACATTCAGCGTAGAAGTTGTGGATAGATGCAAGGTAGTAGCAATGGAAAGAAGGTGCCACAAAGCAGATTGAAAAGAGCTGAGATCAGAGGAATAAAGAGAAGGAGAGAAAGATGGGGAAGGAGGAAGCACAGAGCTGTATGAAAGTGAATAGCCAATGGATTAGCCAATGGATAGAGTGCACCCATTCTCCCATGCATAAATTGTAATCAATGTGGTAAGAAGTTCTTGCTCCATTTTAGCCACAAAATGTAACTGAAAAGATACACAGATGCCTATAAAAATGGGCATATCCACACATACTTGTGAATAAATAGAGACACGGCCATATAAATATGAACACACATATATGCTCACAAAAAGAACACATAAGAAATAAGTAAATACCACATGAGGAAAGAATGAAGCTGAGAAAAGAAGAAAGACTATTTACATTTGAAACAAAATGAAGAAAGAGTTTGTAAGTGAAAAAGTGAGTGTAGGAGTAGATGGGAGAGTGGGTTGAAAAGTCATGGTGAAGAAGGTGGAAACAAGAATTGGTAGAAAGTGCAAAGAATGGGGAACTAAATAATAATTACATGGCCAAAAATTATTCCTTGTATTATTATTATTTTTTTTTTTTTGAGAGAGTGCGAGCAGGGGAGGGGCAGAGAGAGAGGGAGAAAGAGAACCCTAAGCAGGTTCCACGCCCAGCACAGAGCCCCACACAGGGCTCCACCCCACAACAGTGAGACCATGATTTGAGCTGAAATCAAGAGTCAGATCCTCAGCCAAGTGAACTACCCAGGCGCCCCTATTCCTTATTTCAACATACCTCCTTGGATCTCCCACTCATCCCCGTAGACATACCTTTTAAATCATTACCTTACTTGATTTCTCATATGAGGTGTTATCAAAATGTTAAGAAAGCAGTCTTTACTGGTTTTTATTGTTTACACTTCCAGTCTTCAAATGGCTGGTACATTCAAGTTAGTAGACTGCTCACCATTATCGGTACTCTTTGCGGATATTCTCTGGTATGTCTAGTGTCTTTAAAAATAATTGGCCCCTATATAATAATCCAGTTTAATCATTATAAAGAAACATGGGCCTGATACCTTCGTTGATTTAGACTTTTACTTCTCTTTCAATGCTGCCATGTTTCACTACTGACTTAACCTTAAAACGCTAGCCTGCTTTGACTATCAGGCCAAGCCAAGTCTGTTCTATTTCATATACGATTAATATTTCTTTTCCATTTATTGCTGCACAATAAACCACCCGAAACGTAGTGGCTTAAAAAGGCAGCTATTTTATTTACTCACGTCCATTCGGGCTTGGGGCAGTCAGGTGGTTCTGCTAGCCTTGCCCGTGTTCACTCATTCAGCTGCAGTCAGTTGGGGTGGGGTGGTCATGTGCCTGACAGGTGTGCTGACTTCTGCTGGGACTCTTTCTTTCTGTGGTATCTCATTCTCAACCAGATGAGCCCAGACTTATTTACCTGGTGAACACATCAGCAAGAGGGTAATACTGAACTCAGGAAGGTCTCTTGAGGCCTTGCTTAAAAGTTGTACAACATCACTTGGTAAAGGGAGTCACAGGACAGCCCAGATTCAAAGGGTAGGGAAATAAATTCCACATTTTGACAGGCGCAGTTGCAAAAAAAAATCATGGCCATTTTTATTCCATAATATTGATATTAAAAGCAAGATTTTACCTTTATCTATGCTAGATTTCAGTTTGGTAAATTTGGCCCATTTTTCCAGCAAATTAGTATCTTTTGGCATCTAGAGTTTATCACTTCTTGTAGTTATGATAAACTTACCTTTTATGTTTTTAACTTAGGTAATTGAAATATGTTGAACAGAAAAAGTACTGAGACAAACTCTCACAGACAACCCTACAGGGTCATAATATGTATTCCTATTCAATAAGCTATGAATTACCAGAACTGTGCAATCCCTTCTTGATCTTGTCCACAAAGGTATTTTGAGATAGTCTGGCAAATGACTGTTAAAATCAAGATATATTAGAGTTCTTCCTCCTTACCTACCAGTTATAGAGGTTAATTTCTGAGTTGCAGCTAGACTTGCAAGACCAAGTATGGGTAACTGGGAACAGCCTGGCTGCCAGAGATAATCAGTCCTTAGTGGCTACATCAGTGAGTAGGTCTGCAACTAACATAACTGGACTGGCTGTAGGGTGCCATCCAAAAGCACTCAACTATTTCAATTAGAGTACCTAAAGAGCTTAATTTGGGCTTTTACAAATATCCAGATAGATCTAATCTGATCATCTGTGGCATGGAAACAAGAGTTTCTGGGCTGTGATGGTATTTGGCAAATATGATGAATTTGTAGACCATTGCTTGCTTAAGTTGATATCATGCCTGGTATGGTTCACAGCACATAGCATTTACTCTATTTTTAAATTTAATTTTAAGGGTTGGTCTACCTGTGTTTCAACATTCAAGATATATTTACTGAAACGCTTCACTGGAAAGTCCACGAGTCATTCTTTATTAAAAGCAAATAATAAGTTCCAAAATATTACCAACTTAACAATACTATGATGGTATTATGCATTTTGCCTTACCGAAAAAGATATCATTTTTTAAATGGATATGGACTTACAAATGTATCTTGTTTTTTTAATAAAATTTAAAGCCTAATACATTTTTATATTCTTGTTAGCAAACTCAGTGTTAATAACAAATTGTGGCTAATCTGGAAATGGGCATAATTTACTTATCTGGAACAGGACATTGTAATATTAATAGCAAAAATAAGATTTCCAATGTAATTATACTAGAGATAATGAGGAAAAAATTGATACTGGCAACAATACAGAAAGTCAATCACCAGGCCAATTTACTGAAGGAAAGAAGATGTAGGACAATTGTTTACTATAGAAATCCATACAAAATATTTTGAAAAGAACTTCACAAATATTTCATTATAAGTAGATAATAAACAGGAATTCTAGATGAGCACCACTTTTAAGATTTTTATAATAAAGCAGATTTAAAGGGTATTTGTTAATTTCTTAGAAAAATATTACCAAAGCAAATGTCTAGGGAAACTTTTAAAAAGTCTTGACAAAGGACTGTGTTACAAATCTTAGCCTTGTTAACATGTCAGTGATAAATTTACATGGATATAATAATTAGTATCAAGCATTTGTCTCCCGTTAATCCTCGTAAAATATTTGAGATTATGTAGATACCAAAGAGTGCATTTAAAAAGGCCCTCTTGGGGCGCCTGGGTGGCTCAGTTGGTTAAGCGGCCGACTTCGGCTCAGGTCATGATCTCGCGGTCCGTGAGTTCGAGCCCCGCGTCGGGCTCTGTGCTGACAGCTCAGAGCCTGGAGCCTGTTTCGGATTCTGTGTCTCCCTCTCTCTGACTCTCCCCCATTCATGCTCTGTCTCTCTCTGTCTCAAAAATAAATAAACGTTTTAAAAGGCCCTCTTAGTACCTCCTTGGTTTGCTGTGTTGAGGTCTCTCCAATACTTTATGATTGCCATGAGATTTAAGAATTCCCACAAGTACTGAAATGTTGGTAAACCTACAGCCTTCATAGGCTGAAGCAAAGTACATGTCTAGGTTTTGTTTAGATACATTCAGTTGAAAAGGGTGCATTTAGCAAAAGTGGTGCATTCTCAGCTCTAGTTTTGACCTAAAAATAACTTTCAAATCAGTAATGTAAATTAAGTATACATAGTTTTCACAACCTCTACTATCCCAAACACAAGATGATACTCAGGAAATAAAAGTTTACAAGGGTGCCTGGGTAGCTCAGTTGGTGGGGTGTCCGACTTTGGCTCAGGTCATGATCTCATGGTTCATGGGTTTGAGCCCCACGTTGGGCTCTGTGCTGACAGCTCGGAGCCTGGAGCCTGCTTTAGATTCTTTGTCTTCCTCTCTCTCTGTCCCTCCCCAACTCACGCTGTCTCCCTCTCTCTCAAAAAATGAATATTAAAAAAAATTTTTTTTAAGTTTAAAAAATTATTATGGTTTTCATAATGATTTTGGGTCATGCCTTCCCTACACCTCTTACAAAGTAGTCCAAGTAACCTTTGTTCTGTTTGGGCCAATCATGGGGCAGCACTGTGAGAGTGGTCAAGTTTGTCTTTATTTCTCAAAGAGCCTAAAATAATTTGGTAGTGATAACTGCTGAAACAGAATTCCACCAGTAATAAAGACATCTAGAGAGAGAGAAAACCACAACCAAAAGCCAAAAGTTAAAACCGATGCTGTGCAGAAGTTGATCCAATGGTACTTCTCTTGCTTCCCATTAAGAGTCTAATCCTCTTGCATTCTCCTCCCTTTGATTCTTAATACTGGCTTAAAAAAAATGTTTTCTGAGAACAATGTTATATGATTGATAAAAAGGCTACTAAGAGTTTCTGCATTCTATTATGAAACAAAGCATAACCTAAATCTGTTTATTTCTGATACTGAAATTTTAAATATCAATTGATAGGTATGAAAATAGATATATCTTGGGGATTGCATTATCTCTTAAATGAAACCAGGAATGTGACTATCATCTCTGTCTGCATATAAAATTGTCCCTATTTGTGGTCAACTCATATTTTTGGCTGCATCTACACCATTAAAAGAAAAATAAGAAAAACAACAAATTGGGTACATACAGTCAACAATATTTAGTTTTAATGCATCATGACTAACCATTTACTAATTAGCTTGTTGATTTCTAGCATAAATTTCATGTCAAATCCAATTCAATCATTTCCCCAAAACCATTTTGCTGTATAAAAAAATATTTCAATGGCACAAAAACAGACACACAGACCAATGGAATAGAATAGAAACCCCAGAACTAGACCCACAAACATATGGCCAACTCATCTTTGACAAATCAGGAAAGAACATCCAATGGAAAAAAGACAGCCTCTTTAACAAATGGTGCTGGGAGAACTGGACAGCAACATGCAGAATGTTGAAACTAGACCACTTTCTCACACCATTTACAAAAATAAACTCAAAATGGATAAAGGACCTAAATGTGAGACAGGAAACCATCAAAACCTTAGAGGAGAAAGCAGGAAAAGACCTCTCTGACCTCAGCCGTAGCAATCTCTTACTCGACACATCCCCAAAGGCAAGGGAATTAAAAGCAAAAGTGAATTACTGGGACCTTATGAAGATAAAAAGCTTCTGCACAGCAAAGGAAACAACCAACAAAACTAAAAGGCAACCAACAGAATGGGAAAAGATATTTGCAAATGACATATCGGACAAAGGGCTAGTATCCAAAATCTATAAAGAGCTCACCAAACTCCACACCCGAAAAACAAATAACCCAGTGAAGAAATGGGCAGAAAACATGAATAGACACTTCTCTAAAGAAGACATCCAGATGGCCAACAGGCACATGAAAAGATGTTCAGCATCGCTCCTTATCAGGGAAATACAGATCAAAACCACACTCAGGTATCACCTCACGCCAGTCAGAGTGGCCAAAAGGAACAAATCAGGAGACTATAGATGCTGGAGAGGATGTGGAGAAATGGGAACCCTCTTGCACTGTTGGTGGGAATGCAAATTGGTGCAGCCGCTCTGGAAAGCAGTGTGGAGGTTCCTCAGAAAATTAAAAATAGACCTACCCTATGACCCAGCAATAGCACTGCTAGGAATTTATCCAAGGGATACAGGAGTACTGATGCATAGGGGCACTTGTACCCCAATGTTCATAGCAGCACTCTCAACAATAGCCAAATTATGGAAAGAGCCTAAATGTCCATCAACTGATGAATGGATAAAGAAATTGTGGTACATATACACAATGGAATACTACGTGGCAATGAGAAAAAATGAAATATGGCCTTTTGTAGCAACGTGGATGGAACTGGAGAGTGTGATGCTAAGTGAAATAAGCCATACAGAGAAAGACAGATACCATATGGTTTCACTCTTATGTGGATCCTGAGAAACTTAACAGGAACCCATGGGGGAGGGGAAGGAAAAAAAAAAAAAAGAGGTTAGAGTGGGAGAGAGCCAAAGCATAAGAGAATGTTAAAAACTGAGAACAAACTGAGGGTTGATGGGGGGTGGGAGGGAGGGGCGGGTGGGTCATGGGTATTGAGGAGGGCACCTTTTGGGATGAGCACTGGGTGTTGTATGGAAACCAATTTGTCAATAAATTTCATATATATATAAAAAAAAACAAAAAAAATATTTCAAGTAACTATAATAAAGGGTAAAATAATATGGATAGATTAATTTCGCTCCTCTGATGTCATTATATGAAGCATCATCACTTAGAAGATATCATTATCTTTAAAGAATTATCATTCCTTCAGAAATTAAGCGGTAAACTTTATCTCTGAGATTAAATAGAACTTAAAAAAATCTTAGTACATGCACACTCAACTCTGCTTAGATTAGATACACACATTCCTTATTCAATGTGTAGACAAGCACTGAAAACTTAACTCTATTTTATTTTTTTAAGCGTATTTATTTTGAGAGAGAGAGAGAGTGAGCGAGAGAGGTGTGTGTGTGTGTGTGTGTGTGTGTGTGTGTGTGTGTGAGTGGGGGGGAGGGAGAAGAGAGAGAGAGAGACAGAGAGAGAGATAGAGAGAGAATCCTAAGCAGGCTCCATACTGCCAGTACAGAGCCTAATGCGGGGCTTGAACCCAGGAACTGTGAGATCATGACCCGAGCCAAGATCAAGAGTCAGATGCTCAACAGACTGAGCCACCCAGGAGCCAACTTGCCTTTATTTTAAATGTAGACTAACGTTTGCCATCTTCCATGTAATGTTGAAAAATCAGGCTTGTCAATCAATCATAATGTCATTAGTATCAATTTACGTGACTAGTAAAAATAAAAGTTAAACATTTAACAATCAAAATTTAATGTAAAACTTGGCATTCTTTACATTTGTTTCATCTCATTTTACAATTAGAATATGGAGAAAGAGTAAAGCTATATTTCCTTTGTTACTGTATCTCTAAGGTAATTTTATTTCAAGTTTTGGATTTTAAAATAATAACTTTGGTATCATTTCACCCAGAGATTAAGATTTTGTAAATCTTAGTAAATGTTTTTTGTAAATGTTAGTAAATTAGATGTCTACATAGTCTGGTGGATTCCAATTAGTCTATGGCAGCACTAGAAAAGGACTTATAGAAGATAATAGAGTTATTTTGCTTAAGCCCCTAATTTAACATCAGAAAGTGATTGAGATAATAGGATGAATTAAGATCAAGTGACAATTTTATTGGACTCTCACTTTGTCTATGAAAGGATATTCAAATCATATGTAAGTTTCCCAAGAAAACTCAACACCAGTAAAAGGCCCATGAAGCTCCATGAGAGCAAGTACAATGTGTATTTTGTTCATAAAGTAACTGGTACTTGGTAACTAGCATAACAGGCTCTCAAACATCAACAGGATATTATTTAGTTGTTTCTGAATAGATATTATACACACATGCACACACACACAGGTAATAAAGAGTAAAGGAATTTCATTTACATTCTCGATTCTAAAAAATAGATTTAAATTTTGATGATGACCCTTAAAAGGAGGTTTCAAAAATAAAGAAAGCAAGTTACTCCATGTGAAGATCTGTAGTAGTTTGTTTGTTTATTTATTTTAATAATTTTTTTAACATTTATTTATTTCTGAGAGACACAGCATGAGCGGGGGAGGGGCAGAGAGAGGGGGAGACACAGAATCCAAAGCAGGCTCCAGGCTCTGAGCTGTCAGCACAGACCCAGCACGGGGCTCAAACTCATGAGTGGTGAGATCATGACCTGAGCCGAAGTCCGACACTTAACTGACTGAGCCACCCAGGTGCCCCTGAAGTAAATAGTTTATTTAGTCAAGGGCCCTTGCAGAAGAAGATTATATAATAAGCAGTTATCTGAATAGATTCTTGTCATTTTGTTATTTTTTTTTTAGTTTATTTATTTATTTTTAGAGAGAGAGAGAGAGAGAGAGAGAGAGAGTATGAGAGTGCCAGTGAGGCAGGGACAGAGAGACAAAGAGAAAGAGAATCCCAAGCAGGCTCCGCATTCAGTGCAGAGGCCCACACAGGGCTCGATCCCTCGACCTTGAGATCATGACCTAAGCTAAGCTGATATCAAGAATTGGTTGCTCAAATGAGTCACCCATGCACCCCAAGATTCCTCTCTTTTAAATGGAGGGAGTTTGGGAGCTTGGTGGGAAAGATCTTAAATGAAACTTCACCCTAAGTGAGAACTAAGTTAAGGTTATCCTTTTTGCTTCAGGAGGGATTTAGTTAATGTGATAACATTAATGAATTACTGATTCTGAAAATTTGTCTCTTCTTTTTGATTTCATAACTTGCAAGGAGAAAAAAATGAAGCACACAAAGAAATGAAGTTGCCACGGATGTGGATTACTGATAAGCAGGCACATGACAAAATATGGGAAAGACAAGCTGATAACAGGGTCAACCATTTAAATTACTTCATTTAAAACTCTTGATTTCTAAGAACTGAACCAGGGTATGATACTGGTATATTCAAAAAGGATGCAGATTTGTGGGAAGATTCCTCCTCCTTTTCTTATTCTGGTTTTTGTGTTCTGCCCCTGCTTCCCAGCTTTTAGGACAATCCATATGAACACTTGCTTAAATTACATCTGAAAGCATATAGAAATCCTTTATTTCTTTCAGACTAAAATGGATTCTTTGTTGGTTGTATCACTGTCCTATTTAAAATATTAGTTTCACTATTTTCAGAGTGTCTTTTGTTGAAAATTAAGACTGATAAGTCATTGCTTTCTAAGTGTTTTTGAAACTGTTCAATTATATTGTCAAAGTTTTTTTTTCCTATGGCGAACTGATCCTTGGTTTCAAGATAAGGATATAGTCAATAGAAGTTTGAAGTTTAATCGCATTCATGATATTATGAACCTTCTAGGTAGTCACTGCTTATTTCTGGCAGTTTAAAACTATATGTTATCGGACTCAGATATTGTATATGGAGTCCTAAATTCTTTATATAAATAAAAGAAATTAATCTTTCTAAAACATAGATATTTAGCAAAGTAATATAGCCATGAAAAGGCAGAGTTCTTTGAAAAGTTTGACACATAATAGTCATAGAACATACATTATTATTATTATTTTTTTAATTTTTAAATGTTTATTTTTGAGAGTGAGATAGAGTGCAAACGGGGAGGGGCAGAGAGAGGAGACATAGAATCCAAAGCAGGTTCTAGGCTCTGAGCTATCAGTTGGATGTGGGACTTGAACTCATGAACCCATGAACCATGAGATAATGACCTGAGCTACTGAACTACCCAGGCGCCCGTAGAACATACATTATTTAATTAAAATTGCCGTTAAACAACATTTAAAAGGGAAGATGTTATAAAGATTAATACTACATATGTAGAAGAAGTTTGTATTTTCATCTCAAAAACAGTGTCTATTCCAAATATATATATATATATATATATAGAGAGAGAGAGAGAGAGAGAGAGAGAGAGATAGATATATATTTATATATCTATATCTATAGATATATATATTCTTTATAGATAAAGAATTCTGGAGGCATAGAAAGATGAGCATTTCTGACTGAGTTTCATTTCTTTCTGATTTTTATATGCCACTTGTAAATGTAATTTCCATTCTTTAATATCCATTCACTTCACAGTTAATACTTTTCAAGCACCATAAAAGACTTGAAATTAAATCACATACATCTTTCTTATATGTGTTAAAGTGTTAGTATTAGGGATTAATGGGCTTTATTCTCAGTATCTAGATTATTCATTGGTAGTATGTTAGTGACATAGGGACACAGCTGACAGGACATTAGCAAACTGCTTCAGGGACTGAGTTACAAAGGTCTTAAATGTGAATTATACTTATGTTCTAATTTATTTACAGTGAGTAATCACCAAGATAGATTTTTCATATGATTTCCTTTAGATTTACAGTATTTGCACTGTTAACAATACATAGATTTTTATATTCTAGAAACTACCATACATTTGGCAGCAAAGATAATAAATAAGGACTTATAATTATGATTAACTAAGTACCTGAGAGCCACTTGTAAAGCCAATGAAAACTATTCTTTTATCTTAATTGGAGAGCAATTCTCATCTGAGTGTGAAGAAAAGAGCCTCAAACCTGCCTTCTGATAAAATCCTAAAGGTTTTTCAGATATTCTATAAGGCATGATACATGAATTATAATTTGTTATTTTTCCTCAGTTTAGTTTAGGTTTGGACAATATGGTAGTGTTTACATCTTCTGGTATGTATTTTGTTACCTAAATTTGGTAGAAATATTTCTTTGAATAAATAACCTAGATGATAGGAATGAATTACTGCTGTAAATCTTTGCTAATAGCTATCCTCATCATGTGCCTTTTTAAATAAAATAATTCTAAAAATTCTTTCTATATGCTGCTCTCAGCTGCTTATATCTGGACTTTTAAGTATTCACCCACCAGCCTGGTTCAGATAATTCAGATATCACCAATGATATCACCTCAGAAATAATCTGCCGTTTGCCCAGTAGAGGAGTTACCTATTGCCTTTTGAAGAATGACACCTCAAATCACAGCCTTGACATTTGGCCTCTCTTTGAATGGCTTGAGATACAGCTCTTCAGAATAATCTTTATCATTCAGAATAACTTTGGACATTCTGACTTTTAGCACTAAACTCCACAGAAAGAGTTTAATTACCTGGGAAATACAGTTATATAATCTAAATAGCTATCATTCCAAAGACATTCTCATGGGTATTTCTATTATTCCTTGAGAAGAATCCTTAGAAGCCTTCCCTTCTTTTGCTCTTCAGTTTCTGGAAGCCAATTTTGATGAGTTTTATATCTGCCATCTGACAGTAGTGTTCTCAAACTCAACTTAATATTTTTTCTCATAAGTTTATAAGTTAGGGTTATACAAAAAGAAAATGAAATTAGTTCTTAGCATTGAACTAAAAGACATCCTATTGATGGCACTGTGTTGTTCCTATCTCTTAGGCAGAAAATCTTAAAATACCGACTACTTCTTTACCCTTCACATCTCTTTAGTCACCAGATCACAGTTTTTCTCTATAGTGTTTCTGATATGAATCCTTTTCTCCCATTCTCACTGCTACCAGCACATCAGTTGTCTGTTATTATATTATTACCGTTGCTCCTTAGCTGGTACTCTGACTTCTAAAACCATACTGCTTCAATTAATCTTCCCCAGTGCTAAGTGAGCCTGATATTCCTAAAATGCTATTTCTTTCAAGTGACCTTTGCTGCTTTCAAAACTCCACGTTAGTTTCTTATTCCCTAACCCCTGAAATCTGCCTTTGCATAGTAATTCAACTCACCTCGCCTATCCGATATAATCCCACAGGATGGGGCACTCCTGCCAGGCTGACTTCTAAACTATCTCCTCTTATATAATACATTCACAGGTGTACCTTTGCTTCATTTGTGCTGTTTCTCCTCTTCTACACTCTCTTTCTTCTCTACTTATTCATATGCCACCCATTCTAGAGGCCAAGTTCAATTTCCTTGAGGCCTTCCCTCTCCCTGTACTACCTGCCCTGAACAATTAATAGGTTATTTAGTTCCATTCTATACTATAAAATAATTTTAAAAAACAAGGCAATATAGGAAACCAATTTGACAATAAATTTCATATATTAAAAAAAATAAATAAAAAAACCAAGGCAATATATACATATATATTTTTTTAAATATATTATTAGCATTATATACAGATACAAGATGTCATATACTCTTGAACCCAACAATTCCGCTTCCAGGAATGTGTGCCTAAAGTTTTTAGCTAGAAGTGTGTTCACTGCAACAGTATTTGGAAACAAGCAAACAACAATGCCCTAAACTTCTTATGGGCAAGAGCCTTATGGCATACTGTTTATTTATTCCACCAAATTTAAAAGAGTGCTAAGTACATGATACACTGTTGTGTGTGTGTGTGTGTGTGTGTGTTTACAGTCTTTCTCTGTATCTTGTAATAAAAGTAACAAATGAAAATAAAATCCAAATTTGTTGCCTCCCCCATTTATCTCTAAGATCCCGTATCTTTTCAAGAAGAGTGAATATATCTTTAATTCCAGGTACTATGTAGTGGGGCCATGAAATTTTTCTATTCGTGCTTACAATGAAATAAATGGAGAGGTGAAAAGGTATTGCCAGCTGTAAAGGAACAGTTGAAAAGAGTTCATCTTACTCATAATTGTTACCTTTTTGCCAAAAAATTTTCATAGGCAGCGTGCTTCTAATGCTATATACATACACCCAAAGTCTTAAATCATTTATAGTAACCTGTCACAAGTGCTGGTCCACTATTTTGACGTGCTTACTGAGAACAGTAGATGACTTACTATCCTCAAAACAAGCTATTAACTCCTGTCTAAACTTTCTCAATCTGAACCACTGTAAGGCAGCTCTTTGATGGGACACACACTCTGCCTTTTATGGCTTCACATCATTCTGCTCTATTATGTGCCAGTGTCTTTGACAGCTATGAAAAAAGCCGTTATTAAAAAAGGCTAGAAAGTTTGAAAAAATTGCCTCGGTTCTTGTACCATAAGTAATACATTCAAGTTAAATTCCTGCTATCACTGTATATACTTTTACATACAGCTTTTACAAGTTAGGTCATTCTTTTTTAACATTTTTTTTAATGTTTTTATTTATTTTTGAGACAGAGAGAGACAGAGCATGAATGGAGGAGGGTCAGAGAGAGAGGGAGACACAGAATCTGAAGCAGGCTCCAGGCTCTGAGCTGTCAGCACAGAGCCCGACGCGGGGCTCTAAGTCACAGACCGTGAGATCATGACCTGAGCTGAAGTCGGATGCTTAACCGACTGCGCCACCCAGGAGCCCCAAAGTTAGGTCATTCTTAACACAAAAAGTATTTATGGTAATGTATTTTATAATTAGAGGACAAGATGAAACGTTATCTATCCATTATAAAACACTCAGCACCATATTTCTCTTTTTTCCACATACCCGAAGAGATTTAAAATCTGCAGTTCTTCAGATGGCACTTCTATAGTCTAATTGTTTTTCTAATTAATTAAAACCTTTTCTAGCAATTCTAAGTATTTTTTAACTCATAATTCCACTTCCAGGAATCTGTGTCCCACGCAGTAATTGCAGATATGTGCAAATATTTAGCTGCAAATCTGTCCACTGCAGCAGTATTTTAAAGCAACTCAACAGTAACAGTAATGGGTTAAATAAATTATGATACAATCATACAATAGATTTAAAGCCATTTAAACTACATAGTAAAAGATTATAATGACAAAGTTATTCATCATATATTAAGTGAATTAGATTATAAAATTGTATGTGATACACGAAAACATTTTGTAAGAATGCCAAGTTGCCTGGTGATATTTAAAAGGCAAAATGTTTATATGATCTGAAGAGAAACCAGAGTGCTTAGTGATATTTAAAATTTTTTCAGGAATTAATGTAAATTGTTTCAGTAATTTGAAAAACATTTATTTGTGATTAAAAAGCATTTTTAAAATATTTGGCCTATCAAAACAATATTAATTAATACATCTCTTGGTAAAGATGAACACATGTACATAACTACTAAAGTGAACAAGAGGGCATTTAAAAGACAGAAATGTAACCTCTTTCTCTCTCTTCCCATTCTCACTAATTTTTTGCTGAACTCTCCCCAGATGTAGGAATTCCATGAGACTGACAGAGAACTTAAAAGTTCTATGTGGCTGTAAAGTATTTATATTCAGTATGTATATTATTCAAGTTTTATCATTGTATTTCTCATAGCAAGAAATTGCCCAGAAAAATAAATTAAGGGGACATATGCTATACAAACATGGAAGAATTATTTATTCTGTTGTTTTTTTTAACATCACACGTCAAGGCTATACAACTTTAAGTATTCACAATATTTAAAACAATGATTTGAATTGAAAGAGACAGATTTCCTTACACAGTAAAGGCTCTTTCAGGTACTTTCCTTTCATCTCCCACACACAAATGAAGCCAATCCAGCACCTAAGCATTCAAGCTTTCTATTGTGTTTTGATCCTGTTTGTTCTATCTATGCAGGATATTTACTTTGGAAGGGGAGATTTATGGCTGAAGAACATGACTAAATAGCTTATTTGTGAAGATAAACCAACCTGAATTAGTATTAAGGTATAAAAACCCATTGGGCTGCCAATTAATAAAAACAACCTTTTGTTTAGAAGAAGAAAAAAAAAGAACACAAAGATCACGTTTATAAATATTTCTAGGGGCGCCTGGCTGGCTGAGTTAGTTGGGCGGCTGACTTCAGCTCAGGTCACGATCTTACGGGTCCGTGAGTTCGAGCCTGGTGTCAGGCTCTGGGTTGACAGCTCAGAGCCTGGAGCCAGCTTCAGTTCTGTGTCTCCTTCTCTCTCTGCACCTCCCCCACTCGCACACTGTCTCTCTCTGTCTCTCTCTCTCTCTCTCTCTCTCTCTCAGAAATAAACATTAAAAAAATTTTATAAATATTTCTAGTACTTTTTCTAGTCAGATAATCATAAGTAATAATAATAAAAAAACCTCAAATAAGCAACTCAAGAGAAGGCAAGCTGCCTTAGTTATCAGATGATACCACAATTTAACAAACCTGACACTGTCAGAAAAACAAACCAAAACATAACTTTTCTCTTGAAAAATATAATGTAAGCGAAGTCTGAAATGGGGAAAAATGTTTACAGTACATTTAATAAAAAGCTGATTTATTTACTATCTTAAGAGGTCTTAAAAATCAATAAATAATACAATACAAAAATGGGAAAAGTCTAGAACAGGCAGTTCAAATAAAAATATATTGCAAATAAAAATATAAAAAGCTACTTAACTTTATTCATCATCAAAGTACACATTGAAATGAGATGTAATTTTTCATCTTTCAGATTGGAAGATTCAAACCTTAATAATACAAAATAGTAGTGAAAACTGCGGAATCAGCATTCTTATAAATTATGAGTTGTTGATTTAACTTTTTGAAAGAACAATTTGGCAATACTTAGAATTAAAATGGCACACTTTCTTGAAACTTAAGTTTTTCATTTTTTAGGAATTTTGTTAAAATTGAAAAACTATGTAAATATGTTTAAAGAAGGCTGCTCATTTGTAACACTGTTTGTTAACAGCAGATTTAAACAAACAAACAAACAAACAAACAAACAAGCAAACCCAGATTCTCTTCTCACAGAATTTGCACTCTAGTTGGTAAAAGATGTATACATAGAGCAACTTTTTAAAGATTAAAATTATAATTTTATAATGTTTTGCACTGGCTAAAAATTAACCATCAGTGCTTATATATTTGAAAGTATGTAAGGAAGTGAGAATGTTTTAGAGACTATGATTTCATAGTTATTTTTTTTAGCACTGAAACTATACAAATTTGACTTCATTTTCTTGCATACAATTAGTATAGGTTTTTATTTATGACAGGCAAAATGCTTTGCTTAAAACAGTGATCACATTCACAGGAATTGTGAGGAAAAAAGTCTTTAGGGAGAAGGTCAAAACAGCTTGTATTTGGGCTTCAATGAAAACCTGATGCTCTAAAAATAGTTTTAATTGTTTCTAGTTTGTCCTCTCCTTTAGTGGCCCATCCCTCAAAAGCTGGCTGGAGCCTGTAATAAAAGGACATCTTTTCCAAATAAAACCACAAATCCCTCTTTCAAAAAATCTTTTAATGTGTGGTATTTGATTTTTTTCTTTTTATTTAACCCAACTAATAGGTGGTTATGCATCTCACTAAACATGGAACTTAACTGACTTATGAAAGTCTGGAAAAAAACTTTATAATGAAATAAAGTTTTGGAGAAAATGTTGAAATATAAAAAGTTCCCCTATGAAAAGTTCCTCAAAATAAACTCAGACTAATCCATTAAGTTATTATACCTACTGGTATTATAAAGCAGCATATACGCAACACTACCCTGACCTGAGCCTTGGCATAAATATTAGTTTGGAGAGGCTAATATTCAATAAAGTTATCAAAATTCCTACTTAAAGTAGTTCTCATTCTTTTGTGATTCCTTTGTCCCTAAAACTTAAACAGCTTTTGATGTGCCATAATCTCTTAGACATACTGTGGTAAAGAAACCATACGAATATTGTCTACTTTTTCCCATTGATGCTCCCCACTACTGAGAGACAGTCAATATACCATCAATGAGGAGTGGGTGAGATCTTCCCCCTTAATTTCAATGAATGACTGGTATCATAGGCATAACAACAGTGTAAAATTTTCACCAGGCATCCTTATTGTTAATTTACCAAGTCCAACTACCTTTTTATGGAAAAGGAGGCTGTTAATCCTTTAATGTACAATTCCAAAATTCATAAAGCTCTTAAAAGCCAAAATACTTTTATAAGTTTTCTGCAAACTCAGGTAGCAGGAAAACCTGATCGAGAGTGACAATTCATATACTTCACTGCAGAAATATTCATGTGTTTGTTTACATTGTGCATTTCTAGAACAGCTGGTGTTACATATACATCATATTGCCTTTATGATTTTTGAGAAATTCTAAATTCTGAAACACACATATTCCCAAGGGCTTTAAATGAAGGATGTGGATCCAATTAGGTACTGTGTTATTTCTTTAGTAGGTGAATATTGTACATATACCATAGCATATTTGATATTTCCCAATCATATTTTAGGGAAGAGGTTGAATCTTCAATTTGATACCATTTTCTACGGCACATTCTTCTAACTGGTAATCAAGACTCCTAGAAACATAACCCACAGAGTTAACAGAACATGCATGCTTTTTTTACAAGTATAAAACCTTCCCTGACTGACCCGAGTTTTCCTAGTGTCCCTCCAGTACCACACATTAGATTAATGTTTACTTGTCAATATTCTTTTCTAGATTGTAAACTCAGTGATAGCAGGTGCTGCTGTCTTTAATCTTATTTACCAGTGATTTCCACTGGGTAGATACCCAGTGTCTACCTCAATGCTTGATGAACAGTACGTACTTGATTGAAATGACATTTGAACTGCAGAACAGAAGAAATACAGTTTCAAAACATTTTCTAAGTACCTTCAGATAACTCAAGGTACATAGAAAAGTGCAGGCACTACTCTCATTCATTATTTCAAACCCTTTTTAGTCTTCTATTACCAAAAATATTTTGTCCATTCACTAACATTTCTTATGTGGTAATAATCATGCTTATTATTATCTGAACTTATTTTTGGTACTCTTTCACGTTAATTATTACATTTAAAAAATTATTACATTTAATTTACATATAAGCTTCCGTGTTTAAACACGTATTTGATAACTTATTTTTTTGCTGAATTTCCATTGGCTATTGAATTTTTAAACTATGCTTATCATCATTAATAGCATCAATACAGATTTGAAGTGCCAATAAAACTGCTACAGTTCAACATACATTCAAATAATATTGACTGGTTTGCTACATTTACCACAGCTGAGTGCTTCCCCTGAGCCTTGGCCCATTATTTTATTCTTCTCACTTTTACTAGTAGGGCTGGCTTAAATCTTGACTCAGATTCTCTGTATTCATATTCATCTAAAAGAAGTAAAACACGAATTCCTCCTTCCTTGTTTCTTACATTAGCTAGCTGCACTTAGAGTTTTAAAACTGAAATTTGTAAGTGGGAAGCTATCCAGAACTGAGAGCACCACAGACGGATCCTACTGACTACCCTGTCCATGATCTATTAGTTTCTGAATATGCATGATTCTTGGTACTTAATTTTGGCTCAGGCTTTGGTTTCTTTAGAAGTTTTGACCCCATGATGACCTTTGGTTTCTTTAGACAGGATCTTGTAGATTTTCAGAGGATTGTGATGGTATCCTAAGGTCAGACTGTGGTTGTGCATTTTCCCACAACTGTCACTGCTCATGAAGTAATATGATTAACTGGATGTCAATTTTCAGCTACTTAAGACCCTATAAAAGTAACTTAACTTTTAAAAAACTTTGTGAGAGGCAGCTTCTGACATGACTCCCAATGATCCCTGCCTCCTGGTATTCACACCACTGTGTAATCCCCTCCCCAGTAGTGTGGACTGGACCTACTGACTTGCTTTTAATGAACAGAATATGGCGAAAATGATGGGATATGACTTCAGTGATTAGGTAACAAAAAGGCTGTGAGTTCCATTCAGCTAACTTACTCTCTTTCCCTCTCGTCCCCTTGCTTGTTCATTTGGATAAAGCTGCCTGCTATGTAGTGAGATGCTATATGGAGAGGCCCACATAGCAAGGAACCAAAGGCCTTGATGTCTTGAGTGTGAGAGGAACCGACACCATAGTCTAGTAGTTTAAAAGTTTGTGAGAACTTAATCCTGACAATAGCCATATGAGTCATCCAGAAGGTAGATCTTTATCAGTCAGGCCTTGAGATGATGCAGCCTTGTGAGAGACCCAGAGTCAGAGGACCCAGCAAAGCTGCACTGAGATTCCTGACCCACAGAAACTGTGAAATAACTGTTTCAAGCCACTAAGTTTTGGGGTAATTTGTTACCAGCAACAGATAACTAATATAAATCTCAAAAGCAAAACATTTTTTGTTCTGAAACAAAATGTAACATAAAATTATGGTTTCCAATTATATACCTGCCTGGTTAATGTGTATCCATTATATCTTTTAATATGATACAAGTTCATTATTAGCAGGAAATGCATATAGCAAAGATTTCTGGCACAAAAATACTGATACATACATGTGAATGACAGAATTTTAAAACCTAAACTAATTCTTGGCAAGATGGTTCAATGCAAACTTTCAGATAAAAATGATCTATTCTACTGGAAGGAAAAATATACTAATTATGTTCTTGGATCATGCCTGGTATTGTAGACATCAAACACATCACAGGATGGTATCTGGCCTCATAGAGCTTAATGGTATGATTATCATAAAAGAGAACATGAAAGGTTATCCTCTTTTCATTAGAATTTTTAATAATATAACTAATATAAATCCCAAATATTTAGTCAAATGGACATACTAACAATTTGAAGTTCTGTTATAACCGTTAAATCCTTCTTTGAGAAATAAAGTTATCAATATAAATATCTACTTGGTGTCTCACATACTACTCAAATTAAACTTGTTAAAAATGTCTTTCCACTTCAATTCTGTTCTTCCTCTAGTTTTTCCAATTCTAGTAAATAGTATTTCCATCTATCAGGTTGCTCAAGACAAAAATTTGGGAGTTTTCCTTGACACCCTGCATCCCATCCAGAAAGTCTACTGCCTACAGGGCATGTAGCTCTCAAGTCCCTCTTCTCTCCATCTCCAAGGACACTCCTCTGGTCCAAGTCACTACAATTTCTCATTCTTTCCTAATGAGTCTCCTTACTTCTACACCTGTCCCATTACAGATTATCCTTCACAGAGCAGCCTTTCAATCTTTTAAAAATGCAAATGAGAACATGTCCCCTGATTATAATCTATCAAGTTTAAAAATGGAAACTGCTTGGAAGAGAAAGTTTAAAAATGGAAACTAACAGAAAAAACCTTAACAAGGGTGCCAACGTTCTTTAAGATCTGACTCTACATACTACTCTATCTTCCTTTTATGGTCCAAGCTATCATCCAGCTGCAAAGATCTTCCTTCAGTGTATCAAAGGTGCCAAGTTCTTTGCTTTGCTTCCACATGGAAGGTTTTCCCCTGGCCAGTGTCCATTTATACTTTTGGTCCCAGCTTCTTCCTCTAACAGTGTCACTGTGTGACACATAGTAACTGTTTAAAAAATATTTTTGAATAAATACATGAATAAAATTGTTCAAGATCCTGCTGTTATAATTATAATTGGGAAAATATTTAAATCATGGCCTTTCATCCATTAGGAATGTTCTCCTCTTTCACCTTTTTTATTTAGAATGAAACACATTAGATTTTGAGATCTGAAAAAAGTTTAATATTTATATTTGGCATGGCTATCATAACTCATCTATTTACCTCCTCAACCAACCCAACCATAAAGGTTTATATCTAGGTTTTCACTTTATAATAACTAATTAGGACCTGTACATCAATTAAATCAATGATAAATACAAACAACTGCTAGTAGTCAAAAGGGCTACTTCTGAATGTGATAAAATCTATCAGGAAAACAGTACCAAAGCTATGTTTGATCATGGAAGTACAATCTTAAGACTTGATCAAATTTCACTGAGTAATGAAACATTACATTAAGCAGGAATTATTTAAAAATGAGCAAGATGACATGACTGCTACATAAATTCTTCAATGCTTTCATCTTATTCCCTTCTACACACACTTATCTAGTCAACGTAGATTTTCTTGTATTTAAATTGTTGCTTAAATGTTATTTAAAAATTTTTTGTTTGAAGTTTTTAATGCAGAGGCACCTGGGTGGCTCAGTCAGTTGAGCGTCCGACTTTGGCTCTGGTCACGATCTCATGCCTCGCGGGTTGGAGCCCCGCATTGGGCCCTGTGCTGCCAGCTCAGAGCCTGGAGCCTGCTTCGATTCTGTCTCCCTCTCTCTCTGCCCACCCCTTTATCGTGCATGCACTCTCTCTCTCTCTCTCTCTCAAGAATAAACATTAAAAAAAAGTTTTTAATGCATTTTTGTTATCTATCATAATATGATACAGAAAATGTATGAAGCCAATATAAAATTCAATTACTAAGGATAAAAATTTTATTAACAGGTCTCAGTTTCATTCTCTAAATAAGAAATATGATTCATATTTATTAATTTGTTCAAAGATACCACTAACATGTAGCTCTTCAGAGTAATTAAAATGTATTCTTATGATATAAACATTTTTATTGTTTTACTACCCACTGGATTTATTATTCAAAAAATTATGAGCAACACTATGATCAATTTATACCTAACAATAAATGATGTATTCTATGAAAAACAAATGTTTTCAGAGTCAATATAATCACAACATACCTTTCTTGGACTCACGTGTTCATTTACAGTTTGCTTATAATTGCTTCATAGAGATAGGAGTTTGTACATTACAAAAGGTTTTATTGATTTATTAGTTACAGAATATACTAAGCATACTCAGAAAACTGGAAAAGCTAGCTCTCGGGCTAATATCATATAACAGCAAGTTGTAGAATACTTCAGAGCAAAATCAGAGTGTTGGCACAGGAAAGATAAAAGGTATAAGCTGGACTAGCAAAGATTAATGTTTATTAAGTCAGCCAACATAAGCACATCAGGTCTTAGAGTTGTATGCTTTGCTCATGATGAGAAAAATATTTACTTAATTTTTTTAACGTTTATTTATTTTTGAGACAGAGAGAGACACAGCATGAACGGGGGAGGGGCAGAGAGAGAGGGAGACACAGAATCGGAAGCAGGCTCCAGGCTCTGAGCCATCAGCCCAGAGCCTGACGTGGGGCTCGAACTCATGGACCGTGAGATCGTGACCTGAGCTGAAGTCGGACGCTTAACCGACTGAGCCACCCAGGCGCCCCTTTACTTAATTTTTAAAAACATACAGTTTCTATAACGAACTATTAAATTTCCTTTTTTGAAAAATGTTCTCTTATTTGAAAATATGTAAAGAAACCATTAACATTTATTTAATATGCTCGAACACACACTTTTTCCAGGAAATGATTTTTTTCTTTCAATAATTTATATCCTAATTTAACTCATTCAGGTAATTTATTTCACTTTATATGTGTTGGGGGGGTGGTTAACAAATCAAGTATTTTAAAATGTATTTTTGAAAGGGGTGCCTGGGTGGCTCAGTTAAGTGTCTGACTTCCTCACAGGTCATGATCTTAGGGTTCCTGAGTTTGAGCCCCATGTGGGGCTCTGTGCTGACAGAGCCTGGAGCTTGCTTCAGATTCTGTGTCTCCCCTTCTCTCTGCCCCTCCCCCACTCACACTCTGTGTCTTTTCCTCAAAAATGAACATTAAAAAATGTATTTTTGAGAAAATAAATGTCCTTTGAACAATATAAAGTGTGTTAAAATTGATGAGTAAAAAAGGTGTGCAAAACTATATAACAAAATTCTCTAAAGCATCATTTTTTCCTTTTGTAATTTAAAAATTCATAGGAGATCATGTAGTCAAAGGTGGTTATGTCTGTTCTGACTTCCATTTTTGAAGTAAAAGCATAAAATTATTATTAAACATTTTTTGCTCATTGTTATTTTATTTTGGCTTTTAAGATGGATTACTTTGATAACTTGTGACTGGATATGAATGAGCAAGGTGGAGGTTAAGCAAAAATCAGCATAGCATGTTCACAACTCAATATCTTAGGTGGTTAATCATTCAGTTGAACACAGCTCGTCAACATGTTGTTTTTTACTATATTTTTCTTCCTCACTTGTAAATTGTTTAATTTCCACCACTAATGGACCTCTAAATACTCAGAGGACGCAGAAAGTACATTGATGCTGAAACACAAATTAATGTGGATATAATGAGAAATCTGTAAGATTTATCTATTCTCTTCGCCAGCTCTTGAAATTGTGTTCTCATATCACCTTATTTAGTAGCTGTTACTTAAAAAAAAAAAAAAAAGGACAAGAAATATTGGAATAATTAAACTTAATTAATCTTTAGCTATATTGAAGTAAAGACCAAAATATCTATAATGTGCTATTTGTGGATATATTCCAGCAAACAGAGGCTAAGAAACTCTATTACTTCCTTTTTAAAAGTAAAATGTTAAAAAAATAAACAAAAGTAAAATGTTAAGAATTCCAAATATAATCTCACAAGCAGTTATTTAATGTTACTAAATTTTAATCTACTTTTTAATATGTATTTATAGTGTCTAAACCAAACAATACACCACAAAAAAAACTTAATAAATTATGTTTTTTCTTATATGGTTGAAGTAAGTCAAATACCATGTGGTGTTACATATTATGAATATTAAAGATTGCACTTAAATAAAATTATAAATCAATGCAAATTAACTTCTTTTTCTTCTATCAACCAAAAGGGATGCTCACAATTCTACCTAGAGAATATCTATTACTACCAAAGGGATTCAAGAGTCAAGAAAGGCTAGGAAACACTGCTGTAACACTGCTGAGGTTTTTCATCATTTTAAACCCAGAAAAGTTTCAATTAATGATGGAGGAAGCGAGTCACTGATTTTCATACTGCCAAGTGAAACACAGCAAGCTAGAATAACTGGTTAGTTTTATTAAGGCATCTTATTAAGATGGCTTATTAAGCTACTCACTATTGTTTTCACAGGGCTTTAGATTGATACTAAACTTTAAAATGTAGGATTCTTTCCTTCCTAACTTTCATAAAAGTCATATATAATTAGCACTGAATGAAATTTTCTAATGTCAACATTTCAAATTTTGATTAACAGGGAATACAAATCAACCTTATTCAAGTTTAATTCAAAAGACTGGCAACATCCTTTGGGAGTCTAGTAGAGATAATATTCAATGCACCTTCAAACTTCAGACTAAGCCAGGGGCCTACAAAGTAAAAGTAATATTCAACTTATTAAGCTAGCATCGTCACAGTAATTTTCTCTACCTGCTTTATGTCTGATTCATAAAAACCATACATTCTCAAATTGAAATCAACATTTAGGGTCTAGAATGTAATCCGGACCACCTTACTGTTGATAGGCATGACAACTGATCTACACAGATGATCGAAATGAAGACAAAGTTAACAGTTGACAGAGGTGGTATGGGTAATGACCATGATGTAAGAAACATAAAGTCAGACAGTGGTAGACACTCTGGAGAGTGCACAATTAAAAATGTGGTGAAATTCCCAAGGGTGGAAGAACCATAGTTGTTCAGTAGCATGATACAACTGTCATTTCTGAACATGAAACACCAGTCAGTAGAAATCACACAAGCTAAGGTAACTTAGTAGGTTTTCATTATTATTTTTTTGAATAAGGGTAAACCAGGAGTGTTTTCTTTTTTTCCTCCAGCAGTGTCTTTTTCATCTTTTATAGAGTATTCAGGGCTACAACTAGGGTGAGGTGAGGGAGGCACTCAATTCAGGTGAAAAATTTAAGGGAGTATTAAAAAAAAACCCTCAGTCATCAAGGTAAATATTTCAATCAGTATTTTAAAAAATCAAAGCTAACATAAAAATTTTATTATAAACAAAATACCAAAATTTAAATGAATAAATGATTAGTACCTACTATAATATGGATAAAATTCCTAAGGCAAAACATCTTTATATTGTAGTGAATTTCTTTAAATGATGAGTTTTGATAAAAGGTTGAATAGTTTAGGTCTATCTGCTATCACTTACATAAGCATGGAATATTTGAGTAATAGAAATTTCTAAAGTGAATTTCAATACAAATCCCTAAATATTGTTCGAAGAAGGTACCTGACATCCTAAATCCCCATGTTTAAACTTTTCCTGATTTTTAAGGTCTCCTTTGCATATGCTAAGTAAGTTTCCCCAAACTAGACTGCCTGATTCTAGTGCTAAAGTAGCTACTTTTAACTCTTTGTATGGCTGATGGATGGCCTTTGCTTGAATTAATCAGCCTGGGGGTTATAAGGTGATGACTTTCTAACATTTTATCAACATTTATAGACTGTCATTCTTTTGTAAAAAAAGAACTTCTTCAGGGGCACCTGGGTGTCTCAGTCAGTCTGACTTCAGCTCAGGTCATGATCTCACGGTTTGTGGGTTCAAGCCCTGCATGGGCCTCTGTGCTGACAGCTCAGAGCCTAGAGCCTGCTTTGGATTCTGTGTCTCCCTCTCACTCTGCCTCTCCCCCGCTCATGCTCTGTTTCTCTCTCAAAAATAAATAAACATTAAAAAAAAACCTTCTCCCTTTTCATCTTCCATCTTTTTTTATGTGTATCTATAGACTTTAAAATGTGAAAAACATTCAGGGGCACCTGGGTGGTTCAGTTGGTTAAGTGTCCGACTTTGGCTCAGGTCATGATCTTATGGTTCATGAGTTCGAGCCCCATGTCAAGCTCTGTGATGACAGCTCAGAGCCTGGAGCCTGCTTCAGATTCTGTGTCTCCCTTTCTCTCTCCTTACTCTCTCTCTCTCGATCAAAAATAAACATTAAAAAACATTTTTTTTAAAAAATGTGAAAAATATTCTATAATCAAATACAGTTTTCTCCTGATGCATAAATTGTGCCAAATTTGGTCAGTGGAAACCTTTCCAATCTACCTCCAAAGGTTAACAATTTTCATTAGTTTCTGGTTTATCCTTCCTATTCCTTTTATTCCTATTTTTCACACAAAAGGTAGAATATTATAAGTACTTGATTTTTTTCAGTTAGTAATATGCTCTGAAATCACTCAGTAGCAGTTTATAGACATCTTCCTTTCTCTCTCTCTACAGCTGCATTGTATTCCACTATGTAACTATGTCATAGTTTATTCAACTACTCTATCTGGATTACTTCTGTTTGCTGTTAGAAAGAATCCTGTAATCCCTATGTTGTTTCATATTCATAGAGATATATATTCAGGATAGATTCCGAGAAGCAATTTTCCTTAGTCAAAGAGTAAGTGCATATGTAATTTTGTTAGATATTATCAAATTCTCCTTCACAGGGTTTTTACCATTTTGCATTCATACCCAGTAATGTATGAGAATGCATAGAATCCTTTTTACTTCCAGTTTCTAAGATCTATGTGAAGAATCTCTTCTTCCAAAGTTACATGGTATTTACTTTCTGTCTCTGAGGCTAAAATTTATTATTTTTCTCACTATTTCCAGTTCCAAAAAGGTGATTATAACTTTTTATTTGAAAGGCGTAATATGAGTAGAAGATATATTTTTCAGTCAATGGCTTACATTTATAGAGTGCATTATACTTTTCAAAATACTTTTATGCACATGCATCATATTTGATCCTCACAGCCACATTTGGAAGTGTATCAGTTCTACCTTCCAGATGGGGATTCTGAGAAGGAACACAATTTAATGACTTCTACATACCCAGTTAATGACAACCAAGGGTCCTGTTAGTTCACTGATACTTCTGCAAGATACTAAGGTGCCTCCCCTTTAACTTTCAATTCTAGTGCTTTGATTTATTATACGTTAGTGTCACTTACTAGATAAAAGTATTAGGCATAGAGACTTACTAATTATATTTATTTCACAAGTAGTAGAAATATGAAAGCTATTAATGAGTTATTTAAATTCATATGTTAAGCTTATTTTGGATAATAAAGCTTAAATTTTATAAACTATAAAGGGCTAACCAAATCTAAGAATGCAATTTATTCTAAAAAATATACCATCTTTTAATTCAGAGTAAGATTCACTTATGGAAGCATAAGTAACAAGTTAGAATATAATGAATTACCTTTTAACATATAAGCAATTATTAGGAATTTGTAAAATCTTAGAAAATCAGACACAAAGTAGCAGAAGTGTAATTTTAGACAACATTAAAGTTCAAAGGCTTCCTTTGTACTAAAAATGTCTCTTTGCATTCTCTGAAAAGGGTGGGAAAAAAGTTCTATTTCAAGTATAAAATATTTTGGCCTAAATTTTTAATTAGATTGATTCATCCTTGAGAATGATAATATATATTTATCCTATCAAGTGAGCTTCAAGAAAATATTAAAAAATGACATTAACAGACATTATAAATTGAAAATCCTCAAACAGAAGCAATGAAATCAGTAAGTGTAAATATAAACCCTGATTTTGGTCTCTTTTTCACAATGTAAACTCTTTTTCATGAACACAATCTGTATGTTAAAGATGTCATTTATTTTTGAAGTTGAAAAATAACAAAAAGACTTTAGACCCACATATAAAAGGTACTCTTTTTATCCTTTTCTGAGACATTGACCTGTATACTCATTTAAAAATGAACACCACATCTTTACGTTATTAAATCTTTGTTTTGATCTATTAGTATTCACCAAAGTGCCATTTTATAAAACCTCACACTGAATAGACAAGGCTGGAGGTGACCATCTGCAGCTTTAGAGTCTGCGTTTGAATTGATGAAAAGAGCTTTGTGTTTTCATTGCCAAGTTTGATTCTTCCAGTCATTAGGCATTCCCCTCAGATCGCATCAATGAAGCCGTGCTCTCTTACACCCATGTGTTAAATTCTCTTCTCCTCATGGTTTCCTTTGCCAGCTCTACTCAAGAATGACTATTGGGTCTTAGCCACATTCTTCTCACAGCTGTGTTAAAAAAGAGCATCAGAAAGTCTTCCTAAAACCCATATGTGTATCTGGTCAGTTCTCTGTCTTAGGGTCACCTCACATTGTGGTGTGATTATACAGAGATTCATTCTTGTTCTTGAACTGTGCTACTCCACCACTCTGGGAAAGATTAGGCCCTCCAGTCAGTAGGGGAGAACTTCTTGGAAGACTGATGTGAAATATACACAGCTCAGAAGGCAAATTAATTTAAGGAAGAAGGCATTTCAAGATTTTAAATATTTATATATACTTTCACCATTGTGTAGCTTGTGAAATGGCAAATGGTAACATAAAGAGAAATAATTAATATATGCTTTCATATGCCTTTAGGATGCCGTTGTGTGCAGCAAAAGAAAACATCAAATGATGATGATGTTCCAAGGACTATTAGTCTGAATGGTATAAATGCCCAAGCAATTAAAAAAAATTAAAATTCTTAAGTTTAGTAAGTTCCAAAATACGGTTCACTATGTAATTTTTGGAGCCTTATTTTTCACTTTTAGTCTTTCTGCAGAAGCATCTGAAAAATAATCTATAGTAGTATAACTATTATTTTCTTATACTCAGGTTAAGAACAACAGAAAAAAACTGTTGAGTTGCCCAAGAATATATAACAATATGAAGAAGAAAGAAGATCACTTCAGCTACTACTACATACTGTATTGTTACAGAATGATTTTTTTCTTTTTAACTATAAATGATCAAGAATGAAGTTTATGTATGGACAATGTTTGTGACTTTAACACTAGTTAAAGCTACACTGAAATAAGCAAGAGATTCTTTTATTCTATATTTTTCGAGGGCCAAGGTGCACATGTGCAAATCCCTGAGTTATTGGGGAGAAATAACTAAACATGGAATGGTAGAATCCAAGTGAAATCAGTATTTCTACTTGTTTTTGGGTTCAATTTAGGTCTTATGTAATTATATTTTGGGAATAAAACCTATACCTAGTAAGGAAGTATACATCAGATTTTAGGTGGGTATACTAAGGATTTATTAAAAGAAAATCAGACCTTGATTTATATAACAATGTAGACTTTTCTATACTAACAGAGAGATACATCATATTAAATTTTCTATGTGTTTAAGAAAAAAAAGAAGAATAGGGAAAGCAAAGGACAAAGTTGTGAATGAGCTGGCAAGTATAATGAGGTTGAGCAACACCCAAGCAGGAATGATGAAAACTTCTTAAAATTTCATTTTTACAACAGCTTCCCTTTTCCTTTTTTACTACAAAATTATTCTAAAGTACACTAGTGGTTAGTATTATTAAGTAAGAAAGTTAAAATCACCTTACATATCTTATTTTTATCAGTTCTAAAACTATTCTCAGGTAAGATGGATGGATGACTTCAGCTGTCTTCACAGAAGTACCTGGGAGCTGTGTAGCTTGTCAAGGGTTAAACAGTAAAAAGGCTTTAACTGGGGCTAAGAACAGAACCAAGGAAAAGGATACTTGTCAGATCATATGGCCACTCTAAGGAAATTACATTTCATATAAACGTGTGAAAATCACATTTGAATGTTTCTGAGGCATAAGAACTCCTGTTTTGTTTTGTTTTTTAGTCTGTCAAGTTCTAGTTAAAAAGTATATGATTTTCATCATTAAGTGGATCCTATAATTTCCCTAAAATGACAGTAACTTTATTTCTGACTTTTAATTACTATAACATTAGATTAATGAAAAACAACAAAAATTACTGCATTTTATTTAGTCTTAAACGGAAACAGCATGGATCTCTCTCATATTTTACTCCTTTGTTCTTCTCTCATTTTTTTCCCATTGTACTCATCTGAAACATGTTTTATCTATCTTAGTAGGCAGAAATGTGTATTAGCCCAACTCTAGATCACCTATTTGAAGACAGGTTCTGAAATGAAGAAGCAGATGAAATATAAGCAGTCACGTTGTAATTTTACTTTTTTAGTCCCTACTCTCAATCTCTTTATGATTCATTCCATAAAGTTAACTCTACAAGGGAATTTATCAGGGAAAGTGAAGATTCTTAGATTTAGAGAATTTCTTTTCTTCAGCCTCCACCCTTTACTTTACACTTCATTAGAATTTTTCAAGTTCTGGGTTAGGCTTCAATTTTAATAATCCTACATTAATCCTTCCCTGGTAGAGAGGAATGCCATAGACAATTAACACTATGTTTCTTTTTCATGTCAAAGTGAGACATTCTCTAAAGATAAAGGTGTAAGCCCAACTCTAATTTTTATAAAAAATATAATTACATATCTCTCAAACTTGGTATCTCTGTGTGTGTGTATATACATAAGTAGCTCTAAAGAAATTTACTTTATGTACGTGTACTCAATGGATGAGAAAGGTGATCCATTATACGAATGTATGATAAAATTAAACTTTTTATAAAATACATACTTATTTGATAGTGTATAAGAAGGTTTGTCTTTCATAAGTTAAATATATATTTAATTTAAAAATGTGTTATCATTTACTGAAATCCAGAATATTAAACTCTTAAAAAGCATAAAAATGACAATATCTAATTGGATCTAGATTCAGAAGGTGCCCCCAGAGCTGACTGGGAAGTTTATCTGCACATAGATTATCACAAATAAATTGACTTATTATTTGCTGAAGTATATGTATCATATCTCACAGAGCTTTTAAATCTCAAACACAAAATACATTTTGAAGAGCAATTTCCAGAAGTTTTAAATCCTCCCATTTATTGATAATAGTCAAAATCAACTTTCAACCTTATATTAAATAATTTGCTGATTTAAACCTTATGCTGAGTTGAGAATTTATGAGACTTATTCTTTGATTCAATCAACAAGTATTTACAGTGTTCAGACATGTGTACTATTGCCTTGCAACTTACAGTCCAACTGAGAATTTATTAAAAAAAGAAAACATCACAGGTATAGTTGGCAAGAAGCAGAGTAATTTTAATGAAAACAATACAACTGTATTAATCTATGTAAAGACATATTACCACAATTAGTTTTTATTGTGATTAAAATCAAAATTTGGAGCCAGCAACAAAACTAAAAAATTTAGTGATGTATTTTGATGAAAATCATAGGCTTCTTAAAAAAAAATAAGAATACAGGCTTTTTTTTCCCCCTTTAAGCCAAGAAACTGTAGAAATGCTCTGTTCCCCTTCCCAGCACTCAGAGTCATCTACCCTGTTTTATAATTCAACCTGCAAACAGATTAAGCAGCTGAGTTTGTGGAAAGTATGTTTGCTCTACGCTAAGAACCCTTGTGTGACACTATGGCGACTCCCCTGACACCTCGAAGAGAACTACAGACAGTTCTTACCCATCAGCAGGGAAACCGGGCTGAGAATTCACAATTTCTTTGTAACCTCAACTTCTTCACAGAAATCAGTATTTGACCAAGAGGCAGGAAAGACTTTTTGTTAGCTTACATGTTCTTCTTCTTTTTTTTTCTGTCAATACCACTCAAAAGCTTAGGATGCCCTATATTGCAAAAGGAAATGTTTTATGCTGATCTTTTATACTTTAATTATGCAATTGGAAATTAGAACACATGTAAATAGTAAGTACTTGTTTTTTTTTAAGTATGGAAAGAAAGAAAATTTTAAATAGTGACATGTTTTCTTGAAAACACATTTAAAAGTTTACAACTTTTGTCCTACATCTTTTTGTCTGATCTATTTCTTATATAGTTACAGTTTATGAGGGATTTCAATCATATCAGTGTAAATTTGGTCCATAGTAAAGATGATATGTGATAAAAGTTACTTCACTGTAAAATCTAGAAGCTTCTGAGATCTTCTACCCTTATAAGCCTGGTTGTAAATACTTTTAAGTAATTATGTGTAGCTTAGGTATGTTAAGTATAGTCAAATATGTTTTTAAAATCCTTTGGAAAACTTTTGTGCTAGGCCACAAGAACCATATCTATAGACAGAAAGACAGATGGGAAATAAAATATAGCATAAAGAATAATAGAGTCTTAAATCTCTAATGATGATAAAAACATCACTTAATGGACTGGTGTGTCAGTTTTCTCTTTAATAAATGAGGATTATGAGTGGTCCTTGGCAGAATCATTAAGAGAAGCTTTTCTTACAAAGTTCCTGTGGTGGTAACCTGCTCTTAGTTCTCTCCTACTTCCACACAGCTCACCAAAATAAGTGTATCCAGGATTAGCCAAAGAGCAACTTAAAAGCTAAATGATAATGTGTTCTTCTTCCACAATCATACACATTTTTAAAAAAGAAGTACCTGAAGACAGTAATGCTTAACCCAGGGGAATGGAAACTTTAGGTTTTATGACACCTGGGCCAAGAAGTTTTTTGTTTTTTATTTAAGATTTTATTTTTGGGTAATCCCTACAACCAACATGGGGCTCAAACTCATGACCCCAAGATCACGAGCGGCATGGTTTCTGAGTCTGCCAGGCGCCGCCTCCCCCAAGAAGCTCTTGGACAATAATGTCTGATATTCACTATACTTTCCCCTATCAGTGTTTCTGCCTAAAAATATTGGCTAGTTTCTAGATGGTAATTCTGTACCGCTTTCTTCTTCAGGAATATTCCTATAGGTCAAAAAAAATTAAAAAATTCTTTTGACTCTAAAAGAAAATATAAATTTAAAATTCTACAATTATTAGAAATAGTATATAGTCTCTCTCTACTATTACTGAAGATTTCAGGTCTTTTAAATGTAATTAAACTTGATGGAAGTTGGTGGTTAGGACAAGGGCTAAAAGGGCTAAAAGCTGATCACTAGAAAGTCCCATATCCTGACTTTGAGAAGAGTGCTAAGAGTGGCGGTGCCAGTGAGGGAGGCAGTCAGGACTCACCGCAAAGCTCACACTTTTCCAGGAAACTCTTCTACTAGCACTGGGTACTGGGTTGGTTGAAAACTTTTTTTATCTAGGGCTTAAAGTAGATGAGTGCACATTTGAAATTTTCCTGTGTATTCCTGATCTGAACTGCTTTTACTTTATTCTGTCATCTCATCAACCTATTAAATTGTTCTAGTTCATTTATTCAGAAGTGTTTACAGAGTACCAACTTTATATCAGGCATCTGAGTGAATATGTGGAGGGAATGTGGATACAAAGATGAAGAGAACAGCGTCCATGTCTTGGGAATGCTCAATGGTGGGTAATTTTGCAGGGAGTCAGGTAGACAGGAAAAATATAAACAAAGCAGTTATAACACCCAGATGATTAAGACCTCTAACAAAGGTATGGACTAAGTACTATGAAAACAATAAGGGGCACCTGGGTGGCTCAGTCAGTTAAAGACCCAACTCTGGATTTTGGCTTAGGTCATGATCTCATGGTTGGTGAGTTCAAGCCCCGCATCAGGCTCTGTGCTGACAGTGTGGAGGTTGCTTTGGATTCTCTGTCTCCCTCTCTCTCTGACCCTCCCTGCTCTCTCTCTTTCTCTCTCAAAATAAACAAATAACATAAACTTAAAAAAATAAAAAGATAAAGAAACATCACAGAGGTAACTTAAATTAACATCTGACTAAAGAGTAACAAAAATTTGACCAGGTACTAGAAGGGAGGAATATGCTTTAAGAAGAAGAAATAACATGTTCAAAGATATTGTGGTTGGGGTCGTGGGAGGGAATGATACCAGAAAAATGTGATAGGCCTCATATGCCATGCTAAGTTGTTTATGCAATAGTGTGTAGGGGATGAAAGGACCCTAAACATTTTAAATAGGGAAGTAATATAACCTGATTTAAGTTTTAGAAAAATTAACTCTGATGGCAGTGAGGAAGGTAAACTTGCGAGCTAGAGGCAGGTAAACTAGTTTTATGATTATTTCAATAGTCTAGATGAGGGATGATGAGGGCCTGAAGTTATGCAATTAACAAGTTAGCATGGAATAGCGGGAATCAGGTGATTCTCAGGTAGGAAACAAAATAGAGATTGACAGCAAAGTGCATGTGAAAAGTAAGAAACAGTGAAGGAATCAGGACAGTGCTGAAATTGCTGAAGACCATTAGTGAGACAGGAAATACAGGAGAATGGAGAGGGCTTTATTTTCAAGGGAGGAATTTTTAACAAAAATACTATGGCAACACACAGAAGAGAGTGATTTAACTTTCTAGAAAGTTGAAGAAGACTTTGTAGAGAAGAGATACTTGAACCAGTTGTGTTATTTTGATGAGCATGATTATAGTAATAATTTATAGAATGTTTATAATAATAAAGTAACTGGCACTGAACTAGGTATTTTAGATGGTATCCAGGTTATTTCTCATATCAAACCTGCCTGTGAAGGCAGTATTACCATTTGAATTTTTCAGCTGAGGAACTTTTGCTTCCAGGGGTTATGTAATTTGCCCCAAATCTCACAGGTAATAAGTAGGAAAGCAGGGATTGAAATATAGGTCTGTCTGACTTGACTACAAAGGCTGCCTCTATCCTCTATGCTGTACTGAATCTTCCTGGATGAGTAAGTTTTTCATGGGGGAAAAGGGTAAAAGGTGACAAGCAGAGGAACCCATGTATATAAAGGTATTTAGTCTTGAAAGACAGAGCCCCTCTGAAGAATGAGATATTGCAGTGTGGAGTGAAATGGCAAAAGAAGGAGAAACTATGCAACATGCGTTATTCTAAAGGCATTACGTGTTTATCTCATCTAATTCTTACCACATTATGAGGTGGCAGTATTATTACCCATATATTATGATCTACATCAGCACAATGTTTTAAAATAAAATGTCCAGGTTCACATACCTACACATTTTGAATCCAGATCCCGAGCTCTTAAACCGCTATGCTATATTACCAAAGATATAGGAGTATCTTATTGTTTAGGATGATCATATATTAGTTTTATAATAAAAATATAATTAGAAATGGGCCATCGAATTTTTTAGTTAGGAAATTACTGGTAATCTTAAAAAGAACAATTTCAGCATAAAACTTACCACAGTGTATTGAGTAGCACAACAGTGAATGGGAATTGAAAAATATGATAGTGAACATAGATCAGTCATTCAAGAAATTTGGTTGTGAAAGGAAAAGGGGAAATGTGGACCTTTTTAGTTTACATTGTAATTACTGCCTTGAATACTGACATATTTACAAAGGACCTTCAAAAATAATTACTAGTAACAGTAATTTCAGGTTATATGGAGAATATTAACACCATCTAACAAAGTCTTATAAGTTGGCTTCCTGGAAGGTTATCCTTTTAAACGCAATTATATAGGTTGATGCCCACATTAACTGTAATGAAGATATACTGCCCATTGGAGGGAAATTAAAAATAAAATACAGTAGGTTGAATATGAACAGGAAAGCCTCGTAATATTTTATTTAAGTCTTACTGCTGGAAATCAGAATAAAAGATTTAACATTTACATCAAAATTTAACATTTAAATTACATAACTGTTTCATTTAAACTCTATCCACTGGTATCATTCCATTAAAACCTTTTGATCTGTCTGTTGTTAAATATGAAGAATAGGACAATATAGTAATTTTTCAAAAGGTTAAACCTGTTCAACTTAAAGCATTATCTGAGATGATGTTATTTCTACTTCTTGGTATACAAAGTTGTTTTTTTTTTCACAAAATAATAATAATAGTTGAGGAGATGCAAAAAAATAAGAGGTTGATGACGTTTCCAAAGATTTTATAGAAATCTAATTGGTCTCTGGAAAACAGTGTTTAAGGGAATTTTAATCATGAATACAAATTAAAGATTATATGTAAAGAAAACTCTGAAATTTGTAATTATTTGTAGACTTTAAGAGCTAAATTAGATTCTGACTGTCAAAAGTTATTGATTTGTAATTTACAATGAAATGTGATCTACTTATGTATCTTAGTGTTTTTAGAATGTTAATGTACATTGTGACTAACTGGGTAACAGTTTCTGACTGAACATAAACCTAATCTTTAAACCTACAAAAAATATAATACCATAAATCACAAATTTCAAGATAACCTGATTGTAAAGATTTTAATAAGCATGAATAACTCCTAATCTGTTTTAAAATTGGTCTTAACGACAGATTTACCTGACTTTGGGTTACTATTCAAAGCATAATTTCCAGGATGTTGGGGAAATTTTTGAGATGACTTACTTTCAAATAAGAAGTGTAAGAAGAAAATTTGAAGTTAGCACTACTTCATACTGTGAGACTGAAAAAAATAATTAAGGAAAAACGTATGTCTTAGAAATTAAAGACAATTAAGTGTTGTAATGACAAAATGCTATTAACAATACTTGAAGATGGGCTCAGTTAAAATGACAAGTTCTATTACATTAAAGCTGCCTTAGGAAATTCTGCTACAATGTTCAAGTCCCATAAATTAACAAGTGATTTCTTTGTATGATATATGTTAACATTTTGCTAGCTATCATAAGGCTGACTTGTTTTGTAGCTTTATTTAAATTTTAATAAAAATGCAAAGATCATCAGAAATAAACAAATGTAATTATGCACTGTGAAAAGCTGTATTGAATACTTCAGAAGAACAAAACGTGAAAATTAATTCCACTGTAACTATTCTATGTGCCTAGAGGTCTCAGCTTACAAAGTCACTCACAGATGATCTCAACTCAAGCAGGATTATCACGAAGCTAAATAAGTAAAGTTGATTACGTGACTACCTCTTCCCCTTGCCAATAACTTTACTTATTACCTATGAGAGGAGTTTTTCATGTATGGCCTTCATGAACTGATGAAGACCAGTTATTAAGTACAGGTGGTTTGCCCTAAATAGTGGCCATGATTTTCAAGTAAATGATCCCAAATATGGATATGATAGGCAATCTAAAAAATAACAAAATTCATTCTTCTCAATCTCCTTTGTCTGAAACCACCAACAGTATGAATAATAAATACTATATTATTTTAGTTGTCAAAAGAAAGTGTTCTGGTTTTGTTTTGTTCCAGGCTTTTGAAATAATGCAAGATCATTTTACTTACTTCTGAACTTTGTCATTGGCCGCTTGGGAGGCCTCCATGGCATGCTGAAGCTCTAATTCCATGTTTGCTCGATCTGTCAGAGCTTGCTGCAGTTGGATAGCCAGTTCCTCGTTCTGCTGTTGAGTGATGGAAACAATGTTTTCTCTATTTTTTAAAGCTTCTTCATAAGTACCAAGGGTATGGTTAAACTGATCCTTCAGACTTTCTTCTTGGGATAAAGATTTATGTAAGCTGAGAAAAACATAAAAATAAATAATTTCAACATAAACATGCAGTCTTACTGACCAATAATCTACTTAACAAAAATCTCCAGTTAGATATACCCATTTCTAAAAGTCAATTGAGACATACTTAAAAGGGTAAATAAAAATAATATTTATATCACAATATTATCCTTGATAATTATTATATTTCTCTGCTTCTAGGCTGAAAGCTACCCAGACAAATGATTATTGATGTTACCAGAGCATACAAGAAGATGCTGCAAGATGTTAATTTAATTACATCAGTGTAAATATTACATTCAATTTTCTTTAAAAGGAATAGCAGAGAATTAGAAAATAAAGCACCTCTAGGTAAATAAAAGAATATAATAAGCTGACTGCAAAGAAGTGAGAAGTAAGAGAATGGGCATCAGTTTAGTAGATCCAGGGTTTCTTCCGCTGAGCACTTAACGAGAATGAATGAGGTTTGTACAAATACTGATCAGCCCATACACAGATAGAAATGAAGTTAAAATCACTAGTCTGACTGCACAAAAATAATATGTATTCAGATATACTTTCTTTTTGTTAATGAATCTCATGCCAAATATATCCACTCATTAAGTCATACAGAGAAATAGCATATAAATTAAGACTAAATGAATGCAGAAGAAAACGCAGACAAATAGAACCCTAAAATGCTAAAGGTCAAATCTTTGATATGTCATTACACCTACCACCTGAGGTTATTTTGAAATGGCACCAAGCACCTCACTCAATTAAATAAAGACATTTTGAAAATATAAATATTTAATAAGGGAAATTTAAAATCCACACAGGAGATGTTCTTTTTTTATTAAATAAAATCATTTCAGTATATGCATACAAAAGAAATGTCGATGGGAGACTTGAAGTAAAACAACCTAACTATATAATACAGATTGATGATGTGAAAAAAAGTAATATAAATCTTAAAGCTGCAAAAAGCTAGTCAGGAAACTTTAGCACTGGCCAAATATCTAGTCTGATACTTTATTTAAAACTGTTCAAACTAAAGTAATTATAAATTTCTTCTTTTGTTTAAGTAACCTATAAATCTCTCCAGTGTGCTCACTTTGTAGGTGTCACATAGAAATAAGGACATACAACAGGGACACTTAGCATACCGAAATAAATTATTTCAAGATTCAACTTAGTTCCTAAGAAGAAAGACTGCTATTAAACTGTGGTCAATTGATTACTACATGAAAATAAGAATGGTGTTTAGTGCCGTATTTGTAGAGTGCAAAGAAGTATCTTTATGATTCTCACCCCTTGTTATTTATCTAACCCTGATTTCAATTCTCAGTTCTTTCTACCAATCCATATTCCTGTCTCTTGCCTATTTCCCTATTCTTTCTATGTTCTTTCACACTTTGATTTCTCTTATTCCATGTTCCAGTTTCCTTGAATCCACCCTCTTTGTCTACTTGAGAGATCCAAGAAAGACAGAAACTACAAACAAAATCAAAACCTTTAAGAAGACAAGTTTATTTATGTTCTTTACATTTAAAAGATTATAACTTACATTTTAATTGTGAATTATATTTTAAATTACATAAAGTGCACAAATCTAAAGTATTCAGCTTAACAAAATGTAAAGAACAAAATATATAACAAACCCAGAAGATTCTCCCGTATTCCCTCCCAGTTAATTCCCCTCTCCCAAAGAAATCACTTACCAACCTCTATTAAGATTAGTATTGCCTGCTTTTGAACTGTTTGTCTGACTTATTTTACTTAATAAGGCTTATGAGATTTGTCCTATTGTTGCATGCACTTCATTGTTTTTACTGCTATGAAGTATTGTATAATGGAAACCAATTTTACAATAAATTTCATACATTGAAGAAAAAAATATTGTTGTATAAATAGAAAATACAATATACTTAATCATTTCACTATTATGTTGCTATTAATATTTTTTTATTTTTGATTAAAAAATTTTTTAAAGTTTTTCATTTTATTTATTTAGAGATGGAAAGAGAGAGAGGGAGAGAGACAGAGAATCCCAAGCAGGCTCCACACTGGCAGCGTGGAGCCCAATGTGGGGCTGGAACTCACAAACCACTGTTAGATTATGACCTGAGCCAAAACCAAGAGTCTGATGCTCAACCAGCTGAAGCCACCCAGGCACCCCAAAGTTTTTAAAATTAAAAAAAATTTTTTTTTAATTTGAGAGAGAGCATGAGCAGAGGAGAGGGGCAAAGGAGGAGAGAGAAAGAATCCCAAGCAGGCTCTACGCTCCGCACAGAGGCCAACATGGGGCTCAATCCCACAACTCTAGGATCATAACCTGAGCTGAAACCAAGAGTTGGATGCTCAACTGACTGAGCCACCCAAGGCACCCAAGGCACCCTGCTATAATATTCTTGTACATTACCTTTTGAAGGACCTAAGCACCCAAACCCCACTTTCTTAAGATATAATTGACATAAGTACTCATTTCTGAAGTAGAATTGCTCCATAGGGTGTATGTATGCTCAGATTTAGTACATGATGCATAGAGTGCATAGAGTTTCCCCAAATGGTCCAACCAATTTCCACTCCCACCAGCAATGTATGGGAGTTCCAATTGCTCTATATTCTCCCTTAGAGTAGGATTGCTAGTCTTTTTCACTATAGCCATTCTAGTAGGGGTACAGTGCAATTTCATTCTCTTCATATTGTCTTTTGCTGAATGTAAGTTCTTAATTTGAATAAAGCCCAATTAATCATTGTTTCTTTAATGGCAGTGTGCTTTTTGGCTTTTTGCCCTTTTAAAAAAAAACTGTAGCCTAACCATTCCTATATATTTCACATACATGGTCTCATTTAAAATTCACAGTGAGCAGCTTCGTTTGAAAATTCTGCATTTGTCTATGATGTCCATGACACTACTCAGTATACTCTAGCCAATTAAATATGAAGAATCAATGTTTCAGGGGGACGTGGCTCAGTCAGTTAAGTGTCCGACTCTTGATTTCAGCTCAGGTCATGATCTGACTGTGAGATGGAGCTCCATGCTGAAAGCACGGGGTCTGCTTGGGATCCCCCTCTCTCCCCTTCTCTCTGCCCTCCCCTGCTCACCCTCTTTCTCTCACTAAATAAACATAAGGAAAAAAATCAATGATTTTTAAAAATTTCATCTTTATTAAAATCTTGGTATCCTGACTTCATTCTCTAATCATTTATCACTTACTAGTATTCTATCATTTAAATTTTTTTTTCAAATTTACATCTCATTTTTCTATTGGATGGACCCATGACTGGGATCCTTTACTCTCAAGTTCAACAAGCTACTCATCATTCAAAATGCCTTGGAGACCTTTAAATTCCCATCAAGACTTTCTCAAACAGAAGCAATCGCTGGAGTGATCTTTTAAAACAATAAATCAGGGGCGCCTGGGTGGCTCAGTTGGTTAAGCGTCCGACTTCGGCTCAGGTCATGATCTCTCGGTTCGTGAGTTCAAGCCCTGCGTCAGGCCCTGTGCTGACAGCTCAGAGCCTGGAGCCTGTTTCAGATTCTGTCTCTCCCTCTCTCTCTCTGACCCTCCCCCGTTCATGCTCTGTCTCTCTCTGCCTCAAAAATAAATAAACGTTAAAAAAAAATTTAAAAAACCCCAATAAATCAGATGATGTCATTTATAATCCTGCAGTGGCATCTCATTGCACTCAGAATAAATCTCTCAAAATAAAACAACAAATTGCCTATTTAAACTCACTAAACCTCACAACAACTTATGAGAGAAGTCCTATCAATATTAGATTTTTATAGAGAAAGAAATTGAAACAATCAGAGGGAAGTAATTTAATTAATCTCACACATCAGACAGAACCAGAATCTGAACCCACAGTCTTTCTCCCTGAGCTGAAATACTCCTCCCTACAGGCCACGGAGCCACAAAGTCTTGTATCATCTGTTCTCTCTTCCTCCTCATCGTTTAGTCTGACATTCTGTTTTTCAGGTACATCAAGCTTTTTCCTGTTTGAGGATTTGTTTGTAATGCTGTCTCCTCTCTCTGACAAACTTCCTTTTTCATTTGGTCTCAGCATGAATACTGCTTTCTCAGATAAACCTTTTATGACTCCTCAATCTAAATTTTGGTGTTCCTTCTTCGTTATTCTGTTTCAGTGACCTTACTCTTTATCTTCTTAGAACTTTGAATAATTTGTAATTTTTTTTTCAGTTTCATCTTATGATCTACTTCCTAATTCCAACATATTAATACTCTATTTATAAAGGGCAATTTTTAAAAATGGGAACACAGGTGTTAAGAACATCGATAAATCAAGATGCTTGTATTCCTAAGGAAATTTTTTTATAGGAATAAAGATGAAATAGAGGGGAAAGATTCCCAGAATATATAAATCTATACCATTGAAGCATATTTTTGTTTTAGTGCTGGTTTTTCCCTCACAGTGCTCTTCCCTAGGGCCACATTGTTTAGCTTTCTTCATAGAATCAAATCACATTTAACCTCTTTTCAATGTTATTGATTTTCAGATGCATTCTCAGCATGGCAGTAGCATTACAATTTTTTGGTCTTAAATGATGTTGTATTGGAAAATATTTTAAGCCATAGTAGAATAAATTATAAAACAATGGCAGAAGAGCCATTAAATCACTCTCAGAAATTCCAAGGCATGTGGCTTACACAATTTTGATTGACAAAGAACGGGAACTATTTCTGTTTATCATGAAGTTAATGAGGTAATATCATACACCAAGTTTCAATTCACTCTTCCAGTTTTCAAATTATGTAATTCTTTAATTTTTGTAATTTGTATAGAAAGTGAGATGTCTTCTTTTTCCTTATATATTATTTTTTAATGTTTTTTTTCCTTGCTATCATTTATTTATTTTTTATAATTTACATCCAAGTTAATTACCACATGGTGCAACAATGATTTCAGGAGTAGATTCCGTAAGCCACTTACCCATTTAGCCCATTCCCCCTCCACAACCCTCTGTTTCTTCTCCATTTAAGACTCTCTTATGTTTTGTCCCCCTCTCTGTTTTTATATTATTTTTGCTTCCCTTCCCTTATGTTCATCTGTTTTGTCTCTTAAATTCCTCATATGAGTGAAACATATATTTGTCTTTCTCTGACTAATTTTGCTTAGCATGATACCTTCCAGTTCCATCCATGTAGTTGCAAATGGTAGGATTTCATTCTTTTTGATTGCCAACTAATACTCCATTGTAGATTTATACCACATCTTCTTTATCCATTCATCCATTGATGGACATTTCAGTTCTTCCCATACTTTGGCTATCATCAATAGTGCTGCTGTAAACATTGGGGTACAGGTGCCCCTTTGATACAGCACACCTGTATCGCTCAGATAAATACCTAGTAGTGCAATTGCTGGGTCGTAGGGCAGTTCTATTTTTAATTTCTTGAGGAACCTTCATACTGTTTTCCAGAGTGGCTGTACCAGTTTGCATTCCCACCAGCAGTGCAAAAGAGATCCTCTTTCTCTGCATCCTCGCCAACATCTGTTGTTGCCTGAGTTGATAATGTTAGCCATTCTAACAGGTGTGAGGTGGTATCTCATTGTGGTTTTGATTTGTATTTCCCTGATGATGAGTGATGTTGAACATCTTTTAATGTGTCTATTTGCCATCTGGATGTCTTCTTTGGAGAAGTTACTGTTCATGTCTTTTACCCATTTCTTCAATGGATTATGTGTTTTTTGGATGTTGAGTTTAGAAAGTGAGATTTTGAAAATATTTACTTAGTAATCTTTCATACTATAATTCTAATCCATGTCAAATGATACCGTACATGGTCTCCTGTGCTGTTCACTGCACTGAATCCAATAGCAGGCAAAGGGAGAATATACGTTTCCATGGACATAGTACTAGTAAGTAGCATGTAACAGATTTCCTTTCTGGAGTGGTTTCTGTCTCAGTTTCAATGTCTCCTGGTCTATTCCCTGAAGTCTGCGGTAATATTTTCCCAGTCCCCGACTCTCTGTACTGCCTCAGCTTAAAACATCTTGGAATTATCAAGTTTATGACCCACTTCTACATTCTGCTTGCAGATATTTATGTTCTCCTCAGCTTATCTGCTTACCTGCGTGTTGAACTCTTTTTCTCCCAACTGTAATGTCATACATGGATTCAGCTTATTCTTACAACTAGTACTTTTCCATTTATATCGAGTGTTGATGCTATTTTTCCCCGCTTCCTCTCTTGTCTCCATGATCAGGTATTACTTACGTCCTTGAGTCACTTTACTCATCATCCTATAGTATGCACTTACTCTTCTGGTTTCATTTGTTTACAGTAATTGGTCAATCAACCAAGTGTTCTATATACGTCACTTTAATTGAATACATATTTTCAAATTAAAAATTTAGAGGTGAGGGGGCACCTGGGTGGCTCCGTTGGTTAAGCCTCTGACTTTAGCTCAGGTCATGATCTCATGGTTCATGAGTTTGAGCCCTGCATCAGGCTCTGTGCTGACAGCTCAGAGCCTGGAGCCTGCTTCAGATTCTGTGTCTCCCTCTCTCTCTGCCCCTCCCTGCTCATGTTCTTTCTCTCTCTCAACAATAAATAAGACATTAAAAAATAAATTAAAGGGGCGCCTGGGTGGCGCAGTCGGTTAAGCGTCCGACTTCAGCCAGGTCACGATCTCGCGGTCCGTGAGTTCGAGCCCCGCGTCGGGCTCTGGGCTGATGGCTCAGAGCCTGGAGCCTATTTCCGATTCTGTGTCTCCCTCTCTCTCTGCCCCTCCCCCGTTCATGCTCTGTCTCTCTCTGTCCCAAAAATAAAAATAAAACGTTGAAAAAAAAATTAAAAAAAATAAATAAATTAAAAAAAATTTAGAGGTGAGATACCACAGTATAAACCAACATTTGTCCCCCAGGACATTTTGCAACATCTGGAGGCATTTTTGGTTGTCATAACTTGAGAAGGGGGTACTACTGGCATTTCATGGGTAGAGGCCAGAGATGCTGCTAAACATCCCCCACTGCAGAGACAGAACCCACAAAAAAGAATTATCCAATCTTATCTGTCAAAAAAGCCAAACTTGGTGTACATGCAAAGATGTTGGGTTTGGACTCTGAAGAAGTATATTCAAATTTCAGTCCTGTCATTTGACCTTAGGAAAATAGTTTACCCCTTTGTATGACCTTAGGAAAATAGTTTACCCCTTTGAGTATTAATTTTATCAACTCAAGAACAATGAGAAAAATCTCATGGAGTTCACAGGAGAACAAAATGTGGAGATCTAGCTATGTGAAAATATCTAGCACAATGCCTGGCAAAGAATGGGTATTCATCCATGTATACTTTTTAAAATAAATTATTTATTTATAATTAACTTTATATAAAATCTTGTAATACCCAGACCTTTTATAAATACTTTTAAAAACAACTGCCTGTTTCTACAGGTTTTTCAGGAATTGGGGGAAGTAAACTAGTTTTCCTAACCTTTATCACTTACTGATAACATTCTTCAATCATTCTGGGGAAAAAAAAAAGGCAGGTTTGGCTTGTTTTACTGAATTAAAATAAATAAAGATAAAGCAAGTATGAAAGGCAGAAGTATGTGCTACCTTGTCTTAAGTCTACATTTTCGGAGAGGATAGTGACTATGTTTACTTCCTGGTTTACTACATCAATTACTTTGATCTGAATTTCTGACCTATGTGATTTGCCTTCTCTCTGAAGAACTTCTTTTAACATTTCCTGCAAAACAGGTGTTCTGGTGACAAATTCCCTCAGTTTTTGTTTATCTGACAAAGTCTTTATTTCTCCTTTAATTTTGAAGGATAACTTCATGGAATATAGAATTCTGGGCTGATGTCCCAAGTTTTAGTCTGACATTCAAGATGCTCCAAAATTCTGTTCTACTTTTCTTTTCAGACTTCTTCCTACCTACTCTAGCAAAATTTTTTATTCTAGTCAAATGGAAATGCAAACTCTTCTTTGAAAATGCCTTCATACTTTTCATTTTGGATTACTGCTCGTGCTATTGCCTTTACTTGGAATGCTCTGTTTCTGTCCCTCCACATGTCCTATCACTACACTTCAAGATCTAGACAACTTGCAACAACTGTCACAAAGTCACACTTCATACCCTCCTTGCCTAAGGAGACACTTCTTCCTCTAAGTTCCCATACCCTCTCCATATCCTTTATATTATATTCATCATATTCATCACTTTCTACTATCCTTTATAGCCATTGTAACCTGTTTTATCTTTCCTACTAGATTATAATATTATTTAAAGAAGGAACTATGTTTTACTCTTCTTTGCTTCCTTCTAGGGTCTAACATCGTGGCTACTCTTCAGGAGGCAGACAAAAACTTATTTATTGAACATTGTTGTTTAAATGCTCTATTTGAGGGGCACCTGGGTGGCTCAGTCAGTTAAGTGTCAGACTTTGGCTCAGGTCATGATCTCACAGTTCATGGGTTTGAGCCCCCTGTCAGGCTCTGTGCTGACAGCTCAGAGCCTGGAGCTTGCTTCAGATTCTGACTCCCTCTCTCTCTGCCCCTCCCTAACTTGTGCTCTGCATATTTATGAAAAATAAACATTAAAAAATTTTAAAAATAAATAAATAAACAAGTGCTCTCTATTTGAACAAGTGGCCTCCAGTATTATAAAAGGATTACATCAATTTTATGTCCCTTCCTTTTCTCCTTATCTTAATATACAGCCCCATATGCTCCATAATTTACCTTTAACCACACTTCACTCCATCACCTTTTTTGGAGAATATTTTAAAGATAAACCTTTTGTTTTGAGATCATTGTAGATGCACATGCAGTTGCAAGAAATAGTACAGAAAAATTTGGTGTCCTTTGTCCACTTTCCTGCGATGGTAACATTTTATAAAATTATAGTATAAAAGCACCACCAAGATATTGACATTGTTATAGTTCAGATAAAAAACAGTTATATCACCATAAGGATGCCTCATGTTTCCCCATCTCTCCTTCCCCTCCTTAAACTCCAAAAACCATTAATCTGTTCCCCAAACCCATAATGTCGTTTCAAGAACGTTTTATAAATGAAAAGGTTGCTTTTGGGATTTTCTTTTTTCATTCAGCATAATTCTCTAGTGATTCATCCAGGTTGCTGCATGTATCAATAATTTGTATGTTTTGTTTTTTTTTTTTTTTTGAGAAGATGGTACATTGCTTCTAAGTTGCCATTTTTGTGTGTGTAGAGTTAACAGTAATCCCTTATTTTTTATATCTGTAAAGTCTATAGTACTATTCTCTGTTCCATTTCTGATATTGGTAAAGTGTTTTCTTTCTCTTCTTATCGTTATAATTTTCTTCCTTCTGCCTGCTTTTTTTTTTTTTTTGTTCTCTTTCTGGATTCTTCAGGTAGGAGCTTAGATTGTTGATTTGATATACTTCCAGTTTTCTTTATGTATTCATTTTAGTGTTATAGATTTACTTTAAGAACTGTTTTAGCTGTGTCCCACAAATTTTGGTATGTTGTATTTTTATTTTCACTCACTTCCATGTAGTTTATACAACTTCCCTTGAGACTTCTTCTTTGACTCATGGGTTATTTAGAAATGTGTGGTTTAGTTTTCAAGTGTTTGGAGATTTGCCTGTTATCTTTCTGTTACTAACATTTGTTCTGATTCTTTTGTGGTCGAAGAGCATGCACTATATGATTTCAGTTCTTTTAAGTTAATTGAGGTTTATTTTATGACTTAGAATATTATCTATCTTGGTATGTATTTTGTGGGCATTTATAAAAAAAAAAACAATCCTGCTATTGTGTGGAATGTCTAAAACTGTTGATTAGATCCTGGTAGTTGATGGTCATGTTGAATTCTATATCACTGGATTTTCTTCTGTCTAGTGAGAGAAAGGTGTCAAAATCTCTAATTGTAATTGTGGATTTGTCCATTTCTCTTTTCAGTTCTATCAGTTTTTGCTTAATATACTTTTATTTCTCTTGTTTGGTGCAAACACAGTTAAAATTGTTATGCCTTTTTTGTGGACTCCTTTTTTTTAACAATTTTTTTTAACATGTATTTATTTTTGAGACAGAGAGACAGAGCATGAACGGGGGAGGGTCAGAGAGAGAGGGAGACACTGAATCTGAAACAGGCTCCAGGCTCTGAGCTGTCAGCACAGAGCCTGACGTGGGGCTCGAACTCATGGACCGCAAGATCATGACCTGAGCCGAAGTCAGACACTTAACTGACTGAGCCACCCAGGCGCCCCCATGGACTCCTTTTTTTATGATTTAATGCCCCTCTCTGGTAAGTTTTCTTGCTTTAAAGTTTATAAGATACTAGTATAGCCATTCTTGCTTGTCTTTGATTCATGTTTCTATGGTTTATCTTCTGTTCTCTTATTTAATAATTTTATTTGCTGTGTTTCTTGCAGCCTGTATAGAATTGGGCCATAATTTTTAACCCACTTTGTCAATCTCTGTCTGTTGTTATATTTAGACCATTAACATTTAAGTTGGGGCTTAAGCCTGCCATTTTATTTTGTTTGTTGTCCCTGAGGTTTTATTGTTGTTCTTTGTTTTTTCTATTTTCTTTTTCCAATTTCCCTGTAGGTTACTTGAACATATTTTGAAGTTTCATTTTTATAGATCTAGAATGGTTTTTTTTTTTTTTTGAGAGAGAGAGAGAGGGAGAGAGAGAGTGCACATGTGTAAGGGGGGTCAGCAGGGGTAGAAGGAGAAGAGAGAGAAACTTAAGTAGGCTCCATGCTTAAGCTAAGCATGGAGCCTGATGAGGGGCTCAATCCCCTGACCCTGGGATCATGACCTGAACTGAAATCCAGAGTTGGATGCTTAACCGACTAAGCCACTCAGGCACCCTACAATGTCTTTTAGTGTATCTCTAGGTATAACATTATATGTACATAAGTTACTGTGGTCTATTGATGTTATTATTTTACCAGCTCCACTTTACCTCTGTTTACATTCCTCTACCCTCCCTTATTTATAGTTATTTTAAAAATATCCTCTACATACATATAGAACGAAATCAGAGAGGGTTATAGGTTTTCCTTCAACCATCAAACATAACTTAAAAACTCAAAAAGCCTATTATATTTCTCCATATTTGCTCAGTGTTCTTCCTTCTTTCCTGACATTCCAAAGTTTGTTTTTCTATCATGTTTTTTTTCTTTTGAGCTAACTTCCATTAGCCATTTTTGTAGGATAGATCTCATGACAAAGTCTCTTAGTTTTCCTTCTTCTGAGAATATCTTGATTTCTGCCTTTATTCTTGAACTATATTTCACTGGGTCTATAATTTTGCCTTGACAGTTTTTTTCTTCCCGTCCTTGAAAAATATTGTGCCACTTTTTCCTGGCCTCTATAGTTTCTGATTAGAAGCCTGTTGTAATGTGAATGGTATTTCCCCTGTAGGCAAGGTGTTCTTCTCCAGCTGCTTTCAACGTTCTGTCTTTCTCTTTAGTTTCCAGAAGTTTAATTATGGTGTGTCTTGGTGTATATTTATTTGAGTTTCTCTGTTTAAAGTTCTCTCAACTTCTTGTACGTTTATGTCTCTTGCCACATTTGGACAATTTTCAGCCATTTTTTCTTTGTGTAAGTTTTCAGCTCTATTCTTGTTCTTTTCTCCTTCCGTGACTCCAATGACACAAATGCTTGGTCTTGTATTATAGTTTGTAGGTCCCTGAGATTCTCATCATTTTTTTTCTCTCCAGTCTATGTCTCTGTTCTTCAGACTGAATCATTTTTATTGTTCTTTCAGTTCACTGATTATTTTCTGTCCTCTTAATTCTGCTCTTGAGCCCATACTTGGGCTTTACATTTCAGTTACTGTCTTCCTCAGTTTCAAAATTTTCATGTGGAAAACAAATACAATTTTCATTTGTTTCTTCATTATGTTTTCTATTTCTTCCATCTTCTCAGAAGCACAACTCTCCTTTTCATCAAATTTAGAGGTATACTTGTTTCATTTCACTTCCAATCATGGCTGCTTTCCATAGTTTTAGTGATGATCATAACAGTGTATTTATATGTCATACGGTAAAGTTTAAGATGTGTTTTGTTGCCCATTTTCTGTATGGGGTATATAAATATGAGGGGTTTTGTGAGCATAGTTCTGTACTATTTTGCTTCTCAGGTCACCAAATTCATGAAGCATATAATCCACTCTTAGATAATCAGGAACTGATCTTACTGCATCAATTTCAAGTGCTGTGGGATATTCAATAATTAAATGTTTTAAAGAAATTTTCAAGTTTTATTGAGAAATAACTGACATACATCACTGCATGAATTTAAGGTATACAGCATGATGGGTTGCTTTATATATATTGTGAAATGATTACCACAGTAGGTTCAACTAACCTCCATCCTCTCATATGGATACAATACAAAGAAAAGAAAGGAATAAAAGACAATTTCTCCTAATGATGAGAACTCTTAGGATTTACTCTCTTAACAGCTTTACTTTATATCCTACAGCAGTGTTAGCTACAGTCATTGTGTTGTACATTATATCACTAGTACTTACTTGTAATTGGAAGTTTGTGCTATTTGACCATTGACGATCTTCCTCTAACTCCCCCTCCTTTATCCTTTGCTTCTGGTAACCACAAATCTGATCTCATTTTCTAAGTGTTTTTGTTTGTTTGTTTGTTTGTTTTTTAAGATTCTCCACACTTAATTCAGATCACACAGTTTTTGTTTTTCTCTCTCTGACCTTTTTTATTTAGCATAATGCCTTTTAGGTCCAACCAAGTTGTCATTAATAGTAAGATTTCCTTGCCTTTTTTTTTTTTTTTTAATTTTTTTTTTTTCAACATTTTTTATTTATTTTTGGGACAGAGAGAGACAGAGCATGAACGGGGGAGGGGCAGAGAGAGAGGGAGACACAGAATAGGAAACAGGCTCCAGGCTCTGAGCCATCAGCCCAGAGCCTGACGCGGGGCTCGAACTCCCGGACCGCGAGATCGTGACCTGGCTGAAGTCGGACGCTTAACCGACTGCGCCACCCAGGCGCCCCTCCTTGCCTTTTTTTTTAATGGCTGAGTAATATTCCATTATGCACAGAAGCACGTGCACGCGCGCGCGCACACACATATACACACACACACACACACACCTTTTTTAATCTATTGATCGGGGGCGCCTGGGTGGCGCAGTCGGTTAAGCGTCCGACTTCAGCCAGGTCACGATCTCGCGGTCCGGGAGTTCGAGCCCCGCGTCAGGCTCTGGGCTGATGGCTCAGAGCCTGGAGCCTGTTTCCTATTCTGTGTCTCCCTCTCTCTCTGCCCCTCCCCCGTTCATGCTCTGTCTCTCTCTGTCCCAAAGATAAATAAACGTTGAAAAAAAAAAAAATTAATCTATTGATCGATCAGTGGACACTCAGGTGTTTTCATGTCTTGACTATTACAAATAATGCTGCTATGAACATGGGGGTGCATGTATCTTTTCAAGTTAATGTTTTCATTTCCCTTGGATATATTTCTAGGAGTGAAATTGCTGTATCATATGGTAGTTTTCTTTTTAATTTTTTGAGGAACCTCCATACTGTTTTCCATAGTAGCTGTTCTAATTTATAATCCCACTAGCAGTGCACAAGGGTTCTCTTTTCTCCACATCCACACTAGCATTTGTTATCTCTTGTCTCTTTGATGATGCCCATTCTAACAAGCCTGAGGTGGTATCTCACTGTGGTTTTAATTTGCATTTCCCTAATGACTAGCGATGTTGAGCATCTTTTTATGTACCTGTTGGCCTTTTATTTATGCTTCATTAGAGGATCTATTCAGATCCTCTGACCATTTTTAAATTGGATTTTTTCCCCCTCTATCCAGTTGTATGAGCTCTTTATATATTTTGGATATTAACCCCTCATCAGATAGATGGTTGCAAATTTTTTTTCCTATTCCACAGGTTGCCTTTTCACTTTTTCAACTCTTTTGCTGTGCAGAAGCTTTTTCATTTCATGTAGTCCACCTTGTTTTTTTTTACTTTGTTGCTTGTCCTTTAGGTGTCATATCCAAAAAATTACTAGCAAGGCTCATGTGAAGGAGTTTGTTCCTATGTTTTCTTTTAGGAGTTTCCTGATTTCAGGTCTTACATTTAAGTCTTTAATCCATTTCAAGTTAATTTTTGTGAGTGGTGTAAGTTAGGGTATAATTTCATACTTTTACATTTGAATATATCTGATTATCACAGCATCATTTATTAAAGAGGCTATTGTTTCTCCATTGAGTATTCTTGGGTCTCTTGTCAAGTATTAGTTGACTGATTTTTGGGTTTATTTCTGGGCTCTTGATTCTGTTTTACTGGTCTATTTGTATGTTTTTATGCCAGCACCATACTATTTTGATGACTACAGCTTTATAGTATAGCTTGAAATCAGGAAGTGTGATACTTCCTGTTTTGTTCTTTTTTAGGATTTCTTTGGCTATTCAGGGTCTTTTGTAGTTCCATATACATTTTGGGAGTGTTTTTCCCTACTTCTGTTAAAAAAAAAAGTCATTGCAATTTTGATAGAAAATGCATTGAAGATGCTTTTGGTAGTACTAACCAAAATGTTTTTTGGTAATATTGACATTTTAACAATATTAATTCTTCCAATCCATGGACATGGAGTATCTTCCCATTTATTTGTGTCTTCTTTGATTTTTTTTTTATCTGTGTCTTATAGTTTTCATCATAGATATCTTTCACCTCCTAGGTTAATTTATCTCTCAGTATTTTATTGTTTTTTATGCTACTGATAATGGGATTGACTTTTAACTGTCTTTTTCAGAAATTTTTGTTGTTATAGAAATGCTACTGAATTTTGTATGTTATTTTGCACCTTACCACTTTACTGAATTCATTGATTAGATACGATTTTTTGGTTGAGTCTTTAGAATTTCCTATATATAAAATCATGCAAATAGAGATAATTTCACTTCTTCCTTTCCAATTCTGATACTTTTTCTTTTTTTTTTTTTCTTTTTGCATGATAGTTCTAGCTAGGACTTCAAGTACTATGTTGAACAGAGGTGGTGAGAGCGGACACCCTTGTCATTCTCCTAATTTTAGAGAAAAAGCTTTCATCTTTCACCACTGAGTACGATGTTAGCTATTGGCTTGTCGAATATGACCTTTACTACACTGATATGTATTCCTTCTATGCCTAATTTGTTACAAGTTTTTACCATGAATAGATATTGAATTTCATCAAATGTTTTTTCTGTGTTTACTGAGATGATCATCTGATTCTTTTCTTTCATTCTATTAATGTGATGCATCACAGTAATTGATTTGTGTATGTTGAACCATCTGTGCATCCCAAGGATAAATCCCAGTTAATCATGGTAAACAAGCCTTTTAATGTACTGTTTAATTTGGCTTGCTAGAATTTTATTGAGAAATTTTGCATCTATATTCATTAGGGATATTATGTCTGTAGTTTTCTAAGTAGTGTCTTTTTTTGATTTTGGTATCAGGATAATGCTGGCCTCATAAAATGATTTTGGAAATGTTCCCTCCTCTTCAAGTTTTTGGAAGAACTTTAAGTGAAACTTTAAGAACTATAATTCTTTAAGTGTTTGGTAAAATTGACCAGTGAAGCCATCTTGTCTTGAGGTTTTCTTTGTTGCGAGATTTTTATTTACTGATTCAAATTCATTGCTAGTAATTAGTCTGTTCAGATTTTCTATTTCTTCCTGATTCAGTCATTCTGACTTGCACATTTCTAAGAATTTTTTCCATCTTCTCTAGGTTGTACAGTTTATTGGTGTACAGGTGTTCATGGTTGTTTCTTCTCATTTCTTGGATCTGTGGTATCTGTTGTGGTGTCTCCTTTTTCATTTATAATTTTGTTGATTTGGGCCCTTTCTCTGTTTTCCTTGGAGTCTAACTAAGGGTTTGCCAATTTTGTTTATCTTTTCAAAGAACCAACTCTTAGTTTGGTTAATATTTTCTATTGGTTTTCTGTTCTCTCTTTCACTTATTTCTGGTGTAATTTTTATTATTTCCTTTCTTCTGCTAACTTTGGGCTCACTTTGTTCTTTTTTTTCTAGTTCCTCAAGGCATCGAGTTAGGTTGCTTATTTGGGATCTTTCTTGTTTCTTAATGTAGGTGTTTATTGCTATGAACCTCCTTCTTATAAGGGTTAATGCTACATCCCATTAGGTTCTGGTATATTGTGGTTTCATTTTTGTTTGTCTCAAGAAACTCTTACCTTTGCCTTATTTTCTCCTTTTCTTTTTCATTGGTTGTTCAGGAGACTGTTGTGTAATTTTCAAGTGTTGGTGAATTTTCCAGTTTTCCTTCTATTATTGATTTCTATTTTCATACCATTCAATCTTTTTTTTTAACTTGTTTCATTTTTTATTTTTTTAAAATTTACATCCAAATTAGTTAGCATATAGTGCAACAATGATTTCAGGAGTAGATTCCTTACTGCCCCTTACCCATTTAGCCCATCCCCCCTCCCACAACCCCTCCAGCAACCCTCAGTTTGTTCTCCATATTTATGAGTCTCTTCTGTTTTGTCCCCCTCCCTGTTTTTATATTATTTTTGTTTCCCTTCCCTTATGTTCATCTGTTTTATCTCTTAAAGTCCTCATATGAGTGAAGTCATATGATTTTTATCTTTGTCTGACTGACTAATTTCACTTAGCATAATACCCTCCAGTTCCATCCAAGTAGTTGCAAACGGCAAGATTTCATTCTTTTTGATTGCTGAGTGATACCCCATTATATATATATATATATACACACACACACACATATATACCACATATACACCACATATACTACATATATACCACATATATATACCACATATATATATATATGGTATATGTATGTATGGTATATATGTATATGTATGGTATATATGTATATATATATGTATATGGTACATATATATGTATGGTATATATGTATATATATATGTATATGTATATATATATATACACACAACATATATATATATACCACATATGTATACCACATATATATATCACATATATACCATATATACTACACATATACCACATATATACCACATATATATATACATATATACCACCATATATATATATATATATATATATATATATATATATATATGGTATATGTATGTATGGTATATATATATGTATATGGTACATATATATGTATGGTATATATGTATATATATGTGTGTATATATATATATATACACACACCATATATATATATATATATATATATATACCACATATATACCATATATACTACATATATACCACATATATACCACATATATATATACATATATACCACCATATATACACACACACACACACACACACACACACACATATACCACATTTTCTTTATCTATTCATCCATCAATGGACATATGGGCTCTTTCCAGACTTTGGCTATTGTTGATAGTGCTGCTATAAACATGGGGTTGCATGTGTCCCTTTGAAACAGCACACCTGTATCCCTTGAATAAATACCTAGTAGTGCAATTGCTTGGTTGTAGGGTAGTTCTATTTTTAGTTTTTTGAGGAACCTCCATACTATTTTCCAGAGTGGCTGTACCAGCTTGCATTCCCACCATTCAGTATTCTTGAATTTGAAGTTTTTAAGACTTATTTTGTTGCCTAACATATGGTCTCTCTTTAAAAAATGCTCCATGTATGCCTGAGAAGAATGTGTATTTTGTTGTTGTTGGATAGAAGATTCTATTTATGTATGTTAGGTCCATTTGGTCTATAGTGCTGTTTAAATCTGCTGTTTCCTTATTGCTTCTCTGTCTGCATGATCTATTCATTGTTCGGAGTAGGGTATTAAATTCACCAACTATTATTGTATTGTTTATTTCCCCTTTTAGCTCTGTGAGTTTTTGCTTTGTATATTTAGGTACTCTGATGTGGGTGCATAAACATTTACAATTGTTGTAAATTCTTGATATATTGACCCCGATACATTATATCATAACCTTCTTTGTCTCCTTTTATCGTTTTTAGTTTAAAGTATATTTTGTTTGATGTCAGTATAGCTATCCCTGCTTTCCTTTTGATTACCATTTACTTGAAATGTCTTTTTACATCTCCTTACTCTCAGTCTGTGTGTCTTTAAGGGTAAAATGAGTCTCCTGTAGGCAGCACATTGTTGGATCTTGTTTTTTTAACCCATTCAGCCATTCTATGTTTTTTTTTTAGCCATCTTTCAGAAAAACTAATCTCATCTTTTCATTTTTAACATATACTAAGTCATTATTTACAAATTAGCTCCTTTTTTCCCATTTAAAAAATTTTATTTTTTGTAATGACATGGATGGAGCCAGAGAATATTATGCTAAGTGAAGTAAGTCAGACAGGGAAAGACAAATACCATGTGACTTCACTCATATGTGGATTTTAAGAAATAAAACAAACATGCAAAGGGAAAACAGAGAGAGAGAGAGAAAGAGGGGCAAACCAAGAAACAAACTCTTAACTATAGAGAACAAACTTTTGGTAGGGGGGGGCAGGTGGGGATGGGGATGGGCTAAATAGGTTATGGGGATTAAGGAGTGCCCTTGTGAAGAGCACTGGGTATTGTATGGGAGTGTTGAATCACTATATTGTACATCTGAAATTAATATTAGACTGTATGTTAACTAACTGGAATCTATATCTTTTGATTGGATAATTTAATCTATTTATGATTAAAGTAATTTTGATAGGTAAAGACTTACAACTGCCATTTTGTTAATTGTTTTCTGGTTGTTTAGTAGATCCATTGCTCTTAGTTTCTTATCCTGCTATATTTTATTTGTGTTTTGATGTCTTCTGGTATTAGTATGCTTTGACTTTGTTGTATTCATATGATTCTTTTCTTTCATTTTATTAATGTGATGCATCAAGATGTTTCCTTGTGGTTACCATGAGCCTTACATAAATATCTTAAACTTACAACATTCTCTTATAAACTGATAATAGCTTAACTTCAACAGAATTTGTAATCTTTACACTTTACTTCTTCTCACCCACATTTTAGGTTACTGCTGTTACAACGTACACATTTTTAATACTATGTAACCGACAACAGATTCTTGTATTTATGATTTATGCTTTTTTTAAAACTTTTAAACTAGAATTGTAAGTCATGTACCACTATTAACATATTGCAGCATCTAACTATATGTTTATCATTACCAGTGATATTTATGCTACCTTTTTATGTTTTTATGATGTTAATTAGCATTCTTTTATTTCCAGTCAAAGAACGACCTTTTGCATTTCTCGTAAGGCAAGTCATGAACTTTGGTAATGAACTCCCTTGTTTTTTGTTTAGGAAAGTCTTTATCCTCTTTTGTTTCTGAAAGACAGTGTGTGGAATTCTTTTCAATTCACAGTATAGAATTTTTGGTTGACAGCTATTTTCTTTCAATATTTTGAATATGTCATCTTCTCCTCTCCTGGTTAGAGAAGTTTCTGTTGCAAAATCCATTGACAGTCTTATCGGGGTTCCCTTGTATGTAATTTCTCTCTTGCTGTTTTTAAAATCATTTCTTTGTATTTGACTTTCAACACTTTAATTATCATGTGTCTCAATATTGTTCAATTTGGGTTCAACCTAGTTGGGATCCTTTGGGCCTCATGGATCTAGATGTCCATTTATCTCCCCCAGGTTAAGGAAGGTTTCAGCTATTATTGCTTTAAATATAATTTCTGTCTCTTTTTCTTCTTCTCAATTTCCCATAATGTGAATATTTTTTCCTTTTCATTGTGTCCCATGATTCCCATAGGCTTTCTTCATTCTTTTTTTTTTTTTTTTTTTTAGTTCCTCTGAGTAATTTCCAACATCCTAACCTGTAGGTATTCGTTATGATCGAATGTACTTGTGAAACTCTTTATTGAATTCTTTGTATTTTTCAACTCCTTCTTCCTTTTTCCCTTTTACCCCTCCCCTCTCCCCTTCCAACCTTTCATTTCCTCTCCTCTCCTCTCCTTCATGGTTGCTATTTCCTTGTAAAATTCTTGCTCTGTTCATGCATTGTTTTCCTAGACTCATTTAGTTTTCTGTGTTTTCTTATAGTTAGTTAAACTTCTTTAAGAAGATTATTCTGAACTTTTATTGGAAGTTCATAATCTCCATTCCTTTAGGATCAGTTATTGGAGCTTAATTAGTTTCCTTTGGTGGTGTCGTATTTACCTGGTTTTTTTTGTTTTGTTTTGTTTTTGGTTTTTGTTGTTGTTGTTGTGTTTTTTTTGTGATCCTCAATTCCTTATATTGGTTTCTGCTCATTTGAGTAATGGGCTCCTCATCCAGATTTTACAGGTTTGCTGTGGCAGAAACCTTTCTTTATCAGCTAAGTTTGGGTTTCTGTTGTGAGTCTGTTGGTAATGTTTTAGGCATATGATGTCTGCTATTGTTATCTATTTTTAGGCTACTATTTGAGCTTTGAGGATGGGAATGGGGGGTGGTTTTACAACTGGCTGAGACCAGTTGGATACAACTGCTGGCTTGGTTCCCTACCCAAGTGAGGCTGTTTGATTGGCTCCATGGTTGTCTGATTTCACTAGTCAGGCTTACCAGATGGTTGGGACTGGGTACTACATTTAATAGCAGATGAGACTATGAATTAGCTCACCTGCATGGTCAAGGCCACAGCCCAGAGCCCAGGGCTGATACAACTCATCGTTTGGGGATCTTAATCAGGCTTGCATGTGCACTGAATTCCCTGGTCAGGTGAGGCTACTAGTTTTGCTCTGCAGATGCGGAAGCCATGGGCTGTGCTTTCTGTTCAAGTGCCACTGTATGCAGGGCTCTGGAATGGCTGTGAAGTTTCCTATTTCCTCCGGTTATGTTCATGGGTCAAACAGGCTGAAGGCTGTATTCAGCAGGGGTAAAACTTAGATTCCTTGCCTAGGTGCAGCAGTAGAGAGAACTTTAAAACTGGCAAAGCTCTCTATTTGTTGTCTTAACTCAAGCTGACCTGCGTTCCAAGGTCCCGCCACACAGGGCCACTAGCTTCGCTCGGTACTACTGGCTCTGTCTGCTCTTCTCTTAGCTTGAGCACTGCTGGGCTGCACTACTTTCAGGTGTTTTGGCCAGCGCTTCTGGTCATGGGGCTGGAAGACACTCTCCATAGTAGTACTATGTCTTAGCCCCTCTGCTCGGGCAGGAGGGGTAGGAGCTGCTCCAGGTTACTCTCAGTTCCCAAACTGGGTCTTGAGTTGGGAGGGACCAGGAGCTGCCCTCAGTCTTGGCTATGAATTAATACCCCTGCCTATGTATACCAAGAGAAGTCTCTATACCCAGTAGTGGCTTTGCTTTGGGGGTGATCAGCTCTGTCCACTGCTTCTCAGCTCAAGTGCTGTTGGGCTACACAGCTTCTATAAGTTGTTGCCAGCCCTTCTGGTCTGATGGGGCTGAAAGGCATTCTCCACAGTGGGTGGGTCTGTGACTTAGAATTCTGCTTGGGTGTGGGCAATCTGGGCTCTAGGGCTGGCATAACTCCCTACTTGAGGGTCTGAATCAGGCAGATCTGCACCCCACTGAGTTCTCTGGTCAGAGTGTGCCTCTGGCTTGGTTTTGCAAATGAGCCAAGCCACTGGTTAGGATTACTATTTGGGCACTGTGGATAAGAACTCACTCTGCCAAGATCTGTGTGCTGGCTATTACAAACTCTTCTACTCAGAAGTCTACTCTTCTCTGTCACTCAGATTCCCAGTGGCTGTGCCCCAAAGCTCCCCTGTAATTCCTGTGGTGTGAGATTAGAGTAGGGGCTCCTACAACGTGGCCTATGATGCTGGGGAAGACTTGTTTTTCCAGGTTTTCTTTTCTCTGCATGGTGCTGTGCTGTCCTGGAGAAGGGGCAATGCAGTCAATGCACAGCCACTTCTACTCTCCTAATGCAGTCTGTCTTGGTCTCTGAGGTGCAAGTGGGTGCTTCAGCCTCACCCCTGTGTTCTAGGATTCTCTCAGTGGTGTTTTATTCTTTTTAAGAATTTTTAAACATTTTATTTATTTTTGAGAGACAGAGAGAGACAGAGCATGAGCAGGGGAGGGGCAGAGAGAGGAGGAGACACAGAACCTGAAGCAGGCTCCAGGCTCTGAGCTGTCAGCACAGACTCGATGCAGGGCTTGAACCCACAAACTGTGAGATCATGACCTGAGCTGAAGTTGGAGGCTTAACTGACTGAGCCACCCAGGTGCCCCAGTGGTGTTTTATTCTTGAATAAATATTAGCTGTTCATCTTGTGAAGAAGAGTAAAGTAAGAAATGACCTACGTTGCCATCTTGGTGACATCACTCAATTAAATGTTTTTCTTTTTTTTAATGGATCTTTAGAGTTAGTAGAATGATTGTTACATTTCTTTAATAGTCAATAAATTATATTTAGTGGCCATCAGTCTGTATCATAAAATGCAGCACACAAGGTTTAATAAATATCAATAAATATGTTGATCACATCCATAAAATTCTTAAAAATTTAAGTTCAGAATTAACAGTTTATAATAAGGAAATTATTTTTGCCTCTAAAATAACTTTAATAAGTTATTTTAGTAAATGAAACCAACTGAGACAATAAGGTAGCAAGTCAGTGGAATCACCTCACTGATTTACAAATTAAATCCCCTCAACCACATTCTTTTTAAAAAAAATTTTTTTTTTTACGTTTATTTATTTTTTGAGACAGAGAGAGACAGAGCATGAGCGGGGGAGGGGCAGAGAGAGAGGGAGACACAGAATCGGAAGCAGGCTCCAGGCTCTGAGCCATCGGCCCAGAGCCTGACGCGGGGCTCGAACTCACAGACCGCGAGATCGTGACCTGGCTGAAGTCGGACGCTTAACCGACTGCGCCACCCAGGCGCCCCCCCTCAACCACATTCTTAACTGTACTGAATACTTCTCTATAACTGTATGTCATTCAGAATTAAAGCCTATTATACTGGAGCATATGCTGATTTCTTCAAAAATAAGCAAGGTGAGTCAACTGTTATTTGCTTGAAAGAGCCTTAGCAAATTAATTGATAGCTGGAAAATCCCAAAATATCTGGAGAATAAACAACATACTTCTAAATAACACATGTGTCAAAGATGAAGTCTCAAGAGACTGTGAAAAATATTTTGAACTAAATGGAGATGGAAACATAACTTATCGGGGCGCCTGGGTGGCGCAGTCGGTTAAGCGTCCGACTTCAGCCAGGTCACGATCTCACGGTCCGTGAGTTCAGGCCCCGCGTCGGGCTCTGGGCTGATGGCTCAGAGCCTGGAGCCTGCTTCCGATTCTGTGTCTCCCTCTCTCTCTGCCCCTCCCCCGTTCATGCTCTGTCTCTCTCTGTCCCAAAAATAAATAAACGTTGAAAAAAAAAATTAAAAAAAAAAACATAACTTATCAAAGCTTGTGGGACACAGCAAAAACAGCAGAAAATTGATAGCACTGAATATATATGTATCAGAAACGAAGATTTAAAATCAGTAACATAAGCTTCTACCTTAGGAAATTAGACAAAGAAGAGTAATGTAAACCTAAAAGAAGCAGAAGAAAAGAAATATAATTTAGAGCAGAAATGAATGAAATTAAAAACAGGGAATCAAAAGAGAAAAATCACCCAAATGAAAAGCTGATTCTTTGACAACATCAATGTATTAGTTTCCTAGGGCTGCCAAAACAAATTACCACAAATTGCTAGCTTAAGAAGACCAATTTATTCTCAAATTCTGGAGGCCAGACATTTGAAATCAAGGTGTCAGCAGGAGCATACTTTCCCCAGAGGCTCTACGGGAAATTTCTTCCCTTGCTTATTCCAGCGTGTGGTGACTGTCAACATTCCTTTGCTTATGGCTGCATCACTCCAATCTCTTCACAAGGCTTTCTCTATGTGTCCTCAAAACTTCCTCTGCCACTCTCTGATAAGCAGACATGTGATTGCATTTAGGACCACCCTGATAATCCAGAATAAGCTTCCCTTTTCAAGTTCCTTAGCTTGATCACATCTTTTTTTTTTTTTGCCCTGTAAGGTAACATTCAAAAATTCCAGTGATTTAATGCATCTTTTGGGGGGTCCATTTTTGGCCTACTGCAATCAATAAAATCAATAAACCTCTAACCATGCTAACCAAGGAAATAAAAAGAGGATAAGCACAAGTTACTAATATCAGAAATCAAAGAGAGGTCATCACTACTAACCTCAAGGACATTAAAAGGATAATAATGTTATGAACAACTCTATGTCCATAAATTTAATAACTAAGTGAAATGGACCAAGTTCTTTTAAGATACAAACTACCAGAACTCACAAAAGGAGAAATCTGAATAAGTAATAATCTCAATAAGTCTTCATCTATTAAAGAAACTGAATCAATAATCAAAATATTCAAAAAAAAAAAAAAAAAAAAAAAAGAAAGGACCACACCAAGCTTGCTTTGTCAAACATTTAAGGAAGAAATGATACCAATTCTGTACAATGTCTTCCAAAGGCAGAAGCTGAGGAAACACTTCCTAGCTCAATCTATGAGGTCATCATTACTCTAATACCAAAACCAGATATAAACAGCATATGAAAGGAGAAATTACAGACTAATATCTCTCATAAATATAGATGAAAAAATCTTTAACAAAATATTAGCAAATCAAACCTGAAAAATAAAGAATTATGAACTACAACCAAGTGGGGTTTACTCCAGGTATGAAAGACTGGTTCAATATTCAAAATCAGTTAATGGAATCTACCACAAAACAGTCTAAAAAAGAAAAATCATTTGATCATATCAATAAATGCAGAAGCATCATCTGACTAAATCTAAATTCATGATAAAAAGTCTCAGTAAACTAGGAATAGAGAATATACTTCCCAACTTGATATAGAATATGTACAGGGAAGCAAAAATAATATAAAAATAGGGAGGGGGACAAACATAAGAGACTCTTAAATATGGAGGACAAACAGAGGGTTACTGGAGGGGTTGTGGGGGGGATGGGCTAAATGGGTAAGGGGCACTAAGGAATCTACTCCTGAAATCATTGTTGCACTATATGCTAACTAATTTGGATGTAAATTAAAAAAAAAAAAGAAAAGAACACGTACAAAAAACCTACAGCTAACATCATACTTAATGGTGAGAAATTAGATGCTTTCTCCCAAAGATCAAGACCAGGCAAAGATTTCTCCTCTCATCACTTGTATTCAACACAATACTGAAAGTCCTTATTGCAAATGCAATAAGACAAGAAAAGGAAATAAAAGGTACAAGGATTAAGAAATAAGAAATAAAACTATCTTTGTTCAGAGATGACATGACATCTATGTAAAAAGTCACAAAGACTTAACAAAAACAAAACAAACCAAAATAACCATGAAACTCCTGGAACTAAAAAGCAAGGGTGTAGGATACAGGTTAATTTAATGTCAACTGCTTTCCTACATAGCAGCAGTGAGCAACTGTAATTTTAAAACAAAACACAATACCAATCTTCCCCCAGTGAAATATTTAGGTATAAATCTAACAACATATGTACAGGATTTATATGAGGAAAATTCTGATGAAAGAAATCAAAGAAAGTCTAAATAAATGGAGAGATACTCCATGTGCATGGATAAAAAGATTATTGTTAACATATTAATTCTTACCAACTTAATCTATAGATTCAATGAAATTCTATTCAAAACCCTCTACATTATTTTGTAGATAATGATAAGCTGATTCTAAAGTTTATATGGAAAGACAAAAGATCCAGAACAGCTAAGTCAATATAGGACAACAAAGTTAGAGGACTGACTGTTCCCAACTTCAAGACTTACTATGCAGTTATAGCAATTAAGACAGAATTTATTGGTGAAAGAACAGACAAACAGATCAGTGGAAGAGAACCCTGAAATAGATCCACACAAACATAGTCAAGTGATCTTTGACAAAGGAGCAAAGGCAATTTAATGGACAAGGGACAGCCTTTCCCGCCTCCGCCCCAACACCCCCCCCCCAACAAATGGTACTGGAACTGGATGCCCATGTGAAAAAAAAATGAATCTAGACAAAGAACAGACACGTTTCAAAGAAATTAACAAAAAATTGGTTTACAGGCCAAAAAGTAAAATACAAAACCATGTAACTTCTAGAAGATGACAGAAAAGCCTGAGTTGACCTTCAGTTTTGTAATGAGAGTTTAGATACAACATCAAAACTATAATCCATGAGAAAAGTAGATTTAGATCTTATTAAAATTAAAAACTTATGTGCTTGCAAGACACACTGTTAAGAGAATGAAAAGATAATCCACAGACTGAGTGAAAATCTTTGGAAACACATTATCTGATAAAGGGCTAGCATGCAAAATATACAAAGAAAACTTAAAACTCAGCGATAAAAAAACAGACTACTCAATTAAAAACTGGACAAAAGATGTGAATAGCTATGTCACCAAAGAAGAAATACAGAAGGTAAATAAACATAAAAAGATGCTCAACATCCTATGTCATCAGGGATTTGCAAATTTAAACAACGAGATACAACTATACATACATTGGAATGGTTAAATAAAAACATGTAATGATACCAAATGGTGATATGGATATAGAGCAACAGGAACTCTCATTTATTGCTGGTGGAAATGCAAAATTATACCTGCACTTTGAAAGATAATTTGGCAATTTCTTACAAAGTTAAACATAATCTGACCATATGATCCAGTGATTGTGCTCCTAAGTATTTGCCCTAGAGGACTAAAAACCTATGCCTATGCAAAAATCTGCACGTGAATGTTTATAGCTATATACGTAATTTCCACAAAATATAAGCAACCAAGATGTCTTTAAATAGGTGAATATATAAACAAACTGTGGTACATCCATATAATGGAATATTATTTATTGCTAAAAAATGAACTATCAAGCCATAAAAAGATTGGAGGAACTTTAAATATGTCTTACTTAGTAAGAGAATCCAGTCTGAAAGAAGCCAATCTGGAAGGCTAACTGATTCCAACTAAATGACATTGTAGAAAAGGCAAAACTACAGAGACAGTAAAAATATCAGTAGTTGTCAAGGGTTCAGGGGGAGGTAGAGAGGGGTGAAGAGATAAAGCACTTGGGTTTTTATAAGTGCTGTGAAACTATTCTGTATGCTATTGTTATAGTAAAGACATGATTTCTGCATTTTTCAAAAGACACAGAACTGTACAACACAAAAAGTGAAACTTAATGTAAACTATGAACTTTAGGTAATAATAATGTATCAATATAGTGTCATTAATTATAACCTATGTGCCACACCAATACAAGATGTTAATTATGGGGAAACTGTGTGTGTGTGTGTGTGTGTGTAAGGAGGTATATGGGAACTCTATTTGCTCAATTTTATCATAAATATAAACTGTTCTAATAAATAAAGTCTATTAATTATCCCCCCAACACTCAACACACACACACACACACACACACAGTACACACACCGAGAATAAGAATGAAGAATGGCTGAAATTGGTTCAGTAGAAATCAAAAGTGACATAAGATATACAAAGAAACAAAGGCACACATATCCAGCAATGGAAGAGTATCCAAATCAGACCTAATCACACCTGAATTCGGTTATGTCTGTGATAATTTATAAGTGATAAAATTGAAGCACCTCCACAGGAGGGTTTATCAGGTAGGGTAAACCCTACCTATGATCAGGTATCTTTATATTTATGTAGCTGCTACATAACAACCTGTTAAAAATGGTATAGAAGAAATCTCTGCACAATGTTAAAGGTTGGATTCAATCGTCTCTGGATATAAGTGATCTCACAATGTTGAGGACTAGTTAAATGCCAGATATTATTATTTGTCATCCTGATTCTACTGAGATGTGGTACCCCATCTCAGATCAGTCAAAAAGGAAGAGTTAATTATCTATGTAAGGACCAGTTCTGGAGAAAAACATTTTTGAGGACCTCAGCACACACTCTGACTAACCAGTTTCTTAATAAATGGCTGAGAAGTTTCCCCATGTATAGAAAATTATGTGTCAAACCAACTGCATGAATAAATGATTATACAAAATATGTAAAAATGTCAAAAAAACCCACAACTGTTCTTACACGGGATAAATATTTTTCAATTGTATTAATGGTCCTAATTAACTCCCTTAAAAAAGTTAGCCAAGGCCTATTAAACATATAGTTTTATTTCACATTCTATAATAGAGCTCAGGATAAGGACTGATGCTAATTTCAGATATGAGGGATAAATAAACTCATTTCATGAGACTATTGCAAATGCACACTGCTTAATACACAGCTGCTGCTGAACAGCTATTTGGTTAGCTGAATTACTGAATGTAGGGTTTGGTCAGTACATGCATATCAGAAGCATGTGTTCTGTTTTACTTGGAATTGGGAGGAGGCTGCATTGGGACTACTCAGGCACTGCTTCCCTTCCTCACATAAATGAATGAACTACTGGATGCTGGGTGCTCTTCTAGAACTAGGGCAGTGACTAAACACACCTTTCAAATTATTATACACACTGTAAAGGATGGGATGCGACATTTGAGGTGAAATTTAAAGATAAGAGTAGGTATTAATCAGAAGAAGGGTGGAGAAGAATTTCAGGTGCAGGGAAGAATGTGCACACAGGCCTTATAACAGAAAGGATGGCTGAGGAGCTGGACGAAGCCCAGTTATGCTAGCATGAATGTTCTGAGACCAGTGAAAAAGTGGTTGGGACCAGATCACACTGGGCCTTTTTGGTCTTTGTCTTAAGGAAAATGAGAAGTTACTGAAGGATTTTAAAGAGAGGGCAACAAGATTTGCCTTTAAAAAAAACTGCTCTAGTTAGGGGGTGTTTTGTGTATCTCTATTACGTGATGTGACAAACAGCCTTCAACTGGTAAGATTCACCTTGCTCCTTCTCCAAGTGGGATAGCTCTGGAGTTTCAAGAAAACACGGAACTACATAGTAAGACTCAAATCTAGGAAATACAATAAGGTTTAGAAACTCTCCATTTATTAACTTGGGCCGGATAGATTACTTATAAAGATTTTTTTGTTTTGTTTTCTACTAAGAGATTCTAACTCAGTAAGTTCTAAAAATATTCATGTGGTCTAAAAGATGGGATTTCTTGGAGCGCCTGGGTGGCTCATTCGGTTGAGTATCTGACTCTTGATTTCAGTTCAGGTCATAGGATCTAGCCCTGCATAGGGCTCTGCATTGAGCAAGAAGCCTGCTTAAGACTCTCTCTCTCTCTCTCTCTCTCTCTTTCTCTCTGCCACCCTCTCTCCCTCTCCTCTGCTTGCACTCTTTCTCTCAAATTAAAAAAAAATATATATATATATAAACGTGAATTAGATATATATATATATATATATGATAGGATTTCTTTGGACCTAGTTTGGAATCATGCCATTTAGAATTAAATGATCTGTGCTTGCTCTCTGCACTTTCTTAACTTCTATTTAGTGTTCTGTAATCTGCTTGGTCAACACTGCTTCAATAATCTTGTTGTTAAATGTAGAAGACACTTTTTATAATAAAAAAAAATTTTTTTTAATTTGAGAGAGAGAGAGAGAAAGTGGGGGAGAGGGGCAGGGAAAGAGAGAGAGGGAGAGACAGAGAGAGAGAGACAGAGACAGAGAATCTCAAGCAGGCTCCACACTCAGCACAGAGCTCAATGCAGGGCTCAATCCTACAATCCTGGGATCATGACCTGAATTGAAATCAAGAGTCAGACATTCAATCAACTGAGGCACCCAGGTGCCCCTAAAAGACACTTTTCAATCGTTATCTTATTTGACCTATCTGAAGCCAGTTCTTTCTGGAAATGTTTTCCATGAAAATACAGTTCTGGTTTCTGCTTCAACAAAGTATTTCTTTATGCTTCTCAATGTCCTTTGGGGGCTTCTTTTCCTCTACCCAACATGTAACTGTTGGAGTCTTCTCTCCCCACTCTACCCAATCTTTATGATTTCAACCCACTCCCATATGCTTCACTTAATCATCTATATAGTTAACGGCTCCTCACTCTCAAGTATTTCTTTATGGCTTAGATTTCTATCCTGAGAATCAGCTCTACATAACCTCTTAGTATAGACACTCCCACTGGACCATCTTACAAATATAAAATTTATAATCTCATGTTATGCCCTCTCCAAATCAGCCCTTTCCTCCCTCCTCACTGGGTACCACTAGTGTTCAAGTACAAATCCTATGCACCCCTGCATCATCCTTGATATCTGTCTCTCACCGTAAGATCTAATCGATCTTTTTCGTTTAAACTTAAAATCTCCATTACATCTTTCTACTTCTTTCTAGTCCCATTACCATTATCTTAATTAAGAATGCCTGCTATTATTCTTTTAAGTGGATTACTGAAATAGTCTTTTAACTTGTTCCTTGCCCTGAGTGAGTTTTCTAAAGCACAAAGATGACTGTATCACTACCTGAATTAAATCTCTTCAATGACAACCTCATTGCTCCTAAGCATAAAGTTCAAATTCCTTAAATATCATTCACAAAGCTCTTCATGGCTCTCTTTCCAGCTCATTTCTCATTATCCACCTGTTTATCTCTATACTGTAGCCAGGATGAACAAACTTCACATCCTCTAGGAACAGTGACCCTATCTATCCTCCTTTACTTAACTAGCTCCATTCACCCTGTAGACCTCAGCTTGAAGTGACTTTTTCCAAGAAATCTGACTTGTCTAGATTAGCTGATCCTCTCATGTGCTCCCACAGTATTCAGACCTTCCAACCAGATAGATGTTAAGCAATTGTTCTTGTTTCACAATTCGATCTCTAGTGCCTCGAAAAGGCTTTAATAAATATTTGTGGAATTGGTTAATTACTGGTTCCTTAGTCCTGCTTCATGTGGCTCTTAATTTTTTTTGTGTTTTAGTGGCCGACTAGAACCTTTGTGATTGGTGTGTGCCCTGCAGAATATAAACTATGGATATCTAGTACCGGTCTGTGGTTAAACAATGATGGTTTACAGGTTGACTGCTTTGTGAACACTAAGAGTAAGAAAAAGCCTAAGGTTTAAAAAGGAAATGAAGAAAAGAAAAACAAGCCAAAATAACTTCAATGAGTTATTCTGTTCTAAAGGGGGATTTTAAATTGACTGTCATTAGCATAGCATCAATGTGGATTTCAGCAGCTTTCCTGGAATAGTAAGAACAAGTGCTACTGGAGGCCCCCCTGGTGGCTGAGTGGACATTTGTTTGTAGTGAAATAATCCTTGAAAGGAGTCATTCATTCAATAAGTACTTATTGAGCAACTATGTAGAGAGAGTCAAGGACACAGTAAATGCTTGGGGATACAACACTAACCAAACAGGACAATGATGTCTGAGCTTACAGAGGTTTTGCTCACCATTTTCTCTTTAGTGCCTAAAAGAAGTGCTTAATAAATATCTGTGAGTGAATCAATGAATGAATGAATGTTTCTTAAGGCCTGCTTCTAATCTGAACATTAGACCTGCCATCCACAGACATGGCAGGTCTGTGGATGAGGAAGGAGGGCTGTGGCACCATTCTCCTGTGGGTAACCTCTAGTTCTCTCCTATTTTAGTTCTCTGATTTTAAAATCATTTTACCATAATTTAGTGTAATCAACAATAAATGTTAGCTTGTGAAATTCAGAGCAATTATCTTTATAGTAATAGAGTTATAGATATAATCTTTTATCATAATAAATATATTGATGATTCTGGCTATGGTTAATTATAGAAAAATTTATTCACACATAGCAGGATGATTCCTTAATTTTAGCAAATTATACCTGAGGTTTTATACACTTTATTTGAAAGGAAATCAATTTGTTATTTACTTTGTCATATGTTTGGACAGTTTCTCCATACAATATGTGAAAGTTGAAAACCTGAATAAAATCAGCCCAAGCTTCTATCACACTGCCTTATCTACATGTTTTAGGGATTATAAAGATAAAAGTAAGGTTGTTTCTTCAGGAGCTAAAGTACTCAGTGAAGCCTTCATTCAGGTTTCTTCAAAAGGGAATATTTGATTTATCAGCAGTCTGATAACTCTAAAACATGCCTTATATCACATTTATAGGCATCAGAATTCTTTTTTAAGAAGTGTAGCTAGTAATCAGGATGAATGTCATTTACTTTTATTTTGGTCTCCAGGGAATATTGTTTACTTTGTTTTAAAATTTATGTGAGTCATTTTGGTTATATGCCTTTTTTAATTAGCTTGAAGGAAGCAATCACTGGGGAGAAAGCGGATATCAATTCTGATCCGATATTGATAGCTACTGTGCTGTAAACTGTGTGTCCTTTCTAATTAAATGTAAACATGTTCAGTTCTAAAGTCCAGCAGCAATGACAACAGTCACTAGGAAAGATTGCCTAAGTACTGCTCAACTGATTTGCCTGGCCTTTATTTCTTTCATAGTTGTGCTTGTGCAATCATTGCTGGGGTGAATGCTGGTTGTAACCGACTTTTTTTAGGTCATCTTCAGAGGAAAGATTTGACAGGAATGTAGAGTGCTCTGTAATACCTAAAGTTACTTATTAACTATGTCCTTCTGATAACTAATCAATGGCATTGCAGAGAGTCAAATTTGTTGCACTGAACTGCCCCCCTGCCCAAAGCCAAGTCTTGGTAAATATTTAATGGCAGTAAAGGTGTTTTGCTAGTTATCCAACTGATATGTTAAAGGACTCTTAAAAGCAACTTTATCTTGCCTTCCTTTCCATAAATAATTTGCTCAGCAATATAGTGTGTAGGTGTAAAAGCATTTGGAATTCATTTTATTGAATATCTTTTAGAAAAAGTCCAAATGTGAATTAGTATTTAAAAATGCTCATTTTAATCAGTACTGTGTCACTTAAACATAATAGGGAAAACCAAACCACCACCAAACTTCTCTCCTTGGTAAAATGCCAAGTCGAAGCAGAAAACAACCCAGTCCCTTTCATTTTACTGAACACTATACCAGACTTGTTCAAAACCCGTTGTACAGCTGCTGTCACAAGGAAATGTTATAAAGTTTCTATTGTTAGAGAGTTGCCACATGCTCTGTAAAAATCAGAAGACAGGGATTTTGCTTTTTATTCAACACAGTAAAGGTTGGGGTTTTTCCATCTCTACCTTTATAATTATCTATGGAGTTTTAGGCCCTTGTTTTACCTACCGTAACTCCTGGCTAGACAGAAAAAAATGACAGCTTCATTTTTTAAATAAGAAATTTCTTCAGACTTAAGTTTCATTAGAATACTTGACAATTAGGATCTTTCTAGAAATGAGGCTCTTTTATTTAAATTTATAGTGAATTAAATTTCACTTATTGCAGGTAACATGTTTCTTTATTATTCTAGCATGTATTTCAGTCTAGAAATTTAGTACTAAGGACTGACTTATAAACTATGTATTTTAATAGCCCAGCTGTAGAAAAGCACAAATTATTTTTCTAAGTATCAAATAAGAGCCAGTGACTTAAAGCACTGTACTGAATTAATGATCCTTCATGATGCATTCTACATCAAAAGGGTTAAAAGTGAAAAAGAAAACAAAAGTGAGAGTAAAAAGGTTTAAGTGAGGTTTTCAGAACGAAAAAGTATTACAAATGTGCCAGACTTGAGGTGGAAACACTGGATTTTGCAATATTGGGATGATCTGTTTATTTTACTTTGTGGTGGTCTGAAAGGAATGTTTATATATATTTTTCCTGACATAGCTGGTGTATGGAAAAAGAAATAGTCTCCTACTATCAGTGACATATGAAGTTAATTTTTAAGATATTACTTGGTCTAGTTGGTATGAAGGCAAGGTTTCTAAATTTTCCCTAAAATCCTGTCTCAGAGTTAGTTAATAATATGGTGTACACTTTCAGAGAAAAAGGTATCATGTTCCAATTGCAAAAGTTTTATTTTGTGCATTGCTGACTTCAATATATCAAAGTTTGGAAGGTTGGCATAGAATATGTATGTTTTTAAATTAGTATTTTTTCCTTTATGTCTTGAAGACATGTTTACATTGATTTTTATCTTTGAAATGTTGTGACATAATATTTCCCTACTTCTCAAATTTTGGCCAGGGATCCAGGTCAGATCAGAAATAGGGACAGGCCAGCAGGTACATGTCTGGGGGCTCGATTTAAAACAGTCACAAAAATCTCACTGGAATAATTTAAAATATGGTGTTAGTTAACTCAGTGCACAGGTAACCAGTTACTCATGCAAATGGAAAAATATAAATTGCATGTAGTACTGCTGAAATATAGTACCTCAACTGAAAATTTAAGACACTCCCCCCACCCCCCACCCCCCACCCCTGCACCCCAGCTCTGATACACAATTGCATATTACAATATACAAAGACAAACTGCATCAACTTAACTGTATTTTACCAGAGAGCTAACTTCTGAAATCAAACAATATGTGGTGTCATGCCATAGATGATTTAGTTCTAAACCATTTAATATGTTTCTTCAGAAACTGTCTAGTTTGGGAAAGTTGCAAAAGACAAAGAAGGCGCTATATGGGAGTGCACAACAGAGGCACCAAACCCAGATCAACTGAGGGATGGGGGCAGGGGAGCTTCTTGAAGACATAGTGTGTAAGCTGAGTCTTGAAGGAGTAGGAGTTGCTCAATCAAACAAGGATAAATGAAGGGTGTTCCAGTTAAAGAAGGTCGTGTGGAAAGAAGGTTCACATGGAAGTATGAGAAAAGCTTTGCTGAAAATATTTAACTAATTATGGGCTTGCCAATATGGCTAGTCTTAAACAGAAGCCTTCAGACTTTGTAAAGTGGGTTAGGGAGAGGAGCTTATCTTAAGAGGGAGAGTGTGTTCTCCTACTTCCAAGTATGTTCTGACACTGAGAGAATGAGTGGTGCTCTGATTGCCTGGAACCCACAGTGTGAAAACTCTTGGGTCTGGTTGAGGACATGCTCATTTTTACTGTCATCATTGACTCATTCAACAAATATTTACAGAACACCTACTTTGTGTGAGACACTGTTCAAGGCATTAGGGAAAGAAAACTGAATGAAATGGACCAAAATCCCTATGCCTGTGAAACTTTGACAAAATGAAGTTTATCTAGCTTTAGCAAAAACCTACCTGGCAGGTAAGGTCTCTTTCTGGAGACCTCACCTGCAGCTCTAGTCCAAGAGGCTCTTTCTCTCACCGATTTTCCATCCTATTCTCTATATCAAGGCTCCCAGGCACCAATTCTTTGGTTTTTATTTATTTTTTATTTATTTTTAATATAATTTATTGTCAAATTGGTTTCCATACAACACCCAGTGCTCATCCCAACAAGTGCCCTCCTCCTTGCCCATCACCCACTTTCCCCTCTCCCCCACCTCCCATCTACCCTTAGATTGTTCTCAGTCCTCAAGAGTCTCATATAGTTTGCCTCCCTCCCTCTCTGTAACTTTTTTTCCCCCCTTCCCCTTCCCCATGGTCTTCTGTTACGTTTCTTAAGATCCACATATGAGTGAAAATATATGGTATCTGTCTTTCCCTGCCTGGCTTATTTCACTTAGCATAATACCCTCCAGTTGCTTATTTCACTTAGCATTAATACCCTCCAGTTCCATCCATGTTGCTGCAAATGGCCAGATTTCATTCTTTCTCATTGCCAAGTAGTATTCTATTGTATATATAAACCACACCTTCTTTATCCATTTGTCAGTTGATAAACATTTAGGCTCTTTCCATAATTTGGCTACTGTTCAAAGTGTTGCTATAAACATTGGGATACATGTGCCCCTATGCATCAGCACTCCTGTATCCCTTGGGTAAATTCCTAGCAGTGCTATTGCTGGGTCATAGGGTACTTCTATTTTTAATTTTTTGAGGAACCTCCACACTGTTTTCCAGAGTGGCTGCACCAGTTTGCATTCCCACCAGCAGTGCAAGAGGGTTCTTGTTTCTCCACATCCTTGCCAGCAACTATAGTCTCCTGATTTGTTTTTTATAATTAATACTTTATTTCAAATTTTGTATTTTCATGATGAGCCCTTTTTTTTTAATATTATATTTAACTCTGGACTAAATCTGCCAACAAAGTATATATTGCTGTAAATATGTTCTCTGAAACAGTAAATACAAATTTGAATATAAAGCAAATATCAAAAAGAATCTTAATTACAATTTTTGAGAATGAGTCAGTTGTATAAACAATTCCTTAAAGGTAGCCTGCAAAGTGAATTTTCATAAATCTATGTTTAGTTTTCAAAAGATCTGATATTCTTATGAGAAAAAAAACATTAGGATGAACTGAAATATTCTGATATTAAGAAAAGGTCTGAAATCATAAATACTAGATTTTGTAGTACTTCAATATCTCTATCTACATTCTGGTGATCACTGCTTAGAAGAGGTTTACTTTGGGGAGTGACAAATATAACTGCTAGATCTCTTTGAAGCGAGTAAATCATCAAAACAAACACACCAACCCATCCAACAAACTAACAGCTAAATGATATAGCCGGGAAATTTTTATTGTCCTCATAGCCCAATATTTAGCTAGCTCTGGATTGAAACAGTGGATTAGGGCAGGATGACACTGCTGCTGAGCCTACTGTAAGAAAGGATGTTAAGCTCCTTTCTAATAAGCACAACTGTATTTCCTTTCTCTGAAATAGTCATAGCTGCAACATGCTTGTTTTTCATTTAATAAGTTCTTATTATGGTTATGTATAGAACTTATCCATAATACAAGTACAAACATGGCTCCAACTATAATTTGTTCTTCACTTGGGGAATATGGGCAAATATCACTTACCTATATTTATTTAGGTCGGGGATGAAGCATCTGATCTGTTCACTACTCAAGAAGACATTTGTTAATTAAAAAATAGTTTCAAGTAGGAAAAAATGTGGAAAAAAAAGACTGATGTGGATGGGTAAAGAACTGAAAGCTGGTGTTCAGTTTATTTTATTCTGTTTGTTCTGCTATGGGTATAATGAACTCACAAATAAGAAGTTACCAATACTAATATCTTGTAGAAGAAACCTATATTTTCACCTACATAATATTAATGAGACAAGGTTTCTGCAATACTGTTGTCAGCATATGTTTTTGTTATTTATTGAAATACATTGCAAAACAGAATATAATGACACATAATTAATTTATTTTAATGAAAATGACATATAAGTGGAATAAATCCAATTTGATAAACATGAATTAATCAAATTTGAGCTATTAAGGAGATCATTGCTATCACAATGAAATGCATTTAAAAATCTAATAACATAAAATAAGACAATTTCTAAAAGTGCAAGAATTTCAAAAGTATCTGTCTACGCCATACCAAATGCACTACCAGCCACAGTGTTGTAAAATGAATAAGAACATCCCTGCCCTCAGGAAATTCAGAGTGCAGTTGAGAAGACAGATAATTATAATACAGGGGGGAGGCTAATTTGGCTGGTGAATGGAAGTTAAGGGTGGCAGTAGGTTATTTAGAAGAAAATTCTGGAAAAGAAAGCATGGGTCAGCATAAGCAAAAGCATAGTCATGAGAAAAAGAATAGCCTGTGGTGTCTGGTGGATGAGGGCTCAAGTAAGTTACAGGGAAAGGGCAAAAGATGAAGCGGAAGAGACAGTTCTGGGGTAGATCATGAAAAGCCTTAAAAACCACGATGTTCTCTGAGGCGCCTGGGTGACTCAGTTAAGCGTCTGACTTCGGCTCAGGTCATGAGCTCACAGTTCGTGAGTTTGAGCCCTGTGTTGGGCTCTGTGCTGACAGCTCAGAGCCTGGAGCCTGCTTCTGATTCTGTGTGTGTGTCTCTCTCTGCCCCTAACCCACTCGCATTCTGTCTCTGTCTCTCTCAAAAATAATAAATAAACATTGAAAAAAAATTTAAAAAAAGAATTTAATTACTAAATTTGTAGAAAAAATGCTACAAAAGTACAGTGATTTATGGCAAAATATAGGGGTTTGTTTTAACAGAACAATTTAACAGAACAATAATTTTCTGAATTATCTTCTATTTTCACACTGAATATCACTAAGTACAGTGTGGTCACTTAGGTTTAGATGAACTGTAAATAAAAATTGTATAAAGCTAAAATAGAATTGGGGCACCTGGGTGGCTCAGTCGGTTGAGTGTCCGAGTTTGGCTCAGGTCATGATCTCACAGTTCGTGGGTTTGAGCCCTGCTTCGGGTTCTGTGCTGACAGCTCAGAGCCTGGAGCCTGCTTTGGATTCTGTCTCTCTGTCTCTCTCCCCTTCCCCCACTTGCACTCTCTCTCTCTCTCAAAGATAAGTAAACATTAAAACAATTTTTTAAAAACTGCGCCACATTCTCTTGTGGAAAGGAGGACTATTACTGAAAGGTTTGAAGAAAAGAAGTGGCAGTCAGGAGCAGAGAATGGGTCTGAAGAGAATAAAACTGGTTGTAAAGCAGTTATTTAAGAGGCTACTTCAGTAGCTCAACTGAGAAAAGAATGAGGATCTGAATAAGGTATTGGTAATAACGACAGAAAAAAGTAAACAGATTCGAGAAACATTAAGACGTGAAATAGATGGAATTTGTTGACTCAGGCATTCAGAAGAAAGCTCAGTTTTTTTGTAACAAGTTGCTGCCTTCAGTTTTAGACATTCTGAGTTGAGGTGCCCATGAAATAACCCCTGGAAATGTCCAGCAGATAGTTTTCATACATGAATTGGAACTAAAGAGAAAGGCCTGGGTTGTATAACAGCATTTGGGAGTCATTAGTGTATAGGGTGGGAGGTAAAATCAGAAAAATAAGTGAAGGGAGTCCAGAAAAAACCCAAAAAACCCCAAAAAAATCCTTCTCGAATAATTATCATAAAAAATGAAAAACTGCCAAAAGACAGTTACAATAAAATCACATTAAGACTTTTTTTCTAAAGGAGATGCTGTCTTTTTTCTAATATTTGAAAATTTTTTTTAATGGTTTTATTTTATTTTTGAGACAGAGAGAGAGAGAGTGAGCATGAGTGGAGAGGGGCAGAGAGAGAGAGAGAGAGAGAGAGAGAGAGACAGAGAGAGAGAGACACAGAGAGAGAGACAGAATCAGAAGCAGGATCCAGGCTCTGAGCTGTCAGCACAGAGCCTGACGTGGGCCTCAAACTCACTAGCTGTGAGATCATGACCTGAGCTGACGCTTAACTGACTGAGCCACCCAGGTGCCCCTTTTTTTTAATATTCTAAATGAAATAATGAGTCAAAAATATTTATCTGCTACTTCCCATGTGCTCGGTATTGAGAAAATAAGAGAAGTGTAAGACTTACTCCCCAGTTAACACTTGACAATATTTTTCACATGGATTTATATACAGATGCTTCTTCCACAAAGCTCTCATATTATAACACAGAACTCTTACATTTTCATCTGTTTTTATCTTAGGACACTTTCTGTTATCTCTCGTCAGCAACAGGCTCATGAGCAGTGATTGAGAAGTGAAAAGAGACTGGGGTTTGTGGTCAAAGGACCGGTGCTCTTCCATTTACCATGTGTATGACTTTAGGCAAATTATTTAACTGAATTTTACATTCCTCAATTGTAAGAGAGATAATATTGCTTACTTCACAGAGTTATGAGGATCAACTTAGATTATAATTATGAAAGAACTCTGCCAAAAGTAAAGCTTTATGTAAGTATTAGCTAACACCATCACTACTCCTTCTGTGGTGGATCACCTAGACAGCATGGGAAGTGAGGGGTGGGAGGTCCACGTCAAGGCTGGGAAAGACAACTGGCTCCAGAGAAGGCCAAACTTGGATAGCACCCAAAAATCTATAATTGAGTAGGAATAAGGCTCTGGAGCTACAAACAGAGCTCAAGTCAGAGAGCACGCAGAGTCATAAAGAGAGGCAGCAGACAGTAAATAGGGTTCCATGGATCAGCAGATAATCATACTGGGGCAATGTATGACCTAATGTGGAAATAAATGTCTTCTGTTATTTATTCTAGGTCATGGCTAACTAGATCTGTTTTGCAGACTTTGAAAACTGGCTGTTAAAAACCTCTCTGGTTAAAAACAGTAGGATCCTTTAAGTCACACATACATGAAAAAAAAAAATCTGAGATTCTGGCCTCAGTAACAACTCTTGAATTTGGGGGGGAGAGGAAAAGAAAGTGATGGCATTCCTGAGTAATAGTTTTCACCAATGAATAATTCTGGCTAAATGGTGTGGAAAATATCAATAATTAAGAGGTAATATTGCATATGTAAAAAATACTGGATTTGGTTAGAACACAATTCTAATTCCATCCTTGCCACTAACAAGCCATGTTACCTTAGCTAATCCTGTGTAACTATTTTAGGAATGATTCCAAATCTGTAGATAATAATAAAAATGATGCCTATTGTTTTGTCTATTGCTTTGAAAAGTTACAGGCACTCATTTGGGCACTTTATATATATTATATCTAATCTGAATAATGATCATGAAAGATAGTTATCATTTCCATTTAAAATGAGAAAACGGAGACTAAAGACGTTACGTAATTTAACCAAGAAGGTAAACGGTTGAGCCAGGATTCTAATCACAATATATCTTCTTCCAAAAATTATGTCATTTTTGTTTTATAAAATATGATTTTCTCAGGACTTTTTCAGCCTTAAAATTTTATAAGACCAATGTTTTATCAAGTACAATGAGTACGAGTACACATTCCAAATTCTGTTATTGAGTATATCAAAGATCAGTTACGGGATCCTAAGAAAAACACTAAGCCTCTTCCTGTTTCACTTTTAAAACCAGTTTTAGGAAGACAGTAATTCATACTATTAATTATCTCACAAGAGGTGAGAAATAAAAAGTGGTTATGGCCTTGATATGGAAAGATACAAAGAATATGGATAGTATTATAATTGCCTGTCATATGTCTAAGAAAACTTTTGAAACTTCTTAAAATTAGAAAAAAATAATAGTTTTAATGCTCTATGTAAGACTTCATAATAAAGATTATCAGATGGACGGGGTGCCTGGGTGGCGCAGTCGGTTAAGCGTCCGACTTCAGCCAGGTCACGATCTCGCGGTGCGTGAGTTCAAGCCCCGCGTCAGGCTCTGGGCTGATGGCTCAGAGCCTGGAGCCTGTTTCTGATTCTGTGTCTCCCTCTCTCTCTGCCCCTCCCCCGTTCATGCTCTGTCTCTCTCTGTCCCAAAAATAAATAAACGTTGAAAAAAAATTAAAAAAAAAAAAAAGATTATCAGATGGAAACTGAAGGAAATTTCTTCCATTGGTCAATAAAATGCATACAGTTACATCACTCATTTTCCAATCCATTACTATTGTTTCTTAATACCACTGCCTGGTTTCTTCTGAAAGGCAATTCCTTAGAAGGTCGTTTAACCCAAAATACCTTTGGAATAAAGCTTAAGTAAGAAAGAATGAACATCCTGCTACTTGACATTAATCACATTAACTCAGAGTACCTAACAGACAGCTACGACACTACTCCTAACTGGAAGACACTGAAATTAAAGCACAGGGCTTTAAAGTTACTGGGAGTTGCACAACTGAAACACTGTACATCAACTTGATAATATGCCCCTAAGTTATTGTTCCTGGACAGTGCCATTCCTCTGCTTAATCAAGAGTTAAAGCATGTGCAGTAATTCCCTATTTTCACAATATTCTTTCTGACAATAAAGATAACAACTATGAGAACAGTTTTTAGCTCACTAAACCTGATATACTGGTTTTGTTAATAAAAAATTCATGACAATTAATGAAATGGATCTATTAAGACAGTCCCCCAAAGTAGTACAGCTGCCCCACCTACAAATGAACTTCTCATGACCTATATTATTCAGAAAGAACTGTAGTAACTTGCTCTAAAAACTGTTACATACAAAAGGCTCAAACCCCAATCAAAGCATTACTCAGAAGCTGGCAAGATAATTCAAGGGAAGAATGCTTGATATGGCTACCTTTAATCAAGTTTTCATTTGCTGTTCATATTCATAAGACTATTTTTGTAATTCATGCTTTTCTAGTATATTAAATTTTAATAAGTACAAATCTGCATTTAAAAATCATTTTAAGATATTAATAACATCTGGCTGAGTTCCAGATTTCATACTTTGTAAATCCAAACGCACTGAAAGAGAGACTATTGAGGAGCCGTATCTCTTTCTTTTCATCTCAAGTCCTCAGTGGTCAAGTGCTAGGCAAAGAGAATGGACAAAAGAACTTTAAGCCTCATAATGATCTGCTTGATATGCTTTGACAAATACAACTCAGCAGAACAAGTATTTTATACAGTTTTCTCTTTAAAAATAATATTTTGCTTTAACTAAGTTATGCTTTGATATTTAAATTTATTGGATGTCAATTCTTTTTCTAACATATACATACATACATATATATATATGTACATATATATATATACATGCACACAAAAATATTATTTCATTAAACCTATACCTATGAAGGGAGATAATTAATTCTATTTCCATATATAAAAATCAGTGTCTACACAGCAAAACTCATTGTTCAAAAATGACAGACCTGAAATAAAGGTGAGTGAATGTGTTACCTATGATGAGGATATGGAAAGCTTATACATCTTTCCTATACCAACAAACCTCACCATATTTATATCTATCTTTAAATAAGGAATTATAAAATTATTAAAATAAATCTCAAATATACACAAACAGAAGAAAAAGTGGCTTCTAAGACACTTATCAGGCTATCACAGTAACACTTCACAAATGTTAGTTGAGCACCTACACCATACATAGGATACTGGAGATAAGGTATATAGAGATAAGTAAGATACTGTCAAAAAGCTTATGTTTGGTAAGAGGGGACACTGGTGAACAAGTAAGGAGAAGGACTCTCTATAAGTGCTGTGACAGAGTGAAGGATACAATGGAAATGTGTATAAAGCAGCTAATAGTACCCTGGGGAAGCGCTGTTAAGAATAATTCCATAGAAAATATCCATCTTGATGACTAATTACGTCATGCAGACTTTAGAAATAAAATTTTTCAGAGTAATTTAAGTAGAAGAAACAAATCAGTATTCCTATTTTAAAAACTGTTAACTTGGGTGCCTGAATGGCTCAGCTGGTTAAGCAACCATTTCTTGATTTCAGCTCAGGTCATGATCTCATCGGCTGGTGAGTTTGAGCCCCATGTCTGGCTCTGTGCTGTCAGCGTAGAGTCTGTTGGGATTCTCTCTCTCCCTCTCTCCCACTTGTGCTTTCTCTCTCTCTCTCTCAAAACAAACAAATAAATAAATAAGATAAACTTCAAAAACTAATTTTATAACTCAGTTAACTTTATAGATACAGCTGTACATCCATTTTATGAATCCATTTTACATATTGGGTATGAAGCTTCTTAATAAATTCAGGTATTGTAAAAAATTTACATTCAAGTCATATATGTAAAAAGTATTCAAATGTCTATAGATTAAATAATACATGTATGTTTTGATTTTTAAAAATTTTTTTATATTTATCTATTTTTGAGAGAGAGAGAGACAGACAGACAGACAGCGAGTGGGTCAGGGGCAGAGAGAGAGGGAGACACAGAATCCAAAGCAGGCTCCAGGCTTCGAGCTGTCAGCACAGAGCCCGACGCAGGGCTCAAACTCACGAGCTGTGAGATCATGACCTGAGCCAAAGTCAGATGCTCAACCAACTGAGCCACCCAGGCACCCCCATGTATGTTTTGATTTTTTATTTTATTTTTTTAACGTTTATTTATTATTGAGAGACAGAGAGACACAGAGCGTGAGCAGGGGAGGGGGAGACACAGAATCTGAAGTAGGCTCCAGGCTCTGAGCTGTCAGCACAGAGCCCAATGAGGGGCTCAAACTCACAAACTGCGAGATCATGACCTGAGTCAAAGTCGGTCGCTTAACCAACTGAGCCACCCAGGCGCCCCTGTATGTTTTGATTTTTAAAGGAGTTGGATTATGGATGATATTTTCTTTTTTGTTTTATTCCATTATTATTATTATTATTATTATTATTATTGCTATTGGAAGAGACATTTATTCTACCCTGTAAGCACCTCTCTTATTTTTAAATAAAAGACATTTCAAAAGCAACAGAGTCTTTCTGTACCTGTAGAAATAGAGTTAATTTAATGGTGTGGAGAATATGAATTACCTCTCCAAGTCATTAGTCTATTCATGACAACTAAAACATACATATGTTACAACATGCATTTACCACCCATAATTCCTAGGATCACAGGAAAATAAAAGCATCACAATTTAAAAAGAAATAAACACATGAAAGGGAAGAGAAGAGAGGTGGGAATGGAGGCAGTGATTACCCTCAATGAGAAATTTTATATTTCAGAAGACAGAAAGTGATGAGTATATCAACAGATGAAATAGGCAAAAAGAAAAGCATCCCAGAATATACTACACAGGAACTCTAGAAAAGGAGGTGCTCCTTTGCTTCTGAGCAAACAGGCTACTTCTATGAAGCAGGGCAGGAGTGAGAAATGGAGCCTTTAAACAGGAGGGCTAACTGGAACTCTCTATATGAGACCTTGCCTCTGAGCACACAGGGCTGGCACATTGATGTTTACCAATAAGCACATAGTCTACCATCTTTTCTCTAAAGAAATTTACTGAACTTCTTAAAAACAAAAAACAAACAAAAAACCCCAATGAACTCCCTGGAGAAAGCTAATTGGGATATGCACTCCCAAGTCAAATATTCCTCCTTTTCTCGCTTGTAGAATTATTCACTAGGTTAAAATTAAAGTGAATCCTACCAGTTTATGTTCCCTCTTCTATTCCACATAGTATTCTCCAGCACAATTCCTGTACAGGGGACATATAGACCTACTTACACAACAGCTAATGAAGTCCATACCAGACATTCAGACATCTTTTTTTAACTATGAAAAGACATATGATGAGAACCACAAGACGAAAGAGAAAGAACAAGGTAAATAATCAGAAAACTTGATTCCTCCAAGGAAATAGTTTAGAAAATATAACTAAGGGAAAAAGTTGATATAGAGAGAAATGAAGAGACATTATGTTGATAATACAAGGTCAGAATTCTATGAAAAAGGAACAAAAATGAGAAAACATTTTTAGAGAATACAAATACCATTGGCTAAATTAAAAGTTAACAGAAGGACTTGACTGCACAACAATGTGAATGTACCTAATGTCACTGAACTACACACTTAAAAATGGTTACAGTGGTAAATTTTGTTATACATTTTACCACAATAAAAAAGAATGACTACGTGTAGCCTTCCATGCAACTTGTTAAATGGTACAGTATTTCCAAGAAAAGGTCCTCTTGGTCAACAGCTATGGTGAAAACTTTGTATCTACAGACAACTTACATGTATTTTTATTCTTGGAAACGGAAAGCTACTTAGAAGCAACAACGAGAAAGTAGACTTATACAAATAAGTGTTTCAAATCTATTTTACCAAACAAACCAACAAACAAAAAACAAAAGAAGTTGAGAAAATTTCTAAAGCGTGTAATAGAAAGTTAAAGATTTAGACAATACAGAGAAAACTATGAAAAAATCAGTCTGGGAGATAAAGCAGTTAGCAGTTAGAAAACTAGAAAGAGACATCAGAAAAAAATGAACCAAAAAAAAGGAGAGAAAACTATTATATAATCTTAAGGAGCATTTCTCAGATATGACAGACAAGAATCTTATGATTGAAATCATCTGTAAGTAGAGAGTGTGATAAATTAAGGAAGATCCACTCTCAAACACCTCCTCATGAGATTTGAGAACACCAAGGTGAAAAAAGTTTAATATCTTCCCTAAGAAAAAGTCTACAAAGTAACACTAATTTGATTCCTTCTGGGATCAGTTACTTAGGGAGCATAAAAAGAGAAGAGTAATATTTGAAAGTTCTCTGAAGGGATGTAATTTTCGAATTTAAATTCTATATTCAGAAAACTCCTCTACCATCTATATTTTGTTTGGAAGTTAGTTGAAGAGGGGAATAAAGCAAGAAAGGAGACCTTTAATCCCAGAAATAGTGAAACCACCCTAGCGGAGCAGTGGAGAGAAATCTTGGGACAACAGTGCGCAGCAGTCCAGAAAGCGACCAACATGTCGATTACAGCAGGAGGGACAACAGGGCTCTGGTGAAAAAGAGAAAAACATAAAACAGAAAGTAAGAGTGACAAGATGGAGAAAGCTGAAATAATAAAGTACAAGATCCAAGAAAAAGAAAGGTAATTAGAAATTTCAGACAAGATAAAACAACTGTACAAGAAAGTCATGGCTCAAGTAAGAAAGAAACACAAAATATGGTATGATTTTAAGTACTTGATGGAGTAAAAAAAAAAAAAAATCCTTTTGTCTTGATCCAAAGAACATTCTTGTCCTTTGGCACAGGTGCTGACAAATTCAATCCAAAGGAAAGGAACTGTAATTTTTGAATACCACATGGCCAACATAGTCAACTTCAAATAGGAAAAATTTTAAATCTTAACAGTAATCTGTACATAGAGCAGTGAAGAATTTCATTACTATGGACAGGTGGAAAAAAAAACAACAAAATTCAAATTCTTTACCTTCATTCAACTTGTTGAATACTTTTTAAGACAAGAGGGACAAGAAGAGTTCTTTACAGATCTATATACTTACTATTCCAATGTTTTCTGGAAGTCTATATTATGTCAGTGTTTATACTAATAAACATAGCTATTTAAAATATAATCTGAGTTAATGTATGCATTATTTGAATATTTTGACAATTTTGTGAATTATCTCTGCCAAAGATTTCTTGTTTTTTTATTTAATTGGTAATATCAGCTGCAGAACCCATTGATAGATTTAAAAGAAAATGGAATAGAGCTATTGATCTTAGAAATGATGCAGACATGGCCAAAATTTCAGCAACCTGTCTGATCAAGTACTGATGTATGGAATGTGAAAAACACTCCTCAGGTGACAGTAGGAAGAATGTAATCTTATGCTTTCCCTTTTTTGTTGGCATAAACCAGAAATTATTGTAAGGTAGTCTTTGAGAATGTCTGTGGAGTCATATATGAGAAAATTTTGAAGACTTATATAAAAATATATACCTAAAGAACTTAAACTTGAAGATATAAAGGAACATATCTGCCATGGAATTTGAGCAAATATTGATGAATGCAAAAACCACAATTGATATTCATGCATATGAAAGAGTCAACAGACTACTAATTCTGAAATTGAGATCCTGTTGTTCTTTTGGTATAGTTAACAGTATATAGGAAGACTTTCATTTTTCTAAGTTCCTTTTCGGAACATTTTTTCCCCTTGGGCTCTCTTGCTTGACCCCACCCCACTGATTTTAAAAGGCAACAGCATAGCAAACAATATTAACTTCCTTGTAAAGATTTTTAAGACTCTTCAATATTTAAGAAATGCAGGAACTATTAAAACGTTGAAAGCTGCTAATGATTTTGCTAGTCGTTATTAATAAGTATTTATTGGCAAATCTAACAACATTTGAGAAAGAAAGTCAGGGGCGCCTGGGTGGCTCAGTCAGTTAAGCCTCCGACTGTGGCTCAGGTCATGATCTCATGGCTCGTAGGTTCGAAACCTGCATCGGGTTCAGTGGTGACAGCTCAGAGCCTGGAGCCTACTTTGGATTCTGTGTGACTCCTTGCCCCTCCCCCACTTGCACTATGTCTCTCCCTCTCTCTCTCAAAAATAAATAAACATTAAAAAAATTTTTTTTAAAGTCAATATAGTTTATAGTCAAATAAAAAGAATTTTGCCATATATTATGCCTTATTTATAATAACATCAATCAAAAGAAAAATAATTTCCTGCAAGTGACATTATGGGCCCACTGTAAATAAACTACTACAACCTAGAGCTTAGATCAGTTTTGAACTAAGCAGCATATACAGGACACCTTGATTCACATTCTTGTTTCAGAATACATGTGTCTTTTGCAATGATACTTCTCCAGTCTTGTATCAGCCCACACTGGCTATTGCTACTAATGCTATAGGGCAGAGGCTCTGCCTCTTAAAAGGAAGATTAGTAAGTACTGAAGAAGTATAAGGGACTGTTAGAACCTCAGTGGGGCTCTCTTCTGGTGCGTTATTGAAGTAATATCACAAAACATAGCTTTTAGGACAAGCATTTTGTTTTCTGTTGATCAGACTTTCCTGTTTTGTTTTTAAGTCAAGAGCATATCTAGTTTGCAACTCTGCAAAGAAGGAGGTATTCTATAAAACAGTCTACTATTTAAAAAAATCTTTTTTTAAATGTTTATTTATTTTTGAGAGGCACAGTGAGACAGAGCACGAGGGAGGGAGGGAAGAGAGAGAGGGAGACAGAATCTGAGGCAGGCTCCAGGCTCTGAGCTGTCAGCACAGAGCCCTACACGGGGCTCGAACCCATGAACCATGAGATCATGACCTGAGCTGAAATTGGACGCTTAACTGACTGAGCCACCCAGGCGCCCCAAACAGTTTACTATTTTAAGAATTGTTTTATAAAATCAGCCATCAGGAGTCTTGACCTATGTCTCCAATCTTGTATGCTCAACAGTCACCTTACCTCTTTACTTTGTCCACCAACATTAATCACTATCTACCCATATATTGAAGATAGGCACCAGTATCCTCTAACTTCTTTCAGCAAAATAAAGTCACATTATATCTATGTTAATAAAAAAGGGGAGTTCACTGGAATTAAGTATTAGGATAAATGAATATGTCATGTTGACTCTAGCTGCCAGTGGGAGCAAAATGCAAATTAGTGCATCAACAAATGGTAATAAATCATCCACAGGCATGTATGATTGTTCTGCCTCTTGTTACTCTATTTAAGTTTAACATGTTCTTATTCTTGCAGTTTCTAATATATACAAATGCAATGACACAAAGAAATATCTGTAAAACTATTATGCATTTGAGTGCCAGGTGAGTGTATCTAGGAAGCTATGACTGGAAAGTTACCTGGAGTGACCCAGTGCAACAGGGGAACTAGAATCCTTCTAATTAGATTCTATCTTTTTGACGTGAAAACAGAATTTGTATAGCCTTCTAAAAGTGACACAAGCATCTCTCACTGAGGATAGAACCAGAAAACCGAAGAACTAGAGTCTAATCATTTACTTATCATACAAATAATTATTTAGCACTTACTATAAGCTAGAGAGTGTATTAGGTGGTGGAAAAAAATTCAAATAAGACAAAGTCTCTGTTAAGATAATTTTTGTGAATGATGTGAGGTAAGAGTTAAAGTGAATTTTTTTTTACACATAGCTACCCAGTTTTTCTATCGCTGCTTGTTAAATAGGTTTTACTTTTCCATATGAATCCCCTGGTCTTCATTGTTGAAAATAAATAGGCCAGGTACATGTGAGACTCTATTCTCATTCAATGATCTACATGGTATTTCCATCCTTTCACAATACTACTAGTATCTTGATATTTGTGACTTTATACACTGTATCTTGAAATCAGGTAGCAATTTTCCTCCAACTGTCTCTCTTGTAAAACTGCATGGCAATTCTAAATCAATTGATTTTTTTTTTTTTGGTAAATTTTAGAATTAGCTTGTCAATGTCTATAATAATAAGTGATGTAATTTTTATTAAGATAATGTTAAATGTACACATCAATTTGGAAATAATGATTACCTTAGCAATATTTAAGACTCAGAAGTCTTCCCATTAATGAACACTGTGTGTTTCTCCCATTTACTTAGGTCTTGCATAATTATTTTCAGCAATCTTTTGTAGTTTTCAGGGAAAGTGTTAAAATCATCCTCAAATTTTTTGTACTTTTGGATGTGTAAAAGAAACTGAATTTTTAATTTCATTTTCCAATTGTCCATTGCTAATAGATAAAAATACAATTGATTTTTGTGTAAAAACCTGAATCCAGTTATTCTAGTAGCCTTTTTGAAGATTCCTTAGGATTAGCTATACATACAATTACATTGTGGATTCAGGCAGCTCTATTTGTTTTTAGTTTTTAATGGTTATGACTTCTTGTAAGAAGTTGAACTGAAGTAGCAGTTGGACATCCTTGCCTTGTTCCTGAACTTACATAGAAAGCATTGAATCTTTATCATTAAATATGTAAGCTGTAAATTTGCTCCCAGATGTTCTTTACCAGTCAGATTGAACAACTGAATAGGTTTTGAATTTTTATTATGTATTTTTTCTGTACCCATTAGGATGGTCATTTCTTCTCTTTTATGTTGTTAACAGGGTAAATTACATTGATTTTTAAATATTAAACCAAACTTGCATTGCCACTTGATCATAAGGCAGTATGCTTTTTATATATTCTTGGATTAGATTTCCTAGTTTTGGCTGAGGATTTTTTGAGTATGTTCCTGAAGGATGTTTCCATGTAGTTTTTGTTTCTTGTAATGCTTGCAGCTGCTTTTTATACTAACATAAAATTAACCTTATCAACTAAGTTAGAAAGTATTCTCTCTTCCTCTATTTTCTAAAGAAACTGTGTTACAAGTGTTACTGTCTCCCTTAAATGGCTGATAAAATTCACATGAAGACACCTGGGTCTGGAGTTTCTTTGACTAATGTTTTAAATTACGAATTCAATTTCTTTAATAGATAGATATAGGGCTGTTCAAAGTTTCCATTTCTTTCTTTCTTTTTCTTTTCTTTTCTTTTTTTTTTTGGTCAGGTATGGGTTTATTTCTAGACTCTCAATTCTATTTCATTTATCTAAATGTCTACCCTTGGGCTACTACCACACAGTTTTGATTAATGAAGCTTTGCAGTAAGTTTGATACTAGGAAGTGATTCTGCCTACTTTGTTCTTTTTCAAGACTGTTTTCGCTATTCTGGTCCCTTGCAATTCCATATGCAATCCCACCAAGACAGCCGTGATTCTGATAGGAATTATGTTGAATCTGTAAATTAATCTGGGGAGTCTTGACATCTTACCAATATAACCTTCTGATCCATGACATGACTATGGGATGTTTTTCCATTTATTTTGATTTTCTGTAATTTTTTAACAATGTTTTATAGTTTTCAAAATGTAAGTTTTGCACTTATTTTAAAAAAGTATTCCTAAGTATTTTACTCTTTTTGATGTTATTATAAATGCTGTTTACTTCATTTCATTTTTGGAATGCTCACTGCAATATACAATTAATTTCTGCATATTGATTTTGTAATCTGTAGCTTTACCAAACTTACTTGTTCCAACAGTTTTTTAGTAAATTTTACATACATGGATTTACTACATATATGAACATGTCACCTGTGAAGACAATTTTGCTTCTTTTTTTACAATCTAGAAGCCTTCTATTCTAGTTTCTGCTACAACTTCTAGTACAATGTTAAATAGAAGTGGTGAGAGTGAACATCCTTGTCTTGTTTGAGATCTCAGGGGCAAAACAGCTTTTCATCATTGAGTATGAAGTTACCTGTGGGTTTTTTATAGATGCTCTTTTCTAGGTTGAGAATATTCCCTTCTATATTCCTAGTTCATTGATTTTTTTGTTTGTTCTTTTTAAATAATGAAGAGTTTTGGATATTAAATGCTTTTTTGAGATGATCACATGGGTTTTGCTTTTTTATATTATTCTGTTTACATTTATTTTTATATTAATGTGTTTGTGTATACAAGGGTTAATTTATATGTTAATCTGGCAGGGCCATGGGGCTCAGTTATTTGCTTAAACATTATTCTAGTTGTTTCTGTGAGGGTGATTTTTGGATGAGATTAACATTTACATTGGTGGACTGTGAATAAAGCAGAATGCTTTGCATAATGTGGATGGGCCTCACTCAATCAGTTGAAGGCCTTAATAGAACAAGACTGCCTTCCTTGAAACCACAAAAGAATTCTGGCACCAGACTGTCTCTGGAACCAAACCACAATGCTGGCTCTTCTCTGGGTCTCCACGCTAGCCTAAAGGCCTTCAAATTTGAACTTCAGCATCTTCCCTGGTCTCCAGACTGTGGGTTCATGCAGAACATTTTGGACTTGCCAGACCCCATAATCACATGAGCTGATTGCTTTTATTAAATCTCTCTCTCTCTCTCTAAATATATCTATATTTAATCAATGTCTATGTCTACATATCTCTATCTCTATCCATCCATCCATCCATCCATCCATCCATCCATCCATCCTGTTGGTTCTGTTTCTCTCAGGAAAGGGGTGCTGTGGTAACAAATACCTAAAATGTGGATATGGCTGTGGAACTTGGGAAAGGGTAGAGGCTGAAAGAGTTTTGAGATAAATATTGGAAAAAGCCTATGTTGCCTTGAAGAGACCACTGGTAGAAATATGGATGTTAAAGGTAATTCTGGTGAGTAGCAGATGGAAATGAGGAACATGTCTAGAAATTGGAGAAAAGGTATCCTTGTTTTAAAGTGCTAAACAAGTTGGATGAACTGTGTTCTAGTGTTTGGTGGAAAGCAGAAATTGTAAGTGATTAACTTGGATATTTAATGGAAGAGATTTCTAATCAACAAAGTATTGAAGGTGTGGCCTGGTTTGTCCCTGCTCCTTACAGTAAAATGCGAGGAGAGAAAGATAAAATTAAAGGAATTGTTAAGCAAAAAGGAAGTGGAACCTGAAGATTTGGAAAATTCTCAGCCTATCCATATTGCAAAAACTGAGAAAGTGTGTTCTAGAGAGAATAAGATGGGACAGCAACTCCAAAAAGAGATCATGTGTGGCCCATGGATCTAATCAGTCATCTTTATGGAAGCTTGGAATAGACATGGGCCAGGAGAAACACTGCCAGTTTGGACTAAAGGGGACAGAGATAGGACAAAATGAAGGAAGTCTGTTGGACTTCTGAGATCTAGAGGATGAGGCAATAGAGGTCTCTGTCTTGCTGCACACATGTGTCATCCTTGAAGAAAAAGAAGAATGACCCACAAGGTGGTCAGAGATCCTCAGGGTGGCCACCCCAGCACAGACCCAGTGGGCAAGGTGGTCTCCTCCTTGGTTTCAGGGGGTCAGGCTGTCCCCCTGGCCTTGGGGCAAAGCTGCTGTCCAGGGATATGGGGGCAATATTGCTACCTACGGCCAGTGTGTGACTGCTAACCTCATGGGCCTGGAAGGTGAGGCTGCTATCTCACTGGGCCCAGAGGACAGAGCAATGAGCCAAAGAGGATTATTCTAGAGCCTTAAAGTCTAATGGATTCTTCCTGGATAGGTTTTGGACTTGACTGGGAACTGTGACCCCTTTTCTTCTTTCTGATTTCTTCTTTTTTGGAATGGAAATGTCTATCCTATGTCTGTCCTAGCCTTGTATTTTGGAAGCAGATAACTTGTCTGGTTTCACAGTTTTACAGTTGGAGGGGAATTCTGCCTCAGAATGAACCATACCTGAAATTTTACCCACACTTGATTTAGATGAGATTTAGGACTTGGGAGTGGATGCAATAGTGGGCTAAGACTTTTGGGCTTGTGGCTTTGTGACGAATGTATTTTGCATGTGAGGAGGACATTAATTTTGGAGTGTTCTGGACTGGATTGTGTCCCCCTCAACCCAATTCACACATTGAAGCCCTGATACCCAGTACCTCAGAATGTACTGTTTTTGGAGATAGGGCATTTAATGAAGTAATTAGCTTAAACTGAGGATATTACGGTGGGCCCTAATCCAGCCTGACTGATGACTATAAGAAGAGATTAGGATATATGGAGAGAGACATCAGGGATGTGTGTGCACAGAGGAAAGACCATGTGGGAACACAGAAAGAAGGTGGCCATCTGCAAGTCAAGGAGAGAGACCTCAGGAGAAACCAGACCTGATGACACCTTGATCTTGAACTTCTAGTCTCCAAAACTGAGGAAATAAATTTCTGCTATTTGGGGCGCCTAGGTGGCTCAGGTGGTTAAGCGTCCGACTCTTGGTTTTGGCTCAGGTCATGATCTTACAGTTTCGGGAGTTTGAGCCCTGCATCGGGCTCTGTTCTGGCAGAGCAGAGCTCGCTTGGGATTCTTTCTCTCTCCCTTTTTCTCTGTCCTTCCCCGACTTGTGCAGTTTCTCTCTCTCTCTCTAATAAATAAATAAACTTTAAAAAATTGTCTGTTGTTTAAGCTACATGGTCTAAGGCATTTTGTTGTGGCAGTCCTAGCAAACTGATAAAGCGTATTCTATTTCTTGATCTTCAGATGTTAATTAAGCCCACTTTGCAATCTTGGGATAAATCTTGCTTGGTCATGGTAAATAATTCTTTTTATATGTTACTGGGTTAAGTTTGCTAGCATTCTGGTTGGTTGTTTGTTTTTTTTTTTATCTTTTTTTTTGAATAAACATAATATAAATTTTTTTTTTCAACGTTTTTTATTTATTTTTGGGACAGAGAGAGACAGAGCATGAACGGGGGAGGGGCAGAGAGAGAGGGAGACACAGAATGGGAAACAGGCTCCAGGCTCTGAGCCATCAGCCCAGAGCCCGACGCGGGGCTCGAACTCACGGACCGCGAGATCGTGACCTGGCTGAAGTCGGACGCTTAACCGACTGCGCCACCCAGGCGCCCCTGAATAAACATAATATAAAATATACTACTAGTGACACATAATGTTACACAACTGTCATCAGCATTTAGTTTCAAAATATTTTAATCATCCCCAAAGGAAACCCTGTATCCATTAAGCAGTCACTTCCCATTCCTCATGATCTCCAGTCCCTGGAAACCACTAACCTGCTTTCTGTTTATGTATTTGCTGATCCTGGATATTTCACATAAAAAAAAAAATCATGCAAAATGCACCTTTGCCCCGGCTTCTTTCATTTAGCATGTTCATCCATGCTGTAGCATGTATCAGTATGTCATTCCTTTTTATGGCTGAATAATATTCCATTATATGGATATACCACTTCTGTTTATTCATTAGTTGGTGTACATTTTAGTTGTTTCCAATTTTTGGCTATTGTTAGCAATTCTGTTGTGAACATTACTATGCAAGTTTTTGTTTGCATACCTGTTTTGAACTCTTTTGTGTATATACCCAGGAATGGAACTGCTGGGTGATATGCTAATTTCCAAGCTCTATATCTGTAAAGAATACAGAATCAATCTTAAATTCATGAGAGCAAATTCCTGCAACCTCCTCTCAATTCCATTACATAACGCACTATGCTCATTACAACGTTTTCACTTTTGCTTATACTGTTCTTTGCTTATACTGTTCTTCCAGACTACAATATCCTCTTCCTCCTCCTCTCTTTCTATCAGAATCTCATTTGTTCATATTTCAATTTCCAAGCATTCCATAAAACTTTGTCTATTTCAGTCTATAATAATTTTTCCCTTCTGTGATTTTCTATGGCAACGTCAAGTTAATTTTATTTAACAGTATGTAATTTTTTAGGCTTATTTTGAGTATATTCTTTTCTTTCTACTTAATTATAATATTTTTGACTGTATCAACTGCATCTTATCCTCTGTTACTTTATTCTCCATAGGAGACTGCACACTCCATAGTATATAGTAGGCTGTTAATAAATTCATATTAAATTAAAAATGGCTATTTGGTTAATGATTACTTCCAACACAGTTAATGTTATTTTACTGATTGTGCTAGAGCAGTGATAAAATAATACTACAACATGCAAATAAAAATAAATATGTGGATAAAATTACTTTCAGGCACAGTATTTACTTTCTGTAGTCTGACATATGATATAATGCTAGAGCTTAAAGGTTGCAAAAAAATTCAGAGGTAGTCTATTTATAAATCCAGACATTGACTGCGGTTGTAATTTGTATAGTTTGGTTGAACACAGACAAAGACTGTTAAACTCCAAAGCAGGTCAAATTCTTTCACCGTTTTAACATGTCTTTAACGTGGTCTTAGAGGTGTGTTTAATGTGACAAACATATCAAGTATATCCAAATCAGGAAAATAATGCTGAAGTACCAGTTTAGCCTCAGCAGTCTTTTTGAGACAGGCAGGGTGGGGGAAGCTGTCTAGTAGATAAGTAAAAGGCCCAAGTATTAGATGAGTTAGGTAATATTTAACTTGTGTTACTGGCCCTGATGTGACCTAGGGTAAGTTAGTTCATAGCTCTGGGTTTCAGTTTCCTGATCTGCAAAAAGGGGTAACACCTCACAAGGATGTTGAAGGAATTAAGGAAGATAATGAATGTACCAAACTCTAAGATAAAAGAACAGAAGAATAGCTTTAAAATTACATCCTTATTATTTTCTTGGGGAGATTTTATATTAGAAAACATTGGGAGAAATGGTATAGTTTGAGGGTGAAGTCTGAAAAATATGTTTTTAATAATGTATAATAAGAATGAAAAGTATTAATTTTCTAATTCTCAATAGTTTTCTGACCACTAAAATGTTCCTGTGTAAAGAAACAATTCCTGAAACTAAACTGTTAATAAAAACAGAGCCAAATCTAAGTTCAAGCACATCCTTTTGACTAAATATATACATATATATTTAATATTTACTTATTTTTGAGAGAAAGAGAGAGAGAGAGAGCAGGGGAGAGGGCAAAGAGAGAGTGAGACACAGAACCTGAAGCAGGTTCCAAGCCGATAGCCTTAGACACGGGCTCGAACTCACGAACTACGAGATCATGACCTGAGCCAAAGTCAGATGTTTAACTGACTGAGCCACCTGGCGCCCCGTAACTAAAATTTTTTTTAAGGTATCCTACAACAAGAAAAAAATAATTCCAGTGAAAACTTGTCCCTAAGAAAGATCAAACAATTCTATATTGCAGTCTCAATATGGTATTTTGAGTCAAAAATACTTAAAAAAAAAAAAAAAGGAAATGTATTAAGAGAATCTCAAAGAAAAGTGAATGACAACTCAATATAAACTCAGCACAGAGATTATAATAACAATTGTTCACATTTATTAAATACCTAAGCCTATACCCAGCAACTGTACAAAGCATTTGGCATGCATTATTTCATTTTATTTTTCTCAAAAATAATATGAGGCAGGTAATATTACAATCCTGATTTTACAGGTCAGGAAATTGAGGCTCAGACAGGTTAATTACCTGTCAAAGGTCACTTAGCTAAGAAGTCAGAATCTATACCATTTGTCTTACTGTTATGTCAGCTCTGAATTAAAACATTGTGTCGTACCAAACAAAATAAATGCAAAATAAAATTTTATAAATAAAATGATAAAGATCCAACTAAATCAGATTTAGAAATAAATGAAGTTTTCTTCATATGAATTATAATTGAAGTCTATTTGTCACCTTTTCATCATATTACTAATTACAAAGCAAAAAGAAATAGCTATTAAGAATCATGTCAGGACACAAAGGACTAACACTTGACTCCTTCATTTCACTTTAGTTTTCAGGTAACAGAGTAGAAAAATTAGATAAATGGTTATTTCAATTCTGAATATATACAACAAAACCAAATTCAAAAAAAGTAAAATCAAACAAAATCAGGAAACTTACATAGCTCAATTATGAGCCAGTGATGCTGTAGTGTGTCCAACTGTCTGGAACAAAACCTCAATTCTCACATTTTTCCATACAACTGATGTTTCAGAAAATTTTCATTTTTTACGATTTAGAATATCTGACCTAGCTTGCTAGCACAACTGAACTTTCCACGGATGAAAGTAAATTAAAATATTTCAGATCAATAATGTCTAATAAAACTGAACTAAAAAATAATCCCTAGGCTTTTGAATTTCTTGATGGTTTCATGTAGTAACTGATTATTGTTTATTTCTGATCTAATGAGAACTAAATGGGAAATGACTGGAACTATATTAAGGAAATATATTAACAGAATACTGATAGTCATAAAACCCTTATAAGTTAAAAGAAACAAGATATACTGCAAAATATTTAAAACATAACAACTAAGCAGAATAGTAAATTAAACCCTAATAAATGCAGATGTTTCATAAATATCCTGGGTTTGGAACTGTAAAAGGAACAAAATATTTTCATATTGACCTATGTCCATAAAAAAACGTTTATTTGGAATTATGGAAAACAATATTCAAGTAAGCCTATTTTGACTTCTGTAAACTTTTAGAACATCAATTTAAACTTTGGGGAACAACCACTTCATGATTCAGAGTGAAAACTCTAGCTGCTTCGTACATAATCGAGACTGGAATATTTACACATTTAAATGCCTAACTGCAGGTAAACATTTGTCCTTTTGGGAGAGGCCCAGGTGGAAGGGCCTCATGGCAAAATGACAACCTTAAGTCCCGGATATCTGAGTGTACTGCCAGTGCCACACAGTCTTAAAAATACTGCTGGATCATCATCATCCTCAGTCAATATTTACTAAGCTCTTTATGACAGCAGGAGTTTATAGGAATCAAGTTTATAGGAATCAAGAGTAGCTCAAAGAGCTCAGTTTGTTGTACCTCGTTCTATATGTTAGCAGCATTATTTTTTTTTTATGGTTAATGAATCACAACGTGTCTGAAGAAAGGTCTTCAATTATTAGGCATTATTTCCATTTGCCAAATATTTTAAACTAGTGTAGATTTGATAAAACTTTAACGCATTACTAACACATATGTCATGTATAGAAAGAGAAAAATATTTTTAATTCAAATATGCTAAATTAAACCTAATTGTACCCAGTGAAGTCTCTTGAAATATGAGGGGATTCTCTCTTTTCATGGTCATTTCTGGCCATAGCTAATGTTCATAGGATTGGATTTTTTTTTTTTTTAAAGGTGCCCTTTTCCTCACTAATCTGTCATGGGCCCCTGCTGCTACCAAGTGGCAGAAGAATGTTTAGGTATACTTCTTTTCAAGCTGGTACTTTCCTTTAATATTTTATTTTTTTAAAAGTGCTTGGATTTTTGCCACATAAAGTACTTGAAAATACTTTAAAATATTTGGCAAACTTAAAATATAAGTGAAGTTATCACTTACAGAAACATACTTCATAATGTAGGACAAATCTACTTTGAATTTTCATTCTCTCATACATCTTATCTTTTTGTAAAGCACAACACTAATAACATCTACTAAAGAAAATGAACTTCATTGTCACACACACATAAGTAGGTGTTACACAACTATTTTTATATAAAAGTAATGCATACTCACAAAAACCTCAAACACTTTATGAGGGTATGAAATGCAGTCTAAAATTTCCTCTTGGGGCACCTGGGTGCCTCAGGCAGGTAAGTGTCCAGCTTTGGCTCAGGTCACAGTCTCGTGGTTCACGAGTTTGAGCCCCATGGGGCTCTGTGCTGACAGCTCAGAGCCTAGAGCCTGCTTCAGGGATTCTGTGTCTCCCTCTCTCTCTGCCCCTCCCCCGCTCATTTTGTCTCTGTCTCTGTCTCTCTCTCTATCAAAAATAAATCATTTTTTTTTAAATTTCCTCTTCTCTCACCAGGTAATTAATCTGTTACACCCAGTCTCATTTCCCAGATAACCTGCTAAGTTTCTGATGTATTACAATGTTTAAGCATATATTCATACATTCAGAGAACTTCTATTGATTATTAAAAGTATGCTAAGAACTGATTCAAGTATAAGATGCAGTGATATGCAAACAAATCCTTGTCCTTGCAGAATTTAATTTCAGAAGACAGTCCACAAATACAGGCTAGTGTCATGTGGGGTTGTCTAGTATGAAGAAAAGTAAAGGAGGGTAACAGTGGTGCAGAGAGTGGATAAGCTATTTTAGATGGTCAGGTACATTTAAACAGAAAGGTGAACAGAGTGAAGGAGGGGACTCATCACAGTGAGAGGGCAGAGGAGAAAAAAAAGTCAAGGCCCTGAGATGGCAGTGTTCTTAGAAGGTCTGTGATAATAAGGGAACTAGTGTAGCTAGAGTAAAGCAAGAGTAGAAACATGTTAATAAATGAGGTTAGAGAAGCAGCCAGGGGCTGGTGCATACGTAATGTGTACACACACTCCTTTTATAAATAAGATCACAACACACATCTGCGACACAAACTTACATGCCTGTACGACTGAGGCAGATGATTTAAATGCATGAACTGGGCTGGATGGAAAATGTGGTGCAACAGAGAGTGCATGATCCTTTCAGAGAAAGTAGCTTCTACTTAGCCCCAGCTGACTGTTGAAACACACAGGTGTGACTGTTGATTCTGTCCACTTGGTTAGGCTACGGTACCCAGATACCTGTTCAAAGATCAAGTCTAGATGTTGCTGTAAAGGTATTTATTAGATATGATTATTATGTAGATCAATAGACTTTGAGGAAAGCAGATTATTCTTCATAATATGAGGGGTGGTGGTCATCCAATCAGTTGAAGGCTTTAAGAAAAAGAATGAGCTCCCCAAGGAAGAAGGAATTCTGCATTTTTGGACTCATGACAGCAATATCAACTCTTCCCTAGTTCTCCAGCCAGCTGGCTTACCTAGCAGATTTTAGACTGGCCACCCCTCCCCCCCCATAAATGCATATCAATTCTTTAAGATAAATCTCTCTCTCCATGTACACATGCAGTTTATTGGTTCTGTTGCTCTGGAGAACCCTAATACACGCACCACGCCATAATCCTAAGGGTCCCATGTTGGTAGATTTTCCAGTTTTTATTTTGACAATTGATATTTTTAAATAATGTGCTCATTAAAAAAAAAACATCCATAGGGAAAATTCTAATTGATTTTTTCACTATAAGAAACAATACTGCAATGAACATCATATATGACATTGATATATGGTAATAATATTGAGTTCTTAATTCTAAATTTCAAAAAAAGTAATATTCACATAAGTGTTTTCTACACTGTTGCCTGGGAAAAAATAAACTTGGTGGAAGATGGCATACTCTCTTATATGGAGACCCTGTTGTGTCCCACACCCCTGCAAATGACTAACCAAGATGTTGGACTAGGTCCATACTATTTCCAATCATTTCATTCAGCATTGAGCTCTTACTGTATGCACTGCACTCAGTTCTACTCTGCAGAAGAAATGTTTCATCTGAAGAAACTTTCAATCTAGTGTTAAATTTTATTGTTTATTCATCTGTTTGGCAAATATTTACTGAAGGCCTGGTGTATATAAAGAATAGAAGCCCTGGTGGAAGAATTAAGAGAAATACCCACACAACTATTACATAGCTAAGCATGAGGTATATATTGTGACACAGCCACTATGAAGAACCATGGTAGTTCACTTCAGGTAGAATGAGATCATTTCTGGTTGAAAAGATAAGAAAAAGATTAATCGAACAGTTAATCAAAGCACTGGAGTGGGAAATTGTGGGGTGTGTCCAAGAAATTGTGAGCGGTTCATTTTGGGAGTGCAAATAATAGTCAATTCAGTGTAACAAATATTTGTCGAGTTCCTACTATGTGTGAGGCAGTGTACTAACACAGGTGACACTGATGTGAATGAAATGAGCAGGCAAGAAGATGACTGGCGACATGTTAATTCAGAAATACCAGTGGCAGTCGGGGTGCCTGGTGGCTCAGTCAACTTTAGGTCAGGTCATGATCTTGCAATTAGTGAGTTCGAACTGCGTCGGGCTCTGTGCTGACAGCTCAGAACCTGGAGCCTGCTTCAGATTCTGTGTCTCCCTTTCTTTCTGCCTCTCCCCTGCTTGTGCTCTGTCTCTCACAAACAAGGGTTCATGAATGTTACACTAAAAAGTTTGGAATTTATTGTTTAGGTAATGTGGTATTATTAAATAGTGTTAATGGCTGAGTGAGAGGTTGAAAACAATGTTTCAGGAATCTTAAGAGGGGTAAGGAATGGAAACAAGAAGATGAAGTAGCAAGAGAAGCCTGGCCACGAATTTATAGAAGTCTGATCTAAGGTAGGAGCTGTGGGAAATGAGAAGTCAAAAGTAAGAAACACTGCAAGGAAAACTGTAGCAAAATTTGGCTACTGATTAAATTTGTGCAAAGGGACAAATGGAAGATTACCTACGCATGAGCCAAATGGCACCTGTGGAACTATAATAATGGTGATTCTGTGCCAAGATCAAGGGAAACACTAATTTTTTATCTAACAAAACATGAAATTAAAACTTTCTCAAGCTAATAGAAATAATGTTAATAGATGGAAAACATTAAGACCTAGAATTGGAAAGTCCATTTTAACACTGGGCCTTGCTAACAACAATGATTAAATGGCAAAATATTTTGTTAAATGCTCTTAGGAGGCCGGGTCATTTGATAGAAAAACTAAGAATAGTAGAATTACACACATGGAATTTTAGTTTTGCTTTTTAACTTACTGTTAGATGTTAGAAGGCAGCCCAGCAAACAGAACTGACAATGCAAAAAATATCCTTTTGGGTACAAAGTCATGGAAGACATAAAATATTACAATAGAAATGGCTTTTCACTAATTTAATAGTTACATTTGAATAAAGCAAAACTTTTCAAGTAATTTTATAAATATTACTATTATTTCCTTGCACAGTGGTTTACATTTCTCAAAAAATATCCAAACATATTATCTCATGATTTTCCTAATAAGCAGGTCAGATATCTCTGTTTACAGGTGAAGTAACAGACATTCAGAAGTAACTTATTAAATGTCACATTCTATAAGTTGAGAAAAGGAAGAAAAGAATCCTTAATAACTATATTCTAAATCATTGGACATATAGAAAATGCAAACCTTAAGGTCTCTTGTTTTTCAAACTTTGTTTTAATTTTTTTTTGTTTTGCATTCCAGAGCCACCGACAAATATAATGGTGGTTTGAATAGTAAAGGTGAAGTCAGCTGTGCAATAAAAAGGCCTTGAAAATAGGTGCAACTTATTGATACAAGAAGACAATTACTATTTCTAAACATCACTAAACATAAAATTTAATCTACGTCACATGAAAGAGTGAGAAATTTCACAAAATGTTAGAACTACAAAAAGCCCCTAGATTTCAAAGTTAAACTGAAATCTAGAAAGGTTAGAGCTTGCCTATGTTAAAAAAAAAATTCTGATTAATGGCAAAGATGGAAGAATTCAGGTCTCCTTTTGTTCTTTTTTTATTACTGCTTTAGCAGTATGGTACAATTAACACAACTCCACAGATAGTTACTTCTTGTAGAAAATACATATGTGACAACATTTTTTATGTCATTGGGCAGTTCGTTGATTAGAACACTGAACAAATGAGGTCAGGATCAACCCCCTCTTGATGAGGGATTTACTTTAAGAACAATGTTGCTTCCTGGCTAGAACTTCCATGCCATAATCACTGCTGACTGTCTTATCAATGCATATAGTTCCAACTGGGAGAACAACAGTTCAAAACCGTTGTTTTGAACCAAAACCACCACTAAAAGACAAAACAAAATAAAAACCCAGATCCTAGTGACAGTAATGTCTCTGTTATGGATAGCATATACACGGACAAAAAAATGTTGCTAAGTAAAAGATTCATAACTAAATAAAATTTAGAAAAGGGATGTAGACAAAATTAAGAATTTCACTCTCTTTTTGAATATATTTTATATGGGCTCTATATTATAGCTCGTATGACTTTGAAATGTACATTATGAACCAGTAAGCAGGGCTCAGGTTTAGTCTAGTTTTCAGTATGTCAAACATGTAACCATTCTATTAAAAATGATTTCTAGGAGCGCCTGGGTGGCTCAGGCGGTTAAGCATCCGACTTCGGCTCTGGTCATGATCTCGCAGTTTGTGAGTTCGAGCCCCTCGTGCTGTCAACACAGAGCCTGGAGCCTGCTTCGGATTGTCTCTCTCTGTCTCTCTCTGTCTCTCTCTCTCTCCCTCTCTCTCAAAAATAAATAAACATTTAAAAAGTTAAAAAAATAAAATAAAAATGATTTCTATGATTAATAAAGTACTAGTACAGTCCTAGGAAACATACTACCGTAAAATATGAAGCATTCTATTCAGTACTTTTAGCCTAAAATGTGAAATTTACCAGGTTCCATAAGGCATCACAACTTCCCACACGGAAATCACACAAAACATAATACAAACCTAAGACATAAACTGCTGTTGTTATAAATAAGTATATTAAATCCTAGTTCAATGGCACCAAACAACAGGATCTAGTTCTTATGCACACACTTGAATTTACATTTTACAGCAAAAGGAAATATAGGGAAGCACTATAAAAGTAGCAAACGTTCAAACTTAGGCATTCTCTCCATTAGAAAGAGTTTGTTATTATTATGCCTTCTGAACTCAGGAATGCAGCACTACAGGTTTACAATACAGGAAAAAATACAAATCTAACCCTTCCAAGTTTGAGATCATTCCCTGATGAAACTGTTCAGATTGAAACTAATGAAGCTCTTGCAAATGAATTTAGCATTCAGCACAGCAATGAGGAGGTACTGATATTTTACTAATAACACGTTGGTAATAACTGAGATTTATTTTAAATCTTCCTCTTGCTATTCCTCTCTTGTTATGCCTTCCGGTTTAATGTGAAAGAGCCGTCAGTTATAATGGTTAAGTTTAGGATGGGTACATCTACCTCACTGCCCCTGTCTCTAACTCTGCCAAAGGAAATGAAAGGCCAGTACTCTTCTTAGTACTCAAAATCTTCTGAAGCTCAAAGGAAACAAACAGAATAGAGAAACTCAGAAAAATATTTTTTTCATTTTCCTACTCCATACAGAGAAATGGAAAGGTTATAGTAACAGTAGCTCTTAGTGTACATAACCCAGCAAAAGAAAATTATTTTGGAAAATAATTTAAAAAGAAGAAGGTCAATATCACTAATTGGCAGAATTAAAGGCATGGTAGAATGAAAGTCATCAGCATATTTTAATCTGTCCTTGAAACTAATAACTGATCACACATCCTCCCCTGCTTCGGTTTTTGGAAAGGTGAGAGCCAGACTTATTCTTTAGGCTTATTCTTTTCCTGTTTCATGGTATATACATGCAAGCTGTACACTGACTTGCTCCTAACTCCAGCTTACTGTCCTGTTCCTATATTGTCCTTAGCTATTTTTCCTTTTAAGTTTAAAATTTTTTTTTAATGTATGTTTATTTTTCAGAGAGAGAAAGAGAGAGACACAAAGAGACGGAGCATGAGCAGGGGAGGGGCAGAGAGAGGGAGACACAGAATCCGAAGCAGGCTCCAGGCTCTGAGCTGTCAGCACAGAGCCTGACATGGGACTTGACCCCACGAACTGTGAGATCATGACTGAGCTGAAGTCGGATGCTTAACCAACTGAGCCACCCAGGCGCCCCTATTTTTTCTTAATTACTGGTAAATTACTTTGTTTGACATGACAATATACATATATGTATAAATAAGTGTAAAATTGACTTGAATAACTGAAAATGTGTTTTTTCTTAAACTTTGTTAAACAAAATTTATTATCTATGAGTTCACACACACACACTACAGAATTAGTCTTGGTACCTTCACATAAAAGTAGAACTTTTTCCTGTCCTCTGTAACATAGGAAAGTAAGGAGAAAAACTCCCAGTGTTTCTATGAATTAGTTGTGTTTCATGTATGGATTTGTAACCACCATCTATTCAGGTGAGTAAGAAATATTGTTTACTTTCATTTGAATCGATTAAATCAGAATGTGAGCTTCCAGGAAATTTCAGCTTTGTTCTTTTTGGTAATTGCCTCTCTCTTCCCAGAGTTTTATATCCCAGGGATTTTACCCCCATACTATTTAAAATAAATATCTGTATATCTTCACAGAACATTCTTTGTACATTTTAAAAACAACTGTGGCAAGATAACATCATCCATATCCAGAACTTTTTCACCATTCCAAACAGAAACTCTGTACCCATTAAATCATAACTCCCCACTCTCTCCTCTTCCAGCCCCTGGGAGCTCCCTATTCCTTCCTTCTCTCAGCCCCTGGTAAGTCTATTCTACTTTCTGTCTCTATGAATTTGCCTATTCTAGATACCTCACAGAAGTGGAATCATATCATATTTATCTTTTCTCTCTGGCTTATTCCCCTTAGCATAATGCTTTTAAGGTTCACTCATGTTGCAGCTTGCATCAGAATTTCATTTCTTTTTTATGGCTGAATAATATTCCATTGTATGTATACAACACATTTTTTTAATTCATTTATCTGTAGATGGGCACTTGAGTTGTTTTCACTTTTTGACTAATTTGAACAATACAGTACAAACAGTGGCGTGTATCTGAGTCCTTGCTTTCAGTTCTTTTAGGGTATATCCTATGTGTAGAATTGCTGGATCATGTAGGAATTCCATGTCTAACTTTTTGAGGACCTGCCAAACTGTTTTCCACAGCAGATGTATCATTTTATATCCCCATCAACAATGCACAAAAGTTCTCTATACCTTTTTGTTTTGATAGAAATATGGATCTTCCTAAAGGGTGCAACTTTCCTCATAGACACCACGCATTCTCCTGTGCATCACACACTGCATGGTTCATCCTTTGATACAGACAGCTGTTTATTTCAACATGTAGCTTTTATCTACTTATTTTTAGGTCGTTTTCCATTATGGCACTTACAGTGAGTACCTCAACATATGCCAATATTTTCAGAGACAATATCCAAATGGGTATTCAAGTACGTTAGTTTCATAAATCCTTGACTTCTTTATATCTAGTGACCCCCTACCTCTTCTCAGTTTCAACTATCTACTACTAAGGCAATACTTTTAAATATTGTCAATGCTGAGAATGAGTGCAATCTCTGAGAGCTTAAAGAGCAAGGTTCCACTTTCTGACTACAATCTCTGATCCTTTTAGCTCCTGAATTTTCTTAATCCCACTACTTTTGCTTTTTGATCTCAAGATTTATGGTTTCTGGATTTCTCCTTTTTCTCTTGGTACACTCTCAATTTTATTCCTGCCCTATTTAGCTCAGACTATCATTCATCATTTCAACACCTTTTTGCTAGTTTACTTTCAACCACTCTCCTCTTCATCATGTTAGTCCTGCATATTTGAAATCCTGAATCATTCCAATTCTTTGCCTTCTTTGCTTCTTGTGTTTACAAGAACCACTGAATGTGTGAAGTTACACAACTGTACAAACCAGAACTCATACAAATCTATAGCATCTATCCCCAGCTGACTCTTCAGGATTGCTTGTCTTGTTCTTTTTGCCCTTATTCAGTTCTCTTTCCCATTCTCTTCAGTGGCTACTCTGTTATTCCTTCCAAAACTTCCTGTCCTCCGTCACTTTAGAAGCTCACGGTGACCCTGACTTTGCAGAAAAAAATGAAGCCTATTAATTGCAAACTGAATTTCATTTGTATTCCACAGCTATTCTTATCTCCTTCACTCCTGTCTGTGACCATCTTCCTGTTCGAGGTAAACTCTTTTGCAGATTCTAATTTCCATCTCTTCCTATTTCTTTAGGAATCCTGTTCCCTGACAATCTCTCTCTTGGCTCCTTCCAATTAGTCATAAACAGGCTCAAATATCTGTCATCTTTCAAAAACAAAAAACATAAGTCCTTAACCTATCTTCCTTTCTTCTCAACTATCATTAACATCTTTCTTATTCAGGCTTCTTCAAGGACCATTCTATTGTCCAAATTACTACATTACCTCTAATCACTCTTCAATTCACAGCTAACTGACTTCTACATCTAATGCTTTATTAAAACCACTTCTGTGGAGGTTACTAATGACAACATAATTTCAAACAAAAAGCTAAGAGCTATACATACTTAAAACAAGTGTATGAGGTAGGTACTAGAATTCTAATTTCACAAAAAAGGAAATGGTCTTGGGGAAGTTCATTTATATAAGTCATAAAGGCAGGATTCTCTAAGTGCAAATCCCAGGAGCTTCACCATACTACCAGTATATATTTTTTTTTTAAGTAGCAGTAAGAGGGGTATGTGAAGAATATCTTTAAGCCAACAACTGTTAACTCGAAGAGTTGTTCAACTCTGTTACAATCATGTAGATTAAAAAGTCTTTGAAAAACAAATAGTTTAGCTTTACAATTTTCAAAAATCTCTCAGTAATCTTCTGCAATTCAATAGAAAGAAGGAGGAACATTAAGAACTGGCATCAGGTTCATTTTTGAAGAAGAAATGTCAGTTCGTGTAAGAATATCATATGCCTCTCAGAATTTTTGGACACTGTCACTTTATCAATAAACACCTGTTGTCCTACCTCACAAGGATGGCAGGAAAAGGTTCCATAAAAACTCTCCCTTATCAATAGAGTGAAGCTACTTCATACCACACTGAAGTATCCAAGGTCTGAGCACAAATCATACGATACTTGTAAGTCCTAGTAGAGGGTTTAATATATGCCTCTATTATTCCACCAAGAAGAGACCCTGCTGTAACGCAGCTATCTGAAATGTGCATACAAAGCAGCATCCCTCAAACTGGGATACACGTGGGAATTTCTAGGGACCTTAAAACACACTGATAGCCTAGTCCTACACTGAGACTCCAATGTAATTGGCCTGGGAGGAGATGGGGATTAGGGCTTTTAGAAGCTCTTCAGGTGATTTTAATGCACAGCTACAGTGGAGAATCCATCGGTATAAAGTATGGAGGAAAGATTGTCATATCCACTCTATAGTTTAAAAAAAAAAAAGGGTGGATTGCTGAGATGTCTTTATTCATTATCAGGTTTCTGCTTATCTACATGACCACACATAGACACTGCTTCTAACTGCAGGCAAATGACTTCCCAGTCATCAATCAATTTACTTAATATTTTTTTAAGTTTATTTATTTATTTTGAGAGAGGGAGACAGAGGTAGATAGAGAGGGAGATAGAATCCCAAGCAGGCCCTGCACTGTCAGCATGGAGCCCGATGCGGAGCTCGAACTCACAAACTATTGAGATCATGACCTGAGCCGAAATCAAGAGTCAGACACTTCACCACCAGGCGCCCCAAACATACTTAATATTTGATAACTGCATTAATTCCTAAGGCTGCTGTAACATTGTAGCACAAACTGGGAGACTTAAAACAGAAATTTATTGTGTCAGAGTTCTGGAAGCTACAGGTCCAAAATCAACATGTCAGTTGGACTATCCTCTCTTTGACGGAATAGGTGAGAATCCTCCCAGGCCTCCTCTAGATTTTGGTATCTGCTGCCAATCTTTGGGATTACTTGACTTGTGGATGCCAGGCAAAAGGCTGTCTTCTCTTGGTGTCTCTGTACAGCCTTCCTGTATGTGTGCATCTCTATGTCCAAATTTCTACTTGTTATGAAAATATCAGTCATATTTGGTTAGAGCCCATGCTAATGACCTAATTTTACTTCGTTACCTCTTTACATAGAGAATTTGCATCCATAGAAGCCACTGATATTTTCACATCACATTTCAGTGTTTGCAGTTATCCCCAAAATACCATTTACAGTCATCACTACTTTGAAATTATGGTTGTTAATAGACTTGGTGTTAGACCTAGTTATTTAATGTATTAATAACGATGTGTGAATATAGTAATATGACATACTTGTATAACTATTTCAGTAAAACTGGTTTTGATTTAATTGCATTTTATGTACTTAACCACATTGTTCTGAGAGGACGCAAAAAACTAAAAGAAAATCTTTCAAATACCCACAGCCAAAGTTAGTGAATTCTTACGTTTTAGACTTCAGATTCTTTTTAATCTTATCAAGTATCAGAGAACATATAGAACATTGTACATCATTTTTCAAAACTTTTTTTGTTTTTACAATGATCCTTTGTGAAAAAATATACAGATATTTTACAGATAACCCAACAATCTTATTTCTCTCTCGCATAACACAAAACTGAAACCAAAGTATCACAAAACAATATTTACTTTAACTACAGGAAATGCACTCTGACATTTTCTATTCTATTTCTTTTCATTAAAAAATGCCAGTGTGACCTACTGAGTTAATTTCACAACTACTCTTGGAGCATAAATTAAATAAGTGTTAAAAATCCTTCAGTGGCATTCCTTTAGAAACTTCTCATATTATAATTGGTGAAAGGCTATTACTGCTATTCATGTACTATTTTAAAAATATGTATCATTTTAGAGGTGGCATTTAGATGAGCAAATAGTTCAATAGTTAACTAGACTCCATTCAGACAACTGGTTATAAGTTATGTAAATTTTATAAATCTGATGGGAATCTAAGCTTAAACTTTACCAAATGCAGGAAAGAAAAAAAAGGTAAAATGAAGAATATTTTGTGCCTGAATCATTTTAAAATTACAAAAATATTTTAACTGAATAATGTTTAATTTCCTTGAGGTATTTCTTCACTCACTGTAAAACTAGGTAGAAACATTTCCCAAACCAACATTTCTTTATGCCCAGGTTAAAAAGAATTTTACCTGTAGTAAACACGAAGTGTTTGTATTTCTTCCTCTAGTCTTTTGTACTGTTGAATTGCAGTTTCTCTGGCTTCTTGCATAGCTAACAACTTTGCCTGTAAGTAATTAATATTTTAAGAAATTTAATATTTGTTTTGGTATGTTAAAATATACATTATAGTATAAACAGGAACCTTAAATTTCTGGTAGTTTTATAAGCGATCAGTATTTTTAGTAGTGTTTCATAATTTCCCACAAAATAATCAAATTATATTAATAAAAGACATATTGAAGACAAGAACGTATTAAATTTATCAACTTTGCTCATTACTAAACTTCAACCTTATTCATCTGTATCATCAGATATATGCCCTTCTGCAATGTTTAACTTTATACACAGAACTCAGAATGTGGAACATGGGTTCAGAGCAATATCAAGAATAAGATAAGCACAATGGGTGTTTCACATACAAACTTAATGTGGCTCCACTGCCTGATCACACTGGATTTTCTTTTAACTTTATTAATAGTAAAACCCAGAAAATGCTAAATATGTTAAGCTATCTTTGATATTTAATGTGAAAAAAATACACAAGACTACAACCTGATTCTTACAGATATGACTTAACCTTTGCAATTCCTTTTTGGCAAGGAAAAAAAAATCTCTAAAGGGAGAATGGCAACAATCTTTTTTAAAAAAAATTTTTTTTTTCAACGTTTATTTATTTTTTGGACAGAGAGAGACAGAGCATGAACGGGAGAGGGGCAGAGAGAGAGGGAGACGCAGAATCGGAAACAGGCTCCAGGCTCCGAGCCATCAGCCCAGAGCCTGACGCGGGGCTCGAACTCCCGGACCGCGAGATCGTGACCTGGCTGAAGTCGGACGCTTAACCGACTGCGCCACCCAGGCGCCCCAGAGAATGGCAACAATCTTGAGTGTCAGAGGTATTTTATTCAAGGGACGTTATTGTTCTGCTCTGCCTATAGTATTTAAATTTTAAAGGGTCTGTAATCAGTTTTCCAGAGTTCAAACTTGTAATTTTAAAAGAATCACCAACTTCCAACCCCCTTTCCCATTGGGTTTCAGGTATAGCCCAGAAGAGTTTTCATCAGAACTTTTAAAATAGGGTGCTAGTATTCAGATTTCAGTTTTGTTTATTCACAGCTTAATTTGCATGAAAATACTGTCTTTCACTTTCAACGATGTTATCATATACCTTGCACACACTAATGGCAATAATTAAAAAGTACTCGAGTTTGGAGGCAGAAGTTCACTAATTTTGTTGAACTCATAATTTCTCTGGGATTATTTTCTTCCATAAGAATGAAGTCATAAGACAAACTGTGAAATCCTGACCAGAGGAAAAGTAGTGTCATGTAAGTGAACACTGGACAATGCCACTTTTCTATTTAAATAACAGAGAATAATAAAAACATGTAGCAGTTCAGGTCTCTGTATATAATTTAGGAATTAAATTAATTGATTTGTTCTCTATCTGGGTTAGCAAATCTAACAGAGTTACTTCTTAAATTTAAGATATTTGAGTGCTTGCCTTAACATGTCACATTCTAGAATTATAGATAAAACATTCTCAAAAATTATTAAAAAGCATTTAAAAATAGGTGGCTGGTTCTTTATGCCAATAATTGACAGCATTGCCAATTTTCAGTAAATTATAAAACGTGACTGAAATGCTAAAATGAAAGGCACAGATACCCATCGTGACTAAATGGTTAGTCAAAAAGAATCACACAAAAAAGGACATATCACATTCAACTTACAAAATGTCAAACATCCTGTTGGATGTATTTAAGGAATATCAAATACTGGACAGGTAATAGAGAATTTGCTAAATAAATATGTTACAATGACAAATACCTTAGACGACTATTTTGATTTTTTTTTTTTAACCTGGTACTTCTGCTGAAAAAAATGAAACAAAACAAAACAAAACAAAACACAAATCCAAAACAAAACAAAAACCCCTCTGAAACCAAAAACCAAACCAACAATGTTCTAGTAGGAAAAAGCCAAAATGAAGATTTCTGCCTAAGAAATTTCTGCAAAAATAGGAACATGAAAATTTTACTTAAATTCCCGTGCTTCTAGTAATATTTATTTTTTCACTTCTCTTTTCACGTTTAGTTGGCTACCAAGATTTGGTGTTGCTTCATAGCAAATCCACTGAATTTATTAATTCCAAATGTCTAATCTTATGTCTAGGCCCTGGTGACTATGTTCAAAGCTATTTTAAACTTTCTGGCTTTACAACCGCCTTTTTATCAGATATATGTTCATCTGGCTAGCATTTCCTTTTTAGAAAAATACCCTTACCCTTTGCCACAGTGATCTTGTTCAGTCCTGGTGGCTAGAATGAACTTCGTTCCCCACTACCTCAGGTATGTATCATCCAGGTTGTTCAAACACAGTATTCCATCCCACCAGCCCCAGAAGAAAACTGAATCCTGATGACATCACTGGTACTCCTGCATCCCCTATGCCAGACAGTTCCAGATCCATTCCATTTCTTGGACTCCCTGGGTAAATAAATCTTTTTTTGGCTTAGGCTAGCTTGAGTTGGATTTATGTTATATGTAAGAAAACTAATTTAAATGTACTGTTTACTTCTATTTTATTTCCTAGTTTCACTATTAATGTCCTATAATTCCATCACATTACAGGTCAATAACAAACTTTATGTCAAAACCGTTAAGGAAATTAGTGAACAAGATATTTTTCCTGTTCCTCAGGCATCATATTTCTCGTATTTCCTACAGTTTAATTAATAAAAATTGCATGCATTCGTTTATGTGTGTATTCACATAAAAACATATGCATTAAAAAAAACTAATGAAATTCAAAAAGTACAAGAAAATATTCAATGTAAAGTAAATCTTTGTCCCATCTCCAACACTCAGTACTACAAATCCCCTCCTGAGATTAGTAGTCACCTGTTTGTTGTATATACTTCCAGAAATTATATGTGAATATATAAGCAGACATGTATATTTACAACTATGTGTGTAAATATATGTATATTATATATACATATTTATATATGTATAAATATATGTATAAGTAAACCTATTTACAATATTGATGGGATTGTTTATACACTGTTACAAACTTTGTTTTAAATTTAAAAAATATTTTGCTCTTTTGCTTCCTATTTAAAAACAAATCTTTTACCCCAACCCATATATTGCACTTACTAGTTACATTCCCTCCTTCCCTTCCAACCGCCCCCCCCCATCGCCTCAAGTGAAACATTTCAATGAATTTGGGCTCATCATTTTCAAGGATATTTTATACTTTCACTATATGGCTATGTACTTTATAGATAATCTATCTTCAAGAAACAGAATATTTCCATTACTCTAAAATGTTCCCTTGTGTACCAATATAGTCAATGCTTTCCTTTTACACCCAGTCCCTGGCAAGCACTTACGATTTTTAGCCCTGTAGTTTTGCCTTTTCTAGAATGTCACATAAACAGAATCATATAGTAGGCAGCTTTTTGAATTCGGCTTCTTTCACTTAACTTAATGCTTTTGAGCTTTTGAGCATTACACATACCAACAGTTCATTCCTTTATATCACTGAGTATGGATGTACCACAATCTGTATATCCATTCACCAGTTGATGGACATTTAGGTTGTTTCCAGTTTGGAGAAATTATTAATAAAGCTGCTATAAACATCAGCATATAGTCATTTTGTGCAACTATACCTTCATTTCTCTTAGGTAAGTACCAAAGAATGGAAATGCTGGGTCTTATGGTAAATGTGTACAATGTGTTTATATACTTTATATAAAATTATATACATTGTAAAGAAACTGCCAAACTTGTTGCCTAAATCGATGTAACTTTAAAGCATCTGTGTTTAACTATAATAGCAATGCCATTTGTTGAATGCCTACTATAGATTGGGGCATTGTATCAAATGCTTGAAATCTATGGTCTATCCCCACAATCCACCTATGAGATAACTCCTATTATCCCTGGTGATAAAACTGAAGTTCATGAATATTAAGCAGCTTGCAAAACTATAATATTCTGGTATATACATTATGTAAATACATGTAAACACTTAACATATATGTTTACACATACACATATATCTGCTAAGTCAATCTATATTCTCAAGAACATATGACAGATGACAAAAAGTATTTAAGAATTTGAAAAATAATACCAACGTGTAGGTTCACAAGCACTTGGTAATTTTGTTTTTTAAAGGTTTTATTTACATTTTTTGAGAGAGAGAGAGTGTGAACAGGGGAGGGGCAGAGACAGAAGAACAGACCAATTCCAAAAAGGCTCCACACCATCAGTGCAGAGCCTGATATGCTAACTGTGAGATCATGAACTGAGCCGAAATCAAGAGCCGGATGCTTAACTGAATGAATCACCCCGGTGTCCCAGGGTTGGTTAATTTCCGTGTGTCATAGCCACACTTGCAGGGAAAAGGACAGCAGAGATGTACTATATACTCTTGAGCATGCTGCCTTTTTAAATATCACTCAAGCCTTTCCACATATAATTGCTCTTTTTGTTCTTTATTCTAATTCCTCCAAAACGACACCTAAGTTTTTCTTAAACTTCCACCCAAGTCCTGCTCAAGGTAAAAATGCAGGAAACTTGATGCTATACTTCTGATCATTATGTGCATCATTTGCATTGGGTTTTGATCCATACAATGTTTGGATCAAGTGTACAAGACAAGGAGTCTTGTAACTGGGAGTCATGTGTGTATTTAGTTTTGGTAATGGGACCAACTGTGAGTCAAGACTATTATTTAGTCTTTAGCTGGATCTTTTGCTTCTCAAACTGTTTCTGGTTCATCTCTCCCTAATACTAGTAACATTCTGCTGTTTACTCCACCAAAATTTACCTATACAAACATCTGTCTTGACTAAAACATGGTCTCCTAAATCCACTAATTTTACCATTATAACAAAAAGTATTTTTAAGCATATATCATCACAATTATATTTTTTAAACTCTCTAAACAAATTTTATAAACTGATCACCAAATTTCATTGAATCTAATATGCTACTGATTATTTCTTTTATTTTCCCCCTTCATTTTATTTTAGAGAGAGAGAGAACGTGTGCATGAGGGTGAAAAAGGGGCAGAGGGAGATAGACAGAATCTGATAGGGGGCTCAGTCTCATGATGGTGAGATCATGACCTGAGCTGAAGTCAAGAGTATGCTTAACCAACTGGGCCACCCTGGCACCCCTAAGATGCTGATTTTAAAACACCATAATTTTATGCAGAAAAATCATGCCAATAATACTTACAAGGCACCATGTATTGTAACAAGCATACAGCAATGTTTAAATGTGAAATTATTTTTTAAAATGTTTTATTTTTTTTTAAAGTAGGTTCTATGCCCAACGTGGGGCTTGGACTCATGACCCCGAGATCAAGTCCCTGAAGATCAAGAGTTTGATGCTCTACTGACTGAGCCAGCCAGGCGTCCCAAAATGTGAAATGATTTTTTTTTAATGTTTATTTATTTTTGAGAGACAGAGACAGACAGAGCATAAGTTGGGGAGGAGCAGAGAGAGACAGAGACACAGAATCCAAAGCAAGCTCCAGGCTCTGAGCTGTCAGCGCAGGGCCAGATGCGGGGCTCGAACTCACAAACCGTTGAGATCATAACCTGAGTCAAAGTCAGAAGCTTAACGACTGAGCCACCCAGGCGCCCCAATGTGAAATGATTTTCAACCTAATATATTTCCTTCCTCTAAAACAATAAAATTATCTCCTGAGCAATAGCAAAATATCTTTTTCTGGACGGTGGCACGTGTTTTAAGTTTTTTCGCATCTCCTCACTCCATTCACACACAATAGCCATACCTTGTCTATCATGAGTAGAATTCTCTATTAAATAAAAAGAACTGCAACATTCTTGATTCTTTCTTTTGTTTTCTGTATAGGAAAACTTGAAATTTTCATTGAAATCGCCAATGGTGTACTCCAGAATTCATATGTCCTCCATCTACCTTTGATACTTATTCCCAACATGTAAAGGGTATTGCTTAAAACACGTGTGAGAAGCAGCTGAACTAATTCTAGGTGAAACAATGGAATCAAATCATCATCTGATAATAGTTATCGATAATAATAAAAGTTTACAAAATGATCAGTGTGTGTTTTACATCTTTAGTCTTCTCACTATACCTTTTTTCTTGGACCATTATATTTTTTTCATTCATTTCCAGTTTTATTGAGATATAACTGACATATAACATTGTATTAGTTTTAGGTGCACAACATAATGATTTGATGTATGCATATATTGCATATATTGTGAAATGGTTACCACAATAAACTTAGTTATCATCCATCAGCTCACATAGTTACACATTTTTTTTCTTGTGATGGGAACTTTTAAGATTTACTCTCTTAGCAACTTAAATTTTTTTTAATGTTTATTTGTTTTTGAGAGAGAGAAAGAGAGAGACAGAGCACAAGTGGGGGAGGAGGAGAAGGAGGGAGAGAGGGGGAGAGAGAGAGAGAGAGAGAGAGAGAGAGAGAGAGAGAGAGAGAGAGAGAATCTGAAGCAGGCTGCAGGTTCTGAGTTGTCAGCACACACCGCGATGCGGAGCTTGAACTCACAAACTGTGAGATCATGACCTGAGCAGAAGTCACACTCTTAACCAACTGAGCCACTCAGGCATCCCTCGTAACAACTTTTAAATATGACACAGTACTATTAACTTTAGTTACCATGCTGTACATTACATTGCCAGAATTTATTTACCTTAAGTGAGTGAAAAACAAGTTGGTTAACCAATGTTAGGGTTAGTCTTAGAATTAAATGGCTCATTCTAAAACTACATTTTGAGCAATGCCATCTAAATAGAACAACAATTTATACTGTTATCATATTAGAAATGAACTGAATTGTTTTCTTGGAGTCTTATCTAGTACCTTAAAATGACAGACAAAGAAAAGACTACAGTATCCCCATCACTGAACACTATTTGTATGGATATTGTGGAGAAACCACTCTTACCTTACTTCAAAATCTTGTTATGTTTTGTTTGAATGTGTTTTTAATAGTAACAGTCTGATATAGTTAAGCCTTCCTTTGGTAACTCCAAGACCATTAATGGTAACCTGTTTTTATCAGAGAACAGAGGCATTTGATCTTATGTGTGATACCTGCTAAATAAAGAAAGATACGGTACAAATTAAATCACAGAACCAAATAATTTTAGACCTGAAAAGGATCTTACTTTACAGGTGAGAAAATTTTGTTAACATATGTTTAGGGAAACATTTGGAAATTGTCCAAGGTTTCATAGTTGGTGAGAAGGAAAGTTGGAACCAGAATAAAGTATCCAGAAAATGTTGCTTATTCTACCATTCAAGACTACATTTCAATATGGCATAATTTAATATGTATGTTAATTGCTTTAATAGAATTTTTTATAATCATGGATATATAAACTGTGTTATAGTATTAAACACATTTGTAAGGAATGTAATTAGCTATGTTCAAATAACACATCAAATTAGAAAATTGCTTAACAATAGGACTATAGCCATCCTAGTATTTGACTTTTTAAACCTCAGAAGCAGGGTAAGAACCTATTAAAGAAAAATAACTAAAAACCTTGCAAAAAAGTATCTAAAAAAAAAAGCTACTACCAAAAGGCTAAAAATGACTGGATTTCAATTATACCTCCCCTTCATAGGAAAACAGATTTCTCACCACGTATATTACCATATGCAATGCTCTTTAAAGACTATTCCAATGAGGTAATATTATGTCCCTATGAAATGCCTTTCAGACCAAGGATGATCAGTTTCCAGACTCAAAAGCAGTCATATCTGCACTGTCTAGTGATGTATGCTCTGACATGAGGAAGGGAAGAAAACAGTTTGTAATGGAAGCAGAAGTCAAAAACATTCATAGGCAGACAATGATCCATGAGCAGTGAGCTGAGTCTGCGAAACAGAGAAGGGAGGTAAAGAGAAGTATGCCAGAAACAGAATGCAGCACAGTGACTAAGAGTAAAACTGGGTTTGGCTACCAGCAAGCAGTTCTATGAGTCTGAATTAGGGCCTCTGATAAAGGTAAAATGGTAAAATGGTGGTGATAATACCCATCTCACATGACTATTAGATAATGATAAAATGAGATAATTTACCATACGATAGAGCCATATCAAAGTGAACAAGTATGTAAGCTGTACAATAGACACTATTGAACTTTAGGTATAAAATTATTGGGGAAATAACTGAAGTCAATACGAAATAGCACTGTACCAAGTAATAGGTCAATAAGGTGAGAAGGATTGGGCTTTAAGTACAAGTTCAAGTCATGTGGTAGTCTGCAGTATGATCATTAAAGTCCAGATATTAAATATTTTAGACTTGTAGGCCATATAGTCTCGCTTGCAACTACTCAACTGTTTTTGTAGTGTGAAAGCAGCCATAGACAATATATAAATGAACAGGCAACACTGTGTTCCAATAAAACTTTATCTACAGAAACAGTCAGCCGGTTTAGAGGTCATAGTTTGCTGATTATGGATCTAGTGTCAGAGAGTACAGGTTTACATAGCACCTAGAATACCTATTGTTCTATATAAGCTTTTGGTTAATGTTGTTAGATACCTGAAAAAGTGAAGAATCTGTCTAGAATGAACAAGTTTCTGAAGGCAATGAAACAAAGCATTTGAAATCCACAGTTCAACAGGTTCTTCAGGGCATATAATAATAGGACGAAAAAAGAAGTTAATAGTGGTTCATGGCAACCATGTGCTTACACAGTAACACTGCAGTATGGCAGGAAATCACCTTGTCTGGGAGGCATCATTTCACTTATTACATAGAAAGCAAAGCAAACAAATAAAAAACCTTGTAGCTTTGAATTGTATTTTGCTTGATGTTAATATAATTTCTAAAGCATTCTTTTTATTAGCTTTTGTATGGCATATCTTTTTTATAGCTTGTTAACTTCAATGTTTTTTATATGCCTAGGTTTAGAAGTGACTATTGTAAACAGCATATATATTTTTTTCCAGTCTAACAATCTTCATCTTTTAACTGGAACATTTGATCCTTTTACATTTAATGTCACCATCAATAAATTAGAGTTTCAATATGTAATCCTATGATGTTCTTTTTGACCTGTTACTTCTCTTACTTTTTTGTATCACCTTTCTTTGCTATCTTTTGGATTGATTCTTTTATTACCATCCCATTTCCCCCTCTTTAATTTCAATGTTATACCGTCCTTTACATTCTTTGAATGGTTATCCCAGGAACTACAAGAAAAAAGTTTGACTTATCAAAAACCTAATTTAATACTTCTTGACAATGAGAGGACCTAAATCCCTTTACCTCTATTTATTCCTAATTTATTTGTTACTGTTTATTCTTAATGTATTCTAATTTATCTAGATTTAAACCTCAACCAACATAATTAACTTTTTGTTTTGAGTCAATGTGCATTTAAATTTGTGACTTTTCTTTTGTGTTTTATTCTTTCCTCGTTGGAAGGTCCCTTATGGAATCATGTTCCTCTGTCTAAACAACAGCTCTTAAAGTTTACTATAAAGCAAATGACCCACTCAATTTTTAGTTGTCTGAAAACGTGTTCATTTCATGTTCTTTGAAGATATTCATGTTGAGTATATGATTCTAAATTAGGAACTATTTTCTTTCAGCACATTGAAAGCATTATTCCAATGTCTCCTGACTTCCACTGCTCTGTTGAGAAGTCATCTGTGTCACTGTTGCTCATTTAAAAGTAATCTTTTTGGCTACTATTATGAATGTGTCTTTGATGTTAGAATTCTTGTATTTCATTACGATGTGACTAGGTATGTATTTCTTATCTTGCTGTCAAAGAATATCTTTCATCAGTTTTACAAAAATCTCAGTCATTTTCTGTTCTAACACTGCTTTTCCAGGATTGTCTGTATTCTCTCCTTTTGGGAATCCATTTAAATGTTTGTTGGACTACCTTACTCTATATTTCTTAATTTTTGTTTTGTCACCTGGTTTTGTATTATGGGTAATTTTTCAGATGTATTCCAATTCATATGTCTTCCAGCTCCCTAATTCTTTCTTTGGCTGTATATATAATCTGACAATTACCTAGAGTGTCTTACTTAAAAAATTTTTTTTGAACTTGCACATGATTCTTTTTCAGATTTGCATGGTTATTTTCTAGAAAAAGCTCTTGGTTTTACTCATGGTTGTGATTCATACTCTAGTTATAAACTTCATTGAAGCATTTTGAACAAAATATTCTATATTCTTTAGAAGACTTTGTTTAGTGAGTTTGTGTGTTTGTGAGGGTGTGTGTATGTGTTCTTTTTTGGTTCTGTCTGTTGTGACTGTCACTTGTGATGTTTTTCTTCCTCATGTACTTGATTGATCTTTGGTTGTGAGTTCATGTTTTCTTGGTAATAACTTATGGGATCTTCCTGGACTAAATTAGGGATGCCTTCCTCTGAATAGGACTTGTGCCTGTTTCATCAGGGATCCATGACAGACAATTCCTAGGTGAAGTTCAAGAAGCCTACAATAATGCCAGAGTTTCTGGCTCAGCTCTTTAGCCTTGCTGATGGTCTAGAAATTGGGATCCCAACTGAAGATGAAAGTACCTCCATAGATGTTTGCCCTGGTATAGCTGTAGACCATCTGTTTGCTTACTATTGGAGAGGGGTTTGTCTCTGGTTCTACTCTCAATTTTTTGTGAAGTAAAGTCTTTTAAAGGTTTCCTTTATTTTTGTGAGTCTAGCAATGCATTAAAGTATCTTTTCCAGGACCTGCTAGGTTAACAGCAAAAGAGTCCCCAAAGTATCTTCTTGCCACACTGCAGGAAGGAGAAGTGTATATTGAAATTTTAACACATATTGTACCATCACAAATGGACCAATATGTTTTTATAATTTAATGTTTAGAATTCTTACATTTGGTATATTACTGGATTTATTTACTTTGTAATATTCTTCGCCTGCTTTTAAGCAGAAATGATTCAAAGAAGGTTTCAGGTTGCATTTGCAAGCCCTCTGAAAAGAGCCCACTGAAGGGCTGTCTACTCTAAAATACAAATACATGAAAAATAAAAATAAAATTTGGATATAGTCATCCTAACAATATTTTTCACTTTTAACATTGTTTTATGGAAGTACTAAAGATGTAAAGATTGTCTACATAAAAATTTTGATCAGATGGTTAAGAGCATCATGAAATAAACTTCCAATATCATCATTTTTAGCTCTGTAATTTGTGTGATATTATTATTGTTTCTTTGAATTCTTGTCTTTTTTTAAAGATTTTATTTTTAAGTAATCTTTACACCAAATGCGGGACTCAAACCCACAATCCCAAGATCAAGAGCTGCATGCATCACTAACTGAGAGAGCCAGGTGCCCCATGCCTTCCTGTCTCATAATAACAGTTTCCTTTGCTCTACAATAATATAATGTAAGAAATAAAACTACTGGGGCACCTGGGTGGCTCAGTTGGTTAAGCAACCGACTCTTGGTTTCAGCTCAGGTCATGATCTCATGGTTTGTGAGTTTCAGCCCGTGTCAGGCTCTGCGCTGACAGTGGGAAGCCTGCTTGGGATTCTGTCTTCCTCTCTCTCAGTCCTTCCCCTGCTTGCTCGCTCTCTCAAAAATAAATAAATAAACACTGAAAAATTTTAAAACTATTTAGGGACACCTAAATTGCTCAGGCAGTTAAGCATCAGACTTCAGCTCAGGTTACAATCTCACGGTTTCTGAGTTTGAACCCCACGTGGGACTGTCTGCTGTAAGCAGAGCCTCCTTCAGATCCTTTGTCCACACCTGCCCCCACCCCCCTTCTGTCCCCAGTTCTTCTCCTGCTCCTGCATGCAAGTGCCCTCTCTCTCTCTCAAAACTAAATATATTCTTTAAAAAAGAATTAAAACCATTTAAAACAATTAAAATTTTTTTTAAATCTTTATTTTTGAGAGAGAGAGAGAGAGAGAGAGAGAGAGAGAGAGAGAGACAGTGTGCAGGCAGGGAAGGGGCAGAGAGAGAAGGAGACAGAATCCAAAGCAGACTCTAAGTTCTGAGCTGTCAGCACAGAGCCCGATGCGGGGCTCGAACTGATGAACCACGAGATCATGACCTGAGCTGAAGTTGGACACTTAACCGACTGAGCCACCCAGGTGCCCCTAAAACAATTTAATGGTCAGAATCACTACAGCAGTTAGCACAGTTCAGTTGAGTGATAAAGTGACTGTGTCCTAAACTTGTCATGTGTCTGATTGCCAATACTGCCACATATTCTAATTTAACATATAGTTATAGGTGTTTATAGTCTAACTTTTTTAAAGGGGGAAAGCATAGATAAGTAATTATCTAACTGACAAAATGTTGACAAATAGAAATTGAGACATTCTCCGTAACTGCCTTTAACAATGTGAATCCTTTAGGAAAAAAAAACCCCTCTTGGTTTTTAAAATTATAAATAACAGTTAGTGTTAGAAGCAGAATTTGAACTCAGAACTCTTGACTACCAGTTCAGCAAATAACCCTAAGTCTGTGCATTAACTACGTTGCCAACCTCTTCAACTTGAAACATGCCATTATATCCTATTGTGATGACTCCAGAAATGACACAGTTTACTCCAATTATTAGCTCTTTTTCCATTCACTATCATTTATTGGGAAAACTTCTTTGTATTTTTATTTTTAGTGTATGATAGAATTTACTTTTTAAGACAAATCATTTAACACATTTGTCTGGAACTATTTTTGTCCATGGATTCAGACTGTGGAGGCTTTATCTTTTCCGTTGAATGAACTCTATCTCAGAAGATATTACCTTGAACTAAGATTTGTTGCTAGTTAGATCCATTGAGATGTCTGGTCTCTGAGACTTGTTGACTACACCTCTGAAAGTCATTTATACTAATATATGTGAAACCACTGATCACTTCACTGGCTTCACTAATAATCTGTCCACCATTTAATGAGATTTGCCTCTTTTAACATTTAGAAAACAGGTTAATCATGTCATATTTATCATCTAGAGAGAATCCCTATTAAATTATTGAATTTCTGTCTACCACACTACTTATTCCTGAGGTCATTTCCTCAGGAAAAAAATTACACGCAAGAAAACACTTAAAGCATCAGCTGGAATGTGAGTTTCCCCAAAAAGTTCATTCTCCTTTCTCATGGCATGATACATTCCTTTCACTAAGCTTGCTTTCTCTTGTACTACCTAAGAACATGAGCACACAGAGAAAATTAAATTCTTATTTAAACCGAAGAAGCAAACATTTCCCAAAATGACAATATTCTCCTCCTTTCCACTTGAGTCGTAAACATTTCTCTACATGCCAGTGCCCTCCTATTTAGTTAGAATTTTAGTCAGCAGTATTTTGTTTATTTGTTCAGGATCATGTATTTTTTTTTTTACATCTATAATATACTTCATCACCTGAACACCTGCTGAACTAAACTTGTCTTGCCAGCAAAAAAATTTTGAAATTATGCAATCTGCAATTCAGTCCATGGCAAGCACTTGGGTAGAATTTCTATACCTTTCAACATACCTAACAACAATTAAAGAACTGCCTGCACAGAAATATTGCCAACTGAGAAGTGAAGCGAGATTAATCAAGTGAACTTGACTAACATTTTAGCTAAGGACTTTTCAGATACTCCCATTAAATAAGTGCCATAATCATTGTCTATCAAATTAACTTTGACATTAATCTAAAATTTTATGGATGTATTAAAAGGAAATTGGTATGATTATATGATCTTTAATTAATAAAAATAAAATTTTCATTCAAGTTTTCCTATATAGGCTACAAAGGAAATGTAAAAGACTATGGAAAGGTCATGATAACTGGAAAACAAACACATTCTTGAAGAAAGGAACACATTTTAATAAGGTGTATTTTAAATGGAAATTTTTATAGGAGACAAACATATTTAAACATGTCAGAATCACTACAGCAGTTAGCACAGTTCAGTTGAGTGATAAAGTGACTGTGTCCTAAACTTGTCATGTGTCTGATTGCCAATACTGCCACATATTCTAATTTAACGTATAGTTATAGGTGTTTATAGTCTAACTTTTTTAAAGGGGGAAAGCATAGATAAGTAATTAACTAACTGACAAAATGCTGACAAATAGAAATTGAGACATTCTCCATAACTGCCTTTAACAATGTGAATCCTTTAACAATGTAAATGTTAATATATAACTATCAAAAGTTGTAACTATAAAAAACATAAATATAAAACTTTATAACCAAGGCTACATGAAAGATATTTTTACTGAAATAGTTCATAACTAAATAAGAGTACTAAAAGAAATCAAATAAAAGAAATGTCAATTTATAAATCTCTAATCTGTGAGACCATTTTACTAAGGTTTCTATGACTAGCCCAGTAAATTTCCTGTTCATTTATTATAAAAATCAATAAGAAATAATTGAAGTTACCTGAATTAAAAATTTTTAAAAAGACCAAAATACAGTTTAAAGAAAAACAGACCAAGAAAGATTTCATAAATTAAAGGTTTTCTTAAATACCTTAAGTTGACATACAGACATTAAGAAAAACAACTAGGTTTTTTTTCCCAGTTTTTAGTTTTCAACCAAAGGAAGAAAAACTGCTAAGCCAAAGGAAGAAGGAGTGACTTAATTTCTGGTAACCAATATATGTAATAATAATTAAAACAAAATATCTGTGTATGAATGTGGAATTATTTAGGAGTTGTGTCTAGCATGTGAAAAGCATAAGAAAAGAGAATTCCCTGTTTCCTTTTGGATGCTGCAGACAACAGCAACACAGCCTAGGGCACACTGCTGCGGATTTTAACTGTTGTATGGAACTACTCAAAATGCTTTTGATCCATTTTATCTTGCAAGTTAGCAAAGAAATGTTGCAATAAGAAACACCAACAAAGATCTGAAAAAGTTAAGCTCTGGATTACCATATTGTGTTCTCCTGCCATTCAATGCTTCATACAAAGGCAGTGGTGTTCAAAGTAAGAAAAAAAGTGGAGGGAGAAAGAAAAAAGAGAAACTGGTCTCAGAAAGTGCAAAGCACAAAGTAAATAATATTCTTCTACATCCCTTCTTTTTCACAGATTGGATGTTAAAAGAGTTGCAGCAATTAGGCTTTTGTTAATTACCAGCTGTTGAAACAGATGTGTTGACTATCCTTATTAGTCAACAGCTGGGTGAGGAGAACAATTGATGCTCCCTAAAACCAACAGCCAGCTGCTCTGCAGTAATTATCTCCAATTAATAATACAGGTGATAAAGGCAAAAAGCTCCTATCCCTCTGTTTCAATCTCTTTGGCAGTTTCAGTAACTATGGCTTTATCATTACACAGTAATAGAGAATACATTTATTACAACAAGTAAGGTTGTATATTAGAGTTGCATTAACTCTATGGTAGTTTCCATTATGCAATTTCTGAAAAAGGAATCAGAGAAGTACTAAAAGTAGAAGCAGACATTCTGTAGGCTTTTATTTATCATATTTCAAATGTCACTGCCAACTTACTTCTCTAGTACTAACAATAATAGCTAAGCACTTAAGTTCTCTGAAAAAGAGAAGCATAACTAAAATCTGTTCTTTTTGATTTCCAGGTGTTTTCGCTGATCATGTTTTATATTCAGTTCACTGAAGCAATATATTTCCTCTCGGTATGCCTAAATATCAGTGTCTTGTTCCCTAGCTTACATTTCCTAGGTGACTGGTAGAAGCAATTTTACCAAACCCAAAAAGAATTTCATAGCAGTAAATATTATTTTATGTATACAAAGAGATCAGCAAAGTAAACAAGCAGGAAAACAAAAAATAAAACCACATTTTATTTTAGACAGCATTTTCTGATACATAATATTCAAGTTCCTAATTACAATGATGTTAAAAAAGAAATATCACAATGGAGCGTAATAATAAAACAGCAATAATTACATGTATAAAAATTGCTTTTGCTATTTTCTATTGTTATATGTTCATATTAAAATTTCACTTAAAAGAAATGTAAAACAAGGATTTAAACAAGCCAGGCATCCATCTCTGTGCTACAAAAGAGGTATCTACAAGAATTTACAACCATATCTATTCACTAATTAGAGAACACTTAAAGACACTGCCTTTCTGAAAACAAGGATTAGAGCTGGATGAATACACCCCTTTCACAAACCTTCCTCATGTCTCTGTTGGGTCATCATAAGCAGCTTGTTCTCCCAGCATTGAATAGAAAAGCCTACCGATTATCAGTTCTGAACGCCTCAGTTAGGCATCAGGACAATTAATAGGGACAGAAACTTTAAACAACATGTAAATAAATCATTTCACCAAAAGAGGTTGTAATAAAAAAAATAATTAACAAAAGCAAACTTTCTAAATCAATATTGTTTGGATTGCCTTTTGGGCACTATGCTCTCTGAAATGAAAAATCGAAAGCTAGAAAACTACCACATTCTATGAAATTATGTCTCCCAAAATAGGAAATTTCAACATTTATGTAATTACAAACAAGAGAGACAAGCAGATTACCAAAAAAGTTATGCATTTCTATGAAACCAACTTCCCATGAGAATCTGTAACATTTAAAATTCTATAATTTCTAAGGAATCTCCTGATATACAGAAGTTAGCAAAATATGTAAACAGAGGAACAAACCATTAGCTTTTATGTTTGAAAATTTATATTAGGCCATAGAGTTTATTCTGTGATTTCTCAATTCTAAGAGGAGACCTAATTTCTCAGCATAGTAGCAATAAAAGCAAATCACTACTACCCTGATATTGGAACAGTCTTTTCCCTGAGCACTACTCGGGAATACTAGAAAGTCACACACAAAAAATGGAATAGTAGCTGATCATGCTTTTCTCTTCAATGTGGAAAGGAAAAGGTGTGGTTACCATCTAACAAGCCCATCCTGTTTTGTTAACCATGCAAAGCAGCCATGGCTACTACTGAAGCAAGGGGGCTGTCTTCTCACTATAGCTTAGGTGACCTTTCAATAGTGGATGCTTGAGATATCTCATTTTCACACCAATTTCAAAACATTTCAATTTAAGAGTTTTACTGTATAATTTGGTTACCTGGGATGAACGCTTGCATTTTCTCATCAATTAACCTATATTCAACATGCCTGTCCTACTTTGCTCACTGGCAGACTCCTTAACTTCCTCTCTGTTAAGTCTTTCACATCTTCCCCCAAAGACCATTCTTTTTCCTATGCTTCACTTCACCTTGTTTATGTATCTATAGCATTCATCTAATTACATTTGTATTTTTTTGTATATTTATTTCCCTAGTAGATGATAAATTTCTTTCCCTTTTTGTATTCTCCTTTTGTATTCTTATATAGTATATAAGGTTTCATTAAACATTTTCAGTGAATAAATATAAATGTTTAAAAATAACAGATGTCTGTGGTTATTGTTGAAAAAGTAAATTTTTATAAGTACCTGTATAGTTCATATCATACAAATATTATTTATTTAATCTAGGTTGACTCACCATGTATATCCATGAATAGGAAAATCTATCCTTTTAACCAAAATAATCCACTTGGCTTTACTGATTCTCATATTCAAGACACTAGTTCCAATTTATATCACCTCATAATTGGGGCGCCTGGGTGGCTCAATTGGTTAAGTATCTGACTTCAGCTCAAGTCATGACCTCCAGGTCCAGGAGTTCAAGCCCCGCATCAGGCTCTCAAGCCCTGCATCAAGCTCTGTGCTGACAGCTCAGAGCCTGGAGCCTGCTTCGAATTCTGTGTCTCCCTCTTTCTGCCCCTACCCCACTCACACACTGTCTTTCTCTCTCTCAAATATAAACATTCAAAAAATTTAAAAAAAAAGAGACCATCTGTGGTTATTGTTTTAAAAGTAAATTTTTATTAGTATTTGTATAGGTCATACTATACAAATATGTTATTTAATCTAGGTTGATTTACCATGTATATCCATGAATAGGAAAATCTATCCTTTTAAATCAAAATAATCAACTTGGCTTTACTGATTCTCATATTCAGGGACACTAAATCAAATTTATATCACCTCATAATTGATATACCTAATAGATAAAGGAAGAACTTTAAAAGTCAAAATAAGATTTTTTTAAACCTACATGTTTCTCACCTACCATTTCTACAGTTTACTTGGAATAGTTTAAAACTGTAGTGTCATGCCATATTTTTTATTTTTCTTGTTATTTGTAACATACTTTGAGAATCCTTCCTCAAAACATCACAATTAAAATTATCTAATCACTGCTTTAAAATTATTTATGAATTAGGGGCGCCTGGGTGGCTCAGCTGGTTAAGCATCTGACTTGGGCTCAGCTCATGATCTCACTGTTCGCGAGTTCAAGCTCCATGTCAGGCTCTGTGCTGACAGCTCAGAGCCTGGAATCTGCTTCAGATTCTGTCCCTGTCTCTCTGCCCCTTCACCCCCCCACCTCTTAAATATAAAATAAAACATAAAAAAATTTTTTTTTAAGTTCTTTATAAATTTTAAGGTATACTGGATTCCACTGATTCTTATGCCTGGTATTTCCCTCTTTTGAGATCTGTTTTACTTTTTTTTGGCTATAATAATTCTTCAAGTAATCTCCCAGAATGTATAAATAGGTACTTTCTCAGCTATACTTGTCAAAAAGCAAAAGTCTTTGTTTTGCCCTCTTGTATAAATGTTATTTTGGCTAGATACAGGGTCTTTAAATTGCAGTATTTTCCTGGAAGATTTATAAACATAGTTGCATTATACTACCTTCCAGTACTGCAATGAGAAATTGAATGCCAGTATGATGCTCTTTCCTTTTCAAATAATCAACTTTATACTAGAAAAGGTGCAATGTTTTCTCTTTATCATTAGATTATTTTACCTAGAAATGTCTATGTATTTAATATATGTGTGTGTGTGTGTGTGTATATATATATGTATATATATATATATTTACATATGTAAACATGTAGTTTTAGAAATTTATTCCCTCCAGTCCTTGTTATATTATTTTTATTTTGGTAACTTGAGTTTTTTTTCAGTTCAAGATAGTTTTTTTTTAAATTTTTTCTTTGAAGGTGGTTTCTCTTTCACCTACTCCTTTCACTTCTACAGTTACTCTTGTTTTCACATACTAAGTTTTCTTTGTCTATCATTTCACTCCATTTCTTTGTATTTTTGCTTAGTGTTTCTCTCTTTATTTTTCCCAGATCACTAGATGTTTGTCCTGACCACTGTTATTCAAATCACCTTCTATATATTTTTTAAATGTTGGTCTATTTTGATCACCCTTTCAAAACATCTCCTTGACTCTTCATAAGAAGTCTTATTTCAATTAAAATATTTTCTACTTGCAATAAAATAGCCTCAATTGGACCCAGTTGTATGGTAGAGTGTGGCCTTTGAAAGCAACCAAACTCTCTGAGTTACACAAGGAGTCTCAAGCCTGTTCATATCAGTTGGTATGGATTCCTTTAGCACATTTAAAAACTGGCATATTTGGATAGTGGTGATAAGCAAGAGTGAGTAATAAGTAGTTTCTTCATTGGGCAGATCTGCATGTTTCTCTTAGAGCACATCATTAACTGGACAGAGAGATCTTCTCAAGGTCAGAGGACCTACTAGAGCTCAGGTAGTCAGGGCAAAAACAGCCTTTATCTCATCATTTCTTTCCCTATTATTCATTCAAACTTTTCAAAGTTGTATTTGTTTTCTTTTTATACAAGTGGCATATAGTCCTCCTTCTAAATCATAATATTGACTCTATAGGGAGTTAGTATTGGTTCTGCAGTGTTTGCTGTCCTCATCAGTGTATACCAAGTATAATCTTTGTTTCACTTTCAATAGCCCACTCTACTTTTACATCAGTTTCCCATGGCTCACCACCCATTTTGTGAAACTCCTCCCTGGATGTAATAAAGTTCCAGTTTTCGACAATGAGTACAGAAGTTGGGGGAAAGCACAAATTCATATAATAGTCCAAAAATAGGGCTAAAGCAACACTGGTTTTAGTATCTGATGGATATAGCATAGATGACTTGCCTCCTGAAGTTGCTAGTTTTTCCCCTGCCCACTAATGTTAGCAACCATGATTTGTGCTTCACAATCATGTACTATCCAACACTGCATTACTCATAGTACAGTGACAAGTTCAACATAAGTACGTGGTCACTGTTCAAGTTATCAGTTCATCTTTGACTTTTTCTGTGCGGTAACAGTTGCGCTTTGAATCAACATGGTGCTAGCTTAATGTTTAGCATTGTAAATATTATGACCATGCTTTCTAAGAGTTCAGATAATGAAAATGAGAATGATGACAATACCAATGCCAGAATGACCTACACATCACCAAAAATGAGGGCTTAATGGAAGGACACATACAACTTGATTAGGGAGATAAATAATCAAAACAGAACATATTGCAAAATATGGAGAGAAGAATTTGGGGTTGGGAATGCGAGAGAGGAGATATGAAAGTACATATAGAAACTGAATCTCCCAACTCTCAATGAAATAAAAAAGTGTTTCCAAATTAACCAAAAGAGTATGTATGTATGTATCTATGTATGTATGCATTTTTATCTCCCGAAATTACATCAATAATAGTAGCTGTTGAATTATCCTGGGTTTACCACACAGAACACATATTATTGTATTGTTTCCTTGACTGTTCTATGAAACTGAGTATATTTATACATCTTGTCTCACAGGTTGTAAATAAAATGTCTTATGGAAAAACACAAAAGAAAATTTTCTTTTTCTTTTTTATTTTTATTTTAGAGAGAGCAAGAGAGAGAGCATGATAGAGTGGGCATGCACGTACATGAGCGGGGGAGAGGCAGAGGGAGAGAGAGAATCTTAAGCAGGTTTCATACTCAGTGCAGAGCCCGATGTGGGGCTCAATCCCACAACCCTGGGATTATAACCTGAGCTGAAATCAAGAGTTGGATGCTCAACCCAGGTGCCCAAGAAATTCATGATAGGAGATATAACTGGCCCCTTACATTGTAAAGCGGATTCTGTTAGCATTTAATAGCAATCATGCTTTCTAATAAATGATGTGAGCACTTAGTATAAGTGCTATAATAAGTGTATAATAATAGTGTAAGTGCTATTATAAGTGTATAATAAATGATGTGGGCACTTAGTAACATTCATACCTCTAACATTCATGTATATCAAGTGATATGCCAAATTACAGCAGCGAAAATCATTCCCTGTATCTTTTAGGTACTTGGATTTGTAAAATGGGTTTACAAATTCTTCTTGATTTCTATGAGAGTTTAACTTGTAGAAAATATAAAATAGATTGTTGATATCTTGTCCAAATGTAAACTAGATTTTTCTCAGTTTTAGCTGGATATTGGACAGTGCAAATGTAAATTTGTATAGTTTTACACTTGATCTTAGCCAAAAGGCTGAGAAGCGATGTAAATTTGTATAGTTTTCATTTAATCTACAAACTTGTTATCAAAAAGAAAAAAAAAAGAAAGGATCTCACCTGCTAAATATCCTACATACCTTACATACAACACTTCTAGAAAGGAGTGTGATTTGCTTACCAATGATATTGAGGCTTTTATAATGAAAGTGTTCACTTTTAAAGGTTTCTCAAAACATGCAAAATTATTTAATGAGATTTTTTACTTCATAGAAATGGAGGTAGAGGCCCCTTTAGATATGTGTCAATGATGGCTACCACTGTTGCTGGCCATAGAAAAGATATTAAAATGTTGGCCTGTCATAAAATTATATTTTCAAAGCACAGGACAACAAGAATGTCCTTTAATCTGGAAACACATTGAGGATAAGAAATTTATATGCTTTTCTATAAAATTTAATGATCTCTGAAAAAGCCATTCTAGGAAGAATGCACAAACTGAATTGTTTGGTGTTATGTGTTCATTATGACAAATATGCCCACAGACAAAGAAAAAAAATAGGGGAGGAAATAAGACTATGCTAGAACTAAAAAACAGTCACCAGAACAAAGCAATATATTTGTTTCCTAGGGCTGCTGGAACAAATTATCACAGATTGGGTGGCTTAACACAATAAGAATTTGTTGTCTCACAGTTCTGGAAGCCAGAAATCCAAAATCAAGGTGTCAGCAGGGTGAGTTCCTTCTGGAGACTCTGAGAGAGAATCTGTTTCATTCCTTTCTCCTGGTTTCTGGTGGTTGCCAGCAATCCTTGGCATTCTTTGGCTTACATATACATCACTCCAGTCTCTGCCTCTGTCATGACATGGTTTTCTTTCTGGTGTTTTTTGAGCCTGTGTCCAAATTTCCCTCTTCTTACAGGGACACCAGTCATTGGATTCGGGTCCACCTTCATGCAGTATGGCCTCATTTTAACTTCATTACATTTGTGAAGATCTGTATTCCATATAAAGTCATGTTCGTAGGCACCAGACATTGGGACTTAAGCACACCTTTCTAGAGGGACACAATTCTACCTCCTACCAGCAGACAAGTTAAACAGGATTTTCTCAATTTCGTTAGTAAACTATAACTTATTTGGAATCCAATTTTGGCATCACAAGTTGAAATTACTTTGGTGTTCAACTGATCATGAAAAATTTTTCATTAAAGTTCAATATCAATTTGTGATAAAAACTCTACAGAATGTCTTCATGATAAAGGGTATCTACACAGAATTTTATCTAATAACATACTTAAAGGTGAAAGACTGAATGCTTTCCCCTAAGATTGAGAACAAAGCAATGATGTCTGCCTTCTGCCTTCACTACTTTTATTCAGCATAATGCTGTAAGTCCCAGCCAGCACAAAAAAGAAAGGGAAAGAAAAGGCATACACATGTGAAAGGAAGTAGCAAAAATGTCCTTATTTGTAGATGACATTAAATAATTAAGTGTAAATCTAAAAAAACACACACAAAACATGTACAGGATCTGTATGCTCAAAATTACAAAGGTAATTAAAGAAATAAAAAAAGACAAAAATGGAGATATATACTGTGTTCATGGATTTTAAGATTCAACACAGTAAATATGTCACTTCTCCTTAAATTGATCTATATACAAGTCAATTCCTATCAAAATTTAAGCAGGATTTTTTTTTTTGTAAACGTAGACAAGTTGATTTAAAAATTTATAAAAGGCAATGAAAGTAGAATAGCTAAAATATTTTTGAAAAAAAAGAGCTGGAGTAATCACAGTCTAAAAATGATGAAGAGATACATACACAGGTTAAGAGAAGAAATAAGGTAGAACTCAAACTTTACATTGGGCTGTGTTAATTTTGGCCGATGTCAGAGAAATTACTGTCTGTGCTCTCTTCCAGGATTTTTCTGGTTTTAGGTCTCATTAACCTAAGTGCATTTTGAGTTTATTTTTGTGTATGGTGTAAGAAAGTGGTACAGTCCATTCTTTTGCATGTAGCTGTCCAGTTCTTCCAACACCATTTGTTGAAGAGAGTGTCTTTTTCCCATCGCATATTCTTTCCTGCTTTGTAGATTAAGTGACCATATAATTGTGGGCTTTCTATTCTGTTCCATTGATCTATGTGTCTATTTTTATGCCAGTACCATATTGTTTTGGTTACTACAGATTTGTAATATAACTTGAAGACTGAAATTGTGATTCCACTAGTTTTGTTTTTCTTTTTCAAGATCGCTTTGGCTATTCCAAATCTTTTGTGGTTCCATACAAATTTTAGGATTGTTTGTTGTAGTTCTGTGAAAAATGCTATTGGTATTCTGACAGGGATTGCATTAAATCTGTTTGTGTTGTCTTTGATTTCTAATTTTCAGAGTACATGTCTTTCACCAAGTTGGTTAAATTTATTCCTAGGTATTTAATTATTTTTGGTGAAATTGTAAATGCGATTGTTTTCTTAATTTCTTTCTGTTGCTTCATTATTTGTATGCAGGAATGCAACAGATTCTTGTACATTGATTGTGTATCCTGAAACTTTACTGGATTTATTTATCTATTCTAATAGTTTTTTGGTGGAGTCTTTAGGGTTTTCTATAAATAGTATCATGTTATCTGTAAATAGTGAGAGTTTTACTTCTTTCTTACCAGTTTGGATGCCTTTTTTTTTTTCCTCTCACCTGACTGCTGGGGCGAAAACTTCCAATAGTATGTTTAATAAAAGTGTTAAGAGCAGACATCCTTGTCTTGTTCCATACTTTAGGGGGAACAGCTCTTAGTTTTTCACCATGTTAGCTGTGGGTTTTTCATATAAGGCCTTTATTATGTTGAGGTATGTTCCCCTTAGACCTACTTTGTTGAGTGTTTTTATCATGAATGGATGTTGTACTGTGAAATGATTCTGCCACCTCTGTTAAAACGATCAAATGGTTTTTATCCTTTCTTTTACTGATGTGATGTATCACACTGATTGATTTGCAAATATTCAATCCTGAGAATAAATCTTAGTTGATAATAGTGAATGATTTTTCTTAATGTATTGTTGGATTTAGTTTTCTAATACTTTGTTGAGTAATTTTGCATCTATGCAAAAAATTGGCCTATAGTTCTTTTTTTTTCTTTTCTTTTCTTTCCTTTTTTTTTTTTGTGGTGTATTTATCTGATTTTAGAGTAAGAATGATTCGGAAATTTTCCTTCCTCTTCTACTTTTTTGAAAAGTTTGAGAAGAATAGGTACTAACTCTTCTTTAAATATTTGGTAGAATTCACCTGTGAAGCCACCTGGTCTTGGACTTTTGTCTGTTGGGGTTTTGGTTACTGATTCAATTTCATTGTTGGTAACTGGTCTGTTAGAATTTGTCTTTCTTTCTGTTTCAGTTTTGGTAGATCGTAAGTTTCTAGAAATACATACATTTCTTCTAGGTTGTCCGGTTTTTTTGCATATAATTTTTCATAATATTTTCTTATAATCCTTTGTATGTTTGTGGTGTCAGTTGTTGTTCTTCCTCTTTAATTTGTGATTTTATTTGCGTCCTCTTTCTCCCTCTCTCTCTTTTTTGGATGTGTATGGCTAGAGGTTTATCAATTTTGTTGATCTTTTCAAAGAACCAGAACCTGGTTTCATTGATCTGTTCTATTGTGTTCTTTTTTAAAATTTCTGCTTTGATCTTTATTATTTCCTTCCTTCTGCTATTTTTGGGTTTTGTTTGATCTTTTTCTAGCTCCTTTAGGTGTAAGGTTAAGTTGTTCATATGAAATTTTCTTGCTTCTTGAGGTAGGCCTGTATTGCTATACACTTCCCTCTTAGAACTGCTTTTGCTGCATCCTAAAGATTTTGGATTGTTTGGTTTTATTTTTCATTTGTCTTCATGCATTCTTTTATTTCCTCTTTGATTTTTTGGCTGACTTACTCAGTGTTTAGTAGCATGTTCTTTAACCTCCATGGATATGTGCCCTTTCCAGGTTTTTTCTTGTGGTTGATTTCTAATTTCATTGCATTGTGGTTATAACTTCAATCTTTTTGAAATTATTGAGACTTGTTTTGTGACTTAATGTGTGCTCTTTCTAAAGAATGTATATTCTGCTGTTTTAGGATGGAATGTTCTGAATATATGTATTAAATCTATCTGGTCCGGTGTGTTATTCAAAGCCACTATTTCCTTGTTGATTTTATGTTGAGATGATCTGCCCATTGATGTAAGTGGGGATGTTAAAGTCCCTTATCATTATTGTATTACTATAGATTAGTTCCTTTATGTATGTTGTGAACTGCTTTATGTACTTTATGTAGTATGTACCCATATTAGGTGCATAGATACTTAAAATGTTGTCTTGTTGGATTGTCCCCTTAATGATTATACAGTATCTTTCTTTGTCTTTAAATTTTGTCTGATATAAGTATTGCTACCCTGGCTTTCTTTTCACATCAATTTGCATGATAACTGTTTCTCCTTTCCCTCACTTTCAATGTTTATGTGTCTTTAGGTCTGAAGTGAGTCTCTTGTAGGTAGTATAGAGATGCGGCTTTTTTTTTCTTTTTTAATCCATTCCAGTCACCCTATGTCTTTTTATTGGAGCATTTAGTCTATTTACATTCAAATTAATTATTGATAGGTATGTATTTATTGTCATTTTGTTATTTGTTTTGTGTTTGTTTTTGTGGATCATACTTTACTTCCTTCTATTTTGTGAGTCCCTTGGCTGGTTTTTACAGAGATACTTATTTTAATTGGTTTTGAGCTTCCTACCTTTCTTATTCTTATTTGTGGTCTTTCCTTTCTGCTCACAGAGTCCCCTTTAACTTTTCTTGTAGGGTTGCTTTGGTGGTCATGAAATCCTCCAACTTTTGTTTGTCTGGGAAATCCTTCTCTCTCCTTCTATTCTGAATGATAGTCTGGCAGGATAGAGTATTCTTGGCTGCAGATTTTTTTCCATTCAGCACTTTGAATATATATGCCACTCCAGTTTGGCCTGCAAAGTTTCTGTTGAAAAAGCTGCTGATAGCCTTATGGGGTTACCCCTGAATGTAAATGTTTTCTTTTCTCCTCCTGCTTTTAAAATTCTTTAACACTGCTTTTTGTAATTTTAATTACTATGTGTCTTGGTGTGGACCTCCTTGATTTTGTTGGGCGATCTTTTTCTCTTGGATCTGAATTTCTATTTCCTTCTCCAAATTTGGGCGGTTTTCAGCTATTACTACTTCAAATAAATTTTCTGTCTCCTTTTCTCTCTCTTCTTCTGGAATCCATATAATGCTAATGTCATATTTTCCTCACACCTGCTCTGCTTACTTACTTTCCATTACTCTGCCCTGCAGGTCACTGATTCATTCTTCTGCTTCTTCTAGCCTGTTATTTATTCCATCTAGTACATTTTAATTTCAATTATCATATTTGTCATCTCTGATTGGTTCCTTTTTATCTCTGTGTTAAGGGTCTCACTGATGTCGTCCATTCTTTTCTCAAGTCCAGTGAATATGTTTATGATCATTACTCTAAATTCTCTATCAGGCATATCTCCATTAGGTATCTTGCTGTGATTTTGTCTTTTTTTTTCATTGGGACATATTTCTCTGTCTCCTCACTTTGCCTAACACTCTGTGTCTGTTTCTGTGTGTTAGGCAAGTCAGTTATGTCTCTTGATCTTCAACATTGTGGGAAGGGTGTGCACTTTTAGCAAGGTGGTGCTTGTCCTCTTCCTTAGGGGATGTGCAGCTGCTATGGAGACTGCATGCAGGCAAGAGGTGTTTTAACAAGGTGTGTGCATCCTCCATGAGAGGTAACCAGTTGTTACAGGGATGAGGCCCAACAAAGCCTGCAGTTGGGAGATGCAGTGTTGGCAAAGTTTGCGCTGATCTTCTGGGGGACAGGACCCATGGCAACAGGACTGAAGCAGGCCCACTGAAGGGAGTGGGGTACGATGTTAGAAAGTTATATAGTGCCAGTGCTGAGCTGGTTCTCAGAGGTGGTGTCTGTTTTTGTTGGAGGGGGAGGAAATGGCACCTGCCAGCTTAGTTCTTGGAGAAGTTCCTTGTGAACTCTTAGATTAGTAAATAACTCTCCCTCCTATATGTTCCAGGCATTTTTCAAACTGCTGCTTCTATGCTGTATTTCCCAGGGCTATTTATTGTGCTCTTTAAGGGCAGAAATGCAGCTTCCTACTGTCCTTGGGGCTCTCCCAGAGCTCAGCCAAAGATTTTTAAGTTCCAGGCTTTAAGTTCCACTGGTTGTAAGAACTCACAAAATTCGGTCCCTTTGATTTTCAAAGCCAAATGCTAGGGGACTTGTCTTCTCCATGCAGGTTTCCCTGTATGATAGCTGTTTCTCAACCCTTCTCTGTGTATGGCTCACTCCCTCCCTCAGGGAGCAATACCTGAGTGGTCTGGCTGCCCACCATGTCTCTGCCCTTCCTATCATCTTCCGTGTGGCCTCTTCTACATATTTAGTTGTGGAGTTTGTTCTGCCAGGGTTTGGGTCATTTTCAATGTTATTTACACTGATGTGAGTGTTATCTTGTTGTATCTATGGGACAAGGTGAGTTTAGGGTCCTCCTATTCCACCATCTTCCTTTGAAGTCCAGTCTTCCTCCGTGCAGACATCCTTGGGAGCTTGGAGATCAGCAGGTGCTGGGTGGTACACCATATGGGTTCTCCAGTAAATTATTTTAGGGTTTTTTTTTTAAGTTTACTGAAGCTTGCTTTATGGCCTAACATGTAATTTATTTTAGTAAAATTCCATGTGTATTTCAAAAGAATGTTGAGTGCAAGGTTCTCTCTCTGCATCTCCTTCTGTGTGTGACTAATGTTCCAATCTTCTATATCCTTCCTGATTTTGATTTGTTTGTACTATCAATTATTGAGAAGGATGTGTGAAAATCTACCACATGATTACGAATTCATCAATTTTTCCTTTCTGTTCCATCAATTTTCACTTTATGTATTCTGCAGCTACTACTGGGTGCATACAGATTTAGTATTGCTATATTTTCCTGATGTTTATCAGTGTCAGATATCCTTTATTTCTAGTAATGCTCCCTGAGTTAAAGTCTACTTTGGTTGCTATGAATATAAATATCTCATCTTCTTAAAGAGACAAACAGACTCTTAAATATAGAGAACAAACTGGTGGTTACCAGAGGGGAGGTGGGGGGAGGGGAGATAGGTGAAATAGGTGATAGGAATTAAGAGCACACTTACTGCGATGAGCACTGAGTAATGTAGAGTTGCTGAATCATGATATTGTAGATCTAGAACTAATGTAACACTGTACATTAACTATATTGGTATTGAAAAATAAGAAAACATTAAAATATCTTTTTTTTTAAACATCTGCATAGGGTTTCTTTTTCATCCTTTACTTTCAACATTTGTGCCATTATAATTTAAGGTGTATTCTTGTAAGCAGTACATAGTTGGGTTAATTTATTATATAGTCTGGCAATTTTTGCTTTTTAATTGGAACATTTAGTTATTTTGATTAAACAGATTATCATTATCTTTCCAAATACGTTTGCTATTTTATTCTTGGTTTCTATCTGACCCAATTTTTTTATGTTCCCTTTTCTCTCCTTTACTTTCCTCTTTTGGATTATTCAATATATTGTATTATACCACTAACCTTCTCTATTAGTTTTTAAAAAAAAATTTTTTTTTAACATTTATTTATTTTTGAGACAGAGAGAGACACAGCATGAACAGGGGAGGGGCAGAGAGAGAGGGAGACACAGAATCTGAAGCAGGCTCCAGGCTCTGAGCTGTCAGCACAGAGTCCGACGCGGGGCTTGAACTCACGGACCGTGAGATCATGACCCGAGCCGAAGTCGGACGCTTAACCAACCGAGCCACCCAGGCACCCCCTTCTCTATTAGTTCTTAAGTGTGTGTGTGTGTGTGTGTGTGTGTGTGTGTGTGTGTGTATTAACATCTTTTTCATAATTTTCTTAGAAATTCTAACTTGTTTTCCTGACTTTTAACTAATATGAATACTTAATTTTATCACTTCTCCAATAATGCTTAAAACATATGAAGTCCATTACATACTTCCAGGCATTAGGGTTATTTTTTGCCATGCATTCTAATCATACATACATTTTAATCTCAAAATATTATCATTATTGTTTTGAAATGGCTACATTCGGTCAAAATTTTAATATTTGCCAATACATTTATTCTTCTGGTTGTCCTTCATTGCTTCCTACATTTCTGTATTTATGTTTACTATCACTTTCCATTTGCCTAAAGAACTGTGTTTTACTTTTGCATGCACATATGCAAGTGACTAATTCGGTTTTTATTTGTCTGCAAAGTGTAGAATTCTGCATTGGCAATTTCTTTGTCCTCAGAGCTTTTCTTTTTAAGTTTATTTATTTATTTTGAGAGAGAGTGGGGGAGAGGCAGAGAGAAGGAGAGAATTCCAAGCAGGCTCCATCCTGGAAGTACAGAGCCTGATGCAGGGCTTGAACCCACAAATGGTGAGATCATGATCTCAACTGAAACCAAGAGTTGGACGCTTAACTGACTGAGCCACCCAGGTGCCCCTTTCCCCAGAGCTTTAACAATGTCATTGTACTCTCCTGGCTTCCATTATTTCTATGGAAAATGCAGTTGTCAGTTTTATTGTTGCTCTTTGAAACATCTTTTGTCCTCAGCTTGCTTTTAAGATTTTTCTCCTTGTCTCTGCAGGTCATCACTTTTATTATGTTGTGTCTATGTGAGATTTTGTTTATCCTGTTTGAAGTTCTTATAGCTTTCTGAATTTGCGGTTTGAAAGTCTTCCATCAGTTTTGGAAAAATCTTGGCTGTTATATCTTTAACTATTGCTTCTGTCCCATTGTCTTCCTCATCTCCTTGAGGGACTCCAATTACACATCTATTGGACTATTTACATTCCATCTGTCTTCTTAGTGATTTTTTTCCACCTCCCAAGTAACTTTTTATTTCATGTTTCAATTTGAACTCTAAACCTACTATCTAGTTTACCAGTCATATCATCTGCTGCTAAACCCACTTAATAAGTTTGTAATTTCAGATACTGTGTTCTTCAGCTCTGAGATTTCCATTTGATTCTTTATAATTATAGACCCCCCCTTTTTTTTGAGTGAAATGCTTAATCTGCTTTTGCCTTTCTCCTTCATTTCCACTACCTTTTTGAATATTTTAATCATAGCTATTATAAAAACCTTGCCCATTCAACTCTAACATTTGGATTAACTGAGTTGGTTTATATAATGTGTGTTTTTCTTGGTTTTGGTTATTTGGTCTTTTCTTTTTGTGTGACTAATAATTTTCAACTAAATGCTTACCATTGTATGTAAAATAATGGCAGAGATTCCACATATTTATTCTGGTGGTTCAGCCTTACCGATGCCAGGCAAATGGAGCAGGGGCTAATCACTTTAACTTAACCAAGAACTGTGTATTGTAGGTATCAGTTTGTAGACTCTGGTTCTCATAAAACAGCTGTAAAGTCCATCATGCTTTTCAGAGACTTTTTAATTATGTTTTTAATCTCCTAACCTGTGCAGCCCCAGGTGTCCTAAAGGAACTACTGGATGTATGCTTGATGCCCCCTCTTTTCAACAGCACCACAAAAAATCTGCTGGTTTTCCTGTATCCAATATTTTAGTTCAAGATTCAGGAAATCTGCCAAATACGTATTGAGAATCATACCCTTATAACTAGGGAAGTGCAAAGTGTGATTGAGTCACATACACACATTATTTTCATTAAAGAATTAAAATTTTCCATAACCACATAACTATACATGAATTATGCTGAAACTTAGGTCACAGACATATACTACTATCTAAAGACAATTGCCACCAAGACAAAATCAACACACCCAATAGAAATCCTGTATCAAGTTTCATGATTTCAGTTATGCAATTTGAGAATTTCTGGAAACAAATGTACTAACAGCACTGAGTATCTTTTTTCCCTTTTACTTCCTCATCAGTAATCACAGAAAAGAATGAAAATAGAAGACTTTTTAAAAAGTAATTCTTTTTCTCACTAGTTTCATCTGACCAAACAGTTCTTCTGATCTATGTTAAACTATACACAATACAATATACAAATCCTTGTACAAATATTTTAGTTATTTGTCATTGAACTTATGTCACTTAAAATAATTCTACTGCTTTTCCTATGTTTAACACACTTTTTCCTAAATGCTTTTATATTTTAAAAATTCCATTATTACAGCTATGTTCCCTCAAGTTTCCATTATCATCCAACTGATATATATTATTATTATAATTCCTTTTGATACTGTCTGAAGCTGAGAATTATACACCTAGATGGATACCCATATCAGAATGATTCAGTTTCTGAGTGGAATATCATTTTTTACAGCTTTTATGTAATAAAATTAGTTGACTTTATCCTTTAATAAAATAATAGGTATATAGTCAATTGCTTCAATCTAGAAAGTGAGATAATTATCATTTTTATGTCAAAACTACTGAGATGCTGGTATTAAGACACTGACATATGTGTAGGCATCATAGGGTGTGATATAAATATACTATGTACACTTAAAGCTGATAAAAATGAATTACCGCTCTATGTTACTAAATACGTAACATGGTGATTTGTACTAAGCACTTAAGATCTTGACTCAGTGATTCTGTGATTTACCAACTATCTAAACTATCTGAAGAATTAACACTTCCTAAATAAAATAAAATCTAGAATAGCGTTTTTTAGCCTGGGGCACATTGATGGGCTTGGGGGAGAGGGGAAATAAACTCCTTGAAATTTCTGTGTATGTGTGTTTTCCTAGGGAGAACATTCACAGTTGGCACTGGCTTCTCCAAAGGGTTTAATTACACAAAAAGGTTAACAGTTAATATGACTAGTTATATGGAGAAATAAAAAATAACAATCTCTTATCAAAAAACTAAATTATTCCTTTTACATATCAAACAGGCTTGGCATTAACTATAATCTCATGGAAATGCCTTGCTATTATACTTAAAAATTTGTAAAAAAAAAGAATTCATCACAGGATAGGATACACGTCATCTGGCTTCTATCTACTGTAAGAAATAAGAAGTCTGAAAACAAACAAACAAAAAAACTAAAACAAATCTTTAAAAATTAAATTTCATTAAACTAAACTACCATAGCTAGAAGTATCTCAATTTTGAGAATAAAGTTTATATAATGCATAAGTGTCATTTGAATATTATGAAATAGTAAGAAATGCACAAAATAATTATTCAAAAAGCACATGTCTATAAATTGGAAACAATGACCCTTAAGCAAAGATAGGTAAGTTGAAACATCAATCAGCACTGAAATCATTAAAGATGATATAAACTAACCTAAAGTGAAAATCACATTTGTAGATTTATGAAAAATGTTTTAAAAAATAAACGCTATGAAGCAAAAATGCAAATATAAACAGAAAAATGGAGAAATACTTACTAGAGGATAATAAAGTAACAAATAATATAATAATTATGTTCGGGTTACATTCATTTCTTTCCAAAAAGGTATTTGAATTTTCATTTTTTCATTAGCTTCAAATTATGAATGAAAATACATTTGTACAAAGCTGAAAAACCAGCTTTTTCCAATTAGTGAACAGCAACAACAAAAATACCCCATCTATGCAAATAAATAGCTGTTATAATCTATAGATAATATAAATCATGCATTATCTTCTGCACACATGTAAGTGGATGAAGAGATAAAATGTATGAGATAAGAGAAGTAAATGCTTGCAAAAGAAAACCAAAGTACACGGTTTAGTTCTTCCACATATTATAAAAAAACTCAGCCACCATGAAGGCCTGTGCCATTCTTAGGCCACTTTCAGGCAGATTCTGAAAAGCTGGAAAGTAAACACAGGTGTTTTAAAACTAGAGCTGCTGTCACGGACAACCACAAACACCCTTAACTCTGATGTTGCAACGCCTCTTTCCCGCCCTGTGTTTTTTAAAGTAATGCCCAAAAAGAAAATGTCAAATGTTTCACCTTTCAACACCTCAAAATAAGTAAGAGCTTAAAGTACTGTTTCACAAATATCTAGCAAACAGATTATTTTTTCACTGCTTTTAAGTGTAACCAATTAAATATTAATTACATAAAATAGAAAGTAGAATTTCTTAAAAAATTAGCACCACCCCAAACTTTACAACCCCTCTTTTACCATATTTTTGTAGCAGTTTCTGAGATAAAAATCTGTGTTTGACCACATTTAGATAGTTCTCTTACATAAGTTTTACAGAAAGTATCTGATCTGTTCCCATAAGGTTTAACACACAAATCAGAAATGAATAAAAATCTTTTTTTTTTTTTTACAAAAGTAGATAAGTACCTTTGGTTACCATCCAAGAAGATTTAGACTTAGAAAAATTCAAAGCTTGAAAATATGTAATTTACTCTTAGAAAACTGTGTGCTAATGGATACTTAAAGAGGAGTAGAAATCATTTACCAAGAAAAAAAGAAAGCAAAATAATTTCCAAACTGCAACAGACCTGGACTTATATTCAAAAATGGAAAACATTTTCTAATACTAAAATATCATTGAGTCCCTACAATTGTATAATATTGTCCCCCAAAGCAAGGATAACATTCATTAATAATTGATGAGCTACCACCTAACTAGTGAATACAAAAACCAAAGTGAATGAATTATTTACATTTTATCACAGTCATCAAGAAACAGGTGCTGTTAAAAGAATGGCCAAGCATCTATCAGTTCCCAAATCAATCTTGGAGGTTATTTTGGGAGGTTTAGTCCTATCCTCAGAATTCTACATATAATTCCTTTGTACAATTGATGTAAGAACTATTTGATAAAAGTCATACTTTCGTATTTGATTATTCATAATAAGACACCAGTATACTTTCCCATTGCTCTAAGTTTTTTGTAAAGAAAAATATCTGCTTTTAATAAGCAGAAAATGATGAAACAAAATTAATAGGAGTAAAAATTAAGAGTAAATGTCATTTTTATATTAGTATCTACACTTTTCAAAAATTTCTTCAGATATTTTAGAATTTTCTCTTGTATTACCTTTTCTCAAAATGGAAAGACCTGATTTCAGGGCTGCATGATATTTGGCTAATCGGGGGCAATCAACTGTAAATGAGAGAAAAGCAAATAAACTTTTCCATCTTGTTCAGATCCACCCATGCATTGCTTCATCTCACATGTGAAGGACATTATATAGCATTAAGAGACAAAATAATAACATTAAGTTGTGACATACACCAACGGAGTAAGGAAATTTAGAATTAAGTTTGACAGTTCTTAACTGAGTTCACTGTACTTTGGTATTACCACACGTACATGATACCTACAGGCACAAAGGAGCAAGGAAAGGGCAGTGTGTCAGCCTTAGAAGTTAATTTCCTTGCTTTTGTTGGTTTATATTACCATCTAATATTACATAAACTATCCGTTTCTAGGCAATTTATTTTTTCCTCTGCCATGATGAACTGAGCTCATTTGGACACTAAATATCTTTCAACATATACAAATCTAGTTTAATAGCAACAGCAACAAAAGCTCATAAAAGAATGCCATTTAAACATAAAATTCACAAAAATATATAATATTTGTTTAACTGGAAAGAACACTATTACTTATATTTTACAACCTTTAAAATGTGCAGGTAATTGGCACAAAAGAATTTATTAATAAACAAATGGTTTACCTCAGAATACTCAGGGTTTAATAGTAACCCTTACTTGGCCTTTCTAAAAGTAAAGTGAATACCTGAAAACTTATGGATCTAGATAAAAATCAACATAAATGACTGACACAAGTTAGATTCCAGAAAATATTCAGATTAAGTGAATTTCTGAAAAGGCATATCAGCGTTCAAAGCTCTTTATCATATAACGGGGCAAAAATATAGTGGACAAATGTACTTTTTGATCACTGTGATCATAAGTTAATTTCATTATCCTCTTATTCTAGTAAAAACAGTCATTCTAGTATTTAAAATATATGTAATAAATTCAATTTTTAAAATGGGCACTCTTAGGACAGCAATGTTTAAATGTCTTCAGAATAAAATGCACAAAAATCATTCTGAACTTAAAATAGCAAGTATCAAAAGGAAGTGAAGACTGAACTAAATAATCATAAGCTACAGATAATACTAGAAACAGAATACTGGATTATATTGGAAACACGTCCATGATATATGTGAAAACATGGTATATGATTTTGTGAAATTAAAGAAGTAGAAATACAAAATAATATAAATATCATGTGGATACAATTATGGTTATGCAAGATCTAAAGTTTACATTTTCTCAAGAAAAGGGTTACAAGTTATCAAAACTCCTAAACTGTACAGAGTTTTTTTTCAAGACTATGAAATATATTCTAAAATATACACTTAATAAGACTGTAAGATCATAAAAATATTGGTGAAATGTCTTTCATATTGCATTTTAAATACTAAGCAATAAATCATAGGATCTTTTAAAATGTGTCTATGAGTCACTAGGCAAGAGTGATTTTTCAAGATGCTTTTTTTTTTTGTTTCAGTTAAAATTAAAATCCATGCTGTTTAATCCTTGGAGTCAATTTGTAATTAAGGGGATTTGATGAGAGACCAGGCGCTGAATTAATGATAAAATTTAATATCTGTTTTAATGCATCAACATAACAGAAAAACTAACCAACACTGAACAACACAATAAACTCATTTTGGTACAGAAGGCAAACTACAGCTATGTTAATTTGTGAGTAATTCATTTTCTTTAATAAAGTATACATGCTCAAGGTCGGTAGATGCATTACTAAAAACTATATGTCTAGGAAAAAACTCATGTCAAATATGTTTCTAGAAAAAAGATTTGCTTGGTACAGGAAACTAGATTGTTAAAATAGTTAATTTTATTGAGAATTTTGTGTAATCTCTAATGAAAGATTTAACTGCTTTCCATCATCATGTCTCATATCAGAAACATTTTTACTTAGTAGCCAAAGTAAATTAACTATATTTGATAATCTAAAGTTTGTTTTTTAAATATAAATTTTTTATTTTGAAAGAACATGTAATTTTTAAAAAATCCATCAAAACAAATTTCATAGCATTTTAAATAAATATCTGGATTTTGAACTATATTTTTCAGTTTTAGTACACAATTCAATTCACAAGACAATATGTCCAAATTATTTCAAATTACTTTAAGGTACAAACTTGTGTAGAATCTGGTTACTGAAAACACTAAAAATGAGAGAGAAAAATTTCATTTTGCCAGCATTACTTCTTTTTTAATTTTTTTTTTTTAATGTTTATTTTTGAGAGGGAGAGACAGAGTGCAAGCAGGGGAGGGGCAAAGAGAGAGGAAGACACAGAATCTGAAGCAGCTCCAGGCTCTGAGCTGTCAGCATGGGGCCAGACAGAGGGCTTATACCCACAAACCGTGAGATCATGAGCTGAGCCGAAGTCAGATACTCAACCGACTGTGCTACCCAGGCGCCCCGGCCAGCATTCTTTATGTAGCTTCATCTAACTTACCCTTAAAATCCAAGTAAGAACTTTAAAAAGACATAAAACTGATAATGCTACCAAAATACTAATATCAAGCCAGTGAAAACTGGACAGAACTAAAAAGCACCGTTGGTAGGAAACAAACCTTATTTTCAGAAACAAAAATCCAAACATATTATTTTCACAAACAAATTGGGAAATATTTTGTCGCTAATTTGCTTTCAAACACCAAGTCTATGTCAGCAAGTTTTCAAATCCAGGGTAAGATTTTCCAATTCAGAGTGCTTTGGGTATGGCCCAGATTTATTATTCAGTTAATATTCTTTTAATAATTCTAATACATGCCTTTGTCAAGAATCATTAACCTGTACTCATTACCTAACAAACTGTCAAGAGGACCCTTATTGCTTTTAAAGGTACCCTGGGAGGCTCAGTCGTGGTTCGTGGGTTCAAGCCCCATGTCAGGCTCTGTGCTCAGAGCCTAGAGCCTGGAGCCTGCTCCAGATTCTGTATCTCTCTCTCTCTCTCTCTCTCTCTCTGCCCCTCATCTGCTCACACTCTGTCTCTGTCTCTCAAAATAAATAAATGTTAAAAAAAACTAAGAATAAAGGTGCCCTGGGTACTGTTTCCAACAATGTATCATACATATCTGCTCTTCTATGTCTTGGCCACTGTAATACCAAAACTCAATAGGTTAGGAAAAAAAGGATGGAGATGATGAGGTGAGAGCAGAAGGCAAAGGGGAAAGTGGAACTTAAGGTACTATTCATGTGACAGAGATAGGAAGGGCCTGGAGGAAATCCTGGGACCACTGAGCTTCTCACATACTCAATTTATTTTCAAATCAGTGCTCATTTTGATATTAAAACATTTCATTCTACCACCCAAATACCTCTCCAGTTTGGTGACAAGAGAATTGTAGCCAAACTGAAGACAGGATGAGTAGATATTAGCTGGGCAAAGGAGGGAGGGCAATAGGTGATGTAGGGCATTTCAATCAGAGGAAATACTAGGTCCAAAGACAAGGTGATACAAAGACTTGAAAAGGGTTCCAAGATCTATCTAAAGCCAGCTCACGTAATGATAAATCTGCCAAAGATTCAGTCTCCTACTGAAAGCTTATGTCTTCATTCAAGTATTCATTTTGATTTTTTTTTTTGGCATTTTACAAAATGCATAAGACAGGAAAGCATGCAATGTAATTTTGTATTTCTATAATTATGTATGAAAATAAAATCTCACATTCCTAAAATAATAGTATGAAATTCAAAATTAGAAAAACATTGGCATTCATTGTTGAGAGCAATTAAATGTAAGAATTCACAAGTACTGCACTTGTGGTTTGCCGCTGATAATCTCCACAGAAGTTTCCCACAGAAATTCAGTATTCCTTCCATGTAAGAGGTTATGGATCACAGTGGTTTTATCTGAACAGCATCAATTTTTATTGTGTCTTGATGGACTTGATGAACTTACACAGGCTTTGATGATTTGGCTATACCTGGTGCTGTAAATCCACAGAACCACCCTTCAGCATAACTGTTTCTTTCAGAGAGCCTGTAATGAATGCTGTCATAGCAATTCTCCATTTAGTATGCAAAGACTGTAAACCTGGTCTAGCTGACAGTCTTGTGTGTTGTAAGGAAAGGCACTCTCGCAAGTAAAACTGTACTGTGTGGAAAACAAAGTCTGGCATTGGAACGGAATGCTGTTAGGAACCAGTGCAGAATTTCTCTCCACTTCCTTTGCTCAGAATTTTGTGTATTTTAATGCTTTGGCTCTAACTTTTGATCTTATTTGATTTTTCTGTAGCATTTGACACGGTTAGCCATTCCCTTCATGACTCTACCCTGAATTGTATCATAACACAACCTGTTGGTCATCTTATCTTTCTACTTCTTCTCTACTTTCTACTATCTCCTCTGTGAATCACTTATTTTTGTGCACCAAGAGTAAAATGCTGGAAATCACTATTGCTCCATTTAGTTCACTTCTAAATGTGACTTCTGAGTATTCCCATACATTTCAATAATCTGAACTACAACATGTACAAGATCTGGCATCATTCTCTCCCTTCTCTAACTAATTTCCTGCCACTGTATTTCTATGTGTCATGTATGCATGAAGTGACATATTGGTAAGTTACTCTACTTTTATTCAAAATGAAATCATAACAATATAGAGGAAAAAAGAAGGCCGGGAATCACTGGCTTCCAATGGTACATGACCCTTCCTATTCAATTTAAACTTGTCAAGGCCACACTTTAAAAAAGAAATTTATGCTATTCATTAAGCTAGTAATATTGGCATCAAATTGTCACAGCCGAAACAATCTTAAAAAAGAAAAACAAAGTGGGAATTTGAATAATTTTTAAAATCAAGAAAACAATGACAAATCAAATCCAAGAGTTTATTCAGGGAATTGTTCAATATCAAGAACTCAATAAAATTTATTATATGCACTGATAAAAACTTAAAAAAACATTCTAGAAAGAAACTACTTAAATATGAAATAATAGTATTTACTAAAACCCAATAGTAGGGATGATGCTAATACCTAGGATCCAGAAAGTTACATTTTTTTAAATGTTTATTTATTTTTGAGAGACAGAGAGAGTGCAAGATGGGGGGGGGGGAAGGGCAGAGAGAGAGGGAGACACAGATCTGAAGCAGGCTCCAGGCTCCAAGCTGTCAGCACACAGCCTGATGCGGGGCTCCAATTCAGAAACCGTGAGATCATGACCTGAGCTGAAGTCCAAAGCTTAACCAACTGAGCCACCCAGTTTTTGTCAAACTCTGATCTTCTACCTAAGTCTAAGAAACCACTGATCTGTTCTCCATCATAATGATTTTGTCACTTTGGGACTGTTATATAATTGAGATCACATAGATATAACATAACCCTTTGCTATTGGCTTTTCCCATTCAGCATAATGAGAACCATCAAAGGCACTGCAGGTATCAATAAGTTGCTCTTTTTTATTGCTGAGTCATAGTTGATTGCATGGATGTTGATCCACTGACCCCCTAATGGATATCTAGCTTTCTTTCTAGTTTTGGGCAATAACAAAAAAAGTTGCTATGAACATTTCTGTACAAGATTTTTGTGAACATAAACTTTCATTTCTCTGGGTAAGACTGAGGAGTGCAATAGTTTGGGTTACATGTTAAATGTGGCAAACTATCCCAGAGTGGCTGTAATAATTTTATATTGCCACCAGTAGTATGTAAGAGATTCAGTTTCTGCACATCTTGTCAACATCTGTGTGTGTGTGTGTGTGTGTTTCTTGTTTTTTGGGTTTTTTTTTTTCTTTTTTTTTGAGAGAGAGAGTGTGAGTGGGTAAAGGGGCAAGGGAGAGAAAGAATCTTAAGTAGGTTCCACACTCAGCACAGAGCCTGATGCGGGGTTCAATTCCACAACCCTGGGATCATGACCTGGACTGAAATCAAGAGTTGGATGCTCAACAGACTGAGTTACCTGGGCACCCCTGTATTTTTCATTTAGCCATTGTATAGATGTGACATGGTATTTCATTGTGGTTTTAATGGATGCATAAAATTTAAAAGAGAAATTCAATTTTAAAAAGTTTTAAAAATAATAACATTAAAGTGCAAGGTTTTGGGGTCCTTGTCAAATATTCTGTCACAAATATTTTAACCCTGAAAATGAGTCTAGGAATTTGAATTTAAATGTTCATTCTGTTATTCAAGTACTCTACTTCTAGAAATCTATCTTGAAGAAATACCATACAGTCTTTAAAATTTTAACTTACATGTATCCTTTCTCAGGAAACTATTAGAAAGTGTGCTCCATCAAAATGAAAAAGTCAAGCAAGAAAAAAAATGAGATACAGGAAACAGGTGATCTAACATAGGAGAAATTAAAGGTAGCCACAGAATGACACTGGAGGTAGGTTCCAAGACTAGTAATGTCTTATATAGAATAATCAGTTCAGATCCTCAAACAAAAAAATAGTTTTAGGTCACCTGAAATATTTGAAGGTATTAAGATATTTTTATTTAGTAGACAGGGTACAGATGTACTAGTGATAGATGTACATTATACAAACAAAAAAATCCAAACCATAATTCTGAGGAAGACATACTACTGAAAAAGAAAGGAAATGTGGCTTTATAAGAACTGTGAAGAGTGAAGTATTTTTATCCTACTTGCAGGCTAACAAATTAGCCTGCCAGTTTCATGCATACTGGCAGAAGACAAGAATTCTGCATTACAAAGAACTTTACTCAGACACAGCACAAACAGCAGAAGCTTCCTGTTTGTATCGGGGTCTCTGCCCTGCAACTCCCATGGGGGCAATGTGGAGGGGAACAGTTATATACTGCACACACAGCGGGACTGCATTACAGCTAAGGAACTCCAAACTTAGGGAAGCCAAATCTTTTATAATATGCTGCTAGCAAACCTGCCTGACCTTTGCTTCCGAGGGAGACATTGTTTTTTTTACATTGGACAGTAAACAAATCTGCCCTCTGCTACAGAGGGAGACACTATCTCTATCTTCCAAGGCTGTTTGCTAAGCAAATATTCTCTAGAACATATTTCAGAACAAAGGTCAATTGTGCCTCTGCTCACAGACATGTAGAAATACCAAAAAACCCATGGGAGGACTGTCACCCAGTTGATTTAGAGGGTCACAACCAGCACTAATCTAAGAGAAAGCTAAATCTTCATCTTTATAGTAGGAAGTCAATTAATAATAACAAAAAATGAAAACTAGTATAAGATATTCATTTAGAAATTTAGAAATAGAGTGCAAATACAGAAGGAACAGCTGAAAGAGTTGAGAGTGATTTTTTTCTGCGGAGCAGAAATCAGGAGAGATAAGGAGGCTGACTGTTATGGTTTTATTAGAACCCTTATAGAATCATTTGGCTTTTAAAACGATTTGCATTACTAAAACTAAAAATTTGAAAAAATAATCAAAATTTGTTTGCTAAGCTACAGTTAAATATTAAAATACACAAATTTTAAAATACACAGCATACTAAAATACACAAAAATATTTTTCACAGTGCTGTTCATAAAATACAAAGCTACAAAAAACCTAAATATTTAATACTAAGGGAAGAGTTAGTTATGGTGCATCCATACATTGCAAATTACGTCATACATTAAGGTGATATTTATAGAGTAAGTAAACTGGAGAATGCTTATGAAGTGTTAAGTAGGGAAAGCTGGATACTAAATTGCATGTGTAGTACTAATTCACTTAAGAGATACTTATTCAATGCCTACTATATGTACTTGTAGGAGATCCAGCCAGAGCTGGTTTTCAGCTGCTATGCATAGATACAACCATACAAACTGTTAAGAGCTGGCATCTGTTACAGTTGGTCAGTATCTCTTACTTACTGTCAAATATTTTTAATATCATCAATAGATACAGAAGTGTATAAAGTAACCAAAAATCCTTGATCTCATGGAGCAGTTATTTCTACTAAGAAAACAGAATATGAAAATAATAAATAAGTAAATGTATACTTCCTTAGAAGATAAGTACTCTGGAGTAAAAACAGGGAAGAGGATTGAGAAAATGCTTGGGAAGACCTCAATGAAAGGTGGCATTTGAAGAGACTTGAAGGAGTTAAGAAAGTAAGCCATGTGAATATTTGGGGGTGGGGGAGGGGTGGGGCGAGTGATCCTTGGGAGTAGGAACAGAAAGTACAAAAAGACCTTCTGATACGAGGGTGCCTGGTATATTTGTGGAACAGCAAGAAAAGAATGTGACTGGGGCGCCTGGGTGGCGCAGTCGGTTAAGCGTCCGACTTCAGCCAGGTCACGATCTCACGTTCCGTGAGTTCGAGCCCCGCGTCAGGCTCTGGGCTGATGGCTCAGAGCCTGGAGCCTGTTTCCGATTCTGTGTCTCCCTCTCTCTCTGCCCCTCGCCCGTTCATGCTCTGTCTCTCTCTGTCCCAAAAATAAATAAAAACGTTGAAAAAAAAAATTAAAAAAAAAAAAAAAAAGAAAGGAATGTGACTAAGCGAAGGATGGTGACAAGGAGGAAACTGAGGTCCAGATCAAGAGGTCTTGTAGGTTTATCTTCAGAGTGAAATGGCAGCCACTGAAATGTTCTTGGCAGAGGAGTAATATAATCTAATTTATATTTTAATAGGAATATCCTGGAGGCTGTGTTGAGAATAGAGGAGAGCAAGGATGGAAATAAGAAACCATTAGTAGGCTTTTGTAAAAATCCAGGCAAGAGATGATGGAGGCCTGAAAGACAGTAGTAGCAGTGGAAGTGATGAGAAGTGACCGAATTCTTGACATGCATCAAAAGTAGAGCCATAAGAATTTGTTTACAGATGGAATGTGGAATGTAAGAAAGAGAAATCAAGCCTAACTCTAGGATTTTGTCTGCTTCTCTCTGCCCCTCCCCCAATCACGCTCTCTCTGTCTCTCTCTCAAAAATAAACACGAAAAAAATAAATAAATAAAATAAATGATTTCAACTAGGACAGATTAAAACTGGTTTCTAATTTAAAAAACTTACTGATTATATATTGAGTTCAATCATGTGCTAAATTCCAAGAGAAGAGCAACATGAAAAAGCTATGATCCCGTATGCTTAAGAAATTTTTGATTTAGAGATGACATGTAAACAACCAACTAATATTAGAGACAGAATTAAATAACATAAAAAAGTAAAGACCAGAGGAATTAAAAAACATGACATGTTTAGGAAGTAGTGGGGGGATGGTTGGGGTTTATCAAGACTACAAAGAGAAATGGTAAAAAAAAAAAAAAAAAGAAAGAAAGAAAAAGAAAGTAAAACACAAAGTAAAAGAATACAAAAACACTAATTCAAAGGGATACAAGCATATCTGTGTTTATTGCAGCATTATTTACAATAGCCAAACTATGGAAGCAGCCTAACTGACCACCAACAGATGAGTGGATAAAGATGTAGCGTGTACATATATATAATGGAACATTATTCAGCCATAAGAAAGAATATCTTGCCATTTGGAACAATACAGATGGAGTTATAGAGTATAACGCTATAAGTCAGGCTGAGAACGACAAATACCATATAATCTCACTCATAGTGGAATTTAAGAAACAAAAGAGCAAAAGAAACAAAAAAAAAAAAAAGAGAAAGTGAGAGAGAGAGAGAGAGAGAGAGAGAGAGAGAGAGAGAGAGAAACCAAGAAATAATAGAGAACTGATGGTTACCAGAGGGGAAGTAGGTAGAAAGATGGGTTAAATGTGTGATGGGGATTAAGGAGTGCACTTGTGATGAGCACAGGGTGATGTATGGAATTGTTGAATTGCCAATTATGGAAATGTTGACTATAACAATGTATGTTAACTAACTGGAATTAACATAAAAACTTTAAAAACTTAAAAAAAATAAAAAAGACAGAAAGGAAGAAAAAGAAAAGAGAAAGAAAGAAAAAGAAAGAAAGAAAGACGGAAAATAAAACGCAGGCTAAAATTGTAGTGCAGAATCTTAAATTCCGCACTTCGGAGGTTTGGATTATATGCTATACGTAATAGAAAGCAACTGAAATTTTTTATTTATCTGACCATTATTTTACTCTTGCCCTTGACAGTTACTTTTCTCTCTGTATTTTTAAGGAACTATTCCCATTGCTGCGTTCTGGGTATTTAAGATATTATTCCATCATTACTATTGAGAAGTCAGTGAGTCTAAATGCCATTTCTTTGTTAAATATCTTTTTTTTTTTAATGTTTTGGCTGTTCTTTATTTTTTTTTTCTTTTAGAGAGAGTGCACAAGAAGGGGAGAGGGGCAAGGGAGAGAGAGAGAGAGAGACAGACAGACAGACAGACAGACCAAGCTCCACACTCAGTGCAGATCCCAATGCGGGGTTCAATTCCATGACTCTGGGATCACGACCTGAGCCAAAATCAAGGGTTGGTCGCTCAACTGACTGAGCCACCCAGGTGCCCCAAATAGGTCTTTTCTAATGGTTGTTTTTAAGAGCTTTAACTTTCACGTTCTGTAGTTTCTTCTAATTTATCATACGTAGAATTGATTTGGTATTCCTAGATCTGAGGCTTGTGTCACTTGACAATTCTGGGAGATACTCAGTCATGATTTCTTTGTATCTTGCCTTTCCCTGTTCCCTATATTATCTACTCTAGAATTCCAAATAGATTTTAGATCTTTTCACTCTATCTTTTGTGTCTTTTAACATTTTATATTTTTCTTTCTGGCTTCCATTTCCATACTTGGTTTAGATATATCTTCCAGTTCATTAACAGTTTCTTAACATTGTGTTAAACCTATTTGCTGTTTAAATTTTTTTATCAATTTCTGTAAATTCAATCTCATTTGGCTTTCCAAATTCACTTGATCATTTTTAGCTACTTTCCTTGCTCTTATTTTTAAGCATCTCTTTTTAAAGATACTACTTAAACATTTGTATTATATTGTGTGACTGATAATTAGAATACCTAAACTATTTGTTGTTTTAGTATATGATTCTGCTGCCTTATGTTTTTACTAACTTTCATTAGAAGTGCCTTCTTCTCTTATGTGTTTTTTGATAGCTCTGGGTCTTTGAAATTTTATCTATAAGAAATATTAGAGGCTAATTGGAAGGTAATTTGCTTTGGTCTGTTGTCTATGGGTCCTGCCAGGGTAGGACTACTTCAGTTAAATCCTCAGCTTTTAGAGTTACACAGATAGCAAGAATTCAGGCAACCTGTGTGGTTCTAAAACCTGCCTTAAAGCTGGCCAAGGATGATGAATTCTGAGCAATTTCCTCTCCTCCACAGTCAAGAAAGTCAAATTCCTTTGTTACCTTATTTTGTATGAAGGGCTTGACTCTTGTTCACCTAAACACTAATGGTGTGGCCATTATGATACCAGCTTCAAGAGAGGGTATCTCATTACACTCTCTGGCTTAAACAGGCTCCAGGCTCTGCCTCTTGTTTGTCTTGCCCTTGAAACCATTAAAATGGAAAATTCACCGAGGTCTGACAAATGCTCTCAGAGTAAAAGACAACTTCAGGCAATCACTTACTTCTCATGTCCCCTGCTCTCATTTCTACTTTGCTTTAGGTCTTTGTAAATTCCTTATCTTCCTGTCTTTTCTATAATGTTGTTGTAAAATATACTTAAAATATACATTTTAGTCATCCTTTTTCATTGTTTTTATAAGGGTCATTCAGGGTCATTGTTGAAAATGCAAGACAATGAAAGTTTTTGAGTAGTGAAGTGTCCCTTCTGTTTTAGAATGATGGCTAATGAAAGTAACAACTGGTTAGAGAGGTGAGAAACCAAGGACAGAAAAGTTAGGAGGGTACAGGCATACTTTGGAAATATTGTATTTGGAAATATTCTAGACACCTGCAATAAAGTGAATATTGCAATAGGGCGAGTCAAATGAATTTTTTAATTTCCCAGCACATATAAGCATTATGTTTTCACTATACTATAGTCTATTAAATGTGCAATAGCATTGTGTCTAAAAAAACGCAATGTGTATCCCTTAATTAAAAAAAACTTTATTGGTAAAAAACACTAACCATCATCTGATCTTAGTGAGTTGTAATCACTTATCACAGATCACCACAACAAATATAATTCTAATGAAAAAATTTGAAATATTGCACAAAAATTATCAAATGTGACACAGAGACAAAAAGTTGAAAAAAATGGCACCAAAAGACTTGCTTGGGATACAGAGGTGCCACAAACCTTCAATGTGAAGAAAATGTATTATCTGTAAAGTGCAATAAAATGAAGCACCATAAAATGAGATATACTTGTAGTATTATTATCTAGATCATGAATTTGACATAGGGTAGGGGTAGGACAATAAAAATAGAAAGGAAAATAGGAGAGAAATCATTGTTGCAGAATTGACAGGACTGAATGTCTGACTGCTTTGTGGTGGATGACAGCCTAAAAGAACATGAAGGTTATGTCAATTATATTAACCTACGTGTCTAAGGAGTATGGTAGTATCATTAATTAATAGATGTTAATTGATCAATTTGGAAATAAATAACAGAAAACTATTAAGTGACTTAAAATATAAGGTATATCTATTACCAGAAAAAGAAATCAGGGTATAGGTGCTTAATGGTCTCAAAGTAGCTCATTGGCTAAGGGGCTCAATAATGTTAATGGCCAGCTTCTGGTGTTTTCTTCATGGCTATAAGATGGTTGATGTAGTTCCAGGCAGCAGTAAGTGTTTAAGGTAATAAGATGCCTGCTGTATCAGTCCTACATGAAGGAAACAAAAACTTTTCCAGAGACACTCCAACTTCTCTCTACCCTGTTGAATTCCTCTTATGTCATATTAGCAAAAAGAAAGGCTGAGAAAGTGTTTAACTTCTCCTGGTTCTATAGTAAAGACAAACAAAGGAGAATATGATTGGGAATAAATGTTAAGTCATACAGTCAATAGTGTTAGACTCAGGTCCTGACTTCTTTCTGGGGAGAAAAGACTTAGGGAGTCAAATTAGGGATTTGTTTTCAAACTTGTTGTGGTTAAGGAAACATTAAGATATCCAAGTGGAAGGGCAGACGAGATAGTCATTAAGATATAAATAACAGGTGATAGTGTAGGAATGGATGAAATTAGAAGAAACAAGTCTACAATAAAAGAAACTCCAAATGTTGGCGAGATAGTGGAGAAACAAATCAAATTCATTACTGGTAGGAATGAAAAATAGTACAGCTACTCTGGAAGATAGTTTGGTAGTTTCTTCCAAAACTAAACATTCTTATCATACAACCCAGCAATTGAGTCCTTGGTATTTCTCCATATGAGCTGAAAATTTTATGTCCACAAACAATTCTGCAAATGGATGTTTATAGAAACTTTCATACTTCATTTTCATTTCATATTCAAAGTTGCCAAATTCTGGAAGCAAGCAAGATGTCCTTCAGTAGGTGAGTAGATAAATAAACTGTGGTACATCGAGAAAATGGAATACTAAACACTAAAAAGACATGAGCTATGAAGCCATCAAAAAATATAGAGAAAGTTTAAATGAATACATAATGTATGATTCCAACTAAATGACATTCTGGAAAAGGAAAAACTACGGAGACCATAAAAAGATTAATGGGTGGCAGATATTGGGAGGAGAGAAAAATAAATAGGTAGAACACAGAGGATTTCTAGAGTGAAACTCTTCTATATGATACTGCAGCAGTAGATACATGTAATGTACCTTTGTTAAAATCTGTAAAATGTACAGCACTAAGAGTGACCCTTAATGTAAACTGTGGACTGTGGGCAAAACTGATATAGATTCATGGAGTGTAACAAATATACAAATATGGAGCTGGATGCTGAGGGCATTTACATGTGTGAAGGCAGGAGGTATGTGGGAACTCTGCACTCTCTGCTTAATTTTGTTGCCAATCTACAACTGCCCTAAAAAAAAAATAAATGAATAAAGATTTTTTTTTAAGAATAATAAGGGACTTATCACACAACTTGGGAACAGGTAGAAAAAGAGGCACCAACTAAAGAACACCATTCGAAGAACAAAAATGATATAGCAATAGAGAACCACAGGAAAGTATTTCAAAAGGGCAGGGCCAACAAAATTGAAATGTGTTCTAGTTACACTGACTGGGATGCTGAGTAGAATAAAGAATAAGTTTCACAGGTTTAATCACCAGAGGTCATTTATAATCTAAGAAAGAATGGCTTTCAATGGAATTACAGTGGAGAACTCCAATTGTAGGAAGTGAAAGACATATGATAAAGAAGGCAAATAAATAAAATGAAAGAGGAAAAGAAGGCAGTATACATGAAATTTCTCAATAAGTTTGATGTCTGCATATTTATGGCTGATCTAAATTTATTTAAAAATATTAAATATCCAAAATTGTGTTCCTCAAGAAACCAATTTCCTCACATAAATGGATAAAATGTACTTTAAATGAGAAAATAAGCTTTTATTAAATTAACTCTTATGCTATAGACTGGTATCAGTATAAATTTAGCCCTTCATCCCATACGTACCAGTGTGTTTTACTTGTTATTAGGGAAAACCGCAAACGCTATAAAATTAGGGGGAAATTCCATCTTAGCAAATTTAGCTGGTATAATCCCATGCTACTTTAAAAATAATGTATATGATCACCAAATAACCAATTTTATCCTCTACCACCAGAACTAATTTAGAAAGAATTCCCAGGTTATCAGAATAAACAAAGATTTATTATTTGAACAGCACTATAATATTAAAAAGTATTTCTTTGTATGATAATCATGTATTTGCCTTAATCTACTGGAAAGTCCTATATAATGTATGACCATTAACTTGGATTTTTCCCAAACATATCACTAGGACTGTTTCCTTTATGAATTTCAGTATTACACAATTAAATAAAGCATAAATTTTTCAGCTCTCATCCTAATCAAATTTACCTTTTACTGATATCAATAACAGTACTTTTTATAATAAAATACTAGAAATATTATTGACTGACTGAAGGTCCCTAGAGACAGTGACTCTTTTAAAAAATTTCTCCCTAAAGCTTATTTACATAGTAACTAAATATTGAATGAGTTAACAAACACAAAAATAATTGTAAGTGTGCCATAAAAGATAGGCATACTGCTGAGAAAGTACACAAACAACTGATTCATTAGACAGCTTGATAATAAACTTATTATTCAGAACTTATATGGCAACTTGAAGATACAGAATGCAACACCCAAAGCACCAAAAACAGAACAAAATCCCTAGAAGGTAAGAATAATTTTAAAAAATGATTCAGAATAAAGCAGATATATAATATAAATTCAAGGTTTCTCATGAGAAAATTGGCATAAAATAACTAAAAAAAGGATTCAAACGTAGCTTTGTTTATATATTGTTTTATATAGTCCATAATTTATACAGATTTCTATTTTATAGGGGTTTTGTTTTGGGTTTAAATTTCCAGGGTTTTTTTTGTTCTATATCTTACCTTCTAATTTTAATAACCTCTTAGAAATGTACATTTCTTTTTCTCCACAGATAGCAGGTGCCATTTAATTCAATTTATTTTTTATATATTTATTTTATTTATTTTTTATATGAAATTTATTGTCAAATTGGTTTCTCTACAACACCCAGTGCTCATCCCAACAGGTGCCCTCCTCAATTTAACATAAATACACAACAAAAAATCCAGAAGAAAGACTATGGTATTATTATGTACTTAACAGACTAGAATTTTAATTTTAGGTCTGTTTTACATAAGAATAGCCATATCATACATGGCACATGAAATCTGTCCCCTGATGCTGATAATAAATTGGCATATATAATGTAAGCTGCCTTTAAAACAATCCTTCTTTTGATTTGCAAGTATACACTGGAAAAAATGATTATACTAAATTTTACTCAAATAATGTTAAATTCCTTGGTGTAATTAAAAAATGACCAAGAATCTAAATTTCTTTTCTTTTCCCCTTATTGCTCTAGTCTATCTATGAATTTGAGAGAAAAGAGGAGAAAGTGCATTAAACAATGACAACAAAGTTATCATAGGCTCCTAATTACTCACTGAGAATTTCAAAATGAAGCTAAATACATTTACAGAAAAATCTGACTTCAACCAAACTTCACTCTTTTTGACAGACTAAAATATTTTCCACTTCAAAATGTCACCATTTTTCTAATTTTGGTAGATAATCCTGGCTTAGTGAGTTATCCTGCTAATGCTGTAATACTCTCCTGCAAACTGTAGCAAAAAGAGAATTTAAGAAAACAAAGTACAATTTTCTTGATAGCATATTTTTTCTTACTGCACAATCATGACAATGATGAATCTTTTCTGTTTCCTATAGATGTGGTTTTGTTTTTATTTTTAAGCAGTTAATGAGAATGTAAGCACCTTGAGGGCAGGAACCACTACTGTGTCATAGGTACTATGCTAGGAATTGGGACAAAAATGAAAAAGGAGAATGGAAAGTCATAAGTACAATAAGAAAAAAATATATAATTAGTAGAATAAAAACGATGTTGGATCTATTTTCATGATTATTGGATCTATACTAAAATGAAACAGAACCTCTTATCATGAAATGTACACTTGTTTCAAGTTCTGGTACACTATCTTCTTCCTTTTTTTTTTTTTTTTTTTGTAATAAGTAACATTTTAAGTACTATTTCAATTCCCAAATATATTCACATACCCTTCAGGGAGAGTCACTTCTGTGAGTTAATAATATTACAAGATTAGTGTAATAAATATTGATGTGAAGAAAAGGCTCATGGTTTAATTTTTTTTCTTTTATAGTGTGGCCACTTTTTATTAACTACAAAAGGTAAAAATGTAAAATCAGAAACAGAATGAACCCAAAGTACTAATATACCACCACTCAAAATTCAGAAAATATGTTGTTTTCATGTACACATAACATGAAATAAAATAATACCATAACAGAAGGGTGCTGTATCTGTGTTTAAAGAAGGGGTTGTTGGCAAACACCACAGCTCACTTCTGCGGAAATGTACACAACTGATATATGCAGCACAGAAAGCTGGCACCAAGGGCTTACAACCTTAATTTGCCTGTAAGAAGGAACAGAGATTTACCTTCAGAGCACGTTCTTGATTGTTTTCAGCAGTCAGATGTCTCATGTTGTTTGCTGAAGTCTGGTTCTGCTCTTTCAGATGATGAAGCTCCTGCTCTAGCCGTTTGCACTGCCACAAGGGAAGAATCCCATTAAGTAAAGGAGTTATAGCATTTTTTTTTCAAACAAGCCATATGAATTAATGTAAATAATACCACTGCAATCACTAAAAGACAAGGTATCTTTCGCAATAAGAATATTAAGTTAAAAGTAATGATGAATAAGAACAAAATAATATTGTTTATAGTACTCTGGCAATTCAATTGCAATTATCTTTTATTAATCTAAATATTACCATGAGTTAGAAAAATACTTTGTGCTTTCATAAAATTAAGATCAAACTACATTTAAAATTATTTTCTTCATTGATCAAATGGTTTTTATTAGGTATCTCTTGGTTGAATAAAAACATCTAAAAATCACATGGGGTTCTAAGTAAACCTCAATATGGTATTCTGTATGAATTTTTATTAATTTTTTTAAAATAGCAATTATAAAATACATATTAAGAGGTTTTCCAGATTTTTAGAAATATCTAAGGAAACAATTGTGTAAGGAAGAAAGTAGTAACTATAGTGCTATAGGTTTGGAAACAACTAAGGAAACAAATGTTTTTCATTTCTATTTTGGCTAAACCTTATTTTTAAGTAAAACAAGTGATAACAAATATGAAATGACATTCTGACCTACAGGAAATATATGAGAATATAAGTAAAAAAAAAGAAATTATAAATAAAAGCATAAACGGGCAAATATGTTAAAAAATAATTGAACTATGACATTTGAATACAAGATCTTCATATAAATATATCGAACATTTTACACAATAATTATAAAGTGATGTGCTGTAATTCAGGACCATATCAAGATACATGGGGGGATTAGCTAAAGGAATAAAGTACTAAAGCCATCTTTCAGGAAAAAAGTTAAAAAATCACTCCTTAATTTATCTATTTGTAAGTTAGAATATTTAAGGGATGCCTGGCTGGCTCAGTTGGATAGAACATGGGACTCTTGGTTGTGATTTTGAGCCTCACGCTGGAAGTAGACATTACTAAAAAATTAAACTTAAAAAAATTAGGATATTTAAGTAACAACCAGTAAGTAAATACCTATACAAAGTTAATTCTAGATTAGTTGACAAGTGGCTAGTTGTCCTAATGAATTAAAAATCATTATTACAAAATAATCAAGATACAGTCATAATCCAATTTGGCATCTAACATTGATTTTTTTTGCCTCTGACCTCTATAATATTTAGTCCATATCAGTATTTCTCAAGCCTTAGTAATATACAAATCTTTTTATATTTTTTATTTTTTTAAGTTTGTGTATTTATTTTGAGAGCATGCATGCACACAGGTGCACGTGAGCAGGAGAGGGGCAGAGAGAGGAAGAGATTTACAAGCAGGCTCCGTGCTATCAGTGCAGAGAGCAGGGCTTTGATCCCATGAACTGTGAGATCATGACCCTAACCAAAATCAAGAGTTGTGATGCTTAACCGACTAAGCCACCCAGGCGCCCCACAAATCCTTTTAAAAGAAATGTCATACCAAACTGCTGATATTGACTTAAATTATAGAATGATGTTTTACAATACAACATTGAATATACATGCCTCATGCATATATAATACAACTGTAAAACCAAAATATATTTATAAATGAAGTAAAATAATCACAAAATCAAGATTTTTAAAATATTAATTTAATTTACCAGATAAAGTTTTGTTGAAATTAAGTTCTGCACATATAGTGCTGACTATATTATAGTCAAATATAATATAGTGGCAGATCATTTCATGTTGCCATGAATATTCCAACATGTGCTGTGTGACAACTTGAATCACTTATCACGTTTTTAAGGGTGCCTGGGTGGCTCAGTCAGTTAAGCATCCAACTCTTGATTTCGGCTCATCTCATGATCTCATGGTTCATGGGATCAAGCCCCACTTTGGGCTCTGTGTGACAGCATGGAGCCTGCTTGAGATTCTCGCTCTCTCTCTCTCTCTCTCTCTCTCTGCTCCTACCCCACTCACTCTCTCTCTCAAAATAAATAAATAAGATTTTAAAAAATTACTTACCACATTTTAAAAATGATTTGAATGAAACCTTTGTGACATTACATCATTTGGCCTTCATTTGGAAGGGACACATGATTTACACATGATTTATATCTGTCCCATTTTGCCTGTAACAATTCAAATATTTGCTCATAAATGCAACCAAAACATAAATGTTTTGTGAAGACACAAATCATGAGGCATGAAAACGAGTAAGACATAGCAGTGAGCATCACAATCCAGCAGAAGTATTCTTTACTAGAATTAACCTCTACATTTTCAATTGATTTTAATACAAAATTATTACATATTAAGTACTTAAACGGAATGACTATGACTTATGAATTTACAAATGTGGGGGAGATAATTTTGGCTATGGGATAAAAGAATGTCTCATGGAGCTGATGACATCTGAGTTGGGCTTATTCGGGGAACATGATTTTATAAGTTGAATGAAGAAAAAGAGGAAGAACACAGGAGGAAAGGGAGAAATGTCAAGGGTGTGCTTGAAGAAAGTGAGAAATCATGGTCACAAGTTGACCACCTATTTAAGTAAGGAAGTAAGTAGGAAATCAGAAATAACCCAGGGATAGAGACTTCTTTCCTACTTACATAATACACAAAATATGAAACACTGTAGTCAAACAGAGAAGTATAACTTAAGAACAATAAAGCTACTGTTGACCTGAGGGCATTTATCCACATTGCATACTTGGGCTCAGTTTCCATGGCCATGAAGTACAAGAGGGATAGAAGATAAGGCCCAGGGACCACTCAAACTAGCAAGTGTCCTAAAGGACTACACTTTCAAGTTGTTTAGTTATCCTCCCTACTTTAATGAACGAAAAGAAAGAAGACAAATGCTAGAGAAAATGCATGTTGCTACATCAAGTATTACATAACATCTTCCATGGTTTTAGAGTTTCATTTTGAACTAGCATAATTAAAAATAATACTTTCCCTGATCATATTCTGCCAAATATTAATATTCTTAAAAGTTCTAATGAATAAATTGAGACTTAGGAGATTTCTTATATCTTTTAAACTTAAAAAACATTTTTTTAATTGAACTTAAGTAAATGCTATCTGTATACCGTTACAGTGCCCTTGGGAACTAGGGCTCACATCAAATGAGACGAAAATAAAGATGAAAGATAAAATACGTAAAAAACCTTTTAGTTCAGAAATTGAACTGAAGAATCAGTATGAGGATACAAAGGGTTTTACCTTTAAAAAATATGTGTGTTTGTGTATTTCCTAGTTCTGCCCATTGAAAAAGATAGAAATAACAGGAAATCCGGTAGCAATGAGTACTTTTAGCACCTACCCTATGAGTTTCAAGTACCATTTCCTACTAAAAATATAGGACTCCATGGATATATGGCTGACTCCAGGTCTGGGACAAGAAATATACAATATGATCCAAGAACACATGTTCTTAGCAGAAGTTTTGCATTAATCAGGACTAAGAAATTATCAAAGAGACTCAGAAAGCACTCAGTAGAAAACATGAAAAGCTCTCCTGTAGCTAAAGAGACAATATGATCACCAATAGGGATAGTAAGTGAAATATATTGTAACACACAGAATATGTTTAAATTATTAAATTTATAATTACAATAAAATTTTTAAAAAACTAATTAGCACTGTGGGGGAATTTATAAGCCAAGAATTTATCTACCCTTTCTTATATAAACTTTACCACTGGGTAGTCAAAGAATAGATAAGAAAATGGCTATGGAAGCATCCAAGCTAATAAAAAAAAAAGGAGTATTAGAATATCACAATTTTGAAGTCATTAATAAACTAAGAGATACTAATATACTGAGATCATTAATAGACCACTGAGACCTGTTAATAACTCACGTAGTTCTTTCACAAACCAACATGTATTCCCAGATAAAACACAAAACTACCTGTAAAGCAGTCTTGGTAACAAACAGTAATCTAAATCTAATCAAGCCTATAGATACTTACAGAGAAGAGAGGAATACATTAAATGACACTGCAGAGATGCAATCAATAAACTGGGAAACTACAAGAAAACAGACTCAATGTGTTTAAAAAATAAACTCCAAGGACAAAAAGAGATAGAAAGGGAATCTATAAATTAAAAATAGTGTTAAGAGTCAATTCAGTCATTTGCAATGTGTAATTCTTATTAAATACAGATTCAAACAAAGAAGAAAGTTATGATATTTATGGAATGACTGGAATTTGAAAACTGATCAGATGGTTCACAATACTCTTTGTTAATATTTTTGTTGTGATAATGATACTGTGGTTATAAGCAACAGTTCATATCTTTTAGAAATACACAATGTAAGGAGCGCCTGGGTGGTTCAGTTGGTTAAGAGTCCAACTTTCAGTTTCAGCTCAGGTCATGATCTCACAGTTCAGATCAGGTCATGATCTTCACGAACTCAGGTCATGAGTTTGAGCTCTGTGGAGGGCTCTGGGAGAGCCTGCTGGGATCCTCTCTCTCCCTCTCTCTCCGCCCCTCTCCTCATTCACTCTCTCTTTCTCTCAAAATGAATACACTTAAAAAAAGAAAAAAGAAATACACAATAAAAGTTACAGATAAAAAGGATATTATATCTGGTATTTCCTTCAAAATAACATGAGAAAGAATAAATGAGAGGGGGATAGAGATAAAAAAAAGATGGACAGCTGTAGCATGGTAAAAATATCTCAGGGGCTCAGAGATTCTGTGGTCTGTAGGTTCACTGATAAGAAAAAAAGGATTAAAATTTTCTCTATAAACAAACAATTAATTCTACAGTGCGAGTGAACTAAACATATAAAATATAAAAATTGTTATAAAAACATAAAAAATATAAAAATTTATAAAAATTATCATAAAATGATTTGGCCCATTTTTAATACAAGATCTGTTTTCAGCAGTAATTTCCTTTTACTTGCTGTTGTAAATAATGAAGAATTATATCAAGCAGATAATACATTGTTTCACACTGTTTTACTCTATGTGCTCTTTCCGAAAGATTAATATGCCTTAAGTTTTTAACAAAAAGTTTTCTAATATTGTATAAGTTTTTAACAGCTCCCGTTTCTCCTGTACAATCTGCTTTCAGTCACGGACCATTCTGACTGCATACAATCAAACGTCACTCCACTTGGATGCTATACAATTCTTTCTTTTGCAGACAAAAAATAACAACAGACTCTTCCAGTCAAAACAGACGCTACACTTTGGTGTCAATGTGAATTATGTACTTTGAACTGCAGATGTTTGGAAGCACTTAGGACTATATAAATAAGTTTTTATTCTTCTTAATTTAGAACAATCTTTAAAAATCACTTCATTTTAGATTTCAAAACAGTAACTAGAATGCTTTTGTTTCATTGCAATAACTTGGAATAAAGAGTTTTCAAATTCAAAGGGTAACTTGTTTCTTTAAAGCCTCGGAAAAATATCAGTAACAGTTTAAATCAATATTTATATGATGCTCAGAGGTATTAAGTTTAAAAATACCAAAGATTAAAAAAGAAAAACAAAAATTAGGTGAATGAGACTCTAAAGCCACATGTACTATAGCTGATATGTGTGTATATACAAACATGCACACACACATATTTAAAAACATATATTCAGTAAATATTCACTGAGCCTCCATTAGACAAGATACAAGCACCCACCAGGCAACATGCCACACAATGACATATTTCTACAAATTTGTACATATATATCTTAATTACATATATTCATTTCAAAAACACCATAAGAAAGTAAATAACTAGGGATTTAGTAACAAACACAGTAATTTTTAGTCCTTTTAAACTATTGAGTTATTTAAAAAAAGATTAAAGAAACATTTTTTTTCTTAATGTTTATTTTTGAGAGAGAGACAGAGACAGAGTGTGAGCAAGGGAGGGGCAGAGAGAGAAGGACACACAGAATCTGAAGCAGGCTCCAGGACCCCGAGCTATCAGCACAGAGCCTGACATGGGGTTTGAACTCACAAACTGCGAGATCATGACCTGAGCCAAAGTCGGATGCTTACTGAGTGAGCCACCCAGACACTCCAAGAAACATTTTAAACAACAAAGTAAAAGGATTAGTAAAGATGACAATTATCTTAGAGGTATCCACATGTATGCAGGAATCTATTTAGTATGCTGTTATTAAAATACTATTTTTGTAATACTCTTTAAGTTTATTATGTGAGTTGCATTCATGAAAAGCTTTTCATCTGAAAAATCATAGTTTGCATCTCTATTTCAGAATAAAGGTTACTATACATACTATTAATCAACTCTTACAATGTACATATATTTTCATTTTCCTTGGCTAAATACCTAGAAATGGAATTGTTACGTCACAGAGTAGATATTGTTCCACTACATAAGAAACTGCCAAGCAGTTTTCAAAACTGGTTGTACCATCTTCTCCTCCCATTAGCAGTGGATCAGAATTTTGGTTGCTGACAACCTCACCAATAACTGTTGTGTCTGTCTTTTAAATTTCAGATGCCATAATTCATGTGATGTAGTATCACATTTAAATTTGTGTTTCCCTGTTCACAAATTATAATCTTTCCATGTGTTCATTGGACATTTGTGAATTTTCTGCCCATTTTTAGGGGAGACTGTTTATCTTCTTATGATCTATTTGAGGGAATTATTTAAACATACTTAATATTTAAGTCTTGTGTCAGATACATGAACTGCAAATATTTTCTCCCATGCTGTGGCTTATCTTTTCATTTTCTTAAAGTTGGCCTTTGATGATATCCTTAATGTTGTTAAAGGCACATTTATCAATTTTTGCATTATGGTTAGAGCTATTTCTGTCCTTTCTGAAATGCTCCCCTCACTCAGTGTAATAAAGATATTTTCCTCAAGTTTTAGCTTTCTTGCTTAGGTCTACAGTCCTCCTTGACTTTAATTTTGATTACAGCATGGAGAGTCAAGACTCCTTTTAGTTCCGAACTGATACCCAGCTGTTGCACCACTATTTGTTGTCTTATCTTTCCTCAATGGACTAAACTGATGCCCTGGTCTAAAATCAAGTGAGCCCCACAAGCAAAAGAATGAACTTAGACAACTTGCTTAAGACATACAGAAAAATTAATTTAAAACTGATCACAAAACTAACTGTAAAAGCCAAAACCATAAAAATCTTAGGAGAAAACACCTTAGGAGTAATTTATCTTAGGATAAAAAATTTAGGAGTAAATCTTAGTGACACTATATTAAGCATAACCTTCTGAGCCTTCAAGTGACAAAAAGTATAAAATGAACTTCACAATAAAAAAAACTTTTGTGCCCCATATGATATCGTTAAGAACGTGAAAAAATTTACACATAATATATGTGGTAAATAGTTTGTATGTATGATATATAAAAAAACTCTTACAACTCAGTAACACAAAGAATAATCACATAAATAATGGGCAAAGGATCAGAATAGAAACATTTCTCTAAAGAACATATACAATGGCTAATAAACACAAAAACAGACAAGACAACATCATTAGTCATTAGGGAAAAACAAATCAAAGTCACAATGACAGTGACCTCTGCAAAAGGGTGTAGGATGACGCTCCAGGCCCAAGTTCCCCAGTGGAAATAAAAAGTAAGCAACGTATGAGCCAAGCTTTATGGGAATTCTAGAAACCAGTTAAGGATCAGCAGCAACCAAATGAACCCTCAGCCAAGAAAAAGATACTCTCAAATTAGTAGGAGATTTTGTGGCATTTTTACTTGCCCCTCCTGGACTGTCCCCCCTGGCACATCACAGAGATGTCAGTTGCAAGCAGGCTGTCCAATTCCCAGTTCCTTCTTTGGATAAGACAAAAAAATGGGACTTTTTTTCCAACATTCTGGCTTGTCTACAGGTGGTCCAAGGGACTTGTTTCTGCCTTGTCTGATTGTGGAGTACTGATGGGAAGAATGGCATAGTTTGGATATCAGGTTGGAAGTTGCTGAAAGCAACAGTGGATACCGTGATGAATGAGTACTATAGAAGAAATGTAGAGCTTTAGGTGTCTGCAGTCAAGAAATTATTAGCAGAAGACTACAACAGATATCCAAGGACCTGCAAAGAAGCAAGTATGAGACTCTAAGGGAAATTAGGACATTTAGAGCAGCCAAGTAAAGGGAAGAACTGAGAAAAAGGCATACATAGGCCCAGGGAAGATGCATGTCTAGAAAAGGCCCAAGAAGAACTTGAGCCATCACACTACTCTCATTAGTCAAAGTCTCCTGTATAGAGTCAGTCCATAAAGACTGGGAGATGTGGATATTTGTTCAAATGCCCAATTTCCAACAATAAAAAAAAATGAGAAGGCATACAAAGAAAGAGGGAATCATGGCCAATTTGAAGGAACAAAGTGAATCAAACTTACTGAATAGAGACTTTAAATGGCTGTCTTAAGTATGCTCAATGAGGTAGAGGAGAACATGAACATAAAATTAATATCAGGACAGCAATCTATGAATAAAATGAGGATATCAACAAATTAACACAATTATTTAAAAAAAACCAGACAATCTAGAACTGAAAAACACAATATCTACATTGAAAAATTCATTAGAGGGGTTCAACAGCAGACTCAAACAGGCAGAATTATCAGTGAACTTAAAGTTAATTTGAAATTACTGAGTCTGAGGAGCAAAAAATAAAATAAAATAAAGTAAGATAAGACAAGATGATAAAATAAAATAAAAGAAAATAAAAGAAAATAAAATAAAAGAAAGAAAAGTGAATAGAGTCAAAGGGATTTACAGTCCCATCAAGTGGACTTATTAGGGGATTCAAAGAAAGTGAAGAGGGAGAGAAAGGGGGCAAAGAGTTCATTTGAAAAAATAATGGCTGGGGGCGCCTAGGTGGCGCAGTCGGTTAAGCGTCCGACTTCAGCCAGGTCACGATCTCGCGGTCCGTGAGTTCGAGCCCCGCGTCAGGCTCTGGGCTGATGGCTCGGAGCCTGGAGCCTGTTTCCGATTCTGTGTCTCCCTCTCTCTCTGCCCCTCCCCCGTTCATGCTCTCTCTCTGTCCCAAAAATAAATAAACGTCGAAAAAAAAAATTAAAAAAAAAATAAAATAATGGCTGAATTTTTCCCAAATTTGAGAAAATATAGGATATAAAAATACCAGAAACTCAACTCCAAGTAGGATAAATCTAGAGAGACTCGTACATTATAATCAAGCCATTGAAAGTCAAAAACAAAGAGAATCTTGGAAGCATCAAGAGAAAAAGAACTTTTCATGCAGAAGGGACCCTTAATAAAATTACTAGCAGATTTCTCAGGAGAAACCTTGCAGGCCAGAAAGCAGTGGGATGCGCAGACTGCTGAATGGAAAAAAAGCCCAATACTGTGTCAAATAAGAACTCTATATCTAGCAAAAACGTCCTTCAAAAATGAGGACGACATTAAGACATTCTCAGATTAACAAAAACTGAGGGAGTTCCTTAACATTAAACCTGCCCTAACAAGAAATGCTAAAAGGAGTCCTTCAAGATGAAAAAAAGGACACTAGACAGTAAATAAAAAGCCATATGAAATTATAAAGTTCGCCACTAAAGGTAAATATATGGACAAATATAAACATTAGTATTATTGTAATTTTTGGTTTATAAACATACTATTTATTCTTGTATAGAATTTAAAGACAAAAGCATAAAAATAATTATAAATCTATGTTAATGAGTGTATGATATGTAAAAATATAATTTGTGACAACATAAATTGGGGAGGCAGAGATATAAAAGAGTATAATTGTTATGTGATTGAAGTTATCAGTTTAAAATAAATTGCTATAAGTTTTAGGATATTTTATGCAATCCCATGGCAAACCACAAAAATCTCTACAGAATTATACACAATAGGAAATGAGAGGGAATGAAAGCACATCACTATAGAAATATCAACTGAAAACAAAGGAAGGCAGTAGGGAGGAAGCACAGATTGAAGAAACTGCAAATCACATAGTGAACAATGAACAAAAGACCAACAGGAAGTCCTTCTCTATCAGTAATTACTTTAAATGTAACTATTAAATTCTTCAAAGGACAGAATGGAAACAACAACAACAACAACAACAACAACAACAACACCCCAACAGGATGTATGGTCTGCTATAGACTCAATTTAAATCTAAGGACACGCAATGGCTTAAACTGAAAAGATGGAAAAAGATATTTCATGCAAGCAGTAGCCAAAAAAAGAACAGGAGTTGCTATTAATAGTATCAGGCAAATAGACTTTAAGTCAAAAGCTGTTAGAAAGAAGGACACTTTATAATGATATAAGGGTCAATTCACCAATCACCAATAAAACATGACATATACAGTTTTTACATATGCTGATTTCAAAACTTATACAAAGCTACAATAATCAGAAGAGTGTAGTACTGGCATAAAGACAGACATGTAAACCACGGAATAGAAAGCTCAGGAATATAAACTCTTGTAAATATGGTCAAATAATTTCTTATAAGGGTTACGACCATTCGGTGGAGGAAAGGACAGTGTTTTCAAGAAATGGTATTGGGAAGATTAGTTTTCCACATGCAAAATAATAAAGTTGAACACTTACTTTACAGCATATACAAAAATTAACGCAAAATGCCTCAAATATCTAAATAATGTATGAGCTAAAATTATACAACTCTTAGCCAAAAAGATAAGGGAAAAGCTTCATGACATTGGTTTGGCAATGATTTCCTGAATATGACACCAAAAACACAGGCAACAAAAGACAGATAAACTCGACTACATCAAAATTCAAAACGTTTGTACATCAAAGAACACAATCAAAAGAATGAAAAGGCACCACATAGAACAGATGAAAATATTAGTAAATCATATATCTAATAAATGGTTAATATATAGAATATATAAAGAACTCCTATAACACAAAAACAAAAAAAATACATCTTACTAATAAATAGGCAAAGAATATGAGTAGACATTTCTCCAAATAAGACATACAGATGGCCAATAAACATATGTAAAGATGTCTACCCTCAGTAATCATTACAAACAAATACCACAATAATACATTATCTCACACTCATTATAATAGCTATTATAAAATAAAGAGAAAATAACAGGTGTTGCTGAGGATATGGAGACATTGGAAGACTTGTGTACTGCTCCTGAGTATATAAAATGGCATAGCCATTGTGGATAACAGTGTTGCGGTTCCTCAAAAAAGTAAAAACAGAATAATCACACAATGCAGCAATTCCACTTCTGGGTATATGCTTAGAAGCGCTGAAAGCTGGATCTCAGAATGTTTCTTCACCCATGTTCCTAGCAGCATTGTTCGCTATAACCACAGGTAGAGGTAACCCAAATATCCACTGATTGATTAGTAAACACAATGTGGTATATATACACAATGGAATATTATTTAGCCTTAAAATGGAAGGAAATTCTGACACACTGTACATTGATGACATTATGCTAAGTGAAATAAACCAGTAACAAAAAGACAAAATGGTAGCTCACCAAAATGTCAGACATTGTTACCATATGATCTAAAAATTCTATTGCCAGGTATACACCCAAAAGAAAAAGCAAATATATATCTACACTAAATTTGTAAATGGATGTTCACGGTATCATTATTCACAATAAACACAAAATAGAAACAACTCAAATGTCCATGAACTGATCAATGGTTAAACAAAATGTGGTATATCCATACAAATATTATTTGGCAATTTAAAAAGTATAATTTGGCAAAAAAATACTAATACATGTTACCACATGGATGAACTTTAAATGCATTATGTAAAGTGAAAGAGGCTAGTCACACAAAAAACACATATTGTATGATTCCCCTATATAAAAGAATAGGCAAATCTATAGGGACAGATAGCAGATTACTGGTTGCCTAGGGCTAGGGGAGGGGTATTGGGGTGTGTGTACAGGGTTTCTTTTGGGATTAAAATATTCTAAAATTGCAAGAATACACAACTCTGTAAATACAATAAAAAATACTGAATCATACACTAAATGTGTGAATAGCATGAACATCTCAATAAAGCTATTAAAAATGCAAAAAAAATAAATGATTATATATGAGTAGTTCTATTTCTGGGCTGTCTACACTGTCCCACTGATTTGTATATGCACAAGACATATTGTAGTTTTTGAATAATAACTACAAGACTTCAAGACTTATTTGAGTAATAAGTCTTTTTTTTTTTTTTTAAAGTTTTTTTTTTTTTCAACGTTTATTTATTTTTGGGACAGAGAGAGACAGAGCATGAACGGGGGAGGGGCAGAGAGAGAGGGAGACACAGAATGGGAAACAGGCTCCAGGCTCTGAGCCATCAGCCCAGAGCCTGACGCGGGGCTCGAACTCCCGGACCGCGAGATCGTGACCTGGCTGAAGTCGGACGCTTAACCGACTGCGCCACCCAGGCGCCCCAATAAGTCTTGAAATCAGGTAGTATGAATGCTTCAAATTCCTATTTTTACAATACTTTTTTGAGTATTCTAGGTCATTTATATTTCCATGAAATTTTCAAAATTGGGTTGTCAATTTTTCTAAGTCTTTAAAAAAATTTTTTTTAATGTTTATTTATTTTTGAGACTGAGAGAGACAGAGTGTGAGTGTGGGAGGGGCAGAGAGAGGAAGACACAGAAACTAAAGCAGGCTCCAGGCTGAGCTGTCAGCACAGAGCCTGACACAGGGCTCAAACTCACAAACCATGAGATCATGATTTGAGCCGAAGTCATACGCTCAACCGACTGAGCCACCCAGGCACCCCTAAAAGTTTTATAACCTAGATGAAATGGACAAATCTGGAAAAGCACAACTTAGTAAAACTTACACAAGTAATTGAAATAGTGAATAACTAATTTTGGTAAATTGTTTCTCAACTTATTTGTCCATTTCATATAAGTCATCAAATTCATTACCATGAAATTCTCCATAATACTGTACCCTTTCATAAATGTAGAATTTGTACTTATATCCTTCCATTCATTCTTGATACTACAAATCTGAGTTTTCCTTTTCAGTTTTTTAAGTTTTTATTTAAATTCCAGTTAGTTAACTAACATACAGTGTAATATTAGTTTCAGATCTACAATTTAGTGATTTAATACTTCCATACAACACCTGGTGATCATCACAAGTGCACTCGTTAATCCCCATCACCTATTTAATCCATCCCCCCATCTGCTTCCCCTTTAGTAATATTCAGTTTGTTTTCTATAGTTAAGAGTCTGTTTCTTGGTTTGCCTCTCTCTTTTCCCCCTATGCTCAGTTGTTCATTAAATTCCACATATGAGCAAAATCATATCACATTTGTCTTTCTCTGACACATTTCCTTGCTCACTGTTACTAGAACGTATATATTTGACTAATCTTCAGAAAAAAGTCACTTTGGCTTACTTTTCTCTGTTGTCTTTCTTTCATATTTCTTTTACATTTATTTTATTTTTGTTCTTTATACTTACTTTGTGTTTAGTTTGCTTATCTTTTTAATCTTTAAGATGGAAACTTAAATCACTGATTGTGGATGATTCTTCTCATAACATAAATATTTAAAGCTATATAATTTCTCTGGCAGACTGCTTTAGCTACGTCTCGAAATTTTGATATGTATTATCTCATAATTTTAAATTTGTAGTATTTTTCTAATTCACTTTTCTCTACTTACACTGACTCTTGGATTTTTTTCTTAAAGGGCACTATTCAATTTCTAAATATTTAGATATTCTAGATCTTGTTACACTGGAGTTCAATTCTCTGATCTTTCACTTTTCTGTAAAATAGTTCTGCTACATTTTACATGGTTTTACTTGATTTTTGAAGGATATTTTCACTATATATATACTTCTGGGTTGACAGTTTTTGGTTTTGTCTTTTCATTTCACTCCTTTAAAGGTTATGGCCATTGTCTCCTTACTCTCATTATTTCTGATAAGAAGTCAGCCATCATTCGCAGGAATGTTCCATGTATGTATCAGTGCCCATCCTTGAGGTTGCTTTCAAGATTTTCTCTTTTAAATAGGTTTTCATCAGTTTGATTCTGATGAGCCTAAGTAAAAATTTCTTTGTATTTATTTTTCTTGGTGTCCACTGAGCTTCTTGATCTAGAAGATTGTTTTTACCAAATTTGAAAAATCTTCTGAAATTCTTTTTTCAAATATTTATTCTTTTTTCTCTCTTCTTTAGGGATTTCTGTGGCACACTTGTTAGACTGATTGATGTTGTCCCACAGATCATCAAGGTTGTGTTCTTTTACTTTCATTTTTTTCTCTTTACTTCAGGTTGGGTAATTTCTACTGATCTGTCTTCACGTTCACTAATCTTTTATTGTACAGTCTCTGAACTGGTCAGTTTGTCCACTGAGTTTTTCACTTCAGATGTTGCCATTTTAGTTTTACAATTAGGTTCTTCCTAGACTTGGTTTCCTTGCTGATATTTCCCATCAGTTCACTCATTAGGATCATCTTTCCTTTCAGTCTCTGAAGAAATATAATATGTATACTTTAAACACTTTGCAATTTCTGACATATTAATGTCTCGAGATTTGTTTCTATTGACTACATTTTCTCTAGAATGTGCCTCACATTTTCCTGATTCTAGGATTTCCTGCTTCTAGTTGTACGCTACATATTGTGGATGGTCCATGGTAAGATACCTAACATATGCACAGTTACCACTCATTTAATAACATCTGCAAATTTCAGGTAATACTTAGACTTAATACTTAGATCAAATACTTAGAGTTAAATTTCTTTTTCTTTACTGTAGCAAGACCACTGTTGTGTTTGGTTGGGCTCTATCTTCCTGAGTCAGGAAGGGTGACTTTAGACATAATGCCAGGGGAATCATCGAGTTCACTCTGTGCATTCTTGTGCAACCTGTTGTTCCTACATTTTTTTCCAATTGTTTTTTGAAGCATGGCAAGATTGGTAATAATTATACTGGCAAGAAGCCTCTATCATTTTTCAAGAGAACAAAAGCAATTTTTCCTATTGAGAGAAAAGTTGTTGCAATACAGAAACTGAATGGTAAATTTCATTTGTTTCAAGCTGACTTAACACTCTTTTCTAATTTCCTATAACTTTCAATATATCTTTTCTAGTATCCGTAAATCTGAATTCCTAGAATAGTTAGTAGGAAATGGAATTATGTACACAAATTCCTAAACACTTCCTTAGCAGTGAAATTTTCCTCCAGGGTATACCACAATATGCTAGTGATAATAATTACTAAATTTGAGAAAATTAAAAGTAAATTAGTAAGTCTTTAATTATATAACATCTAAACAAATTGCTAGAAATTGCTAACCTACTAAATGTAGTTAGTCTGAAAAAGAGTTAGTAAAGACTGCTAACTTACCAAATGTAGTTAGTCTACCAAAGAAGAGAGTTATTAAATCACCATTTTCAGATTTTATTTAGAACACATTTAGAAATGATTCCTATGATTTGAGCTGGTAATAGGAACTAAAGGAGTTTAAAAAAAATCAATATATTGCAGATGTTTGTTCCATTTTAGCCCTTTAAATGTAACTAACACTTCCCTGAACACAAAAGAAGGCCAGCACTAACTTACCACTTGGCCACTCAACATACCCCTCTGTGATCTCTCTTTCCTAGCATTCGCAGCTAATTCTCTGGCTATGTATTATGGCACCTTGATCTGGGAGTAAAAAAAGGGAAGGGTAGGATGATAAATCCAAGGAAGTAATTTAAGCAGATTACCAAAAAATGAAGTAGGGCCCAAAATAAAAGATAAAAGCCACCATAGTTCCTTGATTTCAGTAGTAGTTACTGTTCTGGAGAGAGGAAATCTTTTCACCATGCCCACATCTTCTCAGGATCTCAATCCATTAGGGCCTAACAAGAAGAAAATGGCAATCTAAACACAAAATGTTATTAATATCTGATATCTAATGTATAACTTCAGTTGAATTAGAAATATGTTTGTATAAAATTTAAGAATACTTGGTTGGTAGTTTCCAGATGATCAGGATGGTGACCTAAAATCTTAAATAGATTTGAGATCATATAATTTTATTAGTTTAATTAAAAGTTGCAATTCATTAAGAACACTTCATCTTCAGGGGCACCTGGGTGGCTCAGTCAGTTAAGTGTTCAATTTCGGCTCAGGTCATGATCCCGTGGTTTGTGAGTTTGAGCCCTGCATCTGGCTCTGTGCTGACAGGTCAGAGTCTGGAGCCTGCTGGGCATAGAGAGATGACTATGCCCCTCCCACATTTGTACTCTATTACTTTCTCACTCAAAAATAAATAAAACGTTGGGGCACCTGGGTGGCTCAGTTGGTTAAGCATCCGACTTCTACTTAGGTCATGATTTCATGGTTCGTGGGTTTGAGCCCTATGTTGGGCTCTATGCTGACAGCTTAGAACCTGTAGCCTGTTTGGATTCTTTGTCCCCCTCTCTTTGCCCCTCCCCTGCTCGTGCTTTGTCTCTCTCTCTCAAAGATGAATAAACATTAAAAAAAATTTTTTTAATAAAATGTTAAAACTTTTTAAAATAAAATTAAAAAAACACTTCCTCTTCGATTTCAATATTTCTATAACTGTCCTAAATTTTTGCCTTGATATTAATTATTTCAGAAAAGTATTGCTGTAGTTTAAAATGAATAACTGGGAAGTAATTAAAATCTGTATTTTATAACTAATTAATATAATTATAAAATTACTACATAAAAGAAGTCTGATCTAAGCTTAGTTTCTTTAATCTCTTCAGTTCTATAGAGACATTTATTTCTAAGATGATGACTTTACTTCTCTAGCTAATGCCACAGCTAGGATATGGTATTTTGATCCTTTTTGTACAGTTATAACCTTGTAATGCTGAATCCTGTAGTTAGCTAATAGTCAGGAAAACAAAATTCGGTAAATAATACCATTGTAATGAGTTGGTTCTTAAGTAAACTTCAATGGATTTTCTCAAAATCCATAAACAAACAACAGTATAACCTAAATGTTAAGTTGGCAGTTATTGCACAAAAGGACAGAGATGCGTTTTATACTATTGTAAATCACAAAGTAGAGATCAGGAAATAGTAGTCACTGGATGATAGCCACATTTTAATAGTTTATTAAGCTCTTTTTCAGTTATTGCGTTCCTAGAATTACAGATGCCTCTTCTTGGCTTGCAAACTTTTGTTTGTTTGCTATTATAAATGTTGTAATCTCACTAGAGCTGTCAGTTACTTACGGGTTCATTCTTAATATTCTTATAAAATGTGTTGCTCAAACATTTTAAAATCCTAACAGAAGCCACTCCAATTTCCAAGATTAAAATAGGAGAAAAATTAGAAAAAAGTATGACAAATAAAAGTATCAACAAGTTTAATATTCTTTGAAAGATAAGGCTTTAATTACCTTGAATATGTAAATATGATAACAAGTGTTCTTCATAGGAAACCAGTAAATACTTGTGGACTGATTTATTGAATATTGTCACAAAAGCTTTGGAAACTTGGGACAATTCTCAGGACACTTCCTCATTGTTCAATGAAGTCTATAATTTATACCTTTTGTTTTTTTTTAATTCCTAAACGTTCTTGTAATTGTTTTAATGACATGTATTTGTAAGGTCAAGAACATTATCCAAATGCAGTGATTAACTGGAGAACAATCTCAGTGAAGAATGGTCTACTATATTCAACTCACTCAAATCAATGAAAACTCTAATTTTCTGTTGGCTTAGCTCTTTCTCTTATCTACCCTCCTTATACTTTCGTCATCTGTGGCCTTTGGACGTATCTTTTCATTACCAAGATACTTCTATACAATCTTAAACTTAATCCCTTTATTTTTTCAGCTCAATATAAAAACCACCTTACTTCCAGTGATGCGTCTCTGTGAACCCTCTTTAGTAGAGTGTATTCCTTCTTTCACATACTATTACTTCAGAGGTAGGAAGAAGGGATTTGCATTTTTCTGCTTAACTGTCATTTCCAGGCCACTAATCCACTAAACAATCCTTTCAATTTTTGAAGTTTCTGTTATCCAATTGGAGTGTGTGATCCAAGGGGCTAGTGCTGGTCTGAAACTGATAGTGCCATGAAGGCAGTACTAAACTTCAGAGGAGGCAATTAAACATTTTATAGAAATTCACAGAGCAAATGTGTGGCTGTTTGAACCCAATAACAAAAAAAGTATGGTTGAATTTTCCATGTCTATTTGCTTTTTCATTTTTTGGTACTTAATTTTTATTAGTTATAAAAAGTGATAACACATTGGAAAATATATTTTTTTTAAATTGGTCCTTCACCACAGATAGTTTGAGAAGGACTAATTTACGTGACTTGCTTTCTCAACTGCACCACTGTGATCTGACAACCAAGGTTACTTTCCCACATTTTAAAAGAAACTATCTTGTCAATATTTTAGAGAAAAGCAAGGGTCACCCACATAAAACTCTTGCCTCACAATTTCTTGACTCATTTGTTCTAATAATATTTATTTTCAAACAATACCCAAAGCAGTATCTGGTTCTTAGTTCTCTTTAATCTTTAACTCTGAAACTCCACTCTTGGATCAAAAACTTCTATTCTACTTTCTTACTAAAACTGCTCTTTACTGTTGTTACTGGAATAAACACTTTATCTGGATGTGGATTTGCCTTCCCTGAATGCAATGCTTCGGCAAAACAACCATCTGTCAACTTACAGAATGCCATGTGTACCATCACAGTATTCTACATAGCCTTGTTCTGATCAAGATCATTTCACAGCAAATCAGCAAAAGAAGCGTGACAATATTGTAGGTCTACGCTTATGGAATTCACTGACCTTACCATGTTCCCCAACTTCTTGACATAGTTGGCTTGATAAAACAGGAATGGATTTTTGTACACTTGGTTGTAATGTCAGTTAGGTGGCAATATCTTGTGGAACTAGGGCGAAGTTCTCCATGACAGTGTGCATGCTCTAAATCAGGGTATTATACATACTGGCCTTTTCATCCATTGCCAGTATTCATGGGTCAGAGAATTAAGAGGTAAAATGAGAATGGCCTCATTCACTTACTTCTAGTGATCTACCAGCAAAATTTTTGCTTCCCGTCTCTGCAAACAGAGGTCCTGATAATACAGAGTTCTTAGCTCCAAAGGGACAAAAACGTCCACCTAGAGACATAGCAGAAATTCCAGTAAACTGGAAGTTGAAGCACCTGGCTAGCTCAGTCGATAGAGCATGAGACTCTTAAACTGGAAGCTGAAACTGCCACCTGTTTGCTTGGGGCTCCTCATGCCTCTGAATCAGTATGTAAGGAAAGGGGTTACTGTACAGGCTGGGTAAGTGATACTGACTACCAAGGGGAAACTGGGTTGCTACTATACAATGGTGGTAAGGAAGAATATATATCGAATACAGAGATCCTTTAGGGAGATCTTATATTAATCTTATTATATTCATCTATACCTATTGCTATTGAATACATTCTTAAAGATGAGAGTGAAGTAAAGATATAGTCAGATAAATGAGAACTGAATTCAACAACAACAAATGTATATCAGAAAAGAGAAAGGGAGAAAGGAAGAAAGGAGGAGGGAGGGAGGAAGAGAAAAAATGAGAACGAAGAAAATGCTAAAACAAATTCAAGTTAAGGAAAATATGACAAAATGAAATAAATGAAACAAATGAAACTTTGAGATTCTTACAATTTAACTATGTGGTGTGTTTATTATAGTCCCAAGGTTATGCAAAGTACCACAGATTAAAAAACTAAAAATTGTTAAGATGTCAATCCCCCTACCTGCTAAAGATCTAAAGATTCAACACAATCTAATCATAATCCCACCAGGATTTTTATGGAAACTGATTATCTGATTTTAATATTTATAGGAAAAAGCAAAGAGTCTATAATAACTAAAATAAGCTTTAAAAAGTACATTGAAAAGGCTTCCAATGCCTGATATCAAAAGATACAGCAATCAATGCATTGTGGAATTTACATAAGGATAGACAAATAGATCTTTATAATAGTATAGCATGCCCATAAACAAACACATACTTATATGGTCAATTAACTTTCAAAAATTGGCACCAAGGCTATGACGGGGGGGAAAAAAACCCACCTTTTCAACAAATAGTGCCAGAACAACTGAATAGTAACTGGTTAAGGAAATAAACCCCAATCTTTATCTTACACCATATACAATAGTTAATTCAAAGTATCACAGATTAAAAGTAAAAACTAGGGGTGCCTGGGTGGCTCAGTTGGTTAAGTGTCTGACTTTGGCTCAGGTCACGATCTCACAGTTCGTGAGTTTGAGCCTCGCATCAGGCTCTCTGCTGTTGGCGCAGAACCTGGAACCTGCTTCGGATTCTGTGTCTCCCTCTCTCTCTGCCACTTCCAGACTCGTGCTCTGTCTCTCTTCCTCTCTCAAAAATAAATAAATATTAAAAAAATATTTTTAAAGCAAAAAATTAAAATAATAAAACTTATAGATGAAAACATAGGACAATATCTTTGCAAACTTGGGATAAGGTAAGATTTCTTAGACAAGATATATTTAAAAATTAATACATTATTTTTATGGTTTCAGGTTTCACATTTAGGTCCTTAATCCATTTTGAATTATGTCTCCTGAGGCAAAGGAAACAAAAGCAAAGATACACTATTGGGTCTACATCAAGATAAAAAGCTTCTGCACAGAGAAGGGACCAATCAACAAAACTAAAAGGTCATCTAGGGGCGCCTGGGTGGCGCAGTCGGTTAAGTGTCCGACTTCAGCCAGGTCACGATCTCGTGGTCCGGGAGTTTGAGCCCCGCGTCAGGCTCTGGGCTGATGGCTCAGAGCCTGGAGCCTGTTTCCGATTCTGCCCTCTCTCTCTGCCCCTCCCCCGTTCATGCTCTGTCTCTCTCTGTCCCCAAAATAAATAAACGTTGAAAAAAAAATTAAAAAAAAAAATAAAAGGTCATCTACAGTATGGAAGAGGATATTTACAAATGCCATATCCAAAAAAGGGTTGGTATCCAAAAAATATAAAGAACTTATATAACTCAGCACTCCAAAACAAATAATCCAATTAAAAAATGGGCAGAAGATATGAACAGACATTTCTCCAAAGACATCCAGACACATAAGTTCATCATCACTTATCATCATGGAAATGTAAATCAAAATTGCAATGAGATATCACCTCACATCTGTCAGAATGGCTAAAACCAACAACACAAGAAACAAGAGGTGTTGGGGGAGGATGTGGAAAAAACGGAACACTCGTACACTGTTGGTCGGCATGCGCACTGGTGTAGGCCCCCCTGGAAAACAGTATGGAGTTTCCTCCAAAAGTTAAAAATAAAACTACTCTATGATCCAGTAATCACACTAGTGGATTTTTACCCAAAGAATACAAAAACAGTAATTCAGAGGCATACATACACCTTTACATTTACAGCAGTATTATTTACAAAAGCTGAAAGATATGAAAGCAGCCCAAGTGTCCATCGATTGATGAATGGACAAAGAAGAGGTGGTATCCACAACAGAATATTATTCAGCCATAAAAGGAATGGGATCTTGTCATTTGCAATGACGTGAATGGATCCAGGGTATAAGGCTAAGAGAAATAAGTCAGTCTGAGAAAGACAAACATCTTTTGATTTCATTCACATGTGGAATTTAAGAAACAACACAGATGAGCAAGGGGGGGAAAAAAAGAGAAACCAAAAACACAGACTCTTAACTATACAGAACAAACTGATAGTTACCAGAGGAAAGGCAGCTGGGGAATGGGTTAAATAGGTGATTGGGATTAAGGAGTACACTTGTTGTGATGAGCACTGGGTGATATATGGAATCGTTAAGTCACTATATTGTACACCTGAAACTAATATAACACTGTGTGTTAACTGGAATTAAAATAAAAACTTAAAATAAAAAATTGATATATTAGACTTCATTAAAATTTAAAATTGTTGCCTATCAAAATATAGAATTAAGAAAATGAATACACAAGATACAGAATGAGAAACATTAAACAATTTTTTTTTGATATTTATTTTTGAAGGAGAGAGAGAGAGAGCATGAGGGAGAGGGGCAGAGAGAGAGGGAGACACAGAATCCAAAGCAGGCTCCAGGCTCTGAGCTGTCAGCACAGAGCCCTACATGGGGCTCGAACCCGTAAACCATGAGATCATGACCTGAGCTGAAGTTGGAGCCTTAATGGACTGAGCCACCCAGGCGCCCCGAGGAACTATTTTTAATACATATATCTGACAACAGATTTTATCTACAATATGTAAAGAACTCCTACAAATCAATAATAAAAAGTAAAATCACCCAATTAAAAGATAGGCAAAAGAGCTGAACAGATGTTCAAAAAGATATATAAATAGCTAAGAAGCACATGAAAAAGTGTTCAGTATCATTAGTCACTGGGAGATGTAAATTAAAACCAAAATGATACACCACTACACACCTACTATAATAGCTACAATTAGAAATACTGACAACAATGGGGCACCTGGGTGGCTCAGTCGGTTAAGCGGCCGACTTCGGCTCAGGTCATGATCTCACGGTCCGTGAGTTCCAGCCCCACGTCGGGCTCTGTGCTGACAGCTCAGAGCCTGGAGCCTGTTTCAGATTCTGTGTCTCCCTCTCTCTGGCCCTCCCCCGTTCATGCTCTGCCTCTCTCTGTCTCAAAAATAAATAAACGTTAAAAAAAAAAATTTAAAAGAAATACTGACAACACCTGTTGGTGAGCATGTGGAGCAATCAAAACTTCCATAAATAGCTGTTGAGAGTGTGAACTGATTCAGCAACTTTGGTGAAGAATTTGCTTAATTTCTTTTGAAAATAAATACCAACCTTACAACCCAGCAGTTCTACTCTTATCTTAAAAAGAGAGTAATAGCATGTGTCCACAAAAAGACTTGCACAAGAATTCTCATAGTAGTCTTTACCATACTAGACAAACTGACAAATCCAAACATCCATCAACAGAATGAATACAAAGTGAAATACAGAATATTATACAGTGGAATATTACTTACAAAAAAGGAGCGAACTACTGATACAGAGAACAACATGGATAACTATCACAAAATTAATGCTGTCACTGTATAACTGTACTTGTATGAAGTTCTAGAACAAACAGAATAAATGTTGCTTAAAAATGTCAGAAAAGTTGTTTCAGCGAAGCTGAAGAAGGGATAATCGGTAGGGAAGGGAAATAAATGAGGATACTTTCTTGGGTTATGGAAATGTTATACGTATTTGTCAAAACTCATCAAATTGCAGATTTAATATTTATGTTATTTCTGTGTGTTGTTTTATATAAAATCAAAATTGTGAACAAATAAAAAGTAAACATTAACAGTGGAAAAATTCTCAAATTTTCAATGATCACTATACCAAAACAACACACTCACAAAAATCTATAATACACTTATATTTATAGATATATTTATTGAATATGTTTCCAGAAAAATTACAATTTAAAAGTGTATTTTATTATATATTTAACCTTCTTATAAGATCACTACAGTTTTTTACAATAGGATAATATTAATAAGAATTAATATATAAATGTACATTTTTTTCAAGGGATTATAATACTGAAATAGGCTACGAGTAACAATTAAAACCATTTTGCCCTGAATTTTTCAAGGTATTGATATTAAATATTTAAATTAATTCTACGAAGTGGTTTGGGAATCTGATCTTGTGTGATCTCAGAGCTTAGTATTATGACAGATGAGTCAAGTAGCAATTAATCAAACAAACCTGTATGCAAATGTACAAGCACAGCCAGAGTCATTTCCAAAAGAAATATGAAAACCTGCTTTGATACAGCATGTTGACAATGCAAGTTTTAAAGTGTCCAAAAGTAAGTAAGTAAGTAAATAAATAAATAAATAAAGGTCCTAACACTTTGGAGTAAACAGACAAATACTTTCTTGTGAATGATATATTCAGATTTTTACATTCCTCCTTCAGTATCTGTGTGAGCACAGGAGATAAGCTATTTGATTCCATTTACTTTTGTTTTTGAAGATAAAATTTAGCATAAATATAATCCACTAAAATGTTAACGGAAAAAAATCATTACGAAACCAGAGATGTATTAAAAAAACAAAACTGAACCAATTTGAATTTTTGTGCCCAAATGACAGTTCATGAAACCATCAAGTGGTTGTCTAAAGATGCTACTATAAAATTTTGGTTCTCTTTAAAAAGTCAGATGTTTAGAATAAAGAGTCTTCGATGACAAAAAGTTTATAAGACAGGTCCCCCAATACTTAGGAACATACACTAATTACCAAATGTTTCATAATGAGTTAATGGCTTAAATTCACACTATGTGGAATCTTGCTACTAGAGGAACACTGCCTGTTCAGGGAAATCAGGAAGGGTTTACTATTACGCTAAATAACAATATATTGGAAAAATGTCATTATGTACTTAATACAGTCTGTTATATTTTAAAAAGTGTTAGTCATAATGGTAATGAAAATTAACTTTCTGGGAAATAACTTGTTTTTGATCTCTTAAGATGGCAAAGCTATAGTAGAACTCTAGGAGTAATATGCTGATGCATAATCATCATTCTAACCAAATGACCTACAGGAATTAATACAAAGAAAGAATAACGAAACTCTTACACTACTTAAAAAAAAATGAAAACCTTAAAATAAAAATCACACTTAGAGCAAGATACAAAAGAATGAGATAAAAGATACATTTCTTACCTGCAGAAGAATAGAATACACAAATAAATGTTAACATCTTAGATACATTTTGATCCCATACACATGACTTTCTAGAGGAAAGTAAAACTAATTAATGATGTAAAAATATCATTATCAGTGATTTAGTAGGGGGTGGGAACATGGATTAACTAGAAAGAGCATGAGGGAACTTTCTGGGGTGACAATAATGTCCTCCTAGATCTTTTCTGTGGTGGTAGTTACACAGCCGTACACATTTGTCAAAAGTTAGAGAATGTACACTTAATGATTGTATACTTTAGTGTATGTAAGTTTTAAATCAAAAGGAAAAACCTGTAAAAATGTTGAACTCTAGCTAATGATTTCCTATGTTGAAGAATTTAGGGTCCTATGTACTTATGCCTGGATCTACCTGAAATGCATCAACTAAGTGAAATGAATTGATCAACAGAGGGAAGGATGAATAAATGTAGAAATAAATGTAATAAATTACTTTTAGGAAAATATTAACAATGGATTCCAAGTGGTTGGTGAATAAATGTTTGCGGTTAAGGTTCTTATGACTTTGCAATATGTTAGAAATATTTCCTAATAAAATGCTGGCAAAAGTTGAAAGTACAAATGAAAAAGGCTATGACACTACAATACTTAAGTAGAATTTGAAGTAATAAATATAAAAAAGATAACAACATGAATGGAGCTAAAGAATATTATAGATGGAATCATGGTTACCAGAGGGGAGATGGGCTGGGGGATGGGTGAAATAGGTGACTGGGATTAGAGGAATGTACTTGTGATGAGCACTGGGTGATGTATAGAATTGCTGAATCATACTATTGTACACCTGAAACTAATATAACACTGTATGTTAACTTACTGGGATTAAAATAAAAAACTTAAAAAAGATAACAATACACATTTCATAGGAATAGTGAGATACAGTTATCCTAAAAATTTAAGTACATCACCACATGGCTTTAAAAGAACTAAGACAAAAGGTGACAGAATTAAAAAGAGAGATATTCATCCTAATTGTTTGGTAGTTTCTTTTATTTTTATTATTTTTTCAACTTTTTTAAAAAGTAGGCTCCATGTCCAATGTGAGGCTTGAACTCACGACCCCAAGATTAAGAGTCTCATACTTTACCGAATGAGCTAGCCAGACACCCCATCATTTGATAGTTTAAACATGTCTCTCAGAAACTGATAAAACAAGCAACAATAAATCTATAAACATAAAATTCAAATACATGACTAATCTACTTTGCTTAAATAACATATAGATAACACTACATTCAGCCAACTGCAAAATACACAATATTTTAAATACTACATATCTAATAAATAGGGACTGTTTTAGGTCCTAAGGCAGGTATCAACAAGTTTCTAAAGACTGAATCATATAGATTGTTTTCCCACCATGTAATTAAATTCCAACTCAATGACAGAAAGATAATCTCAAATTGCCTCATGTTTAAGTATTAAGCAACACATTTCTAAATGATTCACAAGTGAAGGAAGAAATCACACTTAGAAATTAAAAACAGGGGAACCTGGGTGGCTCAGTCAGTTAAGCGTCCAACTTCAGCTGAGGTCATGATCTCACAGTTTATGGGTTTGAGCCCTGCATCGGGCTCTGTGTTGACAGCTCGGAGCTTGGAGTCTGCTTCGGATTCTGTGTCTTTCTCTCTCTTTGCCCTTTCCCCACTCATGCTCTGTCTGTCTTCTCTCTCTGCCCGCCCCCGCCCCACCACCAAAATAAATACACATTAAAAAAGACAAAAAATAATAAAAAGAAACTAAAAACATATTTTGAGGTATATAGTAATGAGATACAACTTATCAAAATTTGTGTGATACAACTAAAGCAGTACCTGAAGAAAAATTAATAGTTTTCATTGAAAAGACCAAGGAGACTCAAAATTGCTAAAATAACAATCTTCCTTTAATTGATCTTTAGAGTCTATGCAATTCCCATCAAAATAATAGCAGATTTTTTTTTTAATGGAAAATGACAAGCTGAACAAAGGACACAGAATAACTAAGGAAAAACTGAAGAACAACAACACTGGATCCTTACACCATCACAAATCAAGACACAATATAATGCTACAGGAATTAAGACATAGTATAGTATTAGTGCAGGGATAGAAAATTGCACCAACAGAACACAGTCCAGAAAGAAACCCACACATACCCCTATAGCTCACTGGGGACGGGAGAGCAGTACACGATCTTTTTAATACATGATGTTGGGGCCAGTCAACTGGTTTTCCATATAAAGAAAACGATATACCTTGACCATATGAAAATTAATTTGAAACAGATCAAGACCTAAATGTGAAAGCTAAAATAATTAAGCTCCTAAAAAAAAGCATTACAGAGTGTGTTCATTATTGTGGGAATAATAAGGGTTTCTTTCCTTTAAAAAAAATTCTTTTTAATGTTTATTTATTTTTGAGAGAGACAGGAGACAAAGTGCAAGCTGGGGAGGTGCAGAGAGAGAGGGAGACACAGAATCCGAAGCAGACTCCAGGCTTTGAGCTATCAGCACAGAGCCAGATGCAGGGCTTGAACTCATGGACCATGAGATCATGACCCAAGCTGAAGTCGGATGCCCAACTGACTGAGCCACCCAGGTGCCCCACAAGGGTTTCTTAAATAGAACACAAAATGCATTAACCTTAAGAAGAAAAAATGATAAATTTGACTTCCTTAAAATTAAGAACTTTTGTTATCAAAAGACATCAATAAGAATAAAAATGCAAGCCAAAGACTATACAAGTATCTGTACCCAATTTATATAAATCAGTAAGAAAAAAACAGACAACCAAATTTAATACTGGGCAAAAGCCTGGAACAGACACTTCATAAGGGAGGATATCAAAATGGCCACTAATTATAGGAAAAGGTATTCAACATCATTAGTCATTAGAGAAATACAAATTAAAGCCTCAATGCAATAAGACCACATATCCATCAAAATGACAGAAATTAAAATGAATAAAGATACCAAGTGTTGACCCTCACAACTGGAAGCCACTTCCTTACGCTGCTGGTGTAAACTGGTACAACTCTGGGAAAACATTTGGAATTAATTACTAAAGCTAAACCTATGCCAGGCATTCTCCTGTGTATATGCTATATATGAACCACAGGGAATAAATTCTAACATTGACCAAAAAATATGTACAAGAACATCCATAGTATTTCATTCATAATAGGTCAAGATTAGAAACAACCTGTATTTCTATCAACTGGTGCATATGTAAATAAGAGTATAACCATACAATGGAACATAACACTGTAAAGAAAAAGATACACTGTTGATAACTATAACAATACAGATCAACACACAAGAATAACAATGGGTGAAGGAAGTCAGACACAAAAGAGTACATGGCATGATTGCTTTCATATTAAGTTTAAAAACATGCAAAATGACCTATGCTGTTAGAAGAATAGCGATTACTCTTGACAAGAAATTCTGACAGAAAAGACATATGAAGGCATCTCTGGAATGTTGAAATGTTCTTTTAAATATATACAAAACAATATTACATTTCATTGTATTTGGTTTTTCAAATTGTTTTCTTTTTTGTGATGACCACTTTTAAGATTTACTGTTAGCAACTTTCAAATATGCACATTATTAACTATAGTCACCATGTTGTACATTACATTCCCATGACTTCATTATTCTATAATTGGAAATTTGTACCTTTGACTCGCTCATTTCTCTCCCTCCACTCCCCGCTTGTGGCAAACACGATTCTATTCTCCTCAGCTATGAGCTTGATTAATTATCATCGTTGTTTTTTAATTCCACATAAAAGTGAGATCATATGGTATTTGTCATTCTCTGACTTATTTCACTTAGCATAATACCCTCAAGGTCCATGTTGCGGCAAATGGTAAAGATTTCATTCTGTTTTTTTTTTTAACAGCTGACTAGTATTCCATTGTGTATATATATATGTATGCATATATATACACACCATATTTTCTTTACCCATTCATCCACATGGACACTTGTGTCTGTATCTTAGGTATCGAAAATAATGCTGCAATGAACATGGAGATGCATATTTATCTTCCTGAATTAGTGTTTTCATTTTCTTTGAATAAATACCAAGAAGTGGAACTGATGATCATACGGTAGTTCTATTTTTATTTTTTGAGGAACCTCCAAACTATTTTCCATAGCGGCTGCTATGGAAATTTACAATTCCCACCAATTTACATTCCCACCAATAGCACACAGGGTTCCTTTCTCCACATCTTTGCCAACACTTGTTATCTCATGTTTCAGATAACAGCCATTTTAGCAGATGTGAAGTGATATCTCATTGGATTTCATTTGTATTTCCCTGCTGCTTAGTAATGTTGAGCATCTTTTCATGTACCTGTTGGCCATCTCTGTATCTTCTTTGGAAAAATGTCTATCAGATTCCCTGCTCATTTTTTAACTGAATTGGGTTTTCTGCTATTGAGTTTTAGGAGTTCTTTACACATTTTGGATACTAACCCCTTATCAGATACACGATTTGCAAACATTTCCTCCCATTCAGTAGGCTGCCTTTTCCTTTTTGTTGATGACTTTTTTTTTTAAAGTTTATTTATTTGTTATTTTGAGAGACAGAGAGACAGAGACAGAGAGAGAGAGGCAGAGACAGAAAATCTCAGGCAGGCTCCACACTGTCAGTGCAGACCCTGATGTGGGGCTCAAACTCACAAACTATGAGATCATGACGTGAGCCGAAACCAAGAGCCAGCCACCCAACTGACTGAGCCACCCAGGTGGCCCTGTTGATGCTTTTATTTTCTGCAGAAGCTTTTCAGTTTAGTTCCACTCATTTATTTTTGCTTTCGTCGCCAAATCTAAAAACTCATCACCAATACCAGTGTCAAGGAGCTTACACCCTCTATTTTCTTCTAGGAATTTCATGGTTTCAGGTCTTACATGAAAGGCTTTAATCCATTTTGAGTTAGTTTTTATGTATGGCATGTGACAGTAGTTCAGGTTCATTCCTTACAATGTGGCTGTCCAGTTTTCCCAACACTATTTATCGAAGACACTGTCTTTTCTGCACTGTGTTTTCTTGGCTCCTTTAATTGAACATATATGTGTGGGTTTATTTATGGGTTCTCTATTCTACTGAGATTGATCCATCTTGATCTATGTGTCTGTTTTTATGCCAATACCATACTGTTTGGATAACTGTAGCTTGTAAGATAGTTTGAAATCAGGGGCTACAAATGTTCTATATCTTGATCTGAGTGATGCTTTCATGAGTATATATATATGTAAAAATCAATCAAATCTTTCACTTAAGATTTGCACACTTTACTGTGTTATACCTCCATTAAAATTTTTTTTAAATACAAGCTTTAACTTCCATAGTGTTCATATCTATTCCTTTCTGATTTTTGTTTAAACCCTCATTACCTCTTGCATGAATTATTATAGTAGATTCCCAACTGTCTCCTTAGCCTTAGACTTTTAAACTTCAGGAGGTCCACACTGCTTAGAGAATAAAGTCCAAATTCCTTAGCATTTTATTCACCATTTCTATTTATAATTTTTTCTAAGAAGGCAATTTGGAAGTATATACTATTTTAAAATGTTTATAGTCTCTAATCCAGTATTTCCATTTCTAGGACTTTTCCTAAGGAAATAAACATAGATACACATAGAATTTAGCTACAAAAATGTTCACAGTATCAAAAAAATAGAAAAAAAAATAAACACCCTCTCAAACAGCAGATGAGTTTGACAAATCTTAATATATCCACATTATAAAATTACAAGACTATCTGACAAAATATAAAATCAAAGTGAAAAATCTGATTAACTCGTATGTACTGATATAATATGGACTGAAAAAAAAAGACAATCTGTGTATGATTTTTTCTAGGAAATGACTTTACAAGCAAATTTTACCTTCTTGTTTATGCTTTCCAAAATTACCTATAGTTGGAAAAAGTTTGTAAAATTTTTATAATAAGAACTAAGAAAAGTTATTAGAATAGAACAAATATAAATAAGATATCTTAGCAAGATTGACTGGAAAAAAACATGCACAGGCAAATAATTATAGGATAAGACAGGGAAGAAAATTAACAAACTGACAGGGGAAAAAATTAATAAAAATTTTACAGTCACTATAATAAAGAATGTTAAACATGTTTCTTACTCTTCCTGAAAAGTAAAACTCTAAATGTTATGATTTATTTCCTTTTCAAGTATGAACTTTTTATCAAACTTCTAATAACTTACAAATCATTATTTTGTATCTATTATATGTTAGGCACTGTGCCAATCATTAGGGATACAAAGTGACGGCAAACACTAACAATGGAGAGGTTAAGAAACTAGGCTATCCTTTCCTGTTAATATGGAAAGTTAACTTTGATGGTTATTATCAATGGCCAAGATTTTGGTTTTTCACTTCAAGTGGATTTGTTAGTTTAGGCTACACTCCCTAATCTCAGTCTGCTTTCCACAGTGACTTCAGTTCACATAGAATATCATGGGAAGAATTCATAACCAGGCGAGGAATGTACTAATGTGGACTCCTGGACTATGTGATACAATAGAAGAATTCTAATTTCTAAATTATTTATACTTTTTCTTCAAATGTATTCCCTCTCTTTTACTGCTTCTGGATCTGTCTTGATGAATGTGTGTTAAAATATCCCAACATTTAGTTCTTTCCCCCCTCAAATCCATAAAAAAATTACAGAGAAAAATATCTGAAATATATTGACTCCACTAATTGCAATACCTTCAAAATGTTTATTTCAAGGCTCTTTTTCTCTTGACTACCACTCATTACAGCACTCCAAGATGAACAAAGAACTCCAATACATGCACGGAGCAGATTTTTACTGTCCAGGATCCTGCCGACTGTGACTCTTTAGTTTCCTCTTTAAGGGAAACTCTTTAAGGGGCAGTCTGTAGGCCATCACTGTAATGAGTTCCTGGTTCCTCACCCATCACAACCCCAAGCCGGGTTAAAATATCTACAATACCACACTGCATTCGAGATCTGAATATTGCTACAAGAAATCATGCAACTTCCCTGACAGGTTTCACTTCAAATTCATTATCGAATTCTTAAATGGACATTCTGCTCTGCCTGGCACCCTACGTTTCTAAAGTTATGTTCATTTACACACAAACCAAGACAACTGTTTCAAACTATCCTGAAAAGTAAAACTCTAAATGTTATGATTTATTTCCTTTTCAAGTACGAACTTTTTATCAAACTTCTAATACCTTACAAACCTTTATAAATCTTCAGCACCATCTTTTGACCCATCACACTGAGAATCTAAATGAACTTTAGGACACCTCACTCCCTAAATTTATTAACTTGAAAGGATATGCATCCATCTGAGTTCTTGTATTCCTCTGTTACAATGGAAGCAGTTTCCCTCTTGCTAGCAAAAAACAACTCTTTCACTTATATTCTAGATCCTATCCCCTCTGAATCTACTTATCTACTCCAGAACTTTCCTACTACAGTTACCTTTTTTCTCTCTTAAAATCACTTTTTCTTTCCTGGTTCATTTCCATCAACATATCAATTACATGCCCTAAAAAAGAAAAACCTTTCCATGAACTGTAAGCTCCCTCTCCATCTATTGCCAATTTCTCTACCTCCATTACAGGGGTAAGAAGTTGTATGCATTCACTGTCTTCACTTTCTCACTTTCCATTCTTTCCTCATACTACTCCAATGTGGCCTCTGTCCTGGACCAAACTCTTGTCAAAGCCCTCAACATCTTCCATGTGATCAAATCTACAAGTAACTGTTCCATTTTCCCTTTGCTCAACCTCTCAACACCATTTAAGGGAATTAATCACTCTCACTTTTTGCAAACACTTTCTTGCCTCCTCTGACACCACATTCTCTTCTGTTTCCTTCAACCTCATTGGCCATCCTTCCCAATATCCTATGTGGTCCCCTTCTACTTTGTCCAACTGCTAAACATTGGCACACCACCAAGCTTTTTCTCAATGATCTTTCCTCAGTTCCATCTAGTCCTAAACTTTAATTATTGCTGATGGCTGCAATAATCAAATGCCTGCTCAATATTTCCAGGTGAGAGTCATCTTAAATATATCTCCTCCAAGACAATGTAACTTCCTTCCCCAAATATACTGACCTCCTCCCAAAACCCATCACAATAAATGGGGCAAATATCTACATAGTCTTTGAGCCCCAAATATTGGAGTCAGCCTTAAATCTTCTTGCTCTCTTATGCCCAAAACCAATCTGCCATCAAGTCCTATTCACTATACTATTGAGATATTTCCCAAATCTGCCCACCTCTACACTCTACACTCTCTAAATCTACACTTGTCTCTCTGAGCCCTCACTGGTGTCATCTTTTGCATGGACTACTGCAATAGCCTTTCTCTTTCAAAACTGCATTTAGATCCAATCTGTCCTCCTTACCATGGCCTATAAGACCATACAGATTTGTCTGCTGCCTATCTCTTCTAACGCATCACTTGCTACTATCTTCCTTGCTCATTGTACTTCAATCACATTTAAGTTTGGTATTTTTATATCAGTGTCTTAAACACACTAAACTTGTTCCTTCTCTCAGGGCACTGCCTTTCCATGGTTCTTTACATGGCTAGATCCTCCTCCTCTTTCAAGTCTTAGTTCAACTATTCACGTTGACAAAGAGGCTGCCTTGATCACCCTATTTAAGCAACAGCCCCACTACCAATTGCAGTCACTCCCAACTACCTTTTTACTTTCAGTAAATTACTACCTGAAAATACTTTATTCATTAGTTTGTTCACTATCTAAATATTTCCATATTAAAATACAAGTTCTGTAAGAGTAAGAACCTTCTATTTGGAACTAAGTTCCCAACACACGGCCCACAATAGGTGCGCAATAAAATGTAAATGAGTGAATATTTCATTAAATTCTTTTAGTTCTGTGTAGTTTGAAGTTGATTTAAAATAGCTCAGCTCATCAGTTCATTAATTCAACAAACAAATATTAAGTGCCTATACTGTCCTAAGGATAAAACTGTGACAGACACATATAAAGAAAAATAGTTCCTACTTCATGCTAGTAGGAAAGACAGTGTAATGCAGTGTGACAAGTACTTTTAACAGAATATAAAGTGAAATGTGGACAAAAAGAAGATATTTATCATTTTGTTTCATGTAAAAGATCTCTATGGAAGAGATATTTAAATTAGGCTTGAAGTAGTGGTCTACTTCAAAAGATAAGTGAGCAACAAGTGGAGAGAAAGCATCTTCCAGTGAGAGGGGAAACATGTGTAAAGGCAAAAAGAGTCACAAAGAAACAGACCAATTATACCTTCTGTACACCATTCAGCTGTCTTAATTTCCATTAATACTACCAGACTGGATTCAAGTCTTCCTCTTATTTGGTTTATTTTTCATTCTGCTGGAGTTGTAGCTTAATGCTTAGAATAGCACAAAGGCTATAAAGAAGGAACCTGACTAGTAAAATGTTAAGCTGAGTTTCTTTAATTACCCTGATGATTATCCCTTGGTCCTTCCATGCTTTTTGTGTTTGTCAATTTGGGACCTGAAAGATTTCAGGATCTATACTTTCCATTATAACATTTGATAAAAATGAAGTAACTAAATGATGAAAAAAAAAGTGCTAAATTTATGTTAAAGGAAGCACAAAAATGTTTTAGAAATACTTTCATCAAAAACAACAAAAGTGCACAAATTAAAAGGGTTTTATTGACTGTTGATATTTGCAATGACTCATTTCCAAAAATAGTGGTTAGTTAGGATTATCTGCATGGTGTTCAGGTGTTAGAAATTTATGATCACTAAGTCAGCCTAAAAATTTTTACCTCGCAAGCTCCTTTTCACATAGTTCATGAACTAATCTTGATCAAGCCTGGCAATACAAAGTCCGATTCTTATCAGGAAGTGAGAATAAAATGAGTTCAAGATCCATAAACATATTATCCACTATGCCTGGAGTTGATTCCAAACACCCATGTACATATAGGATTTACCACTTCTCTTCCTTCATCCTTCCTATGTTCCAAGTCTTTATGACACGTCTTCTTCTTTGGTGTTTTGAATATATTTTATCAATGCCTCTGGCCCATTTGGCTAAAGCCTGTATCCCAACCCCCATACCCATGCCTAATTTATTCAGCTCTCAGGATTGGGCCCCTCACCTCTGCACCAGGTATCAGTTGGGGCCCAATCAATAAAAATCTCTACAATATTATCCTACCAACTATAAGTATCAATGAAGCCTAGGCTGCTAGGCCCTGTCCATATTCACACCTGTCCCTGGAAATCAAAACTAGCCAAAGGTAGCCTAATTTAGCTAGAAGTCCTAGTAATGGCCTGTTAATTTTATGTGAAAACTTGACTAGGCCACCAGGTCCAGATATTTGATTAGTCATTACTTCTGGGTGTGTCTGTGAGCAAAAGACTGCCCTCCACAATGTGAGTGGGGCTCTTCATCCAACCCATTTCGAAGTCTGAATAGAATAAAAGGTAGAGTAAGAGAGAATTCCTTCTAATTGTCTTTAAACTAGGATATTGGTCTTCTCTTGCTTTTAGACTTGGACTTGGACTAGAACTTACATCATTGATTCTCCTGGTTCTCAGGCCTTCAGACTCAGACTGGAACTACACCACTGGTTCTCCTGGGTATCTAGCTTGCTGACTGAAAATCTTGAACTTCTCAACCTCCACAATCGCCTAAGCAAATAATTCCTTATAGTAAATTTCTTTATATATATCCTGTTGGTTCTGTTTTTCTGGGGAACCCAAACTAATACAAATGGTTATTTGAATGACTGTAGCTTGTAATAAGGCCAGGCCTCAAAGTTACCGAACTGCCAATCCTGGCCAGTTCTATTCCTCTGTTACTTATTGGTGTTTGGCCTGGATCCAACTGTGCCTCAAAGACTGGCCTGTATGATTTTGGACATAAATGGTCATATAGATACTCAAAAATATTTGAGTCAAATGCTTGCAGCCAATAGGAGTACTAATAGCAAGACATTAAGAGGAAATGAATAACAAGCTAAAATGAAAATTAGTCATATATAAGATTCCTTAATTTAGTGGGTAGCTTAACTAGATAGCTTCTAGAGATGTAGGAAATTTAAGATTCTAGAAAAGCTAGTGAAGAATTGGAAGTTTCTTGCTTTATCCCTTAATTCCAGGTATTTCAGTAATTTAAGTAAACTATATGAGCATTAATGGACCAAAAAATGGTTAGAAAGAATGAAAGACTGTTTGGTAAGTCAATTCCTTAATCAAACAAATGCTAATTTTAAAAATTTTAATTCATCCTATAAAAGATCTTAAGGCTCTCAGTTTTCAGCTTGAGATAGAAAAGTTGTGGGAAAAGAATTTGAGTAAATAAGAATATTAGTATTCATCTGAAAAAGATAAGATTTTAATGAGGCCAGTTCAAGTAAATAAATGATTTTAAGTTGATTTGAAAAACAAAGTTAAGTTAAACTATCAAAATCAAGAAATTTTCACTAAATCTGAAGGTCTCCAATAGCTACATAGAATGGGACTAAGGTAATCCTGGGACTTCAGAGAAGATATTGTATAATCAGAAAACAGTTGATGCTAAATAACAACTCTAAAATTAAGGTCTAATTTTGGTGGAATTCTTTCCAAAAACTCAAAATCTCAGTCTAATCATAAGGAAAACATCAGACAAACCTAAATTCAGAGACATTCCACAAAGTATCTGGCTAGTATTCTCAAAACTGTCAAGGTCTTTAAAAAAAAAAAAAAAAGGAATAATAAGCTGTTATAGACCAGAGGAGACTGGAGAGATGTGACAACTAAATGCAATGTGGTATCCTGGATTGAATCTTGGAACAGAAGGGCTTTAATGAAAACCTGATAAAATCTGAATAATGTCTGGGGTTCATAGTAATCTACCAATGTGGGTTTCTTAATTTTGATAAACTTACCACAGTAATGAGCAATGGCAAAAGCAGGGCAAAACCAAAACTGGTGAAAGATATATGGGAACTCTATACTGTAATATCTTTTTGAATTAAAAAAAATTTTTTTTTAATTTATTTTGAGGGAGGGAGAGAGGGAGAGGGAGAGGGAGGAAGCAGGGGAGGGGCAGAGAGAGAAGGAGAAGGAGAATCCCAAGCAGGCTCCATGCTGTCAGTGTGTCAGAGCCAGACACGGGGCTCAAACGCACAAGCCGTGAAATCATGACCCGAGCTGAAATCAAGAGTTGAATACTTAACCACCTGAGCCACCCAGGTGCACCCTTATACTGCGCTAACCTAGAAACATTCCTGCAAATTTAAAACTATGCCAAAATAAAAAGTTTACTTTAAAAAATTAAGGAAAAAAGTTTCCATTCAGAACTAGAATAGTAGTTCAAAAGTTCATTTTTATAATGATTATGACATAAAAACTAAAATGAATACTATTTGGTCCAGAAAGCCGGAAAACTATGCAAATTAAAAGAATTAAAAAAAAAACCAAGTCGTTCTTCATAAAACGTAATAAATACATGCAGTAGACAAATAATAAATATATTGCAATGATGGATAATATATATTTATAAATAAAGAACATATTGGTAAATATTGCCAAAGGTTGATTTATCTTTATGTATCATGAAGGAATGGTTGGCAGTCCACATTTAATTATGCTCTATGTGTATGTTTTTAGTTAAGAAAATAAATGATAAAAAATAAATCAAATGTTTGAATTCACGCTATAATTGTTTCTAAGCACTATAAACAGTTTTGGCTTCTCTCAACAATCTTGAATGATTCAAGATTGCATACAGTTGGTAGGACACAAAATGGTAAAAACAGTTGCTCATTTAAAAAGTTTAAGGACTTTTTCCAAATCTAATGTGAAGATAAATGTCAGGTCTCTACATCTACATAGAATGAAATCCTTTGTGACTGAACAATGTGCCAGCCCCAAACAGGAAAAGCCAGATTAAATTTAAAAACCCAGCTTAAAGACATGAGAAGGCTGCTGCTACAACAATGAGTTGACTGGCTAAGATTCTGAAAAAGGGCGATTTGAAGATCTGTAGTCATTTTTTGCCCTGAGTTTTAAAGATTCCAGACCTGGGCAAGGGGCTGGGAAGTCAGGCTCTGATTACAAAGAGGGCTTCTGCTGGAGGACAGAGAATTCATTTAAGCTTTTGGTAGTTGTGAAGGGCAGAAGTGACAAAACTGGAGATTTGAGACTTGTTTCTACCTCAAATCATTTGATAAATCCCAAACCTGTACAGGGCTTGAAATTAAAAAGTTAAGGCTCTAAAACCTCTGAAAACCATAATGGAGTCTTCCACAGTCTCACAATGTGAAGAGATAAATACTAGAATATGTGATTTACCAAGAGTAGGGTCCACTGAATACTCGGCTCTGTTTCGGAAACCTCACTAAAAGCACAGAGCTGAACCACAAGTAGATCAAGACTTATCAAAACTTCCACCTAGCCTCCATGGAAGATAGTAAAGCATTTTAGATAATGATAGAAATTAATTGATAGGAAACATTTTATGAAGTAGGAGACAAAAGGGCCAATTGATTAAGTGATAACCTTAAGCAAGCAAGAAAAGATGAGAACTAGTATAGAAATAGGTTATCCTGAAACAGGGGTAGGTACTAAGAAATAAAAGGCAGAGTATATGGGAACAAGTGCAGGTAGGCTGGTGGATGAAATGGTGGAGACAAGCAGAAGTTCCTTTTTATATTGGAAAGGTGAGGTTGGATATCTGAGGAGAAAGAAAGGAGATAAAAAAGTCCTTTACAGTGGAGAGTGAATGGACCAACAAAAGGCAAGAAAAATACGAGGCAACACCAAGGGCCTACTTAAAGACAAAGGTTATGAATTTAAGGATTAAGGCAAATCTGTGTGACATTCTCCTGCCATATAAAACTATGACAGTGTAGAACAGGGAGAAAGTTAAATTTTTTAAGGCTTAGGCTTTGTTTGGTGAGGACAATGAACCAAAGGAACTGGGGTTATCTTATAAGCAAATTGGTGATAATTAGGTGAGCTGTGGAATCTAAGCTAGATGAACTGGGAAGTGGGAACATGAGAGGCTTGAAGGACAGGAGAATAAGTGGTCAAGTCAACAGAAACAGGTGCCAGTGGAGCTGAAAATTTGCTAGAGTCAGGGTTGTAGAGTAAGGGAGCTGGACAGGTAGTAAGTGGTGGTCAGTATGACAGAAATAGAGCAGAATACATGATGAAGAGAGGAGACAAATCCAAGAAGATGAGAGGCCAGAACAGCGAAAGGATCATCTGCAAAGACATTTAAATCACCAAGAATTAAGACAGGAGTGGGCTGAAGAAAAGACATTGAAATAGATCCTAAGACATTCAAGAAATGAGGGAAGCAACACAGGCATGTGTAAATTACTACAACAGGAGTGCCTACTGGGTGGTACAATCTGATGCATGAGTTTCAAAGCTAGAGGTGTTTAGAGATGAAAAAGGAACAGTGAACACTAATGGGGAACAAGCCTCCAAGCACACTGGTATAACTGCTGTGGGAGGGAATACAATCACTACTGGAGAGGACTGCAGTAGAAGCAGTATCCTCAGGGAGGTAATCAGGTTTCGTTAGAGCAGGAAGGTATAAGTCATGTTCAGAAAAGAATACACTAATAATTTGATTCATTTATCAATGTTTACTAAAAGGCACTGAATTAGGCACTGGGAATAAAACAGTAATAAAGACATAATCTCAGCCCTCACAAAACTGCGACTCAAGTAAGAAGTCTCATATAAAAGTGATTACATTAAAGAATGTAACTAAATTCTTTTTTTTTTTGGAATATAACTAAAATTTTGTGGCAATCTTATTAAGAAACGTGGATGCATGTACTCGGAGAATGGTGGAACAAAATTTGTGACTATTTTAACATCTCTAATCATCATGGTACTAATTATGTGCTAAAAAATAATTTGAATTAAGAATATGTGGGGAAATGTTGCTTTTTAATGGTAAAGAGGGAGGGGAAAATGCTTTTACAGATATATGCAGTTACCTGAGACAAAGCAGCATCCCGTTCTTCTATCACTGCATTCATTTCTTCTGCTGTTATTCTCTTTTTACATTCCTTGGTCTTGTAGATTCTATCCACAATTACAGCTCCATTCTTCTGAATAGCTATCCCTGTGTCTGCATTGTTTATTCTGTTCAGTAATTCCTGTAATGTCTACCAACACCATTATATGTTAGTCAGACATGAAGTTTTAATATATTTTATTTAATATAGGGTTTTAATTAATAGGCACATGTGAATTGTAAATTGACTGAGTGAAGTTATTGAATTTTCATATTGCAGCAAAGATGTACATTATTAGTGTGTCAATTCTTCTTTTTCCCACATCTTAGTTCTTGAAACCCACTCAATTGAACTTAAGCCTCTAAGATATAAGACTGACATCAAGAAATCTCCTCAGAGAATGGCTTACCATGTCATTTTCTTCAGGGTTAATATTTTCTAGCCTAGAAAAAAGGGACACAGAAAGCCTGATCAGTAGCATTTCCTTAGTGCAGCAAAATGAGTTCGCTTTTTAAATCTTTAGAACCTCAAGTAATTTCATTCGACTAGTCTTTAGAGTCAACCATGACACTGAACATATTAAAGTGCCACCTGCTCGACTCCATCTTTCAATAATGCTCCATATCTTCTGCGCTGACTTCAGACTGTTAAGTTATTAATGTTTACTGCTATATATGACTACAAGGATCAATTGTTCATATGTGCTTAGATGAGGAAAGTTCCCTAGTGATAGAAGCACTACTTCTCATCATTATATTTATTCCTGGACTTTCAATTCTTACCAAAAATTGTATTTCCTCTGTTTTTTGGACTTCCTCACAAATAAAGCAAGGCAAGTATTTTTATTGCAAAGTTTAACTATGTTCCCAAAAAAGCAAAGACAAATAATTGCCACTAAATTTGACCTGAAAATCTCTTGTGCTACCTATTTATTGAAACAAATATATAGAAAGGCTGACCAAAACTGGACCACAGTTTTAGATGACTAATGTTATTTTCTCTTTTTCATTACATATATAGAATTACTGAATTTAAAGACTAAGAAAGTAAATTGGTTCCTCTCATAAATGTGTTTTGTATTAGAAGAGTCACAGTGCTTCCTGAAATGTTTTTTGATGTTAATAAACTGAACAAATGCAGGAAAGGCAAAGGAAGAGCTCTAAATGACATGTTTTAGCAAATGTCTATAATATAATTTAGGCAACCATTAAATTGGGTAAATTAACGAAAATTGGTAATAAGTATTAGTAAAATGATGTAGATTTTAGAAATGGCTCAATTATTTTAAAATTGTATTAAAAAGTTTAGATATAGAAGTTCCTGTTTTCTCATATCCTCCCTCCCCTATTTCTGGGCTCCTATGATTTAACATTTACCACCAAAGAAAAGCATACTTGGAAAAGATAATACAGAAACTTAACAAATTTATTACAAAACTGTCCCAAACTTCAGAGTTCAATGAAACTGCTACATTCATGGAGAGATATTTAGAACATTGTATTTTTTACAGGAAAAAAATAAACATATATCAAAAAACTATTTCTACACACATTTAAATAGTATAATTCAAAAGGATGGTATGGTATAGTAATTTTGAATTATATATAGTTAATGGGTCTCAAAGTAGTAATGTCCACTTGGATTCACATTTCAGTAAAGACAAACACTTTCACCTTTTATTTTTTTTCTCCCAAAATAACTCAACAGTTTTCAAATATCCTGCTTCATAAAAGCTGGTTCTACATAAACTCTGAAGACAATAATTTCTTTTTTACTCAATTAAAGAACACAGTAAAAAGTGTAAGGTAACAAAATTCTTACACTTTTTTATGATCATGTTAAAGTATCAGAAAGGCATTTAACCATCAGTTATTGGTTGGCTAAGTATCATTTTTAAGGAAACCATATGTAGTGAGAAATATTTACCTTAATATTGTTTTTTTAGATGAAATCAGGCTAAGTGCTATTGATAACAGTTTTCAAAGAAGATTCAACTTAAATCCTTATAAATTTCCTAATTAATTTATTAAACTCAATAATTTCAAATGTGAAAAGATACGTGAAAATTAAACATTTATATTACTAGATTACTGGAAGCTCTTGCAAAAAAACAAAATTTAGATCCCAAGGTTATAAATACCCTTCTTTTGTTCCAAAGAACTACATATGATTAGGAAGAAAACAACAGTGTAGGCAGGTTACCTAACTTGTATGTTCAAAATAATTAACACAACAAAGTGTATGGAATGTCTATGTGATACCTGTAAGCTTTTTTTTCAGGCACTGAAAATTATTACTTTAAAGAGAGACAAATGAAGAGTCTGAATGTTTTAAATTAACATCTTTCTAGAGGATACGGTTAAGATAGTTGTATTTAGTCGAATATTAAATTTCCTTGTTAATTAAAATTTTTAAAAAATAAAATTTTCTGATCAAAGGCTATCCCAAGTCCTTTCCACATTAATTTAGCATTACAACTATAAGTAATGTGTGTGACTGCCCTTAGAAGTACATAATGTATAGTAATTTATCATTTTGCTGATGAGCGAATCTGAATCATGTTTTGGTTTAAGTGCGCCAGGTCTGACACGCAGGGCATGAGGCGTAGTCAACCACTTAGCATTTATTTGATCTCAATTTTGCTTTACTATTATCCTTTAATTATCCTCAATTTTGCTCTATGATTATCCTTTGTAAGTACAGTGATAAACAGTCACTAAAGAGACCACTAAGAGAGAAAACTAAAACTTTAACAAAAATGAGCAAAATTTGTGATTTGAAAAATTACATACAGACAAGTAACTTTCAATATAAACATGAGGCTGGAAAGTGAAAAGGCTAATATTTATATTTCTCTGTTTGTATTTCTTTAAAAGTTTCAGGAAGTACTTGTCACAGATATCAAAGATTAACTACATCAAAATTTAATCTCAACTAGATTACTTACAGCAGAGATCTGCAAACTTTCTGTAAAGAGTCATATGATATTTTAGACTTTGCTGCATGTTCTGTGCTGCAGCTACTAAATGCTACCTATGTAGACAAAGCATCCAAAGATAATATGTAAATGAACAGGTGTAGCTGTGCTCCAATAAAACTTTATTTACAAAACCAACTGAAAGGATGGATGTGCACCATAGGTCCTTACTTTGCTCATCCCTGATGTAGAGCACTGAAAAATGAGACCAGACCTTTGATGTTAAAACTGTAAGTGCCAACTATGACATATTTTTCTCAGCTGGATCATTCAATATCCATTTGAAAACTAACCACCAAAAAGAATGGATTTCAGAAAATAAAATTCAGTCTCATATCACTTACTGTATTACTTAAGAAAACATAAATATTAGACTACCTTTTAGAAAACTACTAAAATTACCTTTTAGAAAAAAGAAGACCATTTGAAACAGGTAAACAAGGCTTTCTATTTTCTATATAAAATTACTTGTCAGAGGTTTAAGGTTTACTAGCAGTATATATAACATAAAGCTTTACTGGTTTAATAAAGACTTAAAGTAATAGTTGATTTTATATAAAATACAGCTAACAAACTATAAATTATTTATCATTAACAGGAGATTTACAATTATACAAAAGAATCTCAACCTTTTGGAAACTAAATTATGCTTACAACAGTCTAACTAGACATAGTCATGATAATTAGTAAGAATTTTGCTGAAGTAAATGTCCATGGGCTCAAGTTTCAATTGATTTCCTATACAGTGCATATTCTGACTGACACCCTTGCACTCTAAGTAAAAAGACCCCTACATGAAATGTCACATTTCTTGATTTATCCCTAGATCAGTCAATATCATGTCTTCTGAACCTATAGTCATTCACCTTGTTCAGTGGGAAGCAGCTAAACTTTAACCTCAAATGATAAAAAGAACTAGTGATCAGCTAATCAAAAACCTCGGAATTTGTTTTTATTCTCTCTCATTTTTACACAGGGCCACCTTAATATGTTAAAAAAAAAATACCCTGAAGAGACTGAACACAATATCATGATCTCAAAAGTTGGAATATACATACACAAACATGTCTATATTAGTATGTAAATTTTAGCCATTTTAACTTGAATCCTTTTTACTTTTTTCCTAGTTTTGGATAAAAGTGAAAAAGAAAAAAACACTGAAGATTCAGGGCAGGGGAAAGCAGAAGTGGCAGAATATAAGCCAAGACAGACATCACAGAAAGATAGAAGTAGATCAAAACTGGCAAAGATGAAAGAGAAAAGACAAGGAATTTGAAGACTACAGGAAGCAAGAAATAAGGAGTTAAAACAAAAAGAGATGTGAAATAATGTATATTATTTCAACCTATAACTCACTGCCTCCAAATATGCCTTTCAGTCAAGCAAAGCTCAATTATAAATTGATTCTACCTTAATAAGGATTCCATCTAAAATGCACTATTGAGGGGTGCCTGGGTGGCTCAATCAGTTGAGCATCTGTCCTCAGCTCAGGTCATGATCTCACAGCTCATGAGTTCACCCTGCATCAGGCTCTGTGCTGACAGCTCAGAGCCTGGAGCCTGCTTCTGGGTCCCCCTATCTCTCTGCCCCTTTCTGTCTCTTACTCTCTCCCTCCTCTCTCAAAAATAAATAAACATTAAAAAATAAAATAAAATAAATAAAAGGCACGTTTTAAAGTTCAGAACTACAGCCCTCAATTGAGTAGAAAGGAACATCCACAGTGACACTTAAAACTATGCTGACATATATTCTTTTGTTGTTGTACTTCCTTCTTATGTATGATTTTTCTTGGACTATGATACTGTAGGAGCTGACTACAAACTGTGCCTAAGAACCAACAATTATTCATACCAATTAATATTTTAAGTATTTATGAAGTTATTTATTTAATGTCTATCTTCTCAACTAAACTAGAACCATAATGCTGTGTTCTGAGCAACCTGACACATAGTACATATTCAATAAATATTTACTGAATGGACTAAATAATTAAAAGAAAAGGCTTGGGATTGAGTGTTTTCCTTTTTGCCTTCTAATACAAATGCTACAATGAATAAAGTGAAAAAGGCTCTGCCTCAAGGAATCCTAATTTCAATGTATTATAATAAAAATATATATACAAATTAAAGTAGACAATGAAAGGTAAAAAAAAAAAAAAAGGGAAGAAAAATAGGCTCAATTGAGATCCATAAATTAAAGAGAGAAAATGAACAAAACTAAGAGACCAAATTAACAGAGGCTCGGAGGAAGAAGTTTTGATTTGGATATGTGGGCAGATGTTTGTGCCACTGGTCAGGGCAGGGGATTAAGGGAGAATAAGGTTTTAAAAATGAATAAAATTCCATTTGAGATATGCTAAGTTTGAGTTGCCTGTGTAAATCTGAGAGAGACAAGTCCTACAATGTGTAACTGACTTTGACTCTTTGGGCAAGTCATCAACCAGTCAGAATTTTTTCACCTATAAAGCACAAACATCACCTACCTTGAGGAATTGTGACATTGTATATAAAAAACTGATTTGTTACCTTTGGGGTATGATTTTCATTTTTGAAAAAAAACAAAATCTATTTAGAAATTTAGAAATTTCATCAATAAAATTGGTAATTAACCTACATAAGATCTACAGTTACGAATTACAAGTAAATACAGCACTGTGCAGCAGTTGATAAGCTGAATGAAATAGTACTTGCAAATCCCCAAAGAGTTCTGAAGTTATTATAAGAGTATTACTGAAATAAGAAAGGTATCTACTTTGAAAAGTTGTGTGTAAAAACATTTGGTCCTGCAAGTGTTTTTATAGATATAAACAAACTGATTTTAAAAGGCAAATGGAAAAACAAAGGTACTAGAATAGCCAACAAACAATTCTGTAATAAAAGAGCAAAATTAGAAGGTTAATATTATCTGATTTCAGACACTATAAAGATTCAATAATAAAGACTATGTGGTATTGGCAAAGGGATAGATTGCTTAAATCAATGGAAGAGAAAATAAAGTCCAGAAATTAACCCACACTAATAGAGTAAACTGAGTTTTTGACAAAGTGCCAAGAAAATTTCAGAGAAATGACGGCATTTTCAACAAATGGTGCTGGAAAAATGAATGTCCATACACCAAAAAAAAAAAACAACCCAAAAACAACAACAAAAAAAACTAAACACCTCCACAAGTACCACATCTCTCACACAAAAATTAACTTAAAATAAATCACAGATCTAAATGTAAAACATGAAATTTATAGCTTCTAGAAGAAAACAAAGGATCTCAAAAAAGCTGTGTGACCTTATATAGGGCAATGAGTTTTATGTTCAATACCAAAAGTACAATCCATGAAAGGAAAAAAAAAATCAATAAATTGAATTTCATCACAATTTAAAAATTATGTTTTGCTAAATACAACATTAAGATAACAAAGAAACATTCACTGCTGATGGGAATGCAAAATGGTATAGCACAGCCACCCTGGAAGAGAGCTTGGAAGTTTCGTCTAAAGTTAACAAAGATTTAACATCTGCTCCAGCAATTACATTACTAGGTTTGACCAACTAGTTTGAAAGCATATGTCCACACAAAACCTGTATGCAAATGCTAATAGCAATGTAATTCAAAATTGCCAGTAATTAGAAAAAAAAATCACCAGGATGTAAGAGGATCCTAGCATAGGATGCAGACTATGAAAAAAAAGCCTGACTATATTACATAACCTCACCTAAGGGTGTAGAGGGGAAAAAAGAAGAGCCAACCCAAGTAACTTGGTACTTTGACTGAAACCTGTCAGATTAAAGGCTAAAGGAACTATACATAAACAGTGCCCTCTGGTAGGTAAGGTTGTTTCTCATAGGGGTATGGGTTAATGATACTGAAAGAGTTACAACATATATAGGGGTAGAACAAATAAGGAAATGGAGAGTGGAGGATGGAAACCAGGTTTCCTATTGTTGGAGAGGAAATTATATATAAGAAAAAGGAGAAAGCCAGAGTGAACTATGTGGTACTGGATTAGAATAAGAGAAGTCAGTATGAATTCAGATTTAGCTTAATAAAGATACAGATGGATACATAAATAATTTCAGATATGTGTATATATATCAGTTAGTATACATGCATATATATCCTAGCTCTTTCTGTTTACTGGGCCTAGAAGTAGTCAGACCCAATAACAATGAGCACACCCAGCATCCAGATCTTGGTTTCTAATACCATTTTCCAATAAAAGGAATAAGGCCCCTTGGAAGAATGGCTAATTCTAGGGATGGGGCACATCCCTATACATCTCTAGAAGACATAACCGAGAGGCATCTTGAGGTGCCAGAGATTAGGAAAAGTGTTTAAAAATCAAAAGGATGAGGACATGTCAAAGGGATATAGAGGCCAACTGGAAGAGTTGCCAATGGCCAAGCTGGAATACTTTAAACAACACAGTATTAGATTATAACCCAAAGTATTAAAGAAGTATCAATGAGTCTATACTAACATAAACAAACAAATAAATAGATGAGGGGGAAGAGATAAATCTCCTGTACTGAAAAATTACAAATAATTTATGTAGATAGTATCCCTAAAGAAAGTAGAGCTCAATTAACCTCTCAGCCCACATCTCTTATAACCACCTGAGTATGGGCCACACTTCAGTAATCTGCTTCAAAGAATATGAAAGAAGAATGTTGGTAAGTAACTTTACAGTGGAGAAACATGGCAAACACTACCTACACTAGGTGATCAAGATTAACATAACTGGTGTTAAGTCATGTTGATAGCATAATTTTGAAATAATATAATGAGAATGGCACTTCAGTCTTGTACTCTTTGTCCCCCCAAAAGACAATACTTTAGTCTAATCATGAGAAAAAATTCAAAAAACCCAAACTGAGTAACATTCTGTAAAATGCCTGAACAATAGTCCTGAAAACTGTCAAATCATTAAAAACAAAACAAGGGAAGTCTGAGGAAATGTGATTAGAGTAGGCAAAGGAGTCATACCAACTAAATGTATATGGGATCTTGGATGGGAACTTGGAACATAAAAAGGACATGAGAAAAATTAGTAAAATCTAAATAAAGTGTGGAGTTTAGTTAGTAATTATGTAACAATGTTGCTTTCTCCCCTGTGACATATGTACCATAATAATGTAAGCTGTTAACAATAAAGGAAACTGGATGATGGTTAATGGAAACTCCCTGTACTATCTTTGCAACTTTTCTATAAATCTAAAAAGTATTCTAGAGGCACCTGGGTGGCTCAGTTGGTTAAGCATCCAACTTCAGCTCAGGTCACGATCAAATGGTTTTGGAGTTCAAGCCCCATATCAGCCTCTGTGCTGACAGCTCCGAGCCTGGAGCCTGCTTCGGATTCTATCTCCCTCTCTCAGCCCCTCTCCCACTTGCACACTGTCTTTCTGTGTCTCTCAAAAATAAATAAACATTGAGAAAAAATTTTTAAAAAAGTACTCTAAAATAAGAGGTCTGTTGGGATAAGATAAAAAAGAAGATCAGTAAAGTTAGTGTAGTAAAATCTAAACAGACATCTGTTTATCCCATCATATAACCACATGAACAGAAAAAAAAATTAATCAAACAGTAAAGAAAGTAGGACATCACATAGTAATTTTTTAAGATTTTATTTTAAAGTTTATTTATTTTTAGAGACAGAAAGAGAGAGAATCCCAAGCAGGCTCCATGCTGTCAGTGCAGAGCCCATCGTGTGGCTCAATCTCATGAACCATGAGATCATGACCTGAGCTGAAATCAAGAGCCAGATGCTTAACAGACAGAACCACCCAGGGACTATCACAAAGTAATTTTTTAAAGCAGGGTAGAGAAATGATGATTTTGGTCAAGTTCACCTAACTTTTCCTTTTACACATAAAAACAGGTATGGAGAAAAGGAGTGAGCTCACCAAATCCTGAGACTTCCACTAATACACAACTTGGAAATAACCTAAGAGACCAATGAGTTGATTAGACAGCCCAGAGAAAAGTAAAATCCTTCCTGAATAGAAGCCTGTGTTACTGAAGAATCTTTACAAAGGAAGCAAGAAGCACAAGGGCTGCCACTTTCTACTACACTGGTAGAACAAATAAAAGCTTCAAAGTAATACTCCATGGAATCAGGATTTACACAAAACCAGGCAGAATGAACCCTTGGTATACTGCAACACACCAAACAAAATCCCATAAGCAGAGGACAGAACCTCCAATAAAAGGGTATACATCCCCAGGGAGATCTTCCCAATCTCTATTCCGCCTACCACGTTGCCAGAGGGCTATATAGACAGGTGGCCAAAAAGCAGTACCTTGCCAAGAAACTGTAGCTCTAAGAAGAAGACAAATAGATTTCAAACAATGTGAAATGTTTATGAAGGAAAATTCACTTGCACTATATCAGAACAAAGAAAAGTTCTTGACAATTTATACATGAGCAAGATGAAGAGAAATGACATGGCAATTATAAATATACACTACAAATCCATAAGAAAAAAAGGATCATAACAGGCACCAGGGTAACTCAGGTGGCTTAGTGTCTAACTCTTGATCTCTGCTCATGTCATGATCTCACGGTTCATGAGATCGACCTCTACACAGAGAGTGTGGAGCCTGCTTGGGATTCTTTCCCTCCCTCTCTCTCTCTCTGCCCCACCCCCAATCATACTCTCTCTCAAAACGAATAAATGAAATTTTAAAAGATCATAATATAAAAAATAACATAAACCAAGAGAAAGAAAATCTTCCTGCCAATGGTTGGTATTTTATTATTTATTTACTTATTTTTAAATGTTTATTTTGATAGGTGGGGAGGGGCAGAGGGAGAGGGAGACAAAAATCTCAAGCAGGCTCCAGGCTCAGCAGGGTCTGACGTAAGGCTTGATCCCATGACCATGAGATCAAGACCTGAGCCAAAATCAAGAGTGGGATGCTTAACCAAAAGAGCCACCAGGAACCTCCAATGGTTGGTATTTTAAAAGAATATAAGAACATGAATTCGATAAAATAAAGTTCATGGAGAAAATGCCAAAACATAAAGTGAATGAAAAGGGAAGTTGAAAACTTAAGGAAACGTACTGAGAACCATAACCAAACAAACAAATAAGTAAAAATTTAATAAATGAACTATAAAACACAGGGATAGGAATAGTGACAATTGGAACTACTAATATAAAGAAAAATTGTGAGATTATCACAGTGAATACAGAGAAAAAAAGAGGGATACAAATAATTATTGAACAGATAATACATAAAGACAAAAATGCCCCATTACAAGAATAACTATAGTCTCTAAAACAACCTAACAAATAGAATACAAAATTCACAAATCTAAAATTTCCATGAACTAAAAGATGAAACAAATAGTTCCTAGAGAGGCATGCTGTGGGTCTCCAAAATGTTATTAAAGAACAATCAACACAAACATCATGATTAAGTTCTACTTCAAGAGCAAAGAATCCTTTAGGTATCCAGGCAGGAAAAAACAACAAACAAAACAAAAACACAAGCCAAAAATAAGTGAGGAAAAAACACCTGTGACCTGACTTCTTTTTAGACAAACTAGTGTCACAAGATGGACTTTTGTACATTGCATAGAGTAAAAAAAAAAAAAAAATTAACCCAATAATTTTATTCAGAACCAATTTGAATATAAGGGTAACACAAAGCCAGTCTGAAGCATACTGAATCTAAGAATAAAGTACTTATTAGCCCTTCCTCAAAAAACTGACAGTGAAATTCAGTTACCAAGGGATCCCCCAAAATAAAGAAATCAGGTGTAAAAACATCATGTATCACAAAAGTTGTAGTAATGATTATTCAATACTTTTAAATATAAAATCAAAATTAAATAAAAGGAAATTTGGCTACCGAATCTAATGCAGCTTTCATAAATATTTTAAAACTAGAATTTATAAAGACAAAGTAAAAAAGAGTTTAAAACTTATTTCATAGCTGAAAGTCAAAGGATATTGTTTAATCACTGCATGTTTCAAAAAAGTGAAAAGAAGAATTGATGCTTCCAATACCTTAATGTTTTTCAGTCTCTTTTCTTACATTCCGAAGGATCTTTGGGGAATTAATATATCTTATTATAAGAAAACTTTGGGGCACCTGGGTGGCTCAGTTGGTTAAGCAACTGACTTCGGCTCAGGTCATAATCTCTCAGTTCATAAGTTCAAGCCCCATATCAGGCTCTGTGCTGACAGCTTGGAGCTTGGAGCCTGGAGCCTGTTTCAGATTCTGTGTCTCCCTCTCTCTCTGCCTCTCTCCCGCTCAGGCTCTGTCTGTCTCTCTCTCTCAAAAATAAATAAACGTTTTAAAAAAAAATAAAAAAAAAGAAAACTTTGCATGAAGTTCAAAATTTTCTTTAGTTTCACTTCAATTGATTATTACTCCTAAATTCAAGTAACACATAGCACGAGCTATGAGTCAGGTACTTTTCAATATTTACTAAATCATTTAGTTCTTATAAGAACTTATACAAAATAGGCAATATTTACCCATTTGTTGACAAAAAAACTGAGTCCAGAGACTCTGAGTAGTTTGTCCACTGCTGTACAGCTAGGAAGTAAAAAAGCCATGATTCAAACACAAATGCCTGGATCTGGAATCTGTGCTGTTAACCTCTACATTATATTGCCTCTCAAATAAAATAGTAATGTAAAGAATGATTTGATTTTTATCAAATTAATACTACGTATACATCCATTTAACTACCAACCACTCATTCTTGTAGATGATAGTGTTTAACTATGTAAGTAAAGAGAAATGTTTGGGATGATGTTTCTCTATTAATAAAAATAGTTATCTGGGAGTAGGCAGTGGGGAATTCAGATGATTTTTTTTTTTTTGGTTTCTTTATGTCTATTATTCAATGAGTTTAATGTCTTTTGAGGAGTGTCTATCAGTCTTAAAAAAAAAAATGAAGCGATTAATCTGAACAAAAAACAAACCACATTACCTAATCACAACTTGAACACTGTCATGTTAATTATTTAATGACTTTTTGTCTCCCTAATGAACAATGTTTTAATTAGTACTTTACTGTAATCCTCCACGGAGTCTAGCACAGTGTTGGGCAGAGCAAACACTCAATAAGTATATTGATGGATCATCATAAAATATTACATTACTACATTGTACCTATCTTACAAGTAACATATTTCTAGATACTCTAGGGCCTTTACCTACTTCTGACTCTTTAAAGTAGCATCATTTATATTATCAGGGAGCTTGAAGAAAAACAGAATCTTAAGTTCCACTCCAGACTTACTGAATGAGAATGAGCATTTTAACAAGATTTCCCAAGTGACTGAAGTCACATTAAAATTGGAGAATTACTTATTTCTAGAACATTGTTTATCTAAGTGTGGTCCATTATTTACCTATGTCAGAGTCACCTGGTGCTTGTTAAAAGTGTAGATTCTCAGGAGCACCTGGGTGGCTCAATGGGTTAAGCATCCAACTCTTGATTTCAGCTCAGGTCATGATCTCACATCAAGATTTATGAGTTTGAGCCCTGCAAAAGGGCTCTTTCCTGACAAGGCGGAGCCTGCTTGGGCTTCTCTGTCTCTCTCTCTCTCCCTCTTTCTGTCTCTCTCTCTCTCTCTCATAAAAATAAATAAATAAATACTGGAAAAAAGTGTAAATTCTCAGGCTCCACCTTATTTCAGGTGTCATTAAAGTTTATGACACACCTAATAAAGTCAAAAGTAGTCAAGAATAGGAATGAGCATATTAAGCAGAGAGCAGTGAAAAAACCCACACATTTGAAATAAATCAAGAAAGCGATAATAAGAGAGGGAAGAGGCATCACAAATGAAGATCCAGTAAGGGGGCGCCTGGGTGGCGCAGTCGGTTAAGCGTCCGACTTCAGCCAGGTCACGATCTCACGGTCCGTGAGTTCGAGCCCCGCGTCGGGCTCTGGGCTGATGGCTCAGAGCCTGGAGCCTGTTTCCGATTCTGTGTCTCCCTCTCTCTCTGCCCCTCCCCCGTTCATGCTCTGTCTCTCTCTGTCCCAAAAATAAATAAACGTGGAAAAAAAAAAAAAAAGAAGATCCAGTAAGGATATCAACAATAGACTATGAAAGTAAAGAAAGTAATTGTACAGAGTACATTCTTCTTCTCTCTTTTTTTTTGGTGACTATTATTCCTGACATGCAAACTACTACACAGCATGTCAAAAGTTTCAGAAAGACTGTGGGGATATGGAATTTACTAGTGTACCATATAAGAATCAGTAACTTTCTGAATATGTACTACCACAAAATGCATGCATTTTATAAATGCTCCAAAAGTCACAAATAGTTTCAAATGTATACATACACTTTTAGAGACATTTCCATATGCTTCACTCGTGCAATTGCTTCATCTCTCTCCTCATTGGCTAACTGCAGTCGAGACATAATAGCTTCATCACGTTCCCTCTGTGCAAAATACACTTCTTCAACCAGAGCTACCAAAATATATAATCCATAATTAATTAGAGAAAATAAAAAATGCCACTTTTAGCAAAAGTAAAAAGCAAAATTAATTTTATTTTACTAATTAAGTCAATTAATCACTTGAAAAACCACTATTTTTAAAAGCTACTGTAAAATTGAGATATATTTCCTACCTGTAGAAACAAGAGGTCAAACAATAACAAATACTGGGAGCTTGTGAAATAAAGGTAACTCACATGTATACTGCAGACAGGTGTACATATTTCTACAGCCATCTGAAGAGCAATTTGGCAATATTTATTACAGTTTAAGATTTGCCTAGCCTATAACCTGGAACTCTTCTCTTTGGTATGCAGCCTAGAGAAATTCTTGCACATGAGCACAAGAAAACATGTATTAAAATGCTTATTGTAGCATTATGTTATACCAAAAACTTAGAAATAACCCAAATGTCCAATAACAGGAGCAGGGATAAATAAATTACTAAAATGGAATATGATACAACATTTAAAATCAATTAGCTATGGACATAGAGACACATTTCAAAAATAAAATTGTGGCAAAAATTGCAAGGTGCAAGGCAAAACAACTCTATTATTTATGGACAAACACAATTAGTAAAAATATTAAAACAAGCATGGAAATGATAATCAACAAACTCAGGATAATACTTATCTCAGTAGCACAGTGGAAGAAAAGCAAAGAAAATAGGACCAAGGAAAAGCAAACAGGGGCAGAGCTGTGCTCTTTAGCACTGCATATCTCCAGGGAGCACCATTTATATAGATTATAATACAAATAGCATCATCTAGATTTGTGCAGCACTATATAGGAATCTTTGATGTTACCTGAAATTGTCATTTCTCAAGCATAATTTCTACCTGAAATCTTATTTAACTTTTAAAATATCACTGCAATGTTAGACAAAAAGGGGCTTAAATACCTAGGTCACTAATCAAAATTTTATTTACACTGTCAAATCACAAAATAAACTTAGAAAAGATGTTTGAAATATTCTTTTAGTTCACAAAGCATTTGGTTTTTGCTAACATTTGTCATAGATTAATGCATAATCAAGAGTTATTTTTGTATTATTTAAATTATAAGTGGTAGAAAAGAAACAAACCCTGAGAATAAGTCACCTATACCTTTTCCATAATAGAATATAAAATGGAACATATAATGGCAAAGCTAAAGTCAAAACTATGTCCAAGAAGGTGACCCTATGGGAAGAGAAATACATTCATCCATCCATTCATTCACTCACTCACATTCATTTAATCTTTCATCAAATATTATCAAATTCCTGTGACAGTCATCCATTCAATTTTAAGTAATATGACTATAATGGTCTAAGAGTTATTACCATTCTGGAGATGTATACATTCTATTACAGACAGACAGACAGTAGAGAGAAAAAAGGCCCCAAAATAAATAGATTTAGAGAGAGAAACAGATAGTAGTATAGGCTTTGAAGGAAAATAAGGGTGTGTGAGAGAGAAAAAGAGTGATTTGGCAGATGGGAAAAGAATAAACTAATTTAGAAAGGGTGGCCAGAAAAGAGCCTTTCAAATAAATGACATTTCAGCACATGTAAATAAAGGAAGAGAAGCTATATATGTATATATTTGAAAGCAGACTAAGCAGAAGAAAAAGTAATACAAAGGCCCTGAAAGTACTACAGTAACGGCATCAAGGACAATGTACCCGGAACACAGTGAGAGACAGTGAGAGTTCTGAAAGATCACACTGGGCCTTGTAATCCATTGCAAGGATTTTAAATATCATCTAAACTGTGATGGTAGCCACTGGAGTGTTCTGACCAGGGAAATAAAAGCATCACATTTATGTAGTGGAGTTCTGGTTTCTAGGTGAGAAATAGTCTGGACATGGGCAAGTGTAGACGCAGAGACCAGTTAGGAGACTACAGGAATAGTCGAAGCAAGAATTCACACGAATAACCCATGTAAAAGGTCCATTCCCTGAAAGTTTAAGCTGCCTAGAAGTAAATATATGTGCCATCCTAGAGTTTAGATATTACACTAAAGGATCTCTAGAATGGGAACAATTTGATCATATCTGTGCATGATTTATTGATTAATGAGAGAAAGAGGGCATGGGGTGGGGAAGGGGGGTGGAGAGAGAGAATCCTAAGCAGGCTCCACGCTCAGCATGGAACCTAAGGCAGGGCTGATCCCAAGACCCTGGGACCATGACCTGAGTTCAAATCAAGAGTTGGACATTCAACTGAATGAACCATCCAGGGCTCCAGATCTGTACTTTAGAAGGAAACTCCTACTAATAAGCATACAAAGGAAGATGCAGGGGTCAGTGGAAAGTTGCAGTTTGGATCGCATGTGTCCCCTGACCCAATCTTACATTATGTGTAACAGTCCAGATAGGAAATAATGAAATCCTGAACTACGGCGTTCTTAATAAAATTAAAAAGAAAATGGATTCAATTCATTAACAAAAAGGGTAAAATAATAGAACCAAAGAATTAAAGCATGTACTGAATAAATTTTAGAGAACAGAAAAATAGAACAGGGGACCTCACTAAAGCCATCTCTCAATCTATCAGTAGTATGATCTTAAAACCTTATGATAAACAGGTTACTCTTCTCACTACTGCTACACAGGTTTCAAAGCAAAGAAGTTCTCAGCCTGGCATTCAAGGAAAACCAGAGTATAATTCTGGCTTATCTTCCCAGCCTCACCTACCACCATTTCCCTCTAGGACAATATTATATAAAATACAGGTTGTGAAACATGTTTTTAAGTTATGTATCATTTTAATGTATATTACAAAAACAGAGCTGGCACATTAGGCCTATAATTTCTCCTAGTGGCATTTAATTTCACGTCTAATTAAATTTTGAATTTCTCTAAGTTACCCAAACACACTGTTGAGCCAGATGCCATAGAAAAGTAACTTTCTGGGGCACCTGGGTGGCTCAGTAGGTTAAGTGTCCGACTTCAGCTCAGGTAATGATCTCTCGGTCTGTGAGTTCGAGCCCCACATCAGGCTCTGTGCTGACAGCTCAGAGTCTGGAGCCTGCTTCGGATCCTATGTCTCCCTCTCTTGCCCCACCTCTGCTCGTGCTCGGTCTCCCTTTGTCTTTCAAAAATTGAATAAATGAAACAAAAATTTAAAAAAAAGAAAAGTAACTTTCTATTATTTCATTTAAAGTTCAAAAACACAAAAGAATGACCTAGTTATTAAACTTAGGCTAATGATTACCTTTTGGAGGGCACCTGGGTGGCTCAGTCGGTTAAGCATCCAACTTGGGCCTGGGTCATGATCTCACGGTCCCTGAATTCGAGCCCCATGTCAGGCTCTGTGCTAACAGCTCAGAGCCTGGAGACTACTTCGGATTCTGTGTCTCCCTCTCTCTGCCCCTCCCCTGCTCACACTCTGTCTTCCTCTCTCTCTCAAAAATAAATGATTACCTTTTGGAGGTAGTACTGAAAGGGAAGATGAGGAACACTTCTGGAATACTGGTAATACTTGATTTCTTGATCTGGGTGCTGGTTATACAGTTTGTTCATACTTTCTGAGATTCATAAAACTGTGGAGTTACTGGTGAGCTTTTATGTTTAGATGTTAAAACTAAATAAGAAAGATTACATTAAAAATAATATATTTATCAGGGTGCCTGGGTGGCTCAGTTGGTCAAGCATCCAAGTCTCTTGATTTCAGCTCAAGTCATGGTCTCACGGTTCATGAGTTCAAGGCCTGTGTCGAGCTCTGCACTGACAGTGTGGGACCTACTTAGGATTCTCTCTCTTCTCCTACCCTGCTCATGCTTTCTCTCTCAAAATAAACAAATAAACTTAAATAATTTTTTTTATTTAAAATAAAATTTTTTTAAATGTTTATTTCTTTTTGACAGAGAGAGAGAGACAGAGCAGGAGTGGGAGAGGGGCAGAGTAGAGGGAGACACAGAATCTGAAGCAGGCTCCAGGCTCCAAGCTGTCAGCACAGAGCCCGACATGGGGCTCGAACTCATGACCGCGAGATCATGACCTGAGCCAAAGTCGGACGCTCAACCAACCGAGCCACCAAGGCACCCCTTAAATAATTTTTTTAAATAATATATTTATCTAGTTAAAAAACTGAACTGATTTAAAGAAAACTATTAAGAGTAGAAAAAAGTTAGCATGTATGATAAAATTTCTGGGAGTATATGTTAAGATTAAATTTTAAGCAACAGACACTTGTGCTTCCACTTAAAACAGCTTTTTAAAGTGGACAATATATGGCGTGACAGCTTTCAAGGCTATAAGGAAAAAAACAAACAAACAGTAACCTGAGGCGGGGGTGGGGGAGAATGAGTTGAGCCCTATGATTGGCCCAGCTTAATACACTGAAACTATTTCCAGAAGATAGTACAGGAAGGGAAGAATCTAGGAGGAGCCCAGCTGACTCCACAATTTGAGAGGCAGAGATAGAGTGTGGGGAAACCAAAGCAGCTGGAATTCACAGGAGAGCCTATTAGAGAAAAAAACAGCTGCAAAGAAAGAAAATTTTGGAGAACTGCAGAAGGTCTTCCTCAGAAAGTCAGTTGAGTACTGGGTGCACATGTGTGAGTAAACCACCCCCTGCAGGGGAAAGAACAACCTGAGAAGATTAGAGGCAATAGTGCCCTAGGCTACATAAAGCCAGAACAGGGCTTGTTGTTCCCACCGGCCAGACTGGAAAACCTCAAGATTCATGAGGTACTGGATAGAGTACTCAGAAGGGTCTTGCTTCAGTAGTGGGGATTAATGAACTACAGACTAAATTCTGCTCTGGTAACATCTAGTCTATCTTTAAAACATGACCCAAAAGGAGAGATGTGCTTCCGGAAAATGTAAGTAATATGTCAGAACAAGGCTCAAAAATATTTTATAAGAATACAAAATAGCTTCCAAAATGGTGAAATTTATCATTACCAAGGCATGCGAACAAGGACCAAAATTAGGACTCATAATGATAAAAAATTAACTAAAACTGACCAATATTTTTGTCAACCAACTGGTACATAACCCCGTTTTATGTGTGTTTAAAGATACCTTGTTCAACATATACGTTGATTTAATAACACTGAATTAATGGTCAACAGCACTGTAACTCTTGCCTGAACAAAACTTATCTAACACACACATATTATCACAGCCTTCTTATATTCAGGGAACACTACACTGTATTTCAGGACTATGCTTAGGGGCTGTTTGAAACAATGAAATCACCAATAAAAGGCACAAAAATGAAGTAAATCTGACACTAAATAAGCTGCAAAAATAACACTTATTTAGAATACAGGAGTTGAAATAAGAAGGTAGAGTGTGGCCTTAAGATGATTATATTGTTTTTCTTTTTTTAGTTTGTTATTTTAGTAATTTTTATTAATTTTTTTAAAGGTAAAACAACCTTTCATTCCACAAGATGAATGTAAAACCTAAAACTATAAACGTTCTGGAAAAAAAACTTCTGTGAGTTTAGGTAGGTAAAGCTTTCTTAACTATAATACCAAAACATAATCTATTCTTAAAAACTGATAAATTGGACTTCAATCTAATTCAATTAAAAATCTCTGCTCTTCAAAAGACACTGATGAGAAAATTAAAAGACAAGTCACAGATGGAAGAAAATAATTGCAAAGCATATATCTGATAAAAGACTTGCATCCAGAAATAATTTTTAAAACTCTCAAACCTCAATAATAAGGAAAAAATCCAATTTAAAAAATGTACAAACGACTTAGAAACTGTGTGAAAGCAGACATACTGATGATAAATAAGAACAAAAAAAGTTGCTGAAGACTTTTATAGTCATTAGAGAAACACAAATTAAAACTATGAGATAACCACCGCATACCTATTACAAAGGCAGAAATGAAAGTATGATTAAAGATACTGGGAAGAGGAGAGAGCAACTGGAATCCTCATTCACTGCTGGTGGGAATGTAGGACAGTGCAATCACAGTTTGTTGGTTTCTTAAAAAGTTAAACATACACCTGCCATAAGACTCAGCTATTCCACTCACAGGTACTAATCCAAGAGAAATTAAAGCCTGTGTCCATACAAAGACTTACACATAATATTCATGGCATCTTTATTTATAATAGCCCCAAACTAGAAACAACACAAATTTCTATCAGCAGATGAACAAACTACATCACAAATTGTGGTAGAACAACTGGATATCCACTTGCATAGAATCAAATGCTGTTAATTGACAGATAAGGTCAATAAATTCTTGTTATGACAAATATCCAGTGAAGAAATGGGCAAAAGACATGAATAGATGCTTCTCCAAAGAAGACATCCAGATGGTAACAGACCCATGAAAAAATGCTCAACATCATTCATCATCAGGGAAATACAAGTCAAAACCACAAAGAGATACCACCTCACACCTGTCAGAATGGCTAACATTAACAACTCAGGCAACAACAGATGTTGGCAAGGATGCGGACGGAGAAAGAGGATCTCTTTTGCACTGCTGGTGGGAATGCAAAGTGGTGCAGCCACTCTGGAAAACAGTATGGAGGTTCCTCAAAAAAATTAAAAATAGAACTATCCTACAACCCAGCAATTGCACTACTAGGTATTTATCCAAGGGATACAGGTGTGCTGTTTTGAAGGGACACATGCACCCCAATGTTTATAGCAGCACTATCAACAATAGCCAAAGTATGGAAAGAGCCCAAATATCCATCAATGGATGAATGGATAAAGAAGATGTGGGGTGTGTGTGTGTGTGTGTGTGTGTGTGTGTATCTTGCCATTTGCAACTACATGGATGGAACTACAGGGTAGTATGCTAAGTGAAATTACTGTCAGAACAAGAAAAATATCATATAACTTCACTCACATGAGGACTTTAAGACACAACAGATAAACACAAGGGAAGGGAAGCAAAAATAATACAAAAACAGGGAGGAAGACAAAACACAAGAGACTCTTAAATATGGAGAACAAACAGAAGGTTTCGAGAGGGGTTGTGGGAGGGGGGATGGGCTAAATGGGTAAGGGGCATTAAGGAACCTACCCCTGAAACCATTGTTGCAATATATGCTAACTTGGATGTAAACTAAAAAAATAAAATAAAATAAAATAAAATAAAATAAAATAAAATAAAATAAAATAAAATAAAATAAAATAAAAAATAAATTCTTGTTATGAACATAGCTTTTGGAAGAACCAGTACTTTTCAGCACAATTTTCATAGTTTTTTTTTTTCCTTTTAAAGGTAATATCATGAGTGCTATGTGGATTTCTATGTAGTATACTATTCTGCTACCCTGTATCAGAATCAAAAAGGGATGAAAAAAACTTCTGCCCATAATGTAGTATACAATAATGAGTTTTTACTTCCCCCTTGTAATTGTATATAATTTCCTTCCAGGAAGGATACTCACAACAGCCTACAGAAAGCAACATGGTATACTAGGAAGAATATGGGCTTTGATTCAGATCCAATGTGTTAACACACTAACGTTAAGCAACCTATTTTTGTATATTTCTTACATTATTTTAGTCACAATACAGGTGCATAAAATGGACATGATGCCACCATTATGGTTGTTAGGGAAATATTAAGTGAGACAATATATGAAAGCTCTTGGCCAAATAAAGTAGATACTCAATAAACACTGGTTCCATGCTATCCCTACCATTACCACCTTCAATCCATAGACTCACAATGTGGCTCCATTTCTAGACATATTTAAAATATGATTTTAATTAATTTGGACCAATTATATAATGTATGTATATACGTGTGTGTATGTGTGTGTGTGTGTGTATACACACACACAAATATATACGTATATGTATATATTTTTGGTGGCATTCAAAAGTTATGAGACTGAAAGAAAAATTGTTTAGAATCCATACTATATTGTATACTGCACACTATAATGACGTAATAGTCTGTATAAAATATTACAACAGTCTAAGATATTTTTAAACATTTACATTAAAACACTTTCTTAATATTTCACTCCTGTTTACAGCAGCATTATTTACAAAGAGCCAAGATGTGGAAGCAACCCAAGTGTCCACTGATAGATGAATGGATACAAAGATGTGGTATACATACACGATGGAATATTATTCATCCACGAAAAGAATGAAATTTTGCCATTTGCAACAACATGGATTGACCTAGAGGGTATTAGGCTAAGTGAAATAAGTCAGAAAAACAAATGTCATATGATTTCACTTACATGTAGAATCTAAAAACAAAACAAAATTTAAAAAACCAACCAACCAACCAACCAACCAAAAACAGAACATTAATATAGAGAAAAAATTGGTGGTTGCCAGAGGAGGAGAAAATGGGATAGGCAAAATGAATGAAGGGGAGTGGGAGACAGAGGCTTCCTGTTATGGAATGAATAAATCATAAGAATGAAGGTACATCATAGAGGATGTAGTCAATGGTATGTAACTGTTGTATGGTGATAGATGGTAGTTATACTTGTGGTGAACATAACATAATATGTAGAGGTGGTGAATCACTATGTTGTTCACCTGAAACTAATGTTATAATGTATGTCAACTATACTTCAATGACAAAAGAAATTTTTTTTTTATAATTTTTTTTTTTATTTTTTTTAAAAATTTTTTTTCAACGTTTTTTATTTATTTTTGGGACAGAGAGAGACAGAGCATGAACGGGGGAGGGGCAGAGAGAGAGGGAGACACAGAATCGGAAACAGGCTCCAGGCTCCGAGCCATCAGCCCAGAGCCTGACGCGGGGCTCGAACTCACAGACCGCGAGATCGTGACCTGGCTGAAGTCGGACGCTTAACCGACTGCGCCACCCAGGCGCCCCCAAAAGAAATTTTTAAACACTTCTAATTTGCAGGTCAGATAGGATGGACAAAATGATGCTACATAGTGATCTAAGTACAGATAAACATGTGTGTCATACCCTGAAATATTCTGACATATCAAAAGGTTAAAATACTAATTACTAAACTTTAAATGTCAATAGGCTTCCTATTATTTCTGTAAAATGTGATGAGATCCTTATAAAGTGACATTTAATGTAAGCTGTGTTCTACTTTATGTACAAAAATAATGAAAAAGGTAAGACTAGCAATGTCAAGGACTTTAATAGTAAGTATAAGTACAGTTACCTCTATGCTTAAATGTTTTACACTGAGCACTTATTTGGTCCTGTGTTGATCAAGAGAAAACATTTTTCTTTCCCTCTATAATGCTATCAACTCTAAAGATATAAATAATGTGCATATTTAAAACAGATTGCCTTTTGAATATTCTAAGGTTAAGTTTGAAAGTGCCATAAAACACACACACACACACACACACACACACAAATCTGATTACACATTTTGTAAATGCTAAGTTTTTCTAAAATTAATTTTTAAACATTAGGTTATATGTGAAATTTGATTATGAAAAACCTGATTCTTTCTAGAATTCAGTACTTTTAAAGGATCAATATGCAACTCTCAAACATTTTTAGTAAAGAAAACTTAATTGTAAACACTGAGCTTTTCCAAGGTAGATGACTATTACAAAGTTCACTAGAAAATCAATATAGCATTTTAGTTGGAATTTGCTCATTAAACACCCACAGCTCTAATGCAAATTATGATGGAATGAATAAAGCAAATACGCATGCTTCTTTCTTTTTATTAAATGTAAAATCTACTGTTAATTGCATCTCGTATGTCATACAAACTTTTCTCCTTAACTATTAAATAGAAGCTTTAACAAAAGTCATTAGAGATTCTCTTTCTTTGACTTGAATAAATTTCAATATTTGTTCAGTAAAGGTTCACAGCAGTTAAATTACATTAACAAATATTATTAGCTACTATGTAAGCCAACCAAGTAAAATACTTATATTGTAGGTAAAACAAATCATTGGGTGTTTACAATAATATTTGGATATCTCCATTTTTAAACATGGTTATCAAATATCCTATAATTCTTAGACAAATTCAAGAAAGATTCAGAGAGGATCACCCCCCCTCAACACCAAATACTCAAATTTGTTTAGTAAGCTAATTGTTTTCTAATATGGGCAAGAGTAAATATGAAGAAGCTGAACCATACTAAGTATGAGTTTATTGAGTCAAGACAGAGTACATATTTTCTTAGTAGAACCCAAGTCTATTGACAAACCCATATTCTACACATCTCATACTACTTTTAAAACACAATAGAAGTGAGACAGTATGTTGGAAAACATGCTAGTTTAAACACTGGATCATGATTCTCTAAATAACATAATTTGGAGAATAGACATTTACCAAGAAAAAGAATCCATTTGTTAATATCCTCAAGGTAGTTATATAAATAGAAAAGGCTGAACTAAAGAGAGGGAAAAAGAAATCATCAGGACTTGAAACATGTAAAATAAGCAATGATTGCAATTCATGTTCCAAAATTCTAAGCAATAAATATAGATAACAGTTTTATAAAAGACAGATCTTTATTATATTTAAAAGAATTTCAGATTGTCTGCATATCTGTTATTGCTTTACTTGTTAAGTGGATTCCTTATGAATATGATAGTGTTTTATGAAGCCACCACATTGTAGAACCAAAAACATTACTATGTCTTTTAATCTCCTTAAAAATTGTGATTTCTCTCTCTGTATAAATTGGTTGTTGGAAATTTAAATGTAGATGGTAAACCCCTATACCAATAGAAAATTAACCAACCTACTCCAAGTAGTTTGATCATCTAGTCTTCCTTTTACAGGTCAGACTATTAAGTTTTTCCAGAACTATATATGAATGGTCAACATTTTATATGATAATTTCATAAATATAATTAAAATACAGGTTCATTGTAAAAATACAGACAGAAATATTTTCCATAGTCTTATAACTTTTTGTGTGTGTATACTCAAACAGAATATGTTCCTCTATTCTTAAGTATTCTTTAAAAATATGAAATAGTACATGGGATTTTATCATTTGGAGATGACGTATTTGACAGAACTAAGATGCTCCTAGTATTAGATTTTACAGTGTTCCCAACTATTCACCATATAAATAGTACTGTAATGAACATCTTTGTACATAAATCTCTATGTATATACATAGCTAATTACTGAGCAAAATTCCTAGAAGTATGGTTACTACATTAAAAATCAGCTTCTTAAGCTCTTAATGTTTTAAAATTTTCTTCTGTAAAGTTGCTAATACATTTATACTTATCAACAGTATAGCAACTGCTAAAGATTAATTTTAAAAATCACACAAATAGTGAGTTTTAGTAGCAAAACTATAAAATAAGGATTTTTTTGGAAAACTCTGAATTATTATATACATGTATTTAGTACAGAAAACTCAGAGTATATAAGAACACTTTCTAAGAATATGCTATTTACATTAAAACAATGAATACAGAACTAAAATTGTTAATGTGAAAGAGATAAGCTTATCCCAGAAGTATTAAAACCAGTATTGGGGCGCCTGGGTGGCGCAGTCGGTTAAGCGTCCGACTTCAGCCAGGTCACGATCTCGCGCTCCGTGAGTTCGAGCCCCGCGTCGGGCTCTGGGCTGATGGCTCAGAGCCTGGAGCCTGTTTCCGATTCTGTGTCTCCCTCTCTCTCTGCCCCTCCCCCGTTCATGCTCTGTCTCTCTCTGTCCCAAAAATAAATAAATGTTGAAAAAAAAAAATTAAAAAAAAAAAAACCAGTATCAATTATTTTATGCACTTTTAAAGTACAATTTTAAGAGGTACTTAACTTACTTTCTGCATAGAATGTCTACTTTAAATTTTAATAAATGCCAATATGAAAATTCTATAAAATATAACTGCTATCTAAAGTTTTTCCAAGATCATTTGCTCTTCAAAATTAAACATATGGAAAAAGTCTTAAGAATCATTTTCTGAAAATTTTTTGTTATTTTTGTTTTATTTTTTAAAAATTTTATTTATTTTTGAGAGACACAGAGACAGAGACAGAGATAGAGACAATGCGAGTGGGGGAGGGACAAGGAGAGATGGAGACACAGAATCTGAAGCAGGCTCCAGGCTCTGAGCTGTGAGCACAGAGTCTGATGCAGGGCTCGAACTCATGAACCATAAATTCATGACCTGAGCAAAGTTGGATGCTTAGCCAACTGAGCCCCCCAGGTGTCCCTGTTATTTTTGTTTTAAATAACTAATTATGACATGTCCTCAAATACTTGACACCATGCTAAATTTCATAGTGTAGCACACTTAATTAAATATTTCAATTGTTTATTATTATGCATAACAGTTTCTCTGTTTACTCAACATTTATTTTGTTGGTTTGTTTTTTTCCAGAAAAATTGCAACTTTCCTAGGGAGAGAGCTTACAAAATTGGCCATACTCCACCCTCAAACATTATTTTACTTGGCACTCATAATTAATCCTGATTCACACTCACAGGATTCTGCAGCCAAAGATAATAATATAATCAACATTCTACCTATCGATATTTCTAACTGCTATATTTCACAGAGATGGGCCTTTTTGTTTTTATCTGAAACTTGAAATCCTTTTTCCTTTCAAATTAAAAGATCATATAGATATAAATATATAATGTTGTATTGTAATACAGTGAATGCATTTCAGTGTTAGATTAAAGGCTATCACATTTTAGTAATGACCACTGTCTATACAGAATAGTATTCTAACATGTATTACTTTTTAAAAGTAAATATATTGTTTTCTATTCTTCTGATATATAGAACTCACTCTTGTTCTTAATCATTAGATGGTCAATATCACCTGAGATATGGTATACAGTATTAAATACTCTTTTGAAGAGAACAATGTAAATATTTTCTATTATACAACAATTCGTATTTTTTCATGTTTATTAGTTGTGGTGTCTTAATGTATTTGCTGTAATGGTAGTTACAGATCTATACTTTGAACATTTACACGTTAACCTGAATAGAAGACTTAAGTTGTAAGTTTCAGGGATTCTATGTTCTGAACTTTAGGCAATCACAATTAAAGTCCTCTCCTTCCTACCAAAAACAAATGAAAATTCCGTGTAATAAGAGCTTGACAATATATGTATCTTTTTTATTTACAAAATATCAGTCTAAATTTGGGTGCAGAGAAAAGAATCTATGTGTAAAGCAAAAAAGCAGATTAAATGCTTGCAGATTCAGTACAGCAAGCTAAGTAATGAATTATATGTAAAATGTAACTAAGATAGATGGATGGATGGATGGAGGGATGGATGGATGGATAGATTTATAAACACAAGACTTAGGAACTAAGGAGTTCTTTTGGCTAAAACCCAATATTGGCCTTATTTCAGTTTAATTGGAAGAGGATCTCAAATTCATCTTCTCCATGAGATATCAGGAACCTGGATTTCTCTTTGTACCAAAGGTTAATAAGAAATGTGTCTGCAAAAGTCAAACAGCATTAAATACCAAAAACTGATTATTATTCTACAGGAGTTGTTCTGTCATTCATAATCTCTCCATGCTCCAACCTTCCACAGCTAATCTTTAATGGATGACATGCAAGAAAGAAAAATAACTAACATATAAAGCAGAGACTCTCAAGTGAGCGTTTAAGAAATTAAAAAAATAAGGCTTTTAAAGAAATGTATTTTAAAAACAATGTAGAAAATGAAATATTTTTATGTGTAAAATTTGAACATTATCTGTATACTGCAGGCATAATACAGGAATAAAAATGAAGAGATATTACACTCTACATAATGCCCACTGAGCCTATTTGGGAAAACAGGTTTAATTGAACAAGTTATTTTTTTAAATGTAACTACATCATGGACCTAAGAGTATATTAATGTTTGCAACAGGCCATATAATATTACATCTCACTGTCAAACTCAATTTAGGTAAAACAAATTTTGAAGTGTTTGTGGTTTCATCATTTTATTTAGTTGAGAAGAAATACTTAACTAAAAAATAGAGAGTCAATGTTTCTGCTACGCTTCTCTAAAATATCCCCTACTATTTAAAGGTCATATATGTCAATAATGTTCAAATAATCTTATCCACATGTACAATTTAATGAGTTAAAACACAGTAAGAAGTCTTAAATAGCTCCTATGAGATAAATTTTTTGCAGTGGTAACACATATGGAATGAGCTAGTCATTTCAGCTTTTGCAAAATTAAGACCTACTTACTATGTATTTTTCCTTTATTTTCTTTAATGAAAAGATTTTAAAAATATGTTCTTATTTCCAAGCCACCTAAATACAGTTAAATCTTAAAATCAAAGGAAAATTGAAAACTGTGGGATAAATGAACTAATAAAAACCCTCATGAATTATTTTTAAAAAAGAAATGAATATCAATCCCTTGTGAAACAAAAGCATATACAAATACTTATGGGATAGTTTACTTATATTACAAGTACACTTTGAATATACCCTCTATTAAATCAAGGAATCTTGAGAAAACAAGATGATAACATCCTCATCTTATCTACTGAGTGCTTTTTATGGGTTAAGCACTTCATACACATTATCTCACTTAAATGTCACAGCAACCTATAAAATAAGTTTTAATCAAAGCTTAGTGAGTCTGTCACTTATACATGATAAGTGGAAAAAGATTAGAACAAAGGTCTGATTCCAAACTCTGAACATTTAACCCCTACTATAGTGTATTATGAGTGAAAAGTGAATACAGTCAAAAAGAAATGTTTGAAATCCCAAATCTGTCTTCTTCGCTGGTGTATATTCAGTGCCTAAAACAATCCTAGCACACAATGGCCCTTCAATAAATACTTCTTGGTTAAATTTTAAAAGAGTTAGCTTAGCTCCTATAAAGTGCCAAATAAAAACAGTATTGGTGGTGATGTCAAAAAAGAAGGGGAAGACAAGAGAGTCAACCATTTGAGATTTTATCACAATAGAGGACACAACGGGGTTTCAAAACTGCATGAAATCATGTCAGTTTGAATGACAGTATTTGTAGTATATAAAAACCAACAGGGAAGTAACGGAAATAAGCTTGATATTATTTTAACAGTCTACATAAAGGTTTATTATTGGTACACATTAGATTAAAGCCCATATCTTTTGTATCCCAATTCTTTTATTTTGGATTCACATTTAAGTAAGATGTATTTTTAATTAAAACCTAAACAGAACAAAAGTCTCTTTATGACTTCTGATATTATCAAAGATTTAAGAATTGTATAGAGATAAAATAATAAATATTACTATTAGCTACAACTTACTGAGTACCAGTTATATATTAGGTGCTTTTGTACATTATCTATAATCCCTAAAATAATCTGGTAAGTTAGTTAATATTCACATTTTACACGGCAGAAAGTAAACCTGGAGAAGCTCATAAGTAACTTGCCCAAAGGCGCACAATTGGTGTTAATAAGTATCAAAGCTGTGATTTGCACCTGGGTCAGTCTGATTCTACGGCTTTTGGTCTTCCCATTATTTCAATGTGCCTCACAAAGAACTGGGCACCTTTGTTTCATGTGGTTTTTTGACTGTACCAGACTCTCATTCTTATATTTAATCAGGTGGGAAGACAAAATAGACTAATACATATGTAACTTATACAACACACAAAGACACGCAAATAAATAAGGAGAAAATCTGAAACAAAAATGGCTTAGGTAAAATGGCAAATTTGATCACAGCCGTCATATAAATTTCATGAAACTGGTTCACGTGGTCGTTATGTATCAAACATATCACAGGAATTATTTGAAGATCAGAAAGTAACTATTAAAAAAAATCACTTCCTTAGTGATCAGTAATACTAATATGTAATCATACGAGTACAAATACTAAATCTAATTCACGATCATTGTATAAAACTTGAAAAGGCAGAAAACCATTAATTGAAACATTAATATATCCATTAATAATACAAATAAATTTGCCTCGTTTCATATAATGTACGTGTACACATAGATTTAACAAAATTATATTATAAATGCAGTTTCCCCCCTACTTTTCACTTAACATTAAATCATGAAGATTTTCTCATATCACCAAATATTTAGCAACAGTTTTCAGTTATCATATAATGTCTCACAGCATACACATACCTTATTTAACCATTCTCTTATTGTCTGATTGATGTTAGTTCTCTGGCTATTATAACTAACACTAGTATGGATATCCTTAATATAAATCTTTATGTCATGCACTATAAGGAAATGGCTATTTCCTTAGAGTACTTCATATTTTAACTAACATTTGAAAAATCTATAAACATATATTTTTATATCTTATTTGCAATTTTCAATGTTTACTTGAGATGTTTTTGCATGTATTTCTTTTAATGTGTAATATCTTGATTTTTTTTAAACAATTATACTTTGCTTAAGTACACTATAATACATAAATGTGTCATAGTTATAATATACTTTACCAAATACACTTTTTATTTTGAATATAAAAATGAGCCATGACAGAAACAAACATCAATACTGGTGTGGACTTTTTTTTGCTGTTGTTATGTGGGTTATCTGTCCTTTCACATGACACTAAAGAACACATTTATCACATGTAATCATATTCCTATAATGTTCCTCTTTATCTATTAAGGTACTGACACAGTTTTTGTTGTTGTGTTTTGCTTTTTGACTGCACCTGATACCAGTTGGGTAGAAAATAAGCTACTAAAGACCATACGTATGAGAAAATATGAAAAAAATAATAAGTCTAGCAAGAGTTAATGAATTTCTTACAGTTTCAAGCCAATGGAATTCTTAAGCAATTCAGTGTTTTTTTTTAATTTTGACATATCACAATGATGACTCTCTCTAATGTCATAAGTAAAATATCTTTAATCTTTTTTAATAAGATAGAACTGAAACATTAAAAAGATACACACTGAAAATTTATACTTTAAAAAAATTTCAGAGGATTTTCATTTTGTGTCATTTTTATAACTAAGTGGTTGGATGTATCTCTTTTAACTAGATTGCACTGCTATTTTCATCAACTTAGGAGGCTGTAAAAATACTAAACATCTCAAATATTTAACATTTACTAAAATAATATTGTATAATTAATGAGAAATATTTGATTAACAAGAATCATAAAGCAATCAAATTCTTTCCATTGTATGCATGCATGATTCGTACTATTTAGTCAAAGGGAAGCCTTAAGTATATACAAATAAGTAAATATTTGAAGTATATGATTAGCTATTATCATACAAAAGTTTTAAGAGTAGATAATATTGCTTAATGAGATTTCACCTCCAAGATAAAAGTGATCAATGCAAACATATTAATTTATGCTTTTCAGTAAATCAAAATGCCCTAAATCTTATCAAATTACTCCTGCAAGACACATGCAAAGCTATACAACACCTTTAAACAAATGTACTTATAATATCTTCCTAGTAATTAGCGTATATATGATTATAAAAAGCCAACAAACTTCCAAATTGTTCTAAGTTTTTATTTGAATTATTCATTATTAACACATGGTTATTTTTCCTTAAAATATATTAGTCCCACATTCTCTATTAAAAAAGAAAAAACATTCATGGTAGTTTAACAGTACAGAAAAACAACCATCTATTATTTTAGTTGGAGTATTTATTTATGGTAATTTTGGTTATATATTCATAGTGATGCTCAGTTCTATTTTGTATAATAACATTTTAAAGACAGGCTATACCTGTGAATGTCTCTGACCTAAAAAACCAGAATTCTCTCATATATGCAACCAGGTTAACATAGCCTCAAACTAATCACAAAATAATTTCTAAAAATCATTCTAATTGATATAAAAATGTTAAATAAGTAATCTCTAAAATGCCTCTGCATGTTAATTTCTATTATACTATGAAATTTCTCTCCTTAACATAAAACAGTGAGCAAAAGAGTCACAAACTATTGAGAATCATCTGAACTTATCTGTAACATATCATAAATATATTTAAAAATTTTTTCCTTACAAAGACTTGTGAGTAAAGATAGACTCCAAAACATATTTAAGGCAGTCATTTATAATCTTAAACTCTGGCAACCTTTCATTTTAATCTTCTCAGTGAAAACATTATCTCCATCATCATCCACATGATCAGATGAAAATTTATTAATTGCACAAAACAGATTTTTGAATCAAATGTAGGTTTCCATTGGCAATGAATATATGACTATCCTCACACAAAAGAGAAGTATTTCCTCTCAAGGAGCTAAAACAATAAGTGGTATTTGAACTGCTGGTTGAAAGGTAGAGGCACTGGTAATCATTATTTCCCCTTGTTTGTTCAGGCCCTTCCAACAAAACAAACAACCTTTTTGTGATTGGATTGACATGGTGTTAACAATGCATTTAATGCCCAAATCAGTATGAATACAGGTAAAGCTCTCACTAATACCAGTACCAGGATGTTAAAGCCACCTATTTTCTATGCAGCCAAAAAAAAAAAAAAAGAGCCTCCCCTCCTTTGGCAAATAAGCTAGTATGCTAGTATTCACTGAGCCACATCATATAATAACTCTCTTAATACTCGTCTACTATACCTGCTGTCTTCTCAGCAATATGAGCTTCTGTTGCTTTCTCCTGGAGTTCCAGCCTAAGCTTTAGTTTTCTATGTTCCTTATCTTCTTTAGTCAGTTCTTCTTGAAGCTAAAACACATTGAAAGAAACATAGTTTCTTATTCGACAAATTTCTTACAGAAATATAATTAATCCCAAAGTAAAAGTTATTTTTTCTAAACCCTTACTTATTACATTTAACTGCCTAAATACATAAGTCCAAGTGGGGTGGGGGTGGGGGGGGAAGAAATCCCACAATGTTTAACATTTTAAGCTATTTTTAAAGTAATAATTAATTACCTATAACGATAGAGAAATTATAGAAACATTTTGATATACACTTGTGTATTTATAGGCAAATGAAATTAAAGAGGGAATGACACAATTATTAAAAATACTGCAAAAAGCAATCTGATCTGTTCTTTTGTCTTAAAGCAAAAGACTTGGAAGGCACTACCCTAATAAAAAAACAACAGCTTTACAGCTTCTCTTAGTAATTCTAATACTTTGAAACAAAATTAATTAAGATAATAATCTTAATATGTGAAACAAATCTCCTTTGAGAATGCTATCCCATCATATTCTATTTAAATCGGCACTGGCACCTGATTTATAACTGGCATGTAATAAATAATTACTAAATGAAAATACTGAACATATCTCCTACTTTCATACAGAACTCCTCAATTGTTTGTCATTTGTGTTGTTTTCAATCAGATATGATCAACATTTCTAACAGCATGCTTCAGTTTGATTAGGTCAAAAACTAGAATATGAAAATCAGAAAAGTATGTAGAGGTATGCAGAGGTTAAAAAAACAGAAGGTATAGAAAACGAACATTATTTAATAACATTATTAAATGTGCAAAGAAATATAACTAGAAAGAGTCAGTAAGGATAAGACACATGACATGACAAACTGGACTGGACAAAATGTAGCAGTATATAACACAAGGAATGTGACGGTATTGCCAAAATTTAATCACATATATTATTGACATGAAATACAGGGCACAGATGCTAAGAAAAAAAAGTTAAGTAACATGAAATCATTCATTGTATTTCTCACTTTCTGTAATACTGAAGTAAACTTTTACTACCGTTAAAACTTGAATGAATCTTTTTTTTTTTTTAAGGTACCTACTCAGGGTACTACAGATTGATGAAAAAAGAAGTGATATCACAGGCCAGCAAGGCAGGAAAGTAAAGAAATTGCTTTTGATAGCCAATCTCTCAATACAATCATACTCTGATGGTATGGTATGGTATGGCAACAACATAAAGCTACCATGAAAGGCTAAAAGTACATGATGAAACTGAATTATGATGGGCAACAAAGCAAACTTATAAGGTCAACAGCTAAAAGCACACTGTACAATTATCAGACTTTCTATATTGTACCTTTTTATTGCTTGCTCTGAGAATGTCCAATTCTTTTAGAAGAAATGCTATTGTCTTCTCTTTATCTAAGTCTGAAGTAACTTGACAAGGGATCGTACACTCACAATGCAAATCATGATCTCTATGTTCCATAATGCTGTAAGAAAAAAAACTATTGAACTATATACATATATGATTTCTACCATGCGGAATCTATAATTTTACACTTCAAATGAGGGAAACCAATTTAATGTTAACAATAATATATAAAGTTACTTAGTTTTAAATTTCTCTTGTTATATACTGTTAAGAAAATACATGGATGGAAAAGAATGAATATATCAACGTCACAGAGTCGTTAATCTATCAACTGAGGGAACTAAATCTGTGGAAAGCATTTAGTCATTTCTATAGAAATTCATTGTTAAGTATACGTAAAGAATTCAGATTTTAGGGGATGTGAATAATTCAATTTATACTTTTGGTCAGGACTCTAGATACATATCTCACTTTTCTGAAAATGGAAAGAATCATACTTTTTTCAGTGTGGTTGACAGAATATCATATTTTTGTTATTAAACTCAAAACAAAACTGAAAACCTATTCCTGTAACATTTAATGGTAAATAATTTTTTTGACATTTTGTATGCTATTTGAGGACAGTATCGACTTGCCAGCAGGTAGTATAAAGGAAGGGAAAGAGATGGACTATTTTTTGAAGGCATTATATTAAACTTGTAAGCATAGGTAAACTTTAGAGTCTCTAAGAAGCAATTAAGCAGGGAGGTCTGGGACAGTCAGTGCAGTTCTACCTACCATGTATACCTTCTGTTGCAATTATATTAAGATATTTCATACTCTGGCTTTAGACCAGTCTCTACTATTTATTTTTCCCACATGGTTATAAAATGTTTACCACCTCTTCATTCATCCCTAACCCTATGCCCCTATGCAGTAATTCTGCAGTATTTTCAAAAATTATGGAAGTACTTTAATCCCATAGAGGTAAAAGTCACAGGGGTCACAAATTCAAATCCCGTCATGGGATAAGTAGGTAAGGTGAATGGTAAAAGCTGTAGAATGGAAAATAATAAAGAAGGCAAATGGGAAAGTACAAGGCCCTTCTAAAAGTAATCAAACTCCTTTAAACAAAAAATCACGCTAATCAAAGCCAAAACACATCTTTGGGCTTATTTTGTCCTACAGTTGCCATTTTTTGGCTCTGATGAATAATTTCCCATTTATGTCAACTTAACAGTTATTTCCAGATCCAAAATGAAAGGTCACAGAAAATAATATTCAACAAGAAGGAATAAAATCTCATGGCCTTCATTTAAACTCACCTTATGCTTTTTCACTTAACAATCTACATCCATTCTATCAACATAATGAAAACAGTAGAAAACTCTGGTAGACAGCCCAAATTCTAATAAGTTAATGATATGTCCAATGTAGCTGAAGCCAAAAAGAAAAAAGGGAGAGACGAATGGGGCAGGGAGGGAGGGAGGAAGAAAGAGTTCTCTCAATCTTACTTTCTAAATCTAAGGCTGCCAGCACTCACTTGGATTTTTCAATAGTGCAGTCAGCTGTCTCATCACCTGGATAAGGAAAATTCCTTGATCTCTGCCCTGGCAGTTCTGTGTCCTCACAGGTGGCTTCATTAACCAATTCACTGGATTTCTGATGCATGCTTTCCTTAGAATTCACAGTTGGTTGCTCATCTGGCTCTGTACTTTTATTTCTCCCTGTAGTCTCTTGTTCAAGGTAACTATGGGCTATCTCTGTATTTAAAACAAAACAAAAACAAATGATACGTGAAATACCATAGCTACATATTAAATCATTGAAATGAATATTTTTGTAGAAATAGGTGCTCTCATAACTTTAAACATGTACTTACTAGTCTTACTCCTATTGTAATCAGGAACGTACAGCGGTTTTTCCACATCTGGTGGGGGCATTTAGGGCAGTGGTTTACAACCTTCAGTTCAGGTTGAAATAACCTGAGGAGTTTCTAGAAATCCTTAGCCCAGACCACATCTTGTATTAATTAAATCAAAATGTGTCAGAGTGTCCAAATGACTTCAGCATCCAACCAAAACTGAGAAACACAGATTTAGGGGCACTGTTTTCTAGATTTCTTTTCTAGATTTCAAAAAATAGGATGCGATACGCAAAGGACTATAGAGAAGTGATACTGTGCATGCAACTCTGGTATCCAACTGCCTGGGCTAGAATTCCAACTTTGCCTAGTGCATAACTTTCGTCAGGTTACATAACCCATCAAAGCCTAAGTTTCTTGTTTGTAAAATGAGAACATAAGAGCACTTTTACTTGAGTTACTTTAAGGGCTGACTGATGCAAAGTACTTGGCCTAGTGTTAGGCACATTGGTAAACGTTAGCTATTATTTTTGTAATCATTATCATAATATTAAAATTAATACAATATAAGAAAAATTATTTTTAACTTCCATCTTATCAGATATATATTATACATTAGAAAATCTGGGGCCCTGGGTGGCTCGGTCGGTTAAGCATCCGACTTCAGCTGAGGTCATGATCTCACGGCCCGTGAGTTCAAGCCCCGCGTCGGGCTCTGTGCTGACCGCTCAGAGCCTGGAGCCTGTTTCAGATTCTGTGTCTCCCTCTCTCTCTGCCCCTCCCCTGTTCATGCTCTGTCTCTCTCTGTCTCAAAAATAAATAAACGTTAAAATTAAAAAAAAAAAAGAAAAGAAAAGAAAATCTGTTTTGTAATGCCTGGCTATCCCATAAAAATTATCTTAAGCTGTAACTAGTATATAACAGCTATTTCAAAGGAATAGTATATCTGATACTATGGTGAAATTTTTGGAAGAAAATGACACACATGCAACTACATAAAACAAACTCTTTTACTGGTAAATCAGACCAACAGGCACAAATACTGATTGTAACAAATACTTTATTATTTCCAGTATCAATAACTCTTGAACTTTAAAAAGCAAGTGAATCTCACCTGCTTGTTGATGATGCCCTTTCCAACCTGCCAAACTTAAAATCCTTTTAAGCAGAAAAGCAGAGGAGAGTAGTTTTAGAATAAATAACAAAATAGGGGTACTTATAAATAAGCTACTTCTCACAAAGTATTCATTTCTTAAGGAGAAATTCTTTGCTTGTGGATATGCTGAAACTAGGTTTAGCTAGTCATAAACCCTAAGTCCTGGGCATTATCTTGTTGGTAGCTGAAGCTAAATCAGAAATCATTGTTTTTAGTAAATTACTCTCAATTTCAGTTTGTTTGACAAAACAAATAGGGAGACTATGTCATCATAATTATATGCTGTAAGATATCTATGAAACATTAAACAGTAAAACATTATACTGTTTTTATTTAAACTTTAACAATTCTAGGTATCTGAAAATTATCCTGTTGGTTTTTGACATTTCAAAACACTTACATGGTTTGCTTCAGATGTTTATCAAGCTACTTTTCTAGGAGAAGCTGGTGTTAGTAGAATGGAACCCTCAAAATTTGAATTAAGGAATTTTATAAATGGACATAAAAAATACAACTGTATCTATAAACCATGCTTTCTAACACTAACACGTAATTTTAAAAGTACAGCTGACACTTGAACACATGGGTTTGAACTGTGCAGGTCCACTTATCTGTGAATTTTTTTCTTTTATAACTACAATAAAGTAATGTAAATGTATTTTCTCTTATGATTTGCTTAATAACATTTTTTTTCTCTAGCTTATTTTATGGTTAAGAATACAGTATTAATACATACAACACACAATACACATGTTAATTGACTATAGTACTGGTAAAGCTTCTGGTCAACAGTAGGCTATTAAGTAGTTACGTTTTGGGGGAGTCAAAGTTATACAGGAATTTGAGTGCAGGGGGTTGGATCTCCTAACACCCAGATTGTTCAAGGATCAACTTTTACTAAAATGAAAGAGAATTACGGTTTTCCATCATCTACATTACCATTACCTTACCACTATGTACAACTCGTCCCATATTTTTACTTCTGTATTTCTGGGTTTAGTTTAGCATCTTTCTTCTCCCAGTTTCTAATTTCTAACCTCCTAGTGTTTACTTTACCTCATCCTTGGTATGTATACTTTCTATCTGCTTACTATATTTATAGCTCTTTTTCTTACTTCAGGTTAATGTCAATTTTTTGTTCTGCTGAATTCTTGGCAAATCAGCACCTTTTCACCAGGGAATGTACTATCTTCTCCAAACTCAGAGCTTCCCAATAAAAGGACTCTATGCAGATCCCTCCTGGATTATAGTAATTATAATCTCTTATAGTATAATTAAAATAAACTCAGCAAGTTCTAATGTACTTCTGGAATTTAATTCTAAATGTTTAATATTTTTGAAGAACCCTGTACTGTGTGATTTGGCTCTGATTAATTAAAGATGTTTCTAATCTTGCTTGGTACTAGAAGCTTTTAAACTTCTAACTGTAACTGTTTACCAGGCATTTGGAGCCTGCTCTGTAAGTCAAACTATCCATACATACTCTGCCAGTGAAAATTTAATTTTACTTTGGAGTAAACAAGGCTGATTTATAAAATTTTCCTTTTGTCTGCCTATTTTTTTTCCATTATAGCAAATGTTGTTTAAATCTTCTCTCAATGCTTTTCTACTCTGCCATATTACATTATCCTAAATCAGAATTCAACTTCTGTATAGGAAGTTTGACCCTTCTAATTAATCTATTTATTAACTAATTAATGGAAACCTCCAATACGATATGTTATATGAAAGTACTAGGAAAACAAAGGAGTGGGAAACAGACTCTCCCCTGAAGGACTCTAGTATAGTGAGGAGGCAAACCGATCTGACGATTTGAATACAACGTAGAAATGGCTATACTCGGGTCATAGAGACCAAACATAAAACATAGTAGACATACTGATGCTCAACTAGAAGATTCTGGGAAGATTTCACAAAGGCATCTGTTCCAACAAAAGACAAGTAGGAATGTGCAAAGCAATCAACTACCAAACGGTTTGAGTTAGATGATGTAATGAAAAAGTTGACAGACTCTAAGAATAAAGTAACAGGAAGAACAAGCATGGGTACAGAGGAGAAGGAATGGCTTTAGGAAAAACACAGACATTTCTTGTATATCTTTCTTGAAATGACAAGATGTTATAGTCAGGGAGTAAAAATTTCTAAAATGAGTGATATGTAAGACAAAGTCCAAGATGTGGTTCATCTGGGAATGGGTAAATGAAATAGACTGAAGGTACATGTAGAGGAAGAAATCAAGGAATCAAGGTACTGAAAATGTTATCTATTAAAACACTGAAATCATTCAGAAAAATGGCAAGCAATGGAAAGGAGAAATGAGAGCCAAGACTTCACTGACCGCATCAACATGCTGAAGAAAACAGAGACAAATGAGAGAGCTGAGAGGAACTGATTGCAGAGAAGTCATTTTTTTATCATTTTACTTTGAAATAATTTCAATCTAATAAAAAAGCTACAAAAATAGTACACAGTTCCTATGTACTGAGTCAAGGCACCCAGATTCTCCAAATGTTAACATTTTACCACACTTGCTTTATTGTTCTCTTCATTCTCTCTGTATCTACCTACCTATGTAATTTTTTCCATAACATTTGAGAGTAAGTTGCAGGCATTATGTACTTTGACTTTTCAAGTCAAATTTAAGATACTGCTCTATCACATTGCATTTTGTCAAGTTTGATTTACCTTTTTCAAGGCCCAACTTAAGTTCAATTTCTGAGTTAGTACCATCTCCAACCAAGAGAAGATGATAGCACTTAGTGACTCTAACTCAGTCTTCAATTATTCTCCCTACACTCTCAAGCCCAAAAGAAAGACCATTACTTTTTTAAAATATTTTTATTTATTTATTTTTTTGAGAGAGCACGAGTGGGGGAAGGGCAGAGAGAGAGGGAGAGAGTAGATCTGAAGCAGACTCTGCAATGACAACAGACAGCCTGATGTGGGGCTCAAACTCACAAACCATGAGATCATGACCTGAGCTAAAGTCAGATGCTTAACCAACTGAGCCACCGAGCTACCCCAAGAAAGACCATTATGAAGTGATAATGGGGTGAAGCCACTAAAAGCTTCAGCTAAGCTGTCTGGATTGCCCCATCACTTGAAAAAGCATTGCATACAGAAGTATAAATATATGTCAATACAATGCAACAAAAAGGCAAGTTACAGGTCTGCTTTGCACACCAGTCAATTGGAAAGATAAGATATATATTTAAAAGAAAAAAACCCTATTCACTTCTAAATATCTCTAGACAGATGAAAGTTTAAAACTAAAACTATTCTATTAATTCCTCTCTCATATGGTTTAAAATGGAAACTCTATAACCTTTTTTAGTAATCTGCTTCAGTGTTTAATCAATGTCATTATTAACTATTCCATCATTATGACTAACAAAATTATTACTATTTAAATATATTTCTCCATATGGACTTAGACAATAAATTATCAATGTCTTCTTCATAATTCATAAGACTCTGAAGTCTAACTTTCTTTTTTTTTTTTTAAACATTTATTTATTTTTGAGACAGAGAGAGACACAGCATGAACGGGGGAGGGGCAGAGAGAGAGGGAGACACAGAATCGGAAGCAGGCTCCAGGCTCCGAGCCATCAGCCCAAAGCCTGACGCGGGGCTCGAACTCGCCCGCGAGATCGTGACCTGAGCTGAAGTCGGACGCTCAACCGACTGAGCCACCCAGGCGCCCCTAACTTTCTTTCCTAAGAGTTAAACAACAGGGAATTTTTATAACTACTATCAATTCCTTTAGTTATTTATTTGCTCTTCTGTGAGGACTGTATTACTGGACATAAGAATTTGACCACTTCAAACCAAATATATTTCCCAGTTTTTGCTATTACTATCTTATGCTATCACTACCATATTAGCTTATCCTGTGACCATTTCAAAGTAATTTTACAGAGGAAAACTACTAGTTATTTCTCAAATTGCTATTGCTAGAGACAGTTTACTCATCTGGGCAAAATGGGTGGACTTTGAAAAGATTTTGGGGGGGATTTTAATACTTAATACATGTACCTAGGCTACCTGCAATATATGCTTTGAAGACCCTCTGTCTGTCTAGTAACTTTCATGCTGCTTCCAATGGATCATTTTCATGATCTAACAAAGTCTCTATTTCTGGAAGTACCAGTATGGTCAACTATCTTAATGCTAGCATTGCTATTAAATTCTCAATTCCTTAGTCTAGAAAATTTATTGTATTATACCATTTCCTACCCTAGGAAAGAAAGCCTTAGGATCCCCTTAGGGTTCAATTGTCCAGACAATTATACATTAGTTAATGTAGAATACACTCAGTTAAATTGATGCTACCCAAGAAATCATGACTCATGGCCAAAAATAACTGTTATTTCACAACTACTACACAGAAGTGAGGAGGTGGCTAGAATCAAATAGGGATTCTTAAAGGCTGGGAAATTCTGTTCTGTCTGGCTTTGTAAATAGTTTGTGACAACTGGTATCTGTGTAAACGGATTTGATGGTCCCCTGGGGGGGTCAATACTGTTTACAGAGCTGTTTCTTCGGAGTGGCTGAGCTAGAATTGTCTCTAGGGATCCTACTGGGGTTACTCAGAATAGCAACATCACAGCTACCTGAGAGCTCAGGGGCAGAAAAGAGAAAGGGCAATAGAAATACCATAGGCAAGTACATTCAAATAAATGGATCCTCTGCACCTTCAGATGCAGGTGATACTTAGGGGCATTTGTATCTAAAATGAACCATAAAGGAGGCAATTTATTAATGTTCTTTCTGATGCTTGCTAACACAATGGTCATCACTTCTTTAAACTTTTTTTTTTTTTTTGGAAGAGAAAGGTTATTATTTATGCTATAGCATCTAATTTTATAAATATAAAAAAAACCAAAAACTTCATGTTTATAGCTTCTTTCTTTTTTATATTATCTATTACCACACTATGTAAGAACATCAAAATGATAGGACACTTTTTTGCTACTAAATAAGACTGCAAATTTGATGTAATTACAATAGTAGTCCCATATTTTAAACCAAAGATGTCTTTTTTCAATGGTAAGGATTTTTCTAAGTGAATATTAGTTTCAACATAATCAGAGCAACAGTAGCAGTTAGTGGCTCCAAATAACTTCTACCAATTTCTTAAGTAAGTTAAAATGTAGGTTATCTACGTGTGTGTACAAATACTATTTATCTCCTTTACTAAATAATCGTTTTTTATGCGGGGGAGGGTTAATTTACCACAGATGCATACATTGGCCTACCCCCACAACCCCTGCCAAATATAAAAGAAAAAGACATCAGAAACTTACGCCATTTCATAGTGGTCTCACCCACTATAAGTGTATACAAGATAAAAGTTTAGAACTTCCAAGCAGAACACTGGTGAATTTAGATTTCCTAGCAAAACCACAGTGCATGGGCCAAACTGCAGGGTTTGAATTCTGGCTCCACCACATGGCTGTATGACCTTTAGCAAATTACTTAACCTCTCTCATCAATTTCCCTATCAATAAAAGTACATAATAACAGTACATATCTCAAAAGGTTGTTATGAGGATTAAATTATTTAAGTTATATAACCTCTTGGAAAAGTGTCAGCAAAGAATACATACTCACTAAATGTTAGCTATTATTATCTGCAAAACTCTGCTAAAAACAAAAGATTTTTTTTAAAGCAAAAATATTTTTAAATTAAAATATAAAAAGAATAAATCAAATATAGTAAAAATTTATTATAATATACAAAGACATGGACATAAAAACAAATACAATGCCTCATTCAATGAGAAACATACAATAAAAAGAAAATACTTAATGAGGTTAAAACTTAGTTAACATATAATGGTTTAATAAAGCATGTAGAGGATTATAAAACGAACAAGTTACACAAGTAATATGACTTCAAAATTTAGAAATCCTGACACTAGCGAAAGATCCCACAGAAAGAAAATTTAATAGTATATTTCTTTAAATTCAGTCTCATAGTAAGAAAATTGCCTGTTTCTGCAACACAATTTGAGCACTCACTATATTGGCACAATATTAAATATAATCAAGACCACAGCTAGCAGATCACAGGCACTTATCCTTCAGATATTCTAATTTAGCAGTCACAAGAAATTAAGTAACTTTTGGATCTCTAGCTAAAAAAATACAAACTTTTCACTTGGACACTGGATACTCTCTCAGGGAGGTTTCAATATATTTTGGCTTTAACAGCAGTAAGAAGAAAAAAGAAAGAACTATAACTTTCATTTTCATTGCCATGCATACACACTGCCCACATTTCAAGTGCTCAAAGCCACACACAGCCAGTGGCTACCATGTTGGAAAGCACAGACATAAAGCCTTATGCAGTTCTAATAAGGTGTTTTATATATAATGAGAAGTCAAAAACATTGAGGGCAGAGTCAGGATGTAGCTGTAAGATATTGAAATAAGATTTTACAAAGGTTTATAAAGTTGGAAAATCATGAAACCTGTCAATATCACATAATTTATTCATTTGCACGTGAAGGTTCAACATTCAAATGAAACTACATCTTTTACATTCCTATACATGGCTGTGTATCTAGAGAAACATACCAAAAAGAAGTGGTGAGGTTATTTCATCTTTGATTAAGACAATCTAATGACTTAGTGTACCATATTTCAAATTACCCAGTGGCTAGCCATGAAAATTATTTTACTGGAATTTTGTTATTTATTTTATTACGAAAAAGGTATTTAAAGTGGTGGTACTACACCAAATTTTTAAAAGTGTTTGTTTCATCAAGTCTGCATAGTCATGAGCACATCAATATTCATTCTCCTGGGGAAGAGATGAGATTTCTGTGTAAGAACTAACTTCTATCATAATGTTTCAGATTCTAAATTCTAACATCCTTCACTGTATGAAGACCATGAACACAGTACAATAGTGTAATCTCCTAAAGCTTAGGCTACCTAATTAACTTATGAACATATCACATAAATTAAAGCTCTGTAAAACTTGTATCATCCTATTTAAACCATTACAAATAGTATCTAGGTTGAAATAATTGTGAAAAGTATCCTAAAATTTTATTAACATAAGAGCGATCTTTATTCCTTTTTTCCTTCAGTGATATGAATTATTTTGGCTACCTACTATGCATTTCTAACCTCTTCAGCCTTTCTCAACTTGTGGTATAATTTATATAAAGTAATTAAAATATGAATGAACTAGGTAAGTCTTATATTTCCACAATCGCAAGTAAAACAGGTTTCATAATTATTTTTTGTTTGTTAAATATGAACACATACCGACTGTCCGTGAATTCAGCAATTTCATCAATCACGTATGGACGCTAACTTTTCCAATAAGAAATATAAAGAGAAAAAACCAGATTTTCTTTATATGTGCCTTTTATTTTATTTAGGAGCATTTTTAGATTTGAAAAACAAAACAGAAGAATCACCAGTCAGACACTAAGTGGAAATCACTGAAACACAATGTTAGTTCTAATGGATGGATGATTGTGTTTGGTCTTTTGAAACTTTGAAGTATAGGTAAGTCTTGATCACACAAATTAATAAATCCTAAAGCTGGAGTTAACAATAACCATTACACCCAAATTCTGCAGCTTAGCCCAGCCAATTTTTCAAAAGGTCAGGTTGTGAACTGGAGAAGATCAGGGAGGTCCACCGCATAGCTTTGTTGCCAGGCATCTCTCGTCTGGATTGTTGCAGGCATTTATTAGTATTCGTCAGCAGACTCAACAGAGCAAACAAGAAATTCAAGCACGAATAATAAAATGAAATGCTGCTATATAACCCTTTGTCATTCAGCAAATATGGGACTTTTTAGCTACATTGTTCCTAAACCTGGGTTACTACTTTAATTTTTCTCCACAGTGCTGACTGAATGAGTATGCATGTGTGTTAAATGCAGAGCTCCCCTAACAACTGCAGGACTGCCATTTAATCTGTTGGTAGATGGACCATTTCCTGTGGGAACCCTAGCTATGATTTCCAGATCCACCAAATAAATCTCAGATTAAGATTCCAAATGAAACCTGCCTTTGGCAGATAAAAAATGTCAAGATGGATATAAACAGTAAAATTATAAATTATCTAGGTGTTGCATGACAAACCAATGTTCAATTTTTTTTGTTGACATGTGCCCAGATATCAAAACTATATGAGACATTCATCAAATGTCACACTTTCATAATATTGGAGGCATCATTAAAACTGTTTGACTAAGGACCTCAAAGTGTTTAAGCAGTAGCTCAAAAGTATATTTGTGCAAAGTAGAAGAATAAATTTACATATCAGCAGCAGCTCATAAGGGATGGGTAAATATTCTGTTTATCTCTCATTGTAATTCAGGTTACTTTAAATACAAGGTTTTAGGAAATCATTATACTCTATATGGTATCATTACATAACTTCCTATGCAAATGATGTATGTTTTATTCAAATTTACCATGTTTCTCCAGGAAAAAAAAACAAAAGCATAAAAGGAAAAGGTAGGAACTCCCCATTTCATTAATCAACCATGACTACTATACTAGTGCCTTGTTAGTTATATGTAGTATCGTCAGCCCGTATTTGAGTTAACATTTGTAACTTTTTAAAAAAGTATTAAATACCTGAGACCAAAAAAAAAAAAAAAAAAAAAAGCCTGAGAAAAGTAAATTTGTTTTTCTTTTTTATAATGTGTTCATTTCAAAGGACTCTGGGGAGGGGAAGAGACTTTAAAAAAAAAAAAAAAGGTAATAAAAGACCAATACAGAACATCTTAGAGAGCAAACAGCCTGTTAAAAATGCAGAGGAAGTCTCTACTGCATTCTCAGGAGATCAAGTATTGTCTTTTTAAGGAAAATTTTTGTTTTGTCTTTGGTCTTCTTACCTGGAAATGCAGACTTGTCCTGGCCCTAATCTCTATACTAGTTGACTATAATACTGGACACTGAAGATTTCTAAAAGGAAACAATCAGATTTGCCAAACTGAAATCGTTACTTTTTAACTATAAACTCTTAAAAGCAAGTGTGTAAATAGGAATTCATTCCAATTATAAATTCTGTACAATTAATCTGTGGAAAGAATCCAGAATATTCTATACTCCAATTTCCAAATGCCTGAAGCCTTAAAGATTATGTATTTATCTGTCTTTCCTATCATATTTCTTCTAATATATGCTGTTGCTTCAAGGAAACTAATTAATAAAACCTACCTATCCTGATCTGATCAATACTAATCTGAAAATTTTGAAAAGAGAGGGGGAAATTTTTAAAATACTGACTAAAGAAAGAAAGAAGAGTATATTGTGCTTAGTTTTTTTCTTTCTTTTTTAAGTTACTTTTTATTTTTTTATACCTGTAGTAAGAATTACTATCAAACTCCACTCACTGGGCCAGAGACCCTTGTGGTGTTAGACTTGCCCCTCACATAGCACCCTACCTACACTTTTGAGTTCACTGATTAACCAGCAGCCTCAACTTCAATATCTAACAATGTGCATGTGCTTAGTTTTTATTATATTTCTATACTAAATGCTTAAAATCAATAAGCATTACTATGTTTTAGAATATATCAAATTACCTTAGGTACAGCCAGTGAAACTATTTTAAAAAGGAAAATTTAATTTTAATTTAAAAAATGTAATTAGCAAAAACTAATATATTCAGTATCTACTCAACAAGTATAATTTTACCAACATGAACTAATCACTTTTAACTCTTTACTCACTAGTAGCATCCTGATTTTGAAGTACTAAAAAGTGCCATATGTGAAGACTAGACTCACTCCAAAATTAAAAATGAAAGTCAAATAGGGTTTTTAAAAATAATTACTTTTAATTTACATCTTCTCAGCAGAATTTTACTATTTGGCAAGGAATTATTGAATTTATCCAAAAGCTACAGATTACAGTATTTTAAATTCAGTCAATATTTTTAATTCAGTCATTTGGACTATGAAATTTCAAAATTTTGTAGCCTGAATTGTTCTGTTTGCTTCTTCATATTCTCTGAGAAAAAACAAAAACACAAAAGACAAAAACACAAAGAAAAACTGCATCTGAAACTACTCCCCTAAAGATAATTATGTCCTACACGTTAGGCTGTTCTTAGTAACACACACACACACACACACACACACACACACACACACACACACAGTTGGGAGTATTCAGTTACCACCCCCCAATGTTTTATTCAATTATCAGATATATTGATAACCAAAATCAGTGAGTAAATGTGGTCACATCAGTGCTACTCTACAAACAGCCAGTCAACCTCGACCACTGTGTAAATCACCATAATTTGGGTCTATGTAACAACGAATATTGATTCCGATCTCCAAAATCAACAAAATGCCAATGCACACTCAGGACTGTACAGGAATCATACTAAAGGTGACAAATTAGCCACTATGGAGACCACAATTGTTATCTTAAATATGATAAGATGAAATCCTAATTTCTTTTAATTTTTTTTTTTTTACATTTATTCATTTTTGAGAGACAGCGTGAGCTGGGGAGGGGCAAAGAGAGAGGGAGAAACAGAATCTGAAGCAGGCTCCAGGCTCTGAGCTGTCAGCACAGAGCCCAATGCAGGGCTCGAACCCACGAACTGTGAGATCGTGACCTAAGCTGAAGTCAAATGCTTAACCGACTGTCACCCAGGTGCCCCTGAAATCCTAATTTTTAAAAAAACTTGAAGATTCAATGATATCGTATCAAGATTTTTGTTGTAAATATGTGTTCCAGAAAGTGCTCTAGCATGAAAGGGCCATAACCAGAAATCAATGAGGAATTTTATCAAAGACCTCAGAATCTTAAGGATAGAGAATTTAAAACAAAGCAAAAACTTTTGAAAACTTCAGGTATGTTTTTTTTCTATTTCAAAAAACCATATTCATATTTTCATGGCCACAAGTAAATATGATAGAGCTTGCATATAAAAAGAGGTATATTTCCTTAAGTCAAAGAAACAGTCACAGGTTGTTCAAAGAGAGGATCATACCAATAGTACAGAAATGGGGAGAAGTAAACATATTAAAAAAAGAAATTTACCATTTGTTGTGCTTATTCTTCATAGTAATTATCATTTTATAAAATAAAGGACCAAAGGTATAGTGATAATTCCACATGAAGAATATAGCCTGAACTGATTTAAAACACTTGAATGAATGAATGAATGAATGAATGAATAAATAAATAAATAAATAAGGCAAGACTCCTATTATCTTGCAAACTTTTCCCCTTATTCAGAATTTATGGGTGGGTTCGACAATTGTAGCAAATGTTCCACTATAGTAGGGGATGTTGACAGTGGGAAAGGTTGTGTGTTTGTGGGGGGCAGGGGGTTGAGTAGGGGGGTATCATGAGAACTCTGCACTTTCTTCTGTTTTGTTATGAATGTAAAATTTCTTTACAAAATAGTCTATTTAAATATTGCCAAAAAATAAAGTAAAAAAATACAATTTATGGCATAAGTTGGTACATGCGAATTATTCATATTAGAAACAATGAATCTCAAAGTACAGTTCATAAACTTTATAACCAGTTAGAAAACTTAAGTTGCCCTTATAAACGTATTTTTTGCGTTCCATTTTTCAACTGAGGCCAATAATAGTTAACAGAAACATTCATATCAAACTTAAAAAATAAAGACACAGAGTCCCATTTAGTTTAATAGTTATTTAATATAAAAGAAATTTATGTTTTTATGAAAGAATATAACCTCAATCATTCTTTTAAGAGTTTTTAGCATTTCCTCTGTAAATGAATCAATCCTTGTTGACCAGCTGCCAGTAGTCCTAAAACCACTCTCTCAAATATTCTAGAGGGTCCTGTGTGAGAAGCAACCAGCACTCTACTAAGTTATGTCCTATAGAGATGAACAGTAAACTTAATCAGACCTAGGACCCCTATTTATGGCATATGAAAAAATAAAAAATGCATTTTTAAATTCACACTTGCCAAAAGGAAAAGAAAAATTCATTGTGTGGTACCACTAGTCTGAATTTTATTGCAATTGGGATTTCAATCAGATAAAATTATATTTTATCTTAAATGAATATTATTGACTTTATATTGTATCCTAACAAATATAAGCATACTAAATACAAGCTGTACTACTTGGAAAAAATCAAGTTTCTAATGGTATTGTGAACAGTATATTTGAAGACAGTATTTTTATAAAACTAATAACCATTTCAAATACTATTATGTATGTTTCTTAATAGTTTTAACACTTTTTTATAGACCTGCCTTTCACAGCTGGGTAGAATAACAATGACAACGCCACCATTTATTTAGGCCCTGTAAAATATGTTAACTATTTTTTTTTTTAAGTATCTGTAAAAACCACACTAGTGAAAATAATTGCCCTGGTATGGGAAATACATATTACATAAACTCATTTCTTTTTCAGGTGTTGTAGTAGGGCTTTTACATACACAATCTCTAATCTCCAAAACAGTCCTAAGGGAATTATCTCGCTACTCCATATACAAGAAAACTCAGGCTTAAAATTATGAAATTTGTCCCCAAGTCCAGGTAGGTAGTAAGTGGAAGATTAAAAATGTGAAACCCAGGTCTATCTAACCCCCCAAAGTGTGTTCTTTGTACTTTAACATTTTATTGAAATGATTAAATGCAATGGTTCTCCAGTAAAATTTACCTTCCACTATGAAATAAACAAAACCAAATTACAACGCATTTTAGGGAAAATATAACATTACTTAATAGAAGTCAATTATTAATTAAAGTACAAGTCCTGTAATTTAACAGGGAATGATTAATTAACTAGATTTCAAAACACTGAATTTCAAGAAGTGTCTAATAATGCCTAGGGAATCTTTTTTTCTTTTTTTTTTTTTTTTACTACCAGCTATGTTGCTGGTAGAAATGGATGTCCATTATATGCAACTTAACATTTCCTTCTGTGCTGCTTTCAAAAGAAAGTTTATGAAAATGATACGAGATTCTACAATCATATTTTAGTCATAATGATCAGACATTTAAAAGCATGCTAGACCTTTTTCTATAGTGTTTCTATCGATGTCTCCCCTTATAAAATGCTTGCAAATCACGTAATAGTTTTGATGTAATTTAATTACAGAACAACAGATGGACAAAAGGTGAAAAGAATACATGCTTTGTGAAATGACAAAGATAGATGAAGCAATAATAAAAGAGACTGATGGTGGCACACAGGTCCCAAATACCAACTAGATATACACAGTATTCTGACTCTATAAGAAACTAACAAACCATAGACAAGTTACCTTTTCCTAGGTTTTAGTTATTTATTTTTGCTTAGCAGAAAAACCAGCAGAATCATGGTTATAAAAGATAATTGCTAGTCTACTTCTAAAACAAAGAGGACAGTTGCTTTCACTTAAATTCACAAGATAAGGTTTTTAAAAATATTTACTAATTTCCCATAAACTGCAATACCAAGGGACCCAAAGCAGTTCTAGCAGTGGTTTTTCATCTCAAGTTTTAAATGCATACAATGATTTAGAATCAGGTTCACTCTGTAAGCTTAAAATAGTTTAAAAACACATGAGTCTTATTTAAATTGAGATAATATGTAAGTGAAAATAACTACTCTGTATAAAATACATATTAAATATAATTCCCTAAAATAGTAAACCTAAAAATCATATTGAAGAAACTCATAAAATTGAATGGTTTTTGTCTGAAGCTTCTTCAAACTGCATGATTCTTACCATTTCTAACCTTCAATTGGTAAGAAATATTTAAAATATAGACTTAATATTTAATTTGGGTAAGCACAGTAACCTTTTTTAACCTTTCTTAGGGAACACTGACCCCTAAAGGTTCTAAATTTGAATAAGTTTCACAATATTCTGAATTTAAATGGCATTCAGACGTCATTTTTACTTACATTATTGTAGGTATATATGTTTATGGCAGATATGTTTGTTCATAAATATGTAAACTATTTTCAGTGGACTATTGTGCACTATAAATAAACAACTAAACCATGTTTCAGCTAACTTAATAAAAGGCACCAAATTTAATAAGAAATATCCAGAAATATATCAAACTATTCCAAAAAACTACTCACCAGAGACTTCTAACCCTCATGTCTTTTTTCTTACAAAGATAAGTAAATAGTTAGTAAATGCTAAAAAAGGCTAAGCAACCAATCACATAGCAACTCATTCTGGGGGGGGGCTGACCGTACATACATCCTTTGATTATAACACTTCATTTTTTTTTTCTGAAAAAGCAGAAAAAAGAAAAGCCCTAAAACACAAAATTTCACAAAAGGGCAAGACATCATTTACTTCTTAAGAAGCCAGAAGATGTTATAAATGCTCACCTGGTAACACTTCATTCACTCACACTTAAAATTTCATTCATTTAGAGTTGTGTTTGTAACTACTCAAACCTGGAAACATTTTGTAGATACCTTCACTCATCCTACCTACCCCCTATAGCTTTACATTTTCTAAACTGTCAATAATAACAAAACCAAAAAAAGTAAGTTGTTACATCTGTTAAATTTATATACCTCATCAACTCTAACTTCAAATATTTCAACGTTTCTACGATAAATCTAGGAAAAGGCTTAGCCACTTCAGAACTCCTTATAATAAAATTTGTAAGGTGACACAAAGGCATGTGTGTGTAATACAAGTTTTTATGTAGTTCAATTTCTTAAAAAAATAAGTAAAATAATGTATAAAATAACTAATTACCCACCCAGACTATGAATACTACTGTAAGACAGAGCTTTGAAGCAATTAGTGCTTTATGATAAATCCTGTGAACCCCGATATCAAGGCAATGACCATGTGAGATTTTACTGTTTAAACATATCACTTATCACAAAAATCAAAAGATATTACATTTACCTATTTAACTTTATTTCTTAATAATGTTTCATTAACAGGCCCTTTATATAAAGGAATGTCTTTCCTATTTCTGATGTAAAAAAAAAAAAAAAAGCCTGTAAAAATGCAAATTTTCTTAATGATGTTTCAGTCACGTCTATTGTAGTCCGTGCCTTCTGCAAACTCTTTATACATCTATGTCTTTAGTCCTAAAACCTTCCTTTCTTTAAGTGTCCTAGAGCTTCAGCAGCTCCCTTCCTGAACTTCTTTCCTGGTTATTCTACACTTATGAGAAGTATTTCCTCCACAGCCTCTAGATCTTTAGATATATTAAAAATAATTCCTTTGGCTCCTTAGAGATCCTTTCGTCTATAATTTGAACAACATGACTTCCACAGCAATGTGACCTCTGAATAGGGAACATAAGTAACAGGGGCATCATTATTTACTTCCTCTTTTCTTATTATTGCACATAAATTGAGTAAAACTGCTTTGAGCTCTTAAAAAGAAGAATGTTTCTTGTTTATCATAAATGAATAAAAACAGCTACAACAAATTAGTTCCCAGCTTCACACCAGTACAATCTTATCACAAACTTGAATATAAAGAGAATGGACCAAAATGAAGTGTCACAAAACCCATTCACTAAAACTATAAACTTTCCCCAAAATGGCCTTTATCCTTTTGAAAAAGGTGATAGTATGGTCAATATATGGTAAAAAAAGAACCCAGTTGAGGTAGAGGGCACCAAAAAAGGGAGAGAAGTGTGCAATATTTTGGGAATAATCTCATTTTTTTTAACTACACAATTTAGAGGGAAAAAAAATGATGTACATACAGACTTAAGCCTTCAACAATATGCAACACTATATTCAGAATGATTCGTTTCTCAGGGATTTCAGATTTGCAACATTTTACTGTAAGATACTTCAATTAAAAACCTAATATTTTCTAAACTTCTCTCTTTATGGCTGTCTGTATTTTGCTCTATAGACAGATGTCCCCTGCCTGCCTGTCCACTTACCTACCTACATGTCTGCCTGCCTATCTATCGTCTCTCTGTGTTTTTCAGGCTATCTCTCAGTCTGTGTGCCTTTTTAAGTGTGTTTCTGTCTCTGACTGTTCTCTTCCTTTGCCTGTGGATCTTTCTCTCCCTGTCTCAGATTCTGTTTTCATGTCTCTCTCTGTCTCTGCCTGGGAATGTCTTTCTCTGTATCCATCTGCACATCTGTACATGTCTCTGTTGCTTTATCTCTGGCACTCTCTGACCCCATCTCTCTGCAGGTGTCTCTTTCTGAGTGCATCTTTTGGTGTGGACCTGTCTCCTTTACCTGTATGTGCCTTGGTCTGTTTCTCTATGTGCATGTGTCTCTCTCCACATATATGTCTCTCTCTCTCTTTATGTATATATTTTCTATCTCTCTTTCACTGTGTGTCTCTTTTTGTGTGTGTCTGTGTATGTCTATGCCTCTATCTCCTTCAGTGTGTCTCTTTTTACCCTGTCTCTCTCACTGTATGTCTCTGTCTCTTTCTCACTGCTGGTCTCTGGTATCTTCCTCTGTGCATCTATGTGTGTAGGTCTCTTTTTGTGTGTATCCTACACACGCGTGTCTTTCTCTGTGTATGTGCTTCCAACATGCGTGTCTGTGCCTCCCTCTCTGAGTTCAGTATCTCCCTCCCTGTGTCTGTGTCTCTCTTTGTTTGTGTTTCTTTCTCTGAGTGTGGCTCTCAGTATGCATCTCTCCCAGTCATTCTCTCAATCTCCTCTCTTGATCACTTTGTGCATGTTTCTTCCTCTCTCCCTGCTGTTTTCTTCTTTCTCTCTCAGTATCTCTTCCTCCATGTGTTTCTCTTTTTCTGTGTGTCTTTCTTTGTGTCTCTTTTGCAGTATGTGGGTCTCATTGTGAGTGCCTCCTTCTTTGTATGTGTGCGCGTGCATGTGTGCTTGTCTGCCTCCGTCTAATATACTGGTTAGAACAAACACACTTCATTCAGTGCCTTGAACTAGCACAACACCTGGGGTTTGGTATTAATACCTTAAAAGTCCTTACCTTTTGACCAGTCCTCCATTTGTACTTCTATTCTTGTTTGCTCTGGCAATGTCTCTGGTTTTTGCTCCAAGATTTGAAGCTAAAATAAAGCCAACTCTAGATAAATAAACTTAAAACAATATATCGGAACACACCTAAACCTTACCTTTGTTTAACAGAGAATTTACAGGATAAATGGTTTTCTAAAACATTTATAATGGGACTATTAAGTGTATATTTCAACAGGTGAAATTAAATCTTTTTTTCTAAGAAAAAGGTCCTTTCTTTCACACTTACATTTTAGTAAATACAGTTCAGGTTAAGCTTCTAGACATTCTTGCTCCTTTGGTTAGAAAATCATTTAATTTATTTAACTTAAGACTTTTCTAATTCCATCAATTTAAGACAAATAAAATTTTTACTCTATTTGTCATAAACTTTACACCAAAAATTTCAAATGTATTGGTTTAAATTTACAATGTGTATTTTCATATAAAACATTTTATACTTGTAAAAGTAATTTAAGAATACTATTCAATTTTTTTTAAAACATAGACTATCATTAACTTGAACAATTGATATTTGTGTCTTGCATTTGTTTTTACAGTAAACATGACAAAAGCTACGCATGTTTTTTTTGTTTTTTGGCATGCTTTTAAGGAGAATAAAATTAGATTTACCTCACAGCTAGAATTCTGCGTTCTTTAAAAAGTCCTCAAATAAAGCTGTCGTAAGCTTCTCCTTTTCCAATTTTCTCTAAATATGTTGATCTGGAGTTGGCAATCTTTTTCTAAGTTCCTCATTTACTTTTGGATTAGCTGAAAATATAGGAAGTTATTAATATCAAAGAAATATGTCCCAGTCAATGAAGCCATTTCCCTACATATTGCCCAAAAAGGTTAATAATAATTGCAGTCTTTTAATAAGAGATTCATATAGCAAGACATGTAGAAAATACAGTCTTTAATAACCTCTGGAGTATTTTAAAACATGTCTTACAGGCCTTAATGTGCTTAGTAATATACTATTTAAAACCATAATTTTATCCCTCTGCAATATACAGTCACTCTTCCTCATCATTTACCCAGCTAATGAATGCCAGCAATTAGTAAAATGTAATCCCATTGCACAATCATTTTAATGCTTTTAGCACTCAGAAAAGTAAACACCAAATTAATACTGCTCAAGCCATATCAGATCCTAGTTGGAAGCAAGCAATTATAGTTCAGCTCCTCAGGTGTAATTAAATGATTGAAATGATTTAGTTCCATAAATGCAAGTTAATTCATAAGCAAGCAACAAATATACTGGGAGTAATTACAAGAAACATTGACAGTCTAAGCAGGGCTAATTCTTTTATGAGCCTGATATAGTAAAATGCTGCCCTCTCCTGGGCATGTAAGTGAATATCTCACAGCCAAAAAAAAAAAAAAAAAAAAAAAAAAAACCCACCTACCCAAAACCTAACTTTTAAAAACCTACCAGAAAAAATAGTAATATCCAATATATCAATTTGATTTCATTCCTTATACAAAAAAAATAACATATCTTATACTGTGATAATTTCTACACACTCTGGTTATTAATGCTTTTTCTAATCAAGCTCTGAGTCCCAAAACATACTAGGCAATTTCTATACATCTAATGAAACAAAATCATTCACATATAACACTGACAGACTACAAGTGAAACTTCTAGTACCTGTCTGGACTGCCAGGCCACTGCCTATATTCTCTCATCATTAAACCCTAAGTGAACTGTTACAGATAGTGACTAAATCATGCTTTTTTATGTACTTTTTTATGTACTAGAATTTGCATGAAAAATAATCTCTGAAAAAATATAAAACAAAATACTGTATTATAACTGTACGTGATGGTCTACAGCTGTTTTTAATGAACTTCGATAATAAAAATAAAATGGTGTAATATCATTATAAACACATTTGAAAACATAAAAAGTAACAAGTGATACACAAAGTAAAATGCATTCTGATTTTACTTAGTACCATTCCCAACTTTTTACTTCCTTAGGCTAAAATTCAGAACAAATTGACTTGTATACTACTCAGATGGTTCTTAACTAAACTTCTCACACTATCTATAAGAAGCTTATTTGTTATACATTTAAGTTATACTATAATCAATAAATCTGTGTTAACACATATGTATTTGAATCACTAAGCCCCATGAGAATCATCCCTTTGACTAACTATAAAATTAAATTGAGATTCTCAAATATTCTCAAATATTACCAATAGCACAACAAATGCTTAATTCTCCAACAAGTGCAAGCAATACTCGCAGTGGATAATGTTTAACACTACCAATACTTTTGTGGAGGGAGGAAACATTATTGCTCTTCTGATATGCTTTCAAATGCATTAAAATAACCATATTCTAAGTCATATCCTAACTATAAAAATAGAATAAACCAAAATATTAAAAAGTCTTGCCACTAAGTTTAAAATGTACAGCACATTTGCTTTGCCCTTGATGTCACAGTCTTATTTTTCAATTCATATCTTGTACACTGTAAGTTAATTGCTTTTGGAAAGTACTTATTATTCATGTAAAAATTAATGTGCCAATGTGTTTAAATCCTCTTAAATGACCATTCATGCATCTCTCTTCTTTAAGTACCAATGAAATCTGTCAAAAGACATCAATGCAAAATGGTCTTAAAGAAAGTTCTAATAGAGATTTTTTTTTCTGCTAACACAAGATTTTCATATTCACCAACTTTACTTAAATTCCATTAATTTTTTAAGCTACTTTTAATAAATTCACCAAGTAAAATTTTTAGGCCCCATAGTCTGTCATTTGTGTTCCAGCTGACATTATGAATATTAATAACAGTGTTATCCTGATTAAATAGGCTTCATATGAAATCCCTGTGAATCCTATAGCTCAGACATCTCATTTTTCCAACTCTTTATGAATTTGGATTCAGACATTAAACTGGAAAAATCTTAAAAAACAGATTTAATGGCACATTTGCATATTGTCAAGCAAAAATTAGATGTTCTAATGATTCAAATAATTACAACTTATATATCTACATATTGTAAAAGGAAAAGATTTCTGTAAACATGCAACATATTTTATATTTCTATTAATTTTAGGACAAAGGAGAAGACTAATAAAATACCAACTCCTTTCCTTACACTCACTTTAAGATTTGACATCAAGAACTTGTTTCAATCAAAAATTATATATTCATGTTAAAACTAGTTGGATGATTTATATAGACATCTTATCATGTCTAACTTATCATATCACAGACAAAATATAAGTTAATTGCTTTATCGTTAATAATGTTTACCAGGTTCAAGTAGCAAAATAAAAACAATTCCCAACTAACGTGTTTATGAGTTGTGCTGGAAAAATTACCCAGGTTAAAAAAGACAAAAAAAAAAAAGTCTTTAATATAACAGAACACACCACATTAGCATCTGTTAAATTAAGATCTTCTCTATCACAGATTCCCAACCTTATTCCTTCAAGTTGTTTTTACTCTCAAAGGAAGTGGTCTTATTATGTAAAAAAAATAAAAAATAAATAATAATTAAGGAAACTGCATACCCCCTTTTCTCTCTAGGTAGATGGGAATCTGCATTCTTCTGCCAAAATTTCCTACCTTTACCCTATCAAAAAAACAAAGAATGAAAAAATTTAAATAAACATCTCTATCATCTGAAATGTGACTTGACTCTCCTTGTTTACTCAGCAGTAAAACACCTCATGAACCAAAATTTGCTCTTTGACCAGTCTAAAATTTCTAATCTGCCTAAAAATTTATAAGTGACTCTGACATCTCTCCTTTAAAATTAAAACAATGCCTTTTAGGTAAAGAGGCATTTTATTTAAAAACGGGTTTCACCAATGTACCAATCCATTGTACCAGGATTTTTAAAAATTTATTTTAAATAGGAGATGCCCTGAGGGCGTCTGGGTGGCTCAGCGGTTAAGCATCCAACTTCAGCTCAAGTCATGACCTCACAGTTTGTGGGTTGGAGCTCTGCATCAGGCTCTGTGCTGACAGTTCAGAGCCTGAAGCATGCTTTGGATTCTGTGTCTCCCTCTCTCTCTGCCCCTCCCCAGATCATGCTCTGTCTCTGTCTCAAACAAAAATAAAACAAAACAAAAAAAAAAAGACCCATTCTCAGGGTGATTTGTTAAATAGGAGATACCCTTCTTATCTTCCTCTGCAAAAGCCATATTATAGCAACGGTTCTTGATGGACTTTAGTTAATGGCACTTTTTTCATAATACATCTTTAATTTAATCACAATTTTTGTAAATTGAATTCAATAGTGTCAAACCAGGAATCATTTGTAACACTGCCTCATTCATATCCAACCGTAACCAAAAAACTCCAAATTTTATATTTCTTAGCGGAGAAATGTTGCTAATTTCTGCACTGAAAAGATTTCATTAAAAGGCTAATGGAGAGCACTGTATTTCGGAGAGTCAAATATTTTATCACATAACTCAATATATACCATATATGCATATGTTCCACTGATGGATTTTCTTCTTATTAGACCAAAGTATCTCAAACATTCACAGTTCCTGGCACATTCTTTTCCAAAAAGAATTCCTTTCACTCACTGTGCCTCATGTCACAGCCCACTCCCTACAAAGCTCTAGATAATCCAAGGTCTTCAGAGCCAGGAAAAGCAAGAAGAGGTTTCAGGAGAAAGGATAAGGGATAAAAGAGGCCCCACCCCATAGCTATCAAAACTTACAATGCACATACTATTTCATCCCTCAGTTCTACTACCAGAAGTATTTAGAAAAATATGTAAAATATATTTTTATGTACAAAGACACTCACTGAAGCAGTATTTGCAAGAGAAAATACGCTCTAGTCATACTTGATTTCTTTCTGTTCCTTGAACTCACCAAGGTTATTTTTGACTCAGCTTTTATACTTGCTCGTCCTTCTGCCTAGAAGTCTTTTTTTCTAAAGCTCGAAACAATTTTCTTCATCATTCAGACTTTCTTTTCTTTTTTTCTTTCTTTTCTTTCTTTCTTTCTTTCTTTCTTTCTTTCTTTCTTTCTTTCTTTCTTTCTTTCTTTCCTTCCTTCCTTCCTTCCTCCCTCCCTCCCTCCCTCCCTCCCTCCCTCCCTCCCTTCCTTCTTTCTTCTGGCCATCCTACCTGAAGTAGGATAGTACCTATGCTTCTGCCTTCGTGAAATTTCTTAATTTGTTTAGGTTTTATTTCATTGTTTTTGATAGATCTCAGCCAACTTACAAGTCTATGTAAATTACATGCAGGCAGGGCTGTGGATCTTCTCCTTCATCTATATTTTTAGAAGGTATTTGGCATATAGTAACTACTCAGTATATATTTAATAGAAAGGAGGATGGATGGATAGATGGATCAATGACTAGCAGAAATACAGACTTACCATAAATGTTCATCAACAGAAAACTGAGAATATAAAGTGTACAACCATAAAGCAAATCTGTATGGTTTATACTATAAATGCATACATGTACTGTGTGTGGAAGATTCTTTCAACAAGCATTTGTTAAGCACTTATATATTATATGTCAGACACTGTTCTAGGAGATAGATAGGCAGTGGTGAGTAAGATAAATAAATTTCCTACTCAGAATATGTCTTTGGCCAAAACAATGCAAGTACAAAACATAAAAGTAAAAACAGAAAGAAATATAAAACTATACTTACATATGCATACATGCTTGAATAGGCAAAGCAAAGAATACTCAGGAAACTATTACCAGTGGTTACTGTGAAAAAAGGACCTAAGAGTTGAGGTGGGGATATGGAGGAATGAGAGAAAGAAGTATTTTTTTTAATGTTTTTATTTTATTTTTGAGACAGAGAGAGACAGAGCATGAGCGGGGAAGGAGCAGAGAGAGAGACCCGGATCCAAAGCAGGTTCCAGGCTCCAAGCTGTCAGTACAGAGCCCGATGCGGGGCTCAAACCCACAAACCGTGAGATCATGACCTGAGCCTAAGTCGGATGCTTAACTGACTGAGCCACTCAGGCGTGCTGAGAAAGAAGTATTTTTATTTCATTTTATATCTGCATAACTTGATGTTTTAACCATGTGCATGTACAATTTTTAACTTAATAAATATTTATTAATAATCTTGGAACTGAACAGGAAATTTTGAAGGAAACCATATTACACCTGAGAGATATAAAGTGAATAAAAGGGACATAATCTTTATGATTCCCCTGAAACTTTGAAAAAAAAATTATTGTTGCCTAATTACTCTTTTATAATTATACTTTATTATGGTTGTGTGCTTGCTTGCTTGGTTTAAGTACAGTGAAAATTTAAATTAATATATGGTAGGAATTTTTTGGAAAAGTTTAAAATAAGTTTCCGAAGAATTATGCAAATATTTCTTAAAACAATCACATTTCTTTGTTCAGTTAGGGACTATTTATTTATAGAAGTCACAGTGTTCAGGATTTTGAAGTTTGTAATAAAAACATTTACTAAAGGGTTTATAATAAAAATAAGTTTTTCTATATTATGACTACTGTATGTCACACATAGTTCTCATGTTATATATTTAGTAATCAAGAAATTACTAATCAAAAGGTAAATTACTCATCACTGAAGGTCAAGGAAGGACATCAAATTAAGAGGAAATAAATATTTGGTGTTTAAAATAAACAGCTTTCATGTTTTCAAAACTTGAAGGGCAAAACAATATACCACTTGGAACACTGTGACTGTTTTTAGTGCCAGTTACAAATGACACTTTGAAAATGGAAATTGCATTGCATAGCCTTCTGATAAATTTTTAAAAACCAAAACTTTAAAACTAGTATTATTTTTAGAGAGCTAATGAGATACAGGATTTTCTAAAATATCCTGAAACGTTTTGCCCTAGGCCAAACTAAACTAAATCACTTAATCTAGCACAGAACAGAATATAAAAACAAAGTCAGCTTATAGAATAGTTTCTCTAGGGAACAAACAGCCTGTTTTCATAAGATTCATGTGGGTGCCAAGTTCTGATGCAATTACCTACTCCTTTACACAAAGGCTTGCATTTCCACACAACCAATTGAAGTTCTTGGCATATCAAAGGTAAAAAAGTATTAGAGCAAGTTAAATCAATCTATAATGACAACTGGTATGAGCAGCCACTTGAAATCAAATGAAATTAACAGCTATTAGAAACTGTCTTGCTAAAATAAAGTACAAATAACCACACAAGGTCTTAATTAATTATCAGGAATCATAATGCTAACAGATTTTTATCAAAAAGCTATTTAATAATTCTCTGTAGTTTATAGTTACTGAGACATTAACAAATAGAAGCTGAGCATCAACATATTACAAAAACAAGTTATACTTTCCCTCCTGTTTTGAACACTTAATAGCAATGCATACATTGTATAATACAATGTTTATGCCATTTGCTAACATTACAGTACCTAATCATTCTCAATGGGCAGTGCTGCCTGCAAACTATGCATTTCACTTTTTAAACTGTAATGTTAAAGACAACTTCTAGGTTGCAAAATATAATTACTAGAACAAAATCTTTAAACAGCAAAATAAATGTTAGGCTCTAATTTCTTGTTCAATATTTAGGAAATCACAGCTGTCAGTCTCCTTTAACTGAAGAACTACAAAAGCTCATGTAATTTCTGAAGTCATTCTTAATAAATATTTTCATTAACGAAAAGTATGTAATAAGAATATGGTCCTAAAAATAGATATTCCATAGTTAACAATAAAAATACAGTATGAAAAGAAAAATATAAGCCACCCTATATATAGTAATTTCCTTCCATAAACACTTTGATTCTTCTTGCATTTAAAATTACAATTTCAACCATAAATTATATGTAAATATTCCATTATCTCTTTTCTTCATCATACTATGTAGTTTCTTAGGATCAGTACATGTTCACTAAAAATTTTTCAGAAAATACATTTAAAAAACATTCCTAAATGGCAAATCAACTGAGTTAAAGATATTTATAAAAAAATTAATAGTAATACAATTATGCAGTGTTCTAAAGTATTAAATACATTAAACAATGTGTGCTTTTAATTTTTTAAAGACATTTTTCAAAAGACACTGATGATCTTCCATTTTAAAACATAAGGCTTTACTTCTTTCAAGAAAATTGCAGCTCTGTGATGTGGCTGTGCTCAAAATGGCTGTATAAATAATTTGACATTTTACACTACTAACTGTGTAAGAAAACCTTTTATAAACTGTGAAGAAAAAGAGAAAACAAAAACTGCCATAAATATCTAAGGTATTACAAAACAGCAATCAAACATTATAAGCCTCCTGGTTGAGGTATGTAATACAAACTAATATGTATCATCCTGTGGAGGGAATAGGGATGGGTAGAGATTGGAGGGCTAGGGGAGCCGAATTCATAAAGGCTGGCAGAATAAGATGAAACAAGATTAACTAACATGAACCACGAAGGACAATTGTTGAAGCTCTGTTATGTGTACATACAGGTTCATATTGTTTCGCTACTCTTGTACATTTAGGATTTTCCATAACAGATAGTTTAAAACACACAGTGTAAAATTAAAGGACATATACAGCATTATTTACTTGCTAGCAAAACCCATTAAATAATCGTTCACAGGACCAGCAATGAGTGTTCCATGTTCTATAAGAATGTTATTAAAACCCCATCAATCTCATGCCTGATATATATATATACACATATCATGCAACAAATACTGCATGCACATCTTTCACAGATACATAGGCACACACCTCACATGGATTTATACTGCATGTTATCTGAAGAAAAGCTTACAAATTTCATCTTAGCATACAGGAACTGAAAAGAAAATAATATCAGCTGATAATATATATTAAATGCTAAAATAGATAATATATTAAAATGCTTTGGAATTACTCCCTGACCTTAATCTAACAACTTCCTGAAGCTAAGACAATATGTTACCAATGACCTAGTGCATATGGGAAACAGGGTAGGTACACTCTGTCACCTTTAGCAAACATTTTCCTCACCAAGCTAATTACAGGCCATCTGCTACACCCTGAAGCAACATCCTAGTAAGTTACTGCTACTGACTTGCAATGTAAGTAACTAAGTTTATGATATGCTGTAGTCATAACTATATAAATTTGAAATATTCTCTAATTTTATTTACACAACATTTATTTCTATTCCTGAGGATTTTTCCCATTTGTAGAACAGTCATATTTCTTTGAAAAGGCATGTGATCTTAAATGAGGATGACTTACATAGAAGAATCATAAGCAGGAATAGTGATCATGACTATAACACCATGTCTCAAAATTTCAACACTTGTCACCTTTTAATACATGTTAAGTCTATGGCTGAACCAACAAATTAGGTAAATTTTATACTTCATCACACTGTTTACAATAAAATTATTTTACTAAGTAATAACTTCTATCAGTGAAAGAAATAAGTATATCTGTAATCTAAGGTGAAATGACAGTCACAGGTCAGGTCCTACACCCAATTTAATTATTTTTAATTTAATTTAATTTAATTTAATTTAATTTAATTTAATTTAATTTAATTTAATTTAATTTGAGAGAGAGAGAGAGAGACAGAGAGAGAGAGAGGGAGACGAACCCCAACCAGGCTCCACACTCAACACAGAGCCTCATGCGGGGCTTGATCCCACAGCCCTGGGATCATGACCTGAGCGGAAATCAAGAGTCAGATTCTAAATGACTGAGCCACCCAGGCTCCCCCAGTTTAATTCTTTTTTGATTCTTTATTTTGAGGAACTGCAAACTCAAATTCATTCTGATTGAAATAATTAAACATTTGCTGGAATACCTCCTGATAGTTACTATTCCAAACTTTAAAATACTGACTAAAATATTTTTAAATAAATATTTTAAAACACAGATAAATCTCAAAAGAAAGGTAAACATTCACCTGTCAAAATCAAAGCATAACAGAGTGGGACTTGAAGCCAAGCAGTCCATGAAAATGTTGAGAGCAAATTGAGTTAGAGGTTCAACTACACTGACTTTCACCATCCTTAAATAGCAATCAGATAATTTCCAACCACCTGTTCAATATCTTAGCCAGACACAAGGCACCTGCCAAATTAGGTGAAAAAGTTAACTACCCAAGATCAAAACCAAAAGCCTTTAACCGTGGCGGGACAAGGAATCCAAATCTGCACTTAAACCAAGCAACTAACATAAAACTGTTTTAACAACCTGATAACCTGTATTCCAGCCAGAAGTTTAAAAGGGAAAAAAAAGGTCATGTGCTAGATTCCTTTACAAGATAAAATCTTCTGAAAATAAGCTCACAGCCATTCAAAACTATAAAATATATGAAATAATCTGTTGTAAAAAAAGATACTACAGACATACAAAAAAGAGGTGGGGGTTCACACTTGAATTAGAGAAAACTAAGCAATCTGAAATCAATCATCAAAATAGGTATGATTTTTAAATTGCCAGATAAAGCAATGTAACTATTAAAGAAGATCAGGCAGTTACTAAATAAGCATGGATAGATACAAAAAATGGCCTAGCAGAAATCACAGAAATGAGAAATATGTTCACTGAACTTGAAATGACAGATGAAGTGAAAACTAGAAAACACTGGAAGTGAAAATTGATGATTTGGAGACAAGGGAGAAGAAATTCCCTGGAATGCAGCACAGAGTAACAGAGATGGAAATATGAGAAAGAAGAATCAGGGAAGATAAAAGTTCTAACATATGTCCAAAAAAGGTTAGAGAAGGGGCGAACAGAAAAAAGAAAGGAAAAGCAAAATAATTATACTCTGATTAGTACAGAGAATGTGTCCCTGGAAAAGAAAACTTGAATGAGATTTACACAGTGTCAACATTTCTTAATTCCTATAGAGATGCATTTCCAGCATCATATTTTGGCAATGATCCTTCATTTTCATCAAATTCCTGAAATTATGGCACACCTATACTGTTTTGTTAGGTACAAATCAGAGTGATGCATTTAATACCCTTCATAATATGAAGAGATGTTTAATAATGCTAAGCCTGCTGATCTTTTTCCTGTTTCCTCAACATTTACATGAAGGCACAGGGAATCACCAATATAATTGCTGTTAATATCAGCATGACACTATTTCTCCATTTTTTATTTTATTTTTTTATTGTTTATTGGGGTGGGGGGGAGGGGAAGACAGAGAATCCTAAGTAGGCTCTGCGCTGACAGCACAGAGCCTGATGCAGGGCTCGAACTCACAAACTGTGAGATCATGACCTGAGCTGAAGTTGGACACTTAAACCAACTGAGCCACCCAGGCACCCCTCCTTTTGTTATAGCCCAGTATTATTACTTACACATCTCCTATTACCAATTGGTCAAAACTGTTTGCTAAAAATCAAAACAAATGGCAGAATGCAATGCCACACTTAAATGCTGAGTGCATATAGTACAAACTGCAGTCTTCTCACTGGCCAAGAGCATATGATATCACTCAGAGCATAGAAAAAATATGGATTAGCATTGTTCTAAAAGTATTTCTTTATACTTTACCCACCTTTACATTCTTTCTCAGGAAGCTGGCAGAGAATGTGCTCTACCAAAACAAGGGAGTAAAGCATGAAAGAAGTAGATCCTGGTTTTAGAAAACAGAGGTCCTATCTAAGGAGAGAGGTAAAAAGAATACCTAAGATCATGATGAGGGAAATCATGGGATAACAGCTATACACCAGACATTGAGGGAAACCATTCAAACCCGACGGCATTAAGAAAACTTCAGGAGCGTCTGGGTGGCTCAGTCAGTTAAGCATCTGACTTCAGCTCAGGTCATGATCTCGTGGTTTGTGGGTTTGAGCCCTGTGTCAGCCTCTGTACTGACAGCTCAGAGCCTGGAGCCTGCTTCAGATTCTGTGTCTCCCTCTCTCTCTCTCTGACCCTTCCCCACTCGCACTCTGTCTCTTTCCCTCTCTCAAAAACAAATAAAACGTTTAAAAAAAAAAAAAGAACTTGACTGTACAAGTGCCTATTAAAAAAAAAAAAAAGAAAAGAAAGAAAAGAAAACTCCAGGCATCTGAGAAGTGATTCAAAAACTAAGACAGTTTGGGGTTCAATCAATAAAAATACACAAAAAACTAAGCAACAAAACAAATACAACAGCAAAAAGCTGTGCAAGGGAAGGGAAAGGGAAAATAAAATATACATGTATTAGTTATGATTAGCACCTACATGACCATAATAATGTAAATACTATATATTTTTCTAAATAATTGCAATATAACTATGTAAGAAGGTTGAAAAACAGAAAGTGAAGGTGTACCAGGGGCAGACATATCAACAGAGACCTACCTCCTTGTAGGAGTTACCTGGATTGGTTTTCCCAACTTTTACTCTTCCTTTCCATTTGGAAGACGTAAACAGCTAAAAATTACATTTTCCAGTCTCTTTGCAGCTCATAGTCCAAATGTAAACAAAGGTTTTACCAAGGAGATGCAGTACTCCAACAAGATATGGGAAGAAAGTAAGGCAGAGGACACCTGTTTGCTTTCAGCATGTAAAGTCAGACATGGATGTTTCTGGTGGCAGGGACTGGTCTAATGTCTAGTGTGAGACCCCTGGTATGACAGCCAGTTGTGGTGGTAGCAGCATCAGCTTTCTGACCTCTAGATTGCAACAGTAATATAATGATGCTGAATCATGGTCTACAGATAATCTCTAACTTCTGTTCCAGCATTTGGAATAATTTTATAAACTCTAATTCCCTATATAAGGCCCTTTCTGCTTGGAATACTTAGGGTGTGTGTGTGTGTGTGTGTGTGCACATGCGCGTGCCTTTCTGTCCTATAATGTGACTGATGACATTTTGCCTATCTTTGATAGCTTCAGGAAGTAATGAAATCTGTGATAAGACTGAGGTAAGGGGGATCCAGAAGCAGCAATATAAGCATGTTATATAGAAATATGAAAGTAGAGGGATATATCATTTGCATTATATAAAGTTGCATCCACTGTTTAAGTACACATTTGGTGAGTTTTGACAACTGTCTGCAATAGTATAACAAAAAAATACCATTATAAAGTTGCCTCATGCCCCTTTGCAATAAATCTACCCCACTCCCCAATCCCAGGCAACCACTGATCTGTGTTCCTTTACTATATAAATTAGATGCTACTTCCAGAGTTTTGTATAAATGGGCTTATACAATGTATACTTGAAGAGTCCAGCTCCTAGCCAAAAACCTATGTGTGATTTTGCAAACCCAACCACAGGCAATTACAAAGCCTTCATCTGGCAGGCCTCCCAGGAAGAAGTTGCTTTCCCTACACCAGATATTGCACAACCATTGCACTGCAGTCTCTGAAGAGAGTTGTAGTCAAGAACTCAGCCCACCTGGCTGGCCAGGCTCTTAGGCACATCTATATTACTAGCTATTCAGGGGTCTCTTCATCTGGAAGATCTTCATCAGGAGATCTCCTTAAATGGTGGGGGAAGGAGGATACTTTTTTTCCACTTTGACTCAGTGAATAGTACTTTTCCACTCCTAATCCCTCCCTCTCTCCCTCCTCTCTGTACTCTACTCTTACCCCCTGAAGCCCCCATTGCTCAACCTGGGTCCATAAAAGTACAGAAGCTTTTTGTTTGGGGCTCCCTAGGCTGTGAGAGGACCCCCCACATCTGTGCTGATCCACCCCACCCTCAAATGGGTGCATTGTTCCATGGGAAAAGATGGGCCAGTGGGAAGTTAGTGCTTTCCCCATTTAGTCTCTTGCTATATACCACCACATAAAGTGATTAAAGGCTTGACAATTAATTTTGTTTTGGCTTACCTTTTTTAACTGCTAGTGACACCTAGCCAATCAGCTTTCTCCAGCTCAGCTGAGCCCCTGCCAATACTCTTTTGTATCTGAAATTTCACTTAACATAATTGAGATTCACTGATGTTGTATAAAACACTAGTTTGTTTCTTTTGCTCAGTAATATTCCTTTTTATTGTGTGAATACACTGCAATTTGTTTATCCATTCACCTATTAATGGATATTTGGGTTGTTTCTAATTGTTGCCTATTATGAATAAAACAGTAATAAGTGTGGTAGGACAAAACTTTTTGCAGCCACAGGTTCCCAGTTGTCTTGAATAAATATCCAGAGTCGAACTGCTGGATCATACTAACTTTGTAAGAAACAGCCAAATTGTTTCCTAAGGTGGTTGTACCATTTTACACATCCACCAGCCGTGGGTGAGAGTTCCAGATGCTCCACATTCTAAAACTTGGTATGGACACTCTTTTTATAAATATAAATATAAATATAAATATAAATATAAATATGTAAATTTACATACACACACACACACACACACACACGTATCTTTTACTGTTCACTGTAGCTGGTATGGTACAAACTGGAAAAGACAAAACAGACGTGTTTTGCCTTACCAGTTTTTTTTAATATAACTGACATATATAATTATATTAGTTTCAGGTGTACAACAATGATTAGATATTTGTATATATCATGAAATGATCACAATGCCTAGTTAACATACAACAAACACAGTTGTAAAATTTTTTTTGTTGTGATGAGAACTTCTAAGATCTACTCTCTTCACAACTTTCAAATATAAACACAGTATTGTTAACTATATTCACCATGCTGTTACTTCCATGACTTCAGTCTTAATTTTAATCATTTCTTGTGTATGCAGTAATATCCTATGATTTTTAATTTGAATAACCTGTTTAATGATGATAGGCATCATTTCAAATGCGTATTGGCCATTCATACAACTTCTTGTGTGAAGTGTCTGTTGAACTCTTTTGCCCATTTTTTCTTAATGAGTTACTTGTTCTAATTACTAAGTGGTAAGAGTTCTATTTTTTTTAACATTCATTTATTTATTTTGAGAGAGATTATGTGCACATACATGCACACGCAGGAGAGGGAAAAAGAATGAGAAAGAGAGAGGGAGAGAGAGAATTCCAAGCAGGCGCCACACTGTCAGTGCAGAGCCCGACACGGGGCTTGATTCCACGCATGACCTGAGCCAAAATCAAGAGTTGGATGCTCAACCAAATGAGCCACCCAGGTGCCCCAGTGGTTAAGAGTTCTTAATGTATTCTGAAAACAAGTCCTCTGCCAGATATAAGCATTGTAAATATTTTCTTCCAGTCTGTGGCTTGCCTGTTCATTTTAGTTAATGGTGTCATCTGGGAAAATATTTTTTATTTTAATAAAGTCCAATTTATCATCTTTTTCTTTTAGCTTAATATTTTTGTGTTCTAAGAAATATTACCAACTCTAAGGCCACAGCTATTTTCTTTTATGTTTTCTCCTATAAGTTTACTGGTTTTAGGTTTTACATTTAGATCAATGATTGATTTCAAATTTTGTATATAGTCATAAAGCAAAAACCAAAGTTCACTTTTCCCATTATTCGAGCACCATCTGAAAAGATTATCTTTTCTCCATTGAGTTACCTTGGCACCTGTTTGAAAATCAGTTGGCTATGTATGTGGGGGTCTGTATTTGGGCTCTTTTTGTATTCCATGTCTATCCTTTCACTAATACCAAATCGCCTTTATTACATCAGTTTTGCAGTAAGTCTTGAAATTAGGAGGTATCATCCTACATCTTTGTTATTCTTTTAAAATATTGCTTGCCTAAGCCCTGGGCATTTTCATATAAATACTGGAATTGGCTTGTAAATTTCTTTTTAAAGAGCATGCCAGAATTTCTGACGGAGATAAATGAATTAAGAAGAAATTAAAAGTTTAACCATCTAATTCATAAATATGGCACACCTCTTAATTTACTTATGTCTTCTTTAATTTCTATCAGCAATGGTTTATGGTTTTTGGTGTAAAGGTCTTACACATATTTAATAAAGTTTACCCCAAGTATTTAATGCCTTTAGATGCTTTGTAAATGTAATTTTTTAAAGTTTATTCATTTTGAAAGAGCAAGCACACACAAGTGTGTACAAGAGCAAGCACGTGCACAAGAGAGAGTGGGGGAGGGCGACAGAGAAAGAGAATCCCAACCAGGCCCCATGCTGACAGCATGGGGTCTGACATGGGGCTTGAACTCACAAACCATAAGATCATGACCTGAACCGAAATCAAGAGCTGGACCCTTAACCGTCTGAGCTACTGAGGCAACCCTAAATGTAATTGTTTTATCTCACTTTTTCAATTTTCTTTGCTATATACAGAAATACAATTGATATTTGTATTGGACTATGAAACTTACAACCTCACTAAATTCACTTATAAACTCTGCTCATTTTATTATAGAGGCTTCAGGATTTGCTACATATATAATTATGTTGTTTGCTAATAAAGACATTTTTGGGGGCACCTGGGTGGCTCAATTGGTTAAGCATCTGACTTCAGTTCAGGTCATGATTTCACAGTTCGTGCATTCGAGTCCCACATCGGACTCCGTGCGGACAGCTCAGAGCCTGACACCTGCTTTGGAGTCCGTGTCTCCCTTTCTCTCTCTGCCCCTCCCCAGCTTGTGCATGCATGTGCGCTCTCTCTCAAAAAAAAATTAAAAAAAAAAAAGACATTTTTTTCTTCCCAGTACACATGCTTTTATTTCTATAAAGCCAAGTAATTAAGACAGTGTGATACTGGTGCAAGGATACAGGAATGATTCAGTGGAATAAAGAGTACACAAATAGACCCTCGCCACACACATACTCACACACACACAGACACATATACCTAATTTATGGCAAACAATCCACAGCGATGGAAAAAGCTAATCTTTTCAATAAATGATGCAGGATCAACTGGGTATCCACACAGAAAAAATTACCCTCAATCCCTACTTTGTACTATACCAAAAAATTAATCTGAGCTAGATCACAGATCTAAACATAGAATCTAAAGCAATCAAGCTTCTAAAAGAAAACAAGGAAGAATATCTAACTGACCTTGGGATGGACAAAGATTTCTTTAAAAGTATACATAAAACACTAATTATACATTTTAATGAAGTCTAATTTGTCAATCACTAAAATTTTTCTCTTCATCAAAAAATGCCATTAAGAGGGTCACCTGGGTGACTCAGTTAGTTAAGCAACCAACTCTTGATTTCAGCTCAGGTCCTGTTCTCACAGTTCATGGGATCAAGCCTGGAGTCGGGCTCTGTACTGACAGTGGGGAGCCTGCTTGGGATTCTCTTTCTCCCTCTCTCTGCCCCTCCCCACTTATGCTCCCTCTCCCTCTCGCTCTCTCAAATTAAATATATATATATTTTTAAATGCCCTTAAGAGAATGAAAAGACAAGCAACAGACTGGGAGAAGAAATATACAACATGTTTAAGGATAACAGACTTTTGGGGTGCCAGTGGCTCAGTCAGTTAAGCGTCCAACTTCGGCTCAGGTCATGATCTCACAGTGAGTTTGAGCCCCACATCTGACTCTGTGCGGACAGCTCAGAGCCGGAAGCCTGCTTCAGATTCTTTATCTCCCTCTCTCTGCCCCTCCCCTGCTCACACACTCTCTCTCTCTCAAAAAAAAAAAAAACCATTTTAAAAAAAAAAAAGATACCTGAATTTGAAGAAGGCCCTCAGCCAAAATAATCAAAAAAGACTCACAAAGTATTGTCTCCCAGGCTATGCCTTTAGGTCCAAGAGTCTAGAACATTAGGACCTCAGTGCTCAAATTATTTTAGAAGGATCTTCAATGCTGACACATAAAGGAAGACAGGAGCCTTAGCTGTAAACTGATTATTACACCTCAGCAGACTCTCAGGAGATGACTAGAGATTGGAAAACTGCCCCTTGCAAGTGTTAAATACAGACCTTTTAAAGACTACAGCTATCTTGTTATTCGTATTGGTAGAAACTGCATCTATCATCGAAGGTTATCAAATAATCCTGAAGCAAGAAATAACCATCATGTTCCAGATGCTGTCAAAGAATCATTGAAATAAGGAGAAGGCCACTCAGGAGAACTTACTTACTGATAACAGAAATCTCCTATGCAAGAGTGTATTCCAGAGGTAAGTTCAGGAGGAGTTCATTACATTCACATACAGGCCTACTCACCATTTCTGAGGCCACTGACATAAATGCCCTCTCAGAACTTCCCAGTTTGGATTGCTGTATAACATGAACCCTAAGATTCTCAGCCAAAGCAAAATGTACCATTCGTTTTAACAATACGAGTTCCCTAACTGTAATGGAGTGCTAACGCTAGCCTACAAGAGCCATTTTTCTCTATCCAACTCCTACTATACCACCTATGCTTCAGGTATAGTAGGAGTATTACACAGCAAAAAAAAAAAAAAAAAAAAAAAAAAAAAAAAAAAAGCAACAAATAAGGGGTTTTTGTTTTTTGGTTTTTTTTCCTCCAGAGAGTCAATCCCTTACCATTACTAGTATACCATTGGCTATTTGACAGCTGCAATGTTTCTGAAAATAAGGCACATACAGCCTGCAGACAGTAAAACCGTGGTAGAAGGTAGTAAAGGAAATCTGCAAAATGGGTCTCTGGGGAAATATCTAGATATTCACAAAATCTTGGGTCATTCCAGTACAGTATGGCAAAAAGGCCCTGGATGATTGGGCAATAAAAAATGACCCTTTATGGAATATCCAGTTATAGAAATCCCTATGAGAACTTTATCAAAAAAATGAAAGTGCTAGTTCAGAGGGGGGCTGGAATGCAGAGATAAATGCCCTAGACCTCTAGAACTAGCATCCTGAATTCATCAAATGAATGAGCAATGGATCACACAAGCAAAACTGTATTAAAAATCTGTAGGAGGAATGACAGCAAAATGGCAGACTAGAAAGCTCCAAGAAATATTTTTAAAAAACAAGCAGGAACTGTCAGAACCAACTCTGCTGAAACTCTGGGAAACAATCAGAAGTTAATAGTGACCAAGCAAACACCCAATCAAGAAAAAGCCATGTTCAAAATGGCAGGAGAATTTTGTGGTGTTTTCTTACTGTTCCCTCATCCATTCTCTAGTGCAACAGTGGTCTTGTTCTTGAAACAGTAGCAGCTTGGTTCCCAGCTTCTTCATTCTTCTAAAGGATAGCAGAAAAGACCTGATATGCAAATTATTGTACATATCTGTTCTATCCTGTCTGGGGGATACTTGAAAGACTGATGCAAAGCATCTGCCTCTGTATCATCTAACTTGGAATGCAGGTGGGTAAAGGGGCAAACATTGCTTGTAAAAGCTGTAAGGCAACTGACACCCCGGGTAAGAAGAGTGGAGACATCAAATAGACAATCTAAAGCCTGGAAGAGAAACTGGGGGGAGAGTCTGGGAAATTAAGACATAGAAAGCAGCCAAGTATATAGGGGAATTTAGAAAGCTACTTGCAAGTTCAGAAAATACCTAAGAAGACTTTAAGCTTTCATTTCAGGCTAGTCACTAGGCTCAGAGCAAGCCTAGCTAAGGGCTAAAGGAGTGCTTAAGAAAGAGGCAATCTGCAAAGACTGGAAGTGCTCCTGGCATTCAAGGAAACTCTGTAAAAATATTAGCTGAACATGAGCCAAAGGGACAGAGACATCAGTGATCACACACAACAAAGAATAATCTGCAAATATAATCTGGAAAAGTCTCAAAACTGACTACCACAGCCTTCAATAGTTAAGAAAAAAAAAAGACAAGGGACTTGAATATATATTTCTTCAAATAAGATATACAAAGAGCTAACAAACACATGAAAAAATGATCAGCATTACTAGTCATTAGTAAAATCCCAATCAAAACCACTCACTTCACACCCAATAGGATGGCTATTATCAAACAACTAAAGGTACCCAGTGTTGACAAGAATGTAGAGGAACTGAAACTTGTGTGCATTGCTGGCAGGAATGTAAAAATAATACAAGTACTGTAGAAAATGGCTTGGCAGTTCCTCAGAGAGTTAAACATTGGATTACCTATGGGCCAGCAATTCCACGGCTAGGTATATACCCAAAAGAATCGACAGCAGGGACTCAAACACTGATACCTGTAAGTGAATGTTCATAGTAGCATTATTCACAATAGCCAAAAAGTGTAAACACACCCAGTGTCTATTGACAGATGATGAACAGTAAATAAAAGGTGTTATATACATACAGTGGAGTATCATTCAACCTTAAAAAGAAGGAAATTCTGACACATGGTACAACATGAAGACATTATGCTACATAAAATAAGCCAGACACAAAAGGACAAATACTCTATGATTCCACTTATATGAGGTACCTGGAACAGGCAAATTCATAGAGACAGCAAAGAGAATAGAAGTTACCAGGGTTTGGGAAAGGAGAGAATGGGGAGCTATTATTTAATGGGTACAGAGTTTCTATCTGGGGTAATTAAATGTTCTGGAAATAGAGAGCAGCAATGGTTATATAACACTGTGAATGTAGTTAACACCATTGAACTGTATACCTGCAAATGGCTAAAATGTTAAATTTTATGTTATGTATATTTTACCACACACACATACCCACTCCATCGAATGCATTTTATCTGTGATTAATGAACAATCTTCTAGATTAGAACATGTGCACTCACACACATAGTCAATATGAATGGCTTGAAAATGGCCTTTGACCTATCGTTCCCAAATTAGGTGCCAAGGTATCTCCAAACACTACAACAAACACAGAGGGGTTCCATGCATATTTTAAATTTTCACAGGAAATAGCAACATCCATTAAATATCATGTGAACTATTGGTTCAAGGGAGTTGATTGTTAGAATATTAGATGTCTACATTCTTTTCAATGACTTCATATCTTTGCATTGCTGGGATAAAAAGCAAATACCATGCAAAAATTAATGTGGACGAACAGAAGGGGGCAGAAGGGGGCAGCTTAGAAGCACATGAAAATATTACTAAGACACTAAGGGGATCATGAAAAATGTTAAGGGAACTTCTGCTTTAAGAATTTAAGTAGGGAAGCCTGGTTGGCTCAGTTGGTAGAGCATGTAACTTGATCTCAGGGTTACGGGTTCAAGCCCCACGTTGAGCATAGAGCCTACTTAGAAAAAAAAAAAAAAAAAAAAAAAAAAAAAAAAACAAGAAGCAAGTGGACCATATTAGACCCCTACCACTACTACAGGGACCTAACAAATGATTAGTGACTAGAATTGACACCTACTGTACTCTAGGCTTTGCTCGTACTTTAATAAAAGCAATTGACAAGAATTCAATTAAAGGAGCAGAGAATAACTTATCAGCTTCAACCACCTGGGTATGTTTCCTATGATTGTTACCTATTTATAAAAATGGGCAAGGAATTAAAATATTATTACCCTCAAAGCAATGATCTCATTAAAAATTGGAATGGGCAATTAAAACATCTGTTACTTAAATGATAGAAGATAAGGGCATCAAGGGCTGGTTAACTTGACTGGAGCACTGTATTTTAAAATTAAATATGAGAGGAAGTTAAGAGGGGACTCTGCTGGAAAAGTTTCTAGGAACCAGAACGGCAGTTAGGGGATGGACATGATGCACTTCACAGTTTTATCTTCCCCACCTCACAAATTTTTCTTTCATCCTGCCAGACCCAGATGTGCTCAGAACAGGATAACAGTGCCAACAGAGGGAGATATTGCTGCACAAGACACGTTATCCATAACATACAATTTGTACCTTTTCTTAAGGAAACTTTGGAGTGGCTCATGACTTCACCGCATATAGCTAAATTAAGATTAACCAGAAGTACTACTTCATTACCAAGCAAGAGTGCCTAGAATTCTTGATTTGTCAAATTGTATAAAATTTTCCTGGGAACACCTGGGAACAAACAAAAGCAAAGGTCTCAGCAAGTCTGCTGTAACTGCCTGCTGTATGGACAGGCAGCGTGACCAAATCACAGCATTCCACTGGGGAAGGAAAAATACAGGTTAAAAAAAATATAAGCGGAAACAAACAGTGGTCAATCATAAGGTAGGGAAATGGGCTATGACACAAAAAAGAATGCCACTATTCTTTTGCCACAAGAACTTCTCAGAGCAAGAAAATAAGAATGACTAAGGTTGGGAGAAAACAGCTGATCCATTACCTCTAGCATGGGAAAACTGAACAAATGCTGATGTGAAGGGATTTAAAGAGAACATATCAAGGAAAATCCTCTTAATGACACATCTAAATGGCAGTAAATTAGAACTGTCATTTGAGTCATATTTTTGTTGGTTATCTTTATCACGATGATTGCTTTGTAGTGCTTAACAAAGATTCGACCTGTGATTCAGGTGGGAAAAACTCTAATAGGCAGCAGACATTTGGTGTGTTATATTGCCACCAATCAACATCACTCCCTCCTGAGAAAATTACTGGGGTATGAGGACAAAAATATCACTTGCTGCTTACTCACTGTGTAAAAAGTCTGCTGCTTTGCTCTTTTTGTTATAAAAGGCATGAATGCAAATGGAACAGCATTCATGGAATAAGAATGGTCCCTAAAAGAGTGAATATGATGCAATATAGTGGCTACATAACATGAATAGATTCACTCCTGGAATTCAGGAAAGGGCTATTATAGCAAACCTGTTTCTTATGCAGACTAAATAAACTTCATCTGAAAGTGAAATACACCTAATTGACTATTTCTTGGGGCACAAAATACATTTGGATGTGTACATCATATTTAAATTACACTCAGGCCACAGGTACTCAATGCCAACAGAATTTGTGGTAGCTCTGTCAACACTGGCCCCAACAATCAAGGAGCAACAACAGAGCCCTAGGGATGGACTCAGATTATTGAACCAAGCCCAGATGGTGTTCCCAGAAGCATTTCATCAGGAAGAAATACACTTGTTATAACAAATAGAAACACTAGATGGTGCTCTCTTCTGGAAGACCGGTCAAGACTGGCAGTCCATTTAGAAAGATGAATCTAGGGTCACCTGGATGACTCAGTCGGCTGAGCCTCAGACTTCAGCTCAGGTCATCATCTCGCAGTTCATGAGTTCAAGCTCTGTGCTGAGGCAGTGTAGACCCTGCTTGGGATTCTCTCTCCCTCCCTCTCCCTCGCTCTCTCTCCTCTCTCTGCCCCTCCTCCACTCGTGTTTTTCTTCTCACTCTCTCTTTCTCTCTCTCTCAAAATAAATAAATAAAAACAAACAAACAAAAAAGATGAATCTATTCAAGAGTGGAATGGATGCCTCACTAAGCTAGTATAACAGTATATACCTCCACTACACTGGAGAAGACCTACTCGTACCTTTACTCAAGAAGGACTATTGAATATTTTAATCACCATGGCAGCTGTAGTTTCAAACTGGCCATAAGACTTTAATCTTTCTGCCATAGTGGTATGATGTAAAAATGGGATTACAGTTTCATTAAAAGAATTAAACAAAAATCAAACTTATTTGGTCTCCAGGAAAAAAAAAATGGGGGACGCTAAAGGAAATACTCTAAAAGATGATATTAGACAGGAATGCTAGAAACTATCTAAAGGTCACTCTATAAGTAAGTGGTTACAGACTATATAGTATAATAATATTAACAGCAGGACTATGGCCAATATTTTCCGACTGCCTATCATATACTAGGTGAGATTCAGATGAGGCCAGAATTCGGACTAAAAAGACATGAACAGACATTTCTCAAAAAAGACATCCAGATGGTTACAGACACATGAAAAAATGCTCAACATCGCTCATCATCAGGGAACTACAAATCAAAACCACAATGAGATACCACCTCACACCTGTGAGAATGGCTAACATTAACAACTCAGGTAACAACAGTTGTTAGCAAGGATGTGGAAAAGGAGGATCTCTTTTGCATTGCTGGTGGGAATGCAAACTGGTGCAGCCACTCTGGAAAAGAGTATGGAGGTTCTTCAAAAAATTAAAAATAGAACTACCCTACAACCCAGCAATTGCACTACTAGGTATTTATCCAAGGGATACGGGTGTGCTGTTTCAAAGGGGCACATGCATCCCAATGTTTATAGCAGTGCTATTGACAATAGCCAAGTATGGAAAGAGCCCAAATGTCCACTGACGATGAATGGATAAAGAAGATGTGGTGTATATGTGTGTGTGTGTGTGTGTGTGTGTGTGTGTGTATACATACATATATATGTATATATGTATGTATGTGTATACATGTATGTACGTATGTGTATACATGTATGTATATGTATATATACATACACATATATATGTATGTATACACACACACACACACACACACACACACACACACACACACACTGGAGTATTACCAGGCAATCAAAAAGAATGAAATCTTGCCATTTACAACTATGTGGATGGAACCAAAGGGTATTATGCTAAGCGAAATTAGAGAAAGACAAATATCATATGACTTCACTCATATGAGGACTTTAAGATACAAAACAGATGAACATAAGGGAAGGGAAGCAAAAATAATATAAAAACAGGGAAGGGGACAAAACATAAAAGACTCTTAAATACAGAAAACAGAGCATTACTGGAAGGGTTGTGGGAGGGGCGATGGGCTAAATGGGTAAGGGGCATTAAGGAATCTACTCCTGAAATCATTGTTGCACTATATACTAGCTAATTTGGATGTAAATTAAAAAAAAATTAATTAATTAAAAAAAAAACAAAACAAGAAAAAGGGCACTTCAGAAATTTTCATCACAAGCCAGGTCTTTCAAAGGTCTGCAACTCAAATTCACATCAACTGGGTGGTCCAAAAAATGTCAAACATTCAATTTAGTTTCAAATGGACCTGGAATGGTAGGCCCTTTGGCAACTGGCACAAGTAAAAGCAAATCTTCTCTGGAGAAAGGTATCTTCATTCAAGGAATCCCAGTCTCACCAAAAAAAAAAAAAAAAAAAAAAATCTTTTAAAATACAGTAAGTAGCAAGCACACAGTGAAAAATACGCATAGAAAGAAGTAGTGAACCAAAAGGAAGAATCACAAGGGAAAAAAGGGATTGCACAGACAAGCCACAAATATTTCAGCCTTTGGGGCTGTTATCAGTTACAAATAACAAAACCATTCATATTACATTAAAAAAAAATAAGAACAGGTTTCAAATATATGCAGAGAACATGAAGCAGTAAAAAGTGAACTGTGAATTAACATATATGAAATGGAAATAAATGAAGATACTACACATAAAACATAACAACTGAAATGTAAATTTTCCTGTGGTAACTTCCAGTAATGGCAACAGAGTGAAGTGCTTAAACGAACCTTCCTACAGATAATAATTATGAAATCTAGACAAAATTAAGGCAATGGAAAGCATCCCAACATAGAAAAAGACAAGAATTTCTTCTTGAAAAATTAGAACTTCAAGAAGAAAATTCTCCAATTCCCACAATTCTATCAACAGAATATTGATCACAGCTGGCTTGAGATGGCAAAGAACAGAGTTCAGAACCAGAAGAATTGCTGGAAATATAAGGGTAAGACTCTGGATATAAGAGAATCAGAGTAAGTAAAATGCAAAATCTGAGTATATAAATACTGCCCAAATCTCTGGTGGGCCACAAAACTGGACATACTCAGGGGAAAATCCAGTGCATTCACCAACAAGAAAATAAAACCCCACAGCAGAAGCACAGTCTACCCTTGAAAAACAGAGCTGAAATAGGTGAGGTTTATGACTCTGCTGCTTTATTAACTGAATGTGTTTCCGAAACAAGTAAGGGCAGCAGAGAGCTGGGGTCTGAGGTTGAGAAGGTAGAGTCCAATATATGGCAGAGCAGTAGAAAACTAAGAGGAAGATCTCCAGAAACAAGGAAGATACAAAAACTGTAAGCATCCAAATCTGATTATAAGTGCTACCCAAATCCTTGGCTGATCAGCAGCAGGCATACCAGAGAATGAGGCTATCAAAAAAGCAGCATGTGAAAGATTAAAAATTGAGCAGATAGCAGCTAATGCAATGTTGGAAAGCCAAGGTTTATGATCTGTGTTTGTACGAGTTAACTGTCTCTTAAGAAACAACAAGAATGATAACCTTCAAAAGAATAAAACAGAATTTTTAGACATGCAAAGTAACAGTACCCCAAGGCATATGAAAACTACAAACCTGTAGATCGAGGAAGCTCAAAAAACTCCAAGCATTTAGAAATGACACCAAAAGCATGATCCATAAAGGGGAAAAAAAATGATAAAATGGCCCTTACCAAAATTTACAATTTATGCTCTGTTGAAGAACTGCCAAGATTATTAAAAGACAAGTTACAGACTGGGAAAAAAATATGTGCAAATTACATATCTGAAAAAGGACTTGTACGCAGAATATATACATAACTATCAAAACTCAACAATAAAAATGGGACTTGAATATGGACTTGAATAGACACTTGTCTAAAGTGGATATAGGTACAGCAGATAAGCATATGAGTCATTAGCGAAACACTAATTAAAACCATGATAACTACTATACACACTTGAAAGACTGAAATAAAAAAAAAGTACTGACAATATCAAATGTTGATAAGGATGAGGAACAACTAGAATTCTCACACACTGCAAGCGGAAATGCAAAAACAGTAGTCACTCTGGGAAATGGTTTGGCAGTGTCTTACAAAGTTAAACATAAATATCTGACCCAGCAATCTCATTGCTGGGTATTTACCCTAAACATGAAAACTCACGTCCACACAAAAATCTACAGCCAAACACTCAAAAACAACTACATCAGCCTTAACACATGAATGGATAAGCAAACTGCTATACACATATACATACATGCATACATACATACACACAGTGAATGGCACACTGCTCAGTAATAAAAAAGAACAAGGTTGATCCCAACAACTTGTATGAATATCAAACACATTAAGCTGAGTGAAAGCAGTCAGCTTCAAACAACTGAACACTTATGATTCCACTTATATAACCTTGGAATGACATGACTGTAGTGATGGGCAAGATTTCAGAGCTTGCCAAGGAGAGTGAGTGGGAGGAACATGTTAACTATAAAAAATTAGAGCACCTGGGTGGCTCAGTTGTAAGCGTCTCACTCTTGATTTTGGCTCAGGCATGATCTCCCAGTTTGTGGGTTCTATCCCCATGTTGGGCTCTGTGCTCAGAGTGCGGAACCTGTTTGGGATTTCCGCTCGCTCACTCGCTCTCTCTCTCACTCCGCCCCGCCCTGGTGTTCACATGTGCACTCTAAATAAATAAATAACTTAAAAAAAAACAAACAGCACGAGGGTGTTTTTTGTGGTGGTAGAATTACTCTGTATTCTGATTATAGAGGTGGTTACATGAATCTTTACATGTGTTAAAATTCAAAAACTGTACACCAAAGTTCATAGCAGCATTATTCACAATAGCCAAAACATGGAGCAATCCTACTGCCCATCAAGAGATGGATGAATAAACAAAATGTGGCAAGCAGATACAACAGAATATTACTCAGTCTTAAAAAGGAATGAAATTTTGATAGATGCTACAACAGGAATGAACCTTAAAAATATTATGCTAAGGGAAATTAAGCCAGACACTAAAAGACAAATATTGTATGATTTCACTTAGATGAGGCCAGAATTTGGCCTAAAGTAGAACAGTTGTTGCCCAGGGCTGACAGGAAGAAGGGTGAGGAGTTATTGTTTAATGGGTACAAAGTTTCTGTTTAGAATAAATAAAAAATAATAGAGATGGACAGTGGTAATGATGCACAACAATGTGAATGTAGTGAATTTAGTTAATGCCACTAAATTGTACACTTAAAAAATGGTTAACAAAAAAGTTATGTACACTTTACCACAATGAAAAAATTTCATAGGAATATACACCAAATGAGAAAGAAATCAATCTACATAATTCAATATGTAAAATTAAAAAGAAATTATCAGAACGTATTTTTAAAAATCCATCTACATGTTTACAACAGACTCATCTAAAATGAAAAAATTCAGAAAAGTTGAACAAAAAAGGGTGTAAAACGATGCCATGCAAATAATAAGCAAAAGGCATTAAGTTATAGGAATATGAGCAAAATGGATTTTAAGGCAGAGAGAGGGTCACTTCATAAGGATAAAAGTTTCAATTCACAAGGAAAATACAAAAATTTTAAATACATACAAGCCTAGTAACATACGGTTTACATAAATATAGCAGAAACCAACAAAACCATGAAAAGAAAATGGATAATCCACAATGATGGAACAAGACAAAAAACTCAGTAATACAGAAGAATTATACAATGTTATTAACAAACTTGACCTAACAAATCTGAACATAAATTAATGTTCTATCCAAATATCCAAAACATACACTCTTTTTAAGCACATGCAATATTAGAATACTGACCATATTCCGGGACACAAACCCAATAGAATCAAATTTCAAAGAATTAAAACTTGATGGAGCATCTTCTCTAACCACAAAGTAAACTCAGAAATTGAGAACAAAAAGAAAATCCTCATATGTGCAGAAATTAAAATTCCTATATATTCAGAAATTAAATAAGGTTCCCATATGCTTAGAAATTAATAACTCAAGTCACTGAAAAAATCTTGATGACAATAAGAAAAAAAAAATATATATATATATAAATAAATGTTTATTCATTTTTGGAGAGGCAGGGGAGGGGCAGAGAGTCACTCAAAGTCACTGAAAAAAATCTTGATGACAATAAGAAAAAAAATATATATATATATACATATATATATAAACATTTATATATATATATGTTTATTCATTTTTGGAGAGGCAGGGGAGGGGCAGAGAGAGAGGGAGACACAGAATCTGAAGCAGGCTCCAGGCTCTGAGCTGTCAGCACAAAGCCCAACGTGGGCTTGAACTCATGAACCATGAGATCATGACCTGAGCTGAAGCTGGACACTTAACCAACTTAGCCACCCAGGCATCCTGACCAGAAAATATTTGGAACTCTCAACAACAAATTCCACAAAGCAAAACTTGTGAGATGCAGCTAAAGTACTGCTTGGAGGCAAATTTATATCTCTAAATACATATATTAGAGGAGACTGAAAACTAATGAGCTAAGCATTCATCATAAGAAATCAGAACTAAAGCAAAATAGGTCCAAAGAGCATAGAAGGATAAAAAACTTATGAGAAGTTAATACAACAAGAAAATAAACACATCACTGAATTAACAAAGCCAAAAGCTGGTTCTTTGAAAAGCCTGAAAAACTGACAAACTCTGGGAAAACTGATCAAGAAGAAAAGAGAAAATATATAAACAATATCAAGTATAATAAGAGAATATAATATAATTAACATCTTTACAGCAGATATTTGAAAATGGAGATGTAACATAAACAGTCCCAGGGGAAAAAAAATAACTTATCAAAACTAATTTAATACATATAGAAAACTTGAAAAATATTCCTGGGGAGTAGAATACTCCAGAAATTATTATTATTCCAATGTTATTTGGAATTCTTCTAACTTTACCTTAAAATCTCCAGAGAGTAAAAACATAGCAAAATCTTCAGGAAGATAACAAAAATCTTGATACCAAACCCATATAAGAATAGCATAAGAAATAAGCAAATCTCATTAATGAACACAGAGGTAAAAATCATAAAATATTAGCAAGCAGAAACCAGCATTATAAAAAAAGGTAGTAATGTATTGTGACTAAGTTGTGTTACCTCATCACAGATTTATTCAATAGTTGAAAAGAAATGCATCCATTACACTAACATTAAAAAAGAAAATCAAAAGATAGGTAAAAAAATTTATAGAGATGAAGCATCTGATAAAATTCAACACACATTTCTTAAAAAACTCTTCGCATTCTAAAAATATAATCTGGCAACAGGTATCTTAAACCAAACAACAAACAAGAAAAATCCTCTAAGAATGGCAAAACATTAAAATCCATTCCCTTGGGGCGCCTGGGTGGCGCAGTCGGTTAAGCGTCCGACTTCAGCCAGGTCACGATCTCGCGGTCCGTGAGTTCCAGCCCCGCGTCGGGCTCTGGGCTGATGGCTCAGAGCCTGGAGCCTGTTTCCGACTCTGTGACTCCCTCTCTCTCTGCCCCTCCCCCGTTCATGCTCTGTCTCTCTCTGTCCCAAAAATGAATAAACGTTGAAAAAAAAAAAATTTAAAATCCATTCCCTTGATACTGGAACAAATCAAGAATCTTGGCTATTCACTCTTCTTTCAACCTAAACTTGAGGTCTTTGCATAAGCATTACAACAATGCAAAACCCCTAGGAAGAAAATAATACAACTTTACTGAGAGGTATAAAAGAAAACTTAAATAAAAGGAAATATTTACTGTGGTCATGAATTGGAAACCTTAAAATTATAAAATTGTTCAAACTGCATGTAGGCAAGCCATTTAGGACTCGGGGGCAGAGTTAGAAAGTACTGTAATCAAGGAGGGCCACTAAAATATCATTGGAATAAATTAGATGTATGATGTCAATTAACTAAGGTTTCTATATGTCACTCTTCACCTAACCAAAAATTTAAAACGTTCTTCAACAGTATCTACTACACGTGCAGTTACACGAAGTTAAAATTCAATAAACAATCCATGGCACTTCTCTGGCAACTTAAATTATTATCTAATTTTGAAACTTACAAACGTGCTTTCCATGAAACTGTTGGTTCAGAAGCAAAAACAAAAGCTACAAAAGCTGAAAAATTTTCTGCAAAATTTTTTTCAGAAATGTTTTCCTCAACTAGTGATGGAAAATTAGTATTTTAATCATTATCTGCATAATAATTTTAAGATAATAAAATCCATTTCTTCCTATGCCCACTAAATAAAGATCTGACCAATATTTACAGGTTTAAAAAGGCTCTTCACTTGTCTTTGTCCAGCCCTACCTCCATGGGAGCACATGTCACAGCATATTTTAATTATTTAATTATTTACTTATCTGTCCCTCCCAATTAAGCAATCTGATTGAAAGAAGGTTTAAAATTCTCATTGTTGGGCCTGACTTATAACACTCAAGAAATGTGTGCTGCATTACTAAAATCTAATTTTATAGATTTTTAGCTCTAAGAGAAGTCAATCAACCAAGGTTATAATCTCACAACTAATAAGCAGCAAAGTAGTCATTTACTCATTTGTTTGGCAAGTATTTATTATTTTAGGTGCCAGATTCCAGGACTAAAACCTAGACCTTCTGATTCCTTCCTGTTCTTTTTATATAAAAGTAGAGAAAAAAATATTTTAATTTTTCTAGTAATAAAATTTATCTCATAGAATTACAGCAGAGGAGAAACTCCTATTAGAGAGGAACTCACTACTGAACGAACATTGCCTGTTTTGCACAGCTGGAGGAAGACAATCCCTTACTAATTAAACATGAAGAGGCCACACAAACTAGGAAAAATTTTCTAACTTTAGGCTAAAAAAATTTCAAAAAATCATAAAATCTAGAATAACTGAGAGATAAAAATAATTATAGTAACTCAAAAGCAAGACTGAAAAAGCCACGTTATTTGCTCAACTGTATATCTGGGGTTTTTAATAAAGTATTAGTTTTATTTTCTTCTATCTAAATGTCTTCTGTATCTTATTAACATTTTATTTGGATGGCCTCTAAATAATAATCAGCCAGAACAATCATACAAAGCTATAGCAAGATAGTAATATTAAGAGAAATTTTAAAATTCCTAAGCACGTTAAGTAAAAATAACTTTCAGGACGTTTGGCAGTTTTAAGCAAAAATTGCTTGGAGTTATTTCTCAATTATAACTTTCAAAATGTGAAACTCATATATTTGTAATTGCACTGTTAAATAATAACATCTTTTATACAGAACGTACAGAAACCCAAGCATTTTCTGCCCAAAAAACAAGTGCAAAATCAATTTTTTTTCCACAGCTTTCTCACTCACACCTAATTTGATGGTAATTTGTTTAGCAATTCACTTTCTACTGAGTGTTGTAAATCATTCACCCTAAGTTTTCACAGGAGGAACACTTTTTACAAGTGGTATTCCCATTAGCTTATGTAGATTTCATATAAGTTATACAATTATGATCACAGATACAACTAGTATAAACAGGTTTGGGGACAAACACAAGTGACTGTTGGTAGGTATATAAATCAACTGAACTAGTAGGAGTAAAAGCATCTACAAGAGATCAATGTACTAACCTAATCACTGCACATACTATAGGCATCACTCCATTTGTTTATATCAAAAAAAATGCAGAAGTTTAGTTATGCAGGCAAGCCATTAAATGGAAGCCATTTAAGGTAATTTTAACTGCATATTAAAGATTTTTAATATTTTTGGCCATTAGGGTACCAACAAAGTATAAGGATAGACCAATAGAAACTTAGCAATTCTATCAAAAAAATCAAATGTACACATTCCCCACTGATGACTGGAAAATAACACTTCTATATGTAAGGGCTAAAATTATATTTTACCTTTAGTTATACAGCAAATAGACCAATTATTTTACTGTATTAATATATGGGTCACTTAAGTTTAACCTTAGTATTACCTCCTCAGATACATGACCTTGTTTGCTATAGAGCAATAACTAGTATACAGCCCCATCTAGTGGAGAAATAGACAAACATTTCCAAAGCTTGTTTTCAGTCCTCCCAATGAATTTCACAGTAAACCAAACAAAACTGAATTTTAAAAAGGCCAGCTTTTCACTCATACTGTGTAATTACATTTTACCTAATCAATACTCTAACAACAAACATTTTCTATTTGTTCAGTGATATTTTTGAATATTTAAGATTTCCTCAACATCTTCTAACAAATTTTTTCATATGAACAAGATTAACAGTTGATTTTGTAAAGGAAAAACTTGGTATTCATACTGTTCCTTTAAAGAGGATAAAAGATACAAAAGTCATTCTGTAAGTATGAAGTGACATTCTGCAAGCAAATGTCAGTGTAAAACTCTCTTCAAAGTTCCTATGGTCATGATTTCAAACAGGTAAGGAGATATAAACAAAACATAACCAGGGTTTGTAAACACTTTGCTGACCTTTCCCCAATGATAAATAACAAAGATGAATTTTTGTATTTTTAAAAAATTTGATGAAATACATTAATATTACAGCAGACTTTGAATTGACTATCAACATTTTCCCCTTTAATAACTATTCTTAAATACATATTTTTAAAATACAAAAACATTCTAATCATTGATGTAAGTACATTTCAAATCAAACTTACTTTTGAATCATGATACAAAACATAAGGCACCAACAGAAAGAGGTATAAAATCAGTAGTAACATTAAAAGATTTTTCCTCTTAATACTTATTTCCACATCTCTGCTTAAACTCATTGCAGCATTTAAGTGCATTCCTCTATACGCTGCTTTAATTAAAATTAGGGTCAATTAATTAATTCATATGAATAACAGTTATACATTAATCTTTTAACAATGTAAAGATTTAATACTGTAATAATTCATATCTCTAGTGCCTGTTGAGCACAGTACTGAGCGGAGGAGTATATACATTTTAAATGAATAATCCAGTGTAAATACTTTTAATGAGATTGTCATCTTATTTTGAAAACTTTAACAAAATTTTCAACTTTCTATCTTTTCTTCATTGGTGAAGGTGTGTATTTTATTGAATCAAATTCTTTTAAATTTTCTTCCTTTTCAATATCATGACAGACTACAAAGTTTATGCACTTTACTTACTTTGATAAAATGGTTTTTAAAATTATTATTTCAAACCTACAACCTGACCTGAGGGGAGTCGTTGAAGATACTATCAACATTTGGGAGGGAATCCACTTGCTAAACAAGAATCTTAACCCGTAGGTATCCCAACACAAAGTTTTCTGCTATCCTTGGTGAGTATCGAATAGTCAAAGTTACCAGTTTATCAAAATTATCCTCTTCCCCTGACTCTATGGACTGTTTATTCTATGTATTAGGACAAGAAATGAAACGGTTTCCTTCTCAGTTAAAAACTAGAAAGTGAGAGGGAATATGGACCTAAGGCCCCCAAGGTCAATCAAAAACTTCATGTCATCCACATTTTACTCCTCTTGAAAGAAGATTAGGGAAGAGGATTAGAGCCCTGGGTGAAGAGCAGACACTGGTGATGCTGAAAGACTAGGTTACAGAAAATTTGCATGGCTGTTACTTCATTGCATTAGGACAAGTCCTGTCTCTCCCATCAATAAAAGATCAGCAGCAAAAATCAAAGGTGCAAGTGCCATGGGGTAATGTCAAGATAGGGCAAAAATCCTACTTCATACAGAAAAGAGATGAGATCTTAGTCCATCTGGGCTGCTTTAACAAAAATACCATTGGAGTTGGCTCACAGACCACAGAAATTTATTTGTCACAGTTCTAGAGGCTGAAAGTCTGAGATCAGGCTGAGAGTTGAGTTCTGGTGAGAGTCCTCTTTCCGGCTGAAGACTGCCAACTTCTTACTGTATTCTTGCATGGCAGAGAGCAGAGAGGGGAAGCAAACTCCTCAAGCAAACTCCTCTTAGAAAGACACTAACCCCATGCAATGAGGGTAGAGCCCTCATGACATTACTGTATTCTTTTTTTTTTTTTTTTAATTTTTTTTTTCAACGTTTATTTATTTTTGGGACAGAGAGAGACAGAGCATGAACGGGGGAGGGGCAGAGAGAGAGGGAGACACAGAGGGAAACAGGCTCCAGGCTCTGAGCCATCAGCCCAGAGCCTGACGCGGGGCTCGAACTCCCGGACCGCGAGATCGTGACCTGGCTGAAGTCGGACGCCCAACCGACTGCGCCACCCAGGCGCCCCGACATTACTGTATTCTAATTCTTCTTACACTTCCCACCAATACATCATACTGGGGTTGGGGTTTCAATATATGAATGGGGGCGGGGAGATACAAACATTCAGTTCATAACAAGATGTAACCATCATTTACTATTCTACCTTCTCCAAAACCCAAACTTGTTGGACTAAAATCATAGCAGCTCCTATTTCCAAAAGTGCAGGAAAACTGCATTTCTTACTCTTCTTTACATCCAGTTCTTGTGACAGATTTGAAGCCAAAAGAGTGTAAGCACAAGTATAAAGTGATATAAGCAAGTTTCTAGACTCACCCTTAAAGGCATTCTATGAGATCCTCTAGCCCTCTCTTCCCATCTTGCAACAACCTTGAAAACCTTATTTGAGATGGTGGCATCACAAGATAGAAGGAACATGGACCTCTAAGCCAAACTCTGTATGAGTGAGAAATAACTTGTGTCGTATTAAGTCATGACATGGGGGTTATTAGTGCAACATAGACTCTCTTAATCTAATACACAACTTAACAGAATTCCAGCCTCCTACCTCCAATTCTGACCAGAGAAGTTCCCTGGTGCAGTAACAACAAATGTCAACAGGGATTCTGTGGTGCCTAAAAGTCTAAGACAAAGCTCACCCCACTCCCTCTTCTGAATATATACACACACATAGTCTTTCACAATACACATTGACACACATTTCATTTTTTTAGACCCTGTATATGTTTCAGTTCAGTTCCATCACCATTTCCAAACCCCAGATAAGAGATGGCAGACAGTGACTGTGTACTGGTTTAATAACTACAGCTGACACTTGAACAATGCAGGTTTAAACATATGCAGAATTTTTTATAATACAGTACAGTACTATGGATGTATTTTCTCTTCCCTATGATTTAAGATTTTATTTTTAAAGTAACCTCTACGCCCAACATGGGTCGCAAAAGGATAACTTTGAGATCAACAGTTGCATGCCCTATTGACTAAGTCAGCCAGGTGACCCCTTTATGATTTTCTGTCAGCACAGAGCCTGATGCGGGGCTCAAACTCATGAACCGCGAGATGATGTCCTGAGCCGAAGTTGGGCACTTAACCTACTGAGCCACCCAGGCGCCCCAATGGAAGGATTTAAACACTTTCAAAACAGAGTTCTCTTTCACTTAGTCACTTCCTGTAACTAGTTCAGGGCTGATCACTGTGGAATCATAAATGGAATACTGTATTTGGATACAGGTGCTGCCACTTATCAACTCTGTACGTAGCCTTTGGCAAATCACTTCATTTTTCTGTTGTAGGGAATTGAGAAAATAAGTAGTCACTAAAAGTTTAGATTTCACAAGCTAGTAAAATCATAGATTTTATTTTAAAGGGACTTGAAAAAATAGAAGCAACTACCTTCAATAATCATAAAAAGAAGAACATTTTAGCAGAACATACCTTCAAAAAAGACAACCCTTTAAAAGGAGTAAGTTTAACTTTGTGAAAAAGCCAGGAAGATTCTGGGAAGATTGTGGTGGAAGCAGCATAGTTTTTGAATCTTCCCAAATATCTTTATAAAAAACCAGGGGAACCAGGATAGCAAAATGAAACCATAAAAAAGTATCTACCACAAAACTAGGTAAACACCAACATACAACACCAACATTTAAAAGACCTGCATGATATCCAGCATCTGTGCAGACAGGAAGAGAGGGAAACGGAGCAAAGTGGTATCTGAGAGTCATGAGAATCCCTACAGGCAGCAAGTATGCTCTTGGCAAGCAAATAGGAATGCAAAAGGTCTGAAGTGAAGGAGCTGGAGCAATCAAAATCTTATGAACTGTCAAAACATTTGGACAAAGTTTCTTATACACTGGGGAGAAACTAAAAATAAAGTCTAAATTTGTAGGGAAGAGACAATATGGACAAAGTAAAAATAAAGTCCAGGTAAAAGCTGGGGAAGGGAAGGTGGTACAGCCAAAAGATGTTAAAAAGTTACTGGCCATTCTTTAAATCTTCTCAAAAACAACAGGAAACATTTTTCTGACTAATCACTTATGTTTAAAACTTTTGACAACTCATTTAGAAGATTTCAAAGGGCTTAAAAATCATTACATTCTGGTATAAACAGAATGGTTACAATTAATCCATAACCATTCGAAGTCAGAGCTGATCCAATATTAATGTCAAATGATGCCTGCAAATTCTTGACCTGCTAAATGATGGGGGGGGGGGGGGGGACACTGAGACACAAATTCCAGACACTGCCCAAACTATCATATCCCTTGGAAAAAATTCCAAAATATACTAACACAAAAGTAAAAAAGGAGGAAAAAAATCACCCCTTATATTTGCCACCAAAATATACTCTTAAAATCTTAGTGTGTTCCCTTTGTCATTTTTTATACTTAATTTTTTCACAATAACATATCATAAACATTTTTCTTCAAAACACTCCAATAACGATTGACTTTAATATTGCACTTAATGAGGGTGCCTGGGTGGCTCAGTCGGTTACACATCTGACTTGGATTCAGTTCAGGTCATGATCTCGCAGTTCATGAGTTCAAACCCCACATCAGGTTCTGCACTGACAGTGTGAAGCATGCTTAGGATTCTCTCTTTCTCCTATTCTCTCTGCTCCCCACCGCCCCCCCCCGACTTCTCTCTCTCTCTCTCTCTTTCTCTCAAAATAAAGAAACTTAAAAAGTACTCTTAAAAAAAATATTCCACTGGACGGCAAATCATCATTTCCTGTTAAGAAAAGCACTAGATGGAGCATGTTTGTGGCAGCTTTTTAAAATCTCATTAAATATGGGGATGTTAAATACTAGTCTAAATTTTTATCCACTAAAATGCAAATAATACAATCTTTGGCTTTTCATAAAGTAATTCCTAAAATTAAGAACACATTTTAGATGAAAAACTATTTCAAAAAACTTTAGTGAAGAAATATTTAATTTCTCTAATACATGAGGTATATTTGCATGTAAACCAAACATGAGCTTTCAGAACCAACCAATTAGTAATCATATGACAAAATATTTTAATTGAGATTTTAATCTAACATGGCTAGCAAAAATATAGGCATTTTAAAGATGTATACATAGATTTTACTGTAAACTAAGATGGAAATTAATCACCTGCATGAAATAAAAACAGTAGAAATGAGCCACTGAAATCCTAAACCGAGTTTACCAGTAAAGAATCATAAAGAAACTCACAGTGAGTTTTTGTATGTGAACTTCCTAAATTACTGTTCACCTACCCAAATGAATTAGAATAATCTTGCCCACTGTGCCAGCTCATGCCACTGAATAAAATGTACTACTTTGGGATATCATATGCTATATCACACAGTATCTGCAGCTCCCATGCTGGTAATAAGCTCTCTGACATAAATTAAGGAAATGGCTTTGATTTACATTCAATTTAAAAGATAATAAAAGTATTACAGTAATAATTAATATCCAGACATGCTACTTAAAAAAGAAATATGTAATACTTCAAAAATAGTTCATTAAAAAGAACAAATTTAAACGTTTAATTTTTTTAGCTTATATGTATATGGTTGGGACTTACTACAAAACAGCATTTTAACACCTGAATGCAAACAGCACCTGTAAAAAATTACCATTCAAGTTCCATCCAAGAAGTAGAGTAATAATGCAAAAATTTTTCTAATTAATGTGATAAACACTTATATCCTTGTATCTTAACATAAAATTATATGATATTGGATCATACTTGATAAGACTACTTCCTAAGATCAAAACAGTATCTAAAATAAAAATACACAAATAATGAAATGGACACAGTAGGGGAGGAAAAACTTTACCTCCATCTTCTTAGGGTTCCTGGCTGGACCTGAATAGTAAACTCACAAAGACTGGTTAACAGGAGAAAAGTAGGTAAGTTCATTTAATTTAAGTTTTATGTGACCTGGGAACCTTCACAAGGCAATGAAGACCTAAAGAAAAAGTTAAGCCTAGAAAGTCACAGAAAAATGTGACAGGACAAAAAAGGTACAAGCCAAGGAGTAAAATGGGGGAAACTTAGCAATGCCTGTTCATCTGGATTTCCCTTGGTATCTCCCTAGCTTTGGAGATAAAGATGTTCTTTTCCTCCAGGTATAGGAAGAGCACCCCTCACATGAGGGTCTTATGACCTGCTTCAGAGGGGAAGGGAGATGCACTTATCTGTTTCTCAAAATCTTTCAGATTAAAATATTCAATAAGCCAAAGTGCCATATTTTGGAGTCGCTTATTCTGAACCACACCAACACAAAATGAAAATATCTTACAAATTACCCTTTCCTAACTATTTCTTTTTTAGGATAATAGAGCACATGGCCGGGGGGGTGGGGGGGTGCTGGGTGCTCTGATATCACTACCTCTCTCAATAATCAGAAGAATAAAAACTCAGAAAATCAGCAATGTAGAAGACTCAGTATTATCAACAAACTTGACCTAATTGATATTTATAGAAAACTCCTCCCAACATGACAGAATACACAATCCTTTCAAATACATGGCACATTTATCAAAAAAGAGCCTATCTTGGTCCATTAAAAAAAACAAAACAAAACAAAACAAAACCAAACCCTCAACACATAAGAATTGAGACTATACAGGGGCACTTGTGTGGCTCATTCAGTTAAGCATCCAACTTCGGCTCAGGTCACGATCTCATGGTTCCCGAGTTTGAGCCCCGCATCGGGCTCTGTACTGACAGCTCAGAGCCTGGAGCCTGCGTGGGATTCTGTTTCCTTCTCTCTCTGCCCCTCCCCTGCTCCCACGCTGTCTTTCTCTCTCTCAAAAATAAGTAAACATTAAAAGAAATTTTTTAAAGGATTGAAACCATACAAATTATGTTATTTTACCACAACAGAAATAAACTTGAAATCAATAATAGAAAGATATCTCAAAAATTCCCCAATACTTCTAAATAACCCACAGTTCAAAAAAGGAAGAAGGGAAATTTCAAAATATTCTCAACTATATAAAAATGGAAACAGAAGATATCAAAATTTGTGGGATGTAGCTAGATTAGGGCTTGGAGGGAAACTTATAGTACTAAACACATATATTAAAAAGGGAGGAAGAAAAACAAATTTTTTTAAGAGAGGAAGACCTCTTATTAATACTTTAGCTTCCACCTTTAAAAAAAATACAAAATTAAGAGGCGCCTAGCTGGCTCAGCTGGTTGAGTGACTTCGGCTCAGGTCATGATCTCGTGGTTTGTGAATTCGAGCTCTGCATCAGGCTCTGTGCTGACAGCTCAGAGCCTGGAGTCCACTTCAGATCCTGTGTCTCCCTCTCTCTGCTCCTCCCCTGATCTCCCTCTCTCTCTGTCCCTGTCTCTCTCAAATATAAACATTAAAAAAATTATTTTTAATACAAAATTAAGAAAAAATTAAACTCAAAGAAAGCAGCTGGAAGGAAATGGTAAAGATCAAAAATCAATGAAATTGAAAATGTATAATCAACATAGAAAATCTATGAAACCGGGACACCTGGGTGGCTCAGTCTAAGTGTGCGACTCTTGATTTCAGCTCAGGTCATGATCTGGAGGATTGTGGGATTGATCCCATGTCAGGCTCTGCTTGGAAATCCCTTTCTCTCTGCCCCTCCCTCACTGACACATGCATATTCTCTCTCTCTCTCTCTCTCTCTCTCTCAAAATAAATAAACATTGTAAAAAAAAAGAAAAAGAAAATCAATGAAACCAAAAGCTAGTTCTGTATAAAAAAAAAAAATCAAAGAAATTGGTAAGCTTCTAGCTAGGCTGGTCAAGATAAAAATAAAGGAGATATAAATTGCCAGTATCAGGAAGAAGAGAAGTGATCCCATAGGGATGAAAAAGATAAAAAGGGACTATTACAAAGAACTTCATATCTATAAATTTGACAAACTCCTTGAAAGATACAAGCTGCCAAAGCTAATGAAGTAAGAATAGATAGCCAGAATAGTCCTATTTCTGTTAAAGAAACTGAATTCATAGTTTGAAGAAACCTTCCAACAGAGAAAACTCCAGACTCAGAGGTTATACATCTCTGAAATCCCCTTTCTCTCCTGAAAACCTCCTTCCTGAGGAGGCTCCTCTTGAATCTGGACCATATGTTCTCTAGGCCAGCTATATAGCTGTCCCTCCTAGAACATCATTTCACTGTTCTCCTGGGTTAGATTTATGGTTTCCTACATTCCAGGCCTTTCTTTCACTTCTTTATTTTGCTTGAGCCTAACTTCTGATGCTTTCCAGGCATGAAAATATCTTTGTTCTACTCCCATACTTCATTGTTAAGTAGCCACAATTCTGGTCAAGAAGACTGCTGTTGGTACACTCAGTTCTTTTTTCTATTTTGGTTTTCTCTCTGGAAACCTTCAAGATTTCTTTTTCAAGATTTCTTTAATTTTTTTTTTTCATTCTTGATGCTGTGAAATTTCACAAATGTGTGCCACAGAGGCAGATTTTGTTTTGTTTTAAATGTTGAACATTCTTAGAAACAGAAACAGAATGTTATATGATTTTTAATGAAGGTTGTTTTGGTTAGGGTGATAGAATATGGGGTAACATTTCACTGTAATCTTTTTATATATGTTGCTTGCAAGAGTTTGTAACAAGCATATATTATTTTTATAAAAGCTATGCCATTAAAAAATAACAAGAAAGTCACACAATATCAATTAAACTTTAGATATTCAAACTCTGATTCCATAATTCTACTTCTATACATCTATGTTCTAGCAAGGGGTGCAAATATATACATACAAGAATGTATATAGCAGTGCTGTTTATACCATTAAAAAACTGGAAACAGCACAAATGTCTAGCGGTTAGGGTTGGTACTATATCTATAGTATATATCTATGGTATATATATATATATATATATATATATGGTATATGGTATATATCTATGGTACTTATATACTATAAACATTATTATGCATATAAAAACATCTATGGTACTTATATAGTATAAACATTATTATGCATATAAAAACACTGACACAGATGTATAAAATATTACTAAATGAAAAAGAGTATTGTAAAATAATAAAGCATTACCATTGTTACATTAAAATAAAAAAGCAAACAAACCAAACCATGTGTTTGGGTATATATACACATATAAGGAAAAGCATAAAAGTCTGAAAAGATGCATCCCAGGACACAATGCTTCTACAAAAGAATGGTAAAGGATATATAATTTCCACAATAACTGAAAATGGAATAATATATGAATGGATTTAATGATCACCAAATGCTCCAAATGTAAGACAAAGATGTCCTATTGGATTTTTAAAAATCCAATTCTATGCCCACATTAACCAAAAGAAGGCTGACATAGGTATATCAAAATTCAAAAGAGATCACAGACAAGAGAAGACTAAGGAAACATAACTAAATGCAACATGGGATCTGGATTGGGTCCTAGAACAACAACAATAACAACAAAATTAATGGAAAAACAGGTGATATTTGGATAAAGTGTATAGTTTTGTGAATATTATAACAATATTAATTTCTTGGTTTTGATCATTGTACTATGATTACACATTGTATTAACATTAGAAGTAGGGTGAAGAATTTTTACAGGAACTCTGTAGTATTTTTCTAACTTTTTAGTGAATCTAAAATTATTTCAAAATTAACAGCTTTTAAAAACAGCAGACTAGACTTGGGACGCCTGGGTGGCTCAGTCGACTAAGCCTCCTCTGACTTCAGCTCAAGTCACGATCTCACAGTTTGTGAGTTCGAACCCCCTGTTGGGCTCTCTGCTGTCAGCACAGAGCCCACTTGGGATCCTCTGTCCTCACCCCCTCTGCCCTTCCCCTGCTTATACTCTCTCTCTCAAAAATAAATAAACATTAGGGGCACCTGGGTGGCCTAGTTAGTTAAGCGTCTGACTCGGGCTCAGGTCATGATCTCATGGTTAGTGAGCTGGAGCCCCAAGTCAGGCTCTGTGCTGATAGCCCAGAGCCTGAAGCCTGCTTCGGATTCTGTGTCTCCCTCTCTCTTTCTGCCTCTCCCCCACTTGCACTCTCTCTCTCTCTCTCTCTCAAAAATAAACATTAAAAAAAAGCACTTTAAAAAAATAGATAAACATTAAAACATTTTTAAAACTCAGAGTAGACTTTAAAACAAAAGGCATTACTAGAGATAAAAAGGAACACTTCTTACTGGGGAGAAAAAGCTTCAATTCATAAGAAGATAGACTACTTATAAAGTTGTATGTTTCTGATAACATGACCTGAAAATAAATAAATCAAAAATTGATAGAACTACTAGGGAGAAATAAATCTATGATTACACACAGAGATTTAATACACTGTAAATTCTCAGTATTTATCAATCAAGCGAGCACGTGCGTGCTCGCACACACCCACACCCCACAACCACGCCACACACACAAATCAGTAAGGAAAGAGATTTTAAAAACAGCATTAAGAAACTTCATCTAACAGTCACAATAAAGCATGGCACCAACCACAGAATTCACATCCGTTCCTCTCTCACCACACACTCATATTTACTCAGCATTTAAAAAAACAAAAAATACATATACAAAGCAAGTACTCGCACATTAATATTTTGATGGTAGTTACAGGGGTATTAACTTTTTAATTATTCATTGAACTGTCCACATTATTTTATATCCTTTTCTTTACATGTATTACATTTCACAATAAAGTTTTTAAAAAGTTAACTTATCTATTAGATGTCATTTTTAAATTTTTTTTTTTCCTCAACGTTTTTATTTATTTTTGGGACAGAGAGAGACAGAGCATGAATGGGGGAGGGGCAGAGAGAGAGGGAGACACAGAATCGGAAACAGGCTCCAGGCTCTGAGCCATCAGCCCAGAGCCTGATGCGGGGCTTGAACTCACGCACCGCAAGATCGTGACCTGGCTGAAGTCGGACGCCTAACCGACTGCGCCACCCAGGCGCCCCTAGATGTTATTTTTTTTCCCAGTTTTTTAAAACTTGTTCCACAGCAGCAAAATTCTCAAGACAAAATTATGAAGGAGGGGAAGTTGGTATACTTCAACAGAATATAAAACAAGATTCAGGATTAAGGGTTCCAGCAAAATAATCCCTGTTGTACTCTAGTAGCTTCCAAATTTATAAATCCAGGAATACTACAGGCAAGTCTCAAAATAGCATTTATTTACAATCAAATCACCATAATGCAAAACTACAGATAAACAAGAGTAAACAACATGAGTATATGCATCCCAAACAGTAAAATATCTAAATTAAAAATACCTTCAATACAGACAATAACTGAATCAGAGGTACACATGTCAACTGCCAAAAGATTTACAGTAAATTTGTCTCATCAATTAGCCACTTTAATGAAACCCTCAACCAAAGTATTAATTCTCAACTTTCAAAGTAATATCTCCTTATGTTGCCTGTCTTGAAATCAAATATACAGCAATTAAGTTATAACCAAAACAAATACAGAATAGTTAAATGATTATTTTACTTTTCAAAAAGTAAAAATAACATATTCTCAAATATGTTTAAAATGATAAAAATAGACTGAAGCTATGTTCATAAAACTCCAGGATGAACTATTTCTTTTTAAAAAGTTTCTTTCTATTAAAAATCAAAAATTGGGGGTGCCTGAATGGCTCAGTTGTTTAAGCATCCAACTCTTGCTTTCAGTTCAAGTCATGATCTGGCAGTTTGTAGGTTTAAGCCCCATGTCGGGCTCTGCACTGCTGGCTGGCAGCGCCTGCTTGGGATCCTAGCTCTCTGCCCCTCCCCTGCTCACATTCTCTCTCTTTCTTTCTTTCTCTCTCCCTCTCTAAGTATAAATAAATAAACTTCAGGGGGAAAAAAAAACCTTTAAAAAAATTAAAAATTGGGGCACCTGGATGGCCTAGTCAGTTAACTGTCCAACTTCAGCTCAGGTCATGATCTTGTGGTTGGTGAGTTTGAGCTCCACATTGGGCTCTGCACTGACAGTGCTGAGCCTTTTTGGGATTCTCTCTCTCCCTCTCCCTGACTTGCTCGTGTTCTCTCTCAAAATAAATAAACTTTTACAATAAATTAAATATTACTACGAGTAGTTTATTACTTAACTGTTGCTGCTACACAAATTACTCCAGAACTTAGGTCAAAACAACACACATTTGTTATCTTAGTTCCTGAGGAATCTACTGCTGCTTAGATAGGTCTTGGGGTTCAGGGTCTCTAACAAGGTGGTAATCAAGGCATCAGGCAGGGCTACAATCATTTTAAGGTTTCACTGGGACAAGATTTTCCAACTTGACTCAGTGGCTGTTGGCAGGATTCACTTCCTAGGGGTTACTGAACTGAGAACTTCAATTCTTTGTGGGCTATTGGCCAAAGGCTCTCCTCAATTCCTTGACAGGGGGATCTTTCTAAGGTCAGTTCATGAGATAGCAGATGGCTACATCAAAGTGAGCAAGCAAGAAAGGTACAGCAAAAAGGAGGTTATAGTCTACTATAACATAATCTCGTAAGTGACAGCCCAGCACTTTTGACATCCTTTTAGTAGTCTACCTCAAGGGAAAAGGATTACACAAGAGTGTGAATACCAGGGTTATCTCAGAAGGCTGGCTCTTACAAGTAGCATAACAGAAAAGGAAACCGAAATAAAAGTCAGGAGAACTAGATTCTAGTAACTATGTGGCTAACTACAATGTCTCAGTATCTTCACTGAGAAAAAATGAGGCCTAAATGACCTGTAGGGTAATTTAAATTCTAAATTCTGTGCTTCTCTACGAAGTCTTTTGAAAAGAGTTACCAAGGATTAGAGATATTTGGTCAAAATGCCTCATTTTATAAAAACCAAATTCCAGGAAAGGTTAACGTAGACAGGTAGTAAGCCACACTTATTCTGCTCTTATACCCAGTGCTTTTGCATTATGGCACATTGCTTTTACAGTCAATGTCTTAAAACAGCCCTATCCCCTCTTTATAATAGTATCAAAATCCAAGATATTGAATGGAAGTTGAGAGTAATAATAATACACTAACAAGAGCAGCAAAAACTGATTAATGTATTGAGAATAATAATAAAGTACTAACAAGAGCAGCAAAAATTGATGTTGTGGATTTACCTTTTTCTTTCACCAACCCTAAAACAATCTCTGTAGGTGGCATGTGAGATGAAAATGAACTATCCTCTGCCCATCCCCAGTCACATGTATCTAGACATTTTAGTAATAAATCTGCTGGACGGGAAGTATAAAAGCAACAAATAATAAATCGTAGCAGAGAAATACAGTCACTTTAAATAAAGAAAACAAGATTAAATATAACCTAAATGAAGCATCTAAAAATTGAAACTGCAACCAGAAAAGGCAAGGTTTGTCCCCACTGGAATCCTAGAAAATACAGAGTCCCAGAGGTCAACAATGACAATATGATGCAGGCAATGTCCAGGAAAGTAGGTACTCTAGGAAGCTAATGACAACATCTGGGTCCAGATGTCCACGGTCCAGCACCATTAAACATTTGCATTACATAAACACCCTATTTGTTCCTATATTAGATCCACTTTATACCCTTTACCAACCTAATATTTGTAATGACTCCAACTCTGATGCAAGAAGTACAGTTAAAACAATGCATATAAGTACAATTATTTTGTGTGGCAATTATGAAGCAGTAAGGTATTTGCATTAGTCAAAATATGTGTGAATGTGTGTGTAAAAACACATGCATATAATTGCAGAAATGGATCCAAAATTTCTATGTAAGAAAGGAGTAAGGACAGCAGTGGTTGGTGGTGGAAGCTAGGTCTAGTGGCTTATCTTAAATCTTAATATTTTATCTTATCTCATAATAATCAAGTAAGAATGACCAAAACTCAGTTATCTATCTCAAAGAAAAGATCAAGTTGATGAGAATACCCCTAACTCTCTCATTGGTTTTAGCATATTATCTAACTACATTCATAAATTCACTTCTATAAACCACCTAAGAGAAATTGTTAGCTAAAAATAACATAGACTGAAATAATAGTCAAAAAAAATTTTTTTTTATATTTTCCAAAGTTTTTTGATATTTTTTGGTACTGAGTGAAAAGCAGGAGGCCCAAAGTAAGAGAAGATGAACTGGACAGTCCAATGTGGCATTTAAAGAAGAGAGGACCTCTATCATGGGCAGGGATGAAATAGCTGAGTTTCATGGCCCAAGCCATTGGTTATTACTTTCCATATTATGAGAATATTCAATCAGGTAGATAAAAATTTTAATCATGCCATCCCATGATGGAATGGCTCAAAAGACAGTATCTGAAAGTACTGCAAAAAGTATTTTATGCTTTTTGTACTTTTTTTTTTTCCTCAAAGTGTCCAGAACTGTTTGGATATTCATCCCTTTCTTAGCATTTTATGCACTATCAGAAAAGGGGTTGTATCTCCTGTCTTTTCTCACCTTTTACCTCTCTTTTGTTTCTCAGTTATAAAGGGCTGGGAAAAAGTAGGAGCAGTAAGAACAGTTTAGGGAAGCCTGAAACAGCTATCTAATTAGCCCTGAGGTAAAACTGGTAAGAAGCAAAGAAAATATACTTAGAGATTTAAAATTTAACTCAAAAACACTATAGCACATGCTGCTTAATACTATTATTTAACCTCAAAACACTACAGCGCACAATACTTAATACTGTTAGTTTTCAGGTTTTTTTTTTCAATGTAGCCCCTCTCAACTAATAATTTCACCACCACCAATGGGCTAAAGATTGAACTGTCATTTTGAACAGTCATTTTCCAACATAGTAGGTTGGCAGTCTATGAAACAAGAATCAAAGAAAGGGGGGAGGAAGAGAGGGAGGGAGAGAGGGAAGGAAGGCAAGCTAGCAAGCAGGCAGGCAAAAAAGAAAGAAAAGAAAAAAAGAAGGAAGGAAAAGAAGGAAGAAAATAAAATAGAAGCTGTATATTGCATATGGACTGCAAAGCCTAAAACGCAAGCAGTCATAGCTTTATATGGTAGTGCTTTAAATGAATCTTTACAGGGATGCCTGGGTGGCTCAGTAGGTTAAGCAGCCGACTTCAGCTCAGGTCATGATCTCACGGTTCGTGAGTTCGAGCCCCGCGTTGGGCTCTGTGCTGACACCTTGGAACCTGGAGCCTGCTTCTGTTTGTGTGTGTCCCTCTCTCTCTGCCCCTCCCCTGTTCATGCTCTGTCTCTCTGTCTCAAAAATAAGTAAAACATTACGAAAAAAATTTTTAAATGAATCTATACAATGCAAGGACTGCCTATATTTACTATTTGGCCCCTAACAAAAAAATTTGATGACCCTTGCAATAGAGGATATCCAAATGGCCAATAACATATGAAGAGGTGTTAAGTATTACTAGTCATTAAGGAAATTACGGAAAAACACCGTGATACCACTACACACCCACCAGAATGGAAAAAATGGAAAAGACAACACTAAGTGTCGCGAGCACTTGGAGGAGCCAAAATTCTCAAACAATGCCAAGTAGGAGTGTTGAAACAACTGATTCGAACAACTTTTTTGGTAATATACACAGGAAATACATACCTGCATACCCTATAGACATTTCCCCAACAGGTACGTGTATATCTAACAGAAATGTATACATAGGTTCACCAAAATACAGCTGACCATTGGATAATGCGAGGGTTGGAAGCACCAACCCTACACAGTCAAATATACAAGTTTAACTTTTGACTCCCTAAGAATTTAATTACTAACAGCCCACTGTTGACTGGAAGCCTAATCGATAACATAGTCTATTAACACACATTTGGTGCATGTATTATATACTATGTTCTTTTTTAAAAAGTTTTTTAGCATTTATTCATTTTTGAAAGGCAGAGAGAGAGCACGCAAATGGGGGAGGGGCAGAGATTGAGGGAGACACAGAAACAGAAGCAGGCTCCAGGTTCCAAGGTGTTATCACAGAGCCCGACGCGAGGCTCAAACTCACGGACCGGACCGCGAGATCATGACCTGAGCTGAAGTCGGACGCTTAACCTACTGAGCCACCCAGGCGCCGCTATATACTATATTCTTACACTAAAGCTAGAGAAAACATTAAGAAAATCATAAGGAAGAGAATATACATTTACAGCTGTATACCATATTTATCAAAAAAAAAAAATCCACACATGGGTGGACCCCCTGCAGTCTAAACACATGTTGTTCAAGGGTCAACTCTACTTACAAAAATGTTCATAGTAGCCAAAAACTGGATGGAACACTATACAGCATAAGAACTACTGCTACATAATTTGTGTAAATCTCACAAATACAATATTGAGCAAAAGTGAGACTCAAAGGACTATTTACTGCATGATTCCATTTATATAAAGCCAATTAACAAGTAAATTCATAGATGACTTTAGAAATCGACATAATGGTTACCTCTGGAACGGAATCACACAAAGTGGAGTTCCTAAGATTCAAGTAATGTCCTTTCTTGATCTAGGTACTAGACACATGGATATGTACGTTCTGTACACTTTTGATTTATGCGGTTTTCTCTATGTGTATTATACCTTAAAAATTAACACACTAAAAAGATTTTTATAAAATCTATTCCTTTAAAGGACTGTCCACCCTTTCATTTTTCTGACTTATCATCATTACTTCTCACCAATGAGATCTCTTAATTCCTGTTACATAGAAGTCAACTTAGTTATTTTTCTTCGTATACTATTGCACAGGATACCCAAATGATTATGCACCTGTCATTTTCGGTTAGTACCACACTAGATGCCAAGGTGAAACTTTGAAAAGCCAGTAACTTATGATAGTATGTTAAAGTTACCGGGAGGGTGGGGGAGCCTTGAAAAGTGGTTTTGTTTGGTCCTTTGTTTTGGTTTACCTTTGTCTATCTCCACAGTGATTTAATCTGCATAAAATGTTCAAAGGAACTTTTCAAAAAGCCTGCTCTTGTGGAAAGCTTTTTTCTTTCTTTCTTTCTTTCTTTCTTTCTTTCTTTCTTTCTCTCTCTCTCTCTCTCTCTCTCTCTCTTTCTTTCTACCATCCTGCTGCTACCTTGTGTTTAGTTACTTCCATTCATGGATCTTAAAATACTTCACAAATACTGTTGGGTGGTGTCACCTTCCAAAAAAATTTGGGCTCAGGCACACTGTGAACCTAAAAATTTCTAACAGTACCTTTCTACAGCTCCGCTCCTAGTGCCTAAAGAAGCACCGTCTTCTATGCTAAAACTTATAAGTGCGAGAACTGAAATCCACAAAGATTAAGTCACTCTCAAGGACACAGAGTCATGGGCTGAGCCAGGACCTGAACTCTCCAACTAACAGCCACTTAAGGGAAAAACAAACAAAAATCTACACCCTTGAATAAATGCCCAGCTGTTGAACTTCTGTAATAAGAAACAGGAGGGTGCCGAAACTATGCCCAGAAAGAGGACCTGAGGACCCCACGACGCTGACCTTCGCGTGAGCCCTATCACTGCCGGCCATAGGGGGCCAACATTCACTGGGTGCAGACTCCGCGCCGCCCCTTCTGCTCCAAGGAGGCTGCGGCCGGAAATTCCAGGGCTGGATCTAAGCCCACCCCCTCCTTTTCGCCGGTCGCCCGAACCTCCCAGCCTACCTGTTTACCTGAGATGCGCCTGGCACTGCCTGGCGAGCCGACTCTGGGCGCTCGCCCCGAGTTTCAGAGGCCCGACGCGTGGCCACCACATCAGCCAATCGACGCTCGCTCGGGAGCCTCTCGACCCTGAGGCCCGCCCGCCCGCCTGGGAAGGTGCGCGCGCCCGCAAACGACCGGGCGGGGCCCGATGGGGGAAGAAGCCAGACGCACGCCGCGCGCCGGGGCCACGGGGAACCAAGGCGGAACGGGCGCCCGGCGGGAGCTTGCGGCGCGCACTGGGCATGCGCAAACCGCGGTGCTAAAACCACGGGGCGGGGCTTCTGGAGGACTGTGCCAGCTTGGGAAGTACTTGTAAGAGTTTGGAGAAGAAGAAGGATTTAGTAGTTTCCGGTGACTGCGCCGGCTGGATGCTACGGTGTCCACTCTAAGACTACGAGCGCGTTCTATTAGAGCAAAATATTGCCCCGACAAAACCTAATCGGGCTAGAGGAGGAAACCTTGTGGTTAAAAACGTGTCTTGTGGCCTCAACTTTAGCCTTGCACTGTCCAAGAAGTTGGAGGAATTGCGGTTTTCTGGTTGGTTTGTGTGTGGTTTGGGATGAGAGGACACCGGGAGGGGGGCATATTGTGAAGTGATGGTTGAATGAAAAGAGCTGAAGTTGGACTCCAGTTGGGTGAGCAAAAATCAATACCTAGCTCCTGACCAGGGAATATTTACAAACTAAAACTTGAGGGTGGTAAACTTTTTGACTGAAGTACTAGAACGAGATCTGGATGCTTATGTTCAACTAATGGATTCTTTAAGTCTCAGTGTTGAACCTTCCAGAATTAAAGAATTAAGTCCTCAATTCATGTACTTCTGTGTTTAAACAAGAAAGGACTGACATTGTTAAATAACTGCTAGTAATTCAGATGTGGTTTTCTTGTTCCCCATATCAGTACTGCTTTTCTAAATGTCACCTTAACTCCTTCAGATACCAAATATTTATTGAGTACATACTATGTGCCTGGAACTCTTCTGGGTGTTTGATAAGCAATAGTAATGGTTTTTTTACACCACATCCCCCAGAGAACTGGCATAATAGGAAGTGTGGACAGTTTCCCAACACTTTATTAAATGCAAAAAAGGGGAGTGAAAAAATAAGACATAAAAAATGGGATATAAGTTGGTTGAAACAAAATAGGTTATAATATTCATAAGCTTTTGGCTATTTTATTGTAATGAATGGACAGTGTCTGAAGATGTTTGTTACAGATTCAGCTTTGAAATACATTTTACTTCAGTCAAGGAGAGCTTGAGGTATAAAAAAAAGAAGCCATCTGCAGAACACAATAGTGCAAGGTGAAGCAGCCAGATATCTGGAAGATCTAGATAATTAATGAAGGTGGATACACCAAACAACAGATTTTCAGTGTGGATGAAAAAGCCTTTTATTGGAAAAAGATGGCATCTAGGATTTTCATAGATAGGGAGAAGGCAATACCTGGCTTCAAAAGCTTCGAAGAATAGGCTAACTCTCTTATAAGAGTCTAATGCATCTGGTGACTTTAAGTTGAAGCCAATGCTCATTTATCATTCTAAAGTTCCTAGGGCCCTTAAGAACTATGCTAAATCTACTCTGCCTGTGCTTTATAAAGGTAACAACAAAGTCTGGATGATAACAATCTGTTTATAACATGGTTTACTGAATATTTTAAGCCCACTGTTGAGACCTACTACTCAGAAAAAAGAATTCCTTTCAACATATCACTGCTCATTGACAATGCACGTGATCACCTAAGAGCTCTGATGGAGATGTGTCATGAGATTAATGTTGTTTTCAGGCCTAACACAACATCCATTCTGCAGCCCATGGATCAAGGAGTATTTTTGACTTTCAAGTCTTATTATTTAAGAAATATGTTTTGTAAGGCTGTAGCAGCCATAGAGAGTGATTCCTTTGATGGATCCAGGCAAAACAAATTGAAAACCTTCTGGAAAGGATTCACCATTCTAGATGTCATTAATAATATTTGTGACTCATGGGAAGAAATTGAAATATCAACGTTAACAGGAGCTTGGAAGAATTTGATTCCAACTCTCAATGATGACTTTCAAGGATTTAAGACCTCAGTGGTGGAAACAGCCAGAGAAGTGGTGGAAATAGCAAGAAAAATGAATTACAAGTGGAGCCTAAAGATATGACTGACTTGCTTTGATCTCATAATCAAACTTTAACAGGTGAGTTACTTCTTAGGCACAAAAAAAAGTGGGTCCTTGAGATGGAATCTACTCCTAATGAAGATGCTGTGAGGATTGTTGAAATGAAAACAAAGGATTTAGAATATGACATAAACTTAGTTGATAAAGCAGTGGCAGGGTTTGAGACAATTGAAACTCCAATCTTGAAAGATCTATTGTGGGTAAAATGCTATTAAAGAACATCGCATGCTACAGAAATATGATTTATGAAAGGAAGAGTCAATGGATGTGGCAAAGGTCTTATTTTAAGAAATTGTCACAGCCATTCAACTTCAGCAACCACCACCCTGATCAATCAGCAGCATCAACTTTGAGGCAGGACCCTCCACCAACAAAAAGGTTATGACCCGCTAAAAGTGCACATGATAGCATTTTTAGAAATAAAATATTTTTAAGTGAAATTATGTACATTGTTTTTTTTAGACACAATGCTATTGCACACTTAATAGACTACAGTGTAATGTAAATGTAACTTTTATATACACTGGGTAACCAAAAAATTCATTTGAGTCTATTGTGACATTTGATTTACTGCATGGTCTGGAAGTGAACGCACATGTGATATCTCAGTGGTATGCTTGCACAAAAATTAACTCAGAATTAACCAACAACATAAATAAACAGTTAAAACTATAATACTATTATGAGAAAATTTAGGATTAAATCTTTATTACCTTGAGTTTGGCAGTGAATTCTTTGACACCAAAAACATAAGCAACAAAAGAACAAATAGATAACTTGGATTTCACCAAAATTAAAAACTTTTTGGCATCAAAGAATATTATCAAGAATGTAAAGACAAAAAGACAACTTACAGAGTCAGAGAAACATGGGCAAATCATGTATCTAAGAGTTTAATATACAGAATACAGTAAAACCTTGGTTTGTGAGCATAATTCATTCCAGAAACATGCTTGTAATCCAAAGCACTTGTATATCAAAATGAATTTCCCCATAAGAAATAATGGAAACTCAGATGATTGACTCCACAACCTAAAATATTCATTTAAAAATGATTATAATACCGTAATATACAAAATAATAAAGAAACTATAAAATATGAAGAAAAATAAACAAATTAACCCGCACTTACCTTTGAAAACCTTCGTGGCTGGTGTGAGGGAGACAAGAAAGAGGAGGGTTATTGTGTAGGACAACTTTCCAACTTTCACTAACACTAACAGAATCACTACTCTCTATTGGCTCCATGGAATATTTTCCTGCATGGGGGCCATTGTACATGCTCGCATGTATGTTGACTACAGTACAGTATTAATAAACTCTTGTCGGGGCACCTGGGTGGCATCTGACGTCAGCTCAGGTCATGATCTCATGGTTTGTAAGTTCAAGCCCATGTTAGGCTCTGTGCTGATAGCTCAGAGCCTGGAGCGTGCTTTGGATTCTGTGTCTCCCTCTCTCTCTGCCCCTCCCTCACTTGCCCTCTGTCTGTCTCTCTCTGTCTCTTGAAAATAAATAAAATGTTAAAAAATTAAAAAAAAACCTGTCAAATACTGTATTTAATGTAACTGGCAATAAGGCAGCAGAGGAAAGGGTCTATATCTGCAGGCAGCCTGACCTAGAATGAAGCAAAGCATTCCTAACCTTACTCTTACATGGAAAAGCAAAGGACTGTCCATAGGTGCTTTGAAGTGGCAAAAAATACACTAGTGCCAGTTGTAGGCACCTTCCAATGTTCTGAAAAATCACTGATTTCTGCCAAACATGGTGGCTTGAGACCAAGCATCCGAGCATGAGAGATGATCACCCATAATCCCGCAGTGAGAGAGACACAAAGAACTATTGGCTCAGTTTTGATCATGTGACATTTGGCATCACATACTACTCATATTGCAAGACATTGCTTTTTTATCAAGTTAAAATTTATTGAACGTGTTTGCTCATCTTGCAGAACACTCACAGAACAAGTTACTCAAAATCTGAGGTTTTACTGTTTATAAAGAACTCTTACAACTCAATAACAAAGATAGTCCAATAAAAAAATAATCAGTGGACTCGAATAGATATTTCTCCAAAGAAGATATACAAATGGCTAACAAGCATGTCAAAAGATGGCCAACTTCACTGGCCACTGAGGAAATGCAAATTAAAGCCACAATGTGATACCACCTCCTCACGCAGACTAGGATGGCTATAATAAAAAATAAATAAATAAATAAAACTAAAGGAAAATATGTTTTGGGAGGAATGTGGAGAAGTAGGAAGACTTGCACATTTCTTTGGATATGTAAAATAGTGTAGCCCCTGTGGAAAATAGTTGGTAGTTGCAATAATCCCATTCCTATGTATATACTCAAGGAAAATGAAAAATATATGGCCACACAAAAATTTGTACACAAATGTTTATAGCAGCATTATTCTTAATAGCCTAAAGGTGGAAACAATCCAACAATCCATCAATAAATGAGTGAATAAACAAATTGTGGAACATAAAACGGAATTATTACTCAACTGTAAAAATGAATAAAATACTGATACATCCTACAAAGTGGGTGTATTTCTTTTTTTTTAATTTTTTTAATGTTTATTTATCTTTGAGAGAGAGAGAGACAGAGTATGAGGAGGCCAGGGGCAGAGAGAGAGGGAGACACAGAATCCAAAGCAGGCTGCAGGCTCTGAGCTGTCAGCACAGAGCTCAACGACCAGCGACCAGCGGTGAGTATTTCTAAAACATGATACTAAGTGAAAGAATTTAAGCACGAAAGGTTACATATTGTATAATTTCTTTTATATGCAATATTCAGCATTAGCTAAGTCCATAGAGACAGTAAGTATATTAGCAGTTGCCAGGAGATTGGAGAAGGATAAAAGAGGAGTGATTACTCAAAGGGTATGAGATATTCTTCTGGGTCAAATGTGAGTCATTAACTAAATTAATATTTATTAAATGCCTACTATGTTCTAGACAGTATTTCAGTCACTCTTGCATGGACTTGACATTCAAAAAGAGGTAAAGACTAGGAATAAACAAATAAATACAGAATATATGTAGGTGTTGAAAATGTAATGGAGAAAAGTCAGGCTACATAAAGAGTGAAAAAGTTGAGGGGAAGTTCAATTTTAGACATGTAAAGTTATCTGTTAAAGTAGCTTTTGTGGAGATGCCTAAAGGAAGTGAAGAAGCAAGTCATGGGAATGTCTAGGAAAAGAACATTCCTGGCACAGGGAAAAGCAAATGCAAAAAAATGGGAGCATGCTTGAAAGTGTTCAAAGGAGGGGCGCCTGGGTGGCGCCGTCGGTTAAGCGTCCGACTTCAGCCAGGTCACGATCTTGCGGTCCGTGAGTTCGAGCCCCGCGTCAGGCTCTGGGCTGATGGCTCAGAGCCTGGAGCCTGTTTCCGATTCTGTGTCTCCCTCTCTCTCTGCCCCTCCCCCGTTCACGCTCTGTCTCTCTCTGTCCCAAAAATAAATAAACGTTGAAAAAAAAATTAAAAAAAAAAGTGTTCAAAGGAATACCAAGAAAATCAGTGTGATAAGAATAGGGTGAAAGAGAAGGGTGTTAGGAAATGAGTCTGGAGAGGTAGCGAGAGCCATATTGGGCATCTTTTGGGCTTATGGCTAGGACTTTAGATTCTATTCCAAGGATGACAGAAGGCCACTAGATGGCTTAGAACAGGTAATATCTGAACTATGCTTTAAAAAGATGACTCTAGCTACTGTAACCACAGTATTGAATTCAGTTTATAAGAAATGTCACATCCATAAGTGCCTAGATTACCAATTCTGAGAGCAGGAAATGTCTGGCTTTCCCACCCAACTCTTCCACTAAGTAGTTTGGTGACATAGGTGAGGTCCTCAATCTCTTCCCACCTCAGTTTCCTAAACTGTCAAATAAGGAAGTGATTAAAGTCTCTTCCAGGTCTATTATTCTATGATTCTAGAAAGTTAATATAGGCTTCAGTATCATATGAGCTCTTTTACTTAAACTAGTGATTCTCTCACTTAAGGGCACTTTTGCCCTGCAGAGAACATTTAGGAATGTCTGGAGACATTTCTGTTTGTCACGAATTGGGATGGAGTTGCTACCAGCAGCTAATGGGTAGAGGGTAGGGATGCTGTTAAATATCTTGCATTGCACAGGACAGCCTCCCACAACAAAGAATTATCTGGCCCAAAATGTTATTGGTGCCATTGTTGAGAAACCCTGACTTAATAAACAGAAAATTCATACGTTTCATACATAGGCAATTTGTGACACTGAAGTTGTGCTTTTCTAATTTGTTTGCCAAAATCTAGGATACCACAAGCTATTTACTGTGAATAATTTCACATTTCGATTTTTTTTTATGTATAGAAAAGTTGAAATTAAAATTAGAACATAAAAACAACACAGCTAGTGATTCAGAGAGAGGCCTCCTAAATTATATATACTTAGGTTCAAAGAATACCTCAAATACTCAGTGTGATTTCAGGCAATTTACTTAATCTGTATGCCAGTGTAAAATGAGGATAAGAATATCTGTCACAGAAATATTGTGAACAAGATAATGGGTTACAAAATGCTCAGCCCATTGCCTGGCATAAGCATTAAATGAAGATTGTCATTATTACAATTTGCTAGGCAGGCTGAATATGGCAGGTGAGTTGCAGGTTCTCTCCACTTTTCCAGAATCTTCCAGATTTCCCCCTCCCCAATTCTCTTTTAATTTGTTTTGTTTTTTTTTATTTTTAGGTTTATTTATTTGAGAAAGAAAGCACTGGAGGGAGGGGCAGAGAGAGAGGGGGGAGAGAGAGAATCCCAAGTAGGCTTGTCAGTGGAGAGCCTGAGCAGGGCTTGAACTCGCGAACCATGAGATCATGACCTGAGCCGAAGTAAGACACTTAACTGAGTATCTAATCTTCCATGAACCAAGATTTTAGACATCTATTCTACCAACCTTTTTAGAATTGAGTGTAAAATTAGTTTTGATTGAAGGCTGGGGAAGCTCTCCTAGGAGCAAAATGCATAGATTTCTGCACGTTGACCACACAGAAGTCTTAACTTCTAGATTCCAAGCGATGTCCCAAATAACAGAACTTTGATATATATATGACCTCTAAGTGTTATTCCTGTCATTTCACAATAAAATATTTTAAAAAGTTTCCCAAGTAATTATTTTGTTCACACTGTCCAGTAAAGTCCCTTGGAATTTAGAAATGTTCTGTTAGATAATGGGAAAATCTAATGTACCAGAACCTAAGATCTGTCCTAAATAATAACATGATGCCTTGGTATTTGTAAGTTATAAGCCATTAAGAGCTTAGAGCAATGATAGACCCACAAATTTTAAAGCATGAGTCTTTCACCTGTAAATAGCATTTCTTCAATACTTCTAATACTTCTGTATAAGAATATTATGGAATAATGGGTCTTTTTGAATAGTTCAAGAGTTATAATCTCTCCCAACTTTCTACCCTATTCCATGGATGGACTTGGGAGTACTCTATTACATGGATGTATGCCAAATTCTGCATTTGTGGGTCTGTGTTTTGACACCTAAATAAAAGAGTCTATGGGCCCACAGAGGCTATGTATCTCTTAGTAAATGGTATTTTGAGATGTGGGTCCAGTCACAGTTGGAATACCATGGGGTTATACTGTATTTTCTAGTGACACACTAATGAAGTTAACTTTAAGTTTGAGGAAAACAAATTTTTTCAAAATGTACAAATACTGTCATTTTAAAATATAGCTCTTCGATGAATGGATAAAGAAATGTGGTTTATACACACAATGGAATACTACGTGGCAATGAAAAAGAATGAAATATTGCCTTTTGTAGCAATGTGGATGGAACTGGAGAGTGTTGCTAAGTGAAATAAGTCATAGAAAGACAGGTACCGTATGTTTTCACTCTTATGTGGATCTTGAGAAACTTAACAGAAGACCATAGGGGAGAGGAAGGAAAAAAAAAAAAAAAACAGGTTAGAGAGAGAGGGAGCCAAAACGTAAGAGACTCTCAAAAACTGAGAACAAACTGAGGGTTGATGGGGGGTGGGAGGGAGGGGAGGGTGGGTGATGGGTATTGAGGAGGCCACCTGTTGGAATGAGCATTGGGTGTTGTATGGAAACCAATTTGACAATAAATTTCATATTTAAAAAATAAATAAATAAATAAAAATAAAATATAGCTCTTTATTCCTAAACTTTTCCCCAAAGTAGTAAACAATGCTGTTTATTTTCCAATATATTCTCCTCTCCTTCCATAGTGTTTTTTTTCCCCCCTAGACTCATTGCCACACAGCAAAATACTATTTTTCCCAACCTCACTCGTACCTAGGTATACTCCATGTGGCCAAGTTCTGACCAATGAGATCTGTATAATTTCCAGGTCTTTTTTTATGCTTCTTGTCTTTCTCTTCTTTCTGCTGGCCAGAACCTTATTCACGGCTTACATGAGGGAAAATAAATTTCTATCTTATTTAAGCCACTATTGTTTTGGTCTTGAACAGTAGCTGATCCAATGGCCCAATACAAAAACTTTATTCCAACAAGACACTGAAGACATTATTAGATATTTATGTTCAGTGAGTATTTTAGGGTACCTGGCAGTTAAGTTTCTAGCCATTCTAATTATGTAGTTCTTAACCAAATAATCATTTTAAAATAATTTAATTTAAATAATCATTTAAAAATATAAGCTTGACACTTTAGCAGTTTTGCTCTGATATCAGGGCATTACAGTATTATATAAAAATAATAATAGAAAGAGTAATCTATCTAATGATAGAAAGGAAATCTGAAACAGTAGGTCAAGTAAATTTTCCTTCCCCCCCCCCCCTCAGTGCTAAACCTCCCAGAATTCCAATATTAGCTACAGGCAAATTTGGCTGCAGGTAAGAGATACATCCCATAATCAGAGCTCTTAGCACAGTGGGTATTTGTTGATTCTAGATTAACACTGGCTGAATCCCGGCTTCAGAATATTCTTATACCTAGACCTTATCTCCTCAACTATTCTAGAGGTGTAGGACTAGAAATCAGATGTGATGGCAGGCTTTGCTTATTTTACTCAAAAAAATCTGCTCTAGCCCAAAGAGGTTAATAATTGGTAGTAATTTTCTAACAGAGTATTTGGAACTATGTCTAGGAGGGTCTTCTCACTGAATCCGTACAGGTGTTAAGAGACTGAGGTCTTAGTGAGACCATAAACCTGCACCTACCTCCTCTGGATAAGATATTCAGAGATGAAGGACCTCATGGAATTGGTGAAGGCTATCTTTACACTGATCCAACTGAAGGAAAAAAAAAAAGGCTATCTTTAAATCTTGATTTGGGAGTATCAAGGAGTATCTAAGGAAGGCAAAAGTTTTACTTATATTGCAATATGGTAGTATCTCCTCCATTAGATTATATGCTCCACTAGGAATTTTAACTGTTACATTGCCAGTACGTAGGAAAGTGCTGATACTTAGTTAAGCTTTCAGTGAACGAATCTAGAATTTTGTTCAGTGTGTGCCGTGGGGTTTAATAGTTGTGACATTATTTTTAACTTAAAAAAATTCTCCACTTATATATATATATATATATGAAGAAATAAATTAATTTGGGGGCATTTAATTATTTTGGTTTTCTGTGTGACAGAATGTAGTTTGGCCTGCGGCTAATATTGAAATCTACAATCCTGTTGCTATTAGAAGAGGGAATTCTGGAATCAAATCCCAGAGACATTATTAACTTGTGGTGTGATCCTGGGAAACTCAGTGTCCTCACTGGACGATGAGGGAAATATTTCCTATGAGCTCTGAAAGTCTGATTTTAGTGCTTAGTATAATAACAGGTTCTCAGTATTTGTTGAATACGTGATTCTATATTGCACTTAATACTTCATATTTAGTTTGTAAAAGACTGAAACATTGCTCAAAAGCTTTTATCTAAATAGCAAAAATTTCTGAAAACTATTTCATGGCAAACATTTCAAACTTGGTAATTTTAATCAAATATTTGACCAAATATGAGAAAATTTATTTTTGCGTATCTGATCCACAAGCAGCAAACTCCCCAATTCCTTACTTTCAACAGTTTTGCCAGTCAGATACCATTATTACCAGCTTTTAATAGCTCTGCCTCAGAAATAAAAACATGAAACTAATTATTGTATTTTGCATATTTAAGTGGAAATCATATACAATAAGTTTTAATCATTATATTGCTGATACTCCACTGTTCTTGGCTTTTTCATAATTGGCAATTTCATATGGTTCAAAGTGAATATATTTAGTATTAAATAGTGTGTTTAAGAACTAATATGACAATAGGGGCTCCAAATCCTCTCCAAATACCTTTTACTGGTATCATCTCCTACCTGTTAGAGGTGTGGCAGGTATTTTTCTGAAATTTCATTATATTGTGTCTCTTCTACATAGCATTTGTAACTTGTGGTTTAAAAACAGTATAAATTAGCATTTATGTTTTGCCAAATATCCTAAAGGGCTAGTGTGAACAATTAAGTGTTTTATAGAGAGAATATACTGATAGTTCCTTAATGTTCCTTGATCATTTAGGTTCGTGGTTCACAAACTTTAACGCTCTTAAGAAATCACTGGAGAACTTACTAAAACTCAGGTTTCTGAGCCCCTTTACCCAGGGATTCTGATTCAGTAGATATGGGTGGGGCCATGAATTTGCCTTTCTTGCAAACTCTCACATCGTGCTTCTGTTCCTGGATGCTAAGTTCATACTTTGAGAATCACTGACCTAGGGTACCTATGACACTTCTCTGTAGTAATGCCTCTTCTTTATTTTGGTTTTTCAGTAAATAAAACTCAGGTTGATGAGTTGTGATAAATTCCCTTAAGCCAAAACCATTTCTTTGTGAAGTACTACATTAACCTAATTGCAAGGTAACTGCAAATGGGATTTGCTTTCTCGTTTCTACTGCCCACAATTTCAGGACAACTAACTCCAAAGAACTTATCCACCTGTCCGTTCTTTTAGGACCTCCCAGTGCGCCTGCTTGCCGGGAGGGCAAGGGTCGCCCCAGCCCGGGCCGCTAGGCCGGAGACGCTTCTTTACTTGCGTTATCAGAGGCAGCACGTCCAGCTTGACAAACCGCAGGCGGCTCCCGATAGGGAAGCGCGTGGGCGCCAATCTAGGAGACCAAACCCGCCTCACCGCGGCAGCCAGCCCGACCCCATCCGCGAGTCTTTTCTCCCCCGAGGTCCTTCTCGGAGCCCAGGAAGCCTAGCAGCGCCGAGAGAGTGCCCCTGAAAGGGTGCAGCGGACAGGTTCGGACCCGCGGCACATCACGCGGCGGCGAGTGTGCGCCCTGAGCCTCCACCTCCGAGCAGTCGCCGGATTGCAGCCTCACTCGGCGCAAGGAACTGCCCAGCCCCGGCTCTCTCCATCGGGAGAAGCTGTGCAGGTCGGTAGCGAGGCCGGCGAGCTCGCCCACTCATCTCGGCCCACTCCGTCGTCCTGGGCGTTCGAAGATGTCCGCCAAGCCCGAGGTCGGCTTCGTGAAAGAGGCTTCTCGCCAGATCCTGGCCGGTGGTTCCGCTGGTAAGGCCGCCCCGCTAGGGGCCAGTCGCTTTTCCTTTAGCGTGTCGGAAAACTTTTCTCAGACAATCCTGGCATCCGAAGTTTCCCGTCTAAATGCAGCGCTCCAGGCGCAGCGCCTGAGCCCGCCGAGGGCCAGAGCAAAGGAAGCCGGGAGCCGGCGGTGGGAGGCCGGTGCCCCAGGTCAAGTCGCCGCCGCGCCGCGCCGCGCCGCCGCTCTCGGCTGCCCCGCCTTCTGCGCCCTCAGCCTGAAATGCAAGCTAGGCAGCCCCAAGGCCTGCAACTTGGAGGAGGCCTTGATTCCTAGCTGGTTATTTTACTTGAAGCGATCCAGCTTGCGTCAGCCTTAGCTCTGCTGTCATTTGCATCCTCTTTCTTCTGGGCTCAGATCTTACATAACTCCTGCCTCCGTCATTAGAGTGTGTACCTCAGCACTCCACAGGTCTTCTTAGTGCAGAGAGTGCTTGCTGGGGGCTATTCGTGCCTTAAATAGGCATATTAAAATTAAATGCATATGTTAACACACATAAACACCTTTGATATAAGGGGTTCACAATTTATGGAGAGTTACGTTGTGGGAAAAAAACTAGAAAAAATTTGTTGTAACTAATCATGGAAATAATTACTAAGTGTGGCTAGAGAAAATAAGAACCCATGAGATTATGTTGTGTGGATGTGTTTTAAAGATACTTTAAAATATAAATCATGAGTTGATTGAAAATTTAAGTTTTCATAGCTGTGACACATTTTTATTTTAAATTTATAAAGTAATTTATAAATTACTACAATTCACTCAGCACCATAAAACATTTTTGTAAGTGTAGATATTCTCTTAAGACGTTATACTATGGTAACTCTAGTAAATCATATGGAGAGAGTGACTAGATGTCTAATGTTTAACGTCAACTAGGAAAATTTATTTTCAAATACACTTGGAGTTTTTATAAAGGCCTATTACAAATTATGACTAGTTATCATTATGTCGTGAACTATTTGCATCTCAGGAGTACCACAAGCAACCACATGTTATCAATCATGGTCTGTACAGTTTATAAGGATGATATGTCATTAATATGACCATCAAGGCATTCATCTCTTATATGTGATTATGCTTTGTCCATCCATAATTATGATGTCAGTGGCCACACTGTCTGCTTTTTTAGTTGTTTCCCAGAAGTGACGATGAATTTTCACCAATTTAGTCACCGGGTCAAATTCCACAATATCCCAGACCACCAGCCTCCCTGACTGGGTTGATTTCAGAGTCCATGACCCTGATCAAAGAAAACTTAGCTGTCCGAATGGGAGAGTAAGGCAAATTGGTGAACATCCTAATCTCTAATTAATGATTCAGAAGCATCTCTGTATTGGCTTAGATGATCATACTAGATCTTAGACACAGCTAAACTCAAGGGTCAAACTGTAACCTACTTACATGTTTTTGTTGGTTGATAAATATTTGGCACAAATGTGTGATGTCATCATATTCTTATAGTTGTAACTAATATGAATGAAAATTAGTATATGTGTAAGGTAAATTAAACATAGTGTGGTTGATTTATAGATTTAGTACTATGGAATCACTGATAAATGTTGAAAGTAATGTACACTTTCATAGTGAAAGGAGATCGTGTTTTCTACTTAGGCAATAAAATTTTCATAAAACTTTATATTTACTGGTTTTTAATAAATGCAGTATATTACATATACTAGGTAAAGGGCCAAAGAGAAATTAATATACAAGAGATGTGGAATTTTAATAAATATAGAAAATGCGTTTGAATCTCTAGCGCTGAAGTTCTCATTACTGATAATGTCATCAAATGCGGCACCTCTGTGTGTGTATTATATGACCTTTTGAGGGTAAAGGTTAAAAATACATTTTGGCTTTCTTAAGGGGGAAAAAAGCTGGGGAAGTTTATTGCAGAAATACCAGGGAATCTCTTGGAATTCAAGGTCTGGATGCATTCCTGGAAGAGACTGGAACCAGGAGCTAGAGCACTGAGGAGAATTCAGGAAGTCATCCTTTACCTTTCCTCACGTTGTCAAATGGTTAAACATTTCCAAGGCAGCAGGTTCGTGGCGAATAGTAGGGTCACCAGTAATACTAATACAGCTGTTAGGATGGCTTGCCATATTTCCATAGATTTGTCTGGTAAGGAGTAAACATGCCCAAACGGGTTCAGATAGCTAATTACTTAGACAGGAAAAGCAGGTGATATGGTGGTGTCAGTTTCCTGTGTCCCTTATTCCATGGGCAACACCAAACTGAAGATGCCAGTTGGTAGATGGTATGAGCAGCGGGTCACTCTACCGTCGAGGAGGTGCCTCAGAACCACAGCCAAGCAGTTTTATTGACTTACACAGAAGGCTGCAGCTTCCCCCAAGTGGGAATGAGGTGGAAAGTCTTGAGTTCAACTGAAACTGGGGAGATACATGAGAAATGGCCTCATGGTAGTCTTCCCTAAGATAACAGGAGAAACAGCTTCTCTGCTCTTCCTCACCAGGCTGCTTATCTTCCCTTAGACCAGAAGAAATCATCGGGCATTCTGCCAAGACTCGAATCAGTCTGTGGCCTAGCCGTGTCCACAGGTTATGTGGAGATGTTCAAGGTTGTCAGTGTGCCATACTGTGGAGGTATTTCTCTGTGCTCTTGTGGTACCTTCAGACTTTTTTATTAAAACAAATTTTTCTTAATGTTTATTTATTTTTGAGAGAGAGAAAGACAGAGCGTGTGAGGGAGAGGGGCAGAGAGAGGGGGAGAGACAGAATCTGAAGCAGGCTCCAGGCTCTGAGCTGTCAGCACAGAGCCTGACGTGAGGCTTGAACTCAACAAACTGCGAGATCATGACTTGAGCCAAAATTGGACACTTAACTGAGTGAGCCACCCATGGGCCCCTATCAATCTTTTTTTTCTTACAATTGACTGCTATTTTCTGCTCTGCCATCCACATGACAGAATGTGGTTCCTAACAGCTCTTGAATTTACATTCTCTTCACTTCTATAGAGATAGTGAGAGACTAACTTGCTTTTTTTTTTTTTTTTCCGTTTCTCATGTAAAATCCTGGGGGAAAGACTCAAGATGGCCCAGTTTTGGATAAGGGCCCACCTCTGCACCAATAAACGGTAGCCAGTGCCCATGTGGTTGGGTGGGGCCACAGTGGGCATGGGGATTTCGGGGGAGATTTATTTTCCAGAGAAGTTAGACACATTATGAGATAGGCAATAGATGTTTTTCATAACAAAATATGTCTGTCTTATATTAAAAGATGGTTTGTGATACTTGCATTTCAAAAACCAAAGAGATTGATACACTTACACTTGCTTGGACAGTATACATCTGAAGATTGGACTCAAGCTTGTAGCTATAGCTAATATGTAAAAGTATTGTTACCAATGGCAACTTTGTTTTATATGATGAAAGCTATGCCTAGGACAAGTCAGTATGTACTGAAGTTTTACAGAGCAGGCTTCTAGTCTGTATTTTCAGCTTCAAGTAATTGCATAAGTTTCACGTGAAAGAATAGAAGCCAATGATGAGAACTTAAGGAAAATCAGCAAGGCCAAACACTGCAGAGGTGGTAAGGATGAGAGTGAGAAGAGGCCATTGGATTAGACCCTTGGTGCTCAAAGGGTGAGCCGTGGACGAGCAGCAGCAGAGACATGGTAGCACCTGGAAGCTTGTTAAAAATGTAGGGTCTCAGACCTCACTCCAGACCTGCCATATCAGAATCTGTATTATAGGAAGGACCTCAAGTCATTTGTTTGCACTTTCCAGTTTTAGATGCCCTGCATTAAAAGACTTTTGAGGAAAAGAGATTTTATAGAGGGGAATCAGATTTCAGAGGGTTACAAGTTAAAACATTCTTGGTTTTCACTGCTGACCAGAGAGAGAAGAATGAATTCTGTAAGCCTTATTATGTGCCCCCAGTTTAGCTGTCAGGCTTATTTACCACTCCTCTCCTACACATGCCTTTCAGTTTCTGCTAAATACTTGAATGTTACCTGTACCTTTCCACCTTTATTCCCAATTCCTGGAATGTCTTCCTCTTATTTTCTCTAGCTATTGAAATTCTACCCATTTTCCAAGGCCTAGCTCGAAAACTGTTTTCTGAAAGAATGTTGTCCAGATGGCCTCTACAGCCTCATGCAGCTCAACACTCTCATTAACATGTGAATAGCGCAAATAATAACTAACATTTATTGAGTAAATACTAAACGCTAGACCTAGTTCTAGCTTTAAATGGATCAACGTGTTTAATCCTCACCACAACTCCAGGGTAAAGAAACTGACCTACAGAGGGCCTAGTTAATTTGCCTATGGTTGCTCAAGCATGCAACCATTTCTGTAGGAAATCAGGATAGGAGAGGCACCAGAAAAATATCATTTACATTATCAGACATTTTTAGAATTTGGAGAGATCAAATCAAGTCTACTATCCCTTATTGTCTTTATATCTCTTTAATTTATATCCCTTAAAAGAGTTCTTTTATCTACAAACCATTCTTGTAGTCTTTCTGCTAAATGATAGGTTGTTCTCTCTAAACAATTTCATGTGTATGGGGACAAGATTAGCTTTTAGCTAAAAGAAATTCCCAGTCCATTCAGGGCCTGTATGTGAAGTTGGGCAGGTTGTACACTGAAAAAAAGGGCTCTGACCATTGGAGCAAGTGGAAGCTGAAATCTAGCCCATGCTGATTCATAATCCATGTATCCTAGAGTAGAGATGCATCCACCTGGGGGAGAAGGGACATCTTTTTCTATTACTACCAAATGTCGGGTAGCAAACCTGACAGCAACACTGACAGAATTCCCCCAAGCTTGCTAGAGTTCCCAAGGTACCTGGGCCTCAGTATTAGACATCATTCCCTTGTCTGCTCACCATCAGGGCTCCAGGAAGTTTCCCTTCTATGCACATGTCTTCCTTGGGGCCAGGAACTCAACTTTACCTCAGACCCTCCCATTCTCCTTAACTATCAGTTTGGATTCTTCCATGTGTTTCCAGTGCTCATGGGGTTCTTCACATGAAATGTAGAAGCCCTTTAGGCTCACTCAGATGGTAATTCTCCCCAAGTTCCCACTGGACTTTTTGCCTCTAACATCAGAATTTTCCAGGGTCTTTGGCAAGTCCTCTTGGATTCCTGAGAGACCTTGCTCTCCCAGAGCTTGTCAGGCTCCCTCCTGAGAGCATGCCTAGGCCCTGCCCACTGAATTCTCTTGCACATCTCTAGGACCCTCCTCCTTCTACCTCCCAGAATTTTATATTCTTAGAAGTCTGCAAGTGCTACTTAGAGAACTTCCTAGAGAATTTCCCCTCCTTATATTATTTACATGGTCTCCATGCATGCAGGACACTGATTTCTTCCCAGAATTTCCAGGCTCCTCACCAGCCCCACCCTAGTTCCTTGTATCTTGTAGGCACACCCCCATCACATCTCCAATCACAATTTTTATTTTGTGTGTCTTCCTGGAGATATTTCGGTGATATTTAGTCAAACTATCCTGGAAACAGGTTTTCCAATTTTGTACTAGACACAGTTCAAGTACTTTGTGCAGTTTCTCATTAATCACCTTCAAGGGGTCAAATGACAAGGTGAAAGGAGAAACCTTTTTTAGGGGGAAGGAACCCTAGGATTCATGGATAGGTCTCTGGGAAATTAGCTATTGAGAGTATATATAAAATGTGCATTATACTGAGGGGAGAGAGTCAAGGCTTTCAACCTAAAAGGTAACTAAAATGGTATTGGATAATTTGAAATCTTATTTTTTTTAAACTCCTGGTCTTGTATGTCATACATATATATATATATATATTCATTTTCACAAGAATTCTACTTTTGCTTGCTTTAACCCATAATAGTTAAAATACAGTTAAAAGAAGTGCCTTAATAGGCAGTATGTGTACTAGTCCTCTGGATTTTAATTTGGACTAAGTAATAAAAGGGTCGATGCACCGGGGGGTAATCAAGGTTAAAATTTTTATCAAGGAAAATTCTTGCACCCATTAGAATGGGTGCAAAGGAGGCACACATGTGATTTGGGTAAATGGCACCTTTGGAACTTCAGGATTTGGGAAACTGAAATTGTTTGATAATAAATAGCAGGTTGTAGTGAAACAGGTGAGCCTTTATGACACATCAGAGGGAGGCTGGAACCCATTATCTGGGTAATTAGGGAGGAAAAATTCCCCTTATTTCAACCACATAGGAGGAAACAACTCTACTGTTCAAATTAATTATAAAATACCTTTAAGGGATGCATTTTAATGAAAATGTAGTCTTATCTCTCTTAAAGGAAATCTAATTCTCAAAAATATGCATTTAAGAACAAAATATGAACTGCATAACCACATTTCAAAGGATTTCCTGGTTTCCTTCACTGAAAGACCTTTAAAAAATTTTTTTAATGTTTTTATTTATTTTTGAGAGAGAGAGAGAGAGAGAGGGAGGGAGGGAGAGGGAGAAAGTGTGAGCTGGGGAGACACAGAATCCGAAGCAGGCTCCAAGCCATCAGCACAAAGCCTGACGCAGGGCTGGAACTCACACACTGTGAGATCATGACCTGGGCTGAAGTTGGACGCTTAATTGACTGAGCCACCCAGGTGCCCCGATGAAAATGTAGTCTTATCTCTCTTAAAGAAAATCTAGTTCTCAAAAATATACATTTAAGAACAAAATATAAATCTCATAACCACATTTCAAAGGATTTCTTAGTTTCCATCACTGAAAGGCATTTTTTAATTTTTAAAAATGTTTTTATTTATTTTTGAGAGAAAGAGCGTGAGCTGGGGAGGGGCAGAGAGAGGGAGACACAGAATCCGAAGCAGGCTCCAGGCTCTGAGCTGTCAGCACAGAGCTTGATGCAGGGCTCGAACCCATGAACTGTGAATCCATGACCTGAGCCAAAGTCAGATGCTTAATTCACTGAGCCATCCAGGCATCCCTGAAAAACATTTTAAAAACGCATGTATAACATGTGGGTACGTGATTCAATTGACATAAAAATGTGAATCAATGTTTGCACAACATCTAAGGAACACTTTGTTAAACCAACCCTTCCTTGTCTCCCTTGCCCACGCACTGCCCACCCCTCCCAGTCTTGACTACAACATCTCAGAGCACTGAGAATCTGGTGTTTTAGGTAAAGCATAGTAGATGCTTGGAAATGTTTGTTGACTATACTAATGAATAAATATTAGAAGCATAAGCCACAAAATATATTATTAGGGTCCAACTCTGAAGAGAAAGAAGTATCCTGGGGTTCAAGCCATCAAACAACCAGTATTTGCAACAGAACTTTCTTTTCTTTCAACAATATTTTCTTTCCTTGTAATCATTTAGTAAATGAAATGAAAAAATTGTCTTCAGGTCTGAAGTGTCTGCCACCTTCTGAGGAAGAGGTCCATGATAATTTTTAAAATTTATGTATTATCTTGGGGCGCTTGGGTGGCTCAGTCGGTTGAGCATCCAGCTTCAGCTTAGGTCATGATCTCACAGTTTGTGAGTTTGAGCCCCGCGTCTTGGTCTGTGCTGACAGCTCAGAGCCTGGAGCCTGTTTCAGGTTCTGTGTCTCCCTCTCTCTCTGCTCCTCCCCTGCTCGTGCTCTGTCTCTCTCTCTCTCAAAAATAAATACACATTAAAATTTATGTATTATCTTTTGTTCCAGGACCCCAAAATGAAAAGAGATTCACAGATCATTTTCAAACATCTTTATGATTTAAGTAGATGGTATCTTAAAATGGCAATAAATGAAACTAGGTTAAGGGACTTCTATGGGATTCTTAACTGTTTTAGAATTTAACTGCTTTTCCTTATTAATTTATTTTTCTTTTGGTTTTAAACTATTCTATTTGTGTCAGTTATTTCCATACTTTGACGTGATCAAGGTTTATGCCATTCTAAATATTCTATTAGATCTCTATCTTTTGATCCCTTGTATCACTTTGCTGGGACTGTCTGAACAATGTACCACAAAGTAGATGGCTTAAAATTCCAGGAATTTATTGTCTCACAGTACTGGAGGTTAGAAGTCTGAAACAAAGTGTGGGCAGGGCTGGTTTCTTCTGGAGGCAGCAAGGGAGAATTTGGTCCATGCCTCTGTCCTAGCTTCTGGTAGTTGCTACCAATCTTTGTGTTCTTTGGCTGTTATCACATGGCTTTCTCTTCCTATCTGTCTCTGTGTCTGTCCAAATTTCCATCTTTTTATAAGGGTATCATTAGATTAGGGCCCACTCCAATCCAGTATGACCTCACCTTAACTTGATTACATTTGTAAAGACCTATTTCTAAATAAAGTCACATACCAGAGTTTAGGAATTGAACATATTTTTTTGGGGGGGGTACGCAATTCAACCTACAACAGGCATTTGATTGTATTTTTCTCTTCATGTTGTAATTCTCAAGTTAGTGTTACTTATCTCAAGCCATGGTCCTATGTTTCTCTTCCTTTCATTGTCAACCTTTGTGGAAAGTTCTTCACTTCGTTTCCAACCTACTATAATTGGCATATCTGTCTTTCCCTTTCTGCCCAAACTGTTAACTACTGCTTTTCATTCCTAATTTTACCTATTCTTTGTAAAACTTCACATCTCTGACCAATTTTTCTCTTTAAAGTTGTCTCTGCTATTGACTGTTATCTTCTTCTTCATATCCAATCACTTCTTTACTGTTTCCTTTGCTGGTTCCTCTTTTTTCCTTTCCTCAAAAATTGGCATTCTCTGCTCCACACACTCTGAGCTCCCCGAGCAAGCCCATCTGCTCTCTGGTTTCAGTATTATCCATTTGCAGGTAACTCCCTGATATTTCCAACTTCTCTGTGTCTTGCAGACTCAGATTTCTAACTTATACAGTAAAAATATCATGGGATCAAGAGTTATGTGAACTCTTAGTGATTTTCAAAGGTAATGTTTTAGAGGTAAATTTTGAAACTAATATTAGACCATCAAATACCATTTTCTCTTTGTTGTATTGTTGTACTCACCCTTATTTTGAGTTGTCTTTCTCATTCATTCTTTTTGTTAACTTAGCGGGTTACAACTGACCTTTTCTGGGTGTTTGTTTGGGTTATATGGATCTTTCCTAATTATTAGATAATTAAGATCAGACAAACAGGAAACAGTAAGATAAATCTTAAGTGTTCACATTTACTGAAGATTACTATGTATAAAGCACCTTACTTTGCTTAAGTGATTGATATTAATTTGTAATATCTTGAGGATGAGGAAAGTGAAGCTTGGAGAAATTAAAAACTTGTTCAAGGCGAGTGATGGAACATGAACTCAGACTCTGTTTTCTTTGCTTTCAAAGTTTGTATTCCTACCCGCTACCTCACCCTGCCTCATGGGGTACAAAATGAGAAACCAGGTTAGCAGCCCCATACAGAGTATTGTCTCCATAAGACCTTTTTTCCTTCAGGCTGGGTTAAATATTGTAGCTGCTCAAGGAACTTGTGCACTGATGAACAATCAGGATCTGCCTCTGGTGCAACCTGGCTCTTCCTTGTTTTTGCCAGATCTCTAAATGTCAGCCATAGTACAAGTATAAAATTTTCCACTTTACCCATCAGAGGACTTTGTCAGCATTGACAGGGCTATCTCTTTTGTGTCATTCCCTGTAGACGATTGATTAGGAACAAGTTGAGCCCCAATCCTTGGGTAATTGTTAATTAAAACCTGTACAACTAGGTAAGACACCAGAATGACTCACTGAAGAAAGAGCAACCTCAGAACAGACTGAATGAGCCTGGCTGTGAGAGAGGAGGGAATTGAAGTTGCATAAAATAGGTTTGTTTTGAGTTTTTCCTTTTGCAATAATTTGGTAGCTGTAGGTGAGATGCAGGGTGAATTTAGTTGATTGTCTATAAAAACTAGAATGGACTATTTTAGGGGGAAATACAACTTTGGAAAAATTATAATGAAATATATGTTTCAATAGAATTGAATGGCACCTAAAAAAAAATTAACCCCCAAAAGTTTTACATTATGTGAGAGAGAGAGGGAGAAGTGCCAATGAGCTAATATTTCTTGAAAATTTATCATAATTATTAATAAATAACAATAAATAATTATTTATGAGTCATAAAATGTGCCAAAATCAGATTAATACAGTTATGGAAAATATTTTTGTTCTTGTTGATGTGGCTGTTGTTGTTGTTCTTCTTCTTCTTGTTTGGAGAATGATTGTGGAGATAAAATACTTTGGAATAAATTATAGGCACCTTTCCAGAGACTCAACAATGAGCAGAGTTATTTTGGAACTTCTTTCTAGTGCAATGCATTTGGTTGACTACTGTATCACAGTGGACAGTCACATCTGAATAGAACCTGTGCAGACCTATTCTGCATTCTGTCCTTGTGCAGACCTATAGGTGGCACTGTCTTCCTATAATTTTGGTGATTTACTTAAAAATAAAAAAAGAAGGAAAAGCTTTCTGCAGACAAAGTTAGATGTAGAAGTGTGTTAACTTCTAATTAGATTCCACCATTATAAAACATTTGGAACATGTGCCTGGCATAGATCAGATAGAATTATGCATTTGAAAAATGTGAAGGACTGTACTTTGGAATTAATTTTTTCATTTAATCATGATTCTTAACTATGTATGGAAAAACAAGGTTATGTTTGTGAATAAGAGGGATGGGCAATTATTTTTATTGCTATAATATTTATTTCCTCTGTTGTGGTCTTGCTTTTGAATTTAGAGTTTTGGATCAAACAAAAATTGTTGATAAGCTTAGCATAAATGTAACATTCATTGCTTGTAGGTCTTGGAGATTACCTTGTGGGAATGAACCTCCTAGATTCCATAGTTTTGTTTCTCTAAATTCTCAGGGTTAGAGTGTGTATTATACTAATTGTAAATTATAAGCTGCTGTGAGCAAGATCTAGAGTGCCAAATGCATAGTTCTTTTTATTTATCTATCTGGGGCAGCCACTCAAAATGCCATTTCTTGGCATTTCTTGGCTTTAATGTAAGAAAGTGAGGGAGATGTAAAAGAATGCATTTCTTAGAAGTTCCAAACAGAACTTTTTTTTTCTTTTAGGTACATAGATTCTGTGTGGAATTAATGGAAATTCCAGAAGTCCTTGCCACTGTAAATGAGCTTCTAACCACAAGATGGCAGTGTAACTTGACCATGTGTTTTAAAACATAAAAAAATGATTAGTAAATTAAACATGTTATTTCTTTCTCTCTTAATGAGAAATGTATATAGCTATGAAATTTTAGGAAAATTATAAAGAAGGTGAATATTGAAAATACTTGGTATAGAAATATTAAAGACTCTTTAGTGATTTATTTTGAGTAGTGGGGGCTTTTTTAGTTGACCTAAGAAAACATTTATTTCATATTCTTTTAAGTTGAAAGTAGAAATGTGATCATATCAAAATTGGAAAGAATATCAGCAACTTTCTTTTACAGAGCAATATAGTCTCATGTTTGCCTGATCAAGCATCAAGGAAGGACAAGACCTTTTGTTTCCTTCATGTTTTTGTAGAGATCTGCATTAGCGTATACTTTCTATGGTTTTGAGCATACACGTGCTGGGGATTAGAAGCTAACAGAGAAGCAAAGAAGGGAAGGGAAGAAAGAAAAGTAGAGACACTGGTTCCTAAGTTATATGGAAAGAAAGCAGTGTTGATGATGTCTATGTGACCCTGCCAGATTTATATATTCTATAGTTTAAAAATGTATCATCTGTCCATTCAGTAGGCGTTTTTAAATAGGCATTATCCAGCATTATTTGTGTTCGTTTTCATTGATATGCTGACATACTATCTTCTGTTTTACTCTACATGGATGCCTTTCACAATTACCTTAGTTTTTTTGTGTGTGATTAATTTAAAAGATTATACTGGATTTATTTCTTGTTTTTTAAGTCTGGCAAAGAGTGTGCCCCTGGGAATGCAAGCTGGTGCAGCCACTCTGGAAAACAGTATGGAGGTTCTTCAAAAAACTAAAAATAGAACTACCCTACAACCCAGCAATTGCACTACTAGGTATTTATCCAAGGGATACAGGTGTGCTGTTTCGAAGGGACACATGCACCCCAATGTTTATAGCAGCACTATCAACAATAGCCAAAGTATGGAAAGAGCCCAAATGTCCATTGATAGATAAATGGATAAAGAAGATGTGGTATATATATACAATGGAGTATTACTCAGCAATCAAAAGGAATGAAATCTTACCATTTGCAACTACGTGGATGGAACTGGAGGGCATTAAGCTAAGTGAAATTAGTCAGAGAAAGACAAATATCATATGACTTCACTCATATGAGGACTTTAAGAGATAAAACAAGTGAGCATAAGGGAAGTGAAACAAAAATAATATAAAAACAGGGATGGGGACAAAACATAAGAGACTCATAAATATGGAGAACAAACTGAGGGTTATTGGAGGGGTTGTGGGAGGGGGGATGGGCTAAATGGGTAAGGGGCACTAAGGAATCTACTCCTGAAATCATTATTGCACTATATGCTAACTAATTTGGATGTAAATTTAAAAAATAAAATAAAAAAAATAAATATGTGATTTGGACTTAAAAAAATATAAAAAACATGTAATGTTGACTAATAAAAACAGGTTGAATAGTGAAAAAAATAAGTGTGCCCCTTTTAGGTAGAGACCAACTCTTATTTATTTTGTATCTCCAGGCCTTGCACAGTGCTTAGAAGATAATATCCACTCAATACATCTATTTTTATTCAAATTACATTCACCACAAAGCAGTACAATTCTTTTGAGACATATTTTGCTTGTGTGCCCCTGTCTGACCAGCCATAAATATAGCAAAGATAAAGAAAATATCTTCTATTTTAGAAACCAAGTACTGGGGTACCTGGGTGGCTCAGTTGGTTAAGTGTCCAACTTCAGTGCAAATCATGATCTCATGGTTCATGGGTTCGAGCCCTGCATCCAGCTCTGTGCTGACAGCTCGGAGCCTGGAGCCTGCTTTGGATTCTGTGTCTCCATCTTTCTCTGCCCCTCCCCTGCTCATGCTCTCTCTCACTCTCTTAAAAATAAACATTAAAAAAATTAAAAAAAAAAAGAAACTAAGTACTTTCAACTCATTTGTAGCATCTTATTTTGCTGATAGTTGAGGGAATGTGGAGTGATAGTTTCTCAGAGCTGTACTGAAAATAAAACTTTTATTTTTTGACCAAAGGTATATTTAAATGCTAAACAGTGTGATTTGCTATAATGGAATACAGTGAAACCTTGGATTGCAAATAATGTGTTTGTGCAGTATTCATTTCTAATGAATTTTACCTTGATGAATGAAGTATTGCAATATGAATAATACATGATGCTGAATGTCACATGATCAAAACTGAGCCAATGGTTCTTCTCTTTCCCTGTCTCTCTCGCTTGCTGCAGGATTATGAGTGATTGTCTCTCATGCTTGGATGCTCGGTCTCAGGCCACTATGTTTGGCAAAAGTCAGTGATTTTTCAGAATGTTGGAAAGTGCCCACAACTGGCACTAGTGTACTTTTTGTCACTTGAAATCACCTACCGACAGTCCTTTGCTTTTCCATCCAAGAGTAAGCTTAGGAATGCTTTGCTTCATTCTAGCTCAGGCTGCCTGCAGATATAGACCCTTTCCTCTGCTGCCTTATTGCCAGTTACATTAAATACAGTATCTGACAAGAATTTATTAATACTGTGCTGTAGTCAACATCCTTATGAGCATGTACAATGGCTCCCATGCAGAAAAAGATTCAATTGAGCCAAGAGATAGCAGTGATTCTATTGTCCTACACAATAACTCTCCTCTCTCTTGTCTCCCTCACCAATCATGAAAGTTTTCAAAGGTAAGTGCAGGTTAATTTGTTTATTGTTCTTTATATTTTGTATTTTCTTTATTATTTTATATTATATTACACAATTGTAATCATTTATATATGAACATTTTTGGGTTGTAGAGCAAAGCATCTGAGTTTCTATGATTTCTTATGGGGAAATTTGCTCTTATATACAAGTGCTTTGGATTCCAAACATGTTTCCAGAACAAATTATGCTCGCAAACCAAGGTTTTACTCTATTTGACATGTAATCAATACAAGATGCACAGTTCTGCTTATGAGCAACTCTACACAGAAATATTTTATATTGTAAATTCAAAAAGGAAGTCTATCGCTTTTCATTATTCACATGTTAGAAATGGATGGCAAACTTTTTGTAGATAAGTTAAAATTAAAAAAATATATGAAAACATTGATCTACCTCATTTTTGTTCTTTATTGACAAAGAAAGAAAATGGGGCACCATTTTCAATAGTGCACTTTACCTTATGAAAAGAGTCGAGATAATAAGGGAAGTGGTCTCCTGTGGGGATTCTGACGCTTTACTGCCTGGCATTAGATCCCAACTTTGATACTCACTAGGTGTGTTACTTTAGGCAGGCAATTTAACATTTTTGTACTTTATACTTATAAAATAGGGATACATTGCTATCTACTTCATAAAGTTGTTAGAAGGGTCAGATGGGTTGATACATGTGAAGGCTTATTGTGCCTAGAATTTACTAAGTACTCAGTAAATATTAGTTACTAACATAAAGGGAAAATATAAAAGTATTTAGACATATTCTAGGAATTTAAAGAAATCTTCATAGATGAGTGACATACTATATGAATATATGCTAACTATAATTCTGTTCTACAATTTATAATGTAAACTGTATGTTTCTGTTTACCTTCTAGAAACCTAACCTTATTTTTGCTTAACTGTTTGTTGGTGGTAGAATTTTGTTTTGTTCTCAAACCTGGATATCATTAACTTAATCTTATTTTTCAACAGAAATTTTTAATATTTTTATTTCCAAAATGGAGTCATTAGGTTTCATTTTCAATATTCCATAGTGGGCCTATAGGGATGATTTTCAGTTTATATCCCAGTGGACACCCTATCAAATAACTTGGGTTATTCCCTTCCCTCAAGACCTACTTTTTTTTTTTTTTTTTTAAAGAAGGGGATTAATACTTTTGTAGGTATTTTATTATATTTATCATTCATAATAACTTTGGGGATCTTAAAATCGCAAAGTACCATTTGGAGCAAATTATTTCAAGTATTATTAATCAATACAGATAATAAAGACCTTTTCTTTAATGTGGTTATTTCCGTATCCCATGCCAGTGAGAAAGAGACTGACCACCTGATTGACAACTAAAGGTTTATAGATTAAGAAGGGTTAGTTGTTTTCTCAGGAATTGCAAGCAAAATTATTACCCAAGTTTGTAATTAACCATCTCTCCTTTTCTCATTAGTTTCTGAATTTTTTCTATGTCTCAGCCCCAATGTTCAGCATTCTCACTGAGGGGGCTGTCCAGGGCTTTCCACCAAAGCGCCCCGTGACTTTCTGACTCTCATCAATAGCTTCCTAATCTGACTTTTGAAAACCCTGATTTTGTTCTAGAAAAATTTTATTCTTGTAGCTAACCTGATAAATTTAATTAGTTGTACTTTATTGTGTGGGATAGGCCTCAAACTGTGCCTTTTCCCCAGAAAAAAGTTTAAGTTATGATAGGCCAATCAGGAAAAAGGTTTTGAGCCACCTACAAAATAAACTGGCTTTGTCTGCTTCATTGCCCCAAATGTTGGAGAAAGCCCAACAGGTATCTTTTGTGGAATCCCAAGTATCGAATCTTTGCTGTTAATGCTTATGGAATTATTAGTCAAATGCCTTCTACTCTTTTCATCCTGGTTTCTTCCAAACAAACACATGCGCGTGCACACACACACACACACACACACACACACACACACGAAAATACTTTCCAGCTGGGCTTTAAGCAGCTATCCTATTATTTATATCCTGACATTATTATTATGTTTCTGTGTATACAATCTTCTATTAAAAATATTTTTAAATTAATTCTTCCTAATGTCCATGAATTCATTCAGAAAGCTTTTCTTAAGTGTCTTGTATATAGCAGGCCCTGTGATAACAGGTATGTGTGGCTGATCTGATTTTAACCATGAGGAATGTTCAGCACAGAAAGGGTGGGAATACTTAACTGAGTCTGTTTGCCAGAAGGCGGGTGCTTAGTTCACCAAGCTTCACTAAAATTTGATATTTTGCTTTCGCAAGCTGGTTAGAAGCATTGCGTTAAAATACTGCCAAATTTTGTCTTTTTTTTGTCCAAACTTTTTTAACTTGAAAAAGGAATTTCAGTGTGTAAAAATTTCCATTATAAGGCCACCTGTAAACTTAAAACAGTCAAACTGTTTTTTCAGCTGCCTGCAGCTCTGTTTCTCAACTGACTAACACTGACAGATAAAGATGGCTTTCCCCTGAGAAGGATTGTTTTGTTTGTGGTTATTCTGTCACTACCAGGAGGGACAGCTCCCCTGATCTGTAGGGAATGCAGAGATGCAGTTTACAGACAGAATCATATGCTGACTAGCAACTAGAAAATAATAGTCAAATAATGATTTCATTGTTCCTTCCTGTGTCCATGACAACTAAGAGGTATGCAGCTAGACCAGGACACTGCCTGGGAATGTTCTTTTCCTCAAATGCTACTAGTTTGAGAAAGTTAACAATTTATTCTGACAATCAGGCTAAGAAGAGAAAGGACATTTCCAGTGTCTTGCTAATTTCAATGTTTTTATATCCCAGAAGCTAATCCTTCTGTCACTTCTATTCACTAGCCCTCTGACTTGCCTTTTTAAAAAAATTTGTCTTATGGCCCAGTTTCCACCATGATGGTAGTCAGTGATGAAGAGTTCCTTCTCTGGAGTTGGACAGAGTTGTCTTTGAGTTCTCTCTCAGCCAACTAACAGCGGTAGGACCTGGGGAGAGTTTCTTTTTTTTTTCTTTCTAAATTTTTTTTTTAATGTTTATTTATTTTTGAGACAGAGACAGAGCATGAATGGGGGAGGGACAGAAAGAGAGGGAGACACAGAGTCGGAAGCAGGCTCCAGGCTCTGAGCCATCAGCCCAGAGCCCGACGCGGGGCTTGAACTCACAGACCGCGAGATCATGACCTGAGCTGAAGTCAGATGCTTAACCGACTGAGCCACCCAGGCGCGAGAGTTTCTTAATCTTTCGAATCTTCATGTCCTTATTCGTAAAGTAGGAATTAGTAACAGAATCTTTCTTCATAACATTGCTGCGAATTAAATGAGATAATGCACATAAAGTGCTTAGCTGGCTGCTGGGCACAAGTAAGCACTCCCTAAATTGACAGTTAGTTGTGTTGTTAGCAATCTCCTGTACAAGACTATAAACTTCCAAAGCAATGGGTCTCAGCCTTGACTGAGCTGGGTAACTTTAAAAGACCCTGATACCAGAGCCACACTCCATATCAACTAAATCAGCATCTTGGGGTGTTGGGCCCGGGGCTTGGCATTTTTAAAGCATTTCAGCTGATTCCTGTATGCAGCCAAGGTTGACAAGCACTGTCCCTAAAGGTGGGGCTTGTATCATATTAAAACACTGAGACAAAAATGTATGAAAAGCTTACCAATGTGGATATTTTGAAAAATATAAGTCAGTATAATCTAGAAAAAAATAAAAAGTGACCACAGTACCTTGCATATTTTATTGTAAGTATTTTGAGTAAAAGTGAATAGGGAAAAGCCAAGTTAAGTATTTTTCAAGGGGCTGCTTTTTATTCCCATCATAGAGAGAAAATCTACATAGAAAGAAATGGAAAATTATAAAATATGTAGGAACCCAAAGTTTGAATGTGAGCAAGTTATACAAGTGGAAAGTACAATAAAACAAAATTATTTTTATGCTTTAGTGGTTCTTTTTGGAAAAAAAATGGAGATAATTGACAATCATAAAGACAAGTCTGCAAAGATCAGTATAATTCAAACACATCCTGCTTAGTTCATATCTGTGTTTGTTTGAATTTGAAGGAAAGTATCAATGGCAGCACAAGAATACATGCTTTCATATTACTTATGTTGAATCAGCATCTTTAGCCATTCATTATAGTATTAAACCTTTTGGAATGGGAAAGCAAAGATCCAGGAAAAGCTCAATTGATTAACTATATAAAAAAAAACTTGAGTTTCTTCTTGGTAATTCAGAAGACATTAATTATTAAGTTTTCAAGGTCTTATAAAGTTAAAAAACAATGAAAGCACAAGACTTAACTTTTCCACAGGGATTTCTTAGCCCCAGTTCTTTATATCCAGTATGAATTTCTCTATATTCCAGCATATCACATTATTTTGGTAAGCAAATTATTTTAATTTTAAACTTCTTCAAAAGAGTGTTTTAAAATAAATACTTCATCTCACATTCAGTATCTTTCTCTGTGTCTACAATTTTAACCTATGTATGTTGTTGATAATCATCATCATAATCACGCTTGTTTACTACTGCTGGTTTTCTAGATACTTTTGTATGTATGTTCTCTTTCAGTTCTCATAGTACCTCAGGGAGGACGCAGTTCAAGAATTAGCCTCATTTTCTACGTGGGAAAACTGAGGCAGTTTATTAGTAGGCAGTTTCAGTGGAACCAGGGCAAAGATCTTGTTTTCTAGTCAGATATTCCTTTCACTAACTTATTCATGCATTTATCAAGCATTATCAAGCTGCAGATATGTGTCAGATGGAGTTGTAGGCCAATGGGCATCCAAGATGAGTAAGGCACACTTGTTGCCTTTAAAAGAGTTGTGTACACAGTGTCATGAATGCGTTTTGAAATTCTTAGCCTGTGTCTACCAGGACACAGAATCCGTGACCAGAAATTGCCACGGCCAAAGCTGTCAAGTCTTCCAAGACATAGGCAGGAAGAAGAAAAGAATTGAGGTAGTTCAGAAACCCATAACTACCATTTTCTAGTTACGTTTTGTGACAGCCTACTAGACGCAAGATCAGCCTAGACTCTCATATCCCTTGTAGCTGAATTTTCTGGTGATTTCTGCCACATTACGGAATGTTATGTTGTTTTTCTAACAATGTATTATTCAGTGATGCTTCAGTTTGTTTTTCTTCAGCTTTTCAATGGCTAATGCTCATTTTAGTTTTGGCAGAAACTTGGGAAGATGAAGCATTTTGGTTTATTTTTAATGCTAATTCATCTCAAGTAGTTAGCTGGTAGTAGTGATCCTGTTGCGGAATTTAAAATATTCACACTTACTAGACACAAATTAAATTTTGCAGTAAGCTACAGAGTTTAAGTTTAATTAAACTCTCTTCAAAATACATTCTTTTTTTTTTTTTTTTTTGCTAATTGTAAAGTCCTGGAGTAAAGATATTGCTTTAACTGTGTTTTGTAATTAGCCATATTCATGTTACTTCAAAGGATAAAGCAGGAGTCAATTAAATGGATAGAACTATTTTCGTTCTTGTTGAGGATTCATACTTGCCCTAAAGGAAGGAAAGTTCAGAACAAATATTATTAAGTTTTTCAGTTACTGAGTGGAAATATTTTATGTTTTGAAAATTTTCCTTGAATATTTTGCAAAGATAAAAAATATTATAAAGAGGTAAAGGAATAACATTTAATGTTGAAAAGTTAAAATGTAAGTATTGTTAAGCAGCAAATAAATATATCTCTTACTCTTATGTGAAACTATTTTAAGTTAATGTCAATAAAGTTTAAATTAGTTCAGACTTTTCTTATTAGAATAAATGTTTCCTTTTAAAATGCATGATAATCATAATCAAGACAAAATTTGTCCTGTTATTTATTTTCAAAATGATTGTACATGTTTAGCAGACTTTTGATTTAAATCCCCAGTGATATATTGGAGACAGATGTTTAGATGACCTCATGTTTAAAGTAATGTTATATTTGGACACAAGATTAAATTTTCCTTAAAATCTTTCCTTATAAGTTGAACGTGTGGTAGTATACAAAAACTAATCAATGATTTGCAGTGGATTAATGCAATTCCTGTATTTTAAATAAAAATTTCTATTTTTTTATGGAGTTCCACATAGTACAAAAGAGCTGATTATGAAACAGCTGTTTACAAATGAAAATATTGTTTTTGGCTGGCCAGCTAAATGGGAAACAGATTTGAAAAGTTCCATGAATTTGAATGCAAATTTACCATATCATTTATACTGAACCAAAGAACGTTGGTAAAAGACTGCAACATAGTTTACCAAAAAAATTCAGTTGAAGACTGTTGTGGAGGATATAATATAAACGATTTAAAATAGTTTTTCCTTTTTCAAAAAGTAATTTTCCTCATGAAAATCAATATAATATGTAGTTAGTATATTGGCAAAATTTTTAAGGAACGCATAGAGAATATTTGACATTTCAATGAAGAGAAATTAGCAGATGGGGCAATTAGAAACGTGTAGGTAATTGAGTAGAGTAAAATAGATAAAAGATAAGAGGTGTTATCCAAAGATAGTAAATTAATGTATGTGACAGATGTGTTTAAGGTAGAGCTATATAGCTATTAGCATATTGACATTTTCATCAGCATCTAGAATGTTTTACTGGATATTACATTGCTATGGAAATTATAGATCAACTGAATTTTTCAATTTTATCCAGTTGTTCTGGCATTAGGCAAATATGTAAATTCACAAGTCAATGTTTCTTTCTTTTTCTTCTTTTTTTTTTTTAAAGTAAGCTCTGTGCCCAACAGGCTTGAACTCATGACTCCAAGATCAAGAGTCGCATGCTCTGCGAACTAAGTCAGCCAGGTGTCCCTGCTATGGAAATTGTAATTTAAAAAATGTGGTCTGCAAGGAAAACCTATATGTTTTTTGTCAAATTTTAAACAGTTATTAAGAATTATTTATTTTGGAGATGAGTTTCCATAACAATAAATAAGACATAAAGGCTTTATCTTACGAATTTTGAATATGACTCTGAATGCCAAAGTACATAATTTACTTGACGTGGTAGATCATGAGTTAAAACTTCTAGGAGCACTATTGTCGTTTCTTTTTCTTTATCTCTTCTATTGTCTTTTTCCTTGTCTCAGTGTTTTGAAGGTGGGATTATATTTCTTCAGTAGATTTTTTAAAAATCACCTGGGGAATAAATGCCTTTGGGAGGTGAGATATTATATCTGGTTCTGTTACTTTAATAGAGTAACTGATAACTCCCTAAGAGGTTGATGATCAATCAAGAGAGAAGCAAGTGGAATATGTGCAAAATATTTTAAGAAACAAGTTTTGGGGCAAAACAAAGACAAAAGGAATCTAGCAATCCAAGCAACATAAATAAAAGTTTTTAAAAGTGGATTACTGGGGTGCCTGGGTGGCTCAGTCAGTTAAGCGGCCGACTTCGGCTCAGGTCATGATCTCGCGGTCCGTGAGTTCGAGCCCCGCGTCAGGCTCTGTGCTGACAGCTCAGAGCCTGGAGCCTGTTTCAGATTCTGTGTCTCCCTCTCTCTGACCCTCCCCTGTTCATGCTCTGTCTCTCTCTGTCTCAAAAATAAACGTTGAAAAAAGTTTAAAAAAATGGAATACTATTTTATTGACATTGATGGGTGTGTCCTTAATGGATGACACAACTCTAGCATGTTTGAATTGTTTTATACATTTTCTGTTGAGTGTCAATTGCTAAGGAAGCCCTGTAAAACGAATTTATTGACATACAGATATGCTAAATGGTAATAGACTCTAACTTTTGCAGAAGTGTTGATGCCTTTTGGCTACTTTAATGATATATCATTCACTTTAGAGAATAACAGAGATAATTGCCAGATTAATTCCTAGATAAAGCAGACTACACAGTAGTGATGGCTTACACTATATGATCTCATTCTTTTTTTTTTTTTTTTTTTTGGCATTACTCGAGATCCTATAACGTAGTGATGTATAAAAATCAGACATCTGGCACAAATGAAGATGCATTTGGGAGCCACTAAAGGAGGTTTTCTTATGTACTTATTTGCTTATATTTCAGCCTAATATATTCACATACTTGACATCAGCAATAAGAAAGTTTTAAAGAAAATCAGCTGATGTTTATGCTTCCAACAGGGAACTAAAATTGGGATTTTTGCATATGGGCAAAATTATATTTTGGAAAGAAATGTAATTGACACAAATGAATAAATAGTAATACGTAAACATAAATGTAACATTTTAATATTCTAGTTTTAAAAAATCAGCGCCATACTGATTTTGTCAGACGCGTATTGCCATGTATCTGCCATTACAGAATCATACAAAATAGTTTCACTCCTTGAAAATCCCTGGTGTTCTACGTATTCATTCCCACCCCTACAACTTCTGACGATCATGGCCTTTTTTTGCTGTTTTTCTTTTTTCAGAATGTTATGTAGTTGGAATCATATAGTATGTAGCCTTTTCAGACTGGCTTCTTTCACTAAGCAACATGCATTTAAGGCTCCCATGTCTTTTCTTGGCTGAATAACATTCCATTGTATGGGATATATCACAACTCGTTTATTGATTTATCTATTGAAGGACATCTTGCTTACTTTCAAGTTTTGACAATTATGAGTAAAGCTGCTATAAACATTTGTGTGTAGAGTTTTGTGTGGATATAAGTTTTCAGTTCTTTGGGTTAATACCTAGGAGCGTGATTGCTGGGTCATTGAAATATTTTTAAGTAAACTTAATTGTAACAATGTCTCTGGTTCATAGGAATATCCACACCTTTAGATAATAGCAAGAGAGACAAATTTCATTTCCTGGATTCATACAGTTGAATTCTGGATAAATAAATAGACACTTTTTGATTCCTCCTGCATAGTATACATAGGCATGAAAGGCTGTTCAAATTCTTGCTTTTGCTGTTGTTTTTTTTTGTTGTTGAGATTTCAAGGTGAGATAAACATAATTTGATAAGAGCATTACAATTAATAGTCGAGGATGGGTCATCTTTAAATTTTTTTTAATGTTTATTTATTTTTGAGAGAGACAGAGCATGAGTGGGGGAGGGACAGAGAGAGAGAAGGAGATACAGAATCCTAAGCAGGCTCCAGGATCTGAGCTGTCAGCACAGAGCCCGACGCGGGGCTTGAACCCATGAGCTGTGAGATCATGACCTGAACTGAAGTTGGACACTTAACCTAATGAGCCACGCAGGCGCCCTGAGGATGGCTTAAATACTTTTTGATGTCGTCTTAAAAACGGTGGAGAACAGGGGCGCCTGGGTGGCGCAGTCGGTTAAGCGTCGGACTTCAGCCGGGTCACAATCTCGCGGTCCGTGAGTTCGAGCCCCGCATCAGGCTCTGGGCTGATGGCTCAGAGCCTGGAGCCTGTTTCCAATTCTGTGTCTCCCTCTCTCTCTGCCCCTCCCCCGTTCATGCTCTGTCTCTCTCTGTCCCAAAAATAAATAAACGTAGAAAAAAAAATTTAAAAAAAACAGTGGAGAACATAGCACATAGTAAGATGACTACTACAATATAGACAGGAGATTGGAGTGTCTCACTAGGTTACTGAAGGCTTATTTCCTTTTTTTTTAATGTTTTTATTTATTTTTGAGAGAGACAGAGCGTGAGTGGGGAAGGGGCAGAGGGAGAGGGAGACACAGAATCCGAAGCAGGCTTCAGGCTCTGAGCTATCTGTACAGAGCTCGATGTGGGGCTCGAACCCATGAAATGTGAGATCATGACCTGACCTGAAGTTGGAAGTTTAACCGACTGAACCACCCAGGTGCCCCAAGATTTATTTCTAAGTTAATTATAATGTAATTCAGTTCTGTGCTAGGTTTCATTCAAAACCTTTGTTTAGACGTTCATCTTTCCACTCCCATAAACAACGAAGGAATTTTTAAGCTAAGACAGATAACACAAATATTCAAGATGGACTAGTCATTGAGGTATCACAACTATATAAATGATAATAATAGTAATTATCATAATGCTTAACATTTAGTGAACACTTACTATGTATAGGTATTTTTTAAGATTAGAGCAAAACCAGGTTTTGTGGGACCTGTCAACAACTTTATTTTACAAATAAGGAAATCGAAGAAGAGGGAGAGAAAGAAGTCGAGTAACTCTTGTTCGTGTTGTGAGTGGCAAACTCTTGGTTTCAATTCCAGAGGCTTCACTCAAAATCTCAAAACTCCACTATTTCACCTGTTGAACTGAGTATTAAATTGTGTACAGGAAGAGTTAAGTATACTTTTTGAATCAATGAAGAGGGTGCCATAGGATTCAAACTTAGAGACGACTTATAAGTGGGGTGAAGGAGATCCATTAAAAATGATGAGTACATTTGTTGAGGGACAGAAAGGTAAGAATCATGGATGAAACATAGAATATTAAACTTGATTATGAATCTCTCAAGAGAATCGTGTCTTTAGATTTTTTTTTCCTGGAGTATTAAGTTTTTGAGTTCAGAATATGAAATCTAACCTGAAGAGTCAGAATACTGTAGTGGGAAATGTAACTGAATGTCGGCATGCCTGATTTTTAGTAATAATTTTGCCATTGCAGATGTCAGGAAAATTATTCTATCCAAGGATTCTCATAAATCTAGAATTAATATTTGAAGACTTCAAAACTTGAAAAAATTTTTTTCACATAAAGTAAAGCTATGTTTGGTATAAAAAGGACCCATCACGGGGTAAAAAATTATTTCATCTTCCTAATATTTTCTAGTACTACCCATGAAACATCAACCCTCAAATTTCCCAAGCACAAAACATTGAGTTACTCTGATCCTTATTCCGTTCTATGTACCTCTCATTGAAACTGTCACTGATCTCTCAGGTCTACCTCCTTCTCTCTATTTTTGACCACCTCTGTTTTGGTTTCGTAAAGTTTCTCGACTAGATGACTTCAATAATTATTTAGCTTCTGGGTCAAGTTTTTCAGTCCTTTCTTTAATAAACATTGATTGTATTGCATATCTAGCAGGTGCCAGGTGCTAAGTGTGGACATGAGAAGACAACATGGAATAAAGTGGGTCCTGGGCCTGGAGGATCCCACCAGTACTGAGAGACCCAAAAGAGTGAGCCAGAACATTATTACTGAGGAAGTAAATAATTGTATTGGGTATTGAAGGGTGAGTAGGAATTTTCTGAGTGAACAGGACATTCGAAGCAGAGGAGGTAGCACTTGCAGTGACTTGGAAGCATGAAAGCTTATTATCACCTCGTGGAAGGATGAGTTTAGTGTGATTGAAGTTTTGGGGTTTAGAGGAGGAGGAATACACAGGGAATGGTGAGAGATGAAGTTATAGAAATGAATTGGGGCAGGTGTTGTGGTTCTTTTATGCTTTTTTGTATTTGTTCTATAGGCAGTAGGAGGCTGTGAAAGGTATTCAGAAGATGAGGGGCCACGGGGGGCAGTGCCATGTGCAGATCCTACTGAGGAAAATAAATTGGTGGTGATGCAGAGGTTGAATTCCCATAAGGTGCCTGTTTGGAAGGTTGTTGCTGTTATTCAGAGGAGGGAGAATGAACATTCAGGGCAGTGGCTGTGGGAAAGAGAAGGAGGTCTGGATCTGAGGAAGAATCATTGGATTTGGTGGTATATTGGATTTGGAAAGTTGAGTAAGAGCGAGCCTCACAGTTGGAGACTGGGTGAAGATGATGTCTGATGCCATTAAACGTGGTGGGGAATATCAAAGAGGGCCTGAGGAATCGTGACCTATATTTTATGTATGTGATACTTGAATTATTCAGTAGGAGGTTGGAATCTAGGATGGGTGTCCATGAAGGTTTGAGAGTCATCAGCATATTTGTCAGTGAGTCTTAACCTTGTCTGTGTGTTGGAATGGGGGGTGTGTATCATGGTCACCCGAGGGGATTTAAAAAAGTACATCCCTACTTGAGATACTTAAACCTTTCCCTCTTCACATCCTCCACAGCCCTGTTAAGAATCATAGCTATCAGAGAAGCCAGAAGGGCAGAAGAAGAGTAATTCAGAACCCTGAAGAACACCAGGGTAAGTGGAGGAGGAGAAGGAAGGAGAGATGGAGGTGGAGAAAGTGGAGGAGGAGAAGGAGGAAGAGGAGGAGGAGGAAGAGGAGGAGGAAGCAGTAGGTGCATCAGAATGTGAAAACTGAGTCACCAGAGAGGTGGAAAGAGAATCAGAAAGAGTATCCTGAAAGCTAAAGTAAAGAACATTTCAAAGAAATCAGTAGTGTCATATGCTCTTCCAATCCATCCATAAACAGATGCCTGAAAAATATTTCTTTTACATTTCACGCCATATGCATCTGTCACCCACAAGTTAAAATTTCTTGGCCTGGTGTTTAAAACTTCCACTTTTAAGTTGTACTTCCTATCTATGCTGTCCTTTTCCAACTTACCTATGAGTATAGTGGGATGGAAGACGACCAGACTGTCTGGCTTTGAATCTCACCTCATCCACTTATTAATAAGTGTCAAGTTCTACTTAACCATGGCTTAGTATCTTGTGTTTGGGATTAATAAAAGAATCAAACTCATAGGGATGCTGTGAAGGTTACATGAGTTAATGTGAGTAATATGTCTGACTCAGCTATTTTCATGTGTTGAAACTAAGAACATTGGTAATACAGTATTGCCCTAAGTTCTCTTAGTATGTTAGCATTTCAATAGCAACCTAATATCCTTAATATCTCCATCATTCAAGTGGGTAAGAGAATATAAGGGCTATTCTGGAGTAAAGAAATTATTCTGCCTCCTAAGAAAATCACAGAAGTGTCAGTCGTAGATATTGATACCTACAATCAGGATGAATGATGCTGGTCTTACTAAGCTTAAATGGAGACTCCAAACAAACAAAAATGAGTTTTTTTGGGGGGTGGAAACTGCCTGAGACTTTGGGAACCACTGATCTAACCTAATCTCTCAGTATGGTCCTTTGCTTCTGGTCAAACATGCTAGTTCTTCCTAATCACAGGACTTTTCTACTCATTCTCCTGTATCTCTTCTTGATGTTATTCTTACCTGAAATAGCTTTGCAATAGGCTATCAACCTAAGTCCCAACCTAGGCAAGTGGTTTTCACCCTTGGTTGCACATTAGAGTCATCTGGAGAATAATAATAAAAAAAAATTCCATGGCTAGGTCACACTGCAGACTAATTAAATCAGAATCTCTGGAAATGGAACTGAAGTATCAGTGCTTTTCAAAACTGCCTGGGTGATTTTACAGAGCAGCCAAGGTTAAGACCATTGCACTAATCTAGTTAACCTATGCTTGGAGAGTCTCTTTGATTAAAGTAACATAAAGCACTTTAGCACCTTAATCTTAGTATGAATTACATTATTCTACACTTGCTGGTGTGTTGCTTAGGGGGGAAAAAGGTCATTTTTATGTCACTGTATACTTATATACATATATAAGTATATACATATATATACATATATATATGTCACCAGAATACTTCTCTCGCGGCACTAGCCAGTGCAGGAAGTACTATGCATCTATGAGGCACTCTACATATGTCTGCTGGCTGACAACTGCATTGGTTAGTACCAAACAGTCAGACATAAAACATCTTGTTTACATGCACCAATGGGCTTGGACTAATGCCACACCAGAATGTTCACAAAAGGACCTCAAAAGATGAAATGTCACCACAACATGTGTCTGACTCAATGACATGCCTTAGTGTTACATTAAACAAATCCCTTTTTGTTGCTTCTTTCATTGAAACCCACGAAGATTCTGAGGTTAGTCTGTGTGACTTTCTGTTGAGGAGGGGGAGTTTTACTTCTTTACGTTAAAAAAAAAATTAAGTGTAACATATGCATATAAAAATACACAGATTTTAAGTATAGAGCTTGACGAATTATTCAAAGTATACAAACTTTGTAGCCACTGTCCCAGTCAAGAAATAGAATATTACTAGTAACCCAGAAGCCCCCCTTGTTCCTCCCTGCAATCATTCATTATCTTTTGCCTCCCCTCCAGCAATAGAGTATTCAGCTTTTTTCTTTTAGTGGCCAGATCCGCCCAAACTTCTTTTTCAATGAGGTGTATTTTGCTTGCCCATTAGGAGAAACCTTTTACAATCTGGCCAAAGCCAGCAGCCCTTTTCTATGGTTATTTTCCCCATCTGTTTAGCATTCACATCCACATTGTATTGTTGCCTCATCTAATCAAGCCAGGGAATGTCTCAAGAGTATGTGTTCCATAAACGACTTAATTTTCATTTCACTCACTTCCAGGGGCTTAATGAGAAACCACCAAATCTTCTTTGGCTAGAAGTCTCTCTCAGGGCCCATGTTTCTCAAAAGAGCCACACCATGCACATGAGCTGATGTCAATTTTTAAAAATAATTTCCTCTAATTTTTAAAATTTAGATCAGAGTTCCTATCATATTTGCAGTTGTAGTAATGCACTTTATTATTTATTTTCCTTTAGGTTTATGCTCTAAACATCATACCATGTTGCATATGCTTGTTGTAAGTAGAAGAGTTAAAAATAATAAGAGAATAGATCCAATTTGCATGTTAATGCAGAGCAAATATGTCTCGCTGCCATCCCAAGGATATATGTCATGATATCTCCCTGGACTCAGACTGGCCATTGTTTTCTCTTACTGGGACGATCTGTTACAGAATGGATCTAGGCTGCCTTACTAGGAGGACTCAGCTTTATTTTCACTCTTTGTCTTTCTCATAGGATGCTATGGATACTGAATCCTTGTTTTAAAAAAAAAGTCTTTTAAGGGGCGCCTGGGTGGCGCAGTCGGTTAAGCGTCCGACTTCAGCCAGGTCACGATCTCACGGTCCGTGGGTTTGAGCCCCGCGTCGGGCTCTGGGCTGATGGCCCAGAGCCTGGAGCCTGTTTCTGATTCTGTGTCTCCCTCTCTCTCTGCCCCTCCCCCGTTCATGCTCTGTCTCGCTCTGTCCCAAAAATAAATAAAAAACGTTTAAAAAAAAAAAAAGTCTTTTAAAAGTTTTTGATAATGCCAAAGACATTGGTCTTGGGAGAAATTGTTAAAATAATTTTCAAAGGTATTTGGAGACTTTAATTAAGGCAAGTAATATAGATTCCATAATTATATTTATGACAACTTTGAACCCCTATAATAAATTAGAAAAAAACTCTAAACCTATTTTGAGAACTCTAGGCACACTTTGGAATATTGATTGTCTGCCTTGTGAGTAGATTGTTCTGAGCACTCTTATTTAAAATGTACTCAATACCATGTTTCTATATCCATTATAGAATATGGGACCGGAGGAAATGCACAGCTTTCCTCTATCCAGGATCAATCTTTTTATTATCTGGAGGGCTTATTATGGTTTTTGAAAAGTGCAGGATTGCTGTTAGTGTAAAATGTACTTTGTGGTCACTTAGGAACAATCTCAAAAGGAACAGTGGATAAGTTTGGGTCATTGTTGAAGGGGGAGATCATGTTTTCCATTCTCTCACCCCAACTGAGTTCTAATCCAAACAAATCGAACTGCATAAGATAACGCCTGCCAATAGAAAGGTCAGGATGATAGCATCTCCAAACTTGATTCTGATCAGCCACTGTGCATAATACAGTGCTAGTTCTTAGTTTCTTTAGGTTGTAAAGCCAAGAAAGTGATATTTATGGGACTGTGAAGTATAGCTGTCATTATATGAGTGTAATGAAGTCAGTGTTGGATGAAAAACCAGGAATTTCCCTAAATAGAAGCAGTGGTTATGGCAGTGGCTCTCTAGTCTATATCTCTTCCCTTCTACAGCAGCACTTTCGAGTAGATCGTTTCGCATGGATGGAAATACTCTTTATCTGTGCTGCCCAGTGTAGTAGCTACTAGTCACATGTGGGTGCTGAGTGCTTCAAATGTGGCCAGTGGAATTGAGGAAATTAATTTTTAATTTTATTTAATCATAACTAATTTAAATTTAAATAGCCACATGTGGCTGGTAACTACTGTACCGGACAGCACCATTTAGATTATGCATTTGTGTAAACGAAGAAGTTTTCAAAATGTAGAGTAATGAACCATATTGACTTGCATGTTTACGTTGGAGAGGTAGATTCTTTTGTATTCGCACATCAAAATAACATAATTTGACCTAATTCGTGCTTCACTTTAAGAGATAAAATTCTTGCTAAGCAACATATTTTGGGGGACGGGGCTTAAAGCAACAGGTACTTATTGTCTCATAGTTCTGGAGGCTAGGAGTCCAAAGTCAACGTGGCAACAGAGTTGGTTCCTCCTAGAGGCACTGAGGGAGAATCTGTTCTGTGCCTCTCTCTCCCATTTATTGATGGTGATGGTAATGCTAGGCATTACTTGGCTTAAACAACATAGTATTTGAAAACCACTATAATGTGGGCATTTCTTAAAGAAGAATGCCTGTTGACCTGAAAGTAAGGAGATGCAGAATGGGCATTTCTGTTTTTTAGGAATGGGTGTATTTAGCACACAATAGACAAGAAAACTAGCTTCTGACTATTAAATATACATTATAACATAACTTTTCTCTTGGTAAGTTTACTTCTTGAATTCTAAAGTCCCTTCTCGTAGAATCCCATTCTCATTGTTCTTTGGCTGACAGCAAAATATTTGGCTTCTCCTACTCCTTAACAATTAAAAAAATTTTTTTTATGTTTATTTTTGAAAGAGAGAGAGAGTGCACACACATAAGTGGGGGAGGGGCAGAGAGAGACACACACACAGAATCTGAAGCAGGCTCCAGGCTCTATGCTGTCAGCACAGAGCCCGACGCGGGACTTGAACTCATGAACTGTGAGATCATGACCTGAGCCAAAGTCAGACACCCAGGTGCCCCTCCGTAAAAATTTTAATACCGTCTTCTCCTTAGCCAACTTCATATGGCCTTTACCAAGTGTCAATATATCCCATATTTACTAAAATAACTCTACTACCATTCAAAACTAGAATAAGAAATTATGTTGGATTTAGTCTGCTTCCAGCTTCCTGACCAGACTTCTAGTTTTGAGTTTTTCATATGCCAGTGTGTGTTGAGACAAGACAATTGAATGTAGCAGTCAACTAGAGAACTGGTGTCTGTACTCTTAGAAGATTACTTTGCATTTGATCAATGAAATTATTTCATTTTAGGACTTATACAGGTAAAAAAAGTACAATCTGAGACCCATTCTGACTATGTGCCAACAGTTGGGAATTGCCACACACTCTTTCAAGCTTTCATCATTGAGGGGGAAGAAAAGCACTAGAAGTCAATGACAAGGATCCAACTACAGAGGAGGTAAAAACTGAGAGAGTGCTAGAACTACATTGTGCAGCATTAAAGTTCAAGTCAAAGAAATTTGTTTTGGCCAAATGATAGGTTTCCATGTAGGTATCCACAGAGATATCTCTGTACAGAGGCAACTGATGATGAGTGGAAATTTGTGGTGGTTGTAGTGACACATTCCTGGATTAGAATTCTGGTTCTGCCACTCATAGCTATGTGACTTCAGGCAAATTTCCAAAGCCAATTGGGCCTCAGTTTCTTCATTTGAAAAACTAGGGTAAAAATGCTCCCTTTGTAGGGTGAATAGGATAATTTTTTTATCTGGGACTAGTTCTTTGTTATAGTATAATTAACATACAGTGTTATATTAGTTTCAAGTGTGCAGTATAATGATTCAACAATTCTATACATCACTCTGTGCTCATCACAACAGGTATACTCTCAATCCCCTTCACCTGTTTCACCCATTCCCCACCCCCACTTCCTTTTTGGCAACCGCCAGTTTATTCTCTGTATTTAAGAGTTGGGGGGTTTTTTTGTCTCCTTTTTTTTTGTTCACTTGTTTTATTTCTTAAATTCCACATATGAATGAAATAAACTAGGATAATGTTTATCATGTGCATGGGACTTGGTTGGCACTCAATAAATGGTAGTTATTATTAGTCCTGCCAAACTAGGGCTGTATTATAATAAGTGCTACCTCTGTCACTTTCTTGTTTTTCCTTTTTGTTTTACCTTACAGGAACCTAGTGTTCTCCAGGATGGGCAAGGAATATCCTTTTAATATTAGTGTTGTAAAAACATGTGTTTCAGTAGTTTCTAGTAGACCCTGCCTATTTTCTTTCAAATCAGATCAATTCCATGGTCTCTCTTCCAAACACAAACTTTAGCAAAAATATAATTAATTCATTTTCAGCAAAACCTTTTTCTGGGAATTCTATTAAGGAAAATAATTGATTTTCTTTGTAAGGAAGACTAAAATATCCTTGTAAGTTCCTTGAGGGTAGGAAGGTGATCATATTCTGAATGTTTCTTTGTCTTCTGTATCTAGCAGCCACCTTGTAAATGCTTGATTAATTGGATCCGACTGACATGTTTATATAAACTTTTTGCTGTAATTGAACTGGTAAATTTGTGAAAATCAATGTGGTAACAAATAGCCTCTTATTTCTATGTTGCATTGCATGTGTTGTATAATTTTGCCAAAAATATAAAATTATATACATGTACATTCTTTTTTTTCTACAAATTCTTTTTAATGTATCAGTAACATGGAATTTTAAATGTATAGATACACTGGTAGTCTGGTATCATCAGCAGAAAGTGAAGGACAAATACTATATGTATAATTAAATAATTTCAGAAATTAGTTTCCTCCCTTATTTTAGGTATATAATGATAAGGGCATTGATATTGGTCAGATTCCAATTCAGTGGCTCTGGTAAAGCACCAGTGCTGTCAAGCCTTGACTGATGGTTTTGTAATGGTGTCTTATTGATCCAATGTTAGTGAACTGCCATGTTTGTGACAGCACAACTAATGCGTATTCGAGTCCTTATTAATGACAAAGCTATTCAGCTCCTGATTGTGGTATGCATAGTGCATGTGCAAGGAAGAAAGCTATCAGCCAGGCCACAGTGGAACAATATCTTGACTTTAATTAAAATAAAAATGTATGGGCAAAGAACTTGAATAGATATTTTTCTAAAGAAGACATACAGATGGCCAAAGTGGACATTAGTGGATGAATGGATAAAGAAGATGTGAGATATATATACATACATACGTACATACACACGCATTATATTATTCAGCCATAAAAAATTATGAAATGTTGCCATTTGCAACAACATGGATGGACCGAAAGGGTATTGTGCTAAGTGAAATAAGTCAGAGAAAGACAAATACCATATGATTTCACTTATATGGGGAATCTATAAAACAAAACAAACAAACAAAACAAACTAAAACAGAAACAGATTCATAGATACAGGAAACAAGACTCTTGGTTACTAGAGTGGGGAAGAGGTAGGGGACAGGATAAATAGTTGAAGGGGATTGAGAGTTACAACTTCCAGTTATAAAATAAGTCATGGGGACATGAAAAGATGCTCAGTATCACTGATCATCAGAAAAACAAATCAAAACTATGATGAGATTATCACCTCACACCTGTCAGAATCAACAATAGAAGGAACAACAGGTGTTGGCAAGGATGTGGAGAAAGGGGAACACTGTTTCACTGTTGGTGGAAATGCAAACTGGTGCAGCTACTCTGGAAAAGCCACTCTGGAATGGAAGTTCTTCAAAAAGTTAAAAATAGAACCACCCTATTAGCCAGCAATTGCACTACTAGGTATTTACCCAAAGAATACAAAAATACTAAATCAAAGGGATACATGCACTCTGATGTTTATAGAAGCATTATCTACAATAGCCAAATTATAGAAACAGTGCAAGTGTCCACTGATTGATGAATGGATAAAGAAGATATGGTATATATACACAGTGGGACATTATTCAGCCATAAAAAGAATAAAATCTTGCCATTTACAATGACATGGAGAGAGCTAGAGAGTATATGGCTAAGTGAAATAAGTCAGAGAAAGACAAATACCATATGATTTCACTCATGTGGAATTTAAGAAACAAAACAAATGAGCAAAGGGGAAAAGAAGAGAGAGACGCAAACCAAGAAACAGACTCTTAACTATAGAGAACAAACTGATGATTACCAAAGGGGAGGTGGGTGGGAGGATGGGTTAAATAGATGATGGGGATTAAGGAATGCACTTGTTGTGATGAGCACAAGGTGATGTATGGAAGTATTAAGTTACTATATTGTACACCTGAAACTAATATTACACTGTATGTTAACTAACTGGAATTAAAATAAAAAACTTTTCAAAACACAAAAAATAAATAAAAGCACGTTCTATGAAAAATGGTATTATATAGTTGAATAAAGCAGAATTTATTCTCTTTGAAGCAAAAAAAAACACACAATAAAGTCATGTGGATGTAATATACAACATAGGGAATATAGTCAATATATTGTAATTTTTATGTGACAGTTGGTAACTAGGCTTATGGGGATCATTTTGTGATGCATAAAAGTATTGAATCACTATGATAAATCCCTGAAATTAACAGGGTATTGTAAGTCAATTTTACCTCAGTAAAAATTTTAAAAAAGTAGACAATATTTTTATTCTAAGTTGTATGTAGGATAACTGATTCAATTTCTTCGCTGGCTATGGGTCTGTTCAAATTTTCTGTTTCTTCCTGTTTGAGTTTTGGAAGTGTGTGAGTGTTTAGGAATTTGTCCATTTCTTCCAGGTTGTCCAGTTTGTTGGCATATAATTTTTCATAGTATTCCCTGATAATTGCTTGTATTTCTGAGGGATTGGTTGTAATAATTCCATTTTTATTCATGATTTTATCTATTTGGGTCCTCTCCCTTTTCTTTTTGAGAAGCCTGGCTAGAGGTTTATTAATTTTATTTTTTCAAAAAACCAACTCTTGGTTTCATTGATCTGCTCTACTGTTTTTTTAGATTCTATATTGTTTATTTCTGTCCTGATCTTTATTATTTCTCTTCTTCTGGTGGGTTTCGGGTATCTTTGCTGTTCTGCTTCTATTTCCTTTAGGTGTGCTGTTAGATTTTGTATTTGGGATTTTTCTTGTTTCTTGAGATAGGCCTGGATTGCAGTGTATTTTCCTCTCAGGACTGCCTTCGCTGCATCCCAAAGCATTTGGATTGTTGTTTTCATTTTCATTTGTTTCCATATATTGTTTAATTTCTTCTCTAATTGTCTGGTTGACCCATTCATTCTTTAGTAGGGTGGTCTTTAACCTCCATGCTTTTGGACGTTTTCCAGACTTTTTCCTGTGGTTGATTTCAAGTTTCATAGCATTGTGGTCTGAAAGTATGCATGGTATGATCTCAATTCTTTTATACTTATGAAGGGCTGTTTTGTGACCCGGTATGTGATCTATCTTGGAGAATGTTCCATGTGCACTCGAGAAGAAAGTATATTCTGTTGCTTTGGGATGCAGAGTTCTAAATATATCTGTCAAGTCCATCTGATCCAATGTATCATTCAGGGCCCTTGTTTCTTTATTGATTCTGTGTCTAGATGATCTATCCATTGCTTTAAGTGGGGTATTAAGTCCCCTGCAATTACCACATTCTTATCAATAAGGTTGCTTATGCCTGTGATTAATTGTTTTATATATTTGGGGGCTTCCGTATTCAGTGCATAGACATTTGTAATTGTTAGCTCTTCCTGATGGATAGACCCTGTAATTATTATATAACACCCTTCTTCATCTCTTGTTATAGCCTTTAATTTAAAGTCTAGTTTGTCTGATATAAGCATGGCTACTCTAGCTTTCTTTGGACTTCCAGTAGTATGATAGATAGTTCTCCATCCCCTCACTTTCAATCTGAAGGTGTCCTCAGGTCTAAAATGGGTCTCTTGTAGACAGCAAATAGATGGGTCTTGTTTTGTTTTGTTTTTTAATCCATTCTGATACCCTGTGTCTTTTGGTTGGAGCATTTAGTCCATTTACATTCAGTATTATTATTGAAAGATATGGGTTTAGAGTCACTGTGATGTCTGTAGGTTTCATGCTTGTAGTGATGTCTCTGGTACTTTGTGGTCCTTGCAACATTTCACTCACAAAGTCCCCCTTAGGATCTCTTGTAGGGCTGGTTTAGTGGTGACGAAATCCTTCAATTTTTGTTTGTTTGGGAAAACCTTTACCTCTCCTTCTATTCTGAATGACAGAGTTGCTGGATAAGGGATTCTGGGCTGCATATTTTTTCTGTTCATCAAATTGAAGATTTCCTGCCATTCCTTTCTGGCCTGCCAAGTTTCAGTAGATGGGTCTGCTACTACCATCATGTGTCTATCTTTGTAAGTTAGGGCCTGTTTATCCCTAGGTGCTTTCAGAATTCTCTCTTTATCCTTGTATTTTTCCAGTTTCACTATGATATGTTGTGCAGAAGATCAATTCAAGTTACATGTGAAGGGAGTTCTCTGTGCCTCTTGGATTTCAATGCCTGTTTCCTTCCCCAGATCAGGGAAGTTCTCAGCTATGATTTGTTCAAGTACGCCTTCAGCCCCTTTCTCTCTCTCTTCTTCTTCTTCTGGAATTCCTATGATACGGATATTGTTCTGCTTGATTGCTTCACCTAGTTCTCTAATTCTCCCCTGATACTTCTGGATTTTTTTTATCTCTCTTTTTCTCAGCTTCCTATTTTTCCATAATTTTATCTTCTAATTCACCTATTCTCTCCTCTGCCTCTTCAATTTTGCTATGGCTGCTCCATTTTATTTTGTAACTCATAGCATTTTTTAGTTCCTCATGACTATTTTTTAGTCCCTTGATCTCTGTAGCAATAGATTCTCTGCTGTCCTCTATGCTTTTTTCAAGCCCAGTGATTAATTTTATGACTATTATTCTAAATTCTTGTTCTGTTATATTGCTTAAATCGGTTTTGATCAATTCGTTAGCTGTCACTACTTCCTGGAGTTTCTTTTGAGGAGAATTCTTCCGTTTTGTCATTTTGGGTAGTCCCTGAGGTAGCTCCAAACTGCAGGGCACTTCCCCTGTGCTGTCCGGAGAAACTTGTGTTGGTGGGTGGGGCCACAGTCAGACTGGTGTGTACCTATCTTCCCCTCTCCTAGGGGCAGGACTCACTGTGGCAGGGTGTGGCCCCTGTCTGGGCTGCTTGCACACTGCCAGGCTTGTGGTGCTGCTTCGATGGGATCTGGCCAAGGGCATATTAGGGTGGATCCGCGAAGGTGCACAGGGGCAGGAGGGGCAGGTTAGCTAGCTTTGCTATTGGTGGTCCCCTGTGGGAGGGGCCCTGCAGCACCAGGAGGGAGGCAGGCCCATTGGAGGAGTGGATCCACAGAAGCACAGCATTGGGCATTTGCAGGGTGCAAGCACCTTAGGTGAGGGGAACTAGTTCCCTTTGGAATTTTGGCTGGGGGATGGGAGAGGGAAATGGTGCTTGCCAGCGCCTTTGTTCCCCCTCCGCGCTCTGTTGTTCCAGCACTCAATAGCTCTCCCTCCCAGCATCCTCTCGCCCTCCCCGCTCTTCGAGAGCAGAGCTGTTGACTTAAAATTCCAGATGTTAAGTCCCGCTGGCTGTTAGAACTCACACAGTCCATACCCTCGTTTTCGTGAGCCAGACCTCAGGGGCTCTGCCTTGCCTGGTGGACTGCCCCTCCACCACCCTGGCTCCCTCCTGCCAGTCCGTGTAGCACACACTGCTTCTCTGCCCTTCCTACCCTCTTCCATGGGCCCCTTGTCTACGCTTGGCTCTTGAGAGTCTGTTCTGCTAATCTTCTGGCGGTTTTCTGGGTTATTTAGGCTGATGTGGGTGGAATCTAAGCGATCAGCAGGACGAGGTGAGCCCAGCATCCTCCCATGCTGCCATCTTTTCTCTCTTCCCAGTTGTATGTAGGATAAAAAGAGATATGATGAAAGACTTTGGGACCACATCCTTAAATAGTATCCAGATTTTTTAAGATTGTGATATCATGTGTCATACATTGGAAAACATAATCGTGCCTAATTTATATGAACAAATTGTTCCTATAACAATGGTTATATGTTAAATTGTTAGGTTCTTTCAGTTTCTTTTGACACTTACCCAATTTAGGGAGATATTGCCACAATATTTGGGCAGTTGATTCCTTCCCATGGTGCTAGACCATGAACATATAATGATGTTTAATGGGTCCATAGACTTGGAGTCTTTTGAAAGAGAAAGGAAAGGGATTTCTGAACACCAGAATCTTCCATTGAGGACTGTCTGCTCCTAGTCCATTTTTATTCAAATAGAACAACAATAATCATAACTCATAAAGTAAATATTAAGTGTTTTCTAGTTGTCAGAAAGTGCTAGATGGTTACACTTTCTGGATCTAATTATTGTTTGTAAAGTAATAGCATTTGGGTAACTGATTTTCTGCTTCTTAACCTAATCATAATTGTTTGTTTTGTTTTTTAATAATTGCTTTCTACCATCAACTGGAATGCAGGAGTTACCCCTACTTATCCCTCCACCAAGTAACACAATTAAAAAAAATCTAACCCATTGTAAAAACAAGGAAGCCAGAGAATGTCATGTTTATTGCAATCCTTTTTTACTTTCTCTTTGTCCTCTCTAGACTTATATTTCAATTCCACATCATAGATTTAGTGCTAGAATGAAATGTAGAGATCATCTAGTTCATTGCCTTGTTTTACGGTGATCTTAGTAGATCAAATGGTTTTCAGAAAAACTTCTAGCTAGTGGCAGACCAGGAGTTTGTAAATTACAGATTCTAGAATTTTAGAGAATCTTTTTTAAGTGGTTAAATTGGCCTAAGTATCACCCTGTTCTGTATATGACTCTCCAGTATGTATGCATTTGCAGTCCTCGTATTAGTAGAGTCCTTCCTTGGAGAAGTAAATTGTTAATTTCCCAATTTTACATATATGGAAACTGACACTCTAAGAAGATGTGATTGGTTCAAAGGTCACACAGCCTTTTCGTAGCATAACCAGAACTAGAGCTTTGGTGGCCTGGCTTTTACCTAGCGCAGAGCTTTCTGTTGATAGCCATCCATTCAGATCCCATTCACACTTTACCCTGTATTTGCACAGAGGTAACATCTGTAACCAAAAGTGGTCTTACTGATACTTTCAACCTTGGAAAGGTTCAGTTCAAGAAAGGAAACATTACAGCCCAGCCATATGTTCAGGTATATATTTTTTATCTTTGCTATAGGTAACAATAATATATTGGGAAAACCTATTAGTGTTGTATGTGCCCTGTAATATAACTGTAAGCATTAGGCAAAGGTGATATGAAATTTAAAATTCTGTTATTATCCAATGTCCTAAGTCAATGCCCCCTGAAGGAAAAATAAAATGAGAAGGAAGAACCTTAAAGAGGATAGCAATTTTTCTTTCTTTTAAAACCTATACAACTTAATTTGGGGAATTTGGAAAATATAAAAAGCATAATGAGGAAAATTAAAATCACTCATAGTTATTTTGATACATTTCCTTCTAGTCTTTAGTTTATGTGTTTATATATAGGAATCTCATGATACATTTTATAAAATTTCATATGTTTAAATTATAGTATAAGGATATTTATCATTGTATGAGTATAAACACCACCTTTTAATAAAAGTATTACAAAATTTATTTACTGAATCCCCTGTTGTTGGATATATCGTTCTTTCCAGTTTTTCACTATTTACAACACATCGTTTATTTAACTAGGAAATTTTGAGACCCTAGTTAGAGGGAGTGTGTGGTGGGGCACATGGCATTAAGTGGCATATTGATTTGTAGCATTTTTATTTTTTATTTTTAAAAGTTGCTCCATAACAAGGAAAATAACATTTTTTGCTTTCTGTAGACCTGGACATTCTTATCTTGTCAGTTATATGTGCTTGTTTTCATTGTTGATGATTGAAATTGAGGAATTGGAAGGACATTTACTGTAAAGCAGACTCACTCAGCCTGGCTCCATTTTTTTTTTGTTGTTTTTTTAAATGTTTATTTTTGAGAGAGAGAGAGAGAGAGACAGAGTGTTGAGGGGGTGGTGGGGAGGAGCAGAGAGAGAGAGACACACAGAATCAGAAGCAGGCTTCAGGCTCTGAGTTGTCAGGACAGAGCCCAATGCAGGGCTCAAACTTGGCAACGGCGAGATCATGACCTGAGCGGAAGTCAGACTTCTAACTGACTGAGCCTCTCAGACGTCCCAGCCTGGCTTCATTTTAGTGTCACTCCTTTTTGTCTCCTTCCCCTGAGCCCCCCAGATTAAATTAGTCCAAGATGTCACTTTAGGGGACTTTGCAACAATCTTGAAGTCTTCTCTTTTTCCAAGTGGAGAAGTTTTTCAGGTACTAAAATGCCTTAGAAAACAACCAGTTGATATTTTCAACATTCTTCTTTCTCATTACATTATATAAGTAATTTCTCATTATCTGTGAATATAGGCCCTAAGGATTCATAGGGCACACGTTTTACACCACAGTTATTCTCTAGGGAAGCAAGTGTCTGTTTGACATTGAATTTTATTTTATTTTATTTTATTTTATTTTATTTTATTTTATTTTATTTTATTTTTGACATTGAATTTTAAATACTGAAGACATAATGGCAAATTGTCATCTGGTATATGGGCCTATATATACAAGGATTCAAACTGTTTTATAAAAAGAACAATTTTTGAGTAATTTTGAGGTTATTGATGACTTTGATTTACGGTATTTTGAAAAATAAGTTCTCTGTCAGTGGGAGAGAAGAAAGTCAATACAATATTTGGACTGCTATTGGTATTCAGGGCAAAGAGAAGGAGGCTGCAGCCCATCTTATAGTGAAATCTTCCCTGATCCTCAAATGGAGTTACATTTCCTTCTGTCTGGAATCTGAACTTTGTTTAGGATTTCAGTGTTGTGTTCATCACAGTATATAGTATTATTTCTTTGCGTGTGTCCATTCTAAGCTTCTACATGAGGCTACCGTACACACAGTCTGCAGTGTGAGTTATGCTCCTCGAGATGGGCAGTGTGTCTCCATCTGCGTCGCCCGCAATACAATCAGCGCCTTGACAGAAGGAGTTGAGTTACTGCCATTTTTGTATGCCCTGTACGTAGCACAGAGCCTAGTTCATGGTAGCTGTTCATTACTTTCTTTTGAATGAATAAAGGAAAGAATGAGCTACTGTCCAGCCACATTCCTCTCTACTCCCTAGACTATATTCAGGTAGTTGGTTGCCCAAGTTAAGAATTTAGTTATGAAAATTCACTTGCACAAGCACTAGTGGGTAGATTCATAACAGATTAAACACATGTGCTGGAAAAAAATTTAAAGAGCTGTTCTTAATCTAACACAGCATTTCCCAAAATGTGTGTTATAGAACACTAGTCCTGCAAGATGCACTTATTTATTTATTTATTTTTTTAAATTTTTTTTTTCAACGTTTATTTATTTTTGGGACAGAGAGAGACAGAGCATGAACGGGGGAGGGGCAGAGAGAGAGGGAGACACAGAATCGGAAACAGGCTCCAGGCTCCGAGCCATCAGCCCAGAGCCTGACGCGGGGCTCGAACTCACGGACCACGAGATCGTGACCTGGCTGAAGTCGGACGCTTAACCGACTGCGCCACCCAGGCGCCCCAAGATGCACTTATTTAAATAAATTTGGGAAACACAGTACAAAATTTGGTGTACTACATCCCCCCCGTTGAGGATTGACCATGTAAATCAGCATTTTAAAGGTTTGGAGAAATCAAGCAGTTCCCTGTTCTTTATATAACTTGAGTTTTCCAAACTTATGTGACCACATCCACTTTTTAATTTTCCATCCATCTTTCTGCCTTTCTGTCTACCTACCAACCTATCTGTCTTTATTTTTAAAAGTGAGCCATATAGGGCGCCTGGGTGGCTCAGTCGGTTGGGCAGCCGACTTCGGCTCAGGTCATGATCTCACGGTCCGTGAGTTCGAGCCCCGCGTCAGGCTCTGTGCTGACAGCTCAGAGCCTGGAGCCTGCTTCGGATTCTGTGTCTCCCTCTCTCTGACCCTCCCCCGTTCATGCTCTGTCTCTCTCTGTCTCAAAAATAAATAAACGTTAAAAAAAAAAATTAAAAAGTGAGCCATATAGTTTGAGATTTAACAGCTTGGGCTTTGGAACCAGATACGCCTGGGTGGAGTGTTGGTTCTGCCATTTACTTGTTACCTTCAGCAAATCAGTTTGTAAAGCTTCAGTTTTTTCACCTGTAAATTGATGTAATGATAATATCTACCTTAAAGGGTTATTGTGAGGATTAAATTATCTGATATATAAAAAGTGTGTGCACACTGCCTGGTACATGCCATATGTTCAATGTTAGCTCTTACTAGTTTTGTTTACTATTTGCTATATATCTTGGAAAACTGTGACCCATAAATAGGTGTTTGAAGGGGAGTTCTTAGGATTATCTGGCCCCAATTTAGTCTTATTTAATTATTTCATTGATTAATAATTGATGACTTCTTGGGGTGACTGGGTGGCTCAGTGGGTTAAGTGTCTGACTTGGGCTTAGGGCATGATCTCATGGTTTGTGAGTTCGAGCCCCACATTGGGCTCTGTGCTGACAGCTCAGAGCCTGGAGCCTGCTTCAGATTCTGTGTCCCCCCCCCCCCCCCCCCGCCCCTCCCCTCCTCATGCTCTCTCTCTCTCTCAAAAATAAACATTAAAAATTTTTTAAAAATTAAAAAATGTATAATAATCACTTCTTAAGCCAGGTAATTGTTCCTTCCACTATGTTTCTGTAGTACTTTTTTCACCTCATATATTTATTATTGTCATCATATTCTCTTATTTATGTTTCTTTTCTATTTCTGTTGGGAAGATTTGAAGGTCTTGATGAAATGTAAGATACATTTAAATGGATGACAACGATGATAAAGGGTCTAGAATCCATTTCTTTTTAAAAAAAATTTTTTTTTAATGTTTATTTATTTTGGGGACAGAGAGAGACAGAGCATGAATGGGGGAGGGGCAGAGAGAGAGGGAGACACAGAATCGGAAGCAGGCTCCAGGCTCCGAGCCATCAGCCCAGAGCCTGACGCGGGGCTCGAACTCATGGACCGCGAGACCGTGACCTGAGCTGAAGTCGGACACCCAACCGACTGAGCCACCCAGGCGCCCCTAGAATCCATTTCTAATGGGAGTGTTTAGTCTGGAAAATAAAACATAATGAAGGATTGTACTATGAAGCTTAGATTAGATTTGCATGTAACTCTAGAATGCATAATTTAGATCTGTGGGTAAGAGTTACAAAGTAGTTTAATGTAAGGGTTATAAACAATTAGAGGAATTCAACAAGAGAAAAAGAATTATTCCCTGTCACAAGAGACAGTCTCAGAAATGTCAGGAAGGAGTTAGGGGCCTGTTAGGACAAGGCATCATCTTAATTTTTCTGGAGATCATCAAGATGGTTAAGTTCCTCAGGAAAGAAAAATGTTCTCATAACAAGAAAAAGAAACTTCTCATAGAAGAAAAAAAATCTAACTATTTGAAATTGTGGATGTTAATTAACTAACCTTATTGTGGTAATCATTTCACAGTACGTACATCTATCAAATTGTTATGATGTACACCTTGAACTAATACAGTGTTACTTGTCAGCTATACTGCAGTAAAACTAGGGGGAAAAGAAGAAAAAAAAGGCAATATAGAGCATGAGAGAGACTACTGCCTGTACAGACCTGAATTTACTTCTGCCTCTGGACTTTGGGGGACACTTGATGAAGGACATGACTTTCCAGCTGGTTCTTGAAAGAAAGATTGGAGCATGAGATGAGATGAAGTCTAAGAAAGGGAGTCAGTTTCTCCAGCATGAATTTTCCACTCATGGTATTTAGTAAGGTCAGCACTTTTTAGTTAATACAGGTTACATGCTGGTATCCATACATTGCTAAATTTTTACGTGTTTCTCTCGCTCTTTTTATACTTCCCTCCTCTTATTTGGCATTTACATGCTATTTTATTCCCTCCCAATAAGTCAGTGAGATTAAGAATATTTTTTAGGGGCACCTAGGTGGCGCAGTTGGTTAAGCGTCCGACTTCAGCCAGGTCACGATCTCGCGGTCCGTGAGTTCGAGCCCCCCGTCAGGCTCTGGGCTGATGGCTCAGAGCCTGGAGCCTGTTTCCGATTCTGTGTCTCCCTCTCTCTCTGCCCCTCCCCCGTTCATGCTCTGTCTCTCTCTGTCCCAAAAATAAATAAACGTTGAAAAGAAAAAAAAGAATATTTTTTATTTAAAAATTTTTTTAAAAAATATTTATTCATTTTTGAGAAAGAGACAGAACATGAGCAGGGGAGGGACAGAGAGAGAGAGAGGGAGACACAGAATCTGAAGCAGGCTTCAGGCTCTGAGCTGTCAGCACAGGGCCCAACAGGGGGGCTTGAACTCACGAACTGCAAGATCATGACCTGAGCCGAAGTTGGATGCTTAACCGACTGACCCACCCAGGTGCCCCGGTGACATTAAGAATATTAACTGAGCTGATGTTCACACACCTTACTTCACGGTAAAAGTCACACCCCTTCACGTAATCGGTCAAAAGAAAGGACCAAATAACTGAAGACGTGATCACTCCAATACGATATCCTGAAAAACCAGGGGTGCTTTTTTTCGATAATTTTAACAAGCTATATCTAGGAGCTTGTCAGAAATATTCTTGAGGGGCGCCTGGGTGGCTCAGTCGGTTAAGCGGCCGACTTCGGCTCAGGTCATGATCTCATGGTCCGTGAGTTCGAGCCCTGCGTCGGGCTCTGTGCTGACAGCTCAGAGCCTGGAGCCTGTTTCAGATTCTGTGTCTCCCTCTCTCTGACCCTCCCCTGTTCATGCTCTGTCTCTCCCTGTCTCAAAAATAAATAAAACGTTAAAAAAATTAAAAAAAATGTTCTTGATTACTGACAAAGTTTAAAAGTCACCTTTAAAGGGTGCATGGTCATCCTCAGTATGCCTTTTGGGTGTTTCCTGAAGTCATGATGGTTAAAAGGCCTTGGCCATGACCCTCTTTGCAAAGAGAAGTGTGTATTCGGAGCCTGTATTAGCTTCAGAGTATCCCGTCCTCATTTAGCAAGTAACCTTAGTTCTTTAACACCTACCACAGCACTTTCAATTTTCCGTTTAGAGGAGGAATTAAGAGAACGATGAGGTTGGCAGTGCTTATACCAGTTAGAATATTTTCACTCTTCAAGGTGCAGAATATATATTTTTTCTACTGACTTATACGTGGAAAAACTTCTGTGTAGTGTTCTATTATTGCAGGGCCTGCCAATGGGAATGTTGCCGCTCACTGACACCAAAAGCAACCACTAGGTAAAACAGCCTAGCTCTGAATGTTTTCCCTTGACATTTTTTTCCCCTACAATTGAGCCAACATGCCTGGTAATGAGGCTTGAGGAATGGTAGACACATAGTGTGCAGCACCTATGCAGGGGACCAAGGGGAAGTCTTCAGATATGGTGCTCCTTGTGTGACATCAAGTAGCCTCACCTATGTCCACCTATGTGTTGCAATTTGGCAGCTGTGCTTGGTGTCCTTTGTTTCTAACTCTGGCTAAAAAATGGAGAAGACTTAAAATCAGCATTGTTTTCTCAGAGAACTAAAGGCAGTATGGATGAACATCAAATAAGTCCTCTTTGGTCATTTAAACACATCTGTCACTTTTTACTTTTTGTAATGCATTTTATAATAGATTTTTAAGATGTTCTTTCAGATGACATTAAATGCATGTAAAATATATGCTTCTCATTAAAAGGTCTAAAGCCCAACTTGAATAAACTTGGAGGTGGTAGGTGAAGAGAGAATTTGGTCCAGTAACTTTAAAAAGTTGTTTTACTGTTTATTTATTTTTGAGAGAGAGAGAGAGACAGAGAGACCAAGAGCACACAAGTTGGGGAGGGGCCGAGGGAGAGGGAGACGCAGAATCTGAAGCAGGCTCCACGCTCCGAGCTTCAGCACAGACCCCAACGTGGGATTTGAATCCACAAACTGTGAGATCACGACCTGAGCCAAAGTCGGTTGCTTAACATACTGAGCCACCCAGGTGCCCCAGTCCAGTAACTTTCATATAAAAATTTCTGGTTATAAGAGAAAAGGGAAACTTCTTTTGAGTCTGGTTCATTTCATAGTCAGTTTACTTAAAAAACTTCCTTGAAGTTTTGACTTACTGAATTTAGAAGGAATAAAAACATCATACATATTATTATATTTTTGTGGTTAAGTTTTATTTTTGTGTGTGTGGTTAAGTTTTAATATAATTCTTGTAGCTTATGTGAAGTGTGTTCTTCATTTGATAGATTCACAAAAATATTTCTTATTTCCTATTTCTAATGTCTGAATACTGAATCTCCTACCACTCATGTTGTTAGAGCATTGGTCCATTACAACTCCTTCAATAAAAGTGAGCATGTCCTCTTTTCCCCCTCTGGGTCAATGGCCCTTCTTAAATTTGGACCCCACCTTTAAGGATGTGAGAGTTTTGTGTATCAGCCAGGGCAGTGGAGCTGTTTTGTCAATGAGTAACCTGTCCAACAGCTAACATGGTGGTAGCTTCCCTTATTTCTTCTAGGCTTCTCTTATAGATCTCAAGATAGTTGAGGGAGAAAAGGTGTTTTGCTAAACAGGGTGAAAATGCATATGGTAGAACCTCAGATTCTCTCAAGCCGATTCTGAATTATTGTTTTGGATCTGACAAATGGTTTCAGTAGTAGTGATCTATTCAGTATGGAATGAGAAATTCAAAATTAGCGTTTTTGTTCTTTTGGAAAAGACATATTGCTCAAGAAATTGGTGATAAATTGGTCCTTTAATATTTATTTTAGCTAAGTATATTTTTACTGTTGCCAATTAAGATTGTATTGCATTTCATACTACATGGGTTTTGACCCTTAATTCCTATAAATGTAATACCTAAATAATTCCCTCAACCTTCCCACTCTACTTCTCACTTTCCGCCCACTTACTTTTGTAGAGCCCCCCCTATTTGCCACAATGGTCTCCTCTCTTTTTGATAAATTCTTCTTTCAAGAAGGAACTAAGACTAGGAAAATCAAATAATTTATCAGACTGATACAGTAGAGTTTTTAATATTAATCTGGGACAACAGGCATCAACCAGAACTATCCAGGAACTTATTGTCACCCTACTAGAGAACAATGCACAATAAAATCCTTATAGTTGATAACACACTATAAATTTACCTCTTAGTGAGCTGTATGAATTTTAATAGAGCTCAAAGCTTTAAGTTAAAGAAAACATTCTAGTGGGGGATTTCCAGGTATCAGTTACTAGGTAAGGAAACTATTAGAGTCAGAGTTAGAGAATGAGAGCTCTAAAATTAAATTCAGTGAAAATTAAAATTCAGTGAAAATTCAGTGAATTCTCTGCCTACATTTAAGGCGAGCCTTAGTAGTTGTCTCAATGCTTAAATGTCTTCAAAATAAGAAAAATAAGTTGGACTAGTGTCAGTAATAGAATGAATAAGTTAGTTGTGTGTTTTACCTCTTTGGAAGGGGAGGTACTACAAACACAATAGTAGTCATTTTGTTGGTGAAAATATTTGTTTATTTAATAAAGCATATATACAATCTTTAGTGGTTGGACCTTTCTTCCAGAATGACAAACTGAGAAGTTATGTGTTTGGTATATTTCATGTGTCCAGTAGCTACTTTTGCTTTGTTATCCTATATTTTTATCTTGAGATTGTTCCTTGTATTTCAGCATTTAAGAAGGAGATGGCAGTATTGAGCCTCAGCTCGGACTGGATACTATTTGAAGTAGCTTAACATTTTTCATAAAGAAGTATCATGTTAGCTAAATTCAGTTTCATCTCTTGGGATTTTATTTTCTACCCTCGCTTCCCTTTGTAATCCCATATGGAGAATGAAAGAGTGCTCTAATATATGTTATATTAGATCTGTCAGACAAAGATACTATTAAATTACTTATACTCCTTTCTGCACATCTAAGAATGCCAATTTATGGGACACATAGAAACAACCTTCTTCTAAAATAAAATGAGGACCAGCTCTAAAATGCAATAGTGTGTTTACGATATGCCTGTTTTCCTAAGGCTTTGGCAGAAAGAATTAACTTGACATTTCCAGAGCACAAAACACCTCACTGAACCACATCTTATGGGAAATAAGCTGCTCTCTGGGAATACATTTTTTACCATTTCTCTTTTTTTGGGCAGTAGGCTACTGCTAAGAAAATGACTTTTTCTAGGGCTGATGCCCTGAAAAAAAGTTTAGATGATGGGAGGAGTTGTTTACTTAGTCTCCATTCACATCCACTGTGTTGCCCGCATTCCAAGTTTCAAAAGGGATGATTCATATACCTTTTAGGTCTATGTTGAAAAACAAAATGAATAACAGTGCCCTTTTTCAATATCGAAAGCAATTTAACACTACATTTTTTAGGTTATAACCCATGAGAAAGATAGAATGCTACCACGTAACGTTGTAGTAAGTTGTTTTTAAAAGAATAAGCCAAGATTAGCAAACTAGGCTGCCATGTCAAAGGATCCAAAACAGCAGTTGGAATGGCACCCAATATTACAAGTTATATTTTGAAAAGCCATCCTGCCATGCTTAAAATATGTAAAAGCAATATTTTAACACGTGAGATTATGTGGTTTCTTTGAAATCTGGGCAATTACATCACATGCAAAAGATGTGTAATTGTTTAGTTTGATTGTCATTGATAGTGGGATTTTCTTTTGTACCTTAATTTTTATATGTTTAAAATTATTGTTGAAATGTTATGTGACGAATAATTTATGGATTTAACTAAGCCAGCAAGCCTATTTGGTTTCCATTATATGTGAAGGACCCAACAACAACATCTTCATTTCATATTGTTCCGATAAATTTAATGACATTATTTTTTTTTTTGAACCAAAAGGAAATTTCTTCTCAGCTGGATTCTTTCACTGTAGGTTTTAATCGCAAACTTTGAAAATGAGAACATAGCTATTATTTTTTATTAAAAGGATATGTTCTGGTTAGTTTGGAGAGGTCTGACTAGTAAGGGCTTCCAATAGCATGCCTAAGGACTTAAAATGTAATGGTGAAGTTAGAGAATGTAACATATGACTTTAGTACCACTATAATCTTGTGTGTGGTAAGATGCATACATGGTGAATGTATAGGCATGGTAAGGTAGTTCTTACTACTCACAAAACTCCAATTAAAAGTAGGCTCTAATTGGGGTGCCTGGGTGCCTTAGGCAGTTAAGTGTCCAACTTCAGCGCAGGTCATGATCTCACAGTTCATGGGTTCAAGCCCCGCGTTGGGCTCTGTTCTGACAGCTCAGAGCCTGGAACCTCCTTCAGATTCTGTGTCTCCCTCTCTCTCTGCCCCTCCCCCACTTGTGCTCACTCTCTGTCTCTCTCTGTCTCTGTCTCTCTCTCTCTCTCCCCCCCTCTCTTTCAAAAATAAACATTTAGAAAAAAGAACAGTTAAAGTTTAGCTACTCTGGGTAGGACATAGGTCTGTGCATTCAGTACTAGGCTCATCCTGTGAAGTGGGTAGAAGTGGGAGGTTGTATGTTATCTGTCATGATACTTTGAAACAAAGTGTCTTATACATAATATGTGCTCACTTACTGTTTGCTGACTGGCTTAAGTTTTATGACTACCCCTGTTCAGATAATTACAACTTAAAAAAATTTTTTTTGATGTTTATTTATTTTTGAGAGAGAGAGAGAGAGAGAGAGAGAGAGAGAGAGAGAGAATGAGCAGGGTAAGGGCAGAGAGAGAGGGAGACATAGAATCCAAAACAGGCTCCAAACTCTGAATTGTCAGCACAGAGCCCAACCGGGGTTGAACTCATAAGCCACGAGATCATGACCTGAGCTGAAGTCAGACACAACCGACATAGTCATGCAGGTACCCCCCAACCTTTTTTTTTATAGTTCATCCTTTAAAAGTCTTTTTGAACTTTCTTATCATTGTGTTAGATTGTTCTGAACAACTTCGAGTTTACATAAATAAATCTTTAATGTAAAGTTATTTAGCATGTTTTTTTACATTTATTTTTCTATTCCTAACCCTACATGGATTTCTAGGAAGTACAACTAGTGTTAGAAAAATGCTGTGCACTTGAACTGTTAGTGTTTCTACATAAAGTTAATAAGCCTTGCGGAGAGCCTTTTGAGTACTTTGGAGTTAGGGAGTAATGAGATCAAAAAATTAGCAAGTTTTTTCTCCCTTTCTTACCAGTCATTTCTGTGTCTTTCACAGAGGGGCAAGCTTTATATACTTTTGCTTAGAGATGTGTAATCCTTGATGGTTATAGAAAAAAAAATTCCTCTTGATGTGTATTCAGTCAAATGTTCATCCACCTTCTACAAACTAGTGATGCAGAGGAGGAGAACTGAAAACGGCTGTATCCTGTTTTCAATACTCCGTAGCATCAGTTTTTGGCAAACTTCAGTAGGGCCTTGGTGGGTCTACCTTCCTAGACCTGTGTTCATTATGGTGTGCTAAGAACCACCTCTTTTAGCCAGGCTTGACAGGACATAGCCCAAGGGAGAAGACTCCATAAGGTCTAGGACACTTGGTCTTGAAGAAACTCTCCTTGATTGAGTAGTCAAGGTATATATATTAGCCAAAGACTTGATGATATGCTGGTATCTGGCCATCCCGCTTTTGGAGCAGGGTACTATTCTGGATAGAAATGTCATTATTTAATCTCTTTGGAGGCAGAACAATTGTTATCTTCAGCTGAAGTGCCCAGTGTGTCCAGATACATACCCAAAAGAACTCACATGACATAATTTTACCAGAATACCATAGAAACTTGATTTGAATATAAAAGGGAAGCATCAAGATTCATCTTTTCTGGAAAACAAAAATGAAACAAATATTCCCCCCAATAAAATGACATTAAGTTGTTCTACACTTCCTCACAGCTACTTTCTTCCATATGCTGCTAATTAGAATGAGGCTTTATGATACATTGATGATGTGAAGTTAAACAGATAATTCATTAACTCTTAAAAATAGCATGTTTTATTAGAACAACCTCAGAGGACCATCAAAGAAAATGCTATAAGTATTGCACACCAACAAATAATAGTGTCTAGTGAAATTATTGTGTTTTAAAATTTTTTTTTAATTTTTTTTTACTTTCTAAGTTTCTGATATACTTGGTCTGTTTTGAAAACAAACACATTTAATTATTTCCATCTCTTAACTATGTCTAGTGAGTCCAGTTTTTAGTTGTTGTACAAATAAATTGGTCCTCGTTGCATTTCTTTCTTTCAAACATCATTTCAAATTACGGCTTAATGTGGTTTGAACATTTCGCCAGAATAGTCATCCTACTTTTGTCTGAGGGTGGTTGATTACATCTATCTTTTTAGCTTACAAATGCCAATATAATTAGAAGAGTGCAAACTCAACCCTGAGACCATTTGTCATCACACATTGATTGTAACTGTATGTTTTATTTTGATATTGTAGGAGGAAAAGCAAACAATTAAAAGTCTAAAGGAAATGAAGATATGCTAAACATTTTTATTACATCATTGTTTTTAACCAACTTTTCCCTACCACTTTTAACGTTTATTATTAAACGTTATTAATTAAATGTATTATTAAAATATATATAAATACTGTTTCATGTTGGACTCAAAACTAGCTTTCAAATATCTTAGTAGCAAATATACAAACAGGTATAAAATATATAGAATGGAGGAGAATTTAGCATTATTATTTCAAAGTGTAAGTTTTAATAATTCACAGTGTATGATATTCTCCAAATAACTAGAGAAAAGACTCTGAGGAAATAAGGCAATCTCAATGATAAAATAAAATGTAAGTGGGTTTTGCCTACATATATGCAGTGTACTGTGTCCGTGCTTGCCCCATTTTTGTACACAATCTTTGTAATCCACTCTATTACTCTGTATTTTATTGCCATGAGGATGGAATTAGAGTGAAGAGACCAAAAATTATTGATCGGTTATACCCCAAATCCATCCCTCTAAATGAAATGGCAACGTAGAGATGTTTGTGTGATAGGAAAAAAAAATGTGTATTTTTAAGCTTCATATACTTGGAAACTAGTAGACAGCCATAGCTAACATGAGTATGGTGAATGATTTCAACCTTCTGATGAAATTTCTTTTGGCCTGTTGAAATCTGACCTATCCGAAGTGTCTGTGGAAACCCTCAGAATCACTCTATGAATCTTTCTTAGTGGATTTGACACTTTAAGAACTGAGCTGAGGATTTTAACCCTCATAACATCAAGGCAGAAGCACTTTTTGGGTGTTGTCTCTTTGCATCTATCTCTATATTACTGTTTCCATTTTCTAATCATTGATAAAGGTAAAGGAGCTTATGTTAATTAGAATACAATCTAAGCTGCTATAATAAAAAGACCCTAAAATACACTAACTCCAAAAAGAAGGAGGGCAAACCAGAGTGTCTGTTCCATAAGATCAAGGAATAGGTTATTTCTATTTTCCTCTGGTTTCCCTACAGTGTGGTCCCCATCTACATAGTAAAATCTGGATTATCACCACTGTATGCTCATTTCAGCCTGAATTGGTGGTGGAGTGGTCTAAGTCGGGAGGGGAAGCAACTTCCTTAATAAAGAAATTACCTGAAATTCCTTACATCACTTCCTTTCGCTGAAACTTAGTCATATGGCCATGCCTAGTTGCAGAAGATTCTGGGAAGTATAGCTGGGGATGAGCAATTATGTGTCCAGCTAAAAGTAAGTGGTAATGGTGGGGTGTTCTATTACCAAAAGGAAGAAAGAGGAGAACGAACACTGGGAGGACAATTATTGGTCTCTGCCAAAGTAGTCTCTGACAGTTTTGATCTCTAATTCAAATTTATGATTTTCCTTATTTCTTCTCCCCTTTTCTCTTCTCTCTTTCTTTAGTTTTACTCTTCTTTGCTTATTGCCTCCTCTCTCTTATTGTGTACTTATAGTCATGGCAATGCTAATATTCAGTCTAAATACCCAGTGTTCACAGTGGCCTATGCCTTACAGAGGAGCCTGTGGTCTTTCTTTGGGCCTGCAAACTATAGGTTAACTTTTTTATTCTGTGAAATATATTGCCCCCATCACTTTTAATCCTTTTTGGAACAAGGTAAAATATAATTAAAGGAGATAGAGAGGAAGGGAAGCAGAGAGAGAGAGAGAAAGAGAGAAAGAGGAAGAAGGAGAGAGAAAGAGGGGAGAATAAAGAAAGGAAGGAAGGATATAGAAACATGTTAAATGAAAGAATAAACAAATTTTTTTTTCTATCTCAGTATTTGTCCTCAAATTTGTTTCAAATTTCCAGCTCATCAAACATTCAGGTTTTCCATTAGAAAAATCTTTCCTGAATGCAAAATAGTAGCAATTTGCTTTGTAAATTCAGCTTAGTATTATCTCAAACTGCCTCATAATAACAGACTTAATTTTGTTTTATTTTGGATTTCATCTTTGAATAGATTGTAATTCGTTTCTTTAAGGGATGTTTGACAGAGAATTATTATGTACAAGAGAAAATGTTCAGGAGGCAACCTATACTTTCAACATAATTTGGCTGTCTTTGAGGAGAGTGAACTGATACAGGTAAGAGATCGGACATTCATTAAAATAAAATTATTCTTTCTAATAGACTCTAAAATTTGACTTCTTTGGCTTTTCTTTCTTTTTTTACATTGTTTATTTATTTTGAGAGAAAGAGAGACCATGTGCACACGTGCAAGTGGGAGAGGGGCAGAGAGGGAGAGAGAGACTCCCAAGCAGCTTCCATGCTCTGCGTGGCACCCAACATGGGGCTTGATCTCACAATGGTGAGATCATGACCTAAGCCAAAATTAAGAGTTGGATGCTTAAGCAACTGAGCTAGCCAGGCACCCCCGCCTTGACATTTCAAACCAGAAATGAGTGATAGTTAAGAGAAAAGGTGTTCTCTAAGAAAGGCCTCCAGTAGCCAGAATCTAGAATCACTTAGAGATGGCCATCATTTTGTTTCTTCTCAATCTTTCTCTTAATCTCTTTTCTAGACCTTCAGACAGTTCACTATCAGTTTTTAGAAACCAACATCTGCTTTATTTATTGTCTTTGTCATGCACATGGAGTCATAGAAAGGACCTTAGAGATTCTAAAGCTTCATGGTTTGCAGTCTGAATTGGGGAGAGTAGACAGGAAAGTGATTGATGAAGCTTAGATTTTCTACCCTCTTTTCCGCCAGAAAGCAGGTTCACTCTTATCATTTTAACAGGTAGGGTTCATTAGTAAGATTTGTTGGCAAAAAGCGTTCTTATCCTAACAAAAGTTTAGAAGCCTTCCATTGAACCTAGCTTCCTTAATTTGTAGATGAAAATACTAAGGCTTGCTGAGAAGTGATTTTTCAAAGATATCAAGGCAGAGCCCTCACCCCTGGGCTGGATATCTCACCACTACTCTGTGCACTAGCTCCAAAGCATTCTTATATCAGAAATTTGTCATTGTTATTTAAAAAAAATGAGTTGTTTTCTTTTTTGGAATTATATAGTGAGGTTTGGCAAAAAAATGGAAAACCAAGTTCCTCCAGCAGTTTATAGTCTCTTCAAAAATCAAGTAATATGTACAGGTGTTAGTTCAAACAAGCTGTTGCTCCATTGCGAATATTATAAATTATTATATTGATAATATTATATGTCAATATCAATTACTGATAAACAGTTGTCTGGGAGTGAAATATTTTCATTGCCATGGATTTAACTGACAATGATTGAGCACAATATGGCGGGGCCCCTTATATAACTGAATAATGGTGCCCAGAGCTTGTGTGGATGGAGTTGACCCTGGCTCAGCACAGAAGCTGGCCTGGAGAGAAATGGGTTACAAGTGACACCTTCATCTTCTGTACTGAGCTCTTCACTCCAAGCAAGTTCTGCCTTCCTTGTATCTTTATCATAATTTGTTTGTGTACATGCTGTGCTTTTGATTCCAAGAAATAAAAAATGATGATTCTGGCATGTTTAGAAGAGCCTGTGTATTTCAAGTGGATGTGCTTAATACTCCAGAATCACATCATACTCACCTGTTCCTTGTAAGCCTATTAGGTAATTTTGGTAAATGTGAAAGTTGCCTTCATCCTGCTATTTAGTATCTTATTTTACATTTAATAATGAAGCAAATTCTCTGGAGACTAGTTTTCTGGCTAACTAATGCCTTTGCAAACCAATATAACCTCTTAACATAAAACATAAGTAATAGAAGTTCAGAGGAAATGAGCTCTTGGATTCCCTAGAGCATGGTTAGAAAGTCTGATGTAGTGTTCACAAGCTATTGTTTTACAGGAGTTATACAATTTTTTTTACCACAAGTATGAAAACGTTCTTCATGGAAAGCACAGGTCAACTTAAAGTCAGAAGTTCTGGTTCTTGGAATACTATGATGTTATAAAGAATACTCAAAATATTTTCATAACATTATAATAGTTTACTTTCATTGTATACATTTAAGCTGTTTTGGTTTTAGACATTCAGTGTAAATAGTTTTCAAACCTCTATGAGAAATCTGACAAAATATGATTTATGTTTCTGTTTTTATTTTCTTTCTCAAAGACTTCAGATCATCTATAAAAAAAGGATTCGTCAACTATATGGCATTTTCATAATGCAAACAAGTTGTGAACTGAAGGTATAATCCTTACCATTATTTCCCATTCTGAGAGATGCCTCAGGAACGACAACAAAACCCAGGCCTGTGAAAGCCAAGTGACTTGCTTATTCTTGGGCAGTTAATTAGAGGTAGAGCTAAGGCTGGCACATAGGTCCTCTGACTGTATGACATCATCTACTTTCACAACTGCTCTTTATGACAGATGAAGATAAAAAGATTTTGGAAAAAGCCGGAATTGCATTTATATATTTTGGCTTTGTATTTCACATTCTAATGACTAACAGATCAAGATATTACGGGAATGCAACAAAGCTGACACGTTTTTATAAACCAAGAGGTTTATTCCTCCCACCCTCCCTCCCTCCCTCCATTCCTTTCTTCCTCCTTGTCTTCCCACCTTTGTTTCCTTTCTTGGTCCTTTTTTGTGTTTGATGAGAGGTTTATTGCTTAATTGAAGTGGAGTTCATTGTTATGGTGATGTTTTTCCCCCAGGCAAGATAGACTCATCCCCCACCAAGATCTCTTTGTCTCATTCTGAAGCATTTCTTCAGTTCCTCAGTCACATGATATATTTACGTCACATGATATACCTACAAAGCTGTGAATTTCATAGGAATCAACAGATTGAAATTTCTTGATTTATAGAGGAGGAAACCAAGACCCAAACTTTGCTTTTGCATATAGGGAAAATTTTTAAGAAAAAAATTTAATGCAATGAATATACTTAGATTTCTTCCCTTCATTTCTTTTTTTTTTCTTTATGTTTTAATTTATTTATTTAGACAGAGACAGAACATGAGTGGGGAGGGGCAGAGAGAAAGGGAGACACAGAATCCAAATCAGGCTCCAGGCTCAGAGCTGTCAGCACAGAGCCTGACAAACTGGGCTTGAACCCATGAACCGTGAGATCATGACCTGAGCCGAAGTTGGATGCTTAACTGACTGAGCCACCCAGGCACCCCTCTTCCCTATTTTCAACCAAAGAGATGAAGACATTTCGTGAGATGATAAACTAAAGAGGACTAAAGGAAGTGATGGACTGATATAATGCCGATATGTCAGAAATTTGTGTGAGGGAGTGAATGGATGGAAAGCAGGGAACAAAAAGTGAGAACTGAGGAAAGATACAAAAAGATACGGATATAATACTTTTGCCCATTTTAGATGTTCTTCCTTCTCCCCTTTTTATGAATTTTCATACCAAAAAGCCAGAATACAAAGAGATTCACACACACACACACACACACACACACACACACACACACACACACAGATACACCCCATGATAGAGCTTACACTTTTTAAATCTCAATATATAGGTGATTTTCTTGAATTTCAACTCATTGCTATAACAGCAATATCTCAATATTTTGAGATATCTCAATATCTCTTTTTCTTTTGTAAAATGAATCCATTGCTTTTTTTTCCTGATGTTACTTAGCAGTACTAGCGTTCTAAACTTCCTTTTTAATAACAAAACAGTTTATTCTTTTTATTCTGCTCATTTTTCTTGCTTATGTGGAAATAATGAGTCAACCATAAAGTGGATATTATATAATGAAATTAGCAAAGCTTTCTTTTCAAGTTTCTTGACATAGTTTCTGGTTCAGTAATGATGGTTAAGAATGGCTCAATGATTTGTTTGTATTCTATCTGACACCAAGGTTTCTATCACAAATGTTTGTTCTCTAAGAATGAAAAAGGCATTATGAGTCCATTAACAAAGTAAATCATCCACCTTCAGGTGTTGCACATGATGGGAGCCCAGCATTTGGGAGTTCCCTATGCAGCTATCAGACATTTGTAATATTTCAAAATATCTTACATCTATATTTTCTGCATAATGCCACAGTATTGTCATCTTGGGAGGCAGAAAGAGAGCAAAAATTAACACTCTCATTTTATAAATAGAGAAATTCATGGATAACAAGGCTTAAGAGCCTCACCCCTGGTGGTAGAGTAGGGACTTTCTAACAGGTTGACCATATAATTTATTGCCCAAACTTGGACACTATTGACAATGACAAGGGATACTGTTAGTAATTACACTGGGACAATAGGTATGAATTTGGACTGCCCCTGGGAAACCAAGACCTGTTGGTTTCCTGTTGGTCACTTTTACTAGGATCCACAACTGCTTCTCACATATTCCCATTTCTCTGTGGTTCTCAGACTTCCCCTTTTATTCTTGCTAAGTATATATGAATACATATAATAGTAGTAGGAGAGGGAATGACTTCGTATGAATCCTGGAAATCTCACTCAGTAGTTGTGAGCTCTTGGGCACACGTCAGGAACTTTAACCTCTCTGCTTCAGTTTCTTTCTTAGTAAAATGGGGATGATAATAATAATACTTACATTATAGGGATGTTATATGTATTGAATGAGTAAAATTCTTGGAATAGTGTCTAGCACTTAATAGGCACTATATGTACTTGATAAATAAAAATATGAATATTGACCCCGATAACAACTTTTTAAAAGGAAAAGTTAAAAGCCATTTATCTAAGGACATTCTTTTCATTTCCAGAGCACATTTCCTGAATCAATTCTTGGGACATTGTCTACTTTTTGATATACTTTGAATATCTGTGTCTGAGATTACTAATGATGTGCTGGTGCTATTGAGTGACAATGATCTTGTTGTTTTAGTATCTGGCACTATTAACATCTACATGGTAAGAGAGCATTAGCAAGCTAATTCCATCTTGGAGCATTTTGGACTTGTGATGAAATAGGACTTCATCATAATAGTCGAGCAATTTTTGACTTCTAATGGAATTCTATTAATTCTATTCTACTCTACTAGTAGACCTTTGTGTCTTTTGTAATGATAAGTAATCTGTGTTATGCTTGAGATCACTTGGTTTCTTCATCTTAAAACTTCAGGGTATCTGTTTTGTTTTGTTTTGTTTTGTTTTTTCCTTTTGGAATAGAGAGCTTGATTTATTCCCACACTGACCCCCGACTCGCCTTGTTCTTTCTTAAAACTAAAAATAGAATAAAAAAGCATAGTCTCAAGGTGGAAAACATGCAGAAAAGCAATTCCCCCATAGTTTGCATTGTGGTGATTTGACTCTGAGAAAAAAGGCCCATACCTTTAGCCCTACCACAGCATGTTGTTCTTCTATTTTGTATTCATGATCAGACACCTCACTTACTTTTAGTCCTTTAGGCTTTTACTTTTTCAGTCTGACCACCGCTGACTAAAGTCATTGCTGATTTGATGTTCAGAAAACTGAGAGGTTCATTATCTGTTTTATTTGGTGCATGAGTGATTCCAAATCTAACTCTTTCCTATGCTTCAATGTTTGGCCTTATTCTCCATTATTTGGCTAACATGGTGACATACACTTCTGAACTTTTTATTTGATCTCTCTTCCATCTCCTGCCTTTAACCACCACTCTTTTTAATATTTCTCCAGCCTTCCCATTGACAACAATGCCCCACCTAGAGGAGGTAAAAGAGCAGGAAATCCTAAAGAACTGGGCAAATTCCAAGAAGAAAAAGCCACACATGTATTACAATTTTTTATACTTTAAAAACAAAGTAAATTTCTAGTCCTAATTTCTATAATTCATACATATAATAAAGTTATATTGTTTTCCAGTAATTTAATATTAAAACAATTTTTTTAAGTTTATTTATTTTGAGAGAGACAGAGATAGCACAAGTGGAGGAGGGACAGAGAGAGAGGGAGGGAGGGAGAATCCCAAGTAGGCTCTGCACTGTCAGTAGCTGGGAGGGAATGGCTCAAACCCACAAAACCCACAAAACTGCGATATCATGACCTGAGCCAAAACCAAAAGTCGGACACTTAACTGGCTGAGCCACCCAGGCGTACCCCCCCAATAATTTAATATTTAAACAGTACATTAAAATTTTTCAATTTTTATATCTGTTATCTCAACTGATACATTATTATGTTTGTGAAACAGATATTTTCATTGTCCTTATTTTACAAATGAGGAAACCAAAATGTGAGGAAATTCAGAAAAGGCATTTAACACAGTCAATAAAGTCAAAAGTCAAAAGTCAAATACTATCGATGATAAAGAAGAAAATAAAAATCAGTCATAGGTCATTTCATTACTCAGATATAAGCACTGTTAACATTTTAGCACATTGTCTTCTTTTGCTATTTCTATACATATGTGGATGTTTGTATAAAAAATTTAAATGCATAATTTAACATAATTAAGTGCATTTCTGTATTCTGTTTTTTAAAAATTATTATAATGTAAAATCCATTGCATAACTATCAAGTTTATTAGGCCATTCTCCTATTATTGAACATTTACTTTTTTCAAATTTTTATCCATTAAAAATAACATTATGATAAATGTCTTTGTACATGAATAGCTTACATTTACCTAGCTATTACATTTTAATAGGTACCCGAGTGTTTTAAAACATACCCCCTGGCATCTCTTGTGATAAACGGTTTTTATTAGTAACATTGGCCAAAAATCAGAGTATATTCTGCAGCAATTAAATAGGGAACAATCTGATTTACAAAGGGAATGAGTTTATGTCCTTGGCCTCATCAACTCTGTTCCCACAGAGTCAGACAAGCCAACTTAGAAGAAAGAAGAAAGGAGAAAAATAAAAACAAAAATATACAGTGTAAGTTTTGGAAGTTTTAGAGGTTGAAAAAAAGAGGTATATCTGTGTTGGGAGAAATTACTGATATCAAAGTATGTCTGGTCAACTAATAATTCTGCTTTGTATAAAAATTCTCACACCTGTTTAGTCTATGCATTTTTACATGGGATGAACACATTACTTTGTAATATACAATAAAAGCCTTTCACAAGGAAAGTGTATTTGTGAAATAATCATATTAGATTGTTTTATTTAATTTCTTAGTTTATTGTAATGGCCAATTAGATTGGCTAGCAGTGAAAGCAGAACAAATGGGCCAGGTGATATGGAGAATTATACTAATAGCTAGTATTTATTGAACTCTGTGTTTCAGGCACTGTTTTTTTTTTGTTGTTGTTGTTGTTTTTCAACGTTTATTTATTTTTGGGACAGAGAGAGACAGAGCATGAACGGGGGAGGGGCAGAGAGAGAGGGAGACACAGAATCGGAAACAGGCTCCAGGCTCCGAGCCATCAGCCCAGAGCCTGACGCGGGGCTCGAACTCACGGACTGCGAGATCGTGACCTGGCTGAAGTCGGACGCTTAACCGACTGCGCCACCCAGGTGCCCCACAGGCACTGTTTTAAGTTTACATGTAATGTCTATAATATAAATTGTGTTTTGCAACTACCCTGTCATATAAGTACTTTACTTTCCTCATTCGATTCATGTAGAAACGGAGGTGAAGTAAATTGCTCAAAGTCAGATGGGCTGACTACAGAGTCCATTCCCTTGACACATGTATTATACTGTCTACAATGTACAGTTATACTTTACTTATTTGGGCTCCAAAGGGAATACACGGATAGAGTCAACAGGGAGTGGAGAAGAAGGCCCCCAATCTGAGTGGTGTTGGGTGGAAAGGTGATCTGCTTGTTTTAACTTGCCCTGTCTCCAGTACCTAGAATGAATAATGAATCAATAAATGGCATTTCCACGTCAATCTTAAGTAAGAGATATCCAATTCGAGAGACATCTACTCTGGGTTGGGCTCTGGGAAGACAAAAAGGAGTAAGATATAACCCTAAACTCAAGAAATGCATAGTCTAAGAGGAAAATAGACATGAAAAATATGATTATATTACAGTGTGACTTGACGAAGAAGGATATGGAAGACACCAAAGAAGAGAGAAACCTTAAGAGAGGATATGACATTTGAACTGGGATGAATAAAGGTTGCCAGGGAAGCAAGGGGATAGGGCTTCCTGTATTCTTTTGGGTATAACAAAGCCTGTACCTATGGAAGTTGGACCATCACCCACTGTTTATTTTTAGTCTTATTTGGAAAGAATGCAATGCTGTGTTTGGAGCTAGTCACACCTAGGTTCTTATCAGCTATGTAATTTAAGCCAATTAATCTCTCAGAGCTTTGGGTTCTGAATATGGAAAACTATGCTTATCTCAATGGGAAGGTTAAAGAAGAAACATATAAGTTCCTATAACAGAGCCTGTCACTGATGCCTGCAAACAGTAATTATTAACATCCTGATTATGTGGTTAAAAGAATGTAAGAAGCGCCTTAGAACAAAGACTTTCTCACCTAAGGTAGAGGAAAAGAAAGCCTGGCAAGGTCTACCAAATGAGTGAGGAATAATAAGGAGAAAGAACTATCCTTCTGGAGTTCAAATTCCATTTGTAACTGCTAAACTGAGACAGCTAAGAATAAAAGTCTTAACAAGACTCAAGAGGATTCTTGGGACAACAAATGACTGTTACAACGGAATATTTTGATGTGTTAAGTGTAAATTAGTCAGAAGCATATGGATTAAATTTCCTTTCAGCAATGCACGGGTTTAAACATTAAGGGGAAAGAGATGTGAGAACAGGGCCCTACCGGGTTAGGAAGTCTCTGATGTTTGCCCAGGAGTGTTTTAGGTAGACTCACAGAGAAAGGCTGAGAAATGCTCCCTGAGGAAGGTAAGGAGTAGAAGGAGCAGGGAAAGGATATCATACCACCCTCAGCCCCAGCTTTGGTGAAGTCCAAGTTATTACAAATCAATGTGGCCTCAACGCCAAAGGTTTAAAAAACAGTGTAAGTCCTATTAGAAGTTTAGGTATAGTCATCAGCCCAAAAAGTGAAGAATTCATTCTTCACCTGAATGAAAAAATTTAGAACTCTTCCTCTTTAGGAGATAATATCCTGGGAAACCAAACTTCTTTTGCTGGAAAAATTGACTTGTAAAGAAATCATGGTTGTCTTCTTTCATTTTATAGACAAGAGACTTGAGGCCCAGGTTTGTGAAATGACCTGCTTACCATTCTCCAGTGAGTTTGTGACAGAGCTGGGACTGGACACCAGGCCATCTAATGTCACCCTCAAGGAAATTCCTTGACTTGGTTAAGGCCACACCCTGAGTAAAGTGGGCACTGACAGGATTTCAGCTAAGGCCACACATTTCCTACGACTGCAAGCTGCTGCCTTAAAATTAATTAGGCATTCTTGTTACAAAGGTAGCATGTGTTTATGTTAAATTATGACCATATGAAAGGATATTAAATGAAAGCTAAGACATCTTATCCCTGCTCCTGTCCACACAACCCTGCCACCACTCCAACCAGAATCCTTCTATTTCCATTCCCTAGAAGTAAATACTGTGAACATTTTTTGGTGTTTACTTCCAGAAATTGCAAAAGTTCTTATTTAGAAAAGAACTCAAACTTACAAATAAATTATAATAATTTTAGAAAGAACTTTTACCTAAATTCACTGCTGACATTTTTCCCCATTTGCTTTATCATTTGTTCTCTATTGTTACCTGTCTACCTATTTATCAGCCCATCTGTTTATCCATCCATCCATCCATCCATCCATCCATCCATTGATAATAGTTTTGTTTGAACCAGTTGAGACTAAACTGTAGACATTGTGGCTTTTTATTTTCTGTCTTAGTCTATTCGGGCTTCTGCTATGGACGGGATGTCTTTTAAACAATGAAATTTAATTCTCATAATTCTAGAAGCTGGGAAGTTCTGGATCAAAATACCAGTAGATTCAGTGCCTGGTGAGGGCTTGCTTCAGGGTTCATAGATGGCTGTCTTGCTCCTCACTCTGTCCTCACAAGGTGGGAGGGTTGAGGTAGCTCTCTGGGATTCTTTATAAGAGTACTAATCCTATTCATGAGAGCTCCACCCTCATGACCAAATTGTCTCTTAAAGGCCCCACCTCCTAATACCCTCACAAAGGGCATTACGATTTAACATATGAATTTGGGGAGGACATAATCATTCATTCTATAGCAACTTCTGAATATTTGGGTATGTATTTCCTAAGGATGTGCATAAGCATAATGCGGTCATCAGTTTTTATAAAACTTCAATAAATTTGTCACTGATCCAATGTGTTTATAAGATTAATCCAAAAATGTACTTCATAGAATTTTTTTCCCCTTTAAGATCAGGTCTAGTTTAGGATCATGTATTGCACTTTCTTGTTACGTCTCACTGGTCCCTGTTGATCAGGACCCTGGAACAATTCTTCAACTATTCCTCAGTATTTATAGCACTGACATTTTTGAAGAATTTAAAAGAATGTTTCTCATTTTGAGTTGGCCTGATGTTTCTTCATGATTAGCTACTGGCTGTACCTGCTTGGGTGGAATACTACATAAGTGATGTTGTGTTCTTGTAGGATATCACAACTAGAGGCTCACATGTTCACATTGTCTCACTTGAGATACTAATTTTCAATGGTGGGTAAAGGTGTTGTTCATAGGTATCTTTTTTATTCATGTCCTTTCTTCAATATGTTTTTGCTGAATAACATAATTATTTCAATTCAATAATATTTGTTGTGTATGTATGTGGCAAACACTGTTGTAGACCCTGGGGATAAATCAGTGATCCAAACAGAAAATTTCTGCTCTGATAGAGCTTGTATTCCATCTTGGACATATATTTCCATATGTAGAACTATTTCATTTTTTAAAAAAACTGGACTCTAGTTTGTTGTACTTAGTACAACAAGAAAACTAGTACTCTACTTTGTTGTACTTAGGTACCATAGTTCATTCAAGCAGTCGCCACTGATGATATTTAGCTTGTTTCCACTTTTTTTTTCTTTTTGCTATTACCAACATGCTGCAGGAAGCACCTTACGATATAGTATATTTATCTGGATGTGTGTGTGTGTGTGTGTGTGTGTGTGTGTGTGTGTGAATGTATATCTGTGTATAGATGTGGATGTGATTGTATGTGATTGTGTTTGTGTGTATGTGTGCAGTTTGTGTAAGTATGTGTGTTTGTGTACAAACTCATTTATCGTAGGATAATTCCCTAAAGGAGAATTCATGGATCAAACAAATTTGGTTTATATATTCTGATAAATGCTATCCTTTTACTCTAATTTTTGTTCTCAGTACAGTGCTTCTGTCTCCCCATTCTTGCCAAACTGAAAACTATTTAGGTTTCCATCTTTTCCATACTAACTGGCATTATCTTAGCTGAATGATAATGAAGAGTCCAATTTTGGGGGCACCTGGGTGGCCCAGTCAGGTATGCATCTGACTCTTGATTTCAGCTCAGGTCATGATATCACGGTTCATAAGTTCTAGCCCCACATTGAGCTCTGCACTGACAGTGCAGAGCCTGCTAAGGATTCTCTTTCTCTCTCTCTCTTTCTGCCTCTCCCTTGCTTTCTCTCTCTCTCAAAAATAAATGAATAAACTTAAAAAAAAAAGAGTCCAGTTTTTGTCAAGTCTGGTGTGTAAAGTGCCTGTTTGTGTTTGATTGCTGCAGTAGTACTAGTCTCTAGGAGACCCACTTGGGGGAACAGAGAGACTGATTGCAGAGCTGCTATTTGTGTCTTTGGAAAAATTGCCCAATTCTTCTTTTCCCTTCCAACTTTTTTGACATAATTGACAAACAAAAACTGTATGTATTTAAGATGTCCAGCATAATGTTTTGATATATGAATATCTTATGAAATGGTTACCGCAATCAAGCTAATTAACATAGGCACACCTTGCATAATTACCTTTTTTGGTGTCAGAGCACTTAAGATCTACACTCTTAGCAAATTTTAAGTACACAATAACAATGATACTAACTACTCCATGTGGTATATTAGATCTCCAGAACTTGTTTATTCTGCATATCTGAAGCTTTGCACCCTTTGACCAACATTTCCCCATTTTCCCCATCCCCTGGTAACCACCATTCTACTCTCTGCTTTTAGGAGTTTGATTCTTTTGGATACCACATGTGAGGACATGCAGTATTTGTCTTTCTTTACCTGGTTTATTTTACTTAACATAATGTCCTCTGTGTACACACACACACACACACACATACATACACACACACACACACACACACACACACACACACCACATTTTCTTTATTTCATTCATCCATTATCTACATAGGTTGTTTCCATATCTTGGAATAAATAATGCTCAATGAACGTGGAAGTACGGTTATCTCTTTGAGATGCTGATTTCATTTCCTTTGGATATTTACCCAGAAGTGAGATTGCTGGATCATATACTAGTTCTATTCGTAATTATTTGAGGAACCCCATCCTGTTTTCTATAGTGGCAGGACTATTTTACATTCCCACCAACAGTATGGAAGGGTTCCAATTTCACCACAGCCTTGCCAACACTTGTTATTTTTGGGTTTAGCTTTTTAACAATGGCCATCCTAATGGATGTGAAGTGGTATCTTACATTGTGGTTTTGATTTTCATTTCCCCAGTGATTAGTGATGTTGAATACCTTTGCATATACCTGTATGTCTTCTTTTGAGAAACATCTATTCAGGTTTTTTGCCCATTTTAAAATTAGGTTATTCATTTTCTTGCTACTGAGTTAATTGAATTCCTTATATATTTTGGATATTAACCCCTTATATAGTTTGCAAATATTTTCTCCCATTCTGTGGGTAATCTCTTCACTCAATTGATTGTTTTCTTGGCTGTGCAGAAGTTTTTTAGTTTAATATAGTCCCATTTGTCTATTTTTGCTTTTGTTTCTGTGCTTTGGGGTTCATATTAAAAAAATCAGTGTCCAGACCGATGTCAAGAAGGATTTCTCCTGTATTTTCTTCTAGTAGGTTTACATTTCAGCTCTAACATTTAAGTCTCCAGTCCATTTTGTGTTGATTTTTGTATGTGATGTGAGATAAGTGTCTGACTTCATCCTTCTGTATGTGGCTGCCCACTTTTCTGAACACCATTTATTGAAGAGGCTGTCCTTTCTCCTTTGTGTGTTCTTGACACTTTTGTCAAAGATCATGTGACTATAAATGTGTAGATTTATTTCTAGGCTCTGTATTTTGTTCCATTGGTGTACATGTCTGTTTTTATACCAGTGCCATACTGTTTTAATCACTGCAGCTTTGTAGTACATTTTAAAATCAGGCAGTGTAATGCCTCCAGCTTTATACTTTTGCTCAAAATTGCTTTGGCTTCTCGGGGTCTTTTTTGGCCCCATATGAATTTTAGGATTGATTTTTCTATTTCTTTAAAAAATGCCATTGGAAATTTGACAGGAATTACATTGAATATGTGGATTGCCTTGGATTGTGTGGACACTTTAATGCCTAATTCTCAATTAAAGTCTGTTTTGGAAAGAAATTTTTAAAATGTAAATTCTACACTTGACCACATTGCTGTGATGTAGGAATGTTATCTAGTACTTAGAAACATTTTAGTAGGAAGCTAATGAAATAGTATAATTATAAATAACTGAAAAATGTACATTTAGACACAACTCTGTTATGCTATTTGCTATCTGTTATGAAGAATGGGTTAGGATAGTCTCCAAAATAGTTCATGTATCACTCAAAGATTTCTGAGATATATGATAAACTAGAGAGAAAATATTTGTTCATGGCAGATGATTTTAGAATTATTTGAAATGTTTAGCTAGATGGTCTGAACTCTCTTGAAGATTATTACTGAGGGTTTTTGGTAGGAGGTGGTTGGGAAGAAAATTTTTCTTCCACCTTGGAAGAAAACTTCAGATTATATGGCTTGTTTATTGAAGAAACCATTAATTTTTCCATCTACTTGTTATCCCATTCACCTCCCCCATCCCCCTTTCCCTGTAACTCCTCCCCCCTCCATTCATCCTCCAAAAAGGAGGAGTGGATATTTTGAAAAGGAAGCCTCTTTCTTACACGCAATGAATTTTGCCCACAATGGGCTAATTGCCAAAGCAGTTGGCCACCTGTGGGAGTAATTAGTTACTTGTCATTCGTTCTGAGGTTAGTCAGTCGCAGTTGCAATTTATTATACACACAGTTTTGCATCCACAAATAACCATGGCTGTTAAAACCACCCATAGAGAAAGAAAAGGCTGGGCAGAAACTTTAAAAGGTGGCATATTATTTTACATTTATGAATAAGCATGGGTAACATTCAGCTCTATTCATTTTATCCTAATTCAGAGATACTGGAATTAGGAGTCCTGTAGAAAAAGTATTCCAAAGTTTTTCTACTTTGGGGAGTGGGCTGGAGATAAGATCATGTTATCTTTATAATTTTACTGGATAAGTTAAAAAAAAAGATTCTTGATGGGTTATATTAATGTTTTAATCTTCTATAATACAGATGTGTATAATTGAAAATGAATCACTTTATATTTAAGGTAATCATAGCAAGAACATTGTTCTTATGGGCAAGTAGCAATATAATAGCAGCCATTTGGTTAACTATTCTGTGGTTAAACATGGTTATACTGTTTATGATTATATCCATGGAAGGCATTCTCCATTCTACTAATTAAGTTTGATATATTTATCAATGACTATTGTTATTAGTCATGAATGTCAGGAAGTAAAGAGCATGTAAAAAGATGAGCAAAAGATAATTCAGATACTTAGCGTGTGTGTGTATGTGTGTGTGTGTGTGTGTTTGTATTAGGAGCAAAAGGGTAAAAACTAGCATACAGGCTTCTCTTATTCAGGATTCTCTTGCATACAAGAAAAACATAATCTTACCTAAGTTGCCTTAAACAATGAAGGGTATTTATGAGTTATTGAATTGAGAACTTTTTAAAATCGGGGGGGATAAATATGAGACTTTTCCTAGTGGCTCAATACTATCACGAGGGACTCATATACTTTACATTTCTCTGCTCTCCTTTCCACAGTGCCTGCTTTATCCTGAGACTGATTCTTAACATGGCTGACACAGAGACAAGCCATTTTTACTACATGTGCTAAGCAAATATCTCCTTGTGTGTCATTAACCCAAAATGAGTCATGTACTCATCCCTAAAGAAGTCACTGTGGCTAAGGAGACACCATCCACTAATTGGCTTAAAGGCCAAGAGCTTACTCCTCAAGACAACCCTACAAAAACAGCCTGTGTGGGAAATCTGAGACCTAGAGACCTAGGTAGGGAGGAGAAGCATGGAGATGATGCTAGCAATAGCAACTGTCCAGTACAGCAAATAACAGTAATTCAAGTGCTATAATAAGGTAGAGACACAGTAGGGATGCCTGAGTGGCTCAGTTGGTTAAGTGTCTGACTTCATCTCAGGTCTTGGTCTCACAGTTGATGCGATCAAGCCTCATACTGACAGTGCAGAGCCTGCTTGGGATTCTCTCTCTCTCTCTGCCTCTCCCCAGCTCACATGTGCTCTCTCTCTCTCTCTCTCTCTCTCTCAAAATAAATAAATAAACTTAAAAAAAAAGGTAGAGACACAGTACTTAGTACCATATAGGATGGCTATGGGTTGATGCTATTACTGCAGTAGTTATAAGTGCCATCAATGTTCATGTTCCTGGGATGCTAAAAAACAGACATATTTGAAGGGCTTTGTGGCTTACCATGTCACTAGGAGGTTTGTGGCCACCCACTTTATCAGTTAACCTGTGAAGGCTTTACTCTACTTTCAGTCTGTGACCTTTGCTTACAGAGAAAAAAACCTCAAAGATCTTCAGTGGGAAATCTGAAGGGAGAAAATATGTATAAATTTGATCCTTGTTACATACAGTTGATCAACTGTTGATCCTTGTTATTTGCAGATTTAGTATTTGTGAATTTGTCTTCTTGCTAAAATTTATTTGTAACCTCAAAATCAATGCTCATGGTGCTTTCATGGTATTCACGGACATGTGCAGAGTGGTGAAAAATTTGAGTCATCTGAAGCCCTGAGATCCACTGAGGTCGAACAAGATGATGCTCTGCCTTTGTGTTTCAGCTCTCATACTGTAAGGAAGTGTCCCTTTCATGGTCTATTTAGTGTATATTTTCCACATTTTTGTGCTTTTTTGTTGGTGATTTCATTGTTAATGGCCCCCAAGCATAGTGCTGAAGTGCTGTCCAGTGTTACTAAATGCAAGAAGGCTGTCATATGCCTTATGAGAAAATACATGTGTTAGATAAGCTTCGTTTGGCATGAGTTATAATGTTGGTGGTGGTGAGTTCAGTATTAATAAATCAACGATATATATTAAATATGATGTCTGTAAACAGAAATAGCCTGTAAAATAGGTTATATATCGACTGGTTGATGAAAAGGTTGTGACCAGAGGCTTGCAGGAACTTAACCTTGTATTTCCTCTAGGAGCAGTGGGTTCAGTATTCACTCATTCAGTGTTCATAGTGAATTTATGGAATATAATTACATAACTACTGCAAATAATAAGAATAAACTATATATCTGCAACTGCATTGAAGCAAATGAAGAAAAGATTAGCTTGGTCCAGATCCAGGCAGGGATTTAACCACAGAGTTCTAGTATGTAAAGGGATAAGTACTTTCTATATTCCTGTTAGTTAAAAGGAAAGAATTCAGAGTTTTTAAATCTATTTGGGGAGCCATACCCAATCTATCTGCAGACTACATTTCTCTCCATCTGGACCCTTCCAGCTATGTCCTCTCTGCCATCTCAGAAATGATAGGCAACGATTTCTAGGTTTCAACTGAATATAGCTTCAGCCTCATAGGACATAATGAAAAATAATGCATGATGAAATCCACTGAAAGACCACGTTTGTTACTTTCCTCTCTCCCTATTGCCCCCAAACCAAATGTAGGAAAACTTTGAGCTGCAACAGGACATCATAAGAATTGAGATGGGTAGTGTGGGGAGGTGTTCTTCTGCATCTAGGGCTCTGCTTGCATCATTCCATTTGATTTTTGTTTCGCTGGGACTGGGACTGGGTTGCCAGCAGCAAGTATGCTGACTGAAAACTGTCACAACAGCAATCTTTACAATCCGGGAGTTGAGTTTGACTGGAACATATGTCTTCAATTTTGATAGCTCAGCTTCCCAGATGCCCTAAAGGAGAATATTGCCTGAGAAGGAGCTTTTCATGTAAGAATAATTTGTGTTAAGTAGCTCAGTGATCTGTTTGTTAGGTTAGAGCTGACAGTTTGTTTATATTTCTAAAGGGGTATGATGAATGGGGGAGAAGTTGATGCTAATTAGCCTAAATTGTTCCTAAGAATGTAGAGGGCTTTGCCAGTTTCATTGTTTCTGTTTCTTTGCACATTTTAAATAATTGAATGGAGCTCAGACCATTCATCATAATTTCAAGCAAGATAGAAATAAATGAATTTAGCACGGGTCTGCATGTGTGATGGAAGATGTCACTTTAAAGGGCAATTAAATAAGACATCAACTTGGGGCTAATGCAGACTATTCTAATCTATTTGCATAAAAATATCAAACATGAACGTTTTCATTTATTCCATTAATTATCTCTGTCATCATAGGAGGATAATAGCACTTCTTTTTGAAATCCCATCTATCTCTATTAAAGTAATGCTGTAGTATAAAATTTGGGTCTGTGCTTTCTAGACAAAAGATCTGTGTCCATACTCTTTAAGAAAGTTCCCTCCCCTCCCTCTGATGTCATCAAATGTCTCTAAGAAACCTGTTTGAGAATGGGCTCAAGTGCCTGGCCAGCTAATGAAAAAGGCAGCAGAGAAACATTTTTGAAAGTTGGAAATCATATAATGGTGCGCATTCCACAGCAAGAGCTAGTGTACCAGTGAGGGCATATTTTAGTTATTTCTCTAGAGTTCTCACATATTTATTTCTCATATATGCTGAGTTACATAGTGATATGATACTAAGCCTACGATGTAACTTCCTATCCGAGTTGATCCAGCATTTCCTCTAGGTAATAAAGTTAACATAAATGGATTATTTTATAAGAATGTAGGAAAATATATATGTTTTGTTAGCACACATATTTTGACAGATAAAATAAGAAAAATGAAACTAAATTTAGAAAGTCTATGATTTTTTTCCAACCTTTTAATCCTCATTGCAGGCCATTCTTTTTTAATTTATGCACATAAAATACCACAGGAAGAGATGGTATAAATTTGTGGACTGTGGAGAATGAGTGAACATTTTTGAATCAGGATCTTTAAAAGGGGTGAAATTTGAGTATGATTAAGTTAGGAAAAAGCCTCGCTTACGGCGGAAGTCGGAGACTCTGTATACATTATGGGCATGTCATGGCTTTTAAAAAGTTATGTTAGACTTCTATACAAATTGTGAAGGAATTTGTATAACCCCAAACAAAATTCTGTGTGGTTCTGAACTTTTCTAAAGAGAGAAATAATGCTGGTTAGTATTCCAATCAGGAGCAAACCTTACCATCGGGTGGGCTGGTTGCTTACACTGCCTGGGTGTTTTCTTGGTCACTAGTTTTCTCGGAAGGAAATGATCCTATGGCTTATGCTTGCCACATTTGTACATATATGCGCTATAATTGGCATTTATTAAGGAGACCTTCAGTTTGATGGATGACTGTCAGAGCCGAGCCTGCTGGCTTTGAAGAGGGTTGACTTTGCTCAAGTTTTGTTACATTAGCTCATTAGAACTCTGCACAACTTCAACCCGTTCTTTGTTTACTTTCTTATAATTAAGATTTTTGAACAATCGAATTTCAGAGACTTGACAGGGCCCATTCCCAACTTGGAGACTTTGCCTGACAGAAAAGTTTGCAACAGAAAAAATATTCACAATAGAACCCGTGAGTATTAAAAATAAGATTTTTGTACTCTCTCTAGTTAGCTGCCCAGTTAATTAATTGCTTTTAAACATTAAAGGGTTTAATTATCTTTACCTTTTATATCATTAGCTGCATTTTTCCTAAGCTTTTTTTAAAAAGTGAATTCTATAAAAAACAACAGCTATAGAAATATTTTCAAGTCAAGGTATTTAAAATTTGGACCTCGTATGTATTATACTTGAGCAACAATGTAAGCAAATAATTAAGAAAATGACAGACCATCTGAATCTACAGATACATATTCAAAAGAAAAAAATGCATTAATAAGTGCATTCAAACATTCAATTGTGAATAATCAGAAATCCTAATTGTGTTGTTAATTTTGTAATAAGAAAATCTCTAAAGCTGTGGTGACCCATTTAAAGTGAAAACTGATATTTCACTTTCTCTTTTGAAACCCCAAAGAAAGTGCACATGAGAATGCTGAAAATGAGGATCCAATATGCGTTGGTGAGACGAACTGTATTTCCTGTTTAGCGCAGTGTGCCTCTCCCACTACCTAAAGGGGCACAGAATGTTGATGTTGTGTTTGATGTGTGTGTCTTTTGAAATATTCTTAGTTACTATCCACAAAAACTAAATGTTTGAAGGGAAAGGATGTGCTTTTATAGAAAGCAAATATGGTTGCAGAGTGTTTGCACTAAGATTACAGACTCACTCATGGTTGTCTCTTTTCGGACTCGTCCTAACTAGTTGATGAGTTGATTATCTGTGAGGTCTATTTACCAAAGATGGTAGCTTGATGAGCAGATGCGTTCATCACGTCATCCCAATATCTAAATGAATAGGAAAGGGAAATAAAGAATGAATGATGAGGGAAAAATAAACAGTGTCTGTTTATGAAAATGAATGCTGTACAGGGTCATAATTTATAGGCAGTGGACTAAGTAATGAGTTCTTACAGCAATTTTATGGGGAGTGCTACTGTAGAACGGTACTAGATCGCTTGACTTGCCTTCGCAGAGTGGGGAAAGGGAAAATGAAACTCAGTTGTTTCAGGTCACAGATAATTCAACTTTCCTTATTCTCTAAAAGGAACTTGAGTTAGCAGAACAATATTTAGACTTCTTTGCCAATGAAGACAGCCTTTTAAGTTTAGTGATGAAGTTGATTCATTCGTATTTCATTCAGATGATGGAAAATACAACTAATTGGCTCCTTATTTGGTCCACGATGCTCAGTTAATGTATTCAAAGTTATTACTAGATTAAAAAAATGAATTCACAGGTCAAAACTTCTTTTATTGTGGAGGAAACTGGCAGTCATCAAAAGGGCCATTAAAAAACAGTTTAATGAAGAAATATGTGACTGTTTAAGAAAAGCGTCTAGTCTAAACTTAGCAGGAGGGCCATGGATGCTTTTTTCTACTAAGCTGCAACAGTATAAGAAAATAATCTTGCATCTTTTAGGCTTCTGCATAAATTTTCATTTCAGAAAACCATTACTTTAGTTGCACAAATAAAATGTAATTGTGCTCAGAAAGCCCGAAGCTAAAATAAAGTCTTCCTACTAATTTTATATTAAAATGTAAGAAATGGTGTCTTTTTTATTTTTAATTGATGCATTAGTGTTAACTAAAGATTTAATTTTAAGCTCTTTTCCATTTCAACCTAAGAACAATGGCCAGCACTTTTTGATCGTGTCCTATGTAACAAGCCCTGTTCTAAATACTCTACATGTATTAACTTATGTAATCATCACAACCCCATGTTGTGGGTACTATGATTATCTTCACTTTAAAGGTTGTAAAACTGAGGTATAGAGAGGATAAATCATTTGGCCAGAGTCATGCAGCTAGTAAATGGTAGGTTGGGGATTTAAGCATAGGCATTGTGACTCCAGATTCAAAGCAAGCAACCGTTCTATAATGCAGGATTTGGTTTGGTTAAGTACTTGAGGATCTATACACAAACATCTAAATGCACCAAATTTATTATTCAAAAGACTTTTTTGAACAGTATTACAAAGACTATTTCATTATGTTTAGAAGCTTTTACTAGAAGGAATATTATGTTAACATACCTATACACATAGAAATAGTTTTTTTTCCCCTTAACTTTCATATCCGAGCGCATGACTAACAAAAGGTTTATAGACTAACGGTGTGGTCAAGTTATACCATGTGTGGTTGTCACATTTTGGGAGGAACAGTATTTGACCTGTGGCCTACTTAAAACAGTTGTAATATTGAACCATATTATAACAGAGTTCTGTTTTGTTTTAAAAATACAATGATTATTTTTAAAAGGAGATAAAGGAACAACCATAGAAAAATACCTAGTTTCCAAGAAGTAGTTTCTATAAAAATTTGCCAAGTTTTCAGAAGTAAATGTTTTAAAAATCTGTTTAACAAAATACAGCAATATCTAGGTTCAATGAAAGAGGCTGTTTTTTTATCACTAGACTGGAGTAATGAATTCTGGGATAATCTAAGATGATTAACCTTTAAAAATTATGGGTTTTTTTGGTAATGTTAAAGACAGAGACATTGCAAAGTTGAATGAATTATAGCTCACAAACCTCCCTGAAGATAATGCAGATGCATAAAACACCATACATATTTTTGGGAAGGTTTCAAACTCCTAGACAAAGGGATTTTGAATGTCCAGACATCTTTGAAGTATCTAGCAGAATATGATAACCATATAGGAAATACTCTGATGAGAAGAGTGCACAAAGATAAAATCATCTTTTTAATCTTTTATGTGAAGAAATTTAAGCAGTAGATATACTTTTTGTGATTTTTTTATTCACTAAAAATTGAGTGAATATGTACGATGCATTGAGGATACAGGACTGAGGAAGACAGACAACCCTTAAATGAACTAACATTCTACTGACAGAGACAGGAGTAAACCGGCAAATAATATGAAATCAGATATCATAAGAGTTATGAAGAAACTAAAGCTGAGTAAGGGGATAGAAAGTGATGTCTTTGGGGACATGGAGTGGTGTCTATTTTAAATAGAGTGGTTAGGGAAAACTTCTTTGTGATGCTGACATTTGATCAAAAATCTAGCTAATATTGAGCAACAGTGGTATTTCTAGTATATTTGTCATCTTGGATAAATAAATTTTTAACGTTCCCCCCCCAGACAAAATTATTTTTTTAGAGTTTATTTATTTATTTTGGAGGGGGTGAGGGGCAGAGAGAGAGAGAAGGGGAGAGAGAGAATCCCAAGTGGGCTCCGCATTGTCATCGCAGAGCCTGATGTCGGGCTCGAACTCACAAACCATGAGATCATGACCTGAGCCGAAACCAAGAGTTGGACACTTAACTGACTGAGCCACCCAGGAGCCCCTAGACAAAAATTATTTTTAATAATGATCATGCAATGCAAAGGATACAATGATGGCCAGAAAAAGACACAATGAAAAAAAGTCACTCAATTTCATGTATTATCATCCTAGTAACAAAATTAATCTAAAAAATAAACATTACTGTACCAAAAAAAAGGGTAAAAAGTAATGGATTAGTATTTTTAATTACATCATTTTTTTTATAAAAAAGGAAAAATAATATCCCTACATAGTGCAGTTTGCACCATGTTTCACCATTTTAAATCCTTTTTTGGGGGGGGCAGCTTTATTGAAATGCATGTACCACACAATTCACCTAATTAAGCTGTATAATCCAGTGGGTTTTAGTATACATATAGAGTTGTGCAATTATCATCACAGTCAATTTTAGAACATTTCATCACTTCAAAAGAGAAACCCCATATTCTTCCCCTGGTCTTAGGAAACCACTAATTCACCTTCTGGGTCTAAGAAATTGCTGATTTTGGACATTTCATATAAATGAAATCATGTATATGATCTCATTTGTGATCAGCTTCTCTCACTTAGCATCATGTTCTTAATGTTTTTCCATGTTGCAGCATATATCATTACTTCTTTTTATTGCCAAATATAATTCCATTATATGGATACACCATATTTTATTTATCCATTCATCACTTGATGAACATTTGGGTTGTTTCCATAGTTTTGCTATTAGGAATAATGCCATTATGAACATTCATGTACAACTTTTTATATGAGCATATGTTTATATTTTGGTGGGTATATACCTAGGAGTATGCTTACGCCATGTGGTAACTCCATGTTAAAATCTTTTGAGGAACTGCCAGACTGTTGTCCAGAGTGTCTGCATCATTTACATCCCAATCAGCAAAGTATAAGCCTTCTAATTTGCCCATGTTCTTGCCAACACTTGTTACTATCTAACAGTTTGATTCTGTTCATCCTGGTGGGTGTGAAGTGGTAGTTTATTGTGATTTTGATTTGTATTTCCTTGATAGCTAATGGCGTTGAGCATATTTCATTTTCTTATTGGCCATTTTCATGTTTCTTTGCCCATTTTTAATTGCCTTATTTGTCATTTTATTATTGAGTTGTAAGAATTCTTTATATATTCCAGATACAAATCTATTATCAGACATATGATTTGCAAATATTTTCTCACATTCTGTGTGTTGTCTTTTCATTTTCTTGATGGTGCCATTTGAAGCACAAAAATGTTTTTAAGAAGCCTGATATCTATTTTTCTTTGGTTGTAGGGTCACAAAGATTTACACCCATGTTTTTTTTTTTTAATTTGTTTTTGTTTTCTAAAACTATTATAGTTGTACCTCTTTCATGGGTCTTTGGTCCATTTTGAGTTGATTTGAAATGAGGGTCCAATCTCACGCATTTGTGTGTGGATATCCAGGTGCCCTAGTGCCATTTGTTGAAAAGACTTTTTCCCCCATTTAATTATTTTGGCACTTTTATTGAAAATTAATTCATTGTAATTATGAATGTTTATTTCTGGACTCTCAACTGTATTCCACTGACATATGTCTCTGTCCTTATGCCAGTACCACACTGTCTTGATTACCGTACCTTTGCAGTACATTTTGAAATTAAGAAATTTGAATCACTGTTTTAAATCTTTTTTTGTAAGCTTGTTTGTTTGTTTGTTTGTTTGTTTGTTTGTTTATAGAGGTAATCTCTACACCCAATGTGGGGCTCAAACTTATGACCTCAATCCCAAGACCAAGAATCAAAGTCTCTTCCATGTGCCTGAGCCAACCAGGAACCCCTTATGTTTTAAATCTTAAATAAAAATCAAAATTCCAAGAAGCCATATAAATTGACAGAATTGAAGCAAGTCAAGTTCAGTTTCTTCATCTTCACAATTACTGTGCTACCAAAATTTATTTTAAATCTATTGTTTAAACTCAGGAATATGTGGTAACACAGAAGTTGGAAACACAAACTACCCGAAATAAACTATAACCAGTCTGTAGCTATAACTAGTCTGTATCTCTTAGGAATTTTCTCTTGAGGTGAGTTCAAATATCTATGTTTGTGTCTCTTGGGGGCCACCTATGTACTTGAAAGATCTCTATATTAATTTCCATGTAGAATACAATATTTATTAAGGGACAAGTAACAAAATATTTTTAGAGAGGAACAATATTGTGTTACTAACTTTGTTTAAACTTTCTGGTGCATGGTAATAAGTAAAAAGTAGACAGAGTTTTAGATGCTTTTACTATTGTTTTAAAATACTCAAAAATTGGGGGAGAGTGGAAAGTGGGTGATGGGCATTGAGGAGGGCACTTGTTGGGATGAGCACTGGGTGTGTATGGAAGCCAATTTGACAATAAATTATATTCAAAAAATAAAATAAAATAATAAAGTACTCAAAATTGCCCACATACAGTGCGGACTGTGCCTACTAGCCCATCTTTGAAATGCCAATGAGGAGGAGCATATCATTCTGTGATCTAGAGGAAGAGGGAACAGAAGTGGTAAACCCTTGCGTAAGTTTGAGATTTTTAATGAACTGAAAGAAAGCCATTATTGTAGCTACAATGTAGAGGTGGGGGGGTGAGTGGTAAGACATGGTGTTGGAGAGACTGGCAGGCAGGCCCTATAGCTAGGGCCACCATATGATTTTTGGTCTAAATTGTAGCACTTCTGAGAGTGAAAGAGGCCACTGTTGATTGCATAATACACTTACTGGGACTGTCCCAGGAGAATTAGGATGACTAGTCACCCTACTTAAAGGATATGGTATACAGTTGTGTTTTAACTACACATAGAATCCAACTCAAGGACAGCTATTATGAGGGCTAGAAAGTCTTTAATGCAAGTGAGCAATAATCTGACCTTACACCATTAGAGTATTATGAATTAGGAGGACTGAACAGTGTGTATAATGAGTGGTTTAGATAATGCTTATCAAACTTTAACATGGATAAGACTCATGCAGAAGCCTTGTTAAAACACATGGCTGGCCCCACTCCCCCAAATTATGATTGAATGGGCTCTGTGTTTCTCTTTATTATTGTTGTTGTTGTTGTTATTTTATTTTAGAGAGAGCACAAGTTGGGGCAGAAGGGCAGAGGGAGAGAGAGAGAAAATCTTATTTATTTATTTATTTATTTATTTATTTATTAAAAAATTTTTTAGGGGCGCCTGGGTGGCGCAGTCGGTTAAGCGTCCGACTTCAGCCAGGTCACGATCTCGCGGTCCGTGAGTTCGAGCCCCGCGTCAGGCTCTGGGCTGATGGCTCGGAGCCTGGAGCCTGTTTCCGATTCTGTGTCTCCCTCTCTCTCTGCCCCTCCCCCGTCCATGCTCTGTCTCTCTCTGTCCCAAAAATAAATAAAATAAAAAAAATTTTTTTTAAATGTTTTTACTTATTTTTGAAAGAGAGAGACAGAGCATGAGTGAGGGAGGGGCAGAAGAGGGGGAAACACAGGATCTCAAGCAGGCTCCAGGCTCTGAGCTGTTAGCACAGAGCCCAGCACAGGGCTTGAACTCACAAACCATGAGATAATGACCTAAGCTGAAGTCGTACACTTACCCGACTGAACCACCCAGGCACTCCATGAGAGAGAGAAAATCTTAAGCAGTCTCTATGCTCAGCTTGGAGCCTGACACAGGGCTTGATCCTACAACCCTGTGATCATGACCTGAGCCGAAATCAAGAGCCAGACATTCAACCGACTGAACCACACAGTCCCCCAAATCGGTTCTGATTTCTAACAAGCTCCCAGGTATTGCTGAAACCACCAGTCCGTGGGGGACCAGACTTTGAATAGCACTGGTTTAGACATTAGGGAGTGGACTGTGGAGTCAGACAGACTTGGTTTGAATTTCAACTTTCTTGGTTATAAGCTAGGTGGCCTTGGAAAGTTACTCTTTCCACAGCTCTTTCCGTCATCTGGTAAAATGTGATTATAATAATCCTTGCCTTATATAAATGTTGTGAAGAGTAAATGGGATAAAGCACTTGGCATTGTTTCAGGCATTATTGTAAGCACTTAGCATGTGTTATTTTTGTTGTTATTATAGTTAGGAAGAAGAAGAATCATGGTGGATTATATTCATTAAAGGAAACTATGACCAAGTTTTAGATTCTTCATTGTAAATCAACCCTAGAACTACTTGCTACAACTACATGCCCTAGAACAGTGTTCACTGCCTGGCACATACCAGGCTCTTAATACTTGTTGACTGGGGTGCCTGGGTGGCTAAGCATCTAGGTGGTTAGTTAAGCATCTGACTTTGGGTCAGGTCGTGATCTCATGGTACATGAATTTGAGCCCCTCATTGAGCTCTGTGATGACAGCTTGGAGCCTGCTTCAGATTCTGTGTCTTCCTCTCCCTCTGCCTCTTCCTGCTCACGCTCTCTCTCTCTCTCTAAAAAATAAATAAACATAAAAAAATAACTTGTTGACTGAATAAACAAATTTGTGAATTCACTTAATAGTACTATGTGGACTGAAGTAATTGATTCCCATTACAATACACCTCTTTTACTCTCAGAGCATACCTTACCTGCTGATGTTCAACACAGACAAGAGCATAAGAAGATTTTGTCTCTCAGCTGCAAACAATTTGATATATTAAGCCAGTTAGGATACATTTAAACTTGAAATTGATGAGACAGTTACATTGGGAGGTTTTTTTGGTGTTTAGGTATACAGTGAACTTTAGATTTAATATACTGACATCAAATAGGAGTAGAGTAGTTGTAGAATTATACCCTTAAAAAAGTAATTTTATTTGGATGGCCATGCTGAATTATAGCTGTGTTAAACACAAAGTTACCAAATGCCCTTTATTCATTATCATGGAAGAAATACTACAAAAAATAACAACTCTCATTTCTATAGGAAAAATAATAGACCAAACCACTATAAAGAGAGGCCAAAAGAATGGGACCTGCTAATATGAGATCTGAATGGTTTCTGTTTTGTCCAGTGGCTGTGTGATACCTACACCATAAACTAGGTACTTGAGGGTGGGTGGAGAAAGGAAGAAGGAAGGGAGCTCACTTTTTAAAATATCTGTTATGGATGGGGCTCCTAGGTGGCCCAATAAGTTAAGCTTCCCACTCTTGATTTTGGTACAGGTCATGTTCCCAGGGTCATGGGATCAGGCTCCTCACCAGACATTGATTCTGCTTAAGATTCTCCCTCTCTCTCTTTCTCACTCTCTCTCCCTCTTCCTTCTACCCCTCCCCCCTCATGTTCAAGTTCTCTCTCTCAAAATAAATAAATAAATAAATAAATAAATAAATAAATAAATAATATCTATTATGGGCTAGATATTTCACCATGTGCTAGGAAATTTATGTGCTCTACTTCATTGCTCAGAGCCATCATATGTGATAGGTTATCATCACTCTCCTTTCATTTCTGATGATTAAAGCTTTAATGATCAAGGGATAAATAGATGGGGAGCCAAGTTTCTTCTCTAGGTGTCCCTACAAAGACCACTCTTTTTTTGACTACAACCTTTGGGAAGGGCATTTATATAGAAAGCCACTGTATGGTTTTCCAGCAGTGTGGCAGAGTTCTTATACCATCAGTTTCCTAGTTTCTTAGTAATGACAACTTAGGTACTAAAGAGATTCTAGTGTAGTAATTGAATACAGTTATTCTTGCTGAGTTTATCCAGTGTTGATCTAATCTATTCCACAACTTTCTCTTCTATGCAGCACCTTAGTTTATAATTTCCCCTGCTAGGATTTGAAGCATCAGTAGTTGAGGGGCAGAATTAAAGAGAACACTGAAATTGTTTTAATTCCTAATTGTTACTATATTTTATCACCCTAAGCAATACAGAGATATAAAACTGCTAAGTTAATAATGATTTTTGGTTTAATAATGTAGCTCTATATTAGTAGGCCTTAAGCATAACTAAGACAATGGGATGATCATATTCTGATGGACGGTGGCAAGGAGCAGAACATTGTAAGTGGACTGAGTACTGGTCCTGAGGTGCAAACACTGTGGGTGTTTGGATGCCTTTTGTTTGGATCATGTCTTGTGATTCATCTTTGCCACAACTGAGTTATTTTCCACACTGTATCACTAACATTGCATCTTAACGTCATGTACAACTGTGACAGGTGGCTACATCTAATGTTATATCTAACATCAGAAAAATATAACCAAGAGTTAGTGAGAGTTAACATGAGCTTTTTTTTTTTAAACTGTTCTGACTATCTTAGGTGTCATTGTAATGTTTGTATAAACCCACAATTTTTCTCATGTTCTCCAAGTTGAATAAGTTCACAAAAGCACTTTAGCGGCAACACAATCAGAGTCTAAGTATATCATTGATGGTAGCTATCCTTACAATTAGATTCAGGGGTCAAGGAGAATAGATAGAGTTAGTAAATAACCATTTAACAGCTTAATTTATTTATTCTACCCATGACTTTTAGATTAGCCAAAGGCAAGTCTGTCTTTTGGCCCTGGCCAAGCTTAGTTGACCCTGCTACCATCCTGTTAACTAGGCAGAATTTGAGAAAAGTGGTGCCTATAAATTCTAGAAGATGTCTTGATTATGGGGCATCCAGAATCTTAATTGCCATCTAGGATGGCTCATATTTCCTCTGTGGTAAATGATAACTATACAGCAGATCACACGGCCTGTTTTCCTGGTGAAGGAAGAAATACATTAATATGTTCATTGGTTCAATGGGTATTTATTAAAAACCTCCCCAGTACCAGGTGCTGAGTAGTAGTGAATAAGACAAACATGGTCCCTGCCCTCATGGAGCTGACAGTATAGTGAAGGAGACACTGTACACAATTACAACAGTATATGAGGAGCTGTGCACTAGAATTTAGGTGTTTTACAAGCTTAGCTATGACCTTGATCTAATTTAGAGTAAAGAAAGATGACCCTAAGAAAGTGACATTTGGATTAGAGATAGGCAGTGAGAACAGCATATTCCAGCTAAAAGCATGGCAGGTTCTGAAGGACTAACAGCTACTTAGTGTGACTGTAAATGGGAGTGAAACCTCAGCAGTGAAGTAGGCATAGGCTAGATAGTGAGAATCTTTTTTTTTTTTTAAATTTTTTTTTTCAACGTTTTTATTTATTTTTGGGACAGACAGAGACAGAGCATGAACGGGGGAGGGGCAGAGAGAGAGGGAGACACAGAATCGGAAACAGGCTCCAGGCTCCGAGCCATCAGCCCAGAGCCCGACGCGGGGCTCGAACTCACAGACCGTGAGATCGTGACCTGGCTGAAGTCGGACGCTTAACCAACTGCGCCACCCAGGCGCCCCTAGATAGTGAGAATCTTTTAAGTTAAGCTGTTTAGACTTGGTTAATAAGGGTGATGAGAAATTAAGCTATAGTGTTGTGATCAGGTTTATGTTTTATGAGTATCACTTCAAGAAAGATTACTCTGAGGGCTGTGTGGATGGTAAATGGGTTGAATAGGAGTAAGATCAGTGGCAAAGAGACTGGTTAGAGGGCTGTTTCAGCAGTTTGTCAGATATGATGATGATTTGGGGGGACAGTAGAGTTGGAGATAAATGGTTATTAAAGTGATATTGAGGAGGCCGATTGACAACACTGGGTCACTAATTAGAAGAGACAGAAAACTTAAAAGAGATCCTTCAATTAATGATTTGGGTTCCATTGGGTAGACACTTAAGCAACATAGGGGAAACATTTAGGTAGGGAGAGAGCAAAGGACATGAGTTCACTTGTGAAAAGGAGGCATTGGAGGGCTTATGAGATATCAAGCAGGCTGTTGTTTATCAGACGATTATATCAGCAAGTCCGAACAGCCCCAGAACTGGACTGGACAGAAAGATGGGAGGGTGACCAGTGCATGGATGCTATATGAAGTTTGCAAGTCAGCGTAGTTACTTGAAGTGCATAGAATGAAAAAAAACAGAGGGCTTATTACTGATCCCCAGAGAAGTATTGACATTGAAAGGGTCTTTTTCAAAGTGATGATTTAAAGATAATATTAGGTGAAAGCATCTTAAAAATGTTTTTAAGGAAAAGAGGAAGGCATGTGAGCTTGAGAGTTTCCTTTCTTTTTCAGAACTGATTTGTGATTTCCTTCCACCTCAAGTGAAGTCATACATATTCCAAATCAGAGTCTCTTTTGTTGTGGTTAAATTGATTCTTGAACACAAACCATTCTAAAACATGCAATGAAAAAAAATGGAGAATAAAGGAAAACCAAAGCATCAAATTATCCATGGCTAAAACTTTTTGAATTTAGCACATAATCAAAGCAACCATAAAAGGCAGTGTTGCCAACATTCAGTGATGGCCAAAGAAGGACTTTACTTCTTTTCCCCCTTTTTACCACTGATTTCCAATATCTTAACATTTTTTAAATCCTTTAGAGATTCAGATCTCTTTGTATTATCTCTCCCATCGTGATCTCACAGGTGTGTGGCAGAAACCAAGAATAATGGCTCCCAACTTGTTCTTTAACTGCTTGTAAAAGACCTTTGACTAAATGGCAAAGCCACTCTTCTTTTTTATGTGGACAAATCCATGTCCACGAAACCTTGATTTTTGGTATGATTACAGTGGAGCTCTTCCTTCTTTTTAAACACATGGTGGACCTATTCCTTATCCTGATATATCATCCAACTTTGTTTCTGTTTTCCCCTCTGGGGAAGATAATGTGGTTTACATTCTTTTAGAAGTCTTGGACACCAAGAATGTTGAGGTCAGCCCAACTGGGGAAGTGAAGGAAAGAATGTCAGTTAACCCAGTGGTGAAACCTCAGGAGTGTGCTTTGTAAAGGCCATTTTCTCCCTGTTTTTCTTTTTACCCCTTTGTATATTAACCACAAATAACCACCAGCCTTTAAATCAGCTTCACAAGAAGCCACCAACAAATGTTTAAAGCATCTCAACAAGGTTTTCAAGAAAGTCCTGAATAAAATTGTGTTTGTATGATGACCAGTATATTAGCTTTCTTTTTTTACCCACTGTTCCCTGTTGATGCAAAAATTTACTGAAATTTCAAATTTTAAGAAATCAGGAAATGTAGCGGAAGCAATGGTGTTGTTTTTCTAAAGTAACTTAACTTTAAATGAAACAAATGAATGCTTAGTCAGATAGAAAGATCAAGGAATGAGAGACTTCCATGCCCTCCAAAGTAATTGGACATTAGTGTGCTTTAGGGGCAACTCTCACTAAGTATAGAGAAATATCTATTTTTAAAAATCTAGAAAACATTTAAAAAATTTCTTTGGATTTAAGTCCTTATGCAATTTGGGAAGAAGGGAAACAAAAGCCCAATGCAGAAGACTAACATTGAGGATGTGGATGTTGTTCCCAGCAGATTTTAGTGGCTTTTTTTTTTTCAGTAAACACATGGGGACTTACTCAACATTATATTAATGATCTTATTTGGATTTGGGCAAAGCACACAAATATACTCACATATACACACATATGTGAAAGTCCTTTCTTTTCCTTTAGGAGATATTTTTAAGGCTATCCAACAAAGATTGTAAATAACATGTAATTAACTAGCATAGGATGGTATGAGAAAGAATGATGCAGGATTCCGAGTATTTTTATAGAGGGATCTGCTCCTTAGACACCTGGCCTTTCTTTTGAGGCATATTTCCATGTACTATGTCACTTGTTCTAAAATTCCTTTGTTATTCATGCCTTAGAGATTTTCATGAGTTCACAGATTGTGCCTGGGTGTGTAAGTTAGTGTGAAGATAGTTAAGTAAAGGAGTAGACAAAGGGAAAGCAAAGTAATTCACTTGAAATCCAGAGACCTTTACAATGCTGAAAAGTAAGTAAAAGCAGATGTTGCAAAGTTTAGAAAATCGAGACATTATTTTCCTGTTTCCATTGAATTTTTTCTAAACACATTATAAATAAGCTTTGAAGTAATACAGAGTCCTCTGTTTGTTTTGCTGATAGCATCTTTTGTGAAAAACTTTATCAACGCTTGTTTAAGTTATAGACTAAATGATATCTCAGTTGGTGAAAGAACTGACTGTATCTGCTGGCAAATACAATGCTACAATGCTGAAATTATTTACAATGTCTGAGTCACTTAGATATCTATTTGATTAGATCTTTGGGGTTTAATGTTTACCAGCTCAAATATTTTATACTATGAGAATTCAAATATGGAACCCCAATATTTCATTATTCACATATTTTAAATTTAATCTTATATTTTATGAAGACTTGATGTTCCTCTACAATGGAGGGAATTTGGTTTGTTAATCTTTGGAATTATTCTGAAAAGAGTAGCCTACAAATTTGAAAATAAGGCTATCTATGCTCCTTTCTTCCCTTCCCCCCATCCTCTAATGCAGACTCCTATTAAACTTCTAAAAGTCTTACAATGTGGTCTCTAGATATTAAGGCTATTTCAAATGAACAGTCATTCTTCAGATTTGCTTCTAAAACTTAATATCTAAAAAAGCCCAGGGGAGAGTTCATTGTCAGAGCAAGGTGTTTGCTAGCTAAGGGAAGCTCTAGGACAGGTGCCCATCCTCACATGCTCCCACTGGCCCTCATCATTTGGAGTCACTGAATGTCTTCCAGCTGTTAGAGAATGTCCCAGGCTCAAAACTGCATCCCTGCTGAGGATATTTTCAGGGTCTAAGCCAATTCTAGGAATGATTGGCTGCTAAAATATGGAACGAGGGAAATCAGTTCCTATCAACAACATAAACCATCATCTGTCTGTTATTACATTCATTCAGCTGGGTCACATATGACTCAATAATCAAATTACCACCCTATATATCTTAAATCTGCATGTTCATTTGACCACCATGTGGACATGGGAAAACAGAGATAATCTAGCTGTCTTCTCTTTATTTTATTTCTTTTAAATATGTCTTTTTTTCTGCATCTATAAGTAAAATGCTTATAAAAATTTAAAAATTATATAATATAGAAAGATGTATTGTTATGAATAGTTTTGTATGTATCAATTACTTCTTAATCATTAATGTGATTTTCTGTTGTTAATACTGTACTAATACAACTGCGGCCTTTTAAAATTAATTTCAGTGAAAAATGAGCTGGATCTATCAAAAAAAATCTTCAAAGGTAGATAAAATTTAAGTGAGGAAAATAAAGCAATCTTTTTTGTTATTTATTTTTCAACTTCTTTCAAGAAGCATTTGAAACAGCTTACAATAAAAACTAGGGCAAAGGAAAAATACAACTAAGAACTATTTATAAAGTGTAAATGGGAAAAAGAAAGGGGAATAATTCAGAGAAGAGGGGAAATGTTAAAATCAAGGCATGCTAGTGGTAGAAAGTTATACCATTTGATATAAAACGCTGCACAAATTTGCAAAGTGGTCTTCCCAGTTCTTACTGGGAGTGAAAAACAAAAACAAAACCAAACAAACACCAAAACCCAATTATTTTAAGAAGAATTTGCATAGGAAACCTTCATCTATTGTCAAAATGTGTCCTGCAAGGTGCCTGTGCAGTTAACAATGCCTGCGGCTTTCAGGCAGGGAAAGTGGCCACACAAATTTGTGTTTCCAGGACCTAGTGTCATGCTCTCCAGTAGAAGGCCCCAAACAATAAATGATTAAGGCAGTGAGTGAAGGCATGAGTGACACAGTTCTTATTAGTAGTTTATTTATAATACATACGTAATTGCTTCATTGCCCATTAACTTCAAGGGCATAATGTTCAGTTCATTCACTTTTTAAAAACAAATATTATTGAGTGCCTAGTGGCACAGTTTTAGGTGTTATAAATATTAAAGTGTGTAAGACAGTTTGTGTCCTCATAGAGCTTATAATCTAGTGGGGCAGATAAGCAGAAAAAACAGCTATAATGTGGAAAATCAAACAGGCAAAAGTTCATGGTACTGTGAGAACCCGTAGGAAGAGTAGCTAACGCAAGGAAATGGGAGAGTTGCGATCATTTAGGGGGAAGCAGCTCTGTAGAGTGTGTACAGAGAGACACGTTGTGGCGTGTAGCTTCCTTGTGATTGATCTGGCCTAAACTAGGGATAATACTTGGGCTCTGACCTGATCTTTTGACTATCTGATGTTTCAGGCAGGATTTGAACCATTAGCAGAATGTTTAGAGGTCTTTTAATTCTTGAAAATTGAAGTTACTGGCAAGTATCTGAGGAAGAAATATTCTGAGCTTTAGACTGAAGAAAAGATCCACGCCAAGCATGAGGTAATATAAATCTGATGTATCAATCTGGTCATGGCACATTGGACATGTGTCATGGCACATTGGACATGGACAGCTGGACATGGCACATTAAAAGGCAAAACTGAAGAGAGATTAATGGAAGAATGATTGACCAAATTGTGCAGATTTAAGGAACCAATAAGAGAGAGTGCTCATCCAGGACCAGGCAGCAATAGTAAAACCGTTATCATCCCTGGCAGTAGCTGAAACAGGAAGAGAAGGCTGCCTTATAGGAGCTGTGGCCTTAACTAGCAGAAAACAGAAGCCATGCCTGATGAGGAGAGAGCTGGGAAAATAAATACTCAACCCTGTCTCCTCTTGCCCATGAATTCTTGGAGGTACCTCCCATTGGTTGAACCCAACTGGAAGCCAGAAGGCAAAAGGGAATATTACAGTTGATGCGGTCCTTAAAAATCAGCCTCCTGGGAAGACAGCCAGATAGAAAAGGTGGAGAAGAGTGGATCTAGAGAGGCAAATGAAGAATATCTAGCATAGCGTTCCATCAGTGGAAGGCTGTCCAATTTCTTTTAATAAAGGATGTAAGTTATGTGTTATGAAATATAGATAACATTGGTTTCAATTCTAGGAAAGAGACAACCTTTATTGTAGGAAAACACAGGGTTGGTTTTTGTTTTGTTTTGCTTTGTTTGGTTTTTGTCATATTCGAGGTGTTTTATTGTTGGCAGTGCTACAGAAAGGGTTAAAGATTTATCCATTTGTATTAAGTGGTGTCTATGAAGTAATACTTCTTTCTTCTGTCTTTATTTTCTAAAATAAGGTACTGTCTGATTTGGATAGAGATGAACTGGGGAGATAAGGAGACTGATTCTAGAAAGACTTAAAGATGGATTTCTGGGCCGCTTTCTGAGGATTTTGTATCTCCGGTGCACAAGGAGATTTGTTTTTTGATCTAGAAGAAAGTCAGGAGATGAGTTGAACACTACAGATGTGCTCTAAGAAGTCTAAAGAACGGCGGCTGGTGGCTCAGTCGGTTGAGTGTCTGACTTCGGCTCAGGTCATAATCTCATGGTTTGTGAGTTTGAGCCCTGTGTCAGGCTTGTGCTGACAGCTTAGCGCCTGGAGCCTGCTTTGGATTCTGTGTCTCCTTCTCTCTCTGCCTTTTCCCTCCCTGCTCACACTCTGTCTCTGTCTCACTCAAAAATAAATAAAACATTAAAAAAATTTTTTTACGTCTAAAGAAATGATTAAGTTCTGTGGTCAACCAAAGAGTAATGGGATCCCAGGAGTCCACCCTGGGTCATGCCCAAATAAAACAGGTCAGCACTTTATCTTCAACTGATGCTGAGTGTGTAGGGGCAGAGCATGTAACCTGGACATTCAGAGAGGCTGTTGGCTTCAGGAATGATGCTGGGAGACAACATGAATAGCAAGGACAGGCAGGACCAGGTGAATCTAGGAATCAAGCTCAAGAGTGATATCTTGTCCCACTAATGGGTCAAATAAATGTATGTAGTTTTTATTATTGTTGTTATTTTTTTGGCATTTAAAGGTGTTGAATCTGGCGGTGACTGATACCTACAAATGCAAGTGTGGGTGAAAGGACTACTTTCTAAGCAGTTTTTTTAAGCTTGCGAGACAGTTTCCTGATTTCTTGTTTTAAGTGATGTTTTCAGAATTGATTCTTCTTATGACTCTTTCTCTTTGGTTTGTAGCCCAGCTTGTCTCCTATTTCTGACCTGGTGTGGGAGGCTATTGATAGTGGTACCATTTCCAAACTTCTTCACTAATTTGAAGCTGCCTTTAGACAGCCTGAGAATATCTGGGAAGCAGAGCATGGGGCCTGGATGAAGAGTGCTCTCTAAATTTTGGTTTTATTTGAGAAAAATGAGAATGAAAATACTACATTTCAAAGATTTCAAGGTATATTTTCACCCACACTCTAACATCTCTGAAATCAGAATGTATTTTAACAATTGCTGTAGCCTTACCAATAACTAGCAGCATTTTTCTTCTTTAGTGGCACATTAAAAACAGTGGTGCATTTGATGGCCAGTGGCCTCTTAGAGCAGTTAAAAAATTGAACCTTGAAATGACATTTGTAAATATAATTTGGGTATTTCTCTATCTCAAGAAATTATAACCCAAGAAAGCTGAAAACTAGTTAATTACCAGTTAATGTAGTGATAATTTTGTAATTATTGCCAAATACAGTGAACTAAAAAACATTCTGAGGCTGCATTCTGCCTTAGAGTTTTTTCCATTTACAAAGTCTTTAATGGATAGGGAAATTGAATAATGGCTGCATATGACCCAGGCATTTACCTTCTTTCCTATAAAGTAATTGAAAAGGAATTGCCTACATAGAGTTTATACAAGAAGAGGAATTGGAAATTGATAACTTATAACTGTTTATTTGAAAAATAGTATCTGATGGACACATGTTGTCTGGCCAGTGACACTGATATATTCTGAAGTAGGATTAATTTAGCATATTTTTTATTTTTATCAATACCATGTAAACATCTTTGCTTTTACTCTGTACTTGCCAAGAAACCTTCTGAATTAGCTTTCTGGGGGATTTATGCCCTTGAAGATCTATTGGATGTTTTATAAATGGGTAATCACTTTGGAATGTGGCTTAATATGAGCACAACAGACAAATATCCTAGCCTCTTTCTTCTTTACTGTTTGTATGGTCACTGTACTTTAGCTTGTCTTATAAAATTATTTCAAAATTTTACTTCCATAGAAACTCTTGATATTTCAGAGCCTTTTTTTGGAAGAGGCCTTCCCCTGGAAAAACTGATGTGACAGCTTGTCCAGTGAGGAAGGCAGCCCAGGATTAAGAGGTGAATCTGATAAGGGTAGCTTACCTCTTTCCTCTACACCCTATCTTTACTGGCAAGCACTGTTTCAACCAAAGCTCTTCTAGAGACCAGTGTATGTGGTGATTTCACAAGTATCTTAATCATTTCCAGACTTGCTTATAAATTGTTTTAGAATAAACACTCTTTGTACCTCATTATGCACTACACCAGGAACATGGTGTGCAGTTCTGGTCAGCAGTCCTCAATGAAGACATGATTAAAGTGAAAGATTCTAGGGGCATGGTTGGTTCAGTTGGTTGAGTGTCCAACTCTTGATTTCAGCTCAAGTCATGATCCCAGGGTTATGGGATTGAGCCTGCGTCAGGCTCCTCACTGAGCATGGAGTCTGCTTAAGATTATCTCTTTCTCTCTCCCACTGCTCTTCTCCCCGACTTGCGCTCTCTAGATGGATAGATAGATAGATAGATAGATAGATAGATAGACAGATAAAGTGAGAGGGCCCAGAGAAAGTTAGCTAATATGGGCAAAAGAATATATTTCTACATTGATTCATTGACTTAAATTGGTGTATTCACTAATTAAATATTTTTATGAGTGTAGCATAAAGAGAAAAGGGCTCTAATTATAAAGGAAGGAGGCTGTAAAAGGAGATATGGTTAACATCTATAAAACTGTGAAAGCTATGCTCTCTTATTTATTGAATCCTGGTATACTAGAACTCACAGCATTCTCAGAAGCTTAAAAGAGGTCTACAATGAATAGAAACTTGTGGAATGCATTATCCAGGATGTGGTGCAGATTGAAAATATAAATAGATTTATTAAAAGTTTACATAAGTTCACCAGTAATGGGTTAGGGAAATGATAACATTTTGGGGCACGTTCACAACTCTTGAAGGAGATCAGACATACTCTTCCATCAAATGTGCCTCGGTATGCCCATCAAAGAAGGATTATTATGGTGAATGGGTCGTGAGCAGGATATATATTGGAGTCTGATTAGGCAGATAAGACAAGCGCCAAAATGTGGAAAAAACTGGACTCACCAAATTATCCAAGTTCAAAGCCATGTAAATAAAATAACTGCCTGTGAATTCCTGGGGCATTGGTGATGGGATGCTTCTTAAAGAGTGTACTTTGTATTTGAAGCATCTGATCTTTGTTATCAGAGGAGCAAACAATAAGGTGCATATGTTGGACACAATCAGAATTAGGGGTCATGTAACCTTTCTGTTTCATAGACCACCATGTTGCTTGTGTCAAATTGTTTTTGTGCAGAGAACCATGGTTTTGTCTGCAATTAATGCATAATAAATGAGACCCAGCCATATATATATAAAAAAAGAAATAAAAGTTTCCTTTAAGCTATATCCTTTTAAAATGTTCCTGGAAGAGGGCCTCTATTCTTTTATTTAAAACAAAACTGGAAATGTGGTAGAAATATTTTTGTAGTAATTTTTTTTTACAAATAAGTTTTATTGGCATTCTTTGTTGTCTCTCCCAGTATGAATTAGTTCCTTACATGATTTACTTCTGTTTTCAACGAAGAAGGCTGAAACTAATTTAAATTAAAATAGCCTGCAGTTCTATTAGGATGCATGTGGTACTGTTTCTCACCTTCTATCTTCACTGATGATAATAATATATTTTTTCTTTCACAAATTTTCTGGCATGTTTTAAAAGGACATCTCCACATGTGTTCATAAGCACATATTTGTACACACACGAGGGACAGAGGCACTCACAAATTGTGAGGGCATAATCTATTATTGCCGCAGATTCTCTATAATGCATCGCAACCAAGTAATGCTCTCAGCATTTTATGTAATGAGGTGGTAGATACAGATGGGTGCTCTTGAAAACCATGTCCCTGATTCTGAAAAAGAATCAACTAATATGATTGTATTTTTAAGTATCATAAGTAGTAATAAGAGACGTACCTTAAGTTTTTTGTTTTTGTTTTTGTTTTTTTAAAGAAGACTTGAATTGTTGTATTTAGTTCCTAATGGTTTGGAAGTCTCAAGAATTATAAGAAAATGTAAGATTATGCTTCCATATCTTTTTCTGCCATAAAATTTCTTCACGGCCTTCTTATGTCTTTTATTCTTAGGTCTTTTACATGGGATGTACATTTTAGGTGTCAATAAAAAGTCAATGCCTATGCAATACATTTTTTCAATTGAGGACCACCTTTTTGTAACTAAACAGGCAAATAAATTACACTGAATATTAACATCTGGAAGCATTTTTTTCCAGGCAAGTTACTAAATTGGTTTAAATCAATTAACACAATTAAGTTACATTTAAATTTTGATACTAAATGATTTCAGTATAGCTATATGATGCAGTTATACAAAATGTATTAATATGAAAGAATGCTCTCAAAACTGAGAGAGCAGAATATACAGTTGACCTTTGAACAACACAGGTTTGAGCTACTCAGATCCACTTATGTCTGAATTTTTTTGGTAAATATAGTACAGTACTGTAAATGTATTTTCTCTTCTTTATGATTTTCTTCATAACATTTTCTTTTTCCTAGCTTACTTTACTGTAAGAACATAGTACAGGGGTACCTGGGTGGCTGAGTTGGTTGAGTGACTCTTGATTTCGGCTCAGATCATGATCTCACGGTTTTGGGAGTTTGAGCCCTGCATCAAGCTCTGTGCTAGCAGCTCGGAGTCTGCTTGGGATTCTCTCTCTCTCTCTCTCTCTCTCTCTCTCTCTCTGTCTCTCTCTCTCTCTTTCTTCCTCTTCCTCTGCCCCTCCCCAACTTGCACTATCTCTATCCGTGTCAAAATAAATAAATAAGAGAGAAAATAGTACATAATACATATACAAAATATCTGCTAATTGACTGTTCATGTTATTGGTGACGTTTTCCAATCAACAGTGGGCTATTAGTAGTTAAGATTTGAGAAATAAAAAGTTATACATGGATTTTTGACTGTATGCGAGGGTTGACACTTCTATTCCTTGTGTTGTTCAAGGCTCAACTCTATAATACTTTCTAAAACATTCATTTAATGAAAATCTACTGCAAGTAAATCATACCTTAATTTCTTATAGTGCTTTTTTAGTTTAAAAAACACTTTACTACACATTATTTCATTTGGCCCACAGAGAACTCTGTGAATTATCTCTCCTACATTATAAACAAAGAAAGCACTTTCAAAGAAAGCATGACCAAAAAAATGTCTCCCCTTCCTTAGGCTTCTCTCCTCTATTCCAATTACCACACGGCTATCAGAGTGACGTTTCTCCTGTGGAAAATCCTTTGAGGACTCCCCATTGCCGGTATGTTCATGTCTACAATGTGGTGGCTTATGAGCCCTTTATACTCCTGTGCCTACCCACGTTCAAACTCGAGGGCTGGAGATTTCTTCTGTAAGGCACCAAATAGCAAATATTTTAAATGTATATGCCAAAATTACTTAACTATTGCTATAGCATGCAAGCAGTTATAGGTAATATTTAAACAAATGAGAATGACTGTGTTCCACTAGGACTTTATTTTCAAAAACAGGTGGTCAGCCAGATTTGGCCTGCATGTCAGTTTGCCAACCACTAGTTATATATAGTCTTTTAGAATGTGGGAAGAAACTGTCAGAAGTCCTATTCATATATTTTTAATCCCATCCTTCTTTAATTTTAATTATATTTAACTATATTTCATATCATTTATAATTATATTCACTATGCTTTACATGTATTCCGAGCACATACTTAGTTTAATTTTTTACTGATAGGATTTGTATTTGATAAAGTTGAGAGATTAACTCTCTGCTCCACCAACCCACACCCAAGCTTCTGGTAATTCTCTAGACATACCAGACTATTTCCTGCTTCTGTGCCTTTGTTCATGCTTTCCTTTCATGTATTTAGCACTCCTTTTGCTTGTTATTACTTCTTGCATCTCAGACCTTCCTCTCTCAGATTGCTTTCCTTGAAGTATGTCCTTTTGAAATTTTTTTAGTTAGGGTCTACTGGAAGAAAAATCTCTTTCTTTGCCTCAAAACATCTTTATAACAAAGATACTTTGGCTGGGTATAGAATTCTAGGCTGCCATTTTTCTCTCAGCACATTGAAATTGCAATTCCACTGTCTTTTGGCTTTCATTGTTGTTTTTGTCAGCTGTCAAACTGCTGCTATGCAAGTAATCTGTCCTTTTTTTTCCTCTAGCTTTTTTCATTTGTTTTTGGTGTAATGCAGTTTTACTATGCTGTTTCTTTATGTGCATTTCATTTTATTTGCCTGCTGAAGATTCATTGTGATTTATGAATTTGTTTTGGTGTCTTTTTTCAGTTCTAAAAAATGTTAGTCATTACTTCAGATTTTGTCCCTGTTCCTGCCTCATTATTTTTCTCCTCTTCTCCTGGAACTCTAGTTAAACATAGTTAGCCTTCATTCTTCAGCTTATATATCCTAACCTCTCTTCTATATTTCCATATTTCTCCACTATGCTGCATTCTGAATAATTTCTTCTTCCCTATTTTCTAGTGTACTAATTTTACCCTCATCTATGTCTAGATTGATGTTGAATCCATTCATTGAGGTTATCTTTTAGCCTTTCTATTTGGAAATAACTTCAAACATTTAGAACTTATGGATAAGTTGCAAAAATAAAAACAGTACAAAGAATACTTGCATATTCTTTGCCCAGATATACCTATTATCAAAATTGCACTCCATCTGCTTTATCATTTGTGCTCTCTCCCTTTCTATGTATAACTTTATATACATACATAAATTGTATGTAGTAATATATATATATGTATGTAGTAATTTGTATATATATATAAATGTATGTAGTATTTATATATATATATGTATATATATTACACACACACACATATATATTTGTATATATGTAAATAACTTTTTTCTGAAGATTTTGTGGGTAAATGATGTACATCATGGTCCTTTACCCCTGAGTACTTTAATGTTTATTTCTGAAGAATAAGGTTATCTTCATGTAATTACCGTAAAGTTATCAATTTCAATAAATTTTTATGGGATGAATTTAAATCTAACAATTAGAAAGTATTGGTACAGTGCTTTTATCTAATATCTTGCCAAATTCAATTTTTCAGTTGACTCAGTAATGTCTTTTATAGCATTTTTTTCTCCTCCAGTACAGTATCTACATTTAGTTGTCATGTCTCATAAAACTCTTTTAATCTGGAACATTTCTATAGTTTTCTTTGTTTATTTATTACCTATACATCCTGGAAGACCATAGCCTTCATACTCGACTTTTAAAATTGGAATATTCCTAACTTGGAGTCTGATGTTTCCTCATGATTAGATCCAACTTACACATTCTTGGCAGAATTCTGCATCAATGATGCTGTTTCCTTCTTAGAGTATCACATCTGGAGGTGGTGATATTAATTTTGATCAATCAATTTATCCAATTTCTCTTCTGTTTAATTACTTTTTTTTCTTCTCTTGCAACTAACAAGCAAGTTTATGGGGTAACACTTTAAGTCATACAAATTTCTTTCTCCTGGGAGGAGGAAATGGGGAATTTGTCAGTTGGTATAAAGTTTCAGTTACTTAAGATGAGTTAGTTCTAAAGATCCGCTGTACCACATTGTGCCTACAGCTAACAATATTGTATTGTAAACTTAAAATTTTGTGAAGAGGGTAAATCTCATGTTAAGTGTTTTTGCCTCAATAAAAAATATTCTATGTATATAGAAGATAACAAAATCAGGTAAAATAGGTTAACTGTACATGCAAAAACAAATAGACAAAGACAATAAACTCAAATATCCTGCTTCTCATAAAATTGTCCCCCTAGATTTGTCATTCAGTGATGATTCCTGTCTGCTCTAATCTTTACTATAATTGTTGCAAAAACTATTTGTTTAAAATTAATTTCATTTTTCAATTTCAGAAGATCTATTTGATTCCTTTTCAAATTTGCTAAGGGTACATTTTGATATTTTCCTTTTCCTTTTAAATTTTATCCCATTTTTTCCTTTACTTCTTTAAATATGCTAAGAATAACTGTTTTATAATATATGTCTAATGATTTGATATCTTAAGCCTTTGAAGATCTTCTGCATTTCACTGTTTCTGCTGGTTCTTGCTTCATGGTACCTTTTTTCCAGTGATGTGAATTTGGTCTTCAGATTCACTCAAAGGCCATTATAGTTACAATTTCTCAGGGACTATTCCTGCTAATCTGCTCAGCAAATGACACATTTTCTTACAGTCCTCTGGGGTGGGTAGAGGATAGGATAGAGTGAGTTTACTTTTAGATCACCCTTTCCCTGAGACTGTTGCCCTTTGGAGAAAGAGTTTAATGTAGGAATCTTTTCAGTTTGTCTTCCCACCTTACAGGACCTGAGCTTTAATTTTGTTTTCTCTCACCCTGAGAAGTCTACAAATGAAAACTCAAAGTTACCTAACAGACAGATGTCCTGGAACGAAAACAATTGCAGAGCCCTGCTCACCTCCCTAAGCTACTGCTTCACTTAGATTTTAGCCTCGTTGTTCCATAATTTCTTCTCAGCTTTTTAATGTTTTTAAGATGTTTTTGTACATTATCCAGTATTGTTGTTTGCATTGAGAAGAGTAGTCTGAATAACCTGGGCTTCCATATTCCCCCATGCTATAATCTCTACATTTAGTGTTTTTCTCTACCTGCTCTGTCTCTCAAATACCCACTTAGCTTTCATATCTCAGTTAAAGTGTCACCTCCTCTATAAAGACTTTCCTGAACAAATCCCTCCCCCAAGGTACAATAGGTTATTCTCTTTTTCTAGTTTTCCCCAGTAAATATATTGCTTTGTTACATGGTTGGCTTGTTTTGTGTTTCTGTCTCTCCCTTCCAAAAAGACCATAAGTTCCTGGAGAGTAGATACCATACCTTACTCATTTTTTGTATCCTTAGGACCCAGTATTATGGATGGAGCGTAATAGGCCCATAACAGATGTTTGTCAGATGAAAGAATGAAAACAGATCCAACTTTCCAATGGACTGTACTCTGAGAGCTGATGTGTCTTATTTGCCTTTGTGTTTTCAGTGCTTAGTGCAGTGGCTGCCATGTAGTAGTAGTCTAATAACTATTTGTTCTTGATGCAACTTTTTTGTCAACATGGAATTGAGCTAGGCTAAGGGACAGAGTGACTAGTGCAGTATATAGGTCAGGGGACACACCAGATTAATTCACAGAATGGGGTGTTGGTGATGGTGGTAGCAATGGTGGTAGAATTACTGTGAGTCCTGAAGGGATGCTCTCTGGTTTGCCTAGCCAAACAGAAGCAAATTTGGAATTTGGGGGATTTACCATTCACAGTTGTTCAAAGACATAGGCTAGAGAGGAGGATCCAGATAGAAGGAATAATTGAACCAGCTGCAGCATTAGAAAAGGTATATGGTAACACTCAGTGGTAAAATTGGAGGTGTTTCAGGAAAGGTCTTCTTTAGTTTGCATTCTGGTCATAAGATTTGATTGTTGTATGGGACTGTTGTGTGCTTTGAGCAATACTTAGGCTGCTCTTTAGGGCAAATGAACTTCTTTTTGGGTTAGCTATTACAATGAGGACTAAATCTTTTGGACAGAGGTTTTACTTCCACCAGGTAGGCTTTTAAGACTTCAGAATTTGGCTCCTTCTTGCTTTACTCACCTGACTTCCCCTTTCAATAAATGCCAATCAAGTTGAAGTGTCCCCAAATTCACAGTAATTTCTGCTCTTGGGTCTCCCTCCAAAACACGTCCTCCAATTTGTGCTTTTGTTGTAACGTTTCCAGTTGTAATGATTCCAGTATGCCTTTTGCTGTGTCTACTCAGGGTTTAAGGCCCAACTACAATTCCACCTCTGCTAAGATATCTTCTCTATTACTCTAGGCCATTGACCAAACTCCATAGATTATCTGACCCTCAACATTGTGCATTTAATTATATTCAATTTTGTCATGCTCCTTAATTATTTTCTAAGGGTTACTCCTCTGTCCCAGTATTGACTGTTGGCTTCCTAAAGACTATTGTGTTTACCCTGGTGGGCCATTGATCTAGTTGTGGTACTGGTTATACACTTAAGAAATACTTGTCAACTTGCTGAGTCTAGACAGAGAGCATCCCCACACCTCATAAATCATCCTTTTCCAAATGTGATAAAATCTCAGAGAATTCTAGAAGTTGGATTAAATTAGGGTCCTTTTTTTTTGTTTTGTAATCTTTGTTTTATACATGTATGAGGGGAGATCATATGGTTTGCCCAACTTCAGGCATTTAGAGATTTAAGTCTGGGAGTGGCACAGCCAGAAATACAATCTGAGCATGATGGCTGCAGTTTAGGATTTATTCTTCTCATGACTCTTCTGCAAGAACACAGGCACAGCATCATTTACCCTATACTTGGTAATGTACCATGGGGATGTGGTGTTGGTTTCCTTTCCTGACTTCCAATGCCTATAGAATTTGGTTTAAATCAACACATTGGTGTAAGTTATACCAATTGGGTTTGTTTAATCCATATGTAGTTAAAACTAAAGAATCACCAAAACAAAGTATTTCATTACTTCTGTTCTGTTTATAGGTTCTTTTCAGTGTTTTATTTAGACTGTCACAGCTACTCTGTACGTAGGAAAGCCTATCAGTGGATTATTGTACATCGGGTTTCTACAGGGGGGCCATGCTGTTCGGACCATTTTCCCATGGAAAGGTCTGCCAGCCCTTGCAGTGCCCTGGTGCTTTAAGTCTTCTTTTGGAGGTGGCCTTCCCTTAGGCGGTCATTCTGAAGAGCCTTTCAAGAACCTGAAATGTTGCCATTGGAGCGTTTCCCAGAAGGAAATTGAACCACAATTTTTTGAAGTGCAGAGAACTCTCTACCAGGAGTATGTCATGTGTCTAGACATATTCTGATGTGTTTTTCATTACAATAATGCAATAACATGGGCTACACCAAATGCTAGGCTAAATTCATGAAGACTGTTTTCTTGTCCATGTCTTTCACTAGATTCAGTGACAAGGACACTCAGAACTATGAGCTACCTATGTGTAGCATCTGCTGTGTTTTCTTTTCCTTCTAATCTCTTTATACTTAATTTTTTCTTTCCATATTTTATTTTTGTTCCTCAATTTTCTGAGTAGAAAAATAGCTGTTTATCAATTCTACTATATTTCTCAGCTGATTAGAGAGAAAAAAAAATCCTGAGCTGACTAATAGAGAGCCAGGGAATTACAAATAAATCAGCAGTTACATAAGGGAGGGAATGAAATTTAACTAAGGAAATTGGGATCTCTGCTGCCATGAAGAAAATAAATGAGACAATGTAGAATCATTATAAGAAGACTGGGTGGTCTACAAGAAAGAGGGCAGATTGTACAAACTGACATTTGAGGAATCAGCCCAAATGTTGTTGCTTGGGATGGGTGCTGTTCATTGGTGTCATAGCAAAATGTGCTTTATTTGTGGAACAGTTGAGGAGCCCTGGCAGACAGGAGAGACTCTGAAATATAGCAGGGCTTAACCTCCTTGTCTCTGAGGTGTGCTTCCTATTTAGAATGGAAAGTTCAGGGACCCTTACCATTAGAAGCTCCCTGGAATCCCAGCTGGACTGTCTTTGTTCCAGCAGGGATCAGAGCACACCTGCAGAGAAGAGGGCTTTCTCTTTCCAGCCGCCTGCACTCACTTCCTTGAGTGTACCGTGGTTCCAAGGATGGCCACCACCCACTACCAGCTTCAGTGAGAAGCTACAGTAAGAAGTAATGGCTCTAGTAGGCAAAACTCCTGCATTAGGCTGCTCTTTGTGGTTTTGTTTTCTGGTACCATTGTCTTAACCCACTGAACTTCCTGGTTTCTGGGCTCTCTCCTGCTTTCACCTCCAGAATCCTTTGCTTTTCCTCACCTTGTCTAACTTGTTGAATTCTACTCTCTGTTTTTACTTCTGACCACAAGTAATCATGTTTGCCCATGTAATTGTTTCCTGTTTTCTAAATGTTGGGGAACTTGGAGCCTGTCTTCCAAGGCTGCAAACTGGTGGGTCATGGGCCAAATCTGACCTGCAGCTATGTTTGCTTGCCACATCTAGGGTTTATTTACATTGTGTGTGTGCTTTTAACTGAATCAATTGCTAATATTTTAAAAATTGGAAGATTTCACATTAAGTCTGGATTTCTGATGTCCCGTGAAAAATTGAGATTTGGCAACCAATGCCTGGAACAGTGTTATCAGTCTCTCTTTTTAGTTCTTTGTAGTTTGCACCATGTCCTATTTTTTCTCATGGTTATTACTTTTAAAAATATGTAGTAGAGTTAAGAGAGAAATGAAGTATTACTTTTATCCCAGTATTTGTAAATGTTTTCCTAACAAGATATCCTTCAGTCCCATTAGCTGCCTGATCCCCTTCAAAGCACTTCAGTTTATAACTAATACTTAGACGGTCTCTTGCTGGTATGGCTCTTGCTAGGTGTTGCCCAAATTTGGATCCAGACTGTTTCTTGGTGCTCCTCTAGTTTTTATACCCACTCCACCAATGTCCTCTCCTGGCCATCTCAGACTAGCTAATGGCCATACCTTGGGATGGCAGTATTGGAAGATGGCATTTCAGATGCCGGATTGCATCTACACAGGACCATATTTGTACTTGTCTATTCTATGAAGAATTCCATTATAGAAGATGATGCTTGCAGGTGTGCCTTTGTGGTCATTTTCTCCCAGTAGTGGACACAAAAAAAATCTATTCCTCACGTTTTGTTTTTTTGCTTGTTTGCTTGCTTGTTTGTTTCAGTTAATCTCTCCCAAATGGAATTATCGCTATTTTTAAAAGTACAGTTCTACTTTATATAACTCCATGTGTTATCTGGAGGCCCACTCTAGAAACAACATACTTTTTCTCAGAAGGAGAGGGAGAATAATCTGAGGATATATGTCACAGTAAGATATTAACATATTAATATAACATTAAAAGTAACATGTTAAAAGGTGCTATCTCATGATAATTAACCAATGCATAGTAGTTGATAGTACAGACTCTGGAGCCAGACTCTTTGGATTCATATTCTTACTCTGTCACTGTCTAGTTGAATGTAACCACAGACAAGTTACTGAAACTTTGGACTCGTGTTTCTTCATCTATAAAATGCTGATAGTGACATTTAATACTTCATGCAATTGGTATAAGGGTTAAAGCTGTTATTTATAAAGTGCCTGCCACTTAGTGAATACTCTGTAAATGTTGGCTATTACTGCTGTTTCAGTGTCTCCTATGTGGTAGGCTCTTGTGTTAGATACACAGATAAATAAGACATGATTCTTACCCTGAAGAAATTCATGAATTAACATATGAGAAGATAATTATAATAGTATGAGCATAACCGCAGATGCAGTCAAGTTAGAATAGTGACCAGGGTGGAAGGGGCTCTTATCTGGAGAGATCATGGAAAGCTTCAAGGAAATGTTTAACCTTTTTTGAGAGAAGACTGCTTGAGACAATAATTTGAAGGAGAGGTAAGGGGTCACCGCTAGTTCAGATATCATTCACATTTATCTGATCCAAGAGTGTAAGACCAAGCAAGACTCTCAGGAGCAGAACAACAACTGGTGCCAGTTTGTACATTTCTCTGAGTGGAAAAGCATTGGTCTCCCAGAACAATTATCAGCTTCAGTAGAACTTGACTGCAAATGTGACAGGCCCTGAAAAGATCTTGCTGTGGCCTTTAAGCCCTAGTGTCCCCAAATCCAGTCAGGACTTTAGATATTGTTACTGTGTATATCAAAGCAACATCCATCTAGACCTGATAATGTTCTTTCCTACTGGTGATAGTGGAATCCATGTACCCTAAAAATGGAAGAGGCCTTAGATATCATCTGGTTTCCATTATCTGGTTCAATCCCTTCATTTTATAGCTGAGAACATTAAAATTCATGGGGGAAAAGTAACATTTATAAAATTATTGACTATCATATCTGACAGGCCTGGACCCAAAGAAATATTGAGAAGCCTTTATGATTTCATATTATTTCATAGAAGTGATATAAAACAAAGATTGCCACTAAAGGTCTACTTTAACAAAGCATACATAAGTTAGTCAAATGACTTGTATCTTCATGAACTTAAAGTCTACCAAAAAGTTAGAATCACCCTGATGGTGGTTGAGATGTAAAGACTTTCTTTGTTAGGTAGTATAGATTTATGTTTTTCATCATTAAATTTCTAGCATTTAATAAATATTTGCAGAGTTGATTTTAAAAGATTTGATTGAATTGTTTGAATATTTTAGTAAGTATGGAGAATAATGTGCCATTGATATGCTTCACTCATTCTCCAAATTATTTAATAAAATTTTGAAAGTTTTGGTTGAATAGACTGTAATTCTACTGTGATTTGAGTCTGGGAAAGCTCTGGCTATAGGATCTCAGGAACACATTCCAAATTCAAATTGCACGGATATGATCATTGCTGCATGGGTAGAAAGCTGTTCATATGCCAAACATAAAAATGCAGACCATTCCAGGCACTATGAGGTTTGGCTAAAGGTTGTCTGATTATCTGAGTTCTCAATGTTAATTTGTTAAGATGTTAGTGTTCTAGGTCATAACATTCATCTGTTGTTAAAATGAAAATATGCTCAAAATACTGAAGGCAGCATCCACAGACAAGATAGAGCTAAAAATCCAGGAATAAAATATTGTACCAAGGGAAAGCTTTTATTTATTTTTTTAATGTGTATTTTTGAGAGAGATAGAGAGAGAGAGGATGAGAATGAGAATGAGTGGGGAAAGGGCAGAGAGAAAGGGAGACACAGAATCTGAAGCAGGCTCCAGGCTCTGAGCTGTCAGCCCAGAGCCTGACACAGGGCTCAAACCCACAGAACCCTGAGATCATGATCTGAACCAAAGTCAGAGGTCAACCGACTGAGCCACCCAGGTGCCCCAGGAAAGCTTTTAGTTGAATGTAAACTCAAATTAGCATAATAAAATGAAAAGTGACAACAGTGTAATTCATCAGTAGAGAAAAAAGGAGAATAAGATTGGGTTTACTTCTAATTGTACGTAAGTATTCACTAGAATGAATTAATGCTATAAGCCTTTTATTTTTAAGTAATTGCTATATTATTGTTGCTAAATGTTGTTGATTTAAACTGGAAGAATTTCACAAGATTTTCACATCCAGTAACTTTTTGGTTGAGGATATGAAAAGGGACTAGAAAAACCAAAGGAAATTGCACAGTTCACCATTTATAACTATATTTGTTCTTTTTATAGCTGAACTTGCTAAAATTTTCCTAACTTAAATTTATCATAAAATTGATTGGCCAGAGGAAAAATACACTATATAGAAGACAAGGAACTCAGGACCCACCTGGAATACCACTTTACGTTCCAACTGTCATTGTATCACAGATGAAAGCAAAACAAAATTGTTTCCAAAAAAATGAGCTGGGGTGAGGAATGTCAAGACTGCAAAAGCTAAAAATAGCTAGGGAAAGGCTGTGAGTAAAGAAAGGTTATTGTAGCCATGTACACATATTTGAAAGTTCTAAACCCAAATAGGAGAGAGTGATACTGCATTACTTTAACTATCATGGTAAAAATTTAGAGGAGGACTTACATTAAATTTCAAGTAAAAAATAAGAAATTGACATCTATAATGACATTTGACTTTCTCTTGAGATGTGGTTTACCAGAAATCCGATTCTCAGTGTGTGGAAATTTATTTAACTTTAAGCTTCCAGGGAAGGACAATGAGAAGATTTTAAAAGTGTTTCCAGTCTTTATAGACCCAGGATTAAAATCATTACCATGTCCAGATAAAGATTTTTAGAAGTTTATCTGGGGGAGAGAGAAGCCTGATGGTCTGGAAAGGTGTGATGGTTATAGATGAACGCTTGCCCCTTGTATGTAAAAATAAATAATCCCTTAATGTTGACCTGGTTACAGACTCCAAGTCTGTAGTTGGAGGTCAGTGCACAGCAGGGTGGCCAGAATGTAAGGAAGAAAACTGCAGCAGGTCCATCGTGTGTGAACCTGACGGGAAAGGGTATGAGTCATTTCACAGACTTTAGAGAATGTGTAAATTATGAAAGGGTGTGTGTGTGTGTGTGTGTGTGTGTCATTTTATGGGTGTACAGATTGAGTATACTATTTTATAGAATTTATAATACTTGTGAAGTTTCACAGTGTCTTCTCTTAGGCCATTACCTAATCTTTTAAAGATTGGAGTGAGATAGGAATCTTTGCCTCTGGTCTACAACTCTGGATGTCATTCACATGTCTGGTGCGTTGATGGGGATGTTTGAAAGGCAAGGCTCAGCTAGGAATGTCACCTGGAGATCCTTCCTAACCCTTGACTGTCCAGCAGAAAGGTCTCAGAGTAGTTAGATTTCCACGTATGGCAGATCAGATCTACTAGAAAGAATGTTTCAAAAGGGCCAGGTGGAAGCTTCAAGTCTTCAAAGTTTTAAGAATTTACAGAATTCTACTGTATTCTTTGGTCAAGCAAGCCACTAAAGGAAGCCCAGATTCAAAGGGAAGGAAACAAGATTTCAGTGGAATGAGCAGTGAATAACTTCTGGCTACATATAACCTACTTCAGGTTGCCCTCTGTCACAAAGTGTTTACAGTCCTATATTACTACTAAGTGCAAAATATAGTTTTCTCCTTCTCAATTCTCCCAAACTCTAATCTCATTATGGCATCTTCCTAATGTGTAATACTCATCTACTATCGACTGAATGTTTGTGGCTTCCCGGAGTTCATATGTTGAAATCCTAACCCCAATGTGACGGTATTAGGAGGTGGAGCCTTTGGGAGGTAATTAGGTCATGAGGGTGGAGCCCTCATGAATGAGATTAGTGCCTTTATAAGAAGAGACACTAGAGAACTTGTGTCCTCTCTTTCTGCTCTCTGCCATGTGATGACAGAGAGAAGATGGCCATCTCTGCAAACCGTGAAGTGGGTTCTCACCAGAACCAGATCTGTCAGCATCTTGATCTTGGACTTCCTAGCCTCCAAAGTTGTGAGAAATAAATGTTTGCTATCTAAGCCACCCAGTCTTTGGTAGTTTGTTGTAACAGCCTGAACCAAAACATCATCTAAATCAGATCCAGATGCTAATGAGTTCCCTGGGTGTGATTTCTCAGGTCTAGTATTCTCTAGCAATGTTGCTTTTGATCTGAAGGAAATCGGAAACAAGTTTATCCATCATCCAGTCCCCCCCCCCCGCCATACACTTAACATACAGTGGTGAAAAGGCATAAGATGTCTACAGTATACATTTCCATTCCCAAAGGGGTAAAACAGGAGGCACATAGCTATGAAAGTTTTATAGCAATTTGGCTTTCTAACTGGGAAGACATCACTAATTCCTTGATTAGGGCTCAGTCCTTCTCCCTGGAAATGATTTTCTGTGACTCTTGATATCGTCCTCTGTGCCCCCCTCCTTTTAAATTTTCTTCACATTCTGAGTCATTCTTCCATTTCCTTTCTATGTTTGCAAAGGAATAACCTTCCTAGTCTGATTCCTGCTAGTTGAAGTTTAGGAATAAAATTTCTCTTTTCCTTTTCAATTGTCTTTGTGTCTTTTAGTCAAAACTAATACAATTTCTTTTAAAAATGTGTGGGCTTCCTGTGTATCAAATTATAATCTACTTAATTCGACAAAACCCACATCTACGTTTTATTCCAAAGACATGTCCTTCTCAACCTAGAGCTGAATGACTGGATACTGTGGAATAATAACTTTAAAATGTTTACAAGCCCATTTTTCAGTTGAAAGATCTATGAGCCATACCCTTAACATTCTTGAAGTCTTGGTTATCTATCAGAGAAGATCTATGATTCTTAGACACGCTGCTAGGCATACCCTTAAATGTTTTTGAGTGACATCGTCTCTCTGAGATCATGCTTTACTTGTAGGGCTTTGATCTTTGATCTGTCTGTTTCTAAGTGGATACTATTTTGTTGGGAGAGAGTAGAGATGATAAACAGTTTTATTTAAACATAGAAAGTCCTAGATCTTTTTTTTCCCCTCTAAATTCTGGTAAAAAACTGAACAGTGCTTTTTTTAAGTTTATCTCTCTTCTATTTTCCAAATTTCTGAAGGCCTAAACTTGTCAAGCTTTCTGCCACTATATAAGAGCTCCCCTTTTCCCAAACTCCATTAGCATTTTCCTTATTGCCCTTCAAGTCCTCACCAACAATCTCCCAACTGCTAGTGTCTACTAGTCTCCTTGAGGTTCTTCCAGCTTCTGCTCACTACCCAGTCCTAAAACCAACGTCTCATGTTTTAGATTTTTGTTACTGTAGAGCTCTACTTCCAGGTGTACAAATCTGTTCCAGTTATCTCTTGATGCATAACAAGCTGTCCAAAACTTAGTGGCATAAAACAAAAAACGTTTTATTATATTTCATGATTTTGTAGGTCAGGACTTTGGGCAGGGCTTGGATGGGTGATTCTGTCACTGCGTGTGGCATCAACTAAGGTCACTCAGTTGATTTGAGAGATGAGATGGTTTTAGAGATCCAAGATATGTTGCTCAAATGTCTGCTGACTTGGTAAGGATGGCTGGAGGTTAGGTTCCATTGCAACTGTCAACTAGAACTGTCTTATAAGGACAGCTCAGGTCTCCCCAAAAGAGCGTTCTAAGGGGACCAGATGGAAGTTGCAAGGCTTATTATGATCTAGGTCTTGAAGGCCCAAAATGTTACTTCCACTTTGTTCTATTGCTTAGGCAAGTCCCTAAAGCCAGCCCATATCAAACAAAGGGAATTAGATTTCATGTTTCAATGGAAAGAATAACAAAGAATTTGTGGTCATCTTTAATCTACCACACTTATTATTCTAAGGTGACCTTTTTTAAAAAAAAGGATCATCATCAATTTGTGGATTTAAATATATTTGATGTGCTTCAGTCCACTGCAGGTATTATTTTTTAATTGACCCTCAAATTTTCTTTCCTTTGGCTAATATGAGCCTCCTCAAGTTGACTTCTGAATCCTTTAGACCTGACCCTAACAGCATTTGATCGCTTCCTTGTTATGTAGTATGGCAAAATGTTTCAGGCTTCCTTTTGCACATTTTTTCCATAACGCTAATCCACTCTAGGATTAGGCCATTTATTCAAGAAGCCCCAGTATCTTTTAGTGGGAAATAGTATTTTAAGACCACCAAAAGGATTGTGAAAACAATTAAGGAAATTATTTTTGCACATGCTTTCCCCATTTCCTTCATTTAAAAAAAATAGTTGTTCTGTATCTATATTGTCAAAGCGTATAGCCATTACATACATTTTAACCTTCCCTTTTAACTTTTATTTGATCATAGTTCTAAAAATAAATATAAAGATATTTAACTGTACAAATATTTCACTATATAATTTTAATGCCACAAGAGGAGGCGAGTTCAGGAGTCTCCTTTGTTGCCATCTTGAACCAGAATTCCCAGAAGTCTTTTATTAAGTGTTTATGTTTATTAATGATTTTACTGATTGGTTTTGGAAATTTGAATAACAAATTGTTTCTGATGAATACTTAATTTGAAACAGCACAAAAAACAAGCATGGAAAAATAAAAACATTTTGTAAAGAAGCAAGATATTTAACATTTAAAAGGGAAATTCTAAAACATTAGTTTCAAAATCTGTGTGTCATAATCCCTGTGCCCTTCCCCTGAAGAATCAGAGTCAGGGGGGTAGAGTGGGTAGATCCTGTTAGACTCTTTAGGTTTAAAACACTCTTCAGGTGATTTGGGTGCTTTGCCATGTTTGAAACCACAGGCCCAAAGTTCATAATATCAATCTTCAATAATTGATAACTCCCATCTCTGTATCAAGTAATATAATCAAAACCACATTTCTTTAATTCTTCATTTAAATGCTTTAAAAGCTGCATACTTTAGTGTTGGGAATTCAGTTTTTATCATAGTAAGTGAAATTTATTAAGTATGTAACTTGACTTTTTGGATGTAAAGACAATCATTTTATGTTTAAATAATTCAAACAGTGGTTTTAACCTGAGTGAAATATGAAGTGATTGATGTAAAACAAACCTCCTCTTCACCTTGCACTTCACAGGGTGTGCCGGGTACCCTTTGGATCCATTGTCCACTTCCCTGCAACCTGTAACTCAGGGGCTGGTTTCTGGACCGCTCAGTGGGCTCCTTAGTTCTCTGGCTTCCAGTTCAGTTGAAGCACTGGAAGGCCCTGGTGGGAGATCAGGCAGGTGGAAGCAGAATGAAGACAGAATGTTTCCCTGCCGGCTTGGTCGCAGTAGATTGACTGTGCTCCTTGGACAAAGACCACAGCTCCTATACTCTCAGGGTCTTGGCCTTCCCCTACCCTCTTAGGTTCAGCAGTGGACTCGGCTCCACTTATCACAGAGTACTGAAGCATTTCCTTAAACCCTGCCCTTAGTCCCTTTATTAAACTCTTTCTCAAATTGGTCAGTTTTGGGGCGCCTGGGTGGCGCAGTCGGTTAAGCGTCCGACTTCAGCCAGGTCACGATCTCGCGGTCCGTGAGTTCGAGCCCCGCGTCAGGCTCTGGGCTGATGGCTCAGAGCCTGGAGCCTGTTTCCGATTCTGTGTCTCCCTCTCTCTCTGCCCCTCCCCCGTTCATGCTCTGTCTCTCTCTGTCCCAAAAAAAAAAAATAAATAAACGTTGAAAAAAAAAAATTATAAAAAAAAAAAAAATTGGTCAGTTTTCACTTACCATCTGTTTCTTACCTATCCTGACTGAACCACAGCTCATCATGGCACAGGAGTTCAGTCCAGGTGAATTAACTTCCTCTTAAAGGAAAGGCCTTTTGTAAATGTTGGGCCATTTCTAGTACTGTCCTGTAGCTGGGAAATGAGTTCTTCCTTCTCCTTCCACTGAAGCGAGTGCATTTACCCATCGTATTTCCTATTTGTTGTTCCCGGAACCAGCCATGCTATTCCAAGCCTTCACGTCATCACATATTCCTGCTGCCCCATCATCATCAGGTAGTCTTTTATAGTAGATATTTTGACATTAAGAATTGAGATTAAAATGTTTTTTCAAAAAGCTATTTTAAAGAATAATTACAGAGGGCCTTGATTCATAGAATGAGAATAAAGAGGTGAATGATAAAGTTCCTTTCCTCATGAAGCTTACATGCTACTGGAGGTATATTAAAAAGGTAAGCACACACAAAAAAAGTGATTCAGATAGTGCTAAATTCAATGAAAAAAAGATGAAATAGGGAAATTTACAGATAGTAACTGGGGTTTAGGGGACAGTTATTTTAGATGGAGAAGCCTAACAGGTAGATATTCTGTGCTATTGTCTGAAATAAGATCAATATTCTTAACATACCTGGTACATAAGTAGCAGACCTGATTTTTGTTTGGAAAACTAAGCTTCTGATTTGCCTTATGCCCAGAGGGTGGGCCGCTCAAACTTCTTACTGGTAGAAGTTGCAGGTTAATATTTTTGTGGAAAGCTACCTTGGATCTGGGGACTACTTGATTACCACTTCAGGTTTGCAGTTTTGAGTACTAGCAAGGAAGAAGTGACTTCGGCTTGGAAAATGTGGAGGACGAGCCAGATTTGCCATCTACTTCTACCTAAATGAATTAATTCTGATAAAGCTGCCTGCTTGTGCTTCCAAGACTCAGGACAACCATTAGAATATATGGTACTGTTTTGCTCTCTTAGAAAAAGGTGCCTCTCAAGGGTGATAAATTAGAAGATTCCAAGGCACTTCTGCACTTAGCAGAAGGAAAGCTGGCTTTCAGCTGCCACTTGCTTTCTTTGTTATGAATCTTTGTGCAGCTCAACTCTGTGTTACATCCTCAGTTAATTACATGGAGCTACTTACCATATACCTGAGTATACATTAAAGATACTTAATTTACTAGGAGAAGCAGTGTTTCTAGAGGATATTATTTTTGAAAAACTTTATTTAAGGTGCACTTTGTTTTTCTACCGTTCTTATGTATTTTTGCACTAATATTATAAATGATTTTGAATACGCTTCACACTACAGGCAAAGTAATCCTGCCTAATAGCTCTTGGACTATTTATTTCGTATGGCAGCCAATCCATGTTTCTATTATACAGTTATAAAAATTATATTAATGTAATGTTTTAAGCTTTATGAAAAGAATTATATCATATAGTATGTTTTACATAGATGTAATTAGATCATAGATTTAATTAGAGCAAAGTCAATCTACTGTAATTAATCTAGATGTATTACAATCTAGAGCTGTGCTGTCCAATATAGTAGCCACTAGCCACCTGTGGTATGAGCTGTTGCTCATGCAAATTGAGCTGTGCTGTAAGAGTAAAATAAACAGGATTTTAAAGACTTTATACAAAAAAAGAATGTAAAATATCTGCTTAATAATTTTCACTTACGAAATGATAGTATTTTGCATATATTGTATTAAATGTGATATGTTATTAAAATGCATTTCCATGCTTTTTTTTATTATTATGGCTACTAGAAAATTACAAATGACATATATGACTCACGGTTGTAATTCATTATATATCTATTGCAGAACATTGGTCTAAAATGTGTACCTTTTAATTATTATTTTAATAATTCTTGGATCCTCTGTGAACTGTGATGGCTCTCAATCTTTTCTCATTTGTGATTTTTTTTTCCCTTGGCAAGATTTACTGACTTGATTTATTCAGTTACTTTGTGTTGAAACACTCTGACACCTGGCAGGTTATGGTAATAGTTCTTAATCATGGTTGTTTTATAATCTTGTATGGAGATCAAAAATGAACAAAGATTGGGCTCAGTTGGTTAAGCGGCTGACTTCAGCTCAGGTCATGATTTCGCAGTCTGTGGGTTTGAGCCCTGCGTCGGGCTCTATGCTGACAGCTCAGAGCCTGGAGCCTGCTTCAGATTCTGTGTCTCCCTCTCTCTCTTGCCCTCCCCTGCTTGCTCTCTGTGTCTCTCTCTCTCAAAAAGAATAAACATTAAAAAAAATAAAATAAATAAAGATTGCCTTAAACCACCCCTGCAATTTCTGATTCACAAGGTTTTCAGGTGGGTAAGAGGAGGAGTGGTCCAATTCATTCTTCCTTCCTTCCTTCCTCCCTCCCTCCCTCCCTCCCTCCCTCCCTCCCTTCCTCCCTCCCTTCCTTCCTTCCTTCCCTCCCTCCCTCGCTTCTTTCTTTCTTTCTTTCTTTCTTTCTTTCTTTCTTTCTTTCAGCCTAGGTCAGTACCTTTGCATTTACTAATACCAGAGTGAAGTTTTGGATCTTTCTGTGAAGATTTATAATTAGGTACCTGTCAACTGTCAGATATCATAGGCAGGTAACCAATGACATCTCTATGGTGACAGACGAGCTTTGCATTTTTGAGTCTGTTGAATAATGTAGATCTTTTGAGGTGGTTCCATCTTCTCATTGGAGTGTAGAGGTACACTTTTTACTGCAAAAGCAGGAGGTAAAGAAATTTAGTCCTGCCTCATCCCCTCCCCAGATCCCGTAGCTTTCCTTAGGTAATACTTGATTGAGACACATGACCCAGTGTATGATGACAGTAGTTTCCTACCTATGTGTTATTAGAAAGTGGTGGCTAACGTATGAAAAATGACACGGCCACTGGGAGAAATATGTATTTGTATGGACTGCGTTAATCTTGCAAAATCTAAATGTGTTACTGTTTCTCATGAGTTCTCAGGAGACAGCATTTTTCCTGAAGGTTTTCCTTGGCTTCCTTTCAGATATTATGTTGAGGGAGGAATGGAAGTAGTGGTCATTTTTCAAAAGAGCCTAAATAGATACACAAATGTTGTAAACAATGGAAGAACTTTGCGGATGGACCTGGAAAGAAGTTTTTAATGAGTAATTTTCTGTCTAAAATATAAAAAGAGTCCTCATTCTCTGGGCAATTATAGTGAGTTCACATTAATTTTAAAATTTGCTTTTTTTTTCTTCCTAAAAATATGGCCAAACCTACACACACACACACACACACACACACACACATACGTATATATAATACCTTGGAAATGATGTGAAATCCAACACCTACAATTCTGTGCTATTAATACAGTTTTACTCTTTTCTCTAATAAGCCTGATAAAGATAACTTGAAACCTGGCATTGAATGGGTGATGGTACGTTGAAAACCATATCTACTTTGCATGAAATTCAAGAAAGGTTTTGCTTTCTGTCACCACATATGGATATTGATAAAGCACTTTTGTTTTCTAAGAGAAAAACAAATCAAAAGCACAAAATTGCTTTTGATTTTTAATCAGTGGTAACTTCTTTACTGCCCCATTTCAAAGCTCCGCTGGTACTGATTTAATAGTTCTTGTTATGTTACATATTTTCTGTTTTTCTGGAATGATTGAACTGTTTGATAAATAATTACTTAGCAGTCATTCGTTTTTGCATTACCATCTGGGATTAGTGAGACCAGAGCCTCCTGCTTTGCCTCTTAGCAAAGTTCTAGCAATGGACCATAGTTTGCTCTTTGCTAACATTGCCACTTTAGGTCATGTTTTTCTTATTGCTCCCATCCTTCTGACTTTGTTCTGGTTTCACAGAAGTTGATTAGTATCAGTTATCCTGAGTTAGGGCACAAAATGTACACTTCAAAACATGCCTCGGTTGCCTGAACTAAGTGTCTTATTTGCATGTTTCAAGGGTCTGGACTTGACAGCCAGGCTTCATTTCCTCTAGCCTGCAGTGTACTCTTCTTAATCTCACGTGAATTGATTTCAAGATTGGTTTAGAGTTAATACAATCCCACCAGTGTGCATTTCTTTAGTCTCAATGCCTTCCAAATCCTTTCAACGTTTATTTATTTTTGGGACAGAGAGAGACAGAGCATGAACGGGGGAGGGGCAGAGAGAGAGGGAGACACAGAATCGGAAACAGGCTCCAGGCTCTGAGCCATCAGCCCAGAGCCTGATGCGGGGCTCGAACTCACGGACCGTGAGATCGTGACCTGGCTGAAGTCGGACGCTTAACCGACTGCGCCACCCAGGCGCCCCTCAATGCCTTCCAAATCCTTTGACTCGTTCTGACTTTTAGAAGTTATTGAAGTCTTGGAAGGAAGACTCTGGTTAAATTATTTCATAGTTCCTGTACGAGAGATTTCTTTGTGATTAGTGCAACTCAGTAGTTGCTTAGAGGCTTTTGAACTGTAATGTCTTAAAACAAACTATAATAAGGCCAAATGTTCCGGATACCCCTGTCCTCTTTGGCTCCTATTTAAGACAGACCCAGGGAATATTTGGGGGAATAGAAACCAGGGGTGTTGCAGGGGGCAGAAGTAGTTCAACATTTGCAGCTGCCTTCAACAGGCCAATACACTTTCAGTTGTTTTCTTGTTTCTGCTGGGATGTAAGAATCCCCTATCCTGTACAATCTGATGATAGAACTTCTAATTAGTGGGATGGGGGTAAGAGGAGTAAATGTAGATAATAATTACGAATATGTAGAGACTTTAAGAAATCAAAATAATATCTACTTCCTGGAAACTTGATCAGAGAATGCCCTGCAACAGGTTTTACTTTACAAGCTGTTTGCACTTCGATATCAATTTCAAAGTATCTCTAACAGATATTTCAGGATTTGCCATTATTATTAAAATGATTGTATGGAGGAATATCTAACAAGGTTTTCAAATCCTTTTCTGTTCCAAATGCATGCATATTGAGAGAGAGTCCAATTCAGTTAAAAATGCCATTTTGAAGCTATTTTACCCTCCTCTTTCTCTAACTACCAGCATCCTGCAAAACAATCACATCCCTCTTTGGGGTAAAAGGTGGATAGGGCCAGTATATGCCCTAGTCTCTATGATTGAGGAAGAACAAACCTGGTTAATGTGACTAGACAGGCAATTATGCTCTAGCCTTCCTGGTCATAGCACCAGATCTGGGAAAAACAGACAGCTTCTCTTGAGAGGTAGTGTAGCATGATGAGGAGCAAGGACTCTGGAGCCAGTCTGCTTTGTTAGAGCTCTGCTACCTACTAGCTGTGACTTTTTTTGCAAATTACTCAACATTATAAAAATATTTTTGCTGCCTCTTTTGCAAAATGAGGATTATAATATACCTAACTAGCAGGGTTGTTGTGGGGATTAAACAAGTTAATTTGTGTAAAGAGCTTGGAACAGGTCCTGGCACAAAATAATCCCTCGAAAAGGTAATAATTAGTGTTGTTTTTAGATATTGAAATGAGAAGCATTGGTAATTAAGTATCAGCATAACCATCTTTAGCATATTTCCAAGTACTAGTAGACAGTGTAATCCCTATAACTCCTCCATCATCCAGAGGGGGAAGATCATTTCATAGATCTAGAAGGGAGGAATTGTGACTCTTTAAAAACTCCGAGTGAGTCAATCACAGAGCCAGATAGAGAACCCAGGTTTCCTAATTCCCAGTCAGGTGCTGGACCATGATCAGGATGAATGATGTTGAACAATGGCTTAGCTGTTCAGAGTCTGACCTTCCAGGTCCAAATGGAGACTCCAAAACAAACAAACACGAGTTCTTGTTTTTGTTACCCTGGGGTGGAAACTGCTTGAGACTTTGGGGAATTAAACTCATTACTTTGAGTCTCTGAATGTCTTGGGGTTTCTTCAAACTGAGTTCCTGTCATTATTTTGTGGTTCTCGATGAAACCTACTCTTTTCGCTTTCCAATTCTGAAATATTAGTGAAGTTTTTCCCGGCAGTTTGTCTTTTCATTCAACTGTACGTGTTCTCACAGGCTCCCTTAAATGATGGAAAGTAATCATTAAAAAAATAATTACAATAATATTATAGAACCCATTAATTCTATGACGATTCCCAGAGATCTCTCCTTCATAACTGTAGTAATTTTAAATGCACCTATGTTACACCACGTACGTTCATGTTCCCTAGGAATTCCCAGTATAGAGATTTGATTATTTAGTCTCTCTTCTTTAGATAACTGCATACACAGAAATGTTTGTGAATTTTAGAACCATGTAACTTCAGATTTGAAAGGGGTCTTTGGAGGTCTCACACACAAGTGGTTTTTAAGTTGTGCTCCACTGAATTCTTGGCACTTTAGAATCAGCATGTTCTGGGGCGAAGGGAGTAGGGAACAAGAGTGTCTCCCTTTTTCATTTCCCCAAACATTTAAAAATGTTTTATATATTGGTCATCTCCATAATATTTACTTTAAAGAAATAAAAGTTTTTTCAGTTAGAATAATGTTTGGGAAATGTTGATCTAGACCAGTTTTCTCATTTTGCCCAGTAGACAACAAATGCAAGTAAACACCTTAATCTTTAGATTTTGGGATTTTGCCACAAATTAAAAAACCAGAAAAGTTGGAGATCACGTCTTAGTTTAAGTCAAGACAGGTTTAGGAGAACATTCATATTCATTCATATTCGTAATCGTAATCTTTCAGTATTCATTATGCAGTTTTATGTTTTACCTTTCTTTCTTTACAAGTCTGAAGTCTTTCTAGGTTTTTAGTGCTTCATGACTGTACCTACTTTAAGAAAGCCCAATATTGTACATAGGCACTCAAGTTTCTAAAACTAAGAACAATGATTAGTCACTTTATACAAAAGCAGTGTTCCTATAAATGATGAGGCATAGGTTCCAATGGGATTTCTAAAATCTGCTTACTTGTAATCTTTAATAATCTTCTTTATGTTATCTATCAAAGTATGTATGCCTGTATTGAAATTTCTGTGAATAGGTAAGTGTATCTTTAGTTTAAACATTTATTTATTTTTGAGACAGAGAGAGACAGAGCATGAACAGGGGAGGGTCAGAGAGAGAGGGAGACACAGAATCTGAAACAGGCTCCAGGCTCTGAGCTGTCAGCACAGAGCCCGAAGCGGGGCTCGAACTCACGGACCGTGAGATCATGACCTGAGCCGATGTCGGACGCTTAACCGACCAAGCCACCCAGGCGCCCCTCTTTAGTTTAAAATAATAACCTACTATTGGTTTTCTGAAAGAAACATACTTAAATTTGCATTTAAATAAGAAAAGCAAACATTTTCTATTTTTGTTTTCATTTTTTTTAATATTGGGAAACTACAATTATAAGGTTATAAAAAAAGAAAAGCCAAACACTTTATTAAAATTTTTTAATGTTTATTTTTAATTTTTACTTTTTTGAGGGCGGGGGGGAGAGGGGGAGCGGGGGAGGGGCAGAGAGAGGGCAAGACACAGAATCTGAAGCAGGTTCCAGGCTCTGAGCTGTCAGCACAGAGCCCAAAGCGGGGCTCGAACCCACAGACTGCGGGATCATGACCTGAGCCAAAGTTGGACGCTTAACCAACTGAGCCACCTAGGTGCCCTGAAAAGCCAAACACTTTGTTTAAAATATAATTAATAATAAAATGAGAAAAATTGCCTTTAATCCTTGGCTGATGTTTCTTTATATATTTTTATTCACACCTCTATCTACCAAGTGTCTGCTATATGCTATACTTTGTTTTTAGCACTGGTGATGTAATGGAAAGCAAGGCATGGTTCCTGTCCTCAAAAAGCTTGTATTGTGGAAAAGGAGACAGGCAAATGAATAAGCAATTACGATAAAGGGTGATAAGTACTGTAGTCTGGGTGTAAGAACAGGGAATTTTCAGAACACATAGGAGGGGCACTGTGTTTTCTATGTAAGGGATAGAACCTAGCCAGGGGAAACTTCCTGGAAACGAGACCTCAAAGGCAAGTACCAAAGGCAGTTGGGAAGGAGTTTAAGAGGATCAAAAATTCATGTTAGGTAGAACAAATGACAGTGAGGGGTGAGGGGGGCACACAGGGGGTTGCAGGTAACTCTGAATGATTAGCGCTCATACTGGAATGTAGGGGGAGTGGAAAGAGGTTTATCTTGAAGCGTCTCTTACGCCATGCTAAAGAGTTAGGCCTTATCCTGGAAAATTCTTTAAGAATTTAGGCAGAAAAGATTTACTTCGATTTGTGGTTTTACAGGATCATTGGCCAGGATATGGAGAATGAATTAGGGGAAGGTACAACTGGATAGTTGCGTAAGGTGAGAGGGGTGTGGAGTTGGTCTGAACCAAGGTGAAGAGTAGAGAGGGAGAGAAGTGGATGTGTTTAAGTAATATTAAGAAGGAGGAAACAACAAGACTTAAGTTGTATTTATGGTTAAAAGTGGGGAGGGTTGGAGAATGTCTGCAGTGTCCTAACTTCGTCTGTGGGTGGCTAGTTCATCAGTTTCCTGGAATAAGGAATTAGAAAGGGAGCAGGATTTGGAAGATGGAGTGATGCCATCAGCCCTGAATGTATTGGATTTGGATTTCCATTGGTTAAGCAAGTGGAGATGTCTTGTAAGAAGTGTAATATATGAGTCTGGAGTGCTGGCGAAGTATCGGATCTGGTGGTACAGAGTTGGTATTCTCTGGCATGTTAGGAGGAAATTGAATCTGTAAAGGGAAACAAAAGGGACGAGTAGCCTGGTATTGTGGACCCATTGTTATAGAAGACAAATTCACACATGCCTTGGTTTGGAAACTTTTCAAGCCTATGGGAACAAAACTTTTATAAATTATTTTTTTAAGTTCACTGAAGAAATTAGTATGTTAATGAATCTTGTCGTGTAAATAATGCTATTAAAATAACAATTAAGGGGTACCTGGGTGGCTCAATCCGTTAAGCGTCCCACTTAAGTTCAAATGGTTTGTGGTTTGTGAGTTGGAGCCCCGCATTGTGTGCTGTGCTGACAGCTCGGAGCCTGGAGCCTGCTTCAGATTCTGTGTCTCCCTTTCTCTCTGCCCCTCCCCCCGCTCACAATCTGTGTCTCTCTCTCTCTCTCAAAAATAAGCAAACATTAAAAAAAATTAAAAATAAAATAAAATAACAATTAATATGCCCCTAAATTTATCTTTTTAAGAAAAAATTTTAGAAATTCAATTTTCTTAAATTATATCTAAACCTTATTTCTGTAAGGAGTTAGAAAATGTACCTGGAATTCAAGCTACATTGTTGTTTTCTATTTTAAAAAAGAAACTTCAAAAAAAATGAGAGGCTAAGAAATTCCTTTAAAGACATCCTTGGGAAATGGTAAAATTAAGTTTGTTTTTATTTCATTTGTAAGGTTCTCTACCTAGAAGAAATTGGAGGGCATTTTGGAAGCAAGCTTTGTGATATCAAGCATAAGAATTTTTTTCCCTCAACATAACTTAATATTTTTGCTGTTCTTGGAAATCGGAACAGACAGTTTGCTATGTCCCGAACTCAGCTTCCAGCTAGCCATGTGGCAGCTGAAGCAAAAAATTTCACGTTCTGCACTCTATTTGCTCGCCAGCTTTAAAAACATATCAACAAACTGTGAGTATCGAATTCACATGTCTGTTTTTCTATGGCAAGTAAAGGTTACCCTTTAATGTATTAAGGGGGAGAGATCACGGAGGAAAAAAGTTACAAGGGAAGCACTTTCCCTAGCAGAAATTGCATAAATCACAGCTTCTCCGCTTGATGTGGTGAGAAAAATGAGGATTGATTCACTGAAGTTTTCCTGACCTCCTTACACTCATTTACCTCTAGTTAATCTAGTTTAAAGATAGAATAATATTTACAATCTGTAGATTTAATTTGGATTAGGAAGGCTTTCCTCGTTTTGGTGGGGGTATTATTGAGAGAATTGAGATTCTTAGTCACTTAAGCAAAAATGTATCCAAGTTGTCACCTGCTAAATTCTGCATGATGTTAAAAAGCCCACAAAACTGATGTTCAGTGTGTTGTCTTAATTTTTATTTCGTTGTATATTTAAACCCACTGCTGGCTTGACTGTCATGGGTTCTGCTAAAGTTTTATTACTGAATTTGAAGCTGGAAGCACTTTTCTCTTTTATATATTTAGTTAAATTTCAGAAAATTCTGTAACTAGCAATTGCTGCTCCTACTTGACAGAAATAGATCAGATCTGTGTGGTGGTGATAACTCACGTCCTAACACTCACAAACTGATTATTTTAGCATTTTATTTTATCGTATGTTATTTTTTAAAAAATATTTTACTGTTTATTTTTGAGAGAGAGACACACAGAATGTGAACAGGGAGCGGCAGAGAGAGAGACACAGACTCTAAAGCGGGTTCCAGGCTCTGAGCTGTCAGCACAGAGCCCAACACGGGGTTCGTTTGAAACCCCTGGACCGAACCGTGAAATCATGACCTGAGCCCGATGTTGGCCACCCGGGCACCCCTATTTTAGTATTTTAGACACATGGATTGGTTTCTTAGGAATAGCTAGTTATAGACCTGGACTGACCATATTTTCAATTTGCAAATCTTAAAATAATGAATAAATTTTGAACCCCTTCTTGGCCAGAGATACTGAGTTACTGAAAAGTTTAAAGCAAAGGCCCTTTCTTCAGGAATTTACAAACTAATTAAGAAGCAAAAATAAATATGTAAGATCCATGAACTAAAATTTCCCCACAAAGGCAGTGTTTCCAAGAGCTGCTTTTTAAGCCTTTTGCCCTTTTTTTTTTCATTCTCTATCCTTTTCCTCCCTCAGACCTGTAGATATAAGAAAAAGTACATTTCCATCTCTGAACTTCTGCATAATCTAACCCATGTTTATATCTATCTAAGTTCTGGACTTTTCCCTTTGAATGTCCCACACAACCTTGAACTCAAAATATTAGAATGAATTTATCTTTCCCAGCTCTACTTTCACTTCTCGATCCATTGTCTATTTACCTAGTTGCTTAAGCCTTAAATATGGGAATCTACTTGACTCTCTGCACATATTCAATGAGTCAGTGAGTACTTAGAATTCTATTTCCTCTGTCTCTATCACTTTCCTTCTGGTCTGTCCACTTCCCCCAGTCTCTAAATCTACCATCTGAGCCTAAGTCGTTGTCCCCCTTCCTTTGGGTTACTTTGCTCACCTTTTAATTGGTCTTCCTATCTCTGGTCATCTTTCAATTCATTCTGCACAGTCAAAAGTAAATTTAATCATGTCATTCAATTGCTGTTCAAGTGCCTTTAATAAGTCTCAAGATATAATTTAAGCTTCTTACCCAGCATAAAAGGTCCTTCTCACTAGCTTCACCGACCCCCACCATGCCAGGCATATACAATTACTCATAGTTCTTTGACCTCATCATGTAACAAACTATTGTACATCCACCAAAATCCACCTCAAGCACTAGTTCCTCCAAGAGGTTTTGTTGAACTTTGCTCCTTGTCTGATTTGTGTGGCCTTAGCTGGGGTTTCAAAAACCTATCAGACTTTACTGTAATCTTTAAGTTACCTATCTATCTTTATAAAGACACCTTAGATTAGATAGATTAGATCATTGAGGGCTGGGACCTAGCCTTTAGTGCTTGTATATTACAGTGTCTAGAAGAGTACCTGACACAAGGAAGAGGCCCAATAAGTCTTTCTCAGATAGACACTGGATCTATACACTGGAATACTACTCAGCCAAAAAAACCAAACATACTAATGATACATTCAACAACGTGAATAAATCTCCAAATAATTATGCGAGTAAAAGAAACCAGACCAAAAAAAAAAAAAAAAAGCACATACTAAATGACTCCACTTATGTAAACTTCTGAAAAATGCAAATTGATCTATCATGACAGAAAGCAGATTAGTGATTGCCTAGGGAAAGGCAGAAATGGGAGGGAAGGATAACTAGGGGGGGCGAAGACACTTCTGGGGTTGATGACTATGTTCATTAGTACCTTGAATTGTGCTGATGGTTTCACTGGTGTATACAAATGTCAAAAGTTATCAAGTTGTACATTTTTAAATATACAGTTTATTGCATGTCCATTATACCTTAGTTAAAAATAGTGCCAATAAGGAGGAATGAATGCATCACTGAAAGCCTTTAAACTATACTGGGACATGCTGTTGGAGACTCAGGCAAAGAGGCAAGATCATATCTACTAATAACCATGTGCTTTGATGGTGGCATCTCACAGGGTTCTTGGGCTGATGGTTCCCATCCCCTACCTTACCATCACTGTACCTCCCTGATGACTACTTAGCAACTATCCCCTGCTTCTAAGGCAGTGTCAGATTCAACTGTTTGGGGTATTGGAAATAACTAAAACTTTGGATCATGGGATTATGGATTATATTCTAGAAGAAGCAAGGAGGGGCTTAAGGAAGGGCATACCCCTTGTCCCTGTGGTGGTGGAAGAGGTAAGGGAGGTGTATGAATGACAGTAATGCTAGGAGACCCAGACCACTTTGGGGGCACAGGACCCCTGGCATCTGTGAATCTTGAGACAGGGGAATCTTTGTATTAAGGAAAATGGGAAGGCAGATATTCTACTAGTCTCTAAGAAAAGTTCCCCAAACAATTAAATCAAGTTCACGCTATAGTCTGTAAGACCAGAATTAAATGCGACGCAATTTTAGGGCCAAGGAAACTATTCTATACCCTCCCCTCCTGCAACATTCTTCTCACTTTCTGAATATTCTCTAAAATCTTCTCTGAGGACATTCTTTTATTTCATAATAGGAAATAAGACTAGTAAAATTCTCAAAAGAGTGAATACATTTGTAATAATTAAGTTCAGTTAAAGGATAAATGGCATTACATGTTGCTGTTTTCATTTGGAGATGTTAAAAATTAAGAAGACACATAATATCTGGGTTTGAGAAAGGAGAGTTCTCTCACATACACTGAATGCTGTGAAGACACTTTTCAGATGTTATAATTTTGCCAGTTTTATTATTATTTATTTTTTTGTACTGAAAGATAGAGGGTGGATACCCTATGTCATGTCAGAAATCTTGAGTTCAGTGGATGGGCCTAATGTACTTAGATAACAAAAGACAGGGAATGGTTATTGTGGTATGCTTAGCTATCACAGACCACAGAGCATGACAGCCCAAAAAGCAATCTCAGACTTCAGTTAGGTAGCCATATTTCTTGATTTTTCTCCATGTAATGTAGTGAACACTGAACTGACAACTCTAGAAAAACACAAAAAGTAATTGATTATAAGACCATTCCATACTCACAAGGAGCTTTAAGCTTAAATAAAGACAAGGAGATATATGCAAATGAAATAAGAAGAGAATAGACACAAAAGAATCATAGGAAAAATATAAACATCTGCAAAATGTGGAAACATCTTCCTAAGTGATTTCTCCTGTCAGTGTGCAAACAGGATTGTTGAAGTGATTTGGTTGAGCAGAGCCATATGGGGTTAGTTTGGGAGATGATTCCTGGCAGCATTCTGAAGGAGGAGGGACAAGATTTGACATATATGATCTGTGAAGACTTTTGGGCTGGGGGAATGTAGTTAGGAGCAAGAGACTCTAAAATTCTCTTGAAATGTGAAATATGACAAGAATCAGATACTGCTGAAATGTAAGCTAGAAATGTGTCAGGAGGATAGGATCAGAACACAAGCAAGAAAAAAAAAAGGGGAAAGAAATCATCAAAATCACCACTGGAGTCTGGTGAAAAAAAATTATTAAATAATAGGCCAAAGAAAAAGATGAATACAAGCATGAAAAAAGGGAGGAAAAAAAAAGAGATGGAACTCTAGTCTTAGTTAATAAGTTATTAAGCAATGGCTTCTTTCATAAGGAAGCAATGCTGGTGATTTTAGGCTTTCCTTATGTAGAAGATTCAGGTAAAACTCAGAATCAAGTTAACTGATCATTAGTAGAAGATCATGGTGATGGTTCATTGTAAGAATAACCAGAATTCAGAAATCCTGTCAAAAAAGGGGACCAAGAAGGGAATGTGTGCCAGGCTAATGAGCAAAATGACTCATCTGTTAGTAAAATACTTGAAATTTTTTAATTAGTTTTGTTTCACCAAGAACTCTGAAGCAAAGTTCCCCACAGCCCCCCATTCAACACTCAGCTCCCAGCCCCATTTCATCCTCTCCCCAACCCACTGCCCTCCCTTCTGCTTTGAGATTGTCTTTGGCTTCCAATCTGTTATGATGCATGTACCAGGGCACATTGTAAAATAATTTGATGTTCATTTATGGAGAGAGAAAACATTTTCTAAATCTTCTTTCCAGGCCACCTGTAAACCAGTGACAGGGCTAGCTAAGTAAACAGGAAAGCCAGCATCCTCTGCTTCAGAAACCAAACACTCACACAAGGACTGATTCTCTGGGTAGGTGGGTCAGTCATGTCTGAACATCTGCTTTTCTTAGCCTTTTCTCTCCTTTCCCCTCCCTTGATGTATAAAGTCCTTTCTTTATTCATGTGAGAAAATGTCCCTTTTATTAATAACGGAATTGCAGCAGATTTGGATGACTTGAGCTTTAAAATTTTGTAAAGTATGGGGAAGGGGTAGAAATAGAAACCAACTAGTTTCATTGATTAAAGGTCATGCCAAAGAATAAAGAGATCGATATTTTGGAAACTTTTTTAAACTAAGAAAATATGTTTTTTTAATTTTTTTAATGTTTATTTTTGAGAGAGAGAGAGAGAGAGCGCGCGCGCGCACACACACACACACACACACACGCGCGCGTGAGTGGGGGAGGGGCAGAGAGAGAAGGCGACACAGAATCCGAAGCAGGCCCCAGGCTCTGAGCTGTCAGCACGGAGCCCAACGTGGGGCTCAAACCCACGAACCGTGAGATCATGACCTGAGCCGAAGTCGGACACTTAACTGACTGAGCCACCCAGGCGCCCCAAGAAAATATTTTTAAAAGAAAAAACTATAAGAAAATATTTCATCTTGTTGGTAACCGTTGGATATATATGATAAAGGAGTTAACAGAGCAGGTGTATTTTAAAACTACCTGCAGCAATCAGAAAGGAAGGTGGAAATCCACAAATTGCATGGGAAGAGTGGACTTGAATCTCTGCCTTTCACTCCCTATTCCTGATCTGCAGTTACTTTTTGATTATAGTACAGCCTTGGCAGAAGAATCCAACTTGCTAAAAGTGTTCAAAAAAAAAAAACTCTGGCATTTCCTGTTGGTTGGAAGCTGTTTGGCTTTCTGCATTACTATTTAGTGTTATCATTGGCCAAGTACCTTTGCTGGGTAGGAAAATACTGGTGCAAATTTTACTGGCGAGGTGGGAGTAAAAGCCATAAAAATTCTCAATTTCCCTTTTAAAAACTTAACTCATTTGTCCAAGAGGAATGAATACAGAAGGACAAGAGATTTTAAACTTCCCGTACATCTGGGTACAGCAGTGTATTTTGACTCCAAGCACAATAAAACAACCTTACTTGCTGGTGGTATATGACATAATGACCCAAATATGTTTTTAAAAAATCATTTATTGCTGTACATAAACAGCAAAGTTAGCGCAAGGGATGATAAAATAACACGGGTAATTCTTCCTTTAGCTGGGAACCATTGGCGGCCCATTAGGATTCCAGATGTAGCTGTGTGTGCTTTTCCATTTGTTTTCCAATGTCTAGTGCTTATGCCCTTGGTACCTTGACGGTGCTTGTCAGGCATGTTGGCTTTTCAGCTTGAGGTCTTCCTTGGAGAAACACAGTGATCGGGCTCTGGGCTATAAAGCACACTATTGTCTTGGGCCCAGTTTGTTGAGAATATAAGACCCAGGGCAGCCTCCTGCCAAAGGTCAAATACCAGCTTGACCGAAGTTCCTCAAGTCAACACTGGACCTCCCCAGACAAGAGACACTTCAACTCTTCCTGAAGAAAAAGTGTTTTTATATTTTTATCACTCTATAATAATGGTGATTGTTATAGTACAAATAAGCTAAAATACATTTTGATAACGTATTTATTAGAGTTACTCTCATGAAAAATAGCTCACATAGCCAGAAGCTAATAGATGAATTAAATATATTTTTTCCAACGTTTTGGGCATTTAAAAAAGAAGCAATCTCTCTGTCCAAAAAACAGCCTAATAAGCAGTAGTGGAGGGTAGAGTTGTAAAACTGTGTAGATAGAATCATTGTATTTTAGACAGAAAAAGAAAGCAGCTAAAAATAGAACCATAGCTAATTTAGCGAACTCCCTGACTGCCAAAAATGCATGTCTGAAATCAGGTGGGTGTTTCTTTATGAGTCACTTAACCAAATGTAAAATTTATAGCCCAGTCTTATACAGACTCTAGCAAAGATTCAGAGCATCAGTTTATTACAGGGCTACTATTAAGGATGCTTAAAATTCCCCAGCTTTACACTCCTCACCCCAGGGGTCTAGCCTTAGCTAGTTATGATTGGGTCTGGCCCAAATGCTCCTATTAGACAGGGATTTAAGTATTCAACAATACAGTTAGACCCTTTCTGTTGAGCTGAATGCTCTTCCTCCTGGGGAGCTCAGCTCACCCCTCCTGTGTCCAACAACAGCAACTTCCCTTTGCTTCTTACCACTTTTCACCTGTGCCCTGGCTTAGCCAATCGAGGGAAATAATGCTTAAAGAAAACAAAATAAATAGCAGATGGCTGAGTGTACTCTGGGATGAATAAATTACAGCTGCAAAGGGGAAAAGTGAGTTGGTGGATGCACACTGCTGTATTTGTCGCTGACATACAGGATGCTCAGCACGCTGACCTCAACATGTACCAGGCCCACCACCATTAATCACTCCACATAATCTAAGCCAGAAATTTAAGGAGCCCAAGGGATTGGTGACTTCTTGGAGTGGAAGCCGAGAAAGCTAACGAGAGACAAAATACAAAGTGTAAAAGTGGCTCCAGATAAGATGGCAGTGGTTTCTCAGTGCCCAAGAAACTCAAGTGATTTTGGATAGACTTTATTTCATGTGGATTCAGATGTAGTGCAAGTGCAATCATCTGAAGAGCTACATGCATTATGGTAGGTTCATGCTCTTTAATAAATAAGATAATTATCCTCCCTGCCTCCCCATGATATCACAGTGCTATTCGGGAAGCTTTTCTAAATGGAACATGGGGTTCAGCCTTTTACAAATCAAACGGTTTATCAAATTCATCATCAAAATAAACCACGAAGCACCTGTAACACCAAGCTTCTTTGACAGATTTGGGATTTAAATGTAATTTTTATTAATCAAGAAAAAGTTTTTTTCATTTGAAAAGTTTGACACTCTCCCAATCTTTATCTATCCATCCATGGTACCTTCTACTCAGTCAGGCTACATCTTTTACAGGTATATTTCTAGACTGAGAGAGTAAAAATATATCTGTATCCAACAATATCCTCTGAATAGTTTCATCAAGAAAGAGTACAAAAATACAAGGGGGTTAGAAAACAAAAGGAGATAATAAATGTAGTTTCTTATAGATCCACTGACTAATTTTCTATCTGGTGTACCCACTTTCTTTTAGGTCCTGGTGTGTTGAATGTCAAGTGGATAGACTTCATTTCAGTTATTACACATCCGTTCTTTCTCCTTGTTGCTTAGTTGAGTTTTCCTCACAGCATCTTTTATGTGTTTCCTCAGAAAATACATTAAGATGAACACTTTAGGGTACAAGTAACCTAAATTTCCATCAATGGATGAATGGACAAAAAAAATGTAGTATATACATACAATGGTATATTATTCAGCCTTTAAAAAGGAAGAAAACCCTGGGGCGCCTGGGTGGCTCAGTCGGTTAAGTGTCTGACTTCAGCTCAGGTCGCGATCTCGCGGTCCGTGAGTTCGAGCCCCGTGTCAGGCTCTGGGCTGATGGCTCAGAGCCTGGAGCCTGCTTCCGATTCTGTGTCTCCCTTTCTCTCTGCTCCTGCCCCGTTCATGCTCTGTCTCTCTCTGTCTCAAAAATAAATAAAACGTTAAAAAAAAAATTAAAAAAAAAAAAAAGGAAGAAAACCCTGTCACATGCTACAGCATAGATGAATCTTGAGGTTGTTTTGCTAAGTAAAATAGCCAGTCACAAAAAGACAAATACTGTATGATTCCACTTACATAAGATATTCACAGTAGTCTAATTCACAGAAACAGAAAGTACGAGTTGCCAATGGCTGAATGAAGGGTTCAAAGGCCATTGTGTAATGGCCATAGAGCACCAGTTTTATAAGATGGAAAATTTCTGGAGATCCATGGCACAACAATGTGAATATACTTAACATTGTTGAACTGATTACTTAAAAATGGTTGATTGGAGCGTCTGGGTGGCTCAGTTGGTTGGGCATCCGACTTTGGCTTGGGTCATGATCTCATGGTTTGTGGGTTCCATCCCCACATCAGGCTCTGTGCTGACAGCTCAGAGCCTGGAGCCTGCTTCGGATTCTGTGTCTCCCCCTCTCTCTGCCCCTCCCCTGCTCATGCTCTGTCTCTCCCTGTCTCTCAATAATAAATAAACTTTAAAAAAATGGTTAAGATGGGGGGCACCTGGGTCGCTCAGTTGGTTAAGCACCCGACCATTGGTTTAGGCTCAGGTCATCTCGTGGTTCATGGGATTGAGCCCTGCATCAGGCTCTGTGCTGACAGTGCAGAGCCTATTTGGGATTCCCTCTCTCCCTTTCTCTCTACAACCCCCATGCTCTCTCTCTCTCCCAAAATAAATAAATAAACTTAAAAAAAATGGTTGAGATGGGTAATCTCACCTTGTGTAATTTTTTTTACACAATTAAAAAAAAAGACAAAGACGTTGGTTACATTCTCCTTTACCCTTTTACTCTTGATTAGAACATTCCACTGGTTGGTGTATGCTGGAATTTGGTAACTATTTAAGTTCTCCCAATAGGCAGTATGTAGACTGATTTTTTTTTTTAATTTTTTTTTCAACGTTTATTTATTTTTGGGACAGAGAGAGACAGAGCATGAACGGGGGAGGGGCAGAGAGAGAGGGAGACACAGAATCGGAAACAGGCTCCAGGCTCCGAGCCATCAGCCCAGAGCCTGACGCGGGGCTCGAACTCACGGACCTCGAGATCGTGACCTGGCTGAAGTCGGACGCTTAACCGACTGCGCCACCCAGGCGCCCCTAGACTGATTTTTTAAAGTAAACATTATGAAAAATTCTAAGTACTCACTGAATAAAAAACTATAATAAACCACGTATATCCATTACCAGTTACAGTTTTATAACAGTTACAATTACAATGAAATGACAAATACAATTATAAATTTGCCAATTTTGTTTCATCTATTTCTCCACCTTTTTGGGGGTGTATTTTAAAACAATGAACAGATTCATTTTTAATTATAGACTTAGCACTTGTTTCAGAAACTCAGAATGCATTGTTTAAAGATCCTGTCACATAAAAATAATATTTGTGATTGACATGCAGTGTTTTCTATAGTGCCTTAATTTCTTCAAATATAAAATTCAAATATATATACAGGGAAGATTATTGGTGGGGGGCACCTGGGTGGCTCAGTCAGTTAAGTGTCCGACTTTGGCTCAGGTCATGATCTCATGGCTTGTGAGTTCGAGCCCCGCATTGGGCTCTGTGTTGACAACTTGGAGCCTGAGCCTGCTTCTGATTCTGTCTCCCTATCTCTCTGCTCCTCTCCTGTTCACACTCTGTCTCTCCCTCTCTCTCAAAAATAAATAAACATTTTTTTAAGAAAAGGAAAGATTATGGGGAATGTCTGATTAGAGGATTAGGAATGTTGAATGGGAATGATTAAAAGCCTTATGACTGATTTGGTAATACTTAGGAAGTGCTAAACAGTAAAGAAATAAAATGTTTAATTTTAGGGATTGGGAACTCTTTAAAGAGAACATCTTTATCTCTTCTGGATACAATGTGAGATTAAAACTTTTGAAAAATGTGGTCGTTTTACCGCTAACGCCTAGAGAAGAAGAAAGGGCTAGTCTAGGCTCATCCACAGACATTGTGGCCTTGGATGAGTTGCTTAATCTTTCAAGGACTTAATCCCCTTATATATGAAATGATGGCTTTGGAAAGTATAGCTGCTAAGGTCCTTTCCAATTCAAGAATTCTATGATTTGAGAGTTGGAGTGAATATATTACTACAAAAGATTTCCGTAGATTGAATTCATGGCTGAATTAACTATAGTAAAGGCCCTACCTTTTGATATGGTTGCCATTATTCACAGATTATGGAAGCTGAGATATCCTCTCACATTTTAGCAAACATCATGTGAAGAGGTACTTCTGATACAAAATAATGTGTAATTTTGTATGGAACGGTTGCCAAGATGTTTTTGTAAGGTCTTCTATTAAAGTTTTATGGAAATTGACATGATATACAGTATTTTATATTTAATATTCATTTTTGTGTTCTAAATTTTAAAACAAAATGAAAAAATATGTATAATGAAATAATTTGAACTAAAGAATTGATTGGTTACTTTTAGCCAAGTCCTTTTAAAAAAAGGAATTTCATCATTACAAAATTTAGGAGGAAAAGGAAAAATGTGTGGGAAATACGCTTCTAAATGGTTGGCTGCAAGGGTGTAAAACTGTGTTGTATGAAACTGTTCATCTTAAGTACAAACGTTCTTCAGAGTGGTCTGTGTATTCCATCTATCTGATCTCACCTTGTCACCTTGTCTCTATATAAAGTGTCATTCCTTTAATATGCATGTGCAAAAAGGTTTGCTACCTTGGAAGGCTCTGGGTGGTTGGAACATGGCTCTGCATTAGTTTTGATAACACAGAAGAAGGTGAAGGAGGAGCAAAGAATGCCAATCTTTCAAAAATCTATTTCCTTTCAACAGCATCCTGCTCATTCTTAGGGTAAAGATAAATGGTTGAGGAAAGAAAGGAAGTAGCAAAGTACCATTTGGGGTGGATTATGACAAACAAAGAACTCCCTAATTGAGTAAATTCTTAAAAGCACAGTTGGATCAAGGTTCAAATCTCTAGTTACTCATGCTGAAATGTTGGATGGTTGATTCTATCTTTGGCCCCCGGTGCCAAATTTTGCTGCTGGGATTTAGAGACTGTTGACCAAACAAAAAATCCAGGACCTTGACCTGTATTCAACTTGACCAACTAGGAGTTTCTGTGGTTGTAGGAACACTTATCAAAAAATATACACTGAAGGTATGAGGTCATCAGTCTGTCACATCAGTCACCATGGGTGTCCATTTTCTGCCTTGTTGGTATGCCCTTTATGAAGCTGAGCACTAGGTCAGAAACATAATCTTCTAAGACCAACAAATTCATCACTGGTGCTAACTTCTTAGATTCTACTCGATTTATCCCTGGAATTTTGTCAAGAAGAAAGAGGAAAATCATAATATCTTAGGAGACCAATCCAGAAAAAATAGAAAAAAAAAGTAAATACAGGGCAAGACTTTTTCAGTGTGGATCTAGAAAACATTTGTTCTCAAGATGAAACTCATGAAGATATGACAAAAAAGGATTATTCAAGGGGTGACATCCCAGGTGGAGGAATATTAGGAGTAACAGAGCTAGAGACAGATCAGGGACTCAAGAGGAGTATTTGAGAGTAAGATTGATTTTCAGAGAGGGAGTTTCTCCTTTGAGCATAGAGATTACATCTGGAAGTACCGCTCTGACTCTACTGATGGAAACATGTCTACAGAGAACTGAATAGTTTGACCTTACACTTTGACTCAGCAATTAAAGATGCATTGCTTAAGTGACTCTAACTATGCTCTATTTTCTTTATAAATTCGACTTAATGACATTTGCCTATTCACTAAGATTTATGAAGTAACAACAGTAGGCTTTGTGTTTCTTGAAAGGAAAACACTGACTATGCAAAGTGGTGGGATTGTTCCTCTGTGTTACCCTCCTCAGATTGCAGACAGCTAAGAATGTAGACTGGCTTCTTGTGCCCTATCATTTTTGAAGATCTCAGTTAGTAGAATTTACATTAACTGTCTGAAAGGGAAAAATTAAACCTTTCTTTTAAATATTGCTTTTCACTGAGTTCCTCTCTAGTCCTTAGGCAAATTGTACACTGTTGATCTAGTTCCACAACACAGTTTTTGAATGGAAACCCCAGACGTGATATATTCTTCTATTTAAGGAATATTGACCCCAAAGAAGGATCATAATATGGAAACATTTTGGAGAAATAACACATGTAACTGTTGTTTCTCTTATTCTGATGTGCTGGCAAGCACTAGTTAGAATAATTGGCAAGGACTAGCAAGAAATTCTGTTTAGACTTAGGAAAACTACAAAACTATCCCACTGGAAAGGTAAATATGTCATGTCTTGCAGCCAGCAATAATAATTATAACAATAACAACTGAGACTTTTTCCTGGGCTTTACACCACCTAAGTAATTTTCTTTAAAATATTACTTTTCTGATGCAACCTTTTCCTTCTTCTCCTCTCTCCCTCTTTTTGTTGGGAACCAAATTCGACATACCTAAGTGAATTAAAATGCTCTAAAAATGTTAATTTATTGAAAAAAATGTTATTCTATATTTTAAATAGTTTGTGTTAGAAGATATTTTAATGTTATTGTTTATTCATGTATTTAAGTATCCTTCCAATAATATAATGGAGACAGCCTTGAAAATTAACAGTGGCTAAGACTTTCAGTCTTTGTTCTCTTCAAGAACTTAACATCTTGTGTCAGATAATAGTTTTAATTTTTTAACCACTTAAAAATAATTACTGAAGTATCATTAAAAAAAAAACAAAACACCAACCACCTACCATTGATTTGTCCTTTGTTATCATAGGCATGCTAAAGAAATAAAGTGCTCATATAAGAGCAGAATAGCATAAATGATGATGATAGAAGAATGAAAAGCCAAAGTCTACAGACAAGAAATGAAATTTGAAGTTTCATAAGTAATTTCAGTTACTCAGAATAGTGTTAAACATAGAAACCTCTTCCTCAAGAATGGCCCTTTACTATGATTCTTCATTGTAAGTTTTTTTTCCTTCTCAACCACTATTAGTTTGGCAACATTGCATTAAAGAGATAAAAAGATTGGGGCACCTGGATGGCTCAGTCGGTTAAGCATCTGACTCTTGATTTCAACTCAGGTCATGATCTCATGGTTCGTGAGATCAAGCCCCATGTTGGGCCTTGTGCTGATAGCATAGAGTCTGCTTGGGATTCTCTGTCTCCTCTCTCTCTCTCTCTCTCTCTCTCTCTCTCTCTGTCAAAAGGAATAAAGAAACATTTAAAAATATATCAAAAGATTTACACTATTAAAACATTTCAAAAAGATAAGAAGATTTGGGTTACTCTTCATAAGAAAATCTCTATACAAAAAAAAGGTCTTTAAAGTTATTTAGGATTTGGGATATAATATACCACTCCAGTAAAACTTGAAAAAATTAGTGTTTTAAAGGGAAAATATTAAAACATTTTCTCAGGACAGATACTAAAGGTTATTACTATAATGTAATTATGTATTGTGTAATTATGTCTTGTAAGATTTAATCAATTGGCATTTGAAAAGGTTTATAGGTAAAGTTTTTAGAAGATTACGTTTCTGGAATTTTTTATACAGTGGAATTTCTGATGCTACAGTAAATTAAAAAGTTGGATGATTTTCATGTGATATCCTATTTCACTAATACAGAACAACCTTGAACCACACTAGAGCAATAATTACTTAACCTAAATCAGAGACCAAGCCAGGCCAAACAGCTGTTTTCATTTTGTTAGGAGATCCATTTGATTTACTCTTTTAGTCAGCTTTCATTACTGTAGAAGACAAAACTTCACTTGAGTTTTTAACCCTGAATTCTCTGCCTTGTTTGCTGCCTGCTATAAAATTGCATGGTTGAGCTGTCACGGCCGCTGAACACACTCCGGAGCTACCGTAGTACCGTGGGAGGCTCCACTTGAGCTTAGGAAAAGAGAAGCTTCACAAAAAGAGATAAAAACCTAGTTCCTTCCTATTGCCCTGAAAGAAAGAGAGAGAGAGAGAGAGAGAGAGAGAAAGAAAGAGAAAGGAAAGGAAGAGAGAGAGAGAGAGATAGAAGAAAGAAAGAAAGAAAGAAAGAAAGAAAAGGAAGAGAGAGAGAGAGAGAGAGAAAGACAGAAAGAAAGAAAGAAAAGGAAGAGAGAGATAGAAGAAAGAAAGAAAGAAAGAAAGAAAGAAAGAAAGAAAGAGGGAGAAAGAAAGAAAGAAAGAAAGAAAGAAAGAAAGAAAGAAAGAAAGAGAAAGAAAGAACAGAACGAAGCCAGTTGTCATTATTCTGATTACAAGAAAAGCCTTCTGGATTGAATACCTGATTTGAGTTCCTGTAGTAGCAGGAACTATCGTCTAACAGTTGTTACCAACTATGTCATAGCTCAACCATCTTGGCAGCTAGAGAAAGGAATGTCAGAGATGCAGAGATAGGAAATTTGAATTCAGATAGCAGTTACTGGTATCTACATACAGATGTATTAGGTATTAAGTCATTACCCCTAAAATTTATCTCGTCTGCTATAGTATGCCCTCTTTTAAATTGTGAAGCCAGTTTTTCTAGAATTTCTAGAAATGAGGATGCACCAGTATTTTTGTGGTTTGTATCATGGCTTTTGTAATTCATAAACATGTTGTCCCCACTCTCTCCAGTGAAAATACGGTGAAACAATATTGGGAACTTGTGAGTTCATGGAAAAGATAGCTAAACCATTTCTTGAGATTGCTGTCACTTGTGGTAGGGGGGAAATCCTTGGAATTGTTGGTGCTAATTAAATCTATTTTTTCCTTCCCTCAAAGCAGTCTGTGTCTACTCCTTAGACAAACAGAACCTGGCAAGACAACAGGTTCTCTGTGGCTATACAGATTCGCATAAGTAGATTCAACCACACAAAGACAACTCTTAACATGGTCAGGATGAACTCTTTAACATATTTCTGTCATGTTACAGATCTACGTCTTATCCACATCTCTTCCAAATTTTTATAGATTTCCCTGAAAAACAGTTTCATGGTCAAATACATTTTGTAAATACTTTCTTAGAACATCACAATACATGATAACATGTTGTAGCATGAGAATTCCAGCAGAAAGTATATCTTTTAAATGTAGTTTATTTCATGGGCTGCTAGTTGGCTCATTAGGTCAAGCATCCGACTCTTGATTTCAACTCAGGTCATGATCTCATGGTTTGTGGGTTCAGACCCCATATCAGGCTCTGTGCTGACAGTGGGGAGTCTGTTTGGGATTCTCTCTCTCCCTCCCTCTGCCCCTTCTCTCTCTCTCAAAATAAAAAAAAAATAAAGGAATAAAATAAATGTAGTTTATTTCATTATTTCCCAGACTTATTTGGATATGAAACACTTCTTTTTTCACATGACACCATAATATCTCACATAATAGTTTTACTTGGATGCTAATTTGGGTTGGGGAATATCCTATATAGATATTATCTAATTATTTCCTCAAATATGCAAAAATATGTGGAATTTAAAGTTGGTGGGAACAAGGAGCTCCTTTTGGTGCCTTTTTTTTAAAATAACAAAATAATTTGGAGGCTTTTCTAGCTAAGAAAGACACTTGGGAGATTACCAGTTTGGCTAAGGCTCTTCATAAACACCTTTATTAAAGGGTAATCATTTTGACAAAACTCAGGGACCTACAGTGATGCTCACTTTTTCTAGCCAACTCATAATACTTTTGAGGAAGAATCTTATTGAAAATAATGAGCACCCAGGTGCTCAGTCAGTTGAGTGTCTGACTCTTGATTTCAGCTCAGGTCATGATCCCATGGACCCGGGGTGGAGCCCTTGTGTCAGGCTCCACACTAAGAGTGGAGCATGCTTTTAAGATTCTCTCCCACTCTCCCTCTGTCCCTACCCCTGCTTGTGCAGTCTCTCTCTCTCTCATGAATGAATGAAAATAATTGATAACTAATGATATGCAGAAAAACAAAGATTATTTCCTGTGATGCTACAAAATTTTTACAAAGAGCCATGGATCACACCTTGCATGTTTGCAATTCGCAAAGACGGAAAGCTAGTTGAAGATTACTTCTTTACTTAGGAAGTAAAGACTTACTTAGGAAGTCTAGTCTTTAGGAAGATGACTGGTATCCTCTGGGTCTTTTGTTACCTTAGACATAGTGGATTATGTCTGAGCTAGCTCCAGACCCCCATGGTGAAGTGTAAAGGACCAAGTGTGATAGGGATTTTTTCCTTTGCTGTGCGTTCTGGTATTTACCACATGGTTTTGTCCATACCAGTTTCAATTTATGTATGTCTCTATCTCAGCTCTTTTTTCTCTCTTTTTTCTTCCTCTCCTCCCCTTCCCTCTGCTCCCTCGCCTCTCCTCCTTCCCTCCCCTCTTCTTTCTTTTCTTTCTTTCTTCTTTCTTTTCTTTCTTTCTTTTTTCTTTTCTCTTTCTTTTCTTTCTTTCTTTCTTTCTCCCTCCCCTTACTTTCTTCCTTCCTTCCTTTCTTTGTTTCTTTGTTTTTTCTTTTTTCTTTCTTCTTTCTTTCTTTCTTTCTTTCTCCCTCCCTTTTCTTTCTTTCTTTCTTTCTTTCTTTCTTTCTTTCTTTCTCCCTCTTCCTTCCTTCCTTCCTTCCTTCCTTCCTTCCTTCCTTCCTTTCTTTTTTCTTAAGAAGCTTGATCAGGAGTTGCTAAAAGCTTCATCTGCAACAAACATATCAAGGAAGGCTAGGGCTGAAAATCTTGATCTGAAGTTCACCCTTTTCACAGTCAATTTAATAAAATATGATTGACATTTGCAAAGAAGTCTGTCCTACAAGATGGAGAAGGAAGCCACATGAGACAAAGACTCCTTTTTTTGAAGAAATATGAGCTATAATCTTTTCTGGCAGAGTTGTATATGTGTTTATTATTCTCTATTTAAACTAATATAAGTTGTTTTCCTCTTGGTGTTGAAACAAATATTTCAGATTTGCAGATGGCTGAATCTGAACAAAAAATAATTGCTGTTGTAGTAATTGCATTAACTAACAGCAGAGCATTAGCAATGCATCTGATGGCAAACATCAGGCCATTACTGCCATCATCACCATCAATATCCACATGCCAATAATAATAATAATAATAATGTCTATATATTGTGTAGCTTTCCACAGTTTCAAAATTACTCTTGTTTATGTTATCTCATGCTTCTCAAAACAACCTTAAGACTTAGATAAGGGTGAAACTATTATTCTGTCTAAGAAATGAGCAAAGAGAGATTCAGAAAGGTTCAGTGACTTGCCCAGTGTCACCAAGTTCATGACTGGTAATGCTGAGATTCAAGCTAGAATTTTGGAATTTTTCTAAAATATTGTAGTTCATTGTAGTTTTCATTAAATATTTTGTCTACCTTAATTTAAAAAAAAACCTGATTCTACTTTTAAGTCTGTATGGTATAAAAAAATCCTGTAAATTTGACCGTGTTGATTTCAAATATAATTATATAGTCAGTGCAGTTTTTTCCAGTTATTTGCAAACTAAATAACTGCTTGTTAGTTGAAAGATTTAAATTTACAAATGCAAAGTATTTTCTGAAATTTATGCTTCCTCATGAAGCACAATAAAAACTTTGTTATCCCCATTTCTGAAATTACATAAGGAAATTAATTGCAGTCACAGAATGACAAAAGATTATGTCAAGTATTTCAATTTCTAATCTCTTGCTTTGTTGTTTAGGTAACTTTGCTTTTCCCGCTTAGATCAAATACAGATGAGCTGAAAAAGAAAAGATGCTAACAGACATATGCATTATAAATAACAAAGCTGTTGGTTTAAAAAGCAACATTCTTTTCTTCTTCTAATAATCCTTAAAATCCAGTAGATTTATCTTCATCCCAAAGGGGAAATGTATTGACTCACCTTACTATATATATGTACATAGTTATATACTATAAATATACTTATGTATACATATTTAAAATTATAGATAATATTTTTTAAATTGAAGTATAGTTGACAGATGATGTTACACTAGTTTCAGGTATACAATATAGTGATTTCTCAAATTTACCCGTTAAACTGTGCTCATCATGAGTGTAGCTACCACTGTCACTACCCAATGCTATTACAATACCATTGACTATATTCCCTATGCTGTACGTTTCTTGCCTGCGACTTGTTCATTTCATATCTGGAAGCCTATATTTCCCCCTTCCCTTCACTCATTCTGTCCGTCTCTCCAACCCCTTTAGCAATAATCAGTTTTCTGAATTTATAGGTCTAATTCTACTTTCTGTTTATTCATTTGTTTTGTTTCTTAGATTCCACATAGAAGTGAAATCATGGTATTTGTCTCTGACTTATTTCACTTAATATAATACCTCTAGGTCCATCCATGTTGCCACAAATGGCAAGATCTCATCCTTTTTTATGATTGAATAACATTCCACATTGTGTGTGTGTGTGTGTGCACATGCACCACTCATGTGTGCACATGAGCATATACCACATCTCCTTTAGGAGATTTTATGATATGCAACCCATCATTTAGGGTTGCTTTTTGTATCTTGACTATTACAAGTAATGTTGCAGTTTAAAAGGGTGCATCTATCTTTTTGAATTAGTGTTTCCGTTTTCTTTGGATAAATACTTATAAATGAAATTACTAGATCACATGTAGTTCTATTTTAAATTTTTTGAGGAACCTCGACACTGTTTCCCAGAGTGACTGCACTAATTTACATTCCTAACAACAGTGTACAAGGGTTCCCTTTTTCCACATCCTCTCCAACACTTGTTATTTGTGTTTTTGATTCTAACAATTCTGACAGGTGTAAGATGGTATCTCATTGCAGTTTGATTTGCATTTCTTTGACAATTAGTGATGTTGAGCATTTGTTCATGTGTGTTTGCCACCTGTGTCTCTTTGAAAAAAATGTCTATTCAAGTCCTCTTCCCATTTTGTAATTGGATTATTTGTGGGGTTTTGGTGTTGAATTATATAAGTTCATCAAATGTATATCATTTGCAAAAATCTTCTTCCATTTAGCAGGTTGTCTTTTCATTTTGTTGAATGGTTTCCTTTACTGTGCAAAAGTTGTTCATTTTGGTGTAGTCCCAATAGTTTAATTTTATTTTTGTTTCCCTTGCCTGAGGAGACATATCTAGAAAAAGGCTGCTACAGCCAATGTCAAAGAAATTACTGCCTATGTCTTCTAGGAGTTTTATGGTTTCACATGAGAGAGCCACCTTACTTTTTGTCTAGAGGATTATGCAGACTTCATGTGGAGAAGCCATGGTGCTAAAAGTTGAATTAGTTATGCAACTTGCCAGTTTTGGTATATAAAGAAGATACTAGTGACTCATTATATTAGTGAGGTGTGGTCTTTAAAATGTGTGTCTAGTCATTGGTTTCACAGAATCATGTACACACGGCCCTCAACTGACCCTGCTTGGAACCAATGGCACACCCATGAGACGGCTGACAAGGATTAAGATGTGATTTTTGTCCTATGCACAAGAAGTGTAGGGTATGTTCAGCATCAATATAAAACAAATGACTCAGTTATAACACAAAAGCACAGGAGAATAGGACTGCCCTACTGAGGTCAGATTTCCATTAGCAATGCTAAGCATTGGAATGAAACAATGGATTTAGTCCCGTTAGGCAAAGTCTTGCTTACTCACTTTGCCCAAATTAGCACATTTTTTGTCCTCAGTGATCTGGATAATTACTTCATTTCACTGCTGTCCTCTGTTTGTAGAGGCCTGGCCTTACCCAGTAGTCAACATGGCCTGAATCGCACTTTGTCAACCTAATTCAATTCAGCAAATACGTTTAAGAAACACCAAGTATATGTTAATTATCGTACTGTGTTTTGAAATTCAAAGGTGAAGAAAACATGGCCCCTATCTCTCAGGAGCTCAGTCTGTCTTATTAAGTGCTGTATCAGTGATGGGGGCTGGCGAGGAGGCAGGAAGACAGTGTTCTGTGAGAGTACACATAAGAGAATTGTTACTCAGAAGTCAAGGAAGTACTGTTTGAAGTAAGTGTAAGCAGAAGTAAAGAGTATTTGGAAAGGCATTCTGGAATTTCAGCATTCATTATTTACATTTGAAATTGTAAATGCCAAATAAGTAGAGAATTAAAGCCCTTGCATACAAAGGGAAAGGTAGTTTTAGAGAAAAGTTAACTCACTGATGAATCAATAGATGGAGAAAAGAGAATCCATTGGTTTTAATTTTTTTTGCCATTGCTAAGGTAAGTTAGTGCTTCTTCTAACAGAGGAAGTTAACTATGAACTCTTGACCAAAGGTGCAAGGAAATTGGATCTTTTTAAACATTGATTTCTTTTCTTTAAGGTCCCTCCTGAACTTTAGAGATGGAGCACCAATTTAAAACAAACACACCATTCTTAAACATGGGTGCCCAATTGTGCCCTAAGGCTTTTTCTTCCATTTAAAAGTTCAGTCTGAAATTTCTTGGCAGCACAAAAAAGTCCCTACATAATAATGCACACTAAGGAAAAGGTTGACTTTTGGAACACTTTTGGAATGAAGATTGACAGTGAGATCCCTTTCAGAAAACCAGCTGCAGCAAAGATTGTTAGAGAATGTCACTCAGGTTTTCACCAGATGAGTAAAACTGTCCTTGAGGTGTGTTCAGCCTATTGGTAGTAGCAGTAATCAGAAGCGATGTTACAGAGTTAGGGTGGTGGCCTGGAGAAGTGATGCTAGAAGAGAAGAAGGACCTTAAGGGGAATTACGTTAAATTGATAATCATGCCTGTATTAAGTGTTCCATTAAGGTTATCTTCTAAAACGTTTTTCAGTATAATATTCACATGCTATTGTTTTTATATTTAGAGGGAATTATTGACTAATAAAAGTACTTTCTTGGGGGGGCTTGTATAGAAGAAGTGACTTGTCCCAATCCATTCATTTTCTCATTTCTCAAACCAATGACTGAGAAAACATTTGTTTTCAGAATGTTTGGTCATAGTCAAAGTTTGTTCCCTGAGATCATAAAACTCAGTAAAGGCAAGTATCTCAGATTCCAGATTTCATTAATTCATGATTAGAGTAATGTTTTAGGAGGATTAACTGGAACTCTGTGCATAGACCAAAGATCTGGGGAAAACTCAAAGCAAAAAGTTTAGACAGAATGAAATAGTAGCAATCCAGGGTAGAGGAGATGAATCCTGGTACTAGGATGATGGTAAGAGAAAAAAAAAACGTTAAAAATAAGAGAAACACAAAAGTAATGATGGACAAGATGAAGTAACAATTTGAACATGAGTGGAATAAGTGAACATAGAGCAGAGTTGGGGTACTGGTCACAGAAGCAACTGAGTGAAAAAGTTAAGAAGTAAAACAATTTGAAGAGAAAAGGTAGAAAGATGAAGTGTTGGTTTAGGACAACTGGTACACAATTGGAAAGAGATTAAGGAGAGGCAGAGAGAGAGAGAGAGGCAGAGATCTATCTTACATATTGATAATAATAATAAAAGAGACGTTTGCTAAACTCAGGTGATGGTGTCTTATATGGGATTGACCCTCAGAAACAATCTGGTTTGGAATATTCAACTTCCTTCCCTGTCCCTAATGTTCTCACTATTTTATTTCAATAAACACTTGGTTCAACTTGAACATAGTATGACTTTTTTTTATAAGGAACATTTAAAACATCATGTTGGATTTTTAATAATGGAAATATGCAAGAGTCAATCTCCTAATGTGATAAGTGTTAGCATAATATGTGTAATATTCTTGTTAAAATATGTTTTTATGTAATTAACCATGCTTTACATCCTGTTGTTACTATTATTAATGATTATTTTAAGTGAGACCTGCACCATACAGAAAATAATGGTGATCTCTCAAAATTCTTTCACAGTATCAATGGATTTTATAGGATTTTTCTTTTTCTCTCTTTTTTTTTGAGTAATAAAGGCATATGAAGCTCTGTAAGAGAATAAATTCCCTATGAACCATCTATTTTACAGAGGTTTGTTTTAAAAATAGCGCCCCACACCTTTGTCATACAACTTTATCTTCTTAAAGTGCTCTATTCCACGTAGAAATCTTATCTCCAAGAAGGCATTAGCCCAGCTTATTACTTTATGCTTCTGATACACTCTGCTGGGTTTGTTAGAATCCCTTGAGAATGTTCTTCTGGGGAGAAAATCTCCTTTGGATGTCCTTTTTCAATCCCTGATATTTCTGGACCTCCCTTCTCTGTATCAGGCATAAATGTTACTGGATAAAATTAATAAAAGCAAAACAAAACAAAAACAAATTATATTATAGGTTCTTTTTCCTGGAACTTATTTGGTATCAAACTTTCCTTCCTCCTCCTACTTCCGGCCCCACCAATTTGCAAGTTGTCCCAGCCTAACTCAAGCAGGGATTTAAAATCTGTTAGAGAGCTCAGCCTGTTGATTTACAGAGTTGAAGTCTGCACAGAGGAATCATCTGTAATGGGATTCTTTGCTCCCTGGAGAGACATTACATAGCAGAGCTGTAAATTGCTAAAGAAATAGAGGAGGAGGAGGAGGAGGAGGGATGGGGAGTGTGCTCAGTAAAACTAAGATATACTATTGATCAGAGCAGCTGTCTTTTAAGTTTTTATTTTTCACCATAAAATTAAATGGAAAAAAGAAAGTGGATATTTAAGAAATTGAGTGTACTATATTTGTTGTCCCATTAACTTAGTATAAGATAGATTTGTTTGGTTTACCTGTTGTCTCTAAGTGAATTTTTATTTTTTTCTCAGGGATTTATTTTTAAGGCATTAGTTTCTTTAAGTCTATGCAACAGTGTGTTTGAATCTAATTTGCAGCCAGGACTCATCACAATCAGTGCTTTGCCCTCTGCATTATTCCTGAATCAAACTGCAATACTGGCTTGATCGGAGTAATGTGCAAGGTATAGGTAGTAATATAAAGTTCTAAGTGAAAATGTCCCAAATATATTGCCAGTGCAATGAGACTAGCCAACAGAGAAATAGATGACCTCAGGAAATGTCTGGCTTAACAAATGTATATCTTTAAATTGGAAATCTAATTATTTGCCTTAGATTTGTACTGCTGGGAACCTAATGCAAGACCATGTTAAATAAACTTATTATTTCCGTTTTTCATTTAACCTGTGGGTTATAGTATGACCAATCTGTTTTATATCCTCAATCAACAGATGATTGTATTTGGTAATAATTTATCAAGAATAAAAATCTGTTTTTGAAACTAATCACCTCATGTTAGGTCTGCCCTTTTTCAAAACCACCATCTGATATTCATTTTGTCTGCAAGACAAACATACTGATGAAAATGCATATACCACAGGATACAGCCAGTGGAATGAAGCATTTCCACTCTTTGTATATATTTAGAACATTTTCTGTTTTCCCAACAGATGGACCAAATTTTAGTATTAAAGAAAAAAAATCAATTTTACATAGTACAAACAAATTGAACAAGTACACTGTATAGTTCTAATTACTCAGTAACAGAATGTCCAGTGGAATTTGGGGGTCAAATCAGGTCATATCTAAACTGATTTTTCTTAAAAAAGTGACCTTTTTCATATTTACTAGGTTTTCTTTTCCAGATTATTGGATGAATTTCTAAATGGAAAATATTGAGTTTCATGTATTTTCCAAGCCTTTTAAAAACCTTTCAATTTCAGGACTTTTCTTTATATACAAGTATCCTGAAATTTTTTTGTTTTTCTCTTAGTCCAGGAACCTTACTATGTAAAATTTACCAGAGTGACACATGGGTTATAAGCCTCATTTTTTTTCTATTATTATTTAGGGCAAATAACTCTGCTCCTGCTCCATAAACTAGATACATTGCCAGATAAAAGTCAGTCACAGTTTTGGTGCTAGTTCCTTTGGAAAATTTCCAAACTACATTATTTTTAAAAAGTTAACTTCATAAAATGTATTAGAATGTATACATATTTACATGTATTTTTTCCTATATATTCATCTTATTTAAAAACTATACTTATTTCATCTCATGTTTTAGACAGTATTGCATATCTTTATTAATGAGAGTTGGGGCTACAGATTTGTTTATTTCAAAAAAAAATTTTTTTTTATGTTTATTTTTGAGAGAGAGAGAGAGAGACAGAGTGCAAGCCGAGGAGGGGCAGAGAGAGGGAGACACAGAATCCAAAACAGGCTTCAGACTCTGAGCTGCCAGCACAGAGCCGGATGCGGGGCTTGAACTCATGAACTTTGAGATCATGACCTAAGCCCAAATCGGACACTTAACCAAATGAGCTACCCAGGTGCCCTGCTACAGACTTGTTTATTAGAAAATTGTCTCGGTGGGGCGCCTGGGTGGCGCAGTCGGTTAAGCGTCCGACTTCAGCCAGGTCACGATCTCGCGGTCCGTGAGTTCGAGCCCCGCGTCGGGCTCTGGGCTGATGGCTCAGAGCCTGGAGCCTGTTTCCGATTCTGTGTCTCCCTCTCTCTCTGCCCCTCCCCCGTTCATGCTCTGTCTCTCTCTGTCCCAAAAATAAATAAACGTTAAAGAAAATTGTCTCGGAGTGCCTGGTGGTTCAGTTGGTTGAGCATACACTTGTGCTCAGGTCATGATTTCATGGTTTGTGAGTTCGAGCCCCACATCAGGCTCATTGGTGTCAGCACGGAGCCCACTTCAGATCCTCTGTCTCCCTCTCACTCTGCCCCTCCTCCACTCACACTTTCTGTCAAAAGTAAATAGACATTAAAAAAATTAAAGAGAAGGAAAGAAGATAGTCTCTAGTATTTTCTCCTCTTACTCCATTTGAATTATAATTCGAGTATTTCACTCTTTGTTTAAGTTTTCTAGGGCTCTCCAATATGTATAGGACAAGAAGAGCTTCCTTAGTCCTTCAGCATCTGGTTGTATCAATTTTTTCTGCCTCATGCCCCCATCCAGCCTCAAAGGCCCTTTCCTTGTTTCCCTCCTTAGGCCCCAAATATACAGTCTTTGGGAATTTGACATCCTTTTACATGCTTTTGTCCAGCTTCACCAATTGTCCTCTTGACCTGGAATGACCTTCCTCATTTCCTTTCCTTGCACATTCCCTTAAGTTCAGGACTTAATGTTATATTCTGTGAGGTCTTCCTGACTTTGCAGGAATGACTCACAGCTCCCACTACCAATGCCTCTATTATGGGTATGTTGCATAGAACTTCCAGAATGTTAAGAAGACAGAAGACAAGTAAACAACCAATTTAAACTTGTGTCCAGTAATATAAAGGAAATTAGTAAGTCAAAATGAGAAAGATAAGAGTAGGTTACTTAATGGTTAAGAAAAGACTTTCTGAAAAAGTGACATTTAAGCTGAGACTGAAAATGTAAGAAGGAGCCAGCTGTATAAAACGCGGAAGGAAAAATGTTTCAGGCAGGGAGGGACATAGAAGAATCCAATATGAAGAAGAAATTGATGAAGAAGAGATTGGTGTATTTGAGAAACTGAGAAGAGGCCACTTGGCTCAAGTATATTAATCGAGGGACAGTGGCATGTGATAAGATTGGAGAGCTGAGTGGGGGCCAGATCAGGTCAGTCTGTACCATCGAAGGCTTTTAAGCAAAGGAATATTTTGAATATATTACCTATGGTCATGATGCTGTTTGGAGAATAGATTGGAGGGGAGCAAGAACCTCAAGGAAACCAGTAAGGAGGCTATTGCACAGGTCTGGACAAGAGATAACTTTCAAGTGGTTGATTCTGGGATAAACTCACAGCTATCTTCAGAATAGTTACTAAAGGTCGTATTTTCTTTTCTTTTCTTTTCTTTTCTTTTCTCTTCTTTTTCTTTTCTTTTCTTTTTAAGTTTATTTATTTATTTTGAGAGAGAGAGAGCGACCATGTGTGGGAGGGAGGAAAGGGTAGAGAGAGGAGAGAGACAGAATCCCAAGCAGGCTTTGTGCTGTCAGCACAGAGCCCAATGCGGGGCTCAAACTCACAAACTGTGAGATCATGACCTGAGCTGAAATCAAGAGTCAGACATTTAACCAACTGAGCCACACAGGTGCCTCTAAAGGTTGAATTCTTAAACAGTTCTGTTGAAACCTAAATGAGAAAATATTTGACAATAATATTATTATTGCTGTTACAATAATAATGCCATTGGCTGGAGAGGTAATCAGTGATGAGATAAAGCAGGTTGTGTAGGCTGAGGAAAAGAGAGTAGATTTTTCTTTTCTTTTTTTTTTTTTTGTTTTTTAATTTACCTTCAAGTTAGTTAGCAGTCATTATTGCACTATAATGATTTCAGGAGTAGGTTCCAGTGATTCATCCCCTATGTATAACACCCAGTGCTCATCTCAACAAGTGTCTTCCTTAATGTCCCTTGCCCACTTAGCCCATCCCCCCACCCACAACCCCTCCAGGAACCCTTTATTTTGTTCTCTATATTTAAGAGTCTCATGTTTGTTGAGAGTCGATTTTTCTAAGTGCAAAGTGATACTATGAGGGTTTTAGGCATGAAGTGACATGATCCAAATTGTGTTTTCAAAAGGGATCTAATCCATAAAAAGGATTAGAAAAGACAACAAATAAATAGGAAGCTATTGACAAAATCAGGTGAAACTGATGGAGATGAAAATAGGTTAATGGAAGTGGAACAATGATGAGTGCACAGATTTGAAACATGTTTAGGATTGGATTGGAGGTGGAGAATACAAAAAAAGGAAGATGTCCTGGTTTCTTGAATGAGCAAATGATAGATGCGTCACTTAGTAAGATAGGGGACAGTGTTGGGGAAAAGATCAGTAGTCAAATGTTGGAGACATTAAATTTGAGATATTTGTGCTTAAATATTTTAAGTAGACAACTAAACATATGGATCAAAAGTACATATGCATGTATGTGTTTGTAAGTAAAAGAAAGAGCATACTATAAATATTATTCTGTCATTTGTTCTTTTTCATTAAAAACAAGTTATGGGAATTCTTCCATATCTGTAATATAGGTTTACTTGATTATTTTTTAAAATTGCATGATAGTATAGCTATACCATAATTTAATCAACAATTTCATACATGTTCATTATTATGTACATCACTACATAGTTTTACAAGTATTTCTGTAGGATAGATTTTAAAAAGTGGAATTGCTGCATCAAAAGGTATGCACATTTTGAATTGAGATAGAAATTACCACCCTTGAAAGGAACTGCACCATTAACCATATATCAGTATGTCAATTTCGCTAACATTGGATTCTAACAATTTATATTATGTTTTTCAGTCTGAAAGGGGAATTGTTATCTTGGTGTTATTTTACTTTACCTTCTCCTGATCCATGATGTTGAGCATGTTTTCATATGTTTATTAGCCATTCCATTTGTTATTTTTATGTGAAAAATACACAAAATGATTGTAGAAATGGAAAAGCAAAATAACATTCAGATATGTAAGAGAAAGAAAATGAGAAATTAAAAAATGAAAAAAGAAAAGGAAAGAAGGTAGACAACAAGAAAAAAATAAAGGAAAGAAATGGAGGCCTAATTATTACTTATCTCTTTGTTTGCTATTGGATGAGCTGTGAGATTGTGGAGAGTGGTTGGAGTTAGGGTTAAATAATTTACAAAAACTAACAGTTATGCTTTTGCTTGTATAAGTTATACATTAACAAAATATTAAAGGTAGTTCTTGGAAGGTATTTTAGAAATCAATGTTTAGGGGCACCTGGGTGGCGCAGTCGGTTAAGCGTCCGACTTCAGCCAGGTCACGATCTCGCGGTCCGGGAGTTCGAGCCCCGCGTCAGGCTCTGGGCTGATGGCTCAGAGCCTGGAGCCTGTTTCCGATTCTGTGTCTCCCTCTCTCTCTTCCCCTCCCCTGTTCATGCTCTGTCTCTCTCTGTCCCAAAAATAAATAAACGTTGAAAAAAAAATTATAAAAAAAAAAGAAATCAATGTTTAATGTCTGGTTTTGTTACCTATATATTAAAAGACCTGAAAAACTTGCAAATGCTCAGGAAGCCATGATAGTTAAAATGGAGAAGGTTAACAAGAAGCCTCATGAAGAGTTCTTCCCTTGGAGCAGCCCAATGTACTTCACAGAGAGGCTATACTTTGCGGGCTGCTACAGCAGTCATAGCAGACCCAGTAAGAGGTTGACCACAGCCATGTGTATCCTGTTCTATTAATAAAGGAAATGTCAACTAGGACACTGGGGATTAGACACAACTAATTTTCTAGAATGCCGTTGAGTTGATCTTTATCTGTAAAGCCAACACAGACATATGAATAGTTAAAATGAGCTGTTTGCCTCTCAGATTTCAGTGGGATAAAGCCTGGTTTTTTATTTCACACCCACAGAATAGCAGCTCTGAATGGCAAGAAGTCTTTAAAAATCATATTTGTTAAAGCTGTTATTTTCAAACACAACTCAAATTATTAGAGTTCCTGGAGTATATATATTTTTAATTAAAAAGCAATTTAACTTTTGTTTAGCTAGACTCTGAGCTCCACATTCCATCACTTCCCTCCTCAAGAAGTCTGATACTGTGCTCTCAGAGTTGCAAGTTCACAGTGGTTGGACCAAGTTGGCATGTCCCCAAAGCACACTGGCCTTCTTGAAACTATTTATGATCAAATCAGTTTTGTCATTCTGACAGTAGGAACGACAAGCCAAACACAGCTCAGCACTGTAGATTCTTTGTGGTGACCCTTCTAACTTCAAGAGCTGTTGTTTTACACTGAATATCCTAAGTGGTTGCTCTACTATGAAAATTGAGTCCTTCAAGCCAAATGACTATTACTAAAATTGGGAAAGTTGGCTACCACACATGTGCAGATGCTATTCTAAAAATGTCACATGTATTAAATGGTGGGATCATGAAACCAGAGTCAGAATTTGACTAAAATTTATCAAAATTCCAAAAAATACTAAACTTATTTCTATTAATGCTGTGAAACTGAGGTTAACTTTTCTGTGATAATTAAGAGTTATTTACTACTTTGTGCATGTACAGTTTATACTATTTGTGGGCATATTAGTACCTAGACATATAATTTAGCTTCTGATTTCCTAATCATCTCATTTTAAGGGTGGTAGAGGTAGAGCTGCAGTGTTAAACTTCTCATATATAGTAGCTTCATTTCAAGTGTGAGGAAATGTGTGAATTATATGTAAAAAGTACACATTTGAAGCATCAAGATAACATAAGAAAAGTTTGATAGCAGTGGCTTTCAAAATTTATCCCTAAGTATTACAACTATCTTCTCGCTGTATAGACTACACAGCATGCTGTCTTCTAACCTCAGCGATTTTATACGATAATAGACTTTTGGATTTAGTATCCTTGATCTCACTTTCCGTGCATGGTCCCAAAATCCTGACAGGTACTAATTTGTCATTTTACTGAAGCATGGCTTTGAAGTGCTTGTATGGCATGGGAGCAAATCACTTTAGTCAGGGAGTGAGCCCATCTGATTACCCTGCAACAGCTTCTCAGGGCAACTTGATTGTTCCAGTCAGGTCATCACTATATTATACCTCCTGTGAAGGGTAAAAATTGGGTTTATTTGTGAAAATGGTATGGAGAAAGACCTAAGAGCTAAGCAGTGAGTATGATATGAAATGAGGGTGCAAAAGCCTATGAAAAATGATCTTTTTTTTTACCAGGATTCAGGTATAGGAACCAAGCCTATCCTATGCCTCACAGAGAAATAAGAAATGGTTTGTAAATCTGTGCTGGCAATGCTCTGGCCAATGTAAATTTCCTCATCAAGTAAGAAATTTTTAGCAAAATTGAAAAGGCCATGGGATCTTCCTCCCTCATTTTTTTTTTAATTTTTTTTTCAACGTTTATTTATTTTTGGGACAGAGAGAGACAGAGCATGAACGGGGGAGGGGCAGAGAGAGAGGGAGACACAGAATCGGAAACAGGCTCCAGGCTCCGAGCCATCAGCCCAGAGCCCGACGTGGGGCTCGAACTCACGGACCGCGAGATCGTGACCTGGCTGAAGTCGGACGCTTAACCGACTGCGCCACCCAGGCGCCCCTCCTCCCTCATTTTTGAGAATAAGTGGGTTTCTACTCTCAAGCGCTCGCAACAGTATTTGGCACTGTATTTAACCATACAAGTATTGGCTGCTATGATGATTGTGATGATAATAATGACAATGATTTGACCCTGGATGGAACTGTGATTTGACAGAAAGCTAAGGACCGCTACAGGCATTTTCACACACCAAATATCAAGGGTCTCCTGTGTCATCTTCCGGTTAACACAAGTATGTAAAAGTAGAATGTTTGATGTAATTCTTTTTGTTTTCTTTAAGGATTTTATTTTATTTTATTTTATTTTTAATATATGAAATTTATTGTCAAATTGGTTTCCATACAACACCCAGTGCTCATCCCGAAAGGTGCCCTCCTCAATACCCATCACCCACCCTCTCCTCCCTCCCACCCCCCAAGGGATTTTATTTTTTAAGTAATCTGTACACCCAATGTGGGGTTGGAGTTCACAGCCCCAAGATCAAGAGTCAAATGCTCTGCTGACTGAGCCAGCCAGGCACTCCTGTTTGACATAATTTTTTTTATCAATTTATTCCCATCATTGCTTATTCCTATAAAGTTCTCATCATCTAAACAGACAAATATCTCTATTACCTTTTAAGTTATCTAAGTTAGAGTCACAGAGAAAAATGTGTACAATTATGAGTAACTGCATATGGGTATATAAACCATATGAATTTAGAATTTAGACACACTTAAAAAGAGCATTTTAAATATTTTAAAATATTGTAGAGTTTGGATATTTCTTTAGGTTCTATCTGGAAAACCTCTCTTCTCTCTGACGCATGTCTGGCGGGTTCCTTCTCTGACCCTGAAGACCAAGTCCTAGTCCTGTTTCTCCCCAAAGCCTCCCCGGCTCTCTCAGACCCTTATACCCCTCCTCTTCCCTGCTGCAGCCATTGTACCACCAGCCTGCCTTGTTGTGGCAATTACACATACACCCAAGGTTGTAATAATATGCATTTGTCTTTTACTGCCAGACTGCAAGCCTATTGAGGAAGAAAGTAGGTCTTCACTAAATCATGCAAATGAATCTCAAAGCATTGTACATATGACAATAGGAGTTAAGAGAGACCTAATATTTCAAACAGTGCAGATGCCAGGCAATAGCCATATCAGAAAGAAAATGTTTCTTTTCCCCCTTCAAAAAGGATTTTAAGTTGATAGCACACAACTACAGTGGGGGAAAATTATTTCTGTAGTATGTTTATTGAGTATCTACTGCATTTCAGGTACTGTGCTATTAGCTTTCATGTGGTTCACTTGATTAAATCCTCACAATAATACCTATTAGGTATGTACTTGAATTTTCTCAATTTTCAGATAAGGAAATTCAGGGTAAGGGAGGCAGTATGTTTCAAGTCACAGGTAATAAATGGCAGAGTAAAATTGGAACCAGATGTTATGATTCTAAGTCGAGTTTTCTCCCTACCATTCTATTCAAACCAAGTTTTTAATTCTTATTCCACCTAGACTAGACAATTATTTGAGCTCTAGAGACAGTTTTCACACTATGTTAAATTTCTTAAGTTGTTAAAGCCTACAAAGCTATGATATATTTCTTGAGTCCTGTCTCTCCTCATGATCTATAACATGGATTTATGGTTGATTTTGCCTGTCCTATCCTGTCTTTTAAACAGTAATGCCTGAACTAGTTGGACCACTGAGAGTTAACGTCAGGACATCAATCTATCAGTAACATTAATTGAACATTCTATGGCGAGGCTGTTGTTTTTGCTGGGGTGAAAAAAAAGTTGTTTAGTGGGCAACAAATGAGTCAGAGGATTTTCAATACATTTAGACACTAATCCAGAGATGTTACCAATTATGGTAAGATAACATTTAGGGACAAATGGAAGCCTCCTTTTTTTTCTTTTCCAGATCTTTCTGCATTAACATTATTCTTACAAAACCAAACTAAGTTGTTTATTCCTCACTATCCCTTAGTTCCAAGGAAGAGCATTAAGCCTGCCATTGAGGTAAATGAATATATTGGCTCTGAGCAGCCAATGGTGAGAGATAAAGGAAAAGAAAAGAGAGAAACAAGAGCAGGTATGGGAGGAAAGGAAAGAACTAAGAGAAGGCTTATGTTTGCCCTGCTGTGCTCATGCCTTCCTGGGCCCTGGATTCCTGCTGCATGTTTTATCTCCATTCACTTCCTTCTCTAAAGAATTACTCTCTTGGACTAAGATTGTCTTCCATTTCAATTTGTTGTTTACTGGATTTCTTTGGTCACACAAAACAGATGTTGTATGAGAAGCAGTGAAATATATTTGTAGGCTTTTCATATAAAATTATTTTGTGTTGCAAACAATCCTTTACCTAACTACACCATAAAATAATTGAGACATAAAACTTTGAGGGAAAAAATTTATTTTTTTTTTCAAAGTTTTTTTTTTTTTATTTTTGGGACAGAGAGAGACAGAGCATGAACGGGGGAGGGGCAGAGAGAGAGGGAGACACAGAATCGGAAACAGGCTCCAGGCTCCGAGCCATCTGCCCAGAGCCTGACGCGGGGCTCGAACTCACGGACCGCGAGATCGTGACCTGACTGAAGTCGGACACTTAACCGACTGCGCCACCCAGGCGCCCCGAGGGAAAAAATTTAAAGAAAAAGAATAGCATTTAATCAAAGCATCTCTCCCTTCTTTACATCATCTTCTAATTGATGATAAGCTGTACCTCTTTGTAAATCCCCTGCATTACACCAGGTGGTTAAAATTATGGGATGTTGCTCTAGCAGGTGGATTGGATGGTTGTGGTAAGTTGTCATAAGATGAAGTTAAAAATCAGTGGCAGGGAGAGAGTGGTTCAGGTCTAGGAATATCCTGAACTTACTTCCTCCTATGTACATACCAAATGTACAGCTACATATGAATTGGTTCCCTTTGGAAAAGACCTGAAAACTAGCTAAGGAGCTTTTCTACAACAAAGGATAAAGAACTACATTGAGACGGGAAGTAGAGGCAGAGAGGGGATTTCACCAAAAATCCCACCTCCAGCATGGTGACTCACAATCCGGAGGGATCTCACAAATATGGAGATTCTCCCTGAGGACTGAGGAGTTTGTACCCCACATCAGATACCCCAGCCTTTGGGGCTTGGGGGACTTATTTCTCTCACTGATAAAAAGTTCAAAAGTAATGGTCATAAATATGCTTGTTGAACTTAGGAGAAGAATGGATGAAATGATGAGAACTTCAACAAAAAGATAGAAGATATGGAAAATATAAGATAGTACCAAACAGGGGCACCTTGGTGGCTCAGTTGGATAAGCATCTGACTCTTGATTTTGGCTCAGGTCATGATCTCACCATCATGAGATTGAGGCCCATGTTGGACTCTGCCCTGGACCTGCTTAAAATTCTCTCTCTCTCCCTCTCCCTCTCCCTTGCCCCTCCCTCCACTCATGCATGCATGTGTGTGCTCTCTCTCTCTCTTAAAAAAAGGATACTACCAAACAGAAGTCACTAAACTGAAGAATACAATAACTCAACTGAAAAATACTCTAGAAGGGTTCAACAGCAGACGGGATGGAGCAGAACAATGGATCAACATTCTGATCCAAACAGAAAAACAAAAAGAAAAGAAATTTTGAAAAGTGAATATAGCTAACAGGACATCAAGTGTTTTAGGGGTCTGAGAAAGAGAAGAGAGAAAGAAGGAGAAAGAAGCAGAAAACTTACTTGAAGAAATAATGGCTGAAAACTTCCAAGAAGTCAGGATGGAAACAGACATCTACATCCAGGAAGCTTAGAAAGTCTCAAATAAGGTAAACCAAAGAGATCTACACCAAAATACATTATAATTAAAATGTCAAAAGTTAAAGGGAAAGTATTTAAAAGCAGCAAGAGAAAACAACTTGTTACATATAAGGGAACTTCCATAAGACTTTCAGCTGATTTTTCAGTCAGATCTTTGCAAGTCAGAAAGGAGTAGCAGGACATGAAAAGTGCTAAAAGGAAAAAACTTCCAACCAGGAATACTCTAAGCAAGGCAATCATTCATAATTTAAGGAGATATAAACACTTTTCCAGATTAGCAAAAGCTGAGAGTTCATCACCAATAAACCACCCTTACAATAAATGTTAAAAGGGACTTCTTTAAGCTGAAAAGAGAAGGCACTAACTAGCAATAAGAAAACATGAAAATAAAAATCTCACTGGAAGAGGCAAACATATAGGAAAGGTAGTGGATTAGTCACTTATAAAACAGGTATTAAGATTAGAAAAACAAAATTAGTGAAATTAACCATAACAATAATAATAAGTTAAAGGATATATAAAACAAAATAAAATGTAAAATATAACACCAAAACATAAAACATGGGTAGGGAAGTTGGGATAAAAATGTAGTCATTAGAAAGTGCTCAAACTTTAGTTGCTATCAACATGAAACAAACTACTATGTAAATAGATTGTTATATGTGTACCTTATGGTAATCATAATATTAAAACCTATAGTAGATGGAATTAAGAAAGGAATCTAAACATAACACTAAGGAAAGTCATCAAACCACAAGGGAGGAGAGCAAGAGAAGAAAGCACAGAGAGGAACTACAAAAACTATAAAAACAGCCAGAAAATAATTAACAAAATGCCAGTAAGTACACACCTATTGATGATTACTTTAAATGTAAATGGACTAAATTCTCCAACCAAAAGACATAGAGTGGCTGAATGGATTAGAAGAAGAAGAAGGAGAAGGAGAAGACCCACCTATATGCTGCCTACAAGAGACTCACTTCAGATCTAAGGACACACAAATATTGAAAATGAAGGAATAGAAGAAGAAATTACATTCAAATGGAAATGAAAAGCTGGTGTATCTGTACTTATATCAGACAAAATAAACTTTAAAACAAAGACTAAACAAAAGATAAAAAAGAGAATTATATAATGATAAAGGAGTCAATCCAACAAGAAGATATAACATTTGTAAATATTTATGTGCCTCCAATAAAGGACCTAAATATATAATGCAAATTAACAGCAATATAATAATAGTAGTGGACTTTAATATTTCACGTACACCAATGGATAGACCATCAAGACAGATAGTCAATAAGGAATTCTTGGCCTTAAATGACACATTAGGCCAGATGGACTTAATAGATACATACAGAACATTCCATTCAAAAGTAGCAGACTATACATCCTCTTAAGTGTACAAGGAACATTCTTCAGGATAGATCACATGTTAGGCCACAAAACAAATCTCAGTAAACTTTAGAAGATTGAAATCATACCAGTCATCTTTTCCAACAACAATGGCATGACATTAGAATTCAATTACAGTAAACTGAACAAGTCACAAATACATGGAGATTGAACAACATGCTACTGACAAACCAGTGGGTCAATAAGATATCAAAGGGGAAATCAGAAAATACCTTGAGACAAATAAAAATTGAAATATAACATTCCAAAATTTATAGAATGCAGCAAAAGCAACTTTAAGGGGGAAGACATAGCAATGCAGTCTTACCTCAACAAACAAGAAAACTATCAAATAAATAATTTAACTTTACACCTAAAGGAACTAAAAAAAGAAGAACAAAGCCCAAAGTTAGTAGCAGGAAAGAAATAATAAAGATCAAAGTGCACATAAACAAAACAGAGACAAAAAAAAAACAGTGGAAATGATCAATGAAGTTAAAAGCTAGTTCTTTATATATAAAAAATTGACAAACCTTTAACTAAACTCACCAGGAAAAAAAGAGAGAGAGGGTTCAAATAAATAAAATCAGAAATTAAAGAGGAGACATTATAACTGATAACCACAGAAATACAAAGGATCATGAGACCACTATGAACAATTATATGCCATGAAGTTGAACAACCTAAAAATAAAGGATAAATTTCTAGAAGGATATAATCTTCCAAGACTGAATGATCAAAAAACAGAAAATCTAAATAGAGTAATTGCTAGAAAGTAGATTGAATCAATAAAAAACCTCCCATCAAACAAAAGTCTAGGACCAGATGGCTTCACTGATGAACTCAAAGATTTAACACCTGTCCTTCTCAAACTCTTCCAAACCACCCCCCCAAAAAAAACAAAAACAAAAAACCACTGAAGAGAAAGGAACACTTCCAAATGCATTTTATGAGGCCAGCATTACCTTGGTTACCAAATCCAGATAAGAACACCACAAAACAAGAAAATTATGGACCAATATCCTTGATGAACATAGATGTAAAAATCCGCAACAAAATATAAGCAAACTGAGTTCAATAATACATTAAAAAGATTATATACCATGATCAAATAGGATTTATTCCAGGGCAATGTAGTATGCCACATTAACAAAATGAAAAACAAAAATTATATGATCATCTCAAAATATGCAGAAAAAAGTTTTGACAAAATTCAACATCCATTTATGATAAAAGTTTTCTGCAGGTGGGTATAGGGAGAAACTACCTTAACATAATAAAGGCCATATATGAGAAACAAGAGAAGGATGGCCACTCCTACCACTCTTATTCAATATAGTATTGGAAGTCCTATCCACAGAAATTAGAAAAAAGGGGGGGGAGGGGCGCCTGGGTGGCGCAGTCGGTTAAGCGTCCGACTTCAGCCAGGTCACGATCTCGCGGTCCGTGAGTTCGAGCCCCGCGTCAGGCTCTGGGCTGATGGCTCGGAGCCTGGAGCCTGTTTCCGATTCTGTGTCTCCCTCTCTCTTTGCCCCTCCCCCATTCATGCTCTGTCTCTCTCTGTCCCAAAAATAAATAAACGTTGGAAAAAAAAAAATTAAAAAAAAAAAAAAAAGAAAAAAGGGGGGGATGAAAAGCATCCCAATTGGAAAGGAAGTAAAACTGTCACTATTTGCACATGACATTATCCTGTATAGAGAAAACCCTAAAGACTCCACACACACAAAACTGTTAGAACTCATAAATTCAGTAAAATAGCAGGATACTAAATCAATATACAGAAATCTGTTGCATTTTTATACAGTAATAATGGGCTATCAGAAAGATAAATTAAGAAAGAAATCCAGGGGCGCCTGGGTGGCGCAGTCGGTTAAGCGTCCGACTTCAGCCAGGTCACGATCTCGTGGTCCGTGAGTTCGAGCCCCGCGTCAGGCTCTGGGCTGATGGCTCAGAGCCTGGAGCCTGTTTCCCATTCTGTGTCTCCCTCTCTCTCTGCCCCTCCCCCGTTCATGCTCTGTTTCTCTCTGTCCCAAAAATAAATAAACGTTGAAAAAAAAAATTTTTAAAAAAAGAAAGAAATCCATTTACAATTGCATCAAAAAGAATAAAATATTTGGGAATAAATTTAACCAAGGAGGTGAAAGACCTGTACACTAAAAATTATAAGACATTAATTAAATAAGTTGAAGAAGACACAAGTAATTGGGAAAATATTCCATGCTTATGGACTGGAAGAATTAATATTGTTAAAATGTTCATACTACCCAAGGCAATCTGCAGGTTCACTGCAATTCCTGTCAAAATCCCAATGGTCTTTTTCACAGAACTAGAGCAAAGGATATTAAAATTAGTATGGAACCACAAAAGACACTGAATAGCCAAAGCAATCTTGAGAAAGAACAAAGTCTGAATATCACACTTTATATTACTACAAAGCTATGTTAATTAAAACACTGTAGTATTGGCATAAAACCAGACATACAGAAATATGGAACAGAATAGAGAGTTCAAAAATAAACCCCCACACATAGGGTCATTGGATTACAGCAAAGGAGCTAAGAATATACAATGGGAACAGGATAGTCTCTTCAATAAACGGTGTTGGGAAAACTGGACAGCAACATGCAAAACAATGAAACTAGACCACTATCTTACACTGTACACAAAAATTAACTCAAAATGGATTAAAGACTTGAATGTAAGGTCTTGAAAACATAAAACTCTGGAAGACATAGGCGTTAAGCTCCTTGATGTTGGTCTTGGCATTGAATTTTTAGATTCAACTCAAAAACAAGGGTAACAAAGCAAAAATAAATAGTGGGACTACATAAAACTAAAAACTTACAAGTCTGCATGGCAAAGGAAACTATCAACGAAATGAAAAGGCAACAGGGACACCTGGCTGGCTCAGTTGGTAGAGCATGTGACTCTTGATCTTGGGGATGTGAGTTTGAGCCCCACGTTGGGTAATGTGATTACTTAAACATAAATTCTTTAAAAAAAAAAGGAAAAAGCAACCTAATAAATAGATTTTGCAAATGATATATCTGAAAAGGGGTAATATACAAAGTATATAAAGAACTTTACAACTCAGTACCAAAACCCCCAAATAATCCAATTAAAAAATGAACAAAAGACCTGAATAGACATTTTTCCAAAGAAGACATACAGATGGCAAACACATGAAAAAATGCTCATCATCACTAATCATCAGGGAAATGCAAATCAAAACTACATTTAGATATCACCTTACACCTGCTAGAATGACTAGGATCAAAAAGACAAGAAATAACAAGCATTGAGGAGGATGTGGAAAAAGAGAACCCTCATACAAATGTCAGTGGGAATGTAAATTGGTTCTTCAACTATGGGAAATAGTATGGAGGTTTCTCAAAAAATTAAGAATAGAACTACTTATAATCCAGCACTTGTACATCTGAGTATCTATCCAAAGAAAATGAGGACACTAATTCAAAAAGATATATGCACCCCATGTTTATTGTAGTTTTATTTACAAGATATGGAAACAACCTAACTGTTCATGGATGAATGGATAAAGAATTTGTGATATATATGTATCTGTGTGTGTGTGTGTGTGTGTGTGTGTGTGTGTGTGTGTGGAGAGAGAGAGAGAGAGAGAAAGGAATGAATAGTAATAATAAATAAATAGTAATGAGTAATAGTGAGTAGTGAGTAATACATATATATAGAATAGAATACTGCTTAGCCATAAAAAAGAAGGAAATCTTGCTATTTGCAACAATGTGGATGGACATTGAGGGTATTATGCTAAGTGAAATAAGTCAGATAAGTCAGAGAAAGACAATACCACATGATTTCACTTATATGTGGAATCTAAAAAAAACACACACAAATGAGCAAACAAAACTCATAGATACAGAGAACAGATTGGCAGTTATCAGAGGGAAAGGGGGTTGGGGGTAAGCCAAAATGGTTAATGTGAGTTGTATGGTGATGGGTGGTAATTAGACTTATTGTGGTGATTGCTTTGTAGTCTATACATAAATTGGATTATGTGGTATACCTGAAACTAATAAAATGTTATATTCCAATTTTACCTCACTAGTAATAAAAAAAATCAATGGCAGAGGAAGTTCCTTTCTACTGATGTGGTTTCAGTAGCTGAGATTATGTGAGCTTTGGGCATCACATCCTCCATTCCAATGGCTGGACACCTCCCCTCTTAACCTCCTTTGTCAGGTTTTTGTAGGGTCAGAGCAGCATCAAGACTAACCTGTAAATTTTTTTTTTTAATTTTTTTTTCCAACGTTTATTTATTTTTGGGACAGAGAGAGACAGAGCATGAACGGGGGAGGGGCAGAGAGAGAGGGAGACACAGAATCGGAAACAGGCTCCAGGCTCTGAGCCATCAGCCCAGAGCCCGACGCGGGGCTCGAACTCCCAGACCGTGAGATCATGACCTGGCTGAAGTCGGACGCTTAACCAACTGCGCCACCCAGGCGCCCCTAACCTGTAAATTTTTAAAACAAATCTGGATGAAGAAAGTTAAGGCAAATACCAAGAATTTGGTTCAGCAACTTAGCAGAATTAACTCTTGTTTTGGAGCAAAGAATGCATGCAGTGATACTTGGAACAATGAGAAAGGTGCCTGGCCAACCAGATCCATGGTATCTTCCAACAATCAGTTTTAGGCTGTCTGAAACTCTGGACAGTCCTTTTAGCCTGATGGTTTACTTGAGGGTGGTTCGTGACAAATTAAAATAATCAGAAGTAAATGCAGAATCTTTGAGTTGGTAAAGGTTTTATTTTATTTTTAAGATGGTAAAAGTTTTAAATTGAATTTGGAATATTTTTAAATGTGCCTCTCATATTTCTTTTGTTGAAAAGATGAGTGATTATATATATGAATTAACTGTCAATAATTTATTCCCTTAAAGCATGCCAGTAAAATCAAGATAGAACTTTTTTTTTTTAACTGAGAAGGAGATTTCTTGGGCAAGTTCTGCTGAGTGGCCTGAAGTTCTGGCTTTTAATGCCAAAATAGGTTCCAGGCCATCAGAGGTAGCTTTTAGCCAAGGTTTTTGCATGAGTAGTTTCTGGCAGTAGTGCATGTAGTCTGGCCAAGGTAACGTAATGGCCAGTTCTTTGAATAATAATGTGTCATCTCATAAGAGAGTCCCTCTACAACAGATAATTCATACTGTCAATTTGGCAACCAACCTCATTATTTCTCAGTAAGTTTTTCTTTGTCTCTATTAATCTATCTTCCTAATCTCCAAATCACTCTCTGGTGTCTTCACATGGGGAAGTGATAAAGTTACTTGGCCTTAGTTGCCACTGTAGAAAAAAAATATGTTAAAAAATCGATTGGTTTCAGGATTGTGCCTTTTCTTTGTTTCAGGAGATTGTAAGGGCTCCAATTTGGGTAGGGTGAATAGTAACCTTAACAAGTATTACTGGAAGAAATGGCAAATTAAAAAGTACTTAATTCAGAGTTCCCTTTCATGAGTAATACTATATTCATTATTTTCTGGGATTCTAAATCTCCATCACTTGTAAGATATGACACCAATTTAGCATAGCCCATTTTAAAAGGCGGACGACCATGAAATATATATATCCTTTGTAAAATAATCCCAATTTTAGAAACATTAAAATGTGGCAGAAAGTAGGAAGTAGCAGAATTAAGGAAATACTTTTATCTGGGGTTTGTCTGAGATTCTGGAGCAGTGTTTTAGGAAATTAAGGTTGATAAACTTGAAGAATATGGAATTTTGCAGGCCTTCTTGGTTTTCCCAGCTAGTAAAACAAATCGTTGAATAGCTGTGCTAGAGGTTCCCTTCTTATCAGTCCTAGTTTTGCATGATTTTAGTAAACCTTTCACAGGGACCTTATTTTAGCAAGTTGTTTAATAAATACATGAATCTGTATGCTGTTATACACATACAAAATATTTTAAGACTGGGGTATATTAGTTGGAGGTAAAGAGAAAAATAGGGCTATTATACTTCAAGATAAAATGCTGAAATGAGATTTTTATTGAACACTAAAAAATACTATAAAAAGTTTATGGGGTGCCTGGGTGGCTCAGTAAGTTAAGCATCTAAATCTTGATTTTGGCTGAGGCTTTGATCCCAGGGTCGTGGGATCGAGCCCCGCTTTGGAGCCTGCATGGATTCTCTCTCCCTCCACCTCTCATGTGCCCTCGCTCTCTCTCTTTCTCAAAATAAACTTTAAAGAAACACTATAAAAAGTTTCAAAAAGGAGGCCAAAGACTGCTCTTTATCATGAATGAGACGACAATGGAAAAAGTCCACACTTCCCAAATGTGGTACTATGCATTTTTCAGATGTTTGAATATAATTATGTTTGTTTGACATTGTATTTCATGTGATGGTGTTTATTATTTTTTTAATTAAATATCTTTAGAATAGTTGGTGGTCTGAAGCCAAGAAGGCAATAAAGCTATCATTGCCTAGCAAATTTTTTTAGAAAACTGCATTGTGATTTACTCAACAAGTGGATAATTGGCTTGGTTTTTTTTTTTTAAAGAGAAAATATTCTAGGGATACAATGATCATATGCTTTGTTTTATATAGGTAAGTTACATTCGATCTGTGTTTTATGCTATAGTTCTTTTCATTTTGTGTGTAATGTGCTTTAATTCCACATGCAGTGATTTTGTATGTATAGCTTTAAAAAACCTTAACTTTGAGTTACATCATATGTATATATATGTATGCATGAAAAGTATACAATATATTGATTCATAAGGGAATGTAAACTGCAAAATATACATAAAACAAATCTAATCCATAAGTGCGGTATTTAAAAACTAAAATGTATGATAACTAGGTAAGTGAACTCAATTCTTAACAGATGCAGTATTATGTTTCATAGCGTGTAACAAACCTTGTTTTTTTAAACTTTTGTGTATCATTATACTATCCAATCATGGCTATTTAATAAAGCATAATGAATGGATATTGACATAGTTCTTAGAGAATAAATAAGAGAAACCAAACAAGATACCACATTGGCTACAGATGGGAACTAAGAACCAAAAGCAAGAAGTTAATTTTGAAGAGCTGGCTGAGCTTCCTGTGGAAGTCAGTCAAATGAGATTGAACCTGAAGACTTGCTTCTCTGACCTTTGCTGCTTCCAGAAATCATGGTGTGTGTGTGTGTGTGTGTGTGTGTGTGTGTGTGTGTGTGTGTGTGTGTGTGTGTACATGTACACAGGAGGTGCAGATATATGGACAGCTACTTAGATGGAATAATTTGGAAGGTAACATTCTGGAGAGCAGTATATACCTTAGTGGATTTAGTGATTATGGAAAATATGTGTCACCTGGAGCTCTGCCTCCCATTGAATGATTGAGACCCAGGGCAGGACTTCTAAGAGTTGGGTATGGATCATAATGAGGTCTCTGGCTTTGCCTCTGTTCTTATTCCTCTTTCTGGAAGGAGGGCATAAAAGGTGTTTTAAAATTAGGAAGCAATATGGTGTAATACTTAGGAGATTGGACCTTGGAATCAAGATTTGAATCCTGGCTCTGCCCACGCCAGTTTCTCCACAGCAGGTGCCTCTAATGAGCTATTTAGTGGGCTCTAAAGGGTGGGAGGGAGGACATGACCTCCTAGGGACTCTGCAGCTGGTCTGTCTTCTGGAAGAGCCCACAGCAGGCTAATGGCTGCTCATGCCAGAGGCAAGAGGTGGTCAGAGAACGGCTGAAACAATTCTGGATTTTGTTTTTCTCAAAGGTGTTTACCTGATCATTAGCCATTTGGTGGCACAGAAAATGTTCAATCCATCCATCTTCCTGTCTAGTGGCTTTTTCAGTTACTCTGTGAATTACACATTTTCACTGACTTAACACATAACATTGGCCCAGGTGTCCTCAAATGCAGCACCAAAATGAAATATATGTGTTGACTCTGCAGCCATTTTCATTTCTGTCTGAGACAGGTTTCAGGTCAGTAGATAAAACACTCCTGACATCTTTAATACCCTTTATAGGGCCTTTTATAAATAATAGTTGTCAGTTGATAGTTTTTTCCCCAAACATTGATGACATTTCAAAATAGAATTTGGTGGGTGGTTGCAGGTTGTTTCTGGAAAATAAAGACAAGCTATTTACTTGTTTTAGCATCAAATGCCTCTTTCATTATTTTGCCATTTTAAAAATGTTGTCTTAATGCCCCACAGAACACCTGGCACCAATGAGCTAATCATAGTCAAAGAAAACATTGATTCTAGGAGTGGTTTGCAACAATACTCTTTACTGCCATGCTTACAGAAGGAAAGACTTTTTAAATTTTTTTTTCAACGTTTTTTTATTTATTTTTGGGACAGAGAGAGACAGAGCATGAACGGGGGAGGGGCAGAGAGAGAGGGAGACACAGAATCGGAAACAGGCTTCAGGCTCTGAGCCATCAGCCCAGAGCCTGACTCGGGGCTCCAACTCCCGGACCGCGAGATCGTGACCTGGCTGAAGTCGGACGCTTAACCGACTGCGCCACCCAGGCGCCCCAGAAGGAAAGACTTTTAACGCTTAAATTGGGTGGATTCTCAGAGTGGTTGGCCTTGTGTGGAGGGACACACAAAGCTAAGAAACACGTGGCCTGGGTGTTAGGACAGCGAGGAGAACTACAACATTTGAAGGGAGTGTTTTATTAAAATTATACACTAAGTTGGGGCACCCGAGTGGCTCAGTCAGTTGGACATCCGACTCTTGATTTTGGCTCAGGTTGTGATCCCAGGATCGTGGGATCATGCACCATGATCCCCTCTGCAATGAAAGTGGCGCCTGCTTAAATTTTTCTCTCTCTCTCCCTCTGGTCCTCTCCTCCACTCATGCTCTCTCTCTCTCTCTAAAAAAAATTAAATTTGGGGCGCCTGGGTGGCGCAGTCGGTTAAGCGTCCGACTTCAGCCAGGTCACGATCTCGCGGTCCGGGAGTTCGAGCCCCGCGTCAGGCTCTGGGCTGATGGCTCAGAGCCTGGAGCCTGTTTCCGATTCTGTGTCTCCCTCTCTCTCTGCCCCTCCCCCGTTCATGCTCTGTCTCTCTCTGTCCCAAAAATAAATAAACGTTGAAAAAAAAATTAAAAAAAAATTAAATTAAAATTTAAAAATTAAAAATATATATACACTAAGTACATATTTTAATTGTACAGTTTGAAGAATTTCTACCAACTGCATATGCCTACCTGACTAGTGCTCAGAGCAAGAAACAGGCATTACAAGAACCCCAGAAATCCCTCTTGTAACTCCATCTATTTATTAAACCTCCTAGGAAACCACTCTCCTAACTTGGAACATCACAAATTAGTTTTTCTGTTTTTGAACTTTTAGATGCAGTCACAGAGTATGTGCACTTTTGAATCTGGCTTCTTTGCTCAACACTGTTTCTGTGAAATTCACCCATTTTGTGCAGTTGTGATTTGTTCATTGTAACTGCTGTCTAGTGTTGAGTGACGATACTACCATTTATGTTGAGTATTTGGTAACTCCCAGTTTTTACTAATTACAAATGTTACTGCTACAAATATTCGTATAAATGTCTCTTGGTGAACATATGGACATTTCCATCAGGTATATAATGATGAGAGGGAATTACTAAGAATAAAAATGTTCCACTTTAGTAGATACTGCCAGTTTTTCATCATATCTGTTACCTTTTAAAAATGCAAGTAATCACTGAAGCTCTGTTGCTACACCATGGTTTCTGAACTATAGACTTAATGGAAAGACTGCACAGGATCATGGACCAGCCCTTATCTCTAATAAGGACACACAGTTGTATATAACCATATGCTATATTTCCTAACACTGTTATATGCAGTTTTCAGTTATTTTACCTGAGTGCTATTGCATTTTTACTAACTGCTCTTAGTTGTTTTTTTTTTTTTCCTTGCTTTTTAATCATCTTTGGAGCCTCAGCACCAGTCGTTGTGCTGTAGATATTCCTATCAATCCCATTTTACAGTTGAAGTACAGAGAAGTAATTCGCTCAGAGGTATATAATAGGAAGTAGACCTGGGCTTAATCCTGAAGACCCGCCTTCTATGCAGAGAAAGCTCATAGGATTGGTAGAGCCCTTAATAATTCCACAGAAGACAAAGCATTTGGGAAGTTTACATTAAAATATCTTAGATGAATTTTCTACGTTGAAACATTTATGAATGCCAAATTCGTACCGACCTCATAGTGAGCATAGTAGAGAGACATGGTTAAGAATAAAGGTCTTAGAACTGAAATGTCTGCTTTTAAATCCACAACATCCATCCAGAGAATCTAGTTCTCTGCAGAAAGCACATCAGATGCTGTACTTTCCTTATGAGGGTTTTTTTGATGGCGTCTTACACTGAGCTTATTTCTTCTGTGTCCTTCTGCTTGGTTGGGAATTCACTGAGGAGCCAATGCCATGTCATTTATAATCCCTTATGGCATCTAGTACAAAGCCTTGATGATAAATATCAAAAGTATTTAAGGAATAATGAAATACTTATATTTTATGTCATTTACTGTTTATACCACATCTACTTTCCAAAGAACCAGAAACAACTTGCAAGGAAAAAAATGTAAAATATGGTATTTACATGTTTTGGGGCAATTGACATAAACAGATCACAACATTTAGGCAATGACTTTGAGTAAAATTTTTTGCAGTTTAATGCAAACTGGAAAAAACTTTGAGTAAAATTATCTCTATTTTATGAGAAAAAATAAATGCATATCTTGGGTTTGTTTATTTATTTATATGTCTGCCTTCTCCTGTAGACAGTGCAGCTCTTTGTGAGTAGGGAATGAGTCCTACTCAAATTTGTATCCCTGGAGCCAATTGCATGCTTAACATGTGAGCACATGAATGAATGAATGAAAGAACCAAAGGAAAAAAAAGAGGAAGGAAGGAAGAGAGAATACCTTTCTGGGAGTTATCATGAAAACAACTCTTAGAATGACTTGTACATATGTGCCATAGCAAGGTAAGCAGAATATAGATCACAAAAGTGCAGACCAGAGTTGACCTACTTGGGTTGGAATCTTGACTTCTTACTTGCTAGATGTAGGCCTTTGAGCAAATTGCTTAATTTCTCTGGGTATCAATCTCTTCATCTAAATAAATTAATAATACCTACTGCCTCTTAAGGATTATGTGAAATAATACATTTAAAGGGTTGACATTTAATAAGCATTTGACAAATATTAGTAATTCATTCATTTAGCACTTTTTTTTTTGAGAGGGGGTGGTGGGGCGGGGAGAGACTGAAAATCTTAAGTGGACTCCATCCCACAACCCTGGGATCATGACTTGAGCTGAAATTGAGTCAGACACTCAACTGACTGAGCCACCCAGGCATCCCAGTGCCTTTTTTTTTTTAATTCAGGGGCTACAACATGACAGGCACTATTCTAAAATTGCTAAATGCTAGAGCTACAGAATTTAGCAAAACAAAGTCCCTAGTATTATGGATCTTGTGTTCTAGTGGAGTATAGAGACAAAAAACAAATAGCCATATAAAGTGGTAAGTGCTATGAAAAAATAAAGTAAAAAGATGGGAGGAATCATGGTGATGAGGCTGCTCCTTTACATAGCATGGTCAAAGAAAGTCTCTCAGGTTAGGTACCTCTGAAAGAGACTGGAAGGAAGGTGGGTGTGGAGTATGGATGTCCAGGAGAAGAGAGCCCTGGGGGGAGAAGCAGTGAGTGTAAAGGTCCTGCAGCATGGAATATTTTGGATGTAATCGTGGACAGCAAGGAGACCAGCGCGAGAGAGGGACAGAGGGAAGTTGAGAGGCTGGAGCCAGAGTGGAATCTAGATCATGGCCTTGTGAGCACTTCCATGGGAAGCCATTGGAGGATTTGGGGCAGGGGTGTAATGGAACCTGATCTGTCATTATAAAGGATCATTCTGGCTGCTATGTGAAGAAGAAATGGTAGCAGGGTGTGAGATGTAACAGGGAGAACAATTAGGAGGCTATTGAAATAGGCCAGATAAGAGTTGGTGGCTTCAACTAGGATAGTATCAGTGGAGATGGGAAGAAGAGATCAAAATTGGTATACATACGGAAGTAGACTTGATTCGGTTTACTATTCAACTGGATGAAGCTGAGAGAGAAAGAGGTGTGAGGGTAAACTCCAAGATTTTTAGCCCAAGGAACTATGTCAACCGGAATTGTCGTTAAGATGGAAAAGATGAAGAAGATTTGCTCTGGGTGGTGAGGGTGGGTAGAAAGTTATCAAAGATTCTGACTTGAATATAAGGTTCTTTTATTCGTTCACAGTTTATTGATTGCCTACTGTGTAGCAAACACTGTTCTAGACTCTTGGGATAAATCAGTGGAGAAGAATGACAAAAATCTCTGCCCTTTAGAAGTTTAAATGGGGGAGGACAATGAATAAATAATACATAAGTATTATAAATATATAAGTAAACTGGATGTTACTGCCTCACTCCCCCTGTGAGCTCAATAATCTGCTTCTAAGGAACACAGCCTTTTCAGTTGTCTCAGATAATATAGTTTGCATCTTTTTTCTCAGCCCCATTCAGATGAAATAAATAGACTCTTTGTCATACAGTTCACACCAACTATCTCTAGACGGTATTTATATCTGAATTCTCCATAATAAAATACACATGTGCATACTTACTCAGACTTAGTGTTGCCTAGATATTTACAGAGGTATGGTGGTCTAGTTTAGGGGCACCAGCTCCTCTGTGCTTAAGTTGTTTCAAGTGGATAATTTATTCCAGAATCATCTTGTCGTAATTTTTCTACCTCATATTTGTATTTCTCTACCCAAACTCAAAATCTGTCTAGGTTCTTGCTCACCTCAGTACACATTGTTTCAGTATTTTCCAGTGTATTCCATATTACTCTAGGTCCAAGAGACCGTGAAGAAAGTGTTCTGTGATCAAAGAAGAAAAGCTACATGTATACACCCAACTTGGAAATTTACATTGTACGTGGCCATTTTTAAGGTTCTGAGAAGTCTCACAGTAAAAAACATGTTTAAAGCTGTTCTCTCAGTATGTCCAAGACCTGCTTTACCATAAAATAGAAATTTGCCAACATTCTATGGAACTAGTATTTCAGAACTCATACTCAGTGTAAATGCTGGGTGAACCAACAGCATCTTAGGCAAGAAATCCAGATAAATGTGGTCCAGTGTCAAAGATGGTTTTGATTGAGTGAACTTAGGCAAGGTAGTGAATCTCTCTGTTCCTCTCTGTTTCTCATTTGTAAAATAGAGATCATAACAGGGTCCCTGAAGGTTGCTTTAGGCTTCACTCAGTGTTTCTAGATGTGTAAAACATGAATAAAAGCACTTTATACAAGTTTAAATAATATAGTTTTAAATCTTACTTTGTATCTTTAATCAAGCATTTAATTTCCACCTCATGCATATTCTAAAGTGATATCTATTCTTGATACATATGGTAATTTATTGCCAAGTTAAGTTTCCTCTCACCAATGGTTTAATTTATACTTGTTACCATAGTTCAGTGTAAATGATTTCCTCCAAATGGAAGCCCCCCTCCATTTGGCCTCCCCCCCTCTCTTCCCTCTTATTCTTTTGGCAGCTCATGGAGAAAGTCTGCCTCTCCTCTGGTACGTAGCTCTGCAAGGGCACGATCATGTCTTCAGTGCCTGGCACGTAGCAGAGGTTCAGTTAATATTGAGCTGAGTCCTAAATTGTTCAATTTCTAAGAATTACATCATCCTGTTTTCAATTTTGGTACCCACAAAATTGGGGAAGGAGCACTCATTCCTTCATCTTGAGTGTGTTTATCATCAGGGTTCCCACAACATAATCCTTCACTGACTTTGCTTTGGTTCTAGTTCTGAGAACAAATTGTCCTGTGGTTCAGGGCACCGACTACTTTCCTACTGGGATTTGGGCTGTTTCTTCCCTCTCATTCCTTCCTTGTCCCATAGTGAAGTCAATCACTAATCAGTAGAAGTAGGAACGACTCCAAGGTTTCCTTCTTTCTCCTTTCTTTTGAGTTAATTGCTCTTCATTTTGAACATCTTTATTTTACTTCATTTTGTATACTCCGTCTCTACTTGTGACCACATTTCTGTTTGAAGACACTTTGAGGAGACATACCCCATGGCCTTGTCCCTTCACCTGTAGGTCTTAAGAAAATTCTAACTGTCTGACTGACTGATTTCTGAGACCACCCACCCTCTTCATCCTACTGTTTTCCCCTTTATTCCTTCAACTAATAGTTTGGGTTTCATTGCTTATAAGTAAGTTCTCTATAACACCTTTTACTCGTATAGGCAGCAACCTATGGGAACTTGAGAGGAAACCTTCAAACAGTATAAAGGAAAACAAAGATGTATCATAGCCAAATGTGACTAATAAACAACTTCTATTTGCTACTCACAACAATGTGTTATTATCTCTGTTTTGCAGATGAAGACAGAGTCACAAACAGTTTAGGTAATTTACCCAAGCTAGAAAGTAGAGAATCCAGGCTTTGAAACCTGAACATCTGGCTCCAGAGGTGCCTTTTCAAACACTGTATATAGTATTACCAAATGCAGTAGGAAATCTTTAATATCTGATGCTGAGCATCTGTGAGGATCTGATCAAGGCTGGTTAGCAGAACTTCAATACTATGATCAAGTGAAGCGTGGAGAACTAAGGTGATGAAGATTTGGTGGGCCAGGAGATGGCAGTTAGCTGAGCAAGAATTCGAGATACAAAGATTCCTGGTGTTAATGAAGACATTAACCAAGAGAAGACACAGGGGTGAGATAGACTGTGAGGGCAGGAAGAGTGGAAGCCAGCTAGGGTAATGACAGAGTAGTTGGAGAGGTAGTGTGTAGAATGGTTAAGAACTTTAGAGACCTGGGTTTGAAACAAATGTCTGCTAATTTTACCTGACTTTGTATGTGCCTACAGTAACGCTCAAAATGCAGTAGTTGGCTGTTCCAACATCTTAATAGCTTGTTGACTCTATAGCATATACTGCTTTTTAAAAAGATTTTTCCAAGTATTTAGAGTCTCTATACAGTTTTCTGATAAACTCAGCAAGTTTAGAATAGGATCATCAGATAATAAAGCATCTTAGTTCCCAATAAGGAGAAAAGAACTTTAGCACAATTTGCAATGGCTGGCATGGACCCTACAAAAAAATTAAGTGTTTCTGTAAATATTCCTATTGCAGACAATTGTCAATAGTCTAAAATCTGATACTTTAAGATTTAATGCAATAAGTAGGAATTTTTAAATAAACTGTATATATGGTTCTGGTTTACATTTGGCCTGAGAGGGTTTTGTTTTGTGTTTGTTTGTTTTTTTCTCAAAGAGCCCTAAGAGTCCTCAGCATATCTAGACCTCTGTGATAATAAATTACTTGGATAAAGAGGAAAACCAGAAGCAGGTTTCAAAATTTACATTGGACTTACGATGTAGGAGCCATCATTTCACCCCTACTTGTTTTGAATTATAAAAATGAAATGGACTTAAAGGAAAACTTGTTATATAATATCAAAATTGGATTAAGAGCAGGAACACTTAGATGGTTACCTAGGATGCCAAAACTTTACACCCAAGGTCACCTCTATGGATGAGTTGCTTGGGTGGGACCACAAGAGGTATACCACAATAGTATTAGGACTTCCAATGACAGTGGGTCCTGTTACCTGTAGGTCTTCTCCTGTACAAATGGGGATTTGGTGGTCCTTCTCCCCTAGTGCTTCATTTACATCAGTGTGAGGCAAATATTTAAACAACATCAGTGTGGGGGTGCATAGCTGGCCCAGTGAGTAGAGCATGCAACTCTTGATCTTGAGGTTGTGAGTTCAAGCCCCACATTGGGTGTAGAGCTTACTTAATTAAAAAAGAAAAAAAGACTAAACAACATCAGTTTGAAGGGACCAAATTATTAATGTAGGGATTTGGGAAATCCAATGTTTTGGTCAGACCTGTGTACCACCTAAGGGAATATATTAAATGGATAAATGTTAATCTATTAGTTTGATATTGAAAAAATCCAAAATCTAACCACTTGGCTCTTTATGATGATCTAGGAGAGGCTCAGACAAGGAGATAGGATGAATAGTCAAGAGACTTAGGTTCCAGTCCAGAGCTTATCCCTAAAGAACTCTGGGGACTTGGGCTGGTCATGTGAATATTCTATCAACTGCATTTTTCATTTCAGTTTCTTTATCTTACCTATAATGCCTTAACAAATCCTAATGACAGGAACACCAAGCAAATGTGTTGTTTCGGAAAATCATGAAAAGACAGACACTGAGGAAGAATATATGATAATGTCATAAAAACTCACAGCCTTGACTAAAGCAGATGTTTTTCATGAGACCAAAGCATTTTATTGTTGAAAGGGATCTCAGAGAATATGCAGGGTCCAGCGTGCTTAGTACACTGAGGCCTAGAGAGGTTGCTAAAGGCCACAGAGCTCTGCCCTTATATTTAAAATTGCCAAATGTTTGGAAAACACCTTCTCAAAAAAACAAAAAACAAAAAACACCTAGAATTTCAAATGGGAGAAGAAGGAGGGAATTTTAGTCCTTTCCCTGAAGTAGCCCTTTAGTTGTTTCCATCCCCCTTTTTTTCACTATGAAATGACGAAATGCATTTATGAGTTCTGTTGCCTAAATTTTGCATTGGTGTTTATTTCAAACGAAACTTCAAAAATCTCAACTATAATTCTTACTACATTTTTTTCTCCAATGAATTTGGCTCAAAAAACTACCCTACTTCTTAAATTTTTTTTCTTTATTTTTGAGAGGCAGAGAGACAGAGCACAAGTGGGGGAGGGGCAGAGAGAGAGGGAGACACAGAATCTGAAGCAGGCTCCAGGCTCTGAGCTGTCAGCATAGAGCCCGATGCGGGGCCCGAACCCACGAACTGTGAGATCATGACCTGAGCCGAAGTCGGACGCTCAACCGACTGAGCCACCCATGTGCCCCCAAACCACCCTACTTCTTAAACATAATGTATTATTATAGAAAAAGGAAACTTCAAAACTGAATAGAAAACTAGCTTGAGTCAATAAACTTAATTTTAAAACCATATCAAAGGCTAGGGAGGTCAAGGTGAAACTGACTCCCACTCCTTGATCACAGCCAAGTTTGATGCCCAAAGGAGTTAATTTTAGGGGAAAAGCAGCAGAATGTTCTCTTAGTGTCCTCCCAACATATACCAAGCTAGGATTAGATATGCAAGGAATATACCAGAAGATACCAGTGCCAGCCTCAAGAAGGAGTCACCTGAGGAATGGCACAGGACCCTGCATTTAAAATGCTTTGTTGGAACTGCGGACTGAGCCCCTGACCTATCACGGCACCCAAACCCCAAAGAGCCAAAGTAATATTGAAAAGAAAAACAAAGTGGGAGGCTTCACAATCCCAGCCTTTAGCCTCTACTACAAAGCTGTAATCATCAAGACAGTATGGTATTGGCACAAAAATAGACGCATAGACCAATGGAATAGAATGGAGACTCCAGAACTATACCCACAAAAGTATGGCCAACTAATCTTTGACAAAGCAGGAAAGAATATTCAATGGAAAAAAGACAGTCTGTAACAAATGGTCCCGGGAGAACTGGACAGCAATATGCAGAAGAATGAAACTAGGCCACTTTCTTACACCATTCACAGAAATAAACACAAAAATGGATGAAGGACCTGAATGTGAGACAGGAAACCATTAAAACCCTAGAGGAGAAAGCAGGAAAATACCTCTCTGACCTCAGCCACAGCAATTTCTTACTTGACACATTTCCAAAGGCAAGGGAATTAAAAGCAAAAATGAACTATTGGGACCTCATGAAGATAAAAAGCTTCTGCACTGCAAAGGAAACAATCAACAAAACTAAAAGGCAACCAACAGAATGGGAAAAGATATTTGCAAATGACATCGGATAAAGGGCTAGTATCCAAAATCTATAAAGAACTCACCAAACTCCACACCCGAAAAACAAATAATCCAGTGAAGAAATGGGCAGAAAACATGAATAGACACTTCTCTAAAGAAGAATCCAGATGGCCAACAGGCACATGAAAAGATGCTCAGTGTCACTCCATCAAACCCACACTGAGATACCACCTCATGCCGGTCAGAGTGGCTAAAATGAACAAATCAGGAGACTATAGATGCTGGCGAGGATGTGGAGAAACAGGAACCCTCTTGCACTGTTGGTGGGAATGCAAATTGGTGCAGCCACTCTGGAAAACAATGTGGAGGTTCTTCAAAAAATTAAAAATAAGTCTACCCTATGACTCAGCAATAGCATTGCTAGGAATTTACCCAAGGGATACAGGAGTACTGATGCATAGGGGCACTTGTACCCCAATGTTTATAGCAGCACTTTCAACAAGAGCCAAATTATGGAAAGAGCCTAAATGTCCATTAACTGACGAATGGATAAAGAAGATGTGGTTTATATACACAATGGAATACTAGTTGGCAATGAGAAAGAATGAAATCTGGCCATTTGTAGCAACGTGGATGGAACTGGAGAGTGTTATGCTAAGTGAAATAAGTCAGGCAGGGAAAGACACATATTTTTTCACTCATATGTGGATCCTGAGAAACTCAAGACCAGGGGGAGGGGAAGGGGGAAAAAAAGTTACAGAGAGGGAAGGAGGAAAACCATAAGAGACTCTTAAATACTGAGAATAAACTGAGGGTTGATGGGGGTGGGAGGGAGGGGAAAGTGGGTGATGGGCATTGAGGAGGGCACCTGTTGGGATGAGCACTGGATGTTGTATGGAAACCAATTCAACAATAATTTATATATAAATAAATAAATTTAAAATAAATAAATAAAATAAAATAAATAAATTTATATATAAAATAAATAAATAAATAAAATGCTTAGTTGGGGTAATTAATGCTCTGCTATCTCAGGCTTAAAATTCTTAATGATTTTTGAACAGAGGGCTCCACGTTTTTATTTTGTACTCGAATTATATAGCTGGTCCTAGAAAATGCCTATGATAGAAAATGGGGGAGGAGCCAGGAGAGGTAGAATAGCTGTGTCGGATCCATATACAAGTCTAACCCTGAGTGAAAGAGAGAGGAGGGGAAGGTGGGATGCAAGTGTCCTGTACTGCAGTGCAATTGAAGGGATGCTCAGCAAGGCCATCACAGGATGCAGTCCTTACCAAACTGGTAAAGTCAGAGGAGCTCTGCATCTGCCCAGAACCTGGCTGCCTCTGCATTGCTGCTGGCTCAGTCATTGGCTGGGAGCAGCTATGGGAGGCATGCTCTCTGCACCAAGTGGAGTTTAGAGCAGCAACTGGGGCCCTAGGTCATTTATACTCCCTGTAGTTAGAGGTCAGCAAGATGCAATCTCATGACTCCACATAACATTCCCTGTACCTCTACCTCTGTCTGAGGACTCTGGAAATTCAAAATTAACACCAGTATCTGCACTATTTTCCTACTGCTGCCATAACAAATTACCACAAACTTGGTGGTTTAAAACAACACACATTTTTTTTCTTATAGACCTGTAGATCCGAAGTCCAACATGGGTCTCACTAGGCCAAACTCAAGGTGTGAGGAAGGCTGTCTTCCTTTCTGCTAGCTCTAGGGAAGAATGTGTTTCTTTGTCTTTTTCCAAAACTTCTGGGTGCCTCCTGCATTCCTTAACTCATGGCCTCATTCTTCCATCTTTAGAGGCAACAACGTTGCATCTCTCTGAGCTGTTATTCTGTAGCAGGACTTCCTCTGACCACAGGGGGGAAACTGATTTTAAGAATCCATGTGATTAGCTTGGGCCCACCTGGATGACCCAGGCTACTATCTCCGTCCCAAGGTCTTACATTTAATTATGTCTGTAAAAGTATCTTTCGTCATGTAAAGAAATATATTCACAGACTTCAAGGGTTAGGATGGGACATCTTAGGGAGCTATTATTCGGCCTACCATTCTATTTTTCCCTTTAAACTAGTTTTTCTTGACAAATTTCTCTCTTTCCCTCTTTCTTCCTGCCTGCCTTCCTTCTTTCTTTCCTTCCTTCCTTCCTTCCTTCCTTCCTTCCTTCCTTCCTTCCTTCCTTCCTTCCTTCAAGGGGTGTTTTGATTTTGTGGCCAGTTAGGTAGTGAAAAGGGTGTCACTTTGTGGCCCCCTTTTCACAAAGGGGGCCACTTTGTGAATGAATGACTGCAGACCTCTGTTTCACCTCAAGCAAATAGTAGGGCTCTTGAAGGAAAAAATTACAAATCCATTAATTGCTCAAGTATATAGTGTGTTTATATACTTTCATTCTAAAGTAGTTCTCAGCCCTGGACTTATATTAGAATCACCTGGAGGGTGTTGTAAAGTCCTGATTCCCAAGCATACCACATACAAATTAAATTAGGATCTCTGGCCTTAAAAAGCTTCTAGGGGCACCTGGGTGGCTCAGTTGGATAAGTGTTTGGCTTTGGCCCAGGTTGTCATCTCGTGGTTCCTGAGTTCGAGCCCCATGTCAAGCTCTGTGCTGACAGCTCAGAGCCTGGATCCTGCTTCGGATTCTGTGTCTCCCTCTCTCTCTTTCTGCCCCTCTCCTGCTCATACTGTGTCTCTCTGTCTCCAAAACTAAATAAACATTAAAAAAAATTTTTTTAAATAAAAAAAAAAAGCTTCTAGGTAATTACAGTATGTAGCCAGGGTTATAATGTTTTACAATCCTTGAACTGCATGACATATTTTTAACTTGGGCAATGACAAGTGAAGAGCTTTTTCTTTTTTTATTTTTTTAGGTTTATTTATTTATTTGAGAGAGACAGAGAGAGAGAGAAAGAGAGAGAGAGAGAGAGAGAGAGAGAGTGTGTGTGTGTGTGTGTGTGTGTGTGTGCATGAGTTGGGAGGGGCAGAGAGAGAGGGATAGAGAACTCCAAGAGCCTGATGCAGTGCTTAAACTCACAAACTGTGAGATCATGACCTGAACCAAGATCAAGAGTGAGATGCTTAACCGACTGAGCCACCCAGGTGCTCTAACATTAGACTTTTCCATAGTAGGTGGTCACTTTGATTTATAAGATCTTAATAGAGTGATGAAAAGCAAAGTTTCATTTATCAGAGGCATTAATATTCTAGGCCTTAGAACCAAAATAACTAGCAAGCCAATCCGCTATTAAAAATGCACAAATAGGGGCGCCTGGGTGGCTCAGTCGGTTAAGCGGCCGACTTCGGCTCAGGTCATGATCTCACAGTCCGTGGGTTCGAGCCCCGCATCGGGCTCTGTGCTGACAGCTCAGAGCCTGAAGCCTGTTTCAGATTCTGTGTCTCCCTCTCTCTGACCCTCCCCCGTTCATGCTCTGTCTCTCTCCGTCTCAAAAATAAATAAATGTTAAAAAAAAATTTAAAAATGCACAAATAGAAAAATAACTGACAAATGGAAAACATATAATTATAATACATAATTATAATTGTGTATGTGTATGATATACATATATATGTAGATATATATGTATATCATATATATGTATATATGTAGATAGATATATATATCTACATACATATATGTAGATATATATGTATATCATGTATATATGTAGATATATATATCTACATATATATGTATATCATACACATACACAATTATAATTAAGAGCTGTGGGATATTTACCTTTCCTAGTGTTAAATTTGTATTATCCTAAAGTTTTCCAGACAGTATTACTTAAAACTTGATAAAATAGCACCTTCAACACACTGGGAAGAATAATGAGACATCATAAAAGTAATCTCCAAAGAAGATTCCAGTCAGACATGCAAGAGTATCCTTTCAGAACAACTTGAGGAGCCATTTGACCCAGCATCAGGGAAAACAGAAAGAACTTCAGTCATTTGCTTATTTAACTATTTTTTAAAGACATAATTAGTTCTATTGAATTATTGCAGTGGAGGAAGGATGGAAATATGAGAACTAGTGCAAAGTAGGAGGGGAAATAAAAGCAGTGGTAACTCAACTTGAAAATTTCAAAAGCCAAATAATGTTGAAAACATAGACCACGTTGGTTTAATGTCTTGTTTCCTTTTGTTTACTGCTGACCACCGAACAGGAAGTTCATGGGCCTGCAGATGGAAGAAGCATTGGTAGGTTCAACGTACCAGACTTTCACTGATCCTGGTGCTGCCGAAGGTCAGCTGAGGGCAGATCTAGACAGATGGGTGATAACGCTGGTCTCTATGTTTGTTCTCAGGTGATAGGTTCACCCCAGGCTTCCACTCTACCTACTGTGAAATGGATTTAGTCCCTCTCTAGAGTGTGTAAAGCTACTTAGAGAAAAAACAGCGGGAATGAGTCAAACTGCAGACAGAATAGTGAGACTTATTTGTCCTCTCCAGTGAATGGTCACATGAAGAAACAAAATCCATTTTTCCGACCATACACTTCACAAGCTTCCAAGTCCCTATTCAAGGACCAGTGAAAGGGAAATGTCTGATTACTTTATTCTCCCCATTCTGGCAAAGAAATTGGTTTGTCTTCTTTCTCTACCTTTTGTTCTTGCCCTCCTCTCCTGACAGCACAGAATGCAGAATCTTTGGGACCACTTTTAAGATAGAATGCATTTTGTTAAGACTTCTTTGCAAACTGTGAAGCAGATAACGTAACATGGGTTTAGGAATGACATCTTCCCCACTCTCAGGTTTAATTTATTAATCAGTCATCACTCAGGGTATACCTGAGATAAATCAGTTGTTAGAAAGTGAAGTGTTTTTTGTGGTTTTGTTTGTTTGTTTGTTTGTTTTGTAGAGAACTCGTCATCTCTGAGGTTACTAATATTATGCATGGTTCCTTCCTCACTATGTGTAAGCAAAAGAAAGTTCTTCTCCTTACCAACACAATGCAAAATGTCTCATCTCTTTCCAGCAAATGGAATGGTCTCCTTGCATACTGATTTTGTTGTTGCTGCAATTCTCATGGAGTGTAGTCATTTTCTGGGTTTATGATAAACTTAGGTGAAGGCTTGTCAAGTGGCCGCAATTTGGGGGATTGATGAGGTGTTCCTTTACCTCCTTATAAATTCACCCAGAAGTACACAAGTTTTCCAGGGGTCTTTTTCCAGGCAGAGGACTGTATTAGTCCCACATTAGCTAACAGTTAAGATAACAATAATGATAAAATTTATTGTCTGGAAATGAAAAGATCAATCTCTCATACCCAATTTGTCTGTTGCGCTTTGGCTTAACCTCAATCACAATTGAGTTAATCAGGAGTGACCTCATAGGGTCACTAACTCTAAAATTAATTCTGGTTTTAATGATATATGCCTCTAATTTATACCTAAAAAGTGTGGACCACCTGTGGTGTTGACTGGTTGTGATCATCTCGAGACCTAAGGGATTTGTATCAGGAGAAAATCCAGACATACAGGATATATGTTTCTTTAAAGTGATGCTCTAAAAATTATTTTCTCGATTGAATCTGTTATTCATTTTTTTTATTTTGTAAAGCCATAAAACTCGTGGCTTTGAAATGATTGAATATATGTTTGTGATTTGTTTTCACTAGCCTCTTTTTCTTATTCCCCTTCTCCAATGACACCATTCATGTAGTATAACCACAAGTTTTACAAAGCACAGTTTGTAGACGGGGCTACATTTGGCACTAGGCTGTAGCTTACAGCCATACAATTTTATAGAAAATAGCAGTATTAATTAGATATATACTCGTGAGCTAGAAGTAAATGTTTATGATTATTGTTTGAAGCCAAACAGGAAAATGTAAAAGCAATAATAAATATGTTCTCTCTCATTCCAATATACCAACTTAGGCAAATTTTTGGCTGGAAAAGCATAAGTGAGTAATTAGATAATTGCTGCCTTGATTGAGCTTAATAGGAAACATTTCAATTAGGCTAAAACTACACAGAAAGGAAGTGGGTTTTTTACAAAGGGAAACATTCCTTGTCATGCAACTGTCAGCTTGTGCCCACACTAAGAGATGGGATTAAGTGGATCTCTGCAAAGGAAACAAAAAAGAAATGATTGCAGTAATTAGACCTATACTTAAACATTGTGTCTTCTGATAGAATTTCTTGATGATTCTAGCCTCGATAACGCAGCCCCTATAAATGTCCTGCCTGTAACAAATTACTGCCTTAAATCTGTGGCAAAACAAGTTCCTGGAAAAAAAAAAAGTTATGATTTTCTCATACTACAAAAACTAACATTCTAGAATTGCAGGTCTCTTCATGAAGCCACCTGCATGCTAGCAAATAATCAGAAAAGCCATTTGGGGCTAGTTTGCATGGTTAATAGTTTCTCCCTAGCATACCTTGAGTGTATGTATCCAGTTGCTGACTCAGAGCTTAAGCCAGATATAAAAATGTTCCTTTCTAAGAATAAGTGTCCAAGGAACAGTACTATTCTTAATATCCTGGGAGTTGAGGTAGTGATATGACCCCTTTGACCTGTCAACATAGGGGTTTTATCATTGGAAGGACACATGGTTCCACCCACAGGTGATTAAATTCATGGGAATGATGTAACATAGATGCCATTTCATGGCCCCCAGCAAGTTGCAAATTGCCCAGCCTAAGGCCTCACACATAAAGACATTTAATAAATCATTAACGTTGTCTTAATATTGCTTTATGTGGAAAAGAGAATAGCTTGAGCTCTTGCAAAGTGAGAAGTGGAGAAGCCACTGATAGGACACCACACTACTATACCACCTTTGTAGAAATGTGAGATGTCACCCACATCTCGTAAGGATCTTGTCAAGATACCCATTTAAGGTATGCTAAGGCCAGTGAAGGCAGTGATGCTACTGAAACAGCCCAAAAAGCAGTTGATTCCTTCTGTCTCTCTTGAGTGGGCATCCTTCTCTCTCAGTGTCTCTGCTCTACTGTGTGAACAGCCCAAGTTAAGAGACAGCAGCATTGGAGAGAGGCCATTAACTTCCTTGTATGGTGTCGTGGTTAAGAGCATTGTGTAGTGGTTAAGACAGTGGACTTTAGAATCAGGTAAGCCTGGTTTTAATTTTGGGCTCTGTTACTAGCTATGTGATGATCTCTGGCAAGTTACTTAACTTTTTCAAACCTCAGTTTCTTCATCTGTAAAATGGGAATGGTAATATTACCTCCCTCCTGGTGTTGTTGTGAGACACGAGTGATGGTAAGACCTTAGCACAATTAAGCATACAAAAATTCTTGCCCTTATTATTACTAGAGGACAGGAGTTCTCATGATAGGGCACAAGACTTAAGAAGTGCTTTTGCAAAATCAGTGATGTCAAGGGTTTGCTTCTTTATTTCCTTCTCTAACTGGCCTCCAAAGCTCAAAAGTTTTGAAGAGGTCTTGTCTGCTTCAGTCTGCCAGAACGGACAGCTAGTGGGAAGCTTGAGGAGCCAAACCTGAGATGAACTGAAACCTTGCATTAAGGGGTCCCCATTAACAGCCTTCCCACCTCTGGTCAGTGTTATTAGCAGCCGGACAGATGGACGATCTCTCATCGTGGTCAGCGGCTTTGTACAGAAAACAGCATTCCCCGCTCACACCCAGGTGACACAATCGGATGTATGATGTTCTTTCAGTGCTAATGACTAAAAATGCTGCATTTGACTATTTACATTATTAGGACTTTAACATAAAACAGGCTTCAGTTGTTGTTAACTTTTTAGAGGCCATTTGAAAGGAAAACTGGAAGCTGTTGAACAGAATGATTTGCACTGATTTATTTCCCAGCACATGGGGGTAGGAACTCCCAAGCCTAAGACCACAAAGTTAAAGAGCTTGGGAGATGGCTGGTTTTAGATTCTTAAAATTAGATTGACTTTGTAGATTGTATAGTAGGCTTGGTAGTGAAAGCCTCTTTGGGAGATAAATTTATAAGCATTTCATGCACCCCATGTAGAATTATTTCTATTTCTTTTTTCAGTCTCCTTAAACCAACCATGGTAGGTTAAATGAGAAAGAATTTCAGATTCTCATTTAGTGGGTAAAACCTTAGTTTGTTTTTCTGTCTTTGGGGCAGTGGCCGACTAGATGAGGAAGCGGAAGAAGACCCACCAATCAATCAGTTCCTTGGAGAAAATGAGATGGTGCTTGTGGGGTCTGGGAAGGCTTATGTAGGTTGATAGGCCTTGGCTTTCCATGAAGAGCTGATAGAGATTTCTACATCCCTTTCCCCCATCTGTGCTCAGACTGTCTATGACCAGTTTTCCTGTAAGGAAATGCCAACCTGGAATCTCAGGTGGCAGACCCCAATATTGTGGCAAGACTCAGGTGTTGTGTGTGCCTGAAGGACGGAGAAATGCTGTGCTTTTCTATCATACTCTTTTTTATGTGCTTCTGCATTCAGAAATGTGGCCTTTCTCTAGGAAACCCTTTTTACTGAGAGTTCTACTTTATGACAGCAGCTTGACTTGCTGCCAGAGAAGCTGGAAATGAAGGAAGTTTAAGATAAATATCAATGGTGATTTTTTTTTCTTGGTCACTCTCTGTGTCTTTTTTTTTTTAACAGAAAAGTCATATGCTCATATCCTAACTTGTCCCAATAGAGGGTCAATTACAACCAGTTGGCTATAAATCCAATCCAAGAAAAACACCGAGAGAAGGAACTGTAGCAATAGATACTGAGGGTCCATAGAATCACTATAAATGTCAAGAACGTGTCAGTTGTGAACTCAGGGCCTTTAAGCGATATTTTAGGACCCAGCCCCCAATGAATAAAAATTAGCCAGGCATTTTTGTATGGTTAGGTTTTATTTTTCTTTTTCAGGAAATCTTTTAAAGTTAAAGTCATGTTAAAATTTCATAAATAACATTAAAAGTGATTAATGATTAAGAGTTCATTAGCAGGCTATGATAATCAAATTAAAAAGTAGGGTTGGTTAAGTCCTTTCCCACCCAAGGTTCTAAGACCCTGATACATCCACTATTGTATACCTAAGCAGTTTTTAACATTCTCACCCCTCCCTCCAATATCTAAAGAAGAAACAGTATATGTTAAGAGAGGAATATTCAGAAAGTAAATGGCAATAATAATAATTACCTTCCAGGAATCAAAAAGAACTTTGGAGGTGCCAGCCCTTGGGGAAGCTTTTTGACATCTACACCTTGACCATTGTACATCTAAACAGTTTTGAACACCAAAAAAGTTAAGAGGACTTGATGTGCTAAAAAGAACAAAGGTTCTGTATTACAGCAATAGTTGCTCACTTCCTGGGGGAGAGCAAATGGCAAAGCAAGCATTTTTTGGCCCTTCATCCAGGTGAGAAATGAAATGTAATTTCTTCATCCTGCATATATGTACAATGTGAAATACGATCATTTAGAAACAAGAGCAGTAAAGACTCCTTGCCACATGGTAGTAATTTCTTTCAAAAAATTTGATTTTTGCATTCTATGAGATGTTTGTCTTCTATCTACTAAGCTTTTTGAAGACATTCTGGCAATGTGTTAGAATTCTAGGTTTTCGTCCTGTTATTACCAAACTATGTGATATTTAGCAAGTAATTAAACCTCTGTAGGCCTTGGTTCCTAATCTATAAATCAAGGCTGTTTAATTAAAGGTTTGGATGACCATTTCCAGCTCTTACATTCCAGAATCTATGAACCACATTATCCATTAAGCCTCAACCTTGGCAGTGAATCAGAATCAGCTAGGGAGCTTTAAAAATTACAGATACCTTGGCCCCATCCCACAGAGGTTCCAATTCAGTATATCCAATTCCACTCAGCTTCTGAGTGGAGCTTTTAAAAGTTTTCTCAAAGTAGATGTACAACCAGAGGTGAGATTGCAATAAACAGTTAACTCCTCGCTGGGCACTTCTGTGTTTCTAGATAGAGGAGCCTGATCTAATCAGTTGAATGTGGTAGAATATATTTTATGAAACCTTACCATTTTGGCTTCTGTATCCTGGGTGCCAGGCCTCTGAAAGCCCCATTCTTTCATGCTGCCACAGTACAAACCTGTAAACGTTCAATATATAAACTTACCAGTCAGATAAATGGTAGAAGGGTGTACCTGCCAACTGTGACCTGTGAATGCTGTAACCTATGGAAGAAGCATATTCTATTTTATCTAGCTCATGAAATCATTGTAAGTGTCGAGATCCCTTGATAGGAAGGACTAATTAGGGGATAAAAAAGTATCACACAATTTTACATTTAATCCTTGCAACCATATAGGCACCAAGGCTTCATTTTATAGATCAGGAAAATAAGGCTCAAGGAGGCTTACCTCTCTTCCCTGAAACTACACAGATAATAGGTAGACAGGTATGTCTGACTTCAAAGCCTGTGATCTCCCCCACAAGGCCATATTACCACAGGGAATGGAAGAAGGACCATTTTGCACGAGCAAAGCTTTTGAGGTGCTCCTATGTTCATCCTTACACAGGTCTATCTAGTTGGAGGGCTAGCTATAGTATCCCCAGGCTCCATTCCATAATTTGAGAGCCCTTTTACTTGAAACTTTAGGAAAATACTGAAAAAGAATACCTGAGAATGGTCAAGCCCATATGGAAGAACCATGGTAAAGACACAATAAGACCGGCTCTCTTAAACTCAACTGGAAGTAGCATAAATTGGTACTATCTTTCTGAAAAGTAATTTGGCAGTATATATCAGGAATCTTAATTATGTTCACATCCTTTGACCTAGGACATCTAATTCTAGGAAGCTGTTCTAGGGAATAATTATTGGTGTGGACTAACACTGAATAAAAATCATATTCTTTAGAACATTATGTATAACAGAAAAAAAGGGAAAAATCTAAATATTTACTGAAGGTGAATAGTTCACTATTCTTAAGTACATCCATATGATGAAATATTGTAGAGCATCAAAAATAATGCTTATGAAGAGATTTTAATGAGGTGTGGAAATATTAATGCTATTATATGAAAAAAGATACAAAACTATATGGTATGATCTCAACTATAAAAATAAAGGATGTAAGCATTAAAAACTCTAAAATGTTAACAGTAGTTATCTCCAAGAAGTAGGGTTATAAATAAAGGTCATTTTCTTTATACTTTTACGCATTTAAATTTTTTTCTAAAATGATCATGAATTATTTTAATAAGTGGGAAACATTAAAATGTACTTGTGAAAAAAAATGAATCATAGAGTTTGGTCAGGAAAAGAAGACTGGACAGAAATAAATAGGAATAGTAGACCAGAGACCTCAGTTCTAAATAATCTAAGCAAGCCTACCGAATGCCATTTACTTTGGTAGGAATCCATCTTCTCTGGGCTGTATTTTCATGTTTCAGATTAGGGGACAGGATCAAAGGAATGTTAATGACCATTTTATCTTTAAGATTAAAAAAAAGACTTATTCTTATCATAACCTTGCTATAAACAGTCCATATTTCCTGATAAGAACAAAATAGAAGTGTTACCCAATAATTTCTGTAGTCTCACTTTTTTTTTCTGCTTTGAAAGAGTAACTGGACTGTAGCAGAGGTTCCCACGGTGTTTCAAGGGTACTAATAATTTTGGTATATAGGGAAAGATCAATACAGATAAGCATATAGACACATAAAGTATGGCTGATTAGATACTCTGAATGGCTCCATTACTTAATACAACTAAATCTGGATAAATTAGAAGCCTAACTTTCACAACATTCTGGGGACTGCAAGAAACTAACTCTTTAAGGGAGTCTTTAAGGGCAAAAACAAAGAAATAAAGAAACAAAGAATACCCAAACAAACAGTACAAAAAAAAAAAACAAAAAAAAAAAACAGAAACAATAAGACAGAGAATACCCCACCCTTCAAATAGTCCCTCCCCCAAGCACCTGAGAACTAAAATTAGAAAGGAGAGTGGGGTGCCTGGGTGGCTCAGTGGGTTAAGCATCTGACTCTTGGTTTCCTCACAGGTCATGATCTCATGGGTTCATGAGATTGAGACCCACATCTGGCTTTGAGATGACCGTGTGGAGCCTGCTTGGGATTCAATCTCTCTCCCCGTCTCTCTCTGCCCCTCCCCTGCTCATGCTCTCTACCCTCCCCCCACCTCAAAATAAATTTTAAAAAAAACTTTAAAAAAATTGAAAAGAGAGGGGAACAGTAAATGATGGAATCAGGAGACTTAGACTGAGGCTTGCTATAACATCAGATTGGTAACCTAAAATTTCTGTATTCACCAGGATCATCTGTAGGAGAGTCCACATGATGTCACACTGGTTGTGCCTTAGGCTCCTGGTAGAGACAAACCCAAATCCTCTTTATAGGAAAGCAGCCTCACTGTAACCCTTTGGGATTCCCACAGATAAAGTCCAATTAAGTATGCGTTCATAAGGATCAGCTAAGCAGCCAAGTTGGTGGAAGCCCAGGAAGGTCAGGACATTGGGTATATATAGGGGGATTGTGCAATAAGTGAATGGACTGAGGAAATGGGAATAAAATTTCTCACTGCTGGAGATGGATATTACTAATATGAAAAGGGAGAATACAGAATGTACCCTGTGGCACTGGATTAGAATTGGAGATATTGGTGTGAATGCATGACTGCCAATAGATAGATAAATAGGTAGATAGGTAGGTAGGTAGGTAGATAGATAGATACAGAAATAAATATAAAAGTACAAATGTATGTAACCAGATTTCTATGTATGTATACACATGCGTGTATTTTGTTGCTCTGTCCACTTGAGAATACCTGAGAGATCTCAGTAGTAAAGAGCATCCATAATACTGAGATCATGATTTCTAAATGCCATTTTCCACTAAAAAGAACCAGGGCTACTTGGAGAAATGGCTGGTTTTGGGTTTGGGGCAAGGATAGTATAGATAAGCTTGGATGTCTTATACCAAAAAGTAAGGACATACTCAAAGAATCATGAGGGCATGTGAAAAGGACATATAAAACAGTTTGAAGGGGCTCTTACTGGCCAAATGTAGGACACTTTGAGCACTAAATAATACTAATGGCTTATATTACATTGAATAAAATAGGAATCCAGAATTTTCACTACATAAAAAATAGATTTATAAATAATTAAATAGACATAAGAGAGTTTTTATGTAGAATGCTATTAAATGTAGCAGAAATAATATAACTGGAAAATTATAGCTGTTGTTACACTAATAATTAACTCAAGAAACATCAATATATATATTAACAGTTGACATCATGTGCCTCCTGATATATTGCCCTGAGGTAACAACATGATAGTTTTAGAATCTGAATCTTATTATGAAGCATCATAAAAACCCTAATTGAGATGCATTCTACAAAACCACTGACCTATAATCTTAAAAAATGATGATATCATGGAGGTTAAGAAAGGACTGAAGAATTATTTGAGATTGAAGGACACTGAAGAGATGTAATATTTAAGTACATTGTGTGATTCTTGATTGTATGCTTTGCTATAAATTACATAATTAGAAACTCTTGGAATCTTTGGGTGAAGGGTTTGAGGAAATTCTTTGTATTATTCTGGCAATTTCTCTCTAAGTTTGGATTTATTTCCAAATAAAACATTTTTTAAAATGTTGCACAATTTTAGAAATTCACCAAAGAAGGAATGGGAGTCAATAAAAACAAACAAACAAACAAAGACTTAAAACTACAAAGATTTTAGATATTTGAATTATAAGATTCAAAAATGTAAAATACTGTTATACAGTGTTTAAAGAAAGAAAAGATGGAATTTAAGAAGTACACAAGGAACAAGAGACTTTTAAAAACTACTATTCAGGTTAGAAAAATAACTGGTAAAAATGAAAAACAATGTTGATGTTAAAAATCCAGTGTACAAACCAAACAGAAGATCAAGACATTGAAAGGAATGTAGTGAGCTGGAAGAAAGAGCTAAAGAAATGATCAGAATGTGGCTCAAAGAGACAAAGACAATCAAAAGTAGAATTGAGAAGTTAGGAGACATTGAAAATGCAATGCAAAGGTCCACTATACATCTAATAGGATGTCCAGATGATATTCTAAGGAGAATGGAGGAGCAGCAACATTAAAAAAGATAACTGATGCTTAAAACAGATGAAATATATAATAACACAAGCAAAGGTAGCACTACCAGGTACCATTTTTTCTGTTTAAATAGACACTTTATGATATCCACAAGCTATAAAATCCCAGAGCTACTGTTAGACATGTAAATACAGACACTGTTCCAAGCTTGTGCAACTGCAGCATGGTTTTGAGGCCAGCGACCTCAGTGTCTACCTTCCTGTCTGTCTGGGTAACAGCCCAATCCTGCTGGGCATGCACTGCCACCATTTCTGTCCTCATTTCCAGTAGTGTCCTTTCATTCAATGAGTACAGTTCCTTCACTCTGCTCTTTTTTTTAGACTGAACTCTAATTTGGTATATCTGTTCAGACTTTGATCACTTCATCCATTACTTGTTGTTTTAATTGATGTAGTTCCAGGTTTATTTTTTCATTTTCTGTTCTGAGGCCTGAAAATTTACTTTTCTCCAAAATGATCATATCTTTTTTCACATTAGCAATCAGAGACATTATTTTCTGAATGATCTCCTGCTGTATCTTGTGATCATATCCTTGTAAATGATACCCAAGTTTGCATCCATGATCTTGAAAAATGCAGAGACAAGCAGAAATTTTTTAAAAGCCTGTATATAGACATACTGTAGAACACTAAAGACAAAGAGAAGATAATATGGTAATTCTGTTTTTAATTTCTTGAGGAACCTCCATAGTGTTTTCCACAGTGACTGTATCAGGTCGCATTCCTACTAACAATGCATTATCATATGATCCAGTAATCACACTACTGTGTATTTACCCCCAAAATATGAAAATACTAATTCGAAAGGACATATGCACCCCTATGTTTATTAAAGCATTACTTCGCACTCACACTCTGTCTCTCTCTCAAAAATAAATAAACATTTTAAAAAAAGCACTCTTGCATGTCAAATGAAGAGAAAAATAGCTTTCTTTTTAAAAAACATTATAGATATTAAAGTCTATAAATATTTACTATGACATTAAAGGCCAAATGTTTATTTTGGAGCATTATTCAGCCATACTTTATCACACTTTATGATGGTTTTTAGCCATTCCTTTGGCCTATTTTGAAAAAAAAAATCAGAGGCAACTAGTGTCTTTAATATAGATTTGGAAAAGCAAAGCAACATAAACAAATGTCTTCCCTTAAAGAAGGAGAATATTACTTAGTAATGTATATCTGCATTAGCCAATGTAAAAAAAATCTACTTAAAATGTACTAGAATCTCTGATAGTTAAAAATCCTATTCATACACTTTTGTGTTTATTTATTTATTTTTATTCCTTGTTTCATGGATGAAAATAAAGTTATTATGTTGTGATATATGAGTAATATTTTACTATTTTTGTACATTTGAATCAGTTAATTAAGGAGTGTCCACACTCCTGTGTCCATCACTAAGAATTATACTATGAATAATACACAATGAATAATTTGAATTATTAAATGAGTCACACTTTCTGTGACACTATATTTTAAAACAACTTCCTCATGGCATACATTCTTTCAAAAGGAGTTTAAAAGATTCTAAAATCAGTTATAAAGTTCAGTTTGGTGCTGAACTTTTACTGTTGCCTGTAAGCACTAAGATGATATAATGTTGGAGGTAACAGACATTCTCTGTTTTACAAACACTTTCCAGAATATTTGACGATATATGGTCACTACGTCCATACTATAAAGGGTGTATAATCATAGGGATGGCCGATAGAAAACTTGCAGACTGTTGTTTGCATGACACCAAAACCATCATTCAGTTCAGTAAAAATGCAAGAAGTTCAGTTAATAAATCAACCTGTTGGGTATTGAGTAGAGCAAATATTCAGTTCAGTGTCTTTTTAAAATAGTTGTTTGTCATTGTATATACCCAGCTTATGCCTTAGTTAGTAAAGAGAAGACAAAGAACACACCCTCTTCTTCTGTAATTGACTCATCCTACAAGACAGAAAAAAAAAAAGTCAGTTACCTTAGGGCTGCTGTGTACATAACTACTATTAGGTTAAAGCACTGAGCACTGGACTAGGTCTAGAATTACACTCAGAGGAGACACTGTCCCTGCATTCCAGGGTTAATTTAAAAAAAATTTTTTTTTAATCTTTATTTATTTTTGGGAGAGAGACAGAGTGTTCATGGGAGGAGCAGAGAGAGAGGGAGACACAGAATCTGAAGCAGGCTCCAGGCCCGGAGCTGTCAGCAGACAGAGTCCGACGCAGGGCTCGAACTCACAAACTGTGAGATCATGACCTGAGCCAAAGTCAGATGGTCAACCAACTGGGCTACTGAGGCACCCATGGGATTAATTTCTTTTTAAGGGAAATCTCATTGTTTAATTGGGAAAGAATTAGCTTCCAAGAAGCAGGTTAGGAATTTATGTTTCCTTTAATTTGAGTCTCTATGGCCTTAGAATTTGCTGGATTATAGGTCTGCAGATCCTTTGCCCTTCTCTGTACAGAAAGTAAAAAATGAAGATGGTAGGACCATATTTAATTTACACACCAAAAATTTTAAAGTGGGTTTTGAGGGTCTGGATTTTTCTCCATCATCTGTTATTTATTTGACCAATTAAAAGACTGTTTATCATTAGACAGTATGAGCAGGTTTTTATTTTTTTTTTAATTTTTTTTTCCAACGTTTATTTATTTTTGGGACAGAGAGAGACAGAGCATGAACGGGGGAGGGGCAGAGAGAGAGGGAGACACAGAATAGGAAACAGGCTCCAGGCTCTGAGCCATCAGCCCAGAGCCTGACGCGGGGCTCGAACTCCCGGACCGTGAGATCGTGACCTGGCTGAAGTCGGACGCTTAACCGACTGCGCCACCCAGGCGCCCTGAGCAGGTTTTTAAAAATACTACTTCAGCTAGTAGTTTGGATTACCCCACATTTCTCTACATTAATTTTAACTGAAATTTTGGTTGACTTGTTTTCCAGTATAGTAATATAATCTCTGAGGGAAGAAACAAACCCCATATTCTGCTTTGTTTGAGTACCTGAAAGAACCAGACACTTGGCAGATATTTGGGTTTTGCAAGTCCCAGCATCGTGACACCTGAACCGTTACGGTATATTGTTGTCTTGTGGCAAACTATCTTGTAAAGGTTCAGACCAGCTGCTTTATAGTAGTGACTATAGAAAGTTATCAGACAATGCAGTGATCCTCACAGTATGCCTGATTTACACGCAATGAATGGCCTAGTGAATGGAAAGGACATTCACTTCCAATCCAGTTGAGAATAACTAAGTCTAAATAGGAAATGATGTACAGTGTGCAACACTCAATCTTCCAAGGCAAATAATTACAGTATTCAAGAGCATACTAAAAGTGTGTAGGTATTCTGTTTTAAAATTTTACATTAGATTAGATTTTATACTCTGCGGTATGAGTATCATCATGAAATAGAATTTATTTACAGACTTGTTTCTTTATATATATGTGTATACACTTATTATTTTTATACAGAGAAGTATTAGCCATCAAAATTGCCATCTTAGGATTGTTGCAGCTGTTCTGCTGCCCAGAAAATCTTTGTTATACTTTTAGAACCAGTTTGAGTCACAGAAGAAAACAACTATATAGCGTATAGTTACTCATACAGTAACTTTATAATCATATCTTGATTTTAACCAAGTGATATCCTGTTTGATCATGGTATTGCCCATGGTTGCCTCCAAATGCCATTTGAATGTTTACAAAATTCAAAATAATTCTCCAAAGAAAAACTTCCTGACCACTGAGGAGAGTATAAAAGAAAGGGAGAAGAAAAGAAAAAAAAACTCTGAGGGCATATCCAAAAGAATTCCTTGAGTGCCAAGTGCCAAAGAGAATGCTAATGATACGCATTTGTCTTAACAAGAGTACAACTTCGAAGGAGGCAAAATATGTTTCAATTTTGAAAATTAAGTAATATCTTTATATTTTAAGCAACATCTTCTCTCTTTGGGACTGCTGTGTGGTAAGGATAATAGTGTACAATAACTGTGCTATATAGTTGATAGGATCTAAGAAAACAAATTTTATTAGAAGGCACTGCTTGCATTATAACATAGAGGAAGTTACGTTGTAACATTTTTCTTCAAATGCTGCCTTGCTGTAAGAGAGGAGAGATAGCAAAACAACTGTTTGAGGGAGAGTTTGGGAGGAGATAGTGGCCGCTATTACAGAGCTCAAGCTCCCCACCAGTGTTTGTGTATCATTTTTAGGGAGAATCTATATTATTTCTGGTGGTGGTATAGCAGACATTTTCATTAAGGCGTTTCCTGAAAATTGTTTTTTTATTTGTTGAAACACTGGAGCATTTACCGTGTGCCAGCAGGTCTGCAAAGCAAAGAAAATAAGACTGAGCCCTCCGTCTCTGATCAATAAAAAATGCCGCATTCATATCAGGAAAAGGAAGGAAGTGCTCATTTAAAAAATGAGCCAAATCTCTTCCTTCCAAATTACAAAACTCAAACCAAAACGTTGAGGATATATTGGGTAATGGATCACTAGATCAGAAAAATAAACTAAAGAAGGAAGATGGAACAGATAATTGATGTTAGAAAAAAAACTACCTTGAAAGCAAATTCCTAAGTAGAGACGTGTAATGTGTTTAAGAGGAAATACAGGTCATGCACACATTTTGTCTTCCGTGTACACAAAGGGAAAACTTATTATCTGAAAAGTTGTGAGTAAAATTTACTCCCAAGTACATGTAGTCTGGCTCAGAAAATGACTTGAGAGGCCGTGATGACGTTTAGCTAGTGGGAGATGGGACCGAGGACTCGCATCCAGCAGGGAGGCCAGAATGGATAACTAGGGCTTTTCATGCAAGGCTCTCAGAGCAAGAGGATCAGCTCACATAGGGTGGCAAGTGGCAGCAAAGTAAGGGGAGAATAGGTGAGGTACAAGTCCGGAATGAAACTTGGTTCCTCCTGAGACCAAGAGTCTGCAGGCCCACCTGGTGTCTGCAGAGTGACTCAGCAATTTCCAAGAGCCTTAGCTTGAATCAGCCATACCCTGGGGGCGAGGGCCTCCTGGAGCTTGGTGTAGCAGGATTGGTGAGATGCAAATTCCCTCACCTTATCCTGACCCCACATTGCACAGGCCCTTTGCATTTGAATTTTTTTTCATCTACAGGCCATGGCTTGTTCTTAAGGAACCGCTGATTATTTAATTTCAGTGATGCCTAAAATATGGGCTATACAAAATCAAATGAGATTCTCTGCAACAACAGAGAGGAGTCTGAGAAGTGACTGTGTAGCTGTGAAGATATTTGACATAGTTTAGGGTTTGCCCACCCAAATCACTCACGTCCTTGGGAGGCATTCTGACCACTCCTCGCCCCAAACTGATCTCCACTTTTATATGTTCTCATATGACATGTACACATGATGGGACCCCCACCACTTGTTGGGGACCTGCCTACAATCATTTCATGGGTTCACTGCATGTTCTTTCTCTCCTATGCTGCATGATTGGTGGTCTGCTGTGCACTGTGCAGATGTTCTCCTGTGCTGTTTCATGATTATTTTTCAAGTGGCCTCTTAGTCAAGGAATGGCAGGTCAGCACATGGAAACATCTGCTCTTACCATTTTTCTAAGCAAACAGCAGATGGCATTGCTGCTGTCCTTTTGATCTGGAGCAAAAATTCCCATGGCTGAGGTGTTGGTTTACATTGATGCTGCCTGGCAAGGGACTGCCTGAGGGTTTGCCTCCCCCAACAGTAGCACTGCTTACAGATGTTTTCTCTGCAACTCACATTTTTAGTTTGTTTCTTCCTGTGACTCTACTTCTGCAGGGTGTCTTGAACTTTGATTCTTCCTCCTGTGACTATTGCTTGATTGTTCACTGTTATCAGCCACGGTCCCCGATTTCCTCCCAGTTTTCACCTGTTGGGATTCTAATAGCGTTGCCAAATAGGAGATTGTAGAACTGTCCGGCCGTTTCATCTCAGGATCTGGACATCAGATATGTATGCCACATGAACTAAACAAGTTTATCAGAGAATAGTTGGACCACTGAGCTTTTTCTAGGTGCTTCTGTAGCCAAACAAAACCATCTTAAAATTACATTTTAACAGTTGGATTTGTGAAACTGTCATGTATGTGTTAAGTTTGTAATCATTGAACAACTGTTATCTTTATAAACAGTGCAAATATACAAAGGAAATTTCGTCACCTTTGTTTTCTAAAAGGACTGTTAGTATGTGGCAAGACAAAAAAAATCTTCCTTACATTTTTCCCTGATTTATATTGGATTTCTAATATACATATTTCATTGTAATGTAACCTTTGGTCATCTGCTGTGCCTCCTCATTCTCTAGCATCTGTCTTTGGTAGGTGATTCTTGTCTGATGTCATCAGTCAAGTTCTTTATGTATGTTTTTACTTCTTCTGCCTAGTCTTGTATGTCCTGTCAGGAGTTCCAGGAAGCTTAAATCTCCTCATCTGTAAAATGGGATGATTATTTTCCTTATAGGATTGTCATGAGGATTAAATGAGATAATATGTGTCCCAGAAGTGCTTTGAAATGGCAGTCATCATCTGTCATCACCATCATCAATCATCATCATCATCATCATCATCATCATCATCATAGAGTCAGAGGACCCAGTTTGATCATTTCCTTGCTGAAATGTTGGGTGCTATTCGTATTTCTTTCTTACTGTAGGTCCAAGCTTGGTTGCCTTTCATTATACTACTTGATTCCTTGTTTCATATATTTAAACTCTGCATCTCTGCATTAGAACTACATACTGAGGTATAGTTCTTGGAACTTTTTTTTTTGTTTTACTTGGTATAAATATTATAGCTTATTGGCTCAAAAAGCCCCACCTTCACACTTGTCACTTTAACATGGTATGGTAATTACCACATTTAAAGATTTATTTTCATCTTTGCCTTTGGTTATTGGCAAAACAAACAAACAGAAAACCCAAATTGTTATAAACTCTCACAAAGAGACTGAAATACATTGAAGCATGCTGCAGAGAGTCCCAGGCCTGTCCATATATCCCCCGTCCTGCTCACTTTGTCAGAGTCCCACCCTATCTGATCTGCACAGCCTGTAATGGGACAAAATGGCAGACATGAATAACTGCACGCTGTGTTGCTTTTGTGTATCAGGTGGCCAGGCTATGGTAGCTCCACTGAAAAGTTTAATGCAGCTACTGATGTCTGTTTACTTTCTTGCATAATTCGACTTCAAAATGGCCCAATTTTTTAGGGTATGTAATTTTTCATAGCAAAGTATTTGGAGGCTCAGGAAATAGAAGCTTTCAGAATATTCAGCAGCCACTGAATGTGAGTAGAAAAAAAGAAACAATACGTGTGCCTTCTGTTTGGTTTGTTCTGGCACCACAGTTTAGGACTTATAATTTGTCCCGAAGTTGCTGAAGCAAAAATCATGATAAAAGAATTCTGCTTTCCTTTATACCCCTCAGTGCAAAACAAAAACAAAAACAAAAACCGAAAACTATTTGTAGGAAAAAAACATGGTTTTGTACATGGGCAGGAACAATATAAATTGAAAACTTACAGATAAGGATTAGCTCTATCACTCATCTCTTTTAAAAGTTTATATGAATATTCCAGTCAAAACCATCAGGGTATCTCCCTTGAAATGTTATCTGTACGATTTCCAAGTAGACCGCAGGACTCTGTATACTGTCTTGGAATGTCTTCAGAAGGCTCCATCACTGATCAGGTAACAGAGTAAAATGGAAGAGGGAAAGACAGAGGTGTGAAAGAAACTATTCAGACTTTGTCTTCTTTACATGTGCCTTCTGTTTTTTAAGACAGGTTTTCAAAAGTAGAAGAGTTACCAAAATGAAGGTCTTGGTACATGCCACTCTTTCAGAATTGTATTACCAAATAAAAAGGGAGGAGTAGAGGGGATATTTAAGAGAAAGTGTGACTCATGTTTCTAACAAGAAAAGGCAGTCACCACCTTTGTATGGAAACAATGCAGGAGCACGTCTGTTAACGTCTAAGTCATTCTAGAAGTTGGCATTACCAAGTCAGTAAACTTTAAATACTGGTGATTCGTTTACGTAACACTGGAAAAACAAATCTCCTTCTATCTTTCAGACAAATATTTCTGGTGAGCCCATCCCAGTGTCCTTTTATTTCGCTTCCACTCAACTCCTTTGGAGTTTGTCAAATCCTCTTATTAAAATGCTGCTATTCCACCGCCCTCCCCCCCATATGTAGCCTAAGGTATAAAGCAGTCTCAAAGAAAGTCTTACCCATTCTTAGCTTTTTTTCTTAATTCAGCACCACATTTGACTTCATCCTTGCAAATTTGGACTTGAAGATTTGATTTGCCATACTTCCTTCTTCGGTCCTAGTTAGGCTCCTGATCTTTATTCTCTAAGTGTGTTCCCTTGCCCCATTTCCTTTCCTCTTTCCCTATGAGCTCTCAGTTTATTTCTCCATTTACTTTGTTTCTTTGATCTTTAAAACTTACTTTGAAATCCAATTGGATCTGTTTCACTGTATGTTTGAATTTATCATACTTTAATTCTCCTAATGAAAACTTTTCTTCTTATTAGTTATAGGATATTTTCTGAATCAGTGAATCAGTCACTTTTCAACTCTAGGAGATGGACTCTGAGATTGGCCATCACCTCTCTCCTGAACCCACATCTGTCTTCCTCATCCTCTATTGAATATCCATATATCAGTATCCCTCCAGTGCTATAAACTCAACATGTCCCTGTGTTTCATAATGATACCACTCAGTCATCCTAACTGGCAAATTTGTTTTTTTCTTCACCTTATCCCTCTTCCTCTTGTCCCACATTCAAGTGGTCACCGTATCCCATTACATTGGCCTCAGGATGTTTCTTACATCAATTTGCTCAGTTCCATGTTCATGTCACTGCACACAGCACCTCCTCTTGTCCTCCACTGTTCCTGACTTATAACTCATCTCCCTGCCATTACCATCACCACCACTACATGCCCCAGCCTCAGCTTCCCTGCCTCCTGCCACATCCACATGACTGCCAGAACTTTCTTCTTCAAGTGTGGCTCCAACTGTTGTTTATTTCTGCCCCAAGTCTTTCAGTGCTTCTCTATATTCTCAGAATAAATTTGACTCCTTTTTTGATGGTTAGGATCTTCCACATTGTAGCCCTGTTTATTCTCCCATCCTTTCCTCCATGCCTTCCCTACTCACATACTCCAGGCATTTTGGATTTCTCCGAACTTGCTCTGCCCTTAAGTTTCTTTCTATTGCATTTTTTTCATGTCTTTTTTGCTTTGGACTCTTTAAACCTGCCTCCCCAGTTTCTGCCTGCCAAGATACAGGTTGTTCTTCAAAGCCTACTCAAATACCACCTCTCTGTAAAGCCATCCTTGATTCTGCTATGTTGCCTCCTCTGCCTGCTGGCCAGTCTTCACTTTACTTATTTCTCTTTTCTAGTCTATCAGCCTTTACCTACCCTTATAGCTTATTATGTTTCTTTCTTTCTCTTTGGCTAGAATTTTAGATCCATAAGGGACCCATGGGTATCCTTCCATGAGGAAGCACCCTTTACCTTATTCTTATGTTCTCCGTGAGGACCATATATATATATTATATATATATAATATATATATATAATGTCCAGTATCCCCACTTATTTGTTTTCTTTTTTAAACACAATATTCACAGCCCATGTTTCTTAATTTTTGCAATACATCAAGACTCAGGACTTTGTTTTCCCAACCAGGACTTGCACTTTGAGGAAGAAAGTGGGACAGAATCCCTCAAAAGGGATTGTATTGTCACATATAGATTAATGGAGAAAGGCTAAAAGAACTGGTAAGGTTCATTTCAGTTTGCCTTACCTGGTGAGCTTACATAGTTACCTCAAGTTTAAATATCTTGAAGAACTGTATTTGCTTAAATATTTGTCTCCTCTGTAAAGATATCTTCAAGTACTTATGAGCAGGGACTGATCAAATATTTCAATGTGTGAATGTTGAAAGTACAAGTGAATATATATAGTCCAAATAAATGTAAACAAGCTGGAAATTTTAACATAATTTCTTTTAAATCTCTCCAAAGAGTGGTATATTAGTAATATGCCTAACCCATTGTAATCTGTTACCTTTACTTTTAGTTCAATACAAGGATACTTACATGAAAATATTAAGTTGAGCCATGTGAAACTGCTAATTTTGGGACATTTTAACAAAAACAGCAATTTCACATGGTTCAATCTACATAGACATAGAGTGGCATCTGTCTTGAATCTCTAGAACATAATGTTAGTGCTTAGGATCTACATACATCTGGTACTTTCTTTCACCTAAACTGATTTGTTATTTCACTTTTGACTCAGCCTATGGAAATAAAGCGCTAATTAGTAATGCTATAGTAATGCTTTAGTCATCACTAGTAATTGTTGGCTTAATTCTCTGATAGTTATTGGTTCATATTAGTGCATAATTAGTTGGTTTATTATACTAGTAATTAAAATATAAAATTAATTGGGCATTTCCTTTACTTTGAAGTTGGCCTAAAGGTATACACATGCCATGTCATGATCTTGACTCAGTAACTTTTATGCTTGTTACAAGTGAATTATGCTCTTAGACTCACCCATGTATTCATGATTCCATCAGCAAATGTTTCTTGAACACCTACTCTGGGCATACCACTTGAACAACAGAGGGCTTCCAGCCTCAAGGAGAGAAGATGTGAAAGGTGTTTGGCATATAGTCTTTGCTCAACTGACAGTCATCATGATAATCGTTATTATGGTGATGGTTGCAATCCCACTGAGTTAGCTGCATTTTAAGAATTTCTCTCCAAAATAAAAAAAAAATCACTGATGCATCTTTTCTTGTTTTCTTCTGAGATTTTCGTGACTAAGAACAGTGATAGGAATCCAAAGGAGATGGCTTCATTAGGTAAATGTTCAATTGTGTGACTTTATAGGAATTTATGTGGACCTTTGCTCAAGGTAGTCAGAGACAATAGAAACCGGAGCCTGGCCCCACTTTCTGCTTTTCCTCTGTCCTGAGCCTCTAAAGTACCTGAGAAGCATTTCACCTGTGAGAACATGGCTCAAAACCTGTACCACCCAAATCATCCCGCTTGCATCCTCCTCTGTTGCCTGCTTAGAATGGAAGAATCGAAGTATAAAAGTGAGAGTCTAGGACTTCCCTGGTCCCTAATACTCAGCTTAATTTGTGATAATAAAAACCAGAGTGTGAATTAAGGCCCCAAGTGTCAAGTGATTCACTGTGGTACAGTCCCTCATTTCACAAAGGCCTTCTGCAGCCCACATTGGGAACCAGATCATAAGATAGGGTAGTAAGAGCTACACACACCTCTTCCCACTCCCAGAGAAGCAGCTCAACACATAGGCTTCTATTAGCAAGGGCCTGGAACATCAACCCTGTGCATCAAAGGCCACATAATTATTTACGTAATTAATTTGTCTGTTTTACACCGAAGAATCATATTGCCCAAAGTTTGGAACTGTTAGGAAAATTATTCAACAGAGGAAAAGGCTGAGTTTTCAGATTTACTCTTATTTCCGACAGTACTTTTTTCTGAAACCATCCTTTGATTTTTGTGTGTCTGCCACTTCATAATTAAAACAAAATCCAGTCTGAATGAACTCTACAGGGCTTTGTTCTTATTAGACTTATTAATTCTGCTTTATTGAGAAGACTTGACCCCCTGGCTGCCTTATCTAGGGATTGGGCTATATTTCACTGTACTTCCTTTGATATATGTACAGTAAAATACCAGACCCTAAAATAAAATCCCTTGCTGAGTTTCTTCTCCCTGGGAAAGAATACACTTTATGGCCAGATGGAATGGCATCATGTCTCACTGTTGGGGTAGCACAGAAAAGACAACATCGCTGAACGCTTTCCATTCTCATACGGTGGAGGCTCCTTAGTTTTGTCAGGTGCTGTAACTTGGACCCAACACTGAGCTGCAGCTCAGGAGACAAAACAGTTGGAAAACTTGGGGAAAGGCTCTAAGGGTCAGTGAAATTTACTGTGGGCAGCTGCTGCTTCAAAGCCACTCTCTGTGCAGAAGCCTATTAAGAAGTAGTAGGTTACGTTCCTGCCGTTTCCCCCAGCATGATGGATGATGCTCTGAAAAGAGAAAAGACTTCCTGTTCCATGGAGGTGGTTTTCCTCTAGGCTGCCTCACCATGTTTCTCAGGCGCTCTCCGTTCCGTTTCTAACCATTGAATTCACTGCTCCACTACATTTAATAATAACCTAGGTTTGTCAGGAATGACTGACTGTGTCTCACCAGTGACTGCTTGTCAATCAGCAGGACCTCCCACCTCAGACCAGGGGCTTAGCTGTGCTGTCAGTGCCGGAGAAGGGCTGTGAGGGAAGAGAGTCAGGTTGCATGTGGACGAACAGCAGAAGTGGCTTCAAAGTTTGCTTGACCTTTTTTGCCTTCAGAAACATTTTCACTTTACCTCATGTTAAGAAATTATTCCTCCCTGGCCTTCTCTCAGGCCCTCGTGCTTGCCAAGCTCCCTCCTGCTACAGAGCTTTTGTATACACTCTTCCCTCAGCTGTGTATGCTCTTCCCTCCTTGTTTTGTCTTCTTAGCTGCTTACTCATTTTTGGGGAAGCCCTCCTCACCTTCTGGCTTAGGTCAAAGCTGCCAACTCGAAGTGCTCATAGGACAATGTCCCTTCCCTGATAGCATTTGTTTGAGTGACCAATTGATGGATGCCTTTCTCATGCTTAACATAACGAAGGACTATGTCACACACACACACACACACACACACACACCATTGCACAAATGCCTGTCCTCCCCACCCCAACTGCAAGGTCCTAAAGGGCAGGGACAATGGCTGTCAGTCCTCATATTTGCATTTCCAGTGCCCATCTCTCAATGCCTATTTGTTGCTGCTGGATACAGTAGATATTTAATTTATATATCATTAGGAAAGCAGAAATTTGTTATTATATCCTTTTCAAAGGCATAAATAGACACACAACGTTCATAGTGTGAGTTGCCTTTTAAGAGCAAAGCTAGTTACCTACTTCTGGTAACGTATGGCAACTACTCCCTTTGTGTGTGAGAGAGGTTGTTCATAATTAGTGGATATTTAAAATCTCAGCATTTTCAGATCAAATGAGTATACATATTTCAAATAACCCTATGAAACAATGGTTACCATGCACTAATGTGTGTTTAAGACACTCATTTGGTGTTGTGTAGAGATGACTAACATAGACAAGATCCCTGCCTCTGGATGCTTGTCATCCTGAGGGAACATCAAATAAAAACCAGAGAAGAAAATGTTCACTTGTGGGAATGTGGGAGAATCACAAAAGAGAGAAAAGTCTAATTCTGTCCATTTCAAATTTTTTTTTTCTTTCTTCCTCAACGTTTTTATTTTTATTTTTGGGACAGAGAGAGACAGAGCATGAACGGGGGAGGGGCAGAGAGAGAGGGAGACACAGAATCGGAAACAGGCTCCAGGCTCCGAGCCATCAGCCCAGAGCCTGACGCGGGGCTCGAACTCACGGACCAGGAGATCGTGACCTGGCTGAAGTCAGACGCTTAACCGACTGCGCCACCCAGGCGCCCCTAATTCTGTCCATTTCAGAGGAGGGTCAAATCTGTGGAATCATGAAGGACAAAAAGGTAACTGACCCTCAGTTAGTGGTGATTTATACAGATCTGTAGCCCATAAATCTTATGATTTCATTCTAAAATTAACCCACTCTTCAAAAGGAAGAAAAATCACTATTTCTTACAAGATTTAGGAGTGACAGTAGGTACATTTTATTTACTTGTGTTTAGATGGAACTAAGGAATTAAATATTTAGGGAAATAAAAGTTCACACTGAAGTTTCCTCTTGTTGCCAAATTAAGAGATTTTTCCTTCCCTGTGAAATCCCTGCAAGGGCTCCTGAAGGAGATGCCAGGAGAGGAGGAACTCAGGTCCTGCCAATCCTCCAGCCAGAAGGCTCCAAGTTGAAGCTTTTGTTTTAGAATTTCAGAATCTTATTAGAGGGAAGAGTTCTGATGCTCTGATTTGCTAACTTTTTTTAAACTGCAGAGCTCAAGAAGTCATCTTCTTGCTCAGGGAAGATGACAATAGTTGGTTTGAATGTCGGAGGAGTAGAACATTAGTAAGCTGGAGTGTGAGTATGGTGTGTATACAAGAAGAGAAACAGTAACACATCCTATAAGGAAAGCAAGGAATTGATAAGATCTTGACACTGATCTGTTGATCAACTGGGACATTAGGCCAGGCTGTGCTCAGTCCACCCAGGACATACAAGGGCTCTTCTTCATACAAGACTCTTAAACAAGTTCTTTAATCAATTCAGGAATTTCCACTAATTTGTTTTCACATTGTTTGGTGATCCATTCTCTGTAGTGGAAATAGTGAGCAGTTGTTGGAATGTCTGTGAAGTTCTGTGAAGTCATAGGTCACTGTGTTGATGGGCAACCTCCTCCCTCTTCTTTGTTGGACACTTTCTTGAAATGTTTCTTTGGAGTAGCAGATGAAGCAGAAGAGCAGAGGGAAGAGAGAAGCCACCTTAAAAATGGTGATTTGAGGGGCGCCTGGGTGGCTCAGTGGGTTAAGTGACGATTCTTGGTTTCATGGTTCATGAGATCAAGCTCTTGTGTTAGCGTGGAGCCTGCTTGGGATTCTCTCTCCCCACACCGTACCCTCCCTCCCCCACTCATGCATGCACACAGATACACTCTCTCTCCCTCAAAATAAAAAGATAGACATTTTAAAAAATGGTGATTTGGCTGTTCCTCATGATTGTGACATCTCTGAGCCATCCACTTTCTTATGTTCTATGTATTTCTTTTTTTTTTTTTAATGTTTATTTATTTTTGAGGGAGAGAGACAGAATGTGAGCAGGGGAGGGGCAAAGAGAGGGAGACACAGAATCTGAAACAGGCTCCAGGCTCTGAGCTCTCAGTACAGAGCCTGACGCAGGGCTCAAACCCACAAACTGGGAGATCATGACCAGAGCTGAAGCCGGACGCTTAACTGACTGAGCTACCCAGGCGCCCCAGTTCTATGTATTTCTTATCCCAAGCCAAAAGTATATTTACAAATATTTTCAGATGGTTAGGGCTCTCTTATAGGTTGTGATTTTTTATTTTTAAATACTATATGAAAATATTATATTTTCACTTATTAAAATATATTTTCATAAGAATATAAACATTATTTGTCATAATTTAATGGGATTATATCAGAGTGACGGAGTAGAGAATAAACCCAGAAGGAAAATATTTCTGGTCTAGTGCACTCTAAAAAATACTGGACTTGATCCAGAATACTCCACTTTTATTTCTGATAGAGATAGATAGGAATGCTATGGTTCTTATTTGGAAAGTATATCTATATATAGTTTGTGTGTATTTATATACCAAAACCAAAATGAAATTATTTAAACATTGGAATGTTAGAGATCATAAGAATACTCTGTAAATATCAAATGAAGATACACTAATCTAGTTGAGAGGAAATTTATTTTAAAAAAGAATAGAGCTTAAGATTTCAAATTTAGTAAAGTGGAAAAGTTGGACAATAACTGTGCAATTGTGAATTTGTTGTTTTTGTGGAAAGTCGTGGCGATTGAGATATGAAGTATGATGTCCTTTGATTTAAAGCATAATTCTATTCCATAGGGCAGGATCACAAGGGAGCATTTTCAGTTTACTTTCAAGTTGATCAATTCTGAACATTCCAAAAGGGAAGCAAAGCAAACAAATATTTGCAAAAAGAATCAAATCAAATGCCAGTACACCTGCTGGCATTGATCCATATCCTGTGAAGGTAACCATAGGCATTTAAAATTGAACCTGTCAAAAATAAAAATAAAAATAAATAAAATTGAACCTGTCTCTGTCAAAAATGAATGAATGTTAAAAAATTAAAAAAAAATTGAACCTGGAGTAAATAAATGGAAGACAAAGTCAGAGCTCAACCAGAATCATTCATTCCTTTGAGTAACTTAGAAAAGCCTTTTCTCAAGTTACAGAACATCCACATGGATAGAAAAAAATCAAACTAAACTAATGAGACAAATAGGAACTAAACTGATGAGACAGATATAAGAAAATCATTACCCTCCCTATCCCAAGCAAGTTTGAAATTCTGATATAATAAAGCTGAATAGATCTGTTCATGTTGAATGTTCGTCTTGAAACATGTAATTAAATTATAGTTCTGGGTGAGCACCCTGAGTGGGGTTACGTGATGATACTGCAGGCACTGATTCTACTTTTATTTACATTCCCTTTTTCTTAAGACCTCAGAGTATTGTTTGAGTGTTGACAAGGTACCAATAATATTTCTTTGTCCTTTTACTGCACCTCTCATGAGAGGATCTTTAAGAGCTTAACTCACATTAGTGTGTTATTCCCAGGATTATTCTTCCTGTTTTATAACTGAGGAAACTGCTTCCCATGGATATAAGTGACTTGTTCAAAGGCTGCAAACCAAGTCTCTAATGTGGCTACAAAACCGCTCCTGATTCCAGCCTGTTCCACCCTCAAGATTAACACTTGAAGGAGGTATTCTGCAATGGCTCTCACCCAGAGAATGGTCATGTGGACCCTATTAAATTAAGAATTTGTGAACATACATGAAGGATCCACTTTGTAGACTCCATACAGGAAGGGTTTTCTGAGCAAACGAAGTAATACAAATATGGAGAACTCGCTGCAGAGAAGAGTTGCCAAGCATTTCATTTGCATTGGCTTATACCCAATATGCTGATTGCAAACAAGCTATTGATTCACAAATTAGGATGCATATACTTAGACACATTTTATTGGTATTTGGTTTGAGTCCATGGTAATTAGTATTTATGAGAACATAATAAAACTATATTCATTTAAAAATATATTTACCCATTTTGGTTTTCATGAACTTAGACTAGGAAATTATATATGTGTGTAAGAAGCTTTGAAAAATGAAAGCTACTGAGTAGCCTTTGCAAACACAGCAAAAGTGCAATTTCAAAAAGAGGCTTCGAGGGAGAGATGGAGAAGAGTATTGTGGAATTTGGAATGCAGCAAACCTACTAGACAGGAGAAGCCATTATTCACTGAGCCTTTTGAATGTCACTCCACTTCAGTTAGCTACTTTTTTCACAGAGAAAACAATGATGTTCCATCTATGGTCCCTTTGAGTTGTGCCCTGTAACCAGGGGCCACCGGATGCTCCTGGCACTCTGTGAGCAGGCTTGTGAAGTTGGAACAAGCTGGCCTGGCTTGCAGTGAGGGTGGATGCACTTCTCTGCATGAACCTTTGGCAGCTCATTTTGCAGGCAGGGTTAAAGGTTGTAGCAGCCTCGTTTTCCATTAACAAGGCGTCAAAGCATGCCTTCAACCAAGGGGATGCAGAATACAGGTAGAATGGCCTGGGTGATCATACTCATTGATTCAGCTGTCTCTTTTTCTCACAATCCCATGCATGGTCTCCTATATCTTTGTGCTGAAGGCAGATAGAGAGCCATTATGGTTGCTGCATGAATAATCTATTATTTTAAAATGTAAATTTTCCCATTACTCTGTCAGCCGTAAATACCTTCTTCACTAACATGCTGTTTAGAATCACTGTAATCTGGGGAGGGCCATTTTAGGTCCTCTGTTCACATGATCTAAACAGCATTTTCATGACTTTGGGGAATAAAACAGGAAAAGGGGGGAAATTTTTAAAATAGAATAAGCTTAATGGCTTTTTCACTTATAGTTTCTTTAACCACTTTAATATACTATGAGGGGATATGTACTAACCTTTGATGGAAAAGGGGGCCTATTTTGTAACCAAAAGAAAGTGGAAAATATTTCTGGAACATTTTGACTTTCTTTCAACCTCTTAAATAACTCAAAAAAAAGAGTATGGAATAATAAAATAAAAACTTGAAGACTGCCAACTCAGATCTCACAATAATTTTTCTGCCAAAAACTAAAATTACTGCTATTCGTATTAATAGTTCTACGCCACTACAAAAAAGAAAATTTCTGGCTCAGTCAAAACAACACATCTGTTACCTCTACCCCAAATTCTAGAATCAAGGAAAGCCGTAAAATTATAAATTATTTAAAGTGAATTTGATTGTGTTGGGTACCTCTAACTCCTAAAAAGAGCCTACTGTCCTTAGAGGCAAGAGAAGCTGGATGGGTACATGTCATTCTGTTATCTTTCATTCAAGTGGGGAGTAATTTCTAGATTCCTTTCCGGATAAAACAGGCACTGTTACTACTTTTTTGGTTATTTTCCAGGTATTTCAGCTACTGATTTAAACTTGGTGTTACTTGATTGTGTTTTAAAAACATTCTGCTAAGGAATGGCATGGAGCCTACTAGGCAGAAACAAGGATATTGACACTAATAAACAATTTGTGTGTGAGAAAAAATAACTTTGCAAGCAAGCTAGCGAAAGGATGAGTGGTAGGAGAGGGTGGAGACAGCAACCCACCTTGAGAGCTGCTGCAATTCTCCAGGCAAAAGATGAGGAGGGGCGCCTTGGGTGGCTCAGTCCATTAAGTGTCCGGCTTCGGCTCAGGCCATGATCTCACAGCTCCTGTGTTCGAACCCCACACCGGGTTCTGTGCTGACAGCTCAGAGCCTGGAGCCTGCTTCCAATTCTGTGTCTCCCTTTCTCTCTGCCCCTCCCCTGCTCGTGCTCTGTCTCTCTCTGTCTCTCAAAAATAAATAAATGCTAAAAAAAAATTTAAAAAAAAGATGAGATCTGAGACTGGGACTGTGGAGATGGAGTTGAAATATTTCTAAGATATGGCATCATTTGTATGCTGGCCTGAGGCTCTAATTCTCCTTCTATCATTGTTTCTATGTGAGATTATGTTGTGAGACATACAGGAATGAGGGAACATGTCTGTCCTGGAAATAGCTCCTACAACTGCCTTGGCATCTGGCCTATTCAAGGAGTTTAGAGTAGGGGTTCAGGAAATACTCATCTCTTTAACTCTAGGGAGGTGATGTGCCTGTCCACTTCTGGTATAGCATTCATGTGCAGAGGGCATTCATAAGGCACTGTTTCGTTACTCTGGAAGGACTCCTGTTTCCCGGGCTCTCCCCCTACATAGGCTGTAGCTTTGGGTGTCAACTGGAGAGCTGTCCTCTACTCCTCACCAGCAATGGAGGACGGATGGGAGGAAGGAGTATGGCCTGTGAGCTTGCAGGACAAGAGTAAGGGTCAGCACCAGGCCCAGAGCCAAAGTGACTCTCTTAGAACCATCCCGTCTTAAAAGATCTTCCAGACCTTGTAGAGCAGTGTTTCCAAAGTGTGGCCCTTCGACTTCCTTTATCAGAAACACCGGGGGAAGCCTTGCTAAAGCTATATAGCTCCCCAGGTTTTACCCCAGACCTTCAGCATCATATTCTCTGGGGGTGGGTTTTTACAGACTCACTCAGGTACTCCTGCACATGAAAGTTTAAGAACCATCATCTTAAACCTCCTCACCTTAACAGATTGTGATTAGTTTAAAAACTAGTACAGTGATGACAACGTTATTGCTGTCAGAATTCCATATGAGCAGTTAGGTGTTGTGTTCTATACTGTGTGTGAACCTTCCTCTTTTCTGATTACTGGCAAAAGGCAAGAGTTCCATATAATCAGAGTGGCTCTATGCTCGGGTGGCTTGGAGGGTGGAATCACCACTGGTGTTTAGATAGGTGTTCCCATGGACTTTCTTGCTTATTTTGGCTGTGACTGTGTTTGGTGCTGCTGAGCAGGACTGTGCATATAACTACAGCCACGGCTTTGCATTTCTCACTCTAGAGGGATTTGCTGTAAAGGTACAGGCCAGGAAAGAAACCAGAGAATAATGGTGAGGCCATCTTCAGGGAGACAGGGTCATGGAAGGGAGGGATGGAAAGGACTCAGGTGCTAGGTTGTGGCAAGAAGGATAACGTACAAAAAAGCAAAGGGATGATAAGAGAATGGCATCAGCACAGAGCCTGTATTATAAGGTAGGAAATTTATACCAAAAAAGGCACTCTTGAGAAATAGAAATAATTATTTTTATGATTTGAATAACATGGGAATTTTTCTAGTATTATCTCTACTTACCCTCTTCTCCTCATCACTAGCCCCAAACATAAAAATCTAGTTCTGTTTTATGAAAGCAAATTTTCTCAATCCTGGTTTGTTCTCCACTGTCATACTATATATTCCAGAGAGCTTTCTCATTCACAAACACTTGTCTGTGTGTGGTTAAGTGGTCAAATTACTGAAAGGTAAAAGGTGTAATTAGATTGGAATAGGATTCACAAGACTAACAGTGGGAATGACATAAATCGGCCAGTGGAAATAGATTATGGTCATGTAAACACCTAGCATATTTTGGATTAAATGGCTAGTTTCCAACTTTTTCTTCTAAGTTAAAACAAAATAGAAAAGGCACACCTATGGACCTCTCCACCTTGGGCTTTTGTGGGTTTCACACCCACCTCATCTCATATGATGCTTAGACAGTCCTGAAGAGAAACAGGGAGAATATTATTAACCTAATTAGAGAGATGGGGAACCTAGCAGCCAGAGAAGTTAAGTGATCTGCTGGACATTTTATGATCAGCAAGTGGTAGAAGGAGAATTCCAGCTCATTTCTCCTGGATCTGAGGTCAATGATCTTTTCTCCAGTGTGCTGCCTTTTCTCTTGCCTTACCATTCCAGGAGAAGGTAGACGCTCAGACTGCTTCTGGGTCACTGATTATATTATTACAGTTAGGTACTGGAACATCCATCCTGTATTGGTCTGTTTAGTGACACTTGGCAGAGGAATTGTGGTCTAAATTATGGAATCTTGATTCAGAATGTTCAAACAAAAATCTAAAGATGAAAATGAGCAAAAAATTGGGTTGCCCTTCCTTTTTTTTCTATAGGTGTTTCGGGTCAGTTGGTGGCATATGCCTTTTATTCTCCATCTCTTTGGCTTTGTGGAGAGTTTACTTTACCAGTGTTACCCTGGGAAACACAGGCAATGACTGGGCATGCCCGGGTTTGAAGACCTTATTTTCTCAGGTTATAAAAGCAGGTGAAGCATCACCTCCTCCACTTGTAGTCAGTGGGGGATTATAGAGGATTAGAATATTTAAAGACAGTTCTTGAGGTTTGTTTTTAGAAACAGTGGAGAGGAGAATGTCCTGATTTGAGTGAGTAGGGTCCAATACAAAGAGGCTGGAATCTGGCAGTTAAGGCTGTCAACTCTACTGGCCTTCACTCCATCATAGATTCCTGGTGGAGGGAGGAAGGGAGAAGAGTGGGCAGGGGTTGGAAGAGGAAGTGTTGGGCCAGCTGCCCTCAGTCAGGGTACCATGGAAAAGTGGGGCGCATTTGTGATGGCAGCAACACCCACTGAAAGCAAAATGAAGCCTTGAATCCATGGCACACACCCTGGCCTCCCTCGTAGGACATTCTCAGTTGATAGAGCAACTACAAAAAGCACATGATAGTGTTCCCTTCAGTCCATGTTTGTGTACTGTAGAATCATTTATTTACCAGGCAGTTAAAAGGCCAAGAGTCTGTGGAGTCAATATGCACAGTTTAGCAAGACGGTTTAAACAAACAGGCCCGAAGAAGAGTGCCAATGTAACAACAAGTGGGCTGCAGAAGTTTGGGAGCATGGTCTTGTTGCTAGGGGCTTCCTTCGTGTGGTTTGGCTCCGTCCACTCTGTTCTGATTCATCTGCATGGTCGCCTCATAAGCTCTTGCAAACCAAGTGGCCTCACTCAGCGTCCTCTTTCCTCTGGCTCCGTTGCATGTGTATGTATATATCTACACACGTGCGCATGTGAATCTGAGTGTTTCAGAGGAAGAAAGTGCCAGTCTCCCATATCTGGGGAAAGCCTCAATACCTAATGACAAGGCTAGTTCCCCGAGGGCACAGTCAATGATAACTCTTAACATCTCTGTGATGTCAGGAAGCTTGCCTCTGAACTATGGCTTGGTGTTCATGGCGTAAAGGGCCGTAATAAAACATATACCTGAAGGAAGACTTCAAGAGAGTCCAATCTTTGAGATCCCTAAAAGAACACTTTCTTTACTGATTTTGAAATCATGAAATTTTGTTCATACTTGCTTTTCTGCCCTCATGTGAAATAAATGTGTGCACTGATTACGACATAAAATATAAAATTGTTGTTGAATCTGTAGTTGTGTTTCTGTGTAGTTGTCTGTCTTAGAGAGCTGGGCATGGTTACTTGTTTGTGCCATATGGCACCCAGGCAGTTAGGCAATATGAGGTGATGGAGGCAGCGATAGGTGTTTTAATAGTTTGGCTGTCTGGGCAAACACATCTGGAAATGGCCTAGTTGAATTATCCTCAGTAGCTATTTATGTGTATAATAAAGGCCTAATAGCTGAGTAGAAAATGAGCTTTATTTTTTTTATTTTTAAAAAATTTTAATGTTTTATTATTTATTTTTGAGAGAGAGACAGAGACAGAATGCGAGCAGGGGAGGGACAGAGAGAGAGGGAGACACCAGGTCTTGAGACACCTCTCTTGAGCCGAAGTTGGATGCTTAACTGACTGAGCCACCCAGGTGCCCTGAAAATGAGCTTTAAAAAGTAATTTGTGTTAAAAACTGAGAACAAACTGAGGGTTGATGGGGGATGGGAGGGAGGGGAAGGTAGGCGATGGGCATTGAAGAGGGCATCTTTTGGGATGAGCACTGGGTGTTGTATGGAAACCAATTTGACAATAAATTTCATATATTAAAACGTAAAAAATAAAATAAAATAAAATAAAATAAAATAAAATAAAATAAATAAAAAAGTAATTTCTGAAGATATTCTTCCTTTGCTCTCTCCTACCGTGTAACCCAGGTACATGGTACCTGGTACCTGATGAACCCATGTTCAGGTTCATCAACACTCTATTTTATCACTTCTAATGGAAAGAATAGACTTTTGCTTACAGTTACCCAGAATATATATGTGTGTATGTGTGTGTGTGTGTGTGTGTGTGTGTGTGTGTGTGTGCGTGTGTGTGTGTGTGTGTATATATATATATATATATACATATATATAATATATAAGTACATATATATAAATGAAACATAAACAAACTTCAATATAAATGAATACCATTGTAAGAACAAGTTCTGTGTAATAAAACTACTTTCATGACCTCGTCAGAAACCTATGCTAATGCTAATTGTGGAGGTAAGCATAATGAATATGTTGAAAGAGAAATCATTTGGCAGGCACATTTTTTTCTCATCAGAGGTATTGGTGTTTTAATGTGATATTTATACTGGCAGTTGCATTTGAAATCCTAATCAAAGTTAAATTTTGTTCAGGCAATGTGATTGGCTTCTCAGATTTGGGGATTTTATATCATTTTAGTTGTGGTTGATGGAAGATTCTTTCTATTGGTGCTTCTCTGGGGATAGGGTACTGTCAGGACATAGAAGTGGGAGGCAGGAAGGATGGATAGATTGCCTGTGGTACCCCATCCCACACCCAGCCAATTTATGTTATAGATCAGGAGATTAAAACTCAGAGAGGTAGATTCCTTTATCTAAGGTCATGTAGCATGTTAGTAAGCAAACCAGGATAGGAACTCAGGGTTCTAGCCCAAGGTCAGCCAGTTTTTCCTCTGGCATCAGCTTTGAACACTTCCTGTAGGCATCCTGGTGAATGCTAAGGAAGGTACCTCTTGCTTCCTAGGGTCTCTTCAAGCTTGCCCCTTCCTTGAGTCTCTGGGTCTTTGCCAGCAGTAGGGGTCCCAGGGATGAGAAGGAAACAGGAGGTAAGATAAGAAAGCGGGGGAGGGAAATGATGACCATGGAAGAGTGTCCTATGTCTTTAAAGTAACGAGATAGACTTTCATTTGTGACCTACAGAGGCTCTCTGATGATCATTTCAAAGGCAAGGGTCAGAAATACTTTGAGCAGCAGACAGCATCATTTAAATATGTATTCAGCCTTTCACTGTGGTGCTTTTGAAATACAATACAAATTTGGGTGAACAACTCTTATTTCTGGTTGGTTGTGTGCATCAGAGATACGAACTTGAGGGTGCTTAAGAATTGTGGCCTTTTGTTTTTGGTATTATTTACACATGCTGCTTTTGTGACCATGGCCAAGCCACATAGTACAATATATAAATGAGGATATCTGTTCTGTCATTATAAAAAATAATTGTTGCATGATAAGGCATTGAACACAAAAATTTCACAAAACCCAATTTCAGGTTTTTTTCTTTTCATTCAGCTTTTATGGGTATCTCTTGATTAGTGAATTACTTCCAATGAGACCTTTAAAGGAACTCAGAAGTATTGGTAAAAATGCTTTTTTCATATATCTAAAAACTAATGGAATTCCTCTCGAGTTACATGAAGTAGAAATGTGATAAATATTCTATTTGTTAAAAGAGCAAATGAATGAATGCGGGAATGAGTGAGGGAGTGAGGGAGATCTAGGGAGTTAAAAGTGGCTGACTAAATTAACAGAGATTGGGCTGCTTTGGAAAAAAAAAGCATTTGGCAACATTAGCCTGATGTTATTTGGTAGACACAGTAAGGTACAGTATGCATTACTGACCTCATTAAGTTCCAAATAAAACTCTATACTTTACACCATTTCTACAAGAGGTTTTATTAGATTTCTTTAACCGGTGTCATATTTTTTGGCCAGGGCATTTTTAACCAGCTTCACATAAATAAAGTTCTATTTTGTCACCATGTCATAGTAAAATAAACTGCTTGTACTATGCATCCCTGCCAAAGCCAGAGCAGACGGGGGAAGGATATAAATGTGTCAGTATTCAGGGAGAGAAAACACATAAATGCACATGGCGACTCTCTTAACTCTGAGGCTCAGCATGATACTAATTCATTTGGGTGACATTTAGAAAGCTACTCCCAACATAAATAATATATATATGGTGGGGGGTATCTCTGACAGACACAAAGTTGAAAAAAAAATGGCCTGAAAGAACGCACATCAGATTTTACAGGTGCTCAGAACGTTAAGGTACAGTGATGGATGACCTTTTCACTGAAGGTTGACATAATGTTGAATGGAATGTTTTGTTTATATCTGGTACCAAGTTTATTGACCAGCACCAAAGGGTAGAAACGAGATGGGATTTGAACAGTCTGTACTTTTTTTTTTTTTTTTTTTGGTGTGGAAACTGTTTTCTATGTCCCACCCCTTTACAGGCAACAGTTCTTAAGTTGTTTCACAGATATCATTCCACAAGATGGATTACTCTTTAAAAAAAAAAAAAAGAAAAGAATCTTAAGCCTAAGTATTCATTACCAGAGGTACAATCTTTGATGGGTAAAGGTGAAAAATTAACCAGAAGAGGATTTTTTTTACCACATTTATCACACATCTTTAATCTTGGTTTGTCATCTCTACTGTGTCTACACTTAAAATTCCCATGATTAATGGTGAGATGCTGCTGAGAATGCCTGTAGATAAAATCACAAAATCCAGAAATATAAGAGACTAACAAGTCAAACAGGCTATCCGAATGGCAACATAGGCTTGTCCCCACAGTACCCTTTCCAGATTTACAATGAAAAATAGGAAAAACTTTTAGCATCAGTCCAAGTGATAATTTCCTTTCATCTTTAAGTAGGAAATTATCACAATACAAAAGTAATCCCTTTGGGAAAATTTTCCAGGTAGTTAGCATAAATTATTTATTTCATAGTGTCAGCCATTATACCTAGTTATTATAACCTCTTGAGCAATGCTGTACATTCTTTCTTGTTACACCTTACAAGTTAATTTTACCATGTCCACCTTTAGTCACTTTTTGTTCACTCATTTGTTCATTCTTTCATTTATTCATACATTCAATAAGTATCTTTTGAATGCTTACACTGTGCCGAGTTTTGAGGAAGATACAAAGATATGTCAGACAAGGAACTTTCAAATGGCTTAAAAAGTAGTGGAGTAGATAAAACAGGTGCAGAAATGCCACAAGTATAAGGTAGAATATGAACCATATCCTTAGAAAGTTAAAGATAGCATTGGGAGGTGCAGATGCAGAAAGGATCATTAGTTGTTGCTGGAGGGCTCTCAAAAAACTTCCCGGAAGTGTCAGTATTTGAAGCTGATCTTAAAGAACGCCTAGGACTTGTACCTCCAGAGAACAGGATGAAGTAGAGGGAAGCCATTGCAAGCATAAGGAAAATGAAGGAAGGCACCGAGGAAGGGCAAGGGGGAGAAGTGAAGAAATTGGAAAATGATGGAAACCTAAGTTGGGGCCAGAGCAATAAGGACCTTGAGGGGCCAAGCTGAAGAATTCAGGCCTTCTTCCCTAGTCAGTAGGGAGGAATTTAAAGTCTGTAGCAGAAACACACTTGATCAGAACTGTGCTAAGGAAGAACTCTCTAGGAGGGGGTGGAGAATAAAGAGACCAATGGTGCAGTTGGGAAGCCTTGCTAAGAGAGGAGAGAACTCCTGTAAAAGAACATGGAGAAAGAGGGAGCCAGTGAGTAGAAACATGAGACAGAAGTCAGATCAGAGGTTCTGAGACATTTTTTATTGGGGATGATGCAGCAAGATCGACCTTCACATTTCCACTGAGTGAGTGGGAGAGTCAGTTAAAAATGGGAGCAGGTTTAGCAGGGACGGCATGATAATTTCAGTTCTGGACACCAGTATGATAGTCTGGTTCTACAGAATCGTTTTATACACATCTTTGAATCCCTAATTTCTAACAAAGCATGGATGCTGAATAAAGTTGGAATATTATTTAACAAATTACTGCAAGTAAAGATGTTCAGTAGGCAGTTGGAAAATCAAGCAATGCACAATTTATTTTCTCTCTTCCCAGTATCTGCTACAGAGTAGATACTTACACATGCATTAAATATCTAATAACTTTTAATTCTTAACCATATGAATGATTAAAATGCTTAAGTGGTAAATAAATATTTCTTAATAAATCCCTCTATTGTGGTAATTTCCAAAATGATAGATTTATACCTTCTATTCTCAACAATACTGAACATAGTATTTGAATTATGAGGTCTTTTTTCTTTTAATTTTTTTAATGTTTATTTATTTTTGAGAGAGAGAGAGAGAGAACATGATCAGGAGAGGGGCAGAGAGAGAGGGAGACACAGAATCTGAAGCAGGCTCCAGGCTCTGAGCTGTTAGCACGGAGCCCAACGTGGGGCTTGAACCCTTGAACCGTGAGAGAGCATGACCTAAGCTGAAGTTGGACACCCAGGTGCCCCAAATTATATGGTCTTATGCTGAAAAAATTTTATGCCAAAAATCTTTGTACCAAAATTAGTTTCTACTAGTAAAGAACACTAACATTTAGTTATTTGTTTGCCATACGAAACAAAGAAAATTATCTAAAAGTTTTCTGTTAGTTTTGCCATCTATTGAATATTTTCATTAGGCACATATTCACATTTTCAGTTTGGAGCTAACCACTTACAAACTTTTATATCCCGTTGTGTTCTATTTTGACTTTTCCTTTGTATTCCATATTTCTGACTTTATATGTGCTTTAATGTTTGTGACTCAATTTTATTAGCTGTTTACACCATATGCATGTTATAAACAATTGGAGCTTCAGGTTACAAAATAGAAATATTAATACAATCTTTGTTATTTAGTCCAGCCTGATATTTACACAAGGTAGCCCAAAAGTATCCTGCTGTATTTATATGAAATTCAAAAGATGATTAAGAAACATCTTAAAGGTCAAACACATTGCTGATTAGTAGTAGCCTATAGTATATCTTATTATAAGTAACCAAATATTTTCTGACATTCAACTCCTGACAACCAAGGGCAGTGTTTGGACATGGACCATAATACAGGAAACTGACACTTCAAAACCAAATAGGTAGAGGCAGAGATAGAATAGCAAAATGATAAAAATCAAATTCCACAACACCACTGAAGGATCTAGAGAACACTGGGTAGCCACAGCTTGGTGATAGATGAGTAACCAGATCTAAATGTTCTGTAAATAGTTATTTGAGAGAAGTTTTTTTTTTTTGAAAATCCTGTTCTTCATACTTGAGACATAACAACTTGGAGACTGAGTCCAAACTATAGAAGGTGTAGTCTTTTTGCCCAAGGCCATGCACTTGTGGACTGGATAAAAATGGGATTCATTTGTGTTGTATTTTTGGAATTTATCTTTTTGGAATTAATTGTTATGATGTTATGGAATCAGTGTTTTGTTTTGTTTTGTTCTACCCTTAACTATTGTAGCATAGAATTTCCAAGAATTGTCAGTTTGAACTCCACATACCTGGAAAATGGTAGGACTTTGAGGTCTAAACTTCAGTAGTCTATGGTTTCTAACCGTGATGTCACTTCTGCTTACTTAAGATGAAAATCCCACCACTTATTTAGTGAACATTTTCATGTGATAATATAATAGTAACATTAAGAAAGAATTCCAACTTTTAAAAAGCTTATCTACAGAAATGATAGTCATAGAGACATGTGAATATAAGAATTTTTAAGAACATCAAATAATAGACCTCCCTCCCTGCCAAATTGATACTCTGTTTCCTGCTTTAATAGCTGTACTGACAAGAACTTGAAAGGAAGAAGACAATAGTTCATTTCATTGTGGCCCTTCTTTTATTGTTCTTTTATTGGTCTAAGTTTACCCTGCATTCAGTAAGACTACCTAAAGTGTGGGCAAAAATGAAACCATGCAGGTTCCCCAGCCTGCAGTGTATATAATCAGTGAAGCATTTTGTGGGGTTCTAAAATGCAGTCTTAGGTGATGAGATCTGAATAACTCAAAAGCCCATAACAGACGTTCTGAATTGATTCTATTTTCACATGTAATTGTGCTAGATATGTACAGTGGCAGGTTGAACTTGATCTCTCGGCCATGTACTGCATTTGTAGGAAGTGTCAGTCTCCACGGTAGGGAAAAACAGGCTAACCCATGGAACTGAGTGTGTTTGGTGTGCCTGGGTTTCATTTATTTATTTATTTATTTATTTATTTATTTATTTATTTATTTATTTATTCCTTCACTGATTTCTTCTCCCATTTATCCATTCACTCGTTCATAAAAAGGCTCCCAGAATTTATTATGTTAGGAGTCAAAAGATGACTTATTCTTGTCTACTGGACACACATAAATGAATATGATACAATGTGAGTTTTTTCTATAATAGAATTAGTATGCGAAAAATGTTAAGGGGAATGGAGAGAGAAAATGCCCTTAGGGTAGGCTTACCGACAGACTTTACGCTGTACATCAATGATTCCCAAATGTTGTTCCCTAAACCCATGCCTATCCATATGGAGTCTTCACTGGTTTGTGTCAACTGAGAAAAATAGAGAATACATCTTTATAAAATTAATTCCAGTCAGTCTAAATAACTGTCATTTTTAAGATTCTGTCCTTTCTATGCCTGTGCTATTAAAAGTTCCCTTTCTTTCTTTAAATAATTGTGAGAGTAGATGATGGTAATTTTAAAAATTTCCTTGTTTGGCAATAAAAAGTTTGCAACTCTATGTTCATCTTGTAGATTTAAAAAATTTACTCACCTGTGAAATTGGGTAGTTTGGAAACCATGTGGACGATATTTGAGGTGGGCCTTTCCTTTGTTTTACATGCTTTCCAAATCTTGGCAACAGTTAGAAACTACTAAATTGGGCAGCTTTTTTTCCCAAAAGGTAAGACAATCTGAAAATCTAATTAGGTTTAAAGAATGGAGGGGCGCCTGGGTGGCGCAGTCGGTTAAGCGTCCGACTTCAGCCAGGTCACGATCTCACCGTCCGTGAGTTCGAGCCCCGCGTCGGGCTCTGGGCTGATGGCTCAGAGCCTGGAGCCTGTTTCCAATTCTGTGTCTCCCTCTCTCTCTGCCCCTCGCCCTTTCATGCTCTGTCTCTCTCTGTCCCAAAAATAAATAAAAGTTAAAAAAAAAATTAAAAAAAAAAAGAATGGAAAGTACCATCACAAAGAGTGTCATCATTGAACAGGCTTTTTGGCATACATTCCTTTACTCGTCCGTTTTGTCAACACAATGGTGCTCAACCATGTTTTACCATCAAATTGTCCCTGGTTCAATATCAGAGACAGGAAATTTTCGAGCATCGACCAATTCCAGCCTCAGTGAGATATATTTCTGTAATAAGTGATTTGTTTGTGCACCTATCATAATCATAAAAAACTCCAAATTCATCTGGCTCATTAATAAAGAACCATTGACCTGGTGAGGTTTCCTAACATCTAACACTGATTTGAAAAGCCAAGAGTTTTCCTCACTGTGATCTATACCCTTGATGGAACTCTGGAGATGTAAGCAGTTGGTTACAAGTCTTACATTCAGGGCTCTGGTGTATGCGGGTAGTAAATGCCCAAACAGAAAGGTTAGGCCCCACAGGACCACTTCCACTGGGTCCTAGGCATGTCCAGTACAGACTGGGATTAAGAGCAATAAGTATATCCTGAATGGGATAATTTTACTCTGGATTGGTACCAACATGCCCATTCTTACCCAGTCACAAGGCAGAGTATTTTAAAACAATATGAGCATGTACAGTAATATTTAAAAAAAAAAACGTATTTAGCTGTTTTTACACAAGCACACATAGTTTATTTGTACAAATCTCAGACTCATTCCTTCCAAGAGACTGGCCTTGTCTCTATTTCTGGACAGAAAACAGTAGCACGAAGTTGGCATTGTTTTGCTTTTTCTTGCTATTTAAATAAAACCCACAGCTGAACTGTTTTACAGGGTTTTACAATGGCTAAATTTTAAGTAGAACTAGCCTGTTTTCTTAGTGTACCATGTTTTGCCTAAAATTTAGAATTACAAAATATTGTAAGGGGGAATGGAATTTAAAAGGTAGTAATTTACAGTTAGTTTAAGTTTCAAGAAATAATTTTTCATTCAAACATGGCCTTTTAGGATATTTTAGATATCTAATAAACTTTCCCTTCATTTCGAATTTGAGGAAAGTGAGGCTTACAGAAGGTAAGTGATTTTTTTCAAGAAGGTATAACCAGATCTAGACTATATCATCTTAGTAGCAATTGAATTTTTCCATATTACTACATTTTAATTGTTTGTTGATACTTTTGCAAAACAATTCTTTGCAAAAAAAATTTTCTTACACAAATATTTAGACAAAATAAATGACTGTTTAATGGAAAGCTCTGTGGATATAAGGAAAGTCCTATTTCTTTTATTTGCTTCAGGACATAGCTAGAGCAATTGATAAGGTCTATATGTTAGTGAACAGTTTGGCATTTGAGATGCAGACAGATGCAATGACTCAGAGACAGTGCCATGGAAAAAGCAGTAGAAAAAATATAACTAATCAGCCGTTCCCAAATTCCCTAAGTTATTTTTATATGTTCTCACTCTACTTTAAGTTTATTTTATTGATTAAACCGATTTCTGAACACAATTATTGATTGCTTAAAAATAGGCTGTTTGTCTTGGTAACAATTAGCTTTTTTTAGTAACGGCAAGAGATAAATAAATTATTGCTCTTTTTGTGTAATTTGAAAGGAGAAGGGAATATTTCATGGTGTGCAACGTTGTCATCAAAACATTGTCTCTGAGGCAGATAGAGAAGGCTTCCTATGTAGGGTGTGGTAGATGGGGTTGACTTCAGATTGCCTCCTTTTCCTTTCTGGACATTTAAGGGGCAGAAAAATGCTTACAGTGTGGTTTCAACAACCATAGTTGAGGAAATCTTAAGTTTAGGTTATGGAACCTTGTGTTTGGGCTCCTAGAGAGCTGTTGTGGTGGGGAGCGTGGAATGTTCATTCCTTGCTGCCTGGTTGGAATATCTTTGCATCCTGTATAGCAGCAGTAAAGGGAGTCAGGCTTTGATTCCTGGAATTCCAGGTTTTTCCAGAAAATGAGAGAGAGGCAAGGGGTCCATTGGCCTATTTCTTCAGGTAAAAATTTACAAAACAAATAAATTTTATTATCCCCTGCAATGAGAATGTGAATTGGAGTTTCGGTTGTGAGGTACATTGTTTCTGACCTTAAGTAAAGTAATTGATTAGTCTAACAGCAGAAAGTTACTCAGTGTTTCCTACATTGCCCTTGAATTAGAATGCAAACTCCCTGTTGGCCAGGGGCAGTGTCTATTTGTTCACTATTTGCATCCCCCAAAACATAACAGGATCTGTGCGTTAGTCCACTAGGGTGACAGTAACAAAATACCATAGACTTGGTGGATTAAACAACAAATGTATTTTCTACAGTTCTAGAGGCCAGAAGTCCAAGATCAAGTCCACAGTTGGTTTTTGGTGACACCTCTCTTCCCTGTTTATAGACAGCTGTCTTCTCACTGTGACCTCACATGACCTTTGGAGAGACAGAAAACTATGACAGAAAACCTTAACTACCTCCTTAAAGGCCCTATCTCCAAATAGAGTCACATTGGGGGTTATGTCTTTAACATGTGAATTTTGGGGGACACAGTTCAGTCTATAACAAGCTAATAAATTTTATTGGGTGAACGACTGAATAATAAATGGTGTTATTCAGTAATAACACAAAGGTGAAGGGTGATACATGATTTTATAAGGTATCTTGCATCAAATTTAGTTTCCCCAAATGTGTTCTATGGGATACTAGTGTCTCAAAATGCTCTGTAAGAACAGGATTTATGTGGTTTAAATAGGTTTGGAGAATTCTCCATACTACATCTATTTCTTGGAAAGTGAGATTATCCATTAGCATATTAAAGTTTCTGATATGTACTACAGAAAAGTGTTTAACTGTATTTAACCCAAAAATTTCTCCCCCATATTGGATGTAAAACCTTCCCTCAGGTTTTTTTTTTTTGGTTTGTTTTTTTGTTTGTTTGTTTTTAAGAAACCTACTGCTCTCAGGGCACCTGGGCAGCTCAGTCAATTGAGTGTCTGGCTCTTGATTTTGGCCCGGGTCACAATCCCATGGTACTGGGGACCAAGCCCCATGTTGGGCTCTGTGCTGACAGTGTGGAACCTGCTTGAGATTCTCCCTCTCCCTCTGTCTCTGTCCCTCCCCAATGCATGTGTGTGTGTGTGTACTCTCTTTCTCTCTCACTCAAAATAAATAAATAAACATTAAAAAAAAAAAAAGAAATCTATTGCTGTCTGTTTGCCCACTTTGGAAAATACTTCAACCCATGTCAAAGGGTAGTGTTGTTGAGGTTGGTGGAGTAAATCTCTAGTTTATTCTGTTTTCCATTTAGCATCTCAACTCAGCTCAGACTCTCAGAACACAGGAATCTAGAAATGAGCATTAATGTATAAATTTAAACTTGGTGTCATGGCAATAAGAATAAAAAGTAAAACTTGTTTTGTTAAGGAAAAAAGTTGATCCTATAGATCATGGAAATGAGGGATGGTAGAGGGGAAAGGAAAAGGGGTGACAAATTACTGAGAAAATACTGGAGCTCATGTGAAAGATGACTTAACTTTTATTGTTCTTTAAAGACAAGTTTAAAACTTGTTTTAAATTGGTTTGGTATACAAAATTGTTCACTTTTCTTTCTAATTCACTTATTGCATGATGCAAATTAAAAAATCTTCCTTGAAATATATACATATAATTTTAACAGTACCTAAAAGGCATGTCATGGGGTAAGTGTCCACCACCAGAATCAAGAGAGTGAAGACAATTGCATAGATGATTGTAGGTCAAGGTTAAAGTTTCTTATATGAAATCTCAAAAGATAACAAAAGGGTTTTGAAACTGAAAGTAGAGTATGTTTGATTGCAGTGACTGAGACAAGTTCCTGTCTCTCTTTCCTGACCTGATATTCTTATGGAAAGAAAGTTGGATTGATGGACACTGGCCTCTGATAGAATCTATGGCTAATTATGGGCTTAACCAGAATTCATTGCTTTATATATCTGAGCCTCAGCTTCCTTGTTGGTAAAATGTGGGGGTTTGGATGAGACGATTTGTCAGTCCTGAACCAGTTTTCACATTCTGAGATTTTATCCTTTAGATCAAGTGTTGTATATACATATATAATGCAAACCACATATGTAAGGTCAGAATTTCAAGTAGCCATATTAAAAAAATAGACAGGAAAAAGTGAAATTGATTACAATGCTTTATATTTAATGTAATTAATTCAAAATATTAACTTATCAACATATCAATTAAAAATACTAATATGGGGGCGCCTGGGTGGCGCAGTCGGTTAAGCGTCCGACTTCAGCCAGGTCACGATCTCGCGGTCCGGGAGTTCGAGCCCCGCGTCAGGCTCTGGGCTGATGGCTCAGAGCCTGGAGCCTGTTTCCGATTCTGTGTCTCCCTCTCTCTCTGCCCCTCCCCCGTTCATGCTCTGTCTCTCTCTGTCCCAAAAATAAATAAACGTTGAAAAAAAAATTAAAAAAAAATACTAATACAATATTTATATTCTGTTTTAATACCAAGTTTTTTATATTGGTTTTTATTTTATACGCACAGCATGTCTCAGTTCAGACTAGCTATATTTCAAGAGCTCAGTTGCTATATCTGGCTAGTGGTGGCCATATCTGGCTGCATAGCTTTGGACCTACAGCATTAGAATAGCAAACTTTTGAGGTACTGGGTGGCTCAGCCAGTTAAGCATCCAACTCTTGTTTTTGGTTCAGGTCATGATCTCACAGTTCATGATCTCCTAGTTGTGAAATCAAGCCCTGAGTTGCGCTCAGCACGAAGTGCGGAGCCTGCTTGGGATTCTCTCTCGCCCTCTCTCTCAAAATAAATAAATAAACTTTAAAAAAAAGAAAAGAAGAGTAAACTTTTCATCGCTGTTACATGCCTTGGAGTAACTTTACTTTGCCTTTCAGTGTTGGTTATTAAATTATGCTCTGCTAGATGTCTCGTTCCTCCTATTAGTTTCAAGCAGGTTTTTATGATTTTTTATTAGTTTTTTCCTACCTCTTTTTGTCTTATTGCTTCAGAACAGTTTTCTTTGAGTGCAGATTTAGCAGTTATGCCAAACTACCTGTGATGGCTTTGTAACTTATCCTTGCTAAGAATGACACTTGTATTTTAATTTAGCGTCTGAACTCACACTACCATGTGTATCTAAGGAAAGCATATAAATCTATACACCAGATAACTTTAAAAATTTATTGTTTTTTGACTTGTAGCATCCAATTAGGATAGCAAATATTAAAAATTGGAGCCTTTGACATTATATATGTATTCTGCACACCTAGATATGATATACATGAGGCAGTACTTATGACTGTGTACATAATTGAATATGTGCATGATACAGATTTGAGGTCATATTTGCACACCTCAGAACTGGGATTTCTAGACCAATGTGTCCAAACTTCCATCAGGGTTAGAGCTCTTTCTTATTAATACTATATATTTTTCTGTGCTCTTGTAAAATATTCATACTTTTTAGTAATGATGGTCCCTTCTTAGAGGAAAACTAAATATCTAGTTACTAACCCAACATTCCCTGAGTAGCTTTCACTACTTATTTCCACTACATATTATTTAAAAAAGAGTAATGCCTAAAATGTGTTTTGGGTGCAATACTCCTCTAAGTTTTAAAAACAGTCCCTTCTAACAGGAAAAATGAATATCGGGTTACTAACTCAATAAAACCTGAGATGCTTTTGCTAATATATGTTCAGATATATTTCATTTAAAATGAAGTACCCTCTAAAATGTGTTTTCGGTGTCACATTTGAGAGGGAAAATATGTGCAGGTGACCAAAACTCTGGATTTAGTGGCACAAAAGTAAATCAGACCTAAAATACCATCAGATGTGTGTGCGTCTGTATATGAGAGAGACCGTTCTGGAACAGTCTGTGTCATGCATTTCAGAGCAGACATGGTAAATCATCGTAAGCTGAGGACCACCACTGTGTTTGTGGAGCAAAAACCTAGCCTTTCTTTGCTGGATAATAAATGATTGCAGGGCTGGAAAGGAGTCATATGTTTCAGACTGGCCAAAGACAAACTATCTTTGAATCCAGTCTTCTTAATTCACCTGTACACATCCCACATTATTACTCAGGTGCTAAGCAGAAGTGCTTTTTGTCTTCAAGGCTGAAAGACCCTTTAGTTTAAATTATGAACCTTCTCTGGTTTTCTCTGAGAAAGTAAAATAAATGCTGTAGTGGTTACTAGTTGTAAAAGTTGTTAAAATACACAAGTTCTGCCCCATTTCCAGTGAAATGCTGTGACTTAAGAATGCCTGTTTATTGTTACTTGGTGTGCAGCTGAGCTGTGCAGGTAGATGTAATTGGATTCTCTTTCTCATTCCTTTATGCATTTCATTATCACTTCTGGGCTGTTTCAAAAGGTGAGAGTTGAAACAGTCTAAGACTAAAGTACTAAGTAACCTTTAGAATCTTTTATGGAGCATGTGGGATGGTGTGAAGAGGGTTGGAAGGTATGGAATAATTAAGTTGTGAGCATTAAAAAGTGTGTGTGTGTGTGTGTGTGTGTGTGTGTGTGTGTGTGTGTGTGTAACAAAAGAGAAATAGTTTTTAGAATGGGGTTTTAACAAGACAGACTGAAAAAAGTTGCAATATTCTGCCAAATAAACACATATAAAATATTAAAACATGGTCTGAGCACAGGTTGGTTTGTGTTAATAGCTCATTTCCATTATCTGTCAAGTTAGATTTCATGCTCAGGCCATGACACGCTGACAGCCTAGAGGTATTATTAAGATTACAGGGGTGGCCATCTTTCATTAGGCTGCTGGGCTGGACAGTTGTTGAGCAAAACCAACTGTTACTTGGATTTTAATTAATTAAACATTTGAGAACTGTGACAACACGTGAAATAATGATTTATGGAAGAAAAATTTCACCTATTCAGATTTTAACAGGTCTTTTTCATAATGCTGATTATATCAGGCAGGCAGATGCATGTGTAAAATAGAAGTTTAAAGGGGCACATGTTGGGGTGCATGGGTGCCTCAGTCCGTTGAGCGTCCGACTTCGGCTCATGTCATGCTCTCACAGTTCATGAGTTCAAGCCCTGAGTGTGGCTCTGTGCTGATAGCCCAGAGCCTGGAGCCTACTTCAGATTCTGTGTCTCCCTCTCTCTCTGCCCCTCCCCTGCTCAAGCTCGCTCTCTCTCTCTCTCTCTCTCTCTCAAAAATAAATACTTAAAAATTATTTTTTGTTTTAATTTATAATATTTATTTATATTTTTTAGCTATTTATTTATTTATTTATTTATTTATTTATTTATGTAATATGTAATTTATTGTCAAATTGGTTTCTATACAACACCCAGTGCTCATCCCAACAAGTCCCCTCCTCAATGCCCATCACCCACTTTCCCCTCTCCCCCAACCCCCATCAACCCTCAGTTTGTTCTCAGTATTTAAGAGTCTCTTATGGTTTGCCTCCTTCCCTCTCTGTAACTTTTTTCCCCCTTCCCCTCCCCCCTGGTCTTCTGTTGAGTTTCTCAGGATCCACATATGAGTGAAAACATATGGTATCTGTCTTTCTCTGCCTGACTTATTTCATTTAGCATAATACTTTCCAGTTCCATCCATGTTGCTACAAATGGCCAGATTTCATTCTTTCTCATTGCCAAATAGTATTCCATTGTATATATAAACCACATCTTCTTTATCCATTCGTCAGTTAATGGGCATTTAGGCTCTTTCCATAATTTGGCTCTTGTTGAAAGTGCTGCTATAAACATTGGGGTACATGTGCCCCTCTGCATCAGCACTCTTGTATCCCTTGGGTAAATTCCTAGCAGTGCTATTGCTGGGTCATAGGGTAGATCTATTTTTAATTTTTTGAGGAACCTCCACACTGTTTTCCAGAGCGGCTGCACCAGTTTGCATTCCCACCAACAGTGCAAGAGGGTTCCTGTTTCTCCACATCCTCGCCAGCATCTACAGTCTCCTGATTTGTTCACTTCAGCCACTCTGACTGGCGTGAGGTGGTATCTCAGTGTGGTTTTGATTTGTATTTCCCTGATGAGGAGTGATGTTGAGCATCTTTTCATGTGCCTGTTGGCCATCTGGATTCTTCTTTACAGAAGTGTCTATTCATGTTTTCTGCCCATTTCTTCACTGGATTATTTGTTTTTCAGGTGTGGAGTTTGGTGAGTTCTTTATAGATTTTGGATACTAGCCCTTTATCCAATATGTCATTTGCAAATATCTTTTCCCATTCCGTTGGTTGCGTTTTAGTTTTGTTGATTGCTTCCTTTACAGTGCAGAGCTTAAAAAAAAAAATTAAAGGGGCACATGTTAATGTCACCAAAAGACTTAAAACCTCAAATGCTCAGCTTTTGCTGGGATTATTATTGCTGTTATTTACCTATGTGGTTATATATTGATTAGTATTAATAATTGATAAAATGTGAATTTATTTATAGCACACTTAATTAAACTTAATGAATTACATTTAAAGTAACCACACATACTTTCTTCCTCCTACAGTAATAATGGCTAGTGGCTAGTAAATACAGATATTATTTAGAAACAAGAGGACTTGATCCTTGAATGCACCTATAGTTTGTGACATCATAGACAACATTGAAAGCTGTGTATTAACTGTGTATTTTAATAATGAACCTTTTACTATATTAGCACAGTGTGATGAAAATAAAGATTTGCATTTGTTGACTTATTTCACACATTATTATTATTTTTAATTGATGACACCATTCTGCTTGTTTCTTGTTCCGAATATAATATTATTTTTATATTCACAGCATCCTGGAGGTATTCACTAACTTATCTGATGCCTTTATCTTGTACTAACAGAAGCATGAACATCATTCACATCATAGATACATCATAGACCTACAGAGTATGTTGCTAGCTTGCATATAATCATATGTTCAACTCATATTCTAGATTTTGAATGTTGACATTTGTTTTTTTCAACTTTTTCCTTATTGAAAAATATTAGGTATGATTTTTATTGTGACAAACTCCACACAACATAAAATTTTCCATCTTACTCATATTTAGTTGTAAAGTTCAGTGGCATTACGTACATTCACATTATTGTACAACCATCACCACTGTCCATCTCCAGAACTCTTTTCATTTTATAAGACTGCAATACTGTACCCAGGAAACAATCACTCTCTATTTCCCTTCCTCCCAGGCCTTTGCAACCACCATTCTACTTTCTGTGTCTATGAATTTGATCACTCTGGGTACCTTATATAGGCAGAATTGTACAGTATATGTCCCTTTGTGAGTGGCTTGTCTCATGTAGCATCATGACCTTAAGACTCATCTGTGTTGTAGCATATGTCATAATCTCCTTCCTTTTTAAGGCTGAAGAGTATTTCATTGTATGTGGATACCATTTTGGCTTATCTATTCATTTGCCGAGGAACACTTGAGTTGCTTCCTGTCTTGTAGTCCCTGCTTTCAGTTCTTTTGGGTAGATGCCCAGAAGTGGATTTTCTGGATCATATCACTGAAACTTGTTTCAAGCAGGCTAAAAGTGAGAGCTATCTCTTGGGTACATGGTATCATTCACGTATCTACCTCCTTTTGTAGCAATACTCCCAGGTTCAATGTCTTACTTTATTCACAAAAGGAAAAGAACTTTCCCCATTACGCAGTAGTTTTGAAATCATTATAGGAGCACTTTAAAAGGAAAATGAGCAATTACCCCTGCTTACCCTCACAGGTAGTCCTGAAGAACTAAAAACAGTAATCTGGATCAGAGGAGATAAGGTTTTTTGTTTGGTTTGGTTTTAATTTTTGGCTTTGGTTGTCCTGAGAAGGTTGACTGGTAAGAATCCTAGAGAAATGACTCTGGAGAAACAAACGTAATCTGCATGTTCTTAGCAGCTATATCAGGGACATTATGAAAGGGAAAAAATTAGGATAAAGGATAATATATTTTAGTTTGAAAATTAGAACTGATTCACACAACAAAAGCTGCAGTGGGATGAATCAGCCGCTTGCAGTGGACCTAGTTTTAGGGCACTCTCTCTTGGTTTTGTGTTTTGTTGTTTTGACTTTTGAACTAATGCTTATGGCCCTTGAAAAATGACAGGAGGAGTGGCTGGGTGGCTCAGTCGGTTGAGTGTCCGACTCTTGACGTCAGCTCAGGTCATGATCCCAGAGTCATGGGACTGAGCCCCACCTTGGGCTCTGTGCTGAGCGTGGAGCCTGCTTGGGATTTGATTCTCTCTCTGTCTCTCTCTCCCTCTCCCTCTGCCCCCTCCTCTGCTTGCTTGCTCTCCCTTTCTCTCTCTCTCCGTCTCTAAATTTTTTTTAAATTAATTGATTAATTAATTAATTAATTAAAAAAGGAATATGACAGGAGATGGAATGGACTGGGACTAAGAGAAAAAGGTGAAATTTTATCATTGCTAGTGAGGCCACAGGTAAATTCTGTGAGCTCAGAAATACTCTACAAATGTACAGTGGTTTTCTTGTGTATTATATGGGGCAGTGGTGGTCACTTGTTCATGCCTGTGACCCATCAGGCCACTTGGAGGCCCACCCTCCTGACAGATCTCATTCTCTTCAGGTCGTATAGCTTGGGCTGGACAGGAGATCCTGTCACCATCTGCCGTGTGTCCTCATACACAGTTTGCTCCTCTCTCATCATGATTTCTCAAGTCCTAACTATCTCTCAAATCACAGTTACTTCCTTCGGGAAGCCTTCCTTGACACCTTCATCCCGAATCCACATCTTGAGCTGAAGGCATTTTCCTACTGAACACTCAAAACTGAGTGCACTGTGGTTCTGGATTTCTTCTGCTACTTATCCACATGTTTCCCCCTCCTGCTCATGTGGGGCTCTTGCTCTGGTTCATCCTTGTCCTCGTCCCACAGCACACTGGGCTAGGGTTCTACTTGTGGACAGGGTTCAGGACATGATTCTGAGATTTTGCCAGCCGGGGACAGAACCCTAACCCTCTGGTCACTTTTCAGCAGGGTTGCCTGAGAAAGTAGAGGTGGACACTGTGGCTGTGTGATGCAATTGGAGTGGGATTAGGGCAGAGGTTGTATTTATGTGAATTTGGGGTTTCAGAGTGAATTGGGTGACCTTTGAAGGAAGCCAGTGAACTAGGATCCATCAGTTTCTTTTTCCCCCTTTTATTGCTTCTCTTATCAATTTAGTAGTGATGATTTCATATTTAATATAAAAGTCTGTTACTGTATATTTTCTCTATCAATTAATCAAGCTTATTACCAAAAGGTTTCTAAACAGTTTAAAAAAAATTTTTTTTAATGTGTATTCATTTTTGAGAGACAGAGACAGAGTGTGAGCGGGGGAGGGGCAGAGAGAGAGGAAGATACAGAATCTGAAGCAGGCTCCAGGCTCTGAGCTGTCAGCACAGAGCCCGACACGGGGCTGGAACCCACGGACCTCAAGATCATGACCTGTGCTGAAGTCGGACGCTTAACCCACTGAGCCACCCAGGCGCCCCTTCTAGCCAGCTTTTTAAACAAAAGATACTTGCGAAACAGAAAACAGAATCAGGAAGTCTAGGATACAAGTCCTGTTCTTGTTTCTACATCTTGAGAAACGGTTCTGACTTGATTTGGCAGTGCTCTCAGGTTAGGTACTGTGGAGCTGCATGGAACCAAAGGGAACCGTACTGCTGGGTTATCTGGCAGTTCTCCACGGCTTCATGAAAGCCAAAGTTACAAGGAACATTTGATCTCATTCCTATATTGCAGCACAACAGGGACCTAGAAGGACAGAAACAGCCCTCTAATGGGGTGATCCTTTGGAATAGTTCATTCAAGTACTCAGCATTAAGTTTCTCGATGTCTAAAATATGATATGAAACAAACCAAATTATATTAGCTAAAATGTCTGTTTTTAAAGGAGCGCATCAGTAAAGTATAGAGGATAAGCCTTAGGCACATGATTAGGTATGAGACATCAAATTAATACAATAGGATGAAAACAGATTATGCTCCCTGATTAAAGATGGGGAAAAGGTTATTAATGGACAAGAATGTATATTTGAACCTCTCTCATCATGTATTAGTTAAATATTAAACCAGCTATCTAAAACAATGCAGCTGCTTGATTAAGAAAAGCAGACCTAGGGGCGCCTGGGTGGCGCAGTCGGTTAAGCGTCCGACTTCAGCCAGGTCACGATCTCACGGTCCGGGAGTTCGAGCCCCGCGTCAGGCTCTGGGCTGATGGCTCGGAGCCTGGAGCCTGTTTCCGATTCTGCGTCTCCCTCTCTCTCTGCCCCTCCCCCGTTCATGCTCTGTCTCTCTCTGTCCCAAAAATAAATAAACGTTGAAAAAAAAAAAAAAAAGAAAAGCAGACCTAGAGTAAATAATGGAGTACTTGCATTTTAGTAACCCATTTCAGTATTTAGTTATGGGCGACCTGACTCCTAATTTATCACAAGATAAGTTTTGGTTTGACCTTGGTATGATTTGACCCTTCGGTGTCTCCATCATAAAAAAATTACTAACCATTCCAGGAATACCAAGAAATAAGGGCATAGATGTAGTGTTTGTGACACTTATAGAGACAATGAACTAAAATACATTTACCAATGTAGAATATTAAAAGAAAACCTTTTATTTAAGAAATCATAGACTCGCACAATGGGGAGAGACCTTAGAGGTCACTTGGAGACCTAACTGATGAATGACTCTCTTTGGAAAGTAGTAGTAATTCTGCCTTTGCTTGATCACTTCAAATCGGGGACTCATTCCTTCTAGGGTAGAAGCTGTCCACCAGAGCCACACCTTTCCCCAGTCCCAAAAGATAAGGGAGGCAAGGCTCAAATTTAAATTTGCCCTTCTACTAAAAAATGTTATGCAGAACAAACCACCATAACTCTGCACATAATACTGACATTTGAAAATTCCAAATTTAATGTTAAGAGGTACGTGTGATAGTTTTTGGTGACTTTTATCCCAAATACAGACAGAACTTAACAAATAGCCTGTCACTTGATTTCACAAAGATTCTTTGCTTGACGGAGAATAGGCGAGTGTGACCAGGTTTGGCAGAACATATCAAGGGAAAAGAAAACTACACAATCTTTGTTTTTACTATATCATATTTTTCACCACAGCTGGCCTTGCTCCTCTCCATCACCCCTCCCTCTCCAGACTTTCTTTTTGTCCTGGCAGAAAATTACAATCAGAGCATTTGGCTGCAGACTTAGGATGAATTACCCCAGATACTTTTCATTTATCTTGTTTTCAGATGTGTGTGATAGAAAGCATAGATTAGAATAATTAAAATGCTTTTCCCCCCAACGTGTCTCTGAGACCCAAGGTACACCACTCTCCTACCACCTTCTCCACTAGGTGCCAGCACAGCTCTTCCCCCTGCGTTTGCTCATTTCTGGAGATGGTTATTTCAGCTAGTTCTCCAGCCTCAGCAACGTGGACTTTGCATGTTTGGTGTAGCTGTGTTTGTTGGTTTGGTTTGGTAATTTTGACTAAATTTGACCAAAAATATTCTCATTCGACTGGCTTTCTATTGCTAAGAATTTCCGTCTCAAAAACGACTCAAGTTAACAATGAATTTAAGTCGTTATGAAAGCAAGATCTTCAATAGTTAGTCCAGATTTTTGCTTAGAAGCCCAGTGTTAACTCTGAAAGACTGAATAACAGTCAAAATAACTAAAAATTAAACAACCGTGTAATATAAATAAATGTAAAGTGCGTTGGCATATTTCTAAAGAATAAGAACAAAATTTTAGATGTTTACCAGTTTTGTTATTCACCAATTAGTTTTTCAACCGATATGGTTATTTCTCGTTCAGTTTTGTAAATGTGATTTGATGTATCATTTGTTTTGGTTCATTTGATTATGTTTAAAATTTATCTGAAAATACTATTATACATTTCAAAATGAATACCGCCATATTTGCACAGTCTTTAACCTGCTGTAGCTTTCTGTGTATATAACAATCCCCTAAAATTATGTATTTAAGTACTTCATTTTTTACCTACTCTCACAGTTTTCATTACTTTTAAATTTACTTCTTAAAATAAAACTTAATTTTTAAAAATAATTAGCAGTTAATATTTTTAATGCTAATGAGGAATAACATGTAAAATTATTTTGTGAACAAAAACATAGCTATATTTAATTTCATATATCCTAAGCTTTATGAGAATACATAGTAAAAATATTCCATGCCGTGGCTAAATATATACCACAGGTCTTCTACCTAGAAAATACCATCAAAATCCATATTGATGTGATGAAAAGTATTGATTTAAATGGTGGGAACATATGATTCAAGATTTATACCAAAATTCTTGAATTTCAAATTTATTTGATATCCTTATCTTAATAATATAAGTTAAAGCTACAGTCAGGACTGTTATTGCTGTCATTCCTACTTTTTAAAATGTAGTCAGAATATTCTCGTACAGTTTTGGGCAGCATAGTGTTTGAAAATGATGAAAGCCATAAAATGTTGACTGCCTAAACTGTATATTTAGGCTAATGAGCTAGCTTGATTTCTAGAAATGTGAGATGATTTTTTCCCTCTGTTTTATGATGTTTTATAGGATAGGATCACTGTTCTTACCGTTCACACACACGATAGAAAAGACCACTGTGTGCTCCCAGAATTTGGTTTGATGCTACTGAGTGTCCCTACTTTGAGCAAAGCAGGGATTATTCAAATTTCAGTAAATTTTATGGGCCTATGTAGTATAATACATACTGCATAATTCTATTATTTCCACTCTTTTAATCTGTAGAAGTATTTTTGTGTTAAGAAAAAAAGAAAAAGGAAAGCCATGAAGTGCTGTTTAATCTGAAACAGAGGTTTTTAAGTTCAGTCTCAGAAGCGAGATCAAATGACCTATCCAGTCATTCTATATCTGTAATTCCTTCACAGTACTTTTCTCGAGTTTCTCAGATCAGCCCAAATCCTGGTTGGGATACTGTATTCTGTACTTTGTCCATTTTCAGTATCAGACAGTCATAGTATGGTCAGGCTTCTATCCAACTTCAAAGATGGTCATCTGTAAGTTTGAAATTCTTTGTTGCTGTGAAGTTCAACAAAAAGATTTCAGTGTTGAATTCAACCCAGACCACAGAATGATTAAATTCATTGTTTTTGATATGTTGCATGGGAAGATATTATGTAATTGAGTTGCTTGCAACTTTGAAATTTATTTTCTTAAAAGAAAGATCAAGCTATTAACTATATATGGCAATTAAAGAAAAGTGCACTCAGTGTCCTGGCAACATATCGCTTTTTTCTGTGTTTGATGTAGGCGTCCGTAAAAGGACACCACTCATGCCTTTATAGTTAAAATGCTGTCGTTTCCACCATAAACTCCTATTTTTAGGAGTTTTGGTTTATAACTCAACCGTTTTAAAAAATCCTCACCTACACTCAGATTAATAAATTTCCTTTCTCAGTCTGAGGGAAAATTTTACTAAAATTTTGAAATCAACATAGTTCATTCCTTTAAATTAGGAAGAAACCAAATGAAAAAAATGCCAGTGGTTTCAAATATATTTTTGTTCTTTTTCAACTCCAAACTAGCTTAGCTGTGTGGGAAAATAACATTTTAATGTTTTCATTCAAAGGTACTGCTGATAGTGTTTGAAGTTGACCGAATTTAAGCATAATTATGAAACTTTTGCAATAAACATTTTAGAGTACACATTTTAAAATTTCGTGTTAAATTTTCTTTCTATAAAACTATGTGGGAAAGTAGATGTGTACATTGCTGGGGTGATTTTTAAAATCAACTTCAGCACACGGTGAAGAGCTAATGATGGCACAGATCTCTTTTAGGAAAGTCTTAAGTGAAAAAGGACCCCGCATGTAAAAAAGAAATGCAAAATAATCAGACTTCCTTCTTTCTTACAGTTCATGTTAGTGACTAAAATTGCCCATGTTTTCTACTCATTCATTTAAGATTTTGCTCCCTAATTGGTGCTAATGATGCCTGTTGTTCAGTGTTTCCCGTGTCTTTTGAATTCTTTTTTTTCCCTTTTGTGAGATTAATAAAACTTAAATAGAACTGCATATGTACAACTTACTTACACATGTGTATAAACATTGAATGCTTTCCCCTTAAAGAATTCATTGATCTTTTTCAATACAAAATACACTTTAAAAAAAAAAGCTTTTTCTTCACATCAGGGACAGTAAGAGGCACATTGGTGGAAGAAGGTGTGAGAAAGGAGAGGGACAGGGATTTGGGAGACTTGACCGAGCTCCAGGTAACCTGGAGGTGCTGTGTCAGAAAACTTTAGGTGGACAACAAGAAAGTTATGGGTATGAGAAAGAGGGACATAAGCCATGTTTACTTGACAGAACCTTTTAACAAAAGCGCTGTCCTAACAAGCAGTGCTCATGAATATATTCTTTTCAATCATATTGCGGACAAATTCCTCACTGAAGGAACTACGCATGATAAAGAACTATTTACATTTTCTCCCTCTGGTTCCAACTTCTTGGATTAGGGAAAAAACAAGATGTCCCCCCTCTTCTTTTAAATAGAGAAACAGTGCTTTCTTGTGTTTTTCCATAAATGAGTCTGACCACAAATTTAGGTTTACTAAAAATTGTTACAAATTATCTGGGAAACACAGAATTTTGCAACAGAACCTCCCTTGTAAGCAAAATCTGTTGTATGAAATTCCAGCTGTACACCAGAGATGTGTTTGAGAGTATTCCATTGATTACAGATTCATCATTTAAGTAGTAAATCCTGTTAATGTATCTAAATATGATTAGATTTCCAAAATTTTGGTTTACATAAAACTTTTTAGAAGCATGAGCTGAAAATAGTGAATAACTGTTATCTAAAGCATGAGAGAGTTAAATCTGAATATATTACAGGTTGTTCTATTTCAACGATGCAATCAGAAAAATAGATTTCTGATGTGTCTTTTATAAATTTGTATTTTATTCATCATATGAGTGATACCTAATACACACATCCCAACTTGACCATTGTTCGTCAGGTTTATGTTTAGGTTATGAGATTAACTGATTACTAAGGAACCCAAATTTCTTCATGGTTGATCCTGTTTGGTCATTAAAATGAGTAAAATAACCAGATGTGATCTTGGTGATCAAGTTGAATTGCCTGTGCAGTCATCCCATTGATTGTTTGGCAATCGTTTGTTATTATGTATTGAGAAAAATCAATCAGGCAGAAGAAAGCCTATTTGATCCCATAGATAGACAAAGGCTTAGTGGAATGCTGACTGAGAAGAGAGTAACACAGAGGTGCCAAGGATCCTAACCCTGCTGTTCCTCTAACACTGTCCAGAGCTTGATAGTCTCTAACAGTACTTCGTCCTAACACACAAACAAGGTGGTCTTTCCCTTGTGAAGAGCATCTGGCATCAAGTAAACCCACCTCAGAGTCCTTGATCAGTAGACTTGGTCAAAGACCTGGGCACCATCCACCCTGGGCCATAGGGACTTAATTTGTTGGCCAAGTTAAGTCAAAGTCTAGGTGTTATTGGGAGAAGGCTTCTCTCAGAAAGATTAAAAAAAAAAAAGGTGCAATAGTGGGATGTAGTTGTATGTAGCTAACAACATGTTTTCAGTGAGTATGTTTGAGAAAGTAATCTAAATCAGGAATACTAATGTAAACCTCATCATACTATTTTCCTGAGCACTCAAAAGAAAAAGAAGCAAAACATCATATTTAGTCCCAAAATAATAATAAATGATAATAATAAAGTGTTCTTTCCAGAAAATTTCTGAAATAATAGATGGCTTTTAAAATCAGACATATTTAGTTAACCTGTAATTTTTTGTTATATACTTTCATTTCTTTATTTCTCAGCTATCCATTAGAAATTCAATCATCAAAAAACAACAGAAAAACTTTTCCTCTGCGGCATGAGTTTAGTTTTTGAGCATTTTCTATTCTTTCTTACCTTATGGCCTTTGCATTTGCCATGCTCTCTGCCTGCATTGCTTTGTTGGCTCCTTGCATGGCTAGTTCTTTCTTCATTTGATAGAGTATCTTATGTATAATAACCTGTCCTCTCTCTGCCCTGTTATTCTATCCTATCATTTTTGTTAGTTCCCTTCACAATCCAAAATTATGTTTTCTTTCATGGTCCTACTCTCCACCACTGTATTTCCTTCATCTTGAACGATGCCGCATACTTAGTAGATGTAGAAAGAGTCAAATGATTGAGTGCTGTCCTTTAAAATTTATGCATCACAATTGACAGTGGGCAACCTACCTCCAAAGGAAACCCTTATGACTCTCCATTCTGCTACCCCAACAAATCTGTTCCAGTCATTGGTTGTTTAGTGTTGTTAAGCAAATGTATTGTTGTTTTTCCTTTTGCTTTGTGTAGGCATTCTTAACTTAGCCTGGTATCCTTTGGAAGGAAAAGGTCAGTCAGTAAACACCTGTCCACTCTGGATTAACGTAAGTGAGCACAACACTTCTGAGGGCTCCTCATTGGCCATATTCTTTCTAGGAGCCCAAGACAATGTGGGACAATGTGAGACAATGTGTCTCTAGCATCATTCCAGTTTAGATAGACAGAAGTTTCTACAATGTGACTAGGGTTTTGTTCAGTGACAGGCATTCAATCAATCAGCAAAAGAAAACTTAGCAGTGCGTTGAACAGAAGTAAATATTTAGCAAACTCTCCTGCTTTATTATTTTTTTTCCTTTGACTCTTGATCTGAAATGTAATATTTATCTGTCCTTGTTGTACCATAGGAAGAGTTCTGGCTACGTCCTGTACCTTCAGTTACACTATTATAAGTGAACCTTGAGCAGCATGAATATACATGCAACAGGGTGAAGAGAAAATGTTATGCTCTGGTTATGCCCTGTATAAGCGTATATTAGGATTCTAAATGAAAATCAAAGTTTGTAATTCTTCTAGGATATCAAATTGGGAAATTATATAATTTTCTTCTGGATAATCTAAAAGGAGAAAGAGGAAAAATAAAATTCATTTTAAAACCATCATATTGAAATAAAAAAAACTTCAGTATGTATATAACTATATAATTGTTCTTGGTATTCCTGTGGGTTAAAGAACAATGAAAATAGATCTTGTCTTACAATTCACATATGCTTTGAACAGATCTGTGGGTGAAATCCTTAGGAAAAGATTCCCAGAGAACTGTTGGGTGATCTCCATTCATTCCGAGAAGTTCTGGTCTGTGGTTTAGTTATCACTTTACGTTGTCAACACTTCTATCACAAATCAGTTACCAAACATGGAAAAATTGTCAGTGGCTTTGAAAGCTAATGCAGAGTGGTAGTAATCATTTAAAGGGCTTATCTATCTGCCTTGAGTAACACAGAAACTGAGAAAAGGCAAACAGTACAAAAGGTGGCCCTGGTACGGGAAATGGAGAGGGGCTGTGGGGGGGGGGGTGCTCATGAAAAGCATTCCAGTCTGTTTGGGTGCTTCACAAATCCTAATGAGATAATAGCTCATCCAGTCAAGCCCATTCCTTACTTTCAGGAAGTGCCACACAGGTAAATGAAGAAATTATTTGAAGAGGGATCACGATGGGTGTGGACTGTTTGTGATTCAGCTTGGAAGAAATGCAGATGTTTCTTTAGCCTGACTAGGATTGATTTTCCCTGATGGGGTTTTCTCAACCTCTGTGATTGCAGGCCTGTGGTTTGCAACACTGATAGTACTGATAGATAAAAAATCAGAACCAGTAGCTGAAGGAAATGTGAAATACTTACCCTGGAGTGACTATCCCATTATTTAGAAACAAATTGTTTCTTCCTTGACATCTAAACCATGCAGAATTTCTACTCTTTAAACTTTTAGGATTCTTTAAGGTGGTTTTTGAGTATCCAAATATATTTGTCTTTTAAAAAAATTCAAAATGGTGTTATTTTACAGACACTCTGAAATTTAAAATTGAGAAGATGAAAAATCTGTAACCATTTTTTTGGCAGAATCTCAGAATTAGATATAAAAAACGTTTATCATGAGAGTGCTTGAGGGTACTCCCCCTCCAGGTTTCTTTACTAGATTTGCAAACAGTGTTTTATTCTGTTTCAAATTTTATTCTGTTTCCTGGCAGTGAGGAAAACTTAGTTAAACCATCTAACCAATCAGACGTTAAACAATGATGATGGAATAATGTGGATCTATTCCACTAAAAAATGATGGTGAATGTAGATATTCAATGGCTCCCATATAAACCTGTTTTCTCCTAAAAACATAAGTTAGTTCTCAGAGCTAACCTAGAAAGAGAATTATAGTGTGCACAGTAATGTCACCTTTCACATAGTCCAGGTAAGAGAACCCCTTTTAAATCGTTTCCATATTAAAATCAGGGTCGGGGGACCTCTCAAGTCAAGCTCTGAGTCAGTCCTCTGCCTGGCCACAGCTTGCTCCATGCCAGAATAAGTTAAAATGGAAAGATATGAGGGATAGAGAAATTTAATTATGATTCAAAATTATCCTGTTGGGAGATTCCTGGGAAACATTACAAAGCTTAGCCAGAACAGTGTTCTGGATATTGTATGGACAATTAGAAAATCTACACCAGCTCATAGGTTTAGAATCTGAATAGTCATTTGGAGGTGGCAGTGGTAAAATAAGGAATTAAGACTGGATTGAGAACATTCTGGAATCTTTTGAATTATCTTCCCCATTTAGAATGTGCTGATAGAATTACTGAGAGCCCTGGTGACAGCCCTCAAGAGAAGGAGGAGGAACCACAAGGTTTTAGCTGCTAGGTCTTGTTGCTTGCTTGCTTTTGCAGGGTGTGGTGCTGGGCAGGCTGTTGGGAGTATCTTGTGGAATGCAAGTCATAAATGTGAAGAAGCAAGGCTACTAAAATGGAAATAGTACATAGAAAACATAGTAGGTGCTTAACAAATCTTAATAAATATATCTTGAACAAGGTGTTGGAAATAAAGGATAACTAGGCATATAAAAAGTTCCAAAATCTCAGCTGAGGAGTGAGTGAGTGTGTGTGTGTGTGTGTGTGTGTGTGTGTGTGTGTGTAAAATCTAATTAGAAAGATTGAGGATTTTAACAAGTATATTTTAACTATACTATAACTATATATTTAACTATACTATACTTAACTATATATTTAAACTAAAAGCAGTAAGTTCTACCACCTTCTTTTCACCCTGTAAGTCCTGGAGAATTGGAAGTTAAGTGGAAATGGCATAGGAACTAGGATCATTAATTTCAGTCAGTGGTTGGTAGTTGGTGATTTATAGCTTTAATATAAAGGAAGAGTTAATTCCCAAGGGATGACATACTTTAAAATTTTTTTATCTACCAAGATAAAATACATACAGATTTGGTGTAAGGAGAATTTGAGTCTAAGAATTTTAAGACTCTGGAATGTATTGTTCAGAAAGTTGTGTAACTAACTAGAATTTGTGGGCTTTCTTTTGCTTAGATTCTTTAATTATAGAGAGATTCACCTGCCTAAAGAGACTTATTTACCTTTCAACAGAAGTATGTGAGGTCTGCTGGATTATAATTGGATAGTAAAAAGCATTTGCTTTGCCTGAGAGTCAGACAGCAGTTCTCTACCCAAGTCCTAAAAGATCAACAATAATGTAATTTCCACTTGTCAAATGAATAAACCTATTTTTTAAACAATTTTGGTTTAACCAAATACAGATTTTAAAAACATTATTTTGGAACTTAAAAATCGAGTTAAAGTTTGGTATTTTTCTAACTAATCTTTCTCCTTTATCCGCTCTCCCTGAATGCTGGCTTGTAGTTAAAAGCATATCCTGAAGGTTTGCTTTCAACTTTCAGCCACACTTAGCATCAGAGAATCTTCTGGTGCTGGATTATTAGAATCCAAAAATCTCCTCACCCATCCTTACCACTCATTCCCTCTTTCGGTAACCAAAAGAATTGTTGTGAGTAAGGTGAAAAGGAAAAGGAAACCCCGCTCTGCTCTCCTTTATCTTCTTATCTATAGTGCTGGTGCAGAAAGAGAAAGCTGTACTGTGATATTGCTATCTGTTCCCTAATCAGGAAGATTTCCACCTAGGACTCAAAGGAATGGACTGAACAGTTTCCTGATTCCTCTTGCTGAGCTTAGAGATAGTTCTAATATGGTGGCAGGTGGAGGTTTTAATAGTTTAGCTTCTCAGGGACACCTGGGTGGCTCAGTCGGTTGAGCATCGGACTCTTGATTTTTGGCTTAGCTCATGATCTCATGGTTCGTGAGGTCCAGCCCTGCATAAAACTCTGCTCTTCACTGACAGTGTGGAGCCTGCTTGGGATTCTCTGTCTCCCTATCGCTCCCTATCTGCTTTAACCTTGAGTATCTTAGCAAGAACATCACGTGAGAAAATATCTTCTTCAAAGACCTGGGTATTTTATAACAGAACATTTGAACAAAACCACGCAAAGTTTTGAGAAGACAGAGGGATTTCATTACAGTTGACCTCTCAAGATTGACCAGTGGTTCTGCTGTGGAAGAAGACATGCATCAAATATCCTGGTGTGGAAATGTCTTTGCTTTGGCACTGGAGAGTTGGTGGTATAACCTTCAATGAGGGCATGACTGCCACCAATTAGGAGTTTCTCTCTGAAAGCTGCGAATCAGATGAAGACTCATTTTTAGAATCCAAGAGTGCTCAAACCAGATGGGGCTCATGGTCTCCTTCCTGACTTTATAGACACAAACTAGACATCTTGTAAGTTCTGCCCTGTGTGAGAAACCATTTTTCAGTCATGCAGCTAATTCCAGTTTTAATTTTAGTTTCTAATTAGATCTAATTAGGGGTGTATCCTGATGTTCATTATTCAACTCATGCTGTTTTCATCTTGGGATTTAAACTTCCATTAGAATAGCTACAGTAGGCTTTCACTTTAAAGTGCTTTTATTTAATGCTACCAAACAACAATACCTAATATTTATTTAATGCTTTTTTTAAAAGCTCTAAGTATTTAATGTGCTTTTACTTATTTAATCCTTATAATATCCTGTGAGGAATATTAGAAGTAAGCCTTATTATCTCCATTTTATAGGTAAAGAAATGGAGTCACAAAGTAGTCAGGGAGCTTGTGAATGTTCTGTGAGTTCCAAGTGCACTCATGATGATTTTTCAGTTTTCCTGCCTTCCCTTCTCAGGGGACCTTGTTGCCTTGCTATATACTATAAATACATTATACAGAGTATAGTTTTACTATTCTCAGGCCCATCAAGTTTAATGGGGTAGCCTGGCATGGTTCCTAGAGAAGGATCATGTACATGATAAATATTACTTTATAAGATGGTGTATTTTGGCTTGAATATGGTTTATAGTTTAAAAAAGGTGCAACAGAAGGGAGCAAGGGAGCATGTCTCATTTTATTTATTTTTTCTCTAGCACCTAATGTGGTGCCTGGCACATAGTAGGCACTCAATAAATATTTGTTAAACAAATGAAAACACCTCATTAAAAAGTAGCACAATAAAGAACAGAAGACTATTAAGACGAATAAAAGGAAGTACTACTTCACTCAGCAGGAAGTGCTTAAATAGGACAACCTACCTCCACCATAAATCCCTTGGTTCTTGTTGAGGATCAACCATTGATCTGAGTTGAATGCAGCTCCAACCAAGTGTTCTGACTTATGGAGTTATTGATCTTTAGAGCTGAAAGAGCCATTTGAAATCATTTAAACCTTCTGCTTAAAAAAAATTTTTTTAATAGAGGAGGAAATGAAGATAGTATTTCACTGAACCTTTAGGAGTCACAAATTGCCACACAGACAAATTTACTTTTAAATTGCTTCATTGAATTATCTAGGAGGCACATGTTTTTTCTTATTTGCATGGAAGAATTTGCAAGACTGACGTGCGGAAAGTTTAAAGAGAGAATTATCAGCATAACCCCCCAAAATCAAATTTCATGATTATTTTATGGCAAATGGACACCAGTGTCAGAATCATCTCTTTGAAAACATCATGCCCCTTATATTACAAAATGTCTCTAGCTCAAAATGCATGATTAAATTCTCAGAAATCCTTGGAAATTAATTTCACTTTATTTTAATTTGGCATTACCATTGATGAAAGGACTCAGAGCAAAATTCTTAGAGACATTTTAGTTGCCCATCCCTTATATCCAGTCAGTTAACAAATTCTGTCAATTCTAATACCATGTCTTTTGTATTTACCTGAATTACTGAATTAGACTCCTACAGGCTCCTCTCTGCTTTCTATCCCTCCTTTAATCAATTTTCCGTACTTTTGCTTCCTAACATCTAACCCCAAACATTTCTCTTTTGCTTAAAATCTTTTAATGGTTCTCCATTGTCTACACAATAAAGTATGTCCTTCCCAGAGCCTCCCATCTTCTGGCTTCTGCCCATCATACCAACCTCACATTTTGCTCTTCAGAATATGAAGCATTTGTCATTCTGATCTATTTATGTTTCCTGAACTCTCGTTTTCTCTCTCACCTCTACACCTTTGCAAAGGCTTTTCCTTCTGCTGGGACATCCCTGCTCTCCACTCTGTCTGGCAAGCTATCTCATCCTCTCTAAGGTGACCACTTCTGAGAAGTGGTCTCATTTGCCTCTAATTTGAGTTGCATGTTCCTCCTCAGAAAAACAGTTTCCTACTTACAGTTGGAAGTGGTATTTAGGATTTTTTCATTACATAAATGAAAATATCATGGCTTTCAATAATCCATTTATTCTTTCAAGGAATATTTATTGAGGGCCTAATGTTTGTCAGGCAAATAGGAGAAGCAAGAAATTAATTCAAGGTGTACTGAACTAACCAATAGAAAAGCAAATGAGGACATTGGAGCCCAGAGAAGAGATGTCAAAATTACATGGACCGGTTAGGGGAAATTTCGCTAGAAGAGGTGATTTTTTTAGCCTAATTTTGAAAAATGAATAGGAGTTAAGTAGGTGAAAAAGCAGAAGGATGGGGTGTCATAAGCAGAACACAGAGCATTTGGGAAAGCCAGTACTGAGGTACCTTACTCCCTCAGAGAGGTACAACCGGTTTGGTGTGTGTCGATGGACACATGAGGAGGAATATGGTGGGGGATGAGACTTGAGAGGTAAGAGGTTGCTAGATCATGAATGCCCTTGTGTATTAGATTGAGGAGGTTAAATTTCATTGTAACAGTTATGGAGAGCCATTGAAGGATTTAGGGAGAAAGATGAGAAGCTTGAATTTGGTGTGAAAATGTTGTTATGGTAGTGGTGTGCAGGGTAGATATGGGGTTGGGTTGTAGATGGTAGAGTGCGGGTTTGAAGGGGTTTAGATGGTCTGAAGGAAGGAATACTAGTTGTGTAATTTAAACAAAAAGTTCAAATCTGATACAAGGCAGTGGCAATGTGGATGAGGACGAACTGATAGAATCGAGTGATATTAAGATAGACTGTAAAGAATTCGGGGATTGGTTGGATAAGGGGACTGAATGAAAGTTCAGAGTTTAGTGCAGCTCAGTTTTCTAATTTTAACAACTTGTGGAATAGTGACATTAGTTAGGTTCTTACCTTATTTTATTCTGAAGTCTCACTAGTTTTTAAAACATTCAGTAATAGAAGAATGTTAAATATTATTCTGAAAGCTCACCAATGCTGATTTTGTTTGGTGTTCTTTAGCTGGCCAGAATTAATGGCTTAAAACAACAACTTATTAACATGTCTTCTTTTTCTGGGGATTGATAGCTAAGCAAGGCAATTCTCACTTGGAGTGCACCAAAATGCAATTGAGGCTAGTGCCATCAGAAGACTTCTTAACTCACATGTCTGGTGCCAGACCATAATAACTGGTTGACATTTCTCTCTCAAGAGTCCTCTTCACATGACTGTGTTGGGTTTCCTCACAGCGTGGCATTCTCAGGGTGGTTGGACTTCTTCTGTGGTGGTTGGCTTCTCCCAGAGTGAGTGTTCCAAGAGACCAGGTGGAAGCTACAAGTCTTCTTACAACCTAATCTTGGAAGTCAAAAGGTATCACTTCCTGTTGATTAAAGCACTTATAGAGCAGCTTAGATTCAAGAGCATGAAAGAATAGACTGTAGCTCTCAAAGGAGGAATGGCTGCACATAGAGAGGAGGAAAGACTTGGTATTACAACCTCTTGTCATAGTTCCTTTTAGTGAATCAAAGTGAGTTTCTCAAAAAATTTCTTCCCATATCTTAATGATAAAATAATTATAGAACCACTTTGAATGTAAAACCATTGGATGTTGTTTCCCAACATCCAATATTTACATGATGCTTATTCTATTTAATATTATAGCCAAGTCCGTTACTTCTAACTCACGATTCCTATCAACTTTTCATTATCATACACATAAAATCTTCTTTTATCCAATATTCGCTAATTGGAAACAGACTTATTTTTTAAGAAGAAAAAAATAATTGCAGTGTTTACTTTTCCCATTCTTCTCCAAGTCAGGGATAGCCAATGAACTAAAGCAATGAAAAACATATTAAAAAATACTATTAACCCAAGTAAAATATATCCATAAAAGGCCCTGTTAAAAATTACTTAAGATGGGAATCTAATTCTCTGCCTTATTGTTGTGAACCAAAGTCCTATGAGCTGTGAGTGGACCATTCCAGTACTCATTTAACAATATTCATTACAGACTACTATGTCCCAGGCATCATGCAGATAGTTTATTCTTTTCCAGGAACCTCAGTATATGCTTTCTTGTTTAGAGCAGATTTTTTTTTTCAATTTATTTTTTGTAGTGGCCTTACAATGGTGTTAGGTACTAAATTACTATCACTTTGGACATCCTATAAAACATGACAATATTAATGTAGCTATTCCTTATTTGTCAATAGAGTCATGTGAGATTATTTTATGTGACTTGAAGTTTTCAAAGAATGCTCAAAAATAACTAATGCAAGAGTTCCATTTTCTATGTGTAGTCACTCCTAACAAGCCTGCCATTATGCAGAATGAGGGAATTTTCTTTACTTCCCTTTAAGTGCTGTTGATATTTATAGTGTTAGTTTTTCCTGCAAATAAACTTTTTGAACAACTAGGCAAACTGTTCGCATTTCTCCAGAATGATTCTTAGCCAGGAAAATGGGGTACCTCTAGGAAGAGGATTTTCTTTGCAGGGATTTTCTCCTGATTGAATAACCAGATGGAGAGTCACGGATTTGAAAATGTTTAGCTGAGCATTTCGGCATTCTCTACTGGGTTCCACAGTAGGATGCCAAATAAAAATCACAATCTAAGCTGTTATGAATTAATGAGAGTCTGCAATACACATACCTAGTCATTGTAACCCAGACCTAAATGTGCATGCATTTTGGGTAAATACGTCTGAGGATCAACGTAGATCCATAATGTACAACACTAACCTCCCATTAGTTAACCATGGTAAAGGTTGGAAAAGTGCTTCCATTATTTAAAAAACAAAAACAAAAACAACACTCTACTTCGAAACTTAATCCTGCCATAAAAATTGATTGAAATCTGGCAAAAAACAAAATAGTAATCAAATTAACTACATTTTATTTAAAAGCAAAACTATCACGTTTAATGTTTCTGGCATTATTCTGTAGGTAAATTAGTCTTCTTTGGAGTACCTGTTTATTTTTTACACATGACTATTATAAATTCTTCTGTTGCAACTATTGCCAGGACTTATGAATAATTCTTAGTTGTTTTAAAGATAAGGGTATCAACTGGATGTTGTCATAATGAGCCTGACTATATCAGGAGGGAAAACCTCTCCCTGGGAAAGATTAGATGCCTTAGGAAGTCAGCACTAATGCTTCTGGGCCTCTAAGGTGTCATTAAGAAATCACTGTTGTGGGGCCCTAGCTTCCCTTGCCTCAATTTATATGCTAGGTACCAAGAATACCTAATGAAGTCTGGCTTACATACAGTAAAAGGAATAGAAAGATCTCTTTCCAAGTAGTTGTTCATACTTGACTGCAGAGGCCATTAGCTGTTGGTGCTGTGATTATAGACACCACAGAGCAGATACTTCATTATTCATATTTTGGGGGACATGTATAAAGCTGGATTCTAGTCAGTGGTCAGTTGTTATTTTCCATGCTTGGATTAGACAAGGACACTGTGGATATAATGAATTTGCTTTAAAAGATGAAGTTTTATCACACAAACTACATACTGTACAAACCATATACTGAGCTGACTGTCCATATTAGTACAGCTGCCTATTTCCTGTTCAAGTAGATTCTGGTATCCGAATCTATATTAAGTAAAATAGGGACACAATCAAAAATCTCACATGCATACTGTTGCTACAGACTTCCATGGGAAATGCCTAGCCCTGCTGCAGATCTGTCAAAATTCTCATCTGCCTGGAAAACAAAATAGGAGAGAAGCCCCTCTGTCCATTCACTTTTAGTCTTTAAAACTCCAAACATAAATGTGACTCTTGGAAGAAAGAATAAGTGGCAAAAACAGGTTCAGGCTATCTCTGTATTGAAATAGCTAAAGATTTATTGAAAATGTTCAGTTTTGTTCAAATGTCTAAGGTATCTTTTTATAAATTCAATAATTTGACTTATTTTCATCATCAGTGGCATCAATACAACCTAGGAAATACTTCTAAAGTGCCAAATTGAAGAAATGAGACATGTTCTACAAGGGCTTGGTTATTATAGCTTTTCAGTGATAGAGAATTACTACATAAATGCACTCTTTAGTTTTAAAGCAGAGAAAGCAGAAAAGATAGTTTTTACAATTCATTCTTTTGGTTGGGGGTGGGAGTGGGTGGGCAGTGTATAATGGTTAAGAATGTATTCCAAAGTATTTGGGGCACCTAAGTGGCTCAGTCTGTTGAGCGTCCAACTTCAGCTCAGGTCATGATCTCACGGTTTGTGGGCTTGAGCCCGCGTTGGCCTCTGTGTTGACAGCTCAGAGCCTGGAGCCTGCTTCAGATGCTGTGTCTCCCTCTCTCTCTCTGCCCCTTCCTGGCTTGCTCTCTCTCTCTCTCTCTCTCTCTCTCTCTCTCTCTCTCTCTGTCTCTCTCTCTCAAAAATAAATGAGCATTAAAAATTTTTTTGAAAAAAGAATGTATTCCAAAATATTTAATCTGCAAGTGCCAATGTAGTTAAATACTCAAACTTCTTTAGGTGCCAGTGTTCTAAGTAATGATCTCTTCCAAATCCACTGAGCTGGTTTTCACCCAGGTGCTGTTTCACATACTCATTTTAGTGAGTTTCATTACACATGGTTCCCTGCCCTCTCTACTTGTTCTTTTATCTGACCTCTTAGTTTTATTTGGCATCTTAAGGAAATGCACTCTTCTTGTCTTCTTAGATAGTTCTGAAAAGTTCCCTCCTAGTGTCCCACCCACTTCTACTGATTTATCTTTCTTCTTCTTTTTCCAAGGGTCTTCTTCCTCTGCTCTCCCTCAAATGTCTTTGTTTAAATTAATCACCATTTTCTCCCTTTTACCATTAATGCTTTTTTTATGTTAGCTAAGAAATTGTTGCCTACCCCAAGGTCAAATTTTGATATGTTGCGTTTTCGTTATCATTCAGTTAAAAATACTTCTGAATTTCTGTTATGATTTCTTCTTTGTGACATGAGTATTTTTGAATTGTGTTCTTTAATTTTCAGATAGGGATTTTCCAAATATCTATTTATTATTGATTTTTAATTTAATTTAGTTTTATTCAGAGGCCATACTTTCTCTGATTTCAATTTTATTGAATTTATTAAAACTAATATTATGACCCAGAATGTGGTCTATTTTGGTAAATGTTTCATGTGTACTTGAAAGAATATGTATCCTGCAGTTGTTGAGTGGAAGGTTTTATAAATGTCTGTATGGTCATATTGATGATATCCAACTCTTCCATATACTTGCTTATTTTCTGCCTTCAATTAAGTATGTATGTGAGTTTGTATATTTCTATTTCCAGTTCTGTCTATAATTATTGATATAGTTGGATTAAGGATTACTATTTTGATTTTCTCTGTGTTCTGCTTTTATTTGTTCCTTATCTCTCTATTATTGCATTCTTTCAGATTATTTTTTTACTATTTTATTTTATCATCATTATTACTTCATCAACTATACATCTTCGTTTTATTTCTTATAGCTTTATTCAGCTTCAACTGATATAAAAAACTGCACATATTTAATGTATACAATTTGATGAGCCTGAACATACGCATACACCCATGATACCATCACTACGGTCAGGGTAAACAACTCCAAAAGTTTCCTTGTGTTCGTGTGTGTGTGTGTGTGTGTGTGTGTGTGTGTGTGTGAAGAACACTTAACATGAAATCTATACTCAACAAATTTCTAAGTGCACAGTACCACACTGGTAACTATAGGTACTATGTTGTACAGCAGATCTCTAGAACTTACTTATCTAGCGTAACTGAAACTTTACATCCACTGAGCAACTCCCCATTTCTCCCTGCCCCTATTCCCTGGCAACCTCCAGTCTATTTTCTGCTTCTGTAAATTTGACTATTTTAGATACCTCATATAAGTGAATCTTGCAGTATTTGTTCTATGACTGACTTATTTCAGTTAGCATAATGTCTTCCAGGTCCACATGTTCTCAGAAATGGTAAGATTTCCTTCTTTTTTTTTTTTAATTTTTTTTTTAACGTTTATTTTTGAGACAGAGAGAGACAGAGCATGAACGGGGGAGGGGCAGAGAGAGAGGGAGACACAGAATCGGAAGCAGGCTCCAGGCTCTGAGCCATCAGCCCAGAGCCCGACGCAGGGCTCGAACTCGCGGACTGTTGAGATCGTGACCTGAGCTGAAGTTGGACGCTTAACCGACTGAGCCACCCAGGCGCCCCAGATTTCCTTCTTTTTTAAGTCTGAATAATATTCCATTGTATGTACATACCACACTTTATTTATTCATTTGTCTTTTGATGGACATTTGGGTTGTTTTCATATCTTGGCTACTGTGAATAGTGGTGCAATGAATATGGGCATGCAGATATCTCTTCAAGATTCTGATTTCAATTTGGGGGGCAGGACACATACTCAGAAGTGAGATTGGTGAATTATATGGTAGTTCTATTTTAAATGTTATGAAGAACCTCCATACTGTTTTCCATAGCTGCTACACCATTTTACATTCCTACCAACAGTGTACCAGATATCCAGTTTCTCCACAACCTCACCAACATTTGTTATCTTTTGTTTTGGTTTGATTTGGTTTGATAATAGCCATCCTAACAGATGGGAGATGGTATCTCACTGTGAATTTAAATTGCATTGCCCTGACAATGATGTTGAGCACTTTTTTATATCCCTGTTGGCCATTTTTATGTCTTTTTTCAAGAAATGTCTATCCAAAGTCCTTCAGATATTTTCCAGTCAGGTTATTGTTTTGTTTTTGTTTTTGTTTTTGTTTTTTGTTTTTTGTTTATTTTGTATTTTCTTTTGGTTTTGTTTTTGCTATTGAATTTTAAGAGTTCCATATATATATTTGAAAATTAACCCCCTAGGGGCGCCTGGGTGGCGCAGTCGGTTAAGCGTCCGACTTCAGCCAGGTCACGATCTCGCGCTCCGTGAGTTCGAGCCCCGCATCAGGCTCTGGGCTGATGGCTCAGAGCCTGGAGCCTGTTTCCGATTCTGTGTCTCCCTCTCTCTCTGCCCCTGCCCCGTTCATTATCTGTCTCTCTCTGTCCCAAAAATAAATAAACGTTCAAAAAAAAAAAAGAAAAATTAAAAGAAAATTAACCCCCTATCAGATGTGTGGTTTACAGATATTTTCTCCCATTCTTAGGTTGCCTTTTCACTGTGCTGATGGCTTCTTTTGATGTCCAGAAGCTTTTTAATTTGATGTCATCCCGGTTGCCTAGTTTTGCTTTTGCTATCTGTACTTTCAGTGTCATATCCATGAAATCATTGCCAAGAGCAATGTCATGAGGCTTTCTTATTTTATTCTAGAAATTTTATGGTTTCAAGTCTTATGTTTAACTCTTTAATCCATTTTGAGTTGATTTTTATATATGGTATAAGGTAAGTATTCCATTTCATTCCTTTGCATTTGGATATTCAGTTTTACAAACACCATTTGTTGTAAAGACTATCTTTCTCCATTGTGTATTCTTGGCATCCTTGTTCAAGATTAGATGCATGGGTTTATTTATACATTGAATAATAACAGCATTGAATCTGTAGATTGCTTTGAGCAGTATAAACATTTTAACAATATTGAGTGTTCCAATTCATGAAGATGGGATGTCTTTCCACTTATTTATTTCTTCTTTAATTTCTTTTATCAATCCAAAGCCAGACAAAGACAGTACAATAACAACAACAAAAAACCCTCATCCAATATTCTTTATGAAAATAAATGCAAAATTTTTTGACAAAATACTAGCAAACCAAATTTAACAATACATTAAAAGCATCATATACCATGATCAAGAAAGATTTATCTCTGGGATGCACAAATGGTTCAATATATGCAAATCAGTAAGTGTGATATACCACTTTAACAAGATGAAGAATAAAAATCATACAATTATTTCAATAGATGCAGAAAAAGCATTTGACAAAATTCAGTACGTTTTCTGGATAAAAATGCTGAACAAACATTCAGATGGAATGTCCCTCAACATAATGCAGGTCATATATGATGAGCTCATAGTTAACATCATACTGAGTGGTAAAAAACTGAAAACTTTTCTTCAAAATCAGGCACAAGATAAGGATGTTTACTCTTACCACTTCTATTCCACACAGTACTAGAAGTTCTAGATAGAGCAATTAGGCAAGAAAAAGAAATAAACAGCATCCAAATCTGAAAGGATGAAATAAATTATCTGTGTTTGCAGTTGACACAATCTTATACATAGCAAACCCTAAAAACCTTACCAAAGAACTGTTAGCACTAACAGATAAATTCAGGAAAGCTGCAGGATTCAAAATCAACATATAAAAATCAGTTACATTTCTATACACTAACAATGAATTATCTGAAAGGAAATTAAGAAATGAATCCCATTTACAATAACATCAAAAAGAATAAAATACTTAGGACTAAACTTAACCAAGGAGGTGGAAGACTTGCACACTGAAAACTGTAAAATATTGATGAAAGACTCAAAGGAGACACAGATAAATGGAAAGGCATCTTGTAATCATGAAGTTGCTTTATTTTTAAGTTCTTGCTTAAGAGTTCACGACATGGTTTTTTTTACATGTTTTTTAAAATAGTCTGCCTTCAACTAATGTACCACATTCCATATTATGTAAGGACCTCACCACAGAATGTTTCTATTTTTGGCATCCATTCCTTTGTGCTACTACTGTCATGATCCTTACTTCTACATATGTTATAAACCTTACATTGTACTATTTTTTGCTTGAAGCAATCTATTGTTAAGTAAAATTTCAAGATAAGAAAAATTCTTTTATATTTACTCACACATTTATCATTTCTGATGTTCTTCATTTACTTGTGTAGATATAAATTTCCATCTGCTATCATTTTCCTTTTGCCTGTAGGACTTTAATATTTCTTATCATATTCATGGGGATGCAGGCAATGAGTGCTCTCATATTTTCTGTGGAAAATCTTTGTTTTGCTTTTTAAAAAACATTTTTCTCTAGAAATGGAAATCTAGGCTGTCGTTTCTTTTCTATCAGTACTTTAAAGATATTTGTCTATTGCTTTTGGCTTAAAATTTCTGGTAAGAATTCTATCATCGTTTTCATCTTTGTTCTTCTGCATGTATGTCTTTGGGGAGAGTTACATTTAAGATTTTCTCTTTTTTGTTATTTATTTATTTACTTTGAGAGAGAGAGAGAGTCGGTGTGAGCAAGAGAGGGGCAGAGAGAGTGAGAGAGAAAATCCCAAGCAGCTGGACATGAGGCTCAATCTCATGAGTCATGAGATCATGACCTGAACCCAAAGAGTCAGACACTTAACTGACTGAGCCATCCAGGCACCCCTGAGATTTTCTCTTTGTCATTCCTTTGTAGCAATTTGGATATAATTTGTCTTTCAGTGGTTTTAATTTTCTTTATTCTGCTTGATTTTTTGTGCTTATTAAATACATGATTTATAGTTTTTCTTTAAACCCTTGGCCATATTTATTATAGCTGCTTTAAAGTCTTTGTCTGCTAATTTCATCATATCTCATTTCTGAATCTGTTTCTGTGGACCAATTTTTCTCCTGGATGTGGGTCATGTTTTGCAGCATCTTTGTTATTTTTCATTGGATGCTGGGCATTGTAAATGCTACATTATTGAATGATTGTATTTCACCAATGTATAGAGTTGTTGTTTAAAAAAAGTGATTTTAGTTTGTTTTTCATACAGTTACGTTACTCATGGATCATATTCATTGTTTTAAAGCATGTTTTTAAGTTTTTAAGGATGGATTTAGAGTATCTCTTATTCTGAAGCTAGTTGAGTCCTGCTAAAAGTTGTAACCCATCTGTAGTCTTCACTGAATGCTCCATATTTTCAATGACATCTCTCTAGTCTGGCTATTTAAAATAACACATAAAAAGATGTTCAGCATCACTAATCATCAGGGAACTGCAAATCAAAACCACAATGAAATATCACCTTACATCTTTCAGAATGGATAGAATCAAACAGACAAGAAATAACAAGTGTTGGCAAGAATGTGGAGAAAAGGGAATTCTCATGCACTGTTGGTAAGAATGTAAACTGGTGCAGCCACTCTGGAAAAGAGCATGGAGCTTCCTCAAAAATTAAAAATAGAAATGCCATATGATCCACTAATTCAATTATTTGGTATTTACCCAAAGAAAATGAAAACACTAATTCAAAAAGGTATAAGCACTCCTCTGCTTATTGTAGCATTATTTGCAATAACCAATATATGGAAGGAACTCAGTGTTCATCGACAGATGAATGGATAAAGAAGAGTATTACTCAACCATAAAAAGAATAAGATCTTGCCATTTGTGACAACATGGTTGGACATAGAAGGTATTATGCTAAATGAAATAAGTCAAACAGAGAAAAATACCGTATGAATTCTCTTATACATGGAATCTAAAAAATAAAACAGATTAATAAGCACACAAGCCAAAAGAGCAGAAACAGACCCATAAATACAGAGAACAAACTGGTGATTACCGGGACAGGGGGATTGGGTAAAATGGGTGACAGGGAGTGAGAAGTACAGGATTCCAGTTATGGAGTGAATAAGTCATAGGATGAAAGGTACAGCATAGAGAATATAGTATTCTCTGCATATTCTCTGCATATTCTCTGCATATTCTCAGCATAGAGAATATAGTATTCTCATGGTATTATGATAGTATTGTATGTTGACAGATGGTAGCTACACTTGTGGTAAGCATAACATAGTGTATAGAGTTGTTGAATCACTATGTTGTACTTCTAAAACTAATGTAACATTGTATGTCAGTTACAATTCAATTAAAAGTAAATAAAAGAAGATAGAATAGAATAGAACAAAATAAAATGAAATAAATCTCCCAGCCCTATGTGAATTCTGAGAATGTTAGCTCCAGTTCCCCTATAGTTCTATGCCTGGTCTTGTAGGATTTTATTATACATAAGTGCATCCTACAGTTTGTCAAAGAACCAAGAGGATCCCCATGAAGATTTCTGGAGCTCCTTCTCTGCATAACTGATTTCCTCTCCGGCATTTTGTCTTCCAAATTAGAGCTGCTTTGTCCTTCCTAAACTCTAATCTTTGTCTCCTCACTTTAATGAGATGAGTGTGCCTTGGTTGGATTGTTCTTTCCCGGTTGGGGTCTAAAAATTGTTTCCAAGAGGAATGCAGGGGTAATCATAAAGATAACTTCATTTGTTTCCTTTCTTTTAGGGAAAAACATCCTGCACTGCTGGTTGTCCATTTTTTGAAAGCAACTGTTCCATATTTTATCCAGTTTTCTAGTTGTTTTTGGTGGGAGGGCAAGTTCAGTTGTTTATAGTGGGCGATGAAATCATGGCCAGAAATGGAAGTTTCCATGCTATAATTTTTAAAGTTTATTTATTTATTTTGAGAGAGAATGAGAATGACAGGGGGAGGAACAGAGAGAGGGGGGAACAGAGGATCTGAAGCTGGCTCTGTACTGACAGCAGAGAGCCTGACGCAGGGCTCAAACTCATGAATCGCGAGATCATGACCTGAGCCAAAGTCAGATGCTTAACTGACTGAGCCACCCAGGTGCCCCCATACTATAATTTTTAAAGTGACTTTTAATCAAAGTATAGCATACATTATATGCAGAGAAAAATGCTGAAATCTAAAATGTTCAGCCTAACAAAATGTACACGTGAGCACACCTATCTAATCCAATATCCAGAACATAATGAGCACCCAGAAGTCCCCTTTTGTTCCCTTCAAGTTATCACTTCCTCCCTAGTAAGGGTAACCACTATCCCAAAATCTACTACCCTAGTTTAGTTTTGCCTTCTGAGTATCATTGAAATGGTATCATATAATAAGTACTCTTTTGAAGCTGTCTTCTTTAATTCAATATTATATTCATCCATTTTGTAGTATGTGGCTATAGCTCATTTTCATTGCAGTATAGTATTACAGTATAAATACATTTATTCATTCTACTTCTAAGTCTGGTTTGAGGATATTACACTTCTGAACATTCTTACACATATCTTTTGGTAATTATGTATACCTCTTTCTATTGGGTGTAGTCTTAGAATGGAACATCCTCACTGACACTTGGTAATTTATGTGTGTTTTCATTTTAGCTATTAGGATAGATAAATTGTGAAATTGCTTTGTGGGTTTAATTCCAATGAATTGGAGAACTTTTTCATATGTTTGCTTGTGTGAAATGATGGCTAAGTCTTTTGCCCTTAATTTCCCCCTGACTTTTCCTGATTGATTTGTAAGAGTCATTTACATGTTCAGAATGGGAGTCATTTGTCAACATACATATTTCAAATATCTTCTCCCACTCTTTGGCTTTCCCTTTCACTCTCTTAATTGGTCTTTTTATAAAATTTTGTAAAAACTTAATGCAGCCTAATTTATCATTTTTTTCCTTTATGTAGCACTTTCTGTCACCTGTCTTTGTCTACCCCAAATTTCTGAAGATTGTCTTCTAAGTTTTTTTTTAAGTTTTATTATCTTACTTTTTATGTTTAGATATACAATCCATCTGGACTTGATTTTTGTATATAGTGTAGTATTAGTCAAGATTCATTTTGTGTCGGGGAGGGGGGGGTATCCAATTGCCCCATACCATTTATTGAAAAGACTTTCCTTTTCCTACTGTTCTTCAGTGACACTTTAGTTATAAATAATGTGATCTTATATGCATGAATTTATTTGTGGATCTTTGAATTCTGTTCCATTGAGTCTAGCTCATTATTTTTATGCCAATATCACATTGTCTTTATTACTATAGCTATATGATACATCTTGATATGTAATAGTGTAAGTCCTCTACGTTCCTTATTGCAATTGCCTTAGCTATGCTTGGCTTTTGCATTTCCATGTAAATTTTGCATTTTCATGGCAAGAATTAGCTTGTCAATTTCTATAAACATAGTGTAATTTTTTTCTATTATAATTTAATTGAAGGTAAAGGACTGTATTTGCTTTTGTATCTGTAGGACCCCGTATGTTCCTTACATGTAGATAATGCTCAGTATATGTTCTCAGAATGAACAAATGGAAGTACACTTAAATGAAAAAATTTTGGTTCTACTATTTTCTTCATTGAGTATAATCCAGAATATGACTGGCTGAACTTCATCTAGAAACAAGGTCAGTTTACTCTCAGTGTGAGGCAAAGTTCATTGGGCCACAGTTTCTAGCTTGTGTCTTAGAAGACATTGCTAAACAACTTTAAAGGAGGACTCAATGTTTAAGAATTCATTAGACCTAAAAATCCATAAGTTGTTTTATGGAACAGTTGAAAGCAAACATATTCATTTTCCCATATGACTGATTGTAAGTCATGAATTAATAATTATCAGTAAAAGTTGTTTTCCTAGTACATGGGTAATATGTAACCAATATTTATTGAACAAAAAAGAAATGATGAGTGAATTAACTTTGGTTAATTTTAAATTTCTTTTGGATTAAGTGTCATAACATTTCCCTTAAATCTATAGAATTGCTAGTGCTCCTCTTTTTCTATTTTTGTAACTTTATCTACTGTAATTATCTATGAAACCCAAAGTGCAAGAATGGACTAAAATAATTAAAAGTGGCATTTGTCCCAGAGACACTTAAAGGAAGTATGATGGAAAATCACTGCATGAGAATGGCCCAGGTTTTGCTGTTTTTTTGTTTTTGTTTTTGTTGTTGTTGTTGTAGTTGATTTTTTTTAAAACACTTGGTACCTTCTCAACATGTGGAATTTCTCTAATAATATTTATATGAGTTTGTTTAGAGATTCTGTTAGGGTAGCTATCCTGATGATAAGGAATATTTAACTTGCCAATAATTTCAGAATGATGTAAATATAAACATAGTTAAAATGATTTGAATTTATATTTAAAATTTTTATTGAGTTATAATTGATGGATAACATTGTATTAGTTTCAGTTGTATAACATAGTCATTCAGTATTTTATGCACTATAATGATCACCACAATAAGGCCAGTTCATCCATCACCAAACAAAGTTACAAAAAATTTTTTTGTTGTGATGAGAACTTTTAAGATTTACTCTTTTGGTAGCTTTCAAATATGCAATACAATATTACTGACTACAATCACCATGTTGTACATTATATCCTTATCACCTATTTATTTTATGATTGGAAGTTTGTACTTTTTGATCCCTATCACCCATTTTACCCACCTCACAATCCCCCTTCTCCTTGGCAATCACCATTCTGTTCTCTGTATCTATTTTGTTTTATTTGTTTTGTTTTTTTTATATTGCACATATAAGTAAGGTATTTGTTTTCCTCTGACTTAATTGACTTAGTGTAATACCCTCAAGTTCCATCCATGTTGTCACAGATGGAAATATTTCATTTCTTTTTTTTAAGTAGTATCCCATTATATATATTACTATATATAATTACTATAATATATAATTTATATATGGATATAATAATATACAGTAATATATATTACTATATATGATACATTGCTATATTGACTATATTATTATATTTAGATTACTATAATTACTATATATACTATATAGTATATATATATATTATAATATATATTACTATATATAATTACTCTAGTAATTACATATAGCATATAGTGTATATATAGTATAGTATAATAAATATTTAGTATATACTTTGTATATATTCTTTATCCATTCATCCACTAAAGAATACTTAGGTTGTTTCCTTATCTTGGCTATTATAAATAATGCTGTGGGGCACCTGGGTGGCTCAGTCACTTAGCATCTGACAGGTCATGGTCTCACAGTTCATGAGTTCAAGCCCTCCATCAGGCTCTGTACTGACAACTTGGAGCCTGGAGCCTGCTTTGGATTCTTTGTCTCCCTCTCTCTCTGCTCCTCCCCTGCTCATGCTCTCTCTCTCTCTCTCTCAAAATAAATAAACATTAAAAAATTTTGTAAATAAATAATACTGCAATAAACATAAGAGTGCATATGTCTTTTTGAATTAGTGTTTTTATTTTCTTTGATAAACACCCAAAAGAATTACTGGATCATATGTAGTTGTATTTTTAATTTTTTTAGTAACTGTCATAGTGTTTTCCATACTGGATGCACCATTTTATATTCCCACCAACAGTGCATAGAATGCCCCCTTTTCTCCACATCCCTGCCAACACTCATTATTTCTCTCTTTTTTTAAGGTTTTATTTTTAAGTGATCTTCTACACCCAACATGGGGCTCAAACCTACACCTTCAAGATCGAGAGTTGCATACTCTACCAATTGAGCCACCCAGGTGCCCAACACTTGTTATTTCTTATCTTTGTGTTAAAAGCCATAGTGATATCTCATTGTCATTTTGATTTGCATTTCTCTAATAATTAGTGAGTGATGTTAAGCATCATTCCATATGCCTGTTGGCCATCTGGATGTCTTCTTTTGGAAAATTGTCTATTCGGATTCTTTGTCCCCCCCCTTTTTTAAAATCAGAATGATTTTTTTGCAACTAAATTGTATGAGTTCTTCATATATTTTGGACATTAGCCCCTTGTCAGATGTACGATCTACAATTTTTTTTCCTATTTGTAGGTTGATTTTTCATTTTGTTGATAGTCTCTTTTGCTGTGCAGAAGCTTTTTAGTTTGACGTAGTCCTACTTACTTATTTTTGCTTTTGTTACCTTTGCTTTTGGAGTCAGAAACCATTTTCGTGACCAAAGTCAAGGAGCTTATCATCTGTATTTTCTTCTAGTAGGTTTTATGGTTTCAGGTCTTAACATTCAAGTTTTTAATCCATTCTGAGTTAATTTTTGTTAATGGTGTAAGACAGTAGCCTTGTTTCATTCTTTTGCATATGACTGTCCAGATTTCCCAACACTATTTATTAAAGAGACTGTCCTTTCCCTATTGTATATTCTAGTGTCCTTTACTATAAATTAATTGACCATGTATGTGTGGATTTACTTTTGGGCTCTACATTCTGTTTCATTTGTCATTATGTCTGTCCTTATGCCAATATCATACTGTTGTAATTATTATAACTATGTAACATATTTTGAAATAAGGATGTGTGATGCCTCCAGCTTTGTTCTTGTTTCTAAAGATTGCTTTAACAATTCTGGGTCTTTTGTGGTTCCATACAAATTTTAGGATTGTTTGTTCTATTTCTGTGAAAAATGCCTTTGGGATTCTGATAGGGATTGCATTGAATCCGTGGATTACATTGGGTAGTATGGATATTTTAACAATATTAATTCTTTCAATCCATGAGCATGGGATATATTTCCGTTTATCTGCGTGTCCAGTTTCTTAAATTATTTTCTTATAGTTTTCAGTGTACTGATCTTTTACCTACTTGGTTAAATTTGTTCCTAAGTATTTCATTATTTATATATAATTGTAAATGGGATTATTTTCTCAATTTCCCTTTCCGATAGTTCATTGTTAGTGTATAAGATGTATAAAAATTATGTAACCTGCAACTTTACTGAATTTGTTTATTAGTTCTAACAGTTTTTTGGTAGAGTGTTAAAGGTTTTCTCTCTATATAATTATGTCATCTGGAAATAGTGACAGTTTTACTTCTCCCTTTCTAATTAGTGCCTTTTATTTTTTTCTTTCCAAGTTTCTCTGGGTGGGATTTCCAATACTATGTTGAATGAAAATGGTGAGTGGGCGTCTTTGTCTTGTTCCTGATCTCAGAAGAAAAGCTTCCAGCTTTTCACTGTGGCATATGATGTTAGCTGTGGGCTTGTCATATATGGCCTTTATTATGTTGAGGCATGTTCCTCTATGCCTACTTTGTTGAGAGTTTTTATCATAAATGGATGTTGAATTTTGTCAAATACTTTTTTCTGCATCTATTGAGATGATCATATGACTTGTATCCTTCATTTTGTTAATGTGATGTATCATGTCGGTTGATTGGCAGATGTTGAATCATCCTGTATCCCTGGAATAAGTTCCACTTGATTACAGTGTATGGTCCTTTTAACGTATAGTTGAATTCAGTTTGCTAATATTTGCTTGAGGAGTTTTGGATCTATGTTCATCAGGGACATAGTCTGTGATTTTGTGTGTGTGTATATGATGTCTTTGTCTGGTTTTGGTATCAGGGTAATGCTGACCATGTAATATTTGCTTTATATATGTAGGTGCTTGTATGTTGGGTGCATATATATTTACAAATGTTACATCTTGTTGGATTGACCCCTTTATCATTATGTAATGTGTTTCTTTGTCTTTTACTTAGAGTCTTTGTTTTAAAGTCTCTTTTTTCTGATATAAGTATAGATACACAAGCTTTGTTTTGGTTTCTGTTTACATGTAATATCTTTTTCCGTCTCTACAATTTCAGCCTATGTGCATCTTTACATCTAAGGGGAGTGTCTTATAAGCAGCATATAGATGAGTCTTGTTTTTGTTTTGTTTTGTTTTGTTTTGTTTTGTTTTATCCATTCAGACACTCTGTCTTTTGATTGGACAAGTTAGTTCATTTACATTTAAAGTAATTATTGATAGGTATGTACTTATTGCCATTTTGTTAATTGTTTTCTGGCTGTTTTATAGCTCCTCTCTGTTGCTTTCTTATTCTCTTGCTCTTTTTCCTCATGATTTGATGACTTTCTTTAGTGTTATGCATCGATTCCTTTCTTACTATCTTTTGTATATCCACTGGAAGTTTTTGCTTTGTGGTTACCACTAGAATCACATATAATGGCCTATATATATAACAGTCTATTTTAAGTTGATAGCAACTTAAGTTTGAACACATTCTAAAACTCTACATTTTAACCACACCCTGCTACAATTTGTTTTTGGTACTATACTTTACATCTTTCCATTTTGTCTATCTCCCACTGGCTTTCATGAGGAGAATGCAAGGTCAGGGCATGCCTGCCTGCTTTCACACAGTGGCTGGAAGGCACAGGGCCAGGGCATGCCCACCCATGCTGTCAAGGGAGAGGGAGAAGGCAAAAATGGCACCTACCAGCACCTCTGTTCCCCAGAGAGAGTTCCAACAGTCCCCTGCCCTCCAGAAGTCACTATAATACAGCAAATGAATCTTTTCCTATAGTCTAGGCACTTTTCAAACTGATGCTTTTGTGCTGGCCCCTTGGGTGCATGAGTCTGCATACAAACCCTTTAAGAGAGTATCTCCATTCCATTTGGGACCCTCCATTTCCTTTGGGTCCCCTGTACGTGAGCCCCATTGGTTTTCAAAGTCAGATGTTTTGGAGGCTCATCTTTCTGTTGCAGATTTCAAGTGCTGGAGTACCTGATGTGAGTCATGAACCCCTCATTCCTCAGGGAGAAGCTCTGTATTTGTGAGATCACTCCCAATTGTGTGTCGCTGTATCAAGGGTGAGATTTTTGGCAAGACCACACCTCTGCTTCTCATATCCATGTCAGTGTGGCTCTTTACTATTTGTAATGAAAGAGCTGTGCACCTAGTTTTCACATCTTCTTCAGTGGGAACTATTTCATACGTCACTGGAGATTCAGTGTCTGTGGGAAGAGGTGAGTTCAGGATCTTCTGTGCCACCATCCTGGATCACCACCCCCCCTCCCATATTTTAAAAAATTATATCATATTCCTGCCACCTGCGTGTGAACATAAAATTTCAAATGGAGCCTGCTTTATAGTTCTAAATTTTCCATGGATATTAAACTGTAATTGATACCAGGAATTATTTTACCTGAATCAATAGTTTTTTTCATGGATGTATCTCTGTAGTAGGATAGATATATTGTCTAGAGAACATTTGCCCTACCATAAAGGTAACTAGAACTAGGGGCACCTGGGTGGCTCAGTCACTTAAGCATCCGACTTCGACTCAGGTCGTGGACTCGCACTTCGTGAGTTCAAGCCGCGTGTCAGGCTCTGTGACACACTCAGAGCCTGGAGCCTGCTTCAGATTCTCCCTCTCTCTCTGTTCCTCCCATGCTCACGCTGTCTGTCTCTCAAAAATAAATAACGATTAAAAAAACTTTTAACGTAACTAGAAATATGAAGTTCTTAAAATTAACAGTCTCTGGAAGAAATATTAACTGGTTTACTTCTCAAGACAGCAAAACTTCTAAACTTGCTTCTTCAACTACATTTTGTGTGTTTGTGTTTATTTGACTGATTTCCAGAGCTGAAATTAGCAATCAGAAAAGTTTGCAGAACTGACAAAACAAAATATCTTCAGGACATCTTTACAAAATAACAGCTTTTATGGTAGTGTAATTTTGTTTACAGAGAATGAAATTCATTGGCAAGATCTTTACTTTCATTCATCACTATTCTTTGTCTTTTGTCTTTAAATATGTGATATAATAATTTGGTCTGTGGTCTTTAGCAAGGAAACATTTGATTGCAAATCGAGTGTATGTATATGATTCAATCAAAACTTATACTATCTGTTCTTTGGCCTCCTGTGTAATTACCAAAAATTCAGTCCTTGGTATTTCAAGTCTTTGAGTATCCATACCCAAAGACTTGAAATATCCATAAACATACACACACACACACACACACACACACACACACCACACCACACACGTATGTATGTGTGTGTATTGTGTGTATATAGTTATATTTATATTTAATTTATTTCACACACACACCACATACACGTATGTATGTGTGTGTATTGTGTGTATAAATTTATATTTATATTTAATTTATTTCTCCCATTCCACGCTAGGAATACCAAGGAGGAATTTTAGAATTTCAGTAGATACAGGAATTGCTGGGACTTAGGAAATGCCATTATGAAATCCTGACCCCAGAGTAATATATTATTTCAATGTCAGTTTGATATATCTCTTAGCAAGTATTCATACAAAAGTTACAATATACTTAGAATTCATTCAGTACTTCTAAAACTGGATTAGGAGTTTTTACTAAAAAAGATGGCTCAATAAATATATTATGTTTAAGCATGGATAAAGAAATCTAATGAAGATATAACCTAATAAGCAATTCACTAATTTTTATCATGGAAATAGCTGTTTAAATCTCACTCCAAAGCACTTTAAAGTAAGATATTATACCTAATGGCAAAGTGGATTTGGTAAATAGTTTTGGTTTAAGATTTAGAGAAGACTGGCATCTGAGGTTATAAAACTGATCATGTATCTTCTTTTCTTCTTGAGATAATTATTTCTAGGAGCGATAGGAAGACCATGAACTCTGTTTTGGTGTCTATGGTTGGACTCTACCTCTTTTTACTGTCTTTTTTTCTCTGTTTAGTTACTATCTAGAAATTCTGACTGATCACATAAAACCTTTTTCACAGAGGAGGGTAGTTAAAAAAGAGAGAGAGAAAGAAAAATTTATGTGTCTTACACTTAAAAGGATCTTTTGGCTTTTCCCTTTACAGCTTCTTTTTCTTCCCCACCATTTGGTGGGGTTTTTTTGTATGTGTGTGTGAATGTTTTTCATTAGTTATTTTAAAGGTAATAAAGATGTGTGACAAAGTTATAGCTTCTGCATTTTTTTCTACTTTTACAGTTGTGTTGGTTTCTGATCATCTACAATGAGAAAGTATGAAATTTATTTATATTAAATTGAAGGTGATTTCTAAAAATGGCTCTAGATTTACACAATTATTGTGGACAATATTTCCCTGCCCTTGGTGAAATCCTCTCTTTAAACTCCTCTGTGTTGGGCTTTCTCATCCTGCAATTCTGAAAACAATTCTGATTCAAGTCCAGCCAATTCCCTAGGTCCAGATCGGGAGTCTGTAGTAAATTTTGTTTTTCAGGAAGGATTTAAATCAACTTGAGGATGATAGCTTTTCAGTAAGTTATTTAGGAAACTGGGGATGTTTGAGAAATAGTTGCTTATCATGTTGAGCTTGGCATTTTGGAGGAAAACCATGGCATCCCATAATCATCCCTTGATCTCTGTAAAGACATGTGATTCTAGGGTGGGTGACCCATGGGTCTGACTAAGTGTAGCAAGGCTGTTTGTGGACATCTGGAGCTCAAAGTATGTCTAACATCTGCTATACTGATGTTAAGATTTTTTGCAACTTTTTTAGCTCAATCTTTATAGTAAATCTTATACACTAAGGAAGCTGGCCTAACCTAAGGAACTTACGGGGCTTTGCATTTTATATTCCTTTTTAGAGAGTGTACTTCTGCATCACAGTCACATAAGCAGCCTTTGTCTCTTCCCCAAAGTCTAGTGCCTTGAACAATGCAGATTGTTCATACACACAAGTGATGCTAAATCACACATCTCAGACCCTGAAAACACTTATAATCATGAAATGGCAAAAAGCAATAAGATTATGCTGCCAGTTTCAGTTTTTCAGATGAGAACATTTAATTTGCTTTTAGTCAGGTTGTTACTGAAAATGAAATCTTCATTTTCCAAAACATCACCTTTGTCTGTAAATATTTTTAATCTTTTCTACTAATGGTACAATACAAGGTACCTCTTGACTTTTATATAATTAGCATTATTTTTGCCAGGAACTTAATTGTTTTCTTTATAAATAATATTTCACATAATGCCATTAGTTTACCTCTATAGTTTATGTCTTATTTATATAGCTCTGAATCCAAGAACTGAAGCATCTTTCAGTGCTTTATTGCTACATTTCTTTATTTACTATATTCAACATTACTAAATTGCCTTCTGTGCACTATGCATTGTGATAGATGCTAAGGACCAAAATGTGAATAGTACATGGATTCTGTTTTTTGAGGAGCTTACATTTTGGTGGGAAAAGGAATACATATGTACAAAATTATTGTAAGAAACAGGATATAAATAACAAATTGTGGAAAAAAGGCTGCTCTCTGTTTAGAGTTGCCCAAGTGGCATTCAAAAGGCAGATAGGAATGTGGGGCATTCTGACCCTTGGTGTCCAGAAGGCCAGGGTCAAACAAGATATGCAGTTACTTTTCTAGGGTCAGAAAACAGGAGATACACCAAGGAAAGAGAGTTGAGTATTGGAGATGAAGTCCTGGACAAAAAGATGGGGTTTAGGTGAATCTTTTCTTATGAGTAGTGGGCAATCAATGAGGCAGTGGAACATCAATATCAGATATGCAAGAAGAGTAAAGAAAAGCTTGAAGCAGAAAGAGCCATAGTGGAGGATATTGTTCAAGTCCACTCAGAAATAAGGAAGGCCTGACATTTGATAAAGACAGTAGAAACAGAGAAAGGAAGAGATTTAAGAGAGATCAAGGTGTGAGAAATCCCATGATTTAGAGGGCTTCTAGGTTGAAGATGAAGCTTCTGATTTGCATTATTGTGTGTAGGATGGATGGGGGGAGCCAAAGGAGGAGGAGGTTGGTGGTGGGGCTGGGAAGAGAGATGAGAGATTCTGTTCTGGTCAGATTGAGATTTAGGTGCTCAAGAGACATTCAGGTGGAACTGTCCAGGAGATCATTTAAAAGCTGGCTCTGAGCCATAGAGAGATCAAATCTAGATAATAGATCTGGAACTCAACAGTTCTTAGGTAGTAGTTATAAGCTAATTACCTTAATTTTGTCAGAGTATGTGCCCACATTTTCAAAATTAATTGAACTGAGTTTATGTCATTTAAACAAAATTCACAATTTATGCCATTATGGCCTACAATCAGACAGCATCTCTTTATGTGTTTTAGTGGAACCCACCAACATATTCACATTATCCACAGTTGTTAAATAGTGAATTTAAATTAAACCTCAATGAAAACTATGTTGGAAATACATTGTGTGTTGTTTGTTTTGTGCTAGAACACTATGAGTAGCTTTGAACTATATATGTGTGAGAAAGATGAGAAATACTTATATTTATTTTCCCTGATGGTGGGGTTTATAATACATTAATTTATGAGAAGATAAAGGATAAACAGCTTGAATGAGAAGTGATCTCATGAGACAACATCTGAGCTCTTTTTCATGTCATTTTATGATCCCCAGGATGCTAGTAGCATTGTCAGAGGCCACTTGTATTGACAATAGTCCAGAGTCTTAAATCTCTGTTTTTTAGTTGGTGAAATTTTCTCATATTGCTGAGAATCCAGGAAATGCTATAATCAATTTTTTTAAATCTAAAAGCCACCTTTTATTTCTTTGTTTTCTCAAATCTTACCAAAGTTTTTTAACATTTCTTTTTTATTTCTATAGTCTTTCCACAGATATCCTTATGGACCCACTTCTTACCCGAGAAGAAGTAATGTAGGCAGTAATGTCCTTTGAGTGTATGACTCTCAACTTGATTCTGACAAATTATTTAGAGATGCTGATTAGGTTACACAGGGGCCATGACCTTCAGGAGTTTTGCTGATTTGTCTGGTGGTTACCAGTCATTTTTCAAGGTCAACAAGCAGTGAGAAGGTCAACAGTGCTAAGAGAAGCCATCATATAGTGTGTAACTTGGTTTGAGATAGAATGTTGACCTCTTGTCATTAAAGAGGACATGGGGCAGATCACAGCCAAGGCTGATGCCTAAAAAGTGTGATGATACTTCTAGGGTGTCACAGCAGGAATCTCAATAGCTGTTCAATTAAAGTCAGATGTTCCAGAGAAGAGGGGACGTGGCATGCATTACAATAAGCTGAAGGGCATGATCCTTTCACTTTGGAGGGATAGAGAGTCTTACTCTGATGGCCATGTGGTTCTTAATTAGAAGAGTTTGTTTTCTGACAAGACGAACAATATTAGTTTCTAGCTCCATAGCAAAATGCTCATGGTGGATTTTGTGTGATTATCCTATCTTTGGTTATAGAATTGTCTCTAGCATCTCCTCATCCAATCTTCTCCACCCCTTTTTGCTGTACTCCTGCTGTAATTGAGTTTTGAGAGAGAAGAGAGAGTGTGGGAGTTTGCCCTTGTTAAAGACAGGTTAATTCTAGACATGGCTTTACATGTTGACATTTCCCAGTTAGCTCACAGCTCATAGTAGAATTCTGTTGAAACTGTGCCATGATATACTGCCAGCAAGTGGGAGTGGTGAAAAATACTAGGAAGGCTAGTGACGGCTAAAATAACACAAAATAGTACTGCTGTCATCACCTGTTTCGGCAACACAGCCCTTACCAACAGTGCAGCAAGGAGACCCCTACATATTTGATAGTATATTAAGGAAGAATAGTTAGCTTGCATCATTCTGATCATTTTTAGAGTGAAAAAATAGTTTTTTTAAAAAGAGAAACTAAATAATCTTATATTAAACAAGCTGGCCACTGGATGGTTTACCTACCCCCTTTATTTATTTTTATTTAAAATGTTTTGTCTCTATTATCCCTTTCAGTTTGAAATCAACTTTCAGTTTCTTTCCTTCAGGGAGAAGACAATCAGTCCTTTAAAGTGCTTGCTTTGTGTAATAGCCAAATTTTAGGGAAATATAAATTAAAACCACTTGCTGTGATTAAATTTGAAACTAACAAATACTTCCATGCATGCAACATAACCATTTTTTTTCCTGACATGATTATTTGGTGCAAGATACCCTATTTGTAAAATGTTTGCATTTGGCTCATCATAAAAGGTGTTTTCTTTTTTTTCTCTGAAAAATACCAATTAGCCCTGATTATGTGTTGTCACTCACTTTATGTTCTTTTTCCAATGCAAAGAAAAAATAAACAAAACACAGAAGTTGGTCTTAAATATCAAAGATCAAACAAGATGAAGAAAAAAACCCCTTACCCTATGGACTCTTGGAAATTAAAATATAAAAGTCTCTTGAAATAGCCCTGCTTTATGTAATGTTGCTGTGAAACACAGGCAAAAGCCTGTTTATATTAATCATCCTTTTCTGTAGCTTCCATTGGCAATCAACTGCTGCATTTCAGCTGTAAGAGCTTACCTTACCAATGTTTTCTGTCACTGGGTAGTACTGGAAAATGTTTTCACAGGCCTCAAATATACCAGATGGAGACTATACTGTCTCCCAAACACTGACAAATCATTTATTAATTTTCGTCACGGTGATTAAAACCAGTCAAGTATAAGGGAATCTGGAAGCAAATTAAACACGTATTTATTCTAAGCTGGAAATTTCCTTAAAGTCTTTCTGATTTGCAGAAAGTTTATGTTCATTTATTCTTGTTCACCTTCTGCCAATGTCAGTGTATTTAGCATTTAGCTTTCAGGTGGAAGATCTGCCTTAGAAGAGTTGCTTAGAAGAGTTGCTTATTAAGGGAAACCCTTACATAACTACAACTGTCCCGTATTACTGTGACTTCTTATTACATGACCTAGCAATATTCTGCATAATCATATATTGTAAAAACCTAATATTTCTTGGAGTGTGTCTGTCCTTCTTAGAATATCCCTCAAGCTTTACTGTGATAATTCAGAATGTTCTGACCTATCTGATTCTGAATTTCCATGTCTATCAAAGACATACCCACGTGGTGCTTTCCATTCATTCATACTTAGTACCTAAGAAAATTAATACTTAGCATTTGCTGTGATTGATTTACTCTGATTACAATTAAATGATCTATAAAAGGTTCTTTTGACAACATACGATTTACGATAGACTAAAGAATCACTTCACTCAGACTTTTTACCCCCTATTTTTCTACCACTAATAATGAAAAGGATTATAAACATCTACTCAAACAACTCGTTCTTATCCTTCCTAAGTCAGTTCAGACATCACTACTTCTGCCTCTACTTTAAGGTGTTTATTCTTCCCAAAATACGTTTGGATTTTAACTATGTAAACAATATAGAAGCTTATATAGTAGTTTTTGTGTTAGGAATTTCTCTCTCTCTCTTTTTTTATGTATCATTTTCTGGTCCTTAAACCCATATTGTATAAGTCAAAAGTTTTTTGAAATCGGAAGGAAAGAAATGACTTAAAATAACAAAAACTTAAAGTTTCACCATTACTTAAAATTACATTATTACTTAAAGTTACATTATTAATATTATCTCTTAATAGAATGAACAGATTTTCTCAGCCAGTGGCAGGTGGAAAGGCAACCCAGCGGGTGGCTGCTGGGGAGAGAAGGGAGAAATGTTGCCTTGAGGCCTCCTTCTACCCAGGGATTTATTCTTTCACCAAAGATGCTATATGATAAAATCAATTTTTAATAAATAAGTCTTGTTCTGAAAGTCCACACAATCCAGTGTGGGTGGAAGAGAATTAGGAGGTAGACTGGTGAATAGAACATTAGAATTCACTGTGATACATTACAAGAGAGCTAAGATGTGCACCTAGCTTAACGAGGATAGTCCAAGGAGGACTCCTGCCTAAGAAGGATTACCTTTAGCCAAGCAGAGGCTTAAAATCTTTGCAAAATAACATGTAGGCAAACGTTTACCCACAAAATAGTTTATGCATTAAACATTAATTTGTGTTTGTATATTAATTTTAAAATAATCTATAGATTTATCTTCAATTTTAGACTACATCAATTCAATGTATTCATTGAATTCAATTTCTAGAAATGAGAGTTTTGAGTGAGACTCATTTTTAATGAGACTGTATATTCAGTAATGCTTTCAGTCAGATTCTAAGGCCTTAACTGCCATAATCAACTAGGATTTTATTAGTGCCTGCTGCCTGTAGAGAGGTACCAAGCGCAGCAGAATGTGGGGCAAGATCTTGGACTCAAGTTAGATGAACTTGAGCCTGGTCAGGCTCTGACGCTTACTAGCCATGACCTCCAGCATGGTTTCTAGTACATTCCCATCCCTCGTACAACCTTAGGGTTGTGAGGAGCAAATGTATGCAAATTGCTTAGCATGGTTACTGGTACATAATATTTGTGCAATAAATTTTAACTATTTGTTGAATGATTGAATGAGTAAACATTGTTGTTATAAATTCTTAACAGAGTTAGTGAAATAGGTCTAATCCTTTCTACAAATTGGTTCTTGTGGTAAAACTGAACTTTCTTGGCAATGGATAGGTAGTTTATCAGTTTTTAATTCCCAGGAAATATTTTGATTTAAGATAGATAATAAGTCATGTAGTATACCACACAGAGAAGACACATTTTATAAATATGGATTTAAGATAGTAAGTAGCTATAATAAGCACACAGTAAAGAAATACTCAGTGAGATACATAGAGATATAGACCTAGCTAGCTAGCTAGCTATCTGTAATGATTTTTTAGGAAGGTAACGGTAGCTCAGGATAGCAAAGTGGTTAAGAGCACGGACTAATTGGGTTTTGTTAAAACAGCCATTTTTATCATGTCTCACAATTCTGCAGGTTGCTTGGACACACATGGGTAGTTCTGCTGGCCTTGATTGGAGTCTTTCATGCAGTTACAATCAAATGGTGGCTGCAGTGGCAGAGATGACTCCTTCACGTGGCTGGCTGTTGGCATAGGCTCTTGGGCGAGACTGGAGAGTCTCTGTTCTCCTTCATGTGGCCTCTCCATGTGGCTTAGACTATTCAGCACATGGCAGCTGGATCTCCAAAATAAGTGTGCCAGCTGAGAAAATACCAGTGTGAAAGTGGCTTATTAAGCCTCTGCTTACATAACACATGCTAATGTCTCAGTGTCCAAAATCAGTCATGGGGTGAGCTTGGAGTCAATGGGAAAGGGCATTCCACCAGGACCGGAATGCTGGGAGGTATAGTTGATTGGTGACCACCAAAGTAATAGGGCACAACAGGGTTGGATCCCAACTCTGCCTCTTAATAGTTGTGGGGGCTTGGGAAGTTGTTTCTCTTCCCTGTGCCTCAATCTTCTCATTAATAAAGTGTGGAAAATTTGGTATTCTCTTCAGAGTGCTGCTGTGAATACTTTTGTCAGCAATGAGTTAATGAATGAATTAATACACAAAATATGTGCAACAGCTTTGATATATAAAAGCACTTAAAGTAAGCTAGTTTTAATAGTGGTGATGATAGTAATAGTTGTAGTAAGAGTAATAGTAGAATTATTATTAGTAGAAGCAGCAATAAAAGTAAAAAAAGAAATATTTTAGGAATAGAGTACAGCTTCACGACAACTGCTGATTCAGTTTCACAAGAGCTTTTAAAATCTCTAGTATGTTGATTTTTAGAAAGCTAACAGTTTGGGTTTGGTTTCCCTTTGATCATATTGAAAACTAATAAAATTTTCCTCACAGTTCAGGGGCTAGAAAACACACACTGAAAGATACATACAATTCATTTAGAGAAGCAAATCAGAATTTACAAAATACAATAAAAGGATCTTTGATTTAAGGAATTAAAGAGCTCTTCCCGGTTCAGTTAAGAGTTTTACAGATCATTAACTACTTGACAGGTCTGTTCAATAAAGAAATGACTATAATTCCAAAATAAGCCACTAATGAGTTTTTAACACCTCCAAGGTACTTCTTAGGAAAGTACCACAAATAGAGGCTAAGAAATAATTAATATTTTTAGAGATATACCCCCTGGGATCAAAAACATCTACTCAATCACCCCAGGCGATAATCTCCGAATTATTTCTCAATTCCCAATCAACTTCTAAGTATCTTTAATCCCTTTCTCTCCATCCCCGTCACCACTTCCCAATTTCATGGACTAATCTTTTTTCATCCCTATTAATGTAAATCTTCTAACTGGGCTCATGAATTTGGTCTCTCTGCATTGTAGTTCTGCTGCCAATGTTCTCTTTCTGAAAACAAAGATGAGATCTTGTCACTACCCCACCATCTCTCATCTTCCAACACTTTGAGACTTCTTATTTCATACCTGTAAGGTCCAAACTGCTCAGCAGGATGGTGAAAGCTCTCTCTATTTTGATACTTAGTAAATGCTTAATAAGAGGCTGTTAAATTAAAGAATGTCCCAACTTGGGGTCTATCATAATCTATTTATGGAGAAGTGCCTGTCGGGTTCTTGAAATAAGAATGACCCTAAGGTCCCTAGACTTACACTTGGATTGCCTAGTAGCTTTTATGAATATTTAAAGTGAAACGGGGCGCCTGGGTGGCGCAGTCGGTTAAGCGTCCGACTTCAGCCATGTCACGATCTCGCGGTCCGTGAGTTCGAGCCCCGCATCGGGCTCTGGGCTGATGGCTCAGGGCCTGGAGCCTGTTTCCGATTCTGTGTCTCCCTCTCTCTCTGCCCCTCCCCCGTTCATTTTCTGTCTCTCTCTGTCCCAAAAATAAATGAAAAAAAATTAAAAAAAAAAAAAATAAAGTGAAGTAAGTAGTATCTCAGTTAATCTACTAGCTACGCTTCCTCAAATAAGAGCATTTGATAGTCTGATACACCTGAATAATTAAGAGTGGTACTTATATACCTTTACCATGCGTGATCACAAGTTCTGTATAGGAGCAATGGCACCCTCCATTAAGGCTATGATTTGCATAGTAAAAACTTGATAAAGCAAACTTGAATTCGCTGGAATGGTATCATTGTTTGTATTTAGCTAGGAGAGTTTGTGTTATGCTTCCACTTTAAAAAATCAGTATATTTTCTTGTTTTGTGATGTGATTAATTGTTAGTAGCTTATTTGATGGCTTGCCAAATGTAGTAAGGGCACTGGACATTTGTTTGCTAATCTGTTTACAGGAGAGAGAAACCTTGTGGAGTTTTTTTGATGACTGTGTTCTTATTAACTTCTTTTAAAACATGCTTAACTCATATAGTTTCTGTCACCAGTAATTTTTCTTTTTTGCAGTAGAGTTCACTCTGTTTTCTCTGAAATTGTGTCCTGAATGAAAAAACCCAAATTTAGAATAACACTGTTCATATGCCAGTGCCTCCTAAAAATGGGGGGTTGGGTGGTGAGAAATTGCCAAATACTGTGGGGTGCCATGGAGCACTGAGACTGTGAGCTTGGGTTTTTTTTTATTTAAAAGACAAGTGCAGATTAATATGGCTTGCTACAATAGGCAGGGATGAATAGAAGACTGATATAAAAACAGAAGAATCATGTCAGGGTGTTGGTATTCTTTGGGGTTTTGTCCTAGTCCCTCTTCTTACTTTCAGACTCACCCTGAAGAGTGTTATCCCCTCCCATTGTTTCCATGGCCATCCACATGTGCATGGCTCACAAATGTGTATCATCCCACTTGGATGCCTAGCAGGCCCCTCATCTTCAACATGTCCCTAACTGAACTTGTCATTCTCCTCAGAGCTGTTCTTCAGTGAATGGTTCCATCGTCCATCATCCTCATATATCTCTCCCTCCACCTCCCTTATTCCTAACATCCAATCCATCCTTTTCTCCACTTCCCAAGTGACCCTCAAGTGCCGTGCCTTGATTTCTACCCTTTTGGATATTACATCTGTTGTCTGGATGATCCAATAGCCTCTTCCCTGGCACCCTTGCCTCAACCATCATCCCAACCCTAATCCATCCTTTCTGTTGTAGCCTGATGCCAAAAAGCAAATAAATTGATTATGTGAGTTACTCCCCCTCTTAAATCTTTTCATTGGCTTCTCATGTTCCCTGAGATAAATTTAATGTTCCCTAACTTAGCTGAAGATCCTCCAGTGTCTGGCTATATCCTATGTAACTCTCCATTCCTATTTCACAGCACCCTCACTCCATGCTCCATCCTGCATTATCTAGAATGGTAACTGCTATACACATATGGCTATTTACATTTAAATTAATTAAAAGGAAACAAAAACAAAATATCATTTCTTCAGTCATAATAGCCACATTTTGTATGCTCAGTAGCCACACATGAGGCTAGTGGCTGCCATGTGGGATAGCACGGATTATAAAATGTTTCCGTAATTGCAGAAAGTTTTATTGGATAGCCTTGTGTTGAAATCCTTTCATTTCCCAGAGCTTTGCCTTCTTCTCTCATTTATACTCTTTTTTATCCTTTGCCTGGAATGATTTCTAATTATTCTTTCCTCCCATCAATGCCTTGTGATTCCCCACCATCATTTTTTAATAGACTTTATTTTTTAGAGTGTAAATGAGGAAAAGATACAGAGGATTCCCATATACCTTCTGCTCCTATACACACACACAACACCTCCTATTATCAACATCCCCCACCAGAGCAGTACTTTTGTTAGAATGGATGAACCTACATTGATTCATCATTATCACCTAAAGTCCATAGTTTATATTAGGGTTCACTCTTGGTGATGTACATTCTATGATTTATAACAAATGTATAATGACATGTATCTATCGTTATAGTATCATAAGGAATACTTTCACTGCCCTAAAAGTTCTCTGTGACCTACCATAATTTTTTACATATCACTCAACTTCTCTAAAATTCACTCTTCATCTGCTAACAAATCAAGTCCAAATTAGACTGCAAAGCTTTCTCGTATCTCCCTCCTCTGAAGTCCTATGAAATTACAGAGTTCAATATAAAGTAACCAGGACTTTTTAAACTGGAGAATAAATCAGAATTTATTCACAGTGTTGGAATAGTAGCTTATTTCAAGGCACTGCCTTAATCAAAATATTTTTTGGATACCCACTCTTGGAATTCTCTTCAGAAATAATTTGTCTTTTATAAAATGATTTCATTAATATGTGGTGACATTTCTTTAGGTATCAGTCTCTGTATTCACTGTTCTTGGTTCTATCTGATACTCAGTTCTTTCCAGAAATTGAATCTGTCTTCAAAATTACAACTTTAGGTGTTTAAAAGTTATATACAACAAGGGAATCCCATAGAATCCAAAAAAGTTTTTAAACCTTGGCAATACCTTTTTCATGTTTATAGGCAGTGAAGGTGACAGCTTTGAAAAGGATCACACTCACTCATGTTGGTTAGTTCTGATATGTTTGTTTAGAAACAAATAAACCAAAACCTATAGGTTATGGTATCATTGCTTCTCAGATGTTTACAGGTAACTTGATGATTACCTGGTACATTGCATTGTAAAGTTGAACCTATTTTCAAATTTTAATTAACGTTTTTTTGTGTATGTATTGTACCTCGAAGTACTTGATAAAAACTCCTTGAAGGTAGACTCTTAATCATTTTTAATGTTTTCCATGGCACCTCAAATACTGCTAACAATAGTTAATAAATAATTAATACTTTGCAGTTTCCACAGCGTACCTGGAAATATGATCCCCTGTTTCCTTACACAGTCCTGTAAAGTAGGCATTTTTCCTATAATCCCCAACCTTTAGTCAAAAGAAAGTGGAGGTTGGGGCATGGAGTGTGCCATTCTGGGCCTATATGAAGTAAGCTAACAGGCAGAAACAGGAGCTATCTGATCACTTTGGGATTTATAGGGGATACAGTGGCTTTTCCTTTATCCATGCTGGTGATGCATTTTTAAGGGGCCAATGTAGGCCCTTAAAAGCCATTTTCCTACTGCTGATACAGGGTACTGACTTACCAGAACCCATACCTTTCATTCACTCATCCATGCTTTGTAACCACGTTGGCCATCAACAAACAGTGCAACTTCACTGATTTTTCAGTAGTATGTGCTCAATTTTTTTTTGTTTTGATTTAAATATAAATCTTAACAGGATTCTCTCAGAGGCTGGGTTTTGGGGGTATTTTTTTCTTAGATATTTCTGGGACTTTTCAATATGTAGAATGAACATGTATTGCTCTTAAAATTATAAAAACTGATGGGGCGCCTGGGTGGCTCAGTCGGTTGAGCATCCAACTTCGGTTCAGGTCATGATCTTGCAGTTTGTGAGTTCGAGCCCCACATCGGGCTCTGTGCTGACAGCTCAGAGCCTGGAGCCTACTTTAGATTCTGTCTCTCTGTCTCTGTCTCTGTCTCTCTCTCTCTCTGCCCCTCCCCCACTCATACTCTGTCTCTCTCTCCTTCAAAAATAAACATTTAAAAAAATTTTTTAAATAATAAAATTAGAAAAACTGAGCGCCTGCATAGCTCAGTTGGTTGAGCATCTGACTCTTGATTTCAGCTCATGGTCATGATCCCAGGGTCGTGGGATCGAACCCCGTGTCAGGCTCCATGCTGAGCATGGAGCCTGCTTCTGATTCTCTTTCTTTCTGCCTGTCTTCCCCACTCACGTGCACTGTCTCTCTTTCTAAAATAAAAAATTGAAATAAAATTAGAAAACCTTATTTTTTACTTTAGTCATTTAGATTTTAATAGCACCTTAAAAACAAGAACAGTTAAAAATTTTTTGAGAAGTCAAATAGTGGACACTGTAGGAATATTGTTCATTTCTCTCAAATCACAGCAGAGTAAGTATTGCATTTCACTTCTCACATGTTAACTTTTATAATCTGATTATCTACCTCTACCTCTTTATAACAAATGACTTTATTTTCAGTGTGAGAAAAGACTTGCTACTTTACGATGGAAACTCCAGGTGACTTCTAATATCCCAGGTAACTCCGCGTTTACTGTGTTCTTCTTCCACATCACTCACTCTTTCCTAAGTCACACCCTGAACATTCCTCCCGTTTTTTTTTAATTCATATATAATTTGAGACATATCCATTTCTCAGGTTTGGCGACAGTTCAGGACCAAGGGACAAGGTCACAGAGATTATAGACTGTTGAATGTGTGACAAGGCGGCTCATAAAGAATCTGGTCAGATGTCCTTCATTTGCCTGTAATTAACTACAGCTGCTTTTTATGTTGCGAGCTGATCTTTGATCTGCTTTCCCCTTCAGACCTCTGTGCACAAGGTAGTTAAAAACAAACTAGGAGGCCAATTTTAAAGACAAAAAAAAAAAGAAAAAGAAAAGAAAATCCCTTCGGGGTAATCAAGTGACAGTTGAAGCAGCCATAAGCTGTTAGCTTTATTCATTAGAGAACTTTAAACATGTCAAGAAATAGAATAATGTCCCTGCTATTAGATCAGCCTCAACAATGAAGATTACAACAGCCTTGGGACGCATGAGTGGGCAAACTTTTTGTGAAAACAAGTTTATTGAGGAGCATTGTACTATAGTGGCACAGAATCTAGCTTACACAGTTTCATAGCAAGAATATTGGTTCAATATGCATCGAGAAAGTTGGCCCTCTAGGAGTGGCAGATTTACAGTGCAACCTTGCTCTAACCCAAATGGCCCCTGCAATTAGGTTAAGAAAAACTTCCTACAGGCTCTACCGCTCGAATGGATGGCCTCTGTTACACCACATCGCTCTTGCCGAAACATTTACAATAGTACATGATCCAGCATAAATTTTAGTTTGGTAATGACCATGTAAATCTTGAAATCTTTCACAGGTTTATGTAATTGATATGGTTTTCTTCTGAATCAAAATTCTAATGTCAATATCAACAATTTTAAAAATAGAGCATTCCTTAGAGCAAATAATCTTGGACTAGAGTTTAAGAACTGTATTGAAAGAGGGTCAATTCTAATCATACCTAAGTGGATTCCCTGGTATCATTTTTTTCTTCTTTATCGTAATCTGTAGCAGCCTACTCATTATTTCGGGGCTCTTAATAACATGAAAGAATATTTGATTTAAAAGGGAGAACATCCAGAACTTCCCAAACCTTAAATTTTCGCCATGCATTTTCAATTTTCAAAGTGGCTCTTCCTCCTAGTAAGTTCCAGAGAAAAGTCAGCCTTATGATATCTCTTGTCACCTAGAAAAATTAAGAGAAACAGACACCTTCCTATATTTCATATTTTTCTTATTCTTAAAAGTGACATTTTTGCTCAGGTCAAAATTAGGAGGGTCTTTCAGTTGCTGATTTATGTCAAGTTCTTCGAAATGATATGTTAGCAATCCATTTATTCCTTTATACCTAATTGATTTGTACAAGCTTAAATTATGAGTGAGGGTCATGACTTTCCATTGGATAAACTTATGGCTTTTCCCCAATCACATCACTTACCTCTTTCTGGGATCTTGTAATCATGTTGTGTGTCTTGCCCTTCAATATTCCTGTTAGAGGATGTTCTTTCAACGAATAAGAATTTGCTAATCTGAAGAGCAGTATGTGTGGAGAATATACTTTGTCCTTTAATACCTGAATGTTTATTCTAAATATTCCATGTTTGAGGTTTGAAAGAACTTTCTAAGAAGAAAAAGAAGGGGAGGTGACACCTTATTTTATATATTTTCAAAACAGAATGATTATACTCAGTTAATCATATATGATTTAGACTTCATATCTATAGGCTAGAGACACTTATGTGGCCAAACAAGGGAAGCAGGAGGGCCAGATTCAACAATGGGATACAGGGGGCACATGTCCCTGTACTCAGCTCTGGCTAGTTGTTGTCTTGCAGAAAGGTGACTCAGGGATGCCAGATATTTCAGTTTTTCAGGTAACCTGAAATCTGATTTTTTTTTTGTGAAAACTCCTGATTTCTAAATGTTGACAACCAACTCATTCTTGAAAGAACACTGTGTGAACTGAACAAAACACATCTGTAGACTATTTTCTGGAGGTAGTGCCTCAATCTTCTTTTCAATGCTTATTGCTTGGGCAAGCTATGACATGGTTTTCAAAAAGTAGATAGAAGATTTTGAGTTCCTTGTGGATGATACTGTGTAATCAGAAGTGTGCACACAAACTGATAAAAAGAAATAATGGCATCAAGGTTAGGAATAGCAAATGCTTATATAGTGATGACTTATAGTCTTTCACACTCTAATGGATCCTCAGAACACCCAGTAAGGCCAATAGGACCATTATTTTTATTCCCATCTTATAGAGGAGGAAATTGAAGCTCGATGAGTCCTTATTTCAAGGACACAGAATCTTTAGAGAAATTGTTGAAAGTCATGGATTTCTCTTGTCATAAAAATGAACACTAAAAAAGAAAAATTTAGCATGTAATTTCTAGGAATTCGTGGACACCTTCCTCTTTCCAAAGTTCAACCACAGGTTAAGAACCCCTGGAATAAGTGATCTGTGAAACTTGATACAGAGCTCAAACAGAGATTTTCAGAGGGGTGTGTGTGTGTGTGTGTGTGTGTGTGTGTGTCTACTACATGCTTCCCTCCTTAGAGAAAGGCACAGTTGAGACAGCAGCCAATAGAGTAGAGCCTTCCCAGGCTGAAAAGCCATCTGTCCCCACTAGAATGACTAGATTCTGAGATGAGGCTGGAACTGGGGAGGATGCCATCAGTAGTACAGCTGGAACCTTCACCATCATGGTCTCTAGAACACTTCTCAGGGTTATCTGAGAAGTTTCAGAGTTACAAATAGTGATAGCAGCAAGAAGAGTAGCCACTGTTTATCCCATGATTATACTATGTCAGACACTGTGCTGAGTGCTGAAGTCAGTACAGTTTGTGCCTCCATCACACAGATAAGGAAATTGCTAAACCAAGATTATCATTCAGACTCTGCATCCAACACTGTTAACCACTCTAATTCTGCCTTTCCTTCTGGAGCGAGCATATGGAGGAGATGGACGTGCAGGGGAGGATCCTTTATTCCATAATTATTCTTAAGATACATGATAGTATGAAAATTCCTGAAAGGTCCATTGATTTTCCTTCTAAGACACAGTGTTGTTGGTTTTTTTTTTTTTTCAAGTAGTATGGCTTTTAAAAAAAATACTGGGCATTTAAGAAGGTAAAGGAAAACCCAATTGTACCCAGTTTAGTGGAAATTTCATATGTATCAGTCATTGCTAAACCCCTGTTATGCTGCCTAAATCAGTGATAATCTGTGTATCTTCCATGTCTTTTAAAGGCCAGACAGACCAAATTTATCTACAACCCAACTAAGTGTGCAGTATTTCCAAATACTTCAGGAAATAATACATTACGGATTTGATTTCTTCACTTTTCGCACATGGTGTTATATGTGTCATGTAAAATGTGATACTTGCCAAATTAAAATGAGCATATGCCAAACATGAATAGCTTACACAAGATACAGAGTGTGAAACTTTTTATTTATGTGGAAAACCCCAGTAATCAAGAGTATATCCCCTTGGGGCGCCTGGGTGGCGCAGTCGGTTAGGCGTCCGACTTCAGCCAGGTCACGATCTCGCGGTCCGTGAGTTCGAGCCCCGCGTCGGGCTCTGGGCTGATGGCTCAGAGCCTGGAGCCTGTTTCCGATTCTGTGTCTCCCTCTCTCTCTGCCCCTCCCCCGTTCATGCTCTGTCTCTCTCTGTCGCAAAAATAAATAAACGTTGAAAAAAAAAATTTTAAAAAAAGAGTATATCCCCTTAACAGAAGTGCGTAACTTGTAATGAGTTATGCAAACTGGTTGTTAAATGAATAATCTTGGAGTTCATGGAATTTGAAGAATTTTTTAAATGTTTATTTATTTATTTATGAGAGAGAGAGAGGAGGAGGAGCACAGAGAGAGGAAGAGAGAATCCCAAGCAGGCCTCATGCTGTCAGCGCAGAGCCTAACGTAGGGCTTGATCTCACCAACCTGTGATATCATGACCTGAGCCAAAATCCAGTCAGTCGCTTAACCAACTGAGCCACCCAGGCACCCTCAAAGAATGTTTTTTAGGCACACAGTGTGCGGAAGGCTAATTTGCTATATGGATGATACTTGAAATAGAAATGTAAGCTTCAAGTGAACATCCAAAATGGAGAACTTGAATTTTTAAAATATTTCAATGTTATTTAAGTGACAAGAAATATAAATAGTAAAATAAATTTTCTTGGGAGTTATTTCTACTTAAAATTTTTTATTTAGGTTTAAAAGCAGGATTTTATATTAGAAATCCAGTCTAAGCACAGCAAACTGTCATCATTTGTTAAATACAGTTCCCCACTAGCTGGTATTTTATGGTTTCTTAAAGCCAGGCAAGATTCTGAAAGAACATAATTGCTTTGTCTTAGAATTAAATGTATTTTATAAAATTCTATTTACTTTAATTTTTTTTAACCTTTATTTATTTTTGAGACAGAGAGAGACAGAGCATGAACGGGGCAGGGGCAGAGAGAGAGGGAGACACAGAATCGGAAGCAGGCTCCAGGCTCTGAGCCATCAGCCCAGAGCCCGACGCGGGGCTCGAACTCACGGACCGCGAGATCGTGACCTGAGCTGAAGTCGGATGCTTAACCGACTGCGCCACCCAGGCGCCCCTCTATTTACTTTAAAGTACACAATTCATGCATTGTGTTTACGTTTATGAAATTAGCTTTCACTGTCCATCTCATCCCCTAACCTTTTCTGGTAATAGTTTACCATAATTCAGGTTCCCTCAAAATATATCATTTTATTGCCTTTATCCCCTAATGGTTGAATTACGGATCCTATGTAATTATACCACTACTTTGAAAGTTTGTCAGCTTTCACTTCATGATTTTTTTGTTTAACTTCTGCTGCTACCCCTCTGGATCATGTAAAAGATTATCCTACTCTCAGGGCACCTGGGTGGCTCAGTCAGTTAAGTGTCTGACTTTGGCTAAAGTCATGATCTCACAGTTCGTGGGTTCGAGCCCCACGTCGGGTTCTGTACTGACAGCTCACAGCCTGGAGCCTGCTTCAGATTCTGTGTCTCCCTTTCTCTCTGCCCCTCCCCTGCTTGTGCTCTGTCTCTCAAAAATAAATAAACATTAAAAAAAATTTTAAAGATTGTCTAGATTTTTTTTCTAGGGGAAAAAGTGTGGGATGTATCTTAAGCTTATCACAGATTCATTTCTAAATCTTGCAAATTAACATGTTTCCTTTCCTGTCATTGTTTCCTCTTACCCCTCCTTTCTGCCCTACTGGTCCATGCCTCCTAAGTTCTCCTTTGGATTTTCATCTCATGACCTAATGCCTCAGGGTTTCCGCCCCCCCCCCCCCATGAGGCAGCGTTTGCACACAGCTGTTCTGTAATGTATAGCATATATTGGCTTGAGGATGGAAATTTCACTTCTGTAAAGTGGTTTGGGATATACTTTTGTGCAAGATGCTATGCCAAACTGAACTGTGGATTGTAACATGCAGCCAGTTACCTCTGTTTGCCCCTCCAGGAAGCAGTGTACAGTTTTAATAATCATGATGCCCTATTGCAATGGCTTCCAGAGTTATTATGTAAACCTTTCAAGCACGGATTATGTCTTCCCTGTTTCTCCACACCTTCCCTGATACAATAAATATTTTATAAATGACAAGTTTAGGTGAGCCAGGGCCTTATCCACAAGTTAACATAACATCTCATGCAGTATATGTATATTTAAAACTTGAGCCATTTCATTTCCTTTCCAAGTTTGCTGATCTCACAGGAATATAGAATAACCAAACTATAAACTAAGAGCTCCTAGTAGGAAAGTGTTTTTTGAGATGAAGTGCAATTAATTAGTCCCAGTACCACTGTCATTGGATGGTTAGCAGTATGGAAAGGGAGTCAGTTAATTAGGATTAAAATGTAATTATTTGGAGAAGGAAGCAGCAAGAGTATTGTTTAAGCATTTCAAACCCAATCTTATCTGTCAAATTACAAAGAAAAAGATGTTACAAAAAGATTTAAAACTCTGAAATTCTGTTTTCCATAACCCTTCATCCAGAGGTAAACATGTGACTAAAGCCTGACCAATCGGATGTCCACAACCTCTTGCCCACAGTGATTGGACTAGGGATTCACAGGTGACCACTGTGAGGCCAATCAAAGCCCTGCCAGGAATTTTTCTGTTATTGGAGAAGTGTCTGCTTGCCTCTTGCATCTTAAAGATTACTGGCTAGGAACAGGGGGATCTCCCAGGCAGTTACCTCTCTGTGTTAGGAAATCTCTGTAGCAAGAGTGAATAAAGACAAGCAGAGACAAGCAGATGAGAGAAAGGGAGATAAAGTCTTGGAGCCAAGTATCCCTGCCATTTCCGTCATTTCAATTATAAGCCAACAAATTCCCCTTTTGTATTTAAACTGATTTGTGTTGAATTTTGTCTCAAACAACCAAAGGAGCCTTGACAAATTATTTTTGTTGGAATTGAGTACCTGCACGAATAAGATAAGCATTGTTTCTCTCACACAAATTCCTCCAGCTTTTCACTGGTAAGGTAAAACAGAAAACATGGAATATGTGTTCATTCTAGAAAACACTATTAGCACCATTAAAACACCGAAAGATCCTTTCAGGGGTATCTTTCAAGCTGTGTGAAACAAATAATGAATAAATTAAACTCTGCAATGGAAGAAACGGTATTGTTTCATTTTCTAGACAATGGCATTTTAGACTCTTTGCTCATTTTGATAATTGTATTGTGGTCCAACTTGAGCCATATTTTCCACATCAAGTTTAAATCTCTTTTTCTTGATTCAGTTTTCAATTACTGGTGCTCCAAAACCCATTACAAAGCAAGAGAAGCCTTAGGCATAGCTTAGTGAACCCAATAAACTTCATAGCCCTGGTCTTGATGGCACGCTTCATGATGTCACTCTTCTTTTCCTTTTTTCGCTTTTCTTTTTTTTTTCTTTTACAAATTCTCTATTTTATTTTATTTTTATTTTATCTTTTAAATATTTATTTTTGAGAGAGATAGAGTGGGGGAGGGGCAGAGAGAGAAAGGGACAGAGGATCCTAACTGGGCTCTGCCCTGCCAGCAGAGAGCCCAATGTGGGGCTCAAACCCATGAACCACGAGATCACGACCTGAGCCGAAGTCAGATGCTCAACTGACTGAGCTATCCAGGCACCCCTGTCACTCTTCTTTTTGAGAAAAAGCAGAATTCTCTTTCCTCCTTGGTGGTAGGTTGAATTTAATTCAGAAAAGTTACCATTTGTGAATTCATAATATAGTTGGCAACTGTATGATTACATTACCTGATTTGGCATTTGCATGTGTTAGGCCTAAACTAACTGATAAAGCCTAACTGCTGCATCAAAGAGACCTAACAACACAGTGTCCCAAAGAACGAAAAATATATTTCTCTTTCATGTAAAGTCCTGATGGCAATAGCTTAGTTTAGTATCAAATCTCTGCTCCCCATAATTACTCTGGGACACAAGTCCCTTCCAGTGGTTACTCCACCATCCTCTAGGGCCCTGTCTTGTCACCTATCTTTAACGTATAACTTGAGTCACTACCTCACTGAAGCTCCAGTTAGTGGGAAGGGGAAATTAGTTCTTAAATTAGGTGGATTCATAGTCTTAGGCTCTATGATTCTCACCTTACCTGGGTGAGAACTTACTCATGTGGTCACACACAAGAGGTGCTAGAAAATGCCATCTTTCTGAGGTATCATGGCCATGGATGAAAGACAGAATGGATTTTGGAGGAGCTCCAGTATTGTTCCCAGGCTTATAAGTGCCATTTTAGTTTCTGCCATTGTTCCAGATGTCTCCTGTAATACTTTTGTGTATAAGAGGGAAATGAAGAAATTGATCCTTATAGATAAATCAAAGTCTTACATGAAGAAATTAGAGTTATAATATAAACATTGCTCTTCCCTTTTTATTTATTCAAAAATTGCCTGAATTGGTGCAGCCACTGTGGGGAAAAGTATGGAGGTGCTTCAAAAAAGTAAAACTACAAAATACTACATGATCCAATAATTCCACGATTGAGTATCTAAAGAAAACAAAAACACTAATTTGAAAAGATATAGGCACCCCTATGTTTACTGCAGCATTATTTACAATAGCCAAGGTATAGAAGCAACTTGTGTCCATCAAGAGATGAAGGGATAAGGAAGATGTATACACACAGGCACACACACACACACACACACACACACACACACACACACACACTGGAATATTACACCACCATAGAAAGGATGAGATTGTATCATTTGAGACAACGTGGATGGACCTGGAGGATATTATGCTAATAAGTGAAATAAGTTAGACCAAGAGAGATAAATATGATATGATTTCACTTATATGTGAAATCTTAAAAAAAATGAAGAAACAAACAAAAAACAGAATCCAACCTATAAATACAGAGAACAAGCTAATGGTTGCTAGAGGGGAGGGGGATGGGAGGTTGGGCAAAATGAGTGAAGGGGAGTGGGAGATACAGGCTTCCGGTGATGGAATGAATAAGTCATGGGAAGAAAAGGCACATCATAGGGAATTTAGTCAGTGATATTCTAATAGTGTTGTATGGGGACAGATGGTAACTACACTTGTGGTGAACACAGCATAATGTATAAATTGTTGAATCACTGTGTTGTACACCTGAAACTAATGTAACATACATGTAAGCTATACTTAAAAAAAATTATCTGGTAGCTAAATCTAGTCTTTGAGTGAATGTGTCAAAGCCATGCCTTTCCTATGAGGTCAACAGAGTCTAAAGTATGAAAAATAGTTAATATTAATTTAGTTTTTTTTTATTTTTTTTAACGTTTATTTATTTTTGAGACAGAGAGAGACAGACCATGAACGGGGGAGGGTCAGAGAGAGGGAGACACAGAATCTGAAACAGGCTACAGGCTCTGAGCTGTCAGCACAGAGCCCGACGTGGGGCTCGAACTCACGGACCGCGAGATCATGACCTGAGCCGAAGTCGGCTACTTAACCGACTGAGCCACCCAGGCGCCCCTAATTTAGTTTTTATGGATGGACAAGGCCCTTCACAATATTATATTTATTCATCTGTGTTTTCAGACTTTGTAGGCACCTTGTAGAATTCCAGGGTAGATTGTTATATTATTATTTATTATCTAGATAATGTTTCTATGAGTAGTAACACATTCAGTGCTATTATAACTAAATGTTTGTGATAATGAAATCTGCCTTTGTGTTTATGTAGTATCTTATACTTTAGTATCCAAATACTGTTTCTTGTTGGTATTTAATTTACATGAAGTATACTCAGTTTCATTTTTGCAAGTTTTTCATGTGGACATAAATATTAGTTTAATCTATATTTAGTAGAAATCTTGTGTGATTAAACTGTCTGAACGCCACATAGCAGTGAGAGGAGTCTCTGAAACTAAGTCAACCTTCTTTTTTTTCCCCCACAAGCCAAACCTTGATAAAGAATGTGGTATATGGAATTTACTTAAAGTGTAGGTACAGTAAGCTGACTCAGTAAGCTGGAATTCATGGGAGCATGGCATAAAGTCTGATATTAAATAAGTGTTTAAAAATAAGAGTTTCTGTAGCTATGGTACTACTAGGTCATTCAGCAATTATACAATTAAGAACAAACACCTAAAGGCAAGTTTTTAAGGCAGTGTGATTTATTAAATGCAGGAAACTTGGCTATATATTAATTAAAGCAATGGTGGCAAATATTTTAAGTCACAAGTCTTTTACTCCATCAAGATGAATAATAGATTGCAAGAAATAATACCAATTAGAACAAGAAGAAAAGCATTGTAACTTCATCCTGCTCTTTCTTTGATGGCAATTGTTGTTTGTGACTTATAGATAAGAAAGAACTAGCCTCTTGTGAACTAAAATTCTGAATTCTTCTCTTAGCAAGATGTTATGGATTTGCCTGAGGACTTCTTCCTATTTCTAGATGTCTGTCTGATGACTAAGGGCAAAGCTGGCATTGTAGCCACCTTTATTCTCCTCTTTTTAAAGTGCTCATATCCTTGGAAAAGAGCAGAGAAAGGAAGCTGTTTTCTGAGAGATGGAAGCCTTGCTCTCATTACTAAATCTGTGTGTGTGAAGCCTAGAAACATCTGCATGACAGTGTGGCAGATCATACCGACATGATGCCACTGAACGTAAAGTTGGGAAGGGAGGCATGCCGTCTTGCTTGTAAAATCCAGCTTCACTTCGTGACTGGGGGGTAAGCAGGGAAGGACTGGGTTCTGTTCCTGACTCTTGGGACAAATGGAGAGCTCCTTCTTTCTAGGTAATTCAAAAAAAAGGAGACACAAAAACCAATATTATAAGTGAGAAAGAAGTCCTGAGGCAGAGCAGAATATTTTTGTCTTTCTAGTTGTTTGAGAAGCAGTAAGAAAACAGAGTCACCAGAATGGGGCGAGTGTTCTGTAGAATGGAACTCGACAGGCTGCCCTTCCCCTAAGCCACAGAGTCCTAACCCCTTTCAGCTGCCCTTCTGCATTTCCATACACTTCCAATGTTGAAATGCTGGTCAGCTTGAACTTTTTTTTACTTTAGATAAACAAAATACAGGCAAACTTCCTCTGAATACACACACACACACACACACACACACACACACACACACACACACACGTGTGTGTGTATGCATTTATATATATGTATGTGTATGCATTTATTATACATATATGTAGATTATATCATATATATAATAAAACAAGTGATACCTCTATTTCTCTCTCTTTTATCCACATTTCCTTCTCCTTAAAGACACTTCTGAAAGTATTTTCCTGTCTGCCAACTTAATCCACAGCTTATTTCCCCCCCCCCCCGGTGTTTCTCTTTGCATTACCAATTGTGTTAAGGACCACCTAGAGCAATTAGCTTTCCATAAAAGATCGACGTATCTGAAAATTGATCCACTAACCCAAATGCACTTGGAGCTTGCTTGAAGTCTAATATAGAGTTAAGTATAACGAAAAGGAAAAGGATAATTTCCTTTGAGTTAAAATACAAAACAATAATTTTTAAAGATGTTACATTGAGCTGAAATGGAGTTTAAAAAGTTAATATAAAAACTTTGTTTATAAGTGAGATTTTCATTAGTTTCATAATTTTTCATAATCTTTCTTTGCATAAAAAGGGTGATTTTAAAAAAACTCACTTGTTTTTAAACTCTGCCTCAACTTTTCTTCATCCTTTGTATATGCTGAATCTACTATGATTTCTGGATCATAATATATACATATACTATACCTCTAAAATATATTTTTCTAAATTCTTAACTCAGATAATAAACTCTATATGAACAAGGGATATGCACTAAGAAAAGTGTTGTACTTCATTTAGATACATGCTAACAGCCTTGCTTGTGTTAGTTTCTTTAGAAAGATACATGCTAACAGTAAACTTCAAAATATTCACTTCAAGATTTTTCAAGAAAGGCTGTGGCTTTCCCAAAAGCATAAGTTTTAACAGCATCTTTCAAACCTGCCAAATCACATTGCCTATTTGGCCAATTCAGTGTGCATAATATTAATTTACTGTGCCACAAAGGTAGTATGCCTTAACTGTTATTAGGGGAAAGCATAATATATTTGATTTCCCTTTATGAGTCTCACATTGCTTATAATTCAGTAGGGCTACCACATTTTCTGGGCAGGCTATCAAATAGGATGTTGTAATGATTTGCTTGACTAGTAGAGTAGATGAAAAAATATCAGTTCTGTCTGTAGCTGTTCTATTTTTGAATTTCAAATTTGCACAGTTTGAAACCATTTATTCCTCTGTGGTTCTTTTTAAAAAAAATAAAAAGATTCATTTATATTTTCAAGAGTTAAACATATTATACAAAATCATTTAGGGTAATGGTTAAAACAGGGTTAGAAATTGAGAGAACAAAAGAGAAGTCTTAGATTTAAGTTGAAAATGCTAAGGACGGGACTGTAGAACAATGCAAAGAGTTTTGGTTTGATAAAAGGAAAACATAGATTTTGCTTATAACTGACATCTTGGGGATTTGACTGCCTCAATTCTTTGTCTGCATTGCTATTCCTTTGTAGTTCACAGAGATGTTGAAATGTTTTCTGCTTCATAAAATGTTACTTGCCAAAATTATCTTTGGAATAATCCAGTTCTACTTAGGGATAGGTGTGGACTCGGAACCTACCAGCAGACTCCCTGTTTAAAGCATTATCATTGATTCCTTGAATGACTGACTGAGTTCTCATTCTGTACACTAAATTCTTAAAACTTTATCTTCTATATATCACTAAAAAGGAATCTTATCATTGTAGATTTTATATAATGGGATTTCTTTTTTCAGCAAATATTTACTGAGCAACTTCTAGGTGTCAGGCATGTTTTAGGTACTTAGTGCATATCAGTGGACAATACAGATAAAGATCTCTGCCCTGGTGAAGCTTATATTCTACTGGGGGAGACAGATATAAAACAATAAATATAATAAGTAATTAATGTACTCTGTTAGAAGTTGATACAGCCTATAGAAAAAGAAACAGACCAGCATGAAGAGTTTTATTAGTGCTGGGGTAAGGAGGGGCAGGCTTCTCTGTTAGAGTGGTCACGATTACTCATTGACCACGTGAAGGTAGTTGGCCAAGTAGAGACTGGGGGAAGAGCATTCCAGGCAGAGGGGATGGGAAGTGCAAAGACCGAAAGCTGAAGTAGTCCTTGCAAGTTTGGGAAATAGTGAAGAGGTCAGTGTAGCCGAGTGGAAAAAGTGAGGGAGAGAGTAGAAAGAAAATTGGTGAGAGAAGGAATGCAGGCCAGGATTGCATATGGCTTTTCTCTGGGAGACATGAGGAACCATTGCTAACCAGAGGAATGGCATGAAATAACTTCCACTTTAAAAGGATCATTCAGACTGCTGGGTGAAAACAGATGGAAGGGGTCAAAGGTGGATGGAGGGAGACCTGTTAATGAGGTGTTGCAGTTAATCAGCTGAGAAATGATGATCATGACTTGGACCAGAGTAGGCGCAGTAGAGGAAGTGAGAGAAGGTAGAAGTCTGGATGTATTTTGAAGTAGAGCCAATGGGATTTCCTGATAGGTTGGAATAGGATTTTGAGAGAAAGAGGAGTCCACAGTGAGTCTAAGGTTGAGCAGATTGGTTTTGCTTTGTGTTTTGTTTTGTTTTGTTTTGTTTTGTTTTGTTTTGTTTTGTTTTAGTAGGGGTGGGAAGGAAGAGGGTCCAGAGTCTGGTTTTAGGCATGTGAATTTTAAGAGGTCTGTTAGATATTGAAGCACAGATGCCAAATAGGCAATCAGATACTTAAGTCTAGATTTGAAAGAGAAGTCTAGACTCAAATTGTAAATTGACAAGTTGTTAGCACATAGATGGTGATTAAAACCATGGGTTGGAGTGAGATCGCCAAGGGAGTGAGTGTAGATAGAGAACTTCTTGAATGATTTTCATGTATTTGATGCTGTTTACTCAGTGGGCCGATAAAGGCAATACTCCCTCTTCGCAAAGAACTGTGGTTTGTATTTGACTACGCATTTTCACAAGTCCAGGAGATGCCCTTCACATAGACTATAATATCTGGAGCTGAATACTACAATGGCTGGTAGGGGGTAGGGGAGAAGTATAAAAAGACCGTTACATATTTCTGTACATTGCTAGGCATAGTTTGGTATGATAAATGCTATTCTTGATATATGTAATAGAATTGTAACATAATTGATAATGTTAAATATTTGATAACTGGTATATATAATGGAATCATAGAGAAAGATAACAGTGACTTGACTTGGTGATAAGATGGCAGAGTAAATTTAGAATACTCTGTTCTCTAATGTTTCTTAGAACAGATTAATGTATAAAAACATTGTTTATAGTTAAAATTAAGACCTTTAACTGAAAGATCACTCAACACTGCCTTTAATAATCTCTGTTTGAATCTACTTTCAGGGACCCAGTTTGTCTTCCACATTCTCCCATCCCGTTGCTAAAAAGGTTACTGAAGCCCATTGCAACACTGTTCATGAGTGAGAGCAGAGGTGGGCCAGGAAGGAAAGCACAGGGATGCATTCTAGGTTTCTGTACTTTTGGATTCCATTAGGAGTCAGTAGGGGTCAAATATGTCCTGTGGTCATCAGTCCATCAATGTAGCAGGACACTTTCCAATGTCTCTTTTCTGTGGCCCAGGATGTAAAGGGGTTGGGGGGAAAAAAAGATCTTTTGCTTTATGTTATAAGCATTTAAATCTCTAGAATGAAAAAGAACAATCCCATCCTTTCTGGAAAGTGATGCCTTCAATATGATTTTTCTACTTCCAGCTCTCAGGAAAAAGGCTATCGTTGAGATGAGATATCTGTTGGTGGTCGTGGGCAAGTAGGTGAGAACTGTAGACACTGCCTCCTGGAAATAGATACATTGATAAATATATATATATATATATATATATATATATATATATATATGTAATTTTTTAAGTGTCTCTACCTTACAGAAGTCAGATTTGTGACCAAGGACAAGTAATTTCAAATATAAAGCACACTCAAACTACAGATGAATTACAATTTTACTTTAAACTTGTTAAATATGTGTCTGTATTTTCTGTCATTTGTTTTATAAGAACCATGGTATAGTTCCTTGAAGACAGTTGTCAATTTGGGATAAAAGTAAAGGTTTATGCAAGACTAGAATTGATACAGAAATTAAATAGCAATATTTTGCATTGTAAATAGCAGCACTAAATCCCTGGGCCTGAAACAGTTTTATGCAGATTGCTATTCTCTCTCAATGTCTTCCCTTTACCTGGAAAGCCCTTCTCAATGTGTCGTACCTGTGCCCACCTTTGAAATCCTTCAGCCTTTTAGGCACCCTTGATGGTGCTTCAGGCTTTGTCCCCAGCACCTAGCACAGCACCTAGCATGTACACAGCCCTCAAGAATTATTTGTCAATCAATCAGGTGCTGATTGGTTGCCTTCTTTACATAGCTGAACATCTGAGCATGTGATAAACAATATTGCAATTTTGTATTCAAGTACTTAATGTACTTTATTTCATATAATTTTTACCAACATTTCTTGTCCTTACTTGCTTATTTGTATAATACTCAAACTAATGACATAAATGTAGAATAAATAGCTGTCAGTTCAGTTTATCTTGAGAATTACCTGAGATAATGGCAGAGGCAGTAACCCTAATCAGCTTTAATTTATTTATTCAACAAATTTTTATAGAGCTTGCTGAGTGCCAGCCATTATGCAAAGTGATGGGATGCAAAGGTGAATAAGGCAGGTGGAGTCTCTGTCCCCCTGGAGCTTTTAGGCAAGAAAACACAGTTGCAGTGCCATGTAATAACACAAGTTCAAAGTACTGTGGGAGCACAACAAAGGGCATGCATATCAGTTAGATTCAGGTTCAGGTACAATGGCAGAAAACCCAAATAGCAGTAGTTTAAAAGAAATGGACATTTCTCTCCAACATGGATGCCTGGAGGTAGATAGATCAGATCTCCATGATTTAGAGACCGCCTCTGTCCTGTTGCTGTGTTGTGTGCCCAAAGTCACCTCATTGTCCAAGATACCTGCTCCAACCCTAGGTTCACATTCCATCAGTAGGAAGGAGGAAAAGGGAGGAAAGGAACAGCCTCCCTATTTTTAGAAGTCTTCTCAGAAGCTCAAGTATTCAAGTGCGCAAACCACTTTCACTTATACCCCATTGGCCAGAACTTGCTCACATGGTAATGCCTACCAGCAAGAGAGGCTGGAAAATGCAATATTTATTCTGGGCAGCCAGGAAGAAGAAGGAGGGGATGAATATTAGGGGACAACTAACAGTCTTTGCCCAAGGATTTCTGGTAAGATGGTTGCCCAAATTGAGATCTGAAGGGAAGTAGGATTCTTGGAAGAAGCATGTGTGTGTGTGTGTGTGTGTGTGTGTGTGTGTGTGTGTGTGTGTGTGTATTTACAGGACATTTCAGAGAAAAAGGAAAGGCCCAGAGAATTGAACACTGAGAAGAAACTGTTCTTTTACCAATCATGATTAAATCACTGTATGATAGTGTCTGTACTCTTCTTAGGAAAAGATGTGGGCTCAGGTTAAATCTGACGAAGAGGATGGGGTACATGTTCAGTACAGTTTTGTGGTTAAATAGGCCAAGAGTCCTATTCAGAAAAAAAAATGGAGGCTGGGAGACGGTTTACGACAAGGTCATGTTAGTCCTTTTCCAGCAATACTGGCTCAGGTGAAATCATGTATGTAAGCCAGTTGAAAGAAGGGAGCAGTTAGGGGAAACCCCAAGGTAAGGTTCAGGGGCTAGCCCATACCTTTCTGTGCTCATGACTGGGTCACATTACCAGTTTCATTTGAATCATACAGAAATGGTCATGGTCACTGAAGTGGCATGGATCTGTAAGAACAATGAAAACATTTACAATATGATAAATTCACAATATCAACCTGCTTTCGGCTTTCTTAATTTTCATAAATTCTGGCCTTATAAAATTAGTCTTTTATCTAATTTAAATAAATCTAATAGCAATTCTTGCTAGCTTGTTACTGTGATAAATAAGCAATTGCCTCAAAAATAACAAATGAAATATCTTGAACTTCCTTATATATAGCATGTTATTTGGAAAATGTACTTTTTAAACATGTTTTTATACATTTTTACTGTATTTTGGTTAAGTTTTGATTATGCTTTTTATCCACAAAATGAATAAAAGATGCAGATGGTCCAATACATTTTTTTTTTTTTAATGTTTTTTATTTATTTTTGAGACAGAGACAGAGCATGAGCAGGGGAGGGGCAGAGAGAGAGGGAGACACAGAATTCGAAGCAGGCTCCAGGCTCCGGGCTGTCAGCCCAGAGCCCGATGCGGGGCTCGAACCCACAGACTGTGAGATCATGACCTGAGCTGAGGTCGGACGCTTAACCGACTGAGCCACCCAGGCGCCCCTAGTCCAATACATTTAAAAATAAACCTATCTTGAAGATATTTTATCTCTAAAGTGTCTATTTTTCTGGTTTGAAGATCAAGCACATAATTTAATTTGAAAAACAACCAGAAAGAGTTATAAGGAAAGCTCTGGTCTAAATCTATAATTATGTAGGTTCTCACTTCTTTTTCATATTCCTTCTCAAATATCATGAAGTTATAACCTTTTTTTCCCAAGGGAATTGGTTCCATGGTTGATAGTTAGCAATTTTTGTATTATGCATTGATAGAGGAGATTGAAGCTTTTTATTTTGTGTTCATCTGTGGCTGGTGAGTTTAATAAATGCTAAGTTGTGAGAGCAAAACTTCTAGGTCTCCTTTGTTTTCAGACTCGTGTGTCTTGAGTTGGCAATTTCAAAGTCATCTTCTTGCCTATGTTAAACTTTGAGTTTTATGAGAAAAGAGAAATCATTAAATCTGTGTCCTCTAACCCATTATTTAGATAATGACTTCATCCTAGATAATAGAATTGCCAAATAGTACACAGTACAGTTCAGTTTCCAGGGGTCACATCTAGGCCTATGACAACATGATTCATCTTGTTGTACTTTTATGGTTATTTCCATCAATAATTATCAGAATCTCACAGCCCCTAGCTACCCAGTAGAGGACAACAACCCAACAACCAGCCATTCTCACCCTGAGTCAATCTGGATTTAACTCTGAACTCTGATTGAAAACCGAAACTTCCAAATCATTGCCAACATATCTGTCCTTTCTGCTTATGATGCATTTTGCTGCTCACTTGAATTCTTCAAGATTACTTGTTTTGATTAAAGATGACAATGAATGAACAACCAAGAGATTCTGGACAAATTACATTTGATAATTTAAGTCCTACTTTCCTATTGGCCAAGTTACAGTTTAGTAGGTAGCTGTATAGATGGGCATTACAGGTACATGAGACATTGGGCCATCTATGCTCTGATGAGAGATGATGCTTTTACTGGTAACCAAAGGGTAGCAGTTGGAGCCTCAGTGCTCATGTTTGTATGTGAATGTGTGATTGGGAACAGTGGGAGGATTAGTAGACATATTATTAGATTGTTGGGAGAGCATGTTAACAGAGGCTAATATCTCACTTCTTCTTAAAATCTCTCAATATGGGCCACCTGGGTGGCTCAGTCAGTTGAGCATCTGACTCTTGATCTCAGCTGAGGTCTTGATCTCAAGGTCGTGAGTTCAAGCGCTGTGTTGGGCTCCACTCTGGACATGAAACCTACTTTAAAAATAAAATAAAATAGGCGTGCCTGGGTGGCTCAGTCAGTTAAGCGTCCAACTCTTGATTTTGGTTCAGGTCATGATCTCACTGTTTGTGAGTTTGAGCTCCACTGCAGGCTCTGTCCTCACAGAGCACAGCCTACTTGGAATTCTTTCTCCTTCTCTCTCTGCCCCTCCCCTGCTCACGCTCCTGCACTCTGTCTGTCTGTCTCTCTCTCTCTCTCAAAATTAAAATAAAATAAAGTAAAATCCCTCAGAATGTCTTCAATGAACATGGATACATTAAGAAATAAGAAAAAACAACCAAAGAGCTATTTTTTTAGAATATCTTTCACTGGCATTTCATGGCCTGTAGGATGAATTACAAGTGCCTGAACATGAAGCTGACCCTGACCTATACACTTACAGCCTCATCTCTTGCCATGTCCTGCCTTCAACCCTCAGCTACCGCAATGCTTGTCTTGTTCTTTCCTCTTTCCTTCTTTTTGTATGCAGTGTCTCCTCCATGCCTGATGCTCATTCTGTCCTCTTTCGGCCTCGAATCCCTTTCCACCTCTCACCCAACTCCAGGCCGGATCAGGAGCCTCTCTCTGCTGTGTTCCCATAAACTCTGACCATTGCACCTCCTCCCGTGCATTATTGTTTGTTCTTGTGTGTCCATTCCCTTCACTAGACTCTATCCTCAATGCCAGACACATAAAAGACAACCAATGTAAGCTTGTTGGAAAAAATGAATGTTTCGGTGCATACTAGAGGTTGGAAAAGAATTTTAAGTAACCAGAAAACTATAACAATCTAAGGTAGTTACCTACTTACTACAGGAAACGAGGAAAATTTTGCAAATAGGTATAGATAAATGTGAATAGATTCTATGAATTCTGTTACTGGTTTTAATAAGTTGTTGGGATTGTTAGTTCCTGTGGTAAATTTTTTGAGAAATATATCAACTAGTGCTATTTGGTGTTTAACATGTTGCTTCTTTTCTAATGCCACGTTAGCAGGAGAAACTGTGTCCTTGCTTTGCTAAACTGATTCTGAGTATCTTACTACCTTATGCTCATGAGATGCACATAACTGCACTTAATAGAAGCTTCTTGCTTGGTAAGAACTATATTTTATACGTCTCAGTTTCCAGGGTAAATCCTATTTATGAAATTAGAGCTTTATCCTTTTCTAGCTAATGTAATAACATTTAAGTTAGAATTATAAGTAAAACATATAGTACCTTAAAGGTACGATAGACCATTTAACTCTTCCCTTTACGGGTAAGGTACTGATGTCCTCAGGGGTAAGTTTTCATTCCCTGAAGGCACCAGGATGAGAACTCTGGTCACCTGATTCTTACTTCAAGGTGAATGTGAATTTTAAAGCAAGAGGAAATGTACTGAGACTTTCCTGGTTGCAAGTAAGAAACCCACCCATGCAATCCTGAGTAACAGATCTTATTCTGAAGTTAAAACAGTGCCCAGTGGCTTTACTATTGTGCCTAGCAATTCTGTTGCCTCTGCTGTCCTACATCGTTCTCCTCCCATCTCTAGGCAATGGGACTGATTGGGTCAGTGATTTGGTTACCAACCACTAAAGACCATTCCTGCTGGGAAACTTGTGGCACAGGCATTAATATTGGATCCTGTTAGTTTCAGCCAAAGGAAGACAGTTGTTTTGGGTCAATACATAAGAACTTTGGGCTAACTGGACCTTACCAGTATGGGGAGTAAGAGACATTTGTATATATAAATATGGAATGGGGAAGGTGAACTAAAGCACAGCTAAGCTCAAATTGAGTTAGTTTGCAAATGGAAAGAGTGGTAAGTGGTCTGTGTTTAAGAAACTACCCACAAATAATATGGCTTTTGGGCAAATCAACCAACACTGTCAACCTCTGTTTGCTTATATTCAAGTAAAGATGAAGATAATACATACTCACCTTGCTTAGTAGTTTTGCATACCTGTGATACTGTGTGTTAAATGACCATCGCTGCCGTCATTATTTTTACTACCACTAGTACATAATACTATTTTTACTGCTACTATTGTTACATGCCAGTAGTTTGTAACTGAGCAGTCTTCTCTACTCAGTTAGACAGCAGGAGGGCTTTACAATGGATTTGCAAGAAGGTATAGAAATTCTAAGTGTGCAGTGGTTAAGATCATGGGCTTTTTATGAGGTTACTGCATACTTCTTAGCTGTGAGATCTTAGACAAGTTGTTAACCTTGTGTGCCTCAATGATCTCATCTGTAAAATGGGAATAATAATACCTGCTACCCAGCAAGCTCTTGTGAAGATTAAATGAGATAAACTAGGCACTGCTTAGAATACTGTCTAGCATGCAAAGAACACTTAATATATATATTCTCTATTAAGCTATTAATGTATTAAATATGCATTGGATCCTTATACCTACCCAGGGAGATAAAAGACATCATTTTCTTTATTTCATGCACACTGAGATTGAGGCTATGATTTGTCATGTTAGTGAGTGGCAGTAGAAGTGCTGAAACCAAGCTTCTCTCCCTTCTTTCCTTCTTTTCTTTCCTCCTTTCCTTTGACATATATTTATTTATTGGACTGGAATGGTACACAATAGTTCCTGCCTAGATGATTGGAATTTTGGACATCTGATTCCTTTTGCATTTTCTTTCCCCTACAGCCCCACCTCCATGCTTGTGCCAGAGCACTCATACTTTTGTCTTTTGCTACTAGTCTCTGACTACGAGCTGCCATTTCCAAAGCCCCAAGTTTTATTTGAATCTTCATACTTGAGAAATCAATGGGGTCAAGGAAACAAGAACCAGTGTTTACATAAGTGTTTATTGGACTTTTCTTTATCGTCTTTCAGGTCTTGTAGAAATTTGCCTGATGCACCCCCTCGATGTGGTGAAAACCAGGTAAGGTTCTGCATGAACAAGTTTTATTGACTTTGGCTGATATCCAAATTAAGATGTCAGAACACTAAATGCTAGAACTTGTCCTAGGCCAGTAGCTTCTCCCAATAATGGCATTTATATTTACTTCTTAAGGAAAATGCTATTTGACAGATAAAATGTGAATAGGGAAAAGCATTTTTGGAAAGAGGTCATCAGAAGGTATATGATATTTTACTGACTTCACATGACAACCATTAGGTATGATTTGTGGCGAAGCTGGTAAGCGGGATAAATTTATCAAAATGACGTAAAAACTGAACTTCAGTGAATTATGACAGCAGACTTTCATTAGGCATTGCATATAACAGATTGCTACTTAATAGTCAGCATTCTGATGTGAGACTTCAAAATTTCAGGGCGCCTGGGTGGCTCAGTAGGTTAAACGTCCGACTTCAGCTCAGGTCATGATCTCGCAGTCTGTGAGTTCGAGCCCCGCGTCGGGCTCTGTGCTGACAGCTCAGAGCCTAGAGCCTGTTTCGGATTCTGTGTCTCCCTCTCTCTCTGACCCTCCCCCATTCATGCTCTGTCTCTCTCTGTCTCAAAAATAAATAAATGTTTTTTAAAAAAAGATGAAATTTCAAGTAAACTTCTTAAATAGTGTTTAAAGTGGCAACCATTTGCCAATGCAAAATGCCATATTTCTAGGAAAATGCATTTGCTCTTAAAGGAAGATGCAAATCAGGGCAATGTAATAATTCTATTTACCATGTGAAAAAAGTGAAAAAAATTCATATGGGTTTTACTATGATCTAGAGCATTTTTAAAAACAAATCTGTGGCTGAATTACTGAGCTCTCTATTTTTTAAATTAGAAGCTGTTAGAATTTAGTGAAAGTTTCCATTTATTTGCATTGTGTCAAACCTAAGAGCAGCGTACCTATGTTGGAGCTCAATAGCAAACAGTGCCTTGCAACCAATGGTGGTTGAACAGACCCTCACTGCCGAAGTTAGAAAATACTTGAAGAGTCAGGCTGATCATTGAATGGAAATGTTGCTTAATTTCCCTAAAGAGGCAGCAGAATCTTAAGCTGCCTACTGAAAGCAAGGCTGTGACATGCAAATAATATTGCATTTCTAAATGAGAGAAGATGAGAATTTGGCCCTGTCTTAGCTTGAGCAGCTATAACAAAATACTATAGACTGGATGGCTAAAGCAACAGACATTTATTATAATTCTGGGGCTGGAAAGTCCAAGATCAAAGTGCCAGTCCATTTGGTTCTTGGTAAGGGCCCTCTTCCTGACTTGTAAACAGCCACCTCCTTGTTGTGTCTTCACTTGAGGGAGAGAGGCAGCTCTGATATCTTTCCCTCTACTTATCAGAGTACTAACCCCATTATCAGCACTCCACCGAGTCTAATATCGTGACATCACCTAAACCTAACTACCTTCCCAAAGGCCCCATTTCCAAATAACATCACACTGGGGTTAGGGGTCCAATATATGAATCTGGGGGGACACAAACATTCAGTCCATTACAGCCTTAAGTCACCAAACCCAAACAGAGAAAGAAAACCACAATTACATTCAAATGTAAAATTGCATGCACTCCCTGGCCCATCTTTTTACAGTGTTCAGAAACAGAAAGCAAAACTCACTGGCATTTCCTTCTTAGACTGCATGCCAACCTTTGAAAAGCCAGAATATTGTTTCTAGCCTCACTGAGGAATAAACTGGTTTTTTTAAGGTTAATTTCCTAAATTGGTGACGTGTTCGAATGAGCCCAGAGGAGAAATAAGAATGATTTAAATAAGACATGATATTGAAATTATGGTCACTCATTCAGTCACACAATCATTCATTCATTTACTTATTAAGTATCTAGTGCCTGTGGGTTCCAGGCGAGCTCTGTCCTAAAGAGCTCACAGTCTGATGAGTTAGTAGGAATTTCATCACAGTAAGTTTCAAAAATTATATTATTTCATGGTACTGGGTTTGAATAGAATACTTCTTGAAATGGATGTGCCGAGTAACTGGGGCTTTACATCTTTTTTGTTACATGGATATTTTGAAAATAGCATTCATTGATTGGAATTAGTCACATGCTGTTGTCTAACTTCAGAGGGGAGGGAAAATATAATTCATCCAGGTGCCCTGAAGAAGAAGGGAATTTGATATGGGATGATATTTGAGCTGTATAGCAATAAAAAGTATATTGAATAAAGACACAATCATAGAGTAAACTGAAAGTCCAAAATAACGTGCAACTGACTTTGCAACAGAAGTAGAATATGCAAAGATTGGCAGCCTATCTCACTGGGTACTAACACAGAAGTGACAGGGAATAGATAGGACAGGCTAAATGCTGAAATCACTTCACCATTATATTGTACAGGAGATGACTACATTTCTAAATAAGATAAACTGTAAACTGTAAGAGATAACATATGAAACCATGCAGCATTGGTAATTTTAACATGTCACCTTCCTTAATGACATCAGGGGCACTGGATTCTAAATTGTTGTAGGCATTGTCAAAGTGGGAGATGACATACACCATGCCAAACCTCACTTCCTTCAGAGTTGTTTTGTGGGCTGTTTTTGCCTATCCTTGGATAATATTACTTAAAAGGCAGTACTCTGAATTAACCTGAGTATGGAAATGGCTCATTTTCAACAATATCTCATGTGCAGAAGTATAGCAAACTAAATTTTTACTTCTTGGAGTTTAGTCTTTTCTTTTTGGATTCTATTTCTGTCTAATTCTTTTCATTGTGGAATGAAAATGCATTTCCAAACTCATCCTTTACAGAGATTTTTTTTTCTTTTTCTTTTCCTTTTTTTAACTTTGTAAATGATCAATTCTGTTACCCCAGGCTGAGAGCCAAGGGAGATGGTGGTATTACCTGAGCCCAAGGGCCAGGGTTACCTGGTGAAGCTGGAACCATAGTAGATCTGTCTAGTTGTAGCTGGAACCCCAGCCATTGCCAGGTTCACTACCTGAGGCAGACAGACAGAGAGAAAAATCCTCTACTTTCTCATTTCTTCCCAGTCTTCAGTCTCCCACCAGTGCTTCTATTTGCTAAACCGTGGAAACCTAGGAAACCCAGCCTAGCAGAAGGCAGTCTTTTTGCATAATAAAGCAGGACAGAACAAGGGAACAAGAAAATGGGTCTGAAGACAAACAGAACCAGGACTGAGAAGCCATCATTCTAGTGAGATTTGGAGAAAGAGATGCCATAAGTGTGCATTTTCCTTTTTTTTTTTAATTGAGATGTAATTAACATAATATTATGTTAGTGTTGGGTATATAACATAATAATTCGATATTTGTATATATTGCAAAATGATCACCGCAATAAGTCTAGTTAACATCCAACACCATACATAGCTACAAATTTGTTTTCTTGTACTGAGAACTTTTAAGATCTACTCTCTTAGCAACTTTCAAATATGCAATACAGTACTATTAACTGTAGTCACGATGGATACACGTTACGTCCCCAGGATTCATTTATTTTATAACTGGAAGTTTGTACCTTTTGACCCCCTTTACCCATTTCACTCACCCCCTATCCCCAGATTCTGGCAACCACCAATCTGTTCTTTTTACTTACAAATTTCATTTTTTCTCTTTTTTTTCTTTTTCTTTTCTTTTTTTAGATTCACGTGTAAGTGAGATCATACGGTAGTTGTTTTTCTCTGACTTATTTCACTTAGCATCATGCCCTCAAGATCCATCCACATTGTCACAAGTGGCAGGATTTCCTTCTTTTTTATGACTGAATAATATTCTGTTGTATTTAGTGTATTCAATTTCTTTACCCATTCATCCATTGATGGGCACTGACGTTTCAAGCATGCATTTTTAATTTTGTAAGAACTCACTCTGCATTTTAAAAGATGATTAGAAGTTATAATTAATAATTTTTTTAATGAAGGGATTTTAGGCACTGTGGCACCTGGCTTAATATAGGAACTAGTGTATCTGCTTCATAGAAGTATAGCTCCAGGGATAGACCCATGTTAGCATAAGCTAGCCACATGGCAACTGCCTTGCTGTAAGTGTCCCACCTTATGTTAGCTGAGGAGACTTGACTGAGATGCTATTATATACATGACACTTAGGTAGAATCAAGGTCTCTTTTGAGATTCTTCCTAGAGATAGGCCTATACACTATTTTATGGTTCTTTTAAAGTTATATGCAAAGAACTTTGTATACAATTGTGGGTTAACCTTCTGGTTAAGAACACATAACTATAAATGACAAAAGACTCTATGTCCTTGTATAATTAGAAAGACCAAAGTTAGTTTCTAGCTTTGTATTCTCCCAAGGATTTAAATAAATAAACAAAAACAATAAAATAATCATATCTCTCTCATATTGTCTCTCATTCTCTCTCTCTCTTTCTCTCTGTCTCCCTTCAACTCTCCGTTTCCTGCATAGGATTCATTTGGGGGTAGGGTGCTTCTCTCACTTGGCACCAGATGGCCCTAGCAGCTTCAAGCTTACGTGGGCCTTGGTGTTTGTGTATACTCTCCCTGAGACAGGATAACCTGGCAGTTAAGGACTCTGGCTCTAGAGTTAGGCAGCGTGGGTTCAAATCCTGCTTCTTCACTTACTATCTGTGTAACATCAGGTAAGTTACTAAACTTCCCTGTGCCTAAGTTTCCTAAGCTTTCAATAGGAACAATAATGGTATGTACATTATTGTGAGAAATGAATGGGGATATACATATTTATGGTATTTATATATGCATATATTGTTTATATGAATATATATATATATAAAGTGCACGCGCGCACACACACACACACACATACATGGCATTTAATACTGTGTCAGCAAAGGAAAAGGGACTACAAAGACAAATGGAGTTTGTAAGGTAGTCAGGGAAATACGAGGGAAAATAAAAAGTGTGGGAGAGGGGAAATGTTTAATATGGAATCAGGCGGTTTCAAGTTTCCAAGCCGGAAGACTTGTGTTATATGAGCACTACATTTAAATCTTTTCTCAGAGGGGTGTTTGCAAGTAGATAGTCCTTCTGGGTCTGAGGGCAGGAGAGCATCAGTTTCATCTATGCGTTCCTGTTGACATCATTCCACATATCGTTTTAGGGCTATGTGCTGACATTATTTAGGACTGTGTGCCGCAGCAAGCATCGTGCCTGGCCTCCAGAAGCTGTGCTGTTGTCATTAAAAGACATAAAATTTCATAAAAGAGGTGGGAAGTAAGAATCTGTTTAAATAAAAGAGGAGATATTACTTGATAGGATGGTGGGCAGAAACATCTCAGGCTTGTAGTGCAGCTCCAGAGACTGGATTAGGGAAGAGTGAGGCGAGAGGGTTTCCAACAGGTATGCCAAAATGAAAGCGGGGTGGGCTGAACCCACAGGGGACTGAAGGTCCTCAGAGAGCATGTGTGACAAGCTTCGAGATAGAAAGCAAAATGCTGGACTTCATCTAGGACAGCACTGGCTAATCAAAATAAAATTCCTGACACACATATGATTTTAAGTTTTCTAATAGCCACATTTTAAAAACTAAAAGGAAACAGGTAAAATTAAGTTTAACAGTGTATCTGGTTTAACCTCATGTATCCAAAAACATTGTCATAGCAATGTGTTTATCAATTTAAAAATTTAATGAGATATTTTACAGTCTTTGTTTGAAAATAATTTGCCCAAGGTTCTACATGTCCTCTTTTTTTTTTAAGTTTATTTATTTGTTTTGAGGGAGACAGAGAGCCCAGGCAGGGGAGGGGCAGAGAGAGAGGGAAACAGAGAATCCCAAGCAGGCTCTGTGCTGTCAGCGTGGAGCCCGATGCGGGGCTCGAACCCACAGGTTCATGGTCATGACCTGAGCCGAAACCAAGAGTCAAGACACTTAACCGACTGAGCCACCCAGGCGCCCTTACATTCCATTTTTAAATACTTAACCCTTGAAATCTGGTGCATATTTTAACACTTAGGGCACATCTAAATACTGACTAGTCAGTCTCATTTCAAATGCTGTGTAGCCACACATGGCTAGTGGTTACTGGATTAGATAGCATGGGTCTGGAATGCAATGGGAAAGAAATTCTTTAAGGGGAAAGAGAAGTGGTCCAGTGGTTCCTCAGTAAGAAGAATACTGTTGCTTAGAATGCGTTGACAGTTGCAATTAAGCAGGGTCCTCAGTGGAAGGGAATTTTACTGCATATGCATTTGAAGGTTTGTACCTGTGTGAAGAAAGTGGCAATCAGAAGCTTCAAAGATTTACCCATATCGCAGTCCAAGGGGATTTTAGCCTATATACCTTTCACACTTTTATTCCCTGGAAGGGAAATGGTTCCTTGTGCTTCAGGAAGAGAGCATTACTAAGGTGTTCATTCTGTTTCGCCCCCAGTCATTTTTAATCACTTTTGTTTCATTTTTGAATGTGGCATAAATCAGGTGCAAACTAAATAAATTACTGATCCTGTAAAAACTGATCTTTTAAAACTGCGTCCTGTCAAAGAGCTGCAAGGCACATTTTCTGGTGGGTGCTAGGGAAGGCAAGAAGGGGAGAGGCGTTTCCACATCTCATTACAGACATACAGTTACAGGCTGCTGGTGAGTGGATCAGCCGGTACATACCTTGGCTTCCATCCTTCCTCCCATCAGGACTTAACTTGCACTGAAAAGTCTTATCATACTTCTCTCAAAACATATTAATCACTGTGTGAATTCTAAAGACTCACATGGGTTGAAAACTTGGCATCCATACATCGTTATATGTGCTTATGGGGCTTTTACTCAAGTTGTTGAGATTGATTTACACTCTGTTGGTGGCTCCCGTACCCCAGACCTGCTGAAGCCAAAACTCTAGGGGTGGGACCTACCAATAGTTATATTTAACACCCTCTTGGGTGAATCTTAAGCAGAGAGCCCAGACTAGTCACTTTGGGAAATGTTGCTGAATACCCTTATAGGCAGTTCTGTAAAAAGTTTTCATGTAAAGAGTTCCTTCCCCCCACCCCTCTGTGCATGTGTGGATGTGTGTTAAACATCTCATTTACCTGTGGTTCTCCTTGGTTTCATTTATGTAAACTGCTTTTGTTCGTAATGAATAAAAGTGGAAGGACAGAAGTTCCCTGCAGAGCTCATTCTGTGGTTTGTGAGAATGATATGGGAAAGTATTATCTACAGCCAGAAAAAAAACATCTATTGTCCTACCGAGTGAGGTTACAGAAGCAAAAATCAATGCCAGAGGATGGGAGAGGAATGAGCGTTGGTTGTCACAGAGAGAAGGTAAATGGCTGTGATGGGTAAAAATGATTTAGAGGTGTTAGCCTGCCGCAACTGTATTAAAAAGAGAAATCTGAGGACTGCTGTGGAGACAGGCTACTTTGTGGGGAGCCCAGAATAGAGTGAGGAGCAAAGAGCTGGGGTGCATCCACAGCCTCCCTTTATGGCAGTAGAGAGGGAACAGCCATGAACTTGAAAATGAACACTTAATTTAAGAGACTGGAGTGGGGACATTGAGCAGCATTGGGGCCCGCAGAACAGCAGGGAGGAAACAAGGAACGAAGAATGTTTTCCCCCAGTAGATCCTTTAAAAAAGAAAGAAGAAGAAGAAGAAGAAAAGAATCCTTTCAAAATGGGAATAGAGCAGCAGGGAAAGTTAGGCTGGAGTAGAGAGGGGAGGCAGTAGAGTCTATAGGATTAAATAAAAGTAACAGAGCCGCTGAGAGGGTTGTTTCCATATGTTAACGATTTGTCCGTGGTATAAAACATTAAGATCACATTCAGGGTTAGACCATGGTTATGCCTGATTTCTCATCATCCGTAGAAATTCGGGGCTAGACCACTGTCATGGCTTATTTCTAACCATGGAGAGAATGTGTCTGAAGTAAAGCAAGCAAGGAGTAGAAGCACATTTTTATAGACTATGTTTTTATTGGGACTTTGTCACTGTAGCTAAATCAATCAATGGCAACATATAATGGTATGAAATGGTCGCAGTATCCCCAAATACCTGTGAATATAACTCCACCTTCCTTTTTGCAGTTGCATGACCACATTAGGGTTTCTTGCATGTGTTTTACTTAACTGCAGTGTCTTTTTGTAGTTATCAAAAGCAAGGAAGGACTAGGTGGTGACCACGCTGCAACTCTGTGCTGATTGTCATGCTTTTCCCTGCAGTCATCACTAAAGACTTATTTATTAGCGTAATCAAATCAGAACAGTGCACAAGATGGATAATATAGGTGAAAATCGACTATGCTCATTGTTACCTCGTAGGATTGCTGTGAATGCATAAGTTAATCCATGTATGCTTTAAAATGCCATTTGCTCCCACCTAAGTACTTTATTACAAATCAAATGTGTCATTGCCAATGAGCACATGACAAACTTTAAAGGGTCCCACATTTGTATAGTGATTTGATTAAAAAGACGTGTAGAATCTAAGCATGACCTTCAAACTAGAAAAAATAATCCTACTTTGTGCCCTGTTTAGAATGCAGCACGTCTACATTCTAGATTAGTGTGCCCTTCTGGAGAAAGGCAGAGAGTTTAGGGATATTAGGCCGTGACCCAATGAAGAGATTTCTTTAATATTATTGCTGGCATATTTACGTGGACAATGGTCCTGCCTCTCTTTGGGATAACAAGTGTTGTATCAGAATTGTGGAAAACCCACAAGGGTTGATAGTAGAAGGTCTTTCCCTCCCTCACATCATTTGGTGGTCCTTCCATTGGACATAAAGCCAGGCCGTCGGCTGGGTTGGTTACAATAGTTTCCTTACTCATAGAGTACTTGGTGCATGTCAGTCTTTGCTGCTACTAAGTAGCTTTAATCTTTTCTCCAGTGGCCCAAGGATGAGGAGGAGATAGAATGTGAGACACCTAAAGACCTGTTGCTCTGAGACATTGGGAGGAAACTTGGTCCCAAAGATCTTATGCAGAATATTCTTGCTACCATCTGCTAAAATTATTTTCCAGATTCATTAATAAGGAGACAATCCTTTTAAAAAATCCAGTCAGTTCCTCCCACATAAAATAACAAAACTCTCAATTTTGTTAAATCAACTGTAACTCACTTTATAATCTTGAACTCTTAATTCTGATTTTTTTCTTTTTTCTTTTCTTTTTTATTTGTAAACGGAATTCTTTTTTTAAATCACTCCCTAGAGGAGCATGCTATTTTTATGACTCACAATGTGGAACCTCTGTAAAGTGTTTAATCTTTCCTTCATTTGTGTTTTTGTCTAAATTTTTAAAATAAAGATTTGGTGTTTGTTTAAAGTACAGTAGCTGTTATTCTCCAACTAATTAAATGGGCTTAGAAGATTCTCCCTTAGGTAATAACATAACGTGTGTTCCGTTTTGATACCTCTCTCTTCCTCCTGCTTAACTGCAAAAGCTTCTCCTTCTGTGTGATCCCAGCCTGAAGGATGAGAAGGAAAAGAGCCTATACATTCTTCGTGCCTGTCAGTGGGCTTCTCCAGACATCTTTTTTTTTTTTTTTTAAGCTGAAAGGTAAATAACTCTTAAATGGCTTTCTTATCTTTGTCATGGGAAAGTGAATTACTTCTAAAATGAGCATCAGCATGAAAACTATTTCCTCTGTTTCTCCCCACCCCCCACCCCAGGCCCCATCCAGAGTTTTATCCAATTGTTTGTAAATTTTCAACAGCTTCATTAATCTACTTATTTAGCCAATGACCATCACATGTTTCCCTATAATGACTTAACTGTGTATTTTGTCTTAACTGTGACTTAAATTCCAATTTTGGGCTGTTAGTCTGTAGTAAGACTATAATATATGAGAATGAAATAAACTGATTTTGGATTATTTTGAGTTAAAAACAAATGGGATGTTTGTCTAAGCGTTTTTATACAATCAAAGTTTGCTCAGATAATCTTCTATTTTAAGTACACATTTTGAGGGGGTAGAGAATTGGGAACTCATACCATGTCTATTTTCAGTGGCTATTCAAGGCTTTTTGAGATAAGGCCTTGCTCTAAATTCAAGAAGTAAAGCAAAAGTTCGAAATGTTTGCTTTTTTATTTGGCTATCATACTTATTTTTTTATTTGGCTATCATACTTATTTTTTTATTTTTACTATTTTTTTTAAATATAATTTATTGTCAAGTTACCTAACATACAGTGTATACAGTGTGCTCTCGGTTTTGGGAGTAGGTTTCCATGATTATTTTAAATGATTTTTAGCTAAGCTCTAAGTAGTCTGCCACCAGTGAAAATAAAATCGTCTTATCAAGGGTGTTTCTTCTCATCTGCATCTATTAAAAAGAGCAGGTCCTGGGGCACCTAGGTGGCTCAATCGGTTAAGCGTTCGACTTTGGCTCAGGTCATGATCTTGCAGTTTGTGAGTTCAAGCCCCATGTCGGGCTCTGTGCTGACAGCTCAGAGCCTGGACGGATTCTGTGTCTCCCTCTCTCTCTGCCCCTCCCCTGCTCACTCTCTCTCTCTCTCTCAAAAATTAATAAATATTTAAAAAATATTTTTTAAAAAGAGCAGGTGCTTATCTCAAAAGGACTGGAATATTCCCTACATGACATGTACAATGGGGGAAGCTCTTCCTGTAGCGTGAGAAAACTTGAAAGTGTTGAGAAAGAAGCTGCTTAAGAAGTGAAAGCTCTAACTGTGAGCTGAACCTTAGAACCTCAAGCCATGCCCATGGGAAAGCTGCTTTTGAGTTGAGCATACAGTGGGAATCAAGCCTAATGAAATCTAAATTGTTGGGATTGTAGCACAGCTGAAAACTACGGTTATGGATATTCTAGAAGATTGTTTTTCCTTTTTGTGAAGCAAGAATAAAAATCATAAATTTCCTTACACAAACATAAATTCAAGACTGATAATGTAGGAAGTATCTTACCTGAGAGCCTTGACCAAAAATTGGTAAAATTGTTTAACATTCCTGGAAAATCGATTCAGTCTCAAAATATTCATGTTGGGTTGGTTAAAATAGCCTGTACTGCTTTTGCTTTGCAGTCAGGGCACAGCTGAGATTTAGTTTTGACATAATGAAGAAGTTTGCAGGATGATAAATAGAGCCGTATATTCTCTGGATGCAACATTGAATACTCTGTGCCAAGTTCCTTCAGAATAAAATTTTCCCATTTGGGGGTGATTGAATATTTTCTCCAGTAAAACTTTTTCGTGTACTTAAAAGGTTACGTACTTTCCTTTTGTAGCAAAAACCATTGAAAAGTAAACTGAATATCCTCAATTTGAGGTAATCAAAATCTATCTGGGATATTCATTTCTCTTTTTTATGTAAAGATGCAACACATCATGGTACAAGTCTCATTTGCAGATCTAATTCAGTGCTGCTAAATATTCAAAGGAAAACAGGCTTTTGAATGTAAGTTATCTATTTGTGCCCTTTTAAATTCTGAAAAGTAAATATATGTAAGAAGAAAGTATTGATTTTCTTTCTTTAGATGTTCTATAGTGGGAGCTGGTTGCAATTCTGACCCATTTTCATTCCGAAAGGACAGGCTAGCAGAGATGATCCCTTTTTGTGCACAGGCTTTCCAGGCTTTGTGGACACTGTCAAGGGAGAATGTAGTAACACATATCAACTCAGAGAAGATAAAGACAGGAGACCAGTGTTCCAGTTCAATGCTGTTGGCCCCAGATGAGTGAGTCAATGAAACTGCTATGGGTCTTGATTTCTTACCTGGAAATTAAGGGTATACCTCAAAGAGATCACAAGGCTTCTTCCAATAAGATGTTTTATGTTTTCAAAGGCATGTTGTCAATGCTTAAAAATGTGATCTTAGGAGGCTCCTGGGTGGCTCAGCTAAGCGTCCGACTTCGGCTCGGGTCATGATTTCATGGTTTGTGAGCTGAAGCCTCATGGCAGGCTCTGTGCTGACAGCTCTGAGTCTGGAGCCTCTTCAGATTCTGTGTCTCCTTCTGTCTCTGCCCCTTTCTCTCTCTCTCTCTCTCTCAAAAGTAAATAAACATTAAAAAAATGTTAATGTGATCATAGTACATATCCAGCAGTGGGATTTCTCTACTCCTTGAACATGCCAAGCTCTCTTCCTGTCTCAGGACGTGTGTACCTGATATCCCTTCTTCCTGGAATAACTAGCTTCTCTTCAACCTTCATACCTAGGTTCAGCTGTCATCTTAGAATCTTCCCTGGCTGCCTCATCTAGCATGGCCTCTGGTGTTTCTCTATTTCTCATTACCCTATTTATCTTTGCACTAGTCTTATGTTGCAACTAGTCATCAATTTGATTTGCTTGTGTACTCATTAACTGTTTGTTCATCTCTACTGGAATGTAGGCTTCTAAAAGCAAAGCACCTTCTTTCTCTGTTCACTGATCCATGTATGCACTGTCTGGAACAGCGTTGGCATAAAGTAGGTGCTCAATAAATACTTAGTGAATGATTATAGTTTAAGAGTTGACACTACATATATATTTTTAAATTTTTGTGTTTGGAAAAATAAAACAAACAAAAACACTAAGACTGACTTTTGAGCCAGACTACACACAAGAGCAGTTCACATACTTTATGGAATTCACATATTTCTTTGGCTACATAATCTGGGCATTTTATATAGCCTAAGCTGTTCTTTCTTCAATGCTTAACTTGTGGTTTATTGTTTTCTGCCACAGAGAATTAGAAATTATATTCATATATTCATTCAGTGCCAGTGAATTTTCCAGGACCTCTGTACCAGCTGCTCCTTTAGTAATCCTGCCATGGAGAAGTTGTCATCTGGATTCAGGATAGTTGAACCTCTCTCAGTCCTGTCCATTCTCCTCTGCCAAAGCTTAACCAATCTTTCTTCCAGTCCAACACATGGATGATCCCCACCCACTAGGCTAGAAATAGAACTCACTCTCCTGGGTGACCTGTGGATTGGTGGGCATGATGCGGGTGACAGGTGGGTTGCATGAAGACAACCTGGACACTCCTTAAGGAAATGTTTTTAGTGCATGCAATCTTATTTTTACCTACACAACTTAATGAGGCTAGTTTGCAGGAGCAGGGGAGAGGGGCTGGCGTTGTTGTGTGTGTGTGTGTGTGTGTGTGTGTGTGTGTGCGCACGCGTGCGCGTTTAATGAATAATGCCAGTTGGAGTAAGCAGAGCCTGTTGAATTCCTCAAGGTAGCTCTTTTGGTTAGTTCACTAATTGGCCTCTTAATGAAATAAAAGGCATAGAAATCTCTTTCTTATCAAGATTTATTATGGATCTTAAGCTTTATCTCTTTCAGAGACAACCAGGATTAATAGAATAGTAGAGTCAAGTAGGGCTCTGACTTCTTTTCAAAACGAAAATAATGCATGGCTTACAAAAGTAATATTTTCTAGTCTCTTCTGGAAGAAAGAGATTTTATTAAGAAGATGTTCGTTTCTGCTTCTGAGGCAATGATTTTGGGATAATTTTTGGATTTTTGCTGATGTTTAGTCCTAAAGAATTTCAAATTAGCATTTGTATTTCCTTGTTATATACTGAAAACTTAAGTAGATTATTTATTTGATTTCCTTTTGATTATTTATTGATTTCGTGTACTAAAAAAGGGAAACTATTAACTTAAAAAGAAAAAGAAGTGACCCTGAGATTTATCCTCAGGTTAAAGAATCAGTATAAAGAACGCTTCCTGTACATTTTGATTTCCCAGAGTGTGAGAAAACTGTCCCTGTTCAGATGCTTGCCAAGTTCTGAGAGAACATTTAAGAGTGTTTTTTGGGTAGCACAGGGAGATAGTCAGGGTCTTGTATGCGGGTGTTCCAGGTTTCAAACTGTAACAAGGGAATGGAAGAAAAGAGAGAAGCATTCCCAAATCAAACATAACTCTCAGGAAATGAGCCAGAACACCTGTGAGAGGTCGGGGGTCAGAAAATACAAATGCAGGGTTCGATATTTTGATCACATTACACAAAAGAAAATGGTCATTGATAGCGGACAGAAGAAAATCTGGAATTTTGTGGAGAAGTTAGGAACTAAGGGTTCTATCATTCTAAAACTCCTTTCTCCCATGACTCTATGATGTTTCAGAAAATATTTTGTGAATTGACACTGAAACTTTCCGGTGGTCTCTTGTTGCTTAAGCATCAGATTGAGGAGTTATTTATCTCTTTTCTCTTAACTCCCAGAGGTTCACTTCTGGGAACCTTCTAAGCTGGATTCTTTGGCCAGTTCTTACAAGGCTCAGGAGGGGGGGTGGTGTCCAGCAGTCAGAGATGGAGAGACATCACAGCCCTGAATCACAGCAGTTCACTTCTGTGGAGAGAAAAGCGGTTTGCAAATGTTACTTCATGGGACCTCCTAGGGAAAAGAGGGTGTTTTTTCCATCTCATTTCCCTGTTCCAAATTCTCTGAAATGTGCTTGATTTTTGCCAGGTGTCAAATTATAACCCTCCTTGTCAACCACAAATGACTAATGATCAGCCTAATGACTATGCAAAGTTTGAAACTCACATTTACATCTTAACTTACTGGCTACATTGTGTTTTCATAAATTGTGAAAAAAAATTTCCTGAAAAAGCCAATAAAAACAAAGTTTTAGAGTCTTAATTGCAATGCTCACTTGCAGTTGTTGACCCCGTAGGTGCTCGAGGAGAAACAAAATGGGAGCTGTGGCCAGCCCATCTTCAGGCCCGCTCCGGCCAGCCGAGCAAATGACGCCAGTGCCCCTCTCCTGGGGAGAGTTAAGTGATGTCAGCACCGCTGGGCAGAGCAATATTTGACCCTTAAATGGCTTCATATACAAGCAGCTGTTTTCCTCTTTCCTCCATTCCCTGAAGGAAGCTGGAGGGCTGAAATATCTGATACTCTTTTTTTATCCCCCTAGATAAAATATATTTAATCGAATGATGACCACTTTGCTCACTGGCCATTTGCTGTTAAGCAGTTATGCTCAAAAAGCCTGCGCATAATTTTCTTTTCATTATAATATGTGTAAAAAGGAGCAAGGTCTCAGCGAGTTTTCTCCATATTTACGCCGGGCCCCCAATGTGTGCCTTGAGAGCTCATAAAAACAAATCTGCCTCTCAGCCGGGCAGTCGGTAATGGGATCTGGAGCCTCTGTCTGCAAGGTCACCTGTTTAAATAGAGACTCCCGTGGTGCTGCCTGAAAGGTGTTTCCATCTGAGGGCCTCTGGCTAGCTCAGTGTCTTTAGGAAGTGAGCTTCCAGTGCTGGTGCAGCGTTGGCTGTCCAGAAGAGTCTCCCTATTGCTCATCTCCACTACAGCTAATGATAAGAAATCTGGAGACCCAGCCCCAGGCAGATCCAGACTCCAGGCATAAGACAAAGCACGCTTTAGACTTTAAATACAAAGAATTTCCTTCCAAAATTAAAATAGAACGGTATTCCATTTGGCTATTGGAGTGCACTATAGAGTTATCAAACAGTGGTACATTCAGCAAGATCCCGTGGAAACATGAGGGCTGTAAAAATCATCGTGTGAAAAGATGCCAGGAGTTGTTCATAGGAATTAAATGTCCTTTTGCACCGGCAGCAAGCTTTCTTGGACAGCACAGTGGACAAGCCTACTCCAAATTACACACACACACAGAAGTAAGCCAAATATTTGTGACTCTCATTTGTTCTTTCCATCTGAGTTCATATTTTCTGTGTGCCCAGCTTCTAATCTCCATAGATCTGTCCCCTTCCTGTCCCTCTACCTCACAATTAACCCCAATTCCTGCCTCCTTCAGATTCTAGCTGAATTCACTCAATGAACATCTCTGTGTGCCCACCTCTGCGGTATCAGCAATGTGCCAGGGTGTGGGGATCCCGGGGATTCCACATGTCGGTCACTCTCTATGCCCATCTAGCACAGCCCTACCTAGCTGCAGATCTCTTCAGAGCCGTGCCAATGCCCCTCTCGTCGCTGGCCTCTCCCAATTGAAGGAGGGGGGTGGTACCTTGGCTTTGGCATTTCAGCGAAGTTGTCCCTGCCAGTGCCCACTACCAGAATTAGCAATCTCCAAAATCTGCCCCACCCCCATTTCCTACAAACCATGTCTGAACAACCAGGACTCAAGCCTTCACTTGAGATCCAGATCAGGACTGGCCTGACTGCTTTAGAATCAAAGAATGAAGTCAGGGTAGAAACAATATACAGAAGGACAGCTCAAGAGAGAGAGAGCAAACAAAGACGGCAGTTCCTGGTTAGGGTCATAAAGCTCCTACTTCCTTTACAGACCAACAATAAACAGAGTCAGTCACCAATCAGTAAACATTCCTCACCACACGAGGGAAGATTTGTGTTCAAAGACAGCAGATTGGATGGCGATTTCCCCACCCTGCCTTTTCCTTCCCCCAACTTAATAGGGATCCTAAAGAAACAGCTTTCTTTGTAAGGTTAGCCAGGGGTTCTCAACGTTGGCTCTGTTGACACTTTGGGTTGGTTAATTCCTTGTTGTGGGGGGGTCTCTCCTAAGCATCGTAGAATGTTTAGTAGCCAATAGCCTCTACTCACAAGATGCCAGTAGCATCTTCCTCCCAGTGTGACAACCCAAAATGTCTTCAGACATCACCCAATATTCTTTGGGGGACAAAATCACTCTCCACTCCCGTTGAGAACCACTGGGTTAAACAAAAGAGCAAATCCATTGGTCTGATGTCTAATAGACATAAATATTGATATGTCACATGTAATGTCACATATACCAGTGTCATATGCAAATTTCACATATACCAGTGAGACACCAGAGACATAGTACTGTGTTCAGGTTGCTGCTGTGCAGATGGCGAGATCTGTGATTCTCAAACTTCCGTATGTGTCAGAATCACCTGGATGGCTGGTTAAAACACAGATGGCTAGGCCTCACCCCAGAGTTCCTGATTCGGCCAGTCTGGCTGTGAGCCAATAATTGACATTTCTGACAAGGTGATGCTGATTCCTGCAGTGGTTCCTGAAAACCGCTGGGCTGGACTTTTCTGGATTGGCACTTGACCTACCAGTGGTGAGGTAATCACAGATGAGGAAGCTGTATTGTTTTAAGCCTTCTCTGTGTCTGTATCTTCCTCTTCATCACCCACTGCCCAGTGTCATTTGGCCTCTTTTTCCCAGGACCTCCTTGAGGGTGTGTCCTCCTTTGTTCTCCTTGGAAAATGTTCCAAACTTTTCCCAACTACTTGGCACCACTAGAATTTTCTGTCTGGCGTTTGCTCCTCGGGTTCATTTCCTGCTCCTGAATTAACTCATGCCTAAATGTCAGGAAATACTAATGGGCACCCAACTTCTGGGTGCTTGTTAATCCTCCTCAGGTTTCACAAAGCAAACTACCAAACTGTGGCATACCGAAGAGGTGGCTTGCTCAGCAGGGAAGAACATATTTGATCACTGACATTGTTCATAGTTGCCGGGGCATGGGGATAATAAAAATTATGTCAAAGCTTATTATTTTTAAAAAGTTCTGTACGGACAATGCACCCCCCTATTGTCTGCACCTTGGGCAAACTGCTACCATTACTCCCCCGTGGTAGTTTCCAGAGATGGCAGAATTTCCCCTCCTTGCACCATGCCCAAGAAAAGACACCAATTATTCTCCTACACTGCAGTTTTCTGTACACTGTAGGTGTCTTAGGAAGTGCTTAACTGAATTCTGTGACCATCTGTGGCTCCACTTTGTGGATGAGGTTAAGTCCAGGCTCCTTTGCACCAATGTAAGAAGTCTTTCTCAGAGGACCCCAACCTACCTTTTTCAGAATCTGCTGTATCTGCTGACTTTGATGCAAATACATTCTAGCTGTGCCAGATTATTATTTCCCAAACATGACCTGTAACTATGCCTAATAGTGATAATAGTAATAAAAATTATTAACAACTATCTTATCGACATTTACTGTGTGTTGTGTATAATTCTTGACCATGTTGTCTGTTTTAATCTTTCAAAATCCCACAATAGAAACACTATTATCCCCATTTTACAGATGAAGAACTTGGAACTTAGGGCAAGAAAGGAGTTAAGGAGCGAGCCAGGATTTGAACCCAGGCAGTCTGACTCTTTACATTGGACCTGTCTGGATTGGTACTTGACCTACCAGTAGAGGGTAGCTATAGATGAGAAAGCTAAATTGTGTTAACCCTGATTTCTTCCATCTTTAATTTTCTGTGTTAGGCACTGTAGACACTATTTATATTTGTAATGATTACTCTCCCCCAGCTTCTCATTGGCGGGACTTTCTTTCAAGACTCAACTCAAACATAACTTCTGTGAATACTCTTCTACATCTGTAGATGGAAAGACACTGGATGAAATTGTGCATGTGTGTGTGTGCAAGCATGTGCATGCGTCACACGCATGTGTGTGTCTATAATGTGTATAATATGTGTTTCAAATAATAATATCGTTAGATTTTTATAGTCTTCTCTGTCAAAACATGAGATCATCTCACATTTGTATTTGTACTCAGAGCATATAGCACGATGCCTGGTACCAAAGAGATATTATCTAAGTGTTAACTGAAAGAATAAGTAAATAAAGGACTAATATATCCCAACTTTAAATATTGCTTTAAACGTACACAGGCCACATCAGACTACCAGTTGTCAAACCTGAGTTGAAATGAACACTTCAACATATACTTCTGGTTTCTATAATTTAAAAGATTTTCACCCTACCTACTTTTGTAAAAAAAAACAAGAAAAGAAAAAAAAGACAATATATGGACTGTGCTCTCTAATCCAAGTGGAACAAAAGCACTAGATGCATAATACAGCAGTGTTTGTTGGAGGGTCTCAGAGGACACCTAAGGCCTCTGAAAAATAGGGTGTTGGCTGATGAAAGTCCCAGGGATCAGACCATTAAAAAGCTGTGGCATTTGTCACTGGTCCAGCAGAACCAAGGGTAGCCACGCTGGAGCAACCACAGCCATCAGAGTGCATTTCCCCCATAACCAATTATTCAGTGGAGTAAGCGTGTGTTTGCATGTCCGATGAGTGGAGGAGGGGCTTCTTGGGAGCAAGATGGCACTTCTGTGCTGAGAAGGCTTCAATCTGCTGTGAAGTGCTTTATTTGAGGGCGCCTGGGTGGTTCATTTGGTTAAGCATCCAACTTCGACTTGGGCTCAGATCATGTTCTCACAGTTCGGCTCAGGTCATGATCTCACGGTTTGTGAGTTTGAGCCCCGCATCTGACTCTGCAAGGTCAGCGCACAGAGACTGCTTCGAATCCTCACTCTCTCTCTCTCTCTCTCTCTCTCTCTCTCAAAAATAAATAAACATTAAAAAATGCTTTATTGGAGTACAACATTGACTCAGACAGCTTTGCAGATTTTGCAACTTTAGCATTGTCCTTGGGAGATTTTAATGGAAGCAGAACCCTGCCAAAACATTTATCTGGACTGTGATTTGTATCTTATCATTATAGTTTTCAAAGGAATAATTTAATTATACGATTTCCCCTTGAACAATTGTTGTTTTGGTTGTAGTGCCAAATTCTTTTGTAGTATTCTATTTTATTTTGGCTACCAAGACGATCTTACAGTATAAGTACTTTGCTGCACTCCCGGTTTCACAATAAGAATGTCACGATTTATTACCAGGGATATATGTTCTAACAGATTTACCATTTTCCTTTTTCGGTGCATGGAGGCAATTTGATCCTATTTCATGTTTATGATATTCATTATATTTAAATTCAGTATATTTGGTTTCCATGTAAAATTTTAGCAGTGTTTCCTGTATGGTTTTTTAATATATATATTTAAAGCTGAGTATGGTTAGCTGTGTGTTTGTCTTGGAAATATTAGAGCGACAATTTTCTTATCCAGAATTTCATGTATTATGCTAACACGTAATGGTATACTCCTAAAGAATACTGTGATCATACTGTAAACACACAAACCAAAAAGCCATAGGAATTTGTTTCTGTGAAGGTATGCTTCCATTTGTGTAAGTTCTTATACTCTTGTGACAATTACATTTTTCATGTAATATATGAATTTTTAGCCCTCTAAGTGAGTCCAGTTCAGTTACATAATGCTAGGAACTCTAATTGTACTTTCAGCTGTTATAGCTACATAATGCACAGGAATTACATTGACATTTTAATATGCTGTCACTTTAAGATACACCATGAAGTGTGAACAGAGCACAGGGCACTTGAAGCAGGTGTGTCTAATTGTTAGGGGTAGGTTTTTTTGTTTCTTTTTTTTTTCCTTTTTTTTTCTGAAATACCAATGGTATAGTTAAGAAAAGGTGTAGAATCTAGGAAGAGTGTTTCAAAGCTGATACAGACTAACCAGGTTCACTTTTGCTAGCTGGTAGAAACAGATTGGACTTTATCATTGTTTTTATTGTTGTTCTGGGCCGTAGGTGATTTTGGTTGGTAGGTCCTTCCTTCTCCTGCAGTGCGTGAAAGGATACATAGCATGCTCATTTGGATAGCAGTGACTGTGTTTCCAATACTTTTTGGCTTTGACTTAAGGTCTGCAACTGCAAAAATAATCATGTTTTGAGGGAGGTAGATCCATTTTATTATCTAAAAAATATGTAACTGTTTTCACTAACTCTTCCAAATGTTTAATATGCTTGGTATCCTTCCAGAGTACCGGGTTCATTATTTGGGAATTAGGAAAACCTCCTTAAAGTAGCTGATCTATCCCAGGAAAAGACTTTGTTTTTGGACGTGGTCACCAGCTTGGCAAGCAGGCAAGCAAACTAGTATATATAAAGCAACCCTTCGTAAGGTTTCGGGGATTAACAACTCAGAGAAGACTCTTAGCTGCTCATTTGGAGAACACACGTTAAAATGTAAGTCTCTTTTTTTTTTTATAGGAAACACAACATTTTGAATACAAGATATTGTGCCATTGAGAGTAATAATTTCCATAGTTTTTCTAGTCCCTATTTTTTTTCTAGTTTGTCAGTTTATTTTATAATCAGCCACGTTCAACTGATTGATTCTCCTGATACCCAGGTACAGCATTTTGTTACCCAGAAAGTTATACTTTTCGTAAAAAATAGCCTTCCTTATCCCAAGCTAACAGGTGTCCCTGCTCCTTAAAAAGACATGGTTTAGAGCTATCGAATATTCCAAGGTAACTGTCCTTTCTGCATTCTAAAATTTTTGCTGCTTGACTATAGAAACTCATGGGTATCAACTTGTTAGTCAGGCTCTAGTTAAGGTAAAAGGAATTCTGATCAAGTTTGCTCAGAATTGTCTCCAGCTGTGCGGGTTTCCGTCCTTGGTTGAACAGAAGCTGACCAAACTCTCCCTTAATTGCTTGCCTCTTTTTCTTCAGCCACTGAAATTAGGTGTGATTGGGCCATAACAAATCATGTGACACATATGGCTCCCAGGTTATCTTACATACTTTATTTTGTGCATAGAAAAGACTAAGTTTAATAAACTATTAATGACTCCAACATCTGTTAGCTTGTTCACAATCAGAATATTTTCCTTTAAATAGAGACACCAAGCAATCCCTGCACAGAGCATATGCATATTGTATCTCTTATTTGAAGAGGAATGTAGAATGCCATAATCTTTAATCACTGTTTCCACCACTAACATTTTTAGTAGGGGGAAAGGATAGGTAGAAAACAGGATTCTCTGACACCTGCCATGGTCCCTGTATTATGCATTAAGTCTGAATTTCTAGTAGTGAATGAAGGAGTCCCATGGAGCATAATCAAGACCAAAATATTGCTTCCTAAATAGATGCAGAATCCCTGCTCTCTTTTTTGGCTGAATGGTGCTAAAATCCATTCAGAGATGCTGGTAGGCTTTTGTGCCCTATACTATAGCTCTATTAGATGCCTGGAGAGTGCAGGTCATATGGAGAAAATAATATGTTATAACAAAGCAATGCACTATCAGTCAATTTTCCAGGATGGTTAGGAGGTACCATGGTGAACATCATTTCTGAAGGATTGGGAGGAAAAAGGTGGTCAAATCTGAGTTCTGACTGAGTAGCTCTCTGTGATTATAAGCTTTTTTCTTAACAGGGACTGCAGGCAGGACTTTTCTTTCAAATTTTTCTACTGCTTTCTGGAGCCAGCAAGCTAAAGTGTGGAAAGAATTTCAGTTTTTGAGCAAGACAGGCCTGGGTTTGAATCTTGACTGTATGACTTAGTAACAGCGTGACTTGACCAATTACTTAACTGATCCATATTTTTCTAATCTGTAAAATAGAGGTCGTGATACCCAACTAATGGGACAGTTGTATTAACTATCATATACGTAAAATGCCATGATATTTCTGGCAAGGAGTCAGCCCTTGGTAGCAATTGCTAGTTCTTTGCAAATATGGGTTGGTGTGATTAGAAGCACTCATGAATATCTTGTTTTCTTTCTGAGCCACAGAGTCAGGATAACGTCTGTTTGGATTAAGTTTAGGCCTTTCCCATCTTTGGGGCTCTCAGGATAAAGCCCACAGTCTTCAGCTCTCACAGGGCTGTCACATCTGGCCCCCTGCATGCTTTATCTTCCTCCTCTTCTATCATTCTTCCTCCTTAACTCTGTGCCGCAAACACCACTCTCTTGTTTCCTTCTGCCTTTGCCCATGCTGGTTCTTCTGTCTGGAATAGTCTCTCTCCACCTCATTCCTTCTCCTCTTCCCCTGGGCTAACACCTTATCCTTTAGGTATTTGTTTATCCATCACTTCCCCTGGAAGGCCTTCTCCCCTTCCTATGCTAGGGTCAGGTACCCACCTGCTACTGTGCACCATCCACTAACTTTCCCTGATCACAGCACTTCGTGCATAAAGTATTGCTGATTACCTGTTTACCTGTACCCACACGAGACTGAAACTTCTGTGGCTGTAAGAGCCATTTGTCATTCACTTGACCCCCAAAGACTGGCACATAGCTAGAGAACAATAACGATTCGGACTACTTAATTGGTAGTTTAATTAAACAGTGAAGTAACAAGTAACTGAAAGTAAGTAAAATAAGTTCAACTTTTTAAAAAGTCTAAGCCTTTGATTCTAAAATATTAACTGAACATGATAATAGATCCTAACATGTCTGGCATGCATTTAGCGGGAAATAAGCTCTGGATAACTGACTTTCAAGATTCACCAGAGATAAAGATTCTCTCAAATAGTAGCATAGCCCAAAGCTTTGGAAATGCCATTTCTACCTTATTTTACTTTGCATCACTTAGAGTTATTAGCTGAGTTTTTGAATATGATAGGCAATCCAGAGACTTTATTTCACTGGACTTATATGAAAAGAACCAAGTTCTTACTTCTCATTTTAGAATGGTATTTGGTAGGGGGCGCCTGGGTGGCTCAGTCGGTTAAGTGTCTGACTTCGGCTCAGGTCATGATCTCACGGTCCATGAATTCGACCCCCGTGTCGGGCTTTGCGCTGACAGCTCAGAGCCTGGAGCTTGCTTCGGATTCTGTGTTTCCCTCTGTCTCTGCTCCTTCCCCACTCCCACTTCTCTCTCTCTCCCTCACTCACTCACTCAAAAATAAATAAACATTTAAAAAGTATAAAAAAAAAAAAAGGAATGGTATTGGTAAAATAATTTATGTCAACTGGACTGATTATTTTGAATTATTCTCAGACTAGTAGTGATAGTTTTTGCTTATAATGAAAGGTAAATATATAAGCCCTTTTCATCACTATTTCCTTAATATCCAATTTCTTGAATCAAGGTGTCACATTTGAATTACACATTTCAAAAATGTGTAATTCATCCCCCCGCTGTCCAAAAGAGCCATGCTTTAAAAATGAAAGGACTCATTATGTCAGTGTCTCATAAATGTATTCCGCATGGTCCTCTCCATATGAAATGAAAGGGGAACAAATACATATGAGCAGATGAAGACAGGGAAGGAATGAGAACTATCTGGGGATGTACCTGAATAGTCCAAAGCAAACTCAAATTCTCATACTTGATCTTTGAAATTTATTTTATTTTATTTTTATTTTTATTATTTTTTTTAAATTATTTTAATCTTACATTACATGTCATGCTATATCAATTTTTGTATTTATCCCAAATCTTAGAATAAATTAGAAGCTCCAAGATTATTCACCATGTTAATTTTACAACTTTGAAAATCCCCTGCCTTTCTTAGTTGGAAAAGCACAAAATTAAGAGAATATTCTAGGCCTGAACTAACAGTGAGAGAGACAAAAAGTCAGAATTCGATCAAATTACAAAGAGGCCCCTCAAAACCCAAACTTAAACAGAAACCAGAGTGGATTTGAGCACATGAGATTCCAGACAGCCTGATTCAATTCAATTTCACAACTGTTTATTGGTCTCTTAATATGTGAAAATGAAATGAGATTTCACTTGAACCAACCATACCCTGATCAACCATTAAGGAAGTCATTACCAAAATAAGAAATGTAATTTGACATATATCACTGATTTCTTGAGCAAAGGACTGATATTGATTCCATTCACAGGTATCTTTTATAAGAAAGAGAAATCTGTTGACTATTTGGAAATAAGAATGGCTTTACTGCATTTCTACCAAGAGTAGATGAGACCCTGTTCTGGGCCAAGTTCTGCTTTGGGGAATTGCATTCCATAAACCTAAATACTGCTAGGAGTTCCCTGGAGACTCTGCATCCTCCCTCTCATTCTGTCCCCAATGCAGAGTGCTGCTGACAGCTGTTGGACAGCCAAGGCAATTCACCTCCAGAGTTGCATAATTTGGAAAGTGCTTTGGGATCCATTTGGTTGAAAGGTTGTTAATTATGATGATTTATGACAGTGGAAACGAATCTGGGCCTTGACAGTATGGAGAATATACTTAATGCCTAATTCCTTTGCTTGTCCCACTGGAAAGTCCCTAAATACAGGGGAAAAAATTCTAATCTTATTGTGCCTTATGAATAGGGTCCACAGTTGTGTAAAACAGAATATTATTGACCCTTTGAGGTGAGGTGATAACTTAAAAAGGGGAACATCTGGGAGTTGATGGGTAATATTTAGCAACACTATGTGATTATTTCAATTCATGGTGTATTTGTCCACTTGGTTTTCTCTACCTAGTCATCAAATTAGACATCCTGACTCTTCCCTCTCTCTTACTGCACATAGCCAATGATCATCATACCCTTTTGTGTCTGCCTTGGAAATGTCTCTTAAATCTGTTTTCCTGCCCCCCACTGCCCTTGCCCTAATTCAGCCTTTATCACCAATTCCCAAGGGCCTGCCTTCCATTCTTGGTCCCTATTCAAACCTAAGTGTCTACTGCTCCCAGCGTTATCTTCCTGAAACAATAAATGAAACAAAGCAAAAATGTAGGTGTTTCACTCACCTCCACGTCTGAAAATGTCCTATAAAAATCATCTAACCTCCTTTGCAAAGCCACAGACAGGTCTTCTTTTGGCTTCAGTCTTTTCCACCTCATATAAGTTTACCCCTGCGTACCCTCTGCTACCACCACAGTGACCTTCTCACCTTTTCTTCAAACATCCCATGCTCTTCTCAAATTCTGTGAGCCTTTGAACAGAGAAATCCACCTCCTGGAGGGTCCTCTCTTACCTTCTTTGCCTGGCAAACATCTACTCATCTTTCAGTGCTTTTGAAATGTCACTTCCTATGCCCAGTTCTCCCAGGCAGAGTCAAGTAATAGTGGCATTTATCACAATGTGTGACGTTCTTCTGTTTTCATATCTATTTTGCCTACTAGATTGTAATTTACAAAGATAGGGACTAAGTCTTATTCATTTTAGTCTTTTCAGTAGACAAAGTAGGTACCAATAAATGAACAAATGAATGCTAGGGCCAATAACTACCAAATAACCTGGGTTTAGGTTGCAGACATTGTAAAAAAATGCAGTAATCTACTGATGGCTGAATGTTTTGATGGAATTATCAGATTCACCTAAAAAAATTCTAAACATCAATGTATTCATCCATGCATCTATTCATTCATTCACTTCCTAATGTTAGGGTATACAAATCTAAATTCCTTAACCAAAATTCTTGTGCACTGTTGGTAGGAATGGTAAAATGGTAAAGCCACTATGGAAAACAGTATGGGGCTCCTCAAAAAAATAAAAAAAGAACTACCATATGATCTACCAATCCCTTTTATATATTCAAAAGAATTGAAATCAGGATCTCAAAGAGATATCAGCACTCCCATGTTCATTGCAACACCATTCGCAATAGCTAAGATACGGAAACAACCCAAATGACCACAAACAGATGAATGGATAAAGAAAATGTGTTTTACATATATATGTATGTATATATGCATACATATATATATAAATAATATAAATATTTATATTATATATTACATATACTACAATTATATATACAATATAATATATTATATGTAATATATAAATAAATATGTTATATGTAATATATAATATAAACATATATTATATATAATATATTATATACAATATAAACATATATTAATATATGTATTTATATTATATTATTTATTATTATTTATATTATATAAGATATATAAATTAATATTTATATTATATAACATATAAGTACATATTTAGTAATATAAATAATATTACATATAATATAAATATAAAAAGAAGGCAATCCTGCCATTTACTACAACATGGATGAACCTGAACAATATGCTAAGTGAAATAAGCCAGTCACAAAAGAATAAATACTGCGTGATTCCATTTATAGGAGGTATCTAAAATAGCTAAAACCATCAAATTCATAGAAGCAGAGACTATAATAGTGGTTGTCAAGGGCTAGGGGCTGGAAGAAATGGGAGTTTTTGTTCAATGGACATAAAGCTTCCGTTATCAATGGACGTAAAGCTCTAGATGAATTAGAGCTGGAGAGCTGCTATATAACATTGTGCCTATAGTTAACAGTATGGTATTGTGCATTTCAAAAATTGTTAAGTGGGTAAATTTCAGATTTAGTGTTCTTACCTAAAAACAAAAACAAAAGGACACAAGGAAACTCTAGAAAGTGTTGAGATTTGTCTGTTACTTTGCTTGTGCTGATGGTATCATGGGTTTTACATATGTCCAAACTCATCAAATTGTACACATTAAATATGTACAGCTCTTTGTATATCAATTATACCTCAATAAAATTGTTTTTTAAAAAGCTCCTGAAGACAGGTGTTTCAAAATTCAGAAATTCTTATATTTTATAATACGGTGCACCATGTGCATGACAAACACCCCAGTAGGGTCTGGGACAGCATTCCATAATCAAATGTAATACTTCTGCAACTAAGCACATGCACATTCACACTAAATGTAATGAAAACTACAGATAACTTCATTCTTTTCAGGGAAGACTTTGCCATCAAATGAGTTTGCCACAAACTTAAGGGAAAATCGTGGTTTGGGGATGTTTCGAGCATTTGGATTTGGGAACTGCGGAAAGGGATTAGGGCCTGTAAATGGATTAGCCTATTTGTTTATTGTTAATCTCTCTCCCTAGAATGTAAACTCACTGGAGCCACAGACTTTCTCCTGCTCACTCCTGTATCGCTAGCATTAGAACTGCGTCTGACATTTAGGATGTACTCAATAACCTTTGTTGAGTGAGCGAATGGATGGATAGATGGATACATGAATTAAACAAAAGTTTGGCTTGCTGTGGAGATAATCTGAATAACAGAGACTATTACGTGTTTCTAAGCATTATTTTTTTTTCATAGACTCTAAGTTCTTATGGGTCAGGGTACTTTGTTTTGATCATGTTGTGCTCTCTGATGCTTTGTATAGAGTTAGTGCTGTCTACATAAAAGGAATTATAAATTCCTTTCACAATTAGAAAGTAGTAGTTTGCATTTTTTGAGAAAATTTAAATTCCTTCTAGAACATTGCAAAGCAGAGTAATGTGGTTTAAGGGTTTAAAAGTAAACACGATCAGTCACTCTTCACTGGAGCCCTGGGTATAAAGGAGCAAATAAATATTCTAATCACCATGTTTTAGAAATATATTGCCTTATACTCCAGTTTACTATCCATGTCCCGTGCTGAACTATAAACTTTTATTTCCCTCAAACAAACCCCCAAACATTTATCACATTAAAAATGAATCATCTGTTATGCTCCAACCATAAACTGAATAATAAACAGAGGCAGGAATTATGATCTCTGGAAAACTGGAGAAGCGCCGGCGTGTGATCACAATATTCCGCCCCATAAATCTTCAAATCCATATTTACATTGAATTCCCAGACTTGCCTGTCAAGAGAATGTCTAAAATCGCAGCTAATTGTTTTACAAGAATAAGTGAAAGCCTTATTTACTGAAAGAGGAGTTGGAGGCAAATAAGATAATTTGGCCACCAAGTGGATTATATTCTTCTATTGAGGTTTTATTTAAAATAATTCAGTGTGAGGCTCTTTTAAATGCGGAAAAGTTCTCTGCATTCCTGAAAATCCCAGTGCCTCATATATGGCTTGGCACCTTTTAGACTTCTGCTGTGTGCAAGCTAGAACATTTTTAGACTATGGTTTGACTTATGGCATATCTGAGTCCATGTAGTAGGTAACTGGAATATAATCTCTACTATATTTTAAAATGAATCTCAAGGATATAAGGTGCGTATCTGTGTTCATGAAAGTAGCGTTTGATCTTTGCATTTTTCTATGTGGTTTTTTCATACATTCTGACAATGATACATAGTTTTTTTCAGAAAGCCATCCATCTCTGTGTTGCTACTCAAAGCAATCAGGATGGGCATATTTTAAAATTAATAAAAACAAATCCATGCTTGATTCTCTGGGAGATGTAGGTTTTTCCAGGGTCAGTTTTAGTTACATTGTTAGCCTGCCTTACATGCATATGCCCCTAGGAAGGTGGAGAAGGTACTTTGCAGGCTGGCTTTCTGCAACGTTACGTGATTGCAATAGGTCAAATCTGACATGGCGTTGAAAGAAAGTTCCTTTGGCAGATAATGAATGAAATGCAGCACAAAGCATGCCATCACCTAATAAAAACATCAGCTTGTGAGAAATGTTTACTGCCCTTTTCAAAAACTTCCCCTTGGATTTGGGCATATGGAATATTACATTTCATGTGCAACTCTGGCTTCCCATGCAGCCTTTGAGTACTTGCTGTGTCCCAGCTAAAGAGGAGATTCTGTAAGGAAACTATTAGCCGTTGGCCAGTCTCACAGGCTCATGATTCAAAATGACCAGCATTCATTAAACTTTATTACTGAGCTGCATGAAGTTTCTTTGGATTAGGAGGCGGCATGACCCTGTGTCCAGATTTTTGAATGGTGCTGAAGCTTTTCATTAACCTGGAAGCCTTCTATTTACATGGTTCACAGCCTGGTCTCAGCTCACTTGGAGGTAACAAAGGGTGTCGGGACAGAAGGGCAGTGGGGGTCCTGCTCCTGTAAGGCTTCCATCTGACTCTGATCAGGTCAATGTTTTAACTCTTGCCTCATTAGGTAAAATAAAATGGAAATGATTGAGTACTCAGGGATCATATTTCAGATTTGGCTTTGTGTCTTCCAAACACCTTCTCTGGGCAACACAGTTTAACGTGATTTGTTTGCTGGTTTGTGCCTTGTACGCTGCTGGCATTGCTGGTACCCACCTGTACCAGCTTCTAGTGAGGGTGCATGGAAGGGAACAGTGAGACATGCTGTGCCCGCATACTATCTGGAGCAGGAGCAAGTCTCCTGGGCAGAAAACTTGTCAGAAGGAAGAAAACACTTTTATTTCTCTACTTGAAGGGGAGTTATAAATGGGAGATGAGTTCCTAAGGCGGGAAAAGAAAATGAACGCTGGGTGAATTGTTACTAATCTGTTTAATGCTGGATCGGCATGCTAATAAAGGAGATGCTTTTGAAATAACTAGACTTCTTTAGTAAATGTAAAGCATCAAAATCTGTAGTCTTGCCCACCTGTAATGAGATAAACTGACATTGTATGTCTCCTGATGTGACACATGAAAAGGTAACAACATCTCCTATGTGGTATTTTTATCAGAAGTGTTCATGTTTAACCTAAAAAAACTGTAAGGAACCTCAATCAGTCAAATTCAAATTGTGGGACATTCTACAAACAACTGTGTCTGTGTACTTCAAAGAGGTCAAGTGTCTTGAAAGAACAAATCAAAATTCAGGGAACTATCTTAGATTGAGGGATACTGAAGAGATGTGACAATTGAGTATATATAATATGTGGTAGTGTTTGCAACAGACAAATGACAAGCAATGTTATTGTAACAGTTAGAAAAATATGAATGTGGGCTGAACAGTAGATAATATTATGTTACTGATGCTAAATTTTGTGAGTGAATTGATGGCACATTGTTAAGAATGCCTTTGTTCTTAGGAGATATTCTGAAATATTTACAAATGAAATGCCATTATGTCTTCAACTTAATATCAAGTGACTCAGCAAAATAGCAATGTTTTGTATCTGTTGACATACACACACACACACACACACACACACACACACACAGAGTGAGTGGGGAGGAAAAACGTGTGGCAAGATGTTAAAAACTGATGACTCTAGATGAGTTCTACAAATGAGATTTATAATTATTTACCTTGTTGTACTGTTTTAATAACTAAATAAAAATTGCGTAGGCAAAGTGAAGAGCGCAATGATTAGCAATGAATGTTCTCTGTTGCTGCTGTTACTCGGGGTAACAGTAAAGTCGAGAGCCTCGCCTTCCCAAGGGCAGCCATGGAGTTTCCATCCTGGAATAGCCTAGCTGATTAGGCTTCTCACACTGAATTGACAGCTATCGTGAATGTCATTCCTTGATGTATGAATTTTTTTAACCAAGGATTTCTTTATAATATTATCCAGGATCCAACCCGTATAGTATCAAACATGTCCCCTAACAATGTCTTTTCCTCATAATATCCAGGGCTGGCTCCCAGGGAATAATGGACCCAGGTGCCTTAGTCTCCTAGACCCACATCTTCCTCCCTCCCCTAGACCAGGTTTCTGTTTCTGCAGCATCAGGATGGGAGGGCGGTGTGGATGCACCACTTGAGAAGCCATGCTTTTCTACCCTGTTTTCAAACCTTTCCTACTTTATTCTTTTCCTGTTTATACCAAGGATTGTGATTTTGCTCCTCATTTTATGCCACCTTACCACGGATGCTTCTTTCTCCTTTTTTGGTGCCAATCTAAATATAATAGTGAGTCCTCTTTCCCAAATAAGTCAGGAGGATAGTCCTATCTGTGACCTAAGCTCTTTCTGTCTTCTGACTTCTCTATTCCTTGTCTGTGCCTCCCATCCTTTGACAGTCACTTCTGTGAAGTATGTAGAATGGCTACCAGAACTCCACCTCTCCATCCAGCTTCCAGGCAAAAAAAGCATGCTTCCCAGCTGAGTCAGTCACATGAAAGTAGTCTCCTGGGAGCCTCACCTAATAATTTCTGCCAGCACCTCACCAAGCAGCACGGAAAGTTGACAAATGTAGTCTTTCCCCTGAGCGCTTTGTTGCTCCAAATGTATCAGGGAATTTATTAGGAAGAAGAGGAGAGAGAACACCAGCTAACAACATACAGTGTTGTATATCTTTGGCTCATATATTTGAATCTATAGACTCTGGTATGAGGGGGAATGCATTAAAAAAATAGGACATCTCCTATGCCACCTAATCCCCTACGAGCTTACAGTTTATTTAAGGAGGCAAATGTGTGGGAATATTAGAAGAAATTTGGTGCTAATCTAAATGGAACTCAGAGAAAAAAACAGAATTTAAGTCTTCAGGCAAGGTGTTTGGCCTTGCATAAGATTTAGATGAGAGATATGCTAAGAGAATTTTCCAGAGAAGAAAGAGCACAGGTAAACCCCGGGGAAAGAAATGAGCAAGTAGTCAGGGGTCAGGGCCTTGGCCTCACCTGGACAGAGGAAATGGTTTGAAGAAAAGGAAAGGAAACTAAAAACAGGTAGAATGAGGATGGATTGTAGAGGATATTGAACCCAAGACCCCTGTGTTTGGTCCTGATGGACTAGGCAATAGGGAGCCATTGGAGGTTCTTGAGCACTGTATTAATTAGGTGAACAGGGTATTTTAGGAAGACTGCTAGTTGCAAATAAAAGTAAAGAGGTTGGAGTTAGTAAATGAGTACAGTTGTGAGTTAATATAAACATGTGTCAAGAAATCAGAGGAAATGGAGAGGAAAAGACAACGCTGAAAGATGTTTGAAAGGAAAATTGAGGGAGTACGATGTTTAGGGAATGAAAGGAAAGGAAATGAATATAGGCCGATTCTGAGGTTTCTGGCCCAGGAGACTGGTGGAGCCTTTGGCCAAAGGGGATACTTGTGAATTCTGGAAGACTTTGAGGAAGGACTGTACAGAGTGGATAGAAGAGATATAACAAAAGTCACTAAGTAATTCTTATAGAATTGAAAGCCCCAAAATTATTTCTACCAAGTTAATTGAGACCTGAACTATGCTTTATGTTCATCCATTGGTATTTTCCAGTTAGAATGTACCGAGTAGTTTGGGTATTGGTTTCATTTTGTTTTGTTTGTAAAAAGGATAATGTCTTCATAGAAAGGGATAGCTGATTTTTTTTTAAGGTTTTATGTACTACATATAGTAGAGAAACTAAGGACATGTTGATACTTTGATTGTACTCAAGAAATTCAAGGCTTACTATATTAATTCTTAGAAAAAGAGAAAAGAAAATCTCATTTAATCAAAGTTCCTAAAAGGAAAATAATGAGCAATTAGTGCCATAGTAATAATAAATTAAAAGATAAAATAATAAACATTTAATTTAATGGCATACATAATTTTATTTCATCCTCCAGTACTCTTATTCTTAGGCTTAGAGCAGGTAAGTGCTGTGCTTGGCTATGCAGCTGCATGGTGGAACCAGCATTCACTACCAATGTTAAAACTGCCGCTCTTTCATCTTCTCAGTTCTTCCTCCCTTCTCTCTGGCTCATCAGATACCAGATCTATTGAAAAACTATTCATCTCTCATTTTTGGAAATCACAGCTTATTTTTTTAATTTTTTTTTCAATATTTTTGAGAGACAGAGACAGAGCATGAATGGGGGAGGGGCAGAGAGAGAGGGAGACAGAATCTGAAATAGGCTCCAGGCTCTGAGCTGTCAGCACAGAGCCCAACGCGGGGCTCGAACTCACAGACAGTGAGATCATGACAAGTGCCGAAGTCGGACACTTAACCGACTGAGCCTTCCAGGCACCCCGGAAGTCACAGCTTATTGAAACTTAGAAGGACTTTGAGAACCTCATGTATCACATAATTCTATTTTGTAATAGTAAGTGGGAAAACTGTTGGAGAGCAACATTGGGTTGTTTAGAGCCTAATCTAAGGAAATTGATGTTATCAAACCATTTGAAGGACAATACTTTTCAAGAAAGTTTATATGAATCAAGTCTGTCCAAAACAAACTGATTCTTCTGTTCTCGTTAGTGAAGCTAGTAAGGAATTTGCTCAGGTTACCCACTTGGAGAACTATTTTTTTCTTTAATGATGTGGAGAACACAAATATTTGTTAGATAAAAGATAATTCCAAGAAGGGATAGCATAACAGTTATTTTGCTTCAGAAATTCAAAAGATAAACACAAACAAATATATTAATATATTTGTGGTTGAAATAAACTCTTCCTTTTGTTATCCATCAGAGAAGTTTCTTACCTCTAATCACAGAAGATTGACTCTCATAGATTTTCCCCAGTAAGTTCTTGGATAAGAGTTTTTCTTTAAAAACTCTTGTTTTAATTTTTGGCAACAAATTCAGTTCTACTCTGACTTGTCACAGGGAAGCCTAATAGAGGATGTTCTTGTGGAGTTAATTCTATGAACCTCAGCATCCCTCTGGAGGGTCAGCTCTGTGGTGCTGCTGTGGGCAGTTGGGGCTTGAGTCATCTCTTGCCCCTCAAGTCACAGTTCATTTGAACCATCTCCCAGAAGTGAACTAGAGTCTCTGAATCTCCAGAATATGTTTCTTTTGCATTGGAGCTTTTTGTCCCAGTTATTTTTGTCATCGTTTGACTGGATTCAGGGGCAGACAGGGAATTTTTTTCAAAAGCCAAATTAACTTTTCAGAGTGAAAGGGTGTCACTTAGTGTTACAGTGTGGCCTTTTACGAAATTGAACTGTAGGAAAGTTAACTTAGTTCCCTTTCGCCAGTTCCCTTAAGCTGTGGAAATGATTTACCCACCAAAATAGTCATTATGTAAATAAAACGGGTTCTTTGCATTCCCGGTTCTGTGTCCCCTGGGAAAAATACCCATCAATAGTAAATACCCACTGAATATTTATTATATCTCCCCTCCCCCATACATCCAAACGCAAATCCTATCTGTTTCTGAAATTTGGCTTGAAAGATGAGTTAATGTGTTAAGACTGTGGGGATTTATAATAAAATTTGTCAATATAATTTGAATGAGAGTCTCTTCTGGTTGACTGTAAATGCACTTTAATTAAGATTTAATAACCTTCATATGGGAAATGGAAAATTATTATAAGTGATCTTGGATAAACTCCAGTGACTCTTTTAAAGGAAACATCAAATAAAAATATTGTAAATATATTTTTTATAGTAATTATGTAGATTAAAGAACTTCATTCAGCTGAATGCTTTTTGGCAGATTATAGAATACACACTCCATGGCAAGTGAGAGGTTGAAAGAGGTACTAACCTGTAATAACTTGAACTCTCCATTAAGAGACTAGTAGATGTACTGGTATAATGTACTAAAGGTAACCAACTAAAATGCTTATTAAAAGAGAAAGGTGTGTTTCTTCTGGAAGCTACTGACTACTAACAAATAAATAAGACTTCCCACTCAACTCTAGAGATAAGAATCACTGTTTCATGCTACCATGAACAGGAATGCTGGCTAATATGCCAAATAATATCTCCCTGATCCTGTAGCCTAGAATACCAAAGTAATGTAAATTGCTTCTAACAGTGATCTTTTCCCATCTTACAGCATCCCTGAAGTGTACTTTTTCCTATCTCTAAAATTGATTTTCAGCAGACTAGACCATTTTTCTGTGGTGTCAGGCTTATGATATCACACCCTGTTCTTTGTACCCCACCTACTTTACCTCAAGTAGGCTCGAGTTTGGCAGGAAGAGACCACACACTCATGCTCTGTACATCTGTAGTACGGTCCTGATTTATTTAGCAAAAGGTACACGGTCTTAGTAGAAGCTAGGTGGCCACCCAGAGGAGGTGCAGGTGCAGGCAGTATGTCCCATTGTGGCTTCGTGAAGAGCCCAGAGACCCCAAGAGTGCTGTGCAGGTGCCAATACCGGTGTTTGAGAAGGTACTGTATGCTGTGCTATAGCTCTTTCATAATTTGCTTTTATTTCACTCTTCCAGAAGGTAAGAAATCTTTACAAGCATCAGGACTCCTTGACTTTCCATCTGAACTCTACGTCAGCACACCCAAGTTCTCACCCAGGAGGAAAAAGCAGAGTGAGAGCCCTGGCAGCCCACATCTCACCAAAGTGAGAGCACTTTGCCCACCTCTGGCTATCTCCATTTCTTCACAGTCCATCTCTTGACTCTGCCTTACTTCTTTCCATTCCTAAACTACTAGTTTAGTTTAAGGACCGTGATCATAAAACCACCAGCCTACATCATCCTTCCATGGGGAAAGCTGTGGCACACCTCAATCTATAATCTCTTGCGTTGACTCTGGGATGATGACTTGGTTCCCAGTGCTCATTGCTAATGCAGACCTGGGGCCCATCCCCAGGCCCCGTTGCCCTGAGACTGGGTGCTGGAGATAGCAATGGATACTGGGTCACAGGACTGAAGAGCTCATTCACCAGAAGAACCAAAGGGACAAGACAGCAACAAGTCACATTTGAGATCATGGTAGCAGAAAGCCTTCCAGTGTGACATGGTCAAGCTTTAGCTATATTGGTGAGTCATGGGAGTGTAGTGGGGACAGAGGCCACTGCAGCCGAGAAAACCAAGGAACTGCAAAGTCAGGGGGTTGTCTACTGCTGCCCCTCTCTGACCCCAGACTAGGTCAGCCCAAGGTCTCCCTAAACTTGCTTGCCTGTACTCACCAGCCCTGTCCACACCTGCATCTCACATCTCCTCATCTTCTCCTTCTACCCCTTTGCCTGACTTTCTGTGATACTCCTCACAAGCCTCCAGAGGAGGCTGCTGCTTTTCCTCTTCTCTTTTCACACAAGAGACCGGCATGTTCCTTACCTGCCTTGGCCACTGTTTCTGACCCCCACTCCACAGCTTTCTCTTTCATCCCTTGGCCATTTACCAACTGCCCAGACATGACCCCACAACCCTCCAGCACTCTAGAGCCTGTGCCTGATGGCATTATCAGCCTTTCAACCTCAGTGTGACCAACCATTTAACCTCTTGTCCCTATGGTTCCTGCACCAGCCCCAGCCTTTGTCCCCATGTAGGGTGGTTGACTTTAAACTCACCTCCCTGATGTAAGATATGAATTTCCCTCTTTTCTTGCTTCTTCACTATGCCCCTCTCCTGTGTGTGCTCCTGTTCCTCATCCCTTTCAGAACCACTGCCCTTCAACTTCTTCTCTTCCTAGTCCTCCACTTTTGTTTCTTCTCCTAGTTCTCCTAACTTTGCTTGGCTCTCGGTCTGGATGCCCGCCACCAGTCATTTCAGCCACGCGCAAGCCTGGCTCCGTGTCCCACTACAACTTGGCAGTACTTCTAATGAATTCCTTCCTGAGTCCCTGCTTCACTCCCCGCAGCAATCCCCGTGGGCCCCCTTGTGCCGCGCAAGCCTCCTGTCACACCCCTTCCCATCATTTTCTGCAGGCAAACTTGCCTCCCTTTTCTTCTGAGGAAACCAGGGACCCCTGACATGATTCTCTTCCCAACTCTTCTACTCTGGCTTAAACCTGCATTGTTTCTCTTGCCTGTCTTTATTCTTGTGGCTAAAGAGGAAGTATCTGGTCTCTTTTCTGCCATCAGATCCTCCTGATTCTACTCCTCTAGAAATCACTCTCTCCCTTCTTTCCTTTGCTTCCTTGGTTTTCCCCTCCAACCTAATTTTTCTAATTACAAATATGCTCATCTCCCGCATCCTTTAAAAAAAAACCTTCCTAGTAGTTCCTCTTGTTTATCGTCCTCTCCTTAACTACCTAGCTTTTTAAAAAACATTTTAATGTTTATTTATTTTTGAAAGAGAGAGAGACAGAGAGCGTGAGCAGAAGAAGGGGAAGAGAGAGAGGGAGACACAGAATCTGAAGCAGGCCCCAGGCTCTGAGCTGTCAGCATAGAGCCTGATGCAGGGCTTGAACCCATGAATCGTGAGATCATGACCTGAGCCGAAATCAGATAAACTCACTGAGCCACCCAGGTGCTCCTTAACTACCTAGCTTTTTGATGAAGAATACTGTTACTGTCTGCATCCATTTTCTCTGCCACCTGCTCTTTCTTTGCCCAGGTGCTGTGATGCCCACCTCCACCATTCTACTGAAACAGCCTCTCAAACAGGGGCTCATACAGTACTTCAGTCTAGCAGAGCTCAGACACTAGATCCCTCCATCTTCTTTACATAATGCTTCCATGTAAGCGCTCAACACATCTGTGTTTAAGAGTCGTATATTCTATTAGTCTGAGAATATATATGAAATGCAATTTCATTATGGGCCCAAATCTAAAGCCTTGAATCTGGCAAATAAGAATGTGAATTTATAGAAACATTTTCTAATGTTCACAGGACAATATTTTGAACAGAGGTGCCTTGCTGTATCCTAAAACCAAATTGCGCTTTCCCATAATATTCATGGTCTGAACCAAGCTAGGTTGTAGTAAATACCAAGGGGTATCCTAACCATTCTGCATTTCTCCTTCTGCTGCTTACTGGCAAGGTACAGAAGTAGCCGGTCTCACTTTGGCAACAATTGGTCCATTCATTAACATCAGCTTTTTCACAAAAGCACTTCTAATTTATACTAAACGCTCCTAAATTATAACTTCATCTATAACAGGAACCATATATTCTGTTTATCTGTTAGATTTTCTTTGCTCCAAGCATCGTGCCATGGAATCAAGATATGGTCAAATGTAGAGGCTGGTTATTTGCCAATAGTAGCAAAGTATTCACCCTGTGATGATATTTAGTCAGACTCTGGAGGGGACACAAAGGTAAGTTAAGATGAACTCCCTGCCCTCAGGGAGCTCACAGTCAAGTAGGAGAAACATGGCCTGGAGACCACAATTGGAGGGAGACAATGGTAAGTGTCATTCAGTGGGGCTCCTTTCTAGCCGCCAGCAGGAGAGCCCCCTCAGAAGATCATCTTCTGAGAATGAGGTTTGAGCAAAGGCCAACAGATTTGATGTCTCTGAACATACCTGTTATTTAAGAAAAGCTCTCTTGAGAAAAGGATATTTTTATCTGAAAAAATCAGAAATCTGTCTGAACACACCCTTCAGCAAATGCTAAGCCACTAAAGTCTTATTTAGAAGACTTTTATTTAGAAGGACCTTGTGAGTTTGTCAAAAATGAATTGTGTCATTTGTGTTTTCTGGAGAGCGCCTTTTCTGTAGGCTAAATATTTTTGTTAAGGCATTCCTACCTCTTGGCATTGTGTCCATTTAGAGGCTTTATGACCAAAGAAAGGTTTCTGCAGGGGAGGCAGGGGCCCTATGGAGATAAAATGCCTTGTGTTTCCCTGCAGGAGGTCTAGCTCCCACAGACTAGTTTAATAGCCATCCATGCACTGAGAAGATCTTATCTCGTGTCCTATTGGTTCAGGGTCACTTGTTGGCTCACATTATATTGAAATGTGGGCAGAGAGAGGGAGTAATTTGTTAATGTCATGTAGGATGAACTTGGTTAGAAAGGGAAGTATACCCGCTTTATAATAACACAAGTGTTTCCTTGCTAATCCCTTGGCAGGTTCATTATCTGTGCAGCCCCAGGCAATGGTTAGCCTATCATGAAAGTGAAATTTAACCCTCAGCATGAAATTAATCCTCAAAGACTTATGTCTGCTCAGTCTAGAAATAATACATTCTAAGTGATTGTATAATCCCCGACTCTTTCTTTATGCATAGGTGTTAAATTGTAATCAAGATGTTACAGAGCATGCTAGGAAACTGATTTTTGTTTACTTGAGAAAACTGGACAAATCTATAAGAATAGAATAACCGATTTCCTAGCTTAAGGTTGTAGATGTAAACCTGATCTGGTGGGTTACCATTTGTTGGTGATCGTACTCATGTTTGCACTGCATTTTACCTGATCTCTCTCTCTATACATATGATATGGATAAAGATTTTTTTTTTAAATATCACTTGGCAAGGAGGCTGTTTTCTTCAGCTCCTTGACATTTGACATGGAAAAACTGGGAAACGCTTTGAGAATGCCAAATGGGTGTAAATGGCTCCTTGTAGAGTCAGGAAACCTTTAACAAGGGTTTAAGAGTAAAAGGAAGTGGGGCTGTGTCCCTTTTCCTGTTTCACAAGTCAGGGTTTTATTCTTAGCCTTTTCATGAATCTTTCTTTCCAAGGTGTATGGGCAGTTAGAGGGAGAGAAGGAAGGAGAGGTTAGGATTGAGAAGGGGTGGAAGGAAGCCAATATTTACTGAGAAATATATGTACCAAGAGTTTTATACACATTGTCTTATTTAATCCTCACTTCAAATGGCAAAGTAGGTATCACTTTTCCAGATAAAGAAACAGAAAGGTTTAAATTTCCTGTCCCTAGTTCACACAATGGATCACTGCCATAGGCAGGATTTGAACCCAGGGCCTTCTCTACCTATGTGTATCCTTACCTTGCCAAACCCCTTATCAGATTTGTGTTCCAGATTTTGGTTCTCTCATGCCTGGCCTAATTTAACATCCTTTTTCACTACTGCTTCCTGTCAGTTGACATTGCCTGTCACTCTCCTGTGGGAGGAAATGAAATTGGTCTGGCACAATTTTCCCTTCACAAAGCCAAGTTCAGTGGAAGCCAATGCCCTTTCCTAAGTAGATTCAAATCATCTATTGAATAATTTACTTTCACGTCTGCCTTTGTTCAACTACTTACTTCTTTTTCACTTTATATGTATCTTTTTTCCTAACTTCTAGAACATCCTTCCTAAGCTTTCAAAAATCATGTTTAGTCCTTAGGAAAAGGTTTTATCAGCCCTTACTGATGTACATATATTTCCGTTTAAAACCCTCTAACAAGGCTCTTTTCTGTGCTGGTTTAGCTTCCCATCCACCCATGAAAATACTCTGTTCACTGCCCCAGAGCTGTCCTTCCTGGCATCACAGTTTAACTGCTTCAAATAAGTTTTCTCCATTTAACTGCATCTATTCTCCAATCCATCAACCCAATTTGTATATCCTATCTCCTTTAAGCGTTTATTTATTTTCTCTGTGTGTGTGTATAAAATTTATTTTAATAGTACTGTATATTTACTTTGAATTCCCTTCTCGTTGACTCTGATTTTTAAACTTCCTTGTATGTCATATTTTTTAGTATCCTTATGCCTGCCTGGGATAGTTTGCTGTAGGATTTTTAGATGACTTGAAAATTAACTTTAATGGTCTTATCTGGAAGTTTTACATTTTAGTGAAATACTAGTATTTCCCTCATTTTAAGCAAAGTGAAATTATTCAAACTCTGGTAAACAATGAACATTTATGTTAATAAAGTCAAAGTAGATTCTGATAAAGTGTTCTCTGTTTAATAGCACAAAAAAGGGTCCCATCCACTCTGTTTTCTGAGATTTATTTAGTTATTGTACAGTACCACAAGACATTCCTTTGAAGTGATGATTTTCACGAGGGTAGAAACATTTATACTGTTTACAAAAATAATCTTAAAAAGGCATAAAGCTCCAAACAGGCAGTAAAAAATTGTTGCAAAGTAGATTCTTTTGAGTACCCAAGAATGCCTTCCTGTTGTCATTGTTTATAATTTTGTTTGTTTTAATTACTTCCCAATTGTCAGCTCACAGAAAAGCGTGAAAAGGTGTAATGATCACACTTTAGATTAATTAATACAGAATATTATAGAAAATTGTTTTAACTCTTGAAAATCCCTCTACAACTATAAAAGTGCAAATGAGATTGTCCCTGCTGTTTCAGCCAGGGCTGTGAAGCTCAAAGCAATAGGGTATTTATAAGAAAATTCCAGACATAGCAGTGCTGCCATGATCCATATGATCCAAACTTTCCAGTTTTTGTCTCTTGTCCTGTCTAAGGAAAAACAAAAGGACATACCACGTAAGTTAGAAGATCTCAAATCATTGTTAAGATTCATTGTAATGAAGATATATGTATTATTTTATAGAGTCATTAAGTTGATTTGGAAGAAAAAAGCACTTTTTAATTTTCATTACACTCTGGTGATTTTCAGGTCACTATCTCTCTATAAACACTCCAACCTCTCTACAACACTGTCCTGAGAAACTGGCTGTTTCTGTTTTCCAGTAAGAGATTAGATTTTTTTTTTTTTTAACACTATAATGGAGCGCCTGAGTGGCTCAGTCGGTTCAACATCCAACTCTTGATTTCAGCTCAGGTCTTGATCTCACAGTTCGTGGGTCTGAGCCCCACATCAGGCTCTATGCTGACAGTGCTGAGCCTGCTTGGGATTCTCTCTCCCTCTCTCCCTGCCCCTTCTCCCACTTGTGCTCACTCTCTCTTTTTAAAAAATAAATAAACTTAAAAATAAAGACTATACTGACAATCCCTTATGTTCGGTTGATTCTATTTAATTGCTAGTTTTATCAAACTAGCAAAGACACAGGCATGGAAATGACTTCAGCCTATCTGTGTATTGATCTTTCTCAAATTTTATACTTGGAAAAGATCACACTGATTTCTTCAGCTGCAACTCAAATAGCTTGAAGGAAAAGAACATTGTGTATTTAAGAGTCTTTTCAATGTTCCTAATTTGGTTTGGAATTTAATCCAGTAGATTCCATTTTGGATTTCTCAGAAAACATTTTTGTCAGCCTTACAGGCACTGTGGCTTCATTCTAAGCTGATGCATCTTATGAAAGATTGTTCAAGGGACACCAAAGAGATATTTTCACCTTTGATCAATTCAAAACTGTCATAATAAGGTTATCTTGTGATGAAATTTATTTTATTTTAAACCTACATAAACAATTGAAATAATGAGAGACTATACAATAAGTGATACCAAGCTTATAAGAGGGGAACTGAATTTGAAATTCAGGATAGTTTTCTAACTCTTGTACCTACTCTGTGTACTAGAGATGTTTTCCCACAAATGCTGCATATATCAAAATGAAACTGTATGCCAAAAAAAATATTGTATTAGCTTTAGATCTTAGCTTTTAAGCCTGAACTTTCCGATCAAAATATAATGGAAGTGGGACACCTGGGTGGCTCAGTCAGTTAAGCATCTGACTTCAGCTCAAGTCATGATCTCGCAGTTCATGAGTTCAAGCCCCACATCGGGCTCTATGCTGACAGCTCACAGAGCCTGGAGCCTGCTTCAGATTCTGTGTCTCCCTCTCTCTCTGCCCCTTCCCCACTCATCTCTCTCTCAAAAATAAGTAAAACATTAAAAAAAATTTTTAATAGAATGGAAGACATAAACATAATTTGAAATTTGCTCTTACCCACATATTAGAAAGAAAAAGGACATGCTTGCTATAATACATCTTCTGGGATGCAACAGATAAAGTGTAGTACTAGAAAAACAATGAAGTTATATTTAATGGAACAATGTTTTACATTTCTTTAGCTCTAAATTTAAATCTAAATTAATTAAAATAAAATAAATTCATTTCCTCAGTTGCACTAAGCATATTTCAACTGCTCCCTAGCCACATGTGACTAGTGATTTCCATTTTGGACAGTGCAAATTTAAGCCTTTGTGGAATTTACTCAAACTATAGTGTAATTTTAATGGCCATTTTGTAGGTAGTTCCTATTTAGAAGAAACATGATAAAATAAAGATAATCTACTTTGATATGTCCACTAGAAACCCGCATAAATAAAATGCTTTTGTGCTGAACTGATTTCTAAGTGCACTTTTCCCCCTTATTTTAGTTATGCATGTGTGTGTGCTGGAAGGTTTGGGGGGTGGGGGTGCTGTGACTATATGATCAATCTATGACTTTAGAAAACAGATAACCATCTCCCATTTTGAATCCCATCATGAAGTCCTACTTAATCTAAGCTTCTGCATATATCCCAATCATGAAATTGATGATGAGGGATATTGAAGAGTAGATAGTGTGGGTTTCCTATGGTATAGGGCATGGTAATAACATTCCTTAGCAGTATATTAAGTTGGAAAAGTAACTATCCTACAATATTAACCTTCTTTCAGTTTATATAAAACATTCAACTTTAAGAAGAGTGAAAGAATATATTTTCTTCCATTTTGTCTTCTCCCAGGAGAGGAATGAGAGTACTTTCTAGTTCCTCTTTTCCTGAAATGGGAAAAAGGATAAAACTGTTACAATATACTTACTCATATAGTAGGATACAATATTGGAAAAAAAATCCTTAAAATGGAATGTTTGGATTCTGTACGTGGATATTCACAACATCTTTATAATGCTTTAAGTTAGGCACTTTATCAAAACTGCTTGTGTAAGGCACTTTTCACATTGAGTGGAAGTGTTGAGATGTTTGGTATATAATAATTTCTGATTACATTGTGTGCTTATGTAGCATCTTTTGCCGGATACTAATGACAATAAAAAGAATGTGAATGATACCCCCCCAAAAAAAAAGTCAAAGAGAAAATTGATTAGTTCTTTGGATGCGAATATTGTATGACATACCCATGGCATATCCAGGTTGGTACAAAGATGTTTCTCCCCCTAAAAAATAACATGGCAAAAGCACTAATCTGTGGTTATTTCTACTTTTTGTCCTATTTTGTTTTTATGAACATTTCCATTTTGAAATCTAAAGACTCGAATTCTAAATGGTATAGTAGGAACACACACTGTTCACAATACACAATCCTGTAGAAAGCAATAATGTGCTCTTTCAGTTCTAAGGTAATCCACTGGGTGGGGGGGGGGAATACAATAGCAGATGGTGGCAATTATATAGCTGAATAGGAGTGGGAAAAAAAAGGGGATATTTTACCAGAAGATTTGAAGATGTATTATTTGTAGACGTGTTTTGAGATACCTGAAAACTTCCTCTTTCTCTGCAAGTTGCCATTACTCACAGGCTCAAAGGGGTGGGCTTGAGGTCATGCTTGCACAATAACTCTGTCCCGTGGACATGGCTAAGACAGCCAGTGGTAGACAGCTGACGCCTTCAAGAATTTTAACTAGGATATGGTTTTGCAGTGAGAGAACCAACAGGAAAGAGGTAGTTCTCTCAAATTAGGACAATTTGAAGAGGGTTTATAAATGGATTCACAACAAAAGTATGGGCAGGGTATAAAGAAATTACATGGAAGAGTTCAGGATCCTGAGGCTACCAGCAGCAGGAGGTAAAGCTGTCACTACCTCTAAGCTCAAAGGCATGCCTGAAGGGAAAGGTTACCCAAATTTGAAAGATGAAAGTCGTGAAGAGAGGGCTTCTTGAGCGGGGCAGTGAACTTCTGTTGACAGAGACAAGGCTGAAGAAACCTCACAGGAAGGAACCAGACAAATAAATATCCCAAATTCATCTTCCTCCCTTCCTCCGGTCACCTGTCAGGGCTTCTCATTGACCAAATCCAACTGGAAGGCAGAGAACATAGGGTTTATTTGATGTAATCAATTCAGATCACCTCTCAGGTCAACAAACAGGGTGGAAAAGGATGGGGAGTGTGTTTGGAGGAGCAAATGAAAGGTATTTGGCTCGCATAGTGGCGGAAAGGAGTTACTGGTGGGCACTAGGTTTGTGTCGTATTACACTATGGCTGGGTAGCTATATCAAAGTCAGTGCATCTGTAGGGGAGCAGGAAGCATGAATAACCAGAAAGAACTGGTCTACAGAGAGAGGCAAAGACATAGTACAGTGTTGGTCCTTGGCTCAGTTAAGGCAAATCTAGGTACAATAACAAATAAACCCCTAAATCTCAGTATTTATCCCAATAAAGTATACTGATACAATAGTTCAATGTGAGTATTACCAAATGGTAGAAGGTGTTCCTTAGTGTGTGATACAGGGATACAGTCTCCTTCCACCTTGTGACTATACGCCCACTAAAGCTTTGGAGTCCTCTGCTTGCTTCTTGCAGGTGATGCGGATTTGATGTCATGTGTAACTAGTGTTGATATAAGATGTATCTTGCAAAGTACATTGCAGGTGAAACAGGAGAGAGAATGAAGAAACCCCACTCATTATTTAAAAATCTCAATCTGGAAGTGACACATCGCTTCACTTAGATTCCACTAAAAAAGAACTAGTCACATGATCTACACCTGGATGTACTGGGGGCTGGGGATGTACTTACTATCTGACTGTGTAGGCATTTCTCCAAATCAACTTCACACAATGAAAAAAGGAGCAGGAGATTTTAGTGTACTGCTTATCGCTTCTGCCACAGTCCCTGATGGATTCCCCTGTTCCAGTCCCAGTTCCCAGGAGACCTCATTATACTTCCTTGTCACACATGGTCTCTGTAATAACCACTTCCTCCCTCATGTGAGTTACCTTGAGACATGGCAGCCCCTAGCAACCAAAGCCCTTGGCGAAGCCATGTTCATTTAGGATAGTTATTGCAATATAATAAGAAAGTCATCTGTTTATACCTTTAAATTTCTAGAATGTTTAAACTTGAGATTTTTAAGAAAATTGTCTTTATCTTATTTCTATCCAAAAGTGTAATGTCTTCACTTGTGTATTTGTTTACCTGTGGGAAATTTTTGTCTTCAGTCATACAAACGTTCAGACATTGTACAGCTTTGTAATTCTCTTGATAGTTAGCTGAAACTGAATCTGACACAAGTAATATTACTAAAAATATGTACACGCTTGAACCAGTCTTCATTTTGCAAAAAGTTCTCTTGGCATCACATTTAAAGTTGTGAATATACTGACTTCACCATTGAAAATACTCATTTCTCCCCTTCCTTTATTCCAAAAGTTGTCTACATTCAAGGGAATGAAAAAAAAAGCAGGAATACCTGCCAACTATTCTATAAATTATATCAAGATTTTTTTAATAGACATTTCAAAGTATGGAATTGCAGCTGTCTTGTGATTTCTGCCAGAATTTGACCTAACACACATGAGTAAGAGTAGGCTTAACAGTTCCAAAAGTATTTGTACTGGGAAGTAGAACCCTTTGCAGTGGTGCTTTCTGTTTCTTTCTGTCTTCTTTGCTTCCTTGCTTCTTTCCTTTCCTTTCCTTTCCTTTCCTTTCCTTTCCTTTCCTTTCCTTCCCTTTCCCTTTCCCTTTCCCTTTCCCTTTCCCTTTCCCTTTCTTTTCCTTTCTATAGTCCTTTCTCTTCTCTCCCCCAAAAGGTATAGTACAGTACCATCAGAGCCAACAGAAAACCACAGTGATTTGGTCAGAATTCTGAAAAATACAGGTTTTTTTTAAAGGGATATTTTCCTCAAATTTTCAAACTAAACATGCATTTATGAGAATCTAAATAACAGACACCACATAGTTCATAATGCAAAAGTGGAAAATGTACCAAAAAATAAAAAAGGGCATTTTGGGGGGAAGAAACAAACAGAAACCACAAAACAAATAAGGGAACAGAATGAAGAAGGAATAATTATGGCTGGCATCAGCTGTGCTTTGTGTCATCCTCATCTTCCTTGTCATCAGTTATAAATTAGTTCTTGTTCAGCTTCCAGGAGTGACAGGACTCTCTATTAAATGCACAGAGTAGAAGGATCCTGAAGGGATAGGAGCACATGGCAGCAAGGCTGTCTTCCCATGAGTGGGACAGACTGTACCTGCCTGAGCTCCTCCACTGGGCCTGACCACTGAGCCTAGGAAAGAGGAAAATGGAGGCTGCCTGCCCCCTTCCCTCCTCTCAGGACAGCCCATTCTCAGGGAAAGTTCAAACTCAGCCAGAGGCCACTTATCTCAGAACCTCAACTCTGGCACAGAGCTGAGAAACAAACCACTTACGGAAAATGGTCTCTGAACAGCCAAAATAGATGTTACAAAGGCCAGGCACTGGTGCTCATGAACTTGACTCATAGTATGACCCCTGCAGCCCTCACTAAGAGCCATGACCAAGCTGGGTTATCTCATCCTTCATTCACTGCTGGTCCTAGGTGGTGAGTTAAAGGTCACAGGAGGAATGCAGGAGAGAAAAGGAGGTGGAGGAGATGGAAGCAGGAAGAGTGTCGTCTTAGGGGCAGACACAGTGATGTGCAAGCAATGATTGCTCATCGTGTAGCAATGAGGGACAGAACAAAACCATACAGAGAAAACAAAGAACAAGAAATGCACTGTGAATTCATTAGTGTAGGGACTGGCCTGCTCAAGCCTTGGAAGGCCTGAGCAGATCCCAGTGTAACAGCACAGAAGGATAATTCCCATTCAGAAGGCCCCCTCTGGCACCAGGCACTATGAACATGCTACGGGAGGTTTCCTGAGTGCTATTCAAGGATGCAAGCAAGAATACGACAAGTCTGGGAAGACTTACCCATTTTATGTTTTAATGCTACAGGTTTGTCTCCTATTAGAATGCAAACTTCTGTGACAGGGTCAGTGTCTGAGTTAACCAGTCTTAACATGTAAGTGTCCAGTACAGAGCAGGCGCTCAATAAACGTTAGGTGGCTTGAATTCTTGTTGTAAATTTCACTGTTCTAGAACACTTTTTGCTCTTCTATACTCAATGATAAGGTTTTACTTGTGGAGAAAAGAGCTAAAAGCCCCAATGTTTAAATTTAATCTTCATACTTAGAATTCATGATAACAAATGCAAGTGAGTAAAGTTTTATTGGACACAACCAGAACTCACCCTAGAAAAAGTTTGCACTTGATCTTAGCCAAAAGGCTGAGAAGCAATAACCCTAGCAAAAGTTTGAAGAAGGTTTAACTCTTAATGTGTTCAGTGTAGATTTCTCACTTGGGTCTCATTTGAAATGAATGCCTTGTGTTTAGTCTTTAACATTTTAAGGAACCTACATTAGCCAAGATACCCAATTAATCTGGATATTAATTCATAGAGAGCTAGGGTGTTTTTTTTAAGATAATTGTTTTAAAATTCAAAGTTACATTTATGTAAAAGCTGCTAGTTGGAATAAGATCATCATTATATGAAATTAAATGACTGGATCTGTCTTGAAGTGCTTTGTTACCCGCCAAACTATCCACCTGTAATTTGGCCAAAAACATTAGTTGTCTTTTATTAAATATTTGGTTAATTGGTAAAACACCGTTTCCTGTACAAGTTCTGTGGCCAACTTAGGCCTGCTCTTGGGTGGGAATAATTTAGGCATCTCTTCTGCTGCCAGTGCTCTAAGTGATTTTTAATTATTTTTAACATGTTATTTGATGGTACTTATGAAACCACACCCTTCCACTGGGGCTCTCTTGAGCATGGGTTTATGTCATAATGGAATTTTCAATGGAATATAGTTGAGCAAAAGAGAGAGAGCTAGAGAGAGAGATGAGAGAGGGTGGGGCTTGGATGGAGAGAGATAGGAGAAGTTACAGAGTTAGTTGATATTGACCTTGACAGTGTTCTCCAGGCAGACAATAAGCTGTTAATCACTTGGGGGGAAAAAAACTCATAGAATAGATGCTAAATAAGTATAGAAAGATTTTTTTTTTTGGTCCAGAATATATCAATCGAGTTGTCTACAATGAGAGACCTGAAAGGAATCACATGATGTCTTGTTCTTCAAATAAGACTGCATCTGAATTCTTCCACAAAGATGTCTATCCCACCTCCCCCATGAGAGATCTCTCTCCACCCACAGTCTATACTCCTGACAATGAGGGATCAAATCACATTACCATAATCAGTTCATCTCTGAAACTGTTCTGGCTCTCCCTAAAACAGTTCATTCAGCGCTGAGTTTTTAATAGTTTTAGAGATAAACCTCAAAGTCAGTTGGGTGGCATGCAAGTAACTATTCCCTTTTTAACAAATGAAAAAAGCTTGAGTTTAGGGAAGTAATTTTACCAGGCATTCTCTGAACTAGAGACAAAAATTTTCAAAACCGGTGAGAGATTTCAGGGAAACCTATTCCCTCTAGTCTGGTGCCTTTCTACCTCCAAGCTGATACTTTTTCTTTTACCCCTTTTCAAGTGATTTTTTACCCTACAAATGTAAGGAACCGTGAAACTAAGGAGCACCCTCAAATGAGATCACATGTACAAAAATGCTCTCGGGGTGCCTGGGTGGCTCAGTCAGTTAGGCATCCGACTTCTGCTCAGGTCGTGATCTCACCGTTCGTGGCCTCGAGCCCCATGTCAGGCTCTGTGCTGACAGCTTGGAGTCTGGATCCTGCTTCGGGCTCTGTGTTTCCTTCTCTTTTTCTGTCCCTCCCCCACTCACGCTGTGTCTCTTCTATCTGTATCTCAAAAATAAACATTAAGAAAAATTTTAAAAAAACAATAAAATAAAAAAGCAATAAAAATGCTCTCAAAGTTGAAAGTGATTTACAAGTAAGCAGTATGATTACCACTTTTTTTGTCATTCTGGGGTCCTATCCACCTATAAAATGCTTTTGAAAACTCTGTCCTCATTTGGAACCAATAACAACTGATCCAAATCTTTGTAACATATGAGGTCAATCTTGGTATAAAGTTAAAACTTCCCTTGAAATTTTCCTCAACTATGATAAGCATAAGCATGTTTTCTTCTTTACTAGCCAAGTTTATTATCTCCATTCCCCAAATTTCTTTCTAACATAAGCATTTATGCTTATGAATACAAAGAAACCACCCACTCTCTTAATCGTTCTTTCTTTGACATTATTGAAAGACATCCTTCCTTATCAGTGCTAAATAAACCATAAAATAGGCACATTTGATCAGTTAAAATAAAATGGAATGGCATATTAGGTCTCTAGGGACTTTATATTCTCTGACATTCTCCCTCCCTGAGACCCCTGGCTTATGGTCTCTAGTGCATAATTAAGTTTATGTGAAGTGGCTCAGTTCCCAGGACAAGTAGGGTTCTGGTAGATTTGACTGCTTTTGAATTCTCTGTCCTGGAAATCTTTTACCGTGGCTAGACACCAAGAACTTCCATCTCATCGTAAGCAACGAGCTGAGGTTCAACAGGTGAGAATGATGTCATGTGGTCCTGTCACCAGGCAGTAGGTGCTATTTGATGGACATTAGGAAAACCTGTCGACCCAAGGAGGTAGGTGGGGAGGCTTGGTGAAAGAGAGAACATAGCTAACTTTTTTTGGAGGGAGGAATCTAATTTTTTCAAACTATAATTATTTGAGGAATATGGAAAAACAATGATACTTATCAAGACTGTGGTAATTTTAGTATTTGATTGCTGAAGCTGATGTATCCCTCTCTACTCTCATTACCTTGTTAATGGGTTATTTTCCAACCTGTGATCCATCCTTCCCTCACTTCCCAAGTGTGATTTGATTTCATGCTAATTAACCACTGTAATGGCCAACCTACATCAGTGCACTTGGGAAAATGTAGGTAGGTGCGTCTGGTCATTTGTTGACACTAAATGTGAAGTTTAATTGAATATATGCATACACACACATATGTATCTTCAAAGAGTGACAGCACTATATTATGATGTTATAAGCATAATTTGATAATATGACATGTATTTTACAAAGCAAAATACTGAAAGTCATGCTAGTCAGGCATTTGTTTAATTAAGACCAGTTTATGCTTGGAGCATTTTAATTATACAGCTATGTCAATTAGCCTGTTTTATTGCTTGTGGTTTTACATTATTAGAGTTAAGCTGTAATCTCTAATGATCATTTGTCTCTGACTTGTTAACCAGCATATTGTCATTAAAATAAATTTCAGAATTATATTGTCAGTGTTCTTAGTTATTATCCCATAAGTAATATAAACAACTGGAAGAACATGTGCCAGATGGTAGAATCAACTGTCTTATCATGATTCCATTTTACAATGTCAAATTTTGCACGGATTCTAAATGCTAGGAAGACCATATGTCTTACAGTTGTGTAAGATGCATAAAACTAGATCTATTTCATCACACTAATCAGGGACACATAGGTACATGTTTACTGTAACAAAACTTGTGGTTGGCAAAATGATGAAACCTTTATAGGATATTTAAGTGTGTGATTCAAGTGTGAATTGAAAAATGTACAGTCACAGAACATCAGACTTTAAATCTCCCTGGCTTGTGAAAGGAGACTGCAATTAGATGTGTCTAGGATCACAGGAAATTACTTAAAGTATAATCAGGCTATCTGGGTTGATCTGATATTTCAGAGAGATAATATTTTTGAGGCTCTGTTCAAAAGCATGTTCAAAATTACATGGCACAGAAGATTTCTCTTGCTTTTGTGGCCTTGCCAAGATGTGTTACCTTATCTGTAGTAATTATCGAGGCTGACTGAGCACTCCAGGTTACATATTTCTTCAAATTATAAACTGTTTTATAATAACATAGAGAAATTTATTGGTGTCCTTTACAGTATCATAAACACTAAGCCAAAGCATAGCCCCGCCCACCTACACCTACTAAAGACATTCAGACTTTAAACAGGCAAAGGACATCTTAATTTTTACCAGGCATTTGTCTTTATTTCTTTTCTAAGGAGACTTTCTCAGAGCAATGACTATGCAACATTCAGGAAAAATATCTTTCTTTTCCCTGAATTTTTAGAATAATTTGATAAGCAGCCAAATATGTAAGGGTACAGCTTTTGAACTTCGGTCGGTGGTCACTGCTCAGACAGAGCCAAACCCATGACCCTTGTGGATTTGTTAGCATTATTTTAGGGTGCTAATTGATGCCAGGCCTAGGTTGTGAACCCAGCAAGCAAAGGCAATGCTTTAAATTGCAGGCGAACTTAGTTCCCAGAATCTTTAACACTTGTAGTCTGCCTTATTTTATAACTAACTACTAACATCTTGCCCTCCCTCCACTTGTTTGTTCTGTTCTAGAGGACAGAATCTGTGGCTTATTCATCTCTGTGTCTCTCATGCACATGGGGATCTCAGGAAATGTTGAGGCAGAAATCTGTGTTTGGAACTGTAAACCACACCCTTCCGACCTGATTAAAGGACTCTTGAGCTCATCATTGCCAAGACAGTGCTATGAGGATTATTGTTATATTTAATCTAAAGTAAAACAGAATACCCATAGCTAACATTTTTTCGAGAAATGTTCAAAGAAAACTTTTCTCCCCAGCACTTGTTAAAGAAAACTGATGGAATCGTCTCTCAAATCAGTAGCCTCATCTCCCCACCATCTGATGTGGTCTTTCTGCAGGGATGACAAATGCAGAGACCCCATTCCCCTCCAGTTCAGTGCTTAGCCTTCTGTGGAAACTGGGTATTTCTTTTCTTGGGGCAGCCTCAGTGGAAGGTGATTTTTCAGAGTACAGGAAACAAATATACATGGTGGCAGTTTTTCTAAAGATGTGCTTCCTGGGGCCCTTTTCCCAAAGTTTGTAAGGTAGGTGTGTACACGTATACTTCAAAGCCTCAGACATGTCTTTGCATGTTCGGTGTGACTTTGGCCATGTTCAACCAACCAGTGAGAAAGCAAACATACTTCATAGGAAAAACATCTTATTTCTGTAAGATAGGCTAATTACAGTGAATTAAAATCTTTATTTAATCTTCCTACAGTTATCCTCTTAATGTGTTCTGTAATTGCAAACCTTTAGTCTTTTAATCTCTGGTTCATTAGTGGGTTTCTTAAGTGTTTATTAAGAAGCATGTGTAACATTCTGGTAATTACTAATAATCTTTGTTCATAGCACATTTGCAAAGATCTTGGCAGCGAGTTTCTTTAGATTCATCACCACTTATTATCAGTGTACAATTTTTATTAGCAGTCTCCCACCTCTATAAAATATGGAATTGGGGCTTTACGAAACAAAATGAAATGTGTCTTCTTTCTTATGGCTAACAAACTCAGGTATAACTCTGTGTGTCACTGTCCCTTCAAAATCAAAGAGTCCTCTAATGTCTGCTCTCCCCATTATACTGCTGAGGAGAAAGGCAAAGAAGGATTAAACTACAAACCTCACTGGTTTTCACTGCTTATTGGTGGCTACACTCAATAAATTGTAACTGGTAGCTCCTGGCCTGTGGCTCAGTTCCCCAAACTTCCTCACTTTTGACACAAAGTTGTCATTTTTATGTAACCTACAGCATAATAGTAGCATACATACAATTAATTCCACTCAGGAAAAATGTGCCACCCTGGGCCATCTTTGGTGGCGCAGGTACCCTGCATCCCCACTGGGAACAAGACAAACCTTTCTACCTCCTCTTGGATAGCTGAAATCTTTTTAAAGGGACAAGATCTGAGAGACAACATCTCACATTCAAAGCTACACTAAGGATAAATGGTGTGAATGCTTTTCTGAGAGTGGAGTTGAAGGGAGGAAGGTAGGAGAGAGCACAAGAATTCTATTGAACTGCAAAATCACCTGGAGATGATGCAAGAGCTAAACTTCACCTTCTGACAGCTTTGCTTGGGATTAATAGCAGTACCAAAGGGATGGCTTGGAATGGCTTCCACCCCCTCCCAAATCTCCATCAGCTCCCTATCCTAAAGCACTACAAATAATCGCAAGATCGAACTAAAAAGCAGAGTGTATGCCATGCAAATATAGCTTCAGGACAAATGTCATCATCTGCCCCAGTCTGACTCTTTGCAACTCAACTTCCAGCCTTCATATAAATGCACTATAAATTATATATACACGTACATATATACATATACGTGTGTCTGTATGTGTGTGTCCTGAAGCCTCCACACCCCAGTATAGATACCATCAGGCATCAGTATTTTTTTAAGATGATAGATAGAAAATTAATTCGCAGATGAAGGCACTGCATAGATTTGAGATTTTGAGATTTTCAAACAATCTGATCCTACAGCCTTTAAGGGAGCAAAGCCATTTTATTTCTCACAGACATATCTTTTTTATGGCCACAACTTAAGAAGAGCTCAGACAAGCCGAGTGCCTAAACTGGCATTTCTCACTGTGCTAAGAATCAACAACAGGCTAGTTTGAAATTTGGTATCACTGGCTAAGCACACAACTAAGCCAGTGGGAAATCCTGCAGTAATGGTTCTCCAGTTTAGAGAAAAATAAATATTTTAGTGAGTGAGAACATTCTCCAGCTTTTAAAAATATGTTGTACATTTGTTTTCGAATGTTGAGCCGCCCTTACTTGCGCTGGTGGTTACCACAGAAACCCGCTTCATGTTTATGGCATGGTCGATGACAGGGCTGTTCCCTCCATTTGTAGGACTATGAAGTACTGTGCTCCCTGGCACCACAGCAGATAGGATTGCTGGCTCCTGGACAATGAGGCATACGTAGGGTTTGCGCCACATGCCTTTCTGTGTGTTTCATCCTGACTGGATGTTAGGCACTGAATACTTCTCAAGTGTTCCTCCACTGTCCAATTTGCCGGTTTGGCAGCAAGTTTTCATTCTAATAAGAGAAGTTTCTCAGATGGAGATTCCAGATGTGTCCAAGCTGCTTTTATTAGGACAATGGAAAGGTCCAACCTTTTCTTCTTAATACAATCAAGGGTAGTGTGGCTTGGCCTTTGTAATTTTACAAAGAGTTGTATTATGTAACTGGAAAATTGTCTCCCCGGGCATAGAGAGAATTTGTTAGAACAGAATGCAGTTTGGAATAATGCTGACGTAAAGTTTCAATCCAAGAGAGCAACCTTTTAAGTTGCTGAAACACAGTAAAGGGGAAGAAGGAAATTACTGTTTTCCATGATTGACCAAAATGCACGATAATTGTATCAACTTGAAACAGATTCCTTAGAAGAACTGATAACTCTGTGATCCGAATAAGCCATGTGTAGTAGAACTAAATACTGCATGCACTTTCTCTGCAAAGTGTAGACACGCCGTATTTGAGATGTGCAGCAAAAGAGACAGCTGTGCTTGCCTGTTTAATGGGACTCCAGCTCCTTTAGCATAGTAAAGAATGGCGGTGGCTTTACTGAGGAATTAGTATTTACCATTCCTGCTCATCCTTTTGCACTGCCTTACAACACTCCTTGTGGACCCTTCTCGTGTAATGTTATTTTGATGTCACCACTCCTGTTTGTAATTAACACAGCGTCACTCATCAGTCAGCTTCTAAGTGGAACACTCCTTACAGATTCCACTAACTGTTCTTGTTGCCTGTTCTAAAGTGGGTGGGGAAAATTTAATCACAGATATTTAGCCCAAAGATAGCCTTCCCATTTTCCCTCTTCTCTCCAATGTCTCTACATAGTGCTATTTTCTGTCAGCTACAGTCCACCTATAGACAGGAGATCACCTCCAAAAAGAGTAGTAGTATTTATTCAATGCCAGTAAAACTCCTTTGCTGACATTGGATATCCCAAAATACTGTTATTACTTGCATATTGTAATCATATGTTTGCACAGCTCCTTCACCTAAGTATAAGCTTCTAAAGGGTAGGATTGTGTCTTATTTCTGTATAATGCCCCAAATAGTGGAATACTAATACATGCGAAGTGTTCAAAAACTCTAATTAACTGCATGAATGGCAGATTAGAAATATTATCTATGAAGAAATATTATCTATTCAGATTCTATGAAAAGGAAGAAGTTACAGCTAGCAAGTAAAGTGCCTAGATTTCCTAGAGCAAAGTTAGATAACTAGTTAATTATGAAATAGCAGCACTCTGGATTCATCTTGGTGTAAGCTGACAGAAGATCTTCTTCGATGTTACCCAAGCACACAGACATCGTAGACAAAGCTGATGTCTCTAACTCCAGCAGTGAAAGAGGGGCTAAGGTCATTAGTATGCACTTGCTTTGGTCCCTCTGCTGACTCATTTATAGTCCCTTCTAGAACCGGGGTCACATAACTGTGAGATGGCCATGCAGAGTTAACTGAAGTACTCAGCTGAGGAGCAGGAAGAGGTCAAATGGTCCATAGTGGGCTTTGACTTTATCTCATAAATTTCCTCCCCCAACACACTCAGGTCACCACCCACCCTGAGCAACTGAATGCCCCAGCAGAGTCCTGTACCACCTGTCCTGAAGGAAACGTGGAAGGTTGCCATGGTGGGGGATCTCTTCCTTCACTTCTCTTAAAAGGACAACTTTCCCTCACTGGCCTTTGTTTCATTTCCTCACCTGGAATGCTTCGTCATGCTTACTCTTTTTGCCTCTGAATCCTATAGGACCAGCTCAAATCCCTTTTCCTTCCTGAAATCCTTCCTGCCCTCTGCAGAAAGCAGTACTTTCTCCCTCTGATGAACACCTGGGCAGTTTGGTGCAGATGCTATTTGACATTATGGATATTTTTCTTTACCTTATAAGTCATTTTTCTCATTCATTTATTTATTATGCCCTTTACAGTGAGGATAATGCCCTGAGTTTTTATAAAACTTGTAGATCTTATTTCATATGACAATTATTTTAAAAAATACTTGGTAATTTGGGGGGGAAAGCATCTAGAAGGGAATTTGATAGAGGTAAATGAATTTAATGAAAATTATTACAGATAGTATGAGAAAAATCTATGAACATGTAATACTATTATAATATATAAAACTATTTTAAATTATTTTCTTTAAAGAACAGTTAGAGAAGAATCTTGGCTTTCCCAACTAGGACATAAGAAAATGTTTCATACTCAGCCATGAATATAGGTTACAAATATGCAAATGGAGAGATGGAGATTCTTTTTCACACTAGAATCGGCATCGTGTTTTGGAAATCACTCTCTATGTTATTTGTATTTGTAGTATAAACAAATTTTATGCAAAGTTATTTGTTGTGTAAGGGTACATATATTTTTCTTATTGTACTATTTTGTGTTTAGGTTTAATTCATTTGTATCCAGAGTACCAAGTTATCTCATCTATGTGCAGTAGTCCAGAAATATCAAACATGGTCCACCTACGTGACCATCAAATCATGTTTTTGATTATAGACAGAACCACTTACTGAACATTCTGGGTCAGTGGTTATGCACACACCAAATGTACCTCTAGACCCAGAATAGTTTAAATGAGTTGGCTGTATTGATCCACGAGCTTCTGACGAGCTCAATACAATTCAAATTTTAGAGATATAATTCTTGTCTAAAAACGAACCTTCTTGGGGTGCCTGGATGGCTCAGTCGGTTGAGCGTCCGACTCTTGATTTTGGCTCAGGTCGTGATCCCAAGGTCATGGGATCGCATGGAGCCTGCTTAAGATTCTCTCCCTTGCTCACACACACATTCTCTCTCTCTCTCAAAAATAAAAAAATTTTTAAAAATTAAGAATTAAAAAATTTAACCTTCTAAAAATGATCACGTTAATAGAGGTGTAAATTTGACAAACAAAACCATCGTGAATATTAAGGACATTGTTTAATTTTGGCAATAGTAGAATATTGCTTTATGGGTTGAAGAGGATCAAGAAGGAGTCATGTTGAATGTATCATAAAACACACACACACACACACACACACACACACATTTATTTAAAGAGAAAAAGGATTACTCAACAAGCTTACCCCTTTCTTTACATTTCTGTTGCCTCCATTCATATTCTGACATTATTATCTTCACCTAGATCATCCTATTGCCTTCATGGTTGTTCTGCCCTCCATACTGCCATTCCAATCCACCCAATCAGGCAGTAAATATTTTTGTAGTTATTTGTATGTGGTCTGCTGGGAGAACTCTACTGGACTACTCCATCTCAGAATGGCTACCCTCCCGCACGATTATATTCAGCAACTCTCCGCTCTCCAAATCAAATGTAATCTAGCCTCACCAGTCTTATAATAGACTCATTCCTTTCCTATGCCCAGCTGTTTCAATCAAAGTGAAATATTAACTCTTTTCTGTGATATATGTATCCATTTTCAGCATAATTCCCTGTGGCCTAGAGCCATAAAATACATTATTCTTAGAAGTAGAATCATAAATCCAACAATCTCAGAAAAGTATCTCAAAGTAGACAATATAAGATGTGTTTTTGAAAATTCCTTTTAAAATTTTTCATAAAATTATGGAAGGAAGAGCAGAAAGGCCTTAACTAAGAATTGGGACAAGGAAGGTAAACACCAGGTGAGAGCAGACTAAAGAAACTCAAAAATGGAGAACTGGGGTATAGAGAAATGAGAGTACTTGTCATAAATCTCTTTAAAAACAAACCCCAGAGTAGCATACAAAATAAATAAGTTAAGACCCTGACACTGGGAAACTTCCACAGGTTGAAGGTTAGAGTCCTGAGATGCATGATCATAACCGAAAAGAAGAAAAAAACAGAATTTAGCTTTCTAAAATGGAATACATTTTTATCGAGCACCAACTATATACAGACCATATATGAAGGGTTCAGGTAGCCTGAAAGTAAAGACCAACTCTGCTCCATCATGAAGTAGAATTAGTGATTGTAAACTGTATCACAATACAAATTCATTCTCTTCCCCTAAGCACAGGTTCCTGTCTGCCAGAATGAATTTCAAATTCACAATCAGGATCCAAGTTAGGCCATATTAGCGGCTCTGTATTTAAACTTTTTATTAAATTACCATCAAGGGGGTACTAATTAAGATAAGAAATACAGCTACTTATTTATTTCATATGCACCTTCAGATTTCTGAATTATACATTAAACAATCTATGACATCTGTGTATGCTTTTCACAAAAGAAAAAGGCATAAATGCCTCAGGGTGCATCTGCCTGGCTAAGAAACAGATGAAAAAAAACTCTATAGTTTTTATTAAAATACAGAGAAATAGAATTTTAAAGGCTACAAAAATAAGGTAAGGATTATATGAGGCAAATAAATCAATAAAGTCGATAGCAAAAACCAGAATATTTTAGATTAACCTGAAAAGGCTGAGTTTCCCAAGACTTTGAAAAATGAGGGAAGTCATCTGGCAATTCCTTAACTTCGATTTTTTGTTTGATTTTGTTTCTAGGTTCCAGATTCAGAGATGTGCAACTGATCCAAACAGTTATAAAAGCTTGGGAGACAGTTTTCGAACAATTTTCCGAATAGAAGGGTAAGTACAGTTCTTCATGTATGGACTTTATGTTAATATAGACATTTAACATATTGCTACATGTTTTTTTCATTTTTAATGTTTCATTTTCCTAGTGTTATTAAGGGAAAATATTTAAAAGGGTGCCTTCCCATATTTTTTTATTTTTTCCTGATAATACAATTGAAAACTAAATATGTATACCATAAGAACCACCACAAAAATGATATTAATATTCAATTTGCTGACTGGAAGACAATTTCTATTTTGTGCCATTAAGATTTTTTTCAAGTTCTCATAACAGCAGCTATCTAAATGTAATAGTTCTTTATTTTGATTCTTGAATATAGTGCCCAAATGTGTTCCTTATTTGCATTGCAGCTTATGAATATTCAATCAAAACAGAACTGTGTCAAAAGTTGATGTGTCACATTTGTTATCCTGTCTACTAGATGATCAGATAAAGAGTATTTTTTTTACATAGATGCCTGGGTGGCTCAGTCGGTTCAGCGTCCAACTCTTGATTTCGTCTCAGGTCATGATCTCACAGTTTGAGGGTTCAAGCCCCGTGTTGGACTCTGCATTGACAGTGTGGAGCCTGCTTGAGCTTCTCTCTCTCTCAATATCTCCCTCTCTCTCTCTCTCTCTCTCTCTCTCTCTCTCTGCCCCTCTCCCGCTTCCTCTCTCTCTCTCACAAAATAAATAAGTAAACTTTAAAAAAAGAATCTAATAGGTGAAAAATAAATTGTCTATAAGCATTCTTTTGATTATAACTGGGATTGAGCATGCTTTTATACCATTAAATGTCATTTCTGTTATGAATTGCTTATTTATATTCTTGCCCATTTCTCTTAAGTTAGAGTTTTTATTGATTGGTAGGGGCTCCGTATATATTATAGGTACTAATTCTTTAACAATGACATAGATTGCAAATATTTTCCCCAGCTTGCCATTTGCCTTAGAGCTACAATGTCTTACACCTCTCAGAACTTTGCGATTTTTGAAGATTGTGGTTTTGTGATTATATCTATCTTGTTCTTTGTGATATCTGACCCTATTGTCACATTAGAAAAAAAGGATATTTTAGCCCCAAGATTATAAACATTTTCTTCTGGTATGTTTGACATTTAAGTCATTAATCCATCTGAGAATTGTTTTTTTAATATGCTGTGTGGCATATAGGAATTAAATTTTATTTTCAAATGGCTAGTCAATTGTCCAAACACCACGTGTTGAAAAATCCATCTGTTACTCCCTCGTTGGAAATGCTAACTTTTTTGTGTATTAAACGTCCACGTATACATCATCTAAATTTTCTATTCTCTTTCTCCATTTCTTATTCTGTTTCATCAGTTTATCTATCTCTCTGCCAGCATTATACTGTTTTAATTATTTTAATTTTGGAGTATTTGGTTAATATATAAAAATATGCCCTGCAGTATAAAGTCTAAACTATCATGGTACAGAGCCCTTCCTAGTATGGCCCTAGCATCCTAGTATGGCCCTACCATAGCCTAGTATGGCCCTCCTTTTCTCCAGGCTCATTCCCCATTCACAGATCTGCTCTAAAAACAGCCAGCCTGCTCACATTCTCATAGCTTTGCATGCTAGTCTTTATCTTATTCCTGCAGGACCAACCCCCTCATCCACACAAGAAACTATCCCTCCTCATTCAAGAGTGCCCTCACATTTCTCCCCCTCTGACCATCTTTTCTCTACCACACGCTTTCTTTACCAATCACTCTTATATGCTATACAAAATATAGCATGCACCTGTCTAATTTATTATGGCTGTTTTCTGTCTATCTCCTTTCTCTCGCCCTAAGGGCAATTTCTCATTTAGCTTTGTATCCCCTGTGCCTGCATTTAGCACTGAGTAGAGATAGTAAGTGCATGTTAAATGAATAAATGTCATCACATCAAAATCGTAATGATGCAAAATGAAACAGAGATGATAATTCTTGCTATTGACTACCCCTTCTGAAGTTATGATAAGATCTGGATACCTGATTAAATATCTTTAGAAGATCTAGTGACAAAGAAGCAGCAAATTCTTGCTATTATTACTGTGGTGATGTGGTACCTAAGTGCTGTGCATTGGTAATATACGTGCATTTATGACAGTTGGGATCAAACTCATGCTCAGTTTACCCAAAATATACATAAAGTTAAACAAATCATAGTGTATTATATAGTCAATAGCAGTGTCCCTTCCCAGTTAAAGAGTAGTAGTAGCATTGCCAAGTTCTGTAAGCTGTAACAGATATCTCTGAATTAGATGTGGGAGTTCCTTAGCCAGGCTCTTTATTTCATGTGTGTTAGGAAGAATTTGATGTTTCTGCTTTGATATCAAGTAATACAACAAACATACAGCATGTGTGGTCCTTGCATAGTAAAATTGGCCTTTTCCTAGATTGTATGTATAATTGTTTCTAGAGCAAATTGACATACTTTCTGTAATGCCTTTAGATCTAGGCATGTTATTAGCCAAAAGCCAGAGAGACCTCTCGTCTTAGAGATGTGAATATTTGTTAAAACACAAAAGAAAAAGCTGCCTGTTATTTTTGATACCGAGCAAGAACATTTCATAGAGTTAAGTTAAAAAAAGAAAACCTTTTAATGCATGTTGTGTTGATTTTTTTTTCCTAGTGAAAGCAGTTCCTTTTGATTTTCTTCTTTAGCTTTTAGAGTACACTCTGCTTTCAAAGATGTTTTTCTCACTCAGGTGCCTACAGCCCCATTCGGTCTGTGGCTGTAGAGATACAACACAAGTCAATTTGACTATTAACATAGGTGAGACAGTTCATCTCTCCTCGTTTTTCCTATATCCTCCAAGTTAAAGGTTTTGAAAGCTATTCCTTTTCTGTTATTTAAGAACATTAAAGTCTGATAATATACTTGATGTCTGCACAGATCTCCCATTTTCCTCTCTGCTGTAAGAAAGTGAAGTGATACTCATCACCATTCTTAGAGATGAAGCTCCCTATTTCTCTGCCCAGAATTCATGTTTCCAAGAGACATTGGCTCAAATACATGGGTCCAAATCCCTTTACCATTTCTAAGATTCTTTTAAGAACTAAAAACATAGGTATATTGTACTTTAATGAAACACATGGTTTTTTCAACCCAGCTTTACCCAAAAAAAGGCCTTCCAAATTCTGGGCAAGAACTTCTACTATATGGAATCATCACACTTAGTTGGCTTTTACCAAAGAGGCTATCATTGTTTTAGCTAATGGAGAAGAAAGAACTCACGGGGAAGAACTTTGTCACTGTTGAGAGTACCTCCATCGTCACCATGATTCTTCTTCTTTTTCAGGTTTGGCAAAAATAAACTCATAGGTCCATCTACTGAAATAGTGAGCCCAGAAGACATAGTTAGCCTAGCTGATGAGGCACCTTTAAAACCAATTAGTTTTGTTTTATAAATTCTCCTGGCAAACAGCAGCTGGTGTCTCCATTTACCGTGTGTTCCTGCATCACATCTTACTTCCTTCTGCTTCAGGGTATCTCCTGAAAGCTTTTCTAGTCTCTTTTGTACCTGTCATTCCTTTAAACAGAGTGATTGAGATGCGCACAGATGGGCGAGAGGATTATAAATTATGCTAATGTAAAACCAGGGCTGCCTGTCTCTCCCTCTTCCTCTTCTGTAAGCTCCTAGTGGCCATTCTTCCTGAAATAAAGAGGAAAAAGAATTAAAACAGAACTTAAGATATCCTGGTAACATAGGTAAAGAAAGACGTGAAACTGATATTTGTTTCTTCAGTGTAACAGACACGATGCTAGGGACTTTTCAAACCTTATATGGAACACAGCACTATTCTCAACACAAGACAGCATTATGTCTGTATTTTGTATGAGGTGCCTGAAGATCAGAGACGTTAAATAACTTGCCCAAAGTCACACAGATACTAGCAGCATGTCATGGTTTTTCCGTTGTCTTACATCACCTTTTACTAAACACCAAATTTTGTTATTTATTAAATGAAAAGAAGGCAATGTGAAATGAGTGGCTATAAACCCCTAATTTTTTCAACGTTTTATTTATTTATTTTTTTTTTTTACTTTTGGGACAGAGAGAGACAGAGCATGAATGGGGGAGGGGCAGAGAGAGAGGGAGACACAGAATCGGAAACAGGCTCCAGGCTCTGAGCCATCAGCCCAGAGCCTGACGCGGGGCTCGAACTCATGGACCGCGAGATCGTGACCTGGCTGAAGTCGGACGCTTAACCAACTGCGCCACCCAGGCGCCCCATAAACCCCTAATTTTTAAGTAACTCTTCTACAACTTTCCATATTCCTACCCCCAAAATCATGTAGCAATTTAAAGCAGCTTTTCTCTCTTCCTTCAGGTAAAGTACAAAAACTCTGAGAGACCATATATGCTCAGTGAACTGAATCTTGTCAGTTCAGAGACAGCACCACAAACCTCTGATAACTCAAGACTCTTAATCCAGTTATTGTCCCATCCCTTACAAACGGATCCATATCTGATAAGTTCATGGTTTCCCGTCGGCTCTCATCCTGCATGTTCCTCAGTTTTCTTCTGAGAAAAATTCATGCACGTTGGTTTGCCCAAGGCAAATAACTAGGAAACAACTAGGTCGGATTAAACTTAGTTTCAAATGAGAAACATGTTGATTGCTGGTGCCTTCAGAAATATGGTATTCTTCAGAAAGTATTACTGTAGAAAATATGTGGTTGCGTTTGGGGGGTATTTGAACTGTGTTTTGCTTCACGATTTGTTTTCTGTAACCGCTGATGCTGCCCCAAGTATCATCTTACAATCAGACCACTTGGTGATTATAATATTTTCTAGTTAAATGACATTTAAGGCCTCGTTTTATGAGCTCCAGCATAATTGGCTAATTTGGTAAACTCCAGATGTGTGAGATAATGTGCCACTCGTTTAAGGGCCTTTCAGACGGCATGAATGGCACAGCCCCAGGAGGTATAATCACTCCCTCTTGTTTTCATTAAGGGGAATGAGTGGCTTGTGACACAAAGGAAGGGGGACGTCTGCAATTCAAAATCAACAACAACCTGGCAAGATTTGGACATTTTCTTTTTACAGGTGGACTAACTCCAAGATCTTTACCTTAATTTGATGTCTTAGTGCGTCTACTTTTTAAAACATGATTTGCCTAATGTAACACAACCAGGTGATTTTCAAACACCACTCTAAACAGAAAAGTTCACCCCTAGAGAAAACCTCTTGGGTAGCCCCTGGAAACCCCCTCACTGTCACATGGAAGTGTGGGAAAGTGTTGGACTTGAAGAGACAATGGAGGCTAACTCTTCGCAGGAATCACAGTTATTGGAGCAGTCAGCATCCTCACCACCTAAGCCACATTCCAACTGCACAAGGCCCCGTAGTTGCTGCTGCTTTTTCTCTCTCCCCTCTACCCCACTTCTCATCCAACAGAAACCAGCTCATCTACCCAGTATTGCCAAGCCAGACTGGAGTGGGTGGCTCTTAACATCACTATTCCCTGGATCCTGAGGCTGTTTCCTCTTATCTGAGGGTCTTATATGTAGACCCAGGAGTTCACATTACAAGTGAGTCATGGGTCACTGTATACTCACTGCTACTTAACCAGTGCAGAGTTTTCACTCACATGAATAATTGCAGACTGTTTCCCAGGCCCCTAAGCGCATAATCTGCAGTGCAAATCAATTGTGAGTAGATCATTGGGTATTGACTGAGTTTGCAAGCCTGGTGTACCATAGTGAGTTCATTCTTTGGGTACCAGATGTGCACTGTGCCTTCTGTGTGAGTTTCTTGGTGTCTCGAGTACCCTCTCTGCTCCATTCTGTCTTACCGAAGAGACCCTTCCTAGTACCCAGAGGACCTCCATTGAGTGCTCCCTTGTTTTTCAGCTTTCAGCTTTCCCTTGTCTCAGCTTTACTGAGATATAACTGACATATAATATTGTGAAGGTTAAGGTGTAATATGTGATGAGTCGATATATACGTATGCATTGCATAATGATTACCACGATAGGAAGAGTTAACACATCCATCACCTCACATAATTACCATTCTTGTGTGTTTGGTGAGAACATTTATGATCTACTCTCTTAGCAACTTTCAAGTATGCAGTGCAGAATTATTAACTGTAGTCACCAATGCTGTCCATTGGTTCCCTGTTCCCTCATTTTTCTGTGGTGATAAGGAGGAAAGCAGACAATCCCAGCTGCTCTTGCTTCCACACTACAGGATTCTGCCCTGACCTGCCTGGGCTTCTTAATGATGGCACAACAAGTGTCTTCCATCTAGCGAGGTAGGGAGGTGGGGGGAGAATAAGAAAAGAAATAACACAGTAGGTGAGAGTTTGGAGAATAAACTATAGCAAATCTTTCCGGCAGGTTTTACAAATGACCCAGTACCCAGGTCCTGATTATGGCACCCAGTAGATGGAAGCCATTTTCTTCTTCCAAATCTTCCCCAGTTTTGGAATGAGAAAAAAGAGATGATCTCGATTCAGGCATGGACCTATTCTGATTATTCCTGCATTATCTGTGTTCCTTTTAAAAATGGCTTATCAGTGCTTCAGTATGTTATACTCATAAAATTTTAGTCATAAAATGTACATTGCTAAGAACCTTAAACTCTTATTATTTAGCAACTCAAGGTTGAAAATGAAAGGATGTAGGGTAAAGAGAAAATACTACAGAAGAATATGTTGCAAAACACAGAAAGTTGAGCCATTGGTACATTATGGGGCATTTCTGTTTTACCAGATTATTTTACACCACTGCGAAGGCAGATAGTTGCTGGTTTGAGCTGTATTGGTCTTTACAATCAGGGAGAGGATAATGAATTTCCAGAGTGCTCACATAGCAGCATCCCTGGGCTTCCATGTCCCAGAGCTCCGTCAGAGGCCTTTTGTTCTGCCCACAGGGTGACCTTTAGAATGGTTTCAGCTCCTAGATTTCCCTCCTGTCATCACCATAGATTGCTAGCTGACAGTCACACTCCAACTCCCCCAGCCGCTTGCTAACAATGCTTTCAGACTTACTGCCTGGCCTTTGGCAAGGATTTAAGTGTTGCCAAAGAATAAGTGAAAACGTTTGCAGTGATGTCAGCTCGTCAGCAAGGCCTGATTAAGAGACCAAACACAGCCTCTCCCAGCTCACGGTGCTGACAAGAAGGAAAAGGAGGACCAGTTGTTTGGGTGGAAGTAGCTGTCTTTCGGGAACGTTCGCGTCTCAATCCAGAGCCTGAGCAGATATTCCCCATGTTTTATAGAGTGTTAATGGGAGGTGAGGGGATTCTGTAGTCAATGGGAGATGTCCAAATGGAAATCTTTTCAAGCCTTTATTTTAACTTCCTCTGATGATTTCTGATGAACTAGATGCGTAGTCACCTTGGGAGAAAACGTCTTTACCAAAACCATAATCCTTTTTCTAGTGGTTGTTAAACTGAACATTTTCAGATGAGAATGAGAAAGAAAATCTCCTAAAACTTCTACCTTTGTCTGATTCTCTTATTATAGGAAATAACTTAGGCATAGCTTGACATGACAAGGTTAAAGGAGTTAATATTTTATCATACTCATTGATTTCAGCTAGTGTCTCAGATATCATAGAATTACATCTTTCTGTCTTCTATTAGGAAGTCTTCTCCCCTGGTCATATGAAAATTTGATCCCATTTTATTTTCCTTGGAAAGAAAAGGTCATATGGATTTTTAATATTTTAGAACACTGTTAAGAAGTTAAAAAATATTGATACATACATACATGCCCGCATACATGTATTTAAACTAAGTTGAATTGTGTATAGTTTAGATTGCTACATTTTCTCTGTAAGTTCCATGACTCAGATACCACTGGAGAGTGTATGTTAATTACGGTAAGTTTCTGTTCAGTTCCTGCTTGGGAATCTGTTTCCTCACCCAATTGCAATGCTCTTGTCGCTAGTTCGTGAAGTTTTTGTCTAGTCTCATGACTTTAGCTTTACCTTTCCTCCCAGTATTTCAGATGGTTTGAAACTGGAAGAAAGGAAAAGGTTCAGACACTCTTGCTATAGCAGTGATTATATTCAAAACCATTGTTACCATTTGACCCTTTACTGTTTGTGAAATGTGTCCACATGTCTTACCTCACTTGTTGCTCACAAGAACAAGGCAACAGGCAGGTGGGGAGTATGGTCTCTAGTTTTCTGGTAGGGAAACTGATAAGAATGATAAGGGACTTGCCCGGCATCCCATAGCTGCTGTTTGTTGGGGTGAGCTTTCATCCAAGATCTTCTGCATCCTGTATCATGCTCCCTATTCTGTCAATAACTTAATAGTGGTATTAGTAAGAGCAGAAGCTACACCTCAGATTTATGCTGTCCCCATTATGGGTTCAAAACATTGTCACATATCTCATCTCACTTTGCTGAATAGCGCCCGGAGGGGTGGGAAGTAGGAGAAGGTAGTATCTGCTATGGTTGATTACATTCTGCAAACCAGCAAACTTCAGCAGAAAGGAGGTTAGTGAGAGTCCCAGAATAATAGATTGGTTCCTAAGATCGGCACTCAAAGAAAACAAAGGTGCGCTTTTTCTTTAAATCACATCTTGAACAAATGCAGTTGGACTGAAAATGTATTCTGAAGTGTGCCACCGTCATCCCATGAGACCAAGATAGAGGTCCATAATCCTTTGGACAGAGCCCTGTTCAAAAGGAACTTAACTGAGATGTGCTTTCAGTGTAAAACACGTACTGGATTTTGAAAACTTTGTGTGTAAAAGGAATGTAAAGAATTTGTGTATAAAAAAGAATGCAAAAGAATTACATGTGAAAATGATGTTTTGGATATGTTAAATAAATGTACCATCAAAATTAAAAAAAAAAAAACAACACACGGCATGAACTTAGTTATTTGACTTGTTAGTACCTTTGCCTAACTCAACTTGAATATTGGGTAATAACCAGGAAAACCTCATGAAACATGAGATAAGGCATTTAATCAAAGTTTCTTGGATGAATTATCAGATGGGGTGAAAATCACCTATGACTGCTATATATGTCAAAATATGTGGTCACCAAAATCTAAAGGAATATGACCAGCCATATTCAGTGGCCTTGTTCTCCTGCTGATAAACACTGTTCATAATTCTCTTTGGCCACAGTGAACTTGTAGGGAAACAAAGCCCTGGGTACCAGGAATTCTAATGTAGACACAGTCTCAGTGGCAACAAAAAAGGAGATAAAGTGTGAGATGAGTTTTGGAAACTGCTAAGGAGAGTTTGTAATTTTCTGTTAGATGAATTAGTTTTTAGATTTCTTTGCATGAAGCTTTTCCTAAATTAGAAGAATCAAGAACCAAAATGAGAAAAAGGACATGGTCTGGTGTCCTTACCATTTTGTATCCTAACAGTTTTCAGTGAATAGGTCAACATGCATTTCAAAACTCAAATACTAAAATTCCCAGAAGTTGGCACTATTTATAAAGGGACCAAAATTAAAAGAATATTTCAATGCAATCCATTCAGCAACAGGACATATCAATTACTAGAGATCTGGCTTCATGTGTAAAAAAATATATGTGTTAGATTCCAAAAATATTTCTTGACCACTTGTTCACTCCTTAATTCACATGGTCTGACTTCTGTCTACACCTGAATTTTCAAACTGCTCTCTCAGAAGTCACCATAGGACTCCTGTCCTTTTCTGTGGGATCTAAGACACGGATGATTGTAAGATGTGCTATCATTTTATGTACCGCTCTAAAGAGAAAATGCTGACAACTAAACTCCTTGGAGTGGATTGATGATGGATAGCGGTGTTGAGTGAGGAGAAATTTTGAATGACTTTCTAGTCTTTCGTGTGAATGCCTATAGCCAAATTATGTCACCTGCACATTCATAAATCTTTGTTGATTTCCTGTTGATCCATGTGATAGGGTGCCACTAAGATGGCCCTACTGATCCCTGCCCCCTTGTATTTATGTCCTTGTATAATCCCCTCCTTTTAAGCAGAGATTAGGTTTATTGACTCTCTTGTAATGAAGAGAATATGGCAGAAATTATGAAATGTCACTTTTGAGATTAGTATATAAAAAACTGGGTTGCATCTAGTTAGACACTTCTTCTTCTTCTTCCTCTTTTGGTTTCTTACATTTTTATTGCTTTGAAGTAAGCTCCGCTATGGAGGAGCCCGTGTGGCAAGGAACTTAAGGTAGCTCAGGCCAATAACCAATGAGAAATTGAGGGCCTCTGTTTAACGACAACTTGGAACTGAATGCTACCCACAACCACCTGTGTGAACCAGACAAGACCTCAGGCCCAACTGATAGTTTGACTACAGTCCCATGAGAGACCTTGAGTCAGGGACACATACCTAAGCCATGCCTAGGTGCCTGATCCACAGAAATTGTGTGATGATAAAAAAAAAAATACACAAACAAATCTGAAACCCTCAACGTGGTATTTATTTGGGACTCTCCATATCTGCTTTGAGTCTTCCAGCTTTGTTTACCTAGTGTCATCACATGCCTCTGTGTTCAAGCCCTTCTGGACCAATTATAGCTCCTAAAACAATTTTCTGTGCTTTTCCTCATACACGTTCATCAGCCCAGAATGGCATTTTTTTCTTTTGTCCAGCTCTGGTAATTCTGGTCATCTATAAGTGCCCAGCTGGTATGCTACCTTTTCTTTAATGCCTTCTCTAATTATCCAAAATGGGAATAATTTTCTCTACCTGTTCTCTTATGGCACCTTCTTCAGAGTGTAAGAGACCTGGATTAGAACCCCACATGTAAATTTGGGGACCTTGGCAAATTACTGAATGTCATTGTACTTCTGTTTATTTGTTGCATGGAATACTAGTATCTACTATGTTGCCAGCACTTAGTTTAATAGATGATGTTTAAGTATGCACACAATAATTTTTAACTGATTTCATTACAATTACTTTATATTATAGCTAATTATTTAAACTATTCACAGTTATTTAAATGTGTAGAGCTCTGATGAAATCTCTTTGGGGCTTCTAAAGTGTATCATACAATTCTTTGTATGTAATCATCATCCAATTTATGTTTGCTGAGTTTAATTGAATGATTTCTAGTTTCATATTAGTTGGATTTGGGCATTTAGTTTTTAGATTCAGGGGATTCACCATTGACAGGTGTTGCCAGGTGGTGGCATTGCCAGGTTTTGTTAGGGAAACGGGAAGGGCTGATGAAGATCCAAGCAAAGGCAAACAACCTACCCACCTTGCTTAGAATGTGTTCTGTCTTCACTGTTGTACTTACAACACTTACCTGCCTAGGGTTTAATAAACACAGTGAGCCAGTACAGTATAAATATAAACCAAATATTCTGGTCAATAAAAAGATGAGTTAAAGTAAAAGCAAAAGAATATTTAAAACAGAATTAGAGGCAAATCAAGAGTTAGACTCTTGGAATGCCTGGGTGGCTCGGTTGATTAAGTGTCCGGCTTAGGTCATGATCTCACAGTTCATGAGTTCAAGCCCCACATCAGGCTCTGTGCTGATGGCTCAGAGCCTGGAGCCTGCTTCAGATTCTGTGTGTGTGTCTCTCTCTGGCCCTTCCCTGCTCGCACTCTGTCTCTGTCTCTCTCAGAAATAAACATTAAAAAAATTTTTTTAAGAAAAAGTAAAAGAAAAGATGGGGAATTTCACCAGAGATATGAAATCTGGTTTTTTTAAGACTTAAATGGAAATCTTGAAAAATTCTGTAACTGAAAATCAGAATTAAGTGAGTTTTCAACCCACATATTACATCGTCAGCATGTAATTCGTTAATTATTTTATAAATTCTAAATATGATGGAACATGTTTCATCCTACTGGCATTCAGTAGTAGTCACTCCATATTGTAATTAGCTGATTGAATAAGTATGGAAATAATAATAATAACATATTTTTGCAGGGGAATCATAAATTTTTTAATTCATTTTAAGCAAATAAAATAATCATAATTTACCAGGGGCTAGGCACTTTGCTAAGTGCCTTATATACACTCAGTTATGTTCTCACAACAACCTGTGGGGGAGGAGCCATCATTCTTCCCATTTTACTGATGCATCAACCAAAGTCAAAAAGTTCATGTAACTTGTCTGATGTTTCATGGGTTGTAGGAATTTGAACCTATGTGATCTGGGTTACCTCTACATTGCTTTACAAGAAATACTTTTTTTTAAGACACATAAATTGTTCTGTTTTGGCTGACTGGCTAGTTGCAAATTTCTGACAATAAATAGAAAGTTGAGAAACCAATTGCTTGGTGACATCTGCCAGGGCACTAAATTCTTCTTGTAATGTGACCTGTACATTTATTCAGATGTTCCTTCTGGACAACGGGATATTACTGGATATATTTTGGCATGGGCTCTGTTATGTATGTTTGACATATTGGAAACAATACCGTGATGAACAGAATGTCCCGTCTTTCTCCTTGAACTCCAAATTGCTCAAGGCCACAAGATACAAAACATGGGTTTAAAGTTGACAGTCTCCATTTCCTCCTTTCATGTTTGTGGATCTCATTTTCAGGATGCTGACATTTTACTTTTTCTACATCCCTGTCTTCATTTCTTCCTTTACCTCATCATTTGTCTTAACTGTTTAATCTTTTTGCTACACCTCCTCAGAGCATGATGGCTTTTGATGGCAGATCTCTTCTCCAGTGATGGGACATTCCTTGGGAAATCCATTTCTTTCAGCCTTGGCAAGGAAGATCATACATTTATTATATAGAACAAAGGGAGTATTCATCAGGACCTCAAGATTCCCAATATATTTGCCTTCAGCTCTCTTTTCCTCAAACTCTTTGTTCTTCCAGGTTACATTTCTAAGTGCCCCGCATCCTATTTTAATCTCTTATTTTGGACCCTTCAATATAAAAGACCCTTTCATTCTTTCTTTGCTTGTTTGTTTCCTTTCTTTCTAGAAAAAAAAAAAAAAGAGCTACTCATTTCAGCCAGAATTAAAGTGAACAAAATTAAAAGAACAGCCTCTTTTGTGATAGTGGACAATCACTTTATTAAGTATCTCTTAAATGCTCTGTGGTTTTGGACCCAGTTCCCTAAAGTTTATATAGCTTTTTGATATAGGAGATGAAGGGCAAACAATATTATTCTAGCTAAGAATAGATTTCTGTATCTTTTCTATATTTATGCTGTTTCTTTACCAACCTTGAAAGAACGCTTGTAGCCCAGCAAGCAAATAGTATTTAGTGACTGCCCATATATGCACAGCCCTCCGTTAAGCAACACAGAGAGTACATTTAAAAGACACAGTGCTGGCCTTCTAAAAGCTTAATTCTGCAATGAAATAACTCTATGAGCAAAAATAGTTTTTTCAGTCACATGGTTCTATTAAATGCCTTTGTGGAAAAATCCTTTGAAAAGCAACTGCAAAATTGGTGGAGATTCCACCAGAAAATAGATTTGCATTTTCCAATCCTCCATATCTCTTCGCATCTCTTGTATAACCATTCTCAATCGCAGGGAAACAAACTGCGAAAGGTATGAAGGCACTTTCCAGACAGAAGTAAACTGTCCCCATAGGAAATAAAAATCTTCAAAGTGTCCCTTTCACTGAGCTTGTTTCTTTTTCTATGACAAATAGACACATCAGACATAAAATTTAATTGAGACACACTAAAGTAAGGGTCTGGCTTACCTGGATAGGGGAGATCACAGCATTCCATTAAGGAGACAGCAAGGCGCTAACAACGCACTGACGACTTTATATCACAGTATACTGAACTTCTAATCAACATCATCTCTTTGGACTATCATTTATTTAGGATTTCTGCAGCCTCCTGTTAAACTCTGCATGATTCTGTTTTACATTTCTCTTCCTGTGTGTTTGTTTTAATTTAAAGAGCCAGTATGCATATTGACAATTCTTTGACAGCAAAGGTAAAACCACCGGGAGTGTATCTGTTTATTGAGGACTGACAGCTTTATAGCTAACATAAAAATAATCTAATGTTTATTGGGGCAAATGTTTAGACTGAGGATTAAGTGAAACTAGTGAATAGAGAAAACCTTTCATCCTATTCAGACTTTTCAAATAAGGTTTGGGATCAACTACATAAAAACTTTTTGGGTTGATTTCTTTAACGCTCTTCTCTTAATTCGTGCCACCGCTCACTCCCTTCTACTTTGCTACCCCGAATTATGTTTTACGACAGGGGTTTTGAAGTAAGTAAAACCTTGAAGAGGAAGATGCTACTGTTCAGAGATTCATTGCTATAGAATTTACCTGGGTCATGCAAACTTTCTAGATAACAGTGAAGCAAAATTTAAACCACGTTGCTTATCATATAAACTGTCTTTTCTACAGTGTCCTATAATTCACATGTAACAAGAGCTCTTAAATTTTTTTGGTCTTGCTTTTTTGTTGCTGTTGTTATTTTTCATCACTGTTGGTAGGGAAGAGGAACAAACTGCTATAAACTGTTTTAAAACTAGTTTTAAACCGCTAAGTTGTTTTTCAGTTTCACCTGTAGCTAAGTATCGACAGCATTAGAGTTTTGTCTGTTTTAAGTGAGACATTCGAAAGGCTTCAAAAAATAAGCTATTTTTTCTATACGTGGAAAAATATTACCCACTTGGAAATAATCTGTTAGATTAAAAATAGTTCATCAAATTATTGTTAGACTAACAATACCTGACATTATTTCTTAAACTTGATATTAGCTATGATTACCACTAATACCTCTTTTCCTACATCTTTCCTCCAACAAATAAAGAAGAATTTTATGCTCATCTAACTCATCCTAGCAACATTAAGGTCGTTATTGTTTCTCCTCTCTTTACCGCACTTCCCCACCCCCACCCTGTCCTGATCCTATTTTATGTTGAGTAAAATAAATGGGAGAAAAAAATTAGGCACCTTGTTAAAGGTTCCTTGCTAAGGAGTGGCTGCGCAGCGAGAAATGGAAACCAGGTTTACTGGCTGAGTACAGCACCCTGAGGCAGTTATATAAAGTACACTAGCTCTTTCCCTTTGAAAAAGTGGTGTATCTCCTGGAAAAAAATGATATGTGAACATTCAAATAACTCAGTTTTCAGTGTCATCACTGGAACTAAATGTCCCTGTGGATACAGGTGTTTTTGTGCAAGTGTGCTGCATATCATACATGCAAACAGACCAAAGAAATGCCGGGGATGTCACAATCTTGCAGCAGCTGCGAATCTTATACCAAGTCTGTATCTAAAGCTAATTAGCATGTCATCAGCGGGCAGGAGTGAGCTATTCAAGGGTCAAGATCCTGTCATAGCCATCTTGATATCCCTAGGACCTGACAGTACTTGAATCTTAGTATTCAACAAATCTTTGTTGAACTCAGCTAACTCTGTTAAATTTTTAACTCTGTTTAAAAATGGACTTGGTCCTTTTTTTTTTTAAAGAAAATAACATCCTATTTATTTATCAAGTGAAACACATAATTTATTCCTCAATAGAGTTAATTTATTCTTAATTCCTCCCTGCATTATGTCCACCGTGGTGATGATTGCCTACATTTTAAAGTGTTATAATGTCTCACCATGCAGATATTGCTAGTAAATTGGCAGTTTTGGTGTCTGGAATTTTTGTCTTGTTCCTAGGGCATCAACTTACTAGCTCTTCCTGAGAGCTAACTTAGAGGCTGTGCACCCTTCTTCTGATTTACATGGTGCTAACACTTGAAGGGAGGAAAATCATCTCCTCCCTGTTTTTTTAAAGGTCTGTTTGGTTTTTTTTTTTTAAGTTTATTTGTTTACTTAGAGAGAGAGAATGAGCAGGGGAGGGACAGAGGCAGAGGGAGACAGAGAGAGAATCCCAAGCAGGCTCCGCACTGTCAGCACAGAGCCAGACGCAGGGCTCAAACCCCCCAACCGTGAGATTATGACCTGAGCCGAAGTCAGATGCTTAACTGACTGAGCCACCGAGGTGCCCCAAGCATCTCCTCCCTTGATCAGACACCACTGTTATCCTTTATTACACTTCCTGTGACTCTAATACCCCAGACCAACCCCTTGGCATTTAGACTACTCTTGTTCTGAGGGTACTACGTACAAGCTGTGTTGCATATGCTGAGTTCTGCTCTTCTCCCCATGCCCTCCAGGCCAGTCTGCACGAACTGCCTACTAGTTTTCAGGCACAGTTTATGGTACTGCCATGGTTCTCTGACTTAACTTTGTGAGTTTGCCTCCTGGTTGCTCCTCTGGGTTGGGGACAGGAATCTCAGAGTAGCAAACAGTTGGCTTCTACCTGTTGTCCCGAAAAGGGCTTCATTTGGGCATGTGAGTCACACTGCACAAACACTTCATGCGTCTACACTGTCAGTCGCAGATCTACACCAGCCCTGGTTTTAGAAATAAACTCTTCTCAGTCTTCAGTTTCTCCGACTAGAAATCTAGAGGTTACAAGTAAACTCTTATAAATCCATCCTTCTTTTAAAACCAAAACAAAACACCTCTAATAACATGTTAAGTGTAAGTGATTCACATTTCATTTTAGACTTTCTTTGAGATGCCTGGACCTTTGTTAGGATCTGTCAGGTGAGCAGAATTGTGGTACCGGTATCCTGCACTCTTACCCCAAGAAGCTGGACACAGAACTTGACCTAAGGAATCACGTAACACAACAGAACTCTGCCCCAAGCCAAATTTTGCTCAGAACGGAATCGGTTTACATGTAAGTTAAATTGACCAAACTGATCACTTATTTATGATCCTTGGGACTTCCTAACATAGTAAAATCATTTTCTAAGCTATATACCATTCAGCAGCATTTTAAAATCGTGTTCTAATTTTGTTTGTTCCCTCAAAGCCCTGATAACAAAAAGCAATTTAAATAGATTATTTTTTATTGTATCTGTAGAGTGATTATAATAAGCTACAGTCATATAGGGTGGCCTGGGAATTCCCTCATTTTCCTCTTGATTCATAAAGTCATAATAAATAAAGTTTTCACCAGAAAGTCTAGTGGCCTCCAACAATATGAGTGTGGTGTATGGTAAAAACAAATGCAGTAAATCCATAGATTCATGCTGCAAGTAAAATTTGGATTATTTGAAATTTATGAGATTTTTATATTGTTGATTTTTTACTTAATTTTATACAGAGAGCCATTGACATAAATTTGTAATTTTTATTACTTGGACAAGAGTCTTATTTTACTAGGATGTCTATATACAATTAAACTTTTAAATCATTACATAATCATATTTTCTAATCAGTCTGACACTAGCATATTACATATTGGTATTGTTGTTAAAAGACTCATTGCAATTCATGTTATTAAAACTTTATTAAAAGTAAGGGTTATTTTTTTTCTTTTTTCTTCTTTTGCGGAAATAAAAACTCTCCTGGAGAGAAATGAAAAAGTGCATATCACTAACTAGGAAACAACTTCCTACTCATTTCTACTCCCTTGTTAATGCTCCGCGCACCTGCCCCGATTGTATGTATTCATTGCCCGTGTCGTATTTTATCTACACTAGCCTTGGCCACGGATTTTTTTTACTCATTTGCCTTGATGCTTGCTGATTGATATTTTCATCTCTGTTAACTATTTATTTTCCTTTGAGGTTACATCATAGTCGCTTTCCAAGTCTGTATTTTTTTCATAGCCCAATAAAATAAATGTGTTTCATGAACTTCTTTGATTTGCTTTTTCTTGCCAAGTTTTTTCTGCTTCTTTACTGATCCCCACAATGAGGATTTTACTCTGGTTCTCTTGAAGGTGTGTGTGAGTTGATGACGTTCCATTGCATAAATAAAACCAAGCCAAAACTTGCCATTCAAAAGATAAAGCCAGAAGAGAATAAAGACCATGTGTCAATACAGAGAAAAAAAAACTGACTACAGCTATTTTTCCCTGCTCGGTATTTATAGTTATTTCTATGGAAACTGCACGTGGATTTCTGAGGGTTGAATTTGACCCTGGGGATGTACACAAGTAACTCTGAAAACATTTGGTCCATTAACTTTGGGTTCATCATATACTTATGTGCTTTTTCTTAACTTCTAACTGCAAATTAACATGGCGTGTGATGTGTGAGACCATTGTGGTATTCGTGCTGAAGGATTTTTGTGTGTTTTCTGGAGTCGGAGAGGGAGACAGATGTTAAAGTGGGATGGGCAGAGGTTTCTTCTTCAAGATGACTGTGAGGTACAGAATAGCTTGTTAGCCTCCTGGCCGCTTGGAAATGTGAACCCAAGGTTCTTTACTTACTCTGTTTATTCAGATTTTCCTGTCAGTGACTTTGCCTATCTGTCTCTTCTATCGCCATTCCCTCCCACACTCGACCTCTGTTTTCCCTCAGAATATAGCTGATTAGGAAATTTCAAATTATGGATAAATTCTCCTTTTGCATTCCCCACACAGTATAGAGAAGTAATCACAGTGTCTTTGCCTACATATTGTCTGTTTATATCCAGACCTTTCAGTTTTGTTTGAGATGAACACGCGATCATATGTGTATGCTTTAAGATAATATTTTTACTTTGCTCAGACTTTGAAAAAAAGTAAATAAAGCCAGCATAGGACCCTATTTCAGAGGGTAAGGTCACAACAAAAAGGCAAATAAGAACCGGAAAGAGGAGTTTCAGGAAGAAAGAACTGGTGACGACTGCCTTTAAGATGCCGGGTGGGGTGTAAGATGTGGTAGGAGCTGTGATAGTGGTGGAATAGTTTTTCCTTGGTAGAGGTCCTGAGGTTGTTGGGCAACGGAGGACTATTTCAGAATGCAGACCAAAAAGTCATCCTTCATACTGCTGTTAATTTTATAATGACAGAAGAAATATTGCATTTAGAACATGGAAATAGTAAACATTTATGTACTGATGGATTAAACTTTAAAGTTTTTCACGGAGCACCTGTACAAATTAAGCTTTTGTTGTGTAAAGGTACCCACTTAATCTGTCCAGTTCTAGATCTTTTTCAGGGGATCACTGGCTGAATGGTGTCCTCTGCCTGCCCTGTGGTTGCCTACACTTTGGACGTTTCACAGTTTATTAGCAATTCAAACACAGACCAATTCTTCTATTTATTTAATACTTGACCCCCATTCTGATGGAGGAGGGGTTTGTTCCAGCTCTTGACAGTGGGTTTTCAATTACCCATGTGGCCTGCCTCTCATTAATAGGAATAATTGGGAACCGGATATCCAGAATACAGATTCACAGCCATTGAAAAATTCTGCTAGAAACATGGATTTTACAGGCCTCTGTTAAAGTCTCTTCAAAAAGATCATGTTTTTCTGGAGACTGCAGCTATGAGACCTCAGATACACTCTTTCTCACACATATTTCTCTCTCCTAAAATGTAAAATATTACCCTGTTTTCTGCTTCTTTAGGACTAGCATGGGACTCATCACATGAGCCTCCATCATAATTTTTGGTCCTACAGTTCTATGGGGGATAGTGGATGGTCCAATACTTCAGAGTATTGATGAGTACTTATTTAGTTACATTAATTTTTTTCTTACTGTCATTTAAAAAAACAACATGTAATCTTCTGAAAGGTTTCATTGAAGTATAGTATCATACAGAAAGTACACATTAAGCATACAGTTTCAGTGAATTTTCACAAGCTAGATACCCACGTTTCCAGGACTCAGATAAAACACACATACACACACACACACACACACACACACACACACACAAAACCAGAATATTTTCAGCTCCCAGAAGCCTCCTGGTCCCTCCCTCCGTTCCATATTGCACCCGGCCCCCAACAATGGTAAGGACCATCCTGATGTTGACTCTTTTTAATTTTCAAATATCACATCGTTTTCTCACCAGGTTTATTGGCTGATTTTTGTGGGAGAGCAAAGGGGGTGGTTAACCCCTATAGCTGACTTCTTTGCATTGTGGGATTTTCCTAGCTGTTAATTATTAACTTTTCCTTAAAATAAAACTTCCATTGTGTAAGGAGAAAAACTCCATGAGCACAGTACATGTGATATAAATCACTTTTATGTCTGTGAAACAGCTGAGTTTACATTTTTATTACATTGTTTGAAAAAGTATCTTTTCATCTGGAAAGAATCAGTTTAAAATGTGATTGTCAACACAACTAAACCAGTTTTCTGTTTAAAATGGCTGCTGGTGGAGAGAAGAACCATAATTAAGCCAGATTTTTCTCAATAGATATTAGTTACTAAATGCTAGAGGCTTTCACTGAGATTTGTAAAGAAATTTCTAGACTTTAAAGACAGGTAAAGTATTTTTGTTTGGATGAAGGAAGTAAGTAAGTAATGAACAAAAATTTTATTGTAAAAGTGCAGAATATTGCCCTGTGTAAGGTGATTTAGTGGTATAGTTTTAAGTTACATTCAAAGTAATGCATGCATTTATGAAGTGTTGTCCAAAGGAATACTTCAGTTTGAAAAGATGCTTACTTATTAATTAGCAACTTATAGTGTAATTTTCTCTCTAAAGATTTTTAGATTTAAATAATTCTGGGAGCATCTTTTTAGAAATATACTAAGGTTCAATTAGATTAATCATTCTAATATAGGCATAAACAGTAGTTTTAAAGACTGTAGTCATTTGCTTATGTTTGCTAATTTCTGGCTGTTTATTTTGAAATTAAAAAAAAAGGAAAGACAAAACTTTTGATGGTATTTCTTGCTGCATTTAATTTTGAGCTCTATTATTAAATAAAAACTGATATAACATGTTCCTTTTATTACTGAAATACTATCTTTGGAAGATGTAATACAGATTTTGACCATGCCCATCTCCTTTTTCCAGTACTGTGATGCTGTGATACATGTAGTTTTATAATAATCCAACCTTCCCAAATTCCTGCTTTGAAAAGTTTATTTTTCAAAACGGAGGGCAATCATCACTGTGCAATTGTGTGTGCTAGCTAACCTTTCATCTCAAACCAGATTTCCCAAATCCCATTATTTTTTGGCTTTTCTAACAGAGGACTTATTTTAGCACCCTCAAAAGTGTTGCAGGCTTTCTGGAGAACAAAAATTCTCAATAATTCGTAATTGAGTGAACTATCTGTTTAAATATGAGCAGAACAGAAACCATTTTGAATATCCGGTATGAGCTCATGTGCAAAATACTTTTGGGGATTCCCAGTGCCCAAACCCATAGGTTTTTGTTGTTGTTGATGTCATTTTTTGTGAGTTAAAACAATAAATTCAACATTTTACCTGGCAAGAGCAGATGTGAAGCAGAACTTCAAAGACAGAAGGAGAGAGATAGATAATTTACGGATTTAAACAGAATAATGCACCAGAACCTTTAAAAATTAGGTTTAGAAATAATTGAAATTTTTGCAAAGGTCTGAAACTTTGATGATGCTGATTTATTTTGGTTTGGACATTTCTTTTGAGCTAGTTAATAATTATTATTATGCTTATTACCTTAGAATTACCACTGTAAATATACTTCTATCCTCAGATGCCACCACACCTCAGAAAGTTTAACTTTAACAAAAATGCTTCTAGATGCTAAGGCCAACAGATACTCAACGCTACCCTATGAAGCCATGGATCTCATCTTTAAAGCTAGTAAACAGTACTTTGTACATGTCTTTACTTTCTTTATCAACTATTTGATAGTTTCTTTGATGAAGACTGATAGAAATAAATTTTTTCATGAGGAATGGCGCTAGCAAAATCAAAGCATAATGACCGCAGATGGGCATCAAATTCTCAACGGTTTTCTGAAAAAGACATATTCCTTTTTCACTCCAGCTTTTGTTCTTTTTTGCCTGAAGACGCTTGCTCTACCCGCAAGCCCCCCCCCCAAAACAACTATGAAATACTTTAAGCAAAACCGATTATCAGTAGCAGAACTTTAATATCAAATGATTCTTACTGTTCATTTCACTGAATTTAACTATTTATGAGAGATTATCATAGTAATGCATTGTCAGTATTAATTCCAAATAAGTCAACTTCCTGTAAAGTTTTTTCTTATTTCTGTTATAAAGGTAATATTTGTATGTATTATACTTATCAGCTCATAACTGAAATTAAGTGGACATTAACTAATAAGTCAAATGTTAATGTATAATTGAAATAAAATCTAACAAGGAAACAATGACAACAAGGAAACATTAGGTAAATATCTTTTTCTGGGCTGTACATATTTTACTTGGTAAAATGAGTAAATGAGTAAAACCAAATCTACAAAAATCCTGTTCTCACCTGGAATTTATAATTTGACAAGTCCATTAAGCCATAAACCCTATGGTTGGAAAACTGATCTTTTCTAGGTAAGCAAAACAACTAAAGAGAAAGCAGTGACTTACTTTTCATGAGGGTCAAACCAGTGTGACAAGTTTAGTTCTCAGAGATATGAGGTCCTCTTAGGAAAGGAGAAGAAAGACAGATGACAGCAAAGCACGTACTTTCAATATTGATAGAATCCAAAGATTTCCATCACGATTTTAACCATATGCACAGACACATTCCTTAGTTGGTTGTGAAATTAAAAGGTGCAGTTTAAATGCTAAGTATTTTCTAGTATTACAAGAGACCGGTTGGAGCTTTTTTGTTTTTCAACACATACAGATGTGGGATGCCTGTCTTCGGTTGCTGTGGTCATCCGGATTAAAGGGTGGTGTGGTGCTTGGGCTCAGGTGATCCAGAAAGGGGGTGGGCTACAGAAAGGTGGCGTCCCCCGCCGCCTACCTCCAATGGCTCAGCCTTCCATAACTGCCGCTCTTTGTTGAGAACTGTTGGCAGTGGCAACAGTTTGCAGCTTCAGATAAGAACCGAGGTTCTCAGGTAATGCCCTCGATCAGAGCCCTGATGACAGACTGTGGAGTGCAAGTTTTTTCAGGTGCTGTGTTTGCTCAGTAATCCTTCAGTGCCAATCTCCTCCAAAGAGTGAGCGGGACCCATCGGTAATGGACATCAGCCATTAAGCTCGTAATATTTGTCATAGATCAGGTTACTGCTTTGTTACTCTCGAGTGATGAATGGATGCCGTTATGCTTTAAGAAAATAAAGCAATGCTGTAAATATGTTCAAACTTATGAAAGTGGCCACTTTATTTCTTCCATTTCTTGAAAAATAAGTGCAGAGTGCCCCAGAAATGCTAGTTTTTTCCTTTCGAAGTACAGAGAGCAATGTGCTTTAAGTTAGTGTTTGCAATTGCTTAGGGTCCACATCAAACAAATTACTCTGAGTGTCTACACCGCGTGTCGCCTCGGTTTGATACAGCTAAGTTTACGCATTGCACAAGCATTCTGATTAAAACAGGCATGCTTGCAAAGAACTATTCAAAGAAACCATTTGTTCCTGCCTAAAAAAAAAAAATCCAAACAGGGAATTTAGGTGTTAAAAATAGCATGAGGCCAAAGCAATTCTTCATCCTAGCAGTTCCTATGTTAACTAGACATGTTTCTGCATCACAGGAAGAAGTAATAATTTTTTTAACTTTTTGGTGTATTTCCGTAAGAAAAAGTGCCTAGAAAATGATATTGTACTTAATACTATTTTGTACACAATATTTGCATCTGTTTTGTTAAGACAATTGTACAATTATTTGGAACAGTATTAATTCAGTTTAGTATAAAATGGGCTGTGCTTTCACTCTTTTCATCTTTTCTATATTAATGTCAATTTCAGCATTTGTTTTTTTAAAAAATTTTTCACAAAAGTTTGTTCTTTTTTGTTTAAAGTTTGTACTTTTTGAAAACACCCAGAAATTAAATTCTAGAACTTGCATGCTGAGTATGTTTTAAAACCCTTTGAATTTGTATCTATTTTTTAATAAATTTTTTAAAATGCCATTGGCCCCATTGTAAAGAAAGGAAAAGCTTAACGGCGAAATTAATTTATATTATCTCAAAAGCCTGAGATAATGTAACAAATGAGGACCTGGCTAGGATTAGAATAAATGACTGCTCTCCTGTCCCACCATAGTTTTCATTAGCTTCTCAGGATATTCTGAGGAGCATATATTTGAAAGGCCATTTCCCTGACTCTCTGGTAATGGCCTCTCTCCCCCTCTTCTTTCTGCTGCTTTTCCCAACTAATGCAAAACTCCTTCAAGTCGCTAAGAGCAGGTGCCTCATGTTCCGTATAATCCGATTCATAGGGGGCCACCAAGTAAACGTTAAAGAACATGGCCTCAGTGGCTGCCCTGATACAATAACTTTAATTATCAAGGCTCTCAGTGTTGATTCTTCAACCCCCAGGCAAGAAAACTTATGGAGGACAGTAAGTCATTATTGCCATCAGCTCTTTGGGGGCTCCAGCATGGCCGAGAACATTTCCTATATGACGCCGGGGTCTGGGGTGCAGGGCGATATGCCCAACACTTTCAGAGTTTCCCCACCCCACCCCCCATCTTTATGCTATTTTTTTTCCTTCTTTTCTAGATGGCCCTTAAGAAGAGTTTTAAAATACAGGGCCACCCAGTAGACTAAAGGGAGCACAAATGGTACAGGACCTTTGTGGTTCTAGAGAAAAGAATTAGAATGATCTCAGGACTGAGAGAAAGACAACTTCACAGAGATGCTATTGAAGGGATTAAACTAAGAATTTAAGCTCTGCCTGCAGAATGATGTCCCTGGGAATTTAGACACAATTTAGGGATATTCTGGATTCATCTTGTGACAGTTCTCCTGATTAGTCTTCAAATGGAGCTCTTCTAAACAGCCTGTTCTGAATACCTGTCCTAATTGCAGGAATATTGCAGAGTATCTTTTTTAGTGAGTTATACAGAAAAGCAAATAATCTCTGGGTTGCCCAGCATTTGCATTCAAGTATTCAAAACTAGGTATTTTTTAAATGCCAGCATTATCGACTGTATTTGAAGAACAATATAGATGTTTGAAACGTGCCAAACAGCAGGGGACAGGAATAATTTTTAACGAGTGCCTACCCTGGTTCTGGGTTCTTTATACACATTACATTATGTGATCTTCACAACAACCTTTGAGGTAGATTTTATTGTCCCCATTTTATAGGTGAAAACCAAGGTGCCTGAGGTCCCGCAGCTAATAAATAAATCCAGGCGTGTCTGATTCCAGAGCCCGTGCTCTTGCCTGTACACCAGGGTGCCTCCCAAGAATCAAACCCATGAACAGGGTCTTAAATGACTAGAAATATCACAATTGTCCCCAAGAAATAATGTTCATTGATACCACATTTTTAGTTTCTATCAAAACGCTTCGCTTATCAAAGCAAAATTTCAGTATCTGTTTCCAGCTCGTCTCAAGTCACATAATCTCTGTACATTAAGCACTTAATAAAAGACTTGTAAGATTCCCCCAACTTCACCATGGTGGGACTTTGTAATATAAACACGCATTAAAGAAATGAGAGCTCAAACATCCATTTTCCACAGGTGTTACCTGTGCATGTCCGTTCTTGCACCTTCATTATTCTTCTTGCAGGGTGACTACATCTGGCCCCTTGAAAGTGCTTTCATCGAAAGAATGCTTTAATATAGAACCTGAGCATGCAAAGACAACCAACTTCAAATTGAACATAAATTATACAGGATGCTGACACACTGATCTATATGCCCTGCTTTTCATTTTGTAGTTTTAAGCCATTCAACAATGGTGATGCTAATAATAATTTGTATTCCAGTAGCATCATTTGATAAGAAGCTCACATAGCTTTAAGGCTATTGTCTCAATAATCCTCTCACCACCTCTCTGGGGTGGATAGGGAAAATACATATACATCTCCACTTTTCACATGCAGGAAGTCAACCACAGCAAGGTTACTTTCTAGAAGACTGGCAAAGGGATGTGTCAGACTATTAAATGCATGTTGATGAAACCACCAAACATATATTTGTGTGTTTGTTTGCTAGTTGGTTTTGTGCGATACGGTTTTGTTGTCAAATACAAGATCCGAATGGAATCAGAATTCCAGTAAATATGAAAGGATTCCTAGAGCACGTGGTTCACTCCCCTCCACTCACAAGCAACCTACTTTATGCCAGAGAGGAATGGTCAGGTCTGAAATGAATTTCCCTGGTCTGTTCCTGTACAAGAATTGACCACGTATTATTGAACCAGTTTTGTACTCCATGAGGGTATAGTACTCTTTGAGTCACTGTGTTGGTCCATCTTTCCCTGGCAACCACCCTATGCAGATCCTCTCAGGCCAAGGAATTAGTAGAATAACTGATTTCTACTTTCATGTTTTCATGTAGGAATTGGAAAGGGTAAGGATAGATGACGTTCACAGAGCATCCAAGAATTTATTTTAGTTATCAGTTCCAGTGCTGTACCTCTTTACTCCCTGCATAAAACATGTTTAAGAAGCAAACTGCCAAATGTCTATTGTACACTAAGCATACGGAACCCTAGAACTCTGTTTCCTTGTCTGTAAAATGGAATCATGATAAGTGGTTTGTGGGGTGAGATAGCAAGTGGCACATGGTTAAGTGCTCAATTACTGTTTCTATTCCCACCTCTCTTCCACCCTTGTGGAAGGAAGAGAGACAAAAAGCTCCTCCTATGAAGTGTGGCCCCTTCTACTGCTTCCACTCTTGTCTCTAGAAGTTGTCTGGTTAGCCTCAGCTTGTAGGTCCGTTTCTAAAAGGAAGGGATGGTCTTTTACCTGGGGACACCTAAGGTTACTAACTCAGTCCAGCTCTCTCAAACCCTGAAAGTTGGCTTTACAACTGATGGGAGAGGTGAGGGTAACTCCAGAAGTGACATTGTGGGGCTGAGGAGAATCTCAAGTCATTCTCACATAGAACATTGCCACCATGAGCTAACTCTCAAGACCTCTCCAGCCCAGAGAATACAAACAACTCAGTCCAACATTCTGCTAGCACATGGGTCGTCCAGACTTCATGAGTGTGGAAGTTTCTATCAGAAACTTTTGAATTTCTTGCATAACACACCTGATTTAAAACATTATCTCTTGTGCCAATAATCATGGAGATCAAATATGTCTACTGAATGCTGTGCTGGAAAATGCCCCAAACCACAGCTTGGTTTAAACATTCCTTACGTCTGCCATGAAAAGCTCATCTATGGTGCCTGGGCTCCTCTGCTAAAGACCAGTAACTTTCATCAACGAAGTATCTGACAACCTGAGTAATCTTTTTTTTTTTTTTTTCTGAGTAGTCAGTTTTGATGATGCAAGGAAACTTTTAACAACAAAAAAGTAAAAGGATGTCCAAGTTTTTAAATTTTCTTTCATATTTTCAGGAGCACCTGGGTGGCTCAGTCAGTTGAGTGTCTGACTTCGGCTCAGGTCATGATCTCACATTTCATGGGTTGGAGCCCCCCTCCTCCCTCCTCAGGCTTTGTGCTGACAAAGCGGAGCCCGCTTCAGATCCTCTGTCTCCCTCTGTCTCCCTCCCCCTCCCCCACTCTCTGTCTCAAAAATAAACATTTAAAAATTTATTTTGTTTTAATTTTTTTTTTTTAATTTTTGAGAGAGAGAGAGATGAGTGTGAGACGGGGAGGGGCAGAGAGAGAGGGAGACACAGAATCTGAAGCAGACTCCAGGCTCCAAGCTGTCAGCACAGAGCCTGGTGCGGGGCTCAAACTCATGAACTGTGAGATCGTGACCTGAGCCAAAGTCGAACGCTTAACCCACTGAGCCACCCATGCTCCCCAAACATTTAAAAAATTTTTAAAAATAAATTTTCTTTCATATTTTAATTTTTTTAGTTTTTAAAAATTTGCTCATCCCAGAAACAACAAAACAAGTCTGGGATGTGTGTCTCAGTGACTGGTAAAGTCTCTGGGGTGGGAGGTGGGGAACAGAACCCAGGATGTAGTTCCTGATTTGCATTAATTCACACTGACTCCTCCAGCCTAGGGCTAGTTCCGACTCCCTTGGGCTTCTATTCTAATGCTAAGGCTGTCTCCAGCTCCAGCTCCAACCACAGTTTGAAGGTGCCTTTGTTGAGTCTGACCTTCCTCTGAACAGTTAGAACTCATTGTTCTAATTGCTCCCAATTAGAGAGTTGATGTGAGTGGGTGATTTGATCTCCCCACCCACCACCTCCTCCAAATTTAAGTTCATGCCCAATTTCACTTAAAATGATTGAGCACAATAGAGAATGTTTCAGACACTGAAATATTTTGCACCATCCCAGAGTCAGTAAAGTTGTTACCTGATCACTTACTTTCTACCTGTGCAGCTGTTACCGGGCACAACTTGTATACTGCTTGGTCCTGGCAGACAGTTTTGAGTGGGGGAACCTGGGTGAGCCATGCTGCTGTAGCTGCTGCCACCGCACACTTTTGTGTCCATGCAAATGCTTATGACCAGTGACTCCTGTAACAGCATCCTTAGATGCAGGCGTCCTCCTTTACATGATGCCAAGATCCATCAGAAACCGTGGGTATGCCCCCATTAGAAAATGCAGTGGAACTATGCAAAGCCTATAGCAATGCTGGTAGGTGTTATTAATGCTGCTGTTGTTGAGGGATTTAGGTGGCAGAATGGAAATGTGACTGATGATTAGATGCCGTTGCATTAAAAGCAGTTTCCACGCAGGGCACCATCTGCTAGGAGAGAGCTTCTCTGAGGTGTTCAGGGTGGGCATTTTGATATACATCCTGGAAACATTGCTCATGGGTTTATTTCACTTACTAGAATTTGGTAGAACTCACTGCAGGTTTTCTGGGACGTGTGTTGAATATCTACATTAGTATCTGGTTTAGCCTTTAAGTTGGTGAAGGGAACAACTGTGCTGGTTTTAGTCTGGTTCGTGGCACACCATCCTGTGAAGAAGATAACACTGATTGTTTTGCTCCCTGCTCCATTGGTCATCCCATCTCCCAGGCTCTTTCCAACACCAGATCTTTTAATCCATCCTCACCAAATGCTGGTCCTTCCTTTGGAATGTTTCTCTGGTTCTTTTCTGCCTTTCCATTCTTAAATGCTACCATCATAGCCACTTTAGCCAGGCTTTCTGCTTCCTGTACCCCTCTCTCTTCTTTTCTCTGTGTCTGCTTGTCTGAACACCACTGTCATCACCTTCCTCTGCTCAGAAAGGTGTACAGTCTCCTCATTGCCTTCTGTGCCAATGCAGGATTGATACTAACTTATAGTACTAAGTACTTCTTGATTCTCTCAAGCAGGCTCTCCAAGTGGGTCACCTTGATGTCCTCCAACTCATTCCTTTATTCATGTTTTTTTTCCTACCTTGAATACCCTTTTCCCTCATCTGTTTACTCAAGCCTACTCATACCTGAAAACCTAGATCAAGCCCCACCTTAACTGAGCTTTGCCAAATGATGTCTGCCCTTGCACACTTTCTGACTGTCCTGCATCATGATCAATGTTCAGAGAACAGGGATCTAAACTTAGGGTTCATAGATCTCAAGAGGTATGAAGCCAACAGACATTTTTTTGTGTGTCTACATGTGTTTTTCTGGGGGAGTCCATAGTCTTCATTAGATTCTCAAGAGAGTTCTTGGCAAGAAGGAGAAACATAAGGTTGGAGCCACTACTGTTGTTAGAAGGTATAGAAGACATGTTAGGGAGTGGCCGCTGCCCTCAGTGCTGTTGGAGTTTTAATAAGAACCAAACTTGACCCGCTATGGAACAACTGAAGGGAGTTTTAATTAAGTGATTGATTGGGTACAGTTAAAGGCAGAGCTACAGGTTTGGAATCATTTGCAGTAACCCGGGAGAGGGGTCATGTGGGAAGCAGTGGGTACAGTGACTACCCAATATATATTAGTTCCTTCCCTTTCCATCTCCTTAGTTTAAGTGGTTATTCACTCATTCATTCACTCCATGAACAAGCCTGTTCTGGGTATACTAGACAGACAAGGTAGCTTACATTCTAGTGAAAGGAAAAGAAAATGAACACATAAATGCAAAAGACCATTTCAGACAGTGATAACTTGTATAAGAAAAAAAATAGACAGATGGATTGGGGAATGACCTTACTAAACTTAGCTATGACGGTCAAGGGATATCTCTCTGAAAAGACTACATTTGAGCTGAATACTGAATGATGAGAAGCTAGCCCTGCAAAGAGCTGGGAGAAAGAACATTCTGGGTTGTAGGAACTGCAAGTGCAAAGGAAAAAAGTAGGAATGAGTTTGGTGGGGTGGAGAATAGAAAGGAGGCCACTGTATCTGGAGCATGGTGCACAGAAAGGGTCACAATCTTGAATCAGGATGTGTGCATTTGCTTCCTGAGGTAGCTGCTCTGAGACTCTCTTTCCACTTTGAATGCTTCCTATACTGCCAAGGTACTCTTATTAAAATAATGAGAATGGGGCACCTGAGTGGCTCAGTCAGTTAACCATCCAACTCTTGATTTCAGCTCAGGTCATGATCTCACAGTTCGTGGGATTGAACCCTATGTTGGACTCTGTGCTAACAGCGAGGAGCCTGCTTGGAATTCTCTCTCTCTCTCTGTCTCTCTGCCCCTCCCCCACTCATATGTTCTCACACTCATGCTCTCTCTCAAGATAAATAAATATTAAAAAAAGTATGGGGCGCCTGGGTGGTTCAATCGGTTAAGCATCCAACTTCGGCTCAGGTCATGATCTCGCGGTCCGTGTGTTTGAGCCCCGTGTCAGGCTCTGTGCTGACAGCTCAGAGCCTGGAGCCTGTTTCAGATTCTGTGTCTCCCTGTCTCTCTGACTCTCTCCCATTCATGCTCTGTCTCTCTCTGTCTCAAAAATAAATAAACATTAAAAAAAGTAAAAAAAAATTAATAAAGTAAAATAAAGATAATAAATAATGTTCATGGAGCATATCAAATGTGTCAGACAGTGAGTTCTTTACACATAACAAACAGTTTAATAACATCACAGCAACCCTCTGAGTTAGTATTATCTATTTTCTCCATTTACCAGATGGGAAAATAAGGCACAAAGAGATTAAGTAATTCTTATGAGTCCCAGAGACACTAAGTGATGAGCCATTTTTTTAATCCATGAAGTGGTGTTTGAAAATAAATCTGAATGTGTCACTCTTCTGCCTTAAATTCCTCAATGGCTCCCCAGGACTTTCAGAATTAGAATGTGAGCTATTTCATCATCTGTCCTTATCTCCCTCTCCAGCTTTGATTTCCCCCACACATACCCTGTACCCTGGCCACACTAGATCACTCACTGTCCCAGAACATGCCATGATCTCTCACATATGCCTTTATGTGTGATGTTTCCTCTGCCTAGAGAACTCTTTCTCCTTTTCTCACCCAACTGTTTCTACCATTTGGTCCAGATTCAGCTGAGGAGTTATCTGTTCCTCAACATTTCTTCACCAACCTTTCCATTCTATGGACACATCAATCATTACATTCATCATCAATTAATGAATCTGCCCCTTGCCCAGGCTGGGAATGGCTTAAAGGTGAACACTCTGTAAGATTTACATTTTTATTCAAGCTCTTCACATAACTACCAGACTCTCACTAAAACACTGTTGAATGAATGAATGAATGGCAGTGAGGAACCTGCCATACTTTTGAGCACTTACTTCATGCCAGGAACTGAGTTAAGTTTTTTACATACTATTATGGACTGAATGTTTGTGTCCTCCCCACCCTAAATTCAGATGTTGAAGCCCTATGTTAACCCCCAATGTGATGATATTTGAGATAGGTAGTCTTCAGGAAGGTAATTAAGGCTAAATGAGATCCTAAGGGTGGATGTTGGAAGATAATGACTATGAGTATCACACTTTCAGTGACACAGTCAAAGTAAGAGACAGCATAATGAATGTAGATTCTTCTCTCAGAAGGGAATAAAAAGATTGAAATCATTGATAAGTAGAAGGGCTTGTGGAATGGAGGGCATATTTATTTCCTAGTCCTGCTGTAACAAATTACCACAGACTGCATGGCTTAAAACAACAGAAACGTATTCTCTCACAGTCTGAGAGCTGGAAGTTCAAAATCAAGGTGTCTGCAGAGGTGGTTCCTTCAGGAGGCTCTGAGGGAAAATCTGTTCAATGCCTGTCTCTTAGCTCCTGGTGGCTGCTGGCAATCCTTGGCATTCCTTGGCTTGTAGCAGCATAACCCGTCTCTGCCTCCATCTTCACATGACCTTCTCTTCTGCGTGTCTTCTCCTTTTCTGTCTTTTATAAAAACACTTGTCATTGGACTTAGGACCTACTCGAGTCATCTCAAGATCCTTAAGTTAATTACATTGGCAAAGACCCTATTTCCAAATAAGTTCACATTCATAGGTACCAGGGATTAGGACTTTGACATATCTCTTTGGGGCTACTGTTCAACCCAATACAGAGGTAAAATTTTGTGGGTTTTTTTTAAGATAAGAGGTACTTAAGCTAGGTTTTATGTGAGAAAAGGGATAATTGACAGATCAAAACCTTTAAGGAGGCATGAGCCAAAGATATCAGTAGAGAAATACACTCTAATGTGAGGGTTATCTCTAATTCTCTGAGACAAGATGTGTGAAAGTAAATAGATGTGAAGGTGGGGAGCTGGATGTTGACAGATATCCTCTGTGATAACCACTATTTACTCTGTGAAGTAGAAGGCCAGATTATCTTCTAGGAGTGAAGAGGAACTTGAGAAAAGTGGTGTGAAGGTAAGAAATAGCACCCGTGATAATAGAAAAGAGAAAAGACCAGGAACAACAGGATTGTTAGGAGTCACAGTGAGCCCCCATTTGGAACTGGGCACTGTATATTTGGGTGGCACCAATCATTAGGTCATGCCATAGAGTGATGCTGAAACCTTAGGATAGGAGCGGTTGATGGAAAGAAAACAGTTGGTGGAAGTTTTTAAGAATTGATGGATTGTGTGTGATTGCAAAAAATAAAGGAATATACTAAGAATAAGGAAAGAGGAGAATCCAAGAGAATTCCTAATAGACTGTGACAAGTGGGAGAGAAGCAGGTCCAGATGAGGTTGAAAGGCAGATATGATTGAACCAAGGCATTAAGAGGGGGTGAGGCAAGGACAGAAATATGGGTTGATGCCATTTAGTGTCTCATTCCAGGCTATGCAGTGCCCCACCTTGCAAACAGGATGCTAAATGGAGGTGGTGATAGAGAATTTTGAAAGTAAGAAGTCAAGGAAATATTGGGCTAGGATGTCTGGGTGTAAATGGGGAGATTGTCGAATATGGTGGTTGGTATTGATGAGTGCAAAGCAAAATAACTTAAATCCTCACAATATGTGGGCTCCTGGTACAAAGGTCAATCACAGATCTGAGCAATGGGAGAGAGCAGCGTGAGTACCCCTCTGCTTGGCGATGGTCAAGAAAAAGTTCTTTATTGCTTGCTTGGTTATGGAATGTAAAAGGTTTTTTTCTCTTTCAGTGGGTTTTATACACATACAGTCTTCCAAACTTTGCTTTCAGTGTCTATGCTGGTGACTTCTGCCGTGGAGAACCCCTTGTTCAGCGTATTCAGCCCTCCCAGCAGCCCCATGCTACACACCAGTATCTCTTTTTCCACAACCTGGGTTGGCGGTTTTTGACTTGTGAAGCGACTAGGATTTTTGTCAATTTGTAAAATTATATAAATTAGCAGGGAAAAGATCTTTTCTAGATGGCTACACAGACTTCATGTCCTTGGTCACTTTACATGTTCTTATGTGTAGCTCCTTGGGATAGATCTAAGTCTTCTGAGAACTAAAACATGGGACTCAGTTTCTACTCTTCCCCTTTTCTGCTGTTGGTTTCCTGAGTGGCAGTCATTTTCCTTTCACTAAAGCTGACATTCTCCTTCTTACAAATCCTATGGGAATTAATGTCTACTCAAACAGTTCTTTGGCAAAGAGCAATGACAGAATGCACCATATGTAGCTCTTGAATGAGGGAGGTAAAATCTCATGGATGATAAGAATGAAGTATGTGATTAATGTTGTATATTCATCAATATTACAATGCTGCAGGAGTGATTAAAATAATTTTGGAGATCAGTACCGTTGGCATCAATCTTAAATTATTTTTTCATTCAAATATTTTAAATAATGGTTATTTCTAAAATAGAAACATCAGCTTTTTCCTTTAATGTATAACAATTTGTTTAAATAAAATGACAGGATTGATGACACAACTTACATTACTAAGGAGAGAAAGGTTTCTAAAATGAGTCAGTGTCCTCACAGGCCAACAGATAAGCTGAGGTTCTTCCTGTAACTTTTTGTTTTTCATTTAAAAATGGTCTCTAAAAATGGCTCAAATACTGTTAATAAGATGGATATAGAGCCTTCTGTTCATTTTAGAATTTGGAGTCCAGAATATATTGTTATCAAAATCTATCTAGCAAACTATTAGTTCTTTTCCTCTTACTGGCATTACTGCAGTATTCTCAGGAAAACTACTGAGAAAAACATTTTATTTTTGTCTGCCTTTTAAATATTTTCTCCCAATGTCATATGGAATAATATCTGCTGACATGCAAGCCAAATCAATTGTAGAAACTAACAATATAAATTAAAAAAAAATCAAGAACACATAGTAAGTGACTCCCTATATCTGCTGAGACATTTGTTAGCTGAAATTTACAAAGTTCAGGTTCCTACTATGTATAAAACAGTTGCTCAACATTGAGAAAGCAACCAAATTCTCTTGGTTCAAGAACTCACAGTCTATTAGAGAATTATAATACCTACATAAATCACAATAAATGGCAAAAGGTGACGTGTGCTCTTAGAAGAATATGACAAAAGCTCTTCTAGAAGTTCCTTCCACAGAGAAGAGAAGGAATTTGAGCTGATAGCTGGGCATTTCCATCACCTGCTCAGTGGGCGTAGACAAGACAACCACAAATATCCGTCAAATGGACCTTTAATATAACTCATGTGTATTCATTATTTAAAGCAACAATAAGTACCATTGAACCTTCACTTTGACTCTATTTCCCCTCACTGTCATGTATGTATGTATGTATGTATGTATGTATGTATGTATGTATTTATATATGTATGTACATATGTATGTATACATGATGCAGTGGTTAAAAGCATGTGCTTTGGAGTCAGAGAGACCTAGTGGGGTAAGTGATTTAGCTTCGTTAAGCCTCAGTGCTCTCATCTATAACCTACTAACAACCTCAAAACTCTATGCGTAGGATTATCATGAGGATTAAATGAAATTGCAGAGTGGCAGACATCAGGGAAGCATTCAGTAAACGTTACTACTACATTTGTTCTTATTGTGCTTTTCAATATGAGATTTTGAGCTCCTTTAGGATAGGGACCATTTATTTTTCTTCTTTTGTAACTTATTCAAACCTGAATTCTAGATTTTGAATAAATACTTACTGGATATATGTTGCTTTGACTTTTAAACTTCTGAACATATTCCCTCTGAGACTGGTGAAATTCCCTCTGAGACTAAGGATGAGCCAAGCACAGAGAATTTTTCCATCACATGTTCTATTCCTGACTTATCACATCTATGCCAGTTAAGGGTCTTTCCAAATGAACATTAATTGATATGGCTCTTGGTGACATGGGCACCTTAGATGTTAAGCCTTGTATCACAGCAGAGTCTGGGGGACTAACTCGTCACTCACAGCTGAGAAGACACAAACATTTCACATTGTTGTTTAGCCACCCAGTGACTGGTAGGAGATTTTTTCCCCCCTCTCAAAATCTGTCATCATGTATCCAACCAGACAAAGTACTTTAAGTTTATTTTGAAAGAACATCAAATCCTCAAGAATGCTGGTAAATGTGAGATATTTTTCTTTAGCATAATAGTTCAACAATAGAGACCTTTAACCAACTTTTTTCTCCTGAGCAGTGTTTAGTGATCTCCCAAATTCTTAATTCATAATATCCATATATCCCATGCCAGTGCATAGTGACACCAAGAGAAATTGATGTGGGCGATTGATATCTTCATTTTAAAAAATATATTTTGCTTTTATTTTATTGTGCTTTGAATTGCAACAAAGGAAGATGTAGTTGGTGATTGTTACCATTCCCAACAGCCGCGCAGGTTCCTCACCCTAAATTATGTAACACTGAACTGCCAGAGAACTATGCAGGAGACCCTTGGTATTCACAGATTTAACACTCTAGGTTTTGAATATTTGCAATCGACCATGAAGGTTTGTGATGTGTTAATTGGCAGTTTTGCTGAGGTTCAAATTTGAATCACATGTACTTTGAAGCTAGCGTTAGGGAATGATTGAGGAGCTAGTGGGTTAGCCTAGGCACACTCAGCATCCCTCTCCGATCAACTGTTTTTATTTCTTACTCCTGACCTAGGAAGTAATTCTCAGGGTGATCAAAAATTTGGTTTCTGTGAAAAGGAAAAATAGTCATTGTATGAAAAATAAGTTAAATCTTTCAAAAACATTTGCTTGCGGGCACCTGGGTAGCTCAGTTGGTTGAGTATCTGACTCTTGACTTTGGCTCTAGTCATGATCTCACAGTTCATGAGTTCAAGCCCCACATCAAGCTCTATTCTGACATAGTGAAGACTGCTCGGGATTCCCCCAACCCTGTCTCTCTCCACCCCGCCCCCCCCCACCTCTGGTGCTCTCTCCCTCTCTCTCAAAATAAATAAATAAGCATTTTAAAAAATGAAAACATTTGCTTGGTTTCAGAAGCTAATATGTTTTGGGAATAAATACATGTGTCTCAAAAACAAACACAAGAGCTATTTAAAAAGTGAGGAGCCTATGCAGATATCTCCATATTCACATATTTGGAGATTTTAAGATCTCAGGATTTATCCTCAGGATAAATATCAAGAATTTCTAAACATGTAGTTTAGAGGGTCTGGATGAGATTTTGAATTACTAAAAGATTCCCCTTGCTTTGATTCTGATACAGTTGAAATATGGCTGCTGAGTGCCAGGCTACAAGAGTTCTCTCTTTTCACTTCTTATGAAGGCTCTCAGTGGCGTGAGTTGCTCCTTAAGGAGTCCACATGGCCTGTGAGCAGTCCCTTGTTGCCAAACTGTGGCGTTAAAGTGGCACATTCTGGCAATGTGAAATCTTAGGGTTTGGCAAGCCCTTCCATCATTTGGCCCTGAGGAAAATGGTACTCTGTGTGATACTGCTCGAGAGCTCAGACCTCTGGGCATCCGTAATCAGCACGTATCAGCCAGGGGTGAGGCCAGGGGGCCCTGACACCACACTGTGTGGGACAAAGTGTTCTCTGATACACTACAAACTAAGAAGACAGCGGTTGTTGTAAAGCTTACATGTATTCAATTTAAAGAGATATTCCTTGGGGCGCCTGGGTGGCGCAGTCGGTTAAGCGTCCAACTTCAGCCAGGTCACGATCTCGCGGTCCGGGAGTTCGAGCCCCGCGTCAGGCTCTGGGCTGATGGCTCAGAGCCTGGAGCCTGTTTCCCTCTGTGTCTCCCTCTCTCTCTGCCCCTCCCCCGTTCATGCTCTGTCTCTCTCTGTCCCAAAAATAAATAAACGTTGAAAAAAAAAATTTTTTAAATAAATAAATAAAGAGATATTCCTTGTTAGTGTTTTGTGCTAAAATGTTCTTTTTAATAAAATGATGGTGGTGGTAGCTGGTAGGAACTTTTCATTTGATACGTCTTACTTGGTGAAACTAAAAGTTGGCAACTTTATGAAGTCCCCCCAAAGTTTTTGAAACTTTGCTTATCTGGGAACTGCAAAAGGCTATATCCCGTTCTAAGGTTCTAAGTTTAGCAAGGGAGAAACTTGTCTAGAGAGCACAAGTTACTGCTCTCTATGAGGAAGAGACATAGTATGGCCTCTGGGCTTTTTGCACAAGTGCATCTGAGTCCTCCGGTCACACCTGAGACCAGCTCTTCTGTGGCAGTGTGCTTCATTGCCACTTGAGCTATTGGACCAGCTGTGTTTACATAGACTGAGCCATTCAAAGTAAGTGATCTTTGTTCTGATAACAACGGAGGGAGTTGTACTTTGCATTCAGAAGCCGCATCAGAAAAATCCATTTTTGGCTATTATCCAAAAATGAGAATTGCAAAAATATGATTGAATCAGTGATTTATTTTGTATCTTTTCTTTTTTTTTCCCTTTGGTTACAGGGTTTCTGTTTTTATAAGACTCGCATGGTACTTAAAGAATGCTGAGATTTACAAATTAAGAGAAATATTAGGCAATAATTTTTAAAGCATATTAAAGATTTAAATATAGCAGTTAGGCTGAAGACCAGATGGGCTGTCAGATAACAAAACTTGATCTAACAAGAGATTATTCTTGAAAACTTACATCTTCACCTGTTGTTTATCACAGTGGAATGTTGACATATCAGTTACTATGCTGTGGAGTCAGAAGGTAGCACCTTAGGTCTGATCCCCAGGAAGGGCTTTAATTAGACCTTCTTGATAGAGAAGAGAAGTAGACTAGAATTACATGAGAGCATAAGGGGGACATCAGAATATAAGGTAAACAACAACTAAATAAGACAGATATGCAGAAAGTCATGATGTTAAAGAGTAACAGAATATAGCCAACACATTTTTAAGACTGATTATACATATAACATAATTGCATATGGCAAAATGAAATACAGGCAGCCTCCAAATCTACCTACATTCCCAGCAAAGGTTACATAAGTAAGAAAGACATAAGTCAAATCTGATTTCCTCATAAAAACAGTTATAATAGGGGATTATATGCCTCACCAAGAGCATGATGCCTAACATTTTCTAGAAATCACCAGAAATCATAAATAATCAACAGCAAATGCTGTGTATACATAGTATAATGCTTTCTGAAATAGATATAAACCAAGAAGGCAGTCCTTCAGGTCCCGGTCTCAGAGACAAGCTCTGTCTAGACTGGAGCCCACTGGCTTAGATGGGGATGGATTCTAGACAGCTCCCTGAAGGCGTGTGAACGCTGCCTTCGGAGGCACCCAAGTCTCTGACCTGACAGGAAATGTAGATTGTCCTTCAAACCAGACTCCAGGCCAGGCCCTGTGAGGATGTGACACTAAATTAAGATAGAAAACAATGGTCATCCTAGAAGTGTAAAAGTAAGAAGTCTTTGTTAAACAAATGTAAAAATAGAAATGACACAACAATTTAAGTATTTCAGTGCCATTTGAGGTTTCCTATTCTGAGAGATGTCTTCAGTTTCCTTGTCATGGATTCTATCTTTGTAGCAAAAACACGGGTCTACATATTTTAAAAAGAATTTTAAGCAACTAAGAAAGCTAAAACCCTAATATACCCTTGGGAGAAGAAATATGTAAACATAGGCCATCGAAAGATAAATTGCCATCCTTGGTAAGCATTTGGATAATATGGAAATAACATAATGAGAGTAGACTCTCCCTGGAATTTGTAGAAATCTAGCTGTTTTGTGATCACTAGTATTTTATCTTAAAATCCTTTTCCAATGTTAAAAAAATTTCCTAAATTGAGAATGACCTTCAAAACTAATATCATTTTATTTTGTTAATATTTTTATTTGTTTATTTTGAGAGAGAGAGAGAACGAAAGCACATGTGTGAGGGGGGAGGGGCAGACAGAGAGGGGGTAGAGAGAATTCCAAGCAGGCTCCTCACTGTCACTGCAGAGCCTGATGCAAGGCTCAAATCCACGAACCATGAGATCATGACCTGAGCTAAAATCAAGAGTCAGACGCTCAGCCAACTGAGCCATCCAGGCTCCCTAAAACTGATAACCATTTTAAAAGCAGTTATAGTTGAAGGGCTATTGAAAACTCCTTCAAAATGATACTAATAATGATAATAATAATAATAACAATAATAATAGTAAATAAAGAAGGCAGGAGGAAAACTTTTGGAGCAATGGGTGTATTCAAGGGATAAATTGTGATGATGGTTAGGTTCATGGATATGTACTTATTTCCAAACTCATCAAGTTGTATACATAATATGTACAGCTTACTGCATGTCAGTCATACCTCAATAAAGTGGTTCAAAAAAAGAAGAAAGAAAACTCCCTCAAAATCAAGCTCTTCCATTCATGAGAATATCAAAGGGAGAGCACGTGTCTGCCCTGACAACTCCCAGAGGGAGAAAGAATTTGTAATTGTTGGAAAAATATGACAGAAATGCTAAAAAGAACCAAGCTAGGGGCTCCTGGGTGGCTCAGTCAGTTAAGTATCCAACTTCAGTTCAAGTCGTGATCTCATGGTTCATTCATGGGTTCGAGCCGTATGTCAGGCTCCATGCTGACAGCTCTGAACCTGGAGCCTGCTTCAGATTCTGTGTCCCCCTCTCTCTCTGTCCCTTCCCCACCCACACTCTGTCTCTTTCTCTCTCAAAAATAAATAAACACTGAAAAAAAAAGAACCAAGCTAGAAAACAAAGACAAAGAAACTTGAATTTTGTTATCTAGACTCTCACTATTCCATTTCCAAATAAATCTGTGTAACTGCACACCTTTTAGTAACAACCTATCATCTGTGTTCCCCATCTCTTCAGCTGCAGCAATACCAGGTGAAATCACATCAAGTGACATCATAATGCTTTGTAAAGGAAGTATACAGTAGAGACAATCTAGTACATGGAGTTTTAGCACCTTGAGTAATTGTTAACAGTAACTATTGCTTGTTGGGTACTTACCATTCCCATTACCATTACCATTGTGCTAGCCTTGTACATTCATTAATCATCTTATCTTCTAAATACCCCTAAAATACAACTTCTATTACTATCTCATTTTACAGACATGGAAGCTAAGATTTAGAACAGTTGAATAACCTTCCCACTGTCACAGAATCTGGAGATAGCGGGACCCAGGTCTGTCGAAAGCAACTTCCGGTTAGCTTCAAGCAATTTGTGTGCTTTTGTCCTAACCAAATGGATTACAGATGTAGTATCAAAAACAAATTACTTGGTAGGTAAGCCCAAGTCATTGTCAGTTTACTGGTTTGGGTTTTCTGCTTGTGCTTTAAGGCTGTCAACACTAATAGAAAGTGACACAATTGCTTCTCTCTTGTTCATTTTGACACTGACACTGACATTTTGACAACACTGACACTTGGTACATCTCTGTTGCTTCCTGGTTCTCCAAAGCCCATTGCAAATGCACAAAGCCATTAAACAAAGGCTGTTGCCAATAGGTGATTCCAGGGCCACCGAAATGTGAATAGCCAATTGGAATCCTAAAGATTCTTAGAGTAGGGATCCACAGGCAGCTACATGCCTTTCCACACAGCAAAATTCAGTGAAACAGTGCTACGGGAGTCAGCCCAGATGTGTGTCAGGATTACAACAGCCTCGTCAAAGCAGTATTTGCAGCACCAGATGTCCAGTAAAAAAGGGTTAAAACCTAAGATCCGAAGCCTGTTTTGCCACCTCCTCACAAAGTGCCCTGGTGAGACAATCCTCTGTGATTACCTCATTATTCATCACCTCCCAGCAGATACCAGTGGGCTTGATTTGCTGGGCTAGAAATCCTTTTGGGTGTCATGTGTCAGCTAAACAGGCTTAGTTACAATAGAGCCTGATTAGTTTTCGCCTTGGCCTCATAAGATGTGGCATATGTATTAGCATAATGGATTAGGAGGAAAAGAACATTCACTACAAGAAGTGAGTAAGTGTAGTCCTGGGATTTATACGTTTGATCTTTGGTATATTTGACTCATTCCAACTTTTCAAGATTTGATGCCTCCTTTCTCCCCTAAAATAACTCATTTCAGGTTCTCACTTTTTACTTTTATACTGATTTTGCCAGGGTACTGCACAAAATTTATGGACTTGATCTTCATAACCTCTCTCTAAGGAAAATATTCATACCACAGTCTTTTCAACTCTTCAGAGGGGGTACTTATGGACACAGCCCTTAAGGGGTACACATGCAACCATTCTGTGAAGCCAGAACAAAATCAAAATAAAGAGTCAGGATTTTCTCTCAGTATATTCAGGGCCCACGTATGTGGAACGTTCCTCTGGCTACATTACAATGTGGCAGCATTTCTACCTCCAACTCCATTCCATTTTTTAAAATCACTTCCTATATGAAAGCCATATTTCTAAGCACTATGAGAGAGAGCAGACAGATCCTTTTTAATACCCCTAACCTAGGAGTATTAAGTCCACTAAAAATTAACAAGCATAGGAATTAGTAAATATAAAATAGAACAAAATTAGAAGGGTTAGAGTAAGACAGAAGAAAAAACTAACATTTGAGCATCTCCAGCATGCCTGATATTAGGTCATAATTGTTTATATTATGTCATAATTGTTACAGTATAAGTGGTAGCCACATCATTATGAACATAAATGTCATCACACAGTATTGGTGTGTTGGAGACATTGGCTCCCATTCATAGATACCTACTGGCTGGCACATATTATGCTGAATGAATTATGTGTGTTGCCTTAGATAATCTCCATGCCAATAGGTCCCTTCTTAGAGATACAGAAATTCTGTCTCAAGATTATATAACTTGTCGAGAGAGTAAGTGACAAAGCCTAGAGTCAATCTGTGGTTGGTGGGCCTTCAAGGCCTGATCTTTTCCACCATGCCACAGTGCCTCTTGAGCATTAAAATGGAGTCAATATATGGAAGTGTTGGGAGAAACCAGGACAGGCAAAGGGAACAATGTAAGCAAAGTCCCAGAGGATAGAAAGCATGGGATATGTTCAGGGAATAGATCACAGCCCACTCTGGTTAGGAGCTTATGGAGAAAGACAGTGGGAGATAAAACTAGAAAGGAAGTTAGGCCAAGTCAGGTAAGTCATGGAACCCAGAATGAGAATGGGAACTTCCTTTGGTTACAATAGTTAGCCATCAGAGGCATTTGAACAAGAGAGCAATATGACTTGAACTATACTTTAGGAACATTAGTCTAGCAGGAATGTACAACTCAGACCACTATTTTGCCAATCTTCTTTGATCACAACCCACAGTGAGAGATACATTTTTTTTAAGTTTATTTATTTGAGAGGGTGGGGCGGGGGAAAGAGAATCCCAAGCAGACTCTGTGCTGCCAGCACAGAACCTGACATGGAGCTTGAACCCATAAACTGTGAGATAATGACCTGAGTTGAAATCAAAAGTCAGATCCTTAATGGACTGAGCCTTCCAGGAACCCCAAGAGATACATTTTTCATTGCAACTTGGTACATGCAGATTTAAAACGTACATTTCTTTGTTTTTTATTTTTTTAATGTTCATTTTTGAAAAAGAGAGAGATAGAGTGTGAGTGGGGGGGGGCGGGGGGCAGAGAGAGAGGGACATGGAATCCGAAGCAGCTCCAGGCTCCAAGATGTCAGCACAGAGCCCGGCCTGGGGCTCGAACTCATGAAGTGCCATATCATGACCTAAGCCAAAGTCAGACACTTAACTGACTGAGCCACCCAGGCGCCCCTAAAATGTACATTTCTAATTGAAACAAAATTTGTACAAGATAATAACTTTACTGTATGCAAATGCTCATGCTTTCTATTCTGTTCTGTTTGTTTTTTTTTTTCTTAATAGTCCTAATTGTAATTGATTTTCATAACTCTCTGATAGGTTACAACCCACAGTAGGCAAAAGACTGGTTTAGACCATAGTTGGGAAAGGTGGGGAAAACAATTATATGCTACTGAAGTCAATGCTAGAACTTGAGAAATGAAAAGAGAATGTAAGAAAGATATTCCAGAGGGGAATGAGTTAGTAATTCCAGAGACCCCAAAGCTGACAACTATTAACAGAAGTTGGGCAGATGGGTGGAGAAAATGGGTTCATAGGGGAAGAGAGTTTGATTTTGGACACGCCAAGCTTCAGTTCTGAGAAGTATCAAACAGGCATGCAAGAGTAAGAACATGTATCCCAAGGTAGACTTTGGAGCCAGAGTATCATGTCCTGCCATCCATATAGAGGAGTAGTTGAAGTTAAAGAGACTAAATAATGTCCAAGTGAGAGAAGAGAAAGTCCAAGGACAGATGTTTTTGAACACATGTTTGGGGAGTAACAAACGAAAAGGATACACAGGAAGAGCCAGAAAAGCAAAACAAAACAAGCAAACAAACAAAAACACAAAACGGTGCAGTGTCAGACAGGAAAACCAAAACGGTGCAGTGTCTAACCTTCTTCTCTTTTTTAAAAATTTTTCATCATTTCTAGTATAATCTCAGTTTTCCCAGGCCACAGCTGACTGGAAGCAAGTGTTGGCTTCTACCCCATGGCCCCCATCAGCCACATCATTGGTACTTGTAGTTTCCCTTATGACCTCTGTTCTAGTCATCTTCTGCTGTTAACAAATTACCCCCCAAACACTGGAGACTGAAACAACCATGTTATTTCATTCACCCTTTTGTGGGCCAGGAAAATGAGAAGGACTTGGACTGTTGCTTCCTTTTGGCTCCACATAGTCAGCTAAGAAAGGCAGCTGAAGTTAGATGATCATTTCCAAAGTGGTCTCTTCACACACACATTTGGTGCCTCAGGGCTCGTTTGCATTAAGCTCTCTCCATACAGGAGGAGCTCATCCTCTAGGGCCTGGGTTCTAAGAAAATGGTGACCCCAAAGTAATCAGACTTCTTCTGTGGCAGCTCAGGGCTCCAAGAGCGAAATACAAAATACAGGAAATGGAAGCTTGCAGTTGCCTAAGGTCTGGGCCCAAAAACTGACCCAGTACTACTTCTACCCATTCTATTGGTCAAAATAGTCATAGAGCCCGTTCAGACTTAAAGAGAAGCAACACAGACTCTCCTGTTCAACTAGTTCCAGAAGTCTGCACAAAGGGTTTCCTATGTGCTCAAGAGCAAGATGGCTAGTTAATTTGTGGTTCACCACGTTCTTCCTCTGGGTTCAGGTACCCTGTGCAGAAGGGCTCCTGCAACACATGAAGCCACGTGGGGAGCCTTGTCACAGACCCTGCTAGGGGCCTGCCATCAACACAACACTTTAGGAACACTATCTTCCATGACTATAAAAGCTGTTTATGGTCACAGCCACACCTGCTGGTAAGTGCTTCATTTAGGGTCACTGCCTGAACTGTTGGAGCTCCAGGTCCATCAAAGCCATGCTGGTCTTGTGCCAGAGTATGTGTGTGTTACAGTGTAAGTTTACAATCCCTTTTGTTACATTATCTTGGTCTCCAATCAAAAGCAGCTTGTGCTTTAACGTCTCATGGAGATTATATATGAAAACCACTCTTCTTGGACCTATTTTTTTTCTCCATTGTTTCTGTTTTCAGCAGGAGTTCCCAGGACTCAGACCCTGTTTCTATGGCCAGAGGAACAATCTCAATGAAAGACAGCACTCTGACCCAGGGCTGAGGCATCGTTACTAGAACAAGTAAAGGTGCCTAGGTGGCTCCTCCCTTGGGATGCATTTTGTCCTGGGAGGGCTACCCAGTGTCTGGGGTAATGGATTTGACAGGACTGCTTTTTCTGGTCTTCTCACTGTGCCCTAATGTGTCTTGCTCCTATGTGAGTACCTCTTCAAATCAAGCAGGGACCCCACCCCAGCAGTGAACATCTGTTTCAAGCCCAACATCCCCACCCAAATACCTGAGGCAGTCCAGCAAGCATTTCTTCTCCAGCCCAAGCAGCTCAAGGTTCTTCCTGATCTCATCTCCAGTGGTAGAGTGACTAAAAGACACATAGCTCTCATTGAAAGCATTCATCACCTTTGCATTCATTAGTTGTTTTCTATTAGTGTAATATCCTCTCTCTCCCCAGTGGACTGTAAACTCCGTAAGGACAGGGCAAAACTCGTGTGATTCACCCCAGTATCTTCAGCACCACCCAAGCACAGCTTAGCAACACTCCATAAATATTTATCACATGAACAAAGGAGAGTGATTGAGTGAATGAGCAAATAAACAAATGAGTGTTCTCTCTGTCCTAATTCCTTCCAGAGAAAAACCTAAGTCTGGGCCTCAGTGGTACTATTCAATCCCATACCAGAATCAGTGTATCCATTTTTTTTTAGTTTTTTATTTATTTATTTTTGAGAAAGAGAGAGAGAGAGGAGAGCCCGAGGGTGTGCGAGCAGGAGAGGAGGGCAGAGAGAGAGAGAGGGAGAGAGAGAGAATCTCAAGCGGGCTCTGTGCTGTCAGCGCAGAGGCTGACTTGGACCTCTGTCTCAAGAACTGTGAGATCATGACCTGAGCCTAAATTAAAAGTCAGATGCTCAGTGGACTGAGCCATGCAGGAGCCCTGAGTGTATCAATTTTTATTGGGTGTTTGGAAGTCTACATTGAATATAACTTAATTAGCAGGTTTCACTTGTTTTACAATATTGCAGTGTTACTTTTTGAAATTCTGAGACCTCATCTCTTTGCTTTGCATGCTTTAATGCAGGTTCTTTGAACTATGGGAAGATAATCATGACCTGATGTTTACCTTCTCACAGTAGTCATAAACTCATGCCTCCACATAACTACCAGGGTCTATATAATTTAGGTAATGGGCCTATTTTTTTTGCTAAATTATCTGAGTAAGTGTGTTGGATTCATTCTACAGCATATTCATCAGTTCTAGATTGTGCCACAGAGATGCGATAATACTAACGTTTATTGAGGGCTTACTATGTATGCACCAGACACAGATGTAAGCTCTTTACAAACATCATCTCAATCTCCATACCAGATCAAAGGGACCAGCATAACATCCCATTTTACAAGTGAAGAATCTAAAGCTTAGAGAGATCCATGCCCAGGGTTACACAGCCACTAAGTGGCAGAGCCTGGATTTGAACTAGCATTCAATTCCAGATTTAAATACTTGATAACCACATGGTATAGAATTGATTACAGTGTATATCTTCAAATTCAGATAAATTTGCAATATTCAGGGAAGTCTCAACTCTATAAATACCCCCCATAAATCTGGTGTTACACATTTGGTTTCAAATTGTTGCCATCTATGTGACTCTGAATAAATCTCCCAGCTGCCTTGCCCAAGAGCCAGACCTGGCTTCCATTGAGGGGTAGGCCAGGCCAGCAATCTCAATGAAAGGCAGTACCAAGACCCAGAGCTGTCTCTCTCTTCTGCTGGCTCTGTTACTGAGCTCAGTTTTCTGATGTGAGAAAAAATGGAATTAGAAAATCTACCTCAGGATTATCAGAATTAGATGAAATAATATGTATAAAATAACTAACTCAGTGCCGGATATGTAACAAGCTCCCCAATATGGATTGGTATTGATGTGATGATCATTTTTGCTGTTGAGATTAAAGTCTTCTGAATACATGACAGGTCTATTCTGGATGACCACTAGAGGAGAGAGCACCTCAGTTCTGTAAGCAGTCTAACTAGAGGGGCGCCTCAGTGGCTTAGTCAGTTAAGCATCTGGCTCTTGATCTCCATTCAGGTCATGATCTAACGGTTTGTGAATTCAAACCCCATGGCAGGCTCTGTGCTGATGGCATAGAGCCTGCTTGGGATTCTCTGTCTCCCTCTCTCTCTGCCCTTCCTCTGTTTGTGCACGTGTGCTCTCTCTCTCTCTCACTCTCATTCTCAAAAATGAATAAATAAACATTAAAAAAAGAAGTCTATCTAGAATTGGTGATATTGTCTTCACTAAGGTTACTGCTGCATGGTATACCTTCTTACATATGCAAATATAGCAATTGAAATCTATAATCCCTCATGATTCCCTGTATTTTGAAAGATTGGACTTGATAAAAATGAGCATATTTGAACTATACATTTTCTCCTCTCTTGTCTATAGCCCACTCTTTTTTTTTTTAACTTTTTTTAATGTTTTATTTATTTTTGGGACAGAGAGAGACAGAGCATGAACGGGGGAAGGGCAGAGAGAGAGGGAGACACAGAATCGGAGGCAGGCTCCAGGCTCTGAGCCATCAGCCCATAGCCTGACACGGGGCTCGAACTCACAGACCGCGAGATCGTGACCTGAGCTGAAGTCGGCCACTTAACCGACTGAGCCACCCAGGCGCCCCTATAGCCCACCCTTAAGCATTAATGTAAACAGAAATCTGGCAGCAGGAGAGAAAAAAGAACAAAAATAAAATTCACCTCAAATATTGCCCGTATCATACAAGGTGAATAACTCGACCTAACAACCAGAGTTAACTATGTTTTTGAAGTCACTCAGTCTATTTTGCATCATTTTACATACCTTTGTAATTGATTTGATAATTTGATCAAACTTTTCTAAATACCATACTGGTCCACATTTTTGTGTGTCGTTTTTTTATTATCCAGACCAACCCCATGTTAATTCTTAACTTGTTCCTATGCAAATGTATCTAAATGTCAGGAGAATAGTGATTCACAAACTGAGCTCTTAAATTGGCTCTTTTCCAGCTTGCTGTGTGGCCTCTGAGAAGTCAGTTAAGACTATTGGTTTGTTATTTTATATACAAAGTGCAGTTTATGATCCTCCATGAAAATTTGCCCAGATTAACTGACTTCCAGTGATTGTTGCAAATCATTTAAAACTGCTCTTTCTCAGGCTCTGCACCTTGGTTGCGTCAGCTTTAAAATGAGCCAACTCTGTAGAAAGTAGCAAATATTTTCCTGGTTTGCATCTTTTGGGAGAGAGGAGCATAGTTACGGCCCGTTCAAGGGAGTTGTCTGACGTGAAGGCTACAGTGAGGAACACATCTGGCACAGAGCAGGACACTAATGCGATATGTGCTCAAGGAAAACAAAAACGGATGAGAGAGTAGCAAAGTCACACCCCCACAGGCTGGCCGTGCCAACCTAAGCAAGGGAAAAACGCTTCAAGGCTTCTGTTTGGATGCACAAACTGAATGGTGATGTAGCACGTATAACCTTTCAGGTGATAATGGTGAGGGCCAGAGCTGAGCCCTGCAAGGCCTGAGATGAAAGGAAAGAAGAACATCTCTGTGGGTGTAATTAAAGAGATGCCTTTAAGCCTGGTCTAGACAACCAGTTGGTTTTCAAGGAACAGGCTTTGTAGTCTCTAAGAATCTGCCATCAACTTTGGCAAGAATGAAAAAAAATAATGAGGCAGAAACCACGGGATACCCCTTTCCTTTTATTTTTCCTTGCTTTCCCTATTGCTCTTTCCCTTTCTTCTCTTCTCGTCTCTTGTGATTGCCTTTCTTCCCTTCCTGTTTTCCTCTCTGTTTAGGAAGGAGCCAGGCATTCTCATGAAGGGTATCCTCCTAAACAGAGTCGCTGGCATTCTAGGTCATCAGCAGATATGGAAATGAATGAGGGAGGTGAACACATTCTCAAAAATTAAGTATGAGATAGCTTTTTTGTTCTTGGACATCTCTGTCCAAGACTCCACCCAGAAAAGTCCACCCAGACTTTTCCACCCAGAAAAGTCTTGGGTGCTTAGATAGACTCTGCATGTGCCAGGGTGCTGCTGGACGTTCCTTCCCTGTGACAGGCAGGGCATGGTGCTTTGTTTTGTGTTTCAGTTTTTCACTCCCACTATCTTTGAGAGGGCCTGGTTGGTAGGGACCAAGCTTTTCCTTGCCTCCATAAGACGGTGCCATCAACATGGCAGTAATGTCATAGTAGTTATTTAGTCACGCCTGGTAAGATGTAATGTGGGTTGGCTTTGCCACGGCCTGTGATGATGAAGAACAAAGCAGTGCAAGTGCTCTGTCACAGGGAAGGCGATTGCCCCTGCAATTGTAGTGTCTGCAAGTCATTGAGGGGTGGCCAGAGAACAGCCAGGTCCTCGCCTCACTCACCCAGAGAGAACACATGTGCGGGAAGACATACACTGAATCGCTTACTCAGAGGACGTGAGGAAAAAAATTGCCCAGGGACTTAGCAGTTTACTTTCATAACTGCTTTAGTCATTATCATCTGGAAATGAGAGTTGTGTGCTGTGAGGGGAAGTGGGCAATCTTTTTCTGCCCATATTAACTGAATTATTCTGTGATCCTGGTCTTGACTCTTTGGGGGCATGATTGTCTCCTCTGTAGGACATAAGGGAGGTCTTTTCAGGCCAAGCAGCAGGGAGAGAACATGAGGGCTGTGAGGGCTCACCTGTAACCAAGGGATTGTCTCAGCAACACAAAACGTTTAGAGCCTGTCTGCGGAGTTTGTAAAATCAGGGAGTTTGAGGACAAGGGTAAGCATTTCCGTGTCAGCCCAACAAAATGTCCCTCGAAGAACTTTGAAACAGAGATGATGTTTACAGGGAAAAGGTCTCCTGATTTTCTGAGATGGAAACTAGATACAACATTTAAGAATTTCCCCCAGATTGAGATGGCAACTTTGCTTTCACACAAAAGAGTCTGACAGTAGGAAGGACGCCCACTCAGAAAAGCATATTCAGAAGAAAAAGAAAACATTTCTGAAGGGATGTGTAAGGCAGGCCTGCTGGGGCAGGTTTCCTCTGAAAGAACTCTTTGCAGGTTTTTGTTTTGTTTTGTTTAAATCGTGTAGGAGCTTCCCATCAGGGGCTAGTAGGTCGCTGATGAAATACCATGCCCTGAGTTCTGTCCTTGTGTGGACCATGCCTGGGACTCAGGGCACCATGTCAAAGCCCAATCCGAGCATGAGATGGATAATGAAAATGCCCACTCATCTCCAGGTTGTTTGTCAGACCTCTGCTGAGCCTCCTTTTACATGGATAATGCACATCCCAGAAGCCAAACTGAATCCGCCTTTGCCGAAGCTCAGTCATTCTCCATGTAACTCCAGCTTGGTTGTTAGCCTGGATGCTTCTACTCAGGGCTGCTCTCTTCAGGACCACTTGAAGTTCTAGCAAGACCAAAGAATTAGGTTCCCTCACTGGGTATCAGTATGTGACTAATGCTCCCACAGGAGATCTTCAGGTCCTTATAAGCCTTCAAGGGTATCTAAGATTGTTTCTCTTCTCAGCTGAAAATGCAGAGGGGAGTTACTGCTGGTTTCCCTCCATCCGGGCTAACCAAACCCAAGTTGATGAACTTCATAGTACAAACCTAGAACCTCCTTCTTCTTTTGGCCTGGCTAACCCAGTAGAAAGGAAAACTGGTCTTTCTGCTTGAGCATTTTGTCTTCAACACAGAATCCTTTCCGGTATCTCCATACATGCCCAGAGACCTGACACAATTATCTGCTTTAGAGACACCTGAAATACAAACATCGGAAGTACTCCGCCCCTCTCCCTGGGTCATGCCCTGTGCCTGAAGCAAGACTGCCGGGGCCAATTGCTCAGGTTCATCCTGACTGGACCTGCCTGACTGGGAGTGTAGTTTACACATACAAAGCTAACTGCTTCCACAATGGGCCACTTAAGGCCCTAACAGTAATGTGAAAAATCACTCAGATAATCATGTAGAGCCCCATATTTACTTCTTCAAAAATACTGTAAGAGAGGAATTGGGCACTGAGCTGAGGTTAGTCACCGGGCTGACCTTTCCTTCGTGCAAGGTCTTTGGTAAGGTTGGAGTCAGTAAGATAAGAGCTCACCGTAGAATGGCTGTGGTGTGTGGGACTCCCAAGGCAGCCTGCATCCATTGTTGTGCTACTGAGAAAGGCAAAGCCTGTCATTACAGTATCCATCCCAACCACCTTGCAGTGGACACCCAGCCTTCTCCATGGGAGGAGGGTGGTGTGCCTTGTACTGTGTGTGGTGACAAATGCCTAGCCCAATTGCTTCACCACTGACAACTTTCAGAATGGTCAACAAGCTAGTTTGAAGGACGAGAATCTTTGGACTGCAAGATATTTTGCTTTTGCTCACAAAGCCGTAATTCTAACAAGTGCTAGTTGTGACTTTGGCATCAAAATGCATATAGAATTAATAACAGTCTGCTTATGGAAGTCACGCCATCAAATTTTGACTATAGGTAAAGTCTAGAAACCATCTGCAGACCCATAAATGTTGAGACCAGTTTTGTTTTTTTTTAATGCAGTACATTCATACTATGGAAAGCTGGACAGCCACACACAAAAAAAGCATGATGTAGATCTTTAAAGGCTAATATGAAATATGTCAAAATATATTAAGTTAAAAGTAAACTTATAGACCAATACATATAGTACAGTTCCTCTTATGTTTAAAAAAATTATCTGGATGTTCATATGTTTGATATGTATAGAAATTTTTGAGAATCTCCAGAAGAAAATGAATGGTCAAAGTGTGGGCCACAGTAAGTACAGAAATTGAGTGTGTTTAGAAATATTTATAGCAATTTGATATTCCACAAGTGTGTGATCTATTGAACTTAAACTTTTTTTAATGGGTTGGTATTCTGCATGCCTTTGGTCCTTTTTTGTAATTGTTCTGGTAATTCATTTTTATGGTATTTTACAAAAGTATCAGTTCGTGAGGATTGAAAATAAGGAAAAATTATTCCTTTACTACAGAACATTTGAGAAGTACTATTCTAGGAACATAAACAAAGAATCCTATAAACACTTTTGCTTCATATTTTCCATCCTTATGTATTGTTTGAATTTTTTACCTTGGATATGTGTTACTTTTATGATTAAACATTTGAAAATGTTTAAACTTGATTGTAAGAAATTATACCAGGCTAATGGTTTTAGCTAGCATATCCTTCCTTGACCCATTTGTTCTAAAGCCTCAATCACAGCGCCTCTTGTGCCTTCCTCATGCTGAGAATAGCCCAAGCTTCAAAAATAAGCATTTCTTTGGGAGGAAGGCCAAAGGGTGCCAAGAGAAATGGGCAGGCAGTGACCAGTTGAGAAAGACTGCTCGTATCCTGCAAAAAAAGTTTTCCACATCCTTGAACGCAGCTGGAATAAGATCCTCTCTCACAGATGAGTGTACTAGGCTCATGTCTCATTAAAATCTCCTCACTGGATTACAGATCCCAAATCCTCTGGGGAGCCTTGTGAACCACGTAATGTTTCTCGCTTTGCATCTTCAATTATGCAACTTTGATTTAGCTGACAGATGTGAAGCAGTGTGCATAGCCAGGCAATCCCCTGGTGGCCACACATGTGCGGAGGGAAGCACAGAGCACCGTCTTCCAGCTCCATCTGGCACAAACTTCCAATCACTCAGAACCTTTCTTCTCCATCCACCTTCCCTCAGCCCGCACCCTCCCCTCCTCCACCCAAGCCCTGGCAAGGATTGGATGGACACACCTACTTTTACTCTTCCCTTTGGAGGGACTCCCAAGGCAAATGGGAGTAGTGTGCCAATGTGAGAGACCACCTCTTTTATTATGGGATGGCACCACCCCAGCATTCCATCAAGCTTTTCAGTATAGAAATCAGGCCAAATTCTGGCTCTATCCCAAGCTATGACTGCCAGGACCATATAGAGAAACATCTGGCTGGATGGTTGGAAGCCCTTGGCTCAGCTGTGCAGGAAATCCACTTTCAGTCCTGAATCCCAGGCTCTCATTTGCAGTCCTGGTAGAAATGCCAGTCCTCTACACAGAATCCGCTCAGCCTCAAGGAAGAGAGAGACCGCTCTGAGCTCATCACCAGCAACATCAGCTGGTGGCTCTGTAGAACAGATAAATGTTGCCAAGACCCATGTGGGATCAATGACCACCACCACAGGGCACTGACAGAGATGGAGGGGGAAGAACCACCATGTGTGCAAGTGTGCTTATGTGTGTGCACACATTAGTGGTTCATGGGATTGTTCTATGTGCAAAATGCCCACTTTGTGAATACCGTGTTGGTCTTTCACGGTGGGTGGTAATGCAGATTTTTCTTAGGTATCACATTGTTGCTTTCTTCAATGAATAAAGAACCTCTATACCTATGGCCGGATGAAAACTGTTTGGTGTCCAGTTTTTCTAAACTGTGGTCAGATAACAGATTTCCCCCTTTCATTATTATTTAATATAAATGGGGGTATGATTTGGACCACAATTGTCAAGGGTTAAGACTAAATGTAAATTAACAGTTCTGATTACTGAGTGTGTATTGTTTTCTTTTTTAAATTCCATTTCCTCACTCCTTAGTACACCTGAAAAACATATACTTACTCCTTCTTTGCCACACATTCTGTTATTGCTGGTAAAAAAATTTTTTCTATGAGAATTCCTAAATTCTGTAGCAAGGCATGAAAAGACAAGAGGGTGAAGTAATAATGTCTTTGATATTAAATTTGGTTTTTCCTTATAATAATAGTTTTCTCCCTTTTTTTCCTCTTGGGCATTATCTTTCTCTCACTTTATATTATTCTGGAAATTATTTTAAATGCCTACAGTGTGTATGCTATGCGGTGTGGGGCTGTGGATAGACCACAAGCTTCAAGATCAGAGACAACTGGGCTTCAGTCCCATCCCAATTACTGCTTAACTATGTCGATATGGATAAGTTATATAGGCTCTAAGAGTCTTTGTTCCCACATCTGTAAATAAAGATGAAATAAGATTATGTATGTTAAGCAACCCTCATTAAATCTTCTTTCCCTCCCCTGTAATGTACTTGGAGCATATTTACCCCCACCCATCCTCTTCCCTTCCATCATAGCCTTAAAGAAGTAGAAGAGTCATAGGTTTACAGCAGCAGGTTGTATATAGTTGCATGTGTGTTACACGTACACACAACAGAATAGTGTAAATGAAATAAAGCTAAATTGGCCTTGAGGCACACGAATAGAAGTATAACATTTAGAAGAAAAAGGCAGCGGTCTTGCTCTACTGTGCCCAAATCAGCACATACTAAGTGTGGATTTTGGTCCAGGGACTCCAAGGCCAAATGATGAGAGATTGAGGCCCTGTCATATGAAGAGCTGAGGTGTTTAACTTATAGAGGAGAGGCATCAGGGTGCTCAGTAACCATCTTCAAATATTTTTCAGTTCCTTAAAGGGGACTGGAATTAGACTTATTCTGTACTTCCTGGTGTATTAGCCTGGTTCTCCAGAGAAACAGAAAGAATAGGATACATACATACACACATACATATCTAATAAAGAATGGGCTCATGAGATTAAGAAGGCTGGCAAATGCAAAATCTGCAGAGCCACTGTCTCACCTCAGGTCCAAAATCTGGAACCAGGAAGAACTGATGTTCCAATTCAAAGGCCATCATCCAGTTCTACTGGGGGAAGGTCACCCTTTAGTTCAATTCAGACCTGCAACTGATTGGATAATGCCCACAAACATTATGAAGGGTAATGTGCTTTACATGGTCTTCTGATTTAAATGTTGATATCATCCAAAAACATCCCCACAGCAACACCCCGAATAATGTTTAATCAAATTCATGTCCCAGTCAAGTTGACACATAAAATTAACCATCACACCTAGTGAGTAGAATCAAATGAAAGTCACCTGAAAACAGAACTAGGCTCAAGGCAGGAGGGTCTCTTTCTTCAGCGGCGAAGTTATCAGTCAGAGGGGCACTCGGAAAGGATGTGGGCGGTCTCAGCATATAGGCGCCTGAGCAGAAGCAGGGTGATGTCATGGCAGGGACATTGTAAAGAGAAATCAAGCTTCAGAAGAGAGGACTAAGGACCTTAAATGGCCCTTCTTAGTCCAAAGATGTTGTGGATCTATAATTCTATATTTAATATAGGCTTTGCTTCTGGTTGGTCTTACCAAATGATTTGGTTTTAAATCTTCAATACAGTAAGCAACTACTATGCATTAAGTTCCCTGTAGGAAAAAGAATGAATCTGAAGTGCATGAACTAATTTTAAAATTAGTGTTTAGAACATCCCAAGAGACTACCTTGGAAATCATGGTTTCTCCATCCTCCTTATGTAAAGAACAAAGCTAAAGCTTATAAACTACTGCCTTGGATTCTCCCTTGTAATTTTTTCCTAAAGCTCTCCATTTCTAAATTTTCTTTCCCATTCCAATAGATTGTGCCTCTTTTAAACACAAGTCCTCGGCTCAGCACGTATCTTTCCGATGAGGCCTTCTCTGGCTATACAATCAGAATTAGTAGCCTCCTCCCATCCCTCATAACAACCAGTTACCCTCTGCTTAAGTTTCTTTATAACTTTGCACTCTTTGGCATAATTTTTTGTATTGTGGCAAAATAGACACAACATAAAATTCACCACTTTAACCATGTTTTAGTGTACCGTTCAGTGGCATTCAGTATATTCACATTGTTGTGCAATCATCTCCACCATCTGTCTCCGGAACTCTTCCCATGTTGCAAAAATGAAACTCCATACTCATTAAATACTAACTCCCCATGCCCCCTCCCACAGCCCCTGACAGTCACCCTTCTACTTTCTGTCTCTATGAATTTTATTACTCTAAGTATCTCATATAAGTAGAATCATATAATATTTGTCCTTTTGCTCCTGGTTTACTTCACTTAGCACAATAATGTCTTCAAGATTTATCCATGTTGTCACATGTGTCATAATTTCCTTCCTTTTTAAGATGGAATAACATTTCTTTGTGCATATGTACCACATTTTGTTTATCCATTTATCTGTTGATAGATATTTGGGTTATTTTCTCCTTTGGGCTATTTCGAATAATGCTGCTATGAACACTGGTGTATCAATATCTGCTTTCAATTCTTTGGGGTATATATCCAGAGGTGGAATTGCTAGATCATATAGCAGATCTGTGTTTAGTTTTTTGAGGAGCTGCCATACTGTTTTCCATAGAAGCTGCATTATTTTACATTCCCATCAGCAGTGCACAAGGATTCCACCTACTCCACATCCTCCCTAACACTTGTTGTTTTGGCTTTGGGTTTTTTTTTAAGTTTATTCATTTATTTTTGAGAGAGAGCGAGATTGTGCACATGTGCATGAGTGGGGGAAGGGCAGAGACAGAGAGAGAGAGAGAATCCCAACCAGGCTCCACGCTGTCAGCACAGAGCCTCACATGGGGCTTGATCTCACAAACCATGAGATCATGACCTGAGCCGAGAGTCAGATACATCACCAACTGAGCCACCCAGGTGCCTCTAGGCTATTGGGTTTTTTTTTGATAATAACATCCTCATAGGTGTGAAGTGGCATCTCAACATTTTTAATTCGCATTTCCCTAATGATTAGTAATACTGACCTGACATCATTTTATTCATTTATTTGATGCCTGTTCATTGTCTGGCTCCCCAAACAGGATATAGGATCTGTGACCAGGGGAAATACGTCCGACCTGTTCATTGTCTTATCTCTAACCCAGAGAGCCATGACTGGCACATAGCAGACATCAATCACTTGTTGAATGGATGAATGAATGAATGAATTTACTGGAGAGAAAAATTCAAAGTCCAAATATGGAATCTGAATTAATCTTCAGGCACTCAATTTTTTTTTTTTTTTTTGCCTGGGGTAATAAATAAATATAACCTTTCCACTACTTAGTGTTCTTGGAAAATGAGAGAAAAATATACTTGGGCCTTTCCTGCCTCATAGACAAACTACATAGATTCATAAAATATTGTGGCCCAGGGCCCCTGGGTGACTCAGTCGGTTGAGTGTCCAACTTCAGCTCAGGTCATGACCTCACTGTTTGTGAGTTTGAGCCCCGCATGGAGCTCTGTACTACCAGCTCAGAGCCTGGAGCCTGCTTCGGATTCTGTGTCTCCCTTTCTGTCTACCCCTCCCCTGCTCATGTTCTGCCTCTCAAAAATAAAAATTAACAAAAAAATTTTTTTTAAATATTGTGATTAAAAAATTTTTTAAAAAGGTGGGGGCCTGGGTGGCTCAGTCAGTTGAGTGTCCAACTTTGGCTTAGGTCGTGATCTCATAGTTCATGGGTTCAATCCCCGCATTGGGCTCTGTGCTGACAGCTCAGGGCCTGGGGCCTGCTTCAGATTCTTTGTGTCTCCGTCTTCATCCTTCCCTCGTTCACATTCTGCCTCTTTCTCTCAAAAATAAGTAAACATCAAAAACTTTTAAAAATAAATTAAGTAAAATAAAATATTGTAGCTGGATCATTCTAGCTTGCAGATGTAATAATTAACAAAATTGTAGCATGTTTGCTATTTCAATGTCCAAATTGCATGTATTGTTGGTAATTAGTACCAGACATATAGTAGGTGCTCAATAAATACTTGCTGATAAATAAGTGAATGGTCCTGAAAATGGTAACTCATTGGTAACTAAAGATAAAGACTGTACGTGAGGCACTTGAAACTCCTTAGGACATAGCCCCAGAGAGTAGCGTTGGTGGGAAGTATAAACACCAAGATGAGTGGGTAATTCATAGGTCTTTTTTCTTCAAATAAGTAATCAATTTGGAAGCCAAATCTGTAACCACACTCCCCGTGCAATGTTGGTTCTCTAAAAATCAATCACCTGCAGAACCCCGGAGAAGCACGAGTGCTTTTTTGGTTCATTCCATAGAGCAGAAGGAAAGTGTTTTCCTACATTCTGCAGCTCAAACAGCCGTAGGTGTGGTCCTGCTCTGCTTGCTTTAGAGCAGGGGCTGCTTCCTGCTGTACCTGTTCTGCAAAGTGCACGACTGTTAGCAGAATGAGAGAAAAGTACCCTCATTTAAATTCTGTTCTAGTGTTTAAACAGTGAAAGTGTGCTTTCTGCCAACCACGATTTCTGCTAGTCTTAATAGACAGAGGTGGAATGAAATATTAATTTCTTTTGAAAAGATGTGGGCAAGCTAATAATCTGTTTCTGTTGTGTCTCAGTGTTGTTCCTAAATAAACTGAGGAGCAAACCAAGAAGTAGCCTTCAGCTGAGCCGAGCAACCAGTGGGTATTGGGGGATGCGACCTGATATTCTATTCAGCAGTAACTGATTATAAGAATCTGTATAGCTTCCTGGTCTCAAAGGCCAGAGACGGTCATGCCAGAGGCATGGATCACACTTGTAATTAGCAGTTTTTCACTGAAAAAAAAGCGAGTACACTAGACTAGAAAATGGAAGAAAGCGAGGACGATTTTATGAAATTTCTGGAGAATTACCCAATCAAATGGTACTGAGTACTCTGGCCTGATTCCTAACAGATAGACATCTAGGTAAGAGCAGCCCTAAGTCATTAACTTGATAAAGAAGGTTTGGGGTTTTTTTTCCCCTGTTTTTCAATGCATAGTTCCTGGACCTTCTGCATGAGAATTAGTGGCAGTAATAAAAATGCATGTTATTGAACATCCACTCAGACCTACCAAATCCAAATGTCTGGAGGTAAGGCACCAGGATCCTGTGTTTTAGGAAAGGGGAAAATACCTCTCTCAAAATCGCCCTCAAGTTGCATTGGTTAGAATTAAGTTGCTACTCACATCTCATGCAGTTACAGGCTAGGAGAATAAGACCAGGTGATTCAATCAGTCGTGCCAGGGCTGGTGAAGAGTTCTACTTCCCTGAGCACATGACCTTAAGGGTGTGAACACTAGAATTAGGTTCTGACAGCATGGAGAATGATGGAGCCTATTGGGTAGGTAGAAATGAAGTTTGCAACCATGATTTGGTAGCTGATGAGGCATAATAACTCACATGAAGCCTTGGTCTCTTCAGCTGCCATTTCCTAAATTCTGCTCATATTCTGTAGATCAAGTGCCCAAAATTTTCCTCATTGATAGCCATTTTGGTAAAGTCTAGGCAGTTCCAAAGAAACCAGGAAGAATTGACATTTGGTAGGAAAGTGAAAGAGATTGATCTTGGAATAGTTCAAAATACCAGATACAAGCTTCTATTCATAACACTGCCAGACCAAGTCAGTGGGAATACAATGCATTTGTTCTTTAGTTCAACAAATATTTACTGAGCACCTATTATATGTCAGATCCTATATTTAGCCCCAGGGGTATGTAAGCAAATAAAATAAACAAAAGCCCCTGCCCTTTCCTTATGAAGCTTACATCCTAGTGAGAGCAACTGAGAATAAATAAAGCAAGCAGATAAACCATAAAGCATGTTTGAAGGGGATAGCTTTATCAAGAAAAAGAAAGCAGGCAGAAAGGATAGTCAGTGTTCAAGTGAAGTTGTTGTGATTCTAAAGAGAAGAGAAGTAAGATCAAGCTTCACTGAGAAGGTAATTTGGTACAGAATTTAAGAAGATGAGTAGTGGGGCGCCTGGGTGGCGCAGTCGGTTAAGCGTCCGACTTCAGCCAGGTCATGATCTCGCGGTCCGTGAGTTCGAGCCCCGCGTCGGGCTCTGGGCTGATGGCTCAGAGCCTGGAGCCTGTTTCCGATTCTGTGTCTCCCTCTCTCTCTGCCCCTCCCCCGTTCATGCTCTGTCTCTCTGTGTCCCAAAAATAAATAAACGTTGAAAAAAAAAATTTAATAAAAAAAAAAAAAAAGAAGATGAGTAGTGAGCCATGGGGATATGTAGGGAAAGGATCCAGACAAGATGCATCAACTGCAAAGGCCCTGTGGTAGAAGTGTGCCTGATCCAAGGAACAAAGCAGGTCAGTGGGGCTGGAGGGGAGTGAATCAAGGATGAAGTGGAATGTATAATGCAGTATGGTAGAAGCAGATTGCCTGGGGCCTTTGAAGGGACTTTGGTTTTGCTCTGAGGGAGACGGAAGGACATTGGAAAGCTGGGAACAGAGGAGTGATGCGATCTACCTTCTATTTTAATAGGATTATTCTGTCACTGCTTTGAGAATAGAGTATAGGGAAACTAGTTAGGAGGCTATCATTATGGCTCGAGTGAGATATGATCAGGGCTTGCACCGGAAAAATAGAGATGAATAAGAGTAAGCAAGAACTCAAGTATAGGCTTTCAAAGTTTCTGACCTGAGTGACTGGAAAGAGTTGCTATTGTTGACTGATCTGGAGAATATTGCGGATGGAGCAAGCGTGTGAGGAAGAATCAGGAATTCATGTTGAATGTGCTAATTTTGACATCCCATTTAGATATCCAAGTGGAGATGTTGAGCAGGTGACTAGATGAATGCAGATGTATGACTGTTATCTACATAGGGGTGATAATTAAATGAATAGGACTGGATGAAATCACCAGGAAGAGGTAGACAAGGTCCAGAAACTAAGTCCTAGGATTGTCTTCTGCATTGTTTTTGAAAATGTCTTGAGTTCTGTGTAACTTATCCAACTCTAGTTTCCTAGGACATTGATTGCGGGAGTTAGGAAAAAGTTAACTCTTAATGACTCACTGGCAATAATGTAATATGAAGGAAAATTTTTGCAAAGTTACTGGGAGACTGTGCACATCCATAAGTCCATAAAGTACATATGGACTTTTACTTATTACATGCAGAAAGCTCAGTGACTATGTATTTAACTTGTGTTTTCATAAGTTAAATAAGAATTCGGGCACTTAAAAAACTGGTGTAAGTGGGTGGGCACCTGAATGGCTCAGTCGGTTAAGCGTCTGACTCTTGATTTTGGCTCAGGTTACGATCTCACGATTCGTGGGATTGAGCCCCATGTGGGGCTCTGCACTCATAGCACAGAGCCTGCTTGGGATTCTCTCTCTCCCTCCATGTCTCCCTGCCCCTCCCTCCCCCATGCACCCATGCGTGCACGCACGTACACACACACACACACACACACACACACACACACACTCTGTCTCTTTCTCTCCCTCAAAATAAATAAATAAACAAAAAAACTGGTGTAAGGGACTACACCAAAGGGGACTACGAACCCTGGCTCAGCTGTTCCCCCTCTTAAAAACCAGCATTTTCGTCTCTCCCAGAAACCAAGCAGAGACTGGGGCCTGCACAATAAAGACATAGTCACCGAAGGAGCCCCAGAGCAGAGGTAGAATGACATTTCCCAGTGGACTTCACTCTGGATCTCAAGCTAAGAACATGGAGTCAAGCATAGTGCTCGGAAGCAGAGGAGTCAAGTAGACTTGGGTTCTTATCCCAACTCCTCCACTTACCAGCTGTTTGGCTAGTAGGAAAGTTGCTACTGTCTCTCTCTATGGCCTTGTCTATGAAATGGAAAGAGTAGAATCTATTTCATGTAAAAATTGAATGAGATAATAATTATAAAGCATTTAGCATAATGATTGCTATTTTTGTTTCTAAAATTTCCCTCAGTAGTCTCAATTCCATTAGAATTCCAAGCTGATAGGGGCGCCTGGGTGGCGCAGTCGGTTAAGCGTCCGACTTCAGCCAGGTCACGATCTCACGGTCCGTGGGTTCGAGCCCCGCGTCGGGCTCTGGGCTGATGGCTCAGAGCCTGGAGCCTGTTTCCGATTCTGTGTCTCCCTCTCTCTCTGCCCCTCCCCCGTTCATGCTCTGTCTCGCTCTGTCCCAAAAATAAATAAAAAACGTTGAAAAAAAAAAAAAATTTAAAAAAAAAAAAAAAAAAAAAAAAAAAAAAAGAATTCCAAGCTGTTATAATACTATTCCTTTGGAGCCTAGAGTATTGAAATGAAGATGTGTTCAATCAGATTGTAATTTGTAACCTACCAAATGCTCTGGTCCAAGGCTTTGTTCTCCAGGGTTGAGATTTATTGAGTTGCATTTAACTCCAATACCACTAGGGGGCACCTCAACAAATTAATTTTGGAGCCTACTGTAATAACTGGCAGCCATGAGTTAATGAATTTCTAAATGTGACTTATGCTCTGGGAGTAGCCTGCTCAGCGCACTTAGTGCACAACACCTTTGGTCTCAAACATGTATAAATTGATTGTAGCAGAATTCCACATCAGGGTGTGAATTCCTAAAGTACTGGGTCATATACTTAGGTAAGATTCTATTTGTGAAGGACATCTCTGAATTCTGAGGCTTTCTGCCCCAGCTGTGATCATACATAGCCCTGCTCGGTCAAGCTATTAAATCAGTCTACTTATTACAACCAGGTACCAACTCATTTTCATAAGCACTTGTAAAGAGAGCTGACATTAAAAAAAAAATCTCTATTCTGGCAGTAGTGCTTTGGAATTAATTTGCTCACCTTTTGTGCCAATGGATTTTTGTGCTGGGTAAGCAGCTAACACATGGTTGAGCCAAAATTCAAACCCACGGAGTGTGGCTCCAGAGCCCACACTCCTGCCCACTATGTCATATTGCTTTACTGACAGGTAGCATCAAATTAATGCTAAATACCAGAGGGTGGTGATAAAGAGCAGGAGTGGCCATTGTCAAGCAATTTATAACCTGGATTAAATATGGTAATCATGTGAATAATGCATACTCTATTTAGTTAAAAATATACAAGCAATTCAGACTATTAATATGGATCATGTTTGGGTCTTGTCTGTGTACATAGATCTACATAAGTACATGTATATATATATATATATATATATATATGTATAGATGTATGTATAGATATATATATGCTTAAGTATATATAGTTCTTATTTGGATATAGTTATATTCAATGTATGTTACCTGAATGTTACTGTATGCCAAGCACATGATGAAATATTAAAGGCAACATCTTGGTCATACCTGGTCAACAACAGGCAATTGTCTACCATCTCAAAGACTTCTTGGAGAAAATTAAGGTCTTGGGGCACCTGGATGGCTCAGTCGGTTGGGTGTCCGACTTCAGCTCAGGTCATGATCTCACGGTTCGTGGGTTCGAGCCCCACATCCGGCCCTGTGCTGACCGCTCAGAGCCTGGAGCCTGCTTCAGATTCTGTGTCTCCATCTCTCTCTCTCCCCCTCCCCCACTCATGCTCTGTCTGTCTGTCTCTCAAAAATAAATAAACATTTAAAAAAAATTTTTTTTAAGAAAATTGAGGTCTTAAGTGATTTGGGGACAATGGGACTACTGTATCAACAGTTGACCCTAGAATAATGTGTTTAGCCTAGTACATGGAATAGAGCATATTGAATGAATGAGTGAATGAATAAATGAATGATGGTTACTTCGTGAATGGGAAGGACGGAAATTAGAAACAGAGGAGGTAAAAGAAAAATGGGGTCGGTAAGAGGATGCGGGTAAGTAGGATGAAGCAAAGAATTCCCAAATTCCCTCAGAGGGCCGTATTTAGCAGAGAGCTGGCTGGTGAGGAACTTTTGACTCCACAATTAGGACTTCTTTCCTGGCTTTCAGTCCCAGCCCAAGAAATAGTGTTGTTTCAGTTGGTTTGGGGGGTTTTGTCTGTCTGTCTGTTTATTTATTGTCCTTTTCTTCATAGTTGCCATCCACATGAGTGAAAGACTGCCCCTAAATGATTCTTACTTCCTAATGGAAATGTGTTCATCTTTTAAAGCCAGGTAATCTGCTGTCGCTGAAAATTAATACACTTTTTGCATAGTCGGTTCTAAGTAAGTCTCTTCACTTACAGGTTAATGGGGCGATTAACGCCACACTCTCCCCCTGTTATTTACTTCAGTCACTTCTCAAATGTCTTTTCTGCTTTTTTTTTTCCTTAGCGTTTTCCATCAGGGTTCTGGTTCTTATATCACGCTAATGCCTTCCTTGGGCTGAGCTGTACAGCATGTTTAGTGCATTGAGCACCCAGCCAACTTTCCAGGGAATCGAGCCATAGACGTACCTCCTAAATGATACTGACAGCTAAGCTAATTTTCTGTATCTTAGAAAATCAAAGTTGTAGTTTATTTTAGACATATCAACAAAGTTTAATTGTCGTGGTAAAATCATACTAAAAGTTCGGTTAAAAACGGGTGTTCGGGAAAACTTTAAAGGATTCCTCCATACAGCATATAATGAAAATGGCATGGTTTGGGGTAACAAATATATCCAAGGACCATATGCAGAAACTTAATTCAATTAATTCTCAGTAATGAAAACTAATAACTGTGTTGTTTGTGCCTGAAGACTTGATAGGAGTTGAAGCAGGGAAAACTTTTGTTGGTTTTTCACTACAATGTTAGCTAAAACCTTTGTCATGTTGCACTTCCTTGAAGTTCAGTTGCTGGTTTGAAAAGCAAGCTTAGTCTTTTTTTAAGCTGTTTTTCCTCTCCTTTAAAGGACCCATAGTTTTCCCCCTCTCCTTTGCTACATTAAAATGGCCCCAAGATGCATGCAATTTTGTGAACTTCAGATTGCAGATTCTACATAATTCCAATAACAGAGCCATGAAGCTCCACTCTTTCATTTGGAATCTGTGAACCACTGAGACTTGTGGAGTATAAATGACGTCAGAATATTGCCCTAAAGGTGTAGTGTCGGGGCCAGAATTCTGCCCTGGGATGTGCGACCCGTCAGGCAGTAGAAGCCCCTCAGTCACAACGCAGAGCTGAGTGCCGCCCTCATTGTTTTAATTACAGGGCTACAGCATGTGGGTAAGAAACTTGGATTTGACAAGAGTAGAAGAAAGAGGATATTGTATGCCTTCAATCAGCTTTGTATTAGGAGATCCTTAAAGGGAAAATTATGTGAAAGAAAGGAGGAAGAAAACAAACTAGCAGGATCCCTATTTCAATGTAATTTGGAGAAAATGACTGATTTGGGTTGGTCATGCTGCCAGAACAGATGACTCAAGGCTTCCAAACAAGAAATGGAAATCAGGAGGATGCCTGAAGCCTGAAAGAAGAACAAATTGTGAAGATATGATTGACTGTAAAGCTTCAAAATCAACTGTACCAAAGATGAGCTTGGATCATTGCCCAGAACAGAACTGAATGGTGATGTTCATTTAAGTTCTGACTGTTGAAACAAAATAAAATGTAGTAATTGTGCTCTGTTAGGTACACAGACGTGTTAATGCTTTCCAATTTCCCCAACTGGGGATCTGGTGTCACTTTCCCTGTCGTTCCTATTTCATGCTTCACCGGTGACTATTATTGCTGCTCTGGACACTTGGTGAATGCCAGGTTTTTGGCAAAGAACTGGGATCCAGGTGAAAGCATCCTTCTCATGCCGCGTGTGAGTGTGCTGCAGGTGGCTTTGAAAATGGCTTTAGAGCTTGGAAATCATTTCCACTTGGCCTGTTCAGGCTTGGGTGATGTGCACCTCGATCCTGGCCTTCAGTGTTCTGGTTGCTGGACGTTGGTTATGAGTCTCAGCAATTTGGACCCCAAAGCACTTTGTCTCTGACAACCAGGAAACGCCTCCGTTTCCATGGGCAGCAGATTCATACATCGATCTTTTCCTCTCTTAAGCAGGAAGACATTTTATTCACGGTCTTCTTATACTCTTTTTTCTCAGTAATCTGTCAGTTGGGTTTTAGGATAGCCTTTCTGAAGGACAACGGGACTTAACTCCCTCTAACGGTCAGTTTTGAAGCAGCTACATACCTCCATTTCTCCTTGGAAGCTACAAAGAAGAAAAGATCCCATGTTGTTTTTCCTAACACCAAAATCCTGCTTGCTAGCCTAGCAACTTCGGAAATTTCCCAGCCTGCCTGTAGGAACAGTTCAAGTGCATGGTACAAATGACTTCCAAACAAACATTTTCTACATGCTAAATTAGAAAAGAAAGAAAGAAAGAAAGAAAGAAAGAAAGAAAGAAAGAAAGAAAGAAAGAAAAAGAAAGAAACATCAAAACCAACAAGGGGGTGACTCAAGGAAAAAAGGAGGAGCAGACAGAATATGTGATATTTCCACTCCTTTTTGGTTTCTTCACCTGAGTCAAATTTTGAGAGTGTTAAGCACTGTCCTGTCTACCCACTATTTACCACAAAGTCTTCAGATTTCAGGCTGACTGAGCCAGTAACTTTTTTTTCAGCCATCCAAATGGACTAAAGATGTTGTCAGGTACAAGATGTTTAATTAAGGATCTGTCTAGTCTGTTTGGGCATCTAAAGTTTGGACCTTAAACAAGGTAACCTAAAATTAGACTCTACTAATGAGAGACAGCAGAAAGACTTCTTCAAGGGTGTGACTTGCCACAAATGAACCACCAAGAGGGGACACAAACTGGAACTCAAAGGAAATTCCACATCTCCTTGCTTCAAGCAATCAACATCTTTTCATTGATTGGTCTGCGACCTTGGAGCTACCCAATATGCTAAATAGTTTCGCACTTCAAAAATGGGGGTGGGGGAAATGAGGGGTAAAATTATTTTGTGAGGTTTGGCACAAATCTGCATTTCAAATAAGCTATGTATGAGCTGTGTCTTTGAGAGAAGAACACGTGCAATTTAGTTTTGATCTTCGTTTTATAGATGTACATAAGTAATACAAGGCCTGTTTTGATTATACAATGAAAAACAAATGTGATCCAATATTGTAGTACTCTGTGTCTACTTATGTTTCTGAACAACAACTCTCATTAGTATATGAACCACCATTAATGGCTTTGGAGACCTGGAACCCCATCCTGATATTTGCTTACGAGCTTATTCCATGTGTGGTATGGGGTTCTCTCATAGGTAACCATCCTAATAGGATAGGGTTCTAATGTCTGATGGGCTCCTGAAAGAATTTAAAACCATTTCTCAAAATGGTTCTCACAGGCTCCTTCAAAATGCTTTGCGTAACATTCAACAACCACCTTCACTATGATTATGACTTAAGAAATACCATTTAAGACTTTTTTCAGATATGGGGGTGTCAAAGGCTATTTGCTAGTGGAGACCAAAAGTACATTGTATGTGTTCTTCTCAATGCTTAGGTTAACAGAAGATGTAGTTGAAAGCAGTTCAGATAGTAAAGATTTGTTTTTAATTTCACGTGACCAGAAATCTGGAGGTAGATGCCTACGATTGGTTGATTCAACAGTCCAATAATGTCATTGAGGCCCAGGTCCTTTCCAACTTTGTGCTGACTTCCTCAGTTTGTGGGCAATGATATCTCATTTAACTGCAGTACACAGGCATCTCATGCAGCTAGAACGACAAGGAGAGAAGAGGGACTTGTCTTTCCATGTGCATTTTTTTCCTTAGGCTGGAAATCCAAGACTTCCAGCATACATTTCCTCTCTTCCCACCACTGGTCTCATGGGCTAGCATTGGATCATATGTCCATGGATGTAACAGGATTCACTAGCAAGGGAATGGGACCACCATGATTAGCTTGAAGAATTCTGCTTCACCCCTGGACTACAGAAGGGCTTTCTTGCCTGAGTGCGGAGGATGGTGAATACTTGCACCCCAAGGAACAGCAAGGGAATTCTGTTGGGTGAGCAACCACCAGTGCTCCCCACTGACTTTTTGGATAATAACAGTTTTACTTTAATACATAGTGTTAATATTTCAATGTTTTCTCCTATTACTGAAGTATTGTCTTTCTCCCACACTGACAGAATCATCCTGGTATGCCTCTTATCCTGCGGGGAGAAACATTCGGCCTTGGGCCTACTTTTTTTTTTTCTAAATCTGGTCCAACTAGCAGATGCTTAATCGACAACTCAAAAGCTTTTACAAAAAATGATCTTGTGCATTTCAGCCTAAATCAATCGGTTATGCAGGTAGTGATCCACATTACTTTAAAACAGAACTGAGTGGAAATGGGACTAAAAAACTGATTTTTCCTAAAATAAGACATTTTACAACAGAAATAACTTTTCAAAAATGTTTATAAAAACAAATTTATTTCAAGAAAAACTGCAATACAGTGTAGCCCCATGGTCAAGGACATGGACTGTGAGGACAACGGAACTTGATTTGAGTCACTGTATGCTATTTGGCAGTGATGTGACAGCAGGCATCCCCTGCAAAATGAAGAAAATAACCAATCATACCTCCTTCAAAGGACTGTTATGAAAGTTGAATGAGGTTAAAATATGCCCATATGCCTACATACATTTATTCTTAATAGAGTGGCTACTACATAGTAAGCTTTAGACGAATTTTGGCTGTTTTTACTTGTATCAATATCAACAAAAGTCCATAAACATACAAGTCAACATTTTCCTACACAGGATAGGTAAAATCAAATTCACAACTTTTGGAAGTAACAACTTTGAGAAACAAAATGTGAGGACTGCCATACAGTTCATACTGCTTTGTTATGGGAGGTCTTACATTGGTTCTTATGCCTCTTCCAAAGAGTTCTCCAATGGGCCTGATGTTGGTCAAAACTTAAAGCCAGAATAGTGGCTTTCCTACCTGTTCAGGAAAAAGGACTGCTATTGATGCTACATATACATTACAATCTCAGTTTCCCTTCATCTGGGGAGGAGACTGGATGTGTCAGCCTGCTTCTTGAGAAGTAAGCCGGATAAAGCATGTTGCTATTGGTGGCACAAATCTCCTAACTTCCCTAGTTATTGTCTTGGTAAGCCACATGCTCTGTAGAGTGCAGCCAAAACTACATGAACACGGGAAAAAGTTGGCAGAGTGAACAGTACATGTGGGTATAAAGATTAGTTCTTTGGCAGAAAAAAAAAGAAGTTTATCTCCTTCATAAAACATTACAATTCCTTTTTGTTTCTTAGAATCTGTATATCATACCTTACCTTAGGAAAACTTCCAGTAATTATCTAATCAAGTAAAAAAATAGCTCATCAGCTTGAGCCCTTGCCTACCACATTCTCCTTTTCGAATTTTGGGTGTGACTCTTCTGATTGGCCCAAGTGCCAATCTTCACTGACAAAAAGGCTCTTCATGTGAGAGGGCATGCATGGTATGGAGATGCTGTAGCAGACACTTTGGCTGTAGGGGTCATGAAACTTACTTTCTGGATCCAGGACTTCGGGTTGTAAATAATAAACCCAACTCAAAATAATTTAGGTAAAAAAAAAAAAAGGAATTTATTCTAAATGATACTGGGTATCGTAAAGAATGAAAAGCAAAGGGAAATGCCAGTATTCAATAAGGACTGAGATGTAACTAAGCATAAGGAAATGCTTGGGGCACCTGGGTGACTCAGTCGGTTGAGCGTCCGACTCTTGATTTCAGCTCAGATCATGATCCCAGGGTCGTGAGATCAAACCCCGCATCAGGCTCTGTGCTAACAGTGGAGCCAGCTTGGGATATTCTCTCTCTCTCGCTCTCTCTCGCTCTCTCCCCCACCCTTTCTCTCTCTTTCCCCATCTTCCTCTCCCCACCCCCGAAAAAATAAAAACAGTGTTTAAAAAAAAGAAAAAGAGCTGCTGGCGGCAGGGTCATACTCACAGTACCGGATCTTCTGTTCTCCATCCTGCTTCCGTGCTTCCCTAAACAGTAGCTTCCTTCTTTTTTATCACTGCAGATTGACCTCCTCCAAATGAAAGAAAACATGAGTACCATCGACATGCTACCTTTGTATCTTAGAGTGTCAACCACACAGGGCGAGACTGACCTGTTCAGTTCTAATTCCCAAATCCTGAAGAATTCTGCTAGGTCTAGCTTGGATCAGGGGGCAAAGAGATGGAATACCATTTGGATCCATTGGTGAGATGCCCAATCAATGGCTGCCTACAAGCAGTGTCATACTGTACTAATGTGTTGCTTCCAGTGTTTTAAAAAAATTGGGCAGGGCAGTTCTCAGCAGAAGAGGTGCCGGCCTGACTAATCCATAGATGTCCACTATTGCATGGATATACTGTGAAAACAGTGCAAGGAAATAGATCTAAATTCCCATTTGCCAGCAAAAGATGGTCCTTAAGAATTTCCCATTAAAACTGTTCATTCGCTGTTAGAAAGTTTAGGATGGTGGGATGGCTGGAGGCGGTGGGGGTGGTGGAGGATGATTACACATGAAAGGAACTGAGCAGAGAGAAGGGAAGGAGGGCACATCAAGGAAGCATCGCCAACTTGAAGCAGAGGGCTCTGGACCTCCCAGCAGTTTTCGGATTAAATCCTTATGGTTCTCCCAGCTGCCTCTCTTCCCTCCTGCCTTACACCTCTTTTTAATATTTTCTCCCATCATTTTCAAAATGAAGACCTTCTGTGTTACTTACAAGATTTCTGTCCTCCTTCAGAGAAGCAGTGCTCTACTTTAGGCAAAAGTTTGAAGTAAGGCAGAGTTTTCTCTTCAGGAAAGCACTTTCCCATATCCTCCTTATTATTTTTCTTAGAACAACAAAATCTGAGGGTTCGAGTGGACCCGTCTTGAGGGTGAGCAAGTTCATCTGTTGCTGTGTATATCCCATCTCTGGCATCCATTACAAGTGGCCATCCAGACTGCTTGACCACATGCCATGAAGGAGAACTCATCATTTTTCAGGAGAGACCATTCTATGTCCAGATAATTCTGACTATTAGGAGTACTTCCTTGTATTAAGCTCCTACTGGGCCAATAATTTGTCTTTTCTTGCTTCCACCTGTTGGTCCTAGTTCTACCACCTGGAAACAAACAGAAAAGTCCAATCTCATTCCTGCATGCTCACCTTTCAAGAGATCATCACGTTCATTATGTTTCTCCCTATGATTGTTCTTCTCCAGGCTGAACAAGTGTTCTTCCTATAACTGTTCTCTGTTCTATGGGTTTTCAAGTACCTCTGTTATTAACAGGAACACTCAGTTATGGAAGCATTACTTACTTAAAAGTTCTTAATTTTTCCCCCAAACCAGGTATAATCTTCCAGATATGGAAAACTCAGCACAGAAAGAACAGAACTAATGTCTTTCATTAGAAATATAGAACTTCTGGTCAAGAAAATCACATTTACCTTCTGGGAAGACCAAAGCTATGCTTAGTCACTCTCATGCTGAAAATTATGTGATAATTAATTTCTAATGAAATTTAAATGATAAAGAATGGTTAAATTTTAGAAGTGAATTTCAGGCGTCAGTAGTTGAAATTGGAATGGAAAGGAGGTAGGAGTATGAATTTCCATGGTTCTTCAAATCACGTGTCTGCTTTATTTCCTATTCATAAATCTAACACTATCCATTAAGTCAAAAACAGAGGTTAGACAGGGCACATGGGCAACTCAGTCAGTTGAGCATCTGACTCTTAATTTTGGCTCAGGTCATGATATGGTTTGTGGGTTTGAGCCCAGCTTTGGGCTCTGTGCTGGAGGCATGGAACCTGCTTAGGATTCTCTCTCACACTCTCTCTCTTCCCCTCTCCTACTCATGCTCTCTCTCTCTTTCTCTCTAAAACAAATAAATAAACATTTTTTTTAAAAAACAGAGGGTAGAGTAAGCCCATATCAGGGGATCATTTGATTCCTTTCTTCCTCTTTATGAAATCCATATGCTTAACAAACATGGGGGTAAGCACACTAATGCACACTCAGCCCTCAAGGAGCTATCAATTAGAAGCTGTAAAACAAGCCCTTTGCTTTCCTAATTGAAGTATGCTCTGTAAGCCAGTGAATCAAGGAAGAGCAAGAGTTCACCACATTAGTTTGGGTGGCAAAGTGGATTAGGCTAAATAATTTCTTAACTTTCTTATTCCAGAAGCACAGCTAGAAGCAGAACCCAATGTAAGAATGTTGGAGTGAGGGATGCCTGGGTGGTTCAGCTGGTTAAGTGTCAAACTCTTGTTTTTCCTTTCAGGTCATGATCTCACGGTTTTGGGTATTTGAGCCCCAAGTGGGGCTCTACACTGGCAGCACAGAGCCTGCTTGGGATTCTCTCTCTCTCCCTCTCTCTCTGCCCCTCCCCTACTTGCGCTGTCTCTGTGTCTCTCAAAGAAACTTAAAAAAAAAAAAAAAAAAAAGAGGGTTGCCTGGGTGGCTCAGTAGGTTCAGCGTCCAACTGTGGCTCAGGTCATGATCTTGCAGTTTGTGAGTTCAAGCCCCATGTCGGGCTCTGTGCTGACAGCTCGGAGCCTGGAGCCTGCTTCGGATTCTGTGTCTCGCTTTCTCTCTGCCCCTCCCCTGCTCACACTCTGTCTCTCTCTGTCTCAAAAATAAATAAAACATTTTTAAAAAATGAAAAAAAAGAGAGAGAAAGTTGCAGTGAAGCTTGAAGGGTCAGAGAAGCTCCAGATCCATGTTAAATGGACATCCTAAAATGCACACACTTGAGTCCTGCCCTTTTCTATACTCATATGTGGGTTCATCGAGAAGACTGATTATCAGGGCACCTGGGCGGCTCAGTCAGTTAAGCCTCCAACTTCACCTCAGGTCATGATTTTGTGGGTTCAAGTCCCACCTCTGGCTCTGCCCTGACAGCCTGGAGCCTGGAGCGTGGAGCCTGCTTCAGATTCTGTGTCTCCCTCTCTCTCTGCCCCTCCGCCGCTCATTCTCTCTCTCTCTCTCTCTCTCTCTCAAAAATGAATAAACATTAAAAGATATTTTTTAAAAAAGAAATAAAACTGATTATCTCAGAAAAGAATGAGGAATATTCTATTTATGTATTTCAGGTTTAAAGTGAGTAAATGGCAGGGGCACCTGGCTGGCTCAGTCGGTAGGGCACCTGATTCTTGATCCTAGGGTCATGAGTTCAAGCCCCATGTTGGGCGGGAAGCCTACTTAAAAAGAAAACAGAAAACAGAAAAAAAAAAAGAAATGAGTGTATGGCATATATAATTTTTTCCAGGCAGACAAAATTGAAAATTTTGGATCTTAAAATCTAATATGAAATAAGTGGTGACATTTTATGAACCTTATATTAAGCATATGGCACTCGTTCTTGGTTTTGTTTTTTTGTTTGTTTCTAAAAACATTTGAATATATGACAAGTCCCTCAACATTTACAACAACAGTGTCATCTCGGGTACTGTTAAGACTGCACGTCAGCAAGCAAGTTTGACATTTCTTCTGTCAGCAACATATGTCCCTGACCTTCTATTTCCATCAAGGAAGTTAAAAAATTATGACTAACTCAGGACAAGGCTGGGAGTCCAGATTCCATGGCCATAGAGCTTGTTAGTTCCTTTGTGTTAGTAAAGCTAAAATTAAGGATTTGTGTCCCTTGGTAGCTCAGGAATTTCTGGTCTAGTGGGCTCAGGTCTCAGGTATAACTCTAACCTCATTTGGTAAAAAGGGAGAAAATGCACAACTGTTGACAGCTACCTACCATACAACTGAGGGAAAAAATTCAAGATTGCTTACAGTGAGTAAGGTCAAGTGCTGTAAGGTACAACTCATTGTTGTGTTTAGCAATGTACCTAGGGATTCCAGTCTCAGTATCATTTATTCTTCTGAATTTCATAGTGCTAAAAAATTTAGAATTCATAATCTCTGCACTTTAGAATTAAAACAAGAGAAGACTTCATGATTGGTGTCCTACATTGAATAATTGGGGATACTTTAAGATTAGTTGTTTTGTCCATAAACAAAGGCAGAATTACCTGTTGCCAGGTTCCTTTACATAAAATCTTTTATTTCTCCAATAGGCTGTTCGGTTTTTACAAGGGAATTCTGCCACCCATCTTGGCTGAAACACCAAAAAGAGCAGTGAAGGTAAGCTCTGTATACCTTTCCACCAAGGGAAAATAGACTGCAGTAACACCTTCAGCCCTAAAACATCCCACAACAAACTATGGGTCATTAATGTGAACTGAACATAAGATGGTAAAAATTTTAATGTGGAAATTATAACATAACTTTTATTATAATTAGGCGTGGTCACTCTCTTAAATATTGGTTTGTGGATTTTTTTTTTCAGGTAAAGGCACTCCCTTCTGATGAGGAAATTATACAAAAATTACAGTGGTGAATGAAATTCATGTAATTGAACCACAGCGGCCACAAAATAGCTTGGACATTTTTTCAAAGCAATTCATAAATTTTCCTTGGGAGCAATAATTATTAGAGAGAGATGGAGAGGAGGGAAGAGTGGTAGAAAAACCTTTTTCCCTAAACCAGTTCCATTTTATGAACAGAGCAAACTAATAGAGTATATTTCTTTGTATATGATTCTCGTATAACACATTTATTTGGCATGCTAACTTCATTTCCTCCCCGCCTCCCAACCCCAGTCTCCTGTGTTAAAATTCTCTATTCTGGTTTTTACAAAATTATTACTTCCACTACGCCGATTTCCATTCTTTAACCACATAACTATGGAGGTTTATGTACTACTTACTGGTTCAGTGTCTGGATGGGAACATGGAGATCTGGCAGGACCCCCAGGGTAGAAAGAACTAAATCTGATCAGTCTTTGATATATGTTCTCTCGGATAGAATTTCTGATCACAGTGACTCTGGCTGGCAGTGCCCCCTCTCCCAGACCAGTGACATCACCAAATACGGCTTTGTCTTTCCATAAGAAGGATAACATACACTTAGACCGAAAGACTTCCTTTCCAACTAATGACATAAAGCTTCTTTCACATACATTATTCAATATGTATTCCCAATATTCCTGAAAGGTAACAAGGGACAGTTTATATACTTTTACTCAGTAACTTAAGATGGTAAGTTAATATTTAGGAGAAAATAACAGATATGCAGACACCAAACTTTTACATTATGTCAAAATAGTAATTTAATAGGGTTTAATTCGAGTCTAGAATTTAGAAAACAAAGCTTTAAAACATACTTCTCTATAAATTTGTCCCCTTTGTTGCCGTACTTTTTGTGATCTTATATTATTACTTCAACACAAATTTCATTATAAGGATCTGAATCACAGTAAAGAATCTGGAAGAAGTTCACCAAAGTACACAAGAGGGCTGACTTGAATTATGAAATGGCTTCACTTGATAAAAGATTGCCCAAGTAAACAAACAGAGCGGAGTTCCTTTCAAAAGGAAAGTCACTTTGTCTCCATGGAATAATATATTCATTTGTTCAGTGTTTTACAGTATAAATGAAGTAAATTATACTTCAATTTTTTTCCTGGAATATTTTTCCTTAAGACTGTATATTGGAGACAAATTTAATTTAAATTTGAAGAGGATTAAAGTTTATCAGTGTTGAACAGTCTTTTATGTAAGAAAAAAAAAAGTTGAGCTTTACAAAACTGAGTTAGTCTCTACTTAAAAAAAAAAAAAAAAAGCAATGCTCCTTGCCAGAACAATGGTTAACAGATGAACTTTTGGGCAACTGGATATGGTATATGTGTCCCAGACATCTTGTTTCAAGTCAATTTTACCTTAAAATTATTGAGACATATGGTAAGTGCATTGGCTTTTTAAGTATAACTTGGAGTTAAGTGTATCTTTGCCAGATGGATAGCACTAGTTTTTCAATACGATTCATGAAAACATTTGTTTTATAGATATTTATCTTAGAATTTGTGAGAAAAGTGATCATCTGATTGTAATGATTTCATACATCATAAACTGCTTCATTGTATATCATCAAAGTTCACTTCAGAAAAAATATTCAGAGACCATATATATATGTATATATATAAATATACCCACACACATGCACACATACATATGTATATGTACATATGGTCTGTGAATATATATGTATGTGTGTATTCCTTGGTACTGAAACTTCAATTACAATCATTATTATAATCAGAAATAATGTTAAGTTTTCTGTACTTTATTCTTTGAAATGAGATTCATCATTAAAATAAGAAGACTCATCGATGCTAAATAAATCAAACTTCCCCCTTTCACAAATTAAAACAGAATTAGTATTGCAGTTAGCAGAAGGAAATAAAGACCTCGGAAAGATACGAACTGGTCCCTCGGACATGGGAAGCACCACATTCCAGGTTCCAGGGTCTGGTCCTGAGATTCACAAGTCTAGAAACACCGTTTTTCCATGAACAGACTCTCAAGGATTGCCTAATACTAACCAGACTCATGAAAGAATATAAATTGTGAAGGCTGTTCACCACGATCCCTACACCTTCCATGGTGTCTACACATACTGGAAACTCAGTCAATGTTAGATGCACAAATGAAACATATAGAGAGAGAAACAAAAAGTGTATTGATTTATAACAGGAGACATTCCTGTCCTATTCCCCAAAATTCCCATGTCTACTATTCAGTCTCTGGAATACCAAGACTTCCATTTCCAGCCAAGATAGAGTAACAGAGACCAGATTTTACTCTCCTGCCTGAAACAGCAACAATAAAAATGAACAAAATATATGAAACCACAATTTTCAAGACACTGGACATCAGACAAGGAAGGACAGAGACACAGGAAACAAACGAGATGAGCTCCATGGTTTGCCCCAACTTACCACCTTGAGAGGTTTGCCAGACCTAGGTCATGCAGGGGAGATGTAAGGAGAGCCCAGTGTACTCCCTGGGATGAGATGCAGCTGACGGGCTGGAGAGGGCAAAGCAGCTAAAGTTCACAGGACAGAGTACCAGAAAAAGAGAGAGCTCCTATGATCTGCAGAGGGACCCTGTAGATACTCAGGTGAGAACCGATGAGTACATGCATGTAAGAAAACTAGCAAGGCTTGGGAAAGATGTGTACAGAGCATTAGGGGGAACAGTGCTTGGCAAGCACATAGGGCTGGGAATGGTACCTGTTTCCACCAGCCAAACTGAAGGGCCTCCAAATGCACAGGGCATTAAGAGGAGTACTCAGAAGGGGTTTGCCTCAATAGCGGGGAATAATCAGCCCTAGTCTGAGCACTGCTTAGGTAGTTAAAAGCAAGATCCAAGTGGATCAGACTGTTTGCATGTAATTGAACTGCATCCCTGAACAGAATACCTGGGAGGTCAGGTTAGTCATCAGACTGCTTAGTGAGCATGAGATAAAGCAAAGGGAAAAGTGCTGGAGGGCTGTGTCACCCAGGCAAATGGTACCAACCTCCCCTGCCAAACCACAACCTGACACTTCTCCGTAGACTGTATGGCTTGTGCCCCTCTCCCTAGGTGAGACTATCAACTTCTAGATTCCAGTACATAGGTTATATATGACATAATTCATTTGGATTCCAGATTTTATATTCAGAATTCCCAAAAACTTGATTGGATATGAATGTTTTCAAAACTCTTTATTCACACCTCAGTATGACTTTGGGGAGGTAACTTCATTACATGTTGACCCCCCTAATTGTATCCTTATAGAGTAACCTCATATCTCACATGATAAGAATACAGTTCTGGCATAATATCTTCTAATCTTTGAACATGGGAGACATTCAGTAAATATTTGTTGAATGAATGAATGTTTTTTTTAGTAAATATCGGTTTCAGACTGTAGTAATGACATTTACATAATTTTACTATTACTGAAACTTTGTTTTAAAAGATTTTAGCTTTTCCTTCCTTAAGATCCTGTATTATTTATTTGAAGCACTATCTGCTTATTAGAATATATGATAATATATTGTTCATTACTTTTGAATTCAGTACATTAACAATTCATCACTATGATCTATGGGGCTTCTTTATTCTCTGGAACCAGAATCATTTCATCCTAGCCATTCACTGAAAGTTTCCAGAAAAGTCTGATGAGCACCAATCAGCTAATTAATAGTAGTTTGGTTTTTAAAAACAATTTTAGAGATGGGGAAATGAAGAGCCTAAAATTGCCCCAAAACATAGACTTGGGATTCCCTGTGAGAATTGCTACAGTGACAGGCCAAGTCCATGTCCCCAGACTTCTCCCTTGAGATCCCAATATGGTCCTTAATCCTTCGTAATTACAGAAAATTGGAAAGAAAGAGAAAGAAAGAAAGAGAGAAAGAGAGAAAGAAAGAAAGAAAGAAAGAAAGAAAGAAAGAAAGAAAGAAAAAGAAAGAAAGAGAAAGAGAGGAAGGAAGGAAGGAAGGAAGGAAGGAAGGAAGGAAGGAAGGAAGACAAAAATCAAAACCGCCTCCTCACAGCGGAAGGGAACCAGGTAGTGAGGCCTCTTGTGAGGTCCATCCATCCCAGAACTTCCTTGAACCCAATGTTCAGTGTTTTCAAATGTGGGCCATGACACATGAGTCCTAAAATCAACTTAGTGGGTTACTAGATTTAATGGGTCATGACCAGAATTTTTTTTCATGAAACAGAATAGAAACATAGTGCATTACACATAGTGAAGGGGTAAACATTGTTTTATAGCAATATTTTGTTTCAGTTAATATAAGCGTATACTGCATTCGTGCATGCACGTGCATGTGCGTGTGTGTGTGTGTGTGTACGTGTATGTGTGTTAGTGTTACATAAATACTTTTTACCTAGATTGTGGTCAGAAAAGTTTGAAATCTTCTGCATCGAGGGACTGTGGGCTTCTAGGGTCAGGGAAGGCAAGACCTCAACAGCAAGAAAACTCAAGGGCAGAGAATCCCAAACTGTCAACAATCACGGCTCAGCGATGAGTGAGCACGTATTGTGGTTGAGAGTATACACAGACTTTGCAGTTATGGAGGGGAGTGTCAGTCCTTCCACTCACTAGCTGCAGGACATGTATCTACAAAATGAGAATCATAGTTTTACTATACCCTGTTGCCTGATGGGTTTGTATGGGTTCGATGCAGTAGCACATGCAAAGGCCTTAGCATGTTTTCTGGACCACAGCTGGCTATCATAGGTGATACAAATAACTAAGGATACTAAGGATCTGTGGCTTCTTTATTAGTCAAAGTAAAGAAAGAGAATAAAAACTAGGATATTCTGAAAGTCCTCTTCATGTCAGGCATGTCATAAAACCTTACTTAAATTCTGTTATTTTATTTTTTTTAATTTTATTTATTTATTTTGAGAGAGAGAGAGAGAGAGAGAGAGAGAGAGAACAAGTGGGGGAGGGGCAAACAGCAGGAGAGACAGAATCCCAAGCAGGCTCTGAACTCACAAACCGCGAGATCATGACCTGAGTCAAGATCAAGAGTCAGATGCTTAACCAACTGCACCACCCAGGCGCCGCTTAAATTCTATTATTTAAGGAATACTCTAGAAGGTAAGTTTTGTGTTCTCCAAGGCAAGAAAGGTCAGGTGACTTGCCCATGCTTTCACAGCTAAGTAGCATAGGCAGGTTTCAGTCCCAGGACTGCTCCCCTCAAACCCCAGCAAGGTGACTGTCAAAGAATAGTGATGATAATGACCATTAAAAAATGAAGGAAAAAACTTATCTTTAAAGCCTAAGACAATAACTTTTCCTTCCAAAAGTCTACATCCATAGTTGAGCTATAGAAGCATGACACAAAAGTCATTCCTGAGTCTTTAAAAGGATCAAAATCTACCCAGTGATAAAATGATTTTAGGTCTACCCAACGACTCATGGAGCCATGTCTACATGGAACTACCTCCTTCTAACAACAGAGTATTATTTAACCCCCAATTGCACTTTTTTTCCTTCCCCCATTTTATTGGATTATAAAGTATAGAGTAGAAGACACTTGAGACCATGCCATTTCTGGGGTCTTAAAAATCAGACCCTAGCAGGACCTAAGATTGTGCCCTATCAGTGATATAGGCAGCTACCTAAAAGAGCACCCAGGAGCAAAACATCATGATCAAGCAGAGTCGTTGCCCAAAATGCAGAGTATAGAAAGAGAGGAGAGAAATGTATTGGGGAACATTGTATGAAGTCTGATTAGATTTGCCTCCATAGAAATTTATTTGCAGAGAAAATTCTATTACATGTTACCTAATGAAGGAATATACAAAATATTCATCATCATCAAATTTTAAAGGAAGGAATAAACAGCGCTCTTTCTTTATTCACATTGAAGACAGTCTTGCTTTTAAGTCAGGATGGACAAGCTGACCTCGTTAGGTCTTTCTCTGTTTTACCATGCTGTCTTCGTCATCAGTGAGTGTTTAGACATTCCATGAAACAAGAGAGATACACAGCAATATAGATTCAAGTTAAAGATGAGAAGTGGATGTCTTTTACAAGTGGGCTAGAAAATTGGGCATTCACTGGGAAAGCAGTTCAGAGAGAAAACATAGGAGACCAGAGATTTCAGGTCTCTATGCCTATAATTTTGAATCACTGCCATAAAAAAGAAGTCTATTGATGTCTGGGGAAACTGAAAATGGTCATGGTAAATGGAAGCTGTATGCTTCATTTACTGCTATAAAGGATTCCATCAGCTCTTCTGTAGGTTATTATAGTTGCATTTGAAAATGCCAATGGTAAAGTAAGATTCAATAGTAACTACCCGAGACCAGATTAAAAACTATGTTCGATGGTTTATCATTTTCTAAAATGCTGGTTAATGTAATGATTGACTAAAGAAATTTGAGTCAATTAAAGGGTTTGTTGCAGGAAATTGTTATAAATCTCTGGGTTTGGTTTTATTTCACAGTTTTTCACCTTCGAGCAGTACAAGAAATTGCTAGGATATGTGTCACTGTCACCAGCATTGGTAAGTGAGAGTATTTATTATACTTAAGTGTGTGAGTTATTTCATAAAGGAAAATCTGGAAACAAAAACCCTTTTGATTCCCCAAGCCCAGCTACTAAAATATGAATTCGAGTTATTCAATGTTCAGCTACTTGTTGAAAGCCATCTTCCTAATAACTCACAATTTGGCTATTTTATAGTTCCCGGTGATGAATTTATGGCAACAATGATATGTGTGGAAGGACTCATATGAGATATGGTCAAGAATATAAAATAAAGAGTACATTTGTCAAAGATTCTGTTAAAGCCAAAACATGCATATGTTTACCTACATACTGAACGTATCTATTTGTGCAAAAGTCAGTATGCCTAAAACATTTCCTAACAGGTCACTTTTCCAGCTTTTGCTCAAGCTGTAGTAAATAAATATAGGACTTCAAGTCACCCTGTAGTCAGATGCAGAAGGGCCTTTTGTAGTTGAGAACAGTGATGTTACAATGACACATCTCAGTTGGGGTGCCTGGGTGGCTCAGTCGATTAAGCCTCCGACTCTGTTTCAACTCAGGTCATGATCTCATGGTTCGTGGGATCAAGCCCCAAGTTGGGCTGTGCTGACAGCATGGAGCCTGCTTGGGATTCTCTCTCTGCCCAACCCACCCCCACTCTCTCTTTCTCTCTCAAAATAAATAAATAAACTTAAAAAAAAACAGTGACACATCTCAGCTATTACAAGAAAATCATTTGGTGATTTGAACATTTCTCCATGCCACTCCTCTCCTTCTTGGTGACTTTGCTGCTTTTCACAAGACAGATTATATCGACCAAATGGGTTTTACAAGTATGTGTGCAACAAGAGCCCAAGAGAGAGAAAATGCACTATCTTTTTCTCCCACCAAATCTGGAAAACAAAGCAAAACAACATATGCATTGGTCCTCTAACTGACAGTGTACCTTCCAGCCCCTGGAAAAGTCCCCCAGTTTATCTTCTCAAATGTACCTCAAAACTCAACCAGAGAGGCAGTGTTCTGAGCTTCAACTTTTCAGTTACTTAACTTGTAAAGGTTCACTTCAGAATATTTACTCTGCCAAATAAACTGTCCAAGAAGAAGTATCTGTTATTTTTAAAACCATACATGCCTCTTTTCTAGGAAGGATCCTGTTAGGAGACTTCTTGTCCAGCCTCCTGCCTAGACAAGTTGGCTGTGAAGTAACCTTGAATGGAGGAAGTGGCAGAATGAGTCCTAATATTAGCTAAGATTTTTTTTAATGCCTTGCTGTCGTCTCTTAATGTCACTCTGAACTTTGAAAACATCTTGGTAAAGAGAGGATTAAAAACTTCCTAGCAAAAGACAATAAAATGTGGTCTCCAGAGGGCCAGCTGGCTGTTCCAGTGTCGAACATCGGTACCATGTGAGGGATGGCAGTTCTCTCCACTCTTGAGAATTAAAACAGAAAAGCATTTGGCCACTCGAGCTACTATAACTGAATGCATGCAAACTGTAGGCAGTTTTTCTCTTTCCTTGAACTCATTTATTCCAGCTTCTTTTTGATATAGCTAGACACTTAAACAGCCCTTAAATGTCCCCTGGTTCTCTCACATGAAAAACCTAGGGGGCTGGGAACCCAACTATTACCACTGGTCTCTGGAATAATCTAAGTAACATGATCTGCTGATAGCTGATCAATTCTTTTGACAAGGGACTGCTGAACACTAGTCCTGACAGCAAATGTAGCTGAGTTTTATAGAAGAGCAAAAAAGTGAATTACTTGGAAGGTTGCATATAGTAAGTAATAAAAACCTGAACATCTGGATTTTAGCTTTCCTAGTCAGAAGAGTTTGGGACTAGTATTTGTGTGTGTGTGTGTTTGTGTGTGTGTGTGTGTGTCACACACACACACACACACACACGTTTTGGGTTCCGTGATGAAAATCTGAGATAAATGAATAAAATATTTGGTCTGTTACCCTATACAAATATGTTTAAAACCGTAATGAAGGGGCATGAAAGGAAAACATTAATTATTCCCTCTCTCCTTGAATCTGTATGCTATCCCATTCTTCCTCTTCATTTTTATGTGCAACAGGAACAATGGCTTTTGTATAGCACTTTACAAAGGGCTTCACACATTGTTTTGATCCTCGTAATTCCCTTATGAGTTAGGGAGATTAGATATCATTGTCCCCATTTTACAGATGAGAAAACCATGGCTTAAGAAAGGTTCAGTGATTTAGACACAGAGCTGCCACTAGCACATGTTACCTTTGTGTGAGTTGTGAAAAGGCGCCCTTTCTCCTGACTGATACCTCTCCAGAGGTCCAGCTTGGCAAGTGGGATGCAGGCTGGGTTTCAGACGCACACACACACACACACACACACACACACACACACACACCCCTTTTTCTGTGCACAAACTACTGTACATGGCAGCTGTGGTCATACATCCAATCAGTGGCACGACCAGGACCTAAACTCAGACCTCCTGGCTCTGGATGCTCCCTTGTTCTATCTTGCCTTTTCTTCCAAGGTTATGAATTATTCCTGTCTCTTTTCTCTTTTGGTCTCCTATTTGAAGAAATTAGAAACCCCTGATAAGAGTTATGTGTTCTTTGCTCTTCATTGGCTTTTTTCTTCTTTTGGTTGTATATACTATTACCTCTTCTGGAATTAGAGCTTCAGCGCTAAAGGATTTTTTTTTCAGCATCTGTTTTGGAGATTTGAGGCTTTATTTCATTTTGTTTTTCTGGAGTGTGTGTGTGTGTGTGTGTGTGTGTGTGTGTGTGTGTGTGTGTTAATTGTTCTGGTTAACTTTTTAAAATTTTTTTTAAACATTTTATTTTTGAGAGAGACAAAACACGAGTGGGGAGGGGCAGACAGAGAGGGAGACACAGAATCCGAAGCAGGCTCCAGGCTCTGAGCTGTCAGCACAGAGCCAGTTGCAGGGCCCGAACTCAGAGCCGTGAGATCATGACCTGAGCTGAAGTCGGATGTTCAATGGACTGAGCCACCCAGGTGCCCCTGTTCTGGTTATTTTCGATACAGATTTTCTGAAAAACCCTTAAGCATTTTACTTTGAGGAAAATTCTAGAAAGTTGTTCTTTTTTAATTTCTTGCAGAAATTCTTAATTGAGAGCAAGTAAGAACCTGACATCATCCTTTGATGTTCTAGATTTTAGCTGAGCCTTCAGAACAACCTAGCCATTTCTGATCTCAACTTTTATTCCTCAGCTTCTATGGCTAGAAGAATAGGGCGGTTGTCTGTTTTTTTAAATAGGGAAAGGATGAATAAAAATTTTTTGTTAATTATCTAGAATAGTGACTCTAACAACAGGGCTATACATTTAAATGTTTTCAGCTGCAGTGTTTGGTCACCTGAAACTCAGCTTTTTATAAACATTTTATTTTTGATTCTGCTCCTTGAATTTTTTTAGATGCTCAATAAGGATTTAAGTTAGCTGTTTTAAAAATGAAGCTCTCTTTTTACAGGCCAAACTCTCTTTTAATTGTTACATGTGCAGATGTTTTAGTATCCACCTTAAATCACTAAAACAATCTTTCTTTTCATTAAGGAAAAAGTCGTTGTTGATGGGGCTTTGACATTTTATTTTGAATTGTTAGGATGTGGTTTGTGGCTTCTGTAATTTCTTCTTCATGAATTGTCAGCATCTAATCAAGAACTAAAGCTGTTTAGTAATGGTATATGGTGCATTTATGTAAGTTTCTTCATTCTCAACATAACATTCAGCTGCAGAGTGTAACGAGTAGGATGTTTAACCTAGTATACATAACTTGTTTTAAAATATTGATTGATTTCATTTTTTATAGACATTTGCCATTGCTGGATTAGGATCTGGACTAACAGAAGCTATCGTGGTTAACCCTTTTGAGGTAGTAAAGGTTGGCTTGCAAGCGAATCGGAACAAATTTACAGAGGTAATCACTTAATGTTTTCCTATTGGTGATGGAACATAAAAAATTGTTTTATATATAGTGGGTGTATATGTATATATATATATAATTATGAGCCCAGCTCTTACTCACTTGTTAAAGCTGTAGCAAATTATTGTTAAGGAAGTAGCATAAGAAAAAGTCAAATTTCTTCCACAAGGAAAGTGTTAACAAAAATATACTAAAGTCTGATGGGCAAACACATGTTTACCTGTTTTTATTTTAGATTTGTAATGTAATCTATAGTGACTTATTTGGAAATGTTTTCCCTACTTTTGGCAAAACTTCTATTTCATATTATACTGGAAAAGATTGAAGCAAACATCACTGAGGTGAGAATATTGTGCCTTTTAAAAAAAATTATGAAGTCATTTTTTAAAATTACCTCACTCCTTTCTCCACTCCACCCACCTCCTTCCCCCAAAGATTCTGATAATCTGTCAAGCTTGTCTTTTGGGTTAATTGGAATGAGCAAGTTACTAAACCTGTATAGACGTCACCCCTTGGACAATGATGGGTCCTGACATTTAATCACTGGTACATGATGTTCCATGAAGACAGCTTCCCTTGGTGTATGCTGCCTTCACTTCCTCCCAGTTGCCTAATAATTCCCTTAAAACCCCCAAGTCCAACTGTTCTTATTTTATTCTTTTGGGTGCCAAGCACAAGGTAGGGAGAAAAGGAGATTGGCATTCCAGGTCCTTCCTCAGCATTTTAATTTAATTCCACAACTGGGTAGCATGTGGTGTAAATTGCCTTGGAGTATCTGCTGACCTGAAGTTCTCTGTAGAATAGTTCCCCTGCCTACTACTTAAGCAGCTGCTAATGGGTGGAGACCCCCCTCACTCCCACCCTGCTTCCTGCCTGCTGATACTGCCTGAGAGCTCCCTGGCAACTTCTTAAGCAGGGGTGTGGGAAAGGAGAAGGGGGCCCAGCTCACCTGTAGCTGCCAAGACCCAAGGGGGACAGGGTTGGGCTGCTTCAGCAGATGCTCTCCACTCAGATGAAGTCAATCCTAATTAAGGGTGATTTTTTTTTTTAAGTTTCAAAAAGTTGCCTTAATTAAAGTGATATATAGAGCACTTTGGAAAAGATTGACAATTGTTGTATTGCCCTGGTCTTTGTTTCTGTTTTGTTTTCTATTTCCTTGAATGAAGGAAAAAGGTGATAAGGAATAGGAAGAAAAGAGAAGAAACGCTTTTCCAATGCCCTATCGAAATGGAGCAGCCCCCATGAAATCTGTTCAAGGAAATTTTGATTTGTTAGACAAGCAGAATTACCAACTAGAAGAAAATTTTGGAGCTCCTCCCCTGGATGGCCTCATTTTAGTCATTGGGAAGTTTGTCAGGGCAGCAAGAGGGGGGCAAAGGAAAACAGGTATTCAACTACTGTCCTTTATCAAGGTAGCACGTAACCAGAGGGACGGAAATGGGACAGAGCACCAAGGAGCACTCATGGGAATGAAAATAATGAGTTATCACAGCACCTCTGCTCATGCCTAATGTTCTTTTTCTCTCCTCTGCCCTCAAGGAGGTTCTACACTGAGGCCAAGTAATAATTGCTAATGTGTTGCATGTGCTAAGGCCTTGCTAAAACATGGTAAACACCCTTCCAGCCTAACGCAAGAATGCTGCATGTGAACGTGTTCCCAGTTCACTTAGAACAGTGTGGTGTGTATAAATTGTTTATGTGTATGCAGGCAGGCATTTTTTAAGTGGGGGAGAACAGACACCTGTTTGGGGTCATTTCCTTGCAGAATCTTCTGAACTAGATTCACTTTTAGATATTTTCTTAGACCAAACAAAAATTTTGGGTACCTTATAGCCTTCAACAAGTCAGAGGTGGTCACATATGTCAGCATTTATTTCCAGCAACTATCAGTAGCTGAACTGAGGTGGTGCTTTATAGACAATATTGATCAAATGGAAAAGTAGTTAGTAGTACATAGTCACCCAACATAAAGTAATGGAACTACACTTTCTGGAAAAAAAAATCTGAGAGGAATAGATGACAAGAATAACAAATTTGGATCTAGTTATTTAAAAGTAACTACTGGTCATTTTTGGCAAATGTAGCTATTTCCTGTCTTTTGTCTGGGACCCACTAACTCTAAAGCCTTCCTCCGTTGACTAGCACTTTCTTTTATCCAAAAAGGAGATACCCTTTTGTTACTCTGTGCCTGGGTTGACTTAATCCAGTTTTCAGGTGTTCCCACTTCAGCATTTGTATGGTCAAGAATAATTATTGCTTTCTTCACTCTGAGGCTTTTTTGGTTGTCAAGAAGTATGTGTGTTGGAGGTGGTGGGTAGGGTGGGGAAGAGAAAGGAAGGGAAAAAGGAATTAATTTAATGCTCAATGCATTTCAAGATTATACTCTTTTAAGAAAAAAATTTTTAGTCCAAGTGTGAAAGTCATGCATACAAAAACTATATATTTCTATATGTAAGTATGTAAACATACTAAAAGTGATCAAGACTCCAGAGCAGTTCTGGCCAATAGAAATATAATTTAAGCCACATTTTCTAGTACCTATATTTAAAAAGATCAAAAGAAACATGACATTAATTTAATACTACACTTTATTTATTTTGATTTATTTAACTCAGTGCATCTAAAATACTGTCATTTCAACATGTGATCAGTGTAAAAATTATATGAGGTTATTTTACACTCTTTTTCCTATTTGGTCTTTAAATTTCATGTGTATTTTATGCTTACAAGTATATTTCAATTTGAACTAGGGCATTTCAAGTGTTCAATAGCGACGTATGGGTAGTGATTTCTTTATAAGACAGTGCAGTCCGTCATGCAAAGGAATTCATACAAACTTATAAATTATGATTACCTCTAGAAAGGAGGTCTAGAATAGGGGAGTGGAAGGTGAGAGTTTAAGGGAAGGGCTTTGTGTGGAATGTTTAACATGAGAATGTATTCAGCATTACCTGTGACCATTTAGTTTAAAAAGTAACACTTTCATTGTAGAAAATTTAGAAAATACAGAACAGTATAAAGAAAAGTATGTAATCCAAAAGAAGTGTTCTGTGGCTCTACCAGGATCAAGCCTCCCTTTAGGGAGAAGGTTCTCAGCTGATTTAGGTAGGAATGATTTGCTGGCTCATCTTAAGGCTCAATATTGCATAATTCAGTTTCCATTGCTTCATTGACAGTAGCAGAAACCCTCATTTTCCCCTGCTCTATAATTTCTTTAAAAATTTTAAACCTTACATACAGACTATTGAAGAACATATATAAACAGAACTGTCTAGAACAGGAAAGCAATTGGTGAACTGGCAAAGCAGGCCCAAGGTTTGAGAGAGATGCACCCATCATGCTCTTTACCATTTCCTAACATTGTGGCCTTGAGAAAAGTTACATGCCGAATGGTAAAGTAATGGCAACCAGTCCAACCATCTGACAGAGAGGCATCTCTGTGAAGTGGCTAGAAGCACAAGCTCTGGAGGGCCGTCTCGGTTACTATGTGACAAGTTCATGTTTCCCACTCTGACTATAGCCCAGTTTCCTGTTTTGTTAGAGAAGAATAATAGTTAACAGCCACATTAAATGGTATAATCAGGGTTGAGATGTGTATGCAAAGCTGTCTATACAGTCTGTCATACAGTGATGATTAAATAAGTGTTAGCTGTTGTTACGTGTTTTTATGAGAACTTAAATGTGATAATATATGCAAAGATCTTAACACAGAACCTGGTACATGGTAGGCAGTCAACCAGTAACAACTATTTCAAGATGCAAGTTGATCTTATAAACGCTTAAGTTTGCATAAAGACATTTATCTTGAGCTAGTACCGCAGTTAATACTGGGCGGACACAGGTGGCTCCAGTTGTAGGCACGTAAACAGCTTACTGAGCGATGGTTCGTTTTCTCAGCCCACCTTAGGCCATCCTCAGCTGCCAATAGGAATTCTTCATCAAGGCTTAAGGGCTGGCAGCCTAGTTACAGGGCCTTTTGACAAGGTCTTCAAACGCAGATGCAGGTCTCCTATCATAAACAGTAGAAACCGGCTACCGGCTTGCTGTGAATAAGTAGCATATAGCAGCGGAAGTTAGAGATTGACACTAAAAACATGTGAAGGCACTTTGGAAAGAATTCCACCATGATCAAGATATTCTTCCTCTGGAATAGTTTCACAAAATTCTTGATCAAGCCTTCCTGATCATCTCACGTGGAGGTTGTGAACTACAAGCTCATTTTTGGCCTTTGCGGGTAATTATAGCTACCAGTTGTGGTAGAATGCTCAATGGAGGGGCTGCAGGCAGAATGGCCAAATGGCTTGACAACACCTTTAAGGAGAGCAGAGCAGGCTCCTCAGAGGCTTATTTTGCAGGTAGATTAACGCTTGTTGTTCCGGCCGGTAGTGTCGGTCTCTCCGGCAGCCTGCCTGCCGTTCCGCCATGCTACCCTCATGTCGTAGATACGAACCACTGCAGATTCCTACACAGTAATTGTGGATTTTCCTATTTCGTCATCCAGAGGAGGTGAGTCAACATGGTCCCTTAAAAATGAAAGTTTCCCAAGAAGTTGCTGTAGCTGAGAGAGGTTCCTGCAGCGGAAGACAGACTAGGGCAACAGTAGTCAACATTAATCTTAATGTAGTCTCAGCGTACACAGAGCAAGGCCTAGAAAGAGGCAGTGGGAAGTAGGCAGATATCCCCGTTGGTCCTGTGGGGAGGGCAGAGCTGGTAAGGGGCCAGAATGGGGGGCCCCTCTGGCTGGGGTCCAAAGGCAGCACGGGCTGAGAGAAGAGGCTGTGTTTGTTAGGTTCTTGGAGCCCCAAGTGCAATTCCCATGAGAATTGCCAGGACTGGCAGGTGACTTGCTGGCTCCAGCTGCCTGGGTTCTCCCTTCTGTGGTCTAGGCTTGATTCTCTAGCCAGTCAAAAGTATGTTACCCATAAAATGCGCCTTCCCACTCAGTTTAGCCATAAACTATTCTAAAAATACAAAGAAACTGTGGTTCATTTGGTTCCTGATAGTTCCCTCATATCCTTCCAGCTTCTGTGTAAAGTATTTCAATAGGTGTGCTTGTCTTGCCTCCACTTTTTAAATTACCACCATATCAGTCAAAGACTGTAATCCCTGCCACACTTCCTCCAATTCCAATACCAGAATCTTGGCCAGCATCTTAAAATTCACAGTGAATAAAGAAAACCGGTCTCTAATTTAAATATGCTTGACCTTCTGTGGGGAGCAAAGTAATCACAGCTTTGTCATGCTCTGGTTTGGTTCAGTGGGTGTAAAAACATGTTCAAATAAAATCGGGATAGACCCAAATATCCCCCTGTCCTTCAAACTAAACCCAAGCAAAGTGTTGTTCTGGTTTGTAGTCTCTTTGGCTAAGGACAAGGCTTGCCTGAGGATTTCTCTATCGGAGATGGTTTGCATATCCAGTCTTGCCAGAAGTGTGACTTTACAGCTTGTTGTCCTTATAGGACCTTTCTCCTCTCTAACTGGGCGCGTCGTTTTTTAATCTACAGATTTGTAAGAACTAGAAGTCCCCTATCAGTTGTGCTTAGCCCAGTGGTGTTTGGTTGGCATGCTCTCTGCAAGCCTGGAAAATGTGAATTTCTCCCCAGGAGCAAAATCTTGTATGAATTGTTTCCCAGTTTTTCTCTCCACTTTGAAATCTACTTCAAAGTTATTATTTGGCTAACGGGTTATGTTTTCCTTCCCTTGAGGTCTATAGGATTTGCCTCTGATGTGTGGATGGGGCACAGGTTTTCCTCCTCATTTTTATCTACATTACATATGAACATAATCATTCTCACCCCCAAATATGAAACTAAGGCTTAAGTGAATTGCAAAAGCCTGTTTCCCCTCTACTTAGTCCTTAAAGATGTTCAACCCAAGAAAGGAATAATTAGTCTTCTACCTTTATGATATGATTATAACTTTAAGGCTCAAGGAACAGATAGCAAATGTGTCATTGATGGCAGAATCTTTAACAATAGGGATTTTTAAAAAATTAGTTCAGGGTTTGATTCTGGTTTTGGATAACACCACTAACTTTCTCCTGGGAGCTTAATAATCTAATAGAGACCAATTAGATCATATATGATATCACAAAGCTTAGTGATTATTTTCTCCATAGGCATTTAACAGATGTTTAAACTTAGTTGCATTATGTAGAGTCAATATAAAGTAAATAGAAGGACTGTATTTTGTGATTATCTCTTTCAAGAAAGAGGGAAGTTGAGTTAGAGAATGAGCGTGTGGCTCTGTTTACAGATAGTGTGAGAAGCCAGCTTCAAGGGCATGTCAACATTCATGATGATGTACTGAGTTAAGTTCAAATTTTTCCTGCATTACTGTGTGAAACACTGCCTGGAAACTGCTCAGTACATAAATTATTTCTTTCCAGTCTGTGATTCTTGTGGGCATAAAAGTGAATTATGTATATGAATCCATTCCTATAGTTATCTTTCAACAATACCTAAGGCAGCAGCCAAGTTGTCTCTCTATTATCATTTACAGAAAATAGACTTCAGTCTTCCACTCAGCCGTGCCAGGAACTCTAGATTTTTGCTTTCAGAATTGAGACTTTGAAGTAATGATAATAGCTACCATTTACAGAACATCTACTATATGCCAGATACTGTGTAAGATGCCTTACATGTTTTTTCCTTTATTTGATTTTTTGAACTTATATGATTTTGTAAATGGTAAAAGTATTACATTGGTTCTTTCCTACAAATCAAGTAATACAAACCTACAAAAAGAAAAATTAGGGGCATCTGGGTGACTCAGTTGGTTAAGTGTCCAACTCTTGATTTTGGCTCAGGTCATGATCTCACAGTTTGTGGGTTGAGCCCTGCATCGGGCTCTGTGCTGACAGCATGGAGCATGCTTGGGATTCTGTCTCCCTCTCTCTCTCTGCCACTACCCCCACCCTACCCACACACACGCACACATTCTCCCTCTCAAAAATAAACATTTAAGAAAGAAAAAATAGTTTGTAATTTCCACCAGCACTCCCCTCCAACCCCAGTGCTTTGGTAACTGCTATTCATTCTGCCACTTTTTTCTAATGCCCACACATATACACATTCTTGGTATTTCAAATTCTCCCATTACCTCTATAAGGTCGGTGGCTTTATCTCCATTGTATAGATAGGGAAAATAAAGCCTAATGAAATCAGTAGCTCTAAGGAACTGAACAATAGCATAGAGTTCTCTTTCTAGTCAACCACACTGCTTTTATTGAGATACAGAAATGCGGGTAATTATGAAACTTAAGGGAAAGTCTAAAGTGTTTCTGGAACCATGAAAAAACAAAGACTCCTTCTGTGTTGCCAGTCATTGAGTGGTCACCATTGTGGCCACAGCACAGTCACCTTCTTTCCTGCTCTGCCAACAGTGCAGTGTCAAGGCACAGTGTTAGCATCTCATCACCTGGAAAGCCCTGTGTTTCTCCAGGAGTGGTTATTGGGTAGCAAGTTGGTATTGATGTAGCTTTGTGGCTTAGCATCTGGGAAAGTTTGTTTATGGCAAATTGTTATCCCCTCACAGATTATTTAAAAAATAGACCCATTCATCAAACATAAACTCTAGGTATAAACTTTAATTATATTCTGAGTGTCTTTTTGTCCATAATCTTGCTATATTAAAATAAACTATAATGATGAATTAGTGAAGTATCTCAGCTAAAGAAATGTGTAAATGTGGAATTTTAGCCCAATTCATATTCTTTCACTTATATTTTGTTCTCAAAAAACAGGGAGGGATTTTTTTTTCTTTTTTCTTTTCAAATGTATCAAAATGCTTTGAGACTTTATTTGACCAATGAAAAACATAAGTGATCTTCTATCTCCTGAAGAACCAGGGTATTCTCCTACCTAAAAGCAGCAACTGAGTCTCTTCTTTTTTTAACAAAGCAGTATTTTTCTGAAGGGCCGGATATGGACACTCACTCCATTGTGTAAAGGTCTCATCCGGTTTGCTTTCCAGCCATGTGATGAAATTCAATGCAACGCCCTATTCCATTGGCTCTAAAATACAGCAAAAATCACCTTGCCCTAGGAAGCAGGTAAAGGAACGCATGTGGAGCGTGCTAACTTTTGACATGATGTGCCTAGAGCTCTTCTCTGGCTTTAGGGATGGAGGAAATTCATTGACACACACCCCACGTCTATACCTATTGGCCGTACTCTGAGAGCTATTTACCCAGAGAACAATGCCTTCTGCCCTCGCTTCAGTCTGTGATCTCACAAGCTAGTCAGAGCCAGCTATGGGCAGTAGTTAGGTGGAAGAACTCCAGAAAAAATAGCTCAGGCTGCCATAAGTCATCTCAGTGATTTGTTGGTAATACTGGACTCTCAGTGAGTAAGGAATGTGTCCCGGAGTGATGCCTGGGAGTATTGTGTAGGCGAAGAAACTTCTCTTTAATTAAGCCTCTTAAGGACTTTTGAAACAGAAATTTGATTCCATATTTCATAACCATTGTGGAATATTCTCATGGGCAGATATAAAAAATTATCAGCGTATCTCTCCAAGTAAGAGAAAATCAAAGCAAAAATAACTTGTTTCTAGAATATGAACAAAAAGTACTGCACTAGACATTTAGCACAGCACGTGGCACCCACTAGGCACACAATAGGAATTTGTTGAATAAATGAATGCATGAAAGAACAGAGTTCCCAGAATTAGCAGTTGACAATAGCTGAAGTGAAACTGAAAGACTTTGAGTTACGTCAGAGGGAAATATTCTGACAGGTATCAGTGACCTGAAGATTTCTACAAAGCAGTGTGGAGAGCAGTGTGATATCACAGTATTAGCTACCTTCCTATCCACTTATTCTTCCCTGCTTGCGTTCTGGTGCAGTCAGTGAAAAGTACTTCTAGGAAGTTATAATGCAATTTGGCCCACAACTGGTAACTAAATACGAAAATTGCAGTGAATCTAAATGTTGGAAGGAAACTGAGCTGGTAGGTGACCTGCTGGGTTGGATAGTATTGGAATCATTTGGCTGATGATGCCAATTAGTCACCATTTTGTTTTGAAATGGAAGCCCAGTAATCAAATACGTTTAGTAAAATTCCTTGTGTTTAAAGAGATCTAGTCAAAATGATTCTGTATTTTCCTATTTAAGCATCCCAGTGGAAGTCATGTTTTGCCTTTCTAATTAAATATTTGCTTACATGTGTGTGATACAATGTTGCTGAATGAAGCAAAAAGCACACTCCTACTTTTTATGGGAACAATCCTTAGTTTCCTCACCTGCAAAATAAGGAAAATATTACCCGCTCCTCACATTACAAGGTTGAGAAAAGCAATCAGATATGTTAGGATGGCAAAACCAAGTATGGACTTGGAGTCTGAGAGGCTTTAGTTGAGCACTGGCACTATGTCTGTGATCTTGAGCAAGTAACTCAACCTTAGTTTCCCCATCAGTCAAATGGGATTAATGGTAATACCTATCTCACACACTTGTTGAGAGGATTAAATAACGTGATATATGTAAAGTGCCAAACATCTATGTTAGTGGTTAACATCGATGAGCACTTACTGTGTTCCAGGTACGTGGTAACACACATGAATATGCTCTCCAGGCTGTAGGCTGTGGCGGGTGGAGGCACAGCTGGTGACTTTTTCATTCCCAACCTTTGCTCCCATGTGACCTTGCTTCTGTAGCCCACAGACTTATCCAGTGGAGAATTCTTACCAACGATGTTAACTTTGAAGGATAGGGAAGAGGCCATTTTATAGGATCCACTGCTCTAGAGAGGAAAGTCCCTGGGGTGAGCAAGATCCCTGGACAAGATCTCCAGCCCAAGGGCTAGATTTTGTTAGGCCTCAGAGGAAGTAGACCTTTTCCTATTGCATTCTGGATGCATTTCCTGTGACAAATCACAAGGGTCCAGGGCTCTGGGAAAAGGAAAGGACAGCCAGAAGGAAGGAAAAGGACGAGGCTAGTTATGCATGCCCTTCTTCTCCCTCAAATCAGCCTCTGTTTTTTTAATATCATTGCCTCCAGCCAACAAAGAAATTACCTGTTGTTTCATTATTAGAACTATTTTTATTGACAGCATAATTACCATTATTAACAGCTAATATGTAGTGAATGCTTATATAGGAAAAATGCATTGACTTATTTATTGTCATCACAGCAATGCAATGAGAAAGATTCTCTTCTATGATTCTATTATTATTCTTATTTTACAGATGAGTAAAGTGAGGATAAAAGCAGATAAAATTCTTGCCCAAGCTAGCAAGTGGAATTGCTGAGACTCAAACCTGGAGCTTCTAGCTCCAACCCATTATTTCTATCTACTGTGCTGCTCCCTGATTTACCTAATGATTCACAACTAGAGTTTAGACGCAACCAGGCACTTAAGTCCAAAATGTGCCCCCTGGCTGCCTTCCCCAGAGCAGGAGAGCAGAGCTTAGGTGGTTTGCCCAGCATTTCCAGAGTCTTTCCAACAGAAATGAATTTCTGCTCAACTTGTCCTCAAGTCTGTTTTGAAAACCAAAATAAATAATTTGTGTTGATAGACAGTGTGCCATAACACGAATAAAAAAAGTCCCATTTTGTAGGACAGAGTGAAATTTAACCTTCTGAGAATTTTTGGTTTTCCTATATGAAATGTTTGCTTATTATTTTAAAGATGCTTTCTCATGTGTTTTTTTTCATGTTGCAAAAAAGGGTTTCCTTAAGCTTAATACAATTTATTGTACAAAATGAAAAGATGAAGTCGAGTGTAGTATTGTAGTTAGGAGTTCTTAAAACATCAGCAAAACCTACAGGATTTACTATATAAACAAGCTCAATTAAGTATCTCATGCTAATTACATAGCTATAAATACAAGGTGGATGAAAAACCTTGATTGGGTTTGTTCTTCTCTGTTCTGATACAACCTTAATTGCACATGATAAGAAAACACTTAGAAAGCACATCAGACTGCCATGAGCACTCCAGCAACCTGCTCCAGGCTATGCACGTTGGAGAAAAAAAAACAAATGTCACATCAGTGCTTGCCTCATGGGGGAAAAAGAATTAAATACTGAACATTTCCCCCTCTTTACTATTCATCCAAAATATAACAAGGAGCGGGGTGCCTGGGTGGCTCAGTCGGTTGAGCGTCCAACTTCAGCTCAGGTCATGATCTCACAGCTCTTGAGTTTGAGCCCTGCGTCGGGCTCTGTGCTGACAGCTCGGAGCCTGGAGCCTGCTTCGGATTCTGTGTCTCCCTCTCTCTCTGCCCCTCCCCTGCTCATGCTCTGTCTCTCTCTCTCTCTCTCTCTCTCTCTCTCTCTGTCAAAAATAGACATTAAAATATATATATATGTATATATATATGTATGTATATGTGTATATATATATATATATATATATATATATATGGAGAGATACCCTTTGTACTGTACCTCCAAAAGGAAGCAATCATTCAACTTTTTAAAAAAAACCCACATGAACTGCTATTGTATTGTAATGAATTATAAACCTCAGGGCAAGCTACAGTGAGCTCTGTAGCATGTTCCAAAAGTAGCAATAGACTGGAGTTCAGCAGTCAGGGTATTTTAGGGTCGGGTAATCTATCGGAAGAGTGGAAGGAAGTAAATTAAAGGTAACCCACTACTCCCAGCACCACTGACTCATCATTTATCACAGTGAGTGATACACACTGATTGCGCACCCTCTTGAAGAAGTCTACAAACAACTGCAATTTATCCATGCCCGATTTCTAACCTGGTGCCACTTTAAACTATTGAGCCAATGGAGTCAAGATTAATTGTAACATTCACTTTAGAAAAACATAATTAGAAAAGTAAATATGCTGGATTCAAGAACCAAATATAAATTCCTTTTGGATTATGCACAGTTACGGATTACCAGTTTATCTGTATGGCTAATCCCCTCCATTACTTTGGATAATCCAGAATTGGATACAGCTATTTACATGTAGGTAGTGATGATAGGTATTACATGACCTTAGTTTCACTAATTCCAACAAAGATGTGGGTTTTTTGTTTTTTGGTTTTTGCCAGAAATCTTCCCTTTCAGACCTGTATGCATGCAATTTTGTTTACTTTTTGGGCTTCCTAATTTTAAAAGCACGGATCTAGGCATGATTATGCATGTTGGAGACAAAAATCGTCCCTAATAGTTTTGGCTTGAAGGGAAGCTAAAATGGTAATTTACTCTATTTCACGGTCTCAAAGATGATCTTTCTGGCTTTCCTCCTCTCTCCTACAGCAACCATCCACTATGAGTTATGCAAGACACATCATTAAGAAGGAAGGCTTGGGACTCCAGGGCCTCAACAAAGGATTTACAGCAACTTTGGGACGTCATGGGGTTTTCAACATGGTTTATTTTGGCTTCTACTACAATGCCAAAAACATTGTTCCTGTCAATAAGGTAACTATTTCATAGATTAAAATCCTGGAGAAAAATGTCATCAGTGATGACAGCTACATTTGTAGAGTGTTCGTCATGTCCTAGTCACTGTGCTAAACACTTACATCTAATTTGATCCTCTCAGTAGCCTTATTCCTGGGCTGTTGTAATTCTTATTTAGGAATTGGAAACTGAGGCTTAGAAAACTCAGGGCACCTGGGTGGCTCAGTTGGTTGGGCGACCGCAGCTCAGGTCATGATCTCATGGTTTGTGAGTTCAAGCCCATGTCAGGCTCTGTGCTGACAGCTCAGAGCCTGGAGCCTGCTTTAGATTCTGTCTTCCTCACTCTCTGCCCCTCCCCCACTCACGTTCTGTCTCTCTCTCAAAAATAAACATTCAAAAAATTTTTAAAAAAGAAAAAGAAAAATCAAGTAAATTGTTAAGTAGTTAATAGCCAAGTAGAGACTTGAAACCAATTCTGACACCACAATTCTTCTTGAAGTATGCACCATTACATCTGAATGCTTCCCATTTATCACAAATGGGAACTTCTAGAAACTGTGTTATCCTGTAATTTTTATCTCAGAAGCGTAACCTTCTCAAGAAAGTTGAAATTTTCATACTCTACATAAATTTTGAGCTCTGGGGAAAAATTATCAGCCTAAAATTTAAATTTTACGTAGATATTCATTTTTAAATTCACCTACGTTAATTAGGGTAAGCAGTAAACCAACTCTTTAAGGATCATTCACTTTCATGCAAAATAATAATAATTATATATGTATATATATATGTTTAATGATATATATATTTAATATATATATTTAATGATAATTTACAGATGCTAGCAGCCTTTTAACTTCTACAAGATGAAAGTAGCACATGATGTGCTTTAAACCTAGCATCTTTTCAGCCATTACAGCACAATTTTCCCCCACCATTATATTGCTTGCCTGCATCAAAGATTACAATCCTGGAAGCACCCGCTGGGGACACATTTTTCACATGCAGAAAATTTCCCACAGGGGTTCACTTTTTTATTTTGCTTAGTACAAAGTACAGATGGACTTTTATAAATCATAAAAATATTTCTAATGTTGCTACCACTAGACTCTTTAGTAAAGTTGATTATACCTACCTTTGCCCAGCTATTGCCCATATTCTAGGACAAGACTTAAGTAGCAGCTGAATCCAGGGGATGTTTCACATTAACCATCCGTTGGTATGACCTCTTTCACTAGCCAAAGTTGTTAACCACATTTTATTGTATTTGGAAATCTTATTTATTTATTTATTTATTTATTTATTTATTTATTTATTCATGTATTTATGTATTTATGTATTTATATATTTAGAAATTTTTCAGTGTTTATTTATTTTTGAGAGAGAAACACACACAGAGCATGAGCAGAGGAGGAGCAGAGAGAGAGGGAGGCAGAATCCAAAACGGACTCCAGGCTCTGAGCTATCAGCACAGAGCCTGACACAGGGCTTGAACCCACGCACCACGAGATCATGACTTGAGTTCCAAAGTCAGACGCTTAACCAACTGAGCCACCCAGGCACCCCTGGAAACCTCATTTGTTGAGTAGAAGCTTATGTTTTGTTGGCCTGAAGTCTGTGATTGACCACAGTATATAAACACCCTTCCCCCATTGATTGACAATTCTGACTCCAGTGGTCCTCAGAGTCCTCCTTCTGTGAAGAAATCCAGAAATAGAATGCAATAAATACTTTGGTCTTGAATGATACAAGAGAGTTCAACTCTTAATACATTGAGGCTCTTTTTAGCAGGAATGGACTAAACAACTTGTGGTTCCTTGGACAAAATGAAAATACAGGACCCTTGTTCAAAAATTATTAAGAATTTCAAGACCAAATAGTAAGGCAGTGAAACCAAGCTCTTCTATGTGTAGGCCCTGGGTAACTGCACAAGACACAATCACATGAAGTTGACTCTGCTTTTTAGACTCTGAGATGAGTAATCCATACAACATGGGAGACACGTCCATCTCTCCAGCTATCCAAAGGCTTGAAACAGATAGAAATCACACACAACGAAATAAATTATATGATTATTGTATATTTTATTACACATATTTGGGCATGTATTTTAATTAATATAGTATTATAAAATGAATTTGGTTATATTTAAGAAAGAATTCACGAAGATTTATATGTGGTCATATCTTAATGCTTTAAAATCCACAAGTGTGAATGTCACTCCACAATTAATCAATGCACTTATGTTATTAAATATTATGCATTATATAAACAGAACTTAAATACTCATTATTTAAAAATACAGCATAGTATCTTGAAACTATGGAAAGCACTCATTTATCTTGCCAGTTTGCAGCGGTCAGATCATACCGGCGCTTATAGGCCACACTAGGGATTCTTCCCTTTATCTGAAGAGCATTAGGAAGCCAACCAAAGATTTTAAGTAGAGGAATTACCGAATCACGGTGGCTACCAAGTGGAGAATGCATGGAGTGGAGGTGGTGAGGGAAGTGCAGGGTATAACATGAAAGTGATTTCAAAGTGAGATGCTGGGGCCTTGGGCTGTGTTGTTCATGGTGGAGACAAGGAGAAATGGACATTTTTGAGAAATCTTCAGAAGGCAAAATCTAATGGAGTCCATGTATGCATGTTGAGAAAAGGGGTGGTGGATAGAGATGATGCCTAAGTTTTTGGCTTAAGCAACTGAAAGGATGATGGTGCCATTTACTGAGAAAGAAAACCACTGAAAGAGAAGCAAGTTAATGGGAGAATATCATGGGCTCAGCCTGGAAACTGAATTTAACTACCCTCAGAACGAAAGTGCAGATGTTGAGTTGGAGATTGGATGTGGGTCCTGGAGCTGCAGAGGGGAGATCTGAGTTGGAGATACACACTTTGAAGTCGTCATAAACCTGGGCAAGTGTCCCTTTACTGGGTGAAAGATCTTGAGCCAATCACCTTGCTGCTCTGAGCTTCAGGTTTTTTTAGTGTGTGTGTGTGTGTGTGTGTGTGTGTGTGTGTGTGTGTGTGTGTGTGTGTGTATTGTGTATTGAAAAGCTAAGATGGTTCTTTCTACCCAACATTATTTGGAAGATTAAGATAAGTGGTATGTGAAGTTGTTTGTGAATTTTAAGGAGCCATGGAAATGTTAGGTGTGGTGGTGCTGATGACAGCAATCAGGGAAGGAGAGAGGTGGTGAAGCAGGTGGTGGAAACAGCACGTAGAACCCCATGAAGAATGTTTCCCCAGGACTGTTCGTTTTGCACTTAAATGAACACTGTGGTCTTTTCTTGTCTAGAACAAAGTCATTGATTTTATGTGTTCTGTAATCTAAGCCTGATTCAAAACTGGAAAACCAGTATTCTTTAAATTTAAACCATAATAAATCAATCCTTTGTGAAGGGGAAGGTATGATAATCATTAAAACATGTTGAAGAACGTCATCAAGTTGTTAACCATGAGGAGGAGGTGGTGTTCCTTGAAGCCTTTATTCCATCTTTGCTGTGGGCTGTCTCTAGCCATACACTTTGGATGATTTGTTTACAGGATTATTATTTCAGTTGCCTTAGCCAGCAATTGGTCATTCTGTTGTTCCGAGGGAATTTGAGATTTCACCAATCCTGACTGGCATGAAATAATTTGAGATTTTTCTTTAATGTATTTTTTTAATCCATAAATTGTCTTACAGCGTTTTCCATTTTCAAAGTATTTTATTTTAAAAGAAACTGTTTATAATGATCTCTGGGGAGTGGAAACGAGAAGTGGTGTGGGTGTGTGTGATAGAGAGAAAGCAGCAGTGAAGGGAAGTACTTTTTTCTGTATACCATTCTGAGCTGTTGAAAGCATCTGCAATAAGCATGTATTAATTTTATAATAAGAAACAAATCAGTGAAAAGTTCAATAGAGTCTCATAAAATAGAATAGCTAGTTAGCTTCTTCACATTTTATTCAACTCTAAGGCTGTGTGTAGAGGTAAAATAAGATTTTTTTTTAATGTTTATTTATTTTTGAGACAGAGAGAGACAGAGCATGAACGGGGGAGGGTCACAGAGAGAGGGAGACACAGAATCTGAAACAGGCTCCAGGCTCTGAGCTGTCAGCACAGAGCCCGATGCGGGGTTCAAACCCTCGGACCGTGAGATCATGACCTGAGCCGAAGTCGGACGCTTAACCGACCGAGCCACCCAGGCGCCCCTAAAATAAGATCTTTAAACAGTGAGCCTAGAGGACTCAGGTCACATATCCACCCCTGAAGTTTTTAACCCTTCAGACTGGTTACCTCTATTAGATTTATTTTTCAAGTTATCACAGATAACTGTCATTTTCAGATAAGAAAACCAAATGAGAACTTATGGCCCAGGGCAGAAAGTTACTGAAGTAATTTATCTGAGGTTATACAGCAAGGGGAGGGAGAGAACCAGAGACCGGAACTCTTTCCACTATACCATGCAATGCTTTAAGTCTACTTTTTAAAAAAAAAAAAAAACACTTATTTATTTTGGGGAGAGCACAACCAGGGGAGGGGCAGAGAGAGGGGGACAGAGGACCCAAAGCGGGCTCAACAGTGACTGCCTGATAGCAGTGAGCCCGATGTGGGGCTGGAACTCACGAACCACAAGATCATGACCTGAGCCGAAGTCAGACGCTCAACTGACTGAGCCACTCAGGTGCCCCATCTCTACCTTTTACCTTGTATTTTGTCATACATAAATTACAAATTACAAATGATCACTGAAATTTAAATATATGAAAGAGCTAGAATATCCAGATAATATAACCAAATTCCTCTTCTGTCTCATTCAGTCCTGTAACCTGGTCCTCCCTTTTTATATCCTTAGTCTGTAATCTATAGAAACAAAGAATTATATAAGTCACAGCCTTGGAACAACTGGGCATTCGCAGTTTGAAAATGGTGCCCTGGGTTATAATATTTTAGATTTATTTTTAGGATCTAACTGTTCCTATGGTGGGTAAGAATACACAATAGAGAAAAGACTTCTTTGGATATTAACTGACCATGGAATTCATTTAATGGAGGCATTCATTTACATCTTGCAGTAAATGGAATGGAATGTCAGTATAAAGAATTATCCCTTCTCTCCAGAAAGAGGCATCACTTCTCAAAGTAAAGCCCACTGGAAGCAGGTATTGATTAACTTAAATGCTGACATCTTTTTCAAATATCCATGGGAGTAAGCTTTCATTGCAAAAATAATTTCTTTCATCCCTACTGCAAGGTGGGGATGTTCAAGCATATTATTTGTGATGTTGACACAGAAATGATAATCCTAAGATTAAAATATTATATCTCTTTAATAACTGTCCTCTAGTTTCGTATTTACTGCCTTTCGAATGTTTCCATAAGTAAAATAATAATAATAATAGCGGAAATCACTGTCGAAAGCTTGTGGCTGTCAACAGTATTAAAATGTGCTTTCAGTTTGCATCCTAATTAAGCATGTTTGCAAGTTATTTTACCAAAAACAATAGACCTTTTGTGTTGAATTTTGCCATGATATAAATTACATGTGTGGGTTAGAAATATTCTGGGAGAGAACAATTTTTCATATGTTCAATTTTTCTTACTTAATAAACCATTTAGACCTGTCCCTATGGTCATTTTACTACAGACAGCATTAAGTCAAACATATTTTATTTTCTCTTAAAGTAATATTTATAAAAGATTGCCTTTTGGAAATGCAAATGTTTTTCTTTTTCTTTTGATTTTTAATGTTTTCTTTGTTTTGTAAATTCTGTAGAAAGTCTGAGGGTGGTGCCAGACGCACCTCAGTTTATCAGAAGAAATGTGGAAATGTGTTAGTTTCGTGATTTAAAGCCATATCCTTCCCTAAGGTGTGCGCTAAGCTGAATGAAAAATGCACCTTTGGGTTCAAGTGGAGAGCTTAGACAGAGCTGTTTGTATTTTGGAAAGAAGAATCTCAGTAGAATTAGATCATAGTAGGATTTAATTTATGGCCATTTATTTTTCTGATTCTCTCTTACTCCATCATTAGTCTTACCAATCATCCGGTAATGGGAAGGGCAAGAGCATTAAAGCTTCATTAAGAACAACTCTCCTTTCTGGTAACCACTGGGGTAAAACTACAAGTATATGTTATCTATAAAATTCCAGGATATGTGACAAGATTCTGTGGTAAAAAGCAGTATCTTTCATTGGCAGTTTTCACAGACTCCCTGGGGTATGTGTGCTGGGGAGAAGGAAGACGTGGGGGAGGGCAGAGAGAAGGGGGCAAGGATTCAGACACTTTCTTAAATAAACTTTAAGTCAAAAATTTCCAGGCAGGCACCACCCAAGTGGATGGAAATGTGGTACAAGTAGCTTTAGGTTCTCAGTGGGTTCCTTCTGTTCATTCATTCCAAGAACGTTCATGGCACACATGTGATGTCCCGGGCGCCATCTTGTAAGTGTCAGCGCTGCCACTGCCTTAGTAGGCTTCGCAGTCTATGAGAGGAGACCGATAATAAAGACGTCATGGCACATGGAACTGGATAGTGATACTCATGATGAGTGCCATGGAAGGCAACTATCAAGCTGTGGGAATTTAGAAACCGGGATCCCAATCTAGACCAATGGCAGGGCAGGGCAAGGAGATAGGAAAGGCCTTCCTTCAAAAACGATGTTTAGGCTGAGGCTCAAGGGTGAGGATTGGCCAAGATGAAGAGGATGAGCAGAGACTAGATATTTAGTCAGAGAGAAGAGGATATGTGACTGCCGTGAAGCAAAAAGAGGCTTGGGGAACCAGGGATAAGACGAAGAATGAGGATAAGCTGGTATATGGTGAACCCGAGGGGAATGGAGGCCATGCAGGCTGCAGAGGGTATCTGGCCCACAATGTTTTAGGTATGTAGAAGTCACTTGACTCCTCTTACATGATTTAACTCAGGGTATATGTCGAACAAATGTATTACATAAGTAGAACTAAATGGGCGTGGGAAAGCGTCGTTTATAGAAGCAGTCCAGAAGTAGAATCTCATGAAATAAAGTTGGTTCCAAGCCTTCTTCTTGATCATATGCCTACCTCCATATCAAAGCATCTCAGTGTGTCCTTTCTCTGACCTCTCAACCTTTTAGAATTTTGTTTTGGAAACCTGGTTTGTTAGTTTTCCTTGGGGTCAGCACCTTTATTGAGGTAAGGAATAAACAGAGCACACCAAAATGGAAAAATCTTACTGAGTTCCCAAGGAAATATATTAATATTTTCCTGCATTTCATACAATAATACTCAGCGATACAATTGACTCTTAGACTGTATTACCCACCCATGTAAATATTTAAAGAGAGGTATTTAAGGAGAGGGTGTGTGTGTGTGTGTGTGTGTGTGTAGGTATATATATACATGTGTATGAAATAATCAAGTGATAACTGTTGTGCTTAAACCCTAACCCATTTTGACATTGTATGTGTTTTATAATTTGAACTAAGTGGGTAAGACATTTAAAATTATTTTACATTTCACAACACTTTAAGGAAGAGCTAGCTCGGGGAAAAAAGGAATTTTCATGGCTATTTTCTGAATGGCTACATTTAGATGCTGAGCTTTTAACAAGACTTTGATTTCATTCCAAAGCCCAGAGCCCTGCAAGGATAGGATCTTGGGAATACTCTACATTCCTTAAAGAATGCTTATCAATTAAACCATCTCTTTTTAGTTAGTGACCTTCTGTGGAGTGAGGAGCTAGCATTTCCCCCAAATTATCTCACATAAAGAGAAAACAAACACTGTAATAGATTCTTCTGATAGCTGTGAAGTGGAAACAACTGTATTTTTTAATTAAGCTTTAATAGCAGGTATTTTCATTTCAGGGCAAAACAGCATGATACATGACATCAGGGCAAACAATGCTTTTGTCAAAGTTTATAAACAAAACAACAGAAGAGAGCCAATATTAGAGAAGATAAAAGATAGACTGCAAGCTGACTTGACTCTGAGTTGACTTGGTCCCACTGAAACTAACAATAACTAAAATGCAAATTTCTTCATAAAAAAAGATAAAAGGCAGTTTGTTCTCACTCAGGTTGCCTCCTTGTTCAGTTACTAGGAGGCAACTACCGATTTCAGCTCCCCACATTATTTTCATGATGACCATTGCCAGCTGCGGGGCAGGCAGCACTGAGCCACTGTTATTTGCCTTGCAGTTGCTACCAGGTGCTTAACCAGTGTGCCTCTGTACCGCCTTTGTAATTTGCTTCTGAGACCTTAGTTCTTTGCGTATGACGTCTGTAGGGAGGAGAAAGAAAACATTTATTAAACACCGAAGATGTGGCAGGCCTGGTGTACATACAAAATGAATATGACATAGCACAGTCCTTTCATTTAAGAGGCTTTGCAGGACTCTTCCCAGAGAACGTCAGAGTTTGGTGCCCATCTCTGCTAAATCCGCCAAAGATTGAACCCAGGCCATCTGACACGAGAGTCCATACTTGTAATTGTTGTACCCAACTTCTTCAAAGGTATGGATAGGTGAGCCTTTGAGTTTTTTCTTCTTTGGAAGATATCCACATTTCCTCAGCTCCTCGTCAAGTGACATGAGTTTTGGTCCTCTCTATGGTCTGTGTCCCCCACTATGGATGCATCAGATTTGTCAATGTCAGTGTCAAAACTGAACATAATACTACAGTTGTCAGAGGATCAGTTCAGAGCACAGTAGTCTCAACCCTTCCTGTGATCTGAACACATGTTGTTTTTTTGGGTTTTTTTTTATTTTTCATTTAAATTCAAGGTAGTTAGGGGCGCCTGGGTGGCTCAGTTGGTTAAGAGTCTGACTTTGGCTCAGGTCGTGATCTCATGGTTTGTGAGTTTGAGCCCCATGTTGGGCTCTGTGTTGACAGCTCAGAGCCTGGAGCCTGCTTCAGATTCTGTGTCTCCCTTTTCTCTATTTGCCACTCCCCTGCCGGCACTCTGTCTCTCTCTCTCTCTCAAAAATAAACAAACATTAAAAAAAAATAAATTGAAGCTAGTTAACATACAGTGTAGTCTTGGCTTCAGGAGTAGAACCCAGTGATTCATCTCTTACATATGACACCCAGTGCTCATCCCAAGAAGTGCCCTCCTTAATACCCCTCAGCCCTCTAGCCCCTCCAGCAACCCTCAGTTTGTTCCCTGTATTTAAGAGCCCTTATGGTTTGCCTCCCTCTCTGTTTTTCCTCTTATTTTGCCTTCCCTTCCCCTATCTTCATCTGTTGTGTTTCTCATATTCCACATATGAGTGAAATCATATGAAAGCTGTCTTTCTCTGACTTATTTTGCCTAGCATAATACACTCTAGTTCTATCCACGTTGTTGCAAATGGGAAGATTTCATTCTTTTTCATCACCAAGTAGTGATGTGTGTGTGTGTGCGTGCACACGTGTGGGTGTGTACCACATCTTCTTAATGCAGCCAAAGATTGTACAGAAATAAATTCTTGAGAAATTTTTGTTGGGGTGGAAGGGACAGAGAGTGGGTGTTGGTTTTACATCAAGATGTTGATATGTATAAAACTATGGTCAGTTAAAATCCCCAGAGTGTATGAACTGCAGTCAAGTCAAGTCTCCCCTTGAACTTGTACAGTTTGTATTCACTGTGCTTAAAAGTAATCCTGTGGGTTCAGTCCAGTGCTTGTGATGATAAATTTTAATATTGAGGGCCTCATCTGTCATTCTAGCTTCCCCTCCCAACCTGTGTAATCAGCAGATCCAAGAGCAGGCCTTTCACATCTTGACCCAGGTTCATCCAGCCCCTCATCAGGCTGTCTTATGGACACATCTTTCACAGCTGAGGGATCTCCAGCTATACTTTTCACCTCTCCTCCCTCCATTCAGTATCTTATTAATCAGGATAACATGGAAGACTTATTCAAGTAACTTTCTAAAATCAAAGTGTACAGGATGATTCAAAAGGAAATTAACTTTCAAAAATGTATTACTAGACCAGGTTGTCTGCAGTTTCTTCATGTGAGAATCCACATGAAATTCCTGTTTGTATCACCTCTTTTTTGGCAGCCTTGAGGAGATGAAAGATGGCGTCACAACTACCCCTTTAAATATTGATGGTGGTGTGCAACAAAGGGGATAAAATGAATTAAAGTATAGAATGTGTGTTGTTAGCACAGACTGACCATTGTCAGTCCACTGACCATTGTAAAATTATGGAAGTAACTGAGGGAGCCCATTAAAATTGGTTTTGACCACATGTTTGTATATAATCTAACTACTAATAGATTTATTAAAATGTTCCATTCTTTTTGAATCACGCTGCTATGGTCCTAACATTCTCCCCATCAATTTATTCACCTACTAGCGGGAAGAGAAAGCAGAGTAAGAGTTCTACCAAGAAGTAATTTGTGGGGCACCTGGGTGGCTCAGTTGGTTGAGTGTCCGACTTCGGCTCAGGTCATGATCTCGTGGTTCGTGAGTTCGAGCCTGCATTCAGATCCTCTGTCCTCCTCTCTCTCTGCCCCTCCTCCACCTGTGCACTCACTCGCTCTCTCTCTCTAAAAAATAATTACTAAAAAAAAAAACAGCAATTTGTGATACCCTGAAAATCATGTGACTCTTTGTAGGACCACTATATTGTCTTTAATTGTCTTAAAGCAATTTACAGCAACCTCTTTCAGTCACTTCTCAACTATAATTTTAATTTTTCAAATGGCAAACCTATTTTAGCAACTTTTTATAAGGAACAGTAAATCCAATCTAGCATCAACCAAGGCCCATCCTGAATGGAGAATGTTTCTCTAAGTGTGTTTATTAAAGACTATCTAAGGTAGTAGCCAGGGTGTACTGAATTCAAGTTAGGTCAAAGCTAGTCAGAGAGGATCTCCGATGCAGTGTGATGACAGGAGGAATTAGAGAATGAGTGAACTCTGGGGAGCAAAGGAAATTTAATTTGGGCTGTCATGAGGTCGTAGGAAGATTCTAAGACTAGACTTTAAGGTATATATTCATGCTGTTCGCCCATTGCTACACTCTGTTAAGCCTTGCCTTATGGGTAGCAGCAGGCTTCCTGGCCAGTCTCCCTCACCACCCCTAGTCCTCACTAGCTAACAGATCTTGCTTCCCCCATCTTCCTTACCCCCTCCTTCTGGCATGTCTCTGTGTGGAATGTCTTCTTAAAGATGCCAGACCCTAATCACAAAGGCCTGTGAGATGGGCAAAGGTTCTGTTTATCAAGCTAGCAGCCAGCTGGCCAGTCACGAAGCAAAGCATCAAAGCCCATGCCAGGGAAGGTAAAAAGAGAGGCACATGCTTCTTTTGATCAAGACATTTTGCCTCTCTGCATATTAACTTCTTAAGTGCCATTGCCTTAAATTACTAATACTGTCCTTAGCTGTGGATATAATGTTTGGATTAGATGGTTAAGTTAGTCACAAATATGTAGTATGTTGATTGTTAACTATTTTGAGTCATATGATCTCATTTCCAATGACGCGGTAACTTTTGTTGAATTCTTAAAGGTTATGGAACATCATGACCACCAATGTTTTGGGATCACTTATTAGTGTTTCTTGTTAAGCTGTGGAGAGTCTATAAATAACATGTCCTGTCAGGGAAACTCATTGATCTTCCAAAAGAGGGACTGGAAAACACATCTCTTCAGCTCTGCACTGACACCAAATTGCACTGTTATGGAAATTGCCAGAGTTCTACTAAGAGACCTGATATCAATTCCCAATTCTGGTACTTACTCGTTAGCCATGTCTCTCTGGCAAGTTATACCTTTCCTCTGTCTCAGTTGTCTCATTTGAGAAGTGAAATGTTAACATCAGTCTTAAAATGTTTGCAGGGGAATTAAATCATTTTTTTTAAACTATGAATATTGGATTTTGTATTGCTATCACAAATAAGGTCAATGCATGTAATACACATTAACATTTCAGGCTACTTAGCTCCAGTTTAAAGTACCATATTTTATAAGAAAAATTGGAACATACTTAGGAGAAAAGAATAAAACTCATCTGTAGATGGGGAAATAATGTATACTACTTACAAATAAATATTTCAAAGGAACTGTGTTTTTAAGCATGAGGAAGAAAAGGTTATTTCAATAACAGTTTTTAAATCATGATGAATTACATCAAGAATGGTGACAGTTGATTACCCTTGCAATTGAGCAAAAAATTGGAGTAAAATAGTTTAGGCTTATGCGTGAGGAATGTGGGTTAGGAACACAGGAAGTTTCCTGATTGATGACAGTTGGAACAAATTATAGAAGTAAGTTGGAAATTTTTAATAAGATAGATTTTTCATCAACATTAATATCCATTTACATAATTAAGGTATGATCCATCCTAAATATTTTACTTGGGCTAAGTGACATATTTTTCCCTCAAGTTTTTTTTTTTTTAATTTTCACTATATTATGATAAAAACACTTAACGTGAGATCTACCCTCAACATATTTTTAAGTGCACAATACATTATTGTCCACTATGGGTATGATGTTGTAAAGCAGATCTCTAGAGCTTATTCATCTTGCTTAACTGAACTTGATTAGTGACTCCCCATTTCCCTGCCCCCAAGCCCTGGCAACCACCATTCCATTCTTTGATTCTACTAATTTGACTATTTTAGGTACCTCATATAAGTGGAATCATGAAGTAATTGTCTTTTCTGTGACTGGCTCACTTAACATAGTGTCCTCAACTTTCATCCATGTTGTCACATATCGCAGTTGCCTTCATTTTAAAGGCAAATGGTATTTCATTGTATAAATATGCCACATTTTCTTTATCTGTTCTGTCAATGGATATTTAGGTTGTTTCCATATCTTGGTTATTGTGAATAGTATGGCAATGAACATAAGAGTGCTAATATCTCTTTGAGGTCCTCATTTCAATTCTTTTGGATAAATACCCAGAAGTGGGATTGCTAGATCATATCGTAGTTCTATTGTTAATTTTGGAGGAACTCTATACTGTTTTCCAGAGTGGCTACACCATTTAAAACCCCGCACCAACAGTGTATGAGGATTCCAATTTCTCCCCATCCTTGCTAACACATACTTTTATTTTTTTGAAAATAATCATCCTGACAGATGTGAAGTGATATCTTGTGGTTTTGATCTACATTTCCCAGATAATTAGTGACTGAGCATTTCTTTATATACCTATTGGCCATATGTACATCTTCTTTGAAAGAATGTCTATGCAAGTCCTTTGCCCATTTTAAAATCAGGCTATTAGCTTTCTTGGTACTGAGTTATAACAGTTCCTTATATAGTTTATATTTTATATATCAACCCCTTTATAGATACATGATTTGCAAATATTTTCTCCCATCCCGTAGGTTGCCTTTTTATTCTTTTGTTTCCTTTGCTGTTCAGAAGCTTTTTAGTTTGACATAATCCCACTTGTCTGTCTTTACTTTTGTTGCCTGTGCTTTTGGTGTCAAATCATTGCTAACATCAATGTCATGAAGCTTTACTCATATGTTTTCTTCTAGGAGTTGTATGGTTTCAGGTCCCATATTTAAGTCTTTAATTTGTGGGGGGGGGCATAATATGTAGTTTCAATTTCATTCATTTGCATGTGGATTTCCAGTTTTACCAGCACCATTTGTCGAAGACTGCTCTTTCCCCATTGTGTATTCTTGACACTCTTGTTGAAGATTAGCTGGTCATATATGCTTGGATTTATTTCTGGTCTCTCTGGTCTGTCCCACTGGACTATATGTCTGTATGCCTGTGCCATAATGTTTTGTACTATACCTTTATGATAGGCTTTGAAATTAGGAATTATAATGCCTCCAGCTTTGTTCTTCTTTCTTAGGATGGACTTGGGTATACTCAGTTGTAGAATTTTTTCCTATTTCTATGAAAACTGCCATTGGAGTTTTATAGAGATTGCATTGAATCTTTACATCACTTTCAGTATTGTGGAAATTTTAACAATATTAAGTATTCTAATCCATGAACATGAAATGTCTTCATTTGTGTTGCCTTTAATTTTTTTGACGTTTTATAGTTTTCAGTATTTAAGACTTTCACCTCCTTAGTTGAGTTTATTCCTAAGTATTTTATTCATTTTATCCCATTGAAATGGGAATGTTTTCCTAATTTCTTTTTAGATAGTTTGTTTGTAGTGTATAGAAACATGAGTGATTTCTGTATGTTGATTTTGTATCCTGCAACTTTACTGAATTTGTTTATTCTAATTTTCTTAAGGAATCTTTAGGTTTTTCCCTATATATAAGTCCATGTTGTTTGTAACAGGGACAGGTTTACTTTTGATTTGGATGTTTTTTGTTTATTTTTCTTGCCTAATTTCTCTGATTAGGACTTTAGTACTATGTTGAATAGAAGTGATGAGAGCAGGCATATTTGCCTTGTTACTAATCTTAGAGGAAAAGCTTTCAGTTTTTCAACAGTAAAGTGTGATATTAGCTGTGGGCTTTACATGTATGGAGTTTATTATGTTGAGGGATTTGCCTTATGTTCCTTACCTTCTGAGGGTGTTGATCATGAAAGCAGGTTGAATTTTGTCAAATGTGTTCTCTGCATCGATTGAGAAGATCATGTTATTTTTTTATCCTTTATTCTGTTAATGTGCTGTATCACATTAATTGATTTTGGTGTGTTGAAAAATCTTTGCATCCCAGAGATAAATCCCACTTTACCACAGTGTATGATCCTTTTAATGTGCTGTTGAATTCAATTTGCTAGTATTTTATTGAGGATTTTTAAATCTGTATTTATCGGGAGTCTCGGCCTGTAGTTTTTTAAGTTTTTTCCTTGTGGTATCTTTAGCTTTGATATAAGGGTTACGCTAGTATCACAAAATGAATTGGAAGTGTTCTTTACTTTTTGATTTTTTGAAAGAATTTGAGAAGCATTGGTATTAATTCTTTATAAGTTTGGTAGAAACAATGTGAAACCATCTGGTCCTGGGCTTTCCTTTGTCTTCAGGTTCTTGATTGCTGATTAAATCTCCATACTAGTTATAGGTCTGTTCATACTTTCTATTTCTTCATGATTTAGTCTTGGAAGGTTGTTTCTAGGAATATGTCTACTACTTCTAGGTTGTCCAGTTTCTTGGCATATAATCATTCATAGTAGTCTTTTATCCTTTTTAGTTCTGTGATGTACGTTATAATGTCTCTTTTTTCATTTCTGATTTTATTTGATTCTTATTTATTTATATTAATATGAAATTTACTGTCAAATTGGTTTCCATACAATACCCAGTACTCATCCCAACATGTGCCCTCCTCAATGCCCATCACCCACTTTCCCCTCCCTCCCACCCCCTATCAGCCCTCAGTTTATTCTCAGTCTTTAAGAGTCTCTTATGGTTTGCCTCCCTTCCTCTCTTTTTTTTCCCCTTCCCCTCCCCCATGGTCTTCTGTCAAGTTTCTCAGATCCACATAAGAGTGAAAACATATGGTATCTGTCTTTCTCTGTATGATTTATTTCACTTAGCATACTCTCCAGTTCCATCCACATTGCTACAAAAGGCTATATTTTATTCTTTCTCATTACCAAGTAGTATTCCATTGTATATATAAACCACAACTTCTTTATCCATTCATCAGTTGATGGACATTTAGGCTCTTTCCATAATTTGGCTATTGTTGAAAGTGCTGCTATAAACATTGGGGACAAGTGCCCCATGCATCAGCACTCCTGTATCCCTTGAGTAAATTCCTAGCAGTGCTATTGCTAGGTCATAGGGTAGACCTATTTTTAATTTTTTGAGGAACCTCCACACTGTTTTCCAGAATGGCTGCACCAGTTTGCATTCCCACGAACAGTGCAAGAGAGGTCCTGTTTCTCCACATCCTCTCCAGCATCTATAGTCTCCTAATTTGTTCATTTTAGCCACTCTGACTGGCATGAGGTGATATCTCAGTGTGGTTTTGATTTGTATTTCCCTTATGAGGAGAGACAATGAGCATCTTTTCATGTGCCTGTTGGCCATCTGGATGTCTTCTTTAGAGAAGTGTCTATTTATGTCTTCTGCCTATTTCTTCACTGGATTATTTGTTTTTCGGGTATGGAGTTTGGTGAGCTCTTTATAGATTTTGGATACTAGCCCTTTGTCTGATATGTCATTTGCAAATATCTTTTCCCATTCTGTCAGTTGCCTTTTAGTTTTGTTGATTGTTTCCTTTGCAGTGCAGAAGCTTTTTATCTTCATGAAGTCCCAATAGTTCATTTTTGCTTTTAATTCCCTTGCCTTTGGGGATGTGTCAAGTAAGAAATTGCTGCAGCTGAGGTCAGAGAGGTTTTTTTCCTGCTTTATCCTCTAGGGTTTTGATGGTTTCCTGTCTCACATTCATGTTCTTCATCCATTTTGAGTTTATTTTTGTGAATGGTGTAAGAAAGTGGTCTAGTTTCATTCTTCTGCATGTTGCTGTCCAGTTCTCCCAGCACCATTTGTTAAAGAGACTGTCTTTTTTCCATTGGATGCTCTTTCCTTCTTTGTCAAAGATTAGTTGGCCATACTTTTGTGGGTCCAATTCTGGAGTCTCTATTCTATTCCATTTGTCTTTGTGTCTGTTTTTGTGCCAATACCATGCTGTCTTGATGATTATAGCTTTGTAGTAGAGGCTAAAGTCTGGGATTGTGATGTCTCCCACTTTGGTCTTCTTCTTCAACATTACTTTGGCTATTCAGGGTCTTTTGTGGTTCCATACAAATTTTAGGATTGCTTGTTCTAGCTTCGAGAAGAATGCTGGTACAATTTTGATTGGGATTGCATTGAATGTGTAGATTGCTTTGGGTAGTATTGACATTTTAACAATATTCTTCCAATCCATGAGCATGGAATGTTTTTCATTTCTTTGTATCTTCTTCAATTTCCTTCATAAGCTTTCTATAGTTTTCAGCATACAGATCTTGTACATCTTTTGGTTAGGTTTATTCCTAGGTATTTTATGCTTCTTGGTGCAATTGTGAATGGGATCAGTTTCTTTCTTTGTCTTTCTGTTGCTTCTTTATTAGTGTATAAGAATGTAACTGATTTCTATACATTGATTTCGTATCCTGTGACTGCTGAATTCATGTATCAGTTCTAGCAGACTTTTGGTGGAGTCTGTCAGGATTTCCATGTATAATATCATGTCATCTGAAAAAAGTGAAAGCTTGACTTCATCTTTGCCAGTTTTGATGCCTTTGGTTTCCTTTTGTTGTCTGATTGCTGATGCTAGCACTTCCAACACTATGTTAAACAACAGCGGTGAGAGTGGACATCCCTGTTGTGCTCCTGATCTCAGGGGGAAAGCTCTCAGTTTTTCCCCTTTGAGGATGATATTAGCTGTGGGCTTTTCATAAATGGCTTTTATGATGTTTAAGTATGTTCCTTCTATCCCTAATTTCTTGAGGGTTTTTATTAAGAAAGGATGCTGAATTTTGTCAAATGCTTTTTCTGCATAGATTGACAGGATCATATGGTTCCTATCTTTTCTTTTATTAATGTGATCTATCACATTGATTGATTTCTGAACATTGAACCAGCCCTGCAGCCCAGGAATGAATCCCACTTGATCCTGGTGAATAATTCTTTTTGTATGCTGTTGAATTCAATTTGCTAGTATCTTGTTGAGAATTTTTGCATTCATATTCATCAGAGATAGTGGCCTATAGTTCCCTTTTTTGCTGGGTTTCTGTCTGGTTTGGGAATCAAAGTAATGCTGGCTTCATAGAATGAGTCTGGAAGTTTTCCTTCCCTTTCTATTTTTTGGAATAGCTTGAGAAGGATAGGTGTTATCTCTGCTTTAAATGTCTGGTAGAATTCCCCAGGGAAGCCATCTGGTCCTGGACTCTTATTTGTTGGGAGGTTTTTGATAACTGACTCAATTTCTTTGCTGGTTATGGGTCTGTTCAAATTTTCTGTTTCTTCCTGTTTGAGTTTTGGAAGTGTGTGGGTGCTTAGGAATTTGTCCATTTCTTCCAGGTTGTCCAGTTTGTTGGCATATAATTTTTCATAGTATTCCCTGATAATTGCTTGTATTTCTGAGAGATTGGTTGTAATAATTCCAGTTTCATTCATGATTTTATCTATTTGGGTCATCTCCCTTTTCTTTTTGAGGAGCCTGGCTAGAGGTTTATCAATTTTGTTTATTTTTCTCAAAAACCAACTCTTGATTTCATTGATCTGCTCTACAGGTTTTTTAGATTCTATATTGTTTATTTCTGTCCCAATCTTTATTATTTCTCTTCTTCTGCTGGGGTAGGGGTATCTTTGCTGTTCTGCTTCTATTTCCTTTAGGTGTGCTGTTAGATTTTGTATTTGGGATTTTTCTTGTTTCTTGAGATAGGCCTGGATTGCAGTGTATTTTCCTCTCAGGACTGCCTTTGCTGCATCCCAAAACATTTGGATTGTTATGTTTTCATTTTCATTTGTTTCCATGTATTGTTTAATTTCTTCTCTAATTGCCTGGTTGACCCATTCATTCTTTAGTAGAGTGTTCTTTAACTTCCATGCTTTTGGACGTTTTCCAGACTTTTTCCTGTGGTTGATTTCAAGCTTCACAGCATTGTGGTCTGAAAGTGTGCATGGTATGATCTCAATTCTTTTATACTTATGAAGGGCTGCTTTGTGACCCAGTATGTGATCTATCTTGGAGAATGTTCCATGTGCACTCGAGAAGAAAGTATATTCTGTTGCTTTAGGATGCAGAGTTCTAAATATATCTATCAAGTCCATCTGATCCAATGTATCATTCAGGGCCCTTGTTTCTTTATTGATTCTGTGTCTAGATGATCTATCCATTGTTGTAATTGGAGTATTAAAGTCCCCTGCAATTACCACATTCTTATCAATAAGGCTGCTTATGTCTATGATTAATTGTTTTATACATTTGGGGGCTCCCGTATTCGGTGCGTAGACATGTGTAATTGTTAGGTCTTCTTGATGGATAGACCCTGTAATTATTATATAATGCCCTTCTTCATCTCTTGTTACAACCTTTAATTTAAAGTCTAGTTTTCTGATATAAGTATGGCTACTCCAGCTGTCTTTGGACTTCCAGTAGCATGATAGATAGTTCTCCATCCCCTCACTTTCAATCTGAAGGTGTCCTCAGGTCTAAAATGAGTCTCTTGTACACAGCAAATAGATGGGTCTTGTTTTTTTTATCCATTCTGATACCCTGTGTCTTTTGGTTGGAGCATTTAGTCCATTTACATTCAGTGTTATTATTGAAAGATACGGGTTTAGAGTCACTGTGATGTCTGTAGGTTTCATGCTTGTAGTGATGTCTCTGGTACTTTGTGGTCCTTGTAACATTTTACTCACAAAGTCCCCCTTAGCCTCTCTTGTAGGGATGATTTAGTGGTGATGAGTTCCTTCAGTTTGTGTTTGTTTGGGAAAACCTTTATCTCTCCTTCTATTCTGAATGACAGAGTTGCTGGATAAAGGATTCTGGGCTGCATATTTTTTTCTGTTCATCACATTGAAGATTTCCTGCCATTCCTTTCCGGCCTGCCAAGTTTCAGTAGATGGGTCTGCTACTACCATCATGTGTCTATCTTTGTAAGATGGGGCCTGTTTATCCCTAGGTGCTTTCAGAATTCTCTCTTTATCCTTGTATTTTTCCAGTTTCACTATGATATGTTGTGCAGAAGATCGATTCAAGTTACATCTGAAGGGAGTTCTCTGTGCCTCTTGGATTTCAATGCCTGTTTCCTTCCCCAGATCAGGGAAGTTCTCAGCTATGATTTGTTCAAGTATGCCTTCAGCCCCTTTCTCTCTCTCTCTTCTTCTTCTGGAATTCCTATGATACGGATATTGTTCTGCTTGATTGCTTCACCTAGTTCTCTAATTCTCCCCTCATACTCCTGGATTTTTTTTATCTCTCTTTTCCTCAGCTTCCTCTTTTTCCATAATTTTATCTTCTAATTCACCTATTCTCTCCTCTGCCTCTTCAATACGTGCTATGGCCACCTCCAATTTATTTTGCACCTCATTTATAGTATTTTTTTTAGTTCCTCATGACTATTTTTTAGTCCCTTGATGTCTGTAGCAATAGATTCTCTGCTATCCTCAATGCTTTTTTCAAGCCCAGTGATTAATTTTATGACTATTATTCTAAATTCTTGTTCTGTTATATTGCGTAAATCAGTTTTGATCAATTCGTTAGCTGTCGCTGCTTCCTGGAGTTTCTTTTGAGGAGAATTCTTCCATTTGGTCATTTTGGGTAGTCCCTGAGGTAGTCCAAACTGCAGGGCACTTCCCCTGTGCTGTCCGGAGAAACTTGTGTTGGTTGGCGGGGCCACGGTCAGACCCGATGGTTGCCCCCAGGCCACCGCTGGGGCCACAGTCAGACTGGTGTGTACCTTATCTTCCCCTCTCCCAGGAGCAGGACTCACTGTGGCGTGGCGTGGCCCCTGTCTGGGCTGCTTGCACACTGCCAGGCTTGTGGTGCTGCTTCGATGGGATCTGGCCAAGGGCATATTAGATGGGGTAGATCAACAAGGTGCACAGGGGTGGGAGAGGCAAGCTTAGCTAGCTTTGCCATCAGTGGCCCCCTGCAGGAGGGGCCCTGCAGCACCGGGAGGGAGGCAGGCCCATCAGAGGGATGGACCCAGAGAAGCACAGCGTTGGGCATTTGCGCGGTGTAAGCAAGTTCGGTGATGGGAACTGGTTCCCTTTGGAATTTCAGCTAGGGGATGGGAGAGAGAAATGGCGCTTGCCAGCGCCTTTGTTCCCCCACCAAGCTCTGTCCTTCTGGGGCTCAACAACTCTCCCTCCAGGTGTCCTCTTGCCCTCCCTGCAATCCGTGAGCAGAGCTGTTGACTTAAAATTCCAGATGTTAAGTCCCACTAGCTGTCAGAACTCATGCAGTCCATCCCCTCCTCTTTTGCAAGCCAGAATTTGGGGGCTCTGCCTTGCCGGGCAGGCTGCCCCTCAACTGCCTGGCTCCCTCCCGCCAGTCGTGTAGCACTTACTGCCTCTCTGCCCTTCCTACCCTCTTCTGTGGGCCTCTTGGCTTGGCTTGGCTCCGGAGTGTCCGTTCTGCTAGTCTTCTGGTGGTTTTCTGGGTTATTTAGGCAGATGTGGGTGGAATCTAAGCAATCAGCAGGATGAGGTGAGCCCAGTGTCCTTCTACGCTGCCATCTTCTCAAAACATCAATTCTTCTCATTTTAACTTTATTAGTCTTGCTGAGGGTTTGCCACTTTTATCTTTTCAAAAAATGAACTCAATTTCATTTTTTTTTCTTTTTTTTTCTAGTCTCTATTTATCCCTGCTCTAATCTTTATTATTACTTTCCTTCTGCTAATTTTGGACTGAATTTTTTCTTCTTTTTTCTAGCTCCTTGAGCTGTAAAATTAGGTTGTTTATTTGAGATCTTTTTTTAATGCTTATTTATTTTGAGGGAGAGAGAGAGAGAGAGAGACAGAGACAGAACATGAGTGGGTTGGGGGCAGAGAGAGACAGACAGAATCTGAAGCAGCTCCAGGCTCTGAGCTGTCAGCACAGAGCCCAAAGCGGGGTTCGAACTCACAAACCATGATATTAGGACCAAGCCAAAGTTGGAAGCTCAACCGACTGAGCCACCCAGCACCCCTAGATTTTCTCTTTTAATGTAGATGTTTATCACTATGGAGTTACCTCTGAGTATTCTTTTACTACATCCCGTAAGTTTTGTCTTTTCCTTTTATCTATATTGTCTTTTCATTTATGTTTGTCTCAAGTTATTTTCTACTTTCTTTTTTGACCCATTGGTTGTCTGATAGTATGTTGTTTCCTCAGGGTGAAGCAGGCAGCTGCCATCTTTGTCTGCTCTGTGCTGAGAAAGGGGAGGACTATGAAACCTCCATTTCAGTTCTCCCCCAGGTAGCTAAACCTGTCAGAACTCCACAACTTGCCAGAAAGATGCCAGTTTTGGGGGCCTCCCCAGAGAAGTTGGGATGTTGGACACAGAGATCAAGAAGTGACTAAGTTTTTAAGAGGCAGAGAAGCTAGGTACTTTCTCACAGGACTTTGAGAGTGAAAGCCCAAGAGTAACCTCCTTCTCCCTACAGAATATTTCCCCTGCACTTTGTTCACATCCCCACTTTCTTATCACATTGTACTGTAATACTTGATAATTAATGCCCTCCCACCCCCTTTCTGGATCATTTACCTTCACACTCACCTCTAGCACCCAGTGTAGGACCAGGCATATATAGACATCCAGTAAATGTTTGCTGGATGAATAAACAAAAAATGAATGATGGATAGAAACAATATGATATGATGGTTAAGAATATATGGTTGAGAATCAGAAGAACATGAGTTCAAATCCAGGCTCTACCTCTTGTAAGCAGTGTGATCTTGGACAACTGATTTAACTCTCTCAGTCTTGTGTCCTTATCTTTAAAATGGTGTTACATACCGAATCCACAGGGTTCTTATGTTTTGTATATATTTTTTGAATATAAGATGGTATCTTGGGGGCACCTGTGTGGCTCAGTCAGTTGAGTGTGTCCAACTCTTGCTCTTGTTTCAGGTCTTGATCTCAGGGTGATGAGTTCAAGCCCCATGTTGGGCTCTATGCTGGGCATGGAGCCTACCTAAAAAAAAAAAAAAGATGGTGTCTAGCAATAAGTAACAATTAATAGTACCATTATTTCTCATGAAAGTTATGAAAAATAATACAAGTATTATATCACATATATGTTTCTATTTTTGCTATTAATTTGTGATGTGTTATCATTATTGACAGAAATGCTTGAGTGATTCACTGATGGCCAGTACAGAATGACCTATTCAGATTATGTGACAGGTATCACTCATACCCAAAACCTCACAGTGGGCATTCTTGCTTTGGACTGAGTTGGGGGTAGGAGAGGTGGAAAGAGTTAATAGCATTGCCTTTAGCTCTGCAACCTTAAATAAAGCCCTGTTTCCACCAAAGAAAGCTTTACAGTCCTCCCCAGCACATCCAGAGCTTCTCGGAGCATCTCTTACCCAACCCAAGGATACAGAGAGATGAACCATAAACTTCCAGTTGACCAGTGGTTCTCAGACTTTAGTGTCCGGCAGAGTAATTGGGAGGACTCGTTTAAACAGATTGCTGAGCTCCATCGCCATCAGTAGGCCTGGGATAGGACCCCAATTTTTCTTTCTAAGAAGTTCCCATGTAGTATTGATGATAATGGTTCAAGCACCATACTTTGAGAACCACTGAGTTCATAGAAATGGTTATGAGTAACCGAGTCCAGGGCAGGAATGTGTGTAGAAATCTTTCCACTAAGGTGAATTGCCTGATAACCCCTGTGAAGATGAGGGCTTTCTTTTTTCAGCCCCAGTGTTTTCAACCCTGACCTCCCTCTTCTTACTTTATAAATTTATTGGTAGAGGAAATAGTTTCATGAAGTTTTTCTAAGCTTTTATGAGCCTGACAAAATCTATAGACACTCTTTCCAGAAAAACCCATCTACACATACACAGAAGCATTGCTTATAATTTCAAGTGGTGCTGGGACACCTCTCCCACCAGCCTAGCCACTGACTCTAAAGAGTATCAGTAGAAAAAACATGCCCTAGGGGCACCTGGGTGGCTCAGTCACTTAGGCATCCAACTTCAGCTCAGGTCATGATCTTGCAGTTTGTGTGTTTGAGCCCCATGTGGGCCTCTGTGCTGACAGCTCAGAGCCTGGAGCCTGCTCTGGATTCTGTGTTTCCCTCTCATTCTGTCTGTCTGTCTGTCTCTCTCTCTCTCTCTCTTTCTCAAAAAATAAACAAACATTAAAAAAAAAGAAAAAGACAGGGTGCCTGTGTGGCTTAGCCGGTTAAGCATCGGCTTTGGCTCAGGTCATGATCTCAACAGTTCATGAGTTCAAGGCCCATGTCGGGCTCTGTGCTGACAGCACAGATCCTGGAGCCTGCTTTGAATTCTGTGTTTCCCTCTGTCTCAGCTCCTCCCCTGCTTACCCTCTGTCTGTCTGTCTGTCTGTCTCTCTCTCTCTCTCTCTCTCTCTCTCTCTCAAAAATGAATAAACATTAAAAATTTAAAAAAAGAAAAATTATGACCTAACACAAAGCCTTGGTTCATATGGATGTAACAAAAATTCCCTTCTTATAATTAATCTTTCAGTTACCTCATTTTTAAAACAGGAATAATAATAGTTCTTACATCAAAGTTTTTGTGAAGATTAACTGATATAATACATGAAAGGGCATAGTTTAAAAACCAAAAACACTGAATATTACCTTTTACTCTCTGTAGTCTTGCTACAATAATCCTCATTCTTCAGGCAAGTGGGTGCCTCTCCCTACTAAGAAAAGATCAGGAAGTATAAGAAAAAAAGAGCCTAGGAGTAATGTTTCAAGACCTTACTCTATGCCCATCACATTCTTCCGCTAAGATCTGGTCACAGACTGCCGTATCATGGTTCTCCCTGTGAGCCACTGAGCAATGGGATCTAGCAAGCCCAGGCTTAGCTCTGTGACATGAGAGTCTCAATTTATTTGCCCTGAAATACTTTTCTTTACAAATGCCAATGCCCTGTCATGTCCCCATGTTAGTGTCCCCATGTAAAGTTCTAGTAGAGGTTCGTTTCTAGGATAGAAGATGCTGAATCTTGAGAAGTAATGATGAAGGGCTAGGCCTGATTCTCACTGCTTCTAAAAAATAACTGAACAAGTACCTCGATAGGCCAATCGGCAGACATTTATTTAGTGCCTACTGTGTACACTGTGTAATAGGTGACCCAAAGAGAAGTAACACATGTCTCTAGGCGGTGCCAACTCACAAGCCAGCAGGGATGAGAGATACGTGCAAAAATAAGCCAGACGCAAAGTGAGCCTTAGCAAGGGCAATGATTGTGGTTCATACCGGAGTTCAAGAGTACAGAAGAGGGAGAAATCAGTTTTGACAGGGATCCATTAAGTGTCTTGGGCAAGGTGGGAATCAAGCTGAACTCTAAGGTGGAGTGTGACCACGTTAGGTGACTGTAATGGAGAAGGACATTATAGGCTGTGTAAGTCATTTGAATAAGAGAGTTAGAAAAGTGCTCGGCTTAACTTTGCACGATTATGATTTACCCAGGGTGACTATAGCATGGGAGTGGGGTGGAGGTGCAGAACTTGAGGCTGGAGAGAGAAGTTGGAAGCATATGGTAGGAAAGAAACCAAAGGCCAAGTGAGGAGCTTTGGCTTTACTCTCCGTTCAGTGGGGAAGGATTGAGGATCTTTGGGACCAGGAGCAGATCTGCTTTTCCAAATAAGAGAGCCTGGTGCCACTGTGAAGAATAGATGATAGAGAGCAAAAAGAAAACAAGACCTGGTAAGGTAACAGGAACCTAAGCCACAGCAGTGGGAGTGGCCAGCAGGGGATGCAGGGGAGAGGTATGTTGAGAGGCTGCATTTTGAGAATGGTCGATGACATGTAGCAAAAAAAAAAAAAAAAAGCAGAGGCAAGAGGCAAGCTGAGAGGGCTCTCCTTGGCACACCCAGTCCCAGGCGAGGTTGCTGCATAAAGCAAACCATGGGCTCCAAGGACGAAACTGGCCAAGGGCCCAGAGACCAGGTGGTGAGGAATACCTCTTGGCTGTCCCAAGAAGTCTTCTCCTTCCTTGAATGCCCGGAAGGGTAGCAACTGACCATCTGCTTTGCCCGCGTGGAATATCAAAATCACTGATTCCTGGACATGGGTCCTCAGCTTGGCAGCTTCAGAAGTCCTGGGGATCTTTTAAAATCATTTTCAGGCCCTTTCCCATGTGATTTTGATCCGGGAACCTGACGTGGGGCCCAGGCATCCACGTTTTGCAATGCTCTCAGGTGATTCTGTTGCACATCTGTTGTGGGAAACCACTGTGGGACCTTACAACTAGTCTGGAAAGTGTATAGCAACCCTGGGCTCAACACGTACTTGTGCTAATGAACACTGTGATAGGCTGAAGACTTTCGGTTTTGGCCTCCAGCAGTGACTTTTAGCACAGTGACCTTCATCAAGTGCCGAACACCACCCCCAACCTCTAGTCCTCAGTGAACACATCAGGAGACGGGAGAGGCCGCATGCTTGACAGGGTCCCCCAAACGTCCCAAAAGGGCAGTGTACGTACAAGCCATCATTACCACCCTTGTCCTCAATTCAAAAAGGAGAGCTGGGCTGTGTCACAGGGATACTGTAAGAGAATCTTATTACAGGATGTTTTGAGACTCTACAGAACAGTCTACATAATAATACTGTCCGTTTTCTGCCAGGCTTATCCAACGTTCATAGCACTTTTATTGCTATTATTGTTTTTATTTTTCAGGAAAATAATACAGTACAAAGGTAAGGCAGGTGTTAAACTTGTCCCTCTGCACACTGGGCTCTGTGTGATTTGGTGACTCGTGCAAGGTCAGACAAACCAGAGCCAGGCCCGAACACCCCATCCTTCTGAGCCCCGGTTCTGCTTCTGGGCCATGATGGAGAAGGGTAACATAAAGGCATTTTTCTCTCCTTGTAAAAGAGAAAAAAATGGGGGGAGGGGGAATTATTTAAACACACCTCACTCATACTGCAATCACTGCATTGTTTTTCCTGTTGAAACACCCTGTTGGTTTTTAAATCCCTTTAAACCTACCCGGCACCTGTATGGCCCAGATCCAAGAATTATTACCGAACCCTTCACTTTTTATATTTAGCCACATAGGGGCTTCTGTGATGGTATCTGGCTCTTGGTTCGGTTGAAAATTTCAGAGCTTCCAAGAGTTTTCTTCTTCCAGAGAAGCTAGAAGCATGCAATGCTCAGACATGATTTTTTAAGTAAGTGGGGTATGTCTCTCCACTTATGTTCTCCTGGGTAAAACAGCATCACGGCACTACCCTGTACTGTTCCTGTGTGAAGATACTCCCGAAATACTGACCAAATGAGAGGGCAGGAGAAAGATGGGGGGGGGGTCTTCATGAGCTTCTGCATGGTTTGTGGGATGACCTCTCTTCAGGGCAAGAACTGAGGCTGAAAACATAATGAGAACTTCCCAGCAAATTCATTATAACAAAGCATAATGTGAGCTCACTGGGCACAAAAATAGGCTGAAGGAAAGTGACTCCCACATAAGACCTAATTAAATACTTTGATGTCAGAAAGCAGAGCAGGGAGGGTAGAAAATCAAATCCGACCAAAGTAGAGGACCTAAATTCAAATAGGAGAAATTTCTCTCTCTCCGTCTCCCTCTCCTCTCTCTCTCTCTTCTCTCTCCCCACCACCTTCTCTGTGCCTCTCTCTCTCCTTCTCTTCCTTTGCCACGAAGGAAGAATAACTCAGGAACAATAGGTTGTAAATTCTTCAGCCAATTAGTCCAGTGACTTACTACTGTTTATAATGCACAGAATGTCACAGGCTGTTTTGCAGCCTCCCCAAGTTGGTTTGTTAATAACAGGAAGCTAGCACTTCTCAGTACAGTGGATCAGCTACACGTGAAAATAAATGCAAAAAACCTGGAGGGGAATAGCAGCAGACCAAGAGTAGCCTTGATTTAATTTAACATTTGGGGGTCCACACACAAATGAGCATTTTAGTAGGCTTCATGGTGGAAGTTGCTGTCATTTGTAAAATATTCTGGCCAATTAGCTAATAGTGTGCTTGGATTTCTCCTGTTTTGATACAGTAATACTAAGTACATTGTGAAGCCCAATTATACAAATCATCCCCATATGCCATACCAGTCTTTCTTTATGAACTGTGTTTATAAATCCTGTGTGAGGAAATGTGTACTTCAGCAATTTAGACCATGTGTAAAAACATAGCCAATGGGATTGTCAAGAAAACAAGTTCCAGCCTAGGAAATCCTAATGTGTTCCGCTGGAATAACAGGAGGGTGCCGGGGAGTGCAATGCTCTGCTTAAATACATATTGCTTTATAGTGTTGAGCCAATTTAGGGGCTTCCGCTTCCCTTTCTGTTATTTTATTCTTCTTTTCTTTTAGGATCCAACCTTGGAGTTTTTGAGAAAATTTGGGATTGGTCTTCTCTCGGGCACAATAGCCTCAGTCATTAACATCCCTTTTGATGTTGCCAAAAGTAGGATTCAAGGGCCTCAGCCAGTTCCTGGAGAGATCAAGTACAGAACCTGTTTTAAAACAATGGCAACAGTCTACCAGGAAGAAGGGTAACATTCTTATTTTAATAAATGTGCAGGGTTCACGTATTATTAAAGCTATACTGTGCTTCCATTTTGATGAGAGCCACTAAACCCTCCGAAATTGGGTGTGTGTTGGAAAAGCTCTAATGAATGACAAACTTCGTGAGATAACACAGTAAGGAAATGTTGGCAAGGAGTTCTGACACCATCAAGAACCTCGGGCCACCATCCTACAATCCGCTGTATGTTTGAGAATGCGAAGATGAACCTTTTGCTTGTCAGTTTGCACAATATGCTCTAATACACCCTGCTAATGTGTGGGCAGGAGAGTGATTGTCTTCTAACTGTAAATCTAATCAAAATGTCACCTCATTATATTCTCCTGGGGGAATTAAACACGAGAGTTCTGTGCAAGGGGTTTTCTTTCAAAAATGTGAAGTACAGGTTTTTTTCTGCTAGTGTTTTTGAGTCTTACATTTGTCTCTTCATACCTCTTCACCCAGATCTTATTCTCAAGTAAGCAAGTAATACTTTATTTCGATCGAAGCTATATCATATTTCCTTTTGTGCAGACTGAGTTTGTGGTCTTTTAAATTCGATTACAAAAGTCATTTTGTCCATGTACACAGCTGTCTTGAAAGTAAGACCTGTGTTCAGAGCAAAAGCCATCTCACTGATGAAAGTCATATTTCTGGTGGAGATGATCAGCAGAGCTTGGGCATCAAAGAATTGATTAACTCTTTCCCTTTGTCCAATTTGCTGCAGAAGACGCATAGCCAGATATTTTTTGGTTTGCGATATGTGTAATTTCAAATAAATGTTCTTTTAGATGCTGCGTCAGCAGCTCCATAAAGCTGAGGTACAACCCCATTTTCTTTTCAGAGTTATGAATGTTGCTCTTTCCCTTCCTGTTGTAGGATTTTAGCTTTGTACAAAGGCCTGCTTCCCAAGATTATGAGGCTTGGACCAGGTAATGATGTTTTTATTACTTATATCCTCCCTTCTTTATTCTGGTGTCGCTTTTTTTTTTATTTGTGTCTATCAGCAACACATTAAGTTTATCACACTGTGAAAGATGGAAATCTTGAGGATATAAAGTTGTCTAGGAGTATTCAAGATATTAAAGGTATCCATTAGAAATGTTTTCTTAAAAAAAAAAATGTTTTCCACCTCTGTTTATAAGGTACTATTTAAGGCCTTGCTAGAGACTGATAGAAGCCAAAAAGCCCAGCTTAAGTCAATAGAAAAGGATCCACAGCCAGTTGAAGTTTGAGTGAGCACAGAGATGTACATACAGTGGCTTCTGGCTACAGGAAAGGATTCTCAGTGAGTGAGGGAGCAGCCCAGTAAAACTTTCCTGGTGCCCCAGGTTCATTCTTTTCAAAAACAGAAAAGAGGGATAACTTGCCTCCACAAATGGCAAGAACCACTTGGCTTCGCAATCACCTGTGAGTTGTGAATACTGTCCAGGGAGCTGTGGTGCTGCGGCCTAGCACTCACCTTCTGGGCCTCTGTCAGCATGACGGTGGAGGCTCCTGGCTCAGGGCCTCACCTCAAGATGCCAGCCCACAAAATAAAGCCGGCTCCCATTCCCACAGGGAGAGTCAGCTGCCTCTGTGTAAATAGATGAGAAAATAACTGCTGCAGACCCAACTGCCTGGGCAAATAGTCTTGGGTTATAAGCAACCTTCTGTGTAAGGACAGAGGTATGCACTAGCCCACATATTTTTTTAACCAGGCCACACTCACCTGCTTAGACATCCTAGTATTCTTTCCCAGAAGCTTCACCTGCTCCTCTCCTCTCTCCCTTTCCCATTCCTCCCTTTTAACACCAATGTCACACACAGGCATGTTGACCATCAAATCTCAGCCCAGTGAACCAGCATTTCTACCAATGTGAGGATAGAGAACAATGGTCTGTAAACTGAAGGCAGTGAACAGCTCACACTTTCACATATTTAAAAATTTTTTTTTCTTTTAATGCTTATTTCTTTTTAAGGGATAGGCAGAGTGTGAGCTGGGGAAGGGGCAGAGAGAGAGGGAGACACAGAATCCAAAGCAGGCTCCAGGCTCCGAGCTGTCAGCACAGAGCCCGACACAGGGCTCGAACTCACCAACCGCGAGATCATGTCCTGAGCCGCAGTTGGACGCTTAACCGACTGAGCCAGCCAGGCACCCCCACACTGACACGTATTTAGAAAACACTTCCACAATTCCCGATCCATCGATCCCAACCTGTCTAGTCATATAAGCATGGATTTTGCTCCACATTTGAGATTCAGACTTGCCTCCTGTTAGTCATTGGCCCGAGTGTAAAAACAAAGCCAATTGTAAAGAATCTTGGTGATTCTGTGCAACTCTGTCTGCACGTATGTGGTGTTTTCCCTTCACCGCACAGTAAAAACCTGCTGGTAGACCTAGTATTAGAGAAAATCATAAGAATGACCCTAACCCAGCTTTCTCAGGAGGCGATGGGCCTAAAAGGAGTGGTGATCAGGGAGAGTTTAACCTAAAACAGTAATTGACTGGAACCTTAATCCCAAACTCTTAAATAATCTGACCCCAAGGTTTGTTAGAGGCTTGCAAATGTTTGGTTGGCTTTTCAAATGTTTTTGCATGAGGTGTCCTGAGTTGATATAGTGTTAAATACGATGAAATGGGTTGCTGTGAATGTACCATCCAGGCTAAACACAACTGTGAATGACTGGAAATCTCGTTCAAGGACCAGGCCCCCACTCACATCTAAGTCCTCCGAACATGGAAGCCCTAGCAACTTGAAAGGAAAGGTAGAAAGGTGTGACATTTGACTTAAGGACAAGATTTTTTCAGAAAGAGTGAAAAATGAAAGAAAGGTAAATCTGCAACTTTTATCCTTCGTAGTAGGGAAGCATCTCACCTTTTTTATAACAGCCTCAGCAGCTCTGTGTGGCTAACAACCAGTTACCTCCCATGAAAGGAGAATCGTGAAGTCTGTGGGTCAAACTCCAGACATCACTAGGCTGAAAACTAACCCAATTCTGCATGTTCTTGTCTTACACTGAAAACAGTTAAGAAGAGTAAACACAGCAATTACATAGGTATTAACAGCCCTGTGTTAGTGGGTCGTCTTTGTTTGCCAGAGTACCAAGAGGGCTACAGCAGCTGAGAGGGGTCTAATAGAGTATCTTCATGGGTTAAAAATGAAAATTACAGGCAGGTAATTATCTTTGGTATAAGGTTACACAAACATGTGTGGCCTGTAGATTAAAAAAACACACACTCACACAGATGGCAGTGTGTACAAAATAACTAAGATCAAAATCAAGTTCTGGTTGTTTTCGTCAGAAGTCCATCTTCTATTTGTGCAGCCAAGTCTTCTTAAAGTTGTGCTCAGGGTATCTGTCCACATTTTTCACACAGACATGAGAGGATAGATTATATTCAAGAGCATGGGAGACGTGCCATTTACGGCATCAGACAGAACACAAAATCCTCCACATGCAAATGCCTCTCCTGCTTTCTTGGTATTCTGCAACCTGGGTGCTTAGTTTTCTGTATCATATTCTTGTTGACATATTACATAGCAAACCTCTTGGAAGCCAGTTATAGAACTCTTCTCTTTCAAGCTGAATGGTGGTCTTATGGCACCCAAACCCCACTACCAATTTTCATTTATATGAGGCGAAGAGGAAGGAAAACAAGAGGAGGATGAAAGCTAGCTATATTTTGTAATGCACATATTTTTAAATATTCAGAAGCTATTTTTCACATTGCAACCCAGTCTGAAGGCTATATGCGAAAGCTGGACTCATCTGTCAAGTACCCTCTTAGAGAGTTCCTTCTTGAATGCAACTAGGACAATGTTAATTATGAACTGAAAAAGATAAATCCTTTGCCTACATATGAAAAATATGAAGGTTTGTTTGCAGGAAAGCCACATGCCCTTACATGACTAAATGTGTCTATATTTATTTACTTTTAAAAATTAAGAGTGCCTGAAAAAGAATCTGATGAGAAATGCTGAAAGTCACAGAAACTCATGGGGAAAAAATGTATTTGGAGACTCAAGATGTTCTTGATTTTGCTGTGAGAATTTTCCACAATAGTTTTACATCAGCGTATTAGAGCCCAAAGACTGGTGAGTCTAAGCAGCCCCTGCTTGATTGGCTAATGGGACTTCACAGATCCAGAAACCCAGTGGGAAAAATGATGCTATTTTGCAGGATTTGAGATAAAAAGCAGCTCTTTTCTTTTCTAGGTGGTGCAGTGATGCTGCTGGTTTATGAATACACCTATTCATGGCTTCAAGAGAACTGGTGATTACCTATGAAGTGTTGAAATAATGGATATTTGCTATACAGCACTGGGCTGATAATTGTAGAATTATAATTTACAATCTTATGTACAATTAAGGGGAAACAGTTTATTCATGAACTCTAGATTCATGAAAATCTATTTTGATACTCCAAAAATTATCTCTAGACAATTTGAGACAGTAGTTTTGGCCACATCCATAAATCTGTGAGAAAATAATATGAAGTAAGGAGGTGTGTTAATCGAGCATAGAAATCAGATATAGTTCATAAAAGCAATATAAATCTCATGACCTGTATTCCTCACACTGATTCACAATGAAAATTCATTGTATTCATAATTACTTTTTTCCCCAAGAGATCAAGAAATGCTTAAAGTCATAAAAAAAAATTAAGCCAAAATTTGAACAGTTCTTTTAAGGAATTCTTCCATAAATAATAACTAAAAGGCACAAGGAAAAGATTTTTAAAGTACACTAAAATGGCATTTTAAAAATATTGAATTTTATGTTAAAATTTAAATCCATTGGTTTTCTTTAGAGTAATAATCTACATCACACCTCTACTTTCCCAAAGCTACTGGCACTGTTTTTTTAAATCATGATATGTGAAGTCTTTTAGGACAAATAGAAAACATGAAATTATGTTGAACTACTACATAATTCCCTTTGAAAACAATTTTTGTTGCTGAAATAGTTTCATGTTAAATAACAATTTGGAACCACTCCTTGGGCCCATTTGTGCCGTGTTTGCATCCAAATATCTTTTTTCAGAACTCTTACCTATGCCATTCTTAAAAAGACTGTTTAAAGTACATTTCCAAATTATTAAAGTGACAGCTTCTGGTATGAAGTCATCTATCTGCAGTGTTAAAATGTGTATTATGAAGGGAAAAATGTTTCAAAATAGAAGTACGTTCTTGGCATTTCCAAAGATTCCTGTACTAACATGCACTCCAAAAAAATATCTCCTTGGCACTGACAGAACCAAACTGGATTTTTTATTTGCCTCCTGAAATGCTACCTCAGTAGCTGACATCAACAAAAATATCTGCACATTCTAGACGATACCTATTCTTTACTACTACTAAAGATTATTTCTACCATGAGGCTAGGTCACTGAAGCATTTTGAAAATAAAAAATAAAAGATAACATGGTAATTATTACTTTTTATTAATTTAGAGCATTTGAAGTATAAAAATAAAGGCTTTTTGACATACTGTATATACATACACAGCCTTCGGTTGTACATCCTTTCCAACGTGTTTTTTAATTTATATTTCAGCCCAATATTCAATAAGAGGGTCATTAAAAGTAGAAAGAAAAAAAAAAAACAAGATGCGTCTGTCGTACAACTGCATCCTATCCTTTGCAGGTAATGCTATTGCGGCCTGTGAGGGAGAGTACTGCCTGCATGGAGGCCATGAAATTGAACCTTTAACCTCTCCCTGTGAATGGGATGGGAAAGGACCTCTGAAGAGTGCATTTGCCAGTTTAAAAACAACACTTTTACCCCCTAAGAAACAAAGGAAATATGTCAACATTAGCCAATAATAATAACGTCTAAAAATTAAACAATCCCCATCCCATTTTCCTTCTCTTATTTTTAAGAGTAGCTTTAAATCATAATTTGCTTTGAATAGCAAGTTGTATTCTAGCTTTCTGTTGTCTTTAAGTTACTCCATGTGAATTCACTGTTGCTAAGAAAAGACCTGAGGGGAAGAAGAGAAGGAAAAAAAAATCTTGGCATCATTAATATTAGATTTTTTAAAAATACAAGAACCAGAAAAAATTATAAATAGAACAAGCGATTTCTTAATTTAGATAAATATTTCATTGTGTTTCATACAATTGAGTTTTTTAAAGACTCTTAATAGCCATCTAAAAATATCTGATAAAGGATGATTCTGTACCTTATGTCAGTTTTTCTGGATGGCAGGAGAGTCCCTGTACAGTATGGTTTTAAAGTCTTCACCAAAATATTGGACTGGTATCTTTGTTCCATTCGGTTTATAGTCTATTTTCTTACCAGACTGGGAACTCCAGATGTCAATAGGAGTTTTACAAGATCAAAGGAAGACTATGGCCCTGAGAGTTCATCTGCTCCTTCTGCTTATTCTTCTCCTGAAGTTATAATCCTCTGTTTGTAGCACTGAATTTCGGTTGCTTTAGAAATAAATGCAGTTCAAAGCCCTCTAAGATATCTGTAGTTGGAAAAAAAGCAGTTCTTTGAATGTAACTTGTGTGTCAGAAATCTGCTTACTGTTTATATGCTAGTGATCTGAAAACCTAGTTCCTCTAGCCATCTGAGTTTTTTAAATGAAGCCATGAAACCGATGTGACGGAACTGGGTTGCCATGTGGACTGTGCACAGCACAGAGAGGAAGAAACCAAGATCACCTAACCGAATGCATCTTTAACATCCATTATCTAGTGATGTGCCCTTTTAGTTATTGCACAGAATGCCAAAAAAAAAACCCATAATATATTAATTTTCCAATAGATGAATTGTACCAATGTTTTTAAAACGTAGTTTCAAGCCTATATCCCAAGCAGGAAGAACTTTCTAAACAGAAAAGAAAAAATGTAGAATTATACCCAAGAAAAGCAATTGTTTTAAAACACGACACCTCACTCACACACACACACACACACTCTCTCTCTCTCTCTCACACACACACCCCACAGCTCTATTAACATTAAAGTGAAAACAGAATTGGTCTAGAAAGACTTACTGGCTAAACTAGGTCCTTTAACTGCAGAAATGAATAAAGGGAATTTTAAAAAATTAAATAGCATTTGTATTTCTAATACCACCACCAGTTTACCTACATGTGAAACATGCTTCTGTACAACAATGTAAACTTCACAGCAAGCCATTTTTACATTCACTAGAGAATTTTCCACTTTCTTTAAATTACAACATAATTTTGGGCTGAGATTGCTGAACACACAGGTAAGCCAACAATAACAGTACAATTTAGTTTCACAGTGGTTTTCTTAACATAAAGTTCATTTTAAGTGTCTTTGCAAAGCATTTCACATTAAACTTAAGTTTCTAAGTGACTTCCTTTAAAGCCTTCTTATTCAGATATTTTCCACCCTCATGTCTTTATATGCTTGGCATGTGTGTTGTTTGATTAGGATACAAAATGGGAGACTGGCTTGTTTAATCTGTTTTTGAGTCCTCTGCTGTAGAAAGAAAATGTCCTTCATAAGATGTTGAAGCCTTCACTGCACACACAAAATTTGGGGCAAGTCCAGGTCCAGGAGCCCACCACCAAACAGAGACAAAGACGTTGCCAGAAAGTCACCTTTACAAAAAGAGAGAAAAAAATAGATAGGGGTGGGAGGGAGGGGGGTATCCCATGGAATGAAAACACAAATGCACCATCCAGAGTCCGTATTTACAAACTAATAGAAAATATAAACATCATTGTATTTGGAACCGAGTAAAAACATCAGGAGGAGCTAAATTCAGATACGGCTTGTTATACATATTTTCCAACAAAATAGGTTATCTCTTAAAAATAAACAAAGCATCACTCAAGTCAATTATTGATTAGTTTCCTAATGATGAATTTAAACTTACTTGGTCACCTTATTTGATTAGAGGGTGCAGCGTAACTTTTTTCTGTATGTGTTTTCCTTTATTGATTTTGCAAAATCTCAACAATTGCACGTTTCAAAAGTTCAGGTTGATTTAGAATAAATATACACATGTGGTTTTACCAAAGACTAGTTTTAAAAGTTCCTTAAGCCCTTTGAGGGGTGCAGGTTTCTTTGCTACGTTAAAACAGTGTGTGGGCAACACAAATGTCTCATTCAATCCTTAAGATTGCTTTTGTTTTCAAATCCTAAAGTCATGTCAGGTTTTCTGCAAGAGAGAAGTTATGGCAAGAAATATTTAAGTGTCATCGGCACAAAGGATGTGAGTCCTTAAAGCCAGCTTTGGGGGCGGGAGGGGTGGGATCCGAGACCAGGGGAGAGGGGGAGGGTGTGCTGAGGGGAGACCCGGGTGAAGCTGCCGCGGACAGAATTTCCCATCAGAGTGCAGAAGCCGTGACAGAGTGACTACCTTCTCTGGCTGCCTGCATTCCCTTGAACGCCAGCGATGCGGGAATGTCACAGTTGTGGGGGGAAAGTGGGGTGCCGCTGGCATGTTGCCACCCATGTCCAGCCACATAACCGGAAGGAGCGGCGCTGTAGGTCATGTAAGGCGACACTTGGGCCGGGGTCGGATAAGGAGCCATGCTGGACGCTGACACAAAACTGCTTACAGCTGGTAGACCATTTGGTGCCTAAGAGTAGGAAGAGAGAAGAGGTGAAAATAATTACATTGTAGTAGTTGACATTTCAGGGGTTGGAAGAAAGAGGCAGAATGTAAGTTCCTCAAGTAGAAGCAATATTCTGACTCTAATTTCTGATTTTTTTAAATCTGATCTTTATATTCTAAATGCATTCACAGTCTTGCTGCTTAAACAAAAGGCCCAAAAAACAAGATATTATTCTTTCCACAAAGGCTTTGAGGAGGCTACAACAAGAAAATTCATAGTACTCGCTTTGCTATTTGGAATTATAGGAAGGAAATACAGGGTGAGGAAAGAATTAATGGTGATTAAATACTCTCAGAAGCTGTTCAGCTATACGGATGCCTTTGTCAACCTTCCCCGTACTTGGGTTTTGTTTGGCTCTTTTGTTGAAGCATTTGTGAAGGGCCTGGTTGGCGTAGCTTTCATTTCCAGTAAAGAAGGGCACGGAGTGTAGGCTGTCACTCCAGACTCTCAAAATGAGCACAACCTTTGTTAAATAAAACATGGGCCGTATTTTAAAAGGTCATGTTGAAAATGCCTGTTGGACAAAGGACATGCAAAATCAGGCAGTTGTCTTATAAGAGTTCTTAAATGAAGATTGGGGATATTTTTTTCCAGAGCTATTTTATCAACAAGAAAACTGTCTATTGGAATATAAAAGAACTGCATATGTGTGGTTTTGAAATTGGAATATTGGTTTGCAAAGTTTTGGGGTCCTGTGATGAGTTTTTAAAAGCCACATTGGTAAGTCTCTTGAAAGGAATTTAAATGTAAAATCCTAGTTTGCAAACAAAATGCAGCCCAGGCAAGGAGCTCTGTCTAGAAACCAGTGTTCTCTTGGCATCCAATAAGTTACTGTTAGTATTGTTACTATTAACAATAAAAACACCCCAATTTCCTATCCTGATTCTGGCATGACCACTTGGTATCTCAAGTAACTTTTCCCCCCCCTCAATTTCTACATTATTTAGAAATAAAGAGTAAACTTGTTTCCTGGCAGAGATGTGAATGAATTCATACATCAACATATTTCCTAATGAAAGTAAATGTATAATATAATTACTAGTAGTAAAACCGATTCAATCCTTAGAGGTAAGAAAAGAGCAGACTTGTGTTAGATACTTTTTCTAATTCAATTACAACATAGAAATTGTTTCCTAATTCATTTGATTGTTATTTTCACTTCCACATCTATGACAATGCAATGGTGGGCTCTCAAAAATGATTTTCTCCATTTAGAGTAATACATGGAATAGAATAAACACATGGGTATGATTTAACACTGCTCATGGATTTCTGACAAGAATAAAAGTAGAGGGGTTAACCTTGTGTACTTGGTCTGTTAGAACACACAGATCCTGTTCTGTTTGTCAAAGTGCCTGTTCTTTGAAAAATGAGGAAGGGGAAAGGAAACTAAGGTTTCTTGAATATGCCCTATGTCCCAGGCACCAAGAAATATCCAACATCGTTTATGGAATAATGAAGATTGGTGAATTGTAACTCATTATAAACTACTGGGTTTATAATAATGGCAAGATAATATATATTATTGTGATTACAACACAATATTACTTTAATTTGATTTCAATTGAAATTAAAATGTATTTCAAGGGTCCTATAGGATGGTGCTCTATTTTTAACAAAGAAATCATTGCACATCACTTTAAAATATAAACGAAATCCTTATCCTCTTTTTATACACAAGAATGTAGATTAAGGAATTTAGCCATTTACCCTGGGCCAATTGGCAAATCAATGGTCATATGTTAAAAGAAGTTATCACCCCTGCCTGACACAGGATCCTCTGTAGCAAATCTTTTCCTGCTTCGCCAGGACATTTAAAGAACAAACACAATTTAATCTCAAACTAGAGCATCTTTTGATATAACATCTTGTAAAAGATTCTTTCTTCTTCTAGAACCCTATTTTCATTGTTAGACCCTCATTCTGTTTCTTAGCTTCTGAAAAAAAACAAAACAAAACAATTTCCCCCTTTCTGAGGATGGCTTATCAGAGAATGGTTCAAAGGAGACTCACTCTAAGGCTCTCAGCAGATGAGTATGAAGATAGCTATCAAATTGTAGAAGAAATCTAGCATTGCATAGAGATTATAGTTCCAATCATGTTCATGTAGGATTTTCCCAATAACCCATGAGCAATTAGTTTTGAAAGGAATCATTCTGATCCAGTTATAGAAAGGTATTTGCATTTGTATTAGCCTCTTCCATTCTAGATTAATTTTTTATCCTGTTTACCATGTCAAGATCATAAAATAAGGTTAAAATTACTTTTAAAACAGTGAAAACCTTTGCTCAACATTTTACAAGTACATAAGGCTAAACTACTTAATGTTATACATGACAGAAACAGTGCTCTAGTTAGCCAAAAAATGTGTTGATAAATTTTATTTTTCATGACAGCCAAATTTTTTCTACCCATTCTTTTTTCTTTGCATTTTTTCTATCATCCAGAATTATAGTTATCTCTGAAACACTTGCTTCACCATCTTCCCTTTACATCCTTGCCCTTAGAGCCATTGCTCTGTGATGTGTCCCCTTTATTTGGAGGCTCTTCAGCTGTTCTCTTGCAATGTCTACCATCCCCTTAGGTAGACCCATTTCTTTTTTCCCAGAAACATCCCTCCTGAGAAATCAGGCTGGAGTGGACTCTCATCTCAGATAATGCTCCTAGGATTTAGGGGAGGAAGAACACTGGATTTAGGCCTTTGCTACCTTCAGGTGCCTTACTTATTCTGTGACTACATTTGTTTGTTGGGCATAAAGTAAACACTACTAATTTGTTCCATATTTGTCCAATTTCTCATACTTAATAACACAAATTTGGTGACTTAAGTATTTCAAAGTTTTCTAAAATCCACAACATATTTAGTATCATTTTAGTGATGCAGTCCCTCTGTACTGCAGAAAGGATGAATAAGGGAAGCTCAGGGAGGTTTGATCTCCTCGTCTTGTTAGAAAAAAGGCAAGAGGAGGCTAAAGTGAGAAAGTAGGCGATGGGCACTGAGGAGGGCACTTGTTGGGATGAGCACTGGGTGCTGCATGGAAACCAAGTTGTCAATAAATTATATTTTAAAAAAATTTTTAAAGTGTTTGTTTAAGAGAAAAGAAGAAAAAAAACAAATCTTTAAACAGTATAAAAATAGCTCTTTGCTTTCCCTCAGGTTAAATTATGACCCAGATTTGGGGTGAAAAAGTTTTGTCTCAACTTTCCTTCTCACTTGTAAAGTTCAGATTTAGAAATTTAGAAAAAGCAGCATAAACAAGAGATGACAAACACACTTTAAAATGTGCCTGCCACCTTTACTATTCATTCTAGTGACTCAATAAACACATCAATTTTCTCATATTAATTCTGAAATATGATGTTGGCAAAAGATATAAATCTCTACTGGGTAAAGTAATTGTTATTTATGAAGCAATCACTGAATGAGTAAAATTTTCCACCACAAAGGAAAACAACTACAGGTAGCATTGATGTTTGTTTATTCTTTCCAGTAAAAGAGTACATGACTTAAACTTCCCAAATCTGTTTAATGTTTTCAGTGAAGGGCATGTAATTAATCTGAAAAGCTAGTTAGGCTGAGTAGAGACTACCAAATGTACACCATAAATATAGTGGGAGCAAACATGCTAAATTACTCTATTTAATTGGATTGTAAATATGATTTATAAATCAACCAACATATGGAATCCCCAGAGAAGAGTAAACAAATTTTCCAAATGAAACCCCAGCAATGGGCATGTAATGGAAATCCCATTTTTGAAAATGACTTTACCTAAAGATTCCATAAATAAGACCTCAATCCATCAACTGCTTTTTTATGTGGATCTTCCATAAAAGCCATGAGAATCCTTTCCTCTAAAGAACTATACAAGGATCTCCCTGAAGCAAATGATGATCTTCCACCTAATTTTGACAAGGAGATTTACTAATACATAGTAAAATAGACCAAACAGCATACCCTAGAAAAAGTTGAATGTTTGTTGAATGTTTTTAGGAAAAAAAAAAAAACAAAACAAAACAAAACAGATTCTATCTCACTGGTATTAAGGAAAATAGTCTAGGGGGAAAAAAACATAAAATACAATGTCTAGTTAAGATTTGAATGAAAAAAATGAGTTTTCATTTTACTTGTTCTAAAATTTTAGAAACAGATTTGCCATTTCTTAAAAACATGCTTTTAAATTAGTATATTGAGAAGCTATATTGGCAGAGAGCTAGACTATAAATAGTTTGAGAACAGGGCTTGCCTCAATCATCTCATATCCTCATAAAATGGGCCATATCATAGGTGTTTCATAACCATTTGTATATCTTAGTGCAGCCTTTTGATACTCTTGCTTTAAAAAATAAAAAGTCACTTTTGATCACAGAACAAGCATTATACATTAAGTAAGCAAAATGAATAAAGCTGTTGAAAAAAGTAAATAAAAGTTCTAATCTAGCCATTTCATTATTTGATTTATGGTTGTTCCATTTATCCACACACCACCACCCCCACCCCCCCCCCGAAAATGGAAATGCATTAAGATCCAAACGCTTTTGACCATGGCGGGAGGAGGGAGTGGGGGGAGGGGGGAGACTGGTATGACAACTGTCTGGCAATTAGAAGTGATAGACAGTAGTCTTCACATTCTGAGAATTGTCTACTCAACATTTTCTCCCTTGAAGAAAATGCAAACAGCAGCGCCCAATCCTCTATCCACAATCTTTCATCTACTCATCAGTTCTACCTGGTCCTCCCCTTATTATAAAATGAGTTTACTTTGGCTTTATAGTAAAGTAGATTTAGCCACAAATAGAGATGTGCTTCACCTAGAATTTCAGCCTCCATAACATAAGCAAGAAAAAGTTTCAGATCTGAAAATAAACAAGATTTTCTTGCTCTTCTTGGTGTAATCTTTGTTTGACTGTTGTTCTACCGTTCTTAATTCATTATGCAATGACCTAGTAAAACAAATCTGATAAAATGAAATGATGGTTGTAAATATGGTTTCAACATTCATCCAAAAAGATCTTAATTATGCTTAGTTATCACATTGCAGATCTAAATGTCTCTAGGTAATGGAAAGCTGCTATTTAAAATTTTTCCCTAAATTTTATATTTCCAAAATATTAAAATTAAGGTAGACATGAAAAAAATTTAAGTTATTTTTTTTTGTATTTTATATGACACATTTTACTGCTACATCATTAATCTTGTTTTAAGACACTAATAGTTAAAAGCTACCCAGGTTGAGGAATGTTTTCCATAATAGACAACATCATGAATTTCAAACACTTTCTACTGGCATTTGCCTACATTTTGATTCTCTGCAAAATTATAAATTACTTAACATAAAATTAACTATTTCATATGTTGAAAAATCTCGTGCAACTTCATTTATATTTTCATGAGAACAGTATGTCTACAAGGACAACCGGTGTTTAAAATAATGTACTAGAAAGTTATATTCAGGATTCTGAAATACTATATTTCTAATACAATATACAAATTAATGCTTCGTAAGAATTTCAGATTAATTTATGTTTCCAAATCCAATCATTTTCACAGCTTGTTTAACTCTTAGCTTTTTCAGTTCAAGTATCTAAGGATTTTTCCTCATTCCTGACATCTCAATTTGTAGCTAACGTTATATTAATCTTGCTGTCTGAGTTAACCTACACTAACCAAAACTGAAGATACGCAAAGCTTATAAATCTAACATTCAGATTACTTCAGTTAGAGTACCAGATATACAACATATTTTTTTCTGAGAAAGTATGCCCAATTGTAGAAAATTTTTCAAGAACTATACAACTATTTATAAACTGTTTAAATAAAATGCATTAATTCACTAAGTACCATATAAAAGGGTAGATATATTCCAAAGCCCCCCCTCCCCTTTTTTTGCCATGCAACTGCATTCAGTAAAGGTTTTCTGTTTTAACAGAAGAGAACCAGCCATTAGGAACCAGAGAACATTGTTGCCTTTCAGAATTAGAGATTAAAGATTTCTAGCCCAATATTAAATGCAGGTGAAAAAAGCCAAAACAAATAAATATTTTTTCTTCTATCCTCAAGGGTAGACAATAAGGACTTCTAAATAGTAATATAAAGTATTGACTTCATCTTAATGAGTAAGACAAGTTTGAGTACTCTAAATTAGTGGTTTAAAAACAAAAGATAGGTGTGTATATAGCTGAAATGTGCATAAGGTTCTAATTACTAGCGATCAGGCATCCTTTTTTGTAGTTTAAGCTGGAAATAGAAACTCTAGATTACGGTAATCACTAGTACCTACAATCAGTTGTCAATTCAGTCCCTTTAGTAATTTTACAGGTGTCTTCTGGGAAAAGACTATGCTCTAAATCCTATGATTCTGAATTCTCAATTTCCTCCTTTATGTACTAAAATGAAACTTGAATCATATAATATTGCACTATTTAATAAAAATTATAAGTGCCCTGAAAGTATTATGTGCATAATTTTTGAGAATTTTTTGCCAAAAACTTTCAAATTTTGTTCATTATACAAATAGAAAAATGTTACCTGAGTTTACATTTTGGTTTTTAAAATATACTTATGCTGATAACATTTTGAAAAATAACTTAAAAATAAAGCTGCTCTTTGAATATTGGTGAGGGAAATGCATACACACACACACACACACACACACACACACACAACACACCTTACCGTTGCTTTTTTGTTTATGAGCAAGTATTATAGAATTTTACCCTCCAGGAAATCAATGTCCAAGTTCCAAAACTGTTCACAAAATGACACAGCCTAAATTTCTCTACCTACTTAGCACACCTTCATCATTAAGCACTATTTTGATCATTATAATAACCACTGATTTAATTGTACTTAGAAACTTCTGAAGTTTTGAAATTTTACATCAACTGAATTATATTACCACATGATAATACAGAAGATTAGCATCCTGCAATTAAGAAGTTTCCAAATTTAAGTTTGATATAAATGTCCTTTTCTTCTGGAAAAAAATTGAACTTGTTCTCTTAGGTACTTCGAACAATGCTTATTCAGCCATTTATGTCTTTAATTTACTTGCTTTTATAAATATCATAATTCAGTAATAATCAGCGTATAAAATGTAATCAACTTTCATGTTCAGAATATACAGATTTTTTGAATCAGTTCTATTTTTATTTTAAAGTGGTCTGTTCGAAGTATGTGTGTAAATTAACCATTTCTAAATGAGTATAAACACTAGATCTATATAATTCAAGGGAGGAAAAAATGAAATAATCAAAGATTATTTTCGACTCTATACTATACTCTATACTCTATTTTTCGACTCTATACTTCACGATGTTATTCCAACAAATGATGACCTAATAAAAACTACTGAGCACCTATTAAACGCGAGCTACTATGCTGGATGCTTTAAATACACTCCTTCTATTGTTTGTAACAACACGCCTTGACACTTTTTGACCATGAACTCTCCAAAGTATATGCTCACACACCCCCCACCCCTCAAAATCGCTTGTTTTTGGAAGACCATCTCTAAACCGCCATGTATAACCACTGGTAACTTTTAATGGAGGTTTACTGTGCGCCTTACGACTGCATTATCTCATTGAATCTTCTCAACATCTCTTGAGGTTGGGACTATTATTTCCCCGTTTTACAGATGAAAAAAAATGGAGGCGCTAAAATTACTTGCTTAAGTGGCGGTGGTGCCAGAAGATCGGAGCTCCTAACCGCTGTACCTACTGCATCTTCTTTATGATAAGGAGCTTTTTAAAAAGAAAACGACAAATTTTCGTATAATTTCTCCATGACATTCTTTACAGTAGAAACAGATACGGGAAAGGGACCCTTTCTTTGCTATTTTCGAGGATCTTTGTCACGGGAGAACTAATACGTATATGAGTCTCTTTTAACAAAACAGGGAGCGAAAAGGAAGTGGAAATGGCGTTTGAGAAAATGAGAATTAGGATTTTTTTTTTCTTCGCAAGTGAATAAAAGCAACAAGTTACATATCACATAAAACGCTGCTTTTGGACAGCTAAAACATTAGGAGTTTTAGGACTTCAAAATAATAAAACGAAAACTGGGTATTTGGGGGCTTCGGAACTGGAGTTTGGCGTTAAGAACCTTGCAAATCTACCCAGACCCGCTCAATGAAACCTTAAGCTGCTTTAAGGTCCGTGTTTGTTTGTTTGTTTGCTTGCTTTTCGGGGCTTTGAACTCCTGACTCCAACTTGGTGATGAGTTTAGACTCAAACCTCTAGGGCGTCAGTGGTGGTGGTTGCTTAATTTTTTCCGGGTGGGGGAGGGGGGCGGGAGAACACGAGTGTTTTAATTTTTCTTTTTGCAGAGTCGGGGGAGGGACAGAGGGAAAGAAAAATTAAACGGTCCACAGCCAGTCCGTATAATTTGAGGTTTTCTCACAAACCTCCCTTGGGAGATTACAACGTGACCCTTAATCTGGAAATGGTAACTTTATTAGGTTTATCTGGTTGCCCTCTCCAAACGATCACAGGGCAGGCTACGCCGGCGTGTTTGCAGGGAGCCGCTGTACGAGACACGCGCGAGCGTGGGGACCCCGCAGCCCACCAGCCCGCAGGCCCCGACCCCCGGCGTGCGCTTCGCGGGCGTTGCAGGCAGCCCGCGCCGGCGCCGCTCTCCCGGCCCCTCGGAAGCGCCTTCCTTGGGTTACTATTCCCAGTGCGAGCAGCAGATTGGGCTTCGGGGGCCGCGCCTGCAGAGGCCAAACAGGCCTGGAGGCGCTTCCACCGCCCCAGGCCCTCGGGCCCGCGGCGGGGGGTCGTGGCTCAACTCCGCCCCGCAAGGTCCAGGCCTCCGTCCCGCCTCACCCAACCGTGACGGCCGGTCGGCCCGGGCTTGCCCTCGGTCGAGGCCCAGAAAGAAGTGGGTCCTGCGTCGCCCAAACCCCCGCGGCCACCGCGGCCCACCCGGCGGGGCCCTCGCCTTCTCACCTGACCGTACTTGGCTTCCTGCTCCAGAGCTCCCTTCTCCAGCCCGTTCACCGCGTGGGGGGCGGCGGCGGCGAAGTTGTTACGGCCCAGGCTGCTCCACTCCTCCACCTTGGGGCTGTGGTAGGGGGAGCTGTCGCTCACTCCTGGGGAGGACGAGAAGGCGTCAAGCTGGGGCTCCAACCCGCGCACCCCGGCCTGAGACGCGACCCGCGAGCTCCAGGGCTCCGACCCCTGCCCTCGGCCTCCCGGGGGCGCTGGTCCCAGGCGCAGCCTCGCCGGCTTTCAGCCCAGGGCCCCGCGACGCTGGCTCGCTCAGAGTAGGCCTCTCCGAGCTCTTTCACCGAGGCCTGCGGGAAGGTTTCTTTTTCTCCCTTTTTCAAAAGCCTTTGATTTTCTCCTCCCCCCGCCCTGCTCGCTCCCCTGAGGAATCGAATGGAAAGAACCTGGGAGTTTTCCCAAATTAGGGAAAGAACACGTGAAGCTGTTCATCCCAATCGTAACCCAGGGTTGACTCGGGATTGACGAACACTGGGACTGGCGCAGACTGAAAAGGGAGAGAGGAGCGTCCTTGGCCTAACCGTCCTTGGCCTGTGCTCCTGCTCAGAGACATCTAGAAAAATGCTCACTGTGCTGTGGGGATCTAGTACTTAGGTGGATAGATGAGACAAAAGACCTGTAAAGTCCTTTGCAAGCAAATAACTACGTGATGGCCACAATGCACATGCAAAATATACATGCATAGTTTCTGTCTTGTGTGTGCCTAACTTGTGTGTGACTACCCTTGATGCTCTATGTCTACACGTTAAATATGTGAGGTTATGTGCATATGACTCAGAAAATAAATATTACAATTACCCCTGTAAATGCCACCAGTGACAGTGGTAAGGTTATAGAGAGAGGGTGGGTTTTTTTTTAATGAAATAAAAAGTTAAGAAAATGAAGGTAGAATTAAGTATTTTGAAAGGAGTAAAACCATCAGTTATCCTTTATGTTCTTAATAGAGAAACAAAGAAAATTATACACTGTAAAATGATTACCACAATACCTAAAGGTGTGCCTATTAAACCACTGCCATCTTTGAATGGCCAACTGCAGTTTTAAAGAAGAGATATTTGAAGACTATGAGCAATGTGTTTTTGTCTTTGGGACCTATGGGTGGAGGACTGAAGTTTGATAAAGCCGCTACAACTTGATTTTAAATACTTCCATCTGACACAGTGCTTTGAAGGAGCAATCATTTTGTAGAAGTGATCACTTATAGAAATAATCATCTTATGTTCATGGATTTGTCAGAAAACATGTTTAAAGCTGGCATCCAGAATCAACATCTAGAACGAACAGTTGCTCCTCTCCATATACTCTATTACTTTTCCAACTGATATTTGGTCTGATTGTAGGATCCCTGGGGAAGAACAGTTGTCTTTTCAAATCTGTCAGTCTTTTTTTTTTTTTTTTAACTATTCCTCCTCCTTTCCAAAGGATTAGATTGTGTTCCAATTTGCACCAGGAAACCGTGTTTTGGCGCAGAACTGCCAGTCTCTCTTTGCCTTCCCAGACAAAAGGCAATCGGTGGGCACAAGCCTGAAGTTATCTTAAGAAATTGAGATCCCCCTGTGAGCCCCCATTTCTGCTGATCTCACACTTTCCCATGAACAGGAGCTTCCTTTAAATGTCACTGAGGTCAGTTTATCCTATAAATCAAGGGCAAACTCTCTCCAACTAAAGCTCCAACCAGCCCCAAATAAGACAAAACTGAGCTCTTTAGAAGGATCTTGTAAATTGACAGTCAGAAAACAAGAATATGAGAAATCAGGCTCTGCTTTAATTACTTAAAAAGATAATTGTGCCAATGTGGTGACAACAGAGAAAGACAGGAAATAATTAAAGGAACTATCCCCCCCCCATCCTATTTAATTTTTCTTCTGTGCTTTTTAAACTTTTGGCCAACAAATTTAAAAGGTAGGCTCTTATCTCTGTATTATTTTAATTCTGCATCTAGGACATTTTGACTTTTTACCCCTACCAAGAAAGAAGCTAATGCTGGTTTTTCTTGTTGTTGTTGTATTGTTTTGTTTAACTATGAAGTAAAAGAAAACAAACTCTGGTCTGCAGAAGCCTACTGAGCTGGGGGGGGGGGGTGCTCGGGGAATCCTTCTTACCAACCAGAAAAGACACTGGGGACACCACAAGGTCAAGGGTGAGAAAGGAAGAGAACAGCGGGGTGGCACCGTTGAAAACGTGCAAGTACTAGATATCCACTGGCATTTCCCGGGACCAGGAGACACTAAAGAGAAGCCGCAGGCGTGGGGAAAGGGGGAAAGAAGAGAGGACAAGATGGAATCACCACGCATTTTGTCTCCATCACAACGGTGGTTGGTGCTACTTCCTAAGATACAAATAGTGAAGTCTGTTAAGGTAAAGGCCAGGGTGGGGGGCTCTTGGAAAAAAAGGGAGAGAGAGAAATAAAGCAGAAAATTAGTCCCAGAATGAGCAATGCAGTAACATGAAGTTACTAGTAGTAACTTCGGGACCTCAGTTTCCGAGGAAAATGAAGTGAAGCATAAGAATGAAACCAATTAGGTGACATTTGAACTTCCTGCCTGAGCAAATTTGGCCTGATTGCCAGAATCCAAGAATACTGCAATTTCCACAGGGTGCCCAACTCCTCGCGGCCGCATCTGATCCCCAAACAAGCTGCCCGCAGCGGTGTCTGCAACCGGCAGCCCCACGCCCGCTCAATCCTCCCGGGCTGAGCCCCCAGTCCAACCCGGGCCACGCTCTCCAAGTGAGCGAGCGGGTCTGAGGCAGCAGCGGCGAGAGAGGCGGGGGAGGGTGGAAAATGCGAACCATGTGTTGGGGATGGGGGGATGTTATGGGTCTGGTAGTTTGAGATGAGGCAGGAGACTGTGTGTGGCAAGGAAACGGAGGGCATGAATTTCAAGTTAATGAGATCAGGACACCCCCCTGGGAGGACTCCATAGTTTCGAAAGGAAAAAGCCTCAGGTGGTGGGATAGACGCGGGCTCGGAGGCCGCAGATACCGAGACACCAGCGAGGGTGTAGAGGAAGACTCTGCAACGTCCACACATCCGGCCCGTGAGCCCTTACCTTGGTCGGTGATGGAGCGAATGCCCAGGATATCGGTGACGGAATGGGAGGAGGGCCAGGTACGGGGCATGGCCACCGAGCCGGGGATGGCTGGCACCCCGGGCGGCGTGGGCACCTTAGCTGCGGCCGCCGTGATGGGGCTGGGGTACGAGTAGATGTGGTTATAGGGCAGAGCCGGCTGCGGCGCCGGCTGGTGCTGCTTGTAGGAGTCGTAATGACCCTGTTGAGCCAAGTTGCCGATCTTGTTGCGCAGGATGCGGCTGATGGAGCTCACCGAGGGCACGTTGTACTTGTCGCACACGCCGTCAGCCAGCAGGCGGTCCCGGATTTCCCAGGCAAAGATGCCAGGGTCCCTTTGCTTGTAGGTCCGGATGTGTTTCACCACGGTGGGGGTGGTAACTCGGGGTTTGCTGCCCCCAATGGCTCCTGGCAAGATCGAGCCTGTCTCGTTGTAGCGCGCCAGAATCTTGCTGACGCAGCCGTGCGAGACCCGTAGCTGGCGGCTGATGTCACACGGTCTGATGCCCAGTTGGGCCAGTTCCACGATACGAAGCCGGATGGCGTTGGGCAGCGGCCTCCCGTTCACGAATACTCCTCCCAGCTGGTTCACCTCCCCAAAGGCTGGCTCTGCAAAACGAACACACGGCGCGCGGGGACACGCACCGGGAGTTTGGGACAGCCGTTTACCACTCGGCCTCCGCCCGCATAAGAAGGCAGGGCGGATGCACCCACCCCGGACTAGGGACCTGGGCTTTTCCCAAACCCTATTGTCCCCGAGTCTCACCCAGTGGCCCCAAACCACTAAGGTCGAGTGGGACCCCCCCCCCCCATTCCGGTGGTGCCTGCGGCCACTACAAGCAAACAAAGTGGTGGGACACAGGGCCCCTCCAAGTGTTCAAAAGTCTCCGAAGCGGGCAAGGAGATGGGTCTTGACGCCTGCAACAGGCTCCTTCTCGCCTTCTCGGCGCTAAAGTCTTTGGGCCGCTACCCCTTGAGCCCCAGCGCCCCGCCTGGAGACCCGCGCGATTAGACAAGGTCTAGAAGAAACTACAGTTTGTTTGTTTTTTTTCCCCTCACGTTCTGAGTGTGTGAGTCTACGTGAAACAAAACTTGGTCCTCCACTAAGACTGCGGAGCTTGCTGATGCCACCGCTCCCTTCTTTTAAAATCAGAAAATGGCATCAACAGCAACCCAGTAGCCAGCGTTCAGACTGAACTGCTGTGCGCCCTGACCCTTAGCGTGTTCCTAACAACTTGTAGAAACACGAGCAAAGTCAATAAGAAGAGTGTGAACGCTCAGTGGTGCGCGCCCTCGCTCTCCCTCCCTCCCTCCCTCACCCTGTGGTTCCCTCCCTCCCTTCCCGGCTCTGACAGCGTCCCCCGCCGCCACTCACCCATTGCTCCGAGCAGTACACCAACGGGGCCCCAGTTCCGCACTCCCAAAAAGTAACTTTTCGCACAGCCTCAGTGACCCGGCTCGTCGCTGCCCCGGGCCGCCGGTGCCTCCGCTTCTTCCCGGGAGGAGGCGGCGAGAGTGCAAAAGGAAGGAGTAAAAGGAAGTCTGTGCCCCGATGAAAGAGGCTAGAGTTCTGCATTTCAATCTAAGCAGCAACGTGGGCTGGCCTGAGCTGGGCCGGGCGGCTCCGTCAATCACTCACCAGGGACACGCCCTCAAAGAGGAGGGTCCGAGGGCAAGCTGCGTGGTGATTGGTGCGGCCAGCTGAGCGACAGTGCAGTCCGGGAAAGTCCTTCCGCTGTGTCTTTCAAGCTTGCTCTGCACCTGGGTGACTAAATACAATGAAAATGGGAGTTTGACACCTTCCCAGGAGCAGCGCAAACAGACAACACAATCGGGCTGATAAAAATGCTGAATAAGCAAATGAAAGCGTTTGGTCTGAATTTGAGAGACTCGAAGGGAGAAGGGGTTGAAGAGACTTCTAGGAGGGGAGGAGGGACAGATGCCTCAGAATTGAAGTTAAAACTCCAGGTGGGAGGTGGGGGGGGGCCACCGTTACGAGGGGCAGCGGTTCTTAGAATTGCCCGTCATGCGGGCCTCCAGGGGCTGTCTGGAGAAGAACCTATTACCGGCAGGGGCTACCTCACTCCAGCCTATGCCAGGTGGCGAGAGCACAGGTGTGAGATGGTAGGCCCCTTGGAAAGACCAGGAGGTTTAGGAGAGACCGAGCCGGAGATGGGGGCCACTGCGCCCGCCAGGCGGAGACCCTTCTTCTGTCTCCGTGACTAGCCTCCTAACGCAGCCTCTGATGGGTTCATCCAGAAGCGCGGGGCCAAACCGTAGCCACACAGGCTCCAGTCCCTGGCCGTGCGCGGTGCGCCGAGAACTTACGCACAAGGGGTCGACGATTGCCTGTGCGAGGGGCACTCTCCTTGGAGGCCAGCACACCACAGAGCTCAGCCGCGATACTGGTCTGCTGGTACCTGATGCCAAGGTCTGCTGGCATCCCCCCACCAGTGAAAGGTTTAATCAAAAAGACTCGGTCCCAAGAAAGTTGAACACTGAGACTGCACATACAAGTAATCCCCCGGTCTTCTGTTTAGTTACCAGAGGCCCTGCGGGGCAGCCTACTTCTGAATTTTCACTTTCGATCACTCTAAGTCTAAAGAGTACAGTACTCTTGTTGGCGGCCAAAGCTGATCACATTTTGAGTATGGGTTATGGGGAATGCTAGTCAAAATTAAAAGCAAGACGGGGAACATCTTTAATGAACTTGGGTGTTTGTACTGCTTCTGGTCGAGGATACTGCTACTGCTACTTGACAGTCAAAACGCTACTTCTCGTGCACACAGGACTCGTACTGATCTTCCCACAATCCCGAGGGATGTGTGTGGCTCTGGTCTACAAACAGGGAAGCTGACTGGGCCCAGATTCCGGACCAGTAAGTGACCAGAAGCCAGAAAAGCGAATGATCATCTGTGCTTTTTGAAACGGAGAGCCATCTCCAGATCCTCAAGCTTCTGTTGTTGGGGCCGCAGTCTAACTTCAAATTTACAGGTAAGGAAGACTTGGAAGATTAAAAAAAAAAAAAAGATGAATTCAAACACCCTTAATTCCTTATGCTTGATTCCTGTGAAAAGTCTCACAACTAGAACATGTCTGCCTTTTTTGTTTGTTTCAATTGTTAAAAATTTCTCGCAATTTGACTTGATAGCGGTTTCACCTTCGTCTGACCCTCACTACTTGTTGCTTGGCACTGCCTGGTATCTTACCCCGCAGAGGTGCTTTGGGAATCGAAGATTTTTAATGCAGCAATTCCATCTCGGGGGTTGGGTGCAAATTAGTTGAGACTGAGATATCACAGAGGAGCTTAGGACTGAGGTTTGTGAGAAAGATTGAACATCCTGGGCTTCTGGATCACGAAGCTCCCTGACCCCTCCCCCCCCACACACACACACAAACACGCACAGTGACTAGCTCTACCTCTTGCTCAGACTCCACACCGCTCGTGCGCTCCCAGTGAGCGCCTCGCTGACTTTGCTGGTCTGCGGTGTCGGTAATGGGCTATTCCACCTTCCGGCTGGCAAGACCCAGTGCCGGGATGTGGGTCTATGCGCTCTTAGAGGGTTATAGTGGTTCTACAGCACCAACCCAGAGTGATTCTGAGATTCTCATTGTTTAGAGCTCTGGCTAGGTGTACCTAACACACAAATCCCTCTCGTTCATCTCTAAACTCCTTCAGCTACCTCACATATCCTGCGCTCCCAAATAGGTCTGTCACTCTCTCTCTCCATTTCCACCTGTTGGGACTTGGCCGTGGCAGGGCATGATCATTGTGGCGCAGCCTCTGCTGGGGCTCCTCGGAGCGCGGCAGGCCCTCATCACGCCGGCGAGTTCGGGTGTTCCGTGCTCTCAGCCCAGGACATTCTGAAGAGCTGGCGAACATCTTCGGTGTTTAGGGACACTAAGAAGAATCTGCGGCAAACTGAGGCCCCAACTTCGGGGGCAAAAGGAATCAAAGCTTCAGGGGAGAGACAGGTGAAGGATCCTAGAGGAAGGGACTGATTTTAAATCCTCTTGGGGACGCACAATGAGTGCTGCGGTCAGGTAGCCGGCAAATCGAAGACCCCCAACGAAAGAGAGACGAGTGACCTGAAGAAGGGAAAGAGGGCTAGAGGGCGGGCCGGCAGGAGAGAGAGAAACATTAAGGGCCAGTAAGCCTCGACGGTGGTTCTAAAGATGAGGACTTTGAGAAAGAGCAAGGGGCAGATGGGGTCATTGCTCCCTGGTAACTGCCGGCTCTGGACCCAGAAGATTACACAGAGATCGGAAGAATATCTACTAAAAGAATTTTTACTGAGAGACCAAAACCAAAATACAACCAGTTAAGGGCTGCAGCTGATACAGGCCGGTGAAAAGCCAAAAGCCCTTCCAGGGTGCTGTCGAGGCCTCCTCCGAGGGGCTACCCGTCCTCTGGGTAAATATTTACTCTGTGGGAGACTGGAAGCTAGCCGGGGAGGGTGGGAAGGAGAGGACTACACGCAGCGGGGAGAATCCCTATGCCCGGCACCGGCGGGGACAGACGTGTACACCCGCCAGAGGGGAGGGAGCCAGGGCCCCGGACTCCAGGGGCAGCTCGCGCCCCCCTCCCCACCACCCCACCCCCGCCCCCCGGGCACGCGGCTGGGGGAACTTTAGCCCTTTAGCCCGCAGCGCGTCTCTTAGGCTGGACCTCTGCCCTGCCACTTCGGGCCCAGGCCAGATGCTGTAAAGTCTTCATAAATCTGTCAGCGGTCCCAGTGCCGCGGACGGTAACCTGTGGTGCCCCCCTCTCGGCACAGGCCGGGTCTGAGGAGAGACGACGAGAAGGAACAGGAATCTGGCTCTATCCGAAGCCGCCCTCGAGCAGCCTGGTAGATGGCGCCCGCGGGGGCGACTGCCGCGGCGGGACCCCGGCGCTACAAGCTGCTGAGGAAGGGGAACTCTTCCCTCGCTCTGCAACCCTGACCAACACCCTGGGCTGCTTCCCGGAGTCCGCGGGTCAGCTAGGGCTGCGGCTGGGGGATAGAATGAGAGATGGGCGTGTGTACGCGCAGGAGAGGGGTCCGGCTGTTCTCAGTAGCACTCGTGAAGAGCAGGGTTGACAGAGAAGAATATTAAGGGGCAGATGCCTCCGACCTGCCTTCCTCCTGGGGTCAGGAGCCAGGGCAGGCACAGCCGACCGTGCCCACTTCTCGCCCTACCCAGGGAGCTCCGAGGGATGGAGAGGAGGCAGAGTCTGAGCTCCAGGACGGGTTTCCAGAGCACAGTCACGTCTTCCAGCCTTGTGAGGAGGGAAGGAGGTAGAAACAAGATCTCGCCCCCGGTTCTCCCAAAGGAGCGCTCTTGCAGGGTAAGTAAAAGAGCGCGGCGGAGAGCGGAAAAAGAGGCCGGACTTCGGTCCTCGCCACACTGCGCTGCTAACGCCTGGGCCACGGGTTCCAACCCCGACCTGCCCACTGCTCTGTCCCGGCCACACGGGGTCAGCTGCAGCTCCTCCGCCCCCTCGACCTCCCCGCGCCTGCTGCGGCACGTGGCAGCCGGAAGCGCACCCCGTGCCTAAGGCGAGGGAGGGTCCATGCTGCGCTGCGGGCCAGGCGGGATCTGCGCGTGAAGCAGCGGGCGGGGTCGCCAGAGGTGGCCACAGCGGAAATTTCTGGGGTGAAGGAGAGACAGACCGCCAGGGCCCTCAGCCCCAGCCGGGGACCCGGGTTGGGGTGTGGAGGTGCCCACACACTGACCTGCAGGCCTGGACTTAACCAGGCTGCGGACGCCGCGGGACGTACCAGCCCAAGTGGAGGTGGGGCGACGGGGGGGGGGGGTGTGCGGCCCCCAGAAGGAGCCCAGAAGATTCTCCGAGAATCGCCAAAGCCTCCCTGCCGCCTCTCCGCCTTCCTGTCGTTGCTTACGATTCAAGACCCTTTCCCCGGAGGGTAGCAGCGTGCGGGGTCCGGCCAGAGCGCGGAAATCCCGCTGCGGGCGGTGCGACTGGCCCCCGGGGCTGCGAGCGCTCCTCACCCGCTTTCTCCTTCCAAGGGCAGGGGAGGGGCCTGTTGCCGCCTGAGACCCGCTTTTAATTCCCCGCCTGCCTGTTTCCGATCACCCGGGGTTGGTTTTTCTGTTTGTTCACTCCTTCTGTTACAATAAAAACAATCGACATTTCTTTTCAGTTTCCCCATATTAGCGTCACTCAGTAATTGTTCTCCACCCCCCCCCACCCCCCCGCCGCGTTGAAGGCGAACCGGATTGCTGGTACTCTCGCATTGGAAGGTTTCCGAGTATATAAGCAAATCTTCCCTAAAGACTTTAAAGTAAAAATAAATAACGGCCCGGGAAATTGCCATGACCCTAACATCACTTTCTGAACGCAAATTACACCCATTTTTCAGTTTTCAACAGCGGAATTGCTTTCAGAAGGACGGCTCGGAGCCCCATGTGATATGGTTACATTTGTTTATTAAATCCGCAAATGAAAGAGAACACATTGTGTGTGTGTGTGTGTGTGTGTGTGTGTGTGCGCGCGCGCGCGCGCGTGCAAAGAGCAAAACTTGTGGCTGCGATCTCGCAAGTGCTATCAAGGATCGGATCCGGTTGGGGGCAGGGACAGGGAGGATCCCTTCTGGGAGGCCAGGCTGAGCCTCCTTGTCAGAGGGAGGGGGCACTTCGTCTCGCCTGGGTCTAAGCATCTGTAGGAGCCATACCAAGAAGAGGACACCGTCCGCGGTCACTCTACAGCCTTGAGCTGAAGCAGCTCAAGAGAGTTGCCGCTGCGTGTGGGAAAAGCTTTGCGGGGCTCTTAAAAGACCCTGCCCTCAGGGTCCCTGTAAGGGCAGGGGGGGTTGCCTCCTTCCGAAGACCCGATTGGCCCAATGGCTGTCTGGAAAAGATAAATACGAACCAGGCCGCACGTCTAAGCCTTGGTTTGGGCTCTCGAGCAAATGCAAAGCCCTTCAGGTTCCCTCCCCATCTTGGTCCAGATTATGTTGAATTCAGCTTTCTTGTCAAGTTGGAGTTGCCTGCAGGCTTCAAGAAGCCGAAATCGACCTGTGGGCCAGTCTTGGAGCTAAGCACTGGCGTTCCTCCCATTTTCAGTGATGCAGAGAACAGGCTCGCTCACTTCGCGGTTCCCTCCGGGCGAGTGCTCACAACCGGGCAATGGACAGAGTGGTGGAGCTGCCCAGCTCGGTGCGGTTGAGGCGCGGGATTTCCAACCTGTCTCCTTCTCTGGGCAAATTCCACCACCAGCTAGCCCTGCGCTGACCTTGAAAGCGGAGAATCTTGCTGCGTAGTCCTCACCATCCCTCTGAAAACAGGAAGCAGGGCCGGGAGCAGAGTCAGGGTCGGAGTCACGGAAAATCTGCTGCGGTCCTCAAGTCCCTGGCTACCTCTCTCCCTGCCAAGTCACCTCTTCATAGCGCCACCTACAGGTGTCAGTTTTGATGATGCTCCCACAGTAATTTTTTGCAAAGATTGGGAAAGGCCTTTGAAAATCCACAGAACATCTATAGCCCAAAATTTTTAGTTTCCTCTTCCAATTCTTCCTTCACCCCCAATTCTCCACTGGGCTCCAAATCCCCATACCTTCCTCTACAACACTCCAAGGCAAACTCGAGCATTAGTCTTTTCATGATTCACCCAAAGCTCATCTTCCAAACACTGCAGGGCTCCATCCTCTTGCAATCCCCAGAGGCTATTCAGCGCCACGGTTCTGTGACTTGTCTCTGTTCTACAGCGGAAAACTGGAAACTGCCAAGAGGATCCTCTAAAGGAAAGGGAGTGATGAGACCATGGTCCTCTGGCTCATCCTACCATTTGCTGAGGGCTTACAACACCCAAGCACCACAATAACCATACAAAGGAGATACTACCTTTCCAGTGTCATAAGAGATAAAACAGAGACTGACATTAAATAAAAGCCCACAAAACACATTAAATGAGATCACACGATTCATGAAGCAGACGGGAGTGCAAACCCCACCATGCTCCCAGTGTCTTTGTTTTCCCTTTTTCCCTATTCTGCAGGCACAGCTCTTGCTGAAGTACAGAGAGAAGCCCCCTTACCGCAGGTGTCAGCACGGACATTGGACACTCCTCCTTCCCGCCTCTATCACTTAGGGGAAGAAACCCACCTAAGGACGCCAAGAGCCTGCGGCAAAGAGGGCCTGTACCCTTGCTTTCTCACTGTATACAGCCTCCACGACACTTCACGCCACCGCTGAAGAGGTCGGGACTGACCCGGTGAGGACAGGAAACCGTTATCAGGCGCCAGCTGCGTGCACTGCCTTCTGCAGACTCAGGCTACTCCAGGGCCTGGGCACCGGACCACAGTTACTGTGGGTATCGGCAGCGTGCCCCAGGAGCGCCTCCGCTGAACTGCAGGAAGACGAACACTAAGGAGGGCAGAGAAGACTCAGGAATTAGCTGCTCTTCGCTGAGATCTGTTCCCGGATGCGTGAATCTGCCCTTCTGGTTCCCCAGGCGCTCTCAGAGTGTCAACCCCCCAGGCAGAGAAACCTACCTTTGTCTTCCTTGGGGATTCGTCGTGGTGTGTGCCTGTGGGTGTTTCTTTTTAAGAGCATTATAGTGGGGACAAACCAGGAGGAGTCGAGCCGCAATAAAATTAGAACCCGTAATTAACACCGCTAGCTGCACCCAAGTGGCTCCGAACTGTGCATGGTAGCTAGCCAGTTAGCCAAGCTCTCTCCCAGGACTCCGGACTACAGTTACGCTTTTCTTGTTCTGGGTTGCATCTTGTAGCCCAGCTCAACTCTTAGTTATCCAGGATACAGAGAAGATATAAACCATCTCATTTTAAAAACTATAATGTTAAGAGAATTTCAGTGCACCCCGGGAGAGGTGGTAGCCAGGGAAAGAGAAGACCACAAAGTAAATAGAAGCAGGGGTCACTTTTACTGTATTGGGAAAATGCTCTCTAGCTGTGGCCCATGAGGAATTTGCTAGGTGATCTTTGAGTGGGGATTGGGTAGGGAAGGTGCCTTCCATTTGGGACTGAGGACCTGGGCTGTGAAATTCCAAGCTGGTGTTTTCCGGTTTCTGAGAGAAACTGCAATCCACACCAGAATCTGGCCGCTCCCGTCTTGGCTGGGGTCACCAAAGCCCTGCAGGCCAGGAGTCGTCTGACTGTATTCTTGCAACAAGGGTCTGTATCCCAGCAATCTACAGCATCAATAGAGCGGGTCACACATCACTTGTCTTCTTCCTGGCTGGGTTCAGCCCTTCCTGAGACTGGAGAGTTTCAGGTAGGCCCCCTGATGAAGGCTGCGGAACCAAGAGGCCCCCTTGCTACATTCAGGATGCACTCTCTTCTCCTCCCTCTGCCAGCACAGCGGTCCTGTCAAGTCTAAAAACTCTGCCTGCCCCCCACGACCAGTGAAAGAGCCGACATCCCACCTTTTCCTCAGGGTCAGTCGCATTTGAGTCGTGTCCGAGTCAGTGGGAACACAGACTGTCGTCATTTCGCCATTGACATGACTGGAGGATACTTATGGAAAAAATTGCCAAGAGATCCAACAGTGTGGTTTTCGGTGAGAACATAGAGTCTAAAGAAGAGAAATGTAAAAAAAAGAAATAAATGTAACCTCTCAAAAGTCATTTTTCTAAGCCAAGAGAGACAAAACAGATACATCTTTATAGATTAAATTAATCTAAAAATTTTTTTTCTTCCTGAGGAAAGAGGGAAAAAAATATCCTTTTCATGATTCATTTTTTTTAATTCAAATGAAATGGTTTCTAAATTAATATGAGTGACTCTAAATTCTTTTTCAGGAAAACCCACGTAAGTGCTATCAGTTTTGTTCAGTACATGTATGTCCTTTGTGCAAATGTGAAAAAATAATTTTTAAAAGGTCTGTTGATGCTATATAGGAATTCGCACATGTAAAAGTTCCTCATATTTTAAAAGGTCTACAAAGATGCTTAAGTGCATATCTTAATAATGTAGATCAACTTTGTAGAGCATTTAATAAAAATCTTTTTGGGGGACAGCATTTAACAAAACCATTATAATGAGTAAGGATCAGTATAGTAGAAACAAAAGAAAAAAGAAATTTGTTGAGGGGGAAACTTAAGAAAATAAGGAAGGGTTTTTAGACAATACCAATGCTTTGTATTTTACCCCAATTTCTACAATTCTGTGTCATCACAGTTCTTACATGTTAAGGTGTTGTTGTTGTTGTTGTTATGTTGCTCTATCCTATCCAGCCTGTAGGTTTAATGGCTGTAGGGGGCAGAGAGAGAGTTTACAACAACCAGAGATTAGCACCAGAAATGCTGGGCCAGGGTTTTATGTATGATGTGGAGGCTACATACAACCGTGTGGCTGCCACTCTTGAAGGACTCCCAGGGTAGATAGAGGATTGGGAGAACAAGGCTGGTTCTGTTTCCTGCAGGATCAAAAGCCTACCCCATGACAGTGGCTGACCGGTGAGCCATTTCTTGTACGGATAGAAAGCCAAGGTCACGGCAACAGGGGAGCTTTAAAAAGTCCCCTAGCACCTTCCTGCAGGACCAGAAGTGTGAATCTGATGTTCTGGCAAGCTGACAATACAAATTCCCTAAGTAGTTTTTATTGCCTGAGCGATTCCTATGCAATTCCCTTTGGGATTGAATTCTGCCTAGCCACATGGTTCTGTTCTTGGAGGAACCTCTTTCAGTGGGGGGAGAAATAATGATCCCATTACTCAATGTAAAAAACCTTCAATAATGCCAGTTTAAGGCTAAAAATTTAAACCCCTGAAAGTCAGGAAATAGAAAAGTTAAAATTCTTTTAGTTGGGTTAAATCACCCTCTCTGCCTAGGCTGTATAATACATGGAACATTTACAAGCCTCCCCAGCATGGCCATTCCAGCAGCCAGGCAGTGCTGCTGCTGTGTTTAAAGGGAGAGCACTGTAGCACCACTTGACTGGGTAGATTTTCCATTTGCAGTTTGAATGCCTCACACCAGTAGGTTTCAGTGGTTACTTGCAAGGTGAGAGTTATTGTACTGCTTGTACTGGTAAATGGGTTTAAACAGAGAAAGCAAATTTACTTGTAGGTAACAAAAAAGCCAACCCAAAACAAGATAGAGATGTACTATAAATATTTGCATACCTCCCAAATCTTCCACATACTAAATTCAGAGAGTTTTGTCATTCAGAGTCAGCTTTATAAGCTCTTCAACTCTGGCATAAAATGAAATCCTCAAATGGTAACTGATGTGAGTAGATGTATTTTTCTCCTCACTTCCTTAACTTTTTGTTTTAGAACCAAATGCATGTATCTATTTATATGTTTCCCAAGAGGAGAATATATAGTAGAAAGATGTGTTGTTATTTAAGTTCTGTGCTGGAACTTCAGATGTCGCAAAGTTACGTATGAATTCTTACTTCCAAAGTCTCCTCCAATGAGTGGAGGGGTAGACAGAAAGTTTGCATGAGTTTTCCTTTAGAAGCAGACTTGTTTATATTTTAACTGTGAGACAAAATCTCCTTAAAACTTTCTGTTTCCCAAGTGTGCCCAGTACCAAAGGGAACCAACCAACCAAACAAACAAACAACTAAATGCAGAAAGCAGAAGGTTAAATTTGTAGAGTTGTGTGTAAGATGAACCACAGCTCCTGGCCACACATGCACATGATCCGTGTGTTTCATCATGGAACTGCTAAGTCACATGAAAGTGTTTGGGGATAAAGGTATTAGGTACAGTGGAGTCATTATTATGCCTATTAAAGCAAATTAGTCTCATTAGGGAAAATATACCCTTGAGGTATAATATATATTGAATTATATAGGAAGAATGAATAACATGCACTTGGATGATGCTACATAAAAGCTGCATTTTTTTTTCCCTCATATGGGAAAGTTTCTTATGCCGGTAGAAATGATGCGGGCAAAGCTATGCAGTCTGTACATGTCATCTATACAGAACTCAAGTCACAGTCTGGGATTTCACAACTCTACCACCCAGCCATCCAAAAAACTTCAAAGATATTTGTAAGCACCCCCGCCACCCGCCGCCACTCTGAAGACATACTTCTCTTTATGTAGTTACGTCTTAATGAATCAGATCACCCAGGAAAGCAAGTATGGGTGAAGTTTGAAGGAACAGATGGCATCAGAGAGCATCTAATAACCTGCACATCTCTAAACAGAGAAGAATATAAGAAAAAGAAGCATGTCCGTGACATGCTGCCATTTCACAACTTCTTGACATGAAAACTATTTTAAAAATCTACTCAGGTAATTTCCATGCCTTTCCTAGAATATGGGGTAAGGGCGAGCTCCGAAAGGTGAATCCAAATGGATGCTTCTTTGGTAACCAAGCCTTTCTGGTAAACATGCTTAAATAGCGCTGAATGGAGATCATTCAGGTGAATGTGAATTAGTGAACATCTGTGTAGACTCTAAATGACCTTTTTTTGGTGAAGAATAGTTATTTTGAGAAGGAAGATGGAAGGAGAATGAAATATTTTTGTTGCTGATTAAAATAAAGACAATTTTCTCCTTTATACCATACCCTTAAGGCATCTAGGAAAAGCAAAATGAATGTTGGAATTAATAGCAGAAGGATTACAAACAGTATAAATTCACTGTTGTCGTTGCCACGTGCATATCACCAATACATTTATGTATGTATGTATCTCAATAAATTTTAATGAAACAAATTATAAGAACAATTTGCTATCTTATCTCTGTATATGTTCTCTCTTATAACTGTGTGAACTTCTCCAAAATGTCAAAAGAATAAATCTAGATCCCTTACTTGTTTCTAAAGTCTAATAAATACACTGTTCAGCCAATGAGCTGCTTCATAGGTCCACAAGCCCCTTCTCTATCCTTCCAGGAAGTCAGTGCTAAACTGGGGAAACACAGAATCTTTTGATGGATGTCATCACTGTGCCTAAAAACAGAGATGGATGGTGACCAGAATTATTGCAACTTGTACCCACCAACTAGGGAAAGCTCTAGACATCAGGAGAGTTTGCCCTTTAATTAGTACTGTGTCATATACTTCTCTCTTCCCTTAGCTCCATCTCGACACCCTTTCTCTGATAGTACTTTTCCCTCTCAAATACACACAAAACACTCCTATACATGCTCTGGAAGAAAGCAGCATTTTACATAAGATTTTGCTTTTTTAAACCTTCTTTTCTATTTAAAATTTCATGAAATCCCTGAAATAGTTTAAGGCACACTAGGAAACTAAGCATAACATTACCAAGATGAGTTCCAGTGAGGTCACAAAGCAGTTAGCATTCTTTGTATTAGATTCCCAAACAACCATAACTGTATATATGCCTGGATCTATCTTGAAGCTTATATTTTAAACAATCAGTGAAAAGTATATATAGACCTTTACATGTTTGGGAGATATTAGCATGCAGCTAACACAAGGTCGGTCGACCTCTGCCACCTTTGTGACAGAGGTTTGTGCTTGCTCACAAATCTATTTGCCCTAAAAGCAGGTAGACTGACCTTAGTTTGTACGTATTGGGGGAGCATGGGGCTTTGTCACGGAGGAGCCTGGGGAGATGAGAAGCTACTCAAAGTCATCAGTGTTTTGTTGCCAGTTCTTTCTCTGATCAGTGATTTAAGTCCATATATATACAGTTGTACCAGAAACAATGATGATTTTTGACAGAGTTCAGACTAGTTATCTCCTGGAGCTTTCTCAGGACCTCAGTTTGGCTTCTTTTCTGCAGTACAATTCTAAGTGATCTCAACTAGGGCAGCTGCGTTTTCTTTAAGCTCATGATTGGAGGTATGGAGGAGATGGGCTATTCATCTGACTCCTCAATAACTGTAAAAGCCAATTGAATATTTTAAACAATTTATTTCTCAGGTCACATGCCAAATGTGTGGTTATTTGCTTCTTAGACTTCTTATGCATAGCTCAAGGGGCAAATACTCTTTAACGACTGTTAAAGATATCCTGCAAGATCTTCCAAAGAGAAACAACTCTCCATCCAAATTTGAACACAGATTATGTGCTAAAAATGGACGACTGGACCAAAAGAATAGCTACTGTTAATCTCTTTTCTACAAGAATATTGATAGAAAAGAACAAAAAATGTGGATTTCACTGTTTTATTTGCAGGGATGAAGGTCAGAGTGTCAAATTGCAGAAGTTGGGTTCTCAATAATGGGCCACTGTGTCTCTAACCTCCTCCATTTCTTTCCCCCACTTATAGGAAGGAACAAAATAAAATGTTTTGTGGAAGTTTATATTGAAATGAGGTCAGGTAAACTAATGACTGCTTGGTATTTTATGACAAGTTTTATAACCTTGGAGTTGCCATAACTTTCAAACGATCATCAATAAAGTTTTATTGCGAATGGGTCGCCATGTGTCTGAATGCTTTTGCACATAGTAAAGGTCTGCTGCCCCATTGGCTTAGCTCACCAGCCCCTTTTCACCCCAGTCATAAAGTCCTCTTCTCTTTATTGACGGGTGAAAAGTCCTCAAGTCTTCTCTTCCATTAGGTTGGCAATTCCGGGACTACAAGGAAATTATTTATTCATAACTGAATGATGTGTATAACTAACTTTGCAAGAATATGTAATGACTTTTAAAATAGATTTTAAACGGGATCTTAATAAAATAAATATTGGGGGAGTGTCTGACAATAGTGTACTCCAAAAACACGTGTTTGAATGCTAGTCTATGTATATCTGTATACCCCCCCCCCCCCCACACACACACACACGAGCGGCTATTGCATAATTAGGCGCTCAGGGACGGATAATGGTCTCAAAGATAAAACAAGTTACTTAAGACTCTTCTAGCTGACCAGAGGATCTTAACGATTTAGGAGACCTCACATTTCGTTCTACCCTGAGTCGTCCCAAAGGAAGAAAGGAGGATTGGACCGGGCCTTTTGCTTGCCGGATTGCCCTCAAACGCATTTCCAGAAATGCTCCCCAGAGCCGAACCATGAACTCTCAAGTGCCTAATTCATAAGCGTCAGCTCTCAGGTTCAGATTCAAGTCTGCATATGCAAGTACTTCCTTGTCTTCTGTCAAATATGTGGAAATGAAGCCGAGAATAAAGTCCTGCGATTTGGATGAAGAGAGCCGTAACGAAAAATTGTACAAAAACGAAGCCTCTGCTGTCTGCGCCCTTCATACAGCCTCTCTTCGTCAGGCGAGGGTTGTGACCTGGCGGGGAGATTGGCGGCATAGCTGCCAGAGTAGCGGGAGGAGACCAAGAGGCAAAGACGAAACTGGGAAAACTGGCCGCGCCCACTTGTCCCATTCCCCCGACCCGGAGCTAAAGAGCCTGCTCTGGTGTCCGGCAGGCCCCCAGAGGAAGGCCCTCGATTCCCGACTTTCCCGGGACCGACTTGTGCGAATCCTCCACCCCTAAGCATCCCCAATTTGCAAGGTTGCTCTAGGGGAAGGGATTGGTAAATATCGCCCTCTCTCGGACCGCCGGTAACTCTCCCCAGCGCGCTGAATCCGTTCCTTCTCAGGCTTGGTAAGCAGCACCCGCAGCAGTGCGGGACCTCCAGCCCGGTGCGAAGGTGCGCACTACGCGTCTCCTTCCCGCGGGCCGAGGCCTCCAGAGCCCCGGATCCGAAACCCGGGCGCCGAGCCCGATCTGCGGAGCTAAGAGTAAAGTCCACTTGTTTGCAGAGAGAGCGCTGCCACCCGCATGGTTTTTCCCCGGGCAATGCTCCCCGACCCCTGCTTGGCTTTGCCCGAGCGGCTGCCGCCGCAGCTGCGACCGCTGAGTTCTCCGTAGGCGGGAAACCCGCAGACCTTCTAGGACTTACGAACTGCCTACTCTGAATCCCTAAAGAGCTCAGACACAGGGTCTCTGTGATATTTGGTGGTCACCGCGAGCAGGCTTAGGGTTCCCCACGGCAAAGGAGATGTGGGGGACCGGCTCCCAGCTCACCCCTCATCTCCTACCAGTCATCGGCCAAGGCCTGCCTAGGCGCTCCCGTTGAGGCATCAAGGGCATCTGTGGCCCAACAATTGGCGCCTGGGTCGACACCGCGGGAGCCGGCCCAGGTCGAGGGCGCGTAGGTGCTGGGGCTCCGGCACGCCTCCTGAGCGCCCTGAGAGCCGCAACGTGGGGTTCCGAGGCCCGTGTCAGGCTCCCGGACCTCCACGCGCCGCGGCTCAGAGCACCCAGGAAACACTACTGCTGGGGTCCCGGCCACGGCTCGGGCGGAGGCCACCGACTCGCTCTACCTGGCATTTGCGAAGCCAGAGTTCTGCTGGGGCAGACGGGCAGCAGGGGCGCAGCGACGGGCTGTGGCGCCACCTCCCGAGGAAACCTCGCAGGAAGTGCTGCTCCCCAGGTGGCGCGTGCCGCGGCTCCTTCCGGGTAGCGCAAACGCCCCTGTCCGCACACGCGCGATTTTCCTTAATGCCCTGAAATACCTCCAGAAGTGCCTGTAGTAGCAATTGCTAAACCGATGGTTGCTGCCCTCCCCAAGTGATGAAAGGAAGGTCCTAACTCCCCAGGATGATGTAAACACACACCACGCACGAACCAGGTCTCGGGTCTCCGTCTGGGGAAAGTGCAGGAGGTTCCAGCGTCCCCAGGTCCTGACAGTCTTCTATCACCTGCGAAGGGATCTCGGACCCTCCTCACGTCCACTACAGCCAGGTGCCCAAGACTCCAGCAATAAGTAGGAAGAGATGACTCAAGGTGGAGGGTATTGGAGTATCCCCCAAGACAGACTTCAGGTTGCAGTGGGGTCAAATCGTCTGGAAGGGATCCAGCTCTGCTCTCAGGATTCAGACTCTAACAGTGCCAGCCTGTCCGCGGTTACTGCCACTGTCTCCCCCGGGATGCACCCAGCCGCAGAAAGAACGCTTTCACTCTCTCTTTCTGCCATCAAGGTTAGAAATTTTTGAAAGTAACGTTTTCAAAAAGAAATTAAGTTAGAGGGTGGGAGCAAAAGATATAGAAACAAGTTTTCAGAGTTAGGTTTCTGATGTTAATTACAGTCGAACCCACCCCCCCTCCCCACGCACCCCTGTACCTCTGAGTTCCTTTTTCTGGCTTTATTCTTGGACGTGGACTTGTTAGTGAGCACTATTGATTTGAGTCTAACAATAGCAGAGTAGTAGTAGGTAATTTCTCATTATACAACCCACCTTATTGAAATCAGCCAAGGACGGCTATGAAGGAAGACTGTTCAGGTGGAATGCAGGAGCTAGATCCACCCAGTCTAGATTATGTGTCTGGGGGTACAATGACAAAGAAAAAACACATGGCCTCATAGACAAGCTGGACCTTTTGGCCAATGCTAATAGTACTACTACTGATCTCAGCTTGGGATTCTCTCTAGGGATGGCTGTTTCCTCCTAAGAAAGGCAAATTTTCTTTTCCATTTTCAAGTGTTCTCAAATACTCTTTTGTAAGTCAAGAAGAGGAAGGCCACAAGACAAGTGGATTCTCCAGCCAAGCTGAAACCTAGCTTCAGAATTCATGAATCCAGGTGGCTGAGTACCTACCTCTTATTTGGATGACTCATGCAATGTGGTGTGGTATTTATAGCTTCAGTAAGATAATAATATCAAAAGCAGGGAAATGCCCAGACAGAAAAAAAGATACCCATTAACAGTGGCAGGCAGATGGTTCTTCACAAGGATATCCTGTTGTACCAGAGCAAACCCTGCACATGCTGGTATCCATTCCACAGGGCAGGGGTACCTGTCTGCTTATCTCCTGACTTTCCTCCCTTCCTTCTTTCCCAGCGCAAAGGATAATTCCTCTATTCACATGGTGTAAACTTCGATAGCCTACTAAAGATGTATCATGGGCCCACCCAAACAAAGACCTTCAGGAGACCCTCTCTGGACCCTATACCATGGAATTTGGAAAACCCCCAAGGACCAGCCAAGAGAAAAGGCCCTCCTTATAGGAGGCATGTTTTCCATCAGAGCCATTCTCCACAGAGAGCCAGAGGCTGGTGGATTTGTCTCCAGGCTTCACCCCTTAAACTTTCCCTGCCAGTCTTTTCAGAGGCCTTGCTTCCTGCCCCTAAATGGAAGCCACAAGCCACAAGCTCCTGCAAGGTCAATAAACACAATTTCCTTTTTTTGATAAGGCTGCTAGAATAAGGTAAGGCTTACATCTTACATTTGCATATTTTGCAGTTTTATAAAGCACTTTTATACGTATTTCATTTACTAGCCTTGATAAGCGTTGACAGTCCACCTATGGGGAATCTGAGGCATAGAGAAATAATGACTTTTAACCAAAGTGGAAGGAACCTGGAAGGTAGAAGAGTTGGTACAGCTATAGATTTGTATTCCAATAAGCATCTGACAGTTCTTTATGGCAGCCCTGGGGCCAAGACAGAGGAATGTGGCCTGGGTGATATAAGTGGTTGAATGGCTCATTTACTCCTTCATTCTTCAGACTAATCAGTTTTTCTTTTAAGCATATTCTATGTCAGGAATTGGACTCAGCACCAGAGATACAAAGATAGATAAGCCACAGACCTTGGGTAACTCACAGTTGAACGAGCAAAGAGATGTGTAAAAATAACAATAGTAATAGTAAGGCAATAATATAGTGTTGTAAAGGAGTTAGACACAAAATGCTGTAGAAATGCAAGAGGGCTCCAGAGGGTGGTCTTCAAGCTGATGAGAGCCTATGGGCATACTCTCATATTTGTGGAAAACATGACACTTAGAAAGGGTAAGAAATTTGAAGGAGGGCACAATCAATATACAGAAATACCTTACATAGACAGGAGTAATTGACCATAACTAATGCTAACAAATATATGGTAAGTATAAAATTCTACATTCAGATACAAAATAATTACATGAACATATGAAGTGACTGTCAGGGATCGCAGCATAGTTCAACTACATTTGATTGCAAGCTTAACATAATGCTAAGGAATGTTTATGTTTGTAGCCTGTGCTAAAGAAGTAGAGTATCCAGCACAAGGGTGATTATTTTGCTCCACAGGGGTTGGAACACGTCTTGGTTGTGGTCTCCACCCGTTTAAGAGGGAGGTTGACAATAGAAGTATATGTACAAAGGGATGCTGCTGGAATGGTGAAAGACCCTAAGCCAAGTCTAGTACAGACTGATGGAACTGAGATTGTTGAGGAAGACCAGAAGACTCAGGAAGGACAGCATAGCTGTTTTCAAATACCTGAAAACCTCTCATATATAAAACTGTTGAACTTATTCTGTCAAAAGAGCACAGCCAAGGTTTTCTCAGTTTGTAATCCAGAGGTTGATGGAGCAAGCCATCCTCCATGAGCTCAACTGTCCTTTCCTGGTAGATGCTCCATGAATACAGGGGCCACGTCTGTTTTGTTCAGACAGACTCGTAACCCCAGTGCGGTGCTCATAGAAGGCAGTCAATAAAGTTTTGTTGTAGGAATGGATAAATGAGTTATCCATGTGGCTCCAAAGGGCAGGGCTGAGGCTCAAGGGCAAACATGTAATAAAGTTGGATGACAAATGAAGTCAATTAATTTGCCTATTAATTAGGAGCATCAGTAAAGATGCATGACACACATTTTTAATTTCAACAATTGCTCACCTACATTTTGCTATTCTCTGTGTCCTTGAGGTTATTTGTCTCCTGTGTGTCTATGGTGGAAATACTTACAATAACTTTTGTTAGTAATGCAGTGTGTTACTATGTATCTCTTTCCAACTCTGTATTCAGTGACATCACCTTGGTAGCTTTAAATTTGCTATGCTGAAGTATTTATGTCACAGACCTCAGAAATTGCTCTAAACAGAGCTATTTCATTCCCCCAGAGAGTCGGTTATTTAACATTGACTGATGCCACTGTGCGGATCTCTAGGCCTGACAGTGTAAGCATGGAACCTGAAGGGCCTAAAGAGAGATGAAGTGAAAAGTATTTCTAAAATGTGGTTTAAAAAGTATGGTTCTGGGGGCAGCTGAGCGGCTCAGACAGTTGAGTGTCTGACTTTGGTTCAGGTCATGATCTCATAGTTTGTGACTTCAAGCCCCATGTCAGGCTTTGTGATGATAGTGTAAAGCCTGCTTGGGATTCTCTCTCTCCCTCTCTCTCTGCCCCTCTCCCGCTAGTGCGTTTTCTCTCTCTCTCTCTCTCTCTCTCTCTCTCTCTCTCTGTCTCTCTCTCTCTCTCCCCCACCCTCTCTCTTTTCTCTCTCAAAAATAAGTAAACTTTAAAAAAATTTTAATAAAAGTAACAAGTATGGTTCTGGAGACAGGCTGCCCGATTTGAATCATGGTTTGTTCACTTACTGCCTATAAAAAAATTCTAATATATTGCCTCAGCATTTTGAGCTCCTACTCTTTGCTAGATTCCAGGCAGAGTAAAAGTTAAATTCAGGTAGTTTTAAAAACATTGGATAGTACACAAGATAGAAAAGACTCTCATGTGACAGTTAACTACACCATCTTTTTTTTTTTTTTTTAAATGCTGGTAGTTGTAAAATCTCTACTAAATTTTACCTATTTTAGGAATATTTAGTGGCAAAAATTTAAGCTTCTGTACTGGAGTTGTGTATAACATAACTCCTTGATGACCACAATAGATGATCTTTCTGAAAGGGAAGGAAGAGCTATCTGAAAGATGTGACCTTGCCATTTTATTCATCATTCATGAATGATCTCATTCATTCATTCATTCATTGTCCTATATGTAGAGCATAAGAGGGCAAAGACATGAATTTGACAGATGCCTGTTATCCAAGATCTTACAACACATGGGGAGAAAACCACGCAAGCAACTCATTACAATAATGCAATGATGAATGCAAACTTTTAGGATAATCACCCAATGATTATCTTGAAGAGACTAACAATATGCTAAGTGAGAGGGTATAGGAAGACATGATTAATTCTGATAGGCCAATGTGAAAGGCCTCTGTACATTAATCTAAGGATGTTCTCAGGTTTAAGTATTCGTTGGTTATGGACAATTGTAGCAGAGTCTTATGGCTGTCCTTTTTTTTAAATTTTTTTAAATTTTATTTAAATCTAAGTTAGCTAACATATAGTGTAATAATGATTTCAGGAGTATAATTTAGTGATTCATTACTTAACATATAATACCCAGTGCTCATCCCAGCAAGTGCCCTCCTTAATGCCCATTACCCATTTATCCCATTCCCTCACTCCCCTCCCCTCCAGCCACCCTCAGTTTGTTCTCTGTACTTAAGAGTCCTTTATGGTTTGCCTCCCTCTCTGTTTTTAACTTATTTTTCCTTCCCTTCCCCATGTTCTTCTGTTTTGTTTCTTAAATTCCACATATGAGTGAAATCATATGGTATTTATCTTTCTCTGACTGACTTATTTCAGTTAGCATAATATACTCTAGTTCCATCCACACTGCAAATGGCAAGATGGTTCTTAAGGGAAAGGTGGATGCGTGGGAGAGGGGTGATTCTCGCGATTTGTTTTGTTTTGTGCTGCTTTACCGAAAAGAGAAATTCAGCACAATGTAAGATAGTCTCTCTGTAAGTGATCCTGAAGTGCGTGGAGTTCGTTGTAAACAGCTCTGGATTTAGGAGATTTCAGATTTAAGAGAGCTGGATTCAGGTCTGGTTTGTGTCACCAGTTACTTTAGGAAGTCATTTTCCCTCTCTGTATCATCTATAAAACCTGGGGCTTAAATAAATGATCTATAAACTCCAGTGTCCTCAGATTATCCAGGGAGAAAGGGTAAAAGGAGATTATCATCAAGAGACTTTTTTATCTTGTGAAGTTAGTAGACTTGACTGCTCATGTTGAGAATAAAGGAAAAGATGTAGATGCTAGAGATCAGGATTACTGTCTATACTATTGATGAACCATTCTATCAGAATCTTTCCTGGATATAGTTGCAATAGTGTGGCTTAAGACACACCTGAATCATGGTAAGACAAGTGAAGCTCTAAACGAACCTAAGGGTTAACTATTTCAACTAGGTCTTAACTCTTTGGAATGTGCATTACATTTGCAGAGGAGAGCTATGGTGTAGAAGTTATTCTCCAAAAGTGAGGATTTGGGAAACCTATTCAGTACTTTTCCCTTACTGTCACTCTTTCTCATATGGAACACCTATTTTCACTTAAATCTAAATTCTCTTAAGATGCTTTATTCATTCTCACCCAATCTTATCTCTTCCAACATGCCCACAACCCAGCACATGTCTCCTAGGACTTATTATGTGTTTCTGCTTCCAGCTATATAACTTTACTTACACAAATTCCCAGAAGACCAAACATTTGTATGGATAATATGAAAGATTATTGATTAATTTTACAATTTTTCCCCTGTCTTTTTCCTCCCCATGTGGAACTCTCATTCGTTTCAAAGAGTTATAAATACACTCTTGTTCTTTGTGTCTTTTGTGAATACTTGGGAAAGAGCTGTTTCAAAAAAGCATACCTTTAACATCCCTGGTGTTGGAAATGCTTAGGGGTCAGAGTCAAGTGTGGGTGCACATGTGCAGCTCACATTGTAAGGCGAGAGGGGCCTCTTGCTAAGTCTCACATGCCATTCAGAACTAGTTATTTTCTCTGACAGAGGAAGCCTTAAGGTTTCCATCAGCTGTTTGTGAGCAATAGCACAAGAGATGTTAAAGTCCTTCTTAATTTGGGTGCATTGTTATGATCCGAAGAATGAATGTGCTATGTCTTAACCTTCATATTCATGCATCTCCCATGGTGAGGCCAAGAAATTAAAAACACAAGGTGTGCACGTGAAGTCTGAGTCTACCTAGACAAGGGTGAATTCCAGGAGACTCCCAGTGATGTGACTTCCCAGCCTGAATTACCCAGGTTACTTATCCATACAGCCTTTCTATTTCCAAGAGTAACATATTGATGGAGAGGAGGACCCATCATGGGTTGTTCATGGGTTTTCATGGGAAAAAGAGAGGAGGAAGGGATCCAAGATAAGGCAAAGGAAATAGAGACTAGAGTTCATAAAGTCAAGGCTTGGGGAATTTTATTGTTACAAAAATAATACATTTGGTAGCAAATCAAATCAGAAAATAAAAACATACGTTTAAAAATTGAAACTTATTCTTGCCAACACGAGACACCACTGTCAGTTTTTAGTGAATATCCTTCCAGATCTCCTCCCTCTCTCTTTTTCTGTGTGTGTGTGTGTGTGTGTGTGTGTGCGCGCGCGCGCGTGTGTGTGTGTGAAATGAGATCACACTGTACTTGCTTTTTTTAGTCAACAATCTCTACCTTTCCATGTTAGGATGTTTTCAGTTTTTATCCCATGAATTAACTATACCAAATACAAATTCCCAGGGACCCCAACAGGTCCTTTACATGATCTACCCCAGGACTACTCTGGCATCTGGTTGTGTTCCTTAAGTCTCATTTTGAAGGTCGCATAGCTACAATAGACTGATTGAAGAGGCTAAGCCAGTGGTCCTTCAGGCTGTCGTACTTTCTGGTTGTTTTCTCTGCTGCTTAGCTTGTTCCTTGACCTCTTCCATCTGCTCGAAATTGGAAGTTTGACATTTGATTTGAAGGTTTAGAGTGGGAGACACCAAGTATCTGAAGAATTTGTGAAGATCAAGAAATTATTGTCATAAAAATGATGTGCAACAATACATCATGTGCCAAGAAACAGGAGAGAAAGAACACAGTAAAGAGATCGTGGTAGCTCGAGCTGAAAGATTTTACTATGGTCCTGTGAGAGGACTCCTTTGGGGAGTTCCCAGAAATAATAGGGAGATACTGAGTGGGAGCTAAGTTCCCAAATGGGCAAATGAAGACGCAGAACCATTACATTTGGGCATAAATATAAATGTGATCTCAGTTATATCAACAGGCTGATGACATTTGGGTTATACCTGGAAAGATGTCCAAAATATATAACTATAAAGGTAATACATGCATGTAGTTTTAAAAAATCACACTGCATAGTGATATATAAAATAAAAAGTTGGGACATGTGGGTCCCATCTAAAATGGGCAAAAGTGTTTTATCCTTATCTTTTTGTATCTTTCCTCAGTTCTCACTTTTTGTTCCCTACTTTCCATCCATTCACTCCCTCACACAAATTTCTGACAATATCGGCCATTATATCAGTCTATCACTTCCTTTAGTCCTCTTTAGTTTATCATCTCACTAAATGTCTTCGTCTCTTTGATTGAAAATAGGGAAGAGGGGTACCTGGGTGGCTCAGTCAGTTAAGCATCCAACTTCGGCTCAGGTCATGATCTCACTTTGTGAGTTGAAGCCCCATGTCTGGCTCTGTGCTGACAGCTCAAAGCCTGGAGCCTGCTTCAGATTCTGTGTTTCCCTCTGCCCCTCTCCTGTTCATGCTCTGTCCCTCTCTCTCCTTCAAAAATAAATAAACATTTAAAAATAAATAATAAAATAAAAAATAAAATAAAAAATAAAATAAAATAAAATAAAATAAAATAGCAGGTAAATTCTCACTTGCCCTGATCCCATTGTCCAACACCCTTCCCCACTAATAGTTTCAGCTTCTGCTTCTAACAATTATTGTAATTTGTAAATTCTTTTATTTCTGCTTCTTCTATTTCTTATTTTTATCAAATTCAGGCATTATACATTGGCCTCTAGGTAAAATATGTGAGGAATTTGGAAGTTGAATAGCTTCTCATTTCTCCTCCTGTTAAGCTTCTATTTTTTTTTATTGTACTAGTATATATAATGATTACAACCTTTTTAAACCACAAGTTTCTCTTCTTTCCTCTGTCTGTAGGTTGATTGTAACAATTAAAAAACAGTGTGAAACATTTATAAAATTATTATTACATGAATATAAATCTTTCTAGAGAAGAAAAGTTAATCCTCAATCTTGAATATTTTGTCACTCAAACAATCTTCCACACACCCCTGTCTTAAAGGATTGCCTTTAATTTTCTTTTTCACTTCTGTAAACCTTCCTGGGTCATATTGGGGGATTGCACCTTCTTATATCTCATCTTCTTTCTTGGCTTACTTTTAGATTTTTCTGGATTACTTCAGAAGTAATTTTTTCTTATTGAATGTATGATTATTAAACTTACTGAATTCTTATGTGTTTGCAGGTGCCTTTTTTTTTTTTTTTTTTAGCCCTTGCACTTGAAATTTGTCTGGGTACAGAAAACTAGGTTCAAAATAGTTACCCCTCAGATCCTTGAAGATGCTACCTTCCTTCTGGAGTTCCATGACTCACACTGGTGAGTCTGCTGTCAGGCTTGAGTTCCTCAACCATTGCCAAAGTCAAGAGGGCTTTTCTCTGGGATGACAGTCTTCAGGGTTATCTAGTTCTGAGTGGCTTTGCCTTTTTTCCTGAGCTGCTGTGGGAATCCAGATTCATCTCAGACTTGGTGTGCTTTTCTTCGCCACCAACTCGTTCACCAGTAGTTTTCCTGGATATATTTTCTTTGTCCTTTGGAAGACAAAAGTTGCCCTCCAATTCATTCTATTTTCAGAGGAAGAGAGTGGGCCCCGCTCATCCCAGCTCTCCCAAATGCAATTCTTAAACATCCCAGACTAATTTGTAAATTGGGAACTAGAATCATCTGGAAGAATCCTCTGCAAAAGTCAGCCTTTATCTCTGGAGTTTAGGCTCCTGTCATCTGTATAGTAACTTCTCCACTTACCGGATACCTTTTCTTTTCTTTTGATTAGAATCCTTCACATTTCCCGACTCACTGAAGACTCTTAGCCTTGTTTTCCACTGCTATAATGGTTTGAATTTTAAAATTAAAACAGAGACAGAGTAGGTAGATGTGTGCAGAAATGCAAGACACATTGTTAACTGAAAAGTACAAAACAGTATGTACAAAGTACACGTACAGAGAAATATTGGAATAATAGTGTGGCTACAATTTAATACTAGTTATCCTCAGTAGTAGGAATATGCTTACTTATGCTTACTAAAAATTGTTTACAATGAGCATGTTTTGCTTTTGTAATGATAAAAACAAGGTGCACGTGTGTTTGTGTCCGTGTGTGTGTTTTAAAAAAAGAAACGATGCTTTGTCACATAGAGATATGGAGTAAGGGTATAAATCTACACAGGAATGGAAGTTTTAAGCTAGTCTGTGACTGCCCTCCTCCCTTACAGTGCAGTGCAATGCAAACTGCTTACATGCACACTAACTTTACATGAGCAACTCAGCAAAATTAATTCAAGAATGTGAAATATTTACTGAGCTCTAGTGTACAGTGTTAGGCAATGCAGTTTAAGAGGGCTGCTCCAGATGAGAGTAGACCTCAGGAGGGGACAGTAGCAAAAGGTCAGCTCTGAGTTAGATCTGTCCAACAACAAGGTCCGGTCTGCTTTATCCTAGAGGGTCCCCAAGAGACTGGGTAAGTTCTGGGCCTCTTTCCAGGTATTCTAGTCTCTGAGACTATAAATGTCATGTTACCCATTTAATCGGATTCCAAAAGGGCTTCTTGGCAGAAAAATATGGGAACTACTGTAGCAGATCAACTACAAAGACAAACCAGTTTATTGGTTCAGGCTTCAGAAGAAACACTAGATGAAACTAAAATTTGCTGTAAGAAAAATGTGATAAATCTAGTATTACTTAAAAGCTTCTAAAGCAATGGCGAATAATGATAATAATAAGTTGCATACCTCTTCCACGTGCACAACTTCTGCCCTGGGACTTCAAAGAAAGCTCTTCGAGTCCAGAGGGAGATGCACAGCTCTGCTGAGGAGATATTTATGGGGCTGTTATGGTGCCTAGGATGTTCCTATTATACTCACCATTCGGACCTCCAGATTTCCAGAAACACAGAAAACAAAAGACTTGAGGCATTTTAAGAGGGGGAGTGCTTTTTCTTACAACACAAATGATGAGAGACTATTACTGTTGTTGTCTTGTACCTTCAGGTTTTCAGAGGAGTCGGTGATTTCTAACATTACAAGAAAGAAAGAAGGCTGGAGTGGAAGTAACTACCACTGACATCCACCAGGCTGATAGACCACAGATGGAGCTATGGCTCCAGATATAGGTGAGTGATGTGGGGAAGCTGTGTATGTAAGGCGAACTTTTTCACTCTGTGACAATTTCAAGACCAAAAGCTATTTTGAAATTATCTTGTTGCAAGTTGCTTCATTTCTCCACACTTTCACACAACTAATAATAATAGGATGATTCTTCATAGTTTTTTTTAAATTAATTTATTTATTTTGAGAGAGAGAGAGAGAGAGAGAGAGAGAGAGAGAGAGAAAGTGTAGGTGTGAGGAGGGGGGAGCAGAGAAAGAGAGGGAGAGAGAGAATCCCAAGCAGGCACTGCACTATTCCCACAGAGCCCAATGAGGGGCTAAATCTCACAAACCGTGAGATCACAACCCGAGCTGAAATCAAGAGTCGGACGCTTAACAGACTGAGCCACCAGGTGTCCCTTTAGTTCTTTTCGATGACTATCTAAGTCTTAGATTCTCAAACCGTAATGACCGTGTAAGTCAGCTAGCATTCTTGGTAACATGTAGATTCTGATTCAGTAAGTCTGGGGTGGATCAGACCTCCTGCAGCTCTAACAAGCTCCCAAGTGATGTCAATACTATTGGTCTGAGAAGTACACTTTGAGTTGTGACAGTTTAAGACATCTCAAGTTACGCACTACTCTATTTCGGTAGCCAGTCTGCCCTAGGTAAGCATGCCTAGTTTATATCACCAAACTTAAAAATCTGCCTTAAAGTAGATTTAGATCTACTGAGTCTGAAGACACCAAATCATTTGTGGAAGAATTCGACTACCTTTACTTCCCCTGGCCCACTTTACCTAGAGCCTGCTTTGGATTCTGTGTCTCCTTCACTCTCTGCCCCTCCCCTGCTTACATGCTCTCTCTCTCAAAAATAAATAAACACTAAAAAAATTATTTTGTAATAAATAAATAAACTTAAAAAAATATATGGCTGTAAGATGTGTCTGTATATGCATGTGTTTGTTCATTTCACGCTCTTGTGTTACATAATTATCCTTTTGTTTATTTAGTATTTTATTTTTTTAAGTTCTTATGTAAATTTCAGTTAGTTAATATACAGTGTAATATTAGTTTCAGATATACAAAATAGTGATTCAACATGTCCCTACAACACTGAATGCTCATCACACAAAGTGCACCCCTTAATGCCCATCACCTATTTAATCTTTCCCCCAATCCACATCCCCTAGTATTTTATTTTATAGCAGTCCAAGACATTAAGTCATTTCAATTCAACATAAGCCAAAAAGCATTGGACATTTCTTATAAAATAATGTTGCTATTATTATACATAACAAAAATTATCCTTAGCATCATCCAAAACTCAGGAAATAATTAAAATTTCCATGATTATCTCAAAAATGTCTGTGACAGGTGATTGTTTAATCCAAAGTCTATACATAATTTTGTTGTTATAAATATCAAGTATCTTTTAATACTCTTTCTTCTTAATGTGAAGAAATCATGTCAATTGTCTAGTATTCTACATTGCAGTATTTTTTTAATCTATCAGATTTAGAATAAGGGCACCTATCCACTTATCTTAAGAGAAATCCTTTGAAGCACACAGAACTTGTACTAGCCCATTCTTATTGATAGAAAAACAGGGTTACAAAGACTTTGACTGATGTGCCTAAGAAGACCTGAAACAGAATCTTCATCTCTTAATTTCTCATCTAGTAATTTTTCTACTAAACATTTTTGATTGTTTTTGTGTTAAAGGGTATGGTGGGATGTTGTAAATATATGTGGTTTCAAAAAGTCAGCTTACCTGTTTCATTTTGCAAATAATTTGTTAACAGACTTGACTATAAGTTCCAAGAGGACAAGGTCAGGTCTGTCTTATTCACCATAGTATTCCTAGGGCGTGGCTGAGCCAGGCACAGTTTAATGCCCAAAGACTGTAGAATAAAAGAATGAATGGATGAACATGTGTTGTGTTTTACCAAAGTGTGACAATGCCTTAAGTTTGAATAGTGCCTCACCCTTTATAAATCTCTTGTTTTTTGGTCTCTCATTTGATCATGAAACAACCACATAAGATCAATACTGCAGTCCCTATTTAACATGTAAAGAAATGAGATGGAAAGCATTACTCAAGCATGCATCAGGCATAAATAAAAGTGAGGCTAGATTCCAGGGTGTTTTCATTCCATCAGCTCTTTACACAACTTTTTAAAAAGTTTATTTATTTTTAGTAATCTCTACACCCAATGTGTGGCTCAACCTCACAACCCTAAGATGAAGAGTCACATGCTCTTCTGACTAAACTAGCCAGGTGCCCCTCTTCAGGCAATTTCACCCTCTCAGATAAGGCAGACATGTGTGATACTTTACAACTGGCAAAGCCTCTTAGCTCCCTTGGTCTCTTCAGCAACCATCAAAGGTAGGAGTGATTGTCTCAGATTTATAGATGAGGAAACTAAACCCAAGCCACATGATTACCAAAAGAAAACTCTAACTTGATCCCCAGATTTTCTGACTTCAAATACAGTTTGGTTTCTACAACACAACCAGTTATACTCCTTCCCTGCCCGACCCCTGCCTTATTCCTCTGTCAGACACAAATCCTTCATCCTTCCCTCCTCCCCAAGTGCCTTTCTATTCATACTTCTTTGAATAGCCCTGGTGTCTTATGGACATGTGATACGTTATATCTGCCTCCCATTCACATCACACTGACCAATTTCCTATCATTGCCCTATTCCCTCCCTTGATGCAGAAGCAGTGTTTTCTCCTTAATATCCCTAATTCTATCTCCTCTTACTAGATGATACTGACTGATTATGCATCTAACGGGTCAGTATTTTGGATGCCTCTTATTTCTAACAAGAATCTAGAACTGAATGAACCAGAGTTTTGCTATCATCTGGCATTAAGAATTATGCGTCTAAGATGAGAAGCTTTTTGAAAGGCTGATATAAAATAATTTATATTTCCAAAACCAAATAGGAAAAAAAAAAACACCCCTCAGCATTAGCAAGTGGTTGGAGAAGGAGCAGTCGCTTAGATGTTAACAGGATAGTGAAAATCTGGCCGTTTGGAGAATACATTCATCACTTTGGGCATATACTCACACACACACATACCCACTCCTTTTATTTTTCTTTACAATAGAACAAACTATTCACCAGCCATTTAAAACTTTTTTCCCTGGGTTTTACTTTTAAGAGATTCTTTTTAAAGGGGTTGGATACTTGTGCTTCTCCAATCTGATCTTGAACTCAGGTCTCAGTGATACGAGAATATAAGATTTGGGGTACCTACCCCCACTACACCTTTGGAAAATTACTTTGAAACATTTGGAAGGCTTGCATTGGGAGGAGGTTTGAGGGGTGGGAGCAGTTTTATTATGCACGTTCGTTTATGGGTTGTGGCCAGATATTTTCAATGTGCTATTATTCTAGTTTTATGGAGTTCTTGGACCCTGTGGATATAAACATCTGGGAGTAAATGGTTGAGTGAGAGCTATATGCTATTCTGCGTGGGAAGAAATACATTTGTGTTGCATTTAAAATTTAATGAATTATTCACAAGGGAAGTGATAACTTAATAAGTAGACTATACATAAGTGAAATAAGAGAGACTTTTTTTGAAAAGCCTTCCTACTGGCTGTATACAAATGTTTTATTTGCATTTTATCTACATGCACATGATCAAATTGTACAGATTCTTGTCTTCATGACTGGCTGTGTCTATCTAGCACTGGAGCATTGGTGAAGGAGACTGATATGGGAATGAAGGAAAGGTTCTGCCACTAAGTCTCTGCCACTAGGTTTGGGCTGAGAGAAGACATGAAATTGGATTTCATGGTATTCACTTTATGTGGGGAGAAAATCAATAGGTCTATGACGCATTTCTGTTTTGAAAGTCCTTTTCATCCTATTCTTTCTCAGATATTAGTACTATAATCAAAGACCTCTAAAAATGTTCTTTTAGCTTTAAGTCCTTTTCGTTCTCTACCCATACTTTCTCCATTTCCTTCTCTATCTTCTTTCCTTCTTTTTCCACACTCTCTGTGGGAAAGTGACACATCTCAGCATGTAGGGACCCCAAGGACAGTGTCCCGTGACACTGCTGAGCTCCACATATTCCACCACTGTGAGTTCCAGCTCTGACAGCCTGTCTCATTTCTGTGACAATTCTGAGCTGAATATGGGCAATGATCCCTTTTCTGCAGGTGGGACAATTCCTCTGGTCACAACATTACCAGCTTCCCGAGGACCAGTATTCTTTGTGTTTGTACTTTCCCTGGGACAGGCTTTTTAGGAGCCCGTGAGGATGGGGCTGGAAGAAAGAGTTCTCTCTCTAGGGACTGCAGCTCTACCAGGGAGCTATCATCATCTAATAGATCCCAGAACAACAGCAGCTCAGATACTTATGGGAGAATTGAGACTGGGTTATAACCAGCTTTGGTATTTCTCTTTACATTAAAATTGATCCAAGTTGAGGAAAGCAAGGGATGATAGAAAAGGAAAACAAACAAAAACAAAAAATGCAGGAGCAAAGGGGAGAAAGAAAAGGATGTTGAGAACACGTGTGCGTGTTCAAAACCCTAATGGGATTGGGTGAGAGCCATTGAATACCTGGTCCACTGCAGTTGTAAAGTCTGCTTTCACCATCAGGAGTGGGGTTTGGCATCTGGAAGTGATTTTGTTCTGTGATTACCTTTGGACTACAATGCTTGTTGGTTCTTTACTAACAAGCAAGCACAGACCCAGAGCAAGCCTTTCATGCTAACAAGCAAACAAGCCATCAGGCTGCAGATTTCAAAACCAGAGGCAGGAGGCGGATATGAAGTGGGTCGAAATTCTGTGGCTTCTCAGGGAAAAAAAAAAGTTGAGAGAGAAAGGGGGAAAAAGTGCCTTTGTCCTCCTTAGCCCCTTCTCAAAACACATGGAAAAATCAACAATTATTTCATAGATCATATGTCCACTCATATATTTTAAACTTTTGGAATGCAACTAACACTGCCTGAGGCAAGCAGTAAAAGACACTCAACTCTGCTCCACTACGGAATATAACATTGGTGAGCAAAGTGTCTGTGGGTCACCTTCCCTCTGAAACACTTGTGGCCTCCAGCCCCAGGGAGAGGATCTGAGACCATATTCTCCTTCCCTACACAGATGCCCTCAGAGCACACCCATTCAAAACACGGGCAAAGACTGAAGAGGTGAAATGTGAAAGATCAACTTCACTTTTCCCAATCTATAACATTTCATTCCCCGCCAACTTCTGTAATAACCTGTTCTGAGATGACTTATTTTGATGGAAGCCAACTACCCACATCAGTTCTCCAAAGATTATGATTATAATTTCCAAACATTGCCGTAAAAAAACTGTCCATGAGGTTTTAGCATTGACCAGTTTCTATGGATCCTAAGGGGAAATAAGCCAGGCTGTAGGAGCAGGTTTGAAAGAAAATACATTAGATTTTCATTAATGGAACAATAATGGTAATGATAATGATAAGCACCAAAATGTCTTTAGTACTTGTAATGTGCCAGGCACAGTGCTAGATCTTTATATACGTAACCTTCTTAATTTAATCCCACCCAAAACTCAGTGGCATGAATAATTCTATTATTACCCCCAGTTTATGGAGGAAGATGAGGAAATGGAGTGTTAGGGAAGGTGTTTGCCCAAAATCACACAGCCAATGAAAGGTAGAACCAGAACTCAAACCCAAGGACCACAGGAGAATGTTGGGAAAATATGCTGGATTTATGTTTTAGGCTCACTCTCCTCAGCAAACCACAGTATAAGTCAACTTTCCTCAGGAGCAGCATATGGTGTTCGCTCATGGTGCATGTGTGTAACTTACATCAGTGTTCAACTTTTGTATGAAGGTGGTTGATAGGGGGCAATTATGTGTATGCCTCAGCTTATTAAGTGAGCCAGAGTTACGTCCAGAGGGATATGACCATTGCATCACTGTCCTGAATGTCAAGCCTGGATTAAAACTTCCAAGGATTTCCACCTCCTAGCATTCAAGCCCTATGGATTGCCTTCTCCTTGAGTGTGGGATGGACCTAGTGACTTACTTCTAATAAATAAACTAAGGCATAAGTGATGGGATGTCACTACTGAGATTAGGTTGCAAAAAGACTCACTCTCACCAGGGTGCTCTGAAGGAAGCCAGCTGCCATGTTGTGAGCTGCCCTTTGGAGAGACACACTTGGCAAAGAAGTGATGTTTATGGCCAACAGCCAGCAAGGACTTGAGGCCTGCCAACAGCCAGGAAAATCCGCTTGGAAGTGGATCCTCCCCCAGTCGAGCCTTGAGATGACAGCAGCCTTATGAGAGACCTAAAATTGGGGGCGCCCAGCTAAGCTGTGCCCAGATTCCTGACAATCAGAGATGAAGATAAACACTGTTCATTGTTTCAGATCACTAAGTTTTGGCATAGATTTTGTACACAGAATCGATAAGTAGTATGCTTACTAAGGGTGAAGAGAGGAGATCATGGCTTGTCTTCTATGAGAAACTGTCGGGGGCGCTTACAGAAAGCCTGGTTCAAGGAGTGGGGGAAAATGTTTTCTTCAGGCTGTTTCTTGTCACTGGAATGCCAGCCTAGCTGGAGCCAGGTTGCAGTGCCAGGAGCAGTCCACTCTATCCTTGCTTACCAGTGCATTTCTCTGCTCTTTCCCAGTCTGCTTGTTATGTTGTGATTGATTATGTTGATTGGCCCAGAGGAAAGTCAAAGTGAATTTGTTTAAGTTTATTTATTTATTTTGAGAGAGAGAGAGAGAGAAAGGAAATGAGAATGAGTGGGGGGGAGGGCAGAGAGAGAGAGAGAGAGAGAGAGAGAGAGAATCCCAAGCAAGCTCCATGCTGTTATCACAGAGCCTGACTCAGGGCTTGATCTCACAAACCACGAGATCATGACCTGAGCTAAAATCAGGAGTCAGATGCTTAACCGACTGAGCCACCCATGCACCCCAAAAGTGAATTTAAACTAGGTTTGTGCCTCTTGAAAAAAGAACCAAGACTATGGCAGAGGCATTCATTTAGCAAATAGTGAAAATCAAAAGAGGCCTTCATCCTGCCCCATCTTGTCCTCAGGTGGTTCACCTGTCTGGTGGTGGACACAGCCCATAATATGTGAATGGGAGTCATCCATAGGGAAGGCTGGCAGCCACCTGACTGCATGACACAGTTACCTCAAAACAACAATGCAGTCTGCCAACCAAAGAATATTAAAGTTATTAAAATATTTTTTAATATTTATCTATGTTATTTATTTATTTATTTATTTATTTATTTATTATTTTAATCTTAAGTGTATTCTTTAATCCCCATCACCTATTTAAACCATCCTCCCTCCCCACTTCCCCTCTGATAACCCTCACTTTGTTCTCTGTAGTTAGGAGTCTGTTTCTTGGTTTGTCTCTTTTTTTTCCTTTGCTCATTTGTTTTGTTTCTTCAATTCCACATGAGTGAAATTGTATGATGTTTGTCTTTCTCTGACTTATTTTGCTTAGCATTATACTCTCTAACTCCATTCATTTCTCTGCAAGTTGCAAGATTTCATTCTTTTTATGGCTGAATAGTATTCCAGTGTATATATACATATTACATCTTTATCCATTTATTTGTCAATGGACGCTTGGGCTGCTTTGATAGTTTGGCTATTGTAAATAATGCTGCAGTAAATGTAGGGGTGCATATATCTTTTTGAATTAATGTTTTCATATTCTTTTGGTTAATATCCAGTGGAATTACTGGATCATGTGGTAATTCCATTTTTAATTTTTTGAGGAACCTCCATACTGTTTTTCAAACTGCACTGGTTTTCATTCCCACCGAACAGCGTACAAGCGTTCCTTTTTCTCCACATCCTCACGAACACCTGTTGTTTCTCATGCTGTTGAGTTTAGCCATCCTGACAGGTGTGAGGTGATATCTCATTGTAGTTTTGATTTGTATTTCCCGATGATGAGTGACATTGAGCATCTTTTTGTGTGTCTGCTGGCCATCTGGATGTCTTCTTTGGAGAAATGTCTATTCATGGAGGAATTAAAATCTTTATTCGGTCTCTCAAGGTAACATCCAAATGGGGAGTCGATTCTTACTGTATAGCAGAACATCTTTAAAATCACCTCTCTCAGTTTCAGCCGCTCTCCAAATCCTCCTCACTGCTCCTCCTAATTGCCTCTCAAATCCAATTAAGGATACTTTCAAGTGTAACATTATACTCTGCTGTCCCTTCCCCCCTTTCCTGTTCCTTTTCAATGCACCTCATCTCACCCAGGTGTCACACACTGGCAGGCATGGACCACACCAGCCTGTAGGTTATTTGTTCTTTGATCCCACAATAATCAAGACATTTTGTACAGAAATCCCAATCTGGGGTTTGACTTGAAGAGTGGTTAGGTCAGGCCACAGAGGGCTGTATTCCAGCAACAATTGGCTAGGCAGAGCTGAGTTCAAGACTTCACCTCCCTTTGCTTTTGTTTTTGCTTTTGCTTTATAGGCCCCAACTCTGCTGCTTCTGCACAGTCCCTTCCACCACTGCATCCCACCCTGCCCCTGCAAGCGTCCCACCTGATGACTCCTGTTCTAACTTCACACCTAGCTCCCCACACTGATCCCAAGAGGCAAAAGAAAAGAGCCTGCCGAGTGGACAACACCAAGACTGTCTTTAGGGAGGGAAAGAGGCAGAGAACCCACACAGTATAAAATTGTTTGTCGCTGTTACATGTACACTTGCACATTTTCATAAATGCCGTGAAGGAAAAGTATAGATTCTTGTTCTGTTTCTGCAAACATCATGACTGTGGTGGCAAAGCCTCTGTCCTTAACCAACAGGCTACACAGCCTTAGTGGATGGTGTTCTGGTGGCCTGGGCTGAGGACAGAGGCTGAAGGACACTTACGGTCTTCCGTGTCCAGGCCAACACTCTATGGGGCCCTGAGAGCTGCCCCAGGAGCCTGGAAGAGAGCTGTCTGAGAATATTTGCTCTGTGGAGTGTCATGGCTCTGCTCTGTTTTTAGAAGGAAACCAGGAATGAGCTGATGGGTTTGCTCTGGCAGCAAGATGGGGAGCTTGCTTAGGAAAGGAAGACTAAGGTTTATTATGATTGGGTAAAGCCCTTAATTGCCACTTTGGATGGAGCTTAGTTTTAAAATTCATATTCTGCAGCCAAAGGCCCCCTCCTTACACAGAAGTACTGCAGCTAATTAGTGGCTGGGCATCTTGTAAGAAATGGCTATTTACTTTATTTTTAGTAAAAGCGTCTTGGAATTTTCCTGACTACTGACTTCTTTCAGTCCCCTTGGCCGCCAGAGGATGTTAACAGGAATGAAACGAGTTGAACTTTACTCATGGCCAGTTAGCCTTTTTCAGGGACCTGTTTCTTCTCTTCGGGGGAAAAAGCATGGCTTCTGGCCACACATCTTCTGGCAGGTTTCACAAACTCTTCCAGTCCACCCTACCTGGTGGCCCAGCTGCTGTGGCAAGAGCCAAATCCCAACAGTGGGCCCCTGGTTCTACTCCAGAAATGGTGAACCTCGGAGCTTTCCCTCCTAGAGAACAGATGCCGAGAAGGGCATGAAGAGATATAATTGCTCTGTTAAGAGGGGCTGGGAGTATGGGACAGGCTCTCAGGTATGTAGCTGCTGATTGGATATCTTCTCTTTGTGCCTCCAGATTTACTCCCTACCCTCTTCCGCCCTGCTCTGGACCCCCAGAACCTCACCTGTGTGGACCACATCAACATCCTTCCTGGCCCTCTGGTTTCCCTTTTGGTTCAGCCAAGGTGGAACACCAGAAGGAGACTGATGTGTATGTGGTAAGTTATTATTCCCTGGCCACCGTCCCATGGGGTTGCAGGTCTTGTCAGGAGACTGTCTTCATACAGCTTGCTCCATTTAGATTCTAGAGGTCACATTATCCCCTCTTCCCTTCAGACTTGGGGCAGTTATGGAGCCCCATTATGATTAGCTCTGCAGTAGTATCCTAATTTAAATTTTTTTTCAACGTTTATTTATTTTTGGGACAGAGAGAGACAGAGCATGAACGGGGGAGGGGCAGAGAGAGAGGGAGACACAGAATCGGAAACAGGCTCCAGGCTCTGAGCCATCAGCCCAGAGCCTGACGCAGGGCTCGAACTCACGGACCGCGAGATCGTGACCTGGCTGAAGTCGGACGCTTAACCGACTGCACCACCCAGGCGCCCCAGTAGTATACTAATTTGAGTCCACCATCTGTTTCTTGCAAGAACCTTGACCAATACAGCTATCCTTTCTTGACCAGATCTTCAAGAATAAGCAAGCTGCCTTTTCTCTGGAGTAGGGAGGGGATCAGCCAGGATTGAGACCTAGTTTGCTGTTTGCAGAGACATGCCTGAGGGAAGGTACGGACTCTTCCTGTTCATCGGTGAAGCTGAGTAGGCCCAGATTCCTTTGCTGTAGCAGGACACACCTTCTGTGCACTCAGATGAGAGCCAGTCAGGGACTGGACAGATTTGTATGCAAAGGCTCCTTCCATGGTCTGAGCCCTAAGGCCTGTGCTAGTCCCTCTGGGTGAAGAGGATTTAGATATTACCCCAGGAAAGAGCTGCAGGCACATGTCCTTGTTGAATCTTCTCTGTGCTCTTCTGTCTTCATTAAGCAAGGGTGAAAATGTACATTTGTGTAGTCATTTTCCTCTTACTGGATTCTCAGCAGGGCTGCCATGTGCTCCCCAGTAAATCTTCAAAAAGCAAATATCACCTATATGTGGCCTTCCTCCAGAAGTTGCCTCTCCACAATGGATAGGAAAGTTAGAAGGTAAAAGAGGGTAAAGTCTCAGACTTACACAAGGCCCTTTTCATCTTCTATCCTCTTCAATATCTTCCTGTCACTTTTCTAGTCTCTGGCAAGTTATGAGGCAACAGCAAAACATATGGATTCTCTAAGAACTGACCTGTGTGAGGGCGCTTGGGTGGCTCAGTCGGTTAAGCGTCTGACTTCTGCTCAAGTCGTGATCTCATGGTCAGCGGGTTGGAACCCCATGTCAGGCTCTGTGCTGACAGCTCAGAGCCTGGAGCCTGCTTCAGATTCTGTGTCTCCCTTGCTCTCTGTCCCTCCCCACTCATGCTCTGTCTCTCTCTGTCTCTCTCAAAAATAAACATTAACAAAATTAAGAAAAAAAAAAAAACTGACCTGTGTGTTTAACCCATGTTCAATGTAGATTTTTTTCCAGGCCTGAAGGGTTTGGGCTCACTGGAAGGGAGAAGGCTCTAAAGGGTAATATGAGTAGACAGAACCACACTTAGAGAGCAGAGAGAAAGGATTTGCTTTGGCATTACATGCCTTCATCTTGCTTAAAGGACTAGATTTTGATATACTGTCCTCCTCTGATAATATGTAGCCATTGTGCTTGCAAAGCTGTGACACATGGTCCTTATATTAGTTTCCTCCAAGGTTTCTCTCATGTTATACAGTAGTTCTTAGAGAGAAGCACAGAACACATACAAACACATGTACACACATACACACATGTGGCCTTTTCAAGATATTTGAACCTCTACTATGTATAGGAAATCCTTGTCTTCTCAGTTCAGCAAAGAGAACATGAAAGGACCCCAAAGAATCATGTACAGAGGACCTGAGATGAGGTTGGAGGTTCAGGGAAAAATGAATAGAAACAGATGAGTTTAAAAATACAGGTTTCTCACACTCTCCCAGAAAATAGAAGAGGAAAAAATCCTCTCTAACTCATTTTGTGATACCTAAACTAGACAAGGGCATTACAAGAGCACTACTGAGCAATAATCCTCATAAACATGTATGTCAAATCTTCAAGAAGATATTGTCAAATTGAATCCAGTAATATGTAAAAATGATAATACATTGGGGCTATCAATAAAATGATATTTATTTTGAGAGAGAGAGAGAATGAGCAAGGCAGAGGGAGAGAGAGAGAATCCCAAGCTGGACACAGGGCTTGAACTCACGAATTATGAGATCGTGACCTGAGCCAAGGTCAGAAACTTAACTGACTGAGCCACCCAGGCACCCCACAAATGGTGCTTCCTAAAAGAACAGCTTGAATAATTAGATATCCACATGTAGGGGGAAAAAGGAACCTTGCGTCATACACAAAAAATAATTTGAAATGGATCATAGCCCCGAATTTAAGAGCAAAAACTCTAAAGGACTTCATCAAAATTAATAACTTCATTTGAAAGACTCTATTAAGGAAAAAAAGTAAAACCACAATGCTAGGAGAAAATGTTTTCTAAGACATATGTCTGTCTGATAAAGAACTTGTATTCTAAATACAAGAGCACTTATAAGTCAATAATAAAAAGGCAAACCACCCAAAAAAATGGAAAATAGTTTAATATAAATTTCATCAAAAGGAGATATGACTGGCAAACAAGTGTATGAAAAGGTACTCAACATCATTAGTGTTTAGAGAAATGCAAATTAAAATTATAGTAAGATTGACAATAGCAATCATACACAAGAATGTGGTACAACTAGAAATCTCATCCCCTGCTGGTGTGAACACAAGTGGGGATAGCCATTTTGAAAAGCAGTTTGGTAGATTTTGTACAGTTAAACGTCTACTCACCATACAATCCAACAATACTATGCCTGGGTATTTTCCTAAAAATGCCTGTAGGCACATGTTTATAACAGCTTTATTCATAAAAGCCACAAATCAAATGTGAGTTGTTTAAGTAGGTAAACAAATCAAACAGCTGAGTTGTTTAAGTAGGTAAACAAATTTTGGTATATCTACAAATGTGAATTCCATCCACAATCGTATTCTACTCAGCAATAAAAAGGAATGAACTAATGCGGTACCTGGGTGGCTCAGTTGATTAGGCATCAGGCTTTGACTCAGGTCATGACCTCGCAGTTCATGGGTTCCAGCCCACATCAGGCTCTGTGCTGACAGCTTGGAGCCTGGAGCCTGCTTTGGATTCTGTGTCTCCCTCTCTCTCTGCCCTTCCCCTGCTCATGCTCTGTCTCTTTCTCTCTCTCTCAAGAATAAATACACATTGGGGCGCCTGGGTGGCGCAGTCGGTTAAGCGTCCGACTTCAGCCAGGTCACGATCTTGCGGTCTGTGAGTTCGAGCCCCGCGTCGGGCTCTGGGCTGATGGCTCAGAGCCTGGAGCCTGTTTCCGATTCTGTGTCTCCCTCTCTCTCTGCCCCTCGCCCGTTCATGCTCTGTCTCTCTCTGTCCCAAAAATAAATAAACGTTGAAAAAAAAAAATTAAAAAAAAAAAAAAGAATAAATACACATTAAATTTTTTTTTAAAAAGAATGAACTGTTGATAGTTGCAACAACATAGGTAAGTTCTAAAAGCATCATGCTAAGTCAAACAAGGCAGACACAAAAGAATATGTACTGTATGATTTCATTTATATGATATTCTAGAAAAGGCAATGCTATGTATTTGGTAGGGATTGGTGGGGTCAAGAAGAAGAGACTCACTGCAAAAGAGCAGGAGGAAAACTTTTTGGGGCAATAGAAATATTCTGCATCTTGCATGATAGTTGCTCTGGCACTATACACATTGATCAAAACTCATCCAACTCTATACTTTAAAAGGGTAACTTTTATTATATATAAATTACTCCTTAATAAACCTAACTTTTAAAAAACAGTAAAATACAGGTTTCTGCTTGTTACTCAACTAAAATTTTGCCAAATTGGCCTGTCTTACAAATTAATGAAAAAAACTTCCAGTTCCTTTCACTTTCTTCAGCTCTGTGTTGGGACTCCAGTAAAATATTTTTTTAGGTCTTGTCTGCTTTCTTGTTCCACTTCTTTCTCCAGCTCTAGTCTAAGCTGTAGCTTATGTCTCTTTCAAAGAGAAGGAAAGATGGTGGAGTTCTGCTCATTCACTTAGCTAGGCAGAACAATAACCTGTTAAATGGCCGAGAGATCCCACCCTCCCTCATGTTCCCATCTCTTAGAGAAATGAACCCCTGGGGTTTCACTGGTACATGTCATTATCTCAGCTCAAACCCATAGAGTGATGACTCTTTAAAGAGTGAAAGCATCATCTCACAAGGGTGCCTGGGTGGCTCAGTCAGTTAAGCGCCTGACTTCAGCTCGGGTCGTGATCTCATTCATAGTTTGTGGGTTCAAGCCCCGCATTGGGCTCTGTGCTGACAGTTTGGAGCTTGGAGCCTGCTTCAGGTTCTGTCTCCCTCTCTCTCTGCCCCTCCCCTGCTCATGCTCTCTCTCTCAAGAATAAATAAACATTAAAGAAAGGGAGAAAGCAAGCAAGCAAGCAAGTATAATCTCACAGAGTGGGTAAACTGGCACAGAGAAAAGAAAAGGGGCTTTGGAGAATTCCAGTTTTGGGTCTCTAACCTACTAATGTTACCTTTGAGTAATGCTTCAAACCTCCGGAGCCTTGTTTTTCTTTTTTGTGAAACAGGGAAATAATACCTGCCTTAAGAGGTGGCCTTAAAAATTAAATGAGACCTACATTAATAGGTCAAGAATCTAGCACATAGAATCTCTTGACCAACAATTATTGTTGTTGTTGTTGTCACTGTCATCACCATGATTAATCATTGAATTAAGCTTGATAAAAAAATGTGTTCTAAGAAGTGAAATGAAATGTATGGGTAGGCAAGGAAGAGGTAGAACTAGAGTTGAGATGGCGATTTTGTTTTATTTATAACCAAGCCCTCTTCTAGGAAGAATTTAAGGCAAGTTATAAAACATATCCAAATAAAAGGATTAAAAATATACAATTTAAGGAGACTATGACAAGGAAACTGGCAGAAAAATACCAAGAAATGTATGTCCAAACATCTTAATAGTTACTATAGGTGAGTCACAAATTTGGCATTGACCTTTTTTGATAATTCACTGTAAAAAAGAAATACACTAAGCTTCAAGATTCACACTTTCCACCAGCTACCAATAAGCTAGGTCATGAGGAGAAGTACCTATTTTCCTTACACTCAAGAGATGTCATAGAGTGGAAGCACCAGTTATGGAGTAGATGGTTTCTCAACCACAGCCCCCTCCCCCAATAAATTCAAAAGTGAGTCTTTTATAAAATACCTCAGCGTAGGCCAAGGCACAGATCCACACTTCAATGAAAAGCATGAGACTCACATGGTCTAGTATAATCCTAAGGTAAATTTTAAAAATACTTAGAGAATTGTCTGCCTGTCTTTTTAAGCCAACTCCTACAAATGCATCTTGAAACTTTTGATAAGTGCTGCAGAGCAGGGAGCTCAAAATTGTAACATCTAGCAAGAATCTGAGGGTGAATATTGTGAATTGTTATTTAAAGAAAAAGGTAATCACTAGCTAAAAGTAAAGATCCTTTGAAAATTAAGGAGTCTACCCAAAATTGTGGGAATGGAGACAAATTATGAGCAGGGTCAAAAACACTCCTAAGAAACAGTCCTGGGGCCTGCTCTGACACACAGGCATTGGGATCCAAAGTTCTAAGCTATAGCATAAGGCCGTAATGATTTTTGCCTGGAAATTTTTCAAAGCAGATGTTAGCAATCACCCACCATGGGCACTGAAAAAAATCTCAATAAAATACACATAGCATTTCTAATTTTAAGCACTGTAGGTTCTGGTCAAACACTTCAAGATGAATTAGTTGCAAATCATATTCTCAGATAGTGAAATGATTTGACCAGTGGTAGAGAATTGTTGGATATAAGCCACACGAAACACAAAGCACATCTGCCAAGGATAATGAATTTGGTTTAGAGAAGTTGATCTTTCTTTCTGGTAACATTTAGATAACAGGGTCCCAATTTTTTTTTTAAGACTGCTTCTAATATATGCTAGAAAAATCTCTGGAAGGAGCTGCTCTGGGTCATCTTGAGAGCTGCTCAATCCAAGAGGGCTACCTGGAGGAGTGAGGAGACCCCAACAGAGAAGCAGACTTAGAAACGGGGAGCTGAAAGGAAGGTTGTAAGGCAGCTTCAGCCAGAGATATCACCCAAGTCAAGATGTCCAGTGTTGATAGGTCTCCAAAAACTCAAGAAGCTCTATGCAAGAGAAACAATTAGCATTTGGAATCTGACACACTCAGAGGGTACTAATGTCTCATTGCAACTATACCAATTGAAATGGATGCTGTTGTATGTTCCTCAGATCCTCCTTTTAGGACCAAGACATTCATTTCCCAGCTCACAGTTGAGTCCTCCCCCCAGGAATTGCTCTTGGAAGAAGATTATGTCCTCTGCCTGGAGGCAGCCTGAACCCAACTTCCTTTATTTATTTATTTTTTTAATGTTTGTTTATTTTTGAGAGTGGGGGAGGTTCAGAGAGAGACAGAGAGATGGAGGATCCAAAGTGGGCTCTGTGCTGACAGCAGAGAGGTCGATGTGGGGCTCAAACTCACAAACCACGAGATCATGACCTGAGCCAAAGTCAGATGCTTAATTGACTTAGCCACCCAGGTGCCCCAACCCAACTTCCTTGACAAGCAATGCCTGGACCCTGTGGTATACCTGAAGACCATCGCAGCTTCCGAACTCCCTGTGGGATTGCTGAGACCTCTGTGGCAACTACGTTGCAGTTTACCCGCTCTCTCTGCACAGGGACACAAAATTTGACACTGAATTTTGAAGGGTCTCTTGACCCCCTAAAGGTGAACTAAAGGTTAGGAACCTCTGTCTTACAGGGTAGGATGACAAAGTCCCGTGATACAATGGCCCTAACCAATTCTACCAGCAAGTGGAAATTACTGGCAGAGTAGAAGTTATGTAAACCTCGAGAGAAGATGACCATGTTAGGGGTGTTTTTGTATATATTTACATATATATGAATTTTATCTCAATGATATATTTTATATAATGTATATTTATATATATGAATTGTATCTCAATAATATATTTTATATAATATATAAAATACAAATATACAAAATATTTGTACAAAAATACAAATATAAATGTTTATGTTTTATATATCATTGAGATAAATTCATATATATTATGAATATATTATAAATTCATACATATTATGAATATAGATTATGAATGCATTATGTATTTATATTTGTGAATATTATATATTTATATTTTATATATCATTGAGATAAAATTAATATATGTTAGACTGTATACATATATATCTTTGAGATAAAATAACATAAGTTATATAACATAACATAAAAACAACCATTTTAAAGTGTACAATTCAGTGGCAGTTAGTCATGATATTGTACAACCATCACCTTTATCTAGTGACACAAAATTTTCATTACCCCAAAAGTAAACTCTGTATCCATTAAGTAGCCATTCCCTATTCCTTCTTTCTCCTCCCTTGGTAACTACTTACTCTGCTTTCTGTCTTTAAAGATACATCTAATCTGGATATTTCCTATAAATGGAATCACACTCGCCTAGTTTATTTCGCATAGCATGTTTTTGAGGTTCATCTACACTGTATCATGTATCAGTATTTCATTCCTTTTTTCGTCTGAATAATTCTCTGTTATATGGATATACCACATTTGTTTATCCATTCATCAGTTGATGGACATTTGGGTTCCTTCCACCTCTTGGCTACTGTGAATAGTAATGCTATGAACATTTGGGTACAACTATTTGTTTTGAATACCTGTTTTAATTTCTTTGGGGTATACATCTAGTAGTGGAATTGCTGGATCATTTAGTGATTCTTTGTTTAACTTTTTGAGGAATCACTGAACTGTTTTTTCACAGTGACTGCACCATTTTACATCCTAACAGCAATGAACAAGTTTTCCAATTTCTCCACATCTTCACCAACATTGGTTATTTTCTATTTTTATTATGGTATCTCAGTGGGTTTTGATGTGAATTTTCCTAATAACAAGTGATATTGAGCACATTTGCATGTAGTTTTTGGCCATTTGTATATTGGGAAGGTTGTCTATTCATGTCCTCTGTCCAATTTTTTTTAACATAAACTCCATGCCCAAGATGGGGCTTGAACTCATGTCTTCAAAACCAAGAGTCACAAGAGTCACATGTTCTACCAACTGAGCCAGCCAGGTGCCCCTCCTCTGCCCATTTTTAAATTTGGTTGTTTGTCTTTTTGTTGTTGAACCAGAGGAATTCTTTATATATTCTGGATACTAGGCCTTTATCAGATATATAGTTTACAAATATTTTCCTCCCATGCTGTGTGTTGTCTTTTCACTGTCTTGATAGTGTCTTTTGATGCACAAAATTTTGACAAGGTTCAGTTTATCTTTTTCTTTACTTTTTTTTTTTTTTTTTGCTTCTGCTTATGGTGTCATATCTAACAACCCGTTACTAAATCCAAGGTCATGAAGATTTACCCTTATATTTTCTTCTAAGAGCTTTATAGTTTTAAGTCTTATATTTAGGTCTTTGATTCATTTTGAGTTAGTTTTTTTGTATATGATGTGAAGTAAGGATCTAACATCATTCTTTTGCATGTGGATAGTCAGTTCTCCCAACACCATTTGTTGAAGAGACAACAAATGAAGATATATATATTTATGATTTTTTTTTCTTTTAGAGAGAGAATCTTAAGCAGGCTCCACACTCACCATAGAGCCCGATGCAGGGCTCAATCCCATAAACCTGGAATCATGACCTGAGTCAGAATCAAGAGTCAGATGCTCAAGAGACTGAGCCACCCAGGCACCCCTACATTTTATCAGTTTGTGATGCCCCAATATTTCAGTAATTTGTTTTCATGGTGCTCCTAGACCAAAAAGAAATTGTTAGTAGTTTCATGTGTTATAAGTAGATAAGGTCAAACAACTTAAGAAGTATTTATGCTCTAAAAACTTGGTGGCCATTTGGAAAAATATTACATATTAATTAAAAGAAAAGATAATATTTTCATTTCATTCTTAAATAACCAACAATTGCTAAATGTGTGTACTTGTTTGGCACTGCACAATTTCTCAAACTCTGGATTTAGAAAGGACATTGCCATTCTCATTTCCGAGTCTATACTGTTGATGACGTCAGCAATAAAAATATAATGTGATCTAACATTGAAATTATAAATAATCTGGAGCTAGTAGTTCATATCATATCTGGTGGAGGTTGTGTTTTCCTCAGAAGTTTAAAATAATCTGCAATGAGCTTGTGTGTTTGCTATAGGGTTCAGGTGACCCCACTACACAGTTTGGGAACCTAGATATGTGGAAAATAGATTTGAAAGCACAAGGCAAAACAGACATAGTCCCACTGCAGGAAATTCCAGGAGAGAAGGTCAGTTGCTGAGGAGAGAATGCTGAGGAGGCGCCTGACTGGCTCATTTGGTGGAGTGTCCAACTCTTGATCTCAGGGCCATGGATTCGAACCCTGCGTTGGGTGTAAAGATTATTGAATGCATGAATGAATGAACGAACAAACTAAAAAAAGTATGCTGAGAACTCTGACAAATGGAATTTTACACAATCCTATGTGGAAAGATAAAGGGACGTTCACAAAGAACACAAAGGGAAGTTCAAAGTTTTCCCTAATAAGCCCAGACTTAAACCTAATAAGGCATATTGGGGCGCCTGGTGGCTCAGTCGGTTGAGCGTCCGACTTCGGCTCAGGTCATGATCTCACGGTCTGTGAGTTCGAGCCCCGCGTCGGGCTCTGTGCCGACAGCTCAGAGCCTGGAGCCTGTTCAGATTCTGTGTCTCCCTCTCTCTCTGAGCCTCCCCCGTTCATGCTCTGTCTCTCTGTGTCTCAAAAAACTAAATAAACATTAAAAAACAACAACAACAGTATGTATAGATGATGGAAATGTCAGGGCAGGCAGGCAGGGAGACATAATATTAAGTATAAACATAAGAGGGTAGCACAGATATGTAATGGCAGAGCTAGAAAAATTGATGACCCAAGTGAGGCAAGACTGGGGAAAAAGTACTAAAGACAGGTAAAAGGGAATTTAAATTTTAGAGTAAGGAAATTGTTTTTGGAGCAAGAAAGATCAAGGCAGGAGTGGACCAAATATTTAGGCTGTTGTCATAATGTAATGTTGTTGTTAAGGTCTAATGAGATCAGAGAAAAATATGAACTCTGATTGCTTCTGTCTCTCTCAACAAGGCAAACAATATTCACACTGAAACGATTCAACTTATAGTCGTAGGAAAGCCTGGGCCAGTCAGGAGAGCCTGGATATGCTGCAAAACAACTCTAAAAAAGTCAGTGGCTTAAATAACAAAGGTTTGGTTTTCATTCATGTAAAGTCCTTTATAGATTCAATCAGTTTTTTAGGCAGCTATCCTTTGTATGTTGGCTCAATATTCCAGCTTACTTTGGTCTGGTGGCCCTGTGACATTAACACATACTTCCATGCAAGGGATGAGGGGCACGGAGAATCTCACACCCTCTTAAATGTTTCCACACAGAAGTGATCATCTTAATTTCCTCTCACATTTCATTTGCAAAGCAAGTCACAGAGTCACTTGCTTATAGGGAATGGAAGGGGCAACACTCCTGAGCACATGGAAGGAGAGGGCTTGAAAGAGCAGTGAGCAGCATTAATGCCCATCATAAGCTGTCTCTACCTCCTTTCTCAATTCTGCTGCAAACCTACATTTACCGACACTTGGAATAATTTTTTAGGTCATATACAGTGAACACATACAGTAAACAACGGGTTCTAATTCAGCCCTTTACTTTTGAGTGGCAGAAACTATTCTGGAGCCTCTGTTGTTTGTTTACTCCTCCACTCAGTCCTCCCTAGTCATTGTGGTCTAGGCAGGGAGAATGAAGGATGCCCCCTATACCACACCAGGGGGAAGAGGGAAGGACTCTGGAGTAGGGAAGGGATTAGGAGAGCTTAAAAGCAGAACATATGGCCACCAGTAGAGAACAGGTTCTTGGAGACTGTATTATTTACTATTCTCTGCTCTCTGGGGATTTAAGGGTGTTGTGCCTTGGCTAAACAATGGAAACTGCCAATTTGCTAGGTTTCCCAGTAGCTACTTGACGGGTAAGCAGAAAAGCCAAAATTGTGGGCAGTCCCTTTAGAGTTACAACAAACACTAATAATCCTTTAAGATTAAGCACTGGAAGATCTTTTTAGAACTATGAACTAGTGAAGAACATTTGAAGCTCTGAAAATCTCTCTCCAATGCTTTATCCACTCCCTGATAAAGTAGTGCCTAAAAAGCCTTGTGTAGTCCTCACTGTGTCTGACTTCATACCCTGCAGGATTCTGGACCCTGGAGTGGATTAGACTTTGAACGAGGCTATAGATCAAGTAAGGAGGTGGTCTTGAGTCTCCTTTTAGCAGTAACCCTGAAGGCCATTGAATATCCTCTAGGTATCCTAGAACTGGTCTCATGGAGTATTTGAGGTTACAATAGGCTACTCCCAACACTTTAATTTCTGGCATAAATTTTGAAATATGTCACTGCTGTTCTATCAACAACAGCAGTCCTGCTCAGGGTAAAAAGTCCCAATGGAACTGGAATGCTCTTGCCTTAAATGGAGATTTTGCCAGTGTTAAGAAAGATGCAAACCAGCAAAAGGCATTGTATCCACTTTTCCCTATGCTGTCTTCTATGTACAACCTACCAGTTAATAGACTAGAGGGATCAAAGTCTGGCCCTAGTTCTGAGCAAATTCAGAGCTGAGTTATAATTCCCAATCAAGGTGGAAAATGTGGCTTCTCTGCTGACTCAGCTGGTGAACTTCTACCCAGGGGCCCCATGTTTCTTTGGCAGCTCCACAGTAGTTCTTGTGTTGTCAGTGCAGTGGAGGTTTGGTGCACACATTTCCTGGATGTGGTACAAGTAAAGAGCCTGGGATTATTTTTATAAGCGTTGGTTCCATAAATTAGAACAGGTAATCCTTCCTGGTGCCACTGTACAACTTACTCAGAGAAGACACAGAGCAGAAAACCCTTTAGAAAAATTAGCTTCTTGGAGGGGGGAGCCAAGATGGCAGAACAGCATGGAAGTTTTTTCTGTGTCTTGCATCCATGAAATACAGCCAGATCAACATTAAACCATCCTACATACCTGGTAAACTGATTGGAGGATTAACACAACAATCTGCACAATCTGAACCACAGAATTCAGCAGGTACGTGGCACAGAGAAGTGAACTTGGAGGGAGAGAAGCCGGTGGCAGGCAGGGAGCCGCTTTTGCAGGCGGAGAGAGGACTGAGATGTTGGGGGGGCAGGGGGAGAATATGGGAAAAGCACCCCTCCCCAAAAGCAGCTGGAGAGAAAGTGGAAAATTGGAAACAGCCGTAGGGACTGAACTGAAAAGGGAGAAAGGAGAAAGGAGAAAGGAGAGGGTTTAAATTCCATTAAGACTGTAAACAAGGGGAGCGCAAAGGCTGCAACTCCGCAGCTCGATACCTGGAGGTGCTCTGGTGGGAAGGGCGAATCCCCAGGAACAGAGTGGGGTCCGGGACGTTCTCGAGCCACATGGGGAAAAGTGGTTCCACTGCTGTAAGGACATTTGGTAGAGACTGTTGAAGCCACCTGGTCCCGGCAGACCCCAGAAAACGGCCACATTTGCTGGTGCTGGAACAAAGTCATTAAGGGTGAAGCCTGGTGCCACATGTGTTTTCTGATTTTCCATAATCCCTGAAACACTGCTGCTACACTATCTCGCAAACTTTTTCTGGGGCGGGCTGGCACCTGGCTGCAGTCTCGGGGCACCAGCAGCAGCAGCAGGGTCCAGCAAGCATTCCTGGGTGTAGCTGACATTCGGCCATTGCTCATTGTGTCACTGCTCAGTGAGACCCTCCCGCAGAGGGGTGGAGCCGGTCAAAGCCGCAGTCCTTCGGAAGTAAGGGGCCGGGGAAAACAGCCGCATCTGAGACAAAACTCAGAAGAGAGGTATTGCCTGGGGCCTGGTCACGGACAGTGAAGAAGCAGTGGACGATATCTGAAGACAGAGGACAGGTGCGCGATTGCTAATCTGGGAGAGCAGACTGGGTAGCTGGCTGCTGCCATTTTCCCCGCTCCCGCGCATGCGCACATGCATTGACAAGCGCCGCAACACTCCACCCCAGTAGGCTAGCAGCGCCATCTAGTGGAGAGCAGAGCTGTTACGCTGAGCCCCGCCCAAATGGGCCAACTTCGCTCTTCAAGAACACAAGTCTCACCGCCTACTTCGTTAACACAAGTCTCACCGCCTACTTCGTTTATGGACTATAAAGCACTACATATTCTGACTTCTAGGGGAAAATGAAGTGATTTCAGTCCTATTTCAATCTGTTAGCAGGTCCATCTATGCAATTTTCTTTCTTTTTTTCTCTTTTTCACTTTTCTTTTTCTTGAATACAGAAACAGAAAAATTCATTTTTATTTTCAATTTTTATTAAAAATATTTTTTATTCTTTACTGTATTTTTTACTTTTGTGTAAAGTTTTTCAAATTCTATCTTACTTCCATCATTTTATTTTAGTCTACTTCAGTGTATTCACCTTTTCAAATTTTCAAACGATTTCCTTTTTTTTCACTTTTCTTTTTTGTTTTTGTCGTTTTTCTTTCTTTCTTGAATGCAGAAAGAGAAAACTTCATTTTTACCTTCAATTTCTATTATAAATATTTTTCTTTAATTTTTTTACTATATTTTTTGCTTTTATGTAAATTTTTTCAAATTCTATTTTACTTCCATCATTTTATTTTAGTCTACCACAGTGTACTCACTTTTTCAAATTTTCAAGCGATTTCTTTTTTCTTTCTTTTTTTCCTTTTCTTTTCTTGAATACAGAAAGAGAAAAATTTCATTTTTATTTTTAATTCTTATTAAATATATTTTTCTTTGATTTTTTCTATGACATTCTTTACTTTTGTGTAACTTTTTTAAAATTCTATTTTACTCCCATCATCTCATTTTAGTCTACTTCTGTGTATTCATTTTTTCAAATTCTCAAACAATTTCCCTCCCCCCCCTGCTTTTTTCTCTCATCAGTCAAACCACTTTCAACACCCAGACCAAAACACAACTAGAATCTAGCGTCATTAATTCGATTTTTCTGTATGTATTTTTAATTTTAATATATTTTTTAATTTTAATTTTTTTAATTTTAATTTTTCTACCTCATTAGTTCCTTTTCTCCCTTCAAAATGACAAAACGAAGGAATTCACCCCAAAAGAAAGAGCACGAAGAAACAACAGCCAGGGATTTAACCAACACAGATACAAGCAAGATGTCTGAACCAGAATTTAGAATCATGATAATAAGAATACTAGCTGGAGTCGAAAGTAGATTAGAATCCCTTTCATCCCTTTCTGCAGAGATAAAAGAAGTAAAAAATAGTCAGAATGAAATTAAAAATGCTATAACTGAGCTACAATCATGGATGGATGCAGCAACGGCAAGGATGGATGAGGCAGAACAGAGAATCAGCGATATAGAGGACAAACTTTAGAGAATAATGAAGCAGAAAAAAAGATGAAGATGAATGCTAAAGAGCACGATTTAAGAATTAGAGAAATCAGTGACTTATTAAAAAGGAACAACATCAGAATCATAGGGTTCCAGAAGAGGAAGAGAGAGAAATAGGGGTAGAAGGGTTATGTGAGCAAATCATAGCAGAAAACTTTCCTAACGTGGGGAAAGACACAAGTCAAAATCCAGGAAGCATAGAGGACCCCCATTAGATTCAACAAAAAACAACCATCAACAAGACATATAGTCAAATTCACAAAATACTCAGGCAAGGAGAGAATCATGAAAGCAGCAAGGGAAAAAAAGTCTGTAACCTACAAGGGAAGAAAGATCAGGTTTGCAGTACACCTATACACAGAAACTTGGCAGGCCAGAAAGGAGTGGCGGGATATATTCAGTGTGCTGAATCAGAAAAATATGCAGCCAAGAATTCTTTATCCAGCAAGGCTGTCATTCAAAATAGAAGGAGAGATAAAAAGTTTCCCAAAAGAACAAAAATTAAAGGAGTTTGTGACCACTAAGCCAGCCCTGCAAGAAATTTTAAGGGGGACTCTCTGAGGGGAGGAAAGATGAAAAATATATATATATATATATATATATATATATATATATATATATATATATATCAAAAGCAACAAAGACTAGAAAGGACCAGAGAACACCACCAGAAACTCCAACTCTACAAGCATCATAATGGCAATAAATTCATATCTTTCAGTACTCACTCTAAATGTCAATGGACTCCATGCTCCAGTCAAAAGACATAGGGTAACAGAACGGATAAGAAAACAAGATCAATCTGTATGCTGTTTACAAGAGACCCACTTTAGACCTAAAGACACCTTCAGATTGAAAGTAAGGGGATGGAAAACCATCTATCATGCTAATGGTCAACGAAAGAAAGCTGGAGTAGCCATACTTATATCAGACAATCTAGACTTTAAAATAAAGACTGTATCAAGAGATGCAGAAGGGCATTATATCACAATCAAGGGGTCTATCCACCAAGAAGACCTAACAATTGTAAACATTAATGCACCAAATGTGAGAGCACCCAACTATATAAATCAATTAATCACAAACATAAGGAAACTCATCAATAGTAATACCATAATAGGAGGAGACTTCAACACTCCACTCACAGCAATGGACAGATGATCTAATCAAAAAATCAACAAGGAAACAATGGCTTTGAATGACACACTGGACCAGATGGACTTAACAGATAGATTCAGAACATTTCATCCAAAAGCAGCAGAATATACATTCTTCTCCAGTGCACATGGAACTTTCTCCAGAATAGACCATATACTGGGACACAAATCAGCCCTAAGTAAGTACAAAAAGATCGAGATCATACCATGCATATTTTCAGACCACAGAGCTATGAAACTCGAAATCAACCACAAGAAAAAGTTTGGAAAGGTAACAAATACTTGGAGACTGAAAAACATCCTACTAAAGAATGAATAGGCTAACCAAGCAGTTAAAGAGGAAATTAAAAAGTATATGGAAGCCAATGAAAATGATTACACCACAACCCAAAACCTCTGGGACGCAGCAAAGGCAGTCATAAGAGAAAAGTATATAGCAATCCACGCCTTCCTAAAGAAGGAAGAAAGATCTCAGATACACAACCTAACCTTATGCCTTAAGGAGCTGGAAAAAGAACAGCAAATAAAACCCAAACCCAGCAGAAGACAGGAAATAACAAAGATTAAAGCAGAAATTAATGTTATCGAAACCAAAAAAACAGTAGAACAGATCAATGAAACCAGAAACTGGTTCTTTGAAAGAATTAACAAAATTGATAAACCTCTAGCCACTTTGATCAAAAAAGAAAAAGGAAAGGACCCAAATAAATAAAATCCAGAATGAAAGAGGAGAGATCACAACCAACACAGCAGAAATACAAACAATAATAAGAGAATATTATGAGCAAGTATATGCCAATAAAATGGGCAACCTGGAAGAAATGGACAAATTCCTAGAAACATATACACTACCAAAACTGAAACAGGAAGAAATAGAAAATTTGAACAGATCCATAACCAGTAAGGAAATCGAATTAGTAATCAAAAATCTGCCAAAACACAAGAGTCCAGGGCCAGATGGCTTTCCAGGGGAATTCTACCAAACATTTAAGGAAGAGTTAACACCTATTCTCTTGAAGCTGTTCCAAAAAAACAGAAATGGAAGGAAAACTTCCAAACTCTTTCTAGGAAGCCAGCATTACCTTGATTCCAAAACCAGACAGAGACCTCACTAAAAAGGAGAACTATAGACCAATTTCCCTGAAGAACATGGATGCAAAAACCCTCAACAAGATATTAGCCAACCGGATCCAACAATACATTGAAAAAATTACTCACCACGACCAAGTGGGATTTATACCTGGGATGCAGGGCTGGTTCAATATCCGCAAAACAATTCACATGACTCATCACATCAATAAAAGAAAGGACAAGAACCATATGATCCTCTAAATAGATGCAGAGAAAGCACTTGACAAAATACAGCATCCTTTCTTCATAAAAACCCTCAGGAAAGTAGGGATAGAAGGAGCATACCTCGAAATCATAAAAGCCATATATGAACGACCCAACGCTAATATCATCCTGAATGGGGAAAAACTGAGAGCTTTCCTCCTAAGGTCAGGAAAAAGACAGGGATGTCCACTGTCACCACTGTTATGCAACATAGTATTGGAAGTCTTGGCCTCTGCAATCAGACAACAAAAAGAAATAAAAGGCATCCAAATCGGCCAGGAGGAGGTCAAACTTTCACTCTTCACGGATGACATGATACTCTATATGGAAAACCCAAAAGATTCCACCAAAAAACCTGCTAGAATTGATTCATGAATTCAGCAAAGTTGCAGAATATAATATCAACACAGATTGGTTGCATTCCTATACACCAAAAATGAAGCGACAAAAAGAGAAATCAAGGAATCTATCCCATTTACAGTTGCACCAAAACCATAAAATCCTACGAATAAATCTACCCAAAGAGGTGAAAAATCTATACACTGAAAACTACAGAAAGCTTATGAAAGAAATTGAAGAAGACACAAAAAAATGGGGAAAGTTTCCATGTTCCTGTATAGGAAGAACAAATATTGTTAAAATGTTGATATTACCCAAAGCAATCTACATACTCAATGCAATCCCTATCAAAATAATGCCAGCATTCATCACAGAGCTAGAACAAATAATCCTAAAACTTGTATGGAACCAGAAAAGACCCTGAATAGCCAAAGCAACCTTGAAAAAGAAAACCAAAACAGGAGGCATCACAATCCCAGACTTCAAGCTGTACTACAAGGCTGTAATCATCAAGACAGTATGGTACTGGCACAAGAACAGACACTCAGATCAATGGAACAGAATAGAGTCCAGAATGGGACAGAATGGATCCAGAAATGGACCCACAAACGTATGGCCAACTAATCTTTGACAAAGCAGGAAAGAATATCCAATGGAATAAAGACAGTCTTTCCAGAAAGTGGTGCTGGGAAACTGGACAGCGACATGCACAAGAATGAACCTGGACCAGTTTCTTACACCATACACAAAAATAAACTCGAAATGAATGAAAGACCTCAGTGTACGACAGGAAGCCATCAAAATCCTCGAGGAGAAAGCAGGCAAAAACTTTCTCCTTGACCGCAGAAACTTTTTACTCAACACGTCTCTGGAGGCAAGGGAAACAAAAGCAAAAATGAACTACTGGGACCTCATCAAAATAAAAAGCTTCTGCACAGCGAAGGAAACCATCAGCAAAACTAAAAGGCAACCGATGGAATGGGAGAAGATATTTGCAAATGACATATCAGATAAAGGGTTAGTATCCAAAATCTATAAAGAACTTATCAAACCCAACACCCAGAAAACAAATAATTCAGTGAAGAAATGGGCAAAAGACATGAATAGACACTTCTCCAAAGAAGACATCCAGATGGCCAACCGACACATGAAAAAATGCTCACTCATCATCACGAAAATACAAATCAAAACCACAATGAGATACCACCTTACACCTGTCAGAATGGCTAACATGAACAACTCAGGCAGCAACAGATGTTGGCGAGGATGCGGAGAAAGAGGATCTCTTGCATTGTTGGTGGGAATACAAGCTGGTGCAGCCACTCTGGAAAACAGTATGGAGGTTCCTCCAAAACCTACGACCCAGCAATTTCACTACTAGGCATTTATCCATGGGATACAGGTGTGCTATTTCGAAGGGACACATGCACCCCCATGTTTATAGCAGCACTATTAACAATAGCCAAAGTATGGAAAGAGCCCAAATGTCCATCGATGGATGAATGGATGAAGAAGATGTGGTATATATATGTATACAATGGCGTATTACTTGGCAATCAAAAAGAATGAAATCTTACCATTGCAACTATGTGGATGGAACTGGAGGATATTATGCTAAGTGAAATTAGTCAGTCAGTGAAAGACAAAAATCATGTGACATCACTCATATGAGGACTTAAAACAGATGAACATAAGGGAAGGGGAAAAAATAATATAAAAACAGGGAGAGGGACAAAACAGAAGAGACTCATAAATATGAAGAACAAACAGAGGGTTACAGGGGGTGTGGGAGGGGGGATGGGCTAAATGGGTAAGGGGCACTAAGGAATCTACTCCTGAAATCATTGTTGCACTATATGCTAACTAATTTGGATATAAATTTTAAAAAATAAAAAATTAAACAACTTAAAAAAAATTAGCTTCTTCCAAATAAATGATGTGGGCTTAACTTCCAACAGCCAAAAACCATAAACAGGAAGAGTTGGGAGAGAATTCTAGAATAAATGGTTGAATTGAACTGAATTGTACCAGAAGATGTATAAGATCAAGAATGGAAAGAAAGAGTAATATGTTGCAGAAAAAATGTGCCTGAGACTGCAGGCATCTGCCAGGCTAGAGTCTCAAGCAAGCCAGCTTCTCATTTGGAGGACTTTGTATTAAATTCTTGCAGATTTCAAGCAGAGCTCTAGAGGGCAGCAAAGACGTGGTGTCTTTGATGAAAAAGGTCACATTAAGCAATACAGGTATCAATTTTCTTTTTCTTTTCTTTTCTTTCTTTCTTTCTTTCTTTCTTTCTTTCTTTCTTTCTTTCTTTCTTTCTTTCTTTCTTTCTTTTGCATATAGTGCCAATTTTTGTTTTGACTGATGTTTGGGTTAAAATAGTCTAGTTTATTATAGAAATGCAAAATTTTAGGGCTTAGAAGTCTTGTAGTGTTGTCAAGTTAGTTCAGTCCTCTGCTTTACATATAAGGAATGGCCCCGAGGGGCTAGTGATTTTAGTAAGGTCATTTGGTTAGATAGTGTCATTTAAGACCCCATCCCACCCCCTCACATTCACACAAGGACATACACACTTATTCGAGGTTCTAGAAAATTTTTTTCTATCCTGAAATCATCTGGGTATTATGGAGGCTTGAGTTCACACACTTAACTCATATCCTATTGGGGAATAAAAGGAGTGATTGGAATTCTTAAGTCTGAAGCTGGTGGTTTTTAAGTGCTGTAATTAAACTTGGACAGAGAGATTTCTCCAGAGTCAGATCAATTTAAATTTCCTCAGCCAATACTTCCAGGCTTTGGACTCTAGGTGGCAACATAGGACCTTTCGTTTGCTTTCGGGCAGCATCAGCAATCTGGACTGATCTTTCAGAAGGAAACCTGTTTATTTGGGTTCTTCTTGACCCTGGTGGACTAACAGCACTTTCTCTTAGCTAAACTAATGATCAGAACCTGGATGCTCACTTCTTAGAATTATTTTCACTATAATCCTCTGACAATAACTATTATTTAACAGGTCATACTCTGTTATGTCATATATTTGGCAGGGTCACATCTACAGAGAAGTGCATTTTTATTGATTTTTAAACTTCACAGCTTTCGTACAGCTGCTGCCCCTCTTCACTGAGTCACCCCTGCCTCCTCCCCACTCTCCCCAGCCCACTCACAGTGTACAATTCTACCTACCCCCTTACTTTACCCTTGCACCCCCCCCAATATTTTATTTCAGTGGAATCAGCTTTAAATGGGCATAAAGGACAATTCTGAACAAAAATAGGACTCAGAGGATGGTCTGGTAAGTTGGGAAGGGAGAGGGTGACACTTCATGCATCTGATTTCTGAATCCATAGTATTTCTAGAGTGGGGTTTCTGAAGAAATGTTCTAAAAATCACGTGGGATATTTGGACCATACTTTGGACCTACTGGGTCCCAGTCCCTGGGGGTGGGTCTGGGAATCTGTTAAGCTCCTAAAACTAGACAGCTGCAGATTTTCTTTTGATCGGATGGTAGTGCCATTTCAATCCCATCACAGCCTCTGGTATTCTGGCCTGGTGTCTGATTTCTACTACTGAACTCGGATCCTTAAAGTTCATGAATAAAGACAGCCATCCATCTCCCAGTGCCTGCTTGTTCCTCCTTCTTCCCTAACAGTGACCTGACCCCATAGCACCTAAGTACACATGACTGGAAGGGTGATATGGAATGGAAAGAACTTGAACTTTGGAGTCATAGAGAACCATGATCAAATCTTATCTAGTGATTTAGCTTGCAGGGGCTTCAGTTTCATCAGTTAACTACAATCACACCATTGAGAGTTGACTATATTATTATTATTATTATTATTATTATTATCATTTGTCCCTTTTCCCTATTTAAAAATTTTAAAATATGATTTTACATTACATGATAGACAAATATATTCTCATTACAGAAACTCAAATCATATAGATGAGGTTAAAGTCCCCCTTTACCTTTTTAACCCAAAGTCCGTGCCAGGTAGGATTGTGCTGAATACTGTTTTGAAATGTGCTCTGATGTCAGATTTTAGGAATCTTTCCATACTAGTACATTTAAATCCATTTCATTCTTTTGAACTGCTGTAGAACACAGTCTTTTTTCCAGAACTACAGATTCTCAAGAAATTGTACATACAGCTTTATATACTGTTTTTTCATTTCATATATGTGAATATTTCCCCATTTTGCTATAAATTCTGATGCTATACATCAGAAAACATGATTTTAATTATTTCATAGTTATCCAGCATATAAATATACTAAAATTAATTTAATAATTTATTTAATAATTCTGACTGTTGGATATTTAGGTTGCTTTCAATGTTTGATTATTGTTCCTTTTAAATAATTAATTCAGTGCCCCCTTACACTGCCCATTTCCATGGCTCCCTTATTTAGGGAATATAGATACATATATTATAACCAAGTAATTAAAGTCTTTGTAAAGTGTGTGATGGGGTCAAGGTCAATTTGTAGTTTCTGCCTTTACCTTAGGCACAAATTACTCTATGAGAGAGAATGGGTGTTACCTTCTAAATTCTTAAACTTTTGTTGAAACTCCACTCTCCTCAGCCAAATAACTGAAGCAAAATGAAGGTATCTTTCCAGAACTGTTTACTTTGAGCAGGTGAGCATTTTCACAATTAGAAGGGAAGTTTGCAATCAGTTTCTTTAATGGAAAAAGGCACTCTTATAGAATTAATCCATGCCTGGCTCAGAGGAAGTAAGACTCTCTGAAATTGATTGGATTAAAGGGCTCCTTAAAATCAGAAATACTTGGGTACTCATCTGCTCTGCTGGGTGATTGACAGAGGTCTTCAAGCCATCATTCTTCATGGGAGGTACTTGGTGTTGAATTGTTGTGATTTCAGAGCCTCCTGGATTAGGATCAATTAAACCCATAAATAGAAATGAGTTGCCATTATTATCCATAAAATGATAGCCCAACATGTTCACCTGGCCCACTCCTGCATCATGCAGGAGTTATAAACAGACTTGTAGCACTTGGATGGGCACAGCTAAATGCAAATGCTGGGAGTAATAGTCATGGAAAGAATGTGCTGGGTTTTAAGTGAAACATGAACTTGACTATTTTGCCCCTTTAAAAATACAAAGGGAGCAGGAGACATAGCCTCTACCCTTGAGGACATGTTAATCAAGTATTACTATACTACCAACAACATTAAAAGCTCCAAACTAGAAGGCTTTATAAGGGAAATAAAATGCAATAGTGACTAATGGCAGTTGCAGATTTAAAACAACACTGAGAAGTAAATGAATAGCATTACTCCACAAAAGTAGTCTGGATATTCCAAATATTCAGAGTTTCTTCTAGAATTACAATGCTCTTTGACTCAGAAAAATTTAGATAATTTAGGGTTCAATTTATGTTGTACAATTTTCATTATTTAACATCTGCTATCTTTGGGAATGTGATTAGAAGGATGGTCCAATAGCTGAGAGGAAGCTGATCTCTCTCTCTCTTTCTGTTTCTTTGTCTCTCTCTCTCCCTTCCCCTCTGCCCCTTGACAGATTCATCCGGTCCAAGGAGAAAGAAAATTAGGACTCTGGATGTATACAGCACCATCTGTCATATGTGGCATCTGTGATTTCTTAACACCTTCCATAATGCTGGGAACAGGGATTGCGGTCTCCATTTTACTGAGAGAAAGTAAGGCAGGAAAGAGTGAGTGAATGGTTTACTGGCCACCCAGCAGGACTGCAGCATAGCCAGGATTAGGGCACAGGGTTTCTGAATTCCAGAGTACTCCGTTTTGCTCTTTACCACTCTTACATTTTGGACCAAATGCTTGCACGCTTGCTTCCTGGTTAAAATAATTTATTTCACTTGCTTCTACCAGAAGCAAAAAGTTACCCTTTGGCCATCCCCTGGGTGGAACTTTGTTTTCAAGCACTCACTTCTAACTCCACAGGGCGATAAGCCACTGGGTCTCCAGGGAATTTGTGCTGGGAACCCAAGGGTGAAAGGTCATCCCCCCTCACCAACTCCTGTTCTTCCTTTGGTGAGTTGTCAGGCAGCCTCTCAACCATTGATCAATCAACCCCGACCACAGCCTGACTTCCATTCGGCTATCACAAATTCTGACAAAACAGGCATCTTCCTCCCCTACGCAGCTGGCCTCTCTCATCACCTCCGCGTTTTCTCTACCATTCTGTCCCTATCTTATCTTTCTCCTTTCAACTCCTTAAGTCTCGAAGCTGTATTGACTCTAACCTCAGGAATTAGTCACCACCCTCTGCTGACCTGTAGAAGTTTCCATGAATTCGCACTCAGCACCTCATCTAGTGTGGTCAGATCACCTTTAAATGTGGGGGTTTGTGCATATGAAATAAATAGTGGATGAATCAATAAATAAAGACCAGAGGCTTTGTTAGAGCTGGGAAGAAATGTGGAGGTCATCTGATTCAACCAATTCATTTTTACAAATGAAGAAACTTAAAAAGAGGTTAAGTGACTCTCTTGGGTTACACAATTACTAACATAAATAGTATTAACCAGATCTTCTGACACCCAAACTGCTTTTTCCCCCATGAAACCATCCAGCTTATACTTACTATAACTCTTATTCTATATTTGTCTAATTCCATTCATTTTTTTTAATGTTAGAGATAACGGCATTTTTTAATTTAAGAATTTACCTATTATCTCTCAGCTTTATTCATTTTTGATAATAATGTATTACATCCCATATAGTATTTTAAAAACTTAAAATTATTTCCTAAATATCAAGGTAATACATGCTTAATGTGTAAAACTCAGAAGTAGTCTATAAAGAAAAAATTATTACCCAGTTTCGCCAATAAGACATAATTATTGTTAATGTTTTAATATATTTCCTTCTAGTTTTCATACACTTTTCATACACTTTTCATACATCATGCTGTTGGTAGAGTTTTATATTCTAGAGTGTTTGTTTGCTTAACATATCATAAGCCTTTACTGTGTCATTACAAATTCTTTGTACATGTGATATAAATAGCTACTTACAATCCTATCATTTTATGGTAACACTGTCATCTTAACCATACCCCTAACTCTGGATGCTTAGGTTACTTTCAACTTTCCATTTTTAAAAAAAAATTTTTTTAATGTTTATTTTATTTATTTTTGAGAGACAGAGAAAGACAGCATGAGCGGGAGAGAGCAGAGAGAGAGAGAGAGGGAGACCCAGAATATGAAGCAGGCTCCGGGCTCGGAGCTGTCAGCACAGAGCCAGATGCAGCCTGACGCGGGGCTCGAACCCACGAGCTGCGAGCTCATGACCTGAGCCGAAGTCGGACACTCAACCGACTAAGCCACCCAGGCGCCCCTCAACTTTCCATTTTTTAAGGCGATGCTTCAATGACACTTATGCATACGTATTTCTGATCTTGGAAAAAAATCCCGGAAGTAAGTGAGTCAAAAGCTATGTATATTTTTAAGGTTGCTACCAATTGCTATCCAGGTAGATGGTGCCAACTGACACACCTACCAACAGGCTTCAGAGTTCCCCTTTTAAGTATTTTTCCAAAAATAGTATCTCATTTTTATCATCAATTCAGGTTTGACTGGCCCATGGTTTAAAATAGCTGCTGAGGGGCGCCTGAGTGGCGCAGTCGGTTAAGCGTCCGACTTCAGCCAGGTCACGATCTCGCGGTCCGGGAGTTCGAGCCCCGCGTCAGGCTCTGGGCTGATGGCTCAGAGCCTGGAGCCTGTTTCCGATTCTGTGTCTCCCTCTCTCTCTGCCCCTCCCCTGTTCATGCTCTGTCTCTCTCTGTCCCAAAAATAAATAAACGTTGAAAAAAAATTTTTTTAAATAGCTGCTGAACACCAGTTCAAAATCAAAATTGGAAACCAGACTCACAGTCCCCTCTGCAACTGTGTTTCCTTAGATTGTTCAGGCTCCATTTGGGTTAGCCCCAGCCTCACGATGTCACTGCAAAGGAAAGGTGGCAGCTCTTTTTATTTGCTTTCTGACTGTGTATATTTTACTGTGCTAAACGTAGTTGAAAGCAATAGAGAGTGGACCATATGCTAGGAACCAGAGGTACAAGAGTTTCTAGCCTCAAATCGGTCCCAGTATAGACCAGGAGATACACCTCCCAAAGCCAGGAGGAAGGACAGAGGGATTGCTGCTGCTGTACTGGATGTCTGCACAAGGTGTGTGGATGCCCAGACCAGGCACACAGACGTCAGCCCCTGGAGGCAAGGGCAGCTTTTAAGGAGAAACAGCACTCAACCTTTATCTTCAGGGGCGGGGAGTGTGTCAGACAGAAGACCCGAGATGACAACAGTCTATGCAGATGGAATGTACTGAAGCAAACTGCACTGTGGCAAACACTGTAGAGGTCAGCCTCTGATCTCCAGCCCCTTTAGACACTTGTCATCTTGGGACGGTTACTTAACTTCTCTGTAGTTCAGATTCGTCAACTATAAAAATATCACTAAAATAAACAACTTCAGAGGACTGTGAGGAATAATGGAGAAAACTCAGGCAAAGTGCTTAGAAAACATCTTGGTACATTGTAAGAGCTCCCAAGATGTCAGATACCATTGTCGTCATCATCATCACTGAAGCAGTGAGTTCCTACGAGGAAGTGGTGGCAGATGTGGATTTGGCAGGAGAAGGGTCAGTGCACGAAGGCCTTCTATAACATTCTGAGAAGGCTATACCTTACCCTGATATCCATCATTCCCTTTGAGATGTTTTCAGTTTTGGAGTTAACTGTCTCCAGGCAGGAGGATGAACCGATAATCTCCTCAGATTCCTTGCAGCTCTGAGACAGGATTCCCACCTGAGAGCAAACAAAGTCAGTTTTTATTCTAAGCACACAATCTTATAGAACACAACTACTTCCATTTAGCTTTGTGCCAATAACCAAAGGAAGGTATCTTCCCTGCACTGGTTAACAGTCACCTAGTGGGAATAATTCTTTTTTTTTTAATTTATTTTTTTTTTAATTTTTTTTTCAACATTTATTTATTTTTGGGACAGAGAGAGACAGAGCGTGAATGGGGGAGGGGCAGAGAGAGAGGGAGACACAGAATCGGAAACAGGCTCCAGGCTCTGAGCCATCAGCCCAGAGCCTGACGCGGGGCTCGAACTCACAGACCGCGAGATCGTGACCTGGCTGAAGTCGGACGCTTAACCGACTGCGCCACCCAGGCGCCCCTTTAATTTATTTTTTAACGCTTAATCATTTTTGAGAGATGGAGAGAGACAGAGCATAAGCAGGGGAAGAGGCAGAGAGAGAGGGAGACACAGGATCTGAAGCAGGCTCCAGGCTCTGAGCTGTCAGCACAGAGCCCTACATGGGGCTCAAACCCACGAACCGCAAGATCATGACCTGAGCTGAAGTCGGACACTTAACTGACTGAGCCACCCAGGTGCCCCAGGAATAATTCTTTTAATAATATCAAACTACTTAGTGACAGAATAAATTCCTAGGGATGGGAGAAGTGTATAAAGGACTCCCAGCCAAAAGAAAAAGATCTCGGGTATTATCACCTCTTGTGGGGCTTGATTTTACTGGAAGGAAATGTGAAACAGGAAGGACTGATTTTGTCCAGTGAACAGAGACTCTCTGCTCCCTTTCCCTCTTTTCCCTTGTAGCTTAAAACACTGCAGCATGGAGGGCAGTTGGACCACAGCAGCCCTTGCCTCCCATGTTGGGCTCATTTCTTTTTCTTTTTCTTTTTTTTTTTTTTTTTAATTTTTAGGTTTATTTATTTTGAGAGAGAGAGAGAGAGAGAGAGCACAAGCAGGGGAGGGGCAGAGAGAGAGGAAGAAAGAGAGTCCTAAGTGGGCTCCAGCATGGAAGGCTCAATCTCATGAGCCATGAGATCATGACCTAAGCCTAAATCCAGAGTCCGATGCTTAACTGACTGGGCCACTCAGGCACCCCAAGCTAGGTTCATTTTTGACTACCTGGTTGGTACATGAAGTCATCCCAGGTACTGCTCCCCTGTCCCCTCACTCCTGTCTCTCTGCCTCAATCTGCCTGTCCCCAACTTCACACAACTCAGCTCCACTCAGCTTCTATGAAGGCAAATATGTCTCTAGAGATGCATTGTTTTCTCCATGGACAGACCGGCTGGAAGAAAGGAAATAACGGTCCCTCTGAGTGTGTACCAGTTGTCCTGGCACAAATATTATAGTGCCTCTTTTCCCTCTCCAAAGTGTCCTGTTTGGAGAGCAAGTTATATGCAAACTCTACAGTCACATGTGTATTAAACATTTATCCTATCAAGGCCAGGGACTGGGACATTTTTTACTAGGCAATCTCCAGCACATGCCACAAATCTCCTGTACTCTCTGTAATTTAACCTTGGATAATAGTCCTGCCCCCCATAAAGTCTCTGGGACCTGAACATCAGTTTTTACATCTGTAAAGTGGAGATAATAATACTTACCTTCTAGAACTGCAAAGAAAACAAAGGGGCTACTGATTTTATATTCTGGGAAGTGTAAAACATTATATAGATGTCATGTTCCAGAACTTAACATGGCAATTGTCACATGGTAAGCATTCCATAGATGCTTGTTGGTTGAATGAATAGATGAATAAACTAGTAATGATGAATTAACAACCTTTAGTGGGGAAACGATTGATTCTCCTAAAATTGGAGCACTATACTTAGCAACCAAAACTGACTTGAAATCTTACCTTACAGCCAATCTATAGATAATATGGCAAAATGAACCTCTCTCGTAGGCTTGCTGTGAGGACTAGAAAGAAAGTAATTGAGAAATATTAGGGCAAGTGGCAAATGAAGCTGAAACACAACTAAAGGTGACACAAGGAGACAGGTCCCTATAAGTTGGCCCTTACTGTCACTTCAGGGCTGGCAGGTGACAAGAGAGGGGCAGGATGTACCCTACCTGGTTTTCTGGTAAAGCTCATAACCTCTAGACAGTACTGAGACAGGATGGTGATTCAAGTTGGATTTCTTGATTCTTGTTTAACTTGGGAGCATAACAAGGGAAGTGCATTGCTCATACCAGTGTGGAAACACCACTGTCGGGTGCACTTTTATGACCTGACTGGTCCCTCACTAATAGGTACCATAAAATGCTAATCCGTCTTCTTTTCTGATTGGAAAGGGAAAGTTTGATTAGAAAACAAAGCATTGAACTGAATTTGTTTTCAGCCTGAGTGTTAGAATGTATGATTCTGGAATCACAGAAGTCTGACTTCCACATCAGATTTGATTTTTCACAGTTAGAGCTAACAAAAAGGAGATCCTGACAAAGAGGTAGGAATCTCAACTAAATACCCCTAAATACCGACTCTGCATATGTCTCCTAACACTGGAACTGGCCCTGGCCCAGTTATTTGGCATTTTGTGGCATTTGAGCCCCACAAAAATTATAAAGGCTGTGGGATTTGTATTGAGTGATAGGATGTTGGATGTATACAAAGCCTTTTCTTTTAGAAGCCAGTTTTTTAACTTTGAAAAATCAGTTTATGGGGCGCCTGGGTGGCTCAGTCGGTTAAGTGGCCGACTTCGGCTCAGGTCACGATCTCACAATCCGTGAGTTCGAGCCCCGCGTCGGGCTCTATGCTGACAGCTCAGAGCCTGGAGCTCGTTTCAGATTCTGTGTCTCCCTCTCTCTCTGCTCCTCCCCCATTCATGCTCTGTCTCTCTCTGTCTCAAAAATAAATAAACGTTAAAAAAAATTAAAAAAAAAAGAAAAATCAGTTTATCAATGACTGTTTCCCACTTATTTATGCTTATCAGCATGGTCCTCTCTGAATGTCAACGACTGGGGATTGGATGAGGTCTCAGAGCCCTTTGGGCACTGTTGGTACCACAAGGAGAGCAAGAGAAGAAGACCCTTTCCTCAACAAGCTTGCTGTCTAATTGGGCTGACAGGACACATCCGTGAGAAAATAAGTAGTGACATGAAGCAGAAATGACAACCATTCCACTGCTCTGAGAGCCTGAGTGAGAAGTAGAGAAGTGACATGATAAAGCTGGAGAAGCAAAACCCTACCCAAACAAGCTGAGAGAAGGTGCAGTACTTTGGGGCCATGATGGTTGTGAATTCAGGCATGGGTTTTCAGTTCTTTCCTGCTTGATAAATATCATTAGACACCCCCTGTTGTGGGACAGGCCCCTAACGTGCTGCCTCATCTCAGTTCTGACGATATCATTTGTATTTTGGTCCTGCTCACGAAAGTCTGTAACCACCTCCTGTGCCTGTGCTAGAACTCTAAGGGCTTGTTTTCTCACATCTGAATCACTGTGGTACCCTGAGTTCTCCTGCTGATCAGTTCAGGTTTCCAAGTTCTTACCCCAGCCACGTGGGCAATGCATCATCCTAGGAACTGGAAGTCACGTAGGAGAAGTGTGACAAGACTAGCAGAACTGATGCAGCATAGAAAGCATTCCTAGACAGGTCTGCAAGTATGCGACACAGCCAAGGAAGTCACAGCATGCAGCCAAGAACACTGTGATACCCTCCAAAGATATACGGCAACGATACAAACTTTAGAGGCAGGAAAATTTGGATCCAAATCCTGGTTCTGCCATGTAGTAAAATGGGAATGTCATAAAACATAACTCCTAAAGTTATGAGGTCTGAAAGTGTTTAGCTCTATGCTTGGCATATTGTAGCTTCTTTTCTGGAAGTGTGGGAAGAATTGCATAAAGGACACACTGACCCCTCAATTCAATGAAAAGCTGCAGAGAGAGATTTAATCCATCCAGGGAGACTCATCCACAATTAGTCTCACAGTAACAGCAATGAGGTCCTTGAAGAGAAGCATTAATATCCAGGAAAGATCATGAACTTTTGCTGGTCAAAAATAGTGGATGCACTATTAACTGGCTCATCTCATTTAGAGAGAGTTCCCATCACATTGCTTTTCACATAATGGAAACTGAATAACTGTTTCTTGAAATTACTGTATCATAATATTATATATTAAATATCACATGAATTCTCAAATTTTCAAATAATATCATATTCTGTCTATAATGTTAAAACCATGCAGAATACAAATTACCCTTGGGGGAAGCATAATTCAGATGTTTCAGGATGCTTTCGTGCTCCGAGACATTACTTTGCATACTAGTTCTCACTAAGTGTAGTAGGTTGCATTTTGCCCTCCCAAAAGATAGGTTTTAACCTTGGTACCTGTGAATGTGGCATTATTTGGAAATCGGGTCTTTGCAGATGTAATTGGTTAAGATGAAGTCATATGGGAGTAGGATAGGACCTAAATCCAATGACTAGTGTCCTTGTAAGAAGAAAAGAAGACACACGGAAAACAGACACAGAGAAAAGAAGTCCATGTGATGACAGAGACAGAGGCTGGGGTGTTGCGGCTGCAAGCCGGGGACACCAGGATTGCTGGCCACCACCAGGTGCTAGGAGGAGACAAGGAAAGATACTTTCCGAGAGCCTTCAGAGGGAGCGTGGCCCTGCTGACATCTTGATTTCAGGACTCTAGCCTCCAGATCTTTGAGAAAATACATTTCTATTGTTTTAAGCCGCCGAGGTGATGGGCTTATGGCAGCTCCAGAAAATGAATACATCAGGATACACCTGAGTGGAAGTTTTGATGCCCACATTTTATGTCCTCACAAAAGTAGAAGTTATATTTTAATAGGAGAGATGTTCCTTAGTACAGTTAGAAGCACACTCATGTCATAATCCTATACGTTAAAAATTAATGCTATTGAAAATTTATGTGTATATCAAATTGTAGCACCTAAAATCATATGCTAACTACCCTGAAAGTATTCACCATTAAACATTCATGTTCAGTGAAATCAGTGGTGAGGCAATTCATCATCTCTACATAGCAAATTTTCAGGAGTAAAAGTAGCAGAGTAGTGTGACTTCTTTTGTTACTTCTAAGACAGCCATGTTTACTTTAAAACTTTTGTTCTTTTCTTATTAAATTAGCAATTATGTGGACCTGCTAAAAGTAACAAAGTTAAGTACCATTTTGAACAAAATGCTGTTTTTCCCTGTAAGATAAAAACTTAGCATAGAACTCTAAGCATGAGAAAGTTCAGGTTGCCTTGTATTTACAGTCTTTATCAAGCAAATAATATTCATATTTTGAATTATGCAAATAAGCATTTACATGATAAATTGTAATTGCTCTCAGACAGCTGTTTATAATTGGGTAAATGAGACACACTTTTAAATTGTCTAAATACATACTTACCCATGTTTACATATTTATACACTACACTGTAACTATTCTGAATCAGCTGTTAGCAACTATTGTGTCTTATACAGACCAAGCAAGGGAAGAGAACTTTTCGTAAAAACAGCAAAATCCCTTTTAACTTGCTAGAATGACCAAATCGTTGGCAATCCTTCTCATCTTCTCAAATAAGGGGTGACCTCTCTCAATATACCCCTTGCCCATGGTATTCCACACTGCTTCAAGCAGGAAATGATTTTATATCACTTTGGTTGGGTGAGAAATTAATCCTGATTCCTATTCTTATCTGATTAGATACACCTGTGACAAAGAAACATGTTCCTTCTAATGGAATGGTTTTATACTTCAAAGGTCCAATTATCTTATATTTGCCATTGTATTCTTTTAAAAAAATTATTTATTTAAATTCATATTGGTTTCAGGAGTAGAACCCAGTGATTCTTCTCTAACACATAACACCCAGTGCTCATCCCAACCAGTGCCCTCCTTAATGCCCGTCACCCATTTAGCTCATCCTCCCACCCCCCTCCCCCCATTGCAACCCTCCGTTCCTTCTCTTATGAGTCTCTTATGGTTTGCCTCTCTCTCTGATTTTATCTTATTTTTCCTTCTCTTCCCCTATGTTCATTTCTTTTGTTTCTTAAATTCTACATATGAGTGAAATCATATGATATTTATCTTTCTCCGACTGACTTATTTCACTTAGCATAATACTCTCTAGTTCCTTCCTTTTACCAATGTATTCGTATGTCAATAAAAAAAATATCAACAGGTATTTTCTTCTGAAAATACAGAAGAAATATAAAGCACCAGCGCCTGTCCTGGAGAGGCAGCTAGAATTAGCATGTCTGAAATGTTCAGAAAGCAATCAAAAGGAAAAGCAGATGGTGTTGACCACAAGAGCTAAGGGAACTTAGAAAACAAAAGAAGAGGTAGGATGCACGGTCTTGGGCAAGGCGGTCTGGGTTCTGAGGACTCTGGGAATAGCTCACCTCTCCCGGTAGAGTGAGGTCTGTCAGGCTGCTGTGAGGCAGGCCTGGATGAGCAATACAGGGCCTGTGGGATTGAACACACAACCCTCTTCCCACCAAATTCACATGCACCCTGCCCCCCTCCCCCACACCTTCCCCCGGAAATCCAAGAGCCTGATGTGAGTGACACAGCCTTGCCATAACCATTCCCTCCTCTCATTTTTCCCAGTAGGCAAAGAATCCTCCTCTGATCCCCACCTTAAAAAAAAATCTTCAAGCATTTCCCTTTAGTTTCTTAGAGCAGTCAATATTTGCCTTGTTCTGCTTTTCTCTAGGCAAATGCATTTGTTTCTAATTCGTCTGATTCTGTTCTTATACAGTATTTTATATGTGCCAGAGAGAACTTATACAAGATGCTCTGGCTGAATTGAGAGGATTCAAATGCTACTTCAGGGATTCACACACTGGGAAGAATGAATCCCAAAGCATAGCGACTGGGAGAAAAAACACCTTGAAGCGGCTATAGAGTCACCAAGAAATGAAAACATTAGGGCTTGGGAGGCCGAGCCTCTATCCTTCCATTAAGTGCAGTGAGAGCCTCCGCACTGCCGAGCAGAGATTTAGAGCCATAACAGCAAATAGGCCTGAGGCCAAAGCTCTGAATCTGGAGGGTCTGGGTTTAATGCAGCGGAGTTTAAGGAAATCTCTTCTGTAGGCAAGTTTTTCCTATCTCTGTTCAGAAAAGAAAAGCTACTTCAGGGACTAGTACTGCAGGGCACAGGGAAGTAGAAAGAGGCCTAGATTAGGAAAATCTGGTCTTGAAGCCAAAGTGTGAGATGCTGGGCAAGTCACCCAAACTCTCTCTGTGCCTCAGTTTCTTCTGTGAATTGGATGAAGTTCAATTCAGCTCTGTGACTAACGACCCTAAACTTATTATAGTACAGCTCTCAGCTGCTCTGTGAATATAAAACTCAGCCTCTCCACCTCCCCAGGATAATTATCATAGCAACAATTGTCATGATAAACACCTATTAACTGTGGGCAAACACCATGCCACGCACTTCCCATAAAATATCTCAATAATCCTCACAACATCCATATGAATGATTATTTCTATTTTATAGGTGAGGACACTGTGGCTCCAAGAAATTACAAAAGTTGAACCAGGTCACCCAGGTTTTTCACATAGTGAGACTTTGAACCCAGGTCTGGTTCTGTGTGTCTGCTCCCCCAAAGCTGGTGCATGTAGGATAGAAAAACCAGGTGCTCCTTCTAAACTCTGCTTTATGCTTGATCAGATCAGCCTCAATGCTAGCTGAGTGCTTGTGGTTCATGAGTTACTCATATATTTATGGATTACAATTTTCTCAAAAATTTTGCCCCTTGAGGGACTTGCATGCCACTGATAATAAGACTGGGAGGGTGAGTAGCCTTGTGGTGGCTGGTGGAGGGGGTTTTATATTTGTGTAATTCAGTTGACTCTAGTTAGTATTCAGTCGACTCTAGTTAGTATTCAGTCATCATCTTTGGCAGCCTTCTAAATCTACTAGGAGTGTGGCTACTGGCCACAGAAGCCAGAGTGCAGACCTCCCGCCATGTAGGTTATATTTGGAGGAAGAAAATTGGCTGTGGATACAAATGTGGCATGGAATAGGAATAAGACAATTCCCCACCACCTTAGCTCCCTCCTGAGCAGGACTCTGGGTGGCTGGCCTGTCCCCGCCCCTTCTCTGGCTCCAGGTCTCTGTCTGTCTCCAGAATTGACTCAGATCACCTTGGGTGGTCGCTCCCATGGCCATTATGCACGTGCAGCTTTCTGCCTATTGACATTAGGGGATGTGCCCCCACCTTCCCTTTGTTTCATCCTCCATTTAAGACACATTTGTTCTCACTGGCTTTTAACTGGTTTTCAATCTATGTTCATTGCTAGGGTGAGTTATCTTCTTTAAAAAATGCAACTTACAACGGGTTTTCTATGCTGTCCAATTAGCATTGTTAAACTGTTTGGAAACAAATACAACTTAGAGCAGATGAAATCACACTCTGCTAGTCACTGAGATGCTGCTAAAAAGCAAATCACAAGAGGATTCCTAGAAATTAGCCTCAGTTCCCAACAAGGACTTTTAAAATGCTGTAGGCCTTCAAATCTTGGTTGGTATCTGAACAAAACCACCCCTTCTCCTCCACAATTCCTGATGTGCTGCTCCAGAGGTGATCAAGACAACTCCCTTCCACTAGCCTTCCTCTTACCAACTTCCAGCTGGTAAACCATAGCTGGATAGAGATAGGCAATCACCAAGCTGAAACAGGCACTCACCCAGTTTCTCTTACCTACCTACCTCCCTTCACCCAATTGCTTTGACCTCCACTCATTGGGACACCTTGGATTCACTTAGACACACTAACAGGTTTTCTCCCCTCTGCTGCCTACCCCTTAGGAACGCTCCTCTAACCAGTCGGCTGATGCGAGAATCAAGATCCTACCAGGATTTGAATAATACGGTATCTCTAGGATTTGACTTCACTAGGATTTGAATAATAGAAAAATCTCGACAATGGAAAACTGAGTGTGCATCATGAAAAGAGATTCTCTTATACTTTTCCTAATTGTTCCATAAAAGAAATGATCAAGATGATAATTCATGAAAACTGGGTGGTTTTTATTTTTCTTATAGAGGAAACTAAAAGGCTAAATTTACTAGAGATGACCTGCTAATCACATTGTCTAGCCTCCTGAATTCTTACATCTGAGCTGTCACAAAGTTCATCATTTAATAATCATTTTAATATGTAAGAAATTGAATGTCTAACTTTAGGCACGCATATTATTTCTTTGATTTTCCCCCTTGAAATTCATTTCACAGCCCAATCCTTTTGCTTAGGAGAAAAAGGTGGTTTTCTTTTTTTTTTCTTATCAAGTAGTCAAGACCAAAGTAACTGAAATCCAATGTGTAGCCATCCATTTCTTTTCTCATGCTACCAACCATCCAAACATACACTTAATCCCAGTGCCTAAGAAAAGAACTAAGTTTCAACTATAATCCAAAATAATGTGCACATCCTGATGCCACAGCCATCTAGAAATATATCAGTCTAGTTTTTATAAACCGTCTTGATTTGAGCAGCTGGTAATGAAAATGAGCAATGGACACATGCTGTGTCGGACACAGTCTTTATAGTTGGTTCGTGTGGACCATGGACAGAAGAAGGCTGAAAACAGATTTGGTGGAAACTGTAGGGGAGTGACCTGGGACTAGCTATAAATTAAATGAGAACTTGACAAGCAGGTGGAATAAAACAAAAATACACTGCAAGTTTTGTGAAGCACTCTCTTAAATTTCATCAAGTTCCTGTTACTGAGAAAAATGTTATATTTTAAGGATAAGCGAACAACAGTTTAGCATAGATCTTACTAAATAAAATAAACTTATTTGGTGGGAGAAATTTTTTTCTGTCACTTAATTAAAGGTCAAAACCAATTAAAAAATACAAACATATATTAAAGATGAATCTCTCATCCTGGGGATACTCAAACTATCATTTAAGAAGTCACCTAAAAAAATACAGCTTTATCATACATAATTGTGTTAAATACATAGCATACATATGTTAGTATCAGAATTTATTTAGATAAAGTCATTTCTTAGTTGTTTCCCAACTTGAATAAGTCTACTTTATGGGTTTTAAGACTCAGAGCAAGGCAAATAGAACAATAAATTTCTCAAGAAATTCTAAACACCCTTCTTCATATACTGTTGTTGAGATAAAACTAAACTTAAAATGCCTAGTGTTGAGCTTTGTCATTTATATATTTGTCTGATGGCTCCAGAGGTAGTTTCCATGGTAAGCTCCCTGTGCACAAGAAGCAGGGTGACTGGAATGTCTCTTTCCAATGAAGAACTTTTCACTGACAGTGATAAAGGCCAAAAACCTCCTTCACACAAATGATTGAAAAACAGAACACGAAGGACATTTTTATTTTGTTTTGTTTCTTTTGTGTGGTATGTGACTTCAGTGCAAATACCCATTTAATCAAGAATACAAAGACAGCCACCTTTGCTGGCTAAGGGATTTTCAGAGACTGCGGTAAATGTATAGCTTTTTTTACTTGTGTGTGTGTGTGTGTGTGTGTGTGTGTGTGTGTGTGTGTGTAAATTCTTGCAGGTTGTCATTTCATGCTCTTGTTATACACTTTTGTTTTCTCTTGAGAAAAAGAGTTTTTCCGAAGAAACATTTAAAAGTAAACTAAATAGAATCTAGAAAAATTTGAATGCTTTAGGTGAAGTTTACCTATTTTTTATCTTTTAATTTTCTTATTGAAAATATGATTGATATATAACATTGTATTCGCTTTTAGGCATACAACATAATGATTTGATAATTGTGTATACTGCAAAATGATTATCAGAATCAGTTTAGTCAATGTCCATCACCACACATAGGTACAGACTTTTTTTCTTGTGATGGGAACTTTTAAGATCTACTCTCTTAGCATATTACATTATATGTTAACTAACTAGAATTGAAATAAAAATTTGAAACAAAAAAAAATCTGCTCCCTTAGCAACTATTAAGTATATCGTACAGTATTGTTCATGATAGTCACCACGCTGTGCATTACATCCCCGGGACTTATTTATCTTATAAATGGAAGCTATTGTAATTAATTTTTAGAAATGTAAATACCTTGGGGAAGCATACAGAAGCCACTGTTGACTGGAAATTTCTGGTTCATGCATTTTTTTCTGAGTCAATGAGATCAAATTGAACCTGTCGCTCTAAGACAGCACAGATTTTTCTCTTTCACCTCTTACTCATTATTTTCTAACACCTTCTATTACAACAGACTTTCTTTCTCCTTTTTACATCCTCTTCATTCCCCCACCAATTTCTTCTATTCTGGGGACATCACTGTCTATCTTCCTTCAAGTCTCTCCTTAAGCTTTGCTTCTCCTAGGTAATCCATCCTGACTCAGGATGCAACAACAAATGTGAGTATACACTGCAACATTCTCCAATGTATAAGATGTAAAGTGATATTTTATTACTACTGCTGTCATCATCACTCTAAGAAAATGGAATATCTGATTCTTTAGACCTATCAGACTGTGGTCCTTGTCTTCAACAGATATTAACAAATACTTCCCTAGACTAATAGCTGGTTTAGTGTGTAAGTTGCTGTCAAATAAGGCAGAAATAATATCTCACTTTAATAATATAACCCTTTTAAATCTCAAAGTAAAGGTATATAAAAAAAGAGGCCTCGTTATAATGCTTGGGTACTTTAAGGAAAAATAACTAATTTGAAATGAAGTGCTGGTGGTTACAAGCAGGTACTGTAGGCAGGCCTACGTGAGGTACAGGGGCAAGTACTATAAAGTACGTTCCTAGGGTCAGTCTACCCTGTCAGTGTCTGTATGTGACACTAAATGTGACTCAGGGCCTGGATCTTTATTGTGTAAACATCAATAAGGATACTGTGCTATATAAGCTATATATTAGTCAAGCAAAGGAGTATAAAGTGACATCTTAAAAAAAAAAGATCAGACAAAGATGAGAAGTTCAGCTCTGAACAAATCAGATTCGTCACCCTCCCCAAGGTGTGTTATTATTTCTATTCTGACAACTTACATTCCATGCTGTCACAGCTACCTTAATTATACCATCGTTAAGTATGGAAAAGACCAGATACACCTAAGAAACTAGTTTAGATTTTTTTTAAGTTATTTGCTGGCTCTTTAGGAAACACTACATATTTAATTAAATACCTTTACTTTTTAATTCACTAAACCATGTAATTTCCTATATTTTTTCATTTTATACCTAAACAACTAGATAAACATAGTAGGAGAGAAAAACTTTTCTCCTAGAGATCAACAACAACAAAAATCCATACAAAACCAATATTTTAAGGAACTTAAGATGGGATCTTTCAACTCTTGTCATTTAACATTAAGCAATAAAATACAAAGCCCATTTCAAAGATGCACTAAATCCCCAGTCTGAAAGTAATTGCTGTTCCTTGTCCCATATGTATATATCGTCAATACAACTAAGAATGAGTTGCAGTGAGGCCTGGACCACCACCTAGCAATTGATTATTAGCCATTAAAAGGGAAATGTTTACTTATTCATGGCAACTAGTTTTCAGAAGGAAAGGCAAAGGCCTCTGATTTTAAATGGTGCTTTTTCTTTCTATCCTAAGTCTGATCAAGATCATTCACTTCTTCCTGGAAGCATCAAAAGCCCATTTTTATTTCTCCTTTTGCTAGTTTTTAACCAGAATACTGATAAAAAGGGGAGAGCAGTTGCTATGAGGCAAAGAAAAATGTCCTGGCAGTTGAGGGCCCTCCATCTATCAAGGGGAATTTGCAATGTTGCCTCTCTTCAATACTGTATAGATTTGCAGGATTTTGTGAAACACTTAACCAAAATGGAAGGATTTAAAAACGGAATGCAAGATATAGATGCAATCATTTTTAAAAATCAAGATACTTTAGTTTTATTTCAGAATTTTCTAGTCTTAAATTCTTAAGCACGCAGCAGTGATGATCATCTTGGATAATACTTTTGAAAGGGCGATTAGTGCAGACTGCTTAAATATATTCACTGTAGCACAGATGCCTAACGATTAAAAACTCTTACTAGGATTGAGATGCACTACATCCAGGTACAGGGAAACAAATACTTATCTAATTAAATAATAATATTCACAAGCTATGTTGAGTTGCAAAATAAGTTCAAATGTCCAGAACACCAAACAATATTTTAAAATCTAGAAAGGTTATTCAGTTACATGTTTACTTGTGAAACTAAGAATCTCTTATGAATTGAAGGCAATTTATATAAAGATTTCTAGTGTGTGTAAAATTTAATATCTTGCCTAGTTTTTCCAATTGACCCAATATCAAAATAATTTTCTCCTCCTGTGTCTTTGAGTTCATCTGATATGAAGAGGCAATAAAGAAAGTGCTTTCACTAATAATTCTGGCTGTTTACCTCCTTTCCCCCATTACTTCAGAAGGCACAGTTTACATGGAGCAGCCTCCTGGAGTCCCCAGGCTCTGGCTGTTGGAGATAATTTAGATAAAGTGCCAGAGCCCAGTCGAGAGGATGATTGGAGTAGGCTGCAGAGGCACTTATGGAGGAGGGAGGAAACCACAATGACACAGGAAAGTTGCAATGCTTTCTAGAACCAGGAGGTACAGAGTTTTCCCAGGATATTCAGAACACAGACTGGGACCCAGGAACACTGTTGCCAGGTCAGGGAAGGTAAGGTTAGAAGTAATGTTTGGAGCTAATCCCAGAGCTAGATCCTTCTCAGAGCACCACTGCTAGTTGGGATTGGTTGGTGGGGGGGGGGGGGGGGGGAGGGCAGTATCTCCTCTTCGGGAGCCAAATACTAAGAGTAAAAGCAAATATTTGATGCTGAAGAGCTCTTAAGAATTGAAGAGTGCCATTTACTTATTTCTACGAGTCAGTGTGGGCTTAGGATGTTAAATAGATTAAAAGGCTAAGAGAGGTCAGTCACTCCAGGAAAGACTCTTCTTTTGCATCTCCTGACTTGGTTCTCTTTCCAAAATTGTTATCTACCTCATCCCCACTCTTGTGGAAGGTCCTCTGGAAATTTGGAAGATAACACATCCCCTCCTAGAACATTCTGGAAAATGTGGAGTCAGAGTCCTGGGGATGAGTACCAGAACTGGAGGGAGGGGAGAGACCGAAGTTGCTGGTTAATACAACAAAGATGGTTTTAGAAAAATTCCAGAGGTGTGTAATAATAAAACTGGTAGAGTCCTTAAAGTTACCATATCTATTCTCTTTTGTTTCAGAAAAGAGGGGAAAAAATTAAAAGAGGTTCAGTGTGATGAGGCGATTAGAGCTAGTTAGGGGCCAGGATGGGCTGCCAACTGACCCTGAGGCTAGAGTTCCTTCTCCCTGATACAGCCATGAAGTTCAGACCCCAGAATAGGAGTCTATCCTAATGCTTCCCCAGGACAGTCTGTCAGTGCCCTCTTTCCACCTGTCTCAGGAAATGGGCTAGCAGAGGTTGCCAGGAATCAGGCTCTGGGTGGAGAGAAGCCAGGAAGCCCAGGCCAGTCTGTGACCTGCTCAATCTCTGGGCCGCTGGAGCTTAGGTGCTGGGGAGTGGTGGGCACCGAGTTTCCGGCTTCTGCTGCCCCCTGTCTACTCTTGGCTCCCTCTGCCGCCCATCTCAAAGAGCACGGCCAAGTCATTCCAATTTAATCTTATTTAAAAAGACATAACTAATAAATCTATTGCCGGGGCGGCAGAGAGACGGCCAGCAGAGTCGATCGTGCTCCCAATCCCATTGAACCCCATTGAAAACCATGACAACACAGGACAAGCTCCGATTTATCCCGGCGTGCTAAAGAGCTTTGTGAGCAGGCGTCAATCACGCATTATTTCGGACTGAACAAATGCAAAATCTTGACTGGAACAAATGCTTCCAACAGGTCCGGGGCGTCGAGCTCCATTTCCCCTTTGTCCGCGGCCTAGCAGTTGGCCTGTATTGGGGTTGCCTCCGCCCGACCACCCAGCGCGCTGGACAGCCCGGGGCGCCTTGGGCACGCTTGACAGGGAGGTTGATGGGGAGGGTGCACCGGGTCAGCGAGCCTGGGCCACTGCACAGGAGCCAGGTCCGAGTTAAGCTCAGGTGGAGCTAGGATATCGGGTGCAGCCACCTAAGCGCCGCGCCCCTCACTAAAATTTAGCAACCAAACATCCAAACCACTGTTTCGGGGAAAAGAAGCCTCTAAAAGTGTCCTCACTGAGCCCTAGACCGAAGCGGGGCCATGCGGGAGCCTTGGGCCAACAAAATGCGTCTACACCGGCAGGCTCCCAGCGCCTTCTAGCTTGATCATTTGCTTGGGTAGGTCTGTGGTAACTAGATCTCAGAAAAACCCCGAGCAGCGTGTCTTTTCTGCCCACAAGCCCCGTCCTAATTCTCCCGATCCGTCCTTCATCGGACCAGGCCGGCCAGCTACCTTGGAGAGGAAAGCCCAGGTTGGAAGTCTGCCCTGGGGCAGAGGCCACCGTCCCCGGTACTGGGCCTGACGTTGGGGCCGAACAGCAGAAGCTCACAAGTGGCACCTGGGGGTCTGGCGACGCCAAGGAGGCCTCATAGCCTTCGTGGGCCTCCCCGTGAAACCTCGCTGCCCGGGGTTCCTAGAGCGGGCCTGGACTGGGCTCTGAGGAGCGCAGCCACTGGGCCTGGGCCCACGACCGGTAGCGGCCGTCGGGCCGGGCCAAGGAGGGTGGCACTTGGGACCAGAACAGCTTGATCGGATTCCGCCTCCGTTCTTCGGGTCTGGGGAAATCCGCGCGGAGCCGGAGCTCCTGCCAGCCCTTCCCCAGCACACCTTGAGGTGGGGAACGTTTGGGGTGTGGTTCCTAGAGGCCTTCAAAATCCTCAGCCCAGGTGCCGACCGTACCAGGCCACTCGTTCTGTGCCCGCCTGAAATTTCTCGCCTCTGAATCCTTAGAGGGACCCAAACCAAAAAGAGAGCGCGCCCTAGTTTAACGCCGCCTTGTAAATCACTTCCCAGATAATTGCGGGAAACGAACACTCTAGCAAACAAGCTCGAGGAATAAAGCAAACAGGGAATAAATTCCTGGGTACTCATAAACCCACCCATGCCTCCCCCACCCTAGCGGTTGCTCCTGCGGGGCCAGGCCCCGTGTCAGCCAGGAGGAGGAGGAAGCCAGGGCTGGGACAGGCGGGTGGTGACCACCGCTCGCCACCCAAGATGTTATTCATTGGTAACAATCCCCATTATCTGTCCCCACTTTGGGCTAATCAGACAGAATCGCTAATGCCGAGAGCTGCTTCCTGCCGCCTCTGGGAGGTAATGGGGCGCCAAGGGGCGGGGGATGGGGCGGGGCGGGGGGCGGAGGTGGCACCTTCCGGGCTCGCGGGGTCTTTGGTCCAGCACTCATTCAGGTACTTAACACCCTGGAGACCCGGACCTCGGCTTTCAAAGCATCCCGGGTGGGAAGAGCTGTTTATATAAACAGGGATTCCGCTGTAAGCGCGCTAATATCCCAGCAGCCAGCGCATGGCGTGCACCTCTGGCGCCCACCCGTAGCAGCTACGTCCCAGCCGCCCCTCGTTTCCCAGCCTGCCCCGCCCCCCGCCTCCTTCCCCTCCTTGGCCATGGCCACCTCTGGACGCCTGAGCTTCACCGTGCGCAGCCTCCTGGATTTACCCGAACAGGACGCGCAGCACCTGCGGAGGCACGAGCCGGAGCTATGCGCTCCCCAACCCGGCCCCTGCGCCACCTGGTTGGAATCCGAGCGCGGCCACTACCCCTGTGAGTAAGCGGAGGACCACCGCGGGAGTGGGGAGAGGGGAGCAGAACCACGCTCCCGGCCCATGCGCCACTGGGAAGTCGAAACCAGTCTTGGAACCGGAGGCTCTGTCCTCCTCCAACCCCTATTCCATTCGTGCTCTAGTCAGCACATTTTGGGAGCAGATCCTTGCGCCTGACACTAACGCCCGAGATTTGGATTTCTGTTTCTAGAGGTCACAGTATTTAAGAAACCGCCCTTAAATGTCTAAGAACACGGCTACGTTCTCCAGGCCTCGGTCTGAGATGAGCAGCACTGGAGAACTTAGCTTTACAAGGTTCTGCAAACCTCAGTAAACTGTCGTGCAGTAGACCCGGCGGTGGCCTGGGTTGGTGCTCCAGCTTGCGGTAAATTCGTCCACTAGCGCAGCTACCGGTATGAACTTGTTTTAAGAGGTCCCTGGGGTGAGTTCCTTAGGGGGCGCGGTCTCAGGTTGTGGAATAAATGAGGTCACTGAATTCGGAGAGGTGGGTGTCCAGATGTGGGCCCAGGGAAGAAATGGTCTCACCCCTAAAGCCGTTGGCGAGTGGGGGCGCCCTCCGGCCAGTGGCTCGGCGCGCGCGAGAAGCAGCCGGCGTGCGGAGGGGCCGGCGCCTCATCAGGCCGTGTCTCCTTTGCCGCCCCTAGCCTCGGACGAGAGCAGCCCAGAGACCAGCCCGCCCGACTCGTCGCAGCGGCCGTCCGCTCGGCCGGTGTCTCCTGGCTCAGACGCTGAAAAGAGAAAGAAGCGTCGGGTGCTGTTCTCCAAGGCGCAAACGCTGGAGTTGGAGCGGCGCTTCCGGCAGCAGCGCTACCTGTCGGCGCCCGAGCGCGAGCAGCTGGCGCGCCTGCTTCGCCTCACGCCCACACAGGTCAAAATCTGGTTCCAGAACCATCGCTACAAGCTGAAGCGCGCGCGCGCACCGGGCGCGCCGGGGGCGGCGGAGTCGCCTGACCTGGCAGCAGCTGCGGAGCTGCGCGCCGCACCCGGCGTGCTGCGCCGCGTGGTGGTCCCAGTGCTGGTGCGCGACGGTCAGCCGTGTGGCGGCAGCGGCGAGATGGGCACGGCCTCCGCCCAGGACAAGAGCGGCGCGTCCCCAGCCGCTGCCTGCCCTCTGCCGGGCTACGCCGCCTTCGGGCCCTGCTCGGCTCTTGGCCTGTTCCCCGCCTACCAGCACTTAGCGCCCCCAGCCCTGGTCTCCTGGAACTGGTGAGACCGTTGCGGGGGGGCGGGCACTTGGGGCTACCCCGGACTTTGGAGTGGCTCTGCGGCCAAAGCGGGGCTGGAGGCCGAGATCCGCAAAGTACGCCCCCCACCCAGGGCCCATCTCTCTGCAGGTTCCACGTCCTACAGTGCAGGGGTCCCCTGCCCCGCCCTCCCTAGCCAATGCGCGGGGAACTTTCGCCAAGATTTCCCCCTCGCCTCTTGCCTCGACCGCCAGCCCCAGAGCTAGATTTTATTGCTTAAACCTTATTTGTATATTTTTAAATAGCTATTTGTATGGGAAGCAACTTATTTTGAAAGAAATAGAATATTTTTCCTCTTTGTGGTTCGAGAGTGAAATGTGTGTGGTTGGGTCCCTTGAGCGCTGGCCGGGAACATAAGTGGAAGCTATGCTTCCAGACCCGAGTGCAGGGCGCCAGTACATTCCCCCTGTCCCAGGTTGGGTGGGAGGGCAGCTGCCAAAGTCGACACAACTTTAGGAAGATCATTAGGGAGAAGGGTGGAAGGAGAGTGGAGCGGGGAACAGAGGAAACAGCTGGGATCCCTGTCAGTGGGAGGTTGCTCTGGGCCCGAAGTGTTGGAGGCCCCTCTGGGCTCCCGAAGCTGCTGGCGTTTCGGACACCAAAAGCCCAACCCGGTTGGTTGGCCACGATAGGGCATACTGAGCGTCTCCATAAGGATTCTCTGGAGACGCGCCATCTGGGCTGGGGGCAGAGTGTACTGCTTTGGAGCAGCGCCGGCCTGGTTGCAAGATGTCCCTTTCTGGAGTGCGGCATCCCAAAACAGGGGCCCGAAGAGCACCCGAGCACCCGGAGACTTTATACACCCCAATTAAGCCTGCGAATGCCTCGCTTGGCATCTGTGACTTCCTGCCTCTTCTTAGCTCCATACCTGGCAGGAGTGGAATGGGGAGGAGGTGGGGCAATGAGGAAATCAAAGGGTGTGGGGAATGACCCTCCTCAGGGCTGCCAGTTGAGGGAAGATCGCTTTGGAGAGCCCTGGTGGGCCAACGTAGGTGTGTGATCTGCTGGTGAGTCTCGCTTCACCCGCACTCCCAATGCACACTAGGCTAGGAGATCTAGTGTTCCACCCTTCGGGTTTGCAACTGCCCTTCACCTCGGTATCCGGTATCCGGAGCGGCAGGGCCTCCCGTGCAAGTGGTTACTCTCAGGAAAGTGACGACTTGTCTCCCTGGCGCCCACTGCCGGGAGATGCGCTTGAGGAGAGCAGGTTCAGGCAGCAGATCCAGGGAAGGGAGCAAGGGCTCAATGAGGCCTGTGAGGAGTAGGCATTGGGCCCGTCCGAGACCCTGGTTCCCCGCCCCCCCCCCAAGGAGGAGGTAGGGTGACTGAGGCAGCGGTATCACCTGGGATTTTGGGGGGTGGGGAGAGAGTGAGAGAGGACTGAGGGGGAAGGGAGTGGGGTGTTTGGGTCTCAGCTGCTGGCCACCTTGCCTTCCATATGGATGCGGTTATCTCCGAAGAATCTCGATCCTTAAACCTCCTTTTGTCTTGGGAACTGAAAAGGGCATTGTCAGGCCTGAAAAGGACCTAGACAAAATCCGCACTGTTTCGATTCAGGACTCTGTTTAATCAGTCCCTGGTGACAATGTCGTGGGTGTTAGAGAGGACAATAGTATCTTTTTAAACCTTTTTAAACCTTGTGGCCTTCAGGAAGACAAAGGGCTTGAATTTTATGGGCTTACAACTTCAATTAGAACAGTGCCAGTGTGCATGGGAGATTATCAAATTTGTATCATAAAACCTCTTTCTAATAAATGATTGCTGGGGAGGGAGCCTGGACATTGTAAGACATATATTGGAAACCACCCTGGGGGCTTCCCAGTTAGCCCTGGCAGAGCAGATGGGAAAGAAAGGGAGGAAAGGATTTCTGAAGACGGCCTGGGTTGGGACTTGCCCTGTGGTCAGCTGGCTGGGTGCTTGGCTCTTCCATGCCCTTCCTCCAGAAAGGGATGTTTTCTCCAAGAATAGAGGTAAAGATTTGTAGCTTTGTTTTCTGCTATTGGTGATAGCAAAAACCTGAATATTCTTCGAGAGAAAGTGCAAAGTTATCACCATTTGCCTTTTCTTTTCCTGGAGTTCCAGAGAAAGTAGGTCTTGGGGTGTGCAAAGTGGAGAGAGCCTGTTAAATATGAGATCTATACTGAGGGATCTGAATTATGGAGAGACCCTCTTCCCAGGAGGCTCTTTGGAAGAGCATGTCCTCAGCCAAATTCATCCAGAGGTCTAACCACTAAGAAAGAACTGCTTCCTAGTGAGGTGGTCAAAGCCGTAGCCAGATGCCCACCAGCTAGCCAACTAGTGTCCTGGGCAGGAGGAGGACAGAAATTTCATGTGACCTTAGCATCAGGAGCCTTCGTGTATAAACTCTTACCTGCTTCCTCTTGCTCCTTTTCCTTGAGGCCCTTTCCTTTAGAGAGGAAAAGCTGTAGGGGAGTTTAAAATGTATTCCTATCACTACTGACCCATTTTAGAGATTGAGGCTGTCATGTGTCTTCTGTTCACACCTGAGATAAGCTGAGAAAGGTAAATGTCAATTTTTTGTGTGACCTAAAAGATCAGTTCTTCCAAGCTCTGATGAGAGAAGCTAAACCCGAGGCCTCTCTACAAGTAGCTGTGAGAACAGTTTTGATCTTCCTCCCTAGATGAGAGTGTTTCAAGCCTGTCGTCCATCACCAACATCACAAGGCAGATTCACACTCTGTGTTGAAACTTACTGTCTTCCAGGCATTGTTCTAGGCACTTTCACCGTTGATCTCACAGAAACCTTATGTATTGTATATATAATACCCCCATTTTACAGATAGAAACTGAGGCTCAATGGTTGGGGGTAAGTGACTTGTCTAAAGCAATTGTAAACTTCCTAAAATGTTACCATCATCCTTAGTTTAATTCCCATTTAGCCACCATGCAAACTGCCTTTAAGGAAGACAATTGTGATCTTGATGTGACAATATATAAAGTACCCAACTATCTCAAACTAGTCTTTTTTTTTTAATGTTTATTTATTTATTTGTGAAAGAGAGAGTGTGGGCAGGGGAGGGGCAGAGAGAAAGGGAGACAGAATCCCAAGGAGGCTCTGCTCAGACTCAGGACTCTAACTCAAGAACCGTGAAATCATGACCTGAAGCTGAAATCAAGAGTCAGATACTTAACCAACCGAGCCACCCAGGCGCCCTCATCATAAATTAGTCTTATGGATACCATGGGCTGTGCACAGAAGCTGTTGACATGACATCATGGTAGTTGCTAATGTTATTGATGTTCCCCAGACACTAGGCAATATTTTAAGTTCTTTTACTCAGTAAACTCATTCAGTTTTCACAACAACCCCATGAGATAGTACTGCTATTCCTACTTTACAGATGAGGAAACTAAAGGCCAAAGAGGTTATAAGTAACCTGTCCAGGGTTACACAACCAGTGAGTGACAAGAGAGGGTCTGAACGAGAGCATTCTAGTTTCAGATGCCACATGTTTCACTACGTGGCAGACCCATTTCCCATTCTTTATATTTTATTTCTCCCAGTGGGTAGTCCTCATTACCTTACAGATGCTTCTCTAAGAGACGTGTTCTTCAGCATCTTTCCGTGTCTGTTTTTGCCTTCCTCCCTCCCTCTCTCCTCATCTGCCAAACCTCCAGCTTTTGCACACAGCCTCTGTGTTTCCCCTGTGTTCGTTTGTATGCATTCTCGCCCAGCTGTCAGTGAAACACAGCTCTTGTTGCAGGTCACAATATTTTCCTGTGACTATCATTGCACCATTCTTCTTCCAGAAAAACATCTGCTGCTGCTGCTGCTGCTTCCTTGAAACCAATTGTCCACTCAGGGTTTGGCAGAGTCACTGCTGACTCTGATAAGCTCCTCTAAGCTCTCCCAACCCCCAGGCCCAGACCCCTGTGGAGCTTTATGACTTTGGCTTTGCTAGCCCTTTCCCCAATCATCTTTCTCCCTTCTGGGTCTCCAGTGTTATCTTTATTATTAAATATCATCCTCTTCACATTTTCTCTCTTCCACTGTAAACACTTTTCATCTCACTTAAGTGTCTTGTGGGTGGAGATTGCAATTTTCACTTCAATTTTCTTTTCTCATTGTTCAGAGGATCTTACATCTTAGCAAGTCTCTTATCTGACCAATTTAGCACTTTAGAATCTTAGATAATGTGCTACTGATGGGCAGAAGGAAGTTGTTTGAGCCTGGGTTAACCTATACCTTCCTTTCTAACAATGGTGTTTAGATGTTTGTTATTCTCTTGCCTCTTACACACACAATTAACTTGTCTCTTACACACACACACACACACACACACACACACACACTTTACTACTTTAAAGCATTTTAGACTTAGGAATAAAATGTTCAGGCAAGATAATTATTGGCTTAGCATGGTTAAATAGTTTGTTAACCATGTTTATCTGTTCTGCATGTTTCAGTTAACCAGCCTAAGCAGGTTATCTGTGAACAGGAACAATAGTCAGAGGACTTTTTGAAATGCTGAGAAAGTATTCTCCCTCCCTCAGGGCATGATCATTTCTATGGATGTGATTGCATTGTTTACTCTTCAAAATCTGCATGAGAAATTTTATTGTTCTAGGTCACTCATCATTTTCCCAAATCACGATGTAGAAAAGGATTTACTAAATGGTTCCTTAATTATTTTTAGAATTCCAATTCTGCATCTGTTAACTCACCTTTAATCCCCCACTCCAGATTAATAACTAAAGGTATATGACATTCCCCTTTCTTCTTTGTACCCACCATTCATGCTCAATAACAAAACAAACAGCATTCTCTTCAATGCTGATCCATAGAGTGGTGATTTAACCAGGAAGAATCAATTAGACTATTAAATAGTCACACATGTACCCCCAAATTTCAAAAACACAGGGATTCTTATTTTTTCTAACCATGTCCAGTGGAAAATTTTTATTGTTTATCCAGAAAGGTAACATCGTATTTTAGAGGTAAAAGCACATTTTCTTTTCAATACCCTGCCCTATGGACCAATAAAAATCTCTAGGTCTTATTGAGGTCATGTAATTTCAAAAGATCCTGTAGTTTCAATATAGCTTCTGTGAGTAGTGTTATGGGAAGAACATTTGAGGGGACCTTGGTCATGCTTAATTTCCTTCTGCATTCTGACTGGGTGGTCTTTTATGAGTCAACAGGTTTTCAAATGGGTTTCCTAGCTAAAAGCTCTGAATTGGATGGTCCCTTTTCTCTCTTCCAATACCAACTGCCCCCCACCCATTCCTTCTTTCCTAGGGGCTGGATAGCATACTTGGCAGAATTTACTAGGAGGGTAATGGAGGCTGTTTGCAAATTAAACTGGAGACAAAAGTGTGAAACAATCCATTAAAAGGGTCTTTGAATCTCTCACCTGAGATGTCTGTTACACCTTCCTCCTCCAGCTTTTTTGAAGGATAATGTGTTTAGCAATCAGCTCTTCCTTCTAAGGAAGTTATCGGCTTACATTTACATTATATCTTGGGAGGTAAATTCTCAACTAGAGGCAACCTGAATCATCATATGTCAGGGTCAGAATCTGTCAGAAAAGCATTAGTGCAATGACAAGAGCTTTTTTTACAATAAAATTGAAATACAGAGCAAGAAACACAGCATATCAGGAAATGACAAAGGAAACCTGGTGTGGGGAGTAAAGAAGTAACTGCCTTTCTGGGAAACTCTTTTTACTGCCTAATCACACTGATGGACTCAGTCAATGGTGCTCCTGATTCACTACAGGAAATGCTACATTTTTGAGCCAAAATGTAGAGATAGGGTAGGATTTTCTATTTTCTATATTTGTAGATGAAACATTATCTTAAGGTAATCATTTTATCCATTTTGGTGTATGGGGGCCAGAGGGGACTAACTGAATAAAATAGAGCTCCCAGAATTTTGTTGTCTGGGAAACATGACAAGAATGTTCTCTTTCTTCACCTAACTTGTCACTGATTGAGAGGAACGTGAACGTGCCCTCAAATACGTTAGGTATGCCGACCAACTGAACAACCTAATTCCACGACTGTCCTGCTAACCTTAAAATTTTAAGTTTGTCAATATTTTATACATGCATGTGATACATATGTAAGTGGAGATGAAGCAGATTTGGGGAATGTTCAGTTCTTTTAATGAGAAAGAAAAACTCTAATTTATAACCTCACTTGTCAGACCTACTTAGGATGAATACTGGTTTTCTCACTCCAGAACTAACATATTCTCTTTGTAAGATAATATGAAAAATACAGAAATGTATAAATAAGCTATGATTTTAAATGTAGCTATTTTCATATGACACTTGAGTTCTTGTTAATACAATAATGTAATGAGTAGGAGACTCAAGTAAGCTATTAAAAGTACAGGGGGGAAAATCTCATTTGTGTTACTGCAGATTATAACCACAAAGAGAAATGATAGAGATGATATATGTTTGGAAAGAACAATTCCCCTTTATCCTTCAGTTCCTTCTTCTCTGCAGCCTCAGATTGTTCCCCCTATCAAGAGTCATGCATTGGGAATCACAGCCATTTCTGCCATTAGCAAGGTAAAAACCAGACTATGAAGCCGGACAAAAGGACTTGGACAGAAGAATCTGGCTGTTTGTTTCAAACTTGGCATGAGTTCAAACAGGGCAATAAGGTTTCCAGGGAAGCTGTAATTCACCAGCTTCCAGTCAGTCAAAGGCTTCAGAAAGCTCACTACCCAAAACCCATGTCTGTGAAGCCTTAGAAGGCAAAGGAATGATTTATTCTAAATTGATGTTAGAATGTTTAGTTGCCTTCAGGCCCTCTGAAAAGGCACCTTTGCAGACTATTTAACATGAGCTTTCTCCCATCATTGCCACTATGTGATGCCTCCACCACTAATCTGTAGACAGCAGAGGGAGGCTAAGAAACTTGTCTAAGCATAGGAATATAAGTGTGGGGATTTGGGATCCAAAGAAGGTTGATTACTCTAACTTCCTAGCAGCTAATAACTCCATAGTTCTGCACAAATGTGGTAATAGATCATCATTGCATGTAAGAAAGACCAGGACCAAAATACTTACCCCCAAGATCCAAATTAATTCTCTTTAAGTTGACCCTTAATCCTATGAACATAGCTATCTATGGTCACTTTAACAAGGTTCTACCATCCCATAACCCCATGACTCTTCAGGACTTCCCTTCATTCTATTTCTAGGGGGTCTTCAGCAAGACTGCCTCACCTGCCACAACTCTCACACGCTAAAGCTTGGAATCTGCAGACCATCTCAAAGTCTACTGTGCTTCATCATCCAGCCATCATACTCCTGCCTTGGAACTTGGTTTTAGCCTGTGTTTTGCTGAGAAATGCCCTACACTACAAGTCTAGCTCTTTTTCTTTCTGCACTTGGCTCCAATTGTAGAACTCCTACCTTGTCTACAAATTTTTCCCACACTAGTTGGAATACAAGTAAAGAATTCACCTAGGTCCATACTATCTAAAGCTGCAACTAAACTCAGAATTCCTTTACTCAGAAGGCAGTATGAAAGAGTGCAAAGAATGTGGACTTGGGAATTGATTGAGCTTTGATTTGGAAAGAAACAATTGAATGTTGGCTCTCATACTAACTGTGTGAAATTACTACTAGCTTTGTTCCCTTCAATCTTCATCTAGAGATAACACCATGTATCACATATGGTTAATATGAGTATTGAATGCATGGATAGTGTATGATAGTTGGCACTGAATAAATGTAGTCCTTACTCCGTTCTGCAGAATGCACTTAAGGCTTTTATATACATCCAGTGTAATGTTCGGTTTGTTTAGTTTATCATAGATGTCAGCTTGGACTAAGTTTTATGAACATATAACCCCAACACCTCAGTAGCTTAATTACAAACTATTGTTTCTTATTTATGTTACATGTCCCTACAGCCCTTCACTGTTTTGTTTTCATTCAGACTTAGGCAAAAGGAATAATCCCCCATATAGGACATTTCAGAGGAGAAAGAGAACATGGCAGAATCATACAATGGCTGTTAAAGCTTCTGATGGAAAAGGGCATATATCATTTCTCACATTTAAATAACTAAAGCAGTCACATGGTCAGGCTTAATATCAACAGGGAGAGAGAGACAATGGATATTTTTTAATAGTGAAACAATCTACCACATTTGTGATTCACACATGTCTAATTTATGACCAAACATTATATATGCTTACAATTATTGTCATTATTCCTTTACATTTCCAGAAGAAGAAATATCACAGTGTGACATTTCATACTATAAAATATATGCTATACATACTATATGTTCTTTGCTATAGACTCCAGAGGAGGAGCTAGGTATTTTCCCGTTTGTTTGAAAACCCCAAACCGTAGGCTCTCGGTGACCTTCGGGAGAGTGGTCAACACCCAACTTTACAGTCAAGTAGGAGGGCACCAGAATGCACCATGAGCAATGATCATCAGGACTGAGAAAGGACACTGTGTTTACCTGCTCAATTTGAGGGCTATTTCCATGGAGGCCACTCTTCTATGACTAATCTGTAGGTGATAAAAACCATTGCGAGGACTAATTGCATTCTCATTTACTTTATTCCTTATTATTCTAGAAAGTCTAGTTATAAAATAATATGGGTATTAGAGCAATGGAAGGACAAGCAACAGTAATTTGGAATGCCAGGAAATAAATTCATTGATCCAGCTTCCAGCTAAATCCACAGCATAGCCTTGTATATTACCTGACAGATAATCATACAACCACACAAAACCTGCTTTTAATTTAGGACCAAGATTTATTCAATCAGCTCTCAACTTATAAATACTTGTATAATTATATTATATAATATAATTTTTACCGTTACATGCTGAAATGAACATTCTTATAGGTATGGTGCATCTATATCAATATTTGCTAAGGATAAGTTCCTAAATATGGATTGCTGACTGAAGTGGTATGTACATCTTTAAGGCTTCTGATTCCAATCCATTGGTTCTCCCACCCTTCAGTATCCCCCAATCCTTTGATACCCTCATTTTCCTCCTTACCCAACTCAAATTCCTCAACAAGCGTTATCATTTGAACATATCCTCAACCTTCTGACCCCTCTCACTTCATTGTACTCAAGGCAAAATCTGTAACTCCTGTAGAATCCAATTCTCCATCTACTCTGCACCTGTGGTCATCACAATATGGCCAGAGAAAAACAATCATATCGACTGGTCTCACTTTAAATTTATGGCCAATCAAAAAGAATGAAATCTTGCCATTTGAAGCAATGTGGATGGAACTAGAGTGTATTATGCTAAGAGAAATAAGTCAGGCAGAGAAATATATGATTTCACTCATGTGGAATTTAAGAAACACAACAGATGAACATAGGGGAAGGGAAGGAAAATAAGATAAAAAAGAGAGAGGCAGGCAAACCATAAGAGACTCTTAAATACAGAGAACAAACTGAGGGTTGATGGAGGTGTGTTGGGTGAGGGGATGGGCTAAATGGGTAATGGGCATTAAAGAGGTCACTTGTTAAGATGAGCACTGGGGGTTGTATGGAAGTGATGAATCACTGGGTTATACTCCTGAAACCACTGTATGTTAACTTGAAATTTAAAAAATTAATTTAAAACAAAACAAAACAAAACAAAAATAATAAATTTATGGCCACCAACTTCTAATGAGTCCTTAATGTTTCCAGGCCATCATGCTAGATATCTCTAGACCAGTCATCCTCCCATTATCCTCCTTGCCTGTTTCATACTATTTTGTTTCTCATCAACTTCCCACCTCTCCCCCACCTCCCCCGCTCCCCAGTCTTAAACTCAGGTTCCTATTTCACCAAAATTGAAGTAACCAGAAGGGAGAGAATCCATAGAGTTCTACCACCACAACACTGTCTTAACTGCTCTTATATTCTGTCTTCCCAACTGTTACCATAGATGAATGGTCTACCTCAAGGATATCACTCCAGAAATTTGCTCTCTTGCTTCTACATTATCATTTTCTCTCTACTGCATCATTCCCATCAGCATACAAACATACTGCTATCTCTCCATTTTAAAAATAAAAGTATTTTCTCTTGACCCTTCCCTTGCCAACAAGTATCCCCTTTTAGCAAAACTCTTTAAATACTTGTCTGTATTCACAGTTGTCAATTTCTCTCCTTCCATTCTCTCTTGTTATTATCTTCATTGAGTTATAATTTACATACAATAAAATTCACCAATTTGTTGGGTTTTGAAAAATGTAACCATCATATAACAACCACCACAATAAGTTATAGAACATTTCCATCATCTGCAAAATGTTTCCACACACCTTTTATCCTGCCTTTTTTTTAATGATTCCATTTTTATCTCCACTATTGGTTTACGAATTATACTTGTTTTGGTTTTTTCAATTAATGGTTGTTCTAGGGAGTCCAGTATACATCTTTAGTATATCACAGTTTACTTTTGAAAAATATTATACCATATCACATATAATTTAAGAAACTTACAATGGTATATTTCCAAATTCCCCTCTTCCTTTGTACTGTTGTTCTTATATACTTTGCTTCTATGTATGCCTGTAATACATTGTTGGTAGATTTGCTTTAAATAATTATATTTTAAAGAATTTTTTAATAAGAAAACACTTCTGTATTTATGCACATATTTACCATTTCTGGCATTCTTCTTTCTCTGTGTACATCCAAGAATCCTTTATTATATCTTTCTGCATAGGGCTACTGGCAATAAACAATCTTAGCTTTTGTTGGCCTTAAATTTTTTTTTCAAACAGAAGAGCTCACATAGTTATTACTGAACCAATCTAACAGTAAAGAAGCATAGAAACACAGAGAAAAATCATTTTCCCAATAAAATACATCTGACTGTTCAGATAGTGGTGATGTTTTCACCTTGATATGATAAGACACTACTGACTATAATACAGATACAATATGTAGGCCATCTCATGTGCTATTCCTCAGAGACCCAGCTTGGTTCTTCTTCAGTGTTTCCTCTCAGAGTTGTACCTGATTTTGTTACCAGTTTTCATCCAAATCCATCCAAATTAGGGAATGGGATGATTCTGCTTTTGTTTCTTGGCCAAGAATTGCTCAATCCTGAAAGTCTTGTGAGAAAACCTGCTGAGGAACAGAGTCAACTGCATTCATCACAGTGGTAGAGTCAGGAAGTAAGAGCAGTCTTAGAATGTTTTTATTTCGCAAAAATATTTTCACTGGGCATAGGATTCTGGATTGACGTGATTTTGTTTCTTATAGCACTTCAAAGATACTGTGCTGTTGTCTTCTGGTGTGAAGTCGGCTGTCGTTCTTGTCTTGTTTCCCTGGGCTGCTTTAAAGATTTTTCCTGTTATCACTGGATTTCAACAATTGATTATGATATACCTTAAAGCAGTTTAATTTATGTTTATTCTGTTTGGGGTTTCTTGATCTTTTTATGTCTATGGGTTTGTCACTTTCAAGAAATTTGGATTTTTTTCTGGTCATTATTTCTTCAGTTATATTTTATGTCCTCTTCTCTTCCCCAAGTCTCCGCTCCACTGGGACTCCAATTATACATATATTAGACACTTTTATTAGCCCCACAATTCATTGAGGTTGTGGGGTTTTTTCCCTCTGTGCTTCAAGTTTACTTTCTTTTACAGTGTCTTAAAATTCACTTATCTTTCCAGTACTGTATTTTTTTTATTTCTAGAAATTATATTTGGTTTTTAAAAATATATATATATATCTTGCATATCTCTCCTAATTAAGTTTACATTTCTCTTGACATCCTTGATAATGTTTATAAGATTTATATTACTTGTTTTAAGGTCCTTGTTTATGAATTACATGATCCCTGTCATTTTTGGTTCTGTTTCTATTGATTGTTTTTTAATCTGATTGTACATCAAATTTTACTGATTCTTTGAAGGGCTGGTAATTTTTTAAAAGTTATTTATTTATTTTGAGAGAGAGAGAGAGCAGCGGAGGGGCAAAGAGAGGGAGAGAGAACCACAAGCGGGCTCTGCACTAGAAGTTCAACAGGGCTCAATTCCTCAAACTGTGAGATCATGACCTGAGCTGAAATCCAGAGTCAGACACTTAACTGACTGAGCCACCCAGGTGCCTCTGAAGGCCTGGTAATTTTTAATTGGATGAAGAGTTGTGAATTTTGCTTTACTTATTACTGTACTGTATTGTATTCCATTAAAGATTGTTGAATTTTTTCTGGCATCCAATTAAGGTACTTGTGGATAATTTTGATCCTTTTGAAAAAGGTTTGATTTTAAGCTTTCTTGGAGTGGGTCCAGAACAGGCTTTATTCTGGACTAATTTAGTTCTATCACTAACTAAGCCAAGACCCTTCTGAGGACTCCAACCAATGTATTATGGGATCTCCTCATTTTGATTGGTGGGAACATGAATGCCTTCCAACACTATGCAATCTCCAGAAATTGTTCTGGCTCTTTTCCCTGGCCTTGGGGAGTTTCTCTCATTTAAGTGCAGATCAATATTAGCCAAAGACTCTAGAGGGTTCCTGTGGATATCTTCAGGGCTTTTCTCTGTGAAGCACCTCCTTTTCAGTATGTTGCCTTAAAAATCCTAGCTATGATATCCCTGAATTTTTATCTTAATCTCTTCAATTCAGTAGGAGTGTTAAGCTCTTTGGGCTCCCCCTCCCTAGAGTATGACCTGAAAACTGGCTGTAAACAATAAGCTGGGAGATCATAAAGCTCATCTCATCTCCCTTCTCTCAGTGACCAGAGTCCTGTGCTATCTTTTGTCCAATGTCTGAAAACCATTGTTTCATCTATTTTATCATGCATTTATAGTTATTTGTAGTTGAAGGGTAATTCCTATTGCTGCTAATTCTTTCATAGTCAAAGGATATACTCTCCTTTAAACTTATTCTAATCAGCATTTGCTCCAGCATTCTGCTGACACTCTTTGCATCAAGGCCACTAATGATCTCCAAATTGTTAAATCTAATACTACCTATATGTAAGATGCACAAGGGCACCTGGGTGGCTCAGTCGGTTAAGCATCCGACATCAGCTCAGGTCATGATGTCCTGGTCTGTGAGTTTGAGCCCGTGTTGGACTTTGTGCTGACAGCTCAAAGCCTGGAGCCTGTTTCTGATTCTGTGTCTACCACTCTCTCTGCCCCTCCCCCACTCACGCTCTGTCTCTCTCACTCTCAAAAATGAATAAATGTTAAAAAAAATTTAAGATGCACAAAAGACCACTAAGTCCCCTCCAGAACTGATAAAACTATGATAGATGATGTAAGTAGGGTGGCATGTTAAGAGCACTGAATAAAACTATAGCACTTTAGGTCTAAAGAAAACTAGTCATGGATTCTCAAGACTTTCTTAGACAGCATGAAGCTCATCTAGGTGAAATACAACTTGTTTTAAAACATACCCAGGATTTGATTTTTATTCAGGAATGGTGAAGACAACAGAACAGGAGACAATTGCCATTGAAAGGGTGGTTTGTTACTCACTGTTTGAAGAGGAGAGAGACATTCCACACCACACAGGGCAACATGGGGAAGCACAGGGTCAGATAGGAGGCAGAAGGAGCGAGGGGAAATATGGGCAAAAGCCTTTATTTATGGTTTGTGTGGGAAGGAATGAGTAAGGCAGGGTAAACAGCTGATCAGGCATAGGGCTGCATAGTTTGAATTGTTTCAGTGGGCTCTAGTCTATAGGGGTGGTCCCTAGGTGTCCAGTACCTAGCCCTGGGGTAGTTAGGGCAAAGGAATATTGCCTCCTGGAATATAAAAGTGAGAAAGATGGGGTGGTTTTTGAGTACAGTCTCTGGATTTGTTAGTTTGCATACAATAGGTATGCATATGAAAGGCAAGTTGCTATCTCTAGGAATTAGCTAAACCTGGGAAGGGCAGTCCCTCCCCTGTCCACAAGGACCCAACATGTCAAAACATCATAAAATACATATCATAAGAAACATTAATACACAACAATAACAAATTGATCCACCCTACAAAGACTTATCTTCTTCAGGGAATGAGAGAAGGAAGACATAATGATTTCTAGAGACCCTGGTTCAGTCATAGGCCCAGAGGCAGGGCACCAGATTCATTGCAGTATATGGGCCACTGTCTTCTCTCAGCTGGGTTATTGCAGTCTCCTCCTTGCTTCCATTTTTACTTTTCTTCTCCACGCTATACTCCACTGATGTTTAATTGATACATGTCTGATCACATTGCTTATCTGCTTAACACCCTATAGTGGCTACTCGCTACACAGAATCACTCTCAAACTTCCTTACATGGAATATAATTTAGTCTCATTTCTTGCCATAAACCACTCTTCCCCCTCAATGCCCTACACTCACCAAATCTCCCCTCTCCACACATGGTATAGTCAGTTATACTGAACCTCCCCTAGTTCTTTAAAGACATCATACTCTTTTGGGGCACCTGGGTGGCTCAGTCAGTTGAGTGTCCGACTTTGACCTAGGTCATGATCTCACAGTTCCCAAGCTTAAGCCCTGTGCCGGGCTCTGTGTTGACAGCTCAGAGCCTGGAGCCTGTTTCAGATTCTGTGTCTTCTTCTCTGTCTCTCTCTCTCTGCCCCTCCCCAACTCATGCTCTGTCTCTATCTCTCAAAAATAATAAATAATCATTAAAACATTTTTTAAAAAAAGACATCAAACTCTTTCTAGTTCTTCATGAGTATTCCCTCTTCAAAGGATCTTTCAGACCTTGATTCAACCATATCCTCCTCAGAGAGGTTTTTCCTGACTGTCCCCCAATCCAACTCAGCTTCAGGGGACCTCCTCAATCTTTGCACAGCACTCACTGCTTCCCCACCACGGCACAGTCTAACAACATTTCTATAATCGCCTATTTACTTCTCCCATCTTCCTTGAAGACAGGCACCACGTAAATTGTTCACCTCTGTATTATCAGCACCTAGTACAGTGGTTGGCACATGAGTCTTTTGAGAAATGTATGTACAATGTGTCTGAATGCACAAAGCAGCAGTGTTCTAAGACCAGGCCTAGGTAAACTGGGTTTGAGTGTCCCCAGGGGGGGCCTCAGCAGAGACATTGGTTTGAGAAGTGCATCAAGCTTCTAACATTTTTTCCACTGGGATGACTGGGGTTGGGCCTGGGTTGGAGAATTCATAAACCTTCATTCCTGGTCCTGAATTAGAACGAAACCAATCTCCAGGGGAACAAGCAAGAGGAGATATAGCATTTTCTTGGGAAGTCTCTTCTCAGTAAGTTTACTTTGGGCCCTTTAGTTTTTAATGCCCAAACAAGTTGATATGCTTATCAGTAATAGTGCTGTGATTTTATACTGGTTTAAAATGAGGGGTGCCGGGGCGCCTGGGTGGCTCAGTCGGTTGAGCGGCTGACTTCGGCTCAGGTCACGATCTCGAGGTCGGTGAGTTCGAGCCCCGCGTCAGGCTCTGTGCTGAGAGCTCAGAGCCTGGAGCCTGCTTCGGATTCTGTGTCTCCCTCTCTCTCTGCCCTTCCCCTGCTCATACTCTGTCTCCTCCCTCTCTCAAAAATAAATAAACGTTAAAAAAAAAACTTTAAAAAATAAAAATAAAATGAGGGGTGCCTGTGTGGCTGAGTTGGTTGAGCGACTGACTCTTGATTTTGGCTCAGGTCATGATCTCATGGTTCATGGGTTTGAGCCCCGACTCGGGCTCCAGGCTGACAGTGTGGAGCTTGCTTGGGATTCTGTCTCTCTTCTTTCTCTGCCCCTCCTGCACTCTCTCTCTCCCAAAATAAATAAACTTAAAAAAAAGATGTAAAATGAGGACAGAGATGACTACACTTGACAAAAGAAGATGAGCTATAAGAAATCCAGTGTTAAGAAACAATAAAAATTCTAACACTTTATAAACTTTGGGATATCTCTCTTTAATTTCAACATTAGATAAAGGTGATGAATATTACATCTCCATTTTTCTGAAGCCGTATTTCCCAGAAAAAGATAATTAAATTTATGAAAGATTTGAGAGTGAAGTTTCCAAGGCTAAGGGAAACTTCCTATGGGAAGAGAAGTTACTCAAACACCTACAAAGGAAGAAGAGATGGGGAGGAGGGTGTGGAGGTGGTAAGTAGCTATAGTCAGTTTTGACTGAGGTCTGGACAAGAGGAACTGGCCTGAAATTGTAGCAAGATGTATTAGGTTAGGCCAGAAGGGAAAGTGTGGAATAAAGATCCAAATCACTCTCTCTCTCTGTTAACACACACACACACACACACACACACACGCACACACTAGCAGATTGATTTATACCTAGTTTGTTTAAAAGAAGCTCTGATTCAGAAGAGAAGAGCGTATATCAGACCACTTTCCAAGGCACCTTCAAATATTAAATATCAGACTTTTTTTCTCCCTCTAGCGGTTCCTTTTGCAAAAGAAAGGGACCCTCTACCGCTGGACTGCTCGTTTGAACATATGTCAGCATTGTTTTTTCCACTTTAAGAGATGCTTTCAGAAACTGAAAAAAGAGTGAAAATAACTGATAACATCAACACCAATATCAGAAAAGCAACCATGCTGGTCTGTGGGTACTCTGTACAATATGTTAGTAATAGATGGTGGGAATTGGGGAATAGGAAGGACCTAGGGTTTTTCTTTGTGATTATGTATTGTGAGCCAGGCTTTAGGAAAGATATATCTTACTGTAAATGTTTGCTGTTGAATCCACCAGCACCAACCAGAGCTAAGACTAATGGATTTCAAGATAAAGGCAGATTTAAGTGAATGTAATTTAAGCAAGAAATTACTAAAATTGAGAGCATTAGACTAGGGAAGCTCAGACAAGGATTTGTGCATTTTAGATAGTTGGCTTAGAAAACCAATTGGTAATGTCCTTTTCAAATCTAAGATTCCTGATGCAGGTGTGTGTGTGTGTGTGTGTGTGTGTGTGTATAGGGTACACTGTGTGTAAAATGCCAGCTGCAGCTACTTCCTACTCTGAGAATTCCCCTTCACCGTGCTGTGGCTTTCCATTCCACAAACTCTCCACCAGCACGGCATCTGTAGCAACAAGAAGGGTTTTACCGCCTTTCCTGACCTTTTTGTTGCTGATGTTGTTAGAATGGGGAGGGGTGGGGAGAGGGGGGGAAAAGAGAAGTGTCCCAGCTGGGAGCACCCTCTGAGGAGGGGGCAAAGATCTCACCTAGAAAGTTCCACAATTCTCTGATTTGTGCCTCTATGATGTATGAAGCACTTTAGCTGCAGATTGTCAGAATTGTACTATTTAACTATCTTTTGCCATTTTTTTCTTACAGTCTACCCTGTGCCTGCAGTTTTATTTTCAATGGTTATCCTAAGTTTTTCTGGACACTCCCTGAATCTTTTAGACCTGAATTTCTCTTTCTGGGCCTTGGCCTGTACTGCAATACTAATTTTCATGATTGGTTTCCTTTCTAGGCAAAATTGAGGTTTTGGATAAATGTATCCCCAAATGACAAATTGTATGGTTGTCATATATTTGTCTATCTGTAAGTCCTGTCATTAAAAACAAAACAAATAAACAAACAACTAAAGCCATGAGTATTGTGCAAAAAGAAAAGAGTTAACAAGTTGTTTACAAGCAAAGTGATAGCCAGTTGTATTTTCTGGCAGCAGAAAGGAAGGTGCATTGATTTTGGAATGAGGAAACTTGGGTTCAGATAGAGGGTCTGCTTTTCATTGACTTCGGGCTCTTAACAGCTCTGTAAAATTGAGAGTTAAATGTGGCTGGATATGGAAAGGCCCACAGAAAGTCACCACCAATAAAAGGCAGGAGAATTTGCACTGAATAATTAGGAATTGGGGCAAAATTATGGTTTCAAAAATGCCTATACATTTTCTCTGTACCCCCCAACACCCAACCAAATACTAAATATTAAAAATACAATACTAAATCTTGAAATACTAAATCTTAAATAAAGAAAAAGAAAGGAAAAATCCCAGGAATGTATGTGAATCTGATGTTGCTTTATTTAGGGCCTTTAGAATAGGTGATACTTTCTATAAAATAAATTTTTTCTAGAGCTGAAATGCAAAAAGACTGAATCATTTTTACGAAAAATCAAACTCGTCTTGGAAAGCACTTCATCCCCTCAGACAAGGCTCCCACCCCTCTGAAATCCTCCCATCCGCTGTGTGCTTCAACCCCTAGAGGGCAGCATGCCCTCAAAGAAACTCACGCAGGGCCCAATTAAAAGCCATTTAAATGGCCAATTACTTTCCTGAATTGTTTCTTAACAACCTTAAAAAAAAGACCTAAAAAAAACCTCATTAATAACACTAAAGAATGAAAGAGAGTATTAGCAATTTCTAATGACTACCATAGAAGTATGTTTTATTGATGCCATGACATAAAATTAAGAGAAACTGGTGAATCATCCTCACCTTTACTGAAGGAATTCTCAGGAAGAAGCACCTCTGGTTTCTCAGATGGGGCCGCTCCTTCTAAAGTGATTTCCTGTCATAACCTCTCCTCAAAGCCTCTCTTCAAAGCTCTGAGTGACGAGGCGAGGGTGAGTGATACCTGCTCTTCCTCACTCCATCCCCTACCTGCTCCGCTTGCTTTCCTTCTTGGCCCAGTAACATATGGGCACTTCATGTATCTGAGACCAGGGTCTTAATCACCCTTCTTTGGTTTCCAGGATTAACTTTCACTTTCCCTCACTAACACCTATATCACTGCGTCATATGTAATGGAGAATACACAGGCCCACAACACCTGGACCCCATTCCCCACTCTCCGTGATACAACAAAGCCCACTGCACACACCCCTCAGAGACTCCAAGGCCGACTTCACCCTGTTCTACCCCTGGGGCTCCATTCAGCCTCCTCAGCATCTGCCCTGTCTTCACAAGCCCTGGGTTATAATCCAGGTTCAAACACTAATCAGGACCTTGTGCAGATTCTAATGTGTAAACTGAAGGCTGAAGCCAAACGACTTCACCCACCTTCTAGACAGAGAGGGATTACCAGTAGAGAACCTGGGAGAACAGGTAACACAATTTCTCCCATTCATAGGAGCTAGCATCTGTGCTAATTCTGATTTGACTTTGGGGTTTTTGGTGACTCTCCATCTTTTCTCAAACTGCATTGGTTTAGGCAGATAAAACTATTTGTATCTATGTATGTGATGTTGTCGAAACAGGACACTACAGGATTTTTTTTTGTTTTTTTCTTAATGAAAAAATCCCCCCAATATTAAAAGGTCATATCCATTAATTCAATCGAACATTATTTTCATAAGCAAATATGTTTGAAAAAATTAGCAAGTAAATGCATAAATAAATTACCTACATTGAAAGCTGTTACTGGCAGATATGATAACATGTTTCCTGTTAACTAGTTTACATTTCTTTTGAAGTGAATTTCTGGCTGACAGTGTTTATGTCACAGATGGTATCCTCACCTGCTTCATTAAGGCCTGTTTAGAATACAGTTCTAATGTAGGTTTTATTCCATGTAAAGCCACCTAGAGATAATTTTAAATGATCATATCGACTAACAAACACGTAATCAAGAAGCTCTTAAAATTTTATTAAAATTCAAGTCTTTTACCATTAGCAAACCTGCTTCATTAACATATTAATAGATAATGTTCCTGCTCATAATTAGCGTGCATTTTCTTTGCATCATTGTAGTTGAAAGAATTCAGGTGGAGTTTGATAGAAAAGTTGGGGGTTTTTTTGTCTGTCAACAAAGCACCTGGGGGGAACAACCGAGGCTCCTGACCACCATTTCCATCTTAATCATTTGCTTCCTCCTACCCATAATTTTCTCTCCTTCAATCTCATCTCATCATTTATATTCCTCATATTCAGCCCACTATGGATTACAGACATGATAAACAATGAACTACAGGTAACTGGGTATGGATCTGGTCCACTCATTGAAGAATGAATCGCTACCTGCAAGAGAAATCCCAGGCACAAACACTATTTTCATCTAGAGTTTGAGATAAGTGGGAACATTAAACCTGAAAAGAAGCTCATCTCTTTCTTTAAAATAAAAAAAAAATTGGGGGGCACCCTGGTGGCTCAGTCAGTTGAACATCCGACTCGTGATTTCAGCTCAGGTCATGATCTCACAGTTCGTGAGATCAAGCCCCATGTCAGGCTCTGTGCTGACATCTCAGAGCCTGCTTGGGATTCTCTCTCTCTCCCTCTCTCTCTACCTCTTCCCTGCTTGCATGAGCATGCTCTCTCTCTCTCAAAATAAGTGAAATAAACTTTAAAAAAATAAATATATTTTAAACCACTTATTTAAAATGTGTGTGTGTAGAACAGAGACTATAGCCCATGTCTGTGGTATCTTACAGAGAGGAATGATTCAGGAAGCCATCTAGGGCATTTTTGTTTTTGTATTTAATGACCACAAGATTAGATTAAGGCTATAATTGAGATCCCTAGAATAAGGCCACAGTGTTACTTTGAAACATTCTCACTTAAGTGATGTATTAGTTGTGATACATTAGCAACAAAGGATGGAATTAGTATTATCTCTTAAGGTCACAATCTCATCTTAAGATGGAAAATGATATTTATACCAGAAATAAATATTTGTGCTACAAATAGCAATTATGCTCTCATATAGTCTAAACAAGTGGTTAATTCTATTTACCAAAATGGTTCTGAAGTCACACCATTCTGTAACTTTAAAGCTTCTCTGTGATGCAAGGCAGAAACTACTCACATTCTAGGCCTACTGGAACATCTTGTATGGGTCAGAGATTCATTTTACTTATCAGGAGTACACGTTATAGTTCTGCTGCACTTTCAGTATCTTAGATCTTAGGAACATCCATCTGGTTATCCCACTCATTTTATCCAGGAGCAAATGCAGACCCAGAGAAGTTCATCAACTCTGTCTAGGTCTCTCAGCTTGTTAGGGGCAGAATTGGGGATTAAACTTCAGGCCTTCAAGTTTATTTATTTATTTATTTTGAAAGAAAGAGAGAGTGTCAGCAGGGGAGGGTCAGTGAGAGAGGGGAGGGAGAGAATCCCAAGCAGGCTATGCACAGCACCGGCAGTGTGGAGCCCCATGCAGGGCTTGAACCCATTAACTGTGAGATCATGACCTGAGCCAAAACCAAGAGTCAGACACTTAACCAGCTGAGCCACCCAGGCAACCTCTGACTTTTTTTTTAAACCACATCTCTTTCTTACCATTTTCTAGTCCTGATTTTCTCAATAAGAGAAAAAAAAAATGATATCTATGGATTTTTAAAATGATATAATATGCTGGCTTTGAGGGGAGAGTTAGTTGAATGTAATCACAAAGAATGTTTTCATCACCCACCCAGGACACCACCTAGACAAAGGAGGATTCAAACATACTACTCAAGACTTAGCTGGGACCACCAGGAGAGGTGCTGCCCCTTTGCCTTTCAGCAGTGTGATCCTGAACTAGTATTTCTACACTGATGATTTAAACTTACAGGTCTTAGTAAAGCACTGTCCACTAGAATTTTCTGATATGTTAGATATCTAAACTGTCCACTGTGGGAACCACTAGCCATATGGCTATTGAGCACTTAAAATTTGGTTAGTATAACTGTGGAACTGAATTTTAAATTTTATATCTTCTTAACTAATTTAAATTTAGATAGCCGCATATGGCTGGTGGCTATTGTATTGTATCGTATCGTATCATATCGTATCGTATCGTATGGTATTAGCACAGATTTAGTATATCCCAGAGAAGAGTTAGATTCATATAATGTCAGTGAGCTAGAGACCCCTGGTGGAGGGGACTGTTATCTGCAGGACACCAACACAACTTAAAGAAAGGTAGGTGATTTTTTTCCCCTAAAATGCAGACATTTCAGGACTGTTCACATATTTTGATGCTAGGTGTCAAATTTTCTAGGTATTACAGGATGGAATAATGAGGAAATCAGGGATTTATTAAATCGATTGATGTTCACTGTAGTCATATCAAGCTTCTGTTACTAGTTTATTGACAGGACACTTAGCAGGACAGTGAAAACTGGTTTAAAACACTGCATTGGATTGTCTGGCATGATTAATGAAATGTCCTAGGGCCCCAGGCAGGCCAAAAAGCATTCATCAGGATGGATGGTGGTATCAAATTGTATTACATCAATTAAGACACGATATAGCTTGTAGGAAGTCTGCACTTAAATTCAAGATAATAGCTGTTTGATCACTTGACTAGAGAAGAAATGCCAATGGTCTTTCTACCTCCTTGCTGACCTACAACCACACACAGTTGCCCCCATAAAGCTAAGGCAAACTGTTGTCATTATAACAAGTTTAAAAGGGGAGATTTTATCTTTTCTCTCTCTTCAACTGTGCTTCTTAAAATGGAGCTTGCTGATATATTTGGTTAATTTCTGATCCTACTGCCTGCTATACTATTTGTTTTTCTCTTTAGCCATCAAAAGCCATAATTACCCAAACTATGGTCTTTATTACGTTCCCTGTCTGGGGAATTGAGGGCTCCCTCTCCTTTCTCTGGCTGTTCTTACTTCACCTATATTCTCTTTGCTTGGTTTCAATCCCAAGACTCCTGCTTTCTTGACTGAAAACTCCCAAAGTACCAACGACAAAGACTGCTAGCTGGCCCTTATAGTTGCCAAAATTAATAGAACCAACTTTGAGCTAGCATATTCTGAGCATTTTCAATGTGTAAACTTCTTAAAAACAATGCTCAGGGTATGCTAGCTGCTATTATTAGTATGTAAAGATCTTAAAATCCTATGTAGCCAGGCCCATCACTAATGGCTTTCGAGTTTTCTAAATTATATAAGCAGTTCTCCCCCCACACCTCAAAGTTGTCCAAATACCTTCCTAAATACCTGCAGATAATTTGATTATATACCTGAAAATCAATGATACTCTATTATAAATAATAAGAATTAATGAGAATAAATTGAGAAAGTAGCTAGGTATAAATTTTCAAAGAAAACACAGTAATAACTAAAACTGGAACTGAATTTTAAATTTTATTTAATCTTAACTAATTTAAATTTAGATAGCCAAATGTGGCTGGTGGCTATTATGTTGGGCAGTGCAGATTTAGTATATGCCTTGGAAGAGTTATATTCAGATAATGTCAGTGAATTGGACCGTGAGTTTAAACATACTCAGGTATGACTTGAACAAGAAAGAACCTATAGAGAAAAATCATGACATTGTATTATAGTACATGAACAATGAAGGTTGATGGGGGTGGGGAAGGGGAAAGTGAGTGATGGGTATTGAGGCGGGCACCTGTTGGGATGAGCACTGGATGTTGTAAGGAAACCAATTTGACAATTATATATAAAAATTAAAAAAAAATAAAGTACATAAACAAGACATGAATCAATGTAAAGACATACTATGTTCTGGATGGGAAGATGACAATAGGATTTTCTTAGAGCTAAAAAAGTATATATGTATCTGTATACACACACATATTCATGTGGAATAATAAACACATTAGAATTGCCATGAAAGATTTTTAAAGTTGGTAAAACGTGTCCCAGACATAAAAATCTACTATAAAGCTGCTATGAACAAAATATGACAATGACACATAACTAGGATAGTCAGAGAACTCATTACAAAGTTCAGCCTTAGGGGCACTTTGGTGGCACAGTCTGTTGAGCGTCAGATTTTGGCTCAGGTCATGATCTCACAGTTAGTGAGTTCAGGTCCTACGTCAGGGTTTGCACTAACAATGTGGAGCCTGCTTCAGATTCTGTCTCCTTGTCTGCATCCCCCCCTCCTCTCTCTCTCAAAAATAAATAAACATTAAAAAAAATTTTAAAGAGAAAGTTCAGCCTTAGATCCAAGTTCATAAGTGTGTCATTTCAGTTCACTGAGAAAAGAATAGTTTAATGAATGATCTTGGCAAAACTCATCTCCCATATAGAAGAAAACGTGGTTAGATCTCCATCGCATACCCCACAAAAATTTTTAAATCTGCCTAGAGTTATCTTATTTAAAAAAATTTTTTTAATGTTTATTATTTTTGAGAGACAGAGAGAGACAGAGTGCAAGCAGGGGAGGGGCAGGGAGAGAGGAGACACAGAATTCAGAGCAGGCTCCAGACTCTGAGCTGTCAGCACAGAGCCGGCTGTGGGACTTGAACTCACAGACCATGAGATCACGACCTGAGCTGAAGTTGGCTGCTTAAGTGGCTGAGCCACCCATGTGTCCCCGGAGTTATTTTATTCTCAATAAATCACTGGGAACCTCCAATTTCACTTAAAAAAATCTTTTTTTTTTAATTTAGAGAGAGAGAGAGTGTGGGAGCAGGGGACAGGGGCAGAAGGAGAGAGAGAGAGAGAGAGAGAGAGAGAGAGACAGAAAATCCCAAGCAGGTAACACCCCCAGCACGGAGCAGGATTTGGGGCTCAATTTCATGATGCTGGGACCACAACCTGAGCTGAATGCAAGAGTTGGTCACTCAACAGACTGAGCCATCCAGGCGCCCCTCACTTTTTGATATAAAGATTGTATCAGTTAAAAGAGGCCAGAGGTATGGATATCCTCTGTAAAAAGTTTATAGTTGAAATCTCCATTTTCCTTAAAAAATATAAGATATATTTTATACCTTATTAAAAAAAGATATAAGCACCTGAAACTAATGTAGCACTGTGTTTTATAGTCTATTATACTCAAATTTTAAAAAGATATAAAATAGATACTAATATTCTCACTTTTTAGATGAAATATTAAATTGCCTTATTCTCAATAATTGGAGACCAAAAAATGACATTAGAGACCCATATTTTTAAAATTCTAGTACTCCAGGAATGCTTGGGTGGCTCAGTCAGTTGAGCAACTGACTTTGGCTCAGGTCATGATCTCATGATTTGTGGGTTCAAGCCCCACGTCAGGCTTTGCACTGACAGCGTGGAGACTGCTTCGGATTCTCTGTCCCCCTCTCTCTGCCCTTTTCCCACTCACATGGGTGCTCTCTGTCAAAAATAAATAAAAATTTAAAAATATTTCTAAAAAATTCCAGTACCCCATTATGCAGTATCTTACTGTTTTAAATTTTCCTCTTGTTCTGGTTTTAGCACTGAAAGTCTTGCATGCGGGGGAACCCCCAGTCCTGGGCAACTAGACAATTGGTTACCCTACAAAAGATCTTCTCTTTTACAACCTAAGACAAACCATAACAATAATAGGGCCAAAAAAAATGGTGAAACTATCGAGCCATAACTTTGATGAGGACTCTGATGTGAAGAATCATTATCAGCTTGAAGAATTTCTAATACTTTTAATTATAGACAGTATTAGGTGATTTATTGAGTATGACTGACTCCCTGTGGAGAAAATTAGTAAAGTATATTCATGAAATTGCCATCCTAACTGACAGGAATATGTGACAAGATAAAAAAACAAATAAATAATAGTTATTTATCAATAACCAAGTTTAATGAATTGTTTTGTTCCTTTTCCTGTCCCTGTGCATGTTAGCTACTGCATTGCTAGAAGCCAGATAGCTAATTACCTACATGAGTGATAGATCAATCTGTGCCAAATCTCAAATCTTGAACTTAAAAAAATCATTTCCTTCTTTATTGCTTTTATTTACTTAATTTTTGATCATCTATATTTACTTAGTATTTGTGTAAGTAAAAAATTATAATGAGTAGTTTGATTATTAAACAGTTGAAAGTTTTTCTACATTATCAGACTTTGAACAAATTCCTTTTCCCTTTGAATAATCAAAAATTTTTAAATGTTTTTATTTATTTTTGAGAGAGAGAGAGAGAGAGACAGAGAGAGCACAAGCAGGGGAGGGGCAGAGAGAGAGAGAGGGAGACACAGAATCTGAAGCAGGCTCCAGGCTCCCACCTGTCACCACAGAGCCCTGCACAGGGCTGGAACTTGTGAACCGTGAGATCATGACCTGAGCCAAAGTCCAATGTTTAACCAACTGAGCCACCCAGGCACCCCGAATCATCAAATTTTAATCTAGCATTGCGCTGAAGCCCAGCAGTGGTGGAGTAGAAAGAGTCTGCACTTTGGAGTCAGACAGATTTACTTGGTTGTATGATCTTGTATAAGTTACTTAGCCTTGCTGATTCCAGTTTCTCCCTCTATAAAATATGTGTAATACCAACCATCTCAAAGAATTGTGTGAGAATCAAATATCATTGTAGATAAACCACCTGGCAGATGACAGATTCTCAGGAACTAAAAACAGTATATGCGACGATTAACCGTAAAACAAAATAGATGTTAACAGGCAGTTAGAAATACCACTGAACCAGGCAACAATATTTGGATTAAGATCAAACTTGTCACTTACTGGGGCACCTCAGTGGCTCATTTGGTTAAGCATCCAACTTTTGATTTCGACTCAGGTCATGATCTCAAGCTTTGTGAGATTGACAAAGCCTCTGTCTCTGACAGCATGGAGACTACTTGGGATTCTCTCTCCCTCTCTCGCCACCCTCCCCCTGCTCGTGCTTCCTCTCAAAATGAAAAAATAAACATTAAAAAAAACTTGGGGGTGCTTGGGTGGCTCAGTGGATTAAGCATCTGACTTCAGCTCAGGTCATGATCTCACAGTTCGTGGGTTCGAGCCCCACAACGGGCTCTGCTGACAGCTCAGAGCCTGGAGCCTGCTTCGCATTCTGTCTCTGTTCTGTCTCTCTGCCCCTCCCCTGTTCGTGCTCACTCACGCTGTTTCTCTCTCAAATATAAAATAAAACATAAAAAATTTTAAAAAACTTGCCCCCTACTAACACTGAACTTTAAATATACCCTTAACTCTGATGTTCAGTTACCTCAACTGTAAAATGAGAATGATTTATCCCTGTGTAACTCAAAGGGTTTTGAAGCTAATTTTGTGCCACCTTTGAAACTCAAATGAGAATATTCCTCAGAGGACACTGAAGTTTGAAGTCCCAGCTCTAGGGCACCAGGGTGGCTCAGTTGGTTAAGCATCCAACTTTGGCTCAGGTCATGATCTTGTGGTCTGTGAGTTCAAGCCCTGTGTTGGGCTTTGTGCTGACAGCTGGGAGCCTAGAGCCTGCTTCAGATTCCGTGTCTCCCTCTGTCTCTGCCCCTCCCACACTCACACTCTATTTCTCTCTCCTTCAAAAACAAATAAACATTAAAAAAATTTGAAGTCCCAAACCTTAGTTTTATAATTTTAAAGAAATATAAAGAAAAATGGAGATTTACAACAAGGGGTTTTATACCTAATTTCCTCCAACAGTTTAAGGTTGAAATGAATTTGCACTATGAGAGGACTCTTCAGCTTAAAAGATATATTTGGGGTTGAATCACTTTGTGCAATGTTTTATACTTTTAACTTGCCTTGAGAACAGAACAATGAGAAAAGTATGCTTTATTTCCATGAATGAATGACAATAGTAAATGGACAAAATTGTGATATGGTGCTTATTTCACAATATTTTTCTTCTGAAACTAGATGTATGTTGGCCTGTCTTTTTATTTTTATTTTTTTTAATATATGAAATTTATTGTCAAATTGGTTTCCATACAACACCCAGTGCTCATCCCAAAAGGTGCCCTCCTCAATACCCATCACTCACCCTCCCCTCCCTCCCACCCCCCATCAACCCTCAGTTTGTTCTCGGTTTGTTTTTTTTTTTAATTAACGTTTTATTTATTTTTGAGACAGAGAGAGACAGAGCATGAATGGGGGGAGGGTCAGAGAGAGAGGGAGACACAGAATTGGAAACAGGCTCCAGGTTCTGAGCTGTCAGCACAGAGCCCGACGCGGGGCTCGAACTCACGGACCGCGAGATCATGACCTGAGCCGAAGTCGGACACTTAACCAACTGAGCCACCCAGGCGCCCCTGTTCTCAGTTTTTAACAGTCTCTTATGCTTTGGCTCTCTCCCATTCTAACCTCTTTTTTTTCTTTTTTCTTTTTTTTCCTTCCCCTCCCCCATGGGTTTCTGTTAAATTTCTCAGGATCCACATAAGAGTGAAACCATATGGTATCTGTCTTTCTCTGTATGGCTTATTTCACTTAGCATCACACTCTCCAGTTCCATCCACGTTGCTACACAGGGCCATATTTCATTTTTTCTCATTGCCACGTAGTATTCCATTGTGTATATAAACCACAATTTCTTTATCCATTCATCAGTTGATGGACATTTAGGCTCTTTCCATAATTTGGCTATTGTTGAGAGTGCTGCTATAAACATTGGGGACAAGTGCCCTTATGCATCAGTACTCCTGTATCCTTTGGATAAATTCCTAGCAGTGATATTGCTGGGTCATAGGGTAGGTCTATTTTTAATTTTCTGAGGAACCTCCACACTGTTTTCCAGAGTGGCTGCACCAATTTGCATTCCCACCAACAGTGCAAGAGGGTTCCCGTTTCTCCACATCCTCTCCAGCATCTATAGTCTCCTGATTTGTTCATTTTGGCCACTCTGACTGGTGTGAGGTGATATCTGAGTGTGGTTTTGATTTGTATTTCCCTGATAAGGAGCGATGCTGAACATCTTTTCATGTGCCTGTTGGCCATCTGGATGTCTTCTTTAGAGAAGTGTCTATTCATGTTTTCTGCCCATTTCTTCACTGGGTTATTTGTTTTTCGGGTGTGGAGTTTGGTGAGCTCTTTATAGATTTTAGATACTAGCCCTTTGTCCGATATGTCATTTGCAAATATCTTTTCCCATTCCGTTGGTTGCCTTTTAGTTTTGTTGGTTGTTTCCTTTGCTGTGCAGAAGCTTTTCTTTTTAAACAGCGCAAACAATTTTTCCTGTAAAAGGCTGGTAGTAAATATTTTCAGCTTTGTAAACTGTGTGGTCTCCCTGTCTACTATTCAACTGTGCTGTTGCACTGTAAAAGCAGACATAGACAACAAATAGACTAATGGGTATAACCCTGTTCCAACAAAAGTTTGTTTATGAAAACAGGCAGCAGAGGTTGGCCTGTGGGCCATAGTTTTAAACCTCTCAGAGATTCATTGTTTGGCCATTTGGGCCCTCAAGACTGTTGAGTTAGAAGAATAAAGGTAACTAACTTAGGCTGTTAAAGCAAAAAAGACTGGAAGGAGTTGAAAATCATAGTAGCAGCTCATTGTTCCTTTTTTTTTTTTTTTTAGTTTATTTATTTGTTTAGAGAGAGAGCATGCATGCACACGCAAGCAGGGGAGGGGCAAAGAGAGAGGGAGAGAGAGAAACGCAACCAGCCTCTGTGCTCAGCTAAATTGCACAACCATGAGATCATGACCTGAACCGATATCAAGAGTTGGACATTCAATGGACTGAGCCACCCAGGCACCCCTCATCATTCGTCTTTAAATTAAATCCAGCATTGGAGAGGATGTGAAGAAACGGGAACCCTCTTGCACTGTTGGTGGGAATGCAAATTGGTGCAGCCACTGTGGAAAACAGTGTGGAGGTTCCTCAAAAAATTAAAAATAGACCTACCCTATGACCCAGCAGTAGCACTGCTAGGAATTTACCCAAGGGATACAGGAGTACTGATGCATAGGGGCACTTGTACCCCAATGTTTATAGCAGCACTCTCAACAATAGCCAAATTGTGGAAAGAGCCTAAATGTCCATCAACTGATGAATGGATAAAGAAATTGTGGTTTATATACACAATGGAGTACTACGTGGCAATGAGAAAGAATGAAATATGGCCCTGTGTAGCAACGTGGATGGAACTGGAGAGTGTGATGCTAAGTGAAATAAGCCATACAGAGAAAGACAGATACCATATGGTTTCATTCTTATGTGGATCCTGAGAAACTTAACAGAAACCCATGGGGGAGGGGAAGGAAAAAAAAAGAAAAAAAAGAGGTTAGAGTGGGAGAGAGAGCCAAAGCATAAGAGACTCTTAAAAACTGAGAACTGTGGGTTGATGGGGAGTGGGAGGGAGGGGAGGGTAGGTGATGGGCATTGAAGAGGGCATCTTTTGGGATGAGCACTGGGTGTTGTATGGAAACTAATTTGACAATAAATTTCATATAATAAAAATAATTAATTAATTAATTAAATCCAGCATTGAACATTTAGAACTACCAAAATGTGGCAAGATATCTACGTATTCTTTAATTCTCCTTTATGTTCATGTCCACACATCAGCTATCCTACCATAAGTTTTGCCTCAGTTAGATATCCACGACCTCCAAGGTTGACCCTCATTTGGCTATTTTGTTCCTTCCCAGCCAAGATGTAGCTCCTAGTCACCAGCTCAGTTCCTTGTCCCTTAAATGGGTTCCTGGCAAGGCCAGTGCATAATTTTCAGGGTACAGTGAAAAATTAAAATGCCAGACACTTTGTTCCAACAGCAGGAATTCAGTGCCACTAAAGGCACTAAATATAAAGCTAAACACTCTCACCATGTGATCCATCAATCAAGCTCCTCGGTGTTTACCCAAAGGAGTTGAAAACTCATGCCACAGAAAAACCTGCACATGGATGTTTAAAGCAGCTTTATTAGCAATTGCCAAAACTTGGAAACAATCAAGATGTCCTTTAGTAGGTGAATGGATAAATACACTGTGGTACATCCAGACAATGGAATATTATTCAGCACTAAAAATAAATAAATAACCATGAAAAGCCATGGAGGAAACTTAAATATATATTAGTGAAAGAAAGAAGCAATCTGAAAAGTCTACAAACTGTACAATTTCACTAAATGAAATAGTAGAAAAGGCAAAACTACAGAGATAAATAAAAAGATTAGTCGGGTGCCCCTGGCTGGCAGTAGAGCTTGGGACTCTTGATCTTGGGGTCATGAGTTCGAAACCCACATTGGGGGCAGAGTTTACTTAAAAAAACAAATAAATAAAAAATAAAAAGATGAGTGGTTACCAGAAGTTAGTGGGGAGAGAGGAATGGATATAGGCAGAGCACGGAGGATTTTTAGGGCAGTGATCCTGCTTTGTTTGATACTATAATGGTAGATACATGTCATGATACATTTGTCCAAACCCATAGAATGCACAACATGAAGAATGAACTCTAATTTAAACTATGGACTCTGGGTGACAAGGTTATGTCAGTGTAGTTTCATCACTTGTAACAAATGTACCCCTCTGGTGGGGGATATTGATAATGAGGAACCTATGCATGCATAGGGGCAGGGGATATAGGAAATCTCTGTACCTTTCCTTTAATTTTGCTGTGTACCTAAAACTGCTCTAAAAAGTAAAGTCTGTTTTTAAAAATGGGAAATGAGATTGTCTCCTTGACAAATTTTGCCCACCATGCTTCCTTGAATAGATTGTGACTACATCTTATATTAGTTATTGATTCCTCACATTTCTTCCAAGAGTCCCTGGAAACTTTCAGTGCTGAGATTTCACTATCTAGCACCCAAAAAGAGGCTTTCATTACCCTAAGCTCTGTTCTAATTGTCCAAGGAAATAGGTTCTCTCTTCTATCTTTTGTAATTCCTCTATCCAGGACATTTTTTCTCAGCTAATATTAGTACCAAGAAACCCTAAATATCCTTTAATGGTCAATTCTTCTGTCTGTTTGAAACTATTTCCTCTTTTTATTCAAGTCCCTGGGGCTTGATTGAAGTACACTAGTTTGTGCAGATTTTATAAGTTATTGTTTTATAAGTTACTAAATCTCATGTCTTATATTTCTCAGCACAGACTTAAAATCAGACTCTTTTACCTGAAAATTAAAATAAATTATAAAATGTTCTTTAAAAAAACCAATGGAGGGGTGCTTGGGTGGCTTAAGTTAGTTAAGTGATCAGCTCTTGATTTCAGCTTAGGTCATGATCTCATGGTTGGTGAGTTCGAGCGCCACATTGGGCTCTGCACTGAGCATGGAGCCTGCTTAGGTTTCTCTCTGTCTCCCTCTCTCTGCCCCTCCCCTGTGGGTGCACTTTCTCTCTTGCAAAATAAATAATAAGTAAACTTAAAAAAAATCCAATGGAAGGAGTGAAGAACTGATACATGATCCAACATGGACAAATCTCAAAAACATGATACTAAGTGAAAGAAGCCAAACACAAAGAACACATGTTGTATGATTCAACTCATAGGAAATGCCCAGAATAGGCAAATCTGTAGAGACTGAAAGTAGATTAGTGATTGATTAGGGCTGGGGGAAGGAATGGGGAGTGACTGCTAATGGACATGAGGTTTCTTTCCAAGCTTATGGAAATGTTCTAAAATTGGACAGCTGAACAATTCTGCAAATACACTAAAACCATTGAATTGCATATTCACAATGGAAATTTTTATGGTATGGAAATTACATCTCAATAAAGTGTTTAAAAATAAAATCAATGGATATGAGCCTCTGTTGGACATAAAAATCTAATTCTCTTCTCTTCTTAACCTCTCCTTTTCTCTTCCTTTTTGCCACTTTCTATTTTTATTCCTTCTAGAGTAGCCTTCTAAAGCTCATTCAAGAACATCACAAGTTTTCTTTTTAAAAATGCATTTAATACATGAAAATCTGAGTAGGGACAACTACTAAAGTATGAAGTTATGATTTGTTTTATGACATCCTCCCTCATTTCCATAAGTTGGAAAATTTGCCTAATAAATTATGAAAAGTTTATTTAAGTTTTTATGAAAATCTGCTTATTTTATGAAAAATATCAAGGCAGGGGTTGAGAAGAGAGGTGACCCCAGATAGGGCTGCTGCTATGATGTGAATGTTTGTGACCTCCCCAAATTCATATGTTGAAGCCTAATATCTAACATGATGATGTTTGGAGGTGGGGCCTTTGAGAGGTAATTAGGTCACGAGGGTGGAGCTCTCATGAATGGGATTAGTGCCCTTGTAACAAGAGTCCCAAGAAAACTTGCTTCTTCTCTCTCTGTTCTCTGCCACGTTAGGATACACTGAGGAGATGGCCATCTGCAAACCAGGAAGCAGATCTCACCAGACACTGGATCTGTTGGCACCTTGATCTTGGACTCCCCAGCCTTCAGAACGGTGAGAAATGTTTGTTGTTTAAGCCACCCGGTATATGGTATGTTTGTTATAGTAGCTCCAACCTGACAGCACCAGAGTCCCCCAGAGTTCACAGCACTGGGACAAAGTTGTTGCCAGTGTCAAAACTTTGGCTACAGGGATGCCTGGGTGCCTTGGTAGTTAAGCATCTGACTTTGGCTCAGGTCGTGATCTCTTGGTTTATGGGTTCAAGCCCTGCATCGGGCTCTGTGCTGACAGCTCAGAGCCTGGAGCTTGCTTCAGGTTCTGTGTCTCCCTCTGTCTCTGCTGCTCCCCCACTCACACTCTGTCTCTCTCTCAAAAACAAACAAACAAACAAATAAATAAATAAACAAACAAACATTAAAAAATATTTTTTTTTAAAATTTTTTTTCAACTTTTTTTTTTATTTATTTATTTTTGGGACAGAGAGAGACAGAGCATGAACGGGGGGAGGGGCAGAGAGAGAGGGAGACACAGAATCGGAAACAGGCTCCAGGCTCCGAGCCATCAGCCCAGAGCCTGACGCGGGGCTCGAACTCACGGACTGCGAGATCGTGACCTGGCTGAAGTCAGACGCTTAACCGACTGCGCCACCCAGGCGCCCCTAAAAAATATATTAAAAAAAATCTTTGGTTACGTAAACAGTCCCTAAACATATATTATTTGTCTGGTTGCAGGACCTGAACTAGAAAAAAGCAATAGAGAGAAGCTAAATATAAGTTAATAGTAACAACTGCCATTATTGGCCATTGATATGCACCAGGCACTGTGCTTGCTGAGTGCTTTACACACATTCAGCTAATCAACACAACAATCAATCTTATGGGCAATTGTTATCTCTAAAATACAAATAGAAAAATTGAGACTCAGAGAAGTTAAATAACCTGCCCTAGGCCTCACAGCTAGTAAACTAATCTCCATATGTGTAATCAGACCTCTTATTCAGTGAAGAACCCCAGAAAAATTACTTCTACAGCCTAAATCCCAGAGAGTAGAGGGCACCCAAAGTTCCATTTTAGAACCCACTAGTTGTATGGTATAGCATTAAAACTAGAGTTATCATCAATGAAGTTGTTTTCTTTACGTTTGCCTGTTGTGGTTCAGATTGCTGAGTCTCTTCCTCCAGAGAATGAAAATATACTTTAGAGCTTTAACTCATAACAAAGGGAAATATGTCATCTTACTACTTATTTTAAACCACCCCCTGGAGTGCTATGATTTGCCCATCTTTGATCAAATGTTCTTCCCAAGCAGGCTGATTTTATGAATTTTCCGGAGCTGTGTTAAATGGCATCCCATTAGCATCAACATGAATGAGAAGCGAGGGGGTGGGCTCCTCACAAAAGCATGACCTCTTATTAGTTGCTATTCTGATACTTCATTTGTCAGCACTGATTTAATGGTGGGAAGAGAAGGCTCATAGGAGATTATGTAGAAAGACTATGCTACACTTTGTAGCCTTTCTCAAGCCATCAGAATAAAGAATTGACTGCTACTTACATCCATAATTATATGTGGCATTTTGGCTCTGTAATTAAATTCAAAATAAGTCACATGCAGCAATTTGTTAAATTTAAATAGTGTTACAAAAAATAAAAAAGATCACTGAATGATACGAGCTTCTGAACTTAGAGATATGACTTGAGGAAAGACTCATTCACTCAAACTAGTAGGGATTATCACTGCAAAAATAAACTCAGTAACACTTAATTCTGTGAATCTAGGATGTATTAGAATCTGTGCCATTGGATGGGATTATACAATAAATAAGAAATTCAAAACTTTAAGTTCAAATAAGTAATGTTCATAGGCTGGTTTCAATTTGTTATCCAAATGTTCTTTAAGAAATACATGTAATATTTATTAAAAGCTAGTAGGATTTTCCCAGTCCTTAAGAAGAACTGAGTTACAAAGAAGAGATTATTCAAATCAGTAGCAAGAACTAGGACAAATCAAAATAACTGTGTATAACAACAAAAACACTGGATGCTTGCTGAATATTTTTTGATTGAAAAGCACTTTTATATAGGTACAGATATCCCAGGAGAGTCCAGAAAAAAAACACTTGATTTGTGATCACTTTAAGCTGTTCTCTGTCAGGTGGAGGAAACAGGCAATGTGGGACAGGGAGAATTGGGTAGCCCAAAGCTAGACTTGCCCAATGGATATGATAGAGAGTGGGTGGAGGGGGGGGGTGGGGGTTGATAAGGGGATTTTTGCCAGTGTTGTCATAGACAGAACTTGAATGTCCAGAACCTGGATATTAGGCATGGATGATATAGCACACACAGTGTGCTGGTGTGGCTGGAAGTTTAAAAGGCTTCACTTCTCCAGTTGGGTGGAGTATCTTACTTTCAGCAAGCTAACAGGAAGGCATTACTTCTAGTGTGATGTGAAGGAGACAATGGGAAGCCATATCTATCTACCTGTATCTCTATCATGGGTATAAACTTTGCTCTGCTTGTTGGTTGCTTTAATAAATCAAAGTAAAGGCAAACTTGAACCAAGTCTAAGTTATTGTTCTTGCCTATCCTTGAAACTGAACCAAACATTATAGTTTTCTGAATACACTGTATTCATCCTCTATGGCCAAAACCAGGTTCCCAATAATCTGAATTATGAGTTATTCAGTCTGTTATGAATTTATATATATATATATATACACATGGTTATATATAATTTCATATATATATATATATATATATATATATATATGGTTATATATAACTTCTTATAAAGTTAGACATAAACCTATAATATGACCCAGCATGCAATCCCATGCCTAGAGAGGTAGCTAAGAAAAATGAATACTAATGACTGATTAGTGATTGTGTGATTAAACACAGAAATCAGTATTTACATGCTGCTGGGAGCTTTGTTCTTAATTGCATGCGCGCGCGTGCGCACACACACACACACACACACACACCTGAAAACAACCCATATGTTCTTTAACTGGTGAAGTAATGAATAAACAAGCCATGGTACATCCATACAAAGGAATACTCCTCAGCAGTAAAAAGGTATGAACCACTGGTACATGTAAAAAATTGATAAATCTCAAACACATTATGCTAAGTAAAAGAAACCACACTCAAAAGGCTATATATTATGTGATTCCATTTATATGAAGTTCTGGAAAAGGTAAAATTATAGGGCCAGAAAATAGATCTGTGGTTGCCAGGGGCTAAGGGTAAGAAGAGTTGACTGCAAAAGAATGGCACAAGAGAATTTGAGAGATGACTAGACTGCCATGATTTCCACAAGAATGACCCTGAAAGATAACCCCTTTAGTGGGTGTAGAGTGCTTGGGGGAACAAATTTGGGAGTCATTTCAGTGGTGTCTCCTCCCTCCAGTACTCCTGAAGACAATGGGCCCCAGCTGCTGCAGTGTAAGGGCTTTTCCTGTGCAAAAGGAAGGAAAGGAAAACTATTTTATTGAATTCCCACTGTGGTGCCTGAAGGAGCTGAGAATAAGAAGTTTTACACACATCTCATTTTATCTTCATAACAGCTTATCATCCCCATTTTACACATAAGGAAACTGGGGCTCAAGTGATCCACTGAGAGTGAACTCAGGCACCTCTATGCTTAACTGACTCTCACCTTATTGAGCACAGACAATGGACTCACACACTTGTTAACCTTTCTTTCCTGTTACAGAGTCACAAAAATTTTCTATACCTAGAATACGGAACTACATCTATTCTGGAGGAAGGAGGGAGCACCCTTTTCTAATATGTACAAAAGTGCTATCTGGGCAAATAGTGGACCTAGAGTTTTTTCACTGGCCATGACTGCCTGCCCTGCTGCTGGTAAGTGATTACGATGCCTACCTCTACAGACCACCCTTATCCACTGGAGCCCATGTTCCTCTGGCCTCAGGGATGAGAGTTTGGGCTGGTATATCTGGGGGAGGGAAAAATTCTCTGGAGTCTGACAGACAGGATGGGGAAGTCAGGAGGGCAGAAGCAGAGGACAAAAAAAAAAAAACCTAAGGAAGTTGAAGGATGAGGGCAACGAAGTATAACAGTGGAGCCACCAGGAAAGTCTAACTGCTTTGTCTTATGCAATCATTGGGTAAGCTTTCAGAGTTTGCTTACCCTAGAAAAACTAGTTCTCTGGTTAATCAATCTGGGTGAATCAACATCCAGACTGGAGTCGTAAAAGCTCATCCCCTATAAACTGAAATTGTAGCCCAGTTTTTAACTCTAGGAGAAAAGTGGGAGCCAAATGGTTGATAAGGTTTGTGACTGAGTGTTTCATCTGCCATGTCTGTACAAGTCTAAGTTGCTTTTCACTACAGTCTTCCAGGCAACAGCGTTGGGGTTCTACCAGTCTAGTCTCTACTGCGATGGACTAATTCCCTTGTCCCTGATGGAGTAGAACTGGTCTTGAAAGAAATGACAAAAGCTATGTTTAATTGAAGTTCTATCCCAAAGCCTATAGAAAAGAGTGTTGTAGTCATTAATGCCATTCATCAAATACTTTCACACTTCTGGAGCATGTTAGGAATGTCCATCCTGGCCCCTTCATGGTTCAGTGAGGCCATGTGTCTATTTCTGGCCTATGAATTGTTGGCAGAAATGAAATGTGGCACTTTTAATGTCCTCTGGCATGGAAATGGGCTGTGTTAGAGACTATGCCTGCTCTCACGGCCTGGATTTCCCAGTTGTCACAGTGACCAGAACACCCTGCTGAATCACAATGGACATGTTGTTTTAAGGCGTTGAGATTTTTTTGTTGTTGTTACCACTGCATAATCTGTACTGACTTATATAATAGCTTTTTGGTTTAAAAAATTTTTTTAATGTTTATTTATTATTTTGAAAGAGAGACAGAAACACAGAGAGACAGAGTGCAAGCAGGGGGAGGGGCAGAGAGAGAGGAAGACACAGAATCCAAAGCAGGCTCCGGGCTCTGAGCTGTCAGCACAGAGCCTGACGTGGGGCTTGAACTCATGGACTGCAAGATCATGACCTGAGCTGAAGCAGATGCTTACCCAACTGAGCCACCCAGGCACCCTACAATACCTTTTTGGTTTTAAATAATGTTTGCTGGGTTTTATGTTTTGGTAGGCTAAGAAAAGTGATTTATGACCTATATTTCTAGTTACCACTGTTCTCACTGAGTTATATAGTAATATGATATAAAAATTTTCAAAACAAAAATATAGCACTGTGTTTGAAACTGTCTAAAAACAAATTGTCTAGGAGCGCCTAGGTGGCTCCGTTAGTTAAGTGTCCAACTCTTGATTTTGACTCAATCATGATCTCACTGTTCATGAGTTCCAGACCCAAGTGAGGCTCTGTGCTGACAGTGTGGAGCCTGCTTAGGGTTCTCTCCCTTTCTCTCTGTCCCTCCCCTGCCCACTCATGCCCGCACACGTGCTCTTTCTCTCTCTCAAAATAAATAAACTTAAAAAAAGTTAATTATCAAAATTAAATAAATAAAAATAAATTTTCTATAATTACCTTAATAAAATTCCATAAAAGTAGGAAGATATCCAAATTAAATACTTATCACAAAACCATCAGGCTAATTAAGCTTTTATATGTCTCTAATACAATGTTCCTTTAAGAAGAACTCGATAATAAACCTTTAATGTTGACGGAAACAAGTTTTAAATTTTATTAATTTGTATATTAACCATTACTTTATCACTTATGTTATCATCTGTCTGATGTGTTGGAAACATTTTGAAAAGCTAAAAGACAAAGGTTCGTAAATGTTCACAAAAGAAAAGAAAATATTAAAACCATTAGAACTGTAGGATTTTATTACCATCTTTTAAAAATATCATTAGCTTTTAGAATGTTATGTACTGTATGGAGCATGTAAGAGAATATATTCACAATGAAACACTTCTTCTTTAACTTTCAAACTTGCCAGCATGCACAATACTACTTTGAAGCTGTTCATTATTCATAAAGAATACGTGTTTATTTTTTACCTTATGTGTCCTTAACAGGGGCATGAGAATAAGAATAGACAGTAAGAATCTTAGACAATAAGAACCTATTTTAGTCAAATACTAAGACCCAAAGAAAAAGTCCTTAAATGTTTACTTCTGAGATTCCAAGAGCTATCTGGATCCTACTTTCCCCAGACTTGCTGTGTTTCATTGATTCTAAGATACATTCTTAAAAATGTTTACATTTTACATCTTAACATTACTATTTTCCTCTAATTTCTGTAGACAATCACCCTATTGTCATCAGATACTTAATTTTGTATATCTGGGAATAACATGGCTTATTTCTTCAAAGACAACTTAATTCTATCTAAATGCTTCTAGAATTTTTTATGTTTTATAATTAGCAAATATTTTATATTTAGCAAAACCCCCCAAAATATAGTGGCTTAAAGATGCAATGATTTATTATTTGTCAGGGTTCCATGAGTGAGCTAGGCAGTTTCTCTGCTGGCTTCACGTGGCACCCTTGAACAACTGCATTTACTTGAACGATCAGCTGGGCTGAAAGATACACAGTGACCTAACTCACGTGTCTGGCAGTTGTTCCTGGCTGTCAGGTGTGGAGTCTACTTTCCTCCATGAGGCCTCTCATCCTCCATTTGGCTAGACTGGATTCTTTTTGTGGCAGTGTTCACTTCCACCACATTCTATTGGTCGCTGCAACACCCACTCAGACTGAATGGGTGAGAAATTAGATTACAATTTTTGATGGGATATCCCCCCAAGCATTTGTGGCCATATTTACTCCCATCCACTATCTGGCCATAATTATTTACATTTCTCCAACATATATAAGACACTTAACTCCCTCGCAAGACCTCTAAAAGTTTGATACAACTATCAGATCTAATATTTTATTATCTGCATCTGATTCAGATATGAATAAGGCTTCTCCCATGTGCCAACCTATGATCTAAAGATCAGTGAACCAGGGGCACGTGGGTGGCTCAGTCGGTTAAGCATTCGACTTTGGCTCAGGTCATGATCTCATGGTTCATGAGTACAAGCCCCATGTAGGGATCTGTGCTGACAGCTCAGAGCCTGGATCCTGCTTCCGATTCTGTGTCTCCCCCTCTCTGTTCCTCCCTTGATCATGCTCTGTCTCTCTCTCTCTCTCTCTCTCAAAAATAAATAAGCATTAAAAAAATTTTTTTAGAGATCAGTGAACCAAAGTAGGGGTCCAACACCTTTTTCTGTCAAGATCCCCATGGTAAATATTTTTGGCTTTGTGGGGTGTTTAGTCTTTGAGGTTTTTTTGGGGGGAGGGGATGTTTGTTTTTTAAAGATTTTATTCTCAAGTAATCTCTCCACCTGACATGGGGCTCAAGCTCACAACCCCAAGATCAGGAGTCCCATGGTCCACTGATTGAGCCAACCAGGTGCCCCTGTACAGTTTCTGTTATAACTATTTGATTCTTCAATTGTAATGTGAAAGCAGCTATAGAAAACATGTAAACAAACGAATGTGGCTGTGTTCCAATAAATCAGGTATTTACAAAAATAGGCCAAGGACTGGTTTTAACCTGTGGGTCATAGCTTGTGCCCTCCAAATTAGAGTATGAGAGACCCCACCGAGGAAAATCGAGATGCCCCAGCCAACAGTTTGAACCAACTATCTGACATAAGAGTGAGATGATTTGTGACTTTTAGTCCAGCCAGCTCCTGCACTGATTTAACCGATGTGAAACCAGCAGAGGAATCTCCCAGCCAGCCTACAAAATCATGAGAAATAATTAATTTCTGTGTTTTAATCCACTTAGTTTTGGACATTTCATTATACAGCAGTAGTTAACTAAAAGAGAAATTGGTACCTGAAGTGGAGTACTAGTTTGGCATTTGGTTAAAAAGTAAATATATGCACATTTTTCTGGAGTGAAAAGCAGTAACTTTAATTAAATTCTTATGGGGATATAAGACCTATAAAAAGGATTAAGAACCTCTCTCTTGATATATCTCAAAGAAAACTTTTAGGGTCAAGATATAGATTAAATATGGCCACATACTTTTTTTTTGCTCTAATTTTTAAAATTACATTAGTATCCTGAAACTCATCTATGGAGAACCTGAAGTTGAAAATCCCTAGCTCACATATTAGTATATTTTCATTAATTTTCAGTTAACCCTTTCCATCTGCAGACACAGTTCTTTATTTAGCTTATTAAAATCATTTTTCATTGTATCTTTGATTATTGCTTGTGTTTCAAGTGTTCATGATTTATCTTCGTAACACTAGCCATCCATATATAGTCTCTCTATGCTCTGCCTTACATTATCACCAGCTTCTCGCTTGTCATTTTCATCTCTTTATCTTTTCCTTTGTAATTTTAGCAAGTTTCTCATATATTTCCTCCATATTACTAATTTGATTTCCTTTGGTGTCAGTTCAATTCTTTATTGACATATCACTTAAAAATAATGTGTGGATCTGTTTCATATTCTGATTACATAAGCCAAGTACTTGAAGAAATAATTATTGAGACAGTTAAGGAAATCTGAACATCATCCAGGTATTTGATGTACTAAGTAAGTATTATAAGTCTTATTCAGTGTGATGATGGAATTGTGGTTACAATTTTTTTTTTTAAGAAGAAAGGGGGCTCTTGGGTGGCTCACTAGGTAAGCATCTGACTTCAGCTCAGGTCATTTTTGAGTTGAGGCTGGTGAGTTTAAGCCTCATCAGGCTCCCTGCTGTCAGTGCAGAGCCTGCTTCAGATCTTCTCTCTCTCTCTCTCTCTCTCTGCGCACCTCCCCCACTCAGATTCTCTCTCTGTCTCTCTCAAAAATAAACATTAAAAAATAAAATTAAAAAGAAGAAAGAATGACTTCATGTGAAAGAGATACTTATTGAAGTATTTACAGGTGAAATTATATTGTCTTTAGGATTTGATTTAAAATATTTTAGTACAGGGTCCCCTGGGTGGCTCAGTTGGTTAAGTGTCCAACTCTTGATTTCAGCTCAGGTAACGATCTCATGGTTTGTGGGATCAAAGCCCCACATAAGGCTCTACACTAATAACAAGGAGTCTGCTTAGGAGTCTCTCCCTCTCTCTCTGCTCCCTCCCCTGCTTGTACTCTCTCTCTCTCTCTCTCCTCTCAAAAATAAATAAACTGTAAAAAATAAAACATTTAAAACATGAAATAGTTCACAAAATATTGGTAACTAAGTTGAATGATTAAATGGTGATTATTACATTGATCTCTCCACTATGTATCTACTTTAAACATCCCACAATATCAAGTATCAAAATTGCAAAAATAAGTCTGAACTTTATTGTTTTTAAATTTTTTTTTAACGTTTATTTATTTTTGAGACAGAGAGAGACAGAGCATGAACAGGGAAGGGGCAGAGAGAGAGGGAGACACAGAATATGAAACAGGCTCCAGGCTCTGAGCGGTCAGCACAGAACCCGACGCGGGGCTCGAACTCACGGACCGCGAGATCATGACCTGAGTTGTAGTCGGACGCTTAACCGACTGAGCCACCCAGGCGCCCCATGAACTTTATTGTTTTTAATACAGATTTAATATATGAGATTTTACTGTTTATGTTTTTCCTTAATCCACCCCACTTCGTTTCTATATTTCTGCCTGCCTCTCAATCAGCTTTCTTTCCATCTCAGTCTGCTATTTTATATTATCTTTTGTCTTATTTTATAGAATAAGTTTAAGGATTTTTTTGAGAACACTAAGCAGATGTCCTGTTCTTGCCGAAAATCTATTTTAAAAGCCTGTTCTTCTTACCCATCTTGAAACTGTTTTCTCCATTTTTCCATTTTTTGGAATCTTTTCTTATCCCCAGTGTTCACTTTCTTTCTACTCATTGTCCTTAAAATAAAAAGGTACTATCAGGCCTGGTTTCCCCTGTAATCAGGGAAGGTATATTCTACTTGGTTCCTTCATTATCCCCAGGTTGTTGTTATATTTTCATTTCAGTCAAAGTCTAGTTAATACAAATTTTAGTAAACCAGAATTTTAGGACCCATGAGAAAGATATGGAAACACTGAAAAATCCAAGCAGAAGAACTTCTTCTCTATAGTATCTTTCCACTGTGTCTACTGAAGCTGCTATACTGGAAGCTAAACTTCTGTATCTAGAGTGCTAATATTCTATTTCCATTGGGCCAGTAATTCATGTTAAGTGCAAGTACTTAAGGGTCTCCTATCAACTACTGCCTGCTTCATGGGACTCAAGATCCTGCCGCTTGACCAGCTCTGCTCTTGGTGGTTTCCCATTGCCACTCTCTTTAATAACTGCTGATTTGCACTGATGAAATGGAATCCAAGTAGTTTCCATGGAACCAAGTGCTCCTGTGTGGTTTTTTAATGTATCAACTGGCTGGGCTGAACTACATTTCCCAGAATTCTCTTTCCTGTATGTTTTCCAGTTACAGTGAGCCACAAGAGACAGTCTTGTATGAGATTTAAAGGGCAAAAATGGGCACCACAGCCTTTTTTTTATTATTATTAATAGCTTCCATACATTTTTATTCACCTCCTGGCTTACCTTGTTGGTCTGCAACAGCTCCATCTTCACCTGGATCCTCTTTTACCTTTTCCAACTCCTAAGCCAGTTACCAATTTCTCCTGCAGGACACCCATGTGATCAAGACCAGAGACAGTGAGAACTGACACAGTGTTCAGTTCACCTTTGTGGGTTTCAGATTGTGCTTATCGGTCCCAGTTCATCCTTTCTCTCCTGCACTTAAATTTTTTTTTTAATGTTTATTTATTTTTGAAAGAGAGAGAGCCCATGTGCAAGCTGGGGAGGTACAGAGGGAGAGGGAGACAGAAGATCTGAATTCACAAACTGTGAGATCATGACCTGAGCCCAAGTCAGATGTTAAACCGACTAAGCCACCCAGGCGCCCCTCTCTCCTGCACTTTAAATTCGCCTTCCATTGGGGCACCTGGGTGGCTCAGTCAGTTAAGTGTCAACTCTTGATTTCAGCTGACAGCGCAGAACTTCCTTGAAATTTCCTGTCTCCCTTGCTTTCTCTGCACCAACCCCCTCTCGAAATAAATTAAAAAATAAAAATAAAGGAGGAGCCAAGATGGCAGAACAGCAAGGAAGTTTTTTGTGTGTCTCGCGTCCATGAAATACAGCCAGACCGACACTAAACCATCCTACACACCTAGAAAACTGACCGGACGATTAACAGAACAATCTGCACAACCTGAACCACAGAATTCAGCAGGTATGCGACACGGAGAAGTGAACTTGGGGAGCGAGAAGGCGCAGGAAGGGAGGTGTTTTTGTCAGCGGAGAGAGGACGGAGACTGGAGGTGGGAGGGAGAATATGGGAAAATCACCCCTCCCCAAAAGCAGCTGGAGAGAAAGTAGAAAATTAGAAACAGCTACAGGGACTAAACTAAAAAGGGAGAAATGAGAGGGTTTAAATTCCGTTAAGACTGTAAACAAGGGGAGCGCAGTCTGCAACTCCACAGCTCGATACCTGGCGGTGCTCTGGTGGAAAGGGTGAATCCCCAGGAACAGAGTGGGGTCCAGTAGGTTCTCAGGCCACCCGGGGAAAAGCGGTTCCACTTCTGGAAGGACATTTGGTAGAGACTGTTGAAGCCACCTGGTCCCAGCAGACCCCAGAAGGCGGCCGCGTTTGCTGGTGCTGGAACAAAGTCATTAAGGGTGAAGCCTGGTGCCACATGTGTGTTGTGATTTTCCATAATCCCTGATAAGCTGCTGCTACACTGTCTCAGGAACTTTTACTCGGGCGCGCTGGCACCTGGCCGCAGTCTCAGGGCACCGGCAGCAGCAGGGCCCATCAAGTGTTCCTGGGTGCAGCCTACATTCAGCCATTGCTCATTCAGCCATTGTTCGGTGAGACCCTCCCGCAGAGGGCGGAAGAGGTCAAAGCCGCAGTCCTTCAGAAACAACCACATCTGAGTCAAAACGTGGAAGAGAGGCCTGGGGCCTGGTCACAGAGAGTGAAAAAGCAGGGAGTGGATGAAAGCTGAAGACAGAGGACAGGGGCGCAATTACTGATCCGGGAGAACACATTGGGTAAGGGGTGGCGCCATTTTTACCGCTCCGGCGCATGCGCATACACACCTAGGAACCCCGCAACCATCCACCCCAGTAGGATAGCAGCGCCATCTAGTGGAGAGTGGAGCTATTACACTGAGCCCCGCTCAAGTGGGCCAACCTCACTCTTCAATAACACAAGTCTCACTGCTGGCTTAGTCTATGGACTATGAAATGCTACATATACTGACTTCTGGGGGAAAACGAAGTAATGTCAGTCCTACCTTATTCTGTTAGCAGGTCCATCTATTCAATTTTCTTTCTTTCTTTTTCTCTTTTACACTACTTTTCTTTTTCTTGAATACAGAAAGAGAAAAAATTTATTTTTATTTTCAATTTTTATTAAAAATATTTTTCCTTAATTTTTATTACTATATTTTTTACTTTTGTGTAAAATTTTCAAATTCTATTTTACATCCATCATTTTATTTTAGCATATTCACCTTTTCAAATTTTCAAACGATTTCCTTTTCTTTTCTTTCTTTTTTCTCTTTTTCGTTTCTTTTCTTTTTCTTGAATGCAGCAAGAGAAAAACTTCATTTTTACTTTCAATTTCTATTAAAAATATTTTTCTTTAATTTTTATTACTATAATTTTTACTTTTGTGTAAATTTTTTCAAATTCTATTTTACTTCCATCATTTTATGTTAGTCTACTACAGTGTATTCACTTTTTCAAATTTTCAAACGATTTCCTTTTTTTCTTTTTTTATTTTCTTTCTGTTTTTCATTTCTTTTCTTTTTCTTGAATACAAAAAGAGAGGATTCATATTTATTTTTAATTTTTATTAAAAATATTTTTCTTTATTTTTTTCTTACTTTATTCATTACTTTTGTGTATATTTTTTCAAATTCTATTTTACTCCCATCATCTCATTTTAGTCATTTTTTTAAATTCTCAAGCAATTTCCTCCCCCCCCCCTTTTTTTCTCTAATCTGTCAAACCACTTTCAACACCCAGACCAAAACACACCTAGAATCTAGCATCATTTATTCGATTTTGGTGTGTGTGTGTGTGTTTTTAATTTTTTAATTTTAATTTTTTTTAATTTTAATTTTTCTACCTCATTCATTCCTTTTCTGCCTTCAAAATGACAAAACAAAGGAATTCACCCCAAAAGAAGAGCATGAAGAAATGACAGCCAGGGATTTAACCAACACAGATACAAGCAACATGTCTGAGCCAGAATTTAGAATCACGATAATAAGAATACTAGCTGGAGTTGAAAATAGATTAGAATATCTTTCTGCAGAGATAAAAGAAGTAAAAATTAGCCAGAATGAAATTAAAAATGCTGTAACTGAGCTGCAATCATGGATGGATGCAGCAGCGGCAAGAATGGACAAGGCAGAACAGAGAATCAGTGGTATAGAGGACAAACTTAGAGAATAACAAAGCAGAAAAAAAGAGGGAGATTAAGGCAAAAGAGAATGATTTAAGAATTAGAGAAATCAGTGACTCATTAAAAAGAAACATCAGAATCATAGGGGTCCCAGAAGAGGAAGAGAGAGAAATAGGGGTAGAAGGGTTATGTGAGCAAATCATAGTGGAAAACTTTCCTAACCTGGGGAAAGACATAGACATCAAAATCCAGGAAGCACAGAGGACCCCCATTAGATTCAACAAAAACCGACCACCATCAAGGCATATCATAGTCAGCTTCACAAAATACTCAGGCTAGGAGAGTATCATGAAGCAGCAAGGGAAAAAAAGTCCCTAACCTATAAGGGAAGACAGATCAGGTTTGCAGCAGAACTATCCACAGAAACTTGGCAGGCCAGAAAGGAGTGGCAGGATATATTCAGTGTGCTGAATCAGAAAAATATGCAGCCAAGAATTCTTCATCCAGCAAGGCTGTCTTTCAAAATAGAAGGGAGATAAAAAGTTTCCCAAACAAACAAAAATTAAAGGAGTTTGTGACCACTAAGCCAGCCCTGCAAGAAATTTTAAGGGGGACTCTCTGAGGGGAGGAAAGATGAAAAAATATATATATAAATAAATACCAAAAGCAACAAAGACTAGAAGGACCAAAAACTCCAACTCTACAAGCATCATAATGGCAATAAATTCATATCTTTCCATATTCACTCTAAACGTCAATTGACTCAATGCTCCAATCAAAAACATAGGGTAACAGAACGGATAAGAAAACAAGATCCATCTATGTGCTGTTTACAAGAGACTCACTTTAGACCTAAAGACACCTTCAGATTGAAAGTAAGGGGATGAAGAACCTTCTACCATCCTAATGGTTGACAAAAGAAAGCTGGAGTAGCCATACTTATATCAGACAATCTAGACTTTAAAATAAAGACTGTATCAAGAGATGCAGAAGGGCATTATATCATAATCAAGGGGTCTATCCACCAAGAAGACCTAACAATTGTAAACATTTATGTGCCAAATGTGAGAGCACCCAACTATATAAATTAATTAATCACAAACATAAGGAAACTCATCAATAGTAATACCATAATAGGAGGAGACATCAACACTCCACTCACAGCAATGGACAGATCATCTAATCAAAAAATTAACAAGAAAACAATGGCTTTGAATGACCGGACCAGATGGACTTAACAGATAGATTCAGAACATTTCATCCAAAAGCAGCAGAATATACATTCTTCTCCAGTGCACATGGGATGTTCCCCAGAATAGACTATATACTGGGACACAAATCAGCCCTCAACAAGTACAAAAAGATCGAGATCATACCATGCATATTTTCAGACCACAGCACTATGAAACTCGAAATCAACCACAAGAAAAAATTTGGAAAGGTAACAAATACTTGGAGACTGAAAAACATCCTACTAAAGAATGAATGGGCTAACCAAGCAGTTAAAGACGAAATGAAAGAGTATAAGGAAGCCAATGAAAATGATAACACCACAACGCAAAACCTCTGGGATGCAGCAAAGGTGGTCATAAGAGGAAAATATATAACAATCCACGCCTTCCTAAAGAAGGAAGAAAGATCTCAGATGCACAACCTAACCTTATGCCTTAAGGAGCTGGAAAAAGAACAGCAAATAAAACCCAAACCCAGCAGAAGACAGGAAATAACAAAGATTAAAGCAGAAATTAATGTTATCAAAACCAAAAAGCAGTAGAACAGATCAATGAAATCAGAAGCTGGTTCTTTGAAAGAATTAACAAAATTGATAAACCTCTAGCCAGTTTGATCAAAAAAGAAAAAGGAAAGGACCCAAATAAATAAAATCCAGAATGAAAGAGGAGAGATCACAACCAACACAGCAGAAATACAAACAATAATAAGAGAATATTATGAGCAATTATATGCCAATAAAATGGGCAATATGGGAGAAATGGACAAATTCCTAGAAACATATACACTACCAAAACTGAAACAAGAAGAAATAGAAAACTTGAACAGACCTATAACCAGTAAGGAAATCGAATTAGTAATCAAAAATCTGCCAAAACACAAGAGCCCAGGGCCAGATGGCTTTCCAGGGGAATTCTACCAAACATTTAAGGAAGAGTTAACACCTATTCTCTTGAAGCTGTTCCAAAAAACAGAAATGGAAGGAAAACTTCCAAACTCTTTCTAGGAAGCCAGCATTACCTTGATTCCAAAACCAGACAGAGACCCCACTAAAAAGGAGAACTATAGACCAATTTCCCTGAAGAACATGGATGCAAAAACCCTCAACAAGATATTAGCCAACTGGATCCAACAATACATTGAAAAAATTATTCACCACGACCAAGTGGGATTTATACCTGGGATGCAGGGCTGGTTCAATATCCGCAAAACAATTCACATGACTCATCACATCAATAAAAGAAAGGACAAGAACCATATGATCCTCTAAATAGATGCAGAGAAAGCACTTGACAAAATACAGCATCCTTTCTTCATAAAAACCCTCAAGAAAGTAGGGATAGAAGGAGCATACCTCGAGATCATAAAAGCCATATATGAACAACCCAACACTAATATCATCCTCAATGGGGAAAAACTGAGAGATTTCCCTCTAAGGTCAGGAACAAGACAGGGATGTCCACTCTCACCACTGGTATTCAACATAGTATTGGAAGTCTTAGCTTCTGCAATCAGACAACACAAAGAAATAAAAGGCATCCAAATTGGCCAGGAGGAGGTCAAACTTTCACTCTTCGCAGATGACATGATACTCTATATGGAAAACCCAAAAGATTCCACAAAAAACTGCTAGAACTGATTCATGAATTCAGCAAAGTGGCAGGATATAAAATCAATGCACAGAAATTGGTTGCATTCCTATACACCAACAATGAAGCGACAGAAAGAGAAATCTAGGAATCTATCCCATTTACAATTACACCAAAACCATAAAATACCTAGGAATAAATCTCACCAAAGAGGTGAAAAATCTATACACTGAAAACTATAGAAAGCTTATGAAAGAAATTGAAGAAGACATACACAAAAAAGGAAAAAGATTCCATGCTCCGGGATAGGAAGAACAAACACTGTTAAAATGCTGATACTACCCAAAGCAATCTACATATTCAATGCAATCCCTATCAAAATAACACCAGCATTCATCACAGAGCTAGAACAAACAATTCTAAAATTTGTATGGAATCAGAAAAGACCCCGAATAGCCAAAGCAATCTTGAAAAAGAAAACCAAAACAGGAGGCATCACAATCCTGGACTTCAAGCTATACTACAAAGCTGTCATCATCAAGACAGTATGGTACTGGCACAAGAACACACACTCAGATCAATGGAACAGAAGAGAGAACCCAGAAATGGACCCACAAATGTATGGCCAACTAATATTTGACAAAGCAGGAAAGAATATCCAATGAAAAAAAGACAGTCTCTTCAGCAAGTGGTGCTGGGAAAACTGGACAGTGACATGCACAAGAATGAACCTGGACCAGTTTCCTATACCATACACAAAAATAAACTCAAAATGGATGAAAGACCTCAATGTGCAACAGGAAGCCATCAAAATCCTTGAGGAAAAAGCAGGCAAAAACCTCTTTGATCTTGTCCACAGCAACTTCTTACTCAACACGTCTCTGGAGGCAAGGGAAACAAAAGCAAAAATGAACTACTGGGACTTCATCAAAATAAAAAGCTTCTGCACAGTGAAGGAAACCATCAGCAAAACTAAAAGGCAACCAACAGAATGGGAGAAGATATTTGCAAATGACATATCAGATAAAGGGTTAGTATCCAAAATCTATAAAGAACTTATCTGTTTTTTTTTTTATTTTTTTTTCAATGTTTATTTATTTTGGGGACAGAGAGAGACAGAGCATGAACGGGGGAGGGGCAGAGAGAGAGGGAGACACAGAATTGGAAACAGGCTCCCGGCTCTGAGCCATCAGCCCAGAGCCCGACGCGGGGCTCGAACTCCCGGACCGCGAAATCGTGACCTGGCTGAAGTCAGACGCTTAACCGACTGCGCCACCCAGGCACCCCTATAAAGAACTTATCAAACTCAACACCCAGAAAACAAATAATTCAGTGAAGAAATGGGCAAAAGATATGAATAGACACTTCTCCAAAGAAGACATCCAGATGGCCAACCGACACATGAAAAAATGCTCAACATCACTCATTATCAGGGAAATACAAATCAAAACCACAATGAGATACCACTTTACACCTGTCAGAATGGCTAACATGAACAACTCAGGCAGCAACAGATATTGGCGAGGATGCGGAGAAAGAGGATCTCTTTTGCATTGTTGATGGGAATGCAAGCTGGTGCAGCCACTCTGGAAAACAGTATGGAGGTTCCTCAAAAAACTAAAAATAGAAGTACCCTATGACCCAGCAGTTGCAGTACTAGGCATTTATCCATGGGATACAGGTGTGCTGTTTCGAAGGGACACATGCACCCCCATGTTTATAGCAGCACTATCAACAATAGCCAAAGTATGGAAAGAGCCCAAATGTCCATCGATGGATGAATGGATGAAGAAGAGGTGGTATATATATACAATGGAGTATTACTCGGCAATCAAAAAGAATGAAATCTTGCCATTTGCAACTATGTGGATGGAACTGGAGGGTATTATGCTAAATGAAATTAGCCAGTCAGAGAAAGACAAAAATCATATGACTTCACTCCTATGAGGACTTTAAGAGACAAAACAGATAAACATAAGGGAAGGGAAACAAAAATAATATAAAAACAGAGAGGGGGACAAAACAGAAGAGACTCATAAATATGAAGAACAAACTGAGGGTTGATGGAGGGGTTGTGGGAGGGCAGATGGGCTAAATGGATAAGGGGCACTAAGGAATCTACTCCTGAAATCATTGTTGCACTATGTGCTAACTAATTTGGATGTAAATTAAAAAAAATTAAAATTAAAATTAAAATTAAAAAATAAAATATTAAAAAAATAAGAATAAAATAATAAAATAAAATAAAATAAAATAAAATAAAATAAAATAAAATAAAATAAATTCATCTTCCCTTCCCACCTATCTACCCTGTGAACTTCAAGCTCTAATATCAGGTAAAATCAACACCCTTACAAAGACTTCTAGAGCAGCTTCTACAATTGAGGTCAAATTCCTATAACAAAGACATTTGTGTGTGTGTCTGAAATACATCTTAGTATAGCTATCTATATCTAGTTGTCTAGCTACCTACATATCTATCTATCATCTATATTTCGTAGTGATTCTGCTTCTTTAATTGAATCTCGACTAAAAAAGCTCCACATCTGATCCATGACCCACTTTAGTTCCTGTTATTTTGCTTCAAAGTTTGGGAATTCTGGTTGGCTTCTCCCAAAGTCTCAATTTAACTTTGTGGTTATTTTGTTGTTTCTTAGGAAAGGGCTTTCACTACAACACTCAGTGACTTTCAGTTGAATGTGCACCTCATTTAACAGAAACTCCTTTGCCTTTTGGGCCCGTGATATTGTCTTTGCCTAGTAAATCAGAAGCAATGATCAATCCATGAGGGATTTAGGTGCAGGGGCTTATGTAAATATTTTCTACAGCTGATTCCTGGGAGGAAAAACATGGTCAGCCCAAGTCTAATTCTATATGTTTTATGTCCATACAAATGTCACTCTATTGACTCTAGCTCTTGTTTTGAAGATTTCTGGGAATTAAAAAAAAAAAATCACTGGTCCCACTTCCAGCCATGACTAACTAGTGCCAATCATGCCTTCTCACTGTCTGCACATAGACAACTAGACAAAAATGTGAAACAAATTTTCAGACATTGGACCACAACTAATTCAGAACTGTGATCTTGAAAATAGAGAAACAAATGAGGAGGGCTGTATAATCACCCCAGCTTTGTGGATGCAAGGACCATTTAGACAAGGACACAGAGAAGGGATCTTAAGCAGCATATAGAGATCAAAGTTTGAGGAGAAGAAAAAAAAGTTTGAGGAGGATAAGGTAGGTAGAATGTGTGGAACAGTCTAGAGAGGACAGAGCAATGACAAAAAAAGAGCTCCAGAAATACACATAACATATCCTTGAGTTTTTGACTGAATGTAAGCAGTGTATAAATAGGATGGGATTCCAGAAGGCTAAGTAATGAATGGATCTGTCAACTGAATAGTTTCCATAGCTCACACTGGATGGGGAAGTTCTAACAAGTAATGGAATTGGAGAAGTTTTTGACTTTTTTGCTTTTTTCTTAAGGAGAAGCCATAGTTGCAACTAAGCCTTAGCTGGAAAGCTACAGAGTTTCTACAATGAATCATCAAGATGGATGCAATCCCAATGATACTATGGAGGAAAAATAAAATGAGACCCATACACAAAACATAATCAATGAATACCAACCTTAGAATGACCCTAGTGTTGAAATGAGCAGACAAGGATTTTAAAGCAGCTATTATAACTGTGCTCAAGGACATAAAGGAAAATATACTTGTAGTAAATGAACAAACAGAAACTATAAATGAGAATCAAATGGCAAGTCCACAGCCTGAACATATGGTAAGGATGTGGGGCTCTTGGCCAAAGTGAGGTGGAAGGCCCTGGAGCAAGACCGAGTCCAGACCAAGCATTAAGTTTAGCTTGCAATGCTTATAATTAGAATGAATAATTTGAAATTGCAGCTTCACCTGATGCTGTCATGTCCTCTTCATCCAATTTCTTAAGATCTCTCTCAGTTTATGAACCTCTTAAAAGCATTAATCTCCTAAGATCTGATTGTTAAACCCTGTGGGATAAATCAGAATATTATTACAGAATTGTCAAGTTAATATTGCTGGTGTTTCAAGGTCCAACCACAGGTGTCTTTTCCGCTAGAATATATGATGATGACCACAATACCAAGATCCAGTACAGCCTATACTGTGCTTTTTGGACTTGGGCTTTAAACCCTTGCATGTAGTCACATTGATAATGAAAAGAGAAGGACGTAGGAGCTTGGCTGTAAAACGCATGAGAAGTATTTTCTACTGTTACATGCATCAAGATGTTAAGGCCCAGAAGTTTAAGCAGGACACAGCCCAGTTCTTTTGGATATTTTTCAGCCACAACAGCATGAAAGATGACTAACCAGGCATCAAACCAGTGAGTCTTTGAATAGAACTTCCACTGAGTTCTTTGGCCAAGCAGCGCAGATCCTGCAAAACAAAAAACAAAAAAACAAAACAAAACAAACACTCAATGGTATCATATCTGGGAAGCATTTACCATAGCAACCAACCTGTCAGATATGATAATATATGAGAGAAATGTCTTTCTCCTTCTTGAAGTCATGTTGGAAAATATCAACTAGCCACAAATATCAATTGTGGAGTTATTAATGGCTATATTCATTTTGCTGGAAAGAAATCTTCAGTGAGACTTTCAAGACAAAAAAGTAGATCTAGATAAACTGGTGAAAGAAAAATTTTAGTAATTTCAAAAATATGAGATTCAACTAAAGGAAGTTGACAAAAAAGATGATGTGACTTCCTTTTACAACACTCTCTCTAATCCCTTGCTTAAAAAAAGGTATTATATATATATATATACAGGGGAGGGGGTGAGGAACGCCTGATTGCCTAAGTTCAGCTCACAGGTCAGCCAGTGGTCATGTCCTCTCAGTGACCTCCTTCAACAAAAGTTTAGGGCAGCTGGAGATAAGGGGGAGAAGAGGTAGGTAGTGAGGCAGGGAGAAATTAGTTTGGAGGAATATGTTGGACTCTGTCCTGTGGACAAGAACCATAGACTAGAGTGGAGAGAGCCTAAAGGTAGAAACAAGAGCTACATGATAGGCAATAGATGATGAATGGCCTTGACAGAAGCGTAAGGAGGGAAGAACTGGTTATGAAGAAGTAAGGCTGGATTTGGGAGACATCTAAGATGTGGAATTGATATGACTTTGTAACTAGTTGGATAAGGAACAGGAAAAGGATGATATTCAGATAGATGGCTTGGAAGCTGGTTTAGACTGAATTTGTCCCCCAAATTCATATGTTGAAGCCCTAACCATCAATATAACTGTACCTGGAGGTAAGGTATTTAGGAGATAATTAATGTTAAATATGTTAAATGAGGTCATAAGGGTGGGGCCCTAATCCAATAGGACTGTGGCCTTATGAAAACAGGAAGAGAGAGAGAGAGAGAGAGAGAGAGAGAGAGATCTTCCCTTCAGTTAGAAGGTACTGTATACAAGCCAGGAAGAGTTCACCTGAAACTAAATGGCAAGAGCTTGATCTTGGACTTCCCAGCTTCCAGAACTGTGAAAAAATAAATTTCTGTTGTTTAAGCCACCCAGGCTATGCTATTTTGTTATGGCAGCCCAAGCAGACTAATACAAGAGCCAATGGGAGGAGTGGGATTATGGGGAGGGGACATGTTCATGCAATTCACCTGGATCAAGAACACAAAACAAGAAGCCAGTTGCAGCAATGTTTTGAGTTCAGATTGGGATATCTCAAGATTGGGATGTCTAAATCATAGACATTTATATGAGAAGATAAACGGCTGGAAATCTATGTATGAAACTCTGGGGAGTGGTTGGCTCGAAGTACATACTTGGAAACCATCAGCAGTAGGTGGTAGTTGAAGGCATGGAGATGGGCAAGCAGAGGAGGAAAGAAGTTCAACAATGCAGAATAAAATAGCCAGAGATGGAGGAGAACCATAACTGAGTAGTGACTTTGAAGCCAATGAGAGAATTTTGAAAAGAGATGATTAACAGGATCAAATGCAGTGCACTGAGCCCATTTCTGGGGACATGTCTAAGTGTTTGGCACAACCCTTGAAATCAAGGGCCCAACAGTCTAGCTAAAAGGAGAACACAAACATATGAAACAATTAGGAAATCATTCAATTAGAGTAAATTGTCTTATTACTGTAACAGACAAGTGCAATATAGATCCATCCATTTATTCTGCAAACATATTGAGCTCCTACTGTGTGCCAGACATTTCGTTTTTGGAAGAGGCAATTGGGCTTTTTTAAAAGAAGGGCATGACTTAGTTATGGAGGTGGAAATGATATTCTAAGTGAAAAAGAACAAAAACTGAGTAATTTAGGCACATGAGGAGAGGGGGTGGAAAGGATGCAGTCTTGGCAAGAGTCTAAGAAGGGGGGACTATCTGGGAAGAAAGCCTGGCTAGGTGAGTTTGTGCCAGAGATTGGAGGGCTGGAGGGCACCCGTCAGAGTGTAACTAGTTCCAGAAGTATTCCCGATCCGGTATATTTTCTAGGTGCTATCTACCTACTGCTTCAATAGCAAGGAGAGCCCCCTTGTGTCGAGCCAGTGGGGCCACTGCTTTCTGCAGACCTTGGACATGCAGAAAGTGCAAGCTTCTACAGGGGCCACCAAATACGTGTCGAATTGCCGTCAGATACGGAGAGGAGATTATAACTAGATATCAAGGGAAAGCATAATTAGAGGAAAGCTTTAGATATCACAGCAGTTTCCATGGCCCTGATCTACACATGAGCTTTTTCAAATAGCAGGTGCAGGAGACTGGGAGATCCCAAGCGTCCATCATAACACCTATACTGCAGTGGCTCTGGATGGACCGATCAGCAGCCAGGCGTATGGCCAGGTAGATAGTATGATGAATAGTGATATGGGCAAATTCGTGGAGGGTGAACCACTACCAGTCTGAACGCTACCAGTCTTGCCTGGCGGACCTGGGAACAAAGCTTGCTTCCCCCAGGACGGCCCTGAGGGTGCAGTTCTCCGAATGGCTGGAAGAGGGCGCTGCGGATCGCACTGGTCCGGTAAAGTCCGAGGTCGACCCAGAGTCCTGGGAGGCGAGGGGTGGGGAAGCCAAGCTAGGTCTCCTCCCAGAAAACCCGAAGCTGCTGAAATCTTCCGCAGAGCGCCTGGCGGGGGTGTTAATGCGGCTGCTTGAAACTTTGCCTGGACCCAGTGTTGGGGGTTGGGGGGAAGGATGGGAGATTGGAGAGGGGAAAGGAACAGAGAAATTAAACCCCAGAGCGCTGCTGGCAACTCTGAGGAAATCACGACTACTATAGGCCCTCGGGCTCACACTGCTGGGGCTTCGGTTTGATGGGAGACGGAAGGGTGGAAGAGCTGCAGGTTTCAGCTATCTAAAGTTGAATGCAGCTGCACAGGTCCTAGGGCGAAACAGCCGCGGCGCCGCGAGGAACCTTCTTGAATCTTGTCATTTCGGCTTCAGCAGTCGCTCCAAAACTTTCTTCCGAACTGCACGCGCTTCCTAGGATGTTCCCATTCCTTAGGATGGGGGCTTCCTATCTGTCCAGAGTATGGCGAAATCACCACCGTCCACCCTGTCTCGCCCACTTACAAGCTTTTAATTTAAACAGGAACGAAGAACTGGGAGCAAACAAGCCAATCCGCTACAGGGCTCTGGCTCTACTTATGCCTCTGTCTTCCAGGGCGCCCCGCATCGGCCTCGCTGGGTCTCCCAGCAGCTGTAGGTCGGCCCCCTCCCCACTTCCCACCCCAGTATCGGTTTCTCCGCATTTCAAAGGATGCTGCTAGCGCTGAATTTCCTCCTTCTCTCTATCCCCGAAGTCGCTGCTACCCAAGATCTCTTCCCGCCAGGGGGCGCCTTGACTATAGGGGCTCTGGCTGTAACTTGGGACAAGTTGAATTAGGCTTGAACCGTGTGACATGAAAATAGGCAAGTTCTGAGACCACAGGTGTGAACCTCTTGGAAGACTTGACCTGACAGAGGAAAAGGTTCTTTGACACTAAAGGCCGGAGGATGGACTCTCCTCCCTGGGAGGACTCCCACTCCAACACCAGACAGCGCCAGTGCAGGGAGAAGGTGACACTGGAGCTACTCTCAGACATCCCAGCGTAGCCTCCCCCTCCCCCTCCCCGGGCCTGCGCAGAGGCCACGGCTTGAGGAGAGTGTCCGCAAAAGGAAGGTGGCCCACGAAGACCCTAGATGCTCAAGTCCAGACAGGGAGCAGTGAGAGAGCGCGCCTTAGCTCCGAATCTGTTCCTCGAGCAGCCTCCTCGAAAGCCTCCTCGGGAAAGCCCCCTACTACAGCCCCTGCCCTCCACCCGCCTTCTTCGAATAGATCTCTCAGAGGCTCTCAATTCTGGTGCCTGGGAAAAAAGCGCAAGGGGTTCCGGTGAGATCCTTCAGGGAGAGAAAGACGCCCTCCAGAGGGGGGGCTCCGGATTCTCTGTTCCTTGGATTTCATTGGGGAGCAGCGACCCCCACGCCTGGCTGCTTTCCTGCTTTCTCTTCCTGGGTGTCGTTGCCTCGACGGCACCCCAGAACCCAGCTCAGCCAGGCTCGGGAGCCTGCTCCTGGCTGAGGAAGGTTTGCCCTCTGGGCGGGGCTAGGCACAGGAACAGCCGAGGACCCAGAGAGCTTCATGCAGAGTTAGAAGCCTGGATTCATAGTTTCTATAAATTCAAGATACAGAATCCTAAGTAATAATCCCTTTCATTTGCTAGCAATTTTTATGCTTTACAAACTCATGGATCTCATCCTTAAATATTTGGATCCCTAGTACAACCTGGGAGGTACACAAGGAAAGATTATGACTTTTTTTTGCCGTTCAGGAATCAGGTGCTAAGAGGCTTTGTTTCCTTAATTCAACATTTCTTGAGACACTGGAAAATTCAAGAATAAATAAAACAGGATCTCACCCTAAATTAGGGAGGCCAGTAAGCAACACCTTAGTTTACTCAGGCTGTGGGCAGAGCGGCTCCAGGGTGTGGTGGGAGTCCAGGAGAACTATACCACAGAGCTGAAACGTGGCAAAGCCAGGGCTCCAGTCCCAGGACTTCTGACTTGTACTCAAATACTCTGCCTATGACCCCTGAGCACTTTAAGATCGGCTATGGTGAAGAACACTCCCCATCCCCGTCCTACACACACACACACACACACACACACACACACACACACACACACAACTTAAGATGAAGAAGGTAGCTAAAAGAAAGGACACTCCTGGGTTAGGAAGAGTTGTTGGGGCCAGGAGACTTCATCAAAACCTCTATCTTGGTTGGATCCCAGAGTAACATTGTCACAAAGTAACTATGTACATATTATTTGGGTGATTTATTGTTAGTTTATAAGCTCTGTGTGGGTAGGAGCCACATCTAGCTTGTTTAAAGCTGAATTGTTAGGCCTCGCACGGAGCCTGGCACAGAGCCAGTACTCAACAAACATTTGTTGAATAAATCACGAATTGCGATAAAACTCGGAGCAAAATAACACCAGAAGGGAACATGGCCGCTCACCGTCCTAAGAGAGGTGTGAAGGACCATGAAGAGAATTAGAAAAATGTGGCGCTGAGGACTGGGAAGGACTTTTCATTTCTCTAGCGATCCAAGCTTCAGACTCCGAGTCATACAGCCTTGTATGAGCCCTCCGTCCTAAATTCTCAAAGAAGTGACTGCAGAGGGACAGAAAGGCTCTTCCCCCCACCATAAGGGTGGCGAGCAAAGGTTGGTGGCAGTTCAACGCGTCCCTGGCCGGGCCTGGACCTGAGCCCCAGTCTCCCGGGCTCCTTAGATTCCAGGCCAAGCTGCAGAGAGCAAAGCTGTGTGGCTGCGGTTGAGGTGGGCGTGTGCGGCCCCACCAGGGAAAGCTCCTTGAGAAGCCCGAAATGGACCCCACTGCGCCCACTCTGCCTGAGAGAGTTACTGAAGACGCGGGAACCTACAGGGAGGATCTCAGACTTCCCAAGTATTCCCTGCAGCCATGAAGAAATTATTAGGTTAACCTCGGTCACCCTACTTAAGATGAAGGGGGAGGTAGCTAAAAGAAAGGACACTCCTGGGTTAGGAAGAGGTGTTGGGGCCAGGGGACGGACTCTCAAAGCCTTTGGTCCGGCAAGAGCAGAGATGGAGATATACGCCTTTTCCCTCCGGTAGACGCCTCAGTCCTTCAGGCTTATGTTGGCAGCGCAGAGAGTGTGGGGCAGTGTGTGTGTGTGTGTGTGTGTGTGTGTGTGTGTGTGTGTGTGTGTGTAAGGGACAAGGGTAGAAGAGGTGGGGGTGGGGTGCCGCAAGGTGGTGCAAAGGCCCAGGCGAGGTCTAGTCCAGAGCTAGTGCTGGTGAGCGCGCCTGGCGGTGAGGTGCAGCATAATCTTGGTTGCGGGGGTGCAGGGGTAAGGCGGAGCAGCAGCCTCGGCCAGCCGCCGCCCTCTGCCCCCCAACTCCCGGCCCAGCTCCAGCTCAGTGCGGAGACTCAATGCCTGCTGCGTAGCTGGGGGTCGAGGTCCAGTCTGCAAGCCTGAGGGTGGGGGTGGGGAGCTGCTAGCCACGTGCGCAGCCGGAGCCTGCTGTGGGACTGCGAAGCTGCCTGCCGAGGGACGAAGGCCCAGGCTCAGGGCCTGCGGAAGATGCACCCAACTCTCCCCTTCACTCAAGGCCTAAAGGCAGGGCAGGGTGGGGGGTGTGCTAACGACAATACAGAAATCTGGCGCTCTGGCAATGAAATTAAAAATTTTCTAAAGCTTTCAGAGAGCTTTTATGTGCCCATCTTATCTGAAAATCTCAGAGAAACCTTATGAAGAATTACCTACACTTCTAAACGGCATTGAGACCGAGAGAGACGTACACCATTCTATACTTGGTGTTTCTTATACTTACCAGTAATGTGAAATAATGGCGAGGGAAAGGGAGAAAGAAGACAGGTGACTGGGAAACCCACCCCGCCTTAGCAATAAGACCCCAGTCAAAACAAAAGCCCGGGATTCTGGGCCGCCTGCAGACAAGATCTGTATTCAGTTTTGTCTGCTCTCCTCGACGGTTCATTTGAGCTCAGCGTCGTCTTCCCTCCTTGCTCCTAGGGCTTAAATATCACATAGATCAACGCTTAGTTGATGGAGCCTGAGTCTTCCTGAGAGCGCCGCCCCCCCCCCTTCCCAGAGAAGCCCCTTGGAAGAAGCGCAAGGAACCAGCCTGGTGCTTGTCTTTCACAGTACAGCGGACAAGCACGTCTCAGCGCCCAAGTGCAGGGTTGCCTGCCCCAAAGCCACCAGGGGAGCTGCGCAAAAACGTGGGCACATGCGGGAGGAAGGGGGTGCCCTGGGCTTTGTCACCCTTCATAAGCGACGTAGGTGGTGAGGAAACCGAATGTTAGTATAGAAGTTGGCTTTGTGTTGAGGGAGCACAGAGCACTTCTCAAGGAGAGAACTGATGTTAAAAAGCCAATAACAAAACAAGTTTCCTTACTACAATTGCTGTTAATGGAAAAGGCGCCTAACCTGCTGAATTAAATCGTTCAAAAGTGCCTGTTCATCACTGGGAGTTCCTTCTCTACAAGGAGGGGAAAGAAAATGAAAACAAAAAAACAAGTTGGAGAAGCCCCCTTAACTGGCCCCGGCAGTGTGTTGGAGGCCCCAGCCTGGACAAGGAGCTTTCCACCCTCCCAGCCTCTAGCCGGAGAGGAGGCTAAAAGAGCCAAAGAAAAACCAAACCAAAACAACGACAAAACGTTTGGAATCTCAGGGGGAAAAGTCGGAGTGGGTCTCGGGATCTGTGCCACGCAGGGCACGACACTGTAGTCCACTGGGCTGGAGGCCGGGGCCTGGCCGGAGCAGCAAGGCCGGTGCCTCTGGTCCGGCTGGGGAGCGAAAGCCCACAGCTCCCCCTCTCCAGGCGCCCAAGGACCCTCAAGGCGCGGGGCTCACACTTGAAGCCTGGGAACGCGCTGACAGGAAACCCACTTCCTCCTAAGCAGTTTCTTGCTCGCCGGATGAGAGGCGCCCAATTGAAGCAGAATGATCCTCATCTACTAATATCCAGCGTGGCCACAAAGCGACTGGCCATTTACGCCGCCACTTTAAACAAAGATATTTGGTTATTCCCGGGGAAGCAAGTGCACTTTTGCATGGCTGAGCTCCGGGAGGAGGCGAGCCTCAGCCCAGCCTCCCGCCTGCTGGGCTGCTCGCGCCTCGGGATTCGCCCCCTCCCGGCCAGCTGGTCCCGCCGGGGTTCAGGCTCAGTTCCGCCCGGCAACAGGCGGGCGGGTACTTACGACGCTCCCTGCCCGCGCCCTCCCTGAAGCATCAGAGGGGAAAACAGCGTGGCCCTGGGCTCGGGTGCTGGGGCTGTGATGTCCTCGGAAAGTCAGCTCCAGCCCCAGAACCCCGCGTGTCCGGGCGATGGGCGAGGGTCGGGGACACCAGGTTTGTTCGAGGTGGGGCAACTTCAGCAATGGCCCTTCGGGTTAGTGCCCCCCCAGCTTCCCAGCTCTGGCGGCCAGTAGTGTGCTTGTCTTGGCCAGGAATGGGGGTGGGGAAAGGGAGCCGCGGGTGGGTTGTGGGGGGGGGCGTGATGCAGGGGGCCCTGGACCGCTGAGAAGACCCTGAGCTGGGGGGAGGGGGACGCGGGGATCTGGGACAGCCTCTCCGAGGCAGCCGATCCCCTGCTCAGCGTCCCCTCCGCCCGCTGGGATTCTCTCTCGGGTAGGGGGAAAGGGGGCGGGGAGCAGAGGTGTCCCTCTGACGGCGGCAGAAGAGGCAGACAGACGGACAGACACGCAGAACAACAGTGCGGCCCCAGGGTTCGTCCCCAGACTCGCGAGCTCGTTTGGTGGTGACTGGGGCTCGGCGCCGCGAAGCCCGATGTGGTCCGGAGGCAGTGGGAAGGCGCGGGGCTGGGAGGCCGCGGCGGGAGGGAGGAGCAGCCCCAGCAGGCTCAGGTGAAACCCCTACCCCGTCCCTTGGCCCCCTCCCTCTATAGACTTGTCCCCGCCCGGGAACCCCGACTATATTGGAAAGTGGTTCACTTTGTAACTCCGAAAGTTGGTTGCAAAGCAGCATTCACCTTCCTTCCTCCCCACCATCCCCCCTCCTCGGCTACTCCTCACCCCACCTCTTGCCCTCCCCTCTCTCGGTTCCCTCCTCCTTTCCCTCCCCTGTCTCCCCCCGCGCGCCGCCCGCACCCCACAAAAAATGGGGTGGGGGTGTCCGGGGGAGGGGGAAAGAAATGCTTTGGGTCGTGTCTCTGCCTCTCTCTCTCTCTCTCCCTCTTTGAGACCTAAAAATCCTGACAAGTGAAACTTAAAGGTGTTTACCTTGTCATCAGCATGTAAGCTAATTATCTCGGGCAAGATGTAGGCTTCTATTGTCTTGTTGCTTTAGCGCTTACGCCCCGCCTCTGGTGGCTGCCTAAAACCTGGCGCCGGGCTAAAACAAACGCGAGGCAGCCCCCGAGCCTCCACTCAAGCCAATTAAGGCGGACTCGGTCCACTCGGTTACGTGTACATCCAACAAGATCGGCGTTAAGGTAACACCAGAATATTTGGCAAAGGGAGAAAAAAAAAGCAGCGAGGCTTCGCCTTCCCCCTCTCCCTTTTTTTTCCTCCTCTTCCTTCCTCCTCCAGCCGCCGCCGAATCATGTCGATGAGTCCAAAGCACACGACTCCGTTCTCAGTGTCTGACATCTTGAGTCCCCTGGAGGAAAGCTACAAGAAAGTGGGCATGGAGGGCGGCGGCCTCGGGGCTCCGCTGGCGGCTTACAGGCAGGGCCAGGCGGCTCCGCCGGCCGCGGCCATGCAGCAGCACGCCGTGGGGCACCACGGCGCCGTCACCGCCGCCTACCACATGACGGCGGCAGGGGTGCCCCAGCTCTCGCACTCCGCCGTGGGGGGCTACTGCAACGGCAACCTGGGCAACATGAGTGAGCTGCCGCCGTACCAGGACACCATGCGGAACAGCGCCTCGGGCCCCGGATGGTACGGCGCCAACCCAGACCCGCGCTTCCCCGCCAGTAAGTGAGGCCGCCCCACTGCCGGGCCGCGGGCTGAGTACGGGAGGCGCGGGGAGAGCAGCCCAGAAGGCGCGGCTCCTGCCAGCTGCGCACTGGGCGTCTGGGTGGGCGGCCCGGCAGCCGCGCCTGGGAGTAGGGTGCGGGAGCTGGGGATTCTTTCCCCTGCTGGATTGAGGTGTCCCAGAAGAGACACTTGGTAACGCTGGGGTCCTGCGAGCAGTATTCGGTGTCTCCCCAGTGCGGCCGACTAGGAGCTCTGCTCCGCGCAGGAGACCTCGGAGTGCCGAGGGAGCGCCTTCCTCCCCCCCAACCCCCCCCCCAAAAAAAACCCTAAGGGAGCTGGGGGCAAGCAGGGAGCAGAGAGGCGCGGCCTGGCCGGGCCGGAGGCTGCCCTACTGCGACGCGCTCAGGCGTCCGGCCCGGCTGGCTCTCCAGTCTAGGCAGGTGGAAGGGTGCGCGTGGCTCCAGAGGGGGCTGTAAATGGAACGAGCAAGTACCCTCACTGGGGCTGACAGGAGAGAGAGCGGCCAAGAGGCAAAGCGTCTGGGGCTCTAGCTTTCGAAAGTGAAGACTCCACTCTCCTAAGCTCCCAAAGTTGGGGTCTACCGTAGGACCCCAGCTTTTGGTGTGGGCCCAGTTCACCGCCTGTGCCCCGATAACCCCACGACTCTGGCCGGGGATGGGCACGAAAGGAACGGAAGCGGCCTTTCTCCACTTTGCTTTTGGGCTGGAGCACTGAGAGTGGGGAGGCAACCGGGGTTGAGGTGGGGAGCTTTCCAGTAAATCCCTCGACGGCAAGGCCTGGGGCAGGCGCTAGCCATCCTTGACACCTAGGCCTCTCAGGGCGGAGGCAGCTTAGGTGAGAAGGGAGCCGTCGGGGTGGGCAGGGCCGGTCAAGGCCGCGGAAGGCAGAGGTGGCCTGGCCCGGCCCGGTCCCCGCCGACGCTGTGCGTTTGTCGCCTACAGTCACCCGCTTCATGGGCCCGGCGAGCGGCATGAACATGAGCGGCATGGGCGGCCTGGGCTCGCTGGGGGACGTGAGCAAGAACATGGCCCCGCTGCCAAGCGCACCACGCCGGAAGCGCCGGGTGCTCTTCTCCCAGGCTCAGGTGTACGAGCTGGAGCGACGCTTCAAGCAACAGAAGTACCTGTCGGCGCCCGAGCGGGAGCACCTGGCCAGCATGATCCACCTGACACCCACGCAGGTCAAGATCTGGTTCCAGAACCACCGCTACAAGATGAAGCGCCAAGCCAAGGACAAGGCGGCACAGCAGCAACTACAGCAGGACAGCGGCGGCGGCGGCGGGGGCGCCGGGTGCCCGCAGCAGCAGCAAGCGCAGCAGCAGTCGCCGCGCCGCGTGGCAGTGCCGGTCCTGGTGAAAGACGGCAAACCCTGCCAGGCAGGAGCCCCCGCGCCTGGTGCCGGCAGCCTTCAAGGCCACGCGCAACAGCAGGCGCAGCAGCAGGCGCAGGCTGCTCAGGCGGCCGCGGCGGCTATCTCAGTGGGCAGCGGTGGCCCTGGCCTGGGTGCACACCCGGGCCACCAGCCGGGCAGCGCAGGCCAGTCTCCGGACCTGGCACACCACGCCGCCAGCCCCGCGGCGCTTCAGGGCCAGGTCTCCAGCCTGTCCCACCTGAACTCCTCGGGCTCGGACTATGGCACCATGTCTTGCTCCACCTTGCTATATGGTCGGACCTGGTGAGAGGACACCGGGCCAGGCCGGGCCCAGCGCGCTGCCTCATCGCTTCCCCTCCTGCCGGTCACACAATCACCAACTACCCGCCGCTCCCTGCGCTTCGACTTTTCTTAATAATCTGTCCCGTTTAGACCGAGGGGAAAAAAACACAAAAGCCAAACTGCTGGCCGTCTTTTTTTTTTTTTTTTCTAAAATTTGTGGGATTTTTTTAAAAAAGAAAATAAAAACATCCAAGTGAATCCAATTCTTTAAGGAGTCTTTAAAAAGAGAAGGACATAACAAGAACAGCTTTTGGGGTGTCTTTTTGGTGATTGAAATGGTTTCACTTGCTCAGGCAGGGTGCAGTTTGGAGAGGGCTCTACGATGACTGGCTCTGGACTCTAAAGATCGCAAACTTCACTCTGGGTACACTGTGCCAGCAAGGCGGACTCGCTTGTAAATACCCGGATTTCTTTTGAAGGGATGATGGGGGCTGGGGAGAGGAAAGACTCTTCGACAGGACCCACTTGTCATTGACACAAAGGAAATGCCCCCTCCCAGCGCCCTCGGCCGCCCAGGCTCAGCCCCGGGGGGAAAAGCCCTGGCTAAAATTGTTTTATGTTTGATGTGAACTTGTAGCTGTAAAACGCTGTCAAAAGTTGGACTACATGCCTAGTTTTTAGTAATCTGTACATTTTGTTGTAAAAAACAAAAACAAAAACAAAACCAACCCCTGTCCCCAGCCCATCATATTTTTTATGGGCATTGACAAATCTGTGTATATTATTTGGCAGTTTGGTATTTGCAGCGTCAGTCTTTTTCTGTTGTAACTTATGTAGATATTTGGCTTAAATATAGTTCCTAAGAAGCTTCTAATAAATTATACAAATTAAAAGGATTCTTTTTCTGATTAAAAGTCCACCTTTTGTTTGGTTTTAATTTGGCTTTAAAAGGCTTTTTTTTTTTTTTTTTTTTTGGTGGTGGTGGTGGGGTCAGCTCATCATTGGCCTGATGGGGTTGGAATTGTTTGGGAGCTGAAAGGATACTAAACCAGCTAAAGAGCTGGGCCCAGAGTCCTTGTCCCACAGGGAAACGCAGTTTTGTTCTGTCTCCAGATTGAGTAGAACCAAACCTTGAGCAGTCCTGGGACTCGACAACCAAAAGGAAAAAAACTAAATACTTCCATCAGGAGGGAAAGGGTGAAAGGAAGAGAAAGAGACCAAAGGACTAGTTTTCAGCACCAGGCTTCTGGTTTTTTGTTTTTTGGGTTTTTTTTTTGAAACCTCAGAAGTGTCTATGTGGTCTTATACAGCTAAGGCAACGTTTAAAACTTTAAAATGTTTAAATAACATGCATTTTAAATAATCTGAATGAGGGATCATTTTTACTGAACGAATGGTCCCTGTAGATTTCAACACCAATCCTTGTTTCTAATCTGCTGTAGAGCCTCATCAGAATTGGAATTCAGGGGAAGACTATTTTCAAAAGTGGGAAAGTCTATCTGGGTCTCTGTTCTGTTCTAAAACAGCTATCCCCCATGCAGGGTTAGACATGGATCCCAAGCCTCTCAGGGTCTTTCTGGTCTTGGGAGGTTTCTGACTGGGCTACACCAAAGGCAGGACTTTGGAAGCTGGGCTTTCCCTCTTTGTTCCACCGGTTTCCATCTCTGGAATATCTTTGTAGTAAGGAATCTTTTTCCTGTCTCCAACTCTCTACTTCTCGCTGCCCACCCCCTGTCACCACCACCCAAGCAAAATAATCATCTTTGACCTTTCTCCCTCCTTCTAATTTCCTGGTCTCTTTGGTACCCAGATGTGGTTGTTGGGGAACTCTTAGGTTGCCCTGAGGAGGGGAGGAGGAAGGAGTGGCTGTGGACAGAGAGAAATCATAATCCCTAGATGGGCTATTGCCGATTTCAGTGTCACCCTTGATAAACCTACCCAACAAAAGTGGCAGGGCGAGCTCCTATTAGCCTGAAAGTGTTTGTGGGGGTTCATACTTGGCATGTACTCATTTCATGCCCAGAATTCCATCTTTCTTTTTCCTTTCTTCCCTCTCTTCATCTTTTCTTCCTCTCTTCTTTTCATCTCATTCTGTCTCCATCTCTCTTTTCACCGGACTTTTCCCATACCCCACTTGTGAAGGAAATTGCATAGACCAAGGCCTTGCTCCATGACCAGCAGTATTCTTTGTTAACTTCCTGGGGGCTCCTCTCCCCAAATGCCTTAGGACTGGGGGCCAGGGTGAGCTTCCTCCCCTGGGTCTGGCTGCTGAGATATGGTTTCCAATATCCAGAAGAGACTGGAGAATCCGAGGGTGGTTGGTTGGGTTTACAGAGTGTGCTGGTTGGGGAAAATCCCAGCAGGCCTCACATTTTGGTAAACAAGCAAAAATCAGTAAAGTTTGAACACTTGTGTTGGAGGGGCGCCTGGGTGGCGCAGTCGGTTAAGCGTCCGACTTCAGCCAGGTCACGATCTTGCGGCCCGTGAGTTCGAGCCCCGCGTCGGGCTCTGGGCTGATGGCTCAGAGCCTGGAGCCTGTTTCCGATTCTGTGTCTCCCTCTCTCTCTCTGCCCCTCCCCCGTTCATGCTCTGTCTCTCTCTGTCCCAAAAATAAATAAACGTTGAACACTTGTGTTGGAAAGAACAGCAGTGGTCCCGGGACAGGGTGCATAGGTGGTCGAATCACAGCTCGGGCCGGGTCTTTGCCAGGGAGATGTTTGCTCTAAGGTCCCAATTCCATGGGGGAAGGGAGATTCCGCTCAACCTGCCCCAGGCCCAGCACAAGCCCCAGGGGCGTGGGAGGGGAAGCAGGTGGGGCTCGCGGCAGGACACTGGCAAGGACGGCTGCTCCCCCAACTCCTAGCCGGGAGCGGGCGCCTGAGAGTCACAATTTTTAGTGGGTTGTGGTACCCTCGGCCTTATCACCCTTACACTGGATGGAATTTTCTCAAATACATTCTTCTCCCTGCCGTCTAGGGTCGGCTTAGTTTGAAGTCTGTTTACTTGTTTGGGGGTGGGGTGGGGGAAGGAGGTGATTTCAGCCGGGTCTGTGGATGGGACCGAGACAAATAGAGGCTTGGCTGCTTCTCTCCATCCATCACGCTCTGGCCGGGAGAGTGTAGTAACTTCAGGAAGCAGCCGTGGAACGCAAGCTGAAGCTTTTTTGATAGGGAAACGTGTGCGCGCTGGGCGCAGCTAAAGACCCCAGCCTGGGGACATTCTCCAGCCCACATCTCGAAGAGCTTCTGCGACGCCTGTCGTCATCTACTCCTGAAGTAGACCTCCCCTCGGTCTCCAGCATCTCTGGCCCAGGTTCTGGCCCGGAGAAATCAGCCTTCTGGGGATGTCCCTGGCCCTGAATGCTGGAAGAGCCGGAAGCTTCCCCACGTAGGGGGGCAGCGCAGTTCGCCCCAAGATCCCAGAGAAGCTGAGCGCCCCCGCCTATGCACCCCACCCATCCCTAAACCCTGACGGGTGAGGAGAGTGGGGGAGATCTTGCAGACAGCATCCCGCATACCTCCTCTCCCCCACCCCACCCTGCCAAGTAAACACGGGGACTTTCTCGAGAGCCCTGGAGTGCGGCTCTAGTGGCTTGGGGCCTGAAACCCCAGGCTTGGCTTGTTTGATGTTTAGCATCCCAAAGCGGCACACCACCCCCTCCCCAGCCTGGGAACTTGGAGCTGTGGGTCGGAGAAGGAGGAAAGCAGCCCTCTCAGTCGGCCAGGCTGGGGACTGGACTGGGTTCTGGAAAGGCGAGAAGAGCCGGCCAGAGATGCTCTGAGCAGGGGAGAAGGGAGACCCGGCTGCCGCCCCCCCCCCAACAGAGACACTTGTGGGTACAGCTGGAGTTGTCAAGGCCTGGAGGTGGGTGGGGGCAGGGAATGCTCAGCAGCCGGGCAGGGGCTCTGGGATAGGGGCTGGCCCTGAGGGAGGTAGCTTGGGGCCCTCGAGTGAAATCAGACTCAGGCCCGAGGCGACCGCGCGAGAAACGGTCGGGGCACTTACTCCTGGAGGCGGAGGAGGCCCCGCGCGCTCCAGTCCAAGGGCCTCGCAGGAGGCAGGTCTTCCCGCTGTTTAGGACTTGGCCTTACAAAAGGGAAGACTTGCTCGGGAGCCTTCCGAGGATTTTAAATCCTCCTGGGTCAGGGGCAGGCCTGGGGCTGGCATCAAGGTCTCGGGTTTTGAGACCCCAGGGAGGAATTCTTACACTGAGGCCACACACTTCTCCGAGCGCGCTCGCCGGCGTATGCGCGTCGGTGAGGGGCTATCTCCAGGCGCGAGTGCACAAAAGGTAGCGCGAGTCTCTTCTCAGGCGACTGGAGATAAGAGGAAATGAGAGCGGGGTTTTCTGACTTCCAACTCATTAGGGACCAGGTAAGGTCAATGCTTTCTCTATTATGTCTTTATCTTAAAAGCGGGTCAATTTAAGATAAGGGAAAAAAAATCCAGGATCTGTGTGAACCGTACTGATAAAGACTGACCCCTTTCCAGAACTAAAAGCAAGCCAGGCAGACATTCATTTTCTATAAACAAGAGAGTTGTGAGAAGCTGCCTTGAATTCTGATCGAATGTCTCCAGTCTCTCTAGACATGGCTCACCCCCTCCCCCAATTATTAGAGCTGGGAGCAGAGTGCGGGAGGATATTATTTGTGGAGAACTAGAAAGCCTGTTGGGAAATGTGAATCTGAGATGATATGGCTCTTAGGCATGGTTTGCTGGCTTGTTTGCTTCAAATGTGTCTTTCTTTTAGAATGGAAGGAAAGTGACAGACATGAGTGTTGGGAGGGATGAAGCTGAATGTTTTCTTTGCTCTGCCAGGTTCCTATTAAGAGATGCTGGACACCACCTTCCTCTGACCCTCCCTGACTTCCTGACTGGTGTGTTTGTGGTTGTGTAGTTGGGTCCTTTTCAGCTCAAGGCCCACCCTTTGTGGGGCTCGATTTGGGCTCCCTCCTCCACTAGGAGCACAGAAAATTTTCTTGCGCTGCTTTGTCCAGGAGCTTCTGGAAGGAGTGTCCTATCCGCAGTTGCCCTCTGTGACGAGTTTGTCCACCCAAGTGGCTGGATGCATTAGGTATGGATAAGAGTAGTGGGAAGAATGTGTTTTATTGAAAGGGAGGCCCAGGGCGTGCATGCTCCCTCTTCCCACGTAGTTGTGTTTCTCAACTTGATGGTTCTCAAAGGAGCAGAGGAGAAGCAGGCTTAGCAACTTGACAGCACAGTTTCTGCCTCATCTGAAGCCACAGCTGAAGTAGCAGGCTGAGTTTCTCTCTGATAGTGACCTAATACCCTACTTGGAGGGCATCTAGGCACGGCCCCAGACTTCTTATTTCATGTTTCCCATTTGATCTCTGCTTCCTAAATATTTATTGTCTTTGTTATGCTGAGTTGTAAATAAGTTTTGGAAAGGATGAGATTTAAATCCATTCTCCTGTTCTATTTATTTTTTTAGTTACTTGCAGGACAATGCAATATAAATTGATTATTGTTATTGCTGTACTTGAAATGCAAATAAACAATTTTTTTTAATTGCAAGCAATAGGTCTTGTTAAAGAGGACTCTCACCCAACATAATATTCACATCTGATTCTGCCAACTCTGTATGTAGGTATAAATGGTTGCATAGAGACATCTGTCTTTGCATGCATTATAGAAGTATACACATATGTATCTATCTCATAGATCTATTTTAGAAGATATTAAAATAGAAAAAAATTTAATGTAGGATTCTCTCAGTAGGGCATCTTATGGAACCTATTAGATGCAAAAAAGTTGAATGCATTCATTGCCTCAATTAAGATTCACATAAAACCGAGTGTCCCTTAAAAAATTATACGAGTAAAGAAAAACTTTCTTCAGTTTTATCCATTTTAAATTGGAATATTAATTTATTTTCATGCAAAATTCTGGAGAATTAATTATGTTTGGGGAAAATATTAAAATTTGTTCTTAAAGAAAATGAACTTGTTGTCTGAGACGCACAGCTGTAGATGAGACTTCTTGAGGCAATCTATTAGAAAAATTATCGTTTGTCACATCTCCATTATCCACTAATAGATATCATTAGTATGAACACTATTGGCCAGCTAACAAAATCAAATGGAAATGTTTCTGCCGCTCCTTTGTAGCAAACTTCCCTCCTACTCTGGTCTTCACAGAGTAGTGGAAATAAGAGGGCAGGTCTGAGTATAGTCCGGCAGCAAGGAAAAAGACCAACTTTTTCTCCTTCCCTCCATTTCCTACATTTCCAGGAATCCTGTCTTTGCTAGATGAAATTGTCAATAATTGTCAGTAACCACCAGGCTGTTGGTAGAGGGTCAAACATTGCATTTCTAGGGTTTTCAGCAATTGTTGATAATGTCATTTCTACAAAATCAAAGATGTTAGGCAATGAAAAGTGTGCTTGGATACCCTTCCCCAGTCACTATTGCCCTGGAGCCGTTCTGTGGAAAGTCGCCCAGGATGGTAGGGCCTCCACCTTGCCTAGCGTTTTCCCTCTCAATACTGCTGCTCGAAGGTGTCCAAAGCTCTAGGAAAACAAGGGTTTATTTGGTTCGCGCGCTGCCGATTTACCTGATCTCCTCGGCACACACACAGCTGAGTGCGCGCGCGCAGATGTAAACCTGGGAATTACCGTAATGACACGAAGAGGACTGGGAGCTGGCTCCTCCAATCTGGCTGTTCGCTCTGTTCTAACCTAGGAGAACAGGTCAATGGTTTAACGAATCTGGCTATGTTGATGTATACAGCAAATCCGGCATGGTTAGGGTCCCCGCGGGCGCCCCCAGAGCACTGGGTTTCTAAACAGGTTTGGAGCGACAGGCTTTTTCAGAGGAGATTCTGAAGCCAAAGAGGATTAAACCACTCTCCCCGCCTGGCCACTCGACGGTGCCTTGAGGTCTGCAAGGCACTGTTTTCTGGGTGGGGACTAATGGGGGTGGGGGTGGGGTGGGTGCGGAGCTGGGCAGTGACGGCTTCCTCCTCCCCTTCCGAGTGTGCTTCAGAAAGAATTGCAACTCTTTCACTAAAGGCATGCACAGAGCATACATCCCCATCCCGAGCCAGGGCGGACACAAGTTGTAGCCAGTTCATTACTACTCACTAACCTGCACTATGAACTGAAATGTTGATTACCATTTCCTGGCAGGACTGCTGAGACTGAGGCCTGGGTGTAGTAAACTTTGGAAGTACCGCAGCATATCATTATATACAATTCACATAGCAGGGAGAGTTCAGTTATCTATGTGCACTTCACGTTGGCTTCGTACTGAAATCCAATGGGAGAATCTTTGGAAATAATTCCACAAAAAGTCAACCCATAGCCATAATCTAGCCCTGGATGGGTTAAAGAGAACATCTTTGAGATCAATGGTAGCATACACGGAGCTTCAGGCATCCCTAATAGTTGACATTAACTTTCCGGTATGAACTGTTTTCTAACAACCATATGCCATACCAACCCTAAATTGGTTACTGAAAATTCTCGACAGAGCTAAATACTTAGGTTCTGTGGAAGCTGGAGGGGTGTGTGTGTGTGTGTGTGTGTGTGGTTCTGCACAGAAGAGAAAAGAGGAAAGGAGAGGGGACTGGAAAGGAGGGGAAGGGAGAAGAGAGGAACACTGCCTGGTGACAGTGTGTGGAGTTCTGCTGGTGTTTTTGACAGCTGAGTCATACTGGTCTTTGGGTCCAAGGGTTGGGGCAGATGGATGAGTGTGTACTGTATGTGATTTTTAGGGGGTGATGCTGGTGAGCAGGGCAGGGGGGCCGGCTGAAAGGCAATGTGTGTCCCACCTCTTGGCTGGAGTGTAACACAATGGGAACGTAATTACCTAGCTGAAACAAGCTCAAAAGGCAAAAAGTTGCAAAATAGATCGGCCTCCCTGCGAAGAAGGGGAGCCAGTTCCAGAGGTCTGCAGCCATCATCCTTTTTTTTTTTCCAATACATTTTCAACAAGAGGATCTAGGGAGTGATTCCGATTCAATACACATAATCAGTTTGCAAGTCTTATTTCCATTTGAAAACAGGGCCATTTGCAATCATAAGAGCCGGACACGCTGAAAGATACAGAGCGCTTTCTGAGCAGATGATGGGTGACAGAATCTACAGGCAAGCACTAAATATTTTCTTCTAGCCTCAGGCCGTATGCATCAGGCTTTAGTCCCGGTGTATTTGAAATCGAATATTCCTGTTGTATGTATAATTTAATTGCTTAGAAAATTGAGACTCCATGGTTGGAGGGGGGAAAGAAACAGCAGGAAAGGTGAGAGAGAAACTGTTTGTGCTTCCTCTCGTTGCTGATTGATAGTCATTTATTTAGTGAAGAGTAGACGGGCAAAAGATTTGATGTGAAATTCAAACTTGTTTTTAAAGGAAGGGCCGCCAGAAGAGGTTGCTCGGGGCTAAAATTTCGCGCGTTGGAGTCGTGAAGCCCTGCCGGGGTGTTCCGGGGACCAGCAGGATGTCTGCGGGGCCCGGGCGCAGAGCTGTGACCGAAGCCCTACGGGCGGCTCCGCGGCCTCCCAGTTGCACCGCCAAAGACCTAAGGGCCCCTAGCGGCCCCGCGGTTTCAAATTTGTTGTCAGGCGACCCAGCTGCAAATGTGGACACTTAAAATCTCCTGCTATTTTACGGTCTTTCGTCGTAAAAAGTTTCGGTTTCTAGAACCCAGTGTAACAGCTGTCGGCGACCGCCCCCCTCCTGCCCGCGGCCTCTGCACTCCCCACCCCCTCGGCCTCCGGCTCTAACCCTAGTCCTAGGCGTCACCCCACCCACCCGAGGTCTCCCCTCCCACGCGCAGCCTGCGGCCACGCGCTCTCTTCCCACCCAACCTCTCGAGCCCCCCATCCCCACCCCCCACCCTCGGCAAGGCTAGCAGGTGACTCTCCAGCCCGTTTTCAGTTCACGCTGGGAACAGCCTATACTCTGAGCTGTCTGCCGACAGGCTCCTAACCCCTTCTGGAGACCACACTAAGAAGTCTGGTGTGAGGATAAGTAGAAATTTCCCGTGAAGTTTGACCCCAGAATATACAGATAATTAGTTCACTGGGTCACGATGATGATCAAAACCCTAACCTGAAGGGATTTTTTTTTTCACGATCTGAAAACACAATCTTTATTTGGATAAACAAAATCAAACAAAGCCAGCGAACTGCTGCTGTTTCCCTAACGAGTTTTCCTACGGAAAAGAGAGATTCCGCCTCTGCCTAGATACGAACATCTAACGAACTTTCTGGCAGGCAGAAACCCAGTCTAATAATAGTATAGGCTTAATGCCGATTCCATTTTTATTTCAAAAGGGAATAATTTATTAACCTCCTCAAGTTAGTGCCTCTTAGGCAGGCGTTGTGTTTTTAAACGTCCTTGCAAAGCATTTTCACCTCTGAGAAGATCTCAGGAGAACCAATCGACGGGGGGTAGGGGGTGGGGACGATCTGCACAGCTTCCGCCGGCTTGCTCAATCTAATGCAAAACTCTTCCTAAAAGCCCCGATGTTCTCTTTAACAGATGTCAGTTACAGAGACCATAAAGATCTAAAGTCACCCTTCACACACACGCAAACACCCCACCTGTAAACTCACTATTTCCCCCCCCCCTCCCCCCGCTCTCTAGAATTCATTCTGTGGTTAAGCGGAGTGAGTGGTCCTGAGGCATTAATCCATCCTGGGTGGAGGTGGGAAGGTCAGGCCTCCCACAATAGGGAGCCTTCAGGCTCCCTATTTCTGCAGACCGGGAACACAGAACTCCTAAAACTGACAGGAGGTGAGGGTGAGACTGGGACCAGTGGGACTCAACCTGCTAGGGTAAAGGGGAGCTAGCTCACCCAAATGAGGACAGGACCCGGCTTAGTCTTGGCTGGGTAGGCAGAGGGGGTGCACAGGGATGTGTCCCAGAGCAGCAGAGAGCTAGAGCAGGTTCCCAGGGCAGGAAGTCCCAGCCACCTGACAGCTCCACAGAGATATGGTGACTGTGTGGCCATTTCTAGGAGTGGTGGCTGATGTGTGGTGACTTCTTCCCACTCTCCAGGATCTCCCTGAAGACCAAAACCACACAGGCTGGGGATTGCTGGTCCATGTCTTCAGGAGCAATCCCAATCAGGGAGAAGAAACCTCAGTCTGCCTTCCTCAGGGAGCCCCCTCCCTATCTCCCAAGGCAGATGTGGGACACCTTCATTAGGAGCCAAAGATCACCTGCGGGAGCATCGTATTCTTGTATTTATAGCCTGATGTGACTCCTTCAACTACTTTTTATTTGTTACTTCATCCCACTCATTTTCCATTTCTTCATTTCAACGCCTATGTTTTACTTGCTTGCTTGTCCAATTCCAGCCTCACAGCTGCAGTCATACTTCCAAGGCAATTCGGTATCATTTTCCTAATCATGTCGGCGCTAAAGGAAAAACAAAGTGGATGCGCTAACCCATATAGAATGAAAGCCAGTAAAGCCCATATGGGAGGCCAGTGGTAGTGGTGGTGTGGAGAGGTGTTGCTGAAAGGACCAGTGAGCCACCAAGGTCAGCCTATCAGAGGACTAATGAGAAAAAAAGTGACAGAAGCAAAGAGAAGCAGCAGTGCAGAGAAATTCAATTAATGTCAGTGGATGCGAAGTAAGGAATACAGCCCCGACCTAACACATATGCCTGGCCTGGACAGGCATAGAAAGGGACGAGGAGGAAGCAGATGTGTATATGATCATCTGTCTCTGAACTGAGAGGCAAATCTAGCAACCGCTTACTTTCCTCCTGCTAGACATTAAGAATAGAAACTTTCTGCCGGAGCAAATTAAAGGGCTAGGGAGCTGAGGGGCCAGGAACTATTGTTCGCCTCCAAACTCCAGCCTGGCCATTTGGGCTCTACACTTTGGGGAAGGAAAAAATTCAGCGGAGCCTGGGGGGCAGAGGGCGAAGCCCCTGGGAGAAGAAATAGTGGCTCCTGGAAACTTCCGGGAAAAACAGATAAAAATCCTTTCTTTCGAACAAGTGCCCCACCCCTCCTCCCTGCAGTTGGAGAGGGGCCTTAAGAGAAAGGGGAGACTCTAGGTCTTTTCCGACCCTGGCTGTTGGACAGCGCCCTCTTTTGTCCCCGCCAGCGCGGCCTCGAAGGAGGTACCACGTGGAGGGAGCTCCAGCTGCCTGGGAAAATGGCAGGGCGATTCCACTGGGACTCAGAGCCGAACCCCCCCCCCCCCCGCAGCTCTCATCTTCGGGCCCCGTACAGCTTCCCATGACAGAAGGCGGGTCCTGAGAAGGCGCCCGGTTCCCCGCTACCCAGTCGGGCCCCATCCTCCTGCGGACGCGCAGCGGGCGGGGCCACGGATGCCCCGGAGATCCCTCCGCGGATCCGGAATCGCTCCCCCCGCCCGCTCCCCGGGAGGGTCAGGCTCCGCGGGGCGTTCCCAGCCTCTGGGTCCCGCGGCTGCGGCATGGGAGGAGACCAGGCTTGCCCTGTCGCCGGGCCTCTGCTCTGCGGGGAGAAGGGAATCCCCCCCACCCCCCAAAAAACCCACACACAACCTTCCAGGGCCGGTCATTTCCCTCCACCGCCCCCTTCCCTTGCCCAGCCACTTTGGGGTTTCTCCAAGGGGCCTGGAGCCCCAGGGCCCTTGCTTTCTTGAGAGTTTCACACGCTCTGTGATATATTTTAGCTGCAACGTATTAACCCATTTACTACCCCGGCAAGACACAGGTGTTGATTTGGACTTCATTTGGGTGGTGACCGCAGAAGGGCACATCTGAGAAGCTTCTCAACTTGTGAAGCACAGGCCGAGGGTGAGGTCCGGGAGAGGGACCCGGAGCGAATGCCGGCTGGTCGGGGAGGGAGGGCGGCGGTCCAGACTTCCTGCGGTCGGCGCCCACCGCTCCGCCCCAGCTGCAAGAGGCCTCGCGCAGCTCCAGTCCCCGCCCGGCGGTGGCTCCGCTAACGGGGCTTTTCTCAGCAAAGGGTGCTGCAGCGCGACGTCAGCCCCGCCAGGTCCAGAAGCCCGGATCCTCCTTCTTGGACCCGCGCAATCGCCTCTCTTTCCCCTTTATATTCTTCGGTAATTTCGGAGGCAAAGATTTCAACTTTGGGGGAATTTGTTTCATCTCTCCTAAATTCAGAAACGGAGTCTTCAAAAGTCTTAATGTGTGTGTTTACTTTTTTCTAGCGTTGAAATGAATGCGAAGCCACGAATCGAATCCCGTCACTCATTTGGGGTTAGCTTCTCCCGATATTTCACACGGAAAACAAAACTGGGTCCCTCTTATTTGTACTTGTCCTTAACCTTTGCAGCAACTGCTGTAGATGAGGCTCTGTCCATTCTCTAATAGATTTTACTAGGGGCTGGTGACAGAGAACTGATTTCTTTTCTATTAGGGTTTAGCACATCTTTGTTGAAGGCCTGTAGAATGACCAGGGATTAGATTTGCATCTCTTAGGCGCCCTGTGTGGTCTTTGTGTGAAGCTTGTAACTGTTAAAAATGACTTGTTAGGAAGCGTGTGGGCTCTCATCGCTCTCCTTTTGACAGAATGATTGTGAAATTCAGATTGGCCCTGTAGGATTTAGCCCGCAGATTCCACCTGAACCCTAAGCAATTAGACCCTAATCTCACTGCAATCATATTTGAGTTAGGATTTGTTGCACTTTGTTTACTTCAATTAAAAGCAGAGGAATATTTTTTTTTTCCAGCCTTTAAAGTGAAATCTCCAGGCGCAAAACCTCAGGACTTCTCAGAAACGGTTTTGGTGGTGATGGGGATTTCTTTCCTGTAAGGTTTCCTCCTACTCCTCCCGCCCGCCCCTCCCCCATTTAAATAACTCTTTCTCTCTGTCTCTCTCTCTCTTTTTCCCCCTTTCCCTGTTACTCGCTAATGTCTGGAGCATCTATCTTCTTAAGGGTTGAATTCAGGTCGCCTGGGAAGAAATGCGTCGAGATGACTCCCAGCTGCTAGGGGCGCCCAAGCTCCGGGAGTCCCCAAGTCCCCGACAGAGCGCCTACGTCCCGCTCCAGCGCGGAGGTTTCCCACTCTCGCTGGCCACGCGGCGTGCGTGGGCTCCGGGCAGTGGGCGCCCGTCCAGCGTCTGGCTTCGTGCGGCTGATTCTCTTCTAAGGCGCCTGGCGCCCGCCCCGCCGCAGGGCGACTGCCGAGACCCGGTCAGCTGGACCACGGCGTCCGTCCTGGAGCTGCCCTTAGGATTCAGTGTGGCCTCCACGTGGGCTTGGCTTCCGCCCTGCGGCCTGCTGCGTGCACAGTCCGCCCCAGGAGGTTGGGGGAGGTGGTCTCACCTCTGCGGGGTCGTCTTCTGCCCGGGTGCCGGACCGGCCGGAGTTGGGCCTCGAGCGGCCTGGCTCCGGCGGTCCTACGGGCCCTGAGCGCCCGGGGCCGGCCTCTAGCCTCTCTTCGCCAGGCCCCGGCGGCCTAGAGCGCCGGCCTCTGTGCGCCGCCGTCTGACCGGCTGCGGAGGGTCAGTGGCCCAGGTCGTCAGGATCTCGGCAATTCTCAGGGCATTTAACCCCGATGCAATTCCTAAGGGTCGCCTGCGGTTACTAACTGTCAAGTCAGGTCACCTTAGTAGTATTGCTTGATCTGTGGTGAGTTTATCGCCTTCATTTATTTATCTCGTGCGACTTTGTTACTTTTATTTTCTCGGAGGATCTCATTGGGGAGACACATAATGACAGTGACCCTTGGTCATCGTTTGTCCATTTTGACTCATGACCACTTATTGGGTCCTAGTGAGTTTGATTTGGTTCCCTAAAATACTGCTTCGCCTTTATGAGTTAATACTAAGGTGAGAGCCAACATAGGATGTAAACTAGAGAAATATTCTGGCACGGGAGGACCTCAATGCCATTTATTTGAGGGGGAAGGGAAGATGCCACTTTTAAAACTTCCTAATAAACTTTTTAGTAGCAAGTGTTCTCATTGTCACTCATGTCAGAGAAAAAATTTTTTTTAATGTTTTTTATATTTGATTCCATAAGAACGAAGGAAAGCCAGCCTACAACTTCACTCTGCCTGCGTAGCTAAAACATTTTAAGTGAGGACAACGTACTCTGCCGCCGCTTAGGTACTATATAAATGTGAGCAGTGCAAACTAATTTAAGCAAATGGTGCTCTCTTCCAATATTTTCTGGGGTGGAGTCTGCTTTAAACAGGCTCATCTTTTGGGATAATTCATTCTAATAGCTATTCTTAACTTTATTGAGAATTCGTAAGGGCTTAAGGGAATAAGGGAGATTCTGTGTTGCCAGTGGATTGGGGGGAGGTGGGAATGTGGTCTTGGAGTAGGGAAGAAGGGGGAGCAAGACTGTGATAGTCTCTTTAAGATCTACCAAAAGAAGTCTTGATCTATTGATTGAAGATCCCTGCTTTAAATCAACCCTGTGTGCAGTTTAGTACAGTTTTTCATTTGTGAATAGGAACCGTATCAAAACCCTAGTGTGACCATGACAATTGGGTAATCACACACAAGGCATCTTTGCTAATGGAGAGATTCTGTAAATATGTTTCTAGTGAATACACAGATAACAGTCACAGTGGAAGGGTCAGGTGCCACAAATCATAGATTACTCTGCCAAGGGTTGCCAGCCATCTGAGGCTTGGAAGGACATTAACTGCCTTTGCATTCTCAGAATACTCCCCTCAGTTCGTGATTTCACTTACTTGACCCTACTTCTGTTATTAAAAAGCTGGCAGGCACAATCAAGGGCGAGCAGGTTGGCTACCTACCCTTCTGGCAGCTTGCCAGTATTCCCATTTAGCTGCCAGCAGACAAGGAGAGGAGTGAATCAGTCGTAATCCTACAGTAGCATCTAGAAGGTATCAGGAAAACTTTAGTGGCAGCGGGAGGGTCCACCAATCAGCCCTGTTTCTAAATTCTCCACTTCATATCTGTAATAAATCCCTCTGGGGGAATTCACTACTGGGAAAGGTGGGGAGGGGAATGGATACAGGAGCTCTCAAGCAGTTTCCTTGAAAAGTAAGCTGTAAGTGCATTACTTGATAGTCCCAATTTTGAAAACGGGCATAAATAGAAATAGGATTCTTGTTACTAACAAGAGCAAAACCCAGGAAAAGTGTCCCTTATCAGTGGGGGGGGGGGAATCAAGAGCTTTTAATAAAATTTGTAAGATTATCCCTTTTTGTCAATAGAACAAACTTCTACCTTTTCATGTTTGCTTTAATAGAGAAATTATTGCTAACTTAATAAGATTTAGACATTCAACTTTCAGAGAAATTATATAAATCTAATATTATATAAAAATAGTTTTTAATTCCTATCTCTAATTGAAACAAGCAGGTATTTGGCACACAGGGTCACTGTAAAAGCAAAATCTCTCTTTCTAATATTAGCACTTTTCCTTCAGGATATAAAATCTAGGAGTCTAACACAAAAGAATCTATGGGTGAAACAAGACTTTCTGGGTCCCCTTTGTTGGCAGGATAGGCTCTTTTCTCATACTTAATTCCATAAATTGGAAGTAGCTTTGCGATCTAGATTAACTATCATGATTGAGATAAAGCCATAACTTTTACTCGTAGGTACCATGAAAAAGTAAGTAGACTGACTTCATCAGTGAGGTTTTCTCCAGGGGATTTGCTTGTGGGAGAGGCCTTGTTGCACTTTTTGAACAGAAAGGTACGATTCACTGAAGTATGAGTGTTCATAAAGGCTAGCAAAGTGTATTTTTTGAAGAATATTATATTTTCTAATATGTCAGGAGGTTTCTAGATGTGAGATATAAAAAAACTAATTTAACTTTTTCTCCCAAAATTATACTATCATTACATTAGTGTATTCTTAAAGAATGGAGATGGACATTACTCATCTACATTACCAAAGGGGAAAAAAATTTAAAAACCAGGTGGCAGATATGTGCCTTATAATTTAAACAATAGTGAGTGATGAACAATCTTCCAAGTTCATTGAAGCAGGAATGGGAGAGAATATCTATAAAAGTGAATAAAAAAGGATCTTGTACAAATATGCCTAACCCTCCATCTTATTAGCTTATAATGCAAATTATTATTTGCTCTTGCTACTAAGAGCCATTTTAATGTAATGGATTCATTTCAGACCCTCAAGAAAACCAAAGCCTATGTCCTTTTACAAGTTTGTGAAGAACTTTCAAATGGCCACATCCAATTTGAAGACAGATATATTTTTTCTTGCTTATTAAGTTATAAAGTTGGAATTTATGCTGATGAGCATTTTCCATCTTGACTAATACTTTCTGCCAAAGAAGTTTTTCTTTTAAAAGAACAGATAGCAAGTGAACAGAAGGAAATTCCAAGTCTCTGTGATTTGATAGTGGTCACCATTTCACATTCTTAAGTTTAGAGCTGTAAACAACCATATTCTTTTTTTTCTTTGTGTATCTGTGGGTTAGTCAGTATCTTGTATAGTGCCTTGCACATGATAGTTGTTTGATAAGTTTGCTGAACAAATGAATTCATGAAACACTTTCACTATTTACCGTGTAATCTTTTCTGATGTGAAAAACATAAAGGTAAAGGAGTCTTAACATTTTTCTTTATTTATGTGAATAAAAAATTGTTAAAATTCTCGATGGGTCTGACTTAAAATGACAGAAAAGCAGCCCCATTCTATGCTAGTTAGCGAGAGAAGAATCTCTTAACATTTCCCTGCCTATTGAAATGAAAACTGTTTGAGGTAATACTGTAATGTTTAAAACAAACAAAAACCCCCAAAGCTTAGATGTAACACAAAATGAACCTTAAAAATTAATGACTTGGAAAGTCCTTTGAGTTAATCTCTTTTTACATTCCAGATTTAAACTTTCTATGGCATACTTATCTTTCTTGAGACCTTTAAAATTCTAAAGTGTAGCCATCTTCTGAAGTGGTGAAGGGAACAGAAGGTTACAAATCCTATCATTCTTTTGGGAGTGGGAGTGGGAACTGGCCAGTATGGTCTTATCTACTAGAAAAGAATATAAGAACTAATGTTGATTGTTAATGATAATGCCACATAGGGCTGCTCTACAGAATGGCCAAGAGGAATCTATTATGCAAGAGCGATGGCTACTATTGCTGTGTTCCCAACTTCTATTCCTTAGTGAGCACCTCTCACATTTGATTAGGGACTATAGCTTTGGGGCACAATGGAACCAGTGGAGTGAAGGCAGGAGGAATCAAAAGATTGGAAGTAGCTTCAGAGTTGGGATGCACTATGCCTTGTGTTGGCCCAAACAACTCCTAGAATCTCTCTTCATTGATTTGGGGCCTGGTTCAAGATTACATACCTGTTAAGAAAAGACTATACTGGCAGATTCTTTTCCATTTTGAATGTGAGACCTTTCATCAATGAGTATGAGGATATTATTTCAAGTGGAAATGAGTGCTTATATAGCAAGGATGTCCCTGGCTTCAGCTGAGTAGCCTCCCTAGGCGGTATTTGCACCTCAGCAGCATTTGCTCAGAAAAATTAAGAAGACTGGAAGGAGTCAAACAGCAACAGAACCCTAAATAAGTTAAATTTCAAATCTAAATTCCATTTACTTAAGATCAAACATCCTCTTTTAAAACACTCACTTGGCACGAAGATACAGATATTGCTTCCTGTTTATATGCAGTTTAAATACGCATTTACACTCTTAGTGGGTTACAGCTAATCCTTCAACTTTTGTTTCTAACAAGAAATGGATTCCTAAAAGGAAATGTTCTTTACCAGTGTCTGGAACAATGATGACCCATTGCTCTCCCAAAAATTCTGTTTTATTCACATGTAGATAGGACTTGGTATTTCATCACCAAGTTCATAACAAAGTCAACTCACTATAGTGGAAGAGTATTTATAAAATTATACTTTTTTGATAGAAACCAAAAACAGAGGTTGATATAATATCCTGTTGTCAGTGCATATCCAGCTTAGATATTATACAGAAGAACTAGGCAGTATCGCCCTAAGACATAAATATTTTATGATATGGCCTATTTATTGATTTATTTATTCAGTCAGTAAAGATTCACTTACATCAGGCAAAGTTCTACGCATGCAGAAAAAGATATGTCTCTAACCCCAAAGACACTGTGTTTGGAGAGACAAGCATGAAAATAGACAATCACAGTTCAATGCAATGAGTGGAGTAATCTGAAGTCTGTGCAACATGCAGTGGGATCCAGAGGGAAGAAGCATCTATATTTGGCAGAAGGAGAAAAGGTAACACTTGAATTCAATCCCGAAGGAGAAACAAAGTTTTATCAGGTATTCCGGGTAGAGGAAAAAGGATGTGCAAAGGCCCAGAGGCAGTGAAAAGCATGTCCTGTTCAGGGAATCATACCTGGATTGTATTGCTGGAGGAGAAACTGTGAGGAGAGTGTTGGGAGTAAAACTGAAGGGGTGCTATGGGCAAAACATTTTGAAGACCCTTGAATGCCAGGCTAAGAAGTGTAGGTTTATCTTGCAGCAGATGGAAAGGCACTGAAAAAATTCAAACATAATCAGATGTGCATTTTAGAAAGACCATGCAGTCAGCAGATTAGAGACTGGATTAAAAGGGGACAAATTAGTGACAATGGGACTATTTGGTGGTTGTTTTTACCTGCCCGCTTGGTGTAAGAGTGCTAAAGAGAACTACCTTTTATTAAATAGGTACAAATCCTTAAACCCTGGCAAAAAGGAAGGCATAAAGATATTTTCCAAGAGGCATCTTTTTAAGGAAAATGACTGCTCCCACTGAGTAAATATTGCAAATTAATTTTGTATGTCCTGTGCATTGCTCATTGTTTTACTTTACTGTAGGACTGACATCCACCTGAGCTGACATTTCTGTCAGTGCATTGAAAGGCTGTGTAGTGTTGTCGAAAGTGTGCTACCACAAGTCAAGACACTTGCCTCTAATTGAGCTTTATATCTTAGTCTTTGTAAGACCTTGGGGAAGTCATTTTACCTCTTTGGGCTTCATTTTCCTCAGTTGTAAAGCTGAGGGGCCCAGTGTAAATTATTTGAAATGCCACTTTATTTTTATCGTTACATGATTTGCAACTTTGCACTTGTTAATCTCTCCTAACGTTTCTTTCTTACCTTGTCTTTATGTTTTCTCACAATTTTAAGAGGGACAGAAGTATTTGGAGGATAATCCCAGGACATTCTGTTTTTATTGCACTATACTTAATGTACTTAGCCTTCTCCTGGAAGTATTAGGATGTTGGCAGCCGTTTTGAAACTAGGCGTTTCTAGTTGCATGAGTCACATTTTATCTTCATATGCACAAAAAGAGGACTATTTAATCACTTTCAACATCTATTAGATCAAATTAGTAACTAATTTTTAAGTTATAAATTTTCCTTTCCAAAATGATTGTTTCTTGGGTCAGAAAATGATATGTTCTTAGAAAGCTAGTGTATGGATAAAGTTGGCACTTAAAATTATAGGAAGTGCACTGCTTCTAGTAATATTCTATTTTAAATTCTGCATTTCCTTGGAAACTTCGTGTTATTTAATGCTCTTTTTTTTTTTCACTTAAGAGGCTGTTTACATTGGTAATATATCTTCTAGAGCTCTGGGAGTTCATAGGGTTTGTACCTACAAAACAGCACAGCACTGTTACTGTGCTTCAGAGACATGCAGGGGTCCCAGGGCAAATCAAAATGTTTTTAAATGTATGACATGTGTGAAGTTGATGAAAATTCATGACTTCTCTCTGTCAGGGCTGCTTAAGCTTAAATCATCAGAGAAAGGTGAGTGCAAAGAATTTTATTTAATACTTTTAATTCTGAAATCCTTTCCATCCCTTGCTTGTGGTCCTGTGTTTCAGTTCTGTTCTATTTAGTAGTCTGCTAACAAAAATGTTTAAAATTAAAAATTAGTCGCATGCTCTAAACTGCTTTTCAGATTTGCCTTCTTAAACTATCACTCAGATGTATAACTTTTAAAGGGGAATTGAAATGTGGTTTGAGAATGTAATCACGTACTATAGAACATGCAAAATACATGTGAAAGACCACACGAGTGCTGTTAATTTAACTGATTATACTTCATGCTTTAGAAATGTTTTCAAATTTATCTTTTAAACTTGAAAAGAAAATATTCCATGAAAATGTTGAGATAAAAAAAAAAAGCCAAAATGCTGTGGATATTGAGATCAGCTGTTTTTAACTAAAAATCCATTCAAAGCAAAATAAAAGGCATTGTGTAGTGTGGGCTGGCTAAAACTGAGAACACAAGAGCATTGCAGTTAATTAGAAGCAATCAACAGGATGCTTTGCAACATTTCTCACATCAGCGCACCATCTGATCGCTATAATAAAAATTTCCCACAGTCTTGATGCAAAAAGGAGTAGAAATAAATATTTGAGTCATTAAAATATATAATGTATTTCAATCGCTCTTACCAATAATTATTTTTACTTAGTTATTATTGTTAGGAAAATAAGATCTTGAAAATCCCCAAAGGTTGTTCTATTTGTGTTAATCTTACATTTTTGTTTTAATTTTGTATGCATTTGAATATGAGAAAAATACCAATTTTTGAAAATAAAATTTAGGGCATGAATTTGAGTTGTTATATGATTTATGTGTGGTTAGTACTTGTAAAAGATAACTGGGCTTTTCCTGGACCGTTGGGCCATATATTATGAATGATTATTATATTACAAATAACTAAGTACTATATTATAGCTATTTTCCTATTAACACAATATTGAACTAAGTTAACTATATTAACAGCTGTATCATAGAAGTCTTAAAAGAATGTACAATATTTAACACTATTACTTTTCTACAATTTGTTCAATGCTTGATTCTACTCAGAAGTTTTACTTTAGTTTCATTTGTTCGACATCAGAAATTATTTTACTAGGGCAAAAATATTGCTTTTGTCATATTTTTATGAAGTTCATAATCTGTTCATTATAAGTAACATTTGTTTTTTTCTTCCCGCCCACTGCATCCTTTTTTTTTTTCCATTTTGGTGTGTGTGTGTGTGTGTGTGTGTGTGTGTCTGTGTGACAGATTCTTTGTTATGTTGTCTTCTCACATTAAAGGTAGAGCTCGCTCTGGGCCACTGAGGTGCTTCAAAACACATAAACATGTAAAATGGTTTGTTAAAAATGTTTAGCATGAATCAGAACTATATACATTTTGGCAATAGTTTTACGACTTTTTTCCCTCAAAAAAGCTTATTTGTGAATGTCCAGGAGGCGCCCTTTTTAGAGGCAAAAATAGCTGTGAAACCAGTGCTATTAATAAGAGAATTGTCTTCCAAAAAAGTCTACGATTTTTCTCCTGTATTTATAAAGTACAACTCGCTGATGAGAGGAATTTTCTCTTCAGACTATAGTCATCTCTTGCTGAAAGAAAACATGCTTTAGAAGAAAATACATTTGGTTTGTTTTAACTATTTTTGTTTATTGTTTGTTTTGTTTTGGTCTGTATGTTTTCTCTTCTCACATCACACAAGATTTTTTTTTCTCTCCCTGTTCCCCAAAAAAGCTTTTTGCTAAGCATATTCTTTCTAGAGCACTCATTACATTTTTCTGTAGAATAAAAAAAAAATAGTTTCAAAGAACTGTCTTCTCTTTGGCACCAAACTATTTTTTTGTACTCTTCTTTGTACAGATTTGATCTACTTCATTGCAGGAGGGTGTCTCTTAGCTAGGTTCTTGTTAGGGAATTTACTCTTTCTGCTGCTTTATAGAGACAAATAGCTTTGATGATAAATACTTTAGAATACACACCTTACAAGTTCAGGAAAAGGCTATGCTAGGATGTCAATATTTTTCTTCTGACTAAAGAGCCTATTAAATGCACAGTACTATTTGTGCTTAAAATTTTAAACTCTGGTATTTTTGCTCATCAAGATTGGAGCATTAGCTACAAACGTTCACTGCTCCAATGAAAAGCAGTTCAGTAACGAACAGCCTGAAATTGGCTCTGTTGCATTTAGTTTGGTTTATAGGAATTGGAATAATAATGCTCTAAAAATGCATATTAAAATACCTGCTTATCTCTAACATCATTATTTCTTAAAGCAAACAATTTAGACAGAAAAGTCATTTGATAAAAATAATTGATTTGGACAAAATAATACTCACATTCTTCTGCCAGATAATGATTTAGCAGCTACTCTTACTTCAGTGGTACTTCATTAGACACAATTCTCATTCATCTGAAAGCCTTACAAAAAAATCCACATTTTTAATTCTTTAAAAATTACTTTATTTTTAAAGAAATGAACAAATACAGGAAAAGAGAATAAAATCCCTAACAGAATTTACTTGCTGTTATTCAGTTCTTTAAAAAATTTCTTAAGAGACAGAAATGTCATATGCTTAGTTTCAGGACAAAGGCACCTTTTTAAATGAAGGGCTTAAAGAAAATCGATGAAGAAGTTTGCTTAATAGAAAGCGGGCTAACTAAGCTTTTGGTTGTAAAAATTATCTATATTACAAAACAAGAACATAATTAATGTTTAGTGAACTTTAGAACTAATATAAGGCTAGTCTTTAATAAAAAGTATCTTAAAAAAAAACAATTATGAGCAACTTCTGGAATTCACTTTGGGTAGCATGTCCAGGGGGTACATTGTTTTACTCTTTTTCTATGGTAGAGCCGATTTAACTTGGGAGTTAAGAAAACTTATGTAACTTCAGAATGTTTCCAGCTAGTGGTTTTATGTAGGACTAGTATTATGCCGTTAAAAACAAAAACAAAAACCTTATAGTCATACAATGTTAATTAACTCATTTAGCAATGTAGGTTGTTATTATTATGATTATTCTTTTGCTTGAAAAATGACCAAGCTATGTAGATCAGGAATCAAAATAATTCAGGTTCTTAGCAATGTTATAAAGTGTTCTTTTTAATAGTTTAGCAATTAATTAAAAGTCTCTTGCAGGTGATTCATTAATATTCATTTTTATATTTTGAGACTTAAATATATTTAAATTTTCCTGATCATTAAATGCTTTTAGCTGCATATTGTGTTTAAGTAAGAAAAAAAAATCTATTGTAAACGGGCTGAATTCATTTAAGAGAGTGTTTACATTTATATTTCTTTTTAATAAACAAAGTTGTTACATTCAATACATCGTAATTTTGCTAAAGTTGCAAGCATTTTGCTAAAATGTTTTATTTGGTAATGAAAACAATTTCATAAATATTAATAAATCTTCACTTTCTTTACTACTTTCTATCAATTTTTGATTCCTTTTAAAATACAAACATATTATTTATTTTTAATGGAATGAATAAATATATTTAGGATTCAAATTTCCTGTAATGAAACAGAGTTTAAAATCTTCAACAGGATAGTAAACTATTTACTTGGCTTCACTCTGTCTGTCTTCTATATGATTCGACAGAACTAAGTAGTGAAAACTAACCAAAACCAGAAATCAACTGAGAGAATATTCAAGAAAGAAAAAGGAAGAGTTGCAGGAAATGATATTTTCCCATCAGTGGATAGGCATGCATATATTAAAGACATAAAAGGCAGCAAGGGGAGAAACAAAAGCTGTATACTGGGGATTCTGCAAGTCTGAATTAACTAAATGGAAAAAAAATGAAATCATTCTGCTTAAACTTGTTCACTAATAAAAGGAGAATTGCTTTTGTTAAATATGCTTGGTGTGATTATCAAGCAAAATTTTTTTTTCTCCCAGACATCTATGAATAAAACATGCGTTTGAGCATTAGGTAAACAAACAATAAATGGATGAGTTCAGTTGCAACATAATAACATTTTATTTAGAAAACATATATAATCATATTTGTATTGGCAATCCAAATTTAATGACTTCTTTCAGTAAAATTAAAGTGCCTCACAAATAACATCTTATGCATAAGGATTGCTTATTCTTTGCCCAATTTTTCCTATTTTTTCAAAGAAACAGATTTTTAAGGTCTCTGCTGAACCATACATAAACCAGAGGAAGCACGATTTCTCAGAAAAATAAAATTTCTTTTGAGTCATCTTAATTTTATGTTACAGATCTTGTAAAAAAATTTTAAAATATATTTCTGGGACTGAGGGAGAAAATGTTCTCAAGGCTGCTATAGCTTGAGCTGATTTGAACAAGGCTCTGTATGCAGCTGAACCAGTCTTTGGCTTATTAGCCATTTCATTAACACGACATCTTCTGTAAACTATGAATGAGAATAAACCATTTACAATAAGGAAAGCAAACAACAGAATGAATTTCCTCTGTTGGTGTTTTATAAGACTGTTAAACAGAAAATGGAGGGAAGAACTCTCTTTAGACGATATCACTTAATTAAGTAAAGCATCCTAATCAGAGTCCCCTCCAATTGTAATGACTGTAGGGAGTCAAGTACATTTCTGTCTATATTAGAGTATCTAACTGCAATGATTTATTGATATTTATTTTAGAAGTACAACACAAAAGCAATAAAAGAGAAGAAGCAGGGAGAGAGGGAACATGCCATTGCTTACTGCAGGTACAATCAGAGCACTTCAGCAAAATTCCTGATTTTCTTGTGGGGGGGGGTTTACTTTCTAAAATCAGAGCACACCTTTAGATGAGAATGGTCCTTTCCTGCATTTGATTTTTCCAAATATTCACTGTGACGTTTCTTTGTCCATTGGGTGAATCATTGATTCACTTTCTTCACTGCAAGAATCACTGCAAATGAGAGGATGAGCACCTGCTGTTTTCTGCAGTGACATTACTAGATGCATTCTACACTGATTTGAGTCTTAAAGTACAGCTTCTTTGTATGGGAGAGAGATTTGAGGAACGAGAGTAAATATACTGTATAGGCAGACAGACATTGGCCGCCCTCCAAGCTGCACACAGCATAAACCTGTTTATCTGCCACATTTCACAAACCTCAAAAACATGTGAATAAATCAGGCGAGCAACTGGATAAGTGATTCACACTAGGGAATCCAACCAATATTCTGACGAGAGGGTACTATAATGCTAAGACATTGGGGCAAATAGACTTGTAGAAACTGCACATAATAAAATTGATTAGTGGTTCAAAGGAGAAAATATTCTACACCAAAATGAATCTGAAGAGGTATCCCAACTCTGTGAACTTCTGTTGGATATTTATGTCCAAGTTATCTGGAGAGTGGGTTCAAAAATATACTGTCACCCATATTATTCCAATAATTGGGGCCAATGTGCATTTGGACTTCAAGTTAGTTATCAAAATACTTTATTTCTGGATACCTGGATCTAAATATCGGAGGCTAGTGCCTTGAAAGCCCCTAATTACACCAACACATATATTTGAAATTAAATTACCGAACACGCTTTGAACCTATTCACTTTGTGAAAGCAAACTTTTCTTAGAAAGTTACATCCTTATAATTGAAGATGAATTGCTTGGTAATAAGTGAATTATGCAAGCAAAGGCATAATTATTGCTACATGACTACTTTTTCTCTTACTTTCTGCTATTTCTAACTCATCTGCTGATCTTTTTAATGGTTATTGTGCCTCAGCATTTAGTTGTAAAATGGAAGTTCTCAAAGGTTTGGGGGCTAACCTCAAAAGTATGCTTTGGTCCTGAAGATCCCTTAAGATTGTTTATGAATTTCATGTTTGGATTATTTCCCTAAACTAGACCTGGTTATAGTCACAGCAAGATGAATTATCCATTTGCTTGTTATGTCTATTAGCTTCCAGTAGAGACCTACCATCTTACTAGCAAGAAAATGTAGTTTTCTCTACATTTGCAAACACAAAATACTATTCCAGAGTGAAGAGGAATCAAATAAGGCATTCCATGACTTTGTTTCCTACACTGCAGAATAAAAAGGCAAATTGCTAAAACTTTTTGGCCCTGAAAAACCTTATTAGATTAGTAACCTAAGACATCATCATCTTAGCAACAGGAAGTCATGGAAAAGGTAGGTGGCCCGGAAATTTTGGCAGGTTCAAGATTCTTGGTTAAAGACTTGCCTCCAAAGAGCCTGTTTGAATCTATTGACAATTGTATCTACCAATTTTTTTTCCTTGACGTTTTCTCATCTTCTTGCTTCTTGTCTCAGGTTGTTTCTTCAGGATCAGGCACAGAGACTGACTGAATGGCTCCAATGATCAGGATTTGAAAACCTAATATCAGAATCTGCTGTTTTGTGTAAGTTGGCCCTAAGCAGTCTCTTCTTTAGCAATAGGACACTTACACAATATGGGGGCATGTTCTTCACTTCTCCCTGACCTTGTAAAATATGACACAAACTTGTGGGCAGTCAAGAGTGATATTAAAATTGTTGGCAATTTCGGGGTGCCTGGTGACTAGTTGATTGAGTGTCCTACTTTGGCTCAGGTCATGATGTCACAGTTTGTGGGTTCAAGCCCTGCATCAGGCTCTGTGCTGACAGCTCAGAGCCTGGAGCCTGCTTTGAATTCTGTGTCTCCCTCTGTCTCTGCACCTCTCCCACTCACACTCTGTCTCTTTTTCTCTCAAAAATAAATAAACATTTAAAAAAATTATTGGCAGTCTCATCAGTCTGAAGGCTAAACACATTGATTTTTATAATCCCAGAAAATTTTACCTAGTTTTCTAAATGTGTTGAATTTTTAATTTATGTCCACAAAGCTAAAGCTGGTTCTGTGAACCCCAATTAAAGTCAATCACAACCACAAACAACTCTTTGGAAGAGTTTCGTTTTCTTTTCTTTTCTCTTATTTTTTCTTTTCTTTTGTGGTTTTATGGTTTTATTAACACAAATACAACATGCACATAAGTTGTTTGTCTATTCATTTTCTTCACTGCACAGCCTGGCATTGGGATTGGTGACTCTGATGGCCAGCTCAGCCGCTCTTTCCACAATGGCTTTGCAGTTCTTGGAGGAGACATTGTGAGCCATCTGTGCACAGTAAGATATTATTGCACATCAGCAGCTCTTCAAGCTCCTTGATGTTGTGGACTAGGAACTTCTGGAAGCCACTGGGCAGCATGTGCTTTGCTTTCTTGTTGCTCCCATAACCAACGGTGGGCATCAGGATCTGGTCCGTGAATCTTCTGAGAACTCCATATTGTCAATGCCTCTAGGTTTCCACCAGTTGCACTTAATTTTGACTTATCTATGGTCTGTTTCCAGAAGAACTTCTTGGTCCTCTTTTTAACCATCTTGGGCTTCACAGGAGGTCTGAGGGCGGCCATGATCCCGAGTAGGAGACGGCTGCCACTTCCATGGGCAGGTCGAAGAAGGGCTGGAGGATTTTTAAAGTAGTGGCTTTTCTGAGTAAGAAATGATCACCAAATCTTGTGTAATCTGTACACCATAGGAACCTAAGAATTAATAGGTTTAATCATATTTTGTAATCAATATTTGTAATCATATTTGTAATCAATACAAACAGCATATAGAATTTTTAAAAAATTGTTTCTTGCTTCCTAGCCTCCCACAATCCCATTCTCTAGTAGTAGCCATTAATAATAATTTCTCGTATTTTTTAAAAAGTTCATCCATTTATTTTGAGAGAGAGAGAGGGAGAGGGGCAGAGAGAGAAAGAGTATCTCAAGCAGGCTCTGCACCACCAACGTTGGGCTTGAACCCACAAACTGTGAGACCATGGCCTGAGCTGAATTCAGGAGTCAGAAGCTTAACCGACTGATCCACCCAGGTACCCCAAGTTTCTCATATATTTTAAGAGGCTTTAAATTTTTTTCCCTTTCTTAATTAAGTAATCTCTACACTCAATGTGGGGCTTGAACTCACAACCCTGAGGTCAGGAATCACATGCTTTACAACTGAACCAGCCAGGCACCCCAATTAACAGACTTTTACATTCATATGCAAGCATGTGTTATTTTAAGTCACAAATAAATCATATAATATATCTACTCTTCTGAATTTGCTTTTATTTGATTAGCAGTGTTTTTGGCTATCATTCCATTCCCTACATAGGAGTCTATTTCATTCTTCTAGCAGCTGCACAGGATACCAAACAATATGCTATCATGGATATAACCATTCCCATATTGATGGACACTGAAGTTATTTTTTGTCTTTCTGTTTTTTCAAATAATACTTTAGCAAACATGTGCACATTTTTGTGTTTTTCTAAGTGTATTCATAGAATTAATTGCCTGAAGTGAAATTGCTATATAAAAACACACGTTCACAAGTTTTGAATGCTGTTGCCACCTTATTGGTACAACCAAAACATTGCACCAGTTTACTTTTCACTGAAAGTTTTTGAGAGGCAGGGATTTTGGAAACAGGCTTAGCTGAGTTCTGTGTGTTACGTATCTGCCTGCCATTCCATCTCTTCAAACCTGATTAAACACAGTTGAGGGGCAGCAGGGATGGTTAGCGATGACCTAGTGCAGAGAGAGTGCCCCTATGACTTAGGAGCTGGGAGAGCAGTGATGGCTGGGCAGGGACAGCACCGGGGCAGGGAGGGAAAGAGCTGGGAAGTATGGCTGCCCGTCAGTTTAGGAAAAGTCTGAGTTTTCACCAAGTCTCTTCGCTAGCAGCTTTCCAGACAAGTGAGGGGGCTGCAGAGCAGAATTAAGAGCCATTCACATAGACTGTCATAAAAATGGAAAAGAAGGTGAATTAGAACCATGTTACACACACACACACACACACACACACACACACACACACTTCTCTGTTCGGATTCCAGTCCAGGTGTGCATTCACCTTTACACCCTGTCTTGGTCCGGGTTGCTAGGGAAGGACTGTTCTCTGACATTCCTGGCTGATCTTCACCAGGCAGGAGTCCTCCAGGCTCCCTCTCTATTTTACCATTAAGCTTCTCTGCATGTGGATAACCCAGAAAACACACATGACATTGTCCTAGTTCCTGGATCTGAAGAGACATCCTCATCCTTGAAACTTCTACTCCTTATTCAATATTTTCATTTGGCCTGGCATTTTATAAGGCTCATTTTCATCCCTAAAATAGAAACTTAGAAGTGCCTCTTCATCTATACCCTAGATCTCAGCCTTTTAAATTGAGGGGTTACTTTAATGTTCTCAAGGTTATAGTTACACTAGGAAGTTTATTTTGTATTCAACATTAGCATGCTAGGTAGTATGGTAGGGGCTGTGGATGCAAAGATGAATGAGACACGGTTCTGCCTTCTAGAAGCTCATAAAATAATGAGGAGATAGCACAAACTAAAACACACACCACTCTTTGATAAATGTTAAAACAGAGGTATTTTTTTAAATTTTTAAATGTTTATTCATTTTTGAGAGAGAGACAGACAGAGTGTGACTGGGGGAAGGGCAGAGAGAGAGGGAGACACAGAATCCGAAGCAGGCTCCAGGGTCCGAGCTGTCAGCACAGAGCCTGATGCGGGGCTTGAACTCACAAACCATGAAATCATGACCTGAGCTGAAGTCAGATGCTCAACCAAGCCACGCAGGTGCCCCAAAACAGAGGTATTTAATCAAAATTATATGAAGTATCTGTATCCTGCAGATATACTTGTACACGTACAAAAGGACACACAAGCCAGAGTTGTTCGCTGCAGATTGTTTGTGATACTAAGAGTTAAAAAAACATCCTGAGCATCTATCAACAAGGGCACTATATGGTTTAATAAGTGCTGTCTATGTACTGATATAGAGTAGTCTTCAGGAGCTATATATATGCATGTGTATATATGTGTGTGTGTGTGTGTATACATATATACATTTAATATATATACATATATATTAAAGTTTATTTCTTTATTTATTTTGGGAGAAAAAAAGAGAGCAGCATAAGCAGGGGACGGGCAGAGACAGTGGAGAGAGAGAATCCCAAGCAGGCTCCATGCAGTGAGTGCAGAGCCCAATTCAGGGCTCAATTTTGTGAACTGTGAGATCATGATCTAAGCCGAAGTTGGACGCTTAACCTACTGAGCCACCCAGGTGCCCCTGGGATATATTTTTATATGAAAAAAGCAAGCTGCAGAACATGTATGTTGCCTCCCATATAAGAAATGTAGAAAAATAAGAATATGTATTAATGTTTGCTTGTATATGCATAAAAAGACCCCTTAAGTGGAAGACCCCTTAAGAAACCAATGCGGAGTGCCTGGGTGGCGCAGTTGGTTAAGAGTCCCACCCTTGATATCGGCTCAGGGTTGTGAAACCGAGCCCTGCATCAGGCTCAGTGCTGAGCATGGAGGTTGCTTGGGATTCTCTCACTCCTTCTCTTTCTGCCTCTCCCCTGCTCTCTCTCTCTCTCTCTCAAAATAAATAAACTTAAAAAAAAATGAAAGCAATGCAAGTGCTAATCTATAGCGTGGGAGTGGGCATCAGGAATTACTGAGTGGATGGGAAAAGGAGGCAAAACAGATTCTCAGTGTATACCTTTTTATATCATTTTAAGTTTTTAACCATGTGAATGTATTATTTAAAATTACATTAAATAAATTTAAGTTATAAAATAAAATTCCCCCTCTCAGAGCTTTGAATTCCCTGAGGTCTTTGCAAATGCTTAGCTATGTTTACTTGGGATAAAGAACATTACAGCGGACTGGGCAGGGAGGCTCTGAACACGAGAAAGAAGCCTTTTTAGAGACCACTGGATTTTTCTTACTACATTCTTAGACCCACTCTTCCATGAAAATGATTTGGAGCAGAATGAGGAAGAAGAATACCTTTCTCTACAAAGTTTTCAGAGATGGGATATCTTACAAACAGTATATCTGTCTGACACAGGAACAGTTTTAGAAGTAGATTTCATTCTTTAAATTTCCTGCAGATAAGGCTGTTTAGAGTGGCCCCCTCTGGTTTCTCATGATAGTTTTGTAGGAAAGACATGATTTGCCCATACCTTCAGTTGATCTGCTTAAGTCATAAAATGGAACAATGTGAAAATTTTCTTCTTTAAGCTTTAAATAATGGCCTCATGCTGAGTTACAAATAAGAGAGATTGGCTGCCTTGCCACAGAAATGCTACTTTTCTTTGACAAGGATGTGGCTCTGTAAATTTTTCAGAACACCACATTCAGGTGAGTTGGAGAAAGTGGGATAGAATTAGTTTTGAGAATTCTCTGGTCATTTCCATGAACTGAGATTATGCAGTTATGAAATAAGGAGGTAGAGAATAAATAACAAGAAAAACAATGTTGATGATGATTTCATGAGTATAAGAGACAGTGTTAGAAGTTTGTTGAAGAGTGATAGAATCATCACACAAGCCACACTGGGCCAGAAAAGGCCACGGGCGTTGAGGAGGGATTTTACTCCCCAATATATCTCAGCACCGATTCTCCTCGCCACTATTACCGCTACTATTACTGTCCTTGCCTTTTCAGTTCATTTTAGCCATTTTTGCCCATAAGACTACACCCAAGTGGTAAGCTCTGGTTACCTGGGAAGCTAGTGATAAGTGTGTGGAAACATGGAGGTGGGTGCCCATGAAGGCCAGTGACTCACCACCTTCCATTCACCAGTTTCTGTCATTGCCTCCTCCCTCCCCCCTCCCCCCCCAAATATCATTTGCTCTTTCAGCTGGCTTCAAATCACTCCTGTGGAAAGGGTCTGAAAAATTTAGCTTTCGATTTAGAACACATGAGCATGTTAAGGAAGCTATTGCCAGCAATCAGAGCCACTTGTGACATCACATCAATAAAAGGCATTCAGGTGAGAGACAATAATGACTATAGGTATTTAGCCCAAATGTATGTGAGTTTTAACTCTTTAAATGCATTTCCTTTAGCAGCTACTTGAAATACTTTATCAGTGAAAGTCTTGACTCAGCAAACATACGTGTAAGAACGTGGGTAAGTAGACTTATACACCTTAACAAAACGATGGCTTTATTTGTATTCCCTTTGTAATTAAAATTTTAAAAAAATATTTATTTATTTTTGAGGGGGGCCGCAGAGAGAGACGAAGACACAGAATCCAAAGCAGGCTCCAGACTCTGAGCTGTCAGCACAGAGCCCGACATGGTGCTCAAACCCACAAACTGAGAGATCATAACCTGAGCCAAAGTAGGATGCCCAACTGACTGAGCCACCCAGGTGCCCCACTCCCTTTGTAATTTTAACTAAATATTGCAGTAAGTGGTTCTGGTTTTAAATACTAAGTATATAGGCATTTATTACATACAATATGAAAATACTTCAGGGGTCTTATGATTAATGCCATAGTATTTAGGCACAGTTTATAGAGACTTTCAAAGACAAAAGGCCCAAGCAGATGATGAAACACATGAAAAAGATATATGTGTACAACCTGGGACTCAATCCAGACTTGCTCATATCATCCCAGGTCCAGCTCCTGGCTTATCAGGAATGTTCCCAAGCAAATATTCTCTGCACCTGGCCCAAGGTTGCCCTGTGGATTGATCTCTATGGTAGGGTTGACAGAGAAAATACAGCATGCCCAGCTAATTTTAATTTCAGGTAAGTAAATAATAACTTACAGCCTAAATATGTGTCAAATATTGTGTACAACATACATAAGGCAGACATATGCCCTAACTCCTATGTGCTTATGAGGCAAGATACCTCGCAGGTTTGAAACCCTCAAATCCAGAATTTCAATCTAGCCTAATAGTTTGATTCTCCTTTTGGATACTGCCTCACCCTCTATTGTTTAGGCTTGCTTTCTCTAAATGGACCATTTTATTCATAGTGCATATTTTCAAATATTTTAAACACTAGTAACTGGAGAGAGACATTAGCTACTTTGGAACAATTATAATAGAGTTTTAGAGAAAATTATAAAACTGACTTTATTCCCCACCTCCAGCCCCCACCCCACCAATTTTGATTTTTCAAAGGCATGTCTTTAGGATTTGATGCTAGATTTAAAAGGGTGGACAGATGTGGAATAAGATAGAAGGGCTCCTTTCAGACTAAGTTTGTACCCCTGGCTTATTCTCTTGGAGTTGTGATAAAGATAGCTACTCAAAGATTTCATTTGCAATTTTTGGACTCAAGTCAAACGCTACCACTACTAAAATCCAGCAACGAAGGAAATGGAATAGCAGCGTGGTAGAATAAATAAAAAATGTAGAGCTGGCAGATTTGGGATTGAAGCCTGGCTCTGGACCCAACTAGCTGAAAGATCCCAGGAAAGTCCTTCAGTTTCCAGAAACCTCAGTTTACCCCCCAATAACATGGGGATCATAGGGCAACTATTAAGAGAGATACTGTGGATAGGAATGATTTGGAAACTTTAAGCCCAGTCTAGATGTTTGCAGTGGTGATGATGATGATGATGATAAAAATGGTGGCCAAAAGATGTAAAGAGGCATTAGAGAAAGTCAGTTATTAAAGAGATACTTTAATTCAGATTCTAAAATGCTTACTTCCTACTCAGTTCACAATAATTATATGCATAAGAGTATTGTTCTTATACAGGTTGGAAAAAGGAAAAACACCCAATAACACCAAAGTCAGTCCAATTCCATATACTTTTGGAAGAAAGCTTACTAAAAGATTTTGAGTCAAAAAATGAGATGTTTAGGGTAGAAATATTTTGTTTATTTAAGATCACATCAAAAAATGGGTAACAGAGGGGCGCCTGGGTGGCGCAGTTGGTTAAGCCTCCGACTTCAGCCAGGTCACGATCTCGCGGTCCGTGAGTTCGAGCCCCGCGTCAGGCTCTGGGCTGATGGCTCAGAGCCTGGAGCCTATTTCCGATTCTGTGTCTCCGTCTCTCTCTGCCCCTCCCCCGTTCATGCTCTGTCTCTCTCTGTCCCAAAAATAAATAAACGTTGAAAAAAAAAATTTAAAAAAAAAAAAAAAATGGGTAACAGAAAGGCACACTGAGAAACACTTGTTTAAAGCCTTTTACTTTTATTTTGGGTCAACACTCATTCAACAACCAGCCTATTTATTTTGTAAGAGCCTCAGAAATATTTATTATTATTATTATTATTATTATTATCTAACATAACAGCTGGGAGTGTTCAATACACAGAGAAGGCTTTCATGAGGTACCAAGTATAACCATTTGCCCAGTGGTAAAGCAGAGGGAGCAAAAGAAGAGATTTGACCAGAGGTCCTCTCCTTCCCTTTAGCACTTCCACTCCTCACTCAAAGAGAATGCTGAAGGCTACAGGAGGACTAAGCCATGAGGGCACTGGATGTCAACTCTGACTGAAGAGTATTCATCCTTGTTTAACTTTATCTCACTTTTATTTATTTTTTTTTAAAATTTATTTGTTTATTTATTTATTTATTAAGTTTATTAAGTTTATTAAATTTATCTGCACTGTGTGCAAGCGGAGGAGGGACAGAGAGAATCCCAAGCAGGCTCTGTGCTGTCAGTACAGAGCTCGATGTGGGGCTCGAATCCACAAACTGTGAGATCATGACCTGTGCTGAAATCAAAAGTTGGCCGCTCAGTGGACTGAGCCACCCAGACACCCCTACAGAAATTTAGAATACTCATTTGGGTTGCCCTATGTCCCCACATGTGCAATTAAACCATGAGGGATCAGAATTTATCCTACTTCGTCTGAACCCAGCAGAGAAGCCCTTTCTGGTGTTCTGCTCTGAGGGATTTCTTAACAAGTACGTTTCAACCAAGGCTTAAAGTGGTATAGTAAGCATAAGCCCACTAATGTTATTCTATAATGACAGGACAGGATAGAAATTAAGCCACTAGATTTAAAAATTACACTTCTCATACTTTCTTTATCTCCCTTTATAGAACTCCCTAAATTTCTGAACAAAAGACAACACTTTCCTGCAGAGATTCAGAATATAAATGAGTGCTAAGTCTTTGACATCAAGCGTTCACCAAATCCTGAGCTCCATTTCCTACAGAGTCTCAAAGTGTTTTTTTGTCACTTACTTCCACACTTGGTCTTGAGTCTAAGTGAGATGGAGTCCCAGCTCTAGGCTAAAAATGTCCCCACCTCTAGAATTCAGAATCATCTAACCTTGCCTGAGACAAAGAGGGGCGGAGAGTCAAGTGGAAAAAGCACAGCTCAGTTACAAGCCGTAGTGTTGGAGCAGAGTAGTGACTCAAGTACCTCAGGGTCAGTCACATTGGCCCCAGGCCCAGATTTCCATGGACTCATTTCTGGGTCCTGGAAGAGAGAGAGGACTGTGAATAGAAACTAGAAGACCCATTTTTACCCAAACCTCTTGAGACTTTGAAGAGCTAGCCAATATTACTTTGGTAACATCTGATGCAGAGAGAAAATGGAAAGGTATTCTCCATTGTGCCACAGACCTCTGAGCAGCATTGGCCCATCTGGTGCTCTAGGGGTTTGAGGTGGCACCCAGCATAAGTGCAGTGGTGGTGCCCAGAAGAGGGGTGGATGCCCTGGTGATAATGCAGAGGGCAGTGGTTCCCAGAGAGGCACAGGCATGGGGAAGCCCTGAAAAGCAGTGGGACCTAGCAGGGAGACAGCAGCATTAAGTTTAGAGTAGACATGGTTGTACCTGCAAAATGCAGTGGTACCTAACAGCATAAAAGCATAAAAATGGCATCTTCCACAGTAACTATAACCAAGCATAAGACACAATCCAAGGTTGTGTGCGTGCGTGAGCGCACGTGTGCACGCGTGTGTGTAAGAGGGCAAACTCTAGAGCGGGCTCCATTTCAGCTATCATACCTATTTCCTCTTCTCTAAAACCAGTCCCATAGGTTGTTACTAAAATAATAAAATGATGGTCTTTCCTGGCATTTGACTAAGCTACTCATAGACTCAAAGTCTTCCTCAAAGCCTATAGAACTTGGATTGGATTCAGGCATCGCCACTTCTCACTCCAGAATTTCTGGGCTAATAGTACTATTTACCTTGTATGGTTGTTAGGAGGATTACAGTGTAGTACTTGAAAAAGGCTTAGAACAGCACTGGGTACATGTTAACCCTCCTCAGTGTGAAGTCTAGTATGAATGCTGTCTAAATTTGCCTCCCAGACAGGCCCCATTTGCGACCTAGTGCGTGGTGAGAGAGACTTATGCTTAACTTGTGACTCATAATTTACTAGCTGTAAGTCCTTAGACAAATTAATTGACTTCTTGGTAATGTGAAGTAATCCCACAAATATGAAGCACATTGTATGCCAGACATTTTACCAGGTGCTGTAGACCCACAGACAGACAGGCACCTTGAACACCACCTTGCTGCAAAGCACTCAGTGCCTGGGGGTGGGAGGCAGGCAACTAAATACACAAAAATAATAGAGCTGTAAGGATAGCACACTTATCCGGCTTGAGTTAGATCAATAGTTAATAGATTAATCAAACAAGTCAATAAAGTGGAGAATCATTAAAAAAATGTTATCTACATGCTTTAATTGTTCTATTTCAACATAAACAGTTTAGAGGTTGCCAGGGAACCGGGAAGGGGAGAATGAGGAATGATTACTTAAGGAGTGTTTTTCTGGGGTGATGAGAAAGTTTTGAAACTAGAGAGACTTGATGGTTGCACAACATTGTGAATGCACTAAATGCCACTGAATTGTACACTTCAAGATGGTTAATTGCATGTTATGTGAATATCACCTCAATAAAATATTATATAAATGTACATTATTTTACCAATCTTTCAATGTATGGCTAAGGACTCTTCTTGAGGTACGTGCCTAGAACTGAAGCCCCAGGTCATCTTTCTGGCATAAACCACACCCAGAAAATATATATTATATATTATTTCCAGTTTTAATTTCTTTAAACTGGGCATCATCTTCTTCATCTTAAAAATATTAACCACCTAATTGCTTATAGTGTTACACACTATTTGTGGAGAACTACATAGATTTGATCACTGCATTTTAAAAGTTTACAGTCCAAGAAAGACTGGTGCAGGCATGCATGCTTAAGATTCACCAGACATACTGTACCAGTACATTTCCGAGAGCAGCCTGCTTGGTTCTGTGACTTCCTCCCCGCTTTCCCTCTTGACCCTTATTACCTTCCTGGCCCCATTACCATATTACCTTCCTGGCCCCCAGCACTGCCTCAGGTCCTCGACCACCCCCCATTGAATACCCTGCCCTTGATGAGTGGGGGTGGTGGGTGGCACTGGTTTGAAGAGCTTACCAGATCTCCCAGAGCCAGCCAGCCTGGAGTTGTGTTTGCAAACACAGGCCCTGACTGTGGCTGTCAGACCTCCCAGACACTATCTGCTGCCCATCTGTCACCACCATCTTCAGGTGCCATGTTCATCTGGCTGGGCTGCCTACTACCACCCTCCACTGCAGCTGTCCCCAGTACCTGCCTCCCTGACACCACAAGAAAGCACATCTAGACTCCAGGAACAAATGATCCTTATCTGCCTCATTCCCACTGAAGATACATTACTCGCAACAGCATATATTTAGTGAGTGCTCACTGTCATTCATTTAATTGTTGGCTCTTCCATTCCTGGCCATGACAAGGGATATGCTATAACCTACTCCTGAAAAGATTCGATGACACGTGTGGACAAATGTATTAGCACATTATCACTGGCATCAAAACTAATGCCCCCTGTGGACCCAGAACAGGCCTACAGGAGAGGAAAAAGCAGAAAACCTACCTGCCTCACTGCTTCTGTGCCAAGTCCAGGAATGGTGTTTGCCTTGCTACATCTGTAAGCCAGCAACAAAGGAGGAGGCCATTAGAGGTCAAGGTCTTGTCTTAAGAATATTCATTAAAATAAAGGCACTGACTTCATTCTTAGGCAGATTCTCATCCTGTGGAGTATCTAGTCCTTTTGACTAATATTTTTGTTCTTCTTGAGTCTGATCTGGATCTGTTCTAATGTGTTTCAGCTATGAGGGTAGTGGAAGTAAATTAAAAAGAAATTTAAATAGCTTCCCATCCCCTAAATTGGTTTCATACTAATATGACCCTAAATATGAAAGTTTTTGATGATCTGGCTACTGCAGTCATCCGTATGAACTCTCTTACTGCTGACTGAGAGTTAATTATCATCAAATACCCATCCACTGAGGGTCAGTTACAAGTTGGGACAACTGTGGTGAATAATACAAATGTGGAGTGCCTGGGTGGCTCAGTCGGTTGGGCGGCCAACTTTGGCTCAGGTCATGATCTCGCTGTCTGTGAGTTTGAGCCCTGTGTCGGGCTCTGTGCTGACAGCTCAGAGCCTGGAAGCTGCTTCTGATTCTGTGTCTCCCTCTCTCTCTACCCCTTCCCTGCTTGCTCTCTTTCTCTCTCTCTCTCTCTCTCTCTCTCTCTCAAAAATAATAAAAAACATTAAAAAATTAATAATACAAATGCAATTTATTTTACTGTTTACTCTCTCATGTCAGAGTGATCAGCTAGTAAAACAAAAATTATAGATAAGTACTTAAAAAAAATTTTGTTTGTAATGTTTCTGTCCCATCCATATGAAATTTAAACTTTTTTCAAATGTAATTTACTAATAATATACTCTGTGCCTGAATCACATAATTACGTCCTCTGCCCACTTACCCATAAATATGTTTGAATTGGTAATGTTCATAAATATGTTTGCATAAATTTTCATATGGTTGAAGATGATAACAGTTTCCCATTTGTGGTGAATATTCTTTTGTTTTTATTGTTACTTTGTTGTTTAGAAGTTTAAAATTTTTTGCAACTACATTTGACCATTTTATTTCACTTCTCATTTCTTTTCTTGCTTCAATTATAAGAAGGTTATCACCTTAAAGTTAATTAAGGGACTAAAACCCCTAATTTTCCCTGAGGATTCCATTCCCCACCATCCTTGAGATCTTACACTGACATTCTCTGGGCCTGGGAGTCCATGTCCCATAACTCTTCAATATATTATTTTCACAAAGGTTGAACACTTGTGTTATGACTTTATTTTTTAAATTTAATTTAATTAAAAATTTTAAACTGAATTTTATTTTTTTTTTAATTCTCAAGTTAGTTAACATACAGTGTAGTCTTGGCTTCAGGAGTAGAACCCAGTGATTCAGCTCTTATATATGACACCCAGTGCTCGTCCCGAAAAGTGCCCTCCTTAATGCCTGTCACCCATTTAACCCATCTCCTACCCCCACCAACTCTCAGTTTGTTCTTTGTATTTAAGAGTTCTTTATGGTTTGCCTTCCTCTCTGTTTTTATTTTATTTTTCTTATGACTTTAACAGAGCAGTTACCTACAGAGTCCATTGTTCACCTGTTTATCCTGGATTTAGAACTATCTATGTTTGCTGATGTCTGAGAGGCTATGGCTTACTCCATTTATACCCAGGTTGGTATACACATTCACTCATTTCTTCATTCATTTACACATTTATTTATTCATTCACTTTGGTATTTGTGGCATACAGATTCATATGTAGCCCTCAGTGAGCCCTGCTTTCTGGTGTTTACCCATGTGTGTGGGCAGGACATATGACTTGCTTCTAACCAACAGAATATAGTAAAGGTGACGAAATGTCCCCTCTGTGATTGATTACATAATAAAGACTCTGTCTTGTTGGAAGACTCAATCTAGAGAGTGTCCTTGCTGGCTTGATGAGATAAGCGGCCATGTTGGGGAAAACCCCATGGTGAGAAACTGTGGACAGTTTCCAGACAACAGCCAGGAAGAAGCTGGGATCCTTGATCTTAGAGCTGCCAGGAAATGAATTCTGCCAAGAATGTGAGTGAACTTGGAAGGTATTTCTTCCCCAGTTGAGCCTCCAGATGGGAACACCGTCCAGATGATACCTTGCTTGCAGTCTTGTGAGACTGTAAGTAGAGGGACCATCTAAGCCATGCCTTCACCTGTAGAAACTGTGAAATGATAAATGGCTATTGTTTTTAGCTACTAAGTATGTGTTAATTTGTTGTGCAGCTATAGAAAATGAATACACTGTGCTGTGCTAACTACCATATAGGCCTTCTCTCAGTACCTGAAGTAGCCTCATGAGCCTGACACTAATATTATTCCCATTTTACAGATGAAGAAACTGAGCCTCAGGAACTGAACTGCAGAATGTCCTGCTCTCAACCACTGAACTATCATGCTATGTTTCATTTTTAATGTATTTCATTATTTCACAAATTCAAGTTTATCACGGTTTAAAACTTATCTCCTGAACATGCCAACTGTATTTACAAAAAGCCCTACTAGGCACACCTAGTACACAAAATAAATGTTTTTATAAATGCAACATTACAAGGAACTTTTCTTTTGTGCTCATTTTTACCATGTATCTCACAGAAATAATATTAGATTCATGAATAGAAAAGTTTCTATTTTCTGTTAAAGTAGTGATAGACTGTATCACTAAAATAGTGATAGACTGTAAACTATTTAGAAGGGAGAATAATTATGGCTGATAGAAGCCCCAGATTCATGGGAATTGATTTGGAGTTAAAACAGCCAAGTAAACATCCATTAGAATGTGCTGGATCTTACTGCAGGACAAAAACGTTTCATCTTGGGTCCTAACTTTCCCATTTATGTTCAGGTATAGGGAAACATTAGGAAGTGGGGAAATTGAGAAATACTTAAAAGAAAAACAACTAACAACTAAAGTCCTATTTGGATCAGTGCTCTGAGAATCTGAGATAGGATTATGACCCCACTACTGTGTCTTCTAATGACAGCTCTTTCTATTCTGCGTTTATCAGATGTTAATTATTCAAACTGCATGATTGATAATTTTGGAGTCAGAGATTCACCTGCAATATTTGGAATACTGGTGGAGGCCTACATCAACACAGAATTTATAAAGCAGCTGGTGCTAGTCAAAGCTAATGATGGAATTTCAGTTTAATAAAAAGACCCCCAACTGAGCACACCATCTTGAAAAAAGTATACTTATCGAACGGCTTTCAATCAGTTCAAGAGAGACACCTTAATTGGGAAGAGGAAAATTTGCAGAGCAGTTTGTCATTGTGCCAATTCTAGATCAATAACTGCATGTCTGCTCTTTGGGAGACATAGCTTTTGCTTTATATTGAGTAACCACATTGACTTCCTCTCCACTTGGGTACACTCTGTTTCATTTGATAATGTTAAAGGATATCTTTTTTTAATTCACCTCTGTGTCTTCATAATAAACATGAGCAAATGTAGACTTGTGATTATGAAGGTCAACATTTTAAATTTTTAAAATAAATTTTATATTTTTGCCACAAGAAGGCAATGCTTATAGAATTTTGATATTTTCAAAATTGTTTTATTGGAAAAAATCACATGGGTAGAATTAAATTATGGTGGTTTAAGTAAAAGAAGAATATGATGAGCAATGATGATTTGGATTCATATAAAATTATTCTGGAGAATACTGTACAGAATCATCTACTAATTAGAAACAAAAATAGGGACACCTGGGTGACTCAGTCAGGCATCCAATTCTTGATTTTGGCTCAGGTCATGATCTCACAGTTTGTGAGCCCCACATTGGGCTTCCCACTGACAGCACAGAACCTGCTTGGTATTCTCTCTCTCCCCTCCTCTGCTTGTGCTCTTCCTCCCTTTCTCTCTCTCAAAATAAACTTTTAAAAAAGAAACAAAAATAAAATGGGTTTACCTTTGGAAGAAAAGATTTGGAACACTAAAGAATGTAACTCAGTCATCAAGTCTTAGTTTCCTTATTTGTTAAAAGGAGATACTCATTCAAACTGATGGCTTTCAAATTGGTCTAGGTGGTACATTAGAGGGCATTATGGAGCAGGCAGGGCAGGAGGGGGCAGAGAAGGTGATGGCCCAATGTGAAGATCAAGGCAAAGCTTGAGAAGGGAGGGCTCTAGTTCCCTTTTTCACTTAAACCAAGGAAAATCTTTGTTTTCCTTCCTTTTCTTTCTCTTCCTTCCTTCCTTCTTTCTTTCCTTCCTTCTCTCCTCCCTCCCTCTTTTTCCCTTCCTTCTTCTTTTTTTCTCTCTCTCCCTCTCCCTCTTCTGCTTCCTTCCTTCTTTTCCTCCCTCCTTCCAAAGTTTATACATATTTATATCAATATAAATTAACATACAGAAATAGCAAGTTTCTGTATAATAGTTCTTTTTGAAAAATAGGGTTCTACTGATAAAATATAACTTGAAAACCATTGAGTTAGACAATTCTAAGTCCTCTTCCTTCTGTGAATTTCTTCCTTCTAATAATTCTTCAATTACTTCTGGGATTTCAAGATCCAGAAATGAAACAGCAAGGGAGATTGAAGATATTTTAGAAGACACAACAGATACCTATTTTGCACAAACTATAATTCTACTAAAAGCTATGGGTGAAGTGGCATCTTACAGACCCCTACAGAGATATGGGATTATGACTAACAGGTCTAAGTTTTTTTTATTTTTATTTTTTTGAGTTAACTACATAGAACAGGGCTGTGGTCTTTTAAGCATTTAATCTACTAGATGATGTTCAAGTAGAGTGACAGAATTATGGCCTAATTAAAAAAAAAAAACAACAAAAGTTTCTTGCATTTAGAGAATCATATACCGTAAGAGTCAGTGGGAGACTCTGAGATCATTTCTCTCATTTTATACATTCACTTAACCATTAAATTAATACCTTTTTTATTGAATTTGAGTGTGTGTCGGCCAGTGTGTTAGGTGTTGAGGTTATAGTATATTGTCCCTGTCCGTAGAGGAATTATGTTTTAGTGGAGGAAACAGCAATGAAACCCACAATCATACACATAAGAATATAATTACATATTTTTATGAGCATTATTAAGTAGAAGAGCAGGATCCTCTGAGATCCTTAGAGAGTACAGGACAACACTAGACTGTAGAGAGTGACAGTGACTTGCACTGAGCTGAGCACTGCAGAGCTGGCACTAGACCCAATCTCTTGTTCTCTGTCTCACCGGCTTGACTGAGAAAGTTTAGGTTAGGTGATGGAAATCCAAAATCCATGAGCTCCTTTCCTGGCTTCTCTATTACTCTGAATTGTTGCGCAGCCTTGAGAGACACCTGATTATCTGCACTAAGGATGGAATTGTCTTCTTTGGTGAAGATGTCTCTGCTTATAGTGTGGTTGACTAGAGGCTGAAAAGGATTTGCAGAGGTAACAAAGTCCATGATTAAAGAAAAGAAATTACTTAGTATCTATAGAAAGACTACTAATTATTAAAACTTCCAGGCTGCATCCAAGTTCAACAGCTTTTTGGAGTCTGCTTTGTTGTGAAATGAGTGGTTTTGTTCCTATCGAAGGTCCATCAAAATGGACACCAATTTCCATTACAAACTTAAAAAAAAAGTTTTTGTTTCTTTTCGCTTTAAGTTTTAATTTAAATTCTAGTTAGTTAACATCAGTTAATATCAGTGTAATATCAGTTAAAGATTTTATTATTTTATTAAAAAATTTTTTAATGTTTATTTATTTTTAAGAGACAGACAGAGCCTAAGCAGGAGAGGGGCAGAGAGAGAGGGAGACACAGAATCTGAAGCAGGCTCCAGGCTCTGAGCTGTCAGCACAGAGCCCAATGAGGGGCTTGAACCCATGGACCGCGAGATCATGACCTGAGCTGAAGTCGGACACTTAACCAACTGAGCTACCCAGACGCCCCTAAAGATTTTATTTTTAAGTAATCTCTACACCCAACATAGGGCTCGAGGCCATGACCCTGAAATATATGAGAATTGAAGTCGTTTATAATGTTCAATGGGACAAGTGATTGACTTCTGTCAATCTAAAGCCTATGTCATAGTCAAGTACAACTAGTTTGAGATGTTTTGTTTGTTTTTATATATTTTTATTATATTCAGCAATTATTCGCACATATACACTATATATAAATCTTTGCATTAATGAATAAGTGGGATTATAGCATACATGTTGGGGTTTTTGGGTGCAAACTACTTTTTTTTTCCTTTTGTAAACCTCTTCCCTCCTCTTCTGTTTTCCTGCCATCCCCAACCCCACCACAACCCATGCTATCAAACTAGCTTGTATCTTTGTACATTTTTTATCCATGCTTATATAATCCCATGCAAAAATATGTATGTATGTAGAAGGTATATGTATTCCCATACATGGGTTTTGGGGGCCCTATTTTAGAAATCATAGTAAATACCCTTTCAGATCATATTATATACCCTTTGCCCTACATTTGTCTTTCTCGCTAGGAAATACATCAGGAGAAAGTCTCCAAGTCAACTGGCATAGTTCCACTTCATTTTCTACTACTTCTGTGGTGTAGATGTACCACGGATTGTTTCATTTGCAGTTTTCTGCTGTACTGAACAATGCTGGGATTAACTCCCTGGGTCATTTGTCCTTGGGTCCTGGGGCTCTTACTTTGATAGGATAGCTTTCTAGAAACGAGAATTCTGAGCCAAAGGGTGTGGCTATTTAATTTTAATAAATGCTGCCAGGTTGTTTTCCAAAAAACATTCTAACAATTCTCCTTTCCACCAGGAATGACAGCGTCATTTGTCCCTGCATCCATACCAAAATGGATATTACTCTTTTTTATTTTTGCCAGACTAATGGGCTTAAGCTCGTTACTTTATTTTCCATTTCCCTAACTACTAGTAATTTAAATCTTTTCATGAATTTGTAGGTTATCTGATTTTGTTCCTCTGCAAGTTGGCTATTTTCTTTTTATTTTGGGCTGTACATTGGAAGAACTCATTGCATAACGATCTTATATCTTTCATTTGTGTCAAAACTTTTTCTAAATTTCTCATTTGCCTATTTTTGTTCTCATTTGAAATACATATTTTAATATACCTGAAAGTGCCTATCTTCTCTCTTACAGCTTCTAGGTTTATTGTCTTAGTTATGAACAATGTCCCCAAACATGTACATTCTTACAACATTTTTATTGTTAGGTTTTATTTTAATTTTTTTAATGTTTATTTTTGAGAAAGAGAGAGAGTAACAGAGCGTGAGCGGGGGAGAGGCAGAGAGAGAGGGAGACACAGAATCCTAAGCAGGTTCCGATCCCATGAACCCCGAGATCATGACCTGAACTGAAGTCCAGAGCTCAAGTGACTGAGCCATCCGGGTGCCCCTATTTGTATGCTTAAGATTTTAACCCATCTAAAGTCATTTCTGTAAGGGGGTTCAACTTAATTTTTCTCTACAATTTAAAAATAATCCACCCTTTTGCACTGAACTGGTCTATCACCTTCATCATATATTAAATTCTCATATATTTCAGGATCTATTTCTGGATTCTGTATCCTTTCTACTGATTTATCTATTCTTATGCAAATATCTGATTTGGTTTTAGTACCTTTATGAGATTGTTTGATATTTGATTATGGATGTTATGCCTAACTATTCTTCTTTTCTTTCTATTTAAAATATGATTGGATTGGGGTGCATGGGTGGCTTAGTTGGTTGAGTGTCCGACTCTTGATTTCAGCTCTGGTCGTGATCCCAGGGTTGTGAGATGGAGCCCGGCTAAGATTTTCTCTCCCCTTGTGCCCCTATCCCCTGCGTGTTCTCTCTTTCTAAACTAAAAAATATAATATACAATTGGGTTATCTTTTGCACTGTTGGTGGATAAGCAAACTGGTGCAGCCACTCTGGAAAACAGTATGGAGGTTCCTCAAAAAGTTAAAAATAGAACTACCCTATGACCCAGCAATTGTACTACTAGATTTTTTTTTAAAATTTTTTTTCAACGTTTTTTATTTATTTTTGGGACAGAGAGAGACAGAGCATGAACGGGGGAGGGGCAGAGAGAGAGGGAGACACAGAATCGGAAACAGGCTCCAGGCTCTGAGCCATCAGCCCAGAGCCTGACACGGGGCTCGAACTCATGGACCGCGAGATTGTGACCTGGCTGAAGTCGGACGCTTAACCGACTGCGCCACCCAGGCGCCCCAAGTACTACTAGATTTTTACCCAAAGAATACAAAAACACTAATTCAAAAAGATATATGCATCCCTATGTTTATTGCATCATTATTTACAATAGCCAAATTATGGAAGCAGCCCAAGTGTCCATTGATAGATGAATGGATAAAGATGTGGTGTATATATACAAAGGAATATTACTTAGTCATAAAAAAGAATTACATCTCGTCATTTGCAACAACATGGATGGAGCTAGAGAGTATAATGCTAAGTGAAATAAGTCAGTCAGACAAAGACAATACCATATGATTTCACTCATATGTGGAATTTAAGAAACAAAACAAACGAGCAAAGGAAATAAAAAAGAGTAAGAGAAAGGCAAACCAAGAAACAGATTCTTCACTATAGAAAACAAACAGATGGTTACCAGAGGGGAGGTGGGCAGGGGCATGGGCAAAATAGGTGGAAGGGAATAAGAATACACTTGTCATGATGAGCACTGAGTGATGTGTGGAACTGTTGATCACTATATTTTACACCTGAAACTAATGTAACACTATGTTAACTGTACTGGAATTAAAATTTAAAAAGGAGAAAAAAATACGATCAGGTTATATTTTCAGGCATTTGTCCCTTTAAGTAAACTTTAAGGCCAATAAGTGTAAGCAAAAGCTGTGTCTCCTGGACAGAAGGTTTAGGAGCCAGAATAATGTGCTTCATCTTCTTCCCTATCTTGGTGATGGCAGAAGCATGGATGAGATGGAATCTTCTTTTTGCCTGGGTTCCTAAGTGACAACGATGAGCAGAGCCACCCTCATGATCCATGTTGGACATGTAGAATCAGTGAGAAATAAACTTTGGTTATGTTAAATCACAGAGCTGTGGGGTTGTTATTGCCTATCACCTACCTCATTCCAACTGATGGGATTGTTGCGAGGCTTGGGTCAGATAATACATGGAAAAACACATGTTCTAAAGCAACTTGGAACCAAGTTACAGATCAGTAAATGTTAGGCAATATAACTAAAATTACTAGCAAATAGCAACGATAATGAAGCCACTCTCAAGTCTAGAGACACGGCTTTCTGGCCATATTTTTTTTTTTTTAATTTTTTTAAATGTTTATTTATTTGAGAGGAGGGGGGAGGGGCAGAGAGAGCCAGAGACATAGAATCCAAAGTAGGCTCCAGGCTCTACACTGTCAGCACAGCCCTGATGCAGGGCTCAAGCCCAAGAACTGCAAGATCATAACCTGAGCTGAAGTCAGATGCTTAACTGACTGAGCCATTCAGGTGCCCCTCTGGCCATATGGTTTAATGTCAGGTTATGAAGAAGACACATGTACCGGAAGAAATATCTGACTTGCCTGCTAAATATTGTAGCTAAAAGTTTAATGCCTATAAAAATGCAAACCATCTCACAATGATAAGATGATAGTCCATTAACATAAGGAAGGAAACTTAGAACACATTTGAAGATGATGATTTATATCAGCGATTGCAAACTGATGGCCCATTGCACCAAAAAACATGGGCCATAGATGTGTTTTACTTTGATTACAATGTTTTAAAATCAGGGAAACACACACACACACTTCTGGCTTCTCTTGGAAAAACTGGAAGACCTTGCAACTGTGAGATTATATTTCAGCATGACCCAAATCTCCAGAGCTGAATCCCTACATTTTCTAGTTCCCCGGTGCCCCCCAACTTGTTTTCTTACACTCAGTCCACTTTGCCCATTTACATTTCCCACAGGTCCAGGGTTGTATATGAATGTGTGACCCCTGGCTGTAGTGAATGAAAATTTGATTATTTCTTGAGTAGTAGGGTACAGTGAGGTCTGGGTCCAAAGAATATAACTCACTATGGAAGGAAGGAAAAATAAGGTACTGCAAAGACCAAAGGCCTAAGCCCTTTGGTATCTTTTTGACAAAACTGGTTAGTAGAGGAAAAGACATTTATCTTCCTGCAGAAAAGAATAAAAATAGATCTTTGATACCTCTGCAGCAATTTTCATCATCAACTCAGTTTCAGACCACATGGGATAATTAATTCTCTCAGCCCCTTCATAGGGTGAGAATTTCAGAAAAACCATTAGTCAGAAAATGAATTTGGGAGAACATTTGCAAAATCTTGTCACTTAGGAAGAATCTTGATACAACAAGGTACCGAATTGTCAATAAAACCTTCTAATTGAAACTCCCCCATCTTGTTCATTTAGAAAAGAGTATCTAACACAGAAAAGTAGTTGGACAGAAAAGTCTAGAATCCAGATTGTTCAGAGTATAATTCCTATGCAATTGCTTTGGCATTATCTAAACTCCTACACATTCATGTCTCTTAAAATCCCTCTTACGCTAATCATGTTTATCATTTGGGCTCCATTTTCATTAAAAGAGAAAACATCTTGATCCCACTACCACCCGGAAGTCTGATAACTGGCCTAGTTTTCAAAGGCAGAATCTCCCAGTAAACAACATGCCTCTTGGTATATGTGCAACCAATAAAACAAAAACAGCCTGTACAATTTAATGTAACTTACTATAGATTTCCATGATATCAGTAACTATTTTATTAGTGTCCTAATTTAATTCAAGATATTGAATTGCTCCAAAGTAATGACTATGTCTTCTGAATTATCAGGAATTGTCACTAGGTTTGAGAGTGGGCCATCCTTGGATCTTTGATGAGATACCTCTGTTTGCTGATTTTTTAAAGGTCACGAAGAGTTGGTTGAGAAAGAAGGGAACATGAAATATCTGATTTTAGATAATCCCAAACTCAAATTTATCTCATCAATAAAATGTCACTTTAGTTCTGCTTTTTCACTGGACAGGAAAGATGTGGAAATTTAAAAAGGCCTGAAGTAACCTCATGGACTGAAGAGAGTGAGTCCTCAAACCAGAGATGAGGACTTTTCCATCTGCATTTTTCAAAAGTGGACTTCTTATTTATATATATATATATATATATATATATATATATACATTATATATATATGTATGTATATATAATATGTATATACATACATATATATAATATGTATGTATATATACATATTATATATATATATATACATTATATATATATGTATGTATATATAATATATATATACATATATATAATATGTATATATATGTATATATATATAATATGTATATATGATATATATATTTAATGTTTGTTTATTTTTGAGAGAGAGAGACAGAGCATGAGCAGGGGAGGGGCAGAGAGAGAGAGAGAGACACAGAATCCAAAGCAGACTCCAGGCTCCGAGCTGTCAGCACAGAACCTGACACTGGGCCTGAACCCATGAACTGCGAGATTATGACCTGAGCTGAAGTCGGATGCTCACCTGACTGGGCCATTCAGGCTCCTCTCAAACACAGACTTTTTTTTTTTCAGTCTTATTTTATTTTATTTTATTTTATTTTATTATTTTTTAAAAAACATAATTTATTGTCAAATTGGCTAACATACAGTGTATACAGTGTGCTCTTGGTTTTGGGGGTAGATTCCTGTGATTCGTTGCTTACACACAACACCCAGTGCTCATCCCAACAAGTGCCCTACTCAATGCCCATTTTCCCCTCTCCCCCCCTCTCCCCCCCGCCCTCACGCCCCCATCAACCCTGTTTGTTCTCTGTATTTAAGAGCCTCTTATGGTTTGCCTCCCTCCCTCTAACTATTTTTTCCTCCTTCCCTTCCCTGATAGTCTTCTGTTAAGTTTCTCAAGTTCCACACATGAGTGAAAACATGTTATCTGTCTTCTTCTTATTTCACTCAGCATAGTATCTTCCAGTTCCATCCATGTTGCTACAAATGGCATGATTTCATTCTTTCTCATTGCCAAGTAGTATTCTATTGTATATATAAACCACATCTTTTACATTTATTCATTTTTGAGAAACAGAGAGAAACAGAGCACAAGTGGGGGATGGGCAGAGAGAGAGAAGGAGACACAGAATCTGAAGCAGGTTCCAGGCTCTGAGCTGCCAGCACAGAGCCTGACGCGGGGCTTGAACTCACAAACCTGAGATCATGTGAGATCATGACCTGAGCGTCTGAAGTCAGACACTTAACCGACTGAGCCACCCAGGCGCCCCGATATAAACCACATCTTTATCCATTCATTCATTGATGGAAATTTAGACTCCTTAATTTGGCTATCAAACACAGACTTTTTAAAAAATTAATTTAACTTTTAGTTTCAATACCTTGAATACCTTAGAAAACTGCATATCACTGGTAAATTTTAAAATAACCTTCCTTCTTCAAACATAATAAGGATCATTTTCATAGACCTCCTGTATAGCTTCAAATGAAATAAATACAACAGATACATGAGCTGTTTTCTATTTTCATTCTAGTTACAGCAAAAAAGTTTTTCTGGATTCTGGATATTAGCAGTTTCCTTTAAAAATACTCTGGAAACCTTCCACAAATGAAAGGAATGTGTATAGTATGCAAATTCAAAGTGTGCTGTCCTCATTTACCCAGTGGAATTCAAAATAAGCCCCAACTTGTGAACATATTAAAGCAGATTGAAATGGATATTAGCGGGATTTGTAAGGAGAAGCACTCCAGTCAGTCAAACATGCTACGCACGAGAACTTTGATAATGTTGTTTTACTGATAATTACCTGCCGGCTGTCACCTCAAAGTGGGATTTCATGCAGGTTCCAGTATTTAAATATTACATTCAGAGCCAAGCCTGCAAAGACACTTATGCTGATCTGGCCACGTCCATTTTACTTCACAATTATCTGTGTCTTTCCTCATGAAAAGCAATGCAGTTAACTCTCTTTTAATTGTGTTTGATCTGTGTGAGCAAGAGAACATCAATACCACACTCCCGCTTCCATGGTCCAAGCAAGCCGGTCCTGCCTCCTCTCCCTTGCAGACATCAGCGGACACCAGAATTACTGGACAGCAGCACTTCCTGACTGGCATGAATATTCATCTGACCTCAGAAACTAGTCAGTGGGGCAAGGCGAACACCCCACACTTGATGTACATCAACTAAAAGTGGTTTAAATGGAAAGGACCAACTTCCGTGGTCCTCCTGGGCTGCTAGTGCTTGCTGGTCTCCAGTCCTGCAGCGAACTTCCTTTTCTCTGCCACCCCCAGCCCCATCCCACACAAACACACTTTTGTTCCCCCTCATACTGAACTCCTAATTAAATTTAACAGTTTCAAGAGTTTAAACTGTATATCTTTTTAATTGTGTCCTACTTTGTATTGGCTGATGCGCAAGTCTGAAAATGGATATTACAGCTTTTTATGATATAATATCACCCTAATTGGTGCTTCATAGGCCGTGGTTGAATTCTTTTCAATTAAGCTCTAACATACAGTAACTGTTTCTCTCTGCAAATGCTGGAAAGCCATTCACAAGAGAGGACTGGTACTGCACAATTCCGAAGTACCTTAATGTGTCAAAAATGTTTTGTGAAGAAAGCTACACTGTAAATGCAATCACCTACATTGGTGTTCCCATTGTTAACTGGGAGTAAAAGTATTGCTAATTGTCCTGCGTTTTAGCTGGGTTTTTAAAGCATTATGTAGCAAGTACACCGGAGGGTCAATTTGTGAAGTGAAATACTTAGCATGCAAAGCGTAATACAAGATGCTGTGTAATACTTGACCTCTCAGCATAATAAATGTAGCAGTGAAACGCTGTGCATTCAGTATTCACTGAATAGAGCCTTCGCAGAGGAACAAAACCAGAAAATGTTCTCTTCATTCCTTTTTTTTTCACTAAGCGAAAATTATTCTTTATAATGGCCATTGCAGCAATTAGCTGGCATTTGGTAGAATAAATGTGCAGAAATAGCAATTTCTTATTTTAAATGAGATTTTGTATGGAGCCTGCAAATTACTTGAGGTATATGAATAATTGTGCCTTAGCTTTATGCTACAGAATAGGGTGTGGGTGGGTATAAAGATTTCCTATTTGCAGTTAAATGTTTAGACATTTTATTATTTTAATTTCACTCGCAGTCTGCCTGGATTGACCCTGCTTTCCCATTGATCATTTTATGTGCGCCTGGAAGCAAGTGTGCAGATGGCGGGAGACTCCCAATTAGTGCACTATGTTTTTTATGAATGTGAGATGTAAGTGCAATCAGGTCTCCTCTGGAGGCAATGGCGGTATTTAGACTTTGAGATCCTAAATCAATACAATTTAATAATCTGCATGGAATGAACATTTATCAATATCCTCTGTAGTCAAATGCAATTGGAAACTTCATTAAATTTTTATCCAAAGTTTTTCACCTTATTGAAATGCATTCTTCCAGGCATTCATGATTCATCTAATTAGCCTTAAGTAGGGTATTTTTTTCTCTCTCAAAGTGATTCAGTTAATTATGTCCATATATTCATAATTATAAGGTGGATGAGTTGGGTAAAACTGAAATTATGAAATCTTCAGAGAGATTCTATGAGGTTCAGAATGCAGAATATAAAAGAGGGATGAGTAAAAGTCAGAGCAATGAAATTCTTTGTTTTAGTTGCCCTCAGCCTACTGCACCCCAACTGCTTTCTCACAGAGTTTTGTGTATTTATTTATTCACTAATCATTGGTAATCCAACAGTTTCCAAAAACTGTTTTGAGGCAAGCACAGAGTGAATGATACATATAAAAAGTAAACACTACAAATACCAAGGACACCTGACTAATGTCTTAAAAGTTATTTTTAGTTTTAAAAATCAAAGATAATATACAGTCAAATAAAGTATAAGTCATGATTATCATCCACATGCAATTACTTTAGCCAGTTTCTTACATGTTCTCCTTCCACATTTTGACGTCTTTTCTTGTGATTCTAGTCCTCCACACACTTTGCTTACATATTTTAATCATACATATTCTATATCTTAAATTTCAAGAATTTTGTTATTTTTTCCTTCACAATTTTTCTAGTTCAAGAAGTTTTTGTCTTTAAAATCATGGTTTTCAATTATTTTTTGGGTGACAGGACAGTCTACCCCAATTTTTATTTCACCTAAGACCTAAGCACATACAAGTTTTTACTCAAACTAATATTCTTTCTATCATTGAATGATGCCAGAAATTCTTTTTCCAGGGCTATATTGAAGGTAACCCATCATCAAATGACATAACTTATGTATTAAGTCCAACCCATGATACTACAAAATTGGAAATAGCCCCAATTAATTACTGTTACTCTAATCTGGGTAAAATGATGTTCTCACATAGCAAGGAGCTACCAATCCATCACTCTACAGACAAGTTATACTCCTCACAACAAGGCCCAGGGAGGGGGCTGGGTTATTATATTGCTGTCTTTATCTGATGGTCATGCTCAAGATCTGTAAACAATGCATAGCCACTGGCCAGAATTGGACATGATTTCTGTCCTATTTTAACGCCTCATGATCCACAATCATAGTTTTGAAAATGATTTATAGTAAACCCAGGTAGCTGACTAACAAGGATAAATTTAATTTTTAAAATTATATATATGAAATGAAAGAATGTGAGTTATAACATTTTTCTAATTATTCCTTTCTTGAAATGTTCCTCTTGAAACCTTCCAAAGGAGAAGAATGTGGTGGACTAAGGGTAATATTTAACCCATATCTTTGTGGGGCATATGCAAATGCCATATATAACTGTATGAGTAAAGACACTGATAGGTTAAAACAGAGAGAGAGAGAGCAGTGTCAACTGTGTTTTCATATTGCTATTATTAAAGAATATTGCTCTGGTCATGGTGATCACCTGAATAATTCTTTTCTTTTTTTAAAAGTTTATTTATTTTGAGAGAGAGAGAGAGAGAGAGAGAGAGAGAGGTGGAGGGACACAGAGAGAGGGAGAGAGAGAATCCCAAGCAGGCTCCACACTGTCAGCAAGGAGCCCGACTGGGGGCTCAAACTCACAAACCGTGAGATCATGACCTGAACCAAAATCAAGAGTCAGATGATGGATAATTCTTTTTGTAAGATATTTCATGTCATTATGCTCATCTAACAAATCTTCACCACATCCTGAGAGGTATATAGAAGGTTTTGTAGTTCATTGAAAAAAGAAAAAAAAAAAGATGACACAAATAGTGAAAATCTGTTGTACATTGAACTTTTATTCTCAACACCATTGTGAGTTTTATTATATCACTGCCATAACATCTAATAACAATGTTTTCACTTGGAACATTTACCAAGGTACAAACTTTCTCTTCCAAACATGGAATAGAGCACCTATGTAGGGGCTACTCCCTGTTTTGAGTATCTACACCAAGAAAGAAACTTTCTTTTCCTGTTACACCAGGGAAGTCTCAAGAAATTCCTAGAGTTGCCTTGGGAAATGTCCATGCAGTGGGCTCAGGCTGGATGACTGCCCATTTCCCATATCTATTCTTCCTCTCCTATATCCTGCCTTCACTTGGGATGAAGTGATCTTTTGGGATCTTCTCCTCATTCTCACTTCTGGTTGTCCAATTCCCTCTCCTCCTAGACTTTTCAAGGTCTAGGTCAAATGTTCTCTCCTCCATGAAGCTTTCTCTGTCATCCTACTCCGAAGGAATCCCTCCCTCTTCTGAACAATGAGAACAATTTACCTTTCTACCTTGTGGTTATTTAAGTACATTTCATCGTCTCTGCTTGACTGTAGGCTTCCTGGAATTAGGATCCATGTCTGAACCAATTACGATGCCTTACACATCGTATACATTCAATATATACCTCTTGAGTTAATAGATTTTACCATAAGATTCTGGTCAGTGATCCATGATTATAGATGGTGACGAGTTAAACAAACAACCAACGAAATGTAAACATTCCAGGAATGATCTCTTTTCTAGAACACAGCATTGAGCTTTTCTGGTTTTCTTGTAAGTTTCCAGACAGGCAATTTCCTGTGCCTTTGCTTTGTCTGAATCAGACAAACTAGAATGCAACTCAGCTGGATCTTTTGCTACCTCTAGGGCTGCTGTGCAAAGCAATTTAGAATATGAATTAGTTTTTATTTTTATTTTTTATTTTTTTTATTTTTATTTATTTATTTAAAAAAAATTTTTTTTTTCAATGTTTATTTATTTTTGGGACAGAGAGAGACAGAGCATGAACGGGGCAGGGGCAGAGAGAGAGGGAGACACAGAATCGGAAGCAGGCTCCAGGCTCTGAGCCATCAGCCCAGAGCCTGATGCGGGGCTCGAACTCACGGACCGCGAGATCGTGACCTGGCTGAAGTCGGACGCTTAACCGACTGCGCCACCCAGGCGCCCCATGAATTAGTTTTTAAACAGCCCTCAATCATGAACATCACTTGTATGGAACTTTGTGAACTTAAACAAGCTGTGTAATCTTTCTAAACCTCAGTTTTCCCCATCTGTAAACAATAATGCCTTCCTCACACAATTGTTTGAAGGGTTAAATGATTAAGTGCCTAATGGATAGGAAAATAGTACTATTTGGGCAGGACTGCCAAGAGGCACATGATGCCCTGTGTATTTATTGGAAAAAAGCATCCATTTCCCATCTATCTAAAATTATCTAATAAACACCAAGTCTATAAAGTGACTTGTGCCCCCTTAGAATGTGGTCTCTTTTATACTCAACTGTGCATAATGGCCCAGGATCTTGCTTATAACAATGATGATGATGATGATGATGATGATGATGATGGATCCTTCTTATTTTTAACTGTCTGAGAAAGTTCTGGCATCTATAACTGAGAAAGTTCTGAGGAATCAGGCTACTTTTGTTAACTCATATCTCACTATGCTATAAAATTGGAAAACACTTCTGCCTCTAGACTATGTACAACATAAGGGCAGGGCCAAATCTTATTTATCTGTGTATCTCCAGGGCCTAACTGGGGCCTGGCACATAGTAAGTGTTCAATAAAAGCTGGTTAAATGAATGAATAGTTGAGTATGTATCTCTACTACAATTTAGCTACTTGTTTCTTCTCAACACACCCAAGAGGTGACAGGTTGAGATGTGGTATAAAAAGAAATATCATGGGGCGCCTGGGTGGCTCAGTCGGTTAAGTGCCTGACTTCGGCTCAGGTCATGAGCTCATGGCCGGTGAGTTGGAGCCCTGTATCAGACTCTGTGCCAACAGCTCAGAGCCTGGAGCCTGCTTCAGATTCTGTGTGTCTGTCTCTCTCTCTGCCCCTCCCCCACTCATGCTCTGTCTTCTCTCTCTCTCAAAAATAAACATTAAGAAAATTAAAAAAAAAAGAAATATCACATCCACACATGTATACACCAAAGTGAGAGCTCATCCACATACTTATGAAATACAACTTACTCTGTTTTAAACTTGGATTATTGAGAGATGGTGTTATTGATGGAAATCAATTTCTCCTGTATTGAGGGTACATTATGTGACTAAAGTATTTTTTAAATGTACCAAGGGCTCTGAATCTTTGAGATGTAAAAAGAAAATCTGCATAATGCCTTGAGTGGGTAGAGCTTGCTGCCTCCTTATCCTGAGGGCACAATGATGATTGTCTTATTTGTGGCATTCTGGATACTTCCCTGGGGTAGGACTCCTGGAAAGATACCAGAACAAGCTTTTGTTACCTATTAAGAATGAAGGCTGTGGACATATGCAGAGGAGATTTGTCAAATGGTCTCTCCACTTGGATCAGTGTCCTAGGCTTTGAGCCTGTTTCAGAACAATTTCCTATAATTTGGTTTTTCCTTCCTTCAACATTTTAACCATTAAAAAAAATTCCTTTATATTGAGTAACTACAATATAAATTTAAACTGGTTTTCCCCCAGTTCTTTCCTGATGCTTATGCTCTATTGAGCCTGATTTTTCACATTGTTCAGGGTCTAAAAACTTCAAGGTACACACATTGTACATTTGTTGTGCCTAGTGAAATGGTCAGGTTCTTACAGCACCCGTCTGCCTATGGCAAAAAAGTTGGTGTATAATATGGAGTGCCATCATGGGATTTCTTACTTTGTCCCATGTCTGGTTAAGTGTAGATAAACTCTAATGGACCACAGCTTCTTTCATGCATGTTTATTTGCCATTCTGGTTATCTGGCAGAAAAAGTTTATTTAAAAAAAATTTTTTTTTCAACGTTTTTTATTTATTTTTGGGACAGAGAGAGACAGAGCATGAACGGGGGAGGGGCAGAGAGAGAGGGAGACACAGAATTGGAAACAGGCTCCAGGCTCTGAGCCATCAGCCCAGAGCCTGACACGGGGCTCGAACTCCCGGACCGCGAGATCGTGACCTGGCTGAAGTCGGACGTTTAACCGACTGCGCCACCCAGGCGCCCCGGCAGAAAAAGTTTATTAAAAATAATTTTTAAAAATCCAACACAGTAAAAGGTCACTAATATTTTTTGAGGGTTCTCTGCCAGGAGCTGTACCGAAGCTTTTGCAAATATTGTCTTAGTTGATCCTCACAACATAACATGAGGGAGAAACTATTATTGCCGCCATATCCCTGGGAGGGAACTGAGCTGAGTGGTCAGATGGCTTTCCAAATGATATTACCATTCTGGGAAAGAGCAAAATCAGGACCCAGGTCTGTTTAGATCCATAACCTGAGCTCTTACTCCTATTCCCACATGAATCCAGCCTCGCAGTTTCCTTCACCCCTCTCCTTACTGCACTTTCCATGGAATTTTTTAACTGAAGATGGTGTTCATCCACCTTTATGGAAACTGCTTACCAAGAGTAAACTAAACTCCAGGGGCTATGGGCAATGATGCCCCAGGGTGTCCACAAAAAACACCATTTTTAACCAAAAATAATTGCCTTAGATCACATTTGTCCCTAATTTTATGTAACATGGGTTGTGTTATGGGGAAGGAAAAGAGGCTGAGTGAAGGCACAAACGTTTCTCTTCACTTCTGAGGGAGGGTGCTATCACACAACTAAGCAACCAAATGGGCTTCTACCCCAGAGGTGGACTGAGGGGTGAAAGACAGGATCCCCTAGCCCACCTGGGAGTTGTGGCTCTGGACCTGAAGCCCAGAATACCCAAAACCCCAGTGTGTGCAAGGTGAACCCATGCTGATATATGGATTCCAGAACCCAGTGCCTGGAAAAGTCTTCTGTGTGGTGTTAGGACAGACAGAACAGTGATGCCCCTCACCCTGACAAATTTTCCACAGTAAGGGAGAGAGTTAGACTAAACAATTTATTCAAAGAAACAGGCAAAACCCCATCTTGATAACTCAGCCACAATATTCTCTTCAACTTTTATTTATTCAACATTTGCACTAGCAGTTCTCAAATTTTAGGGTGTAAAATAAAGGGGGGAGAGTTGTTAAAATGCATATACCCAGGGGCACCTGGTGGGCTCAGGTGGAAGAGCATGCGACTCTTGATCTTGGGGTCAGTCATGAGTTCAAGCCCAACACTGGACATAGAGATTACTTCTAAATAATTAAGCATATAAATAAATAAACACATAAATAGTTTTTAAACAAACAAACAAACAAATAAAATGCATATGACCAGAGATACCCAGATCCCCTCTCCTAAAAGTCTGATTCTGTAGGTTTGGGGTGAGCTCCTGGACTGTGCATTTTAGATGACACCAAGAGAGATTCTCACATCCTTGATCGGTGAAGTAAATTCTGAGAAAACAAGCCTGGAGTGAGGCAAGTGCTCACAGAGCTGCTGTTCTGTGGGGTTATTTAGGATGAAGCTTGTGTAGGAATGCTCTTCTTTGGAGAGCTGGTGGTGGTCAACAATGTCTGCAGCTGCTACCAAAAAGTTTCCTGTACTCCTGCGACACCTGCTTCTAGGAAAAGTTTGAGACAGGACTGAGGGTGGGATGAGAGGCTGAGAAGCTTTCTCTGTGTGCGGGTGGGAGGATGCACCGCTGTGCTCCCTACTGGTCTTCGCTGAACAGGCCTTCCAGGCACACTCTGAGGGAGGCAGGCAGAAGCTTCAAGGAGGGCCATCTTTTGAAAGAGAGCTCGGCAGAGCATCTGAAATCTCTTAACAACAGAACGTCGTTCATTCAACAGCTGTAGATGCCTCATGTATGTGTGCTAGGTCCTAGGTCATGCACATGCTTTTCTCACTTTCTGGAAGGCCACTATCCCCGACTTTGCTTAGTTAACTTTATTCTTCAACACCTGGCCTCCCTAATGAGGTCAGTTCCCCCAGATATGCCCTCATGGCATCATTAACCTACAAATGGAGTTCCTGGATTAATGCTTGCCTCCCTCACTTGTGAGCTCCATGAAAGCAGGGAATGTGCTTGGGGTTTTTTGTTTTTGTTTTAGCATTGAGTTGCTCATAAAAATAATTTCCTGAAATCCAGTTTTCTGAATGACACTTTGCCACATTTAGCAATGTACCAGTTAGCAGAGTGGATTATGTTTCTGTTTATAAATTGTACAGCAAATTGTATTAGAATGTTTGATGATTTCTGTGAAGCTTTAATTTTGTCCTCAAAATAGTATTTTAAGGAATGTTTGACTGTTAACACCTAAAGGTCATAGTATGGCTTAGCCTTTTAGAGCATATATTTAATATTCAGAAAGAGTATTTAATAATCAATAACAAAAACTTTACTTAAGATTAGTACTCCAATTCTAATATTCATTCCTTTAAATATTAAATTGCTAAAGAAGGATTCAGAGGAACTAAATCAACATAACATGCAGAGATTTAGACATTAATAACTAGTCACATAAAATCAAGACTGATAAGGGATGCCTGAGTGGCTCATTTGGTTGAGCGTCCGACTTCGGCTCAGGTCATGTCTCGTGGCTCATGGGTTCGAGTCCCGCATTGGGCTCTGTGCTGACAGCTCAGAGCCTGGAGCCTGCTTCAGATTCTGTGTCTCCCTCTCTCTCTGCCCCTCCCCTGCTCATGCTCTGTCTCTCTAACTCTCTCAAGAATAAATAATAAACATTAAAAAAAATTAAGGCTGATAAGCCATTGGAGGCATCGGTAAAAGAATGGAATAATGGTCATAGAGAAATTCTAAATGACATTAAGAAAGATGGGGAGAAAGACAGATACCATATGTTTTCACTCTTATGTGGATCCTGAGAAACTTAACAGAAGACCGTGGAGAAGGGGAAGGAAAAAAAAAAGTTAGAGAGGGAGAGAGCCAAACCATAAGAGACTCTTAAAAACTGAGAATAAACTGAGGGTTGATGGGGGGTGGGTGGGAGAGGAGGGAGGGTGATGGGCATTGAGGAGGGCACCTGTTGGGAGGAGCACTGGGTGTTGTATGGAAACCAATCTGACAATAAATTTCATATTAAAAAAAAAAAGATGGGGAAAAACTCTACATCAATCCAAACACTCTCATCCCATGTGTAATGCTGAAATTTTAAAATTTAATTGCTAGGAACAAGAATTAAGTCCACCATGCCACCAAGAAATTGTAATAAAAATATTATTATGTTTACAATCTGAAAAAATTATAAAATTACAGAAATTACAAGTAGCTGAAGATGAAATGCTCAATTTTTATTTTTTCGCAAGGAGGATATCTCAGTTGTATGCAGGTAAGAGATTTGAAATGAAAGGGCAAACATGTTCAAATATGCATAAAGGAAGTGAGGAGGCTCAGAAGAAGGGATTGGCATAATAATTAAATAAGTGATAAAATTTCAAATTTGATTTATATATTATCATAAAACTAAAATTTGCAAAAAAAGATTTTAAAGATTGGCTAAAAATGCTAAAGATACTAAAAGATAGCTAAAATAAGAAATGCACTAGGAAATAATGAAGCAACAACATCATACACCAAGGACAATATTACTTTTAGAAAACAGGCAAAAACAATCCTATGAATGCTAAATAGTTGGCAAAACTGTAAATAACTTGAAAAAAGAAATCTATAGAAGACTGAATACCCCACTAAAATTTGGGGTAGAATATGAAATACTTTATGGATATAAAATGTGCCTGTAAGAAGAGTAAACTACCTTTAGCTTTTGACAAATTAAAATGCCTCAAGGGGCACCTGGGTGGCTCAGGTGGCTAAGCATCCAACTCTTGATTTTGGCTCAGGTCATGATCTCATGGTTCGTGAGTTCAAGCCCTGTGACAAGCCCCATGATGGGCTCCTTGCTGTCAGTTGAGCCTGCTTAGGATTCTCTCTCTCCCTCTCTCTGCCCCTTCCCTGCTTGCGTGCGCACACACACACACACACACACACACACTCTCTCTCTCTCTCAAACTTAAAAAAAAAAAAAAACTAAAGTAAAATGCCTCAAAATGCTGCTATAAAAAGCAAAAGAAAACTGATCAACTAAGACCATACGAACAAATGGCTGTAAATTATATGCATTTGGTAACTTTGACAAATTGATAATTTGGGGCACCTAGGTGACTTACTTGGTTGAGCATCCAACTATTGATTTTGGCTCAGGTCATGATCCCAGGGTCATGGGACTGAGCCATGAGTCAGACCCACACTCAGTGTGCTTAAGATTCTCTCTCTTTCTCCCTCTGCTCCTCTCCCTGGCTCATGTGTGCTCTATTTCAAATTAAAAATAAAAAAAAAAAATAAAATAAAATAAAATAGAGCATTTGATTAATTGATTTTGCAAGGTTCATTTTTGGCCAATTGTCCAGTTTCTTTTATTTGAGGTTTCTTTTATTTACTGCTGTAACTTCAAAACCTGTTGCAGTGCCTGGCTTGCAGAAGGTACTCAATAAGTAGTTAATGAACGAGTGAATTGTGCTGGGTGAGGGGAATTCAAAGGGAAACAAGACCATCAGTGCTCCTGGCTACATGAAGCTTATATTCTAGATGAGCTGTAGTTCACCAATTTTCTATTATTGGCTATACAACTATAGTGTGACTTCATCTATGTGTGTACTTGTTCTTAAATTCACAGGAACAGGTTTACTTTGCTGTTACCCTATATTTGGGGGTCATTTAAATGGAAGTATAACTTCATTCCATAGAAAGGTGAAAAAGCTTTTTTTCAAATAGGCCAGAGTGAGGCAGTATTAGAGTTGTTTCTTGGTAAATGTTCTTATAAAGTGATTAAACGTCTGAAGGTAAGTTCTTGAATATGTGACATTCACACAGTACATCATTCCGAAGTGATTGTCAAACAGACATGATTGAGAAAAGCAGAGGATGGAAGAGCCAGACCCACTTGCCTCTGTGACTCAAGGAGGAAGTGCTCACGCAAATACCATCTCAGGAAGTCACAGCTGGGAAGTTTTTGTTCTTCTACCCCTTCAACTTGTCTCCTTGTCTATGATCAGAAATGAAAGGAAACGAGGTAAAGGTAAATCTAGCCCCAGCTTCACAGAGCTGACGAAAGACAGGTAGGATATGGAAATAGTGGGCCCAGCACCTTGTGCTCAGTGCGTGTTATTCTAAGCTCGTGTGGAACTGGTACAGTAAGAGCAAGAGGCTTTTCCTGTGCAGTGAGTTGGAATTAAACATGCTAATTTGAGGTCTCTTTCAAGTATTTTGTTTAACTCCATTGGCCTTTAATTCCTTTATATTGCATCATTTAATGTAATGTTATTTATATATGAAGCATGTTATGCTTATTAACCAATGTGCAAAAATCCAAAGTACAGATTTTCTGTAATGGGCTAATTACAGGACTTTAGAGCCACCTACTGAGTTTTGCTGAGCTTCACAACAGGTTCACTGAACTGGATAAATTTATTCAAACGTGTGGAAATGAACCCCATTCTATGTGCCATGGTACTGGGAAAACACACAAATTATACCTCAATACCAGTTTAATGGGTCAAACAGTGAACCTGAATACTGAACTTATCTACATCTTAAAATAGTGGGGAAGCCTGTGGTAAGAAAGGAAGTGCCCATTCAAGGGAGTTTCTCCCTGTTTGTAAACAGTGGTAATAAAACAATAAGCTTGGCAATTAGGAGAAAGCTCTCCACACTCAGAAAACAGAGGTGTGTTGCCTTCCAATGACCTCTGAAAATACACGATTTTCATAACTGAACCTACAAGTGGAATGGAGTGACGAAAGCTCAGCAAACACACAGCTCAAGCGCAGCCCTTTAATCTTGCCTGTCGAGAACAAGAGGCACATTTTCTCATGTTCTGGTTTAGGAAGAATCCAGCACAGAGTGTTTGGAGTTAGAAATACAAATAAGGTGTAACGACGTGGTGGAATTAAACACAATTAAACACTCTCTTCAAACCAGCTTTTTTTTTCCCTGAGCTTAATCAAAACAACAGAGATATGTTGATCATATTAATATGAATTCTTCATTGATCCATTCTCAAAGGGTTTTCTTTCATTTGAGAGTTCCAGAGAACTTTAGACTCAAGCTCCATAGCACCATATTTAGAACTATTATAAAAATACAAAGAGTGTGGCAGGGGAGGGGGAGAAAATGGAGGCAGAAAGAGGTTTGAGAATCTTGTCAAAAACAAAGTTGAAAGAAAAGACCCTATTTCCTGTGTTGCATCATTACCAACGGAAGTACTGTTTTCCAGTAGATACACACACACACACACACACACACACACACACACACACACACCTACCCATATATGATCACTCATCTGTCTTGGATGAAGACAGACATTGCTTTTATTCTCTGATAGACTCCTGTAGTAGATCTATTAATTGTGTCATGAAAGGAAAAAAGAATGTCATTTCCAAGTCTAAAAGAGTTCCAGTCTTGTCTTCAGAGCAACTTATTTACAACGTACAATCTACCCGGTGGCTGACAGTTGGGTGTTGATAACCTAATTCATGCTCATCAGGGAGACACTGATGTGCCCAGCTTTCAAAGCAACGAAGCCTAGATTTTTAGACCACTCTTTGCAAGTGCCACGTATACCAATAAAAAGAGAGTTCTCCAGGAAATGAGGTGTGACGCAGGCCAGCTTCACCAAGACTCTCGGACCAAGAAATAAGAATTTAAATATGAAATACTAAAATTTAATACATGACTGAAACAAAATAAATGGTGTACCACTGAAAGCATTTGAGGTAATTAATCAATGCTGTGTTTGTACATATCATTAAATATATTATACTCAGTTTAGATTTGATTTCTATGCTCCTTTTATAAAGAGTTAAAAGAAAATACATTTGAATTCACGCTGATACCGAAAACATGCTCCTAGCTTCTAGTTTTTTGGATTTCAAATCATTTCCATTAACAAACAGCTATTTGCCCTCTAATAAAATATGTCATTATGCTTTATTCACATCGCACAAAAGAATCACTGAAAAATCGCCCCAATGATGGCCAATAATTACACATTTTGCTCCTGTGCTAGCGATGAAGAAATCTGTTCATTGGAGAAAGCAGGTGCCGGGGCATCAAGCTAATAGTCAATGTGTGCCGTGGTAATTAGCCACTGCGATTGCTAAAATTAACAATTAGCTAACATGCAATTCTCTTTTTTGCAGGCTGCAGTTTACTTTGTATAATCCTTGCATGTTCTTAGTAATTATTCTGACAGCTTATTATTTTTATTTTTTCTGGTTTGAACACAGCTTTAACACTTGCATCGGACGACCCAAATGTTCAACAGGCAGGGGTGAAAATACAGCCTGACTAGGCATTTTTCTGAGGCACACATTTGGTTGTTTTCTCAACTTTTCCTCGTTGGGGAGTGCAGTGGTGAGGGTGAGATCTAGGAGTCTTTCACAGCTATTGTCTTCTTCCCCAGGGCAGCACACTCGGCCATCCTAAAGCTTTTAGAAGGAAAACTGCCCAGTCAGCGGCAATTTAGACTCAAGGGAACAACTCCAGGGATGAAGTGCCACAGTCAAGCTGGTCAAAACATCTTCTTTTCATCCTTCTTCCCTGGTGTGTGTCTTGGTTAATGCATTCGCCGCCCCCACACACCGCCCTCCACCCTGCCCGCCTTACCGCGGGAGAAAATGTAGCATCCTGTGAGGAGTGTTCTTGTCTGGGGCTATATGCTGAGATAATATTGCTAGAGCCTTTCAGTGGCAAAAGCCTGAATAAATCTCAGCCTACATGTGAAAGAAAAAAAAAATTAAAAGGCAAAGGAGTAATTTGTCTCTAGAAAATCTCTGGGAGAGCGAGATATGATGAAGGCTCTTGAGGCATTCAATAAGATAAACTGTAGCCACGAATGTAACAAACTGTGATTCCAAACTGTATTAGTTTCCTATGGTGGCCAATAAGTCACCACAAACATGGTAGCATAAACAATACCTATTCAATTTCTCACAGTTCTGGAGGTCAGAAATTCAAAATGGGTCTCACTGGGCTCAAATTCAGGAGTCCCTGGAGCCGCATTCCATTCTGGAGGCTTAGTGTCCTTTGCTTTTCCAGCTTCTAGAGGTGGCCCACACCCCTGTGCTCGTGGCCCCTTCAAAACCAACAACGTCACATCTCTGTCCACAGTCACCTGTAGTTCACGTCTCTCTCTGATCATACCTGGGAAAGATTCTCCATTTGTAAGGACTTATGTGATACACTGGGCTCCGCCTGGATAATCCAGACTAACCTCCCTATCTCAAGGTCCTTAATTTAATGACATCTGCACCATCTCTTTTGCCATGTAAGCTCATGTATTTACAGGTTCCAGGGATTAGGATGTGGACGTCTTTGGAGGGCCATTATTCTGCCTATCAGGCAAACCAATGAAAAATATACATATGGTAAATTTGTGCTTTTCTACAATTGTGAATGAGTCATTGCACATTTAAGGTCAAGGAATTGCATTATTTAGGAGTGGGGGGGGCAAGATGGGGTCGGGGGTTAACGGACTTCCATGGCTTCCATAGATGACAACTGCTTATGGCCCTCCCCTGCCAGATTTCTTAACTCCCCTTCAGTGCCAATGCAGGCCATCCTTTGTCCTGTTGCTCCCAGGCTTCTGGTCTGGAGCACCTATCTACTCTCTCGATAAGAGTGTTGCCTTTTAGAGTGCAGGCTGAGCCTGGCTAACAGCTGTTGCCATGTGTACCATGCTTTTTTACAGCGCTGGGATGCAGTATGCTGCTGACTGTGTGAACAAGTGACACGGACTGCTGGCCACAGAAACTCTGAACCACATGAAGAAACACTGCCCACCGCAGCCCAGCCCTGACTTCTAAAATGCAGGGACGGGGGACGCAAAGTGCTGGATTTCTGAGAAGTACTGACACCTTATCTGAACATCAGTGTGAGCTCAATGTCAGGGCTCAGAAGGGCTTCAGCAGACACTTTGATATGCCCAGGGAATCAGGCTGTGGGACCGGCTGCAGGCTGAACAGGCTGAGGAGGGCCTGGCTTACTTAGCAGGAAAAATTAGGGAAGTGAGCTATGGCGGAGGTTGGCGCCTGGCTGGTGGCAGCATATACAGCACTATATTGTTTAACTGGAAGGAAACTGGATGAACAGAGTCTGCACAGAATAGTTCGGCAATCAGAAATCAAACATCCAGAGAACAAATCACCACTGAGTTTAACTGAGGTGGATCTCACAGAGTCTCAGAGGCCCCCTGCCAAGCAACAAGAAAAGATTGGGTACTGAGGTGTCTGTCACTTGTCATAAGAAAATCTACTTTTCTAAATAGAAATGTGTTGGATTTTTTTCTTTTGCAAAATAATTCATCAAATAGGTTGTTGATGTAGTGAGCTCCTCTTGTGTATTTAAAACAGAATTATATCCACCAAAAATGTACTGTCCATCCCCCACAGCATATCTGTTGCATAAAGTGAGTCATCCACTCAAGCTAAGGCTCTTGAAAAACAGTAGACCAAGAAAGTTTTGGGGAAACACGGAGCTGAAACTTAATGCTTTGCTAACATCTCAAGGCGTTGACCTCAATCAAGAGGCTGGCCAAAATGTGGAGATGAAGTTTGGGAAAGACTAAACCTCTCTGGTGGTAAGGCAAGATCATTAGAATGCAGGCAATAAAGTTGGGCAATACATTTAAGGAAAAATGTGTTCCAATAAGGAGACATTTCACTATAGGACTTCCCTTATTTCATGTAAGAATGACTGTGGCTTTATGGAACGACTAAGTTGGCTTAGAGCACGCATATAGCTGTCATTATCCGTGACCTGGCACTTTCTTCACTGTTGGTTCCTCACTAGTATTCAGTATTCAGGTCATTATTTTTTTTTCATTTACAGAAGTCAAGACACAGTGTGTTAGAAAATAGTTTGGTTTTTCAGAGGCAGGCCTGGTGGAGTAGAGAATAGAACCTAGAATTCCTGACTGTATCCTGATGTTGGTCTCTTTGGGCTACATGTTCACAATATAGGATAGGAGTAAAATGAGGATGTTGCCTCCAACATCCTTGTGGTGTGGTCATGGAAGGTGGTAAAGTGAGCAGTGGGGATAGGGTGACAGGGAAGAGAAAGAGGCCAACTCCAAAGAGGAGCGTATATGCTTCTTATGACGCAGGGGACCATGTAATCCCAGGTCTTAAGCATCATGGACGATTCTCAAAGACAGGCTTCAACAAATAAAAATTATTAAACTGAATGCTACCTTGTGCTCAGGGGTGGCTGAGGAAAGGCAAATTGTCAAAAGTCATTAGAAATGAAATGGAAGGAAAGGGAGCTAAGTGGCCAGGGAAGGGATGACTCTCCTCATTCTAGATAGTTTTTGTGAGAGGGTCAATAAACAGTCAAGTTTATTCATGCTCAAATCACTTAATTTGTCTATTGTCAAGTGCAGCACAGGAGAGAAAGCATAATTCCTGAAACTCTCCAGCCTAAGAAACTTTATACCCAGCTAGAGCATTTTGCTGGGGAATGCCATGCCTCACAGAGGCATGCACAGAACATCCTGCATGCACAGAACTTGCACCTTTGCCCCCCACCTCCAAGTCTCTGCCGTCATCATTTAGCCTCAATATTTCATTCCTCTCTACCAGGAGATAGCTCACCATCAGAAGACACAGAGTGGCATTAGAAGTTGGGTAGGTCATTTTAGGGAAAGATGGCAGTTTAAATGTATTATGAGTCCATTGAGATCAATGGTATCCAGTCCAGGGCAAAATATCAAAAAGAAGAAGAGGAGTTGGTGTGTGTGTGTGTGTGTGTGTGTGTGTGTGTGTGTGTTCTAGGGACCCTCAGAAACGCTTGCTCTCTTGATTCTTTTTCATTTGGTGTCAATCCCAGTTTTTACTGGAACTGAGTTTCCTCTGCTTCCACTTAGAACTTAGATTGGTGAAGTTGCATTTGCTCCTTGGTTTAAGCCAGGATGACAGACAATGTCTTGTCTGGATTCCACTTTTCCAATGTGCTTTTTGTCACCTTCTTCTCTTCATCCCAATAAATTACTATCAGAACGAGACATGCAACACTGTGCCATATTCTTAGGAAGACTTCCTGCATCTTGAGGTTACCTGGGGGTGGGATCAAGGTCAGTGAGTTACTGGGTCTCTATCTGACCCATGGCTTGTCAGTCTATGATTGATGGGCTTTTTCTAGTATATGGATTGTCCTAATTGTGCTCAAGAACCCCAGGTTCAAATGAAGAGACATTAGCTTCACAATAAAGGAAGATCACTACAAAATTTGACTACTGTGGAAATAGGAAATACTACTTCTATTAGATCAGGAAAAGAAGAACTTAGCATCAAGAATTTAAGCTTGGATTCACTAACTCCATACGTCCTCTTTCAGGTACTATATAAGCAGTGCTGACCCCAGGCTACCTAACCTAGGCTTTGCAGTAGCTCACACAATAAAATCCTTCTGATTTCCTGTCTCCCTTTAAAAACTTTAGGCTGTCAGGGTATTTTAATGACACTTCTAAATGTAGAAATCTAATTTTAAATCTAACCATTAAATGTCTCCACACTAGTGTTTTGGATGATTTAATGAGTGGCACCATTTATAGGACACAAGGTTATAATCTGAATTTATGAACTGTAAAGAAAGGACCAGTACGCTGACTAACTAATGAGCTTTTTAATGATGAGAAATAGATAAAGCTTAAAATGCAGAATGCTTATCAAGGACCTCAGACAATAGCAAAGTGGGGCAATTTAGAAGTACTTAGCAGTGCTACTGCTGTGACAGCGAGAAGTGAACTATTTTCTTTCATTTTAAAGCACTGCTTTTCATACATGGGAGTAATTTCTATATTTTCTTAACTAAAATTAAATGTCCTGGTATAATCCTCTTTTCAATAAGAGTTCAAAATATAAATAACCTATTGATACCACTTGTGGTAAAGCAAGAGAAAATGCCTCTACAAAGGGAGGAAATATCTGAATATCCACACAGGACAGTGGGATCCCAGGTTAAGAGGGGATCTGCTGGTTGAGACGTCATTTGGGGAAGCTTTTCCTTGGAGCAGCTTTAAACACAGGCATGCCCTGGTTGAGCTGACATAGGCATCGCCATCTTGAGGTGATTTATAGCAAGTTTGGACTTCCAAAGACAGGGTCTAAAGTTTGCTTGTGGTTCCCTTTGCCCTTGTGCCCTGAGGCATAAAAAGAATTAATAGACTAACACTTGCCCTTGCTGTAAGGGCTCTGTGTCTAGGGTCCTCTAGAACATGGTTCCCCAGGCAGTTCTGGGATGTAGCATCACCATGGGAGAGACGAGCCATTTCAGAGCACACAAGTCCACAGGCAGCTCTTGAGATCTGAACCTGCCCTCCTCAATTTCAGTACTCCAGATCTAAATTTCCAGGACCCAGGAATAAAGGAGAGGCTGGGCTCTTCTGTCACGTGGGGCTTTGCTTTGTTATTGTTGTTGTTGTTGTTACCATTGCTGTTGTTGTGGCTGTTAATAAGGAACTAGACTGAGCTTGCCTTTTCCTTCTCAGGAAGTGAGCTTTCCAGCTGATTAATTTAATTGCTCTCCCTTGGACAATGGAAAGGCCTCTGGAGAGTGGGGCTTTCATAGCTTTTTGACATACAACACAAACCCACCAGCCCTGACAGCTTCAACCCCCTTTTCAGTAAATAGGAGAGGTGGCAATGGAAGTATCAAGGAGAATAAAATCCTGGAGTATTAATTCCGAGAGAGGTAGGGAGGTATGGTGGCAAGCATGAAGTCTTTGGTGCTTATGTGAAGTTGCTTAACTTCCCTGAGCCTTGGTTCCCTTCTGTCTTGTGAGAATTAAGGAGAAACCTAAGCAACACTGGATTTATCCATTTCAAAAGAGTCAGGGCAGCGTGCTGGTCCAGAGAGAGGAAGACATCACTTAGAGGTCCCACCAGAAGCTGACCTGCCCTGAATTCTCTAGCTTGTCTTTAGCTGCCCTCCCTCCTGCCTTTTTTTTTTTCTTTTGAGAGAGAGAGAGAGAGAGAGAGAGAGAGAGAGAGAGAGAGAGATTGAGAGAAAGCAGAGGAGAGGCAGAGAGAAGGAGACAACGAATCCCAAGCAGGCTGTGAACTGTCAGCACAGAGCCTGATGTGGGGCTCATGACCTAAGCCAAAATCAAGAATCGGACTCTCAACTGATTGAACCACCCAGGCACCCCTCCTCCTGCTTTCTGACTCATCTCCTTCCTTCTCATCTCTTTACTCCCCTTTGATCCTGAAAATCCTTTTTGATTTTAAAACAAATCACCAAAAACTTGCCACTTCGTCGTTTAGTTCAAATTGACCAGTAAAACAAAAGTTCTCTCCTGTCACTTAATAAATAATCTATGCTTAGATTTACTTGCCTTTATACAATATGTTAATTTAGGATTTTCAGATAAAATACAAAACAACCAGTGAAATCTGAATTTCAGATAAACAAGAAATAATTTTTAGTGTAAGTATGTTCCATGAAATACTTGTATTTTTATTTGCTAAATCTGGCAACCCTAGTTAACTAAATGTGAGCTGAGTTCTCCATGATAATATCTTTAACTTTGTGACTTTGTCATCTTACCAACTCCCAGAAAGACTTTATTTATTAATTGTACGTCTTGTGAATTTGTAGGTCTTGTAATTAGACTCATATAATGAAAAGGTGCACAAGTCATGTGCTTGTTCTATTTTGCTTTTGCCAGGTTCTCCCCTCTCCGTGTGTCCATGGTGTATGGCCTTAACCTCAATAGACCCGAGTTTCATAGATGGGGGACACTGGAGGAGCAGAAGTCTAAGAAAGCATGGAGGACATTCACGCCCAATGAAATTTAGTATATACTTATATGGTGGAGGACTCAGATCCGGGCACCAGCCATTGGGCATCTCCAGTGCTCATTTCTTCTCTCTTTCCCTTTTCTAGAACTATAACAACAGGCTGCTGGGCACCTGACTGAACACTACAAGAGGCTATTACTGTAGATGGCAGGGGTCCTGTGGGTTTGTGGATAAAATTTAGGAAGTCCATGAATTTGGATGGAAAAAAACATATATCTTTATCTTTATAATCTATTTTAGTTATAGGTTCAGGCAACAAAAACCAGTAACCATCAGTACTTGTGATTGTGACATCAAGAGAAAGCACAGATTTTTAAAAATAACATATTAAAGTTATTGAAATTCAAAATTTAATTCTCACTATTATTTCAAAATTACAGGACTTGCTAGACCTATCCATAGATCTTATTATTTGAAGCAATTAAATCATTAACAATAAATAATAATAAAGGGATTGCTATATATAAATTTGTTTTTTTAGTGTTTTGATAACTTTGTTTCAGTGTAATTGGCTTTCTTTGTGATTCTGGGTATCTTATTTTGTGAATTTAAAAAATCATTCTCAGAAGAGGTCCACAAGCTTCATCAGATTGCCAAAGGATTCCATGGCACGCAGGAGAAAAAGTTAAAAACTCAGACTAAAGGAAGACCTGAACTCATGTATATCTAACTTACTTCCCAAATCACCTGAGTTTGAAGCAAAACAGGCAGAACTATCCCCATTTTTCTCTGGTAAATATGTACTTCAAACCGCAGACTACCCCATCATGACTTCCAAATTGCCTTTAATACAAACCGCAGACTACCCCATCATGACTTCCAAATTGCCTTTAATATTCCTTTTAACCTGAATTTTACCTGCTTAAAATTTGGGGGGTGGGATAAGGGGGAAGCAGTGAAGTTTCTGGAGGAGAAAAACACAGGCTTCAGGAAGACTCACAGGAACAAAAATGGTAAAAGAAAAAGTTTAAGACCAGAGCCCAGGTTTACCTTAACTGCTTTGCTCCATTTCAAACCCTTGCAGTCAGGATCACTGTAAAGTCCATTAAGCACAAAAACTATATTAAAGAAAAATATTAACTATATAAAATGTCTTGGGTAGTAGAGCAGAGTTGTGTTTACTTGAAAAGTTTAGATGCAATCCCTGGGCACTTGCTACTCTGAATGTAACTCCTCTTTATAACCTCATTGGTGACATTGGGAGCTCAGGAAAAGATGGGCTCTAGCTTAGGAAGGAGGTAACTGATGCAGAGAAAGGGGAACCTTTTACTGCCCACACCCCTTTGTTATTTGTGAGCTCTGGGAAGGTGGCAGGGCGGCGAGGGGCCTAGAGATGGGGGACTGTGAGCTGGAAAACGGGTCGCTTGCTGGGTGGGAAGTGGGGGTGCCTGATCCTGGCTTGAAGGGAAGGGGGGCTTGGATGAATGCCTGGGGGTTGGACTGGGAGAATAAAGCCACGGAGAGACCTGTCTCATTAAAGAATCCATTTCCCATTTTCAGCAGTTGGCTACATTAACAAGCTGAGCCGTGAAAGGATTAGATCCGCTAAGTGAGTGCCTGTTCTGTGCACCATTGCAAAACACATTTCAGAAAGCAGTGGATTCGCCTTAAATGAGTATCTGCTGGAGGAGCAAAGCCCTAGGAAAACAAAGGGGCACGCCAGGGTAAGCTAATAATTCCTGCTGTGCTTTGAGGGCAATGAAATGACTACAACCCTGAGAACTTTTTCTCCCTCCCCTGCAGTTGGTATAAACATAAGAGCCATTTTGATGATCATATCGACACCTCAGCAACAAGTGCTTCCCAGGTGCCAACAAAATGTCACTTCCCAAAGGGTTAAATGAACCAAAAGGCCTCAACCTCAAATATTCTTTTTCCACACCCATTTAGTATGCATACCTATTAAACAAAACAATGGGCATAGGTTCATATCCTGTCTACAAATAATCGAATGATACAAGAACAAATCTACCACCAGCTGCTTCATCCCATGCTATGCTTTGACTGGGAGGGAAAGCCAAGTTTCGAGCCGGTCTAGCCTGACTCAGGCTGTAACTTGTGAGTCCTGCTATTCTAACCCTTTCTCTTGATCTGCTTTTCAGCCTGTCTCAGAGCACACAGCTCAGAACAGCAGGGAAGTTGCTTAGCAAAGGGCCACCCACTTGCCTATTATTCCTTCCTCGCCTGTGACATGACACAAGAACAAAGTAGACATTAACCGCTACATTAAACCCAGAAAGAAAGTAATCAGTAACCTGTTATTCCCTTAATAAAGGGAAACACATGCAGTGTGAAATCCAGAAGACTAATCAATAGCTGCAGACAATGCAATGTGCCAAACAAATTGCAAATCAATTAGAATCCTTGTTTTCTTTGAAATGGTTCACTATATCTAAAGCAATTACTCCTTCATTAGACCTAATTTAACAGCATGACTGCCCTGGCTACAACTGGCAGCGTCTGGCTATCAAATAGAAGAATGGCAGCTTATTTCTGTCTGTCTGTGAGTCTAGCACCAATCAACAACAACAACAAAAAAATTGAATTCCTTTATATGAGAGAAACTTTTAACGAATACGTGGATATTTGTCTTAATCAAAGTATTGATACCAGAATGAAGATGCCACCCTCCCAAGGGATATTAAAAGAGAAAAGAACCACAGGAATTATAGAATAAAAGTCTGTAATTAGAAAAAAATGTATTTCTTTTCTTCTTTTTATGCTAGCTTCAAATAGATAGAAATGGCATTTGAGTATATGAAGTCTTTGTAGCTTTTCAATCTGACACACCACTTAGTAGTAGTTTTGGGACTTTTGAAAAGAGAGTCCTCCTGATACAAAATTTAGAATGGTCATGTGAATGATCGCCCAAAAAGTACTAGTTTACTTTATTTGTAAAGCCATTGAAAAAATAGCTTTATTGAGGTATGACTTACACACAATAAAATTCAGCCATTTTAAGTGTACACTGATGAATTTTGACAAATGTATATAGTCCTGTAACCGCTACCTCAATCAAGATACATTTCTATCACCCCAACAAGTTCCCCCATGTGCCCCTTTACGGTTGATCCCCTCCCCCATCCCTGGCCCCAGGCAACACGGATCTGCCTTAGGCCCATTTCACTTTTAAGAACAGTTTCCCTGTTCTGTAGAGGGACTGGAAAAATTACTGAAATAAGGTTTTTCTAGCCAGTTTGGGAAAAATGGTTTTGTGCTTGTTTAAGGTAGCAAGCAACAATCTCTTAGAGCCGCAGAAGATTACAAACTTTTTTGAAAGTAGGTATGTTTAAAGAGATCAAAGCATTTCTGGAAGCTGAAGTAAATATTCTTAAATGAACTGAAAAAAATGTGAACTTGTTATTATACTTGTTTTTAATAACGACTTGTCATTAAATTGCTAAACCTCAGAGGCCAATATTTCTACTTGCAAACAGTCACAGCTTCCAAAGTTGTTTCTTAATTTAATGTTGCTTAATTATTTTTTTCTGACTATAAAATCAATCCATTTTAATTATATGAAATTCCAATATTACAGAATTACAAAAAGTAGTAAGGAAGGTCCTTATATTTCCCTTTCTCCCAAAAATTTTCAAAAGTACACAAAGCCCTATGCATAAGGATGCTCTTTAATAGCACTATGGTAATAGCAAAAACTTGGAAGCTCTGGGAGATTGAGCCTTAAATTAAGTCACACATGTTCCTGCTTCTCTTCTTCCCTCCGTGGCTTCCCTTTTAACAGCTTTTACTCCTTCTCCCCTCCCCCTAATCCCCCCTCTTCACCTCACATCAAATGGCTTTTCATTCTCTGCATCCCTTGCCTTTCTTCTTTTTTTCTTTAGAGCTCAGTGCAGGAAAATTCTTGCACGGAGGATACTGGTATCTTTTGCAGACCAACCAACCCATTTCCCATCTCCTCCTCCTCCAAAGAAAATCACTCTGCCAAAGCGTTCACATTCTTAACATAAATCTGTGCTACCCCACAGGGCACCCCATCTTGCTCCCTTTGACCTTTCACTAGTAACTCACTCAAATTATGTTTTGTTTCTATTGGTTAGACTAACACTCATAATTTACCATAGCCAATCAATCAGTTACTGGAGGAGCATTCGTTGAAGGCCTGCTTCCCAGTAAAACCTGATTGGCTGGTTCTGGGAGTTGATTTGTAACTCCAATGAAAAGCGTGTGTGATGTGGGGGATGGGATGAGGTAGTTAAGAAGTTTCATCACCTTCCAAAGGTGGCTTAGTTTGGTGCGTAGACTAAGCAAAAGCTGAGGTGAAAGTAGGCAAGAAAGAGCGCATTCCTCCTATCAGCTCTCTCTACACTCACCTTAATGTGCAAAGGCTTTACCATGGGCACTGCGGCTGCTACAGTCTCAGGGCTGGGCTAAAAAGGGAGTGGCCTTGGGAAGGAAGATGGTATCTAACTACCTGAAGGGTTATATTTATTATTACTTGAATAAAGTTTTCCTTAGCCCATGGATATTTATGCTCTCCAAATTTATGTGCAGATAACATAAAGACACTGTTGTCTCAACTATTCATGTGCACCCCTCCTGGTGCTTTGCCATGGCTCCAAGACAATTATCAGTCGACAGGCAGGTGAACACTTAGGCCAGGCCTGGGGGTTCACCTGGTGGTAGTTCAGGAAAAGAGAAGGGTTGGTCTCTGGACAACAACATGGTGGCCGCGACATAATTAAATACTGAATAAATCAATGGGAACTCTTCTGAGGAGAAGAATGGCAAATTTTATCCTTTGTGAGGCAAAGAGACAAGGAACTTTTGAGTTTTCAGGCTGTTTTCTAAGAAAGATGGAAATAAATTGGATTTTAAAAGTTCCCACTAGAGAGTCTTGGCAGAAAACCCTTTACTCATAATTTTATCCTCCTATATTCACTGGTTAAGTCACTGCTGGAAATTTTTGAATTGCTAGTAGTCATTTAAATCTTTTTTTGCAAAGCAACGTCCAACCAAAATGAACTATCTTATGGTTCTGGTTCACATGCTTTGCATCATTCCCGCCCATGGCATGGAGACCTGATTCTTACTAATGCACAGATAAAAGCCATAACGAAATGGTGACAGAACAAATGAAGCCTGTCCTTCAAAGCAAGCACGGCCCTTTTGTTTGTTCTGCTATAGAAAAAATGAATAGACGGATATTTTGCAAACTTTCAGGGTACCAACTTTTTATCCCCTACCCCTGCTCCTGGGAATAATCATTTTGGTTATTGAGTTTTTTTCCTTGAATCTCCTATAGATTATTAATATGAGAATTTTATCCACTATAGATGAATGTTAACTAATACAGTTCTTCATACAAATGCAAACTTCCTCTTTACCAGCCTCTGGTGACTCTGCGTCTTGTACCAGTGTGGTATCATTCAGCTTCAGTTGCTATAGCATTTTCAAGAACCTCTCTGTTCTTGTCATAAATTATCTTTAAGTGAAAAAAGCTCAAAGGAGGTCTGCAGCAAACTGTATCAAATAATGAATTTGTAAGCGGTAGAAGAAAACACTTATCTTACTTATGCTCTTCTCCCATCGATTGTTCAGTGACCCTTCTTTGAGATACAGATGAGCATAACCCTGAAAAATGTTTGTGTTGTCTTTCTTTAACTGGCAGCCTGTGGGCTGCATGATCTAATAAATATTGGCAGGGCCAAATGAAATAATATAGAAGAGCTTCTCTTCTTTAAAGTCCACAGACCAAGAGACTCTTGTCACTTGTTAATATCTCCATCAAACACTGAAGTGTTAACATATGTGATACGACCACGCAATCAAGTAAGGACCGATTTGTTGACTAATTAAACCAACACAACAAGCTCTTTAGCACCTACAAGTGACAAGTTTAGAGCAGGCAAGTGGAAACTCTCAATTGAGCCCCCTTTTATGAGACTATCATGCCAAATTCAATTCTGACTGAGTAGTATTTGAATGTACTTGACTTCCACCATGTGCTGACATGCTTACAATAATTCATCATGGGTGACAATAGCCCAATATTGGAGATTTATGATATATACAAAACAGTTACAAATGAAATGTAGCCCTAACGTGGGTCTGCTTTCCTTACCCACTGTCTATTGATATTATAATTAATGGTCAATTACTCAGGGAAAAGAAAATAGAAAATAGTCATTACTGGTTTCAGTCATCATTGGATTTTTTTGGCAAATTTTGGAGATAAACGAAACCATTTCCACAGAGTTTGGCGGTTGCTTCAAAATAGTAAATGGACAGAGATGCCTGATGTTCATGACTCATTTTAGCAATGAGAATGAGCTAGTGACAGTGTTTTAAACGAAACTGAATGTAAATTAAGTTGCCTGAGAAGTAGAAAACATTCCAAGGTATACCTTTGTGTGAGTAGATAACGCATATGTGTTATGTCTGTGTGCATATATGCATCTTCCTCCACCTACCACACATATGTTTTATATACAGTTTCCTTGTTTGTAAACTGAAGCAGTTCCACTCATTTATTTCTAATGTCCTTCTGATCCCTAAAATTTCACAGTCTCTGATCTGACCTCCATATTCAGGTTAGTGAAAGAGGCAGAACCCTTTCTATGGCTTTTGGCATGAAGCTAATCTCTCTCATTCTCTCCTCCTTCCTCTAAACACTCACTTTTTTATTCTTTATATGTACATATTCAAATTTTCTGTACCCAGCCCTAACCCTCTTCTGATTGACCCTATCCTTGCTGGCTGGACAATTCTATTTGTGGATAACCAAGAATTGAGTATATCTGTATTAACATAACACATACACTTATGGCTATGTGCATTACATTTTCTAATCCTTCATGCCTATAGACACATTACCACATTAGGCACATTAGCAGTAGTGGTTCCTCCATGGGCTGTTGGGAAGGTATATGTCATGGCCACTTAATCTAGAACTGGCCTGTATTCTGGGCACAGCTATAGGTACTCTGCTCTAAATAGACCCCAGATTCTCCCTCCCTTCCTCCCTTCCTTCCTTTATTCCTTCCTTTAATGTTTATTTACTTTTGAGAGAGAGAGAGAGACAGAGACAGAGAGGGCAAGTGGGGGAGGGGCAGAGAAAGAGGTAGATAGGGGTTCTGAAGTGGGCTCTGTGCTGACAGCAGAGAGCCTGATGCGGACCCAAACTCAGGAACTGTGAGATCTTGACCTGAGCCGAAGTCAAATGCTTAACTGTCTGAGCCACCCAAGCCTCCCGATAGACCCCAGGTCCTAAGCATCCCAGAGCTGCAGGTCAGTAGCCTGTACTCCAAGTGCTAAATGCCTTTTGTGTTCCACTAGTGAAGGAATAGCCCTGGGCCCAAATACCTGGATGGGAGCAAGGGTCAGAATCTGGTAAGGTACCAAGTAGGCTCTCATTCAATCTTGAGGTTGATCTCCAGACCCTAAGTGGACACATCCCATCACCAAAAAAGCTGTCTGATAATTCCTCCACCTTGTAATGAAAATGACTTACCCCGAGCTACCCGTAAGTCCTCCTGTCTCCTGTCCCCCATCTCCTCAAAGAGACAGTCTTCTTATTTCTCCCTTAATCTCTGGCTGGATTTTACCTATTTTGAATAGACAATATAGTCACATAGTTCAAAAATCAAAATGATATAAAAATATATTCACTGACAAGGCCTGCTCATAGCTCTGTCTCTGTCGGCCCTGTTTCCCATTAGTAAATTCTTTTCTTAGTTTCATGTATATGCTTCCAAAGTTACTCTAGGGAAACACAAGCAAATGTATTTTGATTTTTAATTTTTCCTCCCTTTCTTAACCAAAATGGAGCATACTGTATGTTGTTCTGACCCTTGCTTTTCTTCCTTAACAACATAATTCGAGACATTTCCAAATCAGTAGTGAGACTTCTGCATCAAAGATAAAATCTTTATTCCTGAATAGGGCTTCTTTTAGGAATCCCTGCCTTTCTTTCTCAAGGGGAACTGCGTGGAGCATAGTAAAGGGAACTGGAATCTCTCCTTTAAGCCCAGTACAAGCGCTTAAGCCCCTCTTAAGCCCTTGAGAAGCCCTCTCCTGTTTCTGGGCCCCTAGCCCTCCATCTGCCTTCTCTCTTTCAAGAGACCACAGGACCTTCTGAAAGGTCAGTACCAGAGAGGGTCGTATAGGTCAAGGTACCACAAAAGGCATGAGAGGAGTCCAGGTCTTTAAAGCAGTCTGGCATTCTGAGGATTTCCTCTGGCAATGATAACCTGTTCTGAAGGTCTTTTTTTTTTTTCCTCAAAAAATTTCACTATGTTCAGGGGCTGGGCTCACCCAGTCTTGAGTTTTCTGTATCTGGTTCCTATAGCCTGGACTATTCTGAGTGCCTCAGGACTTTAGTTTCTCCAAACCTACCCCTACTCTTAATTATTTTTTAAACAATACTACTTGTTTAATTTTCTTCTTTTGATTTAATAATTGCTAAATGTTTATCATTTGGAAATTTGGAGAACATAGAAATGTATAAAGAAGAAAATTAGCATCACTCAAAATACTGGAAGAAAAAACTATTAATATTTTGGAATATAGTATTTTGATTTTATAAATAGGGATTATACAAAACTTTGTATTACAATTGCTTTGTAATGTTTGTTTATTTATTTATAGGTAACATAGTTTTTTTAAAAATAGACTTTATTCTGGGGCACCTGGGTGGCTCAGTTGGTTGAGCGACCAACTTCGGCTCAGGTCATGACCTCACGGTTTGTGAGTTCAAGTCCCACGTTGGGCTCTGTGCTGACAGCTCAGAGCCTGGAGCTTGCTTCTGATTCTGTGTCTCCCTCTCTCTCTGCCCCTCCCCCACTCATGCTCTGTCTCTGTCTCAGAAATAAACATTAAAAAAATTTTTTTAATTAGACTTTATTTTTATTTTTAAAAATTTTATTTAATGTTTATTTATTTTTTGAGAGAGAGAGAGAGAGAGAGAGAGAGAGAGGCAGAGAGAGAGAGTGAGACACAGAATCCACAGCAGGGGTGCCTGGGTGGCTCAGTCGGTTGAGCATCCAACTTCAGCTCAGGTCATGATCTCACAGCTCGTGAGTTTGAGCCCAGCTTGGGGCTCTGTGCTGACAGCTTGGAGCCTGGAGCCTGCTTCTGATTCTGTGTCTCCCTCTCTCTCTGCCCCTAACCCACTGGCATTCTGTCTCTGTCTCTCTTAAAAATAAATAAATGTTAAAAAAAAAAAAAAGAATCCACAGCAGACTCCAGGGCCTGCTGGCACAGAGCCTGACACAGTATGTATACATACACATGTATGTATAACACTTTAAGCATCTATCGATTAGATTGCTTCTCATATCCCTTCTTTTCATTATTACAAAAAACACTACAATCAACATACTTGTAAATTAATCTTTGTTCAAATCTCTGATTGTTTCCTAAAGTAGAGGCTTAGAAATAGAACTGCTAGGTCACGGACACATGCATTTTTAAGGCTTTGACACGTATCGCCAGGTTAGTTCAGATCTATTTTAAAAGAAATATAAGGTAGTTACAGAGACCTGGAAAAGCAGGCCACTCAAGTTTTCTGTCTTACAACTCAGAGACCCAAAATCACTATAAGAAAGTGAGACATTTATCCAGTTGAGTGGGAATCCCTATCTTGCAGGTGGGGAGAGATGTTGGGAGTATGCAGTGTCACTCTGGGAATGCTGGGAAATATGGTCCTTTAAACCAAGAACTCCATGTAGGGCTTCAGCCTAGGAGACTGTAGACTGTATTGCAGCTCTTAATGTAGTAGTGGAAGGTGGGGGCAAGGCTTATTCACAATCTCCACATGCAAACAAGAAGACTCATGTGATGTTTACAAAAAAGGCAATGAGATTATATTAGGGTTCTCCAGAGTATCAAAAAAATCAATATGAATGAATACAGATATTAGATACATCCAAATATTTTATATATATATATATATATATATATATATATATATATATAGTGTCTGTCTATCTATCTATTTACCTACCTACCTATCCAGAGATTTATTTATGGCTATTGGTTCACACAGTTATGGAAGCTGAGAAGTCCCACAGTCTGCCATCTGCAAGCTGGAGAACTAGGAAAACTGGTGGTTTAATTCAGTCCAAGACCAAGGACCCAAGAACCAGGAGGTCGCTGGTATAAGTCCCAGAGCCTGAAAATCTGAGAACCAATTGATGTGCAGATATAGCAAAAAAAAAAAAAAAAAAAAAAAAAAAAAAAGTGGTATACAAAAGACCAAGATTTGAGAACTGTTACTCCATACAATATATGTATTGTAAAAGTACAAAATGTTTTCAGGTTAAATTGCTTTTATTTTTTTATTATTATTATTTTTTAACGTTTATTTATTTTTGAGACAGAGAGAGACAAAGCATGAAGGGGGAGGGTCAGAGAGAGGGAGACACAGAATCTGAAACAGGCTCCAGGCTCTGAGCTGTCAGCACAGAGCCCGACGCGGGGCTCAAACTCACTGACTGCGAGATCGTGACCTGGGCCGAAGTCGGCTGCTTAACCAACTGAGCCACCCAGGTGCCCCTAAATTGCTTTTAAAACTTTTAAAAATTAAAAAAAAAAACCCTGCATGATTAATCTTTTTATAACTTGGATCATCACCATAATATAATCACTCTTTTTTTAAACGTTTATTTATTTATTGTGAGAGACAGATGGGGGGAGGAGGGACAAAGAAAGAGAGAGAATCCCAAGCAGGCTCTGTGCTGACAGCACAGAGCCAGACGTAGGGCTCAATCTCATGAACCATGAGATCATGACCTGAGTGGAAAACAAGAGTTGGATGCTTAACTGACTGAGCCACCCATGTGCCCCAAGTTTTTTTTTATTTTTAAAGACAGTTTTTCCAACACCTGATAGAGTTCTCTACCTTCCTTCTGTTGCACTATGATATGACCCAACTGTTAACACAGATCCCCATAACATAATCATTCTTTATTGTAAATGTCCCAAAATGTTATGTTTTGGCTTCAAGTTGCTTCAAGAGAAGAACACATGTATTCCAGTTTGAATCCTAACATAGGGTTGGGGGGATACCTAATGAGTTTCTGCACATAGAAACCATGGGAGGCACATTATAATCCCTTTTTAACAAAGCTATGCACTTTTTCTTAAAGTTTATGCAGTTTGGGGAACTTTGGGTTTATACGCTGATAAGACATTTCAAAGAAAATTTTAGCACATTCAAAAATATAGTAATGCTCTTTAGTAAATAGAGAAATCAGAAAGTTCAGCACAAGAGTGAAGTATTAAGTTTTTATATGTACAGACACGCACACTTTCACTTTTGTTTTTAGATGTAAATTACCGGGAGAAGGGATCTTTTCATGCTCAAAAAACTGAAACCTTAGGTTTTTAAAAAATCCATTAATTTTAGTTTCTTTCAAGGTCCAGAGGAGATTTTAGACTGCTGTTGAGATCAGATGGTCTCTAAAGAAATCAATCCAATTTCAATAGAAGAGCTATGCTGTGTTGGGATTTTTCATATAATCCAATTGCTAAATGATATCAGGGCTACTTTGATTTAGAAGAAGAAACACAGACAACTCACTGTTCTCAAACCTCTACATACTCACAAGATCAGCTGACCAAAAATCCTTCCCTAAAGATAGAGAATGTATTTTTCATGGTAAAGGAAAATCAACATTAATGAAATAGTGTCTGTACTGATCTAGAATGTTATTTATTTGATAATATCAAGCATCATGCTAATGCTTTAAGTAAAAGCCACAAGAGTAAAAATGAAGCATATGAAACCCATTTCTGCATTTTTCCTGGAATATGACTCAACTCCTGAGGCCTAGAGGTGCTTCTGTAGCCTTTTGGCTCAGAGGAACCCACAACTATCCCCTCCAGGTTTGGAAGACAGCCAAAGAATGAGGTCATGAATAGAGAGGGCCATCACTGAATTTAAATCTAAGAATGTGCTTCTATTGCAAACATAGGGGAAGTGAATTCTTATTATTACAAATCCTCCTAAGTAAAAAGGTTAGAGTTCAATCTACCAGATACAACCAAGTCTTTTATTGACATGTTACACTGGTTTACAAGATACAAGAACAAAAAAGAAATGGGTTTCTATTCCCAACTTGCTCAGTTGTAATTTCCATTAAATTTTCTTCACCTCCTTCACTTCGATCTTTCCTTCCCTGCCCACTCCAATGTATTTAATCAATCATCATGAAAATCCACTTTCTAGAAGGCTCTTCATGATGGCTGTGATTTATAATTTTGAAAATGTCTAGATCAGGTCTCACAAATTGGATTTCTTGGAACACCTGTCCTTTTGATGCTAATTGGTGTTCCATGAAAAAGGGTTCAATGTGAGATGCAGGATGGCCAAAAGGCATCCCTCAAACTCTGGACAGACACAGTAGTTGAAGGAACAATTTGGAAAGGTCTCAGGCTGCCTTTTGCTTAAACACATCTTGTCTGATGAACCCAAGTTAGGATGTAATGGTCTGGTATAAAACACAACTTTGCCATATTGCTTTCTCCTTTAATTCTTGTGTCAAGTAGTAAAAATTATACAAACAACATGTTAATCATACAGAATTATAAAGTACAGGTACATTTTTAGAATAAACCCCTATATTTAACACCTAGAAATAACTACTTTAAAAATTTTTGTCTACAACTAAAAAATCAGAAATACAGGACATTATTATTTATAATTTATGCCCCAACCAGGTCCAAAAAGAATTACAGTAAAAGACCTATACCTTCCATTACTACTTTAAAATTTTTTAAATGTTTATTTATTTTTGAGAGGGAGAGGGGGAGAGGGGGAGAGAGAGAGAGAGAGAGAGAGAGAGCGAGAGAAAGTGCATGCATGAACAGGGGAGGGGCAGAGAGAGAGGAAGGCAGAGAATCCAAGCAGACTCCACGCCATCAGCACAAAGCCTGTGGGACTCGAACCCACGAACCATGACATCATGACCTGAGCTGAAACTAAGAGTCAAATGTTTAACTGACTGAGCCACCCAGGTGCCCCACTTCTTTTTTTTTTTAATTTTTTTTAATGTTTATTTTTTTTTGAGACAGAGAGAGACAGAGCATGAATGGGGGAGGGTCAGAAAGAGGGAGACACAGAATCCGAAACAGGCTCCAGGCTCTGAGCTGTCAGCACAGAGCCTGACGCGGGGCTCGAACTCACGGACCGCAAGATCATGACCTGAGCCGAAGTCGGGGTGCCCCACTTTTAAAGTAAAAGCAATCAACATACACTCTGTCTATGGATACCATGTTTTGGAAGCTCCTATATACCAAACAGCATTTAGTAAGTAAGTGTTGGCACAATTTCCACTTGAACATTGAGTCAAGTTTTCATCAGCAACCAATGGTTATCAGGGTTGCATAATAACATTATAATATAATATAATATAATATAATATAATATAATATAATATCCTACAATATGAAAAAGCAATGAAGTTAAGAAAGTATAGTTAAATACTGTATGTTACTAGGTATCCACAATTGTGTTTCCCACACAGTCGAAGGTCCCAGTGAAATGCTGTCTCTGCAATGACTGTCCAGCCTATAGGTCTGATAACAGAACCAAGTGGCCCAATCGCATCCCAGATGTGCCTATGTTGCCAGTAAGAGTCAAGCCAATCTTTAATCAATATGATCTAACAAAGATTTCTACAAGGAAAACGTGTTACATAATACTAACCAAAAGCAAAGAAGCTTAATATTTTAAACTTTCTAAAACAGTGAATATAGCTCATAGACTGAAACTAGTCCCCACTTTCCATCCTCCTTTACTTCCGTTGTGGATGGTAAGAAGTCCTGGATCCCAATTTGGAGGAGTCCACTACTACACCAACCCACTTCTTGGCATTCCAGATATTTTACAAACTGGCTCCACATGATCTTCTGAGACTATTTCTTACTCTCTTCCCTTCTACTCTTGATCTTGACCTCATTAGTCTACTCAAAACACAGCAGTCAGAGAGATCCTCATTGGGTATGTAAGTTAAGTTGTCATTCTTCTGCTCATCACCCCCCCCCAGCGACCCCTCCTTTGACTGAGAGTAAAAGCCAGATGCCTTAAAACCCTCTACCAGGCCCAGCTCCCCATTATCACTTTGAGCTCATCTGCTCCTGCTCTCCACATTGCTCATTCCACTTTAGCCACACTAGCCTCCTCCCTCCTGCTTCCTGAATTTCCATCTTCTTCCACCTCTCGACCTTTGGAAGTATTCTCTCTGTTTGGTTTGTTCTTCCCCCTAGATATACACATGGCTTGCTCCCTTAGCCCCTCAAGTCTTTACAAAAATAGCATCTTTTCAACGAAGCCTTCTCTGGCCACTTTACTTATAGTAGATTGAAAAAGATGGCCACAATATTTTGCAGCTCCTCCCCTCAGGAGCTGTAATCTGCTTCCCCATGCCTTGAATCTGAGTTGTCCCTGTGACTAGCCTGGACCAAGAGAATGTGGTAGAACTGATGCTTGTGAGTTTCAGGGCCTAGGTGTCAGCAAACTTTGCAGGTCTGCCTTTGCTCTCTTGGGATGCTCTCACTGCCATGTATAGAAGCCTGGGCTAAACAGTGAAGGATGAAGGCCCACATCCAGGGAAAGGGCTGGCAGACAGCCTGCATCAAGGCCCAGACACATGAGTGAGACAATCTTAGACTTTCTAGTCCCAGTTAAGCTGCCAGATAACTGCTGTCACATGAGTGACCCCAGGGCAAGATCAACAGAAGAACCACCCAGCTGAGCTCAGACTTAATTGTTGACCCACAGAATTGTGAAAAATAATAACTGCATCTTATTTTAAGCCATTAAGTTTGGGAAGGCTTGTTGTATAATAATAAATAAATGAAGCACTACTTAAGAATTTAATACCTTCCCAGATACTTAAATTATAGAGGTATATCTGCCTCTGCTAACTAGAATATAGGCTGGATGAGGGCAGGGTTTGGGTTTTTTTTTTTTTCTATTTTGTTCACTTTTGTAACTCCACTGCCTAGTATAGTGCCAGTGGACAGTCTCTCAATAAATATTTGTTACATGAATGAATGAATAATTGGATAAATGGATGAATTAAATGTAGATGTGGAAGGGGCCCCACATAACCTCCAAGATATTTTTAATGAGAAAATTGAAGCCTAGAGATTCAACGACAATATCAGGACTGGAATCTGGAATCTAGTGCCAAAAAAGGCTCTAATTTTTCCACCACATTTTTGTATATTAAGCTCCTCTATGTCTAATGTGGAGCCATTAGGGTTGCAAGTGGCAGAAACCCAGTTCAATGTAGCTTGATTTTTTACAAAAGGGATAGATTGGGGCACCTGGGTGGCTCAGCTGGTTAAGCATCTGACTTCAGCTCAAGTCATGATCTCCCAGTTCATGAGTTTGAGCCCTGTGTTGGGCTCTGTGCCGACAGCTCAGAGCCTGGAGCCTGCTTTGGATTTTGTGTGTGTCTCTCTCTGCCCCTTCCCTGCACTCTCTCTTTAGATTTACGAATTCATGAAACTAGTAAGCCCAGAGGTGCATCTAACTTCAAATATGTTTGGATCCAGGGGCTCCAGTGACATCTCCAAAGTTCTGTCATTTTCTCTCCATTTATTGGACTCTATCCACTACCAGATTAGTAACTCCAGGGAGGAAAGATAGCCTTCCCCAACAGCAGACAACCCCAAGGGCCATGTCTAGTACCCATTCCTGGACTGATCATTGGACCAGGGGAATGGCTATCCTCTTATAGGCCAGGTCTGGGTTATGAGCCTAACCCTTTGGATGGAGTTGGAAGTAGGGTCAACTCTATCTTCATCATAACGGAACAGGTTTTCCTGAGGGAAAAGGAGGGTTCTGTTACCAGAAGAGTGGAAGTAATGTGTTCCAGATATGATTAAACTCTACATGTTTACATGTCACAGGTTACATTCTATTAGTAGCTCTCTGTAACTAATTATAGATAAATACTCCCAGATAATAGAATAGACAGACTCCATTGATTTTCCCTCATTAAGAAAGACTTCTCATACTATTGATTTTTCCTTATGAAGCAAGAGACATTTCACATTGGATGGTGAAGCAGACAGAAATGATCGTCAAGCTTGCTTTGATTCTCTTGCCTGGCTCCAACCGGTTTTCTACATGGTAGGTTTAGAATTTAAAGCCAGGAGTGGGGAGGAGGCCACAGTGTTTGTATTCCACATCAAATAAGCCTTCATAGCAACATGCACAACCTGGAATCAAGGTGAAGTGTTTCAGAAAACCTTGCCTTGAGGAGAGAGATGGTGGGGAAAGGCACTCCATTTTATCAGGAAAAATCATCATGTTTAACAAAGATTTTGAGAACGAGCTAAAATGAGAATATACAATGTCCATTATAGGGCAGAACTGAGATGAGAGAAGGGAATCAATATGCCTCAGCAATACTTAAGAGATGTTTTTCATCTGGAAAATGATCTTAGGGCCACTTTTGCTATTTTGAAATCCAGCCCAAGCACTTGTGAGAAGATGACCTTTTATATATTGCATTTTGCAGAGAACTATATATAGTTGGATACAATATCTTGACCTAAAGGGGAAAAATGAAATAGAGAGAAAAATGGTGTTTCCGGGTTTTCAACCAAAAAGCAGTACATAGCAGACAGAGAGAGCAGAGGCTGCAAACTTGGCCCCGAAGAGCATGCTGGCTGAAATGTCATTATCTGAAGGATTCTAGACATCTGCGTTATTTTGCATGAGCCTCCCTCAGCAAGTGACTTAGGGCAGAGGATGGAAAGCATTGTTTTTTTTTTTCATTTCTTAAAACCATCTTGTCTCCAATTCTTGGCTTCACATGCTTTTGGGTGGGGGCGGGGAGGTGCTGCTGAGGAGAAAAGGTCACTGATTTCCAAGAGGTTAAAGATTCATTTTTTCCTTTAAAGAATAACATTTCAGCCTGATATTATTTTAGTATTTACCACTCTGTATTGTCTTAGACCTCATCTTGGCAAAGGGCTCCTAAACAACTGCCACTTTTAGCATTGCTGCCAAAAGGCGCCTTTTCACAATAAAGCATGCTGTGCTTTGGCAGGAAATCAATAAAGTGAAAATCTGTTCTCATCATCCATACATTTACCATCACAATCAACAATCAAAGGCAAGACCTGGGTTCTTTATCCACAGGCTCCAGCCTCCCAATTTTCTGCTATGAAAGGCAGCATAAATTAGAACCCTTGGTTCCTGTTAGCTGGGCTTAATGGGTATGATTTATGAACCATTAAATGAGGTTATGTAAATTGATCCTTAGCAAAATGCTAGCGCCCAGGTGACAGGTGCAGCATGCTCGTCCACAAGGGTTCTGCACAAATCAGATTTCAGTGACATTCAGTTTGAGGAAAGAGAAATATGTTGTCAACAAGGAAGTGATTTAAATAGTGCCCTGGGTTTGTCAGCAATTATGCCTTTCTTCTTAATTGCTGCAAACTATATAAATTCTAATAGGAAATAAATTAGTAATTTACCAGTTAATGACAAGGGGTATAAAGGAGAAGAGCTTATATTTTAAAAGCCATATTACCAGTGAGGCCATACACTTGGGTGATTTCACTTATGCTGTTAAAGTTGAAGAGATGCTTTAGAGCAGGAGTATAAACTTTGACACATGACAACTAAAATTACATTCATTGCAACAGAAAAGAAAACTGGATCCACATAGAAAATGCCCTTGCAGAACTGCTTCATGCGTTCCATAGAAAATGGAGATGTCACCAGGGTTTCTATTTTTCCTCATCATTAACACTCTAAGCTTGGGGAAAAAACAAAATGAAACAAAACAAAAAACGGTCTTTTTAACCCAGGTGCAAAACAACTTGCTTTATCTTTAAAAACTTTTGGAAACCTGGCATCTGATCAACCAAGTCAAAAACACACCATTGTAAATATATTATGAGAGTGAAGGTGAGTGATGTGGCTCATGTGACAGGGCTTTTAGCTTGCTTGCCTTGTTTAGACAATAGGTAGCAATAACATTCTTTTGGCTATACTCTGCAGTGAAAGGTACAGGCTTTGTGTGTAATGATGATCCCCTTACTTTGAGTCTGCAAACTAAAGGCCCAATTAAAACAAACAAACAAACAAACAAACAAACAAACAAAAAGAGCCCAGGGGAGCATATTCAAGTTAATTTCACTACCTTTGAAAATGAAAAAAAATTGGGGCGCCTGGGTGGCTCAGTCAGTTAAGCGTCTGACTTCAGCTCAGGTCATGATCTCTCCATCTGTGAGTTCGAGGCCCGCGCTGGGCTCTGTGCTTACAGCTCTGAGCCTGGAGCCTGCTTTGGATTCTGTCTCCCTCTGTCTCTCAAATAAATAAATAAACATTAAAAAATGTTTATTTAAAAAAAAATGAAAAAGAAAACCAAAATCTCAAATCCATTCCTCCTTTTGGGCTTGCTGCCCTTAATCAAGAATGTAGTGGCCTTTAAGAAAGGTTTCTCCCGGGAAAGTGAGTTCAATATCATCCCAGGCTTTTGTTTGAAGCTTTAATTGTGCCTGTTTCCATGAGGCTGACCTCGTAAGAGGACACATATGGATGTGATAGTAATGTTCCCTGGTCTTTGGCTCAGCCTATTAGAGGTCCCAACAGGGAGTCTCTACCACTCTTTTTAATAGTCATTTCTGCTTCACAAGTGCAGTTGTTTATGGACAGGGGAGATGATTTGAACCACTGTGTGCCATACGAAAGAGTGACGACAGGGCAAAGGTCATATGTTTAAAGAGGGCTGTAACTGTGCCCCAGTAGGAGAGGCTCTCCGAAGTAAAGAAAAATATCAAGATGTCCTTTGTGAACTTAGAGAAGAGGGCTGACAGGCCACAAGTGAAGAATTACACTACCATTGACATCTGCAGATGACTTTAGTGCTGTTGGGTAAAAATAATTTGGGGGTGGAGAAGGGTTATGAAAAGTAGTTTTATAATCGGTACAGGAAAAAACACTTGGTGACCCATGCAGCAGTAAAGGCCCGCCAGCTGTTTCAAATACTAGAACCACTATTTATTAAGCATGTGGCTATGGGCAAGTTATTTTACCTTCTAAGGTTCTGGATAACAACCCTGTCTCATAGGATTCTGTTGTGAAGATTAAATAAAACAACGCACAAAAATCACCAATGTACAGTAAGTGCTCAACCTATGATAGTTTGGAGTATATGGTGTGTGTGTGTGTGCATATATATACACATATACACACACACACTGTATATATACACACTATACATATATACATACCATATATATATATATGTGTGTGTGTGTATATATATATATATATATATATATATACACATACACACCATACACACACATATATGTTCCCCATGGACTCCACACATATGTGTGTGTGTGTGTGTGTGTGTGTGTGTGTGTGTGTTGTGGTGAGGGGGAGAGAGAGAGAGAGAGAGAGAGAGGGAGAGAATATCTCAAATTTCTCTGCTCTAGAACCCTGAGCCACTTGCTCTCTAGATGTCTGTCCATGCCCTTTAATGCCAGGTCCCATGTTCCTCTCACCCAAACCAACCAAGCCTCCCCTACCATATTCCCCACTTTGGTCCTCCCTTGCCTCCTATATTGTACCTTTGCAGAAATGGCACATTGATTAAAAGCATGATTCTGAATCATATAATTGGGATTTACATCCCAACTTCCCTACTTCTGTGTAGGGACAAGTTATTTCATCAGTCTGTACCTCAGATTCCTTCCCTGTAAAATGGAGATTAAAAAAATAGTACCTACTGCATGTGGATGTTCTGAAGATTAAAGAAGTTAACAAATGTGATATGCCAAGCACACAGAACATGGCACATAAGTGCCATGTATGATTATTATTATTATATTATTATGACAGTGACCTCTACCTCTCTTGTCTCTATGTTCAAATAGTCAATTGCCTGCATGGAAGAGAACACTAAAATATACTCAATGGGTGTGAGCCCAAACCACACACCAGGCACTTTCCATGCACTGCTAAGATCTAAAATGTGCATTTTATCACCATTACATAAAATGGAGGCTCAGTGAGGCTAAATAATTTGTCAAAAATATAAGGCAAATAAGTACAGAGCTGCATTCAGACCCACATTTGTCTGACCCCTAACCCATGTTCTTTTCACTGTACCTCACAGGTCCAAGACAAAACATCCATATGGCATGCACGGGAAGGAGTGAGGGCAGGGAAAGGACTTCACCTTGTTATATGGAAAGAGCACTTGGCTCTGCCTGTCACACCCTTTAAGTTTTAGTTTCCTCACCTTTAAAAACAGAGTTGTTAGACTGGAGGTTTCCAAACCATGCTCCCCCAAGCCCTTGAGTTTCTTCAAGATTGCTTAGGGGCCACTGAATAGGGTAAGCCTAACAATTAGAACTGCACCTTTCATGAGATGCTCATCCCGTCTACACAGAGTAAGCACTGGGGCTCAGGAGAAGATATTGGACAATATGAAGATCCTTTCAGCTCTAATAGTCTGGGTATCTTCTTCAAATAAGAAAGAGTGAAAAATACCCCAATCTCTACTTAAATAATGTTCAATTCAATAAACATTCCCTGGTTCTATTACATGCAAAACACCGTATTGTATATTGAATAAGCAACCTCCTCCTCCCCCCTCAAACTGTCTTGTAAGAACTCCTAGCTCCATGCTGAGTGTACTCTCAAGATGTATCTCTTTCACAAACTGTTTTCAACCGACTTAAAAGTCAGAATGTGAAATGTTCCCCTAAATATGTTAACCTTTCCACTTTAGACCTCCATTTCCCTCAAGAATATATTTATTTAAATGTTTATTTATTTTTGAGAGAGAGAGAGAGAGCGTAGGTGGGGTATGGGGCAGTTGAGAGGGGGACAGAGGATCTAAGTGGGCTCTTTGCTGACAGCAGAGAGCCTGATGCAGGGCTTGAATGTGCAAACCGTGAGATCATGACTTGAGCTGAAGTTGAACGCTTACCCACTGAGCCACCCAGACATCTCTCCCTAAAGAATATTTTTATAGCTTCCCTTTCTCCATGTTTTATCAGTGTACTTTACCAGCATACAGTTGTACTTTATCAGCGTACAGCTCTGTGTCTTGAAGAGCCTACCATGTTGGTAATTTTTTCAATAATAATGGTACTAAAATGAACAGCCATTGATCTTTGGGTGGAAGACTCCAAGAATTGCCAAGATTTTTTCTGTTTGTAGTCTGGGCACCAGTCCTTGGAGGCCCCCCACCCATACTAGTCCAAGAAGTTTATTCTAGAAGGCATCACTTGCTAATTGAATTAGCCTCCCTCTTTGTGCTTTGAATCAATGGAGATTATCTCGGGGAATTCAGCCATTCCTCTGTGACTTTGTTCCTTGGAGGCTAATTCTTCCCCATGGACTCCAGAAACTATTCCCTTCCCACCCTCCCTTCTTATTTTTTGGAAGAGAGATCAACAAGGAATGTGGATTTTAGAGAATACTGCTGGGTGGAGGACAGAATGCAAAGAAAGGGCTGGCTTTGAAATGAGGACCGCAAGAAAAAAATTCCAGTTATCCCACAAGGCAGTGACTAAGGCTCATCTTCGCTTTAGGAAAACTGCTTTTTAAGAATGCCATGGTATTGGGACAGGTATTATATTGCATTAGTACTCAGCTTTAAGAAAATCCAGGAGACTGATCTTATTATGGATTGAAGAATTTAGGGGTTCTGGGAGCCTGATAATCCCAGAATATCTGTAAATGCTTCTGTCTGTACGAAAAAAAAAAAAAAACAAAAAAACGGGCAACCTTGACTGGTTATTGCAGAAATGTGTGTGTGTATGTGCACATGTTTTGTGTAAGACCATTTCACCTTTTAAGCCAGTGGCTCACAACTCCAGCTGTGTGCCAAAGTATCTGGGAACCTTAAAAAAAGGTGATGTGGGTATAGACGAATTTAGGTTGCATTCTTCCAGATTCAGATTCTGGAGAGAGCCCTGCATCCTCTATCTTTAAAAAGCTCTCGAGGAGATTAGGAGCCCAACCAGGCTCAGAATCACTAGTCTAAGCAAAGACAGGCACTGGAGGAGCAAAGGTAGAACTCTATCTTAATTAATGCAATTGATCTCTTTTGTGGGGTCATTTATCCCTTCCGGATAAATGTCCTGCTTTTGCATGGTTACAGAGTATCAGTATTCAACTTTAGCAAACTTCAGGCCCTATAAAAACATTTTTTTAAAATTTGACATAATGGATGACACCGAGAGGCCACAATGCTATGCTTTGTTGTATCTTTTTTTGAACCATAAAATATTTTTTGAGTCAAGAGATCAATAGACTGCATCATTTTTTTTTTAACTTGACAAGTTGATGCCTACTATAATAGACTGGGAGGCTTAATCCTGCAGTTTAGTCCTAAATCAGCAAACTTTTTTTAGGGTTGGACAACAGTGTTTCTGGGCTATAGACGCAACCACTAAACTGGTGCCCTCCCATAAACACATAGCTTTCCCTCCTCAACTCATTGGACACAGTTATCAGAATAGGTTTTTTTAATCCTGTTTGCATAATGTCACTTCTCTCTCAAGAACTTCCAGAGGCTTCCTGCTGTCAATCAAGTCAAATCTAAACTCATCTAGCCAGTCCAGCCTTCTAACCCCACAGTGCCTACCATTTGTTTATTGTTCCTTGACGCAGACCTCTCCCCTTCCTCACTAGGACAAGAAGAGCTGTAGAACTCTTATTCATACTTAATGCTGGACAATACCCATCCTACCTTGATACCCTTTCCATTTCTGCCTTGAAATTGGGTGCCTATGGCCAGCAATGTATTTCCAGAGTCCATTTTGACTCCACCCCCAAAACAGCTGCTCTGTGCCATGGCAGGATAAACCTCCATCCCCCACCTTGTTCCAGTTTGACCTTGGCAATGTCCATTTTGGTCCCAAGAAGTTCTCTGCCCCCCTCTGATCCCTCCTCTAAAGCATGGCTCAAACTCGTACCTCTGAGGAAACCTCCCTATGATTAACTTCCTTTCACATTTGCCTGTATGGATTAGACTGCCTGCACTGTTTGCATGAACTTTACGTGGCCCTAGATGGTGGTCTGTCCCATATTCCACATCACTAGGTGGATTGCAACTCCTATGGAGTAAGCACTGTGTTTTGTGCTACTTCTATATCCCTCTAAGTCCCTCTAAAGTTTGATGAAAATAAGCCAGAACAGCTAATGCTCTCGTGAGGGACGTGGCCCACAAGCCTGACTAGGATGAGCTCCTGGATGCTTTTCATCAGTTTCCGGATCCTCCTGGGAGCTGTAAAAATGTAGCTCTGTACCCTTCTGAGATGAAGCACAGAAAGAGAAGGCACAGCAGCCAGATGCAGGTAGTAGTGGGAAAGCCTCCAGCAGCATGGTTCTAGCTGGTCCCCTACCGGGCCTCACTTCAGGGAGGCTCCCATCCTCTTTTCCCCTCTCTGACTTCCTTGCAGCCTCTTCTGTTACTTAATCAAATCTACCTCCCATATTTGGAAGGAGAAATAAGGGAGACTGGTTTTTGTTTACCACAGGGGCATACATACAAAGTAAGCTTCATTAGACTTTGGGTCTAAGCTCCTTCGACTTGTCCCACCCCTGAATTTGACAGGATTCAGGCTTCTCTCATTCAGCAAGGGTTTTGCAGCAGCTTTTTACAGTATCAGACTTCTTGATAAACCCTAACCAAAAACCTTCTCAGTTGGGGCGGGGGGGAGAGGGGTGCAGCTGGGTGGCTCTGTTAAACATCTGACTTCAGTTCAGGTCATGATCTCGTATTTCATGAGTTCGAGCCTCCTTGGGATTCTCAATGCCTACTTTTCAGGAACTGTGAGCTGTAGGGTTTTGCAGGGTTTGACTGGCAGTGTCACGTTACTTTTACCATTAGCGGGGAAGGTTATTCAAGTAATTGACAACATTATTAATGTTAAATTAATTGATTATACTTATTAAATATAGGAGAATTTAAAAGAATATTTACTCCTAATGGACCAAATGTGAATAGAATCAGGTAAGGTGTACTTTTAGGAGCTTGTAAATGAAGTAGGGAATAACCTGGATAAGTTCTAGAAAAAAGTTTTGTTTTGTTTTGTTTTGAAATGAGGGTGTGCCAATGTGGAAATAATAACACTCTCCCTAACACACAAAAATTGTGTTCTGGCAAATGGCATTAAAACTGAAGACTGTGGACACAATGTAATTGCTCACTCCCAACACATCTTACTTTTCTACCTTTTGTTATCCCTTCCCCTCTACTTCCTTATTTATTTTACTTTTGATCTGACTGCATTTGATATATACACATATCATCTCAAATTCTTTCTTGTAGCAAGTAAGGTATACATTATATAAACAGGCCTCATACTGTCAATGACTTCAGGACTAATATAAGAAGCTTTAAGTATATTTCAGTAGGAACATCTCTGAGAAGCCCCTCTGGAATTTCCTACCTGAATGAGGGTAAGCAGGCTTCTCAGATCAAGTGACTAACCTAAGGCAGCTATTATATTATACTCTTCTTTGGTCTTTTCTGCATATGCTAAATAGCGAAGTGTTAGGCATAAGGTACTTGTGGACGAATAAATCACTAATTTGCATTTGATTACTTCATGGCATTTTTGCTCAGAACCGTAAACATTTATTATTATTTTAAGGTTTGGTCTCAAGAAATCTACAGGTGTAGGAGTTAAGAAAAACAGATGTGGGTATACAACTATGTTGTGTTCCTGCAAACCAGTTGCTTTAGGAGGGGCTTGGTTCCATACAAATTTTAGTGGAATGAAGTTGAAAGAAAGCATTAGTTCACTGTAGCAGGATTTTAAGCATCTTAAATCCATGTTCCTGACTTTGGATTCTGTCTGTAGAAAGCTGCTATCAAAGGTGAATGTCATAATTTTGTGTGTGTGTGTGTGCTTAGCTTGGGGGAATGTGATCTTAGGAAACTGGATTCACTTCTCTTCCTTGCACTGCTTGCAAACTCCAAATAGACTTTGCTAATGTTAAGACAGTCTAACCATACTATTATTCTGTCTTGGAGTTTACTTAAGGAAAGTGGTCTTATGATACATCTGTAACCACTTTGAATAAGAGCCTACACAGAGTCTGAAAATTGTAATGGCAAGGTACAGAGTACTCCATCCAAGCATGCAGAGTTTTAAAAGATAATGAATCTATTGTAGGACAGTTTGATACCCTCAGCCAAAAGGCAGTTGATGAATATAATGTTGACCACACCAGCAGTAGTCTAGTGTGGTCTGCCTTCCTCAACTGCCTTCCAAAGGTCTGAACTGAACTGCCTTCCTGAACTGCCTTCCGAAAGGTGTGAAGTGAGAACAATGAATGGAATTAGGCATACGGTAGCTAAGGGGCAGTGCGAATGATACAGAAGTTCTCAGACATATGCTTCGAGAGGCTTTGTCAGAGGAAGTGATGTTAAGGCTGAGCTTCAAAGGTTAGGAAGGACTGGTCAAGTAAAGGGGAGGGGAAGGATGTTCCAGCTAGCAGGACAGACAGGGAAGTCTTGGACATGGTGTATTCGAGGAACCACAAGAAGGTCAGTGCAAAGTGAGGAGAGAGGGAACAGGGGAACTAGGTAGAGGCCTGAGTGTGAAGGTTCTTGTGAATCGTGTACAGATTAAGATGTTTGAACATTTAAGGATAATAGGAAATCATGAAGATCTTTAAGTGACTTAATCATATTATATTGTAGAAAAGGCATTCATCCATCTGGAAAGGGTGCCTTATTGTTATCTCCACACATTTCCTGTATGTCCTTGAGGGTAGAGGGACACTGACTCTGCCTGTAGTTATGGGGAATGACTCAGCTACACTGGCATTCTAGATTTCCTCCTAGGTCCTCTGAATCTGCCCAGCATGCTTTCTCCTCTCTTGGTTGGCTTATTCACATCCCTGCAGTCTTAGCTTGACAGTCACCTCCTCAGAGATGTCTTCCCTGACAACCTCTTATAATTATAATGTTCCTCCCTCTCTATTCTCTATTTTAGCTTTTTCTTACTTCTCTATATAGCAGTCATCACAATTCACAAATTGGGGCTATCTTGAGAACATTTTTTTTTGCCTTTATCCTACTAATTAAAAACTCCACGACACTGGAATATACCTTGCCCGTGTTACTACTCACTGATGTGTCCACAGCACCTGCATGGGAGACTAAGTGCAGGGACACTAGTCAGGGAGCCACTGCAGGCATTCAGGTGAGAGACATGGGTGGTCTGGCCTCAGATAACAGCACTGGACTGATTCTAGGAATATTTATGAAATAGACAAAACAAGTCAACAACTAATTGGATAGTTTGAAAGAAAGAGATCAAGAGTGATGCCAGGTTTCGGGGCCTCTTGCAAGAGTTCTAGGTGCCCAAAAGGATTAAAAAAAAAATCAATGGTTACTAATGGAAATCATATAATAAACAATCTCAGAAAAAAATGTTCCACAGCTATATAAGGGTTTTAAAGCTATTATTTATAGTTAAACTAAAACAGTGGGTAGTGTGCAGGAAAAAAGCATTATTTTGTAGACCGCAGGAGGATTTCAAAGTGTCATGATAAAAAGTTAAGTGGTAAATGGTTTTTAGAAGTATAGCAATCCCTTAGTGACTAAGACTGCTGAACTTAAATGATAATCTTCAGGGGCGCCTGGGTGGCGCAGTCGGTTAAGCGTCCGACTTCAGCCAGGTCACGATCTCGCGGTCCGTGAGTTCGAGCCCCGCGTCGGGCTCTGGGCTGATGGCTCGGAGCCTGGAGCCTGTTTCCGATTCTGTGTCTCCCTCTCTCTCTGCCCCTCCCCTGTTCATGCTCTGTCTCTCTCTGTCCCAAAAATAAATAAACGTTGAAAAAAAATTAAAAAAAAAATAAATGATAATCTTCAGTTACAAAATAGTGTAAAAGTAGTTTTAAGATTTAACTAATACATTCAGGGCACCTGGGTGGCTCAGTCGGTTAAGCATCTGACTTCGGCTTAGGTCATGATCTCACGGTTCAAGGGTTTGAGCCCTGCGTCAGGCTCTGTGCTGACAGCTCAGAGCCTGGAGCCTGCTTCGGATTCTGTGTCTCCCTCTCTCTCTGCCCCTTCCCCCCTTGCACTCTCTGAAAGATAAATAAACACCAAAAAACTTAAAAAAAAAAGATTTAACTAACACCATATCAGTAGAATTGAGTAAAGTTTTAGAAGAGTACTAATGAATATGATGCAACCATATGGGACTATAAATACCAATAAAAATGTCTTCTGTGATACTTTTAAGTCTTGGAAAAGGAAATAATACTTATAACTTTATAGATATATGTGGCAATAATCAATTCACAAACCACTTACTATATATACTATCTATTTTGATTATTGAATCCTCTTCATAGTAACTTGTGAAATGGGTTTTACTGGCCCTATTTTAACAGTGGCGAACTGGGTTCATAGAGATCAAATGACTTACCTAATGTCCTACAGTTAATAAAGCATTCAGTAGGACCACAGGCAGGGCAGGTGCTAAAATATTCACCCTACAGATGAGAAAACATGCTCCAGAAACACTTGCCCGAGGCGACAGGGATTGTGATCAGTGGAAGCAGAGCTAGGAAACAGCTTTTCCCTTCAGCCTGCTCCTTCCTCCGTGGGTGCAAAAAAGAAATACCTAGGGTTTGGGAGGCTCTCTGGGGGCAGACCAGAGCCAAGCATCGCCTCTGCCCATGGACGTCACTCTCTGTTGCTTAATAATCCTAGCACCCTGCTTTCTCTCTGTTCTTCTTCTCAGAGGTCCCCAGTACTATTACCAGTGCTGCCAGGGACTGGGGGGACAATGATGGAGAGAAGTCCAGGCCATGTGCTTCCTGGGTGACTCTTCTGGTCTCCCCATCTCTCTCATGTCCACACAGACTTTGAGTCACTACCTTTTCCTTGTGGAATCTGTACCGTATGACCTTTCAGCAATAGCAGCTCCTGCCAAATAGCTCATTCTATTTGTATTTATCACTATAAAAGAGAGAGCGAGAAAGATCGAGACAGAGAGAGAGACAGAGAGACAGAAAATCTAGAATCTAATGAGCCTGGTTCATCTTTTTAAACCAGGGTACATATGGATTACTAGTATATGGGTGGGCTGCCCTTGGACCAGGGGCTGCTCCTAGTCCATCAGTCATGAGGTGATCATAAGACCTATGAATGGCAGAGCTATGGGGAGAGCAGTTTTCCTCAGAGCGGGATGTGTGCATGGCAGGTATTTTAAGGCTTGGTCAGTCTAGAACTGTCCAAAGGAGATAAACTTACAGAAAGTACCACCTAAATTTATAGGGATGAAGGGTCACTGTGGTTGGGGGCAAGCTATGAAATGTCACAGGGACAAAGGAATTTGAGTTGGATCTTGAAGTATAGACTTTTCACTGGCCTAGTAAGGAGAGGCCTGAAAGGAGGGTGTTAGAGAAGGGGAAATAGCATGTGCAAAGGTGGAGGTTTGTGGCTTGAGAGAGCACAGTGTGCGGGGAGAGCAAATCATTCTGTATGGCTGGAATGCCAAGTCTGCGGAGGAGCATAGTGGGAGATGGGGTTGGAAAGGTGGGCAAGGCTGGACTTGTGATTCTCAGCTGAAGGCAGTATTACTCCATGAGAAGCATTAGGAAGGATCTTTTTGTTGTTGTTGTTGTTTTGGTTTTGGTTGTCATGGTGCCTAGGGATTGTTACTGACTTTTAGTGGGTGGGACTAGGAATAAGAAGGGCAACTCTGCACAGAGGAGAAAACTGTTGTGTCCCAATTGGCAGTAGGGCCTTCACTGGGAAACACTAGGCTAGACTTGTAAAGGCCCTTCAAAGTCATGCCAAAGAATTTAGATTTTAGTCTCAGGAAAGTTGGTGGTGAGGATAAGAAGTCTGGAGTGGCTCCCAGATTTGAGGTTGCGTTGGGTGGGAGGTGGTTCCAATGACTGATGTTGGGATTATGGGGAGAGGGGTGCAGACGTTAAACATGGTAAAAAAGATGAGATCTCACACTGCACATATAGATGAAATTGCCCAAGAGTCTGCTGAGATGCACTGTATAGCTCAGGAGAGGGGCTGGAGGAGAAATGTTGATCTGAAAGTCCTCAGAGCATCAGGGATAGTGGAAATCACGGGCACACATGAGGTCATCCAGAGTCTAAATGTGAATTTTGGATTGTTCAAGGTCAATTTTAAATTTCAGGCAGATTTTTCTGCTTCTTATTCAGTGTGTTCACAGGAAGTACCAATTAAAATTAATTTCAACCTAAGTAAAACATAATTAGGGAGATAAATTTGCTGCCAAAAGTATAATGAACTCCAGAATGAAATGTAAAATTGATTTCAGCTCACTTATCTGATATGTTTAAATGATGCTTTATCTTTCTTGATTCTACAAAATCTAGTAAGTTAGGGCAGGAAATACTTTAGAAATTTCAAGGAGATTAGTAACAGAAAGAATCAAAACAAAACAGAAGTTAGGTGTTCCTCTTCCTTCTTAGGGCTCTTTTCCATTTTGCCTGGGTGATTTGCATTGTGAGTGTCTCTAGTCCCTCATTTAGCTGATGATTTTCTGACATATTATACAGGAAGTCTTCACGTGGTTTAGAAGTAGGGAATATATCGGGACACAAACTTCATTTCTCCTTCCTCTTGCCATGGAGATTATATTTACCCACTATTGTTAGACTGAAGCATGTCTGCCCAGACAGAAGGGGCTGCATTGGATGATTTTTTTTATGATCTAGTGATTTAAATCTTAAGATTCTGTGGAGAAATCCAAGCAGTCTGAATTACTGGCACATTAACCTATAAAGAATAGAGTCACTGGTTAAGATCATTGATAGGTATTATTTTCAATAACAATCGCAGTGTGTTTCTCACCACTTCTAGAAGCACTTAGAAGTTCTTGGGAGGAAATCCATTACTGTAGTTCAGACTAATTTAGATTTTCAGATTGATTGCCACTGAAATGATTCAGATATCACTGGGTTTTAATAAACTGGAGTTATGACTGTTTCCTAAGACAATATTTGGTCTTTGGGTCCTCCTTGGGGAAGGTGTAGGCACAAAGACTGATCAGGAATTTTACTTCCCTTAGATGACCTATTATTGAATTGACTGTCACAGCAAAAAGTCCATTAAAACTTTTTTAAATTAAAATTATTTTATTTTTAAGTAAACTCTACACCCAACATGAGGCTCGAACTCACTACCCCAAGATAAGAGTCATAAGCTCTACCGACTGAGCTAGCCAGTTGCCACAAAAAGTCCATTTTTAATTGATAGCGCAGAATATCTGCACTCCAAGTTCCTGCCAGAGGGAATGATGGAACATTCTGTGGACAGATTCTTATCAAGAACTTAGTTCTTAGAAACGATATTCACATAGGGTCACCTGAAGATATGCACTCCCTAATTTTCCTAGGTGACTATTTCCTAAAGTGTTATTTTTAAATTTCCCTGAAATGTAAACAGATATTATATTATAAGAGGATCTAATTGTTTTGGTAAAGAGAAAGTTTTAGGTTAGTTTCTTTTTTAAAAAAATATTTATTTTTCAGAGAAAGAGAGAGAGAATGGGGGAGGAGCAGAAAGAGGGGGAGACACAGAATCCAAAGCAGGCTTCAGGCTATCAGCCCAGAGCCCAAAGTGGGGCTTGAACTCATGAAACGTGAGATCATGACCTGAGCTGCAGTCAGACGCTCAACGAACTGAGCCACCCAGGCACCCGCAAAGTTTTATTCTTCAGGAATGTAATCATGTATTTCTGGTAACAGAGTAATTTTCAGAATGCCCAAGGGGATAAAGAATCCTACTAAGAGCAGGTGACTGTAGGTCTCCAGCATCACATTCCAGTATAGGCTTCTCTGGACAAGGTCTAGATGCTGCCACTCCTCTCTGCTAAAATCTATAGCCACATCCCTGAAGGACACCAATCCCTCATATGAAATGTCATGTTCCTCTGGAACCAGGATCAGGAATTTCTTGGGAGAGGTCTGATTAGCTGACATGTCATGGTAGGTCTCAAGCTTTATTCTCTCAGGAGCCTAAAACCTGGTAGACTGTAAATCAGGAGCAAGCAGAGCTGCTGGGGAGAGGTAGGCCGGAGTCTGGAGAAAGATATAACCCAGGGGCTCCCCAAAGACAAGAAGAAACCTCAGAGACCTCTCAGAATAAAAACGAGGAGAAATTCCTGACACCAGCTGTGAAAAAGCTAGACAACGTTTCTTTACTGAAGGACTTCTGAAAACATTTAATGTATGTTAATGTACATGTAAATATCCTAAAAGATAAATCTGAGTATGCAATAGTTCCCAAATATACTTGATCACAGAAATCTTTGTTTTGGATCATGTCACATGGAATAGTCATGTTCCTCAGAACACATCTTGTTTTAGATATTCTAAATTTATCCTTGGATCAAGTCAGGTCATCAGAATTCTGGGCACTGCGTTATTTTACCCTGGTCTCCCTGTCACAGAATTACTTTAAATTTAAGGTTATGTGGTTAACCTATATCGAAGGACATTGTAAAAATAGCCCCACAGCACTCACTATTATATCTAATATAGAGATACGTTGGAACACATTGTCTATAACCCAGACAGTAATTCTTTGTGAGAATACATGGAGACATTTCTCTAAGTCATCACAGGGATAGCTGTGTTTTACCTGAGCATTTTTTCTTTTTAAATTCAATAGGCAACATAAATTTTGTAACCATTTTTTTTCTTTGTTTTGACTACTAGGAAGTTCATGATGAAATCTGCAGCCCACCTATAACAATGCTACATGACTATATGGTGTGCACTTAGTACAAATTGTATCTGGCTTTACATATGATTCCTTTCTCATACTTTCCACTTACTTGATTTCCAAATTTAAACACCTGGTTTATTCATTCTTTTAGCTAATATTTATTTAGCCTCTTCTATGGGACAAGCCCTGGTCTTGGTGTTAGAAATAAGATGGTAAAAAATATATAGATGGGTTTTACTCTCCAGAGCTTACAATTTAGAGTCAAATATAGACTGGTAAATATACAACACACCGTATCCAAGGTGAAAAACCCTATGGAGAAAACAGGAACACTGTTAAAGTTGTTATATGGAGCCATCAGAAATAAGCTTCTTCAAGCATGTTGACCTACAGACTGCTTTGAACCCCTCCTTTATCTTTTGGTCAAGCATCTTGGTGCCCATCTCATATCCTATGCTGTAGCCAAGCATGGCATTGCTACTTTGGTTCCCCCTGCTTGGGTGCTTGGGCTAATGCCTGCTCTCATTTTCTGGTAGGAGATTCTGCAAAAACCCGTGGCTCAACATGCCTAGCCTTGAACATTCTGTATTTCCCACAACCCCTTGTCTTATCCAAGCAACTACATGTAGCCAGGGAGAGAGTATAAAGAGGAGAGAGAAGAGCAAGAGGACACACACTTTGGGCATACCTGAATTTAGGGGGAAGAAGGAAGAATAGGTAAAGAAGAATCAAGAGGAGTTGCTGTCAGATAGGAAGCCTAGAGGGTTTGGGGGTCATGGAGGCCTTGGGAGGAGAGGATATTTTAAATGTTTTCAATGCTACAGAGCAGCCTTGGATTTGGTGATGCAACAGGTAATGACAACCTCCAAAGAACAATTTTAGCTACATGGTAAAGACGCAAAGAATAAGGATTATATAACCCAATGTGATTTTGAGTGGTGAGGCAATGAAGACAAGTACGGACTTGCTTCTTGATAATTTGAGGAGCAGAGGGAAAGCTAGAGATAGGGTGGTACCTTAAGGGAATAGCAGGGTCAGGAGAAGGTTGATGCTTTCTTGAATGACCAAATGCTTCACTTATACACATCTCTCATCACAAAAGATCGACGAATGTAGCTATGCCACGGTTGCTGGGCACTGGGATAATGCATACAGTCAACATTCTGAAATGCTTCTTAAAAGAGCACTTGAATCATAACCTAAATTTTTAGGAGGGGCAGTGATTTCTTATCCACCATATCTTGATCAAACGTCAGATAGCCTTAACCTAATATTTGAAAAGTGAATAGTTTAAACTCATTTGTTGAGTTGTTCTTTTGCAATGGGGTAATAGCCAAACAGTGACAACTAAACAGAGAATTTTGCAAGCAGAGCACTTCTGCTGGCAGCAGCAGCCCAGGGTGGCAGCTGTTCTGGATGAAAGACATGGCTTTGAGATTGAGAGAACAAAGGGAAGGCTTGAAGGGTGAGGATGAGAATGGTCCCCAAAGTCTTCTTAGACTAAGTATATAACAGAACAGTACTTGAGGTAAAAGAGTAATGGAGCAAAAAACACCCTGTGACTGACACACACACACACACACACACACACACACACACACACACACACACCTGTACTACTAGTCTACCTCCATGTGCACCTGCTGAGGCTGAAGCTTGCCCACACTCTGACCACTCTTCTTCCAGGCAGAAAGCCCCTGAACTGTTTCCCCAGATTCTTTGTCTCACTCGAAGGATCTGCTGCCCAGATGGTTCCTGAACCTTCGCTGCCTTCTCATTTACTCCTTCATTTCTGAGTCCTGGCTTCCTCTCATTCCCCACTGTTGATGCTTGCCCTGCAGGGGTTTGTGTCCCCCATTGTTCATCCTTGGGGCGCTCTCCTTACCCTGCCACTTTCACCCATCACCCTTGTCCTGCTTGCCTCTCCAAGAACCAGTGCTAGCTCATTGGGCCAGCAATAAGCTGATAATAATGTCAGCTAACTAGTGTTTACTATGTGCCAGGCATTGTCCTAACTGCTTTATATGAGTTATTTCATTTTATAATCTTAACAACTCTTTGAGGTGATGGGTTTATAGATGAGGAAACAGGAACAGTAAGTTTAAGCAACTTATCCAGGTCTTATATCTAGGAAGTTTCAGAGTTGAGAATCTGGCTTCAAAGCCCATGTTCCTTTCTTTTTTTTAAATTTTTAAAAAACATTTATTCATTTTTGAGAGGCAGAGAGAGACAGAGCGTGAGCAGGGAAGGGGCAGAGAGAGAGAGAGGGAGACACAGAATCTGAAGCAGGCTCCAGGCTCTGGACTATCAGCACAGAGCCTGACATGGGGCATGGACCCATGAAAAGTCAGCCAAAGTCAGATGCTTAACCGACTGAGCCACCCAGGTGCCCCTTCAAAGCCCATGTTCTTAACCCTTATATTATATTGCTGTATCCATAAGTTTAATGAAAAGGACCAGAAACACAGATAATTTGTCTATACGAGTAGGGATCAGAAGCCAAGGCAGCTGCTGGGTATCAGAAGCATAGAAATCCAGGCTAGAATCTGGATAACAGGTCCAAAGCCTCAGTAGACAGAAAGGAGCTCTATGCCATCCTAGGCCAATAGAGGCCTTCTTTCAGGAAAGCCCTTCCTGGGGATGGCTGGGCAGGAATGGAGAATGAGGCAACATCTCATGGGGCAGGAAAATGGGTTGATTAGGGTTGTATCTGCCCAATCCAGTAGCTTCCATTGTCTTTCTTGGATCTGCATTAGAAGCTTGGTTATGGGTTGAATAGTGTCCTTTCCAAATGATGTTAAAGTCCTAGCCCCCAATTCCTGTGAGTGTGATCTTATTTGGAAATAGGGTCCTTGCATATCAGACAGACAAACAGGGAGAACTCCATGTGAAGACAAAGGGAGAGATTGGGGTCATGCATCTACAAGCCAAGGAAAAACAAAGATGGCTAGTAACCCAGTGGAAGCTAAGAGAGGCATGGAACCGTTTCTCCTTCACAGCCCTCAGAAGGAACGAATGCTGCTGACACCTTAATATTGGACTTCTAGCCTCAAGAACTGTGAGATAATAAATTTCTGTTATTTGAGCACCCCCAGAATGTGATACTTTATTATGATAGCCTTAGTTAACTAATGCCAAGATCTCAATTCCATGGAACTTTTCATGAGAGGTCTGGGCTGCGGTTCACACTTATAAGTCATAAGGCTCTCTCAGGGACCCGTCTTTCCCATGATGGAAACCCTGGACTAAGTAAGAAGGGAAGGGAAAAGGCAGGATATTTGTAAGGAACTGCAGCCTTCCGGAAGACAAATGCACATTAAGGCAGTATTTTCAGCCCTAACACGAACTCAACTGGTCCAGTGCCAGCCATCAGCTGGTAGATCCATCTGTCCCCAGCAACACAAATCTTTATGACCCTCATTTGAAGAAATAAACACATTGCCCACATTGTGGAGCAGGTGGACTAGTTAGGAGGGCTGTGTGTCATTCTAGAAAAGGTGCCTGATCTTCATGTACACCTCCACCTCCCAAACTGGACTTTCCATGACATATAGAGAACTTGAAAATATATTTACATCTCCAGGAATTAGCAGCCATGGAAAAAACCTGTCAAATAAAAGCAAAGCTTTATTTTGAAAATCTCTATGCCACTTGCATGGCTATACTTGTAAAGATAGAAGATATTTTTGACAAGTGACTTTCACTTTGACTTCTCTAGGTTTTTCTCCCCAGCTCTTCTAGGACACTGGAGTAGGCAGAGCCAAATATGCAGGGTTAGCCTTAGCAGAACACAATTCAACTCTTAGTAGAAAAATCCATGCCATCATTTTGTGAGTGTGTGCCATTATGAGGGAATTGGGGGGTGGGGTAGGGAAGACATTAGGATCTACAAGCATCTTGGTACCTTTTAAGAGTTTTACAAGTCTCACTAGGTGCTGCTATCATAACCACTCTCTAAGGTCTGTGAGGATTCTGGGCACAACTATGTGAAAGCCAGAAATGCTGAAACACCTAACCTGTGCAGTCACATATTGATAAGCTTCATCAGAGTCCAGGTTAAGTAATCAGCTGTGCCTGAGACTCGAATTAAGTTGGAGTTCACAGTTTCAAATTTAGTTTTCTCTGGGACATAAGAAATAGTCTAGAAATATGGTCTAGTCAAAAGCATCTAGACTTTCCTTTTCTTGGAGTCAATAAGAATGCACCACTAATGTTTATGTATAATATTAATAATCAGAGCGTATGTTTCTCCTGGTGGAAAGAAGACAGCCAGAAAATCAGGAGGCCTGGATCCTTGTCCTGAATGTAAGACTGAGGGTAATTCCATTTCACTGGGACTCTTTCTTCATTTGTAAAAGTTGGACTTGCCCCAGTAACCTCAAAAATAACCTCTAATTCTAAAATTTCACAGTTTGGGGGCACCTGCGTGGCCCAGTTGGTTGAGTGTCTGACTTCAGTTCAAGTCAGGATCTTATGGGTTGTGGGTTCAAGTCCCATGTTGGGCTTTATGCTGACAGCACAGAGCCTACTTCAGATTCTCTGTCCCTCTCTCTCTCTGCCCCTTCCCTAGTCTCTCTCTCTCAAAAATAAATAAACATTGCTGTCACAATGGAAAACACTCTGCTTTTTCCTATTATCACTTTGTGACTTGATTTAGATTATGAACATCTTATTATAAATTATCTAAGAGACTGTTAATATTGAATAAAAATTCTAATAATAGTAATACAATGATATAATATCTTTAAATATCCATAATAATCAAATAAACATCTGTTTGGCAGCTATCAGTGATGTAAATTGGGAGCAGAATGAGAAGGGGGAGCATAGTTACCCAGGTTTGGGCCAATTCTTTGTTTCAATTGTTCTTGTAATTTCAATAGAGCTTTTGCAATATTCTTGCCCTGAACTGCTATGTCATTTTCTTAGGTATTGTCAAAATGGCTGTCTTGCTCCCACCCAGAAGAAAAAAATGTTTTTCCAATGTTCAAAACATCCATTTTTATCTACAAAGTCTATGGCAGCATTTTCTCTATCATCATCATAATCATCATCATCATCACTATTGAAAATTAAATGTTCAATATTCAATATTTTCAGTGGTATAAACTATAGAACTTTCACCTTTTTAAAAGAGGGGAACACAATATGGCTCCGATTACCTGGCTACTGCATGGGAGAGCCAAGGCTTTCAGTGAATGGACATTGTGCTGACAAGCACTTAAAAGGTTGTATGCTTGTCCCTTAGCCTTTGAGCACGGTGAACATTTGCCATGGATAGTAGCCTTGAAAACCCTATGGCCTATAACAAAAGGACATTTCCCCCTTTTACAGGGTCAAATGTATGCTGCATACTTCCCTATCAGCCCTGGCACATCAGACAAGTTCCTTTCATAGTATGGTATGCATAAAGCCTACAATTATCAGCTGCAGGTAGTGACCACCTGCTCATGGAATATACAGAAATGGAAAAAATGTGGAAGAATCTCTAGAAAGAATTCTCTTTTTGAATTAGCCCTGAGAGGCCATGCCTCTGAGATTTTAGAATAGATATGGCTTTTAATCAGCTTCCTTTTGCTTACTGAACAGGCAATTTCAGAGTCAGAAGGTAATCATACACAGGCAATTATGGCTTCAAGAACTTTCCTAACATATTCAGCCAGAGCGCAACTCCATCAAGTTTCATACTACCACATTCTCTGGGCTAAATGCATGCTACCTTCAGAGCTATGATGCATTTGTTGGTATTCATTTTGGTGACTGATTATGTAGTGGACACTACTGTGTGCTGCCCAGATCTCCTTTGTAAACCAAAGTAGTTATTCTCTCAGCTCCCAGGAGTGTTTTCTGCTGAAGATCTGTAACAGAGTCCCTCCCCAAGAATTGCCTTCAGCCTATGGGAGCTGTCTCACACAGGCTACACCCCCCTTCCTGTAGTAGCCCATATCCAAAGATAGGTCTATGCAGGAATAGAAGGCCCCCTCATTTATCTCAATTCTGGAAAGCTCTGAAGAGCCACCCCAGGTTCAGGGCTCCCCAGGGAATCAACTGAAGTCTCTATTATGACTGAATTAAATTCAACTTCTCTTTTTGCCTATTTCTGTGTCCTTCATTCCCTTAAGTCTTAAAATACATCTGGATGAAACCACATCTGCTACAAGAGTAATATGACAGAAAGCAAGCTATCATTTATCCTGTTCCCAGGATGCTAGGGAGATGGATCTGAACATAGAAAAGGCTTGAAGTCATATCCAATCCATTCTGATCTTGGGGTGGGGAGTTGGGGGTGTCAACTCCTTGGTCATCTCCAAGCCAAAGAAAACTGAGAAAACCAGTCACTTCTAGGGATGGCTTTGGGGATTTATTATACCTTAGGATGTGCTCAAGAATATTTGGAAGGTGGGTGGGGGATGGGCTAGATGGGTGATGAATATTAAAAAGGGCACTTATTATGATGAGCACTAGGTATTGTATGTAAGTGATGAATCACTGAATTCTACTCCTGAAACCAATATTGCATTGCATGTTAACTAACTAGAATTTAAATAAAAATTTAAAAAGAAAAAAAAAAGAGTATTTGGAAGGTAACAAATTAAGGCTAGCAAATTTCTCAGATTCCCTGAGACTTATCCCAGCTTCCTCAAGTCACCTGTATTAGGAACTCTGTGGGAGTAGGCTAGGGCAGGTTATCCATTCTCCAAGACTTGGGTTAGGAATGTGAATGAGGGCACAGTTGCTTACTTGACTACCCTCCATTTTATGCTATTAAGTAGAGATTGAGTTGATGTCAACTAAACTGTGCCCCAAAAGGTTCTGTTGTCTTTTTAGAACTCAGCAAATCACACTAAAATGGCTTCTTGCTCCTCTTAGAGTTAAAGGGATTCTGTGGGCAATCTTTTCCTATTACTACTAAACATTTATTGAGTTCTAGTTATGTGAGAGAGAAAGCTCCTGACCCTTAAGCATGTGTAGTGCAAGAACAGGACACGTATAGCTGTATCAGTACTTTCCACTATCAACTGATTGCTTTTAGGCCATTGCCCAAATTTCCCATAACATTGGGTGTTTTGGATTACTAGATTTATGTGAAATACTCATTGACCTGAACATTCCTCTGGAAGAGGTTCATTGTCTTTCTATTCTTTCTCAAAACTATTTTATTCATCTATTATTTTTTTATTATTAAAAAATTTTTAATGCTTATTTATTTTTGAGAGAGAGAGAAAGAGACAGAATATGAGTGGGGGAGGGACAGAGAGAAATGGAGACACAGAATCTGAAGCAGGCTCCAGGCTCTGAGCTGTCAGCATGGAGCCTGATGCGGGGCTCGAATCCATGAGCCATGAGATCATGACCTGAGCTGAAATTGGATGCTTAACCGACTGAGCCACCCATTTACTATTTTTTATTATTGTTTACCAAGTATTGTCGCAAAACACCCATCAGTTTCCTGCCCATCAGGAAAGTTACTTGTATTTCTTTTTTAAAAATATCACTCAGCTATTTTTAAAATTGGTAATGTAGTAATATGGTCAAAACATCAAAAATTACAAAAAATTGGGGCACCTGGGTGGCTCAACTGGTTAAGCGCTGACTTTGGCTCAGGTCATGATCTTGCAGTTCATGAGTTTGAGTCCTGTGTCAGGCTCTCTGCTGACGGCTCAGAGCCTGGAGCCTGCTTCAGATTCTTGTATCTCCCTCTCTCTCTGCCCCTCCCCTGCTTGTGCTCTGTCTCTCTGTCTCCCCCAAAATGAAAAAACGTTAAAAAATGTTTTAAAAAAATTACAAAATATATATAGTGAAATCTTCTCCTTGCCCCTATTCCTCATCTGCCCAGTCAAAAGTCTTCATTTCACCTCAAAACTACCCAAACCAGGTAGTTCTTCTATCCTTTATACATGGTAACATATCTACTTCTCTGCACTTTGCCTTTTTCACGTTGTATCATTATACAACAGAGATTTTTTCTGAGTTACTTAACACTCAATAAAAATTATTCTCTTTAGGAGTAAGAATATGTACTGGGGGACCTTTAGGAATTACTGGGAACTTTCAAAGATAGTATAATAAGGAAAACTTGGGAAGTTTCTTGGTGTTCAGTCAGATGAAGATGGAGTTTGGCATCTTATTTTTCTCAGTAGAGATTTAGAAACTGGTACGACTACTCAAGAGGAAGAGAAAAGGTAAAAGCAAATCAGCCAAAACCATAGCATGGAAAAAAAATTAAAAAAGGAAAAGAGGGATCCAGAGCCAACTGTGTCAATGGCTAGGACAGAAGCCACAGATTGAGTTAAGAGCAATCACTGAGATGAGGGCATAGCTGGCCTGTAGGGCAAAGATAAGGTTATGGTCTCTGAGTAGCTCTAGATCAACACAAGATAGGAAGAAGGGAGTGTTCAGATTGCCCTAGTTGCAATGCTGGATCTATATTCAGAGAGTGGGATCAAAGCACACATACAGGCTTGGAAATCAGAGTTGTATTTAAACCCCAAGTGAGTTAAGCACCTTTAGGCAAATTACTTAATTTCCCTTAACCTAAATTTTCTTATCTGTGAAACGAGAATAAGAATAAGAATAATAACCATTTACAGGGCTGTCCTAGAGATTAAACAGGGTAATATATGCACAGTTTGATATGTAAATTATCCTTAGAACACTTTCAGTAGGAGTTGCTTTGCCCTTTTTAGTGCCTTAATTTGAAAGAATTATTTTACTGCCATGACTAAATATAGAAGTTTGAAAAGAACATATTTTCAAAAAATTATGTCAGTGGGTTTTTCATTGATAATTGGCTTAATTTAAAATATTCAGAGGTTTGTTGGACTCTCATAAATTGAGTGCAATCTTTTAATTTAAACTACCTGCTATAATAATTAATGACTTCGTATAATTTTACAAAACAGGTAGATTACATCAACATAAAAGAAAATTATGGCAATACATCTGAGATGTTTTCCAGTTAACATAGGAATCACCAGATAAATACTGTTAAACTCTTGTCCAATAACAAGATTTGATTCATATGGGCTGTATGATTTTTTATTTTTTTAACCAAATACCTATTCAGTAATTTATAATGGCTTTGCAGTGATGTATATCAAATAAGAAACACTGGAAAACTGATTTGTCTCTAGGATAATATGCATGCCTCAAGTGGCATTGAAAGCCCCACTGATGTGTATGTAATAATAAGCGTATCCGTTATTAATATGCTAATGACTCTGTGCTCATTTAATGAGAAATAAAAATAATTTGTAGAAGAATACCTTCAAAAAATAAAATAAATAAGGTAATGTGTAAAAAGTGCTTAGCACAGTTCCTGGCTCAGTAGTGGCTCAATAAATTTGCACTTGTATTTTAATTGTTAATAAGGGAGAAGAATATTTCCTAGAGGCCAGAGAGGAGACACCAGCCCATCAGGTGAAAAGTTTCTGCCTCAGCTGGCGTGGTAACCTCAGGGCCTTGGGTGAGGAGGCCCCTTCTTCAAGGGCTAAAAACCATGAGGCACCAAGAGGTGATAGAGCGAGCACGGCCTGAGGGCCAGGTACGAAGAATTTTACTTGACCCAAGGTGGAGATCATCAACGAGAAACAACCAGTTCTTGGGGTGCCTGGGTGGCTCACTTGGTTGAGTGACTGAATCTTGATTTCAGCTCAGGTCATGATCCCAGGGTGGTGGGATTGAGCTCTGAGTGTAAAACCTGCTTAAGATTCTTTCTCTTTCTCCTGCGTGCTTTCTCCTCTCTCTTTCCCCCTCCCCCCCCGCCAAAAAAAAAAAAAGAAAAAAAGAAAAGGAAAGAAACAACCAGTTCTTCCTTGGACTGGAGAGGTAGAGGATAATTTTAAAAATAGTATGCCTGGAAGAAGCAAGATTTTTTGCTTGCATGACATTGCTTACAGCTGTTTGAAAATCTAATTTTTAAAAAAGTTTTTATTTATTTATTTCAAGGGAGAGAGGGTGCAAGAAGGGCAGAAAGAGAGGGAGAGAGAATCCTAAGCAGGCTCTGTACTGTCAGCACACAGCCCAATGTGGGGCTCAAAATTACCAACCCCAGGAGATCATGACCTGAGGCGAAATCAAGAGTTGGACTATTAACTAACTAAGCCACCCAGGTGCCCCTTAAGCATCTGACACTTGATTTGGCCTTAGGCTGTGATCTCACAGTTAGTGGGTTTAAGCCCAAGTCGGGCTCTGCACTGAGCATGAAGCTTGCTTGGGATTTTCTTTCTCCCCTTCTCTCTGTCTCTCCTCCACTTGTACATGTGCGTGCATGCTGTCTCTCTCTCAAAATAAATAAACTTTAAAAAGAAGAAAATCTAATTTAAGTACTAATAACTGCAAATGCTGATATAATAAGGAAAAATGTTATTTTTAATATACACACTCCACCATCTCTGAAAGGCAGGTGTCAACTACGGGCCTTAATAGGTATGGGCAAGGAAGTTTGGAGAAAGAAGCTGGGGGAAGATTGAACTGTTCTGCATAATAGAGGGAGGAAGCTTGTGAGGTTGAGGCACAATGGGGCAGAAATGACCTCAGGGAACAAATGAGCCTGATCAAGACTTTTAAGGAGTTAACCCTTCCCTAATATCCCTACAAAACCTTCAGTGAAATCAACATTGTTCAGTGATGCTTATGATATGAATGGATCCTTTCTGGAGTGTTGAGCTCTGTGTTCATATTAGTGAAGGATACAAACAGAGACCACTTGGGGAAAGCTGCCATAAAATTTCCTGACTTTATGTTGCTACCACACATCAATCACTTAAATCAGGCCACCTCAGGAGTTTCTTCTTTGAAAGTTTAGGGGAAGTAATGCTCCTGAAAATATTCATTCAGGCAACAAATATTTTTTGAAAACTAATCATGTGCCATGTGTTGTGCTACAAACCCAGGGCACAGTGATAACAGAACAAAAGTTGTTGTCAAGAAACCCTCAATCTAATGAGGAAAGATGAGAAAGAGTGTGACAAGGGATGTGGTAGGGGTATACAGCGGCTATGGAAACACGTAAGAGAGGTGCCAGGAAAGACCCGAGAACAAAAGAAAAACCCAGTGCTGATGAGCAAATCACATATGAGTAAAACATTACGTTGGAAAAAATTAGTATTGCCCTGTGAGTTGATGATCCAAATTGAAACAACTGAGATAGAACCATTCAGAGAAGAGGTAAAAGTATCTGGATACTATTCTTTTGGTCTCCTTGTTCCCCGGCTTTCTCCTTTGTTGTTAACCATTTCATCCAATGGTTTCTGTATTTTGTTTCCTGAAGAAACTTCCCCAGAAAGAAACCCTGAAGAATACTATAGAACTGGATTTTCAAAAGCAGATTGGAAAGAGAGAGGTGGTTAATTAATAAGCAAAGAATAGACTCTTTAGATGACAGGTTAGTTCCATTAAGTATAATGGAGCGTGTAGCCAAACTGACTTTGCAATGAGCTTGCTTCCTTACTATTGTTTTAAATAACAGAATTTGAGTAAACCCAGAGCAGAAGGATTTCAGAACAAAGAAATGCATGTATTTTGGATGCAATATTCTTATAAACAGTGCTGTTATTCAGTAAGAACAGGGAGAAGAGGTGGCTAAATTAATGGGACATTTTATAATTAACATAGCAGAATTTATATGTTTCAGAGAAGTAGCGTCTTTGATATGTATTTACTTCAGCATTTCTGAAACTGATCAAAATGTTTTTGAGATTTTCTTTAGAGTCAGTTGGAGTTTAAACCAGAAACCAGTAATGTGATTTTACACTACTTAGAGGCAGGTGGTATGGTAGAAAGAATCAGAAAGACCTAAGCTTCAGTCCCGGCTCTGCCATTTGCTAACTGTATAATTTTGGAAAAGGTCACAATTTCCTCATCTCTAAAATGGGAATAATAATGTCAAAATATTCAGAATTTCTAAGAGTAATGAGATGACGCAAGTTTCTAACCCTGTGACTAGCTCATAGTAGCTACTCAATAAATCTTCCTTCTCCTCCCCACTTATTGTCAAGTTTTATTTTGACAAATATGTTTTTAGATGATCTGTTATTCTTAAGTGTTAAAGCTTTGCCCTCATTGAAGATCTCTAAGGAATGTGCTTTCAATTCAACTTCTAGGAATTTATTTTAAAGAAATATTCAAACCAATGTGCAAATAAGTGTGTATAAGGTTGTTAATTACAACACTGTGTATAAATCTGAAAAACCATAAAAATAGCCCAGTGTTCATCCGAAGATTGCTTCAATTACTTCTGGTGCATCTGCATAATGAATGGCTATGCAGTCACTTAAATGAAGGCTAACTCGGTACCTACACAGGAAGATATCTAAGAGAGCTATTCTTCAAACATGTTATGGAATACTATGTATAGTATGTCCCATTCCTGTTTTTTAAAATGTGTAAATGCATACATTTTTAAAACCCTGGAAAGATATGCCCCAAACTACTAACAGTATTTGGTGGGGGGAGGAAGATGACACATTTTTCAAATTGTATATTTGTGTAATATTGAATTGTTTAGCATGGGTATATACATATATTCCTTTTGTAATTAGAATACAAAAGAAAAAGAAAGGGGGAAATATTACCTCCATATTCTGAAGAAAATGCCAATAAAAGGGATTTAAAATGTTTTAAGCAGGGGCTACATTCAGATGTAGTAACTCTACATTGGGAGTCTAATGCTCATTTGGAGAGCATATGGATCCTGGTATATTGTGAAAGAATCAGGTCTGTCAATTTAGAGCCATGCCTAATGTTATGACCACTACACATACTCTAATTTCATACTATAATTACATATGCACACATACATATTATACACATATTATATACATACTATATTATACACACATATTATATACATACTATAGTTATAACTTTCAGGCAAACCACAGCCAGTGCTGTGTGATTTAGGGGTCCTTGGGAAGGCCTCCCTGCAACAGCTCCCTTACTAGCTTGTTAGGATACCAGAAATTCCATTATTAAGGAGTTTAATTTCTTCAGATTGAGGAATTATCTGATATTGAAATTCTGCACTCACAGTCCCTTTTATGTGTTCCTACAGCATGCTGTATGCCTCTGCCAGAAAGTTTACATAGATTTTAACTGTCTGTTTTCTATTCAAAGACTTGGCTACTCCCAGAAAGAACTATGTCTTGACAGCTCTGTTTCCCAGTGCATTCCACAAGGCCAGACACGCAGAAGGGTCTCAGTACATTCACCGATTGAATGAATGCTTCTAGATATATTCACATGAATACTGAATACTAGGAAAATCATATGAGTACTGAACCTGTTGTTTCTACTCCAAGTATTGTGAAGTTAAACTGAGGAAATATATGTGAAGGCATTTTGTAAACCATGAACCACTGCAAAATGCACATTATTACTATTACTGTTGGAATATAAATTTTTTTCTCAGATAATTTCCAAAGGGTATACTTTCATGGATGGAGGTACACTGTCTTCTCCCCCTGACAATAGCAAAAATTCCTGACCTGTCTTCCAGTTGCATGCATTCCAAAGAGTCCAACTTCTTATAGGAAGAAGGACTGTGGCAAGAAGAAATTAACAAGGAAATGTTTCACTTCTGTAAAAACAGGCAAGGGTGAATGGACAGCAAGGATTATATGGAGCACGGTATAGGAAAATACATAAAGCATTTTCTGAAAGCCTCAAATAGCACTTTTCATCTATTCCAGAATCTTTGGTCAATGACACTTTTTTCCATGAGATGGAATTCTTTGGCTCAGGGCTTTTGTCCTTGTGAAAGGCACAGCTTTGCTCTCTAGATTGCAAAGAAAATGTTTTAAAACTGGGATTTTTTATCATTAGTTTCCCAGGAAACCATTTTGGTTCTGATGCTAATTTGTGTACCTGACTGTTTTAATTGAAAATGAGGTGGGGGGGGGAGGAGGGAACAGAGGGAAAGACTTCTTTGGGTTACTGCCCAGCAAGACAGTGCCAGGCTGGGAGTGCCAAGTCGACTGCTGGTTTCACCCTACACTTGGTGCCAGTTGGCACCAGGCTTCTTAACTGCGGTCACCAGAGTATGGGGCAAGGAGCTGGAGATTCATTTTCTTTTCTTAGTTCTGACCCTGAGAGGTTGAGTAGAGGTTGAGCCCAGCACTCACTGCGGCTGAGTTAGAGGGAGTCCCAGACAGGCCTGAGCAAGACAAACAGCTCATGTCTTGGAAGTGTTCTAAGTTTCCTGCTTAAGACATATTTTTAATCTCCTCCCTCAGATGGAATGATGTCCCTAGAGGGCGTGGATACCTGGAGCTTACCTCTACCAAGGCATCTACAAATGAACTGTATTTACATTTCTGTGGCTTTTTCTTTTGGTGACTAGAGCCTCTGTAACATGGCATTAGAGGGTGTGGCTTTGCACACCAAAGAATGCAGCACTCTTACTTAATGTCTGTAATGCTCCCTAGAGGGGTAGTGTATCTGGCTCCAAATGCCTGGTAGAGAGGTCTGTTAGCTGCCGATAGTCCTGACGCTTCTTTGCTGCTGGCCACGTACAGCTGGTACGCAAGATCTTTGCAGTTAGACCCGAACTCACAGCTCTGTACAGTGAATGAGACCAAGGTTAACAGCCTTGGTAAAAACCATGCCAGTGCCATGTAACCAGCAACGATGAACCGTGGACTAGACTGCATCTTTCTTCACCGGCACAGGTTCTCACATACACCTTGATAGCAACCTTTCTGATGCAAGAACCACTAGACACGTGTGCCTATTAAGCTTGTCTGCTTTGAAATGTGTTAACCATAAAATACACTTTGGAATTTTGAAGACTTAGTATGAGAAAAGAATGTAAACCATCTCAATAGTTTTTGATATGGATTATACGTTGACATTACAATATTTTAGATAAGATTGGGTTAAATAAAAATATATCATAAGAATTAATTACATTTGCTTCTTGTTACTCTTTTTACTATGACTACTAGAAAAAATTAAAATATGTTCACATTATATTTCTATTGGACAGTGCTGGTCTACAGTGAGTACCATAACACTCATTCATTCCCTCGTGCTTATTGAACACCCTAACATGCTGAAGTAGATAAGACCCAGGCTCTGATCTTAGCAGCTCCCATATAGGAGAGGGACACGTGTTTACAGAGCAATAACCTGGGGTAACTGCTGGAGCAGAATAATACGCATAGTACTGTGGGAGTCCAAGAAAAGAAAGACACTCTCATGGAGAGCATCATCAGGGAAGGCTTCAAGGAGGAGATGAGTTTTAGGATATAGAGGGGGTTAGCAGACAAAAGAAAAGAGAGCAATGATGTATCAAGAGGCAAAGTATGGGACATTCCTGGCATGTTTCAACAAAACACAAGTCGTTCATTTGGACGCAGCTTTTACGTCCAAACGAAGAGTGACTTGTGGAAATGAGACTGGGAAAGCAGGCCAAGGTTCCAGGTTCTGAAGGATCTCTCAGGAGGATTGCACTTACACTGTTGATCAGGGGTTTCCTAACTGCAATGTGCCAAAGAATCACTTGTAGAGCTTTTGGATCTTGATGAGTAAGGTGATCATGATTGCACTGAAGGAAGATACTCTGAGAACAGAAGGCAGGTGGGTGGGGAAAGTTCTCCTGGGGCTATAGAGTGTTGGCTGTTTCTGTTATCTGGGTGAAAAGTGATGAATATCTGAAGTAGGGTGACTAAATTTAACTGGGAATGGGAGATGACTGCCAGAGACATTTAAATAGTCAAACTGTCAGGTCTTACTAACCTGGTCCTTGCTTATACCCTTGTTTCTAGCCCCTATGCCACACTGGAGCACTGTTTTTCTTGTTTGTTTGTTTACTTTCCTCAAGCACTTTAGAACAAAAATCTTCCAAAGCAAAGTTGATCCAGGGCTCAGTTTCTGAGGGAGGCCTTCCTATTACAAAGGCATTTTTAGGGGATCTCAAGTAAACCTTCCTCTGACACCTTTTCTAGGTTCCCCCTGGAATTTCTGATCACAACTGCATAAAATGGATAGAACCAGAGTGGAGCTCTTCCCAGAGCTTCTTGGTGGCCTTGATTCTTTACCAAGTGAAAAAAAGACCTGGCTGGCCTACATTTGTAATAGAAGAGGGAATAAACATACTTGCTCACCCTGTAAACATAGCAGCTTTTAAAAAAAAATTTTTTTTTTGTAACGTTTATTTATTTTTGAGACAGAGAGAGACAGAGCATGAACAGGGGAGGGGGAGGGTCAGAGAGAGGGAGACACAGAATCCGAAACAGGCTCCAGGCTCTGAGCTGTCAGCACAGAGCCCGACGCGGGGCTCGAACTCACGGACCGCGAGATCATGACCTGAGCCGAAGTTGGCCACTTAACCGACTGAGCCACCCAGGCGCCCCTAAACATAACAGCTTTTAATTTCTGTTTGTTTTGGAAACTCGGACTACATAACCTAGGCATAGAAAGAGACAAGCTTATTACGTATTGGCATACAACATAAACAGCAAGTGGAACGTTAGCAGGATAATAAAGACCTGAGTTCCAAATGCGCTTCAACCAAAGATGGGTTAGCAATGTCCACATAGATTTTATCTACTTTGCTTACTTGAAAGTTCACTTTTTATTTGCTATTTCCTTGAGAGGGCTGTCTTTAACCTCAATTTCTTAGAAGGTTCATTTTCTCCCAGCAATGGGCTCTAAGAATAAGGAGGGGAATTGGAGTGTTGAAGCTTAGCTATTTGGGGAGTTAAACTACATGTATCTGCCATAAGTCATGCCTCATCTAAGCCATGATGAACTCACAGGCCCACTAGTCCTGGTACCCCTTTTCTGGCCCAGGGATCCAGTGTACTCATAAAAGAACATTCTTGCAACTTGGCTTTTTTTCTTTATCTCTGGCTGCTGCCATTCCTGTCTGTATCTCTTGGAGTTCCTTTGCCCTCAAACAGGAACAGAGTTGCAGAGTGGATCTTCTTCATCCCTCCCAAGTGTGTGTTCCTGCTAGCATTCAAGCTGGAGCACATATCCTTTCATATTGGGGCGTTTATACCAAGTAGGCATTTGAGAAAGACAGAAAGGCAATTAATTTCCCAAAGTATTCATTAATATCTCAGTGGCAATTGATAAAATTCAATATTCATTCTTATTAAAACCCCAAATAAACAAATGAACCAGAAATAGAAGATGGGATGCCTGGCTGGCTCAGTTGGTAGAGCATTTAACTCTTGACCTCAGGGTTGTAAGTTTGAGACCCATATTGGGTGTAGAGCTCACAGAGGGAGAAGGAGAAGGAGAAGGAGAAGGAGAAGGAGAAGGAGAAGGAGAAGGAGAAGGAGAAGGAGAAGCACCAGCACCAGCACCAGCACCAGCACCAGCACCAGCACCAGCAGGAGAAAATGTTTATAAAATAATGAAGCACTTATCTGAAAAGAACCTCAAATATCAAATTTAATGGTAAAAAACATTGGAGGCCTTCTTTTTAAAAGACATTCTTCTGGAGGGTCTAGAAAGTGCACAAGAAAAAAAAAGATGTATAAATTTTGTAAAGGGAAAGACAATGTTGTGTTTATTTACTCTAAAAGAATCATCTAAAAGCAATTAGACTAGTAAAATTGAGTGAAACTAACATAAAAAATAAAAACAAAAATTATTTTCTGGTAAAATGTCAAAAATATAATAGAAAAAAACTCATGCACAATAGCATTCCTCCTACGTGTGTAAATGTATATCACAATCTATATCAAAGAAAGCTATAAAACATTACTGAAGTACACAAAATGAAAACTGGATAATTGGAGAGAAATACCAGGTTTCAGGAATGGAAAACTTCATGTTGTAAAGATATCAGCACTTTCTGAATTACCCTATAAATTTAATGCAATTTTAATACACATTCAAATCATCATTTTTGGAGATTAGGGGATTTATAACTTCACTTTAAGTTTTATCTGGAAGAATAAATGGATGATAATCATCAAGCAGTTCTGAGGAAGAATAACACCTACGTTGAAAAAGAAAAATAACTTCGTAATATCAAAATAGCAAGGTATTGATACCAAAATAAACATGTAGATCTTCAGAATTTAATAGGAAGTCCAAAGATAGACCCATGTGTATACCGGAAATTTCAGTATAATGAGAGGCAATTCAATTTAGCAAGGAAATGATGGCCTATTCAAAAATATCAGACAATTAATGATAACTTTTGAAAAAAATGTAGAGTCCTACTTCATATCATACCCAAAATAAATGCCAAACGGATGAAAGATTCCGGTATAAAAGTACTGAAAACTTGCATTATTTGAAATACGTATCTTTTCCTCCTACAGGTGTTCATTGACATCACATGCAACATATGCCACATGCTGCAGTGTACTGCCTGGATTCCTCCTCAGGGCACAGGTACTGTTCCCTCAGCTTTTAGGGGTGTTGGCTGCTTAATGGCTCACAGCTACATTCTTGGGTGAAATGCCCTCAGCTTAGTGGCTCTCAACTGGAGACAATTATGTCCCCAGGAGATATTTGGCAATACTGGGAGGCATTTTGACTGGGGGGTAGGGTGGGGAGGAGAGTGCTACTGAAATTTAGTAGGCAGAGGCCAGGGATGCTGCTAAACATCCTAAGATGCAGGACAGCCTCTCTCCCCCAGCAAGGATCATCCAGTCCAAAATCTCAACAGTACCACCGTGGAGAACTCCTGACTCAGCTGGAGGAAGCTGTCTTGCCCAATATTACACCCCCTCCCAAGGGCCAGTCTACAACTAGTGCAGTGGTTCAAAAACCTGGCCCCTTTGCCTCCGTTTGGGATAACTCAGAGGGGCCATCCCAGCAACAGTGCTTTTTATGGGATCGGCTGAGGTCTCTGTTGCAACTACATTCATTGCAGTTCAATGTGTCCTTCTGCCTATTTCTGCTTCCCTCATTTCCTGCAGGTGTTATTTCAATAAATCTCCCCAATAAACATCTTGCGGGGCACCTGGGTGGCTCAGTCGGTTAAGTGTCTGACTTAGGCTCAGGTCTTGATCTCATGGTTCGTGGTTTCAGGCCCTGTGTTGGGCTCCGCGCTGACAGCTCGGAGCCTGGAGCCTGCTTCAGACTTTGTGTCTCCCTCTCTCTCACTGCCCCTCCCCCACTGGTGCTCTGTCTCTCAAAAATAAATAAATGTTTAAAAAAATTAAAGAAAACATCTTGCAAGCAAATCTGTGTCTCAGTTTGGTTCTCAGGAACCTGATCTAAGACAGTTGGCACAGGAATAATCCTAGAAACTTATTGTAAAACAGGATTGTGAGGCTGGCTTATGCACTGTCCAACTGGTAATCAGGACACCATAACAGGTGGTAAATGGAGTACTGATAGGCCCGGCATGCTATAGCAATGCAATTATTAGAACTCTTACAGGTAGTAAACTGAATGAGATGCCAGTAGAAGGGGATTTACTGACTGGTACAATACCTCAGGTGGTTGAGAGGAACAAGAAAAGTACTCATAAGGACTATGGAATTGATCGACTGTTGCTGGTATTATCAACACATATTTGACATAGACAATGAAAGGCAAAGCAATAATTAACCACCAATTTAAGGCAAAGTGTGAAAGTCAGAGGGCCTCCATAGCTGTATATAGTTTCTCATTTCCTACAGAGAGGGTACAGAAAATGCTGGGGGTCAGAACCAGGACTTAATTTTAAGAGTAGAAGATTCACAGAGAGCAGAGGGTTGATTTCTTAACCTTAGTAAGTCTCCTACACCAAGATCATGGCCATGACTGAGGAGTGGCATCCTGGGAGTCTGAGGAGTGGTATCCTGGGAGTTTACCTGTGTCAATGCACTCAAGAACTTTAAAAACACAGATGAGTCTGAATCCTCTAGATCTGCAGAAGGGAATCACTCCCCCATGCTAACGGCTAATGCCCCTTGCACCTCACCTGAAAAGGACGCAGAGGCCTCTGCTTGCTAAATCATGTAAGTCCTCCTTGGGATCTATGCCCATCTCCCTCCTGGCTACCAGACCAACAGCTAGAATCAAGTTACAACATAACCCAGCTAGGGAAGTGCTGGGAGGGAGGAAAGGGATTATATGCTAATGGAATTTGGGGACCTACCCACAATGTATTGGTGGAAGCCAGGACAGTGCTATGGGATTTGGATTCTAAAGATTCTGGATAAAAGGAGGTAAAATGTAAAGTTAGATAAAGGAGAGTTTATCTATCTTTGCTTGGGACATAGAATTTTAATTCCTGTGCTAATGTGCTATAGGAAGTTTGGAAAAAGCAATATCCCATATTAGATGAGAAGTCCATCACAGATGGAATCAAAAGGCACAGCAAAATAGGAATGTCAGAACAGACATACTACATAAGACTGGAAATCAGCACCGTTAGATAGGGCCTGGAGGGCACTGTGTTTACCAAAGTGATAAGGAATGCTAGTGAGGAGGCCACCATATAGAGGCCCAGTGATGGCTGTCCTCTGTAAGCTATAGCTCATGGTAAGAAATTTATTACAACACTGGTAATAGTAGAATGGGGCAAATAATATCCTGAAAATACAGAGGCTAGATGATGGCACTTAACTGTCAAAAGTAAGGTGAACACAAAAGTAATGAGCAGTCATGTTAGAGTAGTAGCTAGCATAGTATAACATTCAGAAAAATAGAGGGATGGTTAATAGAACACAGTGTTTCCAGGAGCAGGATAGATGTCAGCAGACAAGGGTATTGCTTAATTTACACACTCGAAAGAAATCAAGGATGAATGAGAGCAGTCATCCCAATAAACAAACAAAGAAACCCATGATCCTCCGCCTGGTTTCTGGACCTGAGCCAGTTCCCAGACCTTAAAGCTATCTACTGAATGACAGATATGACCCTGCAGCATCATGGCTAGCATATGTAGAAATGATTTCCCTAGTCCTTCTGCAGTGAGATCTATGGCCATTTACTAAGGTAACTGTAGAGTGGATGATAAGGAATACACAGATATTCCTTGACAGTTGGACACAGGATTTGAGTTGACACTGATACCTGGAAACCTGAAGTGTTTGACTAACCCTCTTATTAATTGGGAATGTATTAAGCCCAGGCAAAGAATAGAATCCTGGCCAATTTACCCGAGGATTACTGGAACTGAGATGTAGCCAGTGGTCATTTTGCTGGTCACTGAATGCTTATTTGTAATGAACAGATTTTATTCGAATGGCTATTCGGAAGAAACTACACTTTGGTTCATTCTTTTGTGGAATAAGATCCGTCATAGGTGGAAAGGCCAAATGGAAGCCTCTGAACCTGTATCCCCACCAACTAAGCTATCAATCAACAGCATTATCACACCCTTGGAGGAATGACAGAGATTAGTGTCACCATTAAAGACATAAAGGATGCAGGGGCAGTGATCTCCATCATATCCACAAGTTTGGCTCAGTACAAAAAAGTAGGTGAATTATAGAAGATGACAGTGGACTATGGCAAACACAACCAATAGTCTCAACTACAGCTACTATGTCAGATATGATACCTGAGAGACTAACAAAGCCTTGGGCACATGGTATGAAGCCAGCGATCTGGCTAGCAGGATCAAAGTAGTATCATTCATGTGGGACAAATAATGGTGTATGTTTACATTCTTGGCCCAGAGTTATGTTAACTTTCCCACCTCTCTGATAATCTGCAAGTACCTAGCTCGTAATGATTCACTACGTTAATGACATCATATTAACAGGACCATGTGAGTAAAAAGTGGCAAATTGTTATACAATTAGTTAAAACAAATGCAACCCAGAAGGTGAGAAATAAACCCTATGAAAATTCAGGGGCCCACCAAATTAGTGATGTTTTTAGGGGTCCAGTGGTCTGGTGCATGTCAGTATATCCCTTACAAAATAAAGGACAAATCATAGCATCTTGCACCTTCCACCACTGAAAAGGAAGCAAAACATTTGATAGGCTTCTTTGGGTTCTGGAGGCAGGATATTGCACACATGGGAATACTGCAACAATCATGTTCTGGATGACACAGAAGGCTGCTGGTTTTGAGCGAGGCCCAGAGCAGTAGAGGCTCTGAAGCAGGTCTGGGTTGAGATATAAGCAACTCTGCCGTCTGGGCCAAACAACATGGCAAACCCTATGGTATTTATAGTTGGAAAAGACACCATGTGGAGTTTATGGCAACCGCCAATAGAAGATTTATAACGTAGATCTCTAGGATTATAGAGCAAGGACATGCCATCTACAGCATAGAACTCTATGCCATTTAAAACTAGCTCCTGGCATGCTACTAGGTCCTGGGAGAGATGAAAACCGTAGGGCATAAATTGACCATATGGCAAGAGTTAAACTGGATCCTATCAGAACCAGGACCCAGAAGAACTCTATCATAAAATGGAAGTGGTATATCTGAGATTGGGTATGAGCAGGGCCAGAGTGCATAGGCAAGTTTGTGAGAGCAACTAGCCCAGAACCCAGGGCGTTCACCACTGTTGCACAAGAAGTTTTCCCTCAGCTTATACCTATGGCAACATGGAGGGGGTCCCTTATGACCAGGTCACTGAAGAGAAAAAAAGGACAAGCTTCATTCATGGATTATCTCCTAATATATGGTACAAGCCAAAAAAAATGATGGCTTCTATCGGGTCCCACTCACAAATGGTTCTAAAAGAGAGTGTTCAGGGGAAATCCTCCCAATGTACAGAACTTTGGGCCTCTACTATGTGTGGAAAGAGAAGTGGCCTAATATAAGAATATTAATAGACTCATGGGAAGTGGCAAATGGCCTGCCTGGTAGGTCAGGAGCCTAGAAAGAAAGATTTTTAAGATCTGGGATAAGGAGATCTGGGGAGAAAACATTTGGATGAACTAAGGGAGGGAATGTGTTTTAGCTTGGGCTGCCATGACAAAATACCATGGAGTAGGTGGCTTAAACAATAGAAACTTACATTCTCACAGTTCTAGAGGCTAGAAGACTGAGTTCAGGGTGTCAGCATTGATTCAGAGTGTGTTCTGGTGAGAACTTTCTTTTTGGCTTGCAGATAGCCACTTTCTTGCTGTGTGCTCACATGACATCTTCTTTGTATGTGTAAAGAGAGTAAGAGCAAGCTCTCTGGTTTCTCTTCTTTAAGGGAACTATTCCTATCAGGCCAGGAAGAGCCCTGTCTTCATGACCTCATCTAATCCGAATCACCTCTCAAACGTCCTATCTCCAAATACCATCACACTGGGAATTAGGGCTTCAACAAGAAGGCACAAACATTTAGTCCATAGCAGCATGAGTGTGAAGATGTTTGTATCTTATATTAACACCCACCAGAAAGCATCAATAATGGAGGGCACTAAACAATCAGAGAGAACGACTCAACAATGAAATCAATGAATCTCTTTTATCCTGATGCTGGTATAATGGCTCATGAGTAGTGTAGCTTTGGTGGTACAACTGGTGACTTTATCAATCTAACAGCATGGCCTCCTCCTCACTGATTCAGGCCAGTTACTTTTGTTGTTGAATGTCCAATCTTCCAATAACAGAGACCAGAGCTGAGCCTCCAACAGAGCATATCACTTGAGGAGACTACAGTGTGGTAACTTGATTATATTGGGCCTTTTCTACCCTGGAAAGGGCAGTAATTCATCTTGACTGGAAATTACACATAATCCAGGCACAGATTTGCCTTTCCTGCCTTTGACGCCTTGGGCAATACTTCTATCTGAGGGTTCAGAGTGATCTACCAACACAGGATCTCACCTAACATGGCCTTGGACCAAGAGCCTTTCTTTATAGTAAAAGAGGGATATCAGTAGGCAAATACTACACCCTCCACAAGATGCTATCCTTATAGAGGTAAGAATTTTCTTGCAGAAATAGAAATAGAAATTTTCTTATAGAAAATAGAACTGCTATTATACAATGGGACTAGAGGTTTGTTACTCAGATGATCCACCAGCGTTTGTTTTTGTGCTCTTCTGCCCAATTTTGATGGTAAGAAGACATTTGCAATAGCCATGGTCTAAAAAGTGTATGGTGACCAGGAGCTCATACCCCTCTGGGGTGAGGGTCTAAATTACCCTTCCAGTTAAGTAATCTAGACCAGCAGAGGTGATAGCCAAGGGTGAAGAAAATCTAGAATGGGTAATAAAGGAGGAAGAGAAAGAGTATCAGATGTGGTCCTTGAGACCAGCTACAGCAGCAGGGGCTGTCATTTTCCTATAAATATTCCCCTTGGAATTGTACCCAAGAAGAAATACCAACCAGAATCCTAGAGACGCTGTTTCCAGATGGAGTGAAGCTATCTTAAAAAATGGCTCCAAAAAACACACAGTCGGGATTGTGGATGCTATAGTATACTATGCAGAAGCCTCCCTTCAGGATCAAGATACTCATCCCCCATACCCCAGCTGCTAGGGGAGTTGCCTGCTGAAGGCTTAAGCTTGAGCCCCTTTCCAGATGTTTCCCTGGGCCAAAGAGAGCTGCCTCACTCAAGGCTATGCTCCCTCCATGGCAGCAGCCTGCATCCAATGCCAACGCAGGGACTAAAAGCCAGACTCCCTTGCCTCAATTTGGGACTTTTTTTTTTAATGTTTATTTATTTTTGAGAGGGAGACAGAGCACAAGTGGGGGAGGGGCAGAGAGGCAGAGACACAGAATTTGAGGCAGGCTCCAGGCTCTGAGCTGTCAGCAAAGAATGGGGCCGACATGGGGCTTGAACCCATGAAACGCGAGATCATGACCTGAGCCAAAGTCGGACGCTCAACTGACTGAGCCATTCAGGCACCCCATTTTTAGGGCAACTCTTAAAGACTATCCTCATCCCAGAGCACCTCAGAGGATTAGCTGAGACCTCTATTATAATTACATCAGACTTCTTTCTCTGCCAAGTCTTGCTTCTCTCACTTCCCCAAACTCCCCCAAAAACCTCTTGCATACAATCTCTAATTCAGAGTCTGTTTCCAGAGAAACTGACTTTAGCCAGCATCTAATACACTTACATGGTAACAGGGTGGGTATTTTCTTCTAGACTTAGATCTGCTAGACTGTATGCTCCCAAAACACAGTATTTCATTTTCTATTAATTTATTTAAACTTTCAATCACATACCATATTATATTACACTCAACAAGTACTGCATAGATGATTCACAATGAGCTATATACCTTATTAGTCAATTCTGTGCTTAGTTCTCAACGGGATGTATGGAATCTATGCATTCTCCTGAATATTTCTGGAAATCTCCATTTTCCTTCAAGTGACTCTCAAAGTTTCAGCTTTATAAAAGTCAAACATAAAGCACTGTTAACATGGAGGGAAGGAAAGAGAAGAGGATATTTCTTTTTTCTCTTCTGCCACTTTAACCACTTAGAAGAAGGCTTTAAAAAAAAGCAGAGAGTCAATCTCGTAACTGAGAAAACAATCTTGAATGAAAAAGTAAGCATATTTGTTATCTGGAACAGAGAGAGAGAAAGAGAGAGTGGGTATTTTTATAATCTTTCTTACCACACTCATTAAACCATGGAAATTATTGAGATACCTCAAATTTGACAGACATATCCCTCCAAAATTTATTTTAATCCATAATCAAAACTGATTTAAGTTTCCTCACAGACATGGCATTGTGCCGAGGGCTGTACTATGTGAGTTAAGCAAGTCTGCATGTAGTTACAAGGAAAATCCAAGGGTGAAAATGTAGTCATTGAAAATTGCTCTTTCCTATTTGCTCACACCAGACCTGTCTCTAGTCTAGAGTCTAGATTGGCATTGTGTATCAGCCCTGCCAAACGCCATCAGCTGGCTCCACTGCTGCCCTCACCAAGTCTGCAAATAAGCGACAGGTGATCTCCACAGGCTTCTAACAGGCTATCAGGTCACACACAGTACTTTGCTCGGAAAAACTCACTTATGTATCTCATCACAGATCAAATTCAAGTACTTCATATTTACAGTTTAAAAGCCTAAAATGGGTTAGTTTATCATAGCCCAGCTTCATGACACTGATGCATGTGCTTGTACCGAGTGGCTATGAGCTTGGTGCTCTTTGATTTAGGTGCAGGAAGCTTTTATTTTTGAATTTCTACCTACTCATGGCAATACATCAAACAATCAGTTTTAATATCTTTAGGGTTAAGTGCACTCATGTAATTTAGAATTAAATGATTTTTATTAAGCACTTTTACAGACTATCTACATGCTATACAACTTCACTGATTAAGGATCATGGTGACTGGTAAAACAGCAGCCCCTATGAATTAGGGAAGCATTAGTGAAATGCATTTTCTGAATGCAGCCAGTACTAAGTAACTCAAATGTCACATGAGAGTCTGAATGAAAATTTCCCTCCACAAAGCAAATACACAGTTGAACCCTGTGGGCTCTATTAGATTCTAATAGTGACATATCAGTAGTTTGTGGTCTTTCTGCTTCTCCTGTCCTATATCCTCCCCCTATTCTACTCTCACTTCAGCCCCATTCCTCTCAAATCCTTAGTGGATTATTTTTCATTCAGGCTGCTAGGAAATGGGGCTGGGAGTGGAGTAGTAGTCAACCTACTCAGGCCCCCTGCCCCTTGTAAAAAATTTGCAGTAGAGCTACTCACCAGCAGAGGGCAGCATAAATCTTTTGCCATGCACATGCTCAGAGAGGCTTTGGCCTTCCCCTCCTCTTGAGGTAAACTGGGGCCGGGGGTGTGTCTGCTAGGTGCCACTGCGTCAGCATGTGATTCTTTGTGCTGTTGAACCCAATCATATCTCCAGTTCATGGCTACTTGATCAAAACAAGTGAAAGCCTTTTTTTTTTTGCCTACTATTTCAGTTGGGCATGGTTGCAGTCGCCATGGGGAGATACCTGGGCTTACTCTCCAATTCTTTGAAGAATCACAGAATTTAATTTTTGACTCAAGAGCTTTTTGTTTGCTCTTTGTTTTTGTTTCTGGTGTGTGTGGGCAAAGGGAGCTTCCTCCTGAAAAAGGCAAACCAAACAAATCTTTGAAAGAGAAATTTAACAAGTGGCTATGTAAACTGGCAACACTTTTTCCTTACTTCCATTAGAAGGATATATAGAGTCAAAGGATCTTATTAGATATAACTGTATTTTATTCTTCCAACTAGCTCAAGTAGTTGCTTTCGTAAAGCTGTCAGGTCTCACTCAGTTGTTTTTTTTAAATTTTTTTTTAACGTTTATTTATTTTTGAGACAGAGAGACAGAGCATGAACAGGGGAGGGTCAGAGAGAGGGAGACACAGAATCCGAAACAGGCTCCAGGCTCTGAGCTGTCAGCACAGAGCCTGACGCGGGGCTCAAACCCACGGACCGTGAGATCATGACCTGAGCCGAAGTTGGCTGCTTTAACCGACTGAACCACCCAGGCGCCCCAAGTCTCACTCAGTTTTAAGAGGAAAATGTTTCTCGGCATAATGACAGCAGGGTTTGATGGTAGTGGTGTCCCTAAAGGTCAAGGCCAAACCAGGCTAATAGGAGATATATTCTTTCCTATTTGGAGAATTAATCTGATAAAGTGAATGATTATTGCTACACTTTGTATTTATTTTACTAATGACACAGCTCTCACGAGGAGGGAAGACTATACTCTCATTACACCCTCTTCAGGGAATGAAAATATTCTTCTGGATGCTATGGACTAAGTTGAGAACTTCAGTTCATACCTAGGTCAAACCTGAGGCCTTGCTTGAGTTTGCAAGTGCTAGAAGGAGCCAGAAGAAGCTCCCTCTTGAGGGGTGAAGGAGAGTTGCCCCCAGAGAGAGCAGTAGGGATCACCTAACTGGGAGTCTTGAAGAAAGTTTTGAAATGCGGGCTAGGGTATGGAGACCAGAGGGAGGAGAGGGAACTCAGATTGGAGGGACACCTCCGGCAGAACTGAGCAGGTGAGAGGGCTGGAGAGACACTATCCTTTGATACTCCTAATTCTGGAAGGCACAGGCCCTTTGCTATTTCTCCCTGTAACACCACTGAGAGAACTGCCTGACTCTTCAGTAAAGAGCTTTGTTTTTCTGTATTATAGTTGGAAAAGCTTAGCTTCATGAAGGCTGACAGGCTTGGTGCAGCAGAAACACTACACCCTTGAGAGCTTCCAGGGCTAAAGATAGGAGGAGCACTGTCTCTTTTCTGTGGATTGCCTTTGATTTTCACAGGCACAGAGACCAATGACTCAAGATGGTCACAAGCATTAGAGGTACAAGACTAATCTTTCTAAATTCTCTGTTGCTCCCTGCTTAAAACTCATTGGGGATCACTCAAAGTTAAAATCATATTTTGTTTCTTTCCTTTTAACTCAACCATTTCTCTCCTGAGGGTTTGCCTTATTTGGGTAGGTCCCCCTTCTCTGTACTTCCATACCCTGAACTCACACTTGCCATTTATGAACAGTTTGGAAATTTCCTTTCTAGACTGTGAGCTTCATGAGGGCAGAGATACTGTAGGTTTTTTTCATGGTTCCAGCCCTCGTGAATATCGTAGTGCCTACACAAAATAGATAGCCAACAACTACATGTCAGATAAATGCACGAGTAGATTTACTTGCCTTATCACATTTAATCCTTACAACTTCTATTATTACCACCCACTTAACAGATGTGAAAACCAAGGCTGAAGCAGTTACATAAATTTCTCAAGATTACACAGCAAGTATATAAAACAGAAAGAGGGGGCATTTGAATTGAACTGGGCCTTGAAAGGTAGGTAAAATTTCAACAGGGAAAGATGGAAAAGGAACCTTCTAAGAAGAGGTAAGCACATGAATATAAGTATGGAAATAGTTCAACATAGAGCATATTTGGGGACTGGTTATTATCCACTTTGAATTGTAAAAAAGGTATACGCACTAGCGTGTGGAAGATAACTGAAATGGAGGCTGGAGTAACAGTAAAGTAAATAGTAAGAGCAGATAACACTGAGCTTTAATACATGCCCACACAGTTCTAAGCATTTCAATGTAAAAAATACATTTATGAGTAGCTACATTTATGAGTAGCTGTTTTTAAGAGAAAAAGAAGGTACAGTGAAGAGTAAGACTCCCTCCTATGCCTGTTTCTTCCTTTACCTCAATTCCCCTCTCCTGAGACAACCACTGCTGACAGTTTTTTGCTTATCCTTGTATAGATTCCTACTCTATGCATATGGAAGCATATGCATATTTTTTTACATAGTTATGTACTAATATACTGTTCTACTTCTTGTTTTTTCACATTCAGTGCATTAGAGATCAACTCATATTATGGAGCTGTCTCATTCTTTTTAACTGCCTCTTAGTATCAATTATATGGATGTGAAATAATCTATGTAACCAGCTCCTTCCTAATAGACATTTAGGGTATTGCAAATTTTTGCTATTACAGTCACCTACATCGAATATCCTTCTGTGTTTTACCCTTTGAATTCACATGTAGATATATTTGTAGGCAAATTCCTAGAAGTGGCATTGATGGGTTAAAAGGAATGTTCACTTTAACTTTTCACAGATATTATAAAATTGCTCTCCAAAGAACTTATACTACCTTATACTCTTACCCACATGTATTATCAAACTTTTTAATCTTTGCCAATTTGATAGGTCAAAAATAGATTTTCATTATTGCTTCTAATTTGTATTTTCTCCTAATATGAATAAATGAGCATTACTCTATATATTTTAAATATAATGAAATTTATTTCATAAAAATGTAAGTAAGAATTTATGATATTTATTTAGATTAATTAAAATGTAATTTGATGTTTAAATATTATTTAATAGTGAGTTTGAGCCCTGCATCAGGCTCTGTGCTGACAGCTCAGAGCCTGGAGCCTGCTTTGGATTCTGGGTCTCCCTCTCTCTCTGTCCCTCCCCAACTCACACTCTGTCTCTCTCTCTCTTTCAAAAATAAATAAACATTAAAATAAAAATATATATAACATTTTATAAAAATAAGCATTACTTGATATAGTTTTCCTTTTTTCTCTAATTGTGTTCACCTTCTATTTTTGAAATGTTGCACTGTTGTTCTTTTTATTGATTTGTATGGCCTCTTTATATATTAGGGGAAATTAGTCCCTTAGTATTATATGTCTTACAAATATTTTCCCCTTAATTTGTAATTATTCTTTTTTTTTAAGTTTATTTGTTTGAGAGAGAGACTGGGAGAGGGGCAGAGAGAGGGGGAGAGAATCCCAAGCAGGTTGTGCACTGTCAGCGTGGAGCCTGATATGGGACTTGAACCCATAAACTGTGAGATCATGATCTGAGCCAAAATCAAGGCATATGCTAAACTGACTGAGCCACCCAGGTATCCCTGTGATAATTCTTCTGATATTGTCCATGGTAATTTTTTTAAGTTTATTTATTTATTTTGAGAGAGGGAGCCTGCATGAGTGGAAGAGAGGCAGAGAGAGAGGGAGAGAGAATCCCAAGCAGCCTCCTCACTGTCAGTGCAGAGCTCGAGGCAGGGTTTGAAACCATGAACCATTAGATCATGATCTGAGCCAAAATCAAGAGTCAGACACTCAACTGACAGCCACCCCAGGTGTCCCTTTTGCTTTTTATTTTATTATTTTATTTTATTAATATTTATTCATTTTTGAGAGAGAGAGCACAAGTGGGGGAGGTGCAGAGGGAAAAGGAGGTAGAGGATCTGAAACATGCTTCGCGCTGACAGCAGTGAGCCCAATGCAGGACTCGAACTCACAAACCCGTGAGATCATGACCTAAGACAAAGTCAGACACTCAACTGACTGAGCCAACCAGGCACCTGTGGTTTTTATTTTTAAAAACTGTTTTAGGGGCACCTGAGTGGCTCAGTTGGTTGAGCGTCCGGCTTTGGCTCAGGTCATGATCTCACGGTCAGTGAGTTCGAGCGCCACAGTTGGGCTCTATGCTGATAGCTTGGAGCCTGGAGCCTGCTTCTTCTTCTGTGTCTCCCTCTCTTTGCCCCTCCCCTGCTCATGCTCTGCCTCTCTCTCTCTCTCTCAAAAATAAATAAACATTAAAAAAATTTTCAGAAATTTTCAAACATATATAAAAATAGAATAGATTAACAAATTTCTATGGACTAAATACCCAGCATTATCAATACACAGACAAACCTAATTCATTTATTACCAAGCCTCCCTGTATTACCTCTCTTCCTCTGCCCTGCTGGGTTATATTAAAATAAAATATATCATTTTACATTATTTTTTTAATCTATGATAATTATAGTCCTGCAGTGACTTTAATTTTTGTGTAGTCAAACTTACTAGAATTTCATTTTGTGGTTCTGTTATTTAGATCACCATTAACTCCCTGAGAATAGAGTCACAACAAATTTTTGAGGTGACTAATGTTTTAAGATGAGCAAAACAGGGCCACAGAGGAGTCAGGGTACCTTGCCTAAGGGGATATAGTTTCTAAATGGAAGGAGTTGGGACCAAATCCTGGCAACTTAATCCAGGGTTCCGTCTCCTGACCATCACACCATATCCCTGCCCAGTGAGTCTGTAATGGCCATGCTGAACAAGACAGAGACCTCGTGTTGGCATTCCTGTTCATTCATGGCTGAACATACATGACAACCACACATGAGCGGTCTGTTCCACATTGGCTGCTGCTACATGAGCTTTCTAAGGTGGTGCACTTTGGAGGGAAAGTGGGTGTCACAGATTTCTTTTATGAGAATGTCATAAAAGAAAGTTCCAGGACCCTGGTTATAGGAAGCATGCACAGATAGACACAAATACATGTGCATTTGGGCATGCACACATATACACACACAACCACACACCAGCTGTAACAGCAGCCTCCAGGGACTTGCTTATCTTCATTCTGTCATCTCTGCATTAAGCAAGGAAACAGGCTCTTAATTATCATCAATCTGGATTGGATGCTTACCAAGGTTTTTTTGCCATTCAGTTCCCTGGAGAACAGTGCAGTTTGATTATATTTATATTTATAGGCAGGTGAGGATGACCTATTTAATCAATACATCTAAAGGCTAAGAGGTAAGCTATGTTATTCAGACTCAGTAACAAAGCTTATGCTAATTTCACCTGACATATAGTAAGTATGTTAGGTTAATATGATTTGGATTACATGTATCATTTTTAGAAATTGATGTTTTTGTTGCTGGTTTCTTCTGACATTTTTGAACTATAATATGGAATGCAATACTCCTCCAACAAAGAAGGTAATTCTCACTAGTGAAGGTAATTAATGGTTACTTGATCATATTACAGCATAGAAATGATGTTTTTGTTACACAATATGTTTTCTAATTGGTGATCCAAGGATGACCATGTTCATTTTCTGCCGATAGAGATTTCCTACTGTGCATGGCATTATCTCTTAATACTGTGATAGCGGCAAATGATGGTCATAGCCGGTAAGAAAATTAATTTACAGTGCTTCAACAATCATTATAAAAGACCTAATAATGCTAATTTAGGTGTAGGATGAGTCATCTAATTAGTTAATTAAATAGAACCTTGCTGCCAGTCTCGTACAATGGAGCATACTGTGTTACAGGTGTTTGATAGAGCTGAACAATGCCAAGGGAAGGTAAATGAATACACACTGACCCCACTAATGCATGTGATGTTTATAATTATGAAAGCATGGGCAAACGCATTTGCTTTACTCATAATCAAAACCAAACAACCAAATTTTAAATATTATTTTGCTCCTTCCTATTTTATGAGGAAAAACTTTGCCGTCTTATTTCCTAGTTTTACAACTTCCAAAGATGTCTTTAAATCTTGATTTGATTTCTGAAGTTCAAAATGCTCTCACAAGTTTATTTATCCTTTGGATTTTCTTAAAGAAAGTAATAAGATCACTGCCATATGTTGAAAACTACCGATGTCTCCCTCTCTTTACTCTTAGTTGCAGTACTTGTATCTTATTTATAAAACCTGTAGGCCATAAACAAAAATGGGTTGCTAATTTTAATTAGCTTGTCTAGCTGGTGGTCCCATGAAGCTGGGGACTGAGAAGTCCCAGTTACTCCTCTCCTTTCAGCCTTTGTTATTTCACACTAATAGGTTTTTGTATTTTTAGTCTGTCTTCATGTGAGAAGTACCCTGTCCCTTCAGTGAGTTTAGCTGCTTTTTCCCTATAGGCCTTGCCAGATGTCCTGATTCTTTTTTTTTTTTTTTTGATGGGGGGAGGGGAAGACGAGCAGTGGGACAACCAAAACATCACATATTTCTCATTTGAATGCAACATAATTGCTCAGAAAGAACATCTCTCTTTACGAATAATGTGAAATTTTTCCTTTCTAACTGCCAGACTGGAATAACTGATTTTAAATGTTTTTGTATTATAAAGTAGGAATGGTTTATTTTCTAAAAAAAAAAAAAAAAAAGGTATTGAACATGATTACAATAAAAGCTATCTAATGACTAAATGGAAATTCAACATTTTCTTTGAGTCTGCAAAACCACAATAGATTTTCTGTCTGTCGATTCAGATATTCATAGGTCATCCAGTCTGGCCTTCTGTCACAGTGCACCTATAATTCCTTATTTTAAAATATTAATTAACTTGTAAACATAAGTCTTTTAGCTCTGGATACAGCACTGTCTATATGAAGGAAATAACACACTGAGGTGAAGAATGGTGTTTCTTGGAATAGGTATTGTTTGCCAAGCTGTATCCAAGAGCCCTACAGAAAGTAGAAAAAGACATTATAGAAGAGTGAGCAGACATTTTTACAAGGTCACTTCATTCAGACTGGAAAGTGGCCAGCACAATGTCATTATTTACAACAGGATCTGGGAACACTTGAGGAAATTACAGACCATTTAGTTTTGATTCCATTGTGGGGGGCAAAGTCTTAGGAAGTATTTTAGGAGATTAAATGGGGAACACTGAGAAAAGCACAGCTTGATTAAAGATAGCCAATGCAGTCTCTGGAATGAAAAAGTCATGCTTCGATAATTTTTTGACTTCTCTAAGGAAGTAAATGCCAAGAAAAGCAAATGAATGCTTCAAAATTCTGTATTCTAAATTTCTAGGAGTTGGTTAAAGTTTTGCTTGACAAATTAGCACAAAGAAGTGGCTCTTAAAATTGGAGAAATGCAGAGACAAAGATAGATAGTGCATTGAATTGTTTTTAAAGTGAAAAGAAATCAGGCAAATACACCTTTGGAGCAAAAGAATTTTACAGGAACAAGGATAATGTAATAGTCCAAGTCAACTCCATTGTATTTACTACCAATGTCAGCATCATATTCTTTTGGCATTTATTATGTAGTTGTGCAGAATTTTTCCATAAGACAGTGGGAAAAAATGAAAACCCCTGATTTTCAGGAATATACAGTCTAACAGAGACAATACTGATTTAGGTAAGTAAACAAAAAACTAGAAAAACATACAATGAAAATTTAATAAGATTGACTCTTAGATTGCTAGTGGTAAGGAAAACATGTTGGTTTTTAAAATTTAAGGCAAGCATTCATAGAAGAGTTTCTCTTTGGGCAGCAGAGGCAAAGCTGCCATGAAAAGATGTTTGGTGAAAGGGCAAATCTTATAACCATCAAGGGTACAAGCACACCAGGACATTTTCTGGATTTAAGAGGGATCCTGCAACCACCTGGGAAGTCATCCAGGTTTCCCAGTCTAAAAAGAAAGTAGGAGGGAGGTGGTTCTAGAAGGGTAATCTGCAACCATACATGAATAGGGAGTTAAGTGAAAATGAATAAGAAATAGACCAAAAAATAAGAAAATGACATTAGGATATTGGACTATACATCCCTAAGTCCTTTCTAAGTGTAAAATACTATGATCTCCTAGGACAGACACTGAAGGTTTAGTAAGGACAGGACTTCAGAGAATCTCTTCTAATTATACAGGAAATATTTCCTGGAAAAAGTGACCTAGGGATGTATAATATCTTCTACAAGGCAAGACTGCTGATATAAATAAAAGCAGAGAAGAGTTCCCTATATAGCCGACATTTATTAAGTGCTATGTCCCAGAGATTATATACTAAGCATTTAACATACATTATCATTTACTTTAATCCTCTCTAAAATTCTAATAATAGTTGTATACTATAATTATTCTCATTTTACATTTGCGGAAACGAAAGATTCACGTAGCCAGTAAGTGAAAGGTACTAGAGCCAGTTATTTTTTTTTTTTTAATTTTTTTTTTCAACGTTTATTTATTTTTGGGACAGAGAGAGACAGAGCATGAACGGGGGAGGGGCAGAGAGAGAGGGAGACACAGAATCCGAAACAGGCTCCAGGCTCTGAGCTGTCAGCCCAGAGCCCGACGCGGGGCTCGAACTCCCGGACCGCGAGATCGTGACCTGGCTGAAGTCGGACGCTTAACCGACTGCGCCACCCAGGCGCCCCTAGAGCCAGTTATTTTAAGCCACTATGTGGAAGTGTCCCAGTTCACCAGATCATGACATTTAATCTGAGGTGCTTGGTATAAGAACAGACATTCTAGCCCCTCCCCTGAAGCTTTCAGGAAGTAGATTCTAGGATGGAGCCTGAGTATAAATTTTTTAATAAATGCTCTAAGTTAGTTTTATGATCAGCCTTGTTTGAGAAGCAGTGATTCAGTACCATAAAAAAAGAGGAAACCAGGTTTACTATATCCCAAAACTAGGAAATGCTGGAAGCTGAAAGGCTGTGTGATGGAAGGTACGGAATATCCAGCCTTAAAGCTGGCTGGAAGCCTAGAGTCCCCACAGCAGCATTACTCTATGAGGCTGCAGCAGTGCTTGCTGCAAGCACAAGTATACGTGCTTGCAAGACACAGTCACCTTCCTGGCTCCATCCCATGGAAGCAAACTGTCCTTGGCTTAAAACTCTTATAAACCACAGTTCAGAGAACCAGACTCCAGCATTCTTTTTGAAATGTTCACATGAAGTAAAAACACAAGAAAAATGTGGAATTATCCATGTGGAATTATCTAGGAAGGGATCCTTTCTGACGAAAAGCAGGGAAAAAGGAATATGAACTAGAACAGAGATCTCAAAATATTTAATTTTAAGGAGAATGGAATTGGTTGATATTTTTAACCTAGTTATTTCTCTTTGTTGTCTTTGTTAACTGTATACTGAAATAGATTTTTTAAAAGAAAGGTCTTTTTTTTGAATGAACAATGAATATATTATAATATTCCATCTATCTTCTTGATACAAGAATTCTGAAAAGATTGTACAATTAATTCAACACATCAAACTTCAAAGAGCTGCTACGGTATCAACATACTCTTCAAGGGATCCATGGGGAAACCACCAATTGCACATTCAAATAAACATACCCATAGCAGACTGGGGCTTATTAGTGTTCATGCTTCAATAAATTCGACAAACATTTATTGAGCCCCTACTGTGTGTCAGGCACTAGGACTATAGTCTATGGGTAATACAAAGATGAATACAATAGTCTCTATCTTAAGGAAATTTATGATCAACTAATGTACACAAATAACTCTAATATAAACTCTAAACATCACGAAAGACCATAAAAAAGTGTTCAAGGAGTTCAGATTTCTTCTAGGTTCTGAATAGTCCTCAGGGAGGAGAAGACATTTGAGCTAAGACTAGGATGGGGAAAATTTGTAAAGAGAGCTTTTATAATTCTTTTTTTGTACCTTAATGTTCTCATCTTTAAAACAGGCATAATAGTAGTTCTCATGGTTACTCTGCAATAATGATCTCAGGGTCAACCCAACTTCATGGACAGTTCAGAAGCAACAGTCACTTTTCAAAGAATGTATATACTTCCCACTGCCTGTTATTAACTCATTGCTTCTATCTCCAGGGTAACCTTTCAAAACATTTCAGAGTGATAAAGCATAAGCCTTACAGCAGACAGGTTACCTCTGGCAAACCCCATAAAAGTGTACCATAGGGATGAGTGCACTGTGTAGCTGTATACAAATTGCTGGCTATTTGTATTTGGGCTATGTTGAGGTGAACCAGTCAGGTAAACTCTCTTCTGTGAGTAAAGGGTAAAGGAAATATCCCCTCTTAATTTGTTCAACAAAATGACTCACATCTGTCCTGACTTTTTTTTTAAATGTTTGTTTGTTTGTTTATTGTGAGAGAGAGGGCACAAGTGAGTGAGGAGCAGAGAGAGGGGGAGAGAGAGAGAGAATCCCACACACTGACAGTGCAGAGACTGAAGCAGGGCTCGAGCTCATCAACCATGGGATCATGACCTGAGCTGAAGTAGGACGCTTAACCGACTGAGCCACTCAGGTGCCCGTCTTGACTTTTCTGGTCCTGCTGCCCTACCTTGATTCAAGCCCTTATTCCTTCACTACTAGAGTACTATATCATTTCTTCCAAATGATCTCTTGGTACCTAAGCCTTCCCACTTCTGTGCTTTTACACAAACCACTGTCAGACTGATTTTCCTAACATAGTATTCTGTTCACATTACTGTTTAAAAGTCCATCAGAGGCTCTCTCTTGCTGTCCAGAAAGAATCCAGACTCCATGGCCCACCATTCTTGACTCTTCACAACTTGGACCCAGTGCACTTGTCTCATCTTAAATCCCACAACACTCCTATGTCTGTGCCTTCACTTATGCACCTCTCACTGACTAAAGCACTTAACTCATTTTCATACATCAAAATAGAAACAGAAACCATCCTTCAATGCCTGCCTACTTTAACTCCAACCCTCCCCCAACATTTTGTACATACAGCTTTGAACTGCACATATTTTGGTACATGGCTATATTCACCAGGGTAAGTAACATTACTGCTTACTGTTAATTTACAATATTATTTATAATACTTATTATGGAAATAGCTGAAATGTCCATTGGCTGATAAATGGATAAAGAAGATGTGGTGTGTATGTATGTATACATACATATATACATAGATGTATGTATACATACATATATACATATATGTGTATACATACATACACACATACACATACACAATGGAATATTATTCAGCCATTAAAAAGAATGAAATCTTGCCATTTGCAGTGATGTGGATGGAGCTAGAGAGTACTCTGCTAAGTGAAATAAGTCAGAGAAAGACAAATAACATACGATTTCACTCATATGTGGAAGTTGAGAAACGAAACAAGTGAGCATAGGGGAAAAAAGAGAGAGAGGCTAACCAAGAAACAAGACTCTTAACTACAGAGAACAAACTGATGGTTACTAGAGGGGAGGTGGGTGAGGGGGATGGGTAAAATAGGTGGTAGGGATTAAGGAGTGTAATTTTTGTGATGAACACCAGGTGTTCTATGTAAGTGTTGAAATCACTAAATTGTATACCTGAAACTAATATTACACTGTATGTTAACTAACTAGAATTTAAATAAAAACTTTAAAAAAAACATTAGCTGCTTATAATGTAATAGAATAATACAATATTGTTTCCTGTGCAGAGCTTTGCTTATTTTAGGTACTTCAATAATTTGTTTAATTATACAAACATTTAGTAATATTATTATTTAACATTTATCAACTACTATGTTTTAGGTGCTGTTTAAATTCTTTTTTAAAAAATTTTTTAATGTTTATTTTTGACAGAGAGAGACAGAGACAGAGACAGAGCATGAGTGGGGGAGGGGCAAAGAGAGAGGGAGACAGAATCTGAAGCAGGCTCCAGGCTCTGAGCTGTCAGCACAGAGCCTGACGTGGGGCTCGAACTCACAAGCCGTGAGATCATGACCTGAGCTGAAGTCGGACGCTCGGCTGACTGAGCCACCCCGGCTCCCTGAGGTGCTGTTTAAATTCTTTACATGCATTATCTCATTCTATCTTCTCAAGAACCCTCTGAAGTAGGTATTGTTATTATCCCTTGTAAGGGATGAAGAAACTGAGGCACAAAGAGTAATTTGCCCAAAGTTACACAACTAATAAATTGGACTTAACTGATGCTCTTCATGAATATACTATGCCAGCTCTAATGTTTTTAAGGTGCTTTACGATATAAAAAGCACTTTCACGTACGTGATTTTCATTTCAGATGTGGAAACCGATGCTTAGTGGCAGGCCCAGAGTTATCCAGTGAGTCACAGAGTGAGGACTGGAGTAATAGAGGCCATTCCTACTTCGTGCTTCAAGGAGTCACAGCAGTATACTCTCACAATAAAAACAAAGACAAGCAGGTGCCAAAAAAACTGGAAATACAGACAAGGAGTTTTTCAAGATCAGTGTGTGAAACTGGCGTATTCTTAGTGCCAACTAGCCATTGGGCAATGTGACCCAAGTAACAAAATAGGGATGTCACACCCATTGAGCTTGCCTTTTTAAAACCCCTGACATAATCAAACTCATATTGGCTTAGGGAGGAGTATTTGTTCTTCAGTTTCTGGGAAATGTCTCTGTCTTAGTTTGGTTCCCCCCAAATAAGACAAGAATTTGGGTTAAAGTGGTTTACCTTAGAGATGATTCTAGGAAGCATGAGTAAATGAACTGTGAGACAGGGACAAGGAAGATGGAGATAACAATAAAAGTGTATTACCAAGATGGTTACTGGGTAAAGGTAGCTCCATTAAACCTGGATCATTAAGAAATATACAGAATTTCCCTCCAGAATTGCCTGACTCCAAAACAGAAGGCTAGAGCATTTAGCTACAGCCCCAACTGGTTGGGAGTGTCCTGGAGGCATTAACTTCTCTCACTTCTGGCCTGCCTTTGACGTAGGTCCAGCAAGTTCTGTAGTTTTGGAGAAGAGACTGAGGCAGAAAGATGAACCACACAGTGCATGTTTGAAGTATGAGTCAATATGAGCCTGAGTCTGAACTTGCATCTATTGTCCACCAAAGCTGTGGTTGTAATCAGAAGTACACTGAGGCGATACAATTCAGGGCACCAGGGATCTCTCTTCTACCAACTGAATTTCACCTGAACTTCATGACCCTGAGATCAAGAATCGGATGCTCTAGCAACTGAACCAGCCAGGTGCCCCACACCTGAAGAACTTTTAAATCTCCACAAGTGGATCCTGAGAAACTTAACAGGAACCCATGGGGGAGGGGAAGAAAAAAAAAAGAGGTTAGAGTGGGAGAGAGCCAAAGCATAAGAGACTCTTAAAAAATGAGAACAAACTGAGGGCTGATGGGGGAGGGTGGGTGATGGGTATTGAAGAGGGCATCTTTTGGGATGAGCATTGGGTGTTGTATGGAAACCAATTTGACAGTAATTTCATATATTTTAAATAAATAAATAAATAAATAAATAAATCTCCACAAGTGACCTATGGATTACTTTTTGGATCGTAACTCTTTGGCATATCCTGACAAATCTACATAGTCAAAATATATATACTAATCATAATAATATACCTCCAAAAATATAGATCCTAATCTTTTAAAAATTTCCCACTTAAAAACTGAGACCAACATAGCCTATACTAAGCTCAGAATCAAAGTTACCAGTTTAGATATATCAAGTTTATTAGATTTTATGATAAATGGCTGAGGGTACTATTAAAAGATGATAGTTTAATAATATAAATTTGTAATGTAGAAAGCAAAAATAAATTTCAGTTAACACTAGTGTTTTGTCCCCTTGTGAATATAGACGAGTTGTAGTAGTATGAGAAATAAAGAGTGTAAGTTTTAGACTCAGACAAACCAATTAAATAAGTGGATGAATTTGGGCCAGTGGATCAGTCAGCTATTGCTGCAATAATGTTATGTAATAAATAACCCCCAAATTTCAGTAGCTTATAATAATAACCAAGTCTTTGGGCAGATTGTGATTCTGCTCAGCCAGGATGGGCTTAGATTAGGCTCAGGTCTACTTTATGTTTCTCCTTATTCTCTTCAGAATAGGGGCTATGCAGGCAGGTTCTTTTCGTGGTGAACAGCAGAAGCACATGAAAGAAACCAGTTTACGTATGCACATCCTTCTGCCCACATATGCTTGGTCAAAGAAAGTGGCATGACTAACATCAACATCAGTAAGATGAGGAAATATACTCTGTCTATTCTTGAGGGAGGTATTGAAAAGTCACATGGCAGAGGGAAGCAGAGCAGAATTGGGAATGACAATCTAATCCACCTGACCTATAAAATAGGAATAATGATATTTACTTTAGCATGTGTTATAAGGATTAAATTAAGGTAATTCATGTGAATTGGATATTATAGTTCTGCCACAGAGTAACTGATCACTAAATATTAATTCCCTCTATTTTATCCCCTTCCTTATCTATTAGGAGAAAGGCAGACAGAAGCAATGCTTCTCTTCTTTAATTAAATAGAAAAATAGTCAATCTTACTAGGCAAAGTGAAGAAAAAACACTTATTAACTAATTTTTATTTCATCCTTGAACTTTTAGTGTTTATTTCCTACCACATTTCCACCTACTTAACTTCAAAATAACCATCAAAATCAGGAACATTGACATACTGCTACTGCATACTAATTCTCAGACCCCATTAAAGTTTTCCAAAGAATTGTCTAAAGAATCCAATTCAGAATCATGCAATGCAGGGGCCCCTGGCTGGTTCAGTCAGTGAAGTATGCAACTCTTGATCTCAGGTTTGTGAGTTTGAGCCCTATGTTGGGTATAGAGATTACTTAGAAAAATAAAATCTAAAAAAAAAAAACCAAAAACAAAAATAAAAACAAAAAAACAATCAAACATTTGTCTAACACATTAGTATCCTTTAATCTGAAAGTTTCTTAGTCTTTAATTGACTTTTATAACTACATTAGTTTTCTACACTGTATAACAATTGCTACAAACTTAGTAGTTTAAAACAATATACGTTTATAATTTAAAATTTAACCAAGAGTCCAGGCCTGGCTTAACTAGATTCTATGCTTCAGGGTTTTACCAGGCTGAATTGTATGTGTCAGCCAATGCTGTGGTCTCATCAGAGGCTACCGTGGGTATATATCTGCTTCCAAGTTCCCTTAGGTTGTTAGCTGCTTCAGGTCTCTTGCTGGAAGCCACTTTTAGCTCCTAGAGGCTATCCACAGTTCCCTGCCATGTTAGCTTCTCCAACATTACCATTTATTTTATGGCAGTTTACCTTAAGGACAGTAAGGGGGAGTTTCTGGCACCTCTGCTAACAAGATGGAGTCTTATATACATTATAGATAATTATGGAATGACATCCCATCACCTCTGCCATGTTGTATTAGTTAAAAGCAAGTCACAAGTTTGCTGAAACTAAAGGGAAGGCCATTACACAAAGGCATGGACACCAAAGGACAGGTATCTTTGTGTGTGTGTGTGGGGGGGGTCACTTTAGGTTCTGTCCACAACAGTAACCTTGACACTTTTGAAAATTACTTTGTAGAATACTCCTCACTTTGGGTTTTTATAAAATGTGCTTCAGTTTGGATTTGTTTGGTATTTCCTTATGATTACATTATGATTAGGTAAAGAATCTTTTTCTACAATATCACAAAAAGATGTTGAGCTCTTCATATTGCTTGCTGTCTCAGAATTTGTGTGCCCTATTATTAATATTCAAATTGACAATTTGAAATAAGTAACATCTCTTTTCCCTTATGTAATTATTAAGTGTTCTGTGGAAAGATGCTTTAAAACTGTGTAACTATCTCCTTCTTCATCTATCAATTTAGTTAATAACTAAATTTAAAATTTTAGTTATTTAGTCAGTATGGTCTTGTGGTTTATTGTTTAATTCAATGTTATTTTGGTGCTCAAATTATCCCAGATAACCAGAAGTTCCAAGTTTGCTTGTGTGTTCTTTTAACATGACACCATCATTCTTTGAGTACTTCCTTACTCTCTGACACAATATGATATCCAGGCTCATGCACTTTCCTTGCTCTAGTGCGTTACTCCAAGAAACCCTTTACCAGCGTTCTGTGTGCAGATTCACATTACTGTCTGGGGTCACTTTCTCTCAGCTTGAAGAACTTCCTTTAGTATTTCTTGTGAGTCTGCTGGCAACAAATTCTCTCAGTTTTGTTTATTTGGGAGTCTTTCTTTTGCCTTCATTGTTGAAAGCACTGTTGGATATAGAATTCTTGGTTGAACTTTTTTTTTTTTAATCTTTGACTACTTTAAATATTTTAACCCACTGCCTTCTGGCCCCTATTGTTTCTGCTGAAAAGTCAGCTCATAATTTTACTGAGGTTCCTTATAACTGACTAATTTCTTTTATTTTGCTGCTTTCAAGATTTTCTTGTCTTTCATCATTTTTACTATGCTGTGCCTGCAGTTCTCTTTGAGTTTACCCTATTGGGATTTTGTTGAGCTTCCTGAGTATGGAGGTTATTATTTTTCAATATATTTGAGAAGTTTTCAGCCATTATTTCTTTGATATTTTTGTTTATTCTCCTTTCCTTCTGATACTCCCATTATTTGTATGCTGGTGTATCTAATGGTGTCCCATATCTCTGAGGCTCTGTTCATTTTTCTTTACTCTTTTCTCTCCCTGTTCTTCAGCTTGTAAAATCTCTATCAGTCTATCTTAAAGTTCACTAATTCTTTATTATGCTAATTCAAATCTGTTGAGATTCTCTAGTCAATATTTTATTCCAGTTATTGTACTTTTCAACTTCCGAATTTCCATTTAGTTCATTTTTATAATTCCTCCTTGTTGACATTTCCTATTTGATGTGACAGTGTCATCATACCTTCCTTTGTTTCTTTAATCATTCTTTACTTTAGTTCTGTAGATATGTATATAAAACCTACTTTGAAATATTCTATTAACATTTATTAAAATATTATTATTTTAAATTAATTTGTCATCTGGTTGCTCTCAAAGGTAGTTTATAGAGCTGCTTTTTTCCCTGATGTATGAATCACGTTTTCTTATTTTTCTGTATGCCTCATAAATTTTCATTGGAAACTGGACATTTTGGATACTATATTGTAGCAATTCTGGGTACTGCTACCCCTTGTCCCCTATAGTGAGCTTGTTATTTCATTATTTTTTTACTGACAGGTTGGATTATTTTAGTGAAGTCTATTTTTCTCCCACATTGTTACATTGCTGATGTTGTTCCTCTAGGAGGCACAGTTTTGGGAATGTTCTTAGTCACTCAATCTCAGACCACACCAAGCTGTTAAACTCCACTAATTGCAGGGCTGATTGCTCTACTGTTTTCAATAATGCCCTAAGGAATTAGTTCTTGTACAAACAGATCCAATCAAATTGTGGCTCTTTTGAAGGAATAGTTTTAGATGTCAGTGTTTGATATTTGTTCTAAACCCAGGAGGGATCCTCCTAGCTGTCTTATTTTCCTTTCACTCCTGCAAACTAGCCAGCCTTAGTCTTGGCTATATCAACTGCCTTTTACCACATATCTACTATTTCTGAGAACACCCTTAGGCTTAAATTTTTCCAGTCTCTGTTGTAAATGAAGACAGTTACTTTGAGAAAAAATTAGGAGGTATTTGGTTCATGGCCTGCCTCTCCCCTAAGACAAACTCTCTGAGTAAGGGCCCAGGAGCTGAGAGGAGGGACAATGAGGTCCTCTTAACTTGCTTCTTCTGGTAGGGAGCTACCATGTCAGGAGCTTGGGTAAGGGTTATCAGGATCCCAACCCTTCTAGGATGCTACTCCCAAGGTAGAGCCTCTCTACTACAAGCAGGATTGGACACAAGAAGGGATCCCTACTCTTCCTGCACTCATTCAGGAATTAGCCTGAGCAACAGGCAGTTGGGGGCAGGGTGAGAAATGCTAGGATCCTGCTAGTCCCAGGAAGAAAGCCCTCCAGCTCAGAGCTGGGGAGTGTATGTGGGGGGTTGGGGGGGGGGAATCTCTGCCTCCCTGATTTGGGAGGGGAGAAAGAGGGAGTGGTCTGATTCAAATACCATACACTTGCCTTTCCTACCTAGTTATTTTTCTTTTTTTTAACTTAGATTTTCCTGAGTGGATGTTTTTTTCATTTGCTATTTGCATTAGGATCATTTCCAAAGGTTTTAATAATCTGTTTTTGTTTGTTGTTTGTAATTTTGACCAGTTTTTAAAAATAATTTTGGGGCGCCTGGGTGACGCAGTCGGTTAAGCGTCCGACTTCAGCCAGGTCACGATCTCGCGGTCCATGAGTTCGAGCCCCGCGTCGGGCTCTGGGCTGATGGCTCGGAGCCTGGAGCCTGTTTCCGATTCTGTGTCTCCCTCTCTCTCTGCCCCTCCCCGTTCATGCTCTGTCTCTCTCTGTCCCAAAAATAAATAAAAACGTTGAAAAAAAAAATAAAAAAAAAATAATTTTGACCAGTTTTGACCGGTTTCACTGGGGAGCAAGTCAGAAGAACACCTCATGTTGTCATGCCAGCAATTAATCTCACAGCATTTTAAACATTTTAAACTGAGTTTTTAACTTAACAGTGTTGTTTTTGTGTAGTCATGACCCACGGCCCATATACATTTCAGAGTTTCTACATATCAGAGTTCTTTTACATTATCCATCACTGCATCTTTTCCCAGACCTTTGCATTGTCTGTTCTCTCTGCCTAGAACTCCCTTTCTCCAGATATTTGCAAAGCTTACTCCCTCTCTTCCTTCAGGTAATTGCTCAAGAATCATCTTTTTAGCAAGGCTTTCTTTCACTATCCTATTTAACATTGAATTCTTCATCCCTTCTTATCCCCCTTTTGTGTGTGTGTTGTTTTGGGGTGTTGTGTTTTTTTTGTCATTTTTGGTCAGAGATTTTTTAAAAAATCTCTTTTGTTCACTGCTGAATTCTTAGCACCTTCAAGTATCCTGCACATAGTAGGCACTAAAAAAAAGTTATTAAAATAATATTCTTAACATCTTATGCATTATTAATTCAACTAATGTAGACCAATGATTGTAAATTGTGATAGTAATTGATAGCTAATAATAAGGTTTCCTACTCTTCAGACATGGAAATTGAGGTACAGAGAAGTTGAATACCACAAGGCCACAGATGAGAGATGAGAGAAAAAAATTATGGAAAATGAGAACAGACTTAGGGAACTCAGCAACACCATCAAGCATAATAACATTCGCTAAATAGATGTATATATCCAGCAAGGCTATCATTCAGAATAGAAGTAGAGATAGTTTCCCAGACAAACAAAAGTTAAAGGAATTCATGACCACTAAACCAGCCCTATAAGAAATGTTAAAGGGACATTTGAGTGGAAAGGAAAGACCATAAGTAAGAGTATGAAAAGTAGGAAATACTAAAGCAGTAAAAATAAGTGTATCTGTAAAAATAATTCAAGGGACTCAAAAAATAAAAGGGTGCATAGTATGATATCATATACCTAAAACAGGGGGAGGAAAGGAGTAAAGAATGGGTTCAAACTTAAGTGACCATCAACTTAATACAGTCTGCTATATACAGAAGATATTATGTACAAACCTAATGGTAACCACGAATCAAAAACCAGTAATAGAGATGCAAAAAATAAAGAGAAAGGAATTCAAGTGTATCACTAAAAAAGCCAACTAATCATGAGAGAAGAGAACAAGAGAAGAAAGGAATGGAGAAAAACTACAAAAACAACCATTAAACAAGTAACAAAATGGCAATAAATACATGCCTATCAATAATTACTTTGGATGTAAATGGACTAAAAGCTCCAATCAAAAGACAAAGGTTGATAGAATGGATAAAAAAACAAGACCTATCTATATGCTGCCTACAAGAGATTCATTTCAGACCTAAACACACATGCAGATTGAAAGTGACCAGATGGAGAAGCATTTTTCATGCAAATGGATGTGAAAAGAAAGCCATGGTAACGATACCTATATTGGACAAAATAGAGTTTAAAACAAAGATTGGAAATAATCTAATGTACAGCAATAGTAAATTTAAAAAGAAAGTATAGTATATCCATACACTAGAATATTATGTAGAATATTATGTAATCAATAAAAATTGCATTGTGAAAGAACACACAATAGTATAAAAAGATATTCTTAGTATATCATAAGGTTTATTTCAAAAAGATAGTTATAGGTCACCTGGGTGGCTCAGTTGGTTGAGTGTCCAACTCTTGATTCCAACTCAGGCCATGATCTCACCGTTAGGGAGACTGATCCCCTCATCAGGCTCTGTGCTGACAGTGCGTAGCCTGTTTGGGATTCTCTTTCTCTCCCTCTCTATCTGCCCCTTCCCCACTTGTGCTCACTCTCTCTCTCAAAATAAATATAAATCACCTTAAAAGAAGGTACATATACATTTTATATGTATATAAATGAAGAATAAAGAGTAAACATGAAAGAAACCAAAATATTAATAATGTTATGAGTCTCTATAGAATTATGGATTATTTTCTTTTCTGTATCTTATATTTGTTTTCTAAACTTTCTGTAATAAACATTACATTTATGTAAGAAGAAATAAGAAATAAAATTTTTATTCACGATTGAGGCTTAAGCATTAAAAACACTTGAACATTATTGAGGATTATAAGGAAACTATTGCCATTAGCAGATTACTTGTTCTCCTTTGTAGTGATTTCCCTGCAACTTGTCATACTATTTCACAATTTTGTCCTGGACCTTATCAAAATCCATGAACATATATGATCTGAACAAAAATTAACAGAAATCTTCAAAACAGCTATGAGGGACATTGTTTTTGTGAACTGATGGTCAGCACTCTAGGGACAATGTGTCTTCTTTTTTACCTTAGATTTTATTTCTGGGCTTAACAGTGCTTTGCTCCTATCAGTGTTCATTCATTTATTGAACCAATGCTAAATGAATATTAAATTACTGAAGGCAATTTCTGCCTAATTGCTGACAGCACCCTAAAGAATTTGCTACGAGATGTACATAAACTGTAACCTGCCAAAATGAGAACCCGAAGCTGTTTTGGGAGATATAATTAGGGACAATTCTCTTTGCTTTGTTACCTCTGAATTAGATTTAAAATAAATAGTGTTGATCCCAGAATGGCATGTGTGTAAAAAGTTCACATTTGTCTTATCTCATTGGTATTTTGTAATAAGATTTTAATAGGTCTTCTGTTTTGATCTCACTTGCTGTGATCCAATGTGATTACAATAGGTTAGACAAACCGTAAAACTCCTAAAAGTACGGAGCAGTGTGGAACAATTGCCATGATTTTAAAGAGACATTTGTCTTGCCTATGCCATTGTCTAATTGTATTTCAGTTGCAGACATATTTTATAAATTAAATTTATTTCTTATCTGTGGGATATACACAGGAGCTCTTATCTTCAGGCATGCTTTTGACCTATAACTTTAGTAATTTGAATCACCCACACAAGCTCAAGGAAAGTGCTGTGAACATAACAAGTCCTTATCCAAGTCCAGTGTATTTGTTCACCTAGTTTACTGCCTTACCATCTGCCCTTCACTTCTGGAGGACTTGCAATAAAGCAGGAGCCAAAGTAAAAGCAGATACCCCACTGCTATCTATTTAACTTTCATTAAGTGAGTTGGTGCAGTGCTCAGGCGCCTTCTCAAAACCAGCCCATCATCTAAGAGTATTTACATAAGACTCTTTGCATTATATTCCGACCTCTGCAACATTAGTATTAACTACTGACATCTGTCAAGTCTGACTGGTAAGTGCTTTACAGTATCAATTCATCCCAAGCAAAAAGCATTTCTGAGTGCTGCAGTGCTCTTGTTAATGCCAATAAGAAGTATCAAGGCTCATATGACACCTAGCAGAAATTAGTACCCACATTCAAAGAAAAGTCTTTGTTATTTCCCGAGTATTATGTGGACTTTATTGAGATGACTGCATCTGACACCTGCTGTAATATAAAATGCAGCTATAATTAGCCAACTGATGCTCACTGCAGTTTAGGTCGAATCCCTTCTGTGGGAATTATGCTTTAAAATATTCAGAACTCCAAGTGGCTCTCATTACATTTAATTTTAACTTAGAATTAGGTGGTCTAGAAAAAAAATTTAGGATTGTAATAGCCCCCTGCTGAATGCCACACAGCAACATGAAAACCCATAGGGTTTTTCCCCCCTTCTAAATTAAAAAAAAAAAAGGAGAACAGCAGACTACACTAGAGCCTTCAATTGAAGTCTGGCTTTGCTTAATTGTACTTTTTGCACTCATCAGTCTCTCCTCTTCAGAGCAAGCTACAAAAATTGCCTGAATAGCCAAAGAAAAGTTTCCCACAGTCACTGGCCACAGAAAAACACTATTGTCCTTCCTCACAGTTTGATGGACAACATTTCTATAAATGGGTAGCCAGCCTGTCAATGGTACCCTTGCTGAAAAGGCAAAAGAAGAGAACAGATTCTGCCAATATCTGACAAAGCATGTTAACACATAATCAGGCATTCAGTAGTCAGGCAGCTGCCCCTGGGACCTTCATCACACAGGTGCCTTTAAGCCATTTCCTATTCACAGATAAAGGAAACAAGCAGGAGATACCTGGGAAAGGAGCAGTCTATTATGGCTTGCCAAACGTCCATCTTCTAGGCTGTGTGTATAAAAGTAGAAAGAAGAAAAAGGAAACTGTGGTTTCAATTGAAAAACTGTAAAATAGCAGAACATTTACAAAACCTATCATTTAAGCTGTGGTGTTTTTTCCCTTTCCTTTTCTATTTATTTATTTTTAGGAGGGATGGATTTGTTTGTTTGTAAGACAGAGCACTCATGTCTAATAACAAAGGTCTATTTTCCTCAGTGGCTTGTCAAATGCATTTGTCCAAAAGTCCCTTCACATACAGGCCAAAATACTTACCTGGTCTAATTGAATTTACTTTGTCACCTTAAGTGATTTTTTTCTATACACACACATACATACACACTCCATTTTAAGTGATGTCAAAGTGGTAATGGGGTAGATGATTCTCCAGTAAGGCAGAACCTCTGGACTATCTCTTGAGGAACCACCAAAATAAATACTTGAGAACGATTACCATTGTTCATTTTTTTGTAACTGCTTAGACTAAGGACATTAGTACCAAACTGCACTGCTCTACCCAGTTAGAGGAAGTATCAGACCTTAATACTCAATTAAGCCAAAGGCCCCATTAGCATATGCATGCGTATGTGTGTGTGTGTGTATAATATTTTCAAATTAAAATTTAGTAATTTTACTTTAAGACCATTTCAAATCAAAATTTCATGATTACTACCTCAAGGCTTTAAATATGAATTTCTATTTTATTTCTTTGTTTTCATTTTACTTATCACCATACTCTTAGATCTTCTATACTCAGTGTATGCAGCAGATATGGGAAAGAACCAGGAGCACAATTTTGGGAAGTGATCAAATCCTCAGGGACCTTAGATTGACTAAATGTGGTCCTTGGGTACAGTTTGAAGACTGACATTCATAACCATAACTTTTCCTCTAAAAGGCAAGGTACTATAAAACTACTGAGGAACAACAAAGTCAACACAGTGATATAAATCAAATGCCATGAATTAAAGTACTGCTTTTTCAACTAACTTCTTGAGTTCTACTTATTTTGTATAGCTTCCTCATCTGAAAAATAGGATTGTACTATTCACCACAAACAGTTTTAGGGAGCAGTCACTGATGAAAGTTTCTGCCTTTGGGGTGGCCATCTGTTAAGTGGAATAAAACCTATTAGGGATCATGAACACTTAAGAAATAGAACACTGAATTCTCTGACTTAACATTTATTTTCTTCTTTCCTTCTTCTTTTTACTTATTTCTAGAATACAAGTAAAATTATGAAATAAATTTTAGTGAATAAATCATTAATAATTAGGATTTACTAATTTTATAATCTTTACAAATATAAAGATGGGAAATTTTCATTAAATTCAACTCAATTCAATAATATTAAGTAGTTGCTTCTATATAATCATTGCCATTACTGCTACCATACCTATTATATCTAGCTACTTTATATATGTTTCATCATTTATTGACAACTCTGAGGCAGATCCAATTACTATTGACATTTTATTTGCTTATTTATTAAAAAAAAAACCACACATGGGGCTCAAACTCACGACCCCAAGATCAAGAGTCATATGCTCTAGCAGCTGAGCCAGCTAGGTAACCCTATTATTGCCATTTTATAGGTGAGGAATTCGAGGCTCTAGAAGCTAGAGTAGTTTAGCCTTCTCTACTTCTCTGTCAAGCTCACCTTGGATGTGAACCCAGATATGTCTCCTTCTAAAAACCATGCTTTTCCTATGAAACTATGCTTCATGCTTTAATTAATAGGACACAATGAATTTTTATTTTTTCATGACTTGAAAACACACTATGCTCTTTTACGAGGTAGCACATGGGTACAGGGTATTAGGTAGCATATTTATATTTTATGATATATGTATGAGTCTTTCTAATAATTGTAACATAAGTTAAATCAACCTTTTATCTCCAGGTGGAATAACCAAAACTTTTTTGGATAGCTGAATTAATTTTTCTTAACTATTTCTAGAGAGTTTCCATCAGTGACCAAATTTATACTTGAAAATTTTAACGAAAGACTACTTTTATCTCAAAGGCATGGTCTATCTCACCAACCAGACTGAAACACTTAAAGTCTAACAGGAACCCAGTCTTCAGCTTTCTCAAAACATTTTTGTAACAAAATATAACTTCCTCGGAATTTTTTCTTCAGGTGTATCCTTAAAACCCCTATAATTTAAAACACTCTTTTATTCTGGCTTTAGCTGAATCCACAGTTTCTTACTACTTCCCATTAGGTCAAATATAAAGGTTATAGCCTCATGTTCAAGTTCACAGAAAACTAATCCTAACGTACTATTTCAACTTTTAATCTCACCCTTTACTCCAGTTGAGCAAATCTCATCTCTCCTTCTTCCTTGCTCATTCTCATTTCTGGCTTCTTACTTGCTGTGTTTCTTATTAGAAATAACTTCTTTCCGGGGCGCCTGGGTGGCTCACTCGGTTAAGCGGCCGACTTCGGCTCAGGTCATGATCTCGCAGTCCCTGAGTTCGAGCCCCACGTCGGGCTCTGTGCTGACCGCTCAGAGCCTGGAGCCTGTTTCAGATTCTGTGTTTCCCTCTCTCTCTGACCCTCCCCCATTCATGCTCTGTCTCTGTCTCAAAAATAAATAAACGTTAAAAAAAAAAAAAGAAATAACTTCTTTCTTTCTTTTGATTAAACTAAACCTAATATTTCATGTCCATCTAATGATATATCTTCTTCAAGGAAATTTTCTTAACTCACTTAACACTTATCTTTTCATTAATTTCACCTACCTTTTTGATTTTATTTTGTGGCCTATAAACCATTCACTGGAATGATATGATAGTCTGCCTCATCCTCCAGTTGTTTCATGGAGCCCAGACCTATGTTTCCTGACAAATTATAGCCTCCTTGGGGGCTAAAGAAGAAATAAGTCCATAAACAAATGAGTGAAGAATAAAAGTTTATCCTAATGCTCCATATAATATTCTCTTACATTTCTTCCTTTGAAGAAAGTTATCATCCATCAATATCCTTCTCGTTCTACAACTAGAAAAGGAAGCAACACTCAAATCTGGCTTGAACAGAGAATGAATTAAAAGAGTTGCCATCTCCAGTCCTTTCTAGATGAGTATAGAACTCATTAGTATACTAAGTAAGTCTGGCCTTTCTCCTTCTGAGCACATGAGGGGACTATCATTCTTGATCCCATTTGAAGTTAGCATGGCCATATCCTTTGCATTAGTCAAGTAATGTGATCAGAAGTAACAAAACATCACTTTTAGGGAGAAGCTTTAAAATTTTGTGCTTATTTTCCATTTTACTTTTTCTTTTCCACAGTAATTGTGAAACAGTGTAGGTAGACCCCCTCTTCAGCCAGAGTCTCTAAATGAGGATAATGTACAGGAGAGTCCCCAGCCAACTAATGATGAACATGTAACAGGAGCAAGAAACAAAAACTTGTCATGTTTTAAGGCACTAAGGTTTACTACATCAGACTATGCCTGATGTAGTAGCTTACTTAGGTCAATATGGGAATCAATGTCAAGATATGAGAAGACTGAAAAACAGAATGACTAAATTAAAGCATCTTAAAATATAATCCATAAATATATAAAATTAGGCATTTCACTTTTTAATCTGCTGGGTAAAAAATCAAGCTAAATAGATCCTTCAAACGTCTTCTTACTGAATTGTCTACAATTTCTTTTCTTTCTCGTCTTTGGTACCCATCATACTTTCAAACTCTATACATTATTTTAAAATTTTATACTGACCACAGACTCTACTAAAATGTTAACCACCACAAAATTTAGTGTTAGATTTCCATAACTTTTATATATGTAATATTTCTCATTGAATATTAAAATATCATTTGTATCCTTGTAGATACAGCTACAAAAGGATACGCATATTTTGGGCATTATTTTGCTGTTGGTATTGTCCAGGGAGTCAAAATAAGAAATCATAGATCTAGCTTTATTCACCTACTTACAAGTTTCTTTTATTTAGTTATAGCATAAGTACACACTTTAAAAATTTTATTTATTGTTTTATTATCCTTGTTTCAAAAAAGAATATATAGCTCAAGTTTCAAATATGACATATGATAACTTACTGAGTATGCTTATTTTGTTTTTACTTCTATTCTTTTTTATATACTAAGATTCTGAAAGATGCACTCCCCTCTGACTACATTCTTCACCATACATAAGTACTATATAGTTATGAATAATGAAATTTAAAAAGCACAATGAAAGAACAGCACAACTGTTTTTTATTTCTCACTCTTGAGGACTCATCGCAATATTTCCTGCTCCATATTAAGTTTGAGAGCTTCTGAGTAGTATTCTCAGAATTCTGATCTTTTGGAAAGAATAATGATTCAATTAGGGTTTTTTTTTTAATCATGATGATTACTTTATGATAATGATCTTATATAGCTAAGATGTTGCACTTATATTGCATTTAGATGCAGGATTTCATTTTAGCAAATTCCAAGAATCATCCATGACTTTATTATTGTACCTGATTTTTATAAGTTCTTTATCCAAGAACCTCTTCATTCTCAATTGAAATGGGGATGCTATTTGATAAAGTGCAGTGATAACCAGTAGCAGCTGAAAAACATGACAAAATGAAGAATATCAGAACTATTTGAAAGCAAACCAAAAATTCCCATTTGTAGTCTTCAGAATCCACCTTGGAACTGGTTCAGAAACCTGTCATTCAGAGGTGCCTCACAATTCCCTTTAAGTTTCATTGGAGAAATCTAGACTTTAGTAACATATTTGATATAAAGCATTAGTTTCCTCCAACAATAAACACAGGGAACTATGGCTATACCACTATCACCATTTCTAATAACATCCTGCTAGCTTAAAACTGAAGCTGGCCAAATTGCTGACAATTTCATCTTCATTCATTGGAGTGGCGAGACATGGATAGAAATAGCATTTAAAATGAATTGTTTATTAGAGTGATTAAAGAAAAAAGTTTATTTTGTAAAAAGATTAACTATTTTTTCTTTTGCCATCCCCATGTAAGGTATTCAATTTATCGATGTTCATTCAACCAATGTTTATTGAACCCTATGTTATAGAAATGAAACCCATGGCATTGCACAGAAATAAAAGGCAGGTTAAGATATATATCATAGGAGCAGCATAGACAATCCTGGTTCTCTCAAGAGAGCTTCCAGTTACAGGGGCCAGAGAATGTTTGGTGTGAGAGATGAGTCTTAAAAAATAGGTGAGATTAAAAAAAAAAAAGTAGGGGAGATTTTAGTTGGTATAAATGGGAATAATAAAATGACAAAATACGGGGCGCCTGGTGGCTCCGTCGGTTAAGCATCCGACTTCAGCTCAGGTCATAACCTCATGGTTTGTGGGTTTGAGCCCCACATCAGGCTCTGTGTTGACAACTCAGAGCCTGGAGCCTGCTTCAGGTTCTGTTTGTGTCCCCCTCTCTCTGTCCCTCCTCTGCTCACACTCTGTCTCTGTCTCTCAAAAATGAATAAACATTAAAAAAAAACAGACAAAATGAATTCAAGAGGACAATATGGGTGACAAGGAAATAAGTATACTATAGTAATTGCAGAGCACTTATACAAAAGGTAAGTATGCAAATGGGATGGTTATAGTCAGTAGGGTCAGAATTTTAGTTGTTGATGATGGTGATGGGTTTCAGAGAGGTGTGTTTAGATATAATGAAGTTGTCCTTCTTTGAGAGAGCTGAATCACTTTCAAAGAGGAAGAAGAAAGGAATGGTAAGAAGAGTTTAGCCCTGGAAATAAAAAAACAAAACCAAAAACAAAACTCTTCTTTCTTTGCAATAGGAAACCATCCTTCTTTACTAAGAACATCCAAGGTCAAAATTACCTATTGTGCCCTTCCATTCTGTACTCCTCCTCTATGTAAAGTATCTCAGCCCCTAGACCTATCTTTTCATCAACACATAGATTCATTTCAACAGTTATTGAGCACCTACTATGTGCCAGGAACAAGCATAGAGCCCGGCACATCGTTGATAATAAAAGTTTGCTGCTTGAAGGTAGAGATAAGGAAAAATTAAACAGCACTAGTTACCTGTAAATTTCTCAGTAAAGTTGGATGGATATTATCTGGTGAGAATGGAAAGGGTAAGTAGTGAATCAGATGTGTGAGCAGAAAGATCTGAAGCACCTTCTAAGGGAAGTGTGCTGGGGAATAAATGGGAGATCAATATCGAGATTGTCAAGCAGCAATGAGAACCCAGTTGGAGTAGGTTAGATTGATTTTGCAGTGGGCCAGGGGTACACATAGTGTTATGACGTTCTCCAAGAATACTATGTGAACAAAATTCTCTATTGGACAGGAAAAGGATCAGGGAAACACATAGGGTAGGGTAGGGTAGTGACTAAAGATGAGGGCATGGCAGAAAGATAGGGGTTTAATAAATGCAAAATGCAGCTTCTCATTTCCCTATAAGCAAGCCCTGTCTCCTCCAAATAACATGGTGTTACATGATATTTCTCTCATATTCTTAATCCATAAAAAATGAATTAGAATTATATTATAAACTGTCCTATTCTAAAATCACATTTTAACATGACTTCTGAAATAGCTGATTAGTAAACTAGTCTTAGAATTGTTTTATTTATATATGAATGTCCACAGAAGTGTCCTCTTATGATAAACTTCTATACTAAACTTTCATAAAAATATACAAGTATTAAATGCAAGATGTAATAAAATTAATATTAAATAAATAACATTTACTTTACCATTGTGAGATTTTGGCAATCCCATACTATAAGCCTTAGAAATCATTTTTTAAAAATAAATTGGAGATCCTTCCAGAGGACATTAAATCTACACAAAGTAAAGAACAGCCTCTACTGGTTTAGCTATTAGCACATTCATTTATGCTGCTCATTGTCTAGTCAGAATTTATATATCCCATGTGTCTGCATATCTGAAATGACCATAAGAAAATATGGCAAAACTGCATTAGCTTATTAAAAAGTGATAGGATTGAATACATCACAATTCTAAAACTCTGTGGCAGAATTAGTATCTTTTATTTTAAATCAATTTTCTGACACCTGGATTTTCTTCAGTGTAGAGGGGTTCCTAGTCTAAGATGGACAGAAGCTGACTGATTCTGGCTATTTTCAATTCCTCTCGTTCAGAAGCCAGGTAGGTAGTCCAAGGAAGCTATTATGCAGTGGTCAAAAAAACATCATTCAAGAACTAAAAGGCTCTTCAGTATATGGAGTATTTTTCCTTTAGGAACCCTGAAATTCTCAGGATAGAGCTAGGTACACACCAGACACTCAAATACTTGTGTGACTAGACTCCATAAAACCCAAGGATGGATCTGTATCTCCTGTTCATAGCTGGATCTCCATTGCCTACCAAAGCATCAGATACATAATTGGTACTGAGGAGGAAGGAAGCCATGAGGTCCAGAAGTAGTTCAATTGTAAGTAATAACATTCTCCTGGGCAATATCTTGAAAGGGCCAGGCACTGAAGAAAACATCTGCACTTTAACAACTGTGTTAATAATAGCACATGTTATTAAATACCAAAAGACTTTGAAACCACTCACATTAAAAAAAATTTAGAAAATTGCATTCAAATTATAGATAATCTACATATGAAATCCCTTGCAGTTAATGTGTTGCTTAATAAACACACGTTTGTGGGGTGCCTGGGTGGCTCAGTCGGTTCAGCGACCAATTTCAGCTCAGGTCATGATCTCACGGTGTGTGAGTTCGAGCCCCGCGTCGGACTCTGTGCTGACAGCTCAGAGCCTGGAGCCTGCTTCAGATTCTGTGTCTCCCTCTCTCTCTGCCCCTCCCCCACTCATGCTCTGTCTCTCTCTGTCTCAGAAATAAATAAAAACATTAAAAAAAAAAACCACACGTTTGTTCCTGTAAATTTGGTATTTTCTTCCCCTGTGATTTAACTAACTCACCTTTTAGAGAAAGTTGTAAAACTGTATTTTAAATCTCAATAGTTTTATCTTTTTTTTTTTTCAAGGGGATACTGCTGTTGCCTGGGTACAAGAGCAGGAGGTAAAACCAGCTTAAGGGGCTTTGTTTATTATCATCATGGTAAGAGTTCAAAGCAATAACAAAAAAGGTAATATAGTTTATTATCCTCAGGGAGATTTTCGAAGTGTTCTGCTACCCCATTTGTATTGACAAAAATAAATTAGATGAAATTGACCGAAAAGAGAGCTCTCTATAGGAAGAGTTCAAAAGATGAATTATATTACCCTTCAGTTATTGCTAATAACAATAATTTAGCTTACTACTTCATTTTATAGTTTACAACATGCTTTCACTTACTCTGTCTCAATTGATTTGAACAACTTGTAAGTTAAGTCATGCAGCGAATACTAGACCATTGATTTTTTCCCCCTATTTCCTTGATTTTTCAAGCAATTCAGTCATCACAGAAAATTATAGGAAAAATTGTCAGGAAAGTATACAAAAAAAAAACCTACTCTAAACCAATCACAGTTAATATTTTGGTGAATTTCCTTTCAGTCTTTTTTCTATGCATCATTCCAGTATTCGAGTTAACAATCTATACAGTTTATTATCCTATCTTTTTCTTTTGACATTATAACAACCATGTTCCGATTTTGAGTCTTTAAGTATCATTTGACTGAATGCACAAGATACTTCTAGTTTTTAAACATGTATAAATAGAAGGGTATTTGGGTATATTTATGCTCAAAACTTTTTTTTTTAATTTATTTATTTATTTTGAGAGAGAGAGCACAAGCAAGGGAGGGGCAGAGAGAGGGAGACAGGGAGAGGGGAGAGAGAGAATCCCAAGCAGGCTCTGCATTGCTAGCATAGAGCCCAATACAGAGTTTGAACTCACAAGTGGCAAGATGATCACCTGAGCCAAAACCAAGAGTTAGATGCTTAACCAAGAGTTGGAGACACTCAGGCACCCCAAAACTCTGTGTGTTTTAGAATAATTTCTTAGAATAGATGGCAAGATTACATTTACCAAATACTAGAAGCAGCCACAGGATTAGAAGGGATTTGATTTTATGTAGTCAATGTTCTTGCCTTTCAGAACAATCCTATTTTTACAATCCTAAAAAAAATCTATAAAAAGTTTTCCTTGCATCCCCCTTAAATGTTAAAGACAGAAGCCCTCAAATGTGTTTTCATTTTCTCATCTCACTACGTTCTCTGGTGAAGAAAGAAAACAGCTAGTTGCTATCTTAGTACAGTAAGACATTAAATGAATATATTTAATATGTTCAAAGAGATAAAAGAGATCAACAAACAAATAAAAACAGATGATAAAACACACAATTACTTAGTAGTTAAGAAAAATAACCAGACATTTTGGAAATAAAAACTATATTTTATATTAAAAAAACTCAGAAGATGGGCTAAATAGCAGACCAAATATAAATGAAAAGTAAATTAATGAAGGAAGATGGAACTGAGGAAAGCCCCTATCACCAAGATATAAGAAAAAATATAAAAGATGGGGTGCCTGGGTGGTTCAGACGGTTAAGTGTCCGACTTCAGCTCAGGTCATGATCTCCCAGTTCGTGAGTCTGAGCCCTGTGTCGGGCTCTGTGCTGACAGCTCAGAGCCTGGAGCCTGCTTCAAATTCTGTGTCTCCCTCTCTCTCTGCCCCTCCCCTGCTTGCTCTCTGTCTCTCTCAAAAATAAACATTAAAAAATTTATTTTAATTAAAAAAATTTAAAAAAGAAAAACAAAATATAAAAAAATGACATTCATATTACATATTTTCAGGAGGAAAAAATAGAATGGTAGGTGGGCAATACAGTAAAGTAAAATGAGTAGCAATTTGGCAGAATTTTAAAATTTTGTCAAATGCTGATCAAAATTAAGTTAAAAAAAACTCATATCTGAACTCATGGTGAAGCTTGTGAAAAGTAAAGGATATTGACAAGCTTCCACAGGTGAGAAAATACTGTCATTAGATTTCTCATTAGTAACACTGGTACTAGGAAAACAAACAAATACAAGACCAGAAAAATACTTTCAAGGTATTGAGGAAAAAGAAAACAAAACTTGGAACCTAGAAACCTTTGACAAGTCAAACTATCACTCAAGAATGATGACAAAATAAAGACTTTTCAGGCATACAGAAAGTTTAACGCTCACAGATCTTTGCTTTAAGATGTTTGGAGAAGTGGACTTGTAATTGTAGTTCTTGAAGCAAACTTAGTAGCAGAACCACTCTTTTAAGTGGTGTTAAATCAGAGTCAGAGAATGAACTTCTAAGAACAGCAGAATATTAGAGGTCGAGTCATTGTCAGGGACATCTGGGAATTATCTGTGCTTTGACCAACACCTTCTCCCTCCCTTATGAAAATGTAGCCCTGATAGTACTAATGGCTTAGCATAAATTTGGCTTTCCCAGTTCTGGAGGATGTTACCTGTGCCGAGTGTCACAACCACTGCATGAACTATAAGGGAATCAAAAGGCCTAATTAAATCAGTGGCAGACCGCTACATCTGACCAAGGGGCAAGATTTATCCTCCCACTTAAATGATTAGGTGGGGGGTGGGGGGGTGGGAAGCAAAAACACAAAAAAGAAGCAACTGTTTTTTGGATATTGGATAATAGAAAGTATAGAACTGTCATCCCTGAGGGAAAGGAAACAAACAAGTTGAGCCCAGTAATTGTACAAGTTTGCTGCCTATAGACAGTTTCCAGTCTGCAGGTCAGGGAGATGGAATGCAGGTAAAGTCTTTGTCTCACTGGGTTGAAGAGACAGCAATCAGTTTGCAGAGTCAAGGCAGTTAAGAGTCTGTGGGACAGAGTATCAGAGAAAAGGGAGCTCTGCAGAGAGAGTTCTGGAGATCTATAGAGGGGTATCCTAGAATCTTTGAGTATTGATCCAGGTACATGTGAGAGGAAAGTACTCAAGACTTGAAACTAATAGGCAGAACAATTCCCAGTGCTCATTAGAGGGCTGGGGATAAGAATAGTTTGTTTTCACTAACAAGAGTGAAAAGCTCTTGCAATGCAAGGAACATTAACTAGAACACTCAGAATAGGTATTACCTTCGTTGTGGGGCTAAATTAGCCCTGACCTACGACTATTCTAAACTTGCCAAGACAAAACTTAAAACCAAACCTCAAAAGCAGCTTATTACATGTAATTTAACTGCATTTCAAAATAAAACACTATTTAAGTGAATGCTTCAAATTCCATAAACCAACAATGTAAAATTTATGTAATATTTATGTAAAATGTCTGGTAACCAAAAAATCAGGAAAATATGACTGATAACCATAAGAAAATCAGTAGAAACAGACACAAAATTAAGAGATGATGTAACTAACAATGATATGCGACATAGCTAATATAAATATACTCTGTATATTTAAGAAAATATGAGGAAACATGACATGATGAGGAGAGATATGGAGGATATAACAGTGACTCAAATGGAACTTCTAGAGAAGTACAATATAAGAAATGAAAAATACAATGGATGGGATTTAGAACAAATTAAACACTTCAGAGATAATGCCAGTGAACTTGAAGACACAACAACAGAAATTATCCAAACTGAAGCACCAAGAGAAAAAGACTGGAAAAGAAATGAATAGACTTCTGAGATAATACTAGGTGGCCTAACAGATATATAGCTAGAATCCCAAAAGGAAAATAGAGAGAAGAGGTAATAGAAAAAAAATATTTGAAGAAATAAAATTTAAAATTTCCCCAATTGATGAAAACTACAAACCCACAGACCCAGGAAGTTCAATGAACTCCAAGTAGAATAAAAACAAGGCACAGCATAAACAAAGTTGCTGAAAACCAGCTATAAAAAGAAAAATGTTAAAAGTAGCCAAAGGAAGAAAGAGGTATATACAGCAAACTTCTCAATAAACCATGCAAGCCAAAAAATAATGGAGACACATCTTTAAAGTACTGAAAGACAAAAATACTCAAGATTTTTTTGTCCAGCAAATATATTAAAAGCTGAAAGCTCAATAATAATTTTGTGTGTGTGTAGATTTTCCTGACTATTCTTGTCTGTTTATTTTTCCACATTAACTTTACTTTTTTAAAGATTTTTTTATGTTTATTTATTTTGAGAGAGAGAGCTAGCAAGCAGGGGAGGGGCAGAGAGAGAGGGAGAAGGAGAATCCCAAGTAGTCTCTGCACTGCCAGAAAAGCGCTCCATGAGGGCCATTCAAACTCATGAACTGCAGGATCATGACCTGAGCCAAGATCAAGAATTGGATGCTTAAGTGACTGAGCCACCCCAGTGCCCCCATATTGACTTTAAAATGAACCTTCCAGGTCCAGAAAAATTTTTGTTCGATATTTGTATTGGGATTGTATCAACTTTATACATTCATATGGAAAGAACTGTCAAGCTCATAGTGTTTAATACTTAGCCAAGAATGTAGGTCTTTGAATTTGTTCAAGTCTATTCAGTGTTTCTCATAAGTGTTTTACAATTTTCTTTATATAGATTTTGTACATTTACTGAGAAACAAAAATCTTAAACATTTGGAACTACTGACTTGTAAAAATGAATTAGAAATGAAGACTAACTACCTCTGAAATTAAATTACAAGTCAAAGGGGGAGAAAGTGGGATTGAATTTGTAAAGCTTGATTTATATGACTTTTTCAAAGAAAAAAATATTTTTAATGTAAAGTATTTATAAAAAATAAGGTGATTCATAACTATAATAAAATAAAAGAAGAAATGTTAAATGTGTCTTTCCTCTCTTCAATGAGTCATTTTCTTTTACTTAGTGTATCTCTACCAAATGTACCAACCCACATACTGGTTTTTTATTTTATTTTTTTTACCAATTATTAAGAGAAGAGTGTTGAAGACTCCAAATATAATTGTGGATTTATATCTTTCTCCTTTCAGCTCTATTAGTTTTTTCTGATAATATGAAACACTTTTGAAGAACTGTTGTTGCTGCACAAACAATATTGTTAAAGCTTCTTGGTAAATTGACCCTCTAACATTACATATTGCTCTTAGGATACCTACATTGTCTGATATTAAAATAGTCATTTTAATATTTCAAGATTTATTTTTATGGATACTTGCATGGTATTTTTTTCATCTTTTAACCTTTAAGCTATCTCTGTCTTTATATTTAAAGTGAGTTTCTTTCAGTCAGAATATAATTAGAACTTAGTTTTTAATTAGCCTGTAAATTTGAGTTTATATCATTTACATTTAATGTAACTATTAATATGGTTGAATTAAAAACTATTACCGTTAGTTATTTTCTTTTTGCTCCATCTTTTTTGTTTCTTTTTTTCTGACATTTTAAAATTAATTATTTTATAATTCCTTCATATTTCCATTATTAGCTTATTAATTATATTTCTTTTAAAAATATTTTAGTGGTTACCTTAGGGCTTAAAATTTACATCTTTAATTTATCACAGTCTACTTTCATATAATATTATATTGCACCATGTACAATGGAGAAACCTTACAAGTGTACACTTACAATTGCTCCCTCCCGATTTGTGTTATACATTCCTCTTATGTATGCTATATCCACAATAAATTTGCCATTATTTTTGTTTTGGATAGTTAGTTATCTTTATAACAAATAAAAATAAGGAAAAGATGTCTTTTATATGTTACTTTATTTTAACTATTGGTTAAGGTCTTCATTTCATTGTGTAGACACAAATTTCTTTCTGGTATTGTGGTATTTTTGCCTTAAAGAGTTTTTTAACATTTCTTATAATGTAGGTCTGCTGTACTATAGGAACTATATTTTGTTTACATAAAAACAATCTTTATTTACCCTTCATATTTTTTTTAGTGTTTATTTTTGAGAGAAAGAGAGACGGAGCACAAGCAGGGGAGGGGCAGAGAGAGAGGGAGACAGAATCTGAAGCAGGCGCCAGGCTCTGAGCTGTCGGCACAGAGCCCATCATGGGGCTTGAACTCACAGATAGAGAGATCGTGACCTGAGTCAAAGTCAGACGCTTAACCAACTGAACCACCCAGGTGTCCCTCCTTCATATTTGAAATAGAGATGTGGAACCTAATTTCTCTCCTCTTGAGTATGGGCCAAACATCATAACTTGCTATAACAAATAGAATCAGATGGAAGTGGCACTGTGTGACTTGAGAGACTAGGTCCTAAAAGGCACTATGACTTCTGCTTTCTCCCCAGTGAGTGAAAGAACCACAAAGCCACTCCTGAATTTCTGACCCAAAGAAACTAGGAGACAAGAATTTTTTGTTGTTGTAAGCCACTAAATTTTGGGGTAATTTGTTATATAGCAGTATACAATCAATACTGGAGTTGCCTGGTTTCTTGGATCTGTCGTTTGATGCTTTCATTATTTTTTGGAACTTTCTCAGTCATTATCTCTTGAAATGTTTCTTCGGCCCCAATCTCTCTCTATTCTCCTTTAGGGATCCCAATTACATGTATATTAGACTGCAAGGTGCTGTACTACAGTGCTTTGATGCTCTGTTTGCAGTTTTAAACACTTGCCAAATCAGCCTAATCACATCCCTGCCTCTTAAGACACCAGTCCCAGCTGAGCACCATCTCCTTCTCTGAGGAACTCCACAGGAATGCTCCCCTAAGCTCTAAATCTTAATAATTCCAAACTCTTCACTTTGCTTCCCCAGCCCTAGAGGGGTTAGTTGCTTCCTGAATTTGTTAATTGTGATATATTATTGTTTCTTGGTATCTTTTGAGTTAACAATGTACCCTAATAACATTTTTACTAACATTTTCTCTGTTCAAGTAACAGGTATGGTTTCTATTTTCTAACTAAATCTTGACTGATTCAGAAATTGTTATGGAGAGTCCCAGGAAACAAATCCTCAAAGGTAGGATTCTGGAATTTGTTTAGTTGTGCCTCGACTTGATCGTAGTGTGAACTCCTTGCTAATAGGAAGTGGAATACTGTGACGCATTTCATGACACGGCAACACAATTAGTCAACATTACTCCAACTTGTTTGGCCATGGAAACTTCTGTTGAAAGAAGCATCTTACAGAACTAGTATTCAGCAGAACAAACTCTGGGAAATGCTGGCTCAGCCATCCTTCTCTATTCAGTATATCCTCCCGAAACACACCAAGCATGTTCAAGTTGCTGCTTATGCTTTATCTAAATTGAGAATTTATAGTCATCATTTGAGCCTCAATCCACATTCTATATCAGTTTAGAGCTTCTCCTGACACTGAACCCAAACATTTCCTCAAAGGAATTAACTGGTTGTATTATCTTATACATACTTCTAAAATGATCATTGTCACACTATATCATAGTTGTTTGCTTACATATATACCTAGCCCACTAAAATTGGAGCTCTTTGAGAGTCTTTGCCTGATTCATCTTTATATTGCCTATGCTGATCATAGTGTCTGGCACATAGAATGTACAATTAATTGGCATGGCTAACATTCATGACAATGTTTATGGAGGCTAGCTATATTTATTCATTAAGAAAAATTTGAGCACTTTGAAATTGGCATTATTCTAGAAGAGGATAAACAGACATGCTTTGTTATTTGAAATGAATTTGCATATCATTCTTACTATGAGTTACAATTTCCCCTCAAGTATAGAAGCTTGTGGGTTTTTTTTTTCCCATTTACATATCTGTTCACTCTAGACAGGCAAATAAATTCAGCTTAACAAGCATATACTGATTAATTAGTATAGTACCTGACATACAGGTACTATACTGAACCTTAAATACACAAACATGATAAATGGTCATGGCTCAATGGGGAGACAGGCTCATAGTCAAGGAAATTTCAATATCAATATGATAAATACAATAATCAAAAGTATATACAAGTTGCAGGAGCAGTTTAGCAGAAAAGATAAACTCTTCATGAGAATTGAGGGAAGACTTATCAGAGATTTCTGAGCCATAGTTTGAAAGAGGAATAGGAGTTTTATAAACTGAGGTGGGGGCATAAATAAAAAACATGGAGACAAAAATAGTAAAGTTCTAAAGAACTAAAAGCAGTTTCAGGAGCATTAGCACCAGATGGTTTGTGACAGAAAATGAGGCTGCGAATTTAGGCAAAGGCCAGATCATGAGAAGAGACTAAGATGCCATTCTAAGGAACTTGCACTTATCCATCAGGTGATGGGGAAGCAGAGAAGATAAATAACGTTTATTTTTCTTTTGCTGCATTAGTTAAAATTTGTACTACGTACATTGAACAAACATCTGTTGAGCATGTATAATACTATAGGCATTTTGCTGTGCACTGGATTATTTAATGGAGTTGTGCCTTTAAGGCTCTTCATAAAGCATATTTTTGTTGATAAGATGGATAGTCCAGGTTTCATTTATACTTTCTATCCTCTCAACTGATTCTTAGCATAAACTTGCAGGACAGTATTTCTAATTCTGTTGGTAACACAAAGACCAACACTTTGAATCATTTCTGTCAGGCAGCAGATTTTGCAGCATCCCAACTTTATAAACTATAATTAGCCTTCTATAATGAGAAAATTATTTTCTTTATTCCCTTTCTAAATGTCATAGCTTTCATCATATTTTTTGTTATACATCACTATCTACATATTTCTATTTAAAGTTAGCCCAAGGAAATCCACATCTTTTCAGCCTATTTAAAATAGATAGAAGAAAATAAGAAATTTCCAAACTGAAGGTAATAAGCATCAGGAAGGAGTAAGAAAGATCCCTGGAAAGTAGGAATAATGCACAAAAGAGTTAAATTCCAACTATTATCTCATTAAGCAGTACTAAGATATAAGTGTAAGTTTGGATATTGAAACAGAGTTAAATAGACAACATACATAAAAATCAAATGGCTATAAATTCTATAATAGAGGAATAAGGGAACAAGTAAAACTTGAAATTTCAAAATCAGTGATGGCATGGACAGGAATGAGCAGTACCTAATTAAAGATGCTATTCTTATAATATACAAAGCGTGGTCCCAACTGTGTTTCCTACCAGTGTCCTGAATATTGGGGAAAAAACAAAAACAAAAACAAAACAACAACAAAATGTTCACACCTAGATGAAAAGAAATGATCTGAAACTGGTTGCTAATTTGTTACAAAACAAAAATTTCTAGTTACCCTCTTATATTCTCCTTGAAAAGAGACCTAAGGCAAAAAATGCTAGCATTGCAAAGAATCGTGAATTTAGGTTAGGTATGGAGATGAGCGCAAAGAATCGTGAATTTAGGTTAGGTATGGAGATGAGTTAGGTATGGAAGGTTGCTCAATTTGGGATTACACATTGTGAAATCTTTCTCTGGATGTTTCTAGACATAGGGTGGATTATAAATTGTGTATCTTGCTGTGAACAAGGAAACAGACAGGATTTCTCAAGATCCTGTCAAGCCTCCTGATCTTTGGAAATGAAAGCCTAATTAAGAGGCTCCCAAGGGACAGGTCAAAGGCATTCTTTTATCCCTACTGCCCCTATTCCACTTTCTTGATGCCTATTCTGCTCTTTTCATTCAGCCTCCTCTAAAACTGAAGAATACATATTGTGCAAGTTTCCACTTTTGCTTTCTCTACTGTAGATGCATTAGACTATTAGAATTAAGAATTTTAAATCCCTCATCCCTTATCTCTACACTGATGTGTTTTGTTTTTGAATAGAGCTTAACATTAAAAATTCTTCTAAAATTTGTGTTCTTCAACTGGACAACAAAACTTTTTAATGTTAGAGTCTGACTATAAGATTGAAAGTCCTTCAAATATGTTTTAATAAATCTGATGAATAATACTCTGTCAAATTTCAATTAGGATTTATGCCTTCCTTCTAATTTCAAAGATTGTGTTGCAGGCAATTACTTGGGTTAAAGGGTTATAATTGTATTGACAGTGTCTCACTTTGAAAGTTTTAGGGTGAGCGTCTCTACAGTATCACCCAGAGAATAGCAGCTGATGCGCGTTTTAAAACTTGACATAATTATTTTGCAGATTTAAAGTAATTAACGTCATTCCCTTGATAGTAAATGAGGCATAGTAAAGCATCTTACTGTTCTTTTCTATCCTCCGCTCCCTCGCATGAAATATTAGTGACGTTAATTTGTGTAAGTTTTAAACAACCCTGTAGATTCTACAAGGTTGTAATGTTCTAAGTATGACAATTCTATGTGAAACAGTTTTCCAATGTTTAGAAGCAGGTGTGGGCACTGCTGTATCCCCGACCTTTCTGCAGACCATTTCACTGCGCCATGTTAAAATTTTAACTTTTAATTTAAAAATTTAACTTCTAAAACTCTAACATTTAACTATGTTTCCTCTTACCATCACTGATAAGCAACATCTAAGAACCAAGACAGTCTTCAGATGCTAACACTCAGTGGACCACAGTTCCAATCACCAACCCAAATACCTTCTGCAACCTCGTTCAGGTCTACAATTCCCCGCTCCCAGTCCTCGGTGTGACGCTATAGCTGCACCTGATTGGTGCACGGGCTTGTCAGTCACAACGAGAGAGTGGGTCCTCGAAAGCCGAGTCTAAATGAGACGCTGTGTTTTTACGTCATCTCCCAGAGACGAAAGCGGGAGGGGGTGGGTTTGTGAGCACAACTCGGTGGTGGCGGGGGTAGCCTGTGAAGGTGTCATGGCTGCTGTCGCTGAGCTTAGTCGCTCCAGCAGTGGTGACAGGAGTTTGGAACGGAGCTGCAGCCCTAATCTCTCCCAAGAGGTGCTCTGCGAAATCTTTCGCTCTCTGCATAGCCTGGTGGGACAAGTGAGTGGTGGTCTGTGGGAGTAGGGGTATGGGAACTATCCGGCCCCTCCCCCCTTTTTTCCTCCAGCGGAGGCGGGGGGCCGAGGACCCCGGCCGGGATCCGGCCTGAGTAACTGAGGCCGGAGGAGGAGCCCGAGCCCAGCAGCCTACGGTCGGAGCGAGGTTGGCCGTACGGACTTAGTTCAGGATGGGTTGCAGACTAGATTTCCTTGCAACTCTTCTCCCCAAGAGTGAGAGAGGAGAGTGTAAGTGGAAAACCCGGCTTAGAGAACATGTTTGGAGAGAATGAATGTGTAAAAAGCTGTGTAGGTTGGGAAGGCGCCTGGCGCGTAGGACTCTCTTTCCTTCAGTCCATTCATTATTGAAATTGATAGGCTAGTGCGGCCTGAGAGTTTTGGAAAAGAGCTCTCAGCCTTTTTTGAGTGATTTGCTGTAATGAGTCACTTGGTTTTCTTTCTTTTTTTCTTCTGGTCGTTGTGTGCATCTCTTACCCTTTCATACAAGGAGGAAAATAAAAGGAATTAATCTAAATACTTCTTGCATAAAGTTGGATGAGTTAGCCACGGTTGACAACAGTTTGCATCGGGAACTGTTGTTTAATCGTCATTTAATTATTAACTAATTTAACTGGCTAATAAATAACCTCTGCAGATAAATCATAATAAATTGGGCTTAAATAAAAGTACTCCCTACACTCTATTACAATTAAGTGACTATTTCGTTTCATGAAGTAAAATGCAAAGCATATTTTAAATGAGAAACAACTTGAAAATACGTTTGTTTGCTTTTAAAAAAGAAATCTTTTCTCATATTTTAGATGGAATATTTTCTAGCTCTAAATGTTTGTTGTGGGGTTGGTACTAGTGCGGGTAGCAGACTTTTGTGTCGAAGATAATGTTATCTTCCTTTATAAAAATGGATCATTTGATTGGTAAAACATTATTTTAAAAAGCCGTGTGTAGATAGAGAATTCATTTTTTTAAAAGTTATTTCAGTATTTAAAAGAAATTCTAACATGTCGCGACTTGCAAAAAGTACTACTCCAAGTTGAACATTAGTTTGGTGTAATGGAACAGTTATTAATAGAATCTGACAAAAGTTATAACTTTTGAACTCAATTGTTTGCCACGGACTTACTAAAAAAATTTTAAAGACTGGGGGACATAAATATTTTAGTCTTATCACCGAAGACCTGTACTGGTTTAACAGTTTAAGAATGTTTTATGACATTGGAATTGTAAGGTTTATTTATATTTAAATGTCAGGATGAAAAAAGTTTTTGCTCATCTATAATTTACATAAGGTTTTTTTTTTAGTGATGAGATATTTTTTAAAGTAGAAATAATTTAAACATTTCTTTTGAAATATTTTGCATACTGAATTTTTACAACTCATTTAAAAAATTTAAACATTCAGATATTCTGAAGGTACAAATAGAGATGTGATTAAAGTTTACTTATGTCACTTGTCAAAAATGTTAAGAGTAAATATTTGGCGAGTTTACATGACACAGTGAAGGGACCATCTATACAAGTGTCAAAAATTAAATCCTTGTCTCATCAATTAAATGCTAACCATTTTTTACAATGCTAACCATTTTGATATTACTCTTTATATTTTGAGATGTATTCTTTAAAGATAAGCATGAAAGCCACAATACTTATCAAATTGCTCCTGGAGGAAATCACTATTTACTTTTGCAACAAGTTTGCAGGCTGTATTTTTAATTATAAGTTTCAAAAAAAATGTCAATATGCCTAATTTCATTCTGCGTAGTATCATTATATTGTTGGCTCTCCTCAGTAAGAAACAAAATTGAATGTTAAAAAGTATTTTCTATCCCAGATTTCAGATTTACTGATTTTAACCTTCTTGCTTGCCTCTCCATGGCCCATTTTACCAAGCTGAAGCATTATTTATTGTTAGTTTGGAGTTTCATATTAATTTAAGTTTTTACTGAAAATGCATATTTGTATAGGCCATATTAATATCGAACTAATACATTTTTGAGTGAATGGTTTACAATAACAAGTTCTGTAGGGTAAAAATGCATAGAACTTGTATTACTAATAGGGAATTTGTTAAGTAAATAGTTGGATATATTGGGATAATTTTATTTATTTATTTATTTTTATTGGGATAATTTTAAAGTTAATTTGTATCATGTGGTTTTCTTGAAAGACCAAATATTTTTAATTGTGCTTGGAAGGCTTACATAATCATGCTGAATTGAAAGGAGAATATGATCCCAACATTAAGATTTATTTTCTATAAGTTATTTTCTCTAGAAAATTTGATGCTTTGCTTTGGTTGAGGATTTATCTGTGTTATCCCTAAACTCTATTATAACTAGTGTTTAGGGATAACTCTCTTATGAATAACACATAAATTTATTATCAACTATAGATCTCTTACAGGACTGTAGAAGTACAGTAATAGTTTACTTCCATACGTAAGTTGTTGTCTAATGAAATTTTTACAGGCATTAAATAATATAAACTAAGATTAATGCAGTAATCTTAATGTAAAACCTTAGTTAACATAAACTAACCTTTGCCAATGCAGTCTATACAAAACTTCTATTTCTTTATACGTATCTAATAGGGACCTTAAATGTTTCTTGTCTCATGCAAAGGGTGGGGGTGGTAAATTTTTGTCATATAGTATTCATTGAGTATAGTGCCTTTTTGGTAACTTTGGGTCTCTGGTTCTTTATTCAGTGATTCATCTTTTTGTTTTATTATAATCACAACTCATAACATCTGTATTTGAACTAATGTAACACTTGCCTTTATTTTGTACAAAATAGGACTTTTAATAAATGATTTCTGAAAAAATAATTCTACGATGCAGCATATCTTTATAGTATGCTATAAACACATGTCCCTAGAAAAGTTTATTATGGTTCACTTTTATTAAGAGCCTAAATATGGAAGCTTTCCTTCTAAAATTTTCACTAATTTTGATACTAATTTTATATTCGGGTTCTTGGTAGTTTTCTGTATATAATTTTATTCTAACAGGTCACACATAGCCAATTTATAAGAAGTTTTATATGATAAGCCCTCACACAATACTAGAAAATACTATTTAACCAAAGATTTGGCCAGTGTTGTGGAAAAGTTTTTGTTTTTCACTTCAGATTCCACAGCTAAGTAATTGTTTTTTTATTTGAAGTAAATAAACATGCTGCAGTTTATCCCTAGATTTTATAATATGTATGAATAATCTTGAGTTTTAAATTATTTTAAAAATTGGTTAAAGTTGAAAATGATAAAAATGTGATTCAGAAAACATCAGAGTAATGATGTGTGCCAGTTATGTTTTTATGTACATATTTAACAAAAAGAAATGTTTATATCAGAACTTGCATAAATGTACCTGCCCCTTCTGTTTAATGCTCTGAGCTAGAAGTACTGAAAAGGGCAAGTCTTTCTTGCCTCTCATCCAAAGGTTTTAGATAATGAAGTATCAAAAAAAGCCTTATCTTTCCATCTTTCCTGGACAGTTTCACCTGTGAGATGGTCCCATTACACAGACCCAAGAATAAAATTAGAATGAGATGTCATTGTGATTTTTTTCTATAAAAATTGCACCTTTCTTGGCCTTTTAAAATGGTAACTAGGTAGAGCATTTTAATGTATCATTAAAAACCTGATAACTTTGAGCTAAATAGGCATGTTACTCTAAAGAAATATTATTTTTGTGACATCCCATATATTCAGCTTAATCGTGTAATTTTTGTGATGTCGCTGGTTTGCCCCTTTGAAGCTTAACCTCAGAGATGATGTGGTGAAAATTACAATCGATTGGAACAAGCTCCAGAGCCTCTCGGCATTCCAGCCCACTTTGCTCTTTAGTGCACTTGAACAACATGTTTTATATTTACAGGTAAATTTCTTGTTAAAAATGTTAATTCAGTATTGAGAATAGAAATTAATTGCAGTTAAATTATAAGCTAGAGTATTTGTCAGGTCCGTCTTAACACTGTATTAATAGTGTTATCAGTAAAAGGTTACTTCAGCCAGATTAGATCTAAATCTGTTCATTTCCATAGTGATCTGGACAGTCTCAGGAATATAGTCCAATAGGCCAATGTGGCTATGAAGACTGAATGAATGCAATTCTATTCAATTCTAGACTTGTGCCGAAAATTCAATACAGTAGCATCTATGGTGGGTTATAATTAAGCAATAAGACACGGCAGGTGTGTGTCATGCTATGATAATGATTCCATGCCTTGGGTGAGTTTGGAGGCTCATGGAGTGCTTTCAGTGGTTCAAGAAGTGGCATTATCCCAGCATGACACATCCTGGAGTGTCTACTGCAATTAAACAGTTTCAGCATACTTTTTAAAAAGAAAGTAATTTCTGTGACATTAATGTCTCATCTTAGTAAGTAGCCAGTCACTATTTTATCTTTTCTTTTTCTTAACAGTTTGAAATAATTCATCCCTTATATTAGAAGTCAACATTGAATTATTTATAATAGTATTGCTATATTTTATAATATTTCAGTTTAATAACTGAACTAGTTATTTGCTAGTTTCCAGCTGAACATCTCTGCAGTTATAACTGATATTAAGTTTGCAGTTTATCTCTAATCAAAGTATATAATATGAAGTGTCAAAAGGTAAGTGGAAGAACTGTTTGGATTGGTCATTTTATTGCTATTAGGATGTTATAAGGTTTCAGAAGAATAGTTGGTATATAGTAAACAACAGAAGCAAAATTATAGGTATGAAAAAATAACTGGAACATTGACCAGTACTGGTGTGTTTTGATTAATGGAGTAAACATTAATTCTCAACCCTCTGTTCAGTGACTATGGGAAATTTTAACTCTGTTTCATATTGAAATAGTTAACCCTAAGATTAAAGGACAGAAATAATGAGTTGTAGAACTCAATTGAGGCCTGATTGTTGGGGGGGTGGAGGGTGGAATTAGTGGTATAATTTACATTGTACAATAGGGTTTTTTTGTTTTGTTTTGTTTTTTAATTCCCTCCAGTATAGTGAATGATAGGCATATATCTCTTTTCAGCTATGGAACTTGAGAGTTTTTATTTTCTTTTTAAAAATTTAATTTCGTGACCCAAGAAGGTACCTTGCCATGTCAGGAAAAGCCTGAGTGTTCACTCAGCATAACACCTATATATTTCATATCTATGCTGTCTCATTCACTTTGGCCAACTGCAGTTTCAAGTGGAGAATCTCCAGTGATACAGTGATAATGCAGGGCTTTGCTGAGTGAGAGCACTGGCTCTCATGTTAAGGAGGAAAAATACTAAGCCTTAGTGTTCTGAGGAGGCATTTGAATGACATGTTAATTAAGTGGCATTGGTGCCAGAGGCTGAGGCTTTGATTTGGCACAAAATAAAAGATGAGTGACAGAATGATTCCCTCAAAGAAAATTTTAAATTTCCTCAGGTTTTCTTTCTTTCTTTCTTTCTTTCAAACAGATTTATAGCAAATGATAATGGTCACAATAGCAGAGAACAGCAAACACATGTGATCAGATCTATGTATCCTGATATGCCAACTTTTTATATTTTGTTTGATATTAAATATTGCATTTACTTAGCAGAAATTTATATAAATATATTAAATGTGTAATTAATTTTGATTAGTTTGAACCTCTGCAGATGGAATTGTGTTTTTCTCAGCCTTTTTTAGCAAAACTTCAGCCTCTGATTAAAGAGGAGAATACAACTGTTGTTGGAGGGACAGAAAAAACAGAAATGGGGAATAAGAATGAAGTAAATGCCAAATTTCCCATTAGTGACCTACAAGAGGAAGAAAAGCACAAAGATTGTGATTTAGGAGATGTGAAAAAGACACAGATCCATGTTGATCCAGAAGTAGTTCAAATAAAGGCTGGAAAAGCAGAAGTAAGAAGTTTTGTTTTTTTTTGGGGGGGGTATTATTTTTTAAAATCTTATGCTTGAATTGTTAAAACATGCGTACTTATTGTTTGTAGATTGACAGACGAATATCTGCATTTATTGAAAGAAAGCAAGCTGAAATCAATGAAAACAACGTGAGGGAATTTTGCAATGTTATTGATTGTAATCAAGGTAACTACCTCGAAGAAGTTAATTTTCATAGGATTTTAAGCACAGTTTTTACAGTTGCTCTGATTTTTCATTTGTTTTTAAAAATGAATAACATTAAACCAGTTTATTTCACAGGTTTATTTAGAAGCTAAGGCAGCAGAATTTCTTTCTGTTTAATAATACACTACATTGCAAAAACAGGTTTCATTTTAGTTATGCAAAGATCAAATGCTACACACAAGGGCTACCACAGGTGAAGATTCTTTTAAATTTCCTTTAGAAATGAAGATGAAGTGTGGGTGGCAGTGTTGCTTAGTCTCCCAAGAAGGAACTAAGCTATATAAATTTCAAGCCTGTAAATGTACTTTTGAAATTATGATGTTAATACATAAAGTGAACTTAGTAAAGTTAATACTCCTCAAGAGGGAGCAGTTTTCTCACTACTCATGAGCTGTTTGAAATGTTTTCTGTCACGATAAAAAAATTGTCATGAAGACTGGTGTCTTATGCTTTCTTCCTTTCTCTCACAGTGCATGCATTTGCTGTTCTTTTTATCAGATTCTCCTTTTCCTTTCCACTTGGTGCTATAGTATATTTACAAATCTGCAGGTATGCTGCAGTATACAAAATATTGCAAAGCACTGGCATAGATCTTACTCAGGCATCATAGTAATAATCAGAACAAGTAGTTCTTAGAAAAAATTATGGAGAAGAGTTCCTAATTGGAATGAACATTTTTCTTGTTGCCTCTACCATCTCTTAGCTAATTATTATGAATACAGAATTGTGAGATGAACCTAGAATTGACACTTACATTGGTATACTGATTCTCTTAATAATGAAATAATACTGGCTCAAGTGGGTCCTGAATTCAGCCTTTTCTGCTATTAACATTATACATGCACATCTCTAAGTAAATTTTCCTGTTAGCTTTTCAGAACAGGTGCAATAGTGGCAAAATCTCAGGTATTGCAATCCATCCAACTGCAAGCAACCCATGAGAAAGGGTTTGTTGAGGGAACAAGCACATGTGTCACTAATGTTATTCCTCTGTTCTCCCTGCTAACTCTATTATTATAAACCACCAGGGGATAGAAATTGACAAGAATTGAAATGCTCAGCAGGATTCCTTGGCCCATTCAATCCCTTGCTGGCTCAAAACAGTGCTAGCAAGAATTGCTGTGGAGAGTGGCTAGCACTCATACATTCACTATCTTCACACCATGCTGAATTTCTCACTGATGGGTCAGTTAATCTATATACATGGAATATAACTCTGGAATGGATGATAGCTTCTTTTTTTAACCCTTAGCCCCATGAAATGTTAGAAAAAGAATGGAGAAGTGATGGCCCTTTGAACGTATATTGAGGTATCTCAAAAAAAAAAAAAAAAAGGAAAGAAAAAGAAAATGATTCTGTTTACTATCTATATAAAAGATAAATTTAGAATATTCACATAATTTAATTTGTCAGCAGAACTGTTAAGGAAACTCAGACTGAAAAAATATGAATGTATTATAATGTGTTCATGTATTCCTTTGATACCTGTCAATCTGACTGAAACAAAAAATATTTTTTGTTTGAAAATCAGTTTCCATAGGGAAAAAAAGAATTTTCCCTCAGTATCTCTTTTACCATCTATTTTTTATTATAAAATAAGGGGAAATTTTCAGGAAATTTACTGCGGTGCATGGCTTAATGTCATTTTAAGTGTAATTTCATAATATTTGACACATTTATGTTTCACATTTATTCATGTTAGGTTAACATTATTCCAGTTTTCCCCTGGGTTTGTAATTCATTTTTGATACCTAATTTGAGAAAAAAAAAAAAAAAAAGCTATGCCTTTCAGCTTAGAAAAACATTGGAACAAATTTTTACAACTTATTTTTCCTAAAATTGTACCTTTAGACAGGAACAGTCTGGAAAGAGATAGATAGCTTTTGGGATTCTGAAATTAAAATGTGTTAAATGTATAATTAATCCTTTTTATTAGATGATTGCTAATTTGACCAATAAGTAATATCAAAATGCTGTATTTTTTTAAAAGGCATTTCGGTAAAAATAATGAGTTCTATTTATTTCTGTGATGAAATAAAGGGAATAAAGTCTCTTTGGCTTAAAATTAAAATGCTTTCTATAATATATAAAGTATTTTCTCCAAAGGTCCAGATGGTTTGGGTGGATATTGGTATTTGTTAAAAAATTATATTAAATTATGCCACTGAATGCTGAGGACTTTTCTTTCTGTAAATGTAAAAATTAGGTACGATTAAAGCTTATAAATTTTAGAGGGTAAAGGTCACTAAATTTTATCCTGAATAAGATGGTAATTTAATTACTGTTATTTGAAATGATAATTCTTTTATTAGTAGCATGTTAATATGAATTATTGGAAGTTTATCAAAATCTCATATACTTGAAGTTAAGGATACATTTAAACTTTTTTTTTTCAATATATGAAATTTATTGTCAACTTGGTTTCCATACAACACCCAGTGCTCATCCCAAAAGGTGCCCTCCTCAATACCCATCACCCACCCTCTCCTCCCTCCCACCCCCCATCAACCCTCAGTTTGTTCTCAGTTTTTAAGAGTCTCTTATGCTTTGGCTGTCTCCCACTCTAACCTCTTTTTTTTTTTCCTTCCCCTCCCCCATGGGTTTCTGTTAAGTTTCTCAGTATCCACATAAGAGTGAAAACATATGGTATCTGTCTTTCTCTGTATGGCTTATTTCACTTAGCAAGGAATATATTTAAACTTATACTCATCTGAATTCTCCTTAGAAAACAGTTGTGCAAGAACTGATGCCATTTTTACTCCTTACCCGGGATTTAAAAGTCATGTAAAAGGTAAGTATCCACTACATATCTTCATCACTGACAGAAGTTTATTCTCAATTATAAACAAAATGGAATAGAAATCACCTTCCTATCTAAATTTTGTTTATTTTAAAACACAAAAAAAGTCTTGCCTTCATACTTGGGTTGGTTAGATGGTCTTTATAAAGTACTGTTAGGGAAATAGAATTTCTGACTTTGGAGCGTATTAAATTTACATTTCAAAGTTTCTTAATTTAGTTTCTAGAGTTGTGAATACATATGGACCACAGACTAGACCTGAAGGAATTCAAGGGTCAGGTCATAAACCTAACAGCATGCTCCGAGATTGTGGTAATCAGGCTGTAGAAGAACGACTACAAAATATTGAGGCTCACTTGCGATTGCAGACGGGTAAGCAGAGTGCTGGGCAGTGCCCTAACAAGGTACCTTTGCAAGTAGTTAAACTACACAATTTATTGAGTCACAGAATTTTCATTGAGCACTTGCCACGTACAAAACATGCTTCTGGTTGGTATGAAAATGAACAAAGCATAGTCTCTACTCTCAAGGAATCTACAGTTCATGTGTTCAGGTTCTCCCTCCTCTTGCACTTCTCACCAATTTGAGACTGTTAGTAGAAAGGGAACAGATTCCAAATAGATCCTGACACTCTCAGTTTATTAAAGTCATGGCTGAAAATTAATGTAGTCTTTTTCCTGCCACCAGTGTCATAACTTAACCACGACTATCACCCACTGTGCTAGGTACCAAGTATTGATAAATGTGATCCTAGTCCCCAAAGATCTTTCAGTGAGGAGAAACATATAACTAAGTAAATACCATAGGGGAAATGAACTAACATTTATTGAATAATACTAAGTGCCAGTCACTCAAAGTATTATACATGTCAACTCACCTAATATTTAACAGTACCTTTGTGAGGTGTTGGTGCTGTTATTGTCAGATGAAGAAACTGAGTTCAGAGAGCTCAAGCAACAGGCCCAAGGTAGTGATGACAACTCGAAATCAAACCTCAGTCTTAACTGGCTGTAAAGCCAGTCTCCCTTCTCATTTAGTCACCAGATAACTGTTGATTCTGTCTTCTAAATATCTATCAAACCTACCCACTTCTGTCTACTTCCACAGCTGCTTCTCTAGTTGAAGTCACTGTTCTCTGCCTCAGACTGATGGCAGGATATTTGCTGGTTGCTTTGCCACTAGTCTTCTTTCTCTTCTTCCTCAAGACCAAATCTGTACCAGTGGCCAAACTGCTTTTTCTGAAGCTCAAATCTGATCTTGCTGCTCCCCAGTTAAAAATTCTTTAATGGTTTCCTGTTGCCCTTACATGCATACCAAACTTAGTAATTATATATTCATTCCACAAATAGGTATTAAGTTCCTACTGTAAGCCAGGTACTGTTCTAGGCACTGAGAATACATGTAAACAAAAATTCTAGTAATAAATTATATGCTACACAAGAAGAGCTACAGAGAAAAGCAGGTTGACCAAGAGAAGAGAAAGGAGCTTAGGATGGGAGGGGATTATAATTTTAAATAGCACGATGTACTCCTACAGTTCCAGCCCCCTCTGGGCTTCCCAGCTCCTACTCATTTTGCTGTCCTTACGGCCTTTACCAAGGCTTTTTCTTATGCCTATGCTTTCCCCTCCTGATCCCAGACTGTTATGGATTGCCCTTTCATGTAGTCTCTGTAGCACGTGGTACTCCCTGCCCTCCTTTACAGCAGTTAGCACAGTTGTGTTTGTTTAATATCTATGTCCCTTGCTAGATAGTAAGGTCTGTGAGAGCAAACTGTCTGCCATGTTCATTACTTTGTGCTTAGCGCAGTGTCTGGCAAAAAACGGGTATTCAAGAGGTTTTTAAATGAACGGTTGCTCATTTCCCTTTTCAGATGTATGCAAAGTACAGTGGGCACAAAGTTAGTGTTCAGAACTCTCAGGAGAAATCAAGAGATGGTATCCCTGGTGAAGTGTTATTTGCATCCTTGAAGGATTAGTAGGAATTTGTCAGCAGGCAGGAGCAAATTATTCCAAAAAGAGGGAACACCGTGTGCAAAAAGTACTGAGGCACAAAAATATGGTTAGGGAATTTCTGAGTCCAGTCTAGCTGGAGTATTTGCCGGATAGAAATAGAAGACAGAAGATGAGAAGGAGTAAATCTTTGAGGGTAATAAGAGATTAGCATTAAATGTTAACCCCTCCCCCAGAAGTAAATTCATTTAAAAAAACAACTAGATAAAAGGATTGATTGGCTTATTAAGTCTAATAGTATCAAGTAGTTAATTATGAAAAGTATCTGTTGAGTGCCTACTATGTGCCAAGTACTATTTTAGACACAAGGGGGACTGAAATGATATAGCTGCGGTCCTTAGCTTCAAGAACTTCACAGTCTGGGAGAAAGAATAATGCTGAAGTGGAATGTTACAGGGGCTATGAAGGAAGGACATGGTGGGGCACAAGGAGCCTCCATATGAAGAGATTCAGGCAGTGCTTCACTGATTCAGTGAAGTTTGAACTGACTCTTGAAAGATACAGAGGTGAGGCAGAGGACATTCTAGGTAAAGGGGGCAGCAAGAGCAAAGTCAGTTGAATAAGTTATTCATTTTGCTGTACTCAAGAGCAAGAACAACCAAGATCCTAAGATAAAAAAATTCTGAAAAAAGAAACCCACTTCTAGAGTTTTCATACTTAACATCAACAAAAGTTGATACTTTTGATAGAAAATTTGCCTGTATGCTTTAATTGCATAATGATTATCTAATTATATATTCGTTCAGTCTGTAAATACTGAGCACCTGTTTGTGAACTGATGATTCCTAGGTTTGTGCAGTGCACAAGCTGCACAGCCATACCAATGAACACAACAAAATTTTGCCCTCCTGGAGCTCACATAAAAGTGGAGAAACAGGCAATAAAACAAAATATATGGACTGTAGTAGTAATATATGGAGGTGGTAGTAATGGTTTGGAATAAAATAAGGGAAAGAATAGGGAGTGTGTCTGTGGGGAGGTTTAGCGCTGGTATTTTTAAAGGGTGGTCAGAGAAGTCCTTCCTGATAAGGTAACTTTTGAGCCCAGACCTAAAGTTGGTGAAAGAAAGCTTTGTGTAGGGAACCACAGGTGCTAAAGCTGTGAGAATATTTGGCCTACTCAAATAACAGAAAAAAAGGAACCAAATGGCTAGAATGATAAAGGTGTGGGGAGAATGTCCAAATTGTTTAGGACCTTATATACTACTGTAGAGGCTCTGGTTTTTAGTCTGAGTGAGATGCAAAGGTATTGGAAGGTTTTGAGCAGAGAAATGACACTATCTGACTTACGTTTTAAAAAGATCATTGCTGTGTTGAGAACAGACTGGGAGCAAGGCAGAAACAAGAAGTCCAGTTTGGAGGTTGTGGTAATCCAGACAGAGATGATGGGGGTCTAGACAAAATGGTCACATTGATGTACTGAGAAATAAAAGGATTTGGGATATAATCATAACATTGAAATTTGAGTAACTTTAACTTATCTTCCCCCTCCACAGAAAGTTTGTTAGGAATTATGATGAAGCTCCTAAACATTCTTTTAGGTTAAAGGGGAAAATGTGGCATGTAGGGAGAAATATAACTTGAAAGTGATAAAGACATTGCAATCACCAAATTGAACTGTCTGTGGTCCCCATGCATTTTTCTCCTCACAAGTAACTATCAAAATCTATCAGAAGTACAAATTGTCCGATACAGGAACTATTCAGTAGCATGTAATAAATTTAACATATAACAAATCTTCTAGAAATATAGGAAGCATAAATGGGGCTTGGGGAGAGGTGTAATATAATATATCCCACAGTGTATAACATAAAAATATGAGCTAAGGATTTCATTTTATTTTACTCTTGTTCGTTATCTTCTGAGGCTTAAATATTTCCCATTCCTCTGCACAAGTTTCTCTGCATAGTATTTTAAGAATAAATATTGTAAGAAGAATTATTCAATAGAATCTCAGAATTTTTTTAAATGTATTTAGGTGGTCCAGTGCCAAGAGACATTTATCAGAGAATTAAAAAACTTGAGGATAAAATCCTTGAATTGGAAGGCATCTCTCCTGAATATTTTCATTCTGTAGTAAGTATAAGTATCTTTAAAAAAATAAATATTTTATTTTATGATGCTTCATCATATAACAAACAATTCACTCATTTATCTGCTATATGTGAAACACTGGTGGTTTTTTTTTTTTTTAATGTTGAGAGAGAGAAAGAGAGAGAGCACGTGTGAGCGCATGAGAGGGGAGGGGCAGAGAGCAGGGGTGACACCAAATCCAAAGCAGGCTCCACATTGTCAGCACAGAGCCCGACGCAGAGCTCGAGCTCATGAACCGTGATCATGACCTGAGCTGAAGTCTGACACTTAACCAGCTGGGCCACCCAGGTTCCCCATGTGAAACACTGTTTTAGTAATTCAAAGATAGAGGTGCCTGGGTGTCTCAGTCAGTTAAGTGTCCGACTTCGGCTCAGGTCATGATCTCACAGTTTGTGACTTTGAGCCCCACATCGGGCTCTGTGCTGACAGCTCGGAGCCTGGAGCCTGCTTCAGATTCTGTGTCTCCTTCTCTCTCTGCCCCTCCCCAACTTGTGCTCTGTCTCTCTATGTCTCTCAAAAAAATAAATAAACGTAAAAAAAATAATAATAATTCAAAGATAAACATAGTCATATGTAGGGAATTACCTACCTTTTAAAAAATTATGATTCTGAATTTTGTATTTAGACTCATAATTTTTTTTAAAGGGGTAGTTTTATTAAACATTACCCAAATTCTCAAACTTCAGCCATTTTCATATCAATATAGCAGCCTAGGTAGTTGTCAATCCTGTCACTTACGAAAACGCTATCTTATAGAACAAAGGCTTCCTCTGGGACCCTGCTCTGTCAGTTATCCTTTCTGTCTGTTTAATCCCTCACTGTCCAGACTCCTTCCCTCAGCTCATACATGTTTACATTTCTCCTCCATACTAAACAAACAAACACCTCAATCTGCCACCCTTTTTCTTTAGCTTAACCACCAAACTTTTTGAAAGACTAGTCAATGCTTGTCTAATTCCTCAACTCTGGCACTTATTTATTCATTCATTCATTTTTACTCTTTTTTCCAAGGACTTTAAGAAACGGTGTTGTACTGATAAGTCTCTTTTTGTCACGTCAGCATGTTTCACACAAGTGACCCTGAGTTCACTGTGTTATTTTACTCAGTCTTCTGGGGTGATTATACATACACCTGCCTTTTCTGAGGTTTTATTTTGTTTTTGTTTTTTTCTTTTTTTCTTTTTTAAAGCAGTGTCATATTAGAACTTTTCACCTAAAAGTGAACAAAATGTCATCTAAAAGTGAACAAAATGTTTTAATTTACTAAATTTTTAGTGAAAATTTTACTAAAACTCCTGGGTCAGAAAAACTATGTAAAATAACTCATATTTGCATGAATCATTTATAAGTCACTGGTGAAAATATATTTAAAATTATTTTAGGTAAACCAGCAATTTTTCCAAAGTGGTGAATTAGGTATTCGAGTAAGGTAAAGAAAAGAAGTATTTCCAGATGAAGAAGGCAGGTTTATATAACAAAAGTGAGCAATGAAGCTTAAAGATCAAGAATTTAGAGAAAGAGTTTTAGAGATTTATTTCCCTCAAATGTAAAATAAGGTTTATTGAAGTTCTAAAGGCTGAAGCAAGGATTAAATGAGGTAATACCAGTCAAGCACTTAGCACACTGTCTAGCATGTGGTAAAAACCTCAGTAACTCTGCATTTACTTAGTTTCAGAAACCAGCTATGAATACACTGTGTCATATGTAAAATGTGGATAAGTCCTACAATTCCTTTAGCCTTCAGTTGTCTAATTTAGAAAATTTCTTGGTTATATTACATAATTGCAAAGGTGTTTCCACTTTTAGGGTTGTTCTTTGAATGTATCGTCCTAGAAAACTTGATAAAGATTTTATGCTTTTTCCTAAAACAGTCTGCCATAAGTTTTTTTTCTCCATTCAAGTTGCCTTCATTAAGTAATTCCTAGGCAGATTATTTTTCTAGTTCAATTTCATACTTTGTTAATATAGCTCTTGTTAACAACAGAACTGATCTTAACAGAGAATATCGTAGTATTGGATGCCTCCAGAGAGACCTTGCTCCATCATTATTCTCTTTGTTTTTGATTTATAAAGCTTAACATCTACCTGTTACTGAAATTAACAAAAGAACAAGCCCTTCAAATCATAATCTTGTTTTGGGGATGTCTTATACACAAGTTAGAATGTTTAGACTGTTTTGGTTAAAGAGGTAGACTAGTCAGATTGTAGAAGACCTTAAATACCATACCCAGAAGTTTAAAGCATTTAAAGTTTAAATGCTATTGAAAGCATTTGAGCAGGGAAGAGACTTGTGCAAGTTACTCAGAAGATTTATCTAATACTCTGAGAGATAAATGAAAAGGGAGAGACCAAGAATAAGGAGACATTATTATACTAGCTTAGATATGAAGTGAGATTCTGAACTAAGGACAAGAGAGTGTGAATAGAAAAGATTAATGCAAGAGGCATAGAGCAAGGGTGAGTCAATTTTCTGGTTGGAAAAATTATACTATCATTGACAGAAATAAAATCTGGAGGGGGAGTTATTTTGGGAGGAAATGTGAATTTAAAGTCATATCAGGATATGCAGATAGAAACATCAGGTAAACTTTTCAAGAGTAGGACTTATACTTCAAATAATTGGGAAAGTCTGTAGAGGTGATAATTAAAACACAGAATGGGTAAAAGAACACTGGGATTGTCAGAGGCCTGAAGTCTGAAACTTGGTGACAACTTGAGGAGCAGGAAGCATTATACATGCAAACAGGATTGGCCTGTATGTGTTAGGTTGCCATACTTGTGATAAAACTAGTACTCTAAAAATATATTTCCAGATATGTTAAACAATATATATTTGATTAGAAGGATCACTTCTGGATTAGTATTACAAATGACAAGTCCAAATTAATAGTGAGCTACAAGGAAGGACAAAACACTGAAAAGGTTTAAACATTCAGATTAACTCTATCCTTAAGGCCTATAAATAAACATGGCACAGGCCCAATGGCACAGGCACTCACCCCTCCTAAACAGAATGAATGTGCCATCTCTGGGAGCCACACTCTTCGCTTAAAGTAGGTCCGGCTCTAGGAACATCTGTGGACATGGGCAGAGTTAAAACACATACCCTGTAGAGGACATATACTCATCACTCTCACCATCCTCATGCTGGGAGTACACATATGGAAATCACGTATTTCTACATATCTTTCAAAAGTGTATAGAAAAGAGTACATATGCTGTACAGTCTTCTAGCTTCTACAGTTAGTAAGGGAGGGGTGCCTGTGGCTTAGTCAGTTGAGTGACTGACTTCTGCTTGGGTCATGTTTTTATAGTTCGTGAGTCTGAGCCCCATGTAGGTCTCTGCACTGACAGCGAGGAGCCTGCTTTGGAATCTGTCTCCCTGTCTCTTTCTGCCCCTCTTCTGCTCATGTGCATTCTCTCTCAAAAATAAACAAACATAAAATAAACTTAGTAAGGGAAAATTGAGCCCATTATATTTCTTATGGATTGAATTTTTATAGAAACTGAATTCTGAACTCTGAGAATATTTATCTGTGTTTATTCCAGATTTACATGTAGATGAATTCTAAACACAGGAAAGACTCATAGTTGAACAGAGATTGGTTATCATGGGTAACATTGAAGCACAGCATATGAAAAGGGAAAAGCTAACGGAAAAAAGATATAAATTGCATTTGGTTCAGGAACAAAAGTAAGTTACGTAAAGTTCTCTTCAGTTATGAAACAGACATAAAACTCCAAAACAATGTATATAAAGCAGGAATTACAACAAAGATTAGTGTTTTGTTGTACCTTTTAAAGTAATAGTTCTAAAGGTCTTCATTCTTCACATTCAACGTGATAAGATTTGAATGGGATAATGTTTTAAAATTTTTAAGGGCATCCCTTAATAGACATTTAAAAGATAAAATCCTTATTAGTATTTCCAAAGAATTATTACTGATTTTAAATTTTGACCCTTGAAACCGCAAATATAACATGCTTCACAAATATATTTTTATAGCATTGTTCATTTTACAGCACTTACCACTTACATGTTTACACATCTGTTTTTTACACTATATTTTGAACCTCTGAAGGGCAGGAACTGTGTCTTGTTCATCTTTGAACACACAGACCATAGTAGGCATTGAATAAATGTGTGAATGGATAGGGTTTGGGTGCTAGTTCATTACTGGATTTTTGAAGGTGTGTTACCTTTGTTCCAAAGCACTGACTAGGTGGATCCTTAACCTTGTCTGTAATGGTAACTCCTGGTTCTGAAGGTAAGTATAGGAAGAAGGGAGTCAACTTCATGTGCACAGGCCATGTACGTGTGAAAGTGTGTCATGGGCCTGAAGCGTGAGGTAGTAACTGGATCTGGCTAGAAAATAAAACTGCAAACAAACACATTTTGGAGGCTCTTGAAGGTCACACTAACCAGTTTGCAATTCTGGTGTCACTGGTGCACAATTAAGTTTTTGAGAAAGAGAAACTTGTTCCTATCTGGTGGCATTATGAAGTTTGAGTTAGAGATTAGAGTCCAGAAAGATAGTTTAGGAAATAGATCATTGTCCACACCAAAAAGAAATCTGCATCACGGTAGTGGGATGGGACCACAATGGAAGAAATACTTAAGACCCTACACCTAAACTAAGCCCCCCAAAACCACATTTTACTGTTTTTAAGTTACTGAATCTGATGTCCTTATTCTCCTCATTCTGATACTTCTCACTTTGGTTTTGTGATATAATAATAATCTGATTGCTCAATGACATGGAAACTGTCAATATTTTAATAGACTAAACTGTTAGGAAGACAAGGGGAAGTATATTTTAATCAGGTGTGTAAAAAGGCACCCCTTGGGAAGGTAGAAGACTGAGGAGTCACCTGACCAAAATTAAACCTTAAACCCTTACCTGCCTATGGGCCCCATAACAGGTATCCAGCTTAGTTTGGCAAAGGAAGGAACCTGTTTATATAAACACCTTTCCCCCCATATTTAATAATTATAGTACTTTGGGGCACTTGGATAGCTTAGTTGGTTAAGTGTCCGACTTTAGCTCAGGTCTTGATCTCACAGTTCATGGGTTTGAGCCCCAAGTCGGGCTCTGTGCTGATAGCTTCAGATTCTGTGTCTCCTTCTCTCTATGCCCCTCTCCTGTTCATACTCTGTATCTCACTAAAAAATAAATAAACATTAAAAAAAAAAACAATTACAACACTTCATGATTTCCCACTTACTGTAACTACTGATAAAGAAGCATACCTCAGTATTCTTTGAAACAGCTTTTGACACAAAGGAAAATGAAAGTTTTTACCTTTTATTCTAAATCTTAGTGGTCAGAAATATTCATGAGAAATTTTTGCCACCTACATTGACAATTTCTTTGTCAAATATACCGATATACTAATTTGCCATTCAGAAGCTTATGGTTCTGTGAAACTAAGAAAATCTAGAAATTCATTTGGCCAAGGTTTAAAAGGCTCAGCAGCATGTCAGTGAGAATGTTGTCAGCTTAAGTAATAGAGATTTAAACTTAAATTGGCTTGAACAGCATGGAAATTATCTTACAAAGTAGGAAGTTCAATGGTAGTACACTCTTCAGGGTTAATTGGTTCTTGGGCTAAATCATGGTTGTCAAAGAATTGGGCTCTTTCCCCCTCAGCTCTGTTTGGTATTGGCTTTTCCCCCAGTGGCAGATTGCAAGACAGCTACTTTCAGGTGTCCTATTCAGACACAGCAGTGTCCAGAGGAACTGCCTCTTTTGAAGGCTTTCTCTTAGAAGTGAGAAAGCTTTTTCCAGAAGCTCTCTCCCGAGTCTCCAGCAAACCTTTCTTACTCATTGGCCACAACTGGGCCCATGTCCATTCTAGTCGCTGACAAAACCAGTGGGATACGATCAGCATTCCCGAGTCCTATAGAGGAGCAGTGGGTAGCTACTTGTACAGACAACCACAGTGATCATCAGAATCAACCAAGGATGTGTGTGCATGTGTGTGTTTTCACCTGGTACTCCAAATTCTGTTTTCCTCTATTGCTTCACTTGTTCAGTATCCTGAAAGGCTATAAGAAAGGAAACTAAGTAGAGAAAGTCCCCACAGCATCTCCTTCCATAATTATTCCCCCTCATTAGAAGCTGGGAATTAATGGGAATGTGTGTGTAGCCAGGGAGGAGCATGTTGCTTTGATGTTACTACTATATAGTTTTTTTTTTTTTAAGTTTATTTACTTATTTTGAGAACAGAGAGAGTGCTAGCAGAGGAGGAGTAGAAAGAGAGAGGGAGAGAGAGAATCCCAGGCAGGCTCCTTGCTGTCAGCACAGAGCCCAACTTGGGGCTTGATCTGAGCATTGAGATCATGACCTGAGCAGAAATCAAGAGTCAGATGCTTAACCGACTGAGCCACCCAGGCACCCTATTACTATATATTTTTAAGATCATCTTTTAGAGAGTATCTTCCAAGATACAAGGATGCAGATATCAGTGGCAGATAGTGCTTGATGAGTTCTGTGGGCTTTGTTTCTGCCAGGGTTCTCTGTGTTGTGTTCAGTATTCTATAAAGGAAAATTGTTTATATTTTCTAAGCATTGATTACTTACTTTCTTTTTATCTAGAGCTTTTCCGGAAAAAGAAGAAAAGTACAACCACCTCAAGTAAGTTACTGAATTCTCATTGTGGCTTCTGAAATAGTTGGATAAATTTTATGCCTCTCATCAATAAAAGTTTCTACAGTGGTTGTTTTTAGATCATACCCTGGGATTCAAGATTGAAAAAAAAAGGGGGCAGCATAAATTAATGAACTTGAATTAAATAATTTTATTTCAAGGGTAAGGAATGATTCATATGAGTCATATAAATGTGAAAGTATCTAGCTGTTAATTGTGGCATAATGTATCAATTACCAAATGCAGAAAAATAATAAATGCTAGGTAGTTTAAATCCCCCCCATCTCAGGAACCCCAAGATTAAGAGCCCTATGCTCTACAGACTGAGACAGCCAGGCACCCCACCCGCCCCTCCCCCTTTTGCTGACCCTACTAATTAGCAGCATCTAAATCCAAAAAGGATGTTTGGCAGAGGTTGACTTCAGCCTACCACTGTCCACAGTCCTACTATATTAATTAGTTGAATCTTAATTAGTGAGGTTCTCATAGCTGTTAATGGTAGTAATGTAAATTTAAAGTTGGAGAAAACTTAAAAAATTTTTTTGGTTTATTTTTGAAGAATAGTTTTCTACTTATTTTTTTTTTGTAAAATTTTGAATAAATTTCTGAGAGCATCCGTGTTTTCCAGGAGAGGTAGTTGCTTGCAGTTGATCCATCAAAAGAGAATTTCTAGCAGTTAAGCTAATCCTAAAGTTTAATTTTTTTACTGTGAGAATAGTCAATTAAAGGAAAAGTTTTTACAATCCTTTCAAAGTGAGAGTAGTCAGTTAAAGAAAAGTTTTTACAATCCTTTAGAAGTATCCAGGAGAGCTTCCTCATTAGGAAAGAGAAAAAAAGTATGAAATATTTTAAGCCTTGTTATTTTCTGCCTATCTGATATAGCCAACATAAATAGTTCAATTTAAGAATTATTCTTATGGGGGCACCTGGGTCGTGCAGTCGGTTAAGCATCCGACTCTTGGTTTTGAGTGAGGTCATGATCTCACGGTTCAAGAATTCGAGGCCCGGGGCGCCTGGGTGGCGCAGTCGGTTAAGCGTCCGACTTCAGCCAGGTCACGATCTCGCGGTCCGTGAGTTCGAGCCCCACATCAGGCTCTGGGCTGATGGCTCAGAGCCTGGAGCCTGTTTCCAATTCTGTGTCTCCCTCTCTCTCTGCTCCTCCCCCGTTCATGCTCTGTCTCTCTCTGTCCTAAAAATAAATAAACGTTGAAAAAAAAAAAAAAAAAAAGAATTCGAGGCCCTTGTCAGGCTTTGCTCTGATAGCACAGAGCTTGCTCCTCCTGTCTCTGCCCTCACTCGTGTGTCTGCGCTCTCTTTCTCTCTCTCTCTCAAAATAATAATAATAATAAAAACATTTAAAAATTACTCTTATGAAGGAAAAAAAAGACATTTACTGTATTGTCAGTATTTCTAGTTCATTTAGCCCTTTATCTGCATTAAGATACTTCAGAGTCTTTTTTTTTTTTTTAATTTTTTTTTTTTTTCAACGTTTATTTATTTTTGGGACAGAGAGAGACAGCATGAACGGGGGAGGGGCAGAGAGAGAGGGAGACACAGAATCGGAAACAGGCTCCAGGCTCTGAGCCATCAGCCCAGAGCCCGACGCGGGGCTCGAACTCACGGACCGCGAGATCGTGACCTGGCTGAAGTCGGACGCTTAACCGACTGCGCCACCCAGGCGCCCCAAGATACTTCAGAGTCTTATTCAGCAATTTCTATTCTTGTTTACAGCAGAATTATTCACTGGCTGAACTTGATGAAAAAATTAGTGCCCTCAGACAAGCCCTGCTCAGAAAATCAAGAGAAGCAGACTCCATGGCTACCCACCACCTTCCATGAAAAACTCCTCTCATTCTTGTCATTTTACTTTTTTTATATACATGTAACTTACAGTGCAATTAATTAAGTGGATATGTGTTTATCAATTTAACTTTCCTTCTCTGAAATCAAGGTTCTTTTCATGAGAGTCTGGCCTGCAGCAGGTCATCTGCAGATATTGCAGTGAAGTTTGAAATGGTTATAAGGTGTGGAAAATAGCATTGTCGGAACGTGTCCCCTTCTGTTCTAAAGGAGGTATTTTGGAAACCGAAAAACTTAATTTCAAAACACATCTTTTTGTGTGTGTGTACGTGCCACAGAAAGGACGATTTATTTTGAATAGTGATATTTAAAAGGACTTTATATTTGTAACATCAGTGTTAACCAGTTTTTTTGTTTAAATCAGTACTTTGTACGTAATAGGCAAGAAGAATTTACCAACTGAAATGAATTTTAAATGAATGCATACTTTTTTTCCCAAATGCCAACTTTAATGTAAATAAACAGTAGACTCTACCTTTATCCCCTTACTGTGTGACCTTTAGCAAATTAATCTCTCTTTGTATCTTAATTTCTTTATCTGTAAAATGGCATTGATAATAATAAAACCTACGGTTGTCATGAATAGGTGAGATCATGCATATACAGCTTTTGAAACTGGCCCAAGGGCAGTGCTCAGTAAATGTTAGCTATTATTCCAGTATAAAACCAAGTCTGTCTTTGAAAGTGTTTAGATGTTACAAATAGTCCCTCTCTCTTGACAGCCTCACTTTTTTACAGTGTCCCAGTTATGTTAGGCAGCATATGTATTTCTATAGTTGCAAATTAATCATTGAAAAGATGCAGCTACAGTCAAGGAGCAGATGTTTAGGTCAAGAATTGTTTTGGTTGCAAGAATCAAATCTACCTAAAATAGCTTGTAAATAGGAAATTGTTGAATCAAAAAATCTGGAATTATAAGAAGTATAGCTGGACATTGTGGTACCTAGGAGGTCACCAACAGTTCATCTCTCTCTGTCTCTAGCTGCCTCTGACTGTTTCTATTTCTAGTTCTCTGTGCCCTACCTTCCTTCTTTTCTGCTCTCCCTCTTCCTCTCTTTCCCTCTGTCTCTCTTCTTCGTTCTTTTTCTCTTACCCCTAACCATCTCTGTGACTGCCTTATTCTCTGTGAACTGATTTCTCTGAAGGCCTGTTCATTACTACTTGATAGTAACTTCATTACTCCATACAGGGTGACATGTTAGCCCTGTCTCCATAGCCTTGGCATTCATGCCTTTGAGTTGACATGGTGCAAACTCGAACCCAACTCTGCAGAACCTCACAACTCCTCTTAGATCTCACTCAGTGTGATCAGGGGTCTCTATCAGTTGTGGCCAGGATGACTGGGGCAGGACCTCACAGAAATATACAGTATGCACACAACCTTGCACAACCATTTGTGGAAGCTTTGAGAATGGGGGCACCAGGTAAAAAATAGGGGCTTTGAAATCATTCCCAAGAAGTAGCTGTGGACTAGGTCGATTCTACTAACATTTTAACCACTATATTTCTTCTCTGTGGAGCAACTCATCCTTCAAGATCGTCTTGCCCAGCGTAATCCAGTATTACAGGCACAGCTGCAGATGACTGCTCCTCAGTCTCCATTACAGTCTGGTCATTGTAATGATCCTGCCAGAATGACCTCCTCTGGGTTTACTGGCACATTTACTACCATCATGCCAATAACAACAGGAAAAAAGTCAACAAAAGTAAAAATGAGGTTGACTTAGAGGTAGAGAAGAAACCTAGAAAATGGGATCACATACTGGTCACTAGTCTGCCCCAAAATAAATGTCTTGAGTCTGTTTCTTGACCCTCTTGATAGTAGAATAAGTTCCCAAATCATGCCTAACAGTCCTAGGATCTGTCCACTAGAAGGATTTCCTTTTACCATTGTCCCCTTCAGGCCTCCTCTCTCCACTTTAGTAAGTGTTGTCCGGTGCCAGCATCCTTTCTACTGGAGTTCAAGCCTCCAAAAGAGACCAGGACTAAACACCATGTTGATTTGAGTTGGCATAGGTACTTACTCAGGACTAAGGTTCTGATGATAACTACCCCAGAATTTTAGAGAGTTTTCAATCACCGTCTTTCTTGAGTACATCCTTGACTGAAAGTCAATGCTAGGAATTTCTGTGTGGGTAAGTTTGCTTCTTTAATTACCAGGCTACCTAATGACCATTTCCTCAGGATTTTTGTTAGTTTGGCTCTTCTTAGACCCATTGTTCTTAATGGCCCGGTCCTCAAGAGAATAAAGGAGGAAAAGTGGAAAAGGTTTTGCAAAACAGGAAACACTTCCACCTTAGTCTACCCCTAAAAATCCCTCCCCTCCAGTCTAAGGAAGTGATTTACTAAGGGTTGGGAGCTAGCAGGGGTGATAGTAATCAATATGTTTATCCTGAGGAAAAGGGCTGGGTTTCCAGCTACTACTGGATAGCCTTTCAATTGCTAGGCTCCTGAGCCCTGAGCTTTTCCAAATTCATGAATGGTATCTGGACATCGTTTTCAACAATCTCATTAGAAAAGACTTACCTTTATGAAACAGATACGTAATTTCTGCTTTTCCCTATCTGCTTTTAGCCAACTGGGTATAGAAAACTTTTTGCCACTGCATTTTAATCATGTCCATAGGGAATTAATCCTACATTTTGACATTTGACAACTTTTAAATCTAAGCTTGGCCTTTAGTGACATGTGGTTTGGGTCCCAAGAAATTTTAGACAATTGTTTAGCTATTTTGCCAACTCTTACCTCCATACTACCCCGTTTTCCATGGCATAAGGAATCCTTTCTGTCACTCCTGCCTTTATCCCTCTGCCTTGATTCCACAGCTAGTTCTTCATTTTCACTCAGAGTCTGTGACTTGCAATCCCATTGCTGGCACTAATTTCTGTTTTAGGGATTTGTTGTTTTCAAGAAACAGAAAACCAACTCTAACTTACATATAGGTTGTTATAAAGAATATAATTCAGGGGTGCCTGATGGCTCAGTTGGTTAAGCACCCGACTCTTGATTTCTGCTCAGGTCATGATCTCATAGTTCATGAGTTTGAGCCCCTTTATAGGGCTCCACATGGAGCCTTCCTGGGATTCTCTCTCTGCCCCCTACCCCCCCCCCCCAAATAAATAAAATTTTCAAAAAAGAAAATAAAAGAATGTAATTCAGGGCGCCTGGGTGGCTCAGTCGGTTGAGCATCCGACTTGGGGCTCAGGTCATGATCTCACAGTTTATGAGTTCGAGCCCCGCGTCAGGCTCTGTGCTGACAGCTCAGGGCCTGGAGCCTGCTTTGGATTCTGTGTCTCCCTCTCTCTGCCCCTAACCCACTCGCATTCTGTCTCTGTCTCTGTCTCTCTCAAAAATAAATAAACATTAAAAAAAATAATGTAATTCAAATTGCAGGAAGTTCAGCCAGGTTTTGTCACTCTGTCACACTGAGCCATGTCGTCTGGATTCTGAATATATGCCCCGTTCTGCTTATAGCTTGACTTCTCTGAAAATGTCTTCTTTTCTCCTTCTTTGCAATTTAGTTTTGTGTAAGACTTTGGGGTCTGTGTGCTGCTAGCTCTCACCTCTTTGGCTCCAGTGTCCCGTGTTTATTACAATTCAAAATATGAAAAAGGAGTAATTTGTATTCAAAACTGTCTACCCCTGGACCAATTATCTGTGGCCTGAGAGGATATTCAAGAACAAAAAAAGCCACATGACCCAGCCCTTTGGGGGAATAAGTGGCACTGCCACCAAAGAAAGCATGGGCCAAAACTCTGCCCCTGTGATCTAGATTGATGGAACAGTTGGCCTTTACAAAGTTTTTAGTTCTCTAAGAAATACTTTTCTCCCCCATGACTTTATCTGAAAATGTTTTATGACCTTTTAACCCTAGAGATATCACATGAGTCCATTAAACAAAATTTTAGCTTTGGGTTTCTTTTTTGAGCAGTGCTAACTTTATAAAGATTGATATTTCATGACTTTTAGTCTCTTAATATTCTCCAAGGGATAAAAAGAAAATTTACTTTTTAAAAATAGAATAAAACTCATATTTTTCAATTCCCATAGAGGTCCACTGGACCCTTCTATAACTCTAAGATACATTATGGGATCTCTGATTTAATTTTTCCTACACCTTTTGAAATATTTTATTTCATCATCCCAGCAACTATTTAATTATTACTAGTCAACTATTTGCAACTGTGCTTTAAAAGACTAAAACAGTAAGGAAATGGAATGATGATGGAAACACCTAGAAGAATGTAATAGTATATATAACAGTAAAATAAGTGAGGATCCTTCTGTTTTCACATAACATTGCCCAAAGTATTGCATTATCTTTTAAGAAGATATAAGGGTCTAGAGAGACACCATCAGAAGATATAAGGGTCTAGAGAGACACCATCTTTAGAGTTTTTTTTTTTAAGGCTTTCAATGATGATTACAGTTAATAGTTTAGATTTCTTTGTTTTTACTATAATGACAAGTAGAAGGAAATTAACAGAATTTCCACAATTATTAAAGGAATCAGAAGGTAAATGCAAAGAGACAGAGGGCAGTGCTCTGGATCCTAATGATGTTGATGAAATTGACCACATAAGCAAAATCTCAGATCATGAGTCTTCAGACTGTGTATTCAAAGTCTGTTTTCTCAAACTCAAGAATGAATGAGTGAACCATATATTTCTAAGCACAATTAGAATATCAGGTATTTTCATCCACTTATTCAATAGTCATCATGCAAATTTTATAAGGACCTGGACCACCTAATTTTGCTAAATGGGTGGTGTGGTTGTATTTTTTCACTTTTTATGATGTTTATTCACCAAAATTTACTTGATATAGTTCCTAAGTTGTAAAGTGCTGAAGACAGCATTTTTGTATATACAAAGGTAATTGAAAGGATATAAACGATGTGGAAATGAAAAAATTACGGGACTGTTCATTCTAATTGATGCTTATAAATCTAAAAAAATTTTAAATGTTTTCCAATAATTGCCATCCTTCAATAAAATCATATCATCAAAGTTTTTTTTTAAGTTTTGTATTTTCACGATGCAAGTGCAAAAGAACCATAAGTAATGATAAACTAGAACCTAATAGAACTGTATTTGAAATCTAGAGTTACTATTTACAAGATGGATATGTTCCAGGTTCGTGCCTGGCAAGTGATGAGCAGGTGGTCACATTCAACTGACATATATCTATCTACCTTTAAAATGTGTGTGTGTGGGGGTGTGTGTGTGTGTGTGTGTGTGTGTATACATCTTCAAAGCCAAAATATATGGAATAAAAATTGTGTTTATCATGCTTAAATTCTTATTAAAGTTTCTAATTGAACTACCCCTTTATACTTCATAAATTATTAATAAAATGACTTAAATACATATTATAATTATTTTATTTTAAAGATTCACTGGACCCAGATGGTAAATGGCAATGACTATTTTTCCTGGTATATTAAAAGTTAAGATGCAGTTTTAAAATCTGAAGATCTTTGTAAAATTCACATATGCCTAATATTAATTTTTTATAACAATACCAAAGTAAAAAAAAATCATATACATAAGCAAGCTAAAATTACTTTCAAATATTTAATTTTTAAAAATGGTTCTAAGAAATTTAAAGACATGTGAGGTCATCTCCCTACACACTTCCTCTAGGAAACTTTAGTCAAAAGGAATGAATAAAAATGTGAGAAAAATCCCTGGATTACAAAATGTTCACATGCTTCTGCTTTTTAAGAAAGTAAAAGTTTAAGTAGCTGGCAAACTGCTTTCCCTGTGTAAAAAGTTGAGATCGTTTCAAAAACCATCCTTGTAGGACAAAATGCTTCAAATGTTCTTACTTGCCTCTTATAACTTGCAGCTCTTGGTAAGCACAAAACTGTCAGGAATTTATTATCATGACTACTATTTTCTTTAGTCCATTTAGACTATTTTCATAGTCTTTAAATGGCCTTTCTAGGATGACCTTTTTCTACACTACTATGAAATAGAATACAAATTTTTTCCAAGTTATCTCAAAATTAAAAGCTTGAATACTGATATGACTTTAGATTATCAAACAGGGTTAATAATAGATTTTGCCATGTGAAATTAGTTCCTTAAAACTATGAACTATTAGGACACCTGGGTGCCTCAATCGGTTGAGCTCAGGTCATGATTTCATGGCGGATGTGGGATTGGGCCCTGAGTCGGGCTCTGCGCTGGGTGTGGAGCCCGCTTGAGATTCTCAATCTCTCTCTCTCTCTGCCCCTCTCCTGCTTGCTCTCTTTAAAAATAAATAAATAAAAATAAAAGTATGAACTATTTCAAACATGTAAGAGTACAGACAATAATATATCAGAGAACTGTTAATAGATGTTAACACTTGCCATATATATTTCAAGTTTTTATTTTTAAAGGAAAAGACCAAGTACAGATATAGCAAAACCCAGTTGCTCCTCCCTCCCTTTCCTCCTCCCTCCCTACCCCTCTCTGTCTCTCTCCTCAGAGGGAACCTATATCCTAAAGTTCCTATGAATCATTCCTTTGCATTTTTTTACTATTTTTTTAATATATTAACATTAATCGTATCATGCTTGGTACTCGCTACTTTTCACTGAACATTCTTTTGGGTTTTACCACATTGATCTTTATAGCTATGCTTTATCTATTTTAACTGCTATTTAACATTTCAAATGTATAAATAAACTAAATCATGTCCTTCATTTGAGGGACCTCATGAGGGACACCTAAAATTGTTTCTACTCTTTTTATTTCTTGCATGGTACCCTGAACTATGCGAGGCAGACTCTGGATTGGTAGGTTTTCCACGCACATAGCTTCCAACCTTGGAAAACAAGCCACCCCAGAGATTTACTAGAATGTTATTTTGAAAAAGGGATGTTGTGGGAGGGGGTGGGATAGGCTAAATGGGTAAGGGGCATTAAGGAATCTACTCCTGAAATCATTGTTTCACTATATGCTAACTAACTTGGATGTAAATTTTTAAAAAATAAAAAATAAAATTTAAAAAAAAGGATGCAAATGACTTATAAATAAAAATCTTACTGACAGAGCTAGATATATACCTAGTGGTAGGTGGAAAAGTATAACCAAGCAAAAAAGTATGTTCATTTTTAACTGTGACAATTCTGTTTCTTTCCTGTATCTCAGCTGATTTAAACATTTAGGGCTTAATAGCATGGGAAGTATGCTTTGAAATTCACTATTGCTAAAGAACTTTAGCCTTCATGTGGCAGCCTATTAAATAGCTGCTATTCACTGCCTTTTTCTTTTTTCCTTGCTCTTGGAATTCTGATCTCAATAGAAAGACAAGCATAGATGAACTCTCATGCCAATTAACAAATCTGGAGAAAAAAATATGACTGATGCTTGAAAAGTTCTGGTCTCTGACCTTTATTTGCCTTTATAAGGTAAAGTTAGAAAAAGGGAATTGAAAGGGCATTCTGTTAACCTTAGTCTGTTGCCTGAAACTATCAGTCCAATGTACCATCATGGTAAAAACCACAACAAAAAAAGAATTATGGAAAATTTATTTATTCATTTAAAATCTATTGAATAACAAGTACTATAATGGGGCTGGGTATATGTTGATACATAAAACAGATGGAATCTGCCCTCAAGCCTTAACCAGTGTATGCCCTTATCCACAGCAGTGACAACAGCCCCAGTTGCTCCTTTTCAACAAAACCAGGAACAACTGGAAATGCCCAAGAAGCACAACTAACATAATCAAGAGAATGTATGAATGAAAATAACCAGAAAAGCTAATAAACAAGCTATTAGAGTTTGTGTATCCACTATGCTACTTTTGTATACAAATTACAGAAAACTTCTTCTTAACTGGCTTGAACAATAAGAGGGTTTATTATCACACATAAAAAAAAGTCCAAGGCTGGTTAATTCACTAGTTCAGTAACTGTCACTGAAGACCCAGATTTTTCCCATCTTTCTGTTATCACCTCCAAGCTTTCATGATGGCAAGATGGCTGCCACACTTCCAAGTGTCACATCTTCTGCTATAGGACAGCAGAAGCAGCAATGTGGGACAATGTCAGCATTTCTTCCAGGTGTCTCTTTTCTTATGAGACATCCTCTTACATCTCATTGGTCAGAACTGTATTACATGTGCCTTCTTAAACCAATCACTGGCAAGGGGAATTACATTTCCATACCTGGCTTAGACTACCTTAGTTCAATTAAAAACATTGAGCACCCACATGCCAAATGTCTTCTCCTTTTAACTGAAAAAACAAATGCAAACAAACCAAATAGAGGACAAGTATTGTGCATAGCTCAGGAATATGCAGACAGTGAAACAGATGTGAAATTTAAATCTCTGTGTTAATAAATTGATCGACTAATTTGTTTCTAATGTTTCCATCTGACTACACTAGCTATCTGCTACTGGGAGACAAAATCAATGTTGGGAGGTGCCTATTCCCCCAATAAAAGTCTTCTGATGATTCCTGGCTCTCAGCAAAATAACTACAAATCTGAAATTTCAAATGGGAAATATAATAGAAATTAGTCATCACTCAATATTCAAACTCGTGCTCATTTCAATGAAATACCATTACTGAAAGAACACTATCTTCTTTCAAGAAACACAAGTACATCCCTGACTGTTTTATATTTTGCCAATAGTCAAATTTAATGTTTTGTGTTGATGATTAGGAGGAATTCTTCTTGGATTAAATAATACTGGTGACAATAGGGAAATAATCCCTTGAATTTGTAGAGTACTTTATGCTTTCAAAGTGCTTTCTCATATGTTAATCTGAATTATATCTCATTCTTACTCTAGGAAGGGGTAAACAGCTGCACTGAATCCTCATTTTTTAAATGTGAGAACTGGGACATGTCAAAAGTTAAAAGATTTGCCCAAAGACTTCACAGCTAAGTAGTTAAATAATCAGGATTAAAACCAAATTACTTCATTCTTAATTCAATGCTTTCGGAGCTATTTAACAAACTCTCAGGTAACTTAAAATTATTTGATGCTGTAAAAACCTATTTTAAAAACTGTTTAAAAAGTTAGAATCTCTCTTGTGAGTACATTATAACATCTTTTAAATCTTATCTTCTCCAACCCAGACCCAGTTGTTAGATCCCTGAAATCTAAGGCTCTTAGATGTATGTTCCTTTTTTCAAATGTTCCTATCACCTCTCCTATTAGAAACTGCCACATATTTCATATAAACTGAAAATCCAACAAGCCTGGACATTTGTGTGACTTTAAATTCTATTTATACCCTGATTCTGAAAGAGCCAAAGTCAAACTTAAAACGAATGAGTTTACAAAGAAAACAAAAAAAAAAGACAGAAAGAAAGAACAAGATTACCCAGAATGAGACCCTCAATGACAAACTTGAGAAAAATCTCACTAGAAGGGACCTTAAAAGGGAACTTGTGTAGGAAAAATAATTCTTCTTACTTTCCTGAATTTCAGGAGAATTAAAAAACGAAGAAATATTTTAAATCTGTCACTCTTACCTCAATCTTTGAAAAGTGACAGGTGATAGGGAACCAAACAAAGCAACAGGCTTAAAGAAAGGTATTTTCTCACTAAAACTAGAAGGAGCAAAAATTTCCCAAAAAGGACTGTGACAAGCCATTTCTCTTTGGGAATGTTGATCTAAATGGAGATTGTGGAGTGCACAAAATATTTATCTCCTCTCCTGACCACATTTCTATATCCAGTGGTCCACTTGAAGTCACTGCTCAGATGTCTTGAGTTTTATCAAACTTACCACTTCCTAAAGTAGACTCCTGATACTGTCCTCTGGCCTGCTCTACTTCTATCTTTCCAATCTCAGTGGATAGCAGCTCCCTTCTTTTCAGGCCCTCAGATTGAAACCTACCTTTCCAGGGTGCCTGGGTGGCTCAGGTCATGATCTCACAGGTGGTGAGTCCCAGCCCTGCATCTGGCCCTGTGCTGACAGCTCAGAGCCTGGAGCCTGCTTGGGATTGTGTCTGCTCTCTGCTCCTCCCCTACCACTGTCTCTCAAAAATAAATAAATGTTAAAAAAAATTAAAATAAAACTACCTTTCATCCTTTAACTCCTATCTTTCAAATATTTGGTTTGTTAGGAAATTCTGTTGTCTCTTCAAAATATATTCAAAATCCAACGATTTCTCTTTACTACTTCCTATCACCTCAGTTTGAGCCACCATTGTAGTGTTCTCCTAGATTACTGCAAAATCCTCCTGGGGTCTCCCTGCTTCTGCCCTTGTCCCTCTGTTCTCTATTTTCAACACAGCAGCCAGAGTAATCCTTTAAAATAATAAGTCATAAGTCAGGGTGCCTGAGGGGCTCAGTTGGCTAAGCGTCATACACTTGATTTTGGCTAATGTCATGATCTCACAGTTCGTGGGTTTGAGTCCCACATGGGCTCTGTGTTGATGGCGTAGAGCCTGCTTGGGATTCTCTCTCTACCCCTCCCACGCTCACACTTTGTCTCTCAAAATAAATAAACATCTAAAAACGAGAGAGAGGAGAGAGAGAGAAATAAGAAGTCAGTTCATGTCCCTTCTTTGCTGATGTGGATTTTTACATAGTTCACTCAAGAGAGGTAACAAAATCTGTCCAAAGGCCTACAAGCCCTCCATGTTCTGCCTGGCCCCTTCTTTCTCATCTCCTCATTACTCCTCAGCCTCCTGCTGCTGGGAATGCACCTGCCATACTCCCACCTCTCGGCATGGTACACTCTTCCCCTAGACTGCTGTCTCACATCCCCTTCAGATCTTTGCTCAAATCTCACTCTTAATGTGGGGGTAGGACTGGAGGGGATATGTGTGCCAGGAAAACTATAAGGTACAAGTAAAATTTGAATTTCAGATAAGCAATGAATAGTATCTTAGTTTAAGTATGTCCCAAATACTGAATGGGACATGTATATTTTAAAAATTATTCATCATTTATCTCAAATTTGCATTTAATTGGACATCCTGTTTTTTGTTTTTGTTTTTGTTTTTGTTTTTGTTTTCTAAAACTGGCAATCCTACCATGGGTTCTACCCTGACCTAAATATATCATGTCTTCCCTCTACCCCCAGACTTCAGATACCATCTCACCTGCTTTATTTTTTTTCTTTCTTCACAGCACTCAGTTTCCTCTAACCAAGCACATAATTTAGTTAAATAGCACATTTACTGTCTGTATCCCTCCTCTGGAAAACTTTTCCATGTAAGAAATTCCAAGATAAAAGGAAAATTTAACTTGTGGTTAAAGAATTTCATTTTTCAGCATATTTCTTTTCCACTGTTTTGAAGAGTTGAAAGTTTTTCATGAAAACAGGGAAACTAGGCACTTCTCTCTCTCCACTCTTACTATTCTTACATATCTTATACATATGCACATGTTAATGTAACTGATTTCCATTTAAAACTAACCATTTGCTACAACTGTAGAACTTTGCCCTCCAAAAAATACACGAGATACATAACACGAGACAAAATAAAAAATTACCATGTTGGGGGGGGGGGAATTACCTTTAACAGAAGACCATCTGTTGAATTCTATAGTTCGACAAAAGGTATAGAATATGTAACCACTTTGTTGATCCATTCGTTTACGTATTCATTCAACACACTGTCCTTGTTTAGCCACCTTGTGCAGAGCACTGTGTCTGGCATGGGGCGGGGGGAGAGTGGGAGTGATATCCTTGAGAGGGAAGAAGCACCCAAGTCCAAAGGGCCTGGTAAATCAGCTTAAAGAGCCAGTGGGAGGAGCAGGGGGATGGCCCCATCAGACGTGCACATTAGAAAAATTACTCCAGCTTCTGGCTGCACTGTGGAGAAGAGATTACTATGCTTAGGTACATTACACTTGATTAAGAACTTATTATTATAAACAGGGTCTTAACCTTAACTTCTGGGCCTCAAAGTAAAAATTTCAGAAAAGGGCCCCCTTTGAAGAAACCACAGATCTATTTTAAGTATCTTATTATGTTCTGTTTAAATGTAGTTTTTAAAATTACTATATGTATAGCAAACATCTGCAATTTCATTCACATCTGTGAATTTCTACTAATGAATGGAGAAAAAGGAAGAGCTGGTATGAACTAACAATTGTGAGTACTTCCTCAAAACACACAAAGGATGAAGGCCTTCTCGTGCATTATTTCATTTAATCTTTACAATATGCTGAGAGGTTATTGTGTTATTATCCCTATTTGCAGATAAGGGATTTGAGACTCAAAAAGGTGAGTCCTGCCCTCTGTAAAAGGCAGGGTTGGTTAACCTGCCCTCATGCTTTCTCAAGCCCACATTCTTGCCCCTAACAAGAGTGCAAATTTATTTACAGTACAGCTAAGTTAGGCAGCAGATGGGTAAGCAGGGGAAAGGCTGAGGCAACCTTAAATAAAAATAGAATAAAGACAGAAAATGGTCAGCTAGAGCAAAGGCAAAAAAATAACTGAAAAAATAAAATTATGAGTAATTACCCTTTTTTGGTAAGAGCAAAAAAGGCAATTTGCTTCTCAAATGGAGAGATATAGAGCTATAAAGATTATCAACTTTGCATATTTTGGAATACCACAAGTACAACCACAAACACACTTTCTACTGAACTACAAAATTCAAGAGATGGCCTTTTTGCTGAGGTGCCAATATTAAAGATAAAATGCTATAGAAAAGAAATCCACTTATTAACTTATGTAATTTAACCGCTCTCATCGAGCCTGGTATTTGTCATTGGCCAAGCAGGCTTGATCAGCATGCAGACCCATGAAAGCCAGCTACTTTCAGTAGATTTGATCCTCTGGCAGAGTAATGTTCCTCGCTGAAGGGAACAGGGGGTCTCCTGTCCCCAAAAGAAACTTTCATCCAGGTCTGTGCCAAAAATTCTAGAATACAAACTGTTTTTGGAGAGAGATCCAGTCACTCTGAAGCATCGCTTCATGCCTTTTCAAAGACACAGGGCTATCCAGGGCCAGTTGGACAGTCAATGGTCACTCACATAGTGAGATTTGAGGGACACAAGCAATGTCTCCTTTCTGAGACTAGCCTCTCTACTGGTAGAGATCTCGGATTAATGTGCATGGCCATTGGATTAATCAGCCAAACACCTACCAAAAACTACAGGGAGTGGAACACAGATTTGGCACAATTCGACAGGCAGGATACAAGGGGAGAATGTTGGCCCAGGTAATATATCTCAAAGAGAAGGCTAGCTAGCCAGGAAACAGATGAATCTGCTGAGGTAAAGAGGACAGGATCTGTATATCTGACATACAGTGGGTTGTTATGTCTGATGTGGAAATATTGGGGTTCAGAGCAAATGGTCAAGAAAGAATTCTTGAGAGGTCTTTGGTGCAAAGGGTGGTTTTATTAAAGCAGGGGGACAGGATCCGTGGGCAGAAAGAGCTATACTGGGGTTGACAGGTGACTAATTCTACACTTTCAAGTTGGAAGGGGGTTGGGGACAGCACAACCCAAGATATTTTAGAAACAGGTTTCCAGAACCCTGAGGGGGCTAGCTGTTGTTAGGAATAGGTCATTTATTACTGCTTAGTAAACAGTCATGAGACCCTTCACATGTATATCAGTGGGCCATATGCTTGGAGGATGATTGCTAACACATATCTTGGGAGGATAGAGATAAAGGAAGTTTCCAAAGGAATTTCTATGTTAAAAGTAGACTCACAGGATCCTGGGGAGGGGGGCGGTCAGGATAATGTTAAGCTACAATTGCCTTTTGCCCTTGGCAAAGTGTCAACATGGAGGCAGCTGAGCTCCCAGAGGAAGGTCACTCTGCCTGTTTCAAGGACTTGCCAATAGTCTGTAAGTTGTAAGGAATTTTTTTTTTTCCATTTGCCTTTGCTCCGCACATCAGTGTCCACAGTCACTATTCATTGGTTCTTGAATAATTGTTACAGTGTTATGGGAAGTAGGGATGAGGGGTCAGCCCTCACACTAATACCTATTTAACAAGTTTTCCACTGCCTATATCTGAACAGGCAGAACACTGCTTAGTTGAATAAAGTGATGGTACAGTGAAAGTTACATATACATATGTATGTATACATATATACATATAGTATATGTATTTGTGTGTGTATACCCTCTCCATGGGGCATGGTGTGAACGATGTGTGAGCTTTTCTCTTGTTAAAAAGAAACAACAGGTCCAAAATGGAATGAATTGTGCTAAGCTCCACATCAGCAAACCAAGACTTAATACCTAACTTAATTGCAGTATCAGTCCTTCCCAGGAATGAAATCTTAACTGGTCAGACTGGATTTCCTGGTCAGCACTAGTAAGGTAATTTGTCTGATAGACCCCTTTCACTTCCTAAAAGTGAACCAACTTGCCTGAAATAAGCCACTCTTTCCCCACTTCTGCCTATAAAAGGCTTCCATTTTGTGCAGCTCCTCAGGCTCCTTTCTCTTTGCCAGATGATATGCTGCCCAATTCATGAGTCATTGAATAAAGCCAATTAGATCTTCAACTTTACTCATTTGAAAATTTTTAATACTCTTCTAAATACTCCTAGATATGTTTGTGCCTTCCTACTTCTTACTAACAAAGAAGCAAAGAAAAAAGATGGAAGAGAAGGAGGGGGAGAGAGACAAGACCAAATTTAGTAATTCTCTTAGCCCCTGTCTGGCCTTTGTCCCTGGGGTGGACTTTATTGAGGAATATATTCTTTTTTTTTCCTGAGAAACTTAAAGTCTAACTGGCATCAGTCACCTGAAAATGGAAGTAGAAAGTCTTTGAAAATTCTGATTCAATAAACCAACAGCCAGTACCCTGAAAGGAGGGAAGAGAAACATTCCCACTGCCAGAGTATTTTGCAGATAATTAAAGCAAAGACTGAATCGCAGCAGGATGATTTTAACATACCTGACACAGGGCTTGACTAGAGCTCTCTCAGTGTCTCTTCCAGTGCAGTTATGCTATTAGCTTTCAGAATATCATATGTGGGGAAAACACTTTTCCTTGAGCTATTCCATTTTTCAATTACTAAAGAGCTTTGAGTTTAAAAGTTCACCAAAAAACCCATCATGTTCCCATCTCGGACATACCCCTTGTCTAATGGGTAGTAACGAGATCACCCTTTTCAGATACTATAGTCCACATTACTTAAACATCAGGCTGCCCTATTTCACACCTAGAATAGGCTATGCAATAAATCTATTTGATCTTTTCTTTATTGTCTGTCTTAGGAATAGATGCAGGATTTTCTTCTTTGCTATAGGAACAGATTTCTTCTTTGCTGTGTAGGAAGTGATTCACCTCTAGGAGGCTAATTTCTTACAGTTGAGTGCAGGATCTTAATAAATAAACCAAAAAGTGAAGTGCTATTTTGAACAGCCCTCACACCAGCAGGAAGAATCAGTGAATGAGGAACCATGGAAGACTGTTCACTTCATACCCATTTACTCCAAAATATTATTTGGATCAGCATTGGATATTTTTTAATAAATTATAAGTGATTCTTCTTTCTGTATTAATTAAGAACGTACACTACTCAAGTGTTTTAACTCCCCCAGTGCCAAGTTTAAGCCCTCCGGATTATTCCTGATGTATTAAGAGTTTTGAAAACATAACAATGGTAAGCAATAACCCAGGGTGCTTAGGAAATCAAGATGTGTGCAGATGCTGGTAAAAAAAAATACAGAAAGATGGCAAATGGAAATTAGAAAGATTGCCAGACATATTGTGAGAACATACTAAAAATTTAAGGCTTTGAATATGCTAGATTTATATCACATCTCACTTTAGAAGAAAGTGTGAAAGGGAGAAGGGTAGGAAAAATATGAAGGATGCAAAGCTTTTAAGATAGAGCAAATACTCAAAACAAGTTACCATGAAACAAATGAAAAATAGTGACCAAAGATAGGGATGGAAAGAGAATAATATTTCTGTAGTGATTTTAAGTAGGTTTCCAGCACAAAAAGGCTTTTTTTTTTTTTTTTTTTTTTTTTTGTCCAAGCCGGTGACATCTGATGAGGTATCTTAGGCATGTGTATTAGAGTTCTCCAGAGAAACAGAGCCAATAGGATAAATAGACAGAGAGGTAGGGACTTACTATGAGGGACTGGCTCACATGATTATGGAGACAGAAGTCCAGTGATCTGACATCTGCAAGCTAGAGACTTAGGAAAGTCGGTGGTGTAGTTCCATTCCAAACCTAAAACACTGAAACTCACGAGCTGTGAAGTCCAATGGCAGGAGAAGATGGATTTCCCAGCCCAAAAGAAAATAAATTTGCCTTTCCTCTATCTTTTATTATATTTAACTCAATAGAAAGGATGAGGCCACCGTGCAATGATAAAGATGATCTCTACTGTCTACCAATTTAAATGCTAATCTCTTTGAGAAACACCCTCACAGATACACCCAATAATGATTTACCACTGGGGTGCCTGGGTGGCTCAGTCCGACTTCCGGCTCAGGTCATGATCTCGCAGTCTGTGAGTTCGAACCCCGGGTTGGGCTCTGTGCTGACAGCTCAGAGCCTGGAGCCTGCTTCTGATTCTGTGTCTCCCTCTCTCTCTGCCCCTCCCCTGCTCATGCTCTGTCTCTCTCTCTCTCTCTCTCTGTCAAAAATAAAAATAAACATTAAAAAAAAGAAAAAAAAGAAATGATTTACCAGTTATCTGGGCACACCTTAGCCCAGTCAAGTTGACACAGAATTAACCATCACAGTATAACTATCAACTTACATCACCGATTTCAGTTTAGTCAGCAATCAAATCATTTTCATGCCAACGTAATCTTCTCTTTCTGTAATACAGCCCTGCTTCTTCGTGTATAGGCTTTTCTCAGTTTGGAGAACTTGTAGCCAACAGCTTCCTCCAAAGGAATTCTGAAAGGATGGCCACTGGAATTTTCAGTCCAGATCCAGTAAACTGGAGGCTTCCCTGACAGGGGAGGGGGCAAGCAACATGTAGTGATATTGAAGTGTCTCATCTTTCCATAAACAGAGAGCCAGGACCCAAAATCTGTCCCTCAGGGCTCCCTAGCAATGATCTCCTGAACAGTCTCGTGGCTAGAAAAGTACTCTCAGTAAATTTTACTTTTATGGGAGAAGAACACCTCAAGAAAGCTAAATGTTTCAGATTTTGCCTAACTTTAGCCCAACATGCAAATGTTCTTCATCGATGGGTTTTTCATAGCAACGAAACATAATTTAAGACTTTCTTGACAAATAACCAATAGAAAGGTTACACGGTGTTTCCTTTGACCTCTTTCCAGGTAAGCCCCTGCCCAAAGGTTCAGTGCTGACTTCTTTAAGTGAAATACATACTTTACTCTTGATAGCCAATGTTCACTTTCATCTAAGCAACTGGATTTTTAGTTTGAGTTATAAAGTGAAAAACAAATACAAGCTAATTTTATGGAACAACCTTTCTGGGAAGTAACAAACCATATCAGAACAATCCCCTTTGTAGACCTCCTATTAAACTATGCTGTGTCACAGACAAAATACTCATAACCGGGAATAGGAAGGTATTGTTTCAAATCTATTATGTACAAATCACCTAATTTTTCAAGGTTAATGAGAGTAATTTACCCATCTTTGGTTACTAAAGGGGCCATATATGATGAACAAAACTTAAGAGTTCATCCATTTTATTTTTGTTGTTGATTCACCTACAGTTGTTTGGCTTTTATGTCCATGTAATTGATTTGTATAATTCTGTCCAAAGCAGATGGGCAACTGCTCATGACCACTTGCAAACCATTTAGATTAATTTTGTACTGATGTTTATTCAAGGCCAAATGGAGAGAACATAAAAGGTGTGATGTTCAACTTAACATAACAATATCATGAAAAATCTATTTGGTCTCAGCAGTAAAATAGATTCTCTCTACCAATCAGTTTCATAAGTGCAAGTGAATTACTTCCGTCTGTGTTCCTGGACTAGCTCCCCAAATTAATTATGGCACAGTTCTCTAGTTCTATAATATACTTCAAACTTTCCAAGAGCATAATAAAAGGTCATTACCAATGCTGCATGATATTAAATTTCACACTGAAGACTTACATTTCTCCTCACACCTTCGAACCAGAAGATAAAAAATTATAATCATCTGTTACAAACAAGTAAATAGATACATGCTTGTTAATCCAGAGAGCCATAGTCTACTTAAGTAATTCACAGACAGTACTGATTCCAATTTTTTTCAATGAATGGATTTTTCCTTACTTTAGTAATGTTGAACCTTGCAACTTTATAGTCCTGCTTTGCATTATAATTAGTACTACTGAAATACCACAATGTCTATTCAGAACCTTTCACTGTGTTGGTTTTTTTTTTTCTGGAAATAAACTATATAAACTTATATAGATATTTTTCTATGACATCTGGATACATTTAAACAAGTTTAAGGGGCGCCTGTGTGGCTCAGTCAGTTGAGTGTCTGACTTTGACTCAGGCCATGATCTCACGGTTTGTGGGTTCGAGCCCCACGTCAGGCTCTGTGCTGACAGCTCAGAGCCTGGAGCCTGCTTTGGATTCTGTGTCTCCCTCTGTCTGCTCCTCCCCTCTTGCACTCTGTCTCTGGCTCTGTCTCAAAAGTAAATAAACATTTAAAAAAATGCTTTGGAAGAACTGGAAGAGTGTTTTAATTTTTCACCTCAAGTGGTAATAACTCAGCCTATGAAAGAGACCAGAGATGTCAAGACACTTAAGATGTGTGCATAAAAAGGCCAAGCTAAGAGACTGGGAGAAAAAGTAAATGACCTCTAATCTTTTGGTAAAGATCATTGTGGCTGAGATCTGTTAGAGATTCACCAATACTATTTTATTTCTCTGGGCATAAGGGAAGACTACACTTTTCAGATTCCTTGCAGTTAGATAGGGACCATGCAAATAAATTCTGGGTAATGGAATGTGGGTAGAAGTGATATAAGCCATGGATGTGATATGAGTCATTTTCTGTGCTGGCATAACCCTCTTCTTACCAGATTGTCTCTGAGGTCAGTTCCTCTGGGGAAACTTAGGTCTACTTTATTTTATTTTTACAATTTTTTTCTTTTATTTATTTATTTATTTATTTATTTATTTTAATATGAAATTTATTGTCAAATTGGTTTCCATACAACACCCAGTGCTCATCCCAAAAGGTGCCCTCCTCAATACCCATCACCCACCCTCCCCTCCCTCCCCCCCCCATCAACCCTCAGTTTGTTCTCAGTTTTTGAGAGTCTCTTATGCGTTGGCTCTCTCCCTCTCTAACCTCTTCTGTTTTGTTTTGTTTTGTTTTCTTCCCCTAACTTAGGTCTACTTTAAAAATCAGATAGAATTTTAGGCTAAAATTTCCCTAACCCAGAAAGCTATGGAATCCTTCAAGAGTTAAAGTTATTTGGGCCAGTCTAATAAAAGCTACGAGCATCAGAATAAACTTGTTTTTTAAAGACCGCATGTCTTGGGGCGCCTGGGTGGCGCAGTCGGTTAAGCAACCGACTTCAGCCAGGTCACGATCTCGCGGTCCGTGAGTTCGAGCCCCGCGTCAGGCTCTGGGCTGATGGCTCAGAGCCTGGAGCCTGTTTCCGATTCTGTGTCTCCCTCTCTCTCTGCCCCTCCCCCATTCATGCTCTGTCTCTCTCTGTCCCCAAAATAAATAAAAAACGTTGAAAAAAAAATTAAAAAAAAAAAAAGACCGCATGTCTTGAAAATTGAAAGTTTTACTTATAATGCATTACTGAGTGTCACGGATTAATATACAATAATGTAAAGAGGTTTTTAAAAACTCTACCAGATGTAATGAAATCTTTGTTTGATGACTGTGCAGACAAGTCAGAATTCTAAATGCTGTTCACCATTGTGAACATCAGTGTTCTGTGAAAGGTACGATCGATTAAGAAGGTAAGGGTGACTTGGCTGACTCTGGAGAAGCCCATGATATTTTCTAGGTTGTATTTTTAAACAAAACCTTGAAAGGCAAGATTTTTTAATGCTTCTTTCTTTCTATGCCACTACCAAGACAAAAACACTCCAGTGATTTTAACTTTCTTGTGTATTTAGCAAATGAATGGGAATTTATTAAACATACATTAATTCAATTTATTCATATCATAAAATCTATATTTATATCCTTCTCACAAACACCTGACACTAGCCTCTTTCTCTAAGTGAAGGGTTATTTAGCTTTATGGAAATATACACAATGCCATGTTTTGTACATATTAATATTTAAAACCTCAATTTAAAAGGCTACAGATTTTACAGTGAAAGATAAGATGTTCAACAACTTACTCTAAGGTGTACTTTAAGTCTTGCATTGAAGTATAAAGATTATTTTCTTTTATTAACTTGAGTATTTACAAATTCAAAACCTTTGAAATGCTTTTCTTCTTGTATTTAATATAGCTTCATCTTTTACTTAGAAAAATAAATTGCAATATTTATCAATTTTCTGAGAAGTTCCAACAACTTTAGCTTATAAAATGCTAAAACCACCGTGTAATGGTAACTCTACAATGAAATCAGATATTTTTGCAATCCTTTTCTCTTAAGTGAATAATTACTGGTTAAAGAATAGTTTCTTCCTAAGAAGGTTTTTGAATGGTATGGTCCATAATGCCACACGGTAACCTCAGAGAGTGAATGAGCTTGTCACTAGGGCATATAATCCTCCAGGCAAAGAAGAAGAAAATGTGTTAGGACATAATTAAATACTTACTTCTGGGGAAAATATAGGAAAAGAAACTTTATCTTTTGTCAAACACACTTTTGTTAACCCAGACTTTGCCAGATTTGCAGCATGTCAAAACTGGTCCTTTCCTTAGCCATTTAAGTACCAAGAATGCACACTCATTGTTCACAACTAGTTTCCGCTTGCTTGTGACAAAACAGCTAGTTGGAGAGTCAGCCTCGGTCAGTGTCTATTTAGGGCAAAATGTCAAAAAAGAATGTCCTGCATTTGGAGCTCAACAATAATGAACATGGCTAAATCTGAAAATTAACAAAAGAAAGTGAACAGCTTTTTAAATTCTGAAGAACATTAGATTCTGGTGTCCTTTTTGTTCTGATTGTTGTGGCTTAACATTCTGAAAAGACCACCTGTTGGGCAGCCATTTTGTGATTGTATTAAATGCAGTGATTGCATAAAAGAACACTTTCCAAAATAACCTGGCATTATTATTCACTTATTTTATAGTAAATCTGCATTCAAAACCTGCATTAAAATATGAGGCTTTTCTCCTAAGTGAAATTTAAACTATAAGTTTGATATAAATGCATACTCAACTGCAAACGCATGATTTTATGGTCAAATGCATTATACTTAAAAATGAGTTCAAGTAAACCTTTGATATGGCAATTAGAGAGTGTGCTGAATGAAGTGAAACAGTCAAAAGTGGTGCAGAGGAGACAGGGAATCCCGGAGGAAATGACACAAAACTGATAGCATATAATTATTAGACTGACACAGAGAGACATAATGTAGATGGAGAAAATGACTGCTGCCTATTAAGAGAATATGATATCCTCAGCAATCCTGAAAGCATATTTTATTGGAACAATACCTCTGAATGCATGAATAAAAGAAAAGCCATGTCCCAAACTCACAGGCTTGCAATTCATTTATGCTAAAAATCCCTCCTAGAATGTGGTGGAAATAAAAACATTATTGTTGAGGTCCAATTGATGAAAATGAAAGTTTATGCTGTAAAGGACAACTAAGAAAATACAGGAAGAGAATACTAAAATGAAATGAAAATGAAAAAAGAAACTGTTCCTAGGACAAAAAAGATAATTTGTTGTAACTTTCCAATAGGTTTTAAAAAAATACATATTTTGACACTAAATACGACACTTGTATCAAAAAAATCATATCAGGTGCATAAACAAATGGTTTGGGGGCATGGCTCTATTTTCAGCTCTGTGAGTACTTTGTAATAGTGTGCTGAAGATCGGTTCTGTATTCCATGAGTTTTTGGGGTACATGAGCCTGCAGAGCAAATGCATTTTCCGAATTTGGTAAATATAGCTTTCAAAATGTTTTTTAAAATATTACATTAAATAGTTTCTAGGATTTCCTAAATATTTCACATTTCAACTTAATTCTGAATTCATTGTTGATTCATACAAAATATATTGCCACCTTAACCAATGCTACAATAAGTTCCTCAACTTATGGAGACTCTTATGTGATCCAAACTCAGAATATTTACTCAAAGTGTAAGTTAAAAAAAGAAATTCCTCTTGGGGTAGATTTAAAGGAAAACTTTTTTTCTGATAAATAATCACACTGGGATTTTATATCTTCTCTGACTTTTATTTTTATTTATGTTAATATTTTTTATTTTATATCATATTATTTAAAGAACATCTTACATCTTCCATACCCACAAGCAAACATAATCCCTAGCTTTTAAGAACGTTATTTTTTTCCTTACACTTCAGAGTCTTGTGTAGAGAAATAAATATCAAAATATAAACTTGTGGAAGAATACAACAAACAGCAAATATTCACAAACAAATAACTCTCCTTCATAAATTTGGGATTTCAGAGATGAGAAATTATAAATGCACACATATGTCATGGCCATGTATGTGTCTGGAAGAAGAGCTTAAGATATTAAAATTATTTGGCAATTTAAAATTTCAGTTCATCTCTTATAAGTTTAGCTTCCTAAAGATCTGTTTTCCTGACATAAGTGACACTCAATGGGATATTCATCACCCTTCCCTAAGAAAAACCATATGAAAAAATGACAGAGGCCATCATGTCATGTTCAAATCATGTCATAATCCAGTGTTATTAGAAGTCAGTATAACTGGAAGTCAGTGGCTTAGCAAGGTTACACAATATTTTGTGAAGCTGTTCTATGCCCAGACTACAATATGCTCTATTTTCCTAAGGAAAATAATATCTTACAAACACCCTCAAAACAAATACAAAAGTATATAATATATAACAAATTAATATAAGAATTCCGTTTCCTAGTAAGACTGAGTCCATGAATCTAGTTAATTAGAATCATGGATAGAAACTTGAGTTTATGTAGAAAAAGAGGTTGGTCTCGGGGAAAAAAAGAGGAGTGTATCTTTACTAGAGTTGCACTATACCTGGAACTTCAAGGGTTAATAAGAAGTAAGGAGGAGGTGAAGGGGAAGGAGAGATGAAAGAAATAAGAAAAACTGAGCAGGTGAAAGAAAAGATTCAATGGGAGGTATTCTTGGTCACAGCTAGGTGTCAGAAACAAAACTAGAAAAATGGGAACTGCTTCAACATTGGAAGGGAGATTTTAAAAATGAATGTATACCACACAGTAAAAGAAAAAGAAAATAAGAAATAATAAAAAGGCTTTCAGGAGTTCCACAGAGCATATCTGTGAAAAAAATCAAGCAAGCAAACAAGAAAAGAAACAGTGAAATTGAAATTTCCTACAAAGGTATCTCATCTAGAAGGCTTCATTGTGCCTTTCCCTTTCACATCAAGAATTTAATTTTGCATCCCCTTTGTCTGTCTAGAGGCACATTTCTAGTTTATTCCATGGATTTCTTTTTCTTTAAAAATTCTCCTTACTGGCTAAAAGAAAGGAATAAAAATCAGATCCTTCCCTAGTTTCTTTTGACCCAAAGATGGGAATGCCTTAGTCATCAACATTTCAATATTTGCTCATTTTCTCTGCTGTACACATAACAGTCACCATTTTCATTATCTTTAAGACACTCTCCTTATCATGCTAATACTAGCAGACTCTATATTATGAATTTACCATTAATCAATAAAGCTCCTTCTGTATATTCATGGGATGGAATAGAATAAGTTGAACTGCTCTTTTCAACCCCAGTGTTGTGGTTCTAATCTGAGGATACATTACATGCCTGGCCTTTTGGGGTCGGTCAAGGCTGCTGTGGGAAGTCCCAACCATCAGGAAGGGTGATTTATTCAGGCTACCTTGAGCCTCTTCTCTAATAAACTCAAATTCCAGATTTGACTCTGGAAGAATCTAAATGCTTCCCTCTTTTGCTGGTTTTGGCCCAGAGCCACATAAGCTTATTAAATTCTGCCCATATTTACAGTTTGGGGTTAATTCTGACCTGAGTTGACCTGCAAGCAGGAAGAACACCTGGCCAGTCCCTAACCTATAGCAATTGGGAGAAGAACTCAGGCCTGGACAACAGAATCAGGTCACCAACTGACTCTCATATTACTTGGGGCAAGGAACTTCAGTTTATCTCCTTATAAATTCAAGGTTATTTCTCACTTTACAAGCATATCACAAGTATACAGACCTATTCTCTCCCACTGACCAACAGTACACAGCATTTGTTGAGGCTCCATGGAATGAACAAACCACTCAGCTGATGATGCCAGACCCCGTATATTGTGCCTCCTGCTTATGCCCATCCCCCACAAGTAACCTCAGGCAGCACTCCTGATCCTGAGCTTCTCTCTGGTGCCCATGGCAACCCCATCTATTAATGCTGAAATGTTACCGCAGGTTTTTTTTTTTCCTAGAACAGTTTTGAAATGAACTGTTGATGCTGCAGTTTTTGCACATCCTTCAACTTATGCAGAATTCACAGCCGGAACTTACTAGCCTGAATCCAATCAAGTTCTCTAAGACACACCATCTAAAAGCTGACTTATGCATTCTTACTGATTAAACCTGCCATTTAACAAAAGCATTTTTGCATTTCAAAATTCATTTTCTTCCTTTCACTATTTTTTCTTAATTGTTATAGTAGAAAACTACTCTTGGGAGCAAACTCTCTTGCACAGCCTTACTTTAGATTTATGCGAACCACACCCATAGTAAATGTGTGTGTATGTGTGTGTCTGTGTGTGTGTCTGTGTGCACGTGCATGCATGCACACATACATGCAATACTTGAAGGAATCAGCACATGTATTCTATATCTAGAAGGTCACATGTATTCTATATCTAGAAAGTTCCACGTAGTTTCTTTTCAATTTACCATTTCTTTGCACTATCATATTAACCAATTGATATTGGTTAAGGACAGAACCTTACTAAACCCCCCCTTTGCATCAAAATATTTAATAAATTGCTTATTTGCAAATTATTATCAGTTTCTGAAAAACATGACACAAACATCAGTTTCTTTAAGGAAATTTGCTAATGTTCAAGTAACATCTGATATACTTGAATATTTGACAACGTTTCCTGCTTTAACTTCTTTCCTCTCCGTAGCACCCTGCTTTAGGGGTACTCTTACTCTCACTGGAAATTATATATTTACTCCATTTATCCATTCTTGCTTCTCTAATACAATTATTATTCTTTTAGTTTTTTTTTTTCCTTTTAGCTTTTAAAAGCCTTGTTTTAAGACTGTATTCATTTAATGTGTCTGTCTTTAATAGTTTAAAAATCCTAAAGCTCCTATATTTGTATGTCACCTGTTAAGGGAGTATCTTTTATAAAACACAACAGAATGCCAAGTTAGTCAGAAAAGCCAAACTCTATCTGCGAATCACCCACCTCTGAAGTTCAGCCCTCCTTGGATGAAGAGCAGTAGCTGTGAGGAAGTTTAGCGCTGCTAACATTGTATACCTGGGTAAAGCAGGAAATAAATGGAAATTCTCTACCTGAATGTGAAGGGCAGGATTGGGGAAAGGGGATGTTTAAAGCTGGAATGCAATGACCCTACGTGAGAATACGAACCAAAAACTCAGGATTAAATCTTGCCCTATAATAAAAGATGGATAAGGCCCTTATCAGAGAGAGGGTCTGCCAAGCACTAGGCCAAGGCATGTTCTTCTGGTGGAGAAAAGGCTGCCTCCTACAGCATTACTGAGGGTACCAGCTGCAAGGTAATTGCGTTCTCCCTGTGCAGACCATACAGAAGCTACCAGAAACAGAGGCAAGACCTGGCAGGCTGCAGCAGTTCTAGGGAGTCGGTTAGTCACTCCAAATGAAGAGGAGCTTTCTGGCTGCTTTTAGGAAGGATTGGCATAGGCAGAAAGAAGTGAAAGCTGACAGGTTTGCTAAGCAAGGGCCAGGTAGTTTCAGTAAGGGATGGTCTTTTTCTGTGAAGTGCTCTGTTAATTATCCATGTGGGCAGAAATTGTTTCTCTTGAGCGATTACTGATACAGATATTCAAACAGTTAATGAAACTCCATCTGTACAGGAGCTTGCAAGGGAGAGTGCAGGGTGAATTCATTAATTTCAGATGTGAGGGGTTTTTTTTCTTTCTTTTTTTAAGCAAGGAGAAAACCCACAATTCGAACAAACATATTCGTAAAGTTCTGAAAAGACCTTGCCGCTGGAAATGGGGAGGAAAAAAAATGCTTTCGAGAAAACCCTACTGTGTTTAAAATGAAAAACAATGGTAAAGGTTTCCATATGTAATTAAAATCTCATTCTGAAGTTACCACTGCCACTGGCTCCCAAAGGACTCAATTAAGAGGAAACTGAGAAGAATATGATATCTTCTTTGAGATGCTTTAAGAAATACTCCTAAGTAGGCAAGAGGGTAGATAGTAGCTTTTCTGTCCAAATGATAAGCAATTGTAGTTCATTCCAGGGTAGAAGAAAAGGCTAAGAAGAGTAGGTTTATAATTATGACAATTACATTTTCAAGTGAGAATATATATCATTAGACCTATGCTAAAATTCAGACTGAAAATGGTATGTTTGGTCAAAGTGTAACCTTTCTTAGCTATGAGAATTACTTCTTTCTTTAAAAATAAATACAACCACCACCCCTTTCACCGGAGAAAGGATAGGCTCTCCCTCTGCACACACTTGACCAATGTCTCCTTTCCCAGACAGAGGCTTTCTTACAAGTGGAGACTAAATGCACAGCCCTGGGGATCATCGAAAACTCTAAGACTTGGGTTTTCCAAGTGCCTGGGACACTATCAAGGTTTAATTTCAAAATACTGAATGAGGCCTCCATTGGTGTATGGAGATGGTAGCAAGAATGGAAAGGACAACTCAGGTCAGAGTCTACATCTCAGTGACATTGACAACCAAGCTGGTCAGCCACAGGTGATTTGATTAAGCACTGTTTCAGGTGTCTGTCTTTCCTAGTGGGTGAAAATTGGGTCTTAGGAATTCAGCAGCTGAAACAACCCACTGCACACCCAAGCACTGACAGACTAGGGCTCCCCTGCCCTGAAGAAAGTAGACCATGTCCATACTCAGGAAAGGCAACAGCACTGAATGCTCTTAGAGCTAATGAGCCAAAGCAGAGGCAGCTGGGATGTAAAAATAATTAAATTATAAATACCAGCAAGCTATTTGTTAGTCTCTACCTGTGAGGACTAGGAAAGCTAAACACCTCAATTTCTGGACTTTCCCTTTGATCACAGAAGCAGACTCTGGGAATGTCTCCATTCCATCTTTTCTTGCAGGCTTTTTTTTTTTTTTTTTTTTTTTTTTTTTTGGTCCTTAATGGAGATCTTGAACTGCAGAGCCGCCGTGTCAGAACTCAGATGGTTAACATTCACTTCTTGCTGTTTTATTGCATATTACTGTGCGCGCCTGAGCAGCGGGAGCAGATTCGGGCAATTACAATCAAGTCAGGGCACACGCCGCGGCGGAGCAACACGAGCATGATGAGGATACTGATGAGGCACTTATCGAAAACCCCACATCATCCACACTCATCAGCCACAACATGTCACCCCAAATGAGGCATCAGCTGCCTTCAAAAGGCTCATTGCACAGTGTTTACCGCTTCCCTCGGACCCACTTTTGATTTTACGGTCAGAGCTGGGTTCAAACAGCAGCTGTCTGGCAAAGACAGGTCTGTGCTTCTAGCAGCTTCCCCCAGAATTCTGGGGCTTTGTCTGGGGAGCTTTGGGGAGCAGGAACTGGCAAGGCGAGGGGACACAAGAAGGCAGAGAAGTGTCCAGTTCTGTTTCTCTCAAAGAGGAATCTCTTTCCCAGAAGGGGCCCTTGATTAATTTCAAGCACTAGCACACAGTGGTGGCATAATGGGGGTGGGGGTAGGGAAGCAAAAGAAGGAGGCTTTCACAGATCCCCTTAAAATAGTAACAGGGTAGGTGGGACCTCTCAGGAAGGCAGTAGTCCTAGAAAGGTCAATCCCTTTGAAAAGGACAGATCCAACCAGGAGAGCTGTTCAAGTGATAATTTTTAATTCTTTCACTATCAACTTATTCTTGGGTGATTGGGGGTGGCATTTATTAGCAATTTAAAGGAAGGCTTTATTTCAAAAACCCTGTTTTTCTGCTATAGAAGGAAGCAGATATACTCCTAGTAATACTCCTTCAAACTATGTTGCTTTGGGTTAATGCAACTTGCAGCTAAACACCTGGGGGAACCTATTTGTTTACTTTGGAGGAAAAAAATATAAAAAAAACCACTGCTATCTATTTTTCAGTCTGTATCATTCCTGGTAGGGAGAGGGCTTCAGACTGATACTTCTTTACACATTTTTTTAATGGCTGGGTTAGTCAATGCCATTTATTATAAAGCTGGATGTTCTTAATTTTGTGAAAACATCCTGCAGTAAACCAGTTTCCAGTTAGATCTAGACTACTTGATCCAAAACCAAGAAAAGCCACACAGACTTTAAATTTTTCACTCTTTTCAGCCGCACCACCCTCTCCAACCAAGCCCTTGTGAGTGCCACCTCAACCATACAAAATAGTCAGAAATAATGGTAGCATGTGATGTCGAGCCTCACGTGAGGCAGGCATGGAATAAAGGTGGGCTTCCTCTCCTCGAACAAATGGTCTGTCTTGGAGATAGTGCCACATGTAGAGCATTGTTCAGCAAGGAGTTAGGGGAGATTAGATAGGTTCAGAGAGAATATGTGGGCATGAGGCAGGCCACCAGGCAGAGCCACAAACCCTGATGAAGGTCCAGGATCCTGGGACTTTGGAACAACCTCAATGTACCTGACAGTCTGAGGTGTTCCTTTCCATACCGGGTACCGGGTCTCATGAACTCTCTTCCTTCAGTTTAAGCATAATCATTCCTAGTTTATTTGCACTACTTTTTTGAAAGTAAACTCCACACCCAATGTGGGGATCAATGTCATGACCCTGAGATCAAAAGTCACATGACAACTCAAGAGTTGCACTGACTGAACCAGCCAGGCACTCCTATTTGTACTATTTTTATATGTGATTCTAAAGTAGTTGGCATTAGGCTTTTTTTAAAGTTCACTTATTTGAGAGAGAGAAAGAGTGTGCATGAATGCGCAAGCTAGTGGGGGAGGAATTGTGAGTGAGAGAGAATCCCAAGCAAGCTCAGCACTGTCAGCACAGAGCCAGATGCAGGTCTTGAACTCATGAAACCATGAGATCATGACCCAAGCCAAAATCAAAAGTCTTGGATGCTTAACCAACTGAGCCACCCAGGCACCCCTAGTGTTAGGCTTTTAATGATATTTTAATGTCTTTACAAAAAGTGTAGAACCAAACTAAATACTTCTGTAGACTTCTAGGTTTGAAGAACTGTGATAATTATGATAAATTAATTTACCTTTTCTGGTAAGTCATTTTATCCACCCTTCAAAGTTAAAGCAGAAATTCCCAGAAATTTCAGGAAAAGGGCTCCTTCACTTTCATTCTGTCTCAGAGCTTGTTCTGGTTTTCTTTTCTTCTAGGTCTCTTTCTCTTCTAAACCTTCTTAAACTCCTTTCATGTCCCTTCCCTGATGATATTCCAGACTGACCCTTTCTGCCCAAATTCTACTACAGTTTCTTGGGACCTTTCCTAAATTTAAGCCCACAGGTTTGTATCAAATGCTTGAATTCAAGGCAAAACACCATGACACAGTCTAGGGTGGTGGCCACATGGCTCAGAGTGGCCCTAGGCTTCGTTAGCTCCAGAGGAACCAAAGCAAGAATGTGCACACATTTCCTTTGTCATCTTAGACACCTCAGTCTTCCCCCAGAAAGAAAGAGGAGACTTGATGACTGAAGAGCCTGTGTTTACTGGATGATGGTAAGCAGCACCAAGTATAAGTGCAGAAGAGAAAATGGGTGGGTACATGGGATAGTGAAGTTTGAAAGGTTGGCTAAAATTAACTCAAGAATCTCGAATTTATCTTAGTCCTTCCAAGTTTTGCCTATGACTGATTTTCACTAAGTCATGTCTTATCAACCTTCCACTTAGTATTTCTTTTTGGAGCTCTTCAAGTAGGTGGCATCTATCGATGACACATAGAGAGAAAATGGGTATTTAATTAGAGTTCAGCAGCAGTTACAGAGAGGATTCATTAAGCAATCAGATGCACTTGCATGGACATTAGCAACCTTCTAACCATCAAGGATGCCTGCCTTGGTTACTGGTTCTAGGGGTTGCAAACATTACTTACAATTCTTTAGCAGATTTTTATATTACTGTGGTTTGTGTGTTTAAAATGTTTACATACTGGATACCTTTGTATGTCTTGCTACTGACAGAAAGAGTGGGGAGGAAGGCAGGAGAAGGACTGCAAATTAAAATGCAGCATGATAAATTCTAGGCAATTATCCAAACCAAATGAAAAGAACTTATTCCTGTAGAGTATTCAGAGAAACTCACTGGTCAGGTGGGTACTGAGTCTCCTAGTTTTCAAACTCTGGTTTGGGAATCTACCGAAAATCCTGCAAGATCCTTGCTGGGAGCTTCAGAGAAGATCCAGGCAAGAAAGAAGCGGTTTGCATGTGTGTATACGCATGAGGCATGCACGTCTGAAGTGTACGTGTGTGTGCGCGTGCGTGTTATCTCTTTGTGGGGTCATCATCTAACGCTCTTTGTGATGCACATTCTAAATTAGGCAAAAGGGATGAATCTTTCAAATGCAGATCATGTTTGCATTAGAAGAGCAATGAGAACACTTGTCAGTTTCAGAACATTTATGTGCTAGAAGTACTGTTAGCAGAAGAGCAGTTTAGATAAATTCAAGACTTTTTTTGCTGATCACAAACATTAAGCTTCACACCTGAAGCCCTCAGCCCCCCGCTGTGCTCTAATCCTGGCACCATTCACCCTTAGAGACTCAGAGTGCTGTGCCTCAGCTCTCAAACCTTTGATTGCCCTTACTTTGAATGCCACCACCTGCAAAAATGCCTTTTTATTCCCTTTGAGCCTCTTGAGAAGGAAGTAAAAATGATAATTCATGACAAACATTAATTAATTGTTTACAAGATGATCTTTTCTTTTTCCAACTTCTGTTCAGCAGACATGTTAAACTGCAAGATTCCACTCGCAAGGCCAGGATTCGTCAAGAGGCCCGCATTGTTGTTTCTCACTGAGGCATAGGACCGACTGCAGGCCATTGTTTCTAAAGCTCAAGTGGGCCTGTCTGGTTCGTGTTGGAAGAATAGGGGTGACATGCGTGAGTTCCCCAGTATAAAAGAACTACCAGTTCTAGGAAAGAACGGGAGTTTAGCCACTAATGCAGAGTAAATAAACATTTTTCACCACCTCTTGCTCCATGTGATTTTTTTTAAAGGTCAAGAGCTGCCATTACAGTATTTTAAAAGCTTCAAATTATGTTTAAAGAATGTATCACTAAACTCACAGAAACCTTATCAGAATTGAGGAACCTACTGTGATTGGTCCTTGAGTTTATCATCACTGGGAGGTGGATTGTAAAAGGAATGCAGATGACCCATTGTTTCTGATACCCTGCAATTTGCTCAAAGCGGATGTTGCCCAACCTCTTCCAAATTTTCTTCAAAGTATGGAGAGTGTTGAGACACTTCAATTTCAAAATTTCATACGGTCCACACTGCAGGTCACACATTCTGACAGACAAGAATAAAGTTCAGGGACCTTTCCTGACAAACATGTTCAAAATGCAGAGAATGGGTCCTGTTCCTGGGAAACCTCCAAATGTGTGTAAAAGAAAGAGAGAGAAGTAAAACACAGAGGGAGATTTCTTTTTTAAATTAAAGAATAAAAAGCTTACTTCAAGGAAGTGTAGAGTAACAGCAGAAAGACTTCCTCAGCAACTGAGGTTTTCAGATTTCAAATTAGGAGCCCTTAGATCACAGCTGCTAGGCTAAAAATCAATTCTGTATTTTCTGAGTTAATACTAAGGATTGCACTTAACAGACATGGAGACTAATAAGGTATGCAGAAGGAGTAAAAGCAGCACACACACACACACAAATTCAGGCCTTAGTTTTGGCCATGATCCAGCACAATGATGTTTCAACCAGATTTGAAAAAAAAAAATCAATAACATCTGTGGTATAATGGTTAATTAAAGCAGCTCTTCAGCAGAGCTCAGGAGGAGAGGCTCGGCCTGAAATTCAGACAGCTGAAGCTTGATTATCAGGAAAGAATGCTTTTTTAGCTACGAGTGGATAGGCCAAAAGCTGCAATGTGCCAAAATGGGGAAAAAAATTGCTTTTATTTTAACTTTCTTTAAGTAATCAATACATGCTTTTCACCTGTATTAGGACACTGCTCAACTCCAAAGCCTGTTACTCCATTTCAGCAAAAATTCTAGCTACTGTCTTTTGAAACTTAGGTTTGAAAAGGAGCTCCCATCCCCTGCAAAGCAAAGAAACAAAGATGCAGGTGTAGGTGTATGTCCGTAAGACCAGTGAAAGCTCAGGCTCCAGGATGGTCTAAAGGCTTTAATCAATAAGTTATGAGCAAAGTTGGCCTGACCTTGGAGTAGACAAGAGGCCAAAGCCAACGTACTAAGGCAGCATAATAAAACCACTAAAAATTCTCAAGGAAAACTGTGAAGGGCAGGGTCAAATTTCCTCCTTCTTCCTATTGTTCTGAGTACTGTGCTAGGGATGTTTTCTTTACCTTTTTAAGGACAAAGGTCAAAGAATCAACACTGATGTCTCCTGACTACAGATGGCAAGGTCAGTAGGTGACTTCTCTAAAGAAAAGACTATTGCTCACACCCCATCTGTCTACTGGCACCTTGCTTTGGCTTATATCTCAAATAGAAGTGTCTATGAGGACTACAAATTTCAAACTCCCTCTAGTCAATTGCACTCTGAAAAGGGGCAGAGTGAGTGTTCAGGAGCTTCATGGCAGAGTGACACTGGAGTGGAATCTTAGAGGATGAGGAAAAGTTTCCAGCAAGGGAGAGAAAAAGTCAGAGAAGGCATTCAGAATTTATGTATACTTGTGAAAACTATAAAAACTGTTCAGAAGAACATGTAAAAAAGAAGCAATAAAAATGTTTTATAAAATCTTCATAATTAATCTTTGTATTTTATATCAGTTCTCCTTATTTTAAGAACTGTCAGATCAGATTCCAATGCCTTCCTTTATAACTATCACAATCAACTAGTTCTTTCCTTCTTCCTTTTGGCCACCCTCTCTCACTGGAGGTTGAAAATTTATGGGTGTCTTCTCTAAATTAAATGCATTCAACACCTTTGGCTTTTAATCAGGGGTCCAGAATTTATTTATTTGCCAGAATTAGTCACATACGTAGCAACATGGAAGGCTGGGAGATTAGACTTTATTCTAGAGTCACTTGTTCAGCCAAAAAGTCATGTTAAAGTAATTATATTAGACCCAGGATGTAGTTGCTCATGCTAAGCTTGATGTTAGCAAACCAGCACTTCACTCAGTTTCAATGCTTGGCTCTCCCAAAAAAGAAAGGCTTAGGTCAACCAATTAGTGCCTGCCTCTCAGCACAAAACAATGTTATGAAAATATTTTTACGTTTTTCTAAAGACTTTATAAATCATGAATTGATTGTAGAATTTTTTTCATTTGGAAAAAAATGCTAAAATATGTATGATTCAGAAATTTTTTATAGGAAAAATACACAAATGAAGATCAAATACACTAAGGGATATGAAAAATGCTTTGAAGATGGTACTAAGTATTATGTAAATTAAGATTTTCATTGGTATTTCCAAAGAAAGTAAAGGGGGTACCTTCTATTTTTGTAGTTGGGGAAGAAACACACACACACACAAAACCACTGGAGAAAATTTTAATGTAGATTGGCATGATATAAAAGTTTATATTGTGTTGAGAGACAGCTCATAAATGCTGAGGAAGCATTTTAGTTGAGAAACGAAGTAATATATATGATGGAGTACAACTCATTCATTCGACAATGATTATCTGTACGAAATGATGGGAAAACAGTAAGAAGGAATATTAAGCTAGAATGAATTGAACAATACAGCAAATGTGATACTGCTATGACATAAAATCTTGCTGCTTGAATATTCAAATCCTACAGGTCAGTTAAACTCTATCACTAAATTCAGTTTCTAAGTGAAACTCATTTAATTTTTATTTTCTGGATTCATTACACTTGGGAGAATACTAAAATGACTCATAACCATTTAGCTAGTAATATCATCAGCTACCTATTACAGAGAATTTCAACCTTGTATCGGGGTTTTTAGTGTGGTTGTTTTTGTTTCTGTTTTTGAGTAGCTATTGTGCACTAAATACAACATTGGAAGAACTAATATTAATGCCTAGAACTTTTCATCTTAAGCCTTTTATGCATATCAACAAATTAATTTAAATAGCATTAGCAAGGCAGGTACTATATAAAGTAATGCCCATTTTACAGATAGGAGAATAGAGCAAAACTGCTTAACACAAGGCAATATTTACACCAGAGAAAAAGGTGGAGGTCAGCAAATCGGGCTGCAGGGTGGTAGAAGATCCCATCTAAGTGAATCATGGCCAAAAAAAAAGGCCACTACTTTGAATGAAGGATGATATCCAAAACACTCTCCTCCCCACACTCCTTTAAATAAAGAAAGACAACATTTTCTACAGACAAGAAAAAAGACCGGCCTCAGGATTTCCACACTTCAGAGTAAATACCCAAATTAAACAGAGTGAGAAGGGACAGTAGGCTATGGTCCCAAGTAGATTTCTTTTTTGTTTTTTTTAAATGTTTATTTATTTTTGAGAGAGACAGAGTATGAGTGGGGGAGGGGCAGAGAAAGGGGGAGACACAGAATCCAAAGCAAGCTCCCAGCTGTCAGCAGAGAGACTGACATGGGGCTCAAACCCACAAACCAGAAGACCACGACCTGAGCCAAAGTCAGACGCTTAACCGACTGAGCCTCCCAGGCGCCCCTGATCCAAGTTGATTTTATTTAATGAGAAACAAATTGTCTTTCATGTGTGAAGCTGACAGAAAGAGTCGTAGATGGGGGCACCTGGGTGGCTCAGTTGGTTAAGCATCCAACTTTGGCTTAGGTCATGATTTCATGGCTCGTGAGTTTGAGCCCCATGTCAGGCTCTATCAAAAGTATAATATGGTGCTACTCTAGTAGTGACAGATCCTAAATTACATGAGCATGCAATATGCATTATATGCCTAGAATCATCTTTATCAATGAAAAATTCCAATATGAACTCCACCACTGATTTCTATTATCACACAATTAAAAATATTTTTTAAAAACCCATACAATTATAAAATTCTAATTTAAAAAAGTCTATTGAGGGGGTGCCTGGGTGGCTCAGTCGGTTGAGCGTCCTACTTTGGCTCAGGTCATGATCTCAAGGTTTGTGAGTTCGAGCCTGCATCAGGCTCTGTGCTGACGGCTCAGAGCCTAGAGCCTGCTTCGGATTCTGTGCCTCCCTCTCTCTGCCCCTCCCCTGCTTGTGCTCTGTCTCTGTCTCTCTCTCTCAAAAATAAATAAACATTAAAAGAAGGAGAGGAGAGGAGAGGAGAGGAGAGGAGAGGAGAGGAGAGGAGAGGAGAGGAGAGGAGAGGAGAGGAGAGGAGAGGAGAGGAGAGGAGAGGAGAGGAGAAGAGAAGAGAAGAGAAGAGAAGAGAAGAGAAGAGAAGAGAAGGAAAAGAAAAAAGAAAAGTCTATTAAGGAACCTAGCCAGACATGATACCTAAACATGGGAGACATTAGTCTGGTTCACAGGTGCCAGGGGCCACTGGAGGAGCAATGGTTGGAGTCCTTAGAGGCACAGTTTGTAATTCTCCTTATAAATGAGAATTTCATGGGAGGGGTTTAGGCTGAGCCCCCAAGCACTGCATCCATGCTTCTGAGCTCTGCCCTGAAGAGCTTAGAGTTTCTAGCCAAGGTTGATGTATCCAGTAAGCACAGTAGGCACAGTATTGGGCCCACAATATTTTTAAGGATCCACAAAAATGTTACTTTTTAATTTATTTTAAATCAAAGTGAATAAAGTAATAATAATGAACCCAGACTAATTTATATTCATACTTACACTAATGCAGTCATAACATTTTAAATTTTTATTATTTTTTTATAGAGGAAAGCACCCACAAAGATGAAGGCATATAAGGCCCATGACATATAAGTCCTAACATGGCCCTACCCCTAGAACTGGAGAAACAAGCCCTACACATCCAGGTGAACGCTACAGCCCCTCGGATGCAGCCTGGTTCCCAGCCTCAGCAATTCTTTTCCATTTAACCAGAGTCCCTGAGTTGAAAGCTACAGTTTCTGTCCTATTCCTACTTCAACTATTTTTTAAAAGATCTTTAAGTAGTCTCTAACAATGTGGGGTTCAAACTCACAACCCTGAGATTGAGAGTTACATGCTCTCCTGACTGAGCCAGGCTGGTGCCATTGTCTTTTTCCTATTTCAAAGATCAATCCATCTTCCAGCCACAGGGAGGGCTTGGCCCTGAGAGAGAGGATTCTAATGAGGAGGAACCTAAGGATACTGAAAATTCAACCCTCAACTACCCTGCAAAGTATTTTAATGTTCCAACTGAATGCCAAATTCTTTCAAGAGGAGGTTGTACCACTATATAATACTGGTACTGAGGGCAGGTATTAATTGGGTCTTGGGGCTCATTATAACTTCATATACTATATACTTGATAAATATTAGTTGGCTGGGTGTCTGGCTGAATGGATGGATAGATGGATAGATGGATGAAAAGATGGATGGATGGATGGACAGATGGAATGCTGAGGATCAGAAGCTACATTCAGATGCCTTAACTCTAAAAGACTTAAGGCAGGGGTGAGAAGAATTTTTGAGTCATGTAGAAAATACTTATTTTAGGTTCTATGGGCCATTCTTTGCTATAACTACTCAACTCCACTGTTGTAGCATAAAAGTAACCATAGATAATATGTAAAGGAAAGGATGTGGTTGTGTTCTAATGAATCTTTATGGTCAGTGAAATTTGAATTTCAGTAATTTTCACGTGTCATGGAACATTATCATTCTTTTGGTGTTTTTCAACCATCTACAAATGGAAGAAACATTCTTAGCTAACAGGCTACACAAAAATGGGTGGGCCAGAGTTTGTCACAGGCTGTAGTTTGCAGCTCTTTAACCTGACCTAGAGTGGGACTGACCCATGAAAGACCTGTTCCAAAGGAAAAGGCCACAGTTGCTACTGAGGAAACAGTCATTGGAGGGGTCCTGCCCACCAATCTAATTGGGCTTTGGCATGTTATCCAAACCCCCACAACTGCCTAGGTCACTGATTCAAGCTTGGAACTCTCTTCATTACTACAATTAAAACTTGCATTGTCCATCATTCTACAGTGATTCCTGCCCTTTTCACAAAGCTTCTAACCTTTATTATTCCAAGAATCATGGGGCGCCTGGGTGGCGCAGTCGGTTAAGCGTCCGACTTCAGCCAGGTCACGATCTCGCGGTCCGTGAGTTCGAGCCCCACATCAGGCTCTGGGCTGATGGCTCAGAGCCTGGAGCCTGTTTCCGATTCTGTGTCTCCCTCTCTCTCTGCCCCTCCCCCGTTCATGCTCTGTCTCTCTCTGTCCCAAAAATAAATAAAAATGTGGAAAGAAAAAAAAAATTTTTAAAGAATCCTGATCCAACCAGGCCAAACAGATTTGATGTTCTGCCACCATTCCAAACTCAACATGTTTAAAATGAAACCCATTACTTTTTATTCAATATGAGCTTCCCATATTTTCTAAGCCACCAGGCCAAGCCCTTTGACATCTCTGAATCTTTCTTTTTCATTCTCAAGACACAGGTTTCCCTCCAAGCTACAAATTTGACTACCCTTACCCCAGGACTAAGACAGGGCCTGTCAGAAAGAGAACAGTCTTGGGTTCTAGGCCCAACTCTTCCATGAATTGGCCAGATGACCTCTGAGGTCTCTCTGAGTTCAGGATCACTTTAAAAATGTTTTAGGAATTCAGAGAAGAATTGTATCCTTGTGAACTAAGAGTGTTTAGGAAACACAATATGCACATGCACAGACCTTGAAGAAATGGTATCCATTGAATGGCATGCGTCTACAGAATAGTCAGCCTTCTAATTATCTGATTTATTGCTCCTACTTTTTCTTCAGTGCCTTTTGCCAATACCTAGTCTCCCCATGTTAGATCTTTATGTTATGTGTGGATTCTAAGCAGGAGGTCACTTTAAAAATGAAGCCATGCCTTTTAGCACCAGTTATTTACTAGAGTTTAAGAATTTCTCCTTTTCATTGAAAAAGGAACGTACAGTTCTCTTGATATTACAGACTAAAGGAAAATGGGCTGACAGCAAAAAGAGGTAATTTAGCCAGAATTCCTGTGCTCTGTACTTGAGCTATAAACAGGGTCTTCATAAGGGCCTTGTGCACTTTTAAACTTTAATAACTCGGGTTGTGCGTGTTAGAGAAACAATCCGTAAACGGTACTCAAAAGTAAATGTATTAAAGTTTAGGACAACTACATTACACAATTGCACACAATATGTACTCATTTCAGATCCTGTGACAAATGAAATATGGCCAGCAGAATTGAAGTTCATGACAGCTCTAAGAAGAAAATTGAATTTGCCTTTAAATTCCATTTACAGTTTACTATCATGTCTACCTCGTATGCTTTTGAAGTTAAACGTTTAATAATGGCACAGAGACTTTATAAAGATCCTGTACTTGAATTCAGTGATAAGTATAGTTTGAGAGAACATCACCCCATCTCTTAGCAAAGATAGTATACCTGCTTACTTTGGCTGCTTTTAAAACAGCTTCAGAAACAGAAAGTATAGTATGTCACCACAGTTAGTACAACTCAGTAAATAACAATAAAACCGAATATCTGAAACCAGAGCCTAGTTCCAAGCTTTGCCAATAGAGTGGCTGATTCAGGAAAATCAGTTCTCTCTGTCCTTCAGGTTTTTTCATCCCATGCTAAAAACAGAGCAACATGGGCCACTAATTCTTTGTCACATGACTTTTCTGAGACCGTGTCTGTGCATGTGTGTACAAGGAAAGGAGTTAGCCTCTACATTTTCCTAGTTAAAAGTCTATTCCAATGTATTTGAATCTGAGGACAAAACACTATTTTCTCCTTATTCCCCAAACTGGAGGTTGTAAATCTACCCAAAAAATCTGGGTGTGTGCCTTTGAGAGGGAGAACAAGAATGAGGTTCTCTTAAAGTCCTTGCTGAATACACAGAACCGAGAGCTGGGGCAGAGTTACACAATTTGCAGATTGCTTTGGCTGGTGTCCGTGTGCTTTTTGCAAAGTGATTCATTTCCTTTATTTAATCAAGATAGAGAAAAATTGGGCACACACGAATTTAATGTGGTTTTTGATTGGAATAGTCTATCAGATAAGTAGGTAAGATTTCATGATAGAGACGGAGAGCATTTTAACATTTAAGACCAAGGGAAGTTGGAGAAAATGGTGTAATCCAAAGGTGTCCATATTCCCAGCTTCCCCTTTGGCAAACTTTTCTCCTCCTCATTGCTTTTCTGCTTTCCTGGAGGGGCACAAGTATTGTTCTGCTCCATCACAACTTTCTTCCTAAGGGAATCTGATAAACATCTTCACACTGAGTTGCAAGCTGCTATTAACTCCTCTAGGGGTATTATTGTATTTTAACAGAAGCCAAGTTCAAAAAGTAAACCTCTGATTGAATGATTTCAGGCAACCCTGGAGTTGGAGAAATGAATGCTAAGAGGCAGGCAGTCTTGCTAGAGTCCTGAAATTCTTCTTCCCTAGTCAACTCTGCCCTCAGCACTTAGTTAGGCTTTACTTAAAGTCGGCCATGCATTGTATGCAGAGTTTTGGAGATAGTATGAGGAATGTAGATTTTTGGGTGACCTGATGGGCTTCAGTATTCGAAAAAATGGGGATGACATTGCTCCTCTGGAGTTTTTTCTTCAAAGTACTTAGATAAGGCTAAGGCAACCTGGAAAGTTGGAGAAGCAGCTAATACACCAGTGCTGTTGACTGAAGAACAGGCAGTGGCCTTGGCAACATGAGGGACCCTCGGCTCAGTAAAGAGGATTTACTCCACTTACCAGAACTTAGGCAAACAAAGAAGTACTCTGTTCTGGATTGTGTTTTTTTGCAACTTTGAAGGCATGAATTCGAAAAAGTCATCTATGCTGTTCTTGGCTTTAAAAGATTTTGTTGAAGGTTCTCCAAGCTTTGGAGTAGAATCTCTTTTCAAAGTAAAGGTTTGGGACTCTGAAATATGTTGTTGCCTCCATCCCACTCTGGTTTTTCATTAGAAGCTTTCCAAAAATGTTATACAATTTATTGTATTGTTATTTGATTTGTGGTAATGCATTTGCACACTCACTCCAAACTCTCTTCCTTGGCCTATCTTAGATGCAATTGCTCTCTCTTTATGAATAGGGCAGACAGCCAGAATGTCTCTGAGAAAAAAGTCGCAGTTTAAATGGAGCATCAATCAAAAATACAAAAGCCAAAGCTCTTTCTTCAAGTTCTCTGCTGTTGTTTGGGAAACAGCAAACACCTAATGTATCATCTTGGATGCATGTGATCTTGCCCTCATAGGAAAAAGCTTTTAGAATGTTCAGGGCAGCATTTATAGCATTCAGACATTCTAAAAACTTTAATTCAAGGTGTGAATTAGTACTCTTTTGGTTTGTTTCTTATATCTGCTGGCAAACCTAAAGGATTTTATAGGTTCGACCAGGAAATCATTTGAGCAATGCTTGGAAAAATTTGTTCTCATCTATGCTCCACCAATAGCACTGTCATATCTTCTAGTCCTGGTCTTTCTACCTCATCCATGTTGGAACTTCAGTTTCCATGTTGGAAGGAAGGAAGGAAGGAAGGAAGGAAGGAAGGAAGGAAGGAAGGTAGAAGAAAGAAAGAAAGAAAGAAAGAAAGAAAGAAAGAAAGAGGGAAGGAGGGAGGGAGGGAGGGAGGAAGGAAGGAAGGAAGGAAGGAAGGAAGGAAGGAAGGAAGAAAGAAAGTAAGTGCATCGATGTGCATCAATGAAGATAAATCCCTAATCAACAGAAAAAGCCCCTACACACCAAAACACATGCCTGCATGAGACTCTCACAAAAAGCAGGAGTGAAGGCAGTGCACTTCTGCTCAGCTTTTCCTTTACCCCTGGGTTCCTTGTGGGGCATTTGGCTAACACTGACATTCCTTCCAGACAGAGTGCTAAAGGGGCTGAGGACGAAACCAAATTTGTATTATACTACTAAGCCAGAAAAGCATACTTGAACAAACTTTGTGCATCTCTTTAAGAAAATGTTTACAAATACCAGGCTTTCTTAGTTCCTGAGCCAAATGCAGTACCAACAAGAACCATTCCATGAGAGAAGGCAACAGAGTCAGTGCTCAGGTGTCCCCAAACGACCTTGCTTCCTTCAGCATTGAAAATCACATTTTCCCCCTAACGTGTCTCAGAGTTGTCACAGACTTAGATGAGATGCTAGGTGAACGTTACACTGAAGTGCTCTGCTCACCCTAGGCCACTCTGCAATATGAGGCGTTGTTACGACTCAACCATACCTACAACACAGCTAAGAGGTTAAAATAACTCTGATTTGGTGCCTAGGATGACTTTCTAGTTATATATATTGAGTAAGGTTGGAGGTATGCTGCTACAGGAAGTTTTGGACTAGCGTTTTTATTTCTATGAAGTAATACTGAGTTTGGAATAGATTAGGAAAGCTTAAAAGTTCTTTTCATTTCTTTAGCACTTTATTTCACATATAGGTCTCAGAATTTGAGGCTACCTTAAAATCTCCCATACCTTGCTAAACCCTCTCTAAAATATTTCTACTTGTGCTCTGCCAGCTTGAACAGTAGTCCTTGGGGAATGGGAAATCTTCCTACCATCTCCCAGGGCCATTCCATCTGTATACAGTTCTGACTGTCTGAAAGTGTACCTCTTGGCTCTAAATTAAATCTGCCTCTTTGAAACTGTTTTTAAGAGTGTTAGGTGAAAAAATATTTTTTCTGATAATAATAGTCATTCACACTTACTGTAGAAAGTTCAGAAAATGTAAAGAAAATATTAAAAAAATTAAAATGATCCATTATTACATCCCAAGATAACCACTTTGCTTTTATTTATTTTAGTGCTGTTTTTCACACTCTGTCTAAACTACATCATATTATATATACAACACTCTACTTTAAAAAAAATTGGTAAGGTATTTGAATTTGTCTGAACACATAATTTTTTCCAATGTATTATTATAAAAATTTTCAAACCTATAGAAAAGTTGAAAGAATTTTGTGGTGAATGGCCACATACCCACCAGTGAGATTCTACCATTAACACTTCACTCTGTTTGCTTTATCACGTATCATGTATTCATCTCATTAACCCATCTTATCTTTTTGATGCATTTTCACATAGTCTTGCTTATTGCAGTGAATGTCAACTCTATATTCTTTGAGTTACTCAGGCCAAAAATCTGAAGTTGTCCTTGACTCCTTTCTTTCTCTTGCATCATATTCAATCTGTTGGCAATCATGTTGGCTCTATCTTCAGGATTTATTCAGAATCCTGTCACTCTTCACTACCTCCATTGCACTTCCCTGGTCCAAGCCACTAGTATTTTTTGACTTGACTATTTCAAAAGTCTTCTAACTGATCTCCCTGCCTCTACCCTTGTTTTCTCCCTCCAAAGTCTTTTCTCACTAAAACTGCCAGAGTGATCCTTTAAAAACCACAGTAAGTCACTCCTCTGTCCCAAACCCTTCAATGGTTTTTCATCCTTCTCAGTAAAAGCCGAAATTCTTTGAATGGTCTACAAGGCCTAAGTGGTCTAGTCGTTCATTACACCACTAACTTCATTTCCCAAATCCCCCCTCTTCACACTCTGCTCCAGTCACACCTGCCTCCTGCTAATTCTGGGACACACTAGGCATGCTTGAACTTGGTTCCTCTGCCTAGAATTCTTGCACCAGATATCATCATGGCTATTTCAGGTTTTAGGTTAATATCACCTTATCAGTGACATTTCCCTGGCCATCTTTTTAAAAAGTGACCTCCCTCTTCCCTTTCCAGGCTATCTCCCTTCTTTGTCTTTGTTGTTCTTGTCACCATCTAAAATACCACAGTTTTGCTCACATGTTTATTCTTTGTCTCCCCAGTCTAAAATGTGAGCTCCCAGAGAGCAAGGATATCTATTTTGTTTACTGCTTTAACTATACTGTATAGAACAGTGTTGCTGTTTACTGCTTTAACTATACTGCATATAGTAGGCACTTAATAAGTATCTGTTTTAAAACTGGATTTAACACATGTCTGAAGGAAATTTGTATTTTAGAAAATAAAACATCTAATCCAACCCTAACCCATGCCAGTCAGCCGTCTTCTCTCTTCAGCTTGCCAGGCAACATAATTTTATCAGCACATGCAGGTTAGTCCTTGATTTCAGCTAAGAGGAGATACTCAGTCTCCGTATTGCCTTGTCTCTGTGACAAGGACGCGTTTAGATAGCTTTAAGATAGTACTATTTATTTTATATATATCTACACACATCATCTTCCTTTCAGTTCACTAGCACTAATTTCCTACCTTTCAAATAACACTTTAAGAAAGTCATCTTTCAGAAAACTTTGAAAACCAAAGACAACAGGAGAAAAAAATAAGAATCACTGTTTCCCTATGCAAGTACAACCATTAGTATTTTATATTTCCTTATAGTCTTTTGTTTAGTCAAAAAATTTATATTGTTCACATAATCAGAACTATACTGATTCTTACATTTTTCATTTGAATATATCACAAGTGAATAAAGTTTTCAAGTACCCTAAGTAGCTACAATGATTTTGGGAGACTTAAGTGCTGAATTGGTAAACATTCAGCTAACCATTCTTTTGGAGGAAATCTGGATTGAACAAATTGCTTTCCCAGAGTCAGTCTCTCTAGGACAGCTGCTTAAACCAAAGAGGCTAATAATTACATTGAAACCTGTACTGGATGGTCTTGTAAAAGAGTATCTGGTTTGCCATTAAAAATTATAATTGCATTAACCTAATGCTTCCGGGACTTGAAGCACTAAGGCTGACCTTTTCGCATTCCTTACTCATATCTACCTGTAACTGTGACTGTACAGGGAGGGGGCCTACCTCTTGGAGGTGAGTTAAGAGGGGACTCTCCAGCTGTCATGAGTGGAATTACCACTTTAATTTAATTACAGGTATTCTTCAATGGGCCGGATGTTTTTAAAGTGATTTTGTCTGTCATTTCTCCTGAAAGTTTGTGATCAGTTTGGTTAGTCCTTAGAATATTAATAGTCTCTTTCTTGATTCTAATTAAGTTACTAGTACCTAAGAAAAATAGCCATTAAGAGCTATGGAAATGTAACTGCTCCACCAACTGGTCAGCTATAACATTTTATTACAGCAATAGAAATGAAAACATTACTGTTTACCTATAGGAGAATTTATTAAAAATTAATTACATGTAAAAATAGGAACAGGCTTTTGAGAAAAGGTTAATCTTTGAAACCCATAATTGTGAAGTCAATTGCTTTTTTTCCTCCATGCTGAATATAGTTTTTTAAAGTGTATATTTATTTTTGAGAGAGAGAAAAAGCAGGAGGGAAGAGGCAGAGAGAGAGAATGGATCCCAAGTGGGCTCTGTGCTGCTAGCGTAGAGCCCAATGCGAGGCTCGATCTCACAAACTGGGAGATCATGACCTGAGTTGAAATCAAGAGTCAGACAACTTAACTGACTGAGCCAATCAGGTGCCCCATGCTAAATATACTTTTTAAAACTTATTTTCCTTTCTAAGTTATATTCCAAATTCCAATATGTTTATTAAATTCATGTCCTTGTTCCTTGTGTGAGCTAATGACTGAAGAAGACTGAAGATGGTACATTTCCCAACAGTATTCAATATTAAAAGGTAACCCTTAGTTAACCTCAAAGCATACCAATTTAGTTAATCTAAAAAACAAATCAAAACATCACCTGTTTAGATATATGTACTCTTCACAGATATTGCTCATGGCAATTTAAAACAAAGAATTATTTCTGACAACTGGTTGTTTTAATCTTTTAATTTATTTTTACCAACCCATTAAGTCATTAAACTCTCTTGTGTGAAAAGAAAATAGTCCATTATGTTTTTGCTTCTTGGAGCTTTTCCCAAGACAGACTGCTTTTAGCACTGTGACAATCCTCCATAAGGAATAAGCTGCTCAGATATAGCTGGACAGGAGGTGGGAAACTCCTTTGCCACCAGCCTCCTGTGTGGATCTGGGAGCCCTTCTGGGCCTGAGTTTCCTTATCTATAACCTGAAGCCCTCCTATAGACCACCCTACTTCTAGCATTAAATACTCCATGACTTTATCTTGTGCATGAGTTACAATTACACTTATGAATAAAAAGGCATTCAATTCTTCATAAAATGTGGAACTTTAGAGCCATGTGTTAGGTATTGACTATAAAAGAATTTCTGTCAAATAGCACATGAGGGATATGAGGAATGGCTAGATTTATGTGTGTATGTATGGTGGGATACACATACACACATTTACATACAGCATCCTTCTTACCCAATTCACCTCATACGATGTGAACAGTGGACTGTAGTATCACTTTTTTCACTCCAAGTTCTGTGAAAGCATGTCTTTAAATGTTCAAGGCCTACCAACTAAAAGGGACTTCAGAAAATCACCTGTCTCCAGGCCTCTAGAAAGCATGGTGGTTAAACCACCTCATAAAGATTTGTGTTATCAAGTGACCATTCATTTATTCATTCATTATATATTTACTGAGCACTTAGCGTCTGCCAGCTTCTGTGCAGGGAACAATATCCTTAGAAAAAAAAGAGGGAGAGAGGGGCACCTGGGTGGTACAGTCGGTTAAACGTCTAACTCTTGATCTTGGTTCAGGTCATGATTTCATAGTCTGTGAGTTTGAACCCTGTGTTGGTTTCTGCTCTGATGGTGTGGAGCCTGCTTGAGATTCTGTCTCTCCTCTCTGTCCTTCCCCTACTTGTGCATATGCTCTCTCTCTCTCTCACAAAATAAATAAATAAACTCAAACAAAATTCTTTTGAAAAGAGGGAAAGAATGAAGAAGAGATTACTCAGGAAATGGTGACAGAATTAAGGCAAATTGTTTGGGAGTTTATCCACTAAAATTCTGGTGTTTTAAAATGACTGACTTTAGGGGCACCTGGGTGGCTCAGTCAGTTGAGTGTCCAACTCTTGATTTTAGCTCAGGTCATGAACCCGGAGTTGTGGAATGGAGCCCTTGTGTTGGGCTCTGCACTGAGCATGGAGCCTGCTTATTCTCTCTCTCTCTCTCTCTCTCTCTCTCTCTCTCCTTCTATCCCTCTCTCCCACTCATTCTCTCTCTTTCTTTAAAATAAAAATAAATAAAATAAAATAAAATAAAATGACTGACTTTAAATGCTCATCCTGCAAAAAAAAAAAAGCATGAGAATGCCTTTTGCAAATTTTTGGTTACAAGAGGGTGTGGTGGTAAATAGGAGGTCATGATGGTGTTTCAAGGTATCAAGGACATCATATTTGTCTAGAAAATAGAAGCTGATAAGATGTCACTTAAACATGAGGCACTAAATAAACTGCTATGTCTCAGGAATCAGATGGGAAGCAGTCACTAAAGGAGAAGAATAAATCTGGATAAACCAAAAGTCAGAATAAATGTAAGTGCACTAGCACACAGCAATTAGAGTCTGAAAAATGTTATTTCACAACAATGGAGTGTCTTAGACAGCAAGGGAGAATTCACGAAGGCTCAAGGCCCCTGATTTCCTCCTATTCTTTTGTTACCTGACTTAGTACCCACCAACACGAATTCCGCCTCCCCCCAACCACACTATCCCTCACACCCTCTCGTATTTTCAATGTGCTGGCCGTGACTCATCCCACACCTCATCTTGCTCTCAAGCCTCCCGGCACAATACACTCTCGCCACTACTTCAGGGTTCAGTTTAGCACACAAGATTCAGGCTGCTTCCATTTCCCACATTTATTTTTCACCACCTGAGGACCATCGCCTGCCTGCTCTTCTGAGGCAGCTGGATCTGGGTGAATACCAGGGTCTGGGGTGAATGATTGCTTTTTCATTCTTGATAAATTTGGGGGCATTTCTGAGGTTCCCACAGGGCTCAGCTTGCCTCCCCTCAGTGCTTTTCCACAAGGCTAAATGTTAAGCAGCCACATTTAAAGAACTGCTTTTGCAGAATCAGGCACGAAGGAGGGCATGGAACTCCCTGCAAACAGCCTCAGAAGCTGGTGCTTTTCAGGAGACAGATGCCACGGTAGGTGTGGTTACCACGTTTCCTTCTGAGCCCGCGCTGGCCAGTGGGGAGGTGTGCATATGCTTCCTATGCTTCTGGGTGTGACCACATTTTTTTTTTCTAAGCTTCACCTTTCTAAGTAGTCACTGCAGGAGAGTATGCATGTATTCTGATGATGCTGAGCATATTTTTGAAATCCTTCTTTAGTAATCTGAAGAACAAATTTGTATCAAGAAAATTGGGATCAATTTACAGCTTCACCCCTTTCCAAAACCAGTCCCACTCCACGTGGCTGGCCGGTGCATGAATTTCTTACTTTAGAAATCAATTCTATTTTCTCTGACAATATTCAAAAGAAAGTGCTGTATGCTTCGAATACCACTCCAAGAAGGGGCTTCCAAAAGTTTGCCGAGAATTTTAACACCTAGGTCTCCCAGGAATACCATTTTTATTTATTTGGATGGATTAAATCTGGAATATTTATTTTAAGAAAATCAAGCAAACCACAGTATTTGGCTTCCTGGTAGAGGATCTCATTTCTCCAAGAAGGCTCACACATCTTGGCAAAACCTCCAAGTTTCTCATTGTCTCAGAATTCCTTACACTGAAATTTGATCACCAAGTAAAATGACAGTTTATTTTTAATCAGGTTGGTTCATTTCCAACATGTTTAGGAACTTGACCTTTGAACTTTCGTAATTTGGACTGAACATTCATCTAGTGTTTACTCTGTTAGGTACTATGGAAAATATATAAATGAAACTGGCCATTCATTCTCCTTCCCTCTTTCTGATGCTTAGTGAACTTCTGTTTATCCTCCCAGACCCAGTTTGACATCCTCTAAGACATCTGAACTGACATCTGACACCAAAATTTTACATATTACTTCATGTATAATCTCCACATGAACTATGCAAGTAGATTGTTCAACTGAGGTGTCACTGAGAGACAATGCAGTATAATATGTTTTGACTTTTAAAATCCTTATTTTTTATATTATATTATATTATACTTAATACATATACATATATATGTATTAATATATATGTATGTACATACATTATATTATATATATATATACATGTTATATATATTATATATATTATGCATCTGATTTCTAGAAAGGATTCTCTTTCTTCTTCTAAACAAGATAAACAAAATGCAAACATGAAAAGACAAAGCAAAACTACAAAATCCTATACTGTCATCTCCTTTGATTTTTCCTATTATATAGGAGAAAAACCACAGAAATCGCTTAAACAGATAAAATTAATGTATGATTAATGTAGCAGGGATTATAGAAAAATATATGTCAGTATTGTGGATGATTAAATGTTGCTTCCTCCCACCTCAAAACTAGTGTTATAGTTCTCTATCAATGTAATTACCATGGAAGAAAGGTATCATTTTCATAAAGAATTTTTTATCCAGAGGCAACACAGGGCCAGGTGCTATTTCTTAAACATAACATTTAAAATGTTTCTTAAATAAAACATTAGTGAGCTGTATAGTAACGTTAGTTTTGTTCATTAGCCAGAATAACTGGAATATTCCCAAATGACAGCACTTGGCTGATGGATGATATTAAATTACCTCAACAATTTTTTCCAACATTACTAAAATTTTCAAACATAAATCAAAGTTCTAAAAGTTTTACAATTTGCACTCATTTATCCATCTAGATTTTACCACTAACATATTTCTCTACTTGCCTTACCACATACTATTACCCATTCCTCAGTCTATCTTATCTTTTTGAAGCTTTTCAAAGTAAACTGTAGTACACATTTTTCTAAATTCTTCAGCATGCGTATCATTAACTGGTGTTCAATATTTATTTTTTTTTCTTTTAAGTAAAATTCATACACGATGAAATGTACAAATCTTAAATGTCCATGCGCTGAGTTTTGACAAATGTAGACACCTGTGTAACCCAAACCCCTATCAAAATATAAAACATTACTCTTACTGCAGAAAGTTCCCTCCTGTTCCTTCCTAGTTAATCCCTGCCCCAATCCCCACAGATTATTTTTCAACATGAAGGTTTCAAAAAAATTGATGAAATTTTAATATATTCCTCTCCTCTTAACGTACCTAAAAAATTTATATCAAACATGATGGGGCATGCTTGGAATTTATAGAAGCAAGAGACTTAAGTTTTACTTTGTATTGTTGGTGATGTACAGCAAGGAAGAACAAGGTTAGCTTAGTGGTTAGTATCATTTCCTTTGCAAGATTACGAAGTACAATGTATTGTCCCCATACTGCAGCATGCCTATAATCCTATAGTAAGAACAACTGACCCTGGGTCTTTCTGGAATGGGCTCTTTGGGAAACCTCACACAGTTGCCTTCCCCATTGCTTGGGGGCTACAAAGGGGGTCACATCCATTAGCCCATTCCTCCCTCAGGTGGCCTATCTTGCCCTTGTCAGCATGAGGCTTTTTGCCTTCTTCCCTCAGTTTGAAGGGGAGAAGAGGACAACTCAAGGAGAACTGCTTTTCAGTTGGGTTAATAAAGAGTTCTAGGAAAAGGAAGCGTTAATGTTGAGAAAGCTCCTCTAGCTGAAATGGAATGAGGAAAGGAGCCATGAGTGTGTGTTTTGGCATGGTTTGGGGCCAGTGAAACAAAAGTGAAAAAGGTGAAGTTGACAGCAAAGAAAAAGGAAGGAAAAGAAAAGATGAACACTGAGAAAACATTTGGGACAGATTTTCTAATTCTCTTTATAAAGTCATCTTCCAGCAGCTAGTAATGTTCAGCCCTGAGGGCTCCCGACTACTAGGCTCTTACTCCTAATACATCTCCCAGTGATCTCTGTGTTCATCCCCTTCCTGCAGGACAAACCCATCAAAGCCTAGGGACTCTGGCCACCTCTCTCAGGGGGATTGGGTGACCTGACTACTCCAGTCATAGAGCAAGACAGGATAACAAAGGAGCTGAACCTGTCTGGCAGTGCCTGGCACTCTAATACTGGAATGGTTGCCTTTATGGTTGCCAAAAAAAAAAAAAAAAAAAAAAAAATTGCTTAGAATGAGCTTAGAATGAGCAAAAAATTAGAATTTTGTTATATCCCCCTTTTCTAGATCTTAGCTTTAACACATATATTAGCTCTGAAGTACATAACCAATTTCTTTTTTAAAAATTTTATTTACTTATTTTAAGATTTCATGTTTAATCTCTATACCCAATGTGGGGTTCAAACCTTCAACCTTGCGATCAAGGGTCACGTGTTCCACTTACTGAGCCAACCAGGTGTCCCTACATAACCAAGTTCTGAGCTTTGAATTGTTTGCCTTTGTAACAATTCTGTATAGACAATGTTACATATACAGACTTGCATAGACAATGTCAATGCCTATATATACAATGTTATAATCATTCAAGAAATTACTTTTAATGTATGAATTGCTTGGCTTCATTGATCTGCCAATTCTTTTTTTTTTTTTAAGTAAGCTCTATACCCAACATGAGGCTTAAACTCATGACACTGAGATCAAGAGTCACGTGCTTTACCAATTGAGTCAGCCAAGAACCCAATGTGCCAATTCTAGTATCTACTTTTTAAAAGATGAGAGAGACTCAGCAACAGAGACACTATTAGAAGTCATCAAACTCCCAAGTCAGGTGAATTCAGAAAGCCACTCTCTTTGGATTTTCATTATTTAGCTTCTGCTTATTGAAAATATAATGTATCTGCCCCTCTTAAGTCAAAGCTATTGACAATGAACATTTTCTTTCATTTAATATTTGCCAAAAGGATCCGTGATAGGAAATATTACACAGATCTCAACTGAACTTCCTCAAAAGATTCTCCAAAAATAAATAAAACATTAAAAAAAAAGAATGAAGGCGCACCTGTGTGGTTCAGTTGGGTAAGCATCCCACTTGGGCTCAGGTCATGATCTCACAGTTCGTGAGTTTGAGCCCCGCATCGGGCTCTGTGCTGACAGCTCAGAGTCTAGAGCCTGCTCCAGTTTCTGTGTCTCATTCTTTCTCTGCCCCTTCCCCACTCATGCTCTCTCTCTCTCTCAAAAATAAATAAAACATTAAAAAAAAAAAAAGACTCCTCTTACCACACCCTCTCCAACTTAGTCCCCCATCACAAAAACACTCTGATTTTCCAGCAAGCCTCCTCCTATCTCTTTTGGTGTCCTGTATTTCAGACCTCTCCCAAAAGTAAATGAAGGAATTCACAACTACTCACCCATATCCAAGTCCAAAACTCTAGATTAGAGAACTCCTGGGCAGTACAGGGTTTATAAAAGCAACCAAGCCTCTCCTGAAAGCAAAAGGGTGGGCCTGAAATATATGAAGTGTCTGAAATATATGAAGTGCTTGATGAAAAATATGAAGAATGAATGAATGAATGAGGTCTAGTGGGCACTTAATAAAAGAAATAAAGATAATCCCTGGTCTCAAAGGGCCTACAGTCTGTTTGGAGAGATAGAAGACACTAACTGAATGGCTGAGGGGTACGTATAGAAATAACATTTCAACACTCATAAACTAATATTGTACCAACTAACTTATTAAGACCAATGAACAATACCAGAGTTAGAAGAAGTCAATCATGAGGGGTGCCAGCGTAGCTCAGTCAGTTAAGTGTCTAACTTCAGCTCAAGTCATAATCTTGTGGGCCGTGAGTTCAAGCCCCGTGTCGGACTCTGTGCTGACAGCTCACAGCCTGGAGCCTGCATCAGATTCTGTGTCTCCCTTTCTCTCTGCCCCTCCCCCACTCGCACTCTGTCTCTCTCTCAAAAAATAAATAAGCATTAAAAAATTAAAAAGGAAGAAATCAATCACGAAAGAAAGCCTAAAGGAAAGGGATTTTTGAGTTGGGTTTGAGGGTAATGAATTATAGTAATTGGTGAGCAGAAAGTGGTGTGGGAAGGAAGCAGGAGTAAAATGTGTAAAGGCTTAGGAAGAGCAGATTTGATTAGAGCAAAAATTTCATTAAGAAATAATGAAAACTCAGGTTGGTGAGATGAAGGACAGAAAGAAAAAGGGATATGTCTTGATAAATCTTGTATATGTTGGCTCTGTAAACTTGCAAATTGGGAAGAATCATGTAAAAAACATGGTTTAAAGAAAGATAAAGTTGTTACTCTGTTATTATTACAGAGGCAAGCCCAGGGCTGGAAAATCAGCCTGAGGCCTTTGGGATAAAGTTAGCACCAGGGGTGAAGTCCAGAGGAAAGAAACGGGAGATGGGAATGGAAAGGAGATTCCACTTCTACTAAGTGAATATGGACAGCACAGGCCAGGTCATATTTAAGCAAGACGTGAAAATTACCTAACCTCTAACATCTATCACTTCAAAACTTTAGCTTCCAGGTATAGGTTTGCATAGAGAATGAACATAATGTTATGTTTTCCTCTCTGCTTGCTAGCTTTTCTCATACCCATTAACAAAAGAACTTAGACTTGTATCTGATCTTAGCCAATCTACTTTCATCCTCCATGAGAAGTGAATGAGGAATGAGGAATTTTCTTCTGGAGTCAACCTATTCAAATTAGTTTTGAATTCCCCTATGTTTCTTGATTAGTTTCAAGCTTTCAGAGCACCTGGGTGGCTCAGGTGGTTAAGCATCTGACTCTTGATTTCGGGCAAGGTCCTGATCCCAGGGTCATGGGATCAAGCCTCATGTTAGTTTGGGGGTGCGGGGGAACTGCTTAAGATATTCTCTCTTTCTCTCTCCCTCTCTCCCTCTCCCTCTCTCTCTCTCTCTCTCTTTCAGGGCACCTGAGTGGCTCGGTTAAGTGTCAGACTCTTAATTTCAGCTCAGGTCATGATCTCATGATTCATGAGATTGGGCCCTACATCAGGCTCTGCACCAACAGTGTGGAGCCTGCTTGGGATTCTCTCTCCCTCTCTCTTTGCCCCTTCCCTGCTCACATTTTTCTTTTCTCTCTTTCAAAATAAATAAACTTAAATTTTTAACAACCATTTAAGACTATATGAGTGGTTACTTGAACCAAACAAATGGGATCTAGAATGTTTGAATTTATCTGAAGACTGATTTATCCCAACATTTCTGGGCCTTTAGTTAAGAGTTTAGAAGAATGTTTGGTTCTGGCAGTGTTACCTAGTCGTTTTGGGCCACCCAACGTGGATCTGAATCCTGGCTGCACAACTTACTGGCCATGTAACCTTATTTACCTCTCTTAGCCTCAGTTTCTTTATCAGTAAAATGGGGAATGGTAACAGCTCATAGAGCAATAGTTCTTAAAATGTGGCCCCAGATCAGCAGCATCATACCTACATCAAACAACTGGTTAAAAATGCAAATTCTCAGGCTCCACAGGCTCCACATCAAATTTACTGAATCAGAAACTACAGGCAGGGTCCAGAAATCTGTATGTGAGCCATCCTCCAGGTGATTCTGATGCCAATTACAATTTGAGAACCAATATTACAGGGGTGTCTGGGTGGCTCAATTGGTTGAGGATCCAACTCTTGATTTCGGCTTGGGTCACGATCCCAGAGCCATGGGATGGAGCCCAGTGTCAGGCTCCATGCTGAGTGTGGAGCCTGCTTGAGATTCTCTCTCTCTCCCTCTGCCCCTCTCCCCTACTCACACTTGCTCTCTTTCTCTCTCAAGTAAAATAATAATAATAATAATAATAATAATAATAAGATAGGCATTACATACTTACAGGGGTTGTAATAAGTAAACAAGACAACACACCTATATTTGGTGTAGACTTGGCACAAATTAATTGCTCCATAATTGCCAGAAATGATTATGGAGATGGTGGTCATAACCACCTTCACAAGGCAAGTTAGGAAGATCCTACGGTACTGGGCCACCAACAGGAACACTATTCTCAGAAAAGGGAAAATTCATTCAGGTACTTCACAGGTAACCAAGCAAATGTCTGTTTTCTAAAACTGCTCAAACATGAGTCTGGCTGTAATTCCCATATCAGCCTGTATCTGTCAATGGCTTAGCAAAATCCCCTAAACACATGCTAATCTGAAATCCCAGAAGACAAGGTAAAAATAAATCAATTACAATAACTTGTATTGGTGATTCCAGGTTACCACTCTTTCCCTGACTTCCTCTAACATTTATTGTCAATTTGGGATGCTTATTGTGGTTACAATTTTTAAAAACCATAATTTTCCTGTTTTTATCATGGTAGATAAAAGCTTAGTTTCCTTCCCTTCCACCTCCTACCCCCTTTTCAGTAAAACTTCCACTGATCCATTACAGACATAATTCTTACAGCCAGAGTGGGAAGTAACCCATTAAGTCAGCAGCCTAGAATATCCTCCCCTTTAGTATGAACAGGACCTGATATTTGCTTCTAACCAATATAATATGGCAAAATGATGAGAAGTTTCTCTTGTTAAGTTGTAACATGTATTAGAGAGGAGACAGTGGAAATGAAGGGAAACAGATGAACTTGAGAAAAATCCAGAAGGTAAAACTGACAGGACTCTGTGATGGTTTAGAGATAGGGGTATGGAAGAGGGAAGTATCAAAGCTAACTCTTGGTTTCTGTCGTGGTCATTCTCTGGCATGGCGAACACTGAAAAATGGTCAGGTCTGAGAGAAGCATCAACAACAGTGAGTTTTGTTTGGGCATATTGAGTGTGAGGTACCCTTGAGACATACAACAGATATGTGAGGTAAGCTCTCTGGACAGAAGATATATATTTGAGGATCTTGGTAGCAACTGAAGTGTTAGTGGGTATGGGCTTTCTTGCCTAGAGAGAGATAAGAGAGAAGAAAAGGGACCTCTATTCAAATCATGTAGGACTCCTCCAATTAATGGCTGTTAGGGAAAGTAGAGGCCTAGAAATAAACCAAGAAGGAGCTGCCTGAGAAAAAGAAAATCAGCAGTGCAGTGACACTTGCTTGCATGCCTCTCCGGGTATCTCTATTAGATAGAGCAGGTGTCTTTGACACAAGGATTACTTCATTCTCCCTCCTTGATTAGCATGGAAGCACTTGTAGTCTTTGCCTTTCATGTTTATTATAACTCACCAGTTCTGATAGTGTCCAGGGCACATAGCAGGCACTGGCTAAATATTTCTTAACTTGAATCATTTCCTTGTTCAAGAAAGGGTGGAATGAATAGATATAGAAGCCCAGTTCCTTCAAGCACATAAACAAATGAGCAGAGTACAGGATATTGTTTCATTATGTAGATGGTAAATATACAGCTACGTGACTAAAATGGTTCAAAAGCCATTTCAGTAGTTTCTGTTGCTGAAATATGTTTAATCAAATGTTTAATCTCTTAGAGATTCAGAGAACTGATAACAACACGGGACGTTTTTGGCTGTACGCTGCAATCAGAAGTTAATTATTGTTCACACCTTTGGTGTTCCTCAGGTTCTTCAAGAAGGCAAACTCCCAGTGGAAAATGTGTTAGGAACTATTTGTTTACTTACTCAAAAAATGCATAAAGAACTTATTACATCCATAATCAGTCCTTTACCAAAACCCACCAGCTAGTGTAGTCGGTTTGGAGTCTTTTCCAGAATGACTTAAAACATGCTGATGTCTCATCAGATGTCAACAGATTATAACTCTGACCAACCAATTAAATCCAGGACCCTCAGAAAATGATGCTGAGTAGTACACACTCCCAAACCATTCTGCCACCCTAGGAGCACTTATGGTCATGAATGTGAAAGAATGTGCTTGTATTTGTTTTCTTGGGCTACCAAAACAAATGACTGCAGACTGCTTGTCTTAAAACAACAAAAATTCATTTACTCAGTGATGCTGGAGACCAGAAGTCTGAAATCGAGATATATGTAGGACTGAGCTCCCTCTGAGGGAACTAGCACAGAATCCTTCCTTACCTCTTCCAATTTCTAGTGGCTCTAGGCATTCCTTGGCTTGTGACAGCAAAACTCCATCTCTGTCTCTGTCTTCATATGGCATTCTCCTCTATGTTTCCATATCCTCTCCTTTTCTGTCTTTTATAAGGACATTTATCATTGGATTAGGGCCAAGCTGGGTAATCCAGGATGATCTCATTTTGAGATCCCTACCTTAATTACATCTGCAAGTAAGGTCACATTCCAAGTAAGGTCATATTCTGAGGTTCTGGGTAGAAATAATCTTTGAGGGGTTACCATTCAACTTGCTACACCACTAAAACTTCCTAAGAGCCAATTAAGTAATAAGCAAGCTCAATTATTCCCATATAAAAAAGAAAAAAAAATAGACTTTCCAAAATGTATTTTAAAATTATCCAAAGTTAACAGAGGGCTTGACTCTGAACTTTTTGAAAAGCATGAAAAGATGATTTTCCGGATTTAGGTAAGAAGTTCCTTCGAGAGGAGGGCATTTGGTGCCTCTCAAAGTGCCTTTTGACAAAGATATCTTCAGGAACTTGGAAGCCCACCATTAACATCATTCCTTGAGAGCCTCTTAGAAACAGGGGCAAGCTAACTAAGCAAGAGCATGTGCCAGGGAAAGATGATACATTAGTTGGCTAAAGCATTAGCAGAGATTAAGTTATCTGATTAACTTATCTCTCCAAATTGCCTAAGTTACTACCAAGAAATAAACTATATATTTGGGAGAATCTTGTTTATCCTTTCACTAATAAATAATATTTTTTTTTATTTTTTATTTTTTAGATTTTTTTTTTCTTTCAACGTTTATTTATTTTTGGGACAGAGAGAGACAGAGCATGAACGGGGGAGGGGCAGAGAGAGAGGGAGACACAGAATCGGAAACAGGCTCCAGCCTCTGAGCCATCAGCCCAGAGCCCGACGCGGGGCTCGAACTCACGGACCGTGAGATCGTGACCTGGCTGAAGTCGGACGCTCAACCGACTGCACCACCCAGGCGCCCCAAATAATATTTTTTTTTTAAATTTTTTTTTCAACGTTTATTTATTTTTGGGACAGAGAGAGACAGAGCATGAATTGGGGAGGGGCAGAGAGAGAGGGAGACACAGAATCGGAAACGGGCTCCAGGCTCTGAGCCATCAGCCCAGAGCCTGACGCGGGGCTCGAACTCACGGACCGCGAGATCATGACCTGGCTGAAGTCGGACGCTCAACCGACTGTGCCACCCAGGCGCCCCAAATAATATATTTTTTAAAAGAGATATAAAATCTAGTCAAGACTAACTCAGTTTACAAATTCCTCATGGCTGTGAGACCCATTCACCTCTTCCTAATCTGGGGTGTTGTATTCCCAACAATTAGTTCTCACCAGAGAAAGAGACTTACAATGGCCTGAAAAGGATGAGCCTGTGCCTATGATCCCCAAGAAATCAAATCTACCAGCCTGCCACTGACCCTGTACTAGGAGACACAGCTGTCGTCCTGTGTAGACCCAAATGACAGTATGATGATCTAGTATGCATTTTTCAAAATAACCTGTGAAGTCACAGTAGCAAATGATTGGCTTGAACTTGTTCCTCAGTTACTCCTAACCTTTATAGCAACATCACAGCCCAGTTTGGAACGAACAGTGTTCAGAGTCTATAAAACACACCTTCATGTCCCATCTAATTGTGAAGAGGTATGAGCATGTAGATCATTGCTGAAAACAACCAGTTATGAGAAAGTCGGTTGCAGCAGAGGAAAAGAGAAAATGAAACTTTCTCAAGCTATTAAGAAATGACATTGCTTATAAACTAAATATAATTAGGCACCTGGCTCCTGCCGATTGCTCATATCAGTAAGCATTTGCACTGGGGAGAGGGGAGTAAGTCACTCGTCTGAGTCATGGTATGGAAGTTTAGATTAATTATAGGACAGCAGAGAGCGGGACCTTAACATTGGGGCAAAGGCATAATCTTTCCGATCCCTGTCCAATGAGCTTGGTCATTCTGGTCCCTAACTAGAAAGCTGAACGCAATAATGGCTTCAAAGAGCCAAAAGCTCCGTAAAAGAGGAACATAATTTGAATGGCAAAGGCATATGTTTTTTAAATTTTTTCTAATGTGTATTTATTTTTGAAGGAGAGAAAGAATGTCAGCGGGGGAGGGGCAGACAGAGAAGGAGACACAGAATCCAAAGCAGGCTCCAGGCTCCAAGCTGTCAGCACAGAGCCTGACACAGGACTCGAACTCAGGAGCAGCGAGATCATGACCTGAGCTGAAGTCAGACTCTTAACTGACTGAGCCACCCAGGTGTCCCAACACAGAGGCATATTAACTGTGGTCTGCTCAGTGCCTGGTGAGAGGGCAAGGACAATGCTGCACTCCATCATCACCTTGAATTTCTGGAGGCTCCAGCTCTCATCATGTCACTCTTTGGTCTAGAAATACCAAGCTCTTCCATCTCATAAGTAAAGCCCAAAGATCTTTTCTTGATAGTATCGATTGCTATTAATATCATTAATCCACAAAATTCTAAAAGCACAAAGAAAAAATATCACTTCCAAATCCCAGCACATGGAGGAAACCAGAGTTCCACATAACATTTGGTATGTTTCTCTGGTCTTGTTGAAATGCAGAAATGTATCCATTGCAAAGGAACAAACAAATACACAGAATGTTTAGAGTCAGTTTTCTTTCACTCCACAATATTTAATAAGCACTTACTGTATGCTAAGCACCATGACAAACACTTCTAAGAAGGCAAAGATGAGTAAGGTCATATCATTTCTTTGATGTATTCCCCAGTCAAAAGAGAAAGACAGACATATGGACAAAAGGTCATAATCACTCCTGTGTGAGTCTCAAGAATGAGAGACGCTAAAACTCAAGTCTTCTGAGTTCTTTTCTTGGGGCTTCTCTTCCTGGTAATATTAAATAAAGTCACAAACATACTCCTTAGCACAAAGACATTTCTCCATCTTTGTTCGTGTAGACCCCTAGTGTGAACAGCAAAATCATTACAAGTGCCCCCTTAGGTCAGAGCAAAAACTCTGACAGGCCATAAGGCAAAGCCAGCCAGGGAAGGAAGGGAACAGACCTTAATTCTATGTGAAAGCAAACAGGCCCAGAGGTCCCTCAGTGTAAGAGAAAGCCATAATGAAGATGATGATAATCATATTTTACATTTACTGAGCATTTTATGTCCTCAGCACAGTGCTAAGCTTTATACCAGAATCTCATTTAAGTCTCAGAATGAAATTATGGGATTGGTATTAGAATTCTTGTTTTACAGATAAAATCACTAAGGCTAGAGAGGTCGTCGGTCTAAAATGTGGCAAACTTTGCCTTGAGCCCTGAATCGGTGTTCTTAACCTCAGAAAATCACAAATCAGGAGACAGGAGCTAGTCAAGAGAAGCAGCAGTGTGGAGGAGGAACTGGCATGAGCTTCAGAATTATATAAATGGCTTCATATTCTGATTCCATACCTTCCTTGATGGGGTGCCTTAATTTTTTTGCTAGTTTTTCCATTTCTGTGCAGGGAGCCAGATCTTGTTTATCACTGGGTCCTCAACATCTACAAATAGGTCTACTGGCCTGTAGCATAGGTTCTCCAAAACTGTGTTAAATGAGTGCCAGATTAATACATGAATTCAGGCAGGACAAGAATACTTATTTCTAAAGGGCTGCAGCAAGGGTTGGCGATGGTGTAGGCAAAATGACTCACCTGGTGCCTGCATAGTGTAGAGACCCCGTAAGTGTTGACCTCATTATCCTACAATGAAAACACAGTGTTCAGGGAGGTGAACTGAACCAGTGGGGTGCTTCTTGCCTTAGTTTGAAACCTCACCTTAAGACATATTCCAGAATGTGTAAGGCCACTAAAGGGAAATAAAAGAGGGAGAAGCGGACAGGAGTGAAATCCATGTGGGATCCCCACACAAACTGTCATACTGTAATGAATTTCCTAGAATATAAAGTCTCTTGCCTTGATCCACATGCACACCACCACTGGTTCCCTAAAGCATTTTCAAGGGAGGGGAGGGTAGGTAATGGGTATTGAGGAGGGCACCTGTTGGGATGAGAACTGGGTATTGTATGGAAACCAATTTGACAATAAATTTCATATTAAAAAAATAAATAAATAAAGCATTTTCAGAGCTCAATGCAACGCCAGGTTTGCATGCCTGTATTGTTCTCCTGAGGCAGAGCAAAAGTCCTTTTTGATTCCTGCTTCATCCATAGGGAAAAAAAAAAACAAAAAACAAAAAAAACAAAAAACATACTAGAGAAGTCCTGAGTGGAAACGGCATTGTCACCAAGCATAATAGAAACATTTTAAAGATAAATTTCTTCCGATTGCTGTGGCCTTTTATCTGGCAACTCCGAGAAGGGTGTTAAAACTGATAAGCAGATTTTCTTTGCAGTACAGTAAAATATCAGGGACTGTGTAGAAAGAATGATCACGCTTATGTTGTCTAAAATAAGATCTGGCTTTTATAAAGTATGGTCTACTCAAGATATCACTGTTTATCTCCTACAAAGCCCATTTAGTTGTTTTCTCACCTTTTCACAATAATCTCATAAAAAACCCTCGTTTTTATTCGAATGTGGCATGAAATCTAGCAGTAGCTCCACTGGCCTTCTTCAGGGCAGCAGGCCCACTGCAGCTGATGAGCCCCTTCCAAATATCCAGTCATCAGCTGCTTCACCTTTAAAGTAAGAAGCCCTTTGACAAAAACAAACAAACAAACAAACAAAACCACTTTGGTCAAATTCAAGTCCTCCTGTGCTTGTTGGTTTCCAAATAAACTGTTCTAACTCCCTTTCAGGGGATGTGGATCTCTTCTTTACGCCCAGAAGGGTTTGTTCTCTTTCTCTTTCCTCGTCTCTCCCTCATCACAGAGGGGAAAAGAATGACTCTACTTTGCTCCTGGCTCAGAATGCACATCAGCCAAAGTCCGAAGGACAAAGCCTCCTCCAGGGGGGCTGTTGAAAGCCAACTTCTTTGAAAAGTCATTGGCTGCCTCCCACACACCACTTCCCAGGACGAATTCCAGCTGGAGGAGTTCAGAGACAGAAAAGGGTGGTTTCTCTTGAAGAACTAACTTGATTTTTCTGATGAGCTGAGGAGGGCTCTGTAATTCATAGAGTTCCCTTCTTTGCCTGACTGCTGGAAAGCTCAGAGCTGGAAACTATACTCTTTTCTGGCCAGGATTCCCTGATATAAATTTTTCTTCAGCTATCACTTCATGTTTGTTTGCTGTCTTTTAGCTTCTACTAATGAGTCTCTGTTTAATTAGAACTCCATTTCTTGTGTAATTTGCTTCAATCTCTTTTTGAAAAGTAGATGAGTAAAGAAACATTTTTAAAGCAGCCATCGTCATTCTAACCATACTGTTCTTCCTACCTGAGCAATAGGAAAATTAACCCAGGAGAAACAACCTAAAATCATCTCCCCAGTGAGTGATTTCTTTTTTAAAAAAAAATTTTTTTTACATTTATTTATTTCTGAGAGACAGAGAGAGACAGAGCACAAGTGGGGGAGGGGTAGAGAGAGGAGACACAGAATCCGAAGCAGGTTCCAGGCTCTGAATTGTCAGCACAGAGCCAGATGTGGGACTCGAACTCACAAACTGAGATCATGATGTGAACTGAGGTCATATGCTTACCCACTGAGCCACCCAGGCACCCCCCCACCCACCTTTGAGTGATTTCTAACTGGAAGCTTTTGGCCTAACCAAAACCAAAATGAGGACAATAATTAATTCATTCATATATAAACGTTCTCATCATTAATAAACATTTGCTTATAGGCTCAAAGTAAACTCACAAAGCTGCCTCCTTTCCTTTCCTGCCGGCCATTTAAAAAAAATAGCATAAAAGAAAAAAGCAGCCCATTTTAGATAGGTATACCGAGTCCCAGAAGTCAATAAGATGAAGAAAATGTGCCAAGTTATAGAACAGGTAACAATTGAAGATGTGATGGTCTATGAAGTCTATGAAGACAGAACTGGCTCAAAACCTGCAGACTGGAGCCTTACAATCCCACCACAATGCAAATAATTTAAATGGGGAATTATAAAAGGTTAGGTCCCATTCTTCTCACCACCAATTTCTCTGGGAAAATGACAGTATTTAAACTAACCTTACTTTTTTTGAGAGAAAGAGAGAATTATCAGTTTCTGTTTATGACTTACTGAAATAATCCTAATTAGAGTTTTTCTGCTTAGGGAAAGGGAAGACAAATTTGTGTTTGATAAATCAAAACCAGATAATGTGATTCATTAAAAATATCCACCAAATTAATTTCACACATAGAAAGGTACAAAAAATTGCGGGAAAATTTTAATCATTAAAATGGAGGCAGAGATCAGGGTATGCAAAATTTATTTACCACCCAACAACTACATCTGCAATCAGGAAGTCATGCCAATATAAATGTCATTTAAAAGAAACAGACACATACATTATGTTAATCTCCTCAGGGATGGCAAGAATTGTGTAAGAAGTAAACCAAGACAGGGGCGCCTGGGTGGCGCAGTCGGTTAAGCGTCCGACTTCAGCCAGGTCACGATCTCGTGGTCCGTGGGTTCGAGCCCCGCGTCGGGCTCTGGGCTGATGGCTCAGAGCCTGGAGCCTGTTTCCGATTCTGTGTCTCCCTCTCTCTCTGCCCCTCCCCCGTTCATGCTCTGTCTCTCTCTGTCCCAAAAATAAATAAAAAACGTTGAAAAAAAAATTTAAGAAGTAAACCAAGACAGTTGTGGAGGCAGGAGACGAGCAGGACACGTAGCTATACTCCTGCTCTCTGACCCACAAAACTGTCATGTTCCTTTAGGCTTCTTTCTCCAGACATCAGAACTGACACTGCTAAAATCACCGTGCTTGATTTTGTCAAAAGGAATCGAAATATCCCAGAAACATGTTAAGAGAAGTGAATCATGTATGTTCCTGACATGAAGGTGGGTTTAAGACAGTGTCGGCCACTAACCCAACAGCATTCTCCCTTTATTTGTGCCTACATGTTTGAAAAAAGGGTGTGTATGGGGGGAAACATACCCAAGTTTACTTTTTTAAAACTAAATAACGCTGCCTTGTGGCACTCATATTGTATCTATTACACATTTCACTTCAAAACCTCATCTCCCCTAAACCCTCTTCAATGCGCTTGAAGTAGCACAGCCAAAGGAAAGGAATTTTCTATTTAACTAGAGCACTGACATTCTGTTACACAATTCGATCTTGTCTATTTACCTGCTCTCAAAAACACAAGACACTAAACACAAAATGCTGAATGCGTTGAGTCTGCAGTGCCATAGGTGTCTGAATGCATCTGCAGCTTCCCTCTCACTCATCAGTGTAATTGTTGCCATGTTATTCCATTTTTTGATTAGTCTAGTCCCTCAAGCTCAATGCTTTTTTCTGGCCTAACGTTCTTCTGCTGGTTGTCATGGTGATTGAATTGTTAGAGAGGAGAAAGGCTCTGTTGTCTGTCATTGTTCTGTTGTGGTTTAGGTAACGCAGGAGGCAACACAAGTGAAGTGGATGGACCTTTTTTGCTCTGCATCATTTCATAGTATTGAAAAATCTCACATAAAAAAGGAGCAAATAGGCCCAACCAAAGAAATAACCAAGCTCTTTCTAAAGGAAAGTGCACATTATTATAAAGAGGCAAATGGCACTAATGATGAACTGAGTAATCTATGAAAAATGCTGCTGAATATTACATTTATTACTAGAACAATTGCTGCAACTTAAACATCACATACAATACCTACCATTTTGCAATTTAGAGTAAATATAGTTTTTAACTATACAATTGCAGCATCAACTCTTTGATTCTCGAGGCTCTGCTACTTTAACCTGATGTTCTGTTTAACCCAAAGATAGCAAGTTGAAAGTTAGGACTGAAGCAAAATTAAGACTTGGGCAAATTGTCTTTTGGTGGTAAGATGGTGGGTTAGGGTCAATTTCTACTTTGAGAAGATGGAAATGATTTTTTAAAGATTAGAGCTGACTACAAAGAACTTCTTATTCAAAAGGTCAGAAAGGTTTTTTGAAGCCAACTGAAATAAATATAATCATTCCTCAATTTAATTTTCAATTTTCCAGATTTTTTAACCAGAAAATGGAGACACAGAATAGACATACAATACATAAAGGGATATATCATAGACAAGAACCAAATGAATAGTAGTTTCTGTGAAAAACTGCTTGTAATCTTCTTTCATCATTGCGTTGGTAGACATATACCCTAATCAGCGATTAGTTTTCATTAGTATTGGTATCATTTTTGTCACTAAAAACTATTTCATTTGCTTATTTGATTTTGGAATGATTTAATTTCATTTTTTATGTTTATTTATTTATCTTGATAGAGAATCCCAACCAGGCTCTGCACTGGCAGCAGAGCCTGACGCAGGGCTCAATCTCATGAACTGTGAGATCGTGACCTGACCCAAAACCAAAAGTCGGACACTTAACCAACTGAGCCACCCAGGCACCCCTAATTTAATTTTATTTAACTGTTTCATTTAATTATTTTAATGATACAACGTTTTAAGTAAGTAACATTTGGTAAAATATGATTTAAAAATTTAAAAAGATTAAAAGGTTTACTTCCCATCCCCTGAAATCTATCTTGTTCTCTCTTAATCTTCCACACACAGCCATTGTTGTTAGATTCTTCTGTAGTTTTCCAGAATTTCTTTATGCAAATATTAGAAAATACTGACAGAGATTCTTATTCAACCTCCTGCATATTACAAGTGGGAGTATGCTATTCAGTGTTCTACACTTTTCACTAAACCGTATATTAGGTTGTCTTTCCATATCAGAACACAGAGATCTTCCCCCTTCTTGTTCTTTTTCTCCCTTTTTACAATCGCATAGTATTCCATTGTATGGATATACTATAACTTAATCAGCCTCTATTGATGGACAGTTAGGTTGTTCTCAATACTTTGTTTTTATAACAAATAATCTTGTATATTTGTTATTTTTTATGCGTGCAAATATATATGTAAAAGATAGAGTCCCAGAAGTGAAATTTCTAGGTGAAAGGATATATTTGCATTTGTAAATTTGACAAAAATTGTCAAAATGCATTCTGTAATAGTTCCAATCTACACTCCCTCCATAGTGTACAAAAGTACCTGTTTCTGCATGCTTTGCCAACAAAGGGTATTATTAAACTTTTGAAATTCTGCCAATCCAAAAGGTAAAAAATAGTACCATTCTACACTTTCAATTTCAATTTCTGTTATAAGTGAGGTCAAATACCTCTTCATATATTTTAGAGCCTGTTGTATTTCCTTTCCTGTTAATCCTCTCTTCAGATGCTTTGCACATATTTCTTTTAGGGTGCTGATATTTTTCTTATTGATTTCTAGGAGCTCTTTATGTTTTTGGAAATGTGCCCTCTGCTATGTTATGAGTTGGCAGATATTTTTCCCAATTTGTCATTTGTCTTTTGACTTTGCATATGAAGTTTTTTTCCATAGAGAAATTCTGATGTTTATGCAGGCATACAAATCTTTTATGGTTGTCTTTTTTCTCCATCCCCACTCCAAGGCTATAAAGAAACCCTCCCATGCATTTTTTGTAGTACTTGTATGGTTTATTTTTTATATTTTTTCCTTTCTTAACATATTTAATATTAATATTTAAACTTTATCCTTGTGGAGGGTATAAGATACAGATTCAGCTTTAGATTTTTCCAGATGGCTACCCAGTTATCCTATCTCCAGTTCTGGAATAAGCCATCTTTTCTCCCCACTGATTTGATATACTCCCTTTACCAGATGCTAAAGTCTATGTTTTTGGTCTATTTCTGGACTCCCTATCCAGTTACCTTGACCTGTGTGTTCATACATGGAGTACATCTATCGTAACAAATACAATCACAATCAATAGTATAAGAACTGTACTTAGTCTTAAATGCACTTAATCATATCTGTATTTTCATACTGCAAGTATTTTGCTGTATTTAGCCACTGCTCACTCTAACTCACCATCCAAACATATTCCCTCCTGGATTGCCCCAGGGAGTGTATCCATTGTTATGTTGAAGCAGACATTGATTGTCACTCAAGTTCTGGGAAAATGCGGCTGAGACATCACCAATTTTTCAATTAAAACTACAAACTCAAGAATCTATATGGCACAGATGTTTTCTCTTTCTGAATATGCCTTTAAGGGTACAGAGTGTGGGGTGTTCATAAATCTCAGCGTGCTTTCATTCAGCATCTCATAGTGGTGTACAGCCACAGAAATCTGTGAAACACACTGCTCTCCCTTCCTGAGGGCACTCCACAGTGACTTTGAAGCCTAGCCATTAAAGGCATTTGAAAGGGCACTTACTATTTAGTACCCCGTAAACATATATTTTGATTTTCTTTCATACTGTTTAATGGCATAATATTCGGCAAGGATCTGTGGAGACCAGCTAGCAATCACAACAGACACACTCCAAGAGGAGTAGCAGCACTTCCTAGATTGTTTCTCCCCCTTCCCCCAGCAGAAGGGCTGCAGCCCATTTCCTCACCGTGCCAAATATTCACAAGCTTGTTGTCTGTTACTGGTTTAATGTAGTACATTTACACAGATTGAAGCTGATTTTCAGTAAAGGTCTATAAATAACACTCTTCGGCTGTGATCTTGAGGCTTTTGAGATCAGTTTTCCCGCTTCCACCCCTCCTTCTTACCAAGCATTTCAACACTGGGGAGAAGATTAATGTCCTCACAACAAAAGATGACTTTTGGAGCAGAACCTACCCAATAATCAGAAGTGGCAAGTAAAAGAGAGAAGGTGGTGACCTCTCTCAGTGACAGGAACAAGAAACTGGAGAAGCCTTTCCTTTTGCTTAGAAAGTGCCCAAACCACTCATTGCAGGAAGCGTTTGGCTACCAATCACTTCTCTGAGACCCATTACAAAAGGTGAGCAAATTTGAAAGCTCACCCCCTCCCTCCCCAATTAGTTCAGATTGCAGTCGACCTTCAAAGATATCCATTGCAAGGGGTTTTTCTGGTGATGATGCTTTGAAAATAATTTTCTTGCTGAAGGGCTTTCTTTCTATTCTCTCCCAATGGCAACTTTTGAAAATTTGTTAAAACGCACATACATACAAGCCTCTTGGGCTATCTACAAGCTCTCTAGGTGAGTGGGAACAAACGGCAGCCTGACAAAGAAGTGCGCCCAGCACAACTTTGCAGTTCTGATCCTTTGGGGAATCTCACACAGATTCCCCTGCAGCCCCCAGTGCAGCATGGGGAATTTTTTTTAAGTACACCGTGTGATAAATTAGGCTGAAACCAAGTTGTTCCTTTGCTTGTTGAAGTACAAAGTAGTTTGGTTGAACTGCTTTTCCAAACTGACAAGAGACATTTCTTACTGTACCAATATCTACATAGCAATGGAAGAAAGAAAGCTAGAGCACTTATAACTTCAGGGTATGCTGACACTAGAAACTGGTAAGAGGGAATTTGTAGAAAAGAGAGTATACCAAAGGTTTAAGGGAACCATGGGTGATTCAGAACTGTTGGCACATTCTGGCATTAATCCTAGCACCCAAGTCATGGGAAGATTCATTATTACATCAGCAGAAACCTCCTCCAAATAGATGAACATCTCATTGACTCCACATGGTGAAAGAAATCACACCTCACAGTTTTTGGTAAGTACTTGCCTCATTTCAAGCATCATAACTTTCCATGGATGTCCCTAGGGACCCTTATTTAAAAATGCTCTTTAAATCAAGTATAAAGAGAGAAGAAAGCAAAACCTACTGTACACTTCAGTGTGGTATAATTTCTAGGAGTGGGGGGGGGGGGGGAAATGGCTGTTTTCTATTTTATCTTTTCTGCCTCAACACAGAGTGTCATGCCGAGAATTATGCTGGGGCTAGGATTTAATGGCCATGCCAGGAATTGGAAGCAGCACCTGTGGACCAGAATTTAAATCCCATGGACGATTTTTCCTGATGCTTTTATAGAGCATGAATGAGGATGTAATTTAAAAATAAGCCCTGCATCCTATTTAAAAAGATAAGAAGGAGCTGGATGTGTGTAAATGTTTGGATTAAACATGACCAAAGACTGCACCGTATTTAAATGGCTTGGCACTTTAAACATGATGGAATCAGGCTTCATAATGGTGCAAGCATCTACCTAATGGAACTAAATTTGCAATACAGGTGCATAGTGGAAAAGAAGGACAGACAAGTGGCACTGAGAATCTAAGTGAGACGGCATCAAAGAATGAAACATATTGAGTTTAATGATTGACCTTATTGGAGGCTTTCTGCTCTGACAATGAAGATGTGAATTATCCTATTATTATAAGCAGATGGATCATCTTATTAATGCACCCTAGCCTTTCACATTTTTATTTAACTTTAAATTAAATCGAACAATTTCAGTACCATCCCTTAAAGGAAACAGAAGATGATTCTAGAAATATTTTCTGTGGAACCTTAATATATTTTTGTCTTTCCAGAGACACACTTTCAGCTCTGCTACACTATAATGCTTTGGCTTTCATTTGGATATAGCCGAGGTGTCTTGGAAGTTTCTCCATAAATTCCTTCAAATCCAGAAGAGCTGACAGAGATTCTAGGAGCCTGTGCTTCTCTTAATGATTCCACATGGAACAGCATCTTTGGAATTCTGATTCTGACATCGTCAGCCACTTGATAGCCCGTGCTACAAGGAGCAGCAGATGAGCCAGAATCAAATGTTTTCTGAATTCATCCTCAGTACAACTCTCCCCTGAAACCAAAATTAGGCAGCAAAGTAATATTTGTTTAGAAACACTTACCAGGCACCTGCTTAATACTATAAATGCTATCCTGGCAAAATCTTCACACACAAAGGAAATATCTCACTGGAAGGCCAATATCTGCAACTACTGAAAAGAACAGAGCTGTTTCAAACTCACCGACAAAGGCTTCTGTCTTAGCCCCTATTCCACTCTCATTTTTTTTCTTTTTGGTTTTGTTTCCTTTCAGCATATTTTAGGAACTAATCAGCTTTATAAAAGGTACCACTGTTAATCTACTGTTTGTCTTGGTCTTCACTGAAGCTCCTTAAAAGATAGAGTGCAAACAAAGCAAGAATTAAGGTCATTCCATTTAAATCCTTCAGAGAGGAAGACAAGGGCTAAGTTATTGCTGAGGGCTACAGAGAGGGCTGGAGGAATCCAGGATAAAAAAAAAACCCTCATTGTTTATTATTTGCCAGACTCAGAGCAGCCCCCATTCCCATATTTGTGAAGGGATTACCCTTTAATGGGAAGCCCAGACAAGTCCCTGGCCCACAGTCTACCCTGCTCCAAAGCGCATTCTACAGGAAGGTAGACCTCGGAGTGCATTCACTGGGGGGACCCAGAGAGGGACACGGCTCACACCCTGCAGCCTGATGTGATTCTTCCTCCAGCTGCTAGAGGTACACAAGCAAACATGACTGTCAAGGGGATTCCATGCTTGCGCAGAGGCAAAACCACATCTTAGCAGGTGGTAGCTACATATGTGAAAATCTTAGCATGTAGCAGATTTAAAGAGGGGAGGGGAGCAAAAGTAAAAATAATAATCCACATGAAAGCATTGCAGCAGCATGTAATACTGACCCATTTCATCTACAATTCTGATTGCAACCCTACTGCCAATATTTTATTTGAGACAGAAGTTGGTTAAATGTACTTGAATTTCCTCATTTGTTGCTACTATAATTGTTCATTAAGCATCACTAAAATACATTAGTCTTCAATTTTGTTTTAGTGTGGCAATGGGTTAATCTGTTTAAGTGAATGATTCACTGTTAAGTTTTGTCTTTAAAGAATTAAGGTCAGGAAGCAGAAAGCACTGTCTATAACCAACAGAGATGCAGATTCTTAACTTCCAGTATTTAGTAAGGCTTACACATAGTAAATGCACAGTAAGAATTTGTTACATGAAGTTGGGGTAGTTTTGACTGCTTTAATAATAATAGTAATGTTAATAATAGTTGTTAATGTTCACTGAATATCTACAAGTATGTGCTAAGCACTCAACTTATATTACCTCACTTAATTCTAATAATCAACATCAAGTGGTTATTATCCTCATTTTACATATGAAAAAAAAACAAAGCTTAGTGAAGTTAAAGTCACTTGCCCAAGGCTAATTACGTAAGTAATCAATAGCAAAGCCAGTCTACAGGGCCATAAGCTCTTGCTCAGGACCCTCTGTTCTTTTTCTTTCTTCTTTATTCCTTCCTTCCTTTCTTTCTTTTTTTATGTTAAGTAGGTTCCATGCCCAATTGTGGGGCTTGAACTCACAACCCTGAAATCAAGAGTCACATGCACTACTGACTAAGGCAACCAGGCACCCCAGGACCCTCTGTTCTTAATGCTATACTGCTATACCTTCAAAGCAGCATTTCTTAGCTTGAATTTAGAAAATATTCATTCAATGACATTTCATTAGACAAAAAAATTACCCTTAGAGAGAACAAGGATTCCACCTTTAGCCAAGATATGAGAACCTATAAGAGATGAGAAGAAATTTCCTTCATAGTGGCTTCCAATTTTGTCCTCAGGTCCCAAAAGAATTTAACTATTCACCAAATACAGTGACAATTTTGGTGCCGCTTTGTTGAATGTCATATGAACAGATCTTCTGAAAGTGGTAATACTCCTTCCTTACGAGATAACTTACCTCCCCCCAGTTACCACAGACACACACACACACACACAGACACACACACACACACACACACACACACAGTGTGTCAAGTTTTCCCAGGCAGAAGGAGATCCGTTTGCAAAACCCTTGGCATATGGTAGGTCTGCCTGGCTTTCTACAGTGTTTGATTACGACTGGCCTAGCTAATTCATTTCATTGTATGTTCACCCCTCTTTGGAAACTGAACGGGATTAAATTGCATTTTTGAAGCTTTAGCAAATCGCCGTGTGATTTAAATTAGAATAAAGACAAACACTGAGATCATTTTTTTCTTGAGGAAATTCTGACAGCATTTCTGGCCCAGCAGGAATGTTTGTCCAGAGACTCTTAGAAGTCCCTCTTGGCCATTGGGATACCCAGTTAGTTCTAAGTATATTAACCACTCAGTAAAAAATGTAGAATCTATAATCAAAGACAAGCAGAATGAAAAGCCATACATGAAATAAATGCTCTCTCTTGAAAAACCCTAAAACCCTATTTTTAACAATAGCCCAATTTATTCTCCCTCCAAACTTTATTAGCTTACAGACTAGGCCAAAGAGGACTGAGTTATATCCATGTACTTAATAACTTTTCTTCCAAGAAAAGTGCTTAGAAGTATGGTATTTCTAAGTCACTAACGAGAAACAAATAGTTCATGGAACTAAAAGCTGAGGGACACCTGCTATTATTTTTAAGTATATTTTACTGAGCTATTCAATAATTTCTAGCATGATTACTTACTCAGTCTCATCTGCACCATAGGTTGTAATACCATTGTCCCTTCCAATAAAATGAGTAGATAAAATAAATAGCAAAAATTAAGAATGTGTTCTCATTTGTGGAATCTCTAGCAGTTCTATTAAAAAAAAAAGCTTTAAATTACAGGGGCCATTTAACTTTCCTAATTTTAGGACATGGTGTTTTTAAGAACCTTTGGATGCTTGTTCCATGTGGCACAATTTTTGTAGCATTTTAATATGATGGGCCTCAAGCTTTTGAGGTTGAAAAACCAGAGCCCACCGTTGAACAAGCATGTTTTGTCCCTTTTCATTTTCAAGTATAAGTCTACAGATTCTGCCGTGAGTTTATGGTGATGGTGACTTGGTCCTATATTCCATAGGCAGCATGGAAGTTGATCTTCATTTTGCAGTGAAGTTTATCAGGCTAGTCATTAGATGAGCTGCCAGGGTTTTCCTGTTGGACAGGTAGTTACGCCTTAAGCTGAACTGAATATAAAATAAAATATGTTGCTATGGTAATCTAATAGCTTCCTTTAATGGACATTTCATTTTAAAGAAAACAGAAAAGATTCTACTCTCTTCCACCATCCAAAATGAAGGAAAAGAAAAGGACAAAGGAAATTGAGCTTCTGCTTATAATTCATAAGCGTCAGTGTTATCTAAACATCCCATTTAGGAAATTTTGTATTGCCAGAAAAAATCTAATTAAAAAGAAAATTTGTTTTTAAAGAAATTGTCCCTAGGTGAGACAAGCACACAGAGTGCAAACAAACACCAATTTGGGGGGAAAACATTTATGAGATATATTGTACTTCAGGATATCAACATTCACTTCTTCAAAATAAGGCCTACCAAATAAATTAGGATATATCAAAGTGATGGTGTTTTTGCCAGTGAAAGATTTCCAGAGTACAGAATGGTTACTTGACAATTCATCAACCCACGGCTGTATTTTGTTTGCTTTGTGAAGGACAACCAAATGGCCACATGTAAATGATTTTATAAGCATCCCTCTAGGGAGGTGTGGACCAAGCTGGCAGATCAAACACTTGCACGTACTCCTGGCCACGACCCCTGAAAGCACAGGTATTTTAACAGAATAGATTCATGAAGATACTAAACAATAAAGGAAATTTTCATCAGCAGACAAAAAAATTCTAAAGAATCCTAGAATACAGAAAAGCAAGATGGATGATATTGATTGAGAACAAAACCAGAGAGAAAGAAACATGGCCCAAACCAGGAGCAGGAGAGAAGTAGATTCAGGGAAGTTTTACTCTTTTTTAAAAAATTTTTAAATGTTTATTTATTTTTGAGAGAGACAGAGAGAGACAGAGCATGAGTGGGGGAGGGGCAGAGAGAGAGGGAGACACAGAATCTGAAGCCAGCTCAAGGCTCTGAGCTGTCAGCACAGAGCCTGACAAGGGGCTCGAACTCACGAACTGCAAGAGCATGACCTGAGCTGAAGTTGGACACTAAGCCAACCAGGCACCCCTCCAGAAATTTTACTCTTAAGAGTAGGCCCTAGGGGGGTCCTGAAGGTTCACTGAAGAATTGCCCTTGGAACAACAGAGGCTAGTAGGTGTGCACTTTCCTCTTGTTTATACAGAGCTGCTGGCAGGAGCTGCTTTTAATCCCTGGCTAACCCCTCCGAACACTCTCTCAAGAAATATCGTGCCTGTAGACTTCCCGTATGAGTGCAAGGCCCTAAAAGAAGAGGAAGGTAGAACATAAGTAACTCTATACCTTCAGAACAGACAAGGAAGGAGGTGTGCCAAGGAAGCACCTCTGCCCAGGAGGGCAATGTGCTACCTACCTTAGTAACAAAATTAAGCCCTCCTTACTTTGGGGTGGGGAAATGTGGAAAGGACTAGTCAGTAACTTGCTGTGCCAAGTGCAGGCACCACAAAAGAAGCCTCAGCTCAGTCAGTCTCAGTCAGCCCTCTTAGTCAAAGGAGAGGCTTATTTTCAGGAGAAACCAATAAATATTGCTTCAGAGGAGACCTACATTGGCTGCCTATATTAATGAACCTAGTCTTTCATCATTAATTATGTTAAATGAACAACTGAAGTTTGCCAGATATTGAAGGAAAACTAACAGCTTTTAACAACAACAGAAATAATGATGAAAAGCTTCCTTGAGGATTAAAGATAATTAAAGGAATAAAAGAAGAGTGAGAAAATAAATTCTAATATCTTCAAAAAGACATGAGGCTATTGCATCCATTACACAAAAACAGAATATTATCTAGTGCAATAAGACCAAAAAAGAAAAATATTTTAAAAAGAGAGAGAGAAAGAAATGAAGAGACAGGCTGTCATTATTTGTAGACACACAATCTCCTACCTAGATAATACAAGGGAGTCAACTGAAACACTACTAAAATTAATAAGAGAGTTTAGTAAGCCAGCTGCTAGAAGATCCATAAACACAAATCAATAGCTTTACTACAAGCCAAGTGGGCAGACAGCATGGCTTGGCTAACCTAACTCATTCTTCTCCTCCTTTCCCCTTGCTGCCTCCCTTGCCTCTTGAAGATAGTGATGTGACATAGTTCTGGCTAGTTGAGGAGTGGGCCAGCTCTCCTGAGGAGCTTTTTTGCATTCCTGATACAGGAATCACAACTTCCTTGTCTCTTTCTCCTTCTTGTTCAAATGCTGACTTGGGGCTAGATCTGCACTGAGCATCTTTTGAAGATAAGGCCACAAGAAACAAAAGAAGAGACACTTCTCCTGCTATAACCATGCTGCTAAACCCACACCGGCAGCTGCTTACATTTGGACTTTTTTGTTGTGTGAGTAAAATAAGCTGTTTCTTTAAGCCACATTTGGATTTTCTGTTTTTTGTGGCCAAATATATTCCTAACTGATAGATATGTAATAACCAACACAATGGGAAAATATTTCATGCACAAAGGAAGCAAACTATAACATCAGAAATAAATGCAACAAGAAATGTGCAAGATCCATACAAAGTAAACTATAACAAAAACAGGCCTCAAGAAAATGGATGGACCAGTTTCTCATTGGGAAGACTTCCTATGATAAACCTTTTAATTTAAAAGCTAATGTCCTATCAATCGAAATTCTAATAGCATCTTTAATGGAACTTGATGAGCTGATTGTAAAATTTACCTGAAAAAGAAAGTGAGCACATAAAATAAACCTATAAAAATTTTAGAAAGAAAGGAAAAATGAAGACTATTTACTCTATCAGCTATCAAACATGCTATGAGGGGCGCCTGGGTGGCGCAGTCGGTTAAGCGTCCGACTTCAGCCAGGTCACGATCTCGCGGTCCGGGAGTTCGAGCCCCGCGTCAGGCTCTGGGCTGATGGCTCAGAGCCTGGAGCCTGCTTCCGATTCTGTGTCTCCCTCTCTCTCTGCCCCTCCCCCGTTCATGCTCTGTCTCTCTCTGTCCCAAAAATAAATAAAAATGTGGAAAAAAAAATTTAAAAAAAAAAAAAAAAACATGCTATGAAATTTCATTATTTAAAACAATGTAATCTTAGTGCAGAAATATGCAAATATACAAATGAAATAAATAGAAAATCTGAAAACAGGGGTGTGTGGGTAGCTCAGTGGTTGAGCATCCTACTCTTGGTTTTGGCTGAGGTCATGATCTCAAGGTTCGGTTCCTAGGTTCGAGCCCTGGGTTTGGGCTACATGCTAACAGCACTGTGGGGTAGCGAGTGCTGCTTGGGATTCTCTCTCCCTCCCTTCTCTCTCTGCCTCTCCCCGGCTTGTGCGTTCACACTCTCTCTCTCAAAATATAATTAATTAATTAGTTAATTAATTAATTAAAAAAAAGAAAATCTGAAAACAGACTCTTGAATATGTGGAATTTTGTATATAATAAACGTGGCATTTCAAACCATCAGGAAAGAATTGATATTTAATATGGTGTTGGGAAAGTAAAGTATCCATTTCATACGAATCAAGTTTGTTAGTTATGACACACACATAAATAAATTCTAGATATAATAAAGGCCCATATGTAATAAACAAAATTTAAAGCACTGGAATAAAATAAGTAAGATTTTTTATTTAATTTTATAAAGGCAAAGACTGACACATATGATTGCCACAAAGGCACCATAAATAAAGTTAAAACACAAACTAAAGCTTGAAAGAAATGCTTTCAAATGTTTTCAACGTGTACAGCAGAAAAAAATATCAATATTAGTAATCATAAATAATTCTTACACGTCAATAAAATGACAAATTCAATAGGAAAATGGACAAATGTTTAAACTAACAAGACAAAGGTGAATAAATACAAATAGCTAAAAAAATGCAAAGAGATGATTAACCTCATTAATAAAGAGAAAATTGCAAATTAAAAAGTTCTTGTCATCAGACTAACAAAAGTTGGAAAGTACGTTAATATACAGTTGTCAGGGGTAGAACATTGTATACTCTCATATACAACTGTAGAAATGAATAGATATAACCATTTTGGGGGAAGGCAATCAGATATCTTTACCCATGTTGAAAATGCACGTGCATTTTGACTCAGCAATACCATAAATTCTCTTTTAGCTCTGTCGCTCATCTTACTCTCACAGTCAATGTCCCTGAAGGAATATTCTATAGTCACTTTCTCATCTCCCAGTCACTGTGACTTTCAATAGTGTAGCTTATTACCTTTACAAGCCCCCAATTCCATTGGTGGGAGGTGGGAGTTGTAAACAATTACCCAACTGTCATACACAATGACATCTTTTAAGTACTTGTCCTATTTGTCTTTGAAATATTTGATGCTGTGGACCATTCTTTCCTTGATATTATTTCTTCCTTCGGCTTCTAATACTCTTCACTCTTGTTCCCCCCCCCCCCCGCTTCTAATTCTCAGTCTCCTTTGCTCACTCTTTCTTTGATCCTTCAAAGTGTTCCCCAAGGAACTTCTTTTTCTTACTTTACCTCCTTGGTTGAGCTCAAACTATGGGTTTAATTTCTATTTACAGGTTTGAGATTCTAAAATAACCACTATCTTCAGTCCAACCCCCCTTACTGAACTATAGATCCTTATTTATACCTCCTTTCTAACATCTCCACCAGGCTATTCCACAGGTATCCCAACAATTTCAGTAAGATGTTTCTCTCTCTCTCTCTCTCTCTCTCTCTCTCTCTATATATATATATATATATATACATACACACACACACACACACACATATATATATTCTTTTTTTTTGATTGAAGCTCTACTGTCCACCCAGTTACCATAGCTAGAATCCTGGGAGTCATCTAAGACACTTTGCCATCCCTCACTCTCATATTCAATCTGCCAAACAAGTCTTATAGCATCTTAGTTATGATTCTCATGTCCACCTGTTTCTCTTCATCCTCACTGCTACTGAGTTAGTCTATTCCTTCATCATCTATTCAAGTTCTTAACCTGGAATTCATGGGCTCACATGAATCCATGAATGGACTTCAAGATATCTGTGAGCCACTTATAGCATTATATGCCACTTTAGCATTATATGTAAAGTATGTACATATGCATATATAATTCTAAAAAAGGATCTGAGGCCCCCAAAAGGTTAAGAACAATTCACTTAGTCTAATCATTGTTATAATCTTCTAGTTCCTCCTCCTGCTTCTAGTCTCACCCTTTGAACCTATCCTCCACCCTCCTGCTGTTACGTTTTTTCAAAATATAAATCCAACCATGGCCCTGCTATTCAAAACTGCTGCAATATCTTACCATTTTAAAATTAAAACCCAAACCCACTTGTACAGTCCTCCATGATCTGGCTTCTGTAGATTTCTAGAGACTTTTGCATCTCAATTTTCTCTCCTCCTTACATCCCAACTCCAACCCATGATAAAATTTTAATACTTAAATTGTTCCTAATGTCCTGGTTACTCCATACCTCTTTACTTTTGCTCGTATTGCTTTCTTTGCCTGGATGCCCTTCTTCACAAAGCCTTTCTTGTGTTCCCTCTGGCTCTAAGCCCATTAGACTATCCAGCCCAGGTAGAATTGACCACTTCTTCCCCTATACCCAGAGTATATTATTACAGAGATTATACAGAGCTTTAATATAATTCTTATATTCTTTCATGTCATGTGCTTACGGTTACAGGTCAACTGAACTGTACACTCTCTGAAGGCAAGAACAATGTCTTGTTTTTGTCACCTACAGCAAATGACACAGGTGTGTCCTATAAGGCTACTCTATAAATATTAATGACTTTAAAGGGAGATATCAGCTTGTTTGTTTTATCACCTTCAATCCCCCTTCATATGTTAGAAAGAAAAGATGTGGAAAGAGGAATGAAGAGAGAAAAAGCATCTCAGATAATAGAATGTGAATGGAAAATGCTGCTAGGTAGAAACAGTATCCTATGAATATCAAAACTTCATTGCAAAGGCCAAGAATTCTACAACAATATGAAACAAGGAAGATTATAGAGAAATTTTCAACTTTTGCTGAAGTTAACATAGCTGTCTATTGCCTTCATTCAAATATTGACTTTATTAGATTTATTTCTCATAACCTTCAGTAATATTAAAAGAGATATTAAAAAAAAAGATACAGTCCAAGGTCTATAGTAGAAAGTAGAATCAAGACATAGGTGTTTTGAGTTCACCAATCAACTAAGCGAAGTTTAGAGAATAGAAAATAGGACTACAACAAGCAGCCTTTATATTTAAGGTATACAAATAAAACAACCAATTCTGATTCTAGGATTTTGACACACTGCAGGTAAGATTATAACTTTATCAAAATTCCTTTGCATATAAATCTTGAAAAATAATGTGGAGTCCTCAAGAATATATATCATGTTACATTTGTGTGTGGTCAAATGTCGAAGGCTGGAAGGGAAATAGAAAGAGATGAAAGAAAATACGCTATATATGTACCTGAGGTGAAGGGGAAGAATTTCTAAAAAATACACCAAGATCTTAAAAAGGAAGTTTCCTACTTGCTTCAGTGAAATAACAATCTAACATAAAGAAGGCATTACCATTGCATCATGCAAATATTGACTGACTTGGCTAATCAGGGCTGTATATCCACAGCCTTTTTTCCCCTGGAGTCTGCAGCGACAGCTTTGTGTACTCTGCAGTCTCTTGTGCCTGAGCCAACAACTGATAGAGTATTAGATCAAAGCCTTGATACACAGATGCCAGGCAATTTGGTATTAAACAAGCGATAAGAGTACAAAAGAAGTCTCAATGTACTTTCACCACAATTTGAACAGCAAATAGTTAATTAGGTTGATAATAGATGTCAACATTTTACCTGATGTCATAGTTCTAGAAGGTATAAACTTCTTCCATCTCAGATGAAAAACTAAATTAATTTTTTAAAAGAAGCAAAGATGAATAATGTTTTATTATTTATGATTTTTTCTCATCTGAAGTATTTAGTTAAAAACAGTTTTAATTTTCTTCAAGGTGTTTTTCTGTAAAGGGACAATATAATTTTCACCAGCATAATTTAAGTGAGGTGTTTAAAAGGTGATATGATGAGCCAGTAAAGTTTGCATTCAATGCAAATAATCAAGGCTTGAATTCATTATGAATTATGGAGATGCTGCTATTTCAAGGGGTATTTTTGAGGTTTCTTATGTGTGGGATTTATAAAATATCTTATTCATTCATTCCAAAAAAAAACAAAAAATGATATAGGAAATAAAAAACATTTCTATCCTCCTGATACTTTTTTCTTAATTAAAATACTCAACAATCTAGTTATTTTAAACTAAATCAAACATCAGAAAATTGAATATCTTAAAAAATTTTTCTACATGATCATCAGATAAAGAGGTCAAAAGTATAAAATGTTCTCAAGTATATATTTTTAACTAAAAAATACATGAAGGTTATTAGAAAGACCATCTATCTTCCCAAGTCTCCAATATCAAGCATGAGGTAAATAAATGCCTTTCCAATTTCAAATGAATTACCAAACCCTTGGAGCAAAGTTTACATGTTGTATTAATTAATTGTATGTGTCAAAAAACCCTGAAACACAGAAAGAATCCAAAACCCCCATAGCCAGATCATGTTAGGGGAGATGAAAATAAACATCACAGAGATCACAGAGTTGAAAGGACTTTATCAAGTAACTGAAGTGCCACTAACTTTAGTTGGAACAACCACATAGTAAATCTTTGGAATACTACTTCCCTTTTCCAGATTTTATAATAAAATCAATGTATATTAACAGTGCCATCTACTGCTTATCAGTAACACTACAGTGCCCCAAAGCAGCCCACTGAATCCAAGATGGTTATTTTTATTTTCACCAGGGGCATCATCATTGGAACTGGTCCATGGTGCTATTCTGAGGACACTATAAAATATGATAAATGTATATAGTCAGTGACTAATTGCTTTCTTTATTTTTTTAAAGCCAAATTTGCTTCCAAATAGCGATTCATGGGAATGTAGTGAAAAAGTACTGGAGTACAAGTAGAAGAAGCTAGGTTCTTATACTTTTTCTTATTCCACAATTGTTTGACCTCATTTTCTCGTTAGTCTTCACAATACTTTCTAGCATAATGTTAGTAAGTTGATCTTTAGAATTTATTTCTTTCAGGAAAAAAAATATATCATGTGGGCTCCAGAATGAAGGCATCTAAATCCTCTTCAAAATCCTTTCCAAATACTTTTCAGACTTAACTGAGACTTCTTTAGTTGAGAATAGGAATAGTTACTTTAAGACTCTCTAAAATGCAAATAAAATTTAGATGAAAACCAAAATATATAGGCAATCAGTTTACTTAATGTAGAAAATCCCAGTATCTGGTAATTTAGCAAATATCTTCATTTGTTTACAGTCTTGCAGACATAGCCCAAATCCCACGAGAATGGAAAAACTTCCTCCCGTGAAATTCACATGTTAAAAATGTTTTAACTTCATGGTATACTGTACCTCTTGCTGTGATGCACTAAGAATACAGTATTACTTAACATAATATTCCTGCCAAAATACATAACCTGAATCAAATCATGAGGAAACATCAGACATACCCAAGTTAAGAGACTTTCTACAAAAAAAAATGGCCTATAATTTTTTCAAATGTCAAAGTCATACATGACACAGAAGACTATTCCAGATTCAAGAAGAGTAAAGAGACATGACAACTACATGGAATGTGTGATTCTGGACTGTGTCCTGGAACAGGGGGAAAAAATTAACATAGAAAATATTATTGGGAAAACTGACAAAATTTAAATATGGGCTATTTATTAGATAATATTATTGAATCAATGGTGATTTTTTGGAATTTGATAAATAAATCATGGTTATGTGAGAAAACATCATTGTACTTAGGAAATACAATCTGAAGTACATGGAGGTAAAGGGGCACAGAGTCTGCAACCAACTCTCAAATGTTTCAAAACAATTATCATCTATGTACATATCTAATGAGAAAGCAAATGGTAAAGCAATACATACATATATATATGTATATATATACATACATATATATACATATATATACATATATATGTGTGTATATATATATATATGTGTATATATATATATATATGTGTGTATATATATATATATATATATATATATATATATATAGTGGTAAAGCACATGAGGCCAAACATTAGCAATTGGTGAATATGAGTAAAGGGTAATCAGGAGTAGTTCTGTATTGTTCTTGAGACTTTTCTGTAAGTTTAAAATTATTTCAAAATAAAAAAGTAAAAGAAAACAATGGTAGATACATTGGCTTCTATTTTAAAACATAAATTTTAAAGTGGAAGAGACCGAAGAAAACCATTTAGCTCAAGCATTTTATCTAAGAGGAAATTGTAGCCTACAGTGCTGAAGAAAACTTCGTAAGATTGCAGAAGCAATGAAAAAACTCCTATCTCCTGAGTCCCCACCCAGTATCTTTTTCTAGCAAACCACACGAATTCTATAAAAAGGTGATAGATCACAAATACCAAGGTATCATTTCACTGGCTAAGACACTGCTGCCAAAACCTCCAAAGTTCCTCGTAGTACAAACCATTCATCCTCAAACAGTCTGCACAGCTGGCAGCTTGCTGGGCATGAGAATATAATAATGGAAGACCTGGCAACTCAGAGACAGTGAGGAAGGAGGGTCCTGGTGCATACATAACCCCAAATGTGGCCTTTGATCTTACTTTAAAGCTGAAATTACATGTAAGGGGGTCAAATCTTTGGTTAACAAAGCACTTATAGGCACTTTCTATAGATAACATTTTGTTGGTTTTTATGTTTTTTGTTACGTATTAAAGATGATAGAGTCAAAAGTGCAAATTCTAGAGTTCTTAGAATCCAACAATAACATGCCTTCCCATACTATGGGTTTTCTTATACCGTACAATCAAAGCTCATTAGAAGGAAAGATGAATGAGTCTATTTTCTAGATTAAAATGCCAGCAGTTACAGAGAAAGCAGAGAGGGGAGAAAGAAGGAAAGAGGGGGAAAAAACACATAAAGAAATAAGGAAGAGGTAAGAATTCCCTTAAGTAATCTACATTATTTGAACTTTTTAAATTTACTGACTAAACACTGAATTGTAAATAAATTAATAAAATGCCTTTTTATGTGCAAATCAGCCATTCTTTTTGTTTGTACCATAATATATGTATTTATGTTACCTATCACAGCCTCTAGTAAGGTATCAATAACTTTTATCATTTTATTCATTTAAAAGGCAATAATTGAGTGTTCAAGGAAAATACCATTTTCAAAATGCTTAAATCTCTAAGTTAGTCAAACATCTGCCAATCAACCAAAGTTTCATCTGTATTTGCTATAGCAGCACTAACATTTGAAACCACCTAATACCAAACAATCTGAATGATAATCCCCCATCCCCAAGTAATTCTTTTTCCTCCTGAATTGGCTAAAAATTTAACCAATATATAAATCGAAGAATGTGAACTTTTAGACTAGATCAGACCCATGCTTCAGCCTGCCTGCCCTGAGACCACAACTAAGAAGCATGTGATGTGTTGTGGACATGCCTGTTGGTGCCTCTCTGGGCCCCCACATCCCAACTTTGTTTCCCACTTATTGAGGACTTTCTGAGATAGTAGTGCTAGACAGAATTCCCAGAAGCATCAAGCTATCACTTCTGGAGTATCCACAAAAAGCCAAGTACTTATAGGAGACGCAAGATAACATGTGGTCAAAAGAGCGGACTGTGGGTCAAGTCACCCACTGTTGAGTCCTAGCTGTGCTGTCTACTGTTCTCTCTATGTCTGAATTTCCTCCTCTGGAAAATGGAGTATTAAGGTAACCTAGATCATAAGTCTGGGGCACAGAATCCGGTAAATGACTGTTAGCTATTACTATGCAGTTTATTAACAATATAAAATTTTCTTTTGCACATATTTTACAAGAACTTTTCATACACACCAATGTTTTTTTTAAAAAAAAAGATTTTATTTTTAAGTAATCTCTACCTCCAATGTCAGGCTCAAACTCACAACCCCAAGATCAAGAGTTGTGTGCTCCACCACTGGGCCAGGCAGGTGCCTCCCAATGCTTCTTAAAGTAAGATCCATGGGCCTTCTGCATCTGGCACCTGGATTTGTCAAAATGCAGATTCCAGGCCTTTACCCTAGACTGGATGGAATCTTGTGGGACTGGGGGGGAAGGGATACTACATTTAACATTTTACCTAGGAGTTTGAGAACCAGGATATTATTCACTTATAAACATCCATTTACTTTGCTCATTTATAATTTAAATTTTCTACCCCACAAACCACAATGCATAATGATAAGAAGACAAAATGTAAATAAATTATCCTTGTATAACATATGCATAACATACCCAAACCTAAAAATGGTGTCCTGACTGGCAAACAGATGGAGACTGTTTAAAAGAACTTCAGTTAAATCTGTTCCCTAGGTTTCTGAGAAGCTTTGCATTGGGCTATATTTTAAAAAAAAATTTTTTTTTACATTTATTTATTTTTGAGAGACAGAGAGTGAGCAGGGGAAGAGCAGACAGAGGGAGACACAGAATCTGAAGCAGGCTCCAGGCTCCGAGTTGTCAGCACAGAGCCCGACACAGGGCTCAAACCCACGAACCGTGAGATCATGACCTGAAAGTCGGACGCTTAACTGACTGAGCCACCCAAGCACCCCTGCATTGGGCTATATTAACAGCTGGTGTTTACTGGCAAATATGGCATCACTCCTCAAATTACGTGTTGCCCACAAAGTAGCAAAGCTAGTCTACGAAATGCAGGGTTGCCAGTCCTCACCAGAAAGTCATAGAGTAACATAGCTACAAAAATCCAGAAGCCTAGTCTCTGGCTCCTCTGGGGCACTTCTCACCTATCTTGCATTTTAGAGTATATTCATTCATTCATGCATTCATTCATTCAAAAAAGTGTTTCTTGAGCACCTCCTATACGCAAGGCACTAGTCTTACGGATGGTGGATGCCCTAAATTTGTTAATCCAGCTCTTCTGCCACCACATTTATAAATTCACCTTCAGTTCTCTAGGAGAAGGTTGTGGGAGCGGGGGTGGGTAGAATATTTAGAAAGAAAGAATTTGCAGAACTGAAATAGCCTGACATTAAGAACTGTTGTAATAATATGTACTTTGGTGGATTTTCATCCTTTTTCCCTAACCTAGAAAAAACGATACCTGGTGTGTACGGAGGGGTACACACTTGTAACTTTAGAGGCCATGATGGAATTTTGCTGACAGCAGCCTTGGGCAGGACTGAAGAGAACTCCAATGGAAATATGCCATTATGTCTGCCTCTCCCAAATTTTGACCATATTCTCCTGCTGGATTTCCCTCATTCAGAAAAACAAGAACTCATGAGATCATTCCTATTAGTGAGGTTGGTCTATCCAACCACAAATTCTGACTCTGGCAGTGGCACCAAGGGATATTTGGAGGGACACCTGATGTTGACCTCAAACATGAGGAATAGACCCCCATCTAAATCTTGTTAAGGGAAATTTAAGTTGTTTTTAAAGGACAGTTTGCTCAGTATACAAGAAATAAACAATATCAAGCTTTTACTGTTTGCCTGGATTTTCCCTAGGTAAATTTGTTTGTCTGAGGTTAGAGCTCACTGTGCTTGTTCCTTGAAAAAAAGTGAAATTGTGCTGGTTTTATTGAAAGGATTATTTAGATCCCATTTACCACAAACTTTTTTCAGCTTTTTAATTTACTTTTTTCAGCTATAATTTTAGCTGTCACTGCAAATCCCCAGTATTGTCAAATACACTGACCATGCCTTGCAATAAAAAAAGAAACCACAGTCTAAATAACTTAAGGTTCCATGAATTTCAGAAAACACTTTGGAGAAGCCCCATTTCCCTTCTATCTCAATTTCTGAAATCTTCTGACAAATTTGTTTTGGAATTCATAGCAAAACTCCAGAAGGTCATGCTGTACTATTGTTGGAAATAAAATTGTGTAAGAAAAGCCAGTGTCAGTATTTAGTTACCAAATAATTCTGCCAGGTGGTATTTGTAATACAGACTACCCTTGTACTCTGAATAGTTTTGTCTTTTTTTTTTTTGCCCTTCCAAATTCATAGATCAATCTTAATCTGACAGCAATGTCATGCTTTCTTCTGTAAAACTTGTGAGCCAGTACTTACTCTCAACAGCACATGGTGTATCCAAAAATCATTTCTCGACATACGAAAGCTTCAGCTGTATTTGTTTCCCCTTGTTTCATTATTTTTCTTTAGGGGATATATTTCACCTCCATACCATCTCAGTTTGCTTGTTTGTTTATTAACAACTCTAAGGTATTCAGCAGGATTTTCATTCATACATCATCAACATACTATCTGATTTCGTGGAAAGAGTACAGGGGGAAAAAAAGGATTTTATTACATAAAGCCAATAAAAATTATAGAATTACGGGGCGCCTGGGTGGCGCAGTCGGTTAAGCGTCCGACTTCAGCCAGGTCACGATCTCGCGGTCTGTGAGTTCGAGCCCCGCGTCGGGCTCTGGGCTGATGGCTCAGAGCCTGGAGCCTGTTTCCGATTCTGTGTCTCCCTCTCTCTCTGCCCCTCGCCCGTTCATGCTCTGTCTCTCTCTGTCCCAAAAATAAAAACGTTGAAAAAAAATTAAAAAAAATTATAGAATTGCATAACCACATTTAAAAAGTTTTTCTCTTCGGGGTGGTTGGGTGGCTCAGTCGGTTAAGCAACCGACTCTTGATTTTGGCTCAGGTCATGATCTCACGGTTCGTGAGTTCAAGCCCCACATCCGGCTCTGTGCTACAGTGTGGAACCTGCTTGGGATTCTCTTTCTTTCTCCCTCTCTTTTTGCCCCTCCCCCACTCACGCTGTCTCTGTCTCTCTGAAAATAAATAAACTTAAAAAAAAACTTTTTAAGAAACGTTTTTCTTTTCATATTAACATGAGATTTTCTAAAAATTATATTTGAAAAATAAAAGAATTTGACAATTCAATTAACTTATTAGAGATGACTAAGATCCATTTCACCAACAAACCTGGTGGGGTCTTCACATACATAACTGAGAAGACACGAAGTAGAGACTGGTTATTAGCTGATCATCGCCAGTGGAGAGGATATAATTCTTCTCCAGTATTCATTCACCAGTCAAATCACACCCACTTGTTTACAGCCCAATTCAAATCCCTCTTTTCCATGAAACCTTCTTTGATTATCCCAAGCAACATACTTTCTCTGTCCTTTGCATTCTATTATACTGGCACCTATTTGAAGGCCTAAAGGAGACTAACATCAAAGAATCTGTGAGGAATCATGCCAAAAAGGTCCCCACTGTCAGCAAAACTGTTCAAAATATGCCATCACTTTTAGTCTTAGGAGGTTAAGTCTCCACTATGGAAAAAGGAAAATTTTGGTACTGGATATGTTTACAAGGCACAAATTTCTGAACTCAAGATAACCACAGCCTGGCTATGGATCTATACAGCTTACTTGGTGTCTTTTCCTCTCCTCTATCTTGTCAAAGATAGCTCTTTTTCTAATCTATCTGGAAATCTTACTTTTTTCCCTTATAATGTCCTTTTCCCAGTTCATCTCCAAGGAAGAAGACAAAGAAAGGGATACTAGTACCTGTCCTTTCTCTCCTGATCCATAGAGAGTTCAGGGTTATGTCATGTCCTCATGGAGCACTACCTGATTGAAGGAACCTGGCCTTTCATAGCTTTATGTATTTCTCTGTTGGAAACCAGATACAACAGAGTGTGCCTCAGGGACTGTGAAAGAAATGGGAGGAAAATGTGAAAAGACATAATAGATACTGAGATTTCTTAATCTGGGAGATGGAATATCAGAGGGTAATTTGATAATAGATTTTAAATATTAAGGTTAGATGCAAAAGAAATAAGCTGAAATACTGGAGTAAGAAATGAAAGTTAGATAAAGAAGTAATTCTCATAGATAAAAGAGTAATAAATTACCCAAGAGGGTAGAATATGCTTCATTGTTGGTGTTCAACAGGGGGGAATTTCATCTGCTAGAAACAGTTTAAATAGAGCAATGTGCAAGACAAAATTTTAAGATTAAAATCTATGATTCTCTGATGACAGACTAATCAGAACTTTAATACCTAGTTTAACACATCATAATCACAACATGAATTCTAGAGCTAAGATTAGGAATAAAAGCATAATTACTTCCTTCCCAAATGGAGTTAATCTATATACCAAGGCTATGGCTTTGATATAACTGGGAGTGTCAACTGATTCTGTCTTTAAAAAGTTGAATCCTATTACCTTCTATTATCTATTACCTGGTACATCTATTTTTTTATTCTTTATTCAAGACAGAAAGCAAAAGAGAATGCTTTTGAATATATTGATGTGAAATTCTTTTGGACATCAACAAAATACTCATTTTCAAGTAACAATGATATGCATGGTAGCATGCACATTTTGCACATTTTGTGAAATGCAAAGAGTAAATCAGTATAGAAAAGAAATGATGTTTGTTATAAAACTAGTGAACAAAAGTTCTAACTAATGGCTTTTGAATAAGACTAGCCAAGAATTTGATTCAACCTTTAAAAAAAATTTACATCATTATGAGTTAGTAAATAGTTTTCCTAAAAAATACCTGGCGTGTATTATTTTTATTTCCTTCTGATCACATAAGTAATAAGGTTTATTGTTAAACTTGAAGATTAAAATAAAGTTATAACAAATAAAATAAAAATCATTAATATTCCTACTACCCAAAGGTAACTACTGTTAACATTTTGGAGTCAATTTCCTCCCAATCTTTGAGACCATGTTTTATTCTATATCATTACATTTTCCTTCCTTCAAAACATTATTTGTAATGTCTGTAAGGCAGCCCATCAGAGGGATACGCTACAAGATATTCAACCTTTCATTATTACTGAAGATTTTAGCCAATCCTAATGAAGAGTCAGGAGACAGAAACCTCTCTACCTATGTTAGGCAGAAAGGCATTTAATACAGAAAATTAGAACTCTATACTGTGTCAGGGAACGATTCCTAGAAAACCATGACAGAACTGATGCGTGTGGGAATCAGGAACTGATGCGTGTGGGATTGCTGACTTCAGGAACACACTGCCATAGCTCTGATATAAGAAGCTATGATCTAAGGACGACTGCCACCACCTGCGCAGCCTATCTTGATATTTCCCAAATGAGTGATGGATACTGGTATGCTTATTCAGGAAAACTCAGCGTCCCTACCATGTTTGCTAACAGAAAAGAAAAAAATAAACGTCTAGGTCAATAGGAAGATGTCTGTCATCTGCTTCATTTATACTCTCTGTGTATCACATGGGTACACCTACTTGAGGGAAACCTAATTTGCAAATCCTATAGGTAAGGGATACTGGGCTGTGTAGGTTTTAGCTTTCCAGTCTCTAAAGAGCAGAGGGGCTGACAAGAACAAGGTTGGAAGGATGATGAGCCTTAACCCACTATATCTGCTACAACTCTTGCAATAAGGCTGCAAGTAAAGTACTTGACATTGATCTTTGTTTGCGTTGCTGTTTACTTCCTTCGGGTAGATTCCTGGAAGTGAAGTTACTAAGCCAAAAAAGAGAAACTGTTTAGATTCCTGATATATAAATACTGCCAGACTACTTTCCAGAAAAACTAATCACTATACACATATAAAGCAAGATGTGAAAGTGCTCATCTCACCATACACTTCCCAGTACCAAGTACTGAATCTCTTTTAAAAAATCTTCAAGGGGCGCCTCGGGGCGCCTGGGTGGCGCAGTCGGTTAAGCGTCCGACTTCAGCCAGGTCACGATCTCGCGGTCCGGGAGTTCGAGCCCCGCGTCAGGCTCTGGGCTGATGGCTCAGAGCCTGGAGCCTGTTTCCGATTCTGTGTCTCCCTCTCTCTCTGCCCCTCCCCCGTTCATGCTCTGTCTCTCGCTGTCCCAAAAATAAATAAACGTTGAAAAAAAAAAATTAAAAAAAAAAAAATCTTCAAGGGGCGCCTGGGTGGCGCAGTCGGTTAAGCGTCCGACTTCAGCCAGGTCACGATCTCGCGGTCCGTGAGTTCGAGCCCCGCGTCGGGCTCTGGGCTGATGGCTCAGAGCCCGGAGCCTGTTTCTGATTCTGTGTCTCCCTCTCTCTCTGCCCCTCCCCCGTTCATGCTCTGTCTCTCTCTGTCCCAAAAATAAATAAACGTTGAAAAAAAAATTAAAAAAAATAAATAAATAAAAAAATAAAAAATCTTCAAGATCACCATCAATGGTGGAAATCTGATTCTAACAATCTGGTTATCCTTGTATTAGTAAGAGAAACCAAGAATTCCTCTAGGATATCTAAGGGACTTATTAGATTATACACATTCCTAAAGATCCATTACAAATGAATTCCCCAACAACAACACAGCTAATCATATTATTGCCTTCGGAAAAGGCACTTCACAGCCTGTACAGGACTTCTGACATAAAAGAACCGTGGTACAGGATGTAAACAGAGACTGTGCAATAACAGCAATTTCTGAGATAAAAGGCAAAGGACGGGATACAGATGTTTGAAGCTGTTTTTCCTACTAGAAACCAATAGCGGTGTTGAGGTGTCAACTGGGGCTTCTTTCTCCACCCATTGTAATTTCCATCAGCACTTCTAAGTCACACCTATTAGACAAACAATCTAAATAAAAACAGTCCTCTTGCTAGGCAAATTGAACTTCACAGCAAGTCCTTCTGGTTGTTTCAGTTCTATTTAGACTAAAGCCCTTGAGTCCTTCCTGTATACAAATCCTGTAGCTGCACTCTTTGGACCTATATTACCACTTCTACCCCTCTCACAGTAAGAGTAGAATGTAAAAGATTCTTAAACTTTATCTCCACCCCTGTGTAGGTTTCAATAGCTCTAACTATATACAGCACATAGCACTAACACCAGTGTCCTCAAAACTCAAAAATGACCACAATCATCATTTCTCTGTAGAGTGGGATTCATTTCATGAAAGCCCCTCAGAGGAGTTGTCTCTCTCTCTCTCTCACTCCCCTTCTCTCTCTCTCTCTCTGTCTCTCTCTGTCTCTGTCTCTCTCTCTCTCTCTCTCTCTCTCTCTCACACACACACACACACACACACACACACACACACACACACTGTCTTCCTCTTTCTCAACCCTACTCTATGTTTCTAAACACATTCTCCTCTTGCTAATCACTGGTGAATCCCCTGTATCAGATGTCCACCTCTGGACCAATCAATGGCCACTACTTCCCAAAGAAATGTCTATGACTTCTTCTGAGCTGAGGACTTAGAGGGAGGCTGTTTGGTAGAACAGTTCTCAAAGTGTGGCACTGGACAAGCAGCAACACCTGGGAACTTTTTAGAAAAGCAAGGCTTTTCTCAGGCTTCACAACAAATCTACTGGATCGAAACGAGTTGGGGCCCACCTGTTTAATAAGCCATCCAGGTAGTTCTTATGTGCATTGAGTTTGGGAACTACCTGGCTAAAAGATACAGGTGTGAGTAGCACTGTGACAGATGTGCATGGTATGGTATCATAGGGGAAATAATTTGGCTTGGATTATATGATCAGGGGAGTGGACCCAGGCAAAGTCATTTTATAAAAGACAAACAACATGCAGCCAATTATACGACTCCATGTACTTCTACTCAGCACATTCTTCTCACCAAAAGAGAGAAAAAGATTTGAGGACATTATTCAGGAGCCAATGCTTATAGCAGTGCAAAAAGGGAATCAAAGTTCAGGATAAAATGTTAATGTGGAGTTCCATTTCTAAAATTTGTAAAAGACGACAGTACTGGGATTTTAGCGGTCTTTAATGCTTTACTATCTGATGTGGTAGACCCCCAGACTGGAAGTCACAGGACCTGGGTTCTAGTCTTACCTCTTTTCTTCAGTTATTTTATCATAAGGATAAATCAGGATCTCAGTTTCTTCATTGTAAAATGAGTGTTAATTAAGGTCGCATTCAATTCTAAAATAACTTTATTATCTTATGAGACTCTTTGAGATGGAGTCTCAAAGTTGTGACTACAGGAAAGGATCCTAAAAGAAAGCAGGGCATGGTGGTATCAGGACAGGAAAGAGTGGGGGTAATCTGAGTTAATGGAAAGTATGGGCAGGGCCCAGCATAAAGTGAAAAAAGAAATTGCAGACATAAGGAATTTCAATCTAGGCTTTACAGCTTCTAGAGCTTCAACTCACTAGTAAATAAGCCTGGTTGTAGATTCCCTTGGGCAAAGTCTGGAGGCCCAACAGAAGATGGAGCAAGTAGGAGAGGAGCAACATAATTAAGGGAAAAAACACAGAAAAAGGTCAAGCATTGGCTATTTCACTTCCAGAAAAGAAAATTGCTTTCTGCTGAGGAACTCTGAACAAATCCCAAGTTCTCAGCCAGTATTTCCTCCTCTCAAAAAAAAAAAAACCAAAAAAACCCAGAATGTCAAGGTCAAAAGGAGACAACAGAAGTGAAGTTTGCAGCATGTTCTTGGCACAAAGGATCTCCTTTCTCTGCCTCCCATCCAACCCCACAAAAAAGTGACTTGTCCAGGCCACAAGGAAGAACCAGAACCCAATGCCAGCCTCAGGACCCATGAAACTCCTTTCCAACGGTACCAGTGTACTCCCACTTCACATTGCACCCTATTATCCACTTGGCTCAAAACATCAGCTTTGTTTGATCCCTGTTTTGGTTCAGAAACAAAACGCACACACATAAATTCAACCTTATGGGTACCATATAAAGCAGCGCTGGCTTCTACCAACAGCAACCTAAGGGGGAAGAAAGTCATACATCTATCTCATTTTCATCATTGTCCATTGTAGGAAAAAGTAAATTTTATTAGTGTTTATTTATGTCAAGGTTTTAGATGACTTTTTCAAAGACTGTATTTTCTCAGAGAAGTTTGCCTGGATTAGCAATTCTAAAAAGTTGTTATGCACTATTTTAATCTCTTGCCTGACAGAGTAATTTCTGCACAGATAAAAGCGCAAGTAAAAAGCAGCTATTGTGTATGCACAGTAGCATATTTTTAAACCCTATCCTATTAAGAAAGAGAGAATAACAACAAAATGTGCCCTAAGAATCAAGGTCCACACTTTACATTACTGGGAGTTATGCCATTAAATCAATGCATGCTGGGTGAAAACTTTTCCCCTAATGTGTGTACAATTTCATAGGTTCTTCAACCTCAGAGCAAAATGCACAGGTACTGTGAGGCTTCTTAAGTCTATAATTCTTTAATAGCTTTTGCTTTTAGTGTTTCCCTCCCCATCTGTTCAGTAAATGGTTCATTTTATATTGAAAGTCAAAGATAATTGAGCACAAAAGTGCTGAGTTGGTATGCTTTCTTAAAGGGTCAATGACCAATAGGTAGCGAGTTAAAATTAAAGTAGGTGAGAGGAGGAAGAGGTGCTGGGCCGTACCCTAAAAACTGTTCCATTTTGAAGCAGTTTAATTGACTATATCTGGCGATTTCTGAACCAAAATCAATGCTGATATATGATATCAGAAACCAGACCCTGACAAAGTTAGTGTAATCTCTTTAGTCTCTCTCTATCTTAAGGGGGTCATAGGGAACTGAGAGAGATTTAATATTGAGCAACAAAGATGATTATAAGATAGAAAAAAAGGAAGGGCCCCAAATGGCTTTAGAATGAAGATGAAGATCCAATGTTCCAATTTCTACTTAAGGAGAGGAAATAGCATGGCTTATAACTAGCATGATATTTCCTAAACTTGGTTGGAAAAACTGGCTAAATTAAAAGAGTAGGGAGGTGGGGCACCTGGGTGGCTCAGTCAGTTAAGCATCCAACTCTTGATTTGGGCCCAGATCATGATCTCACAGTTCACGAGATCTGACAGCACAGAGCCTGCTTGGGATTCTCTCTCTCCTCTCTCTCTGACCCTCTCCCTGCTTGTGTGCTCATACAGCGTTCTCTCTCTTTCCCTCTCTCTCTCTCTCTCTCTCAAAATAAATAAAATTTAAATTTTTTTTTAAAATAAAGAAAAAAAAAAGACAAGGGAGGTATAAATTTGACACAAGAGTAGTCAAGGTAACAAAAAGTATAGAGGTAAGGTGAGAAAAAAGAGAGCTAGAGTATCCTAGTGGATGAAGAGGAGATATCAAGGTTTCAAATGGAAGAGAACACATTCATCTTTAAACTGCACACACTTCCTCACCTGCCAAATAGAATTTGCAGAATCATGGCAAACGTTTCTATAGGTGCCAGCAAATACAGCAAATCTGGAAAGTGATGTCTTGTCCAAACCAAACACCTAAAGGAGGTTCTCTTCTCAGAGATCTAGAGATAATTCTTCTCTGTGGAATGTCTAGTTATAACCAGTCCAGAGCTGCAGATGTCTGAGAGCTGAAGAGGCTCCAAAGAGCAAGATGAGTGTCTTAGCAAAGACAGCTGCGATGACATTCAGCCTCAGCAGCCAGGTTACCCACCAAGCCAGACAAATCCTTAAAGAGACACACACATGTTCATTGAAAGAGGAAAAGGAAGAAATCACTCAAGGCAGAAATGGGGAGTTCGAGCTTTGTGTTTAATTATGGTATTTATCTGTAAAGTCCTGAGAACTCAAACGAGAATGCTTTTGCTTTACTCTCCTTAAATAGTATTTTTTACTCTTTAGTTAGAGCTTAAAGAAAAAAGATGAATTAGATAATTTAAGAAAGGAATTCTGCCTGTCAACATGCTTCAAATGCAGACCAGTGCTACTGTTCACCTATACCCAGATGAATCTAGGAATCCCATCTATTTGTTCAACATGGTACATATTTTGCAACCCAAAATGTGTTCTGGGAATGAATGAATTTACCAACAAGAAACTGGGAAATTGAATACACAAAAGGAAGTTACAAATTCTGGGGCCATCTTGTCTTTGGTTCTTTCTTTTATACTTCTCTTTCTATACCTCTCTAACCCTTAATTTCTTTGCTAGAAAAAAAAATGTTTTAATTCCCTCCTCTGCCTAACTTACAGAGATGTTGTGAAGTTTAATGAACTATCACTCATGAAAGCCTTCTTTGAGCTCACCTCAAAGAGCCTTTGTACTCTCTTTGAGCACACCTTTCCTTTGGCCGAGGCCTATGTATACCATGTTATTATTGTCCTTTTAGATTAATAGCAGCTTTGTCCTTTTCTTCCCTCACTGTTAGCACCCAATACAGTAATAATAAAGTTCTTGTGCATTTCCAACATTTTTCCTACCAATTGCTATTAGGTTATTTAAGGCCTATATTTCATTCAATAGATCACATACAACAGTATTAGTATAACACAACTAGCAAATACATTAATCAACTAACGAAAATAAAACCTTACCACTCATATTCTCCATCTCTGATCCATAAGGTAATTTTTGAGAATAATACGCTGATGATAGATACCTGGAAATATGGATTTATTTTTCTTTTTAAAAAAAGTTTAAATGTTTATTCATTTTTTGAGAGAGAGAGACAGAGCACGAGCAGGGGAGGGGTAGAGAGAAAGGGAGACACAGACTCTGAAGCAGGCTTGAGGCTCTGAGCTGTCAGCACAGAGCCCAACGCAGGGCTCGAACCCACAGAGCTGTGAAATCATGACCTGAGCCGAAGTTGAATGCCTACCTGACTAAGCCACCCAGGCGCCCCTTGAACAGTTTTTCAAAGCATCTTTGTTTTGAAATTTGGTTCAGATAATCTAGATAATCTCTTATTCTACACAAGACAATGTGTTCATCACTGAGCTCTCAATTCTTTAGATTAAAACTTTAGTAACCAGATCATGTTTTGTTAAACATGAAAAGTACCCAAACACTTTCACTGGAAGAAACTAAACCAATTCTAGTTGTCAGGGAGAAGTGAATACACAATGATATCAGATATCAGATATCAAATATCAGTGTTGCAACTACCAGAGGGCCAGTTTCCCTGAGCTGGTCTATGAATCACACTCACCAGAATCTCCAGAGAATTTGTTAAGAGGCAGATACCTGGGCCCCACACCAGACCTACTAAATTCAAAACTGTGCTGGGGCTTCAGTTGTCACATTTAACAAACAAAAATACAAATACAAAAATATACATAAAGCATGCATCAGTAGGGACCCAGAAGTCTATAGTTTAATAAGCACTCCAGATATACCTTCAGCACACCTAAGCTTGCAAACCACTGGCCCAGGCAATATGGATTAGAAATAACAATGAAATATTACTACATACCCTCCAGAATGGCTAAAATCAAAAAAGACTCATAGCACTAAATGTTTCTTGAGGATGTAGAGTAACTGGAATCTTCATATGCTGGTTGCGATAGTATAAAATGGTACAAGCTCTTTGTAAAAAGGTCAGACAGTTTCTCATTAAACTAAATATATTCCTACTTAATAATTTAGCAATTCCACTCCTAAGTATTCACTCAATAGAAATGAAAACATTATGTTTACACAAAGACTTAGGAATGTTTACAGCAACTTTATACATAATAGCCCAAAACTGAAAATAGTCAATAGTAGAAGGGACCAACAAACTGTCACATATTTATTCAATGGCAATATGACTTGGCAATAAAAGTGAATGATGTATCTATATACACAATAATAGGGATGAATCTCAAAAATATGCTAAGAGAAAGAAACTTTATACAATAATAGATACTGTAAGATTTCATTTATTTGAAGTTCTAGAACAAGGAGACCTGTTCTATGGTGGAAATAAATTTAAAAGGTCGTTTCTTCTGATGCAGAAGAGGTAAGGGTTAACTAGAAAGGGGTACAAGATAACTTTCTGGGGTGATGGTAATGTTCTGTGTCTTGCTAAGCATTCGAGTTAAAATAATGTACACAGTTGTCAAAATTACCTGAATAGCACACCTAAGAATTGTACATTTCATTCTTTGTAAACATTACCTCGAAAGAAAAACTGTAAACCAATATTCAATTCTAGTTCATGAGATATATGCTGAAGTATTTAAAGAGAAGTATACTGATGTCTGCATCTTACTTTGAAATGCATCAAAAAATTTTAATGAATAGAAGGTGGATACACACACACACACACACACACACACACACACACACACACAATAAAACAAACATTGTAAAATGTTAATGGTAGGGCCTAGATGATGGAAATATGAGTGTTTACTATAAAATCCTTTTACCTTCTGTTTGAAATTTTTCAAATTAACTACTGGAGAAAAAAATCACTGATCCAGAGGAACCATAGTTTTCTGACTGAGGACACCAATTTTAAAGAGGCTTCTACTTCCATCTTTAGGCACCTCTTCCTTCAGCACCTGGGAAGCACAGACTCACCCTCTGGGAAGAACCTGTCCTTCTTGTCACAGTCCTTCCTTCACTCCCTTCTAAACACTCACTTTGATTCTTCTTTTTCCTTACAAACTCGAATTTTCTGCACTTGCTTTTGTTTTCTGCTGAGGAACTCTTTTTTTTTTTTAACTTGTCTAAGTCATGACACAGAAAGTTGTTCTTCAAACACTTGAACCTTCACCTTTAGCATGGTGACCAGCTTGCGCTTAACACACATGAATGGTGCTTGCTTCAAGAGAGAGCAAATAGCTCACAGTGTAGCTTTTGGCTCCCATGGCTCTTAGCTCTGGGTTCTCAAGTAGCATCAGAGTCTTGGAGGTAGCTCCATCGCTCTCTCAGATAATCACTCAAGGGATAAATAGCTTCAGTGAATAATCCTTTGTACTGGCCACACTCTGATGAACACAGAAGATGAGAGTTTGCTTTTTAAGTTATATTTGTAATTTGTCTTACCTGGTTTCTCTCTTTCAGATCAGGCCTAATTAGCTCACAATGGCCAGCAAAGTAGTGGCAATTATTAGTCTGCTACCTGCTCACTCTGTAGTAGCCACACTATGGTGATTCATTAAGCAAAGAGGGTTCCTGAATTCAAATGATTTCTTCCTGAATCAAGACCCAGCTAGGTCTTGTTTATTTCAGGTTCTGATCTATCATTGTGGGCTAAAAGATCATTTTAGTGTGTGGGAGCCAGAAAATTATAACTGTACAACAAGAACTGCTGAAGGTCAAGCTAATGCTTTTATATCTTTGGAGGACGCATTCCTGGTTTAAGAGAGATTTGAAGAGAGAAGAGTAGTATTATTTGAAAGCTTTCTCATTTTTTAATTGCATTTGCAACATCTATACTTTAGCTTTCTACTTAATTACAAATTTATTATATTCTCAACACAGAATATTTGGAAAACACAGAAAAGAATAAAGCAAAAATAACAAAATTTATCTATCATTTCACCACTTAAGATTAGTACTACTGTCCTTTTGATATATATCATGTTTTGTTTGTTTTGTGTCAATTGCTGTTCTCCAGTAATTACTGACTTCTACACATAAGAATTATTAACTATTTGTTTTTATTATTTCCTATTCCAGGAAGTATTCAAGACAACCAAAGTCACCAAACTATGTGCATGATTTTTAAATTGAGTATTATTTTTTATTTATTATAAAAATAAGAAATTCTGAAAAACATTGAAATTATTGAAAAATATACTTAGCAAGAAGAGTATATCTCCCACTACCCCATACTCTATAGCGATATCATTAGCAGATTGACAAATCTTTTCAACTATCTCTGCTGGTGAAACTATACATGTATAATTTTTACAAAAAATGAGATTATGCTCTATATATCATTCTATAACTTATTAGTGGATATTTAGATTATTTTCAATTCCTGGCTATTACATATAATGCTGCGATGGTGATCTTTCAACAGAATTAAATTGCACATATCAGTCTGAGTAGGGTTTTATGCTGTAATAATCAATTCAACATCTCAGCTTCTTAAGACAAAATAACTTATTGTTTGTGTAAATCACAGCCTAATATAGATTGATGAGCAATAGTGGTGATGGGCTCTGCTCCACACAGTCATTCAGGAACTCAGGCTCCTTCATCTCACAACTCCACTCTTCTTTTGGTCCTTCCCTCCTCTGCATTCTGCCCATGGCTGAGGAAATCAAGCAAGAATAGAGAATGTGCTCCACTCACAATCACCTCAGCCTAAAGGTGACCTACATCAGTTCCATTCATATTCCACTGGAATAGGTAGCCGCATGTCTCTATCTTTATGGAAATTCAGATTCATGCTAGAAAGAAAAGAGCTCAGATACTGAACAACACTAACAGTTCTTATGATAGTTTACTAAACTTTCCCCACAGGACACATTCATAAACATGGGATTGCTGAGTCAATTATGAATACTTTAGTTTTGATAATGTCAAACTATGCTCCATGAAAACTGAACCAATTTATATTCTGCCAATAATGTGTTGAGTGTCTCTTACCCCATATTTTGTCAACACATTTTTCATTATTTTAAGTATTTCTCAATTTGAAAGATAAAAAGTACTATCTTGAGAGTTTCATTTTGCACTTATTTATGTATAAGTGAGGGTGCATATCTTTTCATACATTTTAGTCATTTATGTGAGCCTGTTCCTGTCTTTTTGGGGTTGTCCATCTTGTTGATTTATAGTAGATATCCATGAATTGCATTAACTTCTGTCATATATTTTGCAAATATTTCCACAGCAGTTATTATTTTATGTTAACTTTGTAAGATCATTTATCATACTGAATTTTAATAGTGTAGATATTTCTAATATGTTTTTCCATTTATGGTTTCCAACTTTAGCATTATACTTAGAAGGATCCTCCCAGAGGCACCTGGGTGGCTCAGTCGGTTGAGTGTCAGACTTCAACTCAGGTCATGATCTCACAGTTCATGAGTTCAAGCCCCACATCGGCTCGCTGCTGTCAGCCTGTCAGCGCAGAGCCCACTTTGGGTCCTCTGCCTCTCCCCTTACCCGCCCCCACTTGCACTCTCCCAAAAACAAATAAATATTAAAAAAAAGACTTTACCAAACAACAAATTATAAAAATTCTCACTACTGTTTTCTTATAGTGCCATTATGGCTTTATTTTCCATACTTGAACCAATGTAATAAACTTGGAAAACAAGTTAAGGACAATAGAAAAAAGAAAAATCACTGCCAATCCACCACCTAAAGATTACCACTATAAACGTTTGGGGTATTTCTCTTTGCCTGGTTTTACATTGATGTAAGACCACCTAGCTGAAAAGGCAATATCTATATACCATTTTACATTGTGATATGTTCCAGAAAAGTATTAAGGCAACTAGCTACGTGTATGCTATAAATGGACCTTTAAAATATTTTAAGAGTTTTGATTGGCTTTTATAAAACCTAAAAAAATGTTTATTACATTGAAGAAATATACAGAAAAATAATTCAGCTGACAATGTGTATGAAAGTGAAGTGATAAAAAGAAAGGTTTGTTGTCAGTGATGTCAAAAGTGAGAGAAAGTAAATTCAAAACAAGAACCATGCATCTGACTTTACTGTTTTTGAGTAGCTATCCTCACTAGGGAAAAAAATCTTCCTATTCTGATTCCAAAACTCTTTACAAACCTTTTGTTAGGTACCCTTTCATAACTATTTTTAAACGAGGCAATCAATGCAAAATACATAGTTACTAAGACAACGTTGGAACGTGTGGGGAGATTACACCTAAAAGTAGTCATATATTCTTATTTTTTCATTGAAGTATAATTAACATATGACATTATGGTCATACATTCTTTATATATTTGCCTTGTGTAAGCATCCTTGCAAATTTTTATAAATTTCTCAGGCAATTTATTTAATGGAATATTGCCATAGGATAAATTTCCCTTTCCCAATATTCCAAGAAATCCCTTGACAAAGTATTTTAACTGAAGTAATAAAGAAATTTTAGCATCTGATACAATAACAATGAGGATGTAGACAGTATGCAGGCAAATCTCAGTCCACAAAACCCACTCCCCTGTACCTCTAAAACCATCATTGTTCTGAGTGGAGTCCTAAGGTGACACAGGGAGTGAGACCACCTCTGAGAGCAGCCTTTCAGCTCCCTAGGCCTCAACTGCTTTCATGGAATATGAGAAATCACCAGGAATTCTTTCTCACACTCCCTAGCCTCAACTGAACTTTCATCTCTTTGTGGACACTGGTTCCACAGTGACTTAACTTTAGATTGCTTTGTTTTTCAGGCTGTGAGAACCCTCACACAGTTTAGATACCTGTCGCTGCCTAACCTATCCTCTTCCACACATGGCTGAGGTCACTGGGAGGCAGACAGAATAATCACAACGCCTTCCCTTCTTCTACATATGACTTTTCCTGCTGCAGCCAGAACCACCTTTCTTGACAACTGGGCCCCCTATCTTTATTTATCACTATTAATTCTTCTGTCAAATGACTCTATTCAAAATATTATATAAACTTATTTTTAGAGAAATGATGGCTATAACTAAAAAAAAAAAAAAAAAAGGTTGTTTTTGTTTTGTTTTCTAAGCTGACAGCCATTTTTGTTGGTTGCTCTGGCAGAACAGTAGAATTCTTCCTGAAGAGAAAACTGCTATTTTGTTTGGGAGGCATCCAATGGGCTTTTTTAACTGAATGAGGCTAGACCCCAGGAGAGTCTGGATAGGAGAGGGTGAGCCTAAGGGAGAGCCAAATTTCTCTGCATCATAAAGTTACAGGAATTTTGGAGTGGGTTCCTCCCACCATTGCAGGGCTGAGGAGGATCAGACCATGAAAGAGGGATTGGAAACAAAAAGCTTTCTTAGAGTCTAGAGAGCAGAGAGCATGCCCCAGAAATGCATAATGAAAAGGCTGCCAAGAAGGAGTCCTTGAGGTAGAGATGTTAAATAACTTTAGCCTTAGTGCTGCTCCATACTCAGTTTTAAGTCGTTCCCTGCTATATTACATACACAGAGGAATATGCTACAATTCCTCTGTGTTATGCATATAAAATAAAAATGTAATAAAACACTGCTACTCACCACAGCATTGTCATGAAGGTGAGAGTGAGTCTGTATTTTGAAGCAAAGCAGACTTGAACCGCCTGGAGCAGCCTGTAGGAGCCATGGACAGATGAAGAGAAGAAATCAAGAATAGTCAGAAGCAAGAGTTGGAACAAGAAAAATTGGGAAGGCTAAGTCTCAACTGCAGAATCAGCAGAGGACTTGGAGAACACATTGGACTTCCAACAATTTATCGTATGGTTATTAAACAAAAGATGACCTTGGAAGGATAGAGTTGAGGACTTTGGATTATATGAATAACCTTTATATGGAATATTATATTTTCTCACTGCTTAAAAAACAATAGGCTTGCACATTTACTGGCAGCAACCTACACCAGACAAATGGGCACAGAAAATGAGGAAAGGCTGTGTCCTTGCAGTTTGTCCCATTAAACTAAAACAGTGAAGCAGGAAGCCTCACATGTAATCACATGTAATAATGATGAGAAAAAGCTCAACAGAAAGTAATCATGCTTTCAGAACTTATGTAATATCCAAAGACTTTACTGAATTGGTTCATGGTTCACTTTAATGCTGTCATTTGTTCCTTCATTTCTTTGCAGGATATCTGTAGGCATAGCTACCCTACACTCTATTGCTGCATCAATCTAGAACCACCTTGCAAGTACTACTAGGCTCAGTTCCAGAAATTCCTCTGCAAAATCTATAAAGTACATTTACCTTGAAACATGAAGAAATGTTTTTTCCAGCAGAAATATCAGAGGCCAGGGAGCTAATACAAACTCTCTCTTCAAGCAGCTCAGTATCTAAGACATCTTAAATTTTTGAGGAGTGACGTACAAAATACTGGGAGGGGGGCAGGGTGAATTAGTAATGGCCCAGGAAAAAAACACAGGACTGAATTTTTTTTTCCTCTAGAGAAAAACAGGATTCATAAATGAAAGAGGAATGAAGAGGAAAAAAGTGATCTGAGACTAACCCATTTCTTTTTATCCTACTTCTACCTCGTGTGTGAGAGAAGATTATTCTGGAAAAGTCAACTTAGAGGCACCAGGTCAAAGGCTGAATGGAATAAGTGTCAAACCCAAGATTTTGCACTGAGAAGGAATACTCAATCATGTGGATAAGCACTATTTTTGTAATATGCTAGTTTTTCTTTAGATAATGACATTTCAGCTTGTGTTGTAGCTTCCTGGTCATTAGCTCATGGTTATTGCATCTTTGATGTATCACTCAAAGGTATAATTATATTGCATCAGTATACCATTTTGGTCCACTAAGACCTTAAAACTGTTCTCTAGAAAAACAACAATCTAATCACTCATGACATTATGTATATGTACATATATATATATATATATACACACACACATATATATGTATCTATGTATATATGTATATATATCATTTTCTTAATTGAAAAGACTCCTTCTACTTCTTTGATACTACCAAACTGCTATTTGCTGCCCAGATTTTCCTCATGTCATTGGTTTTTTCCTTTCTGGATGAATTCAATATAATTATGGGAGTAAAGCTCTTTTGGAAATTAGGAAAGCCCTCCAAAGTTATCGTCCCAGTTGCCAAACTGGAAACCTGTTTAATTTTGTAACAAAACTACAACAATGATGCTTAATCGCAGAAAGTATCTTTCAGAACATACAGTCAAAGCAAGTTACAAATATAAATTTAGAACTAGATTTCCTTAGTTTTCAATGAGGTTTCTCCAGTGATTCCAAACAAAGACATGTTAAATATAGTTGTAATCCAAAGATTGTAGAGTAAGTTGGCAGATAAGTCATAATGCTAAGGAGTGGGCTCTTCTTTCCACTTTCTTTCTAATCTATCTAGCAAACAATTTAATAATTCATAAAAACATGTTTGTGCCAGGCACTCTGCCAGACATGGCCTATGTGATTCTGAGTTTGAAATAATTTAACAGGAACTTTTACCTAAGTTTTTACAACTGGGGTGGGGATTATTTAATGACAATGCATAGAAAATGCCATGGTACCTATGTTTCTGCCCAATGCAGAATGTGATTTCAGGTAGGACTGAAATCAAGAAATCACTCTTGAACTTCTACTGCCAACCATGATGGGGTGATTGATACTGGATGAAGCCAAAACAATTCCAAAACTGGAAAAAATATGTGAGTCAGCTGATTTCGGGCATTGTCTAACAAGCAATGTAAAACTGTGATTCTTGAGAGAGGGGAAATGCATGAGGTGAGCTGCACAACTGGCTCAGCTCTTTGCCTGGTGACAACTTCCTGCCCATGGTACAGATTATCTGGAGTCTAAGCAGAGCAAGCAGGTCCTGTTGAGCTGAGGAAGATATCAGAGTTCACAGTGGCTGAAATAGTTAGAACCTGTGGAAGAGGGAGCAATGCAGAGAGGGGATCCCAGAAATCTATTAGGGTTCTCCTGAAATCCATGGCTGAGAGCTGGACTGTACATGTGCAGAGTAAGGCAACCTGGGCCTTTAGTATCAGCTGCTATGGAGTCAAAAGTAGAACCAAGATACTAGAAGTTGAGCAATGCTTGGGGAAGAGCAGTGGCAGGGGATGACGGAGTCCTGGCCCTGCCAGAGTAAAAAGGTTATTGAAAACTGCCGACATCCAGTTAATATACCACAGAGTCCACATTTAGGAATGAGACATGCCTCAGAGAGAGACCTACTCTGGACCTACCCTAATAAAGTCTAAAACCAAACTTCAAAAAGACTTGTGGGGAAGACTCTGTTTGAAGAGTGAGTACTACCAAGTTAGAGAAGTTTGGGAAGTGCCTGAGGCTGTCCACAGATAAACACTAACAATACAAAACACCAAGATCACACAAGTTAAAGTGATCAGCCAGTAAATGTACTGCCTTCTTAAACAAGAATCAACTTTCTTCAGAGGAAGATTACAGACTCTAGAATTTGTAGAATCGGTTATCCACAAAGTTTAATATTTAATAAAAATTCACTAGGCATACAAATAATTAAAGGAAATTATGTTAAAAGGATTCAAAGAAAAATTCTATCTTAATTGAGAGATCAAACAGGAAATCTCAGCAGGAAATGAAGTCTATAAATATAGTCAATCAAACAAAAATTCCAGACCTAAAAAGTACAGTAACTGAAATAAAAACTGATGGGCTTAACAGCAGGTCAGAGTTAGCAGAGTGAAGAGTGAACTGACACAAGCCAATAGAAATTAACCCAAAGAATAGAAAGAAAAAAGATTGAAGAAAAACAAACATTAGACAATAATGAGGTATCACTATGCACCTGTTATTGGAATAGCCAAAATCCAGAACATTGACAACACCAAATGCTGACAAGGATGTGGAATAATAGGAACTTTTATTCACTGATGGTAGGAATGCAAAATGGTACAGTAACTTTGGAAGACAGTTTGGCAGTTTCTAACAAAATGAAACATATTCTTAACTGCATGATCCAGAAACTGTACTTCTTGGTATTTATCCAAAGGAGTTGAAAACTTACATACACACAAATAGCTGTTTATATGAGTTTTTATATGAGTTTTATTCACAATTGCCAAAACTTGGAAGGAACCAAGATGTCCTTCAGTAGGTGAATGAATAGACTGTGATGCATCCAGACAATGAAATATCATCCAGCACTAAAAAGAAATGAGCTATCAGGCCTTGAAAAGACACAGAGGTAAGAAACATAAATGCATATTACTAAGTGAAAAAAGCTAATCTGAAAAGCTTACATACACTGTATGATTCCAACTATATGACATTCTGGATAAAGCAGAACTATAAAGACAGTAAAAAGATCAGTGGCTACCAGGGATTAGGATGGAATGAGGGATGAATAAACAGAGCACAGAGGATTTGGAAGGCAGTGAAACAACTCCGTATGATACTATAACCATGGATATGTGTTATTATAAATTTGTCCAAACCCACAGAAGGAATAACACAAGAGTGAATCATAATGTAAACTTTGGACTTTGGGTGATAATGATGTATCAATATAGGTTCATCAATTGTTAACAAGTGTACCACTCTGAAGGGCAATGTTGACAATGTGAGAGTAGAGAGTATATGGGAAGTCTCTTTACCTTCTAGTTTTTGCTATGAACCTAAAACTGCTCTAAAAAAATAAAGTCTATTAAAAAATGAAGATTAAAAAATAAATCTAAAAAACCTCAGAGACCTGTGAGAGGATCAGTCAGCCTAGCAAGAGAGTAATTGAGTGCCAGAAGAAGAGAATAATATAGGGACAAAAATAATTTGAAGCAATAATGACTCCAAACTCCCAGGGGTCAGAAAAATACTGAATTATAGATACAAGAATTCAGTGAATCCACACAGGATATAAAGAAAACCAGACCAAGGCTCTTCATAGCCAAACATCTGATAACCAAAGATAAAGACAGAGTCTTGAAAGCAACCAGAGAGAAAAAAAGGCACTTTCTCTATAGGAGAACAAGAATAAGAATTATCACTGACTTCTCATCACAGACAATGGAGGCCAGAGACAATGAAATGACTTCTTTAAAGTGCTGAAAGAAAAAAATCCCCATCAACCCAGAATTTTATATCCAACAAAAATAGCTTTTGCAAGCAAAAATTAAATAAAAACATTTGCTAGAGAATGGAAGCTGAGAGGATTTGTTTCCAGCCCAGCTGCACTCCCTGAAAGACAAACTTGGATCTACAAGAGAAAGAACAACAGAAATAGTAAATAAGATGGGGAGCTGAACTATGAAGAATTGGACAAATTTCCTCAAGACCATGGTAAAGATAGAGCTCATGATGCAACTGAAGTGCCTGCAGACTTTCAATTCCAAATTACCTCTACCTAAGAATTAACTGTCTTGGGGCACCTGGGTGGCTCATTCAGTTAAGTGTCTGACTTCAGCTCAGGTCATGATCTTGTAGTTGGTGAGTTTAAGCCCTGCCTCAGGCTGTCTGTTGTCAGCACAGAGTCTGCTTTGGATCTCTCTCCCTCTCCCTCTGCCCCTCCCCCTGCTCTCTCTCTCAAAAATAACCATTAAAAAAATCACCTTAATATCTAGCTCTTATAATCAGAATGAGGCCGAAAGGTAGCCGGAAAGTTTTTAAAATTAAGGTATTGCTTTTCTAGTCTTGTCTGGGAAACTGCTACTTTATTTAATTTAACTTAACATTGAATATAAAAAGTTCAGACTCCAGTTTCATAGTACCCATCTACTTTCCTTTGGCCAATAGAACAGAGCTATAAATCAGAGTTAAATTACTGATTGCTTCCATAAATACTTAGTAAAAGAGTGACTCATCTAATGTGTATAGAGTTTTATACTTTTATTCTCAGTACATTTTTGAAAATTCTTCTATAACCTTGAAATACTCAAGAATTATTTTAACTCACATAAAAAGAAACATAGGAACTAGCTAGTACAGAAACAGATATCCCGGTAATGTGTACTTACAGTTATATCTTTTATAAATACCTAATTTTGCTTTAAATAGAAGGCACACCATGTATCAGTCTATCTGTAGAATCTAATAAAAGGGCCTGCTATAAGAGTTTAATATTTTCATTTCATTTTTTAAAGCACCCACTATTTTTTTGTTTCCTTTATTCATCCTGGTAACTCCAGAATAATTTTTCTATTCTGGCAAAAAGGCAGAATCCTAAGAACTACTTTATTAAGGATATAATCATACTCAAAGCAAATCTCAAGATTTTTTTATATTAATGAGAACCAATTATTTGATGATGAACATAGAAGTATTCTGCTACTAAGACAAAATGAGGAGGCTCTTTGGGATAGGAGAACATAAGAATTGTCTGGAATCCTAAGTTATTGGGTTAATGTGTTGGGGGTGGGGAGGAGACTGCATTAGACCAATCAGATACTGAGGTATAAAAAACCAAGCACCAGAAATGAATGGAGTACAGATGTCATAAATAAAGAATACAGATGTCATAAATACATACTTTATGAGACATGATAAATGCAGTACTTAAAATGTAAGTGCTTAAAATGTAGTTGGAAGGCTATGGGGAGATCATTTGAAAACAAGGAACATTAAGCAATGTTCAGAATTGGCAGGGGGAGTGAAAAACCTCTTCAGATATTACCATAATTTTCTATAAATTTCTAGTGGCTCTGGTAGTTACAGAGTTATTTACATATTTTTATGCCTGGAAATTAAATGATACCATTTTTTATTTTCTTGTTAATTTAAGAAAAGAACTAATCAAAGATCATTAGAAATTTTTGAGCTAGACTCTAATACAAATTTTTTTAAATTCTAATTACTAAAGATCAAAATCAAAATCCTCTATATTTTTAGTTGTCAGAGTAGATGAGCACAATAAATAGCTTATACATTTTCATGGGTTAGTACATTAACTAAAAATACTAAAAAATATCTAACCATCTATAGTTTTAAATATATTTACATGTCCAATCCAACCCTGGAAACCCACTAAAACACAAATTCAGATTGCAATCCAGTTACAATGCAAGCCAGGCACAAAAGCCTTCTAATGATCTTTGATTAGTTCTTTATTAAATTCATCAAGGGAGCGAAGAAAATTTAATAATCTTCACCAGTTGTCATCTTTCTGATTAGAGTTTTGATTAGAACTTTCAGCTTTTATTTTTCTCCTTGCTAGCCTCTGCCAGAGCTTTGCTACTGCATCTAGTTGGAGAGGAAGAACAAGGCAGATGGAACATGTTAAATAACTCACATGTTAATATTCCCTAGGTATGCGTGTTGGGAGTTTACTGATGGAGAAAGTTCTCTTGTAGCATTCTCTGTGCATCCCCTCCCACCTAGCCATCCTGATAGTGAACTTTTTGCTTTCACCAGCTCTTTGTCCAGGAATGCATTTTGCTTGCCTGATTTTTTCATATTGTTAAGTTTACAAATAAAAATCATACTGAGGTTTGGTTAGTCATATCATACACATTTCATGAGCGAAAGCAGTGGCATTATAGGAACTACCATCCATAGGTATTTGAGAAATGACCATTAGATTGTTCATAATAAAGGACTCTGAAAGGTCACTCAGTCTGGCATAAAAGGAGTAAGATGAACAATAATGGTGTTTACATGTTTCTTCCTCATACAGCATATGGGAGAATAATGACATTCAGATTTCTATATAGCACATTTCTTCTTAGTATTCACAAATATTGCCTCAATTATTTTTCTATCATTGCTGAAAAGTAGGAAATGTGTAGCTATTATCATCTCTATTTCCTAGTATAGTCTATGATGCTATTTTAGTACCTGTTACCTGAAAAGAAGGGCAGCTAGGTAGTGTGTTTATAATCACACTATCACCATTAGACCTCAGCACTGGAGAGAGATAAGAGGAAAGAAAGTAAAAAGAAATAATGAAAATGCAAACACAGGAAATCCTTAACCTATGAAAAGGTTGTATTCCCAAAGTTCATTTATTAAGCTATTGTGTGGAACTCAAAAATCTGTATTTCCATAGAAACAATACTATAACCAGTGGTTAGGTTCCTAGGCTAGCCTGTCGCAGCCTATTTACTTATGTAGTTGAAAATACAATTATTACAAAGATTATAGTACCAGAAAACTATATGGTTGGAAATATGTGGTATTTTAACTACACAGAAGGTTAAATAAACTTTTAGAGAATAACATATTAGCCAAATGTCTCTTTATAGCCCCAACTCAGTGCTTTGGACACTGGCAACAGTCAATGATGCTGTGACAACCACTCAAGATCTAGGAAAATCACAACCACAAACACAAACTCACAACCACAGGACCCTCAGAAAGAACTGCCCGACAACCTATCAAATAGGCCATCTTCCCCTTTCTAATTCCCAAAGCCACAACACAGTGGACAACCTGGGAAAAGACAGCTGGTATCAAAATTTCAATCCAGGATCCCAAGGGAATCTCCTTCTTCTCACTTCAAATATGGTAAAGGTTTCTGATTCCAAAGGGTTTCTTTCTAGTTTATTAAACTTTGTGTTATTATCAAAATATACTAGTTACATATAATATGCCAGGCACCACATTGTGAACAGAATACTAAAAATATTAATTTTGAGACCTAACAATTTATAATTTAAAGCAAAAAAATGTTTAAAAATATAGTACATAATATTTTAGAATCAGGGTGTATTTAAAGGGTGTCAAAATTAATGTCTAGCTTCATCAACTCCAATGAGCAAATGAAAATCTAAAAGGAATTGGCTGAACCAATTGTTAGACTAATTGGTGTCTTTGTTCAGAATACTGAACTGAGGCTATTCTTTCCCTGTTGCTACTGAGAAATTCATTTGAATTCAAACTATTAGTCATTTAATATGTATTACACACCTTCTATTTGCAAACAACAACAAAAAGATTCACATTTATAAAATGAAATAAGCATAAATAATACCCTCCCAGCATCAGAAAATCTCTAGCATTTTCAAAACATAAACATAAACCTGAACATCTCAAAATACATGTCCTATTGCCCAGCAACACAGTATCATTTCCAGGCATAGTTCAACATTCTAGACTTTATGGTCCTAGATTTCTGGCATACTTCTATGACAGCAGTTAATATATTATACCATAAATCTTTGTTATAAATCCAATTCATCCACTAGTCTAGGAGCTCACAAAGGGCAAGGACTGTGTTTTACTTAGTGTTGTATTTTCAGTCCTTGCATAATGCCTGGACCATGGTAGGAGGTCAATAAGTGGAGAAGTGGGGACGCTTTTCCAAGAGCTTTATGTTTCCTTCCATGGGCATAGAGCTCTGCCAACTGTAATGCTCCTGGCCACTTTTTCTCTCCCATCTGGTTCTTCTATTTTATTTATTTTGTACAGAACCTGGGAGGGCAAAGGGTGCAATTTATTGCTCTTTCAAACCCAACCAGATCTATAGGAGGAAAGATGATAGGACAAATAAATTAACCTGTTCCACATTCCTACTTCACTTTAAATTGTCATTGAATATATAATAACCAACTAGAAAAAGAGAGCAAACACTTCTAAACTTCAAAAAGCTATTCTGGTCAAAGCAGATGCCAGAAATAGACAAAAGTTTGTGAGATTCTGATTGTACCTGAATCCATTTGCACCTCTTTCACACAAAGGAATTTGTGTACTTACACACACACACACACACACACACACACACACGCACACACACAATACTCATTAGAGATCTAAGACACCGTTAATAATGGTAATACATATTCATAAATGTTTTTAAACTGTATCATTTATGCAATCGACATAAATAGATCTTTGAGTACTATTTTAATCTTATACTACAATTATATATTTAGGACACATTACCCATAGATTTAAAAATTCAAAAAATATTTAAAATGTACTATGTTTGCCTCACAGCTGAGTTTTGAAATGGTGCATTCCAGATTCCGTATGTAAAATTAAAAGCTCTCTGACTGAATCAAATGACAGATTCAGTCCCCTCTACTACTGATCCAGTTATGTGATTTGGGACAGATTTCTTACCTCTCTGTGCCTCATGTTTCTTCATGTGTAAAATTAGGAGTCAACTAGATAGTCTCATAGGTCCCTGTTTTAGCACCGAAGTTTTATCATTCTAATATAATTATGGTACTTGTATTTTTTTCTACTATAGTCCTAAGCTGTTCTTAAAATCTTCTGTCTTTATTTTTTTTTAATCTTTGAGTTTCTGGTAATATTATTGCACCCCAGTGGACAGGGCTCTATGTATACCTGTTATGTTATGCTATCTATACCGGTTTTGGGAAACACTCTACTTCTAACATATTATTAGGGTAATAACAAAGAATTTCTGCAGCCATGTAAAAAGTAGAAATTAATTATCAGATCAATAGCTTAATTAAGCCAATAATAGGTTATAATGGAAGGAATGTAAGAACATGATGGTTTATTAAAGCAGGGACATCCTTTTGTAAGAGTAAGAATAACAGAAATGGAACCAACAGGTGGTTAATTCCACTTTCCAGAATATAGACAATGTACATGAAACTGGCCTGACAAAAAAAGTGGTCTAATCAGCCTAAGTCATACAGAGAAAATATCATGATAGAAAATAAACCATTCAGCAGTAACAGTTCTGAGCATCGTGTAAAACAATATTATTGGCAGGAGCTTTACCTTCAAGCTACCAGCCTCACTGGAACTTCAAAATTATACAATTCATTGCCTGGGAACATGCCAGCCATCAGCAGGGGAGGGAGGTGGTATCTTTTTTTGTGAGAAAGCTTGAAATTTTTTAAAGGTACATTATGAAATGGCTTGGCAGAAGCTTGGCATGTAAATACTAAGGTTAGCATATTCTTTGTTGTAGCTCTACAGAATGTTAAGCACTGTATTTTAAAAATCTTAACATTTTAGAGTGCTTAAAATGAGTACTCTTCCCATTTAATGGGAGCCTTTTTTCCCCTCTGATGGGCAGACTATGAGGTTTTATAAGTGCTTTCCCTAAGTCTTAGAATCAAAGAGGTTTGATTGGTTCTTTCTTTCACAAGCTTATTTTATTGTGTTGGATGATGACTTGGCTTTTCATGTAACCCTGGCAGAAAGGGATTTGTTTACACTCCCCTAGGTTCTGGGAGGAGATTTAGGCCCCTGAGGAAGCAGGCAGTTCTGGCTAACATTGAGAAGCTAGGATTTGGTAGTACAGTTGCATAATGAGACCACATTCTACCCAGGACTGAACACAACTGGCAGAGTTAACAAACTCCAAGCATTTGATGCAGAAGTTAAAGTTTCTTTAGTCTTCTTTGTGAATGAAACTGTATACTTTAACCTGTGGTTCTGGAGGCCAGTTAGAATAAACCATTTATAATGACACAATTAATCATGGCATCTAGAAGTTATGTATCGACATCTTTTCACCAGAGTACAAAGAAGGCAAGAGAGCTAACACAACAGAAAGAAATAGAGCAGCTAGCTTCTTCCATTTTTTGTAATGTATTAGAAAATGATGAAGATTTCAATATAAAATATATTGGTGAAATCATAATAGGATTAATCATCCTCCAAAAAGGAGAAAACTATTAAAACACCTTTGCATTCAGCATTGTTGGATTTCAAATGGTCTTAGTTACTGAGGCACTTGTTCTAACATGTAAGAGTTTAACCTCTCAGCTACAAAGCTAATCAACCATGAAACTCATTATATTCCACATAGAGAATACAGTATAGCCCTTGTCGATCACCTTAGAATTTATAGCCAGAAGATATGAACTGCCCATCCTACCCCAACTTGTCAGACACTATAAAGTTCAGATGGTATTTTCCCCAATGGTAACTATACCATGCAAACTGCAATTTTAACCTTCTTGTACAGGCAACAGTGTTTACATTTTTGTCTATGTTAACTCTTCAACTCTTCAGTAGAAGGGCATAAATTTAGAAAGAAAACCACCAGAAAATTGGCAATCCCTCCACAGTTGCCTCACAACATTAACTATTAGACAAGATGAATATTATAGTTTCTCTTTCTGCCTGACACATGAAAGTGACTATTAAGCCAATGATAAACATGCATTCCCTAGTAGCTACAGAGAGATTTTCCAGATGACTGCAATGAATTATCCGCTAGATGTATGAAGTGCAAAAAGCTGGATGCAGAACAATGCATACGAGTCTACTGACATAAAAACTATGGAAATGTATACATTTCCATTTATAAGGACACACATCAAACACTTGGGCTGGGAAACAGTACTTTTGATTTGCAAGGAATATTTGAATTTTTAACAAATTAAATGGATTAATGTATTACTTGCATTAAAATGAAAACAATTTATAACATTCAGAACTAAAACTTCAGACACAGCCAAGACTTAATAATTCACACATATTCTGCTTTGCTTTGGAAGGATTATGTTTAGTCATTACATTCTCTGTGGCATATTTTACTGAAAAGGCATCAAGAACTTAGTCTAAAGTCAAAGGAAATTTGTGAGCATGCTGTTGCTCTACAGTACCTAAAATACTTTAGCATACCACCTAGCATTAAATCAGGCATGCCACAGACACTGGATGGATACATGAACAATAGATGGAGGAACAGATAGATGGATAAAGCAATAATAATAAGACTTCTTGAAATTACCATTCATCTTGGTTGACTGATAAGAGAAACATGCAAACCTTTTGGGATGGTAGTTCCTTTGAGCAATTTTGATTGTGCAGTAGGTTTAGAATTGCTCATTTTTACAGTGCCTCTAACTGCATTTGAAAGAGAATTTCTCATCCTGTTCACTGATAGCTTTTCAAGGTTTGATATGTTTCAGGAGTCACAAACCACTAAGCAAATTTTCAAGAGTTTTCAAAGGCAGTAAGCCCTATAAAAACTCTATTTGCCTCACCAAATGTGAAACTTCATCCTGTGAGTTCTTCTATTGCTCCAAATCACTAGTTTCATTATCTTCTGGTACCAGATATTCAAAGATTCTATTAATTTCTACAAAAATCAAAAAGGAAAAATAAATAGGAAATACTTGTCTAATTATTTCATTATACTTAAGGGACAGGTAATCAGTAAAGTACCTATAACATTTCAAGTTTTCTTTAAATAATTGTGGTAACTGTCTTTCTTTTTGACTCATTCTTAAATTTAAATAAATGCTTTTTGAGATTAGAAGCAAGGGATTGGTTTATTTATGTATGATTTTATTGTGATAAGAACACTTAACATAAGACCTACCCTCTTAAACAGATTTTTTAAGTGTTTAATACAGTATTGTAAATTATAAATACAGAACTCTAGAATTTACTCATCTTGCATGACTAAAACTTTATACCTTTTTTTTAATGTTTGTTTAGTTTTGAGGTGGTGGGAGGGGCAGAGAGAGAGGGAGACAGAGGATCCAAAGCAAGGCTCTGTGCTGTCAGCAAAGAGCCTGATGCAGGGCTCAAACTCACAAACCATGAGATCAAGACCTGAGCAGAAGTCAGACGCTTATCCGACTGAGCCATCCAGGCACCCCTAGAACTTTATACCTGTTGATTAGCAGTTCCCCATTTCCACCCACCTTCCCCCCAGTTCCTGGAAACCACCATTCAATTCTCTGCTTCTATGAGTTTGACTATTTTAGATGACTTACATAAGTAGAATCATGCTTACATGATTCAATCAAGTCAAGAAACACTAGTGTTCTGTGACTGGCTTATTGTACTTAGTACAATACCCTCAAGGTTCATCCAAGTTGTCATATATTGCAGGATTTCTTTCTTTCTTTTTTATTTTTTGTTAACTCTCAATATGTTGTAATTATGTTATGCTGGGGGTAAATAAATGAAGGTAATGGTCAAAATGGAAATAATCACATGCATTCACACATACACACACACACACACACACACACACACACACACACACAACTGTTGAGTCACTTAAAGAGGTAGTAGAGACAGAAAGACCACAGGACTTCAGAAAAACATGTAGTTTGTTCTATATTCTAACATTGGGGCGGGACAGCTGTGCTTGATGTAGTGGGGGTGTGTACATAAAAAAGATACTACCCTTTGACTACCTTCTCCAAGCATCACATATTCTTGCTTTTTCACTGCTTCCTCCACTGTCCTTTCATCATAGTCTTAACATAGTCTTATGAACTATTCCATCTGCTCTCTACTCCCTCCACTTCCAGCCATGCTGCTTTTGACTTGGTATCCCAGAGAATATTCCTTCACTAGCTGTGTGATCTTGGAGTAGTCAGTGATCCACCGTGGCTCCTTACGTGTAAAATAAGAGTATCAGCCTGGACAGATCAAGGTTACTTCCAGTTCTTTTTTTTTTTTTTCTTTTTCTTTCTTTGTGTGTGTGTGTGTGTGTGTGTGTGTGTGTGTGTGTTTTATTTATTTTTGAGAGAGAGACAGAGCATGAGCGAGAAAGGGGCAGAGAGAGAGGGAGACACAGAATCTGAAGCAGGCTCCAGGCTCTGAGCTGTCAGCACAGAGCCCGACGTGGGGTTCAAACTCACGAACCATGAGATCATGACCTGAGCTGAAGTCAGACGCTTAACTGACTGAGCCACCCAGGTGCCCCATTCCAGTTCTAACATTTGATATTTTCATGTCTTTTATAGAATTATTTCAGATGTAAATATCAAGGCTTATCACCCTTTAATGTCCTATCTCTTATCTTGCTGCTGTTCTCTCTTATCAATAATACTGGCAGATCTCAGACTGTTCTCACAAACCCTGTCTCAACAATTCAGATGTTCCTGAGTGTCTAGTGATGATTGAATCCAATCAGGAAAACATGCCAATGGCTCATGGTCACAAGAATTAAAAGATAACATATGTGGGCATGCTATAACACATACTGATAAATGTTTACATTAGTAACATCAGCACTAAAATGATAATAGTAACCAAGGGTTGGTAGACATTACGTAGACTCAAGATTGGGTGAATTCATCTTTAAGATAGCTTTAATTAATAGACCTTTAAGCCCTGTGAGTCTATGACTACCAATACATTGCTCTAGTAATAGAGTGAGATAACTGGGACTAGTCCTACATTCTGGTCAAAGTAAGATGCGATGTCACCTGAAGAAATGACTTGTCCTATGATATCAATTTCATCAACATTAAATACCAATACTATGAAAATATCATCTTCCAGTTGTTTATATTCTGAACATATTGTCTGATGACTACTGGCAGCAATGCAGAACTGCTGAGCAATTTAGTTAAAGGAGTGGGGACATAGGGTATAATGGAGAAATGTACAGATTAAGGTAACCAGTGTTTTTTAATTATCCATCTAGATGTGAAAACTAAGAGTCATTAAATCTACAAGTGTCCAAGTAAGGATAGTTGTTTTTAAACATACTCCTAATTTTAACCCATGTAAAGCCTTTTACTGAAATTTTCTAATTTAGCATGATGAAAAGAATGACTAGCTTTAAATTTTTTTTAATCTTTATTTAATTTTGAGAGAGAGACAGAGACAGAGTGTGAACAGGGGAGGAACAGAGAGAGAGAGGGAGACACAGAATCCAAAGCAGGCTCCAGACTACAGCCGTCAGCACAGAGCCCAACACAGGGCTTGAACTCATGAACTGTGAGATAGTGACCTTAGCCGAAGTCAGACATTTAACTGGCTGAGCCACCTGGGCGCCCCAAGAATGACTAGCTTTTAAAGTGCACTTGAATGGCAAATTCCCTTTATAAAATAACATATGAATGCAAGCTCAGTTTAAGACTGCAACTTTGAGGGGCGCCTGGGTGGCTTGGTCGGTTAAGCGTCCGACTTCGGCTCAGGTCACGATCTCGCGGTCGGTGGGTTCGAGCCCCGCGTCGGGCTCTGTGCTGATGGCTCAGAGCCTGGAGCCTGTTTCTGATTCTGTGTCTCCCTCTCTCTCTGCCCCTCCCCCGTTCATGCTCTGTCTCTCTCTGTCTCAAAAATAAAATAAACATTAAAAAAAAAAAAAAGACTGCAACTTTGAAATTATCTAAAATATTTTCTACCAATGAACAATGAAATTCATTCATAACTATTTATATTCCTCTTTTCAAATAAATGCTTTAACCTTAGTATTTTTAAAGCTCCTTCCTTTACATCCTCACAAATAAAATCTCTTAGTTACAGACAGACATTTAGTAAAAATATAATTCATCTCGCCTATCTCACTCTATCTATATGGCCTCTAAGTCTTACAAGTATAGGTAGAAATTGTCCATAGAAAATTGTTCTTGTCTATAGTTTTCTGGAAATTTCCGTGTTCAATTAACCACAGTTTAAGTTAATCAGAACATCTAGGAAATGAACACTGGTGAGACTGAATGAGGCAGAAAATTTGATTGTGTTATACATGAAATTCAGCTATTCAGTGAAATTCTCCAATTGTGGTAATTCCACTGTCCTGATTACAATTATTTCATCTATGTGGTGCATATATATTTTAATCTTCTCCTGACACTGTCTGTTTTTATAAATGAATTTGTCTTCCCAGCTATTCACAAATACATTTGCATTATTGAGGTCATGTCTGACTATAGGGCTTGGTTCCATGATTTAAATAATATTTAATCTTAGCTCCTAGGATTATTTTTGCATTAGATAATAATTGATTGGAATCCACTGGCAAATAATAAAGATATCATTTTCTGTTAATGAGTTTGACAAAGGAGGATTCATATCCTTATATTTTTAAAAGAAACATTTCTTGACCTTGAATACATTGATAAAACTCCTGATATCATTAAACATTCATAACAGAATATTAGATTTCACAGGTTTTAGTCAAAAGTCCCTCTAGGTATGGGCAGAATTCCTCTAAAATCAGAGCCCAAATAGGATTTCACCCTATGTGGCCTTATCTTTTGGAAGTTAGCCCATTCCTGTTATATTTTACATCTAGATTTCCCTTCCCTCCTTCTATCCTTTCTTCCTGCTGCTCTCCCTGCCTTCTTTCTTTCCTCCCTTCTTCCTTCCTTTCCTAGCACCTTTTTTCCTTTGTTCTTCCTTCCTTTCTTTCTACACTGGGTGTCAAAATTGCTTTTTCCACTTTTCACTGTTGAGGCTGGATTCCATAAGGAAAAGGTACCAAAAAAAAGCTGAAAATTCTAACTTGATCAGAAAAGCAAGAAATATATGGGGGCAAGTGACATATTCTTTAATGTCCCCTTCTAATTCCTCCCCACTTAGGCTTATTCTTATTTTATATTTCAATCAATTTATACAACAAAACCTAAGACAAGCACTTATGCTTTAGAGGTTTTAAACTTGTTTCATTTTTCAATTCTTAAGCAGCTATTTATGTAAAGATTGTTAAATTTTTCTTCAAAAAGAAAAAAATTCCATCATTCATAATTTACTGAAATTTTGCTAAGTTTAAAAATATTTCTGTTGGAGAACTGATGTGGTCTTGAATCAGTACCTAGATGTTCCCAGTACCGGTCCAAACTCCATTACTGATTGACTGACAGCATGGTCTTAGAAATGATGAAATTTCTTTATTAGCATTTTGGCTAAAGTAGGGATAGTGATAACATCCTAACAACAACAACAAAAAAGGTGATTTGCTATAAATGGACTGTGTAGGAATACAAATTGCTTTCACTGACAGTTTGGTCATACAATTCAATAACCAAGCCCTGAATGATACTGCCATAGCCCAGGGATTCCAAGTCTATTGTGAAGTTGTGTAGGGGACAAAGAAAGAGAGGAAGAGATTTTCAATCAAGCAAATCTAACAATAAGATCTGGCAGACTTGGGCACCTGAGTGGCTCAGTGGGTTAAGCATCGGACTTCAGCTCAGGTCATGATCTTGCAGTCCATGAGTTCGAGCCCTGCGTCAGGCTCTGTGCTGACAGATTGGAGCCTGAAGCCTGCTTCACATTCTGTGTCTCCCTCTCTCTGTCCTTCTCTGTGCCCTTCTCTGTCTCTGCTCTCTCTCTCAAAAATGAATAAACATTAAAAAAAAAAAAGATCTGTCAGGGTCAACTGTGCAGATGGTTTGAATATGGACTTCTTTAATTATTAATATATTGTTTATTCCTGTGTCATCTAAGGACAATGGGTCTATTCAGATTGTCTCATGCTACAAATGACTGCAATTTAAAGACTAATGATACATAAAAAAATAATATTAGGAGAGCCACTCATGAACTCCTGGGGAGTTGAGGTAACAACCAGATACTTATACATCTAAAGTAGTTTGTATAACATAATCTGATTAGGTTTTCTTGATAAAGGAAAGTTTTTACTGTGTAATCCCAAATTGTTATAAAGGATTCTCTCTTCTATCTCGTATCTTTTCCGTTGATTCACACTGGGTGTATAGATAGATAAGTAGGAAAAATATTTCTTAGTCATATAATTACCTTGGAGCTCCAACAGTATAATTGTAAACTCCAGAATCTTTAATGATAAGGTAATTACATCCTTTGGTCATTTAATCTTCACCTCTTACAGAGTTCTTGCAAGAATTTGTACCTTTTTTCTGAGGGGCAAATTTGTGCCATGAAAATTCACCTTAAGTGGGATAAAGCACTGGTGGAGAGCACGATATTCATTAAGGCACTTGTTTCTTATTTATATGATATAAGACATTCTTATGTAAAGGAAGGTGTTACAGGTAAAATGATTTCATTTGCTGACTCACTTTATTGAGCCTTATTGAGCTAAACAATCAAATGACAACCACAAATGTTGAAGTTAGACATTTGACCGGTTTATGAGACATTTCTACCTGGGTATCCCAAAGGCGCCCAATCCCGACATGTTTCAAACTAAGCCTACGTACACATACACAGTCAGCCAAACCTGCTATTCTTCTTGCACTCCTGATTTCAGCTAACTGTACCAACTTCCTCTCTAACCACACTACCTTAGTTCAGGCCCTCTTCACATCTCACCTGGCTATTGCTAATGACTCCTGATCCTTCATTCTTACCTCTTCCCAATCCAACCAGCACACTGCTCCTAAGGCAATCTTTATTTTGAGTAACACTTAATAAGATTTTCTTTTACCTAGGTATCTGCTTTGAGAAGTACCTGGTCAAGATCTTAGTCCATTTTAAAAAGTGGGCTGTCTTTTTCTTTTTGACTTGTAGGAGTTCCTCTCATAATCTGAATGTAAGTCTTGGGTACCCGAGCTCTTCATGCTGGATATTAATCTTTGTACTGCCAAAACGATTAGCACTGTGAATACCTTTTCCTACTCTGAGTTGTATTTTCACCATCTCAAAGATGTCCACTGATGAAAAGAAGTTTTAAATTTTAATGAAGTCCAATTTATCCACCTTTTCCTTTATAATTAGTGCTTTTTTGGACCTGTATAAGAATACCTGTCTGCCTCAAGTGATGAAGATACATTTATATGTGATTACTACAGAAGTTCCATTACTTTACTTTTCATATTTAGTTCTAAATTCTATGTAAAAGGCTTTGGGTTTTCAGTCTTTGGATGTGAAAAGTTTGGAAGTCATCACTCCTGTCCTCACAGCAAGAAGAAACCTGAACAAACAAAAAATCAGTAACTCTCCTTAGATTCGTAAGAAAGTTCTAGTCACAGAGCAAACCATTTCCTCAAAAACTGGAGACAGGCAAATACAGAAATTCACCACTTATCAGGAGCAGAAGCTACTATCTGAAGCCAGCACCCATAGGGATGCTTAAATTGTAATTGACAAATTGCTGGACACTCAGTATGAACTAGCTTGAAAGTTAAAAACATCAGAGGGCCCAGCCTTAGGGAGACTCCAATACTTTCATAAGTTTTACCTTCAAGAGACCCATCAGGTTGTCATAGTGAGTGAGAAAAATCGCCTCTTGCTTCCAGCACGGAGAGGAGGAAAAGTAATCTTTTTGAAATATACACAGGGGGAAGTTATCTATTTTGAAATGTGCCTACAGCATTCTATTTCTCTTTCTAGTCTCTGTAATAAAGCCAGCTCCCAAGGGAAACTACTTTGCAAAAGCCTTATTTTACCAGGGCAAGGACAATTAGCCAATGCAACCCTCAGCTAGTCTCTCAGTCTCACATAGTGGGGGTGGGGAGGAGGGAGGAACCCCAAGAAACTGTTCTGAAAGTCACAGCCCAGGGACTCTTGCCAAAATACATAAATATATATGTATAATTTATATAAGTGTGTGTGTGTGTGTACACACAGTTATGAGATAACAGAACATTTTCCCTTCCTAATATCTTACCATCATATCAACAGAGCTCCAGGATAAATAACAAAGGATTACAACTAAGACAGCTGCAAGACACAGACTATTTAAGAAGTTACTAGGAGGGGCGCCTGGGTGGCGCAGTCGGTTGAGCGTCCGACTTCAGCCAGGTCACGATCTCGCGGTCCGGGAGTTCGAGCCCCGCGTCGGGCTCTGGGCTGATGGCTCAGAGCCTGGAGCCTGTTTCCGATTCTGTGTCTCCCTCTCTCTCTGCCCCTCCCCCGTTCATGCTCTGTCTCTCTCTGTCCCAAAAGTAAATAAACGTTGGAAAAAAAAAATTAAAAAAAAAAAAAAAAAAAAAGAAGTTACTAGGAAAACCCAAATACACAGAGGAAACAAAAACAAGATACTAGAAGAACCTGAAGCCTCTGATACCTGCAGCCATAGTCTAACTTCTAGCCAGATAAACAAAATTTCATACTAAAGACCTATATACCACAGTTCCTCTTGCCCAGTCAATACATTCTGTCTGGCTTTCAACAAAAAATCAAAAGGCATACTAATGGAAAAAAAATCATAGTTTGAATAGACACAAAAAGCTTCACAGCAGACTCAGATTTGACATGATTTTAGAATTATCAGGCTAGTATTTAAAATAACTATGATTAGTATGTTAAGAGCTCTAACAGGAAAAGTGAACAACATGCAAGAATTTACAGATAATATAAGCAGAGAAATAGAAACTCTAAGAAAAAATTTTAAAAAATACATGGAGACAAGTGAAAATGAAAACACAACGGTCCAAAATCTCTGGGATGAAGCAAAAGCTATTCTAGGAGGGAACATTATTGCAATATAGGTCTACCTCAAGAAGAAAGAAAAATCTCAAATAAACAACCTAACCCTTCCACCTAACAGAGCTAGAAAAAGAAGAACCAACAAAGTCCAAAAAACACCAGTTATTAATATAAATTCTGGAAAATGTTCCATGTACACTTTGAAAGAATGTGTATTCCACTGCCTTTTGATAAAATGTTCTAAATATATCTGTTAGGTCTACCTGGCCCAATGTGTCATTCAAAAACAGTTTCCTTGTTAATATTCCATCTGGATGATATATCCACTGATGAAAGTGGGATGTTAAGGTCCCCAACTATTATTGCATCACTATCAATTTCTTCCTTTATGTTTGTTAATAGTTGCTTTATGTATTTGGGTGCTTCCATGTTGGGTGAATAAACATTTACAATTGTTACATCTTCTTTTTGGACTGTTCAGCTTACAATTATATAGTGTCCTTCTATCTCCTATTATGGTCTTTGTTTTAAACTCTGTTTTGTTCTATGTAAGTACTGCTACCCCAGATTTCTTTTTGCATTCATTTGCATGATAGATGTATCTCTATCCCTCACTTTCAATCTGCAGGTGTCTTTAGGTCTAAAATGAGTCTCTTGTAGGCAGCATACAGTCGGGTCTTGCTTTTATATCCATTCAGTCGCCCTATGTCTGTCTGTCTGTCTATCTATCTATCTATCTATTTATTTATTTGAGAGAGACAGGCAGAGAAAGAGAGGGAGAGAGAGAAAGGATCCTAAGCAGACTCTGCATTGTCAGTATGGAGACTGACACAAGGCTCAAACTCACAAACTGTGAGATCATGACATGAGCAGAAATCAAGAGTCAGATGCTTAACCAACAGAGCCACCCAGGTGCCCCACCTTATGTCTTTTGATTGGAGTGTTTAGTCCATTTACATTCAAAGTAATTATTGGTAGGCATTTACTTCTTGCCATTTTGTTACTTGGTTTACAATTGATTTTGTAGTTCTTCTCTGTTCCTTTCTACTCCTGTTCTCTTTCATGGTTTGCTGGCTTTCTTTAGTGATATATCTGGATTTTTTTCTCTTTATTTTTTATATCAATTATAGGTTTTTTATTTGTGGTTACTATGAGGTTTATATATAATCCTAAGCATATAGCAGTCTATGAATACAATCCCATTTACAGCTGCACCAAAAAGAATAAAATCCCTAAAAATAAACCTAACCAGGGAAGAGAAAGATCTGAACTCCGAAAACCATAAAACACTGATGAAAGAAATTGAATATGACACAAACAGGTAGAAAGATATTCCATGTTCACAGATTAGAAAAACCAATATTATATCCATACTACCCAAAGCAATCCATATATTTAATGCAATCTCTATCAAAACACCAAAAGCATTTTTCACAGAACTAGAACAAACAATCCTAAAATTTGTATGGAACCACAGAAGACCATAAATAGCAAAACAAACTTAAAGAACAAACCTGGAAGTATCACAATCTCAGATTTTAAGAAATATTACAAAGCTATAGTAATCAAAACAGTATGGTACTGGCACAAAAATAGACACATAAATCAATAGAGAGCCCTAAATAAACACATGACTGTATGGTCAGTTAATCTACAACAAAGGAGGCAAGAGTATACAATGGGAAAAAGACAGTCTTATTAAGAAATGGTGCCAGGAAAAATGTCAGCTACATGCAAAAGAATGAAACTGGACCACTTTCTTTTTTTTTTTAATGTTTTTTTGTTTTTGTTTTTGTTTTTTTGAGAGAGAGAAAGAGAGAGACCGACCAGAGGAGGGGCAGAAAGATGGGGAGAGAGAGAAACTTAAGCAGGTTCCATGCTCAGCACGGAGCCCAACGCGGGTCTCAATCTCATGACCCTGAGATCATGATGTGAACCAAAATCAAGAGTCAGATGCTTAACTGGATGCTTAACCGACTGAGTCACCCAGGTGCCCCTGGACCACTTTCTTACACCATACATAAAAATAAACTCAAAATGGATTAAGGACATAATGTGAGACCTGAAACCATAAAATTCCTAGAAGAAAACATAGGCAGTAATTTTGACATCAGTCTTAGAAACATATTTCAGGGCCTCTGGGTGGCTTAGTTCGTTGAGCATCTGACTCTTGATTTTTGGTCAGGTCATGGTCTCAAGGTTTGTGTGATGAGCCCTGCATCGGGCTCTGTGCTGACAGCATGTACATAGCCTTCCTGGAATTCTGTCTCTCTCCCTCTCTCTGCCCACCCCCCTGAGGTCTCTCTCACTCTCTCTCCCAAAATAGATAAACATTTTTTAAAAAAGAAAGAAACGTTTTTCTACACATGTCGCCTTTGGCAAAAGAAACAAAAGCAAAATTAAACTACTGGGAATAAATCAAAATAAAAAGCTTTTGCATAGTGAAGGCAACCATCAACAAAGAAAAAGCCCACGGAATGGAAGAAGATATTTGCAAATGATATATCCAATAAGGGGTTAATATACAAAAAATATAAAGAACTTATACAACCCAATAGCAAACACAAAATAATCCAATTTAAAAATGGGCAGAACAGACCTTTTCCCAAAGAAGACATACAGATGGTCAACAGACACATAAAAAAGATGTTTGACATCACTCATCACCAGGGAAATGCAAATCAAAACCACAATGAGATATCACCTCACACCTCTCAGAATGGCTAACATCAAAAACACAAGAGATAAAAAGTGTTGGTGAGAATGTGGAGAAGAGAGAACCTTCATGCACTGTTGGAGGGAATGCAAACTGGTGCAGCCACTGTGGAAAACAGTATGAAGGTTCTTCAAAGAATTAAAAATGGAATTACCATATGATCCAGCAATTATACTACTGGGTATTTATTCAAAGAAAATGATAACACTGATTTGAAAAGATATATGTGCCTCTATGCTTAGTGTAGCACTATTCCCAATAGATATGGAAGCAACCCAAATGTTCATTGGTAGATGAATGGACAAAGAAGATGTGGTATATGTATATGTATAACATACACGCAATATTACTCAGCCATAAAAAAGAATGAAATCTTGCCGTTTGCAACACCACAGGATGGATCTAGAGTGAAATAAGTCAGAGAAAGACAAATACCATATGATTTCATTGTGGAATTTAAGAAACAAAACAAATGAACAAATTAAAAACAAACAAACAAAAGAGACTCCTAAGTAGAGTACAAACTGGTGGTTGCCAGAGGGGAGATGGGGCAGTGGTGACGGATGAAACAGGTGAAGGGGATTAAGGGTACACTTATTGTGATGAGCACTGAGTAATGTGCAGAATTTTGAATCACTATATTGTATACCTGAAATGAATATAACATTGCATGATAATTATACTAGAATTTAAAAAATAAATAAAAATTTAAAAATAATCAGTGGTTGCCAGAGATTCATGGAATGGGATGGGAGGGATTAATAGATGAAGCACAAGGGTACTTTAGGGCAGTGAAACCAGTCTGTACGATTATGTAATGATGGATATATGACTTTATGTACAGAACTCATAGAACTGTACAGCATCAAAAGAACCCTAATGTAAACTGTGAACTTTAGTTTTAAAAAATATATCCATATTGGTTGACCAACTGTTAAAACTAGGAGAAGCTGTGAGCAGAGAAGAGGGAGTATATGAGAATTCTCTACACTGTCTATTTTCTGTAAAATGTAGAAAACTAAAATATGAAACACTATGCTAAGATATAACATCTGTTAATCTTTTAAAAGATCTACATAGAATTGATTTGTGCATATATTCTGAATTAGACATCATGACTATATATATCCATATATATATGAGTATATGGATATATACACATAAAGAATATGTACTTATATTCTATACACACATGGCATATATACATATATACATGTATATATTCCATATACATTGATATTAAATTTACTCAGCAATGGGTTGCCTGGGTGGCTCAGTCAGTTAAGCATCTGACTTCAGCTCAGGTCATGATCTTGTGCTTTGTGGGTTTGAGCCCTGAGATGGGCTCTGTGCTGACAGCTCAGAGCCTGGAGCCTGCTTTGGATTCTGTGTCTCCCTCTCTCTGCCCCTCCCCGACTCCTTACACCCTCTCTCTCTCTTTCTCTCAAAAATAAACATTTTTTTAAAAATTAAAAAAAAATTTACTCAGCAGTAAGAAATATTTAACATGAAACAAGTGACAAGTGTCATCTCTTTCTTATTCTGTACTCTTTATTTCATGTTTTGTTTACTCTTTAATGATTTTGGAGGTGTTGATATCAAAATAATGCTGAGGACATAAAATAATTAGAAAGAACTTTCTCACATCCTATTCTCTAGAAGAAATGCAAGATTTATCTTATTTTTTCCTTAAATATTTGGAAAAATTGACCCTCTAGGCCTGTAGGTTCTTTGTGGAAAGCTTTTCAATTTTCAATTTCCTTAGAAGTGTTTCCTAAAAGCCTTCTTTTCTTAGATGTTCAATGTTAAACAATGTTTAAATTTATTAAATAAAGAGAAATAAACAATGTTTATTTAACATTAAATTTAAATTCAATGTTTAAATGTTAAACATTCAATATTTATTCATTTCCATTTGTAATCACTACCAACCCACACCCTCACCTCCAGGTCACCAATAACCATTGATCTTATTTCTGCTATTATTGATTATTTTTGTTCATGTTAGAATTTTCTAGAAGAGCAATCATGCAATATATACTATGTTATGTCTGGCTTTGTTCTTTCAGCATGTTTTTGGAGCTCATCCATGTTGTTTCATGTATCAGTAGTTTGGTTTTTTAAATTGTTCAGTAGGATTACATTACCTGAATATTCCATATTTAATTTGTTCTGGGTTGTTTCCAGGTTTTGGCTATTATGCTATTATAATAAAGTGGCTATCATCGTTTGTGTACAAGTCTTTGTGAGAACATATACTCATTCCTTTTGGGTAAATACCTATAAATGGATTTGCCGAGCTGTACACTAAAAGAATGTCTAACTATATATTAAACTGCCAAACTATTTTTTAAGGTGGTTGTGTGATTTTACATTCCCAAGAGCAATGTATGAAAGTTTCATATTTACACCAAGACTTGCTCCTGCCAATCTTTTAAATTTTAGACATTCTAGTAGGTGTGTAGTGATAGTTCATTGTGATTTTAATTTGCATATCCTTAATGACTAGTGGTTTTGAACATCTTTTCCTGTGTTTTTTGGTCATTCACATACCTTCTCTTATGAACTGTCTAAAATTTTGCTTAATTTTTGGGCACCTCGGTGGCTCAGTCAGTTAAGCATCTGACCTTGGCTCAAGTCATGATCTTGAGGTTCATGAGTTTGAGCCTCGCATTGGGCTCTGTGCTGACAGCTCAGAGCCTGGAGCCTGCTTCAGATTCCGTGTCTTCTTTTCTCTCTGCCCCTCCCTCACTCATGCTCTCTCTCAAAAATAAACATTAAAATTTTTTTCTTAAATTTTTGCTTGATTTTTATTGGGTTTTTTGTTTTTATTGAGTTATGCAGTTCTTAATACATCTTGAATATAAGATCTTTGTTAGTTATATGCATAGCAAATAATTTGACAGTCCGTAGTTTGCCTTTTCATTTCCTTAACAGTGTTGGTAAAAAATTTTGAAAAAATTTTGAAGACCAATTTATTAATTTCTTCTTGTATGTATTTTGTATTCTATCTAAGAAATCTTTGGCTATCCCAAAACATGAAGACATCCTTCCATGTTTTCTTCTCAAAGGTCTACAATTTCATATCTGATGTTTAGGTCCATTTTTAGATAATTTTGCATATGAAATGAGTTAAGGGTCAAGATTTGTTTTTTCTCCACCTGGATATTCTGTTTCTAGCCCCATTTACTGGAAAAAACTGTCCTGTCCCAAATTGAATTACCTTGCCACCTTCATCAAACAGCAGTGGACCATACATGTATAAGTCAATTTCTAACTCTCTACTCTATCCTTAATCTATATTCTATCTTTACACAAATTCCATTCTGTCTTGTTTACTGCAGCTTCATAGAAAGTCTTGAAATTGGATATTGCAAGTCCTTCAACTTTGTTCTTAATTTTCAAAATCATATGGCTATTCCAGATCCTTTGCATTTCCACACACATTGTAGAATCAATCTGTCAATATCCATGGAAAGGACTGCTGGAATTTTCATTAGAATTGTATTGGAAATATCAATCTATTTAAGAAGGACTGAGATCTTACAAATATTGATTTTTCTAATCCACGAAAATGGTGTACCTGTTTATTTAGGACTTCTTTAATTAATGTCTTTTCTGTGTACAGGTCTTTCACGTATTTTGTTAAATTTATTTCCAAGTCTTTCACATTGTTTGATGCTCTTGTAAATTATTTTAAAAATATTATTTTCCACTGTGGGGTGTGTGTGTGTATGTGTATGCATCACATGTATTACATATGTAAGTATTATGTATGCCTATCTACCTATTTATACACACACACATGCAGTTTTTGTAAACTGACTTTGCATTCTGTTTTGCTAAAGACAATCATTAGTTTTTTTTGTAATTCCTTATAATTTGATCCAAACATAACGATGTCTGTTGAGAATTCTTGTCTCTATGTTCATGAAGGTTATTGGTCTATAATTTTCTTTCCTTATGAGGTCTCTGGTTTTGGTATTAGGATGATGCTAATCTCATAAAATGAGTTAGGAAGTGTTCCCTCTTCTATTTTCTAGAAGAGATTGTGTAGAATTAGCATTACTTCCTCCATGAAGGCTTGGTAGAATACTCCGAAGAGCTAACTGAGCCAGTCAGAATTTGAACATCTCCCAAGCCTATGTGAGCAATGGGAATTATTCAGTTTACAACATCCTGGTAGTTCTTTACCCTGCCCCGTAGAGTTTTACTTTATTCAAGCTCAGTTTAGCATTCAGCAACACACTTAAGAACCAGACATCTGGAACTATTTATTTGCACACTTCCCTTCTCCCTGATATACTCTGCTCCACCCATTCCAGCTGCCTTATTAGACTCCCTGAACTTTAATCTTGGTCTCCCAGTTGGGATCTCTGCGCTCTGTTCTGTTTGCCGTTTCCTATGTTGCAATCTGGAAAGGTTCTCCAGTCAGAGAGCAGGGTGATCATGGGGTTCACCTTGTTTGTATTTCTTCACTCCAGGATCACAGTATTGTGCTATCCATAGTTCAATGTCTAAACATAGCAGCATCATAAATTATACCCAATTTCCTAGTTGCTTATTTATGGCAGGAGGACAAGTCTAGCATCAGCTATTCTCTATGGCTAAACTCCTATTATTTTTTAAATGTCTTTAGAATTTGTTGAGATATTCCTCATATTGGTATTTAATACTTTCTTTTTTCATGATGATTTTGCTAAGGATTTGTTAATTTTATTAGTGTTTTCTAAGAACTAACTTCTGGTTTTACTGATTTTCTGTAAAATGTTCCATTACCTTCTATTCTTGTCTTTATCATCTCTTCCTTCTGTTTTCTAGGTTTAATTTGCTGTCTCTTTCTAACTTCTTGGGATGGGTACATAGATCATGGATTTTCAGATCTTCTTTTCTAATATATATATGCAAGTAAGACTATAAATTTCTTTTGACATGTTGTTTAAGTTGCATTGGACAATTTTTCAAATGTAATGTTTTCAATATTATTAAATTAAAATGTTTTCTAACTTCTACTGTGGTTTATTCCTTATCCTATTGGATTTTAAACTTATCTTTAGGGACACCTGATTGGCTCAGCCGGTTAAACATCCAACTTTGGTTCATGTCATGATCTCTCAGTTTGTGGGTTCAAGACCCGCATTGGGCTCTGTGCTGACAGCTCAGAACCTGGAGCCTGTTTCAGATTCTGTGTCTCCCTCTCTCTGCCCCTCCCCCACTCATACTTAGTCTCTCTCTTAAAAAATTAAATAAACATTATAAAAATTTAGAAAAAAATAAACTTATCTTTATATTTCTCATTTCTGACTTGATTCCACTATGTAAAAGAACATACTTTATATGATTTTAATCCTTGAAGTGTGTTGAGACTCACTTTACAGCCAAGCACAAGGTCAATTTTGCTAAGAGGAGGTTTGGGAAGATATATCCTATAGTTGCTGAATAAGTGCTTTATAGATATCCATTAAGTCAGTTTATAATTGTTATATTCAAATTTTATTTTTTTTATTCTTCACTTTTCCTATCAGTGTGTTAAAAAATTTTTTTATGATTGTAGATTTTTCTTTTTTTCCTGTTTTTCTTTTTGGTTTTGTCAACGTGTGCTTTATATTTTTGAGGTTGTGCTGTTAACTGCATACAGTTCTAGAAATATATATGTACTTTTTATCACAAGTTGCCAATGGCATTTTATTTTTTCCTTTTTCCTTTTCAACATCCTGTTTTTCAGCTTCCTTGGTCCTTTTTGCCAACGAACTTGGCATTGGCATGAGTCATGCAAATGCTGGTGAACCATTGTAGTTCTCTGAGATGACTCTGGCCTTCTCCTTCTTGTAGACATTCTGTATGGGCATGACTGGTCCTATCAGCTGGGTGGCCAATTTGAGTTTTTCAACAGAGCTGTCTCCCTTCTTGGGAGCTGAGGGCTTCTTGGGTAAGAGAATGATTTTGGGGTGGTACTCCTTCAGGGGCCACATGTTTGCCTGCAGAGACTCTGTGGACTTGTTCCACCTTATTGGATCCACTGAGATCCTAATGGTCCATGCCACTTTCTTGTGAATTCCAGCCACCCTTAACTCATAAACCAAAGCCCCTGCCAGCCTTCACCTCACTACAGGCTGGATGGGCCCAGACACGAAGCACAGGGCAATGTGGCCTACCTTGGCTTGCTGGGCCTTGGGTCTTCAGATCTTCTGTGCTATCTGGTTGAGCCACATAGCTGCTGCCAAGCTTGTGGAAGTGGGGCTCAGGATCAGGCTATTCTAGAAGGAAGAATGCCAGCAAAAAAGGTATAAATAGTATATACTATTAATTGTTTAACACTTTCATCAACATATAATGCCTCTCTTTCTTCTTTCATCAACTGGCAGGTAAGCTGGCTGGATGTTCAAGGATGGCCTCAGTCACATGACTGGTGGTTATTGGGCTGTTGGCCAGATCCTGACAGATTATTGGCTGCGGCACCTTGGGTCTCCTCAACACAGCCTCTCATACCTTCAGCATATGGGTGATCTATGAGCTTCAAGTGTAGCAAGAGGGTAAACCCCCTTAAAATGTAGCAAGAGGGCAAACACGTTTATTTGGCAGTGTCCAACTGGCCAAATAAAGTCATGTGGACAACCCAGCTTCAAGACAGAGTAGATACCAACTTTTGTTAGAGGATTTGAAAGGTGACATTGCAAAGGGACATGTTTACAGGAATGGGAAGAATCTGTGGTCATTTCTATAATCTACCACAACTCCTAACCCAAACATGATGACCTTGTGTATACTCTCTAACTCCACTTCCTCCTTTCCCCACCACTTCTTCTCCTCTCTATCAAACAGCAAATGTATTGGCTTTCCATTTTGAAATAGATAGCTTAGATAAATTATTGAATTTATATATTTTGTTTTATAAATACTACTGGATACAAACAAATAAACTGCCCTTTTATTAGAAAGATTCCTCATGTTCATACATAACCTGAATATTTCAAGAAGTCATATTTGTCAAATGCCTAAATACTTCCCACTTCATACTTTGTGCTCAGTTCTTTTATTTTTTTTAAGTATTTATTTATTTTGAGAGAGAGACAGAAACAGCACAAATTGGGAAGGGGCAGAGAGAAAGGGGAAGAGAAAGAATCCCAAGTAGGCTCTGCGCTCACAGCCCAGAGCCAGATGTGGGGCACGAACCCATGGAACCACGAGATCATGACCTAGCCAAAATCAAGTGTCAGATGCTCAATCGACAGAGCCACCCAGATGCCCCCTTAATTCTTTTAAAAGAAGGAAATAAATTAGCATATATATTTCAGAGTGGGAAAAGTGAGTGGCTATTTTTAACCATATCTGTCTTTATAGCAATAAAATTAGTATTTAATAAATGTTAATGTTTAAAAAATATTTCCAGCATTATACTATAAAATTACCATTTTACAGAAGATATAAAGCATCCACTTACTAATGGAAACATTATTATGGCATTCTTATTTTATATCATGAGCCTCTCTACGGATTTGGTCAGAGCAGATGAGCCCTGGAAGTAAAATACTCTTACATGGATTAAATAACAAAATGTAACACCCTCTTAGGGACTAAATAGATCTATAAGGAATAACTTTTTTATAATAATTCTGGGAGTCTTAAAATACAAGCCCTTTCTCTAACAATCTTGTCAAATACTTAAAAAGCATTTGGTTCTGAAGAAAGCACCAGTTTTAGATAATATTTCATAATCAAGCAGAACTAGACATAGAGCTCCTTGTGGTTAAGCAGATATTGTTAGTGTATGTACTCTCACATACAGTCCTTAACCAGAATCCAACTATCTTCTCTCCATTAAAAAAAATGTTTCTAATTTTTCATCTATGAGATCTCTAAATCTCAGTTTTTCTAATGATTCTTCTGCCATTAACTACCTCTTTTTCCTGTATGCCTAACACCCTTTTGATACATTTCTGCATAAAACATTTCAAAATTTTGCTCAAGGAAGCATTTCACAAGTTTTTCCTTAAGGGAAGATGGCAGCAGAATAGGAGGGCCCTAGGCTCACCTTGTCCCACAAATACAACTAGATAACTATCAAATCATCCTAAATACCTCAGAAATTGACCTGAAGACTGGCAGAACAAACTCCACAACTAAAGGCAGAGAAGAGGCCACACTGAAGAAGGTAGGAAGTACAGAGACATGGTGTGGGAGAGAAATGGAGAGTGTCACTGCAGTGGAGAGGGAGCCTCAGACGAACACACAGGGGAGTGCATGGGGAAAACAAATCCCCATAGATATTGTCTTGGAAAGCTAGACAGATTGAATTTTGTGAGTTCTTGTCACCAGCAGGGCTTAAAGATTGTAGTTCCTAAAGGTCAGCAGGCTTGGCTTGAGGAGAGCCCAGAGGCATTGGTGCTCCTCTTGGAGAAAAGGAAAGGCAAACAGCCCCTGGATATACAACTTAGAAATAGTGATCTGAAGAACACCTGAGTGGAAGGTTATTTGCTCATCTTGGAGTGTGTGCCAGAGAGGCAGCATTCATGGAGAGATCCCTCTGAGAGCAAAGGAACTAGCAGGCACCATTTCCCTCGCCTGTCCCTCAGCATAACCACAGGGCCACCTACAGGAACCAGCACAGCACTCACACTTACTACTTCACTTGCTTACACTAAGCCCAAACACCCCCATGCTCTTTTGGAACCTTCCTTTGAAACCAGTCACACTTGCCTCAGTCCCAACACAGTGGGACCCTCCCCCAGAAGACAGGCCCTACCAACACTGTGTCTCCCATCCTGAGAGTTTTGTGGAGCCTCAGTTTCCACAGCATGGCAACAGGTCTCATTTTATAAGCAGACAAGAGCACACCTAGTTAAAATGCACCACAGTCAGGCCAGGAACCCATCACTGCTCACAGCAGGTAAGGAGAACCTCTGCAAATGACCAGCCCAAAGGATAAAGCAGCTAGACACAAAAGCAGAGCACATGCAGTACACATCGGAGACATTCCCGGAAGTGCCAAGCCCTAGGGAATAAGGGACAATACATAGCAAGACACTACAGGACCTCTTCTTCATGAGGCCGTTACTCTCAAGAACAGGCAATATAGTTGACTCTTCTAACACAGAGAAACAGGCACAGAGATTTAGACAAAATGAGAACAAAGAGAAATTTATCCTAAATGAAAGAAAAGGACAAGGCCACAGCCAGAGATCTAAGTGAAACAGATATAAGTAACATGCCTGATGGAGTACTTAAAGCAATAATCATAAAGATACTCAATAGACTTGAGAAAAGAGTGGGAGACATCAGTGAGGTAAAAAAGAACCAGAGATGAAGAGTGCAGTAAAAACATGCTTAATGCAATGAACAGCAGGCTGGAAGAAGCAGAGGAACAAATTAATGACCTAGAAAACAGAGTAATGGAAAGCAATCAAGCTAAACAAAAGAGAGAAAAAATAATCATGCAAAATGAGAACAGACTTAGGGAACTTAGTGACTCCATCAAACATAATAACATTCATATTATAGGAGTCCCAGAAGAAGAAAAGAGAAAAGGGAGAAGAAAATTTATTTGAAGAAATCATAGCAAGAAACCTCCTTAATCTGGGAAAAAAACAGATATCCAGATCCAGGAGGAACAGAGAACCTCCAACAAAATCAACCAAAGCAGATCCACACCAAGACATATTGTAATTAAAATGGGAAATATAGTGATAAAGAAAAAAAACTTTTTAAGCAGCAAGACAAAAGAAGACAGTAACATACAAGGGTAATCCTATAACTTTATCAGGGTATTTTTCAGCAGCAACTTTCCAAGCCAGAAGACACTGACATAATACATTCAAAGTGTTGAAAAATGAAAAAAAATCTGTAGCCTATAATACTCTATCCAGCAAAGCTATCATTCAGAATAGGAGAGATCAAGAGTTTCCCAAACAAACAAAACTAAAGGAGTTCATGACTACTAAACCAGCCCTACAAGAAACATTTAAAAGGACACTTTGAGTGGAAAGGAAAGTTCAAAAGTGACAGTGAAGGTAGGAAACACAAATACAGTAGAAATAAATATTTGTTTAAAAAAATGAGTCAACGAACTCACAGAATAAAAAGGTGTAATATGACACCTTATATACCTAAAATGTGGGAAGGAAAAGAGTAAAGAATTGGCTCAAACTTAAATGACCATCAACTTACTACAAACTGCTATATATAGATGTTATATAACCACAAAATAAAAAACCACCAATAAATATGCAAAGAATAAAGAGAAAGAAATTCAAATATATCATTAAAGAAATGCAGCAAACCATGAAAGAGAGAAAGATAGGAGATGATCCATGAAAAATCCTCAGAAACAACCACAAAATGAGTAATCAAATGTCAATAAATACATATCTATGAATAACTACTATGAATGCAAATAGACTAATTATTCCAATTAAAAGACCTAGGGTGACAAAATGGATTAAAAACAAAAAGACCCATCAATATGCTGCCTACAAGAGACTCATTTTAGACCTAAATACACCTGCAGATTAAAAGTGAGGGGATAGAAATACATCATGCAAGTGGATGTCAAAAGAGAGCTGAAGTAGCAATACTTATACCTGACAAACTAGACTTTAAAACAAAGACTATAACAAGAGACAAAGAAGGACACGACATAATAATAAAGGGCATAATCCAACAAGAAGATTTAACAATTGTAAATATTTATGTACCCAAAGTGGAGTATCCAAATACATAAACTATTAACAAACAAAAGGAACTAGAAATGATAATACAATAATAATAGAAGACTTTAATACTCCACTTACATCAATGGACAGATCATCTAAATGAAAAATCAACTGGGAAACAATGGCTTTGAATGACACACTGGACCAAATGGATTTAACAGATATATTCAGAACATTCCACCCTAAAAGAGTAAAATACACATTCTTTTCAAGTGCACATATTAGGTCATTAAAATTACAAATCACATATTAGGTCATTAAAAAAAAGCCTCAACAAAGTCAAGAAGATAAAAGTCATGCCATGCATCTTTTCTGACACAATGCTATGAAACTCAACCACAAGTCAACCACAAGAAAAAATCTGGAAAGACCACACATATATAGAGATTAAATAACATGCTACTAAACAATGAATGGGTCAACCAGGAAATAAAAGAAGAAATAAAAAAGCACATGGAAACAAATGAAAATGAAAACACAATGGTGCAAAACCTTTGGGATGCAGCAAAAGCAGGTCTAAGAGGGAAATTTATAGCAATACAGGTCTACATGAAGAAGCAAGAATAATATCAAATAAACAACTTAATCTTTACATAAAGGAGTTAGAAAAAATACAACAAACAAAACCTAAAACCAGCAGAAGTAAGCAAATAATAAAGATTAGAGCAGAAATAAATGATACAGAAACTAAAAAATAATAGAACAGATAAATGAAATCAGGAACTGGTTCTTTGAAAAAAACAAATAAATTGATAAACCTTTAGCCAGACTTTTAAAGAAAAGGACCCAAATAAATAAAATCAGAAATGAAAGAGGGGAAATAACAATCAACACAACAAGTATACAAAGGATTATGAGAGAATATATGAAAAACTATATGCCAAAAAATTGGACAACCTAGAAGAAATGGGTAAATTCCTAGAAACATATAACCTCTCAAAACTGAAACAGGAAGAAATAGAAATTTTGAAGAGACTAAGAACAAACAAAGAAATTGAATCAGTTATCAATAAACTTCCCACAAACAAAGTCCAGGACCAGATGGCTTCACAGGCAAATTCAACCAAACATATAAAGAAGATTTAATACCTATTCTCAAACTATTCCAAAAAATAAAAGAGGAAGAAAATCTTCCAGATGCATTTTATGAGGCCAGCATCATCCTGAGACCAAAACCAGATAAAGACACCACAAAATAAAAGAACTATAGGCCAATATCTCTGATGAATATCAATGCAAGAATCCTCAATAAAATACTAGCAGAACAAATCCAACAATACATTAAAAAAATCATTCACAATCAAGTGGGATTTATCCCTGGGATGCAAATGTAGCTCACAAATCAATAGGATACATCATATCAATAAAAGAAAGAATAAGGACTACATGATCACTTCAATAGACACAGAAAAAGCACTTGGCAAGTACAACATCCATTCATGATAAAAACCCTCAACAAAGTAGGGCACAGCTAACATCATCCTTAATGAGGATACACTGAGAGCCTTTCCCCAAATGTCAGGAATAAGACCAGGATGTCCACTCTCACCACGTTTATTCAACATAATACTAGAAGTCCTAGCCACAGCAATTAGACAACAAAAAGAAATATAAGACATCCAAACTGGTAAGGAAGAAGTAAAACTTTCACTATTTACAGATGACATGATACTATATATAGAAAACCTGAAGACTGTACCAAAAAAATGCTAGAACTGATTGATGAATTCAGTAAAGTAGCATAGAAAATCAATCAACAGAAATCTGTTGCATTTCTATAAATCAATAATGAAACAGCAAAAAAAAAAAAAAAAAGAGAGAGAGAGAGAAATAAGAAAACAATCTAATTTACAAGTGCACCAAAAGGAACAAGATACCTAGGAATAAACCTACCCAAAGAGCTGAAAGACTTGTACTCTGAAAACTATAAAACACTGATGAAAGATACTGAAGATGACACAAAGAAATGCAAAGACATCCGTGTTCATGGATTGGAAGAATAAATATTGTTAAAATGCTTATTACCCAAAGCAATCTATACATTTAATGCAATCTCTATCAAAATACCAACAGCATTTTTCAGAGTCAGGATACACAATCCTAAAATTTGTACGGAACCACAAAAGACCCTGAATAGCCAAAGTAATCTTCAAAAAGAAAAGAAAAGCTGGGGGCATCACAATTCCAGACTCCAAGTTATATTACAAAGCTATAGTAATCAAAATAGTATAGTTCTGACTGGGACAAAAACAGACATATAGATTACTCTTCAACAAAGCAAGAAAGAATACCCAATGGGAAAAAGATATATAGTCTCTTCAACAAATGGTATAGGGAAAACTGGACAGCTACATGCAAAAGAATGAAACTGGACCACTTTCTTATACCATACACAAAAATAAACTCAAATTGGATTAAAGACCATCATTTTTCTGCTCAAAAGACATCTTCTTAATAAAGCCATTTCTATATATACCCTATATAAAATAGTACCTCCCCCACTACACCTGCTCTTTTCTGTAGCCCTTACCATATCAACTGTTCCATGTTTTCTAAGATTACTTATCAACCTTACAGTTGCTCCATGTCAGAAATTTTGGAGTCATCCTTGACTTTTCTCTTTTTCTCACATCTTATACCCAATTCAAAATCAAATCCCCTGGGTTCTAATCTTACAATACATCAAATTCCAAGTATTTCTCATTATGTTTGCTATTACCACTCAGATCTGAGCCACCATCACTCTTCAATAGGATTACCTTGATAATCTACTAACAAGTCTCCCTGCTTCCATCATTACTTGCGCCCTCTCCAATGAACACATAATCTGTTCTTTACCCATCAGTATAATCATATTTCTCTACTTAAATCGAGTGATTTCTTACCTGCTTAAAGTAAAATCCAAAGTTCTTATACAGGCTACAAGACCCTCCATAATATGGCCCCTCAACATCTCTGATTTCATATTCTAATGCTTTTCTTCATGCTTGTTTTATTGCAGCCACACTAGCCTTCTTTTTTTTAATGTTTATTTTTGAGAGACAGAGAGTGAGTGAGTGAAGGAGAGACAGAGAGAGAGGGAGACACAGAATCCAAAGCAGGCTCCAGGCTCTGAAATGACAGCACAGAGCCCAACATGGGGCTTGAACTCACAAATCATGAGATCATGACCTAAGCCAAAGTCAGATGCTTAACTGACTGAGCCACCCAGGTGCCCCACCACACTAGCCTTCTTGATGTATAAAAGATCCTGAATAGTCAAAGTAATGTTGAAAAAGAAAACCAAAGGAAGAGGCATCACAATCCCAGGCTTTAGCCTCTACTACAAAGCTGTAATCATCAAGACAATATGGTATTGGCACAGTAACAGACACACAGACCAATGAAATAGAATAGGGAATCTAGAATTGGACCCACAAATGTATGGCCAACTAATCTTTGACAAAGCAGGAAAGACTATCCAATGGAAAAAAGACAGTCTCTTTAGCAAATGGTGCTGGGCGAACTGGACAGCAACATGCAGAAGAATGAAACTAGACCACTTTCTTACATCATACACAAAAATAAACTCAAAATGGATAAAATACCTAACTGTGAGACAGGAAACCATCAGATCCCTAGAGGAGAAAACAGGCAACAACCTCTTTGACCTCTTTGCAGCAATTTCTTGTTTGACACGTCTCCAAAGCCAAGGGAATTAAAAAGCAAAAATGAACTATTGGGACCTCATCAAGATAAAAAGCTTCTGCAGTGCAAAGGAAACAATCAGTCAAACTAAAAGGTAACTGACAGTATGGGAAAAGATATTTGCAAATGACATATCAGATAAAGGATTAGTATCCAAAATCTATAAAGAACTTACCAAACTCAACACCTGAAAAACAAATAGTCCAGTGAAGAAATGGACAGAAGACATGAATAGACACTCTTCCAAAGAAGACATCCAGATGGCCAACAGACACATCAAATGATGCTCAAAGTCACTCATCATCAGGGAAATACAAATCAAAACCACACTGAGATAGCACCTCATACACACCAATCAGAGTGGCTAAAATTAACAACTCAGGAAACAACAGATGTTGGCGAGGATGTGGAGACACAGAAATCCTCTTGCACTGTTGGTGGGAATGCAAACTGGTGCAGTCACTCTGGAAAACAGTATGGAGGTTCCTCAAAAAATTAAAAATAGAACTACCCTACAGCCCAGCAATAGCACTACTAGGAATTTATCCAAAGGATACAGAAGTGCTAATTCACAGGGGTACATGTACCCCAATGTTTATAGCAGCACTTTCAACAATAGCCAAATTATGGAAAGAGTCTAAATTTCCATCAACTGATGAATGGATAAAGAAGATGTGGTTTATATATACAGTGGAATACTACTTGGCAATGAGAATGAAATTATGCCATTTGGAGCAACGCGGATAGAACTGGTGAGTATTATGCTAAATGAAATAAGTCAGTCAGAGAAAGACAGATATCATGTTTTCACTCATATGTGGAACTTGAGAAACTTAACAGAAGACCATGGGGGAAGGGATGGGGGAAAAAGTAGTTAGAAAGAGAGGGAGGCAAACCATAAGAGACTCTTAAATACAGAAAACAAACTGAGGGTTAATGGGGGGAGGGGAAAATGGGTGATGGGCATTGAGGAGGGCACTTATTGGGATGACCACTGGGTGTTTGTTGTATGTAAGCAATGAATCATGGGAATCTACCCCCAAAACCAAGAGCACACTGTATACACTGTACACACTGTATGTTAGCCAACTTGACAATAAATTATATTTTAAAAAATAAAAATAAAACATATCAAGCATGCTCCCACTTCTGGGTCTTCGTGCTTGTTCTGCCTGCAGTGCTCACACCCCAGATATCCACATGTCTTGTACCCTCTTCCATCATGTTTCTGCTCAAAAGACATCTTCTTAATAAAGCCATTTCTGTATATACCCTATATAAAATAGTACCACCCATTATTTTGAACTCTTGTTATTCTGCTTTATTTTTCTTTGTAACACTTATGAAGAAAAAAGAAACACTGTATGCTAAATTTCTGTCTTTTCCTTCCAGAATGAAGGCTCCTCAAGAGCAAGGGCTTTGTGTTGCTTGATTCTGTATCCCCAGCAGCAAGAAGAAATCCTGCCACAATATAGGTATTCACTAAATATTTGCTATAAATGAAAAACTTCTACCCATCCTTCAAGACCTCTTTTCCAGAGACTTCCCTGATCTTCTCAATAACAAAGAACTTTCTTATCTCTCCAGACTCCCAAAGAATTGTTTTGCATCTCTTCCATAAACCTATTATCTCTTTTCACTGTTTGATGGTATCCTATTTGCATTTGATTCCCTGCCACCTAGTGTAACATCATTTAACAAATATTCAATGAATTAATGAATAGATGACTTGATAAAAGGCCTGTATTATAAATATGCATTTGGGGTAAATAGAATAAATCCTCCCCTCTCTCCCATCCTCATACTTCTGCTCTTATTTTTTTTCCAACCATGCCAACCTGAACCCTGAAACTTACTATTACCCTCTCCTTTGCCCATGCCTTCCTACAATCACATTTTCTTACTCTTACCTCTAAGTAATCCCAGATTAGTGATCTCAGAAACTTAAAGGACAAATAGAAAACTTCTAAAGCACAAATAGAAAATTTAAAGCAGCACTGAAGTTAAAGATCTAATAGTAACTTTTACCCCATGCTTTCTCTAGGGAGACAATATTCAAAAGGAAATATATCACCAATATATCATCAATAAAACAAAAGACAGTGGGTATCATGGGTGGTTATGCTCCCAGTAGTAGTATTTCTTAAGACATTCTTAGAAGGCTTCATAATAAAAGAGATTTAAAACACAACAAACGTTCAATTTCATGCACTTTCAACTGCATTATCAGCACTCCCTTCATTCATCACCAAAAATTATCATTAAAACCCATGACACATCACGAGCAGCAGACAGAAAATCATGAGGCCAGTGCCTCTGAGGATCAGAGTTGCAGGGACAAACATCACAGTTGTCAAGCAGTTATCCACAAATGAGACATTTGTCAAGTGGGAATTGATCACCCCTTTTTTTAATACAAAGAGAGATTACAGAACTGTGGAATATTAAAGCAAGCACCCCAAGAGACAAACTGACTTGCCTAAGGTCACTCAACAAATGGCCAAACCAGAATTTGATTCATACTTGAACTCAATTTCTAATTCCTCATAATGCATGTTTTCTACTAACCAAAGTCTCTGTAGGGAAGATTATCCATGCACATGCACACATGCAAATTCTATTCATATTAAGGTGTGTTTCCTTTTTTCCTTATGGTAATAACAAGAATTAAAAGCTCTTTGATTATAAAGTAAACTTCAATTTTTCCTTCTTGATAGGTTTTCAGGTTTTCCTCTAAAAGTATTTAAAAGTACTACTCAAGTTGTTCTTAGTTGTCTAGAGTGGTTTATGCTGCCATTAGCTTCTATAGCACCATCATTAGAAAAATGGGCTGTACTTCTTAAACCTCCATATGCAGCCAAAATTGGGTTGCTTTAAAGGGCAAGATGTCAAAAGCAGATAAAGCCTTTGTACTGTAATGAGCATAATGATGAATAATGGTACTTATGTGCAATAAATGATGCCCTGCCCATAAACAGCCTTTCCACCCAGATACTCTATTTAATTCAATAATATATTCCAGGTAATTTGTGGAACTAGATGAGAAATTACCTCAACCAAGAAGACTAACTGTGGAATTTACTAAAACATACCATGTTGAAAATAATTAATGGAAGCAGAGTTTGCAGAAGTAAAATTATGACATTAAAAAACCCCATTACATGAATTCTTCTTCCAAGTGGCCTGCCTCATAGCAGCTGTAGAAATAAGGGCATTGTGGCAATAAAATGATGTTGGTAATAAAAGACATTCTAATAATATCCATGTGCCATAGTATTCAGTGCTTTTGTGTTTGTTTTAGGAAAAGAGACGATAATCAATATAGTAGCCTATCTGGACTACTTCAAAATCCAGCTGATTCCCTTACTAACTATATTCCATAGAACAAACAGACAAATGTAAATCCTATCACATCATTCCTCTTATCAAACTATGTTATGGTTTCCCACCAAAATCTGAATAATCCAAAATCCTTGCCATGCCCTATAAGACTGTAACAGGACCTATCTTAGGCCTACCTCTCTGACATTGTCTCCTACTACTCTCCCCCCTCTACTATACCATGTTAGTTATACTTGCTATATTGACAGTTCTCAGATACTCTAAACTATCCCTGCTCAGAACTTCTGTTCTTTCCACAGAACTAATTTTTGCATAGATTGCTTCTTTTTTTTTTTTTTTTTTAATTTTTTTTTTTTCAACGTTTATTTATTTTTGGGACAGAGAGAGACAGAGCATGAACGGGGGAGGGGCAGAGAGAGAGGGAGACACAGAATCGGAAACAGGCTCCAGGCTCTGAGCCATCAGCCCAGAGCCCGACGGCGGGGCTCGAACTCACGGACCATGAGATCGTGACCTGGCTGAAGTCGGACGCTTAACCGACTGCGCCACCCAGGCGCCCCAAGATTGCTTCTTTACCACATTCAAGTATCTACATATGTATCACCTCCAACTTCTGTTTCCAGCAATGCAGCAAACTAGGTATCTTGAAAAAACGCCTCCCCAGTAGAGCTAAAAATGCTAGATAATATATTTTAAATATTTTAATGCACATTATTTCAATGTATTATTTTTATATTATTATGTATTAATTTGTAACAATAGATACTATATTTATAATAGTTAACTGATAGTAAATTACCTCACCAGAATGCTAGATAATATATTTTTAAATATTTTTAATGCATAGTTTAATGGAAAAGTTTTTTCAATCCCAGAAACCAAAATGTTAAGCAAAAACATTAATCTCAAAAGGTAAGAGAACATTGGAAACAGTATTTTGTAATTAATGTTTTTGCTTAAACATTTTGGTTTCTGGTGTTGAAAAAAACTTCTCCCATGGGGAGTTCTATAGTATGAAAGCACCATATGGTTATCCCATGAAAGGCAAAATGTTCTGACTTTTTTTAAAGACCAAGCCTGTATTTATTAATTCTTTACATCAAATATCTTCCTCATCAACAAATTTTTAACTGGAGTTTTACAGCCATGTTAACACAAATAACTTAGGCATCATTTAAAGCTTTATTGTTTTCATTGTTCATTTTAATTTTTTCTATATATTTTTACCATGTGCTGTTTTTTAATGTTTTATTATTATTTACGCCAAATAGAAAACTATAGGAAATGTACCAGATATTGATATGCTCACTACTGAGATTAAATCTCTATTAATATATTGCTTCTATTTAAAATTCTCTTTAGATTATCTTTATTTTCAAAGAAACAAAACACTACAAATACGAGTACAGTCCCACTTTCCACCCCTATCTACCCAGAAATAACACCCCACTTAAAATGAGTATTAACAAACTTATACATGTTTTGTTCTTCTTTTGAGTAAACTTGCTAAATGTTTGGTACCATATCTATACTCAACCTTTTTTTTTTTTTTAACCTACAAGTTTTTGAGATTTGTACACATTGACACATTCAAATCTAGTTCATTCATTTCATTCTTATGCTTCCCATTGGACCAAACTACAACATATTTTTTCATGTACAAATATCTTTGTTCATGTCTCCTTGAACAAGAGTTTCTCCCTGATAAGCAAGCCCCAGTAGTAGAAACGTTGAGTTACAGAGAACGTGCATTGTCAATTTTATTTGCTAGTTCTAAATTGCCTTCCAATATTATACCCATTGCCCTCCCTCCAGTCCTGCATTAGTGTTCTTATTTCTCCACATTATCACTAACAGTTGATATTAGCAAAATTAATAAATATGAAAATATAAAATGTTATAATTTGTTTTAATTAACATTTTCTAATTCCTAAAGAGGCTGGACATCTTTACATATATTTATTGGACATCTTTCTTCCTCTCTGAATTTACTATTATATCTTTTGGCAATATTTCTTTTGCTATTTTCAATTTCTAAAAGCATTTCATATATTCTGGACATAGATATTTCATTGGTAATATGAGTTGCAGCTGTTTTCTCTGTGACTTGCGTGTTCATTTTTTTTTACGTTTTATCATACAGAAGTTTTTTGTCTTAATGTAGGAAAATGTATAAATATTTTCCTGTTTGCTCTTTGCATTTAAGAATTATCTACTAATGGCATAAAGAATACCTCCCATTTTTTTATTAAAAGTTTTAGAGCTTCTTTTGGTATTTATTTATTTAAAAAAATTTTTTTAATGTTTGTTTATTTATTTTTGAGAGACAGAGTGTGAGCAGGGGAGGTGCAAAGAGAGAGAAAGACACAGAATCTAAAGAGGTTCCAGGCTCTGAACTGTCAGCACAGAGCCCGATGCGGGGCTCGAACTCACAAGCCATGAGAGCATGACCTGAGCCAAAGTCAGATGCTTAACCAGCTGAGCCACCCAGGCATCCCTGATATTTAGATTTTTAACCTCACTGGAATGTATTTTTGTGAATGATGTGGTATGGAAATCTAAATTTATCTTGTACTGTAACATAGCCAGTATCTTCAGAAGTATTTGTTAAATAGTTCATCCTTTCCTATGGATTTTATCAGCTCTCAAATATAAAGCTCCCAAATATACATTGGTCTGATTTCAGTCTATTCTCTAGTAGTCTATTTGTCTATCTGCCCAAGTACCTCATGGTTTTAAACAATACATTTTCATATTACTGCCTAGGATCTGATAAAATGACTCATTGACCTTTTGTTGTTTTTTTCCTAGTCACTAAGGCTAATAGACTTTTTTACCCTGCCCCTTACATCAGTCAAAGGCTTCAGGCTGCCCCCTGGATGAGAGGGCAAAACTTCCGGGGCATTTCTGGGTAAGGTGGCTCCGTGAGCCTAAAGGCAATTCTCTGAAGTTTGTAGTCATAAGCCATTAGCAGCAAATACTTACAGCAGTGGAAAGATGGGTGAATAGTAGAAGGGATCTGGGTAGGTTTTTGGTACTGGGTCTCAAAAGTAAATAGACGGCACATTCAAATTGGGATAATTTATTTATTTAAAAAAAAATTTTTTTTAACGTTTATTTATTTTTGAGACAGAGAGAAAGCATGAATGGGGGAGGGTCAGAGAGAGGGAGACACAGAATCTGAAATAGGCTCCAGGCTCTGAGCTGTCAGCACAGAGCCCGACGCGGGGCTCGAACTCACGGACCACAAGATCATGACCTGAGCCGAAGTCGGCCGCTTAACCAACTGAGCCACCCAGGCACCCCTCAAATTGGGATAATTTAAAGACAGCGTATTTGCAGAGAGACTATAAATGTGTGTTTAGGGTTAGGAAAACTACAAGGGATAGAGGTGTTACTATTTCAAAAACTGGGTGGGGGTGAGGGGGGGCAGAGGGTAATGGCATAAAGCAGTTACTGGAACCATGAAAGTTTCATGAAGAGAAAGTTGCTTTGAGAGAAGTAATGACCTTCATCAGCCCAGAGTGACTACTGGTGGGGAAGGGAGGGAGGTTTAGGAAAATAAATACCCCAATTTCATTCTCTTTCCTCCCTCTGACCTCCTGCTGGACTCTCCATTTGCTAAGCTCAAAGGGAAGCCAGAGGAAGTTTTTAATACACTGCATATAGAACAACCCCCTGGAGGAGAGCTCAATGGGAAGGATGGAAATGAATGCGGACATTGTTTTCCATAAAGGCAAATAAAAGATGTTTCAGACAAACAAATGTCACCTTCTCTGAGCAATCTTTTCAACCATGCTATCTAAAATAATGTGCCTCTGGGGTGCCTGGTTGGCTTGGTTAGGTTTCCAACTCTTGATTTAGGCTCAGGTCATGATCTCACAGTTCGTGGGGATGCTGGGCTCTGTGCTGAAAGCATGGAGCCTGCTTGGGATTCTCTGTCTCCCTCTCTCTCTGCCCCTCCCCTGCTCACCTGCACGTGCTCTCTCTCTCTCAAAATAAACTAGAAACTAAATTAATTAATTAATTAAGGTGCCTCCAACCTCTGTCCTTTGTCACTACCCAACCCCCTACTCAGCTATCTGCCTTCAAAGCACTTATATTTACATGAAATTATATTAAAAATTTCCACAATAATGAAAAAGCAAACCCAAGATAGCTGGGCAAAGTACAAAAATAAATAATTCACCAAACAAAAGTATAAATGTTTAACCACATTAATAATCAAATAAACAAAACGCATTTTAAAATACATAATTTTTTACCTATCAAATTGACATATATTTTTTAAAATTTTTTTTATGTTAATTTTTTGAGAGAGAGAGAGAGAGAGAGAGTGCAAATCCGGGAAGAGCAGAGAGAGGGAGACACAGAATCTGAAGCAGGCACCAGACTCTGAGCTATCAGCAAACAGCCTGAGACGGGGCTTGAACTCAAAACCATGAGATCGTGACCTGAGCTGAAGCCCGACGCTTAACCGACTGAGCCACCCAGGTGCCCGGACAAATATTTAATACAGCAATTTCCAATGATATGGTTTGAGGAAAATACCTAAGGCCAGAGTATAAAATTGGTGAAATATTTCTCAAGAGTAATTTGAGAATTTCTATCAAAAAATTTTAAGATGTTGTTTTACCCAGGCATTCCTCTCTTAGGGATGTACTGTGGGAAATAATTCAAGATGTTCCCAAAGATGACAGTTATTTACAATGGCTAAAAACTGCCAACAATCTATCTGTCCAATAACAGGAAATAGTTTATCGATGTTTCCCAAAATGTGTTCCTTAGAGCACTAGTGTCATAAGATTCTGCTTGAGAAAGAGTTCCACAGTAATTAAATGTGGGAATTCCCTTGGAATGAAAGGCAAAATTTACAAGCCAGGCTCACGTGACATAAAAGCTAAGCGACTACGTGGGTTCATAGTGAGTTCAAAATTCTAAATTTCGTCTTATTAGCCCTGAGTGCCAACCATCAGAACTAACAGAAGCAGGTCCACTATGAAGGCGTTTAGCCCTCCACAAAAGTACCTTGTGGTCAGGTGGAGGGGTAACCCCCCCGCTACAGCCACAGCGACCTCCAACTTCTGTGCTTTGGGCTCTCCCGACTAGAGCCTAGCCAGCCGAAGGACACCACACCACGCAGGCGCAGGAGCAGGCGCAGGCGCAGCGAGCAGCCAGTAGCGAGGCCAAGCCACGCCCCCTGCCCTGCAGCACAGTTACGCCTGGGCGGGGATTTGACAGCAACTTTCAGTCATCGCACTACAGATGGTAGTGTGCCCTTTCGGCTCTTCAGCCCAGCACACACACTGAAAGTCTGACTGGTGAGTTCTGATGTCTGCAATACGGGGCAAAGTTAACTAATTGGTTCACTAATTAAACGGATTGATTATCATTTTAACTGAAATTCATTTTTATGTTTTACATGAGATAATTCATTGTGTCGTTTGTTACCCATTTAGAATTTTAAAAGAATGAACGTTTATTATCTCACAGTTTCTGTGGGTCAGGAATCTGGGCACAGCTTAGCTGGATGGCTCGGACTCAAAGTCAGTCATGAAATTGCAGGCAGGCTGTCAGCTAGGTCTGGGTTCACTTGACCCCCGAAGGTTCAGTTTGGAAGCTTACTCCTGTCATTGGCATGATGCAGTTCTTCGCCAGCTGTTGGCTGAAGGCGTCCTTCTGTTCCTATCCATAGGACATACCCAGTATGGCAGGCAGCTTCTCTCAGAGTAAGCCAGAAAGAGTGCAAGAGCCTAAGAAAGAAGCCACAATCTTTTTGTAACCTAATCTCAGAAGTGACATCTCATCACTTTTGCCATATTCTGTTAGAATCCAGGCACTAGGTGCAGCTCACACTCAAGGAGAGGGGGTTACACACAGAACACCAGGAGGTGGGGATCACTGGGGCCCTTTAGCTGCTGCCTGTTACAGTCATTAACATGAAAGCCCTTGAAATTCTTAAGCGACTAAGACTTGCTAAGTAGCCCCTTCTCTAATCACAACCGAGATCTGACAGAAGGGTGGAGGAAGGGGCCACAAAGAGATACTGAATTTGTGAAATAGATGGGTAGATACCTAACATCGGTTTTTTTCCAATTTAGTTTGGTGAAGATTTTCACTGACTGGAGGAGGTTCTTGGGGCCCCGGGGAAGGAAAATGGGAGTGGATGGGTACTGACAGGAAAGGCAAAGGGTGGAGAAAAGAGAAAAGGTCTCAGAAACAATTTTGCCAAGGGCTAATTCAGCTTTATCACAGCAGTGTCACTTCAACCCATTCTGGGCTCATTTCTGGTGCAAATAATCTAGGCCTCTTGTGACTCATCTGCTTCCTCCTGCTTTTATGTACATTTTTTTGCCATGTCTTGCTCCTTTGTACCTTGAGAAAAGTCAGAAAGGAACGAAAAGCTGGTAATATTCAAAGCAATCCAGTATTTTATTGCACTTAATCTCCAGAGTGAAAGAATAACGTTCTCCACTCTTGTTTCCAATGCCTATGTAGTTACACAGATAATTGGATAACAGGGAAACTCTAAATAATTGTACAAGTCAGCACAATCAATTGAGGAATTAAAAAAAATTGTTTTGACCTTAAATCCCTCAAATGTGAGACCTCAGTCAATTTATTTGTCAATAAATTGGTACCCCCTCTTTCTCAACATTTGTGGGAATACTGTTTTTCCTCCTGAATTGACACAAACGATCTCATCCTTCCACCTACAATTTACTCAGTGAGACATATGAAAGTGGGGTCTATTTTTGGCTCCCTAGCAAAGCTGCTAAAGGGTATAATCTTTTTCTCTGCCCTGCCTGGGATGGACTAGGTGCCATAGGAGGTCTTTTCTATTTCTAATTTTTACAACACCTTTCAGCAAACAGCAGGTAAACAATTTTAATACAAGGCCATTTTCATTATGTGTCTGCTAGAGAATATGTCCCTGCATTAAAATAAACAGTAATAATATAAAAAAAGTTTGCTCATACAATAATAGCAACCTTCCTAAATTACAGTGATTGTGCCACCCAGCAGTATAATACAAAATGTGGTTTTTATCCGAAAAGACACAGAATTTATTATTTTCCACCTACCTGGCATTTTAGAGCACTTGGAACCAGGTTTCTGAAAGAACAATTCAGTACATTAGCTCTCAAATACAAAAAATATATTTTCAGCATTGAAATGACTCATTTAAAGCAGCACTTCAACAAAATGCTGTCCACCCTGCCCTGGTAATTATGTCACGTCTGGTGTATACTGATTTACACAGTGTATTGTTTTCCTGCGTAATTAAGGCTATTAAGCCGAATTCTGAGGCTGTGGTTAATTAATTAAACAAGCACGCAGAGAAGTTACTGACAGAGTCAGAGCCTTGTTTCCACTCTCCTGGTGGGCAAGATGCTAAAGAAATGGCTGTCACCTGGGACTCTCCCTCAGTCACAATTTTCTATTCACAGGGAAAAGTACAAAAGTCATTTCCCAAAAAGTAGACACTTCAATTCATTGCCCCACAATCTCTCACCACGGAATCACCAAGCATGACATAGTATTTAGAAATAAAAGCATATAATGAAACTGATTACCACTTCTCCATACTTTCATCAAAGTGAAGGGTGTTCCAATATACTTGCTTTGGGTTACCTTCAGATACTATCTCTTCATGGATTATAAACTAGATGAAGTCAGGGGAAGGTGCTTTGTCCAGACTTTTCATTCTTTTCAACGTGCTTTCTCCAGACTTTTCATTCTTTTCAAATTCATCCAGAATAGTAGATCTAGGCATTCTTTGTGTCAGCCACGAACACATATGAGAAAATCCTAACTGGCTTGGGTTTCACGATCCTTAAACAATTGTAACATTTCTAATTTTTTTACACCACACCAATGCTGTGCTTTACACCCAGTGCACTAGCCCAGGACACTGCCCCCAAAGCACTGGAGAAAAGTGGGATACCCAGAAGCAATGATCTTCAGTATCTCTTTTTCACAGTTATGTAGCCTTTTCAAACATGTCCTTAAAAACTTATCTTTAGACATCTCTTTCAAATGTTCTGTTTTTTTTAACTTTTTATAAATGTAAATTTGTATTACAAAATAAATATTTGTATTTCACAATGACTTCATATTTGGAAAGTGTTAACTTCTCTCTTTCAACTACTCGTAGTGATTATTTGATTATTACTAATCATTGTAGGAGTAGTTATCGAATCTTACTACTGTTACTGTGTCCAAGAACCCAGATCTTCAGGAGAAGTGGGGAACCCACTGTATGAAGAAATGCTATAAATCAGACAAATGCCAGTGTATGGTACTATTCTGTGTATGTTCTGGCAACATAATTAGGAGATCAAGTATAAGACAATTCAGAATTCTTTAATGCACTTAAAATCACTGTCATGAAGCAATGGATGGCAAATTTGCATGTGAAAGGAGTGTGAACAGCATGTAGGAAGAATTGTGAAATTACTATAGTATTTATTATTATAACTTGGTGTCATGCTAGTCTCATTTTAGAATGAACTATAAGAATGGATTAAATTAGTGCCATTTTCTTTCCTTGTTAACATCTTTGTCACAAGAGCAAGCTGTCAGAATTTTATCTAAAATAGGCCATGGATTATTCCTCATGATAGTTGGCCATTTCTAAACTGTGGCTTTGATTGGTTGTTCTTACCCCTGTCCATGCAGACATGTAGGTTGAACACAGGGAAATAATAATCTTTTAAGAAACTAATCAGGTTGCAGACACCCTGATAAAGGTAGGAAGGACAGTATTATGTTACAATTTCAAAACAGCCTTTGCTCATAAAACATTATCTTCCGAGAAAATGCTTTTGACTATTGCTAAAAAAAATACTCTTTGACACATGACTTTAGAATAAGGACTACTCAGAGATGTGTAATCTTATTAGTATTTCTCCAAGTTTTTTAACTGTCATAAGATAATGTACAATGAACATTTCTCTCAGGGGTCAGGAGCACCATGGTCTAGTCAACTTTAAGATAAATGGTGATCAGAATTTGATGATTTGTTACTTTCTTCCTGTGTCTTTATCTCACTCATTGGTCCCCTAGGCCTCAGTTTCTACATATAATGTGGAAGCTCTATTAGTACAGCTTTTTCAGAGAAACAGAACCAGTGGGATATAAAAGGAGATTTATTCTGAATTGACTCACCCAATTACGGAAGCTGAGAAGTGCCATGTCTGCCTTCTGTGAGCGGAAGACTCAGGAAACCCAGTGGTGTAATTCAGTTCAAGTACAAAGGCCTGGGAAACAGGGCAGTTGATGTAAATCTCAGTTGAAGGGCAAGAAAAAAGGTGATAATAAGCCCACCCACTTTCGGGAAGGTTAATCTACTTCACTGAGTCCACTGATTCAAATGCTAATCTCATTCAGCAACATCCTCACAGACACATCTAGAAATAATGTTTAACCAGATATATGGGCATCCACTGATTCAGTCAAGCCAACACAAAACTATCACAGATGCCCCTTTCCACTATGATTTTCCTCCCTGCCAATTCCTCATAACAAGGGTTACTATAGGTCTTGGTTTGCCTGGGACTGTCCCACTTTATGCCTGTTGTCTTAGTTCAACTATTAGAAGCATTTTCTTTCACTCTCAAAAGTACCCCAGCTTGAACAATACATTATATGATCATACACTCATAATACTTTCTAAGAGCCTCTCTGAGACTCATCACTGTTTATATTTTACTACATAGATATGTCTTTATATTTTACTACATAGATAGCTCCCTTACTAGACTGATTTGAGGACAGAATCTAGCTTCACTCATCTTTTTGGTTATCACAGGGCCTTGTACAGAGTATATACCTAATAAATATTTTTTTAATTAATGAAAATATAGAGTGCTAAATCACTTCAGTGCCCAAAACTATAGTCATTAACAGTTTTGAAAAACTAGTATCTAGAAGAAGATAGCCTTATTTTATATTGAGTAGATCAAACCCCACTTGAAACATCTGTATAGTAGGTGAGAAGGCTTCTGGGTAGCATTTTCATGTGTACCTTAGATGAGAGCACCCAGCTAAGGAAGCGAGTGCAGCTAGCATTCAGCCTTACTCCATTTGTCATTAATATATGTTCTATTTGTTCTAGTGGAGACCTGCTACCTAGTTTCCAGAGGTCAACACAGGTTTTATGGGACCTGAAACTTATACAGTTTGGTGGGGGGGGGGGGGGGGGCGGGAGCACTTTCAGAATAAACAAAAAAACTTATGAATACAAAACTAGGTATGAAGGTCAATACTTATTTAGAATAAGAAGTCAAATTTGGAAAAGTTATCAAAGTATCACAAAATTCATAGGAATAATGTAATACTTTTGTTATTTATCTGTTTGGCATACCTCTATGATACTGTTTCTCCTGCTTTTTGGCTACAGAAACTTTTTCTGAAAGACTATTATATTATTTATTTTTTAAGTAATCTCTACCCCCAACATGGAGCTCAAACCCACGACTCCCAACATCAAGCAACTCATGCTCTACCAACTTAGCCAACCAGGCACCACTGGCTACAGAATACTTAAGTGATTTTTTGGCATGTGGTACCCCTTTCCCCAGTGCCATCTGTTGAAGAGACTGTTCTTTTCTCATTGAATGGCCTTGGAGCCCTTGTTGAAAATCAACTGACCATATACATAAAAATTTATTTCTGGGCTCTCAATTCTATTCGATCAGTCCATATGTGTATCCTTATGCCAGTAACACACTGTTTGGATTACTATATCTTTGTAGTAAGTTTTGAAATCAAGAAATATGAGTCTTCCACTTTGTTCTTCTTTTTCACAATTATTTTGATTATTCAAGGTCCTCTGAAATCCTATATATTTCATTTCAATTTTCAAATCAGGACTATAGCAGCTAGAGTAATTTAACTGTATACAGAAGTGATTGCAAACATATAAATGGATCCCACTGAATCCAAATAGTATGCATTCCAAATCAATTTTCACTTCGTTGTATCCAAGAACTGCTATGGGCTGCTAATGCACTACCCTACCTGTGATGGACGGGAAGTTGAAATGGAAAGGCATAGACAGCAATGGATAAAATATCTTCTTTTGGCAAGTTTTGCTAAGACATATGCCCATATGAACTCATTTCTAGGGCCCCATGTGTGTGAGGTACCCTGAAAGTTTTGCTTCACTGTAAATTTGGCTCCTAGGCTTTATGAGCCCATGAGAACAACCGCAAATACCTAAATGACATCATATAGAAGTTGAAATTAGGATTTGACTGAGACTACTCTGAAGGTACTGAATGTACTGACTTTAATCTCTGAGAATGATTGATTTAATAATCTGTATTTTGGGGTCTACACCACACCAAAGCAGCTTTGTGGAAAGTAAGAAATAAATCCAGTCAATCATGTGAATTTATCAACTACACAATCCCAGATAACCTGATGTATAAACAAAGCTTCTCAGTTTAGAACATTATCAGTGAGAAATCTATCTTTTTACATCTGTTTCTGTGTGTCTCCCTTCATTGATCTTAAGTTTAAGAACAGGAATTCTCCATCTTTAAATCCCCAACATCTAGCTCAGCATCTAGCCTATTCTGGTTGCATACAAGAGGTACAAATATGTTTTTTTAATCAGTGGAGGAATTAATAAAGGTTTAGATTATTAACCCACAATTTTTATTTAGTGCTTATTGTACACAAAGTATTATGTGGGAAAACTTTTCTTTTGTCCTTCAGGAATCACATGACATTTTAAGAAAATAAGAATTATAGGGGTGCCTCGGTGGCTCAGTTGGTTAAGCATCCAGGTCAGGATCTCACAGTTTGTGAGTTCAAGCCCTGTGTCAGGCTCTGTGCTGACTGAGCAGAGCTTGGAGCCTGCTTCAAATTCTGTGTCTTCCTCTCTGTCTGCCCCTCCCCTACTCACACTTTCTCTCTCTCTGTCTTTCAGAAATGAATAAACAATAAAAAAAAATTTATTAAAGAATGGTAGGGAGACTATCACAGTTAATTCAAAGGAATTGAATGGCTCTGAGTGAAATAATAGACAATTAGAAATAAATAGACCAGTTTCCGGTCAATGTCACATTTACTCAAGTTTGTTTAAAGCCTTCGGAGTGCAGACGCCCCAGGGCTCTTTTTGCTAAAGAAGAATCATTCCTTCAGTGACAACTTGTGCTGTTCCCTTAGGAATACACTAAGACTGACATATTCTGTCCATGTGGAGCTAATAGTCCTACAGAACTAGATACAATCACAATCCCCAGACGATGATGGGATTCAACTACAGCAGCTTACATTCTTTCATTATTAAGGGTCTTCTGACCCCAGTTTCTAATGTGCAAGGGTGGAGGGGGACATGTTTTCCCAACAACAACAGCAACTGCTGTCTACTTAAGATAGCATCATATTCCACAGGTAAAGGGGGTCACTCCTACAAGACAGCCCTTACTCCCCCTACACACACACACACACACACACACACACACACACACACACACACACACTTCAGATGCCAGTGGAGAGTTCAAGTTGTCACCGGGGCTTTAGATGAAATTGCTGAAGGTCAGAGATTCCAACCACCCACTCCTTGGGTCTGATTAATTTGCTAGAGCAGCTCACAGAACTGAGAAACATTTTACTCACTAGATTACTGAATTTATTATGAAAGGATATAACCCAGTAACAGCCAGATGGATGAGATGCCCAGGGCAAGGTATGCTGGAAAGGGCTGCAGGCTTCCCATAACTTCTCCAGGGTGCCAGTCTTCCAGCACCTCCATGTATTCACCAGTCCAGAAGCTCTCTGAACCTCTCCTTTTGGGTTTTTATGGAGGCTTCATTAAAAAGGCATGATTGGGGCACCATGGGAGGCTCAGTGCGTTAAGTAGCCAACTTCAGCTTAGGTCATGATCTCACGGTCCATGGGTTCAAGCCCCGCATCAGGCTCTGTGCTGACAGTTCAGAACCTGGAGCCTGCTTCAGATTCTGTGTCCCTCTCTCTCTCTGCCCCTCCCCTGTTTCTCTCTCTCTCAAAAATAAACAAACATTAAAAATTTTTTAAAAATAAAGGCACAATTAATGAAATCATTGATCATTGGTGATTGAACTCAACCTCCAGTTCCTCTCCCCTGCCCAGAGGTCAAGGGGTGAGACTGAAAGTGCTGACCCTCCAATCACATGGTTGGCTCCACTGGCAACTAGCCCCCATCCTTAGATGCAGTCCAAAAGTTACCTCAGTAACATAAGAAGACACCTGTATAGCTGCCATCACTTAGGAAATTCCAAGGGATTTAGGAGTTCTGTGCCAGAAATGCGGATGAATACCAAATACATATTTCTTATTATAAATCACAATATCACAATTGTTAAGTTGCTCAGGTCTCTGTCTCATGCAGTTAGCAGGTAGCTAACTGGGGTAGTAGTAGCTGCCCCAGTGAGGTAATCAAGATCCCATCCAGGAATGAGCTACAGATAGCAGTCAGTACTGCCAATGTGTTCTGTAGCACTTAGACATCAAAGCAGAGAGAAATTGAGAATTGTAACAAAAGGTTTTTTAGTTGAATTGTTATTACGGACTGAATGTTGTGTCTTCCCAGAATTCATATGGTGAAACCTTAATCTCTGTGTGATAGTATTTGCAGGTAGGGCCTTCGGTAGCTAATCAGATCAAAAAGGTAGAACGCTCATAAATGAGATTAGTGTCCTTATAAGAAAAAAACAAAGCAAAACAAAACAAGAACTAACTAGCTCTTTTTCCACCTTGTGAGGACACAGTGAAAAGGCAGCCACTGCCAACTATGAAGAAAGCCCTTATCAGAAAGTGACCATGCCAGCACCCTGATCTTGGACTTCCAGCCTCCAGAACTGTGAGAAGTAAATTTATGTTGCAGATAAACCATCCAGTTGATGGTATTTTTGTTATAGCCACCCAAATTGCCTAAGACAACTGTTCTTACATTTCTTTCATTTTACCTTTTTTGGGTGTGACAAATTTTGCCCTTCAAATATTAACCATGCTTAGTCAGTAGACATGCTGTTTATGAGTGAGGACAAATAAAACATTAAAAACCAAAGGGCGCCTGAGTGGCTTGGTCGGTTGGGCGTCCGACTTCAGCTCAGGTCACGATCTCGCGGTCCGTGGGTTTGAGCCCCGCGTCGGGCTCTGGGCTGATGGCTCAGAGCCTGGAGCCTGCTTCTGATTCTGGGTCTCCCTCTCTCTCTGCCCCTCCCCCGTTCATGCTCTGTCTCTCTCTGTCTCAAAAATAAATAAACGTTAAAAAAAAATTAAGGGGCGCCTGGGTGGCTCAGTCGGTTGAGCGTCCGACTTCGCTCAGGTCACGATCTCACGGTCCGTGAGTTCGAGCCCCGCATCAGGCTCTGTGCCGACAGCTCAGAGCCTGGAGCCTGCTTCAGATTCTGTGTCTCCCTCTCTCTCTGGCCCTCCCCCCATTCATGCTCTGTCTCTCTCTGTCTCAAAAATAAATAAATGTTAAAAAAAAAAATTAAAAAAAAAAATTTTAAAAAAAACAACAACAACCAAAGCTTATCTGCCAAAAGCAAAACCAGCCTAAATCTCAGATATACTACGTGTGGAACTAAGAAAGGTAGATGAGAGGAGAATAAAGAATGTCCATAAAAATGGACATTGCTCATTTGGATAAGGCAGAAAAGAAACTAATGTTTTATTCTCTACGGTAAATTTGATGATTCAGGAAACAGAAGCTTAAGTGCTTTAGTATTACAAATTTCAATATTTTAAAGAGAAAATTTTAACCTGTAGCATCAAAAACATTGATGTTTGTTAAGTTTAGGAGAAGCGAGAACAGGACCTTGTTGTGGGAGTCTGGAACAAAAGGACCTGCAGGGAGAGGCAGAGTGCTGAGAGGATGGGTGCCGGCCTTGGTAACATGTGGCCTGGGCTGGAATCCTAGCTCTGCCTCTTTCTCACTCTTCAACTTTGGACATGTAATTCTACATCTCTGTGCCTCAGTTTCCTCATCTGCATTGTGGGGAGGAAGATATTAATATTTGTATTCTATATTACTATGCATAATCTCCTATACCTACTTTAATTATACTAACGTAGTGTTATGAGGAGATAACTTAGTTAAATCATTTCCTCTGCCTTGCCCAGTACCTGGTACTTCATAAACACTCAATGAACTCTCAGAAGAAAATCTTTCAGGGGCACCTAGATGGCTCAGTTGGTTAAGGGTCCGATTTCGGCTCAGGTCATGATCTCATAGTTCATGGGTTCGAGCCCCACGTCAGGCTCTGTGCTGACAGCGCAGAACCTGGAGCCTGTTTTGGATTCTATATCTCCCCCTCTCAGCCCCTCCCCTGCTCACTCACTCTCTCTCTCTCTGTGTCTGAAAGATAAATAAACATTAAGAAAGAAAGAAAGAAAGAAAGAAAGAAAGAAAGAAAGAAAAAGAAATTGACTTTTTTGCCTGGTTCTATATACTCAATATTTGACTTTTATTAAAATGAGTTTTAAAAGACTGCTATTATTGCCATAACTATTGAGTGCCTATTACTACATCATGAAATGGGTGAGCATATATGACAACTGTCAGCATTTAATCCAAAAGGGCACTCCTGGACCCTCTGGCAATTTTTTCCATATACTAATTTGTTATTAGGTTCATCTGGAGGTGCCATTTGTGAGACCCCACACACACCAAACCATTAATCAGAATTAATCACAGGAGTAAGATAAAAGCCTATGGCCAGCCCTGGGCCAGAGCAGCCTCTTACGCAGTCAGAATGCATTAAAACTGTGGACACCGCAGTTTTTTGCAAAGGATGTGGGAGGGGAGAGGAAACAAGCAAACAGGTTTCAGAGATTAAAGACGATATGATCTTCAAATGAACCTGACTTAATGCCGCTTACAAGGGTCAGATCAAGGGTGAAGAAATGAGAATTGGCCAAACACTAGAGCAATTTCCAGCTATATAAAAAGCCACATATTCTTTTCTTCACCTACAACAGAAAATACACTGAGAGACAAGGAGGGTTGATCGCGGATGCCAAAAATGTACTTTCCATTCTTTGAGGCTTCTAAAGTCTCTTCCTTTATCCATTTTCTATTTTTCCTCATATTGCCATTCTCTGTTTTTGTCAATGACCTTTCTTCAATACAACTCAGCCTCTGTCTAATGGCCTGAAGAGGACTTCTTCACATGATGGAAAGCTTTAGATTTAAGATCCACCCCCCCCCCCCCCACTTCATTAGAGGGAAAAGTGAACAGCCTCTATGTGCTGGGTGTTAATGAATGTGAAGAAAGATTTTTTTTTGTATGTGTTTTACACATTATGTTCTTGACTCCTAGAGGTGCTACAATAAATTGCCGCGCTTCATTTACAAGGAGCCATAACAGAAGCAAAATGAGAATCTGGCGACAAATTGCTTCTCAGTCACCCTGGGTCAGGCTGTTGGGGCTAATGAGAAGAGGGGCTCTAATTTTAAACTCCTCCTCAACCAAGCTATTCCTGCATTAATGTTCACTGTTGTAAATTGTAAAGTCAAATGAAGGAGCGCTGTTGAAAATTAACCAGTATTTTTATCCTTTGAGTACCCAATAGAGCATATTTTGGCTTCTGTAGCTTGTGGTTATCAAAGGCGGCTCAGCTTACACCAGGAGTGCCAGCCTTCTCCATGGACTCCCCCCCTCCTCGATACCACACCACTCTCCTAATTCCTCTGGCTTTTATACCCAAGCCTTCCTTCCACCTTCACAAAGAAAAATCTACTGGCAGAAGTAAGTAGTATAGGTTTTCAACAAAATTATAATGTGGCCTACAGGAACAGTGTTTGAAACCAGCCTTTTTGTGGGTCCATTGAGCAAGATACCATACACAAGCATTCAAAGTCAGAGAATTGTACTCTCCATTTAGTCTTGCTGTAAGTTTAATGCTCTGTAATTGTGCACATGGAGGAAGAGCCTAAGTAAATCACTGACCCTGTGAGGGCTGGAAGCACTTTGTCTTTGGAAGCCTAAAGCAGGATTTGAACAAAGAATGAGAAACCAATGCAGTACCTGCCTTCCACAAAATACTTTCCTAATCCCACATTTTGCCAGTTCATAAAAGTAAACAGCAGGCAAAAAGAGATGCAGGAGAAAGGAAGATGTTTTATCAGACTATGTAGGATTTTGATCCCACATGGATGAACAGGCAACAACTCAAAATTCAAGGTTTGTATTTTGGGTTTTTTTGGTGATGTGTTTTAAGCGAGTATTAATGAAATGAAGTTCCTCTTCTGTGTAATGTGTCTGTCCGGGTGCATTCTTCCATGGAATCACTACATAAAATACAAATTAACCACACTACCCTAGTCTAATCATTGTAATCAGTTATGTTTTCATGTGTACATTACTGATATATAAGGCTGTTGTAGTTCTTGTGTGTGGTTTAATTGCTTGTTTTTGCATATCTTGTGTGATTGATGATGTTCTAGAAATCTTTTCCCCTAAAGGAGACTTTGTAAATTACTTTGTTTAGATGCTAATGATTGTATTTCATTAGTGGCCCTCTCATCCAGAATCATCTTTAAATGAATGAATATGCCATAATTAAAAATCTGAATTATGAATTACTTTGAAAGGAGACAACATTGTCCCGATTTCCCACTGCGACACAGTGTTATTTCAATTATGTAAATATGTTTAATCATTCCCCTTTTGTTTTTCTAATTATTTAATATTAATGTTGCTTTACCCCTTTATTGCTACAAGAAGGGATATGGCATCTTAAATGAGAGTACTTAGACAAGTGATACACAGATGACTAGATTAAAGCAGACATTTATCAGAATGCATAACCCATTTCAAAAACAAACATGCTATTAACATTCATACTAATATAGCAACACTGGCTATAATTGCACTTCATGAATGTTTTGTCTGTACAAATCTAATGTATTCACAATGAACAATTTCCAATTATTGTTTTTTCTTATAGAAAGTCCAAAACCCCTGGTGAAAGTTTCAATTATCTAGAGGTGTACATCTGAACCAACCAGAAGATCCCCATTTTTTCTACGGTAGGAAATACGCAGCTGCTCAAGTACTACTAGACATGACATATTCGACTTTCACCCACCCACCTTTGAACCTTCAAAAAACGTTTGCTAAAAAGAATGTGTTTTTAAGTCCCCCCCCCTTTTTGCACTCACTCCCTGAAGTAGGAGAAATATTAGGAAATTTACTCTTCCACTCAACAGCTCTCACATGAGCCTTCAAGAATCTACGCTTATGAGAGAAGCATGAACCCAGCGGAGGAGAGCTCCGGAGGGGTCACCGTGTATGACAGTAAACTTTATATATTCACACTTCAGGCATCTTATTCAAACCAACTGCAGAACCCTGATTTGTTCTTTCGAAAACATTACGCTGACTTCAATTTAGACATTTCTATTTTGGTGCAGCTAGACTACACAGGAGTGTGTTCCTCTACCATTTAGTAATTTAGATACTTTCAATATTATTGCTAACTGACTCTTGAGGTATAAGAGCCTTAATTATGTTGGTTTAATATTTTGTGCTTAAATATTGTTATTTGTAAACTAACAGTGGGAAACACTACAACTTCCCCACGTTCCTTTCTTATTTCACTGTTACAATAAAATATGCTATTGTTGATTGACTGTTGAGTTTTATTAATAATATGAATAATATTAAGATCATGATGAAAATATTTGTACTTTCATTACATATTAAAAGAGTGAGAAATCTTTAAAGACCTCCTTTCTCAACCACATTTTTTTTTTTTTTACTAATTTGAACCTTTAACTTTAGTAACCACAGAGACAAGAATTGGTGTTTAATATTGTATCTGGGTATAACTTGCATACAAACATACAAATTGCTTCACTATATCTACAAAACCCTCAATGACATCACAGTATCTGTACGTAAGCAAAATATTTATTTGCAAGTTATAAAGAAAATTGTGGAAACTGTTTTCCACTTAATATAATACATTTTATTTCTTGTGTTTTTTTTTCTCAATGAGAGAAAAAACATTTCTCATTGAGAAAACATTCTCATACCCGAGGAACTACTGATCTTCCTCTAACTAAGGGAAACCTTTGATTGAAATGTTTCATGATTGGGGTGCCTGGTTGGCTTAGTTGGTTAATCATCAAGTCTTGATTTCAACTCAGGTCAGGATCTCACAGTCGTGAGATGGAGCCCTACATTGAGCTCGGCATTAGGCTCTGCACTAGGCGTGGAACCTGCTTAAGATTCTGTTTCTCTCTCTCCCTCTGTCTCCCCCCTCCCAACCTCCCTTCCTCCCTCTCTCTCTCACAAAAAAAAAAAAAAGTTCCATGATTAACAGGATAAAGTCACAAGTTGGCAAGACCAAAGGAAGAAAGTCCCAAAGTTTTGTGTAGATGAGAAATGAAAAGTCTTTTTATTGGCAACACATTGATTTTAACAATTTTTCAAAGAATAATCCTTGTTGAATTTTTCAGGTAGAAATAATTTTCTAATTATTTTAAATTAAAAGCTAAAGTTTAATTACTTGTTTACACACATCTAACTAGAAATTTTGAAAACTCATAACACCAATACAGAGGAAATCCCAGGAATCCTTTGAAACTATTGTTTGACATCTAAAGACATATTTTGCTTTTGATCAGCTCAATATTGTTTAAATGACTTTAGAATCAACAGGAGAGAAATTCATGAGAAGAGAGTGAGAAATGGGAATTCATAGAAATCTGCAGTTCAGTTTTTAAATCATGATGCTACTAGATTTTGAAGAAGCCAGTGATTTGAATTTGGTTTAAATATGCATTATCTGGAAGGAAGATGAAAGAAGTATTGGGAAATCCATACCTACATCACCATCTAAATGACTTGGATATTTCGGGGTGACTGGGTGGCTCAGTCTGTGAAGCATCCAGCTCCTGATTTCAGCTCAGGTCATGATCTCACAGTCATGAAATTGAGCCCCACATGGGGCTCCGTACTGGCTGGGGGAGTCTGCTTAAGATTCTCATTCTCTCAGGGGCACCTGGGTGGCTCAGTCGGTTGAGCATCCAAATTTGGTTCAGGTCATGATCTCACGCACGGTCTGTGAGTTCCAGCCCCACATCCAGCTCTGTGCTGACAGCTCAGAGCCTGGAGCCTGCTTCAGATTCTGTGTCTCCCTCTCTTGTTCTGTTCCTCCCCCGTTCATGCTATCTGTCTCTCTCTCAAGAATAAATAAAACATTTAAAAAAATTAGAAGAGTCTCATTCTCTCTCTCCCTCTGTCCCCCCACCATAAGTAAAAAATAAATATTTAAATAAAATGGATATTTTATTTCAGGCACCAGTAAAGACTAAAGAAGGACCTGGCAAACATACTCTCTGGGAAGCCAGGGCAAACCAGAAGACAGGATTGACCAGGCCATAGAATTATGTGAGGGTGACTTGTTGGGGAAATCAGTCATAGCAGGCAAATGACATCCCACCTAAAAGCATCCTGCGTTTCCAACACAGGAGAAAAACCATACTGTTTTCCAATGTTTGAGGAAGTCTTAGATATGCAAATGCTTTTCCCACTCAAATCCTCCTCAGACCAAAGTACCCTAGCAGCTTGATTTCTGTAGCTGGATGGAGAGAGACAGTTAAACACAGAAGTACACTTGGATTTATCCAAGCCTGGCAGTTCAGGAAGATGAGACTCGCTCATATGATCTTACCAAACATGCACTGAATATAAAACAGAGCTAAAGAAAGGGTCCTACCCCACCTCCCTAGGAAATTCTTCCATTAGGAGTGCTAATGCCAGGGAAAATGATTTAGGAAGATCCAAGTTCAAGCACCACCCTATCCATCCAACCTGTACTCAAAAAGGTCAGTATGAGACACACACTAATTAATCACCACAATTATGGGAAAGCGAGGTAGAGAGAAATCATTTTTCTTCCCTGAATTTTCCCTCATTCATGCAACAAATACTAAGTGCCTCCAACATGCAAAACTCTTTTCCAGGGACTTCAGAAGCTACATTAAAAACAAAAAAAAACAAAAGACACCTCTCTTATTCCACTTACCCAACTTGGTTAGAGCCTGATTCTGAGCTCTTAGAAATGCTCCCTTGTCCATTTTTCTCCATGTCTTGCCTAACTTCCACTTGGGCTAAATACATTCTGCAACTTCATCAGATGGGTTTGAACACATCAGCATATCAATGCTAGAAAGTAAATAGTAGTATGTACATTCTTAATTGTATCAACTAATCTGAAATATGACTTTGAAAAAGGAAAGAAACCTTTATTCTGATAAAGTATTTATGTTAACAATTCAGAGGAAGAGGCATAGTGGAGTTGGAAAAAAGGATCCTGCACAGAAGGAAACCCTTAAAATGAGCCCAGGTCCTTTTATTTTAAGTGTGTGTGTGTGTGTGTGTGTGTGTGTGTGTATGTTTGAGTGTGTGTGTCTTCAAAAGAAGAAATGCATTTGGCTCAAAAACAGTTTTGAGCCTAGAGTTTTATGTCACCATTGAAAGCACGTAATTTGTTGAAACAAACATTTAAGTCTTCATCTTGAAATCCAGCATGTAAATACTTCTGCTTGAAAAGGATTTTATGGTAAAAAGTTCTCCAATGTTTCGGTTCAGCTTCATGAAGAGTATTCATATATTTTACTTTTTTCTTTTCTAAATGTATGAAATTATTCCAGGTATGAGCATAAAATACATGGTATATCCATTTATTTTCATTTCTTGCTCCTCATTTATTTCAATTAGTATTGGAATAAATGCTTTGTATTCTTTGAATCATTTTTCTTATATTTCACATCTTTGGTATTGTTTATTATTTGCCACATCATACTAGCGATGCTAATTAGCTAAATGCTAGTAAATGACTGACTTGGTTTCGCAAAATCTATCCCAAATGCGAAAACAAAGTAATAAGTAGCAGTTATGGAAATGGTGCCTGTTATATTCTCTTCTTTCACTGTCTTTATGCACAAACTAGACATTTAAGTTCTTCATTGCTTCCTCTATGAGTACAGTTTTGACTTTCCATGCTACAATCAGGCAAAGCCACATATACTGAAAAAACAAAAGAAACAGATTCTATGAACTTTGAATTCTCCTCTATACTGACTAACTGCTTTGCCATACAGGAGGGAATGTTGATTTGTCTGGTTATTATTCTCTTATATCAGGGACTTGGGAACAGTGAAGAAGGGTATTGATAAAGACGGTAAAGGAAAAGGCCAATGACATTTTTGCAACCAGCTGAAGTTTTCCTGGGTTTTTAAAAAAACTCATGAACAAGTTGCTTATTAATATTCATCAGCTTACCAAGCTTCTAACAATTTTCTGGATCAATTTATTAATCCACCCAACAACCAAAACGTAGTTTTTTGTGCTAATGAAAAATAAAACTAATAAAACTATCTATACAATTGTGTGGGTAAAAATGGAAAAAACAATATTTTCACCTGAGAAAAGTATTCCTGTAGTCAAGGTTTAGTCCCATGGTGGAAATAGTATGACTTTATTCTCTACTGATATTAAAAAATAGTCACATCTGGAATAGATGATAATCGTATCTTATTTTGTGCAGCATTTAATACATTTTCTAGTATTTTCACATATCCTCAAAATAATCTTGTGAGGTCAGAAAGAAGACTTTTTCTAGAATATGGAAATCTAAGGCTCAGAGAGGCTAAGCAGCATGCCCAGTAACAGATCTTCCAAAGAAGTTCCTGAGCTCTATTTGGTGTTCTTTTCCCCACACCTTGCTACAGTCAACATTATTCTTCTACTATAAATGCCAGCCTTTATTTGTAAGTAAATTCTGGGATATAAGTGTGGAAATAAGCTAATTTGCACTTCATTAACTCTACAGTACTGTTTACATTCTCTTTTTAAGGTAGATTTTCATTTGTTTTCAAAGTAAGTATATTCAAAATGATCGCTTATGGCTCATTTATTTTCTTTGTGTAAAAATCAACATGTTAGACTATTTTCAGAAACTGAAACTCCCTCTCATTTTCCAGCCTGTACACTTGATCATGGTGTTGGACAAGACAGGTAGATGCTATAAACCTCAGTTTTCTCACCTGCAAAATCAGGGTAATACTAATAATGCCACTTACAGAGCTGCCTTGACATTTAAATATGACACGATTGTTAGGCACTCAGCCCAGTGCTTGGTAGGAAGCAGTACTACCAGGATTTGACCTGAGATTTTCTTGCTCTCAACCACGTCTTTAATCTCTACACTATAGAAGGCTCATTGGGACATATTGAGAAAAAAGAACAGAAAAGTAAATTGTAATCAGATTGGGAAGAATAGAGCATACTAAGGTAAAGTATTCAGACTTTAAATTGTAGGCAATTGGAGCTATTGCAGATTTTTGAGTAGAAACTAAAATGTTAAAATAAGGAACCTAGGAAAATTATTTTGGAGATACACATAGATAGAATGGATTGAAGAGATAGTATAAGAAAGCAGGTTTAATTAGAAAGACACTTTTTCACTTTTCTTAGTTACTAATAATGTAATCAAATTGATAATTACATTAACAAATACACATTTTTCATAGCATAACAATATTTTCCTGATTTTGTAAGAAGTCAAATTAATTTATAATCTCCCTTAATTATCATTTCTTGCCTTTAGTAAATTATCTATGAGTACTCTCTATACCACAAAGAAGCTAAGGAGAGAATGAACAAACAAACAACCAGAAAGATATCCCACAAAAAGAAAAATCAAACACAATTTGGAAATGGTCTTGATTTAAGAAACCAATTTTCATGAGCAATGTAAGAATACAATATAAAACTAGGACATTGGTACTTAACAGATCATTTCTGTTTCAATAACATCTTAAAAACAGGTTCATAATAGAGTTAGAAAATTTAGCTCTCTTTAATCTAGATGTTTTCACCATTTAGAGATGAGGGACATTTTTTTTAATTAAGAGGTGAAAATACTTTTAGTATCTGCTAATTGAGGAAATACATAATTATAAACTTACTGTGGATTTGTTAATACTTTTAAATACACTGTATTATTTGTAATAGTATCTACATGTCTCTTTTAAATAGTAGCCTACATATGTGAAGGTATGTCACTTAATCAATCTACATACCATGCCCAATATTTTTTATAAATTCAAGCATCCTTTGTAATCAATTCAGGGTCACTCAGAAGATTGAAAACCCCAAGTTTTCTTATAGAATAATATTATCTTCAAAAAATAATAAGAGTACCTCTCATTGCAGAACTATGAAAAGAATAAAAAAACAAAATTCTCCTTTCAACACAATGAAACTGTTAAGAATACAAGAAAGTGATACGGTTCTCATATTTCTTTTCAAACAGCAGTATTCTTCACCTACTTTCCTGCTTTCATCCCATCTTCCATCAATATTTATTCTAAGGACCAATTTAAACCTAAGGGTCATTTATTTTATTCATTCTCTTAACAAACATTTACTGTGAACTTTATATGTGCCAGGCAGAGATAATGAGCTAACCATCCTCAGTCCTTGCCTCACAGTGATTACATTCTAGAAAAGACAGACAGTACTCCAAATCTAATACAAATAAATGTTTCTGATAGTGCTATGATAGAAAAGTACAAGGTGCTAGGAGTGTGGAGAGCAGGGGAATTGGCAGAATGTCAGATTGGGAGTTGGTAGGGAAAGAATCCCCCAGTAAGTGACTTTTGAGCTGAGATTTTTTTTTAATATATGAAATTTATTGTCAAATTGGTTTCCATACAACACCAGTGCTCATCCCAACAGGTGCCTTCCTCAATGCCCATCACCCCCCCCACCCCTCCCCCTCCATCAACCCTCAGTTTGTTCTCAGTTTTCAAGAGTCTCTTATGCTTTGGCTCTCTCCCACTCTAACCTCATTTTTTTTCTTCCCTTCCCCCATGGGTTTCTGTCAAGTTTCTCAGGATCCACATAAGAGTGAAAACATATGATATCTGTCTTTCTCTGTATGGCTTATTTCACTTAGCATCACTCTCTCCAGTTCCATCCACGTTGCAACAAAGGGCCATATTTCATTCTTTCTCATTGCCACGTAGTACTCCATTGTGTATATAAACCACAATTTCTTTATCCATTCACCAGTTGATGGACATTTAGGCTTTTTCCACAATTTGGCTATTGTTGAGAGTGCTGCTATAAACATTGGGGACAAGTGCCCCTATGCATCAGTACTCCTGTATCCCTTGGATAAATTCCCAGCAGTGCTATTGCTGGGTCATAGGGTAGGTCTATTTTTAATTTTTTGAGGAACCTCCACACTGTTTTCCAGAGTGGCTGCACCAGTTTGCATTCCCACCAACAGTGCAAGAGGGCTCCCATTTCTCCACATCCTCTCCAGCATCTACAGTCTCCTGATTTGTTCATTTTGGCCACTCTGACTGGCGTGAGGTGATACCTGAGTGTGGTTTTGATTTGTATTTCCCTGATAAGGAGCAATGTTGAGCAACTTTTCATGTGCCTGTTGGCCACTTGGATGTCTTCTTTAGAGAAGTGTCTATTCATGTTTTCTGCCCATTTCTTCACTGGATTGTTTGTTTTTTGGGTGTGGAGTTTGGTGAGCTCTTTATAGATTTTGGATACTAGCCCTTTGTCCGATATGTCATTTGCAAATATCTTTTCCCATTCCGTTGGTTGCCTTTTAGTTTTGTTGATTGATTCCTTTGCTGTGCAGAAGCTTTTTATTTTCATGAAGTCCCAATAGTTCGTTTTTGCTTTTAATTCCCTTGCCTTTGGGGATGTGTCAAGTAAGAAATTGCTGCGGCTGAGGCCAGAGAGGTGTTTCCTGCTTTCTCCTCTAAGGTTTTGATGGTTTCCTGTCTCACATTCAGGTCCTTTATCCATTTTGAGTTTATTTTTGTGAATGGTGTAAGAAAGTGGTCTAGTTTCATTCTTCTGCATGTTGCTGTCCAGTTCTCCCAGCACCATTTGTTAAAGAGACTGTCTTTTTTCCATTGGATGTTCTTTCCTGCTTTGTCAAAGAGGAGTTGGCCATATGTTTGTGGGTCTAGTTCTGGGGTTTCTATTCTATTCCATTGGTCTATGTGTCTGTTTTTGTGCCAATACCATGCTATCTTGATGATTACAGCTTTGTAGTAGAGGCTAAAGTCTGGGATTGTGATGCCTCCTGCTTTGGTCTTCTTCTTCAAAATTACTTTGGCTATTTGGGGCCTTTTATGGTTCCATATGAATTTTAGAATTGCTTGTTCTAGCATCAAGAAGAATGCTGGTGCAATTTTGATTGGGATTGCATTGAATGTGTAGATTGCTTTGGGTAGTATTGACATTTTAACAATATTTATTCTTCCAACCCATGAGCACGGAATGTTTTTCCATTTCTTTATATCTTCTTCAATTTCCTTCATAAGCTTTCTATAGTTTTCAGCATACAGATCTTGTACATCTTTGGTTAGATTTATTCCTAGGTATTTTATGCCTCTTGGTGCAATTGTGAATGGGATCAGTTTCTTTATTTGTCTTTCTGTTGCTTCATTATTAGTGTATAAGAATGCAACTGATTTCTGTACATTGATTTTGTATCCTGCGACTTTGCTGAATTCATGTATCAGTTCTAGCAGACTTTTGGTGGAGTCTCTCGGGTTCTCCATGTATATTATCATGTCATCTGCAAAAAGTGAAAGCTTGACTTCATCTTTGCCAATTTTCATGCCTTTGATTTCCTTTTGTTGTCTGATTGCTGATGCTAGCACTTCCAACACTATGTTAAACAACAGCGGTGAGAGTGGACATCCCTGTCGTGTTCCTAATCTCAGGGGGAAAGCTCTCCATTTTTCCCCATTGACGATGATATTAGCTGTGGGCTTTTCATAAATGGCTTTTATGATGTTTAAGTATGTTCCTTCTATCCTGACTTTCTCAAGTGTTTTTATTAAGAAAGGATGCTGAATTTTTTCAAATGCTTTTTCTGCATCGATTGACAGGATCATATGGTTCTTATCTTTTCTTTTATTAATGTGATGTATCATGTTGATTGATTTGCGAATGTTGAACCAGCCCTACATCCCAGGAATGAATCTCACTTGATCATGGTGAATAATTCTTTTTATAAGCTGTTGAATTCGATTTGCTAGTATCTTGTTGAGAATTTTTGCATCCATATTCATCAGGGATATTGGTCTGTACTTCTCTTTTTTTACTGGGTCTCTGTCTGGTTTAGGAATCAAAGTAATACTGGCTTCATAGAATGAGTCTGGAAGTTTTCCTTCCCTTTCTATTTTTTGGAATAGCTTAAGAAGCATAGGTATTATCTCTGCTTTAAATGTCTGGTAGAATTCCCCAGGGAAGCCATCTGGTCCTGGACTCTTATTTGTTGGGAGATTTTTGATAACTGATTCAATTTCTTCGCTGGTTATGGGTCTTTTCAAGCTTTCTATTTCCTCCTGTTTGAGTTTTGGAAGTGTGTGGGTGTTTAGGAATTTATCCATTTCTTCCAGGTTGTCCAGTTTGTTGGCATATAATTTTTCATAGTATTCCCTGATAATTGCTTGTATTTCTGAGGGATTGGTTGTAATAATTCCATTTTCATTCATGATTTTATCTATTTGGGTCATCTCCCATTTCTTTTTGAGAAGCCTGGCTGGAGGTTGATCAATTTTGTTTATTTTTTCAAAAAACCAACTCTTGGTTTCATTGATCTGCTCTACAGTTTTTTTAGATTCTATATTGTTTATTTCTGCTCTGATCTTTATTATCTCTCTTCTTCTGCTGGGTTTGGGGTGTCTTTGCTGCTCTGTTTCTATTTCCTTTAGGTGTGCTGTTAGATTTTGTATTTGGGATTTTTCTTGTTTCTTGAGATAGGCCTGGATTGCAATGTATTTTCCTCTCAGGACTGCCTTCGCTGCATCCCAAAGCATTTGGATTGTTGTATTTTCATTTTCGTTTGTTTCCATATATTTTTTACTTTCTTCTCTAATTGCCTGGTTGACCCATTCATTCTTTAGTAGGGTGTTCTTTAACCTCCATGCTTTTGGAGGTTTTCCAGACTTTTTCCTGTGGTTGATTTCAAGTTTCATTGCATTGTGGTCTGAAAGTATGCATGGTATGATCTCAATTCTTGTATACTTATGAAGGGCTGTTTTGTGACCCAGTATGTGATCTATCTTGGAGAATGTTCCATGTGCACTCGAGAAGAAAGTATATTCTGTTGCTTTGGGATGCAGAGTTTAAATATATCTGTCAAGTCCATCTGATCCAATGTATCATTCAGGGCCCTTGTTTATTGACCATGAGTCTAGATGATCTATCCATTGTTGTAAGTGGGGTATTAAAGTCCCCTGCAATTACCACATTCTTGTCAATAAGGTTGCTTATGTTTGTGAGTAATTGTTTTATATATTTGGGGGCTCCTGTATTCAGCGCATAGACATTTATAATTGTTAGTTCTTATTACAATTATAATTGTAATTATTATATAATGCCCTTCTTCATCTCTTGTTACAGCCTTTAATTTAAAGTCTAGTTTGTCTGATATAAGTATGGCTACTCCAGCTCTCTTGACTTCCAGTAGCATGATAGTTCTCTATCCCTTCACTTTCAATCTGAAAGTGTCCTCAGGTCTAAAATGTGTCTCTTGTAGACAGCAAATAGATGGGTCTTGTTTTTTTATCCATTCTGATACCCTATGTCTTTTGGTTGGTGCATTTAGTCCATTTACATTCAGTGTTATTATAGAAAGATATGGGTTTAGAGTCCTTGTGATGTCCGTAGGTTTCATGCTTGTAGCGATGTCTCTGGTACTTTGTCTTACAGGATCCCCCTTAGGATCTCTTGTAGGACTGGTTTAGTGGTGATGAATTCCTTCAGTTTTTGTTTGTTTGGGAAGACCTTTATCTCTCCTTCTATTCTAAATGACAGCTTTGCTGGATAGAGGATTCTCGGCTGCATATTTTTTCTGTTCATCACATTGAAGATTTCCTGCCATTCCTTTCTGTCCTGCCAAGTTTCAGTAGAGAGATCCGTCACGAGTCTTATCGGTCTCCCTTTATATGTTAGAGCACGTTTATCCCTAAGTGCTTTCAGAATTTTCTCTTTATCCTTGTATTTTGCCAGTTTCACTATGATATGTCGTGCAGAAGATCGATTCAAGTTATGTCTGAATGGAGTTCTCTGTGCCTCTTGGATTTCAATGCCTTTTTCCTTCCCCAAATCAGGGAAGTTCTCAGCTATTATTTCTTCAAGTACACCTTCAGCACCTTTCCCTCTCTCTTCCTCCTCTGGAATACCAATATTATTTCTCTTTAGTGCATCACTTAGTTCTCTAATTTTCCCCTCATACTCCTGGATTTTTTTTTTATCTCTTTTTCTCAGGTTCTTCCTTTTCCATAATTTGATCTTCTAGTTCACCTATTCTCTCCTCTGCCTCTTCAATCCGAGCTGTGGTCATCTCCATTTTATTTTGCAGCTCATTAATAGCATTTTTTAGCTCCTCCTGGCTGTTCCTTAGCCCCTTGATCTCTGTAGCAATAGATTCTCTGCTGTCCTTTATACTGTTTTCGAGCCCAGCGATTAATTTTATGACTATTATTCTAAATTCAATTTCTGTTATATTGTTTAAATCATTTTTGATCAGTTCGTTAGCTGTCGTTATTTCCTGGAGGTTTTTTTGAGGGGAATTCTTCTGTTTCATCATTTTGGATAGTCCCTGGAGTGGTGCAGAACTGCAGGGCACTTCCCCTGCGCTGTCTTGAATAACTTGCGTTGGTGGATGGGGCCACAGTCAGACCTTATGTCTGCCCCCAGCCCACCACTGGGGCCACAGTCAGACTGTGTATACCCTCTCTTCCCCTCTCCCAGGGGAAGGATTCACTGTGGGGTGGTGTGGCCCATCTGGGCTACTTGCACACTGCCAGGCTTGTGGTGCTGGGGATCTGGCATATTAGCTGGGGTGGATCGGCAAGGTGCACAGGGGCGGGAGGGGCAGGCTCAGCTCACTTTTCCTTCGGTGATCCACTTCGGGAGGGGCCCTGCGGCACCGGGAGTGAGTCAGACCCGCTGGAGGGATGGATCCACAGAAGCACAGCGTTGGGTGTTTGCATGGTGCAAGCAACTTCCCTGACAGGAACTGGTTCCCTTTGGGATTTTGGCTGGGGGATGGGCGAGGGAGATGGCGCTGAAGAGTGCCTTTGTTCCCTGCCAAGCTGAGCTCTGTCGTCTGGGGCTCAACAATTCTCCCTCCCGTTGTCCTCCAGCCCTCCTGCTCTCCGAGCAGATCTGTTAACTTATAACCTGCCAGATGTTAAGTCCCGCTTGCTGTCAGAACACACTCCGTCTGGCCCTTCCATTTTTTGCAAGCCAGACTCAGGGGCTCTGCTTGGCCGGTGGGCTGCCCCTCCGCCCTGCCTCCCTCCCGCCAGTCTGTGTAGCGCACACCGCCTCTCCGTCCTTCCTACCCTCTTCCGTGGGCCTCTCATCTACGCTTGGCTCCAGAGAATCTGTTCTGCTAGTCTTCTGGCGATTTTCTGGGTTATTTAGGCAGGTGTGGGTGGAATCTAATTGATCCACAGGACGCAGTGAGCCCAGCGTCCTCCTACGCCGCCATCTTCCCAGCTGAGCCGAGATTTGAAGGATGAGTAAATGAGACTAGTTTAAAAATAAACAAATAAAAGAAAAAAGTTTATAAACAAGAACCAGTTCATATAGGATTTTTTAAGGCACATCAAGACATTTGGTCTTGATCTTAAAAGCAATGGGAAACTGCTGTGTGTCTTTCGTCTACTACCTGCGGAATCAGGACAATTTATTTACCCTCTCTGTGCCCCAGTTTTTATTAAATAAAAAATAATAAAAGGAACTATCTCACATGGATAGATTAAATGAGATGACATGGGTCTAGCCTTTGACACGGTGACAGACACGTATTAAACACTACTTAATGTTAATAATTTTTATAACAACATTATATTTTTTCCCATTCTCCTTGCTTTTGAGGTAGTTGTATAGTTTTTTCACCAATGATATCTTTTCCTTCCATTTCACCATCACCCTGTTGGATATCATGCTATGTGGTTCACAAAACTCCAGGAACTTTATGCGGAAGGAGAGAGGAAGAGAAAGAGTCAACTGTTTAAGCTCTGTAGTAACCAATCAAAGTCTTGAAATACAGATGAGTTTCAAGCCCAGTCAATAGGGGATTTACTAGCTACTGAAGAAAGAAAGACCTTTCTATATGCCAGTAACACCAATGGTAAACATAGCTCTCAGTGATGGTAAGGTAGAGGCTGGGCTGATTCTGGACATAGGCTTTCCTGCTCTTCACATGATATCTTCATGTCCAATCCTCTTCTTACAAGCCCACCAACCCTTCCCTCTTATCCCCTCTCCCATCCCTTATCCCTTCCTCAGTCTAGTAAATCTCTTACAGGTATTGGGAGGTATATTAGTCAGAATGATTCATGCTGGCTGCTGCAACAACTGTAAAAGTCTCAGTGGCTTACCACAATCAAGGTTTATTTCTCATTCACAGCACAGTCCAGTATGGGTCATGTGACTCTCTTGGGCAACTATCCTCCAAGCTCAGGGACCCAGTTGTTTTCATCTTGTAGCTACACAATCTGGAGTTATGTGATTTCCAAGGCCACCAAAAAATAACAGGAGAAGACCAGCAGTTGATGCAGAAGGTTTTTAAGGATGAAGTCTGGAAAGAGTGTACCTTATTTTGACCAATATTCCATTTTCCAAAATTCAGCCTTATGGCCCCAGATCTATCTACAAGAGAGGCTAGAAAATTTAACCTTTTTGTGTGGTTAAAAAAAAAAGACAATGTAAAAAATACAGAGCATTGTCTCAGCTAGTGGGTAATGGAGTCTTGTTCTTTCTCAAGATAGTTTGGATCTGCCCTGAGTCTTTATTTCCAGAAAAACAGACTGTTAGAATCACTAAACATTCAAACTTACTGCTCACTCATACCATCTTTGGCCAACAAAAAGTGTTTTATCTCCATTTTAAAAGTGGGAAAAATGAAGATTCAAAGAGCAACATGGAATCACTGGCATGTTCTGAAGTACCTCAAGCCCTAAGAAGAGAAAGAACCCTAGGCTTCCCCAAGAACAGTCATTATTATTTTTAGAGATCTTATTACATTAGAATCTGAATGTCAACTTGATATGTTCATTTAATTCATCTGCTATTTATGATGTTCCAAGTCTCTTTAAAACCTCTATCAGCAACTACAGTTACACGATGATGAAACATATATAGACCCTGCCCTTAAAGAATTTATAGTCTAATAAGAGGGTCAACATTTAAACAACTAAATGTAACATTTTATCATTATTTAACTTAGATACCTATTTATTTATATGTTATAATCAGCCAAAAGTAAAGAGAGTGATCTTCATGTTCTAGTCAAATTATTGAATATTCTTCAGGGAATTTGGTAAAAACCCAATGATGAAGAAATATCTTGAAAAAAAGAGTACGTTTTTTTAAACACCCATCTTCAATTGGTATCTAGAATGGAAAGTGTGATTCCTCCTGACTAGAGACACAGGGAACACTCTAGATCCCTATTAGGCAACCACAGAAGAGATCTGAGGGTCCCAGGGATGAGCACCAGCTGAGATCTCAGCATTTCTTCCTTTAAAAACAGACAGCTCAAAAATCACCAACTCATTGCCAAAGTTGCAAATTTCATTATAACTTAAATCATGCTAAGTAAAGTCAACTTTTGAGTTCCACACCCAATAGAATCATACAACTGAAACCAAAGAAACAAAAATGCAAATGTATATAGATGCTTGCTGTCCAAATGTGGGATGTGTTCCATGATATCAGCAGCACCTGAGAGATTGTCAGAAATGCATAATCTTGGGCCCTGACCAAGACTTATTGAATTAGAAATGCATTTTAACAAGATCCCCAGGTGATTTGTATGCACATTAAATTTGGAGAAGCACTGGTATTTAAAAAGTCTATGTAAATTCGGCATAATAGTTCCAAGAACCTATGGAGATTTATAAGCCTCAAACACATATATTTTGCTTCAGTACAGCATTTTGCTTTTGATGTTTCCTCTCTATGATGAAACAAATGAGAATTTCCTACACCAATGAGCAATCTGATTCAATTAACATTGTCTGAATTTTATCATTTCTACAAACAGATAGCAAAATATTTTAGTTCATGCAAATGAGATGAAACAAAAGCAAGAATATAAACATTGGTGAAAAGGGGAGATAGGGCTTCTAAGTACATCCAGAGATTTATGATCTCAAATACTGTGTATATTGCAATAAATATTATTTTTTCCTCTTAGTCTTCATTCAGTATTAAGGGCACAGAATTTACAAATGCACAAATTAATAAATCTTAAGTGTTCAGAATTTTATAGGAATTTGTGGGTGATGACTAAAACAGTCACAAGTTGATAAAATATTGTCTGAAACCATCTCTCCCTATCACAGCCAAATAGGTAAGAGGGTGGAAAGGAAAATGGAGGAGAAATTTTTCCAAGGTCTCTATTCTTGGGAGAGGAGAGTGAAAGGAGTAGGGAATCGCCAGTAGGTGTTAGAGATCCCTGGTTATCAATTTCCAATCCCTTTATTCACAACTCAAAACAGCAAATTACAAATCAGTAGAACAGATGTTTATATGGGGCTTTTTACAACTTGTTCCCACCGTCACATTACCAATTGAGCTACTCTTGCTAACATGACACATTTTTTTTTAATTAGAGCAATTTGTTTCAGAGAATGAATGATACCTTTCTTAAGATCCCGTTCCTGCTGTCTCTGAGCCTCTTCGCTTTGAGGACCCTTCTGCACCCAGTGAGCCTAAAGCAAGTCTTGCTTCAAAAAGAAGCAGAGTGCTGCATTTCAATATTACAGACTACTTCAAAATTATGTTTTCATTTCCCAGAAAGAGTTTTTTTAAAATGTACTACACTTCAGCGGCTGTATCCTGCCTGAGCCCAGCACCAAGGAGCATCTCAACAAGCTCCGGAAGGAACTCACTTTCCTCCTTTTGTTGAAAGATAAAGGTGGGTCAAGAGGTGGGTCCAAGTGCTCTCTTGGAGAACGCACCAAGCGAGCCACATCTTGTAGCTTGTGTCTAATTCTTTCCCGGGTCCACACCCTGGCTCAGGGTTAACTGCAGGAAAAGGCTAATCACCACCCTGATTTTCACAGCCAAAGAGAGCAGAGATGGTTGCCTTGAGAACCCCCTATGCACAACTTCTGAAAGAAACCCCAAAATGTGAGCTCTTTTCCCCACTGCCTTCACCTCTGCCCCATGCATTAAAATTTTTACCTCAGAGAATGGGCTTCACAAGGAATAAGGCATTACACTTAGGCTTCCATCCTAAAGAGTCCATAGTGACTTCATATCTGCTTTTTCAATCGCCCATAGAGATGTTTTCATTTAACATTGGCGGCAGGCATCCCCTGAAAGAATGAAGTGCTAAGTGGACAGATCTACATTTGAAATTGAAGAAGGGATGACTTCAGTCCCCCAGGCTGTTATGCTTGTCCTGTAGCCTTTTATTTTAGAGTCATGCTTCTTTATTACTTTAGGGAGAGAGAAATTTACAAAGCATACAGTGGGCAAGGAATCATCAATGGACAAAGACTTTTCATGGGTTGCTTTAAATAAAAAGTTTCTGTAGCAAATACACACTTTGTTTTGGTTTACAAAATTAGTACAAAATTGACAGAGTATGTAATCTCCCAGCACTAGCAACATCTAAATTAAATTAAATCTAACACAAAATTATAAAGAGGCATTTTTTACATTGAGGTATTTGACTAATGAACAACTATTAAGCACTAACTATATGCCAGTGTTGGATGCAGGAGAAACAAAATCTAGTAAGATAGGCTTCCTGCCTTTGCCTTTGAAGCCAAATTCACAGGACCATGCAGATTTCTAGCATTAAAGGCCACTGGGTCTGGGTTCTAAGAGTGATACTTTGGAGTTTTGTCTCATCACCAGTATTGTGTCTGTTACAGGTGGTTTTGGGGGAACAGCCAGTCACAACAGCTCCCTCTCCTGAACCCTCTTTAGCCCTTAGGCCTCCACTGTCAAAACCACAAGTAACCAGTTGGGACACCAGGAAAATACCCAAATGTCTTTCACAAGAGGAAATTAATCATTGTGGTGCCAATTTTCTCCACCTATGATCCCAGTTGTCTACCATTGGTTTACTTTATTAGGAAGTTAAATAGGAGAAAAGAAAAAGGAAAACACCAAGATTTATTCATTGGTATCTTTTGTAACAAATCTGAAGGTGAATGTCATTACTAGCACTTAACAGAGAGTTAGAAAGTTAGGTTATCTGTTTGCGTTTTTTTTCTTTCATTTAGTCATGATAATGCACCCTGTATCACCATGTACAACTGAGAACCCACTTTGAAGACCACAAAACACTGGAAGAGCTGCTTTTAAAAATGGGAGAATCTACAGTGTTCAAAATGGTGAAACTAGACACCAGGAACCTGTGTATTTTACTAAAAACAAACAAAACTAACCACTTTACACTTTCAAATTAATAATATGTAATGTTTGTTGAACACTTATTATGTGCCAAACATTAGGCTAAGTACTACATATAGCTTTTACTATTCACAAGAACCCTGTGAGGTAGGTACTATTAATATCTCTATTTTATGAGAAAATCCAGGCACAAAAAGGTTAACTAACTCACCCAAGGGTACACAGTTAGAGATTGGTAGAGCTAGGAAATTTTAGCTCAATCACTAAGTTAGACTTCCATATCATGAAAGAATATTTCTATGACACCCCAGTGAGTGGGAGATTTGAAATCATCAGCAGAAGAGAATATCTCAGCAAATAGGAAAAGCAGACTATTCTAACATTGATTATTTCTCATATTCTAGGCACTTCATGTGCATTATCTCATTTAATTCTCACAACCATAGTAAGCTACCATTATTATTCTAATACCCATTTAGGGGGTGCCTGGGGGGCTCAATAAGTTAAGTATCCAACTCTTGATTTCGGTTCAGGTCAAGATCTCATAGTCATGAGATTGAGTCCTGCATCATGTTCCACACTGAGCAAGGAGCATGCTTAAGATTCTCTTTCCCTCTCTCTCTCTCTCTCTCTCTCTCTCCCTTCCCCCCCCTTCTCAAAAACTATAATTTAAAAAATATCTAATACCCATTCAGCCAGTGAAGAAACTGAGGTATGGAGAAAGAAGATCATATGGTGGCCCAAGATGACCAAATAGATTTGAACTCAACTCTGACTGAGTCCAAAGCCAGAGGTTTTACCACTTTGCTAAATAAGGCTTTAGAATTAATATTTTATGGGTGTCTGGCTGTCTCAGTCAGTAGAGCATGTGGCTCTTGAATTCAAGGTCGTGAGTTCAAGTCCCATGTTGGACATAGAGTCTACTTAAAAAAAAATAAGTAGAATTAATATTTTAAAGCATGCATGGATACTGATAGTGTTGAGCTTGAGGATATCTCAAACATTTAGAGTTTAGGATTCAAAGTACTTATATTTTCTTATTTTAAAACTACTGATACTTATAAGCAATATAATCCATTCATTTTTCTTTCCCTTACCATTCAAATCACCAGATTTTTGCCTTTGGTGAGGTTTTCTGTACTTTATTGTCTTATTTTTTTAATTGTCTTTTTTTGCCTTTGTTGTTGACATATTTAAAGATATGTCTTTAAAACAAGAAAGTTGCCTAACCCAAAGCTCTAACTCTAACAAAAGTTCACACTGATTTGCAGTCCTAACACTTGCATGTCTGGTCAACACACAGATTCAGGAGCACTGGATTATTTCCGAGGCAGAGACTCCAGAAACTTAAGGTACGAAGCAAGGCAGTCTGAGAAGAATGTCACATTATTAGGCAGTGTCCTTTCTTTATATGAATTTAATAAAGACAACACAATCCTTACTTTTCAAATAATATTTAAAGATGATAAAATTCTCACGGAAGCATCAAAACATTGAGTGGGTAGAACAGACTCTTATTTCCCTGGAGTGGCTAGAACAGTCTCTCATGTGAGTGTCTAAACACCTATTTAGATCATTCAAATGCCATACACGTCAAAGCACTCCAACTTAACACTTCCTTTGAAGTCACGACAATCAGTTTTTTATTAGTGTCATTATTTAGCATTTCTATAGCACTTCACTTTTGACAGGTGCTTTATAATTATTTCTACTCTTATTTAACTCCTATCACTTATTAGCATGCAGCCTTTACCAATAAAATATATAGAGATTCCTTGACAAAACTGAATCTACATAAAACCAAGAAGTTCCAACTTATATCAGAATCTGAGGCAAACAGGACAAATTAGATAGATAGATAGATAGATAGATAGATATAGATAGATAATAGATAAATAGGTAGGGTGACATATAAGAAACTAATTCCAGGGGTGCCTGAGTGATCCAGTTGGTTAAGCATCTGACTCTTGATTTCGGCTCAGGTCACTATCTCATGGTTCGTTAGTTCAAGCCCCACATCAGGCTCCACACTAACAGCTTGGGATTCTCTCTCTCCCTTTCTCTCTGTCACTACTCTACTCATGCTATCTCTCTCTCTCTCTCTCTCTCTCTCTCTCACTCTTTCACTCTGTCTCTCTCTCTCTCAAGATAAATAAGGAATATTTTAAAAAATAAAAAAAAAAAGAAAAGAAAAATTAATTCCAAGGACCAGTAACATTCTTGTATTCTTGTCCTAGTTCAACTGTAGCTTTCAGGGACTACCAGTCATATCCCTATGCTACCAGTAAAAGCATGAATAAAAGAGTGACCAGTGGTCACAGATGAATTAAAATTGATGGAAGAATAAATGAATATGGCAGTGACTGCTAGTTATTGGCCAGTGTGCTTTCTCTCTTTCTTTATTTAAATAATAGAATCTCAGGGGTCCCTGGCTGGCTCAGTCAGAAGAGCATATGACTCTTGATCTCAGGGTCATGATTTTGAGCCCCATGTTGGGTGTAGAGATTACTAAACAAAAACAAAAACAAAAAATAAATAATAGAATCTCCTGCCACCCATCTAGACAGTACATTTCCCAGTCTCCCTTACAGCTAGAAGTAGAAACATAACTAAGTTCAGGCCAGTGAGATGTGAGAAGTGATCTATGCAGCTTCTGATTCACCTCCTTAATGATAAAGCTGCCTACCATGGACCTCCTCTGTCCCCTTGCCCCTAACTGAGAAATGACACTAATTGAGGCAGTTACCTTGGATGCTTAACATGGAAGCCACATGTTCCATATGACAGAGCTGACTCATAGCTCAAATCTTTGAATGACCTCATGGGACAAAGTACTGGATTTCTGGGTCTCTTTGTTATGGAAACTTAGCCTGCATCATAACTAATACAGCAACCAAATAAGGAGAAGAGGCACGCGTGTGCCCACGCGCCCGCACCCACACAAACACACACATCACACACACACACACACACACACACACACATACACACACACACTATGAGATTAACTTGACTAGCTCTTGATAAGAGTATAGGTAATAATTAAGGGGGATTTTAATGGGAAATGGCTGGGAAAATCACAGAAATGACTCTAACTACTAACCCTCAATTCAAATAAAAAGTTCTGTAAAACTACATTTTTTAACTACTACAGATTCCAAACAGATTTCAAGAAATTTCAAATAAATTAACAATTTTCTACCGAAATTGAGAAGCTCATAGAGCATAGAACTAATGTTTCAGTATCAAAGGTTTCTAATGCTGATAATAGACCTAAGCTCTCAGAAGGTAGGGATATGCCTTACCTATTTTTGTATCCTTTCCTTTATTCCTATTTTAACCCTAATATGTAGGTAAATACTAATACCTTGAAAACATGTAAGGATTCAAAATAAATGCCTACTGCAGAACTTATTGCTAATATCTTTTTACCACAATGTACCTCAATTTCTGCTTTTTGTTGATTTTAAGAAATGCAAGCCTATTTTTAATCTTTGGAGCAACTGTACAACCTGTGAAAACTGAGAGCTACAGACATTAATTTTTACAATTAACAAAGATTTATTCAGCATCCAGTCTATGCCTGGATCTGTTCATTAATTCCATGCAATACTACCCATTTAAAATAGTCATCATCACCTCCATTTAAAAGAGGAGGAAGGGTGCCTGTGTGGCATAGTCAGTTGAGTAGCCAACTCTTGATTTCAGCTCAGGTCATGATCTCGCAGTTCATGAGTTGAAGTCCTGCACTGGGCTCCACAACTGACTGCGCGGAGCCTGCTTGAAATTCTGTCTCTCCCTCTGTCTGCCCCTTCCTTGCTCTCTCTCTCTCTCTCTCTCTCTCTCTCTCTCAAAAATAACTAAATAAAAAGTTTAAAAGAGGAGGAAACTAAGACATAAGTGATCTGCCCATATAGCTGAGCTGATGAGTAACAAAGCTTGGACTGGGGTCCAGGCTTCCTGACTCACAGTCTAGCTCTACTCTGTTGCTTCATCACTTCCTGATGTATTTCTCGTTTCAAACTTCAGGGGAAAAAAATCCTACTAGTATAGTAATGACTGCCAGGTATTCATGGACAGGAAAATGAAAAGGTAATCTTAGCCAGAATATAAGGATCAGGAAGTACCATGGGTAAACATATCAGAACTATTCTTCTCTGAATAAAAACTGGAAAACTTTCCTAGATGAAAGTGAGCAACTGGACGCACCCATTAACGTAAACATTTTTATTCACTTTTGAAAGCTGTCACCTAATTCAATATAATTCGTCACCACAGGTCTAAGAATCCAAATAGATAAACATTTTTATCACTTTTTGGATTCAAAAGTACCAATGAGAATTGGTATTTCAATGTCAGGAACTGTCCAGCCAACTAGGACTCTAGGTGATTGAAATAATTGTTCATCCTCCTGTAAAACTTGACACCTACCTGAGGAGATGTTCTATCTCCTCTGAGGAGAGTTTTTGACACCTTGATCAGAAAAGGACCAGGGGTAGGAAAAAGCAATACATTTTGAATCTCTAGCCTGATATCGTCTGGTTTGTTATCATTTGTTATTTGCATTGTTTCTAATTAAAACTAAAGAAGAAATGGGACTGAAAGAATTGGTAAAATGAGTTATCTATGCAATTCTTGACACTGATAACGGGGGCGTATCAGTATCTAAGAATCTCAGGTGCCAAGTAAATATCAACTTGATCTCACATCTTTGATATTAAATTTCCCATTTCCCAGACAGGGAAATTTGGTGTGAGACCTCAGGCAAGTAAGAGGACATTAGAGTTGGAGATAGATATGTTAAAATCCATGATTTTAATTTTAAGTGTCATAGCATAGTTTATGACAATGACTCTCACCCTTTCCTAGTGAAAAGCATGACTCTCATCAAGAATTAACCCCAACATTTTTGCCCACTGCTAGGCTACCGGCAATTTCACCTTTCACAAAAGAGGGCTTTCAGAGTTTTAAATAAACATGTAAGAGTTCTAAGCAGTGATTTAAAAAATGCTAGATTACAGACCTCCCTCTAACTGAGTACTGAATAAAGGTGGGGCTAGAAGGTAAATGTCGGGAACCTACTGGATTGCATGGAAAGACCAGGGTTGCATGGAAAGGAGCTTTGTTTGATGGACCCATTGAGCACAGTCCCCTCCCATTCAGGGTGTCTAGAGCACACCCTTGATTCTCAGTGCTTTTGATGAAGTTTCCACTTCTATGGGACAGCGGCTTTCTATCAAGCAGTGTCACAATATCCTATCAAAGAGTGTCATAACACAGAACCCTTCTAATTGGTGTGGAGAGCTCTGCAAGAGCATATTAGTTGTAAGCTATAGCATCACCTCTCTTTAGGGAGAGGAAACGAAATTTAAATACACAGGGAGACAGAGAGATAATTAATTGCCTTCTCGGCAACCCACCACTCTACTGCCAATGGGATCACTGTGACAAGTTATGAAATTCAAGTCAAAATATTTAACTCAGCCACTTACTCAAGTGGTAGACCCAATTTTAGGCACCCCACAGTTAGGGTGCTGAAAGAAAAAAGTCTTCTCTTCATTTTCTGCAGTAGCGCATTTGACTGTTGGCATCTTTGAGTGTTCTGTTTCCTCTGTGAAGGATATATCTGTCTCTAAAGTGTACACACGTGCTTCTATCGATCTAAGGAATAAATGATGAATACAGGGAATTATAATAATCTAGATAGTTCCAGAAAAACACAGCAACTAGATTAAGATAATACTGGAAGTCTTTCAAAATAACCTGATAGAAAGTGGGCCTGTATCAATAGGGTGTAAAAGGGTGAATCAGCCAATATTCCCAAAGGAAATGCTGATTATAACAACTTGATCCATAGCTCCAGGAAGATGAGATCTCTGGGTCACCCTAATGAAGCTCAATGATGTAATTGTACAAACTAAGGAAGAAAATTTTGTGACCAAAGATTCAAAGATCAGGGTGGAGGACAGAGTAAGCCTTGAGGTTACTTGAAGCTGGAAGTGGAAAAAGGGAGGAGAGAAGTAAGAAGGTAGATGTGCCTCTATATTGATGACACAAGGCTTGACAGAGCCTGTGGTTAAAAGTTTTTATGAGAGGTAGGGGCTCCTCATGGGAATATACTAAAAGTATTTCCTGCTGGTTTTTATAATTCCATCTATAAAATGCACCCATTTTAAATATACAATTTGGGGGCATCTGGGTGGCTCAGTTGGCCGAGCATCCAGCTCTTGATCTTGGCTCAGGTCATGGTCTCATGATTTGTGGGATCAAGCTCCACATCAGGCTCTGTGCTGTCAGCACAGAGCCTGTTTGGGATTCTCTCTTTCCCTCTCTCTCTGCTCCTGCCCTGCTCATGTTGTCTCTCTATGTCTCTCTCTCAAAATAAATAAGTAAATAACCATTTAAATAAATAAACAAATGGTTTGATGAGTTTAGACAAGTGTAATCATCACCACAATCAAGAGATAGAAATTTCCATCATCCCCCAAAGTTTCCTCGAGGCTTTTATAGTCTCATCCCAAGTCCCAGGCAACCACTGATCTCCTTTCTGTCAATGGGGATTATTGTCTGTTCTTATATTTCATATAAGTGGAATCCCACATTATATAATCTTTTCATCTGGCTTCTTTTATTGATTGATGTTTTGTTTACTAAATAAATGTTTTTCATATTCATCCACGCTTGTTTGTAGCAGTAGTTCATTCTTCTGTACCTCTGAGTACAGTTTCACCATATGGATACACCACAATTTGTCTACCCATTCGCCTGTTGATGGATATTTGGATTGTTTCCAGGTTTTGGCCATTATGAATAAAGCTGCCATGAACATGTGTGTACAAGTCTTTATGTGAGCATATGCTTTCAGTTTTCTTGGGTAAATGTTTAGGAGTGGATTTCTGAATCATACAGTAAAGTGAAAATATAAGAAATTGCCAAATAATTTTCCAAAGTGGCTGTACCATTTTGCAGTCCCATCAGTACCATATGAGAGTTCCAGTTACTTCACATCCTTACCAGCACTCAATATTGTCTATATTTAATCTTAGCCATTCTACTGTGTATATAATGATACCTCACTGTGATTTTAATTTTCATTTTCCTGACTAATGATGTTGAACATCTATTTATGTGCTTATTGGCCATTCATTTATGTTCTTTTATGAAATGTCATTCAAATCCTTTGCTCATTTTTAAATTGGGTTGATTCTTATGTTGACTTCAACTCTCTACTAAAGGTGACAGCACTTCTGATCCATTTGATTTAGAGCTAGTAATTTGAGGCTTTCTAATGGCATTGCTAGGCTCAAAATTACTAGCCAGGGTTCAAGTGAAAAGGTCAAAAATATACAGAATGCATAAATCAGATCATATCACTCTCCTTCTTAAAACCTGCCAATGGCTTCCCTTGACAATTACAATAAAATCCAAAGTCTTGGATTTGGCCTCCAAAGCCCATATGATATGGCCTCTGTATCCCTCTCGAACCTCATCTCTTGCCATTTTCCCTCACCCACTGTGCTTCTGATACTTTGATCTTCTTTTCTTTTTTTTTAATAAAAAAAGTTTAGTTATTTTAAGAGAGAGAGAGAGCGCACATGTGTGGGAGAGAGGCAGAGAGAGAGAGAGAATCCCAAACAGGCTCCATGCTCAGGCAAGAGCCTGACTCAGGGCTTAATGTCACAACCATGAGATCATGACCTGTGCCAAAATCAAAAGTCGGATGCTTAACTGACTGAACCACCCAGATGCCCCTTGATCTTCGTTTCATCCCTCAAACACACCATATTCTTGACTCTGTCTCCTCAGCCTGGAATCATAGTCCCATAGAATTTAGTATGCTGCTTACTTCTAATTATTCAGGTTTCAACTTTAATGTGAGGACTTCCCTGCCTAATCCCAATAAAGAGCACCCCTCAGGCCCTCTCTATCTGGCCTCTTGTCACTATTGATGCATCTCTGGCACCTATAAACAGTAATGGGAACAGAGTACCAGCTCATTAATTATTTTTTGGAAGGAAGGGATGAAGACAGGGAAGAATAGAGGGAATGAGAAGAAAGGAAAAGAAAGCAGATTTTCACAAAAATAAAAGATAAGACCCCTCCCATTCAGACTCTCACTGTATATGGAAAGCGCTTAGTTCAGGGATTGGCACAAAGGCTGCTTCTCTTCCCTTAATTATTTGTCCCTACAAAAGTACCAACCTCTAGAATCTGAATGGCCTTTGTCAGAGCCATAGAGAGCCACCACTGGAGAATACACCAAATGTATTCAATTTGAAAGCATCACCACTCTCCAGGCCCTCCTGTCTTAAGCAAGCGTGGTTTGCTTCATGAGATGAGGTAGGTAGGAGAAAGGGGGTAGCTTTGGAGCATAGCGTTTGGCCAGGAGAGGGAAAAAGGACCCAGGAGAGGGAAAAAGGACACATTGTTTAGTGACAAATCAAAAGAAATTTAAATGAAAACTACTCCCAAGGTTTGCATAAACTTTATATGTATATAACTTCCTGAATTAAATGAAGGCCTTTTCCCTTCAGATTCCCTCTATAGCATTCATTTGTGATTCAATCATTCATTTTGTAAGTAGTTAGTAAAAACCTATCATGTGGTAGGTAGATGCTAGATATAGGTAGGAGTGGGGGATTGACACATAGAAGAAAAACTTAAAAGTATACAGTTCCCACCTTTAAAGGCTAATGTCCTTAATGAAGCACTAACTAATTAATTGCATGTTGTATTAGTCAGGGTTCTCCAGAGAAAGAGAACCAATAGAATGGGTAAACATAGAGAGACTTTTATTTTAAGAAATTGGCTCATATGATTGTAGAGGCTGGCAAATCCAAATTCTGCAGGATGGGCCTTGTAGCTGGAGACCCAGGGAAGAGTTGCAATTTGATTCCAAAGGCCATCTGTTGGCAGAGTTCCCTCTTCTCTAGTAGAGGAGATCAACCTTTTTAAAATTAAAAACCGATTGGGTGAAGCCCTCTACATTGTGGAGGGAATCTACTTTAATCAGGCTATTGATTTTAAATGTTAATCTCATCTTAAAAATATCTTCACAGAAACATCTAGAATAATGTTTGACCAAATACTAGGTACTGTGTGGCCTAGCCAAGTGGACATATAAAATTAACCATCAAATACGTGAAATAAACAGAGCATAATATAAGACAATATATATTAAATATGATAAACTGAAGGGTCAGATCATGAATGGTAAGAAAAGGTGCTAACATTTACTGACCGCTGACGATTATGTGCCAGACCCTTTGCAAACATTAGTTAATACTCACATTAAACTGTTGGCAGATTATATATATTATCTGCTTTTACAGATGAAGATGAAGCCTAGAGAAGCTGAATAACTTGTCCAACATCACTCAGTAAGATTCTAACCCATATCAGTGTGGCAATAAAGCCCTTGGAAAGTTGGGCAAGAGATTATTCCAGGTGTACTGGAGAGTATTCCTCCTTTCTTAAAGGGTGGGGGGTGGGTAACTTTAAAATTTCTTCCTCTGGAGTAAGGGAACTTTAAAAAAAATTTTTTTTAATGTTTATTTATTTTTGAGAGAGAACAGAGCACAAGCAGGGGAGGGGCAGAGAGAGAAGGAGATAGAGAATCTGAAGCATGCTCCAGGCTCTGAGCTGTCAGCACAGAGCCTGATGTGGGGCTTGAAATCACAAACCGTGAGATCAAGACCTGAGCCAAAATCAAATGCTTAACCGACTGAGCCACTCAGGCGCCCCAGGGAACTTTTCCCCCCTAACTTATGATAACATAATCTATCACTTTTCACTGATTTTTCCTTCATGTGTATCTTCCTTAAGAATAGAAGTCTACAGGGGCGCCTGGGTGGCGCAGTCGGTTGAGCGTCCGACTTCAGCCAGGTCACGATCTCGCGGTCCGTGAGTTCCAGCCCTGCGTCAGGCTCTGGGCTGATGGCTCGGAGCCTGGAGCCTGTTTCCAATTCTGTGTCTCCCTCTCTCTCTGCCCCTCCCCCGTTCATGCTGTGTCTCTCTCTGTCCCCCAAAAAAATAAATAAACGTTGAAAAAAAAAAAAAGAATAGAAGTCTACATGTTCATGAATAAGCATGTAACCATATGTGTATGATAAATAAAAATAATATTTAAATGCTATTCTAAGGCAGCAACTTCTTTGACCTCAGCCATAGGAACTTCTTACTGATGCATCTCTAGAGTCAAGGGAAAGAAAAGCAAAAATAAACTATTGGGACTTCATCAAGATAAAAAGCTTTTGCACAGCCAAGGAAACAATCAAGAAAACTAAAAGGCAGCCTACAGAACTGGAGAAGATACTTGCAAAAGATCTGATAAAGAGTTAGTATCCAAAATCTATAAAGAACTTAATCAAACTCAACACCCAATAAACAAATAATCCAGTTAAGAAATGGGCAGAAGACATGAATAGACATTTTTCCAAAGAAGACACAGATGGCCAACAGACACATGAGAAGGTGTTCAACATCACTCATCAAAATAAAAACCAAGGTGAGACACCACCTCACATCTGTCAGAATTGCTAAAATTAACAATGCAGAAAACAACAAATGTTGGCAAGGATGTAGAGAAAAGGGAACCCTCTTACACTGTTGGTGGGAATGCAAATGGGTGCAGCCACTTTAGATAACAGTATGGAGGTTCCTCAAAAAATTGGAAATAGAACTACCCTACGACCCAGCAATTCCACTACTAGGTATTTACCAAAAGAATACAAAATTACTGATTCAAAGGAGCACACACACACCGATGTTTATAGCAGAACTATCAACAATAGCTAAATTATGGAAAGAGCCCAAATCAGTCCATCGACTGATAAATGACAAAGAAGATGTGGTATACATATACAATGGAATATTACTCAGCAATCAAAAAGAATGAAATCTTGCCATTTGCAACGACATGGATGGAGCTAGAGTGTATTATGCTAAGCAAAATAAGTCAGTCAGAGAGAGACAAATACCATATGATTTCACTCATATGTTAAATTTAAGAAACAAAACAGATGAACATAATAAGAAAGAGAGAGGGAAGCAAACCATAAGAGATTCTTAAATACAAAGAACAAACTGAGGTTTGCTGGAGGGGAGGTGGTTGGGGGGGGATGAGCTAAATAGGTGATGGGTATTAAGGAGGGAACTTGTGTTGAGTACTGGGTGTTATACGTAAGTGATGAATCACTAAATTATATATATATATATATATATATATATATATAATACATATATATGTATACATATATACATATTTATATATTATATATATTATATATTATGTTTATTATACAATATATATACAATGTATATTATATATACAATGTGTGTGTGTATATATATATATATATATATAATAAAAAATAAATGCTATCCTAAAATGCTTACCCTGTTTCTTTCTAGCTTAGTATTTATGTCTGAAGTTATTTTTTCTTTTAATTTCTAATTCTTTCTCTCTTTTAAAAACCACTTTATTGAGGTATGATTGACATGGAAAAAATCTGTGTATATTTAATTGACACAACTTGAATATGGAGATAAGTATACATCTGTGAAATCATTGCCACAATCCATGCCACAAACACATCTATTACCTCCAAAAGTTTCCTCCTGCCCTATTTATTTATTTATTTTTACTATTTTCTGATAAAAACACTTAACATCAGATACCTCTTAACAAATTTGTAGGTATACAATACAGTATTATTAACTATAGACAGTCTTACAGTAAATCTCTAGGACCTATTCATCTTGAAGAAATGAAACTTCACACCTTTTGACTATTACCTCCCCATTTCTCCCTCCCTGCTAGCCTTGGCAACCACCATTTTATTCTCTGCTTCTGTGAGTTTAATTATTTTAGATTCCTCATTTCAGTGGATCATGTAGTAATTTTCCTTCTGTCTGGTTTATCTCACTTACCGTATGTCCTCCAGGTTCATTTATGTTTTCACCAATGGCAGGATTTCCTTCTTTTTTAAGGCTGAATAGTATTCCATTGCATTTATATATTATAGCTTCATCTTTCAATGAACATTGAGGTTGCTTCCATGTCCTGGCTATTGAAAATAATGCTTCAGTAAATAGGAGAGTGAAGATAGCAATTAAAGATCCTGATTTCAATTTCTTTGGATAGATGCCCAAAGCAGGATTCCTGGATCGTATCGTATTTCTTCTCCTAATACTTCCTGAATCCTATCACCTCATTTCTTTGTTTTTCTATTAGCTCACATTGAAATAGGAGTTTATAGTTTTCATCTGTCCTGTTGGCATGTCTTTCTTGAATGGTTAGTTGTCTATAAGGGTGATTTTTTTTCTTATAGTTTTGTGTAGGATTTTACCCCAATAATTCATGTGGCTTATTTATCACATGAAATTAGTTTTCCTAAATTTTTATGTGGAGGCATAATTTGAAGCAGCTTTTCTAACTTCATAGAGCTCCCTCTTCTGTTGCTTTCTTGGTGTTCCAAAATATAGCATTTTAGGGGAGGCTGGGTGGCTCAGTCCGTTAAGTGTCCTACTTTGGCTTAGGTCATGATCTCACGGTTTGTGGGTTCGAGCCCCACATCTATCTCTGTGCTGACAGCTGGGAGCCTGGAACCTGCTTTGGATTCTGTGTCTCCCTCTCTCTCTGCCCCTCCCCTGCTTGCACTCTGTCTCTCTCTCTCTCAAAAATAAATAAACATTAAAAAAATATATAGCATCTTACTTTCTGATATTCCTCTTTCCCTCACCTGTTATCCCTATCATACTCATCTGGGTCACTATCTAGAAGGGAATCCTGGATGGTCAGTTTTGAGAATTCACTAAGTCTAGATTTCTTCATCTTCTTCAGACCTTACCACTGTCCCCTTGCACTAACCTATTATTAGACTTGGCAAAACTTCTCCCAGAGGGATAGGGGATGTATCATTTTTACGGGTTGCAGTCTGGCCCATCAGATATTTTAGTGAATACTTACAGGTGATTTTGGAGATCTGCTCTTCTCAGGTCAAACACTGCATTGTTTCCCTCTGCTTTCCCCACTGAAGATGCAGGTCCCATGCAAGTAGTTGCTTTTCCTGCTTGCTTGTATTTTATTTATATATTTTTAAGTTTATTTATTTTTGAGAAAGAGAGGGAGAGAGAGTGGGAGAGGGACAGAGAGAGAGACTCCCAAGCACTGATAGTGCAGAGCCCAGTGTAGGGCCGGAACTCACAAACCATGAGATCATGACCTGAGCCCAAGTTGGACACTTAACCAACTGAACCATCCAGTCAACCCCCCTGCTTGCTTGTCTTTTAAAGTTCATAGGAATACATTATGTCTCAGTTTGGGATTGTCAGAAGCATCTATTATGATGGAATTTAGAGGGCAAAGTACTTATTAAGAAACAACACAGATGAAAAGAATAATGGGGCAGAAGGAGATGTAGGACTGCCATGCAAGTCTGGCAATGTCTCCACCAACCCAACAGAGGTCTGGAGCAAATACTGCCTGTCAGAATTGTCCCACATTGGGTGCAAAGGTCGTCGAGTTTATACCTCATCTCATTCAGCTTTTGGATGTGGCCTGCCCTGGAAAATGTGTGATTCAGGCAAGGCGTCTCTGCAGCTGAGGCAGGTCCTGAAACAGCTGACAGCTCCCCGAAGCTGGGCAGCATGTCTTTCCTTTGGGACCACCTCTCTGTTCCTTCCGGAGCACCTCTCTGTATCTACCACACCTTGTCTCCTAGTTTTGTTGTAAATATTGTCTACTACAATTTTATTTGGAATTTCATTGAATCTATAGATGAATTTAGGAGAATATATGTCTTTGCGATATTGAGTCTTACAATCCATAAAAATGATGTATCTCTACTTTTTACTTATATAGTTTTAGTTTTTATAAAGTTTTGTAGTTTTCTGTATAAAAGTCTTGCCTATCTTTTGTTTGATTTTTCTCCTAGTTACTTAATGTTTTCAGTGATATTGTGATGTTATTTTTAAAATTTCATTCTCTAATTCTTTGCTGATATATATATATTCTATATGTACTTTGAAATTTGTATATTGATCTTATATCTAGTGACCTTCCTAAGTTCACTCATTAATTCTAATAATATTTGTGAAGATTTGCTTAGATTTTCTAGACATATAATCATGACATTTACAATGAATGAAAGATATATTTGTTATTTGTTTCAAATTGTTATACATTTTATTTCCCTTTTTTGCCTTTTCCTCTGCTTAGGATTTCCAGGAAATGTTGAATAGAAGTGATGATGGCAGATATCTGTCTCATTCCTGGTATCAGAGGGAAAGCTTTCAATATCTCACCATTAACTATGATTTTAAAAAAATTTTTTAATGTTTATTCACTTCTGAGAGACAGAGAGTGAGTGGGGGAGGGGCAGAGAGAGAGGGAAACACAAGATCTGAAGCAGGCTCCAGGCTCTGAGCTGTCAGGACAGAGCCCGATGTGGGGCTTGAACTCACAAGCTATGAGATCATGATCTGAGTAGAACTCGGATGCCCAACCGACTGAGCCACCCAGGCGCCCCAATTATGATTTTACTGTAGGTTTTTTGAAGACATATATTTTCATATTAAAGAAGTTTTCTCTATTCATAAGTTTTTTAACAATATATAATAATAAATATAAGTATTGAATTTTATCAACTGTGTATTCTTAATCTTCTGGGAAAATCATATTATTTTTCCTCCTTTATTCTGTTAATGTGGTGAGTTACACTGACTGACATTTTTAGCATTAAAGCCACCTTGCAATCCTAGAATAAAAGTAACTTGATTGTGATATATTCTCTTTTTTTATAACTTGATAGATTCTATTTGCAAATATTTTGTTTAGAATTTGTATCTATATTCAATTCTTCTGTCACTCCTCAGACAATATTAGGTCCTTAGAATATTTCAACCCCATTTACCTCACCATCACCTTTTTAAATTATTATTTTCATGCCTTTTAATTGTACATATATTTAAAACCAAATAACTCATCATTATTATGGTTTTTTAATAGCATTTTTTCCATTATATTTTTTCTGTGTATTTACCTCTTCTGTGGTTCTTCATTTATTCCTACATTTCTCTGTTTCCATCTGGGATCATTTTGCTTTTGCCTAAAGACCTTCCTTTAGTACTTTTTTTTAGTGCAAATCTGTTCATGAATAATCTGTTTTTATCCGAAAATATCTTCATTTCACCTTCTCTTTGAAGGATATTTTTGCTAGGTATAGAATTATATGTTGGGAGTTTTCTTTCAGCTCTGAATTTCTGAAGGCTACCTAATAATGTTAGCTAATTTAAGCACAAGAGAGCTTATTAAAGTGTTTTTTATGGCTGCAATAGGAACATTCATGACTACAAGGTTGCAATCACTAATCAGGTGTTCTATTGAATAATAATGATGAATTTTAATTATGCCTTTATCATATACTAATTTCTTATTCATACTTAACACTGCTTCTGGACTGTGTATTGTATTTTACTGATTACTCTGTCTATTCTTGGTACATAAGCCAGCTGCTTAAGTGATTTTTTAAAGTTTATTTATTTATTTTTGAGAAAGACAGAGAGACAGGCAGAGAGAGAGAGAGCACACACACCAGGGAGGGGCAGAGAAAAAGGGAGAGAGAGAATCCCAAGCAGGCTCCACACTGTCAGCATGGAGTCCAACACAGGGCTCAATCTCATGAACTGTGAGATCATGACCTGAGCTAAAATCAAGAGTTGGACCCACTGGGCCACTCAGGCACCCATTAAATTATTTTTTTATAACACATTAAATATCTAATAATGCAGTTCCCTCTCACTTCTTTACTTTCCTTTTTTAGACATTTTACTAATATAAGAGCTCCTGGGTGGCTCAGTCCATTCAGTGTCTGACTTCCACTCAGGTCATGATCTTGCAGTTCATGAGTTCAATCCCCATATTGGGCTGGCTGCTGTCAGCACGGAGCCCACTTCGGATCCATTGTCTCCCTCTCTCTGTGCCTCCCCTGCTTGTGCTCTCTAAATAAATAAATAAATAAATAAAACATTTAAAAAATTTTTACTGATATATTCCCATCCATTTATTCTTCTGGGAACTGTTTTATAAAGTTCCTACATAAGTGTCTTTAGGATTTTGATTTGAAAGCAACATATTCATAAATTAATTTACACAATATTTACTATACTTACTCCAGCAACATGATGGCTTCTCCATTATGGAAGTCTCATGTCTCTGAGAAGATTTGTGTATGAGTGTGTGTGTATCCTGTACATTGCATCTTACTTTTGTTTATAAGTATAGAAGCTTTTGTTGATATCATAAATGAAATATTTTTCCACAATATTTGCTAACTGGATGTTATACAAGAAAGTCATCAGGCAGACTTTAATAGTTACAATCATCTTTCCATAATCCTTTTGGTTTTCAAGGTAAACAATTATATAATCAGAAAATAAGAATAATTTTATCTTTTATAATAATCATGCTTATTTTTATAACTTAAAGGAAAATATTAAATAAAGGCTACAACTTAAAGGAAAAAAAGGAAACTTAAAGAAAAATATTGAACAACTTATAGTTTTAAGGAAAATATTAAGTAAGAGTTGTGAAATATGGGCATATTCATACAATGCAATATTACTTGGCCATAAAGAGTGACGAAGTATTGATATACACTAAACATGAGTGAACCTTGAAAACACGGTAAGTGAAAGAAGCCAGTCACAAAACACCAAATATCTTATGATTACATTTATATGAAAACTCAGAATAGAGAAATCTAAAGAGATAGAAAATACATTAACCATTGCTTAGGGCTGGGGTGGGGAGAGAGATGTGGAGACAAGAGGTGATACCCAAAGAGTACAGGATTTCTCTCTGAGGTGATGAAAATTACCCAAATTTGACTGTGCTATTGGTTGCACTTATCTATGAGTATACTAAAAACTGCGGAAATGTATACCTCAAATGGATGAATTGTATGATATGTATATATCAATAAAGCTATTTTTTGTTATTTTTATTTGTTTTCAATAAGGCTATTTTTAAGAAAGAGCTGTGATACCTTGCATCTTTGTCTGGACCCTGGCTTTAAAAGAAAATATTCTAAGCTACTATTTCAGTTTTGGATGGTTTTGGTTACCAAGTTTGTGCTTTGATATATGTAGTAAGGGAGTTGGGATACCCAAAACTGCATTTCCCAGACACCTTTGCCAGCTGACTTTTGGTAGTTTCTGCCAATGGAAAAGCACTAGTGGGAGACTAAAAGATGAGGATGAGACAGACCCTCTTCCTAACTTCTGGCTTCCGATGGCATATCTGGTGGTAGCAGCGGCAGCTACAGCAACGAGGACAGTGTCAACTTGCAGTAGTGGCAACAACAATACCAGAAGTGGCAGTGGCAATGGCCAACAGCAGCAGCAACAGTGGGTGGGGAATGCAGGCTTCTGAGTCCTGCACAGCAGCTGACCAAAAAGCAGGAGCCTCTGTGGCACAGTTCTATGGGCTGCTGGGAAACGCCATCCCCCAAGGCCCAGGGTACTGGTCATTTACTGCGGTTACTGTTTTTAGTAACCTTACCTTCCTCCGGTCCTTTCCTTATGCTTGTAATCAATTATCATATCAAACTTATTTTGTTTTACCTATCTCGAGTGGTTTCTATTCTTTTTAATATTTCTTTATTTTGGGGAGAGCACAAGCGGGGGAGGGGCAGAGAGAGGGCAACAGAGGATCCTAAGCAGTCTCTGCACTGACAGGCTGACAGCAGCAAGCCCAGTGCGTGGCTCGAATTCACCAACCGGGAGATCATGACCTGAGCCGAAGTCCAAAACTCAACTGACCGAGCCACCCAGGTGCCATGGTTTCTTTTTTTTTTTTTTTTTAATGAACCCTGACAGAGATAGTAAGGAAATTTTTTCCATTCAACTTTTAACAGTAGTTCTCGTCAGAATGGATGTTGAATTATAGTGAGTGTTTTTTAATTATGAAAAAAATTAATTCTATTAAGAGATTTCCTGATACTGAATCACTTCCACATCTTAGTTTATGTTTCCCCCAAAGCACAGCCAGATGCCGGTATGTTGGTATAGGTAGTCTACTTGAGAGGTGACCAGGAAACTAGAGTGAGGGGGCGGGGAGAGTGAGACAGGGAAGGAGGAAAAGAAAATAAAAGGCCCATTGATAAGCTGATGACTACTGAGGGCAAATGGGCTTCAATTTCTTTTGAGGTCCCTCAGAGGAATTGTGTACGATGCAACTTGGAATTCATCTTGAGTTTTAATCCCAAAGGTTGAGAGTTGTCCCTAGAGGCATAAACTCCTCCACACCTCTGGGCTGTACCTGCATGTAGACTGTGCAAGCCCCAAGGCTGGGAGATGCTTGGCCAGAAGAGCTGAGGCCTCGCTATGGCGGAAGTCAGTTGTGGGCGGAGCATCAAGGCATCTACAACGCCAGTATTTCAGAATAAACCTTAGTCTAGCTTGTTTGTTTTTTTTAAGCTGATACTTTTGTATTCAAGCTAGTTTTATATATGGTTTTCTTTGAGCATCAGGGTTATTATAAAATGAATTGTGAAGCACTGAGATACTTAAAATAGTGTCTCTTTCAGAAAAGTTTTCAGGAATTACTTGTAAAACTCTGGATTTAGTACTGCTCTGGAGTAAGTCTCTGATGACCTTCAAGATGCACCTTCCTGGGGTGCCTGGGTGGCTCAGTCCGTTAAGCATCCAACTTTGGCTCAGGTCACGATCTCATGGTTCATGAGGTCAGGCCCTGCATCAGGCTCTGTGCTTATAGCTCAGAGCCTGAAGCCTGCTTCAGATTCTGTGTCTCCCTCTCTCTCTGCTCCTACCCTGCTTGTGCTCTGTCTCTCTCTCTCTCAAAAATAAATAAGCATTAAAAAAAAATTTTTTTTTAAGATGCACCTTCCTTTGCTTCATTTTGATCAGCTATGGAATCAGGATGTGATCCATTAGTTGTTGTTGTCTTTTTTAAGTTTATTTATTTATTTTGAGAAAGACAGAGACAGCATAAGTAGGGGAGGGGCAGAGAGAGAGATGAAGAGAGAGAGAAGCCCAAGCAGGCTCTACACTGTCAGTGCACTGCCCAACATGGGGCTTGAACCCATGACACCGGGAGATCATGGCCTAAGCCAAAACGAGAGTCAGACACTTAACTGACTGAGCCACCCAGGCTCTCCTGATCCATTAGTTTTATTTATGGAAACTAGCATAATCGGCCAAATAACCAGAGCTCTGCTTTTATAATTAATGTAAATATGAAATCACAAAGCAAAATTTTTCATCAGGTTTGGATATAGATAGTATAGATGTAGATCACAGACATAGATATGGATTTTTAAATATGTTCATCTCTGTCAAGGAAAAGAATACTGAAAAGTACCCAGAGATCCTACCCACCAAAAAGTCCACAAAGTATTATTGGATTTCTCAGTTTATAAAATTTACTAAAAACAATTGAGTTCTTCAAACTTGGTATTTCTGCTTCAGCACATTGGGGCATATAGAATATTCTGTATATAATAGAGAAATGCACCTGGGGAAAAAGGCAGCAAATGCTAACGTGGAGGGGTCCCTAGGGCACCAGCAAAAGACGTTTACATTTGAAGAAAGTTGATTTTTTTCTTGTCATGAAAAACAAATTATTTTAAGATTTTGCATGAGATGTTTTGACTTTCCTTTCATGCAAAACCATTTCTCCTCAAATAATTTACCTAGTAGACATGAAGAATTGCTATCAAGCCTTTTCTCATCCAGTTACAGCAGCGAGAAAATTATTTTACATCAGCTGCTGACAACTAGTATCCCTCTCAGGGGCACATAATGAGAGAACTGTCAGGCATGATGAGTGTCCAGTACGGAAATATTTAATTAATGAGCTCTTATCTCGCCTCTAGGTAATTCTTCACAGTCCTAAGGATATATAAAGAGCACCCTCTGATCAGTCCAGGGAATTAAAAAAACAAAAAACAAAAAACAGTTGCTGCTGAAAGATCTTCAGTTTTCATTTTTTTAAGTGCAAGTTACCTATAAAATGTTACAAAAACAAGGGTTCAGGCACAGCAGAAAAACAGAGCCAGAGTGAGGATGTTTAAGTACCTCGGGAAGTAGCAAACCTCCCGAGGAAGACACTGGACATCTTCACATCCCATTTAACAGATGCATATAACTTAAAGAAATTAAAAAGCTGACCTTCTCACAGAGGTAACCCCAAATGTCAGTTTCTGGGGTGCAGATGAGGTTTTAGAGAACATGAAGTTAACTCTATGTGTGGGGCAGGGCAGTGGGGTAATGTCTGTTTGCCAGTGATCTGGAAATAAGCTAGGGAAGGCATACTGAGCATCTACATTCCATTTGTAGACTAGAACCAAACCCTCTGTCTTCAGCACCCCACGTCGCCCAGTGTCCCTTATTCTAGAATCTCTCTGGTCTTATTTCTTTATTTTTGTTTCAGTTTTTATTTACATTCCAGTTAGTTAACGTAAAGTGTGATATGAGCTTCAGGTGTACAATGTAGTGAGTCAACACCTCCACACGGCACCCGGTGCTCGTCACATGTACCTTCCTTAATCCCCATCATCTATTTCACCCATCCCCGCCCCTGCTCTGCTAATCATCAGTTTGTTCTCTATAGTTAAACTCTGGTCTTATTTCTCTAAAAACAAAAATCTTTCTTTCTCCTATGACATGTGTTGGAGGAGGCTAAAACTGTGAGCTGGCTGTGTGGAAGGTAAAGAGGAACCTGCTTTCTCCAGAATTTCAAGCAAGTCCCAAACCTCTGGGGGAGGCACCTAGAGATTAAGAATAAGAGGCTGCTGTCCTTCAACAGGAAGGAGAAGCGATGGTAAAAGTACTCTGCAGTTGTCTGGAACTGTGATGACTAAGCAGAAACCCAGGACTGCCTTCCATGAAGCTGCTGCCTGCCCCCATGCCCTCCTGCCCTGCTGATGTCTTCACCAAACATGGAAACGTGGCAGAAGATAAGCCTTCTCTCTTCCCCCTCCCTTCCAATTTCCTGCTTGCCTCCCATTGGCAGAATCTTCCCTTTGATGCTCCAGTCCTTCCAATAACCTTATAATAAGTACTTCATATTAAAGTTCTTCTTGAAAAAAACCTTTTTATGAACATATTTCTTAACATACTTAAAATTTTGAAGGAGTAGACTACCACAGGATCTAGACTCGGGATCTTATATTTTAAAACTTATATTTATATTAAGAAAAAGTACCACAGAAAGCTACTGTGAATTCATTTCCACATAACTTTGTGGAAATATCTTTGTAATTTGATACTTAAGACAGCGCTTATATGTATGAGAAAACAGCAGCCCAAGAAAGGGAGGGGGGTTACATGCAGTGTATCTACAAGGCTGGATGTGTGTTCAGGACTCATAGATCTCTGGTAATATTGCCATGGTCACAAATTTGGGAATCACCCCTACTCTGGACTAGAACAATGCCAGGATGCTCTGGAATATTTTATTCTTTCATCAAGATCTTTTTACTTTCCTGGAGAATCTTCCTCTCTGCTCATGAGCTTGCTTAGTGTTCCCTTTAAGAACAGTGAATAGCACCTTATTCCTAGGAAGAGTTTCTTCCCTCTGGTTTGTCCTAAAAATGCTGTCAACAAAAAACTAGGGCTCAGGGGGCGGGGACAGAGAAAGGAGGTGAGGTGGGGGTAGAGTGGAATGCTGAACATGCATTAGACTAAAACCCAACCACTTCTCATGCAGTGCTCTTGCCTTTAAGCTACATAAGCAAAGAAAGCATTATAACAGTGACCAGGTCAGGGCACCTAGCTGGCTCGGTCAGTAGAGTGTGTGACTCTTGATCTCGGAGTCGTTAGTTCAAGTCCCACTTTAGGTGTAGAGCTTGCTTAAAAAAAAAAAAAAAAAAAAAAAAAGACTAGGCTTAAAGCAAGTTAAGAGTCTCCAGAATTTCCCCATCACCATTGTTCTTTGTCTACCCATCCACAACAATTTCTTCTATTCTTGGTGAAAATAACAGCACATTTAAAGACAGAGTCCTCCATGGTTGTAATGCTGAAAAACTGGACTTTTCTTGGCTTTCTTTTGGTAGATTTTTACCACATTTAATAAAACCGAATTGTAATATCATTCTTAACTTCACCTAACATTCTAAAACTCCTAAAGATTAAAGGCTTACATCTCTATAATATTAATTTTCCACTTAGTACATTTAGAATAATGTAGGATAATTTTATTTAAAAAATTTTTTTTTCAACGTTCATTTATTTTTGGGACAGAGAGAGACAGAGCATGAACGGGGGAGGCGCAGAGAGAGAGGGAGACACAGAATCGGAAGCAGGCTCCAGGCTCTGAGCCATCAGCCCAGAGCCCGACGCGGGGCTCGAACTCCCGGACCGCGAGATCGTGACCTGGCTGAAGTCGGACGCTTAACCGACTGCGCCACCCAGGCGCCCCAGATAATTTTATTTTAAATGAAAGCTATGTATATTGGAATTACCTTCATAGAAGAAAGTTCTAAAGACTATTCTAGAAAACATAAGGGTGATCACTGGGTGTGACAATGAATGCACCCTCAGTAAAAATACTGAGGGAGAATAGAAGTTTTATTCTTTTTTAAGGTTTATTCATTTTTGAGAGAAAGAGAAAGACAGAGCATGAGTAGGGGATGGGCAGAGACAGGGAGACACAGAATCTGAAGCAGGCTCCAGGCTCTGAGCTGTCAGTACAGAGCTCAATGCGGGGCTCGAACCCACAAACGGTGGGATCATGACTTGAGCCGAAGTCAGATGTTCTACCGACTGAGCCACCCAGGCGCCCCAAGAAGTTTTAAATTTATAACCAGTAGAAGAATATTGGATCTTTATAAACATTATTGAAAACCCCTTTTGAAAATCTGTATGTCTAGAGAATTCAGTACCAACACAAAAATACTACAGATCCTGTACCTACCACAAATGGCATTGTGGAGACCATGGCTGGTGTTCAACTAGTGTCACTGGGGTTGTTGGTATTTTGTTTTCACTGGTCAGTGTCCATGCCACACTAATTGTTAAATATTTTAATGTTTCTCCTGGAAGTCCCCCCAAAATCACCTCAAAATCTTTTCTATTCCTAATAATCTTCAGCAAGAGTTGCAACCACAGTTGCCAACTCCTGCCACAGTTAAGAGTTCTCCTTTATATCTCCTTTAAATCTAAATGACTTCTGTATTAGGACCCTTTTAATTGCAAGTAACAGAAACTACTCAGATTAACTTAATCAAAAAGGGACTTTTTTGGCTTATGTGACTGAGATGTTCCAGGATGAAGCTGGCTTCTGGGACTCAAGGTATGTCATTGGGTCTCCCCCTTGTTCTTTTTCTCCCCTTCCCCCTTTTTCCTTCCTTTCAGCATCTCTCATTGCCTCCTCCTAACCTCAGGTGTCTCCTAGGTATGTGAGCTGGGGACAGGAGAACAGTTAAGAACCTTCTTTGGCCAAGTCTGGACTACACAGGGGAGGAGTCTTGCCTCTCACAGAGATGCACAGAGAAGCATCATCAGCACCTGATTAGAAATGCAGAATCTACCTAATCAGGATCTGGGTTTTTTGTTTTTGTTTTTGTTTTTGTTTTTGTTTTGTTTTTTATCAAGATTCCCAGGTGATTTGCATGCATCTTAGTGTTCAAGATGCTTTATCTCCTAGGAAAGATGCAGTGGGGGTCGACATCATTACAGGAGTCGGGAGAGTAAAGAAAATAAATGTCCACTCCAGCACAATTCTGACCTTGGTTAGCTTTCAGTGAAAATGAAGAACGAATTATTGTTCTAAATAAACTTTAATACTCATTTAAAGAAACATTTGCAGATCTCCCTGCAGTTTTCTGTTCTTTATAGTTCCTATTCTTCTTTATCAAGGCTGATTGTTAATTTAGCTATTTTTACTCTCACTTTTTATTTTAGAAATTATTTTCTTTACCAGGATATTTGTTAGGTAGAAGGAAATCAACACCATGAATATTCGTTTCTTTGACTCTGACTAAATGGCTCTACTTCCTGCCAACATATCTGCTTCCTACTGCTAAAGTTAGCACAGGTTATCAGCACAGACGGATCAGAAGCCACAGGCTGGTTTGAATCCTGACTCTGCCACGTATTAGCTGTGACACTTAACCTCGCTTAACTTTGGTTTCCTCATCTGTAAAATGGGGCTTATCACAACTGTGATTCGTTACATGAACTAATGCTTGTACGTGGTATGCAGGTAGTAGCACTTGTAGGCTTCTGCGATAAATAAATGTTACTTATTACACATCCCTAATGCTGCTGGTGGCCAATGAAAAAAGTGAGCATTTGGAATATATTTATTACTGGAGTAAGTAAATCGCCAAACTTCCCCATTTCATTCACATTACCATTTCCGGTGAACAGTTTCTCCTAAGCATGCAGGCTGTGGAAGGAACTCTTCTAAACCACCAATCACCTCACAAGCTGATAATACCAAGGCTGACATGATATAACCAAAGTTCCCATAAATTTGCCATAATTTAAAAATTAAAGTAAAAATCAGTGCATGATCTCTTAGCTGGAAAATTGTTGGGGTCAAAGTGGTTACCACAAAAAACAATTTGTTGCCCTTATCACTTTAATTCAGAGCCCAGGAAGTTACAAAGATCTGTTACCCTAGGCAAGTTACTGACAACTTTGCCTCCTTTATGGGTTGTTGGAAGGATTAAATGATTAACATATAAGAAAGGCTTAGACAATGCCTGGCTCAAAGCAAGTAATCGATAAACTCCACCTCTACATAAAGGTTGTGGAGGTCAACAGTTAAAGTGACTGTGGCAGGTGACAATGCTCCAAAGTGAGGAAGGTGTCACTTCCTCCTCCCACATCCCCAGCCAACACACCCAACACACACATATTCCCCTCTACAATCAGGAGAAGTGACCGTTAAAGAAAGAAGAGTAAGAATGACAACTTAAAAAGGCCACCAAGAAGTATGATCTGAATTATCTGGACCACTTCTGTTGTGATCTTAACCAGCTTATCCTCTACCCTAATTTTTCCACCTGAAAAAAATAAGCCAATTCATTAAGGGCTTTTTGATGCCCAGGTGAAAGGTGCTGTTATTGGTGGAAAGTGTCATAGATTAACAACCTTCCAAACAATTTTAAATATTAGTAAATGTTACAGCTCAAAAAGTGATGGTTTCAGTAGCCTAGAAAATAGTGCAATTTATTCAAATATGAGTAGCTGTTATTTCTGGAGGCTAATCATCACTGTTTACCTTGGGAGCCTGGAAAACGTGTGGACTGTGCAAGTGCGCCATCTGCTGGTCCTAGAGACCCCGGCTGAGCCGCTGGGCAAGGAAGCTTAGTCCGTGAATGGACCAGAGCTCCAAAATAGCCAAAGCTGTTTCCACCACCTCACATCCTGGTGCTTAATCATCACAGTAAACACATTGCTTTTTCAAAAGAAAATGATTTGTTTAAAAGTGTGTGTACTCTTCTGAAATACTATTTTTTGTGCTTATATTATTATCCAAGGAGAAAAGATAATTTATTGCATCTCAGAAATGAAATGATCCTAAGAAATCATCTATTCTGAGTGCCATCTATTCTGAGTGCCATTTTACACAAGAGAAAAATGAGGTTTTGAAAGTTACACAACTTTCCCAAGTTACACAGCCAGTAGTGGTAAGACAGGACCCCAAGGCTGCTGGAAAAGGTAAAGGAGGGCAGAGATATGTGCCCAAATGAAGCAAATGTTCCAGCCAGTTTCCTGCACCTCCTGCAAACATCCTATTGATATAGGCACCTTAGTTATCATTTGCAAAGAACCGTAACTTCTCATCTTATATCCAGAGAAAAACTCTTACCTCTGGTCATAGCCAAAGGTAAAAGTCCTTTCATAGTTTTATTGCACTTATCAAAGAGAAAAAACAATAACAGGTAGGGACACTTTCTCTAGTGATTATTTTCACTTCCTGAAAAAACAGAGATTTAGCAGTTTAATTTCAGCATCTGTCATGCCATTCAACAGCAGATGCCAGCCTCTTACCAGGCAAACACCAGAACGGAAGCAAGGGTCTTTCAGGCCAAAAACCCTAGACTCACAGCTCTAGCCAGAAAGAGGTCTCCTTTAGCCTATGCAGACCAACTATAAAAACAAATTGGTCTTAGTCCAATACTTACTTATTCGCCTGGGTCACCGGCCATGTGACCTGACCACTCATTCCATCTGGGCACAGGTCCAGAGAAACACTAGTGCCATCCGATAGAGGGCAGTAGTGCACAGACACTAGGAACCACCCTGCTCTGCCCTCCCCTATCAGGAAAAAGGGGGCATGAGTGCAGCTCGCAGACTGTTCCCAGAGAGGGGCCCATCATTTCTCAGATGCCAAAATTAATCTTATAAGTCAATGATCTGACAGGGACAAATAATAATCATTCATTCTTCCTATTTCCCCCAACTCATGTCTCCAGCTCCATGGTCTACCCCCTTAAGCCTCCCAAATCAAAGTTCTTTTACAACATGACAGAGACAAGCCTTGGATCCATTTGAAAACCAGGCTGACAATTTCTTCGCCACCTCGCGAGACAAAAAAAAAAGAAAAAACACTAAACAGAATCCAAAAAATCCCCAAGGGAAAAAGCTTCAAGAATCTTGAAAATCATACCAATTTTTGTTTGTAACGTGTGAAATTATTACAAGTATGTTCACCAAGAGGACTATTGATGGATGACTCACAATTTAGCTAAATTCAATGAACCACACACTGTGCCTATCCCAGTAGGTGACTCATGCATTTTTTATTTCAAGTAGCAAGTGTTTGCCAAAAACAGTATTTAAAAAAAGTAATGAAAATTGTTCTGAAAGAGCTCATGAATAGGGTAGGACTACCCACCGACAGCCTCATTTGTGCTCTGACCACTTACATGGGATTTGGTGGGTCTGCTCTAGTCCTGCTCGTTCAGCAGAATGCTCACCACAGCAAGGCTGGCAGAGTGGGGTCCGGTTTTACTCACTGTGCATGGTTATCCTCCTCAATACCCATGTCTCTGGAAAGCCTTGGGATATTTGGGGGTGTCCCAATAATGTGTATGTTTGGGGGCACACATAGGTTCTCCTAAAACACATTGAAAATCCATTCAATTCCTATTTGTCTTCTATTGAGCTTACCTTTTTTTCTCTACCTTTTAAATTAAAAAAAAAAAAACTAATTATCAGGAAAAAATGAAGGGCTAAAAGGTCCCCAGAGGAAATAATGAAAATGGCTACAGGTGAAGATCAGCAAAAGGACATACACTCTACTCTGACCATGAGTGTTTCTATGCATACCTCCTACTAAGCTATTCCCAAAGCCCTCAGTACGATTTCCCCTCTCTCAGCCTTAGTTTCCTTTTTTTTTCTTTAACTTTTTTAATGTTTACTTATTTTTGAGAGAGAGAGAGAGACAGGCAGACGGAGCAAGAATGGGGGAGGACAGGCAGAGAGAGGGAGACACAGAATCCAAAGCAGGTTCCAGGCTCCAAGCTGTCAGCACACAGCCCTTCACGGGGCTTGAACTCACAAATTGTGAGATCATGACCTGAGCCAAAGTTGGATGCTTGACCAACTGAGCCACCCAGGTGCCCCTCTCACCTTACTTTCTAACCAGCCAAAGGAAAAGTTTATAGGTCCCCCTGACCTATTGATTTTCTCTTCCCTAAAAAACATTGAATTTGCTTATCACCTAATAATATGTTTGTAAAGCTCAGAAAGACATTATTGAATATGAAATTGAATGCTGTAATAAATATTCAAAGCTTTGAGGTATTTCAAGGGAAAGGATTTTAAGCCTTACAAATGCCTCTTCAAATGAATTGAGGAGAGGAGACAAAGTTCCTAGTGCTGCTAGTATTTATCCCTAAAAATTATTATTTTTTTAAATCACAAACAATGACCATTTTTAAGGTATGAGTTGGCTTTCTTTGTCCACTCATCATTTCAGGTTAATAATAATGAAGTGTGCACTGTCCTTTTAGGGTCCCTAGAGACCCTCCTCTCCCCCTCCCCATGGACATCAATTCTTCCTGCAACCAGGTTTTAAAAAAGAAGTGCAGCAGGAATTTAGTAGGCATTCTATGGTCACTCCTTAGAGGTTTTTAATCCTTGTTGCTTAGCAACATCTATATGATATAATTTCCATCTAGTGGTGAAATCAAGTATTTTTGTTAATATGAAGATAAGCTGATCTCTAGATACCCTACACAGCAAAGGATACTTGAGTGCTATTTTATCCCAAGAAGGGTGGGGGGGGGGAAGAGATGGAAAAGGCTTTTTCCTTCTTATATGTTTCTTTTCTCTTCTCCTTATCAACTGCTGCATAACAAACCACTCCAAAACTTAGTAGCCTAAAACAACTACTTATATTATCTCTTAGAGTTGTGTGGTTTAATTAGGCTCAGTCAAATGGTTATGGTTTTGGCCTTTTGTGTAATTGCAGTCAGATGGCAGCAGGGGCTGGAGTCTTCCAAAAGCCACAGTAGGTTGGACATCCAAGATGGCCTGGTGTCTGGCCTGGGATGGCTGGAGCAGCTGGAGGCTGGTCAGATATCTCTCCTTCCATACAGCTACCTTGGGTGTCACAACACTGGCTTACAGGCAATAGGGTGAGTGAGAAAGGCAGTGAGAATGGAAAGGAATATTTTATCACTGCTTAGAATTAGTTGTGCATGATAATAATAAAAAGCAGAATGGGGCGCCTGGGTGGCTCAGTCAGTTAAGCATCCAACTTTGGCTCAGATCATGATCTAGCGGTTCATGGATTTGAGCCCCATCTACATCAGGCTCTGTGCTGACAGCTCAGAGCCTGGAGCCTGCTTCAGATTCTGTGTCTCCCTCTCTCTCTCTGCCCTTCCCCCAGTTCACACTCTGTTTCTCTCTCTCTCAAAAATAAATAAACATTTTAAAAAAGCACAGATTGATTTTTAGTTTGTTTTAATATTGCTTTTAAATTCTTTATATCCAATGCATCCCCTTATTCTCTATATCTTTGGAGGACCTCTCCCACTTTCTTGGGAGAGTGCTTCACAATATGGCTCTCTCTGGATAATTGGACCTCTTGTCTGATGACTGGCTTCCTCCAGAGCTAGTATTCCAACATACTAGGCAAAACCTAAAAGCCTTCTTATGACCTAGCTTCAGAAGACCTGGAGTGTCACATCCACTGCATTCTATGGGTCAAAAGCAAGTCTCATGGCCATCTTAGAGTAAGGGGGAGAAGACTGAACAAGTTGATGTACTGAGAAGCAGACTTCATTGGGGGCCATCTTTGGACATAAGCAACCACACTCTCCATCACCACTTATAGTTCAGAACTACATGATTATTTAATCAAAGCTGGGGTTACTGTATTTCAACTAAAGAACCTACTACAACTTTAAAGGACTTTGCCGAAAGAGATTTTGAATTCAGGATTTTATTGAGCCTTGGAATCCTCCAATGAATTGTCTTTAATTATTTCTTGCTGAGTTAACTTTGAGTACATAGTGCCAACCTATTGCCAGGACTTCTGAGTCATTCCATGTACTTCACCTTAACCCTGGACCAAAGTTCTTCCAAATGGCTATACTCATAGCTCAACTCCATTTCTCACAGGTACTCATTTGAACAACTAGGGACTTTCCAAAGCCATATCACTCCATTATAACTCAAAATTGCTCCTAGAGGTCCTAGGCCAGCTGTGAATAGAAACTTTAGGTTTCCTGAATCCATAAATATGAACAACCTAAATGTCCTTGACATTAAATATTTCTTAAAATAGCAATAGTGAACCTTTTATGTGCTAGGCATTGTTTTCTGTGCTTCGTGTATATTAAGTCATCTAAAGGTCATAACAAAGCTATGAGGTAGTAACCAATGTTATTCTCATTTATGGATGAGGAAACTGAGGCCCAAAGCAAGGTTAAGGAATTTGTCTCAGATCCCAAAGTTAGCAAGTAGAAGAACCCAATGCACTCTGATTCCAGAACCCAAGTTCTTAATAACCACGCTCCACAAATCTTGGCAAGATATTGCTTGCCAAGAAAGAGCATGCATATGATTATACACCAAATCCTTAAAAATTTTCTGTAGTCAAACAGATCAATATCTACTGAGGGAGACAAGACTGATACCCAAATAGTAAGTGAATAGTATCAGATGGTATTATAAGTAAACAAGTTCTAAAATGCATGCTGATTTAGACTGTAAAGTGTTGTAGGAATCCAGGTAAGGTCAGAGAAGACATCAGACAGAACACGTTCTCATTAAGCCAAATCACAAAATTTATGTTTTCTTTTCGCACAAGCATCGCCATTTCTGACTTTCAGTCCCTCAATTACTATGTGATTAATACAGAGTGATCCACTAAAAATCAGGCCCACAGCTTTGTACAGCAGCCTGGTTTCTGTTGCCATCCCTCACAGAGAAGCCTTCACTCTGTGCCATTAGGATGTCATGAAGCAATAGCGAGGATGAACACATTTTTTTAATGTTCAACAAGGGTGTGACTTACTGTCTTCAAGAGCAGTTCTCTTGAGGGAGGAAAGCTGAACCCTTCACTGATTCCTAAAGGAGAAGCTTGGCTTGGCTCAGTGAATAAAGCTCTCTCATGGCTGTCAGGTTCTAAGCTCCAAATCTGGCTCTGACCTTGGGTTGGTCACTTAACTTGCAGAGAGAACAGAAAATAAAGGTAAAGAACTTACAAATAATGGTGTTAAAATGCATTGTCTATTATTCTTTTTTATTTATTTATTTTTTGCATTACCTATTATTCTATGGTACAAAAATGCTAGACACTGCATTTGGATAAAAGCAATCTTTTGAGAGCACAAAATATTTAAAGAACATTTGAATGTCCTTTAAATTAGAGATCATACATATTTTTAGCACTGAGGCACAAACTAAAAAAAAATCAGCATTAAGGGGAAAAAAAGCTAGATGTATAGCATAGAATAACACTGCTTTGCTGTCTCTGTTGGAAAAATAAAGTATGAACATTATGATGAAATTAAGTTGATTTATTCTTAGTACATCTAATAGGACTACTTGAAGGAAAATCATAAAGTGTCAGTAAATAATGATTCCTACTTCAATGGTAAATAAATATCTGCCACAATGATATTAAAGTGCTCAAGACTAGACTCTGAGAGCATAAGAAATTATTGCAGATCTTAAACTTTGAGCCCAGACTATTTTTTTAAAAGAAATACCTTCTTTTAGGAGGAGATTTAAAAGAATCAGTTGTATTAATTGAAACTGCCTTAAAAATGGAATCAGCAAGTACTTCTTATTGTTTTCTAAGTACTTCATTAGCATGGACATTTAAACCCAAATTCAAAATTCATCAACACCTTGGATTTAACAACAGCTATCAGAAGAACAGATCTCTTGGGGCGCCTGGGTGGTGCAGTCGGTTAAGCGTCCGACTTCAGCCAGGTCACGATCTCGCGGTCCGTGAGTTCGAGCCCCGCGTCAGGCTCTGGGCTGATGGCTCAGAGCCTGGAGCCTGTTTCCGATTCTGTGTCTCCCTCTCTCTCTGCCCCTCCCCCGTTCATGCTCTGTCTCTCTCTGTCCCAAAAATAAATAAACGCTGGAAAAAAAAAAAAAAGAACAGATGTCTTAATATCCTATCTTTTGATGACTTTCAGGAAAATCTCCAGTTATTGAAAAATACACACTATTTTTCATTAGCAAATTAGTTTAACAGAAGTTTATATCAAAAATTCTAAAGCACTAAAAGCTATATCACAAAGAAGAAATCAGGATAAAGCTGCTGCTAATAAAAGACTAGGCTGATGACTTAACCTATTAAAACAATTATAAGAAACAGAATTAAACGTTCTTGATGCCATTAATTGTGTCACTCCATTAATTAATACTAGATGTTAAAAGGAAAATAATCCATTTATCTTTAAAGTTTATTGAAGTCCAAACATCTTTTTGTTTCAATTTCCAATAAATACGAAACACTCTGAGTCACAGAGTTCCAATGGTCTTAGTTTTAGTTTAAAAGCAAAAGATCCATTTACATCCAATCACAGAAAAAAGAAGTCATCTTTGGTTCTAGGTTTATTATCATGCTTCCATTATCTGGAAGGTGTTAGCTCGACTTTCATAATTCCAGGAAAGATTCTCATCACCATGTCACAGAAAGCTTAAGTTATGTTCTGGTTTGGGCTTAGAATTGTCTTACTGTTCCCTTCATACCTTTAAAAACTGCACTTAAGACTTGTCTTTGTGGCCTTTGGCCAGGGATCCAGCATTCTTTTTTTTTTTTTTTTCAATATATGAAGTTTATTGTCAAATTGGTTTCCATACAACACCCAGTGCTCATTCCTAAAGGTGCCCTCCTCAATACCCATCACCCACCCTCCCCTCCCTCCCACCCCTCATCAACCCTCAGTTTGTTCTCAGTTTTGAAGAGTATCTTATGCTTTGGCTCTCTTCCACTCTAACCTCTTTTTTTTCCCCTTCCCCTCCCCCATGGGTTCCTGTTAAGTTTCTCAGGATCCACATAAGAGTGAAACCATATGGTATCTGTCTTTCTCTGTATGGCTTATTTCACTTAGCATCACACTCTCCAGTTCCATCCACGTTGCAACAAAGGGCCATATTTCATTCTTTCTCATTGCCATGTAGTACTCCATTGTGTATATAAACCACAATATCTTTATCCATTCGTCAGTTGATGGACATTTAGGCTCCTTCCATAATTTGGCTATTGTTGAAAGTGCTGCTATAAACATTGGGGTACAAGTGCCCCTATGCATCAGTACTCCTGTAAGGGATCCAGCATTCTGCTGATTTCCTGAGGACTATGGGTTTGGCTAAGTACACTGTAGTCTACTGGACGGTACTCTGGAGACACCACGCCTGGCCTCTACTCCTGGATTCACAAGTGACTCCTGTGATTCTGTAAGTCCTTTAAAAAGAATTCTTTCATCTGTAAAGTAAGAATATATTCATCCATCTTCTTACCCAGAATTATGTTAAGACTTTGGGGGAAAACACTACCTAATTTCTGATTCTTTGTAGGGGAGGTAAAGTTCTCAGGGAAAATTCAGGCAGTGGCTTGCACAATCTCTAAAATGTTACTAATAATGGCCCCAGCAATCTCTTTTTAGTTACATTCAAAACACTATAGGAGTTTATAATAGCCCCAAGTGGAAAACAACCCAAATGTCCATCAACAGGAAGTAGATAAACAGATTGTGGCCTATCTGTACAATGGAATATTACTCAACCATAAACAGAATCAGTTATTGATACATAAAACAACATGGACAAATCTCAAAGACATTAACCTGAATGAAAAAAAACCAGACTCAAAGAGTATGTACTATATAATTCCATTTATATGAAAGCCAAGTACAGGTAAAACTAGAAATGAGATAGTAGTTGCAGAAGTGGGTAGGATAACTGACCAGAAAAGAGCACACGGAAATGAGAAGGGATGGTCTATATCTTGTTTGGGGTGATGGTTACACAGGTGTATACAATTATCAAAACTCACCAACGTGCGCACTTAAAATGTGTGCATTTTATTCTGTTACTTATATGTCAATAAAATAATCTTGTCAAAACAACTCCGATAGGAGTTGCAATTTGCTGAGGACTCTTCCCCAGACCATAAGAATTGATTTAGAGTTAATAACAGTATTTACCTCTGGGGAAAAGAAATGGGGACCAGGATTAGAGTTATTGGTCAAAACGGACTCTAGCTTTATCTGTAATATTTTTCATCAGTTTAGCACCTTGCTCTTTTCACTTAATATATCTGGGAGATCAATTCACATCAGTATATAGAGCTGCCTCATTGCTTTCAAAGGTTATATAGTTGTGTCAGTCAGGGTTCGATCAGGGAAGCAAAATCACTTAGAGTTATGATATTAGGGATATATTATAGGAATTAGACTCCATATAAGTGTGGGGGGCAGCTGTGGAAGTAAAGATCCGAAAGCAAGAGTTCACATTTCAGAGGGGTCACCAACCAGTCAATCTAAGAAGCCAGGCACATCTTGCTGCCAAAACAGCAACACAAAGGACAATGGTGGAAAAGTCCATGGTCAGCTGTTCCTTCTGAGGGTCTGTGGCAAAGCAACAGGCAGGAGGACATGTGGCAAATAAAAAGACATGGACCAAGAGAAGAGCGAGGGCTTGCTGGAACCCACCGGCACCCTTGAGTCTGTCTGTCATTATATCTCCCTCCCATGACCCTAAGAAAGTAATAATGCTGTTCACTTCCATTTTCCACAGCCTCCACCAATTCCTCTTTTAGCCAATTCTAACTCAGAATCCTACAGGAAAGGTATTCTGGGAAATGTGATAGCTTACCTAGTTAGTTCTGTACAAATTATCACAGTATAGTATTTCTTTGTATGACTTAACCATAATTTAATCAGTCGCCTATTGATGACCATTTGGATGGTAATTGATCTTAGCTATTACAAACAATTCTGCATGAGTATCCTGGTGAATCCCCAAGCACACATGCAGGAATGCATCTGTAGGATACATCCCCAGGCAAGGATTTGCACAGATTGATCCACATGTTTATTCGTGGTCATGTGGCCATGGAAGTGGGGCTCCAAACTTGGACCCAGCCTAGTGAGGTCCTCATCATTTGAGTCAGAGAGTAGGTACGTGGCCTATGGCTCCAAACTGCATTGTCCAATTGAAAGAAAGCGATTCCCAAAAGAAGGTGGACACATTTCTTGTACACCAGGGTTTCTCAGCCTTGGCACTATTGAGATTTGGGGCTAGATGATTCTTTGTTTTCACACACAAATATCTTCCGGAGGATGAAATCAATCCCTATTGAGAACCACTGGGAAAATAAGTTCCCACCATAAAATGTTTTTGTTGTGAAAGATAAAGTTTATTTAGGATGACATGGAAAGAAAGATTTTAAAAGTAGAGCTAAATCACTCTGCATAATAAGGGAAATCACAGAAATACTGCAGAGGAGACACACTGGACTCGTCACTTCACATGGAACGGTGCGTTAAGCCATTTTAAGTGTATATTAAAGGAAAGGTTGGCCACAGGAGGTGGGTGAACTTGGAAACACGTGACATACATGTTTTATTATATGCATAAACAGAGATCTGGAAAGGTGTATAGCGTTAAGAGCATGGATTCTGGAGTCAGGCTGTTTGAATCTCAACTCTGCCACTTATAACAATGTATCTTTGTGCAAGTTGTTAAAGCCTCTGAGACTCCATATCCTCTGTAAATAAGGAAATAATACCTGCCTTGTAGGGTTGTTAGGAGGATTAAATGAGGTACAGTTGTAAAGTGTTTGGATAAGTGCTTAGCATATAGTAATTGCTGTACAAGGGCTTGTTAAGTAAAATAAATAAATACACATCAAAATGTTAACAATGATTATTTCTAGGAAATAGGATTATAGGGGATTTAAATTGTTTACATTTAATACCCACTTCTGAATTGTTTAAATTTTCTACAATGAAACTGTGTTACTTATAAAATCAGGAAAAACAACAAAAAGATTTCCATTTAGGAAAAATGCAAAGTGTCTGTAAGAATCTTCATGGTAAGCATCAGGAATACATTCTTTCCTACAACAAATCCTAACATAACCTACTTATTGTAAAGTTTCTGTTAAAATATAATGCCTATGTTTTGAAGTTTAAATCTGGACATGTGTCCAGTTCAAGATTTATCTGTCATCAGAAGACAAATAAGACTAATGAACACATTTGTTTGATTTCTACTTCTATTTCTAGAGTCTGTTACCTACATAGGACTCATCAGTGTTTGCTTGTAAGAGATAATATGCTTGAATCATACAAATCTTGCTTTATTTTTCTTTCTTTCTCTTTCTTTCTTTCTTTCTTTCTTTCTTTCTTTCTTTCTTTCTTTCTTTCTTTTTCAGAAAGAGGGAGCAAGTGAACAAGGAGCAGAGAGACAGAGAGAGAGGGAAAGAGGGGTGGGGGAGAGAGAGAAGCAAGGCTCGTGTTTTTTACCTGAAGCTGGGTTCGTGCTCACCCAATGTAGGACTCAAACTCACAAACTGTGAGGTCATGACCCGAGCCAAAGTCAGATGCTTAATGACTGAACTACCGAGGCACCTCAAATCTTGCATTTCTTAAACAGGAACCCAGATTCATTCATTATTGGTGAATAATTAAAATTGCTATAGATTATAATATTCTTCTTTAAAATACATTATGTGGTTGACAAACAGAATCACAAATAGGACTCTGCCCTGTTATTCCCACATGGACACAATAACAACATGCATACTAGATGCAAAATGTTCACATCTGAGGATCTTTACAATTCTTTGACTTTTTACACAGGTTAAACTTGGTTCAAGCTAATAGTAAATCCACAGATATTTGTTATCCTTTTGCCCTGTGTAAACACTGCAGTTAGAATGTCCCAGAATTTAAAGATGCATATGCTATAATTCCCGGCTCCTAAGTGGCTTGCAGTCTACTTATTGAGGACCACACAGGTTCCTTGGCTGCTGAGAGCAGAGGGAAGGGAGGAGAGGGTAGAGGACTTGTATTAAGAGACTCTCAGAATCCCTTCTATGCCTACTGCAAATACCATCAGCCAGCCTTTCCTATCCCTTTCCTTCTGTGACTCAAGCTAACCAATTACAGAACCAAAATAGCCCCACTACCCAGGCAAGTGTGGGACCCAGGAAACACACTGGAAGCTTTATTTTCTAAGGTGTAGAGAATGAAGGTCCCTGCAGCTTATATGATGGGGACTATAGGATATCTAGAACAGAACTCCCAACCTTGGATTTATAACCAGTAGGGAGCACAAGGAGTATTAAGCAAAGCAAGGAGAAGATGCTACTCCAAATTAGACTATTGACCAACCCATCAGGAACCCTCACCCAGCCATTTACCTCCATCTTCTGGCAAAAACATCCCTCTCTTATTTTGGAAATGACTGCTCTCCTCCCCTTTGCAACCATGTGGTTGCAATGGGAGCTGGTATGCTCTTAAATGATGTGGCCCTCCTTGTCACAGCTGATTGGCCCAAGGGCAAGCAACCACCTGAAACAGCCAATTGCAGTTCTTCCCTGGTATTTTTTTGAAATGGATCTGGGAAAAAGAGTCAGTCTGTCTCCCTGGTGGAAACAAAGTTGTAAAATGGGAAACTGTTAAACAAGGTGTCAATAGCCCTATTAACTGCCAAGTAGAGAAAGCTGGTTGGCAGTGGGAGAAAATAAAGCCAGCACCAAGAGAAGTAGAAACCAAGACCAAGAGATGAAGTCCTGGACAGCTGGAGCTTCCTGTTCAAGGATTCCTGGGGCCCCGCTGTGTTGCCCTCAGCCCTTCCTCTGATTTTGGTTGCCCTACCTTTCTTACAATTATGGCAACTTCCCCAAGATCTTTCCATTAAATCCTACTTTTTCCTAAACTAGTTAAATGTGGATTTCAGACACTTGTCTAACATGTAATGACTCAAATAAGTTTCTCCCAGCACACATAAATTATGGTGTAATCCTTACATATGGTTTGAGTACAACCAGCCTTTTTTTTTTTAACAGAACAAATTCAGCCTATTACTGATATTCTACTAGCTTGATGTTGTCATGGATTTCTCTAATTAGCAGAGGTTTCCTATGAAATTGGTGTGATAGATTTTTATCACTGGGCCATTAGATTACTTTGATGGAAAGCTCTTGTATCTGATATTTCCCCTTCTTCTCTTTCATCACCATTGCCTTGTATTAGGTAACAAGCAGTAAACCCCAGGAATCCTTTGGTTAATGTCATTTTCCCCACTGTAAATTGTCCTGTATGTAAATGACTTTTGGTCAGATTTCAGGGAGTCATGGGCCTAAAAGAAATCTTACTACTTTTATACACCTTTTGTTGGAAGCCATCTTAAGTCTGGTAAAAATCTTGAAAAATCAAATATGTGTATATACAATCAATGCAACCTCTTTAGAACACTTCCAAATTACTACCATCAATCCAAAAAAGTAGTAATACTATTTTCAGTATTATTCAATACTATTACAAAATACTATTCAATACTATTACTATACTCTCACAGTTTGTTTGGGAACTCTAAAGCCTCCTCTTTCTCAGTCCTTTAGGATAGATATGCTTTATTATAAAAGGAACAATAACAATATTAAAACAAAACTGTAGCATAAATAATAAACCATGCAACCTCATTTTCTTTGTGGAATAAGTGATTACAGTATTGCTGATTACCTGAGGAGGCAAAATGCTACCAGTGGCAATTGCAATAAATTAACTGGGGTTCGTTGGCATACTTTCAAGAATTTAGAATGACTCATGGAATGAGTGTTAATGGAATGAAAACCTCCATTCCATCTGCTCTGCACAGGGCAAGCCAATCTAATTGTTTTTCCCTAAGGCAACACAACAGTCAGGTATTTATGCAGCCCATTATTTCCTTTCATCCTGGAAGAAGCAGGAGCCTTGAGAGAGACAAGATCTAAGAAAGTCCTGAGATTTTTCTTTGACTTTTATGAGATTTCCTAAACCTGTGCTACGTGTTTGAAAGGCAGGATTGAACAATCAAAATGACTGCATTTCTAGGTAAGCACAGCGTCTAAGGGAAAAACTTTGTGTTAGTAAATAAATATTTATTGGGTCCCCCCTATGAACTAAGCTTTGTGCTGGACACTCTTAACCTTATAACGCAGTTAGAAAACAACTATAAAATAACAATGAAAGGTGGTAGGAGAACATAATTAAAACTAATTTGTGTCGTGTTCATCCAACCGCACGCTACTCAGAGAGTATCAACACTACCAACAAGTATCAGCACTACCTGCCTGGGAGCTTATTAGAAATACAGAATCTCAAGCCCTACCCCAGACCTTTGAAATCAGAGCTGCATTTGAATAATATCCCCATTTTTACATTAAAGTTTGAGAAGCACTGATTTAACCAACTTCCTTGCCTTATAATTGAGGAAAATAAGGCTCAGGGAGGTGAAGTGATGTGTCGGCACCAAACAGCTAGTTAGGGACCCAGCTGGGACTCCCAGGTCTTCTAGCTTTGCAGGCCGATGGAACTCAGGGTACTGCAGGATTTCAGACAAGAGGAAGTTAAGTGTATTTCATTCTCTCAAATGACCATTGATTGTTCCCATCATCTCCATTCAAAGCACACACAGAGAGCCTGAGTGAGCCCAATCACTCAGCCTCCCCCTGTCAACTCCTGCAGCCCAGGCTCCCAGCAGCCTCCTCCTCCAGCTGACACTGGAGCCTCAGCCCTCCCTGGAGGGACCTCCCCCTGCACAGGTCCCAGTTCTGACTCTCCCCCCTCTCTCCCCAGGCCCAATTAAGCAACTAGCTGCTTCATGAAACCTTTCCCAATGACCCCAAACCCCTTCCTAATTCAGATGTGTTCCTGCATTCTGCAGAGTACATCTTAAATAGTTTATTTTTTCAGCCCAACACATTTTCTAATTTTCTGCACCACACATATTGGCAAATGCTTTTATAATGATAATATGGATGCAATCTTTTTCTCTATTGCTCTTTTCAGAAATTGTATTCATGTCTTCTTTCCTAAATAGTTTGCTTTTATTTTCTTGCATTATACTATCACAATACCAGGCAGAAAAATAATTCTCAACTCTTAATGGTGGAAGGGCCCAAGCTCTTTCCTGATACAGGGACCTAAAACATACCTGAGACACGGTCATTCAGTTTTACTTGCATACTTTCTGTGTCAGGGATTTTCTACATTTTTAAGGCACTATTTTTGTTTTATTCTGATAACTTCAGCTGTTAGAAAACTTTATACTGAAATCTACTTTCCTCCAACTTCTAGCATGTGTCTTCAGTTCTGCCCTTTCAGGTACATTAGAACAGGTCAGATATATATTCCACAGGAAAGTGCTACAAGTATACCAACTAACTAGCCAAAAGTGATTTGGCAACACAAGGTAGGGCTCGCAGTTAGAAACAATGAAGATGTTTCTGTTTCAAGTCTGTTTCCTACATTTCCTGTTCCTATACTTCTTAATGAATTCATGCTACCAATACATTTGTGTTGAACACCTAATATGCACTAGTCTCTATGGAAGATGTGCATTTCTGGGAGTTTATAGGACAGAAGGAAGACCATGAGATCCCAAACATCCCTGACACAGTGCAGAATGGAAACACTTACACAGTGGAAGCTTGAGGCCATTTTATCCCACTTTGCATTTCATCCAGGTCTTCCTAAACTGTCAAGTGTAAACCCCCTCTGGTCATTGCTTTTCTCCCATACTCCTATCCTGATTTGGTTCTGTATTTCTCCCTGGGCAAATGATTTTCTCATGGCTTCCCTCCTAGATAATCCTTTTCATAAGGCCTTCTAAAATTCCAACTCCAAAGTAAATAAACTCCCCTCAACTTCAATCTTTTCCCGGAAATCTCTCTCTACCTGCATGCTAAAATTGCCATCAAGAATGCCACCTCCTCTCTCTATTAAAGTTGTTCATTTTCCCACACCATAAAGTCAGGGAGGGAGGGAGCACTTGCCATCTTGAAACTTCCCAATGACCTTCCAGATTCTTCACTTATTCATTCATTCACTCATTCACTCAATAAATAATAAGTGCCTCCTACGTTTCAGAGACACATTAGGGCCCTTCGCAGAGTATACAAACACCACTTTTGAGGTCAATACAATGTAGTCACAAGAGTAACTTGTAGAGAGTCATGTGACAGTTCCTCTCGCTATAGAGACAATTTGTTCTTGCTGGACAACTGCAACTCTAAGGCAAAATCTGCTGAGTTGAGGACACAATGTCAGCTGCATTGCTGACCTTCATTTGCCTTTCTAGGGGAATAAGACTATTACTACTGATGATGATTAAATTAACACTTTGTCATCACAGTACAATTTGGGAGGGGGGTGGGTTCTACTTTCACAAACCCAAGAGAATGAAAAATAAACAAAGGAAGCTAGTAATGCTAAAGGTTTATAGCGTTCTATCATGATTATAAGGAGATACCTCAGGGCAAATACTACTTTGAAGATGTACACCTTTCTGCTTTCTCCTTAATAATGCAAATTCCAATGGAACTGGTGTTTGCAATTTTCTCTCAACAATTTGAACTATATGAACCTGAGAACTAAGGGACAGGATAGAAATAGGGGCAATTATTTTGGTGGCTTTTTGGGGATTCACGAAGCTGCAAGGGCCAGCTGGCTGCAGAGAACCCCACTGGTTGACACCCAGGCCATGTCAATCACTCTCTGTCATCAAGGTATCACTTTGGGGAGTTTTCTAGCCTAACCTCATTAACCATTCTGCACTGAAAAGTCTTCAGTCAGCTATGCAATATGTTTACTGCATTGTTTTATGTTTGTCTTTTCACCCCCCAAGTAAATCTGTCTGCAAACTTTTTTATCTATTAAGAAAGGCATAAAATCTATAGTTGAGTTGAGACCTCTTGTACTGTTCTCATCAGAATATACAGTGTTTTAGGAACGAATTGCAAAGTCAATTAGTGGAGGACTCCATATCAAGGAAGCCCCTTTTGATTCACCTAAGGTGGGGCTACACATAAGCAAACACTTAATACACTTTTTTAATGACAATATACTAAAAGGTATTCTAGCATTTGATAGCTTTTTGTCACATATACCAATATATGATTTTAAAACAGAAAGTACAAAATAGAAGGGTTCTGATATTTTACCTAGGCTGAAAGCTGGCTTTTAAATAGCTGCAGCATGTTGGTTGGCATCATATAGGTGAATCTGAATTTCCAAGTAGGAATGTTTCACATTTCTGAATATATGAATAAATGAGTTGTTCGAAGGTATTCTGTACACACACACACACACACACACACTTGGATCGTTGGCAACTTTTCCCTGGATCGCTTGGGCTCGAGTCAAGTATGCTCACCCACTCTACCTTCACCAGTGCCATATCTTCATATACCCATAACTCTCTGGCACAGGGTGAGATCATGATTTAGCAAAGGGGCAAGTGGGAGGCAAAATGGAGTGCTATCTCCCCTAATTGCTATTTAAGTGAGACAATAAAAAGGATGAAACAGATTAGATTAGCTAAGAAGCAAGAGTGTCCCAATGAACTGGCCAAGATAATCAACTTGGAAAATTAGCTATTAAACCTCCACACATGCTCCTTTTCATAATTTTGTGTGTGTGTGCTTGTGAAACACAACCCCCCATTGAAACTCCTGGGATGAAGGTGCTCTTCATTTCTCTGAGGAAAGTCATTTGCAATTGGCCTTAATGAAGTTGGTAGTGAGATTTTTTTTTTAATGCCCTAGTTCATCATTTCCCATCTTAGTGCCAGAGCATTTTGATTGGAGAAGTATGTAAAAGATGAGAGAAGCCGACTCAAACTAGTTACTTCTCTGAATTTTTCCACCTAACTATTCTTATTTCCAAATATGTGTGCTAGAGTGTGAGTTTTGGGTTTTATTACCATTACCTTTGTGTATCATCATCACCATTTAAATATCTGATCTTTATTTACTTTCAAACTACCTTCCATAAATTTTCATGAGATTTAACAATTCCTATCTTTTAAATCTTTTCTATCTCATCATCCTGTCTCTCAATGTTAGCCTCACTTATATACAGGTCTTCATACTTAAACAGCTAATCCTTTACTACTCATGGCAGTCATTAAAAGACCACAAGATGTGATATATTCTGCAGACAATAAATATTTATGCTTAATTTTACCCAGTAATTCTAATTTTATAGTCCATGGAGCTATTATTAGAACACAAAATAGGTAGCTAAATGAGTTTATTTGAGATACTCCTTTTGTACTCCCTTTCCCTTTCTTTCTTTCTTTTTCTTTCTTTCTTTCTTTCTTTCTTTCTTTCTTTCTTTCTTAGGAGTTTCACATTTTTATTTAAATTGCAGTTAGTTAACATACAGTGTAATATTAGTTTCATGAGTGGAATTTAGTGATTCATCACTTACATATAACACCCAGTGCTCATCACAAGTGCCCTCCTTAATGCCCATCACCATTTAGCCCATCCACCTTAGCCTACCTCCCCTCCAGCAACCTTCAGTTTGTTCTCTATAGTTAAAAGTATGATTTACAGTTTGCCTCTCTCTTTTTTCCCCCATGTTCATCTGTTTTGTTTATTAAATTCCACAAATGAGTGAAATCGTATGGTGTTTGTCTTTCTCTGACTTATTTCACTTAGTTTTATACTCTGTAGCTCCAACCACATCGTTGCAAATGGCAAGATTTCATTCTTTTTGATGGCTGAGTAATATTTCATTATATATGTATGTGTATATAGATAGATAGATAGATAGATGGATATATATATATATATATATATATATATATATATATATCTCACATCTTCTTTATCCATTCATCAGTAGATGGATATTTGGGCTCTTTCCATAATTTGGCTATTGTTGATAGCACTGCTATAAACAGCCAGGGTTGTACTCCCTTTCTACTCATAGCTTTGTTAGATCAAAATTTCTACCTAAGGCAACACAGGTACTAGAGCATATTATTTAGATTAAAAAAATTTTTAATAAGAAGAGGAGTAATGAATTTGGATGATTCACAATGAAGAAATGTGACAGCTGCTGTCCTGAAGATTAGTTATTCAGATAAGAATTCTTTTTTTTTTTTTAAGTTCGTTTTGAGAGAGACAGAGAATGAGCACAGGCAGGGAAGGCTCAGAGAGAGAAGGAGAGAGAGAATCCCACGAAGGCTCCACAATGTCAGCGTGGAGCCTGATGCAGGACTTGATCTCACAAACCGTGAGATCAAGAGTCAGACACTTAATGAACTGAGCTACTCAGGCGCCCCAAGATTAGAATGCTTTAATCGAAGATTATGATGGTTAATTTCATGTGCCAACTCGACTGGACTAATGGATGCCTAAACAGCAGGTAAGCCATTGTTTCTGGGTGTGTCTGTGAGGATGTCTGAGAGATATTAACATTTGAACCATTTGAATGAGTAAAGATTGCACTCATCATTGGAGGCAGTCACCACCCAATCTGTTGAGAGCCTGAATAGGACAAAAAGGCAGAGGAAGGGTGAGTTCGCTCTCTGCCCTCCCATATCAGTTCTCCTGGTTTTCAGGAATTTGAACCAGGACTTATACCATCACCCCACCCTAGTTCTCAGGCCTTCAGACTCAGACTGAGACTTACCACTGTTGGCACCCCTTCGGGTATGACACTATCAGCTTTCCTGGCGTCCAGTGTGTGGACAGCAGATGGCAGATGGTGGGACTTCTCAGCCTCCATAATCATGTGAGCTGGTCCCTCATAATAAATCTCTTTCTACATACCTATATATATCCTATTGGTTCTGTCTCTGAAAAACACCTGATTAATACAAATATTAAAAACACATCCTTTCCTAATGGAGTATTAATTTTGCCTACTCATCTTTTTCCTGGTTTATCTTCATGGAGCTATTTTTTCCCCCATCAAATATTTGCATCTACCTCCAAAGAAAATAGTTTCTATAGCCTTTTCCTTGTATAAGCTGCATTCTGAAGTTAGAGCAAGATTGAAGAGTCTCAGAACTCTCAGACCAGAATTTTAGAGATCGCTCACGTAATATGGAGCAGCCTAACAGTATGGGTTCCACAGGCCTTGGGTTGCAAACTTATGTCTGGTACTGAGAAAACCAGTTTTCAAACTAAGTAGTGCTCTGCATGTTCAGTCTTATTCATTCTTTATCATTTCTGAGAAGAAAAAAAAAGACCAAATGAAGAGGGAAACTACATCAAAATGAGTACATGATACTTCAGGCCAAGTGTCTGGCATTAGTATTAATTTTAGCTAAATAGAAAATGCCTAATGGCATGCAATTAGATTAAAATACATTTTTTCTAGAAAGACAAAGAGGTCATACCTTTTGAGGTAGAGATAAATAGGGACCCTTGGTAGATACAAAATTGTGCATTAATATTAATTTCTTTATACATTTTGAATTTCTTTATCAGGGCTAGAATGGTATGTGTCCCCAGTTACAAGTGTATTAAAACATTTACAATGACAAGTATCTTTGCTAAACTGTCACACCACCAGATGCATTTCTGCTCAATAAGACAAACAGCTATTAGCAAATTAGAACTATTGGTATATATTCTAGATACATTCAAATTGTTCTGTTGCCTTTGTTAAGTTTCCCCAAACATTTTCTGAGTACCCACTATTCCTCAGGGTACTGTAATTATTCTGGGGATACAATATAAGGGATGAATTAGACATAGCCCCTGCCCCAAAAGAGCTCACAGGCACGAAGTTTGATGACAGACAAGGAAAGATTACATGTAAACTGGGAAATGAAGTGTGTATGTTGTAAAAGATAAAGTAGAATATATTTTCAGACAACTTGATCTATTTTGGTCCTCTGAATTGTAGCTAATTTTTCATTATTTGTTAAATCTTATAGTTGCCTTAAAGTCAAAGGAAAAATGATAAATGATAAACATATATAGAATCCCAACTATATTCCAGGTATTTTACATTTAAAAATAATGCATCCTTACAATGTGGTTGAGGACTTTGATTGTACATTGTTCTTTTTTTAATAGTGCATTGTTACAGGAAGTCCCTTGCCTTCCAAAAAGCCACACTCTTTCTCCCTAAGGAGAAGGGCCACTCCTAGCCTGAGTCCACATAGGGGAGGGTGATATATAAATATATATATATATATATATATATATACACACACATACACATATATATTGCTTTTGTGTAAATTATGTAGTCCAAAAAATTTTTTTGAGAGAGAGAGGGAGAAAGAGAGCAAGCATAAGGGGGAGGGATGGAGAGAAAAAGACAGAGAATCTTAAGTAGGCTCCATGCTCAGTGCTGAGCCCAATGGGGCCTTCATCTCACAAACTGTGAGATCATGACCTGAGTTGAATGCAAGAGTTAGACGCTTAACCAACTGAGACACCCAAGCTCCCCTTTTTGTTGTTTATTTATTTATTTATTTATTTATTTATTTATTTATTTAAAGATGGTCCAAATTTTTTTTAATCTTTGCCTTAATACTTGTTATTTTTGTTTTATTTTGAATGGTCTGCCTTCATGGCCCTCCATTTTGTCTCCCCAATTTAAGATGCATGAAGGCTTTTGTTCTCCCTGGGAGTGGGGCGGAGGCATGGAGGAAGCCAGGGCTCACCTATACGCTGACTTGAGACCAGTTCAGTGAAGTGCACACCCTAACGAAATAATAATAATAATAATAATAATAATAACACATCCTTGTCCCAAAGAATCATAGATCTGAAGAGTTGAAAGAAAACTTATATTTTAAAAAAGACTTAAATTAAAACTAGTGTAATAGAGGAAGAAAAGTTAAAGATAAGTTTGAGAACCATTAATCTAGGTCACATGTTAAATAAATAGGCTTTTATGGTTTCTTCTGGGTACCTATAGTGGATTAAAGATGGCTGCACATTGAGACATAGACCCATTCTCTTTGAATCTGGGTGGTCCCTGTCACAATTTTGGCCAATAGAATACAGCAGAAATAATGCTATGCTACTTTTCCAGGCCCAGACTGTAAGAAACTGGCAGCTTCCACTTCATGTCTCTTAGACCACTCATCCTTGCAATACAGCCACTATCCTGTGAGGAAGGCTAAGCAACCCCATGTGGAGAGGAACCAAGGACCCTGACCAATAGCCCCAGTCAAGTTCCCAGCTGACAGCCAATACCAAATTGCCAGCCATGTAAGTGACCACATTGAAGTGAATCCCCCAGCCCCAATCTAGCTTCCTCTGCTGACACCATCTGGAGCAAATGCAAGCTGCCCAGAGGAGCCCTTCCTGAATTCCTGACCTACAAAACTGTGAGTAAAATACAGCTGCTTGGGGGGGGGGGGTGTCAATTGTTACACAGTAACAGAGCATCAGACTAGAACCTAACATGATTAATACCATCACCTCTGTGTGTAAAGCCGTAAAAAGTACAGGCTCTGGAGTCAAACTGCCTGAGATCCAGCTGCATGACCTCAGACCATTTTGTCTGTGCCTCAGATCCTTCTTCTATAATATTAGGTTAATTATAACCTAAGTCATAGGATTTTTTGAAAGACTTAGATGACACAATTCACATAAAGCACTTAAAAACTGCCTATTGCATAACTAATAGTATTGAGAATTCACGATTATTATTGTGAGAAAATGCTGAATTAGAAACTACTGACTTTTAACTGGACTTTGAGAACACAAATCTGTTCACAGTTTGGAAGCCTGACTATATATTGGAATCTTCAGCTCTGCTCAGCTTCCCATAAAAAATCATGAGCATTTCAATGACTGTCTCCCTCAGGGTTAATTTGGTGTTATCCCAAGCTCTTATATTTCATGTACTGTGAAAATATTGTTTCAAGAAATGGTCTGCTCATCAGAACCGTGTATCTCAATTGTGTTAAGTATATAATGACTTGCCATGTTAGCAAGATAAATCCAGGGTTAATTTAATGTGAGTATCTGAGATTTATTTTATTTTTTCTGGCTCTGTGAATTGAAACATTTCTTCCACTTAATTTTTTTTCTGTGTTTAGTTAGAAGCATTATTCTAACAAGCAGATCCACAGGTCAAATTTGCAAATACCAGTTTCCAAATGTTGAATTGTTTAAATTGGGTAAGCGCTCCATCCCCACGAGCATTTTAAAAATTATTTATATTGCAGTTACATGTTACTGAATTCTGTGGCTACAAATAGATAACTTAGGGTTTGTCTTAGGGTTTAAAATTAATTTCAAACAATTCTGCTAGCCATATCCTATAAGATTACTTGTGGGGAGAAAACCAAAGGAAAGCTAACAACAGCAACAAAAACAAAACACACAGACACACAAAACACACCAAAAAACACAAGTTTGCAAATTAAGGTCTAATTAATAAGTCTCATTAAATTAATGTTGTTCATCCAAAAACAATTAATTTCCCTGTGAAACATGTGTACGTGTAGAAATATATCCTAAGGTGATTGTTGTCAGGAACTCAGAATAGTATCCCATGTCAATTTGTAATAATTTCTTTACAGATCATGAATGGCGTTACTTGAAATATCTTAATTTGTGCATCAGGTTCTTCTAAATGGGAAAATTCCCTGAATACTTGTGCAAAATGAAGGCAAAGAACACTATAAATTGAAACGCAGTAAAAGGAGTTTATTTCCAAGCCACAGCTTGGAATCATCTCTGTTTTGAATGTTGCTGGCAAAGAATGCATTCTTGATTAGGCTTTGTTGATAGGCAAAATGTAGAGCTCATTTCCAGTTCCCTAAGTCTCTGAGACTCTAGAAATCCAATTCTTAGCTACATAAAATAGCTCAGCACAATTCCCCCCTCCCCCCACCCCCAAAAAGCCATACTCAACAAGGATGGAACTGACAGGATGTAAGAGAATTAACAATTTCTAGAGTGATCTGAAAAAAACAAAACAAAACAATAAAGTATATATATATATATATACACACACAAACTTTTTTAATAAATAGATGTTTAAAAAAACATCATGGACGAGCGCAAAATTAAGAAGTCTTAATAAGGAGTCAGCCAATGCCAATGACAAAGGAGAAAGAGGAAAAAGATGGAAGGAATGTGGAGGACAGAGAGGCCAATGTTTGGAGGGGAGCTGGGAAATATTCATGATGAAATCACACAATGTGTTATCAGAAGTCCTAAAATCTCAGAAGTGCTACTGCTAAAATCTGCAGATATCTTATAAAAGTAAGAATGAGAATGACTGGAATTAGTCCCTTATTCCACCTCTGACCAATTGTATGATTGTAGAAGTATCATTAAATATTCTGCATTTGTTTCCCCAGCCATATAATAACAGCAATTACCACATGCCCTCAACTTGTCCTCTTGAAATCCATGAACTAAAATTCCTTGAAAGTCATTGTAACTTAAATGATACAGCTTCATGGTTACCATATTTGTCATCCCCATTTCCAAAGCCCATCCAAGGAGTGAACTTTCATGAGCACCAAGGCCATGCCCTTTTTTCAACCGCTGATTCCTCAGCATTTTGTTATTTCTGCTTCTTACATAGCAAGCAGTCTCAAAACCCCCCACAGAACTACAGAGAATGTTATTAGTTTCCTTATTGTTATTGTTATCATTGACCCTCACCAACAGGTCTCGTTCTTAGCAGCCCCCTCCTCTATGGCTCCACATCTCACAGGGCTACATTTCTGTCATCAGATTTCCTCCAGATACACAGTCCCCCGGCAGACATTAAGTCTAATGAAAACATTACCAAAAGGTATTAAAAGGTGAGCCTGCACGTTTTACATTTCCTCTAGAGTCTTACTCTTGGTGATTTACATAACTGCTTCAGAATATTCAAAATGCATTTAAAAATGTCACCATTTGCAGAGATTATTTGTATATTGCTCTTAATTAACTTCAACTTCAAAATCTAGTTGGTCAGGATCAGGGGGTTTTGTGCATCCTGTCTCCTGTCTCACTCAGCACTGGTTTAATTACGTTCCCAGCTTGCTTTCACCTAGATCAAAAGCGGGAGAGGGGGCTTGAGAAGGATTATCATAATAAATAAAATACATTTGCTCGTTCTTTGGTTCCTCATTCTGTGTGCTTTTTCGGTTGGTACTGTAGAAATAATGAATGCGCAACATGCCTATTCTACATATGATAATGCATCTAGGGTCCTGCGAACACTTAAATATTAAAACAACACTGTGTTATTTAAAAACTGAACCTAGTTTCTAGCTCAACATTTTGTCTCAAGAGAATGCAGAATAACTCATACTATGTCTTTAATGGTCTATACTCTTTCAGAAACCATGATATCAAGAGAAAATGCCATCCTAACCATTTACTCATAAAATTAGAGTCAGACTAATTTTAAAATTGAAAAAATCATGAGATCGAATCATCTATAATCAGAATAAGCAAAGAAATGTGAGAGTTGGCAGATTAATGAGGAAAAAAACAAAACTCGCTAGAGGAAACCTCGGGTATATCATTCAATCTTTTGAAGCTCATTTGAAAATTTTTCAAATAGTGCAGAAGTATACAGCAAAAAAAGTTAAAGTGTATCTTCCTTCTTCACAACCCTTCAACTAAACCCCACTCCCCTTTCATGGTAGCCACTACTCAGAACTTAGTATGCAAATGTTTTCAAAACAATTTAATGCCATACACACACTAAAATGTATCTATAATGTTCATAAAATATAATCATATAAATAATACCTGCCAGAATGTACACATTTGTGCATTTATTTAATGATTTTCGTTTTGATGATCATTCAGGTTGCTGAATACCCTAACACATGCATCTTTGGACATATGTTTAAATATTTTTGGAATACATATTTCTAGGAGTGTAATTACCAATTCAAAGGATACATTTTAATTTTGGCACCTACAGCCAAATTTGTCTTCCAAAAAATGACTAAGGCAATTAAACTCTTACTAACCAAACATGGAAGTGAGCATTTTCTTACACTTATTCACACTGGACACAGTGTCACCTTTCCTGTTTTCCAGTACAATTATGAAGTTATTCATTATTCTATAATTTCAGTGGAATCTTGGAAAAGAGCAGAGATAGAGTAAATGCTTGGTTTTCTACCTTTTACTAAAGGTACCACTAAGTGAAACATCTAAAACCAGGAACAAAATATATAAATCTTTTTTCTGAGCAAAATTCGGTTAAACACATGCACGATTATCTCTAAAATATCCATAGGGGAGTGGAATGACAATCTAAAATTCTTAAAAAATACAAAAGAACTGGGGTACCTGTGTGGCTAAGTTGGTTGAGTATTGGACTCGATTTCGGCTCAGGTCATGATCCTAGGGTCGTGGAATTGAGCCCTGCTTTGGACTCCGTGCTGAGTGTGGAGCAATTCTCTCTGTCTCTCTATCTCTCTCCCTCTGCCCCACCCTTCGCCCCCACCTGTGCGTGCTCTCTCTCTAAAAAACAAAACAACAACAAAAAACAAAACAAAAAAACCCAAAAAACTCAGAGTCCTTTATATTACAAAAAAAAAAGGGCCATTAGGTTGCAAATGCGAGAAAGCCACAGTTGCTTCTAAAATTTTACGTCGTTCAAACCATAAGCTCTAGAGAAACTGAGAAATTTTTAATATTGGAGAAACTTTGGTATTTAAGAGCACCACCCAATAAACCTTCCATGAGAGGCTGTGGAAATAAAATATATCATAATAATTACATTTTTATGATGTCTAGGTTACAAATAAAAATCCAAACAACTTTATTATTATAATAGTTCCACACAATCATGCATTATGGTACTACGAACAATTTGTCCAGCCTTTGTCTGAGTGGAGACAACATAATAAGAAAGATACATAACCAATTTCTATAGAAGATAGATAGATATAGATATAGATATAAAGCAAAAAATTAAAACAAGTGTCATTTGCACACTTTGCTCAGTATAACAGAATGGAGAGATTGAAAGCGTATCAACTATACTGTTTAAACATGAATACATTATAAAATAGCATGTTATAAATAAGTGAGAATTATGGAACAAATGGTCTTGGTAATTAAATTGAAATTCCATTAAAATATGAATTTTCACTTTATGCTATTTAAGAAAATAAATCTCAGATAGATTAGAGAGATATAGAAAAATAATTTTTTGAGAAATTAGCAGGTAGAGAACAGAATGACTGTCAGATCAATGGAGAATGTGAACTTTCCTATCCTTGAAATGTAGAAGTCACAAAGATAAGACTGACATTCAAATATGAAAAAAATTGCTTTGTTTTGTTTAATGGAAAATAAAACTAATATAAGTGACAGTAACATTGCTATTTTTAAGAAAAACACGAAGGCCAAGGCTATGTAAACAGACAATTCATAGAAAGAGTAAATACACACAAAGGAGCAAAGCTCATTCTTCCTTGTATTCATAACAAACTTGAGGCACTGACACTGCTTAGATTGGCATATGTTTAAAATGTGGCTAAAACTGTTGTACAACCTTTTTGAAAAGCAAAGTGACCCTACAAATAAAGAGCCAGTAAATTGTACATACACTTTAGTAATAAATGCTTTAGAAATTTATCCTACGAAATAAAATAAAACTACTATTTACTGTGCTTGGTCCCTTACACATAATCTTATTAATTCAAAAAAGAAAAAAAACCGTAAGGACAAATATATTCATTGTAGCGCTTTCTGCAAAAGGACAAACATTCTAAATGACAACCACAGGAGAAAACATTAAGAAAAATATGGTCCTCTGACATAGAATGCATCCATTTGAAAACAACAGCAAAACCATTTTGAAGCCTAAACAGATGTGATTAGTGATAAAGTAAAAGCTGTTTATTTTTTAAAAAAAAATTTTTTTAATGTTTATTTATTTTTGAGAGAGAGTGTGAGTTGGGGAGGGATAGAATAAAAGCTGTTTATTTAAAAAAATTTTTTTAATGTTTATTTATTTTTGAGAGAGAGTGTGAGTTGGGGAGGGGCAGAGAGAGAGGGAGTCACAGAATCTGAAGCAGGCTCCAGGCTCTGAGCTGTCAGCACAGAGCCCGACGTGGGGCTCGAACCCACCAACCATGAGATCATGACCTGAGCCTAAGTCAGTGGCTTAACGGACTGAGCCACCCAGGAGCCCCTAAAAGCTGTGTATTTGAAGGAGTTCCAGCTTTCTTTCCTCTCTCTGCCTCATAACTCATACATATCCTCCTATCTTTGTGCCTTGTACAAATGTCTCCTTGGACAAATTCTCCCTAGAATCCGAGTTGAGGTCATGAGGGTGGGGGGAGCAGTGGTGCAGGAAGAGAATCATCCTCCTAGGAGTCTACACCCTTTGCTGCAGGAGAGTCGCTGTAGGAGAATTTGCTGTAGGGGTCGCTGTTGGAGAATTCCAGCTGCAAGGAGGTGACAGACTATTGAGAGACCAAGGAAGTAATGGCAAGATGAGAGAAAGCAAGTTCTACTCAGTGTGCAAGAGTGAGAAGCTCCCTGGAGTTTCTAGGTGTTGAAAACAGGAAGAAACACCAGACTTCAGCAAGACTTCTAGGACATGTGCTCTGTTTAATGTAAACCAAGTTTGAAATTCCTTTCTGGGCTCCTGTTTTAAAAAGAGACCTAGTGGGGTGCCTAGGTGGCTCAGTCAGTTAAGCATCTGCTTGGTTTCAGCTGAGGTCATGATCTCTTGGTTGGTGAGTTCAAGCCCTACATGAGGCTCTGTGCTGACAGTGTGTAGCCTGCTTGGGATTCTCTCTCTTCTTCTCTCAGCCCCACCCCTGCTCATGCTTTCTCTCTCAAAATAAATAAATAAACTTGAAAAAAATTTTTTTAAAGAGTCCTAGATTAGGCTATGTGAGTTTATGGTTGGTTATTCATTGATACAGAAAATGTTTATGGTATAACTGCCCATCATTTACTGGAAGGGATAGGAAATGACCAGTGGGAGCTGCTTGGGAAGAGTGTTCAAATGATTTGCTTTTTTTCTTATCCAATTGCTTTTCAGTCTGGAGGGGCTAGTGACAAGCAGTGACAAGCAGGCAGCAGTCAACAATGGGAACACAAAAACAAGCAAAGAGGCTTTCAAACAATGAGCACCCACTGAGGCCTTCCTTTTACAAGGCTCAATCTATTCTTCTTTTTTGTTTTATTATTTTTTTTAATGTTTATTTTTGAGAGAGAGAGAGAACGTGAGCAGGGAGGGGCAGAGAGAGAGGGAGACACAGAATCTGAAGCAGGCTCCACTGCCGGCACAGAGCTCGATGCGGGGCTCAAACCCATGAACTATGAGATCATGGCCTGAGCAGAAGTTGGACACTCAGCTGACTGAGCCACCCAGGCGCCCCTCAATCTACTCTTCTGATGTGGAGGCAGACTATTAATGATGAAGCAGGAAAATACTACATTTTAATTGTAAAAATGCCCAAAAGGGGAGGAGAAATGATGCACATGGCCAAAGACAGTAATTAATAGTTTGATTAGAGCTTGTGATTTGGGGGGGGCTCCTGGTTGACTCTGTCAGAAGAGCATGCAACTCTTGATCTCAGGGTGGTGAGTTTGAGCCCCACATTGGGTGTAGAGATTACTAAAAATAAATAAATAAGCTTTAGAGTGAGTGATTTCACACTTCTTAAATTTTTCATAAATATAAAGATCATTTTAAAACTATATTTAAAATGCTTTTCATGGTAGAAATAAATAAAAGTGCTCTGAATGACCACACATTTCAGTGAATGGATGCTAAATGCCTTTCATCATGTTTCAATAAAATGCAGTAGAAAAGTGGCATTGGGCAAGACATTTCCTTCAGCAAAAGAAGATAATATATAAAAGTTCATCTTTCTGCATGATGGTTTTTCCACAGAGACACAGAACCTTAAGATAAACATTTTTTGCCTCCTATGAAACCAGTTGTTCCTATAATACTGTATTTCAAATTACCTGAGCCATCTGACAGGGAACAGATGAAGCGCACTGATCTGTCTAATCCATCAACAAATTTTCATTGACCATCTCAGATATATAGGCCTTCAGCTAAGCTCTGTGATAATTCTTCCACTAGTTAAAGTCATTGTAGATAAAAGGGTTTTTAAATTTTAAGATACTATACTATTAGAGCTGATTGCAATTCAGTTGCAAATAACATTTGCATAGCAGGGGTAGGAGTACAACTCTCTACAGGGAGGCCACCAGTATCCTTTGTCATGTGAAATGAGTCTGTGCTAGTAGGGTCGTGATCATAGTCGTAATTTAATACATTTTTGATCATCTTAAACCTCTTTACCATCAACTTCTAAAATATAAATGATACTTTTTTATTATATAATTAGAAAACATCCACTCATTAATTATTTGTGAATTACCTTGCCATTTTAAGTGGTGAAATAATCAGTGGAGGTCATTAAATGATGTCATAACTGTGCTGGAGGCTTTACCATACTGCAGAGTGCTACAACTTCTACATCAAATCTTATCTGAACAGTAGCGCAGTGTACAATTACCTGTTAATGCTCTCAACAGGTGGTTTCTGGGATCTTTTGCTCAACTAAACTTGTCAAAAACAGACAGCAAAACACTCCAAGAAAATTTAAAAGCATTTATCTTAATGAGTAAAAACAGTATCTATTGTATTCATATATATAGTATATATATTCATAATTATATATTCATAATTTTTTCATAGTTTTCCATTTAGCATCTTAGGCCAAATAAAATAATGTATGTTATTTTGTATATTATTGCAAAGCATGGTATAATTTTTTCATTGTAGCCTATGCTTAAGTAAATAATTAAGATCCTTTAACATTAATTAAAAATCAGTACATAAGAATCAGATATAGCTAATAAGTGTTACAGAGACAAAACACTTCGTAGGCCAGAAATAGGAAGAATTAAACCCTGACTTTAAGCTAATCAATGATGTAATATCCTTAAAGAAAGAACTTGTTGGTCAGAGGAAGATCAGTTAGGATGAAACAGAAAAACGAATACTTGGGGTACCTGGCTGGCTCAGTCGGTACAGCATGTGACTCTTGATCCCGGGGTCATGAGTTCAAGCCCCATATTGGGCATGGAGCCTATTTTAAAGAAAAAAAAAGAAAAGAAAAGAAAAGAAGAGAAAAGAAAAAAGAAAAATGAATACTTATCCTCACATTTGTCCAAGGAAAATGATGGTCTTAAGGATTTGACTCGTCCTAGGTGAGGAATTTTCTTATTATGGTCATAGCTTCATCACTCATAGGCTAACACCCAATGCCCTAAACATACAGAGTTTATAATTCATTCCTTTGACCTGATTCCAAGCTTATCAGGTCATCTTCTAACTCTACACCTTTTGAGGTAGTTCTGCAGGGAGAGTGCTCCCTTCCCTTATATTTTTCTTCCTGCAAATTAATAAAATACTGCATCTATACAACTGTCAGAAGTTTGGTTAATATGACTATGATTGAAAAGACTGAACCACTCTTACTGTATTAAGTCCTATAAGTAAATCAACGCTTACACACACGCACACAAATTTGGTTTTTTGTAGGAGACTGATTTACATTTTTTCAAAAGGTCTACTATGCTAGATAGAGGTCTTTAGCAACTTTTTAAGAACCCGGTTTGCCCCTGTCAAGACAGGTTCCAAGTAAACCTCATTTTCTTTACCTGTTTTATACGTAATTATTTGTTTAGTCGAAGTGTTTAGTTTTGTTGGTGTTCTATAACCCTTAATGGAAATTTTAAAAACAGAAAAATTATCTTTGTTTCGTAGAAGATTTGGAAGAGCACAACACCACTTCTTCAGGATAGAGACAGCAAAGTGTCAGAAAGGAACAAACAGTGTGGAAAAATGCAAAAGAGAATTTTCAGAGTCTCTTTTTTTTATAACGTTTAGTCATTTTTTTGGGGAGACAGAGTACAGGGGAGGGCCAGAGAGAGAGGGACACAGAAAATCTGAAGCAGGCTCCAGGCTCTGAGCGTGTCAGACAGCTGGGGTCCAAACCCATGAACAACAAGCTCATGACCTAAACTGGTATTGGTTGCTTAATGGACTGAGCCACCCAGGTGTCCCCAGAGTCTCTTGAGGCAGATCTCTTTAGAACGACTTGGTGAGGAGCACCTGAGTGGCTCAGTCAGTTAAGCACCCGACTCTTGGTTTCAGCTCAGGTCATGATCTGACCTGATTGAGCCCTATCTCTGGTGGGGCTCCATGCTCGCAGTGCAGAGGCTGCTTAGGATTCTCTGTCTCCTTCTCTCTCTGCCCCTGTCCCACCCCGCTCAAAATAAATAAACTTTAAAAAAATGACTCGAGAATTTTAGACGCAACCATATGAGCACAAACATGTATTTCAAAACGCAATAATAATAATTTTACAAAACTCACTTCTAGACTTCTATTATTGTAAGTAATTAAGAACCAACTATAGTCTTGATAGCAATGATATTCGAAATGGGTCTCAACAAAAGCCAGAATTAGACCAGATATTTAAGTCCAGGACACACCAAACTATTAGATACTGGCCCACATGACCCAAGGTGATAAGATACAGCAGGACTGCATAATTTAGAAAACATGCAGAGATCAGCTATTGTATGATATAAGAAATCACAATTGTGGGGAAATAGGTTCTACTTACATAAATGGGTTAGAAAAAAAGCTTAGGACGGAAAGCCACCACCACGGGGTGAAAATGCTGAGGTTAGCTAGCAAGATAACGAGTAACTTGTTATATCACCTGCAGGAAATTACTTTCCATCTGACGCCAATGTACCTTGATCACAAACACCACTTGCCCCCCCCAGACCATTTGTTTCTTACACCCACAAGTTAATGATTACTGTCTGATTGTTTTCTCCACGTTCACGTGTATAAGATCTTGTTTTCTTCACGTTCATCACGTGGGTAATAACTTGTGAGCTCAGTAAATACAGAGACAAAACCCCTGTTTGGGGCCCTTGTCTCCTCCTGGATGTTAGCCTCCCTCATATTCAATTCTGTGTCCACTCTCTTGCTGGACAAGAGAGAACTCCAGACTCATAGTCTGTGACACACAATGTTTAACAAATCAAGTTTTTAGGAAATACTTCTGGCCTAAATAATTTTTGGAAAACTCTAAAATGGGAGTGGGGAATGGGGGGGCCTGGCCTTGAAGGAGGGAGGAAGACACAGGGAAATTTGATTCTGGGGAGAATGGTGAAAGGGCATCCATCCAATTCTGTTTACAGTTATTCCTTACGTGATGAAAATCTATAGCAGAACAACGTTGTAAAGGAGAACATTAAGAATGACAAAACAGGAGTATCAGGATGGTTCAGTCAGTTAAGCGCCCAACTCTTGATTTTGGCTCAGGCCATGATCTCACAGTCCTGAGATCAAGCTCCGTGTCAGGCTCTGTGCTGACAGTGTGGAACCTGCATGGGATTCTCTCTCTGGCTCTCCCCCACTCCCTGTCTCTCAAAATAAAGAAATAAGCATTAAAAAAAGCAATGACAAAACAGATTGATTCAGTATTGTGAGCCACTAAGAAAGAAAGTCAAAAAAAGTGACAGTTAAGGGTAGAAAGAATAAAAATAATAAAGGCTTTGAGTAGTTTAAACTTAGAAATATTTGAAATATCAAGAATAGGAAACAAGAAAATCAGAATTGTAAAAAGGTAAGAATAAGACTCGATTTGTGTATTAAAAAGTAACAGATTTCCAAACATAAGACAAAAAAGACTGAAAGGTGAAAATAAAAGTGAAGATAGATATAAAGCAGATTTTTCAAAGATAAAATCATGATGCTTTAAGAATTACAAATAAAACAGAAAAAATAAAAATGGATTGAATATACCTAAATATAAAGTATTCTAAAAACCAGGTTTTTTCAAGTAATTTAAGGCCAATGTTTAAAACTTTTTTGTAATAGAGTTATCCCAACATGTATCAGAGTACAGAGAACAGAAAGGTTAAAGCTCATACCCTCCCCTCTCCCCACCCCCACACCACTCCCTACAAACAGCAACCTATAGGTGATGGTATTTCCTCCCTACTCCCCAGTGTCCCCTTCCTCCCTCCCTTCCCTCCCCCCTTACCTCTCTGCCAGCTTCCCCCACCCTGGATTCCTTTGTGAAATGCTCTGTCCCACACTCTTTCGTCCAGGGTGGTGTGCTCATGAAAAGATAGTTATGCCCAATTCCTTAACCATTCACTCACTGTTGAGTATTACAATATTCTCATTCTGGATCTCAGGACTGCTGTTCCTCATAAAACTCCATTCTCATTTTCCCGTTAAGACCTTCCTTCCACCAGACACCTTCTTCTGCCCCTCTGTGTTCCTTCTTCCTTGGGGTTGGCTAGATGAGGCTCTGGAAAACTGGTGTGGGAGAAGCTGGGCTCCGCCCTCTCATGGCCAGTTCTTCTTCCAGATGCTTACTCGCTGTGCTGGGCAAGGAGAAAAGAGGAAGTGAACTTCTTTCCTCTTTGGGTTGGTTGTTCCTGTTCTCAGGAACCTCACAGGTTGCTGAACCTCACAGGATCACCGTTCTACCTCTGTGGCTGGATTCAAATGCCAGCTGTCTTGTGAGGCATGCTCATAGATCTTTGGAGACCTCTGCACAGTGCCATGATGTGGGAGATCTGTCTGAAGTCTGCCTTCACCATCCTGTGCTCAGGCTCTGCCTCAGCAGCCCACCAATGCCCTTTTGCCTGGAGAGTTTCCTTGCTCTGCTAACAGTCCTCGTGAGTGGTTAGGAACCAGCAAGACCACTTAAGTCCAGGCACCCTCTGTAATGTCCATTTGACCCAAGGGACACTCTCAGATCCTTGTTGTACCGCATGGTAGAAATGCAGATCACCCTCCACCCCAAACCCAACCCTTGATTCTTCTTCTCACTGTTGTGTCTTCCAACAGAACAGATCACCACTCCCCAACTCAGTGAGGCAGGGAACCATTCCAGAACTGCCAGTTCTATTGGAGTGGAGGACCCATGACCCATGAGCATCATTACTGAGGACAGAGGAGGAAAGGAGAAAGAAGTGTTGTTACTCCTTAGCTATGGGTATCCCCTCCCCTACCCAGTCCTCCTGAGAGGGGCTCAGCTGTGCTATTTCTGTTTGTTTTCTTCTTCATGATTTTATACATGCTCAAAGTCTTTTAAAATGAGCTGTCATAACTAGATGTTTTAAATTAAATCTACCTGTCCTTCAAAACTAATTGAAACATAATGTCTTTCATAAAGCTTCCTCATGTAATCAAATGGAAACATGTCTTTCCAACTTCTTTTTGTTCTTTTTTTTCATTCTTAAGACAATTACCACAGACTACCTTATCTTGTGGTTATTTTTTACATATTTTATATCACTTATTATATACGAAGCATTTTGCAGATATATTGATGCATCCCCTACAGTGTATCCCCTAGCACAGTGACATGCACAAAAATATCCCTCAATAAATACTTATTAATAATTAAGCATATTTGCAATTTCTAGAAAGTACTAAATAATTGTCAAGTTTTATTATATCACCAAATCTGTGATATTTGTTGCCAACAGCATGTAAGTACAGTCAGTCTCTAGCTGAACTTTATCACAAGCCAAATTTAGATGTATAAACCCTACTTGAATAGAACAGGATTTCTATTTATAATTCAAAAGAAAATTTGTGTCTTATTAAAATAATTGAAAACACAAGAGAGAAAAACATTTTTTTAAAAAGTGAAATCTAAGCCAACACACGAAGGGCTTCTTATAAGCAAATCAAATAATTATTTGTAGAATTGTTTGTTGTATGTTTTCCCAATAAATTGTAAACAGAGATCATTTGCAACTATCAAACCAGCAACTAGCCCAGCGGTCTGTACATTGAGGCTGTTCACTAAAATTTGTGAATGAATGAAAGGAAACAACATTAAAACCAGAATTCTATTGGTTACAAAGATAATAGAGACATATTTTGTTTTCTAATAGAGATATATTTGAAAGGGAAAATCTTTGTAGGTCAAAACTACAGAAAAATAACAGAAAGCTTATGTTCTGGTGCCGAGAAGTCAAACCTCTTCCTTGTGATCCAACAGCAGACCTCTTGACATTATCCCAATTTTCATTTCCTATTATTTGAATTCAGAGGTTGAATCCAAGTCTTTTTAAACACTACGGTTTGGAGATATGCAAGGCTCTCAGAGCAAAAAGAGGTTACCCCATCAGTTTTCTTACTAGTTTTTTCTTTCAAAATAGCTCCATGATTCTACTTATCTGGGTTGTATTGTCAATTGAGTAGCATAGGAAATGAACTTGGGGCTTGGGATAGCAGCATCAGTGGAGAGGCCCCAGCAACCCTTGTATCCCTTCAGGCCACAAAAGCAAAGTGCCTCCATCCTTCCAAGTTCAATTTACAACTATTAGTCAACAGAGGGGAAAGCAGCCTATTCTTTGCATAGGCTTACAGACCAGCGCTCAGAGTCATCTTACGTCAGTTCTGTAAAGTGGCCAGCCTTTTCGAGCAAGGATAGTAAGTGCAATTCCTCATAATATTCAAAGTAAAACTTTGAGTCAATTGTCACTGATACAATAAAGGAAGCACACAAAGTTAGACTTAGTCCAGTGTTTATTGGCTAGGCAACAAGGCCAGAAAGGGTATAAAAATGCACAAACATCACAAAATCACCAACCAAGTGACATACAGTTCCAGGATATGCCAAAATTTAGAGTTACAGTTAGCACACCCCTAGGGCTAGTCTAAACAACTATGTACCATATTTGGATTCCTTGCTGGAATATTTTCCCCTTTCCCAGAATATCAGGGCGTAATACAAACTATTTAGTTGGGGCCAGGCATGGTCCCACCAGGTTAAGTTTGGGGAAAAGTATATGCAAAGCTTGCTCGTTAATAGCTTGCCTAGGCTGAGAAAATAGAAAACGTCATTTTCCAGTGGTGTGTATTCAGCCACCCTCACCACCAATAAAATCATATCTTTTCTTTTTTCCAAGACCTAAAGGGATTGGAAGGAGTCAAGCAATATCCAAATAATTAGCACCATTTAAAGGTGCTGGAAGCTTCAGCACAGCGGAAGGCAGCTTGTGAGTCAGACAGAAACATTGGGACACTCTTAGAAGCCAATTCGAGAGCTGCCAGCTATGCCTTTCCCTCTACAAATGCTGTCACACTTCGCTCCCACATCACTAAAATTCATCTCCAAGGTCACAAGAACTCAAAGAAAAACTAGGTCAACGCTTTTTGTGCTTTAGGGAATCTAGTTTATCGCCTGCAAAGAAAAAGAGCTTCTCTCTGGAATACAACCTGACAAATCAGGAGACATTACACTTCTGTCAAATAGCTGAAATATGAGCACGAATTCAGAAAAATACCATTGGATTTGGTTTGAAGCTACTGTATTAAGTATCAGAAAAATTATAGTCTTTGCTTCTCGCAGATTTAATATATGGTTCACTAACCAAGTAACAAACTTATTAGACTATGTTGGGAACATTCTTGATAGAAGGAGTTGAAAGTGTGTCAATTCCCTGACCACACTATTAAGGCGCCATACATGGCTGGTGGTGGTGAATTGACTCGTCCTTGCATGCTCCAAAACAACTATTTTCTTTATTCATAACATGAATGTCCAGTTACATGGGACACTAAAACAAACTGGAAACAAATACCAGAAAGTATGGTGAAAAGAGCCATTTTAAATGACAACCCAGGAAATAACCTAATTAAGATTCATTTTCAATGGCCAGAGTTCAGATGTTGCTACTTCATCTCTGAGATGAGCAAGGCCCTCAGAAAGTAAGAGAAACAGACACCATGATCACCCAGGCTCACTCTTAGTAACCCAGATAGAAAAAGCAAGTAAATGATGGAACATGATGCAAATTCTTGCCACTGGGTTGAAAATCATAAGAGATAAGAGAAGGGGACATGAATTTTTACTAGCTTTTTCATCACCACATGACTAGGCCATTAGAGGGAAGGGGATGACCTGAGGAAAGGAGAGTACGAAGCTGTTCATTGGCAAAGTACCCATTCTCTGTAAATTCTAGACTATATTCCATCACAGAGAATCATCATACATGGGCCCAGAGAGTCACACAACAAACCTGACCAAAACTCTGCTGGACAAAAGAATGTCTACATTTTGTTAAGAGAAACAGATTATTTATTCTGAGAGTTTTCTCTACGTAAGATTGGGAGAATCAGAGAATTTGCTATGATCAGATTTAGATTTTTAAAGGAGAACTAAAACTCGTAGGTAGAGAATAGACTTGGGGAAGGAAGTAGTGGCAAGAGGAGAAGTAGGGAGACCAGTTGAGAGACTCCTGCAATGGTCCAGGAGGAAGACAGTGGCGGCTTGGACCAGGGCACCAGAAGTACAAACGGTCACAAGCAGTTAGCTTTGGGATTTATCTTGAAAGTAGAACCACGAACAGGGTTTTTCAATGGACTAGATACAGGGTATAAAAGACAAGGAGAGTCAAGAATAATCCCAAGAGTTTTTGTTTGGTTATTTTTTTGGTCATGTGAAACCAGGTAAAGGGTTTTGCCACTTACAGAAATGGTGAACAATGACTAGAAAGCAGGATTGGGGGGGGGGTGGAATCAAGCTTTGATTATATGTTAAATTTGAAATGCCTATTAACATGTAAATGTAGATATCATTTTAAAAATATCTACATGAGTCTGAATGTCAGGGGAAGAGCAGGAGCTGAAAATATAAATTTAGGTCATCTGCATATAGATGATGTTTCAAGTCATGAGACCACCTAAAGAGCAAGTTTAGACACAGAGAAGAGGACCACTCAAACATTTGGTATCGGTAAAATGAGAATACAGCAAATAAGCTGGGAAGGAATATTAAGTAAGACAGGGAACAAACAACAACAATAAAACCAAGACACCATGATTCACTGGAAGCCCAATGAATGTATTTCAAGAAATGGGGAATATTATCTGTGTAAAATGATGCTGCAGGGCCCAATAGGGTGAAAACTGAGAACTGTTGGTTGGATTTAACCACATGGAGGTCATTGGCAATCTTACCAATGGAAAGAAACATTATGAAAAAATATATACACAGCATAAAATGTATCCTTTTAACAATTTTAAGTGTACAATTCACATCGGCTATGCTACCATCACCACCTTCCACCTCCCACATTTCATCTTTCCAAACTGAAACTCTGTACCCATTAAGCAATAATTCTCTATTCCCAGGGCGCCTGGGTGACTCAGTCCATTAAGCATCTGACTCTTGATCTCAGCTCAGTTCATGATCTTAAGGTTCATGAGTTCGAGCCCCACATCGGGCTCTGTGCAGATGGTATGGAGCCTGCTTGTGATTCTAGTTCTTCTCTCTGCCCCTCCTCCACTTGCGCTCTTTCTCTCTCTCTCAAAATACATAAATAAACTTAAAAAAGGTAATTATCTATTCTCCCAGCACTTGGCAATCACCTTTCTACTTTCTGTCTCTATGAATTTGACTACTCTAATATCTCATGTAAGAGAATCACACAGTACTTGTCCTTTTGTGATTGGCTTATTTCACTTAGCATAATGTCTTCAGGGTTCATCCATGTTGTAGCAGGTGTCAGAATTTCCCTCCTTTTTAAGACTGACTAACATTACATTGTGTGTATATACCACCTTTTGATTATCCATTCATCCATCAACAGACCCTTGGATTGGTCCCATCTTTTGGCTGTTGTGAATAATATTCTTATGAGGATATGTATACAAATATCTGTTTGAGTACCTACTTTCAACTCTTTTGGGGATATACCCAGAAGTGGAATTGATGAATCATATGGTAATTCCATGTCTGATTTTTTAAGAAATCCCTGTACCATTTCCCACAGTGGCTACACCATTTTACATTCCTACCAACAGTGCACAAGGGTTTCAATTTCTCTACATTCTTGACAACATTTGTTATTTTCTGTGGGTTTTTTTTAATATAGTATCTATCCTAATGGGTGTGGACAATGAAAAAAAATTTAAAGCCTGCTTATCAGTGTACAAACTTATCCTTGAAAATTTCAGTATGACCTATTATTACATTTTAACATCCTTCTAGGAAACAATTTGTCCAGAGCAATGACTCCCAGAGGAGACTGACACGGACAGTGATTTGACAGAAGTATCACTCTAAAACAAAATTTGGGGGGTACCTAGGTGGCTCAGTCAGTTAAGCATCCAACTTTGGCTCAGGTCATGATCTCACAGTCCTTGAGTTCAAACCCTGAGTCGGGCTCTGTGCTGACAGCTCAGAGACTGGAGCCTGCTTTGGATTCTGTGTCTCCCTCTCTGTCTCTGCCCCTCTCCTGCTCGCTCTCTGTCTCTCTTTCTCATAAATAAATAAACATTTAAAAAATTAAAACAAAAACCTTAGTTTCCACATGAATAAAGGAAAGTTCCTAGCTTCAACCTTTAGATAAATGCTTATTAAATGTCTGCTAGGTACCAGGTGCTGTTCTAGGCACTGAAAATGTAGCCCTGAAGACAAATGCAGACAAAATCTTCAAAAATTTTACATTCTAATGGGAAGAGAAAGATAATTTTCTTAAGAAAGGGCAGATATATGTACAAAACAATGATTTCTAAACTTCCAGAGACCCCTTCCATCCAAAGACCACTTCATTGGGATACAATGTCGCTTGGACCACCCAGACCCACTCCTGATTAATGTTACTCCAAACAACTGCTCCAGAAAGAGTTTAAAAGAAAAAGATGACACTGCCACTGATAAGACACCAACAAGCTTTATTTTACCTATCACAAATAAATGTTTTATTCATAACACAATCAAGGTTTTAGCATAAAAATAATATTACAGATATTAATACTAAAGAAAATCAGCCTATGTGGTCACTTCATGACCACACTTTGAAAACTAAAGCTTTGGGGTGCCTGGGTGGCGCAGTCGGTTAAGCGTCCGACTTCAGCCAGGTCACGATCTCGCGGTTCGCGAGTTCGAGCCCCGCGTCGGGCTCTGGGCTGATGGCTCAGAGCCTGGAGCCTGTTTCCGATTCTGTGTCTCCCTCTCTCTCTGCCCCTCCCCCGTTCATGCTCTGTCTCTCTCTGTCCCAAGGATGAATAAACGTTGAAAAAAAAAAAAAATTAAAAAAAAAAAAAAAGAAAACTAAAGCTTTAAGTGCACCTGGGTGACAGTCAGTTAAGCATCTGACTCTTGACCTCAGCTCAGGTCATGATCTCACAATTCATGAGTTTTAGCCCCCAGTAGGGCTCTGTGCCGATGGTACAAAGTCTGCTTGTGATTCTCTCTTCCCCTCTCTCTCTGCCCCTCCCCCATTTGTGCATGCTCTCTCTCTCTCTCAAAATAAATAAATAAACTGAAAATTAAAACTTTAAGTTGGATATATTGCACACTAAGATTTTTTCTATATGTACCCTTTCATTCATTGGCTCTCCTCCCCACAGAATCCTGGCTTTGCACAGCCCTGCAGAAATCAAGCCCTGTAATCCTCTTCCACAATTCCCAATAAAAGAACCTAAATGTAAGTTTTTATATTAAAAATAATATAATTTAACTGAAATATGGTATAATTTAGCTGAAATTTTAGGAAAACAGGCCCACGTCAGATTCTTTTCAAAACTATCTGGGATTATGGTAACACTGATACACATGAAAAAATATTTTTTTAAGATTTTATTTTTTAGCAGTCTCTACACCCAACATGCGGCTGGAACTCACAACCCCAAAATCAAAGGTTGTACCCTCTTTCAACTGAACCAGCCAGGCACCCCACACATGAAAACATTTTTAACTACTATGGAATCTTCTGTAAAGAGTTCAAGATATTCTACATATACATTATCATCTTATATACTTATCTCCAACTTCTCTTTTTATATTAATTTCATAATTCAAAATTTTAACTAAGACATTATCATCATAGACAGGTTAGAAATCCATCGCAACATAAGATTTAAATTTTTTTTTTCAACATTTTTATTTATTTTTGGGACACAGAGAGACAAAGCATGAACGGGGGAGGGGCAGAGAGAGAGGGAGACACAGAACCGGAAACAGGCTCCAGGCTCTGAGCCATCAGCCCAGAGCCCGACGCGGGGCTCGAACTCACGGACCGCGAGATCGTGACCTGGCTGAAGTCGGACGCTTAACCGACTGTGCCACCCAGGCGCCCCGCAAGATAAGATTTAAAATGAACCTCCACAATGATACTCACTAGCTTTACAGAGTCATTAGTAACCTTTGTAACCAAGCAAACAGGAAGAAATCAATGTAACTATATAAAGATTATGTACATTGGCAAGGCATTCAAATAAACTTGCACAAATGAAACAATTTGATTTGTGAGTTTTTTTAATTTTAGTAATTTTTCAGTATATTACTTTATAATGTGATAACATTTAAAAGTAAATAAAGGTAGGGTAATGGGTGAGAAAAGTGTATGATACTCTTAAGGCTATTAATATGGTAGAATTCTACTTCTCTGATGCTTGAAGCTAGATGGGCCTGCTTTGGCCTATTGTGTTAGTAGAAGCTTTAAGAGCTACTGTATGCTGCCTTCTATGCTCTTTTCTCTCTGCCTTGGCAATGGCCAATGTTCCAGAGAGAAGCTACTCCATCAAGATAGTTTCTAGCATTAGGACAACAACAACAATGATGTTACATAGTTTGCAACTGGTCCTTACTGAATCAGTGAATGACAATTAAGCATTGTTATTTCAAACTACTAAGATTTAAGACTTATTTGTTACTGCCTCAACACCTAGACTATCCTGACTGATACAGGGGGAAAACAAATAATCCAATAAAAAGAAATTTTGAATAAAGAGAGTTTATGTGACTTTCAAAGTTACATAAGTCATCAAGCACAAGGTTAAAACTAGAGCCCAGTTCCTGACCTATAATCCTTCAAATTGAAAATTGATTGATCTGCTTTACCTAAAAAAACTATACGTTTTTCCAGATGGGAAAAAGGATTTTTTTAAGTTTATTTATTTTTGAGAGAGAGAGAGAGGAGGAGGAGGAGCAGAGAGAGAGGAGGACAGAGGATCCAAAGCAGGTTCTGCACTGAGAGCAGAGAGCCCAATGCGGGGCTCAAACTCACAAACCATAAGATCATGACCTGAGCCGAAGATGGACGCTTAACCCACTGAGCCACCCAGACACCCTGATGGGAAACATGATTTTAAGTTTAAAAAAGCCTACCTCACTATTATAAAAATAAAAGAATGTTATATGCATGAATCTCTTAAATTGCAGCAATAACAAAATTGTCACTTTTGAGTAAAAACTAGTATCACTAATAGTAACTTTCTTTCCACCAAGTAAGTTTCCTAACTTTATGCTGGAAAATAAAGCTGGTCTTTAGGCATCCAACTCTTGATTTCAGCTCAGGTCATGGTCTCACGGTTCATGGGTTCAAGCCCCACATCGAGTTCTGCATTGACAGCATAGAGTCTACTTGGAATTCTCACTCTCCTCTCTCTCTCTCTCTCTCTCTGTCCCCTTCTCCCATTCACACACACTCTCTCTCTTTTCCTCAAATAAATAAACTTAAAAAAAATAAAGCTTGTCTTAATGTTCAATCTTTGGGTGTAAGTTATGCTTTATCATTTTATTGTTAATTAGATACAATTTTTCTAAGGCTATTTTTTTTTTAAATTTTTTTTTTCAACGTTTATTTATTTTTGGGACAGAGAGAGACAGAGCATGAACGGGGGAGGGGCAGAGAGAGAGGGAGATACAGAATCAGAAACAGGCTCCAGGCTCTGAGCCATCAGCCCAGAGCCCGACGCGGGGCTTGAACTCCCGGACCACGAGATCGTGACCTGGCTGAAGTCGGACGCTTAGCCGACTGCGCCACCCAGGTGCCCCGTCTAAGGCTATTTTTAAGTAAAAATGGAAAAGGCTCCATTTTCTAAGTGGAAACTCATTCTGGCCAAAAGATTCCTTTGGTCTTTTAAAATGCAAAACAAATTTTGTATTAAAAGAACAATATATAATTAGATAACGTAAGAATAAAAAGGCATAAATTTGTGTTTCCCAAATACTCACACTCTGCCAAACAATGTCATTAAGTCAATATAGGCCACAGTTACGCCTTGAAATACTAGTATTTAGGACTCAGCATGGGTCTATAGAACTCATTTTAATTCAGGAAAAAGTACATGCATTTGTAAAAGTCTAAAATCTCTCATCCACTATATAGGTACAGTTCAAATGAAAGGATATGTTTTATTTTGGGATTTTTCTAGCAACCTTTATAGAGTATTTTTTCAAATTACCTACCAAATCAGTGAAAAGTATAGCACAATTTGTCACAGGGTGTGCCAGATCAGGCAATAGCATGAAGAGAAATTAAGAGGGAAAGAAACAGACTAATGTTTCAGATACTGCAAGATTATTCGTATTTAGTTCAAGAACAACCAAGCCCAAGTCACTGTAAAGAAACAAAGACAGCAAATCTTAATAGAACCTGAAAGCTCAGAACAAGTTGTTGTTGGTCAGATGTGTTATCTCCTGGATCACAGTTCAATCTCTAGACACTGTACAGTTCATACATTACACTGTTTAAGTTTGTTTTACTTCCCTCTAGTCTGATGAGGGTATGGGGCCTATGGTATAAATTATTTGTTTACCAATTACAAAAGGTTTTCAGAGATAGTGCTATTGGATTCAAACCTAATGGCCCCATCACGTGTAAGATGTTAGATCTCATCGTAAATATCTCTTCGCCACACACCCACTTAAATGTACAGCTTTACTTGTAGTATATCTGGACAGACTTCCAACTCAGTGCTGAGGAACATTGAGAATGTAGAACTGGCTACCTTATACATGCACAGCTGTATGGATGCCCTTTACACTGAGCATAATTTGGAGGAAAAAGCATCCTAGACAGATGTCTGCTCCATGGTTTATAAGAGTATGTGATACCATCCACACTTTTCACAGCTAACCCCTTGAAAACTGGGAGACAGACAAAGGAACCCAAACGTGAAGAGCATTCATTAAAAGATGTAAATAGCCAAGATCCATGCTGTTTTGTTTCAATCTTCTTTATACTGTTGAAAACAGGAAAGCCTCCTGTCATGCAGGCTCTGGGATTCTCAGGGCCCAATAAAGGTTAGTGACATTTTCAATTCATGTTTGTTTTCATTCTTCTGATCATGAACCCTGTGTCAGCCTGAGAAACCAGCTGAGCGTAATCCATAACCTTTTACAAGTGAAACATTAACTCAAAGCTCATTCTGATGTCTTTTTAATGTAATACAAAGGCAAAAGCAAAAACACGCGTAATACACATGATAAAAAAAAAAACACAGTAGCCAAGTGAGAAAGTTGGTTGAAACTTTTAAAACACAAAGACCCACCTACTTTGAGGTCAAATATCATTCATCAACACCAACGCTAGCCTTAAACTGAGGACAAATAAAAGTACACCAACCAAAGTAACATCCACATAGATAATCAAGAAGAAATTTCTAAAATAAAAAATTTTCCCATCAATTACTCATGCAGCGTTCATAATAGAATAGCCATGCACCACAAAAAATATTTTTTTCTTAATCCATAATTTGTATAAACGCATCACTCCTTGGGAGATAATCTTTTTTGCTAAATGGATGAGTATCTAAGCTGATCAAAACATACTGCTGCTTCATCTTCTCCAATACCCATGCCCACTGCCCTATGAGGTTCTCAGCAACATAGACTATTAGGCTCAAATCTAAATTGCAATACAGAATATGGGTCCTAGTCTTTCACGGATGTCAATAATTTAGCAGACTGAGGTGAGGTCTCCAAAATCATCTCCTGTGAGATAATGTATACACTCCTGACCAGATAGCTAAGAACCTGGCTTTGCTATCCCAATCGTGACTCTTCATATCAGGGAACTAAGTGGAATGAATGTCAAAGACTTAAGGACACCAAGGAAGCAATTAAAAAGCAGAATCCAGTTGAACTATGCAACGGAGAAGCACTATGCCTGAGCCATCAACTCACCAACATGTGCAGAAGGAAAAGATCCACATTTATACCGATGAGTGCCAGTTTACTATCCCAGACCAAGAAAAGACGGTGTATGAAAGTAAAACTTCTGTGGAACAGACACGATTTATTCATCAGAGATGAGTACCTCAGCAGGAGGTACACCAGACCACAAGGAGCCATCTGAAAGTATGAGAGCAAGAAACATGCAGACTGTGAAGATTTATATTCTTCATCCCTGTGTCTCCAACACAGACAGAGCATCAATGACTGAAAAGAATCCAGTGAATATAGCACAACCCAAAGTTTGAAAGTATCAGAAGGAGAAGGGCAGAAAATAGGCTAGGGATCCTAGTCTTTATTAACATTTATTTCATTAGCTCTAATTGCCTCATTATTATAAACATTATTATATTCATATTTGTTTCATCTCAAACTAATTTAATTGATAGAATTCTGTGTCCTTGCTATTATATGATACAATTAGCTCTCATTAGTTCACATTTCACTCACTTTCTCCTGACTGATTGCACTACATACTGATGCTCACTAATATCAATATGTAATGTAATCAGTTAGGAGTAAAATGTTGTTACAGTGTCTCCAAAACTATCATACTTATCATTCTGATTGTCTCCAAAGTACCAATATTCTTTCTATAATTTCTGTCTTAATAATGTAACATTCGCTGTTAATAATAAAACTCTAACTATAGTTATTGGCACATTGATTTACCATCATTTAAGTAAGTAAAGAGAGCAAATTATTAATATATTTAAAAAGACAAACTGTCATTTGCTCATGTAGCCTTTAAATCACAGAGAATGAAACCTCAAATAATTCTTTGGTCTTGTGAATCATAAGGCTTTTCCTTTCCTCTCCTTAATCTTTTGTTGTTGTTGTTGTTGTTGTCGTCATTATGATCCTTCTGTAACCATGTGGAGAGCTTCAAGAAAGCAGGAACCTGCAGCTGATGCTTTTCCATGGGAGGTGAAGAGGTCCCTTGAATTGTGCTACTGTTAATTTGCCCTTTGAACATCTACAGCAGGGAGCCTGTAATGACAGAAGCACAGCACAGAGATTTGTCTATCTGATTATTACATCAGAAATGCTAAAGACTAAAAGCTAAGAAAAGGGCAAAAGGCTTTTTGTAATGAATTTTATAAAATCCACTGGGCTTTCAGTGGAGCCCATTTGGAAATGCCCTGCTAGTTTACTCAGATAAAATATACACAGAGAACCTACATTCTCCTCCTGGACTATTTTAGTGCTATTACTTAGAACGTGAATCTGCACATACATTTATAAATGAAACACTTGCTCTCCTTTTTTCCTCCACCAAGAATTATACTCTGTATTTCCCCACTAAACTATGGATCATTCTGAGCAAAATAATGGCACAAACAAACTCAACTGCATTATTCCTCGAACAGAGCTCCTCAACAATACATATATTTAACAGTCTTTTCAACTGGTCTTGAGCAAGATCATAGGTTTAAAAACAACAACAACAACAACAACAACAACAACAACAACAAAACGTTGAATGCCAGAAAACTTAAAGCAGCAAATGGCTTAATGGTTTTGATTTTTGAAAAGTTCAAAACAAAAATCATTTTACATAAATAAAGAAAGAGGACAATTCTACACTACTTTTGCCAAGCTAAGTCCTACCTCAAATAATGGCAGAAGACATTTAAATACCATAGTTGCTATAATAATCCCTGTTTGAATCATGGTTTCCCTGAACTGGGTTAAGCCTTTAGACAGAAACTAATTGCTACAAACACTAATTTTCAAGTCCCTTTTGTTTCCCTTCGCAGGCACCTCTGGACGCAGAAGGTACCCAATTAGCAGAATTCATGGTCCTGATTGTGTATTGTGGGGCTAGCGTGTGAGCTGTATAAACACTGCTGATTACCATTCCTCTGTAATGGCTGATTTTTTGATTGCTTAATAAGGCCATCTATTCTGCATCAGGGCCTGGCAAAGCAGTTGGTGAAATCAGTTAGGTCACTTTTTTTCTGGTCCGAATAGCAGGAGGAGTCTGTGATGGTAGCAGTTGACTAAAAACATAATTACAGGCTATTTAATCGCATCTGTTTCCCCACTTAACATTGTTTGTTCAAGTTAGACATAGTTAAGTAAATCAAAAGGACAATAATGGCAAAAACATGAAAAAATTACTATTACATGGTTAAAACTCTAGGGCTTGGTATAATTACAGAAAACATAGCTTGCAATGATTTTTTTAAGGTACTAATTTTTATTAGCTTCCATTTTGCTTATTTGGTTGTTGCTAGTTTTTTAGGATCTATTTTTTTAAGATCCCATGTTATGTAAATAACTATTATTTGTCTGGCAGGACTGATTTCATGTGAAGGGTCCTACAGGGATGATATTGTTTATTATGATGATTTTTATGTGCTCATCCAGTGTTATAATTAGCAGTCAAGTAACTCCTATCCTATTTTGTGATTAATAACTAATCCCATAAACACACCTTTCACTGCATAGGATTGTCTAATGGATGAGTCCAAGAGAGCGTCATACCCAAGGGCACCGCCATTCACTCTGAGTTGCCCCTTTCCTCCCTCTGAGTACCATACCTGTAATTTATCAATAACACAAAACTGCTCTACAATCAAAGAGATAAAACTGAAAGGCACCCAGACAGTCAGAGCTGCCAACAGGCATCGAGCCCATGTTCCAATGCCACTAAGCAGGCCATTGAATCCAGCAAGGATGATGAATCAATATCAGGTCAGATGAAATGAGAAGCAGCTGCTCTTTCAAAAAGACACTGCTTTCAGTACTATATATGTCATGTTTGTGTAATGACCTATAACCACAGGAGCCAGGTATTTTTTAAGCAGTCCACAGTACATGTTTAAAATAACCATCTTTTGTTAGTTGACACAACAGAGAAAGCTGTCTTTTGTACATCCAACAAGACTGCTACAATCCAATGCTTAACAGAGAAGAACTTACAACAGAGCCACTCTCAGCTCCCAGGTTGTCTGGAAGGTATCTGACAGAGTAGCTCTGTGCAAGGCCTGTAGGGAAGGAATGTTATTTCCCTCAAAGTCTAACTGTCTTTCTTAAGGATGCTTCTCAGGACGAGGAGACTACAGTTTCAATACCAGTTTTAAATGAAGCAAGCGTACACACATTATGAATTTGAGTTTTTGATAAATACCTCTTGCCTGGCAAATCCAAATATATCTGACAGAATATACAACTTAAACTGATTTTAGGATTTTGTATAATTTTAAAGGATCTAGTTGTCTTTAATTGTGTGAAAGTATCCTGAAAACAATCAGCACAGAGCACAGTCATCACAAATACAACTAATGAAATCTCAGTGATCTGCCAACTTATACAGAAAGTATCATCCTACAAAACATTATGCCCAGCTGGTAGCCATTATTTGTTTTGTTTGGTTTAAAGTATTTGTTTGTTTGTTTATTAAGTAAACTCCACCCCCGACATGGAGCTCGAACTCACAACTCTGAGATCAAGAGTCTCACATTTTACCAATTGAGCCAGCCAGACACCCTGCCATTATTTGTTTAGTGTTAAAATATTTATTGAAGGCTAGACAGGTGCTAGACAGGTATTGAGGTTTTAAGAACAGAACACTGAAGACGGCACGGTGCCTGACTTCAGGGAACTTACAGTCCAGTGATGGAGACAGACATAAATCAATTAAGTAATCGTTGAATCTGTGATAAGGTGTATGAAGGAAATATATAATGCCCCACAATGGAATGACCAGGAAAGTTATTTCAGAGAAGGCGTTTTGGAGATCCCTTTTTAGCTGAGCCCTCAGAGAAGGAAAGGAGCCAGCCATGTGAAGACCAGGGCCTAGTGGACAGTGGGAAAGCAGACAATTCCAGGCAGACCAAGGGCATGTACACAGACCCCAAATTGGGAAAGATGTCCCAGGTTTAAGGGATCAGACAACATCTATTATGACTGCATCACGGGTGGTAAAGAGAGAATCACCACACGAGAAAGGAGTGGTGGGCAGGGAAAGACCAAGCAGGTCCAAATAAGTCAAGTTAAGGTGCCCAGTTGAATCCAACATCCAGCAAGAGATTCTAAGTAGGAGAGCAGTACAGTCTGATTTGGATTGTGAAAAATAACTCTTCCATGAGAGAATAAATCATAAGTGGAAAGATTGGAAATGGTGGAACCAAACAGGAAGCTGGTAGTCCAGGCAAAAGGGGGTGGGGGTAGGGGGGTGATACCTAGAACTCAGGTGTAGAGTATGAATATGGAGAGAACTAGGGTGTGGATTGTGGAGATGGAAAGAAGTAAGCATGTTTGAGAAATATTTCAGAGATAAAATGAAAGATTTCGTGTGTGTCTTTCACATGTGTCTTTCAAGTCTCTCCAACTAGAATGGAATCTCTTCGGGAGATTGAAATCTCTTAGAAGAACTTCAGACTTCTTTGTAAACTCTAAACTCCATCTGTGCATGGTAGGTTCTTAAAAAGGATTTTTTAAATAATTGATTTGTCTGAAGTCAAGTCAGACATTCAGTTGAAACCAGGACCCTTGCCTCCTAATTTCCACCTCCATAGCTTTTCCACTACTGAAGCTAGCTGGTCTACCCTGAAGAGAACTTACTTTAATGTTATCATGGGAGAATGCTAAGGCCTGAGGCATCTCAGCAACAGGCCTGATGGGAAGAAACAGAGATAGTGTCTTGGTGGGACAGAGCCCCCGTAAGATGGCCAGAAATTCAATACCTACCATCCAGGGGGCACACACATAGACCAGCACCAACAGCTGCAGAGTATTCTGGTAAGCAGCTCACTGTCAAAGGAGAGGTACAGAGTCAGCCAGATTCCACATCAAGAAGACCAAAGCCTAGTCCTGAGGACTATGCCATCAAGTTTCTGATTTACAGCCTGCCCTGTCATAATCAATCAGAAACTGGGATGATGCTAAGCAGCACATACATGAGAAGCATGAAGGGAAGGCAGAGAATTCAGCCAGCAAATATTTATTGTATATCTTCAATAGACAGGCACTAGTCTAGGTGCAGGGGTAAGGCAATGAACTAAAGTTTCTGCTTTCAAGGAACTTATATTCCAGTATGGGAGGTAGAAAACAAAACAAATAAATAACATATTCGATTAAAAAGAAAAGTATGCTATGAAAAAAAAAAAACCTTGGAAATGGTGGGTGGTTCAGTCTGGCCCGGATTTGGGGTTATGGTAGAAAAACAGAGGAGGGAAGACTTAAGCAAAAACGTGATAGAAAGTAAGTTGGGATGAGAGCTGATGAGCTGCAAAAATACAAACGAAATGGATGTCATGGTGATGACAACAAAGAGACTCGGCTGGGAGTAAAGAGTAACAGAAGAAAAGAATACTACAGTTCCAGAGAATTGGAGCTGGAGGGTTAAGATTGCCTAAATCGATTCCTTAATCTTACAATGGCATGAGATGGACTAGCTGTGAGCCAGGGGGAGGAGCTATGAGCCTGGGATCTCTGCCATCCTCTTTTCTCCCCCTGTTGCTGTGATTCCAGCATCCCCATGCCATCCTGCCTCCCCATGGCTGATGGTGGCTCTAAAAAAGAACTCCAGCTTTGAGACCTTAGTGGCAGAGCAAATCTGAGTGACAGGTATAATCTGAGCTGTGACTAGCCTTGTGAGTGACTAAAGTGTCTACAGAGTAATGAATTCTCATTAGCTAATCATCTGCTATGTGCTGGTATGCATCACATACTTCTCAACCCTCTCAACGACCCTGTAATGTAGGTATTATCGCCATACAACAGATGTAAAGACCCAAGACCCAAGGTTACATGGTTGGGAAGGATTCAAATCTGTGTACATCTAACTCTAAAGCCCATGTCCTTTCTATTATGCCACACAATCTCCCAGGATATGCTCAGCATGATTAAACAAAAGGGGGGGGGCATTGGGGAAGTTGGGAATAGGGAAATTGAGAGACAAGTGCCAATGTCCTTAATCTTGAACTCTCATTGCAGACAAGAGGATTGGGGGCGATGCTTCCGTATGATGTGCTGAGGTCAAGGGGTTGGCAGAGTCAATACTGTGGATGTTGAAGTTTCTGAGGATGAGGTCATTAGGTGGTATCAGCCTAAGTTCCTATGTAGAACATGTGTATGTGTTTGTGTGTGTGTGTGTGTACACATGAATACACACGTAAGCAAGGAAGAAGGAGCTTATCATGCTTTGATTTTGAAAATTACCCAATAAATTTCATAGATGCATATGTGAAGAATCCAATTAAATAATACATGTTCTGGAATAGGAAAACAAGAATAAAGCCCATTTGCTACCAAAGACACCAGCAAAATAGTATAGGTTTTTGTGTTTATTTATTTTGAAAAAGAGAGAGTGTGTGAGCATGAGTGGTGGAAGGTGAGAGAGAGAGAGAGAGAGAGAGAGAGAGAGAGAGAATTAATCCCAAGCAGGCTCTGTACTGTCAGCACAGAGCCCAAATCAGGATTCGATCTCATGAACTGGGAGATCATCACCTGAGCCGAAATCAAGTCAGACTCTTCTAACTGACCGAGCCACCCAGGCACCCCAAAAGTATAGGTTTTTAATACTCCCAAATTAAAGGTTAGGAGCTGACTCTGTTCTTTGGTATGAGAAGCCATTGACCAAAGTCTCAAATGGCCGCCTCCAAGAACACTCTAGACAATGTCTTCTGGCAGCAGGTGCCTGCAAGCCCACAGGGTCTCAGTTCCTCTTGGCCCTCCCTTTCTTTCTGCAGAATAATGGAGAATGATGATTTCCTCAGTGACTCTCAAAGTGTGGTCCCACACCACCAACAGCAGCATCTCCTATAACTTGGAATTGTGAAACCTCGGGGCTCTCCTCAGACCTAGTAAATCTGAAACTCTGGGGGTGGGGCCCAGCACTCTGTGGTTTAACAAGACCTCCAGGTGAATCTGATATATGCTGACACTTAAGAACACTGGCTATGCCCAAAACTTCTTCCAGGATCAGAAGATAATCTGGAGGCAGGAGATACCAAGCCGGTAATCAGGAGTTACTTAGGAAAATAAGAAGCTCTGTGTAAGCATCTTGTTTTCAACATTTAAATCCTTCTTCTTAGATGGTCTGTGGTGAAAATGTCAAATCGATTCTCCTAAATCACCAGATAACACCTCCAAGAAAGCACAAGGCTATAGAGATTATGAAAAGTATCTTGCGTTAGAGGGCTCAGTTTTCAAGCAAAAAGAAAGCTCAAATTTTTATCACAGAATCGTGCATTTTATTGTGCAGGAGAGGCTTTCAGCCAACCTTTAGCAAGAGGGAGCATCAGCCATGTAGGAAAGCCTGTTGGCAAGCAGATGGAGGGGGTTTAGGGTGGTGAAACGGTGATGGGAGACACTAATATAAAGGCCAGCAGAAGCAATTGAACTACCAGCTACTCCAGACGGCCACTGTGGCCTCCACTCCATCATGGTAAAACAATTAATGTTCCTAATGATACTCATTCCTCAACGAAAAGCTAAATTATGCTCAGCATACTCTTCAAAATTACCAATTCCACTAAAACCTTGTAAGTGATGCTTAAGGGATAAACTTTAGTTATCTGGAAAGCTAACATTTAAAACATGTTTTTCACCAATGCCAGACAAATGAAGCCTTTTATGAATTTTTGTATCAATCCTAGAGAAAGAAGTGATGATAGGAAAAACATGGGGAAGGAATTTGAATCCTGGTCATTGGTTGTAACACCAAAAGACTGTGACAGGGGACAAGTTATTATCTGTAATTTATCTGGGTAGTTTGTTCATTTCTATGTAAAAATAGAATAAGTAAGCTATAATGTCCCTTACAGCTTTAAAAATCTTAATCTGTTGTGTGCATTTACACTTTTGTTGCCCTCTAGGGCAAGAAATTTTTGCGCTTAAAACTATCTCACCTGAGAATCTACAAATTCCCTCAGGAAACTGTTCCTTCTCATACTCTCTGTCCTCAGAAGTTGGAGGATTTAACAATTCACAGTAAGTGGTTACAGTTGTGAACTTCAATGTTCTTGGAAAAGGAATGTCATACTATATTGTGTTTTTTCCAAGAAATTGTTTAATCTATATAAGTTATTTGACTCGGTCATTAGTGATCTTTGTGCCAAGATAGCTACTAATCAAATTCTGGCAGAATATAAGTACCATCGAGAAGAAAGCATACAGATCTGTCTTCTGAGAAGTACGTATTTTTCTTTCTGGTTGAGCAATGTTATGCAACACATGCTTCCAACTGGCTTTCTATCAAGGAAAATCATTAAAGATGAAATGCTCTAAGGGACATGATCATAGGAGCCTGAGATGCTTGTAAGTAATTACATTCATGCTGATAATTAGAAGAAATAGTCTGTGTAGTGGATATAGTAAATCACCCTTTACCACTGGTCTTGGATTTGATTTCTCCAAGGAATGCCAAGAAAAGCCTTTATTTAGCAGCAGTTTATGCTTCACTCAATCCACTTATTTTGTAATGTAAAAAGGAGAGTCTGAAGAAAGAGAATGGGCACCTTGACATTTTAACTGCTTTGTTTTTAATGAAAATTTTCTTCTTTGAAGCGAATATAAAGCAGGTATGGGCAACAAGCCAGTAAGTGCTTATTCATCACCTAATAGCCCCACCGTGTCCTAAAATGCCTTAACTCACACTTTAAAATGTCCTCATTAGATTTCTCCACTAGTCGGTATACCATGCTCATACAAATTAAAGCATTTCTTAGCAGCCCAAACAGTAGCACACACATATACACAAGAAAAGTGTATACCCGTGACCTTGGTACCAGGATCCAATGCTCGGAATTTAAGAATAATAGTTGCCTCCAAAGCCATCACTAGATAATGTACATATATATAGGGATGTAGTATATACATGAATAGAGCAATTTGTCAGAATTGATGTTTCTCGCCAACAGCACATTGACTGTGGTGAACTTGGAATAAAACTGACAGTAATTCTCTTTCTTATTTTACAGTAGATCTGTTGCCTGTAATCACTGTGGACAAAAATTTGTTATAATTTCACTTCTTAATCAAATGGACGTTCAAAGAGCAGAGAGGGCACTAAACCAAAGAGACACTTCTAGGTCCTTAGCCGGTCTCAAATACTTAATACTATGGTTCTCCCCCTGCCCCTTGAAACTCTATTTTGGATCTCCAGTGGCTTTCTCTACTAGTTATCATTTCTCTCTTCCCCTTGACTGGCCCCCACTGCCAGCCCTTGAACCATACAAATTCTTCAGTTTTCTCCCCAGCCCTATTTTTGCCCTCTACTCTGTCCCCAAGAGGAGGCAGCATCTTTTAGTGAAATCAAATAAACCTGGGTGCAAATCTCAGTTTTACCATCCTCTTGCTGTGTGACCACGGCTTCAGCTTTCACTCCAAACTTTCCTCACTGGGTCTGCGTGAGGATTAAGTGAGATCATGTGTCTAAGCACTGAGCAGAGAGCCTCCCTCATAAACACATACTCAATGAATTTATGTCCTTCCTCTTTTCTCTCCTTCTCCAGGCAAATGCTTCTACTCTCTCGGAAAAGTCTCCACAGAAAATTCTTCAGTACATGAGAGTTCCCTATATGTAGATGATGACCAAATCTATGCATCCAGCTCATATCCCCATAATCATCAGCCTGCTGACACTGGTCCCACAGAAACCTAAAATTCAGCACATCTAAAGCTAATCATTATTGTGTGACCTACCCCATGGTTGGGAGTTGAATTGTGTCTACCTGAAAATTCATATATGATGAAGTCCTAACCCCCAGTACCTCACAATATAATGTTATTTGGATATAGGCTCATTGCAGATACAATTAGTTAAAATGATGTAATACTGGACTAGAGTGAGCCTCTAATCCAATGTCACTGTGTCCCTATAAAAAGGAGAGATATGGACACAGAAACTCACAATGGGACAACACCATGTGAAGATAAGAATTACACTGCCATGAGCTAAGGAACTTCCAAAAGCTAAGAGAGAAGCCTGGAATAGGCCTAGAGCCTTCAGAGGGCACCAACCCTGTGACATCTTGATCATGGACTTCTAGCCTTCAGAACTATCAGGTACAAGTTTCTACTGGTTAAACCACCCAGTCTGTGGTGTTATGTCAGCCCTAAGAAACTAATTCACCCATCCTGTGGCCCCTCCACCCCCAGCTCAGCCCTGCTCTCAAGTTCCCCACTTCAGTGATGAACCACAAGGTCATCTTTCAGCCACCTGAGTTCAGGTCATCTTTGACTCATCCTTTTTCCTCCACCATCTCAGCCATCTTGTACCAAATCCTTTCAGCTCTCCCCAGGAAATAACTTTCTCATCCTTTTCTCCCTTCCTACTGACGCAGGCAGAGTTTGTCTCATTGTCTTTGATCAGGCAACAACATAATTGGTTTTTTGACCTTACTATAATGTTCTTCCTTCTCTTTAATGCAGCTTCCACACTGCCACCAGACTCCTTTTTCAAAATCACAGATCACAGACCTTTAATGGCCCTTAAAATTTGACCTCAATTCACCTTTTTGTTCCATCTTACATTGTTCTCTTTCTAACCTCACATCCCACCCTGTACCCCCACTATAACAGCACATCCCATCCTCAGACGCTGGGCAATTCTGCCACCCCCCACACCTTCACGCCCATGTGCCTTTGCTGGTGCTTTTTGTCTGCTTGGAATGCCCTGCGTCTTTCTTCTTTAAAAGCCAAAATATTACCCAGCCTATCAAGAATAGGGATAAGATAAGAAGCAAAGGCTGGGTATTGTAAAGAATCAATCAGTGAACAACAGTTAGAAGGAAAAGATGGTTGAAAGGTTTCCATTTTGATTATAAGTGTCATTGAACATTGTTCAGTCACCTAAATCTCTTTCTGGGCAATTGTCCCCATATGTAACACTCTATAAATTAGACAACTATAATGGTATGTCTTAGTTTGTACTTGTATGACACCATCAGGTTTGAAACACTGAGTATACAAGATCTCCAACGGCAAAAACCAAGTAGGAAAAATTCTAACACAGCTAGAACTTAACAAATGCCTCGAGCGAAATGTGCCTGCCTGTTAGCAGGGAAGCAACCTGTGTGCCTAATCACATTACAGCAGAAGTTACATTTTAATCCAGAATATTTCATTTATGTGAAAAATATAAAGTCTCTCTTGGAAAATTATCCATGTTCCATATGTAGGAGGCATTCCATTTTTAGTTTCCATCCTCACATTTGTGATTTGCCTAAAAATTCTGCCATTTACAAGGTAGTTAACCCATTCTTCTTTAGGAGCATTGTAAAGAAGTTGTTTTTTCAAGGCCTCTCACTCTTACCATCAGCCCCCTTCATCCTTCTCTTGAACCTAATAAAAAATACAAACGTTGCTATGACTAAAATCTAGACTATTCCACCAGCTTAAATCCCCATATATGCTGTGGAATCCAGAATGATTTCTTCCTAACACTCTAACTCCATGGCATGGATTCAAATGATGTGATCTCTGAGGACTTTGAAAAATCTAACATTTATATTCCTTACATGAAACACACGAAAAGGATTTGTCTACTCAACGTTCCACAAACAGCTCTAATGCATCCCAGATTCAACCCTAAACCTTCCAAATTGAAATCCAATCACTGTCCCACTGCAGGAAATGAAACCATTGATAATGTCTTACACTGCACTAACCCCCTTCCCAGACACATACACTGTGGTGTGGCCTGTGGCCCATCCAATTCTGCATCCTCCTGATTTCCTTCATGATTCAATGCCATTAATTCCCTTTTACCATTCTGGGCAGAGCACAGTGGTGGTGAGGATTGAAGAAAAACAATTTTCAGAAGGAATTTTTCAAAGTGGCTCCATCAAAGTGGCAAAAGGTAGTATTTATAATCATCATGGTAATAAACAGCATTATTACACCGTTGACCTTTGAGTTTGTAAGAAAAGCTTTCAGCCTACAAACATGAACTAATGAACACTGAATTTTAAAGCCACATGCTCTTCTCACACTCCCATCCCTGGACCCCATGCTACCTGCTCCTTTTCCTCTTCTTTGTTAAAGTTCAAGTGCGGGTAACATTTGAAGCTTAAGTCTGATGCAAAACAAAGCAGTTTGGGCTTCTCTGTCTCTGTCTCTCTCTCTCTCTCACTCTCTCTCTCTGCCCGTCCCCTGCTTGTGTTCTCTCTCTCTCTCAAAATAAATAAATAAAATATTTTTAAAAAATAAATCAGATATTTTATGAATTGCAAAATTAAAAGGTCCTCATTGAAGAAGGGCCCACCATGTTCATCCCGCCCACCCCTCACTCCCCAAAACACAGAGCCGCTTAACTGGCTCCAGTCTTCCTCCTTTTCTCTCATTTCTAATCACGTCCTCATGAAGTTAGGAGGAACATTTTTAGTTTAATGAATCTTAGTAGTTTTATCGTTTAACTTAACTCAGATGCTTTCACTTTTTATAAACTATGCTTCCACTGGTATTTTTAAAATCCGTTTTTAAACTTTTTTTTTTTTTAAGTTTTGAATACAACTTCTCTGAATTTACACAGACCCTGTTTGCCAAACTAAAAGATGCTGTGCATTTGCATGCAGGCCTTCACAGAGCCACCAAGGGAAGCAAACCGGAAGTGTGCTTTTGCCTCACCATGAGGAAGTCACAAGTACTTCCTACCTTCACACACACACACACACACACACACACACACACACACACCCCTTACTGGCGTGTCTGGATGCCTCAAAGCTTTTAAGGAGATTTGGCTGGGACTCCAAATGGTACAAGATTTCACACCAACACTTAATTTTCTAGTATTGACGACAAAAATCCAAACAGAAAAAATTTTAAATTGCTAGGATTTCAATATATGCTTACGTCAGATCTCCTATTACCTCAATAGGCCTCCATTGATCTGTAAAGCTATTTTCACTTTTCTCCATCTCTCTCTTCCTACCTGCTGCTGGGTGAAAATTAAATACAAGTACTCTATTTTAAAAGACAACTATGCTATTGTGCTTGAAGCCCTTAGAAATGGTTTATTCCTTTTCAAGCTTTCATTCAAATTTACTTTCTCTGGAATAGTGGGACATAGTTCTTTATTTCTCTCTGCCCTAGATGGCAGGGACCTAAATTGCAAGAATTAGTTCTAAGAGGGCATTTAACGGTGCTGAAGTTTGCTTTCATACCACACTCTATATCAAAGCACCAATCTTCAAGGGCCAGTTATATTCCTTTTATGTAAGTTTATGAATTGTTCTACATTTTGTTACATCTTCAGTTTTAAATAACAATTTCCTCATATAAAAACACTGAGTAGTCTGTGAAAGATGCTGAAACATTCAATGTATGATCCTTCACGGCAAAGCATGTGACTGTGTATGAACTTACTAACATTTCGTCTTCCTACAGGAAATGAAGTTCGCTTTTCTTCCTATAAAATAAATGAAATGGACCCACATGTCTGAAAAAGAGACAAATAGAAAAGAACAAAAACTTTTAAACTAAGAGTTAAAAATGAGACTGTTTAGGGCCACCTGGTTGGCTCAGTTAGTGGATCATGTGACTCTGGATCTCGGGGTTGTGAGTTCGAGCCTCACATTGGGGGTAGAGATTACTTAAAACTAAAATCTTAAAAAAAATGAGACAGTTGAAAAATAATGTGGTGTATATCATTATCTCCATTTTACCCGAGGACACTGAAGCTCAGAGACAGGACCAGCTGGATAACGTATAGGGTCCTGAACAAAATGAAAATGTAGGGCTCTTGGGGCACCTGGGTGGCTCAGTCGGTTGAGCGTCCAACTTCAGCTCAGGTCATGATCTCACAGTTTGCGGGTTCAAGCCCCGCATAAGGCTCTGTCCTGACCTCTTGCTCAGAGCCTGGAGCCTGCTTCAGATTCTGTGTGTCCTCTCTATGCCCCTCCCCCGCTCACGCTTTGTCTCACTCTGTTTCTCAAAAATTAATAAATGTTAAAAAAAAATTAAGAAAAAAAAAGAAAATGTAGGGCCCTTGTTCAAAAATCATTAAGAATTTCAAGGCAGTGGTGGCAGAGCATTAAACCAGGCACAAGGCTCTGTGTGACTGCATAGGTTGCATATATAAGATGTTCCTACTCAGAGAAGTTAACATAAAATCAGCAGCTTAACACGTAGTTGGAATTCAAACCCTGGTGGTTTGACTTCAAAATTAGAACACTCACTCTTAGACACAAATAATAAACATCATTTACTGGGTGTTTTCCATAGGCTGAGCATGAAAGATCATCTCATATAATCCATGCAGTAATCTAATTAGATGGTCATTGTTATCCCATTTTGCAGATGAGTACCTTGAACACTGAACTATACAGTTGCTATTTTTTGGCTACTCAGCATCCATTACTCCTTATTTTTAAGGTTTATTTATTTATTTTGAGAGAGAGAGAGAGAGAGCGAGCATGCAAGTGCATGCATGCAGGGAGGGACAGAGAGAGAGAGGAAGAAAGAATACCAAGCAGGCTCCCCTGACAGGCCAGAGCCCAACTTCTGGTTCAGTCCCACGAACCATGAGATCTTGAGCCAAAACCAAGAGTCGGACGCTCAACCGACTTAGCCACCCAGGTGCCCCTTCATTACTCCTTCTTCATAGCACATCAATTTCCTTTTGAAGAATTACCTTCAGCAGACCATAAGCACCCTGAGGGCAAGGACATTTTCTTATTCTCGAACAAGTGGCCAGAACAGTAGTAAATAATTGACAATAAATGTTTGCTGATTTAGATGTGCACACTGTTTTCCCACAACAACAGTCAAGGGTGCTCCAGACTTCTGTGCTCAGATCCTCCTGCTACCATAGGGGCACATGTACCCCAATGTTTATACCAGCACTTTCAACAATAGCCAAATTATGGAAAGAGCCTAAATGTCCATCACCTGACGAATGGATAAAGAAGATGTGGTTTATATATACAATGGAATACTACTTGGCAATGAGAAAGAATGAAATCTGGCCATTTGCAGCAACATGGATGGAACTGGAGGGTATTATGCTAAGTGAAATAAGTCAGGCAGAGAAAGACAGATACCATATGTTTTCATTCATATGTGGATCCTGAGAAACTTAACAGAAGACCATGCAGGAGGGGAAGAGGAAAAAAAAAAGTTACAGAGGGGGAGGGAAGCAAACCATAAGAGAGTCTTAAATACTGAGAACAAACTGAGGGTTGATGGGGGGTGGGGGAGAGGGGAAAAAGTGGGTGATGAGCATTGAGGAGGGCACCTGTTGGGATGAGCACCAGGTGCTGTATGGAAACCAATTTGACAATAAATTATGTTTAAAAAAAAAAAAAGATCCTCCTGCTACCACTGGCACAGTGAGATGGGGAAGATAGCACATGGCCCTAAGCTAGCAATCTCTGGAACCTTGACTCTTAAGTACGATGCCAAAAACACAGACCAGTTAGAGCTTGATGGTTCCAGTGTCTCCGCCTGACAAGAATAGTGGCCCATGCTTTTTTTGCACAGGTTCTGCCTGATTCAAACCTCAGTCTCTAGCCTTCTCATTATATGCACATGCTACTCCCTATATCTGAGCCAGGAGTCCCCAAGACCACCCTCAGTTTTGAAGCTAGAACTCACCTCTCAGAAAAGCTGCTATACTCACCATTATGGTTTATTACAGCAAAAGGATACAGATTAAAATCAGCACCAGGAGTGCCTGGGTGGCTCAGTGGGTTAAGTGTGGGATTTGGGCTCAGGTCATGATCTCATGGTTCATGAGTTTGAGCCCTACATCAGGCTCTCTGTTGTCAGTGCAGAGCCCACTTTGGATCCTTTGACACCCTCTCTCTCTCTGCCCCTCACCCACTTGTTCTCTCTCTCTCTCTCTCTCTCTCTCTCAAATATAAATAAACATTTAAAAATATGTTTTAAAAAATCAGCAAGAGATAAAGGCACAGAGGGTGGAGTCCAGGAAGAAACAGGAGCCTCTCCTGGTAGAGCTGTATGGACAGTGCTTAATTCTCCCAATAGTGATGTGTGACAACACAAATGAGTTGTCAACCAAGAAAGCTCACCAACGAAGCCTTGGTGTCCACGGTTCTTATGAGGGTAAGTCACCCAGGCATGCATCTGACTTAGATATAGGAAATAGCATGTGACTGACCGTAGCTACTCAGTCTCCAGCCCCACAGAGGTCAGTGTGGCCCAAGGCCTTGGTGAATTAAAACAGTTGTTCACCATAAGTCACACTATTAGCATAAACTATCTGGTCAAACTGAGGCAGCATGGCCCAAAGCACAAAGACACAAAAACACTCTTCTCAGGCAGGATATTCCAAGGACTCAGAGGTTATCTGCCAGAGCCTATCATCAAGGGCCAGTCCTTCTGACGACACGAATTCAGAACTTTCTTTGGAATGTGCAGAACTTAAGCAGCCTGGGCCTGCTGAGCCTTTCACTACACAACATCCGATAATGTTGCTTAAGTTAAGTAGATGTTATTTCTGTTGCTTGTACCCAGAGAACCTATACAATCACACAGCTAATGACTATAGACCTAAAATGTAAGTTCAAGTCTTCCTGATTCTAACATCTAAGCCACTCAGAATTGGTCATTACAGGTTACCATTTATAAGAGGAATTTTTAACTAGAACCCTAATGGTCTATAAAAATTAAGGTACCACTCAGCAATCCTACTTCTTAGAATTTACCCTAAAGACACAGTGAGTGAATACAAAGATGGGTTTACAAATACACTTATTATAACATTATTTGTATGATACAAAATTAGAAACAATGTGTACATCCAACTAATAGGTAATTAGTTAAATCAAAGGTGGCAAACTTTCTCTGAAAAGGGCCATATAGTAAATACTTTCAGCTTCACAGGCTGTACAGTTTCTGTTACAACTACTCAACTCTGCCATTGTGGCACGAAAGCAGCCACAGACAATACATAAACAAATGAGTATGGGTGTGTTCTAATAAAACATGAACAGACCAGAGAGGTGGCAGGATTTGGTCAGCAGGCCATAGTTTGCCAACCCCTGGGTTCAGTTATAATATATATTATTATACACAACAGAATACTATTCAGTCATTTTTAAACTTTTTTTTAATGTTTATTTTTGAGAGAGAGAGAGAGAGAGAGAGCGTGAGTGGGGGAGGGACAGAAAGAGGGAGACACAGAATCTGAAGCAGGCTCCAGGCTCTGAGCTCTCAGCACAGAGACTGATGCAGGGCTCAAACTCATGAGTTGCAAGATCATGACCCGAAGTTGGACACTTAACTGACCGAGCCACCAGGCGCCCCCTATTCTGTCATTTTAAAAAAATTAAGTATATCTATATATGCAGAAATGAAGAAATGTCTCTGACACACAACTAAGTGATTAAGTAAAGCATGGAATCATGGGGCACCTGGGTGTCTCAGTTGTTGTTGTTTTTTTTTTAACATTTTTTAATGTTTATTTATTTTTGAGAGGGAGAGACAGACAGAGCATGAGCAGGGGAGGGGCAGAGAGAGAGGGAGACACAGAATCGGAAGCAGGCTCCAGGCTCTGAGCTGTCAGCCCAGAGCACGACTTGGGGCTTGAACCCACCAGCTGAGTCATGAGATCATGACCTGAGGTGAAGTCAGACACTTAACCAACTGAGCCACCCAGGTGCCCCTAAGTCAGTTAAGTATCCGACTCTTAATTTCAGCTCAGGTCATGATCACATGGTCTGTGGTATCAAGCCCCGCATCGGGCTCTGTGCAGAGCCTGCTTGGAATTGTCTCCCTCTCTCTCTACCCTTCCCCCACTCATGCTCTTTCTCTCTCTAAAACAAAACAAAACAAAACAAAAACTGTGGAATCATACCACACATACAACTTTGAGGGGAAAAGATTCGTGTACACATAAGAAAACTGTTAGAATGATGTGCATGAGGCTGTCAATAGTTATCGCTGGAAGGCTAGAATTATGTGGGACTTTTCACTTACTACATCGTACATTTCTATATTGTTTGAAATTTTTTACCATAAACATGATATTTATAATCAGACAGAAAAATCCATTTCAAAAAAAAAAGCTTAAGGCTCTGGCCAGAACACCTCCTTAATCCCACACTAAGTTATTCAGGCTTTTAATAAGTAAGAAATCCTGAATACAGGGCAAGCTTCTAGTTTAGGAGCAGCTCTCCCAGCACAGGGGTGAAGATGCCATGTACTCCTTAAAGTCCTTTCCAAGCTGAGCTTCTAGAGAATTCTTCTAGAACCTTAAGGCTAATGTTCTTTTTCTCTTCACATCACAATAAATAACCTACTAGCAGCCTTCTCTCAAATGGAATAGATTTTTAGCCACCCCAAAAATATGTGAACCTTGATAGGAAAGATAGTATATTGTGATTTTGGACAAATAATCTGTATTTATGGCTCTGAGACACTAGTAATGCTTAGAATTCCAGTTACTATCCATATTCCATTTCTAAAATATTATACAAGTACCTGCAACCGAGCTGCTAGAATTAACAAACCAGCAGCACTAAGGCACTCAGTCCTTAGAAGCTAAAGATATAACACCTTCTTGAATTGAATTTACATGCTGCATAAATTCACATACAATACACAAAGTGTCCAATGCTAAGGGCCTTAGGATATACAAAAACAGATAAACACAATCCATCTTAACAGTGTCTCATTTATTATTTATTTTTTTTATGACTGCTAACTTTGCTGATAGTTTAGAGAAGAGCAAAAGACAAGAACACAAAACTTCTTTGCAGACTCTGTTTACTTGCAAGGAGTCATTTTGCACCAGTAGCTGTCTTTCATAAGGAAAGTCCAGCCAGTCCTACCAGCCACTGCCCACTGGAGGCTGGGTTTTCTCTCTCAACCACAGTGTCATGTGATTTCAGACTAATACCACATGTTCTAGAATTACTTGTATTAGATATTCTATCTGGAACTAGTCTTATTTTTAAGTGTTTTTTAAAAGATTTTTTTTATTAAAAGATTGTTTCTAACTATATTACTTGTCAAAAAGATGACGGCTTAGTATCTCCATGCTATTAACGTAAGAAAACGAATTTGTAGGTAAGTTGCTTAGAGCCAATCAAAAAAAGTCTCCCTTTCTGTTAATTGGATAATTAATGGCATTTTTAAAACTAGCATTGATCCAAGTACCTTTTATGTTCATTGGCAGATTGATTATCTATGAAGAAGTTCTCTGTTATCTTTATTATCCATTTGGCTGAGAAGGAAGGCCTTGGGGAAGGGACAAAGGATTAGCTTTGTTTACACCCGACTCTACCCTTTCACATTCAGCCTCCTTTGTGAGTTGGCTGTGATTTGAGTCTTAGGGAGAAGGGATGAATCTTGAAGAAGATCTTTAATAGAATTAAAATCTATTTCAGGCATCGAAAATAGAATTCTGATTATGTCCTTGCATCCATGGTTTCCTAGGGGTAAGGGGAAAATAAAACTCTACCCATTTGCCTTTTTTATCTGTCAGGCTTCTTTTCTGTCTCCCTATCTTCCCACCCCCACCTCCATCCCTCTCATATTTCTATGACTAAAAAACAAAACCATGGGCTGGTTACTGCAACAGTATCATTTATTTGTGTTCTTTAAGCAGCCTGCAACACAGCCAGAAGATAATGGACACCTCATTTATTCAAGCTCTGAATGATCATATTTAATTCCCTGTGACAGCTGTCTTCCCCACATTAGCATTGCAAATAAGTTCGGTTTTGTAATGGCCTTCTATTGAACATGATTCAATTATGTGTGGTCCGTATCGAGGCAGGATACGGTCTTAGTATCTATAGCAATATTTCTGCAAGCTGCTGCTCTTTACACTGCTCACATTTAAGCTGGCTGTTTACCACAATGCTTTCCTTGAACTGTATTGAACTCCCTACACTTTCAAATAAAATAAAGAGGAATGAATGTAATTTGAAAAAGCAGTTACTGGGCATATAGATATTACGTACCTCCTCCCCTTTTACATATGTAATCAACCTGGAAGCACTTGGAAAAAATTGCCGATTGTCCCATTTTAAAACCCAGATAATAAAATCATTATGGCCAATTAAACGATTAGACGACGCTAGACACACTGGGGTTCAAAGTCTGGTTTTGCATATCACTAACACACTATTAGCCATAAGGCAATCAGTCCGAATTCAGAGTCATGCGATGGAGGTGAGAAACCTATGCATGGGGAAAAAAGCAGCTTCTTCATGGACTGAAGGAAGATGTCAAGGGGACCTGATCTTAGCAAGGGGTGAAATGTGGCCCCTCTAGCCTCAAAAATGTACAACTCACTCAGTGGCCTGCCTCCAGAGGTTCCTCTGCAGATATAGCCACCACCTGGGTTTCCCTGGGGTCCCCCGCCCTTGGCAGCTGTGGAACCAGCATGCAATATAGGAAGACAGAAGAAAGAAGCAGCTGGGTGGGAGAGTGGGGCTGCCTACTCAGACTCCACAAGATGTCATCGCAGACCATGTGTCAAAGGGATTCTGAGGCCACCTGGGCTGACTGCCCAGAGCAATTCATGGTCTCCCAAGGCTCTGAAGGCTCTTTTGGCAGCTCCTTATGTCCTGGTGTTAGAAGGAACAACAGGTGGAATGACTCGCCTAGACAGGACTCCTGAGTTTCCTCCTACCAAAGAGGAGTAAATGCGGTCAGCTTCCCCCCAGGGTGGGAAGTAGATAGAAACTTGGCAGCCTTGGCTCAGCCCTTCTCTGCTTTGGTTCTGTCTGCCTGTAGGGAGGGTATGTTGTGGTCTGGTGCCCTGGCCACGTGGGAGCTCAGAGAGGCAGAGCTTCTGGGGAGGCCTGATATTTGGGAGGTTATGCTCAATTCAGGAAAGAGTTCATAAAAGCATACTTGACCCCACCTAAGTCATGTCTTCCAATACAGCTTTTCTCAGGAAGCTAGCTGGCATTCTGATTGGCATTTATCAGATTTGTGGGTCTCACTCCCCACTGGTTAAGAACGTGGGGAAGTTATTGGGCCTAACCCTTACACCAGACAAGTAAATCCTTCCCCTTCCATTTGATATTAACTTAATATGCAGTGGGGCTTCACACATCACCTGGAGATCTTGTTAAACTGCAGATTCTGATTCAGTAGGTCCAGGATGGGGCCTCAGATTCTACGTCTCTAATGAGTGTCCAAGTTGATGCCAGTGCTGCTGGTCCATGGTCCATGCTTTGAGCAGCAAGAACATAAAATGTGGTCTCCAGAACAGAGAACTCAGGGCAGACTCAGGTGCAGTACTGGGGATCTTCAAATTTTAGTGTGGGTTGGAATCAACTGAAAACTTTTTAAAACTCAGATTCTTGAGACTCACCCCAGAAATTTTGCTCAAGAAGTTTGGAGTGGAGCCCAGAGATCTGCATTTTTAAGTATTTTAACATTTAGTATGTATTTTAATAGGTTATTCTCGTGCAGATGGTCCTGGGAAACACACTCACACTGGCTGAAGAGTGACCCTAAGGATGCTTATCTAGAACCGCTCAACAATAATGCCACCTTGCTTTGGTACGGCCCCTCACACGTTGCAAAGTGCTTTCATACTAACTGGTTTGACCTTCATAATAACACATGCGCCTCTGTATTCCAGATGAAGAAGTAGAAACAGGTTTGAAAGATGTCTAGGCCACATAACCTACTCAGTAGGATCGACCAGCTCAACACAGAGACTTGCCTACAACTCATGTGTCCCAGAATCCCCTCAGTCCTTGGTAAACCAGGACTGTTGGTCACCTTATTACCTAGTCACGAGACTGAAAGAAAAAAAAACAAAACAAAACCCTGGGTTCCTCTCAGTTCGGTGTGGTAAACCTACCAAACATAAAATGCAATGGTAAATAGTGGATACGGACTGACTGATACAGGCAGAAATGAGATTTACTGGAGGAACTTTGGTTAGCTCACAAAGTCACAGGGAAAACTGGAAGACCAAGATCAGAAAGTGCAGGAGCAAGGAAGACCAGGCAGCCAGAGCCCCGCTAAACAAAGTCATACCAGAGATCACACCAGTGACCCACTACCAAGCAGTCAGTGCTCCAGTTTCCACGACCCTCGGCACTGCTGTCCCCACTGCCCCCATGAAGTGGCTGTTGCTGTCACTCTTCCCGTTGGCAAAAGAACTCCCAGTTACCATGCTTCTCTATTACTCATTCCCAGTTCAAAGTCTGGGGTACATGCATCTGATTGGCCAATTCTCAGTCACATTTCTATATCACAGCTGCATGGAAAGCAGGGAAATTAAGCATCAGTGATTTTCAACTTTTAGAAACCTCTTTAAAAAAATCTTTTTTAACGTTTATTTATTTTTGAGACAGAGAGAGACAGAGCATGAACGGGGGAGGGGCAGAGAGAGAGGGAGACACAGAATCGGAAGCAGGCTCCAGGCTCTGAGCTGTCAGTACAGAGCCCGACGTGGGGCTCGAACTCACGGACCGCGAGATCGTGACCTGAGCTCGGACGCTTAACCAACTGAGCCACCCAGGCGCCCCTAGAAACCTCTTATAACATAGGAAAGGAATTCAGATACTGGAAGCGAAAACAAAAGCAAAAATGAAAATTAGGTATTGAAGTATGCCCCTTCTCTTGCATTGGAAAGCCGATCTAATAATGAAAAGATTACCACAATTTTCAAAGGTTGCCTTTAAAAGTATACCCTAAAAATAAGATGTCGGTATTGCCCTACAGCTGTAGAAACTGGAAATTGAGAGATATTAATAACTTTATAGTATGGTAGTTTTCATAGCAACATAAAAATATGCATAGAAGAATATAATCAGTTATAAACACAGGTATATAACCGAACTCCTCTTAGAAAATCATCTATGATTTTTAACTCTTCAGATTAGACACTACTGAAAGAATTCTAATAATACTTTTCCCAAAGTATGTCATTTTAACACACAAAGAATTACAGAGGTGAGAGCATCATAAAGCAAAAGATGAGTGAGAATATGAGCCCCTTCTCTTTAACCACAGAGCATAGGCAAATAAGTAAACAGTACCCAGTCACTGAAATTTAACAACCTGCTGCTGGTAGTTCACTATATGCTATAATCACTAAGGTGGAATTTCTCATCCTAAAACACCAAGTCTGTCATAATAGATGTAATAGCTTTCTGATGCCTCGTGGGCTTGGAGGATCCTTTGAAAAATGCCTCCCTATTCTATACTGATTCCTCACTAGTCCCTTTATTGATTTTCTGCAGCTGTTTTTCTTAAGCATATAAAGTAAATTATTCTAGTTGGTTCTTCGAGACATCTGCTGATAAATCTACTTTAACTTGTTCAATTTCCTAGAGCTGTACTACAGTCCTTAGGAGAATCTTTGACTCTTCCTTTCTTTCTCCTTTTTATGCTTGTGACTCTCTGGTTGTGCTCTCAGGATTCTAATTACACTCTCTTTTGTTGGCTCCAGTGACGCCCCTGGTCTCAATCCACCTTGTATTTTCTTCATCTCAGAGTTCCCCACATCCCAGGATAACATCACACCAATGCCTAAAGTGATACACAAACTAGTCTCCCCTTGCTTGCAATAAAAAGGTAAAGTACTCCAGAATAAACCTGAAGTATTTCTGCCATGTCTTTTTTTTTTAAGTTTATTTATTCATTTAAGTCATCTCTACACCCAATGTGGGGCTTGAGCTCTCCTGCCTGAGCCAGCCAGGCACCCTTGCCTGTCTTTTACCACCAGTGTGATACGCACATCTTTGTGACAGCCATGTTCTCCAATCTGGATAAAGTGCAATCTTCCTGCATCCTGACTCCCCACTCGGTCCCATGGCATTTAGCCATTAGCCATTTAGAAACTGAAGACAGACATCGTCATGCCTTTATTTGAGTGTCACTTATGAAAAGCATCCTGCTTTGTCCATTACATTGGCAAACAGAAAACACGATAGCATAATGGGATTTTGTTGAATAAAACTGCAGAAGTTGCCACAGAGAAAGTTCTAAAAGCCTGTGTTGTGTGGATAGGCACTCACCCCATAAATGCAAAGTCATTCTGATTTTCCCCCACCTCATTCCACCCCAGGGTGCCCTTCCCCCATCTCGCTGCAGCAAACCTTGGCATCTGTGCCTCATCTCCCCATTTCCTCCCAGTTCTCCACACTCTCCTGAAGCACCTGAACTCAATACACTGCATGCCCTCTGGCTTGCAATTATCCTTTACTATAGCTTCTTCTGCCCCGGAAGTGACCGTGCCTGGAGTCTTTTCCAGACTCATCTGCAGTCTGTGCACTTCCATTACTTCATATCTCTCCTCCAGGTCCCTGCTCTCCCTTTCATGTCCTTCTCCCTGCAAGGGGAGGTGAGCTGTGGAGCCGATCCTCCTCTTCCCACACACAATAACACACACAAGCAGTCTCAGCAACCAAGCCTGGCATTAGCACAGTCTCACTTCAGAACTTTCCACTGAGGCCAAAGGGGCCCCTGACAGGAGTCACTATACCATGCCTGTGAGACTCTGGGGACCCCCAAACCACTTCAGAATACTCCAAACCAATCTTCCAGGCACTTCGCAGGAGGCTGGCTCCACTTCAGCAAAGTGCCCTGCACTGAAAGACGTATTTTCCATCGGTAACTAGTGCAGTTAATGAGAGGACTGGACACACTGGCACTAAGGAAATTAGCCAGAATTTAATTCTGCCAATAAATTGCCTTGGGCTTGATGGCTGACCAAGAGCTTCCCTGGGGGCCTACTTTAAATCGTAGGTGTGTTTTAGGTCTTCATAAATCAGACAATATTGGCTCCTAAACTGCAATAAAACATCTTTGCTATAATAATCTGTTATTATATTTATGAATCTGCTCAGCACGTGGCATCTCTTCTGAAACAATGTAACACACCCCTAAACATGCACATCTGTGATGGGTGTGAGATAAGCCAGAGACACTGCTGCAGTGTGTGCCGTGTTTTCATTTCTTCCTTGGCCATTCTGCATTTTTATCTCTTAAACCACCTTTCTCATTACAATATCTGTTAACATGGTGACTGTTGATTTGTCTGACTCAAATCAAGCACACTTTCCACATTTTGTATTATTCAATTGAATACAAATTGTTGTTTGTATTCATTGCCTGGAAATTCCTTTTACTTTTAATTTCTTTTGACTAAGTAAATTTTATCCAAACCTTGAATATATATTGATGACAGTATAACACTTGGGAATAAATAAATGTGCAGCATTTTTTTATTTTCAGGGGAAAAAATAGGGTTCAGTTATATCAGGCTTCTGATTTTGTATCTCTTTATCTTCTCTGAAAAATAATGTGATCTCTCTCAACACCTCAACTTCATCAGGAGGCCTCAGTCTCCACCCTCATCTGGGAAGTGTCATGTCCTTTATTTCTGAGGACTTATACCCATCTGCCCACGAGAAGTACCTCAATCCAGGAAAATAGTGAAGGCAAGGAAGAGTGAATAAAATGTGAAACTAAATCTCAGCACATCTTCCCATTATTTTTTACACGTCTACATACATGCTAATATATCTCCGTGTATTTGCATAGGAATATATATATTGTTTGTTTTATAAGTTTGGGAATTACATACTACACATATAATTCACTGTTTCCACTTAACAACATCTCTGAACACTTTTTCCATGCATGGTTATTTCTGGATATGTTTGCCTATAACTAAAAAAGAAGTTTAAGTTTTCATAAACGAAATAAATGTACTATCTAGGCAGAGATACATGGAAAACCTAAAGCTGTGGATTATTCTGTTAGTTAATTTTGTTTCTTTGATGAAATTTTAATGTGTTTCTTTCTGTTTTGCAAACAATTAAATAATCAAGTTTATCTTTTCCATTAAAAGAAACAGCATTCAGAACAAGGTCATTCTCCCAAGAGGACCCACTTATTTAGCTCCTAGAGTTACAAAAACGGCCAAGAATTTATATAAAATTATTAAATGGATTCATGTCAAAAACAATATATAATTAAATAAGTGTCTAATAATTCATACATAATAGTACTATTTTATGCTGGTATAAATCATTCCTTATATGACCTGTGAAAACCTTAACTAATGTTTCCAAAATCATCCCCTGCCTGTATACAACATGATATAGCAACATAAAAAATTATTCAGAAATGATTATGTCCAGCAAGTACAAAGCAGAGCCCTTTCATCCTGGAGACTTAAGAGTCAGAAGTTACAGAGAGGCTGAGAATCATGGGTCCTTATTCACTGGACAAACCATTCAACACTGGAAGAGAGACCACAAATCTATTCAAACATGGATGAAAAAATTCATTGTCTCTGTAAAATAAATCCTTTTCTTAAAACAGCCAAAGAGAAGCCACCAGCTGGCCTGATGGTTTGGCCAGCAAAGCTGGCTAACATGGAGATGGGAATAAAATGGCAACGTCTCGGGGGCCTGATCATCCCCGACCAGAGTCTGCAGAGTAGATGGCCAGCAACTTGAGTCCCCTGGGGTAAGTCCCCATCTTTCCAGGCCGTCTGGCACATCAGACACAAAACTGCTGGCAGCCTACTCTGGTTATGGCAACTTCCAAACAAATTTCCCACATGTGATTCTGAATGGAGGCTCAAATGAGGGAGGCTGAAGTAGGCTGCTCCATTATTGTACACAGGCTTATTCTCTTGAGGCAACCAGGTGAGCACATGGGCTCAAGCCCTGAGACCAGGGTGCAGCTTTGCCAATGGACAAAGAAACAATAATAAAATTTTAGTGCCTCAAATATTAGGGTAGTTCAGGATATGATGCCATTGTCCAGTTTTACTGTGAGGAACTTCTCTACCAAATTAGACCTAACACAGGGGATTCCTCAGATCCTTACTTTTTACCAGACCAGAGTGGTTCTCCAATTTAACCCCTTTGTGCCAAGGAACAAAGCAGAAGTCCTATAACAGGAGAGACTGTCAAACTGGATTTAGCCCTCCCCCATACCTATTTATCACCTTCCCCCTACCTGGTTCATAGCCAATCTCCTCAGCAAGCACAGGGGATATCCCCTTCTCTCCTAGCACAAGATCTGATCTCCTTGGCAGAAAAGACATGAGTTCCCTCAAGCCTGGTCACACATGCACCTCACAAACTGACCACATCCACACACATCTTTCCCTTCTTTCCCCCCACACATCTCAGAGAAGCAAACACCCCTCTCTCCAGAAGCCATTCTTTTATTCTGCCCCTTGCCTTCTTCAAGTTTCCATTGATCATCTCCTTTCATCTCATTCTCTTACATTTCACTCCTTCTCCACTGCCCACAGATACATTCAGGTTCTGAACTCCCAGACTATAACTTCTAGCTACCAGTTGGCTTCCTTTCCTTTACTGCTCAACTTCTTGAAAGGGGACCCTATACTAGCTCTCTATCATTAACCCTGCCCACCTCCCTTTATGAAAATCTCCTTATTCCAACCACCCAAGTTGAATTCTATTTCCTGGAGGTCTCTGGTGATGCATTTTCTAAATCTCAATTTCCTTGTCCTTAAAATCAGGATAATAATACTGCACTCTTTAGGAATGAAGTCTAAGCTACTGCAGTGAAGAGACCTCAAATTATGGTGGCTTACCATAGATGCTTATGCCTCTCTTACATAACAGTCATGAGATGAGAGGGCCAGTTATCAGGAAAGCCACACTCCATGTGATCAAGCAGAGATCTAGGATATTTCTGTTGTTGGTTCATCAGATTTTTTTAAAAAAAATTTTTTTTTTCAACGTTTATTTATTTTTGGGACAGAGAGAGACAGAGCATGAACGGGGGAGGGGCAGAGAGAGAGGGAGACACAGAATGGGAAACAGGCTCCAGGCTCTGAGCCATCAGCCCAGAGCCTGACGCGGGGCTCGAACTCACGGACCGCGAGATCGTGACCTGGCTGAAGTCGGACGCTTAACCGACTGCGCCACCCAGGCGCCCCGGTTCATCAGATTTTAATGTGTATGTAAATCAGCTAGGGCTCTTGCTAAAAATGCAGGTTCTGTCTAGGCATCTAGGGTAGTGCCTGAGATTCTGCATTTCTAACAAGCTCCCATATGATGTCAGGCTGCCAGCCTGTGGACCATACTCTGAATAAGAGTATAAGGCATTGTTCATGCTTGTTTGATGAAAGCTGGGTCACAGGTGCCTCTGTATTCCACTGGCAAACACTAGTCATAGGGCTGTACCTGGGTGCAAACAAGAGTGAGGACATATGCATTATTTTTATTGATTATGGTATTTTTCTAAGGGGACTGAGAAGAAAGACCAGATATATTTGGGTATGGAGTTCTCTTCAAAACCAAGACAGTTCTTGGGATGTAGGTGGACATTCCATCTGCACTAAACAGCATAGGATGGTGATGTTACATTTCAACTGGAGCTCAAAATAGTTGGTTGAGAAGTAGATTCTTGAGGATTCTGGCTTGAATCACTGTCGGATAACCCTACAAAGGCAAGTATATTCCTAACAGAAGTGTAGGATGACAATGTAGGACACTCTAGATTCAGAAATAGCTGTAAGAGTGCCTTGCTGGGTCTATTTTGACTCTAGTGGAAGTCCATACATTCCTGTATAACAGGTGTATCATTCAAGATGCCAGATCCCTGCAAATCTTGGTCCCATGTTGCCTGAGTTGAGGACAACCAGAGTATGACATATATGTTAGTTTTATCTGTATTAAAGCACAGGCTCTGGAGCAAGACTTTCTGGGTTTAAATCCCAGTTTTGATACTTGCTGTGTGACCTTGAGCAAGTTAGTTAATCTCTCAGTTTCTTTACCTGTAAGATGAGAAAATACAGCACTCACCTCATGGGATATTTTGAAGATAAAGTGAGGTGATTTGTTTAAAGGGCTTATATAGTAGGTGACACATAGTATTTCTTTAAAAGTCATATATATATGATATATATTATATCTCTATAACTTTATTTTCTTAAGAGGCTGATCTCACCAGACCTAGCCTACAGTTCATTTCTCACCATTCTGGATTCCTTTTTTCCTCTCTCCAGCCCTACTTCACTGAGCGAATCATTTTTGCTGATCCTCACCCCAGACCAAAAGCGCAGACAGTTCAGTTTCTATGGATGGTCCTGGAAACCTCACACACCCTGGTATGATGGATGTGGAAGAAACACCTCTCAAATACACCTGGACACAAGGGCAAGTGCAACTTCTCATGAATTGATTTTATGCCCAACCCCAAAAGAGTAGAAAGAAAGTAGTCTGATCATTCTTGAAAACATCCAGGGCTCAGACCCATGCCTAAGAGTTCATGATGAGGTTAAGTCATTTTACTGTCCCCCCTCCTCCGCACTTGCCCTCATTGAAAATCTTTCGTGAAACTGGGTTACAATATCAAGGGCAGAACTGAGAGAAGAAGAAAAGAATTACCAAAAGATTCAAATAAATATGTAAGGTAGAGCTTATAGGACCTAGTTCTAGCTAAAGAGAATAACAAGAAAATATAACAGGCCAATGCTTTGGCAATTCTTTTTTAGCATCTTCTGACAAAACCATCTCTTTATCCCTTGGCAGCTATTTTCTTAAACCACTGCCATTCTGATAAGCACACCACCACCCAAAGCTGGTGTCTATGCCGTTCACATCAGTCAGAAGTGCCCCCACAGAAAGCTCCACGTGGCAGCATTGGAGCAAATGTCCAGTCATTGAGGAACTTTCTTCAATAGGAATGTGAGCTCTGAAATAGGATTTCACAGATGTGAAAGATGTTTTACAGACTAATTCCTTAATCTAGATGACAAATATTTCTATGTCCCTGTTTGCCAGGCACTGGAGAGGTAAGGAATTAAGCCTAGAGAGTCTAAAGCCTATTAGTCCAAACCCTGGACAAGTGGCCAAGTTTTCTGAGCCCTTGGCAAGGCATTCTCCATTCCATCCTAATGCTCCTAAGGTCCTTCTTACTCTGAGAAAATAAGTTAATGTCTTGCATGGCATTTATCTTCAGGTAGACAAATTCCTAACTGAAAAGAACATCACAAGCAAATTCACAAAGAAAGTCCTCTTTGCTCAGGGCCCAGTTAGGCACATAAAAGACTGAGAGAAGCATAATCACATTTGTTAGGATGGCCTATGTGCCAGGATCTCCTCTATGTGCTTTGCCTATGCTGTCCCATTGGGTCCTCACACCCGCCCTCTCAGATGGGTACTCTTGTTATCCCCACGTTAAAGATGAAGAACAAAATTTTAGAGAGGTCAAAGAAAAAACAATTGTCCAGGATCTCGTAGCCAGTAAATGGTAGGTCCAGGACTTAAACTTTGCTATTTTCAACAACAAAGTCAGAAATGCAGAATCATTTTCCACCGCTCTACTGCCTGATAATGTAAAAAAGTAAACAACTGATCATGCTGCTATTTCTGAAATCCTAGTTTCTGAGATTAGACAAGAGCTTTAGCATATACAAGTCACCTAGGATTATTAAATACTCCGTAACTGTGATACTGTCAGATGGGGAGGATTTATCCTTATGCCTTGTGGACCCCTAGGCTCTGTCTGCTAAATCACTTTTTTGGGGTTTTGCAAAAGAGGAAACAAAAGTGACAATATTTGTAAATCAAAAGGGATCCATTCGTGATACTATGCCTATATCTCTAGGTAAATGTTAAGAGGTTTCTACTAATTCCCAGAGCTACCTTGTACATCAGTTTCTCTCTAAAGTGGAGAAACCATGCTTGAAACATATCAGGCACGGCAGCATAATAGAGAACCCTACCGCCAGGGGATTTCCTGTGTGTCTGTAATGTTCCACTAATTAAGTTTTAGAAGCATTTAAGACCGTCTTCACTATGAATACCCACAGTGCAGCCTTAAAGGAAAAAAAAATCCATTTCCATGAGTCACGCACCAACAAGAGTGAGCAAATGGATTTGAATTGTTAGAGTCCATAGTCATATGAAATAGACTTAGCTTTCTCTTTATGAAAAAGACTCGTTCAGAATAATTTTGTTTTACAGACTAATTCCTTAATCAAGACCACAAATATTCTTATGCCTGTGTACCAGGCATTGGAGAGGTAAGGATCTAAGCCTAGAGAGTCTAAAGTCTCAATTAGTCCAAACCCCGGTACAGCAGCCATGTTTTCTGACCCCTGGACAAGGCATTGGGGGCCAAGGCCATATGCAGCTTATAGAAGCTGCATGAATACATAATGAAATATATGTCTTTTTTTCTTTAGAATATATCAAATACACATACCATTTGGCTGGCTATGACTTTTTTAAAAAAAATTTTAATGTTTATTTATCATTAAGAGGCAGAGCATGAGAGGGGTAGAGAGAGGGGGAGACACAGAATTCAAAGCAGCCTCCAGGATCCAGCTGTCAGCACAGAGCCCAACCTGGGGCTCAAACTCACCAACCAAGAGATCATGACCTGAGCCGAAGTCAGACACTGACTGAGCCACCCAGGCACCCCTGATGGCTATGACTTTTTAAATCACAGAGCCCCAGAAGCTAAGGGCACAAGCTTCTTGGCAATGTGCTAGAGGGAGGTTAGGATAGAAGACTGTTTTGTTTCCCATAATGAAAAGAAAACATAATGAAAACATTCATGAAAAACACTGTAGTGCCACATCTTTGCATTCCCACATTTATATGTACCTTCAAACAATTCTCATTACCCATTAAACTCAAAGAAATTAAAACAAAAGCCACCTCTATGACATTTCACCACCTAAGACTATTCTATTTCTATTAAAGATACAGTTTATGCTTTTATGATGTAGGTCTACCCGTGGCTTCGTGTCGTAAGTCCAGTATATGCCTAGCTTCATACCCATATATTTAATTTAAAAGCCTACTCTATGGTTAAAACAATCCCCTGACTTAGCATGGACAAAGAAGACATGATTTAAGGAAAACATAAGGACCATAGGCATGTCATTCCATTTATTCTCCATGGATCCAAGTTTAGTCATCAGTTAAACAAGGATATAGACTTCAACCCACCAGGGTTTTATACAGCAAAAATAATAAATGAAAGGCATTTTTATCTAGGCAACAAAACTGTACCACCATAGTCTGGTGCTTGACCACCACCAGGATTAAGGAATCACACCGTACACGGGCCATATCTAAGCTTCATGGTTTCTTTACAAAAGGTCAATTTAAACTCTAATTTCCAACCTCTTCCTTAATCCTATAGTGACCAACTGACTTTTGAGTCAGCCTTCTTATGACTCCAGTGGAGAGGTTCTTACAGCAAAACCCCTAGCTTGCAGGTGAAAAAAATATTCAAAATCTGGGAATGATACAAGAAGCCAGATCAAAAAAGAATAAAGTGCTAATGAGAGAATAAGGACTAGAAGCTCAATGAACATAAAAACATATAGGATGCACAGAGATTCTCCCCCCGCCCCGCCACAGGGATTCTTCAGAGGCTAAAGAGAGGTGTCCAAATAAGCCTCTTCTGTCTTGCACTTCAGCACTACTGCCCCAGGCACCGGGAAGATTTGCACTGACTATTAGAACATTTTACCACCCTTGCATCCCACTTACTAGTTGATCAATGTGTCTCTCCTTGGAGCATATAGTCAGTCTATGAGGAAGAGACACGTTGACCAACTAGTAAGTGGGATGCAGGGATGCTGAAATGTTCTTATGGTCAGTACAAAACTTAGCTGCCTTGTTTGCTCAAACTTCTGGCACTGTACTCTACACAAGGTTTGCACTCATAAATGTTTGCTGGGTCCATTAATTAACTATTTTATACAATGGTTACTGCATAGCTATGTAGAAAAACTTGGTCTCAAAATATAAATGCTTCTAGCTCTAATTTCCATTTCTTAGATGCATTGAGTTTTTCTAAGTAAGGTGTAAATACAAACCCAACTCATAGGATAAGTAAGTATTGTGTGATTCTGCTGTCCTTTTATGCCCATTTTAGTTGGTTTTCATGGAACTTGTGTTTGTGAAAACACTATGAATTTGGTTCATAGAGATTTTTTTCTTAGTTTCCCTACCTCCAGGGGAAGGAGCCTACCAGCTGTGGTTTTAAATTCTAAATGATAGGGGCGCCTGGGTGACTTAGTCAGTTGAGTGTCTGACTCTTGATTTTGGCTCAGGCCATCATCTCAATGTTGTGGGATTGAGCCCTACATTGGGCTCCATGCTGAGCATGGAGCCTGCTTAAGTTTCTCTCTCTCTTTCTCTCTCTCTCTCTCTCTCTCTCTCTCAATCTGCCCCATCCCCTGCTCAAGCTCTCTCTCTCTAAAAATTTTTTAAAAAATAAATTCTAAATAATATATTCAAACATGAATATCAGTCTATTTCAAAAGACATATTACAATAAAATAAAATGAAAACTACTCCAAATATAGAGAAAGAGACAAATAAATGGCAATATGCTTATTGACATTCATATATTTAACAAATTTTCATTATAATATTTTGTAATACTCTGCTTTCAAATCTAATTTTTCTTCTCATTGGATGATATTAAATCCTTTATAAAGTGAAATTAAGCAGGTGAATCCCCACTTAAATTACGTTAGTGACTCTCCATTGATCTTGTATGCTAGGTCTTACTCTGGCCCTTGTTTACCTCCCCAGACATATGCCTTACCACTCTTCCATTCACTCTGTTCTCCAGCCAGACTGAACTACATTTGGTTTTACAAAAGTACAAAATTCTCTCTCCCCTCTGAGCTTCCATGTGTGCTGGCCTCTGTCCCCACCATCATCTACCTCCGTAGTCCCTCTGTCTTGTTAATTACTATTCACCTTTCAGATCTTAGCTAAGACATTTCCTCCAGAAAGCCTTTTCTGAGCACCACTACCACCACCAACATGAAGTTTGGAGCCTCCTCTGTGCCTCTCATAATGCCTAGATCCTACCTGTGTGCTATCATATTCTTACCAAAGTATTTGCTTATTATCTGTATGTGTTCCTATATCTAGCCACTCACTAAGTGTTATTGAATGAATGCATGCCTGCTAAAGAAGTCAGATAGATGACAGAATGGTCCTTTCCCTCTAAGAGTTTATGTTTTTTACCTCAGCTGTATGAATGAATAAGAAAATCATCTTACATCATGGCCTGTTCCAGATAACAAGTAGGTTCTGTGAAACTAAGGCCCAAATTATTGCTTCCCTTTGAAGAGCCTTAATAGTTCCTGAGGTAACTTTATGTAATAGAGATAGGAAGATTCTATAATAGTCATTATCCACCAACTGTGGTACTGTATTGCTTTTAAAAGCTATTTTTTAAAGTTTTCATTTCTTATGTGAGAATTATAGATATGTCATCATCTCCAGACCTGTCACATGATTAACTGAGACTATATGAAGGGAGTCTTGAATTTTCACATTGTTTTAAACGCACGAGTTCTGTGGGGGTTTTGTTTGTCCCTGCACCTTGACGATCAGTAGAGGTTTAATGATGATAGGGATGATCACGATGACAATAACAATAGAAATAAATAATATAAGAGGATGACACATCGCCAAGAGCTCGGTTATCCTCTGAAGACTCTAAACATGTTTAATGCAAGACTCGTTTTCATAGCTGGACAACATCATGAAAGAAATTCTCAGTTTTAAAAAGAAAACCAATTCTGAAAGATGTTGTTGACATTTGTGACCCCATGGAAATTATTTCAATCTGTGGGCAATTTGTTTTCAGTCTTTGTGTACAGCACAGAAAATTCAGGCAGTGCTCTGGCACACACCACCTATCTCCGCATTCACTCTCCTTCCTTAGCTCATCAAGATACAAAATAATCTAAACAAAATGACTGCACTGACATTTTCTTCAAATACCATAATAATTGCTAAATTGGACTCACCAGAGACAAAAGGAAATTTTATTTTCTGTTGATCACATACATCTTTTTATACATGAAAAACCACGACACTATCATTCTCTACCAGGCTGTTTCTGCCAACAACTGTGACTGATTGGGATTCACATAAAGCCCCCAGCCTTGTATGAGCATGACAAGAGTCAAATTAGGTGGGCTGGGAGCAAAACAAAGAGCTCCAGAAAAGGAATCATCTCAAACTCAGCATTTTGACAGAGCCTTCTTTGTGCCAGTGTGCATGCTGCCTCATTAAATGATGTGTAAAGGTCAGAGGTTAATCAACTTCAATTTGGCATGCATATTGAGTAGTTTTTAGTCATCATTTTATATTTCCAAATGAGAAGAGGCAAGAAACACTTCAGGTTAATGGAGCATTTTCTAATGACGACTTTTAACTCTTCAGAGACAGAATTTCTCATTTAACTTTAGAGTTTTTTTTCCTTAAAATCACTAAAACACATTCAAGACATAAATGTCTAGGTCGCCCTTTTTTGGCAGTTTTATTGAGGTATAATTGACATTTAAAAAACTGCACATATCTAAGGTGTGCAATTTGGTACATAATATACACAGATGAATCCATCACCTACAGTCAGTATAGTGAATACCACCATCATCCATTTGGGGGGGACGTCTTTTGTTTCCTACTGCCCATTACAATCTCTCCTTCCTACTCTTGCCCCACCCTATACCCAGGCAACCACTAATCAGCTTTCTATCACTACAGATTAATTTACACCCTCTAGAAGTTTATATAAATGGAATAAAATAATATGTACTCTTTGTAATCTGGCTTCTTTAACTCAGCATACTTATTTCCAGGTTTATTCATATTGCTCATGTAGCAAGAATTAATTTTTGTTTATCGCTAAGTGATATTCCATTCTTGGATACACAGTAGTTCATCCATTCGCTTGTTGATGGACATTTGGATCGTCTGCCAATGTTTATGGATGTTACAAATAAACTGCCATGAACATTTGTGTCCAATGTATGGATATATGCTTTCATTTTTCCTCGAGTAAATACCTTAGAGTACAATGACTGCATTATAGGATAGGTGTTTTCCAAAGTGTTTGTATCATTTTGCCTTCCTACCAGCAGTGTATGAGAGTTCCAGTTGCTCCATATCCTCCCCAACACTCAGAATGGTCAATAATTAATAGAAATCTAGGATATCTTTGTCTAATCCAAGGTCATAAAGGCTTTCACTTGTTTTTTTCTTTATATTTTATGGGTTAGATTTTATATTTAGGTCTGTGATCCATTTTGAATTCATATTTGTATATGGTGTGAGGTATGGATGGAAGTTTATTTTTTTGTATACAAGTATCCACTTGTTCCAGTGCCATTTGTTGAAAGGATATCCTTTCTCCACTGAATCAGCTTTGCGCTTCTGTAAAAAAATCTATTGATCTTTCCATTCAGGTTTTTGTAAGCCTAAAACTACTCTTAAAAGTCTATTGGTCATTTTTGAAATAAAAAGAAATCAACTGATCATATATGTGTGGGGGATTATCTTTTAATTCCCACTCTTGTCTCCATGGGCTACTAAACACAAAGCATCCAACATTGTGTTTTTCACTAGAAACATCATAGCAAATACCTGACCCTCCAGGAAGTTTTAGTAGTTGTTATAATCAGAACTCTCAAAGATTATGCAAAGACAAAGAAGAAAACAGAGTTGTAATATAAAATCTAGAAAGGGAAAGAGGACACTTCCAGTTATACACGGAGCACAGAATACAAGCATTTATCTCTCATTCTCAATCCTATGAAACAAAATAAAAGAAGCAAATAGACATGAAGCTCCAAGGCTAAAGAATAAAGGAGAGTAGACAACAGCAAATGAGAGCTAAGGACAAAATTTTGGAATCTGGAAAGCAGAGGATGTATTAACCCAGCAGACCAGAGAAAGTTAGAAACTAAATACTTACAGTAAGGAAAGCCAATAAGAAATAAGCCAATTCTACAGAAGGACCCAGGAATTCGAGATACCAGTTACTTTGAAGGCAAGATAATACAGGATGCAACTGAAATGGGAAAAATAGTTTCTATCCATATGAATCTCTCTCCATCTTGTCTCTCTGCAAGGACTAAGTTGGTCTTCCTCACAACAGAGTTGTTGAGTTCTCAGAGCAAATGTCCCAAGAGAGAAAGAGCCAAGTGGAAACTGTGTTTTTTTAATGGTCTAGCCTCAAAAGTAACATAACATCACTTCTACCATACCCTGTTGGTTGGAGTAGTTATAAATTCCTGCCCAGATTAAGGCAGAAGGTGGGGGGAAGGACAACACAGGCTCCACTCTCAGCAAGTAGTGTCTGTAGCATTGTAAGAACATGTGAGACGGGATGTACCGATTGGTATAGCCATTTTTGAAAAATGAAATCTACCATAACCACTGACAAATTTGACCACTTTATTTTATAGATAAGAAAACAGAGGCTCAGAGCAATCTGTATGATCCAGATCACACAATCAATGGCAGAACAAGACTAGAAACTGGAATCTGAACTCCTAGTCCATGTTCCTTCCCACTAACTCATACTGCCTCTGAATTTTTATAAAATTCACACTGGTGACATTACAGATTTAATATAGAGAGAGTATTCAGTATAACTAAAGTCTTACTCCCAAATAAATTTTTCTTGATTTAGTAAATTCAGGCCACAGAAAAATACTAATAGCCAGTGGTGCCTGGGTGGCTCAGTCAGTTAACCATCTGACTCAATTTCAGCTCAGGTCCTGATCCCACAGTTTGTGGGTTCCAGCCCTGTGTGGGGCTCTGCACTGACAGTGCAGAACCTGCTTGGGATCCTCTCTCTCTCTCTCTCTCTCTCTCTGCCCCTCCTCTCTCTCAAAATAAATAAAAAACTTTTTAAAAACTTTAAAAAAATTTTTAAAAACTTAAAAAACCAAAAATACTATTAGCCAGTAGAGCAATGAAAGGGCATTTTTAAAAGTAATTCTCAGATCAAAAAACCTAATGAAATCAGTGAAGGAAAGTTTTTCAAGTTAGTCTTCCTCATTTCTGAGTTTTAATGAGTTATGAAATTATGAATATGTTTCCCATAGTTTTACCTTTTCTCACAGGAAGGGAGTAATACAAGTGATTCTAGTGTGACTTAAATCTCTAACCACAGGAATCTGGCATGGTTCTCTGACCAAGCTAAATTCCAACATTATTACTCATTTTGAAATATTTTACTCTGCTAGTGTATAAGTTAATAGTAATGGACCAATTAGAGGTTGGTTATTGTAATGAATGAGAATGTTGTCTTAAAATAGATATAATTCACCAGCAATAGAAAAGAAGAATGAAAAATAAAAAGGAGATTAAGTACTTCTGTTGGAGTAGCTAGCAGACTAACCTATAAGACCAACCCTCATGCCAGGAATAGCAAAAAATCTCAATAAGTTACAAAAACAAAGCCATTTTCTAAGGCATTGGAGAGCAACCAAATCTTTCAAAATTTGAGGGCTAATCCTTGAGAGAAGGTAAATGCATTGGAATGACCATGACACTTCCTATCACCTTTTCTTTCAAGGCATTTACCAAATCTTAAAGGCTCAGGACTAAGAAGCAAAGTGGAAAACAGTGACTCAGAGGTTTTGTCAATCTTACACGGAGGGACAGAGAGATAAAAATTATAACTTAGGATAGTCAAGAATTAGAAGGAGCAGGATCCACAAGAAAAGGGAATCACAGAGAAATTAGCTAAAAATCATTGGCCACTTTTCCCTTTGAGAAATTTGCTAATTCCTAAACCACAAAAGATGAGAAGCCAGGGAGCCAAGCAGAAAGCAATAGCTAAGAGGTTAAATCTAAGCCAAGCTGTCAACTGTCTTTTGGTGCTGGCGAGATAAAAATTGAAGTTCAAGGCCCAGTGAGGAAGAGATGATCTGATAAATACTCCAGGCTTTCAGTTCAGAACCTCCAAATGCTATGCCTTAGCGTAAAGCAAACCAGATATACACCAGCTCCCACAAAAACTTAAATCCATCCTTGAAACATCTTTCTCCCTAAATGAATCAAGATGACTTTCCTTCATTTTATATACCACTAAAACAAACAAACTAATTAACTCCTATCTGGACTAGGATAACATCAGAGCCTTTTCAATTTGTCTTATACAATGTAGATTCAATTTTTTTAAAAAGCACTAAGCATGCCAGGAAAGAAAATTATCAAAACCCAAGAAGAAGAAAAAACAGGAAATAAACAATAAACCAAAAGGTAATCCAGATATTGAAACTATCAAAAATAGACTTTAAAATAATTTTGAATAATATTTCCAGTAAGATATACAAGATGGAGACTTCCATCAGGCAAATAAAATCTATAAAATACAATAGCTGAAAATAAAAAACTCAATAAACAGAATTAAAGGCATATCAGACACAGAAGAAGAAATTAGGAAACAAAAACAGATCAATAAAAAATATCAAGACTAGAACATGGAGAAAAAAATTAAAAATGCAAAAAGCTTAAGAGATATGTGGAACATGGTAAATGGCTAATACCTGTATAACTGAAGTTTCAGAGAAGAGGCAAGAAAGAATGATACTGACACATGAGAATTTTCAGAAACTAACAAAAGCCATCTCAAGCCCTAGATTAAAGAAACTCTTAAACACGGGCAGGATAAATATCAAGAAAACTTAATGTACTTAAATGTGTCATGCAAAACTGCCTAAAGCTGAAGTCAAAGAGAACATCTTAGAAGGGGCCAGAGAAGAAAGACACCTTACTGTTAAAGAAGAAACAGCAAGTTAGTTGACTCACCAACAGAAAAAAAAGAAACCAAAGAAAATGCAATGATATCACTGAATTGCAGAAAGAAAATAACTTCTAATTTGCCATTACATACCTAGCAAAATATCCTTCAAATATGAAGAAAAAATAAAGATACGTCCAAATAAAAACTCTAAGAACTTATTGCCAAAAGACCCACACTAAAATAAATATTTAAGTAAGTCCTTCAGACGAAAGTACCGTGATTTCAGATATAAGTATAGGAATGCAGGACACAATGGAGAGCAAGAAAAGGTAAGTATGTTGTCAAATTGAAATGATTATTAACTTTATAAAACAATAATGATAAGGTAGGTTTAAAATATATGTAAAAGTGAGATCAATGACAACAAATAGCACAAAAGCAAGCAGGAGTAAAATTAGATAAAGTGTTCTACAGACCTTGTACTGCTTGGGAAGTGGTAAAAATACTAAATTATAGATCTATTTAGTCAAGCAAGGATACATGTTGTTAACATCAAGGGCAACCATTAAAAGAATTGCTTGAGGGAGCAAAACTATTCAGCTAATAGAGGGGAGAAATTAATTAATTAAAAATATTTAATTCATAAAAGTCAAAAAGAGGAAAAAAGGGAGAATGGAGAACATGGGATAAATACAAAATAAAGGAGAAAACAGTGTATATATAACCCAAATACGTCAGTAATTACATTAAACGTGGGAATACATAATAATGTATTGTTAGGGTCTAAATGTTTATACCCCTTCAAAATTCATATTTTGAAACCTTAATGCCCAAGGAGATGGTATCAGAAGGTGGGGCCTTCCACAGGCACTTAGGTCACGAGGGTGGAGCTCTCATGAATGAAATTAGTGCCTAGATCAGAGTTTCCAGAGAGATCCCTGGCCCCACCCACCATGCGGGAACACAGTGGGATGGTGCTGGCTATGAACCAGGAAAAGGACCTCCACTGGGGGGGGGGGGGGGCATGCTGACACCTTGATCTTGACCTTCCAGCCTCCAGCACTGTGAGAAAAATTTCTGTTGTTTATAAGCTACCCAGTCTGTGGTAGTTTGTGAGAGTAGGTGAACGTACTGAGACACACACTTGTCCAGGTCTCAAGGAAGTTTCAGGTGTTAGAAATTTTTGCTATTATAACAAGTCAACAGTAAAAATATTTACAAATGCATGACAGTGTCTCTAGGGTGCTAAATAAAAGTGGAATCACTAAAGGCTGTACATCTTCCACTTCATCAGGCCGCACCAAATCGTTTCCACCATGACAGCTCCTCTTTCATCTCATTCTAGCCAATGCGTGGGACTACCAGACTGGTAAAAATTTGCCCATCTGGTGGGCATGAAGTAGTGCCTTATTGTTTTAATTCAGATTTACCTTATCACAGGTGAAGTTGAATATCTTTCATATATTAATTATTGGGGTTTCTTCTTCTATGACTTGGCCTTTTGTAGCATTTGTTTTTTATGGAGTTGTTTTTATTTATCGTGTTGACTTGCTCCCTGATTTCTTTCATATAAAACAATGAAATTATTATTTTAATAACAATAATTACTTGAGCTAACAGGTACTTAATGATGCTTTTCATCCAGACAGAAGAGAAAGAAATTCAGGCACGTTTTTCAGTAACAGGGAGTTCAGTGTGGGATGATATGTAGCAAATATCTACTCAACATGGTTAATTTTGGGGGGCGCCTGGGTGGCTTAGTTGGTTGAGAGTCTGACTTTGGCTCAGGTCATGATCTCATGGTTCATGAGTTTGAGCCCTACATCAGGCTCTGTGCTGACAGCTCAGAGCCTGGAGCCTGCTTCGGATTCTGTGTCTCCCTCTCTGCTCCTTCCCTGCTCGTGTTCTGTATCTCTCTCTCTCACTCAAAAATAAACAAATATTAGAAAAAAATTTTAATGGTTAATTTTTATGATGCCTTTTGCCTACAAATTTTCAATTAGTTAATATATTTATTCTTTTATTTGACTTGTGCTTTCATTGTAAGAAATTCTTCCTTAACCTGGGGATTAAAGATATCCTCAATTTTTAAAGTTTTTGTTTTCTTTTTAGGTCTTTATCCCCTTTAGCCATTTAATTTCGTGTGCAGTGCAAAATAAATATCCAATTCTTTTCCCATACAGTCTTTTGTCCCAGTATCATTTATAAGAAGATCTATACATTCCTTATCGATTTATGCTGCTCTCTCTGCTATACATCAATGTCCCACATGTATATGTGGTCTAATTGCCTACCTTTGTGCCAATATTATACTGTTTTAATTGCTTCACTTCACATTATACTTGCTATCCAATAGGGTATCCTTCCCCCAATTCTTTGGTTTTGGCTTTTCTGGGAATTTTATTATTCTATATGAACTTTGGTTTCAACTTATCAAGTTTCAAGATAAAACAATTTGTTGCAAGTTTTATTAGAATAAATTGACTTCATAGATTAACTTGCAAAGAAATAACACTGATATTGATTCTTCTTATCCATAAACTTATTACATATCTCCATTTATTTAATTCTATTTTATTTACTTTAGCAAAGTTTTATAATTAACTTCTTTAAGGTCTTACACACCCTTTGTCAAATATATTCTTAGTACCTTGAAGTTTTTGTCACTATTGTGAATGACATTACTTTTTTATATTTTCTAATTTTTTTATATTGAACCTGTATTCAATAACTCTGATGAAATATCTTGTTAGTTCTAATAATTCATCTGCAAATGCTCTTTTATTTTTAAGAGAGTATTTAACAAAGGGCAAAGGAACTTCCAAATCAGGTATCTGAATCCATTATCTTCTCGGTCCAGGAACTGAATAGAAAGTCTTAAAATGGAGAGGAAAAGAAATATTTTTTTTCCATTTCCTTTTTACAAATATAGACTACCACATGATTTTACCCTACTATGAAGTCTTGTATGAATAGTGAGACGTGTTCAGTGATGGCTTTGGAGAAATGGTCATTCTTTAGTCACTCTTTTTGCTATTATAATGAAAAAAAATGAGATTGAAGACAGAAGAAGGAGCCAGGTCATGAATCATTTGTGTGCCAGGCTAAGGAGTTTCATTTTATCCCAGAAGCAATTAATTAAGTCAGATTTACATTCTGGACTGGCATTTTAGAGAGTGTTCAGGCAGTACAGTGAAGGATGAACTGAGCTTGTGCTCTGTAAGCAAGACATCAATTGAGATGTATTGTAGTAACTTCCTAGGCTGGAAGCTTTGTGAGGGCAGGAACTGTGAGTTTTGCTCCACTTAAAATCAGAGCCTGACACAGTGTTTGACACATAATAGATGCTCAATAAAACTTGTTGAGTTAATTAATTAATCCTATGAGAAATAATCAGGGCAGAACCAAAAGAAAAGATTCTGAAGATGAAGAGGAGAAAGACAAAATGCATAAACATTTAAGAGAGGCATCAATTGTATACTGGGAGTGAGGGAAAGGGAAAAATCTAGAATGACTCCCAGATCACTGGCTTGGATGAATAGAGGTATCCAAAACTAGAGAGGGAATAAAGACATAATTTCAAACATATATAATGAGTTCAGTTTCTGACATATTGACCTTGAAGGACTTCAAAACAGATTAGTCCAAAAAAACCCAGTTAGATCTCTGCATCTGTAGCTGCACAAAAGGAACCCAGCCCTAGGAGATTGCTAAGGTTATAGGTGTCGATGAGTCAAAGCAGGAAAATGTAGAGTTCAGGTCCCTTTCCCCTGTGATGTGCTGAATCCATCTTATGCTAACCTAAGATCTCAGTAAAATACTTACAAGGGCTTAGGCGATCTGAAGTTGCCTCTAGAAGAAAACTTGGCCCCAACCTGCAGGGACCTCAGTGACACACTTCCATTTGCAAGTGAAGTGATCTTTCATTTGGGTAAGAACACAATTCAGCATATCTTCTTTCATAAAATAATGTCACCCCTATCATCCCCTCATCTGCAATCCAAAGCATATCATTGTGCCTTCAACAGAATACACACACTTCTCGAAGCAGAAAAGTTCACCTGGAATTGTCAAAGACCCCTATGTCCTAGGCTGTTAGCCTGAGATTTGTTCTCTGTCCACTCCTCTAAGTATTCTACAGTCTCTTCTAGTATAAATATAGAGCACCACATTAGCTTAGTTCCTTCACTCAGGACCACTTCAGGGTTATTTTCAGACTTTGGCAAAGCCCAATATAAGAAATAGACACATGAATAAAGCCCCACTACCTTTGATTTTCTGCAGATATGGCCTCTATTGTACAATGTTTCTTAGACACATTTTTCGTGATAAATTTCTCTTGTTTTTATTCCTATTAGTATTTTTATTATACACGTAGTATATGTTTATTGTGAAAAAAATATTTTTCAAGGAATATCCTTCTTTTCCATATCCTTCTTTTCCTGTGCACACAGTTCCAATCCAGAGGTATTCAAGTAGTCAAGATTTTTTCCATTGCAAGTGACAGACCTGTAGTTTTAAGGAAGGTCAATGCAAGAGAGGAATTTGAAGGGGCCACTAGAGCAGGACAAGGAATCAAAGCAACCACTCTGAAAACCAGGGAGGCACCAAGGGCCCCTGGGAATGGACCTGGGTGTGAACTTCTTGTCTCTGCTTCTACATGCATGTTATAGTTATTCCCTTAGTTTTCTCAGGTCATGGAGGACAGGGCTTCACGTGACTGAGGGATCATTTCCTGGCATCACTGTCATCTAATGGGAAAAGGGATTTTTTTCTTCTCCTGTAGAAAAAAAATCCCAGGAACATGCTCTGATTGGCTCGATTTAGGTCAAAGGAGCACTGTAGTCAACAGCATCCAGAAACTCATGACTGAAACAGAAGAGGGACAATTCTCTTGAGAAAGAGGGACATTGTCATCAAAAGAGGGGGGGAAAGTGTGCCTAGCAACAAAAGTATGTGATGACTTTGTATTACCATCAATAGTTTCCTAGGGATCTTGCAGACATTTTTCTTTGTATTTACAAGCATATGAAAATATTCTTTTTATGTTTTGCACAAATAAGAACATAGCCCTGCATTGGGCTCTGTGCTGACAGGATGGAACCTGGAGCCTGCTTCAGATTCTGTGTTTCCCTCTCTCTCTGCCCCTCCCCTCCTCACTCTCTCTCCCTCTCTCTCAAAAATAAACATTAAAAAAAAAGATATTTTTAAAAAGAGTCATATGCTCTACTGACTGAGCCAGCCAGGGACCACATTTTTATTGTGTTTTTTTTTTAAATAATCTCTACACCTAATGTGGGGCTGGAACTCATAACCCCAAGATCAAGAGTCACGTGCTCTACTGACTCAGCCAGCCAGGCACCCTGTACTGCTTAGTTTTAAATGTAGGAGAAACAACCAAGTCATATAATCAGTTCTACTGAATATATTTGCTAATCAAAAAAATCCCTGGAGCCTTTAAATTATAGGAAGATCCAAGAAGAAGAAAACACTTAACAAAAAAGGAGATCTCTTAAGATTTTGACAATGGTTTCCAGAATTTATTCTTTTAAGATTAGTACTTATATACAGTCTACTAGTCCATTCTTCCCCAATGTTGTCTACCCATACCTAAATTAAGACAGAGCTGAAAAACAAAATGCTACCTTTTGGTTAAGCTTCTCTGATTGTATTTACCCATAAATTCAGTGAGAAAATCATTCCAAATAAAACAGAAAGTCCTATTTTCTAGGTATCATAGCCAAAATAGTGTTTTCTTTAAAGATACATTTAATAACTGTATTAGTAACCTTTAGATCCTCAGTTGTATACAGTTGCCAAGATGACAATCCTAGAAAAACTTTGAGAATTGTGTGCATGCCTGTTCCCCTACAAACAGAGGCTAAATTTCTACTCTGAAAGGAAATTAAGGAAGTAATTACACCAAATGTTTAATCCCCATATTAGCTTGGGCTGCCATAGCAAAATGCCATATAGTGAGTGGCTTAAACAACAGTAATTCATTTTGTCACAGTTCTGAAGGCAGGAAGTCTGAGATCAGGGTACCAGCACGGTTAGTTTCTGGTGAGGCTTCTCTTCCTGGCTTATAGGTGGCTGCCTTATTGCTATGTGATCACATGGCCTTTTCTTGGTGTGTGCACACACAGGGAGAGAGAAAGCTCTGGTCTCTTCTTCTCTTCTTATAGGTACACTAATCCTTTCAGATCAAGATCATACTACTAAGACCTCATTTAACCTTAATTATTTCCATAAAGTCTCTGTCTCCAAATACATCACATTCAGGTTTAGGGTTTCAATATATCAACAGGGAGGAGGGGGGCACAATTCAGTCCACAGCAATCCCTTTGCTCTGATAGTCATATCTCTGGCAATAATTTCATTTAGCTCTTAATATATTGAAAATAAGCACTTCCAGAGGGGTTTGTTCTTTACATCTTCTCTGAATAACAGTTTACCAATAACTTCACACGACAAAAAAATATGGTTTTTAAAAACTAAATATGATATAAAGATAGACGTGAAAATGTGTGTGTGTGTGTGTGTGTGTGTGTGTGTGTGTGTGTGTGTAGAAAGAGAGCGAGAGAAGGACAAAGATTCCAAGTTCATTCATTTCTGTGTCATCAGAAATCTTCAGCTATCGCCTTACAATTTGGGTCCTAAAATAATATCATAAACATAGCTAGGTTAGTAGGTAGATAGGCAGTTACAGTGAAACCACTAAACTAGAACTCAGTGACCAAAGTGGATATACATGAAATAACTAGATTCAGAATAGACAATGCGAGCTGAAATTAGAGCATTTTGTTTTGCCCTTTTATGTAAAATGTGCTTATGTTTAAATATAGAACCAGAAAACTGTTTGGGGTCAGAATTTAAAATAGTCCCGCTTTTTGTATGTCAAAGTAATGTCTTTGTCTTTGAGTTCTTTTATCTGAAGTTAAAAAAAAACTAAACAAACAAAAAACCATAAATCAAATATTTTGGCCCTTCCTTGGTCTTCCTAGCATGGGCTGACTCTATTCAGCATGTATTTTTTCCCCATGACAGCTCAAGTACAATATAGAAATTCATCCTTTTAGTGCACTGGGCCTTTTCCCAAGATTTTTATTTTGCATTTAACAAAATAACAGCAAATTTCAGGTATTAGAAGGATCGAAACAACCTCTTCTATTCTGTTGTCCTTAGAACACCATCTTTTATTCATAGCTTCTCTTGTGGTGCTGGGAGGCAGATTCTGTTGCTATAGCAACGCCCTGCATATCCTTGGGGATAGCTTACAGTTTTACTTTTTTTTTTAACAACAAAGAGCCATTGATACTACATGTTGCCAAAGGTTACAAAAGTTGAATTCTAAAATGAAAATATTTCTTCTATAGAAGTGGTACACCATATGCGTCCCACAAATTCAAAGAGATATGTAAGGATATGACCTTTGTGTGAACACTGATGAATCTACATAATACTGTTTGGCTTCAATGGATTATTCACAGCAGAAGTAGTTGAAGTGTATGCCTTGTTTCCTAAGACCACTGGGGGGGATAAGGGGTTTATTCCCAGTATTTATAAAGATCCAGGAGCAGGAAAAGAAAAAAAAAATCAAAGGTACCATCACTTACATTTTGTTTGTTACTTTGTAATCACCTTCCCATCTTCACCCCCACCAAAATGAACTGCTATATCAAAATCCAATTACACTTTGACAGTAAATAGATCCTCAAAGAGTGGTTGTGACTGAATCCTTGTTTCTCAGAATAGATATTAAATATACGAGAGTCTCAAGAGCTCTGAAATCTGTATTCCTAGCTTCATTTTAACTGGATTCTCTTCATCGGTGAAAAAAAAAATATTCCTTAGCTAGCTATTTTGTAAAACCAGGAAAAATATTTCTTTTCAAGTATTCTTTTCAAGATAAGTTATCTCATCCCCCTAGAAACATGAAGGGATGCACTGAGAACCACAGATGCAAAGCGGGAGGCTCCATAGAATCACTTCCTGGGAAAACAACCATAAGAGTTTATAGAGGGTCAAGACATGGGAATCTGGGCTTTTCTCAAGAACAAGAGAGCTACAGGCTGAAAATGTAGATAAAATATAAGAATGAATCCCAATCTCCTTCACTCACTACCGCCTGGGCAAATTCATTTAGGTTAGAAGACCCTCCCAGTCGACCAAGCAAACCCCATAATTCAAGGCCATTCATTCATTCATTTATCAATGTTTACTAGGTATATGTTACATTCCAAGCCACTTGAAAGCTTTTCAAAGGCTTACTATTTAATGCCTGATTGTACCCTTTAAGAGTTAGTCTTTAATTCAATAAAGTCTTTATTGGTACAGTTTCTACAGCTATAATATGGAGAACTGTATTAAAAATAACAGAGTCACAGGGTAATCATAGCTAATAATAACGACCACACAGATAGTGTTTCTAAATAGCATCTCCCACTAAAAGAAACCAAGTTTCCTTAGAGAAATGACTGATTCCAGAAATGGTTGGGATAGGGAAAATACAAGGTAGCCTTGAACATCTTGTTGTTCAAGGAAGCAAGGAAATGCTTAAACACTAATAGAGTCATGTCAAAAGAATATTCGAGCTGGTTTGGAGGCCAAATCCATTTTGAGCATCAGAATGAATGACAGAAATAATACATTAAATGAAAAATAAATGCATGGGTCCATAGTGAAACTCAAAAGAATAAGAAAGTGGGGGAGAGAAGAGAGACGAGGAGGACAGAAAGAGAAAAATAAAAGAGGAAAGCTCTACTTTACAGGAGAATACCAACTGTTATGGATTAAATTGTGTCCAACCCAAAATTCATATGTTGCAGCCATATTGGCAGATAGGCCTTTAGGGAGGTAATTAAGGTTAAATGAGGTCATAAGGATAGGGTTCTAATCCTATGGAACTGGTGTCCTTATAAGAAAAGGAAGAAATACCAAACGGTTCTCTCTTCCACATGCCAAAGAGAAGAGGCCATGTGAGGACACTGAGAAGACAGCTGTCTACAAGCCAGGAAGAGAGGATTCACCAAAAGCCAACCATGATGACACTTTGATCTTGGACTTCTAGCCTCCAGAAGTGTGAGAAAATATATACTCTCTGCTGTTTAAGCCACCCAGTCTGAGGTATTTTGTTATGGCAGCCTGAGCCAACTAATACAACTGAGAAATACTAAAAAAATGACAGAATTTTTTAAAAACATCATTTTTCAACCCACTATGTAAGTAAGAATCACTAATGGATACTAAAACCACTGGGTAAAATACCATCATTTTAAAAGTATGCCCACACAGGGGCGCCTGGGTGACTCAGTCGGTTGGGCGTCTGACTTTGGCTCAGGTCATAATCTAACGGCCTGTGGGTTCGAGCCCCGCGTCAGGCTCTGTGTTGACACCTCGGAGCCTGGAGCCTACTTCAGATTCTGTGTCTCCCTCTCTCTCTGCCCTTCCCCTGCTCATGCTCTCTCTCTCTCTCTCTCTCTCTCTCTCTCAAGAATAAATAAACATTAAAAAAAATTTTTAATAAATAAAAGTATGTCCACCAGGTTAACTTTATAATGGGGAAATTAGATAGGACGTCACCACTGTAACCAAGTGATCAAACTTAGCACCATCAATAATGGGACAACCTCATATGTGTCTCTTGATGGATCCAATAAGAAATATACACCACCTAGGAGCGCCTGGGTGGCTCAGTCGGTTAAGCAGCTGACTTCAGCTCAGGTCATGGTCTCACAGTTCATTAGTTCGAGCCCCACATCAGGCTCTTTGCTGGCAGCTCAGAGCCTGGAAACTACTTCAGATTCTGTGTCTCCATCTCTCTCTGCCCCTTTCCAGCTTGCTCTCTCTCTCTATCTCTCAAAAATAAACATTAAAAAATTAAAAAAAAAGAAATACACATCACCTATCCAGCATTCTTGCCAAGAATGTTCAACCTGAATCCAGTCATGAGAAAACAATGAGATAAATCCCAGAAAGGGAGATGTTTGCAAAGCAATTGACCTAGATTTCCAAAATAGAGTCAGTGTCAGAAAAGACTACTTATAAACTGAAAGTCTCTAAACATCACAACCAAGTGAAACTAATAAGCCTTGACTGAATCTTGGGCCAACAAAACCAACTGAATAGATATATTGGGTATAACTGGGGAAGTTTTAAAATAGGACTGCACACTTGATGCCAAAATTGAATTAGTGTTCATTTTCTTAGGTGTGAGCACCACAGTAGTGATATAGGAGATTGTCCTTACTCTCAGGCAGTGCATGCTGAAGTATTCATGGGGAAATTATCACCATGTCTGCAACTTCCTTTCAAATGGGTCAACAACAACAAGAACAACAGCTAAAGATACATATATACGTATGTACAGGCACACCTCAGAGATACTGCAAGTTTGCTTCTAGATCACTGCAAAACAGCAGTAAAGCAAGTCACAAGACTTCTTTGGTTTCTCAGTGCATATAAAAGTTATATTTACACTACACTGTAGTCTATTAAGTATGCGATAGCATTGTGCCTAAAAAAAAGTGTATATCTTAATCAAAAAGCACTTTATTGCTGAAATTGCTAACCATCATCTGAGCTTTCAACAAGTGCAATCACTGACCCCAGATCACCATAATACTCATAATAATAAGAAGAAAGTTTAAAACATTGTGAGAATTACCAAAACGTGACCCAGAGACACAAAGTGAACGAGTGCTGTTGGAAAAATGGTGCCGGCAGACTTGCTCGATGCAGGGTTGCCACAAACCTACAATTTGTAAAAAAGTACAATATCTGCGAAGTGCAATAAAGTGAAGGTGTATGTATCAATAAATACCAAAATAAAGCAGATCTATTAAGATGTTAATAATTGATTAATGTATATAAAAGATATATAGCATTCAATGTATTCTTTCAACTTTACTGTGATTTGGAATTTTGCAAAATATATGGGTTAACAAATAAAAATGTAAATATTTTTAAATGTTTAACATTTTATGGCATGCCACTCATCTTAAATCGCTGACCATGCACCTACCAGGACCAAATAGTATAACTGAATGGTTAGAGAGCATGGATGTTGGTTCCCAGAAGACCTATGTTCAAAGCCTGTCTCTCAGACCTTAGGCAAATAACATCTCCAAGTTTTAGGTTTTTGCAGTAAAATAAGAATAATATCTAACTGATAAGTGGTTGAGAAGATTTAATGAAGTTTATAAAAAATGTCTGGCACAAAATAAGGCACTATTATTATTACCTGATGGTGTAAGGATAGGAACTGGAGGGTTTTCAGCCACCATTACATGCTACACACTCCAGTAAGCACTCTCCACTAAAACTATGGCATCGCTTACTAACAATGAGTGACTGCATAATGTTGTTAGTGACCATTTTTGTTCCAAGATGGTCTTCAACCAAATTAAAATTTCCTTGAAGGCAGGGACCATGGCTTAACTCTAATTTCTGTATCTCCTAAAGAACACTGTACAATGTTAGACATGGTAATATTTTATCTGTACATTATGCTAGGTCAGTGCTTCTCAACTCTGGCTATGCATCGGATACACATTGGAATCATCTGGAGAGCTTTTTAAAAAATCTGATGCTTGGACCCCAACTCAGGTATTTTCATTTCATTGGTCTGGGGTAGGACCTATATCTCAATATTTTTTAAAATGCCCAGGGTGATTGTAAAAAGTTCATGTTTTGTGTTTCTCCTTAGTGAAATGGCACCAGTCATTGCTGCCAACTTTCTACCCACTTTGGAGTAACCTGGAGTTCCAGATGTAGGTAGATTTGTATTTTAACATGTCAGCCTTCTCCTATGAACAGTGATTGTCCTCCTATTTCTTGAGCAATTTCAGATGATTTGTAACACCTTCATGAAGGTTGTATAGGGGAGGAAAAATATCTTTTCCTCTATCCTTCTGAGACCACTCTAACAAGAGACAGATTAACAAGAGAAAAGCATACAGATTTATTTAATACACGTTTCTTGACATAGGAGCCTCCATAAGAAAGTGAAGATCCAAAGAAATAATTAAGCCTGAGAATTTTTATATTAGGTTTGACGAAGAGTAGAAAATCATGGGGAAATGTGATGGAACAAAGGGTATGGGGTAAGTGTAGTAAAACTGGGAGAAACTTAGCAAAGACTTGTTCATTCAGAATCTTCTCTGCATCCCTTCATCTTCAGAGATAAGGATGCTCTTTCCTCTAGATATTGGGAAGGCACCTCTTACATGAAGGTTTTATGACCTGCTTCAGGGAAGATCAGAAGTCCTTCCTGCACATGCTGTTTCTCAAATTCCTCCAGCTTAAAATACTCCATATGCCAGGAGTGCCAGGGTGGCTCAGTCACTTAAGCGGCCAACTTTGGCTCAGGTCATGATCTCTTGGTTTGTGAGTTCAAGCCCCACATCAAGCCATTGGGCTCTGTGCTGACAGCTCAGAGCCTGGAGCCTGCTTCAGATTCTGCATCTCCCTCTCTCTCTGCCCCTCCCCCACTCACACTCTGTCTCTCTGTTTCTCTCTCTCTCCCTCCCCTCTCTCAAAAATAAATATACATTAAATAAACACACACACACACACACACACACACACACACACACACATACACAAACATACACACACACACCCAGGCACTGGTTGGAATGCTGAGCATGCCCTTCCCCACAATCCTTCAACCATGATACCTCTTCTGGTCATGAGTCTTGCCTATAACCCTGGTGGTCTGATGTGTGTAGGTTCCATTTCCCTGCCCTTGACTGTGCACTGAGAGACCTTGAACTGATGGAAAGGCAGTTTCTGTTTCTTCAAAGTTTCCTGTTTCTTCAAAGAAGCCAGGCCTATACTACTTCCAAAAACTATCTTTCTAATTCCCCACTAATAGCCAGGTAACCACGGGCAAGTTTTCTTGTACATTTCTCAATGTTCAAGTTTTCCCATTTGCCAGAGATAATAAAGTATTTAATTCATTGTTATAAGGATTCAATAAGAGAAGGCATGTCAAATGCTTAACACAGTTCCCTCACACATAGTATCATTGGCTAAATGGAAACAATTATTTTATTATTAATATAGTAATAAATCCAAACCCAGCAGTTTTGTGGATGCAAAAATAAGATAAATGTATGGAAACCTAAATCAACCCCTATTTCCATTGATTTGTATATGAGAAAGCTTTGAAATTTCAGCAGATAGTAATGGACTGATTTATCCCAACTTTGTTTTGACAATATCTGCAAACAAAATTTAGGTATTTAAAGCCTCTGTTCTTTAAAATTTTTTTTTCAACGTTTATTTATTTTTGGGACAGAGAGAGACAGAGCATGAACGGGGGAGGGGCAGAGAGAGAGGGAGACACAGAATCAGAAACAGGCTCCAGGCTCCGAGCCATCAGCCCAGAGCCTGATGCGGGGCTCGAACTCACGGACCGCGAGATCGTGACCTGGCTGAAGTCGGACGCTTAACCGACTGCGCCACCCAGGCGCCCCAAGCCTCTGTTCTTTAAAAGAGAACCCAAAGATGAATTACTTGTAGGAAAGATGGCTTCAAATTTTACAAATAACCATTTCTTCTCAACCTAAGACATGCCCTCCAAATAATAAGGAAGATGATGTTACAGTGGGACCACTACCACTCATTGCCAAGACATTTCTAACTAACAGTGAGGCATTTGAGACTTTAAACTTTTAACTGAAAAGATTAATGCAAAGGAGATTAAAATACCACGTTGGGTAAGACAACATCGAAGAACAATACGCTGAAGAGTTGGAAACTGGAGGAGAAAAAGCAATGTGGTAAGCCTTATGGGAGCAAAAGGAGGGATAATTCAGTGATTACTTAGTGTAGAAAAGAAAATCTTTTCCTCTACCTTCTCAGATTTAGAACATGGGGTTCTTCAAATTAAACAGATAAAAGATTAACAGAAAAAGAGGCATACAAAGTATATTGATGTTAATATTAACATCATGCATGAGGGCATCAACAGAAAAGAAGTGAAAACCAAAAGAAGCCATTAGACTGGGATCAGGGAGGCTTATATATCATTTTAACCAAGAATGATGAACTTTGAAGAAGTGGTTAGACACAGGAAAGGGGTTCGGGTCTCCTAGGAGTGGTAAATGGTGGGAAGGTTGCTGTTTAGTAAGGTTTGTTATATAGACTCCTCTTGGTGCTGTCTCTGGTCTCCCTGGTACAGGACCCCAGGGAACACCTTTACAAATGGAAATTTATGCCCTGCTTTTAGTCAGAAATGGGGAGGACAGAGAACTTTTCCTATGTCTTTCTCAATTGTTTCAGCTCAAAATAATCCTTACACCAAAGTGACATATCTGGGGGTGGTGTATTCCAGACCCCTTCACTAGAAAGCAACTGAGGACTCACACTGAAGTTTCCAAAATCAGGTTGCTCTGAATAACATAGATAGAATTGTTGTACCACACAATTGAAGTAGCCTAAAGGAAAAATATTAGAAGTGGACTAGATAGGATATAACAAAAGAAAGTTAAAGGGTTCTTATTATGAAGGTGGAAAGAAAGGGAATTGATTTTTAAAATGTTAAAGGAAAAGCTGGAATGTTTCAAAGTTTGTTTTTCAGGGAAGTCAAAATGTTTATCATACCTGTTATCTTTTACTAGGGCTTTAAAATGTTGGGGAAACATTTAATGAAAGTAATATATATATATATATTTAATGAAAGTAATATATATATACACATATATATACACACATATATATATGTGTGTATATATATGTGTATATATATATATATATGGGATGTAAATCAATTTTACCTTTAGTAAACTCAACATGAGGTAGAACATCTCCTATATTTAAAGAATCAAGCCCTTAACAAAGAAAGACTGATTCCTACTCTGATGAAACAATTCTAGATAAAACATAACCAGATAAAGTGTTACTTTTAAGTCCAGGTACTAGGTAGGCCTTTGACAATCTTCTAAACCTTTGAGGGTCTCAATCACACTATGGATACAATGGACTAAATGGACCCTGAAGTGGTCTCCCTCATAAAATTCTGTTTCAATATAAATGGATATGACTCTCTCGTTAAGATGGGACTCTTCCATTTCCTTCAGTCACAGTTTTTAAAATTGAATACATTCTTCATAAAAATAGGTGCATTATATATGACACAATAAAAAACATACTTTCTTCTCAGTTCCTTTTATAGAACAGGATTACAGGTACTTATAGTTTCCCCAAATCTTATAAAACCAAAATTCACAACATTTTAAAATATAGTGCTATCTCAAGAATTGTAAAACTTTTAATCAAGTTCTAATAAGTAAGCTTGGTTTGGAATGAATTGTTCACATTGTTATTAAAATGCCACTTTGAAAAATTAAAACACACTTTCCAAATTTCATGTGCATCTGAATATTAGATCTCTAGATATTTGCATAGATCATATATTTAACTTTGAGGGACCAATGTCTCCCCCACAGAAACTTATACAGCAAGAAGCAACAGTGTGGGGTCAATCAGAACTAAGCATGCTGTTATTGACTGTGTTGATCCAAAGTGATCCCTTAGCCTTTTTTAATTATTCTTTTATCCTTCATCTTTTTGCAAAACTTCAAAAACATATTTTTTATCCAGTATCTTAGAGTAAAAGACTTTGAAATTACAATAATATATTAAAGTTACAATCCTAAACATGCAAAAGTTCTAGTTCCCAAAGCCCCTTTTCTGGTCCCTTTAGAGCTTGAAACCAACTGGGCACCAGTAGTATGGGGAATGTTCCCTGCGATCCCCTTTCACTTTTAAGCATTCTTTTTCCAGTTCAATTTGGTGACCCTTTCTTTTCTTTCTAGTTATTGGGGGCCTTTTCTAAGCTACCAAATAGGAAATTACCACAAAGACAAGTGGAAGGAAAAAACATTTTTAAAATAACTTCACAAACCACCTGCAATTCTGGTAAATGCCTTGCTCTCAGATTGTGTGGACTTTTTTGAGATTTCTGTCGAATCAGTCGCGCTACCCGACCCCACCCCCGCTCAGGGATCCGTGTTCCCTTTTCAGCTCAGTAATCAAATAGCTCTGACTGGTCCATGTCTGCTTTTGTCTACTTCTGACCTACATGTTCCTGTGAGGGACATCTTTGTCTCACTTTTCTTTGGTCACTGAGTTCATGTACCTCAATAGGCTAAGTCTGGCAGTCCATTAACAAGAATTCTCAGCTCAGCCCTAGGCCACCCAGAAACCCGGGTTACATGTTCTCATTGAATGGCTTCACTGGTGGCCCATTCAAATGTGCTAATGTCAGGAAAAAAGGTTTCAATGGGGCGCCAATGTACACCATTGCTGAGGCAAAGTGACTAGGCTTCCAATAAAGCCTCCCCTGGGGTGATGTTAAGCAGAGTTATCAATGGTGCAGAGGCTGAGCCAGGGCTAATGCTCCAATCATGCCAGCAACAGGTGGCACAGACACAGCCACTTCACTACGAAATCACAGTGCAGAGTTCACCTGCAATTCAATCGTCTCTCCAGCTTCCAACCTCCAGATATATGTACAGATACCCCTCCTTCTCTCTCTGGTTCTGAGGCAGGCTAGCAGAAGACATCTTGGATGGGAAAGGATATGGGCATTGTTTCTTTCCAATTGTTCTGAGGTTTACATCTCCTGTTGAAAAGCTTTCTTAAAGCTCTTTTATCTTCTCTAGACCGTACAGAAGCAGATAAAGCATTGTCTCAAGCGTCACCCCCAAAGCATTAAAAAGGCATTTTAGCTCAGCAAAGGAATATTTTGACTATGCAAGACAGATGTCACATTACAGGCCCATGTTGCTAATTCTCACAAGAGAACATCTTGAACTGCAACTAAGTTATGAAGGTGTGATGACTAAACCAATTCTGCAGCCCCTCCTCCCCTACAACCAGGGCAAATGAAAGGGAAAAGAAAAGGATGGCGCAATCCCAATTTTTCCTTCTAAATATGTCTGAGAAGAAACATAAAAGCAACCAACAAGTCAGGATTTTTGTAACTATTTTAAAATTTACTCTAAGACCCCTGGATTTCTGAAATATTCGCAAATACACAGTATTCCCACACATTGACAATAGCTCAAAATGACAGTCCCACTATCACTCAAACTTGCCATCAAGATGAACCAGCACCACTGCCTCCCAGGTTTCTAATCCTTAAATCCTGGTGACAGTCTACAGAGCCAGCCATGACCGTGACACCCTCCACCTTCCAGGAGCACCCAACAGTTTGCTTGGCCACTCACTACAAGTCAACATATACAAAAAATGACTTCAGTTCTTCAGCTCCCTCAAAACCATTTTTCCACTCCTGAATCAAAAAGACCACCACGCCAAAAAGGGTAAGGTATCTCACCATCTCAGCTAATTTTGGAAAACTGTGATTTTGTTGGGGAATAAAGTCCAAAGCACATGATGCATTCGTGTACGTAAAACGGAATTCAACCCACATGGAAGTGATTCTTGAATATTCCAGAGAGCTAAACATGGGGCTCTCCCAACTACACAGTAGACTCCCGAGAGCTCATTTCGATCCAGGTTAAAGGGGGATGGGTTTTGTGGGGGAACTCTCTGGGGTCCATACTGTCTTTCTGGTCCCTGCAGAGGTCTTCCTGGGGCCTTTATATCTGGTTGCCAAACCAGCAGCCAGTGCTGGACAGCTATCCTGGAGGAGCCTACTTTTAGGACTTAGCCCCAAGTTGACTCCCACTCAGTCCTGTTGCTCACATATATTACAGGGTTTATCATGAGTAAGATTCAATATCAGTGGTTCTGGGACACAAGAGGGAAGGTGACAGGACCCACATAGCCTCTAGCCTAAAAATCTTTTTTCTTTTTCCTTTGCAGTCACATAAAAGAAGGTTTCTCCCTCATTGCCCCTCATCTTCTGATTCTAGTAAATTCTTCCTACTTTTTTCTCTGACCAGTTTACTTATAAAGCAACTAAAGAAGGTTGTGCAAATTATTATAATTTTTATGTAATATGGAATTCATTTCTTTTCCCTAATTTTTTATAATGGACATGGATTGTTTTTATACTCAGAAGAAGAGTTATTTTTTCAAATAATAAATTTAATTAATCTTTAATCTTTTATTCCTTGAAAGTGGAATTTTGCTCTCAATTCTCTAAGAAAACTAAATATTTGCCTGGCATGTTAGTAAGAGAAACAACTGGCTAAGTTTTTAAAAATGAAATCCAAATTAATCACTCAAGAAAAAATTCCCTCTCTTCTCTCTCAATAATTTTCCTCCTTCTTAATCATACTTCACCCAAAGCAATTTAAGGTGTAAATTTAATTTTAAAAAAATCAATGGCTTCTTGTTTGGACTGGTATGTGTAAAGCCACACTTGTCTAACAGGGGTAGCATTCGAGGTGTTTAGATCTTGTTCTAGGGAACTACAGCCATGAGATGTCAGAACTTACCCATTTTTGGTTCCTCTAGTATATTTCCAAACAGAGAATGCAATGGTCCCTTCAAAACCCTAACAAACTTAAGTGAAAATTGGATTAAGTTTGTACCAGGCCACCTGGCTTGCATTATTTCTCTCATCTTTATTCCTTGTGTAGATCAGCTTAAGAAGTCAGAAACAGCATTTTTTAAAAGATGCCTCTGGATTTTACTTTCTTCACTGCAAGAGGTTCCACAGAATGCCCAGAAAGAATGGGCCAATCTCCAGCTGTCCCTTTGTTTACAGTTCCTTCCCTCCTCCCTGTTGTCCTGTTCCCTGCTCCCCTCCCCCACGCACCCAAGCTTTGCTTTTGAAGGCATCCTTGACTTGAGAGAAGTTAGACCATGTCACGGATGCCCCTTTTTCTCTAAGATAGGCCAACAGAGATAATGGGCCCTGTGGGGAGAGGAAGCTAAAGAGAGGGACTCCTTTGGATACTTAAGGGAATTACTGAGGAGGCTCACCAGACTCTGGCTAACAAATTAAAAAATGGAAAGCAGGTGATGTTGTTTTACTAGCTCCTTTTGCAATCAAGGAGAAGCTGCTGTGGAGGTGGTGGAGGTGGTGGTTCGTTGTTTAGGGGAGGGGAGCAATTTTTTAAATTATCCTTAGGCCTCTTATTGAAACTCTAAATAAATATTACAGATAATTGAGATTATTAATTAAGACTATACCCAAGAAAAGTCATTAGCATTTTGCTCACTAGACAAAAATGGAACAATGAATAAACTCTAGTTAAACAAAGAAAAGTCAGTATCAGTCATTAAGTAATTTGGAAAACCAAGTATATAATGCCGCTGTGGGACAAATCAGAAACAATTCAGAAGAAATCCTTTCTGACCTCAAGCCTACATTTTTCACTGGAGATAGACAAAGGGCAAAGCTACTCTCCCAATCTCCCTAACTTCAGTAAAGAACTCTTTACAGGATTTTTCTGATGTTGACTTCAGGCCCTTAAAGCCTGGCCTTTCTGTGCATGTACTAGATATCATATGCAGGAACTTTAGGATGAGAATATATCTACCAACCCTGCCCCCAGAGGAAAATCTGTCTCAACTAACCTTTAGGCTTGAACTCCATGACTACTATTCCTATTGGATCCCAACTCCAAAAATTCATCAAACTTACCCACCTCCTTCCCAAAGACTAAATTAGAGGTTGCAACACAGAAACATTTCAAATAGGAATTAGCCATCACATTGACTCTAATCTTCCTGTATGGTTACAATGGTAGCAATGATAGTGTGAAAGCCATATTAACATCTTCTACATGAATAGCCCAATTCAGAAAGCAGAATCAAAGATGCCTGGCTGGCTCAGTCAGTTGAGTGTCTGACTCTTCATTTCTGTTCAGGACATGGCCTCACTGTTTGTGAATTCAAGTCCCAAGTCAAACTCTGCACTGACAGTGTGGAGACTGCTTGGGATTCTCTCTCTCTCTCTTTCTCTCTCTCTTCCCACCTCTCTCTCTCAAAATAAATAGATAAGCTTAAAAAATAAAGCAGAGTCATTAGAAAGACATCCCAAAGTATAAAAATAGGATAGATCACATTTGAGGCATTAATCCAGACATACATAATGAATATTCTCCTATGTATTTTGTTATTGTTATTACAAACAAGTGTTCTTTATATGGGAAAAAATTATATTTTCTTGCCTTTTTCCTTGTGATCCTAGAGTAGAATTAGCTTGGCATTGTACTGACTCTATTACTAAGAGATAAATCCCTTCATTAAAGAAAAATCTTGCTCTAAGAATCCCATGCTCAACTGTTAGATTAAGAGAACTAACGTAGAAATATGTAAAAGGCATTTTAATACAATACAGCTAATTCCATATATGCAAGTGGACAGATCTGTATCACAGAGCAGCAACATTCCATACAAGACCCATGCCTTTATGGAATAACTTTTTTACCTCCTGCCTGACTAAGCTTCCAAACAAGCATACAACTTTGTTTTCTACTCCTGCAAATATCATTGATGTTATAAAATTCCTTTTTGACAAAACACATGAGTGTGATTTTTATTTTTTTTAAGTTTTTAAGTGTTTATTTTTGAGAGAGAGAGAGAGAGAGAGCAGGGAAGGGGCAGAGAGAGAGGGAGACACAAAATCCAAAGCAGGCTCCAGGCTCTGAGATGTCAGCACAGAGCCCGACGTGGGGCTTGAACTCACAAACTGTGAGATCATGACCTGAGCTGAAGTCGGACACTTAACTGACTGAGCCACCCAAGTGCCCCTTTATGAGTGTGATTTTTAAAAGCAAGTGTCAGATGAACCTATTTATTGTATGCAGATTTTAATTATCTTTTTTTAAAAGAAGAGTCAGTTGTGCCAAGATCTCAAGTAAACCCACCACCTAGTGACATACTGTGTTATTTGCCTACACCTGCAGAGTTTGCCATAAGCTACAGATGCCATCTCCCTGAACTGCCTTTGAAGTTCTAATGTTTATTACACTTCAAAGAGATACCAAGACAATAGTAGGGATGAAGGGAATGGGTCTTATTCCCCAATTCAAAAAATGTTAGACGTCTTTTATGAGCCTAAATGATTCTGTGTTTCATCATCAAAATCTTCCTTTACCAAAAGATGAAAACTGGCTAGAACACAGTAAATTGTATTAATTATGCAGTCTATTAATTAAGGACTTTGTACATAAAATAATTAGCAATGAAGTATCTATGCTAACTGGTTAGTGTACACCTTTATATTGATGTGGCAAAAATAAATAGCAGGATCTTTAACAAAATTATTTCAAATCTACTATTACCTCCCTTTTTTTGTAGCATTCTTAAAAGACTCTTTACTATCATCAAATGGCCCTTCTGTTCTCTTGAATCCCATTGGCCAGAGTTTCAAGCTTCTGGGTTAACTCTATGTAATAAATCAACATTTCTAAACAAGATTTGTATATTTAAAAAATCAATCGCTGTGGCTTCACTGCTTGCTGTAGTTTTCTATATGAAAGGGCCTGATAAAGTTTTCAATCTTTTAACAGCTTAAAAAATAAGCACTGACTGGCACCCAAACCTAAAAGAAAGCCAGCAACAGGTCTAATGAAAATCGTGCGGAGAGCCCATCAGACATTAAGTAAATACTTTGCTTCTGTTTTCTAGTCCCTTTTTGTTTGGTTACCATGGCAACCTGTTTTTGTGGGGGTCACTTGGAATGTATAAGAATTTGCTGCAATTAGATGCTTGCACCCTATTGGCCAGTATGATAGAGAGTAGTAAAACTAAAAAGAAATAAAAGAGAAGGAAAGGCAATGTGGACAAAGCCAACATGCACTTCGGGAACCAAAGAAAAATTGTGTAAGCCTAATTATCTTTCAGAGCTATTTTCAAAGTTGCTCTTAATAAAAATTTCCATATCCTCTAGCCTGTGATTTCTCACCTTGTTGACCTTCCAAAGTACTCCTTAGCTGTAACACACTTATTGCACTTGATTTTACTTTTGTTATTCTCTAATTGTTTTATGGATATGTCTTACCCCTTTATGAGATTGCAAAAGTTCTTCAGGGTCAACAAAATGGAGAAACCCATGGAAGTGGAATTAGATGTGATGGATTGTGGTCTAGGTTCTGAAACCAGTTAGTCGTACAGCACTTAGCCAAGCGCCTTTAACCTCACTAAGCCTCAGTTTCTATAAGACTCATGCCCTTTAAAGGTGTTATAATTAGACTATTGTATATACTATCTATAGCGTGTCTCAGGCAGCCCTGAATGTATAGAAGATTAAGATAACTGCTGCTTCTCTAAAACTCAAGGGACACTATCACTTTGTTACGGACTCTCAGACTATAAATTTTAAATCCATGGTCAGGCAGAGTGAAAGTACCCTACTTCTAAAATGAAAAGAGGGTGCAAGTTAAATGTCTGTGGGTATAGTCACAAAGAAAAATAACAGCATTAATACATGCTCAAAGATTTGCTTAGCCTGACTCATAAGAAGGCAAAGCAGCATTACAGTTATGTCTCACCTAGATCCAGAGACTCTGAACTACATAAGAATTGTTTACTTAAAATAACATCACTGCTTTTTTTTTGAAAGAGCATCTATTAAAGTTTAGAACTATCACTAGACATATCAAATTATTTCAAATCTCAGCTTGATTGTTTACAATCGAAAGATTATCTAAATTCTCCTCCACTCACCATGATCACTCTAGATGCTTTAAGCACTTATTCAGTCTGCTCAAGAAGGTTATCTATTGAGGCTTTATTTCAACATCTCCACTGGCAAAAAACAAAACAAAAACAAAAACAAAAACAAAACCCTCACCATACCCCAAAGTCATTCATCCTGTGTTCAAGCAGCTCTAATTGTTAGACAATTCTTCCTTATATTAAAACCAAATTCCTGTTCCCTGTTAATTCTATACATTGGTCCCAGGCTACAGTTGCTCTCATAACATTGTTTAGAATTCTTTCCATCTGAGTACACATCAGTTATCCAAGTGCTTCTTCAAGTGGCACCCAGAGCTAAAAACAATCCTCTGTGCTGGCTGACCAATACAGTGTATGATAGGACTATGACCCCATGGTTAACAAGCATGGTTAACAGGTTACGTGCCTGTATGAAGCTATATGCTAGAGATACAAAGATAAACTAGACAACAGCTTTGATTTTAGGGAGATGATAATCTCTAGGAGGAGCCAAGAATGTTAGTAAATAGGTTCAATAAAAGGACTGAGCTAAGGTTGAAAATACAGTAGTGTTCCAAAGAGTATGTTTTGGGTGCTCCCTGGGGAGTGGGAAAGGGCCAGAAAAAGTTTCAGAGAGCAGGTTTTACCAGATAGTCCAAAGAGAAAGAGCATTCTGGGAAAAGGCAATAGTATAAGCAAAAGCTCTGACATTATGATTCATCATGATAAATTTAGGGAACTCCAAAAGTTCACTATAACTGAAATGCAGGGGATGAGGCAAGACAAGGCAAGAGCTCAGGTTACAGAAGTAGGCAAGGGCCAAATGTTGGAGGACTGGGTATGCCATGCTAATACATCTGAACTTTGTCCTATAGTCTATTGGTGTCCAAAATGGGGTGTACCTACCACAGGGGATGCACAAAATGATCCATGAGGGTAAAATAGGAAAACTATTTTATTTTATTTTATTTTATTTTATTTTATTTTATTTTATTTTATTTATTTTATTTTATTTTATCTTATTTTATTTTATTTTTTTACGCCAAGAATTAGGAAAATGTCAAGCTTTACTAATATTTCATTTGAATGGCACCCTCAGTAGGTTTGAATATTAAACTGTCACATGTCATATACAGTAAGCAAAGCATCATGAAGGAAAAAATAGGAATTCCACAAAATGGAGGGCTGGACAGTTGACCATCACCCAGTAATTCATTTTACTTTTATTAAAAATGTTGTATTTTATGGTGCCTAGTTAAGTAGATGGACGGTCATATTATCTACTTTTAAGTAAATAACCCTCATAAAATAGACAAGTGACTTAAGAAAGATCTCTTCAAAGAAAGCCCAAACTGAAGATAACACTAACAGGGTAAGCAAAATAAGGGCTAAGAAAAAGGCAGAGTTGATCCTGCTATTGCTTGTATAATCACTTTGTCATGTAAGAATACTGACAATACATTCGGATCTGTTAAATCATTGACATATATATGTCATATATATGTATATATGTATATACATACATAAAGAAGACTATTTAGGATATGGATTTACATCTAGAATATGAAGGCCTTACAAATTGTTTTCTAAATTTGGTAAAGATTAATAGCTTCTTTTGCCAAATTTTTCCTTAATAGTAATAACTTTGGTTAAAAATACTTGTTCTTTCTTCCTTAGGACGCATGGTTCAAAGCATTCTGAAGGCCCTCTGTTGACCTTCACAGATGACACAGTGACCCTGCTCACATACCTTCTGCATACCTCATCCCTGAGCCTTGGAGACCACATCTTACTACATTGTAGCCCTCCATCTGAGAGCTCTCTAGATCTGCAAATAGGTAGTAGGCCAGAAGTGCTCAGTGACTCTTGTCTAGCGGATGACACACAAGAGTTGGAGAATATTTACTGTGCCTCAAGTGGAACAACTCGGAAAAATTCTGCACTAGCTCCTGAGCTCTCCAGCAGGAGTGAGCCCCAGCTGCCCATAGCAGGTACCTGCACGGTGACATCTCCTTTATTGAATCATTCTCTTCTTCCTTTACTCACTTCTGCTATCCCTTATCCATGCTTTCTGGGATCTCTTCCTCCCAAATAAATGATTCACACTCAAATCCTTGTTTCCAGATCTGCTTCTTTGGGAATCCAACCTAAGACAGTGACTGATTAAAATGCAGCTGATAAATAAATGGAAAACAAAGCTAAATATTTGCAGAAATGAGTATTAGAAAATTTGCTAAACACTTGCATATAACTATAGATATCTCTCACATGTTTCTGTTCTTGATATTTGTCAGTAATGAAATACATGAACAACTTTTTTGTGAGCCAATAAAGTGAAATGTAATGAAGTGTATATAATCTCATTAGTACACTCTGTCAGGAAGACATTGGGTATAAATAGGAAGTTTACTAAAGAGGAGTGCCTGGGTGGCTCAGTCAGTTAAGCATCCAACTCTTGATTTCTACTCAGGTCTACTCAGGTCTACTCACGGTTCATGAGTTCAAGCCTCGTGTCAGGCTCTGCACTGACAGTGTGGAGCCTACTTGGCATTCTCTCTCCCTCTCTCTGACCCTCCCCTGCTTACATTCTCTCTCTTAAAATAAATAAATAAACTTAAAGAAAAAAGAAAAGAAAAAAAGTTAACTAAAGAGAGAGAGAGAAAAAAAGCCTTAGGGCAAAGTGACAAAGTTAGCACCATAGTAAAATTCATTAACTACATTATTACAGGCAAATTTAGGTGCAAAAATGGTGAAGCAGATGAACATTTTGTTGATGGCATTAATTTTATGGAAGTGTTTAAAATGTAGTCTGTGTCTTTATAATATTTTACTATCACCTTTTAGTGAGGTAAACAATTATTATGAAAATCTGAGGTGTTACACAGACATTTGTTGATTATCTCACAGCAAAGAACTGAAAAAGACTTTTCCATATATAAAGAGAAATTGCATATTTTTCTTTTACAAATAGACAAATGTCCCAAAATTTGCTTACCTTTTTTATGATGAGAATAATTTGTCATCATCATACCATCTAGCAGATGGGTTTTTAAAATAAATATCAATCAAAATGTTAGCAAGTTATTTTGTGGATATCAACAAACTGTTCCAAGGTATTTATGGAGATGCAAAAGACACAAAATAGCCAACACAGTATTGGAGGCAAAAAATAAAGACTTACAATTATAAGACTTACAGTAATAAAAACAATGTGGTATTGGCAAAAGAATAAACAAATAGATAAATGGGCAGGATAGAGAAACAGACCCCTATGTGGTCACTGCTCTTTGACTTTGAAAGGAGCAAAGGCAGCACAATAAAGATAGGCTTTTCAACAAATGGTGCTAGAACAACTGGACATCTACATGCAAAACAATTCATCTAGACACAGACCTTACTCTCTTCACAAAAATTAACTTAAAATGGATCATAGACTTAAACGTACAATTCAAAACTTCAAAACTCTGGAAGATAACATAAGAGAAAACCTAGATGATCTTGGGCATGGCAATGCCTTTTTAGATACAACACCAAAGACACGATCCATGAAAGAAATAATTGATAAGCTGGACCTTATTAAAATTGAAAACTTCTGTTCTGCAAAAGACAATTATCAATAGAAGACAAACCACAGACTGGGAGAAAATATTTGCCAAAGACATCATCTGATGAAGTACTGTTATCCAAAATACACAAAGAACTCTTAAAACTCAACAAGAAGAAAACAAATAGAGTGACTGAAAATGGACAAAAAGTCTGAAAACAAACCCCACCAGAGAAGATATACAGGTAGAAAATAAGCATATGAAAAGATTCTCCCCAAAATATTTCATCAGAATAATGCAGATTAGAATAAGGAAGTATCATCATATGCCCATTAGAACGGCCAAAATCTGGAACACTGACAACACCAAATGCTGGTGAGAATATGGAGTAGCAAAGATTCTTGTTGAATGCTGGTGAGAATGCAAAACTGTATAGCCACTTTGAAAGATAGTTTGGTGGTTTCTTACAAAACTAAGCAAAACATACTCTCACCTTATGATCTAGTAATCGCCCTCCTTGGTATTTACCCAAAGGAGTTGAAAACTTAGGTCCACACACAAATCTTCCCTGGGACATTTATATCAGCGTTGTTCATAATTGCCAAAACTCAGAAGCAGCCGAGATGTCCCTCAGTAGGTGATGGGCAAATAAACTGTGGTACATCCAGACAATAAAATATTATTCAGCACTAAAAAGAAATGAGCTATTAAGTCATGAAAAGATACGGAGGAAACTTAATTACATATTGGTAAGTGAAAGAAGCTAATCTGAAAAGGGTACACACTGTATGATTCCAACTGTATGACATTCTGGAAAATGCAAACCTATGGAGACAATAAAAATATCAGTGGTTGTCAGTGGTGGGGGATGGAAGCAGATGAATAGGCAGATTTCTAGGGCAATGAAAATACTCTGTATGATGTAGTATAATGATGGATATATGTTAATACACATTTGCCCAAACCCATAGATTGTACAACATTAATACTGAACTCTTAGGTAAACTGTGGACTTTGGGTGATTATAATGTGTCAGTGCAGGCTTATCTTTGGTAAAAAGTGTACCATTCTGGTGAGTGATATTGATAGTGGAGGAAGCATGTGTGGGGGCAGTAGGTACACGGGGGATCTCTGTACCTTCATCTCAATTTTGTTGTAAACCTAAGACTGCTCTAAAAAAATGAGCCTTTAATAAATAGACAAATTGTCCTTTCAGTAAAAAGGTGAGAGCTTAACAATGAATGAAAAAGCAACTGTATTTCAAAAGAAACACGTATGGACTGAGAACACTTGAAATGGCAATATTTTCATTATGTGATTTCCTTACCAAAAGCAATGTGAAACTGTTGTTCTCATGTCTACACATTTAAAAGCATGAAAATGAAATTTTCTAACTTTTTCTAAAATTTTGTAAATAAAAGATTTCAGTGGGGCCTTTTTTGTTAAAACATACTGAAATATAACACCTTTTAGTTTATTCACAAGAACTGACTGGAATTGTGGAAAATAAAAATGCATTACCTGAATTTCAGAAAAAAAGATGTGAATAATTGATAGATGAGATTGAAAAATAAAAATTTTATTTTAGTTATAGCCAATAATGTACTTCTATTTGTTTTGGGTTTTTTTTTTTAATGTTTATCTATTTTTGAGAGGGAGACAGGGACAGAGTGTAAGTCAGGGAGGGGCAGAGAGAGAGGGAGACACAGAATCCAAAGCAGGCTTCAGGCTCTGAGCTATCCGCATGGAGCATGACATAGGGCTTAAACTCACAAACTGCAAGATCATGACCTGGGCTGAAGTCGGCCACTTAACTGACTGAGCCTCCCAAACACCTCACTTCTACTTGTTTTTGAAGTATCCTGTGTTTAACCACCACAGCTATCAAAAGTGAATATCAAAATAAACTGAACTTCATTTTTTTTTAACATTTTTTATTTATTTTTGAGAGACAGAAACACAGCACAAGCAGTGAGGGGCAGAGAAAGATACACACAGAATCTGAAGTATAGATTCTGAGCTGTCAGCACAGAGCCCAACGTGGGGCTTGAACCTATGAACCGTGAGATCGTGACCTGAGCCAAAGTCACTCAACCGACTGAGCCACCCAGGCACCCTTGAACTTTGAATCACTATATCAAAAATATGTTAAGCCAAGTTTTTAAAAAATAATAAAGCACATTTAAGCATGTTGCAAAAATAGGTTAGCTATTTTTATTTGTTCTATTAACATATTACAAATGATTTAAATTTTTATTGTATCTCATGCTTTTGAAGTTTTGTTTTGTTATGTTTTATGATGTGCAAAATAAATATTTATTTATATTACATACTTACTTGTATAGATTTATGTTGAATATGCATTCTCCAGACATTCGTATGAATGTTTGGATCAGATAGGGCACATAGACAATGGGAAGACTGGATGAAAGTCCACTGAAGCATTTAGAGCTGGGAAATAACATGATTACATTTGTGTTTTGAATGCAGACTCTAGAAATGGTGTAGATAGCCCTGTAAATCTGGAGACAGACAAATTAGAAAACTATTTGACAGTCAAGTAGAGATCACTAGCCCTAAATTAAAACAGTAGCAATTGACAGAGAGATGAACAGCAGCTGAAGTGAACAGAACTTGGAAAACCAACTGTTTGTGAGGGTCAGAGAAAGACTCATAAGGACGAGTTGACTCCCTAGTTTGGGGCATAAGTGACTTCATTGTTCGTAGTATTCTCACCAAAACAGGCCCTCCCAGACAGAAAATACCAAAACAACAGGGACAGGAGAAAAAGCTAGGAGACCTGCTAAATCTAGGATGCTGTAAGAGATAAGTACTGATGTCAGAAAGCTGAGCTTACAAAGTTGAGAGTTGTCAGCTTGTATGGTTACATTTTGTTACTTTATTAATGCAAATGAAAAAAAGATTGCTTTTCTTTATTTTGGGGAGAGGAAAATCCAGTTATATCATCCTGCTAACTCACACTGAGTTTAAAATTAACTCTTAAATCTTTTTCATGTGTGATGTTGTTAAGGCACTTCTCTTTATGCTGTGTTTTTTGCCATTAAGCTTATGGACCTAAGAACAAGACTTTCCCCTTTTGCTAATCTCCTTTCGTCTTGCTCAGGTCAACACATCAATACGTTTATGGAGCTCTCCTTGGATAGTGATGACTATCAAGCCCATCAGCCCTAGGTTCCAGCTTCATCTTATCATTTGCTAACTTCTACTAATTGAAAATTTCATGGCATGTCTTTTGCCCTTCTTGGCTCTCAGGCACCTGTTATTGAATTGACTGGTTTATGGCATCCTATCATCACCAGTACCTGCATGCCAACTATTTTATTTTTACCTTTTTGTTGTTCTTCCTTATACCACATTTCCAATCCCATTTCTTCTCCTCACAACTTCCCCACCATATTTGACCTGCACTGAAGAAAGTAAAAAATAATTGAGGGCTCTACCATCTTAACTTTCCCATTGCTGAGAATGGTATCTCTCTCCATGTGTTCAGATTTGTTCATTCATTCAATGACTATTTCTTCAGTGCTCGCTATGTTTTAAATTGTTCTCTAAAAGCTGTGATCACAGTTAGACACATTTCTTTGTATCTTTTAATAGATTGTTAGTATTTTTCTATAAGTATTTTCTATATTTTCTTAGGTCACTTTCTAGTTTGATATTTCAAGTTTTGTTGCTTTAATGAAAGGCATCATATTTTCCACTATATTTTTAGTTAGTGCAAGTACAGAAGAACTCTGTTGATACTTTTGTTGTTATTGTTGGTCTTCTATATATTAATCTCACTGAACTCTTTCATTAGTTTTAATAGTCTATTGGTTGTCTTAAGTTTTCTGTCTCTTCCCTTCCAGTCCTTGAATTTTTTATATCTTTTGCTTGCCTTACTGCATTGGCCAGAGATAATTACTTTTGTAAGGATTCACAAACCACCCTGTCAATAATTTAGTCGAAATTGATAATGAGACCACCAGACTATAGTTTGCATATTAACTTCTCTTCTTTTTCGGAAAAAAAAAGTCTATTGAGTTTTCCAGAACCCCTCATTCTCCCCAATATGTTTTTTAAAAATCTCAGTCCATATTGTATTGCATAAGTGAAAGTTGCTAGGAGAGTAGATCTTAAAAATCCTCAACACAAGAAAAAAACTTTTGTTACTATGCATGGTGATAGATGTTAACTAGACTTATTGTGGTGATCATTTTGCAATATATACAAATACCAAATCATTACACTGTACACCTAAAGTTAATATAATGTTATGTGTCAATTATACCTCAATTTATAAAAATCTGAATCCAAAGATTTTCAGAATTTTCTAAATGTGATTGTGTGCACCTTCCCTTGGGCCATTTTATTTGCTAACTGCCATGTTTCAAGTTTTCTGAAAAGAGAGATTCAGGTTAAGGCCTACACAATGCTGGAGAAAGGTAATCAATGGGATTTTATTTGAACCTGAAATGAAGACTTTATCTAATAGCAGCTGTAAGTGTAGGTTAAATACATTTATTTCATTTCTAGTATGGATTTATTCCCATGACACTATCATCTTCAGAGTTGGCCCCTCAAATAATGGAATGGAGTGGAAAAACCTGGAATGTACCCTAATACATGGTACACAGACACAGGTATCAACAGATTTTAATAAGACATGAACTAATATTATCACAGGATGAAGAGTTCTGAAGCTTAAGTTCATTTAGTATGTCGTGGTTACTTTAGAGTAAAATCAGGAGTTAGTGCCTAATTTGCGCCTGTTGCATGAAGAGCTACCTAACTTCTCTGTATGATCATTCTGTTACTTTTCTAAAGCATTAAATTCCTGTTCAATTGAAAATATTTCCAGAACAAACCTATTGGGCCATTTCATGGACATTACCTATTTGTTTATGAATCAATTATTATAAATTGCTATATGTGCTTTTCATTATGCTAATTCTGTGTATCATTACACTTTTTGTTTTAGTTGGCTATATTTTAATGTTTAGCTAGCCAGGGACATGGACCCTGAAACAAATATTTGGCACATGTTTGGAGTGGACTGTAACTCAAAATCAAATTTAAATGGTTTGTTGTGAAGCAAGGAAAATTGTTGCAATACCAGACACACAAAAATATATCCTTTCAGCTAATACATGTTAATATCCAAGAAATTTACCTAAAAAAATATATATGTATGTATATATATATATATATGTATGTATATATGTATAATATAATATCTGAGCAGAATTCAAGGTAAAAATTACAGAAAAGTTGCCATTTTAACAGGAATCGATAAACTAACCAGTGTATTTATCTCCCTACTTTTGCCAGAGAGAGTATTAAGAGGAGAAATGACAGAAATGGAAAAGGGGAGAAATGTATATACTACACTTAAATTGTATTCTCCAAGATTGAATTTCATTTTGTAAGTGATGGTATTATACTCTTTCCCTTCATAAATTTTATTCACTTACCTCCTAGGATGAAGTTTATTCATCATCTTCAGTTTCCACTTCCATACTCACTCAAAAATAATAATAATTACATCAAGAAAATAGCAAGTGATAGTACTTATTTTTGTGCTTTTATCCTGAGATGCATGAACTATTAGTTCAAAGATTTTTTTTCTGCTGGATTGAAGTTAATTAATAATTTGGGTCATTCTATTTTTCTGTGAGACACCACAATGGGATCATAAGTATTAAAACAACAACAACAACAACAACCTCATATGAACAGGAGAAGAGAGCAGTAAACATATAATGATAAGAGTAGAGCTGGTTAAAAGCACTAAAAGCAGAAGTATTTACAGATCACACTTCTCCAGCTCTTTCCAGAGCAATAAATCCAAACAGGGCTATGCCTTCTGTTACTTTCTTTCAGTTTACAGATGCTGAAAACTTTCATTTCAAGTTTCTATCTCCTAGAAGTGGGGTGGAAAAAAAAAGCTGGTTATTATTCCTAAACCCATTGAAATTGCATTTGTGGCATCCAAATGGATTTTTTTTTCTAAGCAGGATGTTGGATTGACAGTAAAGCAGCCGCCCTGCTACAAACGAAAGCAAAAATTAATAAGAGACCTTAGCAAAAGAAAGACTATTGGTTTTGCACACCCAGAGCAAATTGGCTGGATTTAGAAGAGCACACTTTGATCTTTTCCAGACTAATTACTGCTCTGTGGTTTGACTGTTTTGTGCATTCGTTGCCCTTCATACAAAACCGAAACTGCTATGGAGCACAGCTGTAATACAAATGAAAATTTGACATTCAGTAAACAAAGCATGGCAAGGGTCATTCTTTCAGCACAATAACTGCATAATACAATTTTAGAATGCCTTTTGTATACAAAAAAAATGACACATTTTAAGGCAGTTTTGAACTCAGAGTAGGCAGTCAAGGCTGTTTGTAAAGGACAGAGAAATTGCTCCTAACTCTGATCCATAAATACAGATGGAAAACAGTTTTATTTCAACATTGTAGAAATGCTAAGGAATTTACATATTTACAGAAATAAATGTGTCTGTTTTTTAGAAGATGGATTTTCATTTGTCTATAAGGTTAATTGGGAGCAGATTTCTTAAGTAGCTGTTCACTGGAGCAATAATGGTGTTTATTCACCAATACCATTCTGGATTTGCTTCTGGGAAAGAATTCAGAATATTGTATATATGGACTTTCTATTAAAATATTTAATGCTATATTTTCAGAAAATTGAATAATGAATTAAATATTATAAATGAATATTTTCAACAACCTGTTTGAGGAATTTTTCAATTTTTCATTATTTATATATCCCCATAATTATAAAGGCATCAGTCTCTTTCCTCGTAAGAGATATGTTTAGCTTGTAACCAAGTTATCCTTCTCAAGGGCACTTTAAATACTTTGCATTTTTAATATGGTTTTGATGGCCATTTTAACAAGCTGTACAATAAGTCATCATCAAATGACTAAAAAATGGATCAAGTAAATTGAAAAGCTTTCATATTATACTTGATTCAGTTTATATCTAAATCAACTTAAGCTTTGAAGCTAAACAAACGTTACCTGGTTTTTTTCAACACACACATGTATGCAACTTCAAAGTATCTATGCTTAAAAGTCAGAGGATTTTCAATAATTTAGCTATCTAAAGCTGAAATATTTGAAATATAAAGAAAGTGATAAAAGAAAGTGATCTGTGAGAAACATTTCTAGCTAGGCTAGGGAAAAAAAAAACACCATCCCTTTTTTTATGCTTTATTTCTCTCAAACTTTTGAAAAGAGATGATGCAAAGACTATTGATGATATAGTTCATTTAATTAACAATTCATTAGAAACTGAAAAAAAATACTTATCTGGGATGACCACAGCTGAGACAGTGTACGAGGGGTGTTAAAGGTTGGAAATATTGAGCTCTTCCTTTCACCCATTTACAAATACCACAAATAACCAGTAAGCTTTGAGCAAGTTTTCTCTAACATCATTTCTTTAATTGCTATATGAATTATATAAATTTTATGATCTTTAGTGCCTCCCCCTTTTGCTTTCAAAACTTAGCTGGATACATCCTTCATATACACACAAAGCTGTTTTCTAAATGACTGTTTCTGTCTAGCTCATTTACCTTTACCTAACAGAACAGCTCTCCTGGGGGTGGGGGCGGGTAGAGTAGTTACCTATTCACAGCAAGAGACTTGAGAGTTCAGTACAATAGATTTTCACAATACGTTTAGGAGAGGCCCAGAGCTACAGTGCTAAGCACCATGTGGAAAGGTAGATAAATACATAGAGATAGAGCCATAGACCTCAGCCAAGTGGAGTGAAGAATAACAGAGAATCTATAATGCTTTCTACTTCAGCAGCAATCAAACCCAACCTCTGCAAATTAATCAGCCTGCAAAACACCAAGAATAGAGAAAAGAGGATATTGATTCCTGGAGAAGTCACCTATATTTTATTTTCCCATTAAAAATAATCACAGAATGCTATTCTAAAATACGAACATTTTCCCCCATGAAGTATAAAACAGACCGGTTCCTTTTTGCTAATACTTCTGAGATTATCTCAGAATGACTCCACAAAACACTTTTAATTTTCATCTGGGGAGAAAATTGTTAAGTAAACCCTTCAAGCATTATTTGCCATGCATGCAATGTTTTTCCTTAAGGGTGTTCAAGTCTTGGGGTTATAGTAATTTACTGACAACTCAGTTTAGTGCACTTTTGTGCACATTAACAATTTAATATCCCTTTCCATTTGCTTTTGTCCTACATCATGGCTTTAGATTTGGAAACTATCTGCAAAGCTACAAGAGATTTAAAAATACTTTTACTTTTTCCTTTTCAAAATAAGTTGTCTCGCTAAGTACCTAAATTAAAGACCCCTTCTAACTTACCCCACTCAAAAATTAAAAATAAATATGTTTATTGAGGTAGAAATTTTTACCAAAAATGTAATTTTGAAAAACAAATTAGGTTTTATTTAGCTGAGGAAGCTGTTTTCCATAATGTTTTCTTAATTATCCTATAAAATAATAAAGAATTCTTTCATGTGCTACACAATCAATTATAGCTTTATGATTGAAAGACTTTTGAACCCTGCCCCTCCCCCCAAATGTTTAATGTTCCAAGTTTGTGCTTTGGGGGTTGTTAGAGTCACAAGTTCTGTTTTAAATTAAACACCTAATTAAAAGGAAGCCATTCATAAATAGCAATGTGCTTAAATCAGAATGGAATAATAGTGGTTCCACATATGTCCCGTTTTCCCACAAGGCTCTTAGAACACTTTTTCCCCAGGAACAAACTGAAATTTGTCAATGAGCTCGATTGCAACCCAGACATCTTTGCTGAGTATGCAAAGTAGCCACTATTATCTCCAGCGTGTTGTGGTGTGAGAGAATGGAAGCAATTGTCATCTGCCTCTAGAAATACCCCTAAAGCAGAGTGTCCTCACAGGTTATTCTGAGACTATTACCAACATTACTTTGCTTCCTTCTGGCAAGAACCTAACTCCATCCAGACCAAGAGAGAAAAGGAAAAAAATCTCAACCTTTGGGTGAAATGTGAGTACTTTCAGGAAATCTCGTAAAAAAAAAAAAACTACTGAACATATAATGGGGCTTTTAACTGCTCCCCAAACCATTTTTCATCTTCTTAAGGTTGGAGGTTACAGGGTACTTTTAAAAATCGGTTTAACACTTACTGATCACTGAGAAGATTAAAGGCATAAATGGACAAGACTGGATGTCAGGACTGTTACCCAAGGCTTCATTCACACCACCACTGTTTTAGTGTCTGCTTTTCATTTTCTGTGCAAATGCTCACCAAGAAGATTTGAAAATTTCAGGATTCATCAAGAGCCGGAGCAGAAGATAGCATATTCTGAGTATTCCGTCATTAAGTGAGGGCTGGTTGTAGAGATGATCGCCCTCTGACCTTAGGAAGTTATTTCACGTTTCTCTTCCCCAAATACAAAGTAGGGATAAAAGATAGCTTTGTGGGATAAAGCCTGACATGAGTGAATGAATGAAATTGTGTCTTTAAACGATTTGAAGTCAGGTGCAATTTAAGTTAAAAAAAAAAAAGTACCTTTAACACATTGTGATCTTACATCAAAGCAAAGGGAATGTAATCTGGTTCTTTTCCATCTGAACAAATCCAATAGCAATCATGCTTATTAAATATTTGCACGTAGTTCTTTCTGTGATAAAATTTGTACTGTCATCCAGGAACTAATTATCTCAAATGAGAGACTGTATGTGAAAGCACTTTGTAAAGTGTAAAGTACTACCCTTGTAATAATAATAGTAATAGGTATTAAGTGCTTACCTTGTACCAAGCAATATGTTCTGCAAGGGTTTATTTAAACCCCACAGCAACCTTGGGAGATAGATGCTATCATTGCCACTTTACAAGTGACAAACCTGAGAGACATTGAGTCACTTGCCTGTTACACACAGCAAGAAGGAGAAACCTAGGAAGCGGCCCAGGTCTGTCAGATTTCCAAACCCAAGCACACCATTCACACTGCGCTATGTAAGGGACTGTTATGACAATGATGACCTTTTTCCCATATTACAATACAGTGTTTTTCCATGACTAACAATTATACCTCTGAAAATAGATGTTGTCATATAATTGTGGAAGTTGAAACATGGCATGTTTTGTTCCTACAAGCCTTTTTCCAAATTACTCTTCTTAGGCAGTATTTACTTTTATAGAAAAGTAAATATTGTACCATAGAAGAAGAAATTGCTTTTGTTCTTATTTTGTTGCTTATATAAGTGCTAAAAACACAAACCATCACATCATTACTTGTTAATAGTTACATTTTTAAAGATTTGATATTAACCCCTATGGCACCAGAACATATTGGTGACGGTGGCACTATAATAAAATGCTTTGATGTATTTAAATAAATATATAATTGCCAATTCTACATTTGAATTTTCTCATCTGGAAATTTCCTGGTATGAAAGTAACAGTTCAATAAATAAAACAATTTTCACTAAATCATTTTAGTTAAGAATGTATAAAAATCATATTTTTCAAAGATTCACCCTATCACTTTTGTTATGATAGCAGTAAACTCTACTTTAGAAAAAGAAAATCTGTATCAGAGAAAAGCTATTATAGGTGGTGAAACAAAATATTTTAATTTCTTCTAAAAGTTTAGTAGATGAAAAATTGGCCCAACCATTTAAGGATACTTCTAACTTTTAAAACATTTTATAAGAAAAAAATCAATTCCAAATACCCATTCACCACAATTTATATTTCAGAGTATTGCAGTTAATTTTGGAACATGGTATATGAAAGAGAAAAGGACTAAGAGTTCAAAATATAAACCTTGCTAGAATAATGGACTGTGATAATGGGGGTTTAGTTACAATGCAGAGGAAATATTTTCTAATATCAAAATATTTTCCTCATTCTACCATTATAGTTCTGTGAAAAGTTTGGGAAAAGATTAGAAGCTATGTTTTGAAGAAACTTGGTGTGAACTTTGCTAACAACAATCCAAATAAGGTTTTAGATTACTCTTTCAAGAAATTGCAGTATTTCATGCAAAACGGTATCCACTTTACCACTAAGGTAATTTTTTACTCACAACGAAATGAAAATCTATATTCTGCTCTCCCTTGCATGTCTCTTTGAAACTTCAAACCAGAGGAATGAGTCACATTTTGGGACCGTTTTCTTTTTTAATCTTCTTCACTCTTCTATTCTGTTTCTAAAGGGATACTTAGTTTTAACTAGATTGCAATTTCATTTGAAAAGAATTGAACAGGTTTTCTAGAATGAGTTAAAGATTACCCATTGAGAGTATTTTTGGCAGCCAACTTTAAAGATGCAAGGATCTGTAAAAAAAATGGCACATCTAGATTTAATACAGATAATACTTGGTTCTTTGAGATAGAAACGATGTAATTGTGATATTGGCAGGAAAAATATGTAAGATGTGCTTTTCACTTCTACCGTCTCTTTGGACAAGCAGAGTTTTCTTTGTAGAATTTTATTACATTGAGAATGCTAAATACATTAGTGGATTTCTTTTTTTTTTTTTTTTTAATTTTTTTTTTCAACTTTTTATTTATTTTTGGGACAGAGAGAGACAGAGCACGAATGGGGGAGGGGCAGAGAGAGAGGGAGACACAGAACCGGAAACAGGCTCCAGGCTCTGAGCCATCAGCCCAGAGCCCGACGCGGGGCTCGAACTCACGGACCGCGAGATCGTGACCTGGCTGAAGTCGGACGCTTAACCGACTGCGCCACCCAGGCGCCCCAATGGATTTCTTATATAATGGCAGTAGAAGCTTCTACTGTTGTTTTTAATTCAAATGGTTACATATACACAATATTATTTCATGTTACTTATAAGTAGAGTGTGAAACTCAAGGCGTGCGGTAAGAAGTATTAATTATCAGATCACTTCTCTGAAAAATAAAAGGGAAAGTATTAGACTCCTAGTTTTGTAAGCAGACACCTAAACAAATAGTTGAGGTGGAGAACAACTAGCTGGAGAAAAGCAAGCTGGAGAAAAGCTAAAGGTGAAAACAAAAACTAATAACAACAAATAACAAATAACTAAGAAAAGAATATTTTGTTCTTTTCTGGCTTTTTCTTTTCATTATATCTTTGTGATGGATGCTAACTAACATTATTTCAGTAATTATTTCACAATATACATAAGTCAAACCATTAAAAATTCATAATAAATAACAAAAATGTTTCCCTATGTGCCAAGCACTATGTCATTTTGCGAAAGTTATTTAATTAATTCCTGATAACAACCACATGACGTAGGTAGGTTTCCATTTTACAAATGAGGAAAAAGAAGCTTAAAGAGTTAAATAACTTGTCCAAAGTCACAGACTGAATTCTGTGAAAATCTTCAACATAGTCTTGTAACTGTTCCTCATTGTTCAAGAGCTATGAAAATAATGAAAAACACAACTTCTTTATTCACATTGTCTAAAACCTATGGTAACAAAATACACATTGGGACTGTGGTTCCACATGAAGAAACTTAGAAATAAGGACTTCTGGTATATGCTAAATATACATTTCTTATGTTGTAAGCACTGGGCCAGGTGTCCATGATACAATGATGAAAGAGAACGGAGTCCTTGCCCTCTGAATGAGCATAGTCTAAAAGAAGACAAATATCTAAAAGGTAAATGCAATAAAACAAGAGAAGTGCTATAAAATAATAATAACAGCTCATCCTTTTTGAGCACCTACCATGTGCCAGTCATTGTTAACAAGCACCTTATATATTTATTCAAGTAATCCTCACAGCAATCTATGAGAGAGTTACTAAAGAGATAAAGAGGTATATTTAAGATTTGTTGGAACAGAGAAGAAAGCTCTTTCACTCTACCTAGATAGGTCAGACGTTTGAGCTGAGTCCTATAGGACGTATATGTCCCCAAGAAGCAGTGATGTATCAGTCAGTATGATGCAACATAGGCCACAGGAACAAAAATACCCCAAATCCCATTGGTTTATAACAAAGACATATTATAGTTGCTCACAAAATTCATCAGGTAGGCTCAGGGACTCTTCATGTCTTCTCACTTTGGGACCCAGACTGACAGAGCTTTCACTATCTGGAGCATCACCAGTTGCAATAAGCAAGAAAAGGGGATGTCATGAATCATACACTGGCTCTCCAAGTCTCTACCTATAACACATGTGTCACTTCTGCTCTGTTTTCATTTGCCAAAGCAAGTCACATGGTCACACATAGCTTTGATGGGGAACAGAAGTGTCATCCTACAATCTACCCAGGAGTAAGAGAACGGGAATACTAGAGAAAAACCTTAATGCCTACCAAGGGGTGGAGAGGGTAAGTAAACCAAAGATAAAGGACATATGCAAAGGAATGAGAGTGAAAGAGTGTTTGGTACATGGTAGTTTTTATTATAAAAACACAGGATGTACATAAGAGAAAAGTATGAGAAGGAGAGAAGTCAGGTGAGCACAAATCATGAAGACTCTCAACACACGTGGGAAGTTTAGACCTCATCTTTTAGACTATAGGAAGCTGTTGGAGGATTTTAAGCAGAGGAGAAATACTGTCAAAATTTTCATTCAGGGGGCGCCTGGGTAGCTCAGTTGGCTAAGCGTCCAACTCTTGATTTCATCTCAGGTCATGATCTCAGGGTCATGAGATTGAGCCCCAAATGGGGCTCTGCACTAGGTGTGAGACTGCTTAAGATTCTCTCTCTCCCTCGCCCACCCCTCTGTCCCTCCCCTGCTTGCTTTATGCATGCACACATGCACTCTTTCTCTTTCTCTCGAAAAAAAAAAATTTTTTTTTTTCATTCAAAAAGACCTTGCTAGCTGAAACAAGAAAGAAAAATTACAAGAGGGAGAGCCTGGGTGGCTCAGTCAGTTTCTGTTCAGGTCATGATCCCACGGTTCATGAGTTCAAGCCCCTCATAGGCTCTGTACTGACACTGTGGACCCTGCTTGGAATTCTCTCTCTCTCTCTCTCTCTCTCTCTCTCTCTCTCTCTCGCTCTCTCTCTCACTCTCTCTCTCTCTCTCTCTCTCGCTCTCCCTGCCCCTCCCCCCACTCTCAAAATAAATAAACTTTTAAAAAATAATGAAAAATTAGAAAAGATTAGAAATGAGGACACTATATGAGTTTCCCATCTCTGTGTAACAAGTTACCACAGATTTAGCAGCTTAAAACAACACAATTTATTATCTCACAGTTTCGTTAGGTCAGAAGCTGAGTTTAGCTAAATCCTCTGCCTCCAGGCCTCACTAAATTGCTATCCAAGTGTCGGCTGAGTCAGCAGAGGATCAACTGAGGAAAGATCCACTTCCGAGATCTTTTATATTGTTGGCAGACCCTGTTTTTTAAGGGTTCTTACATGATTGAGTCAGGCCCACCCAGGACAATCTTGATTGTCAGTTGATTTTGATATTAGTTGATTCAGGGCCCTAATTATATCTGAAAAATCCCTTTACCTTTGCCATATTTTGTAGGCTGGAAGCAAGTCACAGGTCTTGCCCACATGCAAGGGAAGGGGATTCTACAGGATGTGAACACCAGGGACTGGGAATCATTGGAGCCATCCTACAGTCTGAGCACAAAAGGAACCAAATGAAAGGACATTTCAAGCGTCCAGGTAAAAAGTTTTAAGTTCCCAGACTAAGTTAGATTCAAAAATGTTTAAAAGATATAAATACAAGGGCGCCTGGGTGGCTCAGTCAGTTAAGAATCTGACCCTTGATTTGGGCTCAGGTTGTGATCTCACGATGTGAGATGGAGCCCCAAGTAGAGATCTGTGCTGACAGCACTGGAGCCTACTTGGAATTCTTTCTTTCTCTCTCTGCCCTTCCCCTGCTCACACACACACATGCTTGCTCCCTCTCCCTCTCTCTCAGAATAAAGAAACATTAAAAAAATAAACATACACTTTATATATAATTTGAATTTTTATCTAACTTTTGGTAATTATTAGTTTGGTCCTTTTTTTCTTATCTGTAGAACTAAACTCTGATCATATTCAAAGTAAATGTTTTGAAGTGTTTCGAAATTTAAAAGAGCCACAAATATTTCAAATACCTGAGTCATTCTAGCCAAGAGTAAAAATAAAGCAAAATATATGAATATCAGATTGCCAAATGTTTTATGACTTGAAAAATATGGTACAGAATATAATTGATAAAATTTATGTTGCATTTTTTATAGATTTCTATGAAAGCAATTGTTTTAAAACATATACACACACAATATACACACATACATTTGTACAATTTTTCACATGTGAAATAATTTAATGAGTATCGTGTGAGTTCTTAGCTTATATAATCTGAACTCTAATTCTGGAAAAAAATTAAAACTGAACAAATGTTAAGATGTCAGTTGAGCCAAGGGCTAATGCACTCAGGGCTGAAATGCAGAGACATTTTTTTTTTTAATTTTTTTTTCAACTTTTTTAAAATTTATTTTGGGACAGAGAGAGACAGAGCATGAACGGGGGAGGGGCAGAGAGAGAGAGGGAGACACAGAATCGGAAACAGGCTCCAGGCTCCGAGCCATCAGCCCAGAGCCTGCCACGGGGCTCCAACTCACGGACCGCGAGATCATTACCTGGCTGAAGTCGGACGCTTAACCGACTGCGCCACCCAGGCGCCCCTGAAATGCAGACATTTAATAGCTGTCTTAGAAACTGACAAACTATGTGCCTCGATTGGCTCTAACTGGAAATATCAGTCACATGTTCTTATTATGAGCTATAATATCTTTAAAAAAATTTTTTTTTACATTCATTTATTTTTGAGAAACAGAGTGAGACAAAGTGTGAGCTGGGGAGGGGCAGAGAGAGAAGGAGACAGAGAATCTGAAGCAGGCTCCAGGCTCTGAGCAAGCGGTCAGCACAGAGCCTGATGTGGGGCTCGAACCCACGAACTGTGAGATCATGACCTGAGCCGAAGTCAGACACTCAACTGACTGAGCCACCCAGGCGCCCCAATGAGCCATAAAATCTATGATTGAATAAAGGGAGAGAAAAACAAAGGTAATGTTCATTGACGTCTATATATCCATTACCCTGTTACACCTTTAGAGAACTTCTTAATGCCTGCATTCTTGAAATGCAACAAAATGACTAATAAAATTATTTGAGATTCTATGTCAGCTACCATATAATTCAGCTGAAATTAAAGCAACCAGCAATTGTCGGAGACCAGATTAGAATGCATGCAAAACACATTGTGAAGAGGTTGATTTCACTCCTTTAGGACCCACACGCACTGGTTAAGAAAGTTGTGAACAATCTTTAAGTGAAAATTCAATCTCTGGACTTATCTTTAACCTGAAAGTGGAAACCAGGGAGGGAAAAGTCCCAAATTTTCATTATCCCTCAAAAACAAATGTTATCAATCTCTGCTACTCAGAATATCCAGGGCTCTCAAAGACTCATCGTTCATGTTTTGCATCCTGAGCTTTGAAAAATGTCATATTATTTGCATAAAAGAAAAAAATTATTTCACAGGAAACAAATCTGCAGTTTCTTTCTAAAAGCCCCCCTTGTGTGTGAATGAAAATGTCATGGGACTGCCAGGAATCCAAACAGCCCAGATACCACCTCAATGTGCTTGCTTTTTTAGAATTCTGTGACATGCACACTGCCCGCTGGGGATGTGAAAGGAGACAAGTCAGAGAAGATAATGAGGCAATTTCAGGTGTCTTCACATTCTGTCAAAGTGAACATTGGAAAGTGTTTATCACTATTATTTATATAACATTGAAAGAAAAAAGATTTTGAAATTTGTTGTTGGTCTAGAACAGTAGGCTAACACTCCATGGATAATAACCAAAAGATAATTGCATACTAAGAATGCAGTATTTCACTCAAAGGGAAACATTGGGGGGAAAAGGTCTCATAAACTTTTGTGCCTTCCAAACTACCATTTTACATATAAAAATGAGCTCAAAAATATATTCTAAGGATTTTTTATCACAATCACAATCCATTACTGGTTGAAAAATAATATATGAATATAGCACTTCTGGGGGAAAAACCCTTTATTTAGGAATTATTGCCATACAATACAAGAAACCCATTATATGTAAGTGTACAATTCAATTTGGCAGGTTTTAACATAGGTATGTAGGCATGCGATACCACCATAATTTTTCCTCATTCCTATTTGTATTCTCTATTCCTATCCCTCACTAGCCCTACCTCCCTCAACCCCAGTCAACCATGGATCTTATTGTATCACTTTAAATTTCTTTGCACTTCCTAGAATTTTACATAAGTGGTACTGTTTATGTCTCACTTCTTTCACTTGGCATAACTATTTTGAGATTCATCTGTGTTGTTGTACTTTTCATTTCCTTTTATTTCTAAGTAGTTTTCCACTGCATAGATGTAACACAATTATCTATTCACCTGTTGAGGGATATCTGGACTGTTTCTAGTTGGGGCTATTATAAATAAAGCCCAAGAACATTCATGTAGAAGGCTATGTACATATACAAGCTCTCTTTTCTCTTGGGTAAAAACCTAGAAGCAAAATGACCAGATCATATGGTAAGAATAGGTTTAATATTTTTAAAACTGCTAAGCCAGCTGCCAAAGTAGTTGTACTCATTTACATTCCCATTTTACATATATCAGTTCTGGTTCCTCTGCTTCCTCATCAGCTTTGTTTTTGTTGTTGTTTGGGTTTTTTTTTTGTTCTTTTTTTTTTTTGAGAGAGAGAGAGAGAGCATGTGCACTCACGAGGTAGGGGAGAGGGGCAGAGGGAGAGGAAGAGAGAATCCTAACCAGGCTCCATGCTCAGCGTGGAGCCCGTTGTGGGGCTCAATGGGGCTTGATCCTATGACCCTGGGATAATGACCTGAGCCAAATTCAAGAGTCAGATGTTCAACCAACTGAGCCACTAAGGCACCCCACAGCCTCATCAACTCTTGCTGTGGTCAGTCTTTTTCATTTTAACCATTCCAAAAGGTGTGTGGTGGTATTCACTGCGGTTTAATTTGCATTTCCTTAATGAATAATGAAAAAGATGTTGAGCATCTTTTAATGGGTTTATTTGCTATCTGTATATATTTTTGGTAATGTCTCTGTTCAAATATTTTACCCATTTTTATTTTTTTATTGTTTTAAATGAGCAGCAGGCAAAGTTTATTAGAGTATAAAATTAGAAAGAATAGTATGAAAGCTCTCTTTGCAGAGAGGGAGCCTTTGAAAGTGAATGCCCTTTTACCTGTTTTTAAATTGGTTTATATACCTTTTATCAGATGTATGCTTTGCAGATATTTTCTCCGAGTCTTTGGTTTCTTTTTTCATTCTCTTATAGTGTCTTTGAAAAGCAGAAGTTTTTAATTTTAATGAAGTTCAATTTATCAAGTTTTTTTGATATTGTTTCCATATACTGTTTTCATATGCATGAAACCTTTGCCTAAGCCACAGTCACAAAGATTTTCATGTATGTTTTCTTCCAGCAATTTTATAATTTTAGGTTTTACATAAGATCTAGAATCTATCTTGAGTTAATTTTTATATGTGGTATGAAGTTTTGATGAAAGTTTTATTTTTTTGCATATACAGATCCAATTATTCCAGGAACATTTCTTTAAAATATTTTTCACCACTGAATTGCCTTTGCATCTTTGTCAAAAATCAACTGCCTTACACGAATAGACATTTCTCCAAAGAAGACATCCAGATGGCCAACTGATACATGAAAAAATGCTCGACATCACTCATCATCCGGGAAATACAAATCAAAACCACAATGAGATACCACTGCATACCTGTCAGATGGCTAACATTCACAACTCAGGCAACAACAGATGTTGGTGAGGATGTGGACAAAGAGGATCTCTTTTGCACTATGGAGGTTCCTCAAAAAACTAAAAATAGAACTACCCTACGAACCAGCAATTGCACTACTAGGTATTTATCCACGGGATACAGGTGTGCTGTTTCAAAGGGACACAAGCACCCCAATGTTTATAGCAGCACTATCAACAATAGCCAAAGTATGGAAAGAGCCCAAATGTCCATTGATGGATAAATGGATGAAGAAGATGTGGTGTGTGTACACACACACACACACACACACACACACACACACACACACACTGGAGTATTACTCAGCAATCAAAAAGAATAAAATCTTGCCATTTGCAACTACGTGGATGGAACTGGAGGGTATTATGCTAAGTGAAATTAGTCAGTCAGAGAAAGACAAATATCATATGACTTCACTCCTATGAGGACTTTAAGAGACAAAACAGATGAACGTAAGGGAAGGGAAACATAAATAATATAAAAACAGGGAGGGGGACAAAACATAAGAGACTCTTAAATATGGAGAACAAACAGAGGGTTACTGGAGGGGTTGTGGGAGGGGGGATGGGCTAAATGTGTAAGGGGCATTAAGGAATCTACTCCTGAAATCATTGTTGCACTATATACTAACTTGGATGTAAATTTAAAAAATAAATTAAATAAAAATATAATAAATAAATAGCCAAAAATAAAAATAAAAAATAAAAAAATCAATTGTCTTAAAAGTGTGGGTGTATTTCTGGACTTCCTACTCTGTTACATTGATTTATTCACCTGTCTTTATCCCAAGATCACATGATCTTGATTACTGCAGTTCTATAATAAACCTTAAACAAAGGTCATATTAGCCCATGAACTTCATTTTTGTTTTGCTTTTTTTCAAAATTGTCTGGGCTATTCTATATTCTTTGCATTTCCATATGAACTTTAAGATCAACTCATTAATTTCTATAAAAAGATGTGCTAAGATTTTTTATTGATTTTATTGAGATTTCACTGAATCTATAGATTCAAGTGGGGACAATTGACATCTTCATAATATTTAGTATTCCTATCATTACATATATGAAGGGTACACCTCTTCATTTCTTTAGGTCTTTAACTCGTTTAGTAATATTTTGCAGATTCCAACAAATAGGTATTAAACATCTTTTGTCAGATTTATCCCTATGTATTTTATATTTTTATGCTATATAAATATTATTATTTATATCAATTTCTAATTGTTCATCAATAGTGCATAGAAATAAAATTAATTAAGATACAAGTATATAATACATGTTATTTAACATATTAAAATATAATTGAGTGTCTTATGTTCTGCCACCTTGGCAAAGTCACATTTAGTATCCTATTTGTAGAATCCATAAGATTTTCTGCATGTCATCTGCCAAAAAAAACAGTTTTAGTTCTTCCATTCTAATCTGGATGCCTTTGCTTCCTCTTGTCAGTTGCACTGGCTAATACCTTCAATATACTGTTAAGTAGAAATGATGAAAACAGACATCGTTTCCTTGTTCCTGATTTTAGAAGGAACATTAAGTCTGATGTTAGCTCTAGATTTTTCACGGATAGTCTTTTTCATGTTGAAGTAGGTCTTTTCTATTCCTAGTTTGCTGAGAGCTTTTATCAGGAATGGATGTTGGATTTTGTTCAATTCTGTTTATGTATCTAATGAAATAGACATGATTTTCTTTTTTTAGTTTGTTAATATGCTGATTTTTATTGATTGATTTTCAAATGTTAAAGCAATCTTACTCCTAGGATAAACTCCATTGGTCACAACGGTCACAATGTATGCTTTTTGTATGTTGTTGAATTTGACTTGCTAAAATTTTGTTTAGGACTTTTTGTATGTGTTAATGACAGAAATATGTCTGTAGTTTTCTTCTCGTACTGGTATCCTAGTTATTCTGCTCTCATAGTAAGTCTGGTCTCAGTTCTCATGAATCAAGAAGTATTCTGTTCTTTTCAATTTTCTGGAAGTATTCATATAGTCTTGAATGTTTAGGAGAATTCACCATGAAGCCTCCTGGGCCTGGGATTTTCTTTGTGGAAATGTTTTTTAAAAATTTTTTTTTCAACGTTTTTTATTTATTTTTGGGACAGAGAGAGACAGAGCATGAACGGGGGAGGGGCAGAGAGAGAGGGAGACACAGAATCGGAAACAGGCTCCAGGCTCCGAGCCATCAGCCCAGAGCCCGACGCGGGGCTCGAACTCACGGACCGCGAGATCGTGACCTGGCTGATGTCGGACGCTTAACCGACTGCGCCACCCAGGCGCCCCTGTGGAAATGTTTTTAACTACACTGAATACACATTCAATTTCTTTCATAGATATAAGACTATTCAAATAATCTACTCCTCTTGAGAGGGCTTCAGTAATTTGCATTTTTCAAGGAATTGTTTCATTTCATCTATGTTGTTAAATTTATTGGCCTAAAGTTGTTTGTAATAGTTCTCTATCCTTTATTTTTTTAACTTTGTTTGTTTAAGTTTATTTATTCATTTTGAGAGAGGCAGAGTGAACGAGCTTGCAGGGGAGGGGCAGAGAAAGAGGGAAAGAGAGAATGCCAAGCAGGCTCTACACTGTCAGCACAGAGCCAGATGGTGGGCTCAATCTTATAAACTGTGAGCTGAGCTGAAATCAAGAGTTGGACGCTTAACCAGACTGAACCACCCAGGTGCCCCTTTACCCTTTACACAGCTGTTAAGACCTATTGTGATTTCCTGATTCCTGATATTGGTAACTTGTGTCTTGCCTCCCCCCCTTTTTTTTTTTCTTGATCACTCTGCCTAGAAATTGATCACTTTTTTTAAATGATTATTTATTTTTGAGAGAGAGAAACAGAGAGAGAGCATGCAAGAAGGGGAGGGGCAGAGAGAGGGAGACATAGAACCCGCAGCAGGCTCCAGGCTCCAAGCTGTCAGCACAGAGACCCACAACACGGACTCAGGGCTCAAACTCACTAATGACAAGATCATGACCTGAACCAAAGTGGGATGCTTAACCAAATGAGCCACCCAGGTGCCCCTAGAAGTAGATCACTTTCATTGTTTTCTTCAAAGAATCCACTGTTCTCTTCCTTGACTTTTCTTGTCTTTGTTTTCTATTTCATTCATTTCTATTCTCTTCTTTATTATTTATTTCTTTTGTTTATTTTAGGTATCATCTGCTCTTATTTTTCTAGTTTCCTAAGGTGGAAAATTTATGAGACCTTTATGAGACCTTTATGAGCTGAGAAAATTTATGAGACATCTTCTTTAACGGAGGCATTTGGTACTATAAATGTCCCACCAAGTACTACTTTGGCAGCAATATCCTCCATGTTTTGGTGTGTTGTGTTTTCCCTTTAATTCACTTCAAAATACTTTAATTTTTCTTTTGATTTCTTCTTTGTTCCATGGGTTACTTGGAATTTAGAAATGTGTTCTTTGGTTTCCAAATATTTGGGAATTTTCCAGAGAGTTTTGGTTATTGATGCCTAATTTAATTCCATAGTGACCAGAGGAGATATGTTTTTATGTTATATGTTTTATGTTCCATGCCCCAAAGATATAGTCTATCTTGATAAATAATAGTGCATGTGAAAAGAATATGTATTCTGTTTTTGGATGGGGTTTTTAAAAAATGTCAATTAGTTGAAGTTTATTAATAGTATCGTTCAAATCTTTTATGTCCTTGCTTATTTTCTGTCTAGTTGCTCCCATTAGTCACTGAGAGAAAGGTTTTTAAATCTCTGCATATAACTGTGCATCTGTCTACTTGATGTTCCATCAGTTTGTGTTTCTTGTATTTTGAATTTTTGTTAGCTGTATAAATGTTTTGGATTGCTATGCCTCATGATAAGCTGACTCTTTAATCATTACAAAATCACATTCTTCATCCCGACTAATAGTCATTGTTCTGAAATCTAGTTTATTTCCTTTTAATAACCACTCCAGCTTTTCTGTAATTAATATTATCATGAAATATCTCTTCCTATTTATTACTTCTTACCTATTTCTGTCTTTATATTTAAACTGTGTTTCTTGCAAGCAGCATTTTATTGACTTTTGCTTTTATCCAATCTGAAAATCTATACCTTATAATTAGGGTGTTCAAACCATTACATTTAATACCATCTTTGATATGGTTAAGTCTATCATATTTCTACTTTTTATATGGTCCATCTGTTCTTTTCTCTTTTTCCTCTTTTTCTACCTTCTTTTGAATAAAATAAATATATTTTCCTGGGTATAGAATTCTAAACTGACAATTTTTTTCCCTCACAACTTGAAAGAGGTTGCTCCACTATTTTCCAACTTGTATTGTTTCAGATGATAAATCTACTGTCTTCTTTATTTTTATTCTTCTGTTTGTAACATGTATGGGGTAAGCAAATAAAAAATCACCCATGCTTGATTTCAATTATGAGGTTTGGGGCTTTTGAGCTAATGAGATGTAGATGAATTTTTTTTACTTTGTTTTGATGCTATAATTAGAGATGTTGAGACAGGGGGGAATGTATTTTACATGTGGGACATGTATAGATACACTTAGGGGACAGAAAAATGGACTATGGTAGGCAGAAAAATGACTCCCAAAGAGGTCCATGTTCTAATTCATGAAACCTATGTTAGGTTATATGCAAAAGGTTATTAAAATTGCCAATAGAATTAAGGCTGTTAATCAGATGACCTTCAAATAGGGACATTATCCTGCATTATCTGTGTGGGTCCAATCTAATCACAAGGGTTTTTTAAAGTGGAAGAGAGAGGGGCGCCTGGATGGCTCAGTCAGTTAAGTGTCTGACTTCAGTTCAGGTCATGATCTCACAGTTCATGAGTTCTAGCCCCATGTTGGGCTCTGTGCTGACAGCTCAGAGCCTGGAGCCTACTTTGGACTGTGTGTGTGTGTGTGTGTGTGTGTGTGTGTGTGTGTGTGCCCCTCCCCTGCTCATGTTCTGTCTGTCTGTCTCTCTCTCTCTCAAAAGAAATAAACATTTAAAAATAAATAAATAAAAGTGGAAGACAGAGGCAGAAAAGTGTGACAAAAAGAAATGTTAACTGTGGAAGCAGGATCACAGATATGCTAGGTGCTGGGTTTGAAGATGGAAGAAGGCGCCATGAGCCAAGGAATGTGAGTGGCCTCTAGACACTGAAAGAGATAAAGAAGCCAACTCTTTCCTAGAACTTCCAGAAAGGAATGCAACCCTCGGTGATGATTTGTTTTCATCCTAGTGACACCCATGTCAGACTTCTGACCTACAAAACTATAAGATAGTAAATTTGGGTTGTTTTCAGTCTCTAAGTTTAAGGTATCTTGTTAGTAGCTATAAGAAACTAACACAATGTCTTTTTTCTTCTCTGGCTAACTTTAAGGTTTTCTTTTTTCACTAGTTTTGACAGATAGCATCTTTACATGCCATACACATATTCCTATCTTTTCACTAATAAAAAATGCAATTTAAAAAATTGTGCCATTAAAGAAAAAAGCAATAGCTGAGAAAATGAGTAGAAAATTTAACAATGCATAGTTGAGTTAATTACACAAAACACTTTCTATTGAAGGTAGACATTTAAAAGACATTGCTGATTTCTTAGTTAACTGTAGACAATAGTTTTATAATGCTTATGCATTATTATCAAAGTACTAATATCTTAAAGTAAAGGAAGAAAAAGAAGTATACACTAAAGCTGCCTCATGGTGGAAAGTATTCACAATTAATAATATAAATATTTCCTTACATATCCCACTGAAGGACATAATGTAGGCTATTTTATCTTAAACTAGCCTAATAAATTCATTTCAAGAATAATGCTTTAATGACACTATCTATTAATCTAACTAAATTCTATATTCTACCAGGATTACAGAATTAGATTGCCTTTTTAAAGCTCTTTTATTCTGCAATACTCAGACTGATTTTATATATAATGACATTAAGTGTCACAGTAGTCCTAAGAATTTCACCAGGAAACAATAGCCATTCCTAAATAAAGCCAATTCCCCATCCTACTCCCAAATGCTAACATTGGCTGGAATCAGGCAAACTCCCTGTTTGCTAACTAAAGCAACTCTGAGGATATTTTTAAGTAATTAAGGGTTAAGGGTTAAGGGTTAAAAGAGGGTATTCAGCTGTGTAGGTACAAGACAACTGAATTTTGGCCATGTAAGTTCACAATTCTCAGATATTTTAAGGTAATCTATGACCATGGAAACGAAAAAAAAAAAACTTTTAAACTTTAAAAAATAATTATACAAGTCATGGCGCTCCTGGGTGGCTCAGTCAGTTAAGAGTCCAACTCTTGATTTCAGCTCAGATCATGATCTGGTAGTTTGTGGGATTGAGCCCAGCATCGAGCTCTGCTCTAACAGCATGGAACCTGCTTGGGAGTCTCTCTCTTCCTTTCTCTCTGTCCCTACCTGCTCATGCTTACTCTCTCTCTCTCTCAAAATAAATAGATAACCTTTAAAAAAAATACACAAGTCATTTGTGTTCATTTTCAAAAAATTAGAAGAAAAAGGCAAGAATATAAACCCATAATCCCGTTGGCCAGGATAACCTCTTAACACATGGGTGTACCTCTGTTGATCTGGATAATTTCTATTTGCCCTTCCAGATCCCTTTCAATCCCACCACCCTGCTCTATGCCTTAGGAGGTCAATATATATGGATGGCATCAAAGACCCTTTTCCAGGCTGTCTTCTACTTGAGCTCAGTAAATGAAAAACACTGGTAAGAGATTATGGGGAGGAGGGAAAGAGAGGCCAAGACATTCATTCTCCAGCAGCCACACTGTAGAGTTGCTATGGGAAGGTTACATGCCTTTAGAAACGTCACAGATCCCGTCAAAGGCATTTCCTCATAGCTCTCCCTGCCCTCACAGTCCCTTCCTATAGCCCCTTCAGGTGCATCTGCAGGTGGTAAGAACATCCTACCCTCCACACCCTTATCAGCTCCAGGTTCTATACTATTCCTTTTTGTTTCTCTATATGCTGCCTACACCTTTTGAATAATCCCTATGTTGAACTCTCCCCAATTACTCAAATTGAGTGTGTCATCTGTATCCTGCTCTACCTTGGCTAAAACCTTTTTCTAGGTTTTTAAGTATAAATTATATATGTTATAATTACATATATAATATTATATACACACATTCATGTTTTTCACAAAATATCAGCATAATATGCCAGCTATTATATAGCTATATCAAAATCTATACAAATCACTATTATTCAAAATTTTCATTGTTTCCATTTTTCTACTCTAAACAGTGATGCAATAAATATGTCTGTATATACATATGTTTTTGCCCTCTTGGCTATATTATTGTCAAAGGATACATTCTTAGCAGCAGTATATCTGGGACAAATATGTGCATATTTAAGGTTTTTGATATTGCCAAATAGCTTTTCAAAGAGGCCATAATGATATTCACTTCCCCATGTAGAGTACAAGAATGCCCAAATACCCATTATCTCACGAAAATTCTACCAAAACATTTTTTGAAGAAAGAAAATCAACCTCTTCATTTGTGCTGTATTCATACCACATAGTACTTGGCACTGAAGTTATACCCAAAGCCACCAAGTTGATAGCTGGATAACAATTCAAACATCAGCTCTTAATGCCAATTTCAGAAACCATAAAATAGAGCTTTCTGATATCTCCTCCCTTTCCCACATGGCCACAGTAAATACAGCCTTTTAACCTATAAAATGTAATGTGTAAAAATTTCCACTAATTTGTTGCAAGTGGAAAAACTCATACATATAAGGCTAAAAACCTAAGGCAAATTTAATAAAGTCCTTAATTTTAAAGAGTCCTTCTCTTACTCCTTCTCTTAAATCCTTCTTTTACAGAGTCTAAAGGAAAATTATCACACACTGAAATTTAAGCCAATCCCATAAAAATGAATTGAATCCTATGGCTGTGGAAGATACCAGAATTCAGTGTTATTAGGGGTACAAGGATGGGTGAAATGTGTCCATCTTCCCCCACAGCTGCTGTCTAATGCAGGAAACAGAAAGAGGCAGGAATAGCACTAATGGTGGCTTAAAAAGAGTGGAAATGAGGGGAGGAGCCAAGATGGCAGAACAGCATGGAAGTTTTTTTGTGTGTGTCTTGTGTCCATGAAATACAGCCAGTTCGACACTAAACCATCCTGCACACCTAGAAAACTAATCTGAGGATTAACAACAATCTGCACAATCTGAACCACACAAATCAGCAGGTACATGGGGCGGAGAGGTGAACTGGTGCAGAGAGAAGCCATGGAGAGCAGGGAGCTGTTTCTGTGTGTGGAGAGAGGATGGAGATGGGGGCGGGGGGGAATACGGGAAAAGCACCCCCCCAAAAGCAGCTGGAAAGAAAGTGGAAAAGTGGAAACAGCTGCAGGGACTGAACTAAAAAGGGAGAAAAAAGAAAGGAGAGGATTTAAATTCCATTAAGACTATAAACAGGGGCAGTGCAGAGTCTGAAACTACAGCTCAATACCTGGAGAAGGGCAAATCCCCAGGAGCAGAGTGGAGTCCAAGGGTCTTCGGGCCACAAAGGGAGAGGCAGTTCCCCTGCTGGGAGGACATTTGGTAGAGTCCATGTGGCTACCACCACGGATTCCAGAGGTGCCAGCAGACCACAGAGAGCAACCACATTCTCTGGTGCTGGAACAAGGTCATGAAGGGTGAAGCCTGGTACTAGATGTGTGTTGTGATTTTCCATATCTCTGAAATGCTTCTGCTACACTGTCTCGCAAACTTTTTCTGGGGCGGGCTGGCACCTGGCCACAGTCTCTGGGCATCGGCAGCAGCACGGTCCTGTGAACACTCCTGGGTGGGGCCAGTACCGGGCCATTGCTTAGTAACACTCTCCTGTAGAGAGGGTCAGAACAGGTCAAAACCGCAGTCCCTCCAAAGTGAGGGGTTGGGAAACACAGCTGTATCTGAGATAAAACTCAGGAGGGAGGTGCCACCTGGCAGCCTTATGGCTTGGTGACAGACAGTGTAAAAGCAGGGAGTGGATGGAAGCTGGAGACAAAGAATGGGTGCGCGACTGGGGGCTGGGGAGAAGAGAGTTCCGATACTAGAGACTGGGTGCCTAAGTGACATCATTTTCACCCCTCCCATGCATGCGCATACACACCTACAAGCGCCACAACAATCCACCCCAGTAAGCTAAGCAGTGCCATCTAGTGGAGAACGGAGTCATTACACTAAGCCCCACTCAACTGTGCCAATCTTGCACTTCAGGAACACCCCAAGTCTCTCTGCGGGCTTAGTTTATGGACTATAAAGTGCTTCATAGTTTGACTTCTAGGGGAAAACAATGTAATTTCAATCGTATTTCAGTCTGTTCACTGTTAAATTATTCAATTTTCTTTTTTTTTCTTTTTCATTTCTTTTTCTTGAATACAGAAAAACAAAAAATTTATTTTTACTTTCAACTTTTATTACGAATATTTTTTAATTTTTTTCTTTTATATTTTTCACTTTTTGGTAAATTTCTCAAATTATATTTTACTTCCATCATTTCATCTTATTATATTTCATTTCTTCAAATATTCCAATGTTTCTTTTTTTTTCCTTTTCCCTTTTTCTCTAATCTGTCAAGCTCCTTTCAACACCCAGACAAAAACACACCTAGGATCTAGCATCATTTATTTGAGTGTGTGTGTGTGGCGTTTTTAATTTTTAATTTTAATTTTCTCTTTACTTAATTAATTCCTTTTCTTCCTTCAAAATGGTGAAACAAAGGAATTCACCCCAAAAAAAGAGCAGGAGAAATGACAGCCAGGCACTTAACCAACATAGATATCAGCAAGATGTCTGAACCAGAATCTAGAATCACCATAAAAAGAATACTAGCTGGAGTTGAAAAAAGAGTAAAATCCCTTTCTGTGGAGATAAAAGAAGTAAAAGATAGTCAGGATGAAATAAAAAAAAATGCTATACTGACCTGCAATCTCGAATGGATGCTGCAGCGGCAAGGATGCATGAGGCAGAGGAGTGAATCAGTGATATAGTGGACAAACTTATGGAGAATAACAAAGCAGAAAAAAAAACAGGGAGACTAGGCAAAAGAGCATGATTTAAGAATTAGAGAAATCAGTGACTCATTAAAAATGAACATCAGACTCATAGGGGTCCCAGAAGAGGAAGAGAAAGACACAGGGGTGGAAGGGTCATGTGAGCAAATCATAGCAGAAAACTTTCCTAACCTGGGGAAAGACACAGATATCCAGGAAGTACAGAGGACTCCCATTTGATTCCACAAAAACTGGCCATCAACAAGGCATATCATAGTCCAATTTACAAAATACTCAGGCAAGGAGAAAATCATGAAAGCAGCAAGGGAAGAAAAAAGTCTTTAACCTACAAGGAAAGACAGATCAGGTTTGCAGCAGACCTATCCACAAAACCTTGGCAGGCCAGAAAGGAGTGGCAGGATATATTCAATGTGCTGAACTGGAAAAATATACAGCCAAGAATTCTTTATCCCGCAAGGCTGTCATCCAAAATAGAAGGAGAGATTAAAAGTGTCCCAGACAAACAAAAATTAAAGGAGTTCGTGACCACTAAACCAGCCCTCCAAGAAATTTATGGGGGACTCTCTGAGGGGAGAAAAACAGGAAAAAAAAAAAGACCAAAAGCAACAAAGACTAGAGAGGACCAGAGAACACCACCAGAAACTCCAACTCTACAAGCAACATAATGGCAATAAATTCATATCTTTCAGTACTCACTCTAAACGTCAACGGACTCAATGCTCCAATCAAAAGATATAGGGCAATAGACTGGATAAGAAAACAAGATCCATCTATATGCTGTTTACAAGAGACCCACTTTAGACCTAAAGACACCTTCAGATTCCAAGTAAGGGGATGGAGAACCATCTATCATCCTAATGGGCACCACAGAAAGCCGGAGTAGCCATTCTTATATCAGACAATCTAGACTTTAAAACAAAGACTGTAACAAGAGATGAACAAGGGCATTATATCATAATTAAGGGGTCTATCCACCAAGAAGACCTAACGATTGTAAACATTTATGCGCCAAATGTGAGAGCACCCAAATATATAAGTCAATTAATCACAAACATAAAGAAACTCACTGATAGTAATACCATAATAGGGGACTTCAACACCCCACCTACAGCAACAGACAGATCATATCATCAGAAAATCAACAAGGAAACGATGGCTTTGAATGACACACTGGACCAGATGGACTTAACAGGTATATTCAGAACATTCCATCCTAAAGCAGCAGAGTATACATTCTTCTCCAGTGCACATGGAACATCCTCCAGAATAGATCACATACTGGGACACAAATCAACCCTCAGCAAGTACAAAAAGACTGAGATTGTACCATGCATATTTTCAGACTACAACACTATGAAACTCTAAATCAACCACAACAAAAAATTTGGAAAGATAACAAATACTTGGAGACTAAAGAACATCCTACTAAAGAATGATTGGGATAACCAAGAACTTAAAAAGGAAATTAAAAAGTACATGGAAGCCAATGAAAATGATAACCCCATAGCCCAAAACCTCTGGGACACAGCAAAGACGGTCATAAGAGGAAAGTATAGCGCAATCCAGGCCTTCCTAAAGAAGGAAGAAAGGTCTCAGATATACAACCTAACCTTACACCTTAAAGAGGTAGAAAAAGAACAGCAAATCAAACCCAAAACCAGCAGAAGACAGGAAATAATAAAGACTGGAGCAGAAATCAATGCTATCAAAACCAAAAAAAAAAAAAAAAACCCACAAAAAACAAAAAAACAGTAGAACAGATCAATGAAACCAGAAACTGCTTCTTTGAAAGAATTAACAAAATTGATAAACCACTAGCCAGTTTGATCAAAAAGAAAAAGGAAAGGACCAAATCAATAAAAGCAAGAATGAAAGAGGAGAGATCACAACCAACACAGCAGAACTACAAACAATAATAAGAGAATATTATGAGCAATTATACACCAATGAAATGGGCAATCTGGAAGAAATGGACAAATTCCTAGAAACATATACACTACCAAAACTGAAACAGGAAGCAATAGAAAATTTGAACAGACCCATAACCAGTAAGGAAATCGATTTGGTAATCAAAAATCTCCGAAAAAACAGGAGTCCAGGGCCAGTTGGCTTTCCAGGGGAATTCTACCAAATATTTAAAGGAGAGTTAGCACCTATTCTCTTGAAGCTGTTCCACCAAAAAAGAAATGGAAGGAAAACTTCCAAACTCTTTCTAGGAAGCCAGCAACACCTTAATTCCAAAACCAGACAGAGACCCCACTAAAAAGGAGAACCATAGACCAATTTCCCCGAAGAACATGGATGAAAAAATCCTCAACAAGATATTAGCCAACCGGATCCAACAATACATTAAAAAAAAATAGTCACCATGACCAAGTGGGATTTATACCTGGGATGCAGGGTGGGCTCAATATCCCCAAAACAATTAACATGATTCGTCACATCAATAAAAGAAAGGACAAGAACCACATGATCGTCTCAATAGATGCAGAAAAGCATTTGACAAAATACAGCATCCTTTCTTGACAAAAACCCTCCAGAAAGTAGGGACAGAAGGATCATACCTCGAGATCATAAAAGCCATATATGAACGACCCAATGCTAATACCATCCTCAATGGGGAAAAAGTGAGAGCTTTCCCCCTAAGGTCAGGAACAAGACAGGGCTGTCCACTCTCACCACTGTTATTCAACATAGTATGGGGAGTCTTAGCCTCTGCAATCAGACAACACAAAGACACAAAAAGAATCCAAATCGGCCAGGAGGTCAAACTTTCACTCTTTGCAGATGACATGATACTGTAAATGGAAAACCCTCAAGATTCCCCCAAAAAACTGCTAGACCTGATCCATGAATTCAGCAAAGTGACAGGATATAAAATCAATGCACACAAATCGGTTGCATTCCTATACACCAACAATGAAGCAACAGAGAGAGAAATCTAGGAATCGATCCCATTTACAATTACACCAAAACCATAAAATACCTAGGAATAAATCTAACCAAAGAGGTGAAAAATCTATACACTGAAAACTATAGAAAGCTTATGAAAGAAATTGAAGAAGACACAAAAAAATGGAAAAACATTCCATGCTCCTGGATAGGAAGAACAACTACTGTTAAAATGTCGATAGCACCCAAAGCAATCTACATATTCAATGCAATCCCTATCAAAATAACACCAGCATTCTTCACAGAGCTAGCACAAACAATCCTAAAATTTGTATGGAACCAGAAAAGACCCCGAATAGCCAAAGCGATCTTGAAAAAGAAAACCAAAGCAGGAGGCATCACAATCCTGGACTTCAAGCTGTGCTACAAAGCTGTAATCATCAAGACAGTACGGTACTGGCACAAGAACAGACACTCAAGTCAATGGAACAGAATAGAGAACCCGGAAATGGACCCTCAAACGTATGGCCAACTAATCTTTGACAAAGCAGGAAAGAATATCCAATGGAATAAAGACAGTCTCTTCAGCTAGTAGTGCTGAGAAAACTGGACAGCGACGTGCAGAAGAATGAACCTGGACCACTTTCTTACACCATACACAGAAATAAACGCAAAATGGATGAAAGACCTCAATGTAAGACAGGTAGCCATCAAAATTCCCGAGGAGAAAGAAGGCAAAAACCTCTTTGACCTCAGCCACAGCAACTTCTTACTCAACACGTCTCTGGAGGCAAGGGAAACAAAAACAAAAATGAACTATTGGGACCTCATCAAAATAAAAACCTTCTGCACAGCAAAGGAAACAATCAGCAAAACTAAAAGGCAACTTACGGAATGGGAGAAGATATTTGCAAACGACATATCGGATAAAGGGTTAGTATCCAAAATCTATAAAGAACTTCTCAAACTCAACACCCAAAACACAAATAATCCAGTGACAATATGGGCAAAAGACATGAAGAGACACTTCTCCAAAGAAGACATCTGGATGGCCAACCAACATATGAAAAAATGCTCAACATCACTCATCATCAGGGAAATACAAATCAAAACCATAATGAGATACCACCTTATACCCCTCAGAATGGCTAACATTAACAACTCAGACAACAACAGAATGCAGAGAAAGAGGATCTCTTTTGCATTGTTGGTGGGAATGCAAGTTGGTGCAGCCACTCTGGAAAACAGTATGGAGGTTCCTCAAAAAACTAAAAATAGAACTACCCTACAAATCAGCAATTGCACACTAGGTATTTATCCAAGGGATACAGGTGTGCTGTTTCGAAGGGACACATGCACCCCCATGTTTATAGCAGCACTATCAACAATAGCCAAAGTATGGAAAGAGCCCAAATGTCCATCGATGGATGAATGGATGAAGAAGATGTGGTATATATTTAATATGGAGTATTACTCTGCAATCAAAAAGAATGAAATCTTGCCATTTGCAACTACGTGGATGGAACTGGAGGGTATTATGCTAAGTGAGATTAGTCAGTCAGGAAAGACAAATATCATTTGACTTCACTCCTATGAGGACTTTAAGAGACAAAACAGATGAATATAGGGAAGGGAAACAAAAATAATATAAAAACAGGGAAGGGACAAAACATAAGAGACTCTTAAATATGGAGAACAAACAGAGGGTTACTGGAGGGGTTGTGGGAGGAGGGATGGCCAAAATGGGTAAAGGGCACTAAGGAATCTACTCCTGAAATCATTGTTGCACTATATGCTAACTAACTTCAATGTAAATTACAAAAAAAAAAAAAAAAAACAACTTCTAGCTAATCAAGAAAAAAGAACAAATGTATGCACAAGGGAATAAAATGGAGGCAATAAGGGTAGATATGGATGATTTTTTTCTTTACACAACTGTCTACATCTTTATGCTAAAATTAAAAAATATATATATGAAATATAGAATTTTCCAAGAAAATAAAAATGACAAGCATTACTTGATGAGATCAATATATATGTAAGAAATGGAAAATGTTAATAAAGAAGGCAGAACAGACTACTAACAGCACAGCCTTAAATTCTATTGTCCCATTGTCCTTCCAACCCTGGGTAACACCAACTCTATACCTCCTCCAATTGTCCTCTGAGCCTTGCTGGAGAAAAATCACAGTCAAGTAGATGGAAGCTACTATAGTTTTATGGTCATCAACCTCAAATGGGCTCTCAGCACTGAAAAAAACTACAGAATTATGTTTTTCTAGTTGTCTTACTTTCTATTCTCCACATCTTTGTAACATAGATAAAATCTTCTCTATTCTTCTCAAACTTCTGAATTCTGCCACACACACACCCCTCCCCACTCAGTCTTGCAGAATCACTCAGCAGGCAATCTGAGGCAATCAGGCTTCTGTTTTCATAGAGAAACAAAAGCCATCAAAAGGACCCCCTCAAATTCCTGCCACCAGAACAATAACACAAATCTATCTATATGTGAATCTTTTCTTCCCTCCTATTTCAGAGGAAGAAGTGGCCTACCTCTTATGACTTCTCAAGTGCCTTAGTCTGTCCTGTATCTTCAAACTGCCTCATTCTACTGGCTTTTTCCCATCAGTCTTCCAACATCTCCCTTCCCATGTGCTCCCTCCCTTTCTGCACCCCTTCATTTCATAACCAGCTACATTCTGGTATTTGCCCCTTGTCAAATTCATCACTGACCTCCATGTTGTTGAATCCAATCAACACCTTTCAGTTCTTCACCTGCTTGTCCCCTAGACAGTATTTAATACTGCTCTCCATACCTTATCACCTTCTGCCTTATTAACAGGGTTTTTATTTTCTACTTCGCTCGTATCTCTACGGATTGAATTTCCAATGTGTAATACAATTTGTAATGTTGTATTGGTGCACTTTTTTAATCAGTTAGCACAAGGTAAAAAAAAGTTCAAATCCTGCCAAAGTAAGTCTCCTTTCCACCCTTACACCCCAGTCCCCCAGTTTCCTTACCCAAAGGTCATGTCTGTAAGCACTGTGTAAGCCTGGAGCTGCAGAGTACCATCTTTCCCACCATAAAAACTTCTGCTTGCCAGAAAGTGAAGCAGCATAGAAGTGACAGGGTTGAGAGTTGCAGAGAGGCAGGTTCCTGATGACATTATTTGAATATATGGGTCTAACTGACTCAATCTCTGGACTTTTCCAGTAATAAGGAAGAATAAATTTCCTTTTTTTTTTTGTTTGTTTGTTTGGCAAGGCTACCTTGAATTGTGTTTCTGTTAATTTGCATCTGAGGCAGTCCTGCCCCATGCAGAGGGAATAGGTTTCAGAAATTTCTAGAACACAAAATTGACAGGGTTTCATGATCAACTAGATGTGGAAAGTCAAATTTTCCAAGTGTAGGGATATGCCTGGAGAAGGCTGGATAGGGTCATAAGTCTAAGTCTGACAAAAAGGAGTTCACATTTCACAAACTTGCCACATGTGATTGTATGAGCAAGGGTGAAGATCAGAAACAAGTTAAGGGACCCAAAGCTAGTCATTGAGGTGGATGTTCAAAAATAAGCCGAAGTCTAGGAATCAGGCAGTAAAGATTCCACAAATTCTTGGTCTTGAGTAAGCTTCAGGTTGGGAAAACGATTAGTTTAGCCAAAGGAATCTGAGATATCAATTGCCAAGAAAAATTCAAGGTTCTAGAAATAAAGAGACCAAAGTTACACTGCATTGGTGTAGGGATAACTAGATTTTGGTAAGCAAGACAATACCCATGTGGAATGGAAAAAAGGGAAAGAAAGTGGGTTAGGTGGAACAAGACTAATGCTCGCAACAGGAGCTGTAATATTACCTTAGAACAAGGACAGTTTGTTCTCTGGCTTCTTTTGCAGTTACTACTGAGAGGTGGTTCTGAGCAGAAAGGACAATATAAAAAATAGTTGTTGTTACTAATGTTAGGTGACTGTGATATAATCTATCTCATTAAGGCTGGGCTAAGGATAGGAAAACTAGATACACTGAGGTATTCCTAGAAAAAAGATTAAAAGAAGAGAAAGTACAGAGAGATCAAAGAAAAAAGATCATGCATATTCTGAAAAATAAAGATAAAGCAGAGAGGAAACAGGGAAGCTCAAATGACTGCGGGCAAAAACTGTGTTCCTCTGGGGAGCACAAGGAGAAAGTAAGTAAAAATACTGACATTAGAGGCCTAAGATGTTATGTTCAGTGTGGATGTCTTTTTATATTAAAGGTGAGTAATTCTGATCTTATAAGAATTCATTGCACTGGTGGGGTAGTATCTCTCCACATCATGTGTGAAGAATGAATACGGGTTCAATTTTGGCTCTGTGCTAATATAAACATCCTTTCCTGTCTGTACGCCACTCAGGATGGAACTGAAGTCTTTACCTGAAATGACAGAAAGCTGTCTGCACTACATTGCTGAGTTCCCCCCAAATCTGCCAATCACTCATAAGGGGCAGCATGACTCAAGGCCAAGGAATATAGGAACTGTCTGTTATTCATTGTGTGTTTACTTAGACAACAGAGACCATGTTAAACTTGTCAATTAGAAAACATTTTATAATAGGGTGCATGGGTAGCTCTGTTGGTTAAGCAACCGACTTTGGCTCAGGGCATTATCTCGCGGTCCGTGAGCTTGAGCCCCACATCAGGCTCTGTGTGCAGAGCCCGGAGCCTGCTTTGGATTCTGTGTCTCCGTCTATTTCTGCTCCTCCCCTGCTCATGCTCTGTCTCTGTCTCTGTCTTTGTCTCTCTCTCTCTGTCTCTCTCTCAAAAATAAAATAAACATTAAGAATTTTTAAAAAAGAAAACATTTTATAAGACTTTGGGAATATAATTCAGTGGTAGGAAAGGTTTTTGCTGAGTGTGAGGTTCCTAAAACTACCTTAGGAACCAGCACAAGACTGCTTTGCTCATGACCCTCCAGACTCTCATGCACGTCTCTCAACCCATCCAAATAAGTATAAAAACAACCAGAAGTAACATGGACAATCCAAAGAGCTGGTTTATCTCTATGGGTTTTAATTAAATAATAATAAGAGTTGGACAAATAAATAAAGATCAACATGTTCTCTCCTGCAATTAAAATATTCAAACCATAAGGACAAAAAGTGTAAAGCTACATCATAAAACAATCATTTTCTTTCATGTAGTTAAGAGGCAGCCCTGGGAACTTCAATTTCCAAGAAGGTGAAACAGAAATAATTTTCCCTATTTCTTCCATTAACTACAACTGAAAACATATTTTAAAAAAATAAGATTCTGTGAGATGGAAAAGAAAGGCAGACTGGCTAAAGGACTTAGGATCTGAGGAACAACATGATGGTTAGTTCCCTGAGGTTTTGTTGTTTGTTTTGGGTTTTTTTGTTCCTTATATCTCAGACTTGGAGCTGAAGAAACCAGCCACCCATAATCACCAATGGGTGCAGACCAAAAAAATCCCTACAAAAACCTGCCCTCTCCAGCCAAAGGACCAGGAAAGAGACAGTCTAACAAGACAGAAAACTTCTAGACAATAACCACTCTACTCCAGCCAAATACCACAGAAAAAGCTGTGGTCTCATGCCAGGGAACTATGCTGAGTTTAAAAAGTCAAACCAAAAATTACATACTGTATGATTTCATTTATAAAACATTCTTGAAATGATAGCTCACTCACAAGTTTGACAAGGTGCCCTATTATCAGAAGGTCTTAGTTCCTCACCATGTAGACCCCTCCATAGGACTGCTTAGGTGTTTTCATGGCACAGTAGCCAGCTTCTCCCAGGGTGAGAGATCCAAGAGACAGCAAGGCAGAAGCCACAATGTTTTTTTATGACCTAGTCTCAGAAGTCACACTCCATCATTTAGATAACACTCTAATGGCTGCTCAGCTCAGTCATGTTGAGTGTGAGAGAGGACTCCACAAGGATTAGAACACAGGAGGTGAGAACATTGGGGGCCATCTTGGAAGCTGGCTACCACAGAATAGAAAATATCAGAGTGCAAAGCAAGAATGCTTAGCAAGAAATGTGCATATTGCAACAACTACTGTAGCCAACTCAGCGGTCTGAGAGAAACAGCGCAGCCCATGTGATAAGTACACACGTTAGCTGAGAAAGAGTCATTCAATCTTCTCTTCATTGGCATCCTTTTTGATTTTTGGAATCTGATGATCAATCTGATCACTTGAATGGGAGAATTAATGTTGAGGCTTCCACAGTTTAATTTTGGATTAATATAATTCACAGTGGGTTATGAAGAGAACTAAGAAAGTTTTTCTGTGGTTTGCAAAAGTGTCTGGATTTTCAAGAGTTTCAAATAAGTTTTGTCACAAACTTTCAATGTGCCTTGTGGAAGGGACATTAGGAAATGTGACATTTTGTAGTATAATCATTGTAACACTATAGCAGAACTGGTACAGATTCCTCCTTAAATGGATGGTTTTATTATTAGAAGAAAAAAACATAAAGTAAAAAAATATTAGAGGTGTGTTCAAGTTCAAGTGTTGGATCTAGAGATTTAAATAGTAATAAAATAAGAAGAGCATTCACTGTAATAATAAGTAATCTTAGACTTTATTAAACTATTTTTTTAAGATTTATGTTTTTTAGGTAATTTCTACATGTAACATGGGGCTCGAACTCACAACCCTGAGATCAAGAGCAGCAGGCTCTCGTCAGGCACCCCTAAACTATTTTTTTTAATTTTTTAATGTTTTTTTATTTTTGAGAGAGAGAAAGAGACAGAGCACAAGCAGGAAAGGAGCAGAGAGAGAGGACACAGAATTCAAAGCAGGCTCCAGGCTCTGAGCTGTCAGCACAGAGCCCAATGCAGGGCCCAAACTCACAAACCGTGAGATCATGACCTGAGCCTAAGCCAAAGTTGGTCACTTAACTGACCGAGCCACCAAGGCGCCTTGCCTCTAAACTATTTTTAAAAAGAAAAAGTTAAATAAATAAATAAATAAATAAATAAATAAATAAATAAATAATAAAAGAAAAAGTTATGTGCAAGACCTAGTAATAAATGTTTTCTTTAAATATTATTTTAACAAAAGCACAAAACCCAAATAAACTAATATTTCAATTCTAATAATATACATACAAATGAAAGCTTTAAACTTCCAAATTTAAAAATTCATTTGGAAACAATTCAAATACTGTCAAAGAAGCAAAACTAGACCACTATTTGCCTGTGATTATTAACTTTATGTCCCAAAGGGTGCCCAGATTAAACATTATTCCTGGGAGTGTCTGTGAGGATGTTTCCAGGGGAGATGAGCATTACTGATGAATTCAGAAAAGTAGGTTGCCCTCCCCAATGTGGGTGAGCATCATCCACTACTTTGAGAGTGTAAATAGAGCAAAATGGAGGAGGAAAGAATAATTTGCCCCTTCTTACTTCCTGCCTGCCTGCTGAACTGGAACATGGTCTTCTCCTGCCCTTGGGATGGGATTTATGCCATCTGCTCCCCTGCTTCTCAGGTCCTTTGGATCTAGACTGGGACTGAGACAGTTAGGGACTATCGGAACAAGCCTCAAGTGAAAAACATCAGGCACTTGGGGAGCTTTCCGTTCACTGTTATTGTTAAACTGCTTCTCTCACAGAATAGAACCCTATGCAGCCCTATAACAATGGGCACTTCTCTATGTAAGCAGGGCCTTCTTGCTGTTGCTGGAGGCCAAGTCAAAGTACTTTCTGTCAGTGCTGTGTCTCTGTTCAGCTCGAGCTGTAGCCCCAGTAAAGCCTTGCCTGTCCTTTTGACTTTTAAGTCCAGCCTGGTAGTTCCAGTAACAGGATTCTGCCATCAGTTTTCCTGGATCTCCAGTTTGCAGATGGCGGATCATTGGACTTTTCAGCTTCCACAACCAAGTGAGCCAATTACTTATAATAAATCTCTTCCTGTAGAAATCTTATTTGTCCTGTTCTCTGAAGAACCTTGACAGTCATATCAAAATATGCAAAAGAGGAAATCATTCACGGTGCCACAAAAAAATGTTTCTAGAATTGTTGAATATTATGTGTTCAATTATTTATAGCAAATCAACCCATAGATTTAAACAGTACCTTTAGTTTTATAAAACCATATTAAATCTTACAGTAGAAATTATAGAAAATTTAGGAACTTTAGTCTTTAAAGTGACTGCAATAGATTTTGTTGATAACAACACAAATAGAGCATACCTATGACTTGAAAATTAAGATTCAGAAGAATTTATCAGTAAATTATTAGTAAATTAAAAGTAACACTATATCCCGGATGAAACGTCACAGTCATGACATTCTTAAAAAATGTAAAGGAGGTAGGGTGTAGTCCTCATCATATCTCTTTAATGTACAGGTCCAGTATCAGCAAAAATCATACTGAGCACCGCAGAACAGTGGGCTGCTACAAACTGAACCAAGTGATAGCTCCAGTCACAGCTGCTGTGCTATGATTTTGATGTGTGCTATGTTTAATGGAACAGACTGACAAACTCTGGCATGTGGTATGCAACCATTAATCTGGCAAATGTGGTGTTTAAATCCTTACCAGGAAAAAAGATCAGAAGCAATTCACACTCACTTGCACAAGATGTCACTACACATTCATGGTCTTGTCCCAGGGTTATACTGGGAGTATTAATTCTCCTGCTCTCTGTTACAATGTAGTCTGAGGGAATTTGATTGCCTGGACATTTCACAGAATATGATGCTGGTCAGTTATATTGAGGTATCTTACTAATCAACCCAGGAGATTAGAAGGATGGGGTGAGGGGGGCAAGAACTCTAAATGCTCTGTTAAAAAACAGGTGCATTTAGAAAGTGGAAGAAGACCACACAGTGATTCAAGCACCTGCCCATAAATGAACTTACCATACTCAGTGAGACTAGATAGGGGGTCAGGCTAAGATGTACTATGTAAGGTAAAGGACAATTTCCTGAACCTTGAATCTCCTACTACTAACAAAGGCCATCTGAATAGTAGCCATCTTCAGATTTTGGAGGCAGCATACATATTTGGGAATCCAACCCATTGCTCAGATGACACCAGATGCTGCTAGTAAGAGTAAGAGAGCAGTCTGCAATAGACTAAGTCTATGCTACAAGCAGCCCTGGCATATGGGTTACAATCCAGCAAATACTGTGTGCTAGAGGTGTCTGTGGTAGATAAGGATGCTCTGCAGTTTCTGGCAAGTGTCAAAAAGGAGAGCTGGACTGCAGACCTCCAATGTTCTGGAACAACAGCAGAAAATTATACATCATTTGAAAAGCAGCTTCTGACTTGCTATTGGGCATTAGTAGAGACTGGGCACCTGACCTTGGGACAGCAAATGACTATGTGACCAGAGCTACTCATCAAGAATTGTAGGGGTGCCTGGGTGGCTCAGTCAGTTAAGTGTCCAACTTCGGCTCAGGTCATGATCTCGTGGTTCATGAGTTCAAGCCCCAAGTGGGGCTCTGTGCTGATAGCTCAGAGCCTGGAGTCTGCTTCAGATTCTGCGTCTCCTTCTCTCTCTCCCCTGCCCCTACTTGCGCTCTGTCTCTGTCTCTCAAAAACAAATAAATAAAAAAGAATTGCATACAGTGGTACATAGATGGGGGGAGGGCAGACAGAAAGGACTGAGCAGATCCAGAGGGCACAGATAAGTAACACAAACATGTTGCCCATTCACCTGCCTCTGTTGCACCTCAGCTCACATCTGTGGCCTAGTAGATGTTCCCTACAGTTAGCTGACAGGAAGAAAAAATTGAGGCCTGGTTCACAGGTAAGATGGTTGGTATGTTGGCACAAACCAAAAATACATCTGGAAATAATTTTTTAGAATCCTTTTACTGTAAAATAAAAGGATTTTATTCTACTGTGAAGACATAAAAATCCTGCAAAACAAATGTATAACCCAGGAAATTATCCTAAGGCAAACACCACCCTAATCAAGAAGTAGAATCTTGCCAGCAGCTCCAGAAGCTGCTTCCATGTGTTCCATCCTAGTCTCGACCCTTCTTTTCACATAAATAACCACCATCTGGCTCTTATAACAACCACTTCCTTGCTTTGTGAAAATGGTTTAGTCACGCAAATGCACATCCCATCACACTTTCAGTGAGTCTTGCCTGGTTTAAAAAAAATTTATAGGGGTGCCTGGTTAAGTGTCTGACTCGTGATTTTGGCTCAGGTCACGATCTCCACTCTGGGCATGAAGCCTGCTTAAGATTATCTTCCTGTCGGGGCACCTGACTTTGGCTCAGGTCATGATCTCAGGGTTTGTGAGTTCGAGCCCCACATCAGGGTTGCTGTTGTTAGCCTGTCAGCACGGAGCCCGACGTGGGGCTCTCTCTCTCTCTCTGAGCCCAACCCCAATCACGCACATGCGTGAAAATAAATACATACATACATAAATAGATAAATGAAATATTAAAAAAAAAGATTCTGTCCCTCTCCCCTTCCCTGTTTACATGCATGTACACGTGCTCGCTGTAAAATAAAAAACAAAAAAGGAAAGAAAGAAACCTATATGACTTTTAAGTATCTCCTATATGTTGTTGTTGTTGTTGTTGTTGTTGTTGTTCTTCTTCTTCTTCTTCTTTAATGTTTATTTATTACTTTGAGAGAGAGAGGGAGACAGAATCTGAGGCAGACTCCACGCTCTGAGCTGTCACACAGAGCCTGACAAGGGGCTCAAACCCATGGACTGGGGATGGGGAGATCATGACCTGTGCCAAAGTCGGACACCTAACTGACTGAACCACCCATGCGTCCCCTACTCTATAAGTTCTGCTATCCCATTCATGCCCTTACAGTTTTTTCAGTTGAAGAATTTGGGCCATTTGACCTATACAGTTTCCCACAGACAAGATTTTGCTGATTGCATATTCTTAGTACAATCCAAGAGTTTCTTCTGTTCTCTTAATTTCTGCAAATTGTCAACTGGATCCAGAGAACGGATCAGACTCCAGTTCAAAACTATAAGAGGCATATAATTCTTATTATGTCTTTATTTTGTGAATTTAGCGGCCATTGATGTTTAGTGCTCATAGACATTCATTAGAAATAGCCAAATGGAGGGGAGCCAAGATGGCGGAACCGCATGGAAGTTTTTTGTGTGTCTCTCGTCCATGAAATACAGCCAGACCAACACTAAACCATCCTGCACACCTAGAAAACCGATCTGAGGATTAACACAACAACCTGCACAACCTGAACCACAGAATTCAGCAGTACGCAGTGCGGAGAGGTGAACTGGGGGAGAAAAAAAGCCACAGAGTGCAGGGAGGTGATTTTGTGTGTGGAGAGAGGACAGAGATGGTGGGGAGAATACAGGAAAATCACCCCTCCCAAAAAACAGCTGGAGAGAAAGTGGAAAATTGGAAACAGCCACAGGGACTAAACTAAAAAGGGAAAACGGAGAAAGGAGAGAGGGTTTAAATTCCATTAAGACTGTAAACAAGGGGAGCGCAGAGTCTGAAACTCTGCAGCTGGATACCTGGCGGTGCTCTCTGGTGGGAAGGACGAATCCCGAGGAGCAGAGTGGGGTCCGGGAAGCTCTCGGCCACACAGGGAGAAGCGGTTCCACTGCTGGAAGTACATTTGGTAGAGACTGTTGAGGCCACCTGGTCCCAGCAGAACCCAGAAAACGGCCACATTCACAGGTGCTGGAACAAGGTCGTTAAGGGTGAAGCCTGGTGCCTGATGTGTGTTGTGATTTTCCATAATCCCTGAAAAGCTGCTGCTACACTACCTCGCGAAATTTTCCTGGGGCGGGCTGGCACCGGGCTACAGTCTCGGGGCTCTGGCAGCAGCAGGGTCCAGCAAGCGTTCCTGGGTGCAGCCGGCATTCGGCCATTGCTTGGTGAGACCCTCCCACAGAGGGGCGAACGGGTCAAAGCCGCAGTCCTTCAGAAGTAAGGGGCCGGGGAAAACAGCCGCATCTGAGACAAAACTCGGGAGAGAGGTACTACCTGGCATTTGGTCACGGACAGTGTAAAAGCAGGAAGTTGACGGAAGCTGAAAACAAAGGAAGGGTGCACGATGGCTGATCGCAGAGAACAGAGTTACGATACTAGAGACGGGATACCTGGGGGACTCCATTTTCACCACTCCGGCACATTTGATTACGCACCTACAAGCATCACAACAAACCACCCCAGTAGGCTAGCAGCTCCATCTAGTGGAGAACAGAACTGTTACACTAAGCCCCGCCCAACTGGGCCAACCTAGCCCTTCAAGAACACAAGTCTCACCACCTGCTTAGTTTATGGACTATAAAGCACTTCATAGTCTGACTACTAGGGGAAAATGAAGTTAATTTCAGTCGTATTTCAGTCTGTTAGCAGGTCCATCTATTCAATTTTCTTTCTTTTTTCTCTGTTTCATTTCTTGAATACAGAGAGAGAAAAAATTCATTTTTATTTTCAATTTTTATTAAAAATATTTTTCTTTAATTTTTTTACTATATATTTTACTTTTGTGTAAATTTTTTCAAATTCTATTTTACTTCCATAATTTTATTTTAGTCTACTACAGTGTACTCACTTTTTCAAATTTTCAAACGATTTCTTTTTTTCTTCTTTCTCTTTTTAATTTCTTTTCTTTTTCTTGAATACAGAAAGAGAAAAAATACATTTTTATTTTTAATTTTTATTATAAATATTTTTCTTTTATTTTTTCCTACTATATTCTTTACTTTTGTGTAAATTTTTTCAAATTCTATTTTACTTCCATCATATCACTTTAGTCTACTTCAGTGTATTCATTTTTTCATATTTTCAAACTATTTCCTTTCTTTTTTCTTTCTTTTTCTTCCCACCTCCCCTTTTTTCTCTAATCTGTCAAGCCACTTACAACACCCAGACCAAAACACACCTAGGATCTGTCACCATTTCTTTGATTTGTGTGTGTGTGTTTAATTTTTTAATAATATTTTTTAATTTTAATTTTTTTAATTTTAATTTTTTCTACCTCATTAATTCCATTTCTCCCTTGAAAATGACAAAACAAACGAATTCACCACAAAAGAAAGAGCAGGAAGAAATGACAGCCAGGCACTTAACCAACACAGATACAAGCAAGATGTCTGAACCAGAATCTAGAATCACCATAATAAGAATACTAACTGGAGTTGAAAATAGATTAGAACCCCTTTCTGTGGAGATAAAAGAAGTAAACACTAGTCAGGATGAAATAAAAAATGCTATAACTGAGCTGCAATCAAGGATGGATGCCGCGGAAGAAAGGACGGATGAGGCAGAACAGAGAATCAGCTATATAGAGGACAAACTTATGGAGAATAATGAAGCAGAAAAAAAACAGGGAGACTAGGCAAAAGAGCACGATTTAAGAATTAGAGAAATCAGTGACTCATTAAAAATGAACATCAGACTCATAGGGGTCCCAGAAGAGGAAGAGAAAGACACAGGGGTGGAAGGGTCATGTGAGCAAATCATAGCAGAAAACTTTCCTAACCTGGGGAAAGACACAGATATCAAAATCCAGGAAGTACAGAGGACTCCCATTTGATTCCACAAAAACTGGCCATCAACAAGGCATATCATAGTCCAATTTACAAAATACTCAGGCAAGGAGAAAATCATGAAAGCAGCAAGGGAAGAAAAAAGTCTTTAACCTACAAGGAAAGACAGATCAGGTTTGCAGCAGACCTATCCACAAAACCTTGGCAGGCCAGAAAGGAGTGGCAGGATATATTCAATGTGCTGAACTGGAAAAATATACAGCCAAGAATTCTTTATCCCGCAAGGCTGTCATCCAAAATAGAAGGAGAGATTAAAAGTGTCCCAGACAAACAAAAATTAAAGGAGTTCGTGACCACTAAACCAGCCCTCCAAGAAATTTATGGGGGACTCTCTGAGGGGAGAAAAACAGGAAAAAAAAAAAAGACCAAAAGCAACAAAGACTAGAGAGGACCAGAGAACACCACCAGAAACTCCAACTCTACAAGCAACATAATGGCAATAAATTCATATCTTTCAGTACTCACTCTAAACGTCAACGGACTCAATGCTCCAATCAAAAGATATAGGGCAATAGACTGGATAAGAAAACAAGATCCATCTATATGCTGTTTACAAGAGACCCACTTTAGACCTAAAGACACCTTCAGATTCCAAGTAAGGGGATGGAGAACCATCTATCATCCTAATGGGCACCACAGAAAGCCGGAGTAGCCATTCTTATATCAGACAATCTAGACTTTAAAACAAAGACTGTAACAAGAGATGAACAAGGGCATTATATCATAATTAAGGGGTCTATCCACCAAGAAGACCTAACGATTGTAAACATTTATGCGCCAAATGTGAGAGCACCCAAATATATAAGTCAATTAATCACAAACATAAAGAAACTCACTGATAGTAATACCATAATAGGGGACTTCAACACCCCACCTACAGCAACAGACAGATCATATCATCAGAAAATCAACAAGGAAACGATGGCTTTGAATGACACACTGGACCAGATGGACTTAACAGGTATATTCAGAACATTCCATCCTAAAGCAGCAGAGTATACATTCTTCTCCAGTGCACATGGAACATCCTCCAGAATAGATCACATACTGGGACACAAATCAACCCTCAGCAAGTACAAAAAGACTGAGATTGTACCATGCATATTTTCAGACTACAACACTATGAAACTCTAAATCAACCACAACAAAAAATTTGGAAAGATAACAAATACTTGGAGACTAAAGAACATCCTACTAAAGAATGATTGGGATAACCAAGAACTTAAAAAGGAAATTAAAAAGTACATGGAAGCCAATGAAAATGATAACCCCATAGCCCAAAACCTCTGGGACACAGCAAAGACGGTCATAAGAGGAAAGTATAGCGCAATCCAGGCCTTCCTAAAGAAGGAAGAAAGGTCTCAGATATACAACCTAACCTTACACCTTAAAGAGGTAGAAAAAGAACAGCAAATCAAACCCAAAACCAGCAGAAGACAGGAAATAATAAAGATTGGAGCAGAAATCAATGCTGTCAAAACCAAAAAAAAAAAAAAAACCCACAAAAAACAAAAAAACAGTAGAACAGATCAATGAAACCAGAAACTGCTTCTTTGAAAGAATTAACAAAATTGATAAACCACTAGCCAGTTTGATCAAAAAGAAAAAGGAAAGGACCAAATCAATAAAAGCAAGAATGAAAGAGGAGAGATCACAACCAACACAGCAGAACTACAAACAATAATAAGAGAATATTATGAGCAATTATACACCAATGAAATGGGCAATCTGGAAGAAATGGACAAATTCCTAGAAACATATACACTACCAAAACTGAAACAGGAAGCAATAGAAAATTTGAACAGACCCATAACCAGTAAGGAAATCGATTTGGTAATCAAAAATCTCCGAAAAAACAGGAGTCCAGGGCCAGTTGGCTTTCCAGGGGAATTCTACCAAATATTTAAAGGAGAGTTAGCACCTATTCTCTTGAAGCTGTTCCACCAAAAAAGAAATGGAAGGAAAACTTCCAAACTCTTTCTAGGAAGCCAGCAACACCTTAATTCCAAAACCAGACAGAGACCCCACTAAAAAGGAGAACCATAGACCAATTTCCCCGAAGAACATGGATGAAAAAATCCTCAACAAGATATTAGCCAACCGGATCCAACAATACATTAAAAAAAAATAGTCACCATGACCAAGTGGGATTTATACCTGGGATGCAGGGTGGGCTCAATATCCCCAAAACAATTAACATGATTCGTCACATCAATAAAAGAAAGGACAAGAACCACATGATCGTCTCAATAGATGCAGAAAAGCATTTGACAAAATACAGCATCCTTTCTTGACAAAAACCCTCCAGAAAGTAGGGACAGAAGGATCATACCTCGAGATCATAAAAGCCATATATGAACGACCCAATGCTAATACCATCCTCAATGGGGAAAAAGTGAGAGCTTTCCCCCTAAGGTCAGGAACAAGACAGGGCTGTCCACTCTCACCACTGTTATTCAACATAGTATGGGGAGTCTTAGCCTCTGCAATCAGACAACACAAAGACACAAAAAGAATCCAAATCGGCCAGGAGGTCAAACTTTCACTCTTTGCAGATGACATGATACTGTAAATGGAAAACCCTCAAGATTCCCCCAAAAAACTGCTAGACCTGATCCATGAATTCAGCAAAGTGACAGGATATAAAATCAATGCACACAAATCGGTTGCATTCCTATACACCAACAATGAAGCAACAGAGAGAGAAATCTAGGAATCGATCCCATTTACAATTACACCAAAACCATAAAATACCTAGGAATAAATCTAACCAAAGAGGTGAAAAATCTATACACTGAAAACTATAGAAAGCTTATGAAAGAAATTGAAGAAGACACAAAAAAATGGAAAAACATTCCATGCTCCTGGATAGGAAGAACAACTACTGTTAAAATGTCGATAGCACCCAAAGCAATCTACATATTCAATGCAATCCCTATCAAAATAACACCAGCATTCTTCACAGAGCTAGCACAAACAATCCTAAAATTTGTATGGAACCAGAAAAGACCCCGAATAGCCAAAGCGATCTTGAAAAAGAAAACCAAAGCAGGAGGCATCACAATCCTGGACTTCAAGCTGTGCTACAAAGCTGTAATCATCAAGACAGTACGGTACTGGCACAAGAACAGACACTCAAGTCAATGGAACAGAATAGAGAACCCGGAAATAGACCCTCAAACATATGGCCAACTAATCTTTGACAAAGCAGGAAAGAATATCCAATGGAATAAAGACAGTCTCTTCAGCAAGTAGTGCTGAGAAAACTGGACAGCGACGTGCAGAAGAATGAACCTGGACCACTTTCTTACACCATACACAGAAATAAACGCAAAATGGATGAAAGACCTCAATGTAAGACAGGTAGCCATCAAAATTCCCGAGGAGAAAGAAGGCAAAAACCTCTTTGACCTCAGCCACAGCAACTTCTTACTCAACACGTCTCTGGAGGCAAGGGAAACAAAAACAAAAATGAACTATTGGGACCTCATCAAAATAAAAACCTTCTGCACAGCAAAGGAAACAATCAGCAAAACTAAAAGGCAACTTACGGAATGGGAGAAGATATTTGCAAACGACATATCAGATAAAGGGTTAGTATCCAAAATCTATAAAGAACTTCTCAAACTCAACACCCAAAACACAAATAATCCAGTGACAATATGGGCAAAAGACATGAAGAGACACTTCTCCAAAGAAGACATCCGGATGGCCAACCAACACATGAAAAAATGCTCAACATCACTCATCATCAGGGAAATACAAATCAAAACCATAATGAGATACCACCTTATACCCCTCAGAATGGCTAACATTAACAACTCAGACAACAACAGAATGCAGAGAAAGAGGATCTCTTTTGCATTGTTGGTGGGAATGCAAGTTGGTGCAGCCACTCTGGAAAACAGTATGGAGGTTCCTCAAAAAACTAAAAATAGAACTACCCTACAAATCAGCAATTGCACTACTAGGTATTTATCCAAGGGATACAGGTGTGCTGTTTCAAAGGGACACAAGCACCCGAATGTTAATAGCAGCACTATCAACAATAGCCAAAGTATGGAAAGAGCCCAAATGTCCATCGATGGATGAATGGATGAAGAAGATGTGGTATATATTTAATATGGAGTATTACTCTGCAATCAAAAAGAATGAAATCTTGCCATTTGCAACTACGTGGATGGAACTGGAGGGTATTGTGCTAAGTGAAATTAGTCAGTCAGAGAAAGACAAACATCATATGACTTCATTCATATGAGGGCTTTAAGAGACAAAACAGATGAATATAGGGAAGGGAAACAAAAATAATATAAAAACCGAGGGGGGGGGAACAAAACAGAAGAGACTCATAAATATGGAGAACAAACAGAGGGTTAATGGAGGGGTGGTGGGGGGGGTGGGCTAAATGGGTAAGGGGCATTAAGGAATCTACTCCTGAATCACTGTTGCACTATAAGCTAACTAAATTGGATGTAAATTTTTTTAAAAATTAAAAATAAATTTTAAAAAAAATTAAAAAAAAATAGCCTAATGGTGATATGCAAATTGTATCATTTTATTTTTGGATTACCTTATAATAACACACTTACCCTCATCAACTCCTATCAGCAAGTGCTGCAATTCATATAGGAAAGGCAGGATAAATGTTGGATTCCTTCCCTTAATCTACCAGTTTTAAAAATAATGAATTGTTTCTTTATCATTCTCCAAAGGTCACACACACGCACACACCCACACACCCCCAAACACACAATCATGAACTTTGCAATTTAAACATTTTGATGGGTATCAATCCATTGTAATTATTGTCATTATTGAGCTCAAATTGTCCCATTTTGGACCATTAGTAGCCCTTTAAAACTGGTTCCTGAATCATTGACATGATGCTAGTAGTATTTGATTCTTTCTATCTGGTAATGTAGGATATTCTAGGTTTGTTTTGTTCATTTCTTGCCCAGTCCTAGATTTTACCATTTCTCTAAGAACTCAAGTTTCTTTTAATGGAAATTGTAGTAAGAATTGTAGATTGTGCCACAGTCTGGGCACAAAGAATGCTCACTGTTTCTGGATTGATCACTGTTTCTAGGCCTGTTCATCAGACAGAACTAAGAAATCTATTGAAAATATTGTTGCATCCAGATTGAGAGTTCCAGTTCCAACTCAAGCTTTTATAGAACTTCTTTTCTATTATCTCTGTATGTCCTTTCTTCCATATGAGTATTCTGATTCTCAAGAATGTAGAGGATGATAAAATTAATATATCCCATAATTATTCATTTAATCTCCTACTACACACACAGCAGTCTCAGAATAATAATACTAATATTATTACCAATATGGTTACCGAAAACATTAAAAAAATTCATACCCTCTTCTGTTCTTAAGATAGTTGTACTCTGTTTACTTTGTCAGACCATTACATACTACATTTTCTATCTCTCTTACTCAGTGGTGTGCTAGAGCCAGCTCACACCAGCTCAGGATAGCGAATTGTTAAATATTCAGAAGCTTTGCCACCTGGTTTTTAAACACATCCATTGTTAAAACTAAATTATATAAACTTACAACTAAGTATATTAAAAGCAAAGGTAGAAAATACTCAAAACTCATCAGTTCCTAATTATTTTGCTACATGTGACTAGCTATGCTTTTCAGATTATTTAAATTTATTATATCTGCATGGTGAAAACACTATATTACTGTGTAATTGTGAGTGGTACATGACTCTTCTCAGCTCTGCATTCAGTGACATCACACTGGTAGATGTGATGTGAATCAGAATAGTCACACCACAGAAATTGGTAAATGACACAAATTAGGACTTGATTTGTTGTTGTTGTTGTTGCTTAATGTTTATCTATTTATTTTGAGAGAGAGAGAGTGTGTGTGAGCAGGGGAGGGGTAGAGTGAGAAGGAGAGAGAGAATCCCCAGCAGGTTGTGTGCTGACAGTGACAATGTGGGGCTCGATCTCATGAACTGTGAGATCCTGACCTGAGCTGAAATCAAGACTTGGATGCTCAATAGACTGAGCCACCCAGGAGCCCCTTGATTTGTTGTTTTTCATGATTGTGTAGACTTTAAAAAGTGGAGAAAATTTTAATAATGAAAATTAAACTTTAAAAAGGGTATCGTGGGGGCATCTGGGTGGCTCAGTCGGTTGAGCATCCGACTCTTGATTTCGGTCATGGTCCCAGAGTTGTGGGATCCAGCCCGTGTTGGGCTCCGTGCTGAGTGTGGAGCCTGCTTGGGATTCTTCCTCTCTCTCCCTTTGTCCCTGTCTCCTCCACGCACTCTCTCTCTAAAAATAGATACATAGATAGATAGATAGATAGATAGATAGATAGATAAAATAAAGGACATTGTGTCTGTAGCCATTTTGAATAGCACCCCAAAAATGAGAAGATATTTGAACACTATTACCCAATCCATCAAAGACTTGCATCATTGACAAATGAGTGCACTTCTCTTACACATCTTGTTTCACATTTGTGTTACTCATTAACAGAAACAAAAATATCAACCAACATTCACGTTAAAAGGAATCTCATTCATCAGTGATATGAGTGACTTCTTTGCTGAATCAGATAGGAATCATGCATGCATTTATTCAGGTCTGATTTTTGAGACACAATTGTTGGTGAGACAAATTTAAAAAAACTCTTTGGACTTTGCAAAAAATAGCATCTCACACTGAAGTTACAGGCATAGGTTGAAAAACAAGGGTTTTTAATTTGAAATTTGTTATTTCTTAAATAACCTCCTTGTACTCTTACCCTTTCATCTTAGTTATACAGTTAACCATATATTTAATCCTCGTCAGTCCTTATTTTGATGTCTTTCTGGTCACTTCAAATGTGTGAAGCTCATTCTCTTGTAGATTCCTTAGGCAGGGTTCACTGGAATAATGTTCCCTGAGTTCTTGCTTGTTGACAATGGTAACCTAATTTTCTTTTCCTTATAATTCACCTGCTCTTTTTTCCTAGATATGCCCCAATTTGTTCCTTTTCCTTTACGTTCAGTGATTTTACTAGACTATGTCTTGTCGCTGGTCCTTCTGATTCAATATTCTCAGTTATGCTTTCAGTGTGAAATTCAAATGTTTGTTTTGTTTTTTTTCAGGAAAATTTTCTTAATTATAGTATTTAGTATTTGTTCTGTTCCTTTACTTTGGCTTTCTTCTTCAAGGATGCCATAATTCATGTAACTAATCTTCTTTGTCCATCCTCAATATTTGTTCCTTCCTCTTGACTCCCTTCAATCTCATACTTCATTGATTTTTGTTGTTGTTGTTTTTTAATTTTCCTCCTTCACCTTCTGTTTCTTCCAAGGCAATACGTAATGGGTTTGTTCAGTCTTGTGTTCCTTCTAATTCAGTCTTCACTTTTGAAATGAATTTTTCTTTTATTGTTTATTCCTTGCTGAGTTGTCACCTCATTTCTGAGTTTTTCTAATTATGATATATAGTAGATACCCCTTATCTGTGGGGAATCTGTTCCAAGGTGCCCAGTGGATGCCTGGAACCACAGATAGTACCAAACCCTACATATACTATATTTTTTCCTATACACACATACCTATGATAAAGTTTATAAATTAGTCACAAGAGATTAACAGCAATAATAAAAGAGAACAATTATAATAATCTACTGTAATTAAAGTTGTGTGAATGTGGTCTCTCTCTCAAAATATCGGACTGTACTCACTCTTATGACAATGATGATGATGTGAGATGACGAAATGCCTACATGATGAGATGAAGTGAGGGGATGATGTAGGTGCTGTGACACAGTGTTAGGAGACTACTGACCTCTGATGATATGCCGGAAGGAGGATCATCTGCTTCGTGACCACAGATAACAGAAACCACAGACAGCGAAACCATGAATAGGGGCGGACTACTACTGTGTTTTGTTTTCTCAGGTCTTGTAACATTTTAATATCTTTTGTCATTTTGAAATAGATCACAGGATTTTTGTGTTTAAATATGGAATGCTTGCAAACGTGCGTGCCATCCTTGAGCAGGGACCAAGCTAATATCTGTATCATTCCAATTTTAGTATATATGCTGCCAAAGCAAGCACAATAGATGACAGTTCTGATCTGTATTGTGGGCATGTCTTTCTGGCATAGGAACAGTAGTGTACTTCTCTTTCTCTTTTTATTATAATAACTTTGTATGGGAATCGGCCTTAATACTTTTTAGTTATTTAATTTATTTTGTTTATTCATTTTTGAGAGAGAGAGACAGAGCAGGAGCAGGGTAGAGAAAGAGACACAGAATCCGAAGCAGTCTCCAGGCTCTGAGCTGTCAGCACAGCCCCAATATGGAGCTCGAACTCATAAGCTGTAAGATCATGATCTGAGCTGAAGTTGGTGCTTAACCAACTGAATCACCCAGGCACCCCTTAGTTATTTTTACATAAAAATGGTTTTTCTGGGGGCGCCTGGGTGGCTCAGTCGGTTAAGCGTCCGACTTCGGCTCAGGTCATGATCTCGCGGTTCGTGAGTTCAAGCCCCGCGTAAGGCTCTGTGCTGACAGTTCAGAGCCTGGAGCCTGTTTCAGATTCTGTGTCTCCCTCTCTCTCTCTCTCTGACCCTCCCCCATTCATGCTCTGTCTCTCTCTGTCTCAAAAATAAATAAACGTTAAAAAAAAATTTTAAAAAGTGGTTTTTCTGGTCACCTACACTAAGCAAGTTACGGGAAACCTTCTCTAACATCACAGAGTTCTCTCTTTATTTGTTTTTGTGTGGGACTCAATAATACAGTGCCTTAAATCATGGAAAGAGCCCAAATGTCCACCAACTGATGAATGGATAAAGAAGATGTGGTATATACATACAATGGACTACTACTCAGCAATGAAAAAGAATGAAATCTTGCCATCTGCAACAACGTGGATGGAACTGGAGGGTATTATGCTAAGTGAAATCAGTCAGTCAGAGAAAGACAGATATCATATATTCACTCATATGTGGAAGTTGAGAAACTTAACAGAAGACCAAGGGGGAAAGGAAAGAAAAAAAATATATTAAGTTACAAAGAGGGAGGCAAACCATAAGAGACTTTTTTTAGATCTTTCTTTTTTAATGTTTATTTATTTTTGATAGAGAAAGACAGAGTGCAAGTGGTGGAGGGGCAGAGAGAGAGAGAGGCACAGAATTTAAAGCAGGCTCCAGGCTCTGAGCTGTCAGCACAGAGCCCGACGTGAGGCTTGAACCCATGAACCGCAGGATCATGACCTGAGCCTAAATTGGAAACTCAACCAACTGAGCCACCCAGGCGCCCTGTAAGAGACTTTTAAATACAGAGAACAACCTGAGGGTGGAAAGGGGGAGGGAGGGGGAAGAGGGGAAAATGGGTGATGGGCATTGAGGAGGGCACTTGTTGGGATGAGCACTAGGTGTCTTATGTGATGAATCACAGGAATCTACTCCTGAAGCCAAGACCACACCGTATCACTATATGTTAGCTAACTTGACAATAAATTATGTATATAAAAAAACAGATCTGAAAAAATAAACGTGACAATTTTAAAAAATAATACGGTAGCTTGTTTTCTGAGCTTTTCTTCGTTCTATTGCCATACCCCACTTTAATCTACACCTTCTCTTTTCTTCATCTCTGTCATCTCTATCCTGCTCAATTTTAATTCCATTTCTTCTTTGGAAGCATTTGACTATACTTAACCTTTTGTTCCTCCACAGACATTTCCAAATCAAGTCTGTCAGTTTCCTGGAAAAATCCATTAGAATTTATTTTCTATATTTCATTTGAGTATTTAAAAATTATATATATCTCAGGACTCCTGGATGGCTCAGTTGGTAGATGGAGCATGCATCTCTTGATCATAGGGTCCTGAGTTCAAGCCCCATATTGGGCGTGGAACTTACTTTAAAAAGAAAAAAAAGGCAACAAATATTATATACGTATCTCTTTCATACATTAGAAGGGTAAATACTGTTTCAAGATAGTTTTGTTTTAGATGCATGTTTGTATATGTGTGTGTAAGCACGCATGAATGTTTTAGGACATGTAACCGTGTCAAAAAGTATGGAAACCACTGCCCTTGGTCATCCAGAAGGCTATTGCAGCACTGATTCCCCTTTGGGCTCCCTCTTTTCCATCTGGTGTTCATTTTCTTATTGACTGTTTTAAAACCACCTTTTATCGGGGCGCCTGGGTGGCTCAGTCGGTTAAGCGTCCGACTTCGGCTCAGGTCATGATCTCGCGGTTTGTGGGTTCGAGCCCTGCGTCGGGCTCTGTGCTGACAGCTCAAAGCCTGGAGCCTGCTTCAGATTCTGTGTCTCCCTCTCTCTCTGCCCCTCCCCTGTCCATGCTCTGTCTCTGTCTCAAAAATAAACATTAAAAAAAAGAAAAAAACCTACCTTTTATTTCTGGGCTCCATACAGATCTCTAGGGGAGAACTACTGACAGTGGTGATGGAGTCTGAAAGGGGGCTGGGAGAAAAAAGCCAGGAGTTTCCTGCCTCCCTCAAATTTCACACCACAGGACCATCTCTTACACATCTGCTCATGCAGTCAGCAGGGAACTGCTGCTGGAATTTTTAGCTAGCCTTCTCATCCCTTGCCACACGATCTACAGGGTTGTAAAATCAGACAGTAAATCATAAGAGACTAAAGAAATGTTAGAAATGTCTTCACTCTTAGGAAAACAGTTTGAAGACAAATAGTCTAGGGTCCTGCTGGAATTCTAACAGATAAACCTCAAAGCGCCCTCTGCTGGCAGCCAGTATTAACCACCACTAGTCAACAATTACAAAATAATGCAGTCTTCATTGGTACATATTTTTAAGATGGTGATCACACACAGGGATTTATTTATAGTTATTTATATTTACTACTATATTCTACAACTAAAAAAATTGAATTAAAGCACCATAAGTTAAAATATGTCTAGCTCATACAGAATCTACAATTTTGTTCTGTTTTGTTTTTACTACAAGTTTTCAAGTATTACAAACAAATCTAAACGATATTTGAAGATGAAATGGACTAGTCATTTATAATTGTTGAGAATAGTGCTTTATTCAGCAGCATATATAATTGTTGGGAATAACTGTTACACTGTTTTGGACATTTTTATTATGAACAGGTGTAGTATTTCTGGAATAAGTATATGCTGTGTGTCGGTGCTTCTAACTTCATATTTTTCCCTGGTCAAAACAAATAAACTCATAACTATCCTCTCTCAGTCTTTATGTAAAATTTCTAACTGCCTAAGAGAGATTATCATAAGGAAGAATAAAGACAAATTCTTGGATTTATGAAAATTAAATTTGCATTTATCAAAATTAAGAGTAGTTTATTACTATAGTACAGCCTTAAAATAAAGTTAAATGAAATTATAGGAAGAATGAAATAACATCTTGAAAATTTAAATCATTCATTTTAGTACTTTCTAAACTGATAGTTATTCATATATTAGCATAGTCATAGGAAGATATTTAAAATACCAACATCAAACACCAAATATCTTGCTCGACAAAATTAACTACTTTTTTGTGTGTATTTACACAATGATATACACAGTACTTGCCTAACTTTTTCCTAGAAAGATTATAAAAATTTTATAGTTCCTCATTTTCAAATCTTGTGCCTATCTATGTACTGAGGTCACTAAAACCTCACTATAACTTTGGATATACCTCAATGCACCGGAGACCGTATTTATCCTCAAGAGAAGAAACTATGAAACAATCTAGTTCTAGATCTTTACACAAAAGATCAATAAAGTAATTTATTTCCCAATATGAATATTAATTAATTTGCTATTTACAAATCCTCTATATTAAATTATTAGTTAGGCCATTCCTGATTAATAAGTCTAGAGAGTCTATTGATTTAAGTAGATCAGTGGGTAAAAACACAACTGTACAAAATTCTATTTTAAGAATGTTGAGGGTAAAATTGGGAAAGTGTGGGGCAAAAGGTTACCAACAAGGTTATAAATTTCATAGGCAAATATAAACTGTTTAATGCCACATGCTTTCAGAGCACTTTGGCTTGTATTAAAGTTCTGATGTTTCCTTTTGTTTAATTACATACTTTGTTTCTATAGTAACTCTAAAGCATATAATCCGTTGCAATGTTCCTAAGCCTTTTACATGGTGACTTCTTTTCAGTCAGTAAACAGTAATAACAATATAATCCTTGTTTAGATCTTCATCTTCTTCCTGAAGATCCCTTAATTAGTACACAGCAGAATTAAATGCAACTGCAGTCTCACTATGCAATTTTGAATAATTAGAAGAAAAAATACAAATTCTAAACTAAGTTCCTAAGTTTTCTAGGAATTTACTGCCACCTTCAGGTTTTAATCAAAATGCATTAGTATTACAGCTTTTACATTTTTAGGAGTCCCTGGTTAACGCAGTAGAAATATTAACATTATTTTCTGGTTTTGAAAGCAGAGCGCTAACTTAGATTGCAGTACAAATGTCTTTCATGAAACATGCTTTCATTTTGTCTTGTCTTTTATGATTCTTCTATAACATGTAATTGAAAATCAAAGCCTACAGTTTGTTTTACCAGTCATTACAACTATAATTACACACTGGGAGCTCCCAGAAGACTATCCAAAATATACTTAAGGATCTTTAGGTTAAATCTAATGAAAAACCCTTCAACAACAACGAAAAAAAACTGTCTTAAATGTTCCATGTCTTTAGCCCTCTAGCTAAAGACCACCAGGAACATACCTGGAACTGAACAAGGTGGGCCTCTTGCTCATTGCAGTGAGAGAGAACACATATCAGAGGGAACTGTGGGTGTCTGAGAAAGAAGGTGTTAAAAAAAAAGGACTTACGGGGCACCTGGGTGGTTCAGTCAGTTAAGCATCTGACTCTGGTTTCAGCTCAGGTCATGATGTCAGGAATCGGGAGTTCGAGCCCATATTGGGCTCTGTGATGACAGCAGAGAGCCTGCTTGGGATTCTGTCTCTCTCCCTTGCTCTGTGCCCCCCCCCCCCCCGCCTCTCAAAATAAACTTTAAAAAAAGGACTTAGAGAATTGTATCATATAAGGAGTTTTTGGTAGGGTTCAAAGAAGTGTCAGGAAGTGGGGGCAATTCTATGACTGTGTATCTTAATTAATCTTATTTATAAGACAGGAGGTATGAAACAAGGCCAAAGATGTAATTGATAAAGCAGCAGCAGTTGGTCATATTAGCAGTAGAGGGCAGGTTTAGTATTTTTGTTGTCTGCAGACTGGCCTTGTTTCTATCTATAGTTAAACAAGATTATGAGAGGGAGAAGGTCTTGTGTTCTTTGTCTCACTTCATCAGAGTCACAGAGTGGCCTTGTTTGATGTGGGTGCTTTACGAGATTGTTTGTATTCAACAGGAGAACGCCGAGGCCCAGCAGCGAGGGCCAGGCAGTTCCTGGTTTCCTCCTTCTCACGTGTGCATTTGCGACTCTATCAATATCTTTAGTTTTTATTCCTTGAATTTGTGGTGAAATTACAAAAGTTCATTATCCTTTTTAAGATGAAAGTCAACAGAATATGAAGCCCTAGTGTTTGTGATAAATGTTACAAGGGTCAGAAACCCAACTCAGGGGTCGTCAGGCATGTAGGAGGGGGAGCTCTCCTCTCTGCTCCCAGTCACGGCCCAAGCCCGAGGGAGCTCTTGAGGGAGCTCTCGGCACCAGTCATGGCCCAAGGCCGCTCTCTTAGCAGGAGTGCCAAGGCAGGGGGAGACCCGAGGAGACACTGCCATTCCGGCCACTCTGCCTGCAACATGCCTCCTGTTCCCTCACCTGGTTCTCTGGACTTTCCCTTTTTTCTACCTCCATTTTGAGCTTTAAAAGATTCTCTGAGATTCTGGCCCTCTATTGGTTCTGTTCCTGCCAAATGAATAAACTAGGGCACAGCAGGACCTATTATTTACAGTAAAGGAACGGTGTGTGTATGCTGCTGCACTTCTCGTTTTCTTTTTTGATATAATATGTCGTGGTGATCATTCCAGATCAGCCCCCACAGATCTCCTTCATCCTCTTTTTAATGACTGCAGGGTATTCATGTTATGGAAACAACCATGTGCAATTCCACCGTATGGAACTGCTGAACAGTTAGATTTTCTCCTTTCCTTCCTTCTTTCTTCTCTCTTATCAAACAAGGCTGAGGTGAATCCTTTTGGACACATAGTTTTGACCCTGGGAAAGAGTATACTTGTAGCATAAATTTCAAGTAAAACTGCTTAGTCAACTGGTGGGGGATTTTATAGTTTATTAGGTATTGCTACATTTTCCTGCAAATAAATTGTACCAATTTACACTCCCACTAACAGTATACAAGGGTGCCTATTTCTCTTTATCACCAGAAACACAGATTCTGGTGATAATTAATTTTCATCGTCATTCTTCTCCCTTCTCTTTTATTGCTGGTTTTCCTTCACGCTGTGTAAGCCGTCCTTTCAAGCCCTTTTAGAAGTTTTTGCTCACTTCATTGACTTTAGCTACCACTTGTGCTCTCACAATCCCAAATCTAAATCTCTGCCCTCACCCAAGTTATATATTGTTACCTGCTGGGCATTTCCATCTGGCCGTCACACCTTTTGAACTTAACACATAAAAAAGAAACACAAATATTATCTCTTCTTTGCATCCCTCCCCCAGTCCCAGCTGTATTCCTCTTGTGTTCCCACCCTTGATTCATGCAATGATCCACCCAAATTCAGACCTTAGGGATGCTGGGGTATGTGATTAAACCATGGCCTTCAGGGCAAGACTAACTGCGAACTCTGCCACTTACCAGCTGTGTGACCACGGGCAATTTCTTAACCTTTGTGTGCCTCACAACGTCCTCATCTGAAAATGAAAATAATGACACCTGATGTTTCATAGGGTTGTGAGGAAAATCCAGTGAATTAATATATGCCATGAGCTTAAAACAGTGCCTGTGACATGATAAATCCTACGTAAGGGCTATTTATATATTTCGACCCCTCATAGATTTTAACTTGGAAACATTTTCTAAAATCACCCTTTTCTCCTGTGCCACTGATGCTACCCTAATTCAAGCCTTTAGTATATTTACAAGGATGATTGTGATGGCCCAACTGGTCTCCTTGCTTCCTGCCCGTTTCTCGATAGCAAATGTTATATTTCTAGAACCCAGAACTGTTTGTTTTTGGTTTTGTTTTACACTCCCTGCTGCACCTCAATTCTTTTATCTGCAGAGCACTGCAGTTCCACTTTTTCCAAGAAAGGCTTTTCCCCCAACCATGTGTCTCCCACAGGAGCACCTGTTTCTCTCAGGCTCTGCCAGTCTTGGTCACAGTTGTTTTGGCGGGCATATAACTCAGGCTGCCCCAATTAGAACCCTTCGCTGGTATCTCTCAAGCTGCAACGGTGGAAATAGAATCAGTCTCCCTCTCACATTGATACTGACCGGGAAGGAAACAAAGTTTGAGAATGACAGGCAATTAAGTTTCCTGAGCTGTGGAGAAAGATGACACAGAGAGCCGAAGACACGGAAGATGCGTAATTTCTTGGCATTTAACTTCCTGCTTCCAGCTGGCCCACAGCCCATCTGAACCCCGATCTTCCTCGTGTTACATGAGTCTTCTAATAAATTCCCCTTTGTCTATTTTTCTGAAGTTGGTTTCTGACCCTTGCAACATTTATCACAAACACTAGGGCTCATATTCTGTTGACTTTCATCTTAAAAAGGATAATGAACTTTTGTAATTTCACCACAAATTCAAGGAATAAAAACTAAAGATATTGGTAGAGTCGCAAATGCACACGTGAGAAGGAGGAAACCAGGAACTGCCTGGCCCTCGCTGCTGGGCCTCGGCGTTCTCCTGCTAAATAGAAACAATCTCGTAAAGCACCCACATCAAACAAGGCCACTCTGTGGCTGTGATGAAGTGAGACAAAGAACACAAGAACCCTTGGGCATGAGAGGGTGCAACTCACATGGGTGTGTAGCAAAGACCCAGGCCAAGCTGACCCTGTGTAGTGGATACTGTTGTTATAAATACATATATAAAGTATAAAATATAGATTAACACTGTGGAGTGTTAATGAAAATGAAAAACTGCCACAGTCCGTGAGTAATTTAAACAGTGCCTGAAGTCTTTTTTTTTAAATCAGTTTTCCTTAATAAGTACAATTGCCCATGGATGTATTTAAACACAATGTACTAAAATCATAAACTTATCGTCAAGTGAGTGAAAGCACTTTACTGATTCTGCCATTAACAATGCCATTTTCAGGGCGCCTGGGTGGCTCAGTCGGTTAAGCGTCCAACTTCAGCTCAGGTCATGATCTCGCGGTCCGTGGGTTCAAGCCCTGCGTCGGGCTCTATGCTGACCACTCAGAGCTTGGAGCCTGTTTCAGATTCTGTGTCTCCCTCTTTCTCTGACCCTCCCCTGTTCATGCTCTCTCTCTCTCTGTCTCAAAAATAAATGTTAAAAAAAAAATGCCATTTTCAAATTCTTTCAATAATAAATGAAATAGGATATTTCTTTTCACATCCCTCTAATATAAGCAGATGTCATTTAGCCTCAGCTGAAGGATCTGGTTTTCTAAGCAGTTTGACATAAATTGTAATCTGCTCCGGTAGAAATGAAATCGTCCATGTGGCCTGCTTCTGGACTAGTGTGCTGGCAAAGCCACCCACCTCAGACCCACATTAGACACCGGAAAATGGATAAGACAAGGAAAAGTAAACTCCAAAGACTGTTATTACATAACTTTTTCCCTTGACCTTACTTGAATATAAAATGTGTCTTTGAAGACAATACATTAGCTTCAAGTTTGGGAGCAAAGAATTTTAGACTTACAAGTTGCTTTCTAGTGATGGATAGATAGATGCATGGGTAGATGAGTGGGTGTGTGGGTGGCAAGGGAAGGAGAAAGATAAACACACAGTTCTCAAAATGATTAGCAACTTGAGATAAAAGCAACTGTTTTGGAGCACTCCAAATACAAGTTCTGCCACAGTATATTGCCTCTCATAACTTGTGAAAAACCTCACGAGCAGAAATTTCTAATAACATAGGATAAAGAGTAAACATATTAGAATTCTTACATTATGTTCATTTTGTTTTAAACATGAAAAAAATTAAATAACAATGCTCTGTTTATACATTAAACATAGTTCCTGATACATAGCAAGCATTAAAAATTAAATACTATCACTGGCTGCCCATGTGTCAGGGTCTACTCTGGGAAAAGCCTATGGTACAGAAAGAACTTAGAGGGGGAAAGTGGGCAAGACCTGCAGGGCCCATTAACAGAGGAGAGATCTTGGTCAGCAGGGCACCAGGAAAAAAAAGTCAAAAGTAAGATGATAGCAATATATCCAGCACAATACCAGAAATGGGGCAGCCTCACCAGGAAACCGGAGACTCTGAAGTTTCACCAAAACAAATCTTCTGATCACAAGGTGGCTTTACACAGATTTTCCTAGAAGGAAAGAATTGACTTGAGGAGTCAGGTCTCCTTCTCATTTATACTTCCCAATTTAAGTGATTAAATTGACACTTGGCTTCCCCTTCGATCCACTGTGGGTCAGTCAGCCTGACTTACCCAGAAAGCTGTCACGTTGGGGCATGTATCAGTTTGCCAGGGCTGCCGTAACAAGATACCGTAGACTTGGGTGGCTTAAACAACGCAAACTTACTTCCTCACAGTGCTGGATGTTAAAGTCCAGGATCAAGGTGTTGGCAGGTTTGGTTTCTTCTGAGGGCTCTCTCTTTGGCTGGCAGTTACCTTGCTCTATCCTCAGAGTCTCCCCGCTGTGCACATGTCTGATGTCCAAATTTCCTCTTCTTGTAAGGACATCAGTCAGATTGGATTAGGATCTACCCTGAAATGATCTCATTTTAACTGATCAACCTTTCTAAAGGACCCTATCTTCAAATACAGTCACATTCTGAGGTGCTGGGGGGGTAATGCTTCAGCATATGAATTTGGTGGAGGGGGTGGAAGGGGGGAGGCACAATTCAGCTCATAACAGGATATATAAAGTTCAAGTTTCTGGGTCTGTGAAGTAAAGGGCAAGACTGGGCCGCAGTGACCCAATGGGGGAAACTGCCTCAGTTAATCCCACCTGACCTACCAGCCACAATTCCTGAGTTCATCCATAAAGACAATGTAAGGAACATAACGTTTTTCTCTAACCCCATTCTAACCTTTCATGTGCTTTTTAAAAACATTTTAGGGGCGCCTGGGTGGCGCAGTCGGTTAAGCGTCCGACTTCAGCCAGGTCACGATCTTGCGGTCCGTGAGTTTGAGCCCCGCGTCGGGCTCTGGGCTGATGGCTCAGAGCCTGGAGCCTGTTTCCGATTCTGTGTTTCCCTCTCTCTCTGCCCCTCGCCCGTTCATGCTCTGTCTCTCTCTGTCCCAAAAATAAATAAACGTTGAAAAAAAAAAATAAAAAAAAAACATTTTAGATTTCCTAATCTTTAGCAATTAAAATAGTTTATATTCCAATTTGGCACGAGACTACATAAATCCTAACTAGTATATTCATCCTGCATCCACTTTTCTTACCTTATAAATTCATTTTAGTTCAGTTTTAGTGTACTGAACTTATTCGGTCCACAAACCAAACCTTGGAAATAACAGCTGACATCCTTGTTCTTCTTTTTGAACAATTATCAGTGAGGTGTACACGTTCTTGGAGTGGTGTTTGAGTTCTGAGTAGCAATAGGTAATATGTGTATCCGAACAACTTTCACATGAGGAAGGCTGCAATGAGAAGTATCAGTGCTCCGGCAATCAGAGGAGTGTGCTATTAATATTTGTTAATCATTATTAATAATGCATTGGATTAGTGATGGTTGGACTTTTTTTTAAGTGGCAAATGGCAGAAAGGGGTGGGCTGAACATGAAATACTAGGAGCGGTGGCAGGAAAGGCCCATAAATTGATCCTAAGACAAAGGCTGATCATAAACAATAACAGCAGCAGCAACTGATAAATTGTACTTCACAGATTCTAACAATCCTCCTAAACTAAATCCTCCTAGACTTTTTGACCAGACTCTAATGGCAAACTGCCAATAATAAAACACATTTTATAGTACTTTAATTACAGATGAACATACGCTTACCTGAATCAATGTCAATATTTCAGTTGTTACATGATACAGTATTAGGCTGTATATGTTTTGAAAGTAAATGCACTAAATCATAGTTTTTGAAATAATGATTTTCTATTTAGAATTTCAGAACATATACAGTACATGTTTATTAACCTATAACATATATGCATTTAAAAAAATTTTTAATGTTTATTTACTTCTGAGAGAGAGAGAGAGAGAGAGAGAGAGAGAGAGAGAGACAGAGCATGAGCATGAGCAGGGAAGGGGCAGAGACAGATGGAGACACAGAATTCAAAGCAGGCTCCAGGCTCCAATCTGTGAGCACAAAGCCTGATGCGGGGCTTGAACTCACAAGCCATGAGATCATGACCTGAGCTGAAGTCGGATGCTTAACCAACTGAGCCACCCAGGCGCCCCATATATGCATATTTTTAAAATAAGTATTACTTGGCCATCTTGAATATCTATACCCCAACAGAGGTTGAATTGTGGTTTAGGGAAGCAGAAACATCAGTTCAACACTCCAGTTCTCTGTATTTATTCATGTAAATTGGCCCAAATCATTCTTAGAGGTGGACAGGTTGTAACTCATAAAGAACTTATGCACCCATAATTCAAGACACTACAAATGACACTCAAACACATCTTTTTATTATATACTAAATTTAAAAATACAAATCTTATTAAAAATGCTTATGAAACATTGTATACATAAGTACTGTCAAATACTATTGGATTATGACATTATGTACATTTGCTAAGGTTAATTAGAAACAGAACAAAGTACATAACTTTGCTGATAACGAATTTCAGAAGTCAAATATTTTAACATTTGGCAACTGTGAAGTAGTGATCTGCACAGGAAGATGTTTGCAGAGGTAAAATAGTAAGAAAACAAACGGAATAATGCAGATATTCCTGCCCTAAGTGTTAATAAGTAGCTCTCTTCCTCATCCTCTTCAGTCTCATTGTAACAGAAATTAAAGTGCACAAGACCACCAGGAATACTTGATTTGGTTGTACCCTAACATATACTACAGCCAACTGTGCTGCCATATCGAGGGCTTCAATTCTTTGTACTGTTCCTGAGGTTTTAGAAGCTAATTTTGAATGTGGCTAAGGGAAGAGAGGTCAATACTTTCTAAATTGCACCAAGTGGCCTTAAAGTGTAGAAACACCAAAGATAAAAATATTAATTTGGGAATAGATTCAAGAAAATTATCCCTGTCTACTTTGCCCTAGGAATAAAATTAAGATAAGAACCTAGTTTTACCTCTGGAAAATGCTTACTAAAAATCTGTTTCAAAAGATCAGACATGTACAGCAAGCACCACAATACTGTCGGTTACTATTCACCACTTATATACCACATCATAAATACCAGGCACAAACACCTGCCCTCTAAAGGTTCACAAGAAATATAGGTAGAAGCATGTTATTACTTGACACTAATTTTACTAATTAACATTAAGTGTAATTTGTAAAAATAGGTCACCACCATACAATCAAGGAAGAGGAGAAGGAAAGCTGCTAGTCTACAAAAGTGCTCCCTTTAGCTTTCAGACCCAATAGCTTAATGTTGGGTAAAACAAGATTGTAAAGTAAGGCCATCAGTTCTAAATTAGCTGATGATGCCATATATACATACTCACGTATATATGTTTAAATTTCAATTCTGATTTAACACTAATGTACTAGTACAAACCATTTATAGGAAACATTTTATGAGGCTTATTTACAAACACAATGAGTGACAAAGATACAGAAAATCAAAGAAACTGCAGACAAATATAGCCACTTAGCAACATAGTTCACTAAAGATAAGACAGATTTGCATAATATTTTTAAAAAACAAAGAAAAAAGTTTAGTAAGAAACCCCTACCATTTACACCTATTGGTCATTGGACCTAAAAGGCAAATAAATGTAATGATCATGATTAAGTTTTTATTACTGTCTCATTGACATATCAATATGAGGTCTACTCAGAGTACTACCTACAAATACAGTCTCTCATGATTTGATGAGAATATTAAGTTATTGAATACATTTTTAACTCCCATGGCACATCACACTTGATAACACTAATAAGGTAGCTTTAGATAACACTTAAATCATGATTATGAATGTTTAATTGAATATTTTCCTTTCTGTAGCTGTGAAATGTAAAGCTTAGATTTGCTTCCATCAGGCCTCTTAAACCAAACTTCATCATGGTTAATTGTTGTAATTACAGCACTAAAAAAGGGGGGGAGAAAAGGAAGGAATGAATGAATCGCAATATGCCGCCTCCACTCATTTTAGAGTAACTAGTTATAAAACCAAAATAGCTGGACTGTAAGAGTAGATTCAGGTATATAATTATCATTTACCACAATGCTGCTGCATTATCAGCAGGGCATGCTGTCAAAAACATCACATTCAGCAATCCCTTTTCTTTCCTTGACAGAATTGGTCATGTTTACTATTAGAACTATTAAATGCACATCATTCCTACTACATCCCTAGCCCCCCATCAACACCCCAAGAAAACACAGTGGAACTAAGAACACTAAATACATAGTATTACACCTCCAGTTCAGATCAGCCCTGGCTGTAGGAAATCTTTCAAATACCAAACCCTAATTCCCAGTATTTCCCAGTATCAAACCATCTATGGTACTTGTATGGGTTCTTTTTTGACACTACTTATCTAGTATGTAGAAATAGTTTTAAAAACAGATTTGTGTTTAACCCTCTTATACTATTTCATCTCTTTTTAAGTCACATTTATGCTAAGCAGTAAAGAGAATGCCTTAAAAGTAGTAAGATAAAGCAAAGAATCTAGGGGCATCACATACAACCTAGTAATTAGCTCAGTGGGCTTCTATGAGAAAAGTTACTATACACAATGCTCCTAGGATCCTAAAATTTTAAAGATGAAATTACAATTCAAGTAAAACCACGTTTGGAAAATGAGTATTCTTCACTAAATACAAACACTTCATTTACCATTCATAGCTAGAAAAAGACACCTTCTTACTGTAGAAGGCTACCACTCTGAGAATTAAATCCTAAACTACTGAAGGAATAGAAACAATTAGCATTAATAGTTTCCAAATGAGTGACAAAACTTAGATAAACCAGATAAAACTTAGAAGGCTATAGGGGCACCCGGCTGGCTCAGTCAGTGGAGTGTGTAACTCTTGATCTCAGGGTTGTGGGACTGAGCCCCACACTGGCTGTAGAGATTATTTAAAAAAAATAAAGTCTTAAAAAAAAAACAACTTAGAAGCCTATATAAATAATTATATAAACCTTACTTAAGCCAGACTGAGTTTTTTAAAAGGCAGCTTTTAGTTTTCAAGTTGTATTGTAATTACTGTTACTCTTAAGGTTTTCATGAATTTTCCATTACTTTCCTACTCTAACTGATACACATTCTTGGTGTCCAAAATACTGTAACACCCAAAAAAAAAAGTTAAGGATTAATATGCCCACCAAAAACTTGTAACGGTCTGATTTAAAGACCATAATATTAAAACCCTAACAATTCATCTATTATAATAACTAACAGATAGGACCACTTACCTGGCTAAATAATTCCAACATTTCCTCTTGTGTTAATGCTTGTGCTCAAGAACTTAATATGTGACATTGGTGTATAAATATTAACACTGGTGTACATACATGCTAAACAAATTCTATGCCAAGAGAAAGGAAGGATCCATAGGCAAATAATGGTGCATTACGAATGCACTACGGACGAGGCAAATATTTATTGACAACAATTGTAAATTTTAATACTGAGCAACACTGAAATGATAGTTTTTACCTTGTAGGACATTCATCTTTTTTATCAATACATATTGTTTGTCCACGTATATACCATTCACCATCATAATATAATCTTCCTTCTTCAGATCTAGCACTGTGCAGATGTTTTTCCAGTTTCACAGGCGCTAAAGGGATCAGTTCAAAAACTGTTACATTAATAAGACATTGTCAGAAGAACAAAAGTGCAGAACATTACGAAGTAACACCAATCCATGCATACATGTGAAAAAAACACTAAAAATAGTTCTTAGATATTAAGTCTAAATCTAATAGAAATAAGAGAATTTAATTCCTTACATTTCTTTATAGAATTCACTAAGTTTTAATATAACTACAAAATGAAGCTGTACAATGTACGATAAATCATCGGTGAACTAGACAAGTGCCAGAAGAAGGGGAAGCAGTTACATTATCAATTATGAGTGCCAATTTTAAGTAGGATTTAAGATATCATAATTCCAAGAGTAGTGTTCACTAATGAAACGAAACCACTGATGGGGGGAGAGCTCTTTAGTATGTGGATGACTTAATGGCCCTGATCCAACAAGTCTCCACAAAACAGATCCCTGAACTTAGGTTAAATGACTTACGTTCTGTCTTCACTCTGTGTGGACCCAGTGTAGCCATTGCCTAATTAAAAAAAGAAGACACTGACTGAGTTTATAGACTGAAAGTATATTTTGGGGTCTATTTAATGTATACAACACTACTCAGGACCTCAAATAACTAACAGTGAAATGTAATCTTCAGCTGCTCTAATAAATTGTTAATGTCTAAGACCATAAGGAATATGTATATGTAAAGAACAACCATTTCTCCTAGAGGTGTTATCAATACCTAAAATGATCTCTCTCAACTAAGAAGTTTCTAAAAACGGAAAAATTTTAAGAAAAATAAGTCTCCACCTTCAAACAAGCACAGAAAATTTTGTAATTCTTGAATGTTTAATGACAGAACACAAGACATACAATAAAGTTCAAATACCCACTTTGAATTCATTCAACAGGTTATTTATTGAGTGCCTTCAGTGAGCCAGGACTGGGCTAAGGACTAGGCACAAAAAGGTTATTTATTATTTTGGGGCAACCTAAATAAATGCTTTTCTGTACTTTTGCATAAATTATTAATTACATTATTACAGGAAAAAATACAATCAAATTGCTGACATGTCTCTCAAAATATTCTTGCAATCCACTGTTACCTGTATTAGTATTAACTGCCATTAAGAGAATGTTGCAAAGCAAAGCATATTAACAGTAATATTTTGATGTAGTAGTGAAAAACCACAGAATCTTAAAAAAGTAGACTATAAGAAGATACTTGTATTCCATTGCTCTTTAATCATACCTTCCTAATTGTTGTCCAGTCTTCAAGAATATCAAGATCTTGTAGCATATAAACTATATATGGACGTGGAAAAGTCAAGGTCAATTTAGCTGTAAGAATTTCACACTTTGAATTATATTTCCAAACTTCCGTTTTTCAGAGAATTAGAACAGTGATTTCTGGACATAATCCTTCGGCAGGCTGAATTTTGACTTCAAATAAGTCTCCAAAAAACTTAGTACCAGGATAAATATATTCCAATATTTTAGATGCTATAAACCATATTCTCTTAATTCTTTGATATCATTGATTGTAAGACATACCACCAACCTAATCACTGTATTGAGGTGGGAATGGGAAAAGGTTGTGGGGTTAGGGGAGGGCACCACAGGGAACACCAAGATCGAAAGCATATATTATTTTAATTTAAAAACATTCCGGGGCACCTGGGTGGCTCAGTCGGTTATGCGTCAGACTTCAGTTCAGGTCATGATCTCACAGTCTGTGAGTTCGAGCCCCTCATCAGGCTCTGTGCTAAGAGCTCGGAGCCTGGAGCCTGCTTCAGATTCTGTGTCTCCTCTCTCTCTGCCCCTCCCCTGCTCATGCTTGGTCTCTCTCTCTCTCTCTCTCAAAAATAAATAAACATTAAATTTTTTTTTTTTTTTTAGGATCTTGGGAATATTTTTTTTTTGAAATTTATTGCCAAATTGGTTTCCATACAACACCCAGTGCTCATCCCAAAAGGTGCCCTCCTCAATACCCATCACCCACCTTCCCCTCCCTCCCACCCCCCATCAACCCTCAGTTTGTTCTCAGTTTTTAAGAGTCTCTTATGTTTGGCTGTCTCCCACTCTAACCTCTTTTTTGTTTGTTTGTTTGTTTTTAATTTTAAAGACACTCCAATTTCAGAAACATTGAAAGTGTTAAAAAATAAACATATGAATTAAACAATCATGCTATAAAGAGCTAGTTCACATCAAAGCCTTTGCGAACTACAAAGCCATATTAATGGCTCAACTTCTACTCCCTTTAGAGTAGTAAACTCCCTCCCTACCCCTCTTAATCCTAAACTATATCCTTCTGACTTCATTCAGTTTTATAAGTCATCTTTTTCCTATTACAGAATCATGTAAATAAAGTCAGTGTATACTAATAAAAATTACAAAGATATGCACAATGCAAAACCATATGCACCAAGGCAAAAACAAATTTAGAAAAGGATATCTGAAACAACAACTGGCTTCTTTTTGTCAGGACTGAAAGGATCCTTCCTCTTTTTTCTTGACTGAAGCTCATCATTCCACAGCTCTGGCAAGTAAATAAAATTGAGTATTAGCTGATTTCTGGAGATCAAAGTGGGGGAAAAGGCTATGTAATTTCATGGCAGCAAAATTTCACTGATAGTATATATATGTGACTATGTAATTTCCTGAGCAGCTATATATTTATAAAATTTCCTCTGCCTCTATTAAAGTAAAAAATCAATTTGGCACTTAATGACTAATAACTGACGAACCATAGGTCAGGTACTTTGTTAAATATACATTACATGCATTGCTTCCTCTAATCCTCAAAGCTATCTCTGAGACAGGTAGTCGTATTATTTCAATTTTACAGATAAGGATACTGATTTAGAAAAGCTAAAGTAACCGTCACTCATATTCACCCAAATAGTAGGGATAGGGGCTCATCTGACTCCACCGTGCCTACCGAGAAATAAAACTTTAAAGAGGTAAAGTAATACACACACATGACCTGTAGGATAACCCAATACATCTTCAACCCACTGTAGAAAGATTTTCCATAATACCCCTGAAAATACCAGTTTCTCATTGGACTGATCTAATTATTAAGAAGTTTTTCCTTTTTCTCAGACAAAAATCTACCTCCCTGTAATTTCTATCTAGTTTGTGTGTTACCAAGAAGAAAAGATTTTTATTCCTTCTTCCACCTGATCTTTCAAGATTTAGAGGGAAGAACATATGCTGTAGTTGTCTTTCAATACTATTCATACATTATAATAATATCTTTATTATTCTTACAATATACTGTTCTTACTTCTATAGTTCCTGTCACACTTTCCTTTTGTCCCTTTTCATGTGCTCCATTTTCTGTCTTTCTGAAATGTGAATTCAAATCAAAGCAACAATCACAAACCTATCAAGTTCTTTAGAAGCCTCCCCCTTTCCCCTCTTATTAGGACTTCATTTACATAACATTTATATTAGGAGACTAGGATATTATGAGACACTCCAGTAAGCCACAGGTTGTGTCACTTAAAGTAAATATCACACATATCACACCACATCATTCCCATTACCTGAGGTAATTATCTTTTTTTTTTTTTAAAGAGCATGCATTCACAAGCACACATGAGTGGGGGAGGGCCAGAGAGGAGGGAGAGAGAATTCCAAGCTGGCTCCAAGCCCAGCACAATGCTGGGCTCAGTCTTACGACTGACCGTGAGACCATGACCTAAGCTGACATCAAGAGTCGGACATTTAACCAACTGAGCCACCCAGGAGCTCCCACCTGAGGTAATATCAATGCTGTGCCTATCCTCTTCAAGCCTTCTTATCTTCTCCTCCAGTTCACTCTGGACTGTATCATATAACAAAAGCTTTTCACTCTGACAAAAAAAAACAAAACAGATTATGCTTAAGTAGAAATAAAAAAATCAGTCCATCTTAACTGTGAGTACTAACTTACTCTTAAAGTACTTTAACACATGATGCTTTTGTTTGCTAACTTAAAACCTTTAAAGATAAAATGCCAAATACATGAAAGAAGTAAAACCAGAAAGCACAGAATCTAAATACATATTTAAACACATACAATTAATTGTTTAAGAACATCTAAATTTATATGTGGTATGGAGGTAAATGTTTATTAAAAAAACTAGTAAGCTCCCATGGCCTTTTAAGTATAACCAGGTCCTACCTGCTTGTATAATGGAGAACCTGTCCTATAAAGTGTGTCATTATAAAATGGGTTTCTCTTTGCAACAGTAATTGGGCCTTTATTCCTCACTAATATCTCAACATATTAAAATAGACCACTGTAACACAAAGAGATTCAAGTATGAATTCTATAATCGTTTAAAATAATCTAATTATAGTCAAAATCGTAAAACTATACACTACATCCAAAAGACTATTTACTGGCAAATCAGACTAGAACCCAGGTCTACTAGTTCTAGCCAATTGTTCTCTTAATTATAAAACACCATATGCCTTATTTTAAAATCCATAAAAGGTACATAAGTATAACATATAGATTCGTTATATAAAAAGCTTCTGACAGATTCCCAACCCACCACATGCTTACTCTAGTAAGGAGAGTAGGCTCCTGAGACATAGATACGACTTTCTGGTAGAGACTATTAGAATACAGGCAGATAGGATTTCTTGTGAAAGGCACAAGCCACACCCACTTGGCAGGGCTGCTAAGTGTGAATCATTAAGTCCTCTCTTACAGGTTTGAAATTTAGAGTCTACACATGCTTGAAGGTTCTCATGAGTGGTAGAGAGAAGATAGCTTTTGTCAATTTGAGGCGAGCCAAGAGCTAGAGAAAGCAAAGCTGAAGAAGACTAAAACTAGATCTCATATGAAAAATCTTCCAGGCTGCTCTCTAAACTCACTTCCTTTTGGTTGTTTCTTCTGCCTTTGGTAAACTGTTATGAAATATTCCGGCCTTATCTACATTGTGCTATAAGCATTGGGAAACATTATATACCAGAGAAAAATGGAGAGCAGGCCCCAGTCACAGTCAAGAGAGTGTGACAACTATAAATAGATCCAGATTCTCCAACCAAAGAGGACTCTGAATGCAGAGTGAAAGTGATAAAGATTTTAAGAATATGAAACCTTAACTGCTGCAGTCTCTTTCCTTGTTATTGATAAATTTGCTCTAGGCCAAGCAAAAATTCTAAAATAAGTCCACTAATGGACTTTCTTTATAAAAACAAAAAAACACCACCACAATGGGCCTGAAATGTTTGATGCTTTGAAGGCATCTCTAAAGATATAAGTCACAGTTTAAAAAAATGTTTTTAAACATTTTATTTTATTTTTTGAGAGACACAGAGAGACAGAACACAAGCAGGGAAGGGGCAGAGAGGGAGACACAGAATCAGAAGCAGGCTCCAGGCTCTGAGCTGTCAGCACAAGGCCCAACACGGGGCTGGAACCCACAAGTGCAGAAAGATCATGACCTAAGCCTAAGTCAGATGCTCAACTGACTGAGCCACCCAGGTGCCCCTAAGTTGCAGTTTAAAGTGTACAAATAGAAGTGCCTTGAATCTATTCTCAGTCTTATTTCTTTGTCCTTGTCTCCCTTATCCCCAAGCCCATAAGCCCTCAAAAGACTTTCCTGAATTGGAAAAGAAGTCATTAAGGAAGCAGCTAGAGGATACCTGGAAAAGAAAGGCTCATCCAAATTCCCTTGCTTTGGTGCCTGTAGAGACTTCTTTGTTCAATAGGTAATTTAGTTTATTTAAAGTACTTATATATTTGTCTTCAAGGTCCCATATCCTTCCAATCTCCACACCTAACTTCCCTTTGAACGTGGACAGGAGTTAGTGACTCACTTCTAATGGATAGAACGTGGTAGAAATCTAGGTCATAAAAAACATCGTCACTTCAGTCTCGTCTCTTGGATCACTCGCTCTGAGAGATGCCAGTCACCAGGTAATGGGGCTCTCAGGCAGTCTTTGGAAAGACCCAAAGGACTAAGGCTTGCAATCAAAAACCATTAAAACCTACCAGCCTTGTGAGTGAGTCACCTTGGAAGCAGATCCTCCAGCCCCCAGTAAAGCCTTCAACTAACTGCTTCACTGGCTGACCTCTTTACTGCAACTTTATGGGACTCCCTGAGGCAGAACCAATCAGCTAAGCTGTTCCCAAATTCCTGGCCACAGACACTGCAAAATAACAAATGTTTATTGTTGTTTTAAGTCACTAAGTTTTAGGGTAATTTATTATAACCAATTGGTTATATCGTATTGGATAACCAATACAAGGGGTCTCAAAAAACTTACTCCTATACACCTTGTCCCAAGAAGCCACTCTACCCAAATGAAAAGGAGAAGGAGATCTAGTGGGAATGATCTAGCGGGAAAGATCTAGCGGGAATTTCTAGGGTGGTAGTGAAGACACACCCACGAAGACAGATGAAGCTGGCCTAGAAAGCATCTGAAGGAGGCTGCAGGATGGAGCAGGAGGACAGGGGATCTAGGGGTAAAGGGGATGCTCCTCAGGGAAAACAGCATCAGCGGGGCTTTCATAGATCTGCTAGAGCTCTGAGAAGAATTGACAAATAAGACTAAAAGTAAATGAAGCAATTATTAATTCCAAGGCTACAAATAGAGTTGTACAAGGAGGGCAGTTTGAGCACAGTATAACTCTTGGCTCAACAAACAATATTTACAGTTACAACAAAAACAAAAACTGAGACATAACAGTGTAAGAATGGGATGAGGGAAACTATTATGGAATCTTCAGCTTTCATAACAGGACACAAATAGATAATATTTAAAACTGATACTATTTAGAAATATGAGGGCAAATTCCAGAAGCAGTAACTAAAAGAGATAACCGCTGCTGGGACATAGAATTTAGAGATGGGAGAGGGGGCTGCTGTGTTTCATTAGAGGCCTGTGCTTTCGGAAATATATACACACATTACCTGCTAAAAACAAATGTTTAAAAGTATTTAAGCTATATTAGCTAAGTATTTAGAGCTGTAGGGAAATCCTCATAAAATGCTGCCTGTAAAAAAGTTATGATACAAAATAGTATATATAGTCATACCAGTGATATGAAAATCAATTATACAAACATGCACGTACTTATTAACAGATTTCCTCTGCTTGGTAGACTATAGTTCGTTGCATTTCCTCCTTTAGACCTATTTCTCAAGTTTTGTTAGTACTTATTAATGTTATAATCAGAAAAAATTAAATAAATAGATAACCAAAGCCAGAGCCCTAAAGAGCCTCAATCTTCTCAAAAACTAGAATCCTAACCCTGAACCCTCAGGGTCTGAGACCTTGCCACCACCTGCTGTTGATCTTAACACTCATCTCCAGCTCTGTGGGGAGGCTTAAATGAGAGAACCTAAAAAAAGCATCACCACCTGTCCCAGTGTCTGGCACACTGTAGTATTCTATAAATGTGATCTCCTTCCTTATTTTGACACAAACCATCTGCTAACTCGATTGCCTCTGTGGTGTTCTGGCATGCGCTCTGTATGTATACCCACATGAACATGTCTAATCTCTGGTCCTGGCCCCTCTTTCTACCTGCTGCTAATCAAACTTATTTTGGCAATTGGCATTGAATCTCCCTTCTTCCCACTTCCGGTGCCTCTCAGTTATTTCTATATGAGCCAAATGTAGAACTAAGAAATAAGCAAATAAAAAGCCCTGAATAACAAGGTTCAGATTTAATGGTAAATTGCATGAATGACTAGAAACATCAAAGGATTTCAATCCTGGTTCTGCTGCTAATTGTGTGACCCCATGCAAATTACTTAAACTCTCTGAGCCCCATTCATAAAATCAAGATAATTCCTTTCATAAGGTGTGGTAAGGATTAAAATGAGCGTGAATATAAAATTTATAACACTCTAAGTTCCCTTCCAGCCTTTATTTCCTCTGTCTAAAATGCCCTTGAACCACTGGTGAGTATTATATAAGTAAATAGATCATTTATAATATTAATATTAAGCATTTAAAAAACAAGCCATACCTAAATTAGAAGAAATTTAGGTAAATAATTGGCATCTCTATGGAGGAAGGAAGACTTTCAAAGCTGAAAAATGATGGAAGAGAAAGAATATCAATATATTTGTCTATGTAAAAAATATTATTTGAAAATACCTTGTGGACTTTTATTTCTGACAATATAGATGAGATATTGTCAAAAAAAAAACAAAAATACTCAAAACCAAACAGAACTTCCCAACATACCTAGACAGATATTCTAAATAAAATACCACAAACATCTTTTTAAAAGTATAGTTAAGCTCTTAAAAAAAGTAAGAGATATCCCCAAGGACCAAAAATAAAGAGCTAAAAACCAGCATGCTAACCTGGTTTGAAGCTATGGTTTCCTTGAGGTTATTTGCAGGTGTCAATAACCTAGAGGTGTGGTTTTTAGTGGCTGTTTGGAAAAAAGATCTGGGGCCTAAGCAAAGCAGGGACACAAGAACTGGGATTCCTGCATAGCTCTGAAGGGTTATACCTTCAAGGAAAAGGCAGACTAGAAGAGATTCGCCTGAGGGAAATGCATCTGTGTCAGTTAGGCAATAAATGGAAAAGAAGTTTTTCCAGCAAATATGTCATCTTGGGCCTGACCTCTACATATCTGAGATTCAAATATAGATTACCTGCATCTTCTAGGAAATTCCAAGCCAAAAAATTAAAGCAGATGTGCTATTGGCACAGCAGGATGCCTAGTTCAAACAATCTAGCAGAAATAAAAGCAGATACTATCTGAAGAACCACATCCTCTGTCCAAGGCTCACAGAATTCCTAACAATAAAGCCTGCTATAGTCCAGAATCATGAAATAAGGAAAAAAGCTGTGAGATTTGTCAGAAATTTAACACACACACACACACACACACACACACACACACACACAGCAGAAATAGACTCTGAAGAACTTCAGATAATGTTATATTAAATATAATGAAAATGAAAGAAAGGCAATACCAGAAAAGATAATATCTGAGAAACTTCCAGAATGAGTGGAAAACAAATTCTTAGATTCAGAGCGCATAACAAATCCAAGTAAGGAGAGAAAAATAATCTCTGTGGAGACACACTGTAAAGGAACTGAATAACAACAATAAAAAAGGCTTAAAAGTAGCTAGTAAAAGGAAGGAAAATAAAGTTATCTAAAAATGGGACTTCTAAGCAGACTGTGGAAAGTAAAACCCTAAAAATGCTAAGAGGAAACAATTGTCATCCCACAATGTTTTATCCCCTTGAACTGTCCTTCCAGAATTATTACAAATAAACCTATTTTGGACAAATAAAAACTGAGCTTACCACTAAGGAACTCTCTGAAGAAATGTTAGGATGTTCTTCAAGAAGCAAAGAATGAATATGCAAGGAGGGGTTGCAACTCAAAAACAGTGAGCAAAAAAAACTAGTAAAGTATGCATAAACCTAAAAAGAACTAAGTCAACTAAATCTAGGAGATCAAAATAATGCTTCATTTGAAAGGTAAAAAAGCAAAATGGAACTAAAGTACTGCAAACTATAACTTGTACTTTGGGAGGGAGTATCTAGAGTTAGAGAGTTCAAGTGTCCTTTAATTCAAGAGGAGGACAGAGTTATTAATATTTGATTCTAATGTAGATATGCATGGTGAAAAATTAAGCTAATCATTATAGAAATAGAAAGTATAAATGTATGATAACAAGTTTTAAAACTCAATAAATCACACACAGCCAGGAAAGGTCAGAGAATAAAAAAGGATAAAGCAGAAAAAATAGAAAATATAAAACAGGTTGGTATTAAATATCAAATAATCACTACAAATATAATTGGACTAAATTTACCAGTTAATAGACAGAGAGTCTTAAAATAGTTTTTAAATCAACACATTAGCTCTTTATTTACAAATAACATGCCTAAAATATACCATAAGAAAGTTGGAAGAAAAAAAGAATAGAATAAAATGAAGAATAAAATTTGGCCAGTAAATGCCAGGCCAAATAAAACTACAGAAGCTATTTTAATTATCAGACAAAATAGACTTTGAGGCAAAAATCATTGTTACAGAGTAAAGTGCTTTTAAAAAGGATAAAATGTTACACTTATTAAGAGATATAAAAATTCTAAAATAAACTGGTAGATATATAAGCCATGAGAAATTAACATATGCCATTTACAATAGCATAAAAAAGAACAAAATACTTAGGAATAAATTAAGGAAATGAAAGACTTGCATATTGAAAACTATAAAACACTGATGAAAGAAATACAAATAAATCAAGACCTTCCTAGACTGGAAGACTTAATATTGTTAAAAAGTCCATACTAAAGTGATTCACAAATTCAATGCAATCTCTATAAAATCTCAATGGAATTTTTTTTTTACAGAAATAGAAAAAAAGACTAAAATTAATATGGAACCACACACACACACACACACACACACACACACCCCAAAGAGCCAAAACAATCTGGAGAAAGAAAAACAAAATGAGGCTTCACATGACCTAATTTCAAAATATATTACAAAGCTATGGAAATTAAAACAGTATGGTACTGGCATAAAGACAGGCATATACACCAATGGAAAAGAGCTCAGAAATAAACCCATGAACACATGGTCACCTAATCTTCAACAAGGGTGCAAAGAATACATAATGGGGAAAGGCTAGTCTCTTCAACAATTGGTGGTGTGGAAAAAACTGGACAGCCACATGCAAAAGAATGAAATCTGACCCTTACCTTACACTATACACAAAAATAAATTCAAAACAGATTAAAAATTTTAATGTAAAACCTGAAACTATAAAGCCCCTAGAAGAAAATATAAAGGATAAGCATCATGACACTGCTTTTAGCAATAATTTCTTGAATATGACACCAAAAGCACAGGGAACAAAAGCAGAAAGAGATAAATGGGATTATGTCAAACTAAAAAGCTTCTGCACAACAAAGGAACAATGAGAGTGGAAAGGCAACCTACTGAATGGGAGAAAACACTCAAAAATCATGTATCTGATAAAGGGTTAATAATATTAAAAACACATAAGGAACACAATTTATTTATTTTTTAATCTTTATTTTTGAGAGAGAGAGAGAGATACATAGCATGCAGGGGAGGGGCAGAGAGAGTGGGAGACACAGAATCTGAAGCAGGCTCCAGGCTCCCAGCTGTCAACACGGAGACCAACACAGGGCTCGAACTCATGAACTGCAAGATTATGACCTGGGCTGAAGTCAGGATGCTTAACCAACTGAACCACCCAGGTGCCTCTAAAGAACTCAATTTAAAAATTAGGACTTGAATAGACCTTTCTCCAAAGAAGACATACAAATGGCCAAGAAATACATGAAAAGATGTTCAACATCACTAATCATCAGAAAAACGCAAATTAAAATCAGTGTGCTATCACTTCACACCTATTAGTATGGCTGTTATCCAAAACCAAAAGATAAGTGTTGGTAAGGATATGGAGAAATTGGAACCCTTGTGCACAGATGGCAGAATTATAAAATAGTGTGGTCACTATGGAAAACAGTATGGAAGTTCCCTAAAAAATTAAAAATAGAACAAAATGATCCAGAAATTCTACTTCTGAGTATACTCCCAAAAGAACTAAAATCAAGATCTCAAAGAGATTTGCACTCCCATGTTCATTTCAGCACTATTCACAATGGCCAAGATGTGGAAAACAACCTAAATGTACATTGAAGGATGAATGGGTAAAGAAAATATGATATATACATACAATGAAATATTATTCAGTCAAAAAAATTAGAACATCCAGGGATGTCTGACTCTTATCTTAGTTCAGCTTATGATCTCACAGTTCCGGAGATCAAGCCACACATCTGGCTCTGCTCTGACAGCAAAGAGCCTTCTTGGGATATTCTCTCTCTCTCTCTCTCTCTCTCTCTCCTCTCTCCTCTCTCTCTCTCTCTCTGCCTCTCCTCCGCTCACACTCTTTCTCTCTTTCTCAAAATAAATAAACATTTTTTAAAAATTAAGAAGTCCTGCCATGTGCTACAACATGGATCAACCCTGAGGATAATATACTAAATGAAATAAGCCAGTCACATACAGACAGGTATTGCATGATACCACTTATATAAGATATACAAACTAGTCAAACACGTAGAAGCAGAGAGTAGAATGGTGGTTGCCAAAGGCTAGGGGAAAGGGGAAATGGAGAGTTGCTGTTCAATGGGTATAAAGTTTCAGTTATACATCATGATTAAGTTCTAGAGGTCTGTTGTACAAAAGTGTGCCTATAGTTAAAAATATTGTATTACACACTCGATATGTGTTAATAGGATACATCTCATATTAAGTGTTCTTAACCACAGTTAAAAAAATTTTTTTTAAGAAGAAAAAAGAAAAAGATAAAAGAAATTCCACAGGAGATAAGTTTCAGCTGGGAGCTCTGGAATCATGAGCATTCAGTCCCCAGGACTGTACCATCCTTTTTGATCAAAGGAATCCACAACAGTGGACATGCATTGTGGGGCATCTCATTATCAGTACCTTTGGCCTCCAGATCTGAAATGGTGAATGACTTTACTATTGTGAAAAGAACAGTATGTGGATTTTCTTAGGGCATAAAGAAGAAAACTAATAATAATAAAAAAAATAATAAAGGAGGTATTAACAAATCCACCATCACACGGAGAATTCTAACACACCTCCTTCAGTAACTGAAAGATGAAGCAGACAAAAAATTAGGATAAGTCCATACATAAATAAATGAACGGAAAGTATTATGAGGAATAAGATACTCGCACAAAGTATTTCTCTCCGAAGTACTTATTAATCACAATAAGTAAAAACAGTAAGTTTACTTAGAGAAACCTGGAAGACACCACTGAAGTCAAGTGATCAAAGTGTACATCACCAATAATGGTACATATCAAAATTGTGTGCTACCTAATAGAATTCAGTGAGAAAAACATATCACTATTGTGATACTCTTACTGAGAGGCAAAACCCAACTCTAATCATGAAGAAAAAGCAGACCAATTCAAAACTGACATTCTATATAATAACTGGACTGAAAATTTCAAATTTGTAAAGACCATGAAAGTCAAGGAAAGACCAAAGAATTGTTCTACACAGAAGGAAAGAAGACATGACAACTAAATGCAAAGACAAAGACAAGTGATCCGGAACTGGATCTCTTTGTTCTAAAGGGTATTGTTGGGACAACGGCTGAAACTTAAATGGGGTCTGAGGATTAGACAGTAGTAATGTATCAGTGTACATTTCCTGATTTTGATGATTATAGTATCGTTATACAGGAGAGTGTCCTTCATTTGTTGTATTCAGGGGTGATGGTGCATCATGTTGCCAACTCATTGTCATCTTCATCAGAAAAATTCTTTTGTACTTTCTTGCAACTTTTCTATAAGTATGAGGCTGTTTAAAAATATACAAAGACAAGATGTACTAAGCACCCATGGAACTGATGAATGCAATCTTAACTATATATTTCTATGGAAGAGAAAAATATGGGATATTCCTAACTCATTTTATGGATCTTGAGATCAAATCAAGGACAGTATGAGACTTAAAAATTAAGTGTCACTGATAAACATAGAAATGAAGCTTCTAAACAAAATATTAGCAAACTGAATCTGGTAATTCACAGTAAAAATAATTATTCCAGGAATCCAAGGATGGTTTAACATTAGAAAATACATTAAGAGCAAAAAACATAACTAATTCAACAGATGTAGACAAAGCCTTTAATACAATATAACAACTATCATGGTAAAAAAAAACTTAGAAAATAAGAAATAAAAGTAAATTTCCTTAACTTGATAAAGAGTATTTACCAAAACCCAACAGTAAATATTGGAAAACCATAAGAAGCACTCCCTTAAAATCAAGAACCCAACCACAATCTGCTTTCACTGCTTCTAGTTTATGATGTTCTATCAGTGCCACTAAGACAAAACAAATAAGAGGAAGATCAGAATAGAAGAAACAAACTGCCATTATTAACAAATGACATTACTACCCACACGGAAAATCTAATGAGTTTGTAATTAAATTATTAGAATTAAGAAGAGAGGTAGATAAGGTTGGATATAATATCAATATACAAAATGATTTTTTATACAGCAGCAAGAAATAAAAAGTAAATTTTTTAAAAGATGTTACTAAACAAGCACAAAAAATTTTAACAATAACAAGTGTAAGAAGAGCAAGGTAAAATTATCAGTTTATTGAACTACCAAGACTTACTAGACTGAAAGCAAGGTATTATGCTACCAGTGCAGAAGCAGTCAAACAGACAAATGAAACAAATTTAAATGGCTATAAACAGGGGTGTCTGGGTGGCTCAGTTGGTTAAGTGTCTGACTCTTGATTTCAGCTCAGGTCATGATCTCACAGTCTGTGAGATCAAGCCCTGTGCTGGACTCTGCGCTGACAGTACAGAGCCTGCTTGGGATTCTCTCTCTCTCTTTCTCTTTCTCTATGCCACTCCTCCCCAAAATAAATAAATAAACATTAAAAAAAAAAAAACCAGCTAGAAACACTTTGGCATATAAGTGGACATTTGATATAAAAAAGATGGGGAGGGGCGCCTGGGTGGCGCAGTCGATTAAGCGTCCGACTTCAGCCAGGTCACGATCTCGCGGTCCGGGAGTTCGAGCCCCGCGTCAGGCTCTGGGCTGATGGCTCGGAGCCTGGAGCCTGTTTCCGATTCTGTGTCTCCCTCTCTCTCTGCCCCTCCCCCGTTCATGCTGTGTCTCTCTCTGTCCCAAAAATAAATAAACGTTGAAAAAAAAAAATTTAAAAAAAAATAAATAAAAATAAAAAATAAAAAAGATGGGGAAAAAAGATGGGGGAAAAAGATGGAATTGCTGATTCATGGTATAACAACAGAGTATGGAATAAACAGTGTCGACATTACCTATCCATATGCAAAAACAAACTAGATGCATACTTTATACCACATGCAAAAATGAATTAGAGGTAGTCTAGCAATCTAAACGTTAAAAAGCAAAATTTCAACCTTTAAAAGCAAAATACATTTTTTTTACTTCAAAATGGGAAAGACATAGAAAGCACATATCATAAAGGAAAGATGATAAATTTAGCTACATTAAAATGTAAAACTTGTTCACCAAGTTATCAAAAAGAGTGAAAAGACATTCCATTGCCTGGGTAAAAATATTTGCAAAGCACAAAACCAGCAAAGCATTTATATCCAGAATATATAAAGAACCTCTACAGTTGATGAGGAAAACACTAACAGCCCAACATAAAGGCAAAAGATATGAACAGGCACTTCTTAGGAAAACAAATCCAAGCAGCCAGTAAACATCAAAAAGATGTTTCATGTCAGCTGTAATCAAGAAAATGAGGGATGCCTGGGTGGCTCAGTGGGTTGTCCGACTTTGGCTCAGGTCATGTTCTCACAGTTCATCGGTTCAAGCCCTGCATAGGGCTCTGTGCTGACAGCTCAGAGCCTGGAGCCTCCTTGAGATTCTGTGTGTCTCTCTCTCTCTGTCCTTCTCTCTCTCTCAAAAATAAATTAAATAAATAAATAAACAAATAAATAAATAAATAAAATGAAACACATTCCATAATTTTTTAATCTAATCTTAATATTTTAATAATTTACAAAGATAGAATAAAATAATAAAAGATAAGAATGATGACAGAATTTGTTATTTTATTTCCACTAATGTATTTATGATCTTACCTAGGTTATATGAAAAGTTATCTGCAAAATGAGCACTAGTTTTAAACACTATCCAAAGAGACTTTCTCCATAGAGAAAAATACATCTATTTTTTCCCCATAGAGAATTCTGTCCTAAGATGAGGAAATAGATCTAGAGACTCAAATTAATAATAAGCCCAACATTCCAACTGTACCACTAGATTCACACTTTTTTAGTCTAAACTTGAATATTATACTAATTACACTAATATTTTCAGCAATGCCAAATGACATGATCATGACAAAGTCTTTTTAAGGTAACAGTTGCAAAACTTCTAAAATTATCTCCCTTCATTCTTTTCTATGGTCCCTTCTTTGTGTCCTATTTACAATACAGCTTCTGCTGCACTTGTATTAAAAAAAAATCATACAAGTGATAAACTAAAGTACAATTTAATTTTGTTTCACTTATTTTATTTACTTTACCTACCACACTCAGAAAGACTTGAAGGGTTGAAATTAGATTAAAAGTACAAGTAAAATAACAGTACCTCACAATGCTGGCGAGAGGCTTGAATTTCACATTCATATTTGTTCTTTACAGATTCTAAGCAGAGCTCTCTATAGATTCCTGCAACCAAACACAATTACTCTGATTACGTTAGCATTAATGAGTTTCGTTAACACTTCCCTACAGGAATTCTGTCCAACTGTATTTTATAAGATGAGTCAGGAAGAAACTGACAAGTAATTCTAACTTAATCTTTAAAAATTGAAAATAAAAAGGCTCAGTTAAAATCCATATCAAAGCAGCCTAGAGAATTAAGAATTTAAGAGCGAGGAAGAAACTACACTGCAAATTTTAGTTCTTACTCCATTCTTCTAAAGAATACTCCTAAAATGTTTGATAGAGAATGAGCAAAATGAAAATAAAACTCCTTTCCTATGAAAAGTAATCTCTCAGGACTCATAATGGAAATAGTCAATAAACTCTGGTTTCATTAATCACATATTCTCCAAGTAACAAGTGGATACCATGACCAACAAAACCACTATTTTTTTTAACTATTATTTTCAGAGTCCAAACCTTCCAAAAGGATTTAATGTATAAACTGATACAACAAAATGTATAAACTGATAATGATGTTTGAGTGCTCCTGATTTTTCTAGAGAATGGATGCTCAAGAGAGCACTGGATGCTCAAGCTACCAATGCAATAGTATGAAACAATAGTGTAAAATAGTATAAAACGTGGCGTGCAAATACACCATCACAAAAATGGCAAACAAAGGCTCTAGATGTATACACCAAACTCAGTCCCATAGTTGACCCTAGAAATGTGATTCTTTCTTATACAGTAAAGGCATGGGACAGGTATCTGGAACTATGCCATTAGCAACACATTCGCACACACAATATTCTTTGTACAAGAGGCCACATAGTAGAAAAGTGAATAACTGATTCAAGTAATTCTTCCTAAACATCCAGTAAGTCTCACTTAGTTGTTTGTTTGTTTTTTTTACTATCTTCTTTTAACCTCTTTTTTTTTTTCACTTTTATTTTGCAATGAATATAGACTGACAAAAAGTTGCCAACTTAATATAGTACAGGTAGTTCCCTTGGACCTTTCACTCAGTTTTCCCCATGATAATATCTTACATAATTAGAGTACAATATCAAAGCCAAGACATTGACATTCATACAATCCATACACTATTCAGATTTCACCAGTTTTGTATGCACTTATTTACTTGAGTATGTATGGGTATAGCTTTATGCATCACTTAGTTCTTTTACAATGTCAAAGAAAATTAAGGACTTGTTTACTTTTCAGAGTGTGGTAAGCCAACTTGTAAAAATAGCAAGTTAAGTATCATATCATCTACATATTCAATATTAAGCATTCAAGAATAAAATTTGGTTTAAGGTAGAAATAATACAAAAAGAACCTATTATGAACAATGCTTTAGGTATTACATAATAGGTACAGGAGGATCAATTAGTGTCCCCCAAAAAGAAAAAAAAATCAGCACCTCCATTAGTTAAAATTCAGTTTTAGTCCAACTATGAAAAAACATAAGTGATCTTCAAACAGATATATCCTTTGTCATGTGTGCTAGGACACAATTCTGAGGCTGGATTCCAATAATAACAAAAGACTGAAACTTAACCATACAAGTATAGTATATTTTCATTTATTCGTAGCCACAAATGAGTGACCAAACTTATCAAAATAATAAATTATCATTAAATTACAGAGTTGAAGACTAATTCCCTATTCCATAACATCCTGATCAAACATTTTGTCGATGTTTTTATAAATAAAAAAATCCTTGTCACTCCTATAGATGAAAAGTACTAAGCGTAGTAAGTTGAATCTTAATTTAGGTAACAGGAAAATTCAACTGAAATACTAACAGTTGCTCTTAATAAAAGTATCATGTCTCTAATTGTTTCACATGCGGAAGTATCGTCTCAACAACACTGCTAGCAATCTGATATCCCACAGCAGCAGAGGAAAGCAAGAGGCATTTAATAAATGATTGTGGGCTGATTGAGTGAAATGCTCTGTTCACTGTAAATATATTCGTGATTTCACTAACAAGAAACACTCACTTGACAAACACCTTTTAAATCTAGTGAAGAGTTCATATTCTACTAAATGGAAAAGATGTTTCACTTTCCTACCTGCTACCTTTGTACGAATTTGCATATTTTCTTGTAAAGTTGCCAGTGGTTCCAAATATTCTGGTGCTTTTCCAGCTATGACTTCTTGTAGTTTTGCATCCACCTGACTTAATCGTTCTTTATAAAGTCTTAACAAAGCAAAAATTAAAATATTAATTTTAAAAGCCCAACAAAGGCTAACATACCATTTTTAAGCATTATCTCTTCCTAATATCATTCATATTCTAATAACCTACCAAGTGTATTTTTTTCTTGATCTTAAGTGAAAAACTCAGTTACATTACTTGACTTTATGCACATAATCACAAAGCAGATTTTATATTTAGATATATCATTCTTTAATAATTAACTCAGTACAAAAAATACAACTAAGCTACTACTTTTTTGCACTCTACATGTTTGGTTTTGTTTTAACTGCAGAACAATAAATCAATTCTAGGAGAAAAGGTTATTTAAAACACTTTTAAAAGAAACAAAAGAAATCGGGGCGCCTGGGTGGCTCAGTTGGTTAGGCATCTGACTTTGGCTCAGGTCATGATCTCCCAGGTTCCTGAGTTTGAACCCCGCGTTGGGCTCTGTGCTGACAGCTCAGAGCCTGGAGCCTGCTTCAGATTCTGTCTCTCTCTCTCTCTCTCTCTCTCTCTCTCTCTCTCTCTCTCAAAAATAAACATCTAAAAAATTTTTTAAAAAACAAAGAAATCATTTTGAACACTTTAGATATAAACATTACTAGTTGTCAAAATAAAAAATTCCCTGGCTTCTCTCCACCTTTCCTGAAAAACAGTATTATAATATTCAGCCTACTTGGTTTTTAAAGAACAAAGAGGAAGTAGAGTGATGAAGGTAAAAACCAATGGCTACAGAGCTTGTGTTCTGGCATACCCAGTTTGTCTGGACTGCAAATGAAGAAGGTGTAACAAAATGGTTGCTCAGTGGATGCAGAAATGAAATATGGGGCTGGGAACCCCTGTTGCTCTATTTGTGAGTTTATATACAAATACTCTAATTTGCCAGCTGTCACACCTTTAACTTCACCTTGATTATCAATGACAGACAACTCAAAGTTTACTTCTGGCAATAATCCTACAGGATAGAACTCTTTTTAAGGATGGATGTCTACATTGTCATTCTTTACAAAAGGCACTTGTAATCCTGGCTTTGTGCATTTCATAGATATCCTAAAAATTTCAAAGCAGGTTAACAATTTAAGATCATTTGTAAATTCTTTTTTTTGACATTCATTACTTTATCAAGGGTGAAGAATATGTCACAAGGATGGCATGTAGTAAGTTCTAAAAGAAACCACTGATTATGCTTGTAGGTGTTAGTATAACTAGCAGTTGGCTTTTGAAAACATTACAATACCTGGCTTTCATATAAAAATTATCTTTCCTCGTGTAAATATGAAGTGGGGGCACCTGGGTCCTTCAGTTGGTTAAGCATCCAACTCTTGATTTCAGCTCAGGTCATAATCTCACAGTTCATTAGACTGAGCCCCACACTGAGTGCAGAGCCTGCTTGGGATTCTCTCTCTCTCCCTCTCCTTATGCCCCTCCCCAACTTGCTGTCATGCACGCTTGCACACACTTGCACATACTCTCTCAAAAATCAATAAACTTAAAAGATAAAGAAAATATAAACCAATACAATTAAGACAATCAAGGAGGGGGCTGGGAGGATGGGTTAAATAGGCAATAGGGATCAAGGAATGCACCTGTGATGAGCACCAGGCGATATATGGAATTATTGAATCACTATATTGTAGACCTGAAACTAATATAACACTGTATAGTAACTAGAATTAAAATAGAAGCTTAAAAAAAAGACAAGAAAATCAATATTGAATGTCTATAATTGATCATTATAATTAGCATAAAGATTTATATGATTTTGAAGTATTCGAGCAACTTTGAGTATTAATACAATAAATATTTTTCTAAACAAAAATGGAAAAATTATCTGAGTTAACTACCAAAATAATACATTATCATCTCTGGGTTAAATTTTTCTAAAACTCAAGATACAATGATAAACGAATGTGTAAAGTCAAAAAACTATAACGTGATAGTTATAGTTTTTGAAATCATAAATACAACTTCAGGCAAAATGCTAAAAATTCAATACAAATGATGAATGTACTGGAAAAACATCAGCCTTAAGATATCAATAAGGTATCCTGAATAGGTGAACAGTGTCTTGAATGAAGAGGCTATGTGAATTCCTGCACCCAGGGAAAACAATATTCAATTAACTACCCTTTTAAAAGAATAGATTCCTCAAAATCAGTATCATTTCAACAACCTTAAAATTCAAGTATAAACTCACCAAAGCCAAGAATCAGGAGTCCCTTAGCAGCAACCACAATACTATTCAGAGTAGATGCCCAATTAATGTTTACTGGATACTGAACATTGAAATACATGAAAATTTGGGCAGTGTAAGTTCCTCTATCTTTTTTAATGAAGTGGAAGAAACTTCCACCAATATCCAAACTGCCAAATGGTGGATTTTCTGCCTTATGAAAGAAGTGCTATTATGCCCTCTGGTGCTAGAACAGGAGAAGCAGGAGAATTTGTTGATGTTGTTGTTATCACTGTATCATTCTATCTCCCACCTCTTCTACAGAGGATTTGAAGTCTCACAGTACAACAGAATAAAAATAGCAACAATGCAATTGGGGCAGATAAAAAAAAAAGATAATTATAAACCTGATGCAAGGATTATTTCTTTCTAAAACACATTTCTGAATACCAATTTCTTCTTCTTTTTTTTAATGTTTATTTTTGAGAGAGAGAGACAGAGCACGAGAAGGGTAGGGGCAGAGAGAGAGGGAGACACAGAATCTAAAGCAGGCCCCAGGCTCCCAGCTGTCAGCAGAGAGCCTGATGCAGGGCTCGAACCCACAAACCGTTTAAGATCATGACCTGAGCCAAAGTTGGACACTTAACCAACTGAGCCACCCAGGCACCCCTGGATACCAATCTCTTGAGAAAGAATCCTATTAATAGTGGTAACGGGTCTACTGTTAATATGTTTCTGAGATGAATGAGGCTGGTGGGAGAAATGGCTGGTAATGAGCCATGAAAATGCAAAATTCAAGGCAACTGCCAGCCCCAAGATGAGCAAGAGTAGGCTTAAAGACTGACTAGGTGCAAAGTTCTCCTTTGTAATATATTATATTAGAGATTTACAGTACTTTTCATTTCTTGGATAACCATAAAATACACTTTAAAAGCTCAATAGGTGTATCTTAATTGTGTGAGAATTATTCATTCATGGATTACCAGTGCTAAAATATAAAAATACAAATTTGCTTCCTCTTTTCCAGAATGATTCTGGATGAACTCTCCATGTTGCCCAAATAATGGATCCCTTGGGGATCCAAACTAATTCAAATTTACAATCAATAATGTAAATCTTTAGAATAAAAAAAAGATACCATGTTTTTTAAAGCCAAAGTTTTAAATTTTGAATTATTTATATCAATATGTTGCACTAGCTTGGAACATTTATATGTTCACCTCTCATACCAATGAAAGTTAAGACCAGAAATGTCATAAACAGCAGGATTCATTTGATAAACAAATCTGTCCCCTTTTAGTCTGGCAATTCCAGATATTAACCATGTTTTCATCTGTTCTCTGGGCCTCTCTAGGGAAGAGGTAAGAGAAAAGAATAAACAGCAAAATTATGAAGAATTAATGAACTGAAGAGCCAGCTTCCAAATAAATTAGGTGTCTATAGTCTCAGAAGTTTCTTTCATTTACAATTCCTAACACGTAGCTATACCCCATGACCTTGCCAGCAAGTTCTGAAGTAAAAGCTCACATTTAAGATTTTTTTTTAATCTGTATCTGCATCTATTCTGTTCTCTCAGATCACTGGGGCCCATTCTTGTGTAACCAACTTCTCATAAGAGTTCTGTCATTATAAAGAGGGGGAGAAAACAGTATCTAATAAGCACCACTATGTGCCAGCCAAGACTAAGAATTTCACCTACTGCTCATACAATCCTAACAGTTCACAATAAAATAGCTACTATTACACCTTTTTAATCTGTGAAAAAAGCCTGGATTCAGAGCCTGTGCTCTTTCTACTCCCCTATATTTCCTCCAAAGTAATGCCTTAGTGGAAGGAACGTCACTAGGAAGTCACTAGTCACTAGTGCTAGGAAGCAGAAGGCCTGGCTTACTTTATCACTTGCTGATGAACTATGGGCAAATCACTTCACTCCTCTGAGCATCAATTTTCTCACAGGTAAGGATGGATATGTGCCAACCTTATACAGTTGCTTCCAGAGGCAAACTAATGTGAAAACATGTATGTATTACCCAATGTTGATTAAAACAAAAATCACATGCCATTTTGGAGAAATATTCTGTTATTCTAAAATTTTTAAACAGCTACCTTTATTCAATCATTTAACAAAGAAATGAAAGAAGCAAATTAGAACCAAGGGTCCAACCACCCAGGGAAAACATTTTAATTACCAACATCCACATAGAAATCTTATTATACACCCCCAAACCTGTCTCAAAACCCTTAGTTTAGTTAATGAGGTCTTCAGAAGGCAAATAGTTGAAGCCTCTTTTAGAATAGTCTCATAAAATACAAAAAGGAAAATAGTTCAGTGAATAGAATTTCTCTTGTGCCAGTATACATGTGACATGGTTGAGATTCAGTGACAATGACCTTCTGACATCACTACTTACTGATCCTTGAGATCGGTAAACTGTTTTTCTAGATTGGACATTTCATCTAAGCATTCCATTCTTCTTCTTTCACAGTCTTCATCATCCATTTCTATTAATAAAAAGACAAATAGCAAAGAAAAAAATTAATTTTATGTTCCAAATTATCTGAATGTTAATTCAAACGGCTAAAGAAAAAAAAAAGAAAGAAAAAAAATGTAATACAAAGTTAGATATGCAAGGCCTATATTAAGCCTTAAGAGAAAATTAATGTTTATCCAAAATAATTTCTACTAAAGGTTTTAACTTAAAATATAATTGAGAGTTAAAGCTATAGCAATCTCTAGACCTTTTTGTTTTTATTCATTTTTAAATCACTTTAAACGGCTGACAACAAGCTTTACTATTAAGTAATGAATCCATTTTTGGTTTATGTTCCTTCAACTCAACAGAACTTACACCAAAACGATTATGTCCATTAAAGGCTAATATTGCTCAAAAACACTTTTAGAATTCTTCTTTCAGAACTGCTTACATGACAGATTTGCCAGTTACAAAAGAAGAAAACTAACCTCATTCTGTTTACCACCAGATTTGTTGGTCTCTTACTCATATTCCCATTGTTCCCTCTCCCCAAATTACTGTAAGTGAGAAAGAGGAAAATGAAAAGAAAAAATAAGCAAACTTTTGAAGGAAAGCAACTGTTAAATTACCAGCTCTCTCCTATATTCCTTTATCTTCTATTTTTACATCACATATATTTCAACATAAGTGAAATAAGCGAAGTGTAAAATGATCTGCATCTCGATCTTCATTAAATAAAGGTCAAGCTATGGTAAAGAGTTAAATACACCAAGGAACCATAGGGTTCATTTTTTTTCACTTTCCTAAAACAGATTAAAATTATTTCTGATTCTTAATAGCTTACTCCTGGGCTATTTAAAACTTGGTCACGCAAGATGACTCTCACTTCCCAGTATCTCTGGATAGTAGAGGTGTTTTTCTGTAGCTTTAGGACCTGCTCAGTACCAATGTTTGAGAAGAACAAAACTGTGGAAGTTTAACATGAAAGCCATTCAGCAGAAAAGAAATGCTTTCACAAGAAGCAAAACTGAATAATTTATTTAAATAGTCTCTTTGCGCTTAAAAAAATCTGACATATAGTTCAAATTATTACATTCTTCACAAATTAAGTTGTCCATTATTTTCTGGGAAGGAATAAAAAATCAGTGAAAAATCACTGAGAATTTTAACAAATAGATGTCACTTTGTGAGATCTTCAGCTCTCATCAAAAAAACAACACTTGGAGATAAAATGTTTTACAAATCTAAAAAATGTGTTTACACACAGCCTAGGTGTTCTTTCTCTGTATTGCTCACTTTTGAAATCTCACCTACTTTCACAGCTACACGGATGACTTCCAAATCATGCTTCCTAGCCCAAGCAGGTCCAAATGCTACATTTCCATCTGTCAGTTGACACTCTGACTTAAATATACCACAAGCACCTCAAAAGCAACATGTCTGAAATACTCCATCTTCCACCTTCATCTCAAATCTTTCACTTTTCTATTTCTATTCATGCTACCACCATCTCCTCATATCTGGGGTTTTCCTCTTACCTTCACTCCTAAACTCGCATTCACCCATCGTGCATTGTGGGTTTTGTTTTTTTTTTTTCATTTTTGAAATCTTTTACATCTATACTTCTTTCTCATTCTCTAGCTCAAATCCTCTCAACAAAATCGGTTTCTCACTCTTTTGAATAAGCCTTAAACTCTAGCAGCCTTTGCATTTTTTTCTTACATTCCTCCCAAGCCAACATATCATCCCAATCCAAATTCTACCCATTCGTCAAGATAATTGAGGTAATCCCACCTTCTTCAACTAGCCTTTCCTGGCCACCCTATTCAGAAAAGATTTCCTCTGGTCTCTGAAATCCTATAGCATTGTTTACAGTTAAGTATTTATTTGGCAGTTTAATCAAGTTCTGGTTTATGACAACTGTTTAATTGAGAGCAGATCATAACTATTTATTTACACCTCACAGAGTAGTGTCCAGTGCATCTCAAGGAAGTCACTCATAAAGGCCTATTTTGGAATGGCTAGTTTATTGACTGAAATTACGTACTTCCATGGAGATTTGCTTTTAAAAAGAAACCTGAAAAGAGGGTGTCCGGGCATTAACAGATTGTCATCAGTCCTTGCTTTACATAACCAATAATCAGGCCAAGACGAGAAAGTTTAAGTTTAATTCTCATCATATGGAAAGAAGAAAATCCAGGCTGGCATATATTCCATTTCTCTTTTTAATAACCATCCTGAAAGTGTGCAAAATCCATCTGTGGTGGTAATCTGCCCCCCCCGTCCCCCAAAAACCCTACAAAAAAACTGAAACAGCCCCAAATTGGAAAAGATTACAAGAAAGAAAAGATTTGGAAAATTTCAGAGTTGCCCAATATCTGCCAGTTTATAAGTATATGAAGATCCAAAATCACCCCTGACGGGCTCTCAGTCTTGCAAAGTTCAGACAGATGCTGTAAATGGGACAGCTCCAAGTCGGCCCCCGCAAGAACGCTGATGTCAAGTGCTGACTGACAGGCTGACTTGGAAGCTGAGATTAACAAATTCTAAACCAGCCAAGAGCCGGCACAATTCTAACCGACCTCGGCCCTGACAACCCATGTTGAGAAGTAAGGGTTGGAAAGATGAAAAATAAGGAATGAAGCCGGTGGTCTGGGGGTAAGAGGCATTTCCAGGGTCTCCCAGACAAGCTGCAAGGCATTCCCCACTTTGGTCGACAGCCGTGGGCACTGCCCGGAGGTCCCCAAGGCTGGTCCGACGGCGAGCAGGACTGCGCAGCGTCCGGGAGCTGGGCGAGCCCAGGCCCGCGCCGGGTCCCGCCCCGCCAGCAGGGACCTGCCTGGAGCCAGGCAGCGCCCCACGATGAGTCCGGGTGCTGCCGAGGGCCGGGAGCCAGTCTCCGCCCCTTCCCTCTCTCCCCGCCCAGCACTCCCAGCAGGACGCAGCTGCCCGGCGTGCGGAGAGCGGCCTGTCGTGCGCCGGGCGCAAGGACTCAGGGTCCCGGCCCCGGTGGGTTGCACACCTGAGCTATCTCCATCCTCGGAGACCGACGAGCTCTCCGTGTCCTCGTCCTCTGAGCTGCTCCCCTCATTTTCGGCGTAGTCCACCTCCATCTCATCGTGATGGTTCGTCTCCTTCTTATCCCCTCGGGAATGGACTGGCATTTTCCAGCCGCGCCGTCGCTTCCCACTCCCGGCGCCCAGCCCAGCCACCGCCGCTTCAATGAAGGGCGCGCCGAACGCCCCGACCCACCCAGCGGCCGAGCGCGTTCTGAACCCCCTCAGCTCCTCCCCGCCCCCGGCCCGAACCTCACAACCTAACCCGCAAGCTCTGCGCTGGGAGCTCTGCCATTGGTGGAGGCTGTCCTCGAGCCGGGTGGGGTGGAGCTTGCCCTGCTCCGGTATGGTTGGTTGCCCGTAATTACGGCGCGGCCTTGCAATGTGTGTCGGGAGCTGTAGTCCTTACTGCTTAGACCTGCAGGGACTGCCGCCTTCCAAGCTTCAACAACCGCGATCATTTCTTGCCTGTGGACTTCAAGTCCCACAAGGCACGAAACCTGATAGACTCGATCGCAGTATATAAACTAAACAGAAACAGATTGTGTGAATTTGGTCTGTATTTATTCTTTTCCCGCCAAGTGATTGTCTGAGCTCCCTGGCTATCCAAGATGTTACTGTCAGATGTGAAAAGGTGTTTTGCCTGAGGGTTTTCCTCCTCGTCGAGCCTGGAGGAACTGGAGAAAAGTCTCTTATACCTAAGTACCTTTATTACTGCTAATAAGCTATTATATTTAATAACTGCAGACGATAACTTGCATTTTCTATGTTGCACAAAAATCTTTAAATCATTATTGAAACGTTTGCAATCAATCATATAGAAGGAAAGCAAGTTTTATCTTGTCATTTTCATCTAGTATTTTTTGCATTCATTTTTTACTATTTATAGCCTGGAGATGACACCAGGCTTGATTTAACTTAAGTTTCCGATGGAAAACATACATATTTGACTCAGTGAAATGTTATATTTTCTCAATGATAGGTAAAATAGACAAGGAAGCCTCAATAAGTATCATAATCACGATAACTCATACTAATTGACTATTTTTACTCTGTGTTAGGTATCCTGGTAAGCTCTTTACATGAGTCATAATGAGTTCAATTCTCAATTTAATAGTCCTGAAGTAGGCGCTATTATTATCCCCATTTTACAGAGAAGGAAACTAAATTTTCAGACAAATCTAAAAACTGTATTTTAGCCACTCAAACTGTATTTTAGGAGACAGAGCTTCTTGTTGAAGTGGCAATTTGCTATTGAAATGTTTCATAGAATATTGTGGATTGTACAGTATTTGTTTCTAAAACAGGAGGTCCAAAGACATTTGAAAGAGGATGGCAAGGGTATCCAGGCATAATTGCATTAACGTTGGATTTAGAACTTAATGACAAACCATTTCAAGTTCTATCCATTTCTACAGGGTAAAATCCAAACTTTAGGGCTTTTATTGTCTAGTGTCAGCCTACTTCTCTCCTTCTTACTATATTTCCAAAACTGAACTTCTCAGTTGCTAAACAAACTGTTTCCCATTTCATTGTCTTTGCACATCCTATTTTCCCTGCAATCCTCTTCTACTACTTTTCTTTTTCAAGTCTGCTTTCTTGACAACATGCATTACCAGCACAGCACCTCCACCATTCAGTATGCCCTCATGTTCCTTCAGACTGCTGCTGTACTCTGTACTTTGCAACTTTGTACGTGTTTTCCATCACACTGTATTGTGAATTGTTTAGAAGATGCATCTCACCTGTTGGATTGAATTCCTTGAGAGCAGAAACTGCCTTAGTCTAGAATGCAATTTCAAAGGCATGCAGACATCAGGCAGGTAAAGTTTAAAGATGGAAACTGGAAGGGTATGAGTACATGCATATACATTATGTGAGTGGTGTGGACTAAAGGTTGCAGCTATTTTAGCTCCAGCCAATTGTTACTACATTAGAATTCTGACTTAGATGTTGGACCTTCCAATTTTTAAGAGAAATTGGATATTTAGATCTCTATGTGAAAAATCCAGATTTGTTAACATTTGCTCAGATATAGTTTTGTTGGTGGTGGTGGTTTGGTTTGCTTTGGTTTGGTTTACTTAAACTCCAGACCAAACAAAAGCAGCTATGGATAAAATCCCTGGCCTCTGTTGGGGCACCCAGCTGGCTGAGTCCACAGAGCATATGACTCTTGATCTCGGGGTTGTGAATATGAGACCCAAGTTGAGTGTAGATATTACTTTTAAAAAATAGATTTTAAAAATGTCCCTGGCCTCTGTTAATCTCTGTTATATCAGCAGCTAGCAGAGTGGGTGCTGAATAGAAATAATATCTTAGATTTCTGGTCACTCTTTATGTGCATTAATTCATTTAATCCTTATAACAATTCTATGAAGTAGATACAATTGTGCTTTACACAATTTTGCAGATGAGAAAACTGAGGCACAGAGCAGTTAGATTATGTGGCCAAGGTCACACAGCAAATAAGTAGCAGATTTACAGTTTGAACTTAGAGAGTCTGACATCAGAGCCTGTACTTAACCACCAGCATACAGTTCCCCTCTGGCAGGTGCATTCTGTTTCTGCTCTTCAAAGAAAAACGGGAGGCGGGGGTACCTGGGTGGCTCAGTCCATTAAGCGTCTCTTGGTTTCGGCTCCTGTCATGATCCCAGGGTCATGGGATCAAGCCCCACGCCGGGCCCCTAGATGAGCATGAAGCCTGCTTAAGAGTCTCTTTCTCTGCCCCTCTTCCCAACTCACATGCTCTCTCTCACTCTAACATTAAAAAGAAAGAAAGAAAGAAAGAAAGAAAGAAAGAAAGAAAGAAAGAAAGAAAAAGAAAAAAGAAAAACAGAAGTTGGAGAGGTGGCATAGATTCTAACCCTGGTCCTGCTAGTCACCAACCACTTAATTTGGCAAACCACATAATCTCTGGTCAGTTGTAAAGTGAGAAGATTGCATTATATTATCTTTAAGTTCTCTTCCATCACTAAAATTCCTGTCATTACTATATTTGTGTTTAAGGCAGACAGAATAATAGAACATTATACAATTAGTTACATGATGGTGTTTTGCTTAAAAGGAGAGTTTCTCTCGCACCTCCCCAAACAGAACTTAGAAAAGATGTATAGGGAATGTAAGAAGAACCATAAGGAACAAGAATTCATACAGCTGGGCAAGAATATTGTAACTTTAGAAAATAGAAGTTAATGTAAAGAAAACTAGGAAAGCAGAATGAAGTTTCCTTAATCAAGGCAGTTAAAGAGGTTGTAAGGATGTTTTCCATTTATGTAGCGATTTACATTTTCCATAGGTCCTACACAATCATTAGATACACTCTAAGTCTCACTTTTCATTAATCCTTTCATACTTGGCCATTTATTGAGAGTCATCAGCAAAATCCATTATATCTTCACCCTCTCCTCTGAACAGATCCTTAACTTTCTTGTTCTGAAGAAAACATGGCTTTTCCCAGGACCCTGCTACCTTTGCACCCCTGCTCCCAACAGGCCCTGTCATGGAGTAGGTGTGTTCTTTGTCCTCCTGGTTCCTTCCAGATGATGCTTTCTCCCTCCTGCCTAAAAACCCCCAGCTTGTCATCAGGATATGACACAGGATCTCTACTTGTGGCTATCATCTGCATACCCTTCAGGTCACTCCCTCTCATTTTTTGAAGATTTTAGCTCTTGCCTCATTCTCTCCAATGGGATGCCTATCATAATTCTTGGTCATTTTAGTATTCAAGTAGGTGATTTTATACCACTCCATTTCCTATTGTGTTTGCTTTGGTATAAAGTAGACATAAGATAATTTTGGCTTTATCCTTTTAGTTTTCCTCCCATATCCCCCCTTGGGGTACTTTTAAAAATCTTTTTATGGAATATTTTAATATTACATAGTAATTTAAACACATAATAAGATATTCAGCATATTATATGTATAACACAGTATTCATCTCTTAGCTTTCTCAAATCTTACATTTAACCACATTTGCTCTAGACCCCTCCTCAATCCCAATTCTCCCTTTCTCTTTCCAAAATAACCATTATCCTGACTTTGGTGATTTTGATTGTCACCCACATGTACATACTATTTTTGTATATTTATGTATCCATAAATAATATATAGGATTGTTTAACATATTTTAAAGTGCTCACATTTTATTTTTTAATTTTTAAATATTTATCTTGAGAGAGAGACAGTGTACATAAGAGCAGGGGGAGGAGCAGAAAGAGAAAGGGAGAAAGAGAATCCCAAGCAGACTCCTCACTGTGAGCCCAGAACCCAACTCAAAGCTCAGTCTCACAAACTGAACTGTGAGATCATGACCTGAGCTGAAATCAAGAGTCGGATGTTTAACCAACTGAGCCAACCAGGTGTCCCTAAAGTGCTCATAGCTTAAAGAGGTGTCATATACTACACATCATCCTACAACTTCCTTTTCCCTCATCAATTTTTTGAGATTTATCCATGGTGATATGGGTAGCTCTAATCCAGTTATTTTAATCTGCTGTCAGGTATTCCACTGAGTACATATATTCCTTCAAATGAATATTTAAAAATTTATTATTTGCCTATTAATGGACGTGTAACTTGCTTCAAAATTTTTTCTTATTAAAAATAGTTGTCTCAATGAATATTGTATGTATCTTTTGGGCCCTATGTGTGAGGATTTCTGTAGGTCACTGGTCTCCAAAGTGGGGCATATGTACCCAGGGAGTATATCCCGGGGGACAGGAAGAAAATACTAAAACTTCCATGTGTATTATGTTCAATTTCATCTTTGTCTAGAATAAAGTAGATATACAGAAGTAGTTTGAAGTTCATTTTTTACACCGATTCACCCTCATTATGTTCCTTGTGCTTACTTGTTTTTAATCAGCAGATCCTGCCTCTGAAGGGAGACAGACTTAATTCCAATTGTCACCACATGGTGGAGCTGAGACGTCAATGTACAATCCACAAACCTTGTCCCTGCTGAGTGACCCTGGCCAGATGCTGGTGGCTGGAAAAACAAAGGCAGAACACCATAGGCTGCAACTAATAGCTTCAAATCAGGGTAAACATTTGAATCATTCAAACTAAAGGGGCTTTAGGGACCTACACGGACAACTAGATGAGACCAATTTATAATTATACCAATTATATGAGACCATGATTTCAATTGCTTAAGAATGAAACCACCTAAAAGTGCTTTGAAATAGCTTGTTCACTGGCACAGGACCCATCCCTGTATTCTCTATTTGCAGAAATTAATTCTGGGATTAGTTGAAGTATAAATCTGATGACGTTTCTGCTAGCATATTTATGTTATTATTATTCCACTGTCTCATGGCTCAAATTATCATGTTCTTTTCTTTTTTTTTTTTTTTTTTTCAACGTTTATTTATTTTGGGGACAGAGAGAGACAGAGCATGAACGGGCGAGGGGCAGAGAGAGAGGGAGACACAGAATCGGAAACAGGCTCCAGGCTCTGAGCCATCAGCCCAGAGCCCGACGCGGGGCTCGAACTCACGGACCGCGAGATCGTGACCTGGCTGAAGTCGGACGCTTAATCGACTGCGCCACCCAGGCGCCCCTATCATGTTCTTTTCTGTAGTCTAATTTTTCCGTTCTTTTCTGTAATTTTTTTTAAATTTTTTTTAACGTTTTATTTTTATTTTTGAGACAGGGAGAGACAGAGCATGAATAGGGGAGGGTCAGAGAGAGGGAGACACAGAATCTGAAACAGGCTCCAGGCTCTGAGCTGTCAGCACAGAGCCCGACGCGAGGCTCGAACTCACGGACCGCGAGATCATGACCTGAGCCTAAGTCGGCCGCTTAACTGACTGAGCCACCCAGGCGCCTCTGTAATTTTTTTAAGTAGAGAAATTTTCTTTGTCTCTAAGATTTTTCTCAAGGGTAAATATTTTATATGCAGTTTTATTTTTAATCTGTATTGTTCCTCTAAAGATAATTTTTCTGTGTAAAGTGGCTATCTTTTGTTTTGGCCTCCCCACTCCCCATCCCCTTTTTGAGGTAATAGCTTCCTGACTTTCCCTTCAAGAACCCACTCTGCTCCATTCAGCCCATATGGTTCAGGTGACCAATCAGAATATTATATTCTCTAGTTCAGGGATGGACATGTAGACCAACGTAGGTCATGATGGACATTGCCAGAACTTTTATTGGAACTATCATGAAGGAAGTTTGTCCTGTGAAATTAAAAGTTCTATTAAGCCTATATGAGCTTAAGTTTGCTGGGACCATTTCTCCTTCCACATGTGACTGGAACAGGGCAGCAGGGATGGGAACCAACACAGAGGAAAAGTAATGCTGAAATAGAAAGATTCCTGATTGACGTTATTTAAGTGCCTGCATCCACATGTGTTCAATGTTAATCCTTAGACTTTCAGTTACATGAACCAATAAATTCCTCTTTTTACTGAACCTGTTTTGCTTGGTTTTGTTTGCTTCTTGCAGCTGAAAGTGTTCTGACCAAAGTGGCTAAAAACATACATGTTTTTTGAATGGAAGAAATTAATATTTTTAAATATCCCATTGTAATTTCTTATCAAAAGTCCCTTTTCATATTTATATATTAACTATCTAATATATACTACATGCCAGATACTATGCTGGTTTCAAGAGATATTCATTGGTTAACAATACAGAAACAGCCTATGCCTGCATAGAGCTTACAGAAAAGGGGAGGGGTAAATACTAAAAATTAACTATACAAGTTGAGGTATGCTTTGTGTTAGTGATTTGAGAGTATATAACACGGAGACCTGACTGAGAGGAGGAGTGGGTGTTAGGTAAGGCCTCTCTAAAGAAGTAATATTTCAGCTAAGACTTAAGAGGTAGGTAGGAGTTAGCCCAGCTAGAAGGGAAAGGAAGAATCTTATAAGCTGAAAGAATAGTGTATGTAAAGGTCTTGATGTCAGAAAGTGCTTAGAGTATTCATGTTTGAGGAATTAAGAGACTGCTGTGGATAGTCATTAGTGTTCAAGGTTGAAAGGGGCATGGGGTGAGGTTGGTGAAACAGGCAAAGGTCACATATCTGGCAGGGCCGAATAGATTATGGTAAGACAGTTGTTTTGTTTTAATCTTAAACGCAGTGGGTAGGAAGAGATGAGAAGATTAGATGAGCGTTAAGATTACATTAATTTTAAGATCAGATCTTTAAAAGATCACTGGTTGCTTAGTGGAAAACATATTGGATAGGAACAAGGGAAAAGAATAAATCAATCAGATGTTGAGGTAAGATAATAGTGGCTTGGACAGGGCAGAGGCTGTGTGGTGAAAAGAAATGAACAAATCTGAGATAGCTGGGAGGTAAAATCAACAAAACTTAGTAATGGATTGAATTTGGGGCATGAGAGACAGGATATAGGATATAGTCTACTTATCTCCCTTCTCTTAGAATTCATTTCATTTCACTATGCTAATAAATAACGTCAGCAGTCTTTGCTTCAACAGACCTCCTTAAAAGTATATTTCATTTGAGTTCTATATCCGTTGTATATGATTTGCAGCTCTCTCTGTCCTTAACCAATTATAATATTTCTTCTAGTGTTTCTTGACTTCTGCATGAATGTTGCGTTTTCTCTAAAAATTAAATCTTAATCTATGAAATTACAAACAGAAAGAAATGACAAAATACGTTGACATTGGAACTGATGGTGCTAAAGCAGTGCTGGGTAAAATGGGCTAAAGCAGTGCTGGGCAGGTGAGCATGAAAACAGTGGCACCAAAGTGTACAAATATTCTTTATATTCTTCACTGCCAGTTTTACTTACAAATGTCCTTGATGAAGCAGTAAAATTATTCTGAATGAAATCCCGAGTACTGAGCACACATCTTTTTAACATTTTCTTTGGCAAAATGGGAAGTAGTATAGTGCAGTAATGCTGCACGCTGACGTGCACTGGTGGTCTTAAGGAAAAACACCTGTGCAGTTGAGTTGTGTGCTGACCTAGCAACTTTATTCAAGGAATGGCATTTTTACTGGAATGAACTGACCAACTAAAGATATTCAGAGTTGGTTCTTTGACAAATAGTTTCACAAAAAATCAAATAAACAAAGTGAGCCTGTTCCTTTTCGTAAAACCGTTGACACTGTTTGTTTCCCAAGATAAAATCCAAGCTTCCAAATGAAAATTAGGAATTTAGAAAACTTTTACCCACCGTGATGAATATAACATCTAATACTTAAAGGATTTTCTGATGTATGTGATTTTTTAATTTTTATATTGCTTAATGAACTGTATTGACATTCGGAATATGTGTATAACTTGTGAACAATTATTTTCCAAATAGCAATTGCATAATGTTACAAAATTATGTCTGGGTAGAAGATTCATGTAAAGTGCAAGATTTTAATGTAAAGAATACCAAAAGTTTACTCATATGCTTTTGTATTCCACATTGCAACTAATCTTTAAGAAACTACCACTTGTTGGGGCGCCTGGGTGGCTCAGTCAGTTAAGTGTCCAGCTCTTGATTTCAGCTCAGGTCATGATCTCACAGTTTGTGAGTTTGAGCCCCACATCAGGCTCTGCACTGATGACATAGAGCATGCTTGGGAGTCTCTCTATCGTCCCCTTTCTGACCCTCCCCTGCTCTCATTCTCTCTCTCTCTCTCTCTCTCTCTCTCTCTCTCAAAATAAATAAATAAAACTAAAAAAAAAAAAAAGAAACTGGGGTGCCTGGGTGGCTCAGGTCAGTTGAGTGTCCGACTTTCGGTTTCAGCTCAGGTCATGATCTCATGGTTCGTGGGTTTAAACCACATGTCAGACTCTGAGCTGACAGTGCGGAGCCTACCTGAGATTCTCTCTCTTCCTCTCTCTGCCCCTGCCCTGCTCTCCCTCTCTCTCTCTCTCTCTCTCTCTCTTTCTCTCAAAATAAATAAATAAAAAAAGCAACTACTGCATGTTCATTTTAGCTTAGTTTAGTTTTAGTGTATTGTCAACAATTATCTGAAAGAACCTATTAAAATATTCCTCTTTTCCGATTACATATCCTATGCAACCACATTTTTCTCATATACTTCAATCAAAAGAATATATAGCAGGGCATCTGGGTGGCTCAGTCAGGTGTCAGTTAAGTCCGAGTTGGTGACACATGACCAGCTCAGGTCATGATCTCACAGTTTGTGGGCTCAAGCCCCACCTCGAGCTCTGTGTTGACAGTGCAGAACCTGCTTGGGATTCTCTCTCTCTCCCTTTTCCTCAGCCCCTCCCCCACTTGCTTTCTCTCCCTCAAAAATGAATAAATAAACTTAATATATGGCATCATAAGACTCCAGCTGTCTTCTATTAAGCCAAATATAAAAGAGATTTGCAAAAAAAAGGAAAATAATACTTTTCTCACCAAATAGTTTTTGTTTTGAAAAAATAGGTATTTTGAGGCACCTGGGTGTCTCAGTTGGTTAAGTGTCCGACTCTTGATTTTGGCTCAGGTTGTGATCTCACAGTTTGTGAGTTCAAGCCCTGCATTTGGCTCTGTGTGGACAGCACGGATCCTGCTTGGGATTCTTTTTCTCCTTTCTCTCTGCACCCCCTGAACTCACATTCTCTCTGTCTCGCTCTCTCTCTCTCTCAAAATAAATAAGCTTTAAGAAAAATAGGTATTTTTATTTTTTCATAAACATGTCTGTTCAATAATATATATTTCCAAAAAAATCATAAATGTTATCATGCACTGGCTTACCATTGTTATTTTTAAGTATTAAACTAATTTTAAATTTTCTCAGGTTACACTTTTTAAGGAGACTTTCATTTATTAGGGCAGTTTTATTTTTATTTAGTTTTATTTTAAGTCATCTTTACCCCCAATATGGGGCTCAAACTCATGACACAGAGATTAAGAGTCACATGCTCCACTGACTAACTATATTTCCCTAGAACAGTTTTAGATTTATAGAAAAAAACTGGGCTAATAATACACAGAGTTCTCATATGCCCTGCATCCAGTTTCCTTTATTTAGAGATGATATGGTACATCTGTCACAATGAACCAGTAATGATACATTATTATTATCTAAACTACATAGTTTATCAGATTTCCTTAGCTTCTATTTAACATCTTTTTTCTACTCCAGCATCCTATCCAGAATACTTTATAAAATTCAGTTATCATTTCTCCTTACGTTCACCTTGGCTGTGATAGTTTCTCAGACTTTCCTTGGTTTTGATTACCTTGACAGTTTTGAGGAATTAACTGGTTAATTGGGGATTTGACTAATATTTTTCTCATTATCAGAATGAGGGTATAGGTTTGGGGGAGGAAGGACAATAGAGGTGAAGTGCCATTTTCATCACATTATATCAAGGGCGCACACTGTCAAGGTAACTTCCCACTGTTAAGGTCGACCTTGATCATGTAGCTGATGGTGTTTGTTGTTTCTCCACTGTAAAGTTATTCCTCCCACCTCTTCCATTCTGGACACTTTGGAAGAAACTCATCATGTGCACACCATATCTAAAATGTAGGGTTATTTTCCATCTCTTTGAGTATCTACATATGTTTTTTGAAATTCCTTTTGCATGGCAGATTTGTCTTCTCCATTTATGTGATATTGATATAAATAATAATTTTAAATATTTTAAATAATTTTAAATTATTATTTATATCAATATGCACTCATGGATATTTATGTTATATTTTGAGTTATAATCTAATATTACTTTAATTTTTTTGTCATTCACATTGTTTCAGCTTTGACCACTGCATGCTTTTTCAGTTAACATACTTACATCATGTGTATGTGTGTGTGTGTGTGTGTGTGTGTGTGTGTGTAGCATTTCCTTACTTTCTGGCACTACAAAATGGTCCAGGCTGATCTTGTACTTTCCTGCCCCAGTCCTAGAATAAGCCATTGTTCCAAAAAGCCTTGGTTCTATCAGAAAGTGGTATTAAAAACCAAGATCTGGTGCTAGGCATCCTTGCTGCTACTAGACTATCATTGCTTCTAAGCCCTGTCAGCTGACAGAGCAAGGAAATACATAGGAGTTTACTACTCCATCTGTAGAAACATATCTGTAACTATTTCTATATGTAAATATCTGTATCTATATTAAGCTAAATATGTGCTCATATTGATGTCTCCAACTGGAATCCACTACCAAATGGATCATTCTACCTTCCTCCCTGTGCTTATCTTAAAAACTCCTACTCCAGGGGTGCCTGGGTGGCTCAGTGGGTTGAGTGTCCGACTTTGGCTCAGATCATGATCTCACTGTCGGTGAGTTGAAGCCCTGCATCGGGACCCGTGCTGACAGCTTGGAGCCTGGAGCCTGCTTCACATTCTGTGTCTCCCTCTCTCTGCCCCTCCTCCACTCATGCTCTATCTCTCTCTCTGTCAAAAATAAATAAACATTAAAAAAAATTTTTTTAACTCCTACTCCAACAGTGAGAAACTTGAGTCCCACCATCTGTCATCCATTTACTTATTTAATTTCAGTATACATGTGTAGCAGTATCAGAGTAACCCATACCTACATGGGAATCAACTTTATCAACTAGAATGCAGTGTTTATGTGCATTTTCTTTAGCCTGTAATCTCATAGATTCCATTCATTTCCTTTTCACCCAGCTTCTTCAGTGAGGTTATTTCATACATTGTAATACAGTTAGATTATTTTGTCACATTCTGTGTCCCAACTTGGGATCCTCTGCTCTCCTAAATGATCTTTTAATTTGCGTATATTAGTATTTACTCTATGTGCTATGAAGTTCTATGAATATTGATAAATGGATAGAGTGAAGTATCTACAACTATAGTATCGTACAGGGTAATTTCACCACCCTAAAAAAATTCCCTGTGCTTTACCTATTCAACTCTTTCTCCTTCCCCCTAGGTCCCTGGCAACCATTGATTTTTACTGTTGCCATAATGCTACCTTTTCCAGAATGTCATATAATGACAATCATACAGTATGTAACTTTTGCAGACTGCCTCCTTTGCCTCCTTTCACTTAGTAATATGCAATTTTTATTAAATTTTTTAATGTTTATTTTAATGTTTATTTTTGAGGGGGGGGAGAGAGAGAGAGAGAGAGAGAGAGAGAAAATGTGATGTGAGTGGGGGAGGGGCAGACAGAGGAAGACAGAATCTGAAGCAGGCTCTGTGCTGTCAGCCCAAAGCCCAACATGGGGCTCAAACCCACAAACTGTGAGATCGTGACCTCAGCTGAAGTTGTACACTCAACCAACTGAGCCCCCCAGGCACCTCTAGTAATACACATTTAAGATTCATCCCTGTATGTTCATGGAGGAACCTTGGTTTCTTTTTAGTTCTGAGTAATATTCCATTGTATGAATGCACCATAGTTTGCTTATTCATTCATCTGTCGAAGGACATATTGGTTCTTCCAGCTTCTGGAGTTATAAAAAAAAAGACACTATAAACACTGATGTGCAGATTTCTGTAAGGACTTATTTTCAGATCAATTGGTTAAATACCTTGGAGTACACTTGCTGGTTCCTATGGTAAAACAATATTTAACTTTACAATAGACTACCAAACTGTCTTCCAAAGTGGTCTGTACCATTTTACATTCCCACCAGCAACAAATAAGAGTTCCTGTGCCCTGCATTGGTGTTGCCAGTGTTTTGAATTTTAGTCATTCTAGTATGTATGCAGTAGCATCTCGCTGTTGTTTAATTCTTCCCTAATGACAAATGATATTGAGGATCTTTTCATATGCTTATTTGTCATCTCTATATCTTCTTCGGTGATGTGTCTGTTCAGCCTTTTGCCCATTTTTCAATTGGGTTGTTGGTTTTTGTATTATTGAGTTTTAAGAGTTCTGTGTATATTCTAATCAAGTCCTTTATGTGTCTTGCAAAGATTTTCTCCCAGTCCATGGTTTTTCTTGTGATTCTCTTAACAGTATCTTCGCAGAGCAGAAATTTCAATTTTAATAAAATCCTACTTGTCAATTTTCTTTCCTACATAGATCATGCTTTCGTGCTATATCTAAAAACCCATCACAGGCGCCTGGGTGGTGCAGTCGGTTAAGCGTCCGACTTCAGCCAGGTCACGATCTCACGGTCCGTGAGTTCGAGCCCCGCGTCAGGCTCTGGGCTGATGGCTCGGAGCCTGGCGCCTGTTTCCGATTCTGTGTCTCCCTCTCTCTCTGCCCCTCCCCCGTTCATGCTGTGTCTCTCTCTGTCCCAAAAATAAATAAAAAAACGTTGAAAAAAAAATAAAAACCCATCACAAATTAATTAATTAATTAATTAAAATAATAAAATAAAAACTCATCACTGAATGAAAGCTCACCTAGATTTTCTCCTATGTTTTCCTTTTGAAGTTTTATTTTTTTTTAATGTTTTATTTATTTTTGAGAGACAGAGAGAGAGCGTGAGCTGGGGAGGGGCAGAAAGAGAGGGAGACACAAAATCCAAAGCAGGCTCCAGGCTCTGAGCTGTCAGCATAGAGCCCAACGTAGGGCTTGAACTTGTTTACCACAAGATCCTGACCTGAACTGAGTCAGAAGCTTAACCAAATGAGCCGCCCAGGCGCCCCCTTTTAGAGGTTTTATAGTTTTGAATTTTACCTTTAGGTATGTTCCACTTTGAGTTAACTTTTGTGAAAGGTGTAAGGTTTACATGTGGAAGTCCATTTGTTCCAGCACCATTTGTTGAAAAGATTATCCTTTCTCCATTGAATTGCCTTTGCTCCTTTGTCAAACACCAGGTGATTATATTTGGGTGGGTCTATTTCTAGGCTCTCTATTCTGCTCCATTGATTACTGTGTCTAATTTTTCACCAATACCATGCTGTCGGGATTACTATAGTCATATAGTAAGTTTTGAAATCAGGTTGCAACAACTTTGTTCCTCTTCATTATTTTTTTGGCTATGCTGGATCTTTTGTCTTTCCAAGCTACAAAATAGCTTGCTGGGATTTTGATTGATATTGTATTGAGTCTATAGACCAAGTAGGGAAGAATTGACATTTTTTAAAAACGTTTATTTATTGTTGAAAGAGAGAGATTGAGCAGGGAAGGGGAAGAAAGATAGGGAGACACAGAATCCGAAGCAGGTTCCAGGCTCTGAGCTGTCAGCACAGAGCCTGATGTGGGGCTCGAACCCATGAACTATGAGATCATGACCTGAGCCAAAGTTGGTTGCTCAACCAACTGAGCCACCCAGGTGCCCCAGGAAGAAGTGACATCTTAAAAAAATGTAATGTTCTATTCATTGAACTTAAGAGATCTCTCCATTTTTTTTTGTATCTTTGATTTATTTCATCAGAATTTTGTAGTTTCCTCAGCTTTAATTTTTAATAATGCAATAGATTAGCAAAGCTCTTTGGTGATTCCTTAATAATTTTGATCATGACACTAAAAACTTTGAGAACTGCTGGTCTACCTCTTTTTTTAATTTTTATTTTTAAATGTTTATTTAAATGTTTTAAATGTGTATTTAAATGTTTTATTTAAATATTTTTAAATGTTTTTGAGAGAGAGAGACATAGAGTGTGAAAAGGAGAGGGTCAGAGAGAGAGAGAGAGGGAGACACAGAATCTGAAGCAGGCTCCAGGCTCTGAGCTATCAGCATAGAGCCCCACGTGTATCTTGAACCCATGAACTGTCAGATCATGACCTGAGCCGAAATCGGATGCTTAACCAACTGAACCACCCAGGCACCTGAAGAACTGCTGGTCAACCTCTTGATCACTTCTTTGGGTTCTTAATTTTCTAACTGCTAACTTCAGGTCCTTGCCATTTGTTTCATTAGGATTGACTTGGCAAGCATGCTTCTCCTGCTCTTACCATTGTAACACAGTTGGCATTTAGACCTTCTCATTCACAAGTAATGATACTAAAACATACAATGTCTAACATAATAGACGTAAATGTACAAGAATAAAAAAAGTAAAACTGTACAACCTTGTAAAATAAAATGCAATCAACTAAGAAATCAGGACTGCACATAGTGATTTCCCTCCAAAAAGTATGGTATAAAAAAGGCAATTATATTGGAGAAACCTGACAAACCTGACAAACTACAAGGTGATCAAGGTCAACATTAACAGTGATAACTCAGGGTGCCTGGGTGGCTGTGGGTTAAGCTCTCGACTCTTGATTTCAGCTCAGGTCATAATCTCATGGTTGTCAGAGCCCAGAGTGGAGCCCTCAATCGAGCTCCGCGTCCACACTGAGTGTGGAGCCTATTTAAGATTCTCTCTCTCCTTCTCCCTCTGTACCTCCCCCACTCATGTGCACATGTGGGCATGTGCCCACACTCTCTCTCTCAAAAATCAAAAACCAAAAAAAAAACAGTAGTAACTCATGCTGATAGTAGATAATATGATGTAATGAAAAGAAAACTTAGGCTCTGATCTTTTCCCTAAAACCCACAGCCTTTGTCTAATCATGAGAAAAACATCAGAAAATTTCATAGAGAGGCATCCTTAATAAACCTGACCACTTCTCCTCAAAATTCTCAAGGTCATCAAAACCAACAAAAATGTGAGAAATTATCACAGCCAGAAGGAGCTTAAGGAGAAATGATAACTAAATGTAATAAACTATCCTGAATAAGATCTTAGAATAGAAAAAGGACATTAGATCAAAAAAAAAATCTGAATAAGCTATGGAATTTAGTTGATAATAACATACAAGTATTGGCTTAGTAATTGTGATAAATATATCATAATAACATTAGATGTTAATAATAAGGGAAGTTTATTATTTGGGCTGTGTGGGAGTTGGGCATATGGGAACTTGCCATACTATTGTAAATTTAAAATTATTACAAAAGTCTATTCAGTAAAAAGATCAGTGGTTGCCAGTGGTTAGGTGGAGGGATGAATAGGTGAAGCACAGAGGATTTGTAGGGCAGTGAAAATATTCTGTATGATTCTGTAATAGTAGACACATGTCATTATACATTTGTCCAAAACCATAAAAAGTATATCAATAAAATTGAACCCTAAGGTAAACTATGCTCTTTGGATGACAATAATATGTCAGTGTAGGTTCATCAGTTGTAACAAATGTACCACTCTGGTGGGGATATTGATAACGGGGGCGGCTGTGCATATGTGGGAATATAGAATATATAGGAAATCTCAATACCTCCCTCTCAGTTTTGCTATAAACCTGAAATCTAACCAAAAAAACAAAACCTATTAAAAGTTGATCTATTAATTTAAAAAAATCTCAAATTTGAATTAACCTGACTTTATAAAAAAGGATAATGTAACATGTTCACATTTGGAAGATTGATAATGACATATACTTCTTGGGATGTTCATGATTTATTTATTTATTTATTTATTTATTGAAGTTTATTTATTTTCAGACAGAGAGAGAGCATGAGCATGGGAGGGGCAGAGAGAGAATCCCAATCAGGCTCCAAGCTGTTAGCACAGAGCCCAATGTGGGGCTTGAACTCACAAACTGTGAGACCATGACCTGAGCCGAAATCAAGAGTTGGAGGCTTAACAGACTGAGCCACCCAGGTGACCTATGGAATGTTCATGATTTTAAACTTAAGTTTTAAATTCTAGTTTTCACAAGCAATATTTCAAAGAGAATTTTCTGGGTTTTTCTTTTCACAATAAATATGTCTCCAGAGGGGAGAGCTTACACTTTCAAAGGATGTTAGTATTTCCATCATTAAGGAAAAGAAAAATCAGTCAGTGGGCTGGGCATGCTATATTGACATGAAACTTATGCCAATGTGTTTTACAATAGTGTTTACTTTTTGTGGTATGCCAGACATATAATTATTACTAATGATATGTTACATTTTTTATTTTCTAAAATTATTTCATTCATTCACCATTTACTGTGTGCCTGTGGAAGAGAAAGAATGGGAACTTACATCCATTCTTCCATTCAACAAATATTTATTGAGCACATTTTATTTTTTTATTTTAATTTTATTTTTTTTTATTGTTTGAGAGAGAGAAAGAGAGAGAGAGACACACAGAGATAGGGCATGCAGGGGAGGGGTGGAGAGACAGGGAGAGACAGAGAGAATCCCAAGCAGGCTCAGCACTGTCAGCACAGAGCCAGACATTGGGCTTGAACTCACAAACCATGAGATCATGGCCTGAACGGAAATCAAGTCAACGCTTAACCGACTGAGCCACCCAGGCACCCCTTGAGCACATTTTATAAAGTGTAATTTGCAAGAAGATTGGGATACACCTTTAAATACAACCTGTATGGTCTCTCTCCTGAGGGAGTTTGCAATCTAGTGGGAGAGCAAATCTTCAAACAATTACACAAATTGCTCTGTTAAAAGTCTATGAAGTAAAGCAAAGGAAGGTTACATATCAGCCATTATAGACGTAACTTTCAATACCATTTCTCACCTAATTATCATAATTAAAGCTGTGGTTTATATATAAGGAAAATGGGTCTCAGAGAGGTTAAACTATATGCCAAGGATCCCAGAGCAAGTACATCCTGAAGTGTAATGTTTAATTCAGAGCTATCTAACTCTAAAGATCATGAATGAAAACACTGTATTATTTCCTGAATTTTACAAAACCCTGCGTGGCAGGCCTTATATTGATTTTGCTAATAAAAAAACTGATGCTGAGAGGAACTAGAACCCAAATCCTTTAAATAATTCATTTATTTTGCCCACTGTATCATAATGCAAGCAAGTCTGTAACTTTTATGATACAAACATACAAGCCATGCATGCAGGAACTGCATACATTTTTGTAAACTTAAAAAAAAATGGTGAGATTGTCATTGAAACAAGCCCCTATTAAGCAAAGTATTGTTTTGTTTTGTTTTGTTTTTACATAATTTTGGCAAAATTCTTACAGCTCTCTGCTGAATTTAAAAACTTTTTTATGGTAATCAAATATTTCTAGGGGTGAGAACGTAGGAGGAAAACAGTTCTACAAACAAGCAGCCTCACTTTTAGTGAAATTATTTTATAGGGGAAAGTTTCCAAGAACTATTTTAATTCATACCACCCAGAATTTCACTGATTTTTTTAAAGGCAAATGCATATTCTTTGGGTTTACCCATCAATGTAATAGTACATCTTTAATTTTTCCTTGCAGAGAAAAAATTGACAATATATCCATGTTTATATGGGGTACAAATAAGGAAAAGAGGCTTAAAAAGAAAAAAAGAGGGGCACCTGGGTGGCTCAGTTGGTTGAGCATCTGACTCTTAATTTTGGCTCAGGTCATGATTCCAGGGTCATGGGATTAAGCCCCATGTCCAGCTCTGAGCTGCACATGGACATTGCTTAATACTCTCCCTCCTTCTGCCTCTCTCCCCCAATTGAACTCTCTCTCTCTCAAAATTAAAAAATAATAATAATAAAGAAAGAAAAGAGAACACAAGTAATAGCAAAGGAAACCCAGATTAATTTTGTAGAAAGTGTCAGTAGCTCTGCTTAAGTTTTTTGTTGTCAAATTGTTTGCATCAAAAACTTGGGATATGTGATAGCAAGTATGAAAAACTATATGAAAGAAAACATATAAGTAGTATATGAAAATATTCTTAGTAATAGGTTGAGAACAGAATAAATTGCCCAAACTGTAGACTCCAAGTTTATCTATCTGCTGAGTCCCTGGTGACCACAATTTATGCTCATTTTCATGGATAAATCATAGAAATGTTTAACAAAGACTATTTTTGTTTTTCTTTTTCCTTTCTTTATTCTTTGCATCTTTATTCTTGTCTCAACCATATACAGCCTTCTGATATTTTAAGACCTTAATAGCAATTTTACCTTCACAGTTGAAATAGATCAACATAAAAGATTTTTAAAAATTTCTTTAATCCCCCCCCCCCAAAAGCATAGAACCTATTTCCCTTTGAATCAAAACCTGAAAAGTAAAAGATTAGCTTTGCTTACATTCTGGCCTGCCCCTGTTAAGCACTGTTTCTCCTTGGGGCACCTGGGTGGCTCTGTTGGTTAAGCATCAGACTCTTTCTTGATTTCAGCTCAGGTCGTGAACTCACAGTTCATGGGCTCAAGCCTTGCATCAGGCTTTGCACTGATAGTGCAGAGCCTGCTTGGGATTCTCTCTCTCTCTCTCTCTCTCTCTCTCTCTCTTTCTCTCTCTCCACCCCTCCCCAACTCGCATGTGTGCTCTCTCTTTCTCAAAATAAATAAAAATAAACTTAAGGGAAAAAAAGCATTGTTTCTCCTTTCTTTGTCTTCCTACCAGCTTCTCTGCTTTTCTGGTGACTATGTCTCAACCCCCAAACAGGTTACTGTTCCTGAATTGACAGCAGAAACAGCAACTCTATATTCTAAATGCTTATTGAGTCCCCAGTGTTGATTTATTGTTGCCATAAATATGTATTGAGGACCTATCACATGCCAGGTACCATTCAAGAGGGCAGAGAGAGACAGAGACACAAAAAGAAAGAGAAAGACAGTTAAAGTATTGATCTGTGAAATAGAAAAGATCATGGCACTTCAAGCAAGTTTAATCCAAATGCCCAAACAATGTTGTCAAAACTCAGTCTCTTCTTTTATCTCCTCTGTTCTTGGAGTGTTGGCATGCACTATTCCCAGCAGATTCTTTTTTTTTTTTTTAAGTTTTTATTTATTTGGAGAGAGAGAAAGCATGAGTGGAGAAGGTAGGGTGGGGAGAGAGAGAGAGAGAGAGAATGAATCCCAAGCAGAAGCTTGATGCATGGCTCGAACTCATAAGCCAAGAGATCATTCCCTGAGCTGAAGTGGGGTGCTTAACTGAGCCATCCAGGCACCCCTCCCCGGCAGATTCTTTTCACATGTTGGTTCCTAGCAGTTCCAGGCCTTCATCCTGAAAAAAGAGTTTCTCTTTCTCAATAGTTGCAGGAGTGAGTTTTATTGGACTGCCTTGGTCTTGTGCCGATCCCTAACACACCTGCTTTGCACAGGGTGCTTGAGTACTAAAGTGTAAATGGGGCCGTGGGGCATGAGATCAAGTGAGATCAAGAGAGGGGTGGCTTTCCAAAGGAAAACCTAGGTATGATTACCAGAAGAAGGCAGGCAAACCAACATACATCCACTACCATCAATGTAGCTAATTACTTTTTTTTTTTTAATGTCCACTTCAATAAGTTTAGAAAGAGTAAGAAACTAGGTCTGCACGGTATAAAATCTGGAGATGTTTCTAGCTTCTCTGAAATTAGTCCCTCAATGTAAGTTTTATTCTTTGATCTGAAGTGCTATGCATTTCCTCATTTTAAGACAGATATTCAAGAACTAATTGCAAGAAGGTAAGACTATCGAGTGTTTTTTCTTTTCACTCTTAAAATTTACATAAAACTGAGTGGATGCTCAAATCCTACTAAGATGTGGGAGTGGGGAGGAAACCACTGCCATTTCTAGCATGCATGGCTTAAGATGGTGAAAACCTGAACCTAAACAAAGGTTGTGATAATGGAGGGAACAGGACAAAATCAAGAAGTATTTAGGAAGTAGAATCATCAGGTTTTGGTAACTGGACAAAAGAAGAGAAAGGGAGCCTTCAGAGGATATGAGTTTCTGGATTGAAAAAACTGGGCTGATTGTTGTATTATCAATAAAGATACCAGATGAAGGAGGAAGATCAGGTTTGGGAGGAAGGAGGACAAAGCTGACAAGTTTCAGTTTTGTATATATTGAGTTTGAGTAGTTTGAATTTGAGTATATTTGAATTTGAGTTTAGTATCTTAAAAAAGACACAGGTAGGGACAGAGGTGTCTAAAATCACCAAATAAATGATACTCAGAATCATGGGATCAGATAAATCTTCTACTATCAAAAAAAACTTTTAGTAATATAAACATAAACATTTAAAAACTAACAAATATTCATTCTGTGCCATAATAGGACATAAAGATAACTTGTGTAAAAAGCCCTTGTTTTCAAGGAGTTTCTACTCTTACACATACATCTTAATTTGTTTGGTTAGTTTACAATTGGTATATTAGATTTTCTTAATTTTCTTTAAAACAACTTCTGTTTTTTAGATTATAAAAGCAACACATGCTTTTTGTAAAGGAAATATAAGCAAAATATAAACAAGAAAATTAAAACCACCTGTAATACACTTGGCAGCTATAATCACAATTTTGGAGGATTTTTTCATCTTTCAAAAATTGTATAAACTTTTTTTTTCAGAGTTTTGATAACATATTTTCAGTTTTGTATCTGATTTTTCACTTAATATTCTCTTGAGTATTTTCCATGTTATTAAAAAATCTTCATATTAGTAATTTTCACAGGCATATTACATTTTACCTATTGGACATTCATTTCCTTCCTTTCTGACAGACATTCATATTGTTTCCAATCTTTCAGTGTTATAAATTGTGTTAATATTTTTTCATGCTTTCCTTTTTAAAAATTTTTTTTCCTCAATATTTATTTTTGAGAGACAGAGCATGAATGGGGAAGGTGCAGAGAGAGAGAGGGAGACACAGAATCCAAAGCAGGCTCCAGGCTCTGAGCTGTCAGCACTGAGCCCCACGCGGTTGGAGCCCGGCTCCAACCCGCGAAGTGTTAGATCATGACCTGAGCTGAAGTCAGGCGCTTAACCAACTGAGCCACCCAGGTGCCCCTCATACTTTCCCATTTATGATTTTTTAGAATAGAATTCTAAAAATGGAACTAAAAAATCAAAGTGTATGAACGTTTTTAAGTGTCTTGATACAAAATGCCAAATATTAAATTCCATTAAGCTTGTAGTAATTAATGCTTCTTCCCAGAAAGTAATAGGAGCATCTCCGTCTATTTTAATCTTTTATTTTTTATTTAATCTTTAATTTATTTTTATTTAATCTTTTATTTTTTTTCATGTTTATTTATTTTTGAGAGAGAGAGAGAGAGAGACAGATCACAGTGGGGGAGGGGCAGAGAGAGAGAGAACACACAGAATCTGAAGCAGGCTCCAGGCTCTGAGCTGTCAGCATAGAGCCTGATGGGGAGCTTGAACTCTGGAACAGGGAGATAATGACCTGAGCTGAGGTCGAGTATTTAACCCACTGAGCCACCTAGGTGCCCCTAATTTGATTTTAAAAAATTACTAGTGTGTGAACATTTTCACGTTTTAGTTATGAGTATACACTTCTGTGAATTTTCCCCCATGTTTTCTATGAGTTTTTCTACCTTAGCCTTAGCAATTTCCTCCTGGATTTGTGAGCTTTTTACATATTAAGAAATTCACCCTTAAAGTTCCCCAGATTTCTTTTCTCTTGTAATTATGCGCTCTGTGACTGTATGCTTTGGGGATTCATTTATTTGTGCAAGACGATTTTATTATTTTTGTGTGTGTGCGCGCCAGATAATTTTAATCAAGAGGATGTACTATAACCCTACAAATCTCTTAAACTACAATCTTTAATAATCACTTCGTAAAACAAAACAAAAACTTTAAACAAAATTCAACTTAGGAAATGAAGGGGTGTTACATCCAAGGCCTTCAGAATTGGCATCTAAAATATATTGCACGACTGTTTTGATGTTTTGGAGCTACTTTTTAAGTTACTGTGACATGGTTAACAGTGGAGATGAAGGACCTTAGTTTTAAACAAACACTACACGACACCACTCAGGGAGCTTTGCGTACAACGGCGCACGCAGTAATTCCTTTCCCTGACTTTCTCGGGCTCTACCTTTGGCGCCTTACACAGGAAAGCAAAGGTGATAAAGGCCACGGATGATCTCACGCTGGCATGACGTCAAGAAGCCTTGACGTCAGAAGGCGGTTGCCACGGGGACCATTCGCCACCGACGGCAGAGTCGTGAAACCACATCACCGCGCTCATCTCCGTTTCGGCCTGTGCAGGGTCTAAGCTGCTAAAGAAGCTTTTAACCTTAAGGGGGCCTCAGGGAGAGAGGAGTTGTGCTGCCGCTGCCGAGAGCCCCACCTCCGCGGCTCCCGGTCCCGGGTCCCGGCCTGTGGCGGCGAGAGACGGCCTCAGGAGGCAGTGGAGGCGACGGCGGCCGACCTGCCCGGGTCTCCCTCGCTCCGTGCAGGACTGGGAGAGGGTATCCGCCATATTGGAGCCGGAACCGAAGGTGCTTTGCAGCCGCGGCGCGAGGCGGGAGGAGGTGGCGGCCCTGGCCTGGATGTGAGAGGAGTCGGCTGCGCCGGGGCCCGCAAGCCTGGGGAGTGAATGAGCTGCTTAGGCTAGTATCCTCCCCGCCCACTCTCTCCACTTTCCGCCGCCGGGGCCGGGCCGGAGTCCCCGAGTCGGCTGTGGCGGCGGCAGCGGCAGGATGTTCTCCAAGAAGCCGCACGGGGACGTGAAGAAGTCTACCCAGAAGGTGCTGGACACCAAGAAGGACGCGCTGACCCGTCTCAAGCACCTGCGCATCGTCATCGGTGAGGAGCGAGGGGTGGCGGCGCCTAAAGGCCTTCACTCTTCTGGGAGCCCCTGGGGACTCTCCCTCTCGCCCTAGCGCTGTGCGGGAGTAGAGGGCGAGGCGTCGCCTCCGCGGAGACGCGGGGGGGTGGGGGGGCGGATAATTTGGGGAAGGGAAAACTTGGCAGTTGGCTAATCACCGCTAACACAGGGCTATCTAATTTTGAGTTAATAGCCCGAACTCATTTTTATAAACTAGTATTACTCTAAAAACTTAGATCTTTTTTAGACTTTCCGGAGGCTTGGTGTTGTCGATAATGGTGTTTATAGAATATGTGTCAGGTGACTACCGCCATCCCAATCCAAGTGGAAAAAAAAAAAACCCTCTCAAACAATATAAACCTTAATCTTTCAAGTTTCTTGGCTAACGAGGGCGAGGAAGCAGTTACACCTCTTTGGGAAGTGGCTGGTTTTCAAAAATCTTAGGGCAACAGCCCCGCCCTTCTGTTAGTGTACCTTGTTCATCATTACTGTCATTTAGAGGGAAGGTTATTATTAATTACAGAAAGCAAAGTCGTTTATAGCTTCCTTTGCTTCTCGAGAATTGTTTACGATTCTGTTTTTACTTAGTTAAGTTTTTTTTTATTCTCTGTTGCTCTCTACATCCGTTTGGCTGGCAGACCAAACAGTGCTCTGAATTGTGGTAATAGTGTTAAACGAATCTTTTGGATACTTGCTCATTTCATAGGTTGATGAGGGCTGTACTGGCATTTATGGAACATGTGGCCCTGTACTTGGATCTTTTTAGATGGAATTTGAGGTGAAAAGGCAAGTTACTTTGCATTGATAGAGTTATTGGCAGAACTGAGTTTAGAACCCAGATGCCTGAATCCTAGTTCAGAGTATTATTTCAAGCTCTTTTCCTAATGAGTGTTTTTCTGAAAAGTGACGTTTAATTAATGATGTAAGTCCTGTGTTTTTGCTGCATGTTTCTCTACTCTGTTGTTTACTCATACCATCAGGATACCACTAGTAATACCCAACATTTGTATGTTTTACAAAATGATTTCACATAAATTATAATTCTCACAGTAACTGTAGAGGTAGATATTATTATACTCCTTATTTTACAAATTAGAAAGCTGAGGTCTGGAAATGTTAAGTGGTCATACGGCTACTAAGAAGCAGAGCCAGAACTGGAGCCCAGATTTCATGTCTTTGTTTTTTTTACTCTTCCTACATTTATGGCAGCAAATCTTTATCACAGGTAAGTTGTATTTCTGCCTGTGGAATAAGAAAGCAATTAAATCCAGTTTGTTAATATAAAAAGAGATCCAGTTTTCAAGAAAATATAAATCTTAATATAGTTGAGATAGTGATCTTTTTATTTTCATTCTACTTCTGAGTTAAGCCATTGTAGAAAAGATTTGGCTAAGGGTGCAACAGGGAAAGTCAATGTGTGAGTGTAGGAGATATATCACAGATAATTGCAGTTTGAAATTGGAGACTTAATGGAATTTGGCACCTACTTGGGACAGACTGTAGCTTGAGTAAAGGCGGAGCTTTAAAGTTAAGTTCCAGTAGAGTATTGACATTTCCTAAATTAACTGCTGTATTCCTTAGTTATAGAGGTGAGGGCACGGTTCATACATCTTGGGCGTAAAAGGTTTTTACATCTGGGTGACTTGGTCTAAATTAAGAGGCCACACGTGTCAGGTATTTTGTAGGGTCTGGCTTCCTTGGTTTGAAGACAAAACTAATTAAAAAAAAACACTTTTGCTTTTTATTTATGGGCTTTTAAAAAATGAAGCATATGCTGTATATAAACACTTAAAATATCCTTAAGAACCTTCAAATAGAGAATATTGTGCTTCCAGACTCCCTGCCCTGTCAGTGGAGGAGGTCCATAAGAGAGATTACTGTGCTTCCGTAGTCTTATCTTTATTTATTTAAAAAATTTTATTTTATTATTTTTTTTAAAAGTACATTTATTTTGAGAAAGACAGAGACAGTGCTGGTGGGCAGGGACAGAGAGATTGGGAGAGAGAATTCCAAGTAGGCTCTGCACTGTCAGCACAGGCTTGAACCCAGGAAGCTGTGAGATCATGGCCTGAGCTGAAACCAAGAGTCGGGCGCTTAACCCATTGAGCCACTCAGGTGCCCCTATGAATCTTTAATTCTAGTGTAGTTAACATGGTGTTATACTTGTTTCAGGTGTACAAAGTAGTGATTCAGCAGTTCCATATATCACTCAGTGTTCATCAAGATAAGTGTACTCTTAATCCCCTTCACCTATTTTACCCATCCCCCCCACTCACATGCCCAGTAAACATGTTTGTTCTCTGTAGTTAAGAGCCTATTTTTTGGTTTGTCTCTTTTTACACTTCAGTAGTTTCAGAAGAGTAGTTCTGAACCAGGGACAATTTTTTCCCTCTGGCGATAATGTCTGGAGACACTTTTGGTTGTCACAAATAGGGGGAGAGGATACTGGCCTCTAGTGGGTAGCAGAAATGCTGCTATATATCTTACATTGCACAAGATAATCCATCACAACAATGTTCTAGCTCTAAATGTCTATAGTGCTGAGGTTTGGAAACATTGTCAGGATATGGAGTGCAAGATAGACCTCCAAATGTTGTACTTGTTATGGAAAGAGCCCAAATGTCGATTGACTGATGCATGGATAAAGAAGATGTGGTATATATACACAATGGAATATTACTCAGCCATAAAAAAGAATGAAATCTTGCTATTTGCAACAACGTGGTTGGAGCTAGAGTGTGTTATGCTAAGCAAAATAAGTCATTCGGAGAGAGACAAATAGCATATGATTTCACTCATCTGTGGAATTTAAGAAACAAAACAGATGAACATAGAGGAAAGAAAGAAAAAGAGGGAGGCAAACCATAAAAGAGACTCTTAATTATGGAAAACAAACAGGATTGCTTTAGGGGAGGTGGGCAGGGGTGGGGGATGGACTAAATGGGTGATGTGTATTAAGGAGAGCACTTGTGATGAGCACTGAGTATTGTATGTAAGTGATGAATCACTAAATTCTCCTGAAACAAATATTATACTCTATCTTAGCTAACTAGAATTTAAATAAAAACTTGAAATATAAAAAAACAAAACAAGAACCACAAATGTTGTACTTTGTTCTTTTTTTTAATGTTTTATCTTTGAGAGAGAATGCACGTGTGCATGCATGCTCACTCACGGGAGAGGGGCAGAGAGAGGGAGACAGAGGATCCCAAGTGGCTCTGTGCTGACAGCAGAGAGCGCCCAGCACAGGGCTTGAACTCACAAACCATGAGATCATGACCTGAGCTGAAGTTGGACGCTTAACCTACTGAGCCACCCAGGCACCCCTTGGTTCTACTATATTAATTAATTGAATAAAATATTTTGTATCTTTAAGTGGTTACAGTTTTATTTTGCTTGAAATGTGGTTAATGTAATTCCTTAGAAAATGAATGGGAGAAAGTAGAGTGACAAAAGCTGTAAGACATCTTAGAGGGCTACCAATCAGGTACCTTATATTGTAGATGAAAGGGTCATTTCAAATCATTTCTAAAGTAGGGGCAAGTTTGCAAAGTGGGCATTGCCAATGACACAGGATTTTTATTTTTGTTTGGTCCCATCGGAACTATATTTTTAACCCTTAAAATGAACTGCTGTTCGTTCAGGGTATTTGTAGAGAATTCAGTGCATCGAAATATATGAGAACATAATTTAAAGATACAATCTAAAACTTTGCTCTGGCATGTGTTCGCTTGGGACACATTTAAGACAATTTCAGCTGAATTTGTAGAACTTGACTCTGAAGGATTTATATTTAAATTTGCTGTGTTTATTGATATTGCTATATATTTTATTTGTAGGAACTGGAAGTTAGAGTTTTTAAAAAATAGAAATTAAGCCTTGTCTAGTTTCTAAAGTTTTATCCTCTCCCCCCACCCCTTTTTTTTCAAATAAAAGCCTTAAGATAATGATACTAAGTTAGCACATATAAAGTAGCTAACATAAGACCTGTGTATATTGGATATTGACTAAATGTTAATTTCTTCTGTGGCAAGGTAACAGTTCAGTCTTAATGATTTAAAAATAAAAAGAGTGCTTATTCAGCTGATAAGTATATTGACTATTGTTAGATCATTCTTTCTAACAGTTTTATTGAAGTATAACTGGTGTATAATAAATTGCACATATTCAAAGCATTTTATTTGAAATGAATAATTTTGATATATATACCTTGTGAAGCCATTATGACAATTAAAATTAGGAACATACTCAGATATTCCAGGTAGCAAATATATCTATAGCCTCCCAAAATTTCCTTTTGTCCCTTTGTAATCCCTTTCTCCCGCCCCTGCACGCAACCCCTTGCCTCCTTTCCCTGGGTGAAACTCTGTGTGTGTGTGTGTGTGTGTGTGTGTGTGTGTATGGAATTATACAGTATTTACTTTTTTGTTGGGTTTCTTTTATTCAGCCTTATTTGAAATCCATCTCTCTTGTTTGTGGTGTGTCAGGAATGTATTGCTTTTGTTGTTGACTAGTATTCCATTGTATAGACATGCCACAATTTGATTATCCATTTACTTGTTGATATGTGAGTTTGCAGTTTGGGGCTGTTACACATAAAACTGCTGTGAGATGTACTTGTTTATAGACACCTGCTTTCTTCTCTCTTGGATAAATACCTAGAAATGGAATGGCTGGAGCATATAACAGTTGTGTGTTTATTGCCATACTGTTTTTTACAATTTTACATTCTTACTAGCAGGGTATGAGGATGATTTCCTCCACATATGTACCAACACTGCTTTACTTGGTATGGCCAGTCTTCTTAATTTCAACCACTATAATAAGTATATAGTGGTTATAATTAAGTGTTTCTTTGATATCTAATAATACTGAGCTTTTAAAAATGTGTTTATTTGCTATTGTATAACTTATTTGAAGTGTCCAAATTTTTCATTTATTTTTAAGTCGAATCGTTTGCTTTCATTCAGTTTTGAAAATTCTTTATATTTTTTGGATACAAGTACTTTATTATATGTGTGATTTGCAGAGCTTTTTTTTCTTTTCTTTTTGAAAAGTGTTTATTTATTTTTGAGAGAGAGAGAGAGCACAAGCAGAGAAGGGGCAGAGAGAGAGGGAGACACAGAATTCCAAGTAGGCTCCAGGCTCCCAGCTGTCAGCACAGAGCCTGATGCAGGGCTCGAACTCACAAACCGTGAAGATCATGACCTGAGCCAAAGTCAGATGCTTAACCGACTGAGCCACTCCAGTGCGCCTACAGAGCTTTTTTTTTTTTTTTTTTTTTTTTTTAACAGTCTTTGGATTGTTTTTCTTAACATCTTCGATTAGGTCTATGTATCAATTTTGTCTTTTATGGTTTATGCTTTTGGTTTTTATAGTTTATGTTTTATCCAAAATCTTTGCCTAAGCCAAAGTCACAAAGAATTTCTCCTATCCTTTCTTCAAGAAATTTGATAATTTCAGGGGTGCCTGGGTGGCTCAGTCAGTTAAGCATCCAACTTCAGCTCAGGTCATGATCTCTTGGTCTGTGAGTCCTAGCGTGTGCTGGGCTCTCCATTGACAGCTCAGAGTGGAGCCTGTTTCAGATTCTGTGTCTCCCTCTCTGTTTACCCCTCCCCTGCTCGTGTTCTGTCTCTCAAAGATAAATAAACAATAAAAAAAAGTTATAACTTTGGGATCTATATTTAGATCTGTGATCCATCTTTTTTTTTTAGATCCATGATCCATCTTGAGTTAACTTTGTAAATATGGTTTGAGATAGGATTGGCTTTTTTTTTTTTTTTTTTTTTTTTTTGGTGAATGGATGTCCAATTGCTCCGGAACTGTTTTTTGAAAAAGACAGCCTTTTGTTCACTGAATTGCCCTTGCGCTTTTTCCAAAAGTCGTTCGTCTATATATACGAGGGTCTATTTCTGGACTTTCTATTTTGTTCCAGTGATCTATTTATTTGTGTTAGAGCCAGGACCCCTCCCTCTCCCTACACACGCACACAGACACAGGTTTTTGTTTGTTTGTTTTTTACGGTAACTTAATAAGTGGTGTTGTCCCTGCAACTTTGTTCTTCCTTTTCAGAGATTTTGGGGGGGGGGTTATGGGGTGTGGGGGCCATACCAGGTCCTTAACATTTCCATATGAGTTTTAAGATTATCTTGTCAGTTTCTTTAAAAAAATAAATAAATAAAAATTCCTGCTGGGATATTGATTCACAGTGTGGTGAATCTGTAGGTCAATTTGGGGAGAAAGTGACAATAATATTGAGTTCTCTAACTTATGAACAAGGTGTGTTTCTCCATTTATATACAGCTTTAATTTCTCTTGACAGTGTTTTGTAGTTTTTAATATATAGGTCTTACACATCTTTTGTTACTTATCCCTAAATATTTTCCACTTTGGATGTTGTTGTAAGTGATATATTTATATCCATTTCTGGTTGTTCATTGCTAGTGTAAGGAAATACAATTTTTTTTAAAGTTTATTTATTTTTGAGAGAGAGACAGAGAGACAGAGTGTGGGTGGGGGAGGGGCAGAGACTGAGGGAAACAGAATATGAAGCAGGCTCCAGGCTCTGAGTTGTCAGCACAGAGCCTGACTTGTGGCTTGAACTCACAAACTGTCACATCATGACCTGAGCCAAAGTCAGATGCTCAACTGACTGAGCACCCAGGCGCCCCAGAAATACATTTTTTTTTTTAGGTTTTTTTTGTAATCTTTGCATCTGGTGTGGGGCTTGAACTCAGGACTGCAAGATTAGGAATCTCATGCTCTTCCGACTGAGCCATGCGGGCACCCCTGATTTTTTTGTGTGTTAAGCTTGTGTGCTGAAATCTTGCTAACTCATTTAGTTATTCTATATTAATTTTTTATAGATTCCTTTGGATTTTTTGCATAGTCTCATCTGTGAATAAAGACAGTTTTACTTCTTCCTTTCCAAATGTGATTGCATTTATTTTTTCTTGGTTTGCTGAACTCACTAGAACCTCTAGTACAGTGTAGAGTAGAAGTGGTGAGAGTGGGCATCCTTGTATTGTTCTTGATCTTAAGGGAGGGTAAAGCAAACAATTTTTTTTTTTTTTTTTTTACTATACAATGTGATACCTTTAATTTATCGTGTTGAGTGAGTTTCATTTTTTACTGAGAGTTTGGATCAGGAATGGATGTTGGATTTGTTAAATGCCTTTTCTACTTCTTTTGAGATGAACAGGCTTTTTTTTTATTTGTTAATATGATGAATTAAAATTACTGATTTCAAATGTTAAATCAACTCTGCAGTCCTGGGATTAAATTTCACTTGGTCATGATGTATTGTCATTTTTATATATTGTTTGATTTGATATGCTAAAATTTTGTTTGTAATTTTTGTATTTATATTCATGAGAGATATTGGCCTGTACTTCTTTTATAATGTTTGTGGTTCTGATACCAGGTAGTGCTAGCCTTACTGAGAAATATTTATGTAGAATTGGTTTATTAAAAAACTTTTTTTAGTTTATTTTTTGAGAGAGAGAGAGACGGAGCATGAGCAGGGGAAGGGCAGAGAGAGAGACACACAGAATCTGAAGCAGGCTCCAGGCTCTGAGCTGTCAGCACAGAGCCCTACACAGGGCTCAGACTCACAGACCATGAGATCATGACCTGAGCTGAAGTCAGATTCTTAACTGACTGAGCCACCCAGGCGCCCTGTAATTGGCTTTATTTTTAACTTAAGGTTTTGGTGGAATTCACCAGCGAAGCCATCTGGATCTGCAGTTTTCTTTGAGGGAATGTTTTTAACTACTTTAATAGAAAGATAGCTATTCAGGTTATCTATTTCTTCTTGAGTGGGCATTGGTAGTTTGTTTTTTTTTCAAGGAAATTTCATTTCATCTGAGTTGTCAAATTTATAGGCATAAAGTGGTTCATAATACTCCTTTATAATTCTTTTGATATCTGTAGAATCTGTGGTGATGTCACTTCTCTTTTTTTTAAAAAAATTAAAAAAAGTTTTTTTTAACGTTTATTTATTTTTGAGACAGAGAGAGACAGAGCATGAACAGGGGAGGGGCAGAGAGAGAGGGAGACACAGAATCGGAAACAGGCTCCAGGCTCCGAGCCATCAGCCCAGAGCCCGACGCAGGGCTCGAACTCACGGACCGCGAGATCATGACCTGAGTTGAAGTTGGACGCTTAACTGACTGAGCCACCCAGGTGCCCCTAAAAAAATTTTTAATGTTTATTTCTGAGAGAGAGAGAGACAGACAGACAGACATTGCACGAACAGGGGAGGGGCAGAAAGAGAGGGAGACACAGAATCTGAAGCAGGCTCCAGGCTGTGAACTGTCGGCATGGAGCCTGATGTGGGGCTCTAACTCGTGAACTGCTAGATCATGACCTGAGCTGAAGTTGGATGCCCAACAGACTGAGCCACCCAGGCGCCCCTAATTTCACCTCTCTTAATCTTGATATTGATAATTTCTCTTTTTCTGATCAGTTTGACTAGAGGCTTCTCACTTTTATAAATCTAAAAGAACCAGCTTGTGGCCTTTACTGATTTTCTGTTTTTCTATTTTTATTTCATTGATCTCTGCTTTGATTTTGATTCTTTCTTTCTTTTTTTTTCTTTTTTTTTTTTTTGGCTTAATTTTAGTTTCATTTGCTCTTATTCTAGTTTCTTAAAATGTAAATTGAGATTACTGATTTGAGACCCTTTTTTTCCACTGTAGGCATTTTATGATACAAATTTTTCCTAAGTAACATCTCACAAATTATGGCATTTTGTATTTACATTTTCAGTTAGGTCCAAACTACATTCTACCTTCCCTTTTGATTTCTTCTTTGATCCATTGGTCATTTACAATTGTGTTCTTTAGCTTCAAATATTTGTGGATTACTCAGATATTGTTCTGTTATTGAATTCTACTTTAATTCCGTTATAGTCAGGTAACGTGTTTTAGGACTTGATTTCTTTAAAATTGACTTGATAGTCCCAAATATGTTTTAACTTGATACATGTTCCATTTGCACTTGAAAACAAAATGTATTCTGTTGGATTGAATGTTCTAAAATTGTTGTTCTAAAATTGTTGTTCTAAAAATGTCAATTAGGACAAGTTGCTTGATAGTGTTGTTAAAGACTTCTATATCCTTGCTGAATTGCTGTCTGCTTGTTTTTATCAATATTGAGACTGAAGTTTCTGATTGTAATTGTGGGTTTGTCTATTTCTTTATGCACTTCTATCAGATTTTGTGTCATGTATTTTGAAGTTCTGTTATTAGGTACCAAGCACTTAGGATTATTCTTTCCTCTTGATAAATTGATTTTCACCATTATGAAATGATTTTTTTTAAGTTTATTTATTTTTGAGAGAGTGTGTGTGTGTGTGCATGGGAGGGGCAGAGAGAGAAGGAGAGAGAGAATCCCAAGCAGGCTCCGTACTGTCAGTGCAAAGCCCCACGCGATACTTGAACTCACAAACCTCGAGATCATGACCTGAGCTGAAATCAAGAGTCAGATGCTTAACTGACTAGGCCACCTAGGCACCCCATGAAATGATCATTTTATGTCTGGTAATACTCTTTGCTTTGGAGATTGGTCTCATAATGAAAATGTTTGGAAGATGTACATTTTTTTTTCTTTGTCACTGTGCTGTTTATTATATCCCCAGAACTTACTTATCTTACAACTGGAAATTTATACCTTTTGACCACTTTCACCTATTTTCCCCACCTCTTGCCTCTGGCAACCCCCATTCTTTTCTGTTTTTGTGAGTTTTTTTGTTTTTAGTTTTCACATATAACTGAAAACATATAGTATCTGTCTTTCCCTGACTTATTTCTCTTAATGCCTTCAAGGTCTATCTTGTGTTGTAACAAAAGGCAAGATTTTCTTTTTCTGTGTCTGAATAATATTCGATTGTGTACATATGTGTAGCATGTATAGCGTGTATACCTATGTGTATACATGTGCAAACATTACATTTTCTTTATCCATTCGTCCTTTGGAACAACTTAAGTCATTTCCATGTCTTAGCTATTATAAATGCTGTAATGAACAAGGGGTGCAGATATCTCTTTGAGATACTGGTTTCATTTTCTTCAGATATATACCTAGAAGTGGAATTGCTAGATCATATGGTAGTTCTGTTTTTAATTAAAACAAATTTTTTAATGTTTATTTGTTTTTGAAAGAGAATGTGAGCAGGGGAGGGACAGAGAGAGAGGGAGACACAGAATCCGGAAGCAGGCTCTAGGCTCTGAGCTGTCAGCACAGAGCTCCATGCAGGGCTCGAGTTCATGAACCACAAGATCATGACCTGAGCTGAAGTCATACGCTTAACTGACTAAGCCACCCAGCCGCCCCTATTTTTAATTTTTTGAAGAACCACCCAACTGTTTTCCACAGTGGCTATACCAATTTACATTCCCACCAACAGCATACAAGGGTTCCCTTTTTTCCACGTCCTTGCCAATATCTGTTTTTTTTTGATAATAGACATTCTAACATGTGTGAGGTGATATCTCATTGTTTTTCATTTGGATTTCTTTGATGATTAGTGATGTTGTGTACCTTTTCATTTACCTGTTGGCCCTCTGTATGTCTTTGGGAAAATGTCTATTCAGATATTCTGTCCATTTTTTAATTGGATTGTTTATTGTTGTGCTGTTGAGTTGTATGAGTTCTTTATATATTTTGGATATTAACCTCTTATCAGTTACATGATTTGCAGATCTTTGCTCCAAATTCTGAGGGGTGCTTTTTCATTTTGTTGTTGCTTTCCCCTGTTATGCAGAAGCCTTTTAGTTTGATGTAATTTGGTTATTTTTGCTTTTATTGCCTTTTGTTGTCAAATCCAGTCATCAAGACCAATGTCAAGGAGAGGCGCCTGGGTGGCTCAGTCAGCTGTCTGACTTAGGCTCAGGTCATGATCTTGTGGTTCATGAGTTTGAGCCCTGCATTAGGCTCTGGGCTGACAGCTCAGAGCCTGGACCCTGCTTCAGATTCTGTGTCTCCTTCCCTCTCTCAGCCCATCCGCCGCTTGTACTCTGTCTCTCTCTTTCTTAAAATAAATAAACATTAAAAAATTTAAAAAGACCAACCTCAAGAAGCTTACAACTTATATGCTTTTCTAGAAGTTTTGTGGTTTCAGATCTTAGTTCACGTCTTCAATTTACTGTTAATTTTTGCATATTTTATAACATAAGGGTCCAGTTTCATTCTTTTGCATGTGGCTGTCCAGTTTCCCCAATACCATTTATTGAAGAGATTATCCTTTTTGTATTATACATTCTTGGCTCCTTCGTTGTAAATTAATTGACCATTTATGCGGTGGTTTATTTCTGGGCTCTCAATTTTGTTCCATTGGTCTAGGTGTCTGTTTTTATGCAAATATTTACCATTTTGATTATTTTAGTTTTGTATTAGAATTTGAAATCAAGGAGTGTTGATGTCTCCAGGTTTGTTTTTGTTTCTCCTGATTGCTTTGGCTGTTTGAAGTCCTTTGTGGTTCCATACAAATTTCAGGATTGTTTTTTGTATTTTTGTAAAAAATGCCATTGGAATTTTGATAGGGATTCCATTGAATTTTAGATAGCTTTGGGTACTGTGGACATTTTAACTATTCTTCTAATCCATGAGTCTGGAATCTTTCTGCTTATTTGTGTTTTCTTTGATTTCTTTCATCAGTGTCCTGTACTTTCTAGTGTACAGATCTTTCATCTCCTTGGTTAATTTTATTCCTAGGTAATTTTCTTTTTAATGGAGTTGTAAGTGGTTTTTTGGTTTTTGTTTGTTTGTTTTTTAAGTAAGCTCTATATCCAATGTGGGGTTTGAATTCACAACCCCAAGATCAAGTCACATGCTCTACTGATTGAGCCAGCTAGGCACCCCTGGGTTTATTTTCTGAATTTCTCTTTCTCAAGGTTCATTGTTAGTGTATAGAAATGCAACTGGATTTTGTATATTGATTTGGTATCCTGCAACGTTGCTGAATTTATTAGTTTTAATGGTTTTTTGGTAGAGTCCTTAAGGTTTCTTATGTTATCTGTAAATAGAAACAGTTTTATGTTTTTGTTTCAGATTTAGATGTCTCTTATTCTTTTTGCCTAATTGCTCTGGCTAAGACTTTCAATACTATGTCGTATAAAAGTGACAAGAGCGGGCATCTTGTCTTCTTTCTGATCTTAGAGGAAAATCTTTCAACTCTTCATCATTGAGTATGATGTCAACTGTGGACTTGTCATATACGGCCTTTATTATGTGCAGGTACATTTCTTCTATACCCAGTTGGTTGGGAGTTTTTACTATGCGTGGATGTTGAGTTTTGTCAAATGCATCTCAATAGATGGTCATGTTGATTTTTATCCTTCATTTTGTTAATGTGGTGAATCACATTGATTTGTGGATGGTGGACTGTCTTTGCATGTTTGAAATAAATTCTACTTAATCATGGCTATGATCCTTTTAGTGTATTGTTGAGTTTGGTGTATTCCTATTTTGTTGAGGATTTTTGCATCTATGTTATTTAGGGATATTGTCCTATAATTTTCTTCCCTTGCAGTGTCCTTGTCTTTTTTTTTTTTTTAATGTCACAGTAACACTGGCCTTGTAAAATGAGTTCGGAAGTATTCCCTCTTCTCTCTGAGAAGAGTTGGTAATTATCCTTTAAATGTTTGGTAGAGGGGGCGCCTGGGTGGCCCAGTTGGTTGAGCGTCCAAGTCAGGTCATGATCTCACGGCTTGTGAGTTCAAGCCCCGCATTGGGTTCTGTGCTGACAGCTGGGAGCCTGGAGCCTGTTTTGGATTATGTGTCTCCCTGTTTCTCTGCCTGTCTCCCCCTTGTGCTCTGTCTCTTTCTCAAAAATAAATAAACATTAAAAAATTAAAAAAAAAATGTTTGGTAGAATTCACCAGTGAGACCATCTGGTCCTGGACTTTTCTCCTGGAGAGGTGTTTGAATACTGACTCCATCTCCTTACTTGGAATTATTCTGTCCAGATTCAGACCAATAAGTACTCATTTAGATATAGATGATGTACATTTAATGTCATTATTGATTTGGCTAAGTTTGAGCCTGTCTTGCTATTTGTTTTCTATTTGGCCTGTTGTTAGTTCTCTCTTTTTTTTCTTTCTTTCTATTATTTGAATAAATTTATGATTCTTTTAAAAATCTCCCTCGTTGATTTTTTAGTCATAATCTCCTACTTTATAATTTTAGTGATTGCTTTATGATTTATAATAAACATCTCTATCTTATCAGAGCTACTGTTAGGTGCTATACCACTTATACCACTTCTCTTTTGTATGACAACTCTGTAAGAGTGTACTTTCATTTCTCCCCTCAGTCTTTATACTTTTCTGGTTATACTGTTGCTTATACATGTTGCTTTGCTTAAGCAAAATTTTTAAATTTATAATGTACTATATTATTTTGTTTAAGCAGATTTTTTTTTTAATTTATTTTTGAGAGAGAGACAGAGACAGAGCACAAGTGTGGGAGGGGCAGATGGAGACGGAGATGCAGAGTCAGAAGCTAGCTCCAGGCTCTGTGCTGTGCTGACAGCTCAGAGCCTGATGCGGGGCTTGAACCTGTGAACTATGAGATAATGACCTGAGCTGAAGTCGGCGCTTAGCTGACTCAGCTGTCCAGGCGCCCCTACGCAGTTATTTTTTAAGGATTTTTAATTATTATTACTTAAAGAATCATTGCCCATTGCTCCTCATTTCTTTGCAGAGATAGTTATTTCCCTCCTTCCAGTATCATTTCATTTCTGACTGAAGGACTTCTTTAATGTTTATTTGTGATGATGAGGGTGTGTAGGTGATGAATTCTTTATGCTTTTGTTTGTGTGAAAAGTCTTTATTTTGCCTCTTTTTGGAAAGATATTTGGCTTTGTTTAGAATTCTATGTTGATGGCTTTTTTCCCTTTGTCCTTTAAACATTTTATTCCCCCGTCTTTGTTTGTTTGTTTATTTATTTTTGAGAGAGAGACAGAGCATGAGTGGAGGAGGGGCAGAGAGTGAGGGAGACACAGAATCCAAAGCAGGCTCCAGGCTCTGAGCTGTCAGCACGGAACTCAATGAACCATGAGATCATGACCTGAATTGAAGTCGGATGTGGAACAGACTAAGCCACCTATGCGGCTCCCAGCCCTCCCCCGCCCCCCCATCTTTTTGTTTGCTTTTTTTTTTTTTTAAGATTTTATTTTTAAGTAATCTCTACACCCTACATGGGGCTCAAACCCACAACCCCGAGATCAAGAATCACATGCTTCATTGACTGAGCCAGCCAGGTGCCCCTTGCTTGCATTACTTTTGATAAGTCTGCTATCATCCTTATTCTGCAAGTAACATCATTTTTTTTCCTAGCTGTTTTTAAGATCTTCTCTTCCTCTGTTTTTGAGCAGTTGTACTGTGGTGTAGTTTTCTTAGTATTTCTTGGCTTTTGGGGTTCATTGAGCTTCTTAGCTTGCTTGAGTTTACGTTTTCAGTAATTTTGATCATGTTTTCCTACTTCTTCTTCCCCTCCTTTTTTGGAATTTCATTTATTAGTATATGAGAGAGTATTAATATTAGATTAGTATATTGGGAAAGTATTAGTAGTATATTAGAAGGTCTCTTGGCTTGAAAAGAACGGACATTCTTTTCATGTTGGGGGATTCTTTTTTCTCTGTGTTTTATCTTGGATACTTCCTATTGTTGTCTTCAAGTTCACTAGTATTCAGCTTTATGCAGTCTGCCATTAATCTTATTTAATTTTCATCTCAGATGTAGTTTTTATTTAGTTCATTTTGGGTATAGAATTATATCATTTGCATGTCTTTTTTTAACTTCTTGAACATATGGAATACAATTAAAGTAACTTGACATACTTCTGTGCTCATTCTAACCTCTGTCACTTCTGGGTCAGTTTTAATCAATTGATTATTTTCCTTATCCTGGGTTTTTTTTCCTGCTTCTTTCTCTGCTACCAATCTTGGGGTAGGTGATATTGTGAATTTGGCCTTCTTAGCTTTTGGATATTTTTGTATTCCTATAAATTCTTAAGCTCTATTCTGGGATGCAATTAAATTACTTGAAAACAGTTTGAGCATTTCAAGTCTTGTTTTTATGATTTCTTGATGGATCTATCTGGGACTAATATTACTTTTATGAGGCAACATTTTTCCAAGTATTCTGCTCAATGAATGCCCTGCAAATTGTGAGGTGTTTTTTTGTTTTTTGTTTTTTGTTTTTTTAGTTCAGCTCTTGGAAACAGGTGCTATTCTCAGTCTTATGTGAGCATCTGTTACTGTTCTCTCAAATTCTTTCACATAGTTCTTTCTCTTAGGAAGTTTCCTTAATGATCATAAGGAAGGGGACTTTCCCCAGTATACTGAGTTCTCACTGTGTGTGTCTCTTTCTTCTTTGGTGCTTTGCCTGTGAATTCTAATTATCTTCGTTTCCCTAGACTGTCAGTTGATAATCTCAATTTATGAATTCCACTGGCTCTGCCTAATTCCCTTTCTTCATTACCGTGGCCTTGAAACTCTTAAGTCAGTAAGCTGGAGCAGTCCCAACATACCTGTTGGTGTGCCATCTGTCAGGAGTGACTTTCTTTACCTGATGTCCATACTTCCTTGAAAAAAAACAAGCAACCCCACAAAAAACCCTAACATAAGTTTACAAGGCATTATACATCAGATGTTGATAATAAGAGGTTCTCTGAAATGAATGAGACTGAAAATTGGCTTTATACAAAGCAACTTGCTTCCCATTTTTTACTTTTTTGCATTTAGAGAAGAAATTTACTATCAATTGATGACTGAAAAACACTTGTCTTTCTCCAGTCTGGATATATTAATGTTTTCCCAAAGAAAATTAGATTAAAATATCCTAAATCAGAAACGTAAAGAATATTCGGTAGGCATAAATGGTAATGTATAAGGACAGAAACAAGTACCATATGTTCATTAATAAGTTAAAAATGGTACAGATGAACTTTGAACTGATATGAGTGAAAATGTGTCATTGTAGGAGTCCTTGTGAATTGTAAACTGCTTATAAGAATAAATTGATTTGATAATTGAGTATATTTTTAAGGGTTTGATATGCAAAGTTAGTAATTCTATATATATGACATTAGACTCTTTTATTCTTTAATTTGTATGTAGTCTTTAGTTTATATTCTTTGAGTCTTACTGATTTGAAAAATTAATTTGACCTAATTGAAATACTTTATCTTTGTGTATTTAGGAAGAAGTGATTTACTGAACAGATTATTTACATAAATGTTACTGATTAATTTGCTTACTAAAATAAACTGTTTCAAATACTGTGAGCTGCCTCTGCATTAACATTTACTTTTTTTTTTTTTTTAATTTTTTTTTTCAACGTTTATTTATTTTTGGGACAGAGAGAGACAGAGCATGAACGGGGGAGGGGCAGAGAGAGAGGGAGACACAGAATGGGAAACAGGCTCCAGGCTCTGAGCCATCAGCCCAGAGCCCGACGCGGGGCTCGAACTCACGGACTGCGAGATCGTGACCTGGCTGAAGTCGGACGCTTAACCGACTGCGCCACCCAGGCGCCCCAACATTTACTTTTTATTAAAAATTTTATTGCATCTAAATAATTTTACATGGCTTATAGGCCTTCATAAAACGTGGAATAGAATGCTTAGTGATAAAAAAGATAACTAAATAGCCACTACTTAAAGAAAGGAAACATTATCAGATTCTAGAGATGAGCTGATTAAAGATCTCAGGCATTGAATTTGGTTCTTAGGTTTCCTGGTGGCTAAAGTGAAAAGAGAAACATGTTGGGTTAAGTTTTCAGTGTCTTAAAAAAGAAAACATACTTTAAAAAAAAAAAACTTTTTTTCTTGCATCTAAATTCAGTCACAGCTTATGTGTATATGTATGTGTGGTCATATATTATCTAATGTCTTTTCTTCTAGAAGGATCCTGTGATAGAAATAGATCTTGGAGAAAATAGGAAATAGGCATAAGTATGTTTGTTAGATCTATTCTTTCTAATTTCACATGTCTATATAATCTGAATGATTTTTTTAATGTATTTCTGTAAATGGCATCATTCTTCAAGTTACTAAAACATGAAATTGATTTTTGGCAATGTGGTAGAAAAATAAATGGATGTAAGAGTAGCCCACAGACACCTCAAAGTCTTAAGTGTCCCTACCTACATATATGTATCTTTGTCTACCACAGTGTCTTCTTTAATTCTTGTTATCCCTCTCTGTTACTTTACATTTCAGCAATATTGAATGAGAAATCACTTTCTGTGATACCTGTACCTTTGTTAATGATATTTGTTGTATTATATCTTCCCACCAATCACTCTTAACACCTGAAGGCTTCTGCTCTTCCTTTAAGGCTCATAGCTTTGGTGAAGACGTCCCCATCAGATGGGCATAGGAACTTTTCCTACACTGTGCTATTTACTTCTAGTAATTTGGTTATTTTATTACAGTGTATTCATTTGTATGACTATATCTTAACCTTCCTGAGGGCAGAAGTATGTCTTTTCATCTTCATGTCTCTGGATATAGTATAATGCCTGGCATATAACAGGTGCTCAGTAAACATTATGTAGTTCAAGAATGAATATGTTAGGTATGAGAACAAAGTTGCTTTTTTGTGAACAATTTTCTTTCAATTGATGGTGGTAGAAAAAACATTTTAAGTCAATGTCCTGATTAGAAAGAGACTTTGGTTTTTCCCCATTGATGGGGAAAAATTGAGAGCTTTCCCCCTAAGGTCGGGAACATGAAAGAGATGTTCACTCTTACCACTGTTCAACATAGTACTGGAAGTCCTAGCCTCAGCAATCAGACGTCAAAGAGAAATAAAAGACATACAAATTGGCAAGGGAGAAGTCAAACTTTCACTCTTCGCAGATGACGTGATACTCTACATGGAAAACCTGAAAGACTCCACCTAAAAACTGCTAGAACTGGTATGTGAATTCAAGAAAGTCTCAGGATGTAAAATCAACATTCATAAATTGGTTGCATTTCTATACACCAATAATGAAGCAGAAGGGAAATCAAGGAATCGATCCCACTTACATTTGCACCAAACACCGTAAGATACCTAGGCATAAAACTAACCAAAGAGGTAAAAGATCTGTAAGCTGAAAATTATAGAAAGCTTATGAAAGAAATTGAAGAAGACACAAAGAAATGTAAAAATGTTCCATGCTCATGGATTGGAAGAACAGATATTGTTAAAATGTCTATACTACCCATGGTGCCTGGATGGTTCCGTTGGTTAAGTGTCTAATTTCGGGTTGGGTCATGATCTCGCGGTTCATGGGTTCGAGCCCCATGTTGGGCTTTGTGCTGACAGCTCAGAGCCTGGAGCCTGCTTCAGATTCTTTGTCTCCCTCTCTCTCTGCCCCTCCCTTGTTCATGCTCTCTCTCTCAAAAATAAACATTAAAAAAAAAGTGTATACGACCCAAAGCAATCTACACATTCAATGCAATCCCTATCAAAATACACTAGCATTCTTCAAGAACTAGAACAAATAATCCTAAAATTTGTTGGAACCAGAAAAGACCTCGAATAGCCAAAGTAATGTTGAAAAAAAAAACACAAAAAACCGAAGCTGGAGGCATCACAATCCCATACTTCAACCTGTATTACAAGGCTGTAATCATCAAGACAGTTTATGGTACTGGCACAAAAACAGACACACAGATCAATGGAACAGAATAGAGAACCCAGAAATGGACCCACAAATGTATGGCTAACTGATCTTCAAAGTAGGAATGAGTATCCATGGAAAAAAGACAGTCCCTTCACCAAATGGTGCTGGACAGTGACATGCAGAAGAATGAACCTGGACCACTTTTTTACACCATACACAGAATTAATTCAAATGGATGAAAGACCTAAATGTAAGACAGGAAACCATCAAAATCCTAGAGGAAAAAACAGGCAATAACCTCTTTGACCACAGCTGTGGCAGCTTCTTACTAGATGTGTATCCAGAGGCAAGGGAAATAAAAATGAAAATGAGCTATTGGGACTTCATCAAGATACAAAGCTTCTGTATAGCCAAGGAAACAATCCATAAAACTAAAAGGCACTGACTGAATTGTAGAAGCTATTTGCAAATAACATATCAGATAAAAGGTTAGTATCCAAAATCTAAGAAGAACGTACCAAATTCAATACCCAAAGAGCAAACAATACAGTGAATAAATGGGCAGGAGATGTGAACAGACACTTTTCCAAAGAAGACATCCAGGTGGCTAACAGACACATGAAAAGATGCTCATCAGATCATCATAGAAATACAAATCAAAACCACAATGAGCTACTACCTCACACCTGACAGAATGGCTAAAATTAACAACTCAGGAAACAACAGATGTTGGTGAGGATGTGGACAAAGGGGAACCTTTTTGCACTATTGGTGGGAATGCAAACTGGTGGCAGCTACTCTGGAGAACAGTATGGAAGTTCCTCAAAAAATTAAAAACAGCTACCCTATGACCCAGCAATTGTCCTACTAGGTATTTATCTGAAGGACACAAAAATGCTGATTTGAAGGGGCACATGCACCCCTATGTTTATAGCAGCATTGTCAACAATAGCCAAATTGTGGAAAGAGCCAGAATGTCCATTGACTGATGAATGGATAAAGATGTTGTATATGTGTTTATATACATATATATACAAAGGAGTACTACTTGGTGATCAAAAAGAATGAAATCTTGGGGGCGCCTGGGTGGCGCAGTCGGTTAAGCGTCCGACTTCAGCCAGGTCACGATCTTGCGGTCCGTGAGTTCGAGCCCCGCATCAGGCTCTGGGCTGATGGCTCAGAGCCTGGAGCCTGTTTCCGATTCTGTGTCTCCCTCTCTCTCTGCCCCTCCCCCGTTCATGCTCTGTCTCTCTCTGTCCCAAAAATAAATAAACGTTGAAAAAAAAATTTAAAAAAAAGAATGAAATCTTGCCATTCGCAACAAGGTAGGTGGAAGTAGAATGTATTCTGCTAAGCAAAATGTCAGGGAAAGGCAAATATATGATTTCACTCATGTGGAATTTAAGAAACAAGACAGATGAACATAGGAGAAGGGAAGGAAAAAGCAGAAAAAAAGGTAAGCAAGCCATAAGAGACTCTTAAACACAGAGAACAAACTCAGGGTTGCTGGAGGGGAAGTAGAAGGGGGATGGGCTAAATGGGTAAGGGGCATTGAGGAAGGCACTTGTTGGGATGAGCACTGGGTGTTATTTGTAAGTGATGAATCACTGGATTCTACTCCTGAAGACAATATTACACTGTATGCTAACTAACTTGATTTTAAATAAGTAAATTAAACACACACACACACACACACACACGACAACCTGCAAAAAAAGAAAGAAAAAAGACCTTGGGTTGTCTTTAGTACTTGTGCAGAGAAATTGGTTCAGAACCTAAAGTCTGTATAATGTAAAAAATAAAAACAAAAAACAGCACTTTAACTGAAAAATGTTTATGGCATTATGGCAGAAGTTACCAGATAATCTTCCCTCATTATTGAAAGAAATCTTCATGACTCTTATATAACATTTAATTTTTAGAAAACTTCTATCTGATAGCCCAACAATAACCACCCCCATTTAATAGAATACACTGATCTGTAGATACCAGAGAGAAGATGAGTGAATATAACGTAGAACATCAAGTTTGTGGCCCTAATCCGTCATCGCAGCCATAGGAGACGAATACAGATTTCTTAGTGTCTTGACCTTTTGCTCTTATGAATTTGGGAATCAGTTTGTTAAGTCCCTAAATAATGTTTGGTAGGACTTTTTTTATTGTATGGACTTGAATCTGTAGGTTTAATTTAGAAGAGGTTAACATTGGTAGGGTATCAATTCTTCCTTTACAAGGAGACTCCATTTATTTATTTAGCCTCTTTATAAAGACTTGCACATCTTTTTTATAATTAAGAACAGTTACATTAAAAAAAAGAGGTTAAGTTTTAAAAGGAGGACTTATGTTACAGAAGGATCTCATGTGACCACTTCATTAAATGGTGGTTTAGATAAAGATCAAGAAGAAAGAATGCTCATCTGCATAAAAAGTGATAAGTAGATCACTACTTTATAACAGAATTAAAAATAGTTGGAATTCTTCATAAAATGGAAAGTAGTAAGGAAACCTACTTTATATTGGGATAGGAAAGCCCACTTTCAGAACTTACACCAGAATTAAAAATTGTCACAGAAATGATTAATAAATTTACCTGTTTAAAACATTTTGTATTTCTAACAGTAAAACCTTTCATTAACAGAGTTAAAAGATAAACACCAAACTATGAAAACACTTGCAGCATGTTTAAGAGAGCTAATTTCTTAATTTATGGACTGTAAAATGTTTATGAAATTTGGAAAAGATTGTGATTGTGTGTTATCGAGATATGTTACAAACAGACCTTCTTGGCGTGCCTGCTCTCTCCTCCACTGCTGCCTCCTCCTTCTGCTGCTCTGCTCCTGGTGATGCTTGTGTGCTGGTTCCCTGAGGTACCAGGTGTCTCTCTTGTGAAGCAGCGAAGGAGACTCTGGTGTTTACTGTGGCTGATGAAAAGCCCAAGGAAGGAGTAAAGACTGAGGACAACTATCATATTAATTTGAAGGTGACAGGGCAGGATGGTTCTATGATGCAGTTTAAGATTAAGACATAAACCACTTAGTAAACTAATGAAAGCCTATTGTGAATGGCAGGGTTTGTCAATAAGGCAGATTAGATTCTGATTTGATGAGCAGCCAGTCAATGAAGCAGACAAGCCTGCACAGTTGGAAATGGAGGATGAAGATACAATTGATGTGTTCCAGCAGCAGACAGCAGGCATCTACTAAAAAGAGAACTGGCTACCTTACTCCAGAACTCTGTTCCTCCAGACCACGACATTCTCAGGAAACCGCAATTTGGTTCTACCACATCCTGACTACCACAGTATAGTTTTCTCTGTTCTTTCATTTTGTATGTGTATGTGCATGAGTATATTGTATTTTTTAAATTAAATGGCCAATGGTATGTTTTGACTGACATCAAATGAAGATGGGATGGGGAAAAATGCTGGTTCTGTGAAAATACCCCCTTTCTCCATTAGTGGTATGTTCATTCAGCTCTTTATATTCCAGTAAGTTATTTTTCTCTCAATGTTTAATAAAAAAAGAACAGCATAAAAATCCTTGCATACTTTATTCGAATGGCAAATTCTCATGTTTTTCTTTTGTAACTATATGAAGCTGTTACATATAGGGCAATCTGTCTTTACACAGGGATAAATTACTCTAAATGAATCCTAGATAGTTTTCCCTTCAAGTCTAGCTTTTCTTCCTTTCTTTCTTTCTTTCTTTCTTTCTTTCTTTCTTTCTTTCTTTCTTTCTTTCTTGTGTTCATTTTTGAGAGAAGCAGAGTGTGAGTGGGGAGGAGCAGAGAGAGAGGGAAACAGAATTGAAGCAGACTCCAGGCTCTGAGCCATCAGCACAGAGCCCAGAGCAGGGCTTGAATTCACAAACCGTGATCATGACCTGAGCTGAAGTCAGACACTTAGTCGACTGAGCCACCCAGGCACCTTGAGTTTTGTTTTCTAAATAAACTTCTGTTTAGGGGTGGTGCGTAGGTGGCTCAGTTGGTTGAGCATCTGACTCTTGATTTTGGCTCAGGTCAAAATCTCATGGTTGGTGAGATGAGCCCTGAGTTGGGCTCTGAGCTGACAGTGCAGAGCCTGCTTGGGATTCTCTCTCTCCCTATCTCTGTGCCCCCACCTTGCTGCTACACATGCACTCTCTAAAAATAAATAAACATTACAAAAATTGTTTTTTAAAAAAAAGACCCTCATAATATTGCCGGTGGAATATAAGTTAGATGGCATTTTGACTGTTAAGCATCAAAATTTTAAAAATGTACATATATAGGGCTCCTGGCTGGCTCAGCCAGTAGAACATGCAACTCTTGATCTTGGGGTTGTGAGTTTAAGCCCCACGTTGGGTGCACAGCCTACGTGAAATGAAAGGAAAGAAGAGGGAAATGGAAATGGAATGACACATGCATGTACATTGAAGCCAGCATTTTCATTTCTTAGAATTCTAAGAAGTGGTTACATGTGTAGGATCCACTGCAGTGTTTAGTGAAAAATTTGAACCAACCTAAATGTTCATTATTTGGAGATTAATTTTGGATTTTAGGTATAATACTACAGTTGAGTGTTAGGAGTCTCAGGAAGCGTTAGGATTCTAATAATTACTAAATAAATAAGTTGACTTTTTCACATGAACACAAAGTATATTTCAGATATGTTTGTCACTTCACTATCTTTGAGAAGTTTTTTAAGGAGTGAACATTTTTATAGAAGCAGCTGTCATATTGGTAATGATAACTCGTATTTTTGACCACTTATATGTGGCAGGCCTTGGACAAAGCATTTCACATGTGTTACCTGACTTAATTCTTGTAACAGACTAGTGTGAGAGATAGTAATTAATCCCTAGAAACTTGAGTATTAAAAAGCTAGTAAGTAGGGGGATATAGTGGAGAAAGTCAGAATATCCAGGTTTTGATCTCACCTATATTATTCACCTACTATTTTTGTAGATACTTTACATATCTTATAAAATTAAAATAATAACACTTCATGTATTATTGGAAGATTACATGAAAAAATGGATTTGAAGCACAACATTTATGGGAAGAATTTAAAACATTATTTGAATTTTGATTGGAATGTTAAAAGTGATAAAATTAAAGATATTATGACCTATTCAAACTCAGTAAGAATTTTTTCTTGAGAAATAGAATACAAAACCCTGAATGAACTTTTTTTAAGTTTTTCCTTTAATTTTAATTAGTTAAGATACAGTGTCATGTTAGTTTCAGGTATACAATATAGTCATTCACCAATTTTATACAACACCAGTGCTCATCATGAGATGTGCATTCCTTGATCCCCATCACCTGTTTAACCCATCTACCCACCTACCTCTCCTCTGATAACCATAAGTTTGTTCTCTGTAGTGAAGAGTCTGTTTCTTGGTTTGTCTTTTATGTTCTTTGTTCATTTGTTTCTTAAATTCCACATATGAATGAAATCATAATGGTATTTGACTTTTTCTGACTGACTTATTTTGCTTAACATTCTACTTTTGAGCTCCATCCGTGTTGCAAATGGCCAAATGATAATGGTTTAGATTCTGTATTTTTAGTCTCTAAACTAGTAAAAAGGGATAAATTAGAAAATTATTTAAAAGTTACATTTTGGGGAAACAAGATTTGAATGAATGAAAGGAAATTCATTGTTGGTATTTTATTTCAGTTAAACACAAGGAAATCCTTAAATTGTGTTACCTAGCAACAGTACTCTTTCCTTCCCCACCCAGAACTATTTTGAAGTAAAATTGCTAGTAAAAGGTACATTTATGTTACCAAAAATATGTTGTCATTGAGTTCTTTTAAACCAGAAGGTTCAAAGTTCCCACTCACCTTTCCTTTTCCATCAGTTGTCTTTGGAGCCTTATAAAGGCAAGTTGATTGTTACAAGAAGCTGCTGCTCATAAACATGCCGTTTACTGTAAGATATCTTTAAGGAAAATAATTATGCCTCTGTGCTGTAACTTATTTCTTTAAAACTCTTTTGGGGCACCTGGGTGGCTCAGTCAGTTAAGCATCCGACTTTGGCTCAGGTCACGATCCCACGGTCTGTGGGTTTGAGCCCTGCGTCGGGTTCGATCTCATGGACTGTGAGTTTGAGCCCTGTGTCAGGCTCTGTGCTGCTAGCTCAGAGCCTGGATCCTACTTCAGATTCTATATCTCCCTCTCTCTCTGCCCCTCCTCTGCTCACTCTCTCTTTCTCTCAAAAATAAATAAACATTAAAAAAAATTATAACTCCTTTGAAGATGATGGATTTGAGCAACCACTTGAATAAATATATAGTGCTTTGCTAGATTTCAGGCAACTGCAAAGGAGTAAAGGGGTTGATGGCACAATAAAAGAATCATGTCGAATATGAAATGAGTATAAAAGAGAAAGATGGTAGGAATTTGTAATAGCATTTACTTTCCTTTATTCATTGTAATACATTTTTCAAACATGCTTATGTTTATTTTCAGTATGCAAAAGGATGCCTTTGAGTGTAGGGAAGTGAGAAATTATTTTCTATTTGAGAGGTCTAGAACTGGATCCAGAATGATAGTAGCAATGTATTTTGATTGCTCTTCTATTTCTGACCACTCAACTAAAAGAAAGAGAGAGACATTATTTTATATAATAGCAGTATACTAAGAGCTAGCTAGTGTTTGATCCTGTAAAAGTGAAGGTAATGCATTTGTTCACAGTAAACATCAGTAATTGGTGATAGAACAGTTCGTGTTTCTAGACTTAGAAAAGAAGTACTTTTTTTCAGCACTTTTTAAATTCTCTTTTTCATATTCTTTTTCAGACTAGCCTAGAAGTTCTAGCTTTCAGACTCAGTTAGCCAGATAAGGTTGAGCAGATCTCACAAATTGGGATGTCAAGGAGTTGAATATAAGACTAAAAGGAATAGATTATCAAAATAAGAAAGAAACATAAATCTACATCTTTTAGCATTCTCTCCCCATGTCTCCTTACCCTCTTCCCCTGGCAACCATTAATCTACTTTCCATCTCTATGAATCTGACTATTCTAGATGTTTTGTATAAATGGAATCATAAAATACGTGGTCTTTTGTGTTTGGCTTCCTTCATTTAACATAATGTTTTCAAGGTTTATCCATGTTTTAGTATTTAAGAGTACTTCATTCCTTTTCATGGCTGAATAGTAACTCAGTTGTAGGGATATACCACATTTTGTCCATCAGTTGGTGACATTTGGGTTGTTTCCACTTTTTGACTATGAGGAATAATTATGTACAAATATTTATATCGTTTTATTTGTAATTTTGGGTATATACTATTCCAGGAGTTGAATTGCTGGGCCATACAGTAATTCTGTATTTAACTTTTTGAGGAACTGCTAGACCATTTCCAAAGCAGCTGTATCATTTATATTCCATCACCAGTGTACATACATTTCCCTGCATGCTTGTCAATGGTTGGTATTATCCATCTTTCTGAGTATAGCCATTGTAATTGATGGGAAGTGGTGTCTGATCGTGGTTGTTTTGTTTTTGTTTTTTCCTTGGAGGCCGATCCAGTTTTTTATGGGAAGCCAGCATTTCTTGAGTCTTATCTTCATACCACTCTGCTCTTTCAGTGTTAAGCGGGGCACGGGTAGATGGCGATTCCAAGGCATCTTGCAAAGTAGACAAGTCACCTTAGGGGCAAACTTTACCCATTCAAAAATTTGTCTCACATTAGCAGTCAGAATTTGGGTGTCATCTTGAATCATTGTTTTCCTTACTCATTAAGGCATTCATTGTGGTTTTGATATACATTTCCATGATGGCTAATGATGTTGAGCATCTTTGCATGTGTTTATTGGCCATTTGTGTATCTTGTTTGGAGAAACGTCTATTCAAATCCTTTGCCTAATTTTAATTGAGTTATGTTTCATTCTATAGTTGAGTTCTAGGAGTTACATATTCTGGATAGTAAGCCGTTATAAAATGTTTAATATGTAAGTATTTTCAGAAATCTGTAGATTGTCTTAATTTCTCTATAGTATCCTTTGAGACAAAAAAAGTTGTGAGTTTTGATGAAGTCCAGTTTATTTTTTCCCTTGGTGGTGGTGCTGTTGGTGACATAAGTAAGAAATAATTGACTAGTTCAAGATCATGTTTAAGAGTTTTATAATTTTTGTTTTACATTTAGGCTTTTGGTCCATTATGAGTTAATTTTGTGTACGGTATGAGATAGTGATTCCACCTCATTCTTTTAAAAAAAAATTTTTTTTAATGATTATTTCTTTTTTTTTAATTTTTTTTTAACGTTTATTTATTTTTGAGACCATGAACGGGGGAGGGTCAGAGAGAGGGAGACACAGAATCTGAAACAGTCTCTAGGCTCTGAACTGTCAGCACAGAGCCTGACGCGGGGCTCGAACTCACCGCGAGATTATGACCTGAGCCGAAGTCGGCCGCTCAGGCTGACTGAGCCACCCAGGCGCCCCTTTAATGATTATTTCTGAGACAGAGACAGAGCATGAGTCGGGGAGGGGCAGAGAGAGAGGGAGACACAGAATCTGAAGCAGGTTCCAGGCTCTGAGCTGTCAGCACAGAGCCCAACGCGGAGCTCGAACTCACAAACCGTGAGATTATGACCTGAGCCGAAGTCAGTTGCTCAACCGACTGAGCCACCCAGGCACTCCATCCACCTCATTCTTTTGTACATATTTTTATCCCAGTTGAATTATCTTAATACCTGCATTGAAAATCATTTGACCATTAGTGTAAGAGCTTATTTCTGGACTCTTAATTCTGTTGTATTCATCTCTCTATTATCCCAATACCACACTGTTTTGATTACTGTAACTTTGTAGTAAGTTTAGAAATTTGAAAGCATCTGGTCTTTTTATTCTTTTTTTTTCTTTTTTTAAAAGTGAGGTATAATTGACCTATAACATTACATTAGTTTGAAGTATACAACATAATGGTTCAGTATTTGTATATATTGTGAAATGATCATCACAATGGGTCCAGTTAACATTCATCACCATATATGTGATTACAAACATTTTTTTTTCTTCTGGTGAGCACTTTTGAGATCTACTCTTTTAGCAACTTTCAAATATACAATATGGTATTATTAGGAATAGTCACCATGCTATACATTACATCCCCGTGATGTATTTATTTTACAACTGGAAATTTGTAGCTTTTGATGTTCTTTTTCAGGATTGTTTTGATTATTCTGGGTTCCTTGTATTTTCCTATGGATTTTAGGATAAGGGTTTTTTTTTTTTAATGTTTATTTTTGAGAGAGAGAGAGAGACTGAGTGTGAATTCGAAAGGGACAGAGTGAGAGGGAGACACAAAATCCGAAGCAGCCTCCAAGCTCTGAGCTGTCAACACGGAGCCCCATGCAGGGCTCGAACTCACGAACCACGAGATTATGACCTGAGCTGAAGTCGGACGCTCAGTTGACTGAGCCACCCAGGCACCCCTAGGATTAGTTTGTTAATTTCTGCAAAAAGCCACTTATGATTTTCATAGAGGTTGCATCGAATCTTTAGATATATTTGAGAGAGTATTTCTATCTTAACAGTATTACTTCTTCTTTGTCTATGACCAAGTAATGTTTTTCAGTTTGTTTAGGTCTTTATGATCTCTTAGCAATATTTCATAGTTTTAGTGTACAAATTTTACATTTCTTTTATTCACAAATATTTTATTCTTTTCATGCTATTGTAAATGGCATTGTTTTTTTTATTTTCATTTGTGGATAATTCATTGCTAGTGGATGGAAATTCAGTTGATTTGTGTATTCACTTTGTATTCTGCAACCTAGTTGAACTTGTTTTTTAGCTCTTACAGTTGTGTGTGTGTGTGAGAGAGTAAATTCCTTAGGACTTTTTTTAAATATCCAAGATCATGTTATTTGTGAATAGAGATTAAGTGCTTCTTTTTTATAATATGCATGGCTTTTATTTCTTTTTCAGGTCTAATTTCTTTGGTTAGCACTCTCAGTACACTGTTGAGTACCAGTAGCAAAAGGGGAGGGACATCCTTGTCTTGTTCATGTGTTTAGAGGTAAAGTTTTTAGTCTTTCACCAATCAGTATGAAGTTAGGTGTGGATTTTTCATAGATGCCCTTTATCAGGGTGAGGAAATTACTTTCTATTCCTAATTTTTTGAGTGTCTTTATTATGAAACGGTGTTGGATTTTGCCAAGCACTTTCTCTGTGTCTATTGAGACTATTATATGTGGGTTTTTATCTGTATATTGATATGATATATTGCAATGACTGAGTTTTGGATTTGAACTGACCCTGCATTCTGGGATAAATCCCACTTGGTCATGGTGTATAGTACTTTTTATATTTTTCATACTCAGTTTATAGTATTTTGTTAGGATTTTTGTGTCTGGATTGATAAGGAATATAGATCTGTAGTTTTTTTGATTGATTTTGGAATGAGAATAATAGTGGCCTCATAGAGTGAGTTGGAAAGTGTTCTCTCTTTTTTGAAAATGTTGATAGGATTCACCTATGAAGCCATTTGGTTCTGGGCTTTTCTTTCACATCAGTTTTATTAATAAGTCTTCTTTTTACTTCTTATAGATCTCAGATTTTCTCTTATTGGAGTCAGTTTTGGTACTTTATGTCTTTCTAGGAATTTGTCCATTTCTTATAGGTTATGTAATTTGCTAGCATATAGTTGCCCATAGTATTCCCTTATGATATTTTAAAATTCTGTACTGTTGGTAGTAATGTCCTTTTTTCCAGTCCAAATTAGTAATTTGAATCTTCTCTTTTTGTCGTGGACAGTCTGGCCAAAGGTTTGTCAGTTTTGTTGATCTTTTCAAAGGATCAGTTTTGGTTTCATTGATGTTTCTGTGTGTGTGTGTGTGTGTGTGTGTGTGTGTGTGTGTGTGTGTGTGTTTTCCTCTATCTCAAATATTCCCATTCTAGTTTTTATTATTTCTTTTCTTCTGCATGTTTTAGCATTAATTTGCTTTTGCTTTTTGATTTCTAGTTTCTTAAGGTGGAACATTACATTATTGATTTTTAGATCTTTACTTTCATTTAGACATTTAAAGCTGTAAATTTTCCATTTAGCGCTACTTTAGCTGAATGCCATAAATGTGTTTTCATTATATATCAAAGTATTTTTTTCCCTATGGATTTGAATTAATCTAGAATCCTTTCATTTCAGCCTGATGGACTCCCTCCAATATTTTTTATAGGGTAGGTCTGCTAGGAATGAATTCTTAGTTTTTGTGTACCTGGGGATATCTTAATTTCTCCTTAATTAAGTTTTGGTAGATATTGAATTTTTGGTTACCAGCCTTTTTCTTTGAGCTCTTTGACTATATCATCTCAGTGCCTTCTGGCCACCATTTTTTTTAATGTTCATTTATTTATTTTGAGAGAGAGCAAGAGCAGGGGAAGGGCAAGGAGAGAGAGAGAAAGAGAGAGAGAGAGAGAGAGAGAGAGAGAGAGAAAATGAAAATCCTAAGCAAGCTCTGTGCTATCAGCAGGACTCCATCTCACAAACCATGAGATTATGACCTGAGCTGAAATCAAGATCTGGAGGCTTAACTGACTGAGCCACCAGGTGCCCCTAGCCACCATGCTTTCTAATGAAAAATCAGATATTTTTGTTATTGGGCTTCCTTATTAAGTGATGTGTTGCTTTTTTCTTGGTGCTTTCAAGATTCTTTGTCTTTTGACAGTTTTGTTGTGATATGTCTAGGTATGGGTTTCTTTGAGTTTATTCCCCTTGGATTTTATTTTTTTATTTTTTTAAAAATTTTTTTTTTTCAACGTTTATTTATTTTTGGGACAGAGAGAGACAGAGCATGAACGGGGGAGGGGCAGAGAGAGAGGGAGACACAGAATCGAAACAGGCTCCAGGCTCTGAGCCATCAGCCCAGAGCCCGACGCGGGGCTCGAACTCACGGACCGCGAGATCGTGACCTGGCTGAAGTCGGACGCCTAACCGACTGCGCCACCCAGGCGCCCCTATTCCCCTTGGATTTTATTGAGTTTCTTGAATATGCACACAAATGTTTTTAGTCAAATTCAGGAAGTTTTCAGCTGTTATTTCTTGAAATAATAATGATTTGTTTCTTTTTTCTCTTCTCTGGGTCTCCTATTATACGCGCATTGGTATGTTTGATGGTGAGCCACAAGGCTCTGAGGCTCTGTTCATTTTTCTTCATTATTTTTTCATACTCTTCCTCAGACTGGATAATCAACTAACCTGTCTTTGGCTTAGCTGACTTTTTATTTTGACGATTCAGATTTTTTCATTTTGTCTCTCTCCCTTCTTTTTCTTCATTTGTTTTGTTTTTTAAATTCCAAATGAGTGAAATCATAAGATATTTGTCTTTTTCTGACTGGTTTATTTCAGTTAGCATTATATTGTCTAGATCTATCTGTTGTTGCAAATGACAAGATTTCATTCTTTTTTATGGCTGAATGATATTCCATTGTGTGTATATGGTGTGTGTATATATATATATATGTGTGTGTGTGTGTGTGTGTGTGTGTTGTATGTGTACATATATGTACACGTATATGTGCAGACATATACACACACCCCACATCTTCTTTATCCATTCATCTATTGATGGACACTTGGGCTTCTTCCATAGTTTGGCTATTGTAAATAATACTGCCATAAACATAGGGGTGCATGTATCCCTTTCAATTAGTGTTTTTGTTCTTTTTGGGTAAATACCCAGTAGTGTGATAACTGGATCATAGGGTAGTTCTATTTTTTTAATTTTTTGAGCAACCTCCATACTGTCTTTCGCAGTGGCTGCATCAGTTTGCATTCCCACCAACAGTGCACAAGGTTCCTTTTTCTCCACATACTTGCCAACACTTACTGTTTAAGTTTTTGATTTTAGCTATTCACACAGGCATGAGGTGATATCGCCTTGTTTTGATTTGCATTTCCCTGATGATAAGTGATGTTGAGCATCTTTGCATGTGACGAAGGGCTATCTGTATGTCTTTGGAGAAATATCAGTTCATATCTTTTGCCAATTTTTCAACTGGGTTATTTGTTTTTTTGGTGTTGAGTTGTATAGCTTCTTCATACATTTTGGACACTAACCATTTATTGAATATGCCATTTGCAAATATCTTCTTCCATTCAATAGGTTGTCTTTGAGTTTTGTTGATTGTTTTCTTTGCTGTTCAGAAGGGGTTTTTTTTTTTTTTGATGTAGTCCAAATAGTTTATTTTTGCTTTAGTTTCCCTTGCCTCAGGAGACACATCTAGAAAGATGTTGCTATGACCAGTGTCAGAGACATTACTGCCTGTGCCTCTTCAAGGATTTTTATACTTTCAGTTCTCATATTTAGATTCTTAATCCATTTTGAGTTTGTTTTTGTATATGGTGTAAGAAAGTAGTCCAGTTTCATTCTTTTGCAAGTAGCTGTCCAGTTTTCCCAACACCATTTGTTGAAAAGACTTTTTCCTATTGCATATTCTTTTCTCTTTATCGAAGGTTAATTGACCATATAATTCTGGGTTTATTTTTGGGCTTTATATTCTGTTTCTTTGATCTGTGTGTCTTTTTTTTTTTTTCTTTTTTTGCTAGTACCATACTCTTTTGGTCCCTACAGCTTTGTAATATAACTCGAAGTTTGGAATTGTGATACCTCCAGTTTTTTTTTTTTTCAAGATTTCTTTGACTATTCAGGGTCTTTTGTGGTTCCATACAAGTTTTAGGATTGTTTGTTCTAGTTCTGTGAAAAATGCTGTTGGCATTTTGATAGGGAATGCGTGAAATATGTAGATTACTTTGAGTAGTATAGACATTTTAACAATATTTATTCTTCCAACCTATGATTATGGTATGTCTTTCTGTTTCTTTGTGTTATCTTCAATCTCTTTTCTCAGTGTTTTATAGTTTTTGGAGTACAGGTCTTTAACCTCTTTGGTTATACTTTTTCCTAGGTATCTTATTATTCTTGGTGCAGTGTAAATGGGATTGTTTTCTTAATTTTTCTGTTACTTTATTATTAATGGAAATGCAGTGGATTTCTGTATATTGATTTTATATTCTGTGACCTTACTGAATTCATATATCAATTCCAGTAGGTTATTTGTGGAGTCTTTAGGGTGTCATATATATAGTATCATGTTTTCTGCAAGTAGTGAAAGTTTTACTTTTTCCTTATCAGTTTGGATGCCTTTTATTTCTTTTTGTTGTCTGATTTCTGTGGCTAGGATTTCCAGTACTGTGTTGAATAAAAGTGGTTAGTGCAGACATCCTTGTCTTCTTCCTGACCTTAGCGGGAAGGCTCTTAGTTTTCCCCCATAGAGTATGATGTTAGCTGTGCGTTTTTCATATAAGGACTTTATTATGTTGAGGTTCCCTCTAAACTTGCTTTGTTGTTTTTTTTTTCCATGAATGGATGTTTCACTTTGTCAAATGCTTTTTTGTGTCTATTGAAATGACATATAGTTTTTATCCTTATTGATATGGTGTATCATGTTGATTGATTTACAAATATTGAACATCCTTGCATCCCAGGAAAAAATCCCACTGGATCGTGGTGAATGATTTTTTTTTTAATGCATTGTGTATTTGCTGTGCTTATTTAAATTCTTTAGACATGGTTTCCTTTGTTATTTTAATCATACTTAAATAGTTGGTGGCATCTTTTAAATCTAATTTTTGTGCTTCTGCAGGGAGAGTTTCTGTTAACTTTAATTTGTCCTTTATATGGCACATACTTTGTTTTTTTGTGTGTCTTGCAATTTTTGTTGATATCTTGATATTTATTTAAAAAGATTTTTAACGTTTATTCATTTTTGAGAGACAGAGAGAGACAGAGCATGAGCGGGGAAGGGGCAGAGAGAAGGAGACACAAAATCCGAAGCAGGCTCCAAGCTCTGAGCTGTCAGCACAGAGCCCGATGCGGGGCTCTAACTCACAAACTGTGAGATCCTCAAAGTCGGACACTCAATCGACTGAGCCACTCAGGTGCCTTGATATCTTGATATTTTAAATAATGTAGCAACTCTGGCAACCAGTTTCTGCTTCCTTCCCAGGGGTTGTTGTTATTTCTGTTTGTTATTGTTGTTGCTGTGTGTTTCTGTAATGACTTTACTGAACTAACTCTCTGCAGTTTGTTTTTTCCTTCTACATGACCAGAACTTTGCTTGTTTATCTTCATGGTCTGCTAATGATTGAATAGAGACTTCATATAAGCCTGGATCAGTAAGTCTTCTAGTCTTTGCCAAAGGGTTCTGTGTGTGTATCGGGGACACGATCAGTATTAACCAGACAGTTTACAATTCTGTTTTAGTTTTCACATCCTTCTTGTGTAGAATCTGAAGGTCAGCCAGAGATGAAAACCTAGGTCTTTTTCTAGTCTTTCCAGAGCATGCTTGCAGCCTCATGCATACAGATGGCCTTGAGTATTCCCATTAAATTTCTGAGATTTTCAACGTTCCTTGTGGATAGTTCATTCCCTAGCTTTTCTTTTTAAGGTTTTTGTTTTCAGGTGTGTGTGTGTGTGTGTGTGTGCGCACCTGGTTTTTATTTATTATTTTCTTTTTTTATTGGTTAGCTTGTTATTTGCCTTATCAGTGATTACTGCCTCAGGCTGCTGTGTTATTAAACAGTTGCCACTGATTGTTTTCAACAGATGTTCCCAGGGAAGAGGCTGTTGGATTGTGTGGACTCTGAGTTAAGTCAAATAAGGACAGTTTTTGCAAGTGGGATTGTCCAGGGAGAAGCTAGATAAGTCAAATACTGATAATTCTCTTAAGTTGAGGGTTTGAAAAGGCTCCTGTCCTGTTCTGATTCCTCCAGGGACTGATTAGGGTATTGGTTCTTGACTGTGATTGTGGGCTATTGCTTTTCAAGGCTGTTATGGAGGGGGAGAGAGAAGGATGGGAATAGGGTAAGTTTGAGATGCCGCTAAGCTCACTGTTCTTATTAAGATTTATCCATTATCCTTGAACAAATGTTCCTGGTTGTTAATAATCCTCTGGTTAATTTCTAGGTTTCTAAAAATGTTAATTTTTTACTGTTTTTGGTTTTGTTTTCATTACTTTTATGGAGAAGATTTTTGAATTGCCTTCTTCCACCAACTCAATGATATTACTTCTAACCTGCTTTTAACTTTTTAATTTCTATACTTTTAATTTTTATTTCTTATTGAAATATACTTGACATGCAATATTATTACTAGTTTTGGGTGTTCAACATAGTGTTTTGACAATTACATGTGTTATAAAATGCTCACCATGATCGGTATAATTATCATCTGTCACTGTACAAAGTTATCACAATGTTACTGACTATATTCCCTGTACTGTACTTTTCATCCTAGTGACTTATTTATTTTATGACTGGAAGTGTATACTTCTTTATCCCCTTCACCTATTTTTTCCCATTGCTCCCGTTTCCCTCCCCTTTGCCAACCACCAGTTCTCTGTATTTGATAGTCTATTTCTGTTTGTTTGTTTAAAATAGAAGTTCTTATTAACATTTTTCCATTTCATAAAAATGTTTTTTAATGAATATTTTTAGTGGTTATCTATTTAATTGTATGGATGTAAATTTATTTTGTGACATTATTTACTGTGTAGTGGGTAATAGATAAGGTAGTGAGTAGTTCAGAATGAAAAAAAAAATAGTGCTAGTATGTCATCTGAATGAGCCTGGGATTTATCTTGTTTGCATTGGAAAGCCCTGGAAGCAGATCAATGATACAGTTAAATTATTCTGGTAGTAATATTTGGAGGATGGATAAAAAGGCGAGAATGGTGTGAGAGCTAGTAGACAAGAGACTAATAAAATTCAGGCAAGAGACCACAAGGTATGAAACTAAATGATGGGGGGTGGTGGGCAGTAGGGAACGGAGAGAAAGAAATGTATTGCAGAAGTATTTAGGAAGGTAAACTTGGCAAGGAAATGAATGATTTGTTGAGGGGTGGGATGGTGGGCAGAACCCAAAAGAGAGGGGAATGAGTCTGAAAATGAATGCCAGCCTTCAGAGATAGGTGGTACTACCAACCTCTCTTTGAAGGCTGAAATTCATTTCAGACTCATTCAAAAGCTAGAGAAGGTGAAGGAAGGTGGATTCATTTGGGGGGCAAATTGAGTGAGAGATATCCGTGGAAGATGTAATTGGATAGGTAGTGTATAAGACTCATACTCAAGAGAGGGTGTGAAATAGCAGCTATGGGTTTGAGAGGTATTTTTGTATGTAGATAGAGTTCAAGTTGCAGTATTTAATGAAGGTGGAAGAGGACATATTCCTCATAGACCTCAACATTTAAAGGGAGGGTGCAGAGGAAGAGAAGTTCATAATGGAGATGGAAAAAGAGGAAAAAAGAAAATGGAATGCTCACCCCCTTTACTGAGCACATCAAAGTTTTAATTAATCAGTGTTGCTAACATTTTCCCAATGATTTTTCTTATACTTTTCCTTTAGCACTCAGTGTTCTATTTAGCCATAAATTTTAATATCACAGCCATTTACCTGTCTTGCAAAGTGGCATGGAATAAGACATAGAGTTTTACCTTACACTTAGACCAACTTGGTTTTGTCTTGGCTTTCTTGAATCTTTTTAGTTTAGTTTTTATCTTTTATAAACTAAGTGAAGAGTAAAATGAAGCTAATAGGACTTATCCTTTAAAGTTTAAAGGATAAAAGTTTAAAGTTTCTATGATAATTCAGAAAACTGAAAGAAAATGTTTAGCTCAATCCTTAGAAAACAGTAATGCTCAATAAGTATTATCTTCTTTACTCCCCATCTTCACAAATGTATCAGAATTCTTTTCCTTCTTTGCTATATGTTATGAGGAAAGCAACTTGTACTGATTTACATGAATAGTGTTTAACTGCTTACACTAGGTGTTGGAATGCTTTGCTTGCACAAATGAATTTAATGAGTGAAATTTTAGGTATTGTGATGAAGTTAGGGAGGATATAATTAGCCAATGTAAGGAGAGATACTTTAGGGCAGTGTGCATATGAGTGGACTAAATCCTCTTAATTCTTGGTATCTTTTATTATTTACTAGTTCTGAAACTTCAGATAATCCACCTCAGCCTCTGTGTAACTTTCTTTTTTTATTTTTTTTATTTTTTTTTAATGTTTATTTTAGAGAGAGAGACAGAGAACGAACACAAGTGGGGGAGGGCCAGAGAGAGACGGAGACAGAATCTGAAGCAGGCTCCATCCAGGCTCTGAGCTGTCAGCACAGAGCCTGACGTGGAGCTCACACTCACGAACCACAAGATCATTACCTAAGCCGAAGTTGGACGCTTAACCGACTGAGCCACCCAGGCGCCCCTTCTGTGTAGCTTTCAAATAATTCTTGAAAAATACCATTCTTTCAGAATCAGTTTGATTTAAAATGGCCAGAGTGTTGTCTTATGCTGTGGACTACTGCCTGAAGTGTGCCTATTTTAGTGTTGTTGATTCAGGACACAGAGAGCTGATTTGGAGCCATTTAGTAGTTTAGTGTGACCTTGGAAAGTTGCCTGTCTTCTTCCAGGCTTAGTTTTCTTATGAAATGGAGATAATAAACTTATTTCAAAAACAATTTGTGGAGTAAGATTGCATATACGTAACTGTCAAAGTGTTGTTCATGCAAATGTAAAACATTAAACATAAGTGGTTATAACTTTTTCTTTTGTTTTATACTGTTACCTTACAGTATAATATTTAATAAAACACAAAATTGACTTTGCTCTTAAATTAGGCATTGTGTCTTTGTGTAAACTAGATTCTTTTTTTTCACTCTCTCATTTTTCTCTGTGTTTCTTGTGGAATCCTTGAAGGCAGGAGAATAATTTTTATTGTATTACTTTATAGAGTTAAATGAGACTTAGAAATAATTACTTTGGGATCACGGTCACTTACTAATGCTTCTTTTAGTGTTTGTCGTTTCCTTTTTATTTCTGGGAGTTGTTATCTTGCTATCAGTTGTAACCATAATCACATGTCAGGAGCTTTTCTGCAGTTACTTTGAAACATCAGTTTGATAAGGAGATAAACTACATATCTTAAAACGATTTTGCTTGCTTTGAAATTTTAATAGGTTTTTAGTGTGGTTTCCAGCAGGACTTTTGTTTTTTGTATTCTTTTCATAGTGAGGGAATAATGAATAATATATGTTTGAAAGATAAGAACAAACATCTTAAACATTTGTACAAGAGAAGATCCCTAGATTTATCTTCATGAATTTAATCACCCAGGACAATTATCAGTAGGGAAATTAACTTGCCTGCCTTCTACCTTGTTAAATACAAGAATGAGCTTGCCATTTTTATTCATTTTATTATTGGTTCATGATATAAAAATGAAAATCAATTTTAATCATTATTTTCTGGGAGTCAATATTTCTATTGATTCTGGGAATCATAATTCTTATGATTAGTGTGGGGTCATTAGACTATATTTGTGAAAGCATTAAGAAATGGTCATTTTGGGGTTTTATTTTCATTGCTTTAAATTCATAAATGTATTACATGTGCTTTCAGAGATTGTTAAATTTTTATCTTGTGGAGCATACGTTCATATGTGCAGCAGGCTTCTGTGGACACAGATGGTCAGAAGTTTAGGTATTAAAATATTCTAGAATCATGGCATTTCCTAGAATATTACTTACTCCATTTTTGGAGCTCCATTCTCCTCTCCCTTCACTTCAGAAAACATAATGGAATGAAAATGAGTGGAAATTGTCTTGAATCTATATAATTAGTTAAATTTTTTTTAATTAAATTTTTTTTTCAGTTTATTTATTTATTTTGTGAGAGAGAGAGTGTGAGTGGGGTAGGGGCAGAGAGAGAGGGGAGAGAGAATCCCAGGCACTGTCAGCACAGAGCCTGATGCGGGACTCAAACTCACAAATATATTGAGATAATGACCTGAGCAGAAATCAAGAGTCAGACACTTAACCAATGGAGTTACCTAGGCACCCCAATTAGTTAATTTTAAAAATAGGTTTATTGAGGCATAACTGATATATAGCAAATTGTGTATATACATACTAAAAAAAATTGTTTCATCTTTATTTATTTTTTAGAGAGAGACAGAGACAGAGTGCAGTCAGTGGAGGAACAGAGAGAGAGGGAGACACAGAATTCAAAGCAGGCTCCAGGCTCTGAGCTGTCAGCACAGAGCCCAGTGTGGGGCTTGAACCCACAAACCGTGAGATCATCATCTGAGCTGAAGTCAGTCACTTAACCAGCTGAGCCACCCAAGCGCCCCACAGATTGCACGTATTTTAAGTGCACAATTTTTATTTCTTGTGGGTAATATATAGTTGGATTTTGCTTTTTTAAAAACCCAGTCTGACAGTCTTTTCCATTTTGGGTCAATCATTTTTATTCAGTGTGATTATTGATATAGCTAGATTAGCATCTGTTATCTATTCTTTATCCCAATTGATCACTGTTTCTCTTTTTCTGTCTTCATTTAGATCAGTCAAGTATTTTTTTGTGATTTTATATTCTCTCCACTATGGGTATTACTAGTAACTTTTCTGTTTTATTTTAGTAGTTGCTTTAGTGTTTATAGTATCCATCTTTAACGCATTGAAGTCTGCCTTCAGGTGTGAATACATTACTTCTTAATTAAGAATGTTAGAATAGTGGACTTTCATATTTCTCTTTCCTACCTTTATATTTTTATTTTCATGGATTTTATTTTTACATATGTTATAAACCCCCCAATGCATTGTTACTATTTTTGTTCGAACAGTTGTCTTTGGATAAGTTTGGAATAATGAGAAACAAGCTTGGGCATTTACCTTGTTGTTACTTTTTTCAGGTCCATATTTCTGTCTGATAATATTTCTTTCTTTTTTTTAATTTTATTTTTTAAATTTACATCTGAATTAGTTAGCATATAGCGCAACAATGATTTCAGGAGTAGATTCCTTTATGCCCCTTGCCCATTTAGCCCATCCCCTCTCCCATAACCCCTCCAGTAACCCTGTTTGTTCTCCATATTTAAGATCTCTTATATTTTGTCCCCCTCCCTGTTTTTATATTTTTGCTTCCCTTCCCTTGTGTTCATCTGTTCTGTGTCTTAAAGTCCTCATATGAGTGGATTCATATGATATTTGTCTTTCTGCAACTAATTTCGCTTAGCATAATACCCTTAAGTTCCATCCATGTAGTTGCAAATGGCAAGATTTCATTCTTTTTGATTGCTGAGTAATACTCCATTGTATGTATGTATGTATGTATGTATGTATATGTGTGTGTGTATATATATATATGTGTGTATGTATATATATGTGTGTATATATATATATATGTATCGACACACACACCCACACACACCACATCTTCCTTATCCATTTATCTATCAATGGATATTTGGGCTCTTTACATACTTTGGCTGTTGTTGATAGTGCTGCTGTAAACATTGCGGTGCATGTATCCCTTTGAAACAGCATACCTGTATCCCTTGAATAAATACCTAGTAGTTATTTTGCCTTTGTTTTTGAAAGATATTTTTACTGGATATAGAATTCAGCTGGACAGTTTTTTTTTTCTTCATTACTTTAAAGATATATATTGTTTTTATTTGCATTATTTCTGATGAAAAATATGTCATCTTTATTTTAGTTACTGTGTACCATGTTTTTTTTTTCTTCTAGCTACTTTTTAATATATTCTTTATGTCACTGTTTTGAGCAATTTAATTATTATGTGCCTTGATGATTTTTTTTTCATGTTTCTTGTTTTTGGAATTTGTTGAGCTTCATGTATATGTGGATTTGTGATTTGCATCAAGCTTGAAAATTTTCAGCCATTATTTCTCCAAATATTTTTCTGCCCCTCTTCCTTGGAATTTCAATTACTTTTATGTTAGGCCACTTGAAACTGATGTCTCACAGTTCACTAATGTGGTTTTCAACTTTTTGGATTACCTTTTGTCTGTGTTTATTTTGGATAGTTTCTAATGCTGTGGTTTAGTTCTACCTAGTTTACAACATATACATGGTAATTTTTATCTATAGAAGTTTGATTTGAATGCTTCTTTTTTTATATCCCCCATCCTCAACTTTTTGGATGTATGGAATACAGTTAGAGTAACTATTTTAATGCCCATTTCTGCCATTCTAGCAGCTGTTAAAATCTAGTTTAAATTTGATTTAATGATTCTCTTCATTATGAATTAGGTTTTCTTGCTTTGCATGCCTGGTAATCATCAATTATAGATAAGACATTGTGAATTTTACCTTGTTGGGTCCTGGATATTTTGTATACCTAATATTTTCTTGAGCTCTTTTCCTGTTCTGGGATTCAGCTATTTACTTGGAAACAGTTTGATTCTTGTGTATCTTGCTTTTATGATATATTGGGTGGCTTTGAAGTAGTGTCAGTCTAGGGTTAATTGCTCTATGAAACATGAGTTTTTCTAGTCTAGTTTTTGGGAATAGGCACTCTTTTTGGCCTGTGTGAGTGCCTGGGTCTTATAGCTTTATTCTTTTCTAGCACATTCCTCCTTTTGTATGGGGATTAGTTTTCATTATTAATGTTTAAAAGTTATTACCTCTTGGTTAGAGAGCATAGTTACTCTTAGTACTATGTGCTTTGTGCTATGTTACTCTTAGTACTTTTTAAATTTAGTTTGTGTCCTTATTTAGTTTTTGTAAATATCTCACTTTTGCATGAAAAGATTTAATCTATGTTAGATTTAGGGTTTTATTTGTAAAGTACTAATTGTGCTGTTCTTATCTTCTGAATACTTACTAGTCTTTTCTCTGTTAAATAGGAAATGGTTGTATAAAATCTACCATGCAATTAGTAGGTTTTTTCTCCTTAGAAATTTGTTGGTCTTTGTTTTTTATATTTTGAAACTGTTAATGCAAATTTGGAATTAAAAGCTTCCTGGTACAGCCTTTTTTCAAAATACAGTGATCCTCTTTAATTGTAGTAATTCTTGCCTTAATATTTACTTTGACTCTTACCAAGGAATCAACATTGGTATTTTGGTCAGTATCTAAATGATATATTTTTATTTCATTCCTTTAATCATTTTGGGTTACATTTTTTTTCTTAATAAATACCTTGCAGCTTAATTTTTGTGGTTGTTTTAAAATGCAGTGTGATTATAACTGTGTCTTAGTTGAAGCATTTATTAACTTTTTTTGGCAAATACTGTATTTATATTTCTATCATTTCATTCATCTTTTTGGGGTGCTTTTCTATATTCATTTCTGTTACCATAAGTTTTTCTATATTTTTCTCCTAATGGTTAAACATTTTACATTCTGTTATTATTCTTAGTGGTAACTCAAAACATTTTAGTAGCATACTAATATTAAATTATAGAGTTCATCAGTATTTCTGTCATCCTCTTAACAAAGTAAGATCTTCAAATAGTATCTCTAGCGTTTTTGTTGCATCTTTGACATTGTCTATTTTTTTACTTTCTCCTAATTGTAACCTTTTGCATTAGTAGCTTTTTTAACATTATTATCCATTTAGATTTACACATACATTTTGCAGTTTCTTTGTTCATTTTTACTTTTTGCTTTTCACTCTCCAATGTTAATTTCTCTTTCAGAATATATCTCTTGTATTTCTTTGAGTTTGAATGAGGGTTTTTTTTTTTATTTTTTTTCTAATTTTTTTTCCTTACATTTATTCATTTTTGAGAGAGAGAGAGAGCACAAGCAGGGGTGGGGGAGAGAGAGGGAGACACAGAATCTGAAGCAGGCTCCAGACCTATCAGCACAGAGCCTGATGCGGGGCTCGAACTCATAAACCACAAGATCATGACCTGAGCTGAAGTCAGATGCACAACAAACTGAGCCACCCAGGCACCCCTGAGTGATGGTTTTTGAGTGTTAAACTGTAAGGATGTTAGAAAATGCCTTTTCTTCATTTACACGTTCAGGTTGTTAATAGTTTTCTTTTTTAAAAAATGTGTTCATTTATTTTGAGGGAGAGAGTATGGTGGGGGGGCGAGAGAGGGAATCCCAAGCAGGCTCCACATTGTCAACATGGAGCCCTATGCCAGGTTCAAATTCATGAACTGTGAGATTGTGACCTATGCTGAGATCAACAGTGGGGTGCTTAACCGACTGAGCCATCCAGGCGTCCCTCGTGTTCATAGGCCTTTAGATTCGCAATTATTTTCCCTTAGTTCTTTCAGTATAAAGTTGCACTGCCTTCCTGCCTCTATTAGGTTAACGAGAAGTGTACTGTTAGTTTTGATATTACTATGTAGGTAACTTTTGTTGGTTTTAATATTTTCATTTTGTTTTTGGTGTTAGGATGTGTCCATGTGTAGATTTGTGTTTATCCTGCTTGGGATTCAGTATGTCATTTTTCGTCTTAAAATTTACTTAAATATTTCACCAATTTTAAATCATTCTCAGGTATATATATTTTTAATATTGTTTACATTTTTTCTTCCTTCCTGGAGCTTTTAAGGTAGTTTGTTATCCTTATCTTTATAGTTTCCATCTTACTGTTCTCTGCGTTACATTCTGAGAAATAGCTTCAGTTCTGTCTTCTAATTTATTCCTTTTAGTTTCCTCCCTTTGTCCTTTTTTCTCTTCTTCCCTTCTCTCAATTTCTTCTCCGTTTCCCATATACTCCCTACCTTTTTTAGAGCCTTATAGTGTATTATTCATAATTTATCCAGCCTGTTTGTGTGTGCATGTTTTAAAGTTTATTTATTTTTGAAAGAGAGCATGAGCATGAGGTGGGGGGGGGGCAGAGAGAGAGCATAAGAGAGAATTCTAAGCAGGCTCCATACTGTCAGTGTAGAGCCTGACGTGAGGCTCAATCTCATGATGTGAGGTCATGACCTGAGCTGAAATCAAGAGTTGGACACTTAACTGCCTGAACCGCCCGGGCATCACCTGTTTGTGTGTTTTTAATCTCTCCCTCCTCTCTCTTTCTTTATTTTTTTTATTTCTTACCCTGTTTTCCCCCACCATGTAAATTTTGTGAATTGGTGATCAAAAATATTTTGTAAAAGAGTTTTTATTTGCTGACTCGTTCATTACAAATAGATACAGAGAAAAACAAAGCAAAAAAAAGAGCCCAACAAGGAAATTAGCCTAATTTTGATCCAGTATCTTTTATTAGTAAGTGTGTAATTTCCAGGTTTTCCTCACATGCTGTATGAGAAGGAAATTAAGAGAAGTCGTCTTGGCTCCTAAATAAGCTTGTAAAATCTTGAGTTGATTCATGTTTGCTTTTGATTTTTTTGTTTTGCTTTGTTATTGTTCTCTCATTTTCTTCTTTCCCCTGGAACATTAGTTACGTTTGAAACATTAATTTCAGGAAATGGAGAGCTAATTATAGTAGCCTATTTTATTTTGATCTCATAGTTCTTTGTTACTCTAAACTATTGTGTGGGAAAAATAGAATACTTTTCCTGTTTTTCTCAGTTGTGTATGTTTTTATTTTGAAAGTTTGTAAAATGTGTTTATTATTTGATGGATCTTGTTCTTATAGGCAGATAATAAATTACTAGTGTTCTATTCCTAATTTTCTTATAGATGTATTACATTGGAGGCTGAATAACATAGAGATTAAGAGCATGGGCACTAGATCCAGGCTGTGTAGGATTTAAATCCCTGTCTCTGCTTCCTAATAGCTGAATTACTTAAACTCTCTATGCCTGTTTCCTCGTCTGTAAAATAGGGATAATAATAGTACTCATTTCATAGTGTTGTTGTGAGGATTATAGGAATTAATTTCTGTAAAGCACTTAAAAGAGAGTCTAGCATATAGGAAACATTCAGTTTTTATTAGCCATTTTGTTTTTCTAGTTCTGTGAAAAGTCACACAGGTATTGTTACAGATAGGAGTTGAATCTGGGTTTTCTGATTCCAGTCTAGAGGAAGCAATGTTTTGCCTGTCAGTAGGTTATGCAGTCTTTTCTAATATAAAAATTTCCAAGCTAATAGATGAATATAATAAAATTAAAATAACTTATTTTAATCAGTAGTAAAACACATCTGAATACATATGTGCTGAGTACTGTGTTAGGTTTTGGGAATGCTAAGATAGACACAATTTCTATTCTAAAGAAGCTATAGACTAGTCCTGGAAAGAAGACAAGAAAACACTTAAAACATGTGATTTCCATAAGGTAGAAATGTAGAGAATCCAAGGGAATAGAGAGGGCATCCACCCTTCTTTTGTGAGAGTAGAGCAAAGGGGTAGCAGTCTTAGAAAATTCCATAGATGAGAGGTCACTAAAGAATTATGACTATTCACAGGGTAAGCTAATACATGAAAGAGAGTTTAAAACGCTATATGTTGTTACTATGTAATTTTATTCTGAAATCTTCTATTGCTCCTTAAAGCATTTCAAAAAATTTACTGATATTTACCTTTAATTTGAGTTTATTAACGATTGACTTTTTTCTAGTTGCCTTTTTTATATTTTATTTTTCATTATAAAATAAACGTGCTTTTTGCAAGCAAAGTTGAATAATGGGAAGCATATACTTAAGGTAAAAGTTCTGTATTCCCCTTTTTCTTCACCCTTCTCAATCTCCCAGAAAATAAACGAAACAACAAAATGTGTAATATGTATACATCTGCATAGATATATTCCTTTGAATAATAAATTCAGTCACTTTAGTTTGTTTTCAAGACATTTTAAAACATACTTCAAGGCTAGTTTTTCAATTTTATTTTTATCAAAACATTCTAAGCTGTAGCTAAAATGAATTATTTTTATGCATCCTATCATGCTTCATAGTTTCCTCACTTTTTTGTCTTTGCTTATGCCTAGAATGCCCTTCTCATTAAACCTCACCAGTTCATGTTCAAAGTTTTTCCTGTCTTTAAAAGTCTTTTCATATAATCTATTAAGCTTTTCTTCTTTCCCTACCTTCACCCCTCTTTTAGCTTTGAAAGTAATTTTGTGTTTCTTTTTTTTTTTTTTGTTTAATTTTTTTTTCAACGTTTATTTATTTTTGGGACAGAGAGAGACAGAGCATGAACGGGGGAGGGGCAGAGAGAGAGGGAGACACAGAATCGGAAGCAGGCTCCAGGCTCTGAGCCATCAGCCCAGAGCCCGACGCGGGGCTCGAACTCACGGACCGCGAGATCGTGACCTGGCTGAAGTCGGACGCTTAACCGACTGCGCCACCCAGGCGCCCCCCAGTAATTTTGTGTTTCTAAATTGCCATTGCATTTTGTCACTTCACTTTCAATATGTAACACTTTGTACTGTGCATACAGTTATATGTTTGGCTTTGTGTGCCCTGGACTATACGGAAGATCCCTTAAGATTTGAGCTTTGTAATACTTAAGTGCCTATTTAGAAAGCCTGTTGTTAGGTACCTACTTGCTGAATAAATGTGTTTTATAAAATATATAATTACTCCTAGAAATATTGATTTTAAACTGTCTTGGGGATAAGTTGGAAGAGGCATAGCTATGAATTGAAACTAAAACTTCTTTTTTTGGTTTAGCTAAACATCCAAAATAAATTTTGAATAAATCTTTCTGAGACTTTTTGTTTTTTTGGTTTTTTTGGGTTTTTTTTTGGAAACAAAGGTTATGGTAACCTGATTTGACCTGTTTTTAAAATTAAAACTAAAATCTTTGAAGACTAAAGTTGTGAGAACAAGAATATAAATCAATGAATATCTCAAATATTTTAATATGATAGAATTTTAGGAGCAGTTCTTTGACTTTTTTGAAGGAAATTTGCTACTGTGACTATTTAACTGAATGTGATTTAACATATATATGTAATCACTAAAAACTGGTTTCCTTTCCTTTTCAGAGAATGCAGAGTCTATTGATCTTAAACAGTTTTTTGACCAACATTTTTCACATATATATTATGTGTTCTTTGAGAATTTTGTGACTATTGAAGCTAGTCTGAAACAGAAAGGTAAGATGTTAAAATTGGTCCTGGCTTATGTTGATGTTTCAAATAATTATCTTAAATATTCACTTAAAAATAGACTCTTGGACATTGGAATTTTAGTGTTTTTTCACTTCTTTTTGTAAAACATCTTTTAGACACCCTCTCACACTTTGGGTTAGTAGTACTATCTTCATTCCTTTGAAAAGGCTTAGAAGATTTGCTTTTCCCTGGTCGGATTGATTTACCTGTTTCCTTACCTTCTTTGCGTTGCTCTTAGGTGCATATGTAAATTGAGCAGTCATTCTCATACTTTCATTTTCAGAATTCTAAGTTCTCCACAATGTATTATTTAAGATATAAATATGTAGAATCTAAATTTAATTGTTGAAAAAGAGTAGAGAGAGATGCTATAGTATTGTTTATACATCGAACAGAATATGCTTTAAATATTTTATTAAAAGAATCACTGAGAAAATAATGCTTGAAATATTTTAAGCTTTTTAAGTGGTGGTAATAGGACAAAATGATAATGTTTAACACATTTTCCTGTAAAAATATTTTAGGTCACAAATCTCAAAGGGAGGAATTGGATGCTATACTTTTTATTTTTGAGGTAAGTATCTGCCCATCAACTGTCCCCCCCTCCCCCCAAATAATTACTGGAACTTACAAAGGAATATATTGAAACTATAAAGCATATAACGGAAGACTGAATTTGCCACGCTTTCTAAAAACTGAATCATGTTTTTTTGACCTAAAAATATACCTGACTTAATTCTTAATTATTTTTTGAGATACATGTATTTTTTTTTAGGTAGAAATAGAATTATGTTTTTATGCATTTGACACCACAAACTTGGTAATACTATAAGATAATTGTTTTATAAATTATTTTTCTATGTAACTTTGGATTGGGTTAGGGCAAGCCTTTATTGTTAAAAATAGAAGGAATTAGTAATATTTGATGCTTTGCTAAAATTTATATTTTATTTTTGGCATCCTGATAAAAATTAGGGTTCCCTCACTTTTATTTATTATTTTTTTAAATGTTTATTTATTTTTGAGAGAGAGAGAGAGAGACAGACAGAGCATTAGCGGGGAAGGGACAGAGAGAGAGGGAGACACAGAATCGGAAGCAGGCTCCAGGCTCTAGGCTCCAAGCTGTCAGCACAGAGCCTGACCCAGGACTCGAACCCACAAAGTGTAGATCATGACCTGAGCTGAAGTTGGACGCCTAACCAACCGAGCCACCTGGGTGCCCCTACGGTCCCCTCACTTTTAAAATAACTCCTTGCCTCTTTATTCTGTCTTTCAAGTCAAGCAGTGATAGGAGTATTCTGATCTTTGTTGAAAATTCAGATATCTGGAGAAAGTCATGATTCAATCTTGTGACTTCAAGGACAGTAAAGAATTGGGAAATCAGTATCTAAAATTTGAGCTACTTTGTTGGTAATAAAAGATAATTCACTGTTTTGTATTTTGGGTACTTGATATAGTTTAGAAGAATTTGAACAATCTGATATTTCTTAGCTGTTGATTTAGTTATTGATTTAGTCACAGCTAAAAAAAAAAAAAGTTGGTTTTTGGTTTTTTTGTTTTTTTTTTTTTAAGAGTTCCAGATGGAAGTAATTGGTGTTGGTACCTATTTTGCAGTTAATTTTCAGTATTCAGCATTTAGGAATTTGCTTATGTTTATCTCCCCAGGTGTTTGCATGGACTATTTACAAGGGGAATATTAAAACATAGATATTTTGAGAAAGAATAAAAGCATCAGCAGAAATCATTTAGATTATGTTCTCTAATCAGTATGGAATTAAATGAGGAAATCAATAACAAGGAAATTTTGTAAATTCATAAATATGTGGAAATTAGTGAACACACCCCCAAATAATCAATGGCTCATAGTTATGACATACCAAAACTTAGGGAATGTAGCTAACCAAGCATTCAGAGGGAAATTTATAGTTATATAACTTAATATGATAGAAGGAAGAATGATGTCACATCAGTTACCTAAGTTTCCACTAAGAAACTGAAAAAAGAAGATCAAATTAAAACCCAAAGAAAGCATATAAAGAACATAGTTAAAATTATAGTAAAAACAGGGGTGCCTGGGTGGCTCAGTCGGTTAAGCATCCAACTTCGGCTTGAGTCATGATTTTGCAGTTTGTGAGTTCAAGCCCCGCCTCGGGCTCTGTGCTGATAGCCTGGAGCCTGCTTTGGATTCTGTGTCTCCCTCTCTTGCTGCCCCTCCCTTACTCATGCTCTTGTCTCACTCTCAAAAATAAATAAACATTAAAAAAAAAAAGATTATAGCAAAAATAAATGGAAGAAAGTTTTAAAAACTGGAGAATACCAATAGACCTAAAAGTCAGAACATTGAAAGATCAGGAAAACTAATAATATTTAGCCATACTGACTAAAAAGAGTGAAGAATTAAATTATTAAATTCAGGAATTAAAAAGGAATACTACCCACCTTATAGAAATTGTAAGGATTGTAAGTACTGTGACCAACTGAATGCCAACAAATGTGATACATTTAAATGGACAAGTTCCTGTAAAGATAAAAGCAGTGAATTGATTCAGAAAGAAATAGAAAACTGGAAAGACTTACAAGTGAAAAAATGAATTCATATGTAAATAAATTCCCACCAAGAAAAGCCCAGACCCAGATGACTTTACTAGTGAATTTAAACCAGACATTTAAAGAAGTATATGAGTTCTTCACATTCTTTAATTAATAAAAAAGAGGTGATATTTCATAATTCATTCTGTGAGGCCAGTGTTATGCAACCAAAACCAGACAAAAACATTACAAAGAAAGAAAATTATAATAATATAAATTTATTATATTTTATTTTAATATTAAAATATAATAAAATATTTTCATGAGTATTGGCACAAAAAATCCTGAAAAAAAGGTAAATGAAATCAAAACACATATAAAAAAGGATTATACAACATGACCAAATGGGGTTTATCTAAGTATTACAAAGTTTAACATCTGAAAATAAACCATCTAACATACAGTAATAATAGAATAAAAGACAAAAAAATATATGTCATATCAATAAATACAGAAAAAGCATTTGGCAAACTCCCAGTACTGTTTCATCATTAAACACTTAACAAAATGGGAATAAAAGGAAACTTTGTCCACTTGATATAGGACACCTACAAAAATACACAGGTAAGACCATACCTTATGCTAGGTACGGAGTACCTCTTTCTTAACATTAGTAACAAAAGAGGAGTATCTACTCTTGCCATTTCTATTGAATATTGTACTTGGTTCTAGCCACGGCAATTAGGCAAGAGAAGGAAATAAAAGGCATCGGGATTGGGATGCCTGGGTGGCTCCCTTGGTTAAATGTCCAACTCTTGATTTTGGCTCTGGTCACAATCTCATCATTCCTAAGATTGAGCCTAGTGTCGGGCTCTGTGCTGACAGCATGGAGCCTGCTTGGGATTCTCTCTCTCTCTTTTTCTCTGCCCCCCCCAACATGCATGCACTCTTTCTGTCAAAACAAACAAACAAACAAACATTTTAAAAAAGCATGAAGGTTGAAAAGAAGTTAAAAAAAAAAAAAGTATCAGCAGAGAAAGCAAGTTAATAATTTCTGGAAAATGTTCCTTCAGACATTCATGATTGCCCCTGTTCAGGAAACTGAGATGGATTGATTAGTTGATAGAAGATCTTTTAGGGCATTCCTTCTGTTAAAAAATAATGTTTATTTTCCTGTACGTAAATATATACTGATGAATGGTTTGTCTTTAATGAATGACTAAATTTTTTTAGAATATCAAGATGTTAGATATAGGGTTTCCATCTTTTGGAAAAAATATTTAACCTGTGTGCTTATGTTTTGCTCCTTGTAATGGGAATAATAATACCTGACCTCTACCTTTGGAGACTAATAATGATTTTTAAAAATTAAGAATTATAAATTAACTGATTTCCTCTTTTTGGAATGAAAAGCACCATTATGTAGTGTTAAAAATATGATCTGGGATTCATAATCTGTTTTCTTCTGTTAAAACTACACATGGTTTCTTTCTTAACTTCATCTTTATATTAACCACATAAAAATAAGACATGTTGGGGTGCCTGGGTGGCTCAGTTGGTTAAGCATCTGACTTTGGCTGAGGTCATGATCTCATGGTTCGTGAGTTTGAGCCCTGTGTTGGGCTCTGTGCTGACAACTCAGAGCCTGGAACCTGCTTTGGATTCTGTGTCTGCCTCTCTCTCTGCCCCCATTCACGGTCTGTCTCTCAAAAATGAATAAACGTTAAAAAAGATTAAAAAAAATAATAAAGACATGTTTATTTACATTTTATAAGGGGTCAAATCTAAAGTATAATAGGGGCACCTGGATGGCTCAGTTGCTTAAGCATCCGATTCCGGCTCAGGTTATGATCTCATGGTTCCTGAGTTTGAGCCCTGCGTCGGTCTCTGTGTTGACAGCTTAGAGCCTGGAGCTTGCTTCGGATTCTGTGTCTCCCTCTCTCTCTGTCCCTCCCCCACTCATGTTCTCTCTCTCAAAAATAAATAGTAAAAACAATTTTTTAATATAAAGTTTAATGGTTATAATTTAGGAATCCTTTTTTTTTTTTTAATTTTTTTTTTCAACGTTTTTTATTTATTTTTGGGACAGAGAGAGACAGAGCATGAACGGGGGAGGGGCAGAGAGAGAGGGAGACACAGACTCGGAAACAGGCTCCAGGCTCCGAGCCATCAGCCCAGAGCCCGACGCGGGGCTCGAACTCACGGACCGCGAGATCGTGACCTGGCTGATGTCGGACGCTTAACCGACTGCGCCACCCAGGCGCCCCTAGGAATCCTTTTGAGTAGTTTATAAACTTTCTCAACTTAAATTTCATTTCTTTCCATACCAAAATAAATAGAATTATGTAATTGTTGGCCAGAGAAATAAGAGGAGGGCAAAGGCAAAGAAGTTTGTGTATCTCATGTGGGACCAGCATTTATCTGTGAAGAACTTTATAATTTCTCATGATCCTCTTGTATGAGATGGACTAAAGAAGATCATATTAAATGGAAGATAGAAGTGTAAAACATGCATACTGTATTTTGGGCAGAATAGTACAAAAGTACACATTTTAGAATTAGGCATATTAAGGTTGAAATTAGTTCCACTTTCTTTTTGATTTTTTACTTTTTAAAATTTATTTATTAAATTTTTTTTTTAACATTTATTTTTGAGAGAGAGACAGAGCACAAGCTGGGGAGGGGCAGAGAGAAAGGGAAACATAGAATCTGAAGCAGGCTGTGGGCTCTGAGCTGTCAGCATAGAGCCCAACGTGGGGCTTCAACTCACGAACCGTGAGGTCGTGACCTGAGCCGAAGTCCAGTGTTTAACCAACTGAGCCATGCAGGCACCCCTGGAATTAATTCCACTTTCTAACTTAAACACATTACTTAGCCCATTTTCTCATTTTTCAAATGAGATTAATAAACTTTTTTTAGGATGGTTGTGAGGTTTGATGAGATATCATTATATAAAATGTCTACTGTTTGGCCACTATGAACATTTGGTTAGTGGAATTTTTAAATAATAATAGTAGTAAGAGCAGCAATAACAACAGACACACATAGAAAACTCATTCAGCAAGCGGATGACTACTGAGAGCATAGTTTAGCAGCATTGTAAGGCAAGCTGTTGAACTAGAATAATTCACACAGAAGAAATTTGTGAAGGGAATTAAAGGTAAAATTTTGAATTATATGTGAAAAGTGTTTATTCCCAATTGATAGAAGCCTATGTTGGCTTAAATGTAGGGATCCTGAATTTTTAAGTATTGTTATTATACCTATAGCCATCAAAGCATATAATACTTTTGGGTTCACATGAATCAACGCAGTACAAATACTTTATATAGTATAAATACTGATTTGATTTTTATGAAATCCAAATATTTCTCCTACTTTTATAAAAATAGGAAGAACTACACAGAGATAAAATGTCACTAATACTAATATCTGAAAGAATTTAAAACTTATCAGTAATAGCCATAATAGAGAAATTCTAAGAATAGTAAATGATCATTTTGAAAAATGTTTGAGTTAGTATTTAATCAATAAGGAGAAATATATTTACTTTCCACGTCATTGTAAAGATAAATTTCATTAATGTCTTGTTCCAAGTCTTAGCATAGCTTGTTGGGTTTTTTTTGGTGTTTTCAAATATTGATGACCAGTGCTGAAATAGTGCAAGTACTGTCAGATCAGTTCAAATACTGTTTTGTGTTTGTGATGCTATCTTTTACATAAGAAACTCTTAAAAGCTTATTATAAGCTCTTTGTTTAATTTTTCACATTGCACAGAATGTGGACTCATTACTTGCTTTTCATTCTTTTCTTTGTTTTATTCATACTGATTTTTAGAAAATTTTACAACTTCTTCCAGAAAGAATTCATCAGCGATGGCAGTTTCATAGTATTGGTAAGTAATTTAAATATGTATTTGACATTTGACATAAATGATAATGCTCTTTAATGGGCTGGTCATTATTTCAAATGAATTTATGGTTTATTTTTTAGTAAAAACAATATAAAGAATACTGGACTTTACTTACTGGGAGTATAAGATAAAAATATAGATGAAAGATTACCAGTCAAAAGGCGTATTAAATTTCTTTGTTCCTTTACTTTAGCAATGGTGATAAAACTATAAAACCAAAAAAATAAAAGTGGGCTCAGCCTCAAAATAAACATCTCAGAATCAGAAACGGAAGAGAAATGTAAAGTGCCAAATAGAGTGTGTGTGTGTGTGCGTGTGCGCACACACATACACACACGCACAGCACATCTTCTTTATCCATTCATGAATCAGTGGACATTTTGGCTCCTTCCACAATTTGGCTATTGTGCTATTGGCTATTGGCTATATAGCGCTGCCATCTACCACTATTATAGTGCTGCTATAAACATAGGGGTGCATGTGCTCCTTTGAATCAGCATTTTGTATCCTTTGGATAAATACCTAGTTGTGCAATTGCTGGGTTGTAGGTAGCTCTATTTTAATTTTTTGAGGAACTTCCATACTGTTCTCCAGAGTGGCTGCACCAGTTTACATTCCCACCAACAATGCAAAAGGGGAACCCTTTGTCCACATCCTGACCAAGTATTGTAATATTTTTGTAATTTGTAGTCTCTTACTGACCAGTCTAGCTAGGCATTTGTCATCAGTGTTGACCATTTCAAAGAACTAACTCTGCTATTGTTTGATTTTCTCTGTTCTTTTTCTGCTTTCTATTTCATTGGTTTTCATTTTAGCTTTTTTCATTTCATTTTTTAACTGTTTTGCTTGCTTTGGGTTTAATTTGTCTATTTGTATTTTCTTATGATGGAAGTTTAGGATATTAATTTGATATCTTTTTTCTTTTTTGATACAGATAGTTAAGGCAATAAATTTCCCTCTAAGCTTTGTTTTAGCTTATCCTGTAAGTTTTAATGTTGTGCTTGTGTTTTCATTTAGTTGAAATATATATATATATGTATGCATGTATATGTATATTTAGAGAGAGAGAGCATGCGAACAGGGGAGTGAGTAGGGCAGAAGGAGAGAGTAAGAGAATCTTAAGCAGGCTCCACACTCAGCGCAGAACCCAATGCAATTCCCACAACCCTGGGATCTTGACCTGAGCTGATATCAAGAGTTGGACACTCAACCAACTGAGCCACCCCCAGGTGCCTCAGAAGTTTTTAAAAACATTTTTTTTTAATGTTTATTTTTGAGAGAGACAGACAGACTGAGTGGGAGACAGGCAGAGAGAGAGGGAGGCATAGAATCTGAAGTAGGCTGCAGGCTCTGACCTGTCAGCGCAGAGCCTGATGCAAGGCTTGAACTCAGAAACTGTGAGATCATGACCAGAGCTAAAGTCAGATACTTAACTGACTGAGCCACCCAGGTGCCCCAGAAATACTTTTTAATGTCCCTCTTGGTTTCTTTGACCTGTAGTTAAAGAGTGGTTTTTTGTTTTGTTTTGTTTTTTAATTTTCAAGTATTTGATGTTACCACAGATTTCTTTCTGTTGTGATTTCTAACTTAATTCGTTTTTGGTCAGAAAATACACTTTATGTGATTTTAGTCTTTTTAAGGTTTTGAGACATTTCGTGGCTCAGAATATAGTCTCTCTTAGATGATGTTCTGGTGTGCTTGAGAATGTGTATTCTGTAGTCATTTAAAAGATTAATGTATGGCGATGATATGATTTTTAAAGAACAAGGAAGTTCTTGAATAAATGGAATCTTACGCAGTATCTATGAATGATAGGCTTGATAGTATAAAAAGAAAAATTCTCATTCAGAATTCCTGTAGGGACTTTTTACTATAGCGTAACAGATTTCTCCTAAATTTATATGGGAAATCACAGGCAAAGTATATGGAAGAGTAAAAGGATGGTAGAAGGAAGATGGTGTTGTTGTATATTTCCATACCCAATAATGCTATAATAATTAAGATAAGTGTCACCGTGTATGGATGGACAAGTGGATAATGGAAAATAACATGGAAACCAGCTGAAGACCTAGCCTTATACATAGAAATTTGATTTATGATTGAGATAGCATTTCATTTCATTATAAACCCTAAAAGAGTTAGTACCACAACTGGCTCTCCATTTGAGTAAAAAAATCTGTTATTGCCATACAGAAATAAGTTTATGATGGATTTCAGGTCTTAACTGTTAAAAGTAACACTTTAAAACTTTTTAAAGTGACTGTTGGTTTATCTTTATTACTTTAAGGTAGGGAAGTATTAAGAAAAGCATTGGTGGGGGCGCCTGGGTGGCGCAGTCGGTTAAGCCTCCGACTTCAGCCAGGTCACGATCTCGCGGTCCGTGAGTTCGAGCCCCGCGTCGGGCTCTGGGCTGATGGCTCAGAGCCTGGAGCCTGTTTCCGATTCTGTGTCTCCCTCTCTCTCTGCCCCTCCCCCGTTCATGCTCTGTCTCTCTCTGTCCCAAAAATAAATAAACGTTGAAAAAAAAATTTTTAAAAAGAAAAGCATTGGTGAATTGACTATATTGAAATTTAAAACTTTTCTACATCAGAAGATACTTTCTCTCCCAATAAAAAAAAAACATGGCTGAATTGTTTGGAAGTATATATTTCCAATTCAAAGAAGTGACATAGAATTAGTAGGCAGTGTGTATAAGGAACTCTCATAGTAAACAAAATAACATAATTGAAAAATGAACAAATGATATCATAAGCAATTTGCAGGAACTTGAATGATGAAAAGATGCTTGGTGTCACTAAGAAACATCAAATGAAAACATTATGAAGATGTGTTTTAGAGCTTCCACCAGTATTTTGTGTTGCCAAGAATGTGTTACCATAGCATTCTCATACACTACTAGAAGTACTGCTAACTTTTTCAACTACTTTAGAGAGAATTTTCTATTATTGAGTGAAGTTGCAAGTGAGTAATTTCATTCCTGGTAATATATCCTGGGGAAATTCACATGTCTACAGGAAGTCATGAACAAGAACCTTTATTATAGTATTCCTGAGAATTGCAAAAAATGTGAAAACAAACCAAATGTCCTAACATAAGTAAGATTATTAGAACATAATGGAATAGTAAATATATAGCAGTTAAAGTGAATTAATTAGAGCTATATAGATTAGTGTAGATGAATTTCAGAAGCTAATGTTGGATGTGAAAAATAACTTATAGGAAGGCTCATTTTGTATGATATATATAAATGTATGTTTTTTCAAAAACTGTTAAACTTCAAACTTAACCAGATTTGATTAGTTTTCCACTTATGTTCTTTTTCTGTTCCATAATCCAATCCATGATGCCACACTGCATTTAGCATATATAGATTTTTTTTTTTTAGGGGAGTTGATTAAAGACTGGGATTTACATAGTATTGCTTTAAGAAAATGAATTTGCTTGAACATAAGAGAATTGCAGATAAAACAGTTAAAAAAATTTTTTTTAGTTTATTTTTGAGAGAGAGAGAGACAGAGTGCAAGCAGGGGAGGAGCAGAAAGAGAGGGAGACACAGAATCCAAAGCAGGCTCTAGACTCTGATCTGTCAGCACAGAGCCTGATGAGGGGCTTGAACCTATGAACTGGGAAATCATGACCTGAGCTGAAGTCAGAGGCTTAACCGACTGAGCCACCCAGGTGCCCCCAGTAAAAGTTTTATTTGAAATATTAAAGCTTATTTTTGTATGACAACTGAAACTTAACCAAATAAAATCTAGGCTTGATCTTTGTGTCTGTGTGTTTTGTATATGTATAATCTTGAGGTTATTAGAAAGAATAAAAAATACAGTATTGGAAAAAATAGCTGTGGAAAAAATTCTTGTTATTGGTATAAGTTTTAAACATATAAACCAAATCTAAATATTTTATTGATTTATAAATAAATACTCATAATATGAAAATATTTTTGGAAATAATTAATACCAAAATCTGGATAAAGACTGGGACAGTTTTTTTCTGGGGAAGGAAGGAAGGAGAATGATTTGAAATGGTTTCAAAGGAGGCTTCAATGATACTTGTTAGATAAAACCTCATAGATCATGTAAATAAATGAAAATTCAAAATTATAAGAAACACAGGACTGTGTTAGATATGTTCAGACCAAATGGCTGGTCTCTGGATGGTTATTAATGTAATTTTAGTATTTTATTATAGAATTGAAATATTGTATAAATTAAAAGAAACAAAGATGGATTTGAATATTCTGAAAAAGAAAATTAGTACAATGAAAATGTTAGGGAATATTAGAGTTACAGAAGTTTATGTGGTTAAATGAAAATTTTCTGCAGTGGTTTTTATTTGTATTAGTGATGGAGGAAGTACTTAATTATATTCTTAGTGTTAAATAAGAGATGTACAGAGATTGTTGTATTAAGTGCAGTTTTGTGTTTAGGGTTTGTTTTGATAGAATAAATCATGTCTAATTGCAATAGATGATGTGTTGTAAAGGTGACTTTTTAAATTCCTTTCTGGTCCCAAGATTATGGCCAGAGGGATATCAGGGTCACCAAGAGTAACTTGGAGGTTGCCAAGGACTTGTTTTAAAGTGTTTTCAAGTCTGACCGAGAACTCTGACATTTGGAAACAAGTAAGAAAATATGAATGTTTAAAATCATCTTTTCTTTTCAGGATTGATTTTAAAGAAACTACTCCACACAGGAAACTCCTTGAAGGTATGGTTGTCTTTCTTTTCTATGACTTTTTAAAAACTGAGTAAAGCATATAGTCTCTTGTTCTACTTTTCCTACATCAACTTTTTTCCTAAAGAATTTTGAATTGTTTACTTAATTGAAGTTAATTGACTTAAAATATAGCAACATACTCAGTGTGTGTGAAATATGTACTAGGTCGATTAGGCTATTGAAAAACTATTGTTGGGGTGCCTAGGAGGCTCAATTGGTTAAGTGTCTGACTCCTGGTTTCAGTTCAGGTCATGATCTCATGATTCTTGGTTTGAGCCCCTCATTGGACTCTGCTGATGTTGGGGAGCCTGCTTAAAATTCTCTCTCACTTTTTCTCTGCCCCTCCCTTTTTCTCTGCCTCTCCCTTTTTCTCTGCCTCTCCCTTTTTCTCTGCCTCTCCCTTGTTGTCTCTCTCTCAAAGTAAATAAACTTAAAACAAAGAAAAAAACTGTTGTTTGCCAATGCATTGAGTGATTTACTAGAAAAACTTTATTCTCTGATCCCAGAAGATAAAAACTATTTAGTCATTCAATAAATTATTCTTTATATTACCATAACTATGCTTAGATGTAGAGAGAAATAAAGGATCTATATTAAAAAGTTGGTTTTATTTCTTTTTCATTATCTCATTGTGCTGTTATAAGAGAAGCTACCTTGTCTAAAAGCTTCTCATTGTAGATTAAATGAAAGTTTCATATTGTAGGTAGGTTTGGTGTCAAGGCTTGGAATAACAGCATGAAGGATTAAGTCTTCCTAATTGTTATCTTGTTATCTCCCTAAACTGTGAGGTTGGCAGCTGTTGAACAGCTTTGACAGTGGCCATTTACCAAGCTGTGGTAGGCCAATTTCCAAAGCTACCAGTGAGGTTAGGTTAGTGAAGAACTTGATGTTTTCCTTGTCAGAGTTTGAATGTTTTTCTATCTTTTCCTGTTCTCTTCATGGGAGAGAATTTATGCATTGATTCAAATATTTGTTGTCTTCTGTAGATGAGTTATTGTTCTAGGTGCTTACAATAGAGTAATAGGTCACAATTTCTGTTTTGCAGGTTAGCAGCAAATAATAAGTACATGACATAATTTCAGAGAGTGGTAAGCCTTTTAAGGACAAGAACATTAATTTAGCAGTGCACCAGGATCCCCATTACGATTCTTCATTTTACCAAACTCATTATAGCAAGGAACAGTTATTGCCCTCTTTCTTCTTGTATTAGACCATCAGAAATGATTTTCTGATTTTTTACAAATGGAAATTATAGAATAAAGATTACCTGATGGCTTTCAGTAGTAAGAGGCCAAGTTTATTCTGTAGTTGTTCAAATCTATGAATTTAATTTTACAAGTAATGAGAGCTCAATAAATGACATAGATGTAATAGCTCTTCCTCCTTCCCTCCCTCCTTCCTTCTTCCTTTTCTTTTTTCCTTTCCCTCTTTCTTTCCTTCCTCTGTTTTGCAAAGTAACATTCTCTAATCATCTAAAGAATTTTGGCCTTAAAAGTAAGAAAATATTTCCATTATAAGTAAAAATACTGTTTTTATTTTATTTTAGATCAGGCGGGAAGGTGTTCGTCTTTTTTTATTATGGTTACAAGCTCTTCAGAATAACTGTAGCAAAGAACAACTTTGGATGTTTTCTTGCTTAATTCCCGGATTTTCAGCACTACAATCTGAACATGGACCTCGAACTTTAGATAATCTCATTAATCCTCCACTCAACCTTCAAGAAAGTAAGATTCATGAGATCTTATTCATTAGTATTTAAAATTTTCTGTGTAGTTAATATAGGTTTAAAATGTCTGTACATTTATTAACTAGGTAATTCAAGGCCATGTTGTAAAATGTAGGTTTTATTATTTTTTAGGTATGATAAGGCCAACAGATCAGATGATTGTCGTTAAAAAAAATATATAGTTACAGTTCCCAAGAGGAGAGGGCATGCCACACCAGGGAGGGTGGCCACATGGGGAAGTACCAGGGTCAGTCAGGGGTAGGGTATCATAGGCAAGAGCCTATATGATTTCTGTAGGTAGAATGTGTGAGGCAGTGTGAGCAGTTCTGCGGCTCATTTGGATAATTTTAGCAGGCTCAGGTGCAAACGGGCTTTCCCTCATTGTCACTCAGGTACCTGGGTGATTAGGTGAGGGGAATAGTGGCCTTGAGTGTGAAGGCCGAATAGAAGTGGGGAGTAGAGGTGTGTACTCTGGACTGGATGGTTTGCACCTGGAAGGAATGTTCTCCAGCCCATGTTTATGATCTCTAGGAATTAGCTAGCTAGCCCTGGGAGGGCCATTCTTCTCTCCCTGGCCAACAAGTCTTCTGGCATCAAAGCATCAGAAACACCTAGTTAATATAAGCCATTTTTTACATTTATCTTTCATCTCTAATTCTCATATGTCCTCTTGTATCCTTGAGTTAATTTGGATGTACTTTGAAGTACAAGAGTATTTTATTTTGTGCCAAGAGGACTATAAAAAAACCTAATTTTGTGAACTTAATTACTGGGCTAGTATTTACTGAGAAACAGGTTTAGGAATCTGCCTGTACTAAACTAGGTGCTGCTTAGGAAATATTTAAGAGAATTCAGCTAGTTGTTGGTTTTCTTGAATTTGTGGTTGTTACAATGAATGTTTTTGAATATTTGAAAATTTTTGAAAATGTAAATATTTCTTATTTTATACATGGACTTTTGTAATCAAGGAACTAAGATGTTATCTTTTCTTTTTGAGAGGGAAATAGCATTTCCTTTTTTGAATAAAGCGTTACCTTAAAGGGTAATCGTGGTCATTACTAGAGTACTCTGTCCTTTAATTGATGAATAAGCTCATTATTTTTGCTGTTACTCATCATACTATGGAATTTTGGAATGGACACACTTAATGTGAATTTTAAAATATCATGAGAAGTTTTTTTTCAAGCAAGATTTACTCTTAAGCCCTTCAATCTGTCTGTCCATCCTTGTTACATTATCTCAGTCAAGGGCTTATGAAACAGCTGTTATTAAACTTCATGGTTGTTGTGATGAATCGTCCGGATGATCTCAGATTTATTTCAAGCTTCAGTCATTAGAACATTTTCAAGCAGTATTTGTTGCATATGTGTTTTACAGTTAATGTTTTTTGGACCACATTATTTCATTGTTAATTTTGTTTTGTAATTATACTGAACATTTCTTTTGTCTTTGGATAGCTCAAGTCACTATAGAGGAAATCACTCCTCTTGTCCCCCCACAATCAGGAGACAAAGGACAAGAAGATCTCACAAGCTATTTTCTTGAAGCACTTTTAAAATATATAGTAATTCAGGTATGTTTTATCTTCTTAAATATCACCCCTCTTACCATCATTTTTCCCTCTCTTACCATTGTTCTGTTAGAGTAGATATTTGCTTATTGTCCTGAAGAAGGACAAATTTTTGCTTTTGAAAATGTATGTTAGTATGCCTTTCCTGGAAAAAAAAAATCATTGGAGGGATTATTAATCCATTAGGGAGCTAGAGAGAGAAATTTTTAAGTAGACTGTTTCATGTATAAACCTTCTTATGCGGTCCAGTTTCTAATCCCTTCCTTTATAATCAGCAGCTGTGGTCTTTAAAAAAAACTAATAACTGGTTTAGGGATTAACCTGCCAAGAAGCCAGTAGGGAGGTAGGCTGAGAATGGGGTGTGGGTACAGGAATGTAATTTATACTTCAACCTGTTTGTACTGTATATTTCTAAGTGAATGTATTTTGTAAGGTAACCTCTTCATCTCTGCATAGGAAATGTGCATGTTCTGATCAGTGGAAACACTCAGCATATATACATTTCTTGTAACTGTTCCAAACATAAAAATTCCCCATGCCTTAGAAACTAACATTATAAAGTTAATTTGGACCCTGAATGAGATTACCAAGATTTAAATCTGATTCCACATCTTACTGATAGTATGACCTTTGTTAAATTAACCTCTGTGGCTTAAAATAGACATAAAAATAATACATATCCTACTTTGGTGTTTGAGGGTTAAATAATTAGTGCAAAGTACTAGAATAAAAAAGTACATGATACAAGTAAGTGTTCTGTGAATAGTAGTTGTTACTGTCATTATTATTACCAGTTTTTCTTTTTTAAAAAACAACATTTACACTCCATATAGGTTTTTAAATGTTTTGCTGGTTTATTGAGATATAATTGGCATACAGTAAACTGCAATATTGAAATATACAATTTGATGAAATTTATTATATGTGTACAACATGCAGCCATCACCACAATCAATATAATGACCATATCACCCCTAAAAGTTCTCAGATGCCTTCGTAATATATCCTTTTCCACTCCTAACTGCTTCCTAATCCCAGGCAACTATTGATCTTTGTCACTATAGTTTGCATTTTCCATATTTTTATGTAAATGGAATCCTGTAGTACATATTTTTTTTTGGTCTGGCTTCTTTTTTCCATCATAAATATTTTGAAAATCATCCATATTGTTGTATATTTATAGTTTGGTTCTTTTTATTGCTGACTAGCTTTTCATTGTATGGATATACCACGCTTTGTTATTCAGGTGATAATGAGTTTCCAGTTTTTGCTATTGCAAATAAAACTGCTGTGAATATTGATAAACAAGTCCTTGTGTATATGTAAAATTTCCTTTTTTGTGGGTAAATACCGTTAGTCAAACAGCTAGGTTGTAGAGTAGGTATATACTGATTTTTTAAGGCGCTACCAAGTGTTTTCCGAATGGTTGTGCCTTTTTACATTCCACTAGCAATCTATGAAACTTAAAAGTTGCATCACATCCTCATCAACAGTTGGTATGGTCATAATGTATAGTGGTATCTCACTGAAGCCTACTCTGGCCTTTTACCATCCCCCTACTTAGATATCTTCCTCCCCCTACTGAAATTCTCACACCCTGTGTTTTACTGCTTTTTCCCCTTCTATCGTCACCTCCTTACTTCATGGACACTGTCCTCACCTCCTTGTGCTCAAAGTCCCCACTTGGCAACTGCCTCTACTATATCCCCTCCATGGAGGCCCTACTTCTTATGCAAGCTCTGATTACCTGCACTTGACTGCCACTGCTTTTACTCCTTCTCTACTCTCACATATACCTATTTTGTATGACTTTTAAGGCTGAATTATTCAGGATGGGGCAATGGGGAAAAGAACATTCATATCTTTGTCATTAGTAGAGCCGAGTTTGAGTCAACTTTGAAAATTTTCCAGAGCATACTTTAACTTCTCTAAGATTTTTGAAATATAACTTATATAATGCATTTTCATGGCATTAAACCCTCATTTTAAGATTTGTCCTTTATATATATTTAGCATGTATATCTTTAGAGTGTAATAGATTAGTGTATTGCTTAAGTAACCTTTTACAAGCTTGTTTATAATAACTAATAACTGTTTCTGTTTCATGGAATGATTCTCATTATATTTTTTATTATTAGGTAAAAAGTTTAGAATGGAAGAACAAAGAAAACCAAGAAAGGGGATTTTCATTTTTGTTTTCACATTTTAAGAAATATTACTTGCCTTATATTTTCCCAAACATCTGCAAGGAGAATAGTTTATATCATCCTGTACTTGGTAAGTAGTCTTTGGAATTTTCTAAAAGATCACATGTAAGAATAAAATATACTTCATTGTAAAGCTGGCATTTGTTACCTGAAGAAGACTGATAACTTTAGTATTTTTATTGATTCCTTAGAAATATACCTTGATTCATATAGAAAGTGGAATTCTTTTAATAGGAAAGTTTCACTGAGAGTGAAGAGATTTTTTTTTAAAAAACATATTCTTTGGGTCTCACCAATTGGAAAAGTTAACCTACCAGCAATATTTGTGATTATAAATTAAACTTAATTCTAATATTTGGTATGATCTTTAAACTACATTATAAATTTTTTTAAGTCCCCCCCAAGGGTTTGATTTAGTATGTCTTATTTAAATTATGTATGAATAATTACAGTGTCATATGTTTTGATGATATATTATCCAGTATTTAGTGGCTGTGCCAAAATGGCTGTGTGTGCCTTGAAACTAGAACCTTCTTGACAAATGTTGGGTTAGAAGCAGACCTTCCATATATAGGAGGCACTGGCAATCTGTATGTGGAAATGTTCTTTTTGAAGAAAGATTTTCCTATTTTAAGCTTTGCCAAGTTTAGGCAACTCATAGGTTTAGGCATAACCATTAGAGCTAGTAGAAAGGAATTAGAGTAGCAGATCTTTGCCACTGAGAACAATATTTACTTTAAAAATATTTTTGCTGTAAAAATCAAGGAAAAATTCTCATACTTTGTATTACTTCAAAATTTGTGTCTCAGTCTTAGGTTAATTGAAGTGAGTTCTCATTAATTTCAAATGGCTCTGGAAGGTTCTCTACTTAGGCAAGATTCATTGAGCTTTTCAGTGATAAAATTGCAAAAACACGTTTCCATATATCAGCCATATATGGTTCACTCTTGTAGATTCCATGCTGATATCTAGCAAATTATTTTAAAATGTCATTTTTGTACCAAATCTGCTTCTAAAACAAGAGTATCATGACAAGTGTTTTCTCAAATGTTTAAAAATGCATATTTATCTAAGCATAATTCTTATTTTGGTTTTTGTTTTCCTTTTATTTTTCATAGATATCCCACAGGTGAGACCAAAGCCACATTATGTTATGATAAAGAAGGATGCTGAAACCAATGAAGCAATCTATTGTACAAAGGAGCCTTTCATTAAGGCTCGGGTTATTGTCATTCGTTGGCTGGTTTCTTTCTGGCTTGAGCCAAAGCCACATACAGGACCTCATATTCCTGGGATGGAAGGTGAAGTCTTGCCAAAGAATATTCAGGTAATACACCACATAAGGCAAACTTGTTAAAGTTAAAAATGGCTTAAGAGATATGACTGTGGATTTAAATTGCCTTATGTGTAGAACACTTTTAAAGCAAATAATATTTTCTTTGTATAAATGTATTTTATGAATCCAAATTTTAACAATTATAGAATTGATAGTTTTTTTAATAAAAAATAAAACTTGGAAGACATAGAAGATCATTCTAGTCATATGAGTCTCAGCTTTTAATTTGTTTCTGTATTTTATATTAGTTGTGCAGTATTAAAAATATTCTGAATTGTACATACAGATTCTTGCAGTTGGAAGCAATCTGTAATCAAATGGTTGTAGAACCATCATAATTCTTTGTAGATTTCCAAAGCATTCACAGAATGCTGACTTAAAATCTTATCTTCCAGGGTACTTGGCTGGCCCAGTCCATGGAGCTTGTGACTCTTGATCTTGGGGTTGTGAGTTCAAGCCCCGTGTTGGGTGTAGAGATTATTTAAATATAAAGTCTTGGGCGCCTGGGTGGCTCAGTCATTTAAGCACCCAACTTTGGCTCAGGGCATGATCTCACGGTTTGTGAGTTCAAACCCACATCAGGCTATCTGCTGTCAGCGCAGGAGCCCACTTTGGATCCTCTGCCCCCATATCTCCCTGTCACTCCCCACTTGCACGTTCTGTCTCTCTCAAGAATAAATAAACATTAAAAAAAATCTTTTTTTAAAAATTTTTTAACATATATTTTTGAGAGAGAGAGAGCATGAGCAGGGGAGGGACAGAGAGAGAGGGAGACAGAGAATCTGAAGCAGGCTCCAGGCTCTGAGCTGTCAGCACAGAGCCCGATGCAGAGCTCAAACCCACAAACTATGAGATCGTGACCTGAGCCGAAATCAGATGCTTAACCGACTGAGCCATCCAAGGAGCCCCCCAAAAAATAAAATCTTAAAAAAATAACGCCTTGCCCTCATCTCATTTCCCCTTTTTTCAACAAGGGCACTGAGTCTAGAAATGTGATATAAAATTGTACGGCTATACAATGGAGGGACTAATCTATAAACTTCTAGTATTTCTTAATTAAATAGTTGGTCTTTTTCATACTTCATTATCACTTTCTCCTTTTTCCTCAGTGTGTGTTTTTCCTGAACTTATCTATATTACGGTATTTATTTTATAATTTTTATTTTCCTTTTCTCAGATTTTCTTCATTTAGTTTAAAATATCTTATACCATGTGTGTTTTTGTATGACTTCTTAAATCTTTCACAAATTAAGTGGAGGTATAAAGTGGGTGTTTAATTGACTAGCACTCAGAATATTTCAATTATATTCCCCCTTAGCCTTTATTTATCTGCAGTCGACTATGGGTATGTTTTCCCTAAAACTTTGTTTCAATGTCTCTACACAGAATTATTAAATATAGAAACTCTCAAGCAGAACTATTTTCCATGATCTCAGAACTTAATGCACTAAAATCATGGAGGTTTTGATTAGGAAGGCATATTTGAGATTATTTACTTAAACCCTCTTGTTTTATAGACGACAAAACTGAGACTAAAAATTGAGTAACTTAATGGAAACGAATTTGCCATACCATGATATAGTGCTACTACTATCATAACATGGTAGTAATTTCCTTATCACCAACCTTACTTTATCGCTAGTCTTAGGCTTCATCTTTAGTCATGGTGAAAAATCTTTTAAGTTAGTAGAATATAGAATGTTCTCTTGAGTTTGTTTGTTTCTTTCCTTCCTTCCTGCCTGCCTACCAGCCAGTCAGCCTTCCATCCTTTGTTCCTCCCTCCCCGTTTCCCTTCCTTCCTTCCGATTTTATTTTTAAGTAATCTCTACACCCAGCATGGGGCTCAAACTTACAACCCCAAGATCAAGAGTCACATATTCTACCAATAGCCAGCCAGGCACCTCACTCTTGAGTTTTTTTTTATATTTTCTTTAGGCGTCATTTCTACTTCTGTCATAATTTTTTTTTTGCCATTCCTTTGTTTTTTTGTAACTTGTTTGTACTGTAAACATTCTAAAAGCAAATTATAGGTGGATAGATGATTAGTGAGTATCACTATATTACTTATGTGATGAATTATTTGGATTGCCACTTAATTATTTAGAATGGATTCTAAATGAAATCTATGCCTGGGGTGCCTGGGTGGTTCAGTCCATTGAGTGTCCATCAGATTCTTGATTTTGGCTCAGGTCATGATTCCAAGGTTGTGGGATCAAGCCCTGCATGGGCTCCATGCTGAATGTGGAGTCTGCTTAAGGTGTTCTCTCCCCACCCCCCCTCGTTCTCCTTTCTACCTGTCTCCCCTGCTCATTCACTCTCTCTTTGAAAAAAAAAAAAAAAGTCTATGATCTATGCCCAGTTTTAAACAATAGTGTAAGTTATTTGTGGAATGCTTTGAGTTCTACCAGTATTTGCTATTAGAAAGCAAAATCCCAGGGTGCCTGGGTGGCTCAGTAGGTTAAACATCCAACTCTTGATTTCGGCTTAGATCATGATCTCACAGTTCATGAGCTCGAGCCCTGCATCAGGCTCCTTGCTGGCAGCATGGAGCTTTCTTGGGAGTCTCTCTTTCCCTCCCTCCTGCCCCTCCCCTGCTCTTGGCTTCTCTCTCTGTGTCTCAAAATAAATAAACTTTAAAAAAAAAGCAAAATACCAAATTAAATGATTATGATATTCTCCCTCTTTTCCTTTTATTTTAGAGAGCAGCTGCTAGTTTGGTATCCAGAGAAGAAAACAAAAATGATAATGCTGATAAAGCAGATAGAACTACAGAACCAGAACAGTCCCATTCTAATACAAGCACTCTCACGGAGCGAGAACCTAGCTCGTCTAGTCTCTGCAGTATTGATGAAGAACATCTCACAGACATTGAAATAGTTCGCAGAGTTTTTTCTTCTAAAAGAAGTAATGTAAACTTTGTCACAGAGATATTTCGTCAGGTAAAGTATCTTTCAGTAATTTTAATTTCTAATGTAGACTTTGTTTTTTAATGTTGAATATACTGACTTTCAGCTATTTAAAATTCCTAATAGAAATGTTTGTTTGTTTGTTTTAAATTTATTTATTTTGAAAGAGAGAAAAAGAGAGCATGAGCAGGAGAGGGGCAGAGAGAGGGAGAGAGAGAATCCTGAGCAGGCTCCAACACTGTTAGTGCAGAGCCCAATGCAGGGCTCAAATTCACAAACTGTGAGATCATGACCTGAGCCAAAACCAAGAGTTGGACACTTCACCAACTGAGCAACCTAGGAGCCCCTTAATAGAAATGTTTTTTAAAGTTCATATTTAATTTTAATTTTAAAATTTGCTATTTTAATCTTTTAATATTTTCTATTTATATTTTTTAGTTTATGATGAGTTTAGTTTAATAACCAACCATGCTCCTCCTTCTGTTATTAGAACAGTTTTCTTAGTTACTCACTTTCCGGTTTGAAACTTTATTTCCTACCATTTGATTAGTAAATTAAAATTATTTTATCTTTCATTCTCTACAATCAGTAAAAAGTGGTTTATGAGTATAAGAAGCAATGTTTTCATTGCCTTTATCCTCCTTTCAGTGGCTCAGTTTTGTCCTCTAAGGCATTCTGAAATTAAAGTTGCATAAGGTAGATATTTGGGGACTAAAATAAAGAAATGGAGAGAAAGAAAAAGAATAAAAAGTATCATATAAGGATAGCTAGAAATTCCTAAGTGCACATTCTCAATTACATAGAAATTTTATGGGAAATAAACCTTATAAAAACTAATCATTTGCTCTTAATAGCAAAGGTACTTAACTTTTGCAGGTAAACATCATTGAGTTTTGTAGCTGAAGGGGATCATTCAAGTCTCACAGCAAGAAAGTGGTAGATTTGGGACTAAAACTCCCAGATCCTGGTTCCCCTGGCAGTGCTGTTTATATCACATTGCCTTCACTTGCCAGGGAGCTGTCTAGGCAAAGCACATCTTCACCTCATATACATATTTATTGATATGCAAAACAGAGGCATCATTAGCTTTGTAAAGAAACAAACTTGCCTTGGCTTGTTTCAGCAGCACAAACACTAAACATTAGAATGATACAGAGAAAATTAGCATGGCACCTGCACAAGGACCACAGGCAAATTCATGAAGGGGTTCTATATTTTTGTGTTCATGAGTACAAAATGTATACAATTATATACAAATGGATTGTTTCATTCAACCCCAATAAAGTGACTATCACAATAAAAAAAAAAAAAAAAGGAGACCAACTTGCCTTACCATTTTGTCCGGCTTTGGCAGTGGTTCTGGTTGCCAAATTTTACAGTTTGAGTTGATAGACTATTTGACAAATGGGAAGGGAAAGATATTTGGCAAATAATGTTGGAATAATTTACTTGTGGGAGAAATCAAAGCAAGCTTATAGAACTATTCGGGTTTTCGAGTAATAAACTTTGTATAAGTTTATTTTTCTAGGAATTTGTTCATTGCATTTGTTTTCAGATTTGACAAAAAGTTCATTACATTCTTTTATAAACTTTTTAATCTCTGAAGCATTTATATTCATGTTCCTCCTTTTGATTCCTGTTAGTATTTATTTGTCTTTTTTTTTTTAATGATTCTTGCTAGAGATTTGTCATTTTATTAGTCTTTTCAAGAATGAGCTTTTGGCTGTTAGTCCTCTCTGTTTTATACTTGTTTTTCTGTTTTATTATTTTTTGCTCCTTGTTACTTCATCTTTCTACTTGATTTTGTTTTTTTTTTCCCTAGCTAATTAATTTTAGTCTCACATTTTTCTCAAATGATTTTTGAGGCTATTAATTTACCATATGTACTGTTTTATCTATATTTTACAAATTTTGGTGTATAGCATTTTTTGTTATTATTCACATGTAAATATTTTCTAATTTTCATGTTAATACCTTCTTTGACCTTTGCAATATTTATCAATTTGTGTCTTCCAAACAGTTTTCTGGGTTTTTTTTTTCTTACAAATTTTGATGTGATTCTTTTAAATTTTTTTTTTTTTTCAACGGTTTTTATTTTTTTGGGACAGAGAGAGACAGAGCATGAACGGGGGAGGGGCAGAGAGAGAGGGAGACACAGAATCGGAAACAGGCTCCAGGCTCCGAGCCATCAGCCCAGAGCCCGACGCGGGGCTCGAACTCACGGACCGCGAGATCGTGACCTGGCTGAAGTCGGAGGCTTAACCGACTGCGCCACCCAGGCGCCCCGATGTGATTCTTTTAGAGAATATAGTCTGTATGATACTAGTTATTTACAATGAATTGAAACTTATGGCTCAGAATGCAGTCATTTCTCATAAATGTCCTCTGTGCTTGGAAAGAATGTATGCTTCTCTGTTGAGTTCAGTGACCATTAACGTCTGAACTTTTCTATATCCTTACTAAAGGTTTTTGGTCAGTTTGACCTTACAGTTATGGAAGTCTTATACTCTGATGATTTGTCAGGTTTATCTTTGTAGCTCCATAAATTTTTCTTTGTATATTTTCAAGCTGTATAATTAATAATTAAATACATACAAGTTGAAAGTTTTATATTTAAATGTGGCTCAGCTGTTTAAGCATCTGACTCTTGTTTTTGGCTTAGGTCATGATCTCATGGTTTATGAGTTCGAGCCCCATGTTGGGCTCTGCACAGTGCAGAGCCTGCTTGGGGCTCGCTCTCTCTCTCTCTCTCTCTCTCTCTCTCTCTCTGTTCCTCCCCCACTTTGCTCTCTCTCTTTCAAGATAAATAAACCTAAAAAAATTTTTTTGAATGTGAATTAAACATTTTATTTTTATGGCCCTTTTCACCTACAAAAATTATTTTTGCATAAAGTCTATTTTATTTACTATTAGTGGATTTATACCACTTTTTTTTTTAAGTTTATTTATTTTGAGATAGAGAGAGAGAGCGAGCGAGCAGGGAAGGGACAGAGAGGAAGACAATTGCAAGCAGGCTCCATGCTGGCAATGCAGAGTCCAACACGGGGCTGGAACTCACTAACTGAGATCGTAACCTGAGCCGAAACCAAGAGTTGGATGCTTAACTGACTGAGCCACCCAGGTGCCCTAACTTTCTTTTTATTATGAACTAGCCTCTGGGGTGGCTGGCTGGTTCAGTGGATAGAGCATGGAACTCTTGATCTCAGGGTCATGAGTTCAAGCCCCCTGTTAAAAAAAAGAAAGAAAGAAAAAAAAAAAAGTAGCCTCATACATTTTTTTAAACAATCTTTTAATTTTTAACTCTTTTATATCATTAGATTTTGTATGCCTCTTGTAAATATGGTTTGATTTTTAAAAATCTTTGTCTTTTAAATGGAATATTTATATTTATTATAATTATTGTTATGTTTGGATTTATTGGTAGCATCTTATTTTGTTCTATTTTTTTTTTTACCATGTCTGTATTTCTTTTGTGTCATTGTCTTATTTTTTGCTTTCTTTTTAATTGATACTTTTTCACTTTGTATCCTTTTACTGTTACTTGGTTTGAAAGTTATATTCTGTTTCTTTTTCTTCAGTGATTATTGTATAAATTTTAACATACATAATTCACTTTCCAAGGACTAAAGTTATTTTTTTACCCTTTTTCTGATCAGTACAAGGATCTTAGAACCTTATTACTCTTAATTCCCCCCCCCAACTTAACCTACTGTTATTATTGAATAATTCAGTTCTATTTTATGTGGTTGTGGTTTAACTCCAATATTATTATTGTTCTGTGCATTCAGTATTGATTTACGTTTAGTTATCTGTTTATCATTTTCTGTGATTATGATATCTTCCCTTCCAGATTTTTTAGAATCACTTTCCTCTGCTTCAATGAAGTTCATCATTTAGTGGATGATTCATCATTTTAGTGGCTGTCTGTTGGTATCAAATACTAAAAATTTTTGCCTGTCTAAAAATGTCTTTTATTTTTGAAAGACTTTTTCTACTGGATATAGACTTCTAGATTAACAATTATTTTCACCCAGCACATTTTAGATACTCAGATACTTTCCCACTGTTCTTTGTTTTACGTTGTTGCTGTTGAGATGTCAACCAGCAGTTGAACTAATAAGTCAGCTATCTTTGCTCTGGCTGTTTTTAATATCTTCTTTTAGTATTTGGCATTTTACATTTTACTGTGGTATGCCCAGATCTAGGTTTCCTTTCATTTATTCTTTAGGGGATATTTTAGGCATACTTCATTTATGGATTAATATATTTTGGCAGTTCTGGAAAATTTTCAGCCATTATCGCTTTAAATATTGCCTCTGTCCCATCTATTTCTTGTCTTTCCGGGACTCTGACAAGATGTATGTTAGATCTTTTTTTTACCTTAAGTGTCTGTTAACCTCTCATTCATATTTCCCATCCCTTTGTCTCTCTATGCTACATTCTGGGTACTTCCTTTTTAATTACAACTGCTTCTGGAAATTGGCAAGTCTGCTCAATTTTATTGTTTCTAGTTCTTATGTTTTACTTATTTATACTAAACATAGTTATTTTATATTGATTGATCATTGTAATATTCCTGAGGTGTTTGTAGATCTGATCATACCATATTTTGTTTCTATGTTCTCTTTCTTATTGTGGTGTATTCTCTTAAGGTTTCTTCCAATATTTCATGATTTCAGAAATTTAGAATTTTGACTCTGAGCTTTTTCATCTTACATCTTTATTTGCTGATTTGGTTTATTAACTCAGAAATGAGTTGCATTTGCTGCTTCTAGGTGCAAAGAGACACTAACAACCTGTCGTTAAACTGAATCCTTGATTTGAGGTTCAAGCTAGCCACATAATATGAACACAGAATATAAAACTATGTTAAGGCTAGCTTTTAGTTACAGTGTGTCTGGGGAGATTTTTGTTGTTATTGTTATTTACTCTGCATCTAGGTATGGGCAGTTTTCTTTACAAACTTTTAATGGTTGGGTTTATTTCTCATTCAGCATTGCACTGACAGTATGTAGTTCTGACTTTGTTTAGTTTTCCTGTTGTTCTCCCTGCTTTGGCACAATAGGTCCATGGAAACCAAAGTAATTGGTTCCACTCAGAGTGAAAGCCAGCTTTCTTGCTCCTCCTAAAACTTAGCTCACTGAGTTTGGATTTCATATAGGTTTTTATTTTTGAATATTTTTTTCTGCTTTTTGGCTTATCAATGCATTTAGAAAGATTAAAGTTGGGGCACCTGGGTGGCTCAGTTGGTTAAGCATCCAGCTCTTGATTTCGACTCAGGTCATGATCTTGGGGTCATGGGATTGAGCCCCATGTCCGGCTCCATAGTAAGCATTGAACCTGCTTGGTCTCTCTCCCTCTCTTTCTCTCCCTTCCCCTCTCACACTCTATGTAAATAAATAAACAAAAAAATTAAAATAACAAAAAGATTAAATGTATTTTTAATATACATTTTGATTTTTCAATCAGAAGGTTTGTTGAGTTACCAGTCCACCATACTCTTGGAAACAGAATTCCCCTTATTGAGTTTTTAATAATGCTCTTTATATTTGAAATTTTTAAATTTGCATTTGCTTATTTTTCACATCTGCCCTAGTCCCTTTTTGCAGTGGCTCATTCATTCTTTATTCATATTCATTTTCTTAAGTAAAACATGTTAAAAATGTTCATTTTATATTCCTTATTCTACTACCTCTATCAGCTAGTTTTTGTAAGTTTTGGCCTTCTTGGTTGTTGTTTCTGTTTTCACCCCTGTTTGTTTATTTTGGGTTTTTGTGTTACGGATTTACATTTCTGTGGAATTTTGTGGGAATTAATTTGAAACTTGGGTTGAAAGATGTGTTCCTCTAGAGAAGAAATGCTCTTGCTTCTCCCAGGTATTTGGTGATCCTGTCAACCTTGGTTTACTTTTTTTAATTTAATTTTATTTTAACTTTTCAGTAAGCTCTGTTGTATGCCCAGTGTAGATCTTGAACTCATGACCCTGAGATTAAGAGTCACATACTCTACCAAATGAGCCAGCCAGGCATCCCAGCCTCGGTTTACTTTAAATTATAATTCTCGGGGCGCCTGGGTGGCGCAGTCGGTTAAGCGTCCGACTTCAGCCAGGTCACGATCTCGCGGTCCGGGAGTTTGAGCCCCGCGTCAGGCTCTGGGCTGATGGCTCAGAGCCTGGAGCCTGTTTCTGATTCTGTGTCTCCCTCTCTCTCTGCCCCTCCCTCGTTCATGCTCTGTCTCTCTCTGTCCCCAAAATAAATAAACGTTGAAAAAAAAATTTAAATTATAATTCTCAGTTTATGATTCTTCCTACTTTGCACCACTCAAAGTTATGTGATGATCAGCCTGAGAATATGAATTTGCAGGAAAGGGTGTTCTTCCCTCCTATTCCCCTACACTAAGTCAGTAGACAAGTTTCCTCATTGACTCTTCTCTGGAGTTGAGATTTTTTGCCTTCCCCTCCTAGCTCACCTTTGTATTCAGGTTGCCTACATTGGTGTCAGTTTTACACATAGGAGCCTGATCTGTCTCTCCCCTCTGAACAGGTAGCTATTTAAACCCAACACTCTAGGCTATCCAGGGCAATAGCCAGCAGCTTCATTGCTCACTTGCTGTCTGGATTAATACACGCATTTTGGTCTAGACTCAGAATATCCTTACAAGATGAGCCATTCATTTAAAAAGGTCTGTTGTATTTTTTGATGTGACAGTTTTTAGGTGTTCTATGCAGGAAGATTCCAGGATATCTTTTAAATGATATTGCTGGAGACTGAAGTCCTCGGAGATGTTTTTATTCTGATAATTATTTTTTAAGTGATTTTTAAGGCAAAACTTAAGGAAAAATAAATTTGAGGATGGTGACACCAATGGATCATTCATGTTTTGCAAAGGGATTAATTTCTAAGATTAGGTATATAGTGGGAAAGCTATTTTTACTTGCAGTAATGCTGATAAATTTTCAAAATTGAGAATTTGTGAAATAGTTTCTTTCCTAACTTTGAAGGCTCAGATGTTCCACAATATAGATAAAATACTCCATTAATTATCAGGTATATGACCATGTAATGACTTTGCCCCTAGCAGTCCCAGCTAGAGCACAAGTCTTTCTATAGGCAAATAAGTTTAGTAGAAATATGTTTACCAAAATTATCATGCTCAAAGCTTTCACAATTACTGTTTTCCCTATCTGAATTTCCATCCTTCAACCCTCCTTTCTTTCCTCTTTACCCTTTATCCCTTTTTTTCTAACCTGATACTCATCTTTTATTACTTTTAAATATGGCTACACCAGAGAAGTCTTCCATGACCACCCAAAAATAGATGCACCTGTATGCATATGCACACGCACAGACACATGCACACATACACACACATAGTAAGTATCTTTTTATGATGTTTTTGAAAATTATTTTCTTCATAGTACCTCTTCTGAGTTTTATATTTATTTAAAAATTATTTTTAAAATTTTAATCTTTTTTTCTACCCTCCATGAATACTTCTCATATTCATTCATCATATCCTCAGTGCCTGGCATAGAGTAGGCACCTAATAAATATTTGGTGAATGAATCAAGAAGTTCTGTAACTGTTGAGTACCTGGTACTTTATTAGTGTTACCTGAGAGCTAACATTTATTTCTAGAAACTAACTCTTGAAATAATTTGTTATATAGTTGATGATGTTATTTTAGGGCCAGTGTAATGATTGAGTTTTACCTCAGATGAAGATATTTATATTGTTATTTGTCTTTAAAACAAAGATACAACTATAAAGCATAAAATCCCCCAAATCATTTGAAATGATAAAGTTATTCTCTATGTTCAATAGAAAGGCATATATGCACTCCAGGCATTATATATTTATGTCTGTATATGTATAATTATATCTGTATATGATAATACCTACATATATAATATTTCATACATATGTATATAATTATATGTGTGTAAATTTTTTTTCTGCAAAGTCACTTTAAGGCAATAGATTGAAAACTGTGGTTTGAGGCTTCTGGGAAGTCAAAACTATTTTCATGACAAAATAAAATTTTATTTACTTTTTTCACTGTCATTTTTTCATGAGTGTGAAGTAAAGTTTTCCAGAGATACCTGATATGTGATATTATGTCAGATTGAATGCAGAAACAAGCAGATAAGAGAATCCAACTGTCTCCCATTTATTTATTTTTAAATGTGTATTTATTTGAGGGAGGGGGCAGTGAGCAGGGGAAGGGCAGAGAGAGAGGGAGAGAGAGAATCCCAAGCAGGCTCCATCTCAGGATCTTGAGATCGTGACCTGAGCTGAAATCAAGAGTCAGATCTTAATTGACTGAGCCACCCAAGTGTCCCCCCACTGTCTTTTATTAAGCTAAACATTAATGATATTTGCAAAAATGTAAAGCAATGTATTTTGGAAAACCTGTTATTTGTGTTAACATATAGTAGGGTAGGGGTTCTGAGACCAAAATGCAAACCACTGCTTTCAGAAGACAGTGGGATGCCTGGGTGCCTCAGTTAGTTAAGCATTGGACTTTGGCTTGGGTCATAATCTCACGGTTTGCGACTTTGAGACCCTCGTCAGGCTCTCTCTGCTGACTCAAGCTCAGAGCTTGGAGCCTGCTTCCAATTTTGTGTCTCCTTCTCTCTCTGCCCCTCCCCCACTCGGTCAGTCTCTCTCTTTTTCTCTCTCTTTCAAAAATAAACATTAAAAAAAAATTTTTTAAGTTAAAGAAAAAAATAAAAAAGAAGACAAAATTTCCCAGGTCTGCTGAATGCTCACTGTACTTGATTTATCTTAAAGAATGTGTTTATCATAATCTGGGTTGGTTAATAATAAAAAAAATATTAAAAATTCAGAGATCATGTTTTATTACTGTTTATTCACTGAAGAAGAGAGTCATAGCTACCAAATTCACAAAACTGGATCAGATTATCTTCAGCTAATACTGTTAAATATTTGATTTTTCTTTCTCCTGTTGTTTTTATTCCATCTCCATGTAGTTTTTGTTTGTGTCGTAGTTTTATGGTCATAGAATCAAAACTGGAGATGACCTCTTGTAGGTCTATCTACAAACAAAATTTGCTGAACATATAGATTTAAATATGTTTTTTGAGTGATAACTTTCCTTATTATCAGTTAATAATTGACGTGATTGGTGCTTCTTCATAGGGACAAGGTGCTGATGTATGGTTTTGAATGTTCTGGTTTCTGTGACAGTTATTTCTCGTTGTAAATGTATAAATCGGCACTCTGGTTTTTGTGCATCTGTTTTTTTAGCCATGGCTAATCTCAGTCTTTCCATAAGATTCATATTTAGTGTGTTGGCAAAATCAGACTTTAGAGCTTACAAGGACAAAGGTTATATACACTCTGGGTTTTAGTAAATTCATTAGGCCACTTGGGATATGGTGTGACAGTTTATGCATTAATAAATACTAGCTCTGGATATTATTAATATTTTTTAAATGATTAAAACTTTATGTTTTAGATCAGCTTTAGGTTAATAGTAAAATTGAGCAAAAACTACAGAGGGTTTTCATGCTAATTTTAAAAATTCATTTTTCAGTATCTGAGAATAAAACTTTTGAGATTGAGATTTTTTTCTTATACTTTGAACCTTTTTTTTTTATAACATATTTTATTTTTTTGAGAAAGAGAGAGAAAGTGAGCAAGGGAGGGACAGAGAGAGAGAGGGAGATAGAATCCAAAGCAGGCTCCAGGCTCTGAGCTGTCAGCACAGAGCCCGACGTGTGGGGCTCGAATCCACAAACCATGAGATCATGACCCGAGCCGAAGTTGGACTCTTAATTGACTGAGCCACCCAGGCGCCCCTATACTTTGAACCTTTTTAAGAAAGCTGAGATGTTGCTGCAATTATGAATGCAATTATGAATGCTGCAATTAAGAATGCTTCTTAGAGCAGACAGTGATGATCCAAATCATATCATTGACCATTAAGCTGCTAGAATATGAGAATGAGAGTTTGGGAGTGGGTTTGTTTTTTTAGATAAAAGAAAGTAGCAAGTATGTAAATTGCTAGGGAATTAACAACAGCAAATAAATAAAAGTTACCAAAACTGCATTAAATGTCCTCTTGATATTACACATTAACTTTTCATCGTTATCTTGGAAAGCTGATTTTCTTGGTTAGTTTCATTCAGATAAAGTACTTGACCCCATGATAATTATTAAATATACCTACTAATAGCTCTATAGGAGGAAGTGCCAGGGTTTTAGGTAAAGGTCTTGTGGCTTTTAGAGTTGAAATTAATAGGTACTGGTTGTAAAAGGAAAAATTAAAAGCAATTTAATTCCATTTCTGTGTGTAAAGAGAAAGTCCAGTAAAAATGTAACCACATGAACACAAACATGCATAAAGAAAGGAATTTGGGTAGTGAGATTAAGAGTATTTTTACTGTTGGGGCCCCTTGGTGGCTCAGTCAGTTGAGCGTCTGACTTCAGCTCAGGTCATGATCTCATGGCTTGTGAGTTCGAGACCCGCGTCGGGCTCTGTGCTGACAGCTCAGAGCCTGGAGCCTGCTTCATATTCTGGGTCTCCCTCTCTCTCTCTGTTCCTCCCCACTCACTCTGTCTCTGTCTCTCAAAAATAAATAAATGTTAAAAATTTTTTTTAAAAAAAGAGTATTTTTACTGTTTTGTTTTTGCCTGCCTGAATTGTGTAAAAAGTTTTTTTATTGTGAATATGTTACATTTTTGTGGTGAAAATATTTACTTTTTTTTAAAGTTAAAGCAACCCAGAAAAGTACATAAAGGAAAGAATAATTGTAAGATATTCCTTTTAATATTTTAAGTATTTGCCTTATTATTTAACTTGTTTAACTTTATTATATGTAAAATGAAATAAAACTGCAATGTTTTTTCTTTATATGCTTATAGTCGCCTTTTACATGTAATTTGTATTACTTCTTGGAGTCAGATTTAATTTTAATTAAGTTCCCATATCAAAGTTTATTGTAGTAGTAATCTAAAAAAATAATAAGTTACAAATGTATATTATCAAAAGTGATATTTATATTAAGCTTTGTAGGAGCATAGTTATTTCATGAAACGAATATTTTCATTCTGAGATAGCACAATTGAAACAAATCTTGGCTTCTTGCACTTGAAATCTGTGTCTATCTACCGAAAGCATTTCTTTTTTTTAAGATTTTATTTTTAAGCAATCACTACACCCAACATGGGGCTTGAACTCACGACCTGGAGATCAAGAGTTGCATGCTGTCCTGACTGAGCCAGCCAGGTGCCCCTACCAAAAGCATTTCTGTGTCATCGTATATACAAATTATTTGGAGACAAAAGTCTCTTTCTGACAATGAATTGATTGACTTTTTAAGAGTCATTTATATCGTAATTTATAACAAGATAAAAATGCAGGTATTAGCGGTTTGTGGCAAAGAAAAAAGTATCACCATGTATGTTCTCTTTTTTTTCCACTAGGCATTTTTATTACCAATTTGTGAAGCAGCAGCTATGAGAAAAGTGGTAAAAGTATATCAAGAATGGATCCAGCAAGAAGAAAAACCTTTGTTTATGCAAGAGCCTGAAGAAATTGTGATCTCCTCTTCAGACTTACCTTGTATTGACAATGTCACAGACCGTGTTATTTCAATGGAAGAAGGAGAAAAGAGAGAAGAGGTAAACTGATAATACTTACATATTTTAGTATAAGTTTAATAGATGAGACTTTCATGAAAGTATAACACATGAACATACATATATTTAATAGGAAGTTAAAGATACCTTTTAATATATTTTGCAGCTTAGGTAATATGGTAGTTACCTCAGTTACCCTGTCTTAAAGCTCTTTGATGTCACAACTTTGAAAAATTAATATTGAGGTTATATACTGATTCTTTAATTCATTGTCTAGATCAAAATTAGATGCCATTATAAAAGGTGTAATAATTGAGACTAATAGGAGGGTGGCAGAGTACAGGAAGATCCTGAGCTCACCTCTTCCCATGGACATATCAGGGCTACAACTACATACAAAGGGACACTCACAGAGAAAGACCTGAGGACTAGGAGACCAGCTCTTGCATAGCTAAAGATAAATGAAAAAAATATGGGATGCCTGGCTGGCTTAGTTGGTAGAGCATGTGACTCTTAATCTCACTGTTGTGAGTTTGAGCCCCATGCTAGGTGTGTAGAGCTTACTTTAAAAAAGAAGAAAGAAAAAGCCACCTTGAGAAGGGTAAGTGTGGCAGAGAGGTAGTCAGGTTGGGAACCAAACCTCCCGTCTAGCAACCCACAAGTGGTTTGATTGCACAGGCACAGAGGTTCCTTTCTTGAGGAGCAAGGGGATTGAGCCCCACATTGTACACCCACACCCAGGAGATCTGCACAGGAAAAATGAGCCCCCACAATGTCTGGCTTTGAAAGTCAGCAGAACTTAACTTTAGGAGCTTTCAAAATCATTGGGCCTTAAGTCTGGGACAGCTGGTGCAGGTGGGGGGTGCTGGTTGGGGAGGACTATAGGAAACTGAGATAATGCTTTTAAAGGTCCCGTACACCGTCTCACTCACACCCAGCACAGAGGCAGCAGTTTGCACAGCACCTGAGCTATACATGAAGGATATTTATTGACTAATTTTAGGGCATATGCTGGAGGGGCAGGGGTCTGTAGGGACTTTTCTTTGGAAATGGAAACACTAGTAGGCACCATTTTCTTGCCCTTATTTAGCTAGCTATCTTAAGGGCTCCAGTTCTGACACTCTCCACCTACATTGCTAGCACCAGTTGCCCCACTTGGGCATTCCCCTGCAAAACCAGTCCACCCTTCCAGCAGACTCCCTCTTAAGCTGCTCCCACCCTGCCACACCCAGTGGGCAGCATTGACTGGGACTGGTGTCCCTCCAAAGTGACTCCTGCCCTGGGGAAATGAGAGACTGGTCCTGTCTACCAGCACACGCACAGTATCATGCCTGGGCCTTTCAGCCAGCTGTGCCAAGGTCCAACTCCTCCCACCAATGCACCTATAGCAGTCCTGCCTGGGCACTGCAACCAACAGGCCCTGCCTACCAGAATGTCCAAGCAGTCAGAGCTCATTCACAACTGAAGGATGCATGCTGCACATAGAGGAGAGCACCTGGTTTTGGTGATGGCAGGGGAGGGGATTGTGCTTCTGGACCCCAGAGGACACCTTCCACACAAGGCTGCTACCTTTGAGAACAGGGGATGTAGCTGACCTACTGCCTAATGTGTTGCCTAATGCAAACACAGAGTCAGACAGAATGAGGAGACAGGAATATGTTCCAAATGAAAGAATAAGAAAAAAAAATCTCAGAAAAATAACTAAAAAGGAATTAAACAATCTACCTGATAAAGAGTTAAAAGTGATAGTCATAAAGATGCTCACTGAATTTAGGAGCAGAGTGGATAAATTCAGAACTTCAACAAAGAGATAGAAAATATTTTTTAAAAAATCAGAGTGGCGCAGTCGGTTAAGCATCCGACTTCAGCCAGGTCACGATCTCGCGGTCCGTGAGTTCGAGCCCCGCGTCAGGCTCTGGGCTGATGGCTCAGAGCCTGGAGCCTGTTTCCGATTCTGTGTCTCCCTCTCTCTCTGCCCCTCCCCCGTTCATGCTCTGTCTCTCTCTGTCCCAAAAATAAATAAACGTTGAAAAAAAGAAAATCAGAGCTGAAGAATACTATAACTCAAATGAAAAATACACCAGAGGGAATCAACACTCAGGAAGAGAATGCAGAAGAATGGATCAGTGATCTGGAAGACAGAATAGTGGAAATCATCCAAGTTGAGCAGCAAAAGGAAAAATAATTTTATGTAAGATAAGGTAAGGGACCTCTGGAGCAACATTGAAAGTATTAACATTTGCATTATAGTGGGTCCCAGAAGAAGGGAGTGAGAAAGGAGCTTATTTGAAGAAATAACAGCTGAGAACTTTCCTAACCTGGGGCAGGAAACAGACATCCACGTTCAGGAAGCATAGATAGCCCCAAATAGGATGAACCCAAAGATGTCTACACAAGACACATAAGAATTAAAATGCCATAAGTTAAAGATAGAGAATTTTATTTTTATTTTTATTTTTTATAAGTTTTTTTTATTTATTTTGAGAGACTGTGTGTGTGTGTGCACATGCCAGCCAGGGAGGGGCAGAGAGAGAGAGAGGGAGAGCGAGAATCCCAAGCAGGCTCCATGCCGTCAGCATGGAGCCTGATGCAAGGCTGGATTCCACAAACTGTGAGATCATGACCTGAACTAAAATCAAGAGTCAGATGCTTAACTGACTAAGCCACCCAGGTGCCCCAAAGAGACAATTTTAAAAGCAGTAAGATAAAAGCAACTTACATACAAGGGAACACCTACCTATAAGACTCTGAACTGTGTTTCCAGCAAAAACTTCGCAGGCCTAAAGAGAGTGGCTTGAAATGTTTAATGTGCTCAAAGGAAAAAACCTGCAAGTAAGAATATACTGCAAGGCTATAATTCAGAACTGGAGAGAGATTCTCAGACAAACAAGTTAGAAGTGTTCATCACACAGCACAGCCTTACAGGAAATGTTAAAATGACATCTTTATGCAGAAAAGAAGAAGCCATAACTAGAAGTAAGAAAATTATGAAAGGAGGAAAACATTTCACTGGTATGAGAAAGTAGGGGAGGGACAGTAAAGTATTCTCAAAACTGAGAAAACATTTTGAGACTGGAAATCAAAGAAGGCAACTCCATATGGTTTACAGAGTTTTATTATTGTAACTTACTGACCAGGGGTCAGGCAGACAATGATTTAGGTGCTGTACAGCTATTCACCACAGAGTCTGGACCTTAAGCCCACATATTTTATGGGACAAGAGATGCGCAGAAGGGTGTTATTATGTGATCAAAGGGCTCGCATGCACCTCAAAAGATTTGCATGCACCTAATTGACAGGTAACCTTTAAATAGATCTTGTGTACCACCTGGGAGGCCAAAGCGGGCTCCCTCCATCCCAGCCTTGGAAGACACTTTTAAAGTATGTATATTAATCTCTAAGGGCCTGGAACATGTAGCCCAAGACAGGTTATTGAATGAATATGAACAAGATGGAGAGCCACAGGTGGAGTCAGTATTGTCAGCACTCCTACAACTGGTAAAAGCAAACATATAATAAAGGAAATAGGTCTGTCACTTGTAAAGCTAGCATGAAGGTTAAAAGAAAAAAGTAGTCAAATCAGCTACATTTAAAATAAGTAGGTAAGGGATACACAAAAAACATGTAAAATATGGTGTCAAATACCTAATACGTGATGAAGGGGAGGTAAAAATGTAATGCATTTAGAATGTATTTGAACTTAAGTGATCCTCAACTTAAAATATATGACTATATACATGGGGTGTTATACACGAACCTTATGTATGGCACCCACAAGCAAAAAACCTATGATAGGTGCACAAAAAATAAATCCAAGCATAATACTGAGGAAAGTCATCAAGACATAGCAAGACACTAAGAAAGGAACAGAGAACTACAAAAACAGCTAGAAAACAATGAACAAAATGACAGTAAGTACATACCTATCAGTAATTACTTTAATGTACATGGAGTAAATGCTCAATCAAAAGTCATAAAGTAACTAAATAGATTAAAAAAGAAGACCCATTTGTATGTTGCCTATATGACACATACAGACTGAAAGTGATGGGATGGAAGAGATATCCTATGCAAATGGAAATGATCAATAAAACTGGAGTAGTAATACTTGTATCAGACACAATAAACTTTAAAACAAAGACTAAAAGAGAAGAAGGGCATTACATAATGATGAAGGAAGCAATTCAACAAAAGAATGTATTTGTAAATATACATGCATCCAATATAGGAGCATCTAAATATTTAAATATTAATAGACATAAAGGAGAAATTGACAGTAATACAGTGATAGGGAACATTAACATCACACTTACATCAATGGATTGATTGTCCAGGCAGAAAATTAAATTTTTTTTTAATGTGTATTTATTTTTGAGACAGAGACAGAGTGTGAGCAGGGGAGGGGCAGAGAGAGAGGGAGACACAGAATCAGAAGCAGGCTCCAGGCCCTGAGCTGTCGGCACAGCACCCCAACAGACAGAAACTTAATAAAGAAACAGTGACTTTGAGTGAGACATTAGACCAGATGGACTTAACAAATATGTACAGAACATTCCATTGAAAAACAACAGAATACACATTTTTTATAAGTGCTCATGGAACATTCTGCAGGATAGATCACGTATTAGGCCACAAAACAAGTCTTAGTAAATGTAAGAAGGTTGAGATCATATCAAGCATCTTTTCCAACCACAACATTATGAAACTAGAAATAAATTAGGAAAAACTGGAAAAAGCACAAAGACATGGAGACTAAACAAGCAGTGGGTCAGCAAAGAAATAAAAAAAATAACCTTGGGAGCACCTGTGTGGCCTGGTTGATTGAGCATCCAACTCTTGATTTTGGCTTGGGTCATGATTCCCAGGGTTGTGGGATTGAACCCCACATCAGGCTCTGCACTGAGTGTTGAGCCTGCTTAAGATTCTCCCTCCCTCTGCCCCTTCTCTGCTGGCATGTGTGCTCTCTCTCTCAAAAAAAAAAAAAAAATTAAAAATTAAAAAAATACTTTGAGATAAATAAAAACGAAGACAACGTTCCTCAATCTTTGGAACACAACAAAAGCAGTTCTAAGAAGTTTGTATAAACACAAGCCTACCTGAAGAATCAAGAAAAATCTCAAATAAACAATTTAACTTTATACCTAAAAGAACTAGATAGAAAAAGAAGAATAAAACCAGAAGTTGGTAGAAGAAAAAAGATGAAAGGAAAAATAAATGAAACAGAGGCTAAAAATACAATAGAAAAGATGATGAAACTGAGAGCTGGTTCTTTGAAAAGATAAAATTGGTAACTTTAACTAGACTTATCAAGAAAAAGAGAGAGGGGGGCGCCTGGGTGGCGCAGTCGGTTAAGCGTCCGACTTCAGCCAGGTCACGATCTCACGGTCCGTGAGTTCGAGCCCCGCGTCGGGCTCTGGGCTGATGGCTCAGAGCCTGGAGCCTGTTTCCGATGCTGTGTCTCCCTCTCTCTCTGCCCCTCCCCCGTTCATGCTCTGTATCTCTCTGTCCCAAAAATAAATAAACGTTGAAAAAAAAAAAAAATTAAAAAAAAAAAAAAAAAAAGAAAGAGAGGACCTAAATAAATAAAATCAGAGATGAAGAGGAAGAAGCAACAACTGATACAACAGAAATACAAAAGCTATTTGTAAGAGACTACTATGAAAAATTATATGACAACTTTGAAAAATTATATGCCAACAAATTGCACAACCTACAAGATGAGTAAGTTTCTAGAAACATTCAGTATTCCAAAACTGAATCAGGAAGAAATAGAAATTCTAAACAGAACAATTTTTAGTAATGAAATTGAATTAGTAATCAAGAAACTCCTAACAAAAGTCTAGGACCAGATGGATTCACAGGCAAATTCCATCAGACGTTTAAAGAAAAGTTAATACCTGTTTTTCTCCAACTATTCCCAAAAACTGAAGAGTAATGAAACCTTCCAAATACATTCTGTGAGGCCAGCATTACCCTGATACCAAAACCAGACACAGACCATACAAAAAAAGAAAACTACAAGTCAGTATGTTTGATGAACACAGATATAAAAATCCTTAACAAAATATTAGCAAACTGCATTCAACAGTACATTAAAAGAATCATTCACCATGATCAAGTTGTATTTATTTGGGGGATTCAAGGATGGTTCAACATTTGCAAATCAACATGATATACCACATTAACAAAATGAAGGGTAAAAACCATAGGATCATATCAATAGATGCAGAAAAAGCACTTGACAAAATTCAACAACCATTTATAATAAAGACTCTCAGCAAAAAGGAACATACTTTAACATGATAAAAGCCATATATGAAAAACCCACAGCTAACATCATACTTAAAGATGAAAAACTGAGAGCTTTTCCTCTAAAATCAGGAACAACAAGATAAGGATGTCTATTCTTCCACTTTCATTCAACATGGTATTGGAAGTCCTAGCCACAGTGATCAGATGAGAACAAGAAATAGAAGGCACCCAAATTGTTAAGGAAGAAGTAAAATTTTGGAAATGACATGATACTATACATAGAAAACACTAAAGATTCCATCAAAAAACTGTTAAAACTAATAAATAAGTTGAATCACAGCATACAAAAATAAACTTAAAAATCTATGGCAGAAGAAGCAAAAATGTACAATGGAGAAAAGACTACTTCTTCAGTAATTGTGTGGGAAAACTGAACCGCTTTCTTACACCATACACAAAAATAAACTCAAAATGGATTAAAGACTCAAGTGTAAGACCTGAAACCATAAAACTCCTAAGAGAAAACGTAGGCATTAAGCTCTTTGACATATGTCTTAGTAATGTTTTTTTGCTTTTGTTTTTGCTTTTGTTTGTTTGTTTTGGGGGGGTCTGCCTCCTCATGCAAGGGCAATAAAAGCAAAAATAAATGGTTGGTACTACATTAAACTGAAAAGCTTTTGCATAGCAAAGGAAACCATCAGCAAAACAAAACTGCGTCCTAGCGAATGGGGGAACATATTTGCAAATGATATATCCAATAAGGGGTTTATATTCAAAATATATAAAGAACTCCTACAACTCAACACCAGAAAACCCAAGCAATCTGATTAAAAAATGAACAGAGACCCTGAATAGACATTTTTCTAAAGAAGGATATAAGGCCAACAGACACATGAAAAAATGCTCAACATCATTAATCATTAAGGAAATGCAAATCAAAACTACAGTGAGGTATCACCTCACACATGTGAGAATGGTAGTATCAAAAAACAAGGAATAAGTGTTGGTGAGGATGTGGAGCAGAGGGAACTCTCTGCACTGTTGGTGGGAATGCAAATTGGTGCACTATGGAAAACAGTATGGAGATTACTTGAAAAATTATAAATAAGAATACCATATGATCCATTAATTCCATTTCTGGGTATATTTAACTGAAAAAATGAAAACACTAATTCAAAAAGATATATGCATTCCTATGTTCATTGCAGCATCATTTTCAGTAGCCAAGATATGGAAACAACTCCGTGCCCATTGGTAGATGAATAGATAAAGAAAATGTGCTCTGTTAACACATACACACACAATAGATGTTACTTAGACCTAAAACAGAATGAAATCTTGCCATTTACGACAACACGGATGGACCCAGAGGGTATTATGCTAAGTGAAGTAGGTCAGGGAAAGAGAAATGCCATTTAATTTTACTTAGATGTAGATTCTAAAAAACAAAACAAATGAAAGAAAGAAAACAGGACCAGACTCATAAATATAGAGAACCAGCCAGTGGTTGCCAGAGGGAGGAAAGGTGGGAGAGATAAGCCAAATAGGTGAAAGAGATTAAGAGCTACAAACTTCAAATTATAAAATAGTCACAGGGATATAAAGTACAGCATAGGGGATATAGTTAGTAGAATTATAATAACTTTGTAAGGTGACAGATGGTAACTCCACTTTTTGTGGTGATCATTTTATAATGTATATAAATGTCGAACCACCATGTTGTATACCTGAAACTTGTATAAATAATTGTATGTCAATTATACTTAAGTAAAAGTATAATATATAAAACTGGCATTAGATAAAAATGAATGTTATAGTACATATTCCTTAAGGATGCTTACCAAACTACAATTCTCCCTTAACCTGCCTTATTCTAGGAGTTTGGTACTTATCACAAACCCAGAATATTCTGAATTCTTTCTTGGAAATTTTCATACTATTGCTCATTGCAGTGTAAAAAAAAAAAATCCTTAAGTGCAGAATAAGCTGGTCTATGAGGAGACTGGAGTTTACTCATAGAGGAAAAAAAGAGGAGGGAAGACAGAGAAGTGAAATTTGAGTACCTGGTATCATTTATTCTTTAAGCATAAATTCTTTTTTTTTTTTAATTTTTTTTAATGTTTATTTTTGAGAGAGGGAGACAAGAGTGCAAGTGGGGGAGGGGCAGAGAGAGAGAGAGAAGGAGACACAGAATCTGAAGCAGGCTCCAGGCTCTGAGCTGTCAGCGACTATAAATCACTGATTTATATTTCTGATAAATTTAATATATAAAATAATGATTTAAAATTTGGTTTTAATTATAAAATGGAGTTGTTACAGATTAGGATAATTATACATGTGTTTTTTTATTCACTTAGTATCTGTGAGATACTTAAAAGACATGTAATACCGTGTGTGTGTGTGTGTGTGTGTGTGTGCGCGCGCGCAAACTATCATGCATCTTGTAATATGTTTAACATTCCCTGGCTCATCCTATTAAATCTCAGTGATATTCTCCATTCTTGTGATAGCAGATTCCTAGGGTGCCCTGTAAAATATTGTAATACCCTCATGGAGAACCAATGTTGGAGATACAAACATGAAAAGACATCTTTTCTACCTTCACATAACTTCTGGTTTAGCAAGAAGACAAACATGAAAAATAAATATTATAAAAGAATATTGCTATGATCCTAGAGTCTGAAATAGGGAATACCTAACTCTACTTAGGGTTAGAGAAATCTTCATGCAGGAGGTAGTATAATATGAAGTGCATGTAACAAATAGGGAAGGAACCACATGGTGTGAATAGCATCTACAAAGATGTTAGAGACCCTAAATATATCTACTGTACATAACTATATATATATATATTATATATATACATTCTGTATGTACATACTATATGTGTATGCCAGAAATTATATGCCATTGTAGTGACTTGGATTACATTATAGATAATGGAAAGCCTTTGAAGGATTATGAATAGAAGAATGGCATGGATAGTTATATATTTCAGAAGATCATGTCAAGCCCAGAATGGAAGGTAGATTGGAGGCAAGGAGACTAGTTAGGAAATATTAGCAATGTTCAGAAGGGACATAAGTACCCAGGACAGTGGAAATTGCAATGGAAATACAAGGAAGAAGACAGATATGAGCTGCTTCGGTGGTAAAATCAATATGCCTTGATGATTAATTGGCTGAGAGAAATGAGGAGTGGGGAAATGTCCCAAGTTTGTTTCTTTTGCAACAGGGTAATTGCCATTCACATATGACTAGGAATTTTTACAAAAGCAAGTTTGGTGGTGGTGACTATGGTGCCTAGAGGGGTTGGTAAGAATGGGGAGGACATGGTTAATAAACTTTTAAGTATTTTGAGTTGGAGGTGCTTTTAGGTCATTCAGGAAGAAATGTTCAGTAGATATCTGATCATAGGATTATGAGGTTTAAGAGAAGGGGTATAGTATACTGTGGTATATTGTGTTGGCTGTGCAGACAGAGCTGATTTCCATTACTTCGGTAATGGCAGAGTAGTTTGTATTAGACTAATAAATCCCCTGCATATTGCACTTGTAAGCTCTAGACAGAATATTCAAAAAAACAAGAGACTGTTTGAAGATGTTGAGGAATGACCAAAAGCAAAAAATAGCTAGAAAGAAACTTACAAAAATTAATAAATAAAAGAGAACAAAACTGAGTCTGTTTTTGCGGCTTTTCACCTAAAGGAACTCCTTAGTCTGCAAGGCGTTTGACAGCTAACACTCAGGCAGAAAGATACAGTCTTAGTGGTTTGAAGTACCTAATATTCTCTGTCTTTGGGTAGTAAGAATTTTAATACTCTAAAGTAAAACAAATAGAAACTGTTTTCTGTTGATTTATTTAAGTTATTTGGATTCCAAGGGCACCTGGGTGGCTCTGTCAGTTGACGTCCGACTTCAGCTTAGGTCATGATTTCATGGTTCATGGATTCGAGCCCCGCGTCAGGCTTGCTGCTGTCAGCACAGAGCCTGCTTTAGATCCACTATCCCCTCTTTCTCTTCACCTCCTCCACTCATGCTCTCTGTCTCTTAAAAATAAATAAACATTAAAAAATAAGTTATTTAGGAGCGCCTGGGTGGCTCAGTCGGTTAAGCATCCGACGTCAGCTCAGGTCATGATCTGGGGGTTTCTGAGTTCAAGCCCTGCGTCAGGTTCTGTGCTGACAGCTCAGAGCCTGGAGCTTGCTTCAGATTCTGTGTCTCCCCCTCTTTCTGCCCCTCCCATGCTCATGCTGTGTCTCTGTCTCTCAATAATAAATAAACGTTAAAAAATTTTTAAAAAATAAGTTATTTGGATTCTGTCATTTACTTTAGAATGGAATTCATGTTTTACAGAACTGTAATATAATCCTATTCTTAAGTGTGTGAGTTACAGAAGGGAGATTCATACATTATATCCATAGAAAAATGTCCCTATATCTGAAATGATAAAATTTCTGTCTGACTCTTAGGGATGACTTTTTGTTTTCTTTTTGTTTTTGTCAATGGGAAGAACCTTTTTCACAGTGAACATATATTGCTTTTGTAATCAAAGGAAACATTTATTTTGAGAAGATGCTTAGTAGGAGGACCCAATAATTTCCAGTTTACTTCTTCAGCTTATTATCTTGTTGCAGCATTCTTAATGAAATATGAAAAACTTGGTATTTTTCTTCAGGAAAATGGGACTGATGTTGCTGATCATGTTCGAAATTCTACTTGGACAAAAAATGGCACCTACCAAGATGTTCTTCATAATGCCTCCGAAGAAGCCACAGAACAAAACATACGAGCTGGTACCCAGGCAGTTTTGCAGGTGGTTCACTTCTTGGTTGTTTTTTAAAAATACAATAAAATAATCATTAAATATTTCAGATATATGTTTAAGTACTTCAGTATACAGTATAATTTTTTAATAAAATCAGTACCCATGTTTATCAGTTATCCTTAGGACATATTAATTTTGTTTTTTCCTTAACTTTTGCTTCCTAATATATATGTATTACAGCTTTAAAGTTTATATAAATTGTGTCATGGTGTACTGTCATCTGGTACTTTCTTTTTGTATTAAACGTGTTTTTGAGATGTGTTGTTGATACATAGCTGTAGTTCATTCATTTTAGCTACTTTCTGGTATTGCAATTTATGGTTATTTCACATTTTACTTAACTCATTTTTCTGTTGATGTTTTTTAAGTTGTTTCCAATTTCTCACTATCAGATAGTGCTGCATGGAGCATTCTTACATATGGTTGTGGGTTGTTTTTTTGTTTTTTTTTTTTGTACTCTGTGGGAGAATTTCCCTAGGTTGTATACTCAGAAGTGGAGCTACCAGGTTGGAGAAGTTGTACATTATCCGCCTTACTTTACTGTTACTACCAAATTGTCCTCCAATGTGATTATAATAATTTACATTTTCTTTGGTAGTGTTTGCGAGTTCTCATTTCCTTGTATCTTCCCCACTATATAGTTAGATTTTAATTTTGCTGCCTCATATATGTGAAATGTTATTTTATTTTTTTAAGTTTGTGTTTCCTTGTTTTCATTTAATTTCATCACCATTGAAATTGAGCATCTTCTTATGAATTGCCTATTTGTATGCTTTTTCCCTTATTCTGTTGGGTTGTCTTTTTCATATTGATTTGTAGGAGTTCATTGTAGTCATTCATTTTTTAAATCAGACTGTTCTTGTCAAGGCCACATGTGACCTCCACATTGTTAAATCAGATGTACATTTTTCTTTTTATTTATTTTAATTTATTTTTTTAATATTTATTTATTTTTGAGAGAGAGACAGAGTGTGAGCAGGGGAGGAGCACAGAGAGAGGGAGACACAGATCTGAAGTAGGCTCCAGGCCCTGAGCTATCAGCACAGAGCCCGATGTGGGGCTCGAACTCATCAACCGTGAGATCATGACCTGAGCCGAAGTTGGATGCTCAACTGACTGAGCCACCCAGCCGCCCCCAGATGTACATTTTCAATCCTAATCATACTGGACTTGTCAGGAGCATTTGACAGAATAGACCATTCCCTCCCTATTAAAACTTCACTTGGCCTTCAGAGTAGCATCCCTCCTATATTTCTCCTAACTCAGTGGTCACTTCTCAGAATTTTTTACTGGTTTTTAAAAAAAAATTTTTTTAATGTTTATTTATTTTAGAGAGAGAGAGAGTGCAGAGCATGAGCTGGGTAGGGACAGAGAGAGCGAGAGAGAGGGAGACACAATCCGAAGCAGGCTCCAGGCTCTGAGCTGTAAGCAAAGAGCTGTGTGGCTCAAACTCATGAACTGTGAGATCATGACCTGAGCTGAAGTCAGACGCTTAACCGACCAAGCCACCCAGGTGCTCCTTTACTGATTTTTTCATATCTCCCTGACTATTCATGTTGAAGTGCCCAAGAATCAGGTCTTGGATCTTTCTATTCTCCTGTTTGACCTCATCCATTCTTCTGGCTTTAAATGCTATTTACTGCAACTTCTACAATTTTGTTTCTAGTCTGAGACCTCTTGTCTGAACTCTAAGAGCCTTGAACTCAAATATTCAAATGCCAAGGTAGCATCTTCACTTAGATATCTAATAGACATCTCAAACTTGATGCATCTAAAATTTGGCTTCTCACCTTGCTCAGCAAACATGCTGTTCCTGCAGTTTTCTTTGTTTCGTTTATAGCACGTTTTTCAGTTGTTCAAGCCACCTTGTCTCCTGTGTCTCTTTTATATCCTACATCTAATTTGATACCAAATCCTGGCCATCTTCAGAATGTATGCAGAATACTCCTATCTATTAGCTGTCCAACACTCACGCTACCTCTTGTGTCCAAGCCTCCATAATTTTTCATCTGAGTTATTGCAGTAAACTCCTAATCAGTATCCTTGCTTTTGCTCTTGCCCACCCATCACGCCAGTATGTTCTCAACACAGTCACCAGAGGGATGCTGTTAAGTCAGATCATGTCGTTTTTCTACTCAAACCTGTCCACTGGTTTTGCATTATCACTAAGCATAAAAGCAAAAGTATTTCTAATGGTCTATAAGGCTTTACATCAAGGCTCCTCAGAATGTGGCCCATAGACTATAAGATAATTAAAAAATTGAGAGTAAGAATTTAGAAACTTAAGTCATTTAATATACCTCTTTATTTTGATGAAGTTTGTGTTTATATTTTTATATGTGTTTTTTCATTTCCTTTTTCCTGTTAGTTCGTTTATATTGTATTTTACAATAGGATTGGTCTGCAAAGTTTGAGAAGAAAAACATTCTTTTACCACTGTGAGTGTAAGAAGTTCTCCACATGCTCTGGTTCTGTTTCTCAACATCATTACCCAGTTGCTTCCCCACTTCTTCACTCCACTCTATGTCTATAGTCCTTGCTGTTCCTTAAATATGTGAGGTAGGCTTTCACCTCAGGTCCTTTAAACTTGCTTTTTCTTTTCTCTGGACTGCTTTTCTCCCAAATTGCTCATAGTTGTTTTATCTTTCCTTTTACAATACATTCATATTTATATTCCTTTGTATCCTCTCCCTGCCCCCTTCCAGCTTTCCTTTTGCACTTACTGGGTCCTCCAGGGGTAATGAGGTGATAGTGAGTACTTTGGTCTTATTCTTGGCTTTTGCCAGTACTTCTTAGGTTTAATTGCTGTTATATCATTTTTATAGTTCTTGATGTGTGCTCTTTTTCAGATTAAGGAATTTTACCTTTTTTCTTCGTTTGCTGTTTTTTTTTTTTTTTTCAAATAGTAAGTGCTAGATGCTTTTTCTGCGTACATTGTGATGATCATCCTTTTTTCCATTTTAGTCTGTTTATAGGGTATTCTTTGTTAATAGACTTTTCTAATGTCAAGGTATTCTTAATTTTCTGGGGTAAATACTACTTGGTCATAAAATATGTATGATACTTTGATCAATTTGAATTGCCACTATCTTCTCAGTACTTTTGTCTATTTGGGCACAAGTGATATTGGTCTCTTACTTCCTTTTCTTATATAGTTCATGTCTGTTTTGGAGAGCAGGATTAGGGTTTTATAAAAATTAATTGGGTAGTTCTCCTTTTTTTGTCTCTGAAACAGTTTGTTTAAAATAGGAATCATCTTCCATGCTAGGCAAAACTTTGCCAGTAAAGGTGTCTAGGCCTGGTGTTCAGGGATGAATCAAGGAGGCTTTGATAACCAGGTCTTTTCATGATTATTGATGTATGCATCTTTTTTATTTCTTCTTGAGTTAGTTTTAGCAGTTTATGTTTGTCTACAAAATAAATACATTTAAAATTTTTTCAGTTTTATTCAAATAAAGTTATCCATTGAAACTATCATGTTAAAATTCTCTACTGGATATATTGTTATGTCCTTATCTTATGTCTAATTTTTATTTGTGCCTACTTGGTCAGTGTTGGTAGACTTACAGAGTCATCTATTCACTATTTTTTTTTAATTTATTAAAAAATTTATTCATTCATTTTTTTGAGAGACAGAGACAGAGCATGAGCAGGGGAGGAGAGAGGGAGACACAGAACCCGAAGCAGGCTGTAGGCTCTGAGTTATCAGTGCAGAGCCTGATGTGGGGCTCAAACTCATAAACCGTGAGATCATGACCTGAGCCAGAGTTGGCCGCTTAACCGACTGAGCCACTCAGGTGCCCCATCTTCGCTATTTTAAAGTTAGCTTAATATTCTTTTCTCACAACTATGTTTTATTATGTAGTTCATCCAGGAGATTTAAATCAGAATTATGGGTATAGAAAATCTAAATGTCCAAGGTTCACAATAGATATAATGTTCTGTGCTTCCAAAGTGTCCTCAAGAGCCTTTGTACACACCTGTCAACCATTATAATAACTTTGTCTTTGATAACAAATACAATAAATGATTTGATTATAACAAACTTTTTATTTCTTTACAATAAATTAAAGATGTATATTAATGGATCCTCATTAGTAGTACTATAGTATATGATCTATTCATGCAGTTTGTTATTACCAAAGCAAATAAACACACTTAGCCTGTAAACATGAAAAGAAAGGATAGATGGTATTTTGAAAATTGTTCTTGATTTAGGTATCATCTTTTATTCTAAACAGTTTTTCTTTTATTGGTTCATTTTATGACAGCAGTAGAGTTATTATATTAAAGCTCTCAGTTTTTAAAAATGCTGTTTTTCACTTGGTTTATTTTTCTTGGGTGCCTAATAGTGGTTTTTTATTTGTCTAGATAAACATAAAAACAATTGTTTAATGAGTTTAAGTTTCAAATGTCAAGCTGGGGTAGAAATAGGGTTAGAATTAACCTATAGTCTAGATCACCCAGTGATCAGCATCTAAATTTATTTTTTTCTCTGAATATGAAATTTGCTATTAATTTTATAATGAATAGCTAATTATTTCTTTTGTCTTAGGTGTTTATTATAAACTCATCAAACATATTTCTTCTTGAACCTGCAAATGAAATTAAAAACCTTCTGGATGAGCACACAGATATGTGTAAACGCATTCTTAACATTTATCGGTTCATGGTTGTGCAAGTATCAATGGACAAAAAAACTTGGTAAAAAATATTTATCCTTTATTTTTTTTTGATTGTGTATATGAATATAATAATTTTTAGAGGGATTGTGTCTGTGAGCAGAGCTTGTCACAGTATTGTAGAGGCTTCTATTAATGAATGGAGAAATATTTAATGTAATAATTAGGATGACAATAGTCTCCACTTTATCTCAGACATTTTTGATCAACCTTCTTGGATTATATTTTAAAGTGGACACCCCCACCCCACTCTCCCGAATGAATACATTCATGAATAAATGAAATTATGCATGTGTGAATAAAAGTATACGGAAATGATTAAATGTAAGAATGCTTTATTCCTCAACCTGGCATTCAAGGCCATGTACAGTGAGATCCCTGCCTACTTTTCTGTCTCTCTTTTAAGCCTAAACTCAACCCTGCAGAATGGAATCTGGTTCCCAGCTTTACCAAATTGCTCTTCTCCTGCACACATTCTTGAACCTTTTTTAAGAATACCTAATTCTTGCCATGTTTTTCTGTTGTAATAACTGTGTTTAGATTTCACCTTCCTTTTTCCACATATCCTTACTTACATTCTTTCCCCTCACCTCACTTCTTTTCATTCTGTGTTTATACCTGTTACAGTTCTTGTCAAAATTGTCTTAATTCCTAAATTACTTGTATAAATTGTCTGTTTATCTCTGAATTGAGAGGCCCTAAAAAGTATATCTTGGTTGTCTTTGTTTTTATATTTCCTATGTTTGTGAGCATAGAATTTTATGTATTACTTGTACTCTATAAATATTTGTTTAATTGAATGGAAAAATAGGCCTTTTGGGGAAAAGAGCAGCTCTTCAGTTTTTGCAAAAATGATACATCTTGATTGTAAAAATCAAATGAAGAAAAGTTGTAAAAAGAAAATTAAAGTTTCCCCAAAGTTCACTCTCAAGAGGTAGTCATTGTTTTGCCCTTTGATGAATATTTGGTTCACCAAACCATATACATAGTCATAATATAGTATTATGCTGTTTGCATGTACCATAATTTTCTTAACCAGTCATCTTTTGATGGATATGTAGTTATTTCATTTTGTTTTTGGGGGGAGACAAGACAGTGATCATCCTTATACATACATCATTTTTCTCCTTTGACTTATTCTTAAAAAGTGGGAGTACTTAGTGAAAGAGTATGCTTAATATATGTTTTGCTGCATGTGGAAAAATGACTTTATTTTGAAAAAATTCTTTATTAGCAACATTGATATAGTTACATCTGGAAGTAGTTTGTTATTAACTTAATTGGAACACTTTTCTATGCCAGGTATCTTTAAGCACTATACATGCATTTTCTTAATGCTTGTAGCAACTCTGAGGTAGATAATCTTTCTGTTTTACATGGTGATTCTTAGGCACACAATTTTGTTCACATAGCTGAGATTTGAATTGCGGTCCTTATGACATCTGAGCCTAGGTTATGATTAATCAGTAACTGTACTATTTTGGACCATTCTTTTGTTAGTCTCCTGCCCCCTTTCCTTTTCTTTTTTTTTTTTTTTTTTTTAATGTACTTTATATCAGTGCTGTTGAGCCAGGTTAAAGTGAGAGAACTGCTATATGGAACACGATTTTAGAATTAAAAAAAAAATTTTATAAGTTCCCTAGAAGTGATAGTATTATGAGAGATTACTCACATATTTACATTGAATTTACAAGATTTTATGAATTAAAATCATTACTATTACATTACAAAGTAAAAGGTTATAGATGAGTGAGTGTTGGTTTGACCACACATCATGTAAGATTTATTTGGAAAATGTATACTTTATTGCATGTGTAGTTGATTTCAAATAGCTTTTCATTTCATACAGCTAAGGTAGAAGCCTAAGATTACAAATGTGGCAACTTTGATTTCTGTCTTATGAATTAATGCATATATTTATTTGTTAATAAATGTAGGATATTTTTCACTGAGTGATACTTTTCTATCTTAATCTGCCCTCCCTTCCCCCAAAAATTACGAATCTAGATCTGTGATCTCTTGCTGCCTCTGCCACATTTCTCAAATGGACTGTCCCACATATTGCTATGCCTGAAATGGGCTTGCAAACAAACCAAAGAGGAGGTTGTGATAGGGAATTGGACTGTTAGCCTGGCTGTATACCCAAACTGAAATACCCATTTCACATGTGGTTGAATCAGTTTCCAAATTATCAGGTGCAAATAAGGTAGTTTTATGGTCTTAATAATAAGCATCTAGGAGAAAGAGGCAAGGTAGAGAAAATATTAGGATAGGCTTGACTTGGAGTACACAAGGAGAATAAAGGGTTAAAAAATGGCCAAATTAAAAAGGATGGTCCTTGATTACTTGTCAGGATCACTATGATCTATTGATCCTAAAATGTCTTGTAGTTAGACATTGCTCCTGGTACACTTCTAGATGTGTACTTGTTCTCCATATTATAAAGATGAAGTAGATGAATAGGTATCAAGGTAGAACCAAATTGTATAGCTAGAGTGTTCTTCAGACAGCTCCCTAAAGTCAGTCACTACTTCATTTTCAGGGGTTGGGGGATGGGAGCAGTCTCCACATTCTCACCTCCAATTCATCAGCTTTGCATACATTTTTATTTGATGGGAGGGTTTTATGAATGAAAAATGGTTTTAAAATGGCTGGTATAGTTTATAAAATGGAATTTTTAATTTTAACATTTAAAGAATTCTAAAAATTTGAAAGATATTTGATATTTGAGTTATGGAAAGACAATACATTTTATAATAAATATTAGTTTTAAAGTTATTCGTTAACCAAAAACAAACATATTCAAGAAGGAAACATTAATTAATTTTTTTACTTTAAGGGAACAGATGCTGCTTGTGTTGCTCAGAGTCACGGAGTCTGTACTGAAGATGCCATCACAAGCTTTTCTACAGTTCCAGGGGAAAAAAAATATGACCTTGGCAGGTCGACTTGCAGGACCACTTTTCCAGGCAATAAAAATAAATAAATAAATAGATAAATAGATGGACAGATATGTATTTTTATAAGATTCATTGAGCCCTGTACTTGTTCTTTGGGAAAAAAAGCTTTAACTTAAAGATCATTTCACATTAAAGGATCTTTTGTAGAACTAAATTAAAAGTGCTTATCTAAATAGGCTATTTGCCGTACATAGACACTCACAACCTAGTATCAGAGTGAAGGAAATACCAAGTCTGTGAAAAAGCATTGAAACAGGCTGATGATACTGAACTTTCTCTCTTGTGTGGCATATTTATTTACATGCTTGCAAAAAGCTGCCAGAGAGCTTCATGAGTAATGGCCTGATTGTTTGCTTTATGAGTTTCCAAATCTCTGGCATTGTTAGAAAAGCAAAACTTTGTTTTATGTTGTTCTGTAGTAGTGAAAAAGTAGTTGATAATAAAAATTCTTTCTTATTGTGCTGCTCCTATAAGACTTTATTCAAGTCTTTATCTTAAGTATCTGTGGTAGTTTGATTAAATAAGAATTACATACTGTGTTTTCCAACCTGAGGATAGAGTACTGACTTTAAATGTATCATGGATTCTTTGGAAAATAGCAAAATAATATATTCTTAAGATGACACATTAACTACAAATACATGGATAAAATGGTTCTTAATATCATAGATAAAAGCTATCTCAGATCTAATTCTTGTCCATAAGTATAGTCTTTCAAATTATTACTATTTTTAAATGTGCTCATTTGCCTAAAATTTTATGCTGGTAGTGAATAATCTTTTGAAACCAGTTATATTTATTATCTAAACTCTTCTTAACTTCATTACCCCTAGCCCTTTTTTAGTGTTTGTTTATTTTTGTGAGAGAGTGGGATAGAGCGAGTGGGGGAGGGGCAGAAAGAGAGGGAGATAGAGGATATGAAGCAGGTTCTGGGCTGACAGCAGAGAGCCCGATGTGGGGCCAGAACTCATGAATCCATGAACCATGAGATTATGACCTGAGCTGAAAGTTGGATGTTTTAACCTACTGAGTCACTCAGGCATCCCCTTCATTAGCCCTTTTTAAAAAGATTTCTCAATTGTTAGAACTAAACTAATTTTGAGAGCTATAGGAAGGCAATTTTAGCTTGCTATGTGGAATAACTTTATTGTAGTGTGGATGTTTAAATTTAGAATGGAGAATCACTGGTTATTTTCTATACTATAAGGTCTGCTCATTTTCAGCTTATATTTAAAGTATAAACGTGAAATTTTTAGTATAAAATATAGAGTGAAGCTTTCAAAAAATCTTTATGACTTGTTTCAATAGGAGGTTCTATCTTTAGTAGAAATCCATATAATCTTAGGAGTAATGGCTGATCAGAAATTTCTGCCCTTTAATAAATTTTTTATTCTATGACTGGATTTATTATAGAACACCTTTAATTCTTCTGGTGTCTTCAGAATTAAACTTAATTTAATTCTTCAGTTTACATACAATTTTTCAGGAAATTTCATTAAGTATATCTCTAATAACTTATTTTTTTGGAATATTCAAGTTATATACTGATTTTCATCTTCAATTTGAGACTGTAGGTTTTGGTTAATTTAGCTCAGTAACCATTAACTAGTCAATAATTTCAACACTTAGTAGTGTGGAGACTCTTTTTAAGCAGCATTTATTTTATTTAACATTAATGCAATACAGCATGAAGGATAGTTACAACTTTAGGGATATTTCTTTTCAGTTTTGATAACCTACCCACATTGCTTAGAATGTTGGGAGTTGGCCATTGTTGAAAAGAAATTAATAGTAGATGCTAATGGTTGCATGGATTACTTTTACAAGTATTATGTACCAAGAAAGCATCATGGGTATTATGTGGTTTAAAATTCTGCTTGTTTTGGGTAATATTTTTATAATTGAATATCTGAACTTGAACATATTTCATGGTTATTATTTGTCTTTATAGACTCTTATCGTTGCCTGGATCAAAGCAAATCTAAATGTGTACATCTCTCGAGAACTATGGGATGACTTACTCTCAGTATTATCATCATTGACCTATTGGGAGGAGTTAGCCACTGAGTGGTCACTGACTATGGAAACACTAACTAAAGTTTTAGCTAGAAATTTATATAGTTTGGATCTCAGTGATTTACCATTGGATAAGCTGAGTGAACAGAAGCAAAAAAAGCACAAAGGGAAAGGTAAGAGTTGTCCACAGAGATGTTCCACGTAAATTTGCTTAAATAATTTGGTTTGGGAAGATGGGTGAAGCCAGGGAGATGGGTGAAGATAAAAAAGTCATGTTTTCTCTGAACTATTCCCTCTTGCATTTACCCAGAAGTTTAAAACTTTTCAACAATAAAACATGTAAGTGCCTTGTAATTTTTCTTGAAGAAACTTAAAATCATTACTAATTTTGATGAGAAATAAAGTGTTCTGTACATGTCTAGCTAAAATTTAAATTAATTTAGAATCTTAAATATTTTATTTTTAATAATTAACCAAAATACTCTTCCTTTTTATTATATGGGATTTTTTTTGTTAGAATTTAGGTGATTTCATATTACTCTATTTAAAAAGAATTATTTGGAAAATTGTTTTGAAAGCATTTTCTTAGTTTTAACTGAAAGCAAACATTCCCTAGATGTAGATTATGTATCTAGTGAGTATTACAAAGGGGGAGGGGGACAGGACATAGTGATTATATTGTTAATACGTGTTTTTATAATCCTTGATGTATTAGTATTTTTCGTTCTTAATAATTAGTTGGTAGCTAGAGATGATATCTGAGTCACATTTCATATTTAACAGTAGCCCATGGTAGTTAATTACGTGACCAAACTACTTTTTCCTGGGCTATTTATTTCCCAAGGGACTATTATTGGCAGATAAGAGATTTATTAACTTCGACCACAGGATGGCTTTTGGTTAGCTCATCTCTTAACCTTTTTTGCTTGTCCAAATGTTTCTTTTTTAATGGAGCCAAGTGGATGGCAGAGGATTTAATAATAGTTTATTTTTGATGGTGTATTTGTAGAATTCTGTATCAGTTTTGGAATGTGAAGTAAGATGAGGTTCAAAAAAGCCTTAACAGCACACAAGCATTTAACTTGATACTTTATAATACAATGTGAGTAAACCTGAGATCTGAGACAAGGTAGCCCATATAATTTGAAGAGATTATTGATCAGGTGACAATATACTTAGATTGAAAATCTACATTTCTAGGAGTTGGACATGAATTTCAGAAAGTTTCAGTTGACAAGTCATTTTCTAGAGGATGGAGTCGTGATCAGCCTGGCCAAGCCCCAATGAGACAGAGAAGTGCAACAACTACTGGGTCCCCAGGAACTGAAAAGGCAAGGAGTATAGTACGGCAAAAAACTGTTGGTATGTACTCTTTAAAATAATGAGACTTGTATAGGGCGATATGTTTATAGTCCTTAGTAACAATGTATGTAAATATGTAGTTTTCTTACCAGTTAACTTTTGTTGTTAAAGAAACAACTTCTGTAGCAAAGCCTTTTTTTCAGTACTACTTAGAGTCTGATGACATGCTGTGTTATCCCTTTATGCTGTTAAGATCTATTTTGCATCATCGTTTTTATGTAGTTTATTTTACTGTAGGTATCTATAATCTTAAACTGTTATTTTGCAGAATTGAAGAAGTAAAACTGTGATTCACTTTACAGAACTAATGCATTAACTGGTATACTTTCTTGTAAGTGACGATACTCACAAACATGGAAAATTAGGGTAGCTAATTTTCAGTGTAGCCTTTCAGTGCTACAATTATATAATTAGACTGGCTTAAAAAAACTTTCAACTAGGAATTTATGCTAATTGCAGATACCTGAGACCAAGTTGGAGTCTATTGCTAAGTTCCTTGCTGCTCTTAACAGACATGGAAGAAAGTTTGTAATCTTGGAAATAGCAGCAAAGGAGCAATGATGGGAAGAATTTCCCATGGATGTAGGATCACTCAGTATATTCTGGACCTAGCTACCATCTTACTCCTTTTGCTCTCAGAGACTTATAACTTGGTCTGAATTGTAATAGAAAGAGTGCCGAAATGAAAAATAAGCAGGCTAGCAGGCTTTGTCCTAATCTCTTTTTTCACTCTCCTTCATCACTGAATAGCTAGATAATCTTAAACAATTTACTGAACTTTCTAGGCTTTATTTACTTCATCTGTGTAATGGGAATGATAATACCTTATATGCCCGAAACAAAATAGCTTGAAGTTACCTTAGGCTTTACAATTTATGATTTTTATGGCAGGAGCATTTTTTTGTGGAAATGTATCTATATTTGATGGTAATCAGTGAAAAACACTATTAATTTTAAAGAAAGTTAAAATAATTAAAAATCATGGTTAATTTTAAATCCTTCAAAAGAATTATATTTTCACAATTGTTTTCTGCCTATAAAATAAGTATAGAATTATATTAATTGTCTGTGTCAAGCAAGAAGAACAAAAAATGATACAAGGAAAAAGGATATTGATGAATTAAAATTGATAGAATATTTAAAGTTTGGTATAGAATCACTTTGAGATTCTTAGGAAGATATTGGTTACATCTGAAATGTCTGTCTTCATTTTATATTAATGTCACATTTAATGAAAATATTTGTGTATTGTTTAGGACAGAATTGTTCTTTTAAGTTTAAAATTTTACTGTTTTACTTAAAGCTTGTATTTTTTTCAAAGTTCCTTATATAATTTTTCTGATTATAGTAGTAATTTATGCTTAGTGTGGAATGTAAAATTTAAAATGTAAAAAAATTTTTAAGAAGCATCAATGAGATAATTATTAACATGTTGGCATATTTCTAATCTTTAAAGAGCATATAATGAGTAAAATACTCCTCTTAAATTCATGCCTGACTATGAATACTTTCTGGTACCTATGTCAGAGCAACCTTATCTGGCCTGTTCATTGACAAACCTATCAAATAAAAAGTTAAAGCATTAAGAATTTTGTCAAGAAAGGTGCCTGCGTAAAGTTGGAGAATACTGAAAAGGGCAGCAGATTAATTTAGGATAGTGTTTGGTTATATATTTTCTTAAAAAAAAATTTTTATGTTCATAGTGAATGTACACAGTTAAAAATTAAATTTCTGAGAGAGTGTATACATTTTAGTAAGTCCCTCATCACTACTCCTATCTAAGGTTTTGCTTATGCCAACACATTAAAGGATGCAGTGAATTTAGGACTTACTTTAGAATACATTCGTGAGAAGTAATAATGTGTTTATAGTTATGATTTAGGAGCTGGTATTCAACTGTTGGAACAAATATATCACTGTTTCTGTTTTCAGATTTTCCTCTTGGTTTATGTTTATTATAATATTGCGCCTAAGTTTGGGCACTTATAAACGTATTTATGCCAGTGGACAGACATATATGTATGATGTGAATTTTATTTAATTATAAAAACGGAGAAATATGTGTTACATTTTAGAAATGAGAAAAGGCCAGATTTGCCTTCCTCCTATTTGTTTTGTGTTTGTGTGCTTTTAGTGATGTGTTACATTTGCTGTTCATGAATTTTGTATGCTGCATGGGAATTCTCTAGTGAAGGTCACAGTTTTTGACATAATGTGTGTATTTTATGATCCAAGATGAATTTATGTGGAGTGTGTCTATTTTTCTTTTTTATTCACCTTTTTGAGAGGGGTAAAGATAAGAAGCCTTCAAAAATTGACAGCTTATATGTTTGAAAATTTGTTTTTACTTTTTGATGTTATATTTTTCATACTGCCCTTTCATCTACATAAAACACATATTACAGATTTAAAATAACTCATGCATGTGGCTTAGGAATGTATGTGGCAGTTGGAATTTCAGTGGCTTAATAGAGATTTCTGACTTAAGCTTTAGATTAGTAAATCCCTCAAAATCCCAGTAGCTAATTCATTGTAAATAACTTTCTATAGTGCAGGTTACACGGTTGTGAGGCACTAGGCAAAATTTTAGGTATGTATAAAGACCTATAGTATAATGAAAAATAGAGGGGTACATTTGTGTAGAATTCATTCAGAATCATAACATACTTGAACCACTGTTTTTGTAGAAAGTTCCGAGGGAAATGCTCAGGCTCTTCAAGTTGGTGATAGGAAAGAAGGAACAGGAGGAGGAGTTGTAATCTCCAAGGAATTATGTAACTCAAGGGGGAAAAAATAGAAGAAAACTTGTAATTCTTCTGTAGAATTGAAAATTGAATCAAATTAGTTTTAAAAGAATCAATGTAATTTTAAAATAAGTATCTCTAAAAGTCACATCTGATTATAATTGTAGATGGTATTTTAATCTTTTGTGTTAATAACCACTACATATTTTGCCTATATGTTTGTGTCTTTGCTCTAGTAAGATTGAATGAATGATGATCTTGAAGTCCGCATAGCTGTGTTTCACATTAGATTGTAAAACTGTGTCATTTTCTTAAGAAGAAACTAGTAGGAAAACACATAAGACGAGATTCTGACATTTTGTATGTGAGTTCAATTCTAAAATAGTTACTTTTTTTTTTAATGTTTATTTATTTTTGAGAGAAAGAGAACAGGAGAGGTGCAGAAGAGGGGGACAGAAATCTAAAGCAAGTTCCACACTAAAAGCAGAGAGCCTGACGCAGGGCTTGAATTCACAAACTGTGAGATCACGACCGGAGGGGAAGTTGGACACTCAACAGACTGAGCCTTCCAGGCACCCCAAAATACAGTTATCTTTAACATATTACTTGACAAACCATACACCGAAGGCAGATTGTTGCCATTAATATAATCCAATCCTCCATGTTTTGCTGCACATAAATTTACCTAAAAGCTTCTCTTTTTTTTTTTTTTTTAATTTTTTTTTCAACGTTTTTTATTTATTTTTGGGACAGAGAGAGACAGAGCATGAACGGGGGAGGGGCAGAGAGAGAGGGAGACACAGAATCGGAAACAGGCTCCAGGCTCCGAGCCATCAGCCCAGAGCCCGACGCGGGGCTCGAACTCACGGACCGCGAGATCGTGACCTGGCTGAAGTCGGACGCTTAACCGACTGCGCCACCCAGGCGCCCCACCTAAAAGCTTCTCTTAAAGAATCTTTATTTGCCAACATTAATAAAGTTTTTGAAAAATGTATAGTTATAAGCTATGACATATATTTAGTTTTCTGTGAATACTTTCTTTGATTTTCTCCTCCATATGGTTCACAACCGAAACTGTTGTTTTTTACATAATTATGCTGGACTCCCCAAATAGAGTATTCATTCAGTAAAGCTTTGTTGAGCTCATATATGCCAACCGCTAGGATTATAAAGATAAGAGGATATAGTTGTGTGTTTGAAAAGTTGGGAGGCTGACATAAAAAACATATAATCCACTAAAAATAGATTGTAAGGTTTGCAAAAGCAGGGATTTTTAATTATTTTGTTCATTGCCATATTGCTTGTAAGTTAATCACATGGGAGAGTCTGAAAAGTTTCACAGGTGAGATGACATTTTGAGTAAGCAGTGTCAGGAGGAAGAGAAGACCGAGGATATTATGAACTCACAAAGACATGCTGTTGTGAAAGAGCATGAACATTTCAGGGAACAGTATAAAAATCTCTGTGGCAGCAACATACGAGAATAGAGAGAGGAGATGCAGTTTCAGTGGTTAGTATAGTTAGTATAAGGTCACATAGGCCTTGTGTGATAGACTAAGGAATTTAGGCGTCAGGGAACCAAGAGTTTCCAGTAAGCAAGAAACCTAAGATTTTGAAATGATATTAATGTTCACATTTTTTTTACCATCACTATTATACTGGATATTATGCAGTATTGTTTCTTTTAAGTCCTCTATTCATACGTAACAGTATATATAACGTCATTTGTTCAAGAATCCCTAAACTAAAAGTTAAGTTAAAAACATGTTTGGAAAGTATAAACTTGATTGTTAATTTATTTTTAAGTCTGCTAAAATCTGTCTTTAATTTTATGAACTGGTAACTCCTTAGAAGAGACTACCAAATACAACTACAAATACAATTTTTGAAAAGTAATCCAGTTTTTAAGTTTATCTTTAAGAACTTTATAAAGTTACATTGTATGTTTAAGATTTTGAATTTCCACAAACTTGTTTATTTTTCTCAGTAACTTGATTTTTCATCCGGATCGCAAATTCAGTTTTCTGTATATATTTCTACTTAAAAATTTTAAATTATGCTGTTACACTTTAATATAAATAGGAGATACTGATTGGAGTAAGCATTCTTCTCCTACCAAGATTTAACAGTAACCATGAGATTCTATCCTTTAGATTATAAAATGTTCTAAAAATGAGTGACTTCAAAACTTTGTTAGGGAAGAGTATGAAATTAGAAATTATTTGTTTTTAGAATTCAGCTTCATTAAGAAGAATGTCTCAGAATTGCCTCAAAATGGCTCTAAGAAATGCCCAAATGTAGTACCAAAATTTCTTTGAACTAATGATGTTGGATTCTTTTCAGTGTCTCCATTAAATGAACTTTCCAACCCTTGGTTTTGAGAACATAGTGCTAATTTAAAGTGTCTGCTGATTTTTAATGCTATGTCATTGTAACTGCTAATAATAAAGAAACATTTTCCTGCTTTACACCAAAAACTTTACATTTGAAATGTCATGTGTTCTCTGATTTCTTTTCTTACAGCTTGCCAGTATTTGCCGTGCTGAAATGTTTTAATTTAAAATTTCCTTCCTTTGTATCTTTTAGTTTTCTCTGTTGCTGCTTTTTCTGTGACACAAGCCTTTCATTATAGTCACTCTTCTTTTTTCCTTCCCCACTTCTTTCTTTTCCTTTTTTAAAGCCATGAGAAGCCGATCCATTGGTGAATGTGCTCTGCCATCGGCCTATATACGCAGTGCTAAAAGTGCTCCTGTTCTGATCCATACTTCCAAACCCTTCTTGCCTGATATTGTTCTCACTCCCCTTTCTGATGAGCTTTCAGGTAGTGCCACCTCTGCTAATTTCTGCACCACCCTTTTCACTTTTTAATCCTGCTTTCAAATTTTGCTTAATCAAATAAACTCTTCAAAGTTAATTTCTTTGGGGGAGGTGTGGGAAATCGGGAAAGTGGTTGAGAAATCAACATTTTGAGTTATTTGAATTCTAATGCTGTCCTTGCAGTTCATTCTGGAAGTGCTAAGTTTAGTGCTGTGCCAATGTCCAATATTTTGGGTTGTAAATTTTTTTATTTACCTTTGAGTGGTTTCTTCTCAGGTGGTAAAAGGAGTAGTAATGTATATTTATGTCATTATGTCTGACTAAAGATGATTTGGAAGATAACAATCAGAGCCTTGCCTTTTAATTTCCCATTGTTTTGACTAATGATATGGTAAATCTTGAATAATGCATCTCCATCATCTGTAGTAATGGAAGTAAGCAAGGGGAATCAATAAATGAGAAAAGTATATAATCTTAGAGTTGCTTTGGAATAAATCTTTGTATTTATATTAGAGTATAATAGTATATAGGATTCTAAGAACTCATTTTTAAACCAAATAAATCATTCTGTAAAGCTCCAATTTTCAAGGAACCTCAACATTCGGTCATTTTTCCAGTTCTGCCTCAGGTCCTTGATGCCCAGTACTAGGATAAGATGGTCTGCTCTTTAATAAGGTTTAATTACCATGTAATGTGTATAGATTCTGGGTTCAGTTCAATGAGTTTTGAGAATCTACACACTCCTATTAACCATCATCCCAAACAAAATATAGAACATTTCCATTACCCCTCCAATTCTCTAGTGACACTTTCAAGTCAGTATCCCTCCTCCCCACACAATCAATCACTTTTGATTTCTATCACCGTAGATTAGTTTTTTTTAAAAAGAATTTTGTGTGAGTAAAATCATACAGTGTTTTGTTCTTTAGAAGCAAATGTGTCGAATAATTACTATGCAGAATGTGCTAGCTCAAAGAAAAACACTTGTACATTCTTGGGTACATTATTTTTAGTTTTTTTAATGTTTATTCCTTTTTGAGAGAGAGAGTGGGAGTGGGGGAGAGGTAGAGGTAGACAGAATCTGAAGCAGGCTACAGGCTCTGAACTGTCAGCACAGAGTCCAATACAAGGTTTGAACACAGGAACCAAGAAGTCATGACCTGAGCCAAATTTGGACACTTAACTGACTAAGCCACCCAGGCACCCCTTTCTGGGGTACTTCCTTATTACTCTTATGAGTGTGTCCCTGACATTGCCTCATTTGGTGAGGTTGATTTTTTTTTGTCTTTTAAACAACCCATCTCAGCATCCTTTCAGTTCCTAATGGATTGAAAGCTTATGCAACGGAAAGTGCATTTTTATAATAATGATATTTCCGGTGAAATCCTTTCCATCATCTGTAACTTCATTAAGATCAGCTTTCACCCAAACCAAGGGGGTACATATTGAGGGTTAAATATATGTAGATACACAGACACTCTTGTGGTTGGTGTTCTTTGAAAATATTGTAAATGAAAAAAAAACCTTATTATTTTACTTTTCTAAAAATGAGAAAATAAAATATTCAATTATTGGATGTGATATGTTTGTGTTTTCTGGTTTAGGATGCCTTGATTGATAAATACTTAGACATATTCTGTAATATGTCTAATATTTTGGCAAATATGCATGTTAAGTGCTGAAATCTTTTTTAAAAGTTTAAAGGTGAGATTGTTCCTTTTAAAATGCTGTGAGGTAATGCCTTAACTGGGATAAGTTCCTATTTCAGAATCCTTCACATTTATGTAATTCAGAAAGAGGTTAATAATTTTAATGGCTTAATGGGGGAGGTGTTCTATGAAGAATGTTTGAAAGGAATTTTCTAAATTGCAGTTTTATTTATTGTTGCTTTCATTTCCCCCATTTGGGGTAACATGCATTCTGTGTTAGATTTAAAGAGTTAGATAATGGTGAGACACCAGTCACTAAATCAAAAACAGACTTTATCTTTGATTATCAAAATAATGTTAATTTCAGAAAATATGGATTGTGTAAAAAAGTATATGAAAATATACATAATCCTCCAAGTGCTTATTTACTGATAACTTAAAATACAGATACCTCCAGTTTTTTGTGCATATGTACATATAAAATATAAAAGCGTAATTAGACTTAGTTATTTTGAATAAAAATCCTTTTTCTTTTAAGACTTAAAAAAGATACAAAGAACACGGAAAGTAGCAGCAAAAACTGATAAGTAACTTGTTAATTCAGCATATTCCATATTGGTTGTATAAATTTACATCCCTGTCCAGGAGATGTTAATAAGTATCCAATGGATCAAAGATTTATAGTGTATATCAATATATTAAAGGCCTCCAGAAGTCAGTTTTTTTAAAAAGAGACACAGACACGCATGTACGCGCTCACACATACACACACACACACACACACACACACACACGCACATGTTTATTTCTCAAACTTATGTAAGCATGGATAACTTTTCCAGGTACACATATTCAGGTTCTATAGCATTAAGGTTCCAGAGAGAACAAATTTGGAAGCATTGAACTAACCTTATAAATTTAAAAATTAGCTGTGAAAATTGGACAGGATTATTCTTATATAAACTTATATAGTAGAATTCTGAATTGTTGGATTTTTTCTTCATTGCCTCTGATTGTTGGAGGCAAATTGAAGGCCTAAGCATTTGCTTCTTCAGGTGTTAGGTGCACTGAGGCAGTAAGGAGGTGGCACAGTGATGGGGACAGATAGGGAAAAGAAAAAGAGGTTCAGAATGAAGAGATTTTTAAAAAATAGCCCTAAGTTTTAAAAAGAAAATTGCCAGTCTTAGATTCTCAAGCAAACTATTTACTTATGTTTGTAACTTATGTTACAAGGTTTTGAGTAAATTTTACTGTAGAACAGTTTAATGTACAGGGGCACCTAGGTGGCTTGGTCACTTGACCATCTGACTCTTAATTTCAGCTCAGGTCATAATCCCTGGGTGATGGGATGAGGCCCTCTCTCAGGCTTCGTGCTGAGTGTGGAACCTGCTGGAGATTCATTCTCTCTCTGTCTCTTTCTCTCTCTCTCACTGCCCCTCTTCTCAACTCGCACATGCTTGCTCTCAAATAAAAAAAAAAAAAGAATATTTCATTAAAAAAAGAATAGCTTAATGTTCAGAGAAAATTAGTAAGGATAGTGAATTACATAGGAAAAAAGGTTTTGTTTTGTTTTGTTTTAAGTTTATTTATTTGAGAGAGGGAGAGAGTGGGGAAGGGGCAGACAGAGGAGAATCCCAAGCAGGCTCCACACTGGCAGTGTGAGCTGGACGCGGGGCTCAAACTCCTGAACCATGAGATCATGAGCTGAGCAGAAACCAAAAGTCGGACCCTTAGCTGACTTAGCCACCCAGGCGCCCCAGGAAAAAAGGTTTTTCGTAGTTTTATATCTCTCCCTCATATGAACAGGCTTAATGAACTCAAAATATTTCCTGAGCACATCATTTAAATCAGGAGTTGAGGTTTCTGTAACTGGCTTCACCAAAAAACAATGAAAATACATACAGTCACTCTAGTTCTTGGTTAGAAGTAGAGTTCTCCAGAAAAATATTTACCTGATACTCTTGAATACTTATGAGGATAAAAGGAAACTCTGTTTAATTCCTCTTATTTTTAACACTAAGATTTTTTTAAATGGACCATCAATTTTCAAAGTACCCTATCTCCATCCAGCCCTTTTTTCTCCTCCAGTATTCTTGTTTAAGTGTCCATTTTCCCTACACTGTTGTGTGATGCTATATGGTACAGCTTTATATAAACTAAACTAGTTGTATAGCTGAATATCCTTGAAGAGTTCTTCTTAAGCTCTGGGGACTAGTTCAAAGGCATTTGCTGTATATCATTCTCATTAGTTCTTAATGACAGACTCATGTGTAACAATTGAAATAATATTTTTTCCCAGGCATCTGCCTCAGGTTTTGATAGAATATTGTGGAGGTTGTACAAGCACTTTTTTTTTTTAAAGCTCTACAAGTAATAGAGGTGTCTAGGCAAGCATGCTCTCCCTGTCCTTTATTTTTACACTAAGTTTTAAGTGTAACTTACTTTTAAGCACTTACTTTTAAGCATTTGGTAACTTAGGCTGAACAGTCTCCATTTTCCTGATAAATGGATTAGAGAGAAGCCAGAAATCTCAGTAATTGTTCTTAAGCAAATTAACTTTTATTGCCAAAAATAATACTTTAATGAAAGGAGGAATTTAAAAAACATAAGCACGTGGGCACCTGACTTTCTTCATACTTTTGCAATGGTTTCTTATTATTTTCTAATTAAGTAGTGTGGGATTCTCACCGGAAATTAAGTTTACAAACCTACTTTCTTTGAATGAGTTCTTAAAATTGCTAACTTGTTTGTCATACTTTTTGCTGTTAGAACTCTAGTCTGTCTAGGTCATGTTACACAGGCTGCTAAAATTTAACAGTGCTTCATTGTTTTTTTTTTAATTTTTTTAAATGTTTATTTTTGAGAGAGAGAGAGAGAGAGAGAGAGACAGACAGACAGAGTGTGAGTGGAGGAGGGGCAGAGCTAGAGAGGGAGACACAGAATCAATCCAAAGCAGGCTCCAGGCTCCAGGCTCCAAGCTGTCAGTGCAGAGCCTGACCCAGGACTCAGACTCACAAACCACGAGATCATGACCTGAGCTGAAGTTGGACGCTTAACCAATTGAGCCACCCAGGCGCCACCAGAAAAACTATTTAATCCACAAATAATTTCCAACACTTTCATACTAAACATTATTAAGGAAATCCAGAGTTGAAACTGGGCGTTTCTAATACTTTGTAGGCTCTATAAGAAGCATTTTATACATGTTCAAAAGGTTTTTTGATTTGTTAGAAAACTTTTTTCTTGTTTTGCTCATTTAGTACTTTAGTATTATTTTAGATTCAAATAATTTAGAGGCTGCTATTTTTCAAGGTAAAATTCAAGCAGCATAATTGTTTTGAAGACTATTTTTGTTTAAACCTGATGCCACTGTTATTTTCAGCAAACCATCACAAAGTTTTTTCGTTGTTTTCTTCTGTATAATTTACTAATGTTTATATTTGACTGATTTTTTATTTCTAAGATTCTTATCTTTAGACAGATAAATCATTATGCCACTTCATAATTTCTTAATACATTAATTTTTGCCATCTTAAAAAAATTAATGAATTACCTCATGAATATGTGACATGTTATTCAGGATATTTAGAATGTGGACTAAGTTTTGCCTTCAAATCCCAGCTCTCCACTTGCTAGTTGTGTAGCCTCAGGCTACCCTTAAATAGTTTCTTCATCTATAAAATGGGGATAACAACACTTATATCACGGTGGTGTTGTTAGGATTAAGTGAGTTAATATATGTTAGATGCTTGTAACAATGCCTAGCTTGTAGAAAAGACTATATGGTTTAGCTGTCATTTAGTATTTTTCTCCTTAACAGAATACAGGTATACAGGCATTTCTTTAAATTTAAGGTCTGCTAGAATTAATTATGCTTAATTTAATTGCTGACATTGATTTCCTGTCAACAATTATTTTCTTTTTTGACGTTATGCAGTTAGTATTCTTATATGCCTATGTAAGAACTATATTTAAAAACTTAAATATTGGTTTTTATTTAAATTCTCTAACAGTACATTGCTGATAGAAAAATAGTTTGTTTTTTTTAAGCTCTTGCCCTCTTAAACTTGCATAAGAATTTTAGGTATTAATATGTGATAAAAAAAAATTAGGAAAAAAACCAGACTGAAATAATGGCTAAATTTGCCTTGCAAGGTGAGGACTGGGTTGGGGAAGAAATTCTTAAAAAGAGAACTTCACAGTAATCTTTACTGGCTTGTTTAGAATAGAAAAATTATGAAATACCAGTAAAGGAACTTAAAATTTTAAACTAATATTCTGCTTTTTTTCTGAGGTTCATGTATTTGCTAGGATCATAACATTGGTATTTAAAAAGGTTTTAAGATTTTAATTTTGAATTGGGGCTGATAAAATAACTATAAAATTCTTAAGAATTTTTATAGAAAATGAAGATAGTCTTTATCCTTTGCTAAGTCCTATTAGGATATTTTGTGGAAAGGAACTTGGAGTACATGTTAAATATAATCTCTGTCCTCTAGGCAGAGGTCCTTATGATCTATTATGGGAGATAAAATAAAACCAAGATACTTACATTCGTTGAGACACACAAATAAGCATTCATTATCTTCTGCCATAGTAAATAATGGGTATAAATGCATAAATGTTTGGTTTCTGAGGAGTTTCACTTTTTTCATTTAAAAGAATTACTAAATGGCGTGTATGAAGAAATCCAATGACGTTTTTAGAATATTATATTTTCCTCAACTTAATGATAAAATCTGTCTTAACTTCTAGAGGTATTGTGTGTTTGACCTGTGCTTGGAATCTAAATGTGTATCTTCAGGAATATAGTGGAATCTTGTCATAATACAAACTTCTCTTGGTCTGAATCTGTGTATAAAGTAGCTTCTTTTGGACTTTGTACAAAAAGGGCTATATAGGTAAAATAGAAGGACCAGCCTCATTTTTTTTTTAAGTTTATTTATTTATTTTGAGAGAGACACAAAGCACGAGCAGGGGAGGGGCAGAGAGAAAGGGGTTGAGAGAATCCCAAGTAGGATCCACATTGTCAGCACAGAGCCTGATGTGGGCCTCGATCTCATGAACCATCCAATCATGACCTGAGCTAAAATCAAGAGGCAGATGTTTAACTGACTGAGCCACCTATATGCCCCCAGCCTCCTTTTATTCATAGCATGAATCCCAAGAATATTTTGAATTGCTATCCCCATTGTATAAATGAAAACACTGGTTTTCAGAGTCTGGAGTAAGAAAACCTAAGTTCTAGACCCAGCACAGTCAGTAAGTTAGTGTGTGATCTTAGGGAAGTCACTGTTTTGCTCTGAATGTAAATCTTCTCATTTTCAGTTATGGTCCTGTTACTTTTAGCCTTTGCATTACAAGCCTAATGAGTAACAACATTTGACTTTTTGACTCTTTGTCCTTTTTTCATAATATTTTGCTGCCTTACAAAAACAAAATTTTTAGTTATTTCTTGGTAATGTAAAGGCCAGAGTGGATTTCTAGGCACTGTATTTTCATTCTAAAATTTCTAATTTGCATGTATCTGTACAGTTTAATAGTATTTCATCTTGTGATTTTCAATTTTAAAAATATTTTTGAAGATTTACCATATACTTAGCAGTGAAAACAATGCAGTGATATGGAACAGTAATCTGGCTTCTCATACTTTATGGCTTCACCTCTTTGGGCCTCTGTTTCTTCAGTAAGAGAATTAGATAATCTGTAATGTCCATTTTGACTCTAAAATCTGTGATTCTTAGAGATGTAAGAAGACATAGATACAGTTTTTAAGGTTTAATGCTTGCTTAATGGAAAGGGCCAATGATAGGCAAAGAAGGTTTCTTGCTAGAAGATTAAGTGGTGTTTGTGAGAATGAAGAATACAACTAATTTTTTAACCATGTATTTTATTTGATAGGATGAATAAATTTTAATGCTATAAAAAAAATAAAGCAAAACACCTCAGTAGAACTGTTTCCTGGCACAGAGAACTTGTGGAAGAGAGTGGAGATTCCCATTTGCAATATGTGATCAAATAGGCAAGATTTGAAGAAAAGATAATGCCTCTTGCCTGGCAAGGAAGAAATGAGAATTTATGAGACCCTATAAGATTCTGCAATGGGATACTTAGATCAGCTTTCTTTGTTAAGAGTTACTTTTTTCTGCTTAGAACTTAAGTAGGAAAAATTGAATAGTAAGTTTAAGTTGCTTTATGTATTGGCACAGCTCTATCTTTAACTGCACTTCCAAATGTTTCATCACCTCACTGTTACTATGCATGTTAACATTTTAAAACGTATTCTGATAGTTTTCTAATTCATTGACACTACATACTATATTGGCTTGTGCCCATCGTTATTTAAAAACAGATTTCTACTTTTAATAGATTTTATTTCATTGAGCTTACAAAAAAAAACTCAGAATTTTTTTTATTTTAAGCATATGCTTAGGGTATGGTTGAAATTAATCCTATATTTTTCATGTTCATATAGTTTCTACTGTTCATAATTTTTCTTTTTTACAGATATTGATGATGCTCAAATACTTCCCCGCCCAACTAGAGTCAGACATTTTTCACAAAGTGAAGACACTGGAAATGAAGTTTTTGGTGCTTTGAATGAGGAACAGCCATTGCCTCGAAGTAGCAGCACTTCTGACATCTTGGAACCATTCACTGTTGAACGAGCCAAAGGTGCAGTTCCTGTCATTGACAGTTCATCCCGTCATGCGCCAAGCTTGCAGAGTTCCACAGAGGCTTCTTCAATAACTAGATCCACTGAAAGCCACATCACTGATACTCATAGTAGAGAGTCTTCTCTGGAAGTTGGTGATAGCATATATGATCATCTTTGTCACTTAATAGATCCGGTAGAACTTGCAGATTCAGCTTTTGAACAAATCCAGTACATTGACCTTGAAGGAGATGACGATCTTCTTTCCTCCCTGAAAGAATATTTTAAGGAAAACCAGGAAAATCATAGTAGAAATGAGTTAGGTAAAGATGTAGCTTCTCAGGAATTGATTGTTGGAGTAAATAGGGATGAACAGTCATCCTTAGATAAATTAGAATACATTGACCAGGAAAGTAAATCAGAAAATATCACCTCTTTTGTTGGGACTCCTGAAAACATTCAGTTTCAAAAAGAACCAAACTCAGCTGTCTTCGTGAGTAGTATTGCACCTAACCAGTTAGACAGTTTTATGAGAACAAAAACTTATGAAAAAGCTAAGGAACTAAACAGTGATAAACAGTCATCAGAACCTAGTTCAGGTAGCCCTTGTGATAAAGAAATGAGGAAACACCTGTATAGACAAACAGCCACAGAATTAGATGCCTGTGTAGATACAACACTAGCTGAAAAGGTTAAGGGTGTGCAAATTAATGAAAAAATCACTGTCCCACATGTTATGCATGCCAAGAAAACTACACTAAAAACACCTGTTAACCACAGACTGCCTCATGTTACAAACACTAGCAAGCTTTCTCCAACTAAAAGGAGCTTGTCTGAAACAGTAACTCCTAGAGCCAAAATCATGAAAATTACTACTAAAAAACGAAATACTGTTCATGTTACTTTTAGACCATCTACTGAGTCAGTTCAGTTTTATAATCCTCTGGAAAACAAAGAGGCTCCATGGAAGATGAGACTGCGGAAGCTTGGTGGTTTTAGTAGTAGTAGTAATAGCAACAGCAGCACCAGCAACCCCCATGCCAGCTCAAATAGTTTTACAGAGATAGTGAAACCTGGTGTGTACAGGCCTCTAGATTCAGTTGGTACAGCATCAGTAAGTAGCAAAACAAGTAAGGAATCTACAGAGATTCCCACCACTATATTACAAAAAGAAGGAATTGCAAGTAATCAGTTAGGTAGTCGTAGTACTCTTAGGTCATCAAGTCATGAGGCAGGACTACAGCAGGGCTCCCTGGGTGGCGTTTATAAAACTGTTGTACATGCTCTTTCGAAGCCGAAGGCAAATGTTTCCCCACAGAGGCAGAACAGAATGCCACCAGAGGCTCCACTGAGGGATCTGTACAGTCATGTAATGGGCTATTTTGGAAGGAAAGCTGCAGGTGAGCACTAACAGTGTGCAGAGCGCAAAAGGAGAAAGACAGCACCAGTTTGGCTTAATGCAACTGAAGCAAGCTATAAGCAATCAAAAAGCTTTGGGATGGTCACTGCTTTCTCTCTGTTTGGTTATGCATGCGCCTTTTCCCAGCTGTATTTTTCCCAGCATAAAATGTTTATTTAAATTACTAATTTCCCTTATAAGGCATTTAGTTAAACCTCTTTGCTGCTGAACAAGATAGGAAAGAGGAAGAAATAGGAAAATTTTAATGACCTTTCAGACGCTATCTAAATCAAATATTTTCCTGAGTATGCACTATATGAGACATGAAATTAAGTTTAAGTAGTTGGAATACTTTCTTCCCTGGCCCCCTATAGTTTATATTTAAAAGGGCACCAGCTATAGCTGATTGAGTTCATTTACTTTTATGATTGATATACTTGGTTTTATCTTTTTGCTTGGAAGAGAATTATTTTGATATTACATAACATAATGGAAATCAAGGTCGTACAACCAGCACTAACATTTTTTAGTTATCATTGAAGGAGAAATTATTTCTTAAATTTCAAAGTGGATTTAGTTACCTTTAAGCCATTTAAAAACATGCTGCAGGCTTCTTAGTTTTGCATTCATTTGTATAGAATGCAAGTCCTTAAAACACTTACCAGTACTTTTCTTTTTTCTGAGATTTTAGATGTGCATAAAGGTTTCATGATAGCCAATCATGATTTTAATATGGAACCTCTATGGACAGATTACAGAAAGCAAGATTATGGTAACTGTCTTCTCTTATCTTGATTCAAATTAAAATAACTTTACAAATATAGAAAATTAACTTTCAGCAGTAAGGTAGGTTTTGATTTTGTTTGTTTAACATGGTTTTGTTAGCATGATTAACAGAATGCTGTATAATGCATCTTGCATTGAGCCATTAATGCCACTTGAGGGCAGTATTTGACAGCTTAGCAAAGCCTGGCCAGTAATATAAAGATAATGGTATTTCACAATGAACTTTTGACCAGTGTATTTTCTTAACCTGAAATGCTTTTTAGTTTATTAGGAATGTAAGCCATGCTGATTTTCTTTTAATTGCAGAGAAATTAACTTTTCAACAGCATAATGTGAAATAAATAAATATTATTTTTTCTATAAGTTTGTTTCCCAAGTTTAAAACTTTCTTGTTAATGTAGTCATTAAAAAAATCAAAATAACTTTTGTGGGGTTTTTTTTATATAGAAAAACCTTTGTGAAAATAAACCTTTTTTCTTAAAACAAATTAGATTTTGTAGTGAACTGAAATGACATTATGTCACAATTATAGATTATTTATCTAAGCTTAAATGCATTTCTATCCTACTGAGATGTGCATAGATTAAAGGGATAGATTTCTTGCAAATATTCCTTGGGGAAGAATGGAATTCTAAATTATTAAGGCCCTAAGAAGCAGCATAGAGGCAGGAAGACAGATAAATATACCAGTTTCTTTATAGGCAATATTAACCTAACTCCAACTAGTGCTTATCTATCAGCTTTCTTGCTGTTTAAGGTCATACTGAAGATTGACTAACATCTGCTTAGTTAAATAAAGTAAATATCAATTTACTAATTCTTAAAATTAAATCTTAAAGGAGAGAAATTATTCATAAATGCATGTTTGGCAAATAATTGATATGGCATAGGTACTTTGTTTTGAGTTATTTTTGTTTGTTTCAAATTTAGGAAATGCAGTTAAGTCTTTTCTCACTATATATAGTTATTTATTTATTTTTAGTCAATAAAGAGGACATGAGCCCAAAACTGCCCCCTCTTAATAGTGATATTGGCAGCAGCAATGCTAATGTTCCTGATCTGATGGATGAGTTTATAGCAGAACGACTTCGAAGTGGTAATGCCTCAGTAAGTGTTGTTTTATTTTATTTATTTGGTTTTAGCGAGGAGAGTAGAGAAATTAAAAGATACATACTTTTGTGTGTGTGTAAATTTTCATTCAAAACAACCTTCCTATAAAATTTATATTTTTGTAGTATTTTTTATTCAAAGATCTAAAACAAATAGGCTTATAGTTTTGACCAGGGTAAAAGATTAGAATACCTATTTGTTTACCTATTTAGGAATAAGCCCCTACCTTCCTCGTCTTCCCTTTGCTTTTCATGTTTGCTCATAGGTTCTCTTCCTTCCCACTGCCAACCCTTAGCAAGAAAGAGGTCTTCTGGCCCAACTCCCATAAGTTGATAGCATAAGTATTGATTGCTTAATAATTACAGATAACTTCAGAGTAGATTTTAAAGTTATCTTTGTTTTGAGTATTAGAATTATGGCAAAATGAAAATAGAACCAATTTTACCCCTAATAATACTTAATTATTAAGGAAAGAAATACATGCGGAATTGCTTTATTTAAATGGTCCTATTCCATTTGGATTTCAATCTTTAGTGAATGTCTGTAGCTCTATTACATTTCCCTTTTATTTTCAGTTTCATTTTTTTCCTTGAATGGGAAAAATTTTTTTAAATCATTATATATAATCATTATAGAATAACCTCTTTGCCATCATTTTTTCCTCCCTCCACTATCTCTATTTGCTGCTGCTTTTTTGAATTGAATACTTTGCTCTTTCTATGGTCTTAACTTGAATCTATGGATCCTTTTGAGGCTTAAGAGTCTCAGGCCCAGTACCATATAATAACTGGGTCTCTACTTTAGATAAACCAACAGTAGTTCAGGTTATGGCTCCATACAACTACATAGATTATTTAGTTAGTGTGTTTTCACCCTCCTAACTCAGGCCCTAAACCTCAACATTTATTGTGATGATTGTCTTGGCAATTCAGTATTTCAGATTTTTAATGACAAGAAGAAATTTTAATGGTAAAATGTTTCTTGAATTTTTAGACTATGACAAGAAGGGGAAGTAGTCCAGGCAGTCTTGAAATTCCCAAAGACCTCCCTGATGTTCTAAACAAGCAAAACCAAATGCGCCCTATTGATGACCCAGGTGTGCCCTCAGAATGGACTTCTCCTGCCAGTGCGGGGAGCAGTGATCTTATCAGCTCAGATAGTCATTCGGATTCTTTCAGCGCTTTCCAATACGATGGCCGAAAATTTGACAGCAAGTATCTTTTTCTGTTTGAGCAATATGGTTTTTTGTTGATTGTTTTCTGTTTGAGACTTATGGATTATATAACCATCACCTTCCTCTCTAATGTTATTTATATGGGGTTCCCATGTATTTTGATTTCATTTTTCAGTGAAATTCCAAAGGAAGTTTTAGGGAATCACTTCAAGTTGGGACCACTTTATTTCACCAAACTAAATTAAAGACACTTAAAAAACAAAAAACCACTGTCCTTTCATAAAACAAATGGTATTCTAAGACCAAACATGTACAAGGGAAAAAAAATTAAAATTGACTTGATATTAGGATAAAGGACAGTCATGGTTATGAGTTGGTACTATTTCATTCTTTGCAAACCACTGTCTAGTTATGTTCAGTGCTTCAGTATGTTCAATACAATTATGTTCAATGTTAAATTACTCAGACCTTTTCTTGAATAATCACTTCATATTAAAATGACAGCAGTGGTATTATTTGGTGCTGTATCACTACTACATAGCTAGCTATATACACTTGGCAGTGAAGAGTACCGATATTTAAAAAAAGAACGTGGGGGCGCCTGGGTGGCTCAGTCGGTAAAGCATCTGACTCTTGGTTTCAGCTCAGGTCAGGATCTCACAGTTCGTGGGTTTGAGCCCCACATTGGTCTCCACGCTGATAATATGTAGCCTGCTTGGGATATTCTCTGTCTCTCTCCCTCCTTTCCCTGCTCACACTCTTTCTCTGTCTCAAAATAAACTAAAAACAAACAAAAGAAACATGAAAACTTTGGGAACCATATTAATGAAGAGCTGGGAGACGCATTGGAGAAACATGTTTCCTGCCCTCATATATTACTCTTATCTCAGACTGGATTATATGACTTAGAGAAAAATAATTTTTACTGTATGTGTGCCACTTTTATTACATATATCTGTAGTTGAAAAGCATATTACCAGCTATCAAAAAACATAGGTAATAGTGATGATACATCATATGCATGTTTAATCATTACTGTTAGTAATAAGCTATGAGAACCTTTAAAAAATTTATTTAACGTTTATACATTTTTTGAGAGACAGAAATAGAGCATGAGTAGGGGAGGGGCAGAGAGAGAGAGACATAGAATCCGAAGTGGGTTCCAGGCTCTGAGTTGTCAGCACAGAGCCTGACGTGGGACTCAAATTCATGAACTGCGAGATCATGACTTAAGCTGAAGTCACACACTTAACTAACTGGGCCACCCAAGCACCCCACAATTTATCTCTAATTATAAACTTCCAACTGTTAAAATTATTTGCACTTGCCCGAGTGGTATGTAAATAGAATAGATTTAGGGGAATGTTAATGTTTAATCATTTTTGCTGAAGTAGCTGTGTCTTTTGTAAGTATTTTTGTTTCATGGTTGAGACATCTATGTACTAGCATTTCTTCTTCCTATAGATTTTGGCTTTGGAGCTGATGCTGGGATTGCATCCTCTGCTGATGTGGACTCAGGTTCTGGCCATCACCAAAGTGCTGAAGAGCAAGAAGTGGCTAGTCTAACCACACTTCAGTTGGATTCTGAAACAAGCAGTCTTAATCAACAAGCTTTCTCCGCTGAAGTTGCAACGGTTACTGGTAAACTTACTCAAGGGAATGTCTTCCTTAAATGTATTTTTTTAAGCCACCAAAGAATATGTTTAGGATTTTATTTGATAGGTTTTAACTATTATTACTGTTTAAGTACTATTTTTTTTCATTCATCTTTATAGAAAAATGGAGGAAAAAACACATTAATGTAAGAGTTTCTTGACCTGGGTCTATATGGATAAGTTTCGGGGAATTAGCTGAACTCCCAGTATTATATACAAAATGTTATATGTGTTTGCATCACTGCATTTCCTGTGGTGATGTTTAAATGATAACCAAAAAGTAGTTGAGAAGTACTATCTCTTTTTCATCATCTTTCAGAGTTAGCCTAGATTTTTATAGATTTCTTTGGCAAAGTATTTATTATAGAAACTGTAGGGAATACTGCCAAGTAGAAGGCCTACTTACTAATATACCAATATTCTATGTTCATACAACAGTAAATTATTCTTTTCAGCAATTTTTAAAATGCAGTTAAATATATGATGAGTAGAATCCAAGAAATTTACTCATGAAATGCAGGGTCACATTATTGCAAGGTTAGTGCAGTGACCAGAGGGATCCTGAGCAGTTTCTAGCTCATAATTCAGTGGTTCCATTCTGTGATCCAAATTCATTCTGGTTCTCACTGTAGTTTGATGCCTTTTGATGGGTGATTCCAGTTTAGGTATCAATATTGTATCCTGTGGTTCATTGGAACTTGCAAGACTAAATACTGATTTCTGCTTGTCTGAATTTGTCAGGCACAGTTCCTCAGCCACATCAAACATGAAGTTTGGCCAGTGGAATCCTTGATGGGCAGAAACCCATCCTTTGTTTTCCCATCTTACCCCTTCTTTTCCACTTCCTATCAGGATTACTAAGAACTGTAACCTGCCCCATTAAAGAATAGAGACTGAGTGGAGGACAGGAGCCAACTGAGTTAGATCATAGTCCCATTATTACGGAATTTAAATGACTCAGAGAGAAATACTAGGGAAAATTCTTATTTTATAGTAAACAGCTGTTATTGTAGTTGTTTTTAAAATAAAATGTTCAACATTACTAGTAGAGAATGTAAATAAAAACCACGAGATACCACTATACATATAATTAAACAACTGAAGTTAAAAACGCTGATAATACCAAGTATTGAAGAGGATGTAGAACAACTGGGAATATCATGTCACTCATGGGAATGCAAAATGGTAAGGTTTCTCTGCCAAAATATGCCAGTGTCTTTTAGAAGTAAACATGCATTTACCTCATGACTATTACTAGGTATTTACCTCTGGCAGCTGTATTTGGAACTTCATGACAGCATTATTCACAGTAGCTAAAAATTCAAAACAGCTCAAGCGTCCAGCAACTAGGGAATGGATAATCAAATTGTAATGTAGTCATTCACTGAATATTCATTGAAATAGGACTCAGAAAAAAAAAAAAGATTAACATATGTGAAACCATAGCTGATTCTCAAAAACATGCTAGATGAAAGAAGTCAAATACAAAAGACTATATATCGTACTTTATTATTCCATGTATAGTACATTCTAGAGAAGACAAAACTATAGTGATAAAGGTCAGTAATTACTTGGGGGGGGTGGGAGTCAGCAGGGGATCAACTGCAGTTGGGCACAAGAAAGCTTTTCATGCTGATGGACATTTCTTTGATTCGATTGTTATTGATTATGGACTGCATACAATTGCCAAATTAATATAACTGTACAGTTAAAATGGGTGACTTAAAAAACTAAATGTGGAAGTTTATTTTCTACAGTCACACAAATTTTAATACTATGAAAACTCTAGATATTTGGACAGTGTAGAGAGTTAATGAACTTTGAAAAGAATGGACTTTCAAAGTAGAAATAATAAAATGGCTGAGAAGTTTTTTAACTGATTTAGAGATTCACTGTACAACCCTCCCAGTCTGTGACTCAAAAGAATCCCACCACTACGTGTCCCTTAATCGGGGGACCATCTATTTTGAAGGAGGAGTTAAACATCATGCTCTCCAGTAAACTACATAGGTTTCTTATAGTTTTCTTAAAGCCCTCAGACTATTAGTCAGACTGTGATGTTTTCAAAAGACTACTGTATGTGAAAGAAGTCTGACCTCACTTTTTCTTTTTTATTTATCTTTAGTCATCAAAACTGGAGTTCCCCACAACAATTCTAAAAACTTAATATATAAAGAGAACTTGTTTTAGGCGATTTGCCTCAATACGAGTTTTGGATAATTGAACCAAAGAATTTTTAACATGTATATAACCTATATTTACTACACATGGTGACCATTTCTAGGACTCTACTAGGAAGTTTTGTAAGGAATTCTGTTCTTGATTAGTGCCATTTGTAGTAGTGTAAGGGTGTTTAAGAAACTAAAGCAGTTCATGGATCAAGTTCTAATTAAAAGATAAAATTCAGCAAAGAGTACAACAGCATATAATCAATATACAAACTATTCAACACACTTTGATTATTTTCTCAAGTATATTTTGCATATATTCTCACAGTTAACTTTTTAAGAATAGCTGTGTTCTATCAAAGGGATGTTAATAGTCATGAAATCTTTTATTTTCCTGTAATATTTTCAGAAATTATAGCAGAAACTTAATATAGGAGATAAGAACAAAAATTTAATGGATAAATATTAATATAGCAATACTTATATTTTAAAAATGCATTCTTTAAGAGGAGAATACCTATAAGTCAGGTGTTCTAGATTGTTACTAATAAAGTTGAAGACAGTAATGATTCACTAATAGGTAATCTTAATAAAAAATTACTTAAGTTTTAATTCTAAAAAATGAATCAGATTTTTATGGATGAAAATAATACATGGAAGTAAGAGAAATAGATTTGTATTACAAAGCATTTGACTAAGGCTGATGATTTTTTAAATGTTTTTTATTTTTCAAAATGTTTATTTATTTTTGAGAGAGAAAGACAGAACGTGAGCAGGGGAGGAGCAGAGAGAGAGAGGGAGACATAGAATCTGAAATAGACTCCAGGCTCTGAGCTGTCAGCACAGAGCCTGATGTGGAGCTTGAACTTGGGAATGGTGAGACCGTGACCTGAGCTGAAGTTGGACGTTCAACCAACTGAGCCACTCAGGCGCCCCCCCCCCCTTTTTTTGTTTTAGTTTTGAGAGAGGGAGGGAGGGAGGGAGGGCAGGCGCATGCGCTGGGGAGGGGCTGAAAGAGAGGGAGACAGAGAGTTGAACCACGCTGCAGGTTCCGAGCTGCCAGCACAGAACTCAACGCAGGGCTCGAACTTACGAACCACAAGATCATGACCTGAGCTGAAGTCGGACGCTTAACCAACTGAGCCACTCAGGCGCCCCTGATGATTTTTTTGTCGTGTACTTATAAAATATTTGATGAGTATTAAGGAGATTGTTTTCATTATGCCCTCAATAGTTTGTGTTTGTACTAAAATACAGAATTTTTACATTTCTGTAGCTACCTTTTAACATACGAGTTTGTGCCATATGAATTTACTCCAAATCTCAAATGAAGGAAAGGAAATTGACTACCTACTGTGTATCATAATTGAGCCTAAGTGAAATCATGATTATCATTCAGTAAGGGATTCTTAGCGTTATATGTTCTTTTTAAGGCATTTATTGTGTTATATTTAAACATTTGTATAAACAGTGTGGAATGACACATTTGTGGAATTAAAATAATACAAATACGTAATTTATTTACTTGGTTTTTGCTTTACTGTATAAAAGGAGGTAACAGGGACAGAGTTTTAGAATTATTGAGTCCAGAACGTTGATATTTCATTGCTAGAAAGAAGCTTAAATAAAAAGACAAATACATATTTTTTAATTGAGGCATAATTGCATACAATATTATATTAGTTTCAGGTGTACAACATACAGTGATTTGACAAAAGTTAATACAGTGTTATTGACTATATTCCCCATTCTGTACCTCACTTCCCCATGACTACTTACTTATTTTATAACTAGAAGTTTTTACTTGATAATTTCCTTCCTCTTCCATGCCCCCCTCTCCTTTGGCATGGCAGCTACCAGTCAGTTCTCTGTATCTATGAGTCTGGATTTTGTTCTGTTTTGTTTTTTAGATTCCACATAAAAATGTAATCATATGGTATTTGTCTTTTTCCGTCTAACTTATTTCACTTAGCAAAATCCCCTCAAGGTCCAGCCATGTTGTCGCAAATGGCAAGATTTCATTCTTTTTTTGTGGTTAGGTAGTATTCTTTTGTATGTATAAGTCACATGTTCTTCATCCAGTTCATCCATCAATGGACACTTAAGTTGCTTCCATACCTTGGCTATTGTAAATAATGCTGCAGTGAGCATAGAGGAGCAAATATCTCTTTGAATTAGTATTTTTGTTTTCTTTAGATAGATATCCAGTAGTAGAATCGCTAGATCATAGGGTAGCTCTATTTTTAATTTTTTAAATATGTAATATATTGTCAAATTGGTTTCTTAAATTTTTTTTAATGTTTGTTTATTTTTTGAGACAGAGAGAGACAGAGCATGAACGGGGGAGGGTCAGAGGGAGGGAGACACAGAGTCTGAAACAGGCTCCAGGCTCTGAGCTGTCAGCACAGAGTCTGACGCGGGGCTCGAACTCACGGACCGTGAGATCACAGCCTGAGCCGAAGTCGGACGCTCAACTGACTGAGCCACCCAGGCGCCCCACAAATTGGTTTCTATACAACACCCAGTGCTCATCCCAACAGGTGCCCTCCTCAATACCCATCACCCACCCTCTCCTCCCTCCCACCCCCCATCAACCCTCAGTTTGTTCTCAGTTTTTAAGAGTCTCTTATGTTTTGGCTCCCTCCCTCTCTAAACTTTTTTTTTTTTCCCTTCCCCTCCCCCATGGTCTTCTGTTAAGTTTCTCAGGATCACATAAGAGTGAAAACATATGGTATCTGTCTTTCTCTGTATGAGTTATTTCACTTAGCATAACATTCTCCAGTTCCATCCACGTTGCTACAAAAGGCCATATTTCATTCTTTCTCATTGTCAAGTAGTATTCCATTGTGTATATAAACCACAATTTCTTTATCCATTCATCAGTTGATGGACTTGTAGGCTCTTTCCATAATTTGGCTATTGTTGAAAGTGCTGCTATAAACGTTGGGGTACACATGCCTCTATGCATCAGCGTTCCTCTATCCCTTAGGTAAATTCCTAGCAGTGCTATTGCTGGGTTATAGGGTAGATCTATTTTTAATTATTTGAGGACCCTCCACCCTGTTTTCCAGAGCGGCTGCACCAGTTTACATTCCCACCAACAATGCGCATGGGTTTCCTTCTCTCCACATCCTTGCCAACACTTATTTTCTTCTCTTTCTGATAATAATCATTTTGACAGGTGTAAGGTCATATCTCATTGTGGTTTTGATTTACTTCCTTGATATTTAGTGATGTTGAGCATCTTTTCATGTGTCTTGAAATATATCTGTTCAGATCCTCTGCCCATTTTTAATCAGATTGTTTTTTATTGAGTTATATGAGTTCTTTATATATTTTGGTTATTAGACCCTTTTCAGATATATGATTTGCAAATATCTTCTCCAATTCAGTATGTTCCCTTTTTGTTTTGCTGATGGGTTTCTTCGGTGTTTAGAGGCTTTTTAGTTTGATATAGTCCCACTTGTTTATTTTTGCTTTTGTTTCCCTTGCCTGAGGAGACATCTAAAAACCATTGTTAAGACCAGTGTCAGGAAGCTTGATGCCTGTGTTTTCTTTTAGGAGTTTTATGGTTTCAGGCCATATGATCAAGCCTTTAATCCATTTCGAGTTGGTTTTTGTATATGATACAAGATAGTGGTGCAGTTTCATTTGTTTACACATGGCTGTCCGGTTTTCACAACACCATTTATTAAAGAGACTATCCTTTCCCCACTGTATATTTTACCCTATTTTGTTATAAATTAATTGACCATATATGTATGGGTTATTTCTAGGCTCTCTGTTCTCTTAATCTTGATTTTTTATGCCAATACCACACTGTTTTAATTACTACATCTTTGTAGTATAGTATGAAACAGGGAGCAGGATATCTCCAGCTTTGTTCTTTCTCAAGATTGTTTTGGCTATTCAGTCTTTAGAATTTTAGAATTATTTGTTCTAGTTCTCTAACAAATGCTATTGGTATTTTGGTAGCGATTGCATTGAATCTGTACATTGCATTGGGTGATATAGACGTTTTAATGATATTAATTCAGTCTGTGAGCATGGAATATCTTTCCATTTGTTTGTGTCTTCTTCCGTTTCTTTCGTTTGTGTTTTATAGTTTTCAGTATATAAGTCTTTTAACTCCTTGGTTAAATGTATTCCTAGGTATTTTTTTGATGTGATTATAAATGAGTTTTTTTTTTAATTTCTCTTTTTTTTTAATGTTTATTCATTTTTGAGAGAGGGAGGGAGAGAGAGAGAGAGAAACAGAGTGTGGCCGGGGAGGGGCAGAGAAAGGGAGACACAGAATCTGAAGCAGGCTCCAGGCTCTGAACTGTCAGCACAAGCCTGACTCAGGCTTGAACTTGCCAACTGTGAGATCATGACCTGAGCCCAAGTCGGACACTTAACCAACCGAGCCACCCAGGCACCCCTTTATTTCTGTTTTTAATGGTTCATTATTAGTGTATAGAAACACAGATTTTTTTAAAAAACATATTTTGTATTCTGCCATTTTCTGAATTCATTTATTCTAACAGTTTCTCTGTAGAATCTTAAGGGTTTCCTATATGCAATCTGCATGGAGTGACAGTTTTAATTCTTCCTTTCCAGTTTGTGTGCCAGTTATTTATTTATTTATTTATTTATTTTTTTACCTAATTGCTGTGGCTAGGACTTCCAATACTTTGTTGAATAAAAGACAAAGGCATCTTTGTCTTGTTCCTGATCTTAGAGGAAAAGCTTTCACGTTTTCACCATGGAATATGATGCTCGTTTGTCGTATATGACCTTTATTATCATATTGAGGTACCTTCCCTTTATACCTAGTTTGTTGAGAGGTTTTTATCATCAATGGGTGTTGAAGTTTGTTCAGATACTTTATCTATTGAAATAATCATATAATTGTTTTAATTTAATTTTTTTTTTAATTTACATCCAAATTAGTTAGCATATAGTGCAACAATGATTTCAGGAGTAGATTCCTTAATGTCCCTTGCCCATTTAGCCCATATCCCCTCCCACAGTCCCTCCAGTAACCCTCAGTTTGTTCTCCATATTTATGAGTCTCTTCTGTTTTGCCCCCCTCCCTGTTTTTATATTATTTTTGTTTCCCTTCCCTTATGTTCATCTGTTTTGTCTCTTAAAGTCCTCATATGAGTGAAGTCATATGAGATTTGTCTTTCTCTGACTAATTTCACTTAGCATAATACCCTCCAGTTCCATTCACATAGTGGCAAATGGCAAGATTCATTCTTTTTGATTGCCAAGTAATACTCCATTGTGTATATATACCACATCTTCTTTTTTTTTTTATATATATATGAAATTTATTGACAAATTGGTTTCCATACAACACCCAGTGCTCATCCCAAAAGGTGCCCTCCTCAATACCCACCACCCACCCTCCCCTCCCTCCCACCCCCCATCAACCCTCAGTTTGTTCTCAGTTTTTAACAGTCTCTTATGCTTTGGCTCTCTCCCACTCTAACCTCTTTTTTTTTTTTTTTTCTTCCCCACCCCCATGGGTTCCTGTTAAGTTTCTCAGGATCCACATAAGAGTGAAACCATATGGTATCTGTCTTTCTCTGTATGGCTTATTTCACTTAGCATTACACTCTCCAGTTCCATCCACGTTGCTACAAAAGGCCATATTTCATTTTTTCTCATTGCCACGTAGTATTCCATTGTGTATATATACCACAATTTCTTTATCCATTCATCAGTTGATGGACTTGTAGGCTCTTTCCATAATTTGGCTATTGTTGAGAGTGCTGCTATGAACATTGGGGTATAAGTGCCCCTATGCATCAGTACTCCTGTATCCCTTGGATAAATTCCTAGCAGTGCTATTGCTGGGTCATAGGGTAGGTCTATTTTTAATTTTCTGAGGAACCTCCACACTGCTTTCCAGAGCGGCTGCACCAAGTGCATTCCCACCAACAGTGCAAGAGGGTTCCCGTTTCTCCACATCCTCTCCAGCATCTATAGTCTCCTGATTTGTTCATTTTGGCCACTCTGACTGGCGTGAGGTGATACCTGAGTGTGGTTTTGATTTGTATTTCCCTGATAAGGAGCGATGCTGAACATCTTTTCATGTGCCTGTTGGCCATCCGGATGTCTTCTTTAGAGAAGTGTCTATTCATGTTTTCTGCCCATTTCTTCACTGGGTTATTTGTTTTTCGGGTGTGGAGTTTGGTGAGCTCTTTATAGATTTTAGATACTAGCCCTTTGTCCGATATGTCATTTGCAAATATCTTTTCCCATTCCGTTGGTTGCCTTTTAGTTTTGTTGGTTGTTTCCTTTGCTGTGCAGAAGCTTTTTATCTTCATAAGGTCCCAGTAATTCACTTTTGCTTTTAATTCCCTTGCCTTTGGGGATGTGTCGAGTAAGAGATTGCTATGGCTGAGGTCAGAGAGGTCTTTTCCTGCTTTCTCCTCTAAGGTTTTGATGGTTTCCTGTCTCACATTTAGGTCCTTTATCCATTTTGAGTTTATTTTTGTAAATGGTGTGAGAAAGTGGTCTAGTTTCAACCTTCTGCATGTTGCTGTCCAGTTCTCCCAGCACCATTTGTTAAAGAGGCTGTCTTTTTTCCATTGGATGTTCTTTCCTGCTTTGTCAAAGATGAGTTGGCCATACGTTTGTGGGTCTAGTTCTGGGGTTTCTTTTCTATTCCATTGGTCTGTGTGTCTGTTTTTGTGCCAATACCATGCTGTCTTGATGATGACAGCTTTGTAGTAGAGGCTAAAGTCTGGGATTGTGATGCCTCCTGCTTTGGTCTTCTTCTTCAAAATTCCTTTGGCTATTCGGGGCCTTTTGTGGTTCCATATGAATTTTAGGATTGCTTGTTCTAGTTTCGAGAAGAATGCTGGTGCAATTTTGATTGGGATTGCATTGAATGTGTAGATAGCTTTGGGTAGTATTGACATTTTGACAATATTTATTTTTCCAATCCATGAGCAGGGAATGTCTTTCCATTTCTTTAAATCTTCTTCAATTACCTTCATAAGCTTTCTATAGTTTTCAGCATACAGATCCTTTACATCTTTGGTTAGATTTATTCCTAGGTATTTTATGCTTCTTGGTGCAATTGTGAATGGGATCAGTTTCTTTATTTGTCTTTCTGTTGCTTCATTGTTAGTGTATAAGAATGCAACTGATTTCTGTACATTGATTTTGTATCCTGCAACTTTGCTGAATTCATGTATCAGTTCTAGCAGACTTTTGGTGGAGTCTATCGGATTTTCCATGTATAATATCATGTCATCTGCAAAAAGCGAAAGCTTGACTTCATCTTTGCCAATTTTGATGCCTTTGATTTCCTTTTGTTGTCTGATTGCTGATGCTAGCACTTCCAGCACTATGTTAAACAACAACGGTGAGAGTGGGCATCCCTGTCGTGTTCCTGATCTCAGGGAAAAAGCTCTCAGTTTTTCCCCGTTGAGGATGATGTTAGCTGTGGGCTTTTCATAAATGGCTTTTATGATGTTTAAGTATGTTCCTTCTATCCCGACTTTCTCAAGGGTTTTTATTAAGAAAGGGTGCTGGATTTTGTCAAAGGCCTTTTCTGCATCGATTGACAGGATCATATGGTTCTTCTCTTTTTTTTTGTTAATGTGATGTATCACGTTGATTGATTTGCGAATGTTGAACCAGCCCTGCATCCCAGGAATGAATCCCACTTGATCATGGTGAATAATTCTTTTTATATGCTGTTGAATTCGATTTGCTAGTATCTTATTGAGAATTTTTGCATCCATATTCATCAGGCATATTGGCCTGTAGTTCTCTTTTTTTACTGGGTCTCTGTCTGGTTTAGGAATCAAAGTAATACTGGCTTCATAGAATGAGTCTGGAAGTTTTCCTTCCCTTTCTATTTCTTGGAATAGCTTGAGAAGGATAGGTATTATCTCTGCTTTAAATGTATGGTAGAACTCCCCTGGGAAGCCATCTGGTTCTGGACTCTTATTTGTTGGGAGATTTTTGATAACCGATTCAATTTCTTCGCTGGTTATGGGTCTGTTCAAGCTTTCTATTTCCTCTTGATTGAGTTTTGGAAGAGTGTGGGTGTTCAGGAATTTGTCCATTTCTTCCAGGTTGTCCAGTTTGTTGGCATATAATTTTTCATAGTATTCCCTGATAATTGTTTGTATCTCTGAGGGATTGGTTGTAATAATTCCATTTTCATTCATGATTTTATCTATTTGGGTCATCTCCCTTTTCTTTTTGAGAAGCCTGGCTAGAGGTTTATCAATTTTGTTTATTTTTTCAAAAAACCAACTCTTGGTTTCGTTGATCTGCTCTACAGTTTTTTTAGATTCTATATTGTTTATTTCTGCTCTGATCTTTATTATTTCTCTTCTTCTGCTGGGTTTAGGCTGCCTTTGCTGTTCTGCTTCTATTTCCTTTAGGTGTGCTGTTAGATTTTGTATTTGGGATTTTTCTTGTTTCTTGAGATAGGCCTGGATTGCAATGTATTTTCCTCTCAGGACTGCCTTCGCTGCATCCCAAAGCATTTGGATTGTTGTATTTTCATTTTCGTTTGTTTCCATATATTTTTTTATTTCTTCTCTAATTGCCTGGTTGACCCACTCATTCGTTAGTAGGGTGTTCTTTAACCTCCATGCTTTTGGAGGTTTTCCAGACTTTTTCCTGTGGTTGATTTCAAGCTTCATAGCATTGTGGTCTGAAAGTATGCATGGTATAATTTCAATTCTTGTAAACTTATGAAGGGCTGTTTTGTGACCCAGTATATGATCTATCTTGGAGAATGTTCCATGTGCACTCGAGAAGAAAGTATATTCTGTTGCTTTGGGATGCAGAGTTCTAAATATATCTGTCAAGTCCATCTGATCCAATGTATCATTCAGGGCCCTTGTTTCTTTATTGACCGTGTGTCTAGATGATCTATCCATTTCTGTAAGTGGGGTGTTAAAGTCCCCAGCAATTACCACATTCTTATCAATAAGGTTGCTTATGTTTATGAGTAATTGTGTTATATATTTGGGGGCTCCTGTATTCGGCGCATAGACATTTATAATTGTTAGCTCTTCCTGATGGATAGACCCTGTAACTATTATATAATGTCCTTCTTCATCTCTTGTTACAGCCTTTAATTTAAAGTCTAGTTTGTCTGATATAAGTATGGCTACTCCAGCTTTCTTTTGGCTTCCAGTAGCATGATAAATAGTTCTCCATCCCCTCACTCTGAATCTAAAGGTGTCCTCATGTCTAAAATGAGTCTCTTGTAGACAGCAAATAGATGGGTCTTGTTTTTTTATCCATTCTGATACCCTATGTCTTTTGGTTGGCGCATTTAATCCATTTACATTCAGTGTTATTATAGAAAGATACGGGCTTAGAGTCATTGTGATGTCTGTATGTTTTATGCTTGTAGTGATGTCTCTGGTACTTTGTCTCACAGGGTCCCCCTTAGGATCTCTTGTAGGGCTGGTTTAGTGGTGACAAATTCCTTCAGTTTTTGTTTGTTTGGGAAGACCTTTATCTCTCCTTCTATTCTAAATGACAGACTTGCTGGATAAAGGATTCCTTGCTGCATATTTTTTCTGTCTAGCACACTGAAAATCTCGTGCCAATTCTTTCTGGCCTGCCAAGTTTCAAAAGAGAGATCAGTCACGAGTCTTATAGGTCTCCCTTTATATGTGAGGGCACGTTTACCCCTTGCTGCTTTCAGAATTTTCTCTTTATCCTTGTATTTTGCCAGTTTCACTATGCTATGTCATGCAGAAGATCGATTCAAGTTACGTCTGAAGGGAGTTCTCTGTGCCTCTTGGATTTCAATGCCTTTTTCCTTCCCCAGTTCAGGGAAGTTCTCAAAAGTACCCCTTCGGCGCCTTTCCCTCTCTCTTCCTCCTCTGGGATACCAATTATGCGTATATTATTTCTTTTTAGTGTATCACTTAGTTCTCTAATTTTCCCCTCATACTCCTGGATTTTTTTCTCTCTCTTTTTCTCAGCTTCCTCTTTTTCCATAACTTTATCTTCTAGTTCACCTATTCTCTCCTCTGCCTCTTCCATCCGAGCCGTGGTGGTTTCCATTTTGTTTTGCATTTCATTTAAAGCGTTTTTCAGCTCCTCGTGACTGTTCCTTAGTCCCTTGATCTCTGTAGCAAGAGATTCTCTTTTGTCCTGTATACTGTTTTCCAGCCCAGCGATTAATTTTATGACTATTATTCTAAATTCACTTTCTGTTATATTATTTAAATCCTTTTTGATCAGCTCATTAGCTGTTGCTATTTCCTGGAGATTCTTCTGAGGGGAATTCTTCCGCTTGGTCATTTTGGATAGTCCCTGGTGTGGTGAGGACCTGCAGGGCACTTCCCCTGTGCTGTGGTGTATAACTGGAGGTGGTGGGCGGGGCCGCAGTCAGTCCTGATGTCTGCCCCCAGCCCACCGCTGGGGCCACAGTCAGACTGGTGTGTGCCTTCTCTTCCCCTCTCCTAGGGGCGGGATTCACTGTGGGGTGGCGTGGCCCGTCTGGGCTACTTGCACAATGCCAGGCTTGTGATGCTGGGGATCTGGCGTATTAGCTGGGGTGGGTAGGCAAGGTGCACGGCGGCAGGGGGGGGCAGGCTTAGCTTGCTTCTCCTGAGGTGATCCACTTCAGGAGGGGCCCTGTGGCAGCCGGAGGGAGTCAGATCCGCTGCCAGAGGTTTGGCTCCGCAGAAGCACAGAGTTGGGTGTTTGCGCGGAGCGAGCAATTTCCCTGGCAGGAACCGGTTCCCTTTGGGATTTTGGCTGGGGGATGGGCAGGGGAGATGGCGCTGGCAAGCGCCTTTGTTCCCCACCAAACTGAGCTCTGTCATCCGGGGGCTCCGCAGCTCACCCTCCCTTTGTCCTCCAGCCTTCCCGCTTTCCGAGCAGAGCTGTTCACTTATGACCTCCCAGACGCTAAGTCGCGCTTGCTGTCGGAACACAGTCCGTCAGGCCCCTCCGCTTTTGCAAGCCAGACTCAGGGACTCTGCTTGGCCAGCGATCCGCCCCTCCGCCCCGGCTCCCTCCCGCCAGTCCGTGGAGCGCGCACCGCCTCGCCGCCCTTCCTACCCTCTTCCGTGGGCCTCTCGTCTGCGCTTGGGTCTGGTGACTCCGTTCTGCTAATCCTTTGGCGGTTTTCTGGGTTATTTAGGCAGGTGTAGGTGGAATCTAAGTGATCAGCAGGACGCGCAGTGAGCTCAGCGTCCTCCTACACCGCCATCTTCCCCTCGAGCCCTATATACCACATCTTCTTTATCCATTCATCTATTGATGGATATTTGGGCTCTTTCCATACTTTGGCTATTGTTGATAGTGCTGCTATAAACATGGGGGTGCATGTGTCCCTTCAAAACAGCACACCTGTATCCCATGGATAAATGTCTAGTAGTGCAATTGTAGGGTAGTTCTATTTTTAGTTTTTTGAGGAACCTCCATAGTGTTTTTCAGAGTGGCTTTACCAGCTTGCATTCCCACCAACAGTGCAAAAGAGATCCTCTTTCTCTGCATCCTTGCCAAAATCTGTTGTTGCCTGAGTTGTTAATGTTAGCCATTCTGAGGGGTGTAAGGTGGTATCTCATTGTGGTTTTGATTTATATTTTCCTGATAATGAGTGATGTTGAGCATTTTTTCACGTGTTGGTTGGCCATCTGGATGTCTTCTTGGAGAAGTGTCTATTCATGTCTTTTGCCCATGTCTTCACTGGATTATTTGTTTTTTGGGTGTTGAGTTTGATAAGTTCTGTATAGATTTTGGATACTAACCCTTTATCTGATATGTCATTTGCAAATATCTTCTCCCATTCTGTTGGTTGCCTTTTAGTTTTGCTGATTGTTTCCTTCACTGTGCAGAAGCTTTTTATTTTGATGTCCCAGTAGTTCATTTTTGCTTTTGTTTCCCTTGCCTCCGGAGACGTGTTGAGTAAGAAGTTGCTGCGGCCAGGATTAAGGAGGTTTTTGCCTGCTTTCTCCTCTAGGATTTTGATGGCTTCCTGTCTTACATTTAGGTCTTTCATCCATTTTGAGTTTATTTTTGTGTATGGTGTAGGAAACTGGTCCAGATCCATTCTTCTGCATGTCGCTGTCCAGTTTTCCCAGCACTACTTGCTGAAGAGACTGTCTTTATTCCACTGGATATTCTTTCCTGCTTTGTCAAAGATGAGTTGGCCATGTGTTTGTGGGTCCATTTCTGGGTTCTCTATTCGGTTCCATTGATCTGAGTGTCTGTTCTTGTGCCAGTACCATAATGTCTTGATGATTACAGCTTTGTAGTATAGCTTGAAGTCTGGGATTTTGAGGCCTCCAGCTTTGGTTTTTCTTTTTCAAGATTGCTTTGGCTATTCGGGGTCTTTTCTGGTTCCATACAAATTTTAGCATTATTTGTTCCAGCTCTGTGAAGAATGCTAGTATTACTTTGATAGGGATTGCATTGAATATGTAGATTGCTTTGTGAATAATCATATAATTTTTATCTTCTGTTAATGTGTATCACATTGGTCAATTTATGGATATTGAACCATGTTTGTCTCCCTGGAATAAATCTCACTTGATCATGGTGTATGATTGTTTTTATGTGTTGTTTTAACTCAGTTTATTGATATTTTGTTGAGGATTTTTGCATCTGGGTTTATTAGGGATATTGGCCTATAATTTTCTTTCTTTTTTTTTTTAATGTTTATTTATTTTTGAGAGACAGGAGGGCAGACTGCAAGCAGAGGGAGGGGCAGAGAGAGAGGAAGACACAGAATCAGAAGCAGGCTCCAGGCTCTGAGTTGTTAGCACAGAGCCTAATGCGGGGCTCAAACTCAAAAACAGTGAGATCATGACCTGAGCCGAAGTCAGTCACTTAACTGACTGAGCCACCCAGACGCCCCTATAATTTTCTTTTTTTGTGTGATGTCCTTGTTTGGTTGTGGTATGAGGATAAAACTGGCCTCGTAAAATGAGTTTGAAAGTTTTTTCCTCTTCAGTATATGGAAGAGTTTAAGAGGGATGGGTGTTAAGTATTCTTTCAATGTTTGGGAGAATTCACGAATGAAGCTGTGTGGTCCTGGACTTTTGTTCATTGGGAGATTTTTGATTTTGGATTCAATCCCCTCACTAGTGATTGGTCCATTCAGATTTCTGTTTCTTCATGATTCAGTCTTGGAAGATTATAAATTTCTAGGAATTCATCCATTTCCTCTAGGTTGTATTTCTGTGGTATTGGTTGTAATGTGTTTTCTTTCTTTTCTGACTTTGAGTTCTATCTTGTTTTTCTTATGCGTTTAGGTCATTTTTATCTTTCCAGAGAACCAGCTCTTAGTTTCATTGATCTCTTTTATTGTCTTTTTAGTCTCTATTTCATTTATTTCTGTTCTGATCTTTATTATTTCTTCCCTTCTACTAACTTTGGGTTTTGTCCTTTTTTTTTCTCTAGTTTGCCTAGATATGAAATTAAATTGTTTACTTGAGATTTCTCTTTCCTTGAGGTAGACCTATATTGCTATGACCTTCCCTCTTAGAACCATTTTTGCTGCATTCCATAGATACTGGTATGTCATATTTCTGTTTTCATTTGCTTCTATGTATTTTTTTAATTTTTCCTTTAATTTTTCATTCACTTTGTAGGTATTTGGAAACATATTTAATCTCTGTGTATTTGTAGTTTTTCTAGTTTTCTTCTGGTAGTTGATTGCTAGTTTCATATTGTTGTGGTCTGAAATGATTTCAGTCTTGTTGAATTCAGTAAGACTTATAAGACCTAACATGTGATCTATCCTGGAGAATGTTCCATGTACACTTGAGAAGAATATGTATTCTGCTCCTGTGGATGGAATGTTCTGAACATATGAGTTAAGTCCATCTGATCTAATCTGTCATTTAAGGCTGATCTTTCTTTATTAATTTTCTGTTGAAAGGTCCTGATATTTTAGCGGCTTGCTTGGTAGTAGCACCACCTCACTACAACCACCACAAAGTGTTAAATAAGTATTAATTTATGCTATACATAATTTAAATTAACATGAGTTTCTGCTATGTACCAGACACTACACTAGGCCCTGGCAATACTTCAGTATATAACGTAGATACAGTCCCTGTTTTTACAGAGTTTCTGCATTAGTGAAGATATTTAAAACTAAACAGTGTGTTTCAAGTCAGTGTTAGTGTTATAAGTGGTATAATGGGGAAGTACAAGTGCATATGGCAGAGACTCCTTATTCACACTGGGTAGGTCAACAGTGGGTAGGCTTCTAAGGAAGAAGTGTCTAAAGTAAGACCTGAAAAATAAAAAGAAGTTAACCAGACCTATAAGAACAGGATTATGGCCCCATGCAAAGGAAAAACATGTGGAAAAGGCTAGCTCTGTGGCTAGAACTTAAAAGTATCAGGGGAATTATGGAGTGATCAGAAAGTTGAAGAAAGACTGGAAAACCCACTAATAAGTTTGGGCTTATGCTATGGCCAGTAAAGAGCCATAGAATATTTTAAGTAAGGAAGTAACATCTGATTAGATTTTTACATCTTTTTGCTGCCTTATGAAGAATGGACTGGGAGGAAGGAATAGGGGTAAGAGGGAGATTGACGACTAGGGACCACCATAAACCAGGCTAGCAATGATAGTAGCATATAGAGCCATGCAGAGCAAGTTCTTCTCAGGAATAGCCCCAGGTCTGAAGTAAGTGAAATAGAGTAGCAGTGGGTACTAGAGTTTCTCTAGCTGCATCAGGAATGGACATTATCACTTTCACAGATGGCTTCTGTTAACTGCTATGCCCAGTTCTGATTCCATTCTAGTACCCTGGAAGAAATCAAATGAGACCCCTAGATACAAAATCGTGTACAGTATTATGATTTTCTTTACCTCTTTGGCCTTTGATGCTTCTCAGTTGTATCTTATTGGGATTTTAAGCATTACATCTTAGGTAGAGAGTATTGAATATTCTCTTTATGGTAAGTTTATGAAATTATATTTACAGGTTCAGAAAGTGCTTCTCCAGTCCATTCAGCTCTGGGATCCAGGTCACAGACGCCTTCTCCTTCCACACTGAATATAGATCACATGGAACAGAAAGATCTGCAGCTTGATGAGAAGCTCCACCATTCTGTTCTTCAGACGCCAGATGACCTAGGCAATATTTGGAAATTAGATATTTGCCATTTTTCCTTTCAGGGCATTAGTGTTAGGAGATCTTAATTTAGACATCTTAAACTTTTGATTAGATAGAGTATTATTATAAGTCTTTTGAACTTTTGTGAGTCTTTTGGAAATTTGTTACTTAACATTTTTTCTTGCTCTTAAAAATATTTATAGTCTAATATTTGTTGTATTATTATAGTTGCCTACAGTCCTGGCATTAGTGGTTGCATTATTTTTGTGTGTTAAATTATCATTTATTGATATTCTGCCACTTCCTAAAGCAGGAAGTATTTTTAAGTAAATGTTAAAAAGTGACTAGGAAACCTTAGAAACTGCAAGTTTTAATAAAAGTTATTTCTGCTGAGTCTTACATAATGTAACAAGGATCAGGATAAAACGTCATTTTGCAATTATGCCCAAAACAATGAATAATATAAAATGCCAGTTTTCATTGGTGCTGCAGTACATTTACTCTCTATAACTTCTGGCCTTATAGTTTTAAGGTACTCATTCTCATAATATGCATTTATCTTGCAATTACATAACCCTTATGGTCTGATTTCTGGATTATTTTTGGCCTTGTCTTTCCTCCTTTTGGCCTGCAGTTTTTAGTTCATCCTTGATTTTAGTTTCTTACCCCAACAGTGGGAAAAAATTTCTAACTTCTAGAAAAGTTACAAGACTAGTAAAATGAATACACATTAAGCCTTTAGATGAATTCACAAGTTGTTAATATTTTACCACTTTATCTCTGTATCTACATACACACGTGCACAAAAACAACCCTGCCATCCCCCCCCCCTTTAATTTCCATGTAAGTTGGGGAGGATCAGAGGGAGAAGGAGAGAGAAAATCCCAAGCAGCCTCCACACCCAGAGCAGAGCCAGATGCATGGCTTGGTTGATATCACGACTCTGATATCATGACCTGAGCAGAAATCAAGAGTTGGAAGCTTAACTGACTGAGCCACCCAGGCGTGCCACTTTTCTTTCTTTCTTTCCTTTCTTCTTTCCTTCTTGCCTTTCTGTCTTTTTTCTGTCTTTCTCTGTTTCTTTCTTTCTTTCTGTTTGTCTGTCTTTCTTGAGCTATTTAGTAGTGAATTGCAAATTTTAGACCCTTTACACCTAAACACTTTAGTGTTTCCTGTATAACCACATTGTAATGGTCACATTCAGCATATTTAACATTGAAACATCACTGCAATTTTTTTTTAATGTTTGTTTATTTTTGAGAGAGACGGAGGGAGAGAAAGAGAGAGAGACAGAACATGAGTGGGGGAGAGGTAGAGAAAGAGAGGGAGACAAGAATCTGAAATAGGCTTCAGGCTCTGAGCTGTCAGCACAGAGCCCCAATGTGGGGCTCAAACTCAGGAATGGTGAGATCATGACCTGAGCTGAAGTTGGATGCTTAACTGACTGAACCACACAGGTGCCCCCATTACTGCAGTTTTTAATCCAAAGTCAAATTTCCCCAGTTGTTTCAGTAGGAATATCTTTTATAGCTACACCACACCACTACCAGCCCAATTCAGGATTCAAAGGAGGATCACACATTGTTGCTGGCTTTGGAATTATTTAAAATTTTGTTTTTTTTTTTTTTTTTTTTTTTAAATTTTTTTTTTCAACGTTTATTTATTTTTGGGACAGCAAGAGACAGAGCATGAACGGGGGAGGGGCAGAGAGAGAGAGGGAGACACAGAATCGGAAACAGGCTCCAGGCTCTGAGCCATCAGCCCAGAGCCCGACGCGGGGCTCGAACTCACGGACCGCGAGATCGTGACCTGGCTGAAGTCGGACGCTTAACCGACTGCGCCACCCAGGCGCCCCTAAAATTTTGTTTTTGAGAGGGATAAGTTAGAGACAAATCAGTTGATTTTTCACCATATTATGAAGGTTCCATAGAGTAGGGAGATGTTAACAGTGATGGTTAAAACTACAGTGTTTTTTTTTTCTTTTATTTCAATGAGCTTACACCAGACGGTTATTTTTTATTATTATGAAAGACTAGTAACTTTTTTTATAATACAATCATTGTACACTTTATATAGAAAGAGAAAAAAAGTTAAACATTAGGCATAAAGGATGTGCATATATTAAGAATGAACTTGTAAATTATGAGTACATTGAGATATTATCAAGTAGGAATAATCTTAGTAATGATTTCGCCTTTTCTGTTACATACACTGAATACAATAATGGGTGTTTTTTAAGTTGGAGGAGACCTATAATGATATTTAGCTAAACCATCTATTTCATAGTGAGAAGTATAGCATTAGGTTAATTAAATAATTTGTATGACATCACATAATTAATAACAGTAATATCCCTTTTAATGCTAAGCCTGATTTAGTTTTGAAATATAGAAATACATTTCTTTGGAAGTTTTAAGTACAAAGAAATAGGCTTATGAAGACTTCCTACAAGATCTGCTTTCAGCCTGCGATCTTCTATTAATTTGATGATACAACCTGAAGTAGTCATTTGATAAAGAGAGAGTATATACTTACACATATGATCTTTATGTCAACCATATACTTCTATCAGCATCATTTCCTCCTTAGATAAATCCTAGTACAAGTTCCATTGAATAAGTAATTATTGCCATAATATGGAATCACGAACTGGTGAGGTTTTGATCTTATTAGGAAAAAATAACACTAGTGCCTATTGACATTTTTAAAATTTGCTTTTATAGATATTTAAGATTGTTAATTTGACTCTTTCTTGTTTTTGTGATTCTTTAGAAAAATTACTAACACCAACGTATTGGTTTATTTTATAGAAATCAGTGAATTTCCATCTGAATGTTGTAGTGTGATGGCAGGGGGTACACTCACAGGATGGCATGCTGATGTTGCTACTGTAATGTGGCGAAGAATGCTAGGCATTTTGGGAGATGTCAACGCTATTATGGATCCTGAAATACATGCCCAAGTTTTTGATTACCTCTGTGAGCTTTGGCAAAATCTAGCTAAGGTAAAAAAAAAAAAAAAAAGATAAGAAAAAAAGAAAACTGTTAAGAATTCGAAGAAGTCTTAGACCACATTGCCCCTCCCCCCCCCCCCAACCTCCTTACTATAAACTAGTTCCTGGCAGGGTAAAGTCACTGAACCATGTTTAAATATATAGTTAGTGATAGAAATTGGACTTGAACTCAAGTTTAAGCTAAAACAAACTGGAAGAACAGTTTTCATAGATTTGTTGCATTTTATTTGAAAATTACAGATTAGAGATAATCTTGGCATTTCAACTGATAACCTGACCTCCCCTTCACCACCAGTTTTGATTCCTCCACTGAGAATTCTTACACCTTGGCTTTTCAAGGTAAGCTTAATATATAAAAATTATAATTTAAAAGTTTCATTTAATAAATACATATGTAATCTGTTTTAAACATTTGATTCTTTAACTTTTGTATAGTTTTCTAGAACACTTGGTTTGTGACTTGTCATTCATTACGGGTTATACAGAGAGGAAAATGGGCATAGCATAATTATTATACTGGTGCATCATTTTTATTTAATAAAACAAAAGTGAATATAGAAAATTATGTTTTAATTGTATTTAAGTGAAATATAAACCTCGAATTTATATCAAAGAATATGCTGTGTACTTTCATTGTTTTAGTTTTTAAGTTTATTTTAAGAGAGAAAGCGTGAGCAGGGGAGGGGCAGAGACAGAGGAAGAGAGAGGGAGAGAGAGAGAATCTCAAGCAGGCTCCATGCTATCAGCACAGAGCCCCATGTGGGGTTCGATCTCACAAACCATGAGATCATGCCCTGAGCCAAAACCAAGAGTCAGATGTTTAACCAGCTGAGCCACCCAGGCACCCCTACTTTTGAAGTTTTAATTTTTTTTAAGTGTCATTTGATACATTTGGTGCATTTTTCTAAATGAAACAGTGTGTGGTTATTCATAACCTATGTTGTATCATTTTAATGATAACAAGTTTCAGTAATCCTGATATTTCAATTCATTAAGAAATTGGGCCAACATAAAAATAAATGAAAGCAAATATATTGCTTGCTATATCACTTTAACAGTATTTGAGTATTAAAATCAACATCTTTAAATTGTAGGCAACCATGTTGACTGATAAATATAAACAAGGTAAATTACACGCTTACAAACTTATTTGTAATACAATGAAAAGAAGACAAGATGTTTCTCCAAATAGAGATTTTCTAACACATTTCTACAATATAATGCATTGTGGATTACTTCATATTGATCAGGTAAATATATACTTTATAACCAATTGCTTTATAAGTTTATCTTTGATTCTTGATTATTTAACTCTTTTAAGGTCTAGAATTAAAAATACTGTCTTCTGTAGTCATTTATTTATAAGTTTCTTTGATTTTGTAACCTCATTTGTTCTTAAGACATAGTTGAAAAGCTGTTATGTTAGGGGATTGACTTGATTCTTTTTTTTTTTTTCTATTTTTTTTTTTCAACGTTTATTTATTTTTGGGACAGAGAGAGACAGAGCATGAACGGGGGAGGGGCAGAGAGAGAGGCAGACACAGAATCGGAAACAGGCTCCAGGCTCCGAGCCATCAGCCCAGAGCCTGATGCGGGGCTCGAACTCACGGAGCGCGAGATCGTGACCTGGCTGAAGTCGGACGCTTAACCGACTGCGCCACCCAGGCGCCCCTGACTTGATTCTTAAATGTGTCTTTCCTAAACATAGTTGAAAAGCTATTAATTAGGGGATTGATTTGATTATTAAATGTATCTTTCCTCTAATGTTGTAACAACTAGTTTGCTTCTTTAAAGTATTAAACCATCTTTTGCTTAGACTGACTACATCTTATTTTAATGTCCTAATGTACTTATTCTTGGGTGTTTTGTAATTGTTACTTAATAATTGGCACTAGAGGCATGTGGATATGCTGATCTAGTAGTGAAATAGAGGATTTTTCTTCTCTAAGAGCTAGCCCATCACATTTTCTTATTTCCATAGATTGTATTAGCATAGTGACAATTATATTGACTTGGCGTTTGTATCAATATAATCATTACATTAGAAAGTCAAAAATTTGACTGTAGAACGTTATTTCAAGGGTCTTGATCCTGGCCATAAAACTGGAAAAAAAAAAAAAACAAAACAGAAACAATCACAAAAAACTATGGGAGGTTGTAAGTCATAGTAATGAAACATTTTTATCATAATGTGGTTAAATTTCACTTGCAGTTGATTTAAAGAACATTAAATTAATATTGAAAGAAGTAGTTATATCTCTCCTCCTGAAAAGTGAAAATACTACCTGCATTAATTTGAAATAATTACAGTGTTCTACCTTATAAACATGTCTCAAACAAAATGACGATCTTAGTTATTGACAAAGAGACCTTTTGTTTAAGATAAATCAGATTGAGTAATACAGTGTAAAACACTGCATCCTCATGGTAAATTCCAAAGGCTGGATATTTGTCATCAAAGGACTTCAGTTGATCTAATAAAGAGAATATCTCCAGTTGCCACATAATAGGTTATGCAGTTTTAAAGATCAGAGATATCATATGGAAGCAAATGGATGAGAGGAGGAACTACTCTGCAGTTCAGTTTTATAACACTTGAGCCTTATATTTTCAACCCCCTGAAGCAAAAAGCCTTCCATCTTGCTGTCTAGTGTGAAAAAAAAAAAAATGCTGTATTGATGTCAGTTAAACAAATATGTTTTAAGTTTATTTTGCTTTGACAGTATAATACCAAGCATGGATTATTTAGAAAAATTAAAATTAGTCTTTCCAGTTAGGCAGTGTATAGTAATTGCCTGTTTTATTATTTCATATGTTATCTATTTTTAAGGGTATTGATTAGCTGATACCCAAGATTAATTTATGCTATTCTTTTCCCCTTCTTTTCTTACTTCTAAGGATATTGTCAATACAATCATCAAGCACTGCTCACCTCAGTTTTTTTCACTTGGTTTGCCTGGTGCCACAATGCTTATTATGGATTTTATTGTAGCAGCTGGTAGAGTGGCTTCTTCAGCTTTTCTCAATGTAAGTTTTTATTTCCTGTTCTTTATAATATAACAGACTGTGGTTAAATAGGCTTGACTAACAAAACAACAGAGAAGGAGCCCTTGTTAGTAAATTTAACAAGCTGATGATCAGGAAAACTTACAGTTTAATTGAAATTGCTTTTATTTTTTTAAGTAAAATTTGAAGTATAAGAAAGTACTAAAATTAGTTGATGGAATTGACACAAGAGCTATAAAAATGGATTAAAATCTGATAAGCAAAACAAAATTTTAAATTGAAGAAGTCTATGGAAACAAGTAGAGGCAGGGAAGAAACTAAAGAAAGGGCAGTGGGCCATAGCAAAAGAGAAGAAACAGATGAGATAATCCAGAAATATGCTCAAGGAGTAAACTCTAAACTCTAAAAAGCATGTGAGGATTTTTCATAACAGTTACGGAACTATGGAGACAATGCCAAGTAACTGGTATAGTTGGAACACGTCCATATTTATGTAGCAGAGGTAAACTAAAGAGGAAGATAGTAGCTGGTTTATAGTGCTAGAGAGGTTAGATTTTATCCTCAGGAAAGAATGAGCAAACATTGAGGGATTTTACACAAGGAGTGGCATGATCAAATTTACTATGAAAACAATTACTGTTCAGTAGACCAATTATTCTAGATGACTAGTCAGCACGTTTCCTGCACTTCTTTAAGGTTGTACAGGAGAGTGGCACCCGGGTGGCTCAGTTGGTTGAGTGTCCGACTTCAGCTCAAGTCATGATCTCAGTTTATGAGTTTGAGCCCCACATTGGGCTTTACATTGACAGCACAGAGCCTGCTTTAGATTCTCTGTCTCCCTCCCTCTCTCTCTCTCTCTCTCTCTCTGCCCCTCCCCCTCAAAAATAAACATTAAAAAATTAAAAAAAAAAAAGATTCTGCAAGAGAATTAAACCCTGATGTCCTTAGGAATCCATTTTATGTGATTAAATTTACCTCCTGTGCATCTAGAAGGATACTAGTTCTGTAACATCCTTGGGAAAATTTTTAAAAATAGTTATTTTCTGTTTGTGTGGTTCATATGAGGAACACTTGTTGAGAAAAACTGCATAGGAAAACAAATCATTACAGGAATCAAACCTGACACCTCATCTCTACTGTAAGTTTAAGGTCAGTCTTTTCCTCTGGATGATGTTGAAGATACATAGTCTAAATCTTCCTCTTTGGATTCCATTTTAGATCCCATACACATCATCTTCCTTCCCTTAATGGGAAGCCCCTTTTCTCCCTCTGCCAGGCAGTTTACAAAATAACTAATTAGGTTTTACCTTTATTAATTATAGTCACATTATAAGTATGCTCCCGTTATATCCACATACTTGAACATTCTCAGTTACCTTACCCAACTTTCAACAAAAACCCTTAGCTAATCTCTTTTTTTAAATTAAATATTGCATTTTTTATCAGTTTCATTTTTATAACTAATTTTTTTTTATTTAGAGACTTTAATTTTTTAAGTAATCTCTACACCCAATGAGGGGCTTGAATTTATAACCCCAAGATCAAGAGTCACATGTTCTACTGACTGAGCCAGCCAGGTATACCTACAGATAATTTTAAATTGGGATGGTGGCTACAAGCTTGCCCTACCCCTTTATGGTATTGTCTTTTATCTGCAAATAAGGATTTTTTTTAAATATGGAAATGAGTTGTTTTGTTGATAATCATAATAGTACCACTCCACTGCCTCTATTAAAACAATTAGAAACATAAGGAGATCCTGTGGAAGATAGGGTCTTGTTTCATGTAAATAGAAGGATTATGTTTCTAGCAAATTTTTAAAGCATTTTTTTGGTATTATTAAACATATAATTCAATTCATAGATATTTTAGTAAACAAAGAAATATATTAGTAAGTGGGTGTGGGTGGGCGTGCAAGAAGGTAGAAGAAGAAAAAGAAATGTTCAGTGCTGGGGCACCTAAGTGGCTCAGTCGGTTAAGCGTCTTACTCTTGGTTTTGGCTCACATCCTGATCTCATGGTTTCATGAGTTCGAGCCCCAAGTCGGACTCCACACTGACAGCACAGAGACTGCTTCAGATTCTCTGTCTCCCACTCTCCCTGCCCCTCTGCCACCCCCACTGTCTCTGTCTCTCAAAATAAGTAAACTTTTAAAAAAAGAAAGAAATGTTCAGTGCTGATACTTCAGAAATGGCTTAATATATATATAGCTAAGAAGAAGAGGAAAAGTTACCTTCATCTGCCGGCCAACCATAAATTCTTACTTTGTTTTTAGTTAAGTACTATAGGCAATGCTTTTTTCACTTGGCATAATATTATAAAAACTGTCTAGACTAGTGCCTATTTCTTGAAGATACAATTAATGTTTTTATCCTTAGTTACTTTTATCCTTAGGTAGTAACAAATATAATCTAGTGACATTGAGTCATCTGCTCATTAGTACACTATGTTTTGGTATATGAATTGCCTTTAAAATGAAAGTATGTATATTTTTTCTCAAAATTAGAGTAAATTTATGCTGTCAGCTAAGCTATATTCTTATTTGCAGTCCCATTAAGTGTGATTGATTTCTGCTTAATTTGCTGTTCTTAAGGAGAGCTCTGCATTTACTGAGAATAGCAGTAGTTTATGTGCAAAGAATAGGTGAAAACCTCAACCTTTTTGTGTTGCTCCTTTCGTTTTTAATTGTGTCTTATGCTCTCACTTCTCTTTGTACTGTGGTTAGGTCACGAAATAATTTTCTGGTAATTTAATGGCATAGTCAAATACATTTTAAAGATTTAAAAAATCTGATACATAGGCACCAAGAGTGGAAGCACAAGTTCTTCTGGGATCCTTGGTTTGTTTTCCTAACTTATATTGTGAACTCCCTGCTCTCCATCCCAACATTCCTGATATTGCCATGTCTCAGTTTACAGATGTTAAGGTAAGAAATCAGTTGCGAATTTTTAGTATTTAAATGACTTTTTAAGTAATGTATGTTTGATAAAATTTGTGTTCTTTTCCCTTAGAAATCCACATAATCGTTAAAGAACATTAGCCAGCCATACCCATCAGACACAAAGCTAGAAGGTCTGTTAGGAGCATAGCCTTTTTTGTGTTGATAACTTCTTTGGAAATGTTTTCTCATTATTGAATCCATTCATATGCCAATATCATAGGATTCTTTTATTCGCTCACTGAACATTTATTGAAACATCCTATGAGACAGATAGTAGGCTACTTCTAAGGCTCCTAAGATTGAGATGGTACTAAACCTGCAAATTTGACTCTCTCTCTCTCTCTCTCTCTCTCTCTCTCTCGTAATTTCCCAATGTGATGTATCAAACAATGTAATGGAAATATTCTGTTTTGCTGTAGGAAAGTGTGGGATTGGGGTGGGGATCTTATGTATCTGAGACCTCATAGCTCCTCAGAAGTCATGCTGATAATTTTTTTTTTAACTTTGGTTTTCTCTGAAAGTTTTTCAATCCAGTTTTTGTCAGGAGTTCTGCATGTATTTTTCATGCCACCCATATTTCTCTTTACAACATTTATAACATCTATAATTGCTTATTTAGTGTTTAGTTTATACTTCAGACAAACACCACAGTAGGTCCTATTTACCTAGTAAAAAAAAGGTCCTATTTACTGCTGTATCCTCAGAGTTTAACAGGCTGCTTGGCATCTGGGACTCCTGAAACATTTGTTAAACAAGTGACTTTCAGTTACACATAAAATTGCGTTAGGTCAGTGCAGATTTACAATGACAATTAATAAAAACTATACCTTTGGTCTTCAGAGATGTCATATTTTTGGTTTCTTCTATTTTCAGAAGATCCTGAAGGTCAGGGATAGGTAGTAGTTTTTAAGTTTGTTAGGGATTAGCCTAGCTTACTACATATGATCTGCATTTCAGAGTGGACTTGTTCACTTCTGGCCATTGTATATAGGTAGTAATGGCTGAAATGATTAAAAAAATCAAACTGGGGAAGGGGTATTTCCAAAATAAAAGCTAATTCTGTTAATGATGAAGAAAGCAAAAAGCCTAAGAAAATGATAATTATTCTCATTCAGAAAAGTGAAGATTTAAGGGAAAGTCACATGCCACAGTGGTCATATGTAGTTTTCACATTTTCACTGAAAACCACTCCCCGCGTACTCTAAACTGCAACCATATAGCCACATGGGACATACCATGCTGTTTTTCGATTCTGTGCCTTTGAAAACCCATTTCTTTCTGCCTAAAACATCATTATATAGACCTGGTTTCTTCTTCTTGTCTCTCTTAATCACTCAAACATAATCTTTGACCTTGATCATTTGTCAAAATCCTATTTACCTAAGACCCTTTTGTGAAGTCTTCTGTGACTTTCTGAAGTTAAAGTTAAGATACTGTTGTCTTAACCATCTGTTTCTTTCCAGCATTTAAGACAGGATCTAAGACATAGAAAGCTCTTGGGCTTAAATGGATACCTTTCAAGTATCTATTAATTGCCAGCCACTGGGCTAGATGCTAAGTTTACAAAGATAAGTAGTTTACTCCTCTTAAGGAGCTTACAATCTGTGTAGCTGATAAGTGGTTTTTGAATATATGAATGAATGAATGATTATTTTTGAAAAAAAGGAACAAATAGATTCTTAATCATCAAACCTAATGTCATTCTTGTTTTCCTTTCCTTAGCCACTATAGTACTGGTCCAGTGTTGATGTTCCTGACTTCCGAAATCTCTTCAATTTTGACTTATGTTGCACAGATCTATCTTGATTTTCTTCTTGCTTCTCTAAATATTCTGTGACTCCTTAATAGACTAGTTTTCTTTCCCTGCTTGCTAAACATAAACTTGTTACAAGATCCTCTTTAGATAATGACTTTCTCTTTATTCTGCCTTTTGAATGTTTTATTCATTTACATAATTTTAACTATTATTTAGCACTTATCCCCAAACTCACATATTATCATGTTTTACAAATTATCAAAAAGAAGAAGCTTGCTTTTAAATGAATATTTCTCAGAGTTTTGAAACGATGTTCGTACTTTTGAGCAATTAAATCTTTTTTCATTATAGTGAGCTTTTTATTACTCTTCTAATCAGGAAAAAAGGATTCTTTTTTCGAACATATGTATTTGGTTATAAATTTCAGAAATAATTTGTTTTAATTTGTTTGTCCTGCTCTAACAAGATACTACCAAAAAAAAAAAAAATAGTACCGACTGGGTTGCTTATAAATGACATAAATTTATTCCTCATAGTTCTAATGGCTGAGATGTCCAAGATCAAGGCTCCAGCAAAGTTGTAGTCTGGTGAGGGCTCTCTCGCTGGTTTATAGCTGGCACCTTCTCACTGTGTCTTCACAGAGTAGAAGGAGTTAGAGAGTTCTGTGGTGGTCTCTTTTATAAGAGCATTAATTCCATTCATAAAGTCTCCATCCTCATGACCTAATAAGCACCTACTAATGCCATCATCTTTGGGGGTTAGGATTTTAACATAAGAATTTTGGGGGGACATAAACATTCAGACCATACCACTGTTTTATTTATTTAGCTAATTTTATGAATAATATTAGACTGTATTAAAAGTATATGGGTGAGAACAAAGACTTTTATTTCCTTGTTGTATCCCTAGCACCTGGCACAGTGTCTGGGCTCATAGTGGCCATTTAATAAATACTTGTTGAATGGATGAATGAATGAAATTTTAGTCATTACCATTATTTCTTCCTTTATTCTAGGAACTTATAATCAAAACTGTATTAAGCTCAGCAAGAGATGAGCCATCTGGCCCTGCACGGTAGGTCAGATATCCTTAAGACTTGACATGACTATTCTGTTTTTGGAATCTTATTGTAGAAGTTGATTGAATTATTCAGCAGTCCAGATTGTTTCAAATACACAAAAGCTGTTTTGAATTATAAATCTAAATTATTTATATTATTAAATACTTACTCTTTTCATGATTTGAATACAAACCTTCCTTCATTAATAAAATCCTAGGGGCACCTGGGTAGCTCATTCAGTTAAGCATTTCACTTTGGTTCAGGTCATGATCTCACGGTTTGTGAGTTCGAGGCCTGCATCGGGCTCTGTGCTGACAGCTCTGAGCCTGAAGTCTGCTTCAGATTCTGTGTCTCCCTCTCTCTGCTTCTCTCTCTCTCTCAAAAATAAGTAAACATTAAAAAAAAAATCTTAAAAAAATAAAATCCTGGTCACCTTGTTCAGTGTCTTTACCTTCTATATCCAAAATGATTTAATTTTATTCAAGTACATTTTGCTTTCCCTTCAGATTTTATTTGTCACTATCTCTTATGCAATACTTTGTAATGTACTAGTAATTACCCAATGAATATTTTTTAAGTTGAATTCAAAGGAAATATTTTTAATGTAGAAAAAAATAGGAAAATTTATAAATATTTTATCAGGGTATTTTTTAAAAATAGAATATAAAAAGACTTTAGAATGTTTTCCCTTCTAAACATCTTGTTAAGAAGTGAAAACTGTCATTTTCTCTGTTTTACTAGACCTTTCCAGAAAGATGGAGATTTAAATCAGCAGGATACCAATAACACACCATGTTCCTTCTTTTCTCAAAAATATCATTAATTTATATTTTCTATTTCTTGAAGCTAATTCTAATACTATGTAATTAGCCTCAGTAGTAGTCTGCGTTTACTACTATTCTGACCTACATGTCTGGAATGCTTCCTCTTTTCCTAACATCTGCACATTTTTTTGACCCAAGGTTCTAAAAAATATGGATTATGGCTTTGACCATTTGGATTCTAATTGCAATTTAAACCTTTTAACAGCAACTAGAATTAATGTAAAATGAGCAGTTTGCTTAAATGAGACATAGCTCTAGCCTTTAATGCAGTTGGATATTTTTCTTAATAGCCAAGTTTAACTAGAAACAAATCTCTTTGAATAAATTCTTCTTTTACATTAGTTTCATTTTAATACTGGATAACTACTCCAGAAAATGATGTTGTCTTTCCATTATTCCCATATTTTCATTTCTGGTAGCCTTAACCCCAAATGTGATTATTATCAATATTATTTCTTTAACATTTGTTATGTTAATGATTAATAATGATAACCTTTTAAGTTTATAAGGATTTTCCTGTCAAATTGTTCCACTTAGTCCTCATCACAATTCTAAGAAATTACTGGAATCATTATTCTTCCAACTTTACTAGCAAAAAACTGATGGCTTAGAAAACTAACATTTATTCTGTGCTAGGCACTGTTCTGAACACCTTATTACCTCATTTAATCTTTGCAACATTTCTAGGACATATGTGCAGTTTTTATCTGATTTTTTTATAGATGGGAGCCCAGAGAATTTAAATAATCTGCCCTATCATCCAGAAATGGCAGACCCATGATTGCAACTCTGGCATTTTGTCTTCAGAGCCGTATCAGATATATAAGTATTAAGTGACAGAACCAGATTTGAACTTCGAGCTTCAGATCCTAGATCTTCTGCCTTTTTTTTTTTTTCTTTTTTAAACTGTGTTGCCTCTCAAGTGAAAGAACATTGAAGCCTAAAACATAGCTGCCCAGAAGTAGACTTGGGAATCATTAACACATTAGCTTGTCTTGAGAGTATAGGGAAATCCCAAAAGTTGAATATAAGTATTTTCTAAACTTGCTTTCCTTTCAGGAATGTGAGGTCTTAGAAGACCCCCAAATCTGACCAGGAGCACAGACTTGAGCCATACTGGGACTAGTCTAAATTATTTGAATATCTTGAAGAATGTAGGAAACACACAAACATACACACACCCACACATGCACACACAAATTTGATCTTATCCCTCAATTATAAAAATGTTAAGCATTTACTTCTGGTCTGTGTTAATTAGCTGCATTCATGGAGTTTATTATTACTCTAGGATTACAGTGCTTCCCACTGCTAAACCTGAAACTTGGTTGTTTAGATCTAGAATATTTATAGGTGGGCAACAGTAGGAAAGAAATAAAGCAGTAGACTTCACTTAGAAGACTTTATGGTAGTTTTTTTTTTAATGTTTATTTATTTTTTTGAGATAGTGTGCAGGTGGGGAAGAGGTAGAGAGAGACAGGATCTGAAGCAGACCCTGCGCTAAGAGCAGAGAGCCCAGTGTGAGACTCGAACCCACAAACCTGATCATGACCTGAACTGAGATCTGACACTCAACTGACTGAGCCATCCAGGCATCCTTTGGTACTTTTGATAGTAAATAATTTATTAGCATTAACACTGTGATAAACTGAAAGAAGACACTTAACTTCTGATCATCTGTGTTCAGGAAGAAAACAATTTCTGCATTGAATTGTTCTGAAATTTAGCATTCTACTGAAAAAATGTTAAGAGTATCATCATGGGGAGGGGGACACCTGGGTGGCTCACTCAGTTAAGCATCCGACTCTTGATGTCGGCTAAGGTCATGATCTCAGGGTTGTGAGATCGAGCCCTGTGTCAGGCTCCATGTTCTGCACAGATCTTGCTTGGGATTCTCTCTCTCCCTCTCTCTCTGCCCCTACCCCACTTGTGTGTGCGTGCTCTTGCTTGCTCTCTCAAAATAAATGAATAAACTTTAAAAAAAGAGAAAAGAATGTCCATATCAGGACATGCCAAGTATAGCAGAATACTAGAATGAGTTGACATTTTTAAGGAGTTGAGGGAACCAATATGTACTTCATCAGAAGCTTATACTTGAACACACTAATGGAATTTTTACTGATTCTTTTACTGATTCTGATCATCTAATAAGTCCCTTCAAGCTGAAACTCAGTTGAAGTAGGGAAATGAAGTTTCACAAGACATTAGGTGATAGAAAAAATTATGCAAATTCTGTTTCTTTTGGAATCTCTTTATAAAACATATGAATTTTATTTGTATTGCCAATTTGTTTTAAAGAATTTATAGCTGGCTATGTTAGATTTAAGGGTTATGAAAATAATCTTTGACCCAGCAGCTTCATGTTTTCGCTGAAGTTCATTTGGTGCTGTCAACAAAATCACACTTTCCTTTTTTGAAAGCAGGTTACATATTTGTTTGGGACGCTTTATGGCAATATCAATTTATTAACATAGGTTTGTTAGAAAGATCCTGTGTGTTATCCCCTCCTATGAGATTGTTAGCAAATTATATTTGAAAATTAGGCTTTTAGTTTGGAGCCCTGTGCTTTCCTCCTACTTTCTCTTGCTGAGAAGAGCTAATATACAGAGTAAAAATTGATTCATTTAAACAGTGCATGTTCTTTCTAGGATGGTTTGTTTTGGTATTTTGGTTGGGGTGGTGGTTTCATTTCATTTCAAGTCTCATGCACTTTTATTTATATCATTGTTGGGTGCCTTTTTTGCAGATGTGTAGCACTGTGCAGTTTAGGTATTTGGATTTGTGAAGAACTAGTCCATGAGTCTCATCATCCTCAAATTAAGGAAGCTCTGAATGTAATTTGTGTTTCCTTAAAGGTAAAAAAAAGAACCTATTTAGTGGAATATATTGATATAGAATGCATGACTTTTTCTCCAAGTGTTTATTATATCTTATGTCTTTATAGGATAAGACATTTATTAAATGTTACATTTTATTATTCATTTATTAACACATTATTTCCTTGATCTTGACTTTTTCCTTCCTACTCTTGAATGTAAGGGTATTGTGGTGATCACCAATTTTATCTCAGCTTTTTATGTCATTTAATTTGTAAGGTCATTTATATTTTCCTAATCATTATTTTTGTAAGTTACTCTTCAGTCCTTATTACTTCCTGAATTCTTGAGCTGTTGCATGATTTGGGTTTATTATTCAAGTTAAATGGTCTCTTTGTAACTAACAAGAGTAAGATTTGTTAAAAAATAATAGCCTAATTATTTGGAGAGTGTGAATGAGTAAATTTTTTGCTTGGGAAAGTATGCATGATATTATTTTTGTCTTAAAACTTCTAATGCACTTTCTATATAGAATGTAAACATAAAAAGTACAAATATTACTTATATGACAAATATTTGTGTCATAGTATGTGCTATGTTTGAGGTGCTTTGCTGGTCAGATTGAGGGATATCAGAAGGAAAAAAAATTATAAAAACTAGATTCAAAAGTTAATAATATGATGACTGGAGAGATTAAAATAAGAGTAATAAAACAAAAAGCCGAGAGAACCAAATGAATAGTGCATGTAAAATGCTGATTGAGGTCAGAGGAAACATCAACTTTGACTTGGGTGTTAGAGAAGACTTTGGAAATAGGAGACATTTGGTTAGGGCTTGAAGAGTGGGGGACATGTGGTCATAAAAAGCTGAGCTGAACAAGTTTGACTTTATGCCGTTCGGGAGTCATCTGAGAACTTTAAGCATAAAGAATGTGAGCATCAGAGCAGTTCTTTAGAAGATTAATTTGAAAATATTGTGTAGAGTTGATTGGAATGGGGAACAGATTGGAATGGAGAAAAGACTGAAAAGATTACAGGCTGTTGCAGAAATTTAGGTGAGGGACAATGGAATAAAACTTTAATGGAGACAAACATTCAAAATCAAAAATAAAAATTGTGTTTTTGGAATATATTGTGAATTCTTATTTTGCAACTATATATTTATCCTCTTAATAGTATTTTAATACACAAATTTAAAGTAAAAAAAGAAACAGGTATGAAATTTAAAGTTTTTCAGCAACTAATGCATTAATGAATAATTTGTTGTTGTTGTTATTACAGTTTACCAATAAAACAGTAGCCCATGTAGCTTGTAACATGCTTCACATGCTGGTTCATTATGTACCTAGACTTCAGATTTACCAACCTGATTCTCCCTTGAAAATTATTCAAGTAAGTATTTCTCATTTATTTATTATGACCCTGTTAAAAAACCTTTAGATTTGGATACCTTGAAATATAAAATTATTTAATAATTTCTTTAAATTTTGCATGGCTAAATAATGGCAACCCAGGCTGGTTTTTTTTGGTTTTTGGTTTTTGGTTTTGGTTTTGGTTTTGGTTTTGGTTTTGGTTTTGGTTTTGGTTTTAGATATCAAAGTTCATGACAGTCCTTTTGTATTTTATGTTAGGAGACTCTGTTCTTGGTTTTAAATGCTACATGGAAATTGATAATTGCCATCATCTTTATTAATGTATATTCTGCTTCATTCCCTCTCTTAGGTGAGAAAACATAGCATCCCTCCAGTTACCAGAATCAGGACATTATTTTGATTCATCCCTTTTCTTTCCTCTTCAGCTAATCATAGATGAAATTTGTTTTTGAAAAATTATTTTTTAATTTTAATTTTGTGTCTCCAACGCTTCCTGCAACACCTGACCTCCTATACTTTATACAATACCTGACCTGTTTCATTATTTCTTTCTTGAGATGCTGTTGTAGCCTTCTGACTAATCCCCTGGCTTCTGAGGTCTTCCCCGCCAAGTCGTCATTTCACATTCACATGACTCTGACACCTACCTGAAAAAAACAAAACTCAGCAGTATCTCTGAGTGGTTTTCCTTTGCCTATAAAATAAGACCCATGTTCTTTATCTGGGAATTTGAAGCCTTCAGATGAGGCCTCAACCCATCTTTTTAAAATTATGTAGAGATTCCTTTGAAGTATCCTGTTGCCCACATACCTGTGTCGACTTACTATCTCCTGAACATACCTTGACTCTTCCTACCTGAAATGTTCTACTTCTTTTATCCTCCCTTCATCTTTCAGTGATTGGTTTAATACCATCTCCTCAAAAAATAAGAATCTTTATCTCTTCTCTCCAACCAGAGTTTACCTATCTTATCTTCATATTCTAATAAAATTTTTAGGAAATATAACAATTAATATTTATTAAGCACCTATTATGTACCAGTCGCTATACCAGCCACTTTTTCATAAATTACCTCATTTAATTCTTAAGTCTTTTGAGGTAGACTGTTATTTGCCTCCCACCACCTTTATTTAACATTAGAGAACTGAGGATTTAGTAACTATATGAAGTCACAAGCTAGCAGGGTAGAAATAGTTCATACCCAAGTGTGTAAGATTTTAAGTCCAGGCTTTTCTGGCTCAACCATTTTGCCAACCTCTATTTCAGCACAAAATATATTTGTGTACAAATTCAAAAATGCCCTCTAAGACAGGGCATTTTTCTTCTTTATTATTTTTTATGCCTAGGGTGACTTTCATGTAGAATATGTTCAGTGGGTATCTGTTGAGTTGAAAATATGTAGTATTATGGTTAGGAAGTTAGGTTTGAGGATTAGACATTCCTGGTTTAACTAACCCCTGATGCAACCATTTACTAACTTTGTAACTACGAACAAGTTACTTGGCTCTCTGAACTCACGTTTTCTTTATCTTTACATTTTTCTTTATATTTTTACATTTTCTTTACATTTGTGATAAAAATATCTAGCTCACAGAGTTGCTCTGAAGACTAAATGAGAAAACTTATCAAACAGCTTAGAACTTTTTGCCTTAAAATTATGAAGCATTAATTTTAATCAATGTTGGCTGCAGCTATTATAATTATGCAGGACATGATTACTGGGTGTAAATGTGAATGCAATGTATGTTAGTATTAAAACGTTTGAAGATTTTAACCTTTAAGGTTGATTATTCTGTTTGAAAATTAAGGTCATTTAAAAAAATTTTTTTAAACTTTGATTTATTTTTGAGAGAAAGAGAGTGTGAGCAGAGGAGGGTCAGAGAGAAAGGGAGACACAATCAGAAGCAGGCTCCAGGCTCTGAGCTGTCAGCACAGAGTCCAGTACGGGGCTCGAATGAGCTGTGAGATCATGACCTGAGCCGAAGTCAGAGGCTTAACTGACTGAGCCACCCAGGCGCCCCTGAAAATTAAGATCATTCTTTAAGCAGATTTTTCTTTTTTTCATTTGAAAGTCTGCAAATCCTTTCCCTTATTTTCTTTATCAGTTTATATATTATTAATACTCACCTAAGTACTTCCTAAGTATGCAGAATTTTTTTCACATTGCTTCATTAAACATTATAGGGGTCAATGGCTACAGATAAACATGAAGAGTTATTATATTCCACTTCTAGTTGAATGGAGAAGTGAAATCCCAAAATAGTGGAGCATTTCACTAATGTTTACCTGTTTGCATAGTTATGAATAGAAGCCCAGCCAGTTCCAGTACCAATATTAAGCGGATGTATCTAATATTCTACATTCTATTAGCAAATAAAAGCCTTTTACTGTGTAAAGTACATTTACATTTCTACTTGATGCATTGAAGCAATAACTTACGAAAATATAATAGCATACAATAAACTTACCCCTATACATTTTTAACATGCACATAAAAAAGTTTAATGAGGGGCGCCTGGGTGGCGCAGTCGGTTAAGCGTCCGACTTCAGCCAGGTCACGATCTCGCGCTCCGTGAGTTCGAGCCCCGCGTCGGGCTCTGGGCTGATGGCTCGGAGCCTGGAGCCTGTTTCCGATTCTGTGTCTCCCTCTCTCTCTGCCCCTCCCCCGTTCATGCTCTGTCTCTCTCTGTCCCAAAAATAAATAAACGTTGAAAAAAAAATTAAAAAAAAAAAAAAGTTTAATGAGATCAAAAAATTTCCAGGGTAAATAACACTGTATGTGAATATTTTGCCTTCTTTTAATAATTTTTTATTATTTCATATTTTTTATCAAATTTATTCATTACACAGCTTAGTGTACATGTTAATTTAAAAAGCCAGATTATAAATTTTTTTAAAGCATATATTTACACACACACACTGTACACAGAAATGTCTGGAAAGACAAGAGAGTAGATTTCTTTTTCTTTAAGTAATGTCTACACCCAACATGGGGCGTGAACTCAACCTCAAGATCAAGAGTCACATGCTCTACTGACTGATCAGCCAGGCACCCTTAGAGTAGATTTCTTTATTTTTTTCCCTCCAACTTTATTGAGGAATAATCAACAAATATAATTGTATATATTTAAAGTATATAGTAAGGGGCGCCTGGGTGGCTCAGTTGGTTAAGTATCCAACTTCAGCCCAGGTCACGATCTCCCAGTTTGTGGGTTTGAACCCCGCAAGGGGCTCTGTGCTGACAGCTCAGAGCCTGGAGACTGCTTCAGATTCTGTTTCCCTCTCTGTCTGCCCCTCCCCTGCTCGTGGTCTGTCACTCTCTCTCTCAAAAATAAACATTAAAAAAAAAATAAAAAATAAAAGCATACAACGTGATGCTTTGATAATTATAGAATGATTACTAAGGTAAAGATAATTAACACATCTATTATCTCACATAGTTAACTGTTTTTTGTTTTGTTTTTTATGGTGAGAATGCTTAAAGTCTACTCTTAGCAACTCCTAGATATTCAGTGTATGATTAACTATAGTCACCATGCTGTACATTAATTAGATCCTCAGAACTTACCCTTTTTATAGTAAAACTGAAAATTTATGCCCTTTGACCTATATTTCCCCATTTCCCTCTTCTCTTCCCAGCCTCTGGCCACCACTATTCTATTCTCTATTTTTATGAAATCAGCTGTTTTTGTTTACTTGGTTGGTTGGTTAGTTGGTTGGGTTTTTTGTTTTTGTTTTTGTTTTTTTTAAAGATTCCACATATAAGTGATACCATACAGTATTTGTCTTTGGCTTATGTCACTTATGGTAGGTAATGCCTTCCAGTTTCATCTATGTTGTCACAAATGGCAAGATTTCCTTTTTTATGACTGAACATTAATATTCCATTGTGTGTATATATACATAGATTTTTTTGTATTCATTTATTCATTGTAGGACACTTATTTAGATTGTTTCTGTATCTTTGCTATTGTGAATAATACTGCAGTGAACATGAGTGTTGAGGGATCTCTTTGAGATACCCATTTCATTTCTTTAGATATACAGTCAGGAGAAGGATTACTGGATCATATGGTAGTTCTATTTTTAATATTCTGAGGAACTTCCATACTGTTTTCTATAAAGACTGTACCAGTTCAGATTCCTGCCAACAATGTATATCGGTTTTCTTATCTCCACATCCTTGCCAACATCTGTTATTTCCTCTTATTGAAAATAGCTATTACAACAGATGTAAGGTGATATCTCATTGTGGTTTTGATTTGCATTTTCCTTGTGATTAGTGATATTGAGCACCTTTTTATATACCTGTTAACCATTTGAATGTCTTCTTTGGAAAAAGTTTATTCAGGTCCTTTGCCCATTTTTAAATTGGATTATTTCCTTTTTTGTTATTGAGTTGTATGAGCTCTTCATATATTTTATATATTAGTCCCTTATCCAGAAACATGGTTTTCAAATATTTTCCCCCGTTTCATCAGTTGCCCTTTCAATTTATTGTTTACTTTGCTGTGCAGAAACTCTTTAGTTTGATGTGGTCCTACTTGCTTATTTCAGCTTTTGGTGTCTGTGCTTTTGTCTTATCCAAGAAATCACTGCCAAAACCAATGTCAAGAATATTTTCCCAATGTTTTCTTCTAGGAGCTTTATGGTTTCTTCTAGGAGTTTAAATTTAAGTCTTTGATCCATTTCAAGTTAATTTTTGTGAGTGGTGTAATATAGGGGTCCAGTTTCATCTTTTTGTATGTGGATATCCAGTTTTCTTAGCACCATTTATTGAAGATACTGTCCTTTCACCTTTGTATACTCTTGGGGCCCTTGTCAAAGATTAGTTGACTGTAAGTGTGTGGCTAGTGCCTATGTCCTAGGCTCTCTATTCTGATCCACTGATCGATGTGCCTGTTTTTATGTCAGTACCTTACTGTCAGTACTGTTCTGATTACTATAGCTTTATAATATAGCTCAAAATCAGGAAGTATGATGCCTCTAGTTTTGTTGTTCCTCAAGAACACTTAGGTTCTTTGGGGTTTTCTATGGTTCCATATAAAATTTAGAATAGTTTTTTCTTTTTCTTTTTTTTTAATTTTTTTTTAACGTTTATTTATTTTTGAGACAGAGAGAGAGCATGAACGGGGGAGGGTCAGAGAGAGAGAGGGAGACACAGAATCCGAAACAGGCTCCGGGCTCCGAGCTGTCAGCACAGAGCCCGACACAGGGCTCAAACTCACAGACTGCAAGATCATGACCTGAGCCGAAGTCAGACGCTCAACCGACTGAGCCACCCAGGCACTCCAGTTTTTTTCTTTTTCTAAGAAAAATGCCATTGGAATTTAATAGAGATTACATTGAATCTTAGATCACTTTGAATAGTATGAGCAGTTGATCCAGTTCTTCCAATCTATAACATGGGATATCTTTCCATTTATTTGTATCTTCTTCAGCTTTGTTGATCTGTGTTTTATAGTTTTCACTGTACAGATCTTTTACCTCCATGGTTATATTTAGTCCTACGTATTTTATTTTGATGCTACTGTAAATTGGATATCTTTCTTAATTTCTTTTTCTGATAATTCATTGTTAGTATATAGAAATGCAACTGATTTTTATATATTAATTTTGTATCCTGAAACTTTACTGAATTCATTTATTAGTTCTGACACTTTTTTGATGGAATGTGTAGGGTTTCCTGAATATAAGATGATGTCATTTGCAAACAAATAATTTTACTTCTTCTTTTGAGATTTGGGTACCTTTTAATTCTTTTTCTTCCCTAATTGCTATGGTAGGACTTCAGGTATTATGCCGAATAAAAAGCACAGTTGTGGGCATCCTTGTCTTATTCCTGACCTTAGAGGAAAACTTTTAACTTTTCACCATTGAGTATGACTTTAGCTATGAGCTTGTTGTATAAGGTCTTCATCATGTTGAAGTACGTTCCTTCTATAACTAATTTCGTAAGCAGAATAGATTTCTTGAGTGATATGATTGCAGATGTTTTTTATAAATATTTTTGCTTATCTATATCCTCTCATTTTCTGTTAACATATATGTGTGTTTATATTGATTCATGAATTGAATTTGTAAGAAATCCATTTATAGTTGACAGTTTATATAATTCTGGTTCTATATACATGGGGATTTTAAATGATTGATAGTTAAGTATACTTGAAAAGCTTACCTATTTAAAAATTACTTTGAAATAACATTGTTAATGTATTTAGGATTTAAAAATGTATTTAAGGTAAACTTTTATCAACAGATTTTATATCGCTTTGTTAGCATTAACACTTAAGTTTTAAGATGCATCATTTAACATATTTTTGAACTCTTTTTTTCTTTGCTGACAGATCCTAATAGCCACTATTACCCATCTTTTGCCAAGTACAGAAGCTTCATCTTATGAAATGGATAAGAGGGTAATTTAAGTTTTGTTTGATACTTAATATGTATTTATCTAGTAAAGTCTTTATATTTTAAAATTGCAAAGATACATATATTTACATGGTAAACATTAATTCATTTTGTGTTTAAAAATCACTATAATGTGAAATATATCTTTACATTATTTAAGTGTAAATTATATTTTAGTTCAGATTTCGAGTTAATCATGATTATTTGATAAAGTCTTCGAATATCAGGGTTTTGAGGAATGTTGAAGAAAATTCTGTTCATTTATAACTATTTCATTTTATCCTGCCAAGTTATGGCCTTTTTTATGCCTGAAAATTAGTAATTCCGAGGAATTCTTCAAATCTGAAGGCAGCCATATATCTTTATATAGCTGTTATTGGTAGAAAATAACAAAATTTCCATTAAGGAGAATACGTATAATAGAGATATGACACACAGAAAAAGGCATACCCTCTGGCCACAGAAAGTTCTACAAGATTGAATTTACTCAGTAAATTCATTGTGAGACTATTATAATTATTTCAGGTATTGTATTTATCAAGCTAAAGTTTTTGTTTGGTTTCTTTTCATAGTTTCTATATCTTTCCTGAAGTCTGCATTTCTTCATCAATTATATTTATCTTGTCTTCTAGATTTTTAACATTTTTTTTTACCATTTTATAATGTGAAGAGGGGAGAGGGAAGAGGGAGAAGGAGAGAGAATCTTAAGCAGGCTCCACAACTCACTGTGGAGCCTGGCCTGGGGCTCAATTCCATGACCCTGGGATCATGTTTATCATAATTATTTTAAAGTCCTTATCTGCTAAATTCATTATCTGGGTTATTGCTGAGTCTGTCTATTGAAATATTTTCCTCTTGACTATGGATTCCATTTTCCTGTTTGTTCATATGTCTGTTAGTTTTTTATTATATATTAGGCATAGTACATAATATATCAGAGAGACTTTAGATCTGTGCTGCCCAGTATAGTAGCTACTAACCACATGTGACTTTAAATTTAAATAAAATTAAGAGTTTATGTTAATGGGGTAGCTGGGTGGCTCAGTTGGTTAAGCATCTGACTCTTGATTTCAGCTCAGGTCATGATCTCACAGTTGTGACATTGAACCCCTCAGAGGGTTCTTTGCTGGGCATGGAGCCTGTTTGAGATTCTGTCCTTCTCCTTCTGACCCTTTCACACTTGCACGCATGCATGCGAACACCCTCTCTCAAAAAATAAAATTAAATAAATAATAAAATTTAAAACATTTATGTTAAAAATTTGTTCCTTATTTGTGCTAGCCACATTTCAGGTGCTCAATAGCCACGTAGCCAAATACACACCATTTCCATCATTGCACAAAGTTCTATTAATCAAGGCTACTCTAGATTCTACTTACTTCCTCTGAAAATTATTCTTTTCCTTTCCATTTTCACATCCCAGTCTTGCATTTCTATTCTCCAGATCTCAGTGTCATCATCCTTTAATCATATGGTGTTGAAATTTCAAGTATGTTTTATTTCTTAGGCTCTGCCCATTAATTTACGGAAATCTGAAGGTATAATTATGTTTCAGACCTATTCTCAGTTATTTTCTTGTGTGCCTTGCATAACTTTTTAACTTTTGGTTTCTTCATGTTATTCCTCTTGTCTTCTATATCTCTAATTGTATGAGTTTACCTCAGAAATTTTTATTCTTCCTCTTCATATTCAGTTTAAAATCCATTTGATCAGATTATCTAGACCTTGATAAATACATTTTTCCTCATCTTTAAAAGATACATATTCTCTATTTTAGCCAGGAGTTCTTCATTTTAGTATCTTGGACTGTGGTTTAGAATTTCAAATCTAATTTGTGAAAAGTATCTGGATAACTAATTAGCCATTTCCTTCTAGATCATCTTTGTCTTCCAAAGCCTAGCTATTAATATGAAAAATCTCCACTATTCAGTTTTTGTTTCTTGCTCACTTAATTCATTAAATATTTATTGATCACAAAGTATGTGTATGATATTCTGCTTGGAACTAATTAAGTAGATATAAATAAGGTAGCCTCTGCTCTCATGGATTTTAAAGATTAGAGCGGCAAGTGAGCGGCAATCCAATTAGAGCAGCAATCCAATATAAGAAATGCTTACTATAAAAAGCAGAAAAATGTGTATGACACAGGGTAGGATAGAGGAGGAAGTGATTAACTATCCAAGCAGAGGGCTTGTTAAGGGAGAACTTCTTTTTTTAATTTTTAAGAAAATTTTTCTAACATTTACTTAGTTTTGAGAGACTGAGAGAGACAGAGCATGAGCAGGGGAGGGGCAAAAAGAGAAGGAGACACTGAATCTGAAGCAGGCTCCAGGTTCTGAGCTGTCATCACAAAGCCCGATGCAGGGCTCAAACCATGAACCATGAGATCATGACCTGAGCCGAAGTCAATTGCTTAACTGACTGAGCCACCCAGGCACCCCAGGGGAATACTTCTAAAAGATGATAGGGTTTTCTACATAAATGGAGACAAGGATTGGAGTCAAAGTGTTATTCCAGTTGTAGGGAATAGCATGTATAAAATCATGTAGGTATAAAATGTATGGTATGTTATGGGAGAACAATAAGCAATTAGATATTATAGGATGTGAAGTGTATGCTTCAGAGAAGGGAAATTAGGCATCAGAGATAGAAAAGGGTCAGGATATGGAGAGCCTTGGATGCCACACTAAGAACTTTGGACCTTTGTGAAAGTCCTTTTTTTGAAAATGACCTTTTGGGGATGCCTGGGTGGCTTAGTCAGTTAAGCGTCCAACTCTTGATTTTGGCTCAGGTCATGATCTCACAGTTGTGATTGAGCCCTCACATCAGGCTCCATGAGGAGCATGGAGCCTGCTTGGGATTCTCTCTCTCCCTTCTCTCTGCCCCTCCCTCACTCACACTCCCCACCTCTCTCAAAATAAATAAATAAATTTTTTTAAGTGAGTTTTTTGGGGGCATCTGGGTAGCTCGGTCAGTTAAATGTCCGACTTCAACTCAGGTCATGATCTTGCAGTTCATGAATTCGAGCCCCATGTCAGACTCTGTGCTAACAGCTTGGAGCCTGGACCCTGCTTTGGATTCTGTGTCTCCCTCTCTGCCCTGCTCATGCTCTGCGCACACAAGTGCTTCTCTCTCTCTCTCTCAAAAATAAACATCAAAAACTTGTTTTATTTATTTTTTTAATTTTTTTTAATGTTTATTTCTGAGAGAGAGATGGACAGAGCCTGAGTATGGGAGGGGCAGAGAGAGAGGCACAGAATCCGAAACAGGTTCCAGGCTCTGAGTTATCAGCACAGAGCCCAACAGGGGGCTTGAATTCACAGACTACAAGATCATGACCTGAGCCGTAGTCAGACACCCAACTGACTGAGCCACCCAGGCACCCCCAGAAAAAAAAATTTTTTAAGTGACATTTTGGAAGGCTCTTTAATGTACTATGAAATACTAGATTTGTGAAAGATCACTTAAAAGTGTGAATGTTGACTTAAAAAAAATAATATGGTAATTATTATAATCATCAATGTAAGAATTGATGTCTTGATAAGGCTAAGAAAATAAAGTAAAAATTCTCAGAGTGGAATGTACAAAGTCCACAGTAATCAAGAAAAAAAGAGCAGATTTTTTGAAGATGAATTTCCGTTTTTATTGTATTGCGTGTAAGGAATAATGCCCAGTAAAATGCAGCAAAGCAACTGTTTGCCTAAAGTGGTAAATTTGAAGCTGAACACAAAATTATTGGCATCATCAACACATGAGTAGTATTAAACTATGGGAATGTATGAGATCCCTTAAAGAGAAGTTACAGAGTCAGAAAAGTTAGCAAAGTATAACACCTTGAAGAATAACAAAGAGCAAACAGAGAGGGGAGGGGGTCACCAAAATAGAGACACAGAAGGCTCCTGAATTTTCTTCCTCCTGTGGATGCACCAAAGATACTGCTACATATGGAGCATTTCTCTGGAGAAATCTAGAAACTAGTTGAATGATCCTGCACATCAGGCAACTGAAAAAATACCCACATCAAAATACATAACGGATGCTGAGAATGTACTCTTGTAATAAACTCCACCCTTGGCATAGTTCCATATAATCAGAAGAGAACCCCCCAACTCCCAGCTTCTCTCTGAGGAGAGAAGTGTTTAGACTACACGCATCTAGCCCGCCAGCTTTTAAGTCTGCCTCCCCATAGATGGGCTCCCAGGTCACCTGCCTCTGAAAATCAACAGGGCTTGTCACTGCCTGATGTGTAGGATCATTCAGCTAGTTTCTGTCTGGACCCTCAGGCAGCAGCTGGTAAAGAATGCAGTCAGATCTTTTCTAGGGATAGAATAGTGGAGGGTCCTTTTTGCCTGTTCCCTCTGTGCTGAACCCTAGGGGAATAGCCATAGCAGGTGCTCATGCTCCTGTTAACAAGTGCTCCTTTGTTTCCCTAGAAAAGATTTAACTACATACTTTCCCAGCTGCTGCCTGAGAGTCTAGCTTCTAACCAGTCTTCATCTAGGTGCTGACTGCAGTCCTCCCGGAAGCCCCTAAGAACCAGTGAGCACTCCCCCTGTATTCTCTCCCTCTGGCTGACTTCAACAAGAAAACCAGGTCTCCAGCTTCTCCCTGAAAGGAGCTTGTCAACACTAAGTGAGAAGCTCCCGAATCACCTATTTCTGGGAGCTGACAGAACTTGGCACTCATGAATTCTCTAGAAACATACAAAACAGAGGTGGTTCTCTTTGCACCAGCATTCCCAACAATTCTTTCCTCTGGCTCAGCATAGAATGAGTAAGCAAAACTACCCAGCTCTCAACTTCTCTCATAGAGGCTAGACTGTATAACTAATGTCCCAACTTGCCCAGCTGCTTCTTGAAAGTCAGGCTTCCAATTAGCCTGCATCAGGGAGCTGAAGGGATAGGCAATTAGCAGTCCTTCAGCATCCTGAATAGGTATATTGGCATTTCCTACCCTTTTGGGACACAGCTTGGACAGTCACAAAGGTTTGAGGGGCAGCTAAGAGCTTGAGCCAGTTTACTATTTACCTTTCCCAATTAAAAAGTATCTTGTGGGAAGACACTTGGAGACTGTATAAATATCCTATCACTCATTAAAACATTACTAAGTAGTTTTGCCAGCAATTGAAACGCTTATCAGAATTAAATGTTATGATAGCTCCAAATGGTGATTTCCTAATTCTGTCATTACTTTTATCTTCATTAGTTTTCTGTGATAAGGAAGATATTTCTCTTATTCCCTATCCATCTTGCTAGTGTGAGATCATGATTCTTATTTTATGCAATGGACTGTAATCCTTAGTTTTTTTACTATCATTTTTTATTTTGAAGCTCAAAAGGTCCCCGACTTAACCAGTGGGAGTGGCCTTCAAAGTGGCTTCTTTGTCCTTTTGACATATCCTCCTCATTATCCTTTCAGTATATCCTTAATTTCTGTCACCACAGAATTTTTTAGACCCGCCTATATTTCCCCTCCCTGGTACTGGAATTAGCCATTTCTCCAAGGAACTCTGGTTCCATTGAATAGAAATAGTATTTTGAAATAGATTTAGGAGCTAGGTGTCTACATTGTCATTGGGTTGTCTTTTTTTCCCTAGGCCCACTGACCAGATAGAGCTAAAAAATAGATGATATGTACACACACACACACAAATATATAATATGTATTTTATGTAAAAATGTAATATATGCATATATATGTTTCTTTGTGTGTATTAAAACACCATGAGTTTACCTTGACACCTCTGATTCTAACCCAACACCACAAGGTTCAATCTGTCCTCCCCCTTTACATGTTTGTAACTACCAGCCCCAACAGTGAGAACCTAGTTCCCATTGTCCACATTTATCCACAGCAAAGTACTTCTTGTGCAGTTATAGAAAAATAAAAACAGTTTCAGAATGTATTTATGCCTGTATGTAGTTACCAAGAGAGTATATAGTTCAAAAGCTGTGTTTAAAAGTTATTTGGATTCCTTCTTCTCTTCTTAGCCTCACCTCCGTATGGTTATATAATTCATTTGAAATACAATTTGGGTCATTTTTTCAGTTTCTATTCCATTTTAGTGTTTTTTTCCCCATCCCTGTTGTTTTTATTTATTTATTTTTTATTTATGGTGTGCCTATTCTTTATTTTTACACAAATGAGCAGATACATTTATGTTTTCTCCTTGTTTGTTAAAAGATATCATATTCTAGGTATTCCTTGGTACTTTAGATTTTTTACTTGCAGGATATCCTGGAAATTCACAATACATCAATTCATGAATATCTTCCATGGTCTTTTCTGTGGCTATGTAGTGTTTGTGCTCCATTATGTGAGTGTACCATAGTTTATTCAACTCACTCTCCTATACATGGATGTATAGGTTATTTTCAGAATTTTGCAATTGCAAACAGTGCTGCAGTGACTCACTCTGTGCCTGTATATTTTTACATTATTGGAATGTGTCTTCAGGGTATATTCCTAGAAGTGGAATTGCTGGGTCAGAAGGTAAACAGATTGGTAACTATGTTAAATATTCGCATTCCCACAAGCCAACTGTTAGTGTCTGTTTGCCTAGAGTCTCATCCACACATTGTGTCTTATTTTGAACATTTTGCCAGTTCGATGGGGGAGCAATGGCATCTCAGTGTAGTTTCCACTTAAATGAAGTTGAATATCCTCTCATATTTACTAATGGCCTTATTTTTTATTTTTGTGACTTGTTTATTCATATTTTCATACATTTTCTGTCAGGTTTTGGTGTTTTCCACTCAAATTTTTATGTACTAGGGATATTAGCTCTTAACTGGTATCTGTCACAAATATTTTCTCTTTTTTACGGTGGGTTTTTGTTATTGTTTCTTGTGTGGGGGGGATCACGGAAAAAATTGGTTTTTATGTGGTCGATTTATCTTTTATTGTGTCTGAATTTTCACTGTACCCTGGATAAAGAGGAATTCACCCATGTTTTCTTCTAGCACTTGTATGGTTTCATTCCTTACAATGTTTATCCCTCATCCATTTGAAGTTTATTCTGTATGTTTTGAGATAGGGAGTTAATTTTTGTTGTTTTTCCAAATGGATAATCAGATTTAAAAGTTCAGTTTTGCCTTTTAAAGTGAATAATCAGTGTCTAAAATTACTGGGATCTATTTCTTCAAATTCCGTACTAGCCGTTTTTAGACTCTTGGTGACAAGCTCTCTTTGATACTATTAAGTAGTATTGAGGATCTCAAGTAACTTTTTTTTTTTAAAGTCAGCTTGCTTTTTATTTGTCAGCATCAAGATAAACAATGACAGTGATAAAATATTCCTCCCCATTGGGCAGATGCTCTTACTGCCCTTTGAAAACACTGCTGCCCATACGAGCTTAAAAATATGACATATCCAGTGCGCTTGAGATGTTTATTGTGGAAGGATCCATTCCCACATTTTTAAAAATTTTTTTTTAAAATTTACACCCAAATTAGTTAGCATATAGTGCAACAATGATTTCAGGAGTAGATTCCTTAATGCCCCTTACCCATTTAGCCTACCCCCCTCCCACAACCCCTCCACTAACCCTCTGTTTGTTCTCTAAGAGTCTCTTATGTTTTGTCCCCTCCCTGTTTTTATGTTATTTTTGTTTCCCTTCCCTTATGTTCATCTGTTTTATGTCTTAAAGTCCTCATATGAGTGCAGTCATATATTTGTCTTTCTCTAATTTCGCTTAGCATAATACCCTCCAGTTCCATCCACGTAGTTGCAAATGGCAAGATTTCATTCTTCTTGATTGCCAAGTAATACTCCATTGTATATATATACACCACATCTTCTTCATTCATCCATCTTTGGACATTTGGGCTCTTTCCATACTTTGGCTATTGTTGATAGTGCTGCTATAAACATGGGGGTGCATGTGTCCCTTCGAAATAGCATACCTGTATCCCTTGGATAAATACCTAGTAGTGCAATTGCTGGTTCATAGGGTAGTTCTATTTTTAATTTTTTGAGGAACCTCCATACTGTTTTCCAGAGTGGCTGCACCAGCTTGTTTTCCCACAAACAATGCAAAAGAGAAGAGGATCGCAAATAACTTTTATTCAAATGGATTATACAGGCATACCTTAGAAACATTTGGGTTTGGTTTCAAACTACCACAATAAAGTGAATATCTCAGTAAAGCAAGTAAAATGAATTTTTTGGTTTCTCCATGCATATAAAAGTTATGCTTAAACTACACCATAGTCTGGGGTTCCTGGGTGGCTCAGCTGACTGAGCATCTGACTCTGAATTTTGGCTCAGGTCATGATCCCAGCCAGGGTCATGGGATCGAGCCCTGTGTTGGGCTCCACACTGAGCATGGAGCCTGCTTAAGATTCTTTCTCCCCCCTCTGCCGCTCTCCCTGACTTGTGTGCTTTCTCTCTCTCAAATTATTTAAAAACAAAAAACAAAAAAGCCCTACCTTAAAAAAAAAAAAACCTGCATTATAGTCTATTAAGTGTGCAATAGCAATATGTTCAAAAAAACCATGTATATACCTTAATTTAAAAATACTTTATTGCTGGGGCGCCTGAGTGCCTCAGTCGGTTAAGCGTCCGACTTTGGCTCAGGTCATGATCTTACAATTCATGAGTTGGAGCTCTGCGTCTGACTCTGGGCTGACAGCTCAGAGCCTGGAGCCCGCTTCAGATTCTGTGTGTCCTTCTGCCCCTCTGCTGCTTGCGCTCTGTCTCTCACATTGTCTCAAAAATAAATAAACATTAAAAAAAATTTTTTTTAACATTTTTAAAAATACTTTATTGCTAAAAAATGCTAACCATCATCTGAGCTTTCAATAAATTGTAATCTTTTTTACTGGTGGAGGGTCTTGCCTTAGCACTGGTGGCTGATCACGGTGATTGCTCCAGGTTGGGGCAGCTGTGGCAATTTCTTAACATAAAACAGTAAGGAAGTTTGCCACATTGATTGACTTTTTTCCCCCCACAATTTCTCTAGCATACGATCCTGTTTGATAGCACTTTACCCACAGTAGAATTTCTTTGAAAATTGGAATCAGTCCTTTGAAACGATGTTGCCATTTTATCAACTATGTATGTTTATGTAATATTCTAAATCTTTTGTTGTAATTTCACATCTTCACAACATCTTCACCAGGAAGAGATTTCATCTCAAGAAACCACTTTCTTTCCTTATTCATGAGAAGCAACTCCTTATTCATTAAATATTGATCATGACATTGTAGTAGTCCAGTCAACATCTACAGACCTCACTTCTAATTCTAGTTCTCTTGCTATTTCTACCAATACTGCAGTTATCTCCTCCACAGAAATCTTCAACCTCTTAAAGTCATCCATGAAATTTGAAGTCACTTCTTCCATACTCCTGTTAATGTTGATATTTTGACCACTTCCCATGAATCATGAATGTTCTTTTTTTTTTTTTAATTTTTTTTAATGTTCATTTATTTTTGAGAGAGAAGAAAGAGACAGAGGGCAAGTGGGGCAGGGGCAGAGAGAGAGGGAGACACAGAATCTGAAGCAGGCTCCAGGCTCTGTGCTGTCATCACAGAGCCCGACACAGGACCTGAACTCACAAACTGTGAGATCATGACCTGAGCCAAAGTCAGATGCTTAATGGACTGAGCCACCAGGCACCCCTAATCATGAATGTTCTTAATGGCATCCAGAATGGCGAATCCTTTCCAGAAGGTTTTCAATTTGGTTTACCCAGATCCTTCAGATGAATCACTATCCATGGCAGCTATAACCTTATGAAATGTCTTTCTTATGTAATAAGGCCTGAAAGTCAAAATTTCTCCTTGATCCAGGGGCTGCAGAATGGATGTTGTGTTAGTAGGCATGAAAACAACATTAACCTCATTGTGCATCTCCATCAGAGCTCTTGGACTTAAAATATTCAGTAAACCATGTTGTAAACAGATGTGATGTTATCCGGGCTTTGCTGTTCCATGTATAGAATACAGGCAGAATAGAGTTAGCATAATTCTTAAGGGCCCGAGGATTTTTGGAATGGTAAATGAACACTGGCTTCAACTTAAAGACACTAGCTGCATTAGCCCCCACCAAAAGAGGCAGCCTGTCCTTTGAAGCTTTGAAGCCAGACATTGACTTCCCTCTAGCCATGAAAGTCCTAGGTACATCTTCTTCAAATAGAAGGCTGTTTTGTCTACATTGAAAATCTGTTGTTTAGTGTAGCTACTTTCATTAGTTTTCTTGGCTGCATCTTCTGGATAACTTGCTGCAGCCTCTGTATCACCATTTCCTGCCTCATCTTGCACTGTTATGTTATGTAGATGATTTCTTTCCTTAAACTTCATGAACCAATGTCTGCTAGCTTTAGACTTCTTTTCTGTAGCTTCCTTACCTCCTTCAGCTTTCATAGAATTTAAGAGAGTTAGAGCCTTGCTCTGGGTTAGGCTTTGACGTAAGGAATTTTGCAGCTGGTTTGATCCTCCATCCAAACCATAAAACTTTCTCTGTATTGGCAAACACAGCTGTTTTGCTTTCTTATCATTTATGTGTTCACTAGAGTAGCACTTTTAATTTCCTTCAAAAACTTTTCCTTTGTATTCATATCTAGGCTGTTTGGCACAAGAAGCCTAGCTTTCAGCTTGTCTTGACTTTAGACATGGCTTCCTCGCTAAATTTAATTTCTAGCTTTTGATTAAAGTGAGAGTCACGTGACTCTTTCACTTGAACACTAGAGACCATTGTAGATTATTAATTGGCCTAATTTGAGTATTGTTGTGTTTCAGGGAATAGGGCGGCCTGAGGAGAAAGGATGGGGAATAGCTGATTAATGGAGCAGTCAGAACACACACAATGTTTACTGATTAAGTTTGCTAACTTACATGGACACAGTTTGTAGCACCCCAAAACAATTACAGTAATAACATCAGAGGTCACAGATCACCATAATAAATATAATAACAATAAAAATGGAAAAGTTAGAAATATTGCGAGAATTACCAGTATGTGACACAGAGACACAAAGTGAACAAATGCTGTCAGAAAATGGTGCTTAAACACTTGCTTAAGACAGGGTTGCCACAAACCTTCAATTTGTAAAGTACACAGTACCTGTGAAGTACAGTAAAGTGAGGCACAATAAAATAAGTATGCCTGTATTTTGTCCACTTGATCTGTCTTATACTGAGTGGTGTGTTAAAGTTTGCTAAATGTTTTTATATTTCTTTGCATCTATTGTAGTTTTTGCTTTATAAAGATAGTCACTGTGTTATTTGATACAGAGATACCCCTAAGTCTTCATTTCGTTTGAATTGTAGCTTTTAACATGAGTGCTTTTTGGTTTGAATTCTAATTTGCGTCTGTGTTTCTTTGTCTACAAGATATATTTCCTTTGTTCTATTTTTTAAGTTCCTTTTGGTATTCAGGGAATTTTGTACTTTGTTCTTGTGGTTACATTTCTATGTATGCCTTTTAAAAATACTTTTATTTCCTTGCTTCCTTAACCTCTTATTTTTTAAAACACTTTTTTTGTGTGGTTTGTGATTATTTAATGGTATCCTTTATCTCATCGCATTTACGTTAATAAATGAGCTTATTTTACTTTTCTTCTCTCTTTGCCTCCATTTTTAGTTACTTTATTTCTACATATAACACATAGGATAGGTCATATAATAAATGATTCTTCCACGCTCATCTCTACCTTTATTTTTTTAGTCTTAGCTTTTGTAACTACGTGTATCAAATACCATTCTTTTTGCTGAAGTTCCTCAGTCAACTATTTGGTTAGATGAAGTTCATCTTTATTCTTCAGGACAGGCCCATAAATACAGAATTCCCTGAGGGCTGGTATATTTAAAACTTTTTTTGTAACCCTGATACTTGAGAAACATCTTTGCTAGATATAGAATCCTTAGGTTCACATTTACTTTCCTTGAAGTTTTTTGTTTTTTTTAAGTATTGCCTTGCTTTGTGTATTGTTTTTGAGAAGTCTGAAGCCTGTTTTATTCTCTTGCCCTTCTAAATTATTGCATCTTTTTTTCCAGGAGGCCCTAAGGATATCTTTTTTCTTTATGTTTGAAGTCTTACTTTTAAAGTTTTACCAGGATATGTGTTAGAGTTGATTATTGCAGGTCAGTTTGTCCTGGCTTCTGGTGAACCTTTTTAACATGTATATATACAGAGACTCCAAATATGTAAATTGGATATTCTTTTTCTCTCTTTATCTCAAACATTTTTTCTCTGACACTTTTTATCTTATTTTAAATCTCATTTTTATTCTTTTAATTGTTTTCCCACTATTCTTCAAAGCCCCATATTAAATTTTGTTTTTGTTTTTTTCAAATTTATTCTTCTTTAGGCATCCTGTAATCTAGGCTTCATTTCTAATATGATTTTGTCATTTTACTTCTTTTCTTGACATGAAACAATTCTTCCTTTCTTAGTTCTTAGTTTTTAATTTCTAAATTCTAAGAATTCTATTCTTAGTTTTTAATTTCTGATTTAAGATGAGGTTTTCTTTGTCCTCCATATCTAAATGCTTTTACTTGTTGGAATGAACATGGGTGTTGTATGTAAATAATGAATCATGGGAATCTATTCCCGAAGCCAAGAGCATACTGTATATACTGTATGTTAGCTAACTTGATAATAAATATATATTTTTTTAAAATGCTGTTTGATAATATGTAATTTAGATTAGAATGTTGTGTTATAGTTTTCTTCTCCTTCATAATTGGGTTTTTTGAGCAGGAGTTTCATCAGTTGAACTGTTTAGATTCTCATTTTTTGTTTTCTTTTTATAATAGTTTTATATAGATGAAGGCTGCTTCTGCATTTCTGTGAACAGGACTGGTGGCTTGGGGTGGTTTATAAGATTCCTACTTCAAGAGCTCCCTCATCTGGTGATTCAACAAAGTTTAGTGTCTTTATTGTCTTTTTAAGGGGAGGAATTGTAGATCCATCAGTTTATTGGATGATGCTTTTTAAGGAGGAGAGAAATTATAAGCCCATCAATTTTTAAAATTTGTTTGTCTTGCAGGATCCTAAATTCTGCTTTTTCTTTTTACTACATGTTTGCCACAGGATGTCTCCCTATTCCTTCTTAACATTCGTCTTCTCCAAAGCATTACCTTTCCTGTGTGTACTTTTAAGTCCTTTTTTCTACTCCGTATCTACCAGTACACTTTTTCAATATTCTCATACTTAGGGTAACTTTTTCTTTCTGGCTTGGTTTTTAGCTTTATACCTAGTTCTTGCTTCTCTTTTACAATTTTTCCTAAACTGCCCTTGCTCTTCATGAAAGTTTGTAATGGGATAATGAGGAAAAGCTTGCTGGGATTTGCTGATAGTTTCTACTCACAGATAATTTGAAGTCTGGATGTTCTGTTTTTTGGTTATATTGAGGATGTCAGTTTTTTGATGTTTTATTGGTTCTTTTTGTTCTTTAAAAGGAATGTAGAAATATTTTTGATATATGTGAACTCAACCTTTCATTTGTGATCTATTCCTTGAACAGTTTTAAATAAGTCAAGCTACTTGATGTCTGTTCTGTTTTAGGCTCAGCGTTTTATAAGAATTTTAAATAATTTTTGCCGTCCTGTTTATTACACTTAAAGTTCCATTGTGCTGGCTTTAAAATATGAGGAAGAAACGCACCATAATGTTCATATGCAATATCTTAAAATCAGATCTAAGTAAATATTCATAGTAGAATTAGGGTTGATTTTATTCCTGAAATACATTTTGGAAGACAAAAAATAAGTTGGTGAATTTCTGTTAAATGTATTAAAGCTCTTATTTTGTGAGTTTACAGTCATAATCATCTCTTTTGTTGTTGTTACAGTTGGTTGTATCCTTACTTCTGTGCCTCCTGGACTGGATCATGGCCTTACCTCTAAAGACACTGCTCCAACCAGTCCATGCTACAGGAGCAGAAAATGATAAAATAGAAAAATCTGTCCTCAATTGCATTTATAAGGTAACCTTATTTGCTTTATTGTTTATTTGGTAACCACAGTTTTTAAAACCTAAAGAAATTTCTTGGTATTACATTTTTGTTTTTAGAGCTATATATTTTCTAAGAACATAGATTTATCTTATAGTACCTAAGAGTAATTAAAACTTCTTCCTACAAGATGCTTCTGCTTTACTGCAGATTTTTGAAAGGAGTCAAATCCTTATGGAATGTGAGAATCATTAGTTAAATTTACTCATTCTTGTTTTTAAAAGGCATTAAATTTTACCTTGATTGAAGAACTGAGTTTTAAAATATTTAAAAAATTTTTTCAAGCTCTTGTATTACCAGTTGTCATTTTTCTCCATTTATCTTTATTTATTTATCTTCACTGAAAAGGAAAACTGTTTTCCCTCGTACTTCCAGGTATTACATGGGTGTGTTTATGGAGCTCAGTGTTTTAGCAATCCAAGGTATTTTCCAATGAGCCTCTCTGACTTGGCATCTGTAGATTATGACCCTTTTATGCATTTGGAAAGTCTGAAAGAGCCTGAACCTCTTCACTCTCCAGATTCGGAACGATCTTCTAAACTTCAGCCAGTGACAGAAGGTAAAAGGAATTCACTTTAGGACAGTATTATTTCTTGGATTCTCTCAAAGTATGATTTGAGGCCATAAGTAAAAATAATGGAGATGAGTATATCTTACTTTGTAGTTCTGTATCTCACCATGTATATTCTAGCAAAGTTCATTTTTAGTTTAAAAAATAACTTCAGAAACACAGTTACTAAGATTATATGTGATGACACTCCCTTTATACTTCTAGTGAAGTTATTCTGGTAAGGTTTTTTTGATACTTTACTTTATACATCATAGGATTTCTATAATGGAATAAGAGATTTAGCTTTGGAGTCTAAAAGATATGGTATTGAATTTTGACTTTCATTTACTAGCTGAGTGGCTATGTCTGTTTCCTTATCTATAAAATAGGGCTGATAATATTTATTCCCTCGTGGTGGTTTTGAGTCCTGAATAAGATAATATGTGTAAAACCCTTTGTACAGTTCTTGGTAGGTAGTGAACTCAGTAACGTTTTTTTTTTTAAGCCACATTGTTTCTACATTCAGAGAGTTTACTTTCAGATATAAGAGAAAGATGTAAATAAATAACCTTTAAATACGAGTATAAAAATAAAAGTACATTTAAGACACAGAGGTAGTTTAGAGGAACCCAGCAAATTATTGAAGGGTTTTAAGAAGGTTATATACATGAGAAAATTAGTACTGAGAGCAGTTTGAAAGCAGTGTTTTATGGAGTTGGCAGATTATGGCCCATGCCTGCCACCTGTTTCTGTAAATAAAGTTTTATTGGGACACATCCGTGCTTTCATTTATGTATCATTGTGTCGGCTTTTGTGCAACAACAGTAGTGTTGAATAGTTGCAACCGAGATCATGTGGTCCAGAAAGCTGAAAATATTTACTATCTGCCCCTTACAGAAAAAGTTTGCTGATCTCTGGTAAAGATTGATTTTAGCAAAGTTAAACCAGGATCAGAGAAACCAATCATGAAGCTGTTGCAATAGGCCTACCAAGAATTGCTAAAGGCCTAAATTGGTTAGATCTCTCCCAAAGTAGACCAAGAATATGAGAAAGGCTAGAGGTTTGGGAAGGAGAATGAGGAGGTGCAATATTGCAAATGGTGTAGTTTGGGATGAATGTCAGATAGTCATATGAAGACCGCTAGTGGGCAGTTTGTTGTATATGCAGATCTCAATCGTAGCAGAAAGGTCTTTGTTAGGAATCTATATTTGTCTGCACGCACACACGCGCACGTATGTGTGTATTCTGAGAAGAAAAAAAGTTGGAAAGGAAGGAAAACTGGGAGAGAATAATTTCTCAGAAACAAAAACAGGAGAAAGATATTTAAAAGATTGGGTAATGGTATTAAATGATAGGCCAGATGCAGAAAGACTGAAAAATATGTCTGCTTTAGTTTCAGCAGAGAAGTAGGAGGGAGAAGTGGATGGCTGTGGGTTGAAGAGCAAAGAGGAGTTAAAGAAATAGAGCCATTTGTCAAAAGTACTCTTTAAAGAAGCTGGACTGTATAAAAAAGAAAGATAAATGATAAGACAGTAAGTAAGCTAAAAAATAATTCTCAGCAGAGGTAAAGGATTTCTAAGGATGAAGAGACTTGAACTTCTAAAAACTGAGAAGGAAGATGGGAAGGGGATCATTAGTAGGGTGAAACTCCTGAAGAGTGAGCTAGAAAGTATAGATGCTAATATTAGTCCTTATTCTGACCCAGAAAGAAAAAGAAGATGGAAGTAGATTAAGGGGATTAGCAGATGTTATTGAGAGTCCAACAGAAGATGGAAACTACAAAGTTTTAGTTGCACCAGTCAGCATTCAGTAAGGTGGATGTGGCAGAATACCTGGGAACTGTGGTTTTCAGAATGTTGGTATATGGTTTAGCCATGGAATCAAGGCTTGGTGAGGGTTGAACTGATGCTAGGAAATGGCTAATAAGTTGGAAGAAAATGGAGTGATTCATTGAATCAGAAAGTAAATGTTGCTAGTAAGTTAGAATAGTGATTCTCAGCCTTGGTTGCACATTGAAATACTGCTGCTCTGTTCCCATCCATAGAGATTTTGATATATTGATTTGGGATTGCGAGGATTTTTTAAGGCTTTGCGGGTGGTTAATATGCAGCCGAGGTTGAGAATCACTGAGAGCATCAGTATGTTAGGACAGTAGTTTTTAAAATGAGTTTTTAGGCAGTGGAACCCCTGCAAATAAATTTCACAAGGAAGCCCACTTTGTAAAACTGATAAAAGCAGAGCTGCAGCAGGGTGGAGGCCTTGTATCCTACTGAACTCTATTCTGTCCATCTCCTAACAGCCCTCTCCAAGGGCTCTACAAAACAGAATGGGAAAATTACTAGATGAGAGATTGTGGTCAAAGAGTAATCTATTAAGTGAGAGTTTGATTTTTATTTAATTAAAAAAAATTTTTTTAAGTGTATTTATTTTGAGAGAGGAAAAGTATGCAAATTGTGTAGGGACAAAGAGGGAAGAGAGAGAATCCCAAGCAGGCTCCACACTGTCAGCACAGAGCCCAACGTGGGGCTCAGTGTCCCAAACTGTGAAATCATGACCTGAGCCGAAACCAAGAGTTGGACACTGAACCGACTGGGCTACTCAGGTGCCCTGGACGAGTTTGATTTCTAAAGGTGTAATAGTTATAAATGTTCAAGACATCTAAGATGTGGCCATGATGATGGATTGGTGACATAGAATGCAAATAAAGATATGAAGTTACACATCAAAGAAATAGGGCTAGGGTTTGGGATTGGTCACAAATTACTAATAGTTTCTCTAAAACACAAATACAGTTGACCCTTGACCAGTATGGGTTTGAACTGTGCAGGTCCACTGACACATGGAGTTTTTTTTTTTTTTTTACTATAAATATATTTTTTCTCCTTTATGATTTTCTTTTCTTTAGCTTTATTATAAGAATACAGTATACAATACAAAAAAAACATTCAAAATGTGTGTTAATCAACTGCTTATGTTGTTGGTAAGGCTTTTTATGAACAATAGGCTATTCGCAGTTAAGTTTGGGAGAAGTAAAAAGTTAAAACGTGGATTTTTTCACTGCATGGAGGGATCAGTGCCCTAACCCCCATATTTTTCAAGGGTCAGCTGTATACAGAACTGAAATAAGAATATAAGATTTAAATTGAAGCTCAGATATAGTAGAGATATACTGGGAAGCATAGTATAGCAAAATAATTTAGACCGTAATTGATATATAGACAACTTTATATATTTAATTCTTTAGATTTGGTATAGTAAAACTGTTTATTTTACTTAAAAGCAAAATTATCTGAAAAGATTAGTTACTTTTTGCATTATTCTCAAAAGGGTAAAATGATGAAGCCTGAGGGCAGTATAGCACACTTGCTAAACAGTGAAATAAGTAGTTTACTTATGTAAAGGGAGTTTTTAATGTATTTCAGACAAAATTTACTGTACCATTAACAGTTACAGTAAAAGACACAAAGGTAAAGATTTAAATAGATGAGTTTTATATTGATACCAAATACTCTGTGGAGTATTGTTCTCTAAATGTGCTAAGTTGTTCCCTTTGGACTTTCTTAAAGGTATAAAGGACCAGATTAATGCAGAACCTTTTAGGAACAGCTGTAAGCCAACAGCAGGTGATCCTGTGGTCTATAGTGACAACATGCTGTGTTCGTTTTTTTTTTTTTAATATGGCAAAGTGACTAATCATTGTGCCCTTGTCTAAGGCATGTTTCATCATCTTCAAGCACTTTTTTGGCCAAAGACTTCTAAACATAGAGTGTCCCTAATAAGCTCAGTATTAGATTGAACGAGTCTGATTTGAGGACTATTGGCAGGAGTAGGTATAATTATTAAATTTACTAAATAATAAAGCAAGGTAGTAAAGTTGGCTTTTTGTCAAATAGCAGTAGTCTTATTAGCAAAAAGTCATCATTTGCAGGGTCAGAGTGAAAGGAGGCTCCAAAGGATTCATTTTGTCCTAATTACAGTTTCACCTATACATATTATGCAAAGCTAATATTTAAAGCATTTGCCAAAATTAACTTCCTCTGCATGTTCTATTAGAGTGCAATGAATTGCAGCAGCTTTTTATGTCTTGCTGCTTTTGTATGCTGTAATAATCTGTAATTATGGGTTTGCTGCAAATGCTGGAGGGTTTGTTTAATCTGACAATCTGAAAAGACAACCCTGAATAGACTTATTTAAATGAATGTTAGTTACACAAAGCCTTAGAAGCATCGATATCTTCATGTTACATTTTCTCACAAGGCTAGTTATTTAGAATTTCATTTTGAATATCTAATTTAGAGAATTTCATATGTTTTCTTTATATCTAAATTGATTTTGAGGAGAGATACATGTGTTCCATAGTTCATAACTCAAAATTTTAAATAAAATTGTCCAATTAACAAATTGAGAGATTTTTATCCTTCCATATTTATATATATCCTGAATTTAGAGAAGCAGCTTAGGAAAGAAAATGCTGTTACCTACATCTAAAATCTAAATATAGTTTGTAAGTATTCTCAGTGTTAGTAATTATGACAGATTCGTAAATGAGTTCATTTGAACTGCATTCCCACTGTCTTTTCCTTTGAGAAGAGGATGTATAGGATGGACAGGAACCTAGGACTAGGGTTTTGTTTTGGGGAGAGCTGGCTCATTCTTGCAGTTTATTTGTAAGTAAGTTTGAAAAAGGAACTCATAAAACCTGTGATACTTATAATGCTCTCAAAATTGAATGATTTATATTGCTTCTGTTATATTCAACTTTGTATATAAGTTTTCAATTCATCTTTATAAAAAAAAATCTGTATTATTCTTAAAGAAAAATGGTGTTTGAGGTGTTTCATGTGATTTCTCTAAGATCACAGATCAAGCCAGAGGCGAAGTCAGGAATTTTTCTCTGTTTTGTGATGTTTATATTAAATTATATTCTTTCGCTTCTCAAAAATGTTCTACAAAAAAGATTCATTGCTTAGAACAAGTCATATATTTAAGTTTATCACTCAAAAGGAGGAGGACAAAGAAAGAACAGATAATTCTTTTCATACATGAAAAAATTTGTAATGTCTTTAATTACAATTTTTTATTACAATTTTTCTGTTTGTTTATTTTTGAGAGGGAGAGAGTACAAGCAGGGGAGGGGCAGAGAGAGAGGAATACACAGAATCAGAGCAGGCTCCAGGCTCCAGACTGTCAGCACAGAGCCCAACACGGGGCTCAAACTCACGAACTGCAAGACTATGACCTGAGCTGAAGTCGGACATTCAAACAATTTAGCCACCCAGACACCCCTTTTATTACCATTTAAAATGTGATTAGGTCTTAGTTAGATGAGCTTTTCAATCGATCTGGCCTTTATAGATACTAAGGTATGCTAAATAATACTATCTTGAAGTTACTATACACAGGGAAAAAAAGTTGAATTGTTTCCATATGTCACAGTGATTTGCTAAAAGAAAAGGGCATTTTTAAAAAATGTTTATTTATTTTGAGAGCAATTGAGAACACTAGTGGGGAGGGGCAGAGAGAGGAAATCCCAAGCAAGCTCGTGGCTGTCAGTCGGAGCCCGACATGAGACTCAAACTCACAAACCATGAGATCATGACCTGAGCCAAATTCAAGGCTCAAGACCCTTAACTGACTCAGGCGCCCTGAAAAGGGCATTTTAACAAAAGATAAAAATACGGAAATTAGAGTTGTGGTAAAGATGGAACTAACACTGAACTGGGAAGCAAAAGACCAGCCCTGTTCTTTGGTAGACCAATCCCTTAGCTCTTGTGTACCCACTTGTCCTCACGTTCAAAATGATGAGTACTGGCTAAATTGTCTGTAAGGTCCCCAACAGCATGAACTTTCACTGCATTCTAAGTTTTAATGAGGGGAAGGGAAAGCAGATGCTACATTCAAGCCACTTCTCTGTTTTTTCATCCAATGACATATCTTTTTACTTGACCTGCATATGGTCTTGAAAAAATGTAGGATTGAATTAAGGTTAATCATTTAGTGTTATCTAGTGTTGAATAGCTGATTTTCAGAACTAGGCGTATTTATAATTGAAGAACAACTCAATATAATTGGAACTTTTTAAGTAAACTGAAAAGTATTCATATATATACATGTATGTGGTCATAAAACATGATTGATAATGGAAGAAGATTAAAATTTTGATACTCCAACATTTCAAAGTCAACCAAAGTTCTCTTTTAGAGTTGGAATAATGGGAAAAGATGTTTTTGCTATTAATGGCATAGCAGCTGGTTTCTTACTGATCTCTGCTTGTAGTCAGTGAGGGCTATGGCCTTGAAAATATAACACGATTCTTTTTTCTTGCTTCTTTTTAAGCATCACATGAGCAGTGCACAAGCTAATGTCCTTACAAACTTTTTTTTAATATGAAATTTATTGTCAGATTGGTTTCCATACAACACCCAGTGCTCCTCCCAACAGGTGCCCTCCTCAATGCCCATCACCCTCCCTCCTCTCCCTCCCACTCCCCATCAACCCTCAGTTTATTCTCAGTTTTTGAGAGTCTCTTATGGGTTGGCTCTCTCCCTCTCTAACTTTTTTTTTTCCTTCCCTTCCCCCGTGGTCTTCTGTTAAGTTTCTCAGGATCCACATAAGAGTGAAACATACGGTATCTGTCTTTCTCTGTATAACTTATTTCACTTAGCATAACATTTCAGTTCCATCCACATTGCTACAAAAGGCCACATTTCATTCTTTCTCATTGCCAAGTAGTATTCCATTGTGTATATAAACCACAATTTCTTGGGGCGCCTGGGTGGCGCAGTCGGTTAAGCGTCCGACTTCAGCTAGGTCACGATCTCGCGGTCCGTGAGTTCGAGCCCCGCATCGGGCTCTGGGCTGATGGCTCAGAGCCTGGAGCCTGTTTCCGATTCTGTGTCTCCCTCTCTCTCTGCCCCTCCCCCATTCATGCTCTGTCTCTCTCTGTCGCAAAAATAAATAAACGTTGAAAAAAAAAATTAAAAAAAAAAAAACCCCACAATTTCTTTATCCATTCATCAGTTGATGGACATTTAGGCCAAGGGGTACAGGAGTGCTGATGCATAGGGGCACTTGTACCCAATGTTTATAGCAGCACTTTCAACAATGAACTTTTTTTTAAAGTGGAGTTTATTGAGATCTAATTTACATAAAGTATAATTTATTTTTTTATGTCGGAATTTTACCACATACTATGTTGGTGGTTACACAACTCTGTACAGTTGCCAAAATGCATCACAAAGTACACTTAAAACTAAGGAATTTATGTAGATAATACTTTGATCATCAGGACATTCTCAAATCTAGATTTATTCTGGCAGATAGGCCATAGTGTTTCCAAATGATTAACTTTCAGAATATAAACAGTGTTCAGACAAGATCACTCTATGACAATGGTAGAACAATATAGAGACACAATCATCCTGTAATCATGTCTATAACTAAGACAACACTGTATGTACACACACATACAAACACACAACTAAACATCCTCTTCTAACATAAATGATGAGTGCTTCCTTACCAATGACAACTCTTCCCCTGCCTCGTAGATGAAAAGTATCAAGACTGTCCCCAACTTCCCGACACCACTCATTTTAGAATTGGCTTCCACATCAACATGCTTGCAGTCACACCGGCAGTGTTTGGCTAGTGGGCTTTGCCAAGTTATTGTCTCTCTCCACTTCTTCCTTCCCCCCTTTATTCTGTTTTCTGTCTTCCTTCTCCTCCCACTCTTCCTCCTCCTTCAGGTCCTGCCATTTCATGTCCTTGACTGCTGTATTCTTTGTTTTCTTTTTTTACTCCTTGCTATGGATATGCTCCTTATCTATTTGCTTTCCCTAATGTGCGTAAGGAAGGGGAAAAAACGCTTCTGACATCCAACTAACTGGGACCACAATGACCCAAAAGAATATCTTACAAAAATACAATACATAAGCAGGCCCATAAAATATGATTTCCCTGAAAGTTTTCATGGTATATACTGGTTACGTTGATTCACTGTTTAAATTGATCCTGACTCCTAAAGTTTAGTAAAAGATTATTTTCTCTGAAACTTTTACATCATTGATAAAAACCATAATTAAATGCCATGTTAAGGCATGCAGTTTCTCTGAATCTACTCATGAGATAAGAAATTTATCAGTTGGATTTCATTGGCTTTTTAATCTGTGTACTGAGTGATTTTAAGTGATTTATAAGACTTGTGATCCTTCTTTGCAAGTATGATTTACAGGGGTGCCTGGATGGCTCAGTAGGTTAACCGTCCAGTTCTTGATTTCGGCTCAGCTCATGATCTCACAGTTCGTGAGTTTGAGCCTGGCATTGGGCTTTGCACTGATAGCACGGAGCTTGCTTGGGATTCTTCTTGCCCTCTCTCTGCCCCTCCTCTGCTCACGCGCTCTCTCTCTAAAGAAATAAATAAAGCTTTAAAAAAAAGAAAGTGTGATTTCTTTATAAAGGCTTAAGTTTAAATTGTGAATCCATAAGCAAAACTTTGAAAAGGGCTTTTTAAAAAAATTAACAAAACTTCAAGAGTTTTCTTCTTTGCCATCATTCTTATAAAACAGAATCTTAATTGAAAATATTTACTCTAATATTTGAATATGATTTTGATAATGTGATGAAATCTCCATTTGTTTTCTAAAAATTTCATTGTTACATGACTTCCTACCTAGGAAGCAGCAGTATCCCCACTCACTTATATTTCTTATTTCTAGTGAAAACTCAGATGCAACAAGGATTAATCTCTATAGCCGCCCGCACTGTTATTACACATCTGGTAAATCACTTGGGCCATTATCCAATGAGTGGTGGTCCTGCTATGTTAACAAGTCAGGTGTGTGAAAATCATGACAATCATTACAGTGAAAGTACTGAACTTTCTCCTGAACTCTTTGAGAGTCCAAATATCCAGTTCTTTGTGTTGAACAATACAACCTTAGTGTCCTGTATCCAGATCAGATCAGAAGAGAGTATACCTGGAGGAGGTTTATCAGCTGGCCTTGCATCAGCCAATTCAAATGTCAGAATCATAGTACGTGATCTCTCCGGAAAATATTCCTGGGATTCTGCCATCCTGTATGGACCACCTCCTGTGAGTGGCTTGTCAGAACCTACATCTCTCATACTTTCATCATCTCGTCAAGAGAAGGCCGAAGAGCCTCCTACATCTAATGAATGCTTAGAAGATATAACAGTAAATGATGGGGTTTCCCTCCAGTTTAAAAGAGGATTTAGAGAAACTGTACCAACTTGGGATACCATAAGAGATGAAGAAGATGTTCTTGATGAGCTTTTGCAATATTTAGGTATAACTAGTCCTGAATGCTTACAGAGAACTGGAATTTCACTTAATATTCCTGCCCCACAACCTGTGTGCATTTCTGAAAAACAGGAAAATGATGTTATTAATGCTATCCTTAAGCAGCATACAGAGGAAAAAGAATTTGTTGAGAAACACTTCAATGACTTAAACATGAAAGCTGTGGAGCAAGATGAACCAACACCTCAAAAGCCTCAGTCAGCATTTTATTATTGCAGATTGCTTCTTAGCATATTGGGAATGAACTCCTGGGACAAAAGGTAAGAATAAAAGAATTTTTTTAACATTAATCTTATTCATCTTTTGATCAAGCATTTTAGTCTCTGTTCTTTTCCTCACTAAATTTTATCTGCCAATTAGTTGTTTGGCCACTGGACAGATTTCAGATCAGGATTCAAGGGAATAAAAATAAAACTCAATAAATTAACTATTAACATTTTCATAATGAGTAGTAGAACTATGACTTAGAAATTATAAAAAATAAAAATTAAAAAAAAAGAAATTATAGCTCATATAATTGAAAGAAATCTTATTTTTCCAACCTTCTTGTAAACTGATAGTAAAAACTATTTTTTCTTACAACGCTTCTGACACCAAACGTGGGTTTTCCACACCAGGCAGTTCCAGCACTAACTGGAGTCAGCACAAACAGATTAAGGGCTCAGACCCACAAGTTCTGCCTCCCATTTCAGACAAAAGTTGCAAGTCCATACTTAAGACCAACTAGCTACAAATCAGATAACCACCTATAATGATAATTCACTCTAATGACTCATTAAACATTTACTTCTATTTAGCGGTTTATTATAAAGGTTAGTTAAAGGTACAGATGAACATAGAGATGAAGAGGCATGTAGGGTGAAGTCTGAAAGGATCCCAAGTTGCAGGAGCTTCTGTTCCTGTGGAGTTGGGGTCTGCCACCCTTCCAGCACATTGAATTGAGTTGACTAACCGGGAAGCTCTTTGAACCTCATAGTGTAGGGATTGTTATGGAGACCTCTTCATATAGGTATGATTAATTATTACCATTCTCCCTTCCCCATAGGGAGGCTGAAAGTTCCAAGCTTCTTTTTATTTTTATTTTTTTAAGCTTATTTATTTATTTTGAGAGAGACAGAGTGCTAGCAGGGGAAGGGCAGAGAGAGGGAGAGAGAGAATCCCAAGCAGGCTTTGTACCAGCAGCACAGAGCCCGATGCGGGGCTCGAACTCACAAATCGTGAGATACGACCTGAGCCAAAACCAGGAGTCGGATGCTTAACCGACTGAGCCGCCTCTGAAGTTCCAAGCTCCTAATCATGGTTTGTGCTTTCTGATGTCCAAGCCCTATCCTGAAGTTTTCTAGGAGCCCACCAAGCATCACCTCATCAGAACAAAGATGTTTCTGTTACCAAGGAATTGCAAGGGATTTAGGCACTCTATGTAAGATGTTCCTGTCACCTTCGTCACTCAGGAAATTACGAGAGTTTTAGGAGCTCTGTGTCAGGAACTGGGAGCAGAGCCGAAATACATATTTCTTTTTATGTCACATCAGCCTAACAGGTTTTTTAGAGTGACAGCAGTATGATCTTTTCTTGTTTGTATCAGAGAAATTAACTCAAGATTTAGCATCAAATCAAGAAAAGAATCTTTATTTCATTTTTTAAAATTTTGTTTTCTTACATATATTGTAAAAAACCATGTTAAAAACTTGGAATAAACACAAAGTATTCATGTAACAGTTAAATGAAAAGGCATTAGATTTAAATCAGAAGAACCAGGTTAGGTCATTTAATCTTTAAGCTTCAGACTATAAGTTGAGGAAATAACTCTCATCTCACATAAATATGAGAATTAAATTAGATAATGTACATAAAATGCCAAGATTGTACACTAGTGTAAAGCATTACTGTACATTTGATTTTTAAAATTTCTGATACTAAAAGCTGTAGGGAAGTGGAAGAAGCAGCATTGTTTAATGTATTGTTTTTGTTCAATTTGCAGTAAGAGGGGAGCTCAAGTATCACTGGATGAATAAATCTTAAGAGTAATTTAAATGCAGGTGAAGCATTGAAATGGAGTTCTACTTGATTGACCAGTGTTTATAATCTTACTTAATTTAAATCCTTCCGTTTATTAGAAGGGAGTATCCTCTACCTTATGGGAAAGGCATTTTGTCAGGAACACAATTTGTCTGATGGTATGTCCAAACGTAGGTAATTGCCACTCACAGGAGTGCACTCTATTCTCTTTTACTATAGGATGGTCCATATTCTGTCTCTTAAAAAAATTAAAGGTGGGAAGCTATATTTTGCCACAGCAAACATTGATTTGATGAATATAATTTGTACATATTTAGCACCTATAGAACCTATTTGGTGAAATTTCTACATTGCTTCATAGTGTAAAAAATACCCATAAGGTAAAACAAGAAAGCAAAGCAAATTCCATCTGGATTACTTGGTAATCCATATGCTTACTTGGTAATGATTTAGATTTTGTGAGTATTTTATTTCTCATTAGGAACAGCTTTCTTACATATTTTTAGGGAACTCTTAAGGAACCTACAAATATTTTTGTCCATTTTTCTGGATATGAGCTTTATAAGCTTCTGCAAGGAAAAATTGAAGTGACCAATAGATAATGATCCACTAACAGAAATCTGTGAAGGCCTAAGTAGAAATAATGACCTATATTCTTTACATTTCTTTTAGGGTCTGTTCTCCTTTGTGTTAGAAGTATGAAAAGGCAAGAAAAGTGTTTAAGAGTTGCATGAGTAGAGTGGAAAGTATTTCCGGGACTGTCATGTTGTTCACTGCAAAGGTGATGAAAATGTTTATAAATCTCTCTGTTTAGGAGGAGCTTTCATCTCCTGAAGAAAAATGAGAAACTACTGAGAGAACTTAGGAACTTGGATTCCAGACAGTGGTAAGTTGTTGGAGAACCTTCAAATTTATAACTAGCAACTGTCAGCTATTTCTCTTTATGTGTGAATAATACTGTATTGTTGATTTCTAACTTTCTGAGAAGAACTACATTTCATTTATTTATACCTTTCAGTAATAAGCTTTTTGAAGAAAGTTCAGGGCTATGTTAAAGTATTTGGTATCTCGGAATTGTTTACCCTTTTTTATGCATTTCAGAATTCTTTTGATTGCAGAAATCTAATTGAAACTATAAAATGTCCTTTGGTTTTCCTGTATGTAGATATTCCAAGTATACCCTTTTTGATTAGTCTCAGAGGTCTCAAGTGAAATGACTGGTGAATACAAGCTAGTACATACTAAAAATATTAATGGAACAAAGATGGATGTAGGTTATTATATTGCTGTAAATCTGATTTCTGATTAAGCTCTTGGATAATGTACCCATTTACATGTAGGTTTTGATATGTAAAACTCTTATATCATTATTTTAATGGTATCTAGGTTCTTGATGCATATGGGATGTATATGGACAAGATTTCTGGGAAACCAGTGCTAGAAATTGCAGAATATCACTTAACTGGAATTCCTATAAGGTTGACATGTATATGTGCTACTTTCTTTTCTAGACTCAAAAAATAAAATTTATGGGTAAGTGCTTTGGGGCAGTATAACTAGAAACACATTAATAAAGCGATGCTTTGAATGTTACCATTACTCAGAATGCCTGTATTTCTGAGATCTCAAATCCACAACCTACTTAACATCCATTTCTCACTCTCTCACATCTTTGTCAGCTGCTGTTTTGTACTTTCATGTTTCCAGTTTTTTGCTTTTTCTGTTTCCACGGTCAGTCTGCCACCAACCTCTGATTTCACTTGCCCTGTCCAGCTAATTCGCACATTGTCAACTATAAAAATATCATTTCTGGCATTTTCAAAACTACTCTTCCATTTAAATTTATATATGTAGGTATGTAGATAATCAATATATATATTAATTCCAATCAGTTCTCCAATTGGAATCATTCTTAACATCTACTTTCTCTACTCCTAGGCAGAGGTATATTACTAGAGAAAATGATCAAACCATTGTGATATAGGAGTTAGTGTAGATTCATGCTCCTTAACTTCATCAATACCTTCTCTACTGTTCGGCAAATTTCTTATCCCTTGTTTACTTCTTACCTTGTTTCTCAGAGTAATTATTATAAACCGCTTCTTTGTTTTTTAAGCCCTTCCTTATAGTCAAATGACATCATCTCTATTCTAACCTCATTAAGGATTCAATTCAAATGTTTGACCTCTTATATAAAAGTCTGGTAGAACAATAGTTCCTAACCTTTCTTCTTCCTCCACACATTCACATTTTAACACACATTAGTCACATCTCATAAATTAAATTCAGTGATTCTGACGATTAAGGAACTAATTTGAATCAAGCCAACCGCATGCCATCATTATTCTATAGGAATGCATAGTAAAGATAATTCATTCCTTTCCCATATCAAACAACTCTGACTTATAACTTCCTCTCTTTAAAATTCCTTTTTTTTTTTTAAATCTGTTTATTTTTGACAGAGAGACAGAATCTGAAGCAGGCTCCAGGCTCTTGAGTTGTCAGCAGAGTCTGAGGCGGGGCTCCAACCCGCCAACCCTGAGATCATGACCTGAGCCAAAGTCGGACACTTAACCGACTGAGCCACCCAGGCGCCCCTTGCTTTAAAATTTCTGTATTGAGCCATCTTTTCTTGCTCACCTTCAGTTTCAGAAAAGCCTTTTTCCCCCATCTGTACTTCTACTTACTACCTTTTCTGACTGCTCTAGGATCTTCAAAAAGTTATCCCATCTTTATCTTGTATTTCTACTTACCCTTTACCATCAGCACACCTGTTACTTTCCTTTAAACAAAACTTCTCAGTTACCATCCTTTGAAGCTACAGTCTATCTTTTTTATGCCTTTTACTACCAAATTTTATGAGAAAATAGAATCTTTACTCAGTTCTTTGGTTTTTGTTGTTCTTAGCTTTTCTTAGAATAATCTTTTAAGGGGCGCCTAGGTGGCGCAGTCGGTTAAGCGTCCGACTTCAGCCAGGTCACGATCTCGCGGTCCGGGAGTTCGAGCCCCGCGTCAGGCTCTGGGCTGATGGCTCGGAGCCTGGAGCCTGTTTCCGATTCTGTGTCTCCCTCTCTCTCTGCCCCTCCCCCGTTCATGCTCTGTCTCTCTCTGTCCCAAAAATAAATAAACGTTGAAAAAAAAAAAATTAAAAAAAAAAAAAGAATAATCTTTTAAAAATAATGTTTCATTTCTCTGGTTATTATAGAAAATATACAATAGAAAAATAAACAATCTACCAGTAAAGCCTTGGATTGCAAGTAACTTGTTCTTTGAGTGTTCCACAAGATGAGCAAACATTTCTAATCAATTTTAACTTGATAAATGAGCCAGTGGTTCTTGAAATTGGCTTTAATATACGAGTGCTTTGGATTGCAAGCATGTTTCCAGAACAAATTATGATCACAAACCAAGGTTTTACTGTATTTATAACACTATTCTTAACATTTGTTTATGTAATTTTTCTCTTTTTTGATAGACATACATTTGATTTGTTTGTTTTAAAAAACTGGAATCACAGTAATATATATGTACATAGTAAGTTATCTTTTAAAAAGGACTTTATCATAGGGGTGCCTGGGTGGCTCAGTCCATTAAGCATCCAGTTCTTGATTTCGGTGCAGGTCATGATCTCACAGTCATGAGATCAAGCCCTGCGTCAGGCTCCTTGCTGAGCATGGAGCCTGCTTGGGATTCTTGCCCTCTGCCCCTACCCCCAGCCTCTCAAAATAAATAAACATTTTTTAAAAGGAACTTTATCATATTGTGAGCATTTTCCTCAGCCATTTTGATATTTTTCAAAAATAATTTTTTATGGTGCCAAGTTCTGTGATTATTGGACATTTAAGTTGTTTTTAGTATCATGCCCTAGGATAGATTTCTAGAAATAGAATTATTACATCAAAGCATAAGAACTTACTTCAGGTCATATATATTGCAAAACCACCTTTCACTAAGTACTAATTTCTACTCCTACCAACACTGTATAAGAATACTTATAGAAATTCTACTTGGCCAACACAAGGTGTTAATCACATTTCTAAATCTTTCCTAGCTTGAGAGGCAGGTCATGGTATCTCTTTAATTTATAGTTCTTTATTAGTAACAAAGTTAATATTTTTCATGTATTTGTAACAAATTTTACTCCTTTCCAATTCCTTCTTAGTGTCCTTTTTCTATTTAAAGTGGAATTTTTCTAACCTGTAAGAGCTCTCTTACATATATGGTTATATAAGGATTAACTTTCGTACTTATTGTGGGAGTTTTCCCAATTAGTTGTTTGGCTATCAGTTTTCAACAATTTCACATTGTTTAACATACAGTTTTTTCATTTGTATGTAATTATGTCTCTCAGTCTTTTTTCTTTGGATTTTTTTCAATTGTTTAATCATACTTCAAGAATTAATTCTGTCTTGAAATCAGTTAAACATTCTATTATATTTCCTTCTAGATCCATAGTTACTTGTTGGAGTGGTAATTATTTTACATTTAATTCTTTATTTCTTCTGGAATACGTTTTAGTTTATGCAGTAAGAAATGAATATTGGAGAATAGTCTTTCTCTGTAATTTGTTGGTAATATATACCTTTCCCATTGATTTAATGTTTCCTTTATCAAATAGTAAGCTGTGTATTTCAAAACTATCTGTTCATTTCTTTTGATTTTTCTATGAATTTTGTGCAGATGTTAGTGTTTTGCTTATTGTAGCTTTATATTTTAATATCTGATAGGCCCAGTCTTCTTCCTCACCCTCCTCATACATATTCTTCTTTTCTTAGATATTTTTACCTGTTTATTCTTCTAGATACATGTTAGAATTAGGCTGTTGTTTTCCAGAAAAAAATCCCATTGATATTTTGCTTTGATATGCAATAAACTTTCATATAGAAAGAATAAGCACATTTGTTATCATTCTTCCCATTAGTAATCATGGCATGTTTTTCATTTATTCTGGGGCCCAGATATTACTTTTAGGGTTATTTTATTGCTGTGATGCTATTCTAAAATTTTTTTTAACATTTGTTTATTTTTGAGAGACAGAGAGAGATAGAGCACAAGCAGGGCAGGAGCAGAGAGAGAGGGAGATACAGAATCTGAAGCAGGCTCCAGGCTCTGAGCTGTCAGCACAGAACCCAATGTGGGGCTCGAACTCACAGACAGCGAGATCATGACCTGAGCTGAAGTCAGCCACTTAACCAACTGAGCCACCCAGGCGCCCCTGCTGTGATACTATTCTAAATAGAATTTATTTCCCATTATATTTTGCTATCCAGATACTTTAGTGAATTCTCTTATTTATTTTAAACATTTTATAGTTATCTCAGTCTTAGGATCTGTCTAGGTATATAATTATCTACAAATAATCTCTTTTCTAAGAGTTATGCCTGTTTTTGTTTATATCATGTTTTATTACATTGACTAGAACTTGCACTACAGTGTTCAGTAGTTATTGTAAGAGAGAGTGGACATCCTGTTAAAGGAATCTTTTTCAGCATCTATTCAAATTTTGATATAGTTTTGCTTTCTTAACTAATTGATGTACTTTAAAACCACTACATTGATAATACTAAGTAATTCTTGCATTCTTGGGATAAACCCTACTGGGTCATTTGACTTCCTGTTGTGTTAAATATACTAGATTTTCATTTTGAATTAGTGTATAGTCCATTTCTAAGCATATTCTATATTTAAATTTTTATCTGTTCTTATTATGTGTTTAGAATTAAGGCTATAGCCAGGTTCATGAAATGAATATTATCTGTTGTTTGAAAATTTAGAACAATTAGTAAAATTTCTAATTCTTCCCATTTGTCTGTTATTAGTCTCTGGGTTTTCTTTTAGCTCTTGGGTCATTTTCAATTTATTTTATCTTTTTGGTTTTTTACAAAACTCTTTTTCATTGAGACTTTCAAAACGCATACTAGCAGGTAATAGTATCATAATTCTGTCCTCTTCCTTTTCTCCTTTTATTTTTGTTGGACTTTTTTTTTTCTCTTTTTAAAAAATTAATTAATTTATGTATTCCCATATTATCCCTTCAAAGTTTTTCAACCTGGCTTTATTGAGATAGAATTGACATACAACATTTTGGTAGTTTATGGTTTAAACATAATGATTTATAAATATACATATTGCAAAACGATTACCACAATAAGGTTAGTTAACACATCTATTTTAGTTACATGTTACAATTATTTTTTGTAATGAATACTTTAAAAAACCCTCTCTCTTAGCAACCTTTAAATATATAGTACGGTACTGTTAACTATAGTTAGCATGCTGTACATTACTTCCCCCAAATTCATCTTACAACTGGAAGTTTATGCCCTTTGACCACCTTCACCAATTTTGCCCCTTACCCCCTCCCCACCCCTGGAACCAATCTGTTCTCTGTTTCTATGAGTTCAGTATTTCAGATTCCACATATAAGAGAGAACATACGGGGCGCCTGGGTGGCGCAGTCGGTTAAGCGTCCGACTTCAGCCAGGTCACGATCTCACGGTCCGTGAGTTCGAGCCCCGCGTCAGGCTCTGGGCTGATGGCTCGGAGCCTGGAGCCTGTTTCTGATTCTGTGTCTCCCTCTCTCTCTGCCCCTCCCCCGTTCATGCTGTGTCTCTCTCTGTCCCAAAAATAAATAAACGTTGAAAAAAAAAAAAATTTAAAAAAAAAAAAAAAAGAGAGAACATACAATATTTGTCTTTCTTTGACTTATTTCACTTAGCATAATGCACTCAAGGTTCATCTAAATTGTCACAAATGACAGGCTTTCCTTCTTTTTTTTATGGCTGAATTCCATTATTTAGTTGGCTCTTGAACAACACGGGTCAGGGGCACCAACTCTCCCCACTCCTGTCCCTGTGCAGTTGAATGTCTGTATACAGCTTTGACTCCCCCAAAACTTAACTACTAATAGCCTGCTGTTGACCAGAAGCTTTACTGATAGCATAAACAGTCAACTGACATATGTGTTATATGTTGTATGTGTTATATTTGTACTCTTTAAACTATAGGAAAAATGTTAACTGAGAAAATCATAAGGAAGAGAAAATATATCTATAGCACTGTATTTATTGAAAAATTTTTGTTTATAAGTGGACCCACACAGTTCAAACCCCTGTTGTTCATGGGTCAACTGTACATATATACCACATTTTCTTAATCCATTCATCTGTTGATGGACAGGTTGTTTTTCACACATTGGCTATTATAAATAATGCTGCAGTGAACATGGGGATGCAGATATCTCTTCAAGAGAGTAATTTTGTTTCCTTTGTATATATACCCAGAAGTGGGATTGCTGGATTATGGAGTAGTTCTGTTTTTAATTTTTTGAAGAACCTCCACACTGTTTTCCATAATGGCTGCATCAATTTACATTCCCACCAACAGTGTACAATGGTTGTCTCTTTTGTACATCTTTGCCGGTACTTGTTATCTCTTGTCTTTTTGATGATAGCTATTCTAACAGTTGTGAGGTGGTATCTCCCTGTGGTTTTGAATTGCAGTTCCCCAATAATTAGTGATGCTGGACACCTTTTCATGTACCTGTTGGCTATTTGAATATCCCCTTTGAAAAATATCTCTTTGAGTCCTTGGCCATTTTTCTTAGGTCCTCTTTTCTTTTTTTGCCCACTTTAATTGCATTACTTGTTTTATTACTGTTGAATTGTATGAGTTACTAATATTTTGAATACTAACCCATTATCAGATACATATATATAATTCGCAAATATTTTCTTCCATTTCGTAGGTTCGCTTCCCATTTTGTTTATCATCTGTTCTGCTATGCAGAAGCTGTTTAGTTTGACATAGTCCCACTTGTTTGTGTTGGTTTTGGTTTGAAGTTTTGGTTTTGTTGCTTGTGCTTTCATATCTAAAAAAAATCACTGCCAAGAGCAATGTCAAAGAGCTTACCTTCTATTTTTCTTCTAGGAGTTTTATGTTAAGTCTTTGATCCATTTCATGTTAGTTTTTGTGAGTGGTATAAGGTAGGAGTCCAGTTTCATTCTTTTGCATGTGAATATCTGTTTTTCTCCATACCATTTATTGAAGAGACTATCTTTTCTCCATTGAGTATTTTTGGATCCCTTGTCAAATATTAGTTGACTATTTATGCATCGGTTTATCTCTGGGTTGTCAGTTCTGTTCCATTGATCTTTGTTTTTATTACAATACAATTTGATGACTATAGTGTTGTAATATAATTTGTAATCAGTAAGTGTGATGCCTCTAGCTTTGTTATTCTTTCTCAGAATTGCTTTGACTATCTTGGGTCTTTTGTGATTCCATATGAATTTTAGTATAGGTTTCTGTTTCTGTGAAAAATGCCATTGGGTTGATAAGGATTACAGTGAATCAGTAGATTACTTTGGATCAAATGAACATTTTAATACTAATCCATGAACCACAGGTTATCTTTCTCTTTATTTGTTTCTTCAGTATCTTTCATCAATAAAGTTTACATTATGAAAATCTTTTATCTTGGTTAAATTTTTTCCTAAGTAAATTTTTTGGATGCTATTATAAATGAGATTTTCTTTATTTCTTTGGCAGATAATTCAATGTTAGTATATAGAAAAATGACCAATTTTTGTATCCTACATTTTTATTGAATTTGTTTACTAGTTCTAACAGTTTTTTTATGGAGTCTTCTGGATTTTCTTATAAGGTCATGTCATCTACAAAAGGAGATAATTGTATTACTTTCTTTCCAATTCAGATGCTTTCTATTTCTTTTTCTTGCTTGATTGCTCTGGCGAGGACTTCCAGTACTATATTGAGTAAGAGTGATGAGAGTGGGCACCCTGATCTGTTCCTGTTCTTAGGAAAAAATCTTTCAGTTTTTCTCTGTATGATGTTAGCTGTGAGCTTGTCAGATAAGGCCTTAATTATGTTAAGGTGCATTCCTACTCTGTCCAGTTTGTTGAGAGTGTTTGTCATGAATGGATATTGAATTTTGTCAAATTCTTTAGCTGCATCTATGGAGATGATTGTGTGAATTTTATCCTTTATTCTGTTAATGTGATGTATTCCATCTATTGATTTGCATGTGTTGAACCATCCTGGCATCCAAAGGATGAATCTTACTTTATCATGTTGTTTGATCCTTTAATGTACTGTTGAATTCTGTTTGCTAGTATTTTGTTGAGAATTTTTGCATCTGAACTCATGAGATGTTGGCCTGTAATATTCTTTTCTTATAGTATTCTTAACAAGCTTGGGTATCAAGGTAATGCTCTCCTGATAAAATGAATTTGGAAGTATTCCCTCCTTTTCACTTTTGTGGAAGAGTTTGAGAAGGATTGGTATTACTTCTTTAATTGTTGAGTAGAATTCACAGTGAAACCATCTGGTACAGGGCTTTTCTTTGTTGGAAGGTTTTTGATTACTGCTTCCATCTGCTTACATGTTTAGACTTTCTGTTCTTTGATAATTAAGTCTTGGTAGGTTGTACATTTCTAGGAACTTACCATTTCTTTTAGGTTGTCCAATCGTTTGGCATATAGTTGTTTATCATAATCTCTTACAATCATTTGCATTTCTGCGGTATCAGTTGTAATATCTCCTCTTTGTTTATAACATTCATTCAGGTCCTCTTTTTTGTGGTTTATTTAGCTAAAGGTTTTCCAATCTTGTTCATATTTTCAAAGAACCAGCTCTTGGTTTTGATCATTTTTTCTGTTTTCCTATTCTTTATTTCATTTATTTCTGCTCTAGTTTTTATTGTTTCCTTTCTTCTGTTAACTTTGGGCTTAGTTTATTCTTCTTTTTCTAGTTCCTTTAGGTGTAAAGTTAGGTTATTTATTTGAGATCTTTTTTTTTTTTTTTTTTTTTTAGAGAGAGAGAGCACAAACAGGGGAGGGGGCAGAGGGGGAGAAAGAGAGAATCTTAAGCAGGCTCTGTGCTCAGCGCAGAACCCAGCGTGGAGCTCAGAGCTCAATCCCATGACCCCGGGATCATGACCTGCACCAAAATCAAGAGTCAGACGCTCAACTGACTGAGCCACCCAGGCGCCTCTCTTTTTTCTTGTTGTATGTATATATCACTATAAACTCCCCTCTTGAAACTACTTTTGCTGCATTCTATAAATTATGGTTTGTTGTATTTCCTTTTTTGTTTGTCTCAAGATATTTTTAATTTCCCTGTTGATTTCTTTTTTGACCCATTGGTTGTTTAGGAATGTGTCATTTAGTTTCCATGTATTTGTGAATTTTTCAGCTTTCCTCATGTTTATTGATTTCTAGTTTAATTCCTTTGTGTTTGGAAAAGATACATGATATAAGATTTCTGTCTTCTTGAATTTGTTGAGATTTGTGTTCCAGCACATGATCTGTCCTAGATCATGTTGGCCTGTAATTTTCCATGTGCACTTGAGAAGAATGAATGTGCACTTGAGAAGAATATATATTCTGCTACTGTTGGACAGAATGTTCTATATATATCTGTTAAGTCTGTTTGGTCTGTAGTACTGTTCAAATGTACTTTCTTGCTTGATTTCCTGTCTGGATGATTTGTTCATTGTTGAGAGTGGGGTGTTAAAGTCCCCAGCTGTTACTGTATTGCTGTTTATTTTGCCTTTACTGTTACTATTTGCTTTATATAGTTAGGTGCATCAGTGTTGGATGCATACATATTTATAATTGTTTTGTCTTGACGGATTGACCCATTTATGGTAGTGACTTTCTTTTTTTTTTTTTACCGTTTTTAACACACAGTCTACAAATACAGCAACCTTTGCTTCTTTTTATTGTTTTACCATTTGCTTAAGATATTGTTTTCCATCCCTTCATTTTCATACTCTGTGTGGTGTTGTCTGTAAAGCTAAAATGAGTCTCTTGTAAGCAGCATATCATTTGGAACTCACTTTTTTTTTTCTGATCTATTCAGCCATTCTGTCTTTTGATTGACAAATTTAATTCATTAAAATTTAAAGTAATTATTGAGAGGTAAAAACTTACTAATGCCATTTTTTCATTGTTTTCTGTTTTGTAGATAGTTTTTTGCTTTCTCTATTGGTGTCTTCATTTGTGATCTAAAGACTTTTTAGAGTAGTATGTTTGAGTCCTTTATCATAATTTTTTGTGTATCTACTACAGGATTTTCCTTTGTGGTTACCATGAGGCTTATATAAAATATGTGATATTTATAATGTCTTATTTGAAGCTGATTAGAACTTGATAGGTAGCATACTGAAACTTTAGATTTTTACTTCTTCCTTGCATCTTAGGTTATGATGTTACTACAGTTTATATATTTTTTATATTGTGTATCCAATAACAAATTATTATGTTTATGATTTTTAAACATTTTCTAACTTTTAAACTAGAGTTGTAATTAATTATGTACCATGATTACAGTGGGCTTTCTTGTCTTGATACAAATAATCTACTTAATCTTTCCAAAGAAACAGTTTCTCATTTATTATATTCTATTATGTTCTTTTTTTTTTTTTTTAGAAGGGAGAGCCCTTTTTTTTTTTAATTTATTTATTTATTTTGAGAGAGAGCAAATGGGGGCCAAGAGAGAGGGAGAGAGAGAATCTCAACCAGGCTCGGCACTGTCAGCAGGATGGAGAGACCCATGTGGGGCTCCAACTCACAAACCATGAGATCATGACCTCAGCTAAAATCAAGAGTTGGACACTTACCTGACTGAGCCCACCAGGCACCCCTATGTTCTATTTTTTAACTCATTAATTTTTGTTTATTATTTCTTAATTTATAAGTTTTATATTGTTCTTTTTCTTCTAGAATTGAATGTTATTTGTCTTAGTTTTATTATTTTTTTATTTTATTTTTTTGTTCAATATATGAAATTTATTGTCAAATTGGTTTCCATACAACACCCAGTGCTCATCCCAAAAGGTGCCCTCCTCAATACCCATCACCCACCCTCCCCTCCCTCCCCCCCCCCCATCAACCCTCAGTTTGTTCTCAGTTTTTAAGAAGTTTTATTATTTTTTAACAATGAAATAGTCTTAAGGTATAAAATTTTTCTGAGTATATAGCTCCTATCGATTATTTTAGCCTCAGTTTAAACATTTTTTTTTAAATCCTTTCCCTAAACTACCCCTAACTCTTTACCTTCTCCCTAGTCATGTTTGGACCTTCGATGTGCTCTCACAGACCCCTGTAACACTTCCTTGTCATAGCATTTATCACACCATATTATTATTATTTCTTAGATATTTTTATTACTTCTTTCCAAGATAGTTATAATAACTCTCTAGGTAATCTGTGAGTTCTTGTATCCTAACTCTTCCCCATGATAATTTATCTTTGGTACTAGATGGTCAAGTCCTTGAGGGCAGGAATCATATCTCTTTTGCTGTCTTGCTCATCATGTGTTCTCAGACCTCACTGCTCTACAGAAACTATCCTTCTGAAGGTTAGTATCCTGACCATCAAGTCTAAAGTTTTCTCAGTCCTCACCAGGCCCTTTGATTTATCTGATTAACTAAATTTAGTTAATTTAATAAGCATTTTAAAAGATTTAAAAGATTACAGCAGTTAGATTTACAAAATAATTGATTACAAAGCACAGAGTTCCCACACACCCTCTTTCCTCCTTCACATAATTTTCTCTGTCTCTTGTATCCTTGTGGTAACATTTGTTAAAATTGCTGAAACAATATTGATATACTATTATTAACGGAAGTCCATAGTTTACATGAAGAGTTCATTCTCTGTGTTGTACATTGTATGCATTTTGACACATTAGTAACACGTATCCACCATTACAGTATCCTATATAATAGTTTCACTGCCCTAAAACCCCCCTGAGTATTATATCCCCTAATTTAATACTATTATCTCTTCTCTAAAATGTTCTTCTCCCCTGGCTTCTGTAACACTATAATTACCTTGTTCAACTCCTAGTTTTCTATTATTCCAAGTTTGTCTTCACTGGTTCATCTTTTACCTCCTAACCCCGTAACATAGCTATCCCTCTCATTGTGATATCTCTCATACCTTCTCAACCCCATTCTTGCCATGTACTCCTCCTATCTCTCAATTCTCAGTCATAATTTTGCAGCTGCCTGTTACAGATTTTTACCTACTTCCTCATTACCATTTCAAAGTCACCATTTCATTGCCAAATCAAATCCTCTCATAATTTTCTTGGTTATGTTTAGAAATATCGTATCAGTCACCTAAACTTGACCATTTCCTTTCCCTTGCCCTTCCTCTGTCTCTCCTTTGCTTCTCTTGCCCCCAACCCCTTGATTCATGTTCTTATTACTTTTAAGAGAGTGTTAGAAGGTGGGGGAGTGGGGTGGTAAAGTATCCCCCAAATTAACAAGGCCCTTTGGGAATGGAAAACAAAGCAGGCAACTCCACACAGTTTACACAGAATTTTTGGGGGGTAACTTACTGACACGGGGGATCAGGCAGAGGACAGTCCACAGCAGCTGCATAGTTATTCTCTGCAAAGTCCAGACCTTAGTCCACAAATTTTATAGAATGAAGAGACATGCAGTAGGGCATTGTAGTGAGATCAGAGGGTTCACAAGCACTTTAGATTGTTTGCATGCACCTGATTAACAGCTAACCTTTAATTAGACCTCGTGATACCACCTGTGCATCAGGGAAGGGAAAGACAATGTTCTCTCTAACAGATTCATGAGAGGCCAAAACAAGCCATCTCAGCCTTGGCAAGCATTTCTAAGGAATGTATATTAACCTCCAAGGGGCCCTGAACACATAGCCACAAGCAAACATGAGTAAGAGAGTGAGCCAAAGATGGAGTAAGTATTGAGAGTTATAACAACTCTCTTAAGTATAGGCTCTCATCTCCTGACTTCCCCATCTAAACAGTCCTCACCACCAGAATAATATTTCTAAAGTAAAATTTTGATTTTTTTTTCCTTAGTGTCTTTCTAGTGCGTGGACTAGACTCTTTAGTCCAGAGCTCAGTTCATACCAGCCAGTCTTGGCTGTTCATGGTTCTTTATGTTACCTTATGCTCTTCTACTTCTTGGCTCCTGCTAAACTACTACTTGTCTTATATATACCTTGACTATATGGGGGACATCTTACTTGAGAAAGCATAGGCATTTTTTTAATACTCTATACCAAATGAATGCATGCCATTTATTAGTTTGCTTTTTTAAAAAAGAAACAACAGTTTCCTTTCTTTTTTCAATACAGTGGGTTCAAATAAATTCACTCTATGTGACATTAAAACGAATTTTGAGCTATTTCTCAAGAAACCGGTAGACAAACCTGATTACAGGCACACCTCGTTTTGCTGTGCTTTAGTTTATTTCACTTCGCAGTTACAGCCATTTTTACATAGTGAAGGTTTGTGGCAACCCTGTGTCAAGCAAGTCTGTCAGCACCATTTTTTCCAACAGCATTTGCTCACTTTATGTCTGTCTGTCACATTTTGGTAATTCTCGTAATATTTCAAACTTTTTCATTATATTTGTTACGGTGATCCATTATCAGTGGTTATACAGCTTGCTGAAACCTCGGATGATGGTTAGCATTTTTAGTAATAAAGGTTTTTTTTAATTGAAGTATGTACTTTTTTAGACATAATGCTATTGCACACTTAATAAACTATGATATAGTCCAAATGTAACTTAGAAATGCACTGAGAAACAAAAAAAAATTCATTTGACTTTATTGCTACATTCACTTTATTGTAGCCTAGAACTGAACCTGCAGTATCTCTGAGGTACACTTGTACTTGTCTGATGAACTAGGGAGAAAAAATGAAAAGTTGCATTATTTTTCATAAAATGTTTATTATGAGAGAAAGTAATGTGCACATGCAGGATAAGGTAAGAAGCAGAGAAGGCCAGGGGGAGGGGGAAGGGCGTGGGTAGAATCCCAGGCAGGCTCTGCACTGCAGAAGCCAGTGCGGGGCTCGATCTCACAAACCATGAGATCATGACCTGGGCCAAAATCAAGAGTTGGACACTTACCCAACTGAGCCACCCAGGCACCTCAAAAAAGTTACATTGAGTTATACTCTTATCTCCCTAGACTATTTATAGATCTTTTATTCTCTTTGACTAGATTAACTGATTCCTGTTCCTCATGGTTGAACCACCGGATTTTTTTATTTCAAATCTCAGAATTTGTATTATTATTTCTATTGCAGTGTATATGTAGGGATTCAGAAGTGCTTATAACTTAGCAGACTTTGCTTTGAATTTTCCAGTAGTAAGCTCATAATACTTTGTTAGTGCTATGCGTATTCTTATATGGTCACATAGAAGTTGCAAGTTCATTAATTTCTTTTTTTTTTTTTTTCTGGTACCTTATTGTTCATTTTTGTGGTATATATTAAGCTAATGTCAATATACCAAACATTTTAGCAGCAGTAGTTAGTAAGTAGAAAAATAAGAAGAAATGGTGAAAGATTAAAATTTGAGATGAAAGGGCAGCTGAGCTCTGCTTTTACAAATTGTAAGAAGGTCGTGGCACCTGGGTGGCTCAGTTGTAAGTGTCCAACTTCAACTCAGGTCATCATCTCACAGTTCATGGGTTGGAGCCCCATGTTGGGCTCTCTGCTGACAGCTCAAAGTCTAGAGCCTGCTTCAGATTATGTCTTCCTGTCTCTCTGCCCCTCCCCTGCTCGTGTTCTGTTTCTCTCTCTCTCAAGAATAAATAAATGTAAAAAAAAAATATTTAATAAAAAAAATTGGAAGAAGGTCATGGATAATATAAAGATGATTTCTCTTTTACTTTTGCATTGTAAAGATTTATATTCTCTTTTTTCTTACATGGCACATATCTTTCTCTCAACTTTTAGATTTTTTTTAATGTTTATTTATTTATTTTCGGGGTGGGTACAGAGAGAGAGGAAGACAGAGTACCCCAAGCAGGCTCCACACTATCAGCACAGAGCCTAACACGGGGCTTGAACTCCTGAATGGTGAGATCATGACCTGAGCCAAATCAAGAGCCAGCCGTTTAACCTACTGAGCCACCCAGACACCCACCAACTTTTAGATTTATATAGTACTAAGTGAACAGTTCTGAGTCTTTCCAATTTTATAAATTATGATTTATGAGTTCTGATTAATAGTCCTTTGCCTAAATAAAATGAAAATGTTAGAAATATTGCAAGAATTCCCAAACCATGACACAGACACACAAAGTAAGAACACGGAGAAGTTCCCTTTCTGCCAGGATCAGAATTTATATATAGTGGATCATGCTTCGAAGTTAAATTCTTAACAGCCTTCTTGAGATGTATTTCTTACACCATACATTTTACTCATTTAAAGTGTACGTGTTTTTAGTGCATTCAAGGGTTGTGCAACTATCATGACAACCTAATTTTAGAATATTTTAGTCCCTTCGAAAGGAGACCCATACCCCTTACCAGTAACTCCCCCATTACTGCCAACCATCCCCCACCACACTCACCAGCTCTAAAACTTTTCTTTTTTTAATGTTTATTTATTTTTGAGACAGAGACATAGCATGAGCAGCGGAGGGGCAGAAAGAGAGGGAGACACAGAATTCAAAGCAGGCTCCAGGCTCTGGGCTCTGGGCTGTCTGCACAGAGCCCGACGCAGGGCTTGAACCCACAGACCATGAGATCATGACCTGAGCCAAAGTCAGATACTTAACTGACTGAGCCACCCAGGTGCCCCATACTCCTCAGGTCTAGACAATACTAATCTACTTTCTGTTTCTGCAGATGTGCCTATACTGGGCATATCCTACAAAAGGAGTCAAACAGTATATAGTCTTTTGTGGCAGGCTTCTTAGCACAGTGTTTTCAAAGTTATTCCATATTGCAAGTATATCTCAGCACTTGATTTTTTTTATTGCTGAATAATATTTCATTCTATGAGTATACTACATTTCTGTTTGTTCATTCATCAGTCGATGGACATTTGGATTGGTTTCACTTTTTAGATGTTAATAATGATGCCATGAATATTCATAGACACATTTTTTACATGGACGCTTTATAATTATATAAACATTTTTATAAGACTTTTACAGTTTTAGACCTTATATTAAGATCTATGGTTCATTTTGATTGTTGTTTTTGGTGTAAGATCAGAAGTTGTGAGGTAAGAATTCAACTTCATTCTTCTGCTTGTGGATATCCATTTGCCCCAGCACTGTTTGTTGACAAGACTCTTCTTTTCCCATTGAATTGTCTTGGTACTGTTGTCAAAAAGCAATTGACAGTGAATATAAAGGTTTATTTCTGGACCAAAGATTCTGTTCCATATAGACCTGTTTGTCACTTCTTATGACACTATCACAGTGCATTGATTGCTGCTGCAATGTAGCAAGTTTTTAAATTGGGATTATGAGTCCTCCAACTTTGTCTTTTTTTTTTTTCAAGATAGTTGTGGCCATTTCAGATCTTTTATATCTTCCTATGAATTTTAGACTGAGCTTGTCAATTTTTACAAAAACAGCAGCGGGTATTTTGATAGGGATTACATTAAGTTTGTCGATCAGTTTGAGGGTACTATCTTAACAATATTAAGTCTTTCCGTCCATGAGTGTGAAATTTTTTTTAAAGATCTTTAATTTTGTTTGACAATGTTTTGTGATTTTTCAGAGTATAAGTTTTGAACTTCTGTTTTCAGAGTATAAGTTTTATGCTTAACTTTTTGTTAAGTACTTTTGTACCTATTTACCTAAGTAATTCATTAGTTTTAGTGACATGGCTTTATAAAAGGAATTTTCTTATGTTTGTTTTCTGATTGTTCATTGTTGGTATATAGAAATACTTGATTTTTACATGTGGGTATTGTATCCTGAACTCATTTAATAGCTCTAAAAACTTTTTAGTAGATTCCTTTCTATATACAAAATCATCTCATCTGCAAGTGGATGTAGTTTTATTTATTCCTTTGCAGTCATATTACTAATTGATTCTCTTTGTTATTGATCTACTCAGGTGTTCTGTTTCCTTTTGAGTTGAATTTAGTAATTTGTGTCTCTAGGTATTTTTCCATTTAATCTAAGTTATCTAATTTGTTGGCATAAATTAATATTGTTCATAGTTGCCTTATAATCTTTTTTTATTTCTGTAACATGTATAATGATATCTCTTTAGTTTCTGATTTTAGTAATTTGATTCTTCTTGTTTTCTTGTTCAGTTTAGCTATAAGGTTCAATTTTTTTTTTATTATCTCAACCAATTTTTGGTTTTGTTGATTTTTTTCTCTGTTGTTTTTCTGTTCCATTTCATTTTCTTTCCACTCTAGTTTTTATTAATTCCTTCCTGTACCTGCTTTGATTTTAGTTGCTCTTCTTCTAGTTTTTTAAGGTAGAAAGTTTAGTTATTGATGCAAGATCTTTCCATCTTTTTTTTTTTAAGTTATTTATTTTGAGAGGGAGATTGAGAGAGCATGAGCAGGGGAGGGTCAGAAAGAGAGCGAGAGAGAGAATCCCAAACAGGCTCCACACTGTCAGTGCAGAGCCCCATGTGGGGCTCGAATTCACAAACCTTGAGATCATGACTTGAGCCAAAATCAATCAAGAGTCAGACGCTTAACCAACTGAGCCACCCAGGCACCCCATCTTTTTTTAATATAAGCATTTACATCTATAAATTTACCAATGAGCACTGTTTTACCTGCATGCCATCACTTTTGGTATGTTATGTTTTCATTTTCATCATCTGTAAGTATTTTCTTATTTCCCTTGACATTTATTCTTAAAGTTATTTAGGAGTACATTGTTTCATTTCTACGTGTATGTGAAATTCCCAAAGTTTTTTTTCTTTTATCGATTTCTAATTTCATTCCATTGTGATTAGAAAATATACTTTGCATAATTTCAGTCTTTTCAAATTTATTGAGGCTTTTTAATTACCAAATGATCTGGCCTGAAGGACGTTCTTGTATTCTTGAGAAGAATGTGTTTTCTGCTAGAAGAATGTGTTTCTCCACTTTCTGGAGTGTTCTATAGATGTCCTTTTAGGTCTAGTTGGTTTATAGTGTTGTTCAAGTCTTCTGTTTTCCTGTTGATACTCTTTTCTTTGTCTAATATTGAAAGTAGGGTATTGAAGTCTTCAACTATGATTGTAGAAGTGTCTGTTTCTGTCTCCAATTCTGTTTTTGTTTCATTTATTTTGAAGCTCTGTGTGAGTACATGTGTGTTAATTTTATATCTTCTTAGTAGGTTGACCTTTTAACATTAGGAAATGTCTCTTTATCACTGACATTTTTTGTTTTAAAGTCTAATATTAACTATAGCCACCCCAGATTTCTTGGTTACTGTTTGCATGGTATCTTTTTCCATTTATTTTGCTTTCAACATTATTTGTGTCTTTGAATCAAAAGTGTATTGGTAGTGGTGGTTGTTTACTTGATCATTTATTTTCTAATGATGGGGCTAAACTAATCCTACAAAGTCTATTTCCCCACAATGTGCAGCCTCAGATCTCCCTGCTCAAAAAATTTTTTAAAGTTTTTTATCTTTTAGCAGGGCTACCATGGGTTCTCCCTGGGCTGACATAATCTAATATTTAAGTTTCTACTTTGGCCCCCTTCACCAGTTAGTTTTTTGTTGTTTATTGTGGATGTATGTGTGGCTTAGAGGTTGCTGTCATAGTCAGAGTGTTTATATTTTTAATCCCATGTTCACCCAGAGACTAGTACCTTGGAGGTTTGCTCTCTGGTTGCTCCAAAGAGAGTACGGCCTTGGATATGCACAGTCGTTGACTGGATGTTGTTTTTAAGTTGTGGCTTCCTAGGAGTTGACCCTGAGTTTAAGTAGAGTACTATGAGGCTTAACTTTGTGTTGGTAAGTCTGTGTGGGTTGGGGAATGCTTTCCTATCTGTCCTGCATCTTACTCTGATTGCTCTTGTGTGGGTTCCAGTTAGTACATGTACACAGGTTTCTTGACCCCTAGACTTGACTGTGTTCTCAAGAGGGTTCTTCTTGGCTGTCTCTTTCTACCTCTCTTTCTCTCTTGGCTGCTCTGCTCTTTTACTTGTGTCTGGAGGTGCTACTTCTCTTAATTGCTTTTTTCCACCGTGCTTTTTCTTGTTTTTGACAATACCCATAGGCATGGAGTTTTGTTTCAAAATAAAATCATTCCCCTCAGGCAGAGCTGCTACTTAAGCTCTTTGTCCATATGATCTGCGCTTCACCCTGATCAGAACACATGTAGTGGCAGTACTCTGCCACTGTATTATACCTGAGCTGCGGTCAAGGACCAACTTTTCCTAGAGTAATAACCTACCTCTATAAGCGGACACTTGGGGAGGGATTGGCAGTTCTTCATCTTCGTACCTTTCTTTCCCCTATCAGTGTGAAACCTTTATCCCACTGATAAGCTAGGGTGGGAAAATTGGAACAGACTCAGCCTTTTGCACCTAGAATTTCTGTTGTAAGAGAGGCCATAGCTGCCTGGAATAGTTTATGCAGCATGGAACTGGACGGGAGAGAAACACAGCCAGCAGACTACTGCTCCCAGGGTGAGACCATATTTCCAGTCTGGGACCTGGAGGGGATGAGGAACCCTTATCTTGGCCTAAGTACAATGCCCAGGGTAAAGCTGTAATATGGAAGTAAAGGGGTAGCATAAGGGAGCAGTCATGGCTCAGATGCCAAAGATTCACTCTGTTTTTACCAGATTTGGTAGATTTTCTTTTTTTTTTTTTTTAATTATTTTTTTAACGTTTTTTATTTATTTTTGGGACAGAGAGAGACAGAGCATGAACGGGGGAGGGGCAGAGAGAGAGGGAGACACAGAATGGAAACAGGCTCCAGGCTCCGAGCCGTCAGCCTAGAGCCAGACGCGGGGCTCGAACTCACGGACCGCGAGATCGTGACCTGGCTGAAGTCGGACGCTTAACCGACTGTGCCACCCAGGCGCCCCTATTTTCTTAAATGTATGTTTTGCCATTTGCTATATGCCCTTAAGACAATATTAAGAGACTTTAAGTGATTTTTAAAAAATCATCCTCATCACTGAGATTATTATTTTGACTGGGAAAGGGTCCACTGAGATTCTTACTCTATAATTCTGGAAGTTGTCCCCCTCCCCCCCAAAATTATATTTTATTCCTTGGGTTAGATTATCCCGCCAGTATACTAAATACACCGAAAATCGTCTAAGTGTTCACCACATAAAGTGAAATATTGCTATCAGTGAAAGCAGCTAAAATATCTTCGTTCCTGATTTTAACTTGCTGATGTTGAAACCCACATTCATGACCTTATAGCTCCTTCAAAATGTGTAGGAAAATCTAGTTGTCTGACTAACCTTTCTTAGGTTTGTTTGTTTCCTTTTTAATTCCTACATACTATAGTAGTGAAAACATTACCTCTGATCATAAAGTTCATTAGTCCATGCATTGTTAAATCACCCTAGACCGAATGTAGTATGCCCTAGTTAACTTGGAAGGCCAAATGTCACTCAAGAAATTTGTTTTTATGAGCAGTTTTAATTTGAGGGAGACCTTAAAAAAATGTCCAAGACCTTGTCAGTTATTCCATATGGTTCTATAATATTTGTGTATAAATTTCTTATTTTGTACTTTGAAGAAATGGATCATTTCTCACTCATATTTCTACTGCTATACTTAGTTTTATTTCTAAAACACATCCATTTAACTCTGGGATTCATCTACATTGTACAGTAGATAATTCTTTAGGTGCTTCATGCATTCACACATGTCTTTCCTGATACTCTTTTCTCCTCTTCATTTGTCAGATCTCACTTGCCTTCACCAAACTTAGCATTACTCTTTCCTTTAAGTGTCTCTCTGTTTCTCCAGTCGGAAGTAATCATACCTTTCTTTTATTCCACTGGCAAGTTTATAACTTTCCTAATTTTTTACTTACAATTACATATCTTCCTCTGTAGGTTATAAGATTTAATTCATTTTCCTCTTTTTATTGCCACATACTTTGTACATTGAACTTAATTATTGGATGAGTGAATAGATAAATTAATGATTAAATGAATGGTATAATCTTTTATTTTACAGTCGAGAGACTCACAAGATCGCAGTGTTTTATGTTGCTGAAGGACAAGAAGACAAACATTCCATTCTCACCAATACAGGTGGAAGTCAAGCATATGAAGATTTTGTAGCCGGTCTTGGTTGGGAGGTATTGTTTTTATTTCTTTTTTTTTTTTTATGTTTGCTTATTTTTGAGAAAGATCGCAAGTGGGGGAGGGACAGAGAGAGAGAGAGAGAGAGAGAATCCCAAACAGTTTCCGCACTATCAGCGCAAAGCCCAATGCAGTGTTCAAACTCAGGAACCATGAGGTCACAACCAGAGCTGAAATCCAGAGTTGGACACTGAACCGACTGAACCTCCTAAGCACCCCGATTGGGAGGTATTGTTTTTAAATTATACCAAATATCATTGTATTTTTATTTGGAGGCAGTGGTTTTCTTTTGCTTTCTAGCTTATTTTAGAATTATTTTAGGAGACTCAACAACTTAACTATGGGTTTGTTACTGTTTCTGCTTTATTTCCCATCTGCAAAGACAGAAGCAGTTCAGACCTTGAAAGGAAGGTTGTTGGTTTTTTTAATGAGTCAGTATATTGTTAGAGAGCACTGAAGTCATAGGTTTAGGAGAGCTGGATTTTCCTCACAGCTGTGACCACTAGACAGGTGATCTTCAAACTAAGATATGAATATCTTTAGTGCTGTACCAAGGCTTTTAGGTTAGTTTAGAGGATATTAATTTCTAGTTCCTCAACTTTACTGAAATTAATGCCTGAAAACCTTTCTGCAGTCACTTGCCTCACCTTTTCAGTTCTTCAACTTTGTAAAAGAAAGGCATACCACACACTCATTCAAGTCCTACATTGCCCCAAAATGTTTGATGCCAAAAAAAAGTTCATTCAAGAAGGCATGTTCTGAGAGAGTCTCTGACAGCAAATCAACAAATGTTGAAAGGCACTGCGCTTCATGTTATCCTGGCAACCTGCTCATGTCAAGGTTCCTGTACCAAATCTGTCTATCTTAGAATTATTAACTCAGAAGGGAGGTATTTGTCATAGAAATTTGGATTAATATGTTTACCCAAATTGACACAGGAAGTGTCAGACATTTTCTATCAGAAAGGGAATTCGATGCTGGCTGATCGATTTGTCATTAATAGCAGGCATTTTATATATATTGTATCAGCCAAATCAGTAGCTCTACAATTTTGATGAAAATATATTAAAAGCAGCATATACGTGTGACATACAGTACACTAGAAATGATATCTTTTGTAGTAGTTTAATGATGAAAATTTTCATTATAGTTGTCAGTTTAATACATAGTTTCTTAAAATTCTTATAGTACATGAGCAAAATTGTTGAAGACCACTGCACTAGACTATAAGCTCCTCCTAGAGGAAAAGCACTTTGATCTCATTGAACTTTCCTTTGTTTCTTGTTGTTAAACTAGCCTTCATTTTTTTTTAAGTTTATTTATTTATTTTGAGAGTGAACGAGCAAGGGAGGGGCAGAGAGAGAGTGAGAGAATCCTAAGCAGGCTCTGCACTGGTGGTGCACAGTTATGAGGGGCTTGAACTCACAAACCATTAAATCATGACCTAAGCCTAAACCAAGAGTCGGACACTTAACCAACTGAGCCACCTAGGCGCCTCTGATTTTTCCTTTTAAAAGACATCCCAGTGCCTTGTACAGTGTCCGATACATAAGCCTTTAGCATTCGGTATATATTTTTATGGCTTACCTTACATGTTATTTCACTTTGAGTTACTTGGGGTCTCTGTTCCTGTTTGCGTATTTGTCAAGGTAATCTATTTTAGGCAATAGATATGGGAAGTTCAGTTGAGATTAGTTATGTGAAAGTGCTTCAGAAAGTATAAACACTCTAAATAAATTTTCTGTTAAAAAAAAAACAGAAACATATTAGTAAAAGCAAGAGACATTTGGAAAAGAACAAATTAGCAGTACTCACATTTCCTTATTTCAAAACTTAATACAAGCAATAGTAATCAAACAGTATGGCAGTGCACCAAAAATAGACATATTGATCAATGGAAAAGAATTGAGATTCTAGAACTAAACTCATATATCTGTGGTCAACTGATTTTTAACAAGTGACAGCACCATCCAGTGGAGAAAGAATAGTCTTTTCAACAAATGGTGCCAGAACAAACTGGAAAGCCACATGCAAAAGAATAAAGTTGGACTATTACCTCACACTATATACAAAAATTAACTCAAAAAGGGTCAAAAACCTAATTGTAAAAGCTAAAAGTATGAAACTCTTAAAAGACAACATGAGGTAAATTTTCATGACCTTGGATTTGGATAAGGCTTTTTTTTCCTTGCTTTATGGAGGTATAATTGACAAATAAAAGGGATTTTTAGATATGACACTAAAAACATGAGCAACAAAGGAAAAATAAATAAATTGGACTTCAGACTTTAAACTTTGATGCTTCAAAGGGCATCATAAATAATGTGAAAAGACAACCCACAGAATTTGAGAAAATAACTGAAATCATATATGTGATAAGGGACTTCTATCTAAGATATACAAAGAACTCCTACAAATCAATAATTAGAAAACAACCCAATTAAAAAATTAGGACCTGAATAAACATTTCTCTTAATAAGATATGCATATAGCCAGGAGGCTCATGAAAAGATGCTCAACATCATTATCAGAAAAATGCAAATCAAAGCCACAGAAAAAAACTACTTCACACCCATTAAGATAGCTAGGATCAAAAAGTCAAATACTAACAACTGTAGGGTAGGATTCACCACAATCTGAACCCTCTTACACTGCTATTAGGAATGTGAAATAGTGCAACTGCTGTGGAAAACAATCTGGAAGCTCATCAAATAGTAGAACACTGAATTACCATATCAGAAATTCCACTCTTAGATAGGTATCTAAGACAAATGGAATTGTATATATAGACAAAAACTTGTACATGAATGTTCATAGTAGCATTTTTCACAATAGCCAAAAGGTGGAAAAAACCCAAATGTCCATCAATGGGTGAATGGATAAAATGTGGTATATTACTATAATGGAATATTATTTAGCCATGAAGAGGAGTGAAATCTTGACGTGTGCTCCAGTGTGGATGTACCTTGAAAATATTATGTTAAATGAAAGAAACCAGTCACAAAGACCAGGTGTTATGATCCGTTTATATGAAACATACACACACACACACACACACACACACACGTACAGAAAATAGGTTTGTGGTTGCTTCAGACTAGTTGGAAGGATGAGGGAAGATCAGGGTGATAGCTAAAGAGTACAGGGTTTCTTTTTGAAGTGATGAAAATGTTCTGAGATTGACTGTGGTGATGATTGCACTTACCTGTGAATATATTAATGTGCATTGAGTTGTACAGTGGAAACTTTCACTTTTAAGAAGATCAAGAGGCATACTCTGCTTACTCTTCACACTAAGTGTAACAAAAACTTTGGACATTACATATAAAACAAATATTAAAAGACTCTGAAAGGCGATGAGAAGAAGACAGACCAACTCAGGACCAAGGAATGACATCATGATGGGTTCTCAAGGTTTTCTTTTTGTCTCATATATCTCCAACTTGAATCTGAAATAGCCAGCAACCTAGAAACATCAACAAGCGTTGACGAAAAGAATCCCAACAAAAGCCCACTCTTTCTAGCCAACGGATCAGGAAAGGGGCAATCTAGAGAAAGAAAATATTTAGACAGTAACTGCTCTACTCCAACCAAACACCAACCAAACTCCAACAACCAAAGTAAATACTTTGACTTCCATCTCCATTTCTGACAACAAAGGTCAGTTAGGGAGCCTAGACTTTCACCCTCATGAGACTCCACACCACAAGGTTAGTGGAGACTACATGAGGAACCTGGAATCTCCAGCATAATGAGTTACCCTGCCTCCTCCGCTGGGTAGATCACAGGAGGCCTGGTGGAAAAGTAGGCCTTTCACCATCATCCAGCAGTAATGAGACTAACCCTACTAACTAAGGACTAACCTTGTCTCAGTGGATATGACATAGGAAACCAGAACTCCTGCCTCCACCTAACAGTAATGAAGATCTCCCTTCTGCAGGTGTCAGCAGAAGTTAAGTGGGGAACCTCCATCTAACTATAGTGAGACAGTAACCACCTCACTTCTTTGACAGAGCTGTGTCACAAAATAGCCAACTAAGACAGGAGGATTAAATAGGATGTATAGTCTCATAACATGAAAATGTCTAGTCTTTGATCAAAAATCATACCAGGACCCAGAGAGGCCTCAAACTGAATGAAAAGAGGACAGTAGATACCAACACCAAGTGACAAAGATTTTGGGATAACCATAATATAAATGCCTTCACAAGCAGTGAAGAACACAATTGAAATAAATGAAAAATAGGAAGTCTCAGTAATAAAAAAAAAAAAGATACAAGAAAGAACTACATGGAAATTTTAGAACTGAAAATTTCATTACTGAAATAAAAAGCTCAGTAGATGGGCGCAGCAACAGAGTCAGATAGATATGGGGGTACAGAAGAATCAATAAACTGGAAGATAAAACAGTAAAAATGTGAACAGCAGAGAGAGAATAGACTTTTTTTTTTTAACATTTATTTATTTTTGAGACAGAGAGAGAACATGAACAGGGAGGGTCAGAGAAAGAGGGAGACACAGAATCTGAAGCAGGCTCCAGGCTCTGAACTGTCAGCACAGAGCCCGATGCGGGGCTCGAACCCACAGACTGTGAGATCATGACCTGAGCCGAAGTCGGATGCTTAACCGACTGAGCCACCCAGGCGCCCCTAGACTTTTTTTTTTTTTTAAGAGAGAGAGCAAGAGCACATTGTGTGGAGAAAGGGGCAAAGGCAGAAGGAAGGTAGGGGTGGGGAGAGAGAAAGAGAGACTCTCAAGCAGGCTCCATGCTTAGCACAGATCCTGACACAAGGCTCGATCCCATGACCCTGGGATCATTACCTGAGCCAAAATCAAGAATTGGACACTCAACCGACTGAGCTACATAGGTGCCCAAGAGAGAGAATAGATTTAAGGACAATGAACAAAGTATCAGAGACCTATGGGACTATGACAAAAGATTTAACATTCCTGTTATCTGAGGGAGACGAGAAAGAGGTTGAGTCTGAAAATTACTTGAAGAGATAATGTTGAAAACTTCCTAAATTTGGCAGGAGAAATAAAGCTAATAAAGCTACAGATTGAAGAAGCTGGGTGAAACCCAAACAGGATAAATCTAAAGGAATCCATACTAAGACACATCATAATTAAATTTCTGAAAAATAAGAAGTCTCAAAAAAATGTCAAAAGCATCCGGAGAAAATTTGTTCCTTGTCTATAAGGGGAAAACAATTAGAATAATAATGAATTTCTCATCAGAAAAAAGTGACAATATTTTTCAAGTGCTAAATGAAAAAAATGCTGTCAACCAGAATCATATAGCTAGTAAAGGAATAAAGCAAAACATTCTCAGATGAAGGAAAACTTAGAGAACTTGTTGCCAGCAGACCTACCCTAAAAGAAGAACTAAAAGACATTCTATTAACAGAAAGGAAGTGACAGAACCTTGGAACACCAGAAAGAAAGAGGGTGGCAAGAAAAAATATGGGTAAATACACTAGGCTTTACTTCCCCTCTGATATTTTCATAGTTATGTTTGATGGTTGATACAAAAATTATTTCACTGTCTGAGGTGCCTGGGTGGCTCAGTTGGTTGAGTGTCCGACTTCAGGTCAGGTCATGATCTCATGGTTCGTGAGCTCAAGCCCCACATTGAGCTTGCTGTTGTCAGTGCAGAGCCTGCTTCATATCCTCTGTCCACCCCCCCCCCCGCCCCTTTCTTGCTCACACTCTCTCAAAAATAAATAAAAACATTTATAGAAAAAATAAAATAATTAAAAAATTATTTCACTGTCTGATGTCTTTTAAAAAAAATTTTTTTAATGTTTATTTGTTTTTGAGAGAGCGCAAGCAGGGGAGGGGAAGAGAGAGAGGGAGACACAGAATCTAAAGCAGGCTCCAAGCTCTGCGCTGTCAGCACAGAGCCCGATGTAGAGCTCAAACTCACAGACTGCGAAATCATGACCTGAGCTGGGGTTGGACGCTTAACTGACTGAGCCATCCAGGCAACCCTATATGGCATTCTTGAAATGACCATTTTAGTGTGAAAAACAGATTACTGATTGCCAGGGTTTGAGGGGGTAGGTTAAGAGGGAAGTGAGGATCCTTGTGATGAAAATGTTGTTTCTTAATCGTATCAATGCCAGTATGCTGGTTATAATACAGTTTTGCATTGGAGGAATCTGGTACAAGTCACATAACACTTCTTGTGAATCTAGTTATCTCTAGATAAAAATTTTAATTAAAAACATAGAGACCATCAAGTATTACAAAAGTGTTTAGAGCAAAGGAACACTAAAATGAGACTTTTTCTCCATGACATGATCAGAGAATTGACCTGAAGATAAATAACCTGTTCACTAAAACAAACAAAAGGTCTGCACTTATATGCTATTTTTCACCTATCATAATTAACAAAGATCATAAAGTTTGATAATATATTTGAGAGGCCATGAGGGAAACAGGTATTCGTATTCACTATTGGTGACATCTGTAGAGAGCTATTTGGTAGTGAGCTTCAAATTAAAAGTGCATATGCCCTTTGACTTACAGTTCCACTTTTATTTGTTTAAAAATTTTTTTTTAACGTTTATTTATTTTTGAGACAGAGAGAGACAGAGCATGAACAGGGGAGGGGCAGAGAGAGAGGGAGGCACAGAATTGGAAGCAGGCTCCAGGCTCTGAGCCATCAGCCCAGAGCCCGACGCGGGGCTCGAACTCACGGACCGTGAGATCGTGACCTGAGCCGAAGTCGGACGCTTAACCGACTGAGCTACCCAGGCGCCCCCAGTTCCACTTTTAATTATTTGTCCTACAGATCTACATTCACAAATGCAACATGACGTGTATTCTGTTATTCACTGCAGCATTGACTATAATAGCAAAGACTGGAAACAGCCTAAATATCCTTCAAGTAGGGGACTAGTTAAATTATTGTACATCAAGAAAATAAACTTCTGTGAAGCCATGAAAACAAAACAAATGAGGAAGCTCTTTACTTACTAATGAGTACTTTTCAGGGTATTTTAAGTGCAAAAAAAAAGCAAGGTGCAGAACATTATATGTGTGTGCTGTGTGTGTGTATACACACATACATATAAGAATTTAATTGTATATACAGAGAACGTTTTTGGAAGGATATTTAATAAACTGCTTTCTGGAAGGGGAACTGAGTAGCTATACACAAGAGCTATCAAAGGAAGAATTTTGGTATATTTTTGAGTTTTTAATTATATGAATGTATTACTGAGCCAATTTTTTTTTTTAATTTTATAAGTGATGAGGCAATCTTGTAGTGGTGTAAAAACTAATTTTTCATATGTTCAGCCATTGTAACTGATATTGATAGTTGAGACATGTTTAGTTTACATGGTACAAAGATTGGTTTTTATAATTCACTTTATCAGTTACTTGGATTTTTTTTTATTTTAATTTTTATTGAAGTATAATTAACATAATGTTATGTTACTTTCAAGTGTACAGTATAATGATCCAATAATTGTATACATTACTCAATGCTCATCACAATAAGTATACTCAATTCCCTTAATCTATTTAACCCACGCCGCCCCCCCCCCTTCCCTCTGGCAACCACCAGTTTTCTATATTTAAGAGTCTGCTTTTTTGTTTGTTCCTTTTTCTCTTTGCTCATCTGTTCTTTTAAATTCCGCAAATGAGTGAAATCATAAGCTGACTGACTTATTTTACTTCGCATTATACCCTCTAGGTCCATCCATATTTCAGATTTTATTTTTTAAAAATATACATATAAAGTGGTTTCTCCGAGTGAAGAGATGCAAGCAGTGTTTAAGTTTCTTTTTTCTTTTGTGTTTCTTTTTCCTTTCTAGTATTTCTTTAATTTTCAGTAAGACAAGACAAGTTGCTGGCTTTGTGTATCACACGAGTCCAAGGAATATCACTCAATGCAGTGACCCTGATATTAGCATGTCTTTTATTTATACTCAGGAAAAAAATATGTGCAAAAATCTGCACAGATTAATTTGTACTTTTTTAATGCATGAGAAGTGCAGTTCTGCATTTTTGTATTTTTGTTCTGAGCTGTGTGATAGGTACTGATAATTAAGAAACCAGTTTCAATGTGTAAATATGACATATCTAATTAATCATCTTATCAAAGTGACATTATTGTTTTAACTTTCCAGTCTTGGTTTTTGCCACTTGATTTTTCTCTCTGGCCTTGGTGTCCTCCCATAGCCTTCACAATTTAGCATTAACACCTAGTAGCCTAACAAAAGATGCATAGTGCACAGCAGTTGATTTCTTTCCTAATTAACTCCTACTAATTAGGCATCCTCAAATACCTAAGAAAAAGTACCAGTGTGAACAGAGCAGCTCTAACTAATAATTCTGGATCAAGCATTAGTTGAGAACATGCAAAAGGCTTGTTCTCCATATATTTTTGCAAATTGAGAAATTTGAGTCTTTTTCAATAGTAAGTTCTTGAGTTTTGTTTAGTTGACTAATATTATGTGTCTCTTCATTGCTCCCAGGTCAATCTTACAAACCACTGTGGTTTCATGGGAGGACTACAAAAAAACAAAAGCACTGGATTGACCACACCGTATTTTGCTACCTCCACAGTAGAAGTAATATTTCATGTATCAACAAGAATGCCTTCTGATACTGATGACTCTTTGACCAAAAAAGTAAGTGCTGAGAAAAAACATTGAAATCCTAGTAATTAAGAAAATAAATATATAAAATATGTAAGTAATCTAACTGATCAAGCACTGTTTCTGAACTCCACACTCTTCACCTAATGCTGTCTTCAGAAACAGGATTGTTGTAAAGCAAATGCTGTTTTCTTTAACAATAACATTGAAAGTTAATTGCCTTAACAAAGGATTTGTCTTCAAGAAAATGGGGATATGACAAATTGAGAAAACTTCTTTATATGTTCAAATTGGTGAAATTGTATTTCAAGTCTTTTCATACATGGATAGATATAACTGTTACACTGAATGAGAGCAAAAAATATAGATAAATTATTACAAAGCACTTAAAATATAACATACTTTATCACAAGTTTTAACTAAAACTAACAGAGCAAATAAAGTAAGCCTTCATTAATTATGAAAAACATTTTACTGCCTTAGAATTTATGAGAGATATGATGGAATGGTTTTGATGGCCCACATCTTTTAAAACCTACACTACCATTTTTCTGTGGCTGGCACTGGCATTCAAAAGTTGTTCTAGCACAGTTGTATATATTCAGTCCATGTTTGGTTTTCTTAGGGAGAAATATTTTTAAGAGTAAAACCTTACCTTGTCCAACATTTCTTTACCTTCTCTTCCTCCTCCTCCTTCAATTTATTAAAAACTGCTAACTTAATATCATTGGTCATTTTACTTGATACTCTTCTGCCTGATATCAAAACTCTTTATGCTTTATTAATAAACTGTGAAAATGATTATTCTCCTGCTCTTTTGTAAAGGAACTTCAGAACTGCTCACAAATATTTGGTAAGATTGATTTAATACCCTTGATGCTTTCTGTTTACAGTTTAGAATACTATTGGAAATTGCCTACTAAATGACTAATGGTTGATAATTATATATGGATGCTAATTAGATTGCAATGAGTAGTACTTAGTAGTATAGAATTTCTTGTCCTGTAGTTTTTAGAAATAGAAAACGAACCATGAATACCGACAAGAAGATGGTAAAGAGTTGGATTGGAGTATAAAACTTCATTAAAACTTCAATTAAGCACTTTCTTCCATCAACTCATGTTAAATCTCTATGAAAATAAGTCACACCTAGAGACAATTATGAGTATAGTGCAAAAAGATCATTTTAATCATTAAGAACTTGCCCATGACTCATATTTATCATTATCATTTTCAGGGATCCATATACAATTTCTAAAGTCTAAAATTAATAGTATCTTAGATTGTAAACACAAGAACAGAACAAAGTACATCATTTTTTGTTAAAAAGCTTTTTTTATTTTTTAAAGAAAATTATGTCAGGATATTTTTACTTCACTATATTAAGCATGATAATTATGTGGTACTTAAAATCTTTTTCCTGTGATGCAAAAATTCTCAATAAGATACTAGCAAATCGAATTCAACAGCATATAAAAAGAATTATTCACCATGATCAAGTGGGATTCATTCCTGGGATGCAGGGCTGGATCAACATTCGCAAATCAATCAACGTGATACATCACATTAATAAAAGAAAAGATAAGACCCATATGATCCTGTCAATCGATGCAGAAAAAGCCTTTGACAAAATCCAGCACCCTTTCTTAATAAAAACCCTTGAGAAAGTTGGGATAGAAGGAACATACTTAAACATCATAAAAGCCATTTATGAAAAGCCCACAGCTAACATCATCCTCAATGGGGAAAAACTGAGAGCTTTTTCCCTGAGATCAGGAACACAGCACGGATGCCCACTCTCACCGCTGTTGTTTAACATAGTGTTGGAAGTTCTAGCATCAGCAGTCAGACAACAAAAGGAAATCAAAGGCATCAAAATTGGCAAAGATGAAGTCAAGCTTTCGCTTTTTGCAGATGACATGATATTATACATGGAAAATCCGATAGACTCCACCAAAAGTCTGCTAGAACTGATACATGAATTCAGCAAAGTTGCAGGATACAAAATCAATGTACAGAAATCAGTTGCATTGTTATACACTAACAATGAAGCAACAGAAAGATAAATAAAGAAACTGATCCCATTCACAATTGCACCAAGAAGCATAAAATACCTAGGAATAAATCTAACGAAAGATGTAACAGATCTGTATGCTGAAAACTATAGAAAGCTTATGAAGGTAATTGAAGAAGATATAAAGAAATGGAAAGACATTCCCTGCTCATGGATTGGAAGAATAAATATTGTCAAAATGTCAATACTACCCAAAGCTATCTACACATTCAATGCAATCCCAATCAAAATTGCACCAGCATTCTTCTCGAAACTAGAACAAGCAATTCTAAAATTCATATGGAACCACAAAAGGCCCCGAATAGCCAAAGTAATTTTGAAGAAAAAGACCAAAGCAGGAGGCATCACAATCCCAGACTTTAGCCTCTACCACAAAGCTGTAATCATCAAGACAGCATGGTATTGGCACAAAAACAGACACACAGACCAATGGAATAGAATAGAAACCACAGAACTAGACCCACAACCCTATGGCCAACTAATCTTTGACAAAGCAGGAAAGAATACCCAGTGGAAAAAAGACAGTCTCTTTAACAAATGGTGCTGGGAGAACTGGACAGCAACATACAGAAGGTTGAAACTAGACCACTTTCTCTCACCATTCACAAAAATAAACTCAAAATGGATAAAGGACCTGAATGTGAGACAGGAAACCATCAAAACCCTAGAGGAGAAAGCAGGAAAAGACCTCTCTGACCTCAGCCGTAGCAATCTCTTACTCGACACATCCCCAAAGGCAAGGGAATTAAAAGCAAAATTGAATTACTGGGACCTTATGAAGATAAAAAGCTTCTGCGCAGCAAAGGAAACAACCAACAAAACTAAAAAAGCAACCAACGGAATGGGAAAAGATATTTGCAAGTGACATATCGGCCAAAGGGCTAGTATCCAAAATCTATAAAGAGCTCACCAAACTCCACACCCGAAAAACAAATAACCCAGTGAAGAAATGGGCAGAAAACATGAATAGACACTTCTCTAAAGAAGACATCCAGATGGCCAACAGGCACATGAAAAGATGCTCAACGTCGCTCCTTATCAGGGAAATACAAATCAAAACCACACTCAGATATCACCTCATGCCAGTCAGAGTGGCCAAAATGAACAAATCAGGAGACTATAGATGCTGGAGAGGATGTGGAGAAACAGGAACCCTCTTGCACTGTTGGTGGGAATGCAAATTGGTGCAGCCGCTCTGGAAAGCAGTGTGGAGGTTCCTCAGAAAATTAAAAATAGACCTACCCTATGACCCAGCAATAGCACTGCTAGGAATTTACCCAAGGGATACAGGAGTACTGAGGCATAGGGGCACATGTACCCCAATGTTTATAGCAGCACTCTCAACAATAGTCAAATTATGGAAAGAGCCTAAATGTCCATCAACTGATGAATGGATAAAGAAATTGTGGTTTATATACACAATGGAGTGCTACATGGCAATGAGAAAGAACGAAATATGGCCCTTTGTAGCAACGTGGATGGAACTGGAGAGTGTGATGCTAAGTGAAATAAGCCATACAGAGAAAGACAGATACCATCTGTTTTCACTCTTATGTGGATCCTGAGAAACTTAACAGAAACCCATGGGGGAGGGGAAGGAAAAAAAAAAAAAGAGGTTAGAGTGGGAGAGAGCCAAAGCATAAGAGACTCTTAAAAGCTGAGAACAAACTGAGGGCTGATGGGGAGTGGGAGGGAGGGGAGGGTGAGTGTTGGGTATTGAGGAAGGCACCTTTTGGGATGAGCACTGGGTGTTGTATGGAAACCAATTTGACAATAAATTTCATATATTGAAAAATAAATAAATAAATAAATAAATAAATAAATAAATAAATAAAATAAATCTTTTTCCTGTGACCTTTGTTGAAATGTCAAATAAGTAAGATTTCTTATTTTCTTCAAAATAGTCATGAGGGTTTGTCCTTAATTACTTAAGAAGTTTCTGAAACAGATGTTTAACAATTCATTATCATAAAAGAATTAATTTTGGAGAGGATTATATCATTTAAGAATTGTTAAATGGTTGAGTTCTAATTAAAATTATATTATTAAATGGTAAAATTTGTAAGTGCTGGATTTATTAGAGAATTTTGAGGGATTAAACATTGAACGTTAATAGTTTGTTTCATCCACACCTACAGAAAGTTTTTGTTGTTGTTGTGGTAAAAAATATAATCTATCATTGTCACCTTTAAAAATTTTTTTTATTTAATATTTTTAGGGTTTGGAAATTTCTTTTTCACCAAAGTATAATTCACATACAGTGTCACATTAGTTTTAGGTGTACAGTATAATGATTCAACAGTTCTGTACGTTACTCAGTGCTCATTATTATTATTGATAAGTGTACTCTTAATCTCTTTTATCTATTTCACCTATCCTTCCACCCTTCTCCCCTCTGGCAACCACCAGGTTTCTTTCTCTGTATTTAAGAATCTGATTTTGTCTTTGTCCATTTTTTCTTTGTTAGTTTGTTCTTTTTCTTATGTTCCACACATGAATGAAATCATTTGGTATTTGTCTTTTTTTGACTGATGTTTCACTTAGCATTATACCTTTTGGTCCATCCAAATTGTCACTGATGATAAGATCTCATTTGTTTTTATGGATGAGTAATGTTCTAATGTATATATATTACCACATCTTCTTTATCCATTCATCTGTGGATGGATACTTGGATTGCTTCTGTATCTTGGCTGTTATAAATAATGCTGCAGTAAACACAGAGGTGCATATATCATTCCAAATTAGTGTTTTGTTTTCTTTGAGTAAATACCCAGTAGTGGAATTACTGGGTCATATGATAATTCTGTTTTCCTTACTGTTTTCCACAGTGACTGCACCAGTTTGCATTTCCACCAACAGTGCACAAGTGTTCTTGTTTCTCTACATCCTTGCTGATACTTATTATTTCATGGCAGTTCTTTTGTTTTGTTTTTGATTCTAGCCATTCAGACTGGTGTAAAGTGGTATCTCATTATGGTTTTGATTTGTTGTTCCCTGATGATGTTGAGCATCTTTTCATGTGTCTGTTGGCCATCTGTGTGTCTTCTTTGGAAAAATGTCATTCAGGTCCTCTGCCCATTTTTAATCATGTTATTATTTTGGTGTTAAGTTGGACAAGTTCTCTATATATTTAAGATAGTGTATTAAGTCCTTATCAGATATGTTATTTGCAGATGTCTTCTCTAATTCAGTAGGCTGCCTTGTCCTTTTGTTGATGAGTTTCTTCACTATGCAAATGCTTTTTATTTTGTTGTAGTCCCAGTAGTTTACTTTTGCTTTTGTTTTCCTTGTCTGAGAAGGCATAGCTGCAAAAATGTTTCTGTGGCTGATGTCAAATTATTGCCGATGTTTTCTTCTAGGAGTTTTATGGTTTCATTTCTCACATTTAGATGTTTCATCCATTTTGAGGTTTTTTTGTGTGTGTATGGTGTAGGAAAGTGGTCCAGTTTCATTCTTAAGCATGTCCAGTGCAGCATTCTTTTGCATGCTGTCCAGTTTTCCCAGTACTATTTGTTGAAGGGACTGTCTTCTCCCCCCGTGTATGTTTCTCCCTCCTTTGTCTGAGATTAATTGACCATATAAGCACTGGTTTATTTCTAGGCTCTCTGTACTCTTCCATTAATCTATGTGTCTGTTTTTGTACTAGTACCATACTGTTTCGATTACTAATGTTTTGTAGTGTATCTTGAAATCTGGGATTATGATACCTCCAGCTTTGTTCTTTCTCAAGATTGCTTTGGCTCTTTGGGGTCTTTCATGGTTCCATACAAATTTTAGGATTATCCTAGTTTTGTAAAAATTGCTGTTGGTATTTTGATAAGGGTTTTATTGAATTCATAGATTGGTTTAGGCAGTATGGACATTTTAAAACGTTGGCTTTTCCATTCCATGAGCAAGGAATATCTTTCCATTTGTGTCATCTTCGGTTTCCTTCATCAGTGTTTTATAGTTTTAGGAGTGCAGTTTATTCCTAGGCATTTTATTCTTTTTGGAGCAATTGTAAATGGGATTGTTTTCTCAATTTCTCTTTCTCCCTCTTTTTTATTAGTGTCAAGAAATACAACATATTTCTATATATTGACTTTGTACCTTACAACTTTACTGAATTTGTCAGTTCTCGTAGTTTTTTGGTGGAGTCTTTAGAGTTTTCTATTGTATAATGTCATTTGCACATAGTGACAGGTTTACTTCTTCCTTACAAATTTGGATGGCTTTTCTTTCTTTCTCTTTTCTGATTGCTGTGGTTAGTACTCCTAGTACTATGTTGAATAGAAGTAGTGAGAGTGGACATCTTTGTCTTGTTCCTGATCTTGGAGGAAAAGCTCTGAGTTTTTTACCATTAAATATTAAGTTAGCTGTGGGTTTTTCATCCGTAGTCTTTATTATGTTGAGGTATGTTCCCCCTAAACCTACTTTTTTGAGAGATTTTACCATGAGTGGTAAAATCTTTTTTCTGCATCTCTTGAGATGATCATATGGTTTTTATTGTTTTTCTTGTTAATGTGATTATCATGTTGATTAATTTTTGAACATTGAAACACCCTTTGCATCCCAGGAATAAATCCCACCTGATCATGGTGAATGATTTTTTTTAATGCATTGTTGGATTCAGTTTGCTAATATTTTGTTGCAGATTTTGCATCTGTGCTCATCAGATACTGGCCTGTAGTGTTTTTGCTTTTTGTTTTTTGGGGTTTTTTTTTTTTTTTTGTAGTGTCTTTATCTGGTTTTTGTATCAGGATAATGCTAGTCTTGTAGAATGAATTCGGAAGCGTTTCTTCCTCTTCTCTTTTTTAGAGTAGTTTGAGAAGAATAGATCTTAACTCCTCTTTATATATTTGACAGAATTCACCTGTGAAGCTATCTGGTTCTGGACTTTTGTTTGTTGGGAGTTTTGTGATTACTGATTCAGTTTTGTTGCTAGTAACTTACCTGCTCAAAGTTTCCATTTCTTTCTGAATCTGTTTTGGAAGGTTCTATGTTTCTGGAAATTTATCCAGTTCTTTCTAGGTTGTCCAATTTGTGGGCATATAATTTTTCATAATACTCTCTTATAATCAGTCTTTTGAATATCTGTGGTGTTGGTTGTTCTTTCTCCTCTTTCATTTCTGATCGTATTTATTTGGGTTCTTTTTTTTTTTTCAGAGTCTGGCTAAAGGTTTATCAATTTTGTTGATCTTTTCTTTTTTTTTTTTTTAATTTTTTTTTTCAACGTTTTTATTTATTTTTGGGTCAGAGAGAGACAGAGCATGAACGGGGGAGGGGCAGAGAGAGAGGGAGACACAGAATCGGAAACAGGCTCCAGGCTCTGAGCCATCAGCCCAGAGCCTGATGCGGGGCTCGAACTCACGGACCGCGAGATCGTGACCTGGCTGAAGTCGGACGCTTAACCGACTGCGCCACCCAGGCGCCCCATTTGTTGATCTTTTCAAAGAACCAGCTCCTGGTTTTATTAATCTGTTCTATTGTTTTTAGTTTCTATTTCATTTATTTCTGCTCTAATCTTTATTATTTCTTCTACTGGCTTTGGGCTTTCTTGGTTCTTCTTTTTCTAGTTCCTTTAGGTGTAAGGTTAGTTGCTTATTTGAGATTTTTGTTTTATAAGGTGGGCCTGTATTACTATAAATTTCTCTCTTAGAACAGCCTGTACTACATCTCAAAGATGTTGGACCCTTGTGTTTTTATTTTCATTTGGCTCCATGTATTTTGTATTTTCTCTTTGATTTCTTGGTTGAACCATTTAATGTTTAGTAGCATGTGTTTCGTCTCCATGTATTTTGTTTTTTCCACATCTTTTTCTTGTGATTGATTTCTAGTTTCATACTTTTGTGGTCAGATAAGATGCATGATAAGATTTAAATCGTTTTTTAATTTATTGAGTGTTGTTTTTGGTCTAATGTGATTTATTCTGGAGAATGTTCCATGTGCACTTGAAAAGAATATATATTTCACTTGTTTCTGGAAGGAATGTCTGAATATATCTGTTAGGTCCATCTGGTCTAATGTGTCATTCAAAAGCTACTTTATGTCTGTTACAAGTTGCTTTATGTATTGAGTACATATATATTTACAAATGTTACAACTCTTGTTGGAGTGTTCCCTTTATGATTATTTATTGTCCTTCTTTGTCTCTTCAGACAGTCTTTGTTTTAAAGTCTATTTTGTTTGATATAGGTGTTGCATCTCCAGCCTTCTTTTTGCTTCCATTTGCATGGTAAATGTTTTGTCATCCCTTCACTTTCAGTCTGCATGTGTCCTTTGGTCTGAAGTGAGTTTCTCTTAGGCAAGATATAAATGTTGCTTTTTTAATCCATTCAGTCATCCTTTGCCTTTTGATTGGAGCATTTAGTTCATTTATATTTAGACTATTTATTGATAGGTATGTACCTACTGCCATTTTGTTACTTGTTTTGCAGTTCTTTTTGTAGCTGTTCTCTGTTCCTTCTTCTCTTGCTCTCCCCTGTGGCTTGATGGCTATCTTTAGTATTAATGCTTTGATTTTTTTTCTCTTTATTTTTTGTGTATCTATTACAGGTTTTTGATTTGTGGTTATCATTAGGTTCATGTGTAACATTTTATGCATATAGCAGTCTGTATTAAGTTGATGGTCACTTATGTTTGAATCTATTATTACTCCTCACCTCACATTTTATAGATATGATGTCATACTTTATATCCTTTTATTTTGTGAATCCCTTGACTGATTTTTATAAAGATAATTGGCTTTACTACTTTCGTGTTTTAACTTTAATACTGGTTTTATAAGTGGTCAATCTACTTTTATTATATGTTTGTGATTACTTGTGAAATTTTTTTCCTTTCGTTATTTTCTTACAACTGTTTTGGCTTTTTCTTCCCACCCAAAGAATTCCCTTTAACATTTCTTGTAAGGCTGACTTAGTGGTGATGGTTTTGTGTGTCTGGGAAACTCTCTCTCTCCTTCTACTCTGAATGATGATCTTGCTGGGTAGAGTATTCTCAGTTTCAGGGTTTTTTCCTTTCAGTACTTTGAATATATCATTACATTCCCTTCTGGCCTACAAAGTTTCTGCTGAAAAATCATCTGACAGCCTTATGTGGTTTCCCTTGTGTATAACTTTTCTCTTGCTGCTTTTAAAATTCTCTCCTTCTCACTCTTTTTGCCATTTTCATGATTATGTCTTGGTATGAACCTCTTTGGATTAATTTTGTTGGGGGTCTCTGTGCTTCCTGGATCTGGGTTTCTGTTACCCTGCCCAGATTAGGGAAGTGTTCATCTCTTATTTCCTTCTCTCTCCTCCTTCTGACATCTCTGTAATGTGAATGTTACTATGCTTGATGATGTTATAGATTTTCCTTAACCTATTCTCATTTTTTATTATTTTTTTCTGTTCACTATTCAGCTTGGTTGCTTTTCATTGCTCTTCCTTCCAGATCACTGATCCATTCTTCTGCCTCCTCTGATCTGCTGTTGATTCTCTCTAGTGTATTTTTTATCTCAGTTATAGAATTGGAGTTCTTCATCTCTGACTGGTTCTTTTTTATATTTTCTATCTCCTTCTTGAAGATCTCATTGAGATCCCCTACTGTTTTCTCAAATCCAGTATCTTTACGACTATTACTTTGAATTCTTTATCAGGCCTATTGTTATCTCTGTTTCATGCAGCTCTTTTGCTGTGGCTTTGTTTTGTTCTTTCATTTGGGACATAATTCCTCTGTCTCCTCATTTTGTCTGACTCTCTGTGTTTGTTTCTGTGTATTAGGAAAGTCAGCTACATCTCCTGATCTGCAAAGTAGTAGCCTTATGAAGAAGACATCCTTTGGTGCCCTCTAGCACAATGTTCTCCTGTTCATCAGAACCAGGCACTTCAGCAGTGTCTCCTATGTGAGCTGCATGCTCCATACTGTTGTGGCTGAGCTGTGTTTACATTCAGTAGAGTCAACTACAGTGGCCCACTTTGCCTGTTGTGAGCATACTGGGCAGGAGTTTGGCCCCTGTGCTGTTAAGGGGCCTGTCTGGGGCCACCACAGGCTTGTAGTTGGGTGGTATCAGCAGTCAGACCAGATACCTGCCCTCAACCTAGGCACTATATGGCTCTCTCCCTGTTCTGCTCTTAGAGGCTTCCATTGATGAGTGGGGCCAACAAACCAGGTGCCTGCCCCTAGTCACATGAGTAGGGGTGCAGTCACACTGATCAGCAGGGCACTCCGTTTGCATTGCCAGTTGCAAGGTTCAGCTGCCAGGACTGTGGGCACACTGGTGTGTGTGGTTATCTTCTCCTGTCCCCAAGACACAAATCACTTTGGAGTGGTGCAGGTTTCTGCTAGGGTTATTTGCAGCAGGGTTTTTCAGAGCAGGAGCCACTTTGCAGGAATGTCTGTGGAGTAGGGCTGGTTGGATGGGGTGGGAACCATGGTGCTAACAAGATACACAGAGAACGTTCACTCTGCTTCCCACAAATATCTGGCTGTCTAGGGTGGAAGGGAGGCAGGCAAGGAATGGTCTGCCAGCCAGCACTTTTGTTTTTGGAAAATTCTTCCAAAGATCCCTGCCCCTCCAACACGTTTTGAGATTAGTAAATAGATTAAATCTACTTCTCATACTCCAGTTGATTTTTATTTTTAATGTTTATTTATTTATTTTTGAGAGAGAGAAAGAGAGCACACAAGCAGAGGAAGAGCAGAGACAGAGAGGGAGACACAATCTGAAGTGGGCTTCAGGCTCTGAGCTGTAAGCACAGAGCCAATCGTGGGGCTCAAAACCATGGGCCATGAAATCATGACCTGAACCGAAGTTGGACGCTTAACCGACTGAGCCACCCAAGTGCTCCTTCATTTATTTTAATGTTTATATATATTTTTTTTTAATTTTTTTTTTCAACGTTTATTTATTTTGGGGACAGAGAGAGACAGAGCATGAACGGGGGAGGGGCAGAGAGAGAGGGAGACACAGAATCGGAAACAGGCTCCAGGCTCTGAGCCATCAGCCCAGAGCCCGACGCGGGGCTCGAACTCCCGGACCGCGAGATCGTGACCTGGCTGAAGTCGGACGCTTAACCGACTGCGCCACCCAGGCGCCCCTGTTTATATATTTTTGAGAGAGATTGGGAGAGAGAGCATAAGCAGGGGAGAGGCAGAGAGAGAAGGAGAGAGAATCCCAACAAGTTCCATGTTGCCATTACAGAGCCTGATGCAGGGCTCAGTCCCACAAACCATGAGATCATGACCTGAGCCAAAATCAAGAGTCAGACACTCAATCAACTGAGCCATTCAGGCGCCCTACCCCAGTTGTTTTTCAAACTGCTGCTTCTGTGCTGTATATCTCCTGGGTTATTTGTTATGCTGGCTCTTTAAGGGTGGGAACTCAGTTTTGTTTATTTTTTTTTTTGTTTGGTTTTTGTTTTTGTTTTTTTGAGACAGAGACAGAGCACGAGCAGAGGAGGGGCAAAGAGAGAGGGAGACCCAGAATCAGAAGCAGTCTCCAGGCTCTGAGCTGTCAGTACAGAGCCCCGGCTTGGGGCTCGAACCCACAAACCTCAAGATCATGACCTGAGCCAAAGTTGGACCTTAACCAACTGAACCACCCAGGCACCCCAGGAACTCAGTTTTAAAGTAGTCAGAGTTAAACCCTACTGATTGAAAAATCCTCAAAGTTAAGCCACTGGTTTTCAAAGCCAAAGTCTCATGGGCATCCCCATGCCTGGGGTGCCTGGGGTTGGGTCTGATCCTCTTGTTTCTTTATGTTTAGAGTGTCCCTCTCGTTTATGATTTTTCTCACAGGGACAGGGGAGGATTCTGGGAGGGAGAGTTCCCAACCACGCTTCTGCTCCTTCTACCGTTTTTGATGTGGTCTTCTCTGTACCATTAACTATGGAAGCTCTGTTCTGCCAGTCTTCAAGTTGTGAGTCATTTTCAGAGTTAGTTTCACTGATGTGGCTGTTACCTCAGTGTGTCTGTGGGATGAGGTGAGTTTAGGATACTTTGACTCCACTATCTTCTCAGAAGTCCTATCTTAACCATTTTTAAATGTACAGTTCATTGGCATAAACATTTATAATGTGCAATCATCACAAGTATCTATTTCCAGAACATTTTCATTTAGTTCAAAATATTTTTAATTTTCTCTTGAGAATACTTTGACTTATGTGTTATTTAGAAGTTGCTTAATCTCCAAGTATTTGGGGGTTTTCCAGCTATCTTTTTGTTGTTGATTTCTAGTTTAATTCCATTGTGGTCTGAAAATAGACATTGTATGATTTCTATTCTTTTAAATTTATGAAGGTGTGTTTTATGGCCCAAATGTAGTCAATCTAGTGAATATTCCATGTGAATCTGGGAAGAATGTGTAATCTGCTATTGTTGGATGAAGTAGTCTATAAATGTCAATTATATCCAGTTGATTGATAGAGCTGTTGAGTTCAACTATATCCTTACCAATTTTCTGCCTGCTGGATCTCTCCATTTCAGATAGATGGGTATTAAAGTCTCCAGCTATAATAGTGGATTCTTCTACTTTTACTTGCAGTTCTATCAGTTTTTTGCCTAATATATTTTGACCCTCTGTTGTTAGACTCATACACATTAAGGATTGGGTATGTCTTCTTGGAGTACCAGCCTCTTTATCATTAGGTGATGTCCCTCTTTATCCCTGATAACTTTACTTGCTCTGAAGTCTGCTCTGTCTGAAATTAATATAGGTACTCCCACTTTTCTTTCTATTGGTATTATCATGGTATATTTTTCCATTCCTTTACTTTTAATCTAGATGTCTTAGTATTTAAAATGAGTCTTATTTTTTTGATCCACTCTGACAGTGTCCGTCTTTTAATAGTATACTTAGACCATTGACATATAAAGTGATATAGTTGGACTAATATTTTCCACATTTGTTACTTTTTTCTATTTGTTACCCTTGTTCTTTGTTTCTGTTTTCGTATTCCACACGTTTTCTGCCTTCTCTAGTTATAACTGAGCACTTTATAAAATGATTCCATTTTCTCTCCTTTCTTAGCATATCAATTATACTTCTTTTCTTTTTTAACTTTTTTTAGCCACAGCCCTGGAGTTTATACTGTACATTTAGAGCTAATCCAAGTCCACTTTCAAATAATACCATACTGCTTCATGGATATTACAAATACCTTATAATAACATCATATGTTTAATTTTTCCCTTCTAACCCTGTATCATTGCTATCATTTATTTTACTTATAGATAAGCATATATATATATATATATATATATATATACACATATATGTATATATACACACACACATAAGCATACATAATCAAATGCATTGTTCCTATTATTACTTTGAACAAACTGTGATCTATTAGATCAATTAAGAATAAGAAAAATGAAAGTTTATTTTCTCTTCAGTTATTGATTACTTGGTGCTTTTCTTTATATAGATCTGTGTTTCTAACCTGTATGATTTTCCTTCTCTCTGAAGAACTTCTTTTCACATTTCTTGTAAGGTAGGTCTACCGGCAACAAATTCCCTCAATTTTTGTTTGAGAAAGTCTTTATTCTCCTTTAGTTTTGAAGGATTATTTTACAGAGTACAGAATTCTAGGTGTCAGTAGTTTTGTCTCTCAGCACTTTAAATATCTCACTTCATTCTCTTGCTAGTGTGGTTTCAGGGGAGAAGTCAGATGTTTTATCTTTGCTCCTCTATAAATAAAATAGCTCTTTCCCTCTGTCTTAAGATTTTTTTCTTTATCTGTAATTTTCTGAAGTTTGATGATATGCCTAAATGTAGTTTTGGGGGCATTTATCCTGCTTAGTGTTCTCTGAGCTTCTTGGATCTGTGATTTGATATCTGACATTAATTTGGGGCAGTTCTCAGTTTTGCTTCAAATAATGCTTTTGTTCCTTTCTTTCTTCTTCTTCTCTTATGTGTGTTACAGTGTTTGTGGTCCCACAGTTCTTGGATATTTTGTTTGGGTTTTTTTTTCCAGTCTTTTTTCTCATTGGATTTCAGGTTTAGAAGTTTCTACTGTTATCAGACTGAGGTTCTTTCCTTAGCCATGTCTAGTTTACTAATGAGATCATCAGAGGCATTCTTCATGTCAGTTAGATTGTTTGTTTTTTGTTTTTTATCTCTAGCATTTCTTTTTAATTCTCCCTGAAAATTTCTATCTCTCTGCTTATGTTATCTATCTGTTCTCACATGTTGTCTGCTTTTTCCATTAGAACCCTTAGCATGTTAATCATAGTTGTAATTTTATCATCCCTATCTAACTCTGGTTTTGATGTATCTTCAGCCTCTTAGGCCTGTCCATACTGAGTCTCCAGGAATTTGCAATTACAATTTACATTTTCCTACCTTGCCACAAGTTTCAGACAGAGGTGTCTGCTCTGTTGTCATTCTCCATATTTGCCTGCCTGTCCAATTTTGGGGGCAGTGATTTGCTCTGTGACCTTACTTCTCTAATCTAAGAAGTGTATTTGATTTTCCAGTTTGTTCAGCTTTTTACTTGTTAGGATAAAGTGGCAACTTCTAAGCTTCTTATGTACCATACTATAAACTGGAAATCCCAGATTTTTTTTTTCTCAAACACAAACTCTACCCATTAACAGTAACTCTCCATTCTCCCCTCCTCCCAGCCCTTGGTAAACACTAAGTGAATTTGCCAATTCTAAGTACCTCATGTAAGTGGCATCATACAGTATTTGTCTTTTTGTGTCTGTCTTATTTCACTTAGTATAATGTGTTCAAGGTTCATCCATGTTGTATCAGGTGTCAAAATTTCATTTCTTTCTGTGGTTGAATAATATCCCATTATATGTATATAGCACATTTTGTGTATTCACCTGATAGACGCACTGGGTTGTTTCTACTTTTTGGCTATTGTAAATAATGCTGCACTGAGCACTGTCATGTAAGTATTTGTTCGAATCCCTGTTTTCAATTTTTTTAATTTTTTTAATGTTTATTTTTTAAAAAGAGAGAGTACAAATGGGGCAGGGGACAGAGGATCCGAAAATGGGCTCTGTGCTGACAGCAGAGAGCCTAATGTGGGGTCCAAACTCAGGAACTGTGAGATCGTGACCAGAGCTGAAGTCAAATGCTTAACTGACTAGGCACCCCCCAGTTTTCAATTCTTCTAGATATATCCCTATGAGTGAAATTTCTAGGTGATAGGGAAATTGTATGTTTGGTTTTCTGAGGAACTAGAACTATTTTCCACATTAATTGTGCCATTTTACATCCCCACCAGCAATGCACAAGAGTTCCAATTTTTGCACATCCTGCCAACACTTGTTATTTTCCATTAAAAACAAATGTAGATATCCTAATAGATAGGTGCATAGTGGTATTTCATTGTGGTTTTGAATTGCATTTCCCTAGTGACTAATGATGTGCTTTTCATTGTTTTGGCATTTGTATATCTTCTTTGGAGAAATGTCTATTCAGTCTTTAACTCATTTTTTAATTAGGTTCACATTTTTGTTGTTGAATTATAGAAATTCTTTATATATCCTAGATGTTAATCCTTTATCTGTTATATGACTTGCAAATATTTTCTCCCATTTTGTGGCTTGTCTTCTCTCTCTTGATAGTGTCCTTTGATGTACAAAAATTATAATTTTGATGGAGTCCAATTTATCACGTTTTTGTTTTGTTGCCTCTGCTTTTTTTTTTTTAATTTTTTTTTCAACTTTTATTTATTTTTGGGACAGAGAGAGACAGAGCATGAACGGGGGAGGGGCAGAGAGAGAGGGAGACACAGAATCGGAAACAGGCTCCAGGCTCTGAGCCGTCAGCCCAGAGCCTGATGCGGGGCTCGAACTCACGGACCGCGAGATCGTGACCTGGCTGAAGTCGGACGCTTAACCGACTGTGCCACCCAGGCGCCCCTTGTTGCCTCTGCTTTTGGTGTCAGTTCAATAAATCATTGCCAAATCTAATGTCATGAAGATTTTCCCATATGTTTTCCTCTAAGATTTTTATCATTTTAGCTTTTACATTTTAATTTTTGAATCCATTTTTGGTTAATTTTTATATATAGTGGAGATCAGGCTTCAACTTCATTCTTTTTCATATGACTACCTAGTTTTCCAACCACTGTTTGTTGAAAAGATTGCACTTTCTCTCATTGAATGATCTCGGCATTCAGGTCAAAAATCAGTTGACTTTATATGCAAGGGTTTATTTCTGGATTCCGTATGGTCTAAATGTGTGTGTGGGGGGGGTCTTTTGCTTTAATTAAATGCTTTAATTACTGTAGCTTTGTAGTAAGTTTTTCAATCAAGTAATAAGAGTCCTACAACTTTGTTCTTTTTTTTTTTCCCCAATATTGTCCTTACTATTCAAGGTCTTTTGAGATTTCAGATGAGTTTTAGGATAGGTTTTTCTATTTCTACAAAGAACTTAGTTGGGATTTTGATAGAGATTGCATTGAATTTTTGGACCACTTTGTGTAATACTGTCATCTTTGTGTGTGTGTCTGTGCGCGTGTAATACTGTCATCTTAACAGTATTAAGTTTTCTATTCAATGAACATGGGATGTCTTTCCATTTATTCCTGTAGTCTTTAAAGTCAGCACTGTTTTGTAGTTTTTGGTATACAAGTCTTTTTCCTCCTCGGTTAAATTTTTCTATAAGTGTTTTATTCTTTTTGATGCAGTCATAAATGGAATTATTTTGTAACCTTTAATTGTTCATTGTTAGTATATAGAAATGCAACTAATTTTCATGTGTTGATTTTGTATCATGCAACTTTGCTGAATTCATGTGTTAGCTGTAACAGGTTCTTTTGTGAAATTTCTACATATAAGTTTCATATTTTTCAGTGTTTCTATGGAGAAATAAGAGCTTAGAGCTTCCCTGGTCCACCATTTTGCTAACATCACACTTTAGAAAAACTTTTAACTTTTTTTCTTTTAAGCTAATTCTAAATTTAAAATTATTGGGGTGTCTGGGTGGCTCAGTCAGGAAAGTGTCCAACTCTTGATTTCTGCTCAGAGCGTGATCTCACAGTTTGTGAGTTCGTGCCCCACGTTGGGCTCTGCACTAACGGCGTGGAACCTGCTTGTGATTCTCTCTCTCCCTCTCTGGCCCTCTCCCGCTCGCACACATGGTGTCTCTCTCTCTCTCTCAAAATAAATAAACTTGGAAAAAATAAATAAACTTAAAATTATTTGGTAATTTACCAAGTGGAAAAGTGCTAATATTTTTCCCACTTATTTAGTAGGGAGGAAGGACACAGGCAATTGCATGGCATAATATTCCAGTTATTTAATATTGAGATGTCAGAAGTATTGTTACTTTTTTTTAAGTTTATTTATTTTGTGAGAGAGAGTGCATGCACGTGAGTGGAAGAGGGGCAGAAAGAGAGGGAGAGAATCCCAAGTAGGCCAGGCGGGCTGCACAATGTCAGCACAGAGCCTGATGCAGGACTTGAACTCACAAACCGTGACATCATGACCTGAGCTCAAGTCAGACACTTAAATGACTGAGCCACCCAGGCACCTCAGAAGTATCCTGACTTAAAATGTAAGCATATATTTATATTTTTTTAGAAATCTATTTATTTAAAAAAAATTTTTTTAATGTTTATCTTTGAAGGAGACAGTGTGAGTGGGGGAGGGGCAGAGATTGAGGGAGACACAGAATCTGAAGCAGGTTCCAGGCTCTGAGCTGTCAGCACAGAACCCTGTGTGTGGGTCATCTCACAAGCTGTGACTGAGCTGAAGTCAGACGCCCAACCGACTGAGCCACCCAGGCGCCCCATTTTTTAGAAATTTTAGAATGCAAGCATGTGAATTATTTCAGTTGTTAAAATAATTATGCCTGTTGGGTTTTTTGTTAATGCCTGTTTTACTGAAGAAAATTACCCTCATTACTTAGGCTTTTTTACTTAAAGCAATTTAAAGGGTTTGTTTGTTTTAGTGAAAATTTTAAATTGTCACTACTTTCACCTATATGGTACCTACCATATGAAAGTTAAGCCCATCAAAATTATAAACAATATATAATAAAGCAACATCATTTTGGAAGGGTATAGTTCTCCTAGGTAATTTAAATCAGTTTAAATAAAATCTGTATCAGGATGGGACTAAATTGAGGCAACATTTCATTTAATTCAGTAGAAAGGAAAAAATATACCTGGTCTCATAATTCAATATAACTATTCCAAACCTTTTTTTTTTTTTTTGATAGAAGTCAAAACAATCTTAACATTTATTTCTCTATATATACTGAGTTTTCCTTTCCCTATTCCCTGTGAATCTTGCCCTTAATCTGCTTTTCAGAGTCCTAGTATGTAAGATTTTTCCAACAGGCTTATATCTTAGCTCTATTATAGTATCAATTTTGTTTTTAATAAAAGGTTAAATATTTAAACTTAATCATAGAAACCAGTTGTCTTATACCAGTTCTCCCTAATAAAAAAATCACTTTCTGTATTGGTATTTTTTTCTCCTGAATTTAATAAATTCCACATTAGTGGTAATAAGTTGAGGCCTAGAACATGTGTCCTATTACAAATGAACAATTGGGTATCATTAGGTTGTCCCCCTTTCCTTTGTACATATATCTTTAGGTGTGTTAATCCATTCAGTAGACACATTAATGAGCACTGGTTGAAGTGTAATATTGGAGGAAGTAAGGCTCGTTGACCTCAGCATGGAGTTTAATACCTCTAATTAAATTAGGTAGTCGACAGTCAGTATAAAGAAATAGCCGTGCCTCTGGCAAGCTAGAATTATTTACGACTCTGGTTCTGTGTTTTAAACTTGATTGGAGAAAATCATTTATATCTATTTTATAGAAACTAATTTTAGTTCTCACTTTTTATTTACAATATCATGTGGTGATTTTGTAAATTATTTTTAAGGATTTTATTTTCTCAGAATGAGAGGTAAATATCCTTGAACCTGTTTAAATGTAGTGTTTTATTTCTTGTGAAGGGAAGCTTTTTCAAGTCTTAAGACAGTAGTAAGAGAATTTTTACAACATAGACTATACTTCTTGAGCAAATTAATCAAACATTCAGTCTAACAAAGTACTCTCTTAGAAATATTATACAGCCAAGTCAGTTTCCTCTGAAAAATCATTAATGTAATGGACAGCACTTCATTTTCTGTTTTGGAATTTGGTCACCAATAGTTTCCCAAATAAATGAGCTTTATTGACCTGCTTGGTCAGATTTTAATTTTAGACCTATTTTTCTTTATCTTATCTAGAAATAAAATTGAAATATACCTTACTTTCCAGAGAACTTTTATGCTAAATATAGTCTGGAAAATGAATTCAAAAACAAATTTAAGAAATAATAACAAAACTTTTATTATTTTAGTAAAAGTAGAGTTAGTATAATAGTTAGTCAATGGTACAGGATTATACTCATGGTTTTGACCCCAAACTAACAATCTTACATAAAATAATTCTATTTTAATATCATACCCTCTACCCTTAACCCCAATTTCTGTAAATATATTCTTTATGACAAGAGTATAGAGAAATGGCTCAGAATAAATTTATCTCACTGCTACAAATGGTATAATTTGGATGGTATGGCAGTGACTTCTCATTGCATGTAGAATAAAGTTCTAGTTCTTCACTACGGCCTTCAGTGCCCTACATGATTTGGCCACCTGCCTGCCTACCTCTCTGATCTCATCTCCTGTCACTTTCCTTTTCATTTAGCACAATCTGGCCTCACTGGCTCTCATTCTGACCTGCCAGCATGTCAAACTCATACCTGTCTCAGAGGCTATGCACTTATGTTCTTTCCATTTTATTTCAACGTGTTTTTTATTTATTTATTTATTTATTTTTGGGACAGAAAGAGACAGAGCATGAACGGGGGAGGGGCAGAGAGAGAGGGAGACACAGACTCGGAAACAGGCTCCAGGCTCCGAGCCATCAGCCCAGAGCCCGACGCGGGGCTCGAACTCACGGACCATGAGATCGTGACCTGGCTGATGTCGGACGCTTAACCGACTGCGCCACCCAGGTGCCCCTATTCTTTCCATTTTAAATGTTCTTTCTCCACATCATCAGGCTTTCTCACTCTCACTGTTCTATCCTCAGATTCACATGACAGTTTGTCAGAGAGACTTATCCAAACTTTCCAACTAAAGAAGTCCCCTTCACCCAGTAACACTACCACATTACCCTATTTTATTCTCTTTATAGCACCTACAGCTCCTGTCATCATCAAAGTGGCGTATTTAAATAAATGCCATAATTGCAGATAATTCTATTTTTATGCTGTGCACTACATAATGACAAAAAATTTACCAAGATAAGTACATGATACTATAACTAGACTTAACCTAATCATGTCTTGTTCCTCTTCTCTTTTCTCTGAGCCCTTTCCTAGTCTCCTCTCTTTTTCCTGTGGTCCTTTTTCTTTCCCGCCTGTGTTTCTCTTTTTCTTCAGCGCAAGCATACAGACTTGAACACCCTCTGGTGTTTTTCCAAGAACTGTGAAGTCCATGTTCGTCCAAATGTAACCAAAAAAGTCACCCCACATGTCTAAAAACTGTTGCTTCTCCTCCTCTGAAACTTCAGAATCCAACAGTTTCCAAATATAATAGCTTTGTTTTCTTGAGTTTCTGTAATGGAAAATATTTTAAAGGAAAATTTTATACTAGGCTTCTGGTTGTACTAGAAGAAAGTCCAGTATGGATTTTCTTTTCTTTTTTTTCAGTTGGTTGTTGGTATGTTTCAAAAACCAGTTTTCAAGCCATTGTGTTTTCAAACACACCTTCTGCACTTAAGTCACACATTTCAATAAAGCATTTTCAAGACTGTCTTTTTAATAGTCAGCAGTGTATGTTGAGTGCCCACTCTGCTAAGGTAATTGTATACTAGATACCATGCCTATTGTTTCAAGAACCTTTTCTTAATTACTAAAAATGAATGATGCACCAGTTTGCATTCCCACCAACAGTGCAAGAGGGTTCCCATTTCTCCACATCCTCTCCAGCATCTATATAGTCTCCTGATTTGTTCATTTTAGCCACTGTGACTGGCATGAGGTGATATCTCAGTGTGGTTTTGATTTGTATTTCCCTGATGAGGAGTGACGTTGAGCATCTTTTCATGTGCCTGTTGGCCATCTGGATGTCTTCTTTAGAGAAGTGTCTATTCATGTTTTTTGCCCATTTCTTCACTGGATTATTTGTTTTTTCGGGTGTGGAGTCTGGTGAGTTCTTTATAGATTTTGGATACTAGCCCTTTGGCCGATATGTCATTTGCAAATATCTTTTCCCATTCCATCAGTTGCCTTTTAGTGGAGGTTCCTAAAAAAAATAAAAAATAGACCTACCCTATGACCCAGCAATAGCACTGCTAGGAATTTACCCAAGGGATATAGGAGTGCTGATGCATAGGGGCAACTTGTACCCCAATTTATAGCAGCACTTTCAACAATAGCCAAACTATGGGAAGAGCCTAAATGTCCATCAACTGATAAATGGATAAAGAAATTGTGGTTTATATACACAATGGAATACTATTTGGCAATGAGAAAGAATGAAATATGGCCTTTTGTAGCAATGTGGATGGAAATGGAGAGTATTATGCTAAGTGAAATAAGTCATACAGAGAGATACCATGTTTTCACTCTTATGTGGATCCTGAAAAACTTAACAGAAGACCATGGGGGAGGGGAAGGGGAAAAAAAAGTTACAGAGAGGGAGGGAGGCAAACCATAAGAGACTCTTAAAAACTGAGAATAAACTGAGGGTTGATGGTGGGTGGGAGGGAGGGGAAAGTGGGTGATGGGCATTGAGGAGGGTACCTGTTGGGATGAGCACTGGGTATTGTATGGAAACCAATTTGACAATAAATTTCATATTTAAAAAAATGAATGATGCAGACAGCAAGTGAACATATGAAAATATGTATGATCCTAAAATGTATGAAAGTATGGTTTTTTTTTAACATGATTGAGGAGTATATGATAGTGGGGTTTTTTGCTATATGTGGGTATCTGAAAGATAGGGAAAAGAATGAGGGCTCGAAGCAGTGAGTATTACTCAGTTTCAGTTTCTGCATGTTCATACCACAATCTCCTGAACTGCAAAACCTAATTAACCTCTGTGCATTCTTCAAGTACCGTAATAATCAGTTTTCTTTGTTATTTGCATTCAGAGAAATTTAGAGTATTATCTTTATCATTAATTATTCATTTATTAATTCTTTTACTCTGTCTCCTTCACTGGACTTGAAGCTCTCTGAGAGCAGAGACTATGTCTGGTTTTCTTTCACCATTGTATCTGTCTGTGCCAGCCAGCACAATGCATTTAGTCACCTCTCAGTATTTCCTAATGTATCAAGAAAGATAGGTAAGAAGGAGGGAGGGTAAGAGAGAGGCCTTTTAAGAACTTATGAACTAGTGCAAGTATGTAGGATGACTTGAACATTTGACCTAGGGCAACGTTTTTAAAAAAATGAAGAGATACAGGTAAGGAAAACAGAAATTGAAGACTTTCAGATTTTGATCCTAACTAATTATAATTAGTAGTTAGGTACTTTCAACAGAAATGGGGAATTCAGAGGATAACCTGATTGTGTGAAAGATGATAAGTTACTTTACATGAAATCTAGTCTCCAGCTCCATGAAATGAATGCTATTTTGTGGCATTGAGGAAATCTAGAATTGAATGTAATCTCTGATAATTGTAGAAAATGAGAACACTGTCTTAAGATAAGCAAACATCTGATTTTCATAAAAGGACATGGGACAGTCCACTAACTACAAAAATTACTAACATTCATGAGCTCCATGTCAATGCCTGACAAAATAGGATTATTAAACAGATGGTTTGTGAGCACTTAGATAATGAAGTAGTGATCACTAGGAGCCACCATGAGTTCACCATAACAAATCACATCAAAGTAACTTAATTTGTTTTAATAGGATTACTAGACAGGGAAGGCCATAGACAGTATAAAGCATTTAGCTAAGTTGTTGTGGACAAGTTGAAGAAATGTGGTCTTAATAATAGTTCATTAAGTATATTCATGACTGGTTGTATAATCATATCTGGAGACCTAAATTAATTATCTAATGAGAGGCATATAGAGAAGTGGTTAAAGTATGGTTTTTGGAATTAGCCTGCCTGAGTTTCAGCTCTGGCTCTACCACGTAACTACTTATGTGACATGAGGCAAGTTTATTTATCTTCTTCAGCTTCAGTTCCTCACCTGTAAAAAAAATAGGGATAATAACAATTGTACTTACTTTGTAGCATTGTTGTTAAAATTCAGTTATGCCAAAGCACTTAGAATACTAAGAATTTAATAAATGTTGGATATTTTTTCTTTTTTACTTATTTTTGGAGAGTACAAGCAGGGGAGGGACAGAGAGAGGTAAACAGGATCTGAAGCGGGCTCTGCACTGACAGGCTGACAGTAGTGAGCCTGAAGTGGGGCTTGAGCTCATGAACTGTGAGATCACAACCTGAGTTGAAGTTGGAAGCTCAACCTGAGCCACCCAGGTTCTTGATGTTGGATATTATTTTAACCAGGAGGAACATTGAAATGACTTGCCATACAAGGCTGTTACCCAGATTTGTCCTATTTGACATTTTTATCTAAAATCTAAATAAATACACAAGAAATTGAATTTAAGAATAGCCCAAATCTGGGAAAGAGAGAGCCAACACATTGAATAGCAGAACCAGACTAACAAGACAGGTTTAAAGATAATCTGAACCTGGCAAGGTAAAATTTAATAAGAATAAATTCTCTCTTGGAGAGAGCCAAACCATAAGAGACTCTTAAAAAGTGAGAATAAACTGAGGGTTGATGGGGAGGGTGGGTGATGGGCATTGAGGAGGGCACCTGTTGGAAGGAGCACTGGGTGTTCTATGGAAACCAATTTGACAATAAGTTTCATATTAAAAAAAAAAAAGTAAAATAAGTAAGTAAATAAATAAATAAAAAGAATAAATTCTCTCTTTAATTCTAGCAGTCAGTTGTACCTGCTTAGGACTTTATACGAACAAGACTGAAGGGTTTGAATTAATCACAACTACTATCTGAGCCTACTTTGAAAAAATGCAGAAAATAATTCAGTTAACAGAACAAAGAAAGTCGTCCCACTATGAGCTTACTGTACTGGTCAGAGCATGTATTAGTAATGTGTTCAATTCCAGACACCACAATTTAATAGAAACATCAATAAACTGAGGTAAATAATTCAGGATAATGAATAGCTTTGTAAACTCAAGGAGGAAGTAAGGACACATTTAACCTGGAAAAGAAAAGTTGAAATCTACGTTAGAGCAATCTTCAAATATCTGAAACGATAATATATAGAATATAGACTGGATTTCTTTGGTAAGGATCATTGTAGAAGAACAGGCTTCAGGAACGCAAATTTTAGCTTAGCATAAAGAATGTTCTAATGATTGTAGCTCTTTAAAAATGAATAGGCTGATTCATGAAGGTATAAAGTTCCCAACCCTAGAAGTATTCATTCAGATAGAAGCAGGATTACTCGTCAGAGATGTTGCAGTGGGAGTTCCCGTATGGGGCTGGAAATCAGAACTTTACTTAGGGTCTCTTTCAGTGTTAATATTCTATAATGTATTGAGGATTTCAATTTTGTACATGTTAATTTCATTTAACTTCTTTATCTTCATGAATTGATAATGATAATCTGCTGCCTATATTATATAGCTGAATTAAAATTATTTCATCAGCATTTGAAGTGGATTTGGAAGAGTTGTTTGGTTGCCAATCATTTTACCAGATTTATCCCATAAACAGAAGTCTTGTACTCTCTTTTAGAAGTGATTAGCATCTGGGTACAAAAACATGTAGGTAGGAACTCTTTGAGAATTTTTGGAGTATAGAAAACCTGGTGAGTATACACAGGACACAACCTTGTAAGTCCTTAAGAGATAGAGAATAAATAAACATCAAATATTATATAAAGTATTCATGTCAAAGTGTCAAACACACTTCACTTCTGAAATTTCTATTAACTGTTAATACTCAAAATTCATTCTTTCAGCAATCTCTCAAAAATTCCTAAGATATACATACCAATGATTAGCAATTTCTCAATTTGTGTTTATTATGTAGTAAGTTTTAAAGACTTAAAGATACAAAAACATGCCCAATCATGACAACATAATTATTTTTAAAAAAAAAAGGTAAGGGATGGTCTTGAAGCTTTCCCCTCAAAATGCTTGAATATGTTTAGCATGACTTTTGTTATATGCATGGTTCTTTGCCACAAATATCTTCATTACAACATCTCAGTAAAAATGTATTATTTTTTTCCCATTAAACTTCTATGACAGACTTTTAAGACTGTGGTAGATATTTGAAGACAGGCTTTGTTTATAAGATAAAACTTTAGTTGCCCTTTTCTCTCATTTCTTTAGATAAGTAGGCACTAGAAATTATAGATAGCTTTGGCAAGAGTTCAAGGGTTAATGTAGCAGATAAATAAAAGGAATTTTCTGTAAATTGAGACCTGCATTATTTCAGTTGTCTTGTCTTTCCTAACCTAACTCATTTAATTTTAAAAAGTAAATACTTAAATTCTTCCTGACAGTGTGCTCAGCTTTTACTATCGTTTATTACTTCAATTATACTTGATATCACTTAGAACAATCTGCCATTTGGAAATCTCAGTATAGCCTGGAGCTTAGTATTAGATCTGGCTGCTATTGTAACATGTACAGCATATGACATTAATGTATCAAAATTAGATTGGATCATCCCTCCTGGTTAAATTTATTTCACATTTCTTTTGTATTCAGTTAACATAAACCTATTAGGGAAGCTGACACATGGGGATGGCTGTATAGGAAGGATATTTTTAAAGTATTTTGATTAAAAAATGAAATTATAGAGCCATAGCTTTTCTAAGTTGTGTAATCTGTTTGGTTTTTTAAAATGTCACAGAGCCCAAGTACCGAATTTATATCATTCAAGGGGTGTGTATTTCGACACGTGTGTGTGTTGTGGTGTAAATAATGAAGAATTAAAACTTAAACAATATTTTGATGATTAGGCCTACCATCATGAATTTAGAGCAATGAGTATGTTTATTGTTTCCAAAAAGGAAAAAATATTTAATACGCTTACACCTAAAAAAGTCTCCTTAAAAGAAAATAAATATTTTTATACTATATTTCTAAAATAATAGATTCTGGTCTATAGGTTTAGCTGGATACTGTCTTTAGAGTAATAGCTACCTCTATCTTATAATCCATCGAAGTATGTGAGGGGGCATTTCTTGCTTAAGAATACAAATGTTAAAATTCAGGGATTTACCTTGTATTTTCAGATACTTTAGTGATGTTCATAGTGATTAGGATTTTCTAGATCGACTGGTGTTTGGGACTTTAGAAACCATTAGAACAATGGTTCTTGGCTTTTTTGGTATTACGTACTCCTATTTGATAGACTCTTCTCAGAAAAATACACAAATAAAATTTTGCCAAGTAATTTTCAAATATTCACAGACCCCTTGAACCTGGGTTAAGAACTCCAGGGTTAAGGGGCCCCCGGCTGCCTCAGTCAGTAGAGTGTGTGACTCTTGATCTTGGGGTCATGAGTTTGAGCCCCAGGTTGGGCACAGAGCTTACTTAAAAAAAAAAAACAAAAAAAAACAAAAAAAAAAACAAAACTCCAGGGTTAAGGCTAACAGAAGAGAGCCTTTCATTAATTGGATTTGACTCCTTTTTTTGTTGTTATTTAAATGACACATTTAAACTTCTCTCTTACTCTGTGGTCTTTAAGCCAAGTAAATTACATATTTCAAAAACAAATCATTTGTATGTTAGCTCATACAAAAACTATTGATGACACCCTAGTTCTCTCTTCCAAACCTTCCCATACAATGTGTCCATTTATCTGAAAGCAGTCAAAGAGCCCATGTGAGATATGCACCAAAAATGCACTCAGATGTTGACAGCGACAGAATCCATTAATATACCAAGATAACCACATTTTATATTAAAATACATGTTTATACAATAATCTCTATGAAGAAAACTCAAGACTAATGGGCATTAAGTTCATTTTTCTAATAACTTATTAGAAATCCAACTTTTGGATGCTTTGCTTTTTTATCATTTTAACCACCATAATGTTAACTCTCTCTGATTGCCAGAAGCCTTTGTAAGCACCACAAATATTTAAACAACATCTTGAGACTGTAACAAATTTCAAGAATCTGTTTGGAAGAATTTTGTAGGCAACATTTCATAGGCAAAGAAACCCTGGAAATTTGTTGAACCAAACAGTCAACTTTCTCTTACTTAATAGGTTATTTACCCAATTTATGAATTACCTATTTCTTTTCCTTCTCTTCCTGTTGCCTTCTTTAGGCAGTTTTACTGCTCATTAGCACTTTGAGAGAATGGTCAGAAAAAAAGGAGTAGAATCTTAAAACACTCGCTTGTTTAGTTTTTTTTAATGTTTGTTTATTTTTGAGAGAGAGCACGCGCAGGTGGGGGAGGGCAGAGAGAGAGGGAGGTTTTAATTTCTTTATCTTTTAATATTTTTTATAGTATAGTATGTTGTCAGTAGCTGTATGAAAAACTGTATGCTTTTTCTAAAGCACTATGAACTATTTTGGTTTTCCAGTTGAGACATTTGGGAAATGATGAAGTACACATTGTTTGGTCAGAGCATACTAGAGACTACAGGAGAGGAATTATTCCTACAGAATTTGGTGATGTCCTTATTGTCATATATCCAATGAAAAATCACATGTTCAGTATCCAGATAATGAAAAAACCAGAGGTAAGAACTTACTATATTTTAATAATATTTTCTGAGCTCTGAATGGGTTTGTGAGTTTCTTCTTTCAGAGGGATTAGACTAGGCATCAGGTTGTGAAAACAGGGGGAAGTGAGACAAAGACTCGTGTAACAATGTAAATTGTGTAAGTCTGGTTCAGAAGGAGCTAAAACAGAAAAAAGCAAGAAACTGTGTTCAAATGGGAGAAGTGCCAGAGCAGAAGTTCCTTTGTACTAAGATGACAACAGGATTACCTTTTAATAAGAGGATGATTATAGTTTCCTAAAAGGTACAATAAGAAGCAATCATTCCCTTTAGGTCAAGAATGTATGGTTCCTTTATTTTTAGTTGGTATATCTTACTAAGGAGTACATGATTATTTAATCGTGTCACTTTTAATAAATGAAAGTTCTACAGAGTATTAAAAAAATTTGTTCTGGTTGGATGTCTTATACCATAGGGTTGAAACACACTTTCAAAATAATAAAAGTGTGATAGTGTTTGGGTATCTTTCTTACTTTTTTTAAATCAAATACTTTTAATTTATAGAAAACCTAGTTTTTGACAGTTGATCATGAATCTTTAGAATTTCTTGAATTAGACTAACTTTCCCACATGTGAATTTGAGCTTACAGCCAGGTTTCTTTAGGGTTTATATAAACCAGAGGTCAGCAAACTATGGTTCACCTCCTATTTTTGTACAGCCTACAAGCTAATAATGGTTTTTACTTTTTTAATGGGTTTTTCTTTTCTTTTTCTTTTTCTGTTTTTGTTTTGTTTCCTTGCCCCTTTACCCCCAGGTTTTTCTTTTTTTAAAAAATCAAAGAAGAATATATAACAGGGACAACATATGGGCACAAAGCCTGAAATATTTACTATATTATCCACATCCCATGTCCTTGCCTTCAGCTGTCATCTGTACCAACCATATTCAAATAGAATTACTTTGAAACTGTCAGTCATCTGATAAAAGTGACAGTTATCAAAATAGATTTTTTTTCTAATAAAACTATGTAATGAAAGTCTTTTAGGTTCTATAGTAAAGGTGGTCACAAAAATAATGAAAAACTAACTTGCTGCCTATGAGAATGTGTTATCTTTATTGTGTTTACTCAGTGGAAGAAAAGAAATTTATTTCCAGTGTTGAATTTTTGTGTACAGTTGAGACAACAAAAATTTGAAAATTGGCAGGGAATATAAATTATTTAGTCAGTTAAATGAAGCACAGTTCTGTTTGAATAGGAAACCATGTAGACCTTTGGCATTTTTTATTTATTGTCTTCATGTGAATCATGGAAAAGAATTAAATTTGAATAGTATTTCTACTGAAGGAAGAACTAAAGAGGAAGTAGAAACATTTTTGTGTGCAGTGTCTTGATTGTTCTTATTTATAACAACCTTTCTTCAATATGAGTATAAAATTATGTTCTAATTTCTCAATCAGGTTCCCTTCTTTGGTCCACTTTTTGATGGTGCTATTGTGAATGGAAAAGTTCTACCCATTATGGTTCGAGCAACAGCTATAAATGCAAGCCGTGCTCTAAAATCTCTGATTCCACTGTATCAAAACTTGTATCCTTTTTGACAGTATGGTTTCTACTCTAATACATGTCTGCTTTCCAAGGTAAGTATGTCTTATGGGTCAGTACCTTTGAGTTTCTGTTCATTGATATATAGAGATAGAGTTCCTCCCCAGTGTTTGTGCTGTTGTGATATTTGAATGATGTATTTTCTTTTCTACACTACTAGTCAGTACTTATCTTTTGGTTAACTAATTAGGGTCCCATGCTAGGTACTCTGATACTATGCATGTATAGAAATAACCCTAACAGTGATCATAAAGTACTCAATCTAGTTAAGGAAATATACAGTTTTTAGTGCGTGTGTTGTAACAGTTATGTACAGTGTTTTGGAGGTATAATGAGAAGCAGCCTCAGAAATGTGAGGATTGAATATTGAAGGATGATGAATAAGGTAATCAGGTGGATGAGATTAAGAAGAGCATTCCAGGCAGAGGGAACAAGATAAAGACGTGGAAGTATGAGAGGACATGGAGTGTTTAAGAACATGGCTTCTGGAGGGGCACCTGGGTTGGTTAAGTGTCCGACTTCAGCTCAGGTCATGATTTCGTGGCTCGTGGGTTTGAGCCCCACGTCGGGCTCTGTGGGGAGAGCACAGAGCCTGCTTCAGATTATGTGTCTCTCTTTCTCTGCCCCTCCCCCATTCGTGTTCGCTTGCTCTCTCTCTCAAAAATAAACATTAAAAAAAAAAAAAAAGAACATGGCTCCTGGAGCCAGATTTCTGGACTCAAATGCTTAGCTATCTAGCCTTGGGAATATTTTTTAAATAATTTGAGCCTCAGTTTCCGTATCTATAAAATGAGGATGATAACACCTAGCTCACTGTGTTATAAGATCTGAATGAGTCAGTATGTATAAAGCTCTTAGAACAAGGCCTGGGACACAGTTTTAATTGCTTTCTGAAATGAATTTCTATTTCCATATACTTTTTCTATATGATTAAAAACATTTCAATTATTTTTCTTAATAAATTGTGGATGTTAAGCTTCACAGGGAAGGCTTTTTAAAATATCCTGAGTTCTATTCCACATGAAATGGATTTATCGTTAAGTCTGCCACATATATTCTCTTCTTTTGATGAAAATTGACTTAAGCAATCTGATTCCTATGTAATTTCTCATGTATTCTGACACTGTGAAATGGAATTATAGGTGGTGGATCATGGCATGATATATTGATTAAGCTTAATGACATTTATATAGCATTTCTTACTTGCGACAGTTATATCTTCACTTTAAGTTGAAAGATCAGATTTGAAGTGGTCATTGTGAAATGTAGGGATTCAGTTTATTATTTCCTGAATATCTCTAGAAAGGTAGCTAATCCTACAAGGAATGCGCAGATTATTACCCATAAGCTCATTTTATCCACATTGTCAACTCCTCTGAGGTTGTCTTTCTGATCTTGGCCTGATCCTGATGTTCATCCTAAGGTTAGTGTCCTCCGCCCTTTCATTTAAGACACAGTTTAAAGAATGCCTTAAATCTTTTGGGAAAGTGGTGAGAGAGAAATTAGATTGTAGTAGAAAATTCTATTTGCCTCTTGTGTCATAAAACAGGAACTCCATTTATTGAGCAAACACAAACTATTTCTGGCCTGAAGTACAAATATTTAAGATGTACACCTTACCAAGTAGTTAAAAATGCAAAATAAAAGTGTTGGGGGCTATGACTTAATTTCTTTTTCCTGCACCTAAGTTTATACTCTTTTGAGAACTATTTCAGATTTACATGTTACACTAGAGGTATGGTGGCTGGATTTGCAGTTAGAAAATAATTATTTTAATTCAAGCTCTGCCTTGTAATCTTGGTCTAGTCATAGAATCTCTAGACCTCACTTTCTTTGTCTGTAAAAAAAGATAATACCCATCTCAGAATTATTGTCAAGATTAAATGAGGTAATGAATTTGGATGTGCTTAGGAAATGAAATAAGGTACATTATTTTGTGCAGTGATTAATTCTGTTATGTGTAAAGATTACAGTCAATATAAAACAACTCTACCCAACACCAAGGAATTGCCTAATTGAGTTTTTATGTTTGGTTGGTTGGTAGGTTAATTGACTGGATTGGATTTTCAGGCCTATTTCACGAAGTTCTTAATAGTTAGTTAATCTTGCTGAGACATTAATAGATACAACATTGGAGAAAATTTCTAAGATGAGAGATAATTTCAGATGTAAAGAGTAAACATGAACACTATTTACACAGCCAATATGAGCAATTTCCATCAGCAAAACTGCTTCTGGAACACACAGAATAAAAACATAAAGTCAAATCAAAGAAATTTTTCTTGACTTGGAAGCTTGAATTTAGAAGCCATATGGAAATTATTTCCCCATACTACTTAAGGATATAATAAAGATACTCTTAGCCTTTGCTAATCTGAAAAATAAATAGTCATCTTTTACAAAGATTCATAAAGTTCTATATTCTAAGTATCAGGGAAAATGATTTCACACAGGTAGATTGCTTGATTTTTCAATGAAACCTTATATACTAAATTACAACTAGATGTTATTAAGATCTTGAATTACAGATGTCTTTTAATTTTAAAAAATATATATATATTTCAGAAATACATTACATTTTACAATGTATGTTTTTTGACAAATCCAGGTAAGTTCCCATTAAGGAAAAAAAATCACGTGTCCTAAAACAGATCAATAGAATTTAACAGAAATTACAAAAGAAACTGAAATAGAAGTAGGCTTTGAAAACCACCAGTTACTACTTTAATAAGAGAAATAAGAGGATAAAAGAATATGTAATAAACTCACTTATATTTGGATAATTGTACTGCTGCGTTAGTTATTTTATGCCCAGTGAAAGTACCCACTAAGATTCCACAGCATAAATTGTGCTATTTATGATCATTAAATACAGTTTAAATTTTATCCTGGGAACATCTTCTGTAACTATGAATCTAATGTTGTTCACTAAATGAGGACAATATTGATTGTCATATGCTGTCCAAATCGATCATGCTGGCAGCCAGAATTACAGTAATCTGTCAGTATTGATGACTGTCTTTCAAGCTTTGAAACCTCTCCTTCACTTCACTTGTCATTTCTTGCATTACTTGTACTTGAAAAACATTTTCTTGCAACCTTGGTCTTTGTCAGCTAGGGGCTTTTTTTTTTTTTTTTTTTTTGGTCTCGAGCTCAATTTGTTGGTTTGATCATGCAATTAGAATTGAAATGCAATGCTGGGGAGGAAGAATAGGCAGATTCTGGGTAACCATTGGCCCTGAGGGGAATTTCAGGTTGATCTTAGCCATCATTTGTTAGTTAACCTGTGTGTGTGTGTGTGTGTGTGTGTGTGTGTGTGTGTGTGTGCGTGCGCGCGCGTCGGGATTGGGTTGTTTCTTTCTTTTGGCTTTTTTGTAGTGGGAATAATAATTACAACTAATTTCATGATCTTAGCTATCATGACTCTATACATTAAGTAAAAATTTAAAAGCAATTATTTGTTATGATCCTAGAGACATTTCAAGTATGTACAAATGTTAAATATGATGCTATCATGTATGTACTGTCTCTTTTTTTTAACATGAGATTTATCATACAAAGAAATTTTTAGAAGTTATAGTATATAATCATGTTGTATTAGGGTTCTCAGAGAAACAGAATCAATTAGATGGAAGTGTATACCTAGATAGAGAAAGATTAATTTTAAGGAATTAGCTCACATGATTGTGGGGACTGGCAAGTCTGAAACCTGCAGGAGTTCCTAGCTAGAGTTGATATTGTAATCTGTGTCAGAAGTCATCTGGAGGTAGAATACCTTACTTCTGTGGGGACCTCAGTCTTTTCTCTCAATGCCTTTGATTAATTGGTTGAGGTGCACCCACATACGTGATAGAGGTAATCTGCTTTACTCAAAGCCTCTGATTTTAATTTTTTTTAATATTTATGTATTTATTTTGAGGGACAGAGAGAGTGAGCATGGGAGGGACAAAGAGGAGAGAGAAACAATTCCAAGCAGACTCTGTGCTGTCAGAGCAGAGCCTGATGTGGGGCTTGAACTCACCAACCATGAGATCATGACCTGAGCTGAAATCAAGAGTCGGTCACTCAACTGAGCCACCAAAGTCTCTTGATTTTAAATGGTAATTGCCTCTAAAAAAATAACTTCACAGCAACATCGAGACTGGTGTTTAACCAAAAACTGGATACCATGATCTAGCCAAGTTGATGTAAAATTAACCATCTCACATGTCCCATTTTTCTTAAATATTTCTTTTTAACCTTTTTTACTGTAAAATATAATTTGAGAAAAGTACATAAATTCTAAATGTATTATATGGTGAATAATTATAGTTTAACCACCACCAGTTCAAGAGATAGAACTCTTTCTCTTCTATCAAAAATATTTACTGGGGCGTCTGGGTGGCTCAGTTGGTTAAGCATATGACTTTTGATTTCAGCTCAGGTCATAATCTCACAGTTTGTGAGACCAAGTCCCACATTAGGCTCTGCAGTGACAGCAAGGAGCCTGCTTGGGATTCTCTCTTTCCCTCTCTCTCTCTGCCCCTCCCCCACTTGCATGTGCACACATACACTCAAAATAAATACTCTCTCTCAAAATAAATAAACTTAAAAAAAATTACTGATCACTTTTATGATTGTAGTAAAGATTTGAGAGACATATAGAGACAAATCACAGTTGAGCCTTGAACAACATAGGTTTGAACTGTGCAGGTCCACGTATATGTGGATTTTTTTTTCAATAAATACTGTATACTATTGTAAATGTATTTTTTCTTATAGTTTTCTTAACTTTTTTTTTCTAGCTTACTTTAAGAATACAGTATGAGGGGCACCTGGGTGGCTCAGTCAGTTAAGCATCCGACTTGATTTTGGCTCAGGTCATGATCTCATAGACATGAGATTGAGCCCTGTGTCAGGCTCTGTGCTGAGCACAGCAAGGAGCCTGCTTGGGATTCTTTCTCTCCCTCTCTCTCTACCTGTCTCCCACTCTCTCTCAAAATAAATAAATAAACATATAAAATATAGGGGCACCTGGGTGGCTCATTGGGTTAAATGTCAGACTTAGCAGGTCATGATCTTGCAGTCCATGGGTTCAAGCCCCACATTGGGCTCTGTGCTGACAGCTCAGAGCCTGGAGCCTGCTTCGGATTCTGTGTCTCCCTGTCTCTCTGCACCTCCCCAACTCATGCTCTGTTTCTCTCTCTCAAAAATAAACATTAAAAAAAATTTAATGTATACCTGTTTTAAAAAATAAAGTATGAAATGCATATAATATACAAAATACATGTTTATCAACTGTTACCAGTAAGGCTCCTATCAGCAGTAAGCTATTAGTAGTTAAGTTTTGGAGAAGTCAAAAGTTATACACAGATTTTAGGGCTACATGGGGTGTTGGTAACCTACACGTTGTTGAAGGGTTCACCTGTAGATGATAATTGTTTCTCCAATAAGCTTATAATTTAATAGGAGAGAGAATAATGTAAATTAATAATTATAACACAAGTTAAAATATAACACAGGATAGTAGGGTTATAAGATAAAATGCTCTAGGAGTTCCAAAGAAGAAGTCATTGCTTTCAAAGTAAGAAAATAAGGGAAGAATGCATAGAAAATCTGGGCCTCAGAGGATGAGATTTTAGTAGATGGAATGCAATATGTATGTTATAATTCTTGTAATTTGTATTTTGGGGCTTTATGTGTATGTATGTATGCATGCATGCATATATATACATATGTGATATTCTGAAATAGTATGGGGGATATAAAGTTAAATGGCATCCTTAAAAAACACATTCTTCCTAGGTTTAATATTCTTTCGTGCTGAACCAATATTATTTGATTTCTTCTAATCTGTTTAGATTTGACCTTTTTGTAAATGCCAGAATTGGGTTTCTGTTTAACTTTATCAGACAAATTACCAGAAGTCAATGATCATTCTTCAATTAGTCACAGTTTGTTATCCCTGCAGTTCAACTACTCAAATGTAAAGAACTTGTTGCAAAAGTATGAGAGCCAAAATGAAATGAAATGTAATTGATTGGCTCCACTAATGTAGTTTGCCATTCATTATGATAGAACATTATAAAACCTCTTAGGGAGGCCCATCAATATTGCTGCCATTTCGTGTTAAGAAGAAAGTGAGTTTGGGGCGCCTGGGTGGCGCAGTCGGTTAAGCATCCGACTTCAGCCAGGTCACGATCTCGCGGTCCGTGAGTTCGAGCCCCGCGTCAGGCTCTGGGCTGATGGCTCAGAGCCTGGGGCCTGTTTCCGATTCTGTGTCTCCCTCTCTCTCTGCCCCTCCCCCGTTCATGCTCTGTCTCTCTCTGTCCCAAAAAAAATAAACGTTGAAAAAAAAAAATTTAAAAAAAAATAAAAAATAAGAAAAAAAAGAAGAAAGTGAGTTTATTGAGAAACTACATAATTTTATGTATACTGTGTTTTGAAGATTATTTCTTCAGAAAGATAATATTCATAAATATGGACTGTCCTTAATTTATAAATTATATTTTAAAGTATGGAAGCTGATTGTTGGGAAATCAGCCTGGGCTTCTGAGTCCAGAACCACTTAATAAGTGTGTCACTGTCTTTGTCTAATTTTATTTTAATCTGTAAAAAAAAGAGTACCAAACTCAACACTGTTACAAGGATTAGGTGAAATTATCTAGATGAAGCACTAAGCAGCCTGTCATGTGGCAAGAGCTCAGAAAATGGTAGCTACCTCGTACTTGATGGTGATATTATTATCCTCTATACTGGAGATACTCCTCTAAAACACAAATATAAGTATACTAAAAGACTTGTGATGGCTCGACCGTGTACTGCAATTCTTATCTGAATTCTTTGGCTACGTGCAAGCAGTTGTTACTAGCTTATTAACCCTCCCAACCTCATATTTCTCACTGTAGTTTTGTCAAACATACCTGTCCTCCTTCCAGCTCTGCCCCCCCCCATCCTTGTGCTCATCTCCCACTACACTGACACCCAGGACACCCTACATGGATCTAGCTAGACCATATTTATCATCCCTAAATGCCCTTCTCTTTTTCTCTGTTTTTGCCCCAAGAATGCTCTTCTCTACTGTCTTCCACCTAATATACTCATTCTGTATGACCCAAACAAAGTAACTTTGTAAAAAAAAAAAAAAAAAAAAAAAAAAAAAAAAAAGATTTCCTTCTAGTGACAGATGTCGTCTTAGGAAGAGTACGATTTGGTGTCCCTCACACACAGCCCCCGAGGAGGAAGGCAGCCATGGCTGTAGTCCTGAAGGCTTATACTTGCTGCTGAATGGCAAGGAAGGCAGCAGCCACAGGAGAGCTGTGGGGGGTGGCGGTAGGAGTGTACATATTACTGAGGTCTTTAGTTTTACTTAAACCTTTGCACCACCTACGTCACTGATTCATTCCATTAGGAGCCCTCAATATCTTGTAAGTGCCATTCATTCTACCTACTTTCTAAACGAAAGTCTTAAACTTCATGGACAAACTGGTTATTTGTTACAAACTCTAAGATTTATGATTATGGTCATTCATACTTCAAAAAAGAGAAAATGGTTCTTTAAATAAAATGCCTTATCAACTAAGTGATCCAGGTTTTGTGGCTTTGGAAGTGCTTGCAGCCCTTGTGCCTTTGATATTAATCATTGTAGTAGGACCTCTCCAAGAGCTGACAAAGGTACTTATTTACTTAACAATGTGCTCTGTCATGGGAGCCGGCTTCAGTCTCCTGTGTTAAAGACATGGGCACTGCTATTGAAGATTGTTTTTTTTTTAAGCTTGTAATTAAGCATCCCTCTCCCCTGACCTGGATTTTACTGCCAAACCTTATAGTCTATGTATGCACACAGAGTAATTATTTACACAGGAACCCTGGATATGTGCAACATTTCTATTATGACTCTAATGTATTCTTGTATCACTTTTAATTTGTTCAGCTGTTCTTTTTAAGGAATAGCAATAAGGGCCTATTGATGATGTTAGTGGTATTTTGAGAGGCTTCCTTACAGTCAGTGTGGGAATATTTTATTGTATACCTTTAAAGGTGTTAGTTTAGGTCTAGCAAATCTGCCTTTGTCCTTTCAAAAAGATATAAAAGCAGTAAATATAAATCTCTCTGATACATAATGAATTTTTGATAATAATGAAACTTATTCTATAGAATTGAACCAATGTCTGAAAATAGCATCTTAATGTTCTCTAGAGATTATCATTTTACTAATGTAGACCAATAATAATTACTTTTCCTATATTTAAACAATGGGAGCTCACAAAAATGACTTCAGTATATGACCAACTTCTATTTCTATTATCATTGTATTAATTATACAGATATTTTCAATTGTTATTCTCTACCAAAAACATTCAATACACCAATGACAAATTTAAGTATTAAAAAAAAAGCTATATTGAACAACAGCAAAATGACTAAGTATGTTTAAGATCCTTTCATTTTTTTTCACCAAGTATTTATTGACTACCTTCTATATGGGAAGTGGTGTGAGAGAAAAGCTAGGGGTAGCAAGATAGTTACTGCTTTCATGGAGCTTACAGTCTGGTACAGGAGAAAGAGAGAGCCCTGTGGGTGGGTAGGTAGGTATGGGGATAGGTAGATGGATGAAAGAATGAGTTAATGAATGAAATGCCCTCTGATGAGGAGTCCAGCAATAGTGATACCTACAAAATAAGATGGTAAAGATGATTAATTTTATTACAGTGGGAGAGGATAGTAGGGAGGAAGAATTAGGAATGGTTTTACTGAGGCATGAAGGGATAAAAGTGTAATGTGGCTAAGAAACACAAGGAGTTCCTCACTACCAGGTGATATAAAACAAAGGGAAGAGTAATAGCAGCTGAGGTCAAAACCAGAAAATGTAGTCAAGCAGAAAAATCAAAACCAAACCATAAACTTGATTTTTTAATGTTACTACCAATAATATAACAGCCGGTGTCTAAGGTGACAGTTCCTTCTGCTTTTATATAATTTTTACCTCTTGAATAGCAGAGCACAGCTTGAATGTATTTTCCTTTTATAGTAAAGCCTTTCTAAAATAAGTTAGATTATTATTTAAAGTATTTTTTATACTTAAGTATACAGTAATTGCCAGGCTAATAACTAGTATTATTTTTCTTAATGAGACTAAGAAGTTCTCTAAGTGTTTTGATAATATTTACACATATCTGCCATTTCAAAAAGGCACTTGAGATTTTCATAATCTTGTTATATGATAGACTTATATTTTTGCATAACAGGCCTTCTTTACACTTTTCCTGTAAAGTACTTTTATACATTGTTGTGCTTTTACACATTATTATACTTTGTTACTGATGAATGAAGTGTTTTTTGATTTTTTGGTTTGTTTTTTTTTTTTTTTATCTTAGTCTGATGTACATTGGCTTCACAACAAAAATAGCAAAGGAAAGGAAAGCACCTCACCATCTCTTACCTGCTTTGTCGAATCCAGAGTGGCAGTGTGGTCTGCATATGCCAACCTTTTTTGTTTGTTTGTTTGTTTGTTTTGAGAGAGAGCATGAGTGGGAGAGGGGCAGAAAGAAAGGGAGACAGAGAATCCCAAGCAGGCTCCGTGCTGTCTGCACAGAGCCCAGTGTGGGGCTCAATCCCATGAACCGCAAGTCAACAGGAGCCAAAATTAAGAGTCTGACGCTCAACCGACTGAGCCACCCAGGCGCCCCTACATATGCCAGTCTTAACAATTGGTTCATATCATAGTGTAACAGAAAGAAGGTAGAGAACTCTATCGGGTATTGAGCAAAAAGTCTTTAAAAATAACAAAACTTGGGGCGCCTGGGTGGTTCAGTTAAGCAGACTCTTGATTTCGACTCAGATCATGATCTCACAGTTTGTGGGATCAAGCTTCACACTGGGCTCTGCACTAACAGCGTGGAGCCTGCTTGGGATTCCCTCCCTCCTGTCTGTCTGTCTGTCTGTCTCTCTCTCTCTCAAAAATAAATAAAAAAAAAATCATAGAACTTGAAGTTTCTTTACTTCCATCTTTATTAAATTCTTACCTGTGATAGAACAGGGATTTTTTTTTTTCTGTTAAACCCTTACGTTTTTTTTTTTTTTTTTTGATTGGTGATTAAGGTGCACTGGTATGTTCATATTATCATTCACTACACCTACTACATATTTTACAAGTTTTATTTTAGTCTTTGTTTAATATAAAAACAGATTTAGATGCTATTTGGGGATTTCAGATAGCAAAGAATGAAGGATGTAAAGCTGAAATTAGTCTTTAACCTTGTTTGACATAGGAATTGCAGTGCTTTTAATCCATTCTTTTCCTTTTACTAAACATAAGGGCTTTTGCCATTGAATTTTTAATAACTCAATAATGGAATTAAAATTAAACTATGGGTCACAAATCTCCCCATTTTCTTCTAACTGCTTTTTCCTCTCAAACACTAGAATACAGCCTATTTAAATCTTAACTTTTGCTTGCCAAACCACTGTTACCGTCCATCTGTTCATGCCAATTGTAAAGAAGGTTCGGTTTTTAGTGAAGCTTTGCATTTCACATAAGGTATGTGAAGTGAAATTTCACAAGGGACATGATGGATCCTGATTCTTAGTGATAAACCTTTGGGGCCATCAGGGTTGGCATATGGTCCAGTATGATATGAAGGCTTGGGTTCCCTGGCTTCACTTCTTTGGCGTGAAGCTGATAAAACCTGGCTCTTGAGTATTATTTCACTGGACACCAATCATGGGCAGCAGGAACTGCCCATTTAACTCTCTGTGGGAAGGAAGCCCAGAGAGCATTCACAATGGTACCATTGTCGAGTTGCAAACTGCTCTGAACAGCTTGACAGCACTAGGGAGGAGGGGAAGGGGTTGCTTTACTAATTGCTGTTCAGAAAAGAGAAGGAGCAAAAATAGCTGTTGTAGAACTGATGTTTCTACATTTACTGTCTTGATAGGAGTGTTGACTTTTATTTAGCACATACCTACTATCAAAAAGAAAGCAAATAAATATATTTAAGCAACCACCTGGAGTAATGCCTTGTTAACATGCCATTATCTATTTTAAACCCACCAGATTATAGCAGAGCAAAAGTCAGTTTAGCTTTATGATATTTTTATGTTTAGATAAAAACAATATATTTTTTTAATCTTCACAAAAATTTTTTTTGAATTTAAAAGAAGGGAAAATGAATTAAAAACCACCACAATTAATGTATCAGATAAAGTTAAAGACAAACTTGGCTTAATTTCCTTTATACTATGCTTTTTAGAATTCCCAAATATCATCTGAATACCTATAAGCTGTATTAATGTAGAAATGCAAATTAATCTTATGCATAACAATTGCAAGTGCTAAAATAATCATTATAGATAAACTAGTCAGCAAATCTTAAGGTTAAACACGAGATTTATTATTTAAATGGGTAGCTGGTAACTATTTCAGTCACTCCTGGTTCTCTCTCCTTGAAGTCTGTTTCGAGTATCTTTAAAAATACGAGGGTTTCCCTTTTTATGAAACATTGTGGGCCATGATTATTTGTATAAACACTACTCTTGGTGTTTGCATTTTCTGGTCAAATCAAGCAGTTGGTGGTTCTGATGCAAAGAAACAATGATCTACAACCAATCCTAAAAAAAAATTAGAGCTTTTTTAAGCCTACAGTATATTTCCATAGATGATTATTTCATCTGAACTTAAGTTGACCAAATTATATTGCAATATTATACCTTATGCAACAACATGTCCTTTAAAAGGATCAGAGAGATATTTTCAGAAAACTTTTTTAGTTTATAATTTTTTTTAATGGGATGCTCTTGCTAAGTTGGTGGAAAATCAAATGCATGTTTTGTGAAATGGTAACAGTCTGTAAAAGGTACTAGTGGTCCATCTCCTCATGTCCCCTTAAATGCTTTTAGTAAATGGACACCAGTGCAGTATTTCAAAACCAGTAATTCATTGAATGCCCATTCTTCCTTTTACTGCAGAGTAGATTATATTTAAGTCAAGATTAATGGGTAGATTTTGATGTTAAAGTCCAGTCTCTAAGCCCATCATTCCCTAGGGGCATATAGTGCATTAGTTTAAGCCAATATACTGTTTATCATAGATTCTATGACACAGTCTTAAATGACAGTTTGTTGTACTTTGTAACTACTTACCATGATAATAAATCACTTTTTCTGTACTCCTGATAATTACAGCATTTAAACAAAATCTTAATTAAGTTAGTACACATTTAGGGAGAGATAACACGTAAGTAATTGTACACTGTAAAATTTCACTTATTTAGTAATTTTTTTCCCTTTTGCAGTCTTCTAACAAGAGTCCAAGTTTAGTATTTAGTTCAAACACATAAGTTCATTTCCTCAACTTTAATGTATTGAAATTTTTGTTACCAAAAGGAACAATACAGATTGTTTCTAGTCATCCCCCAATGTTTTTTAAACTCTTAATCTAACACTTGTGATTCTGAAGCAGTTCTGTTGACTGTGAAAGTCTTGTTATTATGTACGATAACATTTTTAAGTACATCTTACCAAGAATGAAAGTCTAAAATTTTAACTTCATATTAAATTTGAAATCTAGGTAACTTAGTTTTTCTTTTAGATGTTTTACTTCATACAACTTTCATGAAAGTGGAATAGATACACATATTCCATAATCATATTAGTGCTTTTTAGAAACCATCAGTGATTATTGGATTATTAAATCAGGAAGGATTTTTAGAACCTTTAGGGAGGTTTAAATTTTTAATCCTATTTATTTAAGGTTAATCTTTTTAAACGTATTTACATGAACTTTGGTAGAATTGGGCTTATCAACTTTTTACTTAATGTTTTCATTTAGTAATTGGCTGATTTATGAGCAATTATATATGGTCCAAATTTTATTCAACTCCAGCTTTCAATAATAGGACTATCCTCACACTGCCTTAGCACCTGTTATGGATTTTGAGTCATCTGGCAGCCCATGGGACTTAGATAAAGAAGTACCAGGTGTCCTGCCTGTCTCCTAATTGAGACGCAGTGAAAACAATATAGACTTGGCAGTATGGTTAAAAGGATGGATTAAAGCCCAGCTTTGTCTACTCTGACAAATCACAGCTTTTCCCTCATTGCGTAGTGGCAACTACTAAAGAATTTGATTAATATAATGCATCATAAAAATCATACACAATAATTTGTTATGACCTGTTGCAGACTTTCAGAAGAATTTCTATTAACATAGTACAAATAAACAATATTAATACCAAGATTTGTTCTATTGGGGGAATTTTATTTTTACTGAATATGAGCTACACTGCATGTTTCTTGATGAAATTAGCTATGTAAGAAAGAAATGGACTATTAATTTACCAGATGCTTTATAATGTAAGCAAGTATATTACTTTCATCTTATAGGTGAGCCATGCCTAGTAAATAGTTCATGGGATACTTAATTGCCCTGTATATTTCAAGAAAACATGCCCCTTTATTACTGCAAATAAATTAGCCACATGATCCTTGAGATGTACTTGCAAAATATATCTACATATATCCTATATCAATAAAATTATTTTTCATTATTTCTCTAAGACCCTGTGTAAGGACATCGCTTCAGAATATTTGAAGATATTTCAGGGCCTTTTCGAACTAAAAAGCCAAATGTGGTTTATTTTCTCATTTTTATTAGAGTGTGCCAAGAATTTTTATGTATTATATATAATGTTCTTGTATATAAACATCTTCCAAAAATTGCCAGTCCTCAAATTTAAGCTAACATTTTGTTGGCCATACTTGAACTAACTAAAATGCTTCCTATACCTTTCTTTTCTCCATACAAAACTGAAATCATTGAGATTGGATATAGAAAAGAGCACTGGACTATTAAATGACCAAAGTTCTAATGCTGACTCTACATATCAGCAGCTTTGTTTTTCTGTGCAAATCTATGTTTGTATTCTCCATCCAGGCAAGGCTTATTGTGAATAAACGTTTTATAATGATTTTGCTAAGCTTACTGAAAGAAATGTTGGTAGATGATTGTTGTATACTTCCTCTAGTTCGGACTGTCCCAAAATACTCTCAATAAATGATGCCCTGGCATGCCTCTCAAGATAGTCTTTTTAAAAACCTAAATATTCACCTTTTGGGATGAGCACTGGGTGTTGTATGGAAACCAATTTGTCAATAAATTTCATATATATATATAAAAAAAATAAAATAAAAAAATAAAAGTAAAAAAAAAAACCTAAATATTTAAAATTCTGAGTATTATTTTTCAAGGGTGTTATTACCTGTGTTCTTATAGTGTGCCAGAGCAGTTTTGGAAATCTGCCTAAAATGGTTTTGAAATTACCCTTCGCTGATTTTTATCTAGAGATTTTCTTGACATTTCTTCCCTTTCTCCTTTCTTTACAGATGGCCATTGAAATGAATAGAAATAGTTTATTAACTAAATTTGTTGTCTCATACCACTGTAGAATTTATGCAAAATTTAAAGATTTTTTTTTAAGTTTATTTATTTATTTTGGGAGAGAGAGGGAGAGAGAGACAATCCCAAGCAAGCTCTGCGCTGTCAGCATTGAGGCCAGCTAGGGCTTAAACTCACGAACCATGAGATCATGACCTGAGCCAAAACCAAGAGTTGGATGCTTAACCAGTTGAGCCACCCAGGCACCCCAAAGATTTCTTTAAATTTAAAAAGTTATCACAACCAATGGGGTAAAACATTTCAGTGCTAAATTGTAATGAGTTGTAATTACTTTCAAGATTTATAGGATTTCTTCTTTAACAATTGTGATTTTTTTAAGTTATTAGTTTTCTTTTTTCTTAATGTTATACCTTATGTATATATATGTTGTATTTTATTCACTTTTTCTTCTTCCAGAGAAGGTCAGCAAGATCAAGGGTGGGATGGAACCAAACTTTCTCACAAGGATTCAAACTCTGTCTCTAAATCCAATCTTAGGAAAGTCCCAACTATATTGGCCCCAAAAGGTTTTGCTTCTGGAGATCTAAATTGGGGTTCAAGGAAGGGGTTGTTTGCATAACAGTCTTCTAATCGACTGTGAAAACTTTATTCATTCCTTCTATAATTTATAAACATCAAGTACTTCTGGTCTTGTGTTAGGTGCTGGATATAGAAAGATAATAAAAGACATGGCCTCTGGCCCCATGACATTAGTGTCCCTGCTAGTTTGTTAGGAGAACAAGCACAAAGACAAAGGCATACTTGGGAGGGGGCGGGTGCTTGGGTGGCTCAGTCTGTCAAGCGTCCAACTCTTGATCTTGATTGATCTCAGCTCAGGAACTTGATCTCAAGGTTGTGAGTTCAAGCCCTGCATTGGGCATGAAGCCTACACGGGGAGGGGGACGTGGGGTGGGGAGGAAGTGGCAGAAGCATACTTGTTGTTTAGTAACTGGTGCTGAAAGAAGGGAGGAAGCCCTGATTTGTGGCATTTGTCGAGTCCTATGATGTGAAAACTTTCACCATAGCCAATTTCAATCTACCAGCCATCTTAGAAATGTGGTGAATATCATAAGTAGTACTCTCCAATTTTTTTTTAATAGGCAGAATTCTCCTCCCTCTGTTCTTGGGAAAATCTATACAAAAAAAGGAAATAAAATTCCTATGTGCTAAAACAGCAAAGAAATCACAGAAATATATGAGTGCAGGCAAGTGCTTAACTAAATTAGGAATTTCAGAATGGGCCTTAAATCCCTGAGGCTATGATATTGAGTACAGATATAAACATTCCATACTTTGCCTTCACTTTAAAAGGAGCCAATATTTTTTATCTTGTTTAGGAAAGAAAACCTTAAATCTGAACTTAAGAGGAAATTAAGTGGTGATAGGTCTCATATATATGTTTACAATTATAATTTTCATTACTCCTTTTTGTGAAGAATGCTTCATATTCTTCCTATGTGCATTATAATGTATACATACACACTTCCATTTTTTTTTGAGACTAGTCACAAATTACAGTTGAGCTAAATGTTTGTAAAATCTATTGGCCATGCCATGAAAGTAGTGATCACAAAACTGAAGGTTTTGCCCTTATCTAGCTAGCTAGCTAGCTATCTAGAGCAAGCAAGCCAGTGGGGGAGAGGGACAGAGAGAGAGAGAGGAAGAGAATCTCAGACAGGCTCCACACTCAGTGCAGAATCCGATGCGGGACTTCATCCCACAACCCTGGGATCATGATCTGAGCCAGAGTCAAGAATCCCAGATGCTTAGCCAACTGAGCCACCCAGGCACCCTGAAAGTTTTGCCTTTTCTAACAGTAAAAGCAGTTCAGAATCATATTAAGAGAATTGTAGAGAATGAAGGGTTGTTGCTTCTTCAAAACCAAATCTACCTTTTGGGGCGCCTGGGTAGCTCAGTCAGTTAAGCATCTGACTCTTGATTTCAGCTCAGGTCATGATCTCACGGTTCATGAGTTCGAGCCCCATGTCAGGTTCTGTGCTGATGGTACAGAGCCTGCTTGGGATTCTCTCTTCATCCCTCTCTTTCTACCCTGCGCACACTCTCTCTCAAACTTAAAAAAAAAAAAAATCTACCTTTCGTATATCATCCCTGTACACTAGTAAAATTGAAAAATGTATTATCCTCCTGCAGTAGCTTTTCTTCATATTTTTTTTCTCATGAGAAATCCGTTTCCTCTCATCAAAATAGGTCAAAAGGCCCTCAGTACATACCACAAACAAGAAATATTATCAGAGTTCTTGTGCATAAATACAGGTATATTTCGTAAACAGACATCGAAAATTGCCCTCAGGGAGACAGCACCTGCTATTTACAAAGACTTGAGCCAAAAGCCAGAAAAACCATTTTCAGCACAGATGTAGGGGGACTTTTGGGTTACCCTATATTTATATCCTTTATCTTCAATATCCTTATTACATAAATAGGAGCAGGTGGTGGTATCCCCATTTAACATATAGAAAAACTGCAGCACGGAGAATTCATGCATCTCTTTCCAGGACCGGGGAGAAATTGAACCCTAGTTCTTGACAGCTGGTCTTGATACAGTGACACAGAGCCATAAATAATTTCATATGTAAGTTTAGAATCAAAAGTAGTTACTTAAAATGAATAATAATGTTAAGCACAGATTAGGTTTAAAGTATTTATACTACAGAAAATGTTTAGTTCCCTTTACTAATTTTAGAATAGTAATATTCCCCCCTTTTCTGCTTTTGCAGAAAGTAGAAGGAAGGAGGATTAGTGGATAATTATATTGCTGATTGCAGCACCTGTGTGTTATTTCTTTTGATTGGCTGGTTCTGTATTAAAGATTCCTACCAGCTAAAAGTCTCCCTCATCAAATGGCTTTTTGTTAGCTAGTTTTGGCTTAGGTTGTTTTAAATTTACAACAAAAACCTTAATTCAACGTAAACTTGTACTTTAAATTGTGTTTTGAATTTGTTTATCATTCCCTTTTTATCTCACCCATTTCAGTTTTTTAATTTCAATGTCAATGGCAACATGCACTCACAATAGGAATATAGCTTGAGCTATCCTGTTTTTGCTAGCCGTCAAGTTTGTGTATGTCACCCAATTTATAGGTACTAATAACTCTTCCCTAGAGAGTTGCCTTTTAAGGAATAAGTGTTCTAATCTATTATGAGGAGATATAGGAATTAATGGCTTTGGATTATGGTTGCCATTGCAGATGCTAACAGCACTGTGTTTAACTTTATCATCATCTCAATCACAAAACATCCTGTTTATAGATTCGAACTGTGGTTTAAGTGTTAAAGTTCCTTGTGTCTCCTTAATATATATTTTCTGAAAGGGGGGAAAATGTAAGTACTATAGATTAAGTTAGTTTGTTTTGATGTTGTTGTTAATCTGGCTACATCAAACTTGGAAAATTATAAAGAATATTTAGCTTTTAGAAAGTGAGTTACCAAAAAAAAAAGGAAACTTTCAGACATTAGCCTGCCTAACGTGATACATGCTGCAGTTTTTCATTTAAATTCAACCATTAATGATTGTTTTCACTCTGCCACCTAGACTTGAATTATTAAAAATCGTTTTTAGAAAGCATCATTTTACTTAATGAAGATTAAATACATTAAATAAATACATCATGTGTTTTTATACAAAATGAATACATTATAGCTGGATAATTTTAGTTTGTATAGCTTTATATTTGGGTTTCTTCAGAGTTTTGTATAGTGAAATAGAATTACACTGCAAATGTATTTTACGTAGATATTCATTTCTTGCTTTAATAAATTTTACTACATTGGAAATATTCTCCTGGCTTTAGAAATATTAACATTTGCTTTCTTTCTGCCTAATTCTTGTGTAAATATAATAAGATAAAGTAAAATATTTCATTTATAGGCCCTCTGAAAGTAGAGCATTTTAAAAGCAGGTAGGTGTCTCCACCCTACTTTTCATGAAGCATTTTACCCATTCAAGCAGACTTTTAAAAACAGCTTGTTTTGATAGCAGACTGTTCTCCTGTGGGCCTTCAGCCTTTGCTTCCTGGCAGCACCTTTGGTGCGAAAAGAGAGTGATCAATTGGGAGACTATCAGTGCCAGCATGCATAGAGTGATAAGTTAACACACCACTGGGAATTTCTAGGGCCCACCAAGATACTTCACTTCTAATGTGCTAACAAGCTCATTTTTCTACCTCTTGCCTCTTCAGTTATTTTTTTTCTCAGAAGAGCTTAGAAGTTGAGTGCATCAGGCATAATGAAAAGCTCTGTAGGAGGGAGAAGCAATAACCCCATTTTTCCCTTTTCAGCCAAATAGAAAATTAGTTTCTGGTAATACACAAAGGCCAGTATTTTTTGTACAAGGGGCACTGCTGTGAATCAAAGGACTCTATTAACTGCAGAAAATTCGGCAGCTGTGAATCTCCCCCAATGAAAAAAGTACTTTCCAACAAGTTGTGAGATATGTGGTATTATTTAGATTGAACCATCAGTTACATCCTCTTCCACTTATAACCATATACCTCCTTTTAAAAGTGTGCCTATATTACTTTTCTAAGTTAACATTCAAAAATACCTACATGATTCTTCCATAAAATCCTTTCCACTGATCATTTAATATAGCATCTTCTTCTGTTGCTACCCATTTGAGAAGAATTCTTTTCAAAGTTCAGTCCCACTGTACAGAACTGAAAATAATGGATTGCAAGAAATTGGAATTCAGATTATTTCAATATTTAATGCACAAAATAAATTGTAATGCAAGAAAAAGTACTTAAGCCATTTGGAGGGCAAAAGACATCACAGTCTAAGTACCTACTGAATATAATCTTACCTTTAACTCTTAGCTTTTTTCTTCTTCTTAATCAATAACCTTTTATAGATGTAACTGGCTGTGTTATCTCCAATTGAATTACCACTTCAAATTATCTTCCTTACAAATTTTTTTCTTGGTCTTGGTTGTAGACTTGTTCTACAATTTCTAGAAATGGAGAACTACAGTAATTGAGTAGCAATTTTTTAAAAAGAATAAAGAATTTTGAGGAAAAATATTAAAATGGGTTTTAGAAAACAATGAAGAAAAACTAAAAGGCAAATTTTTATTAGCTTTATACGTCTATAAATGTCTTATATAAAGCCTATCAACATAGCACAAACAGTACAGTGGGAAAACTTCTGAAAGTTGTAGAAGAAAGGTTAACTGATTTCTCAGTTCAGGAACTATACGACACGAAGTCAGCATGTGAGTTTTTCCTGATAATTGTATGTTGCTGCCTGCTGCTCTACATTTTGACAGCCATTTCCATAGTTGCTTTCGTGAACAACAGAAATATTCTCTCTCTTTCTCGCCCTCTCTGTGCTAACAGCACAATCAGGCCTGCTGAAACAGGAAGCCTGGAGTGGGTTGTTCAAAAGCAACAACACTTCAAGGTACTGGTTGCTTGTCAATAATATCAGAGAAGAAAATGTGGTGAAAGGGAAGTACAGTATTTTTCTGTCAGTGTCAGTGCCCTGTAGATGCTTTGTTAGACAGTATTTAGGAGTCCCGTGGACTCTTTGCAAATATTCCTGCTTGTTTCAGTGTTATAATTGACTAGATATTTTTTCCTGACATACAGATTCAACTATGTATTTATCTTAACCCCATGGAGTTATTCGAGGATTACAGCAACAGTAGTCCTCCATTCAAAATGAGAACAATTGTTGGGAAAATATAGGGATTTTAGAAAAAGAAGAAGATATGCAGGAATTTCTCACAATAAGTCTTTACAAATGAAAAATAGAGAATTTCAGACAGTATTTTAAACAGCATTCTAATATTTATTGTGTGGCTTTTCAGAGCAAATCTGTAGATTGAAGCCGATTTAACAAGATAAAATGAGCCAAGGCTGACCTGATAGCAGTTGAATCCTTTCTCAAGTACATGGTTCCCTTCATTCTTCCAACAGTTTAGTGGTAGTATAATTCTTTCCTAATAAATATCTCCAGGTTAAGCTGCCATTTATATGGTATCCTGAAGAGTAAACTTATGTTAAAAACTGTATTTTTTTACTCTTTAAAAAGCCATACTTTTAAGTGGTACGCAAGAATAGTGAATAATTAAGAAGTAATGGCTTAGCAATCATAGCAGTCCTTTTTGATAAGATCTGTTCTTTTCCAATGTAAGCTGCATTGAAGTACCTCCTTAACTGAAGGAAATCAGCTATGAGGAGAGAGCACGATACCTGCAAACAATTGTCCAGCATCATTTAGAACCAACGACATTTGAAGATTTTGCAGCACAGGTTTTTTCTCCAGCTCCCTACCATCATTTACCATCTGATGCCGGTAAGATTAAAAGTTTTAGTTACTTGTCATTAATGGAACTTGAAATGCAATACCCTTTTGTTCTAAACTCTTAAAATAGAAAACTTAAATAAATTTCATCATTGAAACATTTTCATTATTTAATATTTGAATTTGGCCTATAAATTTAATGTATACTTTTTTTGACCTAAGTGCAGTTCCATTAAAAGTCAACAATCTTCATAAAAGTACATGCACCACATTTTATCTGAGCTACTGGACAGTGACTGTTGTGTTTCATGGGATCATTACTGAAGTATCTGCAAAAGAAATACAAGTTGAGTACACAATCTCTCTCAACTTTAGAGGATCAAATTTTATGGGCAGGAATATTGCCTTATCTCTAATTTTACAAATAAAGTTAAATAATTGTCTAGGTTTAGAAGTACTTGGTACAGTAAATTATTTTATAATATTTAAAGATTATAAGAGGGTACTGCATTTTTACAGTTAACTAATTTTGAAAAAAATCATTAAGAAAATAAATGACTCATGGCCTTCCTATTCTGTAATACTTTGCACTCCTTATGATTGTTTCATTTATTTTATTTTCCCTCTTTAGATCATTAAATATCAGTTCTGTTTATCTGAAGGTAAGACAAAGTGTCAACCAAAACACCCTTTGTTCTTCCCCCATTTCCTTTTTAAAAAATTAGCAAGTGCTAAGCTTGTAACTCAAACAATAAGCAAACTTAACACTGCCCTCATTCATACTAAACATTTCAGAAATTGTCACTAAATTTCTTCCAGAATTATACTTACTAACCCAGGTCTGCATGAAACACTAACACTGGTTCTGGGATAAAAATAACTAATAATAGAACCACCCCCTTGGTTGAAATTAGTTACACCTTGTTGTATTGACCTTTTTTGTTTCTCAGCATGAAAAAAATAGTACTACTGAGCTGATGAAATGGTGTGTCTTTGTATTTTGTAATGTTTTGCATTGTTATTGAATATCTTAATTCATCAGATAGTTATTCTGTGGTGTGCTTTGCACTGTACTGGGCACCTGAAATACAAAGATGACTATTTGAATGGTGTTCAAGGGAACAGGAAAAAAGAATACAATATACTTGAAGTTCATCCCAAGAAGTCTTCAAATTCTTATTATGATATATAAGTGTTCTTTATATTAAATAAGTTTAAAAGGCATAGTAGTCCTTTTCTGGCCTAATTTATTTGGGGGAAAAAAAAAGACTAAATCTCAACTTTCCATTCCTGTCATCATGTAATTTGCCATTATAAAAAAAATATTACCAAAAAACTTAGAGCCTTTTCAAAATTAATATAAAACACCTATCAAAGAAGAAAATTATATAGACTAGGTTGAATCTTTTGAAAGAGAAAGAGATCTTAAGATTCAGTTCAGTGGATCGACACTGTCTAAAATTACTTAGTTTGGAATGAAGAATGATGGTAAAAGAAAGGTATTAGAAGTAAATTAATGAACAAAATAAAAACTAGTTAAATATAACTGGAAATTTCATTGTTTAGTAATAGAGAATATCTGAAAAATACTGAGCTACATTATTAAAGTAGATATGAATAACACTTTCATGTATCATAGTTGAATCATAAGTTTCACAACTGAAAAATATTAATAGGACTATATTCAGACTAACTTTCCCCCTTAAATTTATAAAAGCCATCAGTTTTCATATTGTAGTTTTTTTACCAACTGGAGTCCTTCATATTCTTCTTAATGTTCTCATATTGTGCATTTGGCCAGTTACATAATGTGGGAAGCAGTAGTCTCACTTTCTGAGGCATAGTAACCAAGTCAAGGTTCTGTTGGCTTCATTTTTTAATGTATTTTACTACTTTATTAAAACTTAGTGGCACGCCTGGGTGGCTCAGTCAGTTAAGTGTCTGACTCCGGCTCAGGTCATTATCTCACGGTTCATGAGTTCAAACCCCGCATTGGGCTCTGTGCTGACAGCTCAGAGCCTGGAGCCTGCTTCAGATTCTGTTTCCATCTCTCTCTGCCCCTACCCCATTCGTGCTCTGTCTCTCTCTCTCTCTGTGTCAAAAATAAACATTAAAAAAAATATTTTTAAACTTAGTTATATCAATAGTAATGAAGATGTGTATTTTAACATAAACTTAATACTATGCTACAAAGTATTTACTATGCTACAGAGTATTTTCAGTTAATTTTTTAAAGTTGTTTTTGCCCTCAGGAACCATTATAAAAGCATGCAGTCTAATTTTTAAAAGGGTGTTGTTATCTGTAAATGACTTGTTCCAGTATTACTGAATACATTTTTTTTTTGCAGACTTTTTAATACTTGGGAAAGATAAAAATTTTTAGCTAGTGGTTCTCAATTCAACACAATAGTATAAAATTGGAATATTTGCTCTTTTCTATAGTAGCAAAACCATTATGATATCTGAAGAATGATTATCTTTTTCTTCCAGTCATCCCAAATTTTTATCATAAACCACCCCATACATGTAGAACTCCCTTTAAAGTTATAAGTCAAAGTGAGAGAAAAAAGAAATGAAATAACCACATAATAGCAATAGGGACGTGACTTTTACATAATAGTGTGAAGTTTTTTAGATTTTTACTTTTAAGCATAATGATAAAATTCAATTGTCACACTGAAGAAATGCATTCAAAATTGTAATTGAGAATCAACTTTAGATATCCTATGCGTAACCCATGTATATAAAATAATGCTAATTGATAACAAATACAATCATTTGAAATCAAGTTTTAAAGAAGTGCCAGTATGACAATCATATAAAGAATATAATCTGTTCTTTCTAACCAATCCTATAATTCTATTCAGTGGAATAGTGTAGAAAACCACTATTTTTTAAATTTACTTGGTTCAAGATTCTCTAAAACCTGCTTTCTGGTTAACACTAATGCATCAACTGTTTGACATTGAAATCCAAAAAAGATACAATTTTTAGTGTTATTTAAATTAGTATGAAAAACATTTTTGGTGTGTCATAGTTGATCCATAAATTTCGTAACTGTATTTTCTCAAAAGGGACTCTGTGACAGTAGACTGATACTTAAGGGAAATTATTTTTATCCCTAAGGTCATTGAAGGAGATATTGTGATGTCACACTTTTGTTGATCTCCCATAACTACATTACCCATTATTAGATTTTTCTTGTCCTTTATTTTTTAAAAAAAATTATAGGAAAAAAATCCCTTTATCTTTGTCAGGCATGTGTGTGGAAAATATCAAAAGTTTTACAGTGGCCTCCTTTTTTAACTTTATGTTCATAAATCTCTCTCCTCTGACTCTCAACTTTAAAGTTTAAAATGAAATTACTTCTTTTCTTGGCCAGGTTACATTGGTGGTCCAAAAATCTAAGTATTTTTCCCTAACATCACACTGTCTTTTCAAATCAAGTCTTTTTTTTTTCTTTAATAAAAGAAATTCTAGGATGCCAGCAACAAGAAACAGGATCCTGTTTTGCTGAAAGTACACAGTAAATATTGTCTTTCTTAATGTCAGCATTAAAAATACACCCATAATTGTTCCACTATTTTTTTTACTGTCATCAGCCATAAATATTTTTGAATGCTTATTGTGTAGTCTATCTAGAGTTACATCTAATACTCTGTTACTTAAATTGAGTAGATACCTCTCTTTGGATTTATTGTTTTTCTACAAATTAGAAGTTTTAGTACTCTAAATATTAGAAGGTTGATTGGTGTTTGTCTCTATTATGCATATATAGACATACATAAATATATATCTAATATACATACCACTTTGTTGAATTACTTTTAGGTTCCTTTTGGTTACATATAGGTTCCTACTTAAATAAATGTGAAAATTGTAATACAAATATTTCTGTGCCATCAAAATAAGAGATAAAGTGATAATGAATACCTAGAGTAACATCTAATCTTCATTCTAACTGCAGTTTTGCTCTTAATTCACAAATATGTATTGCCACATGTAGATAGGACAGTATTATGGTCAGATCTATCTCTTTAAAAGTTATTTTAAACTTTCCTCCCCTTTTCAGGCTTTGAAATGATCTGAAAGAACACACTGGAGCTCCTCAGAAGATAGTTATTTTATACATATCCTAGATGTTATTATTATTTATAAGTGCTAGTAGGAAAATCAGTTTCCTTCAACACAGAACATAAGCTATCTATTTGTTATGTTTTTAAACCTGCAGTTATAAGCAGTCAAATGTATTTTGAACTTGAAAATTTGGCTTATGTCTTGTTGACCAAGAGGCAAATAATATTAGTCTTAAAGTCCATTAACCTTTTGTGACAATAATTACTAAATTCAGTTTCCACATAGAACATTCATTCAGATGTATAATTTTTGTAGTGAAAATAATAAAAGAATAATTCAACAATTACTGAGTGCCAGGCACTGTGCTAAGCACTATACGTGCATTCTCTCATTTAATCTTCGCAGCAGTTCTGGGGGCCTGAGGGTGGGGGAGTTTATCCAGAGTCACCTGATACTTGGTAAAGCCAGAATCTGACTTCATAGTCCATGATCTTAACTATTATAATTACCTGTGTAATCTAAGTATTTTCAGTCCCTTCGTGCTGTTGAAATTGCCCTACAACCTGTCATATTTACAAATTAGATATTGTTAAAGATTCTCATTTTAAAGATTCTACTTTTCCACCCATTGAAAAATCTTTTTTTTTTTTTTAATAGATTAAAGTTGCCATGGGAGAAGTATGGAGTATGGGCTTTGGAATTAGACTGATCTGGATTTAAATCCTAGTTCTGTTATTTATTATCCACATAGACTCAAGTAAATTAATCTCTTAAACCCAGTTTCTCCATCTGTAAGGAGATAAAATATGACACACTTTAGACTGACATGTTCTAAATCTTCAGTAATGGCAGTTTTTTATATCTTCATTCAAAATTAAGCCACTTTATTTGCCTGTATTTCTGTACTGTTTAATTTTAGGGGTGCCTGGCTGGCTCATTCGGTCAGGCATGTGACTCCTGATATCAGGGTTGTGAGTTCAAGCCCCGTGTTGGGCATAGAGATTACTTTAAAAAAATAAATAATGTGCTGTTTCCTTTATGACATCCAGTGGTAGTGCATACGTGCTAATCTTAATCACTAATCAACTCCTTTAACAATATTAAAGCACTAAGATTATTAGGGTAATCTGAAAACTTTAATAAGTAAGGTTATATTTTGTGGGACTACCAACATAAGAGTGGGTAAATTCTTTAATTTTCTCAAAACTAAACAGTATGTTGTGTCCTCCACATTTCAATGGTTATATTTTGTAAGTGGTAATTTTCATCAAAAATATTTCTAATCTCTGTCTCTTCCAGTCCTCATCTGTTCTGATTCAAAGTCTGTTAAATTTTACTCTTATCTGTTTAGTAGCTTTATTATATAGCTACACTTACTGTATACCTGCTGTGTGCCAGATCTTTGCATATGCAATCATTCATCCCTCACAACTTTGCAAAATAACTAGTATTTAGTATTGTCTCCATTTCACAAAAAAACAAAACTTAGATCAGTTTACCCAAGACCCAAAAGCTAGTAACTTGCCAGACTTGGCATTTAACCTGGGCCTGTCTAACCCATCCCCATATTCTTCCTAAAACATCACAGTGCCTCTTAGTTCAGTATTCATTGGATCTACTTTCAAAGTATTTTTTTATAACTTCAGTGGTTTTAAATGGTTATACCTGTCAGCAAGCAGTACAAAGCCATGATAAATAACAATCCACTGAGTTCCCTTTTGTAGTCCGTATAGACCCCAAAGTCGTGTTCATTATAATCAGTGTACAAAGTATAAATCAATTATACCATCAAGATGAAGACAGAGTATGTACTATAAGAATATTAGAGATACAGTACATAGGACCCCGTAAATACTTTTTACTTGAGGATATATTAATAGAAATGATTAAAGCAACATTCTTTATGACTCAGGTGATAGAAATCAATACTTAGGCAGAATAGGGTGTGAAATGAAGGGTACGTATTACTGTATTCTTTACATCTAAAATCGAGATCTACTGTAAATTATTTATAGAGTTTGAGTATGCCCAGTATATACCACAAATATCATTTGCCAAAACTGAAGAGGTACTGATAAGCTATATACCACACATGCTAAAAAGCCTGATTTGACTCTCAGTTTATTGAAGGGGGATTTCACACTGCAGGCAGTAAGGGAGACCTGGAGAAATTGCTGTTTTTGAGGAAAATACCCTTTGGTTTTGGCATACTCTAAAGCAGTATTCTCCAGTAAAACTTTCTATAATGATAGAAATGTCCTATATCTGCACTGTTCATTATGGTTGCCACTAACCAGATATGGTTGCTCAACACTTGAAATGTGGCCAGTACACCAAGGACCCACATGTTTATTTTCACTTAATGTTAATTTTTTATTTTAGTGTGGCTATGCCTACCTCTTTGGACAGTACAGCTCTAGAGGTTTTATGATTTAGTGATTATGATAACCTGCCACCAGTACAATGAGCACTTTAAAAGGTAGATGTTTACAGAATCTCTCATAGACTTTTTTCTTTTCTTTTTTTCCTATTTGAACTTGTTAGTTGGTAAGTATAACATTTGAATTTACAAAGCATTGTCCATTGTTAAACATCATCACTCTAATGCATTGCATGCCCAATTTCATAATAAAAACTTGATTACTCTCTTCTCTGCTCCTCAGTTAACACCTGTAAAATTCTGCAGTGTCTCTCATATCTGTTATCTGTCTTCTCTTTTGTTTTCTCACTTCTGCTCGCTACTCCATTTCTTCATTCACAACAAAGAAAGAAATGCAGTGATAGTTCTCTTCCTCCCAAAACCTCCGCTAGAAAACATTGGCCATCTCAAGGTAAACAGCCATGGGAAGGCCTCTCATGATTGGCCGGGAATAATATGCATTACCAGAAAAGCATGAGCTACCGCTCTTCACCTTCCTTCTGCCATCCATCTGCAGTGCTTCCCTAAAAAGGGCCATGGATTCATATTCTCCTCTAGGTTTTCCAGTATGGGTCCAGTATGAACCAATTCAGATCTTCAGGAAGAGTAAAGGTGAACAGAAATATATTTCCTTCTCCTTGTGTTTTGAAGGCCAACCTCATTTCAGTTAGAAAACAAAGAATTGTTGGAGAAATTACTTTGAAAAGAAGGGCAATTGGACCTAGATTCCAAGTAGTGAGAAAATATTTCTTCCCTGATAATATGTTTGTTCTGAAGTATAATTGTAACGTTTCACCTTAAAAACACTCTGAAGTATTCTACCAAGATAGATTCTTAATAATACATCTCTGTAAGATCAGTACCCCTTATTGAACAGTTTTGTTCAATATTCATAACTTCAATTTAGGCACAAATGTTTCATTATATGGAAGTGTTAGTATGATTATTTCCACGCTTGAAATTTCTCTGAGGTGCTCCTTTGGCTAACAAATATGCCAAAAGTTTTCCTGCAGAGTGAAGAAATGTATAATAAGCCTGCAGCCTGTGTGAGGTGTTTGTGACATACATAAAGAAAATGTTCACATACATAAGGCCCAGAAAATCTGGATTAAAGTGTCTTAAAATATACAGAATTTTTAAATTGTTGTTCTATTTTCAGATTGTTTTATTTTTTTTTTGGAGGGCTTGTATTTTTAATGTAATTTCTTATTCAGAAAATATCTGAGGGCCTATAGTGTGCAAAGTTCTATAGCATTGCTGTATATTAGAGAATCATAATTCATAGAAATACGGTGCAGAGGTAAAGATACTACTTCGTAAATAACACAAAAAAATTTCCAATTTGAATTTGTTTTTGCTTCTTTTAATGTTTGTTCATCCTACTGACTATTTACTTGCTGTGACTGGATGGAGTAACTGCAAAAATTTAAGTTAAGGAAAACAAAAGCATTGCTTATCTCTTCTAAATGGAAGACATTTTGAGGGGTCAACTTGTCTTTTATTAAATTTCAGATAAGAGTTCTTGTCTTCCTCCTTCCCCTAGGAATTTATCTTGCCCCTTTCTAAAAGCATATTTAAATACCCAGCGTGTATAATGGTCTCATTGTGTTGAATTTCTTTTTAGAACCATTCGGTGCTGTTGTTTTCAAGTTTGAGCAATGGAGACCCTTTTCTTGGTTATACCCTGTACTTTAGAGATAGGAATTGGTCCTTCTCTCACCTGCTTCTTAAGCCCTTCCCTGCATGCTAATGATGCTTTGGATCCCTGTCCTGTCTGGCCCAAAGATTTTGCTTCCCATTGCTTTTTCTGAGGAGCTCTCTGGTTAGTCCTGGCTCTGGAAACAGTGATTGGTGCTTTCTTGCTAATATAATTACGTGAGCCACCAGATGACTGGGTTTTAAATAAAATCTTAGTAGGCTGTTCTAAAAGGCAAGTTTTGGCCTTGCTTTTTCCCCTCAAAAGACCTCATTAAGGGTTGGGATCCATGCTACAGATGAGTAGCAGATTATATCTTATGGGGTGAGAGGCCAGATGACATGTGCTAAAGCTCTTAATATTTCCCACAGGCTCCTACCCAGAGATTCTATCCAGTGAAACTCCCACAGCAACGCAGGTAGACGGGGCTGACCTGGCCTCTCCAATGTCTCCTCGAACTAGCAAAAGCCGCATGTCCATGAAGCTGCGTCGATCCTCTGGCTCAGCCAATAAATCCTAAGGAGACAAGCAGCCCAGCAGTGTGATCAGCAGTAGCCACCTTAGCATGAACATAGTGTTAACCCTTTCAGGCCTTCGTGTTTGCCATAACTTGCATGTATCTTCCTGAACATTTATTTTAAAAAAACACTGGATTTAAGTAATTTCTAACTTAATAGGTTTGGATTGTTTATTCAGTTGGTTTTTCCCCCCCAATACTCTAAGCTGCCATATTTTTGGGGGGTGGAGTTTTATTCTACACCCTTTACCTTCCTAATTATGTCTAAGCAGTTTCACTTTTAATTTCATGATTAACTCTGAGCCAAAATATAATTGGACAGATAGTCTCATTATTTTATTTATCGTGCCCCATTGCAACTTTATGGCTCAGTAAATATGTGATTGTTTTTTACAAATGTAAATTTTTAAATTTAAGCATTTGTAAAGTTATAGCAAAAGTTGCAAATCTTAATACACAGGATGTGTATGGATTATTTATGTTATGAAAATAAAACAAAATAAATGGTTGTTTAGTATTCCAAATTCCAACTAACATAATTTTAGCATTAACTTTTTCTTCCCAAAGCAATGCCTCATTTCTTGGCTGTGCAGGTGATGCCATGATATATCTAATAACAAGAAAAATCACTGTGCTGAACTTTGATTTATGTTTAGCTTCCAAATATTTTTCTAATGTTTTGCTTTTTAAATGGTATCACTGTTAAATGCCATTTTTATTTTGAGATTGTGGCCCTGTATTATTGGCTGCTGGATCCTGGTGTATCGTTGTTCTTTACTAAGTACCAGAAAGAGGGTAACGGGGGGATGGGGAGAAAGAAAGAAAAGAAAAAACTTTTCTGATATAAATGTGTTGCTTAAATTATGTGTATTTAAAAAGGGAACATGACCCAGGAGTCTAAGTTAAATATTATATTAATACTGAACTTGCTGGTGCAAGCTGGTATACATTCCACCCCCCCCCAGAAATACTTTCCTACAATAAATAAGCTGCTCACATTTTGTTCATATTTTGTTTTGAACGGGCATCTCCTAAGGAAATGTAGCATGACATCAGTACTAACTGCATGTGTAAATACATCATACCGGCAAACTATAAAATATAAATTATGTATCATCATTCATGTAGTATCTACAAATTTGTAACAGTGAAAGAAAAAGATATGGTATTTAATAATACAATAAAAATATTCTTATCACAATGTCTATGAGCATTGATTTGTCTATTTCTCATCTATTTGTCTTTAATATATTTTCAGACTTAATAAGTAGAACTATGTGATTAATGGAGAGATGTAAAGCATAAACCTAGGTTATCTTAGCAAATCATGAAAAATGAATTCAAGTTCTCTAGTTAGAATACACCCCAAGTTATTTCTCAGAGATTCTACCATAGTCGTTAAAAATGCAGGCAATTTTATACCCTTGTAAGGGCTGGCCAGAAATTTAACCCAATACACTTGGTTAAAGCATCAATTAAGCTTAGCCTTCTGTTTCTTTGATTTTTAAATTTCATTTTGTTTGGTAATACACATTCAGGGGAGAAAAAAACTTTTTGCAGACAGTTTCTAAATAACCTTGCAGAGTTCCTATGCACTTAAGTTTTTGTTTTCTTGTAAATAAAAATAGATTCCTAGGAAACTGTGGAAGACAAAATTCCTATGAAAGCTTATGTAGAAGATAAACGAGTCCTTGGGAACAAGGTTAACAGTATAGATAGTTTCCCACAACCAAGGCAAAGAATTACAGAAAGGAAAGTCAAGGTAACTGCTTACACATTTCTATGGTGCTTTCATTTTTTAATAATGAACAGCTAATGGATTGATGAAATATAACAAAATGGAATGAAAATGCCAACTTGGAAACAGTGAAGTTAATTAGCATGGTTAACATTTTTTTCATCTTTGGATAAAACTACCAGCTTTTTTAAAGAAAAAATACTTAAAATATATTTTCTGTTGACATTTTTAGGTGGTAAAGTATCTTTAGATTTAAAGCCTTTTGGAGCTTAGTCTGTGCAAGCCATACTTCAAAGGAAATTTTTCCATTGCATTTCTGCACCATTATATGCATTTATAAAATATAATTTCTCCTGTCTGTATTCTATCTAAATGGGTCACTAAGAATCTAAAGTAGGATACTAGCTTTGGGGAGATAAGAAATGTGGCTTTGAAAAATAGGCTGTGTTCAATGAGATTCTCAGGACAAACACAGAACACAAGAAAGCACCAGCTATGTACATTTATTTGGTGGTAAGCATCTTACAAATATGGGCTATCTGTCGAGCAATACTCAGCCAGTGTCCCAAACTCTGGCTATTAGAGCATGGGTACAGAGTGTGCACTGAATATGGTTTACAAAAAGAAATTTCAGAAACAGATTGCTGCTGAAAAATGACTATTGAATGAAAAGTCATTCAGTTCCATAGTGGATTATAGATAGGTATTAACATCTTCCTTAAGCTGAACATAGTTTCATATATAACACTGTATAAGATTTACAACAGAAGGATTAAACAATTTGGATGAAACCCTACTAAAACAGTCAAACTTCCGGAAATGAGTTTTATATTTCCAAAAAAAAAAAAAAAATCTGTTAAAGTATCTCTTCCTGAAAACACACAAAAAAGCTAAAGGTGAGAATTTGGGGGTATCTCAACCCCCTCCAAGTAAAGTAGCACCCTCTCCACCTCCAAACACTAACTTAAGAATGGACTACTAATACTTTAGAAAGAACGTTTACAGGGAGATCCCCATATCCCCCCAAAGCGCAAACATCCCCTTACATTTCCTGCCCACAGGCAGAGGTCTTGAGTCTTTCCCCAACCCCCTGTACGTTTGGCACCAATCACATAACTTTTAATTCACAGAATATACAATGCAAGAAATCTGACCCTATTGAGACAGAAACTACATAGGCGCCTGCAATGGCAAGAAAAAAAAAAAAAAAGACTACCACTTTTGGTAGTTAGAATCATTTGCAGATATTGAGACATGCACGTATTCACTACGACTTTCCATAGGAATTACAAGTCATATAGGATTCGTTTGGGTCTCCAGAATGAGGGGGGAAATCCTATTTTCGTGGGGTAAGAGAGAAGGCTTTTAAAGTGACAGTCCTTGACCGCGAATGTTTATATCATATACATACCTGCTCTAGAGAGGGATTTTACATTTCGCTGTCCGCTTCTCTGGCGGAACACTGACTACTGGGAGTTTTAGGAGAGAAAATATAGGCAGCAAAGAGGGTAAACTTGCAAATTCAAGAAATCCCCACAGAAATTCCCTTGCTCTGTTTCCTCCAAAGCCAACCGCATAATCTTCCTCATCTCTGTCCTCAACAGCCAGGCCGCAACGGCATCTGCAGCAGCAGTACCTGCCGACTTTCTGAGGGGTGGCACTTATTTATGTGCCGGGTCAGCCCCGGGGAGCTAAAAAAAGTGGACGGGCAGTGTTTGCACGAGAAAATTTGCTGAGCACTCCCGTCGGATGCCCCGCCTGGGCTTGGAGCTTCAGGGGGGGCCCCAGCCAGAGCAGGCAGGAGCAGCTCCTCGCGGACCGCGTGCCACAACCGGTGCTTGTCCCTGATGTCTGCGGAAGGGAAGTGGGCCCCGCACAGCGGGCAAGCGAAGGCGAGCGGGGCACCGTGTTCAGAGCCAAAGCCCGGGGCAAGTGCACGAGCAGAGCCTGCCTCGTGAGTGCCTAGGTGCTTGCGCAGATAGGCTTGGCGACGGAACTTTTTGTGGCAATATGGGCACATGAAGATCTCGGGTCCCCCGACACCACTGGCACTGCCTGGCCCAGGCACCCGGCGCCCCAACATCCCCTCCGTATAGGGGACCTGAGGCAGCGGTGGCTCGGGGTGGGACACCTGGAGGCCGGGGTGTGGGGCGCTGTCCTGGTGCTGCTCCGCCCTGGAGCTGTCCCTCGCCTGCAGGTGCTGATCCGCCGTTTGCTCTGCCCGGCTGTTCTCCTTCCCCTCCGCCAAGAAAGATGCAACAGCCCCAGAGTCTGGGGAGGCTGAGGAAGGAGGTGGCTTCCCGTCGGCTGAAGAGACTGTGGCAGCATTTGCCGCTGCGGGACGGGGCTTGTGCCAACGGCGATGGGAGGCGAGGTTCGCAGGGCAGCTGAAGACCTTGTCGCACTCAGGGCAGCGGTATTCGACGCGTACGATGCGGGAGCAGCGGTGCTGAGCCAGAGCGAAGGGGTCCGCGTACTGCTCCTTGCATAGCTGGCAGATAAACTCCCCCAGTGGTGTGCGGCTGCCCCCCAGGCCCCTGGACGGTGCTCCGGGCTCCTCCTCCTTGATCTTCAGGCCCAGAACAGGGGACGTGGTCACTTCATCTGCGAAGCTCAACTTCCTCATGGCCTTTGGCTTCTTGACTCCGGCGGCCGCGGGTCCAGACGCGCAGCCCGGAGGTGCCTTGGCACGGCGCTCGTTGCCAGCGGCCCGCTTTAGGCCTTGCAGGGTGACCGAGAGGGGTGCAGGGTCTGGATGGAACTCTGGCTCTGGGAATGGTGCCCGGAGCGGCAGCAGGAACTGCTCCCCGGAGGTCGGTGCAGCTGCTGGCGCCGCCGAGCTGGAGAAAGCAGCCACCGCGGCGGCACCCCCGGGGAAGGACTCTGCAGAGACGGGTGAGCTGAGGCAGCGCTCCAGGAATGCCCGGCGCAGCTCCACGCCCGCCGGCTTGGTGGGGCTGGGGCTGGGCCCGGGGCCCTCCCTGCCATCCGCCCTCCACTCCGCAGCACCTTCCTGCCCGCCCTCCCCTGGGCTCACCCTAGCCGCCTGACAGGACGACCCCGACAGCTCGCGGGCTGCCGCCGCCTCCTCCAGGGTGGGGGGTGCCACCTGCTCCGCACCTGGCTGGGGAGCACTGGAAGCCTCCTCGGGGAAGGGCGGCGCCCCCTGGGGCCCCAGCAGTGGGAAGATCCGCTCAGCTAGGCGCACTCGGTAGGAGCCCCCTGTCCGTTTAGTTCGCTTTACCAGGAAGCCCCTCGGCATGGTGGAGTCGGGAGCGCTCTGGGGGCAAGGAGTAAAGGGGGCGCCGCGGGGGCTGAAAGCGGACGAGCACCGCAGCTACCCGAGCTTCGCCACAGCCGTCATGCGTGGGCTGCCTTTATAGCTGAGATTCGGGCCGGGGGACCACCGGTAGCCTTCAGGCTGGGCCGGCCAATCAGGAGTGGGAGCGGGCGCCAGGGGCGGGGTTTTCGCCTGGCTGGGCTCTCAGGGGTCCAAGAGGCTGGCTGCGGCGCGTGCCCCCACCCCACCACGCAGCGGCCTCCGCGCGGCCCCAGCAGCTGGCTTCGGGGCTGCCGCCTCCCCCTGCCGCCCACCAGCGGAAGAAGATATAAAAAGGTAAGGTCCGGAGTGTGAAGAAGCTCGGTACTCCCTGCCTCAGCTGCCTCCAAGGACCGTCCAGGGAGCCGGGCGGAGAGGCAACCGATGGGCGCCCTCCTTTCGGGCCGGGCCCCTGCTGCATCGCACCCCCGACACGCGTGGGAGTCTGAGGGAGGCCGAGTGGGGGGAAGTCGAGGGGAAGGGGCTGCGGACAGCGGGTGTCGGGAGGCGACCGAGTGGGTGTCCGCCGGGGAACGGGTTAACGTCCTCTGCCCTTATTGAGCTGATGAGAAGCTGCGACCGAGCGGCAGGCCGGCTAAATCCACCGCCCTGTGCCTACACTTGACGGCGGGAGCACGTCTGCCATCCAGTATCGATCGACACTGCGCGCGTCTGTGATACTATGAGAATTCATCTGGGAAGAAGGGCTCTCAGTGCGGGAGATCGTGCGTGCTGGCAAGCCTCTGGAGCTCAGGACGCCAGCCGGTTTCTGGACCCTGGTCCTCAGGGCTTATAAATGTCCCCTCCCCGATGGGAAAAGGAGTGGGGAGGGGAAAGTAGGATCTAATTTTCGACTGTCCTCAGATAAAGTGGTTTCTCTGTTCACACCTTCCACTTGTACTACCCAGAGACATGACTTAGTGCCTAACTGACCTGTTTAGCATGGAGTAGATTGGGTGAGAAATACTGGCAGAATCAGGATTTCATCTGCTTCCCCTTATACAAGTGATACTTTGCAAAAGGTGTGCTATGGGCCACATTTAATAGATTCTCATCCTTCACTCTGTAATGTGCCCAGCACTGTTTTAAGCACTAGAAGAGATGTGAAAGTTTGTAACACAGCTGAACTACGAAATGATTAGAAAATATGACAAATGTATAATTAAGTGCCAAAAGTCCATAATATAGATAAGTACAACGTGAGACTAGGAAGGGGAAAGAACTCAAATCTCCTTACTAAATCAAATTGGAGAAAAAGACTGAGCAATGTAGTTTTAGACTACAGATATAACAAACAGATGTAGTCATCAATAACACACATCCTCAGATCCTCTTCCTCCTAAGTGAATGAAGTGTTTTTACATAGAGTGCATTATTTTGGGGACGCTTGGAAGCAATTATATATTTGTATCATTAACAATATTTTAGGCATTCTACTTAAGGAATCTCTAATCTTTTCACACATACACACCAAACGGAAGGAGATATTATTTACTCTCCCTTTTTTAATGAGGGGATTGATCCACAGAAGTTAGGTAAATAACTTGCAAAAGTCACCCAGAGCTCAGATTCAAACTGAGGCCTGGCTAATTCCGAAGACTTTTCCACCATACTAGTGACTTCAAACTATTTTTTTTTTCTGGTCACATCCCACAATAAGAAATATATATTATGGTACACACATGCAACTGAAACAAAAATTTCACAAAATAATATTTAGTTTACCTAGGTATAATGCATTCTTGTATTTTCTATGCAATTATATTTTCTTTTTTAAAATGTCGATCATAGCAAACAAATTGATTTCATGACTAATGGACCCACAATACAAAAAAACACCTTTATTATGGTGTTTCCCATTAAAAATCATGAAACCATACAAAATGAAATAAGCTTGATACTTTATAATCAAAATTAATATTTGGAATCACTATGTAAAATATTTGGGCCCTTTTTTAAAATATAACTTATTGTCAAGTTAGCTTACATATAGTGAATACAGTGTGCTCTTGATTTGGGAATAGATTCCCATGATTCATCACTTACATACAACGCCCACTGCTCATCCCAACAAAATAATTGAGCCCTTTAATAGTGTTGATAAATTCAGTTTCCCAAATTGATCATTTCTGACACATCAGTTTATGACTTGTATCTTCTCCTTTCCTTTCTCCTCACGGCCCAAACATATTGTGTGGTGTTGACAATTTTATGTAAGATTTTAATACTTTAAGACAGCCCCTTTCCAAGAGGGGCTTTTCCTCAGATGTATGTAGTACTTTGTAAGAACTGCCATAAGAATTGCAACCATATGGGGCGCCTGGGTGGCTCAGTCTGTTGGGAGTCCAACTTCGGCTCAGGTCATGATCTCCCAGTTCGTGAGTTCTAGCCCCGCATCAGCCTTTGTGCTGACAGCTCAGAGCCTGGAGCCTGCTTCAGATTCTGTGTCTCCCTCTCTCTCTGACCCTCCCTGGCTCACATTCTGTCTCTGTCTCTCTCTCAAAAGTAAATAAACCCCCCCAAAAAAAAGAAAGAAAAAAAAAGAAAAAACAATTGCAACCATATGACCCAGCATTTGTGCACCTAGGCAATACACAAAAAAATTGAAACCAGGCACTGAAACACATCCTTGTACGCTGGTGTCCACTGTAGCATTGTTCAGAAAAGCCCAGAGATGGAAACAACCCAGTGTCCCACAATAGACAGATATATCAACAACATGGGATATACACAAATGACAGTATATTATTCAGCCATAAAAAAGAATGAGTGCTGATCCATACTACAACATGGATAAATCTTGAAAACATTATGCTAAGTGAAATGAGCCAGACACAGAAGACAAATATAAGATTTCACTTAAACTGAAATATCTAGAATAAGCAAATTCATAGAGCTAGACTGTAGATTATTGGCTATCAGGGGTTTGGGAAATGAGAACTTACAGTATAATGGTTACAGAATTTCATTTGGAGTGATGAAAAAATTTTATTAATCAATAGTGGTAAAAATATATAGTGGTGATAGCATTGTGAATGCTGTCAATGCCACTGAATTGCATGCTTAAAATTTTTTTGTTATATATTTTAAAAATGGGCATTTTTGTTATATATATTTTGCAATAAAAACTGTTCAGACACACACAGAACAAGTGGAAGGCAAAATCATGGCATATCAGACTGTGAAAACAATGTAAAGGACCAGGTCATGTAATCTGGACTTTATGTCATAGGACAGGCACAGAGAGGCATTTAAAGTTTTAAAGTGAGGAAGTGACATTTGCTTTTGAAAACGCAGGAGGAAAAATATCTTTGGGTAAACTTTCTGCCGGAGAGAGAAAGGGAAACAGATATAAGAGTCTCCTTCTCTCAGTCCTTCCCCTTCCGACTAACTGAGAATGTGGGTCTTTTTTCTAGAAAAACTAAAATGAAGGAAACTTAAAAAGTCTAAAGAGCAGTTATAATAGAAGAATACTTCATAGAGTGATTGGCATAGAGCTGATATTCAATACATGACCATTTGAATAAATATTGTGAGTTATTAGATGGACAGCAAATGTGTCATCCAACCATCCCTCCAGCCATCCTGTCTTCCATCTGTACATCTACTCAATCACTCATCAATTAATTGTGGTATATTCTTTCTGTGATAGTTCAGAAACACAGCATCCAAGGAGTATCTACTCTGTTATTTTCAGGAAAACGAACTTGTCTAGGAGACGGCCAGGGCCACCTGGAGCTGTTATTATTCCTAACCACCATGTTACAGAAATTTACCCTGAAATCTCTAGTTGACCCGAAGGTCATCAACATCACCCCAGTTGCCAAAGAGTTCCCTTCTATGCTGCCTCCTACCAGCTCTGCTTCATTCCTGTGTAAGGAAGGGCAGACTGCATGCTGCTCTGCTGTCCTCCTACAGCTCCTCCTGCTCCAGAGGCATTCTGACTTCCTTCCTACTCTACCCCCTTCCTGGAAATGCCTTCTCTGACCCCTCCTCTCTATCACCCCGTTGTCTCAGTATCCAGAGATCATCCAACCTCCATTAGACTTTCCTGATTTTCACTGCACAAACATATCTGCTACTCTTCAAACTTGGAACACTTATCTCATATTAAGTTAGTACTATGTTATCACTATGAAACAGAGCAAGTAATAGTATACAATAATACACAGCCATTTCTCTTCTGTGTATTCAAAATAAAAGGCATTATTATTTGTTTTCACAAAAGAATTACTGTCAAGTATTTTCTAACAAATCCAATAGTTTCAGTAGTTCTCCCTCTCCACACACACCCCCTTCACCCAAAAATAATTTGATTACAACCTTTCTGCAAATCAGTGTAGCGATGTATATCAGAAGCTTTTAAAAATGTATATACCCTTTAATTCACCAATTGCTTTTTTAGTAAATCATTCAAAAGAAGGACAAAGCTTTATGCACAAGACTGTTTATTACCCATTATTTGTAATTATAATCAGAAACTGCCTTGAGTAAATCCTGATGCAGCTATACTATAGATGAGTATGTAGCCCTAAAAATGCAATGACGTAGACAAATACATATGCCATAATGTTAAGTAAATACACCATGATGCAAAGTTGCAGGTACAATAAAGAGCTCAATTATGGGAACACAAAATGAATAAAAGGCGGCAATATGCCAAGATGTTGTTGGAGTTGCCTCTAGCTAATAGGGATTTTAAACTTCCGTTATTTTTTTTAAAACTTTCTTGTTAAAAATTTTGTCAGTAACCATGTGTCACTCTGATAATCAGAAAAAAAATAAATAATGTGAAAGCTGCCTTAACTCCTTTCTGGTGTTAGATGTGGTACCCCACCCCTAGGACACTGTTGGGAGAAATGACTGTGCAACATGGAAGAGTAATTGCACAATAAAGTAGCCTCTCCAGAGCCACCTGTTTGAGCTCTGGCCCTAGAAAAGAGGTGACAAGTGTTTATCATGCCACAAACCTTTCAGTTGAAAACATTTTGGGGAAGAGATAAAGGGTTAAAAGGTAGAAAAATGGCTAAAAGTTAGGGAAGAGAAAGAATTTAAATGAATACTCTCCACTTAAGTATAAACTTAAGTAAAAGGGGCGCCTGGGTGGCTCAATAGGTTGAGCATCCGACTTCGGCTCAGGTCACAATCTCACATTCGTGGGCTTGAGCCCCACATCAGGCTCTGAGCTAATTACTCAGAGCCTGAAGCCTGCTTCAGATTCTGTGTCTCCGTCTCTCCTTGCCCCTCCCCTGCTCATGCTCTCTCTCAAAAAATGAACATTTTTTTCAAAAATTAAAGTAAATCCTTCAAGATCTGAACACTTTCTCCATTTTTCACTTAGAAATTATGATGAAGAGGACAGTCCCTAGCAAGACTGTGAAATCTTTGATTTATATATTTTTTTTAATTTTTTTTAATGTTTATTTATTTTTGAGACAGAGAGAGACAGAGCATGAACGGGGGAGGGTCAGAGAGAGGGAGACACAGAATCTGAAACAGGCTCCAGGCTCTGAGCTGTCAGCACAGTGCCCGACGCGGGGCTTGAACTCATGGACAGCGAGATCATGACCTGAGCTGAAGTCGGCCGCCTAACCGACTGAGCCACCCAGGCGCCCTCTTTTTTTTAATGTTTGTTTATTTTTGAGAGAGAGTGATAGCTCAAGTGGGGGAGGGGCAGAGAAAGAGGGAGACACAGAACCTGAAGCTGGCTCCAGGCTCTGAGCTGTCAGCACAGAGCCCAAAGCAGGGCCCAAACCCACGAACTGTGAGATCATGACCTGAGCTGAAGTCGAATGCTTAACCAACTGAGCCACCCAGGAGCCCCTACATCTTTCTCTCTTGACAATGATATCTTTTCTCCCTTTTTAACACTTAGGACCTTTATCTGCTCTGTTATAATTTGATAAAAACCCATAAACAATGAATTGTCTCTCAAGCTATTTGCATTTTAAGCTATTTCTAATTGTGAAATAAATTACTTGGATTTAAATTCAGAAATTTTGAGACAATATTAATTGGGATTTTTTTTTTTTTTTGGAAGAGAGAGACTGCTTTCCCTGAAATCGTAGTGTGTATAAGACAAACTCAAATGACTACTTTTTCGTCACTTGAATATCAGAAGGATTACTCAGAAGGAACTTTATTCCTTCTATTTCTCTGCTTCCTTACCTTCATGCAGACATGCTCCTATAAAAGGTTAACATTCTGGCATCTACTAGAGGCCTATTCTCCCCCAAGAACTTGGAAGTCAAACAGTCTCTCACAAGGTTCAAACAAGAGTCTTGATTTCCTCTCCTAAACATTATCCTCATCTTGGTAAATGGCACCTCCATTCAATTAGCTGCCTAAACGAAAACCCAGAAACTTTTGGTTCAAACTAAACACCCCATATTCAATCCATTGGCAATCCTTATCTGCTCTACCTTCAAAACATTTCCTGAATCTGAACATTCTTAGATTCTCTACCACTGCCCTCTCTTTGGTCTCTCTGCATCCACCCTTATTCCACCATAATGTTTTCTTCATTCAGCAGGAAGATGGATTCTATTAGAATGTAAATCTGATCATCTCACTTTTTGCTTAAAATCTTCACTCTTTTGCTCAAAACCCCGCCATATTTAGAATAAAATCCAGAGCTCTGATTGGGCCCTGGCTGTTCTTAAACCACATCTCCCACCACCCTCTTCCTCATCCATTCTGTTCCATACACATTGGTCTCCTCATTAACCTCAAATATGACAAGCACACTATCACTTCAAGGCTGTTTATTCTGCCAGAATGTTCTTTCTTTAGATATGCTCATGATTTGTTACTCACTTCATTCAGGATTTTACTTAAAAAATACCAGAAAGATCTTCGCTGACTACCCTAAAAGATAGCAGCCTATATCCGCCATTACCCTTCATCATTTTCCACCCCTTTACTTAGCTTTCTTTCCCTTCATAGCACTTCTCACACTGTCACCATATTACATATTTATTTGTTTATTTGTTAATAATCTGCTATCCCCTAGGAAGCTACAAGGCCCAGGAGGACAGGTTCTTTGTTTTGTTAACAGCTGTATATCTAGTATCTAGAACAATGCCTGGCATATATGTAAATTAATTGATGACTAAAGTAATGAGCCACTGGATTCAAAAAGGCATCACTGTTTTTTATTACTACAACCTACAGACCAAGAACCTACTTTTCCTGAACACGGAGGAGGGAAGATAAAGTCATAAGCAGCTTGATTCTAGGCATTTGGGAATCTTGATGCAGAAAAAATGAGAGAAATTAAAAGGTCTTCTTTGCATCTTAACCCCTTGGAAGGTCTTTTCTTCCCCACCTCAGTCACCTGACCTAGGGTTTAGATGACTCCTGTTCCCTTCGTCTGAAGCCCTGCTCCTACAGGGAAAATACCCCCTTGTTCATAACCAGAGTTTCTACTATCCTAAGCCATTCAGTGCCCAGGAAACTAGAAGAATGAAAACAGAAAGAAGCTTGTCAGCTAGATGGGAGGACAAGACTTGCAAGATAAGGGTACATGTGTCTGGCATGGTGCATGGAGGGTGGGATCCAGGTTATTAAGGGGTTCAATCTAGGAGCTTTATTTATTTATTTATTTTTCAATCTAGGAGCTTTAAAGGGAGAGGACATAGTGTAATAGTCAAGGGCGCAGGCTGTCAAGTGAGAGGGTATTGAGTTCAATTCCAGCTCTACTACTAGTTGTTCAATCTTAAACTTACTTGGCCTTACTATAGCTTCAGTCTCCTCATCACAAAATGGGAAGAGTAACAGTTATCTTAGAGTGCTTTATTACATATTGTTAGGTATATAAAATGCTTAGCACCATGCATGGCACGGAGTGAGCTCTAAATGAACAGAAGGCATTATTACTATTATCTAAGTGTCTGAGGTGAAGGAAAACTAGTGATACTAATGGCAACTCTCAATTCTATGGAAATGATAGAATAATCTCTATGACTGGCTTACATTTTATACTCAATTATGATACAAGACAGCATGGATTATGCATAGCATTTAGTACACTCAAAATTAATTTTGTTTCATATGGTTAAAAAAAATTCACAAAAACATATAAAACACAGAAGACCATGCAGTTTAGAGGATTACGCCCATGATTTGGAGTCAGGCCTGAGTTTGAATCCTGACTCTGCCACTTACTTGCTATCTGCCCAGGATAGGTTACTTACCCTCTGTGGCCCCAGTTTCTTGCCACAGAGACATCACAACATAATATTCTCCATAAGTGAGGCATCTGTCTGTTGTTTCTTGTGGTAAGGGGCTATGGTAGGAAGGGGAAGAGCTGAGGCTAGAAAGATAAATTGGGGCCAGATTCCAAACATTATATACCACACTACATTGAGTGTGGGTATGATTCAGAGAAAGCCAGTGGTTTTTCCTAAAGCATTTAAATTATATAATCAAGTAATTGTTTTGGAAAAATCACACTAATGGCCGTGTTGCAGGAAAACTCTGGGGTTGCAGTAAAGATGTGAGAAAGAAGGTTAAGGACAGCTGGGCTGAGATGGATGTAAGGGGTTCAGCCGGATTTTTTTTTAGTATAATTGACACACAATCAGCCAGAGTATTAAAATAGTTGATGAAAAAAATGATGTGACCCTAATTATTCAAATACTGAAAAGATTTAAATAATCGATTGAAGATCCATATTACACTGTCTCTGTGAGTGTTTTTCTCCCTATGGTAAGCAGTGAAACAGATACACATTCTGAAAACTCGAAAGTGAGAGGAACACACAACTTGACTTTCACCTGGTTGTAAAAGCCTTCCTTTTGAAATTGGGATTCACTTCAGACACTGCAAGCAATTGGCAGAGTGAACTTGAGCTACAAGAAAAGGATTTTCAATGGCATAAGAAACCATAATGGAGAGGCATTTTAATTTCTGTTATGCTGCGTATATGATAGTTCTTCTCCCTTGGACATCCCCACATTCCTAACCACCGGCACTAGCCATCTTCTAAGATAACTCTCTCTCATCAAACTATATTAGCCAATGCTTTGGCTCAATATATAACTCTCTTCTACTGTAGACACTAAAGTTTTGTCAATGCCACACAAAGACACCTTCTTCCTAATTTTTAGAGATTCTGTAAGAATATTTTCCTCCTTACTTCCAGTCTCAAGCTTGACTCTTTTCTGGAGCTAGTTCATTGCTCATAAATTTGAGCACTGTCATTTACTGAGGAGGAGACCTTAGGAAATTTACTTAATCCCTAGGAGTCTCAGCTCTTCATCTCTCTCTTTTTTTTTTAAGCATTCTTTTTTTTTTTTACCTTTTTTAAAGTTTATTTATTACAGAGAGAGTGTGTGAGAGAAAGAAAGAGAGAGAGTGTGCAAGCATAAGCAGGGGAGGGACAGAGAGAGGAGAGAGAGAGAAGCCCAAGCAGGCTTTGCATTGTCAGTGCAGACCCAATTGCAGGGCTCAAACTCAAGAGCCATGAGATCATGACCTGAGCTGAAACCAAGAGCCAGACACTTAACCAACTGAGCCACCCAGGCACCCCAGTTCTTCATCTCTTAAGTAGACTTACCAATACCTACATCATAGAATGAGAATAAAATTGAATGAGATAAACTAATATCCTCTCCACAACTGCCTCACGCTAGTGTTCAATATCAGTATAGTATATCTACTTGGTGCTGCTTATAAACTCATAAGGGTAGAGACTATCTACTCAGCTTTTCACTATACAGAATAATGTGAATGCCTGTTCTAAATGAATGTTCTGGAATAATTATGAAGATCATCCACCTAGCTGGGGGGAAAGTCTTATTAATCTTTATATATTTAGATTTAATAAATTCCATTCAAATGCTTAAAAAGAATGTGTATCTTGAAGTTGTACATAACAAGTGTTAAATATGTATATATTTACGTAAATATATAAACATGCCCCCCAATATATATATGGTAATTATATTATTTCTTTTTGTAGTCTCTGAATTTTTGCTCTATATATTTTGAGACTTGGTCATAGGTACATATGAATTAAAAGCAATATCTGTTAGGAGTGCCTGGGTGGCTCAGTTGGTTATGGATCCGACTTCAGCTCAGGTCATGATCTCGCAGTTTGTGAGTTCAAGGCCCACGTCAGGCTCTGTGCTGACAGCTCAGAGCCTGAAGCCTGCCTCAGGTGCTCTGTGCCCCTCACCTGCTTACTCTCTCTCTTTTTCTCCCTCTGTCTTTCTGACACACACAAGTAAATAAACATTTTTGAAAAAATTTTAAAGCAGTATCTGTTTAATTGAATGTTTCATCAGTATAAAGTATCTCTCTCATAAACATTAAAAAAAATTTTTTAATGGGGGGGTGGCACCTGGGTAGCTCAGTCAGTTAAGCCTCTGACATCAGCTCAGGTCATGATCCTGTGGTTCGTGAGTTCAAGCCCCAAGTTGGGCTCTGTGCTGACAGCTCAGAGCCTGGAGCCTGCTTTGGATTCTGTGTCTCCCTCTCTCTCTGTCCCTCCCCCACTCACACTCTGTCTCTCTGTCTCTCAAAAATGAATAAACGTTAAAAAAAATTGTTTTAAATAAAGTATCTCTTTTATCCATAGTAATGCTTTCTGACTGAAATCTTTTGTCTGATGATTTCCTCTACACATGTCAGCTATTTTTTCGTTGGTGCTTGTAAGTTATGCATTTTCCTTTTAGCATTCATCATTATGTTTTAAATGTGTCTCTTGTTTAACAACACTTTTGTTTTTTAACCAATCTTTAACTTTTAACTGGAGCATTTAGTCCTCTCACACTTGTGTAATTGCTACTATATTTGGAATTAAATCTAACCACCTTCAAAAATATTTTCTGGGATGCCTGGCTGACTCAGCAGAGCATGAGACTCTTGATCTCAGGGTCATGAGTTTGAGCCTGACATGAGGCACAGAGATTACTTTAAAAAAAAAAAAAAGTGTTTTCCATTTATCCAATCTGACATTTTTTTCTCTTTTAGATTTCTGATTTTTATGTATCATTCCCCCTCTTTACCAGTTTAAAATTATACCCTTGGGGCGCCTGGGTGGCGCAGTCGGTTAGGCGTCCGACTTCAGCCAGGTCACGATCTCGCGGTCCGTGAGTTCGAGCCCCGCGTCGGGCTCTGGGCTGATGGCTCAGAGCCTGGAGCCTGTTTCCCATTCTGTGTCTCCCTCTCTCTCTGCCCCTCCCCCGTTCATGCTCTGTCTCTCTCTGTCCCAAAAATAAGCTTCTGTTTTCCTCAGTACTTCTTTATGTTGACTCTATAAACTTTAGCCTTTACAGTTAAAAAAATAAATAAATAAAAAAAAAAATAAAATTATACCCTTTTTTTGTGTTCTTTTATTAATTTAAAATTACATCAGAAATACTTTTAATTTATCAGTTTTTTTTAATTTAAAAAAATTTTTTATTTGAGAGAGAATGTGTGAGTGGGGGAGAGGGGGGGCAGACAGAGAGAGACAATCTTTTTTTTTTAATATTTATTTATTTTTGAGACACAGAGAGAGACATGAGTGGGGAGGGGCAGAGAGAGAGGGAGACACAGAATCCAAAGCAGCTCCAGGCTCTGAGCTGTCAGCACAGAGCCTGACGCGGGGCTCGAACTCATGAGCTGTGAGATCATGACCTGAGCTGACGTCGGATGCTCAGCTGGCTGAGCCACCCAGGTGCCCCCAGACAGAGAGAATCCTAAGCAGGCTCCACATTTGGTGCAGAACCTAACAAGGGGCTTGATCCCTCAACCCTGAGCTGAAATCAAGAGTCAGACGCCCAGTGGACTGAGCCACGCACCCCATCAAAGTGTATTTTTGATAATATAAGGAAGCTAGAGCACTTTAAATGCATTTATACTTTTTTGATATATGCTGTTATTGTGTATTTTAACTTTCTATTTTTAAAAATCCACAGGAAATTCTCATTGTTTTATACAGTTGATATTCATTAGATTTACACATTTTCCACTTTCTGTGCTCTTAATTCTTTTTGTATTTCAGACTTTCCATGTGAGCTCATATTCCTCCTGCCTAGAACACATGTTTTGAAATTTCCTTCACTCTAGATTTTCTAGGAGCAGATAAACTAGCTCCAGTGTGTCTGGAATGTCCTTATTTTACCTACTAGAGAACTCTAGGTTATTTTCTTACAGCACATTCAAAACAATATTCCACTGTCTTCTGCTTCCCATTTTTACAAGTGAAAAGTTAGGTGGCGGTATATTGTTTTATTTTAATGTGTTTAGGTATTGTTTTCTATTCATTTATCATGCTTTCAGTTCATAAGACTTCTTAAAATTAGTGCCCTGTAGTCTTTTGTCAGTTTGGAAATTCCTCAGCATTTAACTCTTTAAATACTTGCTTCATCTCATTCTTTCTTTTCCTTCTAGAATTCTAGTACTATGCTAGGCATCTTTACTATATCTCCTGTGTCTTTTACCCTCTCATATAAATCCCCCCTCTTTTTTTTCTTTTGCTTCTCCATGCTGCATTCTGGAACATTCTCCCAATATATGTTGAGGTTCACTAAGTCTTCAGGTATAGTTTAGTCTACACTTAAAATCTTATTGGGTTTTAAATTTTTATAAATTTCACTTATAAATTTACAAAAATAAATCTATAAAATTTTATTTATAAATTTTATTTAAAATGAAGCCACAATATTTAAAATATTTTGAATCACAATAAAATTATATTTGGTTCTTTTTTGAAATTCAAACTTGTGATGTTACTTTTTGTGGCTTCCTGTTCTCCATAAATATTGTCAAGCTGGTCTTTTATATCTTTCAACATCACCATCATAATTATTTTTTAGTTTTGTTTTTTAGCCCATGCCTCATAATTCCAATATTTAAAGTCTTTGTCAGTCTGTTTTTTGTTGTCTGTTGTCTCTGCTAATTCTTGCTTAGTTTCCTTGTGTACCTGATTGTCTTTGAAAATATGAACATTGCATTTTAAAAAATTTTTATAGAAATGATTTAGCCTATGATGAAGGTATCTTATTTAAGAGAGGACTTGGGGGCATCTGGGCGGCTCAGTCGGTTAAGCATCCGACTGCAGCTCGGGTCATGACCGTACAGTTTGTGAGTTCAAGCCCTGCGTCAGGTTCTGTGCTGACAGCTCGGAGCCTGGAGCCTCCTTCGGATTCTGTGTCTCCTCCTCTCTCTGCCTCTCCCCAACTTGTGCTCTGTCTCTGTCTCTCAAAAAAAAATAAATGTAAAAAAAAAAATTAGAAAAAAAAGAGAGGACTTGTATTCTTTGCTACTGCCAAGCACCTGGAGGCACCACTAATCCAGAATTATTGCAACCTAAGTTCAAGGTTTGAGATTCACTGAGCCAGGCTGAATACAAACAGTAAATATTCAAGGGCTTTGGGGTCCCAGTATCTGTGGGGCAGGATTTCCCATTAGACTTCTAATTGTGTACACAGTTTTGCTATCTAGCCCCCTTACATTGCATGTCTATCAAGATGAAGATTCTGATTTTTACCAATTGACAATTCCTTCAGGGCAGAACAGCTTCCACATTTGGATTCCCATTTTCCTTTACCTCTCATCTGGTAATTCCATACTATCTTTGCATAGCCTTGTATGTTTTAAGAATATTTTTAAGACCCAGATATTTTACTTCAATCTAATTGAAGATTAGATTTGGAGAATCAATCTAATTTAGCCTAACACTACCAGAACTATGAAGTCAGACTAACATTTTAAACATTTTTGACAAATATTGAGAAACTGTCCTTCAGAAAGTTTGTGCCAATTTATACTTCTGTCAATAGGTTTAAGAATGCCACTTTCCATTCTCCTTTGACTATGTTCTTCACTTGTAAGAAGGTGTATTTGTCAGTAAGGTAAATGAAAAATATTGTTTTATTAAAATAAATATGTACTTAATTACTAATGAAGTTTAACATCTTGTAATCTGTTTATTTAAATTGTATTTCACCTTTATAATTTAACCTATTCAAATTTTGTTATTTTTCTTGGATCCTTTGGCTATCATAAATCTGGTACCCATCTAGAAAAGCTGTATCAGTTGTTAAAATATTGAAATATTTCCATATCAATTAGCAAATAGCCATTCCTTTTCAAATGATCTCCACTTGACTCCCCTAGTCCCTCCCGCCTCTCCCAATCACTACCTATCTCCCCATTATCTATCAAGTAAAGAGTCAATATCTAACATACCAGAGGTCTTCAGGGTCCTGCTCTAGTCCTATGGCCAAAGTCAGTTCTGACTGGTTAGTAGTCATTTCACAAATACTGTTAAGTATTTTCATGTAACCCATGTGCATATATATTGAAAGTATTTTTCCCATTTGACAATAAGAGTTTAAAACACACCACACTGGGGCGCCTGGGTGGCGCAGTCAGTTAAGCGTCCGACTTCAGCCAGGTCACGATCTCGCGCTCCGTGAGTTCGAGCCCCGCGTCGGGCTCTGGGCTGATGGCTCAGAGCCTGGAGCCTGTTTCCGATTCTGTGTCTCCCTCTCTCTCTCTGCCCCTCCCCCCGTTCATGCTCTCTCTCTGTCCCAAAAATAAATAAACGTTGAAAAAAAATAAATAAATAAATAAATAAAACACACCGCACTGTGTTATTTTTCCTTCCATATCTTTTCCATAACTTTTCTTTAAAATTAGTTGCTGTTTCTCTTGAAATTATTACCATTACTATAGCTATTTTCCTTTAAATTATCTTTCAGCGCTTAAAAATCTATAGAGGAATTTAGAAGATGTTCATTGAATTTTACTGTGTTCTGGAAACCCATCAAACATATGGTTATCCATTTTAATGCCTTTGGCAGATATCACAAATTCCAATTTTGTAAATGACAGTAGAAGCCCAAATAAATTAATAATTCATTTTGGACAAGTAGGAAAGTATTCTGGGCTAATTTTTATTTATGATATATTACCTACTGAAGAAGGAGTAAACTAATTTTTGTGGACTAAATTGTTTCATACTTGCCTACAATATTGATCTATAAAGATACCAGCTCTTTTATGGTCTTCTGCCAAATATATCAACTAGATATTATGATCTATTTTTTATGATTACTGTGTTTTAAATCTGATAACCACACCATTGCATTGTTATCCAGGCAACATCTTCCCAGCATTTCAATTATCTTAATCTCATGCAGACCCACATCAAAAGCTTTTACAAACATTTAGATATATTGTTTGTCCATGGAGTTTTCTTTATCCACAAACTTGTTGAGTAATTTTATAAGACCAAATAAATCAGATTTGCCTGGCATAATCTGTCTTCATAAACAAATGCTGTCCGCTGCCCATCACATTGTTATCTAAATGATTTCAGATCAATTTGGTTCACTCTAACTTGGGCAATTGCATTCTGCCAGCCCCAAACTCCCTCTGTTTTTCAATTGGAGACATTATTCTTCCTTTCACTTAACAAAGTGTTCTGTAAAGCAAGCAGGCAAGTATCTGAACCAATAAAGCCTAGTTTCCTGAAGATTTGTGTCTGATAGGCTAACTGAAACTATGTATTATATCCATGTCATAGTTTTAACTGGTGACATTATTACCTAAATCATTGTACTAGATGTCATAAGTAATATTTTGTGTTACATCAATGGGAAATGTGGCAAAACAAAGAAGGTCTTCCTTTCGTGTGTACTTATGGTACATACACTAGATTCCCTGCTACCTAATTAGATTTAGTTGAAATTGAGTTTTCTATCAGAGGTTAATAATGAGATACAATGGATAGGAGATGATTTCACTGGAAAATTTGTTATATGTTATACTAAGGCAAAATGATCACTGTGCTTTCTTCAAGAAAAATTCTATATTTCAAGGTAAAGGAACAAAATATTCATTATTTACTATGCCAGTACATAAAACATAGAAATTGGTTCATGTTATTCCTCTCGCTTACATTTATATGATGTTCTTTGAAATCTGTGGCTCATCTCCGTTAAGTGACATTTGCCTAAAACTGTATGTTAACTTGTGGGCAATCAAAAGAAGCACTAGGCTAGCTAACACCCTTAATGGGCTTGCAAAGTAGTTTTCCAGAAGGAGAGACGAACAACCTTCCACTTCCTTTTGGTGTTCTTATATCTTATATCTTAATTTCAACCAACCTCAGCTTGAACGGACATGTACAGTCCTTTGTTGTTCTTGTTAAATTTATTTATTTACTGGGTGGGGGGGGAGGAAGAGGGAGAGAGAGAGAGGAAGAAGGAGAGAGAGCAAGTGGGGGAGGGGAGGAGCAGAGAGAGAGAGAGGGGAGAGAGAATCCCAAGCTGACTCCACACTGTCAGCACAGAGCCTGATGGCGGGGCTCAAACTCACAAACTGTGACATCATGACAAGAGTCAGACGCTTAACTAACTGAGCCACCCACGTGCCCCCAGTGCTTTAAAACAAACAAACAAACAAACCCAGATTCCACCCACTAGAAGAGTGTAGGTATAATTTTTTCCTTGGAAGCCATTTTGCTCAGCATTTATAGCACCAAATCCACATAGCTCAAGAAAGAGGAATTTGGAAGAAGACACTACAAGGCAGCATAAAAAGAATAAATAGAAAATTGTCATTATTTACTCACTGAAAGTATCCCCTTTACAGATAGAGTTAAAGTTTCTTTATCCAATAATGAATTGATCAAAACCCAGGAGAAACACAAGTAAAGACCAGAGTCAATATTTATAACATAAAATCATTATATTCTCTAATCTTCGTTGTTCTTATTGGTAAGTTTTTTTTAACTTAACAACATGATAGGTCATGAAATCAATTATAACATCTTTCTTGGTTTCTTATTTTCTATTGCCTATATATCAACCATGCTTGTTTAGTGGAAGAAATGAAATACTGTGTGTGTGTGTGTGTGTGTGTGTGTGTGTGTGTGTTGGAATTGGTTATTAAAAAAAGACGGTATTATTGTGAAAGAGTAGGATAGAATGTCTCAGGGTTGGCTACATTTCCTTTACTTCCTTCACATTCCTCTAGGGAACTTACATAGAAATAATTAGAATATTGGCTTGACTGCTATTGTCTAACAGAATTGCCTGTTGTTAATAAAAACTTTACCTGCCTCGGTACATTGTAACTACAGTGCTTATATGTGAGAAGTGCTATGGTTTAGGGGTGCCTGGGTGGCTCAGTTGGTTGAGCATCTGACTTCAGCTCAGGCCATGATCTCACAGCTTGTGAGTTCAAGCCCTGCATCGGGCTCTGTGCTGACAGCTCAGAACCTGGAGCCTGCTTTGGATTCTGTGTCTCCCTCTTTCTCTGCCCCTAACTCACCTGCATTCTGTCTCTGTCTCTCTCAAAAATAAATAAACATTAAAAAAATTTTTTAAAGAAGTGTTATGGTTTCCAATAAAGCAGATTTCCCCAAACGCTTACTTGTTGTTAATGTTTTGCCGGGGGTGGGGGTGGGAGGAGGTTGTTTAAAGATGGTAGAAATGTAAAGACTAAACCAAGAGAATTTTAACATTTTCAACTAAGGTTTCTCATCTGAACTATAGTACACGGTAAATTATTTGACTATTCTCCCAATTCTCCAAAATATAGTACACAACTAATACCACTCTAGATGCACAGGAGAAAAGTTAATTTGTTACATACAATGGATGCCTTAGGGCATTAGGGTTTAATTCTCCCCTAAACCAGTTAAGAAAGACTTACAGCTATATTTAAATATAATTCCTTAAATCTTACATTCAACTTCAAAATAAAGCTGAAACTAAGATGTAAGCAGTTTTAATAATTGTAAATCTATTATGAATAAAGAGATTGATTTGCTCCCCAAAAAAGGTTCATTGTGATTAAACTGTTGAAGCTAGTTTAACAATGAAAGTAGCATTGCTACCTCAAATCTTTTATGAAACAAGAAAATAGGGTGCTAGTTAATTTTAAAAAGAGCCACACAGTATATTCATTAGCACTAACTGCTTGAAAAGTCCTAACTTGGTGTTAAGATCAATAGGTTTTATTCCTCATTTGGTCAGAAACTTATTGACAACCTAACTTTCTAAATGTTTGGACTTCCAACACTCTGTTGAAAAATATAAAAACAAATAACTATAAGCACCCCTTTTCTCATGGGAATGTTGAGCCTTCATGTCTTTACATAAAGGAAATCAGTATGTATTTATCTTTTATACATTATTTATAAATAAGAAACTAGGACTTCAATATTTATTCTTATTGAGCTGTTGCATCTATCTTCCTTGGGCAGAACCCTTTAAAGAAAGTTTCAAAATGATACAGAAAGCAGGCAAGGAGGGAAAGGAAAAACAATATTTGTATAAATAACAGCATAGAGCTGAAACATACTGGATATCCATTAGTGTATTTTTTTAGGAGCCCATGCCCATAAATACATAATATTTCAACGGAGAAGGTTTGTACAGATACACTCTGTAGAGATGTATATGGCATACAACTACGAACATGTTTTGGACAATTATGTGTGAAATCCTGATCATGACCATTTTCACTGAACAACTCTACTAGGGGTGGAGGATTCTCTGAAACTGAAATTGCTATTTGCACGATGTGGTGCATTGAAGCAATTCAAGGCTTTCATTCCACTTCACTGGAAATGAAGATTCACTATATTAACGTTCTCTAGACACTTATGTGCTAGGAAATTATGCCCCCTCAATTACAAATTCTTCCAGCCTTCTCTCTCTTTGCTTCTCGGTTTTCAAGTCTCATTTCAAATACTCCACAAAATATTTGGCTTCACTTGGCATAAAAGAAGCAAACCCCTGCGCCTCTTTCCCCCACCTTTCTATGGAGATAATAACACTCGCCTCTCTCATAAAAGTATTGTGAGGCATAATATCTTGTAAAGCACTTTAAAAACCTTAGATATGAGAGCTAATGGAAATAAAAACTGTATTGACATCTATTCTCCCAGCTCCTCTCAAGCTGGCCATTTTCTTTTTTGTTTATTTTTTTTTCTCTTCGTTTGGATGTTAAGAAGAAATATTGTTTTGCTAGTGAATGTTGGAGCTTAGATTACCTCCAACTTCCTTCCACTTCTATTTCTTTGTGACCTCTTCTGGTTTCACTACTAAAGAATCATAGATTGCTTCCAAGCACGCACCCAGAACTGACTCAGATACGTTCTGCTTTGTTGCTGGAGCAGCTGTATATGGTCTAATCTCAACAGCCAAGGGCCCTTTCAGATACTAATTCATAACTTAAGTCTTCATGATGGCATCACTGGACACTATCATCACTACATGCCACTACATGACCTTCTATTCATGCCCTGTATCCACAAGTCCAGTATCTGTACTAATGGAATGTATCATCTCTCTCATTGCATTGTGAACACCCTTGAGGGGAGTGATGGGTCGCTCTACAAAGTACCCAGCACGGTGTTTTACTCATAGCGGGTATTCAATAAATGATTTAAAATGATTAAACAAAACTAGATTTTATGTTTTTTAAGCTAGCTGCCCAGCAGAAGTCTTTAGTGCCAAATTGGACGGAGCCTAGACACGGGGCTGTCCATTTCCAATCTAAAGTAATCCACGTGTTGGGAACTGCTTGATAAGGCTCTAGGAGTTAATCTGGATTGTTTTTTATGTATGTGCAAGCCAAATCCTGACTCAACTCTTCTTGCTGAAACTGAATAAAGACTCCGTTGTAGGATTTAAAGATATGACCCCCTTTTCTATCTACTATACAACCATCTCTTCAGAAAAGTACTCTTGGAATGCATCAAAGTACATGATAAAAGAACACCATAAAAGCTGAAGTGAGGAGTACCTAAAGTACACAATGAAAGGATGACGTTGAGTAAATTAGTCAGCCAGAGAGGCCTTGAAGTTGGAGAGACTCCGTTTCCTGTCCCAGCTGTGCAATTTGCTAGCTGTGCGACACTGAATGGTTTAGTTAACCTCTCTGAACCTGAATCCTCATCCTTAAAATAATATTTTACTTGGAGTGTTGTGAAGATAGTTTTACTATAAATAATACCGACACGTGTCTGACCCCATGTAGAAGCTCAGTAAATGTCATTATCCTTAGTTTTAGAAAACACAGTGTGCAAAATTATGAAAATGAACTAGAGAGTCACCTTAACCAAAGTAACAATGAAACACTCCTGCAAATTGCCCTAGGGAAAACCTGGGAGACTGAACAACAGAGGTTTGTTTTTGTTGTTTTTTTTTTTTAATCAGTGATTGGGCAGGAAACCACAACTTTCTCTCTGTCCCTTCACACCCTTGGTTGGGTTCAGAGGATGAAAACTTTGATCAAAGAATTACATATCAAGAATATAAAACCACTGAGTCTGAATAACTTTCTGATTTTCTCATATGGTTGCTCCCTGAGATGGAAGAACTCGAAATACCAAAAGTCCTCTGATCATGTAGCCAGTTTCCATAAAACAGGAAAGAAGGAATGCAATGAGGTCAGCAATTGATCTAATTACAGAATTCCCATGTCTTGCTCCTACAGGCTCCATGTAGGAATTAGGACTAAGTACTGGATTCTAAATTAGAGTAACATTTTCTTCCAGAATGCTGGGGAAAAGCTAAAAGAGGCAGAGTTACTCTACCTCCTCTATCCCCAGGTTCTTTTTAAAAAAATTAAGTGGAGGATTATCAAAGAATACATTTTAGACCCCAACAATTTTTCAGGCATCTCAGAAATTTATGATCACAAATATCAGGAAAATGTGACCACAAATCACAATAGGAGTAGATCACGTAACTGCTCTTTTCCTCAAAACTGCCTGAAGAACAAAGTCACGGAAGACATTTTAGAAAAATTAAAGATACAGACAGATAGCTGGTAGTAATAGACCGACAGATAAGAATTATTAGTGAAATCCCATCATAGGAGGGTTCTCTAGGGTGAAGGATGTCAAACTTAATGCTTCAAAAGAGATTAAAAACATATTTGAAGTGACAGTTCCTGATCAGTCAAATAAATAGGTGAAGATTTGCCCGTGGGGAGAAACAAAGTCTCTCAGTTTGTCTCAGCCTACCTGAGCTAATACAAATAATTATTACATTTTCCAAACAGAAGCAATGACGACTTGGAATTCTAAGAGTACATGACCCCTTATAGTAAGAGATTGGACAAATGAATGTTGCAAAGCACACAGTTCAGAACACAGTGCCATTTTTTATTACATGCAGGTTAAATAGCTGACAATGAGGACATTTGAAGTAATTGACAGGAACTAAATATTTTGGGAAGTCTTAAGTCAGTAGTAGTATTGAATGAGGCTTTCCTTCTACTTCTATTCTTAGGATGTTGCTAAAATTCAAGAGGTCACAGGTAGAAAAATAATTTGGTTGGTAGAGTATTAACACTGATTATATTCTGGGTCCGCTGATTTTTCTTTCCCTTTTTTTTTTTTTTTTGAATGTTTACTTATTTTTGGGACAGAGAGAGACAGAGCATGAACGGGGGAGGGGCAGAGAGAGAGGGAGACACAGAATCGGAAACAGGCTCCAGGCTCTGAGCCATCAGCCCAGAGCCCGACGCGGGGCTCGAACTCACGGACCGCGAGATCGTGACCTGGCTGAAGTCGGACGCTTAACCGACTGCGCCACCCAGGCGCCCCTTTTTCTTTCCCTTTTTGTGAATGTGTACACAACAGGAGAAAAGAAGAGAAAGAATTTCAAACCTGCTATAAAAACAACTCATTTAGCCTAAAAATGTGTTGTGCAGTTTGACAATATTGAAAAATATTTGGGGACAGCCTCGATTTCTTAAGTCTCTGTAAAAAAGCAAAATAGCACTCACAGATTTTTCTGTAGTGCTTAATTCTGGGATGAAATTTTAATTCTCTTAAATTATATCTCTTATCAAGTGGATTATGCAATTCTAATGCAAACTTCCACATTACTTCAGCTTTTCTCTGATTTTCCACAAAATTTATAAATCTGTACCTTACCTTGTGTAAATGGCATGTTCTGGATTGTGTTCTCATTTGTTATTGCTATTGCTATTGCTTTTTGTGTGTATGTATTTTCATGGGTAGATTATTATACTCTCTTTATGGCTGCGATGACCCATATCTTTCACATCTTGATGTGACCCACAGCATCTAAAACAGTGGAGTATTTACCATGTTTTCAGTGGCTTGACTTGAATAAAATGTTTATAAAGCTTTAAAGGTCCTATGTCTATTTCTGTCTTCAGGATCACACATTAGTCTAGAGAGATACAATGAGTCCTTTTGTTAAATGCCAGGAAACAGTGGTTTCTACCACCTCTAAAGGCAGTCCTGTCTAATAATATTAAAAGCCCTTACCAAAAGGAAATTATTTATATATGTGTACATATATAGAAATATATGCAAAAATCCTTTATTTTATCCAAAAAGCTGCAAATGGCACTTGCTACATATTTTTTAGGAAATGTACCTTATAAGGCTTCATTTTGCAGAATATCAGGGAAAAATCAATGGGATAATTAGTGAAGAGAAGGGGGGAAATATTAATGAATCTAGAAGGCATGAATGACTATTAAGAATAGCATTGTAATCCCCAGCATGAGATTTTAAAGGTGAACATACGAAGTTAACCTTTTAATACAATGTTTTTAGTTTAGCAACACCTCTTCACTCAAGAACTGTGTGCCTTTGGGGCGCCTGGGTGGCTCAGTCGGTCAAACGTCCGACTTCAGCTCAGGTCATGATCTCACCGTTCGTGAGTTCAAGCCCCACATCAGGCTCTGTGCTGACAGCTCAGAGCCTGGAGCCGGCTTTGGATTCTGTCTCCTTCTCTCTCTGACCCTCCCCACTTGTGCTCTGTCTCTCAAAAATTAATAAATGAAAAAAAATTACAAAAAAAAAGAACTGTGTACCTTCCAGTGGACCTTTAATGTTCTCACCACACACACACACACACACACACACACACACACACACACACACACAGAAGGTAACTCGGTGAGGTGATGGATGTGTTGACTAACCTTACTGTGGTATTCATTTCACAATTTATACATCTATCAATCATGTTGTGTACCTCAAACTCACACAGTGTTAGATGGCAATTATATACCAATAAAGCCAGGGAAAAACTGTATACCTCAAAATAAATGAAATTGGGGTTCAAGGAGACTTCAAGTCCATTCAAAATATGAAGATGCCCAATGACTATAAATTACTAAACTTTTAGCAATCTGCCTCTTTCTCTGACATCTGATTAAAGTGTTATATATTAATTATTGTTTTGAGCAAAGGCCCCCAATTTCACTGAGTTCACCAGCTCTAGACGCCTACAAATATGTTTTGCTATAAATTACTGGCACTGTTTCTGTTGATATTCAGCATAATCAAACATTTGTAAGCATGCTGTCTTTTCAATCTGTTCAGCTGATGCACTTTACCTGATCTTTTATTAAAGTAATCAAAACACTTGCTGTGTCGCATCTAATGAATGTTGCATGTATGATTAAGTGCTTTCATTCATATTGCAAGTTTGATTTAATGTAATCTGCCTTTCAGACAGCCATTAGCCTAGCTCCTACATGAATTCGATTAATTGGCTGAATTCTTCCAGATGTCCATTAAGCATTACAGGAATTTCTATGTAGAAACAGCAGGGACTGTCTAGCACAGAAGCAAACAATGAAATGTTATATTGCTGCCATGACTTACAAAAAGCTGGATTCATTTTCATTAATAAAACATCTGTACTCCTGCACAGCTATGCATTGAGATGCATTTATTTTATATGTTTATTTCTCTTATGACTGTAAATAGAGAGTTAAATAGAAGCACATTTACTGATATGTAGGCCCAGGGTTTAGCGGATGCTGATTGACAAAACGGCTCAATTCTGAAAGTTTACAGAAGGTCCTAAACAGAAGAAAATAAACCAACAGACACCTGTTTGAAATAGAATTAAAGATTGTCTGGGATTACAGCAACAGAATGACATTAGAGACTTATTTTGAAATGGTTTTATTGTCCTACATGCTCCCATATTCTTTAAAGAAAATGACAAATGTGGTTCTTGCTGGGATGACGTGTGCAGCTGCTTTAAGAAGCTTTTGTTTGTTTTTAGTTTTGTATTGTTAGTTCTTAAAAAGCAGGGAGAGATTTAGCCTCGTGCAGTCCTAGCCCAGCACATTTTACCACTTAAGTGCTCTTGACCAATCATTTGGGAGGCTTACCACAATAATGGAAACAAAAAGTAAGTTTCAGATAAAACCAGAATTAGGGACAATGACATATTTTCTAACAGCAAATATTCATCGTAAAATTAAGATGGTAATGACTTTTTGTGTCTCTTTTACAAGGACCTACAAGTTGATTTTTACATAATGAAGGTGGAAATCTTTTCTTAGGTCTAGAATTTTAGGAAATTATTATATTGTAACTACATATCATCCAGACTATAAAGACATGTAGTGTTTGAACTTTAAGACTAAATTGCCCTGTGCTGGCTTCAGCAGCATGTATAGTAAGACTAAAATGCCTTTTATCCTTTCTTTGCACAATTAGACAAAATATGTAATATAGAGAGGAGGAAAGTAATTTTCTCATAATATACATGCAAATCATTAACTGTAACATAAATATTCTAAAATAAGTGACCTTTGAAATTTTAAGTTTTACCTGAAATAACTTCTCTATTAGTAGTTTCTACTTTATGGGGGCTTTTATTTAAAAAGTGATTCTTGGGGCACCTGGGTGGCTCAGTCAGTTGAGCATACAACTTCAGCTCAGGTCATGATCTCATGGTTTGTGAGTTTGAATCCTGCATCGGACTCTGTGCTGACAGCTTAGAGCCTGGAGCCTGCTTCATATTCTGTGTCTCCCTCTCTCTCTGCCTCTCCCTGGCTCATTCTCTGTCTCTCTCAGTCTCTCAAAAATAAATAAACATTAAAGAAATTTTTTAAATTAAAAAATGATTCTTTATTACCTAGTGGTTTATTTTAAGTGTGAGCTGGTGGTATTATATTAACTGGAAGAAGACATCTTTTAGGATCAGTCATATAAGCCATGATAATAAGATGATGGCAACAGAATTTCAAAGATGGGACTTGAACAGACATTATCTTCCTTGATCAGAAGTTTGTTAGAAAATTTTGGAGGGACAGAAAAATCCTATAAAGGAAAATAATTGGTGCTAATATGCAGACTTAAAAATACAAATTTAAAAATACTCACTGAGAAATATTTGAGTTTACCATCTTTTTCACAGTCGTTCAGCAAAAATTCATTGAACACCTACTACAGAAATACAAAGCCATATAAACCACAGTCCCTGAACTCACAAGGAAAAGAAAACATGTAAGTACAAGGCAAGAACCATAGTAAAAGTTGTTCAAAGTCCTACAACAGGGGCGCCTGGGTGGCTCAGTCAGTTGAGTGACCGATTCTTGATTTCAGCTCAGGTCATGATCTCACAGTCATGAGATCAATCAAACCACATGTTGAGGTCTACACTGGGTGTGGAGCCTACTTAAGATTCATTCATTCTCTCTCTCTCTCTCTCTCTCTCTCTCTCTCTCTCCCCTCTGCCCCTCCCCGACTTGTGCGCAGGCAGGTTCTCTCTCGCTCACACATGGTCTCTCTCAAAAAAAAGTCCTACAACAACGTAAAAGTGGGAATGTTCCTCTTGATTCCCTCAAGCTTCTCAGAGGACTTCTGAGCTGCATCTTAAAAGATAAGTAGGAGTAGACATTCAAAATAAGGAGAGGAAGTAGGGAACATAAGGTGTCTCAGGTACCAAGAATGGTGCATACTGGGATAGGGGGGAGCATCTGCCCCAACCCCCAGTCCCAATGTTTCTCTTCATGCCAAGGGACATTGGTTAGAGTAACATTCCTGGATTCTTTCCTTCCTCTCCCTCACTCATTCCGCATCAGGGGAAAAGGAATGACTTCATTGCTGAAAAGTGATTACTGAAGGACCAAGAACTTGATATGCTTAAGCTCAGATGCCTTCTTCCTCCCTCCTCTTTCTGATCCACCTGGTCTGCTCTTGGCCTCAGGTAAGCTTAGAAGATTGGCCCCTGAGAGAAGAGGCCAGTAATTATCTCATTCTTCCAGGGACAAGATGGGTCAGTGTGTCTAGAGTTCAAAATTAAAAAGCCCCTTATTTTCCACACCTAAGCCACATTCTTCTATCTAGCCATCATTAGTAATGAATGTGATATTTTGCTCCTAAACTGCCTCCTTTATCTTTATCAGTTGTCTTGGGACTCAGGGAATTGGGATACTATTTATCGTCCTCCCGCCAAAAACCCCGACGCTCAAGACATGTACAAGCCTAGAGCCATGAGAGTCGCACTAGGAGTGTTGAGTGTTGGATGATTCAGAGAGGTGAACAATGAGACTGGGAAAGAAAGGAGGCCACGTTGCAAAAGCCACCAAGCCTCAACAAGAATTCGCTAAAAAACTTTGTAGCAATTATGAAGATGAAGATGTTATCTAGGAAAACTGGCTAAATGCCCTAATAGAGCGTTATTGGCTGTGGTCCCAGCTTCTCAGGCTCTGACTCTAAAGCTTTACTATGCATTAGGATCATTTGGAGACCTTAGTAAAATGCAAATCTCGAGCCCTACCCTCAAAGATTCTGATTCAGTATGAGTACAGTGTGAGTCCAGGAATCTGTATGGTTAACAAGCCCCCTAGGTGATGTTCATGCTGGATTTTTAAAACCACCCTTGGAGGAATGCTATTTGAGGGTCTGAGGTTATGATTTAAGAAATTCAATTTTGTAAGAATACCAGAAGATGTTCACATTCATGACAACCCAATTCCCAAAATATTTAAACATAAACCAGAATACTGATTTATTTATAGTAAGAACTATAACTTTAAAAGGACTGGAGTTCTTAGAACCGTAGAATGCACATTCTCTCCCTGTAGGAAAACCCATATGGGAAACCACATTATAACAGAAAGTTGCTTGATCACCTTGTAATCAAGTAGTGGACTTAGCTGGAGGACCTTTACTAATGGCATCAGGCTAGTCTGATGTACTCATCTCTTCCAGTACTGGAAGCTGCTGGACAGAGACCCTTGCCCAGTACTGTAATGCAAACATACGGGCAAATCCCTACTCTTGAATTCTCCTTTTTCTAGGCTTCTTTTTTTTTTTAATGTTTATTTATTTGAGAGGGACAGAGAGAGAGAGACAAAGCTCAAGCAGGGGAGGGGCAGAGAGAGAGGGAGACACAGAATATGAAGTAGGCTGCAGGCTCTGAGCTGTCAGCGCAGCTTTTTCCAGGTTTCTTTGGGTAACAATATAATTGATAAGGTTACAGATTTAGATATACTAATAGAATCTTATTTCCTTGAAAACATCCTGTTACCACCTTGAATAGATTTGAATGCTCCCCGAATTCACCTATCTGTTTACAGAGTAGTATTGAGGGCTCGCTGACTAGTTCTACAAATGAATGCCAGCTTTACAATGTCAGAGATCTTGCCTTTCTGCTCACTTTATCCCAGGTGCTTAAAATGGCGCTGGACATAAAAGAGTAGTCAATAAACCTATTTCGAATGAATCAATGACTGGTCTCATGTATTACATGACCATTTTTTCAGTTTTATCCTCAGAGGGAAACCCTAATTCCAAAATCTAATGTATATTACTGTCGCCCCTGTGGATTAGCCACACACCTCAACAAAATGCCTAAAGCAATATCAGTTGCTTTTGTTACAATTTTGTGAGGCACGTTATATGTTGTCAGAACTTGTTTTGAGTTTTAGCACCAATCTCTGAAGAGTTGATGCTCTGTGAGTTCCCAACTGGTTAAAAGGAATAGGAAATCTCCTCTTGCTCAGAAATAAAAGAGAAGAGACATGGAGCTGACCAAATACTATTTCTTTTTGTATTTGTATTCTGTTAGTATTTGTGATGGATGGCTAACTCTAAGAACTTTTTCCTTGGTGTGTAAGTGAATGTCACCCAACACTCTCTGTAACCTCTTCACAACAAGTGTAAGGAGGAAGTTCCTTAGCTTCTGAGTGTAAGAAATGTTGATAAATATTATGAAGCTCCAACTAATTAAAAATGAAATGCAGCCAGCTAAGCTCCAGCCATTTTTAATTTACAATATTGCTTTGCTTCTGAGGCAAATGTGGACAAGTCACAACTTCTTTTGATGCCTGAGGGATTGAAAAAATTAAATCAGCAGGATTGGCTATTGATGTTTTCTAGCAAATGTTTTGAAATCTCTCCCTTTCATCCATCTTGCAGGAAAACAGGACTGCCTTGTGAGCCTTCAAAGATATTAATTCCTTTAATAAATCCTGATTTGTATGTTGAAAACTTCCAACGGTTAGCTTTCTGTAGCAATCTCAACATCAGGGGTAAATGTTGCCCGCAGGCAGACTCCCAATTTTTTTCCAAGTATCATCACTCTTAGTCTGAAACTAGAGCTACACTACAACGGATTAAACACACCTTCTGTTCAGCCTCTTTTCGTAACATTTCTTTGTTATATTGTTTGCAAGGCAAATTTCATGACAGGCTGTTTGCTTTCCTGGTGATCAGCACTTAATGAGATAAAGCACAAACATAAGCAGTGACTGTCCCAGTTCTGGGCTTTGATCCCTGCCCCTCTAACCAACGTTGAAAAACAGTGAGAGCAACTTGAAATTCTAAAAATATGGTGAATATTTGTCACACAGTAAGCCAATCAGAGCTGCATCCAATAAAAAGAACAATAAATCGAATATAGGAAGTTAAAACACAAATGCACGGAGATAATACCATGAGTACAGGCTCTTAAACTAACTGCCTGTGGGCTTGAGGGTGGAGGAAAGCTGACCCCCTTGGGAAGATGCCATGTACAGCACCTATCTCTCCAATAATTTCTACCACAGTGACACACAAGCATAGTAGAAATAAGAGGAGAGCAACAAAACCATTAGATGACCCTATGGAGGACAGCATTATTTCAGGGGGGTTCTTTTATTAAAAGGAAGCATTTGTGACATTGGTTTAAAATGTTCTGGAGAATTTCTCCTTGAAACTCCTGCTAAGGGAGTATATAGCAATGTGGCTCTGCTGAAAATCAAGTGTAAAGCTTTCTTTTTTTTTTTCTCAAGCCATTAAGAAAAAGATAAATAAACTGGTTTTTGTGGGAGAGAGAGAAGCTAAATAGTAATAAACAAATGAGCCAACACCTTGCCCTTGGAGACTAAACTAAAGAGGGAGGGTCTGGAGAGCAACTGACTTTAGAAAGGGAGACAATTGGGGCGTCTGGGTGGCTCAGTCGGTTAAGTGTCTGACTTCGGCTCAGGTCATGATCTCAAAGTTTGTGAGTTTGGGCCCCGCGTCGGGCTCTGTGCTGACAGCTCAGAGCCTGGAGCCTGCTTCCGATTCTCTGTCTCCCTCTCTCTCTGCCCCTCCCCTGCTCATGCTCTGTCTCTCTCTGTCTCAAAAATAAATAAAACATTAAAAAATTTAAAAAAAAGAAAGGGAGACAGCAAAGAAAAAAAAACTAGTGCAGAGAGCAGTATTAGAAAGGTTTTGAGAGACAAATTGAAAGCTTGTGACTTAGCAGGGCCTAGTGTCTCTTTTCCATGAAGAATCTTTATCATTCTGGAATGAATGATTTCCTTTAGACTGATATTTTCTGGAAGTTAAGAGTCCTAACTAGATTAACTGTACATAAATAAGCAATATTGGCACAAGACTACTAGTCACAGAACTATATGTGTAAAGATATATTTTATTGTTCCTTTTTTCTTTTTAAGTTTTTTTAAATTTTACTTTTTATTTTTAAAAATTTGCATCCAAATTAGTTAGCATATAGTGAAAGAATGATTTCAAGAGTAGATTCCTTAATGCCCCTTACCCATTTACCATTTAGCCCATCCCCCCCTCACAACCCCTCCAGCAACCCTCAGCTTGTTCTCCATATTTATGAGTCTCTTCTGTTTTGTCCCTCTCCCTGTTTTTATATTATTTTTGTTTCCCTTCCCTTATGTTCATCTGTTTTGTCTCTTAAAGTCCTCATATGAGTGAAGTCATATGATTTTGTCTTTCTCTGACTAATTTCACTTAGCATAATACCCTTCAGTTCCATCCACGTAGTTGCAAATGGCAAGATTTCATTCTTTTTGATTGCTGAGTAACACTCCATTGTGTGTGTGTGTGTGTGTGTGTGTGTGTAACATATTCTTTATCCATTCATCCATCAATGGACATTTGGGCTCTTTCCACACTTTGGCTATTGTTGACCGTGCTACTATAAACATGGGGGTGCATGTGTCCCTTCAAAACAGCACACCTGTATCCCGTGGATAAATGCCTAATAGTGCAATTGCTGGGTCATTTATTCATTTTTGAGAGACAGATAGAGACAGAGCACTAGTTGGGGAGGGGTAGAGAGAGAGGGAGACACAGAATCTGAAGCAGGCTCCAGGCTCTGAGCTGACAACACAGAGCCTGATGTGGGGCTCAAACTCACAAGCCTTGAGATCATGACCTGAGCCAGAGTCGGACGCTTAACCGACTGAGCCACCCAGGCATCCCATATTGTTCCTTTTTTCTTAACAAGGTATAATAATGAAAAGTTAAACATTAAACACTTTAAAAATCCTATTTTTCAGGGGCACCTGGGTGGCTCAGTTGGTGGAGCATCTGACTCTTGATTCCAGCTCATGATCTCACTGTTCAGGAGTTTGAGCCCCTCATCAGGCTTCATGCTTATAGCAAGGAGACTGGGATTCTCTCTCTCTCTCTCTCTCTCTCTCCTCCCTCTCTCTCTCTGCCCCTCATCCCTGACAGGCACATGAGCACACACACACACATGCTCTCTCTCTCTCAAAAATAAACATAAAAAAATAATAAAAATTCTACTTTTTCAGATTAACTACCTGATTATACACAGTATAGAAAAATATGCGTGCAGGGGCGCCTGGGTGGCACAGTCGGTTAAACGTCCGACTTCAGCCAGGTCACGATCTCGCGGTCCGTGAGTTCGAGCCCCGCGTCAGGCTCTGGGCTGATGGCTCAGAGCCTGGAGCCTGTTTCCGATTCTGTGTCTCCCTCTCTCTCTGCCCCTCCCCCGTTCATGCTCTGTCTCTCTCTGTCCCAAAAATAAATAAACGTTGAAAAAAAAAATTTTTTTTTTAAAAAAAGAAAAATATGCGTGCATACATATAAGTACACAATTACAAAAACTAAATCAGGTGTGTACATTATTGTTGCCAAACTTAACCATTTGTTAACTTCAACAGCATGGTCTGTCTTTATTGAAGCAAAATACTTAGGATTAAAAATGTTAGAGGCACCTGGGTGCCTTCATTTCACTTCGTCTTCTGGCCTTCAAGGAAACCTCTGAAGGGATAGAGACTTCAAGGACCATAGATGATAAGGTATACAGTCTCTGCAAAAATAGTCTGGAAAAGTCACTAACCCACAGGCTCAGTCGGTTAAGTGTCAGACTTTGGCTCAGGTCATGATCCTGCGATTCACAAGTTCGAGCCCCCCATCGGGCTCTGAGCCTGGAGCTTGTTTCAGATTCTGTGTCTCCCTCCCTCTCTGCCCTTTCCCTGCTCATGCTCTTTCGCGCTCTCTCTCTCTCTCTCAAAAATAAATATTTTTTTTAAAAGTTAGAATTTCCATAAGTAAATTTTAATTTCATTACTGAAGAGTTATACTTACACTTTACTAAATGTTAAAATATATATTATTATCCTTCACAATGGAACTCTAAAGAGAACTCTAGTTACATTTATTACTCACTACTTTACTACTCACCCTCAGAGTTTCTGCTTCTCTAAGTCTGAGGAAGATTCTGAACACCTGTTTTTTAAAAAATTCCACAGGCAAATGTAATGTGCAGCCAGGATAGAAAACTGTGAATTTAAAGGAGCCTGAATGTAGAAATTACAGTCATAATTGGGAACAACATCTTTCATTAAAAGTAGAAATAAACTGGACACGTAAGTAGGCCTCAAAGTATTCCAGAAATACTGGGTCAGTACAGAAATTAGAGGTGCTTTGTAAACCAACAGTTTGGTGTATTTAATGTTAATGGTGATGACGTCAATAAAATGGTGGAGTAGGCAGTTCTGAGCTCTTGTTCCTCAACAGAAACATTGAAAAACAAGCAGAAATTATCAGAACCAACTTTGTTAGAACTCTGGAAAACACACATTTACAGCAACCAAGTAAACCGTCAAGAAAAAGACAACTTGAAAACGGTAGAAAAGCCTTGTGGCATTTGTACTTGCTCTTGCCTCATGTCCACCCACGCATGGTGACAGTGGTGAAGTAGCAGCCGCCATGTTCCTAGGGTGGACCCTGGTCCCTGGTTCCAGGGCAAGCAGAGCAGACCTTATCTGCAAATTATTGTGTCTGTCTATTCTAACCTGTGTGGGACCACCTGAAGGACTGACCCCAGTGCTTGTCTCTGTTTGGACCAACTCAGAACTCAGGCCAGGTGCCTGAACAAGGCAACTCAACCCACAGAACTCAACCCGCAGATGCCTGGAACAAGGAATTTAGGTTCAGACATAAACTACCTAAGGCCCAGGAAGGAAAAACTGAGGGAGAAAGGAGTCTTTGGGAAATTAGAACATTCAAAAGCACCCATACATACAAGGAATAAGGAACATTCAGGGGAATTTAGAAAGCCACATGAGGGTTTTTGGTCCAGGGGCAACACATATGCTCAGAAAAGAGTTGAGAGGACCCTAAGTTTTCATCTCAGGCTGATCCCTGGGCTCAGTGTGACCTGTTTAAGTGCTGGAGTGTCCCAGCACAGAGTCAGTCTGCAAAGACTGGAAGAGGTGTTTGGTGGGTGTGGGGTTTTTTCTATTTTTTTTTTAATTGGGAGTGGGTGGCAATGTCACTTTGGTTTTTTTTTTATGTCACTTTAAAATTAATTTATTTCATTTCATTTCACTTCATCTTCTGGCCTTCAAGGAAACCTCTGAAGGGATAGAGACTTCAAGGACCACAGATGAGAGGGTATACAGTCTCTGCAAAAATAGTCTGGAAAAGGCACTAAACAACAGACTACTACAGCCTTCATCAATCAAAAAATAAAAACTGTATGCCTTGTGATATTTGTTAAAAAACTGGGCACTTGAGGGGCACCTGGGTGGCACAGTTAAGCATCTGACTCTTGATTTAGGCTCAGGTCATGAACACACAGTTTGTGAGTTTGAGCCCGGTGCCAGGCTCCATGCTGACAGTGTGGAGTCTACTTGGGATATTCTCTTTCCCTCTCTCTCTTCCCCTTCCCCACTTGTCCTCTCAAATAAACAAACGTTAAAAAAAAAATTTTAAACAACAAAAAACCAGGCATTTAAATATTACAATATGGTAACTCTGGAAATCAGATTCTCCTCCTTTTCTAGGGCTTACTGACACATCTGATATGTCATTTGCAAATATCTTCCCCCATTCCGTCAATTGCCTTTTAATTTTGCTGATTGTTTCCTTCACTGTGCAAGAGCTTTTTATTTTGAGGAGGTCCCAATAGTTCATTTTTGGTTTTGTTTCCCTTGCCTCTGGAGATGTGTTGAGTAAGAAGTTGCTATGGCCAAGATCAAAGAGGTTTTTGCCTGCTTTCTCCTTGAGGATTTTCATGGCTTCCTATCTTATGTTTAGGTCTTTCATCCATTTTGAGCTTAGTTTGTGTATGGTGTAAGAAAGGGTTCTAGGTTCATTTTTCTGCATGTCTCTGTCCAGCTTTCCCAGCACCATTTTCTGAAGAGACTGTCTTTATTCCATTGGATATTCTCCCCTGCTTTGTCAAAGATTAGTTGGCCATACGTTTGTGGGTCCATTTCTGGGTTTTCTATTCTGTTCCATTGATCTGAGTGTCTGTTTTTGTGCCAGTACCATACTGTCTTGATGATTACAGCTTTGTAATACATCTTGAAGTCCAGGATTGTGATACCTCCAGCTTTGGTTTTCTTTTTCAAGATTGCTTTGGCTATTCAGGGTCTTTTCTGGTTCCATATAATAGGATTGTTTGTTCTAGCTCTGTGAAGAATGCTGGTGTTATTTTGATAGGGATTACATTGAATATGCAGATTGCTTTGGGTAGTATTGACATTTTAACAATATTTGTTCTACCAATCCATGAGCATGGAATATTTTTCCATTTTTTTGTGTGTCTTCTTTAACTTATTTCATAAGCTTTCTATAGTTTTCAGTGTATAGATTTTTCACCTCTTTGGTTAGATTTATTCCTAGGTATTTTACGATTTTTGGTGCATTTGTAAAGGGGACCAATTCCTTGACTTCTCTTTCTGTTGCTTCATTATTGGTGTGGAAAAACTGTTTTTCAAATTTACGTGGAATTGCAAGGAACTCTGAATAGCCAAAACAATCTCGAAAAAGAAGAACAAAACTGGAAGACTCACACATCTCAATTTCAAAACTCACTACAAAGCTACAGTAATCAAAACAATGTGATACTGGCATAAGGACAGAAACATAGACCAATGGAATAAAATTGAGTCTCCAGAAATAAACCCATACACTTATGGCCAAATGATTTTTTACAAGGGTGCCAAGTCCATTAAATGGGGGGAAGAATAGTCTTTTCAACAAGTGGTGTTGAGACAACTGGATTTCTACATGCCAAAGAATGAAGTCAGACCTTTCTCTTATATATAAAAATTAACTCAAAGTGGATCAATGATCTAAAATAAGTATAAGAGCTAAAACCACAAAACTCTTACAAGAAGGCATAGGAGTAAATATTCATGATCTTGGATTTGGCAATGACTTCAAAAGCCTGAACAAAATTTTTAAAATATATAGGACTTCATCAAAATGTTAAACTTTTGTGCATAAAAAGACATTATCAAAGAAGTGAAAAGACAACCTACAGCATGGTAGAAATATTTGCAAATCATATATCTGATAAGGATTTATTATCCACAATATATAAAGAATTTCTACAACTCAACAACAAAAGAAAACACAATTCAAAAATGGGCACAGGACTTGAATAGATATTTCTCCAAAGAAGATATACAAATGGCCAACAAGCACATTAAAAGATCCTCAACATCTTGGGGCGCCTGGGTGGTGCAGTCGGTTAAGCGTCCGACTTCAGCCAGGTCACGATCTCGCGGTCCGTGGGTTCGAGCCCCGCGTCAGGCTCTGGGCTGATGGCTCAGAGCCTGGAGCCTGCTTCGGATTCTGTGTCTCCCTCTCTCTCTGCCCCTCCCCCGTTCATGCTCTGTCTCTCTCTGTCCCAAAAATAAATAAACATTGAAAAAAAAAAAAAAGATCCTCAACATCATTAGTTATTAGAGAAATGCAAATCAAAGCCACAATGAAATGCCATTTCACACCTACTATGATGGCTATAATTTTATTAATGGAAAATAAGTGTTATCAAGGATGTGAAAAATTCAGAACCCTTGTGCCTCACTGGCAGGAATATAAAATGGTGCAGCCGCTATAGAAAACATTTCGATAGTTCCTCAGAAAGCTAAAATACAATTACAAAATGACCCAGCCAACAACTGCATTCTTTCTAGGCATATACCCCAAAGAATTAAAACAGATACTTATACACAATGTTGATTGCAGTATTATTTGCAATAGCCAAAAATGGCAACAACCGAAGTTCCATCACCAGATGAATGGATAAACAAATGTGTTATATACATACACTGGAATATTTTTTTAGCCTTAAAAAGGAATGAAATTCTGAAACCTACTACTACACAGATGAACCCTGAAAACATTATGTTAAGTGAAATAAGCCAAACACAAAAGGACAAAATATTCTTCCACTTATGTAAAATATTTAAATGGCCAACAGTATATGAAAAGGTACTCAACATCACTAACCATCAGAAAAATCCAAATCAAACCACAATGAGCTATCACTTCACACGTCAGAATGGCTGTCCTCAAAAAGACAAGAGATAACAAGTGTTGGTGAGGATGTGGAGAAAGGGAACGCTCGCGTCCTGTTTGTGGAAATGTAAACTGGTGTGGCCGCTATGGAAAACAATATAGAGGTTCCTCAAAAAATTAAAAATAGAACTACCATATGAACCAGGAATCCCACTTTTGAGTATAGATCCAAAGAAAATAAAATCACTATCTCAAAGAGATATCTGCACCACAATGGTCACTGCAGCATTATTTACAATAGCCAAGACATGTAAACAACTTAAGTGACCATAAACAGATGAATGGATGAAAAAGTTGTGGTATACATATACAATAGAATGTTATTCAGCCATAAAAAAATGAGAAAATCCTACCATTTGTGACAACTGGATGGACTTCAAGGGCATTATGCTAAGTCAATAAGAAAAAGATAAATACTGTGTGATCTGACTTATATGTGGAATCTAAAAAACTATAAACCCATAGAAAAAGGGATCAGGCTTGTGGTTACCAGAGGTGGAGGGTGGGGGAAGTGGGCACTGGAGGAAGTTGGTCCCAAGATATAAACTTCCAGTTATAAGATAAACAAGTATGACGAATGTAATGTACAACACAATGACTATAGCTAATGCTGCTGTAGGATATACAGGAAAGTCGTGAAGAGTAAATCCTAAGAATTCTTATCACAAGGATAATTTTTTTCCTTTTTCATTTTCTTCTTTCATTTTATCTATAAGAGATGATGGATGTCAGCTCAACCTACTGTATTCATTTCACAACACAAACTATCACATTGTACACCTTCAACTAATACAGTGATGTCTGTTAATTATTTCTCAATAAAACCAGAGAAAAAAGAAAGAAAACATGTTATATATGTACAATTTCACTATTATGTCAAATCATTATTCTGTACCCCTTTAACTAATATAATGTAATATGTCAATTATTTCTCAATAAGACTGAAAAAAGATCCTTTCCAAATGTTACCTTGACCCAGACCTATTATTAAAAATTCATTTTTACCCAGTGTGTGGGAAGGGGTGGGGGGTAGTCTAAAATAGGCAAATTCATAGAAACAGAAAGTAGATTAGAGATTACTAGGAACCGGGTAGAAGGGGAAATGGGGAGTTACTTCTTCATGGTTACAGAGTTTCTGTGGTGATAAAGTTTTGGGAATAGATATGGTGATAGTTGCACAACATTGTGAATGTGATTAATGCCACTGAATTTTACACTTAAAAATGGTTAAAATAGTGAATTTTATATTATATATATTTTACTACAATAAAAAAAGAAGAGAAAGAAAAAAACTAACGGCTATGATTCGGGACAGTGCTTTCCTCTCTATAGAGAAGGGTCTAGGATACAATTGGCAGAGGTTTGTTCTAGTTAATTGTTTGCTTTAAAGATTTTACTTTAAGTAATCTCTAAACCCAATGTGTAGTCAACGTGGGGCTCGAGCCCACAACCCCGAGATCAAGAGTCACACGTTCCACCAACTAAGCCAGCCAGGAGCCCCCAGTTCATTATTAATGTTCTATTCATCAAACTGATGGGTACATGGATATTTTTAGTATATTTTCATACTTTTTATTATATTTTGCATACTATAATAAAAGCAGGGTGTTACAGAAGCACACAGATGTGTGCTTAAGCCCAAAGAAATGATCAGATATGGATTCCCAGAGAAGCCTAGACACAGCATACAACACTGTAAAAGTTCCAAGAGGTTAAAAACTATGTGCAATTTACCCACTATTCTATTCCCAATATCTGGCACATGAGTGGTACTCAATATTTGCTGAATTTTTAAAAATTCATGGCTATCAATGTAAGAAAATTTAATGTCTAAGAAAATCTAGATTCAGATAAATCTGGGTGATACTCACTTTGTAAAAGATTTTACAATAGAATTCTTACATAAAACAAGTTCTTTTGGTGAATTTATTATATGGTATATAAAAATATTATTTCCTTACAACTTTGAATAATAAGCCTGTATCATAGAATAAAATATAGGATAACAGTTAAAGGCTTGCACTTTGGAGTCCACAGCCTTACCCCTGATTTCCAGTCCTGCTACTTAGAAGTTATTTGACCTTGGACAAATCCTTGTCCTCTCTTGGCTTGCTTATATGTAAAAGAAGGATAATAGTACATATCTCACAGAGCTATTATGAGGATTAAATATGTAAAGCCACCAGTCTTATACTCAGTAAGTGGTTTCTCCAAAAAGGCAAAAACATAAATCTGACCAAAGAAATAATAAGTCTTTCCACTCATTTTTCAACTCATACACTCTCCTTATATGACACATCATTTGAACAAATCATTTGACACACATGTGACCAAATGTGACCAGTGCGCATTTAAGAAATGGCTGGCCATGGGGCGCCTGGGTGGCGCAGTCGGTTAAGCGTCCGACTTCAGCCAGGTCACGATCTCGCGGTCCGTGAGTTCGAGCCCCGCGTCAGGCTCTGGGCTGATGGCTCAGAGCCTGGAGCCTGTTTCCCATTCTGTGTCTCCCTCTCTCTCTGCCCCTCCCCCGTTCATGCTCTGTCTCTCTCTGTCCCAAAAATAAATAAACGTTGAAAAAAAAATTTAAAAAAAAAAAAAAAAAAAAAAGAAATGGCTGGCCAGGGGCACCTAGGTGGCTCCGTTGAGTGGCTGACTTCAGCTCAGGTCATGATCTCACGGTTTGTGATTTTGAGCCCCACCTCGGGCTCTGTGCTAACAGCTCAGAGCCTGGAGCCTGCTTCAGATTCTGTGTCTCCCTCTCTTTCTGCCCCTCCCCTGCTCATGCTCTGTTTCTCTCTCTCTCTCTTTCTCTCTCTCTCTCTCTCTCTCAAAAACTAATAAACGTTAAAAAAAAAATTAACAAAAAGGAAGAAATGTCTGGCCAGGATTAATTCTTCAATCTATAATGGATAGGACAAAGTTAACTAACAATGTCTGTAAACCCATCTGGATTTCCTCCAAATTGTGAGGAATTTTGGCCCTCGGTTCTGGCTTCAGTGAATAAGATTGCCCTAGGACTTTGAGAATTCATCAGGCACTGCTCTCAAGTTTTTTTAGGTTCAGAGTAAGCAAGATCCAGGGCCCAGAAATGGGACCAGCCAGCCCCAAAAGTAGTTGTCAATGCCCACACTGCTTCCAAACACCCAGAGTTAGAAAGGAGAATTTTAAGACGAGAAAATCTGTTGGTATGGCAATAGCAGGACAATTTTGAGTCAGTATGGATCACAGACACAATCTTAGATATATTTCGTTCATCTTCTTTAAATCCCTAAAAGGTAAATTCTTTTGTCACGGAGGAAGACACCTGTGGCTCTAAGAGGTCCCTTGGTGTGACATGCAAAATATGGTAGAGAGGGGGGAGCCTAGGTGGCTCAGTTGGTTAAGGGTTAAACTCTTGGTTCCAGCCCAGCTCATGATCTCATGGTTCATGGGATTGAGCCCTGTGTCAGGCTCTGTGCTGACAATGTGGAGCCTGCTTGGGGTTCTTTCTCTCCCTCTCTCTCTCTGCCCCTCCCCTGGTCTCTCTCACTTTCAAAGTAAATAAACAAACATTAAAAAGAAAAAAAAAGTAAGGCAGAGTGTCATGTAATCGAGTTTCTCAGTGCAGGGTTTTTCCTGGGGCTTCCTAAATTGGCCTCCTGAGAATTCCCTCATCTTCTCAACTAAATAAATGAGAATAAAAATGCACCAGGATCAGAAGAACTAACAAAATCTTGTATTTGATGATTTGACTCCTGGGAAGCAAAACAGGCTGGAAATATCACTAGTAAAATTGGATGGAGAAACGATGTAATAAGCCACACAGTCCTAGTCAGAACGTGGGAATAAAGTTTTGCCTCCTTTTCCCTACAGTTTGGTAATTATATTCCCATAAGTAGGTTAATTGTTTTAATAGTAGTTGCAACCACAAGGGAAAACAGAGTTGAATGGTGGGCGTTTTGATAACCTTTGTATGAGAGAAAGAGTTGCCAGTCATTCAGGAGTGAGGCAGCTGGGGAGGCAGCAGTCTTATCTCTCAGGACACAGGAGCTATCAAGATCATGGGGGGGGGGGCTGTTATTACCGTTACAGCTGAGTGCTTGGGAAGCTGACAAATAGGCTGTGTGTGTGCTGCTCTGGCGAGCAAAAAAAAGGCAAGACAGTGATGTCATAAGAGCAAAGAGTGACCCTTCCTAAGAGATCTATTATAATGCAAGGCCATTATCAGTCCCATCACTCCCACACATACAATAAAATTCATGGTGGGATTGTATTCAATCCTAACAGAGGAGTGAAGAAAGTAGATTTCCTTTTGTTTTCCTCTCAGACCTGTCATCATCTTTGCAAAACAACTGTCCCTGCAAGTTGTGCCAGCAGGACCACAGGAACTCACAAGGCCACAGGAATACTAATCTTGCTCTTTGGGGAACTGGAAGCAGTTGCTATATTAATGCAGAAGAGGTGGAAGTCTGTCTGGAAAGAGCACTAGGAAAGAACAGACTTTGACTTCCTTGCTGAGGACAAATATAATAACAGTAACAATAGTTAAAAGTTGTACATTTTACAATTTTCAAAACATTTTCTTAAATAGTATTTCATCTGATCTTCATCATCTTGCTCTCCTGTGTAATCTGGGCCAAGTTGCTTAACTCTCCGAAGTTTAGCTCTCTTAACTGTCAAGCAGGGGTAATACCACTTACTTCACAGAGTTGTTGTGAGGATGAAAACAAAGTGTATATAAAGTGCTGAGCACCATGCCTGAGGGAAGGATCACTGATGCTAGTTCCCAGAGCTTTGCTGTAACAGCCTTCAACATCCGGTCACTCAGCTCCTACAGACCAGTTCTGGGTCCAGAACCTAGGTCTCCTGACTGCCCTGCCATGCAAAGGAAAGCAGCAAGGAAGGGAGAGAATCCTACTTTTCACCTGTCATGTACTTACGCTCGCTCTCATTCCCATGCCTCATTGGTCTGAACTAGACAAACAGTAGTGAGGATGGACACAGATTTAAATATATATGTAAATGTATATATTTTTAAGTTATATTTATTTATTTGAGAGAGAGAGCGAGCATGAGCAGGGGAGGGGCAGAGAGAGGGACAGACAGAATCCCAAGCAGGCTCCGCACTATCAGCGTGGAGCCCAATGCAGGGCTGGAACTCACAATGATCATGACCTGAGCCAACCTCAAGAGTTGGGCTTTTAACTGAGTCATCCAGGTTTCCTGAGGATGGACACAACTTAAAGGCAAAGAGGTTCATTTCAGTTCATCTTTCTTTATGCTTCCAGCCTTCCCACGGCTTGTCTTTAAGTTTCCTTTATTCTGGTTTTGTGCCTGAAACATTATACGATATGAAAAATAGTTCTACACTAAACCCTCGACAAGATTGAGATTGTGTTCAAAGCACTCACATAAAGAACAGGAGGATGTCGGGGCGCCTGGGTGGCGCAGTCGGTTAAGCGTCCGACTTCAGCCAGGTCACGATCTCGCGGTCCGTGAGTTCGAGCCCCGCGTCGGGCTCTGGGCTGATGGCTCAGAGCCTGGAGCCTGTTTCTGATTCTGTGTCTCCCTCTCTCTCTGCCCCTCCCCCGTTCATGCTCTGTCTCTCTCTGTCCCAAAAATAAATAAAACGTTGAAAAAAAAAAAATTTAAAAAAAAAAAAAAAAAAAAGAACAGGAGGATGAAATAGCCAACTCCATAACTGAAACTAGAACGAATCACAGTAAAACAAGAATTATTATTCTTGACTGGATGCTATTCCTAACATCAGCTAAGTAACTATGTACAAAGTACAAAAGCTTCATTTTTTGATTGCTAAGATTAAATTCAATAAAATTGTCTATAATCTATAATTTTCTCAGGTTTGCCTCTCCATAGTAGATCAAACATCAGTAATTAGATTTCTGCCTGACTAGCAGGGGAAGAAAACGGTTTCATTCTGGATAAAAATCTTCCCAGTGGATTGAATTGTATGTTCTTTCCTTTACCTATCACCATGTAGCGATTGCACCTGTGTTTTGTTTGCCTCGAAGTATCAAAATGTTACCCTATAATTTTCAGCAGAAAGATGCCAGAGTTAAAGTTTGATTCTAACTCTAGATGGAAGGCTTATTCTTCCCAAAACTCACTGCTTGACATATTTCATCATTTTAATTTTGATAATATCTATCTCCCCCATTGTCAATGGCGGTTCTCTTTATTTTAAGAAACATGATGATACGAATAGTAACTACACAGGCACTTTAGAGTTGAGAAAATGTTTTCATACACATCATCTCTTGATCCTTAAGATTCTGTGAATTAGGAAGTGCAGATAATATTTTTACAGAAGAAGCTGAGATTCAGAGAGACTGAGAAACTTGAAGATTTCCCAGCCAGATAGACCTAGAACTGACACTACCATATCATGTTTTCATGGTAATAAAACTCCAACAGAGTACTGCAGGGCAACAGCTGGTTATCTCATCATGAAATTATAGTAACACACAAAGTGCCTGAGCATGCACAAAAATGCATATGTGTTATTTTTTTAATTCATTTATTTATTTGGGGGGTGGGCAGAGAGAGAGAGAGAGGATCCCAAACAGGCTCCTCACTGTCAGCACAGAGCCTGACGTGGGGCTCAGTCCCACAAACCATGAGATCATGACCTCAACTGAAATCAAGAGTCGGACATTTAACCAACTGAGCCACCCAGGTGCCCCACTTATATGTTATGTAGGTGACCAAAAGATGGCATCAATTGTTATCTTGTATATGCATTTGTACAATTTGTGTATTTAGTAGGATATGCTGTGAACAATTTTGAGATTTTCTTTAGTGTGATGGCCATAATTATGATTTAATGAAAATAGCTTTTATCTGATTCAAAAAAATGATACATTTCCCATTCTAATAATACAAAAAAAATTAAGAACGAAGTATATACCTGAAATTCTAGCACCTAGAATGAAACTCTGCTCCTTTTAGAATCTCTCAAAACATGTGCTTTTATATAAACAGTATTATAAAGAAAGCTACCTGGCATTTTTTATTCAATGACGTCTTAAATATTTTTTCTTGTCAATACATGAGATCTTTATTTTAACTGTTGAGAGTATACAATGTATGGATGTACCCTCTCTTTTCATCTAAGCCTCTACTGATGAACTTTTAAGCTATATCCATTTTTTATTTTTCTATTATAAACTACACAGTGATGAAAATTTAGGATACATTCCTGAAAGTGATACTGAATCAGAGGATATTCCAATATAGACAGACAGACAGACAGAGATGGCCAAAGGGCCCTCCTGAAATACTCCAATCTGTACTTATGTTGACAGTAATAAAGAGCACATTTCCTTACACTCTCAATGTCAGGTTTTGCCAAATAATTTTTACCTCTTCCATTCTGAAAAATGAAAAATATCCTATTGTTTATTTGCATAATTTTGATAACTAGTGATAGTAAACATATTTTCTATGTTTTTGGCCAATTTCTTGATTTTTTATTTCCCTCTACATGTTCTTTGTCTATTTTTTCACAGACATATTTTTATTAATTTATAGAAATGTGTTACAGTAGGAAAATTAACATTTTCTTTTATATGTGTTGCAGATATTTCATCTTCTTTGTCTTTAACCTTGTTCCAGATGGTTTTTTACTGCACAGATTTTTTGCTTTTATGTAAAAAAGTCTTTTCTTCTATACTTTTCTGTCATGCTTAGAAAGGCCTTTCCCACCCCTAGGTTGTGAAAACATTCATTCAAGTTTTTTTCTGTAGGACCTTTATGGTCCCTTCTTAAGATTTGCTCCTTTAAGAATCTGAAATTTGGTTTATTATTTTTTTTTTAACAATCAGAAGTCACATTTTTTTTTTTTGCAGAGTTGCTAACTTGGAAAATGTTTCTGTAAGGCCATTTATTAAATAGGCCACTTTTATCACAACACTACATTTTCATATATGCCTATATCTATTTCTGGGTTTTCTCTTCTGAATTACTGATCTACCAGTACCTATATAAATATCACAGTACTTTAATTTTTATAGTGGTTTTATAATATATTTACTATTTGGCAGCCAAGTACTCCCTTGTCACTTTTCTTTTACATAAATTTCCATTCTTAAATTCACCTTGTCAACTCACACAGATTTTACTGAAGTTCTGAATTGTTAGGGAGAATGTTTCTATAATACTGACCCTAGAAAACACTTAAATATTTATCAGTAAGGAGTGGTTATAGCAATTGCATTCACCTATACTTATAGGATACCATATACAACCATAAAGTTGCATGGAAGAATCAATAAGACATGATTTAGGGTTTTTTTTTTATAATTTTTTAAATGTTTTTATTTATTTTTGAGAGAGAGAGAGAGACACACACACAGAGTGCAAGTGGGGGAGGGGTAGAGAGAGAGGGAGACACAGAATCTGAAGCAGGCTCCAAGCTGTCAGCACCAAGCCTGATGCGGGGCTCGAACTCACAAGCTGTGAGATCATGACCTGAGATGAAGCCGGACACTCAACCGACTGAGCCACGCAGGCGCCCCCGATTTAGTTTTTTTAAAACAGGTCTCAGGAGGGGTGCCTGGGTGGCTCAGTCAGATGAGCGTCTGACTTCAGCTCAGGTCATGCTCTTGCAGTTCATGAATTTGTGCCCTGCATTGGGTTCTGTGCTAACAGCTCAGAGCCTGGAGTCTGCTTCAGATTCTGTATCTCCCTCCCATTCTCTCTCTCTCTCTCTCTCTCTCTCTCTCTCTCTCTCTCTCTGTGTGTGTGTGTGTGTGTGTGTGTGTGTGTCTATCTCTCTCTCTCTCCCCTGCTCATGCTCTGCCTCTGTCTCTCAAAAATAAATAAATGTTTAAAAAAAATTTTTTTTAAAAAAGCAGGCCTCAGGAATTCTGCTTTGGTAAGATGGAATAGTCATACTCCTCTCTATTCATTCCTCTAAGTACAGCTGAAAACCCTGGACAAACATAAAACATAACATAAAACAAACATAAGAAGACTTAAAGGCAGAGAGGCAAACTGACTCAGGACCTTGACATAGTATGAGTTCCTGGATATTCTTTTACTTTATATCCCAGAGATGAATTTGAAGAAGCTGGCAACCCAGAAATTTCAACGGGTGCAAACAAAAAAAGCCCCAACAAAAGACCTCTCTAGCTGGGGTACCAGAACACAGCAGTTTAGTTAGAAAACTTTCGGACAATAATGCACTACTGTGCAGGAACACTACAGGAAAATCTGTGATCCTTACATCCACTGATGCCAAAAAAAAGTCGTAGTTGGAAGACTAGACTTCCACTCTCAGTAAGCTTCAATGAAGTGACCCAATACCTTCTTCAGGGTGGTATCAGAGGAAGCCTCATGGAGGGTCAGGACTTTCACCATTGCCCAGCAGTAAAGAGGCCATCTCCACCACAGCATCAGTGGAGACTGCAAAGAACCAGAACTTCCACTCCTACCTACCAGTACAAGGAGCAACCCTTCAGGTGTCAGTGGGAGCCAAGTTGAGAACTTGGGACTTGTACATTCTCCTGGCAGTAATGAGGCAGTGTCCCCACCCTACCTGCCATTGCTAGAGTAATATCAGAGAAAGCCAGCTTAAACAGAAGAATTAAATAAGATCTAGAGTCTTATAGGCAAAAAATATTCAGGTTCTAGTCAAATAACACTCATCACATCAAGAACCAAAAGATCAGGGGCGCCTGGGTGGCGCAGTCGGTTAAGCATCCGACTTCAGCCAGGTCACGATCTCGCGGTCCGTGAGTTCGAGCCCCGCGTCGGGCTCTGGGCTGATGGCTCAGAGCCTGGAGCCTGTTTCCGATTCTGTGTCTCCCTCTCTCTCTGCCCCTCGCCTGTTCATGCTCTGTCTCTCTCTGTCCCAAAAATAAATAAACGTTGAAAAAAAAAAAATTAAAAAAAAAAAAAAAAAAGAACCAAAAGATCTCAAAATGGATTACAAAAAAGACAATCAATAGATGCCAATACTGATATAGATATTAGAATTATTCACAAGGGTTTTAAAGCTACTATGATAAAAATGCTTCAGTGAGCAATTATAAACTCACTTGAAACATATGAAAAATCAGTAAGCCTAATAAATAGAAAATCTAACAGCCAAATGGAAATTTTAGAACTGAAAATGCAGTAACTAAAATAAAAAGCACAGTGGGTGGGCTCAGCAACAAAATAGAAGAGACAGAAGAAAGAATCAGTGAACTAGAAGACAGAACAATAGAAATTAATATGAAGAAGAGAGGGAAGAGGATGTACAGGTTACATCTAGGGAAAAAATTGAGATTGAGGGTTGATAAAGGGGGGATTTTATCTTTTTCTGTGTTGTTCTGTATTATTTGAATCTGTTGCACCAGGACATTCATGTTACTTGTATAAAATATTCCTATATTAAAGAAAATTGCCTTTTTGTTTATTCTAAGACTTTTTTTTTATGTCCCCCAGATTTTTACAGTTTTCTTTATACAAGTACTAAAAACATTCTTAGACTTTCCTTGAGTATCTTACTTTCTTTTGTTGCTCTTGTGAATGAACTATTTTTTCTGACTGGTTTTTGTTGGTATATAAGAAAGCTATTGAGGGCACCTGGGTGGCATAGTCGGTTAAGCGCCCGACTTCAGCCAGGTCACGATCTCGCGGTCCGTGAGTTCGAGCCCCGCGTCGGGCTCTGGGCTGATAGCTCAGAGCCTGGAGCCTGTTTCCGATTCTGCGTCTCCCTCTCTCTCTGCCCCTCCCCCGTTCATGCTCTGTTTCTCTCTGTCCCAAAAATAAATAAACGTTAAAAAAAAAAAAAAGAAAGCTATTGATTCTAATAATTTTTTAATCTACTCTGATTACTAAAACTTATCATTTATAGATTTTTAGATGATGTGCCTGATGCAATTATGTAGAGAGTCTGTTTTGTTTTGTTTTGTTTTGTTTTGAATAGGCTCCACACCCAACATGGGGCTTAAACTCACAACCCTGAGATCAAGAGTAACGTGCTCTACCGACTGAGCCAGCCAGGCGCCCTGATACCATTATATATAGAACAACCATCTGTAGGAACCAGAAAGTATTACGCCGAGTGAAATAAGTCAGTCAGAGAAGGACAGATATCATATGTTTTCACTCATATATGGATCTTGAGAAACTTAACAGAAGTCCATGGGGGAAGGGAAGGAGGGAAAATAGTTACAAATGGAGAGGGAGGGAGGCAAACTACAAGAGATTCTTAAATACAGAGAACAAACTGAGAGTGGACGGGCAGGTGGGGGAGAGGGGAAAATGGGTGATAGGCATTGAGGAGGGCATTTGTTGGGATGAGCACTGGGTGTTGTATGTAAGCCAGCTTGATAATAAATTATATATTTTTTTAAAAAGGACAACCATCTGTAAATAATTATATCTTCTCCTTTCCAATATTTTTCCTATTTTGTTCTCTTAATTGTATCACCTCCAACTCATAGAACAGTATTAACCAATAGTAAATATTTTTTATAACATTAAGAGAAAGCCTTTTAGTGTTGTACCCTTAATTGATCCTTGATTGACTGATTCATTTATTCTATGTATTAACTGTCTACCATGTGCAAGTCATTGTGCTAAACTCTAAAGATCTGATGATAAGCAAAACCAGACACAGTCCCTGTAGTCACAGAGCCCTTAGTCTGATGGGAAAGACAGACATTATCAAATCATCATGCTCATCAATATCTAATTACAAATTGAGATAACTGCTAGGAAGAAAAGCAACTTGATTCTATGAGAATATGTAACAAAGGAATATAGAGAAAGAAGAGGTACTCTTTTATGCAATAACTAAAGAAGAATTCCATTAAGCCCAGTTTAAGTCTACAACCTTTTCTACCAAGAGAATATAGAGAAATTGAGTTTCATATACCCAAATCCTTATGACTATTCAATGGTGCAAATACCACTTGCTCTGTGATTTTGAGTCAGGATATATTTCATATCAACTCATAAGAGCTATTATTTGTAGAGTGCCTAACTCTGTGTTACTTTGCATCTTACCAAGCTTCCCAACCGCCATTTCATACAGGTATTACTGTCCCTACTTTACACTCAAGAGAGTTCAAGTGGGCAAGCTAGACAAGTTTTAGGGCATAGGTGATTATCAGGTAATGTTCTGATTGCTATTGATTGATGGCTTTTACCATACAACAGGGAGGCTGGTAAGACTAGGCATTGACTTAGACATTTTATATCATTAGACTGCATACTTCTATGTAATGTATAAATTATGTTTTAGTTATATTTATATCCCCAGTACCAAGCACAGGGCCAAGCATTTAGGAAGTGTTCATTAAAATGTCCATTGACATTGACATTAAATGAATGGCTTAATCATGGATTGCTATGCCTACATAGACCATGAGCCTCAATGACCTTCATATTCCCATGTTGTCTAAATTTTAATATACTAAAGCAGACTTTTATCAATTGTTAAACTAGGAATGTTTTCACATTTGGTTATATATTAAATTCTAATCAATTTCAAAGTTTTATAATATTGTCTAATTAAAATGCAATCAATAGGGATGCCTGGCTGGCTTAGAGGAGTATGCAACTCTTGATCTTGGGGTTGTGAGTTCAAGCCCCATGTTGGGTGTAGAGATTACTTAAAAATAAAATTTAAGTAGATAAATAAAATGTGATCAATAAATACAAAAATTCTAAAATAAAATTTAAAGAATGTTTTGGTAGGTAAAAAGTAACTTCTGAAAACTAGAATAGGGACATATGAGAAGATGCTGATGAAGTTGGAGACACTGAACCTATAAATTCTTAGTTTCTTTGTCAGTATAAACAGACCTTCCATTCCTGTCAGATGAGACTAACCCTGCTTTGCCTAAAGAATCTGTAATGGACTCCCCTAAATAGTTGCCTTAAAGGACACTTCTAAGGGGTGCCTGGACGGCTCACTTGGTTAAGCGTCTGACTCCAGCTCAGGTCATGATCTCACTGTTCATGAGTTTGGGCCCCTCATCGGGCTCTGTGTTGACAGCTCAGAGCCTGGAGCCTGCTTCAGATTCTGGGTCTCCCTCTCTCTCTCTGCCCCTCCCCTAATCATATTCTTTCTCTCAAAAATAAGAAACATTAAAAAGAAAAAAGACATCTCTAAGTCTCCTCAGGACACACTCCTGTCTCCTCTCTTTGCTTCTAGATCTAGATTCAAATCCCAGCAGGCTCCAAAGAATGAGATACAAAGCATAACTCATAAGAGGGTATACTATACAAAAGACATGGATAATTTGTCTAATTTATGCAGGGAGGATTATGCAGAATATATGTAGGAATGGATATTAAGAATGTGGATAATGGTAAAAGGAATATAAAATTGCATAAGGTCAAACGTATTGATATAAGCCCACTAAACAGAGATTCTAGATTCAATGTTTTAACTCAAAGGGTTAGAAGGGCCTCTAACAGTTTATTTGGTTGATTGGCTAAAACATAGACCAATAAGTTGCCTACAGTAAATGAAGTAGAACTTTCAATTCTCTTGGGTATATGCTTATAAGTATATAAGATGGGAGCCTTTATTTTTTTTTAAGGATAGTTTTGCTGGATATAGAATTCTTGATTTTTTTTCCCTTTCATGTACTTTCAATATGTCATTCCACAGTCTTCTTTTTCTGTTTTTGTTTTTTTTCAGTTTATTTATTTGAGAGAGAGAGTGCACAGGGGAGAGGGGCAGAGAGAGAGATCCCAAACAGGTCCTGCACTATCAGCACAGATGCAGGGCTCAAACTCATGAACCATGAGATCAAGACCTGAGCCAAAATCACGAGTCAGGACACTTAACCAAGACACACAGGAACCCCTGACTTTTATTATTTTTAATGTGGAATGAGCCATTAATTGCATTGTTCTTCCCCTGTACTTGTTTTGATTTCATTTTTTTCTGTTTAAAGATTTGCTATTTGTCTTTGTCTTTAAATAGTTTGTGATGTATCTAAATCCAGGTGGACACTCACTGAGATTCTTGAATTTATAAATTACTTTATATCAAATTTGAAGTTTTCAGCCATTATTTCTTTTTTCTTTCTTTTTTTCCCCTCTTTCTCTTTCTCTCTGGGGCTCTCATTAGGTGTGTGTTGATACACTTAATATAACCTCACAGGTCTAAGAGGCTTTGTTTGGCTTTCTTCAGTCTTTTTGCTCTCTATTCTTCAGATAAATATTGACTCCACACAATAGGCTTTTTATTTTAGTTATTGAACTTCTCAATTCTAGAATATTCATTTGGTTCTCTTATTTATTATTATTTCTACTGTTTATTTTTGAGAGAGAGAGAGTGTGTATGCATGCACACACAAGTGGAGGAGGGGCAGAGAGAGAGGGAGACACAGAATCTGAAGCAGGCTCCAGGCTCTGAGCTGTCAGCAGAGAGCCAGACACGGGGTTCAAAGCCATGAACCACAAGATCATGACCTGAGCCAAAGTCAGACACTTAACCAACTGAGCCACCCAGATACCCCTCATTTGGTTTTTTTAAATAGATCCCATTTATTTATTAATAGTCTCTATTTGTTGAGAAATTATACTTTTTCTTTAATTCTGTAAATATGATTTCCTTCTTTGAACACATAATATATAATAATTCTTTTAACATATTTACAACTGCTATGGAAACTTTGTCTGCTAAATCCAACATCTGGGACTCTCAGAGACAGTTTCTACTGACTCCCCACCCCCTTCCGAGTATGTATCATACTTCCTTGTATTTTTTTTTTTGCATGTCTTGTGATTTTTTTTTTTAGAAAATATGGACATTTTAGGTAATATGTTGTAGCAATTCTGGATTCTAATTTTCTTTCATTTCCCCTCTGAGGATTTTTGTTGTTGCTGGATTTGTATTGTTGTTGTTTTAAGTAACTTGCCAGGAGTTAAACAGAAGAATCGTTTACCTCCAATGTATGTGGCCACTGATATCACTGCTCAGGGTTTTTTAATTTTAATTTTTATATTTTAGCCTGACTTCCTAGCAATTATCCTTGTGGTTGTATAGCTTAATGGCGAGGCAATGATTAGTCAGAGATATTCAAACACCTCAAACTTTTAAAACTTCCATTCTTTACTGGTAGATCTGCACTTGCTTTAGTGATGCACTTAAACATTTGGACAACTTTCAAGTATGCCCCCCACACTTTCACTTTCTGCTGCAGGGCCCTCCTGGTCTTAATGGCACATGACTTCAGGCTCCCAGACAGCCAGAGATGTTTGACATTCTTATCAATATTTCTCTTATTGCCACCTAGTGCCCATTAGTAGATGAAGATAAATAAGTTGTGATTATATATATAACTATATATATAAACTTACACAGTGATGGATATCAATTATATCTCATTAAAACTGGATTTGAAAAGATTTATCTTACTGCTAAGATCTCTCTGTTATATTTCTGTATAGACCTTCTTTCTGCCTTTTGCTTAAACCAAGACCTAAGGCTAAGAGACCTGCAGCTTTTCCTGTTTGCTGAATGTGGGTTTTCTACTCTCTACTCCAAATCAAATTAGCCTCTTCCAGCTTCTGGTTTACAGAGCCAGTACCACCTTAATAGAACAACAGCCCCCACGAACTAGGGTAGCAGATAAACACAGCCCCTAGCAAGAACATTCATTCTTCTAGTGAAGCCTCCCACTCTTCCATTCTTCAGCAGTTTTTAATGAACATATGCCTTTCAATTTGTTGTTTGCCTGAGCCCTGTAGATTCCCTGAGCCCTAAAACGATTGATTTTGAAAATTTTATATAATTTCATAGTTGGTTTTAGGGGAGAGGATTTGTCAACCTCTTTACTTCTCTATAGCTAGAAATCCATCTCAATATAATTTTATGCCTATCTGAACTTAATATAATTTTATTCTGGTCTGACATTTCTGCCTTTGTTAGGGATACTTTAATGATGTTTACTTTTAATTTTTTTTAATGTTTATTTTTGAGAGAGACAGAGCATGAGTGGAGGAGAAACAAAAAGAGGAGACACAGAATCTCAAACAGGCTCTAAGCTGTAAGCTGTCAGCACAGAGCCTGGTGTGGGCCTTGAACCCATGTACTGTGAGATCATGACCTGATCCAAAGTCAGACACTTAACCAACTGAGCCACCCAGATGCCCCTTTAATGATGTTATTCTAATCTTATATCCCTACTTTGCTTCATATACTGTAGCTCAAAAAGTTAAAAATAGAACTACCCTATAACCCAGCAATTGCACTACTAGGCATTTATCCAAAAGATACAAAAGTGCTGATTCAAAGGGGCACATGCCCCCCAATGTTTATGGCAATGCCATCAACAATAGCCAAATTATGGAAAGAACCCAAGTGTCCATCAACTGCTGAATGGATAAAGAAGATGTGGTGTATACATATATATACATATATATGTACACATTTCTGTACACACTTATATGTATGTGTGCATGTATACACACACACACACACACACACACACACACAATGGAATATTACTCAGTGATCAAAAAGGAAGAAATCTTGCCGTTTGCAACAATGTGGATGGAACTAAAGGGTATTATGCTAAGCAAAATAAGTCAGAGAAAGACAAATACCATATGATTTCACTCACATGTGGAATTTAAGAAACAAAACAGATAAACATAGGGGAAGGGAAGGAAAAATAAGATAAAAACAGAGAGGGAGGGGCGCCTGGGTGGCGCAGTCGGTTAAGCGTCCGACTTCAGCCAGGTCACGATCTCGCGGTCTGTGAGTTCGAGCCCCGCGTCGGGCTCTGGGCTGATGGCTCAGAGCCTGGAGCCTGTTTCGGATTCTGTGTCTCCCTCTCTCTCTGCCCCTCCCCCGTTCATGCTCTGTCTCTCTCTGTCCCAAAAATAAATAAACGTTGAAAAAAAAATTTTTTAAAAAAACAGAGAGGGAGGCAAACCATAAGATACTCTTAAATATAGAGAACTGAGGGTTGATGGAAGGGAAGTGGGTAGGGGGATGGGCTCAATGGGTGATGGGCATTAAGAAGGACACTTGTTGGGATGAGCACTGGGTGTTATATGTAAATGATGAATCACTAAATTCTACTCCTGAAACCAATACTATGCTGTATTTTAACTAACTTGAATCTAAAAACAATTTTTAAAGGACTGTGTAAGAGAGAAGGGCTAAACATGCAATAAGTAACTTAGGATACAGGAACTGGCTACTAAAATTCAACTGGCAAGAGGCCCCATGAATCTTCTTAGTATTACTAATGCACTTATGATCTTCCTTGGGAGGCAAAACTCCACATATAAAATTGGATAATAAACACACATACACATACATGCACACACACAAACACACACCCAGAAAACTACACTTAAAGCACTTAGGAAATGTGAAAGAATGCTTCTTAAGTCCTTAAAAATAATAAGGACTTGGAAAAAACCCACAAGATTATTAATATTATATTCTACATATAGTATACTATTACTCTAGGAATTGTTATAATGGTAATTTTCTTCTTTCTGCTTTTAAGTATTCTGCAAATTATTTATAATAAATGTAGAACATGTATTACATTTATAATGAAAAAACTGTTCTAAAATGTGTACAGAAAACATGTAAGGGAAATTCCACTGGAAATACAGTATGAGTACGGAGATAACAAAGAAAATGATCTATGTAAGGAAGGTAGAAGATCAGCATTACTTAAGTAGAACAATGTAACTGCAAAGTATACGGACTAGAACCTAATGAACTAACGTAGGTTATTTAACAATGAGTATTATCATGATGGGGCACGTGGCTGGATTGGTCAGTAGAGCACACAACTCTTGATCTTGGGGTTGTGAGTTCAAGTCCCATGTTGAGCACAGAGCTTACTTTAAAATAAAAAGGATTGGGGCGCCTGGGTGGCGCAGTCGGTTAAGCGTCTGACTTCAGCCAGGTCACGATCTCGCGGTCCGTGAGTTCGAGCCCCGCGTCGGGCTCTGGGCTGATGGCTCAGAGCCCGGAGCCTGTTTCCGATTCTGTGTCTCCCTCTCTCTCTGCCCCTCCCCCGTTCATGCTCTGTCTCTCTCTGTCCCAAAAATAAATAAACGTTGAAAAAAAAATTTTTTTAAATAAAAAGGATTATCATAATGATGCTATGGGAAATATAGACCTTAATGATAATGATTGTATTTGAGGGGTTAGAGTAGAGAGAAATAAAAAGCAAAGGACTAGCCACCGAGTCTAAGGTAATAATACAGATATAAGACAGACTAAGGATGAGAATGATAGCTTGAGAATTGAATAAGGAAGAAGAAAGAGAATAAAATGTGACACATACAGAAAGAATCACCAGAATTTGATACATGATTGAACATGAGAGGCTGAGGAAAAGGATGAATCACCAACAATTTTAGGACTATAATACTAGGCATCCAGAAGAATGGTGAGACTAGGAAGGCTCTCAGCATGTAAACAATAAAAATAAAATTCAGTTTTGGACCAACAAACATTTTGGTGCTGGTATAATATACAAGCAGAGATTCAATACAGACATCTAGTTGTCCACAGATGTAGAACTCATAACACGCACACCTGAAAAATGGCATTTGAAGCTGAGAGTGCATGAACTTTTCCTAGATATTAGCTGCCCTATGCAGACCAAAGTCTAAGTCTTGGAGAACTGCAGATACAGATCACATGGTATCAGAGCTAAAGGGAAACAATATAAGCATCCAAATGAGGGTCTTTTTTGTTTTTAAGAATAGAATGGTGAAAGCAGAAGTCAAGATTTTAAAAGACTATCACACAAAAATGTGTACATGAATGCTCACAGCAGCTCTATTCAAAATAGGCCAGAACTGGAAACAACCCAAATGTCCTTCAAGTGCTGAATGGCTGAACAACTTATGATACATTCATACTATGGACTATTACTCAGCAACAAAAAGGAATGAACTAGTGATACATGCAGTGACCTAGATGGATCTGAGAATTATGCTGGGTGACCAAAGCCAATCTCAAAAGGTTACCTATTTCTATTATTCCCTTTATATTACGTTTTCAAAATGATAAATTTATGGAGATGGGGAACATATTAGAGGTTACCTAGGGTTAGAAAGGGAAGGAAGTAGAAATTACTATAAAAGGGATGACATAAAAGATCTTCGTGATGATGAATTAGTTCTGTATCTTGATTGTGGTCATAACACGAACCTATGTAGGTATTAAAATTGTATAGAACTATACACACACATACACAGATGACTGCATATAAAACTGGTGAAATCTCCATTTCATTATACAAGAGGATACAACATTTCATCACACAAGATGTTACTATTGGAGAAAAATTGGACAAAAGGCATACAGGATCTCTGGTTTTTTTTTAATGTTTATTTATTTATTTTGAGAAAGAAAGAGAGACAGTGCATGAGTTGGGGAGGGCAGAGAGAGGGGGAGAGAGAGCATGCCAAGAAGGCTCCACACTGTCAGTGCAGATTTTTTATTTTCTCTCTCTCTCTCTCTCTCTCTCTCTGTCCCTCTCCCCTGCTTATGTGCTCTCTCTAAAATAAAACAAAGGAAAGAAAGAAGAAAATGCTATATATACACAATGGAATATTAAGTCATAAAAAAGAATGAAAACTTGTCATTTATGACAACATGGATGGGCCTTAAGGGCAGTATGCTAAGTTAAATGAGCCAGACAAGAGAAAGACAAATACCACTTATATGCAGAATCTTATAGAACAAAATAAAACAAACACCAAGCTCATAAGACACAGAGAACAGTCTGGTGGTTGCCAGAGGCAGAAAGTGGGGGGTGATGAAATGGCTGAAGAGAGTCAAAAAGTAGAAATTTCCAGCTATAAAACAAGCAGGTCATGTGGGGTGTAATGTACAGCCTGGTGACTATAGTTGATAATACGATATTGTATATTTGAAAGTTGCTAAGAGAGTAGTTCTTAAATGTTCTCATCACAAGAAAAAAATGTTGTGACTATATATGGTATAGGATGTTAACTAGACTTATTGTGATAATGATTTTGTAGTATATACAAATACCAACTCATTATGTTGTACACTGAAACGAATGTAGTATTTCAGTTACTCCTCATAAGGAAAAAAATGAAGAAAAGGAATGATGAATAGTATCTTCTTCCAACTAAACCCAAATAATCCATAGTCTGTTCTTAATTACATTCCACAAAGTTTCTTAACGTTATAATCTATACCAATCAAAATGGAAAAGGACTTCAGAATAAAGGAAAGAGGGAAGTCTCTAGGCTGTAACAAGCAAAAGCAAACACAGTTTGAGGAGATTTTGGAGGTGCTATACCTTAATGTCATATTTGTCAAAACTGATCATAAAAGAATATAAATGGAGGATTCTCTGCCTTTTTCTAACTCATTGTCCTTCAGGAGAATTAATTGTTTAACCAGGATTCAACATCCTGCAAAGCCAGGATTGGAGGATATCAAGGACTTACTACCAAATGGATTATTGTCACAGAGCAGAGAGAGCCTATTTAATATGATAAACAGCTACATTTTTGTTTTCTGGTACCTTCATGTTGTACTCAGCGTTAGTATTATAGAAAAGCAGGAGAGTAGTTTGCAGAATAACTTATGTGATAGGAAATCACTAGTGTATTTGCATGCAGTTCAGCATGTGGGACCAAAGAAATTCAACTCGTTGTCTGATCCGAAAATAATCACCCTTGAAGCAGAATCCTATTAGGCTCAGAAATTTAATATATAAGACAAAATGTTTCTACTTATCTCCAAAGTCCCTATTACAAAACCTTATATCTAAAGGCCATACTGTCTAAAATCTGATTCATCTCTCTCCAATTCTCTTTCCCAAGCACTCCTTGAAGAACATATTATATATTTATATTACAATTTACATATATTTATATATACATGTAAAATATACATGTATACATAGCTCTTCTCAAAAATTGATTCACTTCTGGGGCACCTGGGTGGTTCCGTCGGTTAAGCATCTGACTTTTGGTTTCAGCTCAGGTCATAATCTCATGGTTTCATGTGTTCAAGCCCTGTGTCAAGCTCTGTGATGGCACCATGGAGACTGGTTGGGACTCTCTGACTCTCCCTCTCTGCTCCCCCCCCCCAAAAAAATAAAGAAAAAATAATGGTTTGCTTCCAATTTCATGATAGAAAGCTTTCCTTTGCCTCTTAATATAGCTATATATCATGAATAAATACACTTTTATTACTAACTTGGGGAAAAGTCCTGGAAAACCTTGCTCATCTATTTTGAGTTCATATAAATCAGGATTAGTGTTTCAGAATAAACATAGAATCTTTTTAAAAAATTTTTTGTTAATGTTTATTTATTCTTGAGAGAGAAAGAGAAAGACACAGCATGAGCGGGGCAGGTGCAGAGAGAGGGAGATATAGAATCGGAAGCAGGCTCCAGGCTCTGAGCTGTTAGCGCAGAGCCCGACACAGGGCTCGAACTCACGAACCACAAGATCATGAACTGAGCTAAAGTCAGTTGCTTAACCGACTCAGCCACCCAGGTGCCCCAAAAATAGAATCTTTACTTAAAGATTTTTTAGATTTTTAGAGTTTTTTAAGATTTTTTTTTAGAGTTTTTAAAGATTTTATTTCTAAGTAATCTCTATACCCAAAGCAGGGCTCAAACTCACAACCCCAAGATCAAAAGTCCTATGGTCCACTGACTGAGCCAGCCAGGAGCCCCTAAAAGTAGAATCTTTAAACTTCAAAACTGGGAAGGGACCTAAAAGGTTCTCTATCCAACCCCTTTATTTTACAGGTAAAGAAACTAATTAATTTCTCAAGTCTATGAAAACAATAAGGTTAGAGAGACAAGAAGCCTAATATTTTTAGTACTGTTCTTAAAAACTGGAATCTAGTCTTTGTACTTTTGCCCCCCACCCCCCGCCCGCAACACACACACACACACAATACCCAAACTACTACACTATTCTTAATGTGTCCACTATTATAAACAATGTTGCAATGAATATTCTACATGTCTCTTCCAGCACATGTGCAAGGGTCTCTTCAGGGATATGGCTCTAGAGTAGAATCGCTATAAATATTGACAAATTGAAAATTACTAGATATTGAGAAATTGCTCTCTAAAGTGTCTGATTTTTACTCCCACCAGAGTCTGAGTCCCCATTTGGTCTACTCATGCATTTTTTAACTCTGGCCAGTCTGATGGGTATCAGTGGGATATTATTATTTGGAGTTAAATTTCCTTGATCACTATTTATAGTAAGCATCCATTCATATGTTCATTGCCCACATTGGATTTCTTTTTCTGTCAATAGTCTGTTTTTCTTCTTTGCGAATTTCTCACAGGTTGACCAGTAGTTCTTTATATAGTCTGTATATACTAATCATTTGTTGCCGTTATGTATTGTCAAATATCTTTTCCTAGTGAGACCTAGTCTTATCCATTTCCAGCAATCAGAATACCTGGAAAAACCTAAAATATAGAAAAATGTGCCAAGTTTTTAAAGACAAAAAGGAAGAGGAGGGAAAGAGCGATTTCACACCTTGCTCTAAGATATAGGCATTTGAAGAAGTCTGCACACCAGATTTGATAGGACTAATCGTCAAACCATTTTAGTTCAAAATATTTGATTAATTGATTTATTAATATTTTTACAATTATAACTTCAGGGCATTCTGTGTTGGTGATGGTAAAGATGACAGTAGCTTTTTATTTTATATGTTGGGGTTTTTTTGGTCCCTCTGGGCAACTATTTTTTAACCAAAAGTGATTTTTTAGATTTTTGCTCACTTTTTAGCAAGTCACTATCAGTTGACAAAGGCTCATACATAGGTTAGTAAATGTTAGCTTCTAATCTCTTAAGATTATTTCATTACTGTTTTCTCTTTATCCCTACCCCTGACTTTTTTTTTTTTCTATAGAAGGCACAATTACATAAAAGATACATAGAGTCCACATTTGCTTTGCTCAGGCATAGGAATTATTCTGGGCTATTTCCATACAGGCAGTATCTCCTAGACCTTCTCTATAGATGCCAATTAGAAGATTAGCGTCTTTTCTCTCTCCCTCTTTGCTATTAAATAGTCACACAAAAGCTGAGCTGACAAATTACTCTCTCCATGGTGCTCAACAAAGACAGACAATAGATCATCATCATTTACTATACTCAAATCCTATTAATCACAGATTAATGAGAACATGTCTAGTGGGGAAGAAATTACCAGAATGTGGGCCTATTGGCTTGTTACTCATGTAACATCTGCTCTGGCTTTACCTTTAGTGTCATGTCATCTTTTATCACATTGAAATAATGTTTGCTCCAGAAACATAATTAAGATAATGGCGCAGATTCAGAGCCCTTCCCTTAATAATTAAAGAACCGGGGTTATATTTCTTAGTCCAATGGCTTTTTAAAAACTAATTTCCCTCTGTTCTTGATTATTTCCTTTTTCTTTTGCTCATAACGATCTATCGAATCTTGGTTCCCCCCCCCCCCGCCCCATAAGCTATGTGATTAATACTCATTCCCAAAACTAGGACAAAGTCAGAATTTGAGTTCCATTTTCTATTGAGATAAAATTCACATAACATAAAATTCATTGTTGTAACCATATTAAAGCATACAATTCAGAGTCCCCTTTTATAATTTGAAATATTCTAAATTCAAATTAATACTCAGAAGACTCTATAAAGCTTGTGGTGAGCATTCAGTACTGCTTGCTTTCCTCAATCCTCATCTGCAGTGTGCCATTTTAATTTTTAAGAGTCAAATACTTTTATTTTTTTAAATACACAGCTTACCAATGTGCCTTTTATTCTTAAGCCAATTTTCTGCTTTACTTTAAAGCATAGAAGTTGAAATTTGAGTTGGAATATTTAATATTCTTGGAGGTCTCCTCCTGTTCTCTTGTCTCAACAAGGGGTAAAACTTGGGGAACAAATATAAAGTTACGTTTAAAAAATCCAATGGTATCTTTAATCGGTTGATAAAGAGGAAAGAAGAATCACAATTTATAATTAAAATTGGAGAAAGTAATTGCTCATGATATTAAAATCTAGAAATGTACTTGTCACTCTTGGAAGGCAGTGGTGATTAGTTCTCAGGGCTGGGTAAGCTGTGATCTAAGGCTTTGTGATTAAGTCGTGATTCAGCACCACAGGGATAAAAACAGCTCCACAACCTAGAGCTGGCAAGGGCCAGTTGAGGGAGGGCGGAAGGAGGATTGCAAAGAGCTTCTTAATTAAATTTTAATTATTGCTAATTAGAACTACTGTTTTTTATATCCCCAACAAGGAAGACAAGAGCTGATCATGCCTTTTTATTATTCTGCTAATTAGTTTCCCAAAGAGAGGTTTGAAAGGGCAGACTGCTTTGACAGTATCCAAGTTGTTAGCTGAATTCATGTCTGAAGGTAGATCCCAACTGAAAGCTTGAGCTTTAATATTTTCAGGTAGTTCCTTTCCAAAACTAAGATTTTATTCCAGACACTCATGAAATGAGCTATTCCTATCTATTACATAAAGAAATCCATGAATTAGTTTTCCTTATCTTCACACAGGCCTCAAAGATTTTTGTTTAATTATTAAAATCGATGGTGCTCCCTCTACACAATTTAACATCCTCATGTAAACTTTATGCTTTTGTGAATTGTTAGAGATGACCTCTACCAGATGTTTAAAAATAATCAAGTGGATACATAAAAAGTGACTGCCAGTTTTCCCTAGCAGTGAACTTAGTGCTTTGCAATAGGTAACAACAAAATCCAAGCCCCTACCCTGAAGAGTTCCCAAGTTCTATTAAATACCATTTAAGATGAAATACTCAAGGTAAATCACACTTCAGACTGCAAAACAGAAACCCTAATTGCAAATTCAAAGACATAATCCCAGAAGGTTCCCAAGACCTATTAGCATTATAAACCCTCTGCAAAATATGAATCCTGTTTTATAAGTGCACACATTTCATACTTCTCCTCCCAAGATAATAAAGTTAAGAGTTCTGAGTTAGTGCAACTCCCTGTGTTAATTACAATACAATCCATCAAATGAAATTACACTTCTGGAATCAACAGCACTTGGCCAAGCACACACACATGCCTTGACAGCCTTCCTTTACAGTTGGAATTACATTAACACATGTGTTTGTTTCCTCACCTTTTACAGACACAAGAGCCCTGTGATATGTTAATTCACACCAAATTCCAATCCTTGCCCTTGTCTTTATCTTCCCAACTCAATGATATGATGTGTCAACACCTTTCATATTGGGAAGAAAAATGCTTAGACAAGATTTTGTTTTTATTCACTTTAATTAAAATTACAGAAACTAGAAAACAAAGAGTAAATAAATTAAATCTGCCTTTCAGTGCCATTCACCATCTGCCCTGTCAATATTCACTATGATCTGAATTATTCTAAAAAGTCATCTGGGTCTTTCTTACTCTGATTAGTCAATTAGCCACATCTCACACTGGCTTAAAAGGTGTTTTTTTTCAGGTCAGTGAGTTACCCTCACAATCTTAGAGTAGTTGACATACCAATAAATAAAGACTTCTGAGATTTCCCATTAGTACTCAAAGATTTCTGCTGCTGCTTTATTTAGCTTATTCAATATTTGAAAGCTCTCTTTTTCTCTTCAAAATCATCAACATTCCATGATCATGTTTTATTTTTTATTGTATACTTTTATATTATGATTAACCTCATTTTTACAAGTGAAGAAAGTCCACTAGAATATTATCCAATCCAGTTATGCTCCTTTTTACAACTTGCTTGTTACACTGTTGGTGCCTGTTTCACTGTATTTAGTCAATAGGAAGACAGTGAATTGATTTTTTGGAGATACAGTGAATTGATTTTTAAGAAGATACTTGAACTATCCCACACTGCTATGGGTGACTATGGGAAAAGCCTCTAAACTGGGTGCCTTTGCAGAGAAAAGGGGTGAGATAGGGAATGAAGAGGGAAAATAACAAAATAGAACAGGAAAGCGACCTTGCATTGAATAATTGTGTGCCAAGAATTGGGGAGTCTGATTAATTCTATTCTGTGCACCTGAGACTCCCTGCCAGCAACCCCTACCAAGACCAAACCAAAACAAAAAGAAAACCTGTAGCCCAGTTGCATTCAAGGATTGAAGACCTTGGTACATGTAGTTCCACAAGGCTGGAACTAAATTCATGACTTCTCAAAGAGTCATAAACTCCACGGCGCCCGGGAGGCTCAGTCAATTAAGGGTCCAACTTCAGCTCAGGTCATGATCTTGCAGTTCCTGAGTTCGAGCCGTGTGTCACACTCTGCACTGACAGCTCAGAGCCTGGACCTTGCTTAGGATTCTGTGTCTCCCTCTCTCTCTGCCCCTCCTCCCACCCCCCCCCTTGCATTCTGTCTCTCTCTCAAAAATAAACAAACATTAAAAAAATTTTTTTAATTGGAATTCTCTAATATTTTATTTTAAATTTTGGCAGGCTTAGTGAGTTATAAAGTCTAAGTGGTAAGAGAGAACAAATAGTGCATATCTAAATTAAAGCATATGTGGTAGGCCTGATAAAAAAAAATCAGGTAGCAAGAAATATCACTTTATTTTATATAAACACTTAATTTCTGACCTCAGCCCCCTGATCTCCTGGAATAGTGGAAAAATTAAGATTACTTATATTTAAAGCCTTTCCCTCACTTCTTTGGAGTTGTGTCAAGATCCTGATCTCTAGCATTTGGGGTGGGCCAAACTGGAGTGTGACTGGTTCTAGCAATCAATCACCTTTGTACACAGGTTACCACTGGGTCTTCCATGGTTTGGCCTAACTGGCGTCTCCAGTATTGGTGGTTCTCTTCCACTTCATGGATGTATTGGGCTTGGAATCTTCCTCAAAACTCACTAAATCCCTTATGCCTAGAGTTCTGGAGAAGCCCCACTTTCTACCCTACTTCTCCAGGATATCTACCTCTACCTGAAAATCTCCTTCTCCCTTATTCCTTCTCCACAAACTCTAAATTTTCTGAAAAGCTTAAGCTTTTGGAAACAAACGCCAAAAAGTCTTGCATAATACCCCTGCTTTCTGCCATGTAGAGACCCTGAGCAGGCTATTTACATTAAATCAGGAAAGTAAAATAGATTGCAGATCTAAATGGAAAGGGAGAGAGTGCGCACCATAAAGTATGAAAAGAAAGGAGAAACTCTTTGTAACCTTGGTGTAGGGAAAGAACTAAGTATGACTTCAAAGCCAGATATCACTAAAGAAAACATAGGATTTAACTACATAAAAATATAGTTAAGTTCAGCATGGCAAAAAAAAAAAAAAGCTACTATGTGTGATATCAAAAGAAAGATTACAAATTGGAGGAAAATGTTTGTCATCTCACTTATCTAGAAGGAGCTCCTACAAACAAAAATAGGGAAAAGGTCATTAACCTAATTTAACAGTAAAAAGCTACAGTTCACAGAAAAGGAAATAAAAACATTTTTGAACACAGGAAAAGATACGTAACTTCACTTATTATAAGAGAAATGCAAATTAAAACCATACTGAGATAACATTTCTCAGCTATTAAACTGGCAAAAATCCAAAAGTCTGAGAATACATATTGTTGGCAAAGCTGTGAGGAAACAGCCTCTCTCATACATTGCTGGTAGAGTGTAAATTAATAAAACTCCTATGGAGGGAAATTTGCAATATCTATCCAAATTACAAATGTGTATATCCTTCAGCTTAGCAAATATACTGCTGGGAATTTATCTTACAGATATACTTGCATAGGTTATTCAGTGAAACACTATAATAGCAAAAGATTGAAAAACCATCTAAGTGTGTATTAACAGGAAATTAGCTAACCAAATCATGCTACATCTATATACTGGAATATTTTGCAGATATGTAAGAACAATGAGAAAGCTCTATATGTTTATATGGGGGAAAAAAACTTCAGGACACGTAAGATGTTTTAAGTGTGGAATAGTGCTATCATTTGTGTAAAAAAGAAGAGTGCATATTCATAACTACTTCTATAAACAGAAACTCTGGAAAGATTCAGAGGAAACTAACAACAGTGATTATGGTAGAAGATGCGAACCAGGCAGGTGGTACCAGATGTGAGAGGGGTACTTGTAGTTCTATAAAGTGACTCTTTAATGTGTACCTTTTACTCTTTAGCCATATGCTCTCTGATCGTTTCTACCACTTAACTATGAGTTAGAAATTTTAATAAATTCTGATGTTATCATTTATAAATTTTGATTATAAAATTTAAATCCAAAATTGTTCATTTTCAAATTTTGAAGGTATCTAGGCTTAAAAAAATTGGTTTTTAAAATTCCCCTTAGAGTGACTATCATAATGCTGAACATTTTGGTCTTTTTTTAAAAAAAGAATACAGGTAATTTTACTATGATCATATCTTTTTAAAAGTACAGATAAGCTCTTTTTTTTTTTTGTAAATATCATTACAGTATGATCCATACAGCCAAATTCTATTACGGGAAATTCCAAGAGATGTGTATTTTACTATATTTCTTATACCAGGAGTGTGTAATTAAAATTGATCAAAATGTATTAGCCAACAAATGAAGCTTGAAATCTATGGTTAGAAGAAAATTTTTGTTTTAATAGTATTTGTGCTACTGGATTTGATCCATATTATTGATGTCAGCACAATGTATTTTTCCCTTTGGACCACCCAACCTAGCAGAGAGGTCAAAACCATAGACGCTAGGCTCAGACTATCTGGTTCATGTGGATTCACACACTAATTGTATGACCTCCGGCAAGTGACTTCACCTCTGAGTGCTTCTGCTTCTTCATTTTAAAATGGGGACAATAATAGTACCTACCTTATAGAATGGTTCTGAGAATTAAATCATTTACAGCCTGCACATACAAAGTACCTAAAGGATCCAAGAATATACAATGGGAAAATGACAGTCTCCTCAATAAACGGTGTTGGGGAAACTTGAAAGCTACATGCAAAAGAATGAAAATGGACCACTTTCTTATACCATACACTAAAAAAACTTTAAAGTGGATTAAAGACTTGGACATAAAACTTTAAACCATAAAACTCCTAGACAAAAACATAGGCAATAAGTTTCTTGACATCAGTCTTGGCAATGAGTTTTTGGATTTGACATCAAAGGCAAAGATAACAAAATCAAAAATAAACAAATGGGACTCTATCAAACTAAAAAGCTTCTGCACAACAAAGGAAACCATCAACAAAATGAAAAGTCAATCTACCAAATGGAATGAAACACTGTATTTGCAAATTATATATCTGATAAGGGTTAATATCCAAAATATAAAAAGAACTCACACAACTCAATAAGAAACAATCCAATTTAAAAAATGGCAAAGGACAGAATAGACCTTTTTCCAAAGAAGACATACAGAAGGCCAACAGGCACAGGTACATGAAAAGGTGGTTGACATCACTAATCACCAGGGAAATGCAAATCAAAACCATAAGAAGGTATCACCTCACACATATTAGAATGGCTATTATCAAAAAGACAAGAAATAACAAGCATTGGCAAAGATATGGAGAAAAGGGAATCTTTGTGCACTGTCTTTGGGAATGTAAATTGGCGTAGCCCCTACAAAAACCAGTATGCAGGTTCCTCAAGAAATTAAAAATAGATCTACATATGATCCAGCAATTCCACTTCTAGATATTTATCCCAAGGGTACAAAAAACACTAACCTGAAAAGATATCTGCACCCCCATGCTTACTGCAGCATTATTTACAATAGCCAAGATATGGAAGCAACCTAAATGCCCATCAATGGATGAATGGATAAAGAAGATGTGGTGTGCGGGTGTGTGTATAAAATGAAATACTTGGGTGCCTGGGTGGTTCAGTCAGTTGAGCATTGGTCACTTAATTTCAGCTCAGTCATGATCTCAGGGTCATGGGATTGAGCCCCGTGTCGGGCTCCACACTGAGCATGAAACCTACTTAAGATTCTCCCTCTCCCTCTGACCCTCTCACCTGCTCAGGTTCTCTCTCTCTAAAATCACAAAAAAAAAAAGAAAAAAAGAAAAAAAAAAGAACTACTACTCAGCCATATAAAAGAAAGAAGCCTTGCCATTTGTGACAACTGGATGGACCTGGAGGGCATTATGCTAAGTAAAATAAGTCAGAGAAAGACAAATATCATATGATCTCACTTACATGGGAATCTAAAAAAGCAGCAAACAAACAAACAAAAAAACTGAACTCATGGTTACAGAAAACAGATTGGAGATTGCCAGAGGCAGGGGTGAGAGGAGGGGGCAAAATGGGTGACGGAGGTCAAAAAGTACAAACTTCTAGTTATAAAATACTAAAGTCATGGGGATGTAACCTACAGCATGGTGACTATAGGTAATAACATTGAATTGTATATCTGAAAGTTGCTATGAGAGTAAATCTTCAAGATTTACAAGGAAAAAAATTGTAACTATGTGTGGTTATGAATATTAACTTACTATGATGATCATATCATAATATATACAAACATTGAGTCATTATGTTTAAAATTTGTTTTAATGTTTATTTTTGAGAGAAAGAGAGAGACAGATTGAGAGAGACAGAGTGTGAGCAGGCTAGGGGCAGAGAGAGGGAGACACAGAACCCAAAGCAGGCTCCAGGCTCTGAGCTGTCAGCACAGAGTCAGACATGGGGCTTGAACTTACAAACCACAAGATCAGGACTTGAGCCGAAGTCAGACGCTTAACCATCTGAGCTACCCAGGCTCCCCTTGAGCCACTCTGTTTTATACCTGGAACAAATGTTATAGGACAGCTCAGAGCCTGGAGCCTGATTTGGATTCTGCGTCTCCCTCTCTCTCTTTCTGCCCCTCCCCGACTTGGGCGCGCGCACTCTCTCTCTCTCAAAAATAAATATTTTTAAAAATTTTTTATTGTTACAGATCAATTACTTCTCAATTAAACAAATTTAAAAGAAACAAAGAATATAAAAACAGGAACTTTGTCTATAAACCATACCTAAACATACTGAAAAACTAAAGAAAATGTTCTTTCGTGTATTTTCCTCTGAGAAGTATCCGGGAGGGCTACCAAAGGAGAGAAGCACACCAAATCTGAAAAGCACTGATTCATCAATATTATAAGTTTATATCTGGGAGAAAACCATCTATGGTTCACATAGTGCAAACAAAGTAAAGCTCAAGAAAATTATTTTGCTTTGGGGGGGTGACATGCTTCCCAACAGGGGGCATGCCACTTTAATGAGTCATATAGGAATTTGGAGAGAGAGGATGAGATAGTTACCCTTAACAAAGGAGCTGGAGTTGGAAAGGGAGTAGAGAAATAGTGCTTTAAAAGAAATTAAAATTGGCCAAACTATCAGGAAGGAGATCACTTATCAAAACCAAGGAAGTTTCAACTTAAGAAAGAAATCATTATTGGCCTGCCTCTCCACCACTCAGTCCCCTCTCAGGCAGATGGATTTCCTTTGGCTGTTTGTTTTGAGAATGAGGAATAATGATTCATCAGAAGGGTAGGTATTTATCTTTCTTTCCCAAGGGGGTGAATCCAAACCGATTCTCCATCTTCCCAGGCTTCCTATTGCAATAATGAAATTCCATTACATTGAAAATGATGTAATTCCCCATGGGGTTAGGTGTAATCAGACTTGACCTATATGGATATGGTGGGGATGAGAACTGAAGGATAGGGAAATTAACAGAAAGAAAAGGACAGCAAGTAGATTTGCTTTGCTTGCTTGACTCTGCTTTAATTCAGTTACACAATGTTGGTCACAGATTTGCTTCATTTCTGATGAGAAAAAAATAATGCAAAATAACAGATAAACTGTCAAACAGCTTCAGAATTTAGTGTTCTCTGAACAGTTATCAGGGTCTGTTCTTCCTCCTTCCAGCTCGACTCCTTCCCCACCCCCTACCAGCACCATTGATCAATTCTCATTATTAGCTCTTAGAAAAGCAGACAATCCCTGGGACAAGGCTGGCTTCAGATCAGAGAGTCAATATTCTACTGTAACAATCTGCCAAAAAATGCAATTCAGGCACATTTAAAATGTGTCTCCCCAGAGGAAAGCAAGAAACAGAGGCCATTGAGAGGGCCCTCACTATTTAGTTTGATTCAACCACAGCTGCCTCTGACATTTCGAAGCCAGTCAGGGTTATCATCAGAAAACGCAAGTGAGCAAATGCGGAGTGACAGCAGACCATAGCACAAAGGCTGCCTGCTTCAGGAAGTTTATCCAGCTCCCACCACCATCCGCCCCTCCTTATGCACCCCACCCCCCACCTCTTATGAAGAGCTAAGTCCGTGATATGGACTCACAGAGAGTGCCATGTGAGAGGCAACATGTGAGAGGTGGTAAAAAGGGTACATCAACCATGCAATAGCATCACTTAAAAAAATAATTTATGAGGCACAGGCTGAGTACCAAGTGAAGAATACTTCTCTTGAAGAGCCTTTGGAGTTGCAAGGCACAGGATAAACACTAAATAATTCTCTCTCAGTGTATATGCCTATGTGTTTGTAAATGCCATTTTGTAATGAAAAATTATCAAGCATCACAATTTTATAGCATTCAAACATGTATACATACATTTGACAAATATGATATGTACATAATCAAAAACAGAATGGGAAGGGCACCTGGATGGCTCAGTTAAGTGACTGACTGACTCTTGATTTCAGCTCAAGTCATGATCTCACAGTTCAGGAGATTGAGCCCTATGTCTGGCTCTGTGCTGACAGCACAAAGCCTGCTTGGGATTCTCTCTCTTCCTTTCTCTCTGCCCCTCCCTGGTTCTCTCTCAAAGAAGTAAGTAAACATTAAAAACAAAAACAAAAAAGCCCAGAATGGGATAGAAATAATCTTGGAGAGGGGCGTCTGGGAGGCTCAGTTGGTTGGGCCACTGAGTTCAGTTCAGGTCATGATCTCACGGTTCGTGGGTTCGAGCCCCATGTCAGGTTCTGTGCTGACAGCTCAGAACCTGTAGCCTGTTTTGGATTCTGTGTCTCCCTCTCTCTCTGCCCCTCCCCTACTCACGCTCTGTCTCTCTCTCTTTTCTCTCTCTCTCTCTCTCAAAAATAAACATTTAAAAAAATTTTTAAAAGATTACTTAATGTTTAGTGATAATAGTAATAAAAAAGGACACAAACCATGTGATAAAATTCTAATTTTATTTTTTAAATGTATATAAAAAAAGACTATGGAACGTTAACTACATTTCTGGATTCTTGGATCCAGTATAAATTTTCCTATAGTTTCAATTTTTTGATCATTGATAGATTTTTCCTTCCTTTTCTTCTTCCCCAACATCAAAACATTGATCATTGGTCTTAATGAATATGCAATTATTCTATAATCAAAAATATTTTTTAAAACATGCATCACTTTTCTTATCTATACTCTTATTACAAGATAAAGTTTATGGTTCTCTTGAGAGCTAGCATCAGAATATTTTTTTTTAATTTTTTTTTTAACATTTTTATTTATTTTTGAGACAGGGAGAGACAGAGCATGAACAGGGGAGGGTCAGAGAGAGGGAGACACAGAATCTGAAACAGGCTCCAGGCTCTGAGCTGTCAGCACAGAGCCCGACGCGGGGCTCGAACTCACGGACTGTGAGATCATGACCTGAGCCGAAGTCGGCCGCTCAACCGACTGAGCCACCCAGGTGTCCCAAGCATCAGAATATTTTAAAATACAAACTTTCTTTGCAAAGTATTTGAAGTATAAGATGGGGCCCCAAAGTATTAGAAAAAGAGGTAAAAATTCCTTGCATTAGTTTGAGTGAAGAATTCATTGTTATGGTGAGAACAATGGTTAAAGTAAGGGGGTAAGAAGTAAAGAACTATTAAGTAGAAAACGGAATACATAAATACAAAGCTATTTATATTATCAGTAACTTTTAATCCCACATGGGCACTTGTGCACATGACAAAAAAAAGAGGTTGGGAGAAACAATAAGTTATCTTTTCCATGGATTATGTTTTCTTCATAATTTGTCATATTTTTCAAATTATCTACAGTAAACATGTATTAATTTTAAAATCAGGAAAAAAGGGTTATTGTATAAACCAGAGGAGTTCAGACAGATTAAGAAACCGAGAAGGGGCGTTCCAAGTATATGGAATGCATTGAGCAAAGTTATGGGGTAACACAGCTTGAACACAGCAGAATGGGCTAGAACACAGTCTGGGTGCCATAATGGCAAGTATGATTGATACCAAGAGTTCTTGTGAGAGATTGGTGGGAGAGAAACTTAGAAAGGTAAGTTAGGACCTGATGAAGGCCTTGAATATCAGTTTAACCCCCTAGCACCTGGCTTCCTGAGACTGGAATAGAATGGAGAAAAGTATATACCATGCTGCTCTAGACAAGTTTGCTTCTGAGACAAAGTGCCAGCAGAACTGCCAATCCAAGCCAAAATAACGAAATATCAGAAAACCCCATGGAAGTCATAGAGGGTCACAGACATGAGTCAGGTGCCAGACCGCTAAAGCATTGGGGAAATTGGACTGATAAAGCTAGGGGATTATTATGGGGCAGCCAGGCAAGGCTGAGTCTATAGCCAGGTTATAATAAATCTTACATTAATGCCACAGAGTCCTCTAAAGCAAGAATTATTTCTTAAGTTTATTTATTTATTTTTAGATAGACAGAGAGAGTATGAGTGGGGGAAGGGCAGAGAGGGAGAGAGGAAGAGTCCGAAGCAGGCTCCACAAGGTCAGTGTGCAGAGCCTGATGCAGGGCTTGAACCCAGGAACTGTAAGATCATGACCTGAGCCGAAATCAAGAGTTGGATGCCCAACGAAATGAGCCATCCAGGCACCTCTAAAGCAAGAATTCTTAATCAGAATATCAAAATTACTTGTGAAGTTTTGGGGTTTTTTTTTTTCTTCCAAGATTTTATTTAAATTCAAGTTAGTTAACATATAGGGTAGTATTGGTTTCAGGAGTAGAATGTAGTGATTCATCACTTACGTATAACACCTAGTGCTCATCATAACAGGTGTCCTCCTTAATAGCCATCACCCATCTGGCCCATCCCCCCCCAACCTCCCCTCCCACAACTTTCTTAGTTTGTTTGCTATAGTTAAAAGTCTCTTATGGTTTGCTGATTTGTGAAGTTTGGTGTGTGTGTGTGTGTGTGTGTGTGTGTGTGTGTATGTGTGTTTAACATACAAACACATGTCCTGTACTGTTCCCTCTGGCTAATACACTTACTCTCTGGATCTGCCCTAATACAAAACCCTCAGTTGATACACCCAGAAGTTGTTCCTTCTGGGAAGGCAGACTTAAAGAAATGATTATAGGAGCCTACTGAGATCGAGCTCTTAGGGTTTATTGTCTCCTAACCCAAGAAGTTCAGATGACTGATCCCTACAAAAACCTTCACAGTCCTAACGTGGCATCCCTCTTCCCAAATTATTAAGGATGTTCCTTGGGTTCATTCCACATTTTATCACTGTGCTCATCCTCCTGCTAAATCTGTTTAAGGAAGGCTATTTTTCATTCAGTTTCTGGGTGGATAAATCCAAGTTATTCAGCAAATTAAAGAGACTTCCCTGCTACAATGCTAAATTTCTCCAACCCCACGATGCCCATTCCTGGAAGAGGCCAACACTTCCAACCTCAGTCAGGGCTACTTTTTAGCAAATGAACCTGAGGTCAGTGCTTTCCAAGCCTCCCTGAAGGCAAGAATCTCAGATTCCTGGGCCCAAATCTAAACCAATAATTACAATTTCCAGGAAAGATATCTGGTAATCCACTCCAGACAAACACTCTTACAGTTGAAAGATACTTCTGTAAATGCATCCTTTTATCTAACCCCTAAGCCCAGCTCATTTGGGTGAAAGAGCTCTATAGTGATGGCTATCTTTTGTACTACCCGGGAGAGTCTAGGAGCCATCACACCTGAGAAATCTTCACTGGCTGTGGGCTTCCTGCAAGTTGAGTCAAAACAGACACAGTTGGCTCTGTTCCCCTGGTTACCTGGTCTGATGCAATCTCGAACCTTTTTCTGAAGGAAGCAGTCAGGCAAATGGGTCCTCCCCCACAAGTGGATGAGAAAACAAAGTATCAGAGATCCCAAGCACCTGCATCACTTCATTCCACAGATTTTGCAGATATGTGGCCACATCTGGTTCTGTGACAATATGACTCTATAGGCCACTAAGGCATCCTATAGCAGCAACATTTTTTTTATGCCTTTGCCATTAAAGTTCCAACTCTAGTCTGGACTGGGGTTATGGAGGCATATTTGGCTCACTAGTTCTCCTAGTAACCCTCTGTATTCTACAACATTCCACCCATTTCAGGGTCTATACACGTGTGCCCAGATGAAATATAGACAGACAGGACTGAGTAGACCCCTGAGGGTAATGTCTAGGACACCTGTTGCCTACTTTATGCATCTTCCTAATCCTTTGGCAGGCTTCCCTTAAAAAACTTGGAGAAATCCAGAGTCTACCCCAATTCACAGCGAACACTAAAAATAGAGAACAGAAGTGAGACCCCTGGAAGCAAAGACCAAACATACAAACACCCTACAAGTAGGACCCAGCATCCATTACATACAATCCTGTTCGCATGGATCACATTCTTCTCAACCTGCTCCAAGTTTGATTCGACCAGTAAATAGCCTAACTGCTTTAGCATAAGACGATTTAACCACCTTAACAGCTTTGACACCTCCCACTCTTTCAGCCTCCTAAGTCACAACTCATCTTCCTGGTTCAGTACATCTAGACCAACCACACAGAAATAGACCTCTGCCCTACTGCACAGCCTTTCTCTTGGAAGTTGATTTTAGGAATAAACCGAGTGCACAGGGTTCAGGACATCCAGAAGTTTCCATGTCTGACAAGAGGACCTAAAAAAAGTCTTGGAAGGTTTTGAGAAACAGAGTGGTACAATGAAACTGTACTTTAAGAAAGCTAATCTGGCATCTGCAGGGTAAATTTGAAAGAGGTTGCTGAAATCATGGGAAGGTTATTGTAACAATCAAATATGAGCATCTAAAAGTCTAAAATTTGTAATATGGTGACATAAAGCAATATGCATATATTAGAGGCACTGGAAAAGAAAAATTAACAAATTCAGTGAGTAAAAGTTTTTCCCAGAAAAAAAAAAGAAGGCCTAAGAGAGACTGTCAATGGAACTGACATGACCTGAAACAGAGATAGGGCATAAGAAAACTGGATAGTAGAGAAAGCTGGTATTTCTAAGGGGTGAGCAATTTTAAGGATTATTTACTACCTATATAGAAAACACCGAGCTCCATAAACCAATAGAGAAATAAAACTTTATTTCCTTCGTGTGTATGTGAATATGCTTACTGTTTTCTAAATTCAAGAACAGCTTAGCCAAAAAAAAAAAAATCTGAACAGATAATTCACAGAGGAAGAAATCCAAATGGCCAATAAGTACTTGAAAAGATGTTCAATAGTGGAATTTTAGCTGATAATGATTGATTTCTAAAAATAGAACGTAGACAAAAATCAAGGATAGTATAACCAATTACCCTTGAAAACCTCTTTAACCTCCCATCAGGTTCCTGATTTGGAGGACGGAACACTACATGTGTGCATGGATTGTGTTGGGGGACTCCCCAAGACCACCCTCGGTTTCAGTGATTCCCTAGGACTCACAGAACTCAGAAAAACTGATGGTTTTAATTACAGCAAAGGAAAATATTCATAAAGCAGCACTGAACTGTCCTCTCTCAACAAAGGTACACAGACAGTGCTTAATTCTCCCAGCAACACTGTGTGACAACACGTACAAAAGATGGTCAAGCAGGGAAACTCACCGGAGCTTTGGTGCCCAAGGTTTTGATAAGAAGTCAATCACATAGGCATTGAGCACCTGCCTAACTGACCTTACCTAGTCAATCTCTAGACCCCCTAAGATCTAAGTAATACCATGTGGCTCAGGGCCCCAGGTAAATCAAAACAAGTGTTCACCATAAATCACATTGTTAACATAAGCTATCTGGCTGGCATGGTCTGTGTTCACCACACACAGATACCATTATCAACCAGGATATTTCAAGGGCTTACAGGCTGTCTCCCAGGAGCTTGTCCAAAGCTAGTCCTAAAGACCGTTAGAATACACAGGAATACACCTATGCCTGCTGAGTTAACCCTTTACTGCTCATGCACATAAAAATGTGGCCTATAAATTAGATTATCCATGTAAAACCTAACCATATACCATTGTTTAAAAGACTAGAATCATAATTCCTCTTACAGAAATACACACAAGCAAATAATAGATATGAATAAAGATCTACATTCAAGGATGACAATAAAAGAGCAAAAGTTTGAAAACAAACTAAATGTCTGAGACTAGAAAGATGGTCAAATATATCATGGTACATTCATATCCTGGACTACTATATATCCATTAAAATCCAGATATTTTTAAGTAAATAAAACATGTTATAAAATATAATCAATCCTCATGATTCATGGACTCTGTATTTGTGAATTCACCTATTCTCTAAAATTTGTAAACCAAAAATATCTCTGTGCTTTTGTGGTCATTTCTGAACTTTCACAACGTGGCAAAAAATTTGAGTCTCCTGACAAGTACATTGCCAGCTGAGGTTGAGCAAGGCAACACTCTGCCTTCTTTTTTTTTTTTTTTTTAATTTTTACTTAATGTTTATTTTAGAGAGTGAGAGAGAACACGTGCGTGAGTGGGGGAGAGTGGCACAGGGAGAGAGAAAGAGAATCTCAAGTAGGCTCCACACTCAGTGTAGGAACCCAGTGGGGCACTTGATTCCACAACTGAAAGATCATGACCTGAGCCTAAATCAAGAGTCTGACACTTAACTGACTGAGCCATCCAAGCGCCCCCCACTCTGCTTTCTTGTTTCAGCTCTCAGACTATAAACATGTATTCTTTTCATGGTGTATTTACTGCCGTGTATTTCACATTTCTGTGCTTTTTGTTGGTGATTTCACTGTTTAAATGCACCCAAACACAGTGCTGAAGTGTTGTCTAATGTTTCAATGTGCAAGAAGGTTGTGACATGCCTTCTGGAGAAAATATATGTGTTAAATAAGGTTCATTTGGGCATGAGTTTTAGTGCTGTTGGCTAGGAGTTCAATAGAAACAAATTAACAGTACCTATTAAATAAATGGTCTTCAAACTAAAACACACATATAACAAAGTTACGAACTGGATCAGTTGATGAAAATGTGGCCAGAGGCTCTGAACCTAACCCTGTACTTTTCCTGGTTCAGTACTCAGTTCAGCATTCACAAATTCATTGTTTGCGGTGACTTTATAGAACATAATTTCCTCAAAAAATGAAAACTGTATGAGCATATACAACATGGAGGGATATATATCTAGATATTAATAAAAAGAATTTTTATTTATTTTTTTATATGAAATTTATTGACAAATTGGTTTCCATACAACACCCAGTGCTCATCCCAAAAGGTGCCCTCCTCAATACCCATCACCCACCCTCCCCTCCCTCCCACCCCCCATCAACCCTCAGTTTGTTCTCAGTTTAAAAAGAATTTTTAAAAAGAAGAGTGTGGTTGAGGGGCGCCTGGGTGGCTCAGTTGGTTAAGCATCTGGCTTCAGTTCAGGTGATGATCTCGCAGTCCGTGGGTTCAAGTCCCACATCAGGCTCTGTGCTGACGGCTCAGAGCCAGGAGCCTGCTTTGGATTCTGTGTCTCCCTCTCTCTCTGCCCCTCCCCCACTCTCACTCTGTCTGTCTGTCTCTGTCTCTCTCTCTCTCTCTCTCAGAAATAAACATTAAAAAAAGAAGAAGGTGTTTGATTTTCATTTTGTTTATATTTTGCTATATTTGCCAGATTTTCTATCAGCAACGTGCGTGTTATATATATACATATAAAATTGAGGGGAAAATTACTTATATAATAAATAAATGTAAGACCTTTAGAAACAGATTATGCCGGGGCGCCTGGGTGGCTCAGTCGGTTGGGCGTCCGACTTCGGCTCAGGTCACGATCTCATGGTCCGTGAGTTCGAGCCCCACATCGGGCTCTGGGCTGATGGCTCAGAGCCTGGAGCCTGCTTCGGATTCTGTGTCTCCCTCTCTCTCTGCCCCTCCCCCGTTCATGCTCTGTCTCTCTCTGTCTCAAAAGTAAATAAAACGTTAAAAATAAATAAATAAATAAAATAAATAAATTAAAAAATTAAAAAAAAAAAAAGAAACAGATTATGCCAATTAAAGATCTTAGTAACATTCAGAAAGCCAGAAAGGGTGGGCACCAAATGTTTCTAGAGGTACCAGCGGCATAAGTAACCAAGTAAAACCACCTAGGTGAGTACATGGGCTCTCCCTTTGGAATGGGGGCTGGCGGCTGGGACAGAAAGGTGACTGAATAATATCGTGCTTACTCATAAAAACAAAACAGAACAAAACTTCATTCTATTCATTGTCAAAGGCACAGAGGGAAAATTCTTGTTGGCTTCCCCTTTCAGTCCATCTCCAAATAAAGCTTATTTATGAGCTGGGAGCTGAAAAGGGCTGAGAATCCCTGATTTGTTCCCACACTGATGCGTGGTGGTAGAGATAATAAAGCTGCTATGAGCCTTGTATAACCCATCCCACATCACACAGTGGTCAGGTTCGGGCTTTAAGTGAATGTGTCATTTGAAAATCAATGCTAAAACCATGGAAAAACGCACTGTGGCATTGTGACTGTCTCACCCCCAGGGTCTCTCTGGGGATCTGTGTGTTGTCAACACATCACCCTCACATTACTCACAAGCAGTAGCAGCTGTGGCAGCATTTTTTCATCCTTGGTTTGTTTCAACTCCCCGGAGAACATATAGAACACACCTCCCATTTATGCCAGCTCCTCCTTTGCAAAGGATCCCACAAGGCTTCATTAATTTCTAAAGCTAGCCCCAGAGGTCATTGTTGCTACTTTGGGGCAAAGCCCTCCCTGATAGGGGACAGGAACCCAGGATAGCCATTTGAATTAAGAAACAAAAAAGCATTCCTACTATGGGGGAGCTCAGCAAAACTGCATAGGACCAGTTAACCTGGGATTTAGTCAGACATTCTCACCTTGACAAAGAAATAATGGCTGCCATTGGCTTTGAGGTGAGGACCTCACTCTGGGAGTCCAAAAAGCATTTAGAACAGGTAGATTCCAAAGAATAAAGTATAAGTCAAAGGGAAATCCTTGTTTGACAAAAAATTTGACACATCTTGAAAGAAATACCAATGCAATGGATTTCCTCATCTAATGTACTCAAAACTCCAAAGGAATTAATTTTCCTCTGATACAGTGCAGCTGGATATTAGCAAGAACTACATGAAAAAATGAAGGTCAAATGCATCAAGCAGGGAGAACACAAAGCAATTAATGTGAGAGAAAAAGAGGACGGTAACTCTAAAGGAAACGGAAATAGGATATTAAAATCCTTCTGATGATCACAGACCAAGCCCTCTCTCTTCAGCAGGAAAAGGTTACATTAACCAAATGGCCTGGAAGTTCTTAACATAGATGAGAGACACACAAAGAGAATGTTTCCTGGGCAGAGAAGGAAAAAGGTTTGCTCAAAATGAGAAAGCAAACACTCTTTCAAAAAACTTTCCTATTAACTACCTAAAAATCACCTCAATAGAACTGTGGGCAAAGATCATGAACAGGCAAGTCAACACACACACACACACACACACACACACACACACACACACACACACACACAAAATCATTCATAAACATTATAAGATGGTCAATTTCCCTTATAATTAATCAAACTAAAACAATAAGGTGATTATTTCTACCTATCAGATTGGAAAATATTTATAGATTGATGATATTCAGTGTTGGCAAGAGGGTAGGAAAGTGTGATGGGGAAATACTCTTGCTGGAATTGTTAATTAGTAGCACTCTTTGGGAGGAAAATATAGAAATTTATTTATTTATTTATTTATTTTTTTTTTGAGAAAGAGACAGAGGGCAACCTGGGGAGGAGCAGAGCAAGAGAGAGACACAAAATCCTTAGCAGGCTCCAGGCTCTGAGCTGTCAGCAAAGAGCCTGGCAGGTCCCAAACCCATGAACCGTGAGATCTGACCTGAGCCAAAGTCAGACGCTTAACCAACTGAGTCATCCAGGCGCCCCTGATTACATTTTTAATGTTTATCTCCTTTGACTCAACATTTCTGTGTCTAATAATGTGTATCATAGAAGTATGCAAGCATTCACGGGTGTTCAGTATAGCACTGCTTATAATATTTTAAAATTCTAGAATAACCCAATTATCCATTGAGATTGGTAAATAACTATGGTACTTATAATGGAATACTATAAAGCTATTTAAAAAATGAGACATATCTTTACATGGTAGTATTCATTAAGAAAACAAGTTGCAAACAGTATGAATAGGTAGAAGGTTGCTTTATGGAATGATGAAAGGTGCAGCTAAATAGTGGTGATGGTTGCACAACACTGTGAATGTACTAAAAGACAGTTTTATCATCAGAGACAGAGAAATTTGGGGCCAAGAAGGATGTATAAACGAACCTTGTTGAACTAATCCTGATCTTCCTAGTTACCATTTCACCATTTACTACCCCTAGCCCAAATTTCTCTGTCTTATCAATTCTTCACAAATTTATTTTTTCCTTGTCTAAGAGGTATAAAAGCTTCCTGCTCTGGTCACTTTTTTGGGTCTTGATTCTCTTGTGAAGGCTCCCATCTACATGTAAAAATTTAATAAAATCTGCATGCTTTTCTCCCATTAATCTGTCCTTATTGGTTTAATTTTCAGATGCAGCCACGGGCCCTAAGAAGGTTGAGGAAAAATTTTTTCCTTCTCTATAGAACTGTATTATTTCAGAACTGTGAGTTTGTAAAGACTGTTTTTCTTGCATTTCCTAATTCAATGAAGAAAAAGAACATGTACAAATCCTTTTTCACGATAGATGCTGCAATCTAACCTTCAGTAGGACTGAAATGTAAACACTCATTTATCTAGAAGGAATTGGGTACTAAAGTCTATATACCCTGAATTATGCTTCTGTTTCCAAACCAAAGCATCCGTGACCTTCAGACAATAAAAGGAAATGTAAGATTCAGGGTCAGAGGATTGGAATTCTGGTTTCAGTCCTACCAGTGATTTGTTGTGTGAATAAAGGAGAACTCTTTAACCTCTCTAGGCCTCCATTTCCTCAACTCTAAAAATGGAAGATGGCACTAAGTGTGGTAAATTTATGTGATCATATGAGAAATCAAGAAGCCAAAAACAAATACTACATTCAGAAAATTCCATTTAGGGAAATGCCTATTATTTTATATAATCTTAGGAGAGTTGGGTAAGGCAACTAAATTCAGAGCTCTGGCCAAAGTACACATTTGTGAGGATGGTCAACAGACTGTATGCTTACGTGACATTTTAAAAACCTGGAAATGAGGCCTATGAGAGAATTTCTATGAATGCCATGAAGTCCTTCTCTAAAGAAATATTTGAGCATTCTAAGAAGATGAGAAGTTTACTCAACTAAGCTAATGTCTCTTCTGGCTTTACAGATATGTGATTTTGCAGACAATAGAAAAAAATTGTATTCCTTGCTGCCCCCTTGTGAGATTTAGGGAAAATATCCCTTGGTTTATCAAATTCATTTTTTAATTCAGCAAACATTTATTATTGTTTATAGTGTGCCAGGCACTCTACTAGTGATGAGAACATACAAATAATTAAGGCACAATGCCTACTCTAAAGGAACTCACAGATTAACAAAGGCTAGCAACAGCCAAACATTTACAATGCAGTGTGATAATGACAGGTTCAAGGACTTACTGAACCACCTACATCAGCCAGTTTGGTTTGGGGAGGTAGGGTGGAATACTCCAGAAAGTCACCCCAAGAAGGAATGGGAGAGGTTAGCTGTTTCCAAAAGACATTTAGGTAGTGGGGTTAATGAGACTCCCTGATACGGCGATAACAGAGATGTGGTGATAGGGATCAAAGAAATAGAGTCTAGGAGAACAACAAAGACTACGTCTGTACAGCCAAACCTGGACTGAATACCACACGGAAATAAAAGAAACTTGGGGCACCTGGGTGGCTCAGTCGGTTAAGCATCTGACTCTTGATTTCAGCTCAGGTCATGATCTTATGGTTTGTGGGATGGAGCCCCACATCTGGCTCTGCAGATGACAGTACAGAGCCTGCTTAGGATTCTCTCTCTCCCTCTCTCTCTGCCCCTCCCCCACTCATGCCCGCACTCTTTCTCTCTCTCAAAATAAATAAACATTAAAAAAAAGAAAAAAGAAAGAAAGAAAGATGGGGCACCTGGGTGGTTCAGTCGGTTGAGCCTCTGACTTCAGCTCAGGTCACGATCTCACAGCTCATGAGTTAGAGCCCCATGTCGGACTCTGTGCTGACAGCTCAGAGCCTGGAGCCTGCTCCCGATGCTCTGTCTCCCTCTATCTCTGCCGCTAACCCACTCGCATTCTGTCTCTGTCTCTCTCAAAAACATTAAAAAAAAAAAAAAGAAAGAAAAAGAAAAGAGGTTTGAAAATGGTCAGTCTTTTCAGTTCTTTCAGCATAGTCTCTGGGAGTTATTTCCTATCAGTATCTTAACCATATTTCATATTTAATTTCTCTTCTAATCTCAGCTATTATCATTTAGTACTTTTTTTGTTTTTTTAAGAGAGAGTGTGTGTGCAAGCCAGTGAAAGGGGCAGAGGGAGAGAGAGAAAGAATCTTAAGCAAGCTCCATGCTCAGCACAGAGGCCGACAAGGGGTTTGATCCCACAACCCTGGGATCATGACCTGAGCCAAAATCAAGGATCGGACAATCGAGCAACTGAGCGGCTCAGGCACCCCTTAATGTGGGACCCAAGGAATTTAACAAAAATCCCCTACCCCTGGACAAGCAGAGCAAGACTAACTCCATTTTGTACTACACCCACCATATCATGTATAACCCCCACATGACCTACTTATTGCTTAAGACACTCTCCCACCCTAGTCAAGCTCTGAGCACACCCTTACTGGAAACCGGCTCAAATAGGAATGTGGAACCCCTAACCGCCCAAGAATGCAAACCCCGCCTTTTGCCCGCCAAACTTGCACGCCAATTCTGACCAGAGTGATAGGCTAGTTGAAACAGTTACTATAGGGTAAATTGTAATTCAACTGGCCACCTGCGTGTGGACTGACATGACTATGCAACTTTCTGTGTGTGTTACAATCTCATTGGCCACTGGCCCCTATAAAACTGCTACGCCTCTTAACCTAGGGGTCCAAGTCCCTTCTCCGCCGTGTCGGGTATACTTGGGCCCAAGCTCCAGCATGCAAATAAACCCTCCTGCGTTTGCATCGGTATCGGCTCCCTGGTGGTCTCTCGGATTCGAAATCGGGGGCATTACACTTATCATTTAGTACTTTTAAGGATTTTATTAGGGCATAGTTACTATTTTACTTTGGTAACTGTAGACAAAGACCAGGTAATATTCAAACCATAATAACTCAGACACCAGTGTGTCATCAAGAATTTTTAACAATAAATAAAAGCATTGGTGGTGTCAGGAAACAAGTTTAAAAAAAATCAATTTCGCTTTCTACCCATGGACGCCGCCGAGTAAGCATCGTGAAAGTCTCCCCTCCCACCGCTGTCATGTCTAAGTCAGAGTCTCCCAAAGAGCCTGAACACCTGCGGAAGCTTTTCATTGGAGGTTTGAGCTTTGAAACAACCGGTGAGAGTCTGAGGAGCCATTTTGAGCAATGGGGAACGCTTCAGGACTGTGTGGTAATGAGAGATCCAAACACCAAGCGCTCCAGAGGCTTTGGGTTTGTCACCTATGCCACTGTGGAAGACGTGGATGCAGCCATGAATGCAAGGCCACACAAGGTGGATGGAAGAGTTGTGGAACCAAAAAGGGCTGTCTTGAGAGAAGGTTCTCAAAGACCTGGTGCCCACTTAACTGTGAAAAAGATTTTTGTCCGTGGCATTAAAGAAGACACTGAAGAACATCATCTAAGAGATTATTTTGAACAGTATGGGAAAACTGAAGTGATTGAAATCATGACTGACCGAGGCAGTGGCAAAAAGAGAGGCTTTGCTTTTGTGACCTTTGACGACCATGACTCTGTAGACAAGATTGTCATTCAAAAATACCATACTGTGAACGGACACAACTGTGAAGTAGGGAAAGCTTTATCTAAGCAAGAGATGGCTAGTGCTTCTTCCAGCCAAAGAGGTCGAAGTGGTTCTGGGAACTTCGGTGGTGGTCGTGGAGGTGGTTTTGGTGGGAATGACAACTTTGGCCGTGGAGGAAACTTCAGTGGGCGAGGTGGCTTTGGCGGCAGTCGAGGTGGTGGTGGATATGGTGGCAGAGGGGATGGCTATAACGGATTTGGTAACGATGGAAGCAACTTTGGAGGTGGTGGAAGCTATAATGATTTTGGCAATTACAATCAATCTTCAAATTTTGGACCCATGAAAGGAGGACATTTTGGAGGCAGAAGCTCTGGCCCCTATGGTGGTGGAGGCCAATACTTTGCCAAACCACGAAACCAAGGTGGCTATGGTGGTTCCAGCAGCAGCAGTAGCTATGGCAGTGGCAGAAGGTTTTAATTACTGCCAGGAAACAAAGCTTAGCAGGAGAGGAGAGCCAGAGAAGCGACAGGGAAGCTACAGGTTACAACAGATTTGTGAACTCAGCCAAGCACAGTGGTGGCAGGGCCTAGCTGCTACAAAGAAGACATGTTTTAGACAATACTCATGTGTATGGACAAAAAACTCGAGGACTGTATTTGTGACTAATTGTATAACAGGTTATTTTAGTTTCTGTTCTGTGGAAAGTGTAAAGCATTCCAACAAAGGGTTTTAATGTAGATTTTTTTTTTTGCACCCATGCTGTTGATTGCTAAATGTAATAGTCTGATCATGACGCTGAATAAATGTGTTTTTTTTTTAAGTGTGCTGTGTAAAGTTAGTCTACTCTGAAGCCATCTTGGTAAACTACCCCAACAGTGTGAAGTTAGAATTCCATCAGGGTGATGCCAGGTTCCATTTGAAGTTTATTTGCAACCTGCTTGGGCACAGAAGCCGTTGTCTCCACAAACATTGGTGTGGTTGAACTGACAGTTAATGTGTTGTGACGTGGAATTCACCGTTAAAAGGGTCACCCAAGCAAAGTCCTGGAGTTTATTTGGTTATTAATATGATTGTTGGCACATCCTATGCAATATATCTAAATTGAATTATGGTATCAGATAAAATTATAGATGGGATTAAAGCTTGTGTATCGTCCATTATCATGTGTAATCAATAAACGATTTAATATTCTCTTGAAAAATAATAAAAAAACTAAAAAATTTAAAAAAATTTAAAAAAATCAATTTCTCACAGTTATAATCTCCAGGACTATCTAGAAGACCTAGCAGATGATTGGTTGGTTGAAATAATAAATTTGCATGAATGACTAAAGAGTGAATGAATTTGAATCAGTGAATGGTTCTGATATCAGCCTGTGAGGAGACGGTAAAATATGGGTTACTAGAAAAGAAGGAGACGAGTATTTGAGAAAGGGAGAGCCTCGTATAAGCTAAGGCCATTTATCAAAAGAAACATGAAACCGGTACATGGATTAATTATTAATTAGTGCTGAGTAATTTAGGGGGCTATTTGAGGGCACAGTTATCCAAATATAGACAGAATCTGACTTGGGTCTTCTCTCTGAGCCTCAAGGGATTATTTACTGTACATCTATTCTTTGGAATATGAAGAGACTGAGGTGGGGCTTAGGACCCGGAAGACCTCCCTCTTCCACTTCCCCCCAAAATGTTGGCCTGTGTTACTCACAGGCTTCAACCACTTCTTTTCAAGACCTAGACACAAATCTGGTTCAATAAAAACAATTAGCAGAAGAGAGAACATTCAAGAGTTGTAATTACCTAAATGTCCCACCATTAACCATTTGAATGACTAAATCCTCTACATTGATTGTTTTAATGAATGATAATTAAAACCAAATAACCTCTAGGCTCATTTGATGCTACAGTGACAAAACTGAACCTCTAGGCATTATATTGTAAGGCCCTGAATTGAGCCAGGAGAAGCCAAATAGATAAAGTACAAGGAGAATGAGATGGTGAGTGGAAAGGTACTGGTGCACACTGGAGTAGAAAGGTGATGGGGGTGTCTGGGTGACTCAGTCAGTTAAGCGTCTGACTTTGGCTCAGGTCATGATCTCACGGTTTGTGAGTTCAAGCCCCATGTCGGGCTCTGTGCTGACCGCTCAGAGCCTGGAGCCTGCTTCGGATTCTGTCTCCCTCTCTCTATCCCTCCCCGACCAGTGCTCTGTCTCTCTGTCTCTAAACAATAAATACATGTAAAAAACAAAAAAAAATTTTTTTAATTAAAAAAAAAAAAAGAAGGTGATGGCTGCCCTAGCAAACACATTTCAGTTAGTTATCCATTGATGGGAGAGCCCTCACCACCACTCCCTAGTTAGGAAAATTCTTCCAGGAAAACACTTTCAGTCAGAAAAATGCCTTTGTAACAAATAGTGGTGGGGTTAGAGCAATCGCTTCCTGCTATTGCCTACCACCAGCCGCCACGCAGCTCAGCCCCTGGCTTCTGCCCTCTGAAGCAATGGCTTCCCTCATTGTCAAATCACTTTACCCAGTTCCAGAAGGCCTGCTAGGAAGATTATGTGTTGTCAGCAAAGACACATGAGAGAAGATTTTTAACTTTTTAAATCTAAAGTAAGAATTTTGCAAGGCAGAATTTCCAGCCCAAACAATATTATAATGGAAAGAGATTAAACAGATTTTGTGGAGACCGCCTTCAGGCAAACAAGCTTGAGCAATGGAATGTGGAAAAGGCCACAGTGACCACCTGGTTGATACAGACAGGCCCATCAGGTGACCCACCTCAAAATGTCCTTAGGCCCTAACTGACCAATGGGCTCCTTACGACTAGGCACAGTTACCAAAAAAGGGAAGATTCTATACGTTGCCAAACCTCCTCTTTCTCCCCCTTTAAAAGCAGCCCCCACCCACTGCGTCTTTGCAGACAGCCACTCTTCTGCTCTCGTGCCCACCACTCCCTTGTGGTGTATTCAATACATTTTTGTCTCCTTTGTTCTGCCTCAGGTGAATTCTTTCATCTCCCACACCACTGGCTTCCACCTGATCTGATTGTTGCCCCACATTTGGTGGCTCCCCTCCTATGAAGAGATACCCCATTTAGACACCACAGATTTGGTTTGCCATATTCATAATATAGAGGAAGCCATCACCTTGAATAAGTTAAAGGAAGAAACTGTCATACTCATCATTATACCCTGGTGCAGCACGGGTTCACAAAAATAATTTTTTGAACCCAACTCAACACAAAGTAATTTAAACTAAAACCCAGGACAGACCTAACAATATGAATGTACAAATCATGCACTAGTGGATCTTTCCAAAGCACTATATTTGTTGAAATTTTGAAATACATACAATGGCAGGTGAGCAGTCTCCATGATTGGTTGCTCTGTGGCACGTGTAAAGACTGTTCTAAGCTTTTCTTCTGCAGGACAAGCATTTCTAAGTTGAAGTCAGAGCCAGAAAGTTTGGGCAGTTCAGCACTTTTTATAACCCATCAGTGAATCAGCATTTATAAAGCACTTATTGCGTGCAACGCACTGTTCTAAGGCGCTGGGATTATAATGGAGAGTCACTGGGGTTGAAAAGGGACTTTAGTCACCTCCATTTTGACCTTGGTCTGTACTTCCTAACTGATTTAAATTCTCCTTTGTTTATCTCTTAACTCAGACAAAAAAACCCAGGAGGCAAAGCATCCTCTGACAGGAACATAATTACCCTTCAAGCAATAACAACTGCCCTGAGCCAGCAAGACCCTGCTTGATTGACCCCAAGATAATGACCTTTACTGCCCATCTGCATGTACCCACTGACCTTTGTCTCATGTTTTCCTTATATAAAGGTAAAAGTATTTTCCGCACTGTGAAGACAGTCTCTGAGAGGCTTAGTCCCCTGTCTTCTGACTGGTGACGTCACTGAAATAAATTTCCTGTCTTATTTCACTACTGCTCCTCTTCCTGCCTTGGGATTTGTCAGTGGCCGGTGGTGGCTCCTGGTCCGCTTGGGACCCCCAGAGCCTGGTGCTCTTGCACCCCTGTGCCCCAGTTACAGGATCCCCTAAAAGTACAGGAAGGCTCTTCTCCAATGAAATACAAATTACCCCCAAATCTTCTATTTGCTTGAAATGTTTATTAAGACCCTCATAATCAAATAAAACTTGATACCAAGTGCATGGGTTGATTATTAATTAGCGCTGACTGATTTAGTGGGCTACTTGAGGGCATAAGTATCCAAATGTAGACAGAAAGCAACTATTTTAAAATAGTGTGGGGCACCTGGGTGGCTCACTTGGTTGAGCAGCGACTTCGGCTCAGGTCATGATCTCACAGTTCATGAGTTCGAGCCCCACATGGGGGGCTGGGTGCTGACAGCTCGGAGCCTGGAGCCGGCTTCAGATTCTGTGTCTCCCTCTCTCTCTGCCCCTCCCCTGCTCTCTCTCAAAAATAAGTAAACATTGAGTGCGCCCCGCAGTCCTTCGGATCTGTCTCTTGCTTCAACAGTGTTTGGATGGAACAGACCCAGGGTCGCCCATTCTACCGGCCTCCGACCACCCTCAACCTTTTTTCCAGTCGCAACCTTCGGAGCCATCTTCTTGCCACCCTCTGCCTCCGGGACCAGCCAACACGCGACTTTGAATTTAGCTCCTCATTACCCATCAACCCCGAGCGCCCAAATTCGTCAGAAGTACTCCACAGAGGTGGAAGCCGCCGTCAACATGCACCTGCGGGCCTCCTACACCTACCTCTCACGGGGCTTCTATTCCGACCTGGACGACGTGGCCCTGGAGGGCGTGGGCCATTTCTCCCGCGGGGTGGCTGAGAAGAAGCGGGAGGGCGCCAAGCGTCTCTTGAAGATGCAAAACCAGTGCGGGGGCCATGGCCTCTTCCGGGAAGTGTAGACGCCGTCCCACGATGAGTGGGGTAAATCCTTAGACGCCAGGGAAGCCGCCCTGCTTCTGGAGAAGAACTTGAAGCAGGCCCTTCTGGATCTGCATGCCCTGGGCTCTGCCCGTGCAAACCCCCATCTCTGTGACTTCCTGGAGGATCACGTTCTAGATGAGGAAGTGAAACTCATTAAGAAGATGGGCGACCACCTAACTAATCTCTGCAGGCCGTCCGGTCCCCAGGCTGGGCTGGGCGAGTATCTCTTCCAAAGGCTCACCCTCAAGCACGGCTAGAATTCTCTGGAGCCCAGCAGCCTTTGAGAGGGTCCTCTGACATCCACCAGGTGCCAGGGCTTGTGCCTGAGTCTCTCCTTGCAGCCACTAGGCAGCTTTTTAACCACGTGGAGCCCTCTCCCAAGGGGTGGACCAAATGAAAACAATAAAGCTTTCTGCAGCAAAAAAAAAAAAAAAAGTAAACATTAAAATTTTTTAAAAATAAAATAAAATAGTGCAATTTTCATAGCCTGGGTGTGTGTAATAGGACCCATGCACAATGGCATCTATGATGTGCCAAATAAATGAGTTCACAAAATGCACACTATAAATTAAACAATCATAGAAAACACAGTGCCAACTTCTCCCCTAGTAATCTTAAATTCAGATGCCTGTGTTTGTCATTTTTTAAAATATTTATTTATTTTTGAGACAGAGAGAGACAGAGCATGAGTGGGGGAGGGTCAGAGGGAGGGAGACACAGAATTCGAAGCAGGCTGCAGGCTTTGAGCTGTCAGCACAGAGCCCAACACGGGGCCCGAACTCACGGACTGTGAGATCATGACCCAAGCTGAAGTCGGATGCCCAACCGACTGAGTCACCTAGGGGCCCCTGTGTTTGTCATTAGAGCAAACACTTTCTCTTTTAATTGTTTCCTTTTGTTTTTACCATGTACATGTATTCTCTATTACCATTCCTCCATCCACCTTACTCCCACCAAATCTGTACCCCATAATGATACTTTTTTCTTTCAGGGAACTATCCAAGTTTGCAAAAGTTGACAAGAGGCATATCTCTTCAGCAAGAATAGGTCAGAAAAAAAAATTACTATATTGAATTAATTTCAGATGATGTAAAGACCGAAATGGGAAAAGCAAAAGTCTTAAATGATTAGAAACCCATTTGGGAGAGACTCTGACATCCAGACATAAACAAGATCCAAAACACAAAACATACAGAAAAATATTCATAAATTCAACTACATTAACACATAAAGCTTCTAAATAACCACAGTGACCATTTTAAAAAGTTAAGAAAAAGCTACAGACTGAGAGATGATATTTAGGAATGTAGATTAGCACAATTACTTTCAAGGCAATTTGTCTACATTTCATAAAGTTGGAAATACACATATCCTATACCCCAGCAATCCTACTGTAAAATGTATAGCTGGAACAGTAATTCTCAAACTTTAGCTTGTGTCAGAACCACTGGGGAGCTTGTGAAAATACAGTTTGTGGAGTCCCACCACCAGTTTCTGATTGAGTAAACCTGGGTGAAGGCCCTAGAATTTGCATTTCTAACAAGTTCCAGATGATATTGATGCTCTTGCTGCTGATTCAGGCACTACATTTTGCGGATCACTGCCCCCAAAGAAACCTCATACCTGCACTTAAGGGGACACATGCAAAAAAATGTTCACCAAAGGATTGTCCACAGTTGTGACAAACTAGAAACCAACAATAAGGAAATGGATGGATAAATGTATATTCAAGCAGGGCAGTTAAATGAATGAACAACACGTATCGATATGAATAATTCTCAAATCCTAATGGTGAGGGGAAAAACAAGCTGTAAAAGAATATATTAAAGATACCAATAAGTTAAATCTTATACAACAGTCTACTGTTTATGTGTACATTCACATGTACCAAAAGTACAAAAGCAGGGATAACAAAGATACATGTTAGTGAGGGGTTAAGGGAATTAAGATTGGGAAGGGGTTCAAAAGGAGCCTCACTGTATCTGTGATCTCTTGTTTCTTTAAAACTGACCTGGAGCCCACTCGTTTCCAATTCCCTCCTCCCTACCCCAGCAGAGGGCACTGAGAAAGTGAGATCAGCCACCGTGTCTAGAGGAGAACTGCAAAGCATGTTTCAACGGGAGCATCCCTCTCTGCACAGCAAAATGATACAGGATTGAGAATTATCTATTTCACTACTTTTCATTTCTTTTTTCCTGGTTTTCTCTTTTAAATACTTTTTAGGGGAGCCTGGGTGGCTCAGTCGGTTGAGCGTCCGACTTCAGCTCAGGTCACGATCTCGCGGTCCGTGAGTTCGAGCCCCGCGTCGGGCTCTGGGCTGATGGCTCAGAGCCTGGAGCCTGCTTCCGATTCTGTGTCTCCCTCTCTCTCTGCCCCTCCCCCGTTCATGCTCTGTCTCTCTCTGTCCCGAAAATAAATAAACGTTGAAAAAAAAAATAAATAAATAAACGTTAAAAAAGATTTAAATAAATAAATAAATATTTTTTAATGCTTATTCTTTTTTTTTTCTTTTTTGAGAGAGAGACACAGAGCACGAGCAGGGAAGGGGCAGAGAGAGAAGGAGACAGAATCTGAAGCAGACTCCAGGCTCTGAACTGTCAGCACAGAACCTGATGCGGGGCTCAAGCACAGGAACATCGAGATCATGACCTGAGCCAAAGTCGGACACTCAACTGACTGAGCCACCCAAGTGCCCCAGTGTTTTGGTTTTTTTTCCTGGTTTTCCAAACAAACTTAGACATCAGTACCTGCCTATATGGATGGATGGATGGATGGAAGGAAGGAAGGAAGGAAGGAAGGAAGGAAAGGATGGATCACACCAGCACTTATTAGAAGGATAATGCCTCTCTTTAGAGAATAGATATATTTTATCATCATGGTGTGTGAGAGGCACAGTGGTAGCCACAAAATCAATAATAACACCAACTTATATTCCCATAGTACCTTTCCGTTTCCAAGCTGTTTCACTGGGAGTAGAAAATAGACAGTTATATAAAATAAGAGAAATGCAATGTACCCTGTTATGACTACCATAGGTTTGGGCTCTGATGAAAAAAATTCCTTCTTCCTTTGAATGTGAAGAGGTTCAGTGCATGTTAACCCCAAAATATGCTGCTTTGACATATAGACTATTTTGAGTTAAAGGCACTGGAAAACAGTGAATATAAGAAAAAGACTCTGACTTTCCTTCTGGTTCTTAAAAGCAGGAGATGAAATTCCCATGCACAGATGTCCTCCCAATGCAAAAAGGAAAGTAACATTCTTATCATCAAGGACGAGAAGCTGAGACCCAGAGAATCCTACACAAGCAGACCTTGTTAAAAGCATCCTCTCCCTTCAGCTGCCCCACAGTCTAGTCACTTCTGCACACTTGCCTTTGTTCAACTTTATACAAAAGCAAATAGGTTTTGCCATTTTTTGAGTCTTTGTTCCTTAGGAGGGCTCACGTGTCACATAAAACTTAACACAAGTAGGGGCCAGTAAATATTTGTGGGACATATGAATGAATGAATGAATCTATCTTTCTTGTGGTCTCTGTTCATCTTCCTATTTTTTAAGTTTATTTATTTATTTTGAGAGAGAGAGAGAGAGAGAGTGTGTGTGTGTGTGTGTGTGTGTGTGTGTGTGTGTGCGTGTGTGTGTGCGTGCCTGTGAATGGGAGGGCCTGAGAGAGAGAGAGAATCCTAAGCAGTCTCCTCACTATGAATGCTGAGCCTGATGCGGGGCCGAACCCATAAACCTCGAGACCATGACCTGAGCAGAAGTCAAAAGTCAGACACCTGACTGACTGAGCCACCCAGGCACCCCTGTTCATCTTCCTATTAATATTCTCCCCACTAATTCTAGATACCCTCCAGAGGGTGGTGCACTGCCAATGTACCAAGATATTTCAATCTTTTGCTTTTAATTCAACCTCACATGCCCACTATACAAGAGGCTGCTGCAGAATCTCACACTCTCTGCTACCAAACAAACATCATTTTATTTTCTCCAAAAGAAGAAACTCAAAACAGGGTCCCCTTCACATCCCATCTGCCACCAACGCTTATCACTTCTTTCCCTATAATTGTTTCAGTCTTTTGTCACTGTTTACCATTGTTAATATAGCTCAGAATAACATAACAAATTTTAACTGAACATTGCCAATACAAAGTATTTTAAATTAATCTTACTTAACCCTTAAAACTGTATAAAACTGGGTATTTATCTTAGAGAAGTGAAGCTTGTGTTCATACAAACCTGTATATTTATAAAAACATAAATGCTTACAGCAGTATTATTTGTAAGAGTCAAAGACTAGAAACAACTCAAATATCCCCCAGTAGGTGAATGGATACACTGCGGTACACTCATATAATGGAATACTACTCGTTAATTACTCGTTAATAAAAAAGACCTATTAACACATGCAACAACCTGGATGGGTCTTAAGAGCCTTCTACTGAGTGAAAAAGTCAATCTCAAAAGTTGACACATTGTATAATTGCATTTACATAACATTCTCAAAATAACAAAGTTATAGTGATGGAGAAGAGATTGGGTGACAGGGAGGGTGTGACTTTAAGGGATGATACAAGGGAACTTCTTTGTGGCAGTGGACCAGTTCTATATCCTGACTGTGCCAGTGGTTACACAAATCTATATATTTGAAAATTTCATAGAACTATGCAGCAAACCACCCTCCAAATCAGTATTTGTGAGAACTGTGAAATCTAAATAAAATCTGAATTATTGTTAGTATTTACCAATGTCCACTGACTGGTTTTGATAGTGTTATCATTGGAGGAAGTGGAGTAAAGGATCCACAGGAACTTTATACTGTGTTTGCAACTTTGAGGATACAAAATTATTTCGAAATAAAAAGCTTACAATGACTATTTTATTTTTTTAATGTCTATTTTTGAGAGAGAGAGAGAGAGAGAGAGAGAGAGAGAGAGAACACATGCACACGCACAAGCAGGGGAAGGGCAGAGACAGAGGGAGACAGAGGATCCAAAGTGTGCTCCCCACTGACAGCAAAGAGCCCGACATGGGGCTCAAACTCACAAATTGTGAGATCACAACCTGAGCCGAAGTTGGAGGCCCAACCAAATGAACCACCCAGGCACAATGACCACTTTTAATTAGAAGGGCTACCAAGTAAAAAATTCACTTTGGGAAGATCCTCACTTGCAAACATTAGGGCTATATTTAATATTCTGTAGATCTACATATTACGAATCCTTCCAAAAACTTAGTAAAAACAATGACACTCTGAATTGGTAGCTGATAATTGTGATTAATGAGAAGCAAATGTAATTTTACTAACCTGGAGCTATAGCTGCCATCAGGGTTTCCAGAATAACTGCTTCCACTGAATTGCTCTGCTTTTACTCTCCATAAGGCTAGCCTCCCCTACATCTGCTGTGCAGGAGTCACCTGGCCTGAAATGTGATTGGGCAGGGGGTGGGGCACATAAAGCTAGTACTCAAAACAGTATGGTACTGGCACAAAAATAGACACATAGATCAACAGAACAGAATATAAAGCCCATAAATAAACACAAAATTAGAAGGTCAATTAATCTTTGACAATGTTGGCAAGAATATGCAATGGGAAAAAGACAGTCTCTTCAACAAATGATGCTGGGAAAACTGGACAATTACATGCAAAAGAATGAAACTGGACCACTTTTTTACACCATACACAAAAATAAGCTCTCACATTAAGGACCTAAATGTGAGACAGGAAACCATCAAAATCCTAGAACACAGTATAGGCAGTAATTTCTCCAACATTGGCCATAACAACATTTTTCTAGATGTGTCTCCTGAGGCAAGAGAAATAAAAGCAAAAAGAAACTCTGGGACATCAAATAAAAAGCTTTACATCAAAGAAAACAATAAACAAAACTAAAAGACAACCTACAGAATGGGTGAAGACATTGGCAAACAACATAGCCGATAAAGGGTTAGTATACAAAAATATAAAGAACTTCTACAACTCAGGGTGCTGCTTAAGCCTGCTTATGCTCTGTTTCTCTCTCTCTCAAAAATAAACTTTAAAAAAATAATAATTAAAAAAAGAACATACAAATCAACACCAAAAAAACTCCCATATAATCCACTTTAAAAGTGGGCAAAAGACATGAACAGACATTTCTCCAAAGAAGACATTCAGATGGCCAACAGACACACAAAAAAAGATGCTGAACATCACTCATCATCAGAGAAATGCAAATCAAAACTACAGTGAGAGGGGCATCTGGGTGGCTCAGTCAGTTAAGTGTCCAACTTCAACTCAGGTCACTATCTTGCAGTTTGTGAGTTTGAGCCCCACATCTGGCTCTCTGATGCCAGCGTGGAACCCACTTTGGATCCTCTGTTTTCTTCTCTCTGCCCCTCCCCCACTTGAGTGTGCACACATTCTCTCAAAAATAAAATAAGCATTAAAAACAAAAACTACAATGAGATATCACCTCACACCTGTCAAATTGGCTAAGATCAAAAACACAAAAACAACAAGTATTGGCAAGGATGCGGAAAAAGTAACCCTGTGCACAGTTGGTGGGGATGCAAACTAGTACAGCCACTGTGGAAGACAGTATGAATATTCCCTCAAAAAGGTAAAATAGAACTACATTACAGTACAGTATCACACTACTGGGTATTTACCCAAAAAATACAAAAACACTAATTCAAAGGGATATCTACACCCCTATGTTTATTGCAGCATTATTTACAATAGCCCAGTTTTGGGAACAGCCCAAGTTTCAAGATAATTGAAATTTTCAATTATTCAAGATAAATGAATAAAGAAGATGTGAGATAGATACACACACACACACACACACACACACACACACACACAATGGAATACTATTCAGCCATAAAAATGAATGAAAGCTTGCCATTTGTAACAACATGGATAGATCCAGAGAGTAAAATTCTAAGCAAAATAAGCCAGTCAGAGAAAGACAAATACCATATGACTTCACTCATATGTGTAATTTAAGAAACAAAACAAATGAGCAAAGAGGGGGAAAAAAGAGAGAGACAAACCAAAAAACAAACTCTTGACTATAGAGAACAATTGGATGTTTACCAGAGGGGAGGTGGGTAGGGGCATGGGTGAAATAGGTGGAGGGGATTAAGAGTACACTCACTTATCTTGAGGGGAGCCTGAGTGGCTCAGTCAGCTGAGCATCTGACTCTTGATTTCAGCTTGGGTCATGATCCCAGGGTTGTGGGATCAAGCCCTGTGTCGGGCTCTGCGCTGAGCATGGGGCCTACTTGGGATCCTCTCTCTCCCCCTCTGCCCCTCTCCCCAACTCATTCTCTCTCTCTAAAATAAAAAAAATAAATTAAAGAAAAAAAGAGTATTCTATCTTGATGAGCACTGAGTGATACATGGAACTGTTGAGTCACTATATTTTATACCTGAAGCTAATAAAACACTATGTTAACTGGAACTAAAATTAAAAAAATCAAGTGTACAACATGATGATTTATGAATGCAATGTGAAAGGGGAAATAAGTTAACTTTTGTAATTTGGTTTTATGTCATTTATAATTTGATTTTATGTCATTTAAAAATTTCCCTTTGAGAAGGAACAAGTTTAAAAAAAAAAATCAAGGCTGAAAAAAGGATTCTGGGAACATAGTAGATAAGAAGCACCAGAAATCTGTCTCCTAACCTAGACAACAACTACACTGGTAGAATCTGTCTGATGTAACTATTTTGGAGCTCTGGAGTCTACTAAAGGTTTGAACTTACAGGGAAATGCCTGGACAGCAAACAGGTTAATTTGGGTCCATTTCAACTCTCAGTTCAATAGCAGCTGCACATCCTTTACCCTCCAGCCCTACAGGTAGACAGCTCTATGGGCATTCCTGCAGCAGCCTGCATACAACTATGGAAGCCAGTGTTTGCAATAAGGATTTTGTCCTCCAAATACTGGGGATCTGTAACCTGATTCCCTAATCGCTGCATCTGATCACACAGGTGCAGACACAGAGATGGACAGCTATTATTGCGCTGCCCTCACCTCCCCCCTCACCTCACATTGTTGCACGCCTCTCCCCATCTGACTGAAGCAACTTCAATGAAATTTAGAGGACTAGACCATCTCCCCGCCCCCCCCACCCCACCCTGCCACCTCTTCATTTTCTTCTTTTTCCCATTTTGGGAGTCAGACATTAAAGACTAGGGCATCCAGGGGCACCTAGCTGGCTCACTCAGAAGAGCATGTGACTCTTGATCTCGGGGTTGTGAGTTCAAGCCCCATGGTGGGTGTAGAGATTACAAAATTAGAAAGGCATCATATAGGGGCACCCGGGCGGCTCAGTCGGTTAAGTGTTTGACTTTGGCTCAGGTCATCATCTCACAGTTTGTGAGTCTGCGGCTCACATCAGGCTCACTGCTGTCAGCACGGATCCTACTTTGGGTCCTCTGTCACCCCCTCTCTCTCTGCCCCTCCCTGCGCACAGTCTCTCTCTCTCTCAAAAATAAATGAACATTAAAAAAAGGAAATGAAAAAGAAAGGCACCATATGTCCCCAGAGAAAAGCACAGACTCAAAAAATGACCTGAGAGCACCTTAATTCTATACTGCAGGCTGACCCTTCACAGAGAAAGCCTACAATTTTTTTTAATGTTTATTTATTTTGAGAGAGAGAGAGAATATGATCAGGGGAGGGTCAGAGAGAGAGAGAATCCCTACAGGCTCCATACTCAGCGCAGAGCCAAACACAGGGCTTGATCTCATGACCGTGAGATCATGACCTGAGCCCAAACCATGAGTCGGACACCTAACCAACTGAGCCACCCAGGCACCCCAGCCTACAAGTTTTCTGAAAAGCAAAACAAAACAAAACCAAAAGCCAAAAAATCTTGGGAAAGGAAGAGAATCTGATTTCCAGAGTTAGGCCATATCATTAGATTCAAATATTCATGTTTTCAACAACAACAACAACAACAACAACAACAAAAAACCCACAAGGCATACAAAGAAACAGGAAGAGGAAAAAAACCACACCAACAGACCCGTCTCAATAGGTGGACCTACTACACAATGTCTGAACAAAGTAGACATATCAATATGGAGATGATTACCCCATCTAATCCCCATTGTAACCAAAAGAAACCAAAAAGAGATTCTAGAGCCCAAAAGCACAATAACTAAAATAAAATTTTCAGAGATGGATTTGAGCAGGCAGAAGAAAGAATTAGCAAATTTGAAGAAAGAACAATGGAAACTATCGAGTCTGAGGAATGGAAAGAAAAAAGATTAAAGGAAAGTGAACAGGGTCTACCATCAAGCAAACCATCACACACAGTGTGGGAGTCTCAAAATAAGAAAGAGAAAGGAGAAGAGATTATTTAAAGAAATAAGGGCTGAAAACTTGCCAAATTTGATGAGCTATGAATATAAACACCCAGCAAGCTCAACAAATTCCAAGTAGTATGAAATCAAGAGACCCACACCAAGATACATTGTGATCAATCTACTGAAAGAAAAAGAACAAGAGAGAATCTTAAACACACCAAAAGAGAAGTAACTCATCATATCAGGGACCCTCCATAACATTATTCACAGATTTCTCATCAGATACCGTGAGAGCCAGAAGGCAGTGGACTGAAATATTCAAAGTGCTAAATGAAAAAATTGTGAACCAAGAATCTTGTATCTGGCAAAAGTGTCCTTCAAAAATGAGACAGCCTCAGATGAGGGAATTTGTTACCACTAGGCCTACCCTGCAGGAAATGTTAAAGGGAGTCCTGCAGGTTGAAATGAAAAGACATTAGCCTATAACTCAAAGCTGTGTGAAGAAATAAAGATATTGTGAAGGTAAATATGTGGGCAACTATAAAACCAGTATCATCTGTAAAAAATGGTTCGTAACTCTACTTTTTGCTTTCTACATGATTTAAGAGAATAATACATTTTTAAGATTTTATTTTTAAGTAATCTCTCCACCCAACATAGGGCTCAAACTTACAACCCCAAGATCAAGAGTTGCAAGCTCCACTGACTGAGTCAGCCAGGCACCCCAAGAATACTACATTAAAAAAAAAACAATCATTAATCTAAAGCTCATATTCTTATAACTGATTTATGATTCCACATTTTATTTCCTACACAACTGACTAATACATTATAAATAACAATTATTAGTTTATGGTTTGGGACACACCATGTATAAAGATGGATCCTGTGACATCAATAACTAAAAGTAATGGGGAGGGAGCTATATAGGAGCACAGTTTTTGTACGTTATTAAAGTTAAGCCGGCATAAATTGAAATTAGAATGTTTATAACTTTAAGCTGTCAAATCTAATTCCCATGGCAACCACAAAGAAAATAGTTACAGAATATACACAAAAGAAGAAGGGAATTAAGGCATTTTACTACAAAAAACATCAGCTAAACACAAAAGAAAACAGTAATGCAGGAAATAAGGGACAAAAAAAGCTATTAGGCATACAAAAACACATAGCAAAATGACAGGAGTTCCTCTTTATCAGTTATTACTTCAAATGTAAATAGATTAAACTCTCCAATCAAAATACAGAGGTTGACAGAATGGACTTAAAATAATGATTTAGCTCTATGCTCTCTACTGTAGATTCATTTTATTTTATTTTTTTCAGAGACTCACTTTAGATCCAAAGACACAAATAGGTTGAAAGTGAAAGGATTAAAAAAAAAGTCTTTCTATGCAAATAGTAGCCAAAACAAAGCAGAGGTGGCTATACTAATATTGGACAAAATAGACTTTTTAAAAAGTTTATTTATTTATTTATTTATTTATTTATATAAAGAGAGCACGTGCAGGGGGAGTAGAGGGGTGGGGGAAGGGAGAGAATCCCAAGCAGGCTCTGCACTGTCAGCATGGAGCCCAATGCGGGGCTCAAACTCATGAACCATGAGAATGTGACTTCACTTGATCTTAGCCAAAAGGCCAAGAAGTGATTCCGTGAGAACATGACTTGAGCGGAAATCAAGAGTTGGAGGTTTAACCAACTGAGCCACCAGGCACCCCCCAAAATGGGCTTTAAATTTTTAAAAGTTTGCAAGATGGGGTGCCTGCGTGGCTCAGCCGGTTAAGCATCCAACTTCAGCTCAGGTCAAGAAATCCAGGTTCATGAGTTCAAACCCCTCTTTGGACTGTGTTGACAGTTCAGAGCCTGGAGCCTACTTTGGATTCTGTCTCTCTCTCTGCTCCTCCCCTGCTTGCACTCTGCACTCTGTCTCTCTCTCTCTCTCTCTCGAAAATAAATAAACATTTAAAAAGCTTGCAAGAGTCAAAGAAAGACGTTATGTATTAGTAAGTGGTTGAATACAATAAGAGGATAACAATTGTAAACATTTATTCACCTAATAATGAAAATCAAAATATATAAAGCAGAAACTGACGGAATTGAAGGGGAAAGTGGAAGTTCCACAATAATAGTTGGAGACTTTAATACCTTATTCTTAATAATTAATAGAACAAATAGAAGATAATTAAAGGGAGGATTTGAACACAATAAATCAAATAGATCTGAAAGGCATATATAGAACACTCTACCCAACACCAGTGTACCCATTTTCCTTAAGTGCACATTGGACATTTTCCAGGATAAGCTATATGTTAGGCCACAGATGAAGCCTCAAAATACTTTAAAAGATGGATAGCATACAAAATATCTTCTCTCATCACAAGATGAAGTTAGAAATCAGTAACAGAAGGAAAACTGGAACATTAATAAATTTATAGAAATTAAACAACACACTCTTAAATAACCAATGAATCAAAAATGAAATCACAAAGGATGTTTTCTAATTTCTAATTTTCTAATAGTTAGAAACTAATGAAAATGAAAATACAACATACCAAAACTTATGGGAGACAGCAAAAGGATTGTTAAGGGGGAAATTTATAGCTATAAATGTTTATATTAAAAAAACAAGAAAGATCTCAAATCAATAACCTAACTTAACAACCTAAGAAACTAAGAAACAAAGTAACAATAAACTCAAAGCTAGCTGAGGAGAAGATAATATAGAGCATAAATGAATGTAATAAAGTGTAAGAGTAATAAATGTAACAAACAATGGAGAAAATCAATAAAACCAAAAGTTGGTTTTTCAATAATATCAGCAAATCGATATACCTTTAGCTAGATTGAATAGGAAAAAAGAGAAGACACAAATTATTTTAAAAAAACAAAAAAATAAAAATAAATGAAAGTGGGGATATTACCGCTGAATCTACAGATATAAAAATTATTACAAGAGAATACTATGAGCAACTATATGCCAACAAATTCGATAAACTAGACGAAGTGAACAAACTCCTAGAAAACACGAAAACTGCCAAGTCTAAATAAGAAATAGAAAATCTGAATAGACCTGTAACAAATAAGGAAATTGAATCAGTAATCAAAAACCTCCCCCAAAATAAAAGCATTAGACCTGATGGCTCCGTGGTGAATTCTACCAAACATTTAAAGAAGAGCTAATACCAATCCTTCTCAAACTTTTGAAAGAACTGAAGAGGGGAGAACACTTCTAATCTCATGAGATCAGCATTTCTGTGATGCCAAAGCCAGTCAATGACACTACAAAAAAAGAAAACCACAGACTATTGTCTCTTATGAGCATTGACGCAAACATTCTCAAGAAATACTAGCAAACCAAATTCGACAGCATTTTTGGTCAAAATTTTCTTTAAATTCTTGTTAGTTAACATATAGTATAATACTGATTGCAAGAGTAGAATTTAGTGATTCATCACTTACATGTAACACCCAATGTTCATTACAGCAAGTGTCCTCTTTAATGCCTATCACCCATTTACACATTTACCCCACCCATCTCCCTCCATCAGTCTTCAGTTTGTTCTCTATCTTTGTGAGGCTCTTATAGTTTGCTTCCCTCTGTCTTTTTTTTTCCTGCTTCCCATATGTTCATCTGATTGTTTCCTAAATTCCACATATGAGTGAAATCATACAGTATTTGTCTTTCTCTGATGGACATATTGAGCTTAGCATAATACACTCTAGCTCTATCCATACCATTGCAATTGGCAAGATTTCATTATTTTTGATGGCTGAGTAATATTCCATTGCATATTTGTGTATATACTACATCTTCTTTATCCATTCATTAGTCGATAGACATTTGGGCTCTTTCCATAGTTTGGCTATTGTTGATAATGCTGCTATAAACATCAGGGTGCATGTATCCCTTTGAATCTGTATTTTTTGCATCCTTTGGATAAATACCTAGTCGTGCAATTGCTGGGTTGTAGGGCAGTTCTATTTTTAACTTTTTGAGGAAACTCCATATCAAATTCAACAGCATAATAAAAGGATAATACATCATTGCCAAATGGGAATTATTCCTGGAATTCAAGGAGGGTTCAACATATAAAAATTGATCAGTATAATACACCATATTAACAGAATGAAGGAAAAAACCCTTCATGATCATCTCAATTGATGCAGCAAAAGTATTTGATAAAAATTCAACATTCTTTTAGGATAAACACACACACACACACACACACACACACACACGCACACGCACACGCACATGCACACGCACACCAAACTAGGAGAAAGAAAGAACAAAACATCTAAATCAGAAAGTAATAAGTAAAATTATCTCTATTCACAGATAATGTGATCTTATATGTAAAAAACCTTAAAGATTTCACAAAAAAAATTGTTAGAATAAATTAATTCAGCAAAACAGCAGGATATAAAGTACACACAAAAATCAGTTGAATTTCTATACACTAATATTGAACAAACTAAAAAGGAAATTAAAAAAAAAAACAGTTCTACTGGGGCACCTGGGTGGCTCAGTTGGTTAAGTGTTTGACTCTTGGTTTTGGCTCAGGTCATGATCTCTCAGTTCGTGGGATCAAGCCCCATGTTGGACTCCGTGCTGGCAGCTTAGAGCCTGCTTGGGATTCTCTCTCTCTCTCTCTCTCTCTCTCTCTCTCTCTCTCTTTCTCTCTCTTCCCCTGTGTGTGCCCCTCCCCTGCTCTCTCTTTCTCTCTCAAAAGAAATAAATAAACTTCTAAAAACTAAATAAAAAATAAAAATAGGGGCACCTGGGTGTCTCAGTCAGTTTAGCATCCAACTCTTGATTTCGGCTCAGGTCATGATCTTGTGGTTCTGATTCATGAGATCAAGTTCCGCATCCCCTGCTTGGGATTCTCTCTCTCCCTCTCTCTCTGCCCCTCCCCACCCCCCCCCCCCACACACACACTCTATCTCTCTCTCAAAATAAAAAACAAATAAATAAAAATTAAAAAAAAACAGTCCTACTTATAATAGCATCAAAAAGAGTAGAATACGTAAGAATTAGCTACCTAAGGAGATAAAAGACTTATACAATGAAAACTAAAAGACATTACTGAGATTAAAGACATAAATAAATTGAAACATATCCCATGCTCATGAATTAGAAGAGTTAATATGGTTAAAATATCCTTACTACTCAAAATGATCTATAGACTCAATGTAATCCCTGTCAAAATACCAATGACATCTTTTGCAGAAATAGAAAAAAATGATCCTAAAATTCATATGGAATTTCAAGGGACCCAGAGTAGCTAAAACCATCTTGAAAAAGAACAAAATTGGAAGTCTCCTACATCCTGATTTTGGAACTTACTATAACACTACAGTAATCAAAACAGGGTGGTGGTGGCATAAAGATAGACATAGAGACCAATGGAATTGAATAGAGAGCCCAGAAATAAATCTTCTCATATATATGGACAACTGATTTTTGACAAGGGTGCCAAAGCCTTTTCCCCATTCAATGGGGAAAGGATGGTCTTTCCAACAAATGGTGATGGGAAAACTGGACATCCACGTGCAAAAGAATGATCTTGGACTCTTACCTAACACCATATACAAAAATTAAGTCAAAATTGACCACCAACCTAAACATAAAACTCTTAGAAGAAAACATGGAGCAAAAGCTTCATGACATTGGATTTGACAACGATTCCTGGATATGACACCGAAGGCCCAAGCAACAAAAGACAAAATAGACAAGTCAGACTTCAAGAAAATGTCAAACTTTTGTGCATGAAAGGACACTTTGAACAGCCTTTCCTGAGAGTTGCCATGGTTTCCTGCTTTGACAGTGCCTGGAGGGAAAAGGCGCTAACCCAAACCCCTGCTGGCTGCTCAGAGCCAGCCCTGGGCACCGCCTCACAGTTTCAGACTGCCCCAAGGCCATCACCCCTCTCCAGCAGGGGCGGGGGGGGGGGCAGCTGCTGTTGCCTCTCTTCAGCTGCTCACTGTGACCTCCTCGTCTCCCACACAGATGGGCCAGAAATACCACCAGGACTCAGAGGCCACTATCCACTGCCAGATCAGCCTGAAACTCTACACCTCCTACATCTACCTATCCATGTCTTACTACTTTGACCTCAGTGATGTGGCTTTGAAGAACTTCAACGAATATTTTCCTCACCAATCTCATGAAGAGAGAGAAAAAGCTGAGAAACTGATGAAGCTGCAGAACCAATGACCACATCCTCCTTAAGGCTATCAAGAAACGGGACCAGAAAGGACTGGGAAAACAGGCTGAATGCAATGGAGTATGCATTTTACTTGGAAAGCATGAATCAGTCACTACTGGTAATGGCCAGAATGGCCAACGACAAAAAACCCTACTTGTGTGACTTCACCGAGACTCACCACCTGAATTAGCAGGTAAAATCCACCAAAGAATCGGATGACCACATAACCAACTTGTACAAGAATCTGGCACGGCAGAGTGTCTGTTTGACAAGTACGCACAGACAGACAGTGATAACAAGAGCTAAGACTTAGGCTGAGGGTAATTTCCCTGGTCATAGCCACAGAGGTGACTTCCTGGTCACCAAGGTAGTGCATGCATGTTGGGGTTACCTTTACCTTTTCTGTAGGTCTTACCAAAATGAATACTTAGGTTCTTTCATTTGTACCATTGCTTCAAATAAAGCAATTTGGTACTCCCTCCAAAAATGAGACTTTTGTGACAGAATGAAAAGGCAATCCCTAGAATGGGAGAAAATATTTGCCAACTATATACCTGCTAAGGGATTAATGTCCAAAATACAGGGGCGCCTGGGTGGCTCAGTCGGTTGAGCATCCGACTTCGGCTCAGGTCATGATCTTGCGATCCGTGAGTTCGAGCCCGACTGCTCAGAGCCTGGATCCTGTTTCAGATTCTGTGTCTCCCTCTCTCTCTGACCCTCCCCCGTTCATGCTCTGTCTCTCTCTGTCTCAAAAATAAATAAACTTTAAAACAAAATACATACAGAACTCTAAAACTGAACAACAAAGAAACAAATAACCTGATTCGGGGGCACCTGGGTGACTCAGTTGGTTGACTGGCTGACTTCAGCTCAAGTCATGATCTCACGGTCCATGGGTTTGAGCCCCGCATCGGGCTCTGTGCTGGCAGCTCGGAGCCTGGAGCCTGCTTTGGATTCTGTGTCTCCCTCTATCGGGGCTCCTCTCCTGCTTTTGCTCTCTCTCTCTCTCTCTCTCTCTCTCTCTCTCTCTCTCTCTCTGTCTCTCAAAAATAAATAAATGTTTAAAAATTTTTTTAAATAACCTGATTCAAAAATGGGCAAAGGACTTAAATAGACATTTCTTCAAAGAAGATATTCAAATGGACAGTAAGCGCATGAAAAGATGCTTAACATTCTAATCATTAGGGAAATGTAAAGCAAAACCACAGTGAGATAGCACTTCATATCTATTGGGATAGCTACAATGAAAAAATGTAAGGGATGCCTAGCTGTCTCAGTCAGTAGAGCATGCAACTCTTAATCTCAGGGTTGTGAGTTTGAACCCCATACTGGGAATGGAAGATACTTAAAATAACTTTTTAAAATTTGAAATAAAAAATGTTGGTAGGGATGTGGATAAATTGGAACCCTTGTGCACTGTTGGTGTGAATGTAAAATGGTGCAGCCGCTGTGGAAAACAGTATGGCAGTTCCACAAAAGATTAAAAATAGATGTAGCATATGATTCAGCAATTCCACTGATGGGTACACACCTAAAAGAATCGAAAGCAGGGGCTCAAAGATATATTTGCACACCCATGTTCATAGCATCATTATTCACAATAGCTAAATCAACTCAACGGTCCATAACATGGAAGCAACCCATCGGTCCATAAACAGATAAATAAGCAAAATGTGGTATACACTTATAATGGAATATTCAGCCTTAACAAAGAAGGAAATTCTGATATATGCTACACATGGATGAACCCTGAGAACATTATGCTAAGTGAAACAAGACAGCCACAAAAAGACTAATGCTATATGACTCCATTTATATGAGGTACCTAGAGTAGTCAAAATCATAGGGACAGAAAGTAGAATGGTGGTTTCCAGGGGCTAGGGAGACGGGGAATAGGGAGTTATTGTTTAATGGGTATGAAACTTCAGTTTTGTAAGATGAAAAGAGTTCTGGAGATGGATCGTGGTGATAGTTGCTCAACAATACAAACATAACTAATGCCACTGAACTGCACACTTCAACATGATTCGGATGACAATTTTTATCTTTTGAATATTTTACCAAAAATTTTTGAAAAAAAGTCAGGGCTAATTCAGTCCAAATCCAGTATGCACATATGTAGACCTTAGTCTTTATGTTTTTAAGTTTCTATGCAGTTAGTAAATTAAGCAACTAATTTGATTTGCAACCCCTCTATTACCTCTCATGTCCCAGAGGCATAGATTTTACAAATCAAGCTTCCCTATATACTCAACAAGTGAGAGAAGATTATACCCTATCTAACCAAACTGTCTTAAGCATGAGTGTAGGACAAAGGCATTGTCATACATGCAAAGCCTCCAAAAATTTACATTGCAAGCATTCTTTCTTCAGAGACTACTCTACAACAGAAATCAGTCCATAACTGCTGGTATAAGGTAGCATGTGTTTTTCTCTAATGTCCCCACTGAACCTATTACAATTACAAACTCCCTGGGGAAGGGACCACATTTTATACTCCTGTTACTCAACAGGATTTTGAGACTGTGTTCATATTAGAGATTCAATAAATGTTATTTATTCTAGAGGTATTACCAACAGAAAGTAAATCTTCTATTAGCAGAACTAGGGGAGGAAAGAAGTCACCTGGGACACGGGGAGTGTTAAGTCTCATTTCTATAGGCAGTCCCCCCAAGTCCATCCAACCTCACCTCTAGTTCTTGCCAACATACACCCTTCCAGCTGGAATCCTCTTGGCTGCCTCTTCTGGAAATGATCGTTATTCATATTCTCCGTTGTCAAGAAACTCCTTGTGCTGGGAAAATAGAAATGGCTGTGCCCCACTTCCAAAGACAGACTGTCTCTGCAGTTCCACTAAGTCTCACTAGGTGGCAGTGACACCGTACAAACAGGTTCCAGTTTGATCTCTGTTTATTGAAAAAATCCATCTCCTTTTGCCATTGAGGTTACAATATTTATTTTTAGTGTGATTTGATGGGCCTTGTCTGTAATTTAACAATATTGGAATCAAATTCTGATACCTAATCACATGGATGTAAGCTCTATTAGATTTCAATTAGCATTCACTCTGATTTGATTATCAAGCTTTAGCCATTCAAATGGCTAATAGGGAAACATTTAGATAATTGCAACTGTCTGGCATTATTACATTTGCTATCATTTCCACAGAGTGATTCATTTAAAGACTGGGCCATAAAATTTGTTTTTGTTGGTGGAGACAAGAAGTTATGGCTTTTGGGGTTGTGGGGCACTATTAAGCATTACGCTATTATGGTCAGACATTTGGGGTTGTTTTTCTCATTAGGAGGGAAATACAAGTGTAGGGTGCTTGCCATTTAACTATTTTCCAAAAAGATATTCTTGATTCTCCATCCACAATATGGTTTCCTTTGACAAAAGAAAAGAGGCATTAGTCAAGCTTCCTTTTCCTCTCTTTTAATTGAACTGAATTACATTTGAACTGAACAAATTAACCACATCAAAACTTATCTCCTACACAAAGGCCTTCCTGAGTAAGTGAAATTGGGGTCTCCCTTCTCACCTAATACTATTCCTAGGTACAAACACTAGAGGTGTTTCACCAAAGTTGCTAGACCTCTTAGTGAGGATACTGAGGCATGCTTTAAGCATAGATGGAGTAGTTGGCTAAATGACCTTTAAGGGCACTTCGGGGCCCTAACATCTAAGATTTTAAGGATCAACAAAATAATTGTCCCTGCCCCCAAAAGCCCTCAGACCCTAGAAGCAGGACCAGTGCCTAGGAGCAGTCCCCAAGTACTGTATTCCTCTGTGTGGGATAGACGGCCTGCTCTAGAGAGGTGGGGGACCTCACCTGCAGAAAGTCACCTCTATTCCGTGTGGGCTGCTAAGAGCCAATTCAAATTGGCGGGTGGGAGTCATTGATGAAAAGTCATGTGTTTTTGAATCCCATGCTTTAGTCTATGGCCGTAACACCCTGAACGCGCCAGATCTCATCTGAACCCCATGCTTTAAAATTTTTACCCACAGATAACTTGATAATGCATAAATATGGCTTCCAAACTAACTTCTGTTCTAGGAAACAGATGTGGTCTCTGAAGATTCAAAACCAAATTGTGAGGGAAGCTTAGAATTCTCTTTTGTTCTGCTGGAAACTATTTCTCATGTACTGATGTGACAACATGAATCCTCATAGATACCGCTCCATTCTCAGAGTCTCAGACATAACCTCTTAGAGTCCGGGACTGCATCTTTTTAGTCTCATGTTTGTGCGGGACCCAGCTCAAGGCTCTGCAGACAATAGTCAGGCACTTCACTGTGCCTCAGACCCAATCCTATCCCAAGTCATATTGTTTTTGTGAGAACATAAAAAAAGGCAAAATTTCTTAGAACAATGATCCATCCAGCCTAGTAGTTTGCCTTTGACTGTGGCAATTGTTACTTTTAAGATTTCTCTATGTTTGAATATAAATTCAGTAATCTGCCAGAAAGACAAACATGCTAGCCTGTCCTTTAATGTGTTAATGAATCGTTTTTTTCCCCCAGTACAGGTGGCTGTGGGGTGCGCCAGGCCCCAAAAGGCTTGACCATAAAAAGAGTGTAGGCTGACAAACTAAAGGTCTGAGCCACCGCCCACGACTCATATGGGTGGGGTCAATTTTTCCCAGAAATGCACACAATGTAACTTGTAATACAGAAAAAATGCAGCAGACATTGCCAGGGCAATTCTCTTGGAATTTAGTGAAGAGATGGGGGGGGGGGGAGTGCCCCAGTGGATTAGGGAGGGAGAGAATGGGATAGTGCACACATACACATAAAAGGTAACCAAAGAAACATTTCCTTCTCTATTTGTCTCTATTTGTCTTTCCAGGCTGTTCTGCATTCAATTGTTTTGGTAAAACAAGCAGTTGAGCAAACTCATTAGCCACTGATGAGATCTCACTAATGAGATCTTAGTACTGGGAGATCCATAGCTCAAGTTTGGGACCTAGTGTTCCCTCAAAAGTAAATAGTACATTTTGGTTCAAGAAAAACAGAGTGATATCTTATGGAAGAATTTTCTAAATGTTGTTAAAAATCAATCCCTAAGATCCCCAACACTGATCTGGTGCTCTATTATCTCTGATTTCATTTCCTATTAGTCTTCCCTTGAGTCACTTTAGGTCACTCACACTGAGTCCTTGCTGTTCCTCAAAGGGTGTTCCCACCTCAGGGTCTTTGCACTCACTGAATACTGTGCAGACCATTCTTCCCCTAGATACCCACACAACTCACTCTTTCCTTCCTTCAGATCAGTCTGTCAATGTTGTCCTTTTAACCTCCCAGCCGCCCTCCTTAAAATTTTAAGAGGTCCTCTTTTTTTTAAAGTTTATTTTTCTTAGTAATCTCTATGGAGCTCAAACCCATGACCCCAAGATCAAGAGACACATGCTCTTGATCGCCAGTCAGGGCACCCCAAAATTTTAACATGTCCTCTTGCCCTGACATTTCTATCCTTTTCCCCTTTTTCTCTTCAGCACTCACTAATTTATTATATATTTCACTCATTTATCTAGTATATTTGTGTCTCCTGCACAAGGGACCCTCCCTGAGAGCAGAGTTTTGACCATATCCCCCAAAGCTACAAGAGTATATAGAAGAGTGAGAGTGCTCAAAACAGAGGTTTGAATAAAGTTCCGTTCCATATTCATACTTTCCACAGAGACACTCTGATGCATGAAAAAAATATTCTTTCTAAGCAAATTAATATTATAAGGAGGGTTACTTAAAGAATGATTAAGCAACCTGGGAGATTTAACTGCTTTCTAGATTCCTCAAGCACTTTTAAGTGTTAGGGATAAAGAAGCCATATACAATAGTGGTTCTCAAAGTGGTCCCGGGCCAGAAGCAATAGAGAACAGGGAAGTTGTGAGAAGTGGGTTCTCAAGCCCCACTCCAGCCCTCCTGAATTAAAATCTTGGGGGAGGCAAACCATAACAGACTCTTAACAAAAGAGAACAAAATGAGGTTTGATGGAGGGAGGTGGGTGGGGGATGGGTATTAAGAAGGGCACTTGTGGGGCGCCTGGGTGGCGCAGTCGGTTAAGCGTCCGACTTCAGCCAGGTCACGATCTCGCGGTCCGGGAGTTCGTGCCCCGCGTCAGGCTCTGGGCTGATGGCTCGGAGCCTGGAGCCTGTTTCCGATTCTGTGTCTCCCTCTCTCTCTGCCCCTCCCCCGTTCATGCTCTGTCTCTCTCTGTCCCAAAAATAAATAAACATTGAAAAAAAAAATTAAAAAAAAAAAATTAAAAAAAAAAAAAGAAGGGCACTTGTAAAAAAAAAAAAAAAAGAAGGGCACTTGTTATGATGAGCATTGGGTATTGTATGTAAGCGATGAATCACTAAATTCTACTCCTGAAATTCTACTATACGTTAACTAGAATTGAAATAAAAATTTGAAACATTAAAAAAATAATAAATAAATAAATAAATACATACATACATACATACATACATAAATAAAATCTTGGTGGAGAGGTCAGCATTACCTGTTTTAAAAGCTCTCCAGGTGACTCTAGTACAAGCTGATGTTTGAGAACCCACCACTGATCTAGAGGAAAGAGCTGTGGGCTAAATACATAGAGAGCTGGATTCAAGTCCTGATCTATTTCATTGGGTGATTCTGGTACATCCCTTAACCTCATCTACTTCCATCTGTTCACTTAAAAAATGAAAGAGATGCTGTACTTTTACTACATGCTTTTAATGTCCTAATGGTAAATCTTTAATTCACAGCCCCAAAGGACCCCTTTAGTTCGCCTTTGTATGTTTGTGAGTAAACATCATATCTCAAGTAAAACCTTTTCTTTCAGCCTGGCCTTTTTCTTCTCAAGTCAGCCTTGAGAAGAATTAGTGAGCAATTCACACAGACACACTCAACACTCTTCACAATGATCATCCCCTTGCACGGCTCACCTTTTTCAGCCTCTGGGACAGCCCTCTCTCCTGGTTTCCTTCTCATTTCTCTGAATGTTCTTTCTCAGTTTCCTCCACTGGCTTCTTAGCCTCAGCTCACTCCTTATGTGCTATTATTCCCGTCTTCCACCTTGGACCTCTCCACACAATTCCTGCATGGCTTTGTCTTCACCCTGCCTTTATTTCTCGATAAGGGCATGACTTTTAGATATTTCATTCTCTTAGAACTGCCCACATTAAATCACCTGTTCTATATCCAGCAGGCTCTCAAATAAGCATGTCCAAGACAGAACTCAGTCTCTTTCCCCCAACCCACTTCTCCTGTTTCCCCACTGGGCAGCCCAAGTCAGAAATTGAGAGCTCCTAGATGCTTCCTCTCTCCTTCCCTCACATCCAGTTAGTCACCATGGCTGGCAGATCCTCATTCTTGGATCTCTCTTTAGCCATCTCTCTTCTTCATGTTCCAGTCACTGCCTTTAGCTGGTCACCAGCTTCGTGTCTTACCCACTCCAGTCTATCTGCCACACTGTCTTCTGAAACACACACGGCTGATGGCCACCATATAAACTCCCTCGGTGGCTTCCAGGGTGCTGTGCCAGCTTCTCTGCTTGGTCATATGGCCACGCACCATCTCCTTCCTGCCTAACCTTCTCATCTTCCTCTACCACACACCAAGCCTCCTCACACAACACCAAGTTGTTCTACAACTCCGTGCTTATGCTTTGCCACAGGCTCAACCTTCTCTGGCATGCCCTTCGTACCCCTCTGACTGACCCCTACTTGTCCCTCAAAAGCCATCCTTGACCAGCCCTCCCCATCTGCTGTGGCTTCCCCTGTTCTTTGCTTCCAGAGCACTTTGTTCTTACCTCAACCAGAGCCCTTAACACTCCTTACTAGAATCACTCATTTACCTATTTCTCCACATCTATAAGGTCCTTGAGAATGGGAGCCCTCTTTGATTTTCTTTGTATTTCCAGACCTCAGTACAGTGCCTGGTACAAAATAAGTACATAAGAAATGCTTGATGAATTCGTGTTTATTTTTTGATTTCTATAATACGTTTTTCTCTTTAGAGATTTCTTTTTCCATATTAGCCATGTGTGTCAATATTTCACATTATCTTAACCAATCTTTTGACTAAATGTAGCTCCAGGCAGTTAGGGACAGACGTCTTTGCTTGATCCTGGAGTAGGAACTAGGAACGTGAATTCACCCGGAAGGAAAGCCTCTGATCTGAGATCTAGGGGTGAGGAATAAGAGCCTGTCTGTAGGAACTGTGATATTTTGAAAGCACCAAATTCACTGTCATCTTGAGCCTTTTTCTGTGGGGCAAAAGGGGTGACAGAGGTAGGGGCTTTTGTCCTCTCTTGTGGGCAGATTTCTTTGGTGAGTTTTCCTTTTGTGGTGCCTGTGGCCACAAAGGAGGCTGCCTCAGGAACCCCCACCTATTTTTAGCCTCAGTTCAACACCCTCCAGACAGCAACCTTCTCACATACCACTATGTTAACTTTCAATCTTGCTCTTGCCAGTATGAATCACCCAGGGTTGGCCTGGAAAATTGCTAGACCTGAAATGAGAACAAAAAGACTTGCAGCCAAAAGGTAAAGTCTCGGACAGTGGAAAGTTGCAGTGATTCCCTGACATCTAATATGTCTAATAGCCCCCCTTTGCTACTGTTACCCAAAATTTCATGTATATTCCTATGTAATGTGATCTGAAAGAAGTTCTCTGTGATCAGTCTGAGATGTGGAGCCTACACCAGAAAACCTAAACTCCTCCCTAGGATTTCCTCTTTAAGGAAAACTTATCTGAAAAATGAGTGGTTCTAGATGTTACCTGAGTCAGATAGACTACACCAGGCTATTTTCTGATTAGTTTAGTTTCTGTATGCTTTGTTAAACTAGGTCGGTCAAACTCTTGACGTATGATATTTGCTGTTGGAAATTCTGCTACTGAAAGCCATCACAGATCACCTTGGAAGGGCAGCTGCTGGGCCTTCCCAGTTGCACCTCCACTGGGTCCAGCCAGCCATGTGTCCATGCACCTTCAGCCTTGCGGTCCATTGATGGGAATTCTGGGGATGCATCATCCTGCCTGGCAAGCTCTCAATCAACCAGACTGACCCCCCCCCGTTCAGCCCCCCTCCCCTCATTCTACATCCCCAAAGGATTTTTGACCCAGGGGGTACTCTAAGCAAATGTTCAACTATTCCTCTAGACTGGAGCTCCTGCCCCAGTTTCCTTGTTGATCTCTTGTCCTGGGGAGCTGGGCTAAGCACTAAGCAAGACTCTAAAACCTCATCTATTTCCAAAGTAAATGAGTCTTCCTCCTAACTCTGGGGCCCACCAGAGGTAACTCTCAGGCAGCAAAAGAAGAAAAAAGAGAGAAAAGAGGGGGAGGCAGGTACTGTCCAGGTCTATTTATAGTCTCCTCACTCTTCTTACAAATGCTCTAATGTCCAGGTGCACTGCATCTATGGTGGCTCTGGTTTGACTTCCTGTCCTCCTAACAGCCTTTATTCCACAATGCCTCCTTCCTTTATAAAGTGAGAATAACACCAAGGCAGAAGCTGGGCCAGATGAGTTCTTGAGATGATTTTCAGATAGAGAAGAAAAGTTGATTGGATGAAAAGTCAGGTAGTGACAGAGAAGAAGAGTCAAAGAACAATTATGATAGGTCTGAGGAAAAGGGGATACTCATGCCTTAAACAATGGCTGGACAAAGGAGACACAGAAGAAATGAATGCTTTTCCTCCACACCCAGCAGTGCCCATTCCACCCCACATTCTTAAGTGTCTAACTGGAATCAGATGAGGACATGAGGAATAATTAGGCAGCGCAAGGCAACGTGTGACCACGGGCCCCGTACGTAAGACAGACGGTAAGAATTAGAAGGGTTCAGAAGAGAACAGAGTTCTCCAGGGAGAGGGAGGACAGGGAAGGACTCTTGGAAAGGGCCCGCCCTGGCAAGGAAACAGAAAGAAGTTGGTCCTTGGACCGAGCAAGAGAGCAGAGGACATATCCCAGGGAAGCCCAGAGAAGTTGAAACAGAGTGTTGGTGCCGGGGAGAAATGGGGACTAAGAGTGGCCAAGCTAGGCAGAGTCTGATTCTGGAGGGTTTTAAATGCTGCCTGAGGAATTCAAACTCCATGCTGCAGGCCACGGTAGGTCTCTCCGGGCTCTGTTACAGGAAATAACATGACGAAATGTGTGTTACAAACAATAGTGAAAGGGAATTTAATTGTATAATTGCAGCCCTTGTATGTTACTTGAACTTTTAACCATGTGCAAGTGTTATATTTCAATTTAAAAACTAATTACCATAGAAAATGCAATGTATAATTTGTGGCAATATCTTTGCAAATGTTTAAAATAAAAATTGTCAAGGGGTGCCTGGGTGGCTCAGTCGGTTAAGTGTCCGACTTTGGCTCAGGTCATGATCTCGCAGTTTGTGGGTTCGAGCCCCATATCGGGCTCTGTGCTGACAGCTCAGAGCCTGGAGCCTGTTTTGGATTTTGTGTCTCCCTCTTTCTTTGCCCCTCCCCTGCTTGAGCGCTCTCTCTCTCTCTCTCTCTCTCTCTCTCTCTCAAAAATAAATAAACATTAAAAAAAATTTTAAATAAAAATAAGCAACATTGTACAGTGTGGAGAGCAAAGAAAGGAGGGGCAGCACTGGGTGATAGGTTTGCACGCTGACTTCTGCCTTCTGAGTGAGGGGCTTACCCCCTTCTGAGCCTCTAATTCCTTTAAAACAGAAATAATGGTACCCACCCAACAGAATGGTTGTGAAGATTGAAGTATGCCAAATGGCAACCCTGGTAAGCATTCAAGGACTGTACCCATAGATGAGAGGCTACTATGGTAAAACAGGGCCTTCACTAATGAGGGGACCGTGAAAATGGAAGGAGGGTGGCGCTGGAGTCACAGCAAAAGCAGGATGAGAGGAGGTGCTCAGCTAGAAGGGTTTCAGGAGAAGGAACACTCACAGCTTTCCCTTGGGACTGTGACGAACGATGGATGCACTGTCGTGGCACTAAGCATCCAGCCTCAGTGGACATCTTTAACCTGACTTTCCCAAAATCCCCTCAAGAAAATGGGGATTCCTCAGAGAACAGTTATTCCACAGACGGCCTGAAGATGTCACTGGAGACAGTTCCATCCACACTGTGCTCCTCCTCTTGGCGGCTGGATCCTGCCATTTGTGAAGGAAAAATTCCACTGTGGCTCCTTACCTAATTCCCCTTCCTCCATGCTCCTGACCTGTAGGTAGCCTCCTCTTTTTCGTGTGAATCCTTGTCCTTCCCCGTATCTCCCCGTCCTGATGCCCAGGCCACCTGGGGGTGGATCTGACATGGGCAATGTCAATGTTGTGACTGGGTTACATGTGTGCTTCCCTGTTCTCTCTCCATTGTCTGTTCATATAGATTATTTACCAAGACCTACAAGAATGCTGTCACCCCCACCCATGGTCCCCTTGCTTCCTGAGTTTCAGTCAGTGAATGTCGGGGCACTCCCATTCCCTATCTCCCACGGTCTTTAACTTCTCTTCTAAATTGTCCCAGTTTTTAAATATTAACATTTGAAGATTTGGAGATGCATTAATCCACTTTGCTTTCTGAAAATATTAGTGTTCTTGGCACAATAATCCCTAAACTGTAGGCTATAGGCAGCCCTAGGATATAGGAAATGATGAGCATTCCTGAGCCAAGCTGAGTGACTTATCCAGAGGCAATATGTCACAGTCATGAGACTAGACTCTGACAGCAGAGACCAATTTCCCCCTTTCTCCTGCTCACAGCTCCTGCTTGTGACTCTTCTTACTCTGTCTCTCACTTAATTTCAGTATTTACAAATAAGCCTAAAAATAACTTTCAGAATCAATATTTTTATAGGTATCCCTCATTAATTGCTTCCAAGACTCATCTCAATTTCTAATACTTATCCAAGTAACCTGGGGCTCTACTCCAGAGGAGAGAGGCTCTAAAAGGAGTTTCAGGAAAGATATTATCTTATGATTACAAGAAAGGGCTGAGGATCAAGGTTCCTAAATCTTTATTTGTAAGCTGAAGCACATCTTTTAGCAGTTATGATTCTGTTTACCTTTGTCCTAAATCATTCCCAAGACCTTAGACCAAAGAGGGAAAAAAAATGTCCACATATAGTTTCTTTAAAAAAAAAAAAACATTTATTCATTTTTGAGACAGAGAGAGATACAGAGTGTGAGTGGGGGAGGGGCAGAGAGAGAGCTAGACACAGAATCTGAAGCAGGCTCCAGGCTCTGAGCTGTCAGCACAGAGCCTGACGTGGGGCTCGAACTCACTGGCTGTGGGATCATGACCTGAGCTGAAGTCTGAAGCTTATCCGACTGAGCCACCCAGGCGCCCCTACCTAATGTTTCTGGTAGTAGATTGTAACTCTGATGCTGACCCCCTGCCACCTGACTATGGTGCCCAAGAACAGGGACCTCCTATCATTCATGTCCTGTATCCTGCTACCAGGCTTCTGTGTAGAATTGCCCGAATGCTGAAAATGTCCTCATGCCCTGACTAAACTCAGAATGAATTTAACACACCAGACAAAACAGCAAATATAATGGCATGCAGAGGAAGCAATGTGCTCTTAAGCCTCCACCCCCTTCCTGATCCAGCTACTCCTCCCTAAACACAACAGAACATAAACAACCCCACACACCTATAGATATTACTTGGTTACTGCCAACAAACAATGAAAAGGGAGAGCCAGGAATTTTGGCCAGGGTGACACGTGCAGGCCTCCTTCTCTGACAGCAGGTTGTCCAACACGCAGACTGGGCACGTGGTTGGGGCACCAGCAGAGCAGGAACGCCTTGAAGAGGTGTTCATTAAAAGGAGTTACAATAAAATAAATAAAATAAAATAAAATAAAATAAAATAAAATAAAATAAAATAAAATAAAATAAAAAATAAAATAATAAAATAAAATAATAAAATAAAATAAAATAAAATAAAATAAAATAAAATAAAATAAAACAAAATAAAATAAAATAAAATAAAATAAAATAAAATAAAATAAAATAAAATAAAACAAGACTACCTAAGTAGTCTTTGTGAGAAAAATCAGAACTTTGTTGAATTTCTTATACTTGTTTTACAATGCAATGTTTAAAAATTCTTTGGGGGAAAGATAACTCTCCTCTTAGGGCTTAGAGCCTCTGATTCTAATCCTGCCTGCGAGGAGCAAAGCAAAACTTCCTGGACGGACACAACTGTGATCCCGGCCTCCAGCTGCACAGAGGAACAGAGACCCTGCGATACCAAGGAAGCGAAAGGCTAGTGCCTTCCCCCAAAGCACCATAAAAACATCATACCTCAGCTGAAAAAGAGGTTGTACACACATAAGCCTGTGGGCTCAATTTAGCCAGAAGATGCAGATATGTATTTTGTTTGGTTCCCACGTTTTAAAATGTTCACATCGAAATCCATTTTCTGATTTTTTTTTCTTTAACAATGGAACATCAGTACTGCTTGGTAAGAATTGCCTGAGCTGAGGGTGAGGGACATGGTCTCCCAGGTCTAGTCTGTTAGAGATGCCACTACATCCCTCTTGGACGCACATGGCTGGCCTCACTCATTTGTGAAACCCTCCTGGCCCCTATGCATTAGATATTTGAGTTTGAGACCCTTTAAAGCTTTGATCCCCCATTAATTTGCAGAATTTGTAGCAAAAGAAACACATGAAGGCTTTGACAGTGTTATTTTCAGTTCAGTACAAATGAAGGTCCTGATGGTCTTTCCTAAGAAGAGGTCCAGAGCTTGGGAGCTCCAGGTTCCGAGAGGGATGGAGGGCAGCAGTTGCTAACTATCACAGGAGGAAAAGACAGGGCCTGGGACTGAAAGCAGAATATAAATGCTGAGTTTCCTAATGGGGCTGTCCATCTGTGGTGTGCCTGACTTGCCTGCCCTTCAGGGCGGTGCCATGGCCACTCTCTCTTCCAGTCTGGCTGTATCAAGCAATCGGGTAGCTTTCTTCCGGAGTTCAGTTTGCTGGGGCTAACATAATTTTAGTTTCAATGGGCAGGGCAACTGGCATAGGACACCCTGTCCACGATGTTCAGCAAAGCCAAATATATTGGACAATGCTCTAAGCTGCTAGACCACTGGGCACTTCAGACGGTAGGTCCAGTCCACACTGCATTTCCTACCCAGGAGGAGTGCATGAAGGGCCTGTGTTCACACAGGCCTCTGTCGGTGCTCCTTCTTCCATGGGGGTGCTCCTGCCCAGAGTGAGGCCCAGTGAGCATCACTGACTATCCTGTCATTCTCTCTGGCTCCCTTCTGGGCTAAAATATAAAACCACTTTGAAGTGAACATATTCATTCCTTTGTCTTTTGCATTAAAAATTTTAAAGGCGGGGCACCTGGGTGACTCAGTCAGCTAAGCATCAGACTTTGGCTCAGGTCATGATCTCAGGGTTCATGGAATGAAGCCCCAAGTCAGGCTCTGTCAGAGCCTGAAGCCTGCTTTGGATTCTGTGTCTCCCTCGCTCTCTGCCCCTCTCTCGCTTGTGCTCTGTCTCTTTCTCTCTCTCAAAAGTAAACAGTGAAAAAAATTAAAAAAGGAAAAAAAGGCAAATGACATTAAAAATGAGTTATCTAAGGTTTTAACATCTTTAGAATGTTGGGAGAAGTCTAAATGCCCAAGAGTTCATAAAGGTGTTGTTAAGCCAATCATCAGTCTTGCTGTCTTATTTTGCCCCACCTGCTCGTTTTCTGACTTCCAAGTACATTCTTTTATTGTCTAAATTGTAACGTTTGTTGATTTAAACCACATAGAGCTACCTATGATAGAAAATATGTTGGATCACATTATTCAAAACTGTCTCCCAGGTTGCAGAAAATCATAGGGTACCTCCTTGGGAATCCCCACCACAGGGACAGGTCATCAAGGCTCAGCACCACCCAAAATTTCCAAAAGCACTATGACATATCAGGGAATGCCTGGGCCTGACTCTTACCACTAGGTGTCACACTACACAATCAGGAATAAAGACTACCAGTACTTCAACTCCATCAGGAACACAGAGCAGTAAGAGGTGCAAAGAAAGCTATTCTTGAGATACTTTTTATTTATGCATGGTTTTCTTTTTTAATAATCATTTTTAAACCTGGAGCTAAAAATCCTCCTCTAAGGTATATAAGTGGGGCACTTAGAGTTCAAGATTTCTGTACTTTTTTTTTTCTTTTACAGACATGAATATTTCTAAACAGGGGAACATCTACCCTCTATTTTACCTCATGATTGGAGTAGAAAATATTTTGAGTATCTTCTTCAAATTATAGTGTATTCAATATACTATATATTTTCATATTTTCACAACATGTTTTCAACAGTGTTAACACAACAATTGCTTTGGCCAAATGATTAATATGTTGGGATAGAAATTAGGTAAACTGCCATGGAGTGCCTAGGTAAATTTCTCTGCACTTCAGTTTCTTTGGGGGAAAGTAGGAACAATACCTATCTTACAAAATTAGTTCTGAGAACGATGTTTGCATAAAGTCTTGGAGTCCTTCCAAAAACTTATACTGTGATATTTCTAAGAGACACAGTCACCCTTAAGCAGCTATACACGCATTTGTGAACAAGCAATAAAATTTTTAAGCTCAGAAAAAACCTTCAATGACATTAAATCCAATCTTATTATAGAAGCAGGTATACCACAGCAAAGTTAACTAATCTCTCCAATTAATGTGTAGTTAATTAGAGGTAGAGCCTGGAATTGAGATTTACTTATAGTTGCTGTTCTACCCTGCCTCAATAATTATATATTTTGTACATCATGTGCCTCCAGAGACAATGGAGTCTATGCTTGGGAACCTTTCATTGTAACATGTGATCATTACTATCCTGAAGGTTTTATTTCTTGATTTTAGGTTTTTTCCCCCTTATATGGTTTATCTTACCCTCACTGAACCAGATTCCCTATATTCAGATAGTTGGAGGGGCGTTAGGAGAATGGCCAGTCAAGTTAAAGATGCTTGCAATAATCACCAGAAATTTCTGCACAACTATAGAGGCTTCTGGGGCTAATTCTGAAGAATTCAGACCCAAGTTGCTTTATTTTGCCTAAACCAATTCTAGAAGTAGATGAGTTCAATTACAGGCTTGTTGGCTAGGAGATGGGGGTGGGGCAGGGAACATAAGTTCTATTTCTGCAGGTGAAACCAGAGGATGAGGAGTCTGGAGTAGTTACACATATTGCCGGGAGAGGTCCAACTGCTTCCACCCCCACCCCCATCCCAGGACAGGTGTGCATGGGGTCAGCAAGGGGGTAATGTTAGGGCTGCCATGAGCCTCCTTGTGGTGTGCTTAGCAACTACTTTATTAACCATCCTTAAGGCCCAATCTTGTGTAAGGCACTACTCAACTAATTAATTCTTTAGCCTCTTCCAAATGCTCTTGGAAAGTCGCCCAGCTCGGCACCCAGAAGCAGTCACAGGATCCATTCTCTACAGCAGCACAATGCAAATCAGAGAACATGACCTCAATAATTATTTTGTTAACGCAAGGTAGCAACCTATAACCTCTACTACAAAGATTAACACCTTGCTTTACTTGAAAAAACATACGGTCATATTCAGCATTTTCCCCTGAATGCAGGGCAGAGTGCTTCCCTCTCCAGTCAATAGGACTGTTAACCCCGAGGAAACTGAGGGTTCTCCAAGCATTTAGACTTTTAATGCCAAAGCATTCACAACTTCTACCTGAGGAGAGGGACTGCTCGGGGACTTGCTACCTGTCCCTGTGCTGCAAAGAGCCTGGTACTGGCAGGATGGCAGAGGCAGTCTGCAACCTTCTAACCCGCCAGGGCGTCCTTCCCCGCAGAGAAAAGTTTGGGGAAACAAATCCCCTCGTCTAGCCATCATTTCCACTCCCGTTTTCAAAAGAGCAAAAATCGGAAAGGACCGGCAGTTTGGCAAACCCCAAGGAGGAACTGCCCGGCAAGTCTGCGTTCTTTGGGATCTGAGCAGTCGACGACCCCAAATCGAATCGAACGTGGGAAACCCCAGGGAAAGGTTTCTTGCAGAGGGACAGGATTACTAGGTGCAGGCTGCAGGGAAGTACCGGGGGAGGGGGCCTTAGTCGGGAGGACTTTCCAGCCACTCAGCGTTCATCAAAAAGTTCCCAGTACATGACCCCAGTGGCTCATCGCAGGGAGTTTCTCTGATGAACCCCGGCTCAGAGTTTAGGCTTCTCCCCCTCCCACCCCCCCCCGCCCGAGCAGAGGACGAGGCCAGTTCTCTTTTCTGGTCTGACTGGCTTGGAAATTCCCCGCGCCTGACCCCGCCCCAGAGAAATCCCCTGCCAGCGTTTATAGGGCGCCGCGGCGGCGCTGGCGAGCCCACAACAGTCGCAGCCAGCGGTCCTCCCCTCCGTGACACTGCGAGGCAGCGAGCGCGCAGCCCGCGGCCGAGCGCACCTGGGCAGCAGCGCCTGAGCTTTCACCGCGCCATGTTTCAACCCGCCGAGCACGCCCAGGACTGGGCCATGGAGGGTCCCCGGGACGCGCTCAAGAAAGAGCGGCTGCTGGACGACCGCCACGACAGCGGCCTGGACTCCATGAAGGACGAGGAGTACGAGCAGATGGTGAAAGAGCTGCGGGAGATCCGGCTTGAGCCCCAGGAGGCGCCGCGCGGCACCGAGCCCTGGAAGCAGCAGCTCACCGAGGACGGAGACTCGTAAGTGTCGCGGGCCCGGGTGGGGACGCCGGGCCTGCAACGCGAGGCCCGCGAGGCGTCCGCAGATTGGGGTTTATGCACCGCCCCTGAGACCTTGCAAAGCAGCGGGCTGCGTGGGGGGGGGGGGGGCGCAGAGGATTAGGGTCAGATCCCGGGGCGGCGTTGCAGCAGCTCTGCCTTGCAGCCGCGCGCACCCCTCCCCCCAACCCCGGGTCCCGGTCCTCGGTCCTCTCGGCGGGGGCGGGGCGGCGGCGGGGACGCGAAGTCCCGGCTTGCATAAGAGGGGCGGGAGTTTCTGCCCCGCTGGCGGGCGCCGCGCGGCCGGGAGGGGAAGTACAGGGCGTTCCGGCCCGGCGGGAGGGCGGGGCGGTCTGGCCGGCGCCCGCCTAGGAGGAAGGGGGGGGGGGGGCCGGAAAGTCCCTGGGCGCCTGCCAGGAACACTCAGCTCATAATAACCTCGCGGAAAACACCGCGGCCTCGGCCTCCAGAAACCCCGGCCTTGCGCAATCCCCCGCAGCCCGCGCCTCCCTGGGCCCCACGCAATGCACTCAGCGGCCCTGGGGGTTTTTCCCTCTCTTACCCTTAGGTTCCTGCACTTGGCCATCATCCATGAAGAGAAGGCATTGACCATGGAAGTAGTCCGCCAAGTGAAAGGAGACCTGGCCTTCCTCAATTTCCAGAACAACCTGCAGCAGGTGCGCCGGCTTGCCCAGCCCCGTGCCTCTGGCCCAGTGAGGAAGTTACATTCTAGCACAGTTGCTCCCAATCCTTCCTAAATTAATCATCACTGGTCATTATCTGTCCTGACCTTTTACATTGGAATCAGCCAACATCCTAGAGAGTAAAGAAAATCCCATTGATTTGGTGAGGACTTTATGAAAGCCCACCTGGGGCCTCTGGGATTTGTCTTGCCCCTTATACCTGTACGGGAGGAGCATCACCCACAATCAGGAGCTCTCTGGGGTTCAAGGGAATACAGACTGAGTTTGGGCCATGCTAATGCTCTTTCTGTTCCCTCTTCTGTTTGTAGACTCCACTCCACTTGGCTGTGATCACCAACCAACCAGAAATTGCTGAGGCACTTCTGGAAGCTGGCTGTGATCCTGAGCTCCGAGACTTTCGAGGAAATACCCCCCTACACCTCGCCTGTGAGCAAGGCTGCCTGGCCAGTGTGGGAGTCCTGACTCAGACCTGCAGGACCCAGCACCTCTACTCCATCTTGCAGGCCACCAACTACAATGGTAGGTCTGCCTGTCCTACCCTGCCCATTAGAAGGCAGGTGACATGGAGAAGGGAGAGGTGGGCCGACTTTAGGAGTCCAGCCAAAAGCTTAAAACACTCAACACTTGAAAGGTTGAGAAAATATGCGTGCAAAAGGCCTATTTGATCCCTTTATAAAGTTCGTTCAGAACCCATGTTCTGGCTTCTTCAAATTCATAAGAATTTGTTCCCTAAAAGAATAGGTGAAAGGTTCTTCTTGGGATCTGAGGGTTGAAACAAGTGGTTGGTTATACTTTCTTCATTGTTCTCCTAGGTCACACATGTCTACACTTAGCCTCTATCCATGGCTACCTGGGCATCGTGGAGCTTTTGGTGTCTTTGGGTGCTGATGTCAATGCTCAGGTGAGTGCTTCATGTCTCCAGATGGAATGCATCAGCTTCTAGGGCCCTCCTAAGATTTCACATATTTTTGTTGCAAGCAGAAATTCCAAACTCAGCTGTAAACATCTCAAATTCCCATTGGTTTCAGGAGCCCTGTAATGGCCGAACTGCCCTCCACCTTGCAGTGGACCTGCAGAATTCCGACCTCGTGTCGCTTTTGTTGAAGTGCGGGGCTGATGTCAACAGAGTCACCTACCAAGGCTACTCCCCATACCAGCTCACCTGGGGCCGTCCAAGTACACGGATACAGCAGCAGCTGGGCCAGCTGACCCTAGAAAACCTTCAGATGCTGCCAGAGAGCGAGGATGAGGAGAGCTACGACACAGAGTCAGAGTTCACAGAGGACGAGGTGAGTCTCCACTTTGTCACTCTGCACAAAGCACTGCCTTCCCAGGCCCCTAGAGCTATTCTTTATCCAAAGGTCTCAATGTACTGAAGTTCTCAAACTTCAGGGTGCATGACCAGTAGTATCCTAAGAGTGTCTGTCTTCTTTGCCCTTTTTAAAGGAGAGGAACATTAAAGGAAAACTCCTCAGCCCCTGAAGTTAATTTATGTTTGGGTTATGGAGAATAGAATCCAAGAATACTTGAGTTCCTTCCAGGAGCAGCCCTCACCATTATCCCAGGGCTTTTGGCAAAGCTCTGGGAGTTTAACGTGCCTTTTTTTTCTCGTGTGTTTAGCTGCCCTATGATGACTGTGTGCTTGGAGGCCAACGCCTGACGTTATGAGCTTCAAAAAGTACCTAAAAGAACATGGACTTGTATATTTGTACAAAAAGAGAGTTTTATTTTTCTAAAAAAAAAAAAAAAAGAAAAAAAAAATCAAAAGGGGTTACTTACAACCATACTTCACACTGCGTGGCCTGAACATTTACTGTTCTGGATCAGCCCCCATTTTTTTTTTTTGGTGAACTTTGGAAGGGGGACAAAGAAGATCGTTGGAATTCAAAGAAAACCACTTTCAAGCCTCACCTCTATGGGGTTTTTGGAGAAGGTTATCCAAAAAATGTGATGAAAGGATTACATTTTATTTATTGTGCTTTTGCCATTGAGTCACCATGGATTCCGTGGCTGAGCTCAGTGGTATCCTGTGACGTGTAACAACCAGGTGTGTTGTTCAACCTTTTGGCGGTGTGGGGTTAAAAGTCACTACCTATCAAGGTTTGTGTTACCCTCCTGTAAATGGTGTACATTGTGTATTTTGTTGGTAATTATTTTGGTACTTCTAAAATGTGTATTTATTAAACAGATTTTTACAAACAGAATTATCCTGATCATTCTCATTGGGCTGCAGCGGGGTTCCTAATCTGAGAGTTATCCGATCATCCACTGGCGGTGGAGAGTTGTGTGGGAGCACTTACCACAGCCAGCCACAAAGACCTTTCAGAGAGCAGCTTCTCACGCTGTGTATGCAGGACTCCCAGCCGGGGTTTGCAGGCGGCCCCAGGGCCCTGTGTGTGGGAGGGGAGGCTGTTGCAAGAAGATAGGAAACACCATTCTCAGGCTGGGGGTGGCAGCAAGCTGCTTGGCCTACAGCTGGAAACCTCCATTATCAATTGCTTTCATCTTGGTTTAATCTGTGCCAAGACCGTTTCACTTTAGGAAATTATTTGGGTCAAGTGGGATATGCTGAAATCCTGTCATAGAGCTGGGAAAGATCTTGACTATAATACTGGCAGTTCCTAAGGAACGGGCTCGGGAATGGGACTGCACTAATGTTTTTTTAGCAGGTACCCACCTCTGAGCCTTCATTTCTTCACTTATAAACTGGGCTGTTGTGAAGATTGCACAAGACAATGTACGTGCAAAGCATAGCAGAGTGCCAGGCACACAGTGCTAAAGAAAAATACAAGCTATTGCACAACATCCTGTATTTCACAGGGGAAGAAACAAGTCCAGAGAGAATGTCCTGTCCTAGGTCACCTTGCAGAAGAGGCAGGCGGTCAACTAATACTCTTGTTTTCAGGTGGTTAACATCTTTTACCTGCGTTCCACCTGTAAATTAACCTATTGTTACCAGCTGTAGTATCAAGGCTTGAAAAAATCTTTTTCCTCAGTGCAGTCTAATTCTACTTAATGGATTTGACAAGAAATCAGTAACTTGTGAAACTTATGTTTCAATGCTCTGTATCGATGTTTTCATCCCTAAAATACATCTCTTGCCTAGGTAGAAAGAGTAATAAAGGAAAGTTCGTGGCATTCTATAAAATACAGAAGGGCATATAAATACAATTCATGAACTTTATACCTTAGAAAACATCGCCATTAAGTTGTCCCTTTCCAGATCCGTAAATGCTGTCAAAGTCAAGTGAATATGATGGTCACCTTCCTCAGACCAAAAAAGAGCCAATACACAGTGGGTCTTTCAATGTATTAAGTGTATTGCTGTCGACTGGACTGACCAAAGCCAGTCCTGTCCCCCTCCTACAGCTTCAGTCATCTAGAGCTGAGCACTGTGATAGCCCCTGTACCAGTCTTTCCATCTTTCAAAGTGATCCAGGCCCCCATCACTGAAACTCCTTGTGCATCCCAGAACACATGAACCCAGCCGCTTTATGATGTGACACATGAATGTCGACTAGGTTCAGCTCTGTCAGCTGATGAGTAGAAGAGGTAAGAGGGGTGTGGGGGCAGAGGAGGGAGGAATATCCACCTCATATCTAAAAGAACACAGGTTGGAAACTTGGCTTCCAAATTTGGAATGATTCGCTTAGGTCTGCTCAGTCAGACGTGTTTCTTTTTCCCCCTGTGATGGCACTGAATTTGTGCCAACTTGCTCATCACTCTTACTCCAGGTCTATGAGAAGACTGGAGAAATGGGACAAAGGGATGTGGCCCACTCTTCGGAAGCCTCCTTCATGGCTGGCTTTTGTGTGGGGGTGACACCTTCCATGGTCATGGCAGGGAGGGGCCTCTTCTGACCCATTTGGGCCCAGCCTCCCACGTTTCTAGGCTTAGGCTCTTCTGCTCTTCAGGACCCCAACCCTCAGGGTGGATTCCATTGTCTGCATAAATCTTGAGGTCGCTTGGCCCAGTTTCTTACTCTCTGGTTCTTCTTCCTGTTTCTCCATCTCCTTTCTTTCTCTTCTTTTTATTTTAAACCTACTTTCTTTCCTTCATGCCATTGGTTGGGTGGCTGGAGTCTGGAGTTCCCTAAAGAAAAATTTTAGAATGGAAACATTCTAATCTGTAGGAAGTCTTCAGCAAATTTCTAAGCAAACCAGAAGTTTTCAAAGAAAACAGAGCAGCAGACTGAGAGCCTTTTATGCACTTCAATTTTCTCCAAGGAGCCAAAGGTCTTGTCAGGACAGGTAGAAGTACGAGAGCCTTGGGAAAGAGGGAAGTGACAGAAGAGGGAAATAAAAAGTCACATCAGCAACTTCCTTGAATTTAGTTCCTTGATTCCTTCTGCCTGCCTCATCCTCAGGACAAATTTCCTTTATAGGTCACATGTTCCAAGTCCCTTCCAGAAGGAAGGGTGTTTCTTTAAGAGGGAACAAACTCCAGTCTGAGCAATCTGAAGACCATGTGGGGCCTGGGTGCTTGGGGGTATTTGCATTGAAACTTCGATTGCTACTGGAAGTGATTAAGTGCTGACGGTTAGAACTGAGTCAGTGAGATGGGTTCTTCCTTCGCCCCCTTTCCTCCCTGTTTTCATCAGCTTGCCTTAGGTGCAGTTGAAGTTTCCTTTGGCAAGAAAGGTCAGAGTGGAACTCCAGTCAGAAACATGCCCAAAAAGCATTCCCCAACACTGGTACTTGGGCAAGAATAGCCCAGGTCGTGTCCCCCATTTTAAGGGAGCATTACAGGAACTAAAAACAGATATCCTGTGTGTTTCCCTCCTAGAGAAGTAGAACTCTCAGATGCATTCATTCATTCACATTATAAAGCACTATTATTCGCCAGGTCCTGTGCCAGGGACCAGAGACCCTAAGAGGAACCAGTCACAGCCTCTGCCTCAAAGAGCTCCTTGCTTAGGTCAGAAAGAGAACTGAACAAGCACATTTAAGACAGGCGGGTAAGATGAAGCACAGAGTATGATGTGAGCTCAGACCAGGGGTCCCTAACACTGAGTGCAGTGGGGGAAGGGGTCACGGGATTACACTCATGTGAGCTATTTGCCCCCACCCCTCCCCCGGCCAGTACTATCTATTCTTATTCCATGTCCCAAGTGACCAGTGGCACCCTTTTGACAAGTGGCAGAGAACAAAGCTATACTCAGAACAAAACTTATGGGCTGGGATAGGCTGTTCATTTTTGTATCTGTGTGTGATCCTGGAATCCAGAGCTGAGTCTGGCATCTGCCGCCAGCCTTTGAATTAATGGCAAATGATGTGCATGCCTTAGGCCAGAGCATCTTCAACTCAGCATGCAACGTGGCCTGGAGATGGTGTTGAAATGCAGGTTCTGATTCAGTTGGCCCAGAGCTGGCCTGACACTTGCATTTCTAACAAGTTCCCAGACAAGGTCTGTGCTGCTGGTCCGAGGAGCACACTCTGAAGAGCGTTTTGAATAACATTTTGAATAAAATGCTGTTTTAGTTATTTAAGGCCAGCACTTGCTGGCATTCTCCAGCTGGTACCACTGCAAACCAGGATAAGCTCTTCGGCAGCCACATATGAGGATGATCCAGCATCGGGCAACATGAGTCTTTTGGAAAGTAGGGCAGGATCCTGAGCACTGCTGGCCAAGACCAACAAAGCTGCCATTGAAACAAGTAAGTGTAATAAGGAAGGAGGCTGACCAAAGGTATACAAGGCCAAAGGTATAATCAACTGAGGTCCAAGAAAGGAACAAAATTCTTCAAGGAAATGTATTTGAAGGGTGATACACTAATTAAGAAGTTGACAAGTTCGTTTTTATTTTTTTAAATGTTTATTAATTTTTGAGAGAGAAAGAGAGAGAATGAGCAGGGGAGGGGCAGAGACAGAGGGAGACAGAGGATCTCAAGTGGGCTCTGCACTGACAGCAAGGAGCCCAAAGTGGGGCTGGAACTCACAAACCATGAGATCATGACCTGAGCTGAGGTCAGATGCTTAACCAACTGAGCCACCCAGGAGGCTGTTTTTGTTGTTGTTGTTTAAAGTTTTATTTATTTATTTTGAGAGAGAGAGTGTAAGCAGGGGAGGAGCAAAGAGAGGGGGAGAGAGGAGAGAGGGAGACGGGGGGGGGGGGGGGGAGGGGGGGAGAGAATCCCAAGTAGGCTCTATGCCCAGCACGGAGTCTGATGCAGGGCTATGAGATCATGACCTGAGCTGAAATCGAGAGTTGGGCGCTTAATAGACTAAGCCACCCAGGCGCCCTGACAAGTTGGTTTTTAAAATGAACTTTTTGTACCTTCTTATAGGATTGGTGTGGCATGTGGCCCTGACCAGGCCCCTAGAAGGAGGGGAGGGAGAGCTGCTTCCCTGACATAGTCCCCACTATCCTTATCAGAATATGAGAAGCCCTAACAAAGAGTTGATGAAAATATACTGGGGAAAACCTTAACCAAAGAATAACTTCTCCCTGGGGCACCTGGGTGGCTCAGTCCTTGAAGCGTCCCACACTTGATTTTAGCTGGGGTTATGATCTCAAGGTTGTGGGATCAAGCCCCCAGCCCAGCACCATGTTGAGCCCTGAATGGGGTTCTGTGCTGGGCATGGAGCCTGCTTGACATCCTCTTCCTCTTTCCCTCTGCCCCCTCCTCCTCTCATGTTCACTCTTTCTCTCTAAAAATTAATTAACTAATTAATTTTTTAAAAAGAATAACTTCTTTTAAATGTTGCCATCATTTCATATTTTTAATTTACTGAATATAAAGTACTAGCACAAAAATAGACACATAGATCAATAGAACAGAATAGAAAACCCAGGAAGAAACCCATAATTATACGGTCAATTAATCTTCAACACAAGAGGCAAGAATATGCAATGGGGAAAAGACAGTCTCTTCAACAAAGGATGTTGGGAAAACTGGACAGCTACATGCAAAGGAATGAAACTGGAACACTTTCTTATGCCATACACAAAAATAAATTCAAAATGGATTAAGGACCTAAATGTGGGACAGGAAACCATCGAAATCCTAAAACACAGCACACACAGTAGTAATTTCTCGGACATCAGCCGTAACAACATCTTTCTAGATATGTCTCCTAAGGCAAGGGAAATAAAAGCAAAAATAAACTACTGGGACTACATCCAAATTAAAAAAAAAAAAAAAAAGCTTCTGTACAACAAAGGAAACAAACAACAAAACCAAAAGATAATCTACTGAATGGGAGAAGATATTTGCAAATGACATATCCAATAAAGGGTTAGAGTCCAAAATATACAAAAAACTATACAACTCAACACCAAAAACCCAAATAATCTACTTAAAAAATGGGCAGGAGTGCCTGGGTGGCTCCGTCGAATGAGTGTCCGATTTCGGCTCAGGTCATGATCTCACAGTTCCTGAGTTGAAGCCCCACACCGGACTCTGTGCTGACAGCTCAGAGCCTGGAGCCTGCTTCACATTCTGTGTCTCCCTCTCTCTCTGCCCCTCCGTGTTTGCACTCTGTCTCTCAAAAATGAATAAACATTAAAAAAAAATTTTTAATGGGCAGAAGACATGAACAGAGCTTTCTCCAAAGAAGACATACAAATGCCCAATAGACACATGAAAAGATGCTCAACATCACATCATCAGGGAAATGCAAATCAAAACCACAATGAGATATCACCTCACACCTATCACAATGGCTAAACTCAACAACACAAGAAACAACAGGTGTTGGTGAGGATGTGGAGAAAAGGGAACCCTCTTGCACTGTTGGTGGGAATGCAAACTGGTGCAGCCATTCTGGAAAACAGTATGGAGATTCCTCTAAAAATTAAAAGTAGAATGGCCCTATAATCCAGTAATTGCACTACTGGGTATTTACCCGAAAAATACTAATTCAAAGGGATACATGCACCCCAATGTTTATAGTAGCATTATCTACAGCCCAAGCCAAATTATAGAAGGAGCCCAAGTGTCCATTGATAGATGAGTGGATAAAGAAGATGTGATATATATATACAATGGAATATTATTTATCCACAAAAAATGAATGAAGTCTTGCCATTTGCAACAACATGGATGGATCTAGAAAGTATAATGCAAAATAAAGTAAGCCAGTCAGAGAAAGACATATGCCATATGAATTCACTCCTATATGGAATTTAAGAAACAAAACAAATGAACAAAAGAAAAAAAGAGAGAAAGAAAGAGAAACCAAAAAACAGGCTCCTAAATATAGAGAACTGATGGTTACCAAAGGGGAGGTGGGGGGGGGTGGTATGGGTGAACTAGGTGAAGGAGATTAAGAGCACACTTATCTTTTTTTTTTTTTTTTTGAGAGAGAGAGAGACAGAGAGAGAGAGAGAGAGAGAGCATGCACAGTAGGAGAGGGACAGAGGGAGAGGGAGAATCTTAAGCAGAGCCCAACCAGGAGCTCAATCTCATGAACTGTGAGATCATGACCTGAGCCAAAATCAAGAACTAGACTGAGACATCCAGGTGCCCCTCTGGTTTTTTTTTAAGATTTTATTTTTAAGCAATGTCTACACCCAAGTAGGGCTCAAACTTATAGCTCTGAGATCAAGAGTCACATGCTCCATGGACTGAGCCAGCCAGGCATCCCACGAATACACTTATCTTGATGAGCACTGAGTAGTATATGGAATTGTTGAATCACTATATGGTACACCTGAAACTAACATAATACTATATGTTAATTACACTGGAATTAATTTTTTTTAATTTATTGAATTATAGCTTATATGGAAAGCATTCAGCTATTTAAACTTAAGTTTTTAAAGTCTTTTAAATTGTCGTATTTTGTTTGTACAATGTATTTTTCAAAATCTCACTCAACTGATCTATGGTAACATATATCATGGGATAAAATAATAAATTCACCTTTTATTTATTAAACATGTATACAGCATTTCCTATGTGCCAGATACTATTCTAAATGGTTTGCAAATATTAATTCCTGTAATCTACAAACCACCCTGTGAGGTAGGTGCTATTATTATTTTCATATTTTTTTATAAGGAAACTGAAGCACAGTCAACTTAAGAACCTCAGCCCAGGCCACACAACGCCAGGCTTGGGTGGGCTCCAGATCCACATTCCCAACCTGTTAGTATAAAGCAGGCTTCAGGGGCACCTGGGTGGCTCAGCTGGTTAAGTGTGCAACTCTCAGTTTCGGCTGAGTTAGAGCCGCGCATTGGGCTCTGTGCTGACAGTACAGAGTCTGCTTGGGGTTCTCTCTCTCCCAATCTCTTGGCCTCCCCCCTCCACACAACCCCCCCCCCCGCTCTATCTGTGTCTCTCAAAAATAAATAAACATTTAAAAAAATAATAAAACAAACAAATAAAGCAGGCTTCAAAGGCACGCATGGGGTTCCCACTGACTGAAGTGATCGCAACTCATCAATTTTGAACCTGTTTCTTACACATTCATTACAGGTATCCTACAGAAATGGGATAAATATTACAAAGGATGGTTTGAATTCTGAGGTGTCCTGTTAAAGGAAGAGTGTCTCATAGAAACTATATGATAAGGCAGAGAATGGAAGATGTGAGCTCGCAGGAAACCTCAGTAACCTGAACAATAGTGGGGACCCGGATTCATCTCTGAATGTTTAGTGTTGAGTTTCATGTGGTGCTAAATAAAAGGAAGTGAGGCATGTCTGTCCTTCCAGGAGTTTCCAGTTGTGCGGTCTAGGTTCACTTGTGATTGAGGCTAGGTGTACCCAAAGTCACCACATTAAACATTTTGGTCAGACTTCTAAAAACTTGGCTGTATTTTAATATTCATCTCCAGGGAGGCCTAATACAAACTAGCAAGTGCAAGTTTTAAGGACTAATGAATGGGCTTCTTTCAGGTGAAATGTTCTAGTGTTGATTCCATTTTAAGTTGGGTTTTAACGTTCTCCTTCCAAGCCCTCACACACACACACACCACCGCCATTGGGAGGCAACTTCCCAGGACAGGACTTTGCCGTGTGACCCACCCTGTGTGGCCGGCCAGTTGTAGGGGACGAGCAGCCCTGGCTCCAGGGTCAAAAAACATTTCTGGGTATTTGCATTTAACTCAGTTGTTCTCCACAAAACACAGAGTAAGCCTCTGGTTTGAAGGAGAGGCCTGAACCATTGATATGTAAATACCATCAATTTACAAGTCAAATGGAGTAGAAAGCTTTCACCTTTTTGAAGGCAGAACTGGGAATAACTGTTCCACCAGCAGATTCACCACCAAAGAGCCTTGCTGGGGTGTAAGCAGTACTTTCCAGGTCTGAAATGCACACCCAGAGATGGGCAAGAGTGGCTCTACGCACAGGATCCTCCGCCCACAGTCCCCAAAGCACCCCAAGGGGATGACACAAGGTCAAATCTTAATGAGAATTTCAAGTTTGTCTTAAGCAGGTCTTTCAATGCAGGGCTTGATTGGGATTGGCAAAAGTTCAAGATAGCAGTTTGGGGTTGGAAAGAGCAAGGTGAGGGGTTATTTAAGGCAAGGGGTTTGAAGTGTCTCAGGCATGAACTGTCTGTGGATGCTTCCTACTAAAGAGTTGATGGGTCTTTTAGGAAATTCCTATGATAAACAATCAAGTTATTTGCCTAGGCAAGAGCAGCTTGGAATAGTTAAGTTACTATAATGAAGTTGAAGAATAGTTATGTTAATGTAGACAGTAAACGAGGGGGCAGGATGGGGTAGATTCATCCCCAACCTGACTAGTCATTAGGCCTAGAGTAAGGGTCTGAGGAATATGAGGACACGTGACAGGGACATTGTGATAAATTAAAATGATTAAAAATTCAGGACATAGACCCGTGAGCAATTGGGGGGGGGGTGGCGGGGGGAGAGGGGGAATGGGGCTGGGGGTGGGCTAACAGGGAGTTTGCAGAGGAAACTCTACACTTGGAACACAGAGCAAGTGAGGCAAGGGTCAAGAAACAAGTTTTACATGTTCTGTCATTTCACCTGTAATTGAAGAGCCTGAGCTACAACATCTCTCTTTAAACGAATTAATTCACATCATAAATTCACACCACCAAGTACCCAGGTAATCCAGCTACTGGTGAAAAATAATAGGAGGCATCATTTCTCAAACAGTGGCTATATGCCAGCCATTTTACATATAAGATCACTACAGGGCAGAGGTGGCATTATTAGCCCCATTTTACAGAGGTTCAGAGAGGTTTAGCAACTTGTCTGAGGTGATGCAGCCAGGAAAAGTGGCAGTGCTGGGATTCGAACCCTGCCCCCTGGGCCCCCAAGGCCCTTTCCCACCAGGCTGGCCAGGGTGAGCCTCCTCATTTACTGAAGATGTCTGAAGCTCCCAACAACTGCCATTTTCCACTACTGCTGTCGTTAGTCTTGAGTAGCTCTGACTGCCACACAAACCCATTTTACTCTGAGAAGCCACTTGCTACGACTTCTATTTCATAAAATTTCCTCATCGGAAAGGTTGGAAAAGTACCTCACAGGAGTGTCTGAAAGGTAACTGAGAGGGGGGCGTCTGGCTGGCTGAGTCAGAAGAGCATGCAACTCTTGATCTTGGGGGTCGTGAGTTCGAGCCCCACGTGTAGAGATTACATACATATCTACAAACTTAAAAAAAAAAAGTAACTGATAGAGCTGCTACAAGTGCATAGGAAACTCACCGTGCAGCTGTGGACACAGTGCTGGGAGAGTTCTTGAAAGCGGGTGGTAGGAACCCACCTGCAAAGGAGAGAGAAAATTCCACGTTCTCTGGGCCTGCTGGGAAACCCTGTGCAAGGTCATTTGTGATTAAGTTTAGACCACATTCAGCTGACCCTCTGAGGCGGAGATTGGTACAGTGAGCAAATGCCCGTGGGGCCTGGGGGCAGCTGTTTCAAGGGGCGTCACCACTGGTGACTATCTGGACAGAGGCAGCCTCCAGAGGGACTTCCCAGTTAAGAGTATGTGGGGGGTGTCCTTTTGTAAGTATACAGACCTCCTTCCTCCTTCATTCTCTCAAACACTGTTGATGCTGCTACAAGAATGAGGGCGGTCTCTCACTCTCTTTCCCTGCCTTTTCCACAAGTGGGCAGGTAGAAGGAAAGGCAGGGTCTCCATAATTAAAGCTCACTTTCCTCATAATGAGGCAGGCCTGAGGGTACACCAACCTGGCTCCCACTCTGGGCCCCAATCTGTACCACTGCGCCCCTGGGCTAGTTGCTTAACTTCTCTGCTTCTCAGTTTCTCTTGTGTAAAGCAGGATGGCACAGCTCTCTGGCAGTTGCTGTGATGCTAGTGTCTGTGAAACTCTGGCAAAGCGCCCTGCACGTAGTAAAAGCTCAGATGACAGCTTGTCCTATTAGGATTAGTCACATGAGCAGGCGCCTGGGGGGGGCTCAGTCGGTTAAGCTTCCTGGGTTCTAGCCCCATGTTGGGCTCTGTGCTGACAGCTCCGAGCCTGGAGCCTGCTTCAGATTCTGTGTCTCCCTCTCTCTCTGCCCCCACCCCGCTCACACGCGCGCGCGCTCTGTCTCTCTCTCAAAAAATGAATAAACATTAAAAAAAAAAAGTATTCACATTAGTAGCATCGAAGCAGCTGACAACCCTCCCTTTGGCATCCCACCCCTGCAAGTAGCACTCCTTCCTCTACCTCTCAGGGAAGCCCAGGACCTGTGGGACCAGATTCTCTAGGGACAAACTAGGGCAAGGAGCTTACCTACAGCTTCCATGACCTTGTGCCTTGCCCCAGGGCTCCACCCTCACCCAGCGCCATTTTGGCCTCCTATTGTCGTCGCCTGGAACGGGGACCAGACAGGCTGAGGGGAGCCCATTCAAACTGTACCTGACACACAGGAGTTTCCACGGGGCTGGACTAGGAGGGCCTGATCAATGAGGTGCCTGACCAAAGGTGGGAAACTGAAGGTTGTTGTGGGCCCCGGCAGGGGGGCGGCAGGCCTGGTGGCTCCTGACCTCCGACAGCCCTGTAAAGCCTTGGATGGTGTAACCTTTGCTCCCGTAATCAGCAGGGGGTCAGGCTCAGTCTGCGCAGGGGAGGAGGCTCAGTGGAAAAGCAGGGCCTGCTTATGGAGGGTGACACACACCCCTCTCTTGGGGCCTGGCCGGGAGCCCACTGATAGGGGATGGCTGGTCAGGCACATCGTGACTCATTATGAGAAAGTGAACTTTTATTATGAAGACCCTTCCTTCCCTTCTACCACTTGTGGGAAAGGCAGGGAAGAGCGCCCTCATTCTTGAAGCAGCATTAGCAGCAGTTTGAGAGAATAAATGAGGGAGGTCTGTATACCTACAGAGACTCCTTCCTCATGCTATTAAGTGGCGGCGGGTGGGGGGAGCACCTTACCGAGCAGTTTGCATAGTATAATCTTGTCAGTGAGCAAAAAACTATACAAAATCTTGTGCCCACCAGGATTTTCAGTTTGAGGGAAAGAAACAAATTCTGGATAATTTAGGCAGAAAATATTTGTGAGAGGATTTGGGGGAGCCCTCAGAATCTCCAGGAAGGCTAAGGAGCCAAAGAGAAGAACTAGTGAGCTTACTACGGCAGCCTAAGTTGACCCACTGTGGCCCTAATGGAGTCCACACAATACCTCCCATTATTAGCCTCTGATTCAAGGTCCCGGGAGAGGGTGTGATTGCTGGAGGCTCTGTCATGTGCCTGAGAAAGGAGGCTGAGAACGTGAGTGGCTGGCATTTTTGCTTCAAGTTATGGCATCTCCTCCAAACATAATAAGTGGGTTAGGATGACAAATTTGAGTGACATATGTCCCAAGATGTTAATGGTAGTTATTTCTGGGTAGTTGGATTAAAGGGTGAGGTGTTGTTTTTGTTTTTTTGTATTTCAAGCAGATAAAAATGCAGAAAGAATATTAAAATGAACCCCCATCCCTGGCTTCAGTTATCAGCTCTTGGGCAATTTTGTTTCATGTATACTTCCATCCACCTGCTTTCCCTCTCTTATTTTGAAGTAAACACCAGTCACCACATGTACATTCATAAAAGGTCATATAAGTTCACCCTTAAATATCTTAGTCCTTATGCCTAAAAATACAAACTACATTTTATTTATTTATTTATTTATTTATTTATTTATTTATTTAAATTTTTAGGTTTTTATTTATTTTTGAGAGAGAGAGACAGAGTGTGAGTGGGGGAGGGGCCCAGAGAGAGGGAGACACAGAATCTGAGGCAGGATCCAGGCTCTGAACTGTCAGCACAGAGTCCGACATGGGCTTGAACCCACAAACTATGAGATCATGACCTGAGCCAAAGTCGGCTGAGCTACCCAGGTGCCCCGATTTTATTTCTTTTTTTAAAAGATTTTATTTTAAGTAATCTCTACACCCAATATGGTGCTCGAACACACAACCCCGAGATCAAGAGTTGCATGTTCCACCGACTGAGTCAGCCAGGTGCTCCAGAGAAGAGCAATATTTTAAAGATGTAACTTTAATACGATTATCACACCTTAAAAAAATAATTAATAATTCAGAGGGATTTTTAAAATTCTCTTCTTCGTATATTTCTCTATTACTTTAGTTGTCAGGAAAAAATAAAGCTATTGTCATATTTAATTTGTTCTAAAAAACATTAACCACAGTTGGGCATGCCTCACAAACTCAGTCTGAGACAGAGGCCAGTCAGGAAACACAGAAGCATAACCCAGGGTGACAGGGACCATGGTTTGGGTCACAAGTAACAGAAGTCTCTGGTGCAAGGGCTCTGGAGGCTCACCGAAGTGGTGAGGCCATCAGACATCACCTGGGCCTCCACCTGTGCTCCTCTCAAACAAATAGCTCTGCCTCTTTTCCTGTGTGTCCTGTCACATGGCAGGTGAGCCTGGCTGTGGCTGCCAAGAGCACAGGTGATAGGCACAGGATGGAGACAGGCCAACCCCTCAATGAATCTCGCTCTTCTTCTTACACACACATTGACACACATCCACACTCTTAACACATACATTCATACTTACACATTCACCCACACACATATGTTCACACCCCTGTCCCACAAACACTCCGAGGGAGACAATCAGACGGGTCTAATTATATCCCCAAAGTAGGGCATGTTTACACCTGTCAAGTCTTGACAGCCTGCAGCGAATCGGCCTATGAGCCTAGGCAGATCGATGACCAGAAGGAGAGCCACCATGAGCTGGAGAGCCAGCCTAGTAGGCGCTCACCTCACAAGAGGTCTGTGCTGGCAGAGGGTTTGGTTTCAGGAAAAGCCCCAATGCGGAAAATGGTTAGAAAGTCATACGGAGCATGACGCAGGGTTGGCGGTGGCCCGGGCAGCAGCACCCACCGGGGAGAGTCCTGTAGACTACAGCATTACCGACTCCCAGACTCTGCACACCAGTCAGGCTGCGGTACGTGTGACTGGGGCCAACAGTGGGCTCTGTGCCTTTGTGGACCGTATGTGTCTCCTTTTTTCTGGGGTGCAACAGGGCAAGACCAACTGCACCCACCCAGTTCATAGGACTGTAATGATGAAGGAAGAAGGGAGAGAAAGGGAGACCTTTGGATGGCCCCTCCATGACCTCTTCCAGGGCTGGGGCCTCATGAAAGAAAGGGGTGAACAACAGTGTGGGGAGGGGGCTTTGCATGGAATTTGTTCGACTGGGAAACTGGGAGGAACCATCAACAGCCACCTGACCCATCCCAGGCCTTCTACAGAGGACAGCAGCAGCCCGCAGGGAGGGTCAGTGATGCCCCAAACCAAGACAAGTTCCTAGGAACCCTGAACCAGATCCAGAGAGCCAAATTCTTGCCAGAGTTTGGACAGACAAGAAGGGACAGGCTTTCCAACAGGGGAAGTGCCAAGGTGGGTGTCCAGTTGGAGCCATTCAAGGAGTACACACTGGGCTTCTATGGTCAGATGGCAGGAGTGGTATCAGATTAAAGGAGTGTATGGAGGTCTAGACTTGACCCACACTAGGTTCTTGAGCAGAGAAGTGACAGGATAAAGGGCTCCAGTGACACTTAGCAGAGCTAAGGATGCAGAGTGAGCTATAAGGGAAAACAGTTAGGAAGCAGTTGCAGTTGCCCAGATGGAAGGGATGGGGGATGAATTAAGAACAAGATATATTGTGAAGAGAAGAGTGTGGGATACTCTGGCTGACTCCCCATTACTAACTATCAGATGAGTGCTTGACTCAGGCTGATGCTTGCATCCATAATCTGTAAGCCAGCCCCAGCAGGTTTTAAGCAAAGGGGAAGTTGGTGGAAGCCCACAGGGAGTGGAGAGCTCACAGAATAGACAAGAGATTGGGAAGAGCAGGGTCAGGAAAGTCAGGAACCGAGCTCTCTAGACAGCCAGAAGAAGGTCATGGCCTGTGCACCAAGACTGCAGCAACCCGGCTGCACCTGCTTGTGTAAATGACCTCTAACCACTCACTGTCCTCAGCTCACTTGCCCAGGATCTGAAACCCTAGGCAAGAATGTCCATTGGCCAGGTGGAGGCCACATTCCTGTCCTGACTGGGCAGGAAAGGGGGTGGAGTGGAGAGGATTTGGCTGCCTTAAATCTCTATGGCTCTCTTTTGTTGAAGGAAGTAGGGATGAGGCAGTCTCCTCCAAAGGAGGTGAGAATGCTCTTTGTGGGTGCTGGACACACCCCAAAAATGACAACTACCTTCCACCTAGCCCTTGCTTCCATCCCACTGATTCCCCAGGTTGCTGAGATCTCTGACCCACACTACTCCTCTCCTGAAACTGCTCTCCACTACTACTGCCCTTGTAAGGGCCGCTCAAACATCCTGTGTTGCTTTATTTTGGGGAGTGCATTTGAGGTTCCTGCAATGACAGAGAATGCCTGCCCCTGGGCAAGTGGATGAGTGGTGGGCTGACCACTGGGCTTCCAGGACAACCCAGGGTGGTCTCTGACTCCTAGGGTAACTTCCTCCCCTAGTTCACCTTCACATAGCCCCAAAGCAAACCTTCCAGCATCCTCAAGATGAAGCTAAGTTCTTCTGGGGGCACATGAGGTCCCAAGGATCTGGTCCTGCCTGTGTGGCCTCCTTATCAGCCACACACGCTTGCCACATTCTGTATATCCTTGCTTCTGCTGTTCCTCTGCTGAAAGACCTCTGGATCCACCCACCAGCCCAGGTCTGGCTGAGGCTAGCAGACTCCTCTTCAGCTCGCAGAACCCCTTCCCCAATCTCCCTAGCATTCCTAAACCCTCCTCCTTCCATCCTATCACATTGGTACATATCTCAACCAAAGCATCTCCCCCTGCCCAAATATCACATTGTATGATAGTTGTTTGCAATACTTTTTTCCTTTCAGTTAGAAAGGGGACTCGACACATAATTTGTAAAAAGTCCTTTTTAGCTGCCCCCACCTCCCCCCACCCACCCCACTGCTGCATTTCCCTCCCTTCTCCCCTCTCTGTAGAGGTAGCACTTTCCTGAATTTGCTGGGTAGCCTCCAGATCCATTTTGTGTACTTTTATACACTTCTATTTACCCATAACCAGTGCTCGGTACCGGTCTTTGGTGGTGTTGATTTTATGCTTATTTACATCAGTGTCGTCATGCTCCAAGCATCATTTGGTGCCCTCATTTTCCCTACTCAGCATCATCATGGCAACCAGCACACTGTGCTGTAACTATTTCTCTCTCACCATTTGTGTCCCCCTTGGAGGGCAGGGCCTGTATCTTTTCCACTCTATATTCCCAGTTAGGTGCTCAATAAATATTTTTGAATAAATATATGAATATGAACACGGTTCGAGTTAATTTCAATTTCTACTGAGAATGTGAAGTCATGGTAGCTGCTTCATTTCCCATCTTGCCTGTCTCCATCAAGTTCTACTTTGAGTTCTAAACTTTATTTATTTATTCATTTTAATGTTTATTTTTGAGAGACAGAGACAGAGCATGAGCGGGGGAGGGGCAGAGAGAGGGAGACACAGAATCTGAAGCAAGCTCCAGGCTCTGAGCTGTCAGCATAGAGCCCTACACAGGGTTTGAACTCACGAGCTGAGCCCAGCTGTGAGATCATGACCTGAGCTGAAGTCAGACATACAGCCCACTGAGCCATCCAGGTGCCTCAATTAGTTCTAAACTTTAAATCCACATGGATCCTGCTCCTGCACCCCCTCCTTGTAATCCCCTAATTTCCCATATAACATCTTCAGTTCTCCTGATCTTTTGGAGGACATTTGAATAAAAGTTTGTGAAATGCAAAATCAAATGACTATAAATGGCCCCTCTCAGCCAGCAGGAAGAAATCAGATGACCTAATCCCAGCCATCAGAAAGGGAGGGTTCACGGTGTCTTCCTTTTATACATTTAGTTCTTTTTCTTTATAAAGGAAATGCATGTTTCTTAAGAAAGAAAGAAGAAAGAAAGAAAGAAAGAAAGAAAGAAAGAAAGAAAGAAAGAAAGAAAAAAGAAAAAATTCAACTCAACAAGACTTTCCTTACCCAACAAACTCAGCTACAGAGTAGCTCTCAAATTACTATTTTGAATTATTTCTTCCCTGATTTAAAAAAAAAAAAAATTAACGTTTGTTTATTTTGGGGACAGAGAGAGACAGAGCATGAACGGGGGAGGGTCAGAGAGAGAGGAAGACACAGAATCTGAAACAGGACCCAGGCTCTGAGCTGTCAGCACTGAGCCTGACGCGGGGCTCAAACTCACAGACTGTGAGGTCATGACCTGAGCCAAAGTCGGACGCTTAACCGACTGAGCCACCCAGGTGCCCCATTTCTTTCCTGATTTTATGCCATTTTTTTCTTTATACAGTTGTGTATATATACTTTCATAATCTATTTTAAAAAGTAACATAATGTAAGCAGTTTTCATATTATATAAGTTATTTAAATAGTAAGTCTTAATGGTTGCATAAAATCTAATAAGTAAATACTGTAATTTACCAAGTCACTTCTCTAATATTAGATACTTAATTTCCACTTTTTTTTCTTTTTCTTTTTTTTTTTTTTTTAGTACTGGAAAGAATGTTGCATACAGAGCTTCTTATGTATTTAAGGTGATACCTTTGGGATGGAATTTTATAAGAGCATGTATTGACTGGGCCAAAGGGCATGGATGGGCTTACTAAGGCTCCTTACAACATTGCTAAATCTGTGCACTTTCTGGGAGCAAGCCCCAGTCTCCCAGCAGGGTATTAGTAAGAACACTTCTACAACAGTACTTTTTCTAACCCTGGATATTATACATTCTTAAAGTCAGCTAATTTGATAGGTGGGAAATATACCCTATTTTAAATGCAAATATTTGAGGGTGCCTGGTGACTCAGTCAGTTGAGCGTCAGACTACATTTTGGCTTAGGTCATGATCTCAGCCAGGGTCATGGGATTGAACCCCACAGTCAGTCTCCATGCTGAGCTCCTCGGGCCCTCTCCCCGCTGCTCGTGTGCTTTCTCTAAGATGGAAAAAAAAACTAAATGCAAATATTTGATTGTTATACCTTTTCAATTGGTTAGTAATCAATTGTATTTTTCTTTTGTGATTTGTCTACTCATATTCTTTATCTTGGAATTATATTATTTTTCTTTCCCATTTAATATACAGTAAGAGTTTTAACACTTTGTCACCTTGCCTATCAATATCTTTCACCAGATTTTCTTTTAGTTTTTAAAAAGTTTATAATCATAGTATTGGACTTAGTTGAAATGTTTAGCCATGGTATTAAATCTCAGGCATACCATGTGTTTTCTAATGCTGTTTTCTGAGTATATTTTCTCCCACAAGGTACATGCTACTTCTGTGCTATTCCTGGGAAAGGATTTCACTGTCTACATTTTATTGGGATGCAGCGGCCATAGGCCAGCCTAGAGGTATTTCCTTCCTTGCCACAGGAAATAATCTTTACTCATCTCAGTTTGGTGTGGCTTAAAATATTTTTAAATCAAATCTATCAATCTTTGTAAAAAATTTTTTTAAGTTTATTTATTTTTGACAGAAAGAGACAGAGCATGAACAGGAGAGGGGCAGACAGAGACGGAGACACAGAATCAGAAACAGAATCCAGGTTCTGAGCTGTCAGCCAGAGCCCGATGTGGGGCTCGAACTCACAAGCAGTGAGATCATGGCCTGAGCTGAAGTCAGATGGTTGCTTAACCGACTGAGCCACCTAGGCGCCCTTATCAATCTTTTTATTTTTATTTTTATTTTTTTTAAGAGATCAAAAGAGAAAGAGAGAATGTGTGCGAACTAGGGGGAGGGGCAAAGGAGGGAGGGAGAGAGAATCTCAAGCAGTCTCCACACTCAGCACAGAGCTCCATGTGGGGCTTAATCCCACAACTCTGGGATCATGACCTGAGCTGAAATCAAGAGTTGGACACTCAATTCACTGAGCCATCCAGGCACCCTGATTATTTCTCTTTTAAATTCCGAAAGTCCTCTCATCTCCAATGGTTATATTACTTATTTTCTTTTGCTTTCCTTTAAATTTTGTGGGGTTTTTGCTCTTTTTTTAAAAATATCTAACTTCATTCCATATGGAATTTATTTTGGTGAGGTAAGTATAGGGTCAGTTTGGAAATAGGCAACAAGAGCTATATTTATATTCTCTGACCCACTTTAGAAGTACACTTCCAAGAAAATAATTCAAAATGGAAGATTTTCCCAGATGTTCATGGCAGCACTATTTATAATAGAAATAGTGTAGAAAGTTTAGATACCTACTCCAGAGGAAGAGTTAAACACACCATGACACGGAATAGGAGAAAGAAAGGTACGTGTGATGAATTTTAATATCTTTAAGTGTTTATGTTTGAGAGACAGAGAAAGTGTGAGTGGGGTGGAGCAGAGAGAAAGGGAGACACAGAATCCAAAGGAGGCTCCAGGCTCTGAGCTATCAGTACAGAGTCCGATAATGCGGGCTTGAACTTACAAACTGTGAACCAAAGTCAGACACTTAACCAACTGAGCCACCGGGGCGCCCCTGAATTTTAAAAAGAATACAAAATGTACCTACTCTATGTTTACACTTACATATAATCAGGCAAGAAAATGACCATAGCCTGGGAAAAAGACACAAGTGATAGGGTTGTGAGTAAATTACTGATTGCAGCTGGGCAGGGGTGGCCCCTGGCTGTCTGTCCCTTTCTTGAAAGGTATTCAGAAAGGGGATCTGGAGATGGGAAGGGTGTCCCTGAGTGAATTGTTTTCCCTTTAAATTTAAATTCTATTAATATCAGCAAAAGATTTATTACATTAATACAGCAGCTGCCTGACATTTGCAATGAATATGTTTCAAGAACTTTGTTAATCTCCAAATATGTACATAAGGAAACATCCATCTGCTCACCTGCTGGACCGTGTCTTCACAGAGACTCCTTGTGTGTCTCTTGCTTATTCTTGCATCTTTTCAACCATCACTAGTAGTCACTTTCTGGGTCTTGGGTTCTTCTTGAGAGACAGTGGGAGCAGAAGTGGGGGGTGGGGCAGAAAGAGAGGAGAGAGAGAAACCCTAGAAGGCTCCACAGGGTTCCATCTCACAGACCATGAGATCATGACCTGAGCAGAAATCAAGGGTTGACGCTCAACCAACTGCGCCACCCAAGTGCCCTCAACCATCACTAGTTTGATCTCTCACATGATGTCCTTTCTTTTTTTCCACAAGGAGAAAGTGTTGAATCCCACTGCCCCCATCCCACACTTCAGGAGAACTACCCAGTAGCCAAGGTGAGTGGATGCCATCCAAACTTTGACAAGTCAGGTGCTGCACAGACAGCCAGGCTCATTCACCAGTAAGTAATTCTCACTTCAGCACTGGCCTGGAGACACAATTCTAACACTGTCCTTGCAAAATCACAATCCTGACATCAGGTTTGCTCACAAGTGATTGGACCTGACATCATCAAATCCATAACTATTCACGGTCCTCTGGAAAAGAAGGATGTTGCGGCAGACTGCTACATTGTGGTAGACTGTGCCCTCCCAGGAAGCAAGCTTCCTGGAATCCTTGTCCTTGTGTAGTCCCTCCCACATCATCCCTGGCCTTGGCCATGTGTCTGGCTTTGGCCAATGGGACTTTAAGGAGGCATAATACATGAACAGCCTTGATAAGCGCTTGTGTTTTAGGTTTGTCTGCTTGGCATATTCCCTCTTAGAATCCAGCTGCATGCTTTAAGGAAGTCCTGGCTAGCCAGTGGGAGTGTGGAGATGCCTGGGAGAATGAGACAGCTCATGGAGAAGAACAGAGGTGCCCAGTGGAGCCCCCAGCTGAATGCAGCCACGTGAGTAACACCATGTGGAGCAGAAGAATCTCCCAACCAACCCACAGGATCATGAAAAATAATAAATCAAGGTAGTTTTAAGCCACTAAATTTGGGGTAGTTTGTTAAACAGTAACAGATAGCTGAAATACATGGAAATGTACATGCAGTATATACTGTAGTATGTTAAGTGAGAGAGTAAAATACAGGGGTGCCTGCGTGGCTCTGTTGGTTTAGCATCTGTTTCTTGATTTTGGCTCAGGTCATGATCCCAGGGTCATGGGATAGAGCCCCATGTCAGGCTTCACGATGAGCGTGGAGCCCAAGATTTTCTCTCTCTCCCTCTCTCTCTCTGTCCCTGTCCCCCACTCATGCTCTCTCTCTCTCTCAAACCAGTACTAAAAGCCACTTTAAAATTATAGAAAATGGGGCACCTGGATGGCTCAGTCGATTAAGCGTCTGACCTCAGCTCAGGTCATGATCTCACAGTTCATGAGTTCGAGCCCTGTGTTGGGCTCTGTGCCAAAAGCTTGGAGCCCAGAGCCTGCTTTGGATTCTGTCTCTCTCTCTCTCTCTCTCTCTCTCTCTCTCTCTCTCTGCCCCTTCCCTGCTTGTGCTCTCTCTCTCAAAAATAGATTAATAAAAAACATTTAAAAATTATAGAAAGTGCTGTTCATTAGGTTCCTTTTTTTTAAAGTTTTGATTTAAATTGCAGTTAGTTAACACACAGCCTAGTATTAGTTTCAAGTGTACAAAAGAGTGACTCCACACTTCCATACTTCCATCCATTGCTCATCACAATAAGTACAATCCTTAATCCCCATCACCTATTTAACCCATACTCTCACCCACCTCCCCTCTGGTAACCATCAATTTGTTCTCTGTAATTAAGAGTCTGTTTCTTGGTTTGTCTTTCTCTCTCTTTTCTCCCCCTTTGTGCATCTGTTTTATTTCTTAAATTCCACATATGAGTGAAATCATATGGTATTCGTCTTTCTCTGACTTATTTTGCTTAGCATAATACTCTGTAGCTCAATCCAATGGTAAAATTTAATTCTTTTTACGGCTGAGGAATATACCATCGTATGTATATCTACCACGTCTTCTTTATCCATTCACTTAATGCAATCCCTATCAAAATACCAATAGTATTTTTCACAGAGTTAGAACAAACAAACTTAAAATTTGTATGGAACCACAGAAGAACCCAAATAGTCAAAGCAACCTTGAAAAGGAAGAGCAAAACTGGAGGCATCACAATTCTGGAATTCAAGTTATATTACAAAGCTGTAGTCATCAAGACAATATGGTACCGGTGCAAAAACAGACAAAGAGATCAATGGAATAGAATAGAAAACCCAGAAAATGAACCCACAACTATGTGGTCAATTAATCTTCAACAAAGAGAGAAAGAATATCCAACGGAAACAAACGTCTCTTCAACAAATGGTGATGGGAAAACCTACATTTTGCAACATGCAAAAGAATGAAACTATACCACTTTCTTACACTATACACAAAACTAAATTCAAAATGGGGTGCCAAGCTGGCTCAGTTGGTGGAGCATGCTACTCTTCACCTCAGGGTCATGAATTCAAGGTCATGTAGAGATTATTAAAAAATTAAATAAATTAAAAAAAAAATTTTTAATGGATTAAAGACCTAAATGTGAGACCTGAAACCATAAAAATCCTAGAAGAGAGCACAGGCAGTAACTTCTTTGACATCAGCCATAGCAACTTCTTTCTAGACATGTCTCCTACTGCAAAGGACAAAAAGCAAAAATAAACTATTGAGACCTCATCAAAATAATAAGCTTCTGCACAGCGAAGGAAACAATCAACAAAACTAAAGGCAACCTACAGAATGGGAGAAAATATTTACAAATGACAAATCTGATAAAGGGTTAGTATCCAAAATCTACAGAGAACTTATCAAACTCTACCCCCCAAAAATAAATAATCCAATTAAAAAATAGGCAGAAGACATGAACAGACATTTCTCCAAAGAAGACATACAAATGCCCAATAGACACATGAAAAGATGCTCAACATCACGCATCATCAGGGAAATGCAAATCAAAACCACAATGAGATATCACCTCCCACTTGTCACAATGGCTAAACTCAACAACACAAGAAACAACAGCTGTTGGTGAGGATGTGGAGAAAGGGGAACCCTCTTGCACTGTTGGTGGGAATGCAAACTGGTGTAGCCATTCTGGAAAACAGTATGGAGATTCCTCTAAAAATTAAAAGTAGAATGTAAACATTAAAAAAAAAAGGGGGGGGGGTGCCTGGGTGGCTCAATTGGTTGAGCGTCCAACTTTGGCTCAGGTCATGATCTTGCAGCTTGTGAGTTCGAGCCCCGCGTCGGGCTCTGTGCTGACAGCTCGGAGCCTGTGAATCCCTCTCTCTCTGCCCCTAACCCACTCACATTCTGTCTCTGTTTCTCTCAAAAATAAATAAACATTAAAAAAATTTTTAAAAAAGTAGAATGACCCTATAATCCAGTAATTGCACTACTGGGTATTTACCTGAAAAATATAATTCAAAGGGATACATGAACCCTGATGTTTATAGCAGCATTATCTACAGCCCAAGTCAAATTATGGAAATAGCCCAAGTGTTCATTAGGTTATTTTTTAAGTATATAGTTCTTTGAGTGTTATAGGGAATTTCAAAAAGTCTATCATGGCTCTTAGTCTCAAGAACTTCCAATCCTTGAGAAAAGTAGTGCCAGGCAGCTTTTGGGAACAATACTTGTGACTCCCAGCCCAGAGAGGGACTGGCTGAGTCGGAGAAGTTCTGGGGTCAGCAGAAGGCTAGGATGGCTTCTAGAAGAAGCAACTGACATCCTCTTTTTTGGAAAAGTGGCTCTCAGTAAGGAAGAAGTTCCACTATGAAACAAAATGATTGTGTATATGTGTATGCATATGAATGTGTGTGTGCATATGCATGCTAACAAAAAGTAATCCAGCACTAGAACCTTCCCCAATGCTGCCCAGTCCTGAGCCTCTGTGGTTTTGGCAGTGTCGGTTCAGTCCGTAGGCTCTGGGACCTTCCTGGGACTCACTGATAAGTCTTGAACTCTTTCAACTCTTCCAGTCAACTCAGGCCTAATCATGCTGTGGTTGCCATCAGCGAGTGCATGACATGATGTGAGATGTCAATTGGATGTTCTAAAGTTAACTGAATGCTTGCTGGCTAAAATACACTATATGTGAAGTTTGTGCAAAATTAGGAAGATTATAGCATTGGTAAGGAGGGCATGACTTCTGGGAAAGTATTTTTTAAAAAATAAACAACTTAAGTAATTTTGCAAAATAAGCAACTAGTAAAACAAAAAAACTTTACCTCCATCCTTCCAGTTTCTTGACTAATTATAGTAAATGTCCACATACATTTACAAAATACATTTATAAGAGGAAATGGACATTAATGAAAAAATCAGAAACCATTGAGCATACTGTAAGTGAAAGCTTTTGGGGAGCATCTGCTTTTGAATGTGATTTCATGTCTTATTCATAGGCAAATTTTCTGTTGGCAATGTTGCTTCTTGGACTCATAGTTCAACATTTCCCAGTGTTCCAGAAGAACGCCCTGGCTACCACCAGGGCTGAACTAGTCTAGGATGCTCTGCAGAAGCACATCAGGTCACTCAGCCATTCCAGACTCAACCGTTTCTGAAAAGGTGAGCACACTATTGCTGCCAATCACGAATCTTGTAACTGAGCCCAGGGCCATCAGCAAAAAGTTCAGGAGTCAGGAAATCCTGGTTCAATCCACTTAGTTAGAGGGAACAACAACGTTCTTGTGAAACTTCTGGTTCCCTTTGTGAAATGAAGAAGTACTGAGTCACCTTTCTGAGGTATTCCTGTAATGAGCTTCCTATATTTCCCAAGATTTTTTACTTCATTTTCCCTTGATTAAGAAAGTAGTACAATGAATAGCCCAGTAAATGTCACAGAAGGTAGAAAGCCACTGGTGTTGACAACGAGGACTGCGTCAGGGTCAGGAAACTGGAAGCCGGACATGCCTTTCTGTTTGCTGAAATCTCCATTCACAGATGCAGGAAAGATTGCTGAGACCCTGTCCTGGGAAAGGAGTGGACCAGCCACACAGTGTTGATTTTCCTCCCGAATGGTGTCCTTCAACAACAACTTTGAGTTCTGATTGGAACCTTTTGTTCTAGCTGCTTAGTGAACAAGACCTCTGTGATCTTGATAAGGGGAGGCACCTTTCCTATTTTTTCTGGCTTCTTAGCCTGGCATTTTGGCTTGGTTTCCAGCCTTATTGTTTCAGTCTGTTCGAATAAGCAACTCTCTGGTGAGGGTTCTACGACCCATCCTCCAGCAGGCAGCACCGGGACTGGGGCTAGGGTCAGGCTGAACCCATTCCCCACAGGTCCTCTCTGTGCTCACTTGTTGCCTCAGAGACCCACTGGGCACCCAGGGGTGGAGGCCGGGCAAGGATATCTCACAGCTCAGAGGAATAGTCATGGTACTATTGGAGTCCTGATGGTGACATAAAAAAGAATTAAGTTCCCTGATCTTGGAACTCCGTGTGCCTGAGCAGCCTTTGTGACTCTCTGCTCAGAGGACCCCTCAACATCCCATCAAGGGCAGGGAGGCCACCACAGAATCACTTTCAGGGGGAGGGGACAGTAGATCATAGTGGTTAATGGTGGCCTCCTGGCCTTACCACTTGTCAACCATGAGGTTTTGAGAACATCATTCAACCTTTCTGTGCCTTGGTGTTCTCATCTTTAAATTGGGGGGTTTGGAAGTTCTTATCCATAGAGTTAAAAGGAGAAATCCAAATGCCATGGTAAGCTCTCAATAATACAACCATGAATATTAATTGTAAGGTGGGGAGAATAGGAAGTCTTTTTATCTGCTCTGCTCCAGAGAACAATCTCAATCGGTTCCTGTTAATCTGGCCCTAACCCCCATCCTCACCCCTGCTTGGGCTGTAGAAGGCCTTGTCCCAGCTGGGATGGCCTAGGCATTAGCACTCAGACCTTCTTCAACCTCAGTCCTTGGAAGTCTGTGGCTTCTGTTCTAGAGTGACTGTTTATCCAAATTGAACACACACTGTTCAGGTAGGACATGAATGGGGAAGTGGAAAATTGCCTAGGAATCTGTGTACTGTGCAGGAGGAAAGAGCACTGACATTACATGGAAAAGGTGGATTGATATAGATGAATGTTAATGTTTACAGTCGACTTGGGGAGATCCAGAGAAACAGAGGATTTCAGGGAAGGAAAGGGAACGGTAACTCCAATAAGGGTCATCAGGAAAAGCTTTGGAAAGCAGCATTTACTTTTCTCTAATTTGCCAGGATCATCCCTCCCAGCATCTGAACAACCAGGTTTCAACAAAGTATCTTTCACCTGAGCCTCTAGGCCTTTGGCAAAGGGTTTAGAAAAGCTGCTCAGAAGACAGCTTAGTGCCACAGGAGAGCAGGGTTGGCGGGAAAGGTGCAGTTCCAGGCTTTTGGATTCCTGGGTTCTAGCCCGGCTCTGCAACCCAGGCCCTTCCTTGTCTGTGAAATCAGGGTGGTTAGGAAGTTGGCCAGAAGCTCCCCAACTTCTCTTCTGGCTTGCTACGTCCAGGATCCTTTGCGCTCCAGGCCCTGCCCCCACCCCAACCATAAATCTGGGCACATGGGGAAGAAGCCCCAACAGGATTCAGCTGACTCATGTATGTTACCGTAACAGGATACATTTCATATTGCTCTCTGGACCTGGAAAAAGCCGAGAGTGCCAAGCGCGGACCTGTACGTGAACGCTTCCTGTTTCTCCCAAGGCTCACAGGCTTTCCGCATCCCGGGAGCAGCGCAGGCCAGCATCTCCCGAAATGCCCGAACCTCCAGGCCTCACTGGTTCTTTAGAGCGCTGGGCGTGGTTTCCGTGCGGCTCAAACCCGCTGACGCTGGAGCCGGGAGCTGTCATCCCCCCCTCGCTGCTCCTCGGTGGGGCTGTTGTGGGAAAGGGGTTAGCTCCGCAGCCTGGAAGCTCCTTAAGGGTTCTGTGCGCCCCGGCGTGCGCCGCACGCGGCTGGCGCGGAGGAGGGGGTCACATTGATCCCCGGTGCATCCAGAGGCTCCACATCTGGAGGAATGTGCTCGTCACATCCGTCTGTCGTGTTCCTGCGGGCCCTCCTCCCAGGATGGATTCATGCTTTCAGACTATAAGCCCTACCAATTCCTTTAAATGCACCGCTCTTGGATCTCCCAGGCTCTGGGCGTCCCCAGTGGAGGGTGGCATTCGTGGAGGTCATTTTGACAGGATACTGTGGGGGTGAGGACTGGATACGAGGAGAGGGTCTGAAATATCTGTTGTGCACATCACTGGTGTAACCGTCACCCGCACAGCAGGTAATTCCTCACTGCAGAGTTGAATAAAGAGACTTTTGAGAAAGGCGAGGGGGAGGGTGTGCGGGGTGGGGGTCGCTTGAGGCTCAGTGCAAGGCCTAGGGTCGCAGCAGTGGTCACGACCCTAGAGGCCTACGGGGGAGAGAGGGCGGCGATGGCCGAGCCCTGCAAGAGCCCGCAGCAGCGAGTGGGGGTGGGTGGGGGCAGGGAACGGCCCGGCCGTGCTCTCCCTCCCGCAGCCGCCCTGGACGCCCAGCTTCTGTGCTGCTGTCCCCGCGGGGCAGAGAAGGGGGCGGGAGAGAGGAGCCGGAGGGACAACCGTCATGCACTGCTAGCTCACGTCTAGGTGGTTTTGTTTTGTCTTTGCAGTTTAGAGATAACCGTATAAAATTAGCTGCATCCAGAGGTCTCAAGAGTCAAGGGAATCCCCCTGAAACGCCAGGCCTCTCTCTGGCTTTGTGTTCTGGGGCCATTCGTGGAGCACATACTTCCTCCCCTGAGGTCTCTAGCACCAGCCTCAGGTGCGCGCTCTTCTGCTCCGTGGCCACTGTCACCAGCATGCTCAGGTCTCCTGTCCAGAAAAGCCCCTGAATCGCCGTTTCCACCCCGAGACCACTTAGAAATTACAGCTGCTTACTTATTGTCCCTTCTCTGGGCCACCGTTGTGCGGAATCCCAGCTGAAGGAAAGCACCAGTGACTCCAAGTTACTTAAGAATAAAAATATACTTCTTATCCCAACAACATAAAACATTAAGAGGAATTATGTTTTTTACAAAATCCAACAAACCACCCACGATTGTACCTACCAAGCAAAAGCAGTACCTTTGTAAGCAGAGCAATGATGAAACAGACTGGGGCCACTTGATCTCAGGTCCTGGGCAGACATTTAGGTGCCAGTCTTGTTTCTAATAGTCTGAAAAAGAGTTGACAAAAAGTAATGTTTATTGGATACTTCCTAGGTCCTGTAAACCTGGACAAGTTTCTTAACCCTTCTGTGCCCCCAACTTTTTATCTGTAGAATGGGAATAATCTTAATGCCTCTTAGGGTTTTGTGAGTATTAAATGAGTCCATCTCTGGAAAGTACTTGAATGGTATCTGGTGCACAGAAAAGCGGTATTTACATGTTACCTCAATATCAGCTACGATCACGTGGCAGCCCAAAGGGGGTTCACGGTCTCTGTTTTTGAGACTATGGCTTCAGGGCTTCCTCAACACCCAGGGCCAGCCAGCCATTAAGTGGAGCCATGAGGGGCGCCTGGGTGGCGCAGTCGGTTAAGCGTCCGACTTCAGCCAGGTCACGATCTCGCGGTCCGTGAGTTCGAGCCCCGCGTCAGGCTCTGGGCTGATGGCTCAGAGCCTGGAGCCTGTTTCTGATTCTGTGTCTCCCTCTCTCTCTGCCCCTCCCCCGTTCATGCTCTGTCTCTCTCTGTCCCAAAAAAAATAAATAAACGTTGAAAAAAAAAAAATTAAGTGGAGCCATGGATCTCCTGATCTTCGTTCCCTGGGGAAAGGTGTCTCCAGAACTCTCTCTCTAGGCCCTGCCTCCTCTAGCCTGAGTGCCAGGCACCTGGACCTGCCTCTGTGGCACTTGGTGGTGGAAAGCGGCCCTGAGTTAGGATTCAGAAGATACTCAGTGTGGCAGCTGAGTGACCTTAATCTTTGGGCCTCAGGGTTCCTATCTGTAAATTAGAGATAATAATTGCCCTCCCCACAAACCCACATGCAGGGTGGTTTTAAAGACCAAATGCAAAATAACTAAAAGTTCTTCCTAGAGGTGATATCATGAGTCTCTGCCGTGCCTCCAACCCCAAATTGCACTTTTTTTTTATTATTAAAAAAAATTTTTTTAACGTTTATTTATTTTTGAGAGACAGTGAGAGCAGGGGAGGGGTAGAGAGAGAGGGAGACACAGAATCCGAAGCAGGCTCCAGACTCCAGGCTGTCAACACAGAGCCCGATGCGAGGCTCAAACCCATGAACTGCAAGACCATAACCTGAGCTGAAGCTGGATGCTTAACCGACTGAGCCACCCAGGCGCCCCCCCCCCAATTGCACTTTTTAAAGCTCAGCTGGGGGGTAGAATGGATTGAAAATAAACCAACCTCGATAGTTGTGCAGGGGTCTCAGGGGAGCTCCTTAGCCACATAGAGTCCCTGTCTGCCCCCACTGCCAGGCTGCTACAGGGAGGAAACCATTAGCCCGAGTGAACTCTTGAAACACTGGGGGCAGTTGTTCCATCCCAGGTGGTTCCCATGTTCCAGGAGGAAGTAAGGATCTTGCCCCCAAAGAGCCCAGGATGGAGTCTGAGAGGAGGGTCTTCTGGAAAAGGCGGCCCAGGCCTTGGATGTGAAGCAAACCTAAGCAAACCCTTTGCAAACCTAAAGCTCTTAGCTGCAGCTGTGGGTAAGGGAAAGAGCCTGGGAAGGTAAGGGGCCCTGTCGGCAGAGCATCCTGCAATGGGGGAAATAAAAATAGAGATAGGGTTCTCCCTGTCCTCACCCCAGTTGAAGAAGCCTAGCACTGGCCTGGCACTTAATAGATGCACAATGAATTTGTTCCTTTTATGCACATGTGCACACACACACACACACACAACTCCATTTGGCCTCAAAGTACCTGCTATGTGCTGGGCACTGTGCAAGTTCGGGGGACCAGGTGCAAGAACTGGCCTTGACCTCTGGGAGTTGTATTTGGTGGTTGAGATAAACTTCAGCCCGGGAGAGAATTGGAGCCCTAAGAGGAGCCCTGGGGAGGTGGTCCAGAGCTGGGAGTGCTAGTAGAAGGGCCCCTAGGCTGAGGGGACAGCAGGCACAGAAGGAGGGGGCAGGAGCTCTGGGTTAGGCAGAGGGAAGATTCTTGGATGGTATTTTCTCGTTACATACCTATTTGATCTATTCTTTGGTACTTTCTGGAGAGGCAGGACCTTGGCTGCCCACCTTTGCAGGCCTCTGCATAACCGGTACGCAGTAATCCCAGCATGGAATCCCCGTTGTGGAAGGGGATGGCAGTGTAGCTCTTACCCCAGATAATAGCACAGGTGGACTGGAAGAATCTACAGAAGAGTCCTGTCCTCTGGGTTCCAGGAGAATCCTAACCAGCCACAGTCCTCATGGGACTGAATGTTTTCCCCGAGGTAGCTCCTAGGACTAACTCCAGGTGCAAGGCCTGGGTGCCACCCATCACTTCTTCCCTCCTGCCCACCCCACTTTTAGGAGAAGGTAGCCAGTTCTGTCCACATCTGGCTACCTGTAGGATGGTCCTGGGGTGTCAGATCCAGAGTAGGAAAGGAGAGGGTGGAAAAGAATCCTCTTCAGTGGTCTGCCCCTTGGGTGGGTGTCTCGAGCTAGGCCATCCTTCACACCACCCAGAGAAATCAACTCCTCAATTACGATGATGGAACTTGTTTCCTCCAGCCACATATTTGCATGAAAAGTTGGGGACTGGATATGGGAGAGGGAAAGCGATAACTCTGAGAGTTGACACCAGGGCTCAACTCTGGTGCCAATTTGAGTTGTGCCTCAGAGCAGGTTTAGAACAAGGAACATGAAGGGGTGCCTGTGTGGTTCAGTCAGTTAAGTGTCTGACTTCAGCTCAGGTCATGACCTCATGGTTTGTGAGTTCAAGCCCCATATTCGGGGTCTATGCTGACAGCACGGAGTCTGCTTCGGATCCTCTGTTCCCCTGTCTCTCTGCTCCTCCCCCACTCATGCTCTCACTCTCTCTCTCAAAAATAAATTAAAAAACATTAAAAAAAAATGAGGAACATGTATTGAAGAGCACCTACTATGTGCCAGGCCCTTTGCATGTATTCTGCATGAGGTAGGTGTGTGAGGTAGGTGTTCTAGACACATTTTATAGATGAGGAAACTGAGATAGAGCGAGTTTAATTGAGTTGCCCAGAGTCACACAGCGACCTGAGAGGAGTAGAATCTGGTTGTGCTGGCAGGACTGTCTTTTCTGACTGAGGGTCCCTCAGCAAGCTCCTGGGACAGTGTAGTTCTGGGCGGATGGCTGCAGCTCAACTTGATGCTGCAGCCTGAGGAACCGTGTGGAAGGCCGGCTTGGTGAGCATAGCAGCCGTGTCACAGATGGGTCAGGGCTTTGGGTGTCCTGCCGGCCAGTGAGGAACCGTGCAAGGCGTTTGCACAGGCTACCCTATTCCTGAAGCCAGTGGGGGTCTCCAAGTCTTCTGGCGTGGGTGAAGGCTGCTTCCCAGTTGATGCACTTGGAAAAGCCCCTGCCTCTACCATGGGCCACGGAGTGCTGTGTAACTTCCTCTGTGGGTCAGTCCTCCACCAGGGGCTGTGACAGGGTGGTGAGTCAGACCGCAGCCTGTCACTGATAAGCCACCAGCTGCCTCGCTTCTAGCCTGCTTGGTGGACATCGGGATGGCTGCTCACTGCCTTCTCCCATCTCTGCTCTGCCCTGCGTAGGAGAAGTGGGGCTGCTCAGGGGAGGGTCAGGCAGACATCCGCTGTGGGTCATGTAAACCTCCAGGGTCAGGAATTGAGGTGCCACCAGCAAGCTGTTTGAACCTGGCCTGATCACACCATTCATCTCCCAGGCAAGAACATTCTCTGCCTTCCCCTCAAGTTCGGGAGACCCACAGGGGAATCTGCTCTTCTCAGAAAAAAGCACTCAGCTTAGGTGATTAAAAAAAAAAAAAATCAGTGGTTATTTCAACTGCCTTCAAGGAATTCACCATGTACGGACGGGCTTTGAAACTCAACAGCTGGCTTTTAGAAAACAAGAAGGATTATCTTTGGATCCCTTGCTGTGAGCTGACAGTGGCTCATCCAGAATCCCTCAGGGTAGGGAGGCTGTCACAGGCTGGAGTGCCAGTCATACTTCTGGGCAATTTAAAGCCACGTGCTCTGTGTCACCAAGACTGTGACTCAACCGTGTGCTTGCCAAAACTCATTCACAGAGGGGTTGAAACTGCTCTGTAGGCACTTTTCGGAGTGAGGGCTCTTCATGTCCTGGAGGGAAACCGGGGATGCACAGGAGATGAGCCTTCCCAGCAGTCCAGGTGAGGGCCCCTTCGAGCCAGGCCCCGTAGGTGTTCGCTTCTGTTACCTCAGCTCCTAGGCTTTCCATAAGTGTCTGTTAGATGACTGAATGAACAACAGAAGAAACAAAGTGAAGCTGGCACAAAAAACTAAAGCCCATACTTTCCTATGTGTGTCTTGCTGCTTAGCAAAAAGGAGTGATGCTCATGTGGTCCCCACAAGGGAGCCTGAACCTCCACAGACAGACCAGATGCCTGGCTGGCTGCCAAGAGATCCATGCACCCCGAGGGCTCACCCTTTCTCTGCATTCCTCCAAGAAGGTAGGAGTTGGCCCCGAACACCTTGAGGGAATAAGGCCACTCATATGTGGGCTATTTCTGGAATTTTAAATTTTTTTTAATGTTTATTTATTTTTGAGGAAGAGAGAGAGAGAGAGAGAGGCAGAGTGTGAGCAAGGGAGGGGCAGAGAGAGAGGGAGACACAGAATCCAAAGCAGGATCCAGGCTCTGAGCTGTCAGCACAGAGCCCAAAGCGGGGCTCAAACTAACAGACCACGAGATCATGATGAGCTGAAGTCAGATGCTCAACCGACTGAGCCACCCAGGTGCCCCTATTTCTGGAATTATAAAGAGTTTGTGTTGGCTGAGATCCTCAAAAGAGATTTCTTAAATTATTATTATTTTGCTCCTTAAAGACAAAAACAAAAACAAAAACAAAGGCCTGATGACAGGTGCTAAGAGTCCAGGCTAGATCAGCATGGCCAGGCTGGGAGGAGTGAGCAGCCACCAGTGGGTCTGGTCAGGCAGCCCTGCCAGAGTGGGCAGGCAGGTCCTCGCACTGCAGTCTCCATCAACCCATGCATCTCCTCACATCTTGAAATCTCCATCTTCAGTTACACCTGCGGGCTGGACAGCCACATTTAGACCAGCTCCTGCCATCACTACTCCTCACTGCAGAGCGCGACCCAGGCATCTTGGCTTTTTTTCTTTCCTTTTCTATCCTTTTTCTATCTCTTCCTTTTTCTTTCTTTGCCTTCTCCTTACTTAGTCTAATTGTCAGCCTGGCTGGTAGAGACCAGAGGCCAGAGAGGGTGTGACACTAGACAGAGACTTCCAGGGGCAGCAAGAGCCCCATAGTGAGGATGGGGTGACTAGGGGGTTCCTTGGCCCGCCATGTGACAAGCAGATCCGGCTTATCATCCTGGAGACTTGGTTCCGAGGTTCTGCCCAGGAAATAGCTATAGGGCGGGAGAGAACAGGGGCAGGGGAGAGACACCAAGATTTGGGTCTCTAAGAGAAGAAGACAACAAGAAACATCAACAGTTTTATCGGGCTGATCACATAAACTGCCAAAACACCAGAGCTGCATGGACCAGAAATACATCAAGCATTGGTGGCTGGAGAATTCGAGTTTGTTCTGTGCTTAGAACTGTGACGTCCACATGGGAGGATTTTTCACTGGCTGGGGCCTTCCACAGAAGCGCATTTTTACCATTCTCTGCACCATAAACAAATGCAAACCCTCATGGCAAGTGGTTTTCAAAGACTGTTGTCTCTAAAAGGAAATCGGGACTGCATTTTCCCACAAGAACTTCAAGGAATTATGATTACTCAGAACTCCCTCTTGACATTCTTGCGAACATTTGAGAAATTCCCAGTGCCTCCTGTCGCCCTGAGTGCGGGAAGCCAGGGATGTGCCGACTCACACACAGCCCAGAGAATGCTTTCAGGCTCATAGCAACTGCATAAACCATTGCATAACTGCAATCGTGCCTTTTTTTTTTTTTTTAAACTTTGATAATGAAAGGAAATGCAAATAAAGAAGTAATGACTTCTGGGAAAATGATGCCTAGAAGATGACTTCTTCCTCTCTATCCTTCCCATCTCCTCAAAAGTGCTCCTCTCTAGATCTCTTTTTCAGGAGCTGAATTCCCACAGCAATTTTCCAGGATTGTAAAGGGACATGGGACAGTCCGCGTAATTAATTCTGTGAGCTCCCCTACTCTGGGGCTCAAACATTCCTTCAGGCCCAGAGATGGATGCAGGGACTCTCCGGGCTAGAAGAACTTCTGGCCACCAGCCAACTTCCAATGCAAAGTACAACTCCAATCATGAAACAGACATGGAGAGCCTCACCAAATACTAAAGACTACCGGAAAAGAGTTAAGGGCCTGCGTGAGCCTGCCCCCATCACTCAGTAGAGAGAGACAGCTCACCTTTGTTACCTACAACCATGGACAATAGGTGTATAGGGACTGGATATGTAACCAGATATGTAACTGGATCTGGTAACCAGAGGGCTACCAGAAAGCCCAAAGAAAGTAACTAGTCACATGCATGCTACAGCACGAAAGGGGAAATAGCCACTGGACAGAAGAGAGTTCTGGAAAATAAAGTTTCCTAGTATTTTCTGCCCGGAGAATGCTGTAGGCAGGTAGACACATGTCTCATTTCTTTTTTTTTTTTTTTAAGTTTATTTATTTATTTTGAGGGGGTGGGGAGAGAGTGAGAGCAAGTGTGCGTGAGCAGGGGAGGGGCAGAAGGAGAGAGGGAGAGAGAGAATCCCAATGTTCAGCATGCAGGGCCTGAACGCACCACTGTGAGATCATGACCTGAGCCAAGATCAAGAGTCAGACAATCAACTGAGCCACCCAGGTGCCCAAAATGTTTAGTTTCTAACGAATGATTTGGTTTTCTAAGAAAGAAGAAGGAAGGAAGGAAGGAAGGAAGGAAGGAAGGAAGGAGAGAGGAAAGAAAGAAAGAAAGAAAGAAAGAAAGAAAGAAAGAAAGAAAGAAAGAAAAAGAGGGAGGGAAGAAAGAAATGGGAAGGAAGGAGGAAAAGAGGGAAGGAGGCAGAGGGGGAGGGGAAGAAAAAGGGGGGGGAAGAAAAGAGGGAGGAAGAAAACACAAAAGGAAAGAAGAGGGGTGCCTGGGTGGCTTAGTCAGTTAAGCATCCAACTTTGGCTCAGGTCATGATCTCACAGCTCAGCTCGTGAGTTCGAGCCCCACATCAGGCTCTGTGCTCAGAGCCTGGAGGCTGCTTCAGATTCTGTGTGTGTGTCTCTCTCTGCCTCTCCCCCACTCACGCTCCGTGTGTGTGTGTGTGTGTGTGTGTGTGTGTGTGTCTCAAAAATAAATAAACATTTAAAAAAAATTTTTTTAAAGAAAAGGAAAAAAGATAAAAATTCTAGAGCTATGCTGTTCCATATGGTAGCTTCTGCTCGCAAATGGCTTTTGGGTCCTTGAAGTACAGCTGATCTGAATTGAGATACGCTGTAAGAATAAAATATATGCTGGATCTCAGTACAAAGACAGGCATGTAAAATAAATACCAATTAATAATTGTTATCAATTACACAGGGAAATGATGTTTCGGAGATTAAAAAAAATTTTAATGTTCTTATTTATTTTTGAGACAGAGAGAGATAGAGCATGAGCAGGGGAGGGGCAGAGAGAGGGGGAGACACAGAATCCGAAGCAGTCTCCAGGCTCTGAGCTGTCAGCACAGAGCCAGAAGCGGGGCGAGTGTCTCTCACAGAGTGTGAGATCATGACCTGAGCTGAAGTCGGATGCTCAACCAACTGAGCCACCCAGGCATGCCTGGAGATTTTGAATTAAACAATATACATTAAAATGAATGTCATCTATTTTTCACTCTTTTTAATGTGGCTCCTAGAGCATTTACAGTTACATCTGCGGCCACACTCCATTTCTCTTGCAGCGCTGCTCTAGGTAGCTGCCTTCCGTGGCATAGGGCTGCCCTGGGGTTCCAGCCCCACTTCTAGCTCCTGCCACACTGTAGAGGGCCTCAGCTCCACCCCTTTCCCTGGACTGAAAATGAACTCGCTCAGATGGGAGATGTCTTGATTCTTAGATTCTCCAGAAAAGATCCAAACATCTCCCTGGAAAACCCTTTTGAGTTTCAAGCAGTCATGTTTGACCTTTCAAAATCCTCTGCATTGCATGAAGGCGCACAGGGGCTTTCTTGCACTCGTTCGAGAGATGGTAGGTGGCTGTGTGATAGCAACGGAAACTTTGAATAGGATGTGTGAGTCGTGGGAGGTTTTGGTGAGGCCTCAGTGGGGACTAAGACATTGACAGACACTGTTAAAGTTTGAATCCAGGTTCACCGGTAAATATTTAGGAGAATTTTTTACATTTTTTAAAAGTAGTCTTCACACCAAACCCGGGGCTTGAACTCATGACCCTGAGATCAAGACCTGAGCTGAGATCAAGAGTCTGATGCTTAACTAACTGAGCCACCCAGGAGCCCCCTAGGAGAATTTTTTAAAGTGGCAGAATATCGAGGCAACGTTGACAAAACATTTCTTCCAAAAATATGTGTTTGAGCACCCTCTCTTTGCCTGGAGTAAACTAAGCGATGAGCACAGCCGTCTGCTGTGGAGCCCTGGAAGGCAGAGAGGAAAGGCTGGGTGTGTGATGTGGGAGGGACAGGGTCCAGGCGCCAACGGTATACCTGCTCAGTTTCCCAGGCCTCCAGCCACCGTGTGCAGACTTTTACAAAGTTGAAATTATAGTATACTTGCATGTTTTGCTTTATACTTCTTTCTCATAAATGCTCAGAAGTGTTTTCCATGTTCCTATATAGTCTTCATAATCATCCTTTTTAGTACTTAACTAATATTCCAAGTGACCGTATCATTTTGTAACCTCCTGTGGGACAGTTTCCAGTTTTGTTTAAATAAGATAGCAGCAAAAATGCAATTTGCTTTCTTTGCTGTCTTTCCTTTTGGATTTAATTAATTGCCAGAAAAGAAAGAAACTACCGTGTTCAGGGGTATGAAATCTTTTCTAGTTCTTGATGGATATTGCCAAGGCGCTGTCCAAAAGGCATGTATGAAATTATATTGCTTGCCGCGATGGATGTACATACTAAGTTTCTTACAACTTTGCCAGGATTGAAGTTACAGTATATATATGTATATATGTGTATGTGTATTCTTAAGCATTCAAATTTGCAAACGTATATATACATGTACATGTATACATACACATAATATGTATGTATACGTTTGCAAATTGTATTGCATATGTTTTGAAGCTTGAGATTTTTGAAGCTTTTATAAACAAAATGTTTATAGACAAGTAACACTATATATATATATATTTTTTTTTTCTGAAAATGCCATGATATTGTCTTGAGCATTTCTGGACTCTGCATGCATTTCTGTCTTTAAATTGTTCTGCACAAGTTTAAGAAACAAAACAGATGAACATAGGAGAAGGGAAAGAGAAATAAGATGAGAGAGGGAGGCAAACTGTAAGACTCTTAAATACAGAGAACAAACTGAGGGTGGCTGAAAGGGTGTTGGGTGGGAGAATGGGCTAATGGGTGATGAGCATTAAGGAGGGCACTTGTTGGGATGAGTTATAAGTAAGTGATGTATCACTGGGTTCTATTCCTGAAATCATTATTATACTATATGTTAACTAACTTGGATTTGAATTTTTAAAAAAGTGCTATTGTCAGCCTCAAATATTTAAAAAAAATTTTAAAAATGTTCTGCAAAGATATGTCTCTTTTTCTCCATTTATTAATTTATTTATATCAATATGGACTCATTTTATATTTTGGGTTCTACTCCAATTGATTGTGTTGCCCAAATCTTCCAGCTTAGGCCATCGGGATCTCTTTCATTTGGCTCCTGTGCCCCTTTGACATACCCTATCAACGTATTTGTAATTATCTCCTTACTTTCCAGCACTCCAAGGTGCTCCAGGCTCATCTTTCTCAGTCTTAGAGTCAGTCTGTTCTCCACGGGGCCCTGTTATTGGAGAATGGTTCTAGAAACCAAGATCTGGGTGCTCAGTGTGCTTATTGCTACTATGGTGTCGTTTTTCAGGTTCTCAGGTGACAGAGAAAAGACATATGTGTGTTTACCAGCCTGCATCAGGGGTAGATTCCCATAAGTGACATTTCTGGATCAGAGCAAACCCACATTAAACATGTTGTTACTGCCTAGTTGTCCTCAAAAAAAAAAAAAAAAAAAAAGAGCGTTTTTCACTCTTCCCAGTGGTGCTTAAGAGCACCTGTTTTCCCACACTCTCACCAATACTGAATAGCAGCAAATACAAAATTAGCAAATTTTTACTGATCTGATGAGTGGAAAATGGGATCTCCGTGTTTGAATAATTTGAATTGACTTTGAACTTATGTTTCTAGTTTTCTCACTGCTCATCTGTTACTAGACTTTGAATTTCTTCTTTCATCTTCTTTTATCTTGTATAAGCATTTGCATCCTTCCAAATAATATCTAAAACGACTCTTTTAAAACTCTTTGCTGACCTCACCTTTGAGCTTAGGTAGATTTTGCTGAGAAATGGAAGCTCTTTTGACAGACTGACAACAGCACAGCTGGGGACAAGAGGACTCATTTTCCATCTCTCCTTGCAGGCACTTCCTTATTAGTCCTTCCCAGCCCCATCTAGAGCCCCTCCGGTGCTCCTTCCTCCAGGATAAACTATTCTAGAACACGTCAGCAATGCCTGCCTTTGGGAGGTTGTGAACTTTTGTCACAGTTTCCAGGGTGACTGTGACTCAGCCCCTGTTCCTGAAGTCTGAGGCTGTCCACCTAGAAAGCGCTCATTCCCTAGCACAAACATGCCTCCCTCAGCCTCAGGCCAGCAGAAGCTCTTCTGTGCCTTCCTCCCCTTGCTCCTCCACTCCCACTCCCCACTTTAACTCATAGTGTCATTATACAAATGAAACGTCCACAGACATGAACCATTCAAACAGTACACAATTATCCTGTGAAAATATATGGGTATTTGTTTAACCTCTGTGCCTCTTCAGAAATAACCATGCATAAACAGGCATATATTTGCATATAGATTCTTTTTTTAATGTTTATTTATTTATTTATTATTAAAAAAAATTTTTTTAAGTTTCTTTATTCCTGAGAGAGAGAGAGAGCAAGCGCATGAACGGGGGAGGAGCAGAGAGAGGGAGACACAGAATCCAAAGCAGTCTCCAGGCTCTGAGCTGTCAGCACAAAGCCTGACCCAGGGCTCAAACTCGAGAACTGCAAGATCATGACCTGAGCAGAAGTCAGATGCTTAATCGACTGAGCCACCCAGGTGCCCCATTGTTTATTTATTTTTTAGAGAGAGGGAGAAAGTGTGAGCAGGCAAGGGGCAGAGAGAGAGGGAGACAGAGAATCTGAAGCAGGCTCCAGGCTCTGAGCTGTCAGCACAGAGCCCGACGAGAGGCTCAAACTCGCGAACTGCGAGATCATGCCCTGAGCCGAAGTAGGACGCACAACAGACTGAGCCACCCAGGGGCCCCTATACATTCTTTTTTTATAAGGCAACTGGCAGAAAACTCTACACAGTGTTCTGCACCTTGCTTTTATTTTTAATTACCAGTGTATTTCGAAGATCTTTCCACATCAGCCTACACAAATCTGTCATTTTGAATGGCCACATGGTATTCCACTGATGTGTTATTGTTTATCTAGTCCCATTTTAATAGATACTGGGTTTTTCCTTTTTTTTTTTTTTTTTGCCACTAGAAAGAATGCTACTGTGAACATCCTTGTGGACCTGTGGGGTTATACCTGCAGGGTAAATTCTTTAAACTGGAATTTCAGGGTCAAAGAAAATGGTGTACTTTAATTCCAATAGATATTGCCAATTTGCTCTCCGAAGGGGCTGTGCCAATTTACCCTCCCGTCAACAGTCATGAGAGAGGCTATCTCCCTGTCCTCTCTCACCAGCATCCAGCTCCGTTATACTTATAAACCTCCTCCCAGCTGATAGGTGAAAATGGTATCTCGTTATAATCTTAATTTGCATTTCTCTCATTATGGTTGAGGGATGTATTTCCTTTTTTTTTTTTTTAAATTTATTTATTTATTTTGAGAGAGAGAGAGAGAGAGTGTGTGTGAGCACTAGCTGGGGAGAGGCTGAGAGAGAGGAAGAGAGAGAATCCCAAGCAGGCTCCACCCTGTCAGTGCAGAGCCTGATGTGGGGCTCTGTCTCACAAACCATGAGATCATGACCTGAGCCGATATCCAGTGTCAGACACTCAACTGACCAAGCCACCCAGGCACCCTGAGGGATATATTTCAAGTGGCAAGAAGTCATTTATATTTCTTTTCCTGTGAACTACTTATATCCTTTATGAATTATCCCATATGTTGCAAGTTTTTATCTTACTGATTTAGAAGCATTCTTCATATATGAAGGAAATTAGTATTTTTGTTATATATGGTATAATAATTTCCCCCCAGTTCATTGTTTGTCTTTTGTTGGTAGGCTTTTTAAAAAAAATATACATGCTGCCCTTATAGATTCTGTCTTACAGCAGGTTAGAATTTCAATATACATATTTGGGTGTGCAATAATCGATTTTCTCATTTCTACATTTCATCTCCCATCCCCCTGAGGGGGCAGACACGTCTTGTCATCAGTTCAAAAGATCAGCTGGTCCTCTCGTCCCCTCAAAGTTCCTGGGATGGTCCTGAGTTCAGTACACGAGAGGACAGATGGAGCACCTTCAATTCTCCAGGCTAGCTGGCCAGCTGGCATCTACTGGGATTCCCTGGCTGGTCACTTTGGGCTGTCACTTCTTGTCCACAGGATCCCTCCATGTGTGCTCTCTCCTCCATACCCCTACACCAGTTACACAGTACTCTTTCTGCCACCCACAGCGAGGCAGAGACCCATCTGCCTGACACGCCACAGCCATTTCTAACCTGGACCTTTGCCACTTCCTCTGGGTTCCGCCTAGGAAACCCAGGCAGGGTTTCTTTCTCAGGACCTCAACAACATCCACGTATATCTCAGGACACCCCTCACCTCTGCCCTCTTCCCAAGCCCAGACTGGCAAGCCTTGCTATTCCTTGTCAAGGAGCTCCCACATCTATTCCTGTGTTTTCCATTCCTCTGTGGACTTATAATTCTGGAACTCAGAGGTCAGGAAGATTTCTTTCCATACTTTTTCTTCTGTTTCTGTCTCACATCCTTTCCCTGAGGCAGCACACACAGAATGGTCAGAAGTGTGTGTGTGTGTGTGGTTCCTGGGGAGGGAGAGACCAAAACTTGTCAGGAACCCCAGGAGAAAGCAGCCAGGTGTGAAACCCTGTGAACTTCCCCAGCCTCTCCCAGCAAGTCTCAGCCACACCCCTCATTGCTGGGGGTCTGTTCTCTCTTAGGCCCTCTCTGATACCATCTGAGGCTGCTGTGGGTTGAGTGGTTGCCTGTGCCCCCTTTGTGGGTGGGGGCTGGCCCATCTTGCATCTAGCCCATGGGCCTTGCACATCTGGGCACTCAGGATGTATGGCATTGAAGCACCTGCTGGTTTTACCAAGCCAGCTTGTCCTTGTTCTTGGTGCTCTCCGAGAGGCCAGGAAGGTGGGGCATCAGTGAGAGGGGTCCCCAAATACCCTCCTCAGCTTCTGCTTTCTTCTGAAGGCATTCCTCAGCTGACCTTGAGAAGCCAGGGTGAAAGAAGGTTTTCTCCAGAGAGCACTGTCGGCAGATGAGGCCTCCTCACCCAAGTTTGTCTCCCCTGGTCTCCATTCCTACTCTTGCTGTTCCTGCAGGCTAGGGGGCTGGATAGCGTGAGATGACCTCAGACCTCAGGTCCTCAGGAAGGGATGTTGGAGGGAGGAGCCGGAGAGGAGGTGAATACAACTGAATTCATTCCTCATGAATCCCATCCCTACTGTACTCCTGGTTCCATTTTTACTTTGCCTCTAGCTAAAAAACCTCTACCTTTAAGCCTTCTGTGGGTGAGGACAAGGTCCCTTCTGGGAAGTCTTTCTCTTTCCTGGGCAGGGCCAGCTCTCAGGACCATGCATACATACCTTTAGCTGGTCTCCAGCCTCCCAGCCATTTCTAGTTGTTCCCTCCAACATTCTCGAGGGGCTCAGCCTGTAATCTGATCTAGTTTTGCTGACCCTGTTACCTCACATCTGTGCCCATTACCTCCAGCGGCTTACTGTCTCCAGTTCTTTCATGTTAATTAATCTTTTCCTCGGTAGCATCTGAGCAACACTATCCACCAGCAAGCTTACCTAGGGACTGCAGGCTGAACTCTGGGAAATGTCCACAGTAGTGGAGATTCGAGGTCAGGAAGACGGTCCAGCCCCACCTCTGGCATTGACTGGCTGGTCCCTTGACTTCCCTGAGTTTCTTTCTTCATCAGTAATGAAAAAACCCAGTATGTACTTACCTCACAGCAGGGTGAGGGCTACAAAGGCATCATATGCATATTTCTAAAACATGTGCTATTAGTAGTAGTATAATGTGAAAAGCATTTTTTATAATTGACCCTGCCCTATATCTAGCATAAATCTGGATATATATATATATATATATATATATATATATATACACATATTCTCCCCCCCCCCCAGGGGAGGGTGTGTTCTCTACCATCTTGTTTCTCCTTTTTCTACAATTCTTTTTTTTTTTTAATTTTTTTTTAACGTTTATTTATTTTTGAGACAGAGAGAGACAGAGCATGAACGGGGGAGGGTCAGAGAGAGGGAGACACAGAATCTGAAACAGGCTCCAGGCTCTGAGCTGTCAGCACAGAGCCCGACGTGGGGCTCAAACTCATGGACCGCGAGATCATGACCTGAGCCGAAGTCAGCTGCTTAACCGACTGAGCCACCCAGGCGCCCCTACAATTCCTTTTTTTTTTTTTTTTCCAACGTTTATTTATTTTTGACAGAGAGAGACAGAGCATGAACAGGGGAGGGGCAGAGAGAGAGGGAGACACAGAATCGGAAGCAGGCTCCAGGCTCTGAGCCATCAGCCCAGAGCCTGACGCGGGGCTCGAACTCACGGACCGCGAGATCGTGACCTGGCTGAAGTCGGACGCTTAACCGACTGCGCCACCCAGGCGCCCCTACAATTCCTTTTTTAACTAGAAGTTGGAAATGGCAATGGCAGTGTTAGGGAGGAAAAGCAGTGCTGGGTGTGGGTGGAAAGATAAACAGGCTATCAGCAGCCACACCCCCTCGAGTAGGTGCCAGCAAGTTCAGCTGGGATTGAATCAAGTTTGGAAACCTCGTGCTGAGCTCCTCACATCAGCAGATGCCAGCCAGGCTCCCTGCCCCTGCAGGTGCGGTGCTCCCCACGAGCCAGTGTGAGGAAGGCAACCCCACCCATGGATGCTACGGGGGCAACCGATGCCCTCTTCCATTACCTTGTGTCATTGTGGTTTGTCACATCTGAAACATAGGCCACCAGGGAGGGTGCTGGGCCCAGGAGACATGGGCTGGGCTCACTGCAGAGCCAGAGGTGAAGGAACAGTTAGTTCCCTGAGAGGGTACAGCAAGTCAGGAAACTGGAGGACTGGAAGGCTCTGAAGTCACAACAGTGGTTGGTTTCCCTTGTAGGGATGCAGAGTGGGAGATGCAGGGTAATGAGCCAGGAAAGGAAACAGGAGCTTAGAAACAAACTGCAGCTATCTGTGCAAAGATTGAACACACCTTCAGTTTCCATCAGGGTGGGAAGACCGAATCATATAGGGACTATCCATACAAGGGCAGGCTGAACAGAAGGATGAGAATTGCATTATTTATTGATGTGACATGACATCCAATATGTATCACTAAATGAAAAAAGCAAGACGCCAACGGTGTATAAAAGAAGCTACCATTCATGTTTTTATTTACGTGCATTTGCTTGAATATGTGTAAAATGTCTCTGGAGAAATTCACTGAGAAACAACTTCAAGGAGTTCATGTTTAATGGGTGCAGAGTTTCAGTTGGGGTAGATGGAAACGTGCTGAGAAGGATGGTGCAGGTGGCTGTACAACAGTGTGAATGTACTTCATGTCACAGATTGTACACTTAAAAATTATCAAAATGGCAAATCTTATATATATTTAACCACAATAAAAATACTCCCAAACATTTCATCAGTTGCCTGTGGGGAGAGCAGGGTGTTCGAGAGAGAGAGGAAGGGAGAATTTTACTATACATCCCTTTGTGCCCATTTAAATCTTTCCAAAAAATAATTAAGAAAAATGAAAAATAAATGAGGCAGCAGACTGATAAGACCCCAAAACAAGCTAAGCCTTGCCGGATGGGTAGCCGTGAGCAGTACAGGGCTGTGGCTGGCTCACTTACACAGGAACTTTTTTTTTTTTAATTTTTTTTTAATGTTTATTTTTTTTTGAGACAATGTGAGAGACAGAGTGCAAGCAGCGGAGGGGCAGACAGAGGGAGACACAGAATCTGAAGCGGGCTCCAGGCTCTGAGCTGTCAGCCCAGAGCCCGACGTGGGGCTCGAACTCACGAACCATGAGATCTCGACCTGAGACAAAGTCTGACGCTTAACCAACTGAGCCACTCAGGTGCCCCTTTACAAGAACTATTTATAAAGATGTAAAGGGGGGAAAGAGAGCATGTGGACAGTGCAGCACCCTGGGGTCAAAAGCAACAGTTACTCATACTACTTACTGGAATTAGGAAGGAGAGAATCATTGCAAGAGGCTGCCTGACAGAGGCTGTGACCTTCCTTCCCGGGTCACAGCCAGCCTGGGTGACCCTACAGGGAGGGTCTTCCTGACTTCCATCTTTTCCCTTCCTTTAGTGTCTCATGGGCTCCCCATTGGCCAACACCGAAAGGCAGCCGGAGGCCGGGTGCACCTGTCAAGGCAGGATCAGTCACGTGGGTCAGCTTGCTCTGGACACAGTGCAGGGTGGCAAAGGATGAGGAGAGGATCTGGTGAGACAAAGGGACCGTCTCTGCGACGGCTTGCAAACCCAGGCACCAGCCTGCTACTGACTGCCTGGGTGCCCTTAGGCATCCTGATCTGTAACAGGGATAATTGTACCTCTCCGATAGGCTGGTAGGAGTATTAAATTTAATATCCACGTACAGTGCTTAGAACAGTGCCGTGCACGTGGTAAACCCTATATGCGAATTGTGACTTACTTATTACAGCCTCCCCTGTGAGACCCAAAGCTTTCCGTGGTTCCTACTGAGGCCCGGTGCAATGGAGCGGGCCCATTCCGTGAGAAGGGGGAAGCAGCAGTGAGTGTCCTGGTGAGGCCGGCACCTGGGAGTAACAAAAAGAGCTACTCATCCAGCACCTCTCAGAGGCAGCCCTGTGCTGGGCCTGCTGTATCCATTGTCATGAAACCCTCACCACATGTGCCAGCTGGGTGGAATCTTCTTGCCTTACAGCTGAGGAAAGACTGCAGCTCAGAAGGGGAAGCCCCTGCCCAAGGCCACACAGCTAAGAAAAGTTACTCTCAGCAAGCACTCACCATGACAGCCCTCCCAGCTGCCAAGTGTTCCTTTAGAAACTCAGAGCCCAAGAAAGATTTACAAATTGCAGTACAAAAATTGCAGAAGGTATTAAGGATACCCTCTGTTTACAGAATTTCTCTGAGCTTCCTAGTCCTTATATAGAGGGTAAATCTCATTTAAAAATATTATGGTCGGGGCTCCTGGGTGGCTCAGTCAGTTGAGTGTCCAACTTTGGCTCAGGTCATGATCTCACAGCTCTTGAGTTTGAGCCCTGCGTCGGGCTCTGTGCTGACAGCTCGGAGCCTGGAGTCTGCTTCAGATTCTATGTCTCCCTCTCTCTCTGCCCCTCCCTTGCTTGCGCTCTGCCTCTCTTTCTCTCAAAAATAAGTAAACGTTAAAAAAATTTTAAGTATAAAATAAAATAATCTTATTTTTGAAGCAGCTCTTTCTGCCTATGGGTCATGTCCCCGTGCTTTAATAAAACCACCTCGCTGCACAGAGAAAACAACCTTATTTTTGAAAATAGTTTTTAAATACATTATTTTAGGGGCGCCTGGGTGGGGCAGTCGGTTAAGACTCTTGATCTCCGCTCAGGTCATGATCTTGCAGTTCATGAGTTTGAGCCCCACATATGGCTCTGTTCTGGTGGTGTGGAACCTGCTTGGGACTCTGCCTCTCCTTCTCTCTGCCCATCCCCTGCTTGCACTCTGTCTCTTTCTCAAAATAAATAAATAAACATTAAAGATACATTATTTTGAAAGAGCACCAATATAATAAAATCAATTTGTTAGTCAAAAATACTTTAAAAAATGTAAAAGACAATGGCCAGGCCATATATCAGCATCTGTCAATGGACACATGGGCCACGTCCTTGCTCCCTGCCCCTGTCTCTTTACAAACTGACAAATGAAGGGTGCCTGGGTGGCTCAGTCAGTTGAGCATCTGATTCTTGATTTCGGCTCAGGTCGTGATCTCCTGGTTGGTGAATGAGAGCCCCACATCAAGCTCTGTGCTGACAGCTCACAGCCTGCTTGGGATTCTCTCTCTCCTCTCTGCCCCTCTCCCGCTGTGTGCATGCTCTCTCTCTCTCTCTCAAAATTAATTAGTTAATTTAAAAAAATGAAAGCTGATTTTCATCCCTATCAGTCTCCATTCATGGTAAATATAAATGAATGAGTGAGTGGATGGACAAATGGTGTATTTGAAGGAAAAATAAACCAATGAGAAGAGGTGCCGGTGATGAGCTTGAAAGACAGTTTGGACTATGTGGGAAAGCCTTTGACCCAAGGCTGAGGAGAGGATTTCCCTCAAGAGGCGGTACAGTGCCCATTGGGGTTTAGGACAGGAGAGTGATGTGACTCAGGCTTTAAGGAGATTTATCTCACTGAGGGGTAAGAGGACGGTAGGGAAGCAAGTAGTGTCAGTGTCACCATTCGGGGGCTCAAGGTGACATCTTCTTTGGGAGGGTCTGGAAAGAAAGGGAAGGAAGCCTGAGGGCCGGTAAAGAGAACTGGCAGGATCTGGTGGGTGCCTGGGTTGGGGGCCCAGGAGAGGGAGAGGTTGGAGATACGCTGGTCCCTTTGGCAGCTCCAGGGAAGCCAAGCAGGGGGAGGAAACCTTTTCTGTCAGCATTAGAGTTATACTACCTGCCTCCCAAGAGTGGGGGTGATATTGAGATCATTCTTGAGTCAAGACCTGTGTCTGAGGCTCGATGTCTCCCTTGTGCCCAGAACGGAGGACGCCAAGGCCACAGTACCACACTTCCTCTGATTCTGGCCCTGTTTCCGAAGTGAGGTTCTGTCCTCTACTTGAGTGGCTGATGGGAGGCATTGTATCCTTCATTAAAGTCCCTGAGACTTCTCCCAAGCAGGCAGACCCTGGGCAGAACATTAATCCAGACACGCTTTTATATCCCTTAGCATATTTCCAGGATACCTGGTGGATAACTTGTCAACCACCTGAGACCATCATTTGTCTGTGCTGAATCCTCAGGGGCTGAGACAGCCTAAGAACAGAAGATCCTAGATCATCTATCTTTTGCTCTTTACAGTCCTGCCTCGAATGTCAAAGTTCAGAATGAACTAGACATAAAGGAGAAGACAAACCATAAAGAAAGTGACTGCCCCTTCCATTCAGGCACACAGAAAGGCATGCTGGTAAGGAGGCCAAAAGGCCACAGACCGGAAGCTTCTGATTCTTGTCTGCAAGGCCAGTGCTGGGTAGATGGGATATTTATCAGTAAGAATACAGATCAAGTAGTCAGCAGCCTCTTCTAGTGTCGCATGGATGACTTATGACGCCTGTGAGCCGCAGGCTGCTCCTCACACAGGGGTCAAGTCCCTTGCCCGAAGCAGCCTTGGTTGTAAGAAGGCTGTCTCTGGAATCAAATGGCCATTTTCAAATTTTCAAATGAAACTTCTGAGTGATCCATGCCTGTTCCTGGTGGAGAGGACAGGGCTAGGCCATAGTATCAAAGACACTTTGGCAGCTCTGGCCATTTCCTTCATTCAGCACATATTTATGGAGCATCCCCTGGCTCTGTCTGCCTTCTAGAGTTCCAGCAGAGCCTGAGATCACTCTAGGGTGAGGGCTGATGCATTTCAAGTGCGTGCTCAGCTCTCCTTGGCCACGGGAACCCAGGGCCAGCAGCAAGTAGGTAGAAGCCAGGAGGGTTGTAGAGAATGGGGCTATGGCCAGTGGAATCCTTGGGACATGCATGGGGCAGGGGAGGCCCTTCAAGTCCTGGGCAGCAGGTTCCTCAAAAGCAAAACCACTTGAAACACATCATGTGGGACAGCTGAGGCCCCTATGGCCAGCCCCCAGCAGCCCAGGAGGTTTCTGTTGTGGAAAGCCCCAGCCAACAAGGGCAGCTGCTGGCCAGAGATGCCCAGAGATGCATCTCCTGCCACACCCCTGCACAGTGCCCAGGATGGCTGCGAGCAAGGGGCTTGGGGCCAAGGAACAAGGAGGTGACTCTGGGGAGACAGCCACTCCGAGGTTTCCCTTGGGCTCCAGGACTCAGCCCTAAGCTCAAGCTCCCCCCCCATCTTGGTTCTGTTCCCCTCTTCTGTTCTCAGCTCTTGTCTTTCCCCCAGTGGAGGCAGGCTGGGAGGCTCGACTGCCCTGGGTAGCTGCCAACAAGCTGTGGAAGGCAGGGGCTTGGCAAGCACACAGTGTCGCCTCTGTGGGAGCAGTGGAGCTAATTATACTCAGCTGGCGGCAGCAGTGGCCGGGAGTTTCCCAGCTCACTCGCCTCGCCTCCTTCTGTGTGGTAAACACTAAAGGGAGGTGTGGGGACAGAGGGTGGGGAGGTGTGGGCAGGAGCCCAAGTCAGGCCTTGAAGGGGAGCCAGGTGGGACAGCCCAGCCAGTGCTGGCTCCAGCTAGGAACCTGACTTAGAATCCTTGGATGTGGGGCCAGTGTGACACCCCCAGGGTTCAGGGTCCTATTGAAGGGGTCCAAGCCTCACCCAGCTGGGATATGGTAGAACCAAAAGGGGATGGAATGCTTGGGGAAGGCCCAGAGAAGGGGCCTGGTGGAGAATGTACTGTGTCTGCCTTTCCTTTTCCTACAAATATTGGGGACTTTCCTGGGGTCAAGGCTGCTGTATACAACTGTGCAGGTGTGGGCTGAGGCATCAGTGGGGACTAACCCAGATGGTGCTGGGTTGTGTCCATCTGAATGATGGGTCACCTTTTTCCAAATCACACAAAGGCCTGGTGCTGGCTGGTATCTGGTGCCCACCAGGCCAGAGTCAGAGGAGGCTGTTCATCACAGGCGAGCCCTGTACACTGGGTATCTGCCGGCCTTGGGAGTCCTTCCCCAGAGGATGGGGTGATGCTTTCAGGTCTGCACATCTGACCTGGTGTGGTGGGTTGGTAAACTCTCGGCCCAGGAGGTGATCAGCAGGTTTGCAGAGTAGCCTGAGGCCTCTGGCTGAGAAAACCCAGATCCCTCTCCTCCTCCCCAGACCGGTTGCTTCCACATCTTCCCTGCCTGCGTTCTAGCTTTTGCCACTGTGGCAGAGTCACCTCTGAACCAATCAGACGTCATCGCAAGTGGCTTGGGTCACACAGAATCAGGATGAGGAGTGAGCCTGTGGAAGCCAAGGCCGGGAGTCAAGTACATTGGAGCAAGACCAATGATTTAATTTCATACCTATCATTACATAATGCACAAGAATGTTGAGATTTACGAAAACTAATCTCAAAGCCCTATTCACTCCTTCAGCAAACATTAACTGACCACCTCCTGGGTCTCACTCAGCATTGTTTCTGAACTCAGCAGGGAAGCGGTTGCACCACATCACCACTCACATTCTAGTGAGTAAGACGGAGGAAAAGGCAAGAAAACAACAAAATAATTGCAAATTGCAAATAAGCCCCAGGGAGCAAATAGCATGCCACAGTGGAGAGCAATTGGCCTGTGTGAGTGTTGAAGGTGTAACTGAGCTGGTCCTGCTTCACTTTTTTTTTTTTAAATATTTATTTATGTTTGAAAGAGAGAGAGAGAGAGAGAGAGAGAGAGAGAGAGAGAGAGAGAGAGAGAGACTGGGAGAGGGGCAGAGAGAAAGGGAGACGCAGATTCCAAAGCAGGATCCATACTCCGAGCTGTCAGCCCAGAACCCAGCGTGGGGCTTAAACTCACTAACTGAGAGATCATGACAAGAGCAGAAGTCGGATACTTAATCAACTGAGCCACCCAGGTGCCCATGGTCCTGCTTCACTTCTGAAATAAGATCATAAGAAACCTACCCAAATCATTGGCAGATGTAAAACAAACCCTGAACTACCTCCAGACCAAATCCAGAAGAACCCTCTTCCCTGCACACCTACTCCAAGCTGCAGCTGCTCACAGAGGAGAGGCCCTCAGGGAGCCTTTGCTGACAAGAGGGCTCACAGACATGAGGGACGTGACCACAGACACGAAAGACGTGCCACCTCGCAGGCACCATGGGAGAGGGAGACATCAGGTCTCTGTCAGGGTGGTAGGAAGGATTCATAGAAAATGTGAGGGAGTCGAGGTTGGTTTTGAAAGATGAATTCAAATTTGCAGGCCCACAAGGGGGAGGCCTACCTGGCACAGAGGTGCAGAGCAGGGTCACAGGAGTGTGCTGGAATGGGGTGCAGTGGGCACCCTGAGAGGAGAGGCCCAAGGCCTCCACCCGGAGGGTCAGAGAGCACCCAAGAAAAGGATGCATTCCCAGACCTCCATGGTCCCCCCCTTCCTCCTGCCACCTCTGAGGCTCCCACGGGGTTTTCCCAGGCCGTCAGCCTGGCCAGAATTCCATAGGGCAAGGTCCAGGCAGAGTGACAGGAAGGGGGCAGGACTCTAGGGAGGGGCTCCTTCTCCTCAGGCCTGGCCACTCGTTTGTCTGTAGAAAGCACCAGGATACTGAGAGATGCCGCTCTTACTGAATGTCTGGCCATGAACACAGAAACTCAGGGAGGGAGGAGCTGGCTAGGGAAGAGGAAACAGGCTTTGTATAGAGGTGCCCCTGGTCTAGGTCTGGCCTGAGTAGGAGGGGCAATGGTTCTCAAACTCGAGGGTGCAAAATTCACCTGGGGGCAGAGGGGACTGTTAGCATGAAGGTTCCCTGAGCTTCTTCCCCTCCTTTGAGATCAGAATGTCTAGGGTGGGACCCGTGAATGTGCAGTTTTAACAAGTACCCAGGCAATACTGATGCAGGTAGCTGGTGGGTCCAGAGCCCTGGAAATTGGGCCTACATGGCACAGAAGTCACCAGGGAGGCTGGGAATTGGTGGCTCACTATGGGGCATGGCAGCTCCAGAGACCCCAAGACTTTTCCTTTGGTCCATATCAGTACCCGCCTCCCCCCTCATTCCACCACAAGATCTCAGAAGGGGGGCTTCTTGCTGGCATTCCCACCTGCTCTATCTGTGCTCTGACACATAAATGAAAGCCCCCTCCTCCATATTCTCAATAATGTTTTTTTCCACCAGAAAAACAGCCTGAACAAAGCAAACGTGAGGATTTGTGGTGGCCTCTGTCTGGGACCTCAAAGATGAATGCATTTTACCTTCAGGTAAGTCCTTCCCCACTGCCAGCACTCAGCTGATGGTGATGTTGTCAGTGGACAAAGATGAATATCCCACAAGAAAGGCTTGAAACCACCAAGCAGTAGAGAGAGCTCACAGCTGCTAAGAACCTGGTGGCATCAAAGCTTTACTTCTCTGCTCACCCCACAGCTGTTAGGTTACACATGCCACAGGCAGGGGTGAGTATCCTGGTTGGCAGGAGAGTCAGAGGGGTGGAGAGGCCCAAGGAGGACCTCAGGCAGGTCAAGGATGCTGCCCTCAACTGGCCACCCCTCTCCAGGGTCAGAGACTGACATAGTAGAGGCACATCGTGCTTACCTGGGAGCAGATGGGCCTTGTTTGCATAAATTTTAGGGCCTCAAGATTCTTACTCACCTGCAGCCCATTGTTTCCTAAATCCTGAACTGCAGCCCTGGGGAGGTGAGCGCCTGGACTGTGGGGCTGACCTTAAGGCCCTTGCTTGGGGGGCTGGGCAGAATGAGGCCTATGTTACGACTTGCTAGACTTTGTGGGAGGCAGAGCTTTTGCCCTGATAATTCTCGTCCCTTCCCAGCTCTGATCCAAGCTGTAGCCTGTGGCTTTTCTCCCATGAGAGCTGCCAAGCTGGGGGTTAAGAAGGGTTGCCCTGCCTGAATAGGAGATATGTTCACAGGCTCAGCCCCAGAGCCCCAAACTCCTCCCTGACTTCTGGCTGGTGAGATCCACATCACTGACCACAATGAATAAATTTAGCTGCCTATTACCATCCAACACGAGCAAATTACACTTTGAAATTGTAAGGCAAGTTTACTTTGACTTGCTTCTTATTTGGCCTTATATCTCATTGGGTCTACACCCTAATTTGGAGGGCTCAGTGTGAAAATGGGACAGCTTCGCCTACCTTATTATTGTTAACCACCACTCCAGAAAGGCCATTTCAGAAAGCTGAGCCAATTCATACCTGTGTCTTCTACGGGCCTCAAGGGAGGCTCTGGGCTCCCTGTTGGAGGCGTCGGGATGCTGCAAGACTTGGAGTCGGGAGCTGGGCGAGAATAGGATGAACTGTGCTGGCTTTTGTAAGACAAGGCTGTGTGTTCTGGGCAACAGCTGCCTGTGGAAAGACTTGATGGCCATTGAATTCCAAATAGACCTGGCTTTGAATCATCGTCTACCACCTGTGTGTCCTTGGGCAAATCGCTAATCATTTTGAGCTTCAGAATCCCATCTGTCAAATAAGCATGACAACATCCACCTCATAGGATTGCTCTCGAGAGACAGTCGGTGGAGGTAGCGTTTACTTCAAGCACCAGTCTGAGGGCCTGGTACACAGTAGATGCTCAGTGAGTGTTCCTGCTACCTCGCCTTAATTAGGAGCCAGAGCCCCTAGGATTCCATTCCTCTCCTGAGCAATCATGACCTGATCACGAGAGGCAGCAGCTGCGAGAGGAGGAGGGTTGGCTGCCATGACTGTGTGGCCCTCACCAGGTCCTGGCCCTTACCCCTAGACGACCGGCGCTCTTGTGTGTCACTGCATGAGTCACGACCCAGGACTGTGGGACTTACAGGTGTTTGCTCACATGTCTCCACTTTCTGCTCTGGTCAGGACAATGCTTTTATTTTATTTTATTTTTTTTTATTTTTTTCAACGTTTATTTATTTTTGGGACAGAGAGAGACAGAGCATGAACGGGCGAGGGGCAGAGAGAGAGGGAGACACAGAATCGGAAACAGGCTCCAGGCTCTGAGCCATCAGCCCAGAGCCCGACGCGGGGCTCGAACTCACGGACCGCGAGATCGTGACCTGGCTGAAGTCGGACGCTTAACCGACTGCGCCACCCAGGCGCCCCAGGACAATGCTTTTAAATTAAACAGAGATAAAGGCTAAACATGAACACAAACTTTATACAAACCATATATATATATATAATTATATAATATATATAATATATATATAAAACTTTATTATATATATAATTTTTAAAAATGTTCTTTATTTTTCAAGAGACAGAGAGCGCAAGCAGGGGAGGGGCAGAGAGAGAGGGGGACAGAGAATCCGAAGCAGGTTCTGTACTGACTAGCCAATAGCAGAGAGCCGACGTGGGCCTGACCTCACGAATCGTGAGTTTGTGACCTGAGCCAAAATTGGATGCTCAACCGACTGAGCCACCCAGACGCCTCCCATTTTTATATACTAAACAGACAAAAAGGACCTCAGAACATCGGAGAGGTCTCTGGTTTGAGCTCTGTTCCCTTACACGCAAAGCCAAGGCTTTTGTCTGGTCCCCACGTGGCCCTGCTGTGAGTTCTTGGCCCCGTGGGTGTGGTCGCCGAGGGCACTGAGGAACACGGGCCTGTCTTGTCCTCCTTTCCCGGGTCTCTCAGAGACAGACATTGCAGCTGCCTGAGCAGTCCCAGGAGCACATTTGCATTATTTGGTGGCAACAAGCAAATTTCCTGGAGGGGGTTTTTTGGAAGAGCTGGGAGACTTCCAGAGTGAAAGCCGAAAGAAGCAAGAGAGCAGGAGGCCAGGAAGAAACAGGCCTGGGCAGAGGTAGAGGCTGTGGGGGAACACAGCCTTGGCCTGAACACTGGGCTGAGGGATATCTGGGGTGCTGAACCCCTCCTCCACCCTCCTGAGCTGCAGAGGGCGAGGCCAGGGCCTGAGCAGGCCCAGGCACTGCCTGAACCACCCATGCTGACCTGCAGGAAAGCTTGCCCAGCCCAGGCCTGTGTCAGTGGCGGGTGATGATCTATTTAAGGAGGAGCCGACAGGGCTGTAAGATGGAAAATCCCCATGGCGCTCCTACACGTGAGGCAGCACCCAGGGTGGGGGCTGGGCACCGTGCTCCACTCAGGCCCTGACTATAGGAGGCATGTGCCTGACTCCTGGGTTTGGCAGGGCGGCTGCCACCAGGGCGCCAGCAACTGAACAACTTCGAGGAGAAGGGAATAGAAACCTGGCCTTTGACCTTCCTCTTTATTCTTGTGTCCTGAGAAATGGCCTGACTCCAGGCTTAGTGTTCGTATGTGCTGGGTGGGATGTGGAGGCCATTAGGAAATGAGAGAAGGCAGACCCGTTTTCTGAATATAAAAAAGGTCCAACGACCACTCGAAATAGGCTGGGAATCTGAAAAAAAAAAACAGGTCATAGTGGTTTAAAGAAATCAAACAGCATTCCACAAGCATGTAAGTCACTATTAAAAGTCAGATGCAGGGACGCCTGGGTGGCACAGTCGGTTAAGCGTCCGACTTCAGCCAGGTCACGATCTCGCGGTCCGTGAGTTCGAGCCCCGCGTCAGGCTCTGGGCTGATGGCTCAGAGCCTGGAGTCTGCTTCCGATTCTGTGTCTCCCTCTCTCTCTGCCCCTTCCCCGTTCATGCTCTGTCTCTCTCTGTCCCAAAAATAAATAAACGTTGAAAAAAGAAATTAAAAAAAAATAAATAAATAAAAAAATAAAAGTCAGATGCAGACATTCTAAGGTGCCACCAATACTGATGAACATCAGGCTGTACTGGGCTTTGGGCCTCAAGGAAGAACACCCATGGGGCACCCGCTGTGTGGTGGCACCGTCACATAGTCTCTCCTTCAGTTCTTGCTTGGTAGGGGCCCTGTGAGCAGGAGGGTGTGCTTGATGAGTACAGAGCAACATAGAAACACTCCTGATCTCTCTGCCCTCTCAGTTTCCCCCAAGAAGCCAGGCTCGAACAGACTGTCTCAAGACCCTGGGAATGTAGGTGTTTTCCATCCAGTCAGTCTCTGGAGCAGAAACTTCATGTTCCCTGTACTCCAGGAAGATGAGAAGGATCTAGGTATCAGCGGATGTGTCCCCAGTGTGGGGAGGCTGTGTGGGGCCCAGCCAAGGGAAGAAGGAAGGAAGCCATGCAAGATAGGACTTCCCCACCTCAAGGCCTACAATCTGGCTCCAATCACCTGATAAGCAAGTTGGTTTGTTAGCTAACCTGTAGTTTTCTACAGGTGACAAAGCCACTAGGAGGTTGCAAAATCTCTCCCACACAAGCAGATTTCAAGAGGACATGCTTTTTCCACAGGGATATGAAGAGAAGGTGCACAAACCCTGGACGTTCTATGGAGGCTGACTAGCACGGCCCAAAACTACAGAGAGGAACTCAGTAGCACAGGAGGATTTCTCGTCTGTCCTCCCCATTCTTCTGGCCAGTTAGTGCTCCTCCACCTCTGCCCCTCCCTCCCTAACTGGCCTTGACTCACACACTCTCTGGGTGAGGCACCTGCCCTCTGGCCTCCCTCCATCTGTTTTGCTCTCCTCCCCAGGCTACCCAGGGTGAGGAGCCCCTGGCCAGGCAGGCTCTAGGTACAGGCCGGAGCCTTACTGCTCTGTGCTGGGGTCCAGCTGAGCCAGGACCACCAGGGTTCTTGAGGATTCTGCAGGCCCTGAAGGTGTGGAGGTGGGAGGAGATCTGAGCCTGGGTTCCCCTCAGAGCTCCGGGAGACTGGACTCATGGAAGGGTCAGAAGCTGCTTGCTTCCTGATGCCATTTTGTGTGTTCTTCCAGGACAAGAAGGCTCTATCCAGGACAGGATTAGCCCCAAAGGCCGGGGACCCCCGTGGGGAAAACTTACAGCCTGTGGATGTCATGAGCAAGTGAGCAATGGAGGTTCCCAGGAAGGAATCCCTTCACCCAGAAAGAAGGGGGAAGCTGGCTGAGCCATGAGCCTTGTGCAAGTTACTGAGGCCACACCTGCTCAGCTCTGGCTTGCAAGAAAGGCTTTTTCACTATAGGCTGGCTTCTGCCCTGTCCACCCCACTACTTAGGTGAAAATTTCCCAGGAAATTGTATTTTGGAAGGTCAGAATGCTTTAGAAACTTGAAAGCATTTAAGAGCCATTCTGGAAGAGCTACACTATATTCTGTTGATAGTACCTACTGTTCTCAGCACTTTAAGTGCATTATGTCATTTAATACCCACAGCAACCCTTTGAGATGGATCCTATGATTATATCATTTTACAGAAGAGAAAAGTGAGGCTGTAAATTACTCAGCTGTGGATCAAGAATTCAATGAGCCTCTCTGTTGGAGAGTTGAAGTCCTTGGCACTTGAATCTAACAGAGAGAGCCTGGGGGTGTAAGTGCCCCTTTCCCGCACCTCTCTAGTCTGTCTCTGTCACCTGGGTCTCCTCAGGCTTCCTGAAATGGAACAAAGGCAGAACTGAGACTTCAGTGGTGGGTGTGTATGTAGCCAGCAGGCGCTGTTGGCATGGTGTTTTCAGCGGGATCCTCCTCACTCCCAGTTTCGCTGTTGTCTGATGTCAGGTTCTTGTAACCTCTGCATGGAAAGCCCCTCCCTCTAAGGCCATCAGCTCCCCCCCACCCCCACCCCATCACTTTGTGTAAAGGAAGCCTGGTACTGGGGTTTTTCAGAAATGTGAAATCAGCTGTGAGCAGCCGTGAGCGCCTGCAGCCCTTCCTGCTTCAGAAGAAACCATACAATACTCTGTTTTACAATGACGTTTGTTTTTTAAGAACACAGAGTAGAAGAAAAAAAAAAAAAAACCCAGAAGGGATCTCCGTGTAGTTTGTGGCAGGAAAGGAACACACTAAGCATATGACAAATGAGAGTTGTTAGAGGCATCTTCTCACCCATCACAGGCAGGTTGCTGCTGGTCCCTGGGGGCCCCAACAAAGCCCATCTGGAAGACGGCCTGGAGGCTGGTTTGGCACAAGGTGCCTCCATGCCCAGTGTGCTTCTGTGAAGGGTCCACTCCCTACCCTGCTGGATGGAGGCAGGATGCAAACATCTCAGTGACAGCTCACTCGCAGGAGATGCTCTGAGAAAGAAGCAACAGCCCAAATCCTTAGCACCCGGAGAGAATTAGGCTGCATCGCCTTGTTTATCACTGTGACCCCAGGCCCAAAACCTGGGTCTGACTTGTAGCAGGGGTCAAAAATATTTGCCGGTAAATCAGAAGAACTAAAGAGAACTTTCCTACATTAACAGGAAATGGTGCAATAACATGGCCCCTGCACAGCAGCTCTCCTCCCCGGGTCCCTCCTAAAGCACATGTTGTCGGGTGGTTGCTGGACACAGAGGCACAGAGAAGCTGGCAGCCTGCTCCAAGTCACTCCCCAAGTCTCTCCAGCCATTCTATTAGGATCAATGAGCTACTTTTTTGGAGGGGGTAATTTTGTCCCATCGTGTCCATCCAAAACCTAGAGCCATCACAGAAGCACACTGGGCATGGAGGCACCTTGTGTCACCATTACTTAAGAAGTGCCTTGGGGCGCCTGGGTGGCTCAGTGTGTGAAGTGTCCAACTCTTGGTTTTGGCTCAGGTCATGATCTCATGGTTTGTGGGTTCGAGCCCCATGTCGGACTCTGCACTGACAGCGTGGAACCTGCTTGGGATTCTCTTTCTCCCTTTCTCTCTGCCCCTCCCCATCTCCGCATTCTGTTTCTCTCTCAAAAAATAGGCAAACGTTAAAAAAAAATCTTTAAAAAAGAAATGCCAGCATGGCCATCCTCACAGAAGCTTTCTTGCCTTCCCTTTTGGTGAGAACTTATATAAGCTCCCTGAAACTTGTGCTCACCAGGCCCCTGGAGGCTGCCCAAGGAATCTGGCCCTAGTTATACTGACCCAGGCAAACGTAGCTCTGATGGTGGTTATCAACTGGAGAGCTAGGACCCATTGATAACCGAGGTTCTGCCTTTATCCCTGGAAAACCCCAGCGAGGCCGGGCACTCTGTGGCTGTTCACTGGGGTTCCCCCCAATTCATCCCTACTCTGCCCAGGGAAACCAGGTCTTTCCTGTTCTTCTTCTGCTTCTCCTTTTCATCTTCATTCCAGTCCCCACTAGAGCCTTAATCACTGTAGCTCTTGGTAAAACCTACATGACTGGGTTAACTCTGAGGTTTGCAGGTCAACTTGTGCAGTTAGGCCAGATGCTGATTTCTGTGTGAAAGATGTCTAATGCAGACAGTCTTCTTGTGGTAACCTCTCAGAAGGGGCATGAAGAGCATCACCAAAGTTTCTGCAACACCACTTGTCTTATGGGACAATGGCACATTCCCTTCTCCTAAATGTGTATTTCCCTGTATTCTCTTCACGTCCCTCTGGATCTTGAGCCCTTGCAAGGGGAACCCCAGGATACAGTTGCTGCAAGCTGGGCTGCTGAGAAGGGTTAATTATTGTTAGACATTTGCATTTTTTGTCCCCTTGACTGACTTTAGGACTCAAGGATGAGGTCAGAAAGGCACAAATGACATTAACCTAATGTACAGGGGTCACGTCCTGGACACCCACTTGACTCTTCAGCACCCCAGAAGCTTCCCACTTACCAAAAAAGGAGTAAAGGGGAGATAAGCCCCAAATACACTTCACTATGATCATGCCACTGTTAATTACCTCTTATAATATTTCCTAACCAGCAGCAAACACCAGAACTACTGGGGAGCACCTCAAAATACACATGTCCTGAGCAGCATCCTGGGAACCTCTGAGTTGATTGATCAAGATTGGAAGCCAGGTTCGTGTTCTTCACAAGAGTTCCCCTGGTGGTTCTGATGTGAAACCCTGGCTAAGAACACTAAGTCAGACATTTCAGTTCAAAAATCTTCACTGCTTACCCTCATGAGATGTGGGCATAGAAAGGTGGTATTACAGAGAATTTGAAACCACACTGAGCTCAGTGATTTCCTTCTTGGTAAAGAGGTCAGTGGGCAAAATAGTGCTTTTTGCTACCCAGGAGGCTCTTTTTCAGTCAGAAGCACCTGATGCTTTCTCTAAAGCTAAGGTGAGGCAGGTTCCCAGGGCTAGAGGTGAGGTCTAACGGATAACCCACAAGCAGGGTGAGATTGTGCACCAGGGAACTTTGTAGGTTCCCCAACGTGGGCTGTGTGTGGCACTGATGATTTGGCCCGGGAAATGTAAACACTTCATGCATGCTCAGAGTTTGGGCCACCTGGGTTAGGGATTGTCTGTGCTCTGAACTGGGGAAAGCAAGCACCCCATGGAGAGTTTGAACAAGGGGTCTTGACCAACACGTGACTAGCTGAGCAAGGCTCCTCTCCAGATAATGCTTCCCTCCAGGTAGGCTGTGCAAACACTTCAAAAATGGGTAAGACCCTCCATACCTTCACTTTTGGTATTTCACCAGGAAAATGTGGGCTTAAATTTGCTCATTAAAAAACTGAAAATTTCCATCAGGTTTTCAAAATCCATGCTTTTCAGTATAGGTTTTTAGAATTCAGAACTTAATTTTTGCCTGGTCATATAAGTAATACATAATCCATTTAAAGATTTGGAAAATACATTAAAGTATAAGAAATGAGAAAAATTATTCATAACTGATATGAAATTTTCTCTTGAAATTTTCTCCAAACATTTAAAAAATTAATGGACTTTATTTTTTAGAACAGTTTTAAATTTACAGAAAGATTGAGTGGATTGTACGGAGAATTCCCATATAACTCCCCTCTGCACCCACACACATACTTGTTTTCCCTATTATGAATATCTTGCATTAGTGTAGCACATTTATTTGATACATTATTATGAAGTATTATTGATACATTAACTAATGAACCAATGAACTAATATTGATACATTATTATGAACCAAAGTTCATGGTTTATATAGATATTCACCCTTTGTGTTGTACATCTCTATGGGTTTTTTTTTTTTTAATTTTTTTTTTCAACGTTTATTTATTTTTGGGACAGAGAGAGACAGCATGAACGGGCGAGGGGCAGAGAGAGAGGGAGACACAGAATCGGAAACAGGCTCCAGGCTCTGAGCCATCAGCCCAGAGCCCGACGCGGGGCTCGAACTCACGGACCGCGAGATCGTGACCTGGCTGAAGTCGGACGCTTAACCGACTGCGCCACCCAGGCGCCCCTATCTATGGGTTTTGACAAATGCAGAATGTTGTGCATCCGCCAGTACTGTATCAAACAATAGTTTGACCACCTTAAACCTGTGCTTCTCTAGTCGCTGATCCCTACCATCCTCCACTTTCCTTCACCCGTTCCAAATACCCAGTAATCATTGATTTTTTACTGTCAGTATAGTTTTGCTTTTCCAGAATGTCATACAGTTGGGAGCTTAGTCTTTCCAGACTGGCTTCTTTCACTTAAAATGTTCACTTACAGGTTCTCGATGTCTTTTCATAACTTGATAGCACATTTCTTTTTAGAGCTGAATAATATTCCATTGTCTGGATGTACCACAGTTTGTTTTCCAATCACTTATTGAAGGACATCTTGCTTGCTTCTAGTTTGGGGCAATTATGAATAAAGCTACTAAAAACATTTGGGTTTTTTTGTTTGTCTTTAAAGTTTATTTATTTATTTTGAGGGAGTGTGAGTGGGGGAGGGACAGAGAGAGAAGGGGAGAGAGAATCCATCCCAAGCAGGGTCTGTGCTGTCAGCACAGAGCCCGATGCGGGGCTCAATCCCACTAACTGTGAGGTCATGACCTGAGCTGAAATCAAGAGTGGGACGCTTAACTGACTGAGCCGCCCAGGCACCCCTAAAAACATTTGTGTGTAGGTTTTTGTGTGGGCATAAGCTAGATCTTACAGCAAGATGGTATCAAACTGCCATCCAGAGTCATTCTCACCAGTTTCTGCTGCTTTTTATCTCCACCAGAATTTCATATAGTCAATTTGTTTTAAACCATCCTAATAGATGTGTAGTGATATCACATTATTGTTCTAATTTGCAACTCCTGATGACCTACAGTGTTGGCTCCATGCTGACAGCAAAGAGCCGGATGCAGGGCTCGAACTCACAAACTGTGAGACCGTGACCCAAATGAAAGTTGGTCCTCAGCCAACTGAACCACCCAGGCACCTCTGCCAGTTTTTGAACTGGACATTGTCTTACTGTTGAGTTTTAAGAATTATGTATTTTTTTAAATTTTTTTTTCAACGTTTTTATTTATTTTTGGGACAGAGAGAGACAGAGCATGAACGGGGGAGGGGCAGAGAGAGAGGGAGACACAGAATCGGAAACAGGCTCCAGGCTCCGAGCCATCAGCCCAGAGCCTGATGCGGGGCTCGAACGCACAGACCGCGAGATCGTGACCTGGCTGAAGTCGGACGCCCAACCGACCGTGCCACCCAGGCGCCCCAAGAATTATGTATTTTTGATATCAGTTCTTTATCAGATATGAGTGTGCAAAGATTTTCTCCCAGCCCGTGGCTTGTCTTTTCCTTTTTTTTTTTTTAACGTTTATTTATTTTTGAGACAGAGAGAGACAGAGCATGAATGGAGGAGGGTCAGAGAGAGGGAGACACAGAATCTGAAACAGGCTCCAGGCTCTGAGCTGTCAGCACAGAGCCCGACGTGGGGCTCGAAATCACGGACCTTGAGATCATGACCTGAGCCGAAATCGGCCGCTTAACCGACTGAGCCACCCAGGTGCCCCAGTCTTTTCATTCTCTTAAGTGTCTTCACAGAGCAGAAAAAGTTTAGTTTATCAGCTTTTTCTTTCATGAATATGCTTTTGGTGGTGTATCCAAAAGCTCATTGCCAACCCCAAGGTCACCTTGGGTTATGTTATGGTCTAAAAGTTTTATAGTTTGTTGTTTTACTTCAAGTCTATGATCCATCTGGAGTTACTTTTTGTGATAGGTGAACGTTTTGCATGTGAATGTCCAGTTGTTACAGCACCATTTGTCAAAAAGACTATTTTTTCTCCATTGAATTGCTGTTGCTCCTTTTTTCAAAGATTAGTTCATTATATGTGTGGGAGTCTATTTCTGGGATTTCCAACTGTCCTAATTGATTTACCTATCCTTTTACCAATACCAAGCTATCTTGACTACCCTAAGTTTGTAGTAAGCCTTTAAGTCAGATAGTATCAGTCCTTTGACTTTGTTCTTCTTTGGTATCTTTGGCTATTCTGGGTCTTTTGCCTCTCCATAGAAACTTTAGAATCAGTTTGTTAATGTCCACAAAATTACTTGCTGGGATTTTGTTTGGGATTGTGTGGAACCTATGGACTAAGTTGGGAAGAATTGGCAACTTGACAATATTGACTCTTCCTTTTCATTTATTTAAATCTTTCATCAGGGCCTCCTGGATGGCTCAGTCGGTTAAGCATCCGACTTCAGCTCAGGTCATGATCTCACGGTTCGTGGGTTCCAGCTCTGCGTTGGGCTCTGTGCTGACAGCTCCGAGTCTGGAGCCTGCTTCAGATTCTGTGTCTCCCTCTCTCTCTGCACCTCCATCGCTCACGCTCTGTCTCTCTCAAAAATAAATAAACATTAAAAAAAAAGCCCTTTAAATTTTTCATCAGTTTTAAAACTTTCCTCATATGGATATAGCACATATTTTATCAGATTTATATCTATGTATTTAATTTTTGGAGGGTGCTAATGTAAGTGGTAGTGTTGTGTTTTAATTTCAAATTCCAATTGTGCACTGCTGGTGCATAGGAAAGCAACTGACTTTTGTATATTAATCCATATCTGCAACCTTCCTGTAAACACTTACTAGTTCCAACAGTTCCAAGAGTTTTTTCTACATTGTTTGTATTGTTGAAATCATAGACTTTGTAAACAATCATATGCTATTTTTTCTCTCAATTATGTCATGGCATTTTCCAATGTAATTAAAAAAATTTGTAAACACTTTTAATGGCAGCAAAATATTTTACTGAGCTATGATTAGTTAACATCCATCTTTAACTTCATGCATATTCCTTATTAGAAATGCAGAAGAGTATAAAAAATGTGCTCATAGTTCTACCATAAATAACCAAATTAATTTCCACCAGAAATAACCACAGTTCATATTCTATTGTTTTCCTTCTACTGTTTTTTTTTTTCTGCCAATGGTTCGCCTTTCTTGGGCAATAGCCTTCTTTGAATATCTGATGAAAGCTATGGGTCTCTCCCAGGAAATTAAGATATGCACTAAATTTTGCAAAGTTCCAGAGTTCTAGAGGCTTCTATGGCCCATCCCAGAAATGACTGACAAAAGAGGCTGGGACAGGGCTACACTTATGGCTGCCCTGGGGGATGAGATGTTGGGACAGTTACATGTACCAAATGTACATCCCCTTCTGGTACCCCACCCCTACCTGCTTGTTTGCCACCAAGGGCAAGGGCGTGGCAGGTGGCACCAGGGCGAGGGCTATCTTCCTGCTTCCTCCTACTCGTCCTCCTCTGCTGGGGTGGCCTCATCATCTCTCATGAATTATAGGCACTTTGACAGCTATCAGCAGGCGCAGCTCACGGCCCTTCTGTTGTGGGTGAGCCCAGGTCTCTGAGGAAGTTATAGTCACAACAACAGCAGCAACAACAAAATAGAGACAGAATATATAGAGAATATTCCCTCTGTTGACCTGAATATATTCTATGACATATAATTATAGAGAAAATATGTGTTTTATTTTTGGAACAGTTATTCTTGGTATAGAATAATGGCATTTTTTAGAATTTTGAATCTAGCCACCTAACTGATGGTGGGGAGGGGAGAACTTGACGTAAGTGATTGTAGGTTTCATCTAATGCCCTGACAAAGAAGTCTTGGGGTCAGACAGTTGTGTGTGGGTCTACTCCTGTCATCAATGCTTGTGTGATCTTGGACAAATTAATTTACTGAGCTCAGTTTTTTCACTTGCGGTAGGGGACTATTGATAGTATGGATCTATGATCCTTTCTGCATTAACTCTTATATATCCCAGACTCTTAAAACACACACACACACACACACACACACACACACACACAAACAGAACTAGAGTGACTTAATGTTCATACTTAAATTGATCATTTCCATTTCTTCTAGCTCATTTAAGCATAACTTAGCCAATCCAAGAAGCTTAATAATACTATTTTATACTTGGGGCATCTGGCTGCCTCAGTCGGTATAGCATGTGACTCTTGCTTTCAAGGTTATGAGTTCGAGCCCCACATTGGGTGTGGAGATTACCTAAAAATAAAGTTTTTTTAAAAAACCACTATTTTATACAGTAAAACCTTGGTTTGCGAGCATAATTCCTTCCAGAAACATGTTTGTAATCCAAAGTACTTGTATATCAAAGTGAATTTCAAAAACCATTGGCTCAGTTGTGATCATGTGACATTTGACGTCATGTACTCTTCTTATTGAAAGACATTGCTCATTTATCAACTTAAAATTTATTAGAATGTTTGCTCATCTTGCAGAACACTCACAGAACAAGTTACTTACAATCCAAGGGTTTACTGTACTTAAATTTGTCTAGATTTTGCATAATGTAAAACTTATTTTTCTAACAAATGAGGCAATTTGCATTTTCTACCACTAAGAGGTATTTTCTTACAAAATAGCCAAGGTATTTGCTAGACTTTCACCCATGACTCCAGAAGGGTGGAGTCGGTCAATACTCTAAGGGTATAGTTGTCCAGTGAAGTAGGCTGAGGGTCTACACAGACCCCACTTTGAAAATGGTAGTACCTTTATAGGGCCTAGTGGATATAGATGGGTAATCCCAGAGCAGCAGCCCCTGAACTGGAAGACCTTGCTTCCCCTTTAGGACTCATGACTCAGCTCTGAAGAGGATGTGGTCTGTGAAGTTTCCTGCTTTTAGTGGTCACAAGTTCACATGGTCTCCCCTTTTGTGGGACTGATGGCTACAGATACAGGAGCAACTGCCTCCAGGCATTTGTATTAGGCCAGCAGCCACGTTCACCTGTTGTGTGTGGTGACAGCCTGTCTCACCCAGGGCAAATGAGGACATGAAACGTATCAACCTTAGAAATTGTGAGATTTTTGGATCATCTGTAACAATTAGCGATTCATGTCACCAGGGTATCACTATGGGAATTTAAAAAAACTTAATTCTGTTCAGTAATGATTTTTCTCAATATAATCTGCTCTTCTTTTTCCCTTAACATTGTTTATAGTGGCATCTCTACTATAGGCCAATTCCTTAAAGTCTGCTTTAAATAATTTTAAGGCAGCATAGAAAATACATATATTCTACAACTTTCCTGGCCTCATTGTTTCTCAAAGTAACTGCAATTTTTGCTCTTAAAAATACTGCATCTTACGGAGTAGAGATTAAATGTGTATCTCAAAACCACTAATAACAATGCCAATCTTTTCACTCTGGTTAAAACCTCTGACAGAACTTGGGAGTCCAGTTCAGGAATATTCCATTTGAATGAATGAAGAAATGCAAAATAAAGGTCTTGCCTCACATGCCAGCTTACAATCAGAGCAAGTTATACAACCACAGTTTTTAGTTTGCCATTTATTCATTAGGCCATAGAGCTATAGTTTAAACTTCTGCCTGTTAAGTTCCTAAAGCCAAAGAAACTTGGATCTCTGTCAACAAAAAGAATAAAGCTACAATGTGAGGATGGTGGGCACTAACAGTCTGCATGCACCAGAGGCTTACAACTTAAAACTTGAGGTGAAATTAAGACAAGATGCGATTATTTTCCAAAAGCACTATTTTTTTTTATTTATACAGAGTCCTAACCACTTCAGTGGCAGGAGGAGTGGGAGAGGTTCCTTTTTCAATCCAGGGGCCTCCATAATGTTGGTCTGTTGTTACCAAACACACAGGCAAGTGGCGTCATGGATTTGGTAAACTAACTACATACAATGTTTAGTCTCTCTCTGCTAGAGCAACAAGGTGAGCATCAATCTCTGCTTCTGTAAGAATCCTAGAAGGCAAGGAGAAAAAAACCCGTAACTATTTTACTTTTTGAAAACTTTTTCTTATCTAAAATTCCAAACACACGAAAGTAGAATAGGTAGTAATGAATTCCTGTGTACCTAACACCCAACTTGAACAATTATCAATTTACAGATTTAAAAAATCTGTATACCTGTCATCCCTTTAGAATTCCTAGGTATTTCATCAACTTTATCTATACATAAAAATGTTTACTTAGCTCCAGTGTCAAAATGCCCTTTAGAAAAAAGACGGACATCTGGGTGGCTCAGCTGGTTGAGTGTCTGACTCTTGGTTTTGGCTCAGGTTATGATATCATGGTTTGTGAGACTGAGCCCATGTTGGGCTCTGTGCTGACAGTGTGGAGCCTGCTTGGGATTCTCTCTCTCTCTGCTCCTCCCCCACTTGCTCACTCTCTCTCAATATAAATAAATAAACATTAAAAAAAAAAAAAGAGGGGCGCCTGGGTGGCGCAGTCGGTTGAGCGTCCGACTTCAGCCAGGTCACGATCTCGCGGTCCGTGAGTTCGAGCCCCACGTCGGGCTCTGGGCTGATGGCTCAGAGCCTGGAGCCTGTTTCCGATTCTGTGTCTCCCTCTCTCTCTGCCCCTCCCCCGTTCATGCTCTGTCTCTCTCTGTCCCAAAAATAAATAAACGTTGAAAAAAAAAAAAAAAATTTAAATAAAAAAAAAAAAAAAAAAAAAAAAAAAAAAAGAGAAAAGAACTTGCAGGTCCTTTAAGCAGATTTATAAATTGCTCCTGCAGGAAAAATACTCCTAAAACCAAACACACAATTACTTCCCACAGATAAAAAAAAAAAAAAAAAAGTATAGATTCAAAAAAATTTTAATTCCATGAATTTTTCTTAAATCATTCATGTTTAAACCACTTACCTACAGGCAACAAAGAGAATAAATTAGAAGAAAAAATGCATAGTAACAAAAAACTCTGTAAGGTCCAGTTAAGCTTAGTTTACCACCTTTTTTCCCACCCCTAACCATTATCAAGTATCCCTGTAACTGTGACCTAAGAGTAAATACAAATTATAGTTAACATGCCTTCCAGCAGTTCCCTGCATCTGTGGATTTAACTGAAGTATTTTTCACAAGTGCATCCAGATTCATGGTAAGTAAACCACCTCACAAGGTTCTGGGGGGATTAAGTGAGATGGTATATGTTAAGCACCCAGTATAGATTTGACTCATGGAAGCTATAAGGTTGATCTGTAGGAGTTAGTTACTTAGTAAGAACAGACGAGCATCCAGCATCTGCAATTCAATTAGCTATATTCAGAATTTGGGGTTTCCAAAGATCTGCAGACAGGGTCTGATATAGATCAGTATTTCATATTACTCTCAAAGCTCCACTTAAATAATCACTAAATAATCAAAGCTTCACCTGAAAAAAACTAAAAACTACTACTCTGGGAGATGAGGTTTCTATTGGCCATAAGGTAAAAAAAGGTAACACTTATGCTTACTTACTCCTAACATAAAGAAGGTTATTTTATGTTGCCGCTGATATTTGATATAAAATCACTCAGAAATGAGAAGCAGTTATGTCTGCCTTAAAGAGATTTCTGATAAGTTTTAAAACAGATCTCTCAGGTAATGAGGGAAAAAACTGCAATTAAAAAAAAAAATGCTTTTTCCCCCCAAGTTGTAGGACAAATGGACCCACACACTTCTACCCTTCTAGGCTGTAATTTATCTCTTGGCGAACTTCTTTAAGCACCTGTCCAACAATATAACTCACCTGAATTTAGGATTTTCAACTGTAACTACTCCAACTTCTATTTCTGAAGGTTTAAAATCAATTGATAGAACAGTAGATAGGCATGTAATTGCAGTCTGAAAAAAGTATCAACATTAAAATAGTATTTTTCAGAGATTCCAAGATTTTTCATTCCAAGCTTATTCAGATCATGAATTAACCACAAACTATTCATTTTTGTTCCATGTTTCAGTGATGCAGTTCTACAACCACGTGTTACCAACAGATTGCTTAATTCTAATATGTTGCCTGCCAATGAGAAGAAACTTGGCTTATACTTAGTCAAGTCATAAATGAAAGGGGTCTATCAAAAAACACAGGATGAATCACACACAACAGTCTGTTTGCTTGATGACCTCTACATGCTGGGCACTATGCTTAGCACTTGGGGTGAGATGGGGGAGAGGATAAACATGAATGATACAACCTTCCTTCAAGGAAAATTTACAGTAATAACAATTTAAGAATGTTTTAAAGTGGCTCTGTATCTGATGTGATTAATCATTTATGTAATTATGAACTGCAAGTAAAAAAGACCTTTTATAAACATTTCAACAGGACACAGTACCTCCCAGATGAGAACTAGCTTTATATCTCCCGTTATTATAAATAATACTGCCAACCAAACATAAAAGTATTAGATAGTAATTCTTTTGTCACTTACCAGAATCATGTTTTAAGTCTTTAGAATGGTTGTATCCCAGACCCTCCTTTCCAAAATTTACTAAAATTTTTGTTTTCAACTTCTTGGCAGTAAATAAGAGGTTTCCTTGGTCTAAGATTACTAAACATTTATGTAAAATTTTAGCTTGTTGTATCCATTTAAAACATCCCAATCATAATGAATAATCAATCCCCTATCATTCCTGCATTAAGCTAGCTCTGCTTTTGCATCCCAGATAGAATTTCTCTGTCAAGTTATCGCATGAGCATATATTCTTTAACCAAGAAGATGTTTGTTTGCTGAGAATCTGGTATGTGGCTGTTTCTCCTTTAGGGCCATAAGAGTAACACTGCGGACTCAATTTTTTCACTTTTGCTCCCAGGAAGCTTAAGCCTAATTTGAGTCACAACCATGCAGGTCTCAGGCCCTGGTCTTGAATTCTCATTTTTAGTTACATCTTCCCATTTTATAAGTGTTTTATTGGAAGCAGTTTCAAATACATTATGACATGAGATAAGGAATTAAGTGAATACAAGCAGTCCTCATTGTTCCCATGTCAGCTGAATGACACCAATTTTACTATTAAGCCAACAAACTTGGTTCTGTGATAAATCCAGAACAGCCTTTTTAGATGGTCAATTTATACAATGATCTTCCCTATTCTATTTAGCATTAAAAAAAAAAAAAAAAGGTCAGATCCTTTTGACTAACTTACTTCCACTGTCTGTTCAAATGTCCAATCAAATTTCTTCTTGACTTTTTTTTCAAGGAAGCTGGTTGATTCAGTTTGTTTAACTCCTGCTGCAGTGGCTTTAAACCCACAGTAGTAACCTGCAGGATCACACTTGTACACCTGAGGGCCTTGTTCTTCATCTATACCAATTAAAATCATACCTAAAAAGAAAGACCCTCATGAAATATCTTATACTTTTGTACAACACAATTTCTTCTTTCTTTGTATTGTCATAAAGCTATTGTTAATCATTATTCTGTCCATCTATTTTAGGGTATGTATTTTGCTTAAAGAACACTGATAAAATACAGGTTATCACCACAGATAAACTAGGTAACCAAGAACTTTCCATTTCACAAAAGGCTTATCAAAGATGTTTTTAAAATTTGAATTATTACAATTATAATTTACAACTTTCTAAATCCTTGCTATTACTCAAAGCATATTCCTCTGAACCCTTGAGATGTTACCAAATAAATCTGAACTGAATTGAATTGAAGTTGAATTCAGTTAAATTTTTCATCTTCCTTTTAGAGAAAATAATATATAGTAGTATGGTAAATGTTCTGCTGTAGACTGATCTACTTAAACTTAGTAGTTCTTTAATTTATTTGACCAAGGAAGACTTTTTCTCTTTTTTTTAAGAACTTAAGGTTCTAAAGAATTTAAGGTTCCAGGGAACCAAAATTGTGGAATACACCTTGGGAATGGTGGTGCAAAACGAAATACACCTTGAGGCTACTTGCTTATCTTCAGACTGCCCATCTTTGATACTGCTGGTATACATTCCTCTACTAGTCAGGAGAAACCAAATTCTAAATTCCGTACACAGACCTTTATTATTACAAATCCATTATGTTATAATGACATACAGTTAAAATAAACACCACACCAAACTTCTTTCTACTCAGCAAAGCAGGTAATAAAGTATTTAAAGAATGACTTAACTCCTAGTTTCTTGTATTTCTAGATCTGAACCTCTTTTATGTACAGGCATGCCTCGTTTTATTGCGTGTTGCCTTGTTGCACTTCACAGATACTGCATTTCTTTATAAAGGTTTGTAGCAACCCTGTGTTAAGTCTATTTTTCCAATAGTGTTTGCTTGCTTCATGTCTGTCACATTTTGCTAATTCCTGGAATATTTCAAACATTTTCCATTATTCTTATTATACTTGTTACAGTCATCTATTATCAGTGATTAGGACTTGTTGAAAGTTTAGATGTTAGCATTTTAGCAATAAAGTATTTTTAAATTAAGGTATGTACATGGCTTTTTTTAGATATAATGCTATTGCACACTTAATAGAGTACAGTGTAAACATAACTTTCATATGCACTGGGAAACCAAAAAATTCATTTGACTCACTATATTGTGATATTAGCTTTATTGCAGTGGTCTGTACTGAACCTGCAATATCTCTGAGGTATGCCTGTAGTTTCCTCTGTTTTAAGATTCAGCAGTAGTCAATCACTTTATTCACATTTAGAGATGTTTTACTGAGTCTACCAATGAGGAATTTTGAAACTTATTTAATTGATAAACACTATGACAGTGATCAGATATCTGTTTTATTCAAAGGTTATGTCACCCTCTAATTTTCTTTACATTTTATACTTGATATAAAGTATAGGGCAACACCAAAGAGATATCCACTTACTGCTTGAGGGAACAAACACTTTTTTACTCCAGTCTTGCAAGATGAGCTGGGTTTAATAGATGGTAAGGACATGAAGGGCAATCAAGGCAAAAGGAACAACATGCACAAAGGCATCAAGACATGAAAGGTCTTGTTATACCCAGGTGATGACAAAAGACCCACGCACTACTGGGACTTCAGGTGAGGAAGGAAAGCAGTACACGGAAGAAGGTGCTTGGGAATAAACTGCATGTCATATTAAGGGGCTTGGAATTTACACTGTAGCTGATGAGGAATCAGTTTTTCTAGGGAGTAACAATCAAAATTTAATTTTAAAATGATAACTCACATAGCAACATGGAAGACAGACTAGGAAAGAGTGAGAAAAGAGAGAAGAGACAAGTAAACTAATTGGCAAAGGCAAGAGATGATGAAGAAGGAACAGAGGAGACAGGAAAGAACAGATATTCTAAGGTGAAGCTCGAAGACTAATCATATGACCAGGGAAGGTGGAGTAGGCGTAGCAAAGAGAAGTTGAGGATAAAAGTAGGAAAACAGCAATGATTTCAAGTCTGAAGCATCTGCAGGCTGTGGAGGAAGGGACTGGGCTAACACTAACGTAGTAGTGACTGGCTGAATACAGGTAGTAAACGAAAGTATGAAAGAGGGTGAGATCACTGACACAGAACCAAGAGGGAGAGAAGGACCACAGAGAAAGCCTGGTGAGCAAAAACATTTAAAGGAAAAGCAGAAGATGAGCTAAGGAAAGTGAGGAAAAGGGGGAAAGAGCATCACTGAAGAAACTGAGGGAGCATTTTTATTTATTTATTTATTTTTTTTGAAGTTTATTGACAAATTGGTTTCCATACAACACCCAGTGCTCATCCCAAAAGGTGCCCTCCTCAATACCCATCACCCACCCGCCCCTCCCTCCCACCCCCCATCAACCCTCAGTTTGTTCTCAGTTTTTAACAGTCTCTTATGCTTTGGCTCTCTCCCACTCTAACGTCTTTTTTTTTTCTCCCTTCCCCTCCCCCATGGGTTCCTGTTGAGTTTCTCAGGATCCACATAAGAGTGAAACCATATGGTATCTGTCTTTCTCTGTATGGCTTGAGGGAGCATTTTTAAATGAGAGGTCAAAAATAGGGTCATATGTTAGAGAAAAATCATTACACTCACTGTTTTAATTCCCATAAACGACACAATGTCAAAAACAAACGTGTTCAATTTTTCAGGATAATGTATTACATTCAATCTAAAATCAGTAAACCTCATCTCTCTCCTAATAGAATTTTATTTATTTTTAAAAAACATAATATAGTCTACAAATATGAACCACAGGTATATGTGTTTGAGCCTAATTCTTTAGGGTGATCAAAAAAAAAGAGCTACATTGTTAAGATGCCTATTGAGACATCTGCATGGAAAGAGTAATCTGGAATTGCAGTACAACTCCCATTACAACAGCCCAATGTAACAGTGACTTGGATCTTTCAAATCAAACATCCTTAAAAGAACTATTTTAATAAAGTCTAATAGCACCTAAAGCTTAAGAGATAATACCTAAAATACTGTTGTGAAACCTACCCTTCATTGCTGATTTATTATAGAGAGTTCCACCCTTTATATAATTTTCTTTTATTCCTTTCTGAAAAAATGTAATTCATTTGTGAGCCTTGTTAGCATACTTACAACAACCAAGAGGCCTCATTTCAGCATTCTGTGTGTAGACCTGAGAAATATCAGCAATTCTTTTGCACAGCATGTCCACAGGAATCTCATAGCCATACTTGTACTTCCAATTAGCTGCCTCATAGCGTGCCCTCTGTACCTGGGATCTGCTGTCCGCTTAGAGCAGAAAAAACAAGTTTACTTCTTTAGAGGAAAGAGTGAACGTAAAATCAGACAATTTTCCATTTTCCATACATATATAAAATCTCCACTCTAACTTAAGGAAGGTAGAGTGGTCCACTATGGTTTTTTCTACCACCAACGAACGGTCGATGACTCAGCAACAAATACATGACAAAAAAGGAAAACATATTTAAAGATGGAGTTCTACACACAGCACTTCCTTTTATGCTGAGTCCTTTATCAGCCGTGAAAATAGTTTCTACAAGTGTTTAATAATTCCCAAAAGAACAAGTTTTAAGGAGAATGTTTCTCTTATCTTTTTTGTAGGCTTGAATTTTCTCTTGATTTCAGAAAACAGAAACCCAAAGTAATTTTTATAATTCTCATCTACTTCTAACTGTGCCATTATTACCAGGTTTGAAATATATGGACTTAACTATCCTTAAAGTATTAACTATATATGAAATAAATCATCTATGAGAGGGGCCTCAGCCCAGTTTCCCTGACAGTAGTATACAGATCTAATTCTATTATACTTATGATTTCAAAAAAGCTCACAATACTCCGAATATACTGATACTAACCTTGGAAGATGGCAAATATACTCCTATATATCAGGCACATCAGGCACTAAAGGGAGCCTTTTAAAATTAATACAAAACTCGTAAATAATTGAAGAAAATAACAAATCTAAGTAGACATCAAATCAGTTACCTGTCATTCCTGTCATCACACAGCCAATGTTTTCAGTTATCTTGAATAAGTGAGTCACTGTGCTAGAATCCAATAATTTGTCCTAATGAACAAAAGAGATCAAGATAATTTTTTTTTTTTTTTTAATTTTTTTTTTTTTCAACGTTTATTTATTTTTGGGACAGAGAGAGACAGAGCATGAACGGGGGAGGGGCAGAGAGAGAGGGAGACACAGAACCGGAAGCAGGCTCCAGGCTCTGAGCCATCAGCCCAGAGCCTGACGCGGGGCTCGAACTCCCGGACCGCGAGATCGTGACCTGGCTGAAGTCGGACGCTTAACCGACTGCGCCACCCAGGCGCCCCAAGATAATTTTTTTTTATTTTTTTTTTTTTTTAAATTTTTTTTTTTTCAACGTTTATTTATTTTTGGGACAGAGAGAGACAGAGCATGAACGGGGGAGGGGCAGAGAGAGAGGGAGACACAGAATGGGAAACAGGCTCCAGGCTCTGAGCCATCAGCCCAGAGCCCGACGCGGGGCTCGAACTCACGGACTGCGAGATCGTGACCTGGCTGAAGTCGGACGCTTAACCGACTGCGCCACCCAGGCGCCCCAAGATCAAGATAATTTTTGTAAAATCAGAGGTCCCAGTGCAGGGATAAAAAAATTCTATGGAGTTATGATAAACTATGTAACAAATGTCTTCTGTTCATTTTATTGTTAAACCCAATTTTTTAAAAAAGGCAGGGGATAGACTTTGTTTTCCTTTGTTAGATGATAGGTTTCCTGTGGGGGAGAACTATATCACCAAAGCCTGTTGCAAGATTCCTGAAGAAAAAAGACCTAGAATTCCCACTGTGCTTATAATCATTACTACAAAGTTCAATATGTTAATTCTGTCTACTCAGCTAAACAGTCCATAGCTGCCGAGTAAATACTTCTGGAGTGAAACGGGAAAGCACGAGGAAAGCAAGAATGTTAATGTATATAGGTTGTAATATAATTTTGTACAAACTCATGAAAAATCCTTACATTATATTCTGTAACAACAGGCTATCTGAGCAATATTACTTACAGGTACTTTCTTCTGTGTGACAATTACTGCACAGTCTTTCCCTCTGACAGCTACTGATGTAAGGCCACCCTGGTTAATAGCCTTAAAAGCATATTCTGGAAAACAGAATAGTGTTTTTAAAAGGTGGAATAAATTATTATAGATTCATCAAATGGAATAAGCAAGCAATCACTGAAAAGAATGAGCTAGAGCTATACAAACTAACATGGAATGCTGTCCAAGACATGCAAAGTTAAAATAATAATGATAATAATAAATTCTAGTTAAACCAACTCCATTTCTTTTCATTTTAGTTTACTAATCATTTTCATCAGACTAAGTACCAACTTTCCAAAAAAGATTTAATTAATTTATCATATCAAGTCTTTAAAAAATTTTTTTTTTAATGCTCATTTTTGAGAGAGAGACAGAGCATGAGTGGGGAAGGGGCAGAAAGAGAGGGACACACAGAATCAGAAGCAGGCTCCAGGCTCTGAGCTGTAAGCACAGAGCCCGATGCGGGGCTTGAATTCACAAACTGTGAGATCATGACCTGAGCTGAAGTCAGACACTTAACCAACTGAGCTACCCAGGCACCCCTATCATATAGTCTTTATCAATTACATTTTATAATTTGAAAAATTTGTTTTGTGGTCATTATTTCTACCAAGTCTGGTTTTCCTGGGTCAAATTTAGTTGCTCTAAATTTTCTCAAGATCTACTACTACTGCTAATTTTGGCCAGTAACTAATTTGACCATATGCAATTTTAATTGCTGTTAAGATTATTCTGTATTGTCTTTCCCCCTACCAAGTTGAACTTTTCTGGATCATAGTTTTTCTGATTTTCATGATATCTAAAACAAGGATTCTTTAGTTTGTCTATAACAAACTTCAGCTTGTGCACTTCTAGCTGATATCAAACCATTCCCCAGGTTAAAACAGATGGATCAAAGAGGGAGCATGAAAACAAACTACTTTAACACCATGCAGTTGACAACAACTGCTTTTGAAGAGTAGAATTACAAATGAGACTACCCCTTTCTATGTTTTGTATTTCTGTAATATCTAAATCTAATATAAACATACTTTGTAATTATAAAAGTAGCAACAGATGAACTATTGGAACCTCATCAAGATAAAAAACTTCTGTACACAAGGAATCAATCAACAAAACTAAAAGGCAACGGACAGAATGGGAGAAGATATCTGCAAATGACATATCAGATAAAGGCTTAATATCCAAATACATGAAGAACTTACCAAACTCAACACCCAAAAAAATAAATAATCCAGTGAGAAAATGGGCAGAAGACATGAATAGACACCTTTCCAAAGATATCCACATGGCTAACAGACATGAAAAGATGCTCAACATCACTCATCATCAGGGAAATACAAATCCAAACCACACTGAGATACCACCTCACAGCTGTCAGAAAGTGGAGAAAGGGGAACCCTTTTGCAAGGTTGGTGGAAATGCAAACTGGTACAGCCACTCCGGAAAACGGAATTCAAGTTCCTCAAAAAATTACCTACAGAACTACCCTACAACCCAGAATTGCACTACTAGGTATTTATCCAAAAGACACAGGTGTGATGTTTCAAATGGGCACATGCACCCCAATGTTTATAGAATTATTGATAATAGCAAAAGTACGGAAAGAGCCCAAATGTCCATCGACAGTTAAATGGATAAAGAAGATGTGGTATAGATACACAATGGAGTATTACTTGGTTATCAAAGAGAATGAAATCTTGCCATTTGCAGCAATGTGGACAGAACTAGAGTGTGTTATGCTAAACAAAATAAGTCAGGCAGAGAAAGACAAATATGCTATGATTTCACTCATATATAGAATTTAAGAAACACAGCAGATGAATATAGGGGAAGGGAAGGACAAATAAGGTAAAAACAGAGAGGAAGCAAGCCATGAGAGACTCTTAAATACAGAGAACAAACTCGGGGTTGCTAGAGAGGAGGTGGATGGGGGGTGGGCTAAATAGGTGATGGGCATTAAGAAGAGCACTTGTTGGGATGAGCCCTGGGTGTTATATATAAGTGATGAATCACTGGGTTCTATTCCTGAAATCGATACTACACTGTATGTTAACTAACTTGAATTAAAAAAAAAAAAAATTAAAAGAAATTAAAATAAAATATTAGTCATAAAAATAGCAACAGAAATATTTGCTCACTGTAGAAAATACGGGGATTATAGAATACAATGTAAAAAAAAAGTCACTCATAACTCTAATCATTATTGACATTTTAACATAATAGATGTTTTAAAAATTCTGTCAAGTATTACTCTGGGCACAGGGTCTGAATCCTAGTCTCCTATGTTCAGAAAGCCAACTAACTGGTGATGAGGACCAGCCAAGAAAGATACTACCTGTGCCAAAGAACTTCCTTTAATAGGAGCTATAATAAAAAAACTCATCAAATATTTCTAAGTAGCTATAGATTGAAGACAGAAAAATAGAGTAAAAAAGACTCTAGCAAAACACCATAAAGAAAATCCTCAAATCTACCTTAGATTCAACTAGATTATAATAGTTTATTTTTACCACCACCACAAATAATTTCTAAAGCATAATGTTTCAAAATGCTTCTCAGTTCTATTTCTCATTATGGCCAAAAAGCTTCTATCAGATCAAACCTCCACAGATAAAAAACCATAAACTCTGAATAACTACCTGAAGACACCAGAAAGTGACAAACAGTAGGCAGATTCTAGAAGGGGAGGACAATGCTTGGAAGAAAGGAATGGCATGAATGAGTTTCCCGTTTTCACAGCTTATAGACTGAGTGCAGGCCCTGGTCGGGGCTAAATACCCACAGAAAATTCAGTCTTTTTAGCCTGAAGAACTAGAGAACAGTTTGGGGGTAACTACAGCTACTGGAAAATGAGGGAAAGAAAGGAGAGAGCCAGAGAGGGAAAGACTCAACCCATATATTATGTTACCCAAATCTCTGGCTGATTCCATAACCACATATACACAAGACAGACTCCAGGCAGCTTAGCTAAGGATAAAAGAAAGGGAGATTTGAGCTGCCACCCAAATTAATTGCCTGCTAGAACAAATCAACATTCTTTGGAGGAATATAGCAGAATCCATGTCAACTGCATTAAATATTAATGGATAAAATACTCCAATTAAAGGCAGAAACTGTCAGAATGGATAAAAAAGCAAACCTCAAATATATGCTATCTACCACAGACACACTTTACTAAATGAATGGAAAAAAAGATTACCATATAAACAGTAAGCATCAGAAAGTTGAATGGACAATATTAATATCAGACAAAGTAGAGATTTCAAGACAACTAATGTATCAGAGATAAAGAGGGACACTTCAAAAAAATGTCACAGAATGTCAAAAAATGTCATAGAAAAATCAATTCATAAGAAAGAAGACAGAACAATCATAATGTATACGCACCTTATAAGAGTACTTTAAAATACATAAAAGTAAAATTGACAAAATTAAAAAGAGAAATGGCCAATCCCATCCAGTTTAAGATTTTACCACCACCACCACCAGGCAACTGAAATAGACATAAACACACAAAGTAGACATTCATGATATGGACCACACTATTGATCACCTTGACTGAGTTGTATCTAAAGAACACTACTGGCAACAACTGAAGAATATACATGCACACGGTGTACTACAAATGCACATGGTACTTTTACTGAGATAGAGCATATATTAGAGACCATAAAACAAGTCTCAATAAATTTTAAAGTATTGAAATCCCTAACTATTTGAAAAATTTAAAACACCCTTCTAAATAATCCATGGATCAAAGACATAATCATAAGAGAAACTTAAAAATATTTTGAACTGACTGGTAATAATGTATCAAAATTTGTAGGATGCAGCTAAAAGAAGGAATTGTATTGCTATGGAAAAAGACCCTAAAGTGGCCTCCTCTCTATAATCCCTGCCTCCGGGTGTTCACACCTTTGTGTAATCCCCTCCTCCTGAATGTGAGCAGGACCTGTTACTTGCTTCTGACAAAATGTGGCAAAGGTGATGGGATGTCATTCTCCTAATTACATAAGACATCTTAAAAGCAAAAACATATGTTACCTTCCATTGCATATTTCTCCTACCATCATCTTTTTGTAACATTGTTTTTTTTGCCTTAAAGGTAAATGTCTGCCCCAAATGAATATGCAAAATTTAAAAATAAAAATGTTTAATTAATACAGTTTAATGCTTCTAAGAACAGCCAAACTAATTCCAATTACTTCATAAGTTGAAATGTACACTGATAGCTTTGAATGCAAAAATATTATCAGAGGTAACAATTATGGCATTTACAGATGTCATTAAGTGAGCTTATAAAATGATTTACCTGTGACATGAGGCTAATTTCAGTCCTTAACTGTACTTGTGTGTGTCTCATTTATCAATAAAATTATATATATAGTTTATATATAAACAGATATATAAACATATATTTATATAAATATAAACATATATAAAGACTCTGTCTTGCTAGCAGACTAACTCTAGAGATTCCTCTTGCTGGCTTGCTAAATGGCTGTATGACAAAGAACCATGGGTGTCTTCCAGTGAACAGTCAGCTAGTAGCTGGGACCCTCAGTCTTATACTGAAAGGAAATGAATTCTGCCAACATCCTCAGTGAGCTTGAAAGCAGTCTTCTCTAGTTGAACCTCCAGATGAAAACACAACCTAGACAACATGATTGCAGCCTTGTGATATTCTCAGCAAACTACTCCTGACCCACAGTAACAGTGACTTAATAAATGTATTAGTTTTAGCGGCTAAGTTTGTAGTAATGTTTATGCAGCATACAAAACTAGTATGCTAGCCTTGTTTATATTAGACAAGGTCTAAAATCAATTATTTAAGTTACTACTTTAAGAAAATAGGAGGGTGTCTGGGTGGCTCAGTTAGTTGAGTGCCCAACTTTAGCTTGGGTCATGACCTCACTGTTCATGAGTTCGAGCCCCACATTGGGCTCTGTGCTGACAGCTCAGAGCCTGGAGCCTGCTTCAGATTCTGTCTCTTCCTCTCTCTACACCTCCCTTGTTCACACACTCTATCAAAAATAAATAAACCTTAGGGGCGCCTGGGTGGCGCAGTCGGTTAGGCATCCGACTTCAGCCAGGTCACGATCTCGCGGTCCGTGAGTTCGAGCCCCGCGTCAGGCTCTGGGCTGATGGCTCAGAGCCTGGAGCCTGTTTCCGATTCTGTGTCTCCCTCTCTCTCTGCCCCTCCCCCGTTCATGCTCTGTCTCTCTCTGTCCCAAAAATAAATAAACGTTGAAAAAAAAAAAATTTAAAAAAAAAAAATAAATAAACCTTAAAAAAATTTTTTTTTAAATAAAAAGAAAGAAACTTAGAAGGGGCACCTGGGTGGCTCACTTGGTTAAATTTCCGACTTTGACTCAGGTCACGAGTTCACAGTTTGTGAGTTCGAGCAAGCATGGGGCTCTCTGCAATCAGCTCAGAGCCCGCTTTGGATCCTCTTTCCCCCCCTCTTTCTGCCCATTCCCCTGCTCATGTGCTCTCTCTCCCTCTCTCAAAATAAACATTAAAAAAAATAAGAAACTAAGGAAAGGTAAAATAAACCTGGTTCCCCCCAAATTTCCTTATCTAATTCCCATCTATATCAATTCACCTTCTCTGAGGAACCTTTCCTGGCTCTCCCTGGCTATGTCACTTTCCTTTTTTTTTTTTTTTTGAAGATTTTTATTTATTTCTTAGTTTTTTGGAGTAATTTCTACACCAAACATAGAGCTTGAAGTCATAACTCTGAGATCAAGAGCCACACGCTCAACTAACTGAGCCAGCCAGGTGGCCCATGTGTCACTTTCTATAGTAACCTTCTTTGTACTGTTATTTTAGTACTCACCATGTTGCACTGTAATTTCCAATAAAATTTTATATAAATGAATCCCTACTGTAATATTACCAGTGTAAAATATATATTTTATAGTAATTTCCAGAAAAATGGAAACTGCTGGAGTAAAGAATCTTGAGACAACATAATAAGTAAAAAGTATCTTCTAAAGAAACACTGGTAGGGTAAAAATATAGTTTACAGCAGAGGGGAGCTTGAAGGCTAATTAAGAAAAAAACAGAACAGCATAAGGGGAACATTTAAAGGTGTATTTGTTTTTTAAAGCCAGAATTCAAATATTGGAAATAGTAATTAAACACTTTATTTCCATCACTAAAGATTGGGGCTTTTAGGGTAAAATTTCAGAAAAACTTACAAACTAGCAAGCACTATTACATTAATCTCCATAATCTGTTTTTGAATGCCCAAAATTATGCAGGATAATAACTGATAGTCCATTTCCCATTTTTTAAATGGAACAAATTATAATGAATTACACTCAATCTCAAGTCTTCATTTCCTTAAATACATAGTAAAATACATATTTGTAAAGTATTAGGTTGACCCACGAAAATCACTTTAATAGGTAAAAAAAATAGTAAAATATCAGCAGTTTCACATGGTTCAACCTAACAATAAACCATTAGGTTAGAACGTAAATTGCTTCCTTGACCACAAACAAAATGGTAAATCAACAGTTGTTTTGTATAGTTATCTATTTCAGTCATCTCTTATTCACTTTCTTTCCTTATACTTTTTCCCAGCACTTTCCCAACTTTTCTGGGAGTCATTTGTATAGTACTAGGAAAAAAACAGGGGAAAAATATAAAAGATACTGTGATAAAACGTTCAGGACAATCACGATACCAGACAATGGCTCATACTACGACTTGCAACAGCAGAGATGCATATCCCCTTTATGAACACTCATCGGCTTTGCAAGGCATCTATAGATGATTCTGAGGTTCTGCCAATTACAGGACTATACTCAAGATTTTACCCATAATTTTGTTTAAAATGCTGTACTGAGTTTTGAGAGATAGATATGGGTTTTTTTCCCCCATATAAACATGGGCTGGAAAAATAAAAAAATGAAATGAGAGATCTATACATTCTATGAAGTTTGGTTATGGAAAAAAAAAAAAAAACACCAAAAAGGGTTGTTCTACTGGGGCAAGGCAGGTATTCTGCAAAATATGTCTATTTAATTTCAATGCTGCATGCTAGAAACTTTTTGTAAGATTTTTGGCAGCTGTTTATTCTTCTGTCTTTCCCTAACCTTGGAACATAAATGAGAAGTGCATCTCATTCCTTAGCACCACCTATTACCCTCTTTAAAAAAACTGTGATCTTTGGGGTGCCTGGATGGCTCAGTTGGTTGAAAGTCCGACTCTTGATTTTGGCTCAAGTCATGATCTCAGGTCCTGGGATTGAACCCTGCATCCAGCTCTGCACTGGGTGTGGAGCCTCCTTGGGATCCTCTCCCTCCCCACCCCCTCTCTCTCTGCCTCTTTGCCCCCCTTCTGCACTCACTCATGGGCGGTCTCCCAAATGAAAAGACAAAACAACTGTGATCTTTAAGCAGGTGGGGTCATTAGAAATCTTGGCACTGGCATGGGGATGTAGAGGGTGTATATGAGGTTTGAAAACATAGTAGTGTTTGATCTTGTTACTTTCTGGTGTAGTTATGATATGTATGTATTTATGTATACAGACATTTAACTTCAAATCGATTCAAGGAGGGCATGAGAAGTCTAGGTTCAGAAACACTATTTTTTTTAATGTTTATTTATTTTTGAGAGAGAGAGAGAGAGAGAGAGAGAGAGGGGGAGAGAGAGAGAGAGGTGCATGAGCAGGGGAGGGACAAAGAGAGAAGGGGACAGAGTATCCAAGATGGGCTCCAGGCTGACAGCAGTGAGCCTAATGTGGGGCCTGAACTCATGAACTGTGAGATCATGACTGAGCCGAAGTCAGATGCTCGACTGACTGACCAGGTGCCCCAGAAATACTACTTTAACACGAGTTTTTTTTTTTTTTTAAATAGCAAAAAATGTAAACAGTAAATACTTCCCAGTCCATTTATTTATAAAACTCTTGATTCCATTTTTATCACCCACTCATTTCTTCCTGACAGCATCCCTCACTGAAACATTTATTGAGCACTTACTTTGTGAAAGACACTGTTCTAATAAGTACATTGTATGTATTAAGTCATTAAATCCTTACAGCCCTATAAGGGACATGAAATTATTATTTCTATTGTACAAATCGAAGAAAATTCTCATAGTTGGTGTGGAGCAAGAACTTGAACTCAGGAATCCTGGCTTTGATACTATGCCAGACTGGTATTTCTAGATTAGAAAAGTGTCCTATCCAGTCTGATTCTACCAGTCTATTTCTTTCCTGCTCCTTATCAGTATACTCCCTTCTTAGAAGCACATGGGCAGTGCTCATATCCCCCTGGCAGGCACATTCAAATGACACTCCTCTCCTCCCTTGCCAGACCTATGCAGCAAAGGATCAGCAAAATCAGGAGAGAAAAGCCCGAAAATAGTGAGGTTTATTTTGTTCCACCTGGGCCTTAGTTTCTTCACTGATAACTTAGGGATTTCTGAAATTAGATTTCAAAGCTGGTGCTCTGTGTATAGTTCTACAATTTTTACATACACACACCCTGAATACATTCATTATAAGAAAATTTTCAGTAGTTACTAAAGAGTACAAATAACAATGAGAAATCTTTCTCTTACTCCCTGGGAGCAAACACTGTCAACAGTTTGTAATTATGGGTAACATTTTAACTTTAAATTTGTATCTCTATTTTTTAAATTATTGCCTTTAGACTATATTTATGTTTTGAGTCCTACTATGGAAGAGGAGGAGCATACACTCACCTCTCCATTAATCTTTCCTTCCCCAGTCACCTCCCCATTTTTGCTTTATTTTTTTCCACTATCAAAGTTAACAATTTGCACTCATAATTCTTATATACTTTGTCTCTGGTGGATTCTAAAGTTTATAAACTCATCAACAGCATTCACAATATTATAACGTACAAATATTTCACTAGAGAACCAAGTATGGATAGACCATAAAAAAGTAAATACTCCATGCTTACAGAGCTACTAAGCTAACAGACCAAAAAAATGAGCCAAAGAATCAAATAAGCACCTAAAAACATTTACTGAGCATTTAATACTGTGCTAAGCACTCTACATGTATCATCATATTTAATCCTCAAAACAAGCACACAGGAAGGAATTGTTAACCCAACTCTGCAAACGGAAACTAAGGCTAATGTTAATGTCATAGATCACTTGCCCAGGTTGGCTAGTATGCATTATGCAAGGATCTGAATCCAGGTAAGGCTCCAGGGCCTGACCTCTTCGCTATACTGCTTGCTCACACTAACTGTTCTTTCACTTTCCTTTTCCTAGCAATATCTAATTACTGCCCTGAATAGCAGAATGTGTTATTCAACAAGGCAGTGCTTAAAGTCATCCTGTCTAGAGATTAAGCTTTTGGACTTCATGTTTCATTCCAAATCTTTTTAAATTACTTAACTGACACTATATCCAGCCTTTCCACTCACCTAATCTGGAAGTATTAAAGACTACTTTCTGGCTGGATTTCACAATATGGTATATAGCAAAGCAAAGAGTAGGTCTGACTTTTCCTGTTCACATATTAAAAATCATAAAATAGAACATTCAAAGCAGTAGTCCAATATAGAAAAATTCTCTAAAACTCGGGAAAGAAACTAAAAATGAAACTTCCTTGAGAAGTTATCTTTCTTCTGTCTTTGGTCATATTTTTCGATTGAGGATGAGTGAAAAGGGTTACTGAATTACCCTTGCTTCTTGCTACCTTGTAAACAGTATATAGCCATATACTGTGTAAGTTTCATTCCACACTATTGAACTATTTCTAAACTACTTTTAACTATTTCTAACATTTACAGGTGAACTATTTCTAAAACTATTTCTAAATCTTGAACTATTTCTAAAATTTACAGGTGAAGAGAACCTCATTTATAGGTCAACTCTCCTATGATTTCCAACCAGAGATGGTATTACTGTCCTCCCCAAAGCACTGTGGCGGTAAACTCACTCAAAAATCAAAGGATCATGGGGTCAGATGTAAATCAGATTCTCCAGATATTAATTAAATTCCCTATGGCAGGAGATTAAGAATCCCTGACACCATTTCAATCCAACAAAATATATTGTTACACTGAATGAATGGTAAATAGTTTAGGGTTTATTGCCACTAAGTCTGTCTTTCAGGAAACAGCTAGTTCACCACTTCTCATCCACAATTCAAAAACAAGCTTTTAAACTATTTAGAAACATTCAGATGTGGTTTAAAAGGGGATGCTAATTTCAAGAACAGCTCCAGAATTGACAGCCACTCACTCGATCTGCCAGTTTTTCAAAGATGTCCTGATCTGTAGATCCTTGTCATCTGGCTCTTTTTACTTTCCTTTTTATACGTTTGTTTACGTTATATGTTACTCCCTTTAAGCTGTGAGCTTCAGTATAGGAGAGGGTGTGACATCTTTGCATCCCCTAGGACCGCCACAGTGTCCTCCACATAAAAGGGTCTGAATGCCAGTGTGGAATTAACTACTACAAGGAAGTACATGTTGCAAACAAAGGAAAACGGAGAGGACTGTTTTAATGGCAAACTTAAGGTGCCAATTATTCTTTAGAGAAGTCCAGATGTTGGGCCCATCCAGGCCAAAACGTAACAAGTGAAAAGGCGTCAAGAAACCAGAGTCCAGAATTGCAGTCCTACCTTCCTTAACTCTTTATTGTGTCCAGGAGGTGCGGCCTCTCGCCCTTAAGAGCCCGAGGCCTTCAGCCTTCGGGCCCCCCGATCCCTGCCTCCAGACAGGCGTGGGAACACCTTGGGAATGGACCCTGACTCGGCCTTTCTCCCGTCCCAGCTCGGGCCATGCTTCAGTCGCGGACTAAACTCCGGCCGCGTCTGCCTGTTCCAGGCCGTACCATGACAGAGCAATTCGAGTGGACCACAGGCGGACTCGGTTCACTCACCTACTTGGTAGAGCCGGCCCTCGGGTGAAAAAATGGTAATGTGGCGATCAAACCCAGCGCTGGAACCACGGGACATGTTGGCGCACCCACTATTTCAAGCACTGTCTCTGAGCCCCGTAGCTCCCGTACCAGGCGTACAACCCCCCCCGGAAGTTGCAGCAACTGCTTCCGGGGCACCGGCCGGCTTCATCCGCTCTTACGCGCGGAACTCGCGACTCAGCTCCAATTCAGGCGCGGAGAGCGTTCCGAGGCCACACCCCTTCTTGGGGGGTGGGGAGAGCAGGGACGGTGCGGCGTGGGGGCGCTTTCGGTGAGCGCTTGCGTCAGCTACGCGTCTGAGCTGTGTGCAGATACCAGGTGAAACTGGCGTTGTGGCGGTTTAGAGTTTTCATCTGGAAAGTGAATGGACTGCAGCAAGGACGAAAAAGCTTTCTGGGGGCCCCGAGTAATAATCTGCCTACCGGTGGGACCTAAATGGATGGATGATGTGTTTAAGTCTCTCGTTAGTTTGGGGACGTATGTATCCAGCTTGTGTCTAGATTTCTTGCGTTCTTTCTAATCTACTTTTTACCCATCCACTTTTTTTCCTACTACAGGAGAAAATGCGTTGCAGGTGTTGCGGCAGTAACCGTTAATTTTAGGTACAGAAGGGAGCGGGTTCTAGTAGCTACTGGAAAGAACAGAACTGTCTTCTGGCCAGGCAAGGCCAGCAATCCCGACAGTTTTGTCTTAGAAGTAGAACTGAGGAAATATAGGTGAGGAATATGAGGAATCATGAAGTTAAGTTGCTTTAATTGATAAGAACGGAAAGGACGTGGAGTATAGCCCTGTTCATTTGTTGAATGAACTAATGGGAGTAGCGGACTGGGTGGCTCCGGGGAGGAAAAGTGGCTTTTCAAATTGTAAAACGGTGCCTATTTTGACTTTTCCCCAAGGCACACTCCTATTTAACCAATATTGAATGCAAAACATGACGTTAGGCTGGTGTCCCTAACGTCCTCCGTTTGTGCATCTGGGAGGCCGGTTTTGCCAAGGTTTCTGGCACTTGAGTGCCTGCTGTAAGTTAATACTAAAGCAAGGATTCTTACCTCTTTAACATATTTTCTCCTAAGCTCACTTTGCATTTAAAGGAAAAAAATGTGTAAGACCCTCTTAAGTAGTTCTTAAGGAAACCCCAAATGTCAACAATGTTTTTAAAAATTAAACCTCCATTTTTATCAAGCTGAAAAAGTCCAAAAGTGAGACATGATTAAGATAATACTAAATGCATACAACATCTTTGGCACACAGGGTACTTTCCAGCTCTAATTTCCAAGTGTACCGATAAAAGTTGTCCCTTACTTCTGCCGCAGGTCCCTACCCTACCCTCAGGACCAACTCCTGACCTTTTGGGTGCTTTTTTCCTCACACTCTGAGCAACGCTAGTGTATTATAATTTACCAGACTTTACCTGAATAGTCATAAAGAGTTCTCTGTAAGGCTGCTAAGGAGGGTGAACTCTTTTAGTTGCACAGCCTCAACAGCCCCCCACCCCCACCCCATGCTGATGTCTCTAGCTGGACCCTTCTCCAGAACGCATTCTTATCTAATTGCCTGTGGGATGTTTTTCACTTTGAGACACAAGGTACCTTAAAACCCAATGTATTTAAAACAGAGCTCATCATGTCATTTCTTCCCCCACCAAGCCAGTTCCCGCCCCTTGTACCACACATTACAAGTACTCAGAACCCAAACCTTGCAGCAGTCTTTGATTCCTCAAAACTTCTTACTCTGTCCCTATATTATTCTGATCCTTCATTTTCTTTTTTTCTGTTCTGTAATTCATAATTTTGTTCACTGTTTATTGTCCCATCCCCCACCCCACCCCCACTGCCCCCACCCCCCACTTGCTCCATGAGGGCAAGAATCTTTGTTTTGTTCACTCCTGTAGCTCAGGCAACTTGAACAATGCCTAGCATATATCAAGTGCTCAATAAATATTAGTTGAATGAATGAATCCCTTACAGCATCGGGATTAGGAGTACATCCTTTTCTATTTAAATATGGATTTAAATGCCATTTGTGGCAGTTACTAGATATATGACCTTATGCAAACTCTCTAAGTCTGGATTCCCTCATCTATTAATTTTGGATAAGATCCACTTTATTGGAGGCTGTTGTGAGGATTAAATGAGAAGGCAAGTGAAGACCTAAACAAAGTACCTAGCATGTAACCTGGCACATTAAACAGTTTATGTTATTGTTGCTTTCCTGTCTGGTCAGTTACCAAATCCTGTTGATTATTCCTATGGGATAGGATATGTCTGCTTTTCATTCCCACTGCCATGCAGTGATGGGACATTTAAAATCACAGACACTGGAAGCCATTAGAATGTCACATGTTCAAAGAAATCCTCATCCCTTCTTGAGGTTACATTTAAGCTGGGCCCTGAAAGAGGCATTGGATTTCAGATGGTATATACATTTTAGTACTCAACCTGGAAAGAATCAACCTCATTTTCCACACAAACACAAACTGAAAGCTACAATTAGAACATTAGACTCCCTTAGGGCAGTGGGCACATTTATTTTGCTCCCCAGTGTATCCTCAATGGCAAACCATGTCTAGCATGAAGTAAGCACTCAGATCATTCAATGGATATGCATGCTCACTATCTGAGTTTTCTGTTATGTTTGTTTTTCCTAGTTTGGAGAGAGTTGTGAATAAATGAGAAATCCAAATTTCAAAAACCTAAAAGGTCAGAGATTTTATATTAGAATTTGAGATTTTTTTCCCCATACACAAATGAATTCCTCTGGGAAATCTTTCTGAAAGACAAACCCCTTGCTGATTCCACTGCTAAGGGAAATCCCCTGGAAGCAGACTGAATATGTGCCACTGGGTGCCAAGCAGCAGCCAAACTACTCACCCAGGTGGACTTCCCCCTTGGGTTAGGGAGCTTTCACCAAAGTCATCAATACTCTTGTAGCTTTAACACAGGCCTATGGGGGCAGACTTGCTGTGTCTGTGTGGAAAATTTGATCTTCCTCTCTGTGAGGCCACCAAGTTAGACTTTTTGAAATGACTTTCTGGTTTTTTGAAAAATTTTAGAGATGACTTGACATCTTGTGAGTCTTGGAAAATCTCCTGGGGGCCTCCATTTGGCAAGGCCCACATTCTCCCCTGGGGGTGGAGGTAGGTGGAAGGTTGGGGTTACCCACAAGGCAAAGGTAAAAAGTGGCAGCGTAGATTCCCAGTGACTGCAGACATGCTGAATCACGTGGTGTTTAAAGGCAAGATAAGAATTTAGCCCTTAGCTTACAATGAGCCCAGGGAATATAAAAATGGAGCTTATCTGTGTTTCCATGTGATATTAGCAGATGTTGAAACACAATGCCCTGTGAGTTAGCCATCAACACTGGTAACAGTATTTTAGGAGAGTGAGGATTTCTTGATGTTAAGGGACCCCAAAGGTCAACTGGAGCCAGGACAGAGCTCAGGATGTAGCAGCTTGGGTGGATAGTAGGAGGGAGGTAGATCTCTGCCCAGCTCCCTGGCCAGACTTCCCAGTCAGGTGCTTCTCAGGGGACTGAGGGCAGGGACCTGGCTCTATTTGTATGTTTCCCTATTTGTATCGTTCTCACAGCAATGTCAGTCCTACAGCTCTTCCTCCAGTAGCTATGGTTGGCTGCCTGGGAGTTGTCATTCTGGCTGAGTCTCTGGGAAGGAGAAAAGTGATGTCTCTGTACTCTAGTTCTATATAATTTATGGGCAGAAAAGGACAAATGCACCAAATGTGGGGGAAGTGTGCTTCTGTGACTTACATGAAGCACTTGATTATGCCTTTACTTGAAAGTCCTTCAAATCCTTTACGTGACCAGATTCCAATAAAACAACACTCCCCTGCCCCCTTGTCCGTAACATCTTGTGTGGTTCTCTCATCCTCCAATACCAATGGTGGGTACAAGATGATGTCTGTCGACATAGCAGTCACACAACTGTCATTTCCATTCTGCTCCATCCTTTCCTTACCAGTCCATATAATTCTGTGCCTGGATTCTATTAGTCATCGCCAGTATTGAGAATGTTGTCCTTTGCTATGAAAGGGAATAAACTTGCATCAGCCTAACCCAAAGGACATTTAACTAAAACTATCCAGGAATCCCCCACCTTCCCTTATATAGAGCCAAAACGTTTTTTTTTCTTTTTTAGAGCCAAAACCTTTAGCTTTCAGTTTACCCTTGATTTTTAGCTATAACAACGTCAGTATTATCCTCTTACAACTTTTGACGTTTCTCTTGCTTTCTCAAACCCTCCTTAAATGAAGATGCAGTGCTTGACTGATCTCTTGTTTCTGGAAGCCAAAGGTCTTGAGAAACACTTGAGAGTTCTCATGGGTCTCCCCAGAATACTGGAAGAAGCAATGGAAGACCCCAGCTGTCTTGGGCTTAACCGTTGGTGGTTTTTAACATACAACTTCCCCTTAGGCATGATAACACAGGAAGCCCTGCATAGCTTAAGAGAACAGCAAATGTTCCAGTGAAAAATCTGAAGGGGAAGGGAGGGGCCTGAGTCTCAAACATGGTCAGGCTCTGAGTGTCAGAAGCGCTGAATTACAATCTGAGCCTTGCCACAGACTACCTGATGACCATGACCTTGGTTTCTTAAACAGGCAAGCATGCTGTATCCACCTTAAAGGCACATAGAAAAAAATATTAACCACTACTGTGAAAATAAGTCACATACTAATAGACTTGAACTCAGCTTCTCTCTTTGTAAAGGGGAGCCACTGGTGAATAAAGGACTGGATTGTTGTCTATTTTGCTTTGATCTCACCCTAGTACAGAAGGAAACCAAGTACTGCACCAACCTGCACTGCACTCTGCTATTGTTCAGAAGTGAAAGTCTATTTTCTTAACTTGGAGAGCAGCCAGTTCTTACCCACCCTGTCCCACACACATGCAGCCTCACCCACGGCTGTGGACAGGGGGGTGGGAACTGTAAGCATCAATCAGTTCATTGATAAGATTTTCATACCTATCATCTTGAGGTCTTTAGGAATGTTATTTAACTTCATTCGCTCTGCTCGCCACCCTCACCCTTACCCCCATTCCAGCCCCCTAATCAGGTGGGGAAAGGGAGGTACAGAAGTTCGCCAGCACCAAGAGACCGAATTAAGGACAGAGAGGAAATAAGACTCAGCAGCCTTCCCTTTAGCCTAGAGACACTTCCTCTTCCTTGAGGTTTCCTAATTGGCTTCCTCTAATTCCTATTTTCTTACCACAAAATTAAGTCATCTCTGATGCTCAGAATCAGCCAGCCTCTCTCGGGTAGTAACAGGGGAGAGAGCAAATGAATGAGGTTTCTGATCATTATAACCAATATTTTCAGTCACTAATTTAGGAACTAGTTTTGAGAAGCCAGTTATTGATGGGAAAGTAAGAGAATGCTCCAGTCTTATTTTCTCCTTGCTTTGAAATGATTGATGGACCTGAGTTGAGATCCCCAAATTTCACCCCAAATGCATTTTGTCCACGGTGGTCAAACAAAGGCAAGTTTGAAAAATCAACCAATAACAGATCTAAAACATTTCCAAGAGTAAAAATTCTGGAATGAAGTCTTACAGGTGTATAGCAAAATTTATTCCAGCTATCACAGTGCATGTACATAATGATGCCTAATACATCATACTGAATTCATATAAGACATAGGGGGCTTACATGGAAATGATTATAGAGGGTGGCAGTGAGAAGTTAATATTTCTTGAGGATCAAAGGATCAGACACCAAAGACTATGTTCTTGAGTTAGCCAGCTCACACACAAAATACCATGGAGCAAGAGGGGAATTCACTCAAAGGAGAAGTGGGAATTGGAGATAAAAATCAGGAAGATATTTTCAAACAACTTCTCCAAAGTCATTCAACAAACATGTATTGAGCCCCTTCTATGAGTAAGAAGCTGGGCTGGCTGCTCTGGGAGGCACAGAGATGAACCAGACAAGGGCCCCACCAGAATCAGAGTTCAGTGGGGAAGATGAAACATGACTAAAAGCAACACTAACAGACAGTTCATGATACATAAGGTAGACTCCATCAGAGCACTGTAAATGGCAAATTACCTTGGGCCATAGGGAATGTACACTTCCTGTTGGAAGAAGTATATGTGAGCTTAGCATAGGAAGACAAGAAATCCTCCAGGTGTGTTAGTTGTTGGAAGCAATGTCAATCAGCGGCACCAAGATGTAACATGGAGTGGGAGTGACACGAAGAGAGAAGCAAATAAGGGAAAAAAAGCCTGTGCTTAGGACATGGCAATGGCCTAGCTTGACTAGGACTCACAAATGTTCTAGATTAGGACACAAATGCAAGGAAGAGGCTTTGAATGCCTAAGCTAAGGAACTTAGGCCCTGGTTGGAAGGCAATGGGGAGACATTTAATATTTTTGCTTTAAATTTTTTTTTTTTTTTTTTTTTTAGTGTTTATTTTTGAGAGAGAGGGACAGAGTGTGAGTGATGGAGGGGCAGAGAGAGAGGGAGACACAGAATTCAAAGCAGGATCCAGGCTCTGAGCTGTCAGCACAGAGCCTGACACAGGGCTCAAACTCACGAGCTGTGAGATCATGACCTGAGCCGAAGTCAGATGCTTAACCAATGGAGCTACCCAGGTGCACCAATATTTAATGTTTTGGACTAAGGGAAGCAGCATAATTATAATTATGCCCTGGGAATATAAAGCTAGTGGCATTGTTTATGATGAACTATATATAGATGGGGATATCAATCAGGAGGCTATTGTGAATAGTCCAAGTGAATGTTTCTGAAGGCCTGAACTGGGGTGGTAGTAATGGTTATGAAAGGGAAACAATATTTACAAGAGATTTTTAAATAGCTGTCCCCCTATTGTTAAAAGTAATATACTATTCAAAGCAGTGCTATTTGTAATAGGCAAAAACTGGAAGCATTTAAATGCCCATGAATGGTACAATCAATAGTTGTGGTGTTCACACTATACAACATTGTACAACAATAAAAATGACTGAAATACAGTTACATGCAACAATATGGATGAATTTCACATAATGTTGAAAGGAAGAAGCCAGCCACAAAAGAGCACATCCTGAAGATTCCGTTTATATAAAGTATAAAAACAGGCAGAATGAATCTATACGGTTAGAATAGGTAGTGTTTAAGTTTGCGGGGGCAAGAAATGATGGAAGCAGGCATCTGCGTTCTGCTAACAGAATCTGATGAACAGATTGTGATAAAACTCCAATTTGATTTTTTCTCTCCCACCCTTTCTTCAATCTTTCTTTCCTCTACACGAAAACCTGGCAGGTCCCATTATTTTGCTGTTCCTCAGACAATATGCAGTTCTATGGTCACTTTAAGTAATAAATGAAGTCTCAGTTCAGAAATCAGAATATCCAGTTCTAGAACAATAAAAATTCCAAACAGCACTGCATCATTTCTAATCTGCCAGCTTAAATTGGTTTCAGATTAAAGCCTCCCAGCGGAAAGGGATTGGGAACATGGTTGGCTTTTTTGGTTCAGTCACTCCTGGTTCAATTCTGCCCCCAGCCAAGGTGGAGGATGGACAGTGGAGGGCTAGGATGGGAGGGTAGGTAAGAATGAATGGTTAATGTTTTCTAGGCCTAGCAGCTACTTAAAGCTGGTGCTTCTGGTGAGCCTGGTTAAAGCTGATGCTTCTTCTCTTGGCCACTCTTCTAGGGCCGTATATCTTTTATATGTAGGTGGCTACTTGCAGCAACTTCTTCAACCCTCTGGGCATCCAGAAGTTCCTCTCCAGCCCAAGACAACCCAACCCCAACACATCTGGCTCCCATCTGGCCCTTGGGAAACCTTTCAAGGCAGTGGCCTTGACTCAAGGGAGCCTCTGACTCCCTTTCCAATACTGCTTTTTGGCCCTTCTGTCATCTTCTATATTTGCAGACACACTCAGGCCCCATCCCCAGAGGCTTCAGCTTTCTCAGGCACCAGAACTCTGGGTCACCCATACTGTAGGAGGCTCTCCAAGTCCTCCTGCTGAAGCATCTTTCTTGGGGTCCTGGGGGCAGAGGACACAACTCAGAGCCTGGCAATGGCTCTCTAAAGAAACTTCTTTATCTTTTTCTTTCCTCTGACTCTTTTATATGTTTGGCCTGGCTAAGAGGCCAGAGGTTGTGAGACAGATTCTTCTTTATTCTTTTTGTAAAATCTGTGTATGTACCTCACATTCATCTGGGAATCTTAGTATCTACTGTATTTGTGCCTCAGTGGAATACAGCACATATATTGTAACAATTTCAGGCTATGCAGGAGATGAAAAGAAGAAAGTAAAAATCATCCACAGTTCTAACACCCAGAGATACCTATTAATATTTTGGAATCAATACAATGCTATTTCTTTTTTTTTTTTTTTAATTTTAAAAAGACTTTATGTTTTTAAGTAATGTTTTCTCCTACATGGGGCTTGAACTCATAACCTTGAGACCAAAGGTTGCATGCTGTACCGACTCAGTCAGGCAGGCAGCACAACAAAATGTTATTTAAGATACATTTCTCCAGGTATCTCTTTCCTTCCTTCCTATTTAAAAAATGGGATATTAGACGTACCATTTTGTAGATGCTTTTCATTTAATCCATACCAACACACAGAGTTTCATTTTAGTCACTATAACATTAAAAACTACATTTACTTCTTTATTCCCTTGTTTTGAGCACTTAGTTATTTCCAATTTTATTATTATCATCAGTAACACTATTATGAACATCTTCAGGTACAAAGCTTTACAAAAGAACTTTTTTTTTTTTGAAAGACAGTCAAGAGTCAACTAACTAGCCTGCAACAGACATTTTGAAGGTATAAATCAACACAATTTGCTAATTGAGTAGGTATGCGAGTAAGGGGAAAGGAACAAGAAAAAATAACAAAGTAAGGCAGGAAGTTGCTTTGGGTGAAGATGAGTGGTTCCCACAGTGGTTCAGTTTGTAGGTCCTCAGGCCACCCAGGTAGAGATACTCAGCTGCAAATGTGGAATTAGAAAGAAACCAGGGGTAGAAATGGCGCCTACCTTTGAGATGTTTGTCTATTATACTAACCCTAGCAAGGCATGGTCTATGTCAGGCTACAAGCCTAAAGGTATTTGCAGTTAGCTGCGAAAAGAGCCAGTGGAAAGGGATTAACTGAAGAGAACAAGGTCTCAAGCCACCAAGAAGGGACAGAATGGAGGCAAGTAGAAAAAGTAACCTAGAAAAGAAAAGGAAGAAAAGTTCAGGATGGAAAGTTACTGGAAAGGACAAAAATTGCTGAAGAGGCTTCAGCAGATTGCAGATGGCTTGTAGATCTTAGTTAAGTCATCTGTTGACAGTGAGAATAGTGAGGTTATGACTCAGGACTCAGACTCATGAGTGTTGTTGTATTATTATTTTAAAATAAGCTTGAGCTCACTTGAAGCTACTCACGATACTACTCAAAATATGGTCTGTAGCATTGCATCACTTGGTACACCAGACGTTAAATCAGAATCTGCATTTTAAACAAGATTCCAGATGATTCTATGTCTATTAAAGTTTGAGAAGTACTGCTGTAGCCCATCTTCCCAATTAACAGAAAAGGGAATGGAGGCTTTAGGAGATAAGCCATTTTTCAAGTTAATATTGCAAAGGGTGAGAGAGCTCCTTCAGGAAATTAATGGGAATTCAATGAAAGATGAAAACAAGGATCTTCAAATGAGAGTGAAGTTCCAGCTGTATAATTTCACGACTTTTCTAGCAATACTTGTGTGTAGCAATGGAGGAAGTGGGATGGTTTGGGGCTGTCCAAAATTAGGTTTAGGTAAGATGCTGCAGGAGGTGAAAGGAACAAAAGAAGGCAAGCAAAGGCAGATGGGGATGGACAATAGAGGGCTTTAGGTAAGGAAGGGATGGGCCAAAGAATACACCAAGGAACTGGTAGTTGGGATGAAGGAGTGGCGTTGGTAAAGAGGTTGTGGTCAAAATGAAGAACTTAAAAGTTTGAAATCCTGAAGGTAGAACACCTTTTTTTTTTTTTTGGTTTACTTATTTATTTTGAGAGAGAGAAACAGAGAGCAGGTGGGGCTTGGGGAGGGGAAGGGACAGAGAGAGAATCCCAAGCAAGTTCCAATCAGCATAGGGTTCTATGAAGGGCAGGACTTGATCTCACAACCTGTGAGATCTGGACCTGAGCCCAAACGGAGAGTCAGTGCTTAACTGACTGAGCCACCTAGGCACCCCTGGAACACTTTTAAGTAATTTAAAAGGTCCAGGTTGGCCATCTCACAGGGGGCTGAAAATGACCAGGTTTAAGAGGTTAAGAAACAAGACCAACATATAAGTGGTTGTTAGATCTCCGGGGATAATGGCAGTGGACCAGAATAAAAAATCTGGTGACATTTATAAAGCACAAACTGTTCAATACTGATTGCCTCACATAAACTTCCCTTGGTGCGTCAACGAACAAAAAGAGCCATGTGATTTGCTTTAAAAGATAAAAAGCCCTTTTTATCTGTGTAAAGCAGCAATCCTTCCTGAGACTTTCTCTTCAAAAACTTGGTCTGACTAGAGTTTATTTCTTTAGCAGTTGGACATCAGAGGGCCTAACTTGGAAAAGATCCATTTCTTCAAAGATGTGACCACTCCTGCCAGAATAAGACTAAATGCCAAAGGGCATGACCCTTAATTTGAATCAATAGATACTATCAGGGTGACAGCTTCCTGGAACACAAATTTCCTTCTGAACACAAGGAAGCCTTGAGTAGTATATGAGTATACAGCTCTGCAAGTAGTGGTTTATGGTATACAACAGCCCTAGCTTAACTTGGCTGGCTCTCTTTATGAATTTACATTATTATGATTAGAGTATACGAAGAAGAAATGGTAGAAGACCATACAAACGTTTTCATTTTCTCTCAGGTGAACAAAAAGTTACAAAAGAGTTTACAGAGAATTGATCCTTTAAAAAAATCATGTGCATGTAATAGCCATATCTACGTATGTATAAAAACTTAGTAGCAACAGACAGCCCAGCTTTGGAGCAAGGGATAGAAAAAAAAAATGCAGCTGTGGATTCTAGGACAAGGCACTGAAATGAGGAAAATAGAATAATATATTTTTAAAGACTTAGGAATAGGTGCACCTAGCTGGCTCAGTACAGCGTGTGGCTCGATCTCAGGGTTGTGAGTTTGAGCCTCACACTGGGAGTAGATATCACTTAAAAAAAATAAATAAACTTACAAAAAAAAAAAAAAGACTTAGTAATTCAGTACATCTTAAGCAACAGGGGACTTACCTTTGGGAAGACCTGCCATGACCACTTCCAAAGGAACCTATTTCATGGAAGTGGAGGCCCATTCTCTTCTCCCAGGCCAGGACACCACTCTGCCCCAGACAGCCCAAGGAACAGCAGAATTGTGAGAGAATTCCACTGGCACCTGTCAGAACCCGGACATTCTCTGTTCTGATGTGGTCATAGAAAGCAAAAGAAATCTGTTCAATTTTAAAGGTTTCTATGTGAACTAAGCTTGATACCAAGTAATGTTCTAGTCTAGCTGAGAGTGATAGGGCAATCTGACCCAGTCTCTTCAAAAATGAATTTATGTCTCTACCATAGTAGAAATTTAAGTCCCTAGCAGTGATTTTTCCAGCATTTGCTTTTTGTGCTGGATTTTAATTAACACCAAAGAGATGGTGGGGTAATCATTTTAATGTGGTTGAAATTTCCATCACATTTCTTGTCAGAAACTACCAAAACCCCTTCATATGACACTGTTATTTACAATAAGTTATCGTGGTTACCTTAATAACCTAATCCATTTGATAATAGTGAACGGAGAGGACTCTGTACAAACTATTTTTGGCTGCCATCAATGACTACTAGATAATTGTCTTCCTGTTTATTTCAATTCCGGGTTGAAAGCAAGTTGTGTATGTAGGGTCTCTGGAAGCATCCGTCGGACTGAATATTGCCAACAAAGAACAAATCTCGGAAGACAGAGCTTCCCTAGAAGTATTTTTCAGTGGCAGAGCTTCAGGGAATTTTGAAACATCAAATGAAATAGACATGACAAGAGAAAATTAAAGACTATCTCTCCAGATTTACTGCATTTACTCATTGGTGTTCCCATCTCTTATATTTTTTCATCTCACTGCTTTCTATGGCTTTTTCTAAGTAGTTCTCTAAATGGAAGTCCCTTTGCTTATAGAGTGTACATTCAAGCAGATTTGTTATTAGCTGGGACCAGCAGGGAAAAGCTGGTCTTCTTGCCTTTCCTTCCTCTCTCAGGTGCCCTTTACTCACCTCCTTTCTTCTCCTTGTTTCCCTCCTGCCTCCTGTAAGACTACTGGGCTGTTAGATGCTTCATTCCCCACTAACACTCACCCTCCCATGTATGTCTCACCTAGGGTTGTCAGATGTACTAAATATAGGGTGCCCTGTTAAATGTGAACTTCAGATAGGCAATATTTTTAGTATGAGTCTGTCCCGGCAATACTTGAGACATATTTACACTAAAAAAATGTAAATGCAAATTTAACTCCTAGTCCTATATTTTACTTGAGAACCCTACTCATTGTGGGCTATAGGGGGCGCTAACAGCTGCCTGGTCTCTCTTACTGAGAACTCCATTTGCTGAAAGAATACCTAAATCAAAATAGCACCATTTCAGGGTGCCTGGGTGGCTCAGTTAGTTAAGCATCCGATGTCTGATTTTGGCCCAGGCCATGATCTCACGGGCTGAGCTCCTCGCTGATGGCACGGAGCCTGCTTGGGATTCTCTCTCTCTCCATCTCTCTACCTTTCCCCTGCTCATGTGCTGTCTCTCTCTCTTTCTCAAAATAAATGGGGTGGCTGGGTGGCTCTGTCGGTTAAGTGTCCAATTCTTGGTTTCAGCTTAAGTCATGATGTCACAACTTGTGAGTTCAAGCCCCGTGTCAGGCTCTGCACTAATGGCACGGAGCCTGCTTAGGTTTCTCTGTCTCCCTCTCTCTGCCCCTCCCCTGCTCACACTCTGTCTCAAATATAAATAAATAAACATTAGAAAAAATAGGGGCACCTGGGTGGCTCAGTCGGTTAAGCGTCTGACTTTAGTTCAGGTCATGATCTCACGGTTCATGGGTTTGAGCCCTGTGTCAGGTTCTGTGCTGACAGCTCAGAGCTTGAAGCCTGCTTTGGATTCTGTGTCTCCCTCTCTCTCTGCCCCTCCCCTGCTCGTGCTCTGCCTCTCTCTCTCAAAAATTAAAAAAAAAAAAAATATTTAAAAGAAAAAAGAAATATCACCATATCTTCACAATGGTCTATGTTGCTATACTCCCAGTCATTCCCACAAGGGCTCCCTTAGGTGTTTTTCACTCTAGGAATTCCAAATTACTGAAGGACAGCTGAAATACCAGATCTGGACTCCATTTAGCTTTGCCCTCAATTACCCTGATAATACTAATTTTTAGCAAATGAGTATAAGACTCACCATGATGGACAGAATTCAGGTGCCCATAAAACACACTCTTCCTTTCCATTCCTGCTTTAGAATGAAGCTATTAGGGAAAAAGAAATCCAACGTGAACATATATGATGTATTTTATAATACATCAGGACAATTTTTCAAAAAATGAGAAACCTGCTACAGGACCAAAGAGCAAGTAATTATATTTAAATGCAAACTTGAAGACACAAATTAATGTGAAGAACAAGACACCTGAGGTGAGGTAGTGTCAATGTAGTCCTGAGAGAATAATTAACTCAGGCTTCCCCTTTGAGATCTTCTCTTTATTCAGTCTGAGAACAGCAGGAGGCAAAGAGAGTATAAATTCAGGAGCATTTCTGAGGGAAACACAAAGCACTTTAGAAGATTGATTGATTGATCAATTGATTTAGAGAGAACATGAGCAGGGGAGAGGCAGAGAGAGAGAGAGAGAGAGAGAGAGAGAGAGAGAATCCCAAGCAGGCTCCATGCTGTCAGCACGGTGCCCCACATGGGGCTTGACCCCATGATCCTGGGATCATGACGTGAGCCAAAATGAAGAGTCCTACACTTAACTGACCGAGCCACCCAGGCGCCCCTGGAGGTATTTTCCAGTGGCAGAGTTAATGCTCTTTCAAAGCCTTCATGTGCCCTTTCAAAGCCTTCATTTGTTCATAGCTGACTTAAAAGACACTATTAATCCAGAAAATAACTTTTTTTTTGAGTTTATTGTTTTTAATTTACTTTGAGAGAGAGAGAGCAAGCAAGGTAGGGGCAGAGAGAGGGGGACAGAATCCCAAGCAGGCTCTGCACTATCAGTGCAGAGCCCGATGTTGCGCTGGGACTCATGAACCGTGAGATCATGACCTGAGCTGAAATCCAGAGTCTGATGCTTAACTGCTTCACCACTTCACGAACTGAGCCACTGAGGCCCCCTTGAGCATAACTTAAGAGAATTCCTTTTCCCATTGTCTCAGACTTTGCTTAACTGGTAGCTTTTTTTCTTTTTCACTCAGAACACAAAAGGGCAGCCTAAGTGTTTGGTACCAGCTCCCTTCCTTCAGAAGATCCCTGCACTCCTCAGTGTCCTGTGTCAGTGTCATTTACACTAAGCAGCCCTAGAATTCCCTTACTCCTGGACAAAGAACAGATGCACCTCAACTCAAGCAGAAATTAGGATTTTTTTAAATTATTTATTTATTTATTTTAGTAATGTCTATACTCAGCATGGGGCTTCAACTCACAACCCTGGGATTAAGAGTCACATGTTCTTCAGACTGAGCCAGAGTTGTATTTTTTAATAGTATTAAAGAGTTCAAAAATAATGTAATTTCCCTGACATAATTTTGTACACTGAAGAGCCATTCTACAAATGTGGACCCTTTAAAGAGGTACTCCCTTGTTTCTTTGCTCTCATTCTTCCCCCTTTCTCTTATGTGGCTAAGTCCCTCAATCTAAATACTGGATGCCCTATGATTCAGTCTGTTTGAGTTTTTATGAACTACCCTAACCTAAATCACAGTGTAGAGAAGGAAGATTATTTGGCTGGGAATCAGGGAAGGTGGGTTACAGTTGAAATGTCTCCACGAACTAGCTATGGGATCCACAGAAGCCATTTCATCTTTCAGGGTCTGTCCCTCCTCTATAAAATGCTACTGCTGGACTTTCTGTTCTTCAAGGTTCACTCAAAGTTCTGGGATTCCTTTTGTATTCTCCCCCATCTCCATGTGCTCCTTGTGAGGTATTTGTGTTAGGCTGTCAGATAAGCTTATTTAACAAACACATTTCTCTTTTTTAAAAATTTTCCAAAAACTAGGATAGTTACTTTAAAAAAATGTAACTCACTGAAAACACAGTTTTCTGTCTGTAGTTTATGAAATTTAGAAAATAAGCAGATTGGATGTAGGAGAATTTTCTGATCTTCAATATTTTCAAATTATTGCACACTTTTCTGGAAAGCTATTTTTTCTAGGCACGCAGCAGAGTAGGATCCAGTAAATGGGTAAGGAGATGAAACATTCCCCTCCTGTGTTTTTCCTGAATAGTCTCTCTGTGCATAATACACACCCTACTTATATCTGTGTATATGGCTTTATGTAAGTAATTATTTATTTCATGTAAATAATTATCTTAAAAAGTTTTTAATACTTATTTTTGAGAGAGAGACAGAACGTGAATGGGGCAGGGGCAGAGAGAGGGAGACACAGAATCTGAAGCAGGCACCAGGGTCCGGGCTTGTCAGCACAGAGCCCGATGCGGGGCTCGAACTCACGAACTGTGAGATCATGACCTGAGCTGAAGTCAGACATTTAACTGACTGAGCCACCCAGGAGCCCCAATAACTATCTTATTAAGGTTAATGTTTTTTGAGCTATATTGTTGTAAAGGCATCCATTTTAAGTAGTGTGATAAATCGACCAGTATACACATACACCTAAGTTAGCATCACCCAGATCAATATAGAGGGAACTTTATATCACCCTCCAGAAAGGTCTCTTGTGCTCTTGCCTCAGGCAACTACTATTGTGATTTTTATCACCACAGACTGGGTTTGCCTGTTCTTTTTTTTTTTTTTAAGTTTATTATTTATTTTTTTTTTATTTTTTTTTTTAATTTTTTTTTTCAACGTTTATTTATCTTTGGGACAGAGAGAGACAGAGCATGAACGGGGGAGGGGCAGAGAGAGAGGGAGACACAGAATCGGAAACAGGCTCCAGGCTCCGAGCCATCAGCCCAGAGCCCGACGCGGGGCTCGAACTCACGGACCGCGTGATCGTGACCTGGCTGAAGTCGGACGCTTAACCGACTGCGCCACCCAGGCGCCCTATTATTTATTTTTGAGAGAGAGAGTGCACAAATGAGGGAGGAGCAGAGAGAGAAACAGAGAGAATCCTATAGAGGTTCTGCACTGTCAGCACAGAGCCCGATATGGGGCTCAAACTCACGAACTGTGAGATCATGACCTGAGCCAAAATCAAGAGTCGGATGCTTAACTGACTGGGCCACCCAGGTGCCCCCGATTTTGCCTATTCTTGAGTATTAAATCATACAGCATGTGTGAATAAAGAAAAAACATAAAGTATTGTGGACATGAATATTTCCAGCTAAAATTAAGGCCCAGTGAGGTATAAGCAGGCTGGCAAGGAAGTAAAAGAGAGGCAAACATGAAAAGTTCATCACTTTGTTAAACTAAGTCAAACTTGATTAAATGAAAAAAAATCTGTATCCTTTAAAAAGCCCTCATATTCTGAGTGATGGAATTAATAGTGTTCACAAAATATTGAACCAATTTGAAAAAGGCATTGTAGAATGAAGAAATGACCACAGGCTAAAGAGAACAAACTGCTCCTTTCTCTCCCACTCAAATCATTGGGTGGTAAGTAAAAGTTGCTAATAAGCTTCTGATTTCTTGGCCAGTTTATCACAGAGGACCATAAGTGATTCAGTGTGAGTAGCAGATCATGTGTAGAGGATGAGATCATGCCAGAAATGGTAGAAGGGGTTTAGAAACAACATGAGTAGCCTAGGCCTAGATGCATTGGCTCTGCTATTTGTGGACCTGGAAGGTGAGGTCAGGGGTAGCAAAATGGATATCAGAAGCACCTGTTGTCCAAGTGAATGGCCAAGCTGGCCCGACAGGAGAAACGTAGACTTCACTCTGCCCTGACTTCCCCAACTATGGATAAATTCTCCAAAAACAAATGGCTGGTAAAAAAAAAAATACAAATACAACTGCTTATGAAAAGATATTATATTTTATTTAATTAAAAAAAAAACCTCAATTTGTTGACACCTGGACCAAACAGGACAAAGTGGATCACACAGGAGCAATGCTCTAAGCAAGCACTGACTGAAGAGCTCTGATGCCAACCAGAAGGGCACCCAAACACAAGTTCTGCATGGGGTATAGTCTTTATGTCTTTCGGTGAAGGCACAGCCATTTGGTTGGCACTTCATAGGAATATCTTTCCAACAAGTCTTCATCATATGGTATGTGCCATGAGTCTCCAGTTGTTTGCACCACTGTGTCATAACTGGGGATATGCTGTTGAATTAAAAAGGGAGCCAAACATTGAGAACAACACAGAGGGGTTACCTGGCCATTTCCCTTTCTTTTCTGACAACTTCTCAGTTTGCGTCAGGAGTATTCTCTGTCTTACTTAACAATGGATTTTCAAAGAGCAGCTAGCTCTGTGAAGATGAACCCTAGCATTAGGGGTTTCTTTTTTGGGGGAGAGTTCATCTTTAAGGTTAAAGACTCTCTACAGGAGAGTCTATATTTGGACTGAAAGAAAATTTTCATATATACAAAATAGAGAAATAGTATAATGAACTCCCATGTATGCACCACCCAGCTTCAGCCATTATCAACTCATGGATAATTTTATTTCATCCATACCACCGCCCAAGATTATTGTGAAGCAAATCTCAGCTATCATATCCCTTCTTCTATAATATTTAGTATGTACCTTTATTTTTATTTGTGAGAGAGAGAGAAAGTGGGAGAGAGGGGCAGAGGGAGAAAGAATCTGAAGCAGGCTCCATGCTCAGTGTGCAGCCCGAGGTGGGGCTCGACCCCAGGACTCTGGGATCATGAGCTGAGCCGAAATTAAGAGTTGGAAGCTCAACTGACTGAGCCATCCAGGCGCCCCTCAGTATGTACCTTTAAAAAGCAAGGATCTATTTTGTAAATATAGGATCAATATTATTACACTTAAGAGTTAATAATTCCTTATCATCAGATATCTAATATTTACATTTCCCCAATTATTAAATATGTGTACATATATTTTACAGTTGATTTCTTTGATTAGGAGTTGAAATTAGGTTATTACATCGTGACTGAATTATCTGTTAATTTTAATTAGAGCTTTACTTTTCATCTCTGTTTTTCTTGTTATTCTGTTGTTGTTGAGGAAACCAAGTCAGTTGTCCTGAATAGTTTCCCCCAGTCTTGATTTTTCCTATAGAGCTGTTGTTTTGTATATTTTTTGACCATTGGACCACATATACATTGGCTAGTGTATTTTTTTATAATAGCTTGCCTTTGGATTTTTTCCCTTTGCTTTCACACAAGAGATAAGAGATCTCATATTTTCAGGGATCTAAACTAGAACCAAAGGAGAACTCAATTGAGACCATGCCGCAGAAGTGAACTAACAGGAAAAAGAGTTACTTAGCAGAAATATGACGAACCATAAGGGATAAGGAATTTTCAGGAAAATAAAAAACATGTATGAGGAGTTATAATTGGTGACATAACTGAAGTCACAATTGATGACATCTCAGATGTTTTTGATATGTCAGTTAACGTGATGTGAGGCTGGTCTATGGAAACTTTTGCTCTGGCAGGAGCTGGCTAATCCAGGAGCTGGCTAATCCCAAATACCAAACTACAGCTGAGAAAAATAAAGCATTCAGAACCTTCAACTAAGTGCAACATTCTTTGACTATGCCACATTCTTACTATCTATCTATATCTATATCTATATCTATATCTATATCTATATATGTGACTATATACTGTACTTGACTCTGTTGGCATTATGTAGAGAACAAATAACATACCTGAAAGGTTATTTTTGATCCTGGAAGCCTATTAATGATTGCTAGCTGATGGCCCTGCTGCCACTTAAAGAAGAGGCGCTGGGTCTTGGCATCATGTAGACAGGCCTTGTGGTCCCGCATCAGATCTTTTGTGATAAACTTGCAGTGGTTCCCCGAGTGCAGCGTGGCATACAGAAGGAATGGGTCGTCTGCCGAGCTAAGCCAGGCATAAGAAAGAATACAATTAAGCACAGCCCCAAGGAGGCAGAGGATGGCATTCTTCACCACGCTTTTTACTTCTTACTCTATCTACTTTCCTCAGAGGTGCTCTGCATTCTTAACTGACATGATCTCAGTGATGCTTACAAACTACCTGCATCATGTCCTTTGCTAGTAGACAGCATTCTCTAGAACACAGGTTGGAAAGCTAAGTGGAAGGGAATGCAAATGCTCAACTTGGTCCACTGTAGTGGGCTCTCCCACTAAAATGAAGAATTCTAACAATGACTTTCTCTTCACATTCACAGAGAACCCTGGTTCTCTGTGTGCCCAAGGTGTTGTTCCTATTTGCCTTATCTACCACAGGGCATACCCGTGCCACCCCCCTTCTCACCTTTCCTCATTTAAATTTGAGGAATATTCAAAATATTAATAAGGCAGGATGACACTTCCTTGCAAGCTACCAAAAATAATGGGCTGCCCTGAAAGCTAATAGTGGTATCTCAAAGAAGCTTCTGGGTAGTCACCCAGATCAGCACTCAAAGGCATCTCCTGCTATGAGATGAACCAGTGACTCAGAGTTTCTAACAGACCCTCCACTTGAGCACTTACCACTGTAGTATGTGTGCTGTAAAAACAGCCAAGTAGTTGCCTTGCTCAGGAGATTTGGACTATAGCACGTGGTATGTCTTATGCCTTGATCCAAATGACCCAAAGTAGGACCATTTATAGTTTATTTTATACTCAACTATTTCAAATGAAATGATAAATGACTAGAATCTATCGCCTTTAAAATCTCCAGGAAAAAAGAGAGCGGAAAGAAAAATAGAAAAAATGTAGGAGGTTATATGCAACAATATCAGAAAAATGATAGTAATTGCTGGAGCTGGGTGACACTTCCATGGAGATTCACTATACTATTCTCTTATAGTATAGTATCTGTTTGAAAAGGCTTCTTTGGTACATTAGTGGAAAATAGAATTAATGTTAAAAACTTAAATATTCAAATCCAAAGCCACAGGAGGTCACTGAATCAGTCTTTACAACTGGGTTTGGAACTTTAACAGACACAATAAACACAAGCCCCAAACCAAGCATGAGACCAATTTCCAACAGGCTTCTTGGTTGTAACACTGCATTTATCCAGTTCCTCCACCTAAGAAAAATAAAAGTGATGATGATGGCACTTACATATATGCTTTCCAAGTACTTGGTGCCCTGCTACAGTTTTTCATGCATTATTTACAAATATTATCTCACTTAATCTTCACAGAAACCCCATGGGGGTTATATATGAAGACACAGAGGGAAACTTCCCAGATAGGAGGTGGCAGGGCTGATATGAGTCTGGGTAGACTAATTCCCAAGCCTGTGCTCCTCTTGTCTATCCGATGCTGCCTAAAGTGAGTGTGAAGAGTATTATTATTGTCTTCTACTCACAGAGACAAAGAAGCAACCCTTCCTGTGAATACATAAAAGGACTTAGCTAAGGAAAAAGGGATTGGTTTGGGATCTGAACGAGGGGTTAGCCCCCTGTTCCATGCACAGAGAGTCATTTTACCTTTTTAGGAATAAATGATTTGGGGAATACTGACAAATCTTGAAGCTACCACATTCAACATAATGAAACCTATACCCAGGACTGAGGTACACACATGATCCAGGCAAAGTTAAAAATAAACTTTTGTCAGCATAAATCGGATGTAAAACTAAGTGTATGTTAAAAGTTTACACGTCCTGTTGAGGGTCTGTGCCCCCTCCTGATTAGCTGCTTTCTTCTTTATGGACACTGTACCATTTTGTCACTCACCATGTTTTCCATGTTTCTTTGGATTCCTGAGAAGCTGTGGCTCATAGCAACATTCCCTTTATATTTAGAATAAATTCCAGGCTCCTTGCTTGCCTATCCGAGTCCACAGGTCTTCTGTACTATGGTCCTTTCCTTCTGAGTCCAGAACCTCCTGCTTTTCCTTCTTGCTGCTACAGCTCATCTACAATAGTTTGTTTGCTTTCTTCAAACATGTCAAACACATTCCTGCTTCAGGGCTTTTTGAACAGTGGCTGTTCCCTCTGCTTCATATGTTCTTCCATCCACCCTCCCCCATTTTCTCAAATGACTCCTTCCCTCTGGTTTTGCCCCCTCCAAAAGGCTATTCCTGACCACCCCATCTACTACCCTCTGACCTACCCCCTACCTAATCCTTTTTAATCTATTTACTCTGCTTTATTGTCTTCCTAGCCATTGATCACTGCCTGGAATTACATGACCTTTTTATTTGTTTACTTATTTACATCCCAAGAAGGCAGGCACTCAATGAACGACTGCTGTTTTCCAAGAACACAGAGGGTGCTCATATTTATACAATACTGGTTAAATGATCTGTGTAGGACCTTATGGCATGCATTCTGTGTACTCATCTCACTTCTGACTTTATCTCCCTCCTATTTCTCCTTTATCTTTATTTTCTCATCCATTTAAATGTATCCTGCTGTAGAAAGTATATTTTCGTAAGCTGCTTCAAATCTTTAAGAATGAGGCTGAATATACGTACATATATACATTCAGACACATGCACTTTAAAAAAGGCAAGAATAGGTTACTAACAAGCAGATGATGGAAGCCTAGTGTAATTTACCTAGTGCCTTCAGTACTTACATGTTGTCAGCAAAGAAGCAGCTGGCTTGCTTCTGCACCTTTTTCATCTCATCCTTTCTCCACCTGGAGTGCTGTGTTAGCATGTGCTTTCGGCCCAAGACCAGCAGCTGCAGATTCTGCTTGGCTAGTTGAGAGACCACATGCAAGAGCTAAAAAACACAAAGCCAGTCCCCAAAAGGGCCAAGAGAAGAATGTCAAGTAAGTGGAGTGATTCTTCTACCTGGTAGTCTCAATGGTGAAACACTCTTTTCTGGTAAGGGGTGAGAAAACATTCCTTAAAACAATTCTGCATCTTTGTAAGCCTGAAGCAAATGTTTCTTTGTTACAACTGCAGGCTACTGGTCAGGCTACATTACATTGGGTCTGGTGGGGGGGGGGGTTTCCTAAGCATAGACAAAATAGGTGGTTGTTGTTGTTGTTGTTGTTGTTTTACATTTAATTATTTTTGAAAGACAGAGAGAGACAGAGTACAAGTGGGGAAGGGGTAGAGAGAGAAGGAGACACAGAATCCAAAGCAGGCTCCCGTCTCGGAGCTGTCAGCACAGAGCCCGACGCAGGGCCCTGAACTCACAAACGATGAGATCATGACCAGAGCCAAAGTCGAACGCTTAACCGACTGAGCCACCCAGGCGCCCCCAAAATGAATTGTTTTTAAAGTGTGTTCCGCAGAGTCCACTGGGATAGAGACAGAGAGGTTCAATGAGGATGGGGTTTAGTTCCTATACTTCCGACCCTGTTTCAACCCAAACAAGCTCAGCTTTGGTACATTTATACATAGGTATTCTGCATAAGTTGTCACTTGAATAAAGTGAACAAAGTGTTCTACTTTTTTTTTTCTTGTAAGTTTGTATATGGCTGGAATAGATTGCATCTTTTCAGCCAACTTTTCCATGTCATGATTCTGCGGAGACTGATACCTTTCACTGAAATTCTTTTTTCCACTCAACGATCTGTCAATTTCTGTTCCCCACCCAAAGATTGTTAATATGTATTTACCAGTGGTTTTATTTCATGCATTTTTATATAATCTTATAAGCCATAATTTTAAAAGGCTAGTAATCAAAAGCAAAACACCTACACTATAAGAAAGTTTGGTTCATTGATTCAAACACCTCAAAAGATACTGAGAGGTGCATCTCCTTTAGAATGCATTTATAACATCCCTTTATTTATTTATTTTAATGTTTATTTATTTATTTTGAGAGAGAGAGAGAGAGAGCGAGAGAGAGAGAGAGAGAGAGAGAGAGCATGTGAACAAGCAGGGGGGAGACAGAGAGAGGGAGCGAGAGAATCCCAAGAAGGCCCATGCTCAATGTGGAGCCCAATTTGGGGCTTGATCTCACAAACTGTGAGATCATGACCTGAGCTGAAATCAAGAGTTGGACACTTAACCAACTGAGCCACCCAGGCACCCATAACATTCCTTTCTTAAAACTATGCTGAGATTACAGATTATTTTCGGTGAGTTCAATTATAAAACGACAACTGGATTCATTAAGAAGAATGACAATTAGTTTTAAAATTTTCCACATGAATTTCCATTGGATTATCACTTTATATTTTTAGTTTACTACTATACCCTGGTTTAGATAAATGGCCTTGAGTTTACTAATATTAAGTTAAAAAGAGGGGCCCAGGGAAGAACAGAAAAGGATTAGCTTGAACTGCTCTGGGGCACCATCTTGTGGCTTAGAGGTCTGTAGTAGCAGCAGCTCTCTGAAATGATGCTAACAAAAGAGAATAAAAGAAAGATACAGGAAAGAAAGATGAGTTTACAGAATAAAGGCACTGGCCTGAAACTCTATGACAGTCTAGCCATGAGCAGACTTCCTCTGCAGTAAATTCCAAGGCTAGATCCAGGGGGCTGGGTCAGAGTCACAGGTATACTCAGAATAGTAAAGAAAAAGAAAATTTACCTTAATTCTATGTTAGATCAAAACTAAAACTGGGGGGGATTTCCACTTCTTGGAAGATGGAAGTAGATCTACTTTTCCCTATCTCTAAAGTACTACTAAAAAGCCCAGACATTCTACAAAACAAACGTATAAAGACTTTGAAAGTTTGATGTTTCCAAAAATCAAAATGTTTTCAAACACATCTAAAATATAAAATACATCATAGGGGCACCTGGCTAGCTCAGTCCGTGGTATGTGCAACTCCTGATCTCAGGGTTGTGAGTTCAAGTCCCATGCTGGGTGTGGAGATTGCTTAAAAATAAAATCTTAAAAAAAATACCATAAAATGAAATTTATACCCATTTTGCATATAAGAAAAATATCAGAAATTAGAAAAAAGAAGACTGTGAAAGGTACAGAGAAAAAAGCAGACTGGCTAGGGACCTGAGGGCATGAAGAATGACATGTTAAGTGAGTTCCCTGTATATTCTTTTTGACTCATATATCCTAGACTTAGAGTGAAGAAGCTGGCAACCCAGAAATGCCAATGGGTACAAAAAGACCCCAAGAAAGGCCCAATTTCTATAGCCCAAGGACCAGGAAAGAGGCCATCCAGCAAGACAGAAAACTTGTTACAATGATGACACCAGAAGACTGTGGTATTGTGTGTGTGTGTGTGTGTGTGTGTGTACATATATACATGCAGTTCCCAGAGCAGCCATTAAAAATCTACACTAAAACACACTATATATTAAAAAACAAAACACAGTAAAAAACCCAGGACAGATACATAAAAATAGAATTCTATAAAAAAGTTCAAGTAGCCAACAGGAAGGCAGGAAATATGAAACAGAAAAAAAAAATAGAGACGATACAAAACAAAAAATAAAATGGCAGGCATAAATCCTAACATTTCAATAAGGACATGAAATACAAAGGGTTTTAATACACCAATTAAAAAACAGAGGCGGGCAGTGTGGATTAAAAAACATAACCCAACTATATACTACGTAAAAGAAACTCATTTTAAATATAAAAATATAGGCTAGTGGAAAGTTAAAGGATGGAATAAGTTAAATCATGCAAAGATTCATTAAAGGAGTGCCAGAGTGGCTACATTAATATTAAATGAAGTAGAATTTAGAGCAAAGAAAATTACCAGATATGCAGAGGGACATTATGTGATAAAAGGATCAATTCACCAAGTAGACACAGCAATCCTAAATGTGTGTGCACCAAACAACAGAGCTACAAAATATGTGAAGCAAAAGCTGATAGAATGCAAAAGTGAAACAGACAAATCCATAATTATAGTTTGAGATTTCAATATTCCTCTCTCAACAACTGAGAGAAGACCCAGACGGAAAATCAGCAAGTATACAGAAGAACTCAACAACACCATCCATGTTCATGGATTGGAACACTCAAGACAGTAAAGATGTCAATTCTCCTCAAATTGATATATGGGTTTTAAATGCAATTCCTATCAAAATCCCAGCAAGTTTTTTTTGTAGATATAGACAAGATTATTATAAACTTACAGGGTAAGGCAAAGGAAGAGCAGCTAAAACAGTTTTGAAAAAAAAAATAATAAAGTGTGGGAAAAATAAGTCTACCTCATCTGAAGCCTTATTACAGAGCTAAAGTAATCTACATTGTGTGATATTGGTAAAAGGATAGGCATATAGATCAATAGAACAGAATAGATGACCCAGAAATAGACCCATATAAATATGCCAAGGAAAGGTAAGTTTTTCAACAAATGGTGCTGAAGTAATTGGACATCCATAAGTAAAAAATGAACCTCTATTTAAATCTCACACCTTATACAGAAAATTAAATCAGAGAAGATAATGGACTTAAATATAAAGCATAAACTATACAGTTGTAGGAAAAAAACCTAGGAGAAAAATCTTCATGACCAGAGATCTACACAGAGTTCTTAGATTTGACATCTAAGACATTGTCTATAAGAGGAATCTTTGGGGGTGCCTGGGTAGCTCAGTTGGTCAAGCATCTGACTCTTGATTTTGGCTCAGGTTGTGATTCCACAGTTCGTGACTTCAAGCCCTGCGTTGAGCTCTGCGCTGACAGCACGGAACCTGCTTTGGATTCTCTCTCTCTCTCTGCCCCTCCCCTGCTCATGCTTTCTCTCTCCCTTCCTCGCTCTCAAAATAAATAAATAAAACTTTTAAAAAAATTAAAAAAAAGAGGAATCATTGATAAATTGGACTTTAAAATTAAAACTGCATTGTGAAAGGTCCTGTTAAAAAAGATGAAAAGACAAGTTACAGACTGGGAGAAAATACTTGCAAACCACATATTCAACAAAGAAGTGATATCAAGAACATATAAAGAACTTTCAAAACTCAACAGTTAAAAAAAAGCAAATAATCCAAATAAAACATGAACAAAGACCTTTTCGAGTGCTTGGCTGGCTCAGGTGGTAGAGCGTGTGACCTTGATCTCGGTATTGTGAGTTTGAGCCCCACATTGGGGGTAAAGTTTACTTAAAAACAAAACAAAACAAAACAAAACGGGTACGTGGGTAGCTCAGTCAGTTAAGCATCTGACTTCAGCTCAGGTCATAATCTCACAGTTGATGGGTTTGAGCCCTATGTTGGGCTCTGTGCTGACAGCTCAGAGCCTGGAACCTGCTTCAGATTCTGTGTCTCCCTTTCTCTCTGCCCCTCTTCTGCCCATGCGCGCGCGCGCTCTCTCTCTCTCAAAAACAAATAAAAATGTTAAAAAAAATTTTTTTAAAACAAAACAAAACCCAAAGAACTTTCACCAAAGAATGCACACAGATGACAAATGAGCACATGAAAAGATATCCAAAATTATTAGCCATTAGGGAAATGCAAATTATAACCCAATGAGGGATCACTATATACCTATCAAAATGGCTAAATAAAAAATAGTAATGACACCAAATGCTGGTGAGTGAGGACAAGGAGAAACTGAATCACTCACATATTGCTGGTGGGAATTTAAAATGGTACAGCCACTCTAGCTACAGTTTCTTGTAAAACTAAACATGCAACTACCACATGACCAAGGTATTGTATTTCCGGGCATTTATCCCAGAGAAATGAAGACCTATGTTCACATAAAAATTTGTATACATATGTTTAACTACTTAGGTTTATTTGTAATAGCCAAAATCTGGAAACAATCCAGATGTCCTTCAATAGGTGAACAGTTAAACTGGTGCATCTAGATCATCGAATACTAAACAACAATAAAAAGGAACAAACTATTGATACTGCAACAATCTGGATTGATTTCCAAAGAATTATTTGAGGGAAAAAAGCCAAACACAAAAGGTTATGTACTGTGTGATTCCACTTACATAACATGTCTGAAATGAGAAATAAAAACTGAGAACAGATTGGTGGCAGCTGTGGGCTAAAGAGAAGGTGAGGTCAGGAGGGAAGTAGGTATGGCTATAATAAGGAAACAGGAGGGTTCCTTGTGGTGATGGAAATGTTCTCTATCTTGACTGTATCAAGGTCAATATCCTGGTTGTGATAATATAGTTTGGCAAGATGCTACCATTGGAGGAAAGTGGGTAAAAGATACACGGGATCTCTGTCACTATTTCTTACATCTGTATATGAATCTACAATTATCTCAAAATAAGAAGTTAAACAAAAAAGCCAAAATAAAACAAAACCTCTAAACCAAAACAAACTGGGGCTCCTAAGGACAAATGGGTATGTGACAAATATCCAATGCATCCTGGATGGTCAGTATAAGATATAAAGGCAATCCTCTCCTGAGACTATCAGCAGGAAATAAGTTTAGATAAGAAAGATAAGGAAGGGTTTTCTTAAACTCAGGACAGTCATGACCAGAGAAGCCACAATCCACTCTGGACTGTTCTAATGTGGAAAACCATGAATGAGATGGTAAGGGATAGTTCTGGGTTTGTCTAAGTAATCTAGAATCTGAGCCACATAATAGAACAAAATAAATAGTATGGCTCCTTCTGGAGAGTATCCAAAATTCCAAATTGATTCTAGAACTTCTCTGGGTATCTCAAGGTTAACCAGAGATTGGATCTCAACGCCACCACCACCCCCCGCCCAACCCCATTGCTCCTTAGGATGTCTAAAGGATAATTTTCCAAAAACCAGAAGAAGAAGAATAAATTTCAGACTAATATTTGATGCAAACACTTTCTGGTTTGGCTTCCATTCTAATTTGGTTTATCTCCTACAGGAACAGATAAAAGGTTTTTGTTTGTTTTTGTTTTGTTTTTTTTTACTTGTAAGTGACACTTATTTTTGGTATAAAATTGCTGAAAGGTAGTTCCTGAGCTTAGGGTAAAAATACATTTGGCAGGGCCACATCTGTTAGAAATAACTGCATAGGGATACTCAGGAAGTAGAAAAGCTGCTTGGGAGGTGGTAGAGGCCAATGAGACCAAGAGTTTTTCTGAGTAATCCTAAACTGCAAGTGTAACTTCCTTTCCCTATTCTTAACTTTATACATCACCCCCTGCAGTCTCTTGCGCTTCCTGGGTTGTGTGGACTGTAGGTCTTCAAAAACTCTTAAGCCTTTGGGATCTGATGTCTACAGAAATTAGTTTTATGCCAGTTCTTCAGCAAGATAACTATAATCAGTATACCTTATATATGAGAATAGTTATTATCAGATACCTTCTGGAAAAAGTTTTGGAAACAACCCAAATGTCCATCAATAGATGGAAAGATAAACAAAACGTGTATATACACACAACAGAGCATTATACAGCTTTAAGAAGGAATAAAATTCTGATACATGCTACAACATGGAGAAACCTAGAAGACATTACGTTAACATTATGTTAACTTAAGACATTAAGCCAGACACAAAAGAACAAATATTGTATGATTCCACTTATGTGACGTATGTAGTCAAATTCATAGACAGAAAATATACTGATTGTAAGGGGTAGGGGTGGGGGAAAATGAGGAGTTATTGTTTAATGGGTACAGAGTTTCAGTTTGGTAAGATGAAAACATTCTAGAGATGAATGGTGACAATGATGGGACAACAATGTGAAGCATTTAATGCCACAGAACTGTACACTTAAAAATGGTTAAAATAGAAAAAAAAAAGGTTAAAATAGGGTGTTATATGTACGGGATGAAATCATTAAATTCTATCCTGAAAATAAAATTATACTAAATGTTAACTGGAATTTATTTATTTATTAATTTTTTTAAATGTTTGTTTATTTTTGAGAGAGAGAGACAGAGTGCAAGTCGGGGAGGGGCAGAGAGAGGGGGAGACACAGAATCCAAAGCAGGATCCAGGTTCCGAGCTATCAGCACAGAGCCCAATACGGGGCTCGACCTCACTAACGGCGAGATCATGACCTGAGCCGAAGTCAGATGCTTAACCGGCTAAGCCACTCAGGTGCCCCATTAACTAACTGGAATTTAAATAAAAACTAGAAACTATAAAAATGGTTAAAATAAATTTTATGTTGTATATGTTTTGCCACAATGAAAGTTTTATTATAGAAATCTAAGAATATAAACAAAAGTCAGTCAAATATAATCACACTACTGTGTGCCTGTCACTAGTTTCAATAGTTATCAGCTTATGGCCAATCCAATTTCATCTATATCCCCACCCAGATTATTCTCCCATTCATATTATTTTGAAACAAACCCCAGACATTATATCACTTCATCTGTAAATATATCAGAATATACTTCTAAACATAAGGACTGTTTTTTACAAATAAGCACATAATACCATTATCACATCTAAAAAATTAACAATAATTCCTTAATGTCAAATATACACTATTCGTATTTCTCATTCATGATTTTTTTTTTACAGTTTTCAAAAAAAAAAATCAGGATCTAAAAAAGCTCCATATATTGCAATTGCTTGACTGCAGTTAAAGAAATGTGGCCGTTTGTTTTACAGTATTTCCTGTATCATGTAACATATTCTCCAGTCCTCTGTTTTTGTTATAAATTAGTAGTTGGATCTAGGGAGTCAACCAAACTCAAGGATTTTTTTTGGTGTGTACTCATGTATGTGCATGTATGTGAAACTCCAGTTCCTTCATAGAACATGAACGAGAACTTCTCTGTCAGTCAATAAACAGGGGGCATTGGAGATACAGATATAAAGACACAGTAATCCCTAACCTCCAGGAGTTTACAGTCAAATGATTCTAACAGAATTGAATAAGTCTAAGAGGGAGCACAAGGGATGGGCACTTAAATCACACTGAGGGTAGGGAGGGTGGTCAGGGACATCTCCACAGAGGAAGCGACCGCTGAGGTTTCAGATGAATTATCCAGGCAAGGAATGGGAATTTCCAAGGACAAGGAGCAGCATGTTGAAGGTGGAAGCTCTTTATTAGTACACCGCATTCGAGGAACTGCAAGCTGTCAAATGTGTCTCAAGCAAAGGTGTGGGATGACCTGAGGAATGCCACAAATAAGGCTGGAAATAAATGTAGAAGTCAGTTCACAAAGGTCCTTATAAGTTGTGATAAGGAATCTTTTCCCACCTGAAAGCAATGGCGGGGGGGGGGGGGGAAACAAAGAATTTAAAACAGGAGCATGATATGACTACCAAGTTAGATCAAAACTGTGAACTGAGAAGGCTAGACTAGGAGATCAAGTGGGGGGGGTGTTTCTGCAGTAATTCAAGTAAGAGATGAGAACTGAGGCACGGGCAGTAAAGCTGGAGAGAAGAGAGCCTTCTAAGTTAGTAGAGTTAGTGGAGCAGAACTGATCAGGCTTAGTCACTGATTAGCTGTGGAGATGAGGAGAGGGATAAACCAAGGAAGACTGGGACAACTGGACAAATGTTAGTACCAAGACAGGGTCTATGAGAAGAAAAGCTCATCATATCCCCAGGTGGGAGATATCCAGTGGGCAGCCAGTTATGTGACTCTACTATCTAGCAGGGAGCTCTGGGCTGGAGACAAAGATTTCAAGGCATCATGGAGTAGAAGTTTAAGAGGAAGGATACAGACAGAGAAAGGAATTAAGCTGAGGATGAAATATGAAGAATACTATTTTTTGAAGGCTAGAATGATAAGAATTTAATGTCAACTGAGGAATGGTCAGAGAGATAAAGAAAAACCAGGAGACAGAAGTCTCTCAGACTATCAAGAGCTTTTAAGAAGAAAGGAGAGGCTAAGTATCAGTGCTTATAGAGACACCAAAGTGTGGTCTGCAACGTGGAGTCATTTTGAGGAAGCCACGGGGACAGGAGTGAGATTTCAGTTGGTTTCCTAAATTACATAAGGTTACAGTTTGCTTTTTCCAGAGAGACTCTGTTTTACAAGCATATCTGTATTTTGTTTACCAAAAATAACAATTCTGCTTTTTTCATCTCAGAAACGATGTTGTGTGGTCTCTTCAAAACTTCCAACCTCCAGAAGCTTCATTTTGAAGGGAGGAGGTATTTGATTTTGTTTTTTTTAAAGACAGAAGACTTGAGAATATTTATATCCTGATCAGAAAAAGTCAGCGGCAAGGTAAAGGATGAAGATACAAGGCACAGAAAGAATAATTGTTGGAACAAGTTTCCTGAGAAAGCAGTAAGAGAATCCAGAGAATAGGCAAGAGAGAAAGAGAGAACACCTCTAGCACTGAAATGGATTTGAGCATAGATAAATTGGCATGACCATGTGGTTCGTCTATGTATGTGTGTGGTGTGTATGTTGAAATATGAGGTCACTCCTCCTGACAGTTTCTATTTTCTGTGTGCGACAGGAGGTGAGTCACTGGCAGCGGGATGGTGGGGAGGGTAGAGCAGGAGGCTTGAGGGCACAGACACGGAGGAGATACAGCTGGTGTGAGATTAGGAGTGAGAGCTGACCTCGGACTCACAGAGCAAGCCAGACAGCATAAAAACCCAGAAGAGGGTGGAAGCCGGGAGTGCCTTGAGGCAGCAGCAGTTGGCACAGTAGGGAGATTTTCAGCAGGCATCATCCTGGCTGAGTGAGAAGGCCAGTGTGGGTAATGATAATCCCTTGCTCCGCATTTGGTCCAAAGGCAATTACAGGTGGGGCCATCATCAAAACATCAGTCATCTAATATCGCTCTCCCTATTTACTACTGAAGATCTCATCCCAAATTTTTATCAATACAGGATCTGTGGTTTGGGGGTTCTGGCCTGAGTCAGGAATTTCAAATTCCTATTTTATTTATTTGCTCAGATTGCTTTATTTTTAAAATGTGAAATAAGTTACCTCCCACCCTCTTCACTCCCCCTCCCAATATCCTCAACAGTATTATGAACATTTATCTATCAAGATATCATCAATAAAAATGTAAAATGACATCAACTCACATACAACTTCTATATGGAAAGATCTTTGGAGCAAGGATCTCAAAACCATCTGGCTTTCATGGCATGTTCTTTCTGGCAATGTTTCTCCCCTCTAATGACTTTTGGAAACCACCAGGGGTCAATTTGATAAGGGGTCCCAGGGGGCCACATGTTAGTGCTGAAGTATGTTTCCTTCCTCAACCTACCTCTCCACCTTCAGCCCTACCTCTCTCCTTTTAATGTATTAGTGTGTGTGTGTTGGGGGGGGGGTGGAGAATGGGGGTGGTGGTGAGAAGTTGTATTTACTTATCTTAGCCTTAGTTAAGAGCAGACGCCCCCCCCCGCCAGGCCCCAATTCTATTCAGCTAGTTGGAGCCCAGTACCCAGTGGATAAGGCACCCAGTATCATTCCCTGGCAGCTTCTGATGGTAATATTCAACGTGTGAAATGAATAAGTGTAAACAGCTCTTCAGGAATCATGGAAAGTTGAAATTCCTGCACTTGGCTGTGGACAGTTTTCTTTAAAGGATCTAATATACAGATGGGAAGTGGGAAAAAAAGAGAAAAGAGGGAAACAAACTACAGGAGACTCCTAATAACAGAGAAAAACTGGGGGTTGATGGATGGAGGTGGGTGGCAGATGGGCTAGATGGGTGATGGGTATTAAAGGAAGGCACTTGTGATGAGCACTGGGTGTTGTACTTAAGTGATGAATCACTGAATTCTACTCCTGAAAACCAATATTGCACTGTATGTTAACTAAAATTTAAATAAGGAAAAAAAAAAGGACCTGATGTAGAAGGGGAGCTTAATTAAAGTAGAAGTTGTTCTCTCTGAAAATGGTCAGCAGCTGTTTATAGGTAAAAACTGATCAGGTGGGGTGTTTGAGGAGCAAGGCATCATGCATTTGACTGGTCCAAGCTTTTGGAGGCCTCATTTTTTCTCAGATAAAACCATACTAGTGCTCACACCAAGGAAGATGTGAAGTGATTTTGTCTTTGACCTGTCTCCTCTTTACACATACACACAGCTGTAGTTCAGCACCTGAACTGCAAAATGAAACATTAATTAAAAAAAAAATTTTTAAGTTTATTTGAGAGAGAGAGTGCACAAATGGGGTAGGGTCAGGGAGAGAGAGGGAAGAGAGAGAATCCCCAGGCTCTGGGCTGTCAGTGCAGAGCCTGATGCGGGGCACAAATTCACGAACTGTGAGATAATGACCTGAGCCAAAACCAAGAGTTGGATGCTTAACTGACTGAGCCACTCAGGAGCTCCAGAAAGCAGATTAATTTTAAATACAATGTTGCTATGGGGCACCTGGGTGGCTCAGCCGGTTAAGCATCTGACTTTGGCTCAGGTCGTGATTTCATGGTTCATAAGTTCGAGCCCCAAGTCAGGCTCTGTGCTGACAGCTCAGAGCCTGGAGCCTGCTTTGGATTCTGTGTCTCCCTCTCTCTCTGCCCCTCCTCCACTCACACTTTGTTTCTCTCTCTCTCTCTCTCTCAAAAATAAATAAACAGGGCGCCTGGGTGGCGCAGTCGGTTAAGCGTCCGACTTCAGCCAGGTCACGATCTCGCGGTCCGTGAGTTCGAGCCCCGCGTCGGGCTCTGGGCTGATGGCTCAGAGCCTGGAGCCTGTTTCCGATTCTGTGTCTCCCTCTCTGTCTGCCCCTCCCCCGTTCATGCTCTGTCTCTCTCTGTCCCAAAAATAAAAATAAACGTTGAAAAAAAAATTTAAAAAAAATAAATAAACATTTAAGTCAAAGGCAAGCAAGAAAAGTAAGTAAAAATTCTTTGGGTCCTTTTCTTTCATGTGCATTAATTAATTTTGACAATTATTTCCCACAAACTAAGAGAATATGAAATCACTTTAGATACACAATGAATGATTCTATAGAGGCAGTGTTCTCAGACTCAGAAGACTACAAACACAATGTTTATAACTGATGCACTGTGCTCTCCACAAAGTTTACAGCAGAAAAAACAAGGCAAGTCATAACTTACACTGAACAATGGAGTTTTCTACTTGTTTCTGTGTTGTTTCTACCATCTGCAGGTAAGCTCATATCTAGTTTCATTCTCTCTTCTGTTTTTGTAAGTCTCAGTGTTCTCTTGAGCTAAGTTTTGGGAAGAGAATTCCTGCTCAGGTGACTGCTATATTCAACATTTTTCTGTATACCTTGGAAAATACCAACAAGAAGGAGTTTAGGAAAACCACCAAAGTTTTGGCTCAAAGCTTCTCATCATGTTTTCATTTGCCAACTACTTACTGGTGCTGTCTCAGCCTCAGTTCTATCTTAGAGAGAGATATCATTCTTTACTTAAGGAAGATGAATGATACTTCATTGGTGGAACTGTTCAAGAGCTATCCACCATGTAAGATGTAGATTAGCACTTGATTAAAATGGGAGAATTAGAAGAAGATGAAAAAAGGAAATGTTTTAGAGAAGCGGCAGAAGCTGGGGTGAGGAGGGGAGGGGTACTTTACTGGGTGGTATTCAAATGGAAGCTTCATAAACATGGTGGCAGAGTTCCAGAGAGAAAAGGCTGAGACTAAACCAGGGTTCCACTCCCATCTCTGGGACCATGTATTCTGACCACAGAAGATTTAAAACTTTGATGACTGACTATGTAAATTTCTTTGAATCTCTTGGAAGAAAGTATATACACAAAATACTGTTACTTTATTATGATGTCATAAATGATCCCACTGGTTTACACTAGACTCACCATGTTCTATATATCCTGCTTTCATCAGTCTTTGGTATTTTGGGGAGATTTGAATGATCTCACGTTGTCTTTATTCAATGAAACAATTCTACTGAGGAAGAGAAATGCCCTTCCTGCCCTGGGAACATCCTGTCAAGTGTGGGATGTGTTTCCTGCATACCTTGTCTTCTCTGATGCCATTAGCACCCACACAATTGTCCAGCCTTTTAGAGAATGATTAACTTGGCCAAGATGGATTTCCCCAGCTAGCTGAGAGTCAGCACTGTCTAGAAAACAGAAGATTTGGCTCCTGACTCATAGTATGACTTTTCTCCAAACATTACATGCATCCTTTGGTCTTTTTAGTTTCTCTGTAAGATATTTGCGTTTCCTTTATCACTGTGAGACAGAAAAGGATAGTATTTTGAAGACTGAAAACTAATTTCAGGAAGATTAAATTAACTTACTCGGACACATTTTAATTTCCACTTGCAACAATTTAATAAAAATTTCCACTAGGGTTCTAGATCCAGTCCATGTACGGGGAGTAATCTGCTCACACTGGTAAAGTATGAAAATACTTTCAGGCTCATAGATACCATTTAATGACTAGAAAAGAAAGAATATGATGACTGGGGCTGTGGAGGCTTGAAAATTTATGTAACCTTTCCATGGCTGCATTGATTTACATAGGTTCTATTTTAGTAGAGAGCCACACACAAGACTATATTATGGCTATTGATTTTGTTCACTTAAAAAAGTTTTTTTTAATGTTTATTTATATTTGAGAAAGAGAGACAGAGTGTGAGCAAGGGAGTGGCAGAGAGATGGAGATAGAATCTGAGGCAGGCTCCAGGCCCCAAGCTGTCAGCACAGAGCCTGACATGGGGCTCAAACCCATGAGTAGTGAGATCATGACCTGAGCTGAAGTCAGACACTCAACTGACTGAGCCACCCAGGTGCCCCTTGATTTTGTTTTCTGGAACAAGCCTGTCAGTTCTAAATATATGAGAGACATAGGAATATAAAAAGATACCTTGGATATCTCCAGTTAATGTTCCAAGTCATCTATACAGTTCTGTAGTGGAAAGGCTGATATGGTAAATGAAACTGAATAGAGACATAAAAGAAACTTTTGCAATTCATATCTAGTATTTGATAGTATAGTAATTAACAGCAATAAGTTTTGATATCAGGCTGCCTAGTTCAAATTCTGGCTCTACTGTGTCAGAGCTGTGTGACCTCAAGAAAGTTACATTTCTTTTTTGGGCCTCTGTTTCATCATTGGTAGAATGGAGATACAAATTGGGTTATTATGAGGATTAATTTAGATTCATTTAGCTACAAAGCACATGGAAAAATACTCAATAAATGCTAGCTATTATTAGACAGTACAGTCTGGATTAGTAAATTTAGACCTCCCAAACCCTACTGTATTCCCACTCCCTCAAAAAACAAAAACAAAAAACAAAACAGAAAGAGAATAAAACAGATAAAAAAGAAAGAAAAGAGAGATTCTTTTGGTATTATCACAGACCTCGGTGATTTTTGTATTAATCTCTCTGTCAACACTTGTTAAGAGTAGAACATAAGCTTTCAGGTTAAGAAGACAAAAGGAACACATGCATCTAATATTAACCCCACTTGAAACCCTACTAAAACTATAATACAGAGCCTTCTAAAATGACAAATCCACAAGAACCTGGAAACAAGGGAGATAACAGCAATAAAATTTGGAAGCTGGAAAGGAGATGGACAGGTGGTAACTAATCTTGCAGATCCAACAAAGTCAATTTTGAAGAGGGGTGAACTAAGAACCAACCTAGTTTCTCAAAATACTCCAGAACTGGAAGCAAAGGAGGCAGGCTAACTGGAGGCGTATGTCTTCACTCAGAAGACCTGGATAAAAGCTGTTAAGGAAGCATCAGATTCCTAAATCTTCCCTCCCCACTCCACATACATACTGTTTCTGCTGTGGTGGGGGTAGGAAGTCTGAAAGTTCATTACTTGGACGTGGTAAATCAAAGGATCTCTATACTGGAGTACTGTGCGCATTTCACAGTGTGAGTACAATACTGAAAAATAGGCATGACGTGAATATACGTATATTGAAAGCAGGATGTAGAGAAACTCAGACCTGTTCCTGTTCCTCTACTTGGCTCTCAGAAACACTGGCAGTAGTAAGCCCTTGGCCCTGCAGTCAAGAGATTGGAAACTCTCCTTTGGGGAATCTGACCAGGCAAAGAAAAAACCCTAGACATACTGACTGTTGGGAATTCCCCAACAAATGGCCCACCCAGATCACCCTACCATGAAGTCAATAAGCCCCACCTACACACCCAGAGCTTCTAATCAGCTCTTGAGATTATGTTTAATCTTAAGCACATAGCAAAGAATTATCACAGCTGTGGAGAGCCTATGACATGGAAGAGTCTAAAATAAATAAGAAAAAAAAAAAACAACAAAAGACTATAAAGGGATAAGGCCAAAATCCTACAAAAACTTATCATTAAAATCATGAGATAATATATACTCATTATGTATTTTTTTTAAAGGAAGAAAATAAAGAAGAGCTCTTAGGAATTAAAATATGGCTGCAACCATGAATTTTTAAAAAAAAGCAATAGAAGGGTATAAAGAGAACACTGAAGAGGCCTCCCAGGAAAGGAGCAAAGGGATAAAAATTAAGAAATTTAGAAGACCAGCCTGGAAGATCTAACATCTGAATAAGAGACAGAGAGAGACAGAGAAAAAGAAAGGGAGAGAGGAAGAAGGGAACGAACAGGGAAAAAAGAGAGGAGGGGTCATCAATGAAATAATCAAAGAACATTTCCCAAAACAGAAAGATACGAGTTTTTAGAATGAATGGATAGCAACTTGACCATATCAAGTCACACTACTGTAAAAGCTTACAATGCTGGAAACAAAAAGACAATTCCAAAAGCTTCCAAAGAGAAAAAAAAAATCATATAGAAAAGATCGGGAGTCAGAATGTCTTCAGATTTCCACTCTTCCTGTAAGCAGCCTGAGATGATCTCTGAAAATGGTTCACTATTCAGTTGACCCAGAAAATCATACAAAATCATGAAAATCAAGAGGTTCAAGGGTGCCTGAGTGGCTCAGTTGGTTGAACATCAGACTCTTGATTTCAGCTCAGGTCATGATCCCAAGCTTGTTGGGATTGAGCCCAGTGTCAGGCTTCGTGCTGAGCATGTAGCCTGCTTGTGATTCTCTCTCTCTCTCTCTCTCTCTCTCTCTCTCTCTCTCTCTCTCTCTCTGTATCTCTCCCTCTCTCCCACCCCCCGCCCCCCATGCTTGTGAGCATGTGCTCTCTCTCTTAAAAAAAAAAAAAAAAGAGGTTCAAATCTTCATGTTCACTTTAACAACACATGTGAAACTGCCTAGGCCATCAAGGGTATGCATATCCAAAAAGCCACACAGTATCTGAAGGATGTCACTTTGCAGAAGCAATGTATGCCATTCCATTGCTACAAAGAGTGGGGCTAGACACAAGGTTGGTGTCCCAAAAAGAGTGCCAAATTTTTATTGTACATGTTTAAAAATGCACAGAGTAATGCTGAACTTAAGGATTTGGATGTAGATTTTCTGGTCATTGAGCACATCCAGGTGAGCAAAGACCCCAAGATGTGGTGCAGAACTTACAGGGCTCATGCAGATTAACCCATACATGAGCTCTCCCTTCCACACTGAGATGATCCTTACTGAAAAAAGAGCAGATTGTTCCTAAAGCAGAAGAGGAGGTTGCACAGAGGAGAAGGATATCCTAGAGGAAACTGAAGAAACAAAAACTTATGGCTCTGAAGTACATTCTGCATAAACTAAATGCAAATAAAAGTAAAAAAACAAAAACAAAAAACAAATGTCTTCAAATTTTCAACACTGGAAACATAAAGTACTATCTTTAAAATTCTGGAAGAATATTATTTCTTAACCTAGAGATCTATTTTCAGCCACTCTATCATATGTAAGAATAATATAAAGACACTTTCAGACATGGAAGCATTCCAAAATTTTACCTCCCATGCATCCTTCCTTAAGAAGCTCCTGGAGAATGTTTTCTACTAAAGACACTAACCCAAGAAAGAGGAAGACAGGAAATAGAATCCAATACAGGAGAGAGGCGATGGGAATTGCAGGAGAATGGTGAAAAGACATTCCAGGATAATTGTCTATGTATCAGATTCAGAGGGCAATCAATCTAGATTGGAAAGTGAGTCCAGAGACAGCCACACTGGGGACAGTCATCACCACGATCTCCACTACCATCACATCATCGTTTTCATTTGAGCATAGAGTGCTCAAATGCGTGAGCTTGTACTTGGCTGTCTTAACCACAGTCTGGAGTTACTATACTCTCTACTCCCTGCCCTGCTGCCTGGATCAGTAAAGACTTGCATTTACTGAAAATGCAAGAAAGTTTTGCTTTGATCTACTCCTAAAAGCTGGAGGAAAGCCATGTGAGTGTAGAGGCAGTAAACAGCAGCCTGTTTGGTTTGACCATATTTCTGTCAAATGTTGTGTAACTGATCCAAACTATAACTCTGCCAGATGCCTGATAAAACCTCTGTTTCCTAAGACTCACGCCTAACGCTGAATGCTTACTTCCCCAGAAGGGGCTCTTACAAGCTCTCAGAGAAGCCATGAACCAAAGATTCTGTTCACCTTCTCCAGGGAGTTGTCATCTAATAGCAACAACACTGGTCTTTCTTTACACAGCTAGGGTTGAGCTTGCTAACTTGGTTTTTCAAATCTAAACAAAGAGCAAGAAAATTATTTATACCATACTCAGGGTGTCAGGATGAAGAAGAGGTTAGTAGAAGAAAGAAAAATAAGTTAGGGCAGAGAGCTTCTTAATCTGACAGGTATAGGAGAGTTTTATTATTATTATTCTTTACATCATACATTTACATTTAAAGTGTTCTTGGGGCGCTTGGGTGGCTCAGTTGGTAGAGCATCCATCTCTTGATTTTTTTTTTAACTTTTTTTTTTCAACGTTTATTTATTTTTGGGACAGAGAGAGACAGAGCATGAACGGGGGAGGGGCAGAGAGAGAGGGAGACACAGAATCGGAAGCAGGCTCCAGGCTCTGAGCCATCAGCCCAGAGCCCGACGCGGGGCTCGAACTCACGGACCGCGAGATCGTGACCTGGCTGAAGTCGGACGCTTAACCGACTGCGCCACCCAGGCACCCCAACCATCTCTTGATTTTGGCTCAGGTCATGATCTCCCAGTTCATGGGTTCTAGCCCCATGTCAGGCTCTGCTGACAGCATGGAGCCCACTTGGGATTCTGTCTCCCTTGCTCTCTCTTCTTCCCCTGCAGGCGTGCATGCACGTATGATTTCTTGATAATAAACAAACAAAGTGTTATTTATAGATAATTATGTTTCTCTCTCTCTCTCTCTCTCTCTCTCTCTCTCTCTCACACACACACACACACACACACACATACACACAGAGGCTCTGTAATATGAATCATATGAAGTTCCCAATATTCTACCATTTTTGAGGTGCAAAATAGCAACCTCCTATGTTTAAATCTAATAGTTGAGGCTCAGCAATGTACCTTATGCCCTTGAGGTGAGTTAAGAGCCTAAGTTTCCCCATCTGCAAAGTGTAGAGTGAAAAATAAAACAACAGAGAAATCAAAGTGTAGAGTGAAAAATAAAACAACAGAGAAATCAATGTAATGAACTCTCATAACTGTGTAACTCTCATACTATGTATGCCCAATACAATAATTCCTGTCCTCCAAAAAGTTAAAATGTAAGACTAATGGGGAAATTCCTTTGTGTTTCCCAGAGTAAAGATCTGGCAAATATTATATTCACATAAGTATAGTTTAATGTAATGTAACAATGAGAACTTAGGAACAGTTTTTAGAAATCCCCAAACCCTCACATTTCCCTCACTTCTGCTTTTCTTAAAGAAATAGGGGCACAGAAACTGGAAATGGCAGGAAGCAATAATGGGGATGTGATTTGAGGGAGAGGTGTGAGAAGAGGAATTAGATCTCAAATGAGACAAGTGTATTCACTATGCTCTAATCAAGGCAGAGATGTGGGCAGACTGAGTTGTTTCTTGGTAGAAGAGCTATTTTGAGGCTTTTTCCAAGCATACAGAATAAACATTCATGTAAACTAAAAAGAATCATCTTCTTTTCTCCCTTTAGCATAATTTACTGGGCAATTCTGGTGGGTCAGAAGCACTTTAAACATCTTTATATACATCTTCACTTCATCCTCATAGACGTCCTATGAATTTGGTACCATTATTACCACCCTGCTTCAAATGCCCTTTTACGTACGAGTAACTGAGGCTCAGTAAAGTTAAGGAACTAGCTCAAGGTCACAGGCCAGTAAATAGCAGAGCCATGTTTCAAACCTGGGCTAATTCTAACTTCAAACCCATTCTCTTAATCAGTAACCCCCTTATACTGAATACATCTTGATTCTAACTCCTTTCTTTTCAAAACGTTCCCCCTTCTTAATCCTGCCCCTAATCTATAGCTGTGACTATGATTTTTCCAGTAACATCTATTGCTTCCTCCTTCCTGAGTTGTGGGAAATCCCTAGCTACTTTTTTTTGACAGCCTAACGCTGTATTTCTTACATTGGGGTATGCACAAACAGTACTTGGCAACATATTGGGGGCACCCAGAAGCCCATAGGATAAACAGGCACATCCTCCTGGACTGACCATTTTACTTCAGTTTTGAGACTCTCCTTGCTTCTGATTTGAAAACAAACACAGAACTGCTGTGATATCTTCAACTGCAAGATCTATACTGACTTTTAAGATGAAACAAACAAGACTCCAGATATATTTTCTATTTGTGGCAGGGTCATATACTGCAACCTCTGGGTATAGGTGCTTTTTCCTCTACAAGTGTTAAGGAGTGATCACTGGGCTGTAAAGTAGGTCAGCAGAGAACAGCACTCTAACCAGCCCAGGAACAAAGGCAGACTATGGAACATTGCCCTAATCTGACTGTTCAAAGACATTTCCAAAACTTTGTACTTACTGGAAATGCATATATTTTTAAAAATGCAAATTTTAGAAAACTATGTTTAATGATGGCATTTCTGTGCAAAATAATTGTGTGTATGTGTGAAAACTGTCTTGAAAGATGCACACTTAACTGTTATCAGTGGTTTCCTTTGAGGAGCAGAACTGAGAGAACTTTCAATTTCTTCTTTTTTTTTTTTTAATTTTTAAATGTTTGTTTATTTTTGAGAGAGAGAGAGAGAGAGAGAGACAGAGCACAAGCAGGGGAGGGCAGAGAGAGAGAGAGGGAGACACAGAATCCAAAGCAGGCTCCAGGCTCTGAGCGGTCACAGAGCCTGATGCAGGGCTCGACCCATGAACCATGAGATCATGACCTGAGCCGAAGTCAGACACTAAACTGACTGAGCCACCCAAGTGCCCCAAGAATTTTCAATTTCTATCATTTGATAGTATTTGACTTTTTCCCCAATGAACATGTATATTACCTTTAGAAAACAAGAAAAACATCTGATGGTTAAAAAATAGAAAGAAGAAAGTGGGGGAAACGGGTGAATGTTGCCAAAAGGTACAAACTTGCAGCTGTAAGGTAAGTAAGTTCTAGGAATGTAAAGTATAGCATGGTGACCACAGTTAACAATACTGCATTATACATTTGGAAGTTGCTAAGGAGTAGATCTTAAAAGTTCTCATCACAAGAAAAAAAAAAAAACTATGTGAAGTGACAGATATGTTAACTAAATTTAGCATGGTAATCATTTCACTATTTCGAATATCTATAAAGCAAATCAGTATACCTCAAACTTTAGGTATACAAATCAGTATACCTAAAACGAAGGGGAAAAATAGCAACAACAGCACACACAGCAATCCCCCAAACTAAAGATAAAAAAGGATTCCTAGAGATCTTCCAAATCAGTAATTCTCTGAATGACTGAGCCTAAAAGGTCAATCTGAAAATCAGATCTCAGAGTAGGTTCTACCTGAATTTATTTAATTCAATTCAGCAAATATGGTGTCCACTCTGGCAGGCACTACTTGAGGTGCTGGGGTATATAGACCTTTTTTTTTTTTTTTAATAGATCTTAATATCAATAAGATTCACTTCTTTTGGGGCGCCTGGGTGGTGCAGTCGGTTAAGCGTCCGACTTCAGCCAGGTCATGATCTCGCGGTCCGTGAGTTCGAGCCCCGCGTCAGACTCTGGGCTGATGGCTCAGAGCCTGGAGCCTGTTTCCGATTCTGTGTCTCCCTCTCTCTCTGCCCCTCCCCCGTTCATGCTCTGTCTCTCTCTGTCCCAAAAATAAATAAACGTTGAAAAAAAAAAAAAGATTCACTTCTTTTCTTTCAAGAGTTCTGTCCAGGGACACAGACATGTAAACAAATCACTGTAATATATATAGTTTTAGTGCAATACAAAAATTTACCAAATGGATATAACTCTTCTGCTCCAGGTGACAGAAGGGTAAGCAAGACATGGTAACCTACACTCAAGGAGCTTAGAGCTCACTGGGAGTAAATATAAGGTGTTGGCAGAATCTCTACAAAGGAGGCTGAAAAGAGAGGCCTGTGGCAAGTATTGAAAGTTAAAATGAAATGAAACGAAACTTCCTAGTCACATGGGGGAAATATAGGGGAGAATATTCTAGATTAAAGAAGTAGCAAATGCAAAGGCACAGATGAATGAAACAACACAGTATGTTTAAGGAAAGGCAGGAATTTTAGGATTGGTGGAGTGTACAGTGCAGGGTAGGAGGAAGGAGGTGCTGAGAAGGTGAGAGAAGGGCCAAGAGGTACATAGAAGTCAAACAATCAGGACTGTGCACTGTACAGTACCTTGGGTTTATGTGATGACAAGCCTCTGAAGAGCTGTGGCAGCAGAGTAGTGACACTTTCAGATGTCCATTTCAGAAAGAGCATTCTCACTGAGGTTCAAAATGTAGGGAGGTCAATTATTAAACTTCAGCAGTAGTGAGAGATGAAGAGTCTAAATAAGATAGGACAAGACAGACGAGAGAAGTACAGCCCAAGTGAAATATGACATGAGCTGCAAATATAAGTTTGGTAGCCACATTAAAAACAAATAGAGGGGCGCCTGGGTGACTCAGTCAGTTGAGCATCCGACTTGGACTCAGGTCATGATCTCACGGTTCATGGGTTCCAGCCTGCATGGGCTCTGTGTTGACAGCTTGGAGCCTGGAGCCTGCTTCAGATTCTGTGTCTCCCTCTCTCTCTGCCCCTCCCCCATTGATGCTCTGTCTCTCTCTCTCTCAAAAATAAATAATAAAACATTAAAATTTTTTTTAAAAGTTAAGAAAATAAACAAAAAGAAACACAAAATATTTTTACTTAACACACTACATCAAAAATGTAGTTCAATATCAAAAATCAAAAGTTCAATATGAAATTAATATAAAAATGATTAATGAACTAGTTCCTATCCCTTTGTACACTATATCTTCAAAACATGGTGTGTTTTTCACACTTACAGCACTTCTCAGTTTGGTTAGCCACACTTCAAGGGTTCAACAGCCCCACTGACTGGTGGCTACCATATTAGTGCAGGACTGGAGGGATTAATTTAGGAGGCAATATCGATTTGCAGGATTTGTTAATTTTGTGAATGTGGAGAATAAGAAGGTAGAAATACCTGGAATTGCTGGCTTGGGTAACTGGATGGACAGTGGTACCAGCAAACCAAATAGAGGATATAGAAAGAAGAATAGGTCTGAGGGAGGGAAGGGAGGAGACAGAAAGTTTGGTTTTAGAGTGTTAACTTTGCAATGAAGTTATTTGCCCAAGCTAGTAACCTAGCTAATACATGACAGAGCCAGAATCCTGACCCAGATCTCTTTGATGTCAAACCTTTTCTAAAGATTACTCTAAGTGAGGATTTGACAAAAAAGAAGGATGAGGCATGGGAGGTCAAAGTCTCCCTTTATTTTCATTCAATATGAAATACCTTCACATTGACATGTCTCAGAAAACAAAACAAAAAAATTAAAAATCCCAAGTATGTGAGGCTTTTCATTCCATCTCCAAATTTCGTGCATTAATAGTGCAGTCATAATTTTCAGTATTTTTGAAAGACAGCAAGAGATTTTTTGAAATATGCCCAATTTAAGAAATCTAATGTAAAAAAATACACTTTCCAAGGCACTATATCCTACTTTGTAAATTTACACCAAGCCTAGAAATGGGATTTTTTTTTTTAATTTTTTTTTTTCAACGTTTATTTATTTTTGGGACAGAGAGAGACAGAGCATGAACGGGGGAGGGGCAGAGAGAGAGGGAGACACAGAATCGGAAACAGGCTCCAGGCTCCGAGCCATCAGCCCAGAGCCCGACGCGGGGCTCGAACTCACGGACCGCGAGATCGTGACCTGGCTGAAGTCGGACGCTTAACCGACTGCGCCACCCAGGCGCCCCTAGAAATGGGATTTTTAAGATTTCATCAAAATTATGTCCATACTGTAGGTGAAGGTATTAATTTTTAAGACTCACCAGATAGTCAGAAAATTACTAAGACCTTCTGATATGCTAAAAAGTGCAGTCTGATTCTATATGTGAATTCAGATGTTTACTTGAATTAAATTTTGGTTTCTCCTGCATATACGCCTAGGAAGAGAGTATTGGGAAAATGATACATCCAAAAGTAGGTGGCATAATAGCTGTCCTTGAGATTATTTGCTGCTTCAAAACACAACTGGTTGCCTTAGAAATGACTATGATCACACACACTCTCACATGCACATGCGCCTGCTCATATATGCCCCAAAGCTATCTATGAATGGGAATAAACAAAATAATTTGTTTTCAAAGGCATGATTTTCCAAAACAGAAACAGGCAAAGTGAGAAAACTTACCTGAGTCAGTTTTAAAACAAAGAAAAGAATGGTTTAAAATTTGACCACTATCCAGGAAATGGTAGCCACAATATTTTTAAAGGATGCTAAAATTAGAATGTATGTGTACAGAATGCAGTCTGAGTAGTAACTCTGGTGATAGTGAAATGATTTATAAACCACCAACTCTGTGCCAGTCTGCACAACATTCCTATCAAGCACTCTGTTTAAAAAAACTTTTCTCATTTTTTAAATAGAGAACAGAGCAGAAGACCCTTGGTTTTCCAGTTAGACAAGGCAGGACAATTCATGTCCATGGGAAAGTTATTTCAGTGTGACATACCACTGAGTTGAAATGGCAATGGTATGGCTTCATTTACTTACTCCTATTAGGCAATATAGGAAATGCAGAAGCAATAATGTGCCTGTTATCTGTCACCTGCCAAAAGGAAGGACAATACTGTTTGTAAGATGTAGACCAGGCAGGCATCAAATTCTAGAAAATATTGCAGTTGGGAGTTATCACAAGAAAATCATTTTATGAACTGTCTTAGTCAGCGTGGGCTACCATAACAAAATATCATAGACTGGGTGGCTTAAACAACAGAAATGTATTTCTCATAGTTCTGTAGGCTGGAAGTCTGAGATTAGGGAGCCAGCATGGTTGGATTCTGGTAAATGCTCTCTTCCTGGCTCACAGACAGATGCCTTCTCACTGTGTCCTTGGCGTGGCAGAGAGAGAGCTGTTTCTTCCTCTTCTGACACTAATCTCAGGTCTCTTCCTCTTCTCATAAGAACCCCCCATGACCTCATGTTAACCTAAACATTGGTAGTTAGGGCTTCAACATGGCAGGGGTACACAATTCAGTCCATAGCCCATAGCATGAATCAGATCATCTGTTTTTATTTACCCACTGCCTGATCTAACCAACTCATGATATGCTGCCAAGCTGGCATTCAAACGGTGAAAATGTGATCATTTGCTTTGAGAAATATTGTTCGTTTTCGGGGAGGCAGAACATCTCTGAGAAAAGCACAGTATATGGATTCCGTGCAGTACTAGACAGCTGTTAACCTCTGGGCAAGTCACTTAACCTCTGAGCCTGTTTCCTCATATGTAAAATGACAAAAATACAACCACTTACTCCAAAGAAACATGTGAGGATAAAATCAGATAATATCTATGAAAGGACTCAGTAAGCTGTAAAAGACTACATATTGTTATTGTTAGGCTATGAAAGCACAAAAATGTGGTCCATTTATACATGGCTTTGAAAGATCCTAAAAGATTACGATTTTAAGAGAATTAAGTTTTCATGAAAAAAAGAGTGGACATATATTTGCAAAGATGCTTTAACTCCTTGATTTAAGCACATTCATTTCTTCTTAGTTTCACTGTCATCACTTGACTTCAAGATGCAATTAGGTCTCCTGACTGGTCTTCCAACCAGGATTCTCCTGGATCACTGCCAGGTTACTTTTCCTGCTATTCATTCTACTTTCTGGGATTCATCCCAATTTCTGGGATTCTAGGCTATCCTAAATTGTAGGTATGACAAATCCAGAATTACCTGGTGAGGAGAGGGCTACATATGAGGTTTGGAAATTATAACACAGAACAACATACACAACACAGGAAGAGTAGCATAGTGGGAAGACCATGGACTTTGGAGTCAGATTGGCATTTGAATTCTGAATCTATTACTTGTATTTATTTACTCTAGGAAATGGTTTAATTGCACCTCAGTTTGTAAAATGGAAAGTTAATTGCTTACTTCATAGGGTTATTTAAGCACAGTGTCTAACTTTATTAGTTGTGTGTTTTAGTTTCTGTCCCTTCATATAAAACAGATAGAAAAATAAGATGTTAATAAAAACAAAATGGTTATGTGCATTGTATATTTAGAGTTTTGTTTGCTCCACTGCATAATCAGGTACTATATCTAAAGTGCAAGAAGATAAAAAGGCTACATTGGAAAAGGGAACAATTTAACAAAATAGTTCACATCTGTTCCCAAAATAAATCTTTTTTTTTTAATGTTTATTTTTGAGAGAGAGAAAGGCAGAGCACAAACAGAGGAGGGGCATAGAAAGAGGGAGACACAGAATCCAAAGTAGACTTCAGGCTCCGAGCTGTCAGCATAGAGCCTGATGTGGGGCTAGAACCCACGAACCGTTGAGATCATGACCTGAGCCAAAGTTGGACACTTAACCGATTGAGCCACCCAGGCGGCCCTCAAAATAAATCTTTTGACATATTCAGATATCTCCTTGGTCAAAACATCAAATGTAAATCTATGGTTACACTGTAAATTAAGTTTGAGATTTACATTTTTGTCTGTAGAATAGGTTGGATTTGAAAGAAACAAAACTGGAGATGAGAATCCAGTTACGAGGATATGGTACCTATTTAAGCAAATGCTAATAAAGATTTGAAGAGAAGGCTATAGAACAGAGGGAAGGAAGAGAACTGATTTGAGAAATAATTAGAAAGTAAAATTGGCAAGACTTGGTGAATGACTGGATTTGAGGGCTATGGAGAGGGAGGAGTCACAAACCACGCCCAGGTTTCTACACTGGATGCCTGGAAGGATGGTGGTATCATCTGTAGGAGTAGAGGTTAGGGATGAAGATGCTGACTTCAGTTTTGGACATTCTTAGTTCAAAGTGCGTACTTGTCTAGGGTAGAGATGCAGATTTGGAACTTGACAGCCCAGAAAGTGGATGAGATCCACTAAGGTGGAGCCTGAGACAGAGCTTCAGGGAATAACAACACTTAAGGGGTAAGAGGACCTCAAGTATAAAAGATGACAAGGAATGGTCAGAGTACAAGAAAAAGGATAAAAGTATGGACTCACAGAATTTACATTTCAAGAAGAAAAAAAATAAAGTACTAAATATAAGAGAAAATGTCTGAATGCCTGTATCTCCCCACTGAATTCACATATTGAACGCTAACCCTTAGTGTGATATTAAGTGGGGACGGGAGTCTTTTGGGGGTGGTGATTAGGTTATAAGGACAGACCCCTCCTGAATGGGATTAGTACCCTTAGAAAAAAGGCCAGAGAGATCTCCCTTGCCCTTCTGCCATGTGAGAACACTGTGAAAAGTTGGCTATCTATGAACACAGAATCAGGCCCTCACCAGAAACTGAATCTGCAGAGCCACGAACTTGACTTCCCAGCACCCAGAACTGTGAGAAATACATGTTTGTTGTTTATAAAGTTACCCAGGTTATGCTTTTTTGTTATAGCAACTCAAATGGACTAATACAAGGACTAAAATATGTCCACTGGAACTGGCAATTAGGAAACTATTGATGGCCTCAGTGGGGCTAGTTTCAAAAAAGTGATGGGGGCTAAGCCATCCCTTAGGGGTTAGGGAGTAAATGGATAGCAAGAAAGAAATTGTATACTAGTCTTTTGAGAAGCTTAGATGAGGAAGAGAGAAACTAGAGAAAGCTAGCTGTTTATGAGTTAGTGATTAAAGCAATGGAGATCCAAAGAATCAAAAGCATGATACAAAGAGGCCAAAGTAGAATTTCAGGAAAGAGGGACAAATAGATCTGTTACAGAAGAACATGGATTTTGGAAAGAAGTATTTATAATCCTGTAACTTTGCCCCTTACTAGCTATGAGACAAATTACTTAACCCTTTTTGAGTTGTAGTTTCCTTATCCTTAAGAAAGAAATACCACTATCTGTGGATCCGCTGTGAGAATTAAACGAGATGCTACATATAAAAGTGCCTTGCACAGGCACCTTCTGCTTGCTCCACAGAACACACTCAACAAATACTAGCTTCTATCTCCCCACAGAAGTCACTAGTAACATTGAAGAGTGTCATTTCAACTAAGCAGTGAAGATGATGTTAAATTGTCCTAGATTAAGGCATTCAGTTATGAAATATTACAAATAGGGAACAAGAATTGAAAGAGGAAAAGGATCTGAGAGAGTTAACCATGTTTGAAGCCTAAAAAGGTTGAGGCAAGTAAACTGCCAAGAAAAACTAAGGCCAGAGGAGCCCTCATGTCTTATATATGATTAGTGTATGTCCCAAAATTATTTGAAATAGAGGTCCCCCACTGGTCTATAAAGGGTGCAATTTGCAACAAAGATGGAAGCTGTAGAAAGCTGGACATGGACAGGATCACAGGTCAAATGAGCCACGTCATGGAGGAAAGTTTTGATGGAGCCTGATGCTGTTGATCATTTCAGCAAAGATCGAGGAAACAAAATATTTAAGAATATTAGCTTCCAAAGCAGACTTGAATTCAAGCATCCCTGGGCCTGTTAACAAGTGTGAAGCACACAGCTAGAGAATTTGTGGGTAGAAAACATTCCCTAATTGCACAATCTCTAAACCTTCCCATCTGATTCTAACTATAACAGATGTTCAAACAAATATACGTCTCAAGTTTTCCAACCCAAATGCACAAAGAATTACTCTCTTCAAACATACATTCATTCTAATAATTAGTCTTGACATGACAGCTTTCTTAAATAAATTCAAAGTTATTCCAGATGGGGTGTGTGTGTGTATGTGTGTGAAATTATCAATATTTTCAGCTTCATATGTTGGTTACAGAGAAAACCTAACGTTTAAAGAATTTAGAACTGCACAGACTCAAAAAGCAAGATAATGGTATAATGGAATCCAATGCTATTCTTTTTTCATATCTCTCTTCCTAAATAAATACAAGAAATGCAACTCTCTCTTCAAAATACAGGGCACAGACTTCTTACCAACTGCACATTTACTGACCGCAAATCAAGGTGGATGAGCAACCACATAGCTCGGAAGAAAAAAAAAGAGAGATGCTGTGATCATGTGAGGGAAAAGAAAACTAGAAAAAACTTCCCATGTTTCTCTGTACAGGGAAGAAAGAAAGAAAGAAAGAAAGAAAGAAAGAAAGAAAGAAAGAAAGAAAGAAAGAAAGAAAGAAAGAAAGAAAGAAAGAAAGAAAGAAAGAAAGAAAAGAAATTAGAGAACTCTTTAAAGGCAAAGAAAAAAATCTTCCAATTACTACTGAAGGTAAAGAAAGAAGTGGTAAGTGAATTTGAGAGCAACTTAACACAGGTAGTCTGAAGAAAGACAAAGGTTGGTTTCTCCACAAAACTTCTTCCACCCCCTGGGAGAGAACTTATGTGCTTTCCTTAAAGAAAAGAGTTGCACTCTGGCAATGCTGGAATGTGGGAAATGACTGACTTTATTATAGGAAATTAATTTTGACAAACATCCAAATTAAGCATAGTAGACAAGGTCACTGTGTGGAGTTGAGCTGGCTGTGCACTGCACAACTCTAGGGCAACATTCACACAGACTAAGATGTGAGAGCCCCTGTGGGTGATGCGCAGCAGCAGCCCTGATGGCAGGCATGTATTGAAAACAATGTGAGCTCCAAGAGGGCAGGGGATTTTCTCTGTTTCATTCATGGTATCCCTGGCACAAAGAATAGGGCCTGGTACTTAAGACGATCAATTAAAATGTGCTGCATGAATGAATGCATTAATGAATACAAGAAAAGGGGAAAACTGAAGTTTGAGAGCAGAGGGGAAGTATATGTTAGAGCAGGATTCCTTTCAACTGGAAGACTGAGCAAGTAAAAAAATCCAGAACCTTGGAATGGAATTCCTACCTGTTATGTAGGAGGAGAAAGAAGGGATGACAGAACCAGTTTGAACTGTCTTGCCAAGTTTTATTGTGCTCTGGCATGGACTTATTAAGAGTGAAGCTAAAGTTATATTAATAAAGAGGGGTGGAAAGACCATGTTGGCATAGATGGGAACTTTTCTTCTTATTTTTTTCTTCTTAGTTAACAGGCTAAGTATGTCAAGAAAAGTTCACTCAATTGCTTTTTTTCTATCAAAAGTATCTACATGGCCATAACCATACAGGGAGGTGGAAGTCAGAAGAGGATTTTCACCATAATATGACTCCCCCCCCCCAACAAATAAATTCTTGAACACATGATCAAGTAAGATGAACACTGCAGAAGTGATCTCTAAATTGTTATACACTACCATAGTGTTAGCTGTTTTTATTATCCAATTAATAGAAACAGAATTCACAAAGAAAGATTAACCAGTCACGTAATGTCTACTGACCATATTCTGAACTTGAGCATATATGCATGTATATAAAATAGGTAACTTATATTATTCCTTGATTTTCATTCTGTTCTATTTATCAGGTTTCAACTAGACCTGTAGTCTGTTTCCTTAGAACCCTCAACATCATCTTTACATGATCCCATTAAATATATATAGAATTTCTAAGGACATGGGCTGTTTCTATGGAATTTCTTTACGCATTCACAGTATTTTTTTTAAGTTTTATTGATTTATTTTGAGAGATAGGGAGAGAGAACACTCGAGCACAAGTGAGGGAGGGGCAGAGAGAGAGAAGGAGAGAGAGGATCTCAAGCAGGCTCTACACTGTCAGCACAGAGCCCAATGCAGGAACCAAACTCATGAATTGCAAGATCATGACCTGAACTAAAATCAAGAATTGGACGCTTAACTGACTGAGACACCCAGGTGCCCCATATTCACAATGTTTCTTAAAATTTCAGCTACAAAAATTTATTTCAGGAGAGCTGATGCCTCTATATGTCCTATTATGATTCCTCTGATGACATATCACAAACAAATCATCTCACCAAAGAAATTTGCTAAGTTGCTCTATATTCTGAGCAATACAAAGGTACTTACTGAACCATATTTTTTCTGTTCACAATCTGTTTTCTGCCATGGGTTTTGGGACACACCATCTGTAATTTCCATTAAAACAACAAAAGCAAACAAAAACAAAACATATAGCTCTTCGCTGTATAAAAAATCTGTAGTTGGCTTCTCTGGGAGGAACCACTCCTACTCACAGCCACTTGATGTTTATCAGGATCTATTAGTTGAGAGCTGTGAAAAATAGAGTGGGAAGTTCCCTGTAACCAAAACAAAAATGTTACAAATACTTACGTGATCCTTAGCAATACCTGTCTCCTATCCACCATATGTTTAGGAGTTTAGTAGGTTATAGAACCCACCAAATAAAGGACAACTCTTCATGTGGTAATGTGATGTACCAAGCCATTAAAGCTTTATTTTCCTATGGGTAATAAATCCACATGGTTCAAAAATCCAAAAGAAACCAAAGGGTATTCACTGAAAAGTTTCCCTCCCATCCTATCCTCCAGCCACCTAGCTCCTTTCCCCAGAGGCAACCAATATTTTCCACTTGTTGGGTGGCCTTCTCAAGAGACATGAACAAGCAAGTGTGTGTGTGTGTTTTCTTTCCCCTTCTTTGCACAATGGGTGGCACAATGTATACTGCTTAGACTCCTAAGCACTTCTCCCACTGTGCCATGGATAGGGAATAGGCTTCTTATATGGGTTTTTTGGTCGTTGTTAGATAGAACGATAGCAGTTTCCTCAAGTGCTGTGTTGTGAAGGAGCTTGAGGCCAGCAGGCTTGAAGGACAGTATGTTGTGAATGTTCTGTAATATCTGCTACAGCCATCTATTCCCGTTCTGTGCCTTACTTTATCTTCTACATGCTTCTATTATAAGAATTACCACACTTTATTATGCTTGGGAAGGGGTGTCTAAAGACAGGTACCATGCTCTTTTATGGATATAATGCAAGGTGCCTACCCAGCACAGGACCTAGCATATAATTAGCATTTAATAAATATTTACTCAGTGAATCCCACAGCAAAATTCCCAACGTTTAGGGAGAATGAGAGAGCTTTTCATATTCATGGAAGAGCTACTTCCCTCCATACAAAGATAGATTTGATCAACTCTGGAACTGTAGATATACAATGATGGTGTATTTGAAACACAGGTGACAGTGTTCTCCCTGTCCCAGTCAGAATTTTCAGCAATGCCATGTGGCACTCAACCTCCTTGAGAAAAAATAATTTTACAGAACTTTACACAGGATCTTATATGTATAATCACCTGGTTTCCAATCACTACCATGTAAAGGGAAAATGGTTGTATAACATGTGATTTCTGAAACAAAGGTGAGGTGAGAGGGAGGTCAGGTGATGGTGAAATAAAAATGAACGGAAACATCATGAGTGAAAAAGAAAGTTTATGATTATTTTTTAAAAATCCAGCAAATGAGAAAAATTAAGAACATTTCAACTGAACTTTACTCATTTAAGACTCCATCTGCTAATCATTCTCATATAAGTACTGCCATCTACAGTACATCTAGGAATCCTGGTATTTTTTTAGGGAGGAAATAACAGAAATGAAACGTCTGGCACACAACAGGCTAATATGCCTTCATGCCCTTTTAAATACATGCATTTATCAAAGTTACATGGTATATTTTCTCTTTGTCACTTTGAAAAGTAATAATGCTTAATGGGTTGGTTATTATCTTTTAAAATTTTATAGTGTAAAGCTAGAGCTTATGATTTTAAGTCTTTAAATTACATGTTATGTAACTATTAATAGTGAAGAAAAAAGAACTAATTTATAATTTTAACCTAGAATTTTAAGAAATATTTTAATATGCTCAAATTCTCATTCACTTCATTTTGTTGTAAGATACAAATTGGGACTCTCCAAGGAGAAGTAAAGAGAGTCCCTTTTTTGAAGTGAAAAGAATCTCTTATTTTTGGTGGGATTCTCTTTACTGACCTGTGGGTTAGTGTAGGGACAGACAGGATGGAAAAGGAGGAAGGGCCATCAAAAGTGAACAGACTGACTCATATTTGTAGGTACAAGCTGGAAAAGCCTAAATGAATTTATCCCAAACCACAGGTGATCTTCATGTTCCCAAGAGAATATTATACCAATGTGCTGTGTTGTCACAACACAGCTTTTAAGGGGGCGCCTGGGTGGCGCAGTCGGTTAAGCGTCCGACTTCAGCCAGGTCACGATCTCGCGGTCCGTGAGTTCGAGCCCCGCGTCAGGCTCTGGGCTGATGGCTCAGAGCCTGGAGCCTGTTTCCGATTCTGTGTCTCCCTCTCTCTCTGCCCCTCCCCCGTTCATGCTCTGTCTCTCTCTGTCCCAAAAATAAATAAATGTTGAAAGAAAAAAAATTAAAAAAAAAAAAAGGGGCGCCAGGGTGGTGCAGTCGGTTAAGCGTCCGACTTCAGCCAGGTCACGATCTCACGGTCCGTGAGTTCGAGCCCCGCATCAGGCTCTGGGCTGATGGCTCAGAGCCTGGAGCCTGTTTCCGATTCTGTGTCTCCCTCTCTCTCTGCCCCTTCCCCGTTCATGCTCTGTCTCTCTCTGTCCCAAAAATAAATAAACGTTGAAAAAAAAAAATTAAAAAAAAAAAAAACACAGCTTTTAAGGTAAATAAGTGGAATCCATTCAAAATACACTTTAGAATCAAAAAGAAGAAATTTGATTTTGGAGATAACATAACCACCAATATTAAGAAGACAGTGAATTTTTCTGGGTTGTTTATCCAACTATTGCCAACTGGGTATAAAATTTCATCTTTTTTCTCAAATCCCATCCTATTATGGGTACGAAGTGTTCGACAATAGGAAAAAAAGGGTGATATTTAGTACTTCCCCCACACACACCCTTTACTCCCTACCTCCCAAGAACTACTTTGCTACATAGTGCTATTTGAACATGTTGTCTGCACACAGAATCAGCCCCCCTTCTTTCCCACCTCCTCAGCTCTAGTTATAGAAACCTAACCTAGTCATAAAGAACCAATTAAATGGTGATGTCTGTCCATAAAGTATTCTTTTATTCCTCCTTAGCTAGAAGTAGTTTTCCTTAGCCTATGATTTTTTTTTTTTTTTTTTTTTAGTTTTTCTGAAATACTTCTTAGGGCCCTTATAAATAGTCTACATATGAACAACTTGAGTATTTACAAGATTATAAACTCCTTGACAAGGAGAGAACTGCATTTTACTCACCTTTGTATCTGCCACAATATCCAGCACTATGCCTGGCACAGGATAGGAAGTCAGTAAAGATTTAACGAATAATGTGTGTTTACATTTCAAAAGTTATATTGTCCACAAGTAATTTTTTTGAGAAATATCATGGCACAAAGATCAACAACAGAAGGGTCTTTGTTAAATATTTCTTGGGCAAGGAAAGCCAGAATCTATGGCAACTACAGTAAAATATACATACTTAAGCTCATGGTTTTTATAAGAGTAATACTTAGTGTCATTAAGTCACTAGCAGTCTAGTGACAACTTAATATTATAACTTGTCAGAGCTGTGGTTAGGCTAGGGGCATTTGATTTACAAGGAGCTAAAACTTCTAAAGTTCTTTTCTAATCATTAATTTATAGACTAGACAGATTGTACTATTGCCAGGGAGATGTCATAACTACCAGAAAGGAAAGCATAACAAATTCTAAAACATACCAAATGTTGGGAAGAAGGGCAGGTATTAGAATCCTTAGCCTTTTGTTTACTGATTTCATTTCTTGGGTCTCTCTTCACTACAGTAGAAAAATGCCCTACGAAGGTATTCAAGTGTTAAGGCTCTCTTATTCAGAGTTCCTAATAAGTTTATGTATGTAGTATGTTATACTACATAAAATTAACTACAACAGAGTTTCTTTTAAAACAATCAAGAACAATATATTCAGAAAAGAACACAAATCTATGCAGAGATATGGAAAAAATTAATTTATGATACTAGCAAAACCAATCAATATCAGTGATTAGATATGAACATGGACAGGTGGAAATAATTATCAGGAAAAATTATAATTAAGCTAAAAGAGAAATAGATGAAAAGACATCATTAGTGTAACCCTGGAAACAATCAATAAACTTCCCACAATCCCAACCCAAAACATACCACAATCAACCAAAAGGAGTTTGTGGTCAAAGATAAACAAGAGCTAGATACAAACCATGTAATTTCAAAGTTGGGAAATGGGGAGAGAACCAAGGAGACAATAATTACCAGGGAGGGAACACTATTGTAATTAGGTAGCTTTGGGGAAAGTTATAATTATGAAGGTCAAGGTGCTACACATCTGATAAAATCCTTAATTAGTTGTTGTTTCAGTAATGTTTCATGTTCTTTAGGTATTTTCTAGTATAGGCTGTAACATTTTTTTCCATTGGAACTTTAGAAAGAAAATAAATTGGAAAGGCTGCATTATGTAGTGTTTAGAGCATAGGCTCAAGCCAGATTTCTTTAATTCAAATTCTAGCTCTTGCTTAACTAGCTTTGTGACCTCAGGGATGTCACCTAATCTCTCTAAGCTTCAGTTTCCTCATCTACAAAATGGGAGCTAATACTGGTTCTCACCTGATAGGAGGATTTGTTTTTTATGAGGGTTAAATGATTAATTTAGTAAATTAATTTATTGTTTATAAGGCACTTTGGAACTGTCTCCCACAGAAGTGCTACGTGAATGTTTGGTAAATAGTATCGGTCCTCAATATTCCCACTGTTCATCTGACTTAAAAACTTTGAGATTGATCTGATTGCTGTAGATATCTGGCACCTCAGTCCAAGTTAGCATGTTCCAATTTTAAGGTCCCCATAGACCACTCTGATGGCCATGATCGAGATCTCCAGATGTACATATTATGATGACACTAGGTGTAATTTAAAAAATGGTTTTCTATTTTTGAAAAAGCCCTGCTTTGACTTTACTGTCTGTCCTTCATTCCCCCTGCTATGATTTCTAACTCTGTTTCTATAATTTTAGTTAAAAGATAGTTATCCAGGAAACAGTATACCTCTTACTCAGGGTGCTTAAGTGTTCACTGCCTCCAAATCTGCCATGACCCTGAAGAAATTAAAGGGCACACACACACACACACACACACACACACACACACACGTCAGGGGAATACATAGAGAGAGGATATAAGAAGATATGCATCATTTCCACTGTTAGATATATGACAGTACACATTAAAGCTGCGGATAGAGTGGGGTCTGAAGTCTCAATAAGACCATGTAAAATCAAGAAGAGCTCCCACATAGAGGTGCTGGTGTGATACCTAAAGAATACTATAGTAGAGCCTTTCAATAATTTATCAGTGAAAAATCAAGTAGATGGAGAGTAAGATAATGGCTTTATTCCTAATAACAATCTCTAGAACATGGATAACAAGAAAAGGAAAACTTGAAAGGTTAACACATGGAGGTAAGTGTCACTGAGACTCATGACACTGGAAAGGTATGTTCTATTCTAATGATGCTGTTGTGGTTGACGAACTGTGATGCTCTCCTAATACAGATTACAAAACAGATATAGACACGATATACAGTAGTAACGGGAAATGTCACCTCTCCCAGCATGGGTGAGAGATTTCATTCTGGTAAAAGTAGAGCACCTGATAAGTTGATATCATATTGACAATTTCATTTCTCAGCAGAGGAAACAACAAAGAGAACTGCTATTCAGGAGTATAAAGACTGTCGAGGAGGAAACTATAGATGATGTGACAACGGCTTTAAAAGACATGATGGTCCTCACTAGTCTGGACTTTATAAGAGCAAAGGAAGGAAACATTTCCCATGGGAGGACCCTAGACCCTGAGAGAGAAAATGTCAAAGTGTTCAGACAGTATGGAGTAATTCCAAGCTAGAAACTCTAACAGGGAGTATAACCTAAGACAAGTGGAAGGTAAGGCTTTAAAAACAAAATTGTAATATTATTGACTCTATTGAGAAAAAAAGGAGAGAAGCAACTAAAGAAAAAAATTAAACACAGGTAGAGATGCATTTATTAAAGGATGAATAAAAAAAGTGGTGCAAACTCACTACAATAATATCAAGAAATTTAACGCCCAGAAGGAGATTATTTTTTTTCCTAAGCACATGACCTTTTTGTTTCCTGCTCTTCCTTGCCTCCCCTCTCCGCCCCACCCTGCTTCTCCTTCAGGTCAGAACTGCTGGTTAAGTTCTACCTAGCAAGGAGACCAGAGAATTAGAATCTCAGCCTGGGAAAAGAACTTGAGAGTACAAAATGGGGCAAAGACAGTATGTGTTAGGGACTTGGCAGTATCCAAAATAAGCTATTTTATGGCCATCAGAGTGGTCTATGGGGACCTTAAAATCGGGACATGCTAACTTGGACTGGGGGTGCCAGATATCTACAGAAATCAGGGAGACAGGGCTAGCCCCATCAGTGGATCTGAGTGGTATGTCCGTATTTCTCATGACTTTTTCTGTAGGTAACTGTTATTTTGAGCTTTTTGTTGCTTTTACTGAATATGCTCTGAAGTTCTTGAACCAAATCTGTAGTACTGTTACACATATGTCAATTTTTGAGGCCATTCTTTCCAAATACTGGACTCTGAGTGTAATAAATACTGAATAATGTCTCCCAGCTGTTTCTTGGTGAGTATCATTTGTTTTCATCCATGGATGCCTCTGGTGCTGGTCTTTGGTGAGATCCACTGAGCCTGGCATCCTTTAATCTCTGCTGTTCATATATTCAGGTCCAATGACTATTACAATTTGTAAGTTATGGACAACAGAAAATAAAAGTTCCAAGTTATATTCAAGTTGGAAATGCTGCACAAAAGACTGAATGAGAAAAGAAGTACAAGAGAATTGACTGAAAAAAATAATTACTCCAAGCGAGTTCATTTTTCTAGGCCTGGATGAATTTCATCCTAAGATACCAAGAAAACGTATATATATAATTGTGCAGCCATTACTGGTTATCTCTAAAGAAGGAAGAGTGGAATTCTGGAGATAAACAAACATGACTAATTTTCAAAAAGGAAGGAAATATAAATCTCGAATACCACAACACCAGTTCAGAAGAGGAACAAGACCAAAGAAGGTCAGAGTAGTAACACAACCAAGGTCATGCCACAGGAGTGGTTAATTAGACACTGCCTCTGGGGCCCACCACTGGACCCTCAGGTGAGCATGCTTGCATGTCATGCAGGCACACACACCACAGTCACAGTAGGGCAGGATACAGACTTCCACTGCCGTTGTGAAATGTCTCTAACCGCATCTGTGTCTTTATATCCTCCAGAGTCAAAGTCCCAGGAGGAAAAGCCCACCTGGCTAAGCATGGATCTTGTCTGTCCATTTTAGTTGCAGGGCTGGGACCAGAATGAGGTGACTAAGGCCCTTGCCTTGGGCACAAAATTTAAAGGGGCACCAAAAAATTCACTGAATAAGATGAACAGTACTTTAATGCAGTATTTTGCACGATCAAAATCAATGCACAAAAATCCACGATGAACAAAATATCAAAATTTAAAGAAAGACAGGTTCAATAATAGTGCCACGCCAAGCCATACCGGTGCCTATGACAAAAGGGACAATCAATAACAGTGATTCAGTTTTTCTTTAAAATTTCGATATTTTGTTCATCATGGATTTTTTTTTTTAGTTTATTTACTTATTTAAGTAATCTCTACACCCAATGTGGGGATCAAACTCATGGCCCTGAGCTCATGAGTCCCATACTCTTCCAACTGAGTCAGTCAGGCACTCCCATCATGGATTTTTTTACATTAATTGTGATTTTTAAAATATTGCATTAAAACATTTATCCTTATTAATTACTGCATTTTGGGGCATCTCCTTAAATACTACAGCTGAGGTGAGTGCCTCATTCTTACCCCAGCCTCAGGCCTGCCCCTTGGTTCCAAGGAGCAACAAGAAGAACTGTTTGGAGCCATCTTTGATTTCCCCTGTGGGAGGGCATGGCTCCAAAATAGGAAGTGAATGTGGATGCTCCTTCTGCCTGGAACATAAATCTGCCCTGCCTCCCTCCTCTCTTCTTGATTGTCAGGTCTCAGTTTAGATCTCACTTCATCACTACTGATTTAGTTATTCCTCTATGCTCTCTCAGTATCCTATACGTAAGCTTACCAAATATTTACCACAGTGTTTTTACAATTTATTTGTTTACATCCTCCCCCAAACTACAGTCTTAGATGACACAGATTCTGGGATATTCATCCTTACATCATTCTAATACTTAACATAGTGACTCATATTAGGCCCTCAATAAATACTTTCTGAATGAAAGGTATGGAAGCCATATCATAGGGGAGTAAATGAAATGAAAAGTATTGATTCCAGAAAACAAGACTCAGGGAAATATAAATAGTTGTCCTCATCTACCTGAATGGCTGTCATGAGGAAGAAGGCTGAGATTGCATTTCTCAATCTTTTGTCCATTCTCCACCCTCCTGGAGGAAGTTCATGACACATCCATCACAACTGGCTCACAATGATATTAAATATTCATTTAATATATTTTTTAATGGGATTTTTTTTTGGAGGGTGATGGTGGTAGTATATATGCTGGAAAGGATCTCATACCCCTAGAAGACTGTGTCAGAATGCTAGAGAAGCAGTACATGTGTTATTCTCCCCGAACCTGAGAATCATGGGACAAGTTTTTCTTATCCCATATAGCTTTATAGGAGATCTAGAACCCACTGTCAAATATTATCCCAGAACAGGTTTTGGCTCAACAGAAAGAAGGATTTTTACCCTTTAGAACTGCTCATAAACAAGATAGGTAGAGATGAGAAATCATGAATGTGCCATGACCATGAACATTGCAGCTCCTTATCAGAATGTTGCAAAGTGAATCTGGCAGGAAGTGGAGTGAGATTAGGGTGTGGGTTGAATAGTGAACCTCAAAAAGATATATCCATGTCCTAATGTCTGGAAACTGTGAACTTGTTTGAGAAAAGAGTCTTTTAAGATGTAATCAAGTTAAGGATCTCCAAGGTGAGATCATCCTGGATTACCCAGATGAGTCCTAAATCCAAGGACTACAAGAGACAGAAGGAGAGAGGTCAGGGACACTGAGAAAGAGACATGAATATGGAGACAGGGAGAAATGAGACAAGTAGATTTGTGAGAACTTCGAAATTGAAGAATCTTTGTTTCTAGTCATTTCCTGCTTAGCAAAAAACCAAAACAAAACAAAACCAAAAAAAACCAGAAAACCAGAAAAACTGAGACCATATGGAAAGCTACCACTCAGGAAAGCTTTTCTGCGATGTTTCCTGAAACTGACACCTCTACTCTTCATGCAGTAAAGAAAAGGGTAAGTATTTTAATACAATCAAGTAGCATTTCTGTTGGCATACAGAAACTACAAAAAAATTAACTGGTAATGTTGTGAAGTTGATGGTACCAACTTATCTTTAGCAAATGCATGAAGCTATGTCTAACACGTAGGATTTAGATGTGGACTCCATCCAAATGTCATGTATGGTCACTTAGGAAATGGTAGCTAATCCAAATTATGCAGGTAAGGGACAAAGTATGCTCTTCTGAGGGTCCACCAAACACTTTTCAAATACTCAGTGTCTAAACAATGTCACGTGTAGGCCACTAACTTTCATAAATGCTGTATGTCCCTTTGTAGAAAAAAATGTTTCTGTAGGCCCATCTTACTCTGCCCATAACTTGCTATTAATTTACAAAATGGGCTTTAAAAAATCTGTGACTATTTCTTAAGCTTTTAAAGAAAATGTAAATACCCAAAAATAATGACATTCCAATTTCACACTTTTTGGATTGTTAATTAAAAAGGGGGATAGCACAACTAAGAAAAAGGAATAAATCTTAACTATATGTCACCAGTGATTTTTACACCTCGAAATTGTTTTCATAAGACCAAATACTTTAAATAAAAAGGAATATTTTTCTCCTTCCAATGTAAGTTTTATTTGCTAATCACAAAACCATTTTATCAAACAGCCTAGTGTGTGATGGAGTTGGGTTGCACACAGATAATAAGAAAGACAGATCCGAACCCAGATCTGGGAGATCCAAACCCAGATACCTTTGCTCCTGCGCTCTTAAGCCGTCTGTCATGGTGTCTCCCAAGTTATTACTCTATTGGTGTTAACAGGCTACCCTGAGCTGGTCCACCAGTGTCTAAATTTATTTAGTTGTTCAAAATATTTAACGACAGTGTACTATGTGAGAATGTGTTGAGCCACAAAGGTGAAAAATACAGAGAACTGCAAGAAATAGAGTGACATGTAGGGAAGAAAAAACATGGACTGTAACAAATGTTCATCGATGGGTGAATGGATAAAGAAGATGTGGTATATATATACAATGGAGTATTACTCAGCAATCAAAAAGAATAAAATCTTGCCATTTGCAACTACGTGGATGGAACTAGAGGGTATTATGCTAAGCAAAACTGGTCAGTCAGAGAAAGACAAGTATCATATGACTTCACTCATATGAGAACTTTAAAACACAGAACAGATGAACACAAGGGAAGAGAAGCAAAAATAATATAAAAAACAGGGAGGGAGGGGTGCCTGGGTAGCTCAGTCAGTTAAGCATCTGACTTCGGCCCAGGTTGTGATCTCACAGTTTGAGTTTGAGCCCCGCATCAGGCTCTATGCCGACAGCTTGGAGCCTGGAGCCTGCTTCAGATTCTGTGTCCCCCTCTCTTTTTGCCCCTCTCCTGCTTGCACTCTGTCTCCCTCTCTCAAAAATAAATAAACATAAAAAAATTAAAAAAAACAGTAGGGAGACAAAACATAAGAAACTCTTAAATATGGAGAACAAACAGGGTTACTGGGGGGGCGGGAGTTGTGGGAGAGGCGATGGGCTAAATGGGTAAGGGGCATTAAGGAATCTACTCCTGAAATCATTATTGCACTATATGCTAACTAACTTGGATGTAAATTAAAAAAACAAACAACAACAACAACAACAAACTATAACATAACGAGTGGCAAATGCTACAAGACAGAGACAAAATAGGAATTCCAAAGAGAAAGAGATTATTTTTAGCTTGAAATAAGAGTAGAGTGGTAGAATCTGGGAAAATTTTTGAGATGTGCCCGTGTGATATCTCAGAGTCAGCTCACTAGAGGAGGTAAGCAATGGAATGGTGATGATGATGATAACATCACCTATTAACTGAGCACTTATCAACATTTAAATTGCATTTTTAAATTTAATTCTCACTAAAATCCAATGGGTAGGTATTTGTCCTCCTTTTATAGATGAAGCAGTCAGAGAGACTGCATCTCTGTGGCATCTAAGTGGGCATAGGCCTGGGATCCTGCTAAGCATGGACAATAACAACAATGAACAACATAACCTCAAACAAAGAATTATCTGGCCTAAAATGTCAATAGTGCCAAGTTTAAGAACCCCTGGGCTACGCTATCTGGTCTCAACACTCCTGATTAAGATAGAACGAGGAATGTTCTACTTTAGAGAGCAAGTTAGAAAGAAGGAGATGAAAGAGGTAGAGAATGAAGAGGACTGAACAGAAAAAAAAATAAGAAACTCTGTAGCTTGAAGCTGGCTAATTAGTATGAGAAACATTAAAAAAGAAAGAAAAGAAAATGAAAAAAGAATAGCCACTCTTACAGTTTCTGACACAGGAAAAGAACTAAGAACAGAGAACACAGGCAAGGCAAGGCAAATCAAAGTCTTTCTCAGAATTAAAAGAACACGGGAATCTTGAAGGAGGTTACATGTAAAAACTTGAAGTTACACTGCTTTACTGAAAACCCAGTGATGTGTGCGTGCATAGGAAAGTCTTTTAACACCAAGTAAATCTAGCAAATTATACCAAGGTACTCTGGTGAGGTTTGTTGTGGGGTGTGGGGCAGAGGGGGAATCAAAAACAACCCCAAAATAAAACTAAGGAATTAGGATAGACTGACAACATCTCTGATATAATTATTATAAGGTATTTAAAATTTTGTTGTTTTAGGACTAATAAAACAGTTCTATTTATATATTTTAAAAATAAGTTTAAAAATGTAATCTACCTCTAAATGGCTTTTTGGACCACAGTGGCCAAGATTCATCTGATTTCCTAACAAGAATGAATTTAGGAAGGGGGAAATTTTCCAAAGAAACAAAGAAAAAATTAGGCCACTTAAAAACTAAAAGCTTGGGAAAATATTTGCAATAAATATAATAAGGTCCAATATACTTGCTTTATAAAGAATGCATACAAACAAAATAAATTTTAGGCCCAACAGAAAAAAAAGCATAAACATATAAACTTACAGAAATAACATAAATTTACAGAAGAAATCGAAACTGCTAACAAACATGAAAACTGTCAGTCTCATTATTTACTTAAAAAATACAAATGAAAACAAGATACTTTAGATTCAATGTAATCCCTATACCAAAACATCAGATGGCTTTTATGTAGAAATTGACAAGCTGATCCTAAAATTCCCATGGAAATTTAAGGGACTTAGAATGACCAAAACGATAAAAAAAAGAAGGTGGAGACTCACATTTTTCAATTTCAAAACTTACAACAAAGCTACAGTAATTAACACTATGTGGTACTGACATAAGAACAAACATACAGATCAGTGGAATAGAATTGAGGGTCCTGAAATAAATATTCACATTTATGGTCAAGCTAGATCATACCTTATACCATATATAAAAATCAACTGAAATAGATCAAAGATCTAAATATATACATATACACACATTCTACATACATACATACATATATATACATACATATACATATATATATTTACATACACACACACCCACACACACCCACACATACACACACTGGTAAAAAATTGAATGAGACAAAAAAAAAAAGAATAGAAATACACCAAAATATTAATACTGAGTGTTGAGATTATGTGTACTGAAAATTTTTTCTTTGAAATATTATTTGCCAGATTTTCTAAAGTCAACATTAAAGAAAAGCTTTTAGAAGCATCAATAACATTAAGAATTGGTTTATATTACCTTATCTATATAAATTTAGGGTATGAGATGCTATTTCTCAAAGGTTGGTAGTCTGAAGACATAAAATTAAGCTGAGATTCTACCTCTGTTCAGTTCTTTTCAAGAAAATGCTAAAGCTCTCAGAAATACCACAGCACCCTCTTTTGGAAGAAATGCATTGTTTTTCACAGGGAGTCTGCTGGAATCACTAAGTTTTAGAACTGAGAGTCTCTTAGTATATTAAGCCTGGTTTCCTCATTTTTTTTTTTTTTAATTTTTTTTTTTTCAACGTTTATTTATTTTTGGGACAGAGAGAGACAGAGCATGAACGGGGGAGGGGCAGAGAGAGAGGGAGACACAGAATCGGAAACAGGCTCCAGGCTCTGAGCCATCAGCCCAGAGCCCGACGCGGGGCTCGAACTCACGGACCGCGAGATCGTGACCTGGCTGAAGTCGGACGCTTAACCCACTGCGCCACCCAGGCACCCCTGGTTTCCTCATTTTATAAACAGGAATTTGGGGTTCAAAAAGGAAACACTACCCAAATCATAAAGGGAGGTAGCAGCAGAGCTGAGAATAGAGCCCCACATTAGATCCTAACCAGAGTATTTTTTTTCTTTTCATTTTTTATTAAGCACATTAGAAAATTTTTTTATTAAAAAATTTTTTTAAAGTTTACTTATTTATTTTGAGAGAGAGAAAGTGTGTGTGTGTGTGTGTGTGTGTGTGTGTGCGCGTGTGTGTGTGCACGAGCAGGGAAGGAGCAGAGAGAGAGGGAGAAAATCACAAGCAGCTTCCGCATGCTGTCAGTGCCGTGTCGGATGCAGAGCTCGATCTCACAAATTGTGAGACCATGACCTGAGCTGAAATCGAGTCGGACACTCAACTGACCAAGCCACCCAGGCGCCCCTAAACACATTTTTTAAAGATTAAAAAAAAAATAATACTCTGCCATTCTTTGGTAAGTATGAGAGCCTAAACTCAAAAAGTCTCTAGGCACCCAGCCATTTAAAGGAATTATTTTAGAAGGGGCGCCTGGGTGGCTCAGTCGGTTAAGTGTCTGACCTTGGCTCTGGTCATTTCACGGTTCACGGGTTCGAGCCTAGCGTCAGGCTCTGAGCTGTCAGCACCCGCTTCAGATCCTGTGTCTCCCTCTCTCTCTTCCCCTCCCCCACTTGCACTCTCTCTTTCTCTCTCAAAAATAAACATAAATTTTTAAAATAAATAAATAAAAATAAAAGTATTATTTTAGAAGGGCACATACATTCTTGCCTGTTGCTTGATACAAATCAGAATACGAATTTATAGGAGCGCTTGGGTGGCTCAGTTGGGTGAGTGACCAACTATTGATTCTGGGTCAGGTCATGATCCCAGTGTTGTGGGACTGAGGCCCGTGTTGGGCTGTACGCTAAGCATGGAGACTGCTTGGGATTCTCAATCTCTCCCTCTGCCCCTCTCCTCTGCTCTTGCTCCCTATCTCTCTCTCTCTCTCTCTAAATTAAAAAAAAAAAATTTATAATACCTCACAACCTTTGCATCTGTCTATTAATAACACATCCTTATTATAAACAGCAACAGTAGGGGCGCCTGGGTGGCTCAGTTGGTTAAGCGTCCGACTTCAGCTCAGGTCACGATCTCGCGGTCTGTGAGTTTGAGCCCCGTGTTGGGCTCTGGGCTGATGGCTCAGAGGCTGGAGCCTGCTTCTGATTCTGTGTCTCCCTCTCTCTCTGCCCCTCCCCCGTTCATGCTCTGTCTCTCTCTCAAAAATAAATAAACGTTAAAAAAATTATAAAAAAGCAACAGTAGATAAGAAAGTAAAATCATTCTGTTTAGTTCTAAAAAAATTATTCTCTAAATCTATTCTCTAGTGAGAACAGATTCAATATTAGTTTGAGGCTTCTGAAAAAAATCTGCTATCAGATAACTGACCTAATGTACTGGGATATTATTCTGGAGTAAAGTCCTACAATTTCACTACTTAGGCTGGTTTATGAATGTCTATTCATAAAGGGAAAGAAACAGTATATAACTCTTTTCCAAAAATATAAATAATATAGGGACTATTTCAGCCTTTATTCTCCTATTTGTAGATCTGAACAGTATACCTACTTCCCTGAAAGGCAGTATTCTTTGAAAGAACACCCTGTGTTTTCCTCTTATTTGAAGGATGCCTAGCAAAAAAAAAAAAAAAAAAAAAGATGTGACAAGTGTTGAATAAAAGAAGAAAGTATGGCTTCTATCATCAGCAGCATTTTAACAGCCTTTAAAGTATACTGAATACTGGGGACATGATACTTATTCCTGATTGATAGTTATTTGTCTATTGATGCATCTATAAAAGTAAGAATCATTAATTCTTTTGACAAATATTTACTGAGCAGCTATTGTCTGCAAGGCATGGTTTTAGGTGCTGGGAATATAGCAGTGAATAAAAGAGGCAAGGTCTCTGCTCTCATGGAAGAGAGAAAGCAAAATGAGAACCAGTAAACAAAGAAAAACAAACGAATAAGGTGATTGTGAAATGTGAAGACAACAAAATGGGTACCTAAGAAAAAACATAAAATTAATTTTTACAGTGTTGAACACCCACTAAAAATTGTTCACCAGTTCCACTGTAGCAACTGAGTGAATCCTATATATATGACTGTCCATTATAGTGCAATGTGATGTGGGCATAAAGCCTATAGTGGCTTGTTCTACTGAAGAAAACTGGAGGAGGTGAACTGTTGTGCTCTTTTTTTTCTCTTTCCAGAAGTTTAGTGGGCATATCTAAGTATTCCAGATATTTAAATTAGTTTATTTATCTAGTATCTAAATTAGGCAATGTTTCAGGTATTTCTAGCTAGTCACATGTGTTGATTTTCAAGATAATTAACACTTACCAACATGAGCTTCTTCTTACGAAATTCTGCCACTGTCAGAATACTAGCTATTCTTGCCACTTCTGCTGACTTCCCAGTCTAACTCTTCTCCATGGGCTCAGTCAAGACTCCTAACTACGAGCTAAATGTTAAAAATGAAAACCACCCAGGTGTAACTGAAATCAGAAATGTTTTATATAACTTTGACTTTTCCTCATCCATTCTGAAAACAGAGAATGAGATGATGCATCTTCACTATCCAAAATTAGATTTTTTTAAAGTTTATATATTCATTTTGAGAGAGAGAGCATGGCCAGGAGAGGGGGGGAGGGGGAGGGTGATGGTGAGAGAGAGAGAGAGGATCCCAAGTAGGGATAACCCTGACACAGGGCTTGAACTCATGAACTGTGAGATCATGACCTGGGCCAAAATCAAAATCAAGAGTCAGACACTCAACCGACTGAGCCACCCAGGCGCCCCTGAAATTAAATATTTTGTTAGTGGAAAAAAGAAAGAAAGAAAGAAAGAATTTAGATGTCTTCCAACAAATAATTAACGATAACTCAATTTATACATAGGAACGTTCTTCTAGTTATTCAGCCAAATGTCTTTCTCCTAGTCAAAACTTCGTAACACCTAATCAATTTCTTTTTTTCCATTTGTGAGTTTGAGTGTGTCTGTCTGTGCGTGTGTGCACACACGCACACACACATATGCAATTCTATGAGTTTTATCAATACCACGATCAGGATACAGAACAATTTCACCGTTAATTAATTTTTAATTTTTATAATTCTATGCTGGTTAATATTTTAACACTAGCATTTATTTTTTATTTTTACAATTGCAATATAAAGATCTTATCTGTTTTAGAGACACTGCTCTAGCAAAAAAGGGAGAAGGTAAACTGGCACAGCTTGAAACTAGAGGTAGGGGCAGAAAACTAATAAAAAATACATTAAATATTGCTACAGGGAATGCAATTCAACTCTAAGCATTGATGCCAAGAAATCAAGAGAAATGATTGGGGGGGGGGGGGAACTAATAAGTTTCTAACAAGGGAACTAAGAATAAAAATGACCTCAACACAAAAGGGTATGGCTTGCTGTGATACATACCACTACTTCTTTTGCATTCATTAGGAAATTGGTTGCTAAGTCATTATATTCAGGCATGGACATTTATCAGAAGAAATATACTCCTGAGGTTTAAAAGTCTAGAACTATCTTGTCCAATATGGTAGCAATTAGCTACGTTACTATTGGGCACTTGAAATATAAGTAGAATTGAGGTGCACTGGATTTCTATGAAAATTACTATTCACATAGAATATAAAATATTTCATCAGTAATTTAAAAAATATTAATTACATGCTGAAATGATAACATTTTGGACATGCTGGGTTAAATAAGATTTAATGTTATTTCACTTGTTTCTTTTAATTTTTTTATATGGCTATTAGAAGATTTAATCTAACATTATATTTCTATTGAATAGTGCTGATCTACAATGTTACTCTAGAATGTTACTGGTCTGTTCTGTGAAAACCACTCTGTAAAAGCTGACAGCACTGTACCAATAAGCTGGTAATATGCATTAAGAACTTTAAGAGGAGTCAGAAGAAGTGGTCATGTCTGCGCACTTGAATCCAGCCAGTTTGGGCAGGAATATAAACACTGATCAAAGAGAATAGGTATAGATAGCTATATTCTACTTTGAAATATATTTTTAAAATCCACACTAATTAATGAATAGATGAGAAAGACAAACAGCTAACAAAACAAGTATAGTAAAATGTTAATAGTAGAATCAAGGAGATGGGTGTACAGATGTTTGCTGTAAATTCTTTAAACTTTAATGTATTTTAAAAATGTTTCATAATAAAATGTTGAAAAAAAAAAAGGGAAACAGGAAGCATTGTCTCAGCATGGAATAGTAGCTGATAAGGATTAAACTGGAGGGTTAGGAGGCCTGTTCCAGATACCATCGCTGTTAAAATGTATACTTTGCAGTTTCTTTGTTGGTGGAGAACAGGACAACGAACTATTAATGTATGCATAGTAATAGTGAAGAAAGTATTTTTTTCTGACAACTACAGTTCTTTATATTTGTTATCTGAATTCTGCCTTCAGGAAGTAAGGCTTTTCAATAAAACTATAAGGTCTTTTACTTTACGTTCAAAAACCTTCTTTTAAGAGTAGAGAGTTAATTCCTTTCATGAAGATGGCAGCGAAGGCAGAAGGAAGCCCTTGCCCCTCCCAAAGCCAAAGCCAAAGCAAAGGCTTTGAAGGCCAAGAAAGCAGTGCTGAAAGTCGTCCACAGTCATAAAAAAAAGATCCGCAGGTCACCTACATTCCGAGGACCCAAGACACTGTGTCTCCGAAGGCAGCCCAAATATCCTCTAAAGAGCGCCCCCAGGAGAAACAACCTTGACCACTATGCCATCATCAAGTTCCCCCTGACTACCGAGTCAGCCATGAAGAAAATAGAAGACAACAACACTCTTGTGTTCATTGTGGATGTCAAGGCCAACAAGCACCAGATCAAACAGGCTGTGAAGAAGCTCTATGACAGGGGCGCCTGGGTGGCGCAGTCGGTTAAGCGTCCGACTTCAGCCAGGTCACGATCTCGCGGTCCGTGAGTTCGAGCCCCGCGTCGGGCTCTGGGCTGATGGCTCAGAGCCTGGAGCCTGTTTCCGATTCTGTGTCTCCCTCTCTCTCTGCCCCTCCCCCGTTCATGCTCTGTCTCTCTCTGTCCCAAAAATAAATAAATGTTAAAAAAAAAAAAAAAAAAGAAGCTCTATGACATTGACATGGCCAAGGTCTACACTCTGATCAGGCCTGATGGAGAAAAGAAAGCATATGTTCAACTGGCTCCTGACTATGATGCTTTGGATGTTGCCAACAAAATTGGGATCATCTAACCTGAGTCCAGTTGGCTAAATCTAAATATGAATTTTTTCAACATAAAAAAAAAAAAAAAAAGAGTAGAGAGTTAAAAGGCCCAGGAAAACACTTCAGCATTTATGTCATGTAGGATATAAATGTAGGCGCATGCCCAAAAGGCTCTGGCGTCCTTAGGTAAATGGCTTGACAGTTCATTTGTTCAGCATTATTAGGCTGTTAGTCCTGAAGAAAAAATAAAAGAAACACAACCACCTTGAGAAAAGAATTCAAAAAGAGACGACTCCACGTGATAATAATCTACTATCAGCAAACTTCAGGGGTTAAAAATCAACATACTGAATGCAATGAAGTTCATGTGTTAGAATTTCAACACTGTCATCAACAATGACAAACAAATGGCAAATGTATAATCACTACAGAGAAGAAAACTTCTCATCGACTTTCTCAATGAACAGCATTGGAACACTGCTAAATAATTAATATAAATTATGTGTCCTAAAATAGAAATGGAATGGACCTTGAGAAACAATCCAGGTTAGTTCTATGGTCTCATGAACATAAAAACTCTCACATTAGAAAACAGATGAATGAGGCCCAGAGAAGCTCACTGTCTTACCTAAGGTCACCTGGTCAAAAAACATTGGTGGTGGGAATGGTGTGCAGTTTTTCTGACATCTGATATATGATGATGTTTCTGGTCTACAGACTTGTGATGGAGAAAAAGAGATTGGCTTCAGGTCAGGGGTGAATATTTAGGAATGATCTATCACCTTGACCAAAAGGTTTAAACCTGGTGCTGGTTGGTGGGAATATAAAGTATAAAATAGCTATGGGCCTGCACAGTGTAGACGTAGCCAATATTTAAATCAGAGGTCTTAACCAGTAAACTATAAGCTACCAACAGACTCTGAGGTTTCATGTGAATGCCACTATCCTCCCCCTAACTCTACAGCTTGGCCCCCTTCTCACTGCGAAGGGAAGTAAGAGTAACACCAGTGTCCTCTACCCTACTCAGGGAATTCGCTAACAGCATTCCCCACTCCTCTCCCATTTGATGACCTCAAGCCTTTAGGGATATGAAAAACACTATTCACCAGAAAGAAATGGAGAACCAAACAAAAGGTACGTTGTCTATCATAAGAACCACTATCATAGCCACCAAACATTCCACAAGTCTAAAAATACACTTTGGGTTAAACATTCACTCAACCTTTTGCGTATACTTAGCATATGCCAGACACTGTGCTGGATGTTGAAATTTCTAAAAAGAACAGTTCCTGCTATCAAGGAACTTAAGACAATTGCAATCGTGTGACTGATGCTACACCAGAGATGAGAGCGGGGTACTCAGAGAGCACACATTAAGAGGCCAAGTGCCCAGACAAAAGATGACCTCTGGGAGAAGACAGGGAATGTGGGGAAGGGGTTTTAGGAATGAGAGAGGATTCCCAAGCTGAGCCCTGAAAGGCAAAAAGAACTTAGCCATACTACAGAAGCAACATGTACAAAGGCAAAAAATTATGGTGATATCACAAGTCTCAAGTGTTTGGTAGACTGTGAACATTTTCTATTTCAAGATCATGTCAATACTTTTAATTAAAATAAACAAATGCCACTGATGGCTTTCCTTTCACTTCTGAAGCTGCTTTTCTTTGTTAATAGAACAGATGTATGGAAAGCTGGCAAGATCGATAGAAAAGAATATAACACAGTGTTATCAGTCTTAGCCTCTGCTGTTAGAGAGCCTGGGTTTGAGTCTCAATTCTGACATTTACTAACTGTAAATTTATCATGGGCAAGTTTCTTGACTTCTCCAACCCCTTGTTTCTACATCTGTAAAATGGAAATGACACCTTATAAGACTGCTGTGAGGAATAAATGAGATAACATACATAAAGGGCTTAGAACAGTTCCTGGCACATGTGAAATTCTTAATTTTCTCATTTCTTTTACAAATCATCTCCCAATATGACTTTCCAGTAACACGACCATGTGACATGAGTATCACCTGTAACAAAGTTAAAGTGGAAGATAAAAATTTTAAAGGAGAAGGGTAAGTAAACAGAAAATTACCTCTTCCTCTGCAGGAAGTTTTTTTGTGGTTGCCAGATTAAAGGAGATAACAGATACCATTTGTGAAATACCAAGCTCTAGATAACTACATAAGGTGTACATATTTAGTAGTTCAGAATTTAATTAACTAATTCAATAAAAAAACCTTTCGGATATTCTTGCTTGATTTTCAGGTTTCTTTTTTTTTTGCCTCAACACAGTAACAAAACGATCAATTCTATCAAAAAAATACTCTTACACTAAAATCTAGATGTTATTAGTGGTAAGATCAAGCAAAATTAAATAAGGTTTAAATCTACATTAATATACAATTTCTTTGCTTTTATAGACTAATCTTAAGAAAGTATAAAGAACATTTTACAATCTAAAATTACTTTTAATTTATTCTAAAAGGAGTCCAGGATTAAAAAGCATTAAAAACACTAATTTCGAATATCTGTTACAGCTTCTCATATAACAAGTGAATAGTACTTGATGACTTAGAAAGTTTGGAAGACGGTTGGTTATGCTTTAAGGCAAAATTTCCCCAAGTGTATTTTGAAGAATATGCCCTTCAAAATGCTCTGTGAAAAAAGTTCCATAGTCAAATAATACATCCTCTCTTGGAAAATATCCGTATACACTGTGTTCTTCTTCCCTCCATACTTCCTGTTTTGGTTAATTCCTCCTTCTATGCTCTGGACCCTATTGCTTTCCACCTTCTTTAATACACTAACCATTCACTCTTTTTCTCTTACATAGTCAGCTTCAACCCCAACTTGAATCTTCTCTCACATGTCTACTTACTTTATCCCCCTTCAGATACTGCCCTGTTTCTATCCTTCCTACTTCACAGCCTCAATTTCCTTTATTCCTTGTGACATAATGAAAAGTATACATATATTGGTCTCTGCCCTGGTTCCCGGCATAGAGTCCCTAAAACCCTTATAATTTCCTAAGTGATAAGAATACTAGGAACTCATCTTTTGTTTTAATATTTGGTCTCTGATCCCAGTTCATGATGCAGAGCTCCTAAATTCCTTAGAATTTCCTGGGTGATAGGAGCATCTTTTTTTCTAAGGAAGTGACTCCTGGTGAGCTCCTGGATAGCTTCAGGACAGGGGCTGATCACCACAGAAAGACCAAACCATGATTAGAAGCTTGGAACTTTCAGCCCTAGCCCTTCATCCTCCAGGAAAGGAAGAGGGGCTGGGAACTGAGTTAATGGTCATGCCTAAATGATGAAGCCTCTATAAAAGTCCTCAAGTATGGGGTTTGGAAAGCTTCTAGGGTGGTCAATACATCTACATGCGAAGAGGGTAGCACACCCCAACTCCACCAGTATGGAAGCTCCTGTACTTAGGACTTTTCCAGACCTTGCCCTATGTATTTCCTCATCTGGCTGTTCATCTGTATTTTTTTACCATATCCTTTATTATATAATAAACTGGTAATCATAAGTGTTTCCCTGAGTTCCATGAGCCATTCTAGCAAACGATAAAACTTGAGGAGGGGTCATGGGAACCTCCAATTTATAGCTGATCAGTCAGAAGTACAGGTGACAACCTGGGAACTGCAATTGGTATTTAAGGGGTATAGGGAATCTTGTGGGAGAGCCCTTAACTTATGGAGTCTGCGCTAACTGCAGTTAGTATCAAAAAAATTTAACTCAATTGTAGGACAACCAGCTGGTATCACAGATAATTGCTTGATGTGTGAAAAACCCACACATCTGGTGTCAGAAGTTAAGTAAAGTGTGGGATGTTCCGTGTAAGTGATAAAGGAGAGACACACAGAGTGTGTAGTCCAAGCTACTCCATTTGACTGCTTATCCCTTCTCTCCACCTCCATAGCTCATTCTATGGTCACCAATCATCTCCATATCACTATATTCAATGACACCTCCTGATCCTCATTCCCCCATGATAGTTGTGTAATATTTGAAAATATTAATCTCTGCTCCCTTTTGAAACATTCTCTTCCCTTGGCTGCCATAACATACTTACTCTTCCAGTTTACCTATCATCTCTGTAGGTACTCTTCCATGTCCTTTGCAAGCTTATCCTCTTCTATATACTGGTTTATATATTAGAGTGCCTTAAAGCTTGGTCCTAGAATTACTCCTTTTTCATTCCAGATGGTTTCAATTATCACCTATAGGCATTTGAGTTAAAATTTCTACCTCCTTCCCAGACTCCTCTTTTGCATCGTAGGGCTATATGCCCAACTATCTATTAGGTATCTCCTTTTGGATACCCCAGAGGCATCAAACTCAACATATCTAAAGGCAGACTCGTAATTTTCCCTCCAACTGTCTTCCAACCTCTCAGGAAATGGCATCACCTTCTGTCCAGTTAAACAAACCCATTCCTTGATATCATCTTTGATCGCTTTCTCCAATTAACACCCCCCCAATCCAGTTCATTACCAAATTCTCGGTTTAATTCCTAAATATTTGAAGATTCGTCCATCTTCTACCTAGTCTCTCCCTCTCTAAATTTATCTTTGTATGCTTCATTCTGGGTGAGTTTCTCAGTACCAACTTCCAATTCATAAATTTTTTCATTGTGGCCAGTCTAGAGTTTATTATGTCTACTGAATTATTTCAATGACTATTTTTCATTCAAGAGTTCTGATTCTTTTAAACATCTGTTTCTGTTTCATTTGCTTCATATTTTCTTGCTTGCCTTAAATAGAATAAATTCATTTGAATCTGAGCAAATATATTAAACATACTTTAAAATATTTGAACCTTTACAGAATTAATTTGATCTATAAATTTATGTGTTTTTTATTTATTTTATTTTAGGGAGAGAGAAAGGGAGAGAGAGAGAGAGAGAGCAAGAGCACATAAGCAGAGGAGACAAGCAGAGGAAGAGAGAGAATCCCAAGCAGGTTCCATGTTCAGCATGGAGCCCAATGTTGGGATCAATCCCAAGACCCTGGGATCATGACCTGAGCTGAAATCAAGAGTCAGATGATCAACCAACTGATCCACCCAGGTGTCCCTGTAAATTTATGTTTTAATTGTTTTGTTGGTTTTCTTTCTTAGCATTAAATTTCTTCACACTTTGAGTTTTGGTTTGTAGACTTATTTTCATTTTAAGTTTAGAGTTTTTGGTTCTTTTCTCTCTTTCACATTCTTAGCTGCCATTATGCTGATCCTATCCCTGCCTAAAAGTTTTGGGATTACTCATCTCCCTAGTTCCTGAGTCCTTTGTTGATGGGAATATCACAGATCCTGTCACTGGTGAGTTGCTAGAGTATTCTTCCGTCTTCATTCCTGGGGCTTGCAACTAGTCGACAGGTCATTAACTTCAAATGGTAGTTAAAAGGTCCCCCCCCAACCCCCCACCCCAGTACCCCAGCTTCCTCTGCCATTTTGAGAAGCTTTGCTCCTGCTCTAGCTTTAAACAATAAAGCCCCATCTCACATGGCACACTTTTAGTCTTTCCTACCCCAAAGAGTTAAATCCCTGCCTCCATGCCTATTCTAGGACTCAGAGCTAAGCAGGCCTGTGGTTACAGTTCTATTGAAGGTTTTGTTTATGCTTTGTTTTCTTTTTGAGCTTGGCAATATCTTTTTAGTTTGTAGTTTCTATAGTTCATCTATCATTGATATATAGATGTATATAAGTGGTACATCAAAGTGTGAATTTATGGAACCACCTTAACTGGAAATCACTGATTCACTTTCCACACTACAGCCAGAATTATACTTTTAAAATGAAAACTGCATTATGTCAATTCCCTGCTTTCTATCACTCTTAGGATAAAGAACCAACTCCTTGAAGTCTATAATGTCTGGACCTTTTCCAATCCTACCATCCTGACCTTTCAGTCTCTCATACTTGTCATCTTCCTGTTAACCAGCCCCCACCAAGGGCCTCTGCACATGCTATTCTCTACCTAAAATACTTCCTTTTTTGTTATCTTTCTCTACTTAGTTAACTCCTATTCATCCCTCTGACCTCAACCCATTTGCCATTTCTTCAAAGAAACCTTTCCTGATCTCCTTGTCCAGGTCAAGTTTTGTTTTTGTTTTCTTAAATGTCTTCATAGCACCATGTACCTTCTGTTTGTTTGTTTCGTATCATTTATCACAATTGCAATTTTACACATATTTCTAGGATTATTATAACGTCAGGCTATAAACTCCACAGGGGTGATGATCATGCCTGTTCTGATTTACCACTGTACCTAGTTGCTGAATGACTGAAAGAAAATTCCAACCCTTCAATATTATATTTAAGGTGCTCAAACCATGGCCACAACCAACATTTTCAACCTTATCTCCCACTACTACCAAACAAGTAAGCTATGTTCCAACTACTAGTGGTCTACTCACTAGTCTTCAAGTGTGCCTTTATTTTCTGCCTTTAAACACTCATGACTCAAACCATTGCCTCTGCTTAGACCACCCTTGCCCACTGACTCTGCCTGATGAAGTTCATCTCAAATGCCACCTTGTTCATGAAGTCTTTACCTAATCTCCTGATCTACATCTCACTAATGATGTGAATACTCCTGCTCCTCCGTCATTTGAATATGTGTCTTATCACTTCTAGGTTGTGAGTTTCCTGAGGGCAAACACCATAAGGCCATTTCCAGAACCACACAATAGTAACTTAGTATTTACTGAACTGAATTCTGGGCACAGAGAGTTAAACTTATTTTTGTTGATTTGCAGAAGATTTTATTAGAAAGTGACTATGCTGTATTTAAACTCTGGCAAACAAAACGTTATAGTAAAACAAAACCTCTTTGGCTTTGAGTTATATAACACAAATGTCTGGTTGTTTTACGGTATACTGAAATAAAAATAAGAACACACGGAGAGGACAAAAAGACACATTTTATGGCACAAAGAAATATAAACAAAACTCTATCAATGTTTTATTTAAAATATCCTAATTTCGAAATGGGAGAGCCATTTTTTAGGGGCTCTTGTGGGGGTGTGGAGGTAAACAGATTACTGGCTGCAGTGACATTCTTATTTTGAGATCGTGCCATATCCCAGGGAAAATGTGGAGGGGTTCCCTTGAGTTGGCAGGTCCAAGTTGGTGGGTGAAGAAGAGAGGAAAAAGAACAGGTAAGTAACCTTAGGGTGTAAGGGTCAGTGTGCATAGAATAGAGAACCCAGTGGATATAAAAAAAGAAAGAAAGAAATCAAGTCTCAGGATAGCATGGAAAAGCAGCAGAACAAAGAACCAGTGGGAAAGATTCCCACCTATTCCTTCTGCAGCAACACACCAAAACTGTATGTCTTTTTATAAGTGGTCTTCTCTATCTACAATGTATTTGTAACTTCATTAAAGAAAAGTTTTACACTTCTGAAACGACTGTCAGAGAATACCAAAAATCTCCATGTTTAAAGCAGGCATTGCAATTACATAAAACAATTGGGCAGATATGCCAATTTCACTAGTACAGGTACAGGCAAACAATATTAATGCAAAATAACTACAAGTCTTGAGTATATCAGGTGTGGGGGGGAAAGTCCTTAAGTTCCAAAGCATTTCAAACCACAGAAAGGGTAAGTTTTTTTCTTTGCATCTCCACTGACTCTAAAAATAAGCCTTTACTATTTTCCAGATTATAAAAGAAATGTAAGTTCATTATTTAAAAAAATTCTAAAACTACACAAATACAGAAAGCCAACATTCTATATAACCCTTCCCTTTTAGAGGTAACTAGTGTTTATCAGATGGGTAACGACCACTTTTTGATTACTTGAGACACAGTAATAGTAGAGCTGCTCTGAACAAGTTTATGCTAATTATTTCAATTTATCCTTTGAGCTGTTACCTTTCCTACTCCACTGCTAAGGAAACAAAAAAGGAAAAAGAAAATTCAAAATACACGCTGATCCTCCAAAACAGGCAACACACAAATAAGATTAACCCCTGGGGAAAAAAAAATCAAAGGTGACTGGGCAAAACTGTTACACTAAGTGGCAGAAACAAGTATTATTTGATATTGAAAAATGGAGTAAAAGTAGAAAAAACACTAACCTTTCTTGTTTATTGTTCTCAATAATCAAAAATGGAGACAGCATCTTTCCCTTCAATGGAGACTGATGCAGCCTACTTAATTACCTGTGTTTTCTAGCTTTCAAAAAAGAATGTTGTACAACTGAGTTACACTGTGGTGCCAGAAAGTAAGGAAATGCTCACAACATTGACAATGATGGGGGTATGTCAAAGAGACACAGGAGCCAACAAAAAGTTTGCAATTGCCAAAGCTAGAATATATTGAACAACAAAATAAATATTAGATTATAACCCAAAGTATAAAATAAAATATCCATGAGTCCATACTACTATAAATAAGCATTAAATAAATAAGTAAATGGGGGACAATATACACATTTCCCATGTAGAAGAATCTAAAATAATTTATGTAAATCCTCTGCCTCCAAGAAGGAAGAACATAACTCCCTCCTCTCCACATGTGGCTGCATACTGACTTCCTTCTGAAGATTACAACATGAAAAGAGGGGGGAAAAGAAAAACTTCAATATCATGTTGGAGAAGTCTGACAAACACTTCCTCAGCCAGGTGATCACAGGTAACAACAGGAGGGATAAGTCATGTTGATACCATGTACTTTTAATATCATGTTATGGGACTGGTAATTTACCTCCATGGTCTTCCTTCCCAAAACCCATAACCCCACACTAATCATGAGAAAAACATCATACAAACCCCAACCGAGGGACATTCTATGTAATACCTGCCCAGCACCCCTCAAAACTGTCAAGGTCATCAAAATAAAGTCTGAGAAACTGTCACAGGGAAGAGGAGTCTAACAAGATGTAATGATTAAATGTAAGGTGGTATTTCTGGATGAGACCCTATGACAGATGTTATGATATCTTAATATCATTTTTTTCTCTCTGATGACATGTCAGAATGACAACCAGGTAGTGGACATTGAAATGGGATTAATAAAACAAAATATTGGAAGTAATTAAGAATTTGGTATACTTAGAATGTTTTCATAACCATAGAACTATGCGGCTTTGCAGTTTTCACTTTCAAGTTCTTATTTTGGTAAAAGACTGATATTGATAAAACACTTTATGTGTATTTTGCAGGGTTATTTTGGTCCATTTTAAGAGGAAGTGCTATTTCCATTTATCTTCTAAGCTTAAACCCAGTAAAATTGCCTGTTATCTCTTTCCTAAACCAATGAGAAAATTTTCAAGAGGTTTTCCTGCCATTCATATCATAATATGTGCAGATATTTTTGTGGAGAGGGATATCTATAATAATCGGAAAGCTTCAATTCAGATTAATTTTGTAACTTTATGTACACAAGTACTTTCTAGGCATTTATGATTTACACAAGACTGAGTGAGAAAGCACTACACTGATTAAATTAAATGATGTTGAGTTGGCAAGCTTCCTTTTTCACATAAAATAAATGGTATTTGCTATAATTATTTAACAAAAACCAAAGGCACTTCAGATACTCCAACCCACCTGAGTATCTCTTTAAATCTTAAGAGTGCTTGCTACATAGGCAGTATATTAGAGATATATGTTTCCTAGCCAGATTTTTTAAAAAACTGAAATCAAATTATATATTTTAAAAACAAGGTCTAGGGGCGCCTGGGTGGCTCAGTTGGCTGAGCATCCGACTTCGGCTCAGGTCATGATCTCATAGTTAGTGAGTTCAAGCCCCGCGTGAGGCTCTGTGCTGACAGCTCGGAGCCTAGAGCCTGTTTCGGATTCTGTGTCTCCCTCTCTCTCTGCCCCTCCCCCGCTCATGCTCTGTCTCTCTTTCTGTCAAAAACAAATAAAAATTTTAAAAAAAATAAATAAAAAATAAAATAAAAACTAGGTGTAGTACCACTGTGGATTACTGTGGATCCAAAGTGAAAAACCAGCTTACCCATTTTCCAAAGAGGTCAAGAAGCATGAGTTCTGCTACCAGGCCTTCTCACCAACTTGAGACAGCATTAATGATAATGAGTTATTGAGGCCTGTTCTCTCAAGCTCGTATATTATTCTTCTGACTCCTTTACTGCTGATACTTACACAGTCCATTCGCCTGGTCCTAACAAGGGTGTTGTAAAGAGCACCCACAGTGCCCACATGCCCTATACTAAAAAGGCCTGCAAGTGAAATCTCTTTGGTTCAAATATTAGAAATAATGGTACTTTCCCCAAACAATTTGTTTCCATTTGGTCTTATGAATTACATGAATCCCCCAAATCAATGAACCTTACAGTGGAAATAATTTCTTTAGAAGGTGTACCAGAATTGTGTGTCTTCAAACTGCTCTACTTTCTGATTATCTCTTCACTCTCCCAAAACCCATCCCAGTCTCTGTGAGAATCTCTTTAAGGAAAGAGAGTGTTTATAAATGGCAGTGTGGAGTGCTTATGAATGATGTACAGGCAGATAAAAGGACAAACCCCTACTCTTCCGCAATCATGTTTTCATCTTCAAGTCTGTTGACAGAATTTACAGCCAAATTACTAGAGTACTGCATGGTATAAATTTTGTGGAACCAAACTCAAGCCTCTTATTTTTCCTAAGCTTATATTCCCTTTGTGCTCTTATTTTAAGTTCATTTTATTTTAACTTATTTTAAGTTTATTTTCTGCATTACACACACTATTTTTTTTTTTAATTTTTAATGCTTTATTTATTTTTGAGAGAGAGAGCATGAGAAGGGGAGGGACGGGGGTGGAGTAGGGGGGGAAAGAAGATCTGAAGCAGGCTCTGCGCTGAGAGCAGCCAGCCCGATGTGGGGCTCGAACTCACAAACTGCAAGATCATGACCTGGGCTGAAGTCAAACGCTCAACCGACTGAGCTACCCAGGCGCCCCTGCAGTGTACACATTATTATAATCATCTTTTATCTCATAGAACAAAGTGGGACACAGATAATCTACAAATAAAGAATAGCTATGGTGGAGGGGGAGATGAATACCTGAAGAACTATATACACTTCCTAATACTATCTAGGAAAAAAAACCACGTCTAAATGAAATATTGCAATAAAATCTAAGATCTGAATTGATCTCAATCAATCGATCTTCATTGTATTTGACTGGGAGAAAAATAGCCTTTCAGTAGTTAAAAGTCTGAAATAGAAGCTATTTTAAAAGGAGAATTATTTTAAAATAAATATTTTAATATAAAATTAATGACTAATAAAGTATTACCACTGCAATAATAGGTAAGAATAATTGATATAACTCCAAAAATATGTTTAAGTAAACTTACTACTCGTTCTGGAATTGCTGTTTACCTTAGAGATTTAACAAATATATATTTTTAAATTTTGATTAAAGTGGGTATTATATTTTCATAGGGAGCTCTGCCTACCACATTCCTGGAAGTGTTTTAAAACATTGTCATAGAAGCAAGGTACACACAATAATGATTCACAAAGATAATCTCACCACACCCCAAACAGTTATCACACATTATCAGTGGCACATCAAGAGAAGAATCAACTTGTCATTGAGATTTTGTCAGAGAGACAACAGATATGGAAGCCTGGCAACGCTGTATTCCTAACAATGCTGTTCTAAGACACACAATCACTTGAATGAGTAACGCAATGGGGGAAATTTTCTTTCAAACACTATGCAAAATAATACCTTTTTGGAGACGTCTGGAAAGAAAGGGACATGAGGCTAACATCATTATAGAAATTTTGCCTGGCTTCATTCATCTTTCTACTTATTCCCTTGATTACTTCACCAAAACCCCACTTATGTGACAGTTGATCATTCACCCCATTAGCAGTTGGTACATGTAAGAATAATTCTGAGTGGTGTAGACTATTCTAGCAGTCACATAACAAAACAGAATTCTTATGTGTGTCAGGCAGGTAGAGTGGGTGGAATTGCACGTGGATGAAAGGAAGTACCTAGTCAGTGTGGCATTATTTGATTGCAGGTAATGTGACCTCCTTGAGTTATCATGTCATGAAAGATGAATAGTAAGAAAAGGAACATATTTTGTGTTTTTCAGTAAATTCTAGATTGGCATTCACTAATGCCTATTTATTTCCCCAAGTCACTTAGATCATCTTTGACTAGCTAGATATAATTATTCTAAAAATAAGGAATCAAGATTAGACCTACTTTTTCTCTCCCATGTAGTAAGTTTATAGATTAGAGAACTCTTATCAGCCCTTCCAAAGTCCCAATAAAACAGAACTTAAATGCTGCTACAGGTTAGCTGCCTTAAGATTCACAGTCCAAGTTTATAGTTACCACTGGTTTTCTTTTAATCTTAGGCTTATAAATACATACTAACAATGACTTATTTGGGTGATTATTTCAGATGCCCTAGAGAGAAACAAGCAATTCCACTGGTTTGATACTCCCTATAATTAATTAATTGAGTCTTAGGCTTTCCCCAGTTAGCACATTCTCTTTGGGCTACTTAACATATTTTTTTAAAGTCATATTCTAGGTACCTGAAAATCATCATAATGCTAATATAACAACTTGATAATGTAACTGTTGGTTATGGAAACATGACAAACTTCTACTTTGAAAGTGGAAGAAGTATATTATTCTTAGGACCAAGTTTCAGTACCTTAAAATGAGTTTCATATATTCAGTTAAAAAAGCAGAATCCCGATCTAAAAATTATTAAGACTTCTAATAATTTTGAGTGTTTACCTTTTATAAACTGCTTGTTTTTGTAAAGCAGTATGATCACACTTCTGAGAAACTGTCTTTATATTATAGTGGTTCTCAAAATGTGGTCCCCAAACCAGCAGCATCAGCATTACCTTCTCAGCCCCACCCCCAGACCTTCAGAATCAGGAACTCTGGGGGTAGGGCCTGCATCCTGTTTTAACAAGCCCTCAAGGTGATTCTGAGGCACACTAAAGTCTGAGAGTCAATATTCTAAAATATAGCCGAATCACTAGAGGTTAAGTTTGTAATACTACATATTTATTTCAAAGTTTTTTTTCTTTAAAAATATGTTAATTTTTTCTAAAGAAAGATAAAGTGAACAGTGAAGTCTTTTGCCGGATTACAGTTTAACCTAGAAAAAACTGGATTCATAATTGTTCTTACAGCTCCTAGCCTTAAAAACACTGAAAGAACCAGTCTTTAAATTCCACTAGAAAGAAACTATTGTTAACCAGTTGACTAAAATTAAGAACATGTTTAGAAACAATCTCCAATCACTTATTTCCAATCATTAGTAATCAACGAAACTTACGAAAGTAAACTGAGAAAAATGACAAGTTTTCAATTTGACATTTCAATACAGAAAAAAGTTACTCAAACACCTTCTCAGAGGAAACATGGGGGTTAGTACATGTTTTCTGAAGGCAACAATAGCAGCATGACATCCTAGTTTTGAGACCCAAGGAACAAGACCTTCTACCTCTAAAGCCAGTCCTTAGGAGCTAGTCTTTAAGTAGGAAGAAAAAATATATGGAGAAAAGTATTTAAAAGTTAAGAAGGTATTATTAATAAAAATACTTCAATACTTAATCTAACATTTGCCACTGCAAACACAGTAAGATAATTTAAGAGTTTCTGTGCTACTTTAATATTATTAAAACATAATTTCGGGGCACCGGGGTGGCTCAGTCGGTTAAGCAGCCAACTTCGGCTCAGGTCATGATCTCACGGTCTGTGAGTTCGAGCCCCGCGTCGGGCTCTGTGCTGACAGCTCAGAGCCTGGAGCCTGTTTCGGATTCTGTGTCTCCCTCTCTCTGACCCTCCCCCATTCATGCTCTGTCTCTCTCTGTCTCAAAAATAAATAAACGCTAAACAAAAAAAAAAACAACATAATTTCAAGCACAGTTGGTGTTAAACTCTACAATATTTCCACAGTTTGAGCAAAAAAAAAAAAAAAAAAAAATGCCCAAGATCACACACACACCACACAAAACACTGAGCATAGTTTATTGTATCTTAGGTTTTTTATGGTATTGAAACATTTACAAGAGACTATGTAAATCAACCAAAAGAAATAAAATAACTTGGGTGGCAGAAAAAAAAGAGAGAACTCATTGCTAAGTAAATGCTACTGCCAAATAACCTTTACTGGCTAATACCCATGCTTCAATTTTTCTCTCACTATAGTAAAACCAACTAAGAGGTGGCAATCAAAACAAATTCTGCAGTGTTTCCACCAAACTACTTTTTATTCAATGCCTCAAGCATGCTGTAAGGATAAAGCATTCAGTGCTGATGTCTGGCCATAATTCTTTTAAATTACATTATATATTTTCATTCTGTAGAAGCTATTTTAACCAATTCTCAGTTATCGACAAAAATTGGTAGCAGAGTTTTGAACAGCTAGCAAAATTAACTAAAATGATGTACTTTTCCCCCTATACACTACACCCTCTACTAAAGGAGCTTATTATGAACAAACGAAAATCCAAAATGCAAGCTGCAAAAGGAGCAAGGAACAAGGACACTAGGACTGAATTATGGGTAGGAGCGTGAGCCTGTGTGTGTGTGTGTTTGGCAGGGGAGACAAGAGAGAAAACTCAAAATAAGAACCCTTCCAATTTATATCCTTTTATTTTCTAGGTAAAAAGTTAGTACGGTGTCCCTGTCCCCTCAAGATGATCTCACATTGCCAATTATTAATGATGAATTGGTGGCTCAAAAGAAAAACTCATCCTGAAAATGAAAGTTGTGAAAGTGTGTGTAAAATATGAGTCATGGAGACTTTAGAATTCCTATCTGTTCATTCTAGAAAAAAAAAAAATCAACCATCAGTTCTTTCTACATAAAACCATGGTGAAGGAAACTGATATTGGAAAAAAGAACCTAGGTGAAGACAGTTTGCATGGTCATGCTGAAACTCATTTCTAGCTCCTGGGCTACACTTGACCATTGTAACAAGCAAGACATCACCAACCTCAGTGTGGTAGTCATTAGAGCTATTCAAAAACATTAATTCTCCTTCTCCTTCTGGGCACATGTGGTAGGATTTCCCCCCAGTCCCCATCTTACTGAACTCAGGTGTAGCTGCATAGCTTGCATTAGCTGCTAATAAATTATGAGCAGAAGTGATAGGTATCAGATCTGAGTAGAAGCTTTATGAGTCAGCATGTGCTCTACACCTTCCCTTTTCCCTCTGTCACAGTGACTGGCAATATTTCAGAAAATTATGCGGAATCCTGGAATAAGGATGACAATGAGACAGATGATCCACACTGAACATGCAGCATGAACAAGAAATAATTTGTTTTAAGCCATTGAAATTTGGGTTTATTTTTTTTTTAATTTTATTTATTTATTTTGAGATAGAGACAGAGACAGAGACAGAGAGGGAGAAAATCTCACAAACCACGAGATCATGACCTGAGCCAAAGTCAGGAGTTGGATGCTTAACCCACTTAGCCACCCGGGCGCCCCAGAAATTTTGGGTTTATGACTGCAGCATTACATAACCTATCCTAATGAATACTAATACAGTCTTTTATTTTCTCTGTACCATTAATATATTTCTTATTTAATTATTTTACAGAAAAGTTAGCCATTTATTTAGACACTCAGGTTTAGATTCTAAGCATCAGTTCAAAACAATGAAGACCCCCAAATTGAAAAAACTAAGAGCAGATTGTCAGTTATATTTAAATTAGGAAACTAAACGCATCATAAAAAACTACCATACTTTGGTACCTACAAAGTTAAGACCATGGACAACTAAATGCACTCACAAGGTGGTGGTGGTTTTTTTTTTTTTTTTTTTCTGCTTAAATTTATTGGACTATGTGCCAGGCACTGCAATAAGTGCTTTTCAATGATTAGTTCATTTGATCTTTACAGAAGGCATGAAGAGCTTTAACAGCCTAGATCACAAAGCTAGCAAGTGAATGAAGTTGCAGAGTGAAACTCAAGAAGTCTTTCAGAGTTAACCCCCAAACCCAGTTATTTCTAACAGTTTATATAATTTCCTATAACTCTATATCCATTTGTTCATCCTTTCATTCATTTACTAAGTATCTAGTGAGCAATTTACTATGTGTAAGGCCCTTTTCTCAGTGCTGAAACTATAACTGTAAACAAGATGTACAAGATCTTCAATATTGGGGCATTTTCATTCTGATGGAGGTTAGTAAAGTAAACAGAGACATGTATCGGAAATTGTAGATACTAAGTGCTATGAAAGAATTAAATAACTATTGCTGTATAATTAACTACCCTGAAACTTGGGTTAAAATAACCACCTATTTTCTCACAGTATTATGGGTTGGCAACTTAGGTTGGGCTCAGTTGGACAGTTATTCTGCTCTACATGGCATTGGTTAGGCCAATCCATGTGTTCACAATCAGTTGGCAGGTTGTCCAGAGGCTGTCTGGTATTAGATGACCTTACTCATATGTTTGGAGCCTTAGTTGGGATGGCTGTGTCCCTGATCTTTCTTGCCCTCTTTTTCCCTCTCCCTCTCTCTCTATGTGGCATCTCATTCTTAAGGAGACTGATGTAGGCTTGTTCACAAGGTGGTAATTCCTCGAGAGTGACAGCATAGCCGCATGACCTCTTGCGCCCTTGCCCAGAAGTCCCACAATGTCACTTGTGCCACATTCTACTGGCCAAAGCAAGTCATAGAGCAAGCCCAGATTCAAAATGTGGGGAAACAGACTCCATCTCCATATGAGAGGAGCTGCAAAGAATCTGTGGCCATTTTTAATCCATTACCAAAGTAAATAAGGTTGATGTAACTGAAAATGCAGGCAGAAGGTAGGAAAGCAAACTGGGGTTACTTCAGAAGAATTAGGGAAGGCCTCTGAGGTGCTGATAATGACCCCGCCATTTTAAGAAGAAAGAACATTAAAGGCTGAAGGAATAGCAAGTACAAAGACCTTAAGGCAGGAACAAGTTCAGTGTGTTTGAGGAACAGGAAAAATGCTAGTGTGCCCATTATTCATTGAAAAAAAAAAAAAACAGTACTATAATCCATGATAAGGAACTTGGATTTCATTCTAAGTGTAACTGAAAGACATTAGGGCAAGGGTGAAAAAGCAAGGAGACCACTTAGGAGTTTAGATGAGAGATGATGTGAATGGAGATGGAAAGAGATAAGATTATGGGATATATCTGGGGGTTATGACCAATAAAACTTGTCATCGGGGCACCTGGGTGGTTCAGTCAGTTAAGCATCCAACTTCATCTCAGTTCGCCTTGTGGTTCATGAGTTCAAACCCCGTGCTGGGCTCTGTGCTGAAAGCTCAGAGCCTGGGGCCTGCTTCGGATTCTGTGTCTCCCTCTCTCTCTCTCTCTACCCCTCCCCTGCTTGTCTCTGTCTCTCAAAAATAAACATTAAAAAAATTGTTTTTAAGCAAACAAAAACAACAAAAAAACTTGTCAGTCAACTGGATTTGGAGCTAGTGAAAAAGAGCAATTGAGGCTAGAATCTTTGGTTTTTGACTTGAACAACTGGGAAGATGGTGGTGCCAATTACTTATTCACTTAAGCTCTAAAAAATACAAGTTAATTTCTACCTCTGGCTATGCAAAGCTTTTCCTCCGAAGACTTGTGGATTTATTTTATTTTATAATATTTTATTTATTTTTGAAGGAGAGAGAGAGAGACAGAGTGTGAGCAGGGGAGGGGCAGAGAGAGAGGGAGACACAGAATCCGAAGCAGGCTCCAGGCTCTGAGCTGTCAGCACAAAGCCCTACAAAGGGCTTGAACCCATGAACCGTGAGATCATGACCTAAGTTGAAGTTGGAAGCTTAACCAACTGAGCCACCCAGGTGCCCCTTTCCTTAGAAGTATTTGTAAGAGTCAAAATAGCATGCTGTTGGATGGTTGTTAATAAAGAGATTCATGAACCTAAAACTACGCTAAAAAGATAAGTTTATTAAATTAAAAGACAATAAATGCAATTGAAGAAAATCCAAAATACTGTATCTTGCAGAAGGTAATGCTAAAGAGATACCAGTTCAAGTGAGTCAAGGGTTCAATGGAGCAAGAGTTCATACCTGATACTTTAGTCAAAGTTTAACATTTAATCAAATTTAGTTTCTCCCAAATTACAACACATTCTGGAGAACTGAATGTTACGAAAACTGTTTTGCAAAACTTATTAAAAAAATTTTTAGCCCATGTATTTTGGGTAAACGTTATTCTCTACTCTGACATTTGAAGTAGATTTTTTAAAAAAAGAATCATATACAAATATAAGAATCACTGTTAATGGACAACAAAATGCACAATATACTACAAATGTCTTGCTTAGATAACATACCTATTAGCCCAATTATGTTCCTAGCATTTATTGGCCTACAGACATATCCTCACATCTTAAAACAATATCTGACATGGAATAGGTGCTCAGTAAACAGTAACTGAATCTACATTGTAATTCCTGGCTAAGATGTTCTAACTGTCCTCAAAAAGGAGACTATATAATTAACCACTGGTCACCCAGAACCCTTCCCACTTTTCAAAATAAAAATATAAATTGGATCTTTTCTTCTTCTGAAAATTTGAAACTAGATATATATATTTTTAAGCAGGATACACTTTACATTTGAAAAATATCTACAAGATTAGTAACAAGTCTTATTTTCCCCAGATTTACTAAAGATTAAACAAATGAATCAGAAACAGTCAAAGGTAGTCCTATCTGAATCTATCTTCTAAATTATTGCTTATCATCTACCCATGACTATATCTCTAAATATTCAGAAACCATAAATGCAGGAACTAAAACTATAGAACTCTTAGAAGAAAACATAGGCATAAATTTTCATGATCTAGGATTAGGCAATGATATTTTAATTTTTTATGTATTATTATTATTATTTTTAATTTATTTTTGGCAATGATTTTTTTTTAGATATGACACCAACAATGACAGGCAACAAAAGAAAAACAATAAACTGGACTTCATTAAAATTAAAAACTTTTGTGCTTCAAAAGACAATCTAATTGGGAGAATATATTTGCAAATCATTTACCTGATAAAGATCTAATATTCAGAATATATAAAAAATACAACTCAACAATAAAAAGACAAGTTACTATTAAAAAATAGAGTATTTTTTAAATGTTTATTTATTTACTTTTGAAAGAGAAAGACAGAGATAATGAGAGAGAGAAAACGCAAGCAGGGGAAGGACAGAAAGAGAGGGCGACAGAGAATCCCAAGCAGGCTCTCTGTTGCCAGTGCAGAGCCTGAGACAGGGCTTGAACTCACAAACCATGAGATCATGACCTGAGCCAAAATCAAGAGTCAGACACTCAACCAATGGAGCCACCCAGGTGCCACCCAAATAGAGGATTTTAATAGATATTTCTCCAAAGAAGACATGCAAATGGCCAACAAACATAAAAAGATGCTTAACATCCTATGTCATTAGAAATGCAAATCAAAACCCACAAAAAATTCCACTTCGTATACACTAGAATGGTTATAATAAAAAAGACTGATAGTAACATGTTGGTGAGGATGCAGAAAAACTGGAACTCTTATACACTGTTATGGAGATGTAAAATGGTGCAGCTGCTTTGGAAGTTTGGCAGTTCCTCAAAAGTTTAAACAGAGAATTACCATATGACCTGGCAATTCTACTCCCAATTATAGATCCAAGAGAACAGAAAACATGTCCACACAGTGCAGCAAAAGTGGTTCTAAGGAAGAAACATATAGCAATACAGGCCTACCTCAAGAAGCAAAAAAAAAATCTCAACTAAACAACTTAACCATATACCTGAAGGAGCTAGAAAAAGAATAAGCAAAGCCCAAACCCAGCAAAAGGCAGTAAATAATAAAGATAAGAGCAGAAATAAATGATACATAAACTAAAAAAACAACAGAACAGATCAATGAAACCAGGAGCTGGTTCTTTGAGGAGATCAACAAAACTGATAAACCTCCAGCCAGACTCATCTAAAAAAAATAAAAAGAGGAAGAGAGAGAGGATCCAAATAAACAAAGTCACTAATGAAATATGAAATAACAACCAACACCATAGAAATATAAACAATTGTAACAATATTACGAAAACCTACATGCCAACAAATTGGACAACTTAGGAAAAATGAATAAATTCCTAGAAACATATAAATAAATAAAGCAGGAAGAAAGTGAAAATTTGAACAGACGAATTATCAGCAATGAAATTGAAGCAGTAATCAAAAAACTCCCAAAAAACAAAAGTCTAGAACCAGACAGCTTTATAGGCAAAATCTACTAAACACTTAAAAAAGAGTTAATGCCTATTCTTCTCAAACTATTCCAAAAAATAGGAGAGGAAGGAAAACTTATAAATTCATTCTATGAGGACAACATTACCCTCATACCAATACCAGATAAAAGATTAAAAGAGAGAGAGAGAACTACAGACCAGTATCTCTCATGAACACAGATGCAAAAATCCTCAACAAAATATTAGCAAACTAAATCCAACAATACATTAAAAAAATCATATACCATGATCAAGTAGGATTTATTCTGGGGATGCAAGGGTGGTTCAATATTCACAAAACAATCAGTATAATATATCACATCAATAAAAGAAAGGATAATAAACATAAGGTCATTTCAATAGACACAGAAAAAGAATTCAATAAAGTGTAACATCTATTTATGATTAAAAAAAAAACTCTGCAAAGTAGGTCTACAGAGAATGTACCTCAACATACTAAAGACCTTATATGAAAAACCCACAGCAAACATCATACTCAAAGGGGAAAAAGAGAGCTTTTCCCCTAAGGTCAGGAACAAGACAAGAATGTCTACTCTCACCATTTATATTCAACATAGTACTGGAAGTCCTAGCCACAGCAATTTGACAACATAAAGAAATATAAGGCATCCAAATTGGTAAGGGAGAAGTAAAACTCTCATTATCTGCAGATAACATGATATTATATATAGAAAACCCTACAGACTCCATCAAAAAACTACTAAAACTGATAAATTCAGTAAAGTTGCAGGATACAAAATCAGTGTAGAGAAAGCTGTTGCATTTCTATACACTAATAAGGAAGCAGCAGAAAGTGAAATGAAGAAAACAGTCCCATTTACAATTGCACCAAAAACAATAAAAAATATCTAGGAATAAACTTAACCAAAGAGATTAAAGACCTGTACTCTGAAAGCTATAAAATGCTGATGAAAGAAATTCAAGAGGACACAAAGAAATGGAATAACATTCTATGCTTATGGGTTGAAGAACAAATATTGTTAAAATCTCTGTATTACTCAAAGCAATATACAGATTTAATGCAATCCTTATCAAAATACCAACAGCATTTTTCATAGAACTAGAATAATCAATCCTAAAATTTGTATGGAACCACAAAAGACCCCAAATAGCCAAAGCAATCTTGAAAAAGAAAAAAAGGGAAGGTATCACAATTCCATACTTCAAAACTTACTACAAAGTTGTAGTGGTCAAAACAGTATGGTACTGGCACAAAAACAGACACGTAGATCAATGGAATAGAACATAAAACGCAGAAATAAACCCACAAATATATGGTCAATTAATCTTCGATAAAAGAAGAATGAGTATACAGTGGGAAAAAGACAGTCTCTTAAACAAATGGTGCTGGGAAAAGACAGCTACATGCAAAAGAATGAAACTGGACAATTTCTTACACCATACACAGAAATAAACTAAAAATGGACTAAAGGCCTAAATGTGAGACCTGAAACCATACAAATCCTTGAAGAGAGCACATGCAGTAATTGCTCTGACATTGGCCCTAGCAACATTTTTCTAGATAGGTCTCTTGAGGCAAGGGAAATAAAAAGCAAAAATAAACCACTGGAACTACATCAAAATAAAAAATTTCTGCACAGTGAAGGAAAACAGTCAACAAAATTAAAGGGGAACCTACTGAATGGGAAAAGATATTTGCAAACAACATATCCTATAAAGGGTTAGTATTCAAAATAAATAAAGAACTGATATAACTCAACACCCCCAAAAAACAAACAATCCAATTAAAAAATGAGCAGAAGACATGAACAAACATTTCTCCAAAGAAGACATCCAGGGGAGCCTGGGTGGTTCAGTCAGTTAAGCATTGGACTCTTGATTTCAGCTAAGTCATGATCTCATGGTTGTTAAGATTGAGCTGCACTTTGGGCTCCACACTGAGAGTGGAGTCTGCTTGGGATTTTCTCTTTCCCTCTCTCTCTGCCTCTCCCCTGCTCGTGCACTCTCTCTCTCAAAATAAATAAACATTCAAAAAAAAAAAAAAAAGACATCTAGATGGCCAGCAGACACATGACAAGATGATCAACATCAGTCATCATCAGGGAAATGCAAATCAAGTTACATGAGATATTTCCTCACACCTGTGAGAATGGTTAAAATAAAAAACACAAGAAACAGCAAGTGTTGACGAGAATGTGGAGAAAAAGGAAGACTCTCACACTGTTGACGGGAACGCAAACTGGTGCAGTCATTGTGGAAAACAGTATGGAAGTTCCTCAAAAAATTAAAGTAAAAACTACCCTATAATCCAGTAATTGCACTACTGGGTACTTACCCAAAAAATACAAAAAAACACTCATTCAAAAGGATACATACACCCCTATGTTTACCGCGGCATTATTTACAATAGTCAAACAACGGAAGCAGCACAAGTGTCCATCGACAGATGAATGGATAAAAAAGAAATGGTATATATATATATATATATATATATATATATATATATATATATATATATAATGAAATATCATTTAGCCAAAAAAAGAATGAAATTTGGCCCTTTTCAACAGCATGGACAGAGCTAGAGAGTATAATGTGAAAATGAAATAAGTCAGAAAAAGACAAACACCAGGGCACCTGGGTGGCTCAGTGAATTAAGTGTCGGACTTTGGCTCAGGTCATGATCGCGCAGTTTGTGCGTTTGAGCCCCACATTGGGCTCTCCACTGTCAAGCATGGAGTCTGTTTCAGATCCTCTGTATCTCTCTCTTTTCCCCTCCCCTGCTCATGCTCTCTCTCTCTCTCTCTCTCAAAAGTAAACATTAAAAAAACTTACATTAAAAATAGAAAAAAGAGATAAAGACAAATACCATGATTTCACTCATTTGTGGAGTTTAAGAAACAAAACAAAACAAATGAGCAGAGGAAAAAGAGAAAGACAAACCAAGATACAGACTCTTAACTACAGGGAACAAATTGATGGATTTACCAGAGGGGAAGAGGGAGTGGGTGGGTGAAATAGGTAATGGGAATTAAGGGGTACACTTATCATGAGGAAAAAAAATTTTTTTAATTAAAAAAAATTTTTTTAAAGGGTAGTTCACTAAATACTCAGTTTGCTAGCTGGATTCAGCTATTTTATTTTCTCCAAAATGACTTGCTTGTCTAGATTTGGCCTCTGCATCAAGATTAAACTTTCTAAAGGGTCATTACCTTAAAAGGTCATTTAATCTTATACCCATGCCTTGGGGGTGCCATTCAGGAAGGTAATTCTTCAATGTCATTAAGAGTTCTCTGGAGATCATGACCTGAGCCAAAATCAAGAGTCAGAGGCTTAACAGACTGAGCCACCCAGGTACCCCTTTTTATGTGCTCTTTTAAGGTGCTTCCATCTCAAATATTTTATTTTTTTAACTGTTTATTTAAGTTTATTTATTTGAGAGTTTTGAGAAAGTATGTACATGAGCGAGGGAGGGGCAGACAGAAAGGGAGAGAGAGAATCCCAAGCAGTTTCTCTGTGCTGTCAGTGCAGAGCCCGAAGCAGGGCTTGATCTCAAGAACTGCGAAATCATGACCTGAGCCAAAATCAAGAGTTAGATGCTTAACCAACTGAGCCACCAAGACACCCCTCAAATATTTTTAAATGGGTAGTTCTATACCTTTTAGAATTTCGTTTTTATTGAGAGCTTTCAACAACTGTGAATTAAAATGCAGATATATAGTCATTACACAGTTGAAGCTCAATTAGGTAAGAAGATGGAAAAACACTGCAAGGAAATAAAACAAAACACTGACAATGATTATTGTTGAATGATAGGGCTATATATAATTTTATTTACTGTAATTTCCAAATTTTCTACACGCATTACTTTTATAATCAGAGGAAACTAAAATTTCTTAAAATCATCACATTAGGGGCGCCTGGGTGGCTCAGTAGGTTAAGCATCTAACTTAGGCTCAGGTCATGATCTTGTGGTTCTTGAGTTCCAGCCCCGCATTGGGGTATCTGCTGTCAGCACAGAGCCCGCTTTGGATCCTCTGTCTCCCTCTCTCTGCCCTTCCCCCACTTGCTCTCGCTCTCTCTCTCTCAAAAATAAACGTAAAAACATTTTTAAAAACATCATTGCATTTAAAATTTTTCTTAAGTTTTTGGTAGTACTGCCTTCAATTCTCAATTATTATTTGAATACCTGACCTAGATTCAGTCTAATACTAAGGCAGAGTTTTGTATTTTAATTCTATTTACATAGATGATACAACGGAAAAAAACTGCCAAATAAGGGTCTACTGAAAGCAAGAATTACGGTTCCAGATAGGAAATCAATCTGAATAGTAATCAGAATAATAGTTACACCTATTAGATACTTACAATGTGCCAAATGCTTACATATATTAACTCATTTATTATTTATAACATCTTTGTGAGATAGGTACTATTATTATCTCCATTTTACACACTGGGAAACTAAGGCACAGAGAGGTTAAGTAATTTGTTCAAACCATGAAAGCTACTGAAAGTGGAAGAACCAGGACTAGAATTCAAAAAGTCTGACTCCGGAATCCTTATTCTTAACTTCTAAGCTAAAATTCTATTTACAAGATTAACAGAAAAACTGGGAAGCTAGTTCTGACAACCTACAAAGTGTTAAAGAATAAAACTAAGCCACAAGAGGGTCTGACAATAGATATAAAAAAAAAGGGGGGGGGAGAGGCCTATGAGAAATATGATATATCTGTATTTTTTTAAATATAAATCTCTAGATTCGGAGATTTGACAAAAAACTTGAGAAGGAAATTTTTTCCTTTTTCCTTATTCAGGTGGCATCTCTAAGCTGACAGCCTCTGAGCTGCAGTTTCCCAAATATAATACCAATGTACTGCTACAAGATAAGGGTGCTTTTACGAGCTGAGTAATAACAGTTACCTGTCCACATAAAGTGTTGTTAACATTAAATTATTTTAAGAGTGAAAGCTAAAAGTGGTGGCAGCTGCCTATGATTTCATAGGTTAATCTTTGTTCTTTGCCTCTTGGTTTGCCAAAATCTGCTAAGATCTTTCCAAATGTAAAAAATTTTCTCCTATAGGGGCACCTGGGTGGCTCGGTTGGTTAAGCGTCCAACTTTGGTTCAGGTCATGATCTCGTGGTCCGTGAGTTCGAGCCCCACGTCGGGCTCTGTGCTGACAGCTCAGAGCCTGGAGCCTGTTTCAGATTCTGTGTCTCCCTCTCTCTCTGCCTCTCCCCTGTGCATGCTCTGTCTCTGTCTCAAAAATAAATAAATGTTAAAAAAAAAATAAAAAAAAAATCTCCTATAATACTAGGGGATGTATCCACTACAGCATTTTCAACGTGTTACTTTCCCCAAAAATGTTCACCCAATTTGGGCTATATATTTCTGGCAAGCCAATTTTTACTGCTTTGTGTGAAGCTGAATGTCAAATAAAAGGTAAACAAATACAAAACTTTACACAGATTAGCTGAGGAACTTCTGATTTTGAGCTCCACCATGTACTAGTGATAGTAATTTTATGCTTCATTTTCTGGCTTTGCCCTTTTCAATATTGCTGATTCAAATAACCCTTCAAGTACCTAAAGGACAAAAATATTTTCAACTTGCTTTTGTGTTTTTTAAAAATAAAGGATTGAAAAGTACATACTTGACCATAAAAATGTAGGCATAAAGGATAGACATATAAAGAAATTTCTGTAAATCAACCTCGTCCTTGGTACTTGTAAGCTTTTCTGAGTATAAATGGCCAAACGGGACTAGTCGCATCTCTGAGAAAAAGCTTTTAAATTGGCAGTAATTTTTAAGAAATAACACAGATTAACTACAGATGAATGGCCATAGATTGCCAGCAGTAAGAACCACAAGCTTGAAATCCAGGAGCTGTCTACAATTTAATTCTGATGTTATGACTGCTTTCTACAGATTTACTATACAAAATTGGCTTCACTTTTCTAGTATTCTAATCTATAAAAATGAGGATTAAAATAATTGCTATAGGGTATAAAAACTGCTATAAATTATATGTAAAATTTTATATAACTGCTATTAAAAATCATGATATTCCTATTAGAAACTACAGGACACTTATAAACTTATAGAACAAATGATTACTTTACAAAAAAAAGAGCTGGTTAGATTCATTTATGAACATACTATGTTTGGAAAAACAAGTATGGGTATATTAACATCTCTTAGTTTATGTTGAAAATTTTCAAATACAGGAATGTGACTCACAGGGAAATGACAGAGTAACCCCAAAGAAAGAGCAGAGATGTAGAAAAAGGTTAGTTAAGGGGCGCCTGGGTGGCACAGTCGGTTAAGTGTCCGACTTCAGCCAGGTCACGATCTCGCAGTCCGTGAGTTCGAGCCCCGCGTCAGGCTCTGGGCTGATGGCTCAGAGCCTGGAGCCTGTTTCCGATTCTGTGTCTCCCTCTCTCTCTGCCCCTCCCCCGTTCATGCTCTGTCTCTCTCTGTCCCAAAATAAATAAAAAACGTTGAAAAAAAAAATTAAAAAAAAAAAAAGAAAAAGGTTAGTTAAAGGTTATATAAGTAAAAAGGCTGAGGGCACTTGGGTGGTGCAGTTGGTTAAGTGTCTGACTTCGGCTCAGGTCATGATCTTGCAGTTCATGAGTTCGAGTCCCACCTTGGGCTCTGTGCTGGCAACTTGGGAGCCTGGAGCCTGCTGTGTCTTCCTCTCTCTCAGCCCCTTCCCTACTTGTGCTCTCTCCCTTTCTCTCTCTCTCTCTCAAAAATAAACATTTAAAAAATTAAAAAAGAAAGAAAGAAAGAAAGAAAGAAAGAAAGAAAGAAAGAAAGAAAGAAAGAAAGAAAGAAAGAAAAAGGGCTGAAATGGCCCTCTACTACATGGCTTTTTAATCACTCTTGGCCAGCCTATAAGAGTCACTTTCTTGCCAGAGATGAAAACAGTGAATCTTAGATAAGTGGTTGGTTACTGTGACACCTTTAGGAACTTATTTTTAGAGGAAGGAAAAATGGGGAGTTAACACATCCAAGGAAGATCACAAATAAGTACAGTAAATATTTCTAGAGATTTGGAATAACAAAATAAAACTTGTACTTACAACTTGAGATTCACGAGCTTTAGGAAATGTTTTGGCAACATTGAGCCCATCAATGACAATATCAAAAGGAGGACAGCATTTTACAAAGTTCTGAAATCTCTCAAGTTCCTAAAAAAGAAAAGCCAGATAAAACAATAAAACTTAGCAAGGGCTTTATCATAAACACACTGTTATGACTTTTATTATTGTTCTGATAAGTAAATATATTCATCCCTTAAAAATACACACAAAAAAGGGGCACCTGGGTAGCTCAGTTAATCACCCGACTTCAGGGTCTGGTCATGATCTCACAGTTTGTGGGTTCAAGCCCCGCATCGGCCTCTGTGCTGACAGCTCAGAGCCTGGAGGCTGGTTCAGATTCTGTCTCTCTCTCTCTCTCTGACCGCTCCCCTGCTCTCTCTCTCTCAAAAATAAAAAAATAAACATTAAAAAAAATTTTTTTAATGCACACAAAGATACTTTCAAAATGAAATCCAAAAAGACCAGACTAATAAATGCAACCACATGTAATTAACTGATATACCTTATAATCTCATAGCACTGTACACTTCCTAGAGTACTTTCACATGCTATTTCATTCGATCTGCACCTAGCTATTGCCTACTAAACTGACTTACGTGGTAGTTATGATGAGAATGAAACGTCAAAATCTCTATATCCTGTTCTGTATGCCAAGGAGAAGTAAACCTCAGATATGTCAGTCTACTAGTGCAACTGTGTTGAAAGAACAAGGCTCTACAATAGCTCTTTGGTCATCAAGAGGTTTTTATTTACTTCTGGTTATTTTGAAGAGTTGGGTTATTCAACAAATATTTGTGGGGCATCTACTGTGTGCCCAGCAGTTACCAGACAGATAAAACTCTAACTTAGTGGAACCTGCATTTTAGTGGAAGGAGACATAAAATAAACACATAAGTTAATAAATTATATTAAATGTCAAATGTGATGAGTGCTATGGAAGGAAGAAAAGGAGGAGAAGGAGCTCCATTTCTGGTAATGATGGAATAGTCTGTCCTGGACTATGAGATAATATAAATTTTACATAAAAACCAACTATTTGAAGATACTAGACAATGACCGAAAGCAGGCAGAAATTAGAGGAAATGCAAAATGTGAACGACAGTATGGTGTTTTATTATTATTCTTCTTTTAAATCTTTTTTTGAGAAAGAGGGAGAGAGAGCATGCAAAAGTGAGGGAGAGGCAGAGGGAGAGGGAGGGAGAGAATCCCAAGCAGGCTCCATGCTGAGCATGGATCTCAATGCAGGGCTAGATCTAATGACCTTGAGATCATGATCTGAGCCAAAATCAAGAGTCAGACACTTAACTGACTGAGCCACCCAAACTTACAGTTTTAAAATAAGTCATAAGGATGTAAAGTACAGCATAGGAAATATAATCAATAATACTGTAGTAACTTTGTATGGTGACAGATGATAACTATACTTACCTCAGTGAGCATTTCATAATGTATATAAATGTTGAATCACTATGTTGTACACCTGAAACTACTATAATGTTGTATGTCAACCAGGCTTCATTTAAAACTAAATTAATTAGGGGCGCCTGGGTGGCACAGTCGGTTAAGCGTCCGACTTCAGCCAGGTCACGATCTCGCGGTCCGTGAGTTCGAGCCCCACGTCGGGCTCTGTGCTGACAGCTCAGAGCCTGGAGCCTGTTTCGGATTCTGAGTATCCCTCTCTCTCTGACCCTCCCCCATTCATGCTCTGTCTCTCTCTGTCCCAAAAATAAATAAACGTTGAAAAAAAAATTTTAAACTAAATTAATTAAAAATAAAATAAAACAACCACTAATCCATATGCATGCTTTCATTTCTCACTTGACTTCTTTAGCTTTTCTATCCTTGCCAACTCCAGTTGTATGGGACCAACCTCTTTCCTTTCTACTCAGCATAACACTTTTTAAAAATTTCTTTGCTCAAATATATTTCCTGAAAAATGTTTAGAAAGTTCCAACTAATATCAAAACTAACTAAATAAAGTTGCAATAGGAATACTGTTTTTTATAAATGGAAATAAAACTATCAAGGAGAATTAAAACAGTTTGCATACAATATGACCATTTCTTGTTTTGGTCTGAATGAACGAAGGGAAACAAAACAAGTGCATTAAATTCTAAAATTCAGGTTTCACTAATTAACATGGAAAAGATTTCCCACTATACTTCCAATATATCATTGTGGTGCTGCTCTTAGTACTATGTTGTATTCACCTCAGGAGTAATGACAAAGCAAGGCAGTTCACCGTGACTGGCAAAATGGACATTTGGAAAATCAAGAGTCAGTACTAGATAACTTACAAAGTCCCCTTCCAGTTCCGATATTCTATGTTAACAAGACTTGGAAATCCCTTAAAATCACAGAATGGAAAAGGTTATACTCGTGATGGTTTGTTTGAAAGGTGAGTCTCAGGAACCTCTGTGCAATCACAGAATGTGTAGTAAAATTCCATCTGGAGATTTAGCCTCCTGATTCGTATCTAATACACAGAAAAATTTTAAATGTCAGATTGGGCTTTTCCCCCATTATGAAATCTCCATTTACTAAATATTACCAGTCGAGGAGTAACAATTTATTACTTTGTAATACTTTCTGTGTGTATCCAAGATGCTCACTTTTCAAACTAAACAAGTTTATATGTCGTTGCACTCAAAAGCCACTGAGCAGATCATGCTGATAAGGCATGACAAAGAAAGAGGTGACCTACTGAGACAGCATATTAACTATGGCATAGGCCTATACAAATCTGCAAGCTTAAGTGTTTTAATGGAGGATAAATTTAAATTATTTCTTTCTAGTGCTGCTGCTGGGATTGTACTTGATTAGACTGGCTAATGATTTAAAGTATGAAAATCCACCAATCTTTTGATCATTTGTTTCTTGACTAACAAAAGAAGTTCTTTTGAAAAAAATTTATTGATACATAATTCATATACCATATAATTCACTCATTTGAAGTATAGTAAAACCTTGGTTTGTGAGCATAATTCCTTCCAGAAACACGCTTGTAATCCAAAGCACTTGTATACCAAATCAAATTTCCAGAACCATTGGCTCAGTTGTGATCATGCCATCTCAGTTTTAATCATGTGATCACGCATTCGGCATCACTTATTATTCATGTTGCAAAACATCGTTCGTTTATCAAGTTAAAATTTATTAGAAATATTTTCTTGTCTTGCAGAACACTTGCAGAACAAGTCAGCTGCAATTCAAGGTTTCACTTGTATACAATTCACAGGTTGTGCAACATTACTACAATCCAATTTTAGTTCTGTCTTTCCTACTAGAAACTCCATGCTCAGCAGTCAATCCCCATTCCACTACCTTACCACGTGGCAAACTGAATTATACAAATATATAGTCTTTTGTGACTGACTTCTTTCACTCAATATAATGTTTTCAAGGTTCATTAGTATTATAAATGAGTACTTCATTCCTTTCTATTGCCAAATAATATTCCATTGTATGGATTATACCACATTTTATTTATCCATTCATTAGTTGATGGACATTTGGATTATTTCCACTTCCATCACAATGCTGCAATGAACATCTGTGTACAAATTTTAGATGGATGTATGTTTCATTACTCTTGGGTATACATCTAGGAGGGAAACTGTCATGAGCTACCATATGTAATAATAGTAACTCTCTGTTTAACTTTTTGAGGAACTGCTAGACTGTCTTCCAAGTAGCTATACCATTTTACATTCCCAACTACAATGTACAAGGCTTCCAATTTCTCGACAGCCTCGCCAATACTTGTTATTTTATGTGTTCTTTATTATACTCATACTTTCAGATGTGAAATGGTACCTCAGTGCGGTTTTGATGTACATTTCCCAAATGACTAATGATGTTGAGCATCTTATTGTGTGCTCATTGGCCTAAAAGGAATTCATTTGTGTGACATATAGGCTTTACAAATTCAACATATATTTCCTTCAATAAAAAGTCACAACTTCTATCATCTTTACTCATTTTACACTTCTAGGCTTAAGTCTAAGAGGTGTTACTGCATAGGAATTACAAACACCATAACTTGCAATAGAGATTGTTAGCTCAAATGTCTACAAGGACCAGGCAGGTGACCTCAATAAGTAAAATGGGCCAAGTCTATGAAAACACAACAGAGCAGGCAAAATGATAAAGAGCAAATAGTGTAAGTCTCATGGTCCAAGATTCTATAGAAAGAAGTAAAGGCTGACAAACTGGAGAATGTAGGTCCCTTACAAAGGGAGTAGCCCAGTGCTCAGTCCAGCTAATTGCTGCCACATGAAATAAATACCCAGGGCTAGGAGATTTAATTTTTCAAGGAAAATAAAAAATCTGGCATTTTGAAACACTGTTAAATAACTATTAAAAAGAATAAAATACAAAGAAGCTCAAACAAAAAACATTTTTGGGCTAGATTCCACCTGCAGACCACAAGTTTATAATACATTCACTTGGTCAGTCAATAGATTTTCATTGAGCATGTGTTATGTGCCAAATAATATTCTTCTTCCTAGGAACAGAACAGAATAGTGAACAAATTCACTGAGCTAAAGAAATTTATATATTAGTAGAGGAAACAAGCAATACCAAGTTAACAAATAGATATTTAATTTTAGGTAGAGAAAAGTGCCTTGAAGAAAATTTAATCAGGGCAGGGTGTTAGCCCAACTCTTCCAAGCCCCTCTCTACTTTAGATATGGTGAAAGGAAAAGGTCTTTCTAATCAGGTAACATTTAAACAAAGACTTGAATGAAGTGAAGGGGTCAACAACCATGCTTCCTCTGAGGGAAGAGCCTTTTAGGCAGAGGAAAGAACAACCAAGGCCCTTAACTAAACACCAAAAGCTTTGAACGTTTGATGATTAATGATTAGGCAATTTGAAAGTTCAAATAACTATAAAGTTTTTATGTATTATGTTTTGAGTTTAAGTTTTAAAAATTCAATTCTTGTTTATTACTACAATATGGGAAAGAGGAAATAAATGTAAAACAATTCTAAAACAGCTAATCAAAAGTTTTAAATTCTGTATCATATCCAATTTCTTATTTGAAACAAAGAAGCAGAATTGATATTTATTGTTTTGTAGTTGTTACCTAATCATAAATGAGTAGCAAAAATGATCCAAATATGTGCATCAAAAAAAGAAATAAAGGAATGGGACAGCATATACATTACACAGATGATTCCAGCACCTGCCATCACAGATCTGACTTCCTAATTATAAATGACTCTCACAATATACATGGCAATAGAAATTGACTCTTCTATTTATTACTCCTCCTACATTATGGATGAGAAGGCAAAGAGGTTAAGCAACTGATTTTTCTCAACAAATGATATTCCAAGAGATGCTAAAACTTCTCTTTTACCTTTCTACCTAGAAGAGGTTAAATTCTTCAATTTTTTGAAATGATGGTCCATATGTTTATAGCAGTTTACTTAGGAGACTTTGATATAAACCTCACCAGGAAATTCAAAACAGATCTCTCTCATTTATTGTATTGAGTTAACATCCTCCTCTACAATGGCAACTCAGGGGAAACAGGACTACAACAATGTATACTCAAAACTTTACATCATAAAAGAAACAATGAACTCAACATGTTAATTATATCCAATGTACTACAACAATCATTATATTTTCCAAAGATTAGAAGAAAGGGAGTATTAAAACAACTGGCTTTAGTCATAACAGATATGGAAAAACAGGGGAATACCAGCTATTTTGGTGGGAAGCACTGTTCTTAACATGGAACCACAATAAAAAATCCATCTCTGCATCTAATGGACAAATTTCTTTGCATACCTTCTTTACCCCATGAGATACAAATAAGTGTGAAATAAAAAGAACACTAAAATGATTGCCTTACTGTAGCCAAAGAAAAACGAAATTGTATGTCTAGAAAATGTCACTGCAATCTAACAACTAATAGTCTTAGAAAGCTTACACTCCCTTAATAACAAGTTATATTTTAGGAGATGTTTTTCATTTAGTAATTATAGCTAGAATTACTATACTATGCTACTCTGTTTTTAAATACTTACAATCTTATCTGAGTTTTCTGACTCCAGAAAGATGAAAAAAACCCCAACAAACCCTTTCTGCCAGAAGTTTCTAAAAGGCTGTGTAAAATACAACAAAAATACCTATGCATGGTTGAACTTGAAAGAGAGAAAGAAAGAAAGAAAGAAAGAAAGAAAGAAAGAAAAGAAAAAGTATCCCAGTGCCAGAGATAAAGCCAAATCTGAAAATCAGAATGGTAAGGATAAAAATTGATGCTAATGTTGTCTAGGAGACAAGAAAAGAAATGGAGTGGGTATTAGCAAACAGGAGCCTGGTTTCTGATACCACCATGGAACCTGGAGATATATCAAACCTTCCAAATGAAGGGAGAAATTGGAAGTGAATTCCCGAATAAAAGAGGAACCTTTACAGATGGGAACACTGATGTCAAAACACAATACACCACCCTTTCTATCTCTACCAGGGATCTAAGCAGGAGGAAAAAAATCCCTGAACAAAAAGAAACTCCAGGTTTGTGTTTTAAATGTGTTTTAAAATGTTCCACTGAGAAATTACATAAAAACTAGTTCTGATCCAGAGGCGCCTGGCAGGCTCTGTCAGTAGAGCATGTAACTCTTGATCTCAGGGTCATGAGTTCAAGCCCTATGTTGGGAGCAGAGCTTACTTTAAAACACACACACACACACACACACACACACATACACACACACACATACCTGGTTCTGATCCAGTAACATCTCTTGGACACTTGGCAGAAGCAAATACCAAACCTCTCCAGAGAGATAATACCAATAATCTAGGCAACAAAGGGACACTCATAGAAAGAGCAAGTCCTTCTAAAACCGAACTCACCAATTTAAAATTTAAAAACACAAGAGTAAACAATCTACCATGTGGGAGTCTTCTGACACACCGAAGGATTAATGCCCAAAGAGTTCAGGCAAAAGGAAAAATGGAGAAACCGAAGAGACAATATAAAATATGTAAAAATAATTAAAATGTACAAAAAGAATCAAAACTGTAAGAAAAGAAAGAGACCATGAAAAAAATGAAGAAAACAATTTGAAAGAGAAGTTCTAAAATTAACATCCTAAAATAACTAACTGAAACTAAACGGATGGGAGAAAATCCAAATGTCCATCAGTTGGCGAATGAACAAACTCTGATGTATTAACACACTTAAATACACTCAGCAATGAAAAATAACTGATACATGTAACAAAAACTCAAAAACACTATATTTCAAACTAAATCTAATATATTGTAAAAACAATATTTTTTAAGCATTATTTTAAGTGAAAGACAAACAAAAACATTACAGATTATATGATTCTATTTATACACAACTATTAGTAAAGACAAAACTACAGAGACAGACAGCAGCTCAGTGGTTGCTGGGGTTATAGGAGTAGGAGCAGGGACTGACCTCCAAAGGGCATGATGAAAGTTTTTGGTGAAAGAAGTATTCTAAAGCTGAATCATGGTGGTAGCCACACAAGTATATAAATTTACTCAAAATTATTGAACTGTTCACTTAAAATGGTGAATTCTGTGGTCTGTAAATTATTGAAACAATAGGGGAAAAGCCCAGAAATGAATGTATAGAGAGAAGAACAGACACATATGAGGTAAGGAAGTAGTGAATTAGAAGATAGATCTAAAAATGTTACCCAGAATGCATTTCAGAAATACAACAAGATGAAATAATATGAAAGAAAGAGTAGGAGCACCTCAGGGTCTCAGTCAGTTCAGTGTATGACTTCAGCTCAGGTCATGATCTTGAGGTTCGTGAGTTCGAGCTCCCACATCGGGCTCACTGCCGTAAGCCTGTCAGCTCAGAGCCTGCTTTGGATCCCCTGTTCCCCTCTCTCTGCCCCTCCCTGACTTGTGCTCTGCCCAAAATAAATACTAAAAAAAAAAAAAAAGAAAGAAAGAAAGAGTAAGAGACATAGAGGAGAGTGAAAGGGTCTCACAAATGTCTAATGGGAATTTCAGGAGAGGCAATATTTGAAGATATAAGGGCTGAGAATTATTCAGAAGTGATTCAAGATATGAAACATCAGATTCAAGAAGCTCAGTGAATCCCAAGCAGGAAAAAGAAATACATTCATAATACATATCATAGTGAAACAGCAGAAGTGAAAACAATTTTAAAGAGCAACAAGGAGGATGGAGATGATATACAGAACAAAAATTGGACTGATAGGGCACCTGGCTGGCTCAGTTGGAGGAGTGTGCGACTCTTCATCTTGGGGTCGTGAATTTGAGCCCTATATTAAGTGTAGGGATTACTTAAATAAAAAACTTTAAAAAAAAAATTGGACCAAAAGCAATCTTCTCAATAGTAACTAAAATAGAGACCAGAAGATATTGCAATACTATCATCAAAGTGTTGAGGAAAGACATTAAATTTCATGTAATTAAACTATCATTCAAATAGACATTTACAGACAAAGAATAAAATAGTTTACCACTCTCATCCTGTCACTGAAAGGATGGTATTCAGGAAGATGGCCAACAGGAAGTTTGGGGTTCGGTGAGAATGTGAGGGCTAGAGCTATATATATCTTTGAGTCATTGGCACACAGGTGCTAGAGAAAACCAGAGTGGGTAAAATGGCCAGAAAGAATGGGTAGTGTAGCAAAAGCAGAAGCAGAAGTTCAGAAACAACAAAAACTCAGGGGATAGAGGACATATTTTATTATTGTTTATTTATTATTGAGGACAAATTCAGTTGCATTTATGAAGAAAGAGACCTGGCAAAAATAAAAGAAATGCAAGAAAAAACAAATTGCAACTACAGAATTTAAATCTCCATGAAAAGCCATAAAGATTAGATGAGTAATTTACCAGAACATGGATTTGGTGAACCAACTTTGAGAAATTCTACAAGAATGCAGAGGAAAAGAACTAAAAGAAAATGTTAAGAGAAAAAAACATTATAGATACAAAGGACAGAGAACAGAGACAACTTAAGCCTCACAACAATGAGGAATAAATCAGACAAAAAGATGAGAAATGGGGTGCCTGGGTGGCTCAGTCCATTAAGTGTCCAACTTCGGCTTAGGTCATGATCTCACAGTTCATGGGTTTGAGCCCCATGTTGGGCTCTGTGTTAACAGCTCAGAACCTGGAGCCTGCTTCAGATTCTGTGTCTCCCTCTCTCTCTCTTTGCCCTTACCCTGCTCATGCTCTGCCTCTCTCTGTCTCTCAAAAACAAATAAATGTTAAAAAACTTTTTTAGGGCGCCTGGGTGGCGCAGTCGGTTAAGCGTCCGACTTCAGCCAGGTCACGATCTCGCGGTCCGTGAGTTCGAGCCCCGCGTCAGGCTCTGGGCTGATGGCTCAGAGCCTGGAGCCTGCTTCCGATTCTGTGTCTCCCTCTCTCTCTGCCCCTCCCCCGTTCATGCTCTGTCTCTCTCTGTCTTAAAAATAAATAAACGTTGGAAAAAAAAATTAAAAAAAAAAAAAAAAAAAAATTTAAAAAAAAAAAAAAAAAAAACTTTTTTAAAAAGAACAAAAAGATGAGAACTAATCATTAAAAAAAAAATCTTTCCTAATATTAAACAAAAAATCTAAGTCTTTAAGGATTCATGAAATTCAGGGAAACTTAATGAAAAAATTCACCTAGTCCTCTTCTCACAAAATTTTTAATTTTGAGGTTGAAGAAAAATCCTATATACATCCAAGTCAAATAAGAGTTACAGAAAGACTTTTATAGGGTTTTCTATGTGACAAGCAGATCACAAAATAGAGAAAAACAAGAATTCTAAGCGCTTTTCATATATTAACTTCCTCCTTCCTAAAAAGTGGTTAGGAACTTAACAGATTAGGAAAATGAAAGCACAGAGAAGTTAAGCCAGTCACATAACTAGTAAGTGGTGGACTTGGGATTTAAAACCTAGAAGTCCATGCTCTCATATGTTCTACAACAGCTCAGAGAAACCAAAATCAAGCTGGCAACCACAAAAACCAGAAGACAACCAAATGACTATGTTTTAAGATGGTGGAGTAGTCCTCAGAAGGGCCTGAACCCCACAGCACCTGCTTCGGAATAATTTTTCCTTCTTCCTGAACAGTACATACTAATAAATTGTGGCCTATGCTCTTTTTTCCCATTTTATTGAGAAATAAATGACACACATCACTGTATAAGTTTTAGGTGTACAGTATGAAGATTCGCTTTACATATATTGTAAAATGATTGTCACAATAGATTTAATTAACATCATTTCATATAGGTAAAATAAGAGGAAAAAAAATTTTCTCCTTGTGATGAGATTTCTAAAGAGCTACTTTCCAAACAACTTTCCTAGATATCCTACAGCAGTGTTAGCTACTGTCATCATGCTGTATATTACATACCGAGTACTTATTTATCTTAGGAAGTTTGTATCTTTTGACCATCTTCCCCTAATTCTCCTCGCGACCTCCTGCCTCTGGTAACCACAAGTCTGATCTCTTTTTGTTTGAGTTCGGTGGGGGTTTTGCTTTTTTTTTTTTTTTTAAATTAGATTCCACATGTAAGTGAGATCATAACAGTGTCTTTGTCTGACTTATTTCATTTAACATAATGCCTTCAAGGTCCATCCATATTGTCATAAATGGTAAAATTTCCTTGTTTTTTTTATGACTAAATAATATTCCCGTCGTGTGTGTGTGTGTGTGTGTGTGTGTGTGTGTGTGTGTGTGTAACTTCTTTATCCATTCATCCATCGATGGACAGGTCATTTCCCTGTCTTTGCTATTGTAAATAATGCTAAGAAGTTGGCAGTGCTGGGGCGCCTGGGTGGCGCAGTCGGTTAAGCGTCCGACTTCAGCCAGGTCACGATCTTGCGGTGCGTGAGTTCGAGCCCCGCGTCAGGCATGGGCTGATGGCTCAGAGCCTGGAGCCTGTTTCCGATTCTGTGTCTCCCTCTCTCTCTGCCCCTCCCCCGTTCATGCTCTGTCTCTCTCTGTCCCCCAAAAAATAAATAAACGTTTAAAAAAAAAAATTTAAAAAAAAAAAAAAAAAAGAAGTTGGCAGTGTAGATATCTTTTTGAGTTAGTATTTTTATTTCCTTTGGATATGTTCCCAGAACTAGAATTTTTAGTTTTTTGAAGAACTTCTATATTTCATACTGTTTCCCATAGTGGCTGTACCAAATTACAATCCCACCAACAGTACATAAGGATTTCCTTTTCTCCATATCCACACCAGTATTTGTTATCTCTTGTCTTCAGGACAACGGTCATTTTTTTTGTTTGTTTTAGAGAGAGAGAGTACATGTACAAAGTAGGCAGAGGGAGAGAGACAGAATCTTAAGCAGGCTCCACAATGAGCACAGACCTCAATCCGGGGCCTGATCCCAAGACACTGGGATCATGACCTGAGCCGAAATCAAGAGTCAGATGCTTAACCAACTGAGCCACCCAGGCTCCCTGAAGATGGCCATTCTAACAGGTTGTAATGTGATATCTCATTGTGGTTTTAATTTGCATTTCCCTAATAACTAGTAATGTTGAGAATCTTTTCATGTACCTATTGGCCATTCATATAACTTCTTTTTTTTAAATGTTTATTTATTTTTGAGAGAGAGAGAGAGAGAGAGAGAGAGAGACAGCACGAGTGGGGGAGGGGCAGAGAGAGGGAGACATAGAATCAGACTCCAGGCTCTGAGCTGTCAGCACAGAGCCAGATGTGAGGCTCGAATTTACTAACTGTAAGATCATGACACGAGCTGAAGTCTCGAGCTGAAGTATCCTATGTTGATGAATTGGAAGAATGAATACTGTTAAAATGCCAATACTACCAAAAAGCCATCTATAGATTCAATGCAATCCCTATCAAGATTCCAACAGCATTTTTAAAATAGAAATAGAAAAAATACTCCTAAAATTTATATGGAAACACGAAGACCCCAAGTAGCCAAAGAAATACTGAAAAAGAACAAAGAACAAGGCATCATACTTCCTGATTTCAAGCTACACTATAAGACTATAATAATTAAGACAGTATGATATCAGCCTAAGAACAAATACACCCGTGAAACAGAATGGAGAGCCTAGAAATAAGTCCAAGCATATACAGTCAACTAAAATTTAACAAGGGAGCCAAGAATATTCAATGGAGAAAAGATAGTCTCTTCAATAAGTGGTGCTGGGAAAACTGGATATTCATTTAAAACAATGAAACTTCACCCCTATCTTAAACCACTAACAAAAATCAACTCAAACTGGATTAAAGACTTAGATGTAAAACCTGAAACCATGAAACTTCTAGAAGAAAACAGGGGGAAAAAGCTCCTTCACATGGGTCTTAGTAATAATTTTTTGGAAATCATACCCAAAGCAAAGCAATGAAATAAAAAGTAGGACTACATCAAGCTAAAAGGCTTCTGCAATAGTTTGAAAAAATATTTGCAGCCCATATATATGATAGGGAATATGAAAAATATATAAAGAACTCAAACTCAATAGCAAAAACCCCAAATAGTCCAATTTAAAAAGCGGCCTATGTACTTTTTTTTTTCTTAAAGTTTTTATTTTGGGGTGCCTGGGCAGTCCAGATGGTTCAGTGTGTGACTTCCACTCAGATCATGATCTCACGGTCCTCAGTTCGAGTCCCACATCGGGCTTGCTGCTGTGAGTACACAGCCTGCTTAGGATCCTCTGTCCCTCTCTCTCTGCCCTTCCTCCACTGGCACTCTCTCTCTCTCTCTCTCTCAAAAGTAAATAAACAGAACAAAAAAAGCTGTTCTTTTAGTTTTAAATAAATAAATAAATAAAAGCTTTTATTTTAACCACTCAGTGCTCATCAGGACAACTGTACTCCTTAATCCCCATCACCTATTTTACCCATCACCCCCTCACTTCCCCTCTGGTAACCATCACTTTGTTCTCTACAGTTAAGAGTTTGTTTCTTGGTTTACCTCTCTATCTCTTTTTTCCCCCTTTGCTCATTTGTTTTGTTTCTTAAATTCCACATAAGAGAGAAATCATATGGTATTTGTCTTTCTCTTATTTTGCTTAGTATTACACTCTCTAGTTCTATCCATGCTGTTGCAAATGGCAAGATTTCATTCTTTTTTATGGCTGAGTAATATTCCATCACACACACACACACACACACACACACACACACACAGAGCCCACAACTTTATCCATTCATCTATCAGGCTACTTTTTATTTAATTTTTCTTTTTAAATGTATTTTCTTATAAGATTTTGTTTAAATTCAAGTTAGTTAACATATAGTGTAGTATTGGTTTCAGGAGTAGAATGTAGTGACTCATCACTTACATATAACACCCAGTGCTCATCACAAGTGGTCTCTTTAATGCCCATCACCCATTTAGCCCATCCCCCCCCCCACCTCCCTTCCAGCAACCCTCAGTTTGTTCTCTATAGTTAAGAGTCTCTTATGGTTTGCCTTCCTCTCTGTTTTTATCTTATTTTATTTTTCTTTCTCTTCCCTTATGTTCATCTGTTTTGTTTCTTAAATTCTACATGAGGGAAATCATATGGTACTTGTCTTTCTCTGACTATCTTATTTTGGTTAGCAAAATATACTCTGGGTTCTATCCATGTTGTTGCAAAGGCAAGATTTCATTCTTTCTGATTACTGAGTAATATATATCTCACATCTTCTTTATTTGCTCATCAGCCAATGGACATTTGGCCTTTTTCCATAATTTGGCTATTGTTAATAGTATTGCTATAAACATTGGGGTGCATGTGCCTCCTCAAATCAGTATTTTTGTATCTTTTGGATAAATACCTACCAGTGCAATTGTTGGGTCATAGGGTAATTCTACCTTTAACTTTCTGAGGAAACTTCACACTGTTTGCCAAGATTGGCTGCACCAGTTTGCATTCCCACCAATAGGTTGAGAGGGTTCCCCTTTCCCCATATCCTCAACAATTGGGCTACTACCCTATCAGGACTATTGTAAATAATGCTGCAATAAACATAGGGGTGCATGTATCCCTTTGAGTTAGTGCTTTTCTATTCTTTGGGTAAATACCCAGCAATGCCATTGCTGGATTGTAGGGCAGTTCTATTTTCCAGACTGGCTGCAACACTTTGCATTCAAAAGTGGCCTAAGTTCTTATACAAGGCATGCCAATCAAGACTACTATGTTCTCCTATAAAGTACTTGCAAACAATGGGAGAGAAATGCAAATGTATTTTCTGAGTTCTTTTGTTGAGAAATTCTACTTGCTTTGAAGTGGTCTTCCTTATTTATTTAGGATGAGATATCCCCCCTCCTCCTACTCCCCCCCTCCAAAAAAAAAATGACTACTATAGACTAATGGGATTTCACCTGAATAGAATTCTAGTAAGGTATTTTTCAACTGTGGGTCACAGCTCAGTACTGGGTTACGAAATTAGTTTAATAGGTTGCAACCAGCATTTGTGGGGGAAAGTATACAATTAGAATACAACACATGTACCAAGAGGACATAATTTTTTGTATGTAAATTTTTTTCACTTGTAACATTGGTTGTTACATAAAATATAGTTTGTGCTTGAACTGTAGCCAAAAAAAATTAAAAGTAATGAGACTCTGTCATACATACAAAACACGATTTTGTCCAAGGGAACATTATTAATACATTTTATCATAAGCCTGTAATATTTGTCCCTTGAAAGTTTATTAAAATAAGGGTCAGAACTCTAAGGATTAATTCTACTATATTAAGATATATTATAAAACTACAATAATCAAAACAGTATGGTCAGGTACACAGATTAATGAGTTAGAATAGAAAGTCCAAGACACAGACCCAAATATATATGGGAATTTGATATATGTTAAAAGTGGGATACCAACCTACTAGAGGAAAAGATAGGTTGTTATATAAATGGTGTTGACACAACTAGGCAATTAGCTGGGGCAAAAAAAGTCAAGTTGGAACTATACTACATCTACACCATAAAAAACTCCAAATGCATCAAAAATGTGAGGGAAAACAAAAGCAGTGGGGGACAAAAGGAGGGTTTTTTTTGGTTTGTTGCTTTGTTCATTTTCAAATAATCTTGTAATGGAAAAGGTCTTCCTAAAAATATAAAGCCCAAAAGCCATAGAGAAAAGTTTGACAAATTTTACTATTTAAAATTTTGCATGGGAAGAAACAACGTAAGAGAAGGAAAGAAAGAAAGAAAGAAAGAAAGAAAGAAAGAAAGAAAGAAACAAGAAAGTCTCAAAAAATTCAAATCATAATTTTTCAGATAAAAAGCTCCTAAAAATCTATAAAACTCTCAGTAACTCAAAAATTAGCAAGACAGAAGCAAGCAGTTTGCAGAAAAGAAATACAAGTGGTTTTTAAACCTATGAAAAAATGCTTAACTTATTCATTAAGAAAAATGTAGGGGCACGTAGGTGGCTCAGTTGGTTAAGCGTCCGACTTCGGCTCAGGTCATGATCTCGCGGTTCGTGCGTTCAAGCCCTGCATCGGGCTCTGTGCTGACTGCTCAGAGTCTGGAGCCTGCTTCAGATTCTGTGTCTCCCTCTCTCTCTGTGCCCCTCCCCTGCTTATGCTCTCTTTCTCAAAAATAAACATTAAAGAAATTAAAAAAAAAAGAAAAATGTAAATTAATCCTATACTGAGATTCCCTTTTTTACTTCAGATAGGCAAAAATCAAAATGTTTGATGACACACTGGAACACAAAAGTGTGGAGAAACAAAAATTCTCATACTTTGCTGATCAGTGTGTGTGTGTATATATATATATATATATATATATATATATATATATACTGATAAATTTCCATGGAGGCCAATCAAAATTGATTTTTTCCATTGCCCTAGCAATTCAACTTGCAGTAATCTATGTTACCGGTATCTTGGAATATGTGAAAAATTGCAAATGTGTAAGGTGATTCACTGTGGCATTTTTGCAATAGTAAGATTTAATTTAGACAACCTAAATATCCTTTAATAAGTAAATTATGGTCATTCTGTTAGCTAGGATACAAAGGGAAGTTATTCAAATAAGAGGGCTGAAAGCTATCAAACAGAAAGGAGAAGGAGAAGGGACAAAAGTAGGGAAGGAATGTATTTTGTTTTGCAGAATCAACAGTTCCAGCCAAAGAGACACTAATTAGGTGTTTCACTTGATAGCCCTTGCTAGTTGTGTCTTGCCTGATAGCCCTTTTACATGAGCCAGTTTGAGCTGGATTCGAGTTAAGGAGCTGTGCAGGAGGCCCCGGGAGCTGACGTGAAGTTACCTTTAGCTTCTTATAATACTAACATCTCTTGCTATGAGCAGAGTTTACTGCCATTGTTTGAACATACAATGTACGCACTAGCATGTTGCCATGCTAGGCATGTGCAACTGAACAAAAGCTGTCTGCAAGCTCTCTGCCCCACCCCCTAACACACTGAATAAAAACTTTCTGTACTAATCCCAGAGGCAGGCAGGCTTTGGGAGCTATCTCCTTGTCTCCTTACTTGTAACAAGTAATAAAAGTTCTTTTTCTTTGCTTTCAATATTTACCTTGGGTTGTGTTTAATTTGATGCCCTCCAAGTGGTAAACCCCTTGCGTTCCATTACAATCCTATACAATGCAAAACTATACAGCTAGAAAAAGAAGAGAGGAAGAAAAGGAAGAGGAGTGGGGGGAAGAAGATAATCTATCTTTTGCCTTGAAACACAAATGATAGCCTACTATTAATTGCAAAAAGGACTGGAAATTTCCCTAAAAAAATTCTCAACTATCTAGAATTCAGAGTTGAAGACAAGTGTTCTCTAGCAGGTAAGTGTATTTTCACATAGATTTTTCTACTAAATATCCCAGACAGAATGGTACATACTCACAAGGTTAAAGTCATTTTTCTTTTTTAAAATTTTTAAAATTTGTATTTATTTGTTTTTGAGAGACATACAGAGAAAGCAAGCACAGGAGGGGCAGAGAGAGAGAGAGAGAGAGAGAGAGAGAGAGAGAGAGAATCCCAAGCAGGCTCCTCACTGACAGCATGGAGACCAATGCAGGGCTCAAAACCACGAACCATGACATCATAACCTGAGCTGAAACTAAGAGTTGGACTCCCAATTGACTGAGCCACCCAGGCACCCCTTAAAGTTATTTCTTAAATCTTGCATGGGCTTTGGGGAAACATATCTGATTCGGGTAAAAATAGTTTAAAAATTAAACTCCTAAGGGTGCCTGGGTGGCAGACCCAGTTAAGCATGCAACTCATGATTTCGGCTCAGGTCATGATCCCTGGGTAGAGGATAGAGCCCTATGACGGGCTCTGTGCTGAGCGTGGAGCCTGCTTAAGATTCTCTTTCTCTTTCCCTCTGCCCCTCTCCCTCTCTCTCTAAAATAAAATAAACAAATAAATAAATTAAACTTCTAGGTAGAATAAAAAGCTGTATTCTTTTTTTTTTTTTTAATTTTTTTTCAACGTTTATTTATTTTTGGGACAGAGAGAGACAGAGCATGAATGGGGGAGGGGCAGAGAGAGAGGGAGACACAGAACCGGAAACAGGCTCCAGGCTCTGAGCCATCAGCCCAGAGCCCGACGCGGGGCTCGAACTCACGGACCGCAAGATCATGACCTGGCTGAAGTCGGCCGCTTAACCGACTGCGCCACCCAGGCGCCCCAAAGCTGTATTCTTTATAATCCCACTCTCCTTTCTGTTCATATCATACCCTGACTGAGTTATAAAGACCAGCTAAGGGGAGCCTGGGGTGCTCAGTTGGTTAAGGGTCTGACTTCGGCTAAGGTCATGATCTCACAGTTCATGAGTTTGAGCCTCATGTTGTGCTCTGTGCTAACAGCTCAGAGCCTGGAACCTGCTCCAGATTCTGTGTCTCCTTCTCTCGGCCTCTCCCCCATTCGCACTCTGTCTCTCTCTCTCTCTCTCTCTCTCTCTCTCTCTCAAAAATAAACCTTAAAAAAAATTTTTTTAAGACCAGCTAACAGAAAGACAAAAAGGCAATACATTAAAAATAATTTTTAAAAATTTATTTTAATGTTTATTTTTGAGAGAGTGCACGCACGCAAGCAGGGGAGAGGCAGAGAGAGAGGGAGAGAATCCGAAACAGGCTCTACACTGTCAGCACAAAGCCCAATGTGGGGCTCAAACCCATAAACCATGAGATCATGAACTGAGCCGAAGTCAGACACTCAACCAACTAAGCCACCCAGGCGCCCCAAAAAGGCAATCCATTTTTAATTGCAGAATCTTGCTCCCAAATTAGAAAGGAAAAAATCAGACGAGGAAACACGACAAACCTGGCTCCCAGAAATGCTGTTAAATCACTTTTTTTTTTTTAATTCTGCTTTTAGTTAAAGGAGTTCATCCATGCTTACACATCCTGGAAATCCCCTCTACTTAACAACCAACCAGGAACCAGCTCTAGAGCACCAACACTGTACTAACTAACTTCCCTCCTTCCTGGGAAGCAAACAGAAAATTTAAATCCCTTCAATGGATGATCCCAAAACAAAACAAAATTTAAAATATTGCACAGCTAAAGCTCATTGAAGAACTTTCCCAAGAAAAAAAAAATCAGAAAATAAACACTTTTCAAACAAGGAAAAGTCTTAAAGAAAAATTTAGCACTATATATAGACAGAACTTGAAGCCCTCAAAAAGAATTCCCAGAGAAAAGCAATTACAGAGGGCTGCCCAAGGCTCTTTTTAAGAATCATTACTGATTTTTCATTGTCTACCCTAAAAAATGATCAAATTCAAAATGTTTCCTTTAACAATAACCTTGGACACTGTATTATTATTATTATCCCTCCCAGGAACAAGTACAAACCCTCAGAGGAGCTGTGGGGGTACTAAAGGAGCCGATCTGGGTTTGCATCTTCTCTGCTGGGCCACCCATTAGCTTATATGACTTTGGTCAAGTCACTGGACTTTTCTGGACCTCAAGATTCCTCTGGTATAAAGTAGAGCTACGTACCTACTTTAAAGAGCTATTGTAAGGACTCAATAAAATTAAGTGATTTGACTACAAAAAGTCTACGCTACACAAGCCTCTAACATGTGCATTAGGTAAGTAGAAACAGTAGCACAAGTTTTACCAATAGTTTGTCACCAGATATAACTCTTTGGTTTTAAAAAAGGATACCAGGAAAATAACTATCCCTGCTCCTATCTTAACATCGTGGTAAAATAGATGGATCCCTATAAGTATCAATAACCTGCCTCCAGATGTGTGAGGAAAGCATGTCTACACTTCATTTTTTCCCCCAGGTGTTCTGATTCAGGGGCCAAAGAAACTGTTCAGCCCACCCCCTTCAGAAGGGCTTTGGTCTAAGACGAGATCCACTGCCTTTGCCGTACACAAGTAAAGATAATTTATAAACCAAATGTTCTCCCCTGGGATTGCCTGTCGTGCATCCTTGAAAACTACTTTATGCTTTACAATTGAATATATCTTCTGATTCTGTCCTCCAAACAACCCTCTTAGAAAAATGAGGATAGAGAAAAAAAAAAAAAAGTTAATGACTACGTAAAAGATACAGAACCTCTATTTCTGACTCCTACTTAACTCATTACTTTATTGAGCTCAGTAAGCTATTTCTTTTCTTTATAAAGCAGAAACAACACTGTATCTGCAAAAGCCATCAAAGTTTAAAGTCTTCTCATTAGCAGTAAAGCTGAATGAATCTACTATCATCTACACTCATTTTTATTGCTAATTAAAAAAGAAAATGGTTTGGGCTGTCTTTTTGTCCTCTTTCAGTGAAAAAAAAATCAAGAATAGAAAAGGGAGAAGAGAGAAGGGAAAATTTTAAATTCCTGGGATTTCTAGTGCCTGAGTAAACAATACAAAATCTGACTAAGGTAAAAGAAGCAGACAGTAAATCCCTGTGCATCACAGTAGTAAAAAGTAGCCCACTGAAGCTGTCTACATGGAAGGCAGAAAGAAACTGGGAAGTGATTTTCACTCTGAAAGAAATCCAAAAGATGAAAGACTGAAACAGTAAATGGGAGAGGCAAGAATACACAGGCAGACATCTTGGGGATATCCCGGGAATACTCATAAGCTCAAATGACGTGTCTTGTACATCTCATCAGTGGTTTTCCCTCCCATGTCCAACCTAAACAAATATTGAGTCGCTTAAGAACAACGTACAACTGGAAGATGAGTCACTCCACCAGTAAGCAACGAGATTAAGGGGAAATTTTAGTTTCCTGTGAACTCTGACACAGTTTGCTTGGTACAGTTTGCATCTGTTTGCATTATCCCTGTTAGCAATTACTGCTAATCCATGTTTGCACATCTTTTCTGCTACCATTAATTAAGCAAGTAATAGCAAGGTAAGTGTTAAGCACTCTTCCACCCTCAAAAAACATGCATCAAACTAATAAGGAAGTAGAATTACTAGCAAGTGTAAATAGCATGTGTAATTGAATCCAAAGACTTGGGTTTGAATCCTGGATTCATGACTTAAACAGTGTGGCTTTGGCAAGCTACTGAACTTCTTTGAGCCTCAATTTCCTCATCTGTAAAGTATATAAAATACTTCTTCCCTCAAAATCATTGTAAAGATTAAACAATATATTAAGTATATGGTAGCTATTACATAAGAAATAGAAACATTGAAAAAAAAAGAAATATAAACATTGGAGTGATAATACATAAGTAACAATAGTTACTGCATGCCTACTGGATTCCAAGCATTGTGGAGAATACAAAGAAGGGCATCTTGCCCTTCCAAGAGTTTACAATGTGAGTGAAGAGATAACAGATACTGATGTGAAAAACCAAGCACTAGAATGAGAACACAGTACAGGGTCAACGACAAGTGTGTGGCAGGGTTCAGAAATGCTACAAGTTCAAAAGAAGGAAAGATAAATGCCGACTAGAGAGGTCAGGAAAAGTCTGAAAAGGGTTTGGAGACAAATGTACATTTTAGAGGAGGAGAAAAAGCAGAGGAAAAAAGCAGCAAAGGAAGCCAGAGCCAGTGAGTCAGCTCTGGCTGCAGCAGGTGTTTGTAGAGGAGAATAAGAGATGAGGCTAAAAAAGTGGGTCGTGACCAGAAAAGGAGCTACTTTTAGGGCAGGAATGGGAAACTGCAAAAGGTTTTTGGGTAAGGGAATAATACAACTAAATCAGTGTTTTGATAAAACTGATCTAGCAATAGTGTGAAAGAGAGATGGAAGGAGGAGAGTGCAGACACATGAAAACCAGTTGGGAAGTAAAATGGGAGTTGAGGTTGAGGAAAGAAGTAGTGAAGGGATGGAAATAGTGGAAATGGACAAGCGGAGGCAGATGACAGCAATACTGCACAACAAGATTCATGACTGATTAGCCACAAAGGTTAAGGATACGAGAGGAGTCAAAAGCAGTTTTACTCTCTTCAGTCTCAGTGGCAAAGAGGAAAGTTACAAAAAGAAACTCAATGGTGTGTGATCAGAAGCTAGAAGATAGAAGAGAAGAAGCGTTGATGAAGAATTTGATTTGTGACACACTGAATTTGAGTTCATAATGGCATATTACATATAAATGTCACAAAGGCAGTTGATTACATTGATCTGGCATTCAAGAGAATAGTCAGAATTAAAGAAAACAATTTGGGAGTCACTTAGACAAAACAGCATTAAAGCTGAGGGAAAAAAATCCCATCAGGGACACTATAAAGGCTCTGGGTCTTCTTCCAGGAGAAAAATCCATTCCATTGCAGGGAAATGTGGTTTCTCCTCTGGTGAGGAGGGGCTATGGAGTCCAGGAGAGCCCAATACTCATAAAAGTCCTCTTAAAGGAGGCATCCAGATTGTCTCTGTAAACAGTGGTCAGCCTAGGTATAAAAGATCTGTGATGCAATATGAATTAACATAGGGAGATCCTACCTTGGATGGCCATTGTCACTGGCTGCTCAGCCCCATTAGGGACTCCAGGGACCTAGGGAAAGTTTGCTGAAATACACTGCACTTGTTTCTTCTATATTTGGCCATTTTCTTTCTTTCCTTTCTTTCTTTCTCTTTTTAATGTTTATTTTTGAGAGAAAGAGAGAGACACAGCTCAAGCAGGAGAGGAGCAGAGAGAGGGAGACACAGAATCTGAAGCAGGCTCAGGCTCTGAGCTGTCAGCACAGAGCCTGATGCAGGGCTCGAACCTACAGACCACGAGATCATGACCTGAGCTGAGGGCTCGAACCTACAGACCACGAGATCATGACCTGAGCTGGAGTCGGACGTTTAACCGATTGAGCCACCCAGGCGCCCCTATATTTGGCCTGATAAATTTTGGTGTCTGTAGCTATATAAACAGGGAATTTAATCTAATTTTACACTGGATATAAGTGTGGTGTCTACCTACTAATCCAAAACCCACTTGAAACACTGCACACATATTTACACATAATTTTACTAAAGTTTCTGGGGTCTCAGAATCCCATGGAACAAGACCTAAGAACCACCAGAGTATTTAATTACAAAACAAGGGGAGGAAGAGTTATGTTCCTTTTCCCTCCTCCCCAAATCTACTATTATTCCTTTGCTTTATAAGGTTATTCTTACTTTAAAAGTTTTATTCTAACACAATAATGTTAAATTAAAAGTAAACACTTTGGATTTTAATACTAGCTCAGCTTCACTGATAACATAGCTGACAGTTGGGAACAATGAATGCTGTGCTTCGGATCTGATCGGTCAGCTCTGCTAGTTCTGGAAGTGATCTGTCAGGTTATTTTGGTACTTTATACAACAATCAGTTCCTTATATATATCCAATCACTATGTTATACACCTTAAACTAATACAATGTTATATGTCAACTGCATCTCAATAAAGTTGGAAACATTAAAAATAATAACCGGTTCTTGTTTTCTAATAATCATATGGAGTTTCTCGGATTGCAGACACAGAAGCCTTATACTATTAACACAATATTAAGCAACCTGAAAAGAGGTCACTTCAAAAATTTCTATATCCAGAGGACTGGCCCATTTATATTTACGAAAATATAGGCCCCTAAATATATTTTGAAAAAATGAACCATGGTTATTAGGCCATGAGACAATGACTACAGAAAAGGTATACATTTTTGATAATGCCTTTCCCCTTTCACCTAATGCTTAATAGCTCCTGAGCATTTATTCTAATAAGTTCTTTTCACTTCCCAGTGACACTGCACCCACGTGCAGTACCTGATATGGCCTTATCCCATGTTCCTGAAAAATACCCCTTCTCATTTTTCTCATTTTGGAGAATTTATAGGTTAAACAATAAGTTCAACCCCAAAGACAAGCATTTACATTGCATTAATCTGCAAAGGAGATATAATATTTTTATTAAGATGACAGAATGCAATTTTGCCATTCATAGTTTTTTCAGTTAGTTTGCAAAGAAGCTTACTGTTAAATAAAGCAGTGGTCTGTCAAGATGGATGCCCACCTCTGAGACAACTGAGTTATCTGCTACTTCAAATCATCGGAATAAATGGCACAAATGCAGTGAATTTATAAACAAACAAAACAACACAACTGTTTAAATCAGCTGTGTGAATAGCTCAATCCATATGCATTCCACTCTTCCAATTATAAGTCTCCAGAAGTAAACCTAGTACTTGCAAGTGCAGGAAATCACATTTTACTACCCTGCAGCTGCTTCATAGCTCAGGAAAATGCAAAAACAAAGAGGAAATACGCCTGGAGATCTTATTAACAAAGAGTGGAAATCCCCTTACTCCACATCTTCCAATTAGCACTGCTTGAGAACATAAGCTCTTGGGTTCAAATTTCCCTTCATGGAAGGCCCAACCACACTGGAATTAATCTGCAGTTGCCACCTGCACTAAAGACAGGAGTAGATGCACACTGGAGCATTCCAGATTGCCACTTTAGCTATCATTTTCACTACAGAATGGATTAACATGTAAAGGATTTTTTTTTAACTCCAGAACAGACATTAATCTTTTTGCAAAGCAAAAGCAATGTAGTTCAATAGAAAATCTCTCTCCTGCTCTTGATCTAAATTTCATCTTTCATGCATTTCATAAATGCAAAAAAGAATATTTATCATGTGCAAAAGACATGACAATTTTCAGTATTTTTAAATATTTGATGAAAGAAGGGGATTTTCACTTTCTATAGTGACATTTCTAAGCTACTTTTGTATTTGACAATTAATATATGTTTGGGGAAAATATTATAGAAAGATGTTGCCTCTGCATGAAATTCACTAAAGATGCATTGTTTTATTAAACTCCCTCTTCACAATTTCTATCCTGAAAGCATATGTGTATTTATGTCGGTTTTTAAAAAGACCTTTACAGGGGCGCCTGGGTGGCGCAGTCGGTTAAGCGGCCGACTTCAGCCAGGTCACGATCTCGCGGTCCGTGAGTTCGAGCCCCGCGTCAGGCTCTGTGCTGACGGCTCAGAGCCTGGAGCCTGTTTCCGATTCTGTGTCTCCCTCTCTCTCTGCCCCTCCCCCGTTCATGCTCTGTCTCTCTCTGTCCCAAAAATAAATAAACGTTGAAAAAAAAAAAAATAAATAAATAAATAAAAAGACCTTTACAATAGAAATTTCAAACATATACAAAGTAGAATGATATAATAAATCCCAATGAACCCACAAACTAACTTTATCAACTCATGGCTAATCTTGTTTCATATCTAACTGTACCCATTCCATCCCCCATTTCCCAGCTATTTTTGAAGCATATCTTGGGCATCACATCTTTCATCCATAAATATTTTAGAGTGTAGCTCTAAATTATAAAGTTTTTGAAATGTTTGTTAATTTTTGAGAGACAGAGTGAGAATACGGGGTGGGGGGGGGGGAAGAGAGAGAGAGAGAGAGAGAGAGAGAGAGAGAGAGAATCCCAAGCAGATTCCATGCTGTCAGCACAGAGCCCAACTCAGGGCTTGAACTCATGAACCATGAGATCATGACCTGAGCCAAAATCAAGAGTTGGATGCCTAACCAACTGAGCCACCCAGATGCCCCTAAAATATAAAGTTTTTAAAAGATAACTCACTAGCATTATTATACCTAAAAAATAATAAACAATAATTTCTTAGTGTCTCCAACAATCAGTGTTCAGATTTCCCTGATTGTTCAAATCAGGAATTAAAAGCCAAATACAGTACACACTCTGCAAATGATTGATATATTACAAACTGCTTTTGATCTACAGGTCTCTGTTTCCTTGCAATTGATTTATTAGAAGATACTAGGTTGTCTCAGAGTTTCCCATGGACTGGATTTGGTACTGTATCCTCTAGGTGTAACATTTCCCCTATATTTCCTATAAATTAGTAGCTGGCTATAGATGCTTGATCAGATTCAAGTTTGACACTTTCATGTACCAGATTCTTAACTCTTATCTCCTATTTCTTGAAACCTAGGGAGAGAAGAAACACTGGCCAAGTTTCAACCTATTGCTAAAAAGTAGTACTGAATATTAAGGAGGTGTCATATGCTCTGCTGAAAACTTAACTTCAAATTTCTACCTTTGAAAGGCAGGGAGGGAAAGAGCTTCACACCACTGAAACCTCAACAATGATTTGATGCTCCCTTTCTTCCTTCCCAGACTGATACTGTGCTAGATACAGATTCTGCATTGTTTTCTTTTTTTAGAGAGAGAGAGAGAGAGCACATAAGCAGGGGAGAGGGGCAGAGGGAAAGAAAGAGAGAATTTTATGCAGGCTCCACGCTCAGCATGGTGCCCAATGCAGGGCTTGATCCCACAACCCTGGGATCACAACCTGAGCCAAAATCAAGAGTCAGATGCTCAACTGACTGAGCCACCCAGGCACCCCCAAGTTCTGCATTTTTATTCATCTAAATCACAACTTCCTCTTCTACTCTGTACTGTTTTCAGGGTTCCACCCTCATCTCTACTCCCACTAGGGAAAGACTACCTTATCTGACTAAAACATAACTAAATTGCCTGGCAACAGTTAGAAAGTCTTGACATTTCAGACCTGGAAGGGGCCTTGGAGATCATGGAGTCCAATCTGCTCTGTTTAATGTTTTTTTAATTTTATTTTTCAATCTGCTCTGTTTAACGATGAGGGAACAGAGAACAAGAATACGGTAGTCCTTCCTTATCTGCAGAGGATATATTCCAAGACCCAGTGGGTGTCTGAAACCAGGAATAGTACCAAACCCAAATACATTATACTTTTTCATACATACAAACCTGCGATAAAGTTTAATTTGCAAATTAGGCACAGTAAGACATGAACAGTAATAACTATTAACAAAATAGAACAATTATAACAACATACTGTACAGAAGTTATGTGAATGCACTCTCCCTCTCTCTCAAAATATCTATTGTATTGTACTCAGCCTTCTTCTTGTGATGATATGAGGTGATAAAATGCCTATGTGATGAGATAAAGTGAGGTGAATGACAGGCATTGTGATGCAGCTTTAGGCTACTACTGACCTGACAATTCGTCAGAAGGAGGATAGTCAGCTTCCAGACCACAGCTAACTACAGGTTGCTGAAACCGCAGAAAGTGAAACTGCAGATAAACAGACGCTATTGCAATGAAGTAACTTGCCAATGGTTATGAAGATGATGTTAAATGAGTTAATAGCTATAAAATCCTCACAAAAGTGACTAACATATAATAAGCCTTATATAAATGCATGCTTTATTTTAAAAAACATAGTTAAAACTAATTAAAAAGCAAAATTAATATTTGAAAGGATCTCTCAAATTTCTTCAAGAATATAAACACTCCCTTCTACCTTGCATGTTGGGGGAATAATATATTCTATATATAAGTAAATGTTCAAGATAACTGCTCCTTTAAATAACCAACTTTATTCCATATTAATCTTTACATTTTTTTAAATGTGTTTTTTTTTATTTTTGAGAGAAAGAGAGACAGACAGAGTGCAAGTAGGGGAGGGGCAGAGAGAGAAGGAGGCACAGAATCCAAGCAGGCTCCAGGCTCCAAGCTGTCAGCACAGAGCCCAACGCAGGGCTCGAACTCATGAAGTGCGAGATCATGACCTGAGCTGAAGTCAGATGCCTAACTGACTGAGCCACCCAGGTGTCCCTCTATATTAATTTTTTAAAGTCAAGATAATCCAAGACAGAAATTGTTAGAAATATATTGCATACTTTCCTTTATCAAATGAAGAACACTAAACAATCTTATTAAATTTCATAGTGACCTAGTATTTCGTTATGAACACAGGTAAGCTTAATGAAGAGAACTCAGATTTTAGAGACTTGGGTTCTAATCTTAGCTCTGTTACTTGAGTTCTAATCCTAGCTCTGCCAAAAAGCTTGTCTTGGCAAAGTCCCTTAACCTCTCTGAGACCTAGCAAATAAGAGATGCTGCTTTCCCTAGAGAATTATCAAAAGGATTAAAGATAACAAAGGTCTAACACAGTGCCTGATACATAGTCAGCATTTAGTAAATGGTAACTATTATCCATTAATTCAACAAAGTGAGAATCTTCATGCCAAGCATTGTTCTAAGATATGGGAATACCACAGAGTTCAAACAGACAAAAATTCCTACTATCATGGAGCTTCTAGTCTAATATGTGAAAAAAAATATTAAAAGCTAATAAAATATACAGTAATGTCAGATGATAATAAGTGCTATGGAAAAAATAAAGCAGGGACAGAGTGCTTGGGCAAGGTGTGAGGGTATATATGCAATTTTAAATGTGGTGGTCAGAAAAAACCATTCTAACAAGTCTATACTTCAGAAAAGAGTTAACAGTGGATAAATAATCATGCAGATATTGGGAGGAAGAGGAAATAGCAAGGGTGAAGGTCCTGAGGTAGGAGCATATCTGGTAGGATTGAGAAATAAGAAGTAAATATAAAGAAAAAGAAAAGAAACACACAAGAGTCCAATACAGCTGGAATGGAGCAAGATCTGAGAGGCTATGGGATGCCAGATTAGGCAGAGCCTTTCAGGTCACTGTAAAGACTGACTTTCAGCCTGAGTGACATAGAAAGCTCTTGGAAAGTTTTCAGCAGAGAAGAGATATGATCCAACATGGATTTAAAAGGATCACTCTGGCTGAAAACAAACTTGGGCACTGGGAAACAGGGAAACCAGTTAGGAGGCTACTGCAATTGCTTGGTCTAGTGATGATGGTGGCTTAGATCAAAAACTTGGTAGTAGTGAATGAACGTGATGAGAAATGGTCCGATATCCTTTGAAGGAAATCAACAGAACTTTCTGGTAGACAGGAAGAAGGGTATGAAGGAAAGAGAGAAGTCAAGAATGAGTGACATTTATATTGATATCTAAATAACTAGAAGGAGAAAGTTTTATTTACTGAGAGAAGAAAGGCTGGAAGAAGGGCATCTTTACAAAGATCAGGAATTTGGAGCTATGAAGGATGAAGGAGACCTTCTGCCCTTATTCTCAATATTTCTGCTGCTGCCATATCACATTAATAATTTTCTCTTTCCTCACAAGTAAACAGTCTTCAGAACCAGTTTGTTACCGTTTCTAATCTCTTATTTACACCATTCTATTCTCTAGGGAGAACAAATGAAAAGGCAATAAAAACTACTACATTTATTCAATAGTGAAAGAAAAAACTGAATCAGAAATCTAGGGCAGCAGTTTCTAAGGAAAAGAAAACTTAAAAGTGTGGTCACTCTGGGTAGTGCTCCACTTCCAACACATTATTTCTAAAAATTCACTTATAAAATGGTCATTTAGAACTCACAATATTTTTCTCATAAATACAAGTTTATAAGAAATGACTTGGTTTGGGGCACCTGGGGACTCAGTTGGACTGAGCATCTGACTTCAGCTCAGGTTCTCATGGTTCAGGGGAATCTGTCAGCAGACTCTCTCTCCCTCTCTCTCTGCCCCTTCCCCACTTTGCTTTCTCTCTCTCTCTCTCTCAAAAAGAAATAAACTTAAGAAAAAAGAAAGAAAGAAAGAAAGAAAGAAATGACTTGGTTTCCATGCCAAACTAGATAATGGAACTACATTATAACAAAAACTGTGCCAGCCTGAATCTAAGGGAGAAAAGATCACAGCGTATAAGAAAGACCAGACTTCCCTGCCCTTGGCCTAAGAGAAAAATTAGTCAAGTTTCTCCTTTGCACACTCCCACCTTGTTCAAATCACTTATACTAAAAGCACCGTTATTAAAGCTTCTCGGCCTTTTGGCTAAGATCAAGGGTCTAAAAGCACCTTTATCCTCTGCCTGTAACACTGTAATCTCCATGAAACCTCCTATTCTAGCATTGTCTTCAAATCTGCCTGGAAATATGTTTTATGTTCTCTATGACCACGCAGTTCTAAAACAGCAGCCACCAAACACCCACGACCACACACAATTCTCATTCCCTTGTAAAACAAGACTCGGCAAAGCATCAGGAGGAAATGCACTGCTTAAAGTTAATTCTAATAAAAATGACTTGATCCCAGTTGGAAGAATTTCAGTAAGTACTATATAAGAGAAAATGAAGAATATAGAAATAAGGAGAATATTTCACATTGAGAAGTCCACTGCAAAGAATCAGCCTGCTTCTTTCTACATTTTCACCTTTCCTGTACTTCTAAACTCACTGATTTTTCTAGAAGTTTTACCTAAGTTTTCTAATTACATTTTACCATAATTCTTGCACCAACACCCTGGACAATCTAGAGATTACATGCCTATTTTCCAGTTTTCCTTTTTTTTTTTTTTTTAAGTTTATTTATTTATTTTGAGAGAGAGTGAGCGAGTGAGCAGGGGAGGGGCAGAGAGAGAGAGGGAGAGACAGAATCCCAACGAGGCTCCATGCTATCAGCAGAGCCCCATGCTGGAACTCATGAACCGTGAGATCATGACCTGAGCTGAAACCAAGAGTCAGACGCTTAACTGACTGAGCCACCCAAGTGTCCTTTCCAGTTTTCAATTGTGGAGCTGAAGAAGAGGGAATGGGGAATAAAATTAGTGATTAATTAAGTATGCCTTGGTAAAATGTTTTTAAGTTAAGAACTATATTCATTAATGGGCTTTTATAAATAAAGACTTCAAAATACATGGATTTAAAACTATACTTTGCATATAAATTTCTTTCTCAGGTTTTCTTCTTAAACTACCAAACCCCTCAAGTTTGCCATTTGCCATTCAACATTTTTTAAAATCTGGGGCGGGGGAGAACCTCATAGTTCATGTAAAAGATAATGAGCAAAAAAAAAAGAGAGATAACTGGAGCCTCAAACCCAGAAAGATGAGAGAGCAAAGTTCTGAAGACTGCAACAAAGGGCTCAGTTAGTTCACATCTTTCAAGTTTGCAGCTGCCACCCAAACTAAAAACAACAACAAACACCTACATTAGATCAGTTCTTTTTTTTTTTTTTTAAGTTTATTTTGAGAGAGTGCATGCATGCACAGGAGGGGCAGAGAGAGGGAGAGAGAAAACCAAGCTACACACTATCAGTGTGGAGCCCGATGCGGGGCTCAAACGCACGAACTGTGAAATCATGACCTGGGCTGAAATCAAGAGTTGGACGCTCAACTGACTGAGCCACCCAGGCACCCCTCATTGGATCACTTCTTATACTGACATTCATTTGGGTCACATGTGCTGTCTTAAATCTGTAGTTAGAGAAACACCAGAAGGTCTCCCTTCTGTCATTTAACTCAAGAGATATCATCAAGCAGAACAAATTGTCTGACTTAAACTTAGCCCTAAAAATGATAGGGAAAAATCTGTTATAAGATGGCTGACAGGACTAATAGGAAAATTCCTGTCCCCGACCGACAGGACAGGTTCTTCTTCCCACCCTGCTTGCAGCATTGCTCCAAATTACTACTAATTCGGAATGCGTTTAAGTAACAGACTATAAATTGTTCCCTCTGTGTATGCTGAGGGCTCAGACCTCTGGAGAGTTAGCTCCTCTGAGCCCACAGGTGTAAAATAAACCTCCTGCCTTTCAAGATCTCTGAGTGCCAAGTACTGCTTGGTTCTTCCACTGGGTGATCCAGACCAGGTTCCGTAACAAAAACTCAATTAAATGTACTATAGGTGATTTGCCTTCCTCCAATTTCTTTTTCAGAAAACAGAATCCCAAGTCATTAAAGTTTTTTTTAAGAAGTCCTAAATCACAGGATTATGGGGGACTGCTATTGTGATTAAAGTTTCATTTAGAGTTAAAAAAAAAAGTTTTATTAAAAGTTCAAACTGAGAGGACCCTGGTAGGCTATTATTTCCCTCTTTAGAATTATCTATTTTAACTGTAGTTTTTAAATAATTAATAAACATCATTTTTATAATTAGAACAAAAGGCACTTCCATTTTGGAAAGTGACCAATGGTCAGGAAGTCTCAATAAGAGCTAAAAGAGAAGACCCTAAATAGAAAATAAGCTGAGTAGTGACACTGTTGTCTTTAACTTCTTTTGTTAATGTCTGTAGAATAAAACTGAGAGAAATAAATTTTACTTAAACTTTTCAAAGAGTTAGAAAAAGGAAACTACATCTGCAGTGGAATATTTCTAGAGCAGTGGTTCCCACACTGTGGTTTGCAGACTTCTGGGCATCTGTAAGACCCCTTTGGGAAATCTGTGAGGTTAAAAATGATTTTTATAATAATACTAACATGTTATCTGCCTTTTCCATTCTCATTTGCTCAAAAGTGTGGAGTTTTGGTAGAATATCAAAGAATAACCACAGTTACCCGAAAATGTCAATAAAATACTCTTAACTTTTTTATGTTTACCTATATGAGGTCACATTTTTTTCATATGCTTCAGCCAAAATCACATACAATAGACTGAGTACAGAAGCAGACACAAAAATTCAGTTGTCTTCTATTAAGTTATATAATTAAAGAGACTTCCAAATACATGACAATGCCTCTCTTTTCACAAATTTTTTTTGTTTTGGATGATAGTTATTACTAAGGAAATATTATTTATGTTAACATGTAATAGTATTTACATTGTCGTTTTAAATAAATTAATATTTTTAAAGGTTCTCAGTTTTAATTTCTAATCCAGTAATTATCAATAGATATAATCTCACATAAAATCTCTCAGGGGTCCTTAATTTTAAGCTATAAAAAGGTTGTGGGGCACGTGGCTGGCTCAGTTGGTGGAGCGTGCAACTCTTGGTCTTGGGATTGTAAGTTTGAGCTCCACATAGGGTGGAGAGATTAATTAAAAAAAAAATCTTAAAAAAAAAAAAGAATGTAAAAGGGTCTTGAGACCAAAAAGTTTGACAATTTTTACTGTTCTAAAGTATTCTTAGCTTTTTTTTTTTTTTTAATGTTTATTTTTGAGAGAGAGAGAGAGAGAGTGCGTAGGGCAGGGGCAGAGAGAGAGGGAGACACAGAATCTGAAGCAGGCTCCAGGCTCTGAGCTGTCCACACAGAGCCCGGCGTGGGGCTCGAATCCACGAACTGTGAGACCATGACCTGATCAGGGGTGGGACGCTTAACTGACTAAGCCACCCAGGTGCCCAAGTGTTTCTTAGTTTTTAAGAAAAAATCACTGTGTAAAGAATTTTTTAGGTAAGAGAAACAAGTGAAGTGAATTTATAATTAACAGGACAAATGATTAAGATCACATTTGCTTCACAATCTGAGGAGCAAACAAGAAACAGGTGGAAGTGTTCATGAACTAAAAGTGGCCATGAGTTAATGATCATTGAGCTAGCGGTTCATTATACCAGTCTCTCTCCTTGACAGATGTTTGAAATTTTTACTAATAAAAAGATTAAAGAAAGAAGTGAATTCAGACTTAGCAGTTGAATTTAAAAAAAAAATCGGACTGTAAAGTAACATTACTGCTTAGAATGAAGGAAAATAAAGGGAGGAAATCTTAATATTAAAAATTAACATTAATTATTAACTATTAATATTAAACTAGCAGTATCTACATAGCTCCAAATGCACTTAAAAATTTTTTTTAATGTTTCATTTATTTTTGAGAGAGAGAGTGTGAGCAGGGAAGGGGCAGAGAGAGAGGGAGACACAGAATCTGAAGCAGGCTCCAGGTTCTGAGCTGTCAGCACAGAGTCCGATGTGGGGCTAGAACTCATGAACTGTGAGATAATGACCTAAGTTGGAGTTGGACGTTCAACTGACTGAGCCACCCAGGTGCCCTCCAAATGCACTTTTTAAAAAGGTTTATTTATTTTGAGAAAGACGGAGACAGTGTAAGTGGGGGAGGGGCAGAGAGGGAGGGAGACAGAGAATCCCAAGCAGGCTCCAGGCTGCCAGCTGTGGAGCCTGATGTGGGGCTCAAACTCATGAACTATGAGATCATGACTGAGCCAAAGCCAAGAATCAGATGCTTAACCAACTGAGCCACTCAGGTGTCCTCCAAATACACTTTTTGATCTCCACTGATCTTCTCTCAATTAGTTTCATATAGTTAAATCAGCAAGATACACATACCATTCAGAGTTCTGCTTTGTTCACTTCAAAGTCACTTATACAGCTCCTATCTTTACCTACTATCACTAACCAGACTTAAAAATGACATGCATATCTTTCAGCTTAATAATTTTTTAAAAGATTTTTTTAATGTTTATTTATTTTTGAGAAAGAGCAGGAGCAAGAGAGGGGCAGAGAGAGAGGGAGACACAGAATCCAAAGCAGGCTCCAGGCTCTGAGCAGTCAGCACAGAGCCTGATGTAGGACTTGAACTCATAAACCACGAGATCATGACCTGAGCCAAAGTCAGACACTTAATTGACCAAGCCACCCAGGTGCCTTTCTTTCAGTTTAATAATTAAATAAGGTTAGCAATCCTTTAACCTAATTGATCTGACTATACAATAATTTTTACATGTGATACTATTGCCATCTGCTGGCTGTGATGTCTAAGTACAGTAAACAAAGGTTTAAAACAGAAAAGCTAAAAATTTACCTATGACTGAGGTTTTCTCCCAAAATTATCCTGTAGAAAAGAAGCTGCCATACATACATTAGGGTTCTGCAAAACATCACATTAGACAAGATTGGATGCATTCATCGTGGTATGGCTGTAGACCAAAACCTCACATCAGAAGCAGTGGTTCTTGACCCTGGTTACACTTTATTTAAAAAAAAAATTTTTAATGTTTATTTTTGAAAGAGAGAAAGATAGAGCAAAAGTGAGGCAGGGGCAGAGAGAGAGAGGGAGACACAGAATCCAAAGCAGACTCAGACTCTGAGCTGTCAGCACAGAGCCCGATGTGGGGATCAAACCCACAAACTGTGAGATCATGACCTGAGCCGAATTCAGACACTTAACTGACTGAGCCACACGGGTGCCCCAACCTTGGCTGCACTTTAAAATCACCTGGGAGCTTTTGAAAATCCTGATGCCTGGGACCTAAAACCAGAACAATTAAATCAAATCTCTATTTTATTAAAATGAAAGGCAAGCCACAGACAGTAAAGATATTTGCAGAAAATCTGACATAGGAAGTATATCTAGAATATATAAACTGTTACAACTAAATAAGAAAGCAACCCAGTTTTAACAATGGGCAAAATATCTGAACAGGCACTCACCAAAGCACATAAAAAGATGCTCAACATTATCAGTCATTAGGAAAACATAAATTAAAACAAAGAGAGGGGTGCCTGGTGGCTCAGTCAGTCAAGTGTCCGACTTCGGTTCAGGTCATGATTTCACTGTCTGTGAGTTCAAGCCCCAGTAGGGCTCTGTGCTGACAGCTCAGAGCCTGGAGCCTGCTTTGGATTCTGTGTCTCCCCCCACGCTCTCTGCCCCTCCCCCACTTGTGTTCTGTCCCACTCTATCTCTCAAAAATAAAAAAATGTTAAAAAAAAATACAAACAAACAATGAAATACTACTTCAGATCCATTAGAGTAGCTAAAGGTAAAGAGACATCATAGTAGAACAACTGTAATGTTCATATAGTGCTAATAAAAATATAAAATGGGATAACCACTTTGGAAAACAGTTTGGCAGTTTCTTAAAAAGCTACACACACACACCTACCATAATACCCAACCACTCTACTGCTAGATACGTACCCAAGAGAAAGAAAAGTTTTAGTGGTTAGTATGCCTTCTAAAATTCATGCCCACCCAGGAGCGCCTGGGTGGCTCAGTCGGTTAAGCATCTGATTTCAGCTCAGGTCATGATCTCATGGTTCGTGGGTTTGAGCCCTGTGTTGGGTTCTGTGCTGACAGCTCAGAGCCTGGAGCCTGCTTTGGATTCTAGGTCTCCCTCTCTCTCTCTCTGCCCCTTCCCTGCTCGTGCTATCTCTCACTCTCTCAAAAATGAATAAACATTAAAAAAAAAATTTTTTTTTAATTCATGTCCACCCAGAATGTGACCTTATCTGGATGCAGTTATAATTAGCTAAGATGAGATCATACTGGAATAAGATGAGCCCTGAATCCAATGACTGATGTGCTCATAAGAAGAGATGGCACACAGGGGTGCCTGGGTGGCTCAGTTGGTTAAGCGTCTGACTTCGGCTCAGGTCATTATCTCGCAGTCCATGAGTTTGAGCCCCGCATCGGGCTCTGTGCTGACAGCTCAGAGCCTGGAGCCTGCTTCATATTCTATGTCTCCTTCTCTCTCTGCCCCTCTCCCACTCATACTCTGTGTGTGTCTCTCTCTCAAAATAAACATTAAAAACAAAAGAAAAGAAAGACAAAAGAAAATATGGCACACAAAGAAGCAGAGAAATACACCTAAAAGCCGAGAAAAACCAAGGATTACCAGGAGTCAAGAGCTTGTGAAGCTAGAAAAAGAGAAGGAAGGATTCTTCCCTAGAGCCTTCAGAAGGAGCATGGCCCTACAAATACCTTGATTTTGGACTTCTAGCCTCCAGAACTATGAGAGAACAGATGTTTTAAGTTACCCAGTTTGTAGCAATTTGGCATCCTTAGGCACCCCTAGGAAACAAACACAGAGGAACAAAGCACAAACTCTTGTACAAGAATGTTCTTTTATATTTTTTTAATTTACTAATTTGAGAGAGAGAGTACATGAATGTGTGGGGGAGGGGCAGAGAGAGAAAGCCAGAGACAGAATCCCAAGCAGGCTCTATCCTGTCAGCACAGAGCCCAAGACAGGGTTCAAACTCATGAACCATGAGATCATGACCTGAGTGGAAATCAAGATTCAGACACTTAACTGACTGTGCCACCCAGGCACCACATAAAAGAATGTTCTTATTAGCTATATTTGTAATAGCCCCAAAATGGAAATAACCCAAATGTCCATCAATAAATGAAAGAATTTATAAGTTGTGGTATATCCACCCCAACAGAATGTTACTCGGAATAAAATTGATTGAGACACAAAATATGAATGAAATCTCAAAATTATGTTCAATATTAAAAAAAATAGACAAAAAATACTATATATGGTGTGCTTCCATGGTGTTTATGGGGCATGGGGCAAGGAAAGAGTGAGGTACAGGAGTCATTAGAAAGTAGCACAAAGAAACTTTTGGAGATGATATATTCATTATATTGACTGTGGTGACAGTTCCACGGGAGTATATATGTGTCAAAACTCACTAAGTTGAGGGGAAGATGGTGGAGATGAAAGCACCAGGAATTTGTCTCTCCCACCTAGATAACAATTACACTGACAGAATTTGTCTGATGTAACTATTTTGGAACTCTGGAGTCTGTTGAAGGCTTGCAAATTGCAGAAGGAGCCTTGTATGATAAACTGTGGTTAATTTTGTTCAGTTTTAACACTTAATACAGTAGCAACTACCCATTCCACACCCGAAGCCAAATGGCAGGCATCTGTCATGTTCCTAGAGCAGCTTGCATGCATTATGGGAGCCTGGGTGGACAAAAAGGATCCTGTCTTCCAAATACTGGGGATCTACGCTCTGCTGATCGCTGCTTTTGATCACAGAGGTACAGACAACAAGGCATAATCACAAAGAAAAAGAAAATCTGAATATACCTATATGTAGTAAGGAAACAGAACCAGTGAGAAAATCTCCCAACAACAACAACAACAACAACAATAACAACGGCGGCAACGACATCTTAGACCTGATGGCTCACTGGTGAATTCTACAAAAGAGAATTAATACCAATCTTTCTCAAGCTTTTCCAAAAAACTGAAGAGGAGAGAATACTTCCTAATTCATTCTTGGAGGCCAGCATTACACTGGCTCTACCAAAGCTAGAGAAAGACACTACAAAAAAAAATACATACCAAGATCCTCCATGAACAGTGATGCAAAAATCCTCAACAAAATACTAGCAAGCAAAATTTAACAGCATACTAAAGGGATTACACAATATGACCAAGCAGGTCTATTCCTGGAATGCATGGATGGTTCAACATATGAAAATCTATCAATGTAATAGGCCACATCAACAGAATAAAGGAAAAATAAAACACATGATCATCTCAACTGATGCAGAAAAGCATTTGACAAAAAACCCTTTTCCTGATTAAAAAAAGCCCCAAAAACTAGGAATAGAAGGAAACTACCTCAATATAAAAGCCATATGTGAAAAACCTACAGCAAACATAATATTCAATGGTGAAAGACTGAGAGCTTTTCCTCTAAGATCAAGACCAAGGCAAGGATGCCTTCTACTTCTACTTAACATAGTACTGGAAGTTCTAGCTAGAGCAATTTAATCATGTAAAATAAGTAAAAGGCATCCAAGTCAGAAAGGAAGATGTAAAATTATTTTTGTTTTGCAGATGACTTGATCTTATATGCAGAAAATCCTAAAGATTCCACACCCAAAAAAAGCTGTTACAATATATCAGTTCAGCAAAGTAGCAGATTACAAAGTCAACATACAAAAACTGGTTGCATTTCTATAAACTAACAATGAACAATCTAAAAAATAAATGATGAAAACAATTCTATTTACAATAGTATCAAAAAGAATGAAATAGTTAGGAAGTAACCTAATCAAGGAAGTGAAACACTTTATAATGAAAACCACAAAAGATTGCTGAAAGAAATTAAAGACATAAATAAATGGAAACACATCCTATGTTCCTGAACTGGAAGACTTAACCTTGTTAAAATGTTGATACTACCCAAAGCAATCTACAAATTCAATGCAATCCCTATTAAAATCCAAATGATATTTTTTGTAGAAATAGAAAAACTCATCCTAAACTTCATATGGGATCTCAAAGGACCCTGAATAGCCAAAACAATCTTTAAAAAGAACAAAACTCATACTTCCTGATTTTAAAACTTACTACAAAGTTACAGTAATCAAAACAGTGTAGTACTGGTGTAAAAACACACATATAGACCAACAGAATAGACATAAACCCAGACCCTCTCATCCATAGTCAAATGATTTCTTTTTTTTTTTTTTTTTTAATTTTTTTTTTCAACGTTTATTTATTTTGGGGACAGAGAGAGACAGAGCATGAACGGGGGAGGGGCAGAGAGAGAGGGAGACACAGAATCGGAAACAGGCTCCAGGCTCTGAGCCATCAGCCCAGAGCCCGACGCGGGGCTCGAACTCACAGACCGCGAGATCGTGACCTGGCTGAAGTCGGACGCTTAGCCGACTGCGCCACCCAGGCGCCCCCATAGTCAAATGATTTCTGACAAGGGTGCCAAGACCATTCAACGGGGAAAGGGCAGTCTTTCAACAAATGGTGCTGGGAAAACTGGATATCGACATGCAAAAGAATGAAGCTGGACCCTTACATAACACCATACACAAACATGAACTCAAAATGAATCAAAGATCTAAATATTAAGACCTAAAAGAGTAAAACTCTTAGAAGAAAACAGAACAAAAACTGAATTCAACAATGATTTTCTTGGATACGACACCAAAGACACATGGTAACAAAAAAAAACAACAAACAAATTGGACTTCACAATAATAAAAAAATTTTGTGCATCAAGAGACACTATCAATAGAGTAAAGAGACAACTCATAGAATAGGGGATATTTGTAAATCATATTATCTGATAAGAAATTAATATCCAGAATATATAGAGACCACTTAAAACTCAACAACAAAAAACAAAATCCTGATTCAAAAATGGGCAAAGGGATTGAAGAGGCATTTCTCCAAAGAGGATATACAAATGGCCAAAGAGCACAAGAAAAGATGCTTAACATCACTAACCATTAGGGAAATACAAATCTAAAACTACAATGAGATACCACCTCATTAGAAGAGATACTATTTAAAAAAAAGAAAAGATCAACAATAGCCAAAGTATGGAAAGAGTCCAAATGTCCCTCGATGGATGAATGGATAAAGAAGATGTGATACACACACACACACACACACACACACACACACACACACACACACACACAATGGAGTATTACTCGGCAATCAAAAAGAATGAAATCTTGCCATTTGCAACTACATGGATGGAACTGGAGGGTATTATGCTGAGTGAAATTAGCCAGTCAGAGAAAGACAAAAATCATATGACTTCACTCATTTGAGGACTTTAAGAGACAAAAAAGATGGATATAAGGGAAGGGAAACAAAAATAATATAAAAACAGGGAGGGAGACAAAACAGAAGAGACTCATAAATATGGAGAAAAAACTGAGGGTTGCTGGAGGGGTTGTGGGAGGGGGGATTGGCTAAATGGGTAAGGGGCACTAAGGAATCTACTCCTGAAATCATTGTTGCACTATATGCTAATTTGGATGTAAATTAAAAAAAATAAAAAATAAAATTAAAAAAAATAAATAAAAGAAAAGAAAACAAGTGTTGGCAAGGATGTGGAGACAGTGGAATCCTTGTGCACTGTTGGTGTGAATGTCAAATGGTGCAGCTACTGTGTAACACAGTTCCTCAAAAAATTAAAAACAGATTTAGCTGTATGATATAGCAATTCCACTTCCAGTAACATACCCAAAAGAACTGCAAGCAGAACCCTAAAGAGATATCTGTACACCCATGCTCATAAACAGCATTTTCATAATAGCTAAAATGTAGAATCAACTGAAGTATCCATTGCTGGATGAATGGATAAACAAAATATGGTACATACATACAATGGAATATTATTCAGCCTTAAAAAGGAAGGAAGGGCAGCTGGGGGGCTCAGTCTGTTTAGCATCTGACTTTGGCTCAAGTCATGGTCTCAAGGTTCTTGAGTTCGAGCCCTGCATCAGGCTCTGTGCTAACAGCTCAGAGCCGGAAGCCTGCTTCAGATTCTGTGTCTCCCTCTCTCTGCCCCTCCCCCATGTTCTCTCTCTCTCTCTCTCTCTCTCAAAATAAACATTTTTTTTTTCAAATTTTTTTTTCAACGTTTATTTATTTTTGGGACAGAGAGAGACAGAGCATGAACGGGGGAGGGGCAGAGAGAGAGCGAGACACAGAATCAGAAACAGGCTCCAGGCTCCGAGCCATCAGCCCAGAGCCTGACGCGGGGCTCGAACTCACGGACCGCGAGATCGTGACCTGGCTGAAGTCGGACGCTTAACCGACTGTGCCACCCAGGCGCCCCTCAAAATAAACATTTTTTAAAACTTAAAAAGAAAAAAAGGAAGAAAAGTCTGCACTATGCTACAACATGGATGAATGTTGAGGACATTATGCTAAGTGAAATACCCAGTCAAAAAGGCAAATACTGTATGATTCCATTTATATGAGGTACTTGCAGTAGTGAGAATCATAAAGACACAAAGTATAACAGTGGTTGCAAGCAGCTGGGAGGGAGGAGAGAATGGGAAGTTATTATTTAATGGTATAGTTTCAGTTTACAAGATGAAAAGAGATATGAAAAAAAGATGAAAGAAGTTCTGGGGATGGATGATGGTTACATAACAATGTGAATGTATTTAATACCACTGAACTGTACATTTAAAGCCAAAATCTATAGAGGGTGGAGTCCAGGTATCATTAATTTTTAAGCATCTCCCAAACTATTCTAATCAGCGGCCAAGGTTGAAAACTATTTTATCAGAGGGTGCCAACTCATTTGAACAAAAGAATTCTATTTGATGAATTCATTTTAGGTGCTTATGGAGGTCAGCTGATATCATACTTTTTCCTTAAGTAGACAAAGAAACTCAACATGGATGGGATATTTACTCCTTGGTTTATACCTTCCATTTCTAAATTATAAGCAAACTATAGAAAGCAATATTGAACTCAGTTTCAGCTATTTGTTCCTAGTACAAAATAACTGAAAATGCTGAATACAACATAGTTTTAATACATATTGCAATGAATGGTGTTATAGACTGAATTGTGGCCATCTCAGAATTCATATGTTGAAGAAGTCCTAACCCTAAGTACCACAGAATGTGACTATATTTGGAGATAAGAAGTGGTTTAAGGTAAAATGAGGCCATAGGACGGGCCTTAATCCAATTTGACTGGTGTCCTTGGATGAAAAGGAAATTTGGACAAAGAGAAACCGGGGATGCTCAAACACATAGCAAGTCTATATGCAGATAAAGCAAGAAAGGGGTGATCTGCCAGTCAAGGAGAGAAGCCTCAGGAGAAACCAAACCTGCCAATGTTTTGATCTTGGACATCTAGTGTCCAGAACTGTGCAAAAATAAATTTCTGTTGTTTAAACCATCCAGTTTGTGGTATACTCTGGTGCTGAACTTTACCCTGGGGTATATGCCAAACCAGATGCTGGATCTGGCCAGAGCATGGTATGGCTATTCCTGTGAAATCTTAACCTCAAATATTTCACCTGCTCTCTGACCTCAGCCTTCTCGTATTGTTTCCTTTACTCCCACTATACCTTTTCTTTTACCCCACATTGAGACTACTAGTCCCTTAAACTCTCCTAGACAGTGCTCTCTGACCTTTCTTCCTCATCTAGTCTGAGCCCCATGCTGATCATGTTAACTACTCTGTCAGAACTACCTTCCCTTGCTCCCTATCATATTGTCACCCCTAACCAACAAAACCCAAAATCTGATCCAATGTTACATTTTGTCTTCACTACTACCATTCTAGGTGAGTCAAGCTCTGTCAGAAAAATATTAAATCATACATTCATGTAATGTCTACAAATTACTGACTCAAATCTCAGCACCCACCCTGTCATAATCCTTCTGCCCTGAGTTAGCATTTCTGCCATTCTCCTTAAGAACCATTCCAAACCATCTCTACTGTCTCTAGTGTTGACTAGACTTTCCACTTGACTCCAATCTCTCACCTTATATCCATTTGACACAGATGCCACTTCCCTCAAACTTCTCTCCCTCTTACCTATATATTATCTATATCTGCACCCATCTTCACTTTCTTTTCTACAGTCTCAAATAAGAACTCTCATTTCTAACCTCCCCATTTGTGCTCTTTTTGGCAACTCCTCCTACTTCTGAAGCTGGGTCATTCATGATCCATTCTCTCTCTTACGTGTCCTGCTTATTCAACATTTTTATCTTTACTGACACCTTTTCTCCATCACCTAAACATGCACAAGTCTCTCCCATCTCCCTATATCCCCTCCCTTGACGTCTACCATCCTCCAGCCACAACTATCCCATTTCTTCTAATTGATTTTCATCTAATCTTCTCAAAAGTATAGTTTACACTCAATGTGTGTTCACTCAGTTGCTCTGACATGGCTGGCTTTGGCCTCCAGTGTACTATCAAAACTACTCTTCCTGAGGTTACCAATGATTTCTTAGTTACTTAGTTCTTAGGGAACCTATTCTCTCAAAGCATGCTATAGGACTGAGGAGAAAGAAAAGGCCCTCTTCTAGTACCCACTGCTCCTTCAAAATCACTATGTCTTGGGGTGCCTGGGTGGCTCAGTTGGTTAAGCGTCCGACTTCGGCTCAGGTCATGATCTCGCAGTTCATGAGTTCTAGCCCAGCATCAGGCTCTGTGCTGACAGCTCAGAGCCTGGAACCTGCTTCGCATTCTGTGTCTCCTTCTTTCTCTCTGCCCCTCTCCTGCTCACACTGTCATCTCTCTCTCTCACTCTCTCTCAAAAATAAATAAAATTTCAAAATCACTGACTCCAATCCTCACATCAACTAAGGCTTATGATATTCATCTATACCAGTGGTCAGCAAATTTTTCTGTAAAGGGCCAGATAGTGAACAGTTTAGGTTTTATGGGCCACATGGTGTCTTTTTATAGGTACCCAATTCTGCAAGGCAAAAGCAGCCATAGACAATACAGAAATGAATGCATATGGCTGTGTTCCAATAAAACTTTATTCATAAAACCACGTGGTGGGCTGGATTTGGTCTGCAGGCCATACTTTGCTGACTCCTCCTCTTTGCTGTCACCTGTGTCACCCCAGACATTTCTACATGCATCAAGAATTTGCCATCCGACTCAGTCCTTATCACCAGCCTAAATAACAAAGCACAGTGCCTGGCACCTGGTAAGCATTCCATAAAATGTGGCTATTTTAAAAAGCCACATGAATTAATTTAAATTTATTTAAATAACAATTTATTTATTTAAATAATTTTAAAATTATTATTAAAAAACTATCATATGGACACTCAATAAATCTGTGGATGACCATCTAGCACTTATGGCTCTCAGTCTCTTCATCTGCGTAACTGTCATACTCTGGACTTTGTCATCACTGTAGAGCACTCAATCTCTAACATCTAAACTCTAATACACACTGATCAAAATCTCCTGTTTGTCATTCTCACTCCTTTTATGCTTGCTCTTCAACCTCAATGAGCCTCCAATCCACTTTTATGTCTATTGTCTCCTAATCCATGAGCTCCCACCCATCTTTACTTCCTTCCTATCAAGCTTGATCTCCTGGCCCATTAACTGATCCATCCTTTCACCTACACCTTCAACTCCTGTTTTCCCTCAACTATACCAGATTAGCAAAATCCTGTACCATCCCATCTATCTGCTTTCCCAATTCCTATTCCTAGATGGCCCAGGAATGCTGAAAATGTCTCACAGATCAATGCCATTACAAACTTATGCTCTCCACCCTCAGTTGGGACTTCAGCACCATCCAGTAATACTTTCTCCAATCCTCTCCCAAACATTCCAAACTTCCAAGGCTTAAAACTCTCCTCAAGGCTCCTTAGGCTATATGCTTTCTCACACCTTCAAAGGACAGATTTGCCTTGGGCTCTAGTCCCAGAAAAAGAATTGGTTCTACTCCAATCCACTAGCGGTGCTCTGGATCCATCCCTGCCCCTTCTCCTCCACCAATACCACAAAAACTAAACCCTGAACAATCCAGCCACATCATATGACTTTCTTCACTGCTCTTTAACCATGGATACATTGCTTATCCTGAGCTTCCTCATCTTCAGAAGGGTGATATCCTTGCAATGTTGTCATGAGTGTAACAGATCTTGAAGTACCTGACATATGATAATCATTCCATAAATGGTGCAATTATTATTATGTTAACAGCTTGAAGGTGAAAGGCAGTTTCAAGAGATGGAATATAGGGTTGGAGACCTTCAGGGGAAAGGGGAAGCATACTGAAAAGAGAGAATAATTTCCCTTGCCCTAAAATATTCCAATCCTTCGGTGAATATAATCAGTTACTTTGTCAATTACAGTAATTAAATATATGACTACTCTCTGCTACTCTCACCATAGTCTGGAGCCTGCAACTCCTCTTGCAGTATAACGCTGTTCAACGAGAAGATGTGCTCTGGGTTCTAAGTCTTTTCCAAAAGAGAATACTAACAAATCTTCCTTCTATTAATCTAGATTTAAAGTGATATTCATTAAAAAGGAATTAAAGCAATGTTTAACCACTGAGAGGTGCCAAACAAAAGTATTCTATTAGTGATTGTGCCAGAAAGAAGAGAAGTGCAAAAGCTGGGGGGAAAAACTGATAGGGTAGTGGTGAAGTGCCAAAAAGAAACAGGAGATGGCTTGAAGGGGGCTCCTAAAAGATAAATCCAAGACAATTTGAGCATCAAAAAGAATAATGATGGTAATGGATTCTAACACAATTAATTTAAAAAAAAAAGTCCTTGTCCTTATGTCTATATAGATTATTAAAAAAACAAAACAGGGACGCCTGGGTGGCTCAGTTGGTTAGGCGTCCGACTTCAGCTCAGGTCATGATCTCGCAGTCCATGGGTTTGAGCCCCACGTCAGGCTCAGACAGCTCAGAGCCTGGAGCCTGTTTCAGATTCTGTGTCTCCCTCTTTCTCTGACCCTCCCCTGTTCATGCTCTCTCTCTCTCTGTCTCAAAAATAATGTTTAAAAAACAAACAAACAAACAAAAGAGCTCCAAGAAAGAGAAAAACCATTTATAGAATAGTACCAGTTAATAAATGTGAAAGGAATAAAATAACTCGAAGATCACCACTGTGCAACCTCCAAAAGTAGAGATCATCTCCATGATGTGAAAAACACTAGGTGCAGAGTTAACAGGAAATCCGCAAGAGTGACAGGATATCTGCATAGTCCTGAAATATTACTCCACAGATTACTTTTTAAATGTTTATTTATTTTTTAGAGAGAGTATGCATGTGCACATGTGTGAACAGGGGAGGGGCAGAGAGAGACAGGGAGACACAGAATCCAAAGCAGGCTCCAGGCTGAGCTGTCAGCACAGAGCCTGATGCAGGGCTCAAACTCACAAACCAAACCATGAGATTGTGACCTGAGCCAAAGTCAGACGCCCAAGTGACTGAGCCACCCAGGCGCCCCAAATCCCAAGCAAGCTCTGCACCATCAGCACAGAGCCGGTGCTGGGCTCCAACTCATGAAATGTGAGATCATGACCTGAGCCGAGATCACGAGTTAGACGCTTAACCAACTATGCCACCCAGGCACCCCACTTTTTAATTACAAAGATTACAAAGGGAAAAATGTACCTTTATAATGGAGATATCTGGCAGTTGTCCTCTTAATCAAGTGATGAAACTTAGCATCAATAGTGAAAATAACCTAGTATTATGTGGCTGCAGTAAGCACACAGCATCACCCACATACTTTACCCAAAATCTTTTATACTGAATTAATGAATAAAAAGCAATCAATCAGTCTAAAGTCTTATTGCTCAAAATGTGGTCTAAAGACCAGAATCATATCATCTGGGAGCTTGTTCAAAATACAGAGTCTTGGGACCCTAGACAACTCAATCATAATTTGCATTTTAACCAGACCTTCAAATGATTCACAGGTACAAAGTTTGAGAAGTCCAGTATAAGACAAAACACCTAGACTTTTCAAAAAAACATCAATGTCATTAAAAAAAAAAAAAAAAAGGCAGTGTGGGAGGGGCTGCTCTTGATTTAGAGAGACCTAACCACCAGAAGCAATGAACAAATCTTGACTGAATCCTGGATCAGTGAGGGGAAAAGTTATAAAATACATTTCAAGGAGGCAACTGGGAAAATTTGAATATGTGCCTTTTATTAAGTTATATTAATATGAAGGTTCTTAGATGTGATAATGGTATTTAATAACAGAATTTTCTTATTCTTAGAAGATACAGGCTGAAATATTTAAGGTAATATGTCTACAACCTATTTTTTTTTATTTGTTTATTTTGAAAGAAAGAGTGAGCAGGGGAGGGGCAGAGAAAGAAGAGAGAGAGAGAGAGAGAGACAGAGAGAGAGAGAATCCCAAGCAGGCTCCACACTAACAGTTCAATGTGGGCTTGAACTTACAAACCTTGAGATCATGACCTGAGCTGACAACAAGAGTTAGATGCTCAACCAACTGAGAGACACCCAGGTGCCCCCACAACCTACATTTATATAACTCATAAAAACATACGGAGGGAATGCATAAATGGCATGGTAATAATTGGTTACTCAAAATGAAGAGTATGTAGGTGTCTATTGTGCTATTCTTTCATTTTTCCTTTAGGTTGAAGACTATTAAATAAGAAATGAAAGGTGAGAAAACTTCAATTAATCCACAACAGAAATGGTTAAGTTTTTGGCAGCAAACAGCATAATTTGTATACAACCTTGCGTCTATCTTAACAGATAAGTGTTCAACAGATGTTTGATGAGGGAAATGAAATTTATTTATTTAAATTGTATTTCAGCTGGCAGAAATTCTTAAAGCTGCTCCAACCAGCTGGCTGTCAGATTTATATGGAACTATGGACTGTCATGCAGTGAGAGGCAATAGAGTGTGACAGTAAAGGTTTTAGGGTCAGTCAGTCCTAGTGAGGGGTCCTTGGGCAGATTTAATCTCCCAAAGCCTCAGTCACTCTCTCTATAAAACAGAAATAAAATAGTACCTTTTAGGGTGGTTATAAAAATTAAATAATATATAAGATAATGAATATAAAATACTTAGCATCACTAATAAATGTTAACTAATTTTATTTATCAATAAAGTTAGCTAAAAGGTATTCCATAAAATGAAGCTAATGTTATTATGGACCATATTTTGACTTTATTTTGAGGATTAAAAGTTTTCATATGATCTAGGGGCCTTCTGTGACAATTTTAAGTCAAGGGGAGAAGGCAAAACTATTTTTACTTCTTATTTTTATTTGGTATCTTGAAGAAAAAGCATTTAGTAAGATGATAAGCAATTTTTCCCCAAGTTGTAAAAGCATTTTAGTTCTTCAACTTAATCTTAGTGAACCAGTATAAAGTACTGAAGATTAGCAAAATGAAGCTATTAAAAATGACTTACAGAATCAAATTCAATACTTAGAAAATTTGGAAATAATTTTGTCAAGTTACCTTCAATTCTCTTGATTAGAAGAGTTGTGAAAAGCCATGTTTTCATGGGAATTTACTGAACACAGTTTTCTGGAAATACTTAGACAAAAAAATAAGCACCTATCTTTTTGGCTTAAGTGGACTTGCATCTACACGAAACAGAACTGACTTCAATACATGGATGACAGTCTACCCCAATTATTCTATTAAATTCTAAGGAGTCTCTCCTAAAGGTTGGCAACTATAGCTGGCAGGCCAAATCCAGCCCACTGTTATTTTCATTAATATAGTTTTACTGTAACACAGCCATGCTCATTCATTTTGTACTATATTATGTATTGTATTTCAAGTTGAAAAGTTGCAACAGAGACTGTATGGCCTACAAAGCCCAAAATATTTACTGGCCCACAAAGCCTAAAATATTTACTATCAGTCTTTTATAGAAAAAAAATTGCCAACCCCTACTCTAGAAAAGCAATCCAAAAAAGGAATAAATCCTGTTCAGGACTCACCTGAGGGGTTGTCTTTTTGTATTGATCACCTCCATCTATCACATCCCTCATGATTTTTTCCTTGAGAAATTCATACTCTTCTGGACTCAGGTGAAGAGACTCTATGGTTTTTCCACAGCCCGAACACTGACCACTGTAATTACAAAAGTTTGTGTTAAATGGTATCCTGGAAAAGAATTTTCTCTAGAATGAATAATCCTAGGACAGAAAGAAATTGAAAGGTAATTTAAAAAGAATGTTATAATCTTTGTGATCATCACATGCAATTTTTTGTAAAACTGATAATAACACACATTAAGTATGCCAGAAAACCCAAAAAAGTAGACTGCTGGGCATCCAGATAAAGTATTTAAACTTATTCCCAAAACACAACTGGGTCCCAGATCTGTAGGGCAAAATATCTCTGAGGCTTCACATGAGGCTCACTGCACCTATGGGAAAAACATGTTGAGCACTGCAAATCCTCCATATGCCAAATATGGCTTTTTTTCTTGGGTACTCTCTTAATTATCCTATTTCTAAAATATTCTTAAAATTTTTTTGATCGGTAGCAACAAAACCTCCTAAACCTGAATCAAACAAGTTAAAAATAAAATACTGGTCTTTACCTTCCCTGGATTGTTGTGAACTGTCCTTTCCATTGTTCCCCAGGAACACTACAAAAAAAGATTACAAGACCAAATCATTACGTCAGATTCCTAAAACTTAAAACAATATAAACAAATTGATAAAATAAATGAGATAATAATTCTAATTTTTTTAAAAAAAGAAAAAAGGTCAGATTCCCATAGAACCAAAAAATAGGCATTTTATTTAGAAACTGTATTTAGAAACTCGGCAGGCAAGAGCTCTGAAATGTTCAGGATACTTCCCCAGGATGGTTTAATTAGAAGAGTGGGTGATACACTGTGATGGGGCTAAGGAGGGAACAGTACCCTACTGTGGACCTCCTTCCCTTCACTTCTCCTCTGGTCATTCAACCCTCATCTTCAAGTCTAAATCTACTTTCATGGGATTGTGCAGCTAACATTAATAGTGTAACCTCTAAATCAAACTCAACTCTTTCTCCATGAAGCTGCCAGAGATTGTTCCTGCCCAGAGTAATTCCTTCCCTTACACTATCTTCTTATACACCACCATTAACTGTCAAGTATTGCATTCTCCATTAGGTTGTGAATGCCATCATAATAGATCTTACATCACAAAACACCCAAAGTGCCTACCCAAATGGAAGCATTCAAAACTACCTGATTTATTTGCTCAATCAATGTATTCCTTTTTTTTCTCTCACATATACTACCATCAGTTTCTAAGGACTCTGTTGCCTTCTCCTTCCCTAGTTCATAATTCAGGATCTCATCATCTCTCATTCAAACCTACAATTGCCTCCAAACAGATCTTCCTATTTCCAATCTTAATCCCTCTCCAACCTTTTTTTCTGTTTTGGCAATTACCTTTTTTATTTTTATTTTTTAATTTATTTTTTGAGAGAGAGAGGAGAGTGAGTGCACACGCAAGAGAGCAGGGAAGGGGCAGAGAGAGAGAGAGGGAGACAATCTTAAGCAGGCTCCATGCTCAGCGTGGAGCCTGACACAGGGCTCAATCTCATAACCCTGAGATTAGGTCTCATGACCTGAGCCAAAATTAAGAGTGGGATGCTTAACCGACTGAGCCAGGTGCCCTGGAACTCTACTCTAAGGTAACAGAACAAAACCCAAAATCCTTGGCATTCAAATAATTTCACAATCTAGCTCCTCCACTCATATTCAACAAATTTGTTAAATAATTAAACATGATTGCTACTTCAAAGCTCTGTGCAAAGGATATATATATACTTGAAAAGAGAAAAACAGAAAAAGAACGAATTTTTTTGAAAGTGCCTAAAAAAAATTAGTAGTGAATCAGTGAATAAAAAACTGAAGCAATAAATAGGGTCACAGCCAGGAACGTGAACAAAAAGCAAATAGAAAGCAGAGAGCCTTGGAGAGAGCAGTTGGGTGATGGAAAGATACAAAATGAACTGGAATGAAGAGATTTTCCATTTTTAACACTCGCATATCATGTCTGCTCAGCCTTCCCTTATCTGTTCTAAACATCCAAGTTGATGAAATGCATAGATTAAACAGATACCAGTCACTAGGTTTCAGAAGAACTTCTGAAAATACTAATATGATCCAAAGACAGCTCCAGTTTTCTTGCTATAAACTCCAGCCATAAGTACTATTGGTAGGCACATCAAAGTGAATACCTCAGAAAAAACAGATGATCCTTCCAAACAGAAAAAATACATACAAACATACAAATGATTTATAATTTCACTTTTATGTGATGAATGGAAAATACAACAACTTGTTTATGCTATTACTTTTTTTAAAGAGAGAAAATGTTGTCTTTAAGGAGAAATAAATCTCAAGGAAGGAAAGTATAATTTGAATAGAGTAATTCTCAGCAACAAAAAAAGGAGGCAGCTGCTTTTAGGTAACGGTGTTGAATTAAAAACATACATATAAAAAAATTAAAATTACCTCTCAAACCATGTTTTTATACTGTGTGCAAATGATTCCCCAGGATATAGATGATTATTTCTTAGATACAAAAGAATGTCAAATAGCTTGTTTGAATACTGATCATCTTTTATGTTTTTTCCAAAGTCAAAGAATGCTTTTAAAGTTTTCAACATAGGAATAAGATTATGACCCAACAATTCCTGATACAAATTCCACGCTAGGTTTACATCTTGGTGAAGGAGGGCTCCCTCGATACAATCATTGTAGTTCTTTTTTGAAGGAATCATGACTTTTTTGATATCCTCTAACAGCAGCAAGGCCTCTTTCCATCTGTCTGAGTGGATTAATCCTTGGATGAGAAGAGTATATCCTCCAGGTTCTAACCTCTTGTATCTGGCTTTCATGATTTCATAGACATCAATAACTTCTGATATATGTTTATGAAAGACGCAGAGATACAAATACTTGACCAGCAAATCATAGCCTACAATACCATTGTTTTTTGCAGCTACCCAGGCTAACAAAGATTTGGCCACATCTATAGAGCTATGGCAGTGAGCCATTTGTGAAATGATCCAACTTTCAAAATTAGCCTTTCCTTTGAAATCTTCCTTGAATTTATCCCACTCTTCTGAATTCAGAGGTCTTGTTGGAAGTTGAATAGTGTTCCTCACAGGTGGCAAGCCATGATCTTCCCTATGAGTATTCATCTGTGATCTCTTCTTAGCTGCTCCAGCAGCAAAAAGATGGGAATCAGAAGAAACTTGATTACTGCCTTCATCTCCTTTCCTGAGATATCTGGCCTTGGCAATCAGAAGATTCACTGCTTTAGTATTTTGTGGAGACACCGCTTTAAGAGAAAACCACTTCTGTTGGTTCCTGATGCCACAATAGTCTTTGAGAAAGAGAGAGAAATAAGAGTGTCCTGGGCCTACGCTAAGGTATGGGTTGCTCTTCCAAAACTTAGGAAGGCTTCGAATACCAGTGAAACAGAAAGTCATCATGCGGTGAGATCAGCACCAGATATAATTAGAGAGATGTTCATAAAGCCCCTGCTTCTACAGCGTAATTAAGGAATTGGGCGTGAGGGGCGAAGAACCAAAGCACAATTTCTTAAAAGATGATTTTCATTTTCTCACAGACAAATCAAGGATCTGCTTTTTGCGCTATTAATACAACGAAGTCTGGTGAGTTCTCTCCATTAAACAACCATCCAGGGACAGCCAATGTTAGTCACAAGTCCCAGAACCAGGCGATAGGGCAGGAATCTTCTGGTGGCAGATAAATTCCAACCTATAAACCTGAGGAAAAAGCACAAGGAGGTCCGTCCAATTTGTTTCGCGTGTGTGCCCTTGAAAAAAGGTAGGATCCCATGGGAGCCTTGCTGACGGAAGGGCTTAAAGTGGAAAACCGCTACCAGGAGTCCCCAACCCCAGACCTAGCAGCAGCATGGACAGCGGCGAAAGCCCAAGTCTAGGAGCCCTGGGCCTGCATTACAACCCTCCCAGGCCGCCAAAGACGTCAGGTAAGGATATGAGGGCAGGGGAGGTGGGGAGACAGCAGAGCCCACAATTCACGTAAGGAAGGGAGGTACACAAAGGTCACTGCCTGCTGTGTACGAACCGATCACAAACAATGTTCACCCCATTCAACAACTCACCTCAGCACTCACGCTGAACGCAACCATAAACACGGCGGAAACTACCGCATCCAGAATGCACCGCGAGGGCCCGGACCGCGGGGGCGTGACAGAACTCGACGCGAGCGTTTCGCTGGGCCGTAGGGCGATTAAAAAAACTACTTTGAAGCTTTTAGTGGCAGTTGACGTCTGCTACATTCAGACGTTGTATTGAATTGGCTGTTGACGTCTGCTACATTCAGGGAACCTTTATGGCCTCTAGATATCAGCAATGAGCAATGAAAAGAAATTGTGAAGGAAGAAAACCTTCCCCCCGCCCCATCCCCGGGCCGGAAACGCTTAAGGACTCCTGAGTCACGTGGCCCATACGCGCCTAGGCCCCAAGTTAAAGAACAACGTGGGGCTTCCTTATCCTGAACCTTTCAAATTGGACTTGGTGCAGTTGGGTGCTGACTTGAAGAGGATTGTTTTTAACGTCCCTTTCAAGTCCGTGTTGCCCGCTGTTAACGTGATTAGCTGTATTCGCCGCAGTGGCAATAATCGTTTGTTCGCCTCTTCAGCCGACTTCCGCCCATGTCCAACATGGCGATTGAATATTCCTGACCTTTACGGGGTTGGGCGGTGATTGCTGTCTGAGCTGGTAGAGGGTGGAGCGGTTAGTAAACAGCAAATGCAGGAGCTTCTGCGCGGGAGTCAGCCATGGACTGGAAAGAAATTCTTCGCCGGCGATTAGCGACGCCCAGCACCGGTACTAACAGTGAGTTTGGGAGGGGCTGCTCGCAGAGATAGCCAGGCCCTAAATTCCTGAAGATGCGGGGAGATGCGGGAGAAGCAGCTACTGGGAGCCGCACTTTACGCTTCTATGGAAGCTCTCTCGATAAAGGCAGTTGGACTGTGATTTAGGGTTACTGAAAGGTTTGATCCCCACTTCCCGGGAAAAGGAGTTGCGGAATGAGGAGCTACCTTAGCACCAACTTACGTGGCTGTGACCTAGGCTTTTGAGGAATAATTGAGAATCCCAGTCCCAACAACTCTTTAATCCTACTATAACCTATAATCCATTGATCTTTTGTCTTTTTATTATCACACTTTTTTTTACTTCCCTCCTTATACATTTTAGATTTCATAATATATTTTTCCCTTATCCCTTCCCTTCACCTTCACGCTTGCCTGTTAACCAACCTGGTTAAAACTATCTATCCTATTTCACACGTGCCTTCAGGGTAGCCAAAAGTGGCTGGAGAAAAACGAAACCATGGTGAATGGTCTCACTTTTAGTTCATGTCCACGAACCTAAAGGAAGTGTTTCAGTCATTTATTTACACATATTCCTTGTTTCCTTACACTCAGTTCTGGCAGTTCTCATCTTCCAGACATCCAGTTCTCCAGTATACCCTACCTACTCTTTATCTTCAGTTGATGAACTTGTATATGTATTTGAGAAAGTCGGAGCTCACCTGTTCCCACTTACCATTTCTATCAGCCCTTTCCTCACCGTACATCCCCATACACTCTGCCTTTACTGTTAAAATTAACTAATTGTCCCTGCTCCTATTTGAGACAATTCCTCCACTCCAACATTAGATCATGCTCCCTTTCTTTTATTCACTCTCATCTTCTCTCTCAGCTATTATCAGATTTTCCTTCTTTATTGGATCATTTCCATCAACTGACAAACATGTTATAATATACTCCATGTAAGAAAAATATTTTTTTAAACATTTATTTTATTTTTGAGAGACAAAGATAGAGCATGAGCAGGGGAGGGGCAGAGAGAGAGGGAGACACAGAATCTTAGGCAGGCTCCAGGCTCTGAGCTGTCAGCGCAGAGCCCGATGCGGGGCTCGAACTCATGGGCCGCGAGATCATGACCTGAGCCAAAGTTGGCAGCTTAACCGACTGAGCCACCCAGAAAAACATTTCTTCTCACATCTCCTTCCAGCTTTTGCTACATTTTTCTGTGCCGTTTATAGGAAAAGTTACATGTACTTGTACATCCTCATCACTCTTCTCTTTTTTGAATTTTTTATAACATTTATTTATTTTTTGAGAGAGAGAGAGACACAGAGTGCGAGCAGGGGGCGGGCAGAGAGAGAGACACACAGAATCCGAAGCAGGCTCCATGCCCCTAACTGTCAGCACAGAGCCCAATGTGGGGTTCAAACTCATGAACCACAAGATCATGACCTGAGCCAAAGTCAGAGGCCTAACGGACTGAGCCACCCACGTGCCCCATTCTCTGCTTTGCTCTTTTTTTTTTTTTAATGTTTATTTATTTTTGAGAGATAGACACACAGTGTGAACAGGGGAGGGTCAGAGAGAGAGGGAGACACAGAATCTGAAGCAGACTCCAGGCTTTGAGCTGTCAGCACAGAGCCCGACGTGGGGGCTCAAACTCACAAGCTGTGAGATCATGACCTGAGTCAGACGCCCAACCCACTGGGGCACCCGGGCGTCCCCTCTGCTTCGCTCTTAAACCCACCCCATTGCATGCTTGTTATGTGCCAAGTACTGTTCTAGGCTATAGCAGTAAACAAAACAGATAAAAAAAAGTCCTTGTAGAACTTAGGCTTTAGTGTTGGGAGAGATAAATAAAATAATAAGTAAATCATTTAGGTTGTACAGCTTCTATTTAAGGCTGTTTCCTTCAGTGGTGTGCTAGATCCCATTTTTACCTATTCAAAGGTGTACTCCTGCAGTTGTCTCTGTCTCCTGCACCAGGTTTTCTTTCTCAGTCATTCCTATCAGTATTTAAACATGGTGGTATTTCTCTCACCTTAAGAAATGTTCTTGTCTTAAACTTCTACCTCTTAGCTATGCCTCATTTCCCTGTTCACCTTATATTATTGCTTGTTAAAAGAACTGTTGATTATGGGGCGCCTGGGTGGCTCAGTCGGTTGGGCGTCTGACTTCGGCTCGGGTCATGATCTCGCCATCCGTGAGTTCGAGCCCCACATTGGGCTCCGTGCTGACAGCTCGGAGCCTGGAGCCTGCTTCGGATTCTGTGTCTCCCTCTGTCTGCCCCTCCCCCACTTATGCTCTGTCTGTCTGTCTCTCTCTCTCTCTCTCTCTCTCTCTCTGTCAAAAATAAATAACTTTAAAAAAAAAACCCTGTTGATTAAATCTGTACTGTAATTCCTGCTTGTCAAGATCATTAGTGATCTCTGTGTTGTTCCCGTGGTCAGTGTTTAGTCCTCACTTTCCTTGACCTGCCAGGGATATAGTAGTTCACTCTCGTCCTACGTATACTTTTCTCTCTTGGTTTCTGGGAGACACACTCCCTTAGTTTTCTTCTCACCTCACCAGTCATCCCTTCTCAATCTTTGTTTTCTTCTCCCCAGCAATTTACCATCAGAGTGCCCAAAGCTAAGTCCTTGGTCAGCTTCTATTCTATTCTCTATCTACACTTACCTTCATGGTGAAATTAACCATTATTTTTAAGGCTTTAAATACTGTATATTTGCTTTTGTCTCCTAAATGTGTATTTCCACTTCCCAAATGCCAGACTCATATATCTAATTGCCTACTTGACATGGCCACTTGGTTTTAATAGGAATCTTTTTTTTTTTTTTTTGAGAGAGAGAGAGAGAGAGCACGTGCGCAAGCCAGGAGAGAGGCAGAGGGAGAAAGAGAGGGAGAGAGAGAGAGAGAGAGAGAGAGAGAGAGAGAGAATCTTAAGCAGGCTGCATGCTCAGTGAGGAGTGGGGTTTGATCCCATGACCCTGGGGTCATGACCTGCGCTGAAATCAAGAGTCGGATGCTCAACCAACTGAGCCACCCAAGCACCCCTGTAATAGGTATCTTAATCTTAATTTATCCAAGACTGAACTCCTGCTTTCCTTTCTAACTTGCTCACTGGTAGCTTTCCACCTTTTTGATATTGGCCACCCCATCTGCTCAGGTCAAAATCTTTAGAGATATGTTCAACTGCTCTTTTTCTCTGATATCCACATCCAGTGTGTTTGCAAATCCTGGGACTAAAAAGAAAATATATCTAGAATATTTACTCCTAACTGCCTCCATTGCAGCCACCATGATCCAGGCCTCCACCATCTCTCACCTGGATTACGGCATTAGCCTCCTAATTGTTTCTGGTGGCTCTCTCCCTCACCAATGAGCTAGTGGCCTTGTCTCCCATTAATCTGCCTTCCCTCATCTACGTTTCCTCTGGCCCACTCTGCTACAGCCACACTCACTGCTTCCCTCTTCCCTGGACACACCAGGCACACTCCTCTCTCTTAGGGCCTTGGCACTGGCTATTTCCTTGCCTGGTATGCCCTTCTCCCATGATATCTGGATAGCCTGCTTCCTTGCCTTCTTCAGTTTTTTGCCCAGTTTCATCTCCATGAAGCTTTCCCAGACACTGTTGAAAGTGTTGTGTGTATGTGTGGACACATGTGCATGTGTCCACTCACACATATATTTGTGTGTCCCTAGAATAGTTGAGTGAAAAAAGAATGAGTGAAATAATGAAAATGACTCTAGGGGTTTGGGCTTGGGTGACTGGATGAATACCATTAACTGGGATAGAAACATGGAATTAGGAGAAGAGTAGTGAGGTGAGGAATGGGAAATTATTAGGTATGTTGGAGTGTGAGGATGAAAATATTTTGTTTTGAATGTATGAGTTTAGAGTTCAAGAGCAGTGTCTGTGTTAGTGACATACACTTGGGACTTAGAAGTCACACTACAAAAGTTGAAATGAGGAAGAAAGAGTAACAAAAATAAATGGCCAGAAAATAAGAGAATCGACAGTGTGGTCCAAGGTTAGGAATTAACATGGCACATGTGGCAGAAATGCAGGCATAAGAGAGGTTTAGGGGAACAACTATAGGCATGTTGGAAGGAAGTGGAAAGAGGAAGAGGAGAAGGAAAGTAAACTATTGAGAAAATAGACCCCAGAATTGAAGATTTCAGTGAGGCTGAAGTGTAGGTATGATGACAGTGAGGTTTTGAATACCAGAAGGAGAGAAAAGTTATCTGAGGGTATATGAGAGTTTAAGATTTTATATAAGGTTAGTATATTTAGGAGCAGATAAGATCTGCGGTCTTGCCATGGAACTGAGTGACAGAGGTGACCCCCTCTTCAGAGTTGAGGTGTCATGGTTACTATCATAAACGTTATCCTTCCTTGATGATTAATGCAAGACATTGAGGTGAAGAACACTGCACCAGTTGCTATGGTCAACAAACTGGCAGACTGACTAAATATGATGGTTATAGGCCAGCTGCAGGTGGTTTGGTGGGTAATAGCATCCTGAGGTCTGAGCTCAGATGGACGGGGTTTGCATTAGGTAGAGAAACAGTGATTGCAAACTGAAACTCATATGAGGTCCAGGACTGTTTTCTTACTGCTCTAGCCCCAGTGTCTAATAGTGCTCTATATGTAGTAGGTGCTCAGTAAGTACTTTTGATGGAATGAATCATGAACATGCCAGAAGTCTGTAAGGGAGGCAGTGACTTGAGGAAGAGACAAGTATAGTGATAAAAAGAAGTGAAAGGAGCAGCTGAGATATGATTGAAGTTGCAGGGGAGGCTTTTTCAGTGGAAGATAGTGATTCTTCCTGTTTTCAGAAAATTAATATAGATGTTCAGTATCTAAGCACAATTTTCAATGTCTTTTTTGCACTGTAATTACCCTATGGTAAAAAATACTTATTCCAAAAGTGCTTTTCCCTTTTAATCTATCTTGTTACCAGAAAAAAAAAGTGAACAAGAATTAAAAGATGAAGAAATGGATTTATTTACCAAATACTACTCAGAATGGAAAGGAGATAGGAAAAACACAAATGAATTCTATAAGACCATTCCCCGGTTTTATTATAGGGTAAGTGGTATCTAAGCAAATGTCTTACAGAGTTTATAAGTGAAATGTAATTTTTAAAATGGGATCAGCATCTTTTATTTTGTATAAATACAGGATTATATTTAAAATCTTATATAGTCTTTCATTGTAGTTGATCTTATTGTTTTGGAATTGATATATCTCAGGGCTTGATATAAGTTAGTATAAGAACACAAAGTTGTTACTTGGCCCCCTTTTGTTGGGTTACTGGCTTTTTATTCCTCATTTTCCTATGGATATTTGTGGTAGGTATTCTGTTGGATTATGTTGTCTTTTTATAAGACTTAGGTTTACTTGGCTGATCACCATTTTTAACTTTTGTCTTTTACTCATGTTCATGATAATACGTTTTGCTCAAGGTTGAACTGAAAAATAGATTAAAATGGAAAACTTGAAAAGTTAGACTCAATTATGTTTCCTCATGCCAAAACCGTGAAGTCTTTGATAAAGATTATAGTAAACAGTAAGACCTTAAGAAAGCTACTTAGAGCTGAAGTTGAAGGAGTAAGACCTATTTAGTATTATGTAAAATGTGACCACTGTAGAAAAGTTAACTGTGGAATTTTAGCAGAATGTCTCTTAAACCTGTTACCTTCTAAACTCAATTATAACAATATTTACAAAGAAAGTAGGAGCAATGTATTAATATAAGTGAATTATCCAGATATTCTTCAAGTACAAACTTATTTCTTCAAGTACAAACTTTTTCCAAGTAAAACAGTGTGGACATTCCTCAAAAAATTAAAAATAGTTCTACCCTATGACCCAGCAATAGCACTGCTAAGAATTTACCCAAGGGATACAGGAGTGCTGATGCATAGGGGCACTTGTACCCCAATGTTTATAGCAGCACTTTAACAATAGCCAAATTATGGAAAGAGCCTAAAAGTCCATCAACAGATGAATGGATAAAGAAATTGTGGTTTGTATACACAATGGAATACCACTTGGCAGTAAGAAAGAATGAAATATGGCCTTTTGTAGCAACGTGGATGGAACTGGAGAGTGTTATGCTAAGTGAAATAAGTCATACAGAGAAAGACAGATACCATGTGTTTTCACTCCTATGTGGATCCTGAGAAACTTAACAGAAGACCATGGGGGAGGGGAAGGAAAAAAAAAAGTTAGAGCGGAGGGAGCCAAACCATAAGAAACTCTTAAAAACTGAGAATAAACTGAGGGTTGATGGGGGGGTGAGAAGGAGGGTGGGGTGGGTAATGGTCATTGAGGAGGGCACCTGTTGGAAGGAGCACTGGCTGTTGTATGGAAACCAATTTGACAATAAATTTCATATTAAAAAAAACTTTTTCCAAGTAAACCATTTTTATTGGAAACCTTTTTATAATACTGTTTGGCAGTCTTTTAAGAATTATATGACTAGGGGTGCCTGGCTTGCTCAATTGGTAGAGCATCCAAATCTTGATCTTGGGGTCATGAGTTTGAGCCCCACATCAGGTGTAGAAATTACTTAAAAATAAAATCTTTTTAAAAATTATATAACTAAGCCACATTTGTCATGGAAAAGAGAAAATACAGCTGATATTTTCCCATAACATTGCAGACATATAAGTATTTTTGCATGAATTCTTCTGCATACTTCTGTGTACATGTATGTGTTTAGCAAAAATGGGATGATATCATACATACTTCTGCTTTTTGTATTTCATAATTTCTTAAACAGTCCACTAGACAACTGAAAATTTTCGGTAGTCTGGGGGCACAGGAAGGGAATTGACATTTATTGAGTGCCAGTGTACTTCAGAGCATTTTATATTCATGATTTCATTTAATCAGGACTTTGAAATAGTATCTTACTAACCCAGGAACAGCCCTTAGATGTTGATATGATCCCATTTCTGAACCCAGGAGTCCATTTTCCTGTATTTCCAGTACTAACCTTTGGCTCGCCATTGTGGTTCCTGAGGGAAACCCCTATGTCCCATTTCTGTTTCTTCCTTCTCTCTGTGACCTCTTCCAGATCCCAGATGGTTTCCTGTCTGCAGATGCGGATTTGTGGGATGTTCTTTTTGTTGTTTCTTCTCTCTCTGTCTTTCCACAGCCTTGGAGAACCTAGTATCTTTATCTTTGGTCACCACTTCTCTCCTTGGCAGATTAGCTGGTTGACTAGCCACTGGAGCACAGTCAGAGTTTCATCCCCAGCCTTACTTCCCAATACTTCTTCCTTTTCATGGGAGGGATGGCATCTTAATTCTTGGAAATGAAAGGTGGAAATCATGGCTAATTTGGATTATGGTTACTTAGCCACATTTAATGGGGCAGAGATATGGAAGAAGAAATCCTTGAAGCAAATTGTTTGAAGTCGAATTGGAATGAGTCATTTTTAAGCCCTGTTTATGGAAATCACTCCAGTGGGCACACCCTCTACTTGGAGGGGAACATAATAGACACTGGCTTGACCATTTCCAAGGAGTAAGATCATCCAGGCTCAGAAGTCATATTCTGCTAAGGCAGTCTATCTTCAGTTAGTCCTAATTTCATTCTGTCAGTCTAAGGTTATAGTGGAAAGAGCACTCTGAGAATATAAAATGAAACTTGGGCTGGACCGTTAGTTCTTTCTAGGCAGGGATATGGTCTTGCTGATCATTGAATTCTCTGTGGATCTTTTTTTTAAATGTGTGTTTATTTTTGAGAGAGAGAGAGAGAGTGTGTGTGCATACAAGCAGGGGAGGGGCATAGAGAGGTAGGGACAGAGGATCTGAAATGGGCTCTGCACTGACAGCAGAGAGTCCGATGCAGGGCTCAAACTCAACGAACCATGAGATTATGTCCTGAGCCGAAGTTAGACACTTAGAACTGACTGGGCCACCCAGGTGCCCCTAAATGAACTTTGTAAATTAATAACTTGAAGTTAAGAAAAATTGAGATGCAAAAAGTAATTTGAGGGTGTGTACTTAATTTATGTACTATTTTATGAGGCCAAATATATTTTACATAATCCAAAACTGTGTAAATGCTAGAATTTAGGTGTAGAGAAATTAACTCTAGTATATTTTTAGCTGCCAGCTGAAGATGAAGTCTTACTACAAAAATTAAGAGAGGAATCCAGAGCTGTCTTTCTGCAGAGGAAAAGCAGAGAACTATTAGATAATGAAGAATTACAGGTAAGCATAGAATAAAAGGTTGCTTTGGATGTTAGCTATTTTGTATTTGTACTAAAGTCATACAGGATCTCAGGGTTTCTTAATGGAATCACTGCTGCAGAGTGGGTGAAGGCCCTGGAGCAATGGTTCCTGTCAAAGTCAGCTGCAGAACTTGCCTGGGCACAGTTCTCCCCAAAATAGTTTTGTTTTTTAAAGTCCCTAGGTGGAAACCAATTTGACAATAAACTTCATATATTGAAAAGTAAATAAATAAAGTCCCTAGGTGATTCTAACAAGGCCAAAGTTGAGAGCCACAAGTATGGGGTCAAACTGGGGGGGTTCACATCCTAGCCAGGCTCTGTGATCTTGGACAGTGGACTTAACATTTCTGTGCTCCAAATCTCATTTATAAAGTAGAGATAACAGTGTCTATGTCACATAGTTATATGGATTAAGGAAGTGCTGTATAAGAAAACTTTAAACTTAAGCATTCAGTAAATGCTAGCTATTTGTATTATGTTCTTAGTAATCAAAAGGGTAATAGGGGATAAGATTCATCTTAATACTAAATTTCTATCAGGCTACCATTTTAATGGAAATAACACATTTAACCAATGTTAAATTTTGTTTTGTTAACTGTAACATCTTCATTTCTGCAATTCTCCTAAGAACTTATGGTTTTTGCTGGATAAGCACCAAACACCACCTATGATTGGAGAGGAAGCAATGATTAATTATGAAAATTTTTTGAAAGTTGGTGAAAAAGCTGGACCAAAGTGCAAGTAAGAATAGTATAACTAACAAAGGAGTATGTTAAACATTTTAAATGCCTCAAATAAATGTTAATGAAAGTATAAGCCACTGGGGTGACAATTTGAGTCCATTTGAGTTATTAATCAAGTTTAATAAAATTAGTCAAAATTCTATTGGTATGAAGTTATTAAAAGAAATAATACTTTATAATATGGAGTATTTACATACCATGCAACTACATATATATAGTACATTTATTTACAACAGTATGGGCTTTCATTCTCAGGATGATAAAATACAAAGATGTATGACTTAATATTTTAAGTTTTGAACTACGATTCTCACTTTGATTTTTTTCATTTTGATTTTTAATTCTTTGGATTCATGCTGTTGTTAACTAATTCAATATAGAAGTCATTTTAATATTATGTTGGCAGATGATTTTAATCTTTATTTCCTTTCCTTAGGCAGTTTTTTACAGCAAAAGTCTTTGCTAAACTCCTTCATACAGACTCTTATGGAAGAATTTCTATTATGCAATTCTTCAATTATGTCATGAGGAAAGGTGATTTCATTTTCATTGTGCTTAAATTCCTCTGGGAATCAAAGAGTTTTTGGTACATGCTTTTATAGTATCCCTTCCCTGTGAAACAACTCTTTTAGTAAGTCTGAATAGCAGAATTTGACCCAGATTTGTTTTCTTATTATTCCATTTCTCTCCTGGAATTTACTAGAGCTGAGATTTCTTACCATAAATTTGGGTTCATTATTATAAACAAAACAAAAACATGTATCCTAAAGATACTAACTGAAAAATATTAGGGGTGCCTGGGTGGCTCAGTTGGTTAAGTATCCAACTCTTCATTTTGGCTCAAGTCGTGATCCCAAGGTCATGGGATTAACCCCTTCGTTGGGCTCTGCACTGAGTGTAGAGCCTGCTTGAGATTCTCTCTCTCTCCCTCTGCCCCTCTCCCCCACTTGCATGCTCTCTTTTTCTAAATAAATTAAATACATACATACATACATATATACTATATATTAAAGGCTAAACCAAGAGTTTTAATGTATGGTGATTTAAATTATTTTAATTCACTGGTAATTCTATTTCACCAATATACAGTTGACTCTTGAACAACACAAGGGTTGGGGTACTGGCCTCCCATGTAGTCAAAATGAGTATAAGTTTTGACTCCCCCAAAACTGACCTGTTAATAGCTTGTTATTGACTGGAAGCTTTTCCAATAATATAAACAGTTGATTAACCCATATTATATATGTTATATGTATTACATACTGTATTCTTACAATAAAGGAAACCAGAGAAAAGAATGTTATTAAGAAAATTGTAAGGTGGGGCACCTGGCTAGCTCAGTTAGTGGAGTGTATAACTCTTGATCTCAGGGTTGTACGTTCGAGCCCCATGTTGTTTGTAGAGATTACTTAAAAAAAAGGGGTGCCTGGGTGGCTCAGTCAGTTCAGTCTCCAACTCTTGATCTCAGTTCAGGTCTTGATCTCAGGGTCGTGAGTTCAAGCCCTGCATTGGGCCCTGCATTGGGCTCTGCACTGGGCATGAAGCCTACTTGGAAAAAAAAAAAAACATAAGGAAGAGAAAGTACATTTATAGTACTATACTGTATTTATTGAAAAAAATCCATGTATAAGTGGGCCCACACAGTTCAGACCCATGTTGTTCAAGGGTCAGCTGTATTGTAGGTTGAGTTGCCTGAGGATAGTTTCAAATTCAAAATTGTAGCATCACATTCTAGGAGTTTTTATTAAACAACCTGGAGTTATGATTCCTATTAAATTCCAGAAAGATCTGTGAAGTTCTAGATGTATGATTTTTAACTAATACTTAGTCACAGTAATAACCTCGGTAGAATAAATGCACCTTCATTGAAGGCATAACATTACAATTGCTGTCCCTTTTTGGTGAAACACCAAGTTTAATGGATGTAGAACAATATTCTCAAGGGCATGAACTTTATTGTCACTTTAGGCAGGGTAGACGTGTTGATATCTGCCATTAATTATATGGTATATTTCATTACAAACAATTTTGGGGTAATATATGTGTGAGAAATGTTTGTAGAGTTACTAGTTTGTCCCCCTAATCTAGCCGTTTATCTCCTTTTATCCAAATATATGCTAAAGGACAGATCTTAAAATTACATTTCATCTTCTTATGTATTGTCAGTTTGGCTTCATCAAACAAGAATAGGACTCAGTTTATATGATGTTGCTGGACAAGGGTACCTTCGGGAATCTGTAAGTATTAACCTATTTTAATAATTACTGTAGACACCAAAATGTTAACAGTAGTTATCACTGGTTGGGTTACAGGTGATTCTTATATTGTTTTTGTTTTTGCAAATAATGTGTTTCCCCCAAAAAACTTTTAAAATGTACATTGACCACAAGAATTCCTTTTTAGATTCTTTTCCTCCAACTTTTTTTCTCCAACTTCTAAAAAGAGCCTTTCAAAAAGAAAATAAAAAGAATATAGTGTTTTAACAGCATTAAAACTCATTAAAGAAACAGAGGAAAGCTTTTGGTTATTCATGAGTGTCATAAATGTTAGGGCCAGGAATTTTTCGGGCTGACAAAGATCAAAAAGTTCAATAATGCATTTAAGAAGGGAATATAAAATAGGGTGTGGTTTCCCAGACTCTCAATTCATGGTGCCCTTAGTATCTCCGTAATTTTTGCATAGTTCCTCTACATCAAAAGAAATACCTAACAGTTGCATTTATTAACCAGCTGGTTCTAAACAATTTATGAAAGTATCCATTAAGCTTATTATTGTATTAGCCATTTGAAAAAATAATACACATAAGTTGAAAATAAGTAATATTTTTGCTTCATTCTTAAATTACAATTACTAACGGAATCTGTGCCCATGGAGCAATGTATGGGTAGTCAAACTTGGCAATTAGATTGGACAGTCATCCTCATTTCCTATTCCATACTAATTTTCCTGTGGTACTTGCTTTATCACCACAACCATCAAGAACCTAGCTTTGCAAAGATTGATGTCATTAAAAAGCACATATCTCAATCAGTGTTGAAAATGTGAACTACCTTGAGCTCATACATAGCTCTAGCTCATAGTGACATCTATTATGTACTCTCTGGCAGATGTCACTGTTCTCCTGAAATTTTGAAAATACACTGCTGCACCCCTGTGAGCTTACTGCAGCATTCCTGGGGCACAATTTGGGAACTGTTGGTTTAGCCTTGACTTGCTGGTGGGAGTGTAAAGTAGGTGTGGGCTTTTGGGACAAGGTGGGAAATTTGCCAGTGTCTATCAAAATTATGAACATGCACATTCTTAAATTTTTTTAACGTTTATTCATTTTTGAGAGAAAAGAGCATGAGTGGGGGAGGGGCAGAGAAAGATGGAGACAGAATCCAAAGCAGGCTCCGGGCTCTGAGCTGTCAGCACAGAGCCCAATGCGGGGCTTGAACTCACTGACCGTGAGATCATGACTTGAGCCGAAGTTGGACACTTAACCGACTGAGCCACCCAGGCGCCCCTGAACATGCACATTCTTTGACTCAGCAATTTCACTTACAGAAATTATGTCCCATGTTCTCTCATAATATCTGTGAATGGAAAATTAGCTTATTGTCCCTGGAGTATTGTTTTTAGTATCACAAAAGATTAGAAACAGTCTAAATGTCCATCAGTAGAAGACTGGTTAAATGGATTATGGTACACATCTACAACTATGTGGATGGAACTAGAGTGTATTAAGTTAAGCGAAATTAGCCAGAGAAAGACAAATATCATATGTCCTCACTGATTTGAGGAATTTAAGATACAAAACAGATGAACATAAAGGAAGGGAAGCAAAATTATATAAAAACAAGGAGGAGGACAAAACATTAAGAGACTCAATTCTTAAGTATAGAGAACAAACAGGGTTGCTGGAGGGGTTCATGGGAGGGGGGATGGACTAAACGGATAGAGGCATTAAAGAATCTACTCTTGAAATCATTGTTGCACTATATGCTAACTAACTTGGATGTAAATTTAAAAATGAATTAATTAAAAAAATGAAAAGAGAGCAAAAAAATAAATAAAAATTGGGGTGCCTGGGTGGCTCAGTCGGTTGAGTGCCCAGGTCATGATCTCATGCTCATGAGTTCGAGCCCCGCGTCCAGCTCTGTGCTGACAGCCCAGAGCCTCGAGCCTGCTTTAGATTCTCTGTCTCCCTCTCTCTCTGCCCCTCACCTGCTTGCATGCTCTCTCTCTCTCTATCTCTCTCAAAAATAAATAAATATAAAAATTTTTTTTTGAAAATAAATGGATTATGGTACATCTGTACAATGAAAAAATACGTAACTATTTAAAAACAAGAACCTTGGGGTGCCTAAGTGGCTCAGTCGGGTAGGCGTCCGATTTCAGCTCAGGTCATAATCTCATGGTTTGTGAGTTCAAGCCCCACATCAGGCTCTGTGCTCACAGCTCACAGCTTGGAGCCTGCTTCAGATTCTGTGCCTCCCTCTCTCTCTGCCCCTGTCCCCCTTTCTCTCTCTCTCTCTCTCTCTCTCTCTCTCTTTCTCCCTCTCTCAAAAATAAATATTTTTTTAAAAATTTAAATACAAAAATTTAAAAAATAAAAGCAAGAAGCTCTTTGAGAGCCAGGATTGAATGACTGTAAAGTATGTTGTTAAGTGATAAAAGCAAGATACAGAAGAATTTGCATAGTTTGCTGCTATATCCTTCATAAAAATAGAAAGAGAGGGGCTCCTGGGTGGTTCAGTTAGTTAAGCAGCCAACTTCAGGTCATGGTCTCACAGCTCAAAGGCTTGTGAATTTGAGCCCCATGTCGGGCTCTGTGCTGAGAGCTCAGAGCCTGGAGCCTGCTTCGGATTCTGTGTCTCCTTCTCTCCCTGCCCCTCGCCTGCTCATGGTCGGTCTCTCTTTCTCTCTCTCTCTCTCTCTCTCTCTCTCTCTCTCTCTCAAAAATAAATAAACATTAAAAAAATTTTTTAAGAGAAAGAGAAATACACATATATATGTATTGGTTTGTATGTGCATAAGTTATTTTGGAAAGATGCATCAGAAGCTGATATAGGTTACCTCTGGGAAGAGGAAATAGACGAGACTTTCAATGAATACTTTTTGTTCCTTTTGAATTTGGAATTTTGTAGAATGTATTACTCAAAAATATGTTAAAATTGAAATAAAAAATAAATTTGTAGAAACACAATTTAATATGTTTACCACTCACATAGTTATATAACTAATTTAAGTAGTTTAATTATTTAAGTTTTACCACTCACATAGTTAATATACTATTAATGCTGAATGATTTTTAGGACTGAAATTCAATATTCCAGTATCTAATGAAGAAACAAGATTAGACATTTAACACTTTGATTTAACATTTTGATTTGTTTTATTCTTTCAGGACTTAGAAAACTACATATTGGAACTTATCCCTACTTTGCCACAATTAGATGGGCTGGAAAAGTCTTTTTACTCCTTTTATGTTTGTACAGCAGTTAGGAAGTTCTTCTTCTTTTTAGACCCTCTAAGAACAGGTAAAAGAAAATCTTATCTTAGATATTATAAGGATATTATTCTAAATCTTAATAAGCAGAGAAGTCATGAAGATGTCATTTATTTTTCTAACATGTCATTGCCCTTAATATATAAATATCTTTTATGATTTATTTGCACCAACTATAACCAGCTGTGTGACACTGGGCATGTCACCTAACCTCTAAAATGGTGTATGAATTCGTTAATCAGTGGCTCCTTCCAGTTCTAAAAAACAGTTATTCTGATACTTGCTCTTCCTGTTATGTAATATACGGAGATTGGTTCTTTTTGATGTAAAATATGAAACTTTAAAATACCAATTGTGTGATTACTCTTCTAAAATACCTTTATAAAATTGAGTTCCTCTATTTTTTTTAAATGAAATTGTGTTTGTTCTTTAAAGGGAAAATTAAAATTCAAGATATTTTAGCATGCAGCTTCCTAGATGATTTATTGGAGGTAAATATGTTTTTAAAATACTTAATTATATCACTTGACAGTTACTGTCTTCTAACCATGTCTCTGTGTTTATTTAGTTAAGGGATGAGGAACTGTCCAAAGAGAGTCAAGAAACTAATTGGTTTTCTGCACCTTCTGCCTTAAGGGTTTATGGTATGGTTCCTATCATAATGCTAAAATTTGAGTTATCCTTTCCTCAGTTAATTGGTGTTCAAAGAACAGTTTTATACATAGGCTAATTTAGCTTAGGATCAAAGTATTCTAATTACCTTAAGAGCTAGTATTATAAATTACTAAAATTTACTTGTCATTTTCTTGCTTTTTAATAGAACATACAGAGTGTAATTTGACCCTTTCTTAATGACTCAGGAGCATTTTTATGAACATCAGCTATTATCTTGCATTGTGATTAAAATGCCACTGCTGTCAGTATCCAGAGGCAGGTGTTCTAGGGACTGTTTGCTTATTTCCTTTAATTTCATTAGTCTGCTAAACTATTCTTTTGGGTGGTCTTCTGATTCATTTTGGCATCCTTGATCTCTGCTTTCAAATACTAACATTTCAGTGCTTTTTATTGACCCCTATCTCTCTCTAATTTCAACACCTAGGAAAGTTTTAAACACCTGCAAACTGAAAACAAATAATGATGTGGAATAGCCCAAAGGCCATGGCCTTCATGATGGGTTTTCTTTGACTGGTTCTAGCTTAAGGGCTGGTGTGACAGAGTCCAGGGATAGTTGATCTTAGGGCACTACCCTAATATAGTTTGAAAATCAAAGTATTAGCCAATAGAAAGAACTTTTTGTGTTTATTCTTTTGTATTCTAATCAGAATTTTACTTTTGTCATGTCTTTTTATAACTTTTGTTCCCAAGGCCAGTATTTGAATCTTGATAAGGATCACAATGGCATGCTCAGTAAAGAAGAACTCTCCCGCTATGGAACAGCAACCATGACCAATGTCTTCTTAGACCGTGTTTTCCAGGAGTGTCTCACATATGATGGAGAAATGGTAGTAGTTTAAAGCTCTGATAAGTTTTAAAAATTTAGGCTCCCGCAACTCCCACAAACCCTTTTCTTGATGTGATACAGCATTATTTTTACATCTATCTTAAAAAGTCCGAACTAATCAAATTGTTTGAGTTTTGGAGACTTTGATCTTAAGGAAAGTTCACTTTAAACATGGACTCAGGACAAATACAAAATTTTAATATTTTCATTTCATTATCGTCTTTTTTTTTAATGTTTCAAGTTTTTATTTAAATTCTAGTTAGTTAACATACTGTGTAATATTAGTTTAAGGAGTAGAATTTAGTGATTCATCACTTATATAACACCCAGTGCTCATCACAGCTCGTGTCCTCCTTAATACCCATCACCCATTTAGCCTATCCTCTGCCCACCTCCCCTGAAGAGTATGGACTAGTGAGAAAACAAAAAAAAATCTCAAAAATGGGCAAATCCTATCAACTGTTTTCATATAGATGATTCATTCTTTAAACTACCAGGTCAGATATAGTACCACAGATGCCATGGTTTAAATCTAAGAATCAGGTTGTATTATTTTCTGTAAGTGGCTATGTTAGTACCTAACAATTAACACGCACCTGTCCTTTTATCCCAACAATGCAAAATACTTTAGGAAATTCTAACTAGTATTTTATGTTTTTTTGTTTATTTATTTTGAGAGAGAGTGAGAGTGCACGGGGGAAGGGCAGGGTAAGAGGGGAGAGAATCCCAAGCAGGCTCCACACTGTCGGCACAGAGCCCACTGTGGGGCTCCAACTCACGAAATGTGAGATCACGACCTGAGCTGAAACCGAGTCGGACACTTAACTGACTGAGCCACCCGGGTGCCCATCTAGCGTTTTAAAATCACCATCCTTGCTGTTAAAAACACGTTAGGGATCTGATAAATTGTCAAACGAATGACAGTTAAGAAATGGTCATATTGTCAGAAGAGAATTGGGGTTTAGGTTTTATCATTTAGCTTTAATAGCAGTTTTCTGAATAACACAATTGATAGCCGGTGGCACAGGAAAAGGAGGGAAAGGTGCAGAAACTCTGCTTTGTGACTCCTACGGCTGTCTACACTCAAGAGTGAGGAGCTTGTACTATTCTAATGACTTCTGGTGAATAAAGTAAACCAGATGCTTCAACTGTTAACGGAGTTAGACCATGATGAGGCTGCATCTCTTTAGCTCTTTATATTGCAATTTATGCAAAAAGGAATTCTTAATGTTAGCCTAAAAAAGTATTTTCCAAGAATATAAATTTTTTTTTTTTTTTTGTTTTAAATTTTTTTTTTCAACGTTTTTTATTTATTTTTGGGACAGAGAGAGACAGAGCATGAACGGGGGAGGGGCAGAGAGAGAGCGAGACACAGAATCGGAAACAGGCTCCAGGCTCCGAGCCATCAGCCCAGAGCCTGACGCGGGGCTCGAACTCACAGACTGCGAGATCGTGACCTGGCTGAAGTCGGACGCTTAACTGACTGCGCCACCCAGGCGCCCCTAAATTTTTTTTCTAAGTGAGAATCTCTCAAGTGTTCTTTTCACCATGCAAAAGTAATCTGAATATGCCTTTTTTGTAGAGAAAGCTTTCTGTTCTCCTTATGTCATTCTAGCTTTTATTTGTGCTTTTTTCCATTTCTTTGCAGGAGAACAGTTTCAGTTAAAGTAGAATGTCTGGTAGTCTTAAGATGGCTTCTTACTGGAAATCATCTGATTTAAAAATGTTTAAACAGTATTTCAAAGTAACTATTTAAACATACTATTCTATTCATTCCAGATAAACTCCCCCCCCCCCAAACCTGACCACATTGAAATGAAGATGCTAATTTAGTGGCGTTGTACAATAGCTTGGTCACTGTCCTGTCCATTTCAAAGGCATAATCAAAGAAAATTACTCCTTAAAGCAGCAAATGTCTCATAAGAAAATGAGCTGTGTCCCCCAGACTATTCCCAATACAGATTAACTGCTAAGTAGAATTCCTAGAAACCAATATTAAGTATACAAGTGGATGTCTCATTTCATATTAAAAAAAATTGCCATCTTTGATTGTAAAATGGCTTCAATTCATTAGATACTCACTTGAAAAGTTAATTCCAAATAAGGCTTCTAATTAACATCCTTTTCTTTTCTGTAGGACTATAAGACCTACCTGGACTTTGTTCTTGCGTTAGAGAATCGAAAAGAACCTGCAGCTCTGCAGTATATTTTCAAATTACTTGATATTGAGAACAAAGGATATCTGAATGTCTTTTCACTTAATTACTTCTTCAGGGTAAGTCTCATTTAACAAAACGTTTACTAATAGATGTTAGAAGCAAATCAAGTCTGCTTTTAGTTTTTGTTTTTTTTTTTCCTATTTAAATTGACTAAAAGCTGATTTGATTAGTTGTAGAACACTAAAAAAGTGCAAATATGTAAGGGGTTATACTGGACATGGAGATACAGATATGCATGAGAAATTCGTTGCTTTGGTGATCAAAAACTAATGTGTAAAATCCTACAGAAGCTTCAATTAAACAGTTCAGAAAAGGTAGAACTTTTGCAGACTTTGGTAGTAGTAGATTCTTTTATTTTTTATTTATTTATTTTTTTAAATGTTTATTTATTTTTTTGAGACAGAGACGGAGCATGAACAGGGGAGGGCCAGAGAGAGAGGGAGACACAGAATCCGAGGTGGTCTCCAGGCTCTGAGCTGTCAGCACAGAGCCTGATGTGGGGCTTGAACTCACGGATGGTGAGGTCATGACCTGAGCCGAAGTCAGACGCCCAACCGACTGAGCCACCCAGGCGCCCCAGTAGTAGATTCTTTTAAATGCTGTGCTGTAAAAAAAAAAATTTATTTTTGTATGTATATATTTTTAATATTTATTTTTGAGAGAGAGATACAGACAGAACACAAGCAGGGGAGGAGCAGAGAGAGACACAGAATCCGAAGCAGGCTCTAGGCTCCAAGCTGTCAGCACAGAGCCCGACATGGGGCTCACACTCACAGACTGTGGGATCATGACCTGAGCTGAAGTTGGATGCTTAACTGACTGAGCCACCCAAGCGCCCCTTATTATCATATTTAAAATAATTTTAGAACTGGCTAGGGGCGCCTGGGTGACTCAGTCAGTTGGGCATCTGACTCTTGATTTCGGCTCAGGTCATGATCCCAGACTCATGGGATGGAGCCCCACGTCAGGTTCTATGCTGTCAGCCCAGAGCCTGCTTGGGATTCTCTCTCTCCCTCTGCCCCTCACCCCTGTGTCACACGTGCACTCTCTAATAAACAAAAAGAAAGTAACTTAAAAATAGGAATAATAAATTTAAAACTGGCTAGAATTGTGTGCCACATTTCAGCATGAAAACATTGTTGCTGAAGTACTTATATTGCACCTTAGGTGGTCTCGGGGAATAACATGATGAGTTCTGAAGGGAAATTTAATTGTATCTTATCTGATAAGCCTTCAGATGCACAAGGTATAAAAATAGGAATGTCTGCCCTTTTAAGACAAATCATTCCTAAATTTGGTGACTTTTCCATTTGGTAGAATAATTTTGTATAGTAGTATTTCATTCCATTACCTTAGAAAACTAAGTGATTTTTATATGGTTAAGACAACAGTAGGAAGAAATGGCTTTTTTTAAATGATAAAAATGACATTTTCACATCTTTCTCATAAACCATTTTTCTCCAGAGGCTTTCTCTTTGCCATTTAAAAATTTTAGATATTTTAAAAATAACTATTTGGTTTCTGAGTTTCATACTATGTATTTCTTAGTTTCATGTTACATTCTCTAAAACTTCCATTATGATTTCCTAGGTCGTAATGACTGCAAATATTAGGATAAATTACAATTGCAGTATTAGTATACATTTTTTAGAAATTGAGTCAATGGCTAATATAAGAATATAATACCAGCTCATCATAGGGATCTCCCACGTTAGGCAGACCTATTCAATGAAGATTCAATTTTAGGAAAACAAAGTAAATGTATCTTTTGGAAATTAAACCCTCAACTCTTTTTCATAAAGATTTCTTTATAACATTCTTATAATACTAAATTTTGCCAAATATTTTATATTGGGGTGCCTGGGTGGCTCATTCGCTTAGTGTCCAATTCTTGATTTCAGCTCAGGTCATGATTCCACGGTCGCAAAATCGAGCTGTGTGATTAAGATTCTTTCTCTCTCCCTCTGCCCCTCCTGCTTGCTCTCATTTATTTTATCAAAGTATTTAGGCTTGGTTGTGTGGGCTAAGGTAATTATTTATTGGTACTGAGTCCTGCAGTCCTAAGCTGTTCATAAAGTCTTTGTACGTCAATATTCCAGTTATAAAGTGGGCCTAGATGTTGCACTCTAGATCATACCTCCAGGTCTACCCCTCTAGTAGCTGGGGGTGTACTTAAAGATTCTCATCTACTTCAAAGAGATGTCCTGTGCACACACTGATACCAGTGGCACCACATACTGAGTAAGCACCTGCAACGTATTTATTTGACTATTTACCAAAAATTTTCCAGTGAATGACTCTCACCTAAAATATTTATTAGTCCAACTGGATCACAGTAGTTTCTTTAGTTAGGGTTTTTTGTTGTTGTTCTTAAAGGTTATAAAAAAGTTTGAGGGAGTTTTGCTTACATTTTTTTCTGTCAAGTAGAAGGCAAAGTATAGGGTGGGAGGCAGAGGTGGCGTATTGGGTGTCTTAAAGAATGGTGAGGGTATGGGGCGCCTAGGTGGCTCAGTAGGTTAAGTGGCCGACTTCAGCTCAGGTCATGATCTCACGGTTTGTGGGTTCAAGCCCCGTGTCAGGCTCTGTGCTGACAGCTCAGATCCTGGAACCTGCTTCGGATTCTGTGTCTACCTCTTTCTCTTCCCCTTTCCTGCTCCCGTGCTCTCTCTCTCTCTCAAAAATAAACATACATTAAAAAATTAAAAAAAAAAAAAAAAAGAACGGTGAGGGTATGAACAGCATTCCTGGAAAATGAGTGGATCAGGTATCACAGATTAATCGCTAGGCCATGTAAAGGCCGATCTGAGGTTGGAGACCATTCCTATATGGTAGCAATAATCTGTAGACTTTTTTTCTGGAATTCTCAATAGCAACGTTATGTATCTTGAAAGGTTGGTACTTACACTGAAATTGTTTAAGTTTGGCCGACTGGAGGTGAAGCAAGGTCAAGGAAGTTGAGAATATTGGCAAGAATGGTTGAAATGATAAGGCTTGTGGTCTGATAGGAAAGGAAGTGGAACTAGAAAGGGGCCATGGGACAGGAAGGGGGCTGTTGTGCATTTTTTATTTACAGACTTATTTCTATCCATACAGGCCATACAGGAACTAATGAAAATCCATGGACAAGATCCGGTTTCATTTCAAGATGTCAAGGTTACCTTTTCTTTCCTTTTCAGTAAGCTCTACACCCACATAGAGCTTGAAGTCATGACCAGGAGTTGCATGCTCTACTAACTGAGCCAGCCAGGCTCCTCTACCTTTTAATATATGTAATACAGATAATCACCTATATTAAATGAAATTTTAGGGGCGCCTGGGTGGCTCAGTCGGTTGAGCGTCCGACTTCGCTCAGGTCACGATCTCACGGTCCGTGAGTTCGAGCCCCGCATCAGGCTCTGTGCTGACAGCTCAGAGCCTGGAGCCTGCTTCAGATTCTGTGTCTCCCTCTCTCTCTGGCCCTCCCCCCATTCATGCTGTCTCTCTCTGTCTCAAAAATAAATAAATGTTAAAAAATAAAAAATAAAAAAATAAAACTTAAAAAAAAAATGAAATTTTATATGAAAGAAACTTATGAACTATGAAGTGAATGAAATCAAGTATTTGCTGTTACTTGCTCTGAACCAGTATTTAAATCATTAGTAACTGAGACCACACTTGGACTAATGATTTGTATAGTTAATGATTTTAGCATGTCAGTCTGTATTCTCATTGGAAGCATTCATTCATTTGATTGAAAATTAAGAGAATCCATATAACCTGCATCCTTTGGCAGCCTATTCCAAGTTAAAATGAATTTTTAACTTGGTAACTATAGTTGACTCTTGAACAACACAGGAGCTAGGGGCAATACCCTCCCTGCTCACCCAAGCAGTTGGAAATCCACGTATAACTTTTTAAAAAATGTTTATTTATTTTGAGAGAGAAAGAGAGTGTGTGTGCAAGCAGGGGAGAGGCAAAGAGAGGGAGAGAATCCCAAGCAGGCTCCACGCTATCAACAGAGCCCGATGCAAGACTCGATCCCACGGAACCGTGAGATCATGACCTGAGCTGAAATCAAGAGTCAGATGCTTAACCAACTGAGCCACCCAGGCGCCCCCCTCTCCCCCACCTATAACTTTTGACTCCCTGCAACTTAATTAATAGCCTACTTTTGACTGGAAGCCTCACATAAACAATAACATAAACAGTTAACACATATTTTATATATTACATGTTTTATATACTATATTTTTAAAAATGAAGCTAGGGAAAAAATATTGAGAAAATCGTAAGGAAAAGAAAATGCATTTACTGTATACTGTATTTATCAAAAATATCTATGTCTAAGCAGACCCATCCATTTCAAGTCCATATTGTTCAAGAATCAACTATATTTAGGTTTGGACACTTTTTAAATCTGCTACTTCAAAGGTCTTGCTTGCTTTGATACTATTACGGAGACATCAGTCTTACAATATGAAAACTACCACTGTTTGAAACACGTGCTGCTACTTAGCATTTTTGTAGACTTTACCAGCTATGAAAAACATTCAGTATTTGGGGCGCCTGGGTGGCTCAGTCGGTTGGGTGTCCGACTTCAGCTCAGGTCACGATCTCGCGGTCCATGAGTTCGAGCCCGTGTCGGGCTCTGGGCTGATGGCTCAGAGCCTGGAGCCTGTTTCTGATTCTGTGTCTCCCTCTCTCTCTGCCCCTCCCCCGTTCATGCTCTGTCTCTCTCTGTCCCCAAAATAATAAACGTTAAAAAAAATAAAAAAGAAAAAAAAAAAGAAAAATATTCAGTATCTAGTACAGATTCAGGTTCAGGCTAAGTAAATAATAAAATAACACATCCAGTTTTAATTAAGTATAAAATAATAATAATAATAAATGAGACAAATCTGAAACTATGCAACAGGCAATCTAAGAATTAGTAATTTTAAATTGCCACTAACCTAGAAAGGGACGTTTCACAAACATACAAGATTAAAAGCTCATAGATTTCATTTACCTGAATTCTTCTAATCTTTTTAAAATGTAATCTCCCTCTTTAAATGCTACTAAATCCTGAGTAATTTTCCTGCAAAAAGATTAGAAAACGTGCACCTAATTCCTTGTAAATATTCATATAGTATACCTCATAATATAGAAGAGATTTTTCCATCTATTCCGGTAACTTTTAGCACAATTTCATGGTCATTCTGGAATTCCTTGATACTGAATATCCCTCACCCACCACCCATCTTAGATCCAGAGTATAAAACATTGACATCACTATTGGAAATGAAGCGTTGTCATTATCTTGGCTCTGGAAGCATTTAAGTTTTTAGTTTGAGCTGAGTTTGCACTTAAATCAAGACCTTGCTTTACCAACAATTAGAAGACAACATTAAAGTATAAGATACTTATCATGTATTCAAAGAACACTGCATTAGTTTTACCACTAATTAGCTATATAGCTTGGATCAGATGAAACTCCAAGCCTCAGTTTCTTTCTCTCTTAAGATGAGAGATAGATGCCACATACCTAAGGAATCTTCCAGTAAAAATTTGTGTGTAGGGAAAAGGAGTTGTGTGTTAAATGGAAAAGAAAAAAACTGGAACAAAAAATTTTACATGAGGTCAAGTGCCAGCCTTGAATTTCACATCACTATATGAAAGAAATTAAGTTCATCAGGTACCAGGTTTCATTGTTATTTTTTTCTCTCTCACAGGATGAAATCTTTGACATGGTTAAACCAAAGGATCCTTTGAAAATCTCTCTTCAGGATTTAATCAACAGTAATCAAGGAGACACAGTCACCACCATTCTAATCGATCTGAATGGCTTCTGGACTTATGAGAACAGAGAAGCCCTTGTTGCAAATGACAATGAAAACTCTGCAGACCTTGATGATACATGATCTCTCAAAGACTAGACTGTGTTCATTAAGATAAACTTGAATGCTGCATGCAAAACCTTTCAAGCTGGATCCTTAGAAATGGCCTAAATAAAATACTTTATATGCCTATAGAACACAGCAAATGTTCTGGTTATTGGAATTTTGTTTGCAGTAGTTGGAAAGCAATAGGATGAAATGTTTTAGGAGGTAGTAAATTCTGGTTCCACTTAGCTCAAGTAAGGCAAGTGTGATTTGGTAAAGGTAGGAGTCCACTTTAAACCTATATCATCTTCAGAAATGAAGTTTTCATGGGATATTTCTGACATTAGACATTAAGAATTTGCATATTTGAGGGATAATTTATATGTGGTCACTTAACCTTGAGTCTTCTAAAGCATTAAGTGTATCAGAGATTATAAACTTACCCATTCATTAGAAGAGAGCCATTTCATTTCTGGGTTAGAAGTCTTTGGATGTGATGTTTCTTTTTAGGATGTTTCAATAAAAAGTATTCAAGTTAATATTTCAACTAAAAACACTATTGTATTTTTTAAAATCTGTCTAGCTTTATTTAACCAGTACCAGGGTTACACTGTACAAAACTCCATTTCGTTAAGGATTTTGTTAGAGAAATTAACTCAGTGTAAAGATTCTCAATTATACTGTTCTGTGTTTAATTTGTTTATGAGAAGAAAGATTAGAAGAGGGCAAAATATCATGAACTATGATCCAAAGGAAATAGTAATTATAAAAAGAGTTGAAAAGGAAGGAAAAGTGAAAGAGGCTTAAAAATAAGACAAAACCATTTAATGCATTTCTGGGAAATTTTATAGTTTGCATAAGTAAAGTATAAAAATTTAAGGCACAGTGAATAACTATATAAACATTACAAACTGGCCACTGTTGGACAAGTAGAGAAAGTGAAATTTAAGAAACAAAACCTTCATAATTCATCTTCCTTCTACTACAATCAGAAGAGTTTCTAGGTAAACTTTCAGATCTAGTGCCTTTCAAGAGAGAAGATTCAGATCGTCTTTAGATATGCATGCCTTCACTGGATAAACCAATAAATATCTGAGTTAGAGGTCCTATCTCAAATGAAGTTTAAAACAAATTGGAGGAGGTCAGGTTAACATGTTTTAGCGTTACTGGTAAACTAAAATTTATGGTGACATTAATTACATAATCTGAAGATTAATCCTTTAAGTACTAAATTAAAGAGTTTACACCCATGACCAAAAAATTACCATCATATACCATGAAGTACCATACCACAAATCCTTGTAACTGAAGATTCCAGATGAAAAATTATCTTTCCTAAATCCTTCAAATTTTAGTTGAAGAACTTAATGGCCAGATGTTCGTGTTCACTGATAAAAGATTTCCTTAACAGGCCTACTGTACCCTATGTTAGAGTTTCTCTGAAGCCATATTTTATATAAAAATATTTAAGACTGAAAGCTTAATGCTGTTTTGAACAACCATTAATCTCTGAAAGCTTTAAGTTTGTGAAAAAGCTTTTAAGAGCAGCGTTTCTGAAATACTCCACACATTCTTCCTTACCCACATTTAGTTATAAATCAGTCATACATACAGATATCTGTAAGACTATGAGCACATACTTAGGAATATTTTCAAAATCAGTTTCATATTACACTTTTGTAAGTTTTGCCAATAGCACAGTGGACTCTAGAGAGATGACCATACCTGGGTTAAGTAAATTGTCCACTTTACTGTTGTTACTTTGAAAAGGTAATAACCAGTCACCACTATGCTACCATGGCACCTTATACAATATTCAACAGTGAGCCCTGGAAGGGTTAAGTCTTCATCTGTCCCTTACTCCACCCACCTCACTGCAACGACTTATCCCATAGGAAGCATTCAGGGTCCACTGAGTGACAAAACCAGGATGCCATGTGGATAACCACTAGGTGTTACCACTTGAATACAAACACGTTAATAAATTCATCCCGTAACTAGTGTTTTTAACATAATTTTCAAAGCTAGTTATTTGAGTACTGAAAAAGAGAAGGATTAAGTAGTAACCTGCATTAAAAAAAGTAAACCCATCTTAAAATTGGTGTTACACCCTCTCTCTCTGCCCCTCCCCCGTTCATGCTCTGTCTCTGTCCCAAAAATAAATAAAAACGTTGAAAAAAAAAAAAATTAAAAAAAAAAAAAAAAAGGGGCGCCTGGGTGGCGCAGTCGGTTAAGCGTCCGACTTCAGCCAGGTCACGATCTCACGGTCTGTGAGTTCGAGCCCCGCGTCGGGCTCTGGGCTGATGGCTCAGAGCCTGGAGCCTGTTTCCGATTCTGTGTCTCCCTCTCTCTCTGCCCCTCCCCCGTTCATGCTCTGTCTCTGTCTGTCCCAAAAATAAATAAAAAACGTTGAAAAAAAAAAAAAAATTTAAAATTGGTGTTATCATCTTTTCATAAAATATTCTCAAGGAAAGAAAAATCAAAGTGCTTTTGTCTTGTTCCTTTTATTACACACGGTAAACCATCCTTAGTATGAAATTAATGGTTAGATGTATAAATGTAAGACAACATGAGAAAATCTATGGGGGAACGTCCTCATTTTAATCTGAGACCAGGAAGATCAGCTCCAATTAGTCTTCATCAGTAATTTAACTATTTTTTTTCTTACAAACACAAATAACAGACACGTTTGATAATTTAACTCTTAATTGGCAATTACGGCTCTAGAATGTCCTTATTTTTCTAAAGAATATTTTAAAACCAAAGCACTAATTTGACATACAGTAAAAGCATAATATAAATGCCCAAATTTCAGATTTGGCTTTTGCTAGATAGAGCCTAAGAATAAAGAAACATTTCTCCCTTTCCAGATAATAATTTAAAATATAAATAATTGTATTAAGTCCCACTGAATAAAGAATGTGAAAGTTCCTGGTATTATAAAAACCCTAGAGTTTGAAGTTTGATAGTCATTTCATTCTACGGTGGGACAGAGACTGGATTTTGTTTGTTTTCCATAACTACTTCACAGTCTGCCTCCATTTCAAAATTGAGATTCACAAATGAACTGGATGCCCCTGTTTCTGGTTGATCCGTCTGGACAATGGAATCAGCTTGCAGTTTACTCTGCTGGTACTGTCTTTCTGCTTCTTCAGACATCCTGTTTTCTTCTTCTTCTTCTTCTTCCTAAAAAGAGGAAATATCAAGAATTGTTGAAATATAAATGCCCAGAAGAAATATTTGTTCCCCTGCTTTCAACTACTTGTGCCTTTGTTTTTTTTAAACTAAAACATTAGTGTCATGTCCAATTCAGTTTGGTCAAATTAAGACAAGACTTACCTCCCTGTCCCCTGTTCCCAAACTGAAATGGAAACTATTATATGACATTTTAAAGAAAGTGATGTTATTTTTAAAACACGGTACAGCACTGCTTCCCTTAGATGGGACCTGAATTAACTTTGACAAAGGCTATATCTTTTCAGATTCTAATCTAAATTAACAAATTGCTAGAGGCGCCTGGGTGGTTCAGCCAGCTGAAGAAGTGTCTGACTTCAGCTGAAGTCAGGTCTCGTGGTTCATGAGTTCGAGCCCTGCGTCAGGCTCTGTGCTGACAGCTCAGAGCCTGCAGCCTGCTTCAGATTCTGTGTCTCCCTCTCTCTCTCTGCCCCTCCCCCACTCATGCTCTAACTCTCTCAAGAATAAACATTAAAAAAATTTTTTTAATTGCTAAATACTGTATCACTTCAATTATAGGATATCAGCCTATTCAGTGGAATAGGGTGGTCTATTCACTAAATGGTATAACATGGTTAATGCTTCTGTAAGCAGCTTGTATACAGATAAGGCAGTCACTGCCCTCAAGAAGTTTACAATCTAGGAGGGAAGTTAAGACATGTAAAAAGAGTATTAAGACAGAAAGGAATAAGCACTATAGAGATTTAGACAGTAAGTAATTTCTAGTTCCAGAACTACTAAATTCATGGAAGAAGTGGCAATTGTATCAGTCAACACAATATGGGTAGTAAGTACAGAATAAGTAACCTGTCAAGATCACTCTAGAGCTTGCTTGAGAGAAAACAAGAAAAAGAGAACACTTAAGACTCTTTAATAGTCCAGATGAGGTAATGAGGCTGTAAACAAGGCTGGTAGTGTTAAAAACACTCATGTGTTCATAAAACATTTTTGAAACCATATAACAAATATAAAGTAAGCTGCCTTAGGCACTCTCCCGTTGCACTCTGCTCCAGTGACAAAGTACTATTCTTGCCACTTCTCCAGATACATGACTTCTCTTCATGCCTCTACATTCTAGCTTTAGCTGAGCTGCCCTCCCCATTTGCTTGAAGGAAAATAATAAAAGATTCCAATATTTATCCCATGCTCATCTATATACATTGGGTACTTTTTCTAAGCATTTTACATATTAACTCATTTAATCTGTAGAGCAACCCTGAACATGGATGCCACACTTCTGATTATTAAGATGAAGAAACTGAGGCTTACATGGGGCACCTGGGTGGCTCAGTCAGTTAAGTGCCTGACTTTGGCTCAAGTTGTGATCTCCCAGTTCACGAGTTTGAGCTTGCACTGGGCTCTGTGCTGACAGCTCAGAGCCTGGAACCTGCCTCGGATTCTGTGTTTCCTTCTCTCTGCCCCTCCCCCCACTCACACTCTGTTTTCCTCTCTCAAAACATCAATAAACATTTTTAAAAATTAAAAAAAAAAAGAAACTGAGGCTTTACAGACGTTAAGCATCTTGCTCAAGGTTACTAAGTTAGAAGTGGCAGAGTCAAAACTCGAATTCAGACCCTTTGGTTCTTCAGCCCATGCTCTTGAGAGCTAAACTTTTCTCATTCCTTAAGGCTCAACCCATTTTACCCCCACCCTAAGACCTCACTACATTTGCAGACAAAATTGCTTCACCTCTTTGTGCCTTAACAACTGGCACTTACACATTTCTAATACTTGTAATTTTCTGTGCACCTAACCCTCCACATCTATATATCCTAAGTATAGAGACTAAGTCTTCTTTGCTCATCTTAAAATTGCAAAAATAATCCAAAGAGAGATGTATGAAGATTAAATAACACCTCACATAACACCTAGCACAATGAAATCTAGCTTAGTTTCACACCAAGATCCTAGAGAAATTTCAGTATTAAAAAATACATAAATTAAAAATATCTAAGTTGATAAATTAATAACACTAGAATGAAATGCCTATCCTAAGGGAGGTCTCTTTTGGGCAGCTAAGGACGATATATATGCTCATTACACAACCCATGAAGTCCACAGTAAACCGAACTGAATGAAAAAAATGTAAAAAGGAGACACACCTCCTTCTTCATCCGGTAATACTCATCAATGGCATATTGGTATTTCGGGGTGCTGATGCCCAAAACAGATGCAATCTTCTCTCCAAGAAAGTCACACACTAAGGATACAAAAGTTAGATGACTTACACAATTCCATAAACTTTTCTTAAGTATTTTCTATGTGCAAGACACTGTAAAAATACAAAAGTTACAGTCTCTGCCCTCAGGGAGATTATGAACACTTAATACATCTCTTCTGTGTATCTTCCTTGATTTCCCCAAGAGGCAGTAGTGGCTCCTTCTGTTCCTAACAACACTCTCCTTATACCTCTAATTATAACCCATATCACCATGTATTATAATTATCTATTATGTGTCTATTTTTTTTTAAATTTTTTTTTTCAACGTTTATTTATTTTTGGGACAGAGAGAGACAGAGCATGAACGGGGGAGGGGCAGAGAGAGAGGGAGACACAGAATCGGAAACAGGCTCCAGGCTCTGAGCCATCAGCCCAGAGCCTGACGCGGGGCTCGAACTCACGGACTGTGAGATCGTGACCTGGCTGAAGTCGGACGCTTAACCGACTGCGCCACCCAGGCACCCCATATGTGTCTATTTTTTAAAGAAAAACATATACTCTTAGAGAGTTGGGACACCATTAGGCTGTAGGAGAGGAAGGGCTTGTTCTCTAACACTCACTGAGTGCCTGCCACATGCCAGGCACTGTGAAAGGTTAGACTCAGAAGGGCTGATGAAGCACATCCAAAATGTAATCCAGGTCTGAATGTAAAGCTCATGTTCTTTTCATTACACCACACTGTGTAGGTATATTAAGTGCTCAGTAAACGTTTCTTGTATGAATTACTGTTCAAAATTAGCTCTAGTAAAAAGCAGAAAATGACAGAAGCTATGAGGGAGTTAAAACTGGAAACAGAGGAAAGCTTTATATTTAAAACCTATGTTTAAAGTTAGCATGATTAAGTCATAAGGTGATAATTCATTTCCTTCAAATATGACTTAGTTACAGCTCAACTTAAGATATGAAATATTAATGAAATTAAAATATAAATGAATTGTAACTACAGGCTCTAGAATAAGCAGACAGAATGACAACAGTATCAGTAGGAAATCATGTAACAAAATAGCAAAATAGCTGCTGACAGAACTAAGTTTCAAAAACACAAAAATTAATATAAAATAAATTAATAAAGCCATTTTTCAGTTCTTTAAAAAAAAAAACACCACAACCAGAAGCTGAAGATTAGATTAACATCTTCTAATGCTAGCTAGCTGCTGAAAGTAAAGTAATTACCTCCCTATTGTTTCTCCTTCACTTTGGAAACACCCCATTTGGCAAAGCTCCTGTTTTTGGAGCATATTATAATAGTTATACAATACTCAAACAGAAAAGTAGTACCTGAAAGGGTTGATGTGGCAGCTCGAAGCATGTAAAACCATAAGTAGGGGCCCCAGGTAAGTTTTGTCTGCAACAAGAAGTCAGATTAGCAACATTCATACCTAAACTCATTCTGTATATTTAGGCCAGAATGAAGTAATCAAATACTTGGTTGGCACATAAAACATTCTTTAAATAGTACTATAGACTACAATCCAACTAAAAATTTAGAAGTTTTATAGACAGAATTCTACAAAGACATTTCATATTTGCCCATTTAACTACCACCACCTTAAACCCATGGAATAACCAAAAAAGGCAGCAGCCCCTAAAAATGGAGTTGGTAAGTCATAGTCTTGATTATTTATGAATTGACAATCTATAGCCTTTCTCCTGTCTTGCTGTTTTTTGTCTTTATTATTGATAAGCACAGTATCAGAGAGATGATGCAATAAATAGAAAGGGACCTTAAGAAATCATACAGTACATGGGAATGCAAACTGGTGAAGCCACTCTGGAAAACAGTATGGAGGTTCCTCAAAAAACTAAAAACAGAACTACTGCTATGACTGAGCAATTGCACTACTAGGTATTTATCCAAGGGATACAGGTGTGCTGTTTTGAAGGGGCACATGCACCCCAATTTTTACAGCAGCACTATCAACAACAGCCAAAGTATGGAAAGAGCCCGAATGTCCATCGATGGATGAATGGATAAAGAAGATGTGATATACACATATACAATGGAGTATTACTTGGCAATGAAAAAGAATGAAATCTTGCCATTTGCAACCACCTGGTTGGAACTGGAGGATATTATGCTAAGCGAAATTAGTCAGTACGAGAAAGACAAATATCATATGGCTTCACTCATATGAGGACTTTAAGATACAAAACAGATGAACATAAGGGAAGGGAAGCAAAAATAATATAAAAACAGAAAGGGGGACAAAACATAACAGATGCTTAAATATGGAGAACAAACAGAGGGTTGCTGGAGGGGTTGTGGGAGGGGGGATGGGCTAAATGGGTAAGGGGCATTAAGGAATCTACTCCTGAAATCACTGTTGCATTATATACTAACTAACTTGGATGTAAATTTAAAAATAAATTAATTCAAAAAAATTTTTTAAATCATACAGTACAACATACTTTATGATACAGTAGGCAAATTAAGATTCAGATAAATGAAGCAGAATAAGTAAGGGTATATCAAATGAACTTTCAATGGTGGGAAAATAAATGACCAATAAGCAACAAGATGAGTTTTTCTGTTTCTTTAAAGGTTATAAAGGGACTAGACCATATAGCCCAAGACAAGCTGACTGTATATTTACAGGACCAATGGTAGAATGCAATCTACATTGTACAATTCCATTGTTAATCTTGATGCTGCACTTCCCACAGAATACTTCTGTGAAGCTTGCCACACAGATGACAGTTTGCCTCTGTGGATGAAATCAGTAATATAAGCATGCTTCACTATACCAATATTTTTGTTTACCAAAAGGAAGTAGAGAGAAATCAATCAAATAACAATTATTATTATTATTTTAATACTGTTTCCAGGAAGGAGAAAAAAGATAACATTCTTAGCTAAGATATGTTCATGATTATAAGGGTATTAAAACAGCAAACACAAGAATATCTGTAACTGGGTAGACGAACTAAAGAGAAAAGGGGGAAACATGTAACACAATCTTCTCATGAAAAGTAGGTAAGCGAATTTCTGTAACAGGATTCTTGGAAAGACACTGAAGTGAGTTAGCTCCTCCACTTCTATTTACACAAGAATGAGTGTCCAAGCAAATACATTCAACTAAGAAAATACTGTATATTTATGATTTCCTCAATCAAATCTAATATATGTATATCTTCTACGTTCAGAGCAGGAAGCATCTGTCTTATTTGAGGATAAGGGTTATTTTAGGGACTCTGTTTAAGATGCTCTCATCTTAATGTTTACCTTTTTTTTTTTTTAATGCTTATTTTTGAGAGAGAGAGAGATAAAGAGAGAGCAAGTGGGGAAGGGCAGAGAGAGGAAGACACAGAATCCGAAGCAGGCTCCAGGCTCTGAGCTGTCAGCACAGAGCCCGACGCAGGGCTTGAACTCAGAGATGGCGAGATCACGACCTGAGCCGAAGTCAGACGCTCAGCCGACTGCGCCACCCAGGCCCCCCTTCATGTTTTACCTTACAGTCCTTCCAGCAAATGGGACAGTGCAGTAATCTAGGGAATGGAACCAGTTTCTATAACACATTATAATGATAGGGCCAAGAAACTACTTAGAAAGGGTTTAAGCAGACTTTTGAAGGAAAGCATATATTTCTAAGTGGACCAATTTTCCTGGGGTTGTTTCTAAAGAGAACAATTGCTAATAACCATGTGGTGACTACCAAAAAGTCAAACCTGCTCCAGAGCTGAGGAACTGGATAAGGATCCCCGAATAACGTCTATCATCACACATAATTATACAGAATGAACGTATAGGGCTCTTTGTTTAGACACTGACTTCACTGAATCAAAAGGACAGATGACTCAAGAGCCTACAATGGAACCTTGCCACTACTGCCAGCATCGCTACCGCCACCACCATCCCAGTAATAAGAAAAATGGACTAGATCTTGGTCTTCAAGACTTCCAGTTTATGATACAAACTCAAGCTGATTCATTTTTTCTACAAAAATTTAAGTATCAATCTCTTCCTGAATAAAGTATCCATCTCTTCCTTAATAGAGAACTACTAAGACTTGCTATCTTTTTGGTTTTTAAACTTATTTTTATTATTTTTTAAATGCTTTATTTGTTTTTTATTTTCAAATTAGTTAACATTCAGTGTAGTCTTGGTTCAGTAGAATCCAGTGATTCACCACTTACATATAACACCCAGTACTAATCCCAATAAGTGCCTTCTTTAATGCCCGTCACCCATTTTCCCCACCCCCATCAACCCTCAGTTTGTTCTCTGTATTAGGAGTCTCTTATGGTTTGCCTCCCTCTCTGTTTATACCTTATTTTTCCTTCCCTTGCCCTATGTTCATCTGTTAAGATTATCAAATTCCACATATGAGTGAAATCATGTGATGTCTTTCTCTGACTTATTTCACTTAGCTTAATACCCTCCAGTTCCAACCACATTGTTGCAAATGGCAAGATTTCATTCTTTTTCATCACTGAGTGGTATTCCATTGTATATATATACCACGTCTTCTTTATCCATTCATCAGTTAACGGACATTTGGGCTTTTTCCATAATTTGGCTATTTGTTGATAGTGCTGCTATAAACATTGGGGTTCATGTAGCCTTTTGAATCAGCATTTTTGTATCCTTTGGATAAATATCTAGTAGTGCAACTGCTGGGTTGTAGGGTAATTCTATTTTTAACTTTTTGAGGAACCTCCATACTGTTTTCCACAGTGGCTGTACCAGTTTGCATTCCCACCAATAGTGCAAGAGGGTTCCCCTTTCTCCACATCCTCACCAACATCTGTTGTTTCCTGAATTGTTATTTTTAGCCACTCCAACAGGTGTGAGGTGATATCTCATTGTGGTTTTGATTTGTATTTCCCTGGTATGAGCAATGTTGAGCATCTTTTCATGTGTCTGTTAGCCATCCGGATGTCTCCTTTGGAAAAGTGTCTATTCATGTCTTCTGCCCATTTCTTCAGTGGATTATTTGTTCTTTGGGTGTTGAGTTCGATAAATTCTTTATAGATTTTGGATACGAACCCTTTATCTGATATGTCATTTGCAAATATCTTCTTCCATTCTGTCAGTTGCCTTTTAGTTTTTGATTGTTTCCTTTGCAGTGCAGAAGTTTTTTGGGTTTTTTTTAGATTTTTTTTAGTGTTTTATTCATTTCTGAGAGAGAGAGAGAGAGAGCGAGCGAGCTGGGGAGGTGCAGAGGGAGACACAGAATCCAAAACAGGCTCCACAGCCCAGAGCCTGATGTGGGGCTCGAACTCACAAACCATAAGATCATTACCTGAGCTGTAGTCAGACGTTTAACTGACTGAGCCACCCAGGCACCCCAGTTGTGCAAAAGCTTTTATCTTGATGAGGTCCCAATAGTTCATTTTTGCTTTTATTTCCCTTGCCAGAGGCATGTCAAGTAAGACATTGCTGTGGCCGAGGACAAAGCATTGCTTCCTGTTTTCTCCTGTAGGATTTTGATGGTTTCCTTTCTCACAATTAGGTCTTTCATCCATTTTGAATTTACTTTTGTGTATGGTGTAAAAGTGGTCCACATTCATTCTGCTGCATGTTGCTGTCCAGTTCTCCTAGCACCATTTACTAAAGAGACTGTCTTCTTTCCACTGGATACTCTTTCCTGCTTTGTTGAAGATTCATTGGCCATATATCTGTGGGTCCATTCTGGGTTTCCTATTCTATTTCATTGATTTATATGTCTGTTGTGCCAGTACCATACTGTCTTGATGATTACAGCTTTGTAATACAGGTTAAAGTCTCGGATTTGATGCCTTCAGCTTTGGTTTTCTTTTTCAACATTACTTTGGCTATTGGGAGTCTTTTGTGGTTCCATACAAATTTTAGGACTGAACAACTTATTTTTAGATTACAAAAGTAATGCTTATTTACTGTATAATACTTAGAAAATGGGGCAAAATATAAAGAACATCTAAGCCACCCATTTTTCTGCTACCTGTAAATAATTATCATTAATATTTTAGTATATTTTCTCAGTCTTTTCCTAAGTGTGTATGTTTTTTACAACACTGTCATACTTTCTCTATCCTGCTGTTTTTCCCATTTACAATATTGGTATTTACCCAAAAGAACTGAAATCTGGACCTTGAAGAGTTACTTCCACTCCCATCTTCACTATAGCATTATTCACAACAGCTAAGATGGGGAAACACCTAAATGTCCACTGACAAATGAATGGATAAATAAATTGTGGTGTATACATATAATTGAAAAATTCACCGTAAAAAAGAAGGGAATCTTATCATATACAACAACCTAGATGAACCTGAGGACATTATGCTAATAAAATAAGCCAGTCTCAGAAGGACAAATATTGCATGATAGGCCATCAATCAGCATTTCTGATCCTGCCCACAAGCCACCTATTACTGAGACTAAGTTCCAGGTAAATGCAGTCGACAGGCAGGGGATTCCTTCTGTCAGCCCCCATTCATGGAATGGAGGCTACACCATGGGCATGGTGCCACTAAGAATATTGGGGCACTGATATGCCCAGTTCATGAGGCAGTGAAAAAAAACAAAAAAGATCTAAGGCTCCCCACCTCCACCAAGCAGTCAGCTCTTAAAGTAGGTGTGTCACTCAGAAATGCACCACTGTCCCTACCACCAACTTCAGAGCTCTGGTTAAGAGATTTTGCCCAGGAGAATAAGCCATAAAACAGATAGTTCCTAATCTTTTCCCAAAGGAACTGACTTCATTTGCAACAGAGCTGGAAAAGTTCAAGCCCAAAGGGTGCTCTCAAAATCAGTAGAGATTATGGTGAAAGGTAATTGAGAGGAAGTTCTTAGAGTCTATAAAGATGCAGGCTAAACTATAGGCCAGCTAGTTTTTTTTTTTAATGTTTTTAAATGTTTTATTTATTCTTGAGAGAGAGACAGAACATGAATGGGGGAGGGGCACAGCGAGAGAGGGAGACACAGAATCCGAAGCAGACTCCAGGCTCTGAGCTGTCAGCACAGAGCCCGACATGGGGTTTGAACTCATGAGCTGTGAGATCATGACCTAAGCCGAAGTCAGACGCTCAACCGACTGAGCCACCCAGGCGCCCCCCCTCTTTTTTTTTTTTTTAGGCCAGTTAGTTTGTAGCAGAGAACAGGACATGGGGAGGAGACAGACTTCACTAAAATAATCCAACAGTCACTAAACAGAACAAAACAAAAACACAAGCAAATAATAAGACTGGGTGGGAGGGAGGAGAGGGAGAAGGCAAGGGGCAGTACCCAGAGTTGTTGCAATATGTTATCTAAAATGTACAATTTCCAACAAAAAACTAAGAGTCATGCAAAGAAACAGAGAAGTATACTCTGTACACAGGAAGAAAAGCAGGCAACAGAAACTACCCATGAGTGACTAGATGTTGGATTTAACAGAAAAAACATCAAAGTAACAGAAAACATAATTAAAGAAATAAAGGAAGGAATAACAATGTTGCATCAAAAAGACAAAATCAGGGGTGCCTGGGTGGCTTGGTCAGTTAAGCGTCCGACTTCGGCTCAGGTCATGATCTCACGGTCCGTGAGTTCGAGCCCCGCGTTGGGCTCTGTGCTGACAGCTCAGAGCCTGGAGCCTGTTTCAGATTCTGTGTCTCCCTCTCTCTCTGCCCCTCCCCTGTTCATGCTCTGTCTCCCTCTGTCTCAAAAATAAATAAATGTTAAAAAAAAAATTTTTTTTTTAGAAAGACAAAATCAATAAAGAAATGAAAATTATTAATGAGAACCAGATAGAAATTCTGTAGTTGAAAAGTGTAATAACTAAAACGAAAAATTCAGAAGAGGGACTCAACAAAAACTGACAGAAATGAAGGGAATAGACAACTCAACAATAACAGCTGGAGACAACACCCCATTTTGAATAATGAATAGGACAATCAGGCAGATCAACAAGGAAATTGAAGACTTGAAAAACACTATGAACCAACCAGACCTAACATATCTATAGAACACACCACCTAACAACAACAGAATATACATTTTTCTCAAGTATGTACAGAACATTCTCCACGACAGACTACATACTGATATCCATAAAACAAACTTCCATAGATTTAAAAGGAGAGAAAGAATACAAGGTATGTTCTCCAACCACATGGGGGTGAAATTAGAAATCAAGAAAGAAAAAAAAATGTGAAAATTTAAGAAACATGGGGTAAATAGGGATGCCTAGGTGACTCAGTGGGTTAAGCAACTGGCTCTTGATTTCAGCTCAGGTCATGACCTCATGGTCAGTGGATTCGAGCTCCGCAATCAGCTAATGGCACAGAGCATGCTTCAGATTCTCCGCCTCCCTCTCTCCCTCTAACCCTCCTGCACACTTTCTCTCTCTCTCTCTCTGTCTCCCCCCTCTCAAAAATAAATAAACTTAAAAAAAAAAAGTAGTTAAAAAAAAATATGCGGGAAATAAAACACATATTCTTAAAAAACCAATAGGTCAAAGAGAAAATACTTTGAGATGAATGAAAATGAAGATGTAACACACAAAATTTATGAGATGTAATTAAAACAGTTCTAAAAGGGAATTTCAGGGCGCCTGGGTGGTTTAGTCAGTTGGATGACCAACTCTTGATTTTGGCTCAGGTCACGATCCCAGGGTCATGGGATTGAGCCCCGTGTCAGGCTCCAGGCTGAGCATGGAGCCTACTTGAGATTCTGTCTCTCTCTCCCTCTGCCCTTCTCCCCTGCTCACACATTCTCTCCAAAATAATTTTTTTTAGAAGGGGAAGTTCATAGCTAATTAAGAAAGAAGATAACCTAACCTTTCACCTCAAGACACTGGAAAAAGTAGGGCAAACTAGACCTACAGCAAGCAGATGGAAGGAAATAATAAAGACCAGAGTGAAAACTAATGAAATGGAGAAAAAAAATAAAAGAGAAAATCAATGAAACCAAATGCTTATTCTTGGAAAAGATCAACAAAATTGATCAATCTTTTGCTAGACTGACCAAGAAAAAGGAAGACCCAAATTACTAGAATCAGAAATGAAAAAACAGAAAAAACTATAAAGGAATACTGTGAACAACTGCATGACAACAAATTAGATAACTTACCTATGAGAAATAAACAGAACTGCCACAATGGACTTAAAAAGAAAGAAGACAATTTTGTAATAATAATAAAAAAAAACTATACACAGGGTGCCTGGGTGGCTTAGTCGGTTAAGCGTCCAACTCTTAATTTTGGTTCAGGTCATGACTCCACAGTTCATGGGATCAAGCCCCAAGTCATCCTCTGCACTGTCAGTGGAGCTGCTTGGAATTCCCTCCCCCTCCTCTCTGCCACTCTCCCACTTGCACTCTTTCCCTCTCTCAAAATAAATAAACTTTAAAAAAAAAAAAAAACAAAAAACAGACACAATGAAAAGCCTAGGCAGCTTCACAGGCAAAGTCTACCAAACATTTAAATAAGAATTAATACCAACTCTGGGGGCACCTGGGTGGCTCAGTCAGTTAAGCATCAGACTCGATTTCGGTTCAGGTCATGATCTCACAGTTCATGAGATCAAGCCCCACATCAGGTTCTGCACTGACAGCACAGAGTCTGCTTGGGATTCTCTCTCTCCCTCTCTCCCTGTCCCTTCCCTGCTTTCTCTCAAAATAAATAAATAAACTTAAAAAAATAAAAGAATACCAATTCTTACAAACTCTTCCCCCCTACTCCCCCTCCAAAAAACCAGGAGTGGCAACAGTTCCCAACTCATTTTAGGAGGCCAGTATTACTCTGGTACTAAAACCAGACAAAGACCTTACAAGAAAATTACTGTATTTTCTATGAATATGGGTGCAAAAATTCACAGTAATTACCAGCAAACCAAATCAGGAACATATAAAAATAATTATATACAATGATCAAGTGGGTTTTATCCTAAGAATGTAAGGCTTGTTTAGCATCCAAAAAATCAATTAATGTCACTATACCAATAAAGAACAAAAATCTCAAAACCATCCCAATTGATGCAGAAAAAGCATTTTACAAAATTCAAGGCTGCATCATGATTTAAAAAAAAAAAAAAAGCCTAAGAATAGAGGGAAGTTCTTCAAACTGATAAAGGGAATCCACAGAACCAACCCTCATCATATTTAACAGTAAAAGATGGAACAGTTTTGCGCAAGATTTAGAACAAGATGAGAATGGCCACTTCTCAGCACTTCTATTCAACATTGTAATGCAGGTTCTAGCTAGGGTAATTAGGCAAGAACATCAAATAAAAAGCATCCAGATTGGAAGAGAAGAAAACTGTAAGAAAACAATTCCACTTACAGTAGCATCAAAAAAAAAAAAAAAAAAACCACTTAGAAATAAATTTAAGAATGAAGTATAAAACTTATACTCTGAAAATTACAAAACAGTACAGAAAAAAATTAAGGGACATCTAAACAAGTTAAAGATTCATGAATCAAAAGTCTTAAGACATCAATGCTCTAAAATTTATCTACAGATTCAACATAATCCCTAGCTAACTTCTTTGCAGAAACTGACAAGCTGATTCTAAAACTCATATGGAATTGAAAGGGGCCCAGAATAGTCAAAACAATCTTGGGAGAAAAAGGACAAAGTAGAAAGTCTCAATGCCTTCAACTTCAAAATTTGCTATAAGGCAACAGTAACCCAGACAGTGTGGTACTGGCGCAAGGAAAGACATATATACATATATCAGTGGAGGAGAACTGAGGGTCTAGAAATAAAACCACATTCTATGATCAAATTTGACAAGAATACTAAGATCATACAATGAGAAAAGAATGAGAAAAATGGAAAACCACATGCAAAATAATGAAGTTAGACCCTTACCTCAAACCATATACAAAAATTAACTCAAAATAGATCAAAGACCTGGGGCACCTCAGTGGCTCAGTTGATTAAGTGTCCAACTCTTGATCTTGGCTCAGGTCATAATCTCATGGTTTGCTTTGTCAGTTCGAGCTCCATGCTGACAGCACGGAACCTGCTTGAGATCCTCTCTCCGTCTCTCTGCCCCTTCCCTGTTTGTGCACTTTCTCTCAAAAATAAATAAAACATTTAAATAAATAAATAAATAAATAAATGCCAGGTCACTGTAACTTTATATCAGTGAATTGTATGCCAAGTAAACTGTATTTCAATAAAGCTTTTATTTCCTTTTTTTAATTTTTTTTTTTAGAGAGAGAGAGAGCAAGGGTTGAGGGGCAGAGGGAGAGAAAGTTAGAGAGAGAGAGAGAGGGAGGGAGGGAGGGAGGGAGGGAGAGAATCTTAAGCAGGCTCCACGCTCAGTGTGGAGGCCAATGTGGGGCTTGATCCCATGACCACAGGATTATGATCTGAGCTGAAATCAAGAGCTGGACACTCAACTGACTGTGCCACACAGGCACACTTCAATAAAGCTTTTTTAAAAAAGAGTTAATCTTTAGGAAAGTAGTAAGAATGCATTCGTTTCTACGCAATGCTTTTATTATCAGTTTCTTTGTAAGCAGAGAGAAACTTTTGAGACAATGACTTTTAAGGGGAACCTGGACAGCTCAGTCAGCTAAGTGACCAACTCTTGATTTCAGCTCAGGTCATTATCTCACAGTCTGTGAGCCCCATGTCGGGCATCATGCTGACAGCATGGAACCTGTGTTAGATTCTCTCTCCCCTTCCCTCTGCTCCTTACCCACTCATGCTCTCTCTCTCTCAAAATAAACATAAAAATTAAATTAAATTAAATTAAATTCATACATATATACACAAATGTATATAAATAAGAATCACTTCAAATTAATTTAAAAGAAAAACACTTATTCCAACAATTCTCCCAGTGCATGAAACACCTCTGCAATGTTTTCCATGCATTTGGAAATGCCATCAGAGTATACTGCACAGTCCTTTGAATATATTCTATAGTAGAGACTCTGGATCTGATGTTTTTTTAATAACCAAAATTTATGAAGAGTGGAATCTAATAAAAAACTAGTAATAACATTTTTAAAATAGAATACAAATTAATAATTCTCTATCCTGTTATCCTAGTTTATTTTCTTTATAGCAATTTTCAGTCTAATAATTGTAGTATGTATTTATTACCTGTCTGCCCACTAGCATGTAATAGAAATTTATGTACCCATTGCTGTATCACCAGTGCCTGAAAGAGAACCCATTAGAAAGTCAGTAAATATTGATCAACTAAACACTCAAAAACCTACTTAGAAGGACAACACTCCTTTTTAAGAATGTACAGCTAGTCCTATAATTTTATAGTACATCATATATAATTTAGAAATTCTTAAATTTAGCTGATAAGGCACATAATATTAAGAACTATTCACTCCCATGTTCTTTTCTTTTTCATTTTTTTTAATGTTTATTTATTTTTGAGAGAGAGAGAGAGAGCATAAGCTGGAAAGGGGCAGAAAGAGAGGAAGACACAGAATCCAAAGCAGGCTCCAGACGCTGAGCTGTCAGCATAGCGCCTGCCATAGGCTTGAACCCACGAACCATGAGATGATGACCTGAGCCGAAGTCGGATGCTTAACCAACTGAGCCACCCAGGCATCCCTGTACACTCCCATCTTCTACTCAAACTTTGAGGCAATATAAAAAGAACTGACAAATCCTAAGTTTTAGGTGGAAACTATTATAGTCCTTAATTCAAAGGGACTGGAATTCAAACACTCTTCAGTAAGATAACTCTTAAAGAAACCTAGCTACACTGACAAAGAATTCTGACACTCAAATGATTTCACACTACTGAAATGCAGGAAATATTTCCATCCATATTTGTAAAAATACTATTTTATACCAAAATCATAATGTATAATTTGATAATCAATATATAGTTAATTTAAACCTCAAAAGGCCCCTTCATTCAATGTTTAAGGGGAAACAAATCAATTTTAAAAACCACTGACAGAAGTATCAAGCTTACCGGGTCAACAGTAGGCAAAACGTCTTTCTTCTCCAGGCCATCAACTTCATCTTCATCTGTGCTGTATTCTTCCATTGTTTCACCACTCACAAAGTGGATGACTCTCCTCGGGACTTTCTTCTTTTTTCCTATGACTCCGAGTTCTACATTTTCAAAGCCTCTTTCACTATTCATCTAATGTCAATAATAAGATAATGAGTTTCAAGTGAGGTTAATCTTTCAAATGGCGAAAAGATTCTTAGTTGCTGTATTGTAGGGAATTAAGAAACATAAAACAATCCTTAAATGTTTTTTTAAAAGAGGTCACATACACACAAGAGTGTCAGCATAAATGTGGAGTTTAATGAATAATAATGCAAACACATGCACACTCACTACTGAGGGTAAAAAACAGAACTTAACCAATAAACGTTCTTGAAGTCAACAGCTAAGAAATCAAGCACTGCACTTCAAGTCATAGCAATTCCAATGCTATATAATATGTGAAGATACTCTGGACTTCACTCATTTAAAGAATAATGCTAATTATGGATTAATGTACAATATCAAAGGAAAATCATATAGATGCACATATACATACAGTAGAGACATAAAATAAAATAACAGTTCATGGCAGAGAATTCTACATCCCTGGATTTGGGCTTAGCTATGTGTGGGCAAAACAAAACTAGTATAACTTAACTCTGCATCTCTCCTTTACCCAAAAGTTCCTAATTAAAATGCTTTTTAACGCCAACTGGTACCAAAAGTGAGCAAAACTATATAGGGAAGGGTAGACCCTGGGTTGAAAGCATCCCCCATGAAGACATTCAAACCGAAAAAAAATTTTAAACTGTGCAGTCCAAATGAAACTCATTTGTAAATCAAATCTGGAAAACAGGCCATAAGTGTTCTATCTCTAAATTTCCATATTTCTTAGTCAATAATGTATAGATGACAACATTTTTCCTGATAGTAAAAGGATTTTACAAATTTCAGTATAACAGTATGTATGGAATTCTAATTACACTCAAATTTCATTCCTAGGGAAATACTAATTTTACTTCACATATATAGCCATGTTCCAAAATCAGAGTAAATGCACACTGTGGGAGAGGACAAGGTTTTTCACTGTCACCTTGCCTCAAGTTTAAACTCCTAAGGAAGGCTTTATTTCATCTCCTTGCTAGAATATTTCAAAAAGGCCAGTGCAATTGTGAAGAAAAATCTGGCAAGTGGTTACTCCTAGGGACAGGTACTAAATACTAGAATAGTCCAGAGTTCAAAAATTTCGTCCTCTATAAGGAGTCTTACACTTGTATACATGACCAAACAATTTAAAACCATGAATGTTGTTCAACCAACAGGAAAATTCTTTGAACTGCAGTTGCAGAGATGGGATTATACTGATAAAAATAGTGGACTAGAACTGCCCAGTTATACAAATATAAGTAACTTTACTTTTGCATTATTTCCTCTAATCCTCTAAGTTCCTTCTTCGAAAAAATATATGGCCTCTCTGTTCTTCACTTCCCAAAGGTAAGTTTAGTCATTAGCCAGGATTTGAATCCAGCTATAACCAACTCAAAGAACACATACATTGCTCCAAGACACACGAAGACATCACTGACAGCATCTACGACTCCTGTACAGTGAACTGAGATCATGAAAATCTTGAGACCAGGGGCTATCTTTGGATTAACCTGAAAAAACAAAAGCCACAATTCTCCCTACCCTGTCTTGAAGGTTCAAACAAATCCTGGCCCTTAATAAAGGAAGACCAGCCCATTTATTATGTCCACAAACAAAATGAACAACAAATGGTCCACCAGGTTTACCTGGTCCCTAGGCACACTGAGCCATTCCTACTCAATTTCATTTTTCCCCTTGAAATAAGATTTGGTTTATAGGTGTTCTGATGTCAATATTTCCTTCTGAACCATTACTCAGCTCTGCGGATCCCTTCACAAGCAAGGGAAAGTCAGAGGAGTTGGGTTGTATCTCCAGTCATCACACTATCTGGATGGATCTGATGCCAAAGTAACAGTCCCTGTCGGTAGACAGAGCTGAGACCTTTCACAGCACATCACCATGTCCCGTTCCACCCCCATGAGAGCAGAAGCAGCTTCTCACTGCTCCCTCTGGTAATTTCTCATCGGCTTAATTTTTCCTTTCTTAGATAAAGGCAAAGGAGAAGGCATATCTCTCATTGGCTCAACTACTTTACCTTCCTTCCTTGGACAACTTGAATACATCAAAACATTCTGGCTGGTTCATAACAATTAGTATAAACTTAGCTACTAACTCCATTAGCTGTGACTCTTGGCAATATTCCTTCCAAAAGATTTTTTAAAACCTGCAAAGGTGAAGGCTGAAACATGATTCATATTTTTCATTCCAACACTGAGGTTAAGTTTAAACAAAACTTTGAGTAATATTCTCTACACACAATATAGAATTAAAAATGGCATTTTATTTGCTCTAGTAACATTTCATATAAAGATTTTTATTAAAGAGACTTTTATCTAATGGCTTCCTTTTAAAAATTTAATATTAATTTTTGATACAGTAAAACCCAAGTTTTAGGCTTATCTTCTTAAACAGGAATAAGCAAACCTTTTCTGTAAAGGTCAGATGGTAAATATTTTAGGTTCTGCAGGCCATATAGCTTCTATCACAGCTACTCAACTCTGTGAAAGCAGCCATGGACAATACATAATAAATGGGTACAGGTGTGTTCCAAAAAAAGTTTATATAGTGGCTAGTGGGAATCTGGCCCATAGGCTATAGTTTGGTCAACCCATCATCTTAAGGAACGAGAGTGGCAAGTAAAAAAACCTGTTAAAGACAGTTTATGACATGTGATTCCAACCTCTAGGGAAAAAGAAAGGGGGAACAGTGAGTGAAGGGAGGCATTGATGAGTAAAACCAACCAGAAAATGAAAATAGTCTGGTGCAAAATTCCCAACAATTATAAATGAAAGTGATTCTCTGAATTTTGCAAATGTTTCTTTTTTACTGATAAACAATAAACCTCTTAGTAAGAAAAATTTCACTGTCCATAATACAAATTCCATTTTAACAAATTCCAAAGATCCGAAAAAAGAGGTTCCTAACATCAGGAAATTAATAGATGCATTGTCAATTCACATTTTATAGTTAACCAGACTAGACTGTAAATTAACTTATCTAGTTCCTCGGGGCCTGATTTTAACGGCAATTTTCTTTTTACACAGTCTCATAGCACCAAGAACTTCTTTAAAACATGTACTGCACATCATGGAATTTATTCTGTGTCACCATCCCCAACTAGGTAGCAACATGGAAGTAGGCAGAGTGTGTATCCTTCACTAGCTAGTTCCTAGCACATCATAAGTTCTTGGTATCAGAGGTGCTACATAAATGAATGTGTAGCACTAAAATTTTCACTCCTTTAATAATATTGAGGCTCAGATTTTGGTTAAAAGTCTAGTCAAAGAACCTGCCTGATAGGATATCACAACAGGTACTGAATGGCCGGATTTGAGGTGAAATTCTAAACACAAAGACAAGCTCCTATTTCTTACTCCTTTCCCTACACTGCATTTAGAATTTCTCAGTTCAGACAACTGATCAAGGACAGGAGGCTCTCCTTCCACCCAAGTCCCCACTTGGGCCTCTTTGCTCTAAATATGCTCAAAGGCATAGATCTGGGGTTCCCAGAGATGTTTCTGTTTCAGGAATGTGAATGAGACAGCAAAAAAGGGAAAGTCAGAACACCATTTGCATAGTATGAACCTATTTATGTTTAATGCAGAAGAGACTATGTATGTATAGGAAATCTCAGAATGATCACAACAGAAACTTACTTTTGGTGAAAGTGAATGTGAGATACTGGTGATGGGGGTATTCTTATGACTTCCTACTTTTTGTTCAACAGCCTCCTTTACTGTTTAGATATTTATTATGTTTCAACCAGGAATCTGAAAATAATATAATATCACTAAACCAAAAAACAAAGAGCCTCTCTTCAAACAATATTTAGCTGATAAATCAATACAGGTATGTTTACTTTGCTATTAGAGTGATTCAAAGCTTGAAGCAGTGATGAAAACAATGATAACAACAGAAGGAAAAACCAAATGAAAATATATCGAACACTACAGACTTAAAGGTCCAGTTCACATGTACCTGTCAGCAACAGGTCTCTACTGAAAATGAAAAGAGGCTCCCTAATCAATTAGTGTTGCCCCTGAATTCCTTCTTGCTGATGACTTTTCTCCTTCTCAAGTAGGAGAAAAACAAGAAATTCCATATAAAAACTAGTATGGAGAAAAGTTTTTGTTCATGCAAACTACATTCTATACTACAAGAAGCTACACTCGCATTCACGCACTATTCCCTAGGAAACTGTAATTTGGGGGAAATGTCTTACTAACATTCAGGTGGTGGTTAGTCTCAAAACTGAAGCTACCCAAAAAGCTTCATTTCCACTGAAGGTGGAAAGATTTCTACATAGGAGCAACTCGAGGTTCTTAATGGCCCACACTGTACTAATAAGCTAGTTTCAGGTGAAACAATTTCTTCATTAGTTTTACTTGGCCAAAGTTCCTAAACTATTACTTTTTTTTTTAATAAAGGAACACTTTATTATTTTTCTTAAAGTAGTCTCCACACCCAAAGTGGGGCTTGAACTCACCATCTTGAGATGGAGTTGGACGCTCCACCAGCTGAGCCAGTTAGGCTCCCCTAAACTACTACTTTAAACTATCAAACTGAAAACAAAACAAACCTCCAGACCTTACCTCTCTAAATTTCTGCTGTCCAACACAGTAACCACTAGCCACATGTGGCTAATGCTCCCTTAAAATGAGGATAGCCCAAACTTAGATGTGCAGTAGGTCTAAAACACATGCAGGATTCCTAAGCCTTGTACCAAAAAGAACGTAAAATATCTCATTGTTAACTTTCACATTAATTACATATTTAAGTTTTTTGTTAAATTAGGTTAATAAAATATTAATAATATACAATTAAAAATTAAAATTTCTTTTTACTTTTTAAGTAATGGCTACTAGAAAATGTGGCTCCCATTATGCTTCTATTGGGCAGCTCCGAGCCTTAGTTACCCCGCGAGTGAAATGGGGATAACGCCCACATCATGCAGAAGTTATCAGGATTAAGTGAAAGAAAGCCTGTAAACGCTCAGCACATAGTTGCTATTAGCTAACCAAAGGGCACAAACAAGACAACTCAGGCGCTTGCACAAGGAGAGTCAGAGAAGTGTCTGAAGCCGCCGTCACCTGGCTTCCAGCTACTCTAAGGACAGCCTTTCGGAGCCACGCCTTCGTTCCTCGCTCGCAGACCCCAAGCTGGAATAGCACCCCCGGGAGCCCCCCACAGTCCGCAGAGCTGCCAGCGGAAAGGGTTGGTGAGGGACGCCCTGCTGTGGCGAGGCGTTCGCCCCTTGCCCCAAGCCGGTGCCTTTGGGCAGAGGCGAGGATACCGTGAGGACGAACCCCGAAACGCACCTCCGGCGGGCGGCCTGCTGGGAGGAACACAACACCGCGCAGGCCAAAGAGGGCAGCCGGCGGACGAGGGCTGTGTCCTCTCAGCTAGTCTCTCCTAGCCCCAGCCTCCGCGCCGCCACCTCCCTCGCCGGCCCCACCTACCTGCCGAGTCGATTCCCTTAACGTCGCGGCGGCCGCAGCTCCAGAGGCTCCTACTGCTTCTCCCTCCGCACGGCTCAGAGGCTCCGGGTCCATCGTTGTCACCGCTACAGGGCTGCTGGCGCTGGCAAGATAGAACGTAATGGCCGATAAACCCATTTCCATTCTCCGCCTCCCCACCCAGGCGCGGACCGAGCCGGCCGTCACGAACTGGCACTCACCGGCAGCGCCCACCTCGCGCCGCGCCCGGCCACGCCAAGGCAGGAGGAGTGGGGCTGCCTTGATGGGTGGGACCTGCCTGAGGGGCGGGGCCGGCCGGCGCCTCGCCCCCCACTCCGGCTTGGCAGACCGCGGCCTGGGCGACTCAGCGACCAGCTCGCGTGGGGCGGAGCGAGGAGGGCCGCCAGCAGCACCGCTTCCGGCCCAGCCCACGGCCGCAGCTCTCGGAGCCGCCGCCTGGCACCACCGGTGACGTCATGCCTCGTACCTGCACCTGGAGCTTGGCCTTGGGGATCCCGGGGCAGCCATGCAGCAGCTGCGTTTTGGGCAGTCACCCTCTCAGATCTTGGTTTCTGCACTTGTAAAACCAAACAGCCTTGTAGTATGCTTCAAAGGTTTGTCAAATAGATTTTAAGATGTACGGCTCATGCTGCATATTCCATACCTAACATGAATGACAGTCTAGCCAAAATACCCGTAAAATAAGAGCCTGAAAGGTAAATTTTGTTTACACTTCTCTGAAATACTTAAGTATAACTAGAGAAAAAGTTAAGTGATATCTGAAGGAGGGCAAAGGGCAGCCCCAAGGTTCCATTTTGATAAATACAAGGCATGTTTTTATTATGTTTTAGGAGCGAGTGTTCGTGTATAAGGGGATTTTTTCCCATTTTTCCCAATGTTCAACCAAATTGAAGTCATGATTGCACCGATTACAGTATTACTTAAACTAGTTGGAGCATTTCCAGCTAAAATTTTTATTGTAGTTTTAGTATGAAAGTTTTCACACAAGGTTTTGTGAATTGTAGAGGTCAAAAATAAAATACATTATTTGGGCCACAGGGAGCGTTATATGATACTTTAAATTCCATTTTTATGCCAGTCAAAATCCAGAAATACTCTCCAAAGTTATGGCGTAGTGTATCTGTAATTCTACCTGACCCCAACAAGGTCCACACCCCTGTAATCTTAAATATTCCCTTCTCTCTTGTACAAAAATTGTTTTTCCTTACTCTCTGCTTAATATTTTTGTACACTTCTATCCTGCATGTAACTATAACCTAAAAAACCAAAAACCTTAAAGACAAAAGTTGATTATTTGAAAACCAACATTTTAATAATTGGGAATTCATAATCCATTTTCTGGTAATAAAATCAAGTTAGCTTGTTGCTAAGGTAAACAGGTTTTAGTAATATGATCTGAGGCTGCCTAGTGTCATTAGCAAGGGTTGAGACAGTCCAAAACAGCAAAAACAATCTCTGCAATAAACTGAAAAGAAAAAGAGCCAATTGTTAAAGACCTTATGATTTGGCTTTCATAAACAAGAACAGTTCTGCATTACTTGTATTCAAAATCCCTTTCCTCTTAACGACATCAACGATATTATTTAAAAATTTTGTGGAATGTTTATAAATGCATGATTTTATTTTGCAAATTGGTAATTAAACATCAAATTACAATTTTCACTGCTGAAGCAGGACTTGTGTTCATAGTTTACAAGTGTATTTCTTAGTTAACTGAAAATTCAAAATGCAAGTCATATCCCAATATGAACTGGAAGCATTTCCTAAGAGTTACTTTTTTAACACAAATTAGCATTTGAAGGGCAGTCTATTACAAATGAAGGACTGATAGCAACAGAAAAGCATAGAAATTCTAATGGTTTTATTTTGGGCATTAACATTTTTGTCATTATTCCAGACTGTCATAGGTCCACTAAAAGTGGGCAAACAAAGCAATATGTCAAATCTTTCCTTCATTTACCTTGGTAGTGTAAGTTGTATTATATCACTATGACAAAAAAAACACATCCAGATATTAATATATCTACTTGAAAACATAATTGTGGCCTAAATTTATCACTTAATGGTGCTTATAGATCTAAAAAGGTGTAGTTGGATCCACCTATTTCTCTGAAAAGCTAGGAAAACAAAGCTAAAACTTGATAACCAGGAATGTCCATCAAATAAAACAACAAGATTTTCTTATGGTTTTATCATAGCTACATACATATTTTAATAGAAAATGTTTTTAAGTTATCCCATCCCTCAAATAAGGGATCACTATCAATGACACATAAGAAAAAATAAGGTGGTAAAACGAAAAATGCACTTTAGGTTGATTTTAAGCATAAAAAATTTTTTAAATCATAGTAGTGGCTTCACTTATGGAGCCCAGATACTGTGCTAAGGACTTTCCTTGTATGAACTCTTCCTCACTTCTAACAGCTGTGAGGTACTACTATAGTTACCAACATTCTACCGATGAGGAGACAAAAGCTTAGAGAGAGTAAGAAACTTACTCATGGGGCTCCTAGGTAGCTCAGTCAGTTGAGCATCTGACTCTTGCTCAGGTCATCGATCCCAGGGATGTGGGATCTATCCACACGATGGGCTCCGTGCTGAACGTGGAGCCTGCTTAAGATTGTCTGTCTCTCACTCTCTGACCCTCTTGCCCATGCTCTTACTTTAAAAAAAAAGCAGGGGGTGGAAGGAAGAAAGAAACTTGCTCATGGACACAGCAGGTAAGCAGCCAAGCAAGGATTCAAAGTCAGGCAGTTTGCTTCTGAAGCCTATACTCTTAGCTACTCTGCTCCTCTGGGAAAGAAAATGTCAGAAAATGGGCTATTAGGGGCAGAAAATCCCTACATCAAAGGTGAATGTGATAGATGAAAAGATGTGGAGGCAAATGATCAAAGTGTGTATATTTTTGAAGTCTATTCTAAGATACAGCCATTTGCAAGCCCTATATTTAACAAACAAATGAAAATACCAAGTGAGCAGGTTTTATCTGATGCCATGTGAGCACATTTCTTCTCATTGCAATTTGGTCAGATTTTTTTTGTCTCAAGAATAGACTACTGATATTCAACTAGCAGAATCTTTTATATGGCATTAGTCATAAAATATTAGGTTCTTTGTATACTCTGCCTAAACACAATAATCTCAATGTTGAAAACTGTACATATTAATCTGAAGTCCGTAGAACACTAGGAGTCTTCTGGCAATAATCAAAAAAACAAGTATAAAGCTGTAATAAGGATTGCAACGGGGCACCTGGGTGGCCCAGTCACTTAAGCGTCTGACTCTAGATTTTGGCTCAGGTCATGGTATCATAGTTGATGAAATGGAGCCCCACATCAGCCTCCGTGTTGGCAGTATGGAACCTGCTTAGGATTCTTTCTCTCTCTCTCCCCCTCTTCCTCCCTCTCTCTCTCTCTCTCCTCTCCCTTCCCCTTCCCAGCTCTCTTTCTAAATAAATAAATAAATAAATAAATAGATAGATAGATAAATAAATAAAAAATAAAAATAGGGACTGCCACAATTAAGGATCTTTCCATGTAACGTACATGATGACTATAGCTAACACTGATATACGATATATAGAAAACTTAAGAATAAATCCTGAATTCTCATCACAAAGAGAAATTTTTTCTCCTTCTTCTTTTTTATTGTACCTACATGAGAAGATGGATGTTAGCTGAACCTATTTTGGTAATCATTTCATAATATGTGTAAATCAAGCTATCATGCTGTAACCTTAAACTTATACAGTGACCTATGTCCATTATTTTTCAAGAAAACTGGGGAAACAAAGATGCCATTTATCTCAGGGCAAGATTATCCACTGTTTCTCTTAACACAGTAAGAAGGAAACTGCAGAAAATCAAGAGACACGCATCAACTGAAGGTTTTCACACTTCCTATATTTTGAGTGTGAAGAAACCAGCAGATATTTCTTGCACCACTTCTACCAGAAATGAAATTCTGACCCCCTTAATTGATTTCCCAAAGTCAGAAATTATGGACCCGTGAACGTATCCAATAACAACTCTTACCTCTTTTGGGTCACTGAGGAACAAATTTCTCTCATTCAATTATAAAATCATAAAAAGCAAGCAAGCATGGTTCATAAACTATGCAGGTAGGCAGACATTGCATGTTGTCCTCACTGATGCAGACAGGAGACCTATCTCTGTAAAGAAGCTCACAAAACTTTAGCCATGTGTTGCTTAAAAATATACCATAGTCACAGGGTATTACTCCCTTCTGCTTCCCATGAGAAGGTAAAGCCTTTATGCCCCAGTGTCAGAGGACGTAGGAGATTGTCTAAGGATCAGGTTCATCTGAATTATCCTTGTTACAGGTAGGTACTGCTGTGTAATTACTTGACTGTTTTTCCATTTAGATTCAACTGGTACCAGGAAACGCATTGTTTTAGGCTGAGAGAACCCTGTAAGCCAAATGAAGCTAAAAGATATATGCTTTTCAGATGATAATTTCAGATGGAGAGAAGAAAAGTAATGAGAAAATTGCAGATAGTAGCATAGGCATGCCAAACTCAAAAGAACTTGAGTGGCACCACATGCATATTATCAAAGGAAATATGCCATAATCACCAGATTACAAGGTATATTTTCAGTTTAAAAGTATCTGGAAATTACCTCGTACTCAGTATACCCATATCAGAGATACCAGGTCAGTAGAGACAGGGCCTAGATTCTTGGGTTAGCAACTACTTGACACTGAACACAAAGTTACTCCCCTCTAATTGCAAAGTATGGGAAAAAAACTATCATAGCAAAATTTCACATCACATCAACAACTATTTAACAAAGATAACTCTTAGACTACTCAACTCTCTAGAAGTTAAATTTAAATTAAGCCCCCAACATAGGAGATATAAATTCATCATTCCTGTAACTCATGACTCAAAAGCAAAGAAGATGTTAGGCTCAACTTTAATGCAATGGCTTAACATCGAGAGTATGGTAATTGGATATTAGAGCAAAATTTTGAAGATGACCACTCCGTTTCGAATCTGGTAAATACAAGCAATGAACAAAATTATCTAAATATGAGGTGTGATGATGGATTTCTAGTTTTGTATATAACTTATTTGGCTTTATTAAAATTATTTCTGGGTTTTAAGGAAGATCAAAAGTTACATACATTTTGTTATTATTTAGCCATGGTTCTCACAGATCTAGTTTTTATTAGAACTTATTCAAATTCTTTGGTTACTCTCTCATACAAACTGTAAAATACTTGCTTTTACCACATACACAAGCATCAAGCTAAAATTCCTTTGCATTTAAATGCTTTTTCCATTTTTTACTGAAATATTTGTATGTACTAAAGCTATATATAAAAGAAATTCAATTTTATTTTTATATTGTGGCTTTTTAAACCCTCTACATTCACTGAAATAAGGTATTAATATTATGTTCTACCTATATGAATATGCATAAAATTTCCTGCTTTTGTTACCTCTGTAGATCAGTATTTATTGACAATATTACATTTCTTTTTAGCTACGTGACACTATACTCAAGATAGTATATTACTGCATGTCAGACCTAGGAACTCTTCTCATTATAATGTACTGTATTTATCTGAACAAAATAATGATTTATATAAGACACTTTGAAATCATTTTTACTACATATGAAAGGTACTTAATTTTTTCCAATAAATTACTCCATAAAATTGCAATACATTGTATATACTTACCTTGTATCTTATATGCCAGCAAATACGATACTTCCAGAAAAATACTGACATCCATCACATGAAATTGCCCACTAATTTGCCCTTTGTTGGTATTATAGTTTGTTGAAATTAATTTCCGAGTTTTTGTTTTATAATTACATAAGCATTGTAAGCTTAGGAACTACACCTAGTTTTATTTTTGTATATATTATAATAAACTTCAGGAAGAATCCAATGTTATACAATAGTAGATCTACGTAGGGGTCTAAGTTGGGAATATAACAGGTACCAAAAAGCTTAGGAACCAATTTTAACAATAGTGAAAAATAAAAGGAAATTTGGTCAAATTATTTATGCTGTCAAACTTACGTTGTTTGCACTTGGACAAAAACCGTGAGAATGGAAGGCTAGCTTTTGCAACTAAAGATGTCATATTGAGGAATTAATGAAATCAGAAGTTTAGAGAGCATCTCCAGTTCCCTCGTCTTACCAAAGAGGAAATAGAAGCTGAATTAGGTGTTCTGCTGTCCTTTGCCACTGTTATTTTTGCTTCTGAAAAATATAATTTGCACCAGACACAAAAAAAACTTAAAAGCAATACCTTAGTCATAAAGTTTGGCCAAGTGTCTCATTTCCTTTTTTGGTCAGAGTGAAAAGTGGTACCCCGAGGACAGAAATCACAAAAATGCTTGCCCAGAAAAGGTGGTATGCATCAGTTTAATTAGAAACTAATTTGGAAAACAGCATTTTCTCATTGTCAAATTTCTATAGCTGGACCTTATGACATTTCTGCAGAGTACAAGATACATCATTTATATAGGGTATACAGTGTTTTATAGGAGTATGCTAATTTTTAGCTGGTAAAAATAATTTAGTGGTATATAAAAATCTGTGCCCAAGTAAACAAGAAAATCTGTTGCACTCTTTTTGTAATTATTTTTAAAAGATACTTTGGCTTATAAGACCTTTTTGAAACGCTTGAGTCATAAAAAATTAATACTATAAAAATATCCTCTCCTACTACTACAAATCAATCCTGTGCTGAAGATCAATTCACTATAGCTCAAAATACACAACTATACCATATCTAGTCTTCATGATCAACAATGAATAAGTATAATAATTATTCTAGTATTATTAATTTCATAACTTATTTAAAAGCCACTTTTCTAAATGTACTATGCAGCAATCCAAAGTAACCAACAACCAGATCAACCTTGTCATGGTCTCATTATTTTTAATATGTATTAACAGCCTAATATATGCAATTATTTTCCCATTAGGAGGTCTATACATTAACTATTAACAAAGTACATCAGTTTCATCAAACAGATTTTTTTGGTGTGTAAGAAACAAAATTGGCTTTTCAAAAAAAACCAAATATTGTCATTAAGTCTTCAAAAATATGAGATAAGAAAATGGAAGCTATATACAAAACATTATATTGTAAACTAACCAAATTCACAATTTCAATTTAAATGGCAGGCCTAAGATTTGTATGGCAAAATTACCGTAATTACTCTAAGTTAAACAAAAATCCCTAATACTAATGGTTAAATTATGCTATGATATCTCCAATTAAAGGTATACATGTAGGACTAGTTTTAAGTGACATAGCAATTGGTTTTTCTGTCTGCCTTTTAATGTGATACATTGATAAATTTAAATCATAAGAAAGTTAACAACCCCTTAATTTATAACGAGTTTGAAGTTTATTTTACAGCACTTTTATTGAGACATCATGTAACTACTGACCAGGACTGTTTACAAATGTAATGCTTGGCCTTTGAGACAATTAAAAACTTTTAAGTACTAAATTTTACATCATGATTTGTTTAACTTAAGAAGTATTATGGTGGTGAACACTAACAGAAGAAAATCTAAAGCAAAAATAGAATGATTTCCACAAAAACTATATATTCCTCCCTTATATCAAAGGGAAGGAGAAAAGAAGGAAGGAAGAAGAAAAGGAGGGGGAAAAAAGATGAGAAGAAGAAAAAGAGCAAGACAGGCAAGAAAAATACTTTTTTTTTTCCTGTTTGCAAAAAGGAGGGAAACTCTGAGGTCTCAGCAAATAATGTAATCAACTGAGTCAGTTTATATTAAGGCATCTTCTTTACATATTATTGAATCCCATCATGCCTTTCATATTGCCAGCAGCACCCTGTTGAAACTGCCTCATCATTGACTGAAGTCCTGCCATACCACCTAGAGTGAAAGTAGAGTAAATTCAGATAATTATTATGCAGAACTTGAAACATTACTTTTGCCTAAGAAGTACTTTAACTTCTAAAAATTTACTGGGATCTGACTGCAATTTGGTCATCAGCCTTAAAGAATAAACCAATTAAAATTTTGTATTATCACCAATATCCTTATCTGTAAAACAGAATGAATAACATATCTCATCAAGTTATAAGGAATAAATGAGATAATATATGAAAGGATCTTAGAACAATACCTGGTACACAATAGGAAGTCAATAAAACTAAACAAAAAAATTTTTTCTGGGAAGTCCAAAAGACTCTTGTTGTAAATCATGACCAATTCAGGGGAGTAGAGGAGTTGTTTCATAGGACTTACAGGAAGAAAAGAATTTACCATTTATTGAACATCTGTATGCCCAGAACTGTACTAAATGCTTTCATATATATTAGCTCACAATGTCCTGATGAGCTATTATCTGTGATTTTACAAAAGAGGAAAGTGAGTTTCAGAAAGTTTAAGGAACTTTTCATAGGTCACATGGCAAAAGTATAACTGGGTTTCAGAATCCTTATATAATTTCAAAGTCTCCTCATTGAAAATACCCAGATTCCAAACTAGGGCAAAAGGTCTTCAAACATTAACAGAAGATGATTAAGTATCTTGCTCAAAAATCACACCAATGGGGCGCCTGGGTGGCTCAGTCAGTTAAGCGTCCGACTTCGGCTCAGGTCATGATCTCACGGTTTGTGAGTTTGAGCCCGTGTCAGGCTCTGTGCTAACAGCTCGGGGCCTGGAGCCTGCTTCGGATTCTGTGTCTCCCTCCCCTCAGCTCCTCCCCTGCTCACACTCCGTCCCTCTCTCAAAAATAAATAAAGATTAAAAAAAAAAAATCACACCGATGGCAGCAGAAGAGTAAATAAAACCTCTGTTATATAGCACTATTACAACCATTCAACTTAGAATTCAGATGGCCATTTCCCTAAACCATACATCTTTGAACAGATTTTCATAGTATCACAACAGAAGGCTTATTAAAACTCAACCTTTATAAATTAAAACTGTATGTTATAAACTGGCAACAATTTTATATTTACCCATGTGATGCAGAACTCTTGGATCCATCATTTTGGCCATTTGTTGATTCAATTTTGCCATCTGTGACTGACTCACGTTCTTAGACATGTCACCACCTGAAAAAAAATAAAAAGGTTTTGAGTCAATGTAGAATGTAAGAATGTAATATAATCAGCGTATCAAAGAAAATTTTATGAATTGAGTAAAATTTTTAAACAATCACCCATAACCTTAGGTATTAGGTTATTACCCTAAACACATTATTTCTATTTATACATATTCCCTTCTAATCTTTATCTCAATTACATACATATTTTTGAGAAAGAACAAAATTCTATATTAAAATTCTATATTAAGGGACATTCAAGGGACTTTTTAAGGGCTATTTTTGTTAAAACTGTATCCAGTGGTTATTAACAGTAAGCTATAACAACAATTGTTTAATAGTCATACGGGAGAATGCTAAACAAAAAACTGACTTTATAGATAAGAGTTAATCAGGAATGAGCCTGGATTGCTGGTAAATGAATATGAAATAATGACTCTGAGAAAGCATGAAGATTTGCATATATCTAAGAAGCTATTAAAAATAATGAAAAGCTTCAGACAAGAGAAAGACAAATAATGCAACTCCATTTACCAATGAATTTCCACACACTTGGTTGAAACTCCACAGGAAAAAAGGAAGCCAATAAAAGAGATGCACTCTGAGGCAAAACAGGAAAGAGCATCCTTTAAGAGAATAGCTGCTGTGGTCTTAAGAGACAGGAAGCAAAAGAGATCATCGATGTAACAATAATGAGTAAGCAGAGCTGCTTCAAGCAAAATTATTTCAAAGGAACATAACTCTGGTGCTTCTCAAAAGTATTTATGAAAATGAGCATCAAAGCTGACTAATCTGAATAAGTTATATGAATTAAGATATATGAATGAAAAATATGTTTTTATAAAACATGGTAAAATCCGTGAAAAATTTTTCATGATTAATAAATCTGTGTAAAACATGAATTCTGTGTCTATTGGTAAACTGTCATATGTATTTGTTTCCGAGGACTTAAAACTTCTAAAAGAATATCAAGAGCTTGGTATGACAAGAATGTGTGCCACATCCACTGCTCATTTCATCTTGATTGTGCCTTTACTGAGTAATCAGTGCTTAGATCTGCAGTTCTATCAAGAATAGTCAGCGTTATTTAGGAAAGATGTTAAACTGACATAATGTGTTTAATAATCACAATCTGAAACAGCATGTGATGTTAGGAATTACAATTTTAAACATGTTAGTCTAACTTTTCTCCCTGCCACAAAAAACAAAATAGAATATAACAAGCATGGAAAATAAGTGTCTAGGACAAAAGGCAGTAAAAACTTCTGTATATAATATAGAACAATACAGAAACATAGAAAAAAATTTTAATATAGAAAATATAGAAAAAAAATGAGAATAAATTTTAAGAGAGGATTAGGACAGTTGATTAACTCTGGAAAAGTAAACATCTTTTTGCTTTATACAGTACACAGCAAAATAAATTTCAGATGGGATAAAGAGTTAAAAACTAAAACCAAAATAGAAAGTATAGGTGGCTATTGTGGTACCAACATGGAGAAGGCTTTTATGAGTATAAAGGAAATCAAAGAAAATGATAAATAGGCTTGGCTACATTAAAAATGAAAGCTTCCTTTCACTAAAAAAAATAAATAAAAGTAAAAGGCAAATGAAAACTGGGTAAAATATTTGCAGACACAAACGAACCATTTTAAAGAGTTACTACAAAGCAATAGGGGGGAAAATGAGACAAATAAACAAGGAACCTAAGAGGTGATTCACAAAAGAAATTCAAACCAAAAAATGTATGAAGAGATGTTAAACTTGAGTGGTAATTTAAAAAACACATACTGAGAAAACATTTAACCACCAATTGGAAATAATAATTACAAAATTCGTTCAGCATCTACTATGTATCTGATCAAAATAGACAAAATCCCTGGCCTCATGGAAGACTGCACAGGAACTGATGCAGGAACTGATACTGATATAGGAGCAAATGGATCAACATAAATAACCATTGCACTAAACGAAGATACAAGCATACCTGGGAGAGTATTCAGTGCTTCAAAGTTATATTTTGAAGAATATTTGACAATACAGAAAAATAGTCATGACGTATCAGAAGAAAGCACTCATTTACCAAATGTTATTTAAAATAAAACCCATAGGATTCTCTGGAGAGAAAAGGTAATGGGTGCTTTAAGATTTTTTTCTTATTCTTTCTTATATGCTCTAAATTGTCTTTAATATATATTACATCATAAAAATAAAGTCATTAAATTTGTTTTTTTTTAAACATTAGTATTTATTACTTTGAATGTACAAACAGATAAATCACAGATCACATTCAAGTAGTACTTGAATATAACATGAAATTCAGCAGTGTTTGCCAATCCTGGTAGCACTCCTGGCTTTTAATTTCTCACCTTCTTTCTTTACTTTCAATACTAACAAAAGAGGAGTTTGTTACTTTTCTTACCTTTGAAAAGTCCTTTGATACCTCCCATCTTTTTTACCATCTGTGCAAATTTGGTATATTGTGTCAAAAGTTCTTGAACATCTCTAGTCGACACACCTGATCCTCTTGCCACTCTTTGGATTCTTCCTGGTTGTTTACTAAAAACCTTGGCACCATCAGTACTGTCAAGTTCTGCAGATGAGGATTAATTACTATCACTTACATACAATTAACATTCATTATCAAAACAGTTATGTACAAATACCTCACACACACGAAAACAAAATGATGAAGTCACCACCAAATTTAACAAATGTTATTATCATCTGCCATGTTTGCATCTGATTTTTAAAAATTAAACATGGAATATATTCAAAAGAACATTTATAATATTCATAAGCTATGAAAACAATAAAACAGGGGCTCCTAGCTTAGTCGGTTAAGCATCTGACTTGATTTTGGCTCAGGTCATGATCCCATGGTTCCTTCACGGGATGGAGCCCCGCATCAGGCTCTGAACCCACAGGAGGTGCTTGCTTGGGATTTTCTCTCTTCTCTCTCTTTGCCCGTCCACCTGCTCACATGTGCTCTCTCCCAAAATAAATAAATAAACTTTAAAACAAATAAACATGTACTCACCCCACAGTTTAAGTAAAATAGAACATTCTGAAAACCTTTGAAACCCATGTCCACTTTTTCCATATCTCATATCCACCTGCTCCTCAGAGCATATATTAGAAGCATAAGGTGTCTTTCAAAAAAGAAAACTGCTCATTTCTAAATAACTAGTAACACTTAAATCACAAATTTAGGCACTTAAGCAAGTGGAAGTAGGTAGGCTCTACCTATCATCAACAAAATAATGGTTATATTTTTTATAATCAAGTAATTATTATTAGTATTTTAATCCTTTCTATAACATAATGAGTTAATTCCCTCCAGCATTTTTAGTTTTTAATTTATTTTTATTTTTTTAAGAATAATTTTTTTAGGGGCGCCTGGGTGGCGCAGTCGGTTAAGCGTCCGACTTCAGCCAGGTCACGATCTCGCGGTCCGTGAGTTCGAGCCCCACGTCAGGCTCTGGGCTGATGGCTCAGAGCCTGGAGCCTGTTTCCGATTCTGTGTCTCCCTCTCTCTCTGCCCCTCCCCCGTTCATGCTCTGTCTCTCTCTGTCCCAAAAATAAATAAATGTTGGAAAAAAAAAAAATTATAAAAAAAAAAAAAGAATAATTTTTTTAATTAAAAATTTTTTTAATGTTTATTTTTGAGAGAGAGAGAGAGAGAGAGAGAGACAGAGTGCAAACGGGTAAGGGGCAGAGAGAGAGGGAGACAGAATCTGAAGCGGGCTTTAAGCTCTGAGCTGTCAGCACAGAGCCTTACATGGGGCTCAAACTCACAAGCTGTGAAATCACTACCTGAGCCGAAGTCGGACACTTAAACGACTGAGCCACCCAGGGGCCCCATTTTTTTTTTTTTAATTTTTAAGTTTATTTATTTTAGAGAGACAGAACACACACATGTGGGAGAGGGGCAGAAAGAGAGGGGGAGAGAGAGAATCCCAAGCAGGCTCTGCACTGTCAGTGGAGAGGCTGATGCTGGGCTCAAACTCACGAACTGTGAGATCATGACCTGAGCTGAAGTCAGACGTTTAACTGACTGAGCCAACCAGGTGCCCCACCCCTTCAGCATTTTTATAACTCTATGAGTATGATGTGTATTTCTTCTGGCTTTAGCTGCATACAATCTCAGGAACAGGATGGACTTTAGTCAAAATTTCTATTATGTCTTCATTCTCTCTACAACATTCCCCAATAAATGGTCACCTAGCCTCCATCTTAATATCCCCAGGAGAGGTGACCCAGTATCTGAAATACAGTAATCTATGCCATTCTAATGTACCTATAATTATGGAAAATATTTCCAGGGCACCTGGGTGGCTCAGTTGGTTAAGTGTCCGACTCTTGATTTTGGCTCGGGTCACGATCTCATGGTTTGTGAGATCAAACCCCACGTCAGCATGGAGCCTGCTTCAGATTCTCTCTCTCCTTCTGTCTCTGCCCCTTCCACACTCATGCACACGTGCATGCACACGTGAGCACTCTCTCAAAATAAATAAACTTTAAAAATAAATACATAATAAAATATAGTAATCTATACCATCCTATTATACCTATAATTATGGAAAATCTTTTCACATATTAAAATGATGTATGTTTCTATGGCACTTCTTCCTATTTGCATACATGTCTCCTTGCCAGGCACAAAGAATAAGGCTTTCAAATATTCTCAAATATTTGAGAATTTGAGAGACTATTTCAAATTCTTATGAATTTCCTCTAGGTTACAAATAACATTTCCTAAATATATCTTCTAATTTGTCTATGCCCTCTAAGCATATCATCCAGAAGTGAACTGAAATCCAGGTGAAATTTGATTACCAATGAGATATAAATAAAGAGCAAATTGTCTCATAATGAACTTACAGTCATTAAAACCTAAATCCATTTCATAAATGCAGCTTTTAAGCCCCATCTTCACTATAAAATATTTAGGAAATATGCATTCTAAGACCTCAAGTGTAGTGAAGAAAAAGACACGCTAATAACAGCATATCATGGTAAGCAACATGATAGATTTAAGCAAATAGCAAAAGGGGACATAATTTAAAGAAGAAAGTCAGGAAAGGCTCCATGCTGATGGTTTCTCTTTAACTGAGTAACAAGGTAACTCTTGTCCTAAGGGACAAGTATGAGGTTAAGTAAAGAAGAGAAAGCAAGGGACATTCTAGGAAGCAGAACATGGATTTCTAGAATAAAAATAGTTTTTTGTAGAAGAAACCAAGCTTGGATAAGAGCTGAGATTTAAAAAGTTCCAAAAGTAGATAAGGACAAGATTATAAAGAACTTGTAAGCCAGGTTTAAGAGTTTCAAATTCATTATGACAACATTAAAGAGCCACTGAAGGAGTTTGACCCCAGAACTTTCTATGTTTAGAAAGACCATTCTTGTGGCAATGAAGAATACAAACTGAAAAGAGGGATGAAAAAGAGAAAGGGAAATGTTAGGAACCTATGATAGCAATCTAGGTAAGAAATGATGGGTGTAAAAAAAAAAGAGAGGGAAATGATGAGTGTATGAACTAATGTAGGGGATTTAGAGACAAAGAGAAGAGGGAAGATATGAGAAATATTAAGGAAATGGAACTCACTAAATCTAAGATAATGTTAAGGTTCCTATCTATTCCCCTAAAAGTGATAAAATACTGATAGAAGTAGACTGTTTTAAGTTAAATATGTATGCATACTATAATACCTAAAGCAACCATTAAGAAAACTATTCAGGGGCGCCTGGGTGGCTCAGTCAGTTAAGCATTCAACTGTTGACTTCAGCTCAGGTCATTATCTCATGGTTCCTGACATTGTGCCCCTCATTGGGCTCTGTGCTGACAGCACGGAGCCTGCGTGGGATTCTCTCTGCCCCTCCCCTGCTGGTACTCTGTCTCTCCCTCTCTCAAAATAAATAAATAAACGTGAAAAAAATTTTTAAAAATCAGACAAAATAGACAAGGGACAAAGGAGGTCATTACAGACATTATGATAAAAAGGTCAATTCACCAAGAAGACCCAACAATCCTAAATATGTATTGTACCCAACAAAAGAGCTTACCTGACAGAAAACTGACACAACTAAAAGGAAAAAGTTAGGCACTTCAATACGTTTACCTCTGTCATCAGTTGAACCACTAGATAGAAAATCAGCAAGGACACAAATCTAGGTTGACCCCAGTTTCTAGCTTAGGTGACTAAGTAAATAGGTATCTATTAGATAGATGAAGCGTCACTCACCAAGGGAGAAAAACTACATTTTGGATCTGTGCCTCAGAAAACTTTCAATTATGTAAATAAAGATGTCTGTCCACCATTTAGTGAGCATCTAGAAAGGAAGTGGTCCAGAGTGTAGACTCTTGAGCCAAAATGCCTGAGTTTGAAGCCCAGTCTCTCTACTCTGTAGCTAGTATCCTTGAACAAATTACTCAACTTTCCTATATCTCAGTTTCCTAATCTACAAAAGTTACATAATAATGGATTTTAACCCCAGAACTGTCTCTTGAGAGTGACTGTGATAATTAGATGGGTTAATCTATGTAAAGTGCTCAGGACAGTAGCAGGACAGAGTAAATACTCCAATTATGGCTGCAATTGTTAATTCTACATACAAAACTTTTCACGGTGTCAAAGATTCAGAGATGAGAAAGATAGTCTTATCTGGGTTACTATGAAAGCCTAGAGCCCAGGAAAGAGGTAGAGAATACAAAAAATAATCAGTGAAGCAGTAGAGGAAGCACAGATGTGGATGAATTATTCAAAGAAAATGAGCAGAATGAGAAGAAGCATTGGCAGAGGACAAAACTTGTAGTATGTATTCATTTAAGGGACAGGCTGGGAAAGTAACTGAGTTAACAAGAAAAGTAGGGTAAAAGTGGGGAGATGATATAACAGAAGCCAAGAAAAAAAGGTGATTAACAACAGTCAATGTTGTAAAGGTCAAGAAAAAGACTGAAAAGGATCAACTGGAGCAGCCCAGCAGGTTATTGGAAATCTTAGTATCTATTTCCAAGCAGTGGTAGGGACAGAAGTCAGATTTCACTAGTTTGAGAAAAATATAAACGGTTCTTTGAAGAAGTTTGACTGGAAAGAGAAAAAGAATAAAAAAGCATGAGAGAGAAGTATAGCTCAAAAAACTTAATGTTTATATGCTGATGGGAAAGAAAAGTCAAAAGATGAGAAGAGACTAGAGATCCAGGAAAGAATTGTACTGAAGGAGACCTAAGGTCCTTGAAAAAGCTTGAAGAGTGGTTTGTGGCTGCCACAATCGTATTGGTAAGGTAGCCAATGGTTAAGGAAGTTCAAGGCCAAAAGCCTGTATTTCTTTGTAAATGAAGTCAGAGGTCAAGTGGTAGAGTTAGACCTAAAAACTGTTCAGCATATCTTCTGGGCTGCATCAGAAAGGGTGCTAAAAAACTGGAAAAAAGATAAAGGGGTCATAGTACTATAAATGTTAACGAGCTAAGGATTACATAAAAGACCTGGAAGTATAATGCAGGATTACAGAGAACAGTGTATGTCTTTCTTTCTTCCTTTTTTTAAAAAAAATTTTTTATTTTAGAGAGAGAGTACCCACACGCATGGGAGACAGAGAGGGAGAAAAAGAGAGAGAGAGAGAGAGAGAGAGAGAATCCCAAGCTCCATGCTCAGCACAGAGCCCAAGGTGGGGCTTAATCCCATGACCCTGGGATCATGACCTGAGCCAAAATGGAGACTCGGATGCTCAACCAACTGAGCCACTCAGGCACCCGGAGAGCAGTGTATCTCTAATAAGACTGAAGCCCGAGAGTTTCAGTATAAAATAAGTTTGTAAACATTGCTTAAACTATCTTTCTGACAGATTCCCAATTCATGTTAGTATATGAGAGCACTAAGGAGACTTATAATAAATAATAGTTTTTTTAACCCATAATTCCCCCAAATTTATTTGATTACAGAACTCTCCTTTCAAGTTATTTCCATCATCATCATGAAGAGCTAGTGTTCTTTTCATGAAACTCATTTGGAGAACTGTATTAGACATTTCTCTCTCTGATAAAGTCAATCCAGTAATTACAATGCTTTGAGTAAGAGCTTTCAAAGGGCTACAAATCTACCTAACAATCTTTCAATCTAAATTTTTCCCCATCTTATCCACAAGAACACAGTGAATCCACTTGTAAATATTCAGAACATTGTCCTCTAAATCAAGTAATCTGCCATCTTACCTTGATCATTCATACTATCCATTATCGTCATTAATTTCTTTAGCCTTGCCATTGACTCCTGTTCATTTCCTTTGCTCATAAAATCTGTTCCAAAACCAGGGATCATCCCCTAAAACAGATATATTTAAACATAAAATCAACAACAGCTTGAGATTAAACTGTTCACAATGTTCACATTTAAGTACTCAGCTTTAATTTTGACACTAAGTTTTTAAAGCATTTTTACGCAAATAGCAAAAATACTGAAAGTAAATGCATCTACTCTTTAAAATTTTAATGAAAAACAAAAGAAGATGAAAATAAACAAATTTTTTAGGATAACTAACCAAGATCTGACTGAAGGGGCCCATTTTCATGATATTTTGAAATTGTTCATACATGTCTCGCAACGTAAACTGACCTGAAATATAAATTATTCAGATATATTAGAAGGTGTACACTTCCATTCAATAAAATTAATCTTTTCCTTAGTCATGGGTTCATCCTGAAGCACACTTACAAAACATCTAATCAACAAATATTCCTGAGCAGTTACTCTGGGCAAGATCATAGGATGAATGCAGTACAGAATACACAGATCCTATCCTAGAGAAGTTTACATTCTATCAGAGAAAATGGACAACAAACAACAAAAAACACGAAAACGAGGCAGATAAACTCTACCCACTAGGGTGACTAAAATTAAAAAGTGTGACAACACCAAAAGTTAAAGAAGATATGGGGCAAGACATGGAGCAAGCAGAATTTTCATATACTGCTGGTGAGAATGTAAAGTGGCAAAAACACTTTAGAACATCATTTGGCATTTTATAAACAACTTAGCTATCTGTGAACAAGAAAATGGAGAGACTGTGGATGAACTACTACTCAGCAATTAAAGAACAAGCTACAGGCACATGCAACTACATGGATGAATGTCAAAAATATGATGCTGAGTCAAAGGAACCAGGTGGGGGAAAAAGGAATACTCTAGGATTCCTATACTATGAAGTACTTACTGGCAAGGAGAATAAGCAAGCTTTCTAGATAATGGAAATGTTGTTTCCTGACGGATATGGGTTATTATGCGTTTGTCAAAATTGATGGAATGATACCCTTAGGATCTAAGCATTTCATTACATGTAAATTAACTTCAATTAACAATGACAAAAACATCCAGAGTATTTTCTATTTATGTCCTAAAGATATAAATGGAAAAGGTATTTGGTTTTAGCCATTCTGAATTTCATTGGCAGTACAGTATTTTAAAAGAAATGTTACAGCAGACAGCTAGAAATGCAGAATTAAACAGTGGTAGAAAAAGTTAAGGCTGAAATATTATTTGGTCATTATACATACATGACAATTGAAGCCATGATAACAAAGGAAATTCACTGTCATGGAACCCAAGTGAAGAGTTTGAAAACAAAAGAAAGATAACACTTAAATATTGGGAACCAAGGGAAAAAAGAAAGGTTACTAGTTTTGCCCTTGGTGACCACAGAAATGAGTAGAATGCTAAGAGCAGAAGCAAAATGCAGACATAAGGAGAGACCTAAGAGTCAAAAAGTAGACTGAGTAGGGATACTTTACCCAGTTTAGTGTGGTAGTGGAAGCAGCGGTAGGACTGTTCAAGATAGAGGAAGGCAGGGGAAAAGAGCCAGGCCATGAGGGACAGATTCATTCATTCAATAAATATTTATTAGAGATCTACTAAGTGTCAGAAACTGCTAGATACTGTAAACATAAAAGGTGGGGAACACAGCTATGAAACTTACCTTCACCTTCAAGCAGGGAAGACAGGTATCTAATAATTGTGATGAATGATACAAAAATTAGAGGGCGCGATGGAAACATAAAGCAGAGAGTTCTCAGTCCAGGGATCAGGTAAAATGTCCCTTTTAAAGAAGGAGAAACTTAAGTATGAGTAGGAGCTGCCCAGTATGGCTGGGGAGAGGAGGGTGGAGGCAGGAAGAAGATACCTAATAGGCAAAGGCACAGAGGAGACAGATAGCAATGTACATTTAAAAGCTGAGAGAAATTCAGCATGATTGGCACACAGAATCCTATGAAGAACAGCATCAAAAATGATGTAGAGGATGTGGGCTAGATGGTAGAGTCACTTTTTTTAAGGATTTTATTTTTAAGTAATCTCTATACCCAACATGGGGCTCAAGCTCACAAACCCAAGATCAAGTTGCATGGTCCTCCAACTGAGCCAGCCAGCCAGCCTGATGGTAGACTCATGTAAAAACATATATCAGGGGAAGCCACTGAAAGATTTTGAGAAAGGCAGTAGTAGGATCAGACTTGCATTTTTGAAAGATCATTTTGGCTGCAGTATAAAAAATAGATCCAAGGGGAAGAATCCAAGAAACAGGAAGATCTGATAAAACACAGAATAAACAATCTGGGCAAGAGGTAAACTTGCATAATTACTGGAGCTGGAGAAGGGAATGGAATGAAGACAGGAGGTAAAATCAGTAGGACAAGCTGACTGACAGGAAAAGTAATGGGCAGGGTGAGGAAGAAATAAGAGAGTCCATGACCATACTCAAGTTCCTAACTCTGGCAATAAGACAAATGATGTTAACATTCATTGATGGTAACAAGGGGGTGGGAAGTTAGGATGGGAAGATACGGATATGCTGAATTTGAAGTGTCTACGGAACATCCAAGAATGGTCTAATAAACATACAGATAGGAGTCTGAAGCTCCAGAGAAAGAAGATGACCTAGCATGATCCCTGAAAAACACCAGTATTTAAAACAGGAATAAAGGCATAGGTAACTGACAACATGAGTGAGAAAGAGTAAAGAGGCAGGATAGTATGTGACCATGGGAACTAAAAGTAAGATCATTTTGAGAAAAACAGAATGGTTAATAATAGTATATGTTGAATGCTTCTGATGTGTTAGACATTTTATATATATCAGCTGATTTAATCTTCACAACTCCATGAGGAAGATACTTAGTACTACCTACTTTTTACAGGTAAGGAAATTAAGGTTAAGTAACTTGAAAAAGTTATACAGCTGAAAATAGATCAGATATAAATTCAGGTATGATAGATTTAAGAACTTGATTGAGTTCTTAATCACAACATATATTCTCTATAAGAGTGGTCTTTAATGTGGAGTCAAAAAAAGTGTTTATTAATCTCATTCTTTTAAATTTCCTTATATTTTATAATGTAAATAATATATACACACACACATATATACACACATTTAATTTACAAGTAAACAGTTTAGAAGAGTGTTCTAACCTATATTTAACCTGTTTTACTTCAAGAAACTCCATTTCAATTTTAATTTTAAGGCAATTTGATTACAAGAAAGAAAACAAAAATACTCAATTCTACAACTGCTCACATATCTGAGATTTAAAATGATTTGCATACAAATCATGTAGAAAATAAACATTTGAAGAACTTTAATAAGAGATTTATCATTTCAAACAAATTAACAGTAGCTTTATCAAAAAGAAATCATGGGAAGACATCTGAGAGCAAATGCTTTTTGCTACTCATATACCATGTTTCAACTTCTCTATAAGCGCTTCATTGTCATCCAACTTCAACTCATTGACTTTATCTATCAGTCCTTCAATGTCACCCATACCTACAAGACCCAAAAAGAGAAAAAATAACAATAGCATATGCTGCTTTACATTATACAAAATACATGCACATAGATAATAACCATGTGAGATAGCAGGTCAGATATTCCTACCATACTTTACAGGTGAGAAAACTGAACCTAGAGTGACAAAGCAGGGACTCCAGCCCAGGGTTCCAAATTCCATGCTCTCTAACTCTATTACCTAGTACAAAAGTTTTACTGCCATTACCCCTGCTATTACCACAACCACATATTTTTGTATTGTGCTCTAAAACTTTTCCTAAAAATTTTCCATTGAGTAGCTCATTCTACCACTCTAACCACAAGAAGCAGAAAACCATCACCCTTACTTTTTACAGGTGAGGGAGACAAATCAAGGAAGGTAATGGTTTTCCTGAACTAGTCAATGAGAGGGCAGGATTAAAATCCTAATCCATCCCAAAGATCTATGCTATTTTTCGGAGATTTTTCTATATCCCCTACCAATGTACATACCAAGAAGCTTGCTGATGAAAGGCTGTGTTTTGAAAGGTTCAAAGTCATCTATGTGTTCCCCTGTACCAATGAAAATAATTGGACTTTTTGTGGCAGCAACTCTGCAAAGAAAAAGAAAACATAAAATAATCTCAAAAAGGCAAACAAATTTCTAGCAGATTACAGAGTATTTAGACAAAGGTACACAGTTCAAATTTCTTTTCACCTATTAAAACGGAACTATACCAGAAAGACTCCAAAATTCTGTTTCAATTTAAACTTCTTTTATAGACCGTATTAAGTCCACTATTGGAATATATTTTTATTTTATTTTTAATTATTTAAATTTGAGTATATATTGGAATATATTTTATTTTCTTAAATGTTTATTTATTTACTTTGGAGGCAGGGAGGGGCAGAGAGAAGGAGAGAGAGAATCCCATGTAGGCTCTGTACTGTCAACACAGAGCCTGACACGGTGCTCAATCCCATGAACTGCAAGATCATGTCCCAAGCCAAAATCAAGAGTCGGGTGCTTAATTGACTGAGCCGTCCAGGGGCCCCTTGAATATATTTAAAAAAAAATTTTTTTAGCATTTATTCATTTTTTGATAGAGCATGAATGGGGGAGGGGCAGACAGAGAGGGAGACAGAATCTGAAGCAAGCTCCAGGCTCTCAACTGACAGCACAGAGCCCGATGCAGGGCTTGAACTCCCGGACTGTGAGATCATGACCTGAGCCGAAGTTGGAAGCTCAACCGACTAAGCCACCCCGGTGCCCCGCCTTGAATATATTTTTAATGATCAAAAAGAAAGCCATAAATACACTCATACACACACACACACACACACACACACACACACACACACGCCCAAGACTTAGGACAACAGCATCAATGGTACTTACGCACTGAGTGCACCACCTCCTTTTGCATGCCCATCAAGTTTTGTTACTATGACCGAGGCTACATCTACTTTATCTTTAAAAGCCTTTGCCTGGGCTTCACAAGCCTGCCCAATGGAGGCATCCATCACATAAACAATGTTATCAGGTTGCTAGAAAATTTAAATGAAAACAATACATATTTTTCCTGCTCTTAAGCAAATGTCATCATTAGAAGCTATAGAAAAATATTTATTATAAATAATTATTCATTCAATCAGTAAATATTTACTGAGGGAATACTATGTATTAGGCACCATTTAGGTCCTGAGACAGAGAGATGAATATGTAAATCCTAGTCCTTATAAGACTTGCATTCTAGTCAAAGGAGACAGATAATAAATGGGCAAGTAAACTTTAAGATGTACGATAATTAAAATGAGATAGAGAATATGAGTTTTGAGATGTGGGAGGTTTCTTTAGGTGGGGCAGCCAGGGGAGGTCTCTCTGGAGGTAGTAACGTTTTAGCTAAAGTGTGACCTGAATAAAGAGGAAAGAAGTTATGCAAAGATCTGGAGGAATCACATTCTAAGCAAAGGGAATAGCAAAAGTAAATCAGAGGAAAAAACATATAAGAGTATGCACTAAAACCAATATTAATAAAACAGAGGTGAGGCTCTTTCCCTAAGCTCTGCTCAACTAAGTCAAAATAATGGCATGCCTAAAGAAAACCTCACTAGCATTAACCATTAACTAAAGAATCACTGCCAACTCTCCAATGGCAAAACATGGGTTCATGGGCAAAATATGTGCTACAGATTATTTACAAACCGCCTCTTCTCCCCAGATTATTTCCATCATAATTTTAAAGAGACACTAAATGATGATTAACATTTTTAAGTGCTTCATTTTGAAAATCTTTCAAAATCCATCTCAGGTAAATGTTCCAATTTAAATAATTTACAGAAAGGAAATTCAACAGATATTAAAAGTTAATTCTAAACTTTTGTTTCTTATTTTTTCTTATATATACTAATAAGATAATTAAGTAAGAAAGGAAGTTTTTGATACTTACTTATGAAAATTTCATACCTAGAGAAAATTAAGTCCTTACCATACAGATATACGTACCCAAAATAGAAATAAATTACTTGGAATCTATCATACAGGCAAAAAATAACTTATAAATTTACATGGATCATAAATTCAGTCAGGTTTTGCAATTAAGTTAACCAAAGTCCTTACAATGTTATTAAATTGAAAGCTACTTACTATAGCATTAGCGACTTGAAGCATTTCTTCAAACAAAGAGTCTTCCTGTTTATGGCGGCCACTTGTATCAACAATAATAATTTCAAAATTTTCATTTTTGAATTTGTCCACTCCTTCAGAGGCAATGATAACAGGATCCATTTCTGTATAGCTATTTAACAAGGACAAATGATTTAACAACAACCACAAGAGCAAAACTTATGAATACTAATAATTTGGAAACTGTTTCTACACCTTTAATGCATTCTGAAAAAGTCATAATGATCACAACTGCAATTTAGAATAACAATATCTAATAAATATTAAAAATAGCAAACAAAAAAAATAAAAATAGCAAACCACTTCTAGAGTATCATCAAGCAATATCCAGTTTTCCAATCACAAAATTCTATGTGATTCTGCCACATGTCTTCTCTGAATGTGTTTTCCTCAGATACTTTTTATATTTTCTTAAATAAATGACTGAGTTAGTGTTTCACATGTTTTCCCACTTAACACCCTTTCTTAAGCATTTTATAAAACCATTATTCTTGTAAAACATGACTTTTAGGCTATATAGCATTCCATCATATGGCTACGCAATCATTTCTTGAATAAATGCCCTATTGTTGGTCATCTGAGGTTTTTTCAATTTCTTGGTATTAAAAACATAGTCAATATGAAGAGTTCATAATGTTGTTTCTTTGAAATTGTGATGACATTCTTACAGCTTGAATTTGTATCAAATGATATGATAATTTAGGCTTTTTGTTTCTTCTTTGTTGATTTTGATGGGAGTTCTCTGTGCCTCTTGGATGTGGATGTCTGTTTCCTTCCCCAGATTAGGGAAGTTTTCAGCTATTACTTCCTCAAATAAATTTTCTGGCCCCTTTTCTCTCTCTTCTTCTGGTACTCCTATAACCTGAATGTTATTACATTTGATGGTAGGCTTTTGGCTCCTAAGAGGAAAATGTCTTCCATAAAATTTTAATTTCATTCCTATTTCACTACATTTTCACAATTCTCAAAACTCTTTTCAACTTGAAAATCAAGAAATGAAATCCCAGGGCTCCTGGGTGGCTCAATCAATTAAATGTCTGACTTTGGCTCAGGTTGTGATCTCACAGTTCATGAGTTCAAGCCCAGCGTTGGGCTCTCTGCTGCCAGCACAAAGCCCACTTCAGATCCTCCATCTCCCTCTATCCCTCTCTCTCTCTCTCTCTCTCTCTCCATCTCAAAAATAAATAAACATTTAAATTAAAGAAAAAAAAAAGAAATGAAATCCCATTTTAATTTGCACTGTTTTCAGTAGCGGCAACTTCTTATACAGATCAATACTGTCAGATGAAAGGACATATGTTAAAAAAAAGTTTTCCCCCTAAATTAACAATAAAAATCAGGTATGAAGGCATTTGATAAAAATATGTGTGAGATTTAAATGAAGAAAATTACTATATTTAAGGACATAAGTTTTTAAAGCAAAAATGACATAGTAGGTTTCTAAGCTAACTATACAAATACAGTAAAGATGTCAACTCTTCACTAAGTTGATTAATTGGTTTCAATGTACTTCCAATCAAAATCTTAAGAGAGATTTTTTTTTGGAACTTAATAAGGAATTTTAAAATTTAATCTAGGAAAATAAGCAGGTGAGACTAGGCAAGAGAATGTTGAAAAAAAATGTCATAAAAAAGAATTACATTAAATAGTATATTATCTATTCCAGAATTATTAAGATCCCATTTTTTTTGTAAATGTGTTAACGAAGTATAATATATATATAGAAAAGCTGCACAAATTATAAACTCAGTGAATTTTCACAAAGCAAACACACCCAGATCAAAAAACAATAACCAGCACCACACTCTCTCCTAAGAGTAATCACAATCTGGTCATAAGATCTCATTTGTAATTAAAAAAAAAGATCCCACTTGTAATCAACTCTACAGTGGTCTACTAATATACAGGAAGATGCACTATTTTAAATGTTCATTTTGATGAGTTTTGACAAATTTACATATAACCACTACCACAACAATCAAGGTACAAAGCACTGTAACACTCCATTTCAATTTCAAATTATCTTTCTGTGTGGTTGTTTGTACTGACATAGAAAAAAAGCACAGGTGGACACACTAAAAACTGGTAACTAGGAAATGAAACTGTTAGTGCTTTCACTTCTTTAAAAGTTTTATGTGAGATAGTTTTTTTTAACACAGAACAAATGATAATATAACAAACAGTCCTACATGTACCACCCCCTAAAATAAATGCTAACATGTAAATTTAACAGCAGAGATGCAGTTCAAATTCTTCCTCAGTCTCACTCCCTTCAGTCCTCCCAGAGGAAACAATGATACACTAATACTTTACTCCACACATACATGATGTTTCTTAAGTTTACATGAGCAAAGGAGAGATTATTTAATAAATGGTATTGAGATAACTGTTTAAAAATGCTCAGGCTTTGGGGGTCCGTGGGTGGCTCAGTCAGTTAAGCATCCAACTTTTGATTTTGGCTCAGGTCATGATCTCAAAGTTTGTGAGATTGAGCCCTGCATCAGGCTCTGTGCTGACCATGTAGAGCCTGCTTGGGATTCTCTTGCATGCACTTTCTCTCCCTCTCTCTGCCTCCTCCCCTGTTCATGCTCACACGTGCTCGTACACCCTCTCACAAAATAAATAAGTAAGGGCGCCTGGGTGGCTCAGCCATTTAAGTGTCTGACCCCTGATTTCTGCTCAGGTGAAATCTCACGGTTTGTGAGTTTGAGTCCCTCATGCTGACCATGTGGAGCCTACTTGGGATTCTCTTTCTCTCTTCCTCTTTCTGTCCCTACCCCCTCCCTTGCAAAAAAAAAAAAAAGATAAACTTTAAAAGAAAATGGTTTGGCTTTGGCCAATAGTTCAAGTAATTATCAGCTAAATTGTTTACAAATTTTGAACCCTAAAGATAAAATATACTATTCCTTGATTTTTTTATCCCTTGATTTTTAAATCTATATTAGAAACCATTCTTATCCTAGAAAGATAAAATTCCTAACATTATTCTTTAATCTACCTGTAAGACATTATCATAAAAAAACTGAAAGGAGGGGCGTCTGGGTGGCTCAGTTGGTTAAGCGGCCGACTTCAGCTCAGGTCATGATCTCGCAGTCCGTGAGTTCGAGCCCTGCGTCGGGCTCTGTGCTGACCGCTCAGAGCCTGGAGACTGTTTTGGATTCTGTGTCTCCCTCTCTCTCTGACCCTCCCCCATTCATGCTCTGTCTTTCTCTGTTTCAAAAATAAATAAACGTTAAAAAAAAAAATTTAATAAAAATAAATAAATAAATAAATAAATAAATAAAACTGAAAGGAAAAAAATTTAAATAAAGAATACATGGAAAGAGAAAGTTCGTTCGCATTTCTGGCCAGCCAAAAAGTAGAAGGCAGTGACTAACAAAATGATATCATTCATTTAATTACTTCAAAGTTTAGCTTCTTTAAACTTTCTTTCTAAGGGTATAATAAGCCATTTATATTAATAATGTTAAAAAAATGCTATCCTCTCAAAAAGTCCTAAAATCAATCTAGACTTGATTTTTTTCATCAATCATTCTAACATGTATAAACTACCTACCTGAACTACTGTATCAAATGAAGGACAGCAATGATCAGAATCTCTGAGTTAATGACAAATTATAAGCTATTTTCAGATGTTCAAACACAACTTTTTAAAATTATGTACTAAAGAAACAGTATGGAATTCACCAGTGTGTATTTAATCGAGGAATGCTTCAGATAGGTCTTAAAAGAAACAACAGGAATAGGGAAGCAAGTCAGAAGGCATGCAAGGCAGGATGGTAAATACAGGCAGAATTATGAACTAAATAATGTCCACTCTGATCTATAAGGCTGGATCAGAAGAGTCATGGTACAATAAAAAAAGATAATTTATTAATTATACCCTACTTAGTTCCAGAAAGATTTAAACTTCTAAGTAAATATTAAAAATGTCACAAGATGGCATAAAATAAAAACTTAGAGAAGACATGAGTATCAAAATAAAAACCAGAAACCCACCTTCCATAGAATGGAATTCTTGCTTTGGTAGCATTCTGTTTTAGTTGGTCAAAAGCTCCTATAAAATAAAGAATTAATGAGTTCTCAGACTTGAAAATAAAAATTACAGAGAACGGTTTTCAAATTTCAACACATTACCTGCTCTGAATGTGTCTGCACATATCAAACAGGTCTTCCAACCTTTCCTCTGGTAATAATATGCTAACTGGGAAAATAAGATTTAAAAATACAATATCAATAAATACAAATTATTATACACAAAATACTTTTGTTTACTCTTGTTATTTACTTAAGGATTGAAGTAAAACTGCTCATATTCTCCTGAGAGTAGTAGTATTACATTTTTAACAGTTTTAATTTTAATTTCAGTTAGTTACCAGTATAATATTAGTTTCAGGTGTATAATACAGTGATTCAACACTTCCATACAACACCTGGTGCTCATCACAGCAAGCGCATTCCTTAATCCCCATCACCTATTTTGCCCATCACCCCACCTACCTCCCCTCTGATAACCATCAGTTTGTTCTCTATAGTTTAAAGAGTCTGTTTCTTTTTTCTTTAAGTTTCTTTATTTTTGAGAGAGAGAGAGAGAGAGAGCGTGAGCAGGGGAGGGGCAGAGAGAGAGGGAGAGAGAAAGGTAGAATTCCAAGCAGGCTCCGCACTGTCAGTGCAGAGCCTGACACGGGGCTCAATCTCACAAATCATGAGATCATGACCCAAGCCAAAATCAAGAGTTGGACACTTAAACGACTGAGCCACCCAGGCACCCTAAGAGTCTGTTTCTTTGTCTCTCTTTTCTTTTTCCCCTTGCTCACATTTGTTTTGTTTCTTAAATTCCACATATGAGTGAAATCATATGGTATTTGTCTTTCTCTGACTTATTTCACTTAGCATAATACTCTCTAGCTCCACTCATGTCATTTCATTAATTTTTTTGATGTTTATTTTTGAGAGAGAGAGAAAGACAGAGTGCAAGAGGGACAGAGAGAGAGGGAGACACAGAATCCAAAGCAGGCTCCAGGCTCTGTCAACACAGAGCCTGACGCAGGGCTCGAACTCAAGAACCTTGAGATCATGACCTGAGCTGAAGTTGGACACTTCGACTAAGCCACCCAGGCACCCCCATCCATATCATTTCAAATGGCAAGATTTCATTCTTTTTTATGGCCGAGTAACATTCCATTATATATATATATATATATATATATATATATATATATATATATACACACACACATACACACACACACACACACACACGTATATATTCCATTCCATAACATTTCATTATATATATATTATATTCTATTATATATAATATATATTATATATAATATATATACATATATACACACACCACTATTATTACATTTTTGAACATAGCAAACATTCCATTATATATATATACATATATATATTTATATTTATATACACACACCACTATTACTTTTTTTTAAATGTTTATTTCTGAGACAGAGAGAGAGACAGAGCATGAGTGGGGGAGGGGCAGAGAGAGAGGGAGACACAGAATCCGAAGCAGGCTGCAGGCTCTGAGCTGTCAGCACAGAGCCCGACGCAGGGCTCGAACCCACAAACCATGAGATCATGACGTGAGCCGAAGTCAGTCGCTCAACTGACTGAGCCACCCAGGCACCCCTACATTTTTGAACATGGCGAATTTGCTAAAGAGTTTAAATTCTAACTGCCATACAGTAACATTCAAAGGACATAAAATGATCAAGCAATACATTACCATAGTGAAAAATACTAACTACTATTAATGTTAAGTAAAAATAAATAATGATAGAATCCTCTAAGAAATAATCCTTTTTTCTTTTTTTATAGACTATAACATAGTTGAGGCTTGTGAAACAAAATCCGGTAAAAAACTTGAGGCATGTGGGGCGCCTGGGTGGCGCAGTCGGTTAAGCGTCCGACTTCAGCCAGGTCACGATCTCGCGCTCCGCGAGTTCGAGCCCCGCGTCAGGCTCTGGGCTGATGGCTCAGAGCCTGGAGCCTGCTTCCGATTCTGTGTTTCCCTCTCTCTCTGCCCCTCCCCCGTTCATGCTCTGTCTCTCTCTGTCCCAAAAATAAACATTGAAAAAAAAAAAAAAAAAAAACTTGAGGCATGTAATTCTGAAGAAAGAGGTGGTATAATGAATTAAAAATTAGTAGAAGGATATGCAAAATAAAGATCTATGATTATGTTGGGGGGGGACACTGTGAAAAGAGAGCCTGGAACCACAGGAGATAAGCTAAACTTTCCATGTTCTCTTCTCCAAAAATCATATCCTCATGTCCTTAAAGTACAGGAACAGTCTCTTTGGTAAAAGAAACAGGATAGCTATGTAGAAGTCTACGATTCTTATAAAAAGCAATCACAAGGGAGACTCTGGGATTCTTTCTTCTTACCGTACAAAAAATTAATGATACATCAAATAACACAAAATTGTAAAGCGAGCATTCTAGCCTGGCTTTAACATAAAACTTGATATATACAAACATATATGTTCCATGACTTTTTTTAAAACTAAGTATAATTTACCTTTGAACATGTTGTTGTTTTACCACTCCCTTGCAATCCAACAAACATGATCACATTCTGTTTTCCTTTAGTGGGTGTCCATGCTTTAACTCCAGGGTCTACAAGCTATGTACCAGAAATAAATTAGGTTAAGATTGGGTTAACATATGCTTACATTCAAAACCCCTATCGCCACAACTTCTAAATTGTAAAAATAATTTAAAGGCACTTTGGTATAAAAGGCAACCATAATCCTACCATTCCCATAAAACTTGACTATTTCCCTATTTTGCCTACAGAGGCAAATTTTCTATTTTAGATTCTAGATAAAAAGCAAACTGGAAATAATGTGAGGAATCCTACAGAGTTTAGAGATCAGACCTGGGTTTGCCACTAACTAGCTGTCTCACTTTTCTCAACTACAAATGAAGAAGCATGACTGGATAAATTCTCTGACCTCATTTACGTCTGAATTTCTTTTTTTATTTATTAGTCTATAAGAAACCAAAGGAATAAATGAAACTACTCACACAATAAATGGAAAAATACTAGAAGACCACTAGCAGATATCTGTTGCTCTAAAAAAAGTTTTCATAGTTCCTTCCTTTTCTCCCCCTACCACTGAACCTATATCTGTTTTTTTTAATGTTTATTTATTTTTGAGAGAGAGAGACAGAGCGCAAGCAGGGGAAGGGCAAAGAGAGAGGGAGACACAGAATCCAAAGCAGGCTCCAGGCTCTGAGCTGTCAGCACAGAGTCCAAAACGGGGCTCGAACCCACGGACTGTGAGATCATTACCTGAGCTGAAGTTGAACGTTCAACCAACTGAGCCACCCAAGTGCCCCTATTTTTGCTTTTTTTTTTTTTTTTTTTGAGAAAGTGAGAGAGAGTGAGAGTGAGAGAGAGACAGAGAGCACAAGAGGAGCAAAAGGAGTAGGGGTGGGGGGAGAGAGAGAAAGACAGAATCTTAAGCAGACGCCATGCACAGCATGGTGCCCAATGGGGCTCAATCTCCCAACCATGAGACCATGACCTGAGCCAAAATCAAGAGTCAGATGCTTAACTGATTGAGTCACCCAAGTGCCCCAAGACCCATACATATTTTTTAAAGCTCTAAGATTCTCACCATAATTTTCATGACCACGGAAGCAAAATCAGTTCTAAGGTGATACAAAGTAATAGGCTATATTTACCACTTGCAAAATAAAATTTCACCAATTGCTCATAATCTAAGCAAGAGTTGGGATATTTGGTCTTTTCAAAGGAAATTCTGTAAACAATGAACAGTTCAGAAAAGAAGACTTGTCAAGAGTGACTTTCCATACAAAAGTAAGACCAATAAGGTAAAACCTGATGCTAAAGAGGATAAACTCAAGAGAGGCCCTTCCATCCATTAATCTGTAGTGCAGTTTTACTTTTTGTAACCTGGCTTTGGGAATTGTTGCAGGAATAGTACTGGCCTTTCATATCTATACTCAGAACTCTGTATTCAGAAAAGTCAATAATAAACATAGGCCCCTTTAGAAAAGTTAATAATCTTTCCGTTAATATTTTTAATACAGATGAATATTCCATAAAAATGTAAGTAGGTATTCTGAAATAATATTCTCGTTCGTAGTGCTAATGTATTTTTACCCACTGAGGTCTACAGAGAATCACAGCACAATCCTGATATACTCTTACCTTCACAAGTTCTTTAAATACAGCGTGCTGAATCATTTTCCTTTTGTTAAGACCAGATGCCATCTCTTCAAGATCAATAGCAGACCTTCATGATGATGGTTATTTGCGGGTAGGAGAGAAAAGCCAGTTAAGACGTTCTGAAAAAAAGTTTCTGCTCCAGAGAATGTAAAAATATTCAATCATTCACATTAGTAGCCCTCTGATTAACATGCATGTAATTACCACAGATTTATAAGTCTATATCCTAAAAAACTGATCAGGAAATATTAGATGCAAGACTGGTTAGTTTTTCAAGGTTTTTTTTTTTTTTAAGTCTAAATATTAATTTGTCTTCATATCACCACAAAGTATTAATTTTATTTACTTATTTTCACATATATACTTTATACATCTTTACACCAAGCAGAAAATAGGATTAATTTCTCTAATTCTAAATGTGTAAATGCCAGCAGTTCTACATTCATTACCCAGTCTAACAGTATGAAAAGGAAAGATGGCCTGGACATGACAAGGGCAAGGATTCAAGAAGTTAACTGAGGTGCCTGTATTACTCTATGAGCCCTGCCCCAGTCAGTGCCTTTCCCAGTGAACACAGTAACTGAGATGACACACATTACTCCTTCATTCAAATACGGACAGAAAATCAAAAAGGAGAACAAGAAATGAATACAATTCTCCAATAATGAAGGAAGCTCATTAATGTCATCTTAAGGCTGAAAAGGATAAACTGGCACCACTTTTGTATGAAGAATTGTTAAAAGGCTTTTATATTGAAATACTATACTGTAGATGATTGAATCCATCCAAATAAAGGAGTAAAATGGAAAGAAATCCATAATTAAATGAAAGCCACATGTAGTTTATTCTTTGAAACATCATTACAGAAACGTACTATAAATACAGTCTTGCAACATATGAGTTCTATTCTTTTCAAATGCTTAAAGCAGAAACATTTCTTGATATAGCAGACTTTTCTGGTTACCTCCTCATCTCAGTAAACTAAATTCAGTTTTGCCTGCTTTTTACCTGATTAATTTAACTTACTTTACATTTTCTCTTAGTTGCTTCACTAGTTTAATATTAACATCTGCTTCCAACAATGCTGTACATACTTCTTTTAGCATAGCATTTAATACCTGCAAATAAATAAATACATAAAAATTTAACACAACCCCCCAAAAAAGTTTAACACTCCCCGTGTATCATTTCAATCTTATAAAAACAATGGCTGATTACTCATCATATACTACCATAACTTAATAAAAATAATACTACACTATTATAGGAAAAAAAGTTTTTCAATTAGCCTTAGAAAGAGCATTTTATCAAATGTCTAATCATGTTGTCAAAATAAGACATTCTATTTAGTTTTATTCAACCAAATATTATCACAATTTTATTCCTATATTAACATAACAGTAGTAAAGACTTTTTCTTTAAGCCAAAGAAAGTTACTACGCAAGAGATGCTGCTATTGAATACCTGTGGCTGATACACAGCACTTTATATTCACTATATCTGCTTAATTGCACTACCATGGAGGAAAATATAACAACAACAACAAAAAATAACCAAGTCTGACCTAGCAGTCTTACTATTTCCACTCAGAGCAGAGGAACAAAGTTGAAAAGAAAACTATCCTCCATTGATAACTCACTATCAGGGCACCTGGGTGGTTTAGTCGGTTAACCGCCCCACTTGATTTTGGTTCAGGTCATGATCTCATGGTTTGTGAGTCTGAGCCATGCATCAGGCTCTATGCTGGGAGCCTGCTTGGGTTTCTCTCTCTTTCACTCTCTCTCTCTGCCCCTCCCCCGCCCACACTCTGTCTCTCAAAATAAACATTGAAAAAAAATTAAAAAAAAAACTATCATATATTTGCTGAGTTACAAGGCCAGTTAAAAGGTCACAAACTATAAAGTCTTAAAAAAGGTGAGGCCTTTGTTGCTCATGTAAATAAGTGTTTACACACTAAACTGTAAGCTCCATGAGGGCAGGGATTCTGTAGTCTGTTCTGTCACTGCCAAATCCCTGGTGCCAGCAAAAATGTATTCCTTGGGGCACCTGGCTGGCTCAGTCAGTGGACGGTGTGATGCTCAATCTCAGGCTGTGGGTTTGAGCTCCACACTGGGTACAGAGATGACTCAGACATAAAATCTTTAAAAAAAAATGTAGTCCCTCAAATCTTCTTGAATGAATTCCCATCTTCAACTCACTTCGTACATCCTACAGAGGCTTATCAGATCTATCTCTCACTAAAAGGGCCTGATAAAAATGGAACTGATCTTTCATTAGAGGGATTTCTTCTTGTTAATTCCCTAGCAGCACAGTACTAGGAACAGAGAAGTTTGCTAATTCAAGCAGTAGCTTTAACTCTACTTCCCACTAAGCTCTTTTCCCTGGTTTCTTTTTTTCTCCACTATAAACATAAACAGAATAAAGGTTACACAATAGGGAAAACTGTTTTGAAAGCTGTTGTTTTATTTATTCTGAATTCCAAAGACTAAACAATGGTTATAATTATTAGAAAAAGCACTGGATGAGGAATTAGAAAAAAGACACTAATCCTGGTTCTTCCAATAAATAAACATGTGAAACTGACTTTCTGTTGCTGTTAACTAAGAGGCTGGACTAGCTAAATTCAAAGATGGTCCCAAAATTATTCAATTCCATTAGCTTATTAAAATATTGATAACAAATTCTGCATTAGAATTTCTTCCCAGTGAGCACTGAGTAATGTACAGAAATACTGAATCACTGTATTATACACTGTATTGAACTAATATAGCACTGTTTGTTAACCACACTGGAATTAAAATTTTTTTTAATTAAAAAAAAAAAAGAATTTTTTTTTCAAACTTCCAAGTTAGAAAGTACTTTTCATCTATTATTTCATTTGATCCTTAAAACCATCTTATAAGGTAAGTGTTTTCTTATTTTATACATTAAAGAATCTGAAGCTGACTTGCCCAGATTTCTATCACAAGCTACTAAGTAGGTCACTAAACAAGGTCTTCTAAAACCAAATTCAGTACTCTCCCATTGGTACCACAAAATATAAAGTATACTTGTGGACTCTCATCTTTTTTCAATTGACAAATCATTAAGACACAAGACATGGGGGGAAAAAGAAAGAAATATTTTAAGAATTTTTTTTAATATATATTTTTTTATTTTAGAGAGAAAGGGGGGCAGAAGAGGAGACAGACAGGGAGGGTGAAAGAGAGAGAGAATCCTAAGCAGGCTCTATGATCAAAACGACTAACACACTCTGCATGGAGCCAACAGGGGGTCCTGAGACCCTGGGACCATGACCTGAGCTGAAATCAAGAGTTGGATGCTCAAATTTCTGAGCCACCCAGACACCCCCAGAAAGAAATATTTTAAACTTAAAACAAGAAAGCCAGGAGGAAGAGTATTTCAGACACCATACAAGGAATCAGCTTACAAAATCTCTAAAACAACTGAGTGAAGATTTCAGAGAAAATGAATCAAAGTAGACAAAATAAAAATACTAGCCTTTAACAAGAATGCTAAGTAGAAGTCAAAGAGAAAAAGGTGAGACACACACGCATGCCTAGCCAAGAAAAAAGAAGCAGGACAATGAAGTTTTAGGCCTATGCCAAGAGACAAAGCAAAAGTGTATCTCCAGACCTAAGCCCTTTTTTAAAACATAAAATGTATGTCATTTTTACATGTTAGTGAAGGTTCGGTTTTTTGTTGTTGTTGTTTCTTTTTTATAATTCTTTATAGCAAGTTAAACAGTAAGATGGTCAACTCAATAAAAGACACTAACTAGTGTCTTCAGTTTTAAGTGTTTACCTACAATGATTAAATCTACAACAGAACAAATATAAACAGAGAGATTACTAATAATTCACCTCCCCAATGCTAGTAATGATGTGCTATCACATGCATTTCACATATTTTACATACCTCTTCATTGATAATGGTGGCATTGCTCAATGAGCGTAATGCTGATGTTATTTTTCTTCCAAGGTCTGCTAGTACCATCTTGAAGGCTTTGGTAGATGTGATTACAAGAAAATCTAGGAAAGAAAAAATTAAATAAAAACATTTGAAAATAATCAATACCGGTTCCCATAACTGGAGACTTCTAAAAAAGAGTATTTAAATTCAAATAAAGTACTTCAGTCTTCAGATACTGTAACCTTGGGGTGCCTGGGTGGCTCAGTCAGTCGAGTGTCCGACTTTGACTCAGGTCATGATCTCATGGTTCCTGAGTTCAGGATGCACATAGGGCTTGCTGCTGTCAGTGCAGAGCCCGCCTCGGATCCTCTGTCTCCCTCTCTCTCCGTCCCTGTCCCTCCCTGGCTTGTGTTCTCTCCCTCTCAAAAATAAACAAACATTAAAAAAAATAGATACTGTAACCTCAACCTCTATAGCCTCAATCTGCCACTTCAATATAGGCATGCCCAAAAGCTAAACCTACCACTTGATGATGTATACCTAATTGGAATATTTTATACAAATCAGCAAATTCAACCTATCAGATAATATGCTTTGAGGAAATGATGGTATGATCTCAAATCTGGAGATACATTTTGAACATACATTTGAATATGAGAAAGAGAAAGAAAAGGGGATTTCCACCCAGAAATATTGTCTAATTTATCACATAAAAAGACTTTTGTAAACTATTTTGATTCATGCTCTAAGCCAAAAAAAAAAAAAAAAAGTTTTAATTAATAGGACACCTAACTTTTCACACACATTATATTAGCTCATCTTACTCTTCTAATAACCAAGGAAAGAGGTATATTACTAATCTTCCCATTTTAAAGCTGTTCTTGATTCCCCAACTCTGGAACAAGATAACCTCAAAGACCCTATCCAGCTCTAATGTTAAAGTTTTATAAAGTATGCAGATATACCACTTAAGTCCTATGCAAGGATTTATGGACGGTAAGCAAGCAAGCATGACAGGTGGTCCCTGGCCTCAAGTTGCTTATCCACTAGCTGGTAAAACAAGGCACATGAATGAATGGCAAAATAAATACTAAGGGAAGTCCTCTTGCCTGACTGCCTTTGAACCGGGACATTGGCTTTTTCCTACCTTCAGGCTCAAACGAAACATCAGCTCTTCCTGGGTCTCAAGCCCGCCAGCCTTTTTAGACTGGAACTACACCACTGGCTTAGCTCTCCTAGGTGTCCAGCTTGCCAAGTTGAAGGATTTTGGGGCTTAATTAGCCTCCATGATCACATGAACCATTTATTATTCCTTATAATAAGTCTCTTTTTATATATGTGTGTATATATATAAATGTGTGTATAAATAAACACACATATACACACATATATGTAAATACACACACATATCCTATTGTTTTTGTGGAGACCTTTAATGACACCAGTAAAGTATAAGTTCAAAGTTAGTAATGAAACTTTATGATCAATGGCCAATGATTATTTCTATAAAAATTCTAAGGAAGAAAAAACAGGCTCAAGGAGACAGAACAGGCTGTACAGAGAAGTTTGAATGTGAATTTGATCCTGAAATATAGGTAGAACACATGGGCAGGTGGAAAAGAAGACAAAAAGGAATTTGAAGATGATATGGCATAAGCAGAAATTGAGACACGGAAAAGCCTGGGACATACTTACAACTTACATATACATATGTATGGACTCGTAGATTATTAAATATGCATTATTTAGGAGACAGTAAATTATACATTCTAGTCAGAACAGTAGGCTATCTAATTAAAAGGAAATGCAGTTAGTAAAGGGCTCTGAAACCACATTAAAAAGTATCAATTATCTGGTATAAATAAGTAGTATCAGCAGAAAAGTTCATTTGTTCAAAACAATTTAGTAACTCTTCTGAATTAATCCAATCTAATATAGTCAACCAAGATAATCTAGACTAGATCCTACATAGAGAGTATACAGGAGATTACAAATAAGAGAAACAGAAGGACAAAATTGCTGACTCATTCAACATCCAGAAAGCGGAGATGAGGGGAGTCAAAAGAAGCAGGAAAGGAAACGCACTCAAGGACTTATCACTGGCAAAGAGATATTCCAGGTTGAGCTCCAGATTAAACACTACACTTCCACTCACATAAAATTAGGTAATTTAGAACCTAAAAAATTACTAACAATACTTGATGGAATTGAAAACAATTGCTTACCATAACTTGTTTACAATTACATGGTTACTTCACCTAAAAGACCAACTACTTCATAGAAAAGATCCAGCACTTTTTGTTTCTTCTCCCATACTCGTTATACTATTATTGCTTAAGTAAATATTCTTGAGGTAAAAAGTAAGAGCCAGATGTTTCAGTTCATCTCCTTTACCACTGTGTTACCAGGAGAGATATAATCCTAATTATGACACCACAATTTACTTTTTTAGAGATCATGTCATAAACATGTCATCCTCCATTTTAAAAAGCTACACTAGTTAACTAAAATAAACCTATTTCCCATATTGGCCAGATCTTTTTTAAAAAGATTGTTAAGTTTCCTTTCCTTTTTTAAAAACATTTTTGAGAGAAAGAGAGCAAGCAGGGAAGGGGGGGCGGGCGGGGGTGGGGAGCAGACAGAGGAACCGAAGCAGGCTCTGTGCTGTCAACAGAAAGCCCGGTGCCAGGCTGGAACTCTTGAACTGTGAGATCACAACCTGAGCCAAAGTCGGATGCTCAAACAAATAAGCCACCTAGGCACCTCCGTGAATTTTCTAATACATTTTTCCTTATGTAAGTACTTATTGGCAGCACATTTTCTTACACATTTGACTGATTATAAAAACCTGCATTTCAGTAGAGGAATAATGATACCTAATAGTACCTTTTATTTATATAGTATTTCCTCTGCAATTTCCAAGGATATGTTTGTGAAAACTCCAATATTAGAATTCTGCTCAAAACCTCAATGCCTTCCTATTTCATGCAGAGATAAAGTCTTCAAAATGGACTGTGAGGCACTCCCAAACACACACACACACACACACACACACACACACACACACACACTCTCAGTTTTAATCACATGGACCTCCTTGCTGTTGATACTGCACTATACCACCTCAGAACCTTTGTACTGGCTGGCATTCTCTTCCTCTGGCCCACATGGGTAAGACAGCTAGCTCCCTCCCCCATCTCCTTCAGGTGGTTGTCCAGACGCAGTTTCTCAGTGAGGCTTTCCCTAACCACTTGTTTAAAATCACAATCTGCCTTCTCTTTATTTTTCTCATCATTCCACTACCAACTGACATATGATTTACTCACACTGTTTGTGCTCTATATCCCCCAACTGAAATATAAACTGCATGAGGGCAGGGACTTTTCCCCCTTTTGCTCTCCCTATGAGCTCACTGCTTTATGTATCCTCAGAGTTATGTATTGAAAATGAACTTTACAAATGAAAACATTTAAGACTTTAGGAATAAAGCAAGACTAGGGATCCAAAGTCATGAAAGGCCTTTCAAATATCTCCTTTAAGACGACTAAAATAAACCAGTGAAGATAAGATGATAAATTAAAAAAAGTCAATGACCTATGTAATTGATATTGTACAATTAATACTCATTTGCCATCACTTATTATAACTTTTTAGAATTTCTCTAAAAAATTTCCAACAAGATTCTTAAAAATGACCTTCAACTTGATCTTATATGCACACTAAAATGCAAAACATCTTTTTTAATGTTACTAGCTAACCCTATATCTCAAATTAGAGTAATTTACAATTCAAGAACACTCCCTCAAAATTCTCTTGTTCAACTAAAAAGATTTACAGAAGTAAAGCAGTATGTGCTAGAACTTCACAAAAAAGGAATCTCTACTTAGATGAGGCTATTGGAAAGGTAAGGGTAAATTACTGTATAGTATTTCATTCAATTTAACATCTATTATCTCATTCCACCCTCACAACAATTTTATGATACAAGCAGGTTAGGGAATGGCTCTTCCCTAGAAGGAAAAAAAAAAAAAATACAAAATGACTTCCCACAGTCCCTTGGCTACCCAGTCTTAGGCCCTATAGTATGAATGATGCTTTAAAAAATAGGGTTGAATGCCCCTGCTGGCAAACTCCAGGGTCAAATTTTGTTGCTATATTACAACAGAGGAAATCATCTTTTGAAAGCAAAAATGCACACTCTTCTCCATGGCAGAATAACTGCAATGTCCAGAAAGAACTGATGAGGACCACTGCAATCAGATGTGTGAGGACGGAGCTTCATCTGAGTCACATGTTCTGACAAGAATCTGACTAGGAGTTGGATAGTGAGGTGATGGAAACAGGCTCAAGTCTGGGTGCCCTCGTAAGGCAAGCACAAGGCCAAGTATCATACTTACCTGCTGCAGTGTGAAGTACTGGAAAGAGCATGGGCTTTGGAGTCTGACAGACTTGGATTCAAACCCAGCTCTGTTACATACTGGCTGAGTTACTGTGGGCAAGTTACTTAATCTCTCTGAGCCTCACTTTCCTCACCTGCAAAATGGAGATAATACCATTATCAAGATAGTGACCCTGAAGGGATGTTGTGAGGGTTAAATGAGACAATAAATATAAAACTTCCTTGTTTTCTTGAATGACACCAACTGGCTCTCCCTATATTTTCATCCGAAGTGTAAGTAAACTAGAAATTTTCTTAAAAACCTTACCCTACTAAGTTTCCTATCCCATTACCTAGGAACCACCCCAGGAATCTTTAATGCCAATTATATGTTCCTGTAATTCTATTATTCAACAGAAGCTGGAGTGTCCAAACAGCCACTTTATATTATTTATAAACAATTATAAATATGCCTGCCAGAACCTTGCCTGATCTGAGATTTTATAAACAGATCCTAATGACTAGAGATTTCAAATCCTATTACAATGAAAATCCCTATAAAAAACTTATTTTTAGCCTTAGTCAGTGACTAACTTATTGGATCAGTATTAGACTAAAAAACTAAATAAATATATTATTAGTAGTAAATATCTTTAGAAAATTTACTTCTACATTATATACATTTCCATAAATTAGTCAATAGCCCAAACCAAAACTTGCTTTCCTAACTATAATACTAAATATATGGATATATAAATTGTGTATGTCATATGTATTCACATTCTAGGATAACAGAAAAGTAAATTTATTTAACAAAGTGGACTATCTGTATTTTATCTGCTAAAATTATTATGTTTGAATAACCAACAATATAATGTTAATTATGACTTTTAAATTTGTGGATATTTTTTCATACTGAATCTTGGTCCTCCAAGGAAATAATTCATAATAGTTTATGTTTTGTGATTACAGGAGGATACGTGTTCACTGTAAAAATTCAAACATTACAGAAATACTAAAGGCAGAAAATTCCCCTAATCTTACACCCTCTTGTCCCCTGATAACCACCAATAACAATTTAGTATATGTTCCTACAGATTTTATTTTCTATGCATATAAGTGAGGCAAGTTTTCGCAAGAATTATGATTTGGGGTAATGAAAAGGGAAGCAGTAATGAGGGAAATTCTTTTGTAAACATGCTCGCTAATGTTAAAAACATGCTTAAATGCAAAAGACAGAATACAAAACTGTATTTATTGTATAATCCATTTTTATCTATAAACAAATATCAAAAAATAACATTAGCCTCCAGGGAAATGCAAATCAAAGGCACACTCAGATACTACTCCACACACAATAGGATGGCTATAGTCAAAAAGACATAACAAGTGTTGTTCCGAATGTGGAGAAATCAGAACCTTCATGTACTGTTGGTGGGGATGTAAAATGGTACAGCCCGTTGGAAACAATTTGGGCAATTCCTCAGAATGTTGAACACAGGGTTACTATATATGACCCAGCAATTCCACTCCTAGGTACAAGCCAAGAGAAAGTAAGATACATCCAAACAAAAATTTGTACATAAATGGTCATTGGCAGCATTATTCACTCTAGCCAAAAAGTAGAAAGAACCCAAACATCCCTCAACTGATGAGTGGGTAAAAATAATGTGATATATCCATAAAATGGAATATTTGATAATAAAAAGAAATGAACACAGCAAAGAAAACAATCAACCAAACTAACAGGCAATGCGAGAAGATCTTTGCAAATGACATATCAGATAAAAGGTTAGTTTCCAAAATCTATAAAGAATTTACCAAACTCAACACCCAAAAAACAAATAATCCAGTGAAAGAATGGGCAAAACACATGAATAGACAATTTTCCAAAGAAGACATCCAGATGGCTCACAGACACAGGAAAATACTCAACATCACTCATCATTAGGGAAATACAAATCAAAACCACAATGAGATACCACTTCATATCTGTCAGAATGGCTAAAATTAACAACTCAGGAAAGAATAGATGTTGGCAAAAATTCAGAGAAAGGGGAACCCTTTTGTACTGTTGGTGGGAATGCAAACTGGTACAGCCACTCTGGAAAACAGGAGGTTGGTTCCTCGAAAAATTAAAAATAGAACTACCCTAAGATCTAACAAATGCACTACTAGGTATTTATCCAAGGGATACAAAAATGCTGATTCAAAGGAGCACATGCACCCCAATGTTTATAGCACTGATATGAACAATAGCCCAAATGTCCTTTGACTGATGAATGAATAAAGAAGATGTGGTGAGTGTGTGTGTGTGTGTGTGTGTGTGTGTGTGTGTGTGTGTGTATAACAGAATGCTACTCAGCAATCAAAAAGAACAAAATCTTGCCATTTGCAACACAGTGGATGGAACTAGAGTATATTGTGCGACACGTAGTAAGTCAGAGAAAGACAGATACCGTATGATTTCAAATATGGAATTTGAGAAACACAACAGATGAACATAGGGGAAGGGAAGGAAAAATAAGACAAAAACAGAAAGAGAGACAAACCACAAGAGACTCTTAAATACAGAGAATAGAGGGTTGTTGTAGGGGAAGCAGGTGGGGGGATGGGTTAACGGGTGATGAGCATTATGGAAGGCACTTGGGATGCGCACTGGGTATTACATGTAAGAGATGAATCACTGGGTTCTGCTCCTGAAGCCAAGACTACACTCTATGTTAACTAACTTGAATTTAAATACAAAAAAGAATTGAAGTACTGATTCATGCTACAACATGGATGAATACTGAAAACATAATCTGCATGAAAGAAACCAGTGACAAAAGATCACATATTCTAGGATTCCATTTATATGAAATGTCCAGAAGTAAATCTACAGAGACAGAAAGTGGATTAATAGTTGGTTAGGGCTCCGAAGTTGGGGAAAAATGAGGAGTGACTATTAACGGGTATGGGGTCTCTTCATGGAGTGATGAAAATGTTCTAAAATTGATTGTGGTGATGATTGCACAACTCTGTCAATACACTAAAAAGCACTGAATTGTATACTTTAGGTGAATTGTAGGATATGTGAATTTTATTTCAATAAAACTGTTAGCAAATAACATTTATCATTTCTGGATGGTGAATTTTTATTTTCTTATTTACATCTTTTTGTAATTTACAAATTTTTGGTAGGACTATTATTTTTTAAGTCAAAGGTAAAGTTAATTATTTTTCAAAGTTCTCCTTGTGAAAATTACAATGATATTATACTGGGGATTGAGATGAAGTTGCCACATGGATTCATTTAGTTATTCATTCATCAAACACCTAGTATGTATTCCAGGAATTGTCCCAGCATGAGAAAAGCTCTAACTCCAAAATCAATAAATTACATCAATTTAACACAAACTCCTCCATTAACTTCAGAAGATAAATTAAACATCATACCATCACTGACTTACCTGCTTTAATTCTGCAACAAAGGTTATATTCAATTACATCAAAAAGTATCAGGAAATTCCCTCTTCATTAAAATAATGTTTCCAAATTTTAAAATTCCTTTTAATTAAAAACAACAACAATACGACACTTTATAGGTTGATAACAGAAAAGGCGTACCAAAAACTCAATTAGCAACAAGAGGTAACAGTTCAAAAACAATGAGAATCATTCCTTTAAGATACTTTTTTGGCTATCAGGTCAATTATAACAAGAATTTTTATGTAAACTTTTACCAAGATTAAAACAAGTCAAAAGAATTCCTTGGAAACAGTTTGTCCTGAAGTTGAACATAGACTGAAAATACGGAAGAGGAGGAATGAGCTATTTCAAGCAATGGGTTATTTCAGCGACGTTTAGCTAACACCTATCAGCTAAAAATTAGATATCCAATCAACCTCTAGGGATAGTAACATCAAAAGGTGTTGGCAGAAGTGGCCTCATCTAAATTCTTCATTAGGAGAGTGAAACAAGGCATCAGATTTTGAAAAACTTCACTGGCTACATATTAAGTACAGCCAGGCTTAATAACCATTGCATGAAGCAATATTCTTCAAAGAAAAACAGAGAAAGAAAAATCTGTTCCATAATTTAAAAAGATTAGAGTCAAATAGCAAATACTTTGGAGGGAGAAAAACTTGAGAGCAAAGAGACTACGTACACTAATCTTATCCCAAAAGTCTAATGGAGACGTGGGCTTGAACCAGGGAAGCAGAAAGCAAAATGGCTCAAGTCAAGCCTATAAAACAGTAGCTACAGGACATAATGACCAAATGGTTGTGGAAAATGAAGGGGAAAAAAAGGCAAAAGTGACTCCAAGGTCTCAAACAGTAACCAGATGCCCAATGATGCCATTAACCAAAGAATGGAAGGCAGAAGAGAAACTGGTTGGAAAATTAAAGAGTTAATACAGAAAAGGTTCAAGGGGCTGTAAGGTTTTGTAATGTTGTATTTGTAAAGTTTTACTAAAGTTGGATTGTGAGCACATCTACTAAAATATTTTGTAATGTTCTACTAAAGTTGGATACTGTGCACATTTTATTATTCCTTAAAAATTGAACATACAAATATCACAAAATTCAAGTACAAACAAGGAGTCAAAAACATGTATATATCATATAGTAATAATGAAAAGAATTTAAAAAAAGGAAAGTTGAGGTAGTAAGCTTGGTTTTGGACGTACTAAATTTATAGAAACTAAAAAACTATATCATTCACGAGACAGAAGTTACAGGGAAAAAAAGAAGTTACAGAAGATTGGAAATGGTTGGCATACAAGGATAATGCCATGGAAGCCATGGATGTAGATGATAATTCTCAAGAAGACTGTGAAAGACCATTTGGGTTACAGGGATGGCAAAGAGCCAACAAAAAGTAGTCAACTAAGACTGAGAATAATTAACAGGTCTAGAAGCCCTTACTAATTGCTTACCCTCTCCAAAAGCATACAGAAGAAAATCAATTTTTTTAAAGCTACCATTTATATTTACCTTATTAAATTCTAGAGGTGGATCCAGAATTCCCAGTTAGGTGAAATTAGAGGCAAGATCTGTTTGAAGAAGGGCTTGAAGATGCTTTTATTAAATTAGAAAATACTAACTGACCACATGAAAACATCAAGAGAAAGAGTTTTAAGGGAAATAATTCTACCCTTTGGCACCAACACTGCTATATTCTAGACACTGCCCAGAACAGATCACCTAATCTTTCATCCCCATAATAAGTTATTAGATAGATGAGGAAACTGAGACTGGATTGGACTAGCAACCTTCTCAGGGTCACAAATCCCCCTGAACAATCTCATCTGTGTTCCCATAGCTATCATGGCTCTTTAAACTTTCTCATTACTCATCTTGCTATAATGTATATTTATGTGCCTCTCTCACTGTACTGTTAGCTCCTCAATGGCAGTATTTGTGTCATTCATTTCAATATCCCTATAGATAGGAATAAGTAAATACTGTTGAATTAAGCATATGAAAGAACTAGGTGAGAATAGCATCAAGAAAGACAATAGGGGAAAGAGTTTAAAGAAAGTGTCAAATGTACAGAAAGAGCCATCAGTATATCTGAAGTCACCATTGGCATTGAACTGATATCCCGTATTGTTTATTGAACGCCTACTATATGCAGAACAATGTGTCGAGCACAACGGACACGGAAAAATGAAATCTCGTACACGTCAAAAGGTTTTCGGAGAAGTAGCCACATCTAAATTATTGATCAAGAGAGCAAAGCAAAGAGCCAGGCCTGTAATTGCCTACATCTAATTTGGCTCGGGTAAATCTGAAGACAACTTAAAAGGGTCACAGTGCATCCTTTAATAAAACTTCTGACGGGGCACACGAGATGAAAAAGGGCCAGTGCACCTCAATCTCGGTGACGAGAGTCGGTGGCCAGAGAAGCCGACTCCCTCTGGAGTCTCTAGCCCCCAAGCAGGGCTGAGGCTGCCCCTAGCTGCCAGTCCGTGGTCGGGGGCGGGAAAAAGCAAGACACTTACCGCAAAAGGCACCGCTACCGCTGTGGCCCAAAGGGGCCGGGGATTCCTTCGCGAGGCCCCCGCAACGTGGGAGGAAACCAAGAAAAGCAGGGATCAGACAGACAGATGCGATCCCACAGCCCGACTTCCCAACTATACAAACTAGGGCTCCAGCGCCCAGCACCGCGACGCCAACTCCCACCAGCTGGAAGTACGACGATTGCCACCGAACCTTCCGCCCAATGAGGAAACGTCACCACTCGGCGTAGTCCGGCCTCTTATGAAAAGGATACACTTCCGCTTCCGGGGCACCTGCCGCGTACTTTCAGTGCTTTCGCTGAAAGGGTTTACTGCGATGTTTCTTTGCTTCGACTGGCTTTGGGACATTCCGTTTCCTATTGCCCAATCACTGCGGCAGCAAAGTGGCAGTACAGGATGTTCTCTAGGGATGCGATCTCAGGAAATAATTCCGGCCTCGAGAAGTCACCTTAAAAAGTGACTGGGCAGTGCACTGCCAGCTGAAAGGAGAATCATGAGAGATGCAATTCAAAGTAGGGTTTCGTCCCCAGGCGCACGTGTGAACACCAACAAGGGGCGGGGCTTAGGGATTTCGCAGCCCGGGGAGGCGGGTTCCGCCGTGTCGGATCTGGAGTGGAGACCGCTCTCTGCTTGCGCGTGCGCATTGCGAACCTTCCCCGACGCTGTTTTCTGCTCCAAGATGGAATTCCGCTCCGCGCGGCAAGCGATAATGCAGCTGCTACGTACGGTGGCTCCGGCAGACCTCCCAGCGCTGCTCGAGTGGATGAGAACTACCCGTAAGCGACCAGAGCCAGACGCAAGTGGTTGGGGCAAAGATATACTATAGGTGTTGACCTTGGGGACCTAAGACAGCATGAGGCCGAAAGCCTCCTAGGGGTCGCTGTGCCGGTCTCAGCTCCTCTCTATAGGAGAGGTTGACGGGGGGCACATTTCAAACCTTAGCAGGTTCAGAGTCCAGTTTGGAATTGGGTGCAGGAAGACCTGGCTCTGGGTTGTTTGTGATGGTGCTGCAGACTTCAGACAAGCCACCTAGAGGCTCCTTGTGCCTAATCCTTTTCTGAGGGAAGAGAAGGGCTGGAGGGTTTTGCCCTCCCCACCGCCATTCCTCCCACGAATTTGTGACTACCAGTAAGGTTAGTTACTACCTGAAAAAGCACTTTGCAAAAGGTGTTTCAGTCTGTGGGGCAGGAAGCTTTTACCCTACAAGCAAAGTCACCTGTAGCTAGTGCATTTATTTTCTCAGTTGTAAAATGGACCATCAATTTAATAGCAGTTTTCCAGGGTGAGGTAAGGGAGAGATTGGGGGGTGACGACTTTGATTTTAAGCTGTTAATAAAATTAATAATACAAAAAAGGACAACTTAGAATCGAGGAAATGTGGCAATTAGGTCCATTTATTGAAGAATGGTTACTGCTTTGGCAAAGTGAAGCCTGGTGAAAGCACAAGATAACAGGATATTCCTTATTTTAGAACAATGCCAAAAAACCATGCTACCTTTATACCTCTAAACATTGATTCCCATGTTTATTTTCATCCAGACTCATGATTTGAAATATTCATGTGTGCTGATAACTTCCAAACTTAACTTTTTCCTAGAACTCTCTTTCTTTGTGATGTTATTAGTCAATCAGTAGGATTGGGTATTTTTATTATTATTACACATTTGGGGGATCATTTTAGATGAGAGGCCAAAATGAAATTAACTTGGAAAACTGGTAGAGTTAGCCTTTTAGAAAGTGGAGAAAACCAGACAGGTAGATTCAAGATAGGAATTGCTGAGTCAAAATATGCTGAGTCTCCTTATTTAAATTTTGTATTGCTAGTTTTATTTATCATATCCCGATTGATTATAAAAACCATAGTAGTTTCCGTTTGTTTTTTTCTGCATTCCTCAGCACAAGATCTTTTATTCCAAAAGCCCTAAGTGCCTACAAAAATGCCACCTACTGCCTGGTTCTGGCAATTGCACAGTTACTAAAATATTCTTATCCTCAAGATTTCAGTTTTGTGGAATCATTTGTAATCTAAATTTCCAGTTTTAGAGACATCAGTTGAGAGCCCCATTTTTCAAAATCAGGAAAACCTGTAAGCATGTCTTGGGTGATAATTTTGTAAACAAGAAGACCCAAGATCACTGACTTTAGAGTACATTTTTACTTTTTTAAAAGCTCTTTTTGTGCCTTTCTCCAGCAGATCCTGTAGTCAGAGAGCTCATGCAATTTATTAAATGATTTAGAAAACAACAGTGAATTTCTGAGAATGTTTATTAACATGAATATTGTAAGAAATGAGGGTGTCACTTTGCTTTAAATGGAGTGTTTTAACATAAATCTTGAAAAGCAACTTATTAGTATACCTTTTTTAGGTGGTAAAATATACATAACATAAAATTTACCATTTTAAGCTATTTTTAAGTGTACAGTTCAGTGACATTACATACATTTACGTTGTACAACCATCACATCTGTCTCCAGAACTTTCTCATCTTCCCAAGCTGAAATTCTTAGTATACTTTTTTATGAAGTGGCTCTAAACAGAGCACAAAAGATTCTTCCAGTCAACCATTTTTTTATTTTCCTAACTAATTTCCTTCTTCTAGGAAAAAAAATTATCTTTTATCTCTAGCATTAAGTCACTTGCATAATATCTTATTTGTATGACATTTTCTTAGACATTTAATAAGTATAAATCTCCTTGAATTTTTATACTATTTAATGAAATAGCAAGAGACAATAGTAGGTATTGAGTATGGCTTTGGTTTTGAGTTTTGCAATGCTTATTGAAACTGAAAAACATGTTGCTAACAGGTAAAATCATAATCATTTTAGATACACAAAAGGAAGGATAATCTTTTTTAATGTTTATTTATTTTTGAGAGAGAAAGAGAACGAGCAGGGGAGAGGCAGAGAAAGAGGGGGACAGAGGATCTGAAGCGGGCTCTGCACTAATAGCAGAGAGCCCGATGCAGAGCTCGAACCCACAAACCATGAGACCATGACCTGAGCCGAAATCAGACACTTTACAGACTGAGCCACCCAGGCACCCCAGAATAATATTCTTGATCTCTGAAGGAATAGTGGGATTATCACACCAACACCTGGAGTCATTTAGGATCAGGCTGGTAGAACTAGAAGCGTGGACCAGGGCAGAGCCAAGCACATGTCAATGCCTGATAAACTGAAGATGTAGAAAAAATAGATGGGAGCCTACATTTTACCTTGGTACAGCTTAGGCCAAAGATCTAGGAAACAAATGAATACCAACGTAGGAAGGATACACCAAGTCTGAAGGGCAAAGCACACAAAGATACCGTCTCCCAAAATGAATGAATGAATGAAGTAAAAAATACAGCAGGACCTCAGCTAATTGATTCTGATCTTGTGGCAGAACATCTGTTCTCTTCTATTTCCTGTATATATATAAAATGGGCTCTTGATCTAGATTTCAAAGTGTAGGAGAGTGACTGCAATCCATTAAGTGAGGAGAGCTGAGAGCCAGAACTGCAAGTGGGACCCCCAATAAGCATATTTTTAAAAAGTACATTGGAACAACTGTATGTTAACATATGCTATTCTGAAGCCACCGAATTTTTCTTGGATATGCAAATACAAATGAGGAAGTCAAACACACTGCCCAAAAGAGTTTCTATTAAGAATCAGATTACAAAGGGTAGAAAATTAGGGTTTGCTCTAAGAAAATTAAAATCATCAAAAAATATTTAATGCTTAAAGAAGATAACAGTAGATGACTAGAAGCTTTTAGAAGCTTCACTGTATCCTATATTTTAGGTATATCTTCACTGACCGTAAGTGGACCTGTTTGTGAGCAGCAGCTACAGAGCTGTTAGAAATTCTTTGAAATTCCCACAAATCTAAAAAGCAAAGTCTGGTTTCTAGTTACATTTGTCAGACAGTATACCGCTTCAGTTCCATATTGCATTACCACTGAGGAAGTATCATAACAAAGATATTCTAATCTTCATTGAAACCATATGAATTAATGAAAGTTACCAAGAACATGAGGTAACAAAAATAGATTGTTTTTTCAAAAACTAACAAGGTATACTAAGCAAATTGGTACCTCTCTTAAATTGGTACCTCTTAAAAATTTTCTATCAAATAAAAAGAATTACACTTTTGGGGCATCTGGGTGTCTGGGTCGGTTAAGCGTCTGACTCTTGATTTTGGCTCAGGTCATGATCTCACAATTTGATTCATGAGACCGAGTTATGTCTCTCTCTCTGCCCCTCCCCCACGTGCATGCACATGTACTCTCTCTTTCAAAATAAATAAACTTTAAACAAAAAAATTATCCTTTTCTCTAAAGTACTTTTGTACTTTGGGGCACCTAGGTGGCTCAGTCAGTTGAGCATCCAACTTTGGCTCAGGTTATGATCTCACAGTTTGTGAATTCAAGCCTGGCTTCAGGTTTACTGCTGTCATTGCAGAGCCCACTTCAGGTCCTCTGTCCCTGTTTCTTTCTCTGCCTCTCCCCCCTCACACTTTCCCTCACAAAAATAAATAAAACATTTTTTAAAAAGAGAGAATAAAGTACTTTTGTATTTTAATATATTGTTGTGTATAAAATGAGCAGGATAGGGGCTCCTGGGTGGCTCAATCGGTTAAGGGTCGGACTTCGGCTCAGATCATGATCTCGTGGTTTGTGAGTTTGAGCCCCGTGTTGGTCTCTGTGCTGACAGCGTGGAGCCTGGTGCCTGCTTCAGATTCTGTGTCTCCCCCTCTCTCTGCCCCTCCCCCACTTGTGCTCTCTCTCTATCAAAAATAAATGTAAAAAAAAAAAGATTTTTTTTTAAATGAGCAGGATATATAAAAGGATAATACATCATGAACAACTGGGTTTATCCCAAGAATGCACTGTTGGTTTAACATTATAAAATCAGGGGCACCTGGGTGGCTCATTCAGTTAAGTGTCTGACTCTTAATTTTGGCTCCGGTCACAATCTCAGGGTTCAGGAGATCAAGCCCTGCATCAGACTCCATACTGACAGCATAAAGCCTGCTTGGGATTCTCTCTCTCCCTCTCTCACTGCCCCTCCCCTGTTCGTATGTTCTCTTTCCTCTCTCACAATAAATAAACACTTTTAAAAATAAATGAGTAAAACATTATAAAATCAATGTAATTCACCATATTCAGTAAAAAGAAAAACTATATTATTACCCCAATAGATCAGGAAAAGCATTTGACAACATCCAACACCTCTTCCTGATAATAACTCTCATCAAACTGGGAGTAGAAGGGAACATTCTCAACCTGATAAAGGACATGTATGAAAAATCTACAGCTAACATCATTCTTAAAAGTGAAAAGACTGAGTTCTTTCCCCTAAGATCAGAAATGACAAAGATGTGCACTCATCGCTACTATCCAGCATCATAATACAGCTTCTAGTCAGTACAGTATCTCAAGAACAAGTGAAGGAGGGAGGCATTTCAATTAGGAATGGGTGAATGGATGAGCAAATTGTGGTATATTTTTATAATGGAATACTACTTAGCAAATAAATGGAAAGAAGTATTTGCCCAACAACGTGAATAAATTATACTGAGTGAAAGCAACCATACTAAAAAAGACTGTATACAGCATGATTTCATTGACTTATAACTAGAAAACGCAGCCTGATCTATAGTGATAGAAAATACATCTCTGGCAACTGAGTGAGTGGAGGGATTGGAGAAGGATTACAGATGGGCAAAAGGAAACATTTGGGGGTAACAGATATGTCCACTACCTTGATTGTAGAGATAATTTCATGACTGTATCCATATGACAAAGTTTATATAATTATACACTTGAAATATGTATAGTTTATTTGTACAAATTCTTCTATAAAACTTTTTACAAAATGGCCACAAATTCTTTGATCCTCATTCCATGAGAGGTCTGATCTATATTCTCTACCTTGAAATCTGAATGGGCTCTGTTACAGCTTTGGCCCATAGCATATGGCAGAAGTGACACTATGTCAGTTTCAGATCCAGGACTTAAGAAACTGGCAACTTCTACTTTCTTTCTCTTGGAATGCTTGGTCTGGGAGAAGGTAACCATCATATGTGTAGTCTGACTACCTTGAGATTATCAAACTATCAGGAATCCCCAGCTAGCCTATGGACAGCAAGATGCTCAACCAGGCTGTAACTGTTCTTGCCATCCTTGCCTAGACACCAGACATAGGAGTAAAGAAGCCATCTGAAATGCCCACTCCAGTCAAGCCTTTCTTACAAATAATATTGCTGTGAACATTCATGTGTAGATTTTTGTGTTAACATAAGTTTTCATTTCTCTGTGATAATATTCAAGAGTGCAATTGCTGGGTCATATATGGTAAGTGCATTTTTAGTTTTATAGAAACTGTCAAACTGTTTTCCAGAGTGGCTATTTTTATGTTAATACAAACATACTGTAATCCGATTTCTCTGCATCCTCACCAGCGTTTGCTATTAGTGTTTTTTTTCTTTCTTTTAATACTTACTTATTTTTGAGAGCGAGACACACAGAGTGTGAGTGGGGGAGAGGCAGAGAGAGAGAGGGAGACACAGAAGCTGAAGCAGGCTCCAGGATCCGCGCTGTCAGCACAGAGACTGACGCTGCACTGGAACTCACAGACTGGGAGATCATGACCTGAGCCGAAGTCAAACACTTTTACCGACTGAGCCACCCAAGTGCCCCAGTCAGTATTTTTTTTTTTAATGTTTATTTATATATTTAGAGAGCGAGAGAGAGAGAGGGCAAGTAGAGACAGGGGCAGAGGCTATCAGTGTGGAGCCTAACACAGGGCTCAGTCTCACAAACCATGAGATCCTGACCTGAGTCAAAATCAAGACTCAAGACACTTAACTGACTGAGCCACTCAGGCACTGCTATCAATATTTTTTATGTTAGCCATTCTGTTATTTGAGTGATATATCATTAGGTTGTTGAACATCTGCTCATGTGTTTATTTGCCATTTCAATATCATCTTTGGTGAAATATCTGTTTGTGTCTTTTGCCCAATTTTAATTGTATTTTTTCTATACTGTCATCTTGAGAGTTCTTAATGTATTCTAGGTATAAGCCCTTTGTGAACATATATGTGGTTTGCAAGTATTTTCTCCAAGTCTGTAATTTGTTCATCCTCTTAACAGAGTTTTTACTTTATTTTTATTCATTTACTTATTTTTAAATTTAAATCCAAGTTAGTTAACATATAATGTAATAATGATTTTAGGAGTAGAATTTAGTGATTCATCACTTACATATAACACCCAGTGCTCATCCCAACAAGTGCCCTCCTTAATGCCCCTTGCCCATTTAGCCCATTCACCCACCCAACACCCCACCAGCAACCCACAGTTTGTTCATGTATTTAAGAGTCTCTTGGTTTGTCTCCCTCTTTGTTTTTATCTTATTTTGCTTCCCTTACCCTATGTTTATCTGTTTTGTTTCTTAAATTCCACATATGAGTGGAATATATGGAATATATGATTTTTTTTTGCTTTTCTCTGGCTGACTTATTTTGCTTAGCATAATACATTCTAATTCCATCCACGTTGTTGCAAATGGTAAGATTTCATTCTTTTTGATCGCCAAGTAATATTCCATTGTGTATACACCACATCATCTTTATCCATTTATCAGTTGGTGGATATTTGGGCGCTTTCCATACTTTGGCTATTGTCTATAGTGCTGCTATAAACATTGAGGTGCATGTGACCCTTCGAATCAGCATTTTTGAATCCTTTGGCTAAATACCTAGTAGTGCATTTGCTGGGTCATAGGGTAATTTTTTGAGGAACCCCCATACTTTTTTCCAGAGTGGCTATACCAGTTTGCATTCCCACTAGCAGTGCAAAAAAGATACTCTTTCTCTGCATCCTCACCAACATCTGTTGCCGGAGTTGTTAACCTTAGCCATTCAGACAGGTGTGAGGTGGTATCTCAATGTGGTTTTGATTAGTATTTCCCTGATGATGAGTGATGTTGAGCACCTTTTCGTGTGTCTGTTTGCCATCAGGATGTCTTCTGTGGAAAAGTGTCTATTAATGTCTTCTGCCCATTTCTTCAGTGGATTAGTTGTTTTTTGGGTGTTGAGTTCGATAAATTCTTTATAGATTTTGGATACTCACCCTTTATCTGATATGTCATTTACAAATATCTTCTCCCATTCCATCAGTTGCCTTTTAAATTTGCTGATTGTTTCTTTCACTGTGCAGAAGCTTTTTATCTTGATGAGGTCCTAGTAGTTCATTTTTGCTTTTGTTTCCCTTGCCTCCAGAGACATTTCAAGTAAGAATTTGCTGTAGCTGAGGTCAAAGAGATTGTTGTCTGCTTTCTCCTCTAGGGTTTTGATGGCTTCCTGTCTCACATTTAGGTCTTTCATTCATTTTGAATTTATTTTTGTGTATGGTGTAAAAGACTGGTCCAGGTTCATTCTTCTGCATGTTGCTGTGTAGTTTTCCCAACACTGCTGGCTGAAGAGGGTGTCTTTTTTCCACTGGATGTTCTTTCCTGCTTTGTCAAAGATGAGTTTGCCATGCATTTGTGGGTCCATTTCTGGGTTCTCTATTCTCTTCCATTGATCTGTGTGTCTTTTTGTGCCACTACCATAAACTGTGTTGATGATTACAACTTTGTAATACAGCTTGAAGTCCTGAATTGTGATGCCTTCAGCTTTGGTTTTCTTTTTCATCATTACTTTGGCTATTCAGGGACTTTTCTGATTCCATCAAATTTTAGGATTGTTTGTTCAAGCTCTGTGAAGAATGCTAGTGTTATTTTGATAGGGATTGCATTGAATATGTAGATTGCTTTGGGTAGTATCAACATTTTAACAATATTTGTTCTTCCAATCCATGAGCATGGGATGTTTTTCCATTTTTTTTGTGTCTTACTCAATTTCTTTCATAAGCTTTCTATAGTTTTCAGTGTATAGATTTTTCACTTCTGTGGTTAGATTTATTCCTAGGTATTTAATTGTTTTGGTGCAATTGTAAATGGGATCAATTCCTTGATTTCTCTTTCTGCTGCTTCATTATTGGTGTATAGAAATGCATATGGGGGCGCCTGGGTGGCTCAATCAGTTAACCCTCCTACTTCAGCTCAGGTCACGATCTCATGGTCTGTGAGTTCTGTGAGTTCTGTGAGTTCGAGCCGCGCGTTGGGCTCTGTGCTGACAGCTCGGAGTCTGGAGCCTGCTTCAGATTCTGTGTCTCCCTGTCTCTCTGCCCCTCCCCGTTCATGCTCTGTCTCTCTGTCTCAAAAATAAATAAACATTAAAAAAAATTAAGAAAACATAACCAGGTACAGTCAAAGGTGGACACATTAAATTGAGATTACAGGTATTAGAGCTAAAGAGAGTTTTCACATTTACAAAAATTAATGTGTTTCTGTGGCTGTATTTACATTTAAATAAGAAATATATTTAAAAAAAAGAAATTGTGCGATTTCTGTACCTTGATTATAAAAAAAATCCTCCTTGCCGAGTTGGATGCCTTTTATTTCTTTTTGTTGTCTGATTGCTGAGGCTAGGACTTCCAACACTATGTTGAATAAATAATAGTGATGAGAGTGGACATCCCTGTCATGTTCCTGACCTTAGGGGCTTATCTTTCAGGTTTTCCCCATTGAGGATAATATTAGCAGTGAGTCTTTCTTATATGGCCTTTATGATCTTGAGATATGTTACTTCTATATCTACTTTCTTAAGGATTTTTATCCAAGAAGGATTAGGGGCGCCTGAGTAGCTCAGTCAGGTAAGCATCCAACTTCAGCTCAGGTCATGATCTTGCTGTTCATGAGTTTGAGCCCCATGTCAAGCTCTTTGCTGACAGCTCAGAGCCTGGAGCCTGGTGGGGATTCTATGTGTCTGCCTGTCTCTGCCCCTCCCCCACTTTCATGAGCGCGCGCTCTATCTCTCTCTCAAAAATAAACAAACATTAAAAAAAAAAGGATGCTATATTTTGTCAAATGCTTTTTCTGCACCTATTGAGAGGAACGTGTGGTTCTTATCCTTTCTTTCATTAATGTGATGTATCACATTGATTGATTTGCGAACCAGTTCTGCGTCCCAGGAATAAATCCCACTTGATCGTGGTGAATAATTCTTTTAATGTATTGTTAGATCTGGTTTGCTAGTATCTTGTTGAGAATTTTTGCATCCATGTTCATCAGGGAAATTGCTCTGTAGTTCTCCTTTTTAGTGGGTTCTTTGTCTGGTTTTGGAATCGCAGTAATGCTGGCCTCATAGAATGAGTTTGGAAGTTTTCCTTCCATTTCTATTTTTTGGAATAGTTTCAAAAGAATATGTGTTAACTCTTTAAATGTTTGGTGGAATTCCCCTGGAAAGCTATCCAGGCCTGGACTCTTGTTTGTTGAGAGGTTTTTGATTACTGATTCAATTTCTTCACTGGTTATGGGTCTGTTCAAATTTTCTATTTCTTCCTGTTTCAGTTTTGGTAGTTTATATGTTTCTAGGAATTTGTCCATTGGGCAGTCTTCCAGATTGCCCAATTTATTGGCATATAATTGTTTATAATGTTCTCTTATTGTTGTTTGTATTTCTGTAGTATTGGTTGTGATCTCTCCTCTTTCATTCATGATTTTATTTATTTGGGTCCTTTCCTTTTTCTTTTTGATCAATCTGGCTAGGGGTTTATGTCATTCTGGCTAGGGGCTTATCAATTTTGTTAATTCTTTCAAAGAACCAGCTCCTGGTTTCATTGATCAGTTCTTCTGTTTTTGTTTTTTTTTTAATTTTTTTTTTCAACGTTTATTTATTTTTCGGACAGAGAGAGACAGAGCATGAACGGGGGAGGGGCAGAGAGAGAGGGAGACACAGAATCGGAAACAGGCTCCAGGCTCTGAGCCATCAGCCCAGAGCCTGACGCGGGGCTCGAACTCACGGACCGCGAGATCGTGACCAGGCTGAAGTTGGACGCTTAACTGACTGCGCCACCCAGGTGCCCCATGGTTTTTTGATTTCAAGATTGATTCCTGTTGTAATGTTTATTATTCCGTTTCTTCTGCTGGTTTGGGGCAGAATTTTTTGCTGTTCTTTTTCCAGCTCTTTTAGGTTTAAGATTAGATTGTGTATTTGAGACCTTTCTTCCTTCTCTAGGAAGGCCTGATTGCTATATACTTCCCTCTTATGACCTCCTTTGCTGCATCCCAAAGGATCTGGACTGTCATACTTTCATTTTCATTGGCTTCCGTATGCTTTTTAATTTCCTCTTTAACTTCTTGGTTAACCCATTCATTCTTTAGTAGGATGTTCTTTTTTTGTTTGTTTGTTTTTTAATGTTTATTTATTTTTGAGATAGAGGGAGACAGAGCATGAGTGGGGAAGGGGCAGAGAGAGAGGGAGACACAGAATCTGAAACAGGCCCCAGGCTCTGAGCTGTCAGCACAGAGCCTGACATAGGGTTCAACCCATGAACTGTGAGATCATGACCTGAACCGAAGTCGGATGCTTAACCGACTGAGCCACCTGGGCACCCCTTAAACATGTTGATATTAAAACAAACATAAATCTAGTATGGAGTACAAACTTCAAGTAATTTAACAAATGTCTTTGAGTTCATATATCATTTCCCCTAATTGCTTTATCAATAACGTTGTCTATCAATGACCCATATTTAACAAATAAGAACACAAGGGCAAAAATCACACTGGAATTCAGATCTTTGTCCTGAACACTTTGTCCAGTGATCACTTTTTCACTAATACTGAAGTAAAAATTTAGCCATTACTTTATAATTTTATAACCCTAAGATTATAATTTATTCTAAGTTCTGTCCTTAAAAATATAAAAAATGAGTTACTTAATATCCTTAAAGTTGCAAAAAATGTAGAAATATAAAAACATTATTCAGTATATATTTTTCTTTAATTGTATTTCCTACTTCAGTAGTATGTGGGAGTTATTTTCTTCCTGCTAATGAATACATTTTTAGTAACTTTTAAACAAAAAATATGAACTTAGGTCCAAATAATTTGTGACACAAAAACCATAAATTCTATTATCCAAAAACAATTAGGAGCTTTTTAAATGAAACCACACAACATCCTAAAAGGCACTGGGATTCCTCCACTTCTAAACCGCTGCTAAGCTGGAAAAAAAAAATCTGCTTCTATCAGGAATCTCAGAATTGAGTGTTCTCCAAAGTGGAAAGTATATAGTGCCATTTCAGGAAAAAGTTATTCAGCTCTCACCCCCAACATAATTAGGCTTCATATACTCTTCTAAGAAACCAAAACAAATACTGAAATCAAAATAAAAGATTACTTAAGGCTAATTATCATACATACAGGTTGTTTTAGTTCCTTGTTTTAAGCCCCCTTCTGTAATATTAATAAAGTAAAATTAATATTTTACTGCAAAGAAAATTTATGGCTAGGGATATGTAAAATATATTGTCATTAGTTCTTACATAAATACTGCATAGTGCCATTACCCAAATGGCAGGAACATTTTATGCCTACACTTCACTTCTGTATTTACAAAGAGAATTTGCATGATTTACATAAATGTAACTATCAGTGAAGGTTTAACAATGGAAATGCAATCTAACATCCATAATATCTGATGTTTTACAGACAGCAATGAGCAACATAGAAGAGATGTATTTTTAAATACCTTTCATTTGAGTGACCTTATGTAAAATATAAAAGATCATTTAGAAGTTCTTGGTCTCCTAAGGAGATTTTCAAATGCACTTATAGAAATAGTGAGATCTTTAAGAAATATCTTCCATGTCCACATCCTGTTGTAATTTCTGCACCAGTTTTTCTTCCAATTGCTTTCCTTTGCCGGCAAGAGGGGCCCGGATAAGATGAATGTTTTGTTTGACTTCTTTGATGTCCTGAACTTTCTGTAATTCTTTATTTTTCTTTAGTCTGTTCATTATAAATTTAGCTTGGCGTTTCTGTTTGATCTCTTCAACTCTCTTCATTGCATCAATAGTCTTACTCTATAGCTCTCGCTGGTTTTTAACAGGTTCATTTCTACATTTTTCAAATTCAAATGAATTATCCACTGTAAGCTGTTTACCAGCTGCTTTACGGAATGCTTTAATCCACCTGACCTTGCGAGGATTGCGCTTCTTTTTAAAGTTTTTATGACACTTGGATTTACAGAATCTGAACACCTTGCAATCGTTGCAGACAACATCATGCCGTGGCTGGGGTAAATGGGCCCGGAACAGAAATAACACTTCTCAATAGGCATGTTGAAACCACGTGAGTTGTCACAGACGAAACGCCGAACTCGAGCGGAAGTGATACGACCCCTAGTAGGATGTTCTTTAATCTCCCAATTATTCATGGTCTTTCCAAATTTTTTCTTATGGTTGATTTCGAGTTTCATAGAGTTGTGGTCTGAAAACCTGCAAGGTATGATCTCAATCTTTTTGTACTTGTTGAGGGCTGATTTGTGTCCCAGTATGTATTCTATTCTGGAGAATGTTCCATGTGCACTCGAGAAGTGTGTATTCTGCTGCTTTTGGATGAAATGTTCTGAATATATCTGTTAAGTCCATCCAGTCTGGTGTGTCATTCAAAGCCATTGTTTCCTTGCTGATTGTGTTTCGATGATCTGTCCATTGCTGTAAGTGGGGTGTTGAAGACCCCTACTATTAAGGTATTATCAATGAGTTTCTTTATGTTTGTGATTAATTGATTTATGTATTTGGGTATTCCACATTGGGAACATAAATATTAACAATTTTTAGATCTTCTTGGTGTATAGACCCCCTTAATTATGATATAATGCCCTTCACCCCTTGTTACAGTCTTCATTTTCAAATCTAGTTTGTCTGATATAAGTACGGTAGCATGATAGATGGTTCTCTGTCCCCTTTCTTTCAATCTGCAGGTGTCTTTAGGTCTAAAATGAGTCTCTTATAAGCAACATATAGATGGGTCTTGTTTTGTTATCCATTCTGATGCACTGTCTTTTGATTGGAGCGTTTAGTCCATTTACATTTAGAGTGAGTACTGAAAGATAGGAATTTAGTACCATTGTGTTGCCTGTAGAGTTAGTGTTTCTGGTGATGTTCTCTGGTCCTTTTTAATCTTTGTTGCTTTTGGTCTTTTTTGTTTTGTTGTGTCTTTTCTCGAAAGAGTCCCCCTTAAAATTTCTTGCAGGGCTGGTTTAGTGCTCATAAACTCCTTTAGTTTTTGTGTGTCTGGAAAACTCTCTGTTTGTATTTTGAATGACAGCCTTGCTGGATAAAGAATTCTTGGCTGCATATTTTCCCAATTCAACACATTAAATATATCCTGCCACTCCTTTCTGGTCTGTCAAGTTTCTCTGGATAGGTCTGCTGCGTTCCTGATCTGTCTTCCCTTACAGGTTAAAGACTTTTTTTTTTCTGTTCTTTGTATAATAATTGATTTTCCATCATATCCTAGATATTTTGGATATCATGCCAGGATCATTTTGATTATATCTCAGATATTTTGGATGTTATGCTAAGACTTTTGTTCCTATTCAAATTTTTTTATCAATAGGCGGTTTGTTGTCTTGCTTAGTTCTAACCTGTTGGTTCTGGCCTGCTTTTGTGGGCTTTTGATAACAATTTGGTTTTCAGTGTCCTTGCAGTGTTTTCAACTTTGCCTTGTTCTCTAGCACTGTTGCAGTTCTTGTTCAATCTATGCTGGTGTCACCTGCATGGGGAAACACATTGGGCTGCCCTGTCTTGCTGAGCTGCCTTCCAATAGTGAGAATAGGAGACAAGCAATTCAGGACCTTGTTTGCTTTCCACCACTGAGCAGATGGCTAAGAGGTGCCAGACCTGGGTTTTTTTATGCCCCTGGGTAGAGGGTCTGAAGACTGGACAGTCTGCTGCTGGCCCAGGTGTGGAGTGGGGATGAGGGTTCCTCAGTAGGTCTCTGTTGTTTGTCCCCTTTACCAGTCTTTGGCAAGAGATAACACACTTTTCTTAATACTTTTTTTTTTTCCTCCTATGCCTGTTAGTGGTTCTGGTATTGGTTTCTCTGGTACCTAGTCCAGGCTACATGGAAGATGAAAAGAAAATCCAGGGAACTCACTGCAGTGACTGTTCTTAAGTCCTAAGGCCCCTAGACAGTTCACCTTCTTTCTAGCTTTCCAATTCCTATTTTATAATTGCCTGTTGAATTATTTGCAGGGTATTTAGTTGTAGTTAGAGGGGAGGAACAAAGGAAAGTGAGGAAAGTTGCCATCTTGTCTGGGACCAGAAGTCCCCTCAATAAATTTTCAAAATTTCAGTAGGGACTTCAGAGTAATACATGATATGAATGAATAATAGGTTATGTGTGTGTGTGTGTGTGTGTGTGTGTGTGTGTGTGTATAAAACCTTGTATTTATGCATTGTAAGTCATTAGATGTACGAGTATGGATAAGTTAAGGCTAGAGGTTGAAGGTCAGAATTCATGGAGAGGTGCCTGGAGGGCTTAGGTTATGATCTCGCGGTTTGCGAGTTCCAGTCCCATGTCGGGGACTCACGCTCCTTCACTCACACCCTGTCTCCCTCCTTACCTCCCTCTCTCTCTGTCTCTCTCTCAAAAAATAAATGTTAAAAAATTTTTTTAATAAAAAAAGAAACAATTCATGGCCACGAAATAATTTGGACAGGCCCTTATTGCAAAAAGCTAGGTCATGCAGTTGAAAGGAACAGTATGAATGGGAAGGACTATGGAAAACAACTGGGGAGATTTGCCTCTTTTGTTTTGAAAGAGTATGAGCAGTGTAGAGGCAGAGAGAAAGGGAGACACAGAGTCCAAAGCAGGCTCCAGGCTCTGAGCTGTAAGCACAGAGCAGGACGGCAAGGCCTGAACTTGTAAACTGCAAGATCATGACCTAAGCTGAAGTCGGACACTCAACTAAGCCACCCAGGCACCCCAAGATTTGCCTGTCTTGAGCAGAAATTATGTTAGGGGTAATAAGGATAGAAAATAGGATGGTTAGACTCTTGATATAGAGGGCCTTAAATATCTAGTATAAGATTAGATAGGTTGAAAAGTAGAAAGACATCCAAAAATTGTAAGGGAAGCAAGTGATATGAAAGTGAGGTTTGAGTGAGATTAGTTTAAAATAGATGTACAAGATATGTTATAGTAGGGGAACCAAGATCAAGGGGCTAGTCATGAGTTTGTCCTAGTATCTAAGTGTGAAGTGATGACTGTGGCTGAGGTGGTTGGAGTGGGAATAAAGAGGAAGTAGGTTTTACAAGCAAAAATGGCAGGACTTGATACTGACCAGGTATAAAAAGTGGGGCTTGATTCGTAGACTATCAGTTTTGGTGACTTCTGTTTACTCATATATTTAGTTAAATATAGGTAGGAAATTTTTAAAGAATTAATGTTGCCCTTTAGAGCAACTTTTCTTTCTCCACTCCCTTCCCACCTACATGTGTAATTTGAGAAAAACTTTACTGTCAAGCAACTAACACCTTTCTTTAATCTTTTTCCAAGCATAATACTGTTACCACACATGCTGAAATAGCTATTATACATGTTAAAAGATGTCAGCCTCACCAGTAATTAAGGAAATGCAAATTAAAACAACAAAGTTTGTATGGTAATATTTACTGCTGCAGGGTTTAATGAAACACATATTCTTTTCTGTTAAAGTAAATTGGTGTTATCTTTCAGGAAAGAAATTTGACAATATGTAGCAAGAGCCTTTAAAATGTTTAAGTACTTCTAGTTCTAACCATTTACAATAAGCAAATAATCAGAAATGCAAGAGAAGATGGATGCCAAAATGTCAGTTGCAGTGTCCTTAATTTTTCACAGTTAGAGCTATATCTAAATGTGCATTAGAAGTGAATGGTTAAATAAATACACAATGGTGGAATATTGCACAGCCTTTAGAAATGATGTTTTAAGGAATTCCACTTTAATAACAGAGTAAATAGTTAACGATGTAACATGAAGTTCAGATTTACACACTTCAGTAATATCCTATCATATCATGCTTTTTTAACCTGTCTTATAGCCATTATTAGGGCAAAAATGTTTTGCTCTTCTTTTCATAAGTTATTTGCCAACCACTACAGATACTAAGACTAATTTTAGCCTTCTTGCACTAAAAATTTCCATAGTGCTCAATAATATTAGCTATAATTATTGAACCTCTTAAGAACTTTCTTCCTGGAAAAATATACATATTTATGTATACAACCGAGCATACAGCTTTAGGCCCTTTAAGGACCACATAAGTCCCATATGTAGATCCTCTTTAGGGCCACACTGAAGAATTACTGCTTGGGGCCCCTGGGTGGCTCAGTCAGTTTAAGTCTGACTCTCAGTTTCGGCTCGGGTCAGGATCTCAGTTCATGAGTTCAAGCCCCACATCAGGCTCCATGCTGACAGTACAGAGCCTGCTTGGGATGCTGTCTCTCTCCCTGTCTCTGCCCTTCCCCTGCTTGTGCTCTCTCTCTCTCTCAAAACAAACTAAAAAAAAAAAAAAAAAGGAATTATTGCTGTAACTGAAAAAATCTCTCTTTACCCTTGAATGTGGTTGAATCAGAGTTTGTTCAGGGTAAGAGGTGCCAGTTCTCTTTTTCACTTGGTATCCTTGGTATTGGGGTTAAACAAATGCAGTCTTCATTCATAACTACCTTTTTTAAATGACTGAATTTAATACACCTTTTCATAGTATCTCTCAACTGGTAATGCTCACATTAATTGAAGTATTGACTCTCAAATAAACATACTTCACCAGAGAGACAGCTGGAAATCGATTATGATGGCTTAGAATTTGCAGCCATTCCCATCTGTCATTGTTCCAGCTTCCTTGATCTTTACATATGACTATTGAAGACACTCTTTGGCCTCCACTGCCACTATCGCTTCCAAATTTATTAATCACCCCGTAGCAGTAGTAATCAGGGCCCTAGCCGCCACAATGTGATAGAAGAAGAGAATAAACGAAGGTAGCCATGGATTAGAGAACTAGATTGGCAATGTGAGTTCCAAGGCTATATTTAAAGGGTTTTGTTGAACAAGTCCAGAAGACAGCAAGCAGATGGCAAAAGATATGGCTGCCACATCATATGGAGAACTGGTCAGAGGTGGGGAGAAGAGAAGATAATTGTAGTGATAGGAGAACTGTTACTAGCCAGCTGCCTTCTTTGCTATGATGTAGTAATTAAGAGTTCAGACTAAGCCCTGCATTTAAACCCCAACTCCACCTTTTGGCCAGTAGGACTGAGGCAAGTAACTGAACCTCTGACCTCATATTTTCATTGTTTTTGTTACAAAATAGAAATAATCATAGTTACCACCTATAGGATTTTTAGGATTAAATGATAGTGTGTGAAAAGCACCAAGTCTAGCATGCCTCACGTGTTCATTCAGTAAATGTTGTATAGCGTTAAAGGTGATGATTCCTCTCAGAAAAAATGAGTTAATGTTATAGAGAGTCAGATTCTGGCTCAGCATGAGGAAGGAATTCTGTCCCTGAATACGTTCAAGCAAAGACTAAACAACTATCGTGTGTGTGTGTGTGTGTGTGTGTGTGTGTGTGTGTGTCTGTGTGTCTGTGTGTCTGTGTATGCATATGTATATATCAGAGATGCATAGATGGATGGGCCATTTGGTAATAGGTCATAGTCTAAGTTCCTTTTTCACTGTAAGACTTTTTTTTAAATTTATTTTGAGAGAGAGAAGCATGCAGGTACATGAGCAGGGAAAAGGCAGAGAGAGGGAGAAAGGGAGAGAGAGAAAATCCTCAACAGGCTCCATGACTCGGGGCTCAGTCTCATGAGCCGAAATCAACAGTCAAGACACTTAACTGACTGAACCACCCAGGAGTCTCTGGGCTGCCTTTTATAAGGCAGACCCACATGAAAACTATGTCTTATTAATATGGTTGCTTATGTTACAGAATTAAATCCAAAGAAGTTGGGATAGGAAATATCTTAGTTTAACATAATGAGACTTTTTTTGGCTTTTCTAGTGATACCATTTACAAATTGAGAGAACCTGCTAAGGATCACTGGTGGGAGTGATATTATTAGAATTAATGTGAGTCATAGAGACTCCCAGACAGTGTTCTATCTATGGAGGGAAGGAAGCTAAGCAGATGTTAGATATTAATTAACACCTTGAGAAAACTTAGATTTTACAAATACAATTAAAAAGGCCAATTTTTTGAAAAACACATATCAGATGCTGTTTAAGTTCCACCTAAAAGAGTTTGGAATGAATTTTAATAGTATTTTTGTTTCTCTATAATTTTATGTTTTGTCTCCTTCTAGAAATAATTTTAAGCAACAGCTTAGAACATTATGCTAGATAGGTGAGGAAAGAAAAAAAGCTCAAAGACCTTCTCACATCAGTTCAGCAAACTGAATCTTTGTATTACTGTTGCTCAGTGAGAAGTTATGCAGAGAAAGATCCTTTGTGTGTAAGGCACCGAATAATACAGTGAAAAAGAAGAGTATCTTTATTTAGAATCAGAAAACCTCCGCTTATTTCCTTATGCTGCCATTGGCCTGCTTTGTAACTTTTAATTGTTATTAGTGACAGGATAATAGCATTCTGAACCAACACAAGAATTATTTTTTTGTTTAAGAACAAATCATGAGCTTACTTACAAACAGCCCACAATTCGGGAGCAGGGAATGTGGAGACAGATAACATTAACCTTCAGGATCTCCGTGTTTTCCTTCTACAGCTATTTTGAAACAGACCCTTTGGCATGCTTTTACTCTAGTAAGAGTTCAGTATAAGAAAGTCTTTTAAGAGAAAGGTAAAATATTTTCATTAGTACTTTCCAGTCTACATTTGGCATCCCAAGTGGTAGCTAACTTTATGAGTATTTTACTTTCAGATAAGTCACATTCTATTTAAAATTATATATGAGCTGCTTGGAAATAATACTTTTTTAGAACCAGAAAATATTAAACATGCCTAAAAGTAGAAACAACTGAACAATAAACACCCCTTTTATACCCTCACCTAGATTCATCAGCTGTCAATGTCTTAACTAGACCTTCCCCATCTTTATTGCTACACATACTCTCCCTTACCTCATCTACCCCTCCACTTTTTGCCAGATCATCCAGAAGTAGGCCATAGCCATCAGAAATATTTTCTTTTGGGGCATCTGGGTGGCTCAGTTGGTTGAGTGTCTGACATCGGCTCAGATCATGATCTTGAGGTTCATGAGTTTGAGCCCTGCATCGGGCTTACTGCTGTCAGCACAGAGCCCTCTTCGGATCCTCTCTCCCTCCCTCTCTCTCTCTCCCTCTCAAAAAAGAAATATGCTTTTTTTTTTTTTTTTAGGTAAGCTCTACACCCCAACAAGGGACTCAAACTCATGACCACAAGATCAAGATTTGCATGTTCCACCAACTGAGCCAGCCACGCACCCCAGAAATAACAGTTTTAATGATAATTTTACCTGCTGCTCAAATGCAGCAGAGCATCACGGTCATTGTTAAGTTTATTACATAGTTGGTGTCAGCCATTAGTGCTTATTATCTTAAGGCTTAGGTACATTTTGTTGGAGGCAGGGATACTCAGTTTAGTTATCTTCTTAGCAGTCTCTGTGATGCCTCCTACACTAAGATCTGTATGGTCTGAGAAGGAATATTTAACCACTTGCTGGTGAGTTTAAGACCCTAAAAAACTAATGGCAGTGCTATTTTCGAGTAAAAATAGTTTAAATACTACATATTATTCATGTGTTTACTTATTTTAATGTTTATTTTTAAGAGACAGAGAGAGCACAAGCAAGGGAGGGGCAGAGAGAGACACAGAATTCTTAGCAGGCTTAAGGCTCTGAGCTGTCAGCACAGAGCCTGATGCACGGCTCTAACTCATGGACCAAGAGATAATGACCTGAGCTGAAGTCAGACTCTTAACCAACTGAGCTACCCAGGTGCCCTTAAAATGTTATATATATATTTAAATTCCTTTGTTCTTCTTGAACAGGCTGAAATAGTCAAGTTTTGTATTTTCAAACAATTTGGGAAAAAGAAAAATTCACTATTTGAAATGGAACGTTTATTAGAATTTGAATATTTCATTGGTTAGAAGGCTTATTTATTGTTATAAATTGATGCTTTCTGATGGAAAATATGTCCATTGTATTAACTTAGGTATGACCAAAACCATAAAAGATATTTCTTTTTTTTTTCCCCAGGAGATTTTGATGAGTTCACTCAAGATAATAATGACATTATGTTGAAAAACATAGCAGAAGACCTTCGGAATTGCTTACCTCTAGAAACCATGCTTTCCTCAGAACATCTAGCGCTCCAAAAAGTAAATACATTAAATTAATTTACTTTCAGTGCTATTTGAGGATACTCCTATTCTTCCCTAATCCCACAGCCTCTCTGGTCTAATTAGTCCTGAATTCTGCTTTAAACAGTATTTCATTTGGTTCTTCAGCCGTGTCCCTAATTCTTTTGAGTCTGTAACCCTCTGGCTCCCATTCATTCAACAAATATTTTATGAGGGCATCCTGTTTGCCAAGCACTTAACCCATCCCCACCCCCTACAGAACAAGGCCCAACCATAATCTGGTCCTGCCTACATCATTGTCCTGGTTTTCTGTTTCCTGTTCCATTTCCCTCACTTTTATCAAAGGTGAAATTCATCTTTTTGTTTCCTTCTCCTGCTTTTGCACTGTACAATTTTTGCTTATTCAGTTCCTTTATTCCTAAAATAAGTCCCATTTTTCTTATCCAGACAACCCCCTCATTCAAGTCCCTTCAGATCTCAACTCTTATGGGGTACATATGCTAGGAATATTGTTTCCTAAAGCAAAGCTAATAATAATCCTTCTCCCACTAATCTGAAAACAGCAACTCTCTATGTGGTTTTTCAGCATGCAAATTCCTAAGCAGAAGAAGAACTAAATCCCATAAATTTTTGATAGTGCTGTGCACATTGTGAACACTTAGCAAATCTTAGTAAACATCCAGTCATTCAGAGTGGATTCTCAAAGGTGGAAAGTAGTGAATAGTATAAAAACTGAGAGAGTATTTGTAATATAGTTTGGATGTTATTAATAAGACAGTCCTGTATCAGTGGCATGATATACCAAAATACATGAAACAAGGAAAAAGTATATTCATTGCCTGTAATCATTGACCCATAATCCCTTATTCTGACAAATGATTTTTATCTTCCTTTGTTTCTTTCTGGTCCTTGTGTTATGTTCATACATTTTACACACGTATAACGGATTCATGTATGTGTAGGTATAGATATAATTTTGTAGGTCTCTAAGTAAATAGGTTGATTCTTTATTATAGTTAAGGTAAAAAGAATCAGACATTTTTTCTTTGTAGCCACTTGCTATTATATCATGTTTTGCCAGTATTAATAAAGGGTTATTAATTGTCAGCAAGAAATTTTACTAACATCTTTATTATTTGAAAACTTTGTCTCTGGGCTAAGATTACTTGCTAAGTATTTTGATGGGTAGTCACTGACATGTAGGACTCAGAAGAACATGGTATTAGTTTTAGTTTCAATTCTTTCTTATGGTCGTTTTCTTTGGAGAAATCTGAGTATCAGTTTCTTTGTCTGTAAAATAAACTACTTAGGATGGACAGGATGGTCTCAAAATACTCCTTTAACTCAAATTTTATATATTTCTCATGGCCATGTTTTACATCATTTTGCATCAACTTAAAAGTTTCTAATTGTCTCAGAAATAAAATGAAAGAAGAACAGGGTTGCTCTTCAATAAGTGAAACTTGTCTTTCTGTGCCTTGTTGTTGCTCTCAGATTTTTAGCATATGAACCACTGATGTTTTGCCTTATTTAGCAATAAAAAGAGACTCCTTTGTACTTTGTTTCTTTTGAAGTTCTTCTTCTCTCCACCAGATACAGCAGCAGCCAGAACCCACAGTTCACGTTGATGCATTCCTTTATGATGAAGACTTTATTGATTCATTATGTGAGGAAGGAAAAATGAGCAGAAACTACTGTATGGTGTGTGGCTCACACCAGACTGCACCTTTAGGTAGGCATTCAACTATGCAAACCTGATGATTTTGTGTCTTTTCTTTACATTTCATGAGAATACAAATTCTTTTTTTTTAATTAATTTTATTTTAAGTTTATTTATTTTTGAGAGAGCACTTGCGAGCAGGGGAGGGTCAGAGAGAGAGAGGGAGAGAGAGAATCCCAAGCAGGCTTCACTGTCAGCACAGAGCCTGACGTGGGGCTTGATCCCACCAACTGTGAGACCATGACCTGAGCCGAATCAAGAATCAGACGCTTAATCAACTAAGCCACCCAGTTGCCCAAGTATGCAAACTCTTGACCAAGGCATTCAATGGTTTTTGAAAGAAAAAGGCCAACCTCCAACATAGCCATTAGCAATTATTGAGGTTTAGGGAGGCAAAATAGAAATCTAACCCAGGAAAGTTAGGCCACTTAATGCCTCCAGGGAGGGTCTCTCTGCTTTTCACAGAAGTGACTTTTCAGGTCCAGAAACTAATCAGAAATAACTGAGTACAGAGAAACCAACTTATACTTTCCAAACTTACAAGAAATTCATAGATAAACCATAATGCTAATTCATTTACAATGAGAACTATAACTGCAGGGGGGCTGAAATGTTCTTATAAAAGCATCTACTTGAGAAGTCAGATAGGGGCACCTGGGTGGCTCAGTTGGTTGGGCGTCCGAATTCAGCTAAGGTCATGATATCACAGTTCACGAGTTTCAGCCCCACGTCAGGCTCTGTGCTGACAGCTCAAAGCCTGGAGCCTCCTTCGAGTTCTATGTCTCCCTCTCTCTCTCTGTCTCTTCCTTGCGCTCTCTCTGTCTCTCTCTCTCCCTCAGAAATAAACAAACATTAAAAAAAAAAAAAGATAGTAACCAGATATTGTTGGATGGGCATGGATTCAGAGGACAGAGATAGATAATCTTGGGAGCACCTGGGTGTCACAGTTGATTAAGCATTCAACTTCGACTCAGGTCATGATCTCACTGTTCATGAGTTTGAGCCCCTCATGGGGCTCTGTGCTGACAGCTCAGAGCCTGGAGCCTGCTTTGGATTCTGTCTCCCCTTGTGTCTCTCTGCCCCTCCCCCCACTCACACTGTCTGTCTGTCTGTCTGTCTGTCTCTCTCTCTCTCTCTCTCTCTCAAATGTAAATAAACATTTAAAAAAAATTTTAGGGGCACCTGGGTGGCTCAATCGATCAAGTGTCCAACTTCAGCTCAAGTCATGATCTTATGGTTCGTGGGTTCAACCCCTGCATTGGGCTCTGTGCTGACAGCTCAGAGCCTGGACCCTGCTTTGGATTCTGTGTCTCCCTCTCACTCTCTGCCCCTTCCCCACTCACATTCTCTCTCTCTCTCTCTCTCTCTCTCTCAAAAATAAATAAACATTAAAAAAAACTTTTTTTTTTTAATTTTTTCTTAAAAAGATGAGAAAGAGTTTATTCAGGCCATGATTTGACCTAGTGAAACATCTCCAGTCCATAAGAGAGTACAGCTCTAGTGACAGAAAGTCTCTTGCATCTCTGCCCCTAAGATGCAACACTTATGTCTCAAATGGGAAGCTAGACTAACCCCATGCTACTAATATGCTAACTCTTCTGTTAATATATTCTTTGTTCAAATTGGATATGATCATCTAGGCTGTTGCTTTAGACATGCTATTTCAATCTTCCTGGTCACTTAGATTTAGTTATTGCTTATAGTGGCCTACCCCTCCAGGTAAGTAATCTTGTGTTGATATTACTGATCTCAGATAATATCATTGTCAAAAGTTGACTACTACCAAATTTGTAATGTGCTGCTAATACAAATATATTGTCTCTATATTATAATGGGGAATTAAACTTCCCTGATTTACTTGTTTAAGATTCTATTTTTAGATAGTACTCACAATTTCCATTTGAGATAGTTAAAATTCAAGAATAGAAAAGGACTCAGATAAGAACCATAAAAGGAAAACTAAAAAGTGAATTACAACTATAATACCATATCAGATCTGATTTGCAGAAGTCTAAAGAAGAGATATGTTTGACACATAGAAATTTGAAAATTACAAAGCATTTTGTGGGAAAATAGATGCATTTTCCCATAGAAATCAGGTTGTAAATAGTGACTAGGTGTGCAGGCCAGCCCATATAACTACAGTGAATCTGAAAAAACTATCATCTTGTGGAACTCTCCTTCTATGAAAAGGGGCTTGTCTAGCTGTAAGACACTAATGATGACTCTAGGGGCGCCTGGGTGGCACAGTCGGTTAAGCGTCCGACTTCATCCAGGTCACGATCTCACGGTCCATGAGTTCGAGCCCCGCGTCAGGCTCTGGGCTGATGGCTCAGAGCCTGGAGCCTGTTTCTGATTCTGTGTCTCCCTCTCTCTCTGCCCTTCCCCCGTTCATGCTCTGTCTCTCGCTGTCCCAAAAATAAATAAACTTTGAAAAAAAAAAAAATTAAAAAAAAAAAAAAAAGACACTAATGATGACTCTGTAACCCAAGGCAGAAGCACTAATGTGACAAAGAGGGTAGTGAGGATGAGGATTCTAGGCAGAAAAGGATAGTAGTGGTCAAACGCTTTATTTCCTTCCAAGGATTAGCCTGCCTGCTTCGCATTTTCTTTGCCACCATCTATTACTTACAGCCAAAGTATCTCCCCTTCCTACCATTATATTATGTAGAACATAATATAGCAAGTCTTTAAAAAATATACTTAGGCTCTTCCAGATACTTGATTACACAAACAATGGAGTGAGATGAGCTAGGAGGCTTGTAACAGTTAAAAAATTGTAGCAATTAAACTCAGAAATAAAAATAATTTGTGGGAATATCTTCGCCTCCCCTCATACCAGCCTCCTCCTGCACTCCAGAACACATTTTAGGTCGGTCAGGGCTGCCACACTGCACAACTCCAGAGATGGTCATTCATTTGATAGTGTGTGTTCTATGCAGTAGTGTGTGGCTGTTCTGTGGTTGCTCTGGGATGAGGGGAGAAAGCCAGATGGTATGGGAGTTAGGAAGCATCCCACAGAATAAGAGACCTAAGGAAAAGAAGGGAAAAACCAAGGACAAGGAAGTGAGGGGCACAGGGATAGGGACAGGTTGCTAAGTAGCTGTTCCCTAAATGTCAGAGACTTCATGTTTATTCTTCTCTAATACAGCTCAGAGTGAATGAGTACAAAATTATCACATTAATTTTTTCTAAATAACCTCTGGATGGCCTTTGTTGATGAAGAGAAAAACATAAAATATGCTTTATAGGGGCACCTGGGTGGCTCAATCTATTGGGCATCCAACTTCAGCTCAGGTCATAATCTCAGCATTTGTGGGTTCGCACCCCACGTCGGGCTCTGTGCTGACAGCTCAGAGCCTGCAGCCTGCTTCAGATTCTGTGTCTCCATCTCTCTCTGCCCCTCCCTCCCTCCTTCTCTCTCTCTCTCTCTCTCTCTCTCTCTCTCTCTCTCAAAAATAAACATTTTAAAAAATTACAAAAGAGGGGTGCCTGGGTGGTTCAGTCGGTTAAGCGTCCAACTTTGGCTCAGGTCATGATCTCACAGTTCGTGAGTTCAAGCCCCTCATCAGGCTTTGTGCTGACAGCTCAGAGCCTGGAGCCTGCTTCGAATTCTGTGTCTCCCTCTCTGCTCTTCCCCTGCTCATGCTTTGTCTCTCTCTCCCCTTCAAAAATAATTAAAACATTAAAAAATAACAGTAAAAAAAAGAAATACACTTTATAAATATGGTTAAAAGAATTAGAAATACAGAAGAGAATGTTTAATACCCAAGTACAATTTGATGTTTATTCTGTTCTAATTCTCCAGGATTTATTTCTCATTCCTTCTCCCTCATGGAATTGAAGTTCATTTATCATCATGTCCTCCCTGATCTGTCGGGAAAGGTCTTGGTTGACGTTGGCTCCAGGCTTGGCACAGTCCTTTATGGGGTAAAGTCCAGCTTGTGGACACACTCAACATTTGGAAAATACTTTCTTCTCCTGCTAGCAACAATTTTGCCTGCCACCATCCAAGGTGACAGCTTGGCTTTATTTATTAGAGTAACAGAATAATAAGGTTAAAATAATATACTGGACTTGGAATTTCAAAGGCCAGCTCTCTGATATCCTTTACTAGTTTGTCTCTGTGACACAAATGAAGGAATAGCAACAAAACAGAAGCAGGTGACCCTCATAACACTTTGCTGTTTTGCCCATCACTACTGATGGACTGAGGTTTGGTAAGAGCTTTTATTAAAACTTTTATAAAATTTACCTAACCTAGGAAATTGCATATGGCCGTAACCAAGTCACTTAACACCCTGGCTTCAAGCTCCTCACCTGTAAATAAGCTAACTAAATGATATCCAAGGACACATCTTGCTCCAATTTTCTGTGGTTCAAGTTTGAACGGAGACATTTGTTTCTGAAGTATCACTTCAAGGTGGCTTTTTAAAAAAAATTCAAATCACGAGTATTTCTAATGTTCTTAAATGGTTTTATCAAAAAACTTAAATGTGGTTTCTGGTTGTCATTAGCAGACTTGTTAAAACATGTGGCCAACAGCAGTAGAGACTCATACCAGAAACAGGCACCATCAGTTCCCAGCATCCGTTGCTGCTCTAATCGGAAAGTTAACTCTTTAGTGCTTAGTTTATGTTTTAGTGTTAAGACTTACATTCTATAATTAGCAATGATATCTGTAGTAGAAAATACAGATCGTCAGATGGTTTTGTTTGGAGAACATTAGAGATTATGATTGTTTACCATATTTGCTCCACTCTTGTCCATTTTCTGATTTGTTGGAAGAGTATATAGCTGAAAGAAATCTGGCTGTGCAGGTATGTGGCAGCGTTAATAAATTTAAACATATTGTCATTTTTCTCCATATTAATATGGTTAACAATTCAACAGAAATTTTTGAATAGCTACATATGTTCTGTTGAACATATTGTAAAAATCCATCATGAGCTGTGAATACAAATCTGGTTTATACATGGGTGTTAGTTGATGTAAAATGATATTCAGAATATGATTTGCCTTTCCTTCCATATTATTTTTTTTGTAATTGCGACCAAAAATGGATACGTTATAATATCTAGTCCGTTCTTGATTGTTCTTGTTGACTGATTGGTCAATTATCTTTGGCAGATTGCAGACACCAGACTGACTTCCCTAAGCCCAACAGGACACATCTCCAGCCACCTTCCTCTAGTGTCAGACTGTGCATGATTTTCCATTATATTCCCCATGGGTTAACTCCTTTCTTGATTTCCCCTGATAAAACTTTCCAAGAAATTACAGAAATAGGGTATTAAACAGAGAATCTGTATGTGATCACTTTTCTTACTTCCAACTTTGTTGAATGCACGGTTTTATCAGGAAAAGTAAGAAGAGATCAATCTTTCAAAACATGATTGCTTTTAAATAATAGAAATTAATAAACTACAATCAAGGTCTTGATCAGTAAGAGTCTTTAAGTTCTTGAAGTTGTAAGTTTTACATACACTACAAGTTATTATTTATCTTTCATTTTATTTTTACTTTATTGAATTCCATTTTTTTTAAGTTTGATTTTTTAAATTTTAGGTAGAAATGAACTCACAGTTAATTCATTTGCATCACAGTGTGTCTTCATCTTTTTCAGGGTTATCTTTACAGTTCAGCATTGCAACTATATGGAGTAGAATTGAATGGAGATTTTTGCCAGTTGCAGGAAATGGTTATTAAAAAATACCAGTTCACTGACAGAATAAAGGTACCCTTTTATTTATTTATTTATTTATTTATTTATTTATTTATTTATTTATGAGGGACAGTCGACACAAAGTGTTACATTAGTTTCAGGTGTACAACATGGTGGTTGACAAGTCTGTACATTATTCTGTGCTCACCATGAGCATAGGTACCATCTGTCCCCACACAGCACTATTACAGTACCATTGACTGTGTTTCCTAAGCTGTATTAAAGGTACCCTTTTAAATATACGTTCTGTTATAGGGGCGCCTGGGTGGTTCAGTCAGTTAAGCATCTGACTTCGGCTTAGGTCATGATCTCGCGGTCTGTGAGTTCAAGCCCCGCATCGGGCTCTGTGCTGACAGCTTAGAGCCCGGAGCCTGCTTCAGATTCTGTGTGTGTGTGTCTCTCTCTCTTTGCACTTCCCCTGCTCGCTCTCTCTCTCTCTCTCAAAAATAAATAAACATTAAAAATTAAATATATATATGTATATTTCTGTTGTCTATCTTATACCATAATTTAGCCAAGTTTCTTCTGAATTGGAGTTAGAAAATCTTTTTGAATCTATTCTTGGTTGCTGTTGTGTAGAAATAGGTGGAGTTGACTTAATATTTTAAAACATTAATAAAGATGAATGAAATTATAATTATCTTCCACTCCTATTTCTCTTCCTCCCCAGTGTTATTAGAAAGTGGAATTTTTTTTCTTAATCTCTTTCATCTCCACTTTAGTACAGTTTTGGTAGCATTTTTGAACCTTGAGATGTTGGTCAGAAGTGTATTTAATTAAATTCTCACGTTGAAAGTAAGCAAAAAAATTAATGCTCTCAGTTCTTTATCTTCTTTTTCTAAGCTTTCAGGAGGCTTTGTGGATGCCACAGAATGGTGGTTCAAGGGGAATGATGCCCTGGGTTGGACTACAACAGAAATTTTCTCTTTTTCTGTATGTAAGGGCAAAAATAACCAAAAGGGGGAAAGGAAGTTTTTTGCTTAATGCAGTAATTCTTACCCTTTGAGTGACAATCTTATACTTCTAGTGGCAACGCAGGGAAATATTGAGCATCGAAGGCTCTCTGGTGTTAAGGGCAATCTGATGTTGAAAGACATCTCAGTACAATTGAGGTCAGGTCTTCCCCTTTCTTTTTTTTTTTTTTTTTTTTTTTTTTTTCAACGTTTATTTATTTTTGGGACAGAGAGAGACAGAGTATGAACGGGGGAGGGGCAGAGAGAGAGGGAGACACAGAATCGGAAACAGGCTCCAGGCTCTGAGCCATCAGCCCAGAGCCCGACGCGGGGCTCGAACTCACGGACCGCGAGATCGTGACCTGGCTGAAGTCGGACGCTTAACCGACTGTGCCACCCAGGCGCCCCAGGTCTTCCCCTTTCTTACTGAAGGAAATTTTTTCATGGTCTTCCTCCTTCCAAACTTTCTTTTTTCTCTCTCTCTCTGTCTCTTTCTCATCTTAGAAATAGACAAATGATTAAAGTAAATTTATTGTCCAGTAAAAAAAATTCATGGGTTGTTCTCACTATCCCATATTTAGTGAACGAAAACACATTGCTCTTGGATAATAAGAATCACATAACTAACAGTAGTGTCGATTTAATTGGAAATTGAGATTTAAAAATTAGGACCTCTGGAGCACCTGGGTGGCTTAGTTGGTTAAGCGTCTGACATCAGTTCAGGTCGTCATCTCATGGTTTATGAGTTCGAACCCCACATTGGGCTCTCTGCTGTCAGCAGAGGCTGCTTGGGATCCTCTGCACCCTTTTCTCTCTGCCCCTCCCCCATTCACGTGCTCATTCTCTGTCAAAAATAAACATTAAAAAAAATTTTTTTAATAAGAAATAAAAATCAGGACCTCTGAGAATCATAGTTTATAAATGGACAACCAAATACTTTATTATTTTTTTTAAAGAAGATGATAAAGTTATATAAAACATTTACGGGGTGCCCAAGTGGCTCAGTTGGTTAAGTTTCTGACTTGATTTCAGCTCAGGTCATGATTTCAGTTTGTGAGGTTGAGGCCCAAATGGGGTGCTGTGCTGACCTCACAGAGCCTGCTTGGGATTCTCTCTCTCCCTGTCTCTCTCTGCCCCTCCCCTGCTCATGTGCATGCTCTCCCTCTCTCTAAATAAATGAACTTTAAAAAAAAAAAAAAGCATTTATTTACATTTTAAAAGATTTTTACCCCTTACTTTTCAAAGGAGTATATGTGGATGCATGCCCATCCCACATACTTTCCCAGCTTATGGCTTCGGTGGCTATTAGTAACCCAATGGCAGAAAGCTGTTTTTATACCATTTTATTGGCAACCTTCACAGTTTCCTTCCTTGATGCTAAAGATAATTGTTGTGTTTGAGAGGCCCTAAGATCAACAGAAAGGAATTGTAGGACTATTTTTTATAGTATCTGTTGAAACCCATCCACCCTTTAAGGCTCAGTCTCTGTGTTTTGTTTTGTTGTAGTTTGTGTTTGGTCTTTTTTGACAGGACTTTCCTCAGAAGTCTAAGAATCCTTGGTTGTCTGTTCATACTTGAAAGTGAGAAACAAAAAGGCTGGTTGAATTTCTCAGCACTTAGGTGGGGATTCTGAGCACTGTGGGCTTCACTGTTGAGTGATCTTGTTTGGGTGGTTAATTAGTTGGAGAATATCTGATAAAGTAGCTTAAGATCTTTCCTCTTGGGCTGGTCTGATTGCCCGGAGAAAACCTTTCCAGTCTCCTTACTAAATGGCAAACAACATCCTGGGGACTGAGGGATAGAGGAAAAGAATTGAGACATGAGGGATTCACAGCATCCTGTCTGCGTTATTTCCTTACTTCCCTTGTTTTCAGTACATTAGCCTTTCTTTCAGCTAGTCCTGATATCCCCTGACCCAGACTCCTTTGCATTTTATCCTTTGCAGAGAATAAACGTCTGTTGCTGGGGCAGGGCAGAGGTGTATAGGGGTCTGGGTGCTTCTAAAACTGACTTTCAACCAAATTACCTTATTTTTAGCATTTGTCTGTACTCCTTCACCCAGAAATGCCCAGTACCACCAAATATAAGCCTTTTTAAGATTCTGTAGTATAAATCAAGGCTGAATCTTTGCTTTCTATATGTCTAGAAATATATAGAATATATGTATATTATAGATATATATGTGCTTATATATAGATACATATTTTTATTCTATATAAAATTATAGATATATGTATAGAATTATGTATATAACTAAATAAGTAGAATTATAGATATGTATAGAATATTTAGAATTATAGATACATAATCTACTTAGAAATCAGATTTTTCTGGTCCTAAATTCCTTATTAGTTCCTCTTTTTTTCCTAACATACTAATTTTTTTTAGATTTTATTTTAAGTAATCTCTACACCCAACATGGGGCTCGAACTTACAACCCTGAGATCAAGAGTCTCATGTTCTACCAACTGAGCCGGCCAAAGCACCCCCTTAACTTGTAAATTTTATGTCTGTTGTTTGCTTTCCTATTCTCTTCATCCTTATAGGTATACATCTTCTTTTCTAAAAACCCTATATTTTTATTATAATGGGGTTTCAGGAAAGTACTAGAGTACATGCCATGTGTCTTACGTACTTTATGAAAAGACCCATTGATTTAAATTCTTCCCTTTCTTTTAGGCTAAAGGTGAATTTTCCTTTATTCATATCTTGCTTATTCCTTTGATGGGATTTAGAGTTACCAGCATAGCTGTTTCATCCCATTACTAGATTATGAAGTATTTGAGTATAGATAGTGTATCTCATTCATCATGTTATATCTCCTTGCATAGCATCTTATTTATAGGAGGTGTCCATTAAAAATTGGTTAAATTGATTTTGGTTGCCTTGTGGCCTTTGCCTTGTTAGCATTCCAGTTTGTCCAGAGCCATTTTGAGGGGTTGCCCTGGGACCTCTATTGGTTGCCATAATTAATTGATCCACCATATTTTTTTACCCTATCTGTGGGATGAGGTGTGAGAGAGTGAACAGAGATAGGAAAGAAAAAGAGGAAACTATATGAGAGCTATACTATATCCATAGGTTAATTTGCATACCTATTTCATATCTCAGCAACATGTTTAGAAAGTTTAAAGTGAGGGGAGCTTGGGTGGCTCGGTCAGTTGAGTGTCAGACTTTGGCTCTGGTCATGATCTCACAGTTCGTGGGTTCGAGCCCCACATCGGGCTCTGTGCTGACAGCTCAGAGCCTAGAGCCTGTTTCAAATTCTGTACCTCCCTCTCTCTTGCCCTTCCCCCACTCTTGTTCTGTCTCTCAGAAATAAACTTTAAAAAAAATTTTTTTTTAAAGAAATTTTGAAGTGAGTGTTTTCTAAGTGTGTTCAGGAACAACACGTCAAAGGTGTGGTTCAGAGACTACAGACCCACTTAATTTAAACTATTTTAGTATTTTTACTACTTAAAGAATAAAATATGTTAAGAATCAAGGGTGCCTGGGTGACTCAGATGATTAAGCATCTGAATTGATTTTGGCTCAGGTCGGGATTTCACAGTTCAGTTGGGCATCTGACTTCGGCTCAGGTCATGATCTCTCGGTTAATGGGTTTGAGCCTTGTGTCAGGCTCTGTACTAACAACACGGAGCCTGCTTGGGATTCTCTCTCCCTCTCTCTGCCCCTCCCCTGCTCATGCTCGCTCCAAATAAATAAATAAATAAATAAATAAATAAATAAATAAAACTTAAAAATAAATTTTTTTTAATATGTTATGAATCAGACTCTACAACATTCTGAACACTATTTATTTGTAAGACCAAAGAAATCATATGATACAAAATAGCTTAACTTTTTCTCTTCTTTTTAAAATGAAAAGAGGTTTGTTCTGGGGCATCTGGGTGGCTCAGTTGGTTAAGCCTCCAACTTTAACTCGGGTCATGATCTCACAGTTCGTGAGTTCAAGCCCTGAGACGGGCTCTGTGCTGACAGCCTGGAGCCCACTTCCAGTTCTGTGTCTCCCTCTCTATCTGCCCCTTCACTGATCACACTCTGTCTCTCTCTCTCTCCAAAATAAATAAACATTAAAAAAATTTGTTTAAAGAAAAGAGGTTTGTGGGGCGCCTGGGTGGCGCAGTCGGTTAAGCGTCCGATTTCAGCCAGGTCACGATCTCGCGGTCCGGGAGTTCGAGCCCCGCGTCAGGCTCTGGGCTGATGGCTCAGAGCCTGGAGCCTGTTTCCGATTCTGTGTCTCCCTCTCTCTCTGCCCCTCCCCCGTTCATGCTCTGTCTCTCTCTGTCCGAAAAATAAATAAACGTTGGAAAAAAAAAAAAATTTAAAAAATAAAAAAAAATAAATAAATAAAAAAAAAAAGAAAAGAGGTTTGTTTTGCTCTTCAGAAAATAGATGTTTTCTCTTGTTATCTTGCCTGTGCTCTGTAAGATTTGTTGATTCTGGTCTAGGTTAATTTTTTGAGGTATATAGTTTTTATTTTTTATTATTAAGTTTTTTGTTCTAATTCCAGTATAGTTAACATACAGTGTTATATTAGTTTCAGGTGTACAATATAATAATTCAACAATTCTATACATTACTCTGTGCTCATCATGATAAGTGTACTCTTTAATCCCCATCACCTATTTCACCCATCCTCCCACCCACCTCCCCTCTGCTGACCATCAGTTTGTTCTCTAAGGTTAAGATTCCGTTTTTTGTCTCTCTCTTTTTTCCCTTTGTTTTCATAAATTCCACACTTGAGTGAAATCATATGGTATTTGTGCTTCTCTGACTTATTTCACTTAGCATTATACTCTCTAGCTCCGTCCATGTTACTGCAAATGACAAATTTCATTCCTGTTTATGACTGACTAATATTCCATTGTGTGTGTGTATATGTATGTATATATATATATGTGTGTGTATATATATATATATATATATATATATACATATATACATATACCACCCCCTCTTTATCCATTCATCTGTTGGTGGACACTGGGACTGCTGCCATAATTTGGGTATTGTAAAGAATGCTGCAGTAAACATAGGGGTGCATGTGTCCCTTTGAATTAGTGCTTTTATATGTTTTCAGTAACTGCCCAGTACTGCGAGTAATGGGTCATACAGTAGTCCTATTTTTACCTTTTTGAGGAACCTCCATACTGTCTCCCACAGTGGCTGCCTCAGTTTGCATTCCCACCAGTAGTGCATGAACGTTTCTTTTTCTCTATATCCTTGCCAACATTTGTTGTTTCTTGTGGTTTTTTTTTAGTCATTCTGACAGATGTGAAGTGATATCTCATTGTAATTCTGATTTACGTTTCCGTGATGATGAGTAATGTTGAGCATCTTTTCATGTGTCTGTTGGCCATCTATACGTCTTCTTTGGAGAAATGTCTCTTCATGTCTTCTGCCCATTTAATTGGATTATTTGTTTTTTTGGTGTTGAGTCTTATATGTTCTTTATAGATTTTGGATGCTAACCCTTTATCAGATATGTCATTTGCAAATATCGTTTCCCATTCAGGAGTTTGTCATTTAGTTTTGTTGATTGTTTCCTTTGCTATACAGAAGCTTTTCATTTTGATATAGTCCCAATAGTTTATTTTTGCTTTTGTTTCCCTTGCCTTGGGAGATCTATCTAGAAAGATGTTGCTATAGCCAGTGGCAGAGAAATTATTACCTGTACTCTCTTCTAGGATTTTTATGGTTTCGGGTCTCACCTTTAGGTCTTTACTCCATTTTGAGTTTATTTCTGCATATGGTGTAAGAAAGGGGTTCAGTTTCATACTTTTGCATGTAGCTGTACAGTTTTCCCAACACCATTTGTTAAAGACACTGTCTTTTTCTTGTTGCATATTCTTGCCTCTTTTGTCAAAGATTAATTGACCACATAGTTGTGGATTTATTTCTGGGTTTTCTATTCTGTTCATTGATTTAGGTGTCTATATTTGTGCCAGAACCATACTGTTTTTTTTTTTTTAATTTTTTTTTTCAACGTTTTTAATTTATTTTTGGGACAGAGAGAGACAGAGCATGAACGGGGGAGGGGCAGAGAGAGAGGGAGACACAGAATCGGAAACAGGCTCCAGGCTCCGAGCCATCCGCCCAGAGCCTGACGCGGGGCTCGAACTCCCGGACCGCGAGATCGTGACCTGGCTAAAGTCAGAGGCTTAACCGACTGCGCCACCCAGGCGCCCCCAGAACCATACTGTTTTGATCACTCCAACTTTGTAATACAACTTGAAGTCTAGAATTGTGTTATCTCCAGTTTTGTTTTTCTTTTTCAAGTTGCTTTGGCCATTTAGGATCCTTTGTGATTCGATACAAAATTTAGGATTGTTTGTTCTAGTTCTGTGAAAATTGCTGTTGGTGTTTTGATAGGGATTCCATTAAGTCTTGTTTTGAGTAGTATAGATATTTTAACAATATTTGTTCTTCCAGCCCATGAACATGAAATGTCTTTCCATTTCTTTGTGTCATCTTGAATTTCTTTCATCAGTGTTTGTTTTCAAAGTACAGGTCTTTAACCTCCTTGAATAAATTTATTCCTAGGTATTCTGTTGTTTGGGGTATGAGGCATATAGTTAAAAAAAATTTTTTTTTTAATTTTTTTTTAGTGTTGATTTATTTTTGTGAGAGAGAAACAGAGTGCAAGCAGGGGAGGAGCAGAGAAGGGGGAGACACAGAATCTGAAGCAGGCTTCAGACTCTGAGCTGTCAGCACAGAACCTGAGCCAAAGTCGGACACCCAACTGACTGAGCCACCCAGGTGCCCCTAGGCGTATAGTTTTTAAATAAATTATCTTGTTAGCTTTTTTAGATAAATAATATATCAAGTAAATTTTAGATGAAAAGTTAGACAAAGCCAATAAGCATATTAACATTTTACAATGTATCAATTACTTTTATTGTTTTTATATGATCCCATTTGATTCTGTGAATCATAGTAGATATATTCCAATTTATTTATGAGGATACTGACTGCCTAAGTATACAAACTCCATTGATGATGGAGCCAGAATTTGACCCTAGGGCCTTTGACTCCTAACAATTAATGATATAATCATAGTGAGAAAAAGCTCTGAACTGGAGATTAAAAGACTATAATTATATGAATAAATTTTATATATGTATATATGTATAAATAAATCCATCTGAAACAAATTTTCACAAGTTTATGGTTTTCATTAGATATCAAGTATCGGGGCGCCTGGGTGGCGCAGTCGGTTAAGCGTCCGACTTCAGCCAGGTCACGATCTCACGATCTCGCGGTCCGTGAGTTCGAGCCCCGCGTCGGGCTCTGGGCTGATGGCTCAGAGCCTGGAGCCTGTTTCCGATTCTGTGTCTCCCTCTCTCTCTGCCCCTCCCCCGTTCATGCTCTGTCTCTGTCCCAAAAATAAATAAACGTTGAAAAAAAAAAAAAAAATATCAAGTATCTCCCCTAGACAGTACTATTAAATATACTGTTCTTTCTCCCATTTTAAGTAGGTTAACTTCTCATATTGCCTCAACAACATCATTGAACCAATAAATATTTCTTCTTTGGTTATATGATACGGTATCTTTGTTTTCTTAAATGAACTCATTCTTCTTTAGGTGCTTCATGCAGACATCTGTACCCAAGGTTCACTTCTGCAAAATGCTGATGTTATTATAATGAATAACGTCTTCGAATATTTTCTTGATGAGGCAGAACAAGCCAGGTATGTTATTTATTCAAGCAAGAATCTGTTAAACTATATTCAGCAAAGTATGAAAAGGGGTTAGTGGGGCGCTTGGCTGGCTCAGTCAGTCAGGCAACTCTTAATGTTTGGGTTATGAGTTCAAGCCCTACACTGGGTGTAGAGATTACTTAAATAAATGCATATTTTTTAAAAAAAATAAAGGATTGATAAAGTAGAAATACTTTCATATTAAACTATTTTTTAAAACAACCTCAACAAGATTTATATTAACAAGGAAATGAATTATGTATAAAATAAAAATAAACTTTGATTGTCTAACTTTGTAGAATATCACATCTAATTTGCAGGGGGGAGGGTATATATAAAATTATATCATGACTCAAGCACCTGCTTAGCAATCACGGATGCAATAAAATATCTATTCCCAGTGGGCGTTTATACTTACTCTTTTCTGTTTTATTTTCTTTGAAAAAACATCTCATGTGCTATTCTATCACAAAATGATGGGAATTAATTTTTGTGAATATAAAGCAAGATATAAGAATATTCACCAAAATAGTGCTTAATTATCAAACTAAAAATATTTTTAAGGTGGTAATAGTTGGTTCCTAGTTGGTTCCACTCTTCAGGTAATGGAAAAATCAGCAAATCTGTTACCACTTTTTTTACTTCTCTGCCACAGTTTGATGTTTTTTGATCCATCAGGACCAGTAGGTTCCTCTAATTGGAAAATTCCTATGGTCCATAGTCTGAGACACTGATTTTTCTGGCTAGTTAGGATTGCTGGCTTTTTATTTATCATAATGGCATATGTGTACTCTAGATGCAGGAAAGCTCCTTTCCATATGTATGAAAGGGAATTACACAAATGTTTGGATTAGTATATCAATAAGGTTTCTACTGCAGAGAAATAAAAAGGCATATAGTTACAGACCATAAATAGTTATTACTAAGTGGACTCTCAAATGGCTAAACCTCTTCATCCTGCCACCCTTTTACCTTTTACCTTCACCTTGCCCCCAACTTTCTCCCTCCCTCTCTCTCTCTCTCTCTCTCTCTCTCTCTCTCACACACACACACACACACACACACACACACACACACAAATACATATATCCAGAGGGTTGATGGGGGGTGGGAGGGAGGGGAAAATGGGTGACGGGCATTGAGGAGGGCACCTGTTGGGATGAGCACTGGGAGCACTGGGTGTTGTATAGAAACCAATTTGACAATAAATTTCATATTAAAAAATATATACATATATCCATACCCATTACTAGTAGGTTAAGGTCACTATGAAATTAACAATTTAAATATTTTAAAAAGAAACTAGTTCAGGGGCGCCTGGGTGGCTCAATGATTAAGCATCCTACTCTTGATTTCAGCTCAGGTTATGATCTCATGGTTCGTGGGATCGTCAGGCTCCGTGCCAGTTGTGGAGCCTGCTTGGGATTCTCTCTCTCCCTCTCTATCTGCCCCTCCCCTGTTCACATTCTCCTCTTCCAAAATAAATAAGTAAACATTAAAAAAAGAAAGAAAGAAACTAGTTCAACAGAAAGCTAATCATACAGTCAGAGCTCAGCCACAATGAGTGACAATTTTTGGTCACAGGCTAAAGACCAGAAACACAACATGAGCAAAGTTGTTTTAATAATGGTGCTTTCTTTAAACTTAATTTCCAGTGGACAAAGTATGATTAGCTCTTTACCTTTTTAAGTTAATGACCAGTAGCCAAAACAGTACATAATTGTTGGAGAATGAAATATTAACCAGGTTTATGTTGTACAAGAAGTTAAAAGAGAAAAACACCTTAAAATCTTTGGAGATTCATTGTAGAAAGATTTAGACTACTGAAGACTGGTGAAAGCTACTGGTGAACTTGATATTGGAAATACTGCTGAATGTTTGGGCTGTTTTAAAAGCTTTCTTGGTACATTCAGTCACAAACTCTCATTGTTCAGTGAATAGGTTTTGGCCACATATGTTGGTTCAGTCATTTCTCCTAAATTAGTCTAGTGCAATGAAGTCTAAATATATGCAAGTTATAGTCATGAATGACAGTATATAAGAGAGTGTTTAGAACACATAGTAAAGTATTCTGACATTGGAATCATTCTGAAGAAACTGATCATTTAGCTGTATTAATTCTGTATTGTACTAAGTGAAAAGGAACAGATGGCATTACATACAGCCTCCAAAGACTTGTAGTCTTAATTAGAATCTGGGACAAGTGGGGCGCCTGGGTGGCTCAGTCAGTTAGGCGGCCGACTTCGGCTCAGGTCATGATCTTGCGGTCCGTGAGTTCTAGCCCCACATCAGGCTCTGTGCTGACAGCTCAGAGCCTGGAGCTTGCTTCGTATTCTGTGTCTCCCTCTCTCTGACCCTCCCCTGTTCATGCTCTGTCTCTCCCTGTCTCAAAAATAAATAAACGTTAAAAAAAAAATTTAAAAAAAAAAAAAAAAAAAGAATCTGGGACAAGTGGGATGATATTGCTATAGGAGTTAGTATATAAGAGAAAACAGAAATATATCATAATAATAGAAAATGTATACTCAGGAAAGTCTGAGTCTTCAGAATAAGTTAGATCTCATTGCAGGGTAACACCCCAGATTTGTAGAGTAATTGTTAGTTTCAAAGGTGCCTCAATGCATTTTTTTGTTAGGTAAAACAGATACAACTCCTACAGTGACAGCTTACCAGTATTTTGAGAGCCATGACCAACCATGCCAATTTACTCAGCTTCTTCATTCTTATTAAATAAACTTGTAAAATACATCATTTTTAAGGCACCACATCAAAACAATAGCTCTAACCCAAGCACAGGGACTGTTATCAAGCACTGCTACATGATTTTAGATCTAGCCTAAGAAAAAAGAACATTTGTATCATTTTGCCTAATAAACTCCAGAATACTAAACCTAATAAATTGTTGTAACTAAAATAAATACAAATGACACTGCTGCCCATCCGTGCTTTGCTAACCATCGCTCCCCAGTAGCGGGGTGCACTGTCGAGACTCGTGTACATGAGAATCCAGTTCATGTCTGCATTAAAGTGAGTCAGAACTGCTCAGGTGTTGCCCTCTGGCACATACATATGTACATGGTATTTCGTCGTGCTTTCAACCAGGCTGGCCCCACTAAACCATATTGTCCAGAAGTCTTTCCATTAAATATTTTTGACAACCAAATAAAGTATGATTTCACTCTTGATGTTATTTTTAAAAATGTAATCTACATATTCTGCTTTATTGTTAGCTTTTTCTTGGTTTCTGGCTTCTGTGGCCTTTCTCTACGTCCCTTCTCCCCTCTCTGCCTCTCCCCAGCCCTTTTCCATCCGCAGATCCAGTTTTGACACACTTCATCAAGAGTTTAAGGGGCGTTAACTGCTGATCCACCTTTACCTTGTGTATTGGTCCTGAGAACTGAGTTTTTGCCTTACAGTACCTGGTAGTAACACAAATCCCCATCTTGCTAAATCTCTTCAATACTGAACTGAAAAATTTCCCAATTTCTAATTTGCTGCTATAATCCTGTTTCCTGCAGGCAAACACTTTTGCCCGCCTGGATTTCTAGGTATTGCTTATGCTGCATTTTCTCTTGTCATTTTCTTTTTTTTTTTATGTGTTCAGTATCTGGTAAAACCTAAAATATAAGTTTTTAATATGTTGCAGAGCCTGGGAATATATCAGCCATAATGTAAGGAAACAAGGATCCTTATTAGTAACAGTACCAAGCCTTGAAGATTCTCTCTCAAGTCTTCAGGTATGTAAGCCTCTTTCCCAGCATTTTTATTGTCAAAACTTTTCTTCTACTTTTTTCTTTTTTTTTTTTTTTAAACATTTTTATTTATTTTAGAGAGACAGAGCATGAGCAGGGGAGGGGCAAAAAGAGAGGGAGACACAGAATCCGATCCAGGCTCTGAGCTGTCAGCACAGAGCCTAACTCAGGGCTCAGACCCATGAACTCGTGACCTGAGCTGAAGTTGTCCGCTTAACCGACTGAGCCACCCAGGTGCCCCTCTTCTACTTTTTTCTGGTAGCTATTACAATATTCTGGAAATGCTTTTTCTGGATATAGTGACATATGATTGAAAGAATGCAAAAGCCTATGGCTTAAGAACTGGTTTGTAGTTTTTTCATTGACCTCAAGAGCTCAGAAATTATAATTCTTATCTTGGTATTGATTCCTTTGCTTCTCCACCTGGTTTTTCCAACTGGGGGGTTACAGTTTTAGGTTAACAAATGCTCTTAAATGTTTGTAAGAAGCTTAGAACACCCACATCATAACATTTCCCTTAGAACAAAAGGAACAGAGTTGTTCAAGGCTTCTAGAATAAGATATGTAGATTGGAGGTCCATGTACTCTGTGTAGTTTGGAATCTTATGCAGTCCACTTCTTTGTTCCTCAGATTGTCCGTATAAAATAAGCCCAGAGCACCTGAGTGGCTCAGTAGGTTGAACATACAACTTTGGCTAAAGTCGTGATCTCCTCATGGATTTGAGTCCCATGTCTGGCTTTGTGTTGACAGGGTGGAGGCTGCTCTGGATTCTCTGTCTACCTCTCTCTCTGCCCCTCTCCAACAGGCTTTCTCTCTCTTTCTCAAAAATAAACATTTTTTTGAAAAGGACAGATTTTTAAAAATAAAATAAATAAGGCCCATACTTACTAAGTTTCAACCCAATAAATTGACCTTTATATAAAGATTCATTAGTATTTATAAAGTTCTTAGAGACCCCCAGATGAAAGATACTGTTGTATTTCTCAATAATGGAGTGCTATAGTTTTTTTTCGTAGCGCTTTCCTTACCTATAAGCACTGCCAAATTTAAGTATCTATTTCTTTCTTAAAAAAAGACTAAACAATCATCAATAATACTGTAAGAACTTTTTGTTAATCATCTAAATTACAAAAGTAATTCATGTTTGCCATAAAAAGGGAAATAATCCTGAGATATATTAAAAAAAGATGTTAATCTCCCCATTCCCTCCATTTAATTCTTTTCCGGAGAGACCCATCTCATGAGTGGTATAATCCTACCATACTTTTCCATACTTATAAAAATGTGTCTTTTAAATATATGGTCTCCAATTTATTATTTCTATATAGATTTGAAGTAACTTGGTGAATTTTCACTTAACAAAATAGTAATTTTCACGCTAAATATGTAAATCTGTCTAGATAACCACTGGAAATTATTACTTAAGAATACATAAGTATTCATACATAAATTTATACATAAATTTTTTAATAACTTCATTGCTTTCTTGTTTAATGAATCTTCTTTAACCAGATATATTCATTGGTGTCTCTAGAATTTCTGTGCCATGGAGACTCAAGTTTACAATGCAGAGGAAGGTGGAGGGAGCAGATAAAAGTTATGGGGGGGGGGGAGTAGATTAGTCCTTCTCATGCAGTCCCTTAGCACCATCACTGTGTATGTATGAATAGTTTTTTCTGTTCTCTGTGTATTCTCATTGTTCTAGTCTTTTATTGTTTAAACCTAATAATAATTATTAAACTAGTTACATTAAAACAATTATTCTGCATTTTCTTTTTTCTTTCAAGTTCCAAAATCATAGTAAATTAAATCCTGAATCCGCAGACCTGCCATGTAGTACAGCAAAGAATTGTTCATATGAGGGGCACCTGGGTGGCTCAGTCAGTTGAGTGTCTGGCTCTTGGTTTTGGATCAGGTCATGATCTCAGGTTTCATGAATTCGAGCCCTGCGTCAGTCTCTGTGCTGGCAGCACAGAGCCTGCTTGGGATTCTCTCTGTCTCCCTCTGTGCCCCTCCCCCACTTGCGCTGTCTGTGTCTCTCTCAAAATAAATAAATAAACTTTAAAAATATTGTTCATATAACACTGTGTAAACTTAGTCCTGCTCATTGTAAAAAAAAATCTCTTGTATTCAGTTACTTAGTTCATCATGATTTCTTGAGTTCCAGAGAACAGGATCATTCTGCAGTTTACATGTGTTTTTATAATCTTTCTCTTCCAGATTAATATACAGTTATCTCCCTGGGTTGAAGAGGTACCATTGAACTACGATGTATACCCAGAAAAGCATATTGACAGAGAAGCTCTTGAACAAATTCATTTGTATAAGATTCTGTGACATTAAAATAGTCCTATCTCAGTGTAATGTTTTGTGGTGTATATTACAAATTAATTTTTTAAAAATCTCCCCAATACCCTAACATATGTTCCTGTATTTTCCTTTCTAGTCTTTGTATATATGTTTACATATTTGTAAATAGTTGTATGGGTATATATAAATATACATAGTTGTGTATAGACACATAGTTGTGTCTCTATACAACTTTGATTTCTGTGATAGTTTAATTAAATATCGGAATATTTTTGGTTTTCCCATTTCTTTTATCTTGTTTAAAACATAAATATAGGGGCATCTGGGTTGCTCAGTTGCTTAAATGTCCGACTCTTGATATCAGCTCAGGTCATGATCTGAGGGTCGTGAGATGGAGCCCAACGTTGGGCTCCATGCTGAGGGTGGAGCCTGCTTGGGATTCATTCTCCCTCCCTCTCTCTCTGCCTCCCTCCCTCCCTCCCTTTGCCCCTCTCCCCCTCTTTCTCTCTCTCTCTCTCAAATAAATAAACAAACAAACCACATAAATATGTCTTTCTTTAGTCACTAACTCTGCATATCAATCCAGATAGGACAAAAAAGATCAGAAGGTGTTTTTATCACAAAAGAAGGGTAGAGGGGCGCCTGGGTGACGCAGTTGGTTAAGCGTCCGACTTCAGCCAGGTCACGATCTCGCGGTCCCTGAGTTCGAGCCCCGCGTCAGGCTCTGGGCTGATGGCTCAGAGCCTGGAGCCTGTTTCCGATTCTGTGTCTCCCTCTCTCTCTGCCCCTCGCCCGTTCATGCTCTGTCTCTCTCTGTCCCAAAAATAAATAAACGTTGAAAAAAAAAAATTTAAAAAAAAAAAGGGTAGAGGGGAAGAAGGTAGGTTACATTCGATCCCATTTATTAGATCTCTATTCTGTAAGATTCCTTGTATACAGCTTTATGTGAAAAGGCTAGCACAAGGACTAAAATAAAAAATAATTAAGATACTTATAGCTGTTATTTGTATGACTGTTTTATACATAATTAAATGTATCGGTTTACTGTAATAGCATATATTTAGGCACTTAAATTTCAAACACAACAAACAATACTAATGTAGCAAATACATAAGATACAAATAGTAATCACACATGAAAAAATAAGTTTATTAGTAACAGTGCATAATTACAGAATGTTTATTGAATTTCACTTGATTGTGTACCTATTCTTTTTAATAGGTTTTTTTTTTTTAATATTTATTTATTTTAGAGAGAGAGACAGAGTATGAGCAGGAGAGGGGCAGAGAGAGAGAGACACAGAATCTCAAGCAGGTTCCAGGCTCTGTGCTGTCAGCACAGAGCCCACCACAGGGCTCAAACCCACGAACCACAAGATCATGACCTGAGCTAAAGTCAGACACTTAACCAACTGAGCCACCCAAGCATACCAATTAGGCACCTTTTCTTAAGAAACTATATTTCTGGGGCACCTGGGTGGCTCAGTCAGTTAAGCATCTGACTCTTGATCTCAGCTCAGGTTACAGTCTTACAATTCTGGGATTGAGCCCCACGTCAGGCTCTGTGCTGGAGCCTGCTTGGAGTTCCCTCTCTGCCCCTCCCCTACTCACACACTCAATCACTCTGGAAGGAAGGAAGGAAGGAAGGAAGGAAGGAAGGAAGGAAGGAAGGAAGGAAGGAGAAAGAAACTGTATTTTCTAAACTCTGAATTTGCTTGCTCTGGCCCTGGGTATATGCCAGAACTCCCATTCTAGAGTGCACTTGGCAGGACAAGAGAGATAACATTAGCAACACATGAAGGGACAAGTCTATTTGTAAATCATTCAGCCCCTAAGGTCTAAAATAAAAATAAATATTCAGCTATCATTAGTAGAATATATTCAAGAGCATAGAATATCAGTGGTTTCCATAGATACATGCATAAAGTTACAGAAAAAATTGACAATTATTTTTTTAAGTTTATTTTTTTTAGTAATCTCTGCACCCAATGTGGGGCTTGAACTCATGACCCCAAGATCAAGAGTTGCCCTACCGATTGAACCAGCCAGATGTCCCAACCATTGTTTAAATACTGTTGTCACTGCAATGATTTTAGTTATGTTAAACTATATATAAACTATTTTAGTTGTGTTAAACTATGGATCTTTAGTTGATGGAATGGAAAAGAAGGTATAAAAATGTATAAAATACAAAATACTAGAAATTATTCTATGTAATATTTATGCCATTAATACAGTTTTTAGTAAATGAGGCAAATATTAGAACTATAGGATATTGAGGAGACATTCTTACACCAGTATTAAAATTCTGTGTGTAAAATTCTTTAATATAGATTTTTATGTATAGACTTTGAAATGTCTGTATGTTTGTCTAGATGTCTCTAGACATATACTGTCATTAAAAAGGCTAGTTTCTCACTTGGGGAAAATTTTTCATCTATGGAATTTTACGCTCCAGTTTGTTACTCCTTGTGTGTCTCACAAGGTTCAGGGGAAAAAGGGTGGTGGAGCTAAGATATTTCTGTATTTCAGCAACCAAATGAAAAAAATCACAAAACATTTTTTCATATTACTAGTGATCAGACTACTAAAAACATTAAGATTACAGTAAATGTCTGAATTATTTAACTCTTTACCTCCTAAAATATGTGACCAATTTGATGAAAGAGTTAAACTGGATAGAAAACAAAATTGTTTTTAGAACTTTTTTCTAAAAAGTTTAGATATAAGGTAAGGACAGATGTTCCTAGTAAAGGGAACAGCATGTGCAGAGGCATAAAGGAGAGTATTTCAGTATGACTAGACCCCAGGGTAGGAAGGATTACATGAGGGCCATGAAATAGATGGATGCCAGACCAGGAAGGGCATGGTATACCAAGCAAAGGAGATCACATTTTATTCTGAGTCAGGGTGAGCCATTACAAGATTTTAAGCAGAGAAAAAAAAAAAAGATTTTAAGCAGCATATTGATATGGTCAGAATAAAATTATAGAAGCCACTATGGTGGTCCAGTGAACTGAGTAGGAATGAGCTAAGACATTGTCTCCAAGGATATACAGAAAAGAGTCAAGAGGTATTTAGGAGGTCTCAGCTCTTTGTTAGGGAGTACATAAATCCAGAATTGAAGAGGGTTTAAAAATTACATTTATGAAGATACATAAGAAAATGTGGCATTACAGCAAGTTTATTAGGTCAAAAGATAATAGCAAGAAATCTACTGAATGCAACCTTATACTATCAGCATAAAAATAGTTAAATACTAAGTATTTTGGCAAAAATGCTCGGAGGCAAAAATTATGACAATAGCTTAAAAAGGGACCTGCCAACACACACACACACACACACACACACACACACACACACACACACACACACACACCACACACACACCACACACAAAACAAGGATATTAATTAGCATTAAAGAGAAGGATTTGGGTGGGGCATAAAGTTCCAAACATTTTTCATGTAAATAAATGAAGAATCTAGCTGAGGGGGGAAAAAAAAACAAAACCTAAAGGTTTCCCTGGGGACATGCTAGCATAGTAAAAGATTTCTCCTTTTCAGAACTCGTTTCTGAGAAACAATATTAACTAAACCAGCCTTGTTTGGCAGCTGTAAATTCCCTAGACTTGTCCAGATGCCTAAAGCAACCCAACCACTTTAGGCTGTAGTTTACCTACTTGTAAATTAAGTTAATTAATGTTTTTGGACCATGAGTTTCACAGGAGTATTATGTACATTATCTGAATCATAACTACCTTGAGATACACACATGGAAGAGCACATAAATAGAATACAAATTGAAATTGATTTTAGTCTCTCTAAAGACATGCCCCAAGAAAACTGATAGATATAATAATCATAATTGTATCAAGGATTCTTGTTTCCAAGAGCTTTCAAATTCAAGTTCATTTTGCCAGCAATGATGATCATTGGTTGTTACATTCTCCAAATCTTCTTGTTTTCTTAAATTTCTACTTTCTTTAAGGAAGATAAGGAAAAGAAAAATGTGCCCAAGGTAACCTAGGAATAAATTGAATATGGATTAATGAAAATATAATCCTGTAGGCTAAGAAGAAAAAAAATGTATGAAAAATCTGAATCTAATGGCAGAAAAAGATCACAGGCTATGAAATCAGTTCTTAAACAGGCTCTGTTAAAGCACATCCGTACCGACCTAAATCAAAGACAGACTTCTAAGGGGGCCTAGGTGGCTCAGTCAGTTAAGCATCCGACTTCAGCTTAGGTCATGATCTCCCGGTTAGTGGGTTCAAGCCCTGAATCTGGCTCTGTGCTGACGTTCAACCTGGAGCCTGCTTCAGATACTGTGTCTCCAGCTCTCTCTGCCCTCTCCCCTGCTCATGTTTCTCTCTCCCTCTCTCTCTTCTCTCAAAAACAAAGAAACATTAAATCTTTAAAAGACACACTTCTAGATCAGGAAGTAATATATATTTAAATGCTGAGCCATCAAGAAAGATTTTCAGGTAAAAAAAAAACAAAAACAAAAAACACCCTAAATTCATCGATACAGATTTTGTACTTGATGCATTACTGAGCCTGACAACCCAATGAAGTGGGAGCTCTTAATCCTATTTAACAGATGAGTAAACTGAGTTTTAGTGAAGGTAAGAAACTTTCCAAAAGTTGTACAGCTGGTAAATGGCACAGCCAGGATTTAATTCTATTTTCTATCTAAACTCCAAAGCCTATGCTCTTTTGTTATGCTGCCTCTCTCTTAAATTTCATAGTCTAATATTAACCACTAAATTAACAGATTATTATGGAGAGAAGAAACTTCTTATTTTGCCTTTGGATTCCTCATCAATGTGAGAATTGCTTTAGTAATTATCAAATGTGTGGGTTGCAACTGTGATTTTTTTTTTAAGTTTAAATTGCAGCTAGTTCATATACAGTATAACAGTAGTTGCAGATATGTATAATATAGTGATTCCACACTTCATATGACAGCCAGCACTCATCACTACAAGTGCTCTCCATAATCCCCATCACCCATTTTCCCCTCCCCCACCCCGCTACAGGTGTGATTTATAAATCTGGTGGATGCTTAAACCAAGAGGAAAAGTGACAACTAGGTCATAGATCACATTTGGCTTTTGTATGAAAGAGAGGTACAACAGGGCTTTAATATTATAATTGATACTGATTAATACTATGATTATAACATCCTAGATGTAAATTATTAATGTTTTATTATTAATATTATTTTTATATTTTATTAATATAATTATATATTATAATTTTATATTTTTATTAATATAAAATTATTAATGTTTTTACATTGAAAGTTACCTATATAAAAAGTAGGTTCAATTTCTTCCTTTTTGTCCACTTACTAAATTATTCATACATTGTAAAATAATACCTGAACTTTTCAAAAGCAACTGAAGACAAAACATGCCAAGATTTTGGTTCACAGGCAGAAAGGGTAACGAGTTCAGACTATAGATAATTTACCTAAAACAATGACTCAGGTTTTGGATTCCAGCTTTATTTTTTCCTTGCCAAACAAACATTATTATTATTTAGGTCAGACTGCAAGGTGCAAATAAGAAGAGCCATTCTTTCTGTTGGAAGATGAAGAATTTGGAGAAGCACAGATTTTTAGTTAGAAGTTACCTTAGGATAAACCAGTTCAAATCCATTTTCTTAGAGAAAGAAAATTATATCTGGAACTTCTTTGCCAAGTGGGAAAAAGCAACTTCCTTAAAATAGATCTGCATTTTGGTGGTAACATGGGACCCACAATTTATGGGGTAAAATGAAGCTTGCAAAGTATTTTACGTTGGTATTGAGAAATTGGATCCTTCCTACATTGCTGGTAGGAATATAAGTTGGTAGGCGCCGTGGAAAACAGTTTGGTAGTTCCTCAAAATGTTAGCCATAGAGTTGCCATATGACCTACCAATTCCACTCCTAGATATATACCCAAGAAAAAGGAAAACTCACATCCAACCTCAAAACTTGTACACAAATGTTCATAGTACATTATTTAAAATAGCCAAAAAACAGGGTGGGGAAACAAATATCCATCAACTAGTAAATGGATAAATAAATAATGTATAAATAATTCCATACCATGGAATTTTATTCAGAATAAAAAGAAACCAAGGATTGATACATGCTAGCACATGGGTGAATCTTGAATACTTCATGCTAAGTGAAAGAAACGAGTCACAAAAGATCACGTCACAAAACGAGTCACGAAAGATCGCATGTTGTATGTTTCTATTTAAATGAAATGTCCAGAATAGGCAAATGTACAGAAAGTACATCAGTGGTTGCTTAGAGCTGGGAGGGGGAAGAGAGCGGATAGGAAGTGTCTATGAATAGGTATGGGGTTTCTTTTTGGGGTGATAAAAATAGTAAAATTAGATCATGGTGATAGCTGCATGCATAACTGTGAATAGAGGAAAAACCATTGAACGGTACACTTTAAATGGTTGAAATTGTATATGAATTACATCTAAATAAAATTGTTAAAGTAAAAAAAAAATGAGGTACCAAAATTACTTTAGGTTGTAAGCGATACCTGTGGCTTTCTCCTTATAAGAGTTGGGTAATTATTTAGCACAGCAGTGTTTGTATCATTAAATCATGAAGTAAGAAGACTACCTATACTTAGCTTAACAAGTACATGCTTGATTCTCAGAAAGCAAATAATTACATTAAAAATTATGCTAATCTCAGGTTCATTAGAAGAAATGAGATAATTTTAGTACTCTCACTTACTATTTTATATATATGTGATCATAAAGTTATCTGAAAACAGTGTAAACCAGTGGTCTTCTATTCTTCTACCCATGCAAATCCACTGGAGATCCTGGATGAATGTCTAGCATTTTCAGAGCCTTCATACATTTTTTAGCACTGAAAATAACTTTTCCATTTATGACTATAGTCATGAAACAAGATCTGGGACATGTCTCACTGACAAAGGTCTAAAAGAAGGCAAGCTGCCCAAAAACCAAGGAGGCAGCAGGCCTAAAAGCAATTGAATACACTGTCCTTTTTTTTTCTGTATTTAGTAACAGTAACTGAACATAGGTACCAGAACACATAGATGCATACATACCCAAAACTGTCAGAAGGCTCTTGGGTAGGAAAGGAGTAGCACTGATAAAATATATCTTTGATCACTGCAAAAGGACTACAATTTTTACAGGTAAAACACTGAAGAAACCAATTTGCAGGCTCTATTAATATACACATTTAGAATTCTAACTAGCTCTTGTAAGTACTACATCTAATATTAATACTGGTGTCAAACCATACAGTTTTATTGAAGTGTAGTCAATATAAAATAATCTGCAAGAAGTACGGTAATTGTACCATGACATAGGTATACACCTCTGAATCCATTACCATAATCAAGAGGACAAACATTTCCATCCCCACTAAGGTTTTCTCTTATTTCTTTGTCATCTATTCCTCCCTTGACCTCTGTCCCAGGCAATCACTGATCTGATTTCTGTTGTGATAGATTAGTTTGCTTTACATAAATGGAACCATACTGTATACATTTTGTCAAACTTCTCTCATTCAGCATAAGGATTTTAATGTCTATCCATTTTGCACATTATCAATAATGATGAATAGTGTTCAATAGTGTGGATTTACTACCATTTAAATACTACTACCACTGTAGATCTTCCAACTTTGTTTCTCTTCAAAAATTTTGTGGCTACTCTAGGCCCTTTGTATTTCCATACAAATTTCAGAATCTGCTTGTAAATTTCCACAGATAATCCTGCTGGATTTTTTTCATTGAGATTACATTGAATCCATAGATCAATTTGGAGAGGAATGACATCTTAACAATATGAGTTTTCTGGGGCGACTGGCTGGCTCAGTCAGTGGAGCATCTGATTCTAGATCTCGGGATTGAGGGTTGGAATCCCACAATGAGTGTAGAGATTACTTTTAAATCTTTTTAAAAAACAATGCTGAGTTTTCTGACCCAAGAATAACGCATGTGTTTCCATTTACTTTGGTCTTTAATTTTTCTCAGCAATGTTTTACAGCTTTTAGTGTACAGGTCTTATGCTTCCTTTGTTAAGTTTATTCCTAAGCATTTCATTGTGTTTTTTGTTTCAATATTTATTTATTTATTTATTTATTTATTTATTTATTTATTTATTTATTTATATAGGGAAGAACACAAGCAGGGGAGGGGAAGAGAGAGAGGGACAGAGGATCCCAAGCAGGCTCTGCGCTGACAGGCTGACAGCAGCGAGCCCAATGTGAGTCTTGAACTCTTGAACCTCAAGGTCATGACCTGAGCTGAAGTCCAACACTCAACTGACTGAGCCACCCAGGTGCCCCCTCAAACTTTTATTTAAGTTCTAGTTAGTTAACATATACTGTAATATTGGTTTCAGGAGTAGAATTCAGTGATTCATCACTTACGTATTACACCCAGTGCTCATCGTAACAAGTACCCTCCTTAATACCCATCGCCCATTTAGCCCATCCCCTATCCACCTCCCTACATCAAACTTAAGTTTGTTATCTATAGTTAAGAGTCTCTTATGGTTTGCTTCCCTCTCTTGTTTAACCCACTTGTCCATCTGTTTTGTTCCTTCAATTCTACATATTCTACATATGAGTGAAATTATATGGTATTTGTTTCTCTGACTTTTTTCACTTAGCATAATACATTCTAGCTCCATCCACATCATTGCAAATGGCAAGATTTAATTCTTTTTGATGGCTGAGTAATATTCCATTGTATATATGTACCATCTCTTCTTTACCCATTCATCAGTCAGTGGACATTTGGGCTCTTTCCATAGTTTGGCTATTGTTGATAATGCTGCTATAAACATCGGGGTGCATGTGCCCCCTTTGAATCAGTCTTTTTGTATCTTTTGGGTAAATACCTAATAGTACAATTGCTGGATGCTAAGGTAGTTCTACTTTTTTTTTTTTTTTTTTTTTTGAGAGAGAGAGAAACAGAGCATTCAAGCATAAACAAGGGAAGGACAGAGGGAGAGAGGGGGAGAGAATCCCAAACTGGCTCCATGCTCAGCACAGAGCCCAACAGTCTGAAGGGGAATCATGACCTGAGCTGAAATCAAGAGTCAGACGCTCAACCAACTGAGCCACCCAGCTGCTACAGATTATTTGCTTTTTGGATGGTGAGTCTGAGAAATTTTTTATAGATTATGGATACTGTTTATCAAATATGTCATTTACAAATATCTTCCATTCCTTAAGCTGCCTTTTAATCTTGTTGATTGTTTCCTTCACTGTGCAGAAGATTTTTATCTTGATGAAGTCCCAATAGTTCATTTTTGCTTTTGTTTCCCTTGCCTCCAGAGACCTGTCTAGTAAGAAGTTGCTATGGCCGAGGTCATAGAAGTTGCTATGGCTGAGGCCGAGGCCGAGGTTGCTGCCTATGTTCTCCTCTAGGATTTTGATGGTTTCCTGTCTCACCTTTAGGTCTTTCATCCATTTTGAATTTATTTTTGCGTACAGTGTAACAAAGTGGTTCAGTTTCCTTCTTCTGCATGTCACTGTCCAGTTTTGTCAACACCATTTGTTGAAGAGACTGTCTTTTTTCCATTGGATATTCTTTCCTGCTTTGTCAAAGATTAGCTGACCATATCATTGTGGGTAAGCATTTCATATTTTAATGTTTTTAATGAATGGTATTTAAAATTTTTTTCAATTTCTGATTGTTGCTAGTATATAGAAGTACAATTGATATTTATGTATTGACCTGTATTCTGCAATCTTGCCAAATTCACTTATTAGTACTAGTAGATTTCTTATTGATTCCTTCAGAAAAAGTTTTACTTTTTCTCTTCCAATTTATAAACTTTTGTTTCTTTACTTGCCTTATTGCAGTAGCTCTGACTTCCAGTAAAATGTTCAACTGAAGTGGTAAGGACAACTTTGTCTTGTTTCCAATCTAATGGGGAAAAAGCACTTAGTCTTTCATTTTTAAGTATGATGTTAGCTATAGGTTTTCAGGACATGCCCTTTATTAATTAAATGAATTTCCCTTCTATTCCTGGTTTGCTGAGAGTGTTAGCATAAGTGGATACTAATTTTGTCAAATTATTTTTATTGAGATGATCAAATGTTTCTCTTTTTAAGTCTGCAAAAGTTGTGAACTACATTGTTTGACTTTTCAAATGGTAAACCAACTTTGCAGCCCTGAGATAAACCCTCCTTGGTTATGAAATATTATTGTTTTTATAAATTATTGGGTTTGATTTGCTAGAATTTTAAATCCATGTTCGTAAGGAATAGTGATATATAGACAATAGTTGTTGTGGTTCTTGTTGTTATCTTGAAATGTCTTTGGTTTTGGTGTTAGGCTAATGCTTGCCTCTGACAATTTCTGCCTTTACATTGTGTGTTTAGACCATTTACATTTACTGTAATTGTTGATATAATTGAGTTAAAGTTTATCATTTTTCTTTTTGTTTTCTATATGTCTCATCTGTTGTTTGCTTTTTATTCTGGTCCTATCTTCTTTTGTATTAATCAGAACACTTTTGATGATTTTATTTTGTCTTCTTTATCTGCTTATTAGCAATACATGTTGTTTTTTTAAATGACTGCATTAGAGGGGTGCCTGGGTGGCTCATTTGGTTAAGTGTCCCACTCACGATTTCTACTATGATCTTGCAGTTGGTGAGTTCAAGCCCCACATTGGGCTCTGCACTGACAGTGTGAAGTCTGCTTGGGATTCTCTCTCTCACCCCTCTCTTTCTGCCCCTACCCAACTCACGCTGTCTCTCTCAAAATAAATAAATAAACTTTAAAAAAAAAAATGGCTGCATTAGAGTTCATAGTATACATCTTTAACTCATCACAGTCTACCTTACGTGATATTATACTAATTCACATATAGTATAAAGACCTTACCACCATATACTTCCTTTTGTCCCCCCCCAGTCCTTATGCTATTGTTGTCATATGTATTTACTTCCATGTGTATTATAGACCCCACAGTACATGGCTATTATTTTTTGCTTTAAATGGATCATTATTTTAAAGATAACTTGAAAGTAAGGGAAAAGTCTTTTATATTTATCCCCACATTTGCCATTTCTAGTGCTCCTCATTTCTTTGTATAGATCCATATTTACAGTCGGTTATCATTTACCTTGTGCCTGAAGAGCTTCCTTTTTCTGTTTTTCAGCTGGTGTACTGGTGATGAATTCCCTCAGCTTTTCTGTGTCTAAAAATGTCTTTATTTTGACTTCATTTTTAAAAGATTTTTGCTGGGTCTAGGATTCTACGTTAATGGTTTTATCTTTCAGTAGTTTAAGGATATTCTGTGTGCACTCTGGCACCGCTCCTGTCATCCTTACTTTTGTTTCTCTGTATTTGTATCTTGTTTCTCTGGCTCCTTTTAATATTTTCCTTTTTTTAATGTTTTTATTTATTTTTGAGGGAGAGAGTATGAGTAGGTGAGGGACAGAGAGAGAGGGGGACAGAGGATCTAAAGCAGGCTCTGGGCAAAAAGCAACAATCCCATGCTGGGCTCGAACTGACCAACCATGAGATCATGACCTGAGCCGACGTTGGACACTCAACTGACTGAGCCACCCAGGTGCCCCTGCTTGTATTATTTCCTTTTTGTTACTGGTCCTCAACAATTGCATTTTGATTTGAATTGCTGTGTTTTATTTCATTTTTCTCTTGCTTGGGATTTTTTTAGTTTCTTGGATCTGTGAGTTTATACTTCTCATCATATATAGAAAAATTTGGGTTATGATTTCTTCATATATGCATTCCATTCATCAATCTTCCTCCTCCCCTTTGAGACTCTAAGGACACATACGTTAGGCTGCATGGTGTCCTGCAGTTCAGTGATGCTTTGTTCTTTTTTACCCCAGTCTTCTATCTTTCTGTGTTTCATTTTGAATAATTTCTATTGTTGTGTCTCCAAGTTTACTAATCTTTTTTTTTTTAAGTAATCTCCAACACCCAACGTGGGGCTCAAACTCACAACCCTGAGATCAAGAGTGGCATACTGTACTGACTGAGCCAGCTGAGCACCCTAAACTTACTAACATTTTATTCAGCAGTGTCCAATCTGCTGTTAATCTCATTCAGAGTATCGTTCATTTTAAGCATTGCTTCTTTTTTCATCTCCAGAAGTTTGATTTGGGTCCTTTTAAGATCTTACATACCTCTTATCATGCTCACACTTTCCTCTAACTTTTTGAAGATATAGAGTTGTATTATAATAGCTGTTTTAATGTTCCTAATTAATTTAACTAATTCTGTCACCTGTGTCATTTCTGGGGCTGTTTCTATTAATTTTTTTTTCATTATAGGCTGTATTTGCCTGCTTGCTGGAATGCCTTCTAATTTTTTATTGCATGCCATTGTGCTGTGGTTTTCTTGTATAAACATTTTTGGGCTTTGTTCTGGGATACATTTATGTTACTTGGAAAGTTTGAGCCTTTCAAGTCTCACGTTTAAGCTTTGTTGGGCAGGTCCAGAAGAGCCCTTCATTTACGGCTTATTGGCCCAACTGCTAAGGTGATAACCTTCTGAAGACTCTACTCGATGCCCTACATATGAGGTCTTTCCACTCTATCTGGTTGGAACACAAATTATTCCTGACCCTGTGTGACTCCCAAGTTTTGTTGTACTTCTTCTTTTCCAGTGATTTTTTTCCTCTGGCCCTGGTAGTTTTCTCACATGCCTGTACCGATCAGTACTCAGCTGAAGACTCAAGAGGTACTCTCCCAAGCTCTTCTTTTGTGCAGCTATCTTCTCTGGTTTTCAACCTGAAATTCTGATGTTTTCACCTCCCAGATCTTCCAACTCTGTTTCCTCTGCTCAGAGAGGTGACCGAGCTTTGCTTGGGTTCCTCCTCCCTATGCTGCAGCCTGAAAAGATCTGCAGCCAGAGCAATTATAGGAATCACCTTGTTTATTTCCTTCTCTGAAAAATCTCTGTCCTGCACTGCCTGCTCTTTGATCCCTGAAAACTATGACTTCATACATTTTGTCCAGTTTCTAAATTATTTTAGGTGAGAGACTAATTCTGGTCTCTGGTGATAGCAGATATCATACCATATATTTTTTTTATTTCCTAATTTAAGTTTTTTGAATCATTTCTCAAGATGGAGGAAGCTAATAAAGTGGGAAAGGCAAAAAAGCCTGAAATGAACAATTAAGAAACGCAAGAAACAATCACGATACTTTGACAAAATGTAGTACTAGCTAATAACTAAATACCCAAAGCCTTTTAGAAAACATGTCAAAAACCCTTTTAATCATTACCATATCTCAACTTTACAGCTTCAAGTATTAAACAGACTCTAGCACTGGCAGCTTTTTGAAAACCCACCCTTCACTGCAATTTTACCTGTAAGTAAAATTGGAAAATTTTTCTTTAAATTATGAAAGATCTTGAGCATAAAACTTAATTTTCAAGTGACCAGATTTTACTCTAATGAAGCCAAAGATGAGTATGGTCATTTTTCCAGCACAAGTTATAGAATGATAGAAGAAATTACTTTAAAAAGAAATTTCTCAGGGGTGCCTGGGTGGCTCAGTCAGTTAAGGGTCCAACTTTGGCTCTGGTCATGATCTCGTCGTTAGTGAATTCGAGCCTAGCATCAGGCTGTGTGATGATGACAACTTGGAAACTGGAGCCGGTTTCAGATTCTGTGTCTCCCTCTCTTTCTCTGCCCCTCTCCCACTCATGTGCGCGGGCTTTCTCTCTCTCTCAAAAATAAATAAACATTAAAAAATTTGTAATAAATAAAAAAGAAAAGAAAAATTTCAGGGGTTCCTGGGTGGCTCAGTTGGTTGAGTGTCTGACTTTGACTCAGGTCATGATCTCATGGTTTGTGAGTTTGAGCCCTGCGTCGGGGTCTATGCTGACAGCTTGGAGCCTGGAGCCTGCTTCAGATTCTGTGTCTCCCTCTTTTTCTGCCCCTGCCCTGTTCTCACACACACTCTCTCTCTCTGTCTCAAAAATAAACATTTTAAAAAATAAAAGAAAGCTTTCAAAGTGAAATAATAAATATATTTTCCCCTGTGAGGGGGAAAATCACCTCAGATGAGTTATCTCACTTTTTCCAAACAAAGAAATAATCGGGTTGACCAAAGGCATGGAAAGTTTCAAACACACATAAAGGGTGGTACAACTGAAAAGGGCTTGTAATACAGCAAGCTGGCCACCAGGCTTAATCACCTAAAAGCTGTATTGTCAGCATTCCTGTCGAATGGATGAATGAGCCCAGAAAGATACTTCTGATAAAAAAAAAGGAAGGCATAGTAGAAATGTTACTATGTAAGAGTGCCAATAGGCAAGAGAGGTGGTAATTATCCTTCACTAATCACCTAAAAATACAGTATCTTCTCCTTTTTGAGGGTCCCAATGATCCCCACCTGCTGACTTTCACATCTTTCTGTTATTCCCTCCCATTGTGTGTTGGCTGGACCCAGTGACTTGCTTCTCATGAATAGAATATGGCAAAAGTGATGGAAAGGTGTGTCTGAGATTAGTTTACAAAAGACTATGACTTCCATCTTCCTCTCTCTCTCTCTTGCTCTCTCACTTGCTCATTGTGACGGAGGAGACTGCCATGTTGTGAACCGCTCAGTGGTTAGGTCTAGGTGGCAAAGAACAGAGAGGGCAGCTTCCAGTCAACAGTCAGAGAGGAACTGAGGCCCTTAGTGCAACATACTGAGAGGAACTAAATCCTACCAATGTCCTCCGAGTAAGATAGAAGTGGATCCACCTCTAGTCAAGCATTAAGAACACTAAAAACACTGCAGCCACAGCTAACACCTTGACTGCAGCCTTGTGAGAGACCCAGAGTCAGAAGACCCAACTAAGCCATGTCTACCTTCCTTACCCATAGACGCTATAAGAGAGTAAATGTCTATTGCTTTTATTCATGAAGTGGTAACTTGTACAGCAATAGAAAACTAATACAGATTCCATATGATAAATAGTAACTTACCCCTAACTCAAATTTCACTTAAGAAGAAGTGAATATGCATCTGAGAAGATTTATTCTTTACCCAGTCAAGGTAGTTATTGTCCAGAAAAAGCTTAGATACATGCCAAGTGATCGTATCATGATCTCACTTCTGAGTTTAGAAATTAATCTGAAAGAATTGTAGTTTCCAGTCATATTTTTCCATTAAGAAACTATGAGGTTCTATTTTTATGAGCCATAAGTACAATTTTCCACTATTCTGAAAAATAATATACTCCTAGCTCTGTAGTAACTATGGTTGATTCCGGAAATAAGTATTCTGTAGTGGAAATTATCAGAACTGTGGATTTGAATAGACCTAGCTATTTAAATAAACAGCCACCATTTTGTGAAAATTCAAAAGGAGAACAAATGATGTGACAATTCTCATAAATAGTTCATTTAAGAAATTATTCTCGGGGCACCTGGGTGGCTCGGTCAGTTAAGCATCTAGCTCGTGATTTCAGCTAAGGTCATGATCTCACAGTTTGTGAGACTAAGCCCCAAGTGGACTCCTTGCTGACAACAAGGAGCCTGCTTGGGTTTCTCTCTCTCCCTCTCTCAGTCTGCCCCTACCCCCCTGCACACAGATGCTCTCTCTCTCTCAAAATAAGTAAATAAACTTTTAAAAGAGTTATTCTCAAACTAGTGGATATATTGATGTTTCTATAGTTCTTTAAAATCTACTTCTAGATTTTATATGCTCTTTGGTGTATATGATACATTTTATAATAAAGACCAAGTTAAAAAAATCAAACAAGCCTTCTGCCTGCTTCTGATATTTAAGACTTTATTTAAAAGTCAAGCTGTAAAGGGTGCATATGGTAGTCATCTGAAAAAAGATGTGCCTTCTAAGCTTCTATTAAGTTTAACATACTTTAGTTCTGCTAAAATGTTTTAAGTTACCTGTTTACCAAAGATCCAACCACTCAGGTCCTCCAAAATTAATCCTTTTGTTTTGTTTTGTTTATTTTTGACGGGGGTGGGGGAGGGGCAGGGAGAGAGAGAGAATCTTAAGCAGGCTCCATGCCCAGCATGGCGCCCAGTGCGGGGTTTGAATCCTACAACCCTGGGATCGTGACCTGAGTGGAAATCAAGAGTCAGATACTCAACAGAATGAGCCACCCAGGCGCTTTTTAGTCCTTTTGTTTTAAAAGATAAAGGGGGGCGCCTGGGTGGTGCAGTCGGTTAAGCGTCCGACTTCAGCCAGGTCACGATCTCGCGGTCCGGGAGTTCGAGCCCCGCATCAGGCTCTGGGCTGATGGCTCAGAGCCTGGAGCCTGTTTCCGATTCTGTGTCTCCCTCTCTCTCTGCCCCTCCCCCGTTCATGCTCTGTCTCTCTCTGTCCCAAAAATAAATAAAAACGTTGAAAAAAAAAATTTTTTTTAAATAAAATAAAATAAAAGATAAAGGTGAAAAAGCAAAAATAAAGAGAAGCCACACAATAAGAAAAAAGGTAAATTGCTTCTGCAGTTACCTCCTTTTTTCATCTGCCACAGGTTTAAACATTTGTCTACATGGATTGATCTCTTCCTTTTCTCAAATATTCAGTCAGAATACCTGAATCTCAGAATTCAGATCAGATCAGTCTGAATCTCAGAATTCAGTCAGAAGGGCTACTTCTGACACTGATATTATGAACCCCACTATGCATTTATTACTCATTCTGAGTATTACTATTAATATCATCATTCATTGAAGCAGTAATGCATGCTACCACTTTAAAGTTTGGAATTAGATTAAATTTGCAACTCTGTTGGCACATCTGGATTGTTTTACAACTGGATGCCTTTGGAGCTTTTGTTTATAGTATTTTATCAATGCAATGCTGTTTTGGTTTTTATTTTTTTACTCTTTTTGAATTATGGCTTTAGTTTTCATTCATTCAGAAAATATTTATAGACCTTTTACTACATATCTGGAACTATTTAAGATAGGTATGCAGCAGTGAACAAGATAAGCAAGGTCACAGTCTTTTTGGGGTGTATATCTTTTTTTTTAAGTTTATTTATTTTTGAGAGAGGGAGCGTGAGCAGGGGAGAGGTGGGGGGGCGGGGACAGAGGATCCAAAGCAGGCTCTGTGCTGACAGCAACAAGCCTTTGCAGGCTCAAACCCAAGAACCGTGAGATCATGACCTGAGCTGAAGTCGGACGCTCAACCGACTGAGCCACACAGGCGCCCCGTAGGGTGTATATCTTAACTGGGAGAGGAGTGGAGGTGGAGGGTGCTAGGCAAGTAAAATAAATTACCAACTGAAGTTTTGTACTACATAATATTTTTCTTTTTTTAATATTTTACTTACTGTCATTTATTTATTTTTATTTTAGAGAGAAAAAGAACATACAAGTGGAGGAGAGGGGCAGAGGGAGAGAGAGAGAATCTTAAGCAGGCTCCACACTTAGTGCAGAGCCCAATGAGGGATTCGATTCCTCGACCCTGGGATGATGACCTGAGCTGAAATCAAGAGTCTGACACTTAACTGACTGAGCCACCACCACTATATATATACACACTATATAGCATAGTATAGTATAGTATATACTACATAGGTATACTATTTACTATACAGTATACCTGTATATTACTATTTAGTATACAGTATACCTGTATATTTACTATATAGTAGTATAGTAAATTTACTATACAGTATTTACTATACAGTATACCTGTATATTACTATATATATATGTGTGTGTGTATATATATATATATACACATAAATATGTGTGTGTGTGTGTGTGTGTATATATATATATATATATATATACACACACATATATATGTAGGTCATGAATACATATATATATATGTATATATGTATATACTGATACAGATTTGTAAAAGTGACAATAATACACTCATGCTCCCTTCTCTAAGTGTGTCTTAACAGATTAAACCACACACTTAAAGGGGCGCCTGGGTGGCGCAGTCGGTTAAGCGTCCGACTTCAGCCAGGTCACGATCTCGCAGTCCGTGAGTTCGAGCCCCGCGTCAGGCTCTGGGCTGATGGCTCAGAGCCTGGAGCCTGTTTCCCATTCTGTGTCTCCCTCTCTCTCTGGCCCTCCCCCGTTCAGGCTCAGTCTCTCTCTCTGTCCTAAAAATAAATAAACGTTGAAAAAAAAAAAAATTTAAAAAAAAAAAAAAACACACACTTATGACACCTATACATTATATAATCAACATCTTAAATAACAGCTTTGAAATCTCTCAATGATAGGTTGCACTGCATGAAAAATCAAGATATAGGCACTTAATGCCATACTCATTAAAACAGGGAGGGATTAACTCTCATCATGTATATACTCAAATCAAAGTTAATGCCACTTGGTTTTCTTTTTCTTTCTTTTAATAAAAATTATATAGTTTGCCATTAAATATCTTTGAGTAGACCTGATCTTTCAGGTCATGAATATTTTTTTTTAATTTTTAATATTTATTCATTTTTTGAGAGACAGAGACAGTGCAAGCAGGGGAGGGCAGATAGAGGGAGACACAGAATCCAAAGCAGGCTCCAGGCTCTGAGCTGTCTGCACAGAACCCGACGCAGGGCTCAAACTCATGAACCGTGAGATCATGACCTGAGCTGAAGCCGGATGCTTAACCTACTGAGCCGCCCAGGTGCCCCTCAGGTCATGAATATTTAATGAAAATAACAAAATTAGTTATCATCTTTGAAGGGGAGAAAATTCAGGTAAGAAAAGACCTATTCTGTCCACCTACAGTAGACTGCTTAATACTGCAAGGAAGGCATTTAGCAAGAGCACACTGGAGATAAGAAGTGCCCAGGGCTTTCTCCTCTTTGATCTACATATTGTGCTTCATGTGCCAAGGGTGTGACACCATCTTAAACACAATCTTACCTTTCCCCCCTCAGACACCAAATTGACAGGGTAGAATAGATGGAGCACTATATCTCTTTTCTGCTATGGCATACCAGGGAGAAAAATCTCTATTATGTAATTTTCTGTAATTTTCAAAACAAATCAAGCTTCAAACAGGAAATATTGTCACCCCTAGAAAAGTTCTACCCATCAGAATATGAGATCCTCATATGTTGCTGATAGCAGTGTCATAAAAGCCTTAAAATGTTTAAAGACCTTGACTAAGCACTTCCATCTCTGGGAACTTAAGAAAATAACCAGATATTTATACAATTACTTACATATGATAGTTCATCACAGTATTGTTTATAATGGTTAAACATTGGAAACAAACTAAATGTCTAATAGAGATTAAGGACAGAGCAACCATATTCTGAAATGATAATCAGAAGTAGAAGAATATGTCAGAATGTGAATAAATATTCACAATGTATTGTTAGGTTAAAAAATGAGGTTACAATATATAGAAAAGTGTTCAATTGAAAATCAAATGTCAGTAAATGTCACAGATTTCACAGTAGACAACAGTAAGCCAGTCACTCGTTTCAGACATCACTCTAAATCAGAATACTTATGTAAGGAACAATCCAAAGTTAAGCTCTTAGATAATGTGCATGCTATTATGCTTCAGAAGATTCAGGGGATACATTTTTGGACAGTTATCAGTAATTTCAATATGTTCCTTTTTTACATTGACCCTATTTGAGATTTGTGACTAGCAAATATTAATGTATCTCTGCTCTTAAATCACGAAATTCGTTTATTCCTTGTGGATATGTGAAATCACGTGGTTGCTTGTTTCTGCTTGAACAATATGAAATGCCTTTCTTCATTAGGTGGGATTCATGCATCTAATTTTCCATGGACGATTAATGACAGCATAATATACAATATATGAGTAAAACCTAAATGGAGATGCTGTTCACGGTTGACTTGTAACATTGATATCATTACCTTGAAATTGGTGTTTAGGGCCTCATTCTTCTGCATTTTGTATGACTAAGAAATATTTTGAATTTTATAAATAAAATGTTATACCAATTGGTCTTTAAAGAAAAAGTGGTGCCAATCTATTAAAATACTGATGCATCTTTATAATAGTAATAGATAGAAGTAGAGAATATTAGTTGATGTGGTTGAAATGAAGAAACTTTCACAGATATCAGTAGAAGATAGCTAGCTAACTCTTTCCTAAAAAGGCATACAATTGTACATCAACATTTCTTCATAATTACCTCAGGCCTGAAAATTATTGAAATCCTTACTCCTAGGTCATTATATTAGAACAAGAATGCTTCTTGAATGCTTATAATCTATATTTTGAACAAGGATTATACAGTGGATTTGAAATTTAAAAAAAAAGAGGTCACAGAGTATTATATAGAATATGATCCCAATTACACATGTGTTTGTGTATATGTGTATAAATGTACATATAAATAAAAATGTTTAAAGTTATATGCCCAGATGTAAACAGTGATTATCTCAAAGGTGGCTTTTTTCTTTCTTTCTTTCTGCTTTTCTGTGTATTTCAAACTTTTTTTTTTAATGTTTATTTTATTTTTGAGAGAGAGAGAGACAAAGCGTGAGCAGGCGAGGGGCAGAGAGAGAGAGAGAGACAGAATCTGAAACAGGCTCCAGGCTCTGAGCTGTCAGCACAGAGCCGGATGCAGGGCTTGAACCCACGGACCACGAGATCATGACCTGAGCCAAAGTCAGATGCCTAACTGACTGAGCCACTAGGTGCCCCTGCATATTTCAAACTTTTAAGAATGAAAAGCTGGTAGGGGCGCCTGGGTGGTTCAGTCAGTTGAGTGTCTGATTTGGGCTCAGGTCATGATCTCACGGTTCATGGGTTTGAGCCCCATGTTGGGCTCTGGGCTGACAGCTCAGAGCCCGGAGCCTACTTAGGATTCTGTGTCTCCCTCTCTCTCTGCCCCTCCCCCACTCGTGCTCTGTCTCTCTCAGCCTCTCAAAAATAAAGAAACGTAATAAAAAAAATTTGTTTAAAGAATGAAAAGTTGGTATTCCTTTTGTTGTCAAAGAAAAGTACACCAATTTTTAACAAAGTTCTACTTTTCTGAAGTTCCATTATTCTCATTTGGCATCACTCTTCCCATCCTCACTTTCTGAATGTCTATATATTGTCTATATCTTCGTAGTATCAATTGTCAATGTCTGATATTTATCAGAGATTCACCATTATAGGATTACGAGCTTCCAATTTTTCTCAAGGTACCTCTCCATTTAACAAGTATTTGCTAAATTAAACTAAATACATTTATCTTTCTGTTCGCCTAGCCTCTGTGACAGAGCTGCAAGGTAGAACTGTGTGTAATGGGGGCTTCAGGAGTAGGAGGGATAAATTAATATTATGCCAAATATTAATGCCAAACACTTAATAATTTCTTTGCAAAGCAATATTACAAAAATGCAATGCTGTATGCCAAGGTGAAATAGAAAATGTTCCAGAAAGGAGTGGGAACATTGGGAAGCCAACTAAACAGAAAAGTGTTGGGGCCCCTCCCCCAGAATAAATCTTAAGGGTCTGGGAACTCTTTCTTTTTTTGCTTCTTCCTTCCTTTTTTTTTTTTTAAGCAGTTATTATTTTTAGTTACTTATTTCCTTTTGGGCAACTCTATAGTGAGAAAAGTTTTTTCTTTCACCCTAGCTCAAAGTTTAGGTATCAAACATGTGAATGAGCCAGTGCCTTCTCTCAGGGAGAGTGCAGCTCCAGGGAATGAAGACCAAGGATCTCTAGCTATCATTCTTGGGGGTGGTCCTAGAGAGTTAGAGACTCTGCGCCTATTGAGAGAGACCGGAAGCCAAACCAGTGTGTGGGTCCGAAAGAGACCCAAATACTAAGAATGGTCCTTGGTCACCTGTGGTGCTAGGAGTGAGATCACAGAGAAACAGCATGCAGCATCATTGACTGGCCAATTATTGGATTTAGGGATTAGCAGCAAAAACAAAACAGAACACATTGGGGACAACAGCATACGCACCTGAGGTGGTGACAGAGCTGGGATCTCTATTCTCGGGAAATTAGTTATTAAAATGGCCCTTTATGGGGCGCCTGGGTGGCTCACTCGGTTAAGCATCCGACTTCAGCTCAGGTCATGATCTTGTGGTTCATGGGTTCCAGCCCTTCATTGGGCTTTGTGCTAACAGCTCAGACCCTGGAGCCTGCTGTGGATTCTGTATCTCCCTCTCTCCCTGCTCCTCTCCCCACTCATGCTCGCGCTCTCTCTCTCTCTCTCTCTGTCTCAAAAATAAACATTTTTTAAAAATAAATAAATAAAATGCCGCTTTACTGGGCACCTGGCTGGCTCAGTCAGTGGAACATGTGACTCTTGATCTCAGGGTTATGAGTTCGAGCCCCACATTGGGTGTAGTGATTACTTAAAAATAAAATCTTTAAAATAAAATAAAATGCCCCTCTGCAGAAGAAATTACCAAAAAAAAAAAAAAAAAAAAAGACACAATACAGGTTTAGGGGAGGACAAGAGTAGGGGGAGTTACATGTGTACATAACACAGGACTGTGTTATCATCCACAACCCCACCACAGAGAGTTGGGGTGCAGCCACCAGTGGCAGACAACTTTCATCAAAAAGTAGACAGCTGTAACTTTAAGTCTCCAATGTGCTAGCCAGGGTAAGAGCCACTACTTCCATTAAGGGAACATAAAACTGAAAGCTGCAAATGACACTTTTTCTATTCTGTGCTTTGCTTTCCATCAAGTCACGTGTTTATCAGACTTCTCTTTATTTAAAACTGGGTAATACTTCTTTCTCACCTTGCAGGTGCCTCCTGAAATACAGTCAACACAATGCTGTGCTTTGGCTACTTGTGTTTTTTAAGAATAAACCAAAATCAGCATTTTTAATCAACCACATTGGACCAGATTGGGAGAGAAAGACTAATGTGTTCCAATTGCCTCGTTCCTCTTTATGACCAAGCAGGAAGTTTCAGAGCAAACCTCCACCTCTCAGGAAGTTTACGTCAAAATGAGTATTGACATCCTGTTTAATACAGTCTTAAATTTTTTCCTCACTTCCAGACACTCACCATTTGAATTAAAATGTTTGAGTAATCTGTCCTGAAATTATGTTTCCTTTGACTCTCAGAAGACTATGTCTAAGTGACAAATGGAATATCTCTATGACTAATAATGATAAAAGTTAAAGGTTTTTTTTTAGTAGTAAGTACCTGTAATTATAACTCTTATTTATATCAGTATTCCCTACCCCTTATTCATTTGATCTTTCAAGTAGGCCCTTGTTAATTGTATTCTGATTCATTAGTTATGCCGCCAATACACTAAAAACAAGCAGATGAAACCCTGAGTAGAACATTCTGGTGCTTCCCTCCAGGACATACTATGTAATACTGAAGTGAGAGAGGTGAGGTGCTGGTGGCTCTGGATCCTCTAGAAACCGGCTGTATGATTTGGCTGAGTCTCATAACCTCTCTGGCTTCAGCTTTCTCACCTGAAAATGAGGTGTGTGGTTAAATGATTGTCAGTACATCCTGTGCAATTGTACGATGGAGAAGTGGAAATCTTTATCTCAGATACTGTAAAGTCATACTTCTTAAATTAAAAAAAAAAAAGTACTCTAAGTGTAAGCCTCAGTTTGCATCTTCCTAAGTGTATTGGTTAGGATTCTTTAGGGTTGAAAGTAACGGAAATCCAAATGGACCTTATTTAGATAAGAAGGCAAATCTATTTTAAAGGTATAGAAGCATCTCACAGAACTCAAGGACAGATAGTCAACTGCACATAAGGAACCAGGAAGACAAATGTCCAAAGCACTCTCCTTCTCCAGTCTCCCCCTCTCTTTGTACATGTGCTTCATTCCACCTCCTCTCTGTAGACTAGGTTCTTCTGCTTCCCTTGACCACATCTGAAAAAGAGGACAGCCTGGAAGCTCTTGAGTTTAAAAGTTATAGTCCAGGCATAAAAAGAGAAATGGCTCATTTAGTCCAAATACCATAATTTAGTCCAAATTCCATATCCAGAAAAGGCTCTGATTTGTCTGTATTAGGACAGATGCCCACCCCTGGACTAATTGACTGCCATGTAGGTTTGAGGCCAGTTAGATGGAATATAACAGCTTTCACCAGAATCCTGAGGGAAAGTAGAGAAATTTTTAGAGATGGGAAATAAATAGAAAATCCAACAGACATTCTTGCACTAAAATTCCACTTAACACAATAGTATTTTTTCATTTTGAAATAATTATAGATTCACAGGAAGTTGAAAAATTAGAACAGAGAGGTTCCACCTAGTTTCCCTCAGTAGTAGCATTTTACATAACTGTAGTATGATGTCAAAAGCAGGAAATTGACATTGGTATAATCCATAGAATTTATTCAGATTTCACCACCTTTACAGGCACTCATTTGTATGTGTGTATAAAAATCTATGCAGATTTATCACATCTTTATAGATTTGTGTAACCAACACCATCATCAAGATACAGAACAATTTGGTCAGCACAAAGACCCCATGCACAAATGCACAGTTCATTTAATTTTCATGAAGTAAATTCACCCATGCAATTCAGTGCAAGAAACAAAATCACCACCATTTCAGAAGACCTCCTTATACCCCTTTTCAGTCATTACTCTCCGTTAAGAGTGAATCACATATTATGTACTCTTTTGTATCTGACTTCTTTTGCTCAATATTATGTTTGTGGCATTCATCTATAATTGCTTTATATAATTATGGCTCACTCATTCTTTAAGGAGCTTAATTTTAACATTTTTTGAGGTTATATGACATACAATAATCTGTACATTTTCAAAGTGTACAATTTGATGAGCTTTGATATATGTACCTATATCTGTAGCAATACCACAATCAAGATAATGAACATATCTACTTCCTCAAAATATTCCATGAATTTTTCAATTTTTTAAAATATTTATTCATTTTTGAGAGACAGAGAGAGACAGCGAGTGAGCAGGGGAGGGGCAGAGAGAAAGACACAGAATCTGAAGCAGGCTCCAGGCTTTGAGCTATCAGCACAGAGCCCAAAGCGGAGCTCAAACCCACCAACCATGAGATCATGACCTGAGCCGAAGTCGGACGCTTAACCAACTGAACGTCCACCAGGCACCCCTATTCCATGAATTTTTTAAACTAAGAATGGTTGGAAAAAAGTGAACTTCTTAGGGCTACATTGACTTTCAGATCTTTTGTGGAAGGTTGGGATAATTACTTTTCTCTATTGTTAGGACTTCAATGAGAAAAGTTCTTAAATATGTTCTATCAAAAAAATATCCTGCTTTACAAGATCATAAATCTAAATAATTATTCTAAACTGCCACCTGAAGTGGTTTTATGAAGCAATGTTACTTGTGACTGCTGGAGACAAACAGGAAATCCTGATATAAAAGCAAACACAATCCACACACACATAAACGTGTACACATACATGCATTCATGCAAAAGGACTAACTGGACCAAAATCCTGGATTCACTAAGGTCCAAACCCCAAACTGTAAGTAGAATAATAGTGTTTAGAGGGCTATAGGCCAAAGGACATTTACTCATTTTATATACATATAAAACTTACATAGCACTATTCTTAAATGTGTACAAACATAGTTGTTAAAATGAACAGTTCTTCGCATTCATTGATTCACATATCCTCAAAGCTTCTCAATAACTTTCCCTAACTGACTTGGCCCATTTTGTGAAAGGATATAAAGAACTCTGACTAAAGTTTAAGAGCAGTTCAAATGCATGAAACTGGAATTTAGTTATTCTCTTCATTCCATTGCTTAGGTCATGGAAAACTGTCCCTTGAGCTTCAAACTACTGTTGCTCTCCAGAGACAATAAACACCACACATCTGTAGAAAAGTGGATGTACTAAATAAAGTGAGTAAAAATCTTTATATATATTATTTTGCTCTGTTCCTTTCCTATAGGTGATCTAAAAGGAAATATTTTCATATATAAACATTTACAGAATTCCCCCTGTCCCAAGTACGGGGAGCAGGGTGCAGGGGGAGGGATACAAAGACAAATAGCACAAGGTTTCTGTGCTTAGGGAGTTCATGTGGGTTTTTTTGTTTGTTTCAAGTTTTTATTTAAATTCCAGTTAGTTAACATACAGTGTAACATTAGTTTCAGGAGTAGAATTTAGTGATTCATCGCTTACCTATAACACCCAGTGCTCATCATAACATGTGCCCTCCTTAATCCCCATCACTCATTTAGCCCTTCCCCCCACCCACATCCCCTCCAACAACCCTTAGTTGTTCTCTATAGTTAAGAGTCTGTTTTATGGTCTGTCCCTCTCTTTTCCCCCCATGTTCATCTGTTTTGCTTTTAAATTCCACATATGAGTGAAATCATATGGTATTTGTCTTTCTCTGACTGACTTATTTTGCTTAGCATAATAGTCTCTGGCTCCATCCACATCATTGCAAATGGCAAGATTTCATTCTTTTTGATGGCTTCATAATATGCCATTGCATATATGTACCACATCTTCTTTGTCCACTCATCAGTCGATGGCTCTTTCTATAATTTAGCTATTGTTGATAGTGCTGCTATAAACATCTGGGTGCATGTATTACTTTGAATCAGTATTTTTGTATCCTTTAGGTAAATACCTGGTAGTGCAATTGCTGGGCCCTAGGGTAGTTCTATTTTTAACTTTTGGAAGAACCTCCATACTATTTTCCAGAGTTAGGGAGTTTATGTTCTAATGAACACATCTACCTACCTTATAAGGGAATAAATAGTCTTTGCATTTTTTAATTGAAATATAGTTGACATGCAATATTATATTAGTTTCAGGTGTACAACATAATGATTCAACAAGTCTATACATTACTCAGTGCTCACTACAATTATTCACCATCCCTGTCACCATACAGTGTTACAACAATATAGTTGACTATATTCCCTATGCCGTACTTTTCATCCCCATGACTTATTTATTTTATAACTGGAATTTTGTACCTCTGATCCCCTTCACCTATTTCTCCATCCCCTCACTACCCCTCCGCTCTGATAACCACCAGTTTGTTCTCTGTACTTATGAGTTTGTTGCTGTTTTTGTTTTTTAGATTCCACATACAAGTGAAATCATATGATATTTGTCTTTTTCTGTCTGACTTATTTCACCTCCAAGATCTATCCATGTTGTTGTCAATGGCAAGATATCATTGTTTTTCTATGAATGAGCAATATTCCATTGTATATATTTATCACATCTTTTTTATCCATTCATCTATGATGGATACTTAGGTTACTTCCATATTGAGGCTATTATAAATAACAATTTGGGGCGCCTGGGTGGCTCAGTCGGTTGAGCGTCCGACTTCGGCTCAAGTCATGATCTCACGGTCCGTGAGTTTGAGCCCCGCATCGGGCTCTGTGCTGACAGCTCAGAGCCTGGAGCCTGCTTCAGATTCTGTGTCTCCCTCTCTCTCTGCCCCTCCCTTGCTTATGCTCTCTCTCTCTGTCAAGAATAAATAAAACATTTTTAAAAAAAACAAAAATAAATAAATAAATAAATAAATAAATAAATAATTTATGCAATAAACATAGGAGTGCATATATCTTTTCTAAGTAATGGTACTATTTTCTTTAGGTAAATACCTAGAAGTGGAATTACTAGGTTTTATGGTATTTCTATTTTACATTTTGTGAGGAAACTCCATACTATTTTGCATAGTGACTGCACCAATTAACATACCCACCAATAGTGCATGAAAGCTCCCTTTTCTCTACATCTTCACCAACACTTGTTATTTCTTGTCTTTTTGATACTAGCCATTCTGACTGGTGTGAGGTGATATCTCATTGTGGTTTTGATTTGGATTTCCCTGTAATGAGTGATATTGAGCAAATTTTCATGTGTCTGTTTGCCAGCTGTATGTCTTCTTCGGAGAAATGTCCATTCAGGTCCTCTGCCCATTTTTAATCAGATTATTTGGGGGTTTTTTGGTGTTGGGTTATATGAGTTCTTTATATATTTTGGATATTAACCCCTTAGATGATATGTACTTTGCAAATATCTTCTCCCTTTCTGTAGATTGTATCATTTTGTTGATGGTTTCCTTCATTCTGCAAAAATCTCTTACCTTGATGTGGTCCCACTTGTTTATTTTTACTTTTTTGTTTTTGTTTCCTTTGCTTGAGGAAACATCCAGAAAAATATTGCTAGGGCTGATGTCCAAGAGATTACCACCTATGTTTTCTTTTAGGGGTTTTATGGTTTCAGGTCTTACATTTAGGTTTTTAATCCATTTTGAGTTTATTTTTGTGTATGGTATAAGAAAGTGGTCTAGTTTTATTCTTTTGCATGTAGTTGTTCAATTTCCCCAGCACCATTTATTGAAGAGACAATCTTTTCCCCTATTTTATATTCTTGCCTCCTTTGTCATAGATTAATTGATTGTATAAGCATGGATTTCTTGCTCTATTCTGTTCCATTGATCTATATTTCTATTTTCGTGCCAGTACCATACTGTTTTGAATATGATAGCTTTGCATTTTAATTTATTTTTAATTTGTTTTTGTTTTTTATTTTTGAGAGAGAGCACACAAGAGCATGAGCAGGAGAGAGGGGCAGAGGGAGAGAGAATCTCAAGCAGACTCCAAGCTCAGCACAGATCCTGACATGGGCCTCAGTCCCACAACCCTGGGATCATGACCTGAGCCAAAATCAAAAGTCAAATGCTCAACCAACTGAGCCATCCAGGAGCCCCTATATTTTTTTTTCTTTTTCTTTTTTTCCCCCTGTATTTTAATTTAAAACATAATGCTGTGAGTGCTAGAGTTATTTAAATTTTTTCTTGTTGAAATATGAGATGTTATAAACTGAGAAAAAAAAAAAAACTTGAAAAATCTGACCAAATGCAGAGACATCCAGATGCCTAAAGAAAGGATTTTTTATATATTTTTATATTTTTCATAGAGGATAATTATTAGAAATGTCTATGGCATCTCAACACATCGAGTGTCTTCCTCTGTATGCTTGTCATTAACACTTGTTATTAGGATTGAAGGTGCTAGAGAGAAAGTTTGCTAATATAGACAAATTAAAATGAAACCAATAATTTGGAAGGGATTATTACAATTATTATCCTATCAAGTTTTAATCATTTAATATCAACTGGAAGTCTACCGTGGGCAAGTTTTCCAAAGAGGAGAACCATTTCCAAAAATCATTCTCATTATTGATATTAAAAGGCACTTTTAAATTAATCTGTGTTCAATATTTATATTTTCCTATATTATGGAAACAGACTATACCCTCCACAAAGGCTCGAGGGCACCAATACAAAACCAGGTGTGTACCTAATTGTAATTATCACACTAAAAGTCTTTTACTGTGTTATTTATTAAAGATCATCAAATTTGTAGATTTTGCTTCTGTTGACATATCTTCTTAATAGCATAAGTAAAATCTATTCACATATAAAAATAAATCGTTTTAGTTTGGTAAAGTGATAAACTGTGATAAAAACCTATTCACTGTTGGTTGTGTTGGTTGGACATATTTTACCTTGTATATTGATGTCTGTTGCCAATATGTATTCGATCAAAGTCTGTGCTTCAGAACAAAAAGCTTCCTATTGCTCCTCTAGTCACTTTCAACTTTGTAGACTCATCAGGAAGCTCTTAAGTAAATAAGCATTTAAATTGAAAGCAATGAAATTGTGTTTTGTATTACCTGATACGGCTTCCACATATCCCACCTGCTCCATTCCTCTCATGTGCTGAACCCACTCTTTGTGTCCCTTACTATCAGTATCTGAGGAGTTGAACCTGCCACACAAACCAGCCCAGACCAAGACCATCTCCAGATGAGGCTGTCCCCTGCTGTACCTCACTGAAGTGATTGATAGTTGAAGAATCGTAAGGAAGAAGAGAGGGGTCAAAAGACCATAAAGACAGAGCAACATGATTTTCAGCAAGGGAAGAAAGGTAGATTCTGCATACTGTATTCTGACAAATTTAACATTAGTACCAGGAAAAAGTTGAGAATGGGTTTCCATAAATGATTTGAGTGCACTTACAGGATAGGACAGGGATCATTTGGAGCCAGCATGCGTTTCTGAAAGCAGGGTAAACCACACTAACTTTATTTCTTTTTCAGATAATATTGGTAGATTAGTGGTAAAGGAGAATGCTATATGAAGAGTATAAAACATTGAACTCTTTGTGGACATGATGAAAAACTATGGATCAGATTATAATGCAGTTAGATCTTGCCTGAAGACTTTGGCTCCAAAAAGCAGATAAATGTTTTCTTGGACAAGTCCTTCATTTATGCTGTAGGGATCGGTCATGGTCTCTATTGCACTTCACATTTAATTAATGGTTTGATAGAAACTCACATGTATTTGGTTTGAATAGATCATATGTAGTTAAGAGTTACTAATTTGTTCATTGACACTAAAAAGTTATTTGATAAACCATTGTAAATGCCAGCATTTCAGTTAAAAATCGACTCTACAAGTATAGTTCAGGTAAACAGGTCCTTCAGCAGTATCTGAAGCAGTATCTAGAAGGACAAGAATTTTAGTAAACTACAACCTTGGGCTTTATTAATGAAAATTCAGTGTGTAGAACCAGAGAGACATTGGCCCCGTCTATTCTTGTTTGGTCAGACAACATCATATTTTCAAAACAGCATTGAGGGTGTGCCTGGGTGACTCAGTCGGTTACGCATCTGACTCTTGATTTGAGCTCAGGTCATGATCTCGCAGTTTGTGCAGTCAAGCTTCGTGTTGGGCTCTGTGCTGACAGTGTGGAGTTTGGGATTCTCTCTCTCCCTCTCTCTCTGTCCCACCCCCACTTATACTTTGTCTTTCTCAAAATAAATAAAAATTGTAAAAAAGCATTGCTAAGCCAAAAGTATCAAAGGAGGCCAACCAGGATAATAGGAATTTGAACCTATGTCTTATGAAACCGCTGAAGATATGGTTTTGTCAAGGGGAGAGGGATCAATATATTTTCAGATATCTGAAGGAGAGTTATGTGGCAGATATTAAACTTGGTATTTGTGACTTTAGAGAACAAAGCCAGGATCAATATATAGAAACTACATGTAAACAAAGCTTAGCTCAATGAGAACTTTCTAGCCATTAGAGTTGTAGGCTACTTTGGGAGGGTGTGGTAGAGAGACTAATGGTATCCACATCTTCAACCCTGAAACCCCTGAATATGTTGCTGTACATGCCAAAAGGCCATCTACTTTGTAGATGTGATTAATTTAAGAATCTTAATTTAAGGAGATTACCTGATAAGCCTATTGTAATAACAGTGGTTTTTAAAAGATAGAAGAGAAAAAGAGAGAGAGAGAGAGAAAGGAATAAATAAATAAATAAATAAATAAATAAATAAATAAATAAATAAAAGATAGAAGAGAGAGGGGCGCCTGGGTGGCTCAGTTGGTTAAGCGTCCAACTCTTGATTTCGGCTCAGGTCATGATCTCATGGTTCACAGGATCAAGCCCTGGGTTGGGCTCTGCGCGGACAGTGCAGAGCCTGCTTGGGATTCTCTCTCCCTCTCTCTCTGCCCCTCCCCCGTTTGCTCTCTCTCTCATGCATGCACTCTCTCTCAAAATAAATAAACATTAAAAAAAGAGAAATTCTATAAAAATAAAAAAATTTAAAATGGAAGAGGGAAGAGAATCAGAGAAGGAGTAGTGATGATGGAAGCAGAGGGCCAGGGTGAAAAGGAGATATGAAAATGTTATGTTGCTGGCATTGAAGATGAAGGAAGGGGCCATAAGTCAAGGAATGCAGGGAACTTCCAGAACCCAGAAAGACAAGGAAACAGATGCTACTAGTCTCTGGAAGGAATTCAGTCCTGTCAACGCCTTGATTTGGGCCTAGTGAAACTCATTTTGGACATTTGAACTCCAGGATTGTAAGATTATATTTTTGTGTTATTAAACCACTAAATTTGTGGTAATTTGTTTCAGTGATAAGGGGAAACTATGTAGGGGGTTAATAAATTTCCATTATCACAAGTATAGTAGTAAAGTAGGATGATTTTATTCTGGGGAGTTGAGATTTTTGTAAAGGATTGGACTAGAATGATCTACATGGTCTTTTCCACCTGGACTGAGCCCTCTTTTTTCATTTTTTGATTATTTTTCCTTGGAGGTCTTAACCTCATAACTTCAGCTGTAACCTCTCTATTAACAATAGACAAATTCATAGCCCTAATTTCTCTTGAGTTCTAATTACACATATCTCATTAGTTGACATATTCATTTGGACATCCTGGAATCCCTTTACATCGAATATGCCTCCAGGGAGGAACAATGCTGGGATTGAGAGTTTAGAATACAGAGAGGTAAATATGGTCTTTCCTCGAAGGAGGGAAAATAAGACCAACTTCTCTTCTATAAGTGAACAAATCCAAAATTGAGAAAAATCAGCCATGAAGAATTCTGATGACAAAATGTCAAGAGCTTTTGTGCAGCAAACTAGAGGTTTTTTAACCTAAAGGAGATAAAGATGTTTTGCTTTAAGTTGTACTTCTTTAAGTTTTTTCTTAAATGTTATGCTCTTAACAAGAAAAATTAGACTAAATAATATCTGAACCTGATCTGCATGTCGTCAACCATCTCTCTCAAGACTAGGCTGAGCCCAGTAAAATGGCAAAATGATAAACATGAGTTCAAATGGCAAAGAGCCATAGACTGTAATGGTTTAGAGTGCAGGCTCTGGAGTCAGACTGTATGGATTGGGTCACAGCTGTAATAGTTGAGCTATACTCAATATTGGACAAGTAACTTTGGACAAGCTAGTTAACTTCACCTTGGTTTCTTCTTCTATAAAATGCAGATAGGTTGCCTACTCCATAGAGGTGGTATACAAATTAAAAAATACAAGCAAAGCGCTTAGAATACTTGGAACGTAGCAAATGGTCAATAAATATCTTTTTTTTTTTTAAAGAAGGTAACCATGGACACTCTTGACCATCAACCCAAAGGGAGATTCTAGTTTCCAAGTGGGATTTTTTTGCATACAAGATTTAATCCAAGGATACATTGACTTTTCCCATTGCAGCCTGACTCTGTCTAGTCCCTAATTTATGCCCTGGTAAGCCTTTTTTGGTTTCCTAATTCCTCGATCATTTTGGTCCTGACTTGATGTCAACGTTCTCCCTGACATCCCAATGACTAATTTGAAACACACCACAACTCCTTTCTAGTTCCTACCCTACCTGCTCCACATGGACAACTAGACCCACCTGTTCTTCAGGGCTTTCAGGAATGCACCATTCCAGCAGCCCTCTACTGCCTTCACCTTTCACCCCTCCTAATAAGTGCAACATTCCAGCTCTGACTTCAGTTCCAAAAGAACCTTTGGTGGTTTGGGCAAGGTATTATTAAAAAAGAGTTGAAATTGACTGAGGGAGGGGTTTTGTGTATGAGTGCTTATGCTTCTCTAAATCTTATTGAATATGATGTCCAGAATATCTCATTAATAATTGAAGAGGTCAGGGGCGCCTGGGTGGCGCAGTCGGTTAAGCGTCCGACTTCAGCCAGGTCACGATCTCGCGGTCCGTGAGTTCGAGCCCCGCGTAGGGCTCTGGGCGGATGGCTCAGAGCCTGGAGCCTGTTTCCGATTCTGTGTCTCCCTCTCTCTCTGCCCCTCCCCCGTTCATGCTCTGTCTCTCTCTGTCCCAAAAATAAATAAACGTTGAAAAAAAAAATTTAGAAAAAAAAAAAATTGAAGAGGTCATACTTGAAGACTATTATTCTTTTTTTTTAAATGAGCAGCAGGCAAAAGTTTATTGGAGTATAAGATCAGAAAGTAAGAATAGTATGAAAGCTCTCTTTACAGAGAGGAGGTATTTGAAAGTGAATGCCCCTATTCTTTTTTTTATTAAGTTTTTATTTTTTTATTATTATTTTTTTTATTTTTTTTAACGTTTATTTATTTTTGAGACAGAGAGAGACAGAGCATGAACGGGGGAGGGTCAGAGAGAGGGAGACACAGAATCTGAAACAGGCTCCAGGCTCTGAGCTGTCAGCACAAAGCCTGACGCGGGGCTCGAACTCATGAGCCGCTAAATTATGACCTGAGCCAAAGTCAGATGCTTAACCGACTGAGCCACCCAGACACCCCCTTTTCATTAAATTTTTAATTTTAATTACAGTGCAGCTAACATACAGTGTTATATTAATTTCAGGTGTACAATACAGTGACTCAACAATTCTGTACATTACTCAGTGCTCATCATGATAAGTGTACTCTTGGCCGCTTTATTTCCCCCACCCGCCACCACCGCCCCTCTGGTAATCATCAGTTTGTTCTTTATAGTTAAGACTCTGCTTCTTGGTTTGTCTCTCTCCCTCTCTTTTCTTTCCTTTGCTCGTTTGTTTGTTTCTTAAATTCCACATATGAGTGAAATCATATGGCATTTATCTCTCTCTCACTTATTTTGCTTAGCATTATATTCTCTAGTTCCATGCATGTTGTTGCAAATGGCAAGATTTCATTCTTTTCTATGGCTGAATAATATTCCATTGTATATATGTACCACATCTCTATCCATTCATCTGTTGATGGACACTTGGACTACTTCCATAATTTGGCTATTGTAAATAATGCTGCAATAAACATAGGGGTGCATATATCCCTTTGGATTAGTGTTTTTGTATTTTGGGAGTGAATACCCAGTAGTGCAGTTACTGGATCATAGGGTAGTTCTATTTTTACCTTTTTGAGGAACCTCCATACTGGCTGCACCAGTTTGCATTCCCACCAACAGTGCAAGAGGATTTCTTTTTCGCCACATCCTTGCCAACACTTGTTGTTTCTTATATTTTTTATTTTAGCCATTCTGACAGGTGTAAGGTGATATCTCATTATGGTTTTGATTTGCATTTCCTTGATGATGAGTGATGCTGAGCATCTTTTCATTTGTCTTTTGGCCATCTGTATGTCTTCTTTGGAAAAATATCTTTTCATGTTAAGACTATTATTCTTTTGTTGTTGTGTTGCAAATGGCAAGATTTCATTCATTTTTTTTTAATTTACATTCAAATTAGTTAGCATATAGTGCAACAATGATTTCAGGAGTAGATTCCTTAGTGCCCCTTACCCATTTAGCCCATCCCCCCTCCCACACTCCCTCCAGTGACCCTCAGTTTGTTCTCCATATTTACGAGTCTCTTCTGTTTTGTCCCCCTCCCTGTTTTTATATTATTTTTGTTTCCCTTCCCTTATGTTCATCTGTTTTGTCTCTTAAAGTCCTCATATGAGTGAAGTCATATGATTTTTGTCTTCCTCTGACTAATTTCACTTAGCATAATACCCTCTAGTTCCATCCACGTAGTTGCAAATGGCAAGACTATTATTCTTAATAAATAGATATGGTAGAAAAACTTACAGACTATATTCTCTTATCCAAATCAAAGAATAGACTAAACAATAAGTCCATGCAACCATAAACCAGGGACCACCATCCTCTTGGATTTATATATTTATTATATAAATATAATTTAGGCTCACAGAAAATAATACATTTTCATAAGGTTGGCCTTACCAAAATTACATCCATAACATGACCACAAATAGCCATTTTAAAGTGGTGTCCAGTGACCAATATAATGATGGAGAGAAAAGGAAAGATGTCAGTGTTGACTATAAAGTTAAAAAATAGAAATAAATTGGGGTGCCTGGGTGGCTCAGTCAGTTGGGCATAGGACTTCAGCTCACTTCATGATCTTGCAGTCCATGAGTTCGAGCCCCACATCAGGCTCTGCACTCACAGCTCAGAGCCTGGAGCCTGCTTTGGATCCTGTCTCCCTCTCTGCCCCTCCCCTGCTCACACTCTGTCTCTCTCTCAAAAATAAAATTTAAAAAACATTAAAAAAAATTTTTTTTAATAGAAATAAATGGCCATAGAAGGGATGACCTTTTGTACAAGTAGTTTGCAAAACACAAGTTTATTGAAGGATTAACATTTGTATAGCACTAGACAATATACGTTTCATACAGTCTACCTCATTCATTTCTTGTAACAGTATTATAACATCAATGCTATTATTATTCCTATTTTAAAGATGAAGAAATTAAGGGTGGGAAAATTTAGGTAACTTGCCTCAGGTTAGGTTCACACATTCAAAGAAGCAGAACCAGGGATTCAATTTCACTTGCCCCAGTTCCAAGTCCTGGACTTTCCCCATTATATCCACTACCTCAGTAATATGGATTCCATTTAAATGTATGTAAGAACTTATTTTAAATAGGCTCTTGGAATCTCCATCCTTAGGAAATCTTCAACAAGAGAATACGTTTTAAATAATTTTAGCCAGTCTCTAAGCAAGCTTTTAGGCATAATCATCTTGAGGTTATTTTCCACTTTTTAATTTCCAGTTACTATCAGCCCCTTCTCGCTTAAGTTTATGACTTCTTATATTATCCCACATGTAACGTATTTACCGAGGTAGCCTGAGCGTCTACTTTGGAAAGTTACCATTTAATCATAAGCAGTATTGTGTAGGTGACCAGGTAGGTAATTGTCTCATTACGTCACAACCTTCTGACCTGGGCTCCATTCACAACCTCCCTAGAGGCTGGGTCTGTAAATGTTTCCGGTCCCTTCTGCTTCTCCCTCACCTCCACCCCTGCGGGGACCCACTCTCTGTGCTCGACCGGCAACTTGCCCCCTTCGGAAGCTCTGCCGGCAGGGAAAGGCCCGCTTAGACCTCTGTCTTATCAAAAGTGTTTTGTTTTGCTTTTGGTGAGAGCCCTTCAAAATGTTTTCCTCAGAAATCGGGTCCTGGAATACACAGGATGATCTGAAGAGATCTGAAGGTCTCTTCAGGCTGGCGGCCATCCCTCAGCTCAGGGGCACAACCGGAAGGGCGCGCCTTGCAGGGGCTGGGTTGCTCTGGGCGGAGCGCTGGCCTCAGAGTTGCGTGGATTGTGCCTGCGCGGAGGATCCCGGCTCAGCTGGCTCGGCTCAGGAGGAGCAGGCGGTCACCAGGGAAGAATGTGAGGTTGCGAATATGTGGATCCAGGCCACAGGGGTGAGCAGGGCTCAGTGGGAGGGTGGACGCCTACCCTGGGTTTGTAGTCAGGGTCCTGGGGTTAACACTGGGCAGAAAACAAAAATGACCTGCTCTGAGCTACCAAGAAATTCCTTTATTCCACAAGAGCTTCAGAAGACTCTCTAGACTCAGTTTCTCATTATAAAAGTCCTTCATGGTATAACCCAGGGCAGGGGTCTTGATACCAGTTGTCCCCAAACCCATTGCTGAAGCACAGCGCTCATCTTTAGAGCTGGCTCCTTTTAGTAACGTCCTCTTTTTTGTTTTTTAAATTCAGCGCCCAGTCCAGTTCTCTTTCCCACACTGAGGTCTTTTTTGATACACCCCTAAAACGCTGTGGTGTAGAGTATACTCAGCCTATGAAATACAATCAACGTTAAAAGTGTCTCATTGAGGGGCGCCTGGGTGGCTCAGTTGGTTGAGCGGCCGACTTCGGCTCAGGTCATGATCTCGCAGTCCGTGAGTTCGAGCCCCGCGTCGGGCTCTGTGCTGACAGCTCGGAGCCTGGAGCCTGTTTCAGATTCTGTGTCTCCCTCTCTCTGACCCTCCCCCGTTCATGCTCTGTCTCTCTCTGTCTCAAAAATAAATAAACGTTAAAAAATAAAAAAAAGTGTCTTATTGAATTAAATCTACTTTTTAAGTTGTCCACAGTGTAGTTAGCCTTTTAACAATAAAATAATACATAATAATTTTTAAAAATTTAATGTTTATTTATTTTTGAGAGAAAGAGAGAGAGAGAGAGCAGGGAAGAGGAGAGAGAGAGGGAGACACAGAATCTGAAGCAGGCTCCGGGCTCCAGGCTGTCAGCACAGAGCCCGACATGGGGCTGGAACTCACAGACAGGGAAATCATGACCTGAGCCGAAGTTAGACACTTAACTTGCTGAGCCACCCAGGCACCCCTATATAATAATTTTTTAAGACAAACATAGGATGTGACTATTACAATCTTAAGTTTATAAATGAGAAAAATAAACATACCCAAAATGCATAGGAATATCCGATACATGCAAAAAAATGAAATTGGGTTTTTAACTTACAGCATATAAAAAAATTAACTCAAAATGGATCAAAGCCCTAAATATAAGAGCAAAAGTATAAAACTCTTAGAAGAAAACATACAGAGAATCCTTTATGACTTTGGATTTGGAGATGTTGTCTTCAGTATGACACCCAAAGCACAAAACAACAAAGGAAAAAGATACATTGTACTTTATAAAAACTAAAACCTTACGCACATCAAAGGACACTATCAAGAGAGTGAAAAGACAGAAAATATTTGCAAATCATGTATGTGATAAGGGATTAATATCCAAAATATATAGAGAACTCCTACAACTCAGTAATGAAAAAACCCAACCCAATTAAAAAAGTGGGCAAAGGATTTGAATAGACATTTCTCCAAAGCAGATATGCAATGTCCAATAGCACATGAAAAAATGTTCAACATCGCTAGTCATTAGACAAATGCAAACCCAAACCACTATGAGATCCTACTTCATGGTGCACCTGGATGGCTCAGTCGGTTGGGTGTCTGACTCTTGATTTCAGCTCAGGTCATGATCTCATGGTTTGTGGGATTGAGCCTGCTTGGCATTCTCTCTCTCCTCTCTCACTGCCCCTCCCCTGCTCATGCTCTCTCTCCTCTCTCAAAATAAATAAATAAACTTAAAACAGAGAGAGAGATACTACATCACACTCATTAGGATGGCTATGATTAAAAAATAAAACAGGTAATAATAAGTGTTGGTAATGATATGGAGAATTGGAATCCTCCTGCATGGATGATGCTAATATAAAATGGTGTGTACTAGAAAACAATATGGTGGTAAAGAAAGAAAGAAAGAGGAAGAAAGAAAGAAAGAAAGAAACAAAGAAACAAAGAAACAAAGAAAGAAACAAAGAAAGAAAGAAAGAAAAAAGGAATTGTCATATGATACAGCAATTCCCCCTCTGGATATATACCTAAAAAAATTGAAAGCAGGAACTCAAACAGATACTTGTACACCAATTTTCATAGCAGAGTTAGTCACAACAGCCAAAAGATGGAAACAACCCAAATGTCCATCAACAGATGAATAAACTAAATGTTGTATATCCATGCCATGTAGTATTATTTAGTCTCAAAAAACAAATGAAATTCTGATACGAGGTGCAACATGAATGAACCTTGAAAGCACCCTGCTAAGTACAATAAGGCAGACACAAAAGGACAAATATTATATGATCCCACTTACGTGAGGTACCTAGAATAAGCAAATACATAGAGACAGAAAGTAGATAGTTTACCAGGAGCTGGGGGGAGGAAGGAATGAGGAGTTACGTTTAATGGGTACAGACTTTTTGTTTGGGATGATGAAGAATTTCTGGAAATGGATAGTGGTGATAATTGCACAACATTACTTAATACCACTGAACTGCATACTTACAAATGGTTAAAATGGTAAATTTTGTATTACGTATATTCTATCACAGTAAAAAAAAATTTAAGTTTATTTATTTTGAGAGAGAGAGAGAGAATGAGAGCAAGTAGGGGAGGGGCAGTGAGGGGAAGTGAGAGAAACCTAGGCAGACTCCGTACTACTTGTATAGAGCCCAATGCAGGGCTCAATCTCACAAACCATGAGATCATGACCTGAGCCAAAGTCAACACTTAACCAACTGAGCCACCCAGGTGCCCCGCACAATATTTTTAAGCATAGGAAACATGAGTCCTTAACTTTATTTTGAAAGCCTTTGTGATCTCCATGTTTTTGCTACAGAGTGAACCCATAAGCCACCACACACACCATGGGAACATCAGATCCAAATGTGAATTTAGTTAAGAAATTGTGTGTATGTATGTGTATGTGCAGACAATAAGTGTTTTGTCTACATTAGATATGATTCTTCTTCTGACTTGTCAGAAGTGCCACAGCCTCTTTGCTTCCTTTCTTCAATATGTTGTGCCTCAGTTATTTACAGGGAGAGATGGAACAGAAATTGCTAGCGATGCTGCAGATAACTTAGTTCACCTAACTTAGTTCAACCTGGAGATTGGTTGAAGGAAGAAGAAATGTGAGTGATAGAGGCTTTGCTGGCCATGCTTCTCAGCCACTTAATTCCTCCCAGGGTCAGAGGCACCTAGGGCCACATTGTTTATGAATTCTCTATCACTTCCCCCTTGAGGTTTAGCTTTCAATGTTTGCAGACTCAGCAAACTGGATTATTTGTTCCTGGTGCGTAATGGCATATGCTGAGGTTTACTGTAGAATGTTGACCCTGAACAATAATTCCACACAAACCTTTCATCATGCTCGTCATGCTTAGAGAAAGGAAATTTGTTTAGTAAGCACTAAACAAAGTGGTACAGACTTATATTAAAACTAATGCCTTTTGGGTCGCCTGGGTGGCTCAGTTGGTTAGGCAACCAACTTCGGCTCAGGTCATGATCTCACAGTTTGTGAGTTCGAGCCCCATGTCAGGCTCTATGCTGACAGCTCAGAGCCTCGAGCCTGCTTCAGATTCTGTGTCTCCCCCTCTCTCTGCCCCCTCCCCTGCACACACTCTGTGTCTCTCTGTCTCTCAATAATAAATAAACATTAAAAAAAATAAAAAAAACTCTAGTGCCTTTTATGTGATTAAAATATATCATTACTGTCATTGTTTCTGGAATTTTTTTTTTAATTTTTTTTTCAACGTTTATTTATTTTTGGGACAGAGAGAGACAGAGCATGAACGGGGGAGGGGCAGAGAGAGAGGGAGACACAGAATCGGAAACAGGCTCCAGGCTCCGAGCCATCAGCCCAGAGCCCGACGCGGGGCTCGAACTCACGGACCGCGAGATCGTGACCTGGCTGAAGTCGGACGCTTAACCGACTGTGCCACCCAGGCGCCCCTCTGGAATTTTTAAAAATGTTTTAAATTTTTATTTAGAGAGAGAAAGAGGGAGGGGCAAGGCAAGAGGGAGAGAGAGCGAATCCCAGGCACTCTCCAGGCTATCAGTGCAGAGCCAGAATGTGGGGCTCAAACTCACAAACTGTGAGATCATGACCTAAGCTGAAATCAAGAATCAGATGCTCAACCATCTGAGCCACCCAGGTGCCCCAGTCATGGTAATTCTTACTATAAAGATTATTTTAAACCAAAATAAACCACAGTGGAGAGGTGAAGAAAGACATAGGCATGTGTATATATGTATACACACACATATATATGCAGATAAAATAACCAAGGAATCTTAATTACAAGAATAGTTTCCTGGGCCTTAGCCTACTCAGACTTTAGTGGAAAGTAGCTGATGCCTGTAGCTCAAACCACAGTTTCACTAAACTAATGAGAATCTACCAGCTATCTTTTGGGGATCCTGGGTTGCTCCAGGAGTTTAGAGTAAGATTAGAATAGATATTAGAATAGGTATGAGGGGCCTAACTCAAAGGAGTGGAAATGGAGGTACCTTATGCTCAAAAGGTCAGAAGCACTATAGATTCTCCAAGGAATTCTGATCAGTTTTAGGAAGTGTTTGCTACCCAGGGAGTCCAATTAGCATAAGCATAATCAGTAATAGGACCAAACTGGGTTGTTTGGGGTCACTAGAATGATTCTGTGCTAGGGATTTTTCTGGAATTTAGGAACAACCCCAATGATACATTAGAGAGGCAATTCACCAGATCAAATGCCCTAAACCTCCTAAATCATCAGGAACTAGAGACTGAATTACTGATTTTGCCAACAGAATTAGTTTGTGCTTATGACTTAAGATTTTTGGTGCTAGTTCCAGCTTCAAATATAGACTTTTTTTCTATCTTAAATGTATTATGCTTAATTAATGGTAAATATTTACGCTTGAGGAAATTAAGGCTCAAATAGGTTACATAATTTATATGAAGCTACACAGACCTGAGTGACTCCAGTGTCACTACTCTTAATCACCGTACTCTGCTGTTCATGCTACCATAATCATTTTATCAAGTATGGAATGTTTTACTTAAATCTTACATGGTTCTAAGATCAGGAAAAAAATTATGTGCTTTTCCTAAATAAGTTTGTTAGATTCAGGGCCTACAGTCATGCACATCCACATACAGATAATTTTGTATGTTTTCAGAAAAATGTATATGACAGCTGCAAAAATATTGGGTATATATATATATATATATATATATAACACAAAAGAAGAGTGAGAGTACAGACGTGTGGCTCAGATAGATTAAAAAGTAAAAAGTAGAGGTGTTGTGGCCATTTCTGGGCATCGTGAGAAACGGATAAATAATGTTTATAGACCTGTGTTTTCAGGAATAACTTCAGTAATTCTTAACCATAGAGATCATTTGTACACACTCTGGCCTCATGAGTTCCCCTGAGCTCATGTCAGTGACTGTTATGTCCATATCCTGTGGTCATTTGGAAATGCTTCTTTTCTAAAATAAAAGGTTTGGATACTCCAATCTATGACCATAGTCTCCAGTCTTTTCATCTTTCTCTCCCTTCCTCATCTTCAGTGGGTGTTATTTTCCTTCCTTCTTCATGGTCCACAACTCCAGCCTCTCTGTTGACAATAGACCTAACTTCCTCAAAGTCAACTACTTCAATACACATAATTTCACTTCCTCCACCCAGTGTTTTTCCTCCTATTTAGTGGCTCTCTATGTTCTAGAACTCATCCTACCCTTTTTTGCTCCCGTAATTATTCTATTTATCATCCTCCTTACCAAATATGCAGCTACTTCTCCTCAGCTAGATCTTTCCATAATCATTTTAACCTAATTAAGCTTCTCCTATCATAAATACCAAAACCAAACCCCAAGAAAAACCCCATAGCCATTAATAATCACTTTCTATTTCCTCTTTCCTGCTGCCTCTGACAACCACTCATCTACCTTCTGCCTCTATAGATTTGCCCATTCTGGACATTTACTATGACTAGAATCATACAATATGTGACTTTTATGACTGGCTTCTTTCATTTAGCATAATGTTTTCAAAGTTCATCCATGTTGGAGCATGTATCAGTACTTCATTCCTTTTTATTGGTGAGTAATATTCTGTAATATACCACAGAATAGATGTATCATTTTGTTTATAGATTCGTCAGTTAAGGGACATTTGTGTTGTTTCCACTTTGGGCTATTATTATTATTTTTAATTTTTTTAACATTTATTTGTTTTTTGGGAGACAGAGCGTGAGTGGGGGAGGGGCAGAGAGAGAGGGGGACACAGAATCCAAAGCAGTTCCAGGCTCCGAACTGACAGCACAGAGCCCAACACGGGCCTCGAACTCATAAACCATGAGATCATGACCTGAGCGGAAGTCGGACACTTAACTGGCTGAGCCACCCAGGAGCCCCTACTTTTGGCTATTATGAATAATGTTTCTGTGAATATTTGTGTACAAGTTTTTGTGTAATTCTCTTGAGTCAATTCAATTTTCTTGAGTAAATACACGAGTGGAATTGCTGGGTCATATGATAACTATTTAGCCTTTTGAGGAACTGCCAAACTGTTTTCTAAAGCAAGTGCACCATTTTACATTCCCATCAGCGATATAGGAGGGCTTCAATTTTACCAACTCTTATTATTATCTAATTTTTTTAATTCTAGCTTTCCTAATGGGTATGAAGTGGCATTTCATTGGAGTTTTGACTCGCATTTCCCTTATGACTAAAAGTGTTGAGCATCTTTTTATATGCTTATTTGGCCATGTGTGTATCTTTGGAGAAATGTCTATTCAAATCCTTTGCTCATTTTCAAATTGGATTATCTTTTTATTACTGAGTTGTGAGAGTTCTTAATATATTCTAGATAATAATAGACCACTATCAGATGCATGATTTGCAAATATTTTCTCTCATTCTGTGGGCTGTTTTTTCACTATTTTGATAGTGTCCTTTGACATACAAAAGCTTTTAATTTTGATGAAGTCCAATTTATTTATTTTTCCTTTGGTTGCTTATGATTTAGGCGCCATATCTTAGAAACCATTGCCTAAGCCAAGGTCATGAAGATTTATACCTATTCTTTGTTATAAGACTTTTATAGTTGGGGTGCCTGGATGGCTCAGTAGGTTAAGTGTCCAATTTCAGCTCAGGTCATGATCTCATGATTTGTGAGTTCAAGCCCAGCATTGGGCTCTGCACTGACAGTGTAGAGCCTGCTTAGGATTCTTTCTCTTTCCCTCTCTCTCTACCTCTCCCCTACTTACTCTCTCTCTCTCTCTCAAAATAGATAAACTTTTAAAAAATTAAGACTTTTATAGTTATAAGTCCAACATTTAATCCATTTTGGGTAAATTTTTATGTATAGCATGATGTAGGGGTCCAAATTCATTATTTTGCATGTGGATATTGAGCTGTTGCAACATCATTTGTTGAAAAAGACTATTGTTTCACCATTGAATTTTCCTGTCATCCTTGTTGAAATCAATTGACCACAGATGTATGGGTCCAGTGGGCACTTTTCATAGTTGACCTCTCAGCAGCATTTGACTCTTACTGATTGATCGCTCCCTCCTTTTTTTTTTTTTTTTTTTAAATTTATTTTTGCAACAGAGAGAGACAGAGCATGAGCAGGTGAGGGGCAGAGAGAGAGGGAGACACAGAATCGGAAGCAGGCTCCAGGCTCTGAGCTGTCAACACAGAGCCTGATGCGGGGCTCGAACCCACAGACTGTGAGATCATGACCTGAGCTGAAGTCGGACACTTAACCAACTGAGCCACCCAGGCGCCCCACTCCCTCCTTTTGAAAATGCCCTTTTTCTGTGACTATTCAATTACCAGGCATCTTGGGAATTTGCCTGCTTTAGAGATAATACAAAGCATATCCAAAGATAAGTAACTGGGTGGCAGTATGTGTTAGTTGAATAAGCACATTGCTAGAGTAATCATGAGACATATATGTGTCATTTGCTGTGAATTGTTTGGTATACACTTTGTTCATCTGTCTTGGGAGTTGTGGATTTTATTATTTTCTTGTAGGAACTCTTTTGTATTAGAAAAATTAATTATTTGTCTATGCTGTGAGTGACAAATATTTTTCCTCAGCTTATCCTTAGTCTTTTGACTTTCCATCTGAACATTTTTACCATGCAGGTTTTTTTTTTTCTGGTTAATGTATTAGTTTTTTATGCCTTTTTGGCTTTGTGTCATGTTAAGAAAGGTTTTCCCATCCAGACATTAGCAGCAAAAAAAACCAAAAAACAAAAAACAAAAAACCAACCAAACAAACAAAAAAAACCAGTCCCATGGTTTTTGTCTCATAGTTTCAAGGGTTTGTTGTTTTACATTTAAATCCTTGATCCATATGAGGCTTGTCTTCAGGGTAGGTGTGAAATATGGATCTTAATTTTTTTTTTTCTGGATGGCTGTTTTTTTTGTTTCATTTTGATTACATGTAATTGAATAATCTTAATTTAACCACTTTTGTCATATCCAAATTCTCATGTTTTAAGATGCATTTCTCTGCTTCCTATTTAATTTAATTAGCCTGAAGCTATTTCCACACTGAGAAATTATTATTGCTTTCTAATATATTTTAATATCTCCTCCTTTTTTTCAGAATTAGCTTAGGTGACAGACTTTTTTTAATTTTAATTTTTATTATTTATGTATTAAAAAAATTTTTTAATGTTTATCTTTAAGAGACAGAGACAGATTGTGAGCGGGGGAGGGGAGAGAGAGAGAGAAAGACACAGAATCTGAAGAGGCTCCAGGCTCTGAGCTGTCAGCACAGAGCCTGATGCGGGGCTCGAACTCACAAGCTGTGAGATTGTGACCTGAGCCGAAGTTGGATGCTTAACTGACTGAGCCACCCAGGCACCCTATTTGTATTTTTTAGATGACAAACTTTAAATGGTCCCTGTTAAGGAATGATTTCATCTTGTTTATTTCAGCTCATGAAAATATATTTTTAAAGAAGTTCTTTATTTAAGTTCTTTATTAAGTTCTTTATTTATTTATTCTAAGGGAGAAAGAGAGAGGGAGAGCAGAGGAGGAGGAGAGAGAGAGGGAGAGAGAGAGAGAGAGAGAGAGAGAGAATTCCAAGCAGGTTATGCACTCTCAGCACAGAGCACCACTGAGGGCTCAAACTCACAAACCGTGAAATCATGGCTTGAGTGGAAACCAAGAGCTGGATGCTTAACCGACTGAGCACCCAGGTGCCCCATCAGCCTGTGAAAATATTTTTAAATCTTAATTCTGAGGTAAACTGCTCTCTCTTTAATTATCATATTTAATAACCATGCCTGTAGGTCTTAATCCAATATAAAATTTTCAACAGAAAAGGGCTGGAACTAGAGACCTGTAGCATTGTTCAAGAGCCTTATTACTCTAAGTATCGTCTATGAACCAACCCCACCAATACTACTTGGGAGCTTGTAAATTTGGAATCTGAGGACCGAATCCAGACTTACTAATTCAAAATCTGCATTTTAATAAGATCCGCCCCCAAGTGATTTGTATGCATGTTAGAAGTTTGAGAGCAGTATACCATAGATTTCCCTCTAGGATAGTAATCCACAACCTTCACTTCACATTAAATTTATCTGGGGAGCTTTTAAAAAACACTGAGGACTGGGATGCACCCCTGGAGATTGATTTAATTGGTCTGGGGTTGGGACCCTTAGCACTGTATTTTTAAAAATCCTTAATTGCAGCCATGGTTGAGAAACAGTACTCTAGAATCACCACTTGAGATTGTTAGGGTCCTGGTTACTCAAAAACCAAGAAGGATCTGATGGGGTATCGGCATTAGAAAACAACCATGACCAAAAGCATTATCTATGCAACTTGCATCCCCAGAATTTTTTGGCTGTTGCACCGGCCTGGTTAGACTTTTTCTCCCACCATTTCTTTGGTCTCCTTGATAAATGACTCTTGCTTGCTGATAACCACTTCTTCTTTGTCTTTCTGTTGGGATGAACAATGAAAGTTTCTGACTTGTCTGCTCACTCTGAAACCATAAATTGGTTCCAGCCTGTGTTTCTGTCCTACCTTAAATATTCCAGTTCAGAACCCTGATTTAATTCATCCCTGCCTGCTAATTCCAGCTTTCACCTAAGAGATTTTAGTTTTTTGTACAGTTAAAATTCTGTACTCATAAATAGCTATCACAGTGGCCTGCTAATCTTACGGTGTATCCGTGGTGATTAGTAAAAATAAGATGTAGAATTCCCCTGATATACCATCCCAGTAACTTTAGCAAAAAAGGAAAGGGGAATTCATTTTGAATGATATTCTGAGAGAACACATGGTGGCTTGTAATGATCGCTATGTACTTCCATTAATGCCCATAAACCAATGTTTAATAAACTGCTACAGAATGTTGCAGGTTACCAGAATCAAGTTTTCCACTGTGTAATTATTAGACTATGTACTATTGAAAATTTGTAAAGTTCTCAGGCTACAGTTTCTAGAAACCTGCTCCCCCACTACCCCTCTTTTTATATTATTTCTCAGAGATTACTAACAGTGACTCTGAAATCAATGGGCAAATTCTTTCAGCATCTAAGGGAATAATTCTCAGGAGTCCCGGAGTCTTGAACTCTGTAGAAGTAAGAATATAAGAATTGTGTTTATTATTTCTTCACATACTGTAGGCTTCTTCTCATCTGCTTTTTAGTTTTATTCATCTAGCATACATGAATGAAGATCATGATGTGCTGAACTTGGACAAAGTTGAATAATCAAGGAGTTTACTTTCCATCTGGAGATGGTAAAATGTTTGTCCCTAGTCAATACACACTCTTGTGTGAATGAACTAGATGGGATGGGGTAGATGAAATTCTGTATGTAAAATTAGCTGGTCTTAAAGTTCTGAAATTTGAATACTGATGTTATAGATTTTCAGATTCTAAAGCTTGTCACTGGGTATGGATAAGATTCAGTTTTATGTTAGACGGACTGGAGACCAGTTTCCAAGTAGTATTTTGATTTTTTCCACCTCAAAAATATTTCTTTTTGCTTAGAAGATGAGACCTATGCAATTATCAAGTAGCCCATCTCTCTCTTTTTTCTGCTGTGACAATCATACTGTTTCTCTCAAGCAGTGGGCCTATTTCTTTTTTGAAGTATTTCCTCCCACTAACTTCTAAAGAAAATCTATGGCCTATGGCTGAAAGATTTTTAAAATTATATCAAGATAGAGATTTATTTTTTTTCCAAGATATAGATTTTAAATGTTTGTTATTTTTATTTTGGGCATACAGTCAGAGTGCTACAGCAGATTTGGCTCAACAAGTATTTAGCAACAAGTCACTTATAACATATTTTATGATGTGCCTCAAAATCTGTCCTTTCCAAGTTCAGAACAGTAGTAGAGAAGAGTTAATAATGATGACTGTTTAGCTAATTTATGCCAGGCACCCATTTTATTTGATCTTCACAACAACTCTCTGAGTTAGGCACTATTATTAACTCCAGGAAATAGACACACCTTGTTTAGTTGCAGCTGTCAAGAGCCAGTGGTAGGATTCAAACCCAAGCCTGCCTGACATCAAGGCATAAGTGAGGAACCACCATAACAAACTTCTCTCTTTTCTGCTGCTGTTCTCTCTACACTAGCGGGTAAAGCTTGTCTTCCTGCCTTCCTTCAAGTTGTCAGTGGGATATTGAAGACTCAGACTTGAGACGATTCTTGGAAGCCACTGACTAAGCAATTTCATCTCTTCTTAATTCCATCCCTATTATGTGTCTGTGGTGATGGGTTGTGTTTTAGTTTGCTTTTGCTTTTGTTGTTTAATAAAACACTCTGCTTTCCTTCAGTGACATATGAAAATGAAAACAAAACTAAACAAAAACAAAAATGGGAATGGTCCTTTTCTAGCTCCTCTGCCCTACCCTTTGAGAAGTCCATGGATTCAGTGGTACCCATAGGGCCCACTTGAATGTTTGCTTTCTTTTCTGTCCTTGGCATCCCTGCACTTATCTGAAATAGGCAGAAACATGGACATACACCCTTCTCCAAATGCTTTACCTTTTATTATATTTTCAGATATTTAACTCAACACCTGATCATAATCCATCTATTAGAATTGTGCACAGAGAATAACTGAGAAAGGAGAATAAAAATACGTTTTTCCTGGGGCACCTGGGTGGCTCAGTCAGTTAAGCGTCTGACTTCTGCTCAGGTCATGATCTCAGGGCTCATGAGTTCGAGCTGACATTTCAGAGCCTGGAGCCTGCTTTGGATTCTGGGTCTCCCTCTTTCTCTGCCTTTCTTCCTCTCATGCTCTGACTCACTCTCTTTAAAAAAATAAAAAACATTAAAAAATATTTTTCTCCAATAATTTAAATGTTCTGTAATCGCATATTTCCAATAAAAAGAAAGTAAACACACACACACATATCTTTACTTCACTATAGATTACAATAAATGACCTTACCATTTCAGTATTGGCTCAGCTACTGATTATGGTCAACTTTAATAGAATGTTGGGATTATACTACTGTTTTCCTGTAGGTTACTGGTTTTTAACTGCTAGGAGGAGAAAACCAGTAGAATAAATAGAATACATTCACAGCAATATGAAATTCAGCCTGTAACTTTTCAACACCAAAAAAAGGTAATTTTTTAAGTATTTCTTAGCCTTTTAGAACTTTTGTTCTCTTTATTTAGTATTTAAGATCTGACTGTTTTGTTTGAATATGGCTTGTTTGAATATTTGTTTGAATGTGGTTTGAATATGGCTGTAGAAATTAAATACCTTTGATTATTTGAAAAATTGTGAAATATGTGAAGTTTCTCTCCATAAATCCTTTATCTCCTTTGCTGTGGCATCTTTCTGCATTCTGCATTCTTCCAGGGACTCGTGTCCTGCTGCTGCTCCCCCAAACTACCTACAGTCTCCACTGCAGATTTACTAGCCTGGCAATTGTCCTTTCTTTCCCTTTCTGTGCTGAGCTCCTATTTCCTACAAGTCTTACACAGGTTGGTAACCGATAAACTAATTTAAACTAACATGTTAATGGCTGACAGCTATCTTGGGAATTTGGGGAAGAGGTTTGAGAAAGGCCTTTCCCTGTGGCTTTCAAATCCCACCTGGGCAACAGATTAATTAGCTTATCTACAAGTGTGGTCTTTCTCCTAAACAAATTAATTGACAAGTACTGTACATTTGGAAACAATATATCATTTAAATATAAAATAGTTCTTTATTTAGGGGACTGTTGCTTAATTGTGTCTCCCATGTGGGAATTTTTTTTTTTTTTTGACATCCAGAGTTAAGGTAAGAATTAGGAGATTAATTCTAAAATCATATATCAGAAACTTAGCTTTTTCCAAGCTTTGTTGCTACTGCATATCCTATATGCATTCCTATATTAATCATTTATAAAATAGGAACAAAATTTCATATTTTATAGGAATGTCACAGAACTAAATGATCATTCATTACATTATAACTATGAAAAAAGTAAACAATAATTATGATATTTAAAGTCACAATATTGTGGTTTTCTACAGTATTACCATTTATAAAATTATACAGGTATAAATATAGCATTATAAATTTAAAAGTGAGTGAAACAGTTCGTATAAACATTAAATCAAGATGGATGGAACTTTTGAAAGTGTTGAACTTTCAAAATGGATTTCCTATAGAATTTAATTTTTGTGTGTGAAATTTGTCCCTAATGAGCAAATCAGAATAAAACAAGAAAACTATTGACATCTTACATTAGTGCCAATTATAGGTTCTGAGTCAATAACACTGCTGAATATAAAGAGTTATAATTTTTAATGTATACACAGTGTATAAACCACATACTATTTCAGTTGCAGATCTCATGGATTCTATTTTCAATCTATACTACTTAGTTTGCATTACTCCCTAAGGTTTTAGAATTGGGGAAAAGAACTGGCATAGCTTTAAAAGCAGAACTGTTTTCAGTAATCATGTTGAAAGGCACTTGTGCATGTTTACCATTATCCAAATAGCTTAATTAATGTTCAATACTTTTGTGGGCAATTTGAATCATATGTATTTCTTTCAATTAAATAGTTCTTTTTATTTTCACATGAGCGTGATTAAATATTATTTATCATTTTACAAACATTATATTTGCTCGTTTATTCATTTTGCTTGTATGAATGGCAAATCATAACTTTTTAACTAATCAGTAACTATAGACTTAAATGTAAACACAGTGATGTTGCTTTTTCATTATCGCATCAAATTGTAAAAATTAATTGGAACTATATTTTCAGAACTTAATCAGAGATCATTTGTGAAAGCTGCTTATTCTTTCTGATCTATTTTAAGCAGATTTTTTTCTGTTTACCTGTGAATTCTTCATGTATTTGCTATACAATAATCATTCAGTTATTTAACATTGATATGTTAGGTATCTTTAACAGGCTTAGTACTCAGCTAAATAATACTTGAGTATAATGATCCTATTTTCTAAACCAAAAAAATAGGACACATGCTCTGACAAATATATCTTTGTAACACTGTTTTTGAATTATAAAGAGGATTATCCTGAACAATCTAAGACATAATGTTGCCAAATACAAGTTACTTGAAAAAAATAGACATCTATAAAACAATAAAAACTGATTTATTGAATATGTACTATGTGTCAGGCACTTTATAGTATACCTAATTTTTACAGCAACCATGCAAGATGGTGCTATTATTTCCATTTTGTATTACAGAATTCTGCTGAGGTTTAGGGTGGAAGTGAGGTGGTTATATAACTTGTCTAAGATCAAATGGCTAGTGTGTGCGACAGCTGGGTCTCAAACTCAGAGCTGGTCTAACATCAAAGCCTATGATGATCTAGTATCTCTTAGCATACAGATATTTGTGGTTAAGAAAAGGATGAGGAGGGGAATCAGGAGTCAGACAGATCTGGGTTGGCTGCATTATCTCTATCACTTAGTAGTTGTGTGACTTTAAGCAAGTCACCTTAACTTCTGAATTTTGTTAATCCTTTGTGAGGATTGAATGAGATAATGCATGTATAGTACTTAACACAGTGCCTACACATGGGAAATGTTCAATGAGTGCCTTTTGTTATTTTTATTATTATTTCATAGTGACAGCTCAAAAGACAGAGTGACATTGATATACACTAGTAAAAAGTTATTGTTGGTGAACATTGTTATAACATATATCTTCTGATCTCATGTAATTCTCCATTATCAGATTTAATAACTAATAAAAATAATTTCTGAGTAGTGATTTCATTATATATGATCCTACTTTCTAAATTCTCTTTTAAATTTTTTTTTTAACGTTTATTTATTTTTGAGACAGAGAGAGACAGAGCATGAATGGGGGAGGGTCAGAGAGAGAGGGAGACACAGAATCCGAAACAGGCTCCAGGCTCTGAGCAGTTAGCACAGAGCCTGACGCGGGGCTTGAACTCATGGACCGTGAGATCACGACCTGAGCCGAAGTCGGACGCTTAACCGACTGAGCCACCCAGGCGCCCCTCTAAATTCTCTTTTAAATCTTTATTATTTTCGTTTCTATGGTGAATCTAGACAAAGCATTAATAAAACAGAATGAACAAATATTTATTGAGCATCTACATGCCAGGCACTGTTCTAGGAGATGGTGATCTGATGGTGAGCAAAAATAGTCTGTGCTCTCATGGAAGAAGCAAAATGATGAAATAATTACACAAATAAATGTAAAGCTGTACTTGTGGTAAGGGCTATGAGAGAGATGCACATAGTGCTGTGAGAGATTATAGCAAGTAGGGATTCAGCTTACTCAAAGAAGTCACACTAGGCTTCCAAGAGGGCGACACAGATGATCTCTGAATTATGAGTACCAGTAACCAGCCAAACACAGTGGAAAGAATATTTCTGGCAGAGAAAACAGCACCAGGAGACATCCAAGAGTACCAGGGATTGAAAGAAGGGCAGTGTGGGTGGAGAAGGCCAGAAGAAGGTATTGTGACAGGAACCAGAAGAATAGGTGGGGAATCAGAATGTCCAGGGTTTTGAAGGCTGTGCTAAGGAGTTTGGACTTTAAGAACAGTGGGAAGACATTGAAATGTTTTAAAGTTGAAAGTGACATAAGTAGATCTTACTAAACAACAACAACAACAAACCATGGATGTGTATGGTAATTGTGGTGATAGTCGGAAAATTAAACTGATTTGAGTGATTGTTTTAAAAAAGGGATTTTTGGGGCACCTGGGTGGCTCAGTCGGTTAAGCGGCCGACTTCGGCTCAGGTTGTGATCTCGCGGTCCGTGAGTTCGAGCCCTGCGTCGGGCTCTGTGCTGACAGCCTGGAGCCTGTTTCAGATTCTGTGTCTCCCTCTCTCTGACCCTCCTCCGTTCATGCTCTGTCTCTCTGTGTCTCAAAAATAAATAAACATTAACAAAAAATTTTTAAGGGATTTTTATGAATTAGGTAATGGGAATTAAGAAAAATTAAGTGATTTTACCATGAAGTATAGTCATGTTTTATTTTTATTTAAAAAAAATTGTAACGTTTATTTGTTTTTGAGAGACAGAGCATGAGTAGGGGAGGGGCAGAGAGAGGGGGAAACACAGACTCGAAAGCAGGCTCCAGGCTCTGAGCTGTCAACACAGAGCCTGACATGGGGCTCAAACTCACAAACTGTGAGATCATGACCTGAGCCAAAGTCAGAAGCTTAACCAACTGAGCCACCCAGGCACCCCTAGTCATGTTTTTGAGGTAAAGTAATTTGAAAGCTAATTATATGAACAACCACCACAACAATAAAACAAAACAAAGATCCTCCTAAAATGTAGTTGAAGACTAAGTTCTATTAACAAAGATGAAACATTTTAGCTAGAAATAATGGACTAAAAATAAACACTAATAAAAATTAAACTATTTCTAATTTTGTTTGTAGCATGATGTGGCAAATTTGCATGTCTTCTTAGAAAATTTGAAATGGCATTTTAGATGTTCCTTTAAATTTGTGTGTCTAGATTGTGGTTGCACTATTGATGATGATGCATTACTCTTGAATGTCTTTCATCCCAGCATCGTAAAAGATTTTAAAGACATTAAAATTCACAACACCTCTGACAAACAGTTTATAGGTTATTAAATTCTGTGATCTGCCCACTTGACATATGAATCAGTTCCTAGTTAATATGGCTCTCTTACACATTTAAAATGAAATTTAAAATTTGAATAATAATGACATAAGCCACAGAGAAATACAAATGAATTTAAAATAGCGATGAAAACTCCTAAATTTAAAAATATTAACAATTAATTCATTTTTCAAAAAAAATTTTTGGAGGCCCACCGGGCACCAGACATGTGTTAGAGGTGGTTATACAATGATACATAAGATGTGTCAATGCTGGCACCTGTCCTTGAAGGGCTAGCTATCTAATGAGAAGCCATCTAGGATGCAAATAATCATGACACAAAGTGACAGGTGTTAGAACAGAAGTGTTTACAAAAGTACTGTCCTGCTGATGCATAAGGACAATGGCATGTGAAAAGCAAAAGATCTTACATTAATAACAATCACTCTAAACACTGTGTTAATAATACCAATTTTTCTAAAGACAAAGATACACTTCTGTGCTATAGAATAAGGAAGGGCCTCGCAAAATCAATAAATAAGCTACTCTGTGGCAGGCATCTAGTTAAAACTTCTTATTTTATAGATATGTTAACCCCACCACCATGAAAACTGGATCCCCTTCACCCCCCACCAGAAGTTTAGTGAATAATGGTAGGAACTAAACCTCCTGGGGCTGCTATGTTCTTTCCATCCCATTTTTTTTTCCATCCCACTTTTAACATGATTTTATTTCAACCTTGTTCAAGATTCAAAACAGCAGAACTCTATTTCAGATCCTTTAGGTTTATACAATGGAGTTGGAAAAAATACAACCCAGATTCTTCCTCACATTCATTCATATTCATTTACTCATTCATTTAGGATATATTAAATAAGAGACTGCAGTGTGCCATGTATTGTTTTAGGGGAGGAAGGTAATGTCCCTGCCCACCTCCATCCCAGGATTATTAACATATAAACAAATGGGTACGATATGTTATAAGAGCTATGTAGGGGAATAAGGGAACCAAGAAAGAAGTGTTCAGTGTTATGGGTGTTTGGGTGCAGGGTACAGGAAATGCTTCCTTGAGAAGATATGTGCTTAGTCTAGTATGTTTTAAGATGAATAGTCTTAATCTTGCAAAACAATGGCTTGGCCTACGTATTTATATCTGACTTGTGCAAAATATAATTTTAGGGCAATAGTAGTTTTTATTCTGGCCAATTACAGTTATGTAAGAACTTTTAGACCCCTCACATTCTCCCAGGTCCTGCTTATTTTGGACATGTTAGCACTACTTGTTGCAATTTGTTTTCTCAGACTATTGAGACACAGTAACGAGCTTTTGTTCTTGAAGGGACTAGTTGCAACAGCCTTGGAATGTGTTTGTAACATGAAAAGACAAACAGAAACATAAAATGCTACAGTTCAGAATTTGCTTTTTATTAGATCTGCTACTTTGCTTCAAACTTTAAAACTGTACACAGATAATATAAGAAACAGATAGGTGCAAGTTGCAGAAAGCCTTCTGTGTTGATTGCCCCTCAGGAATCTTAACGTCTGAATATATTTCCCAAGGTCCAATCATGCAATGGGGTGAACTCCAGAAGGTACAGGGGTGTACCCAGTTGTGTAACCCCATTATTATGAAGAACAGAGTTACAGCATAATTAAATTTTAGGCTATCTTTGAGAACATGCATAGAAAGTTATATGCTTCGAACAGATAATTTGTAAGCCCAGAGCCATTCAAAATCCAGAGCAGCAATATTCAGGCTAAAACAAAACTTACTACTTTGTTACAACAGAGAGAATATGCTTTTTACTGGGACGCTGAATCATAGAAAGGACAGAGACTAAACACTCCATAGATAGCAAGTCCCAGACAGCCTTACTTTCAAAGTGAGTGGGATTGAGCCACCATATGATGCAGGACCTTCCTAGAAAAGCGGCGTGTTGCCCCAGTGTTGCTGTTGCTGTAGCATACAGGCCTCAGAGGGAGTTTTCTTCAGTGAATTTGGTCAGAAGGCCTACATGAGCTCTGGGGAAGAACAGAAACAACATAGGAATAGAGGTGAAATATGTGGGTGGGGCTGTAACTTTCAGGGGAGGCCGCTGGGACATTTTTCTAGAGACTGTTGGGCCCATATCACATTACACTGAATGTGCACCCAGCATTTAAAAAAAGGTAAAATCAAGTTAAATGAACATCAAATCCTAGAAGTAGAAAAGTGGTCTGTCAGGTTATATGGATAAGGCATGATCAGTCCGACTCTCAGTGGGAGAGTGAATGACAACACTGACCACTTTAATTTTGATTTTGCTGCTGTGTAGAAAGACTCTTGTTATAAGTAGGAATACTGCTGAAAGGGAAGAGAGAACAATACCAAATGCCTGTTGCGGGCAGACACTGTGCTTACTACTTTCTGTGAAAGGTAACAACTTATCTCATTCAAAATAAGCAATTAGAAATAAGCAACTGAGAAATTATCAATACCTAGGGTCATCTGACCTTTGCTAGACAATAGATATAATGATCAAGTTGATTTACTACAGCAATGATTTTTCTGAATCCATTTCCCCTTGTGTTGTTGTGTATGAAATTGCCAATATCTTCAACAGAGAGAATTGGGAAAGCAGGAAGAATGTGATGTTCAGTTGTGTTTGCAGTAGCTACAAGAGCAGTGTGGAGACAGGTGCAATCAACCAAACTTTAGGGACTGGGATGGTGGTGTTTGAGGGGGATCCATACTTGCATTTTGTATTCTTTGTATGTTACAATATTGCCAAAAACAAACTATTTCATTGTGCCTATTGTAAACAACACTTTTTCACAGACCTAACATAAAGTTTTAGTGATGGGGTGCCTGGGTGACCCACAGTCAGTTAAGCATCCGACTTCACCTCAGGTCATGATCTCCTGGTTTGTGGGTACAAGCCCCATGTCAGGCTCTGTACTGACAGCTCAGAGCCTGGAGCCTGCTTCAGATTCTGTGTCTCCCTCTCTCTTTCTGCCCCTCTACCCGCCTCACACTGTGACTCTCTGTCTCTTTCAAAAATAAACAAACATTTAAAAAAAATTTTTTTAAGTTTTACTGATGTATTGTCTTCTGGTTGTCATAAAAATTACTGAGTTGCAGTAGTTAATGACAAACAGAACCCAGCCAACCTTACTTTTTATTTTTATAATAGAAACAATATATGCCTATTACAGAAAAGTCAAAACAATAAAGAAAATGTTTAAAATAAAAATTAAAAGAACCAATTAACCCATCAATCCAGAAATAAACGCTGGCCAGTTAAAATTTTGATATACCTTTAAGACGTATCATGCATACTGTTTTGTAACTTCTTTTTTCGTTTGAATCATATATTAAAAATATCTTTCCATGGAAATAAAACCCACTTCTATAACATCATGTCTAATGTCAGTACAGTAGTCTGTTTGGATTTACCATAATTTATTTAATCCCTTCTTACTAAATATTTGAACTGTTTTCTTTTTACTAATATAAATAGAACTTTGATGGACACTTATATATAAATCTTTGCCAACAGTACTCAAAATTTCTGGGGAATATAATTTTAATAAAAAAAAGTGGGCAAAATTTATTCCTTGAGGATTAAAAAATGAAAATTGGTGTCCATATCTCTAATGTCTAATGAGACAACATCTTTCTCCTAATGCCTGGTCATTTGTATTTTTTCTTTTATAAGGGGTTTTATGTCCTTTGCCCATTTTTCTATTGGTTTTTTTCCTTTTCTTTCTAAGGGCTCTTTACCTATAAAAGATACTAAACCTTTACCTGTCATAATTATCATAAATATTTCTATAAGTTTTCCATTTGCTCTTTATTTTTATTTTTTGGTAAAAAAATGTATTTTTATATAGTTAAGTGTATCAGTCTCTTCCATTTTATTTCTACCTATTGTATCATGCTTAGGCAGTCTTTTTTCACACCAAGGTTATATAATACTTACAAATTTTTTCTCTTAGTAGTAGACGTTCAAGTCAGAATAATATGGCTTTGTATTTTTGTGTTTTCTTTTTCATATAATATTTATTTCATGTCTATCCTAGGATAGACATAATTTTTTCCTAAATATTTTACCAGTTGACTCAATACCATTTTGATTAATCCATCTTCCTCCAGTGCTTCAAAATCCTACCTTTTTGTATTCTGAATTCTTACCTATACTAGGGCTATTTCTGGACTTTTTCTTTTGCTCCATTGATTTGTCTGTCTGTTGCCCCTTCCCTTTTCTTAAAGGGGAACTGAGTTTATTTACCTCCAGGGCAAGACAACACAAACAAGAAATTAAAAAATGGTTCACTGATTCACTAAAGGGGAAAATGGTGGGAGTGGTCTGTCTGTGATAGAAACGGAGTTCATGATAGTATGCCAATTTAGAATTGAAAACTTGCATTCCGGATTGGACAATGAATCCATATGTGTGTGTGTGTGTGTGTGTGTGTGTGTGTGTGTGTGTACGCGACCGCGTGTGCATGTTAAAAGTACTGTTGTAGGGCACCTGGGTGACTCAGTTGGTTAAGTGTCTGACTTCGGCTCAGGTCATGATCTCATGGCTGGCGAGTTCGAGCCCCACCTGAGCTCTGTGTTGACAGCTCAGAGCCTGGAGCCTGCTTCAGATTCTGTGTCTCCCTGTCTCTCTTCCCCTCCCCCACTCATGCTCTGTCTGTCTCTCCTTCAAAACTAAAAAAAAAAAAAAAAAAAAAAAAGAGTGTTTTTCCCTGTAAAAAGCTTCCAAGGAGGTCCAAGTAAAGGCCTGGCATACCATGGACTCTAAAATTTCATTTTGTAAGCTTCCACCTGTGGGTTGTGCAACATTTCAAACTTTTTGTTTTGAAATAATAATAGGCTCACAGGAAGTTGTTTTAAAAATGTGCAGAGACGTCCCATGTACCCTTCACCCAGTTTCCTCCAATGGCAACATCTTCATAACCTGGGTACAGTGTCAAAAGCAGGAAAATGACATCAGTACAATCCGTAGAGCTTATTCAGATTTTATATGCACTTGTGTGTGCATGTGTGTGCGTGTGCGTATGTATAAAGTTCTATGAAATTTTGTCATATGTAATTAATGTAATCACAACCACAATCAAAATATAGAACTGTCCCATCACCACAAAGCTCACACTAACCCCTGTCACCCCCATTTGTAACTCCTGGCAACACTAAACTAATCTCCATCTCTGTAATTTTGTTATTTCAAGATTGTTATATAAATAGAATCACACAGTATGTAACCCTTTGAGATTTTTTTTGCTCCACATAATTCCCTTGAGATCCATCCAAGTTGTTAGACCAGTGGTTTGTTCCTTTTTATTATTGAGTAATATTTAGTGGTGTGAATGTGCCACAGTTTGTTTAGCCATTCACCCGTTGAAGGATATCTGGGCTGTTTCCAGTTTGGGCCTATTACAAATAAAGCTGTTATAGGTTTTTGTGTAAACTTAAGTTTTCATTTCTCTAGGATAAATGCCCAGGAGTGCAATTGCTAAATGCATTTTTAGTTTTATAAGAAACTGCCGAACTATTTTCCAGAGTGACTGACTGCACCATTCTACATTCCAACCAGAAATGTATGAGTGATCTCAATTTCTCTTTGCCAGCATTTGTTTTTGCCATCTTTCATTATTTTAGTCATTCTGATATGTGTGTGCAATATCTCATTGTGGTTTTAATTTGCATTTCCCTGATGGCTAACGATATTGAACGTCTCTTCATGTGTTTTATCTGTCATCTATGTATCCTCTTCAGTGAGATGTCTGTTCATGTCGTTTGCCCATTTCCCTAACTGGGTTTTCTTAACTGTTGAATTTTGAGAGTTCTTCTTATAATACACACACACACACGCGCGCGCACACACAGTTATATATTCACACACTATATATATAATTAAAAAGCTCTGCAAAGTAAAGAAAATCATCAACAAAATGAAAAGGCAACCTACTGAATGAGACAAAATATTTGCCAATCATACATCTGATAGGTAAATATCCAAAATATTTAGGTGCACCTGGGTGGCTCAGTCAGTTCAACGTCCAACTCTTTTTTTTAATTTTTTTAAAAAGTTTATTTATTTATTTTGAGAGAGAGCGAGAGCAGGGAGGGGCAGAAAGAGAGGAAGAGAGAATCTCAAGCAGGCTCTGCAGTCAACACAGGGCCCGATGCAGGGCTTAAGATCATGATCAAAATCAAGAGTTGAACCCTTAACTGACTGAGCCACCCACATGCCCCAAGTATCCTACTCTTGATGTCAGCTTAGGTCTTCATCTCAGGATCATGAGTTCAAGCCTCACACTGGGCTCTACACTAGGCCTGGAGCCTACCTTAAAAAGAGTAAAAAAAAAATTTTTTAAGCAAAATATTTAAAGAACTCATATAACTAACAAAAAAAATCCAATTAAACAATGGGCAGAGGATCTGAAAATTTTCTTCTTTTTCTTTCTTTTGTGAAAGGGGGTGGAGGGGCAGAGAAAGAGGGAGAGAGAGAATCCCAAGCAGGCTCTGTGAGATCATGAGCTGAGCCAAAATCAAGAATCAGACACTTAACCGACTGAGCCACCTAGGTGCCCCTTATCTTTTTCTAAAAGTTTTATATTTTTTATGTTTTAAATTTAAACATGATCCATTTTGAGTTAATTTTTATATAAGATAATGTGTTTTAGGTTGAGGTTTTCTATTTTGCCTGTAGCTGTCCAATTATTCCCGCACCATCTATTGAAAAAGCTCTCCTTCCTTCATTGACTTGCTTTTGCACCTTTGTCAAAAATCATTTGGGTATGTTGTTGGGATTATCTGTAGTTCTGTTGTATTGATCTCTGTGTCCACCTGTCCTGTTTATTCTTTTTTGTTTTTAGATATTTATAATACGTTTTCCTTCTGGTAAGGTAAGGAAGGTTGTCTTCATCCCTCTTCTTTTTCAGGAATGTTCTTGCTCTGGTGAATCAGTATAGCCTAGTGGTAAAGAGCTAAGGCTCCAAAAACAAACTGGGGCTTCACCACTCAAGTTGCTATGTGACCTTAGGCAAGCAAACTGAAATGGAAATAGACTTGTGAGAGCTAACTTACTTAATGCCTGTAAAGTGCCATAATATTTGACACATAGTAAATGTGTGAGTCTGGTTGTCTAATGTTGTAATAAAAAACCCAAAAACTTCTTACTTGAAAGAAATAAACTTACTTCCTGCTCATGTAATAGGCCAATGTGGGTGTTCCTGATAAGGTGACTTCCTTGAGCAATTCTCTTCTAAACTGTGACTCAAGGACGGAAACTCCTTAATTCTTACTTCCTTTCTTGTAGCTCCACCATCTCTAGGTCTTTGGAGTATTTTCATTTTGTTGGTGGGAAAAGAGAACAGGGAGCAGAGAAGTGGTTGCAAGGTTTTTTCCCCTGTGTTCCAGAAGTGGAGCTTTCTCCCATATTACACTGGTCAGAATTCAGTCACATGGACCCAACTAGCTGCAAGGAAGGCTGGAAAATGTATTTTGTGTACCCAGGAGAAAAAATAAACACATGCGAACACACAGAGCAGCAGTCTGTGCCTCTGGAAATGATTAAGAGTGTTAGGGCCTAGAATAAGGAGAAGTCTTTATAAAGGACAGGACATTGAGATGAAACAGGAATGATGAGAGAGTGACAGACACACAAGGATCAGGGGAAATATTTCAAGCAGAAGAAGTATCAAGTCAAAGGCCTCAGTCTGGACTCTTTTTGAATGGGATCTTTCTTACATTTTCCAAACGGTTATTGCTACTGTATGGAAAAAGTTACCTTGTAAACAAACATCTTTCTGAAGCTCTCTTATTAGTGGTAATTGTTTGCTTGTTTTTTTAGTTGACTCTTGGTTTTCCAGACAATTAGATCATCCTCACATAATGATAAGTTTCTCTTATTTAAAAATATCTATATCTTGTTCGTCTTGTCTCATTTCTTAGCTATCTTCCTGAACAGATATAAATAATAGCAACAATAGTGGGGATTTTTTATTGTTCCTGATTTTGTTGAAAATGTAACTGAAGTTTTAACATTAAGTTTGAAATTCGCTGCTTATGTTTTATTGTGGCTTTATTTATACTTTTGTTTTTTACAAACCAGGAACAGACATCAAATTTTATCAAGTTCTCTTTTGTTCTCTCTCATAGTGATCTTGGATTTTTACTCTTCTGATGCATTTTTGTGGTGAAACTTCTTTATTGATCTCTTCATGTTTAACCATCTATACATTCTTAGAATAAGCCCATCTTGGTTAGGGTGTGTTATTCTGTTAATATACTACTGGATTTGATTGCTGATATTTCATTTAGGATTTTTTTGCACCAGTTTTCATAAATGATACTGGTCTATATTTTTCTTTTTTTTGTGTACAAGTTATCTCAGATTTTGTTCTCAGGGTTATGCTAACTTTGTAAAATGAGTAATAAGGCTCTCCATAGCATTCTATTTTCTAGAATGGGTTGGATATTATGGATTATGTATGCCTTAAAGTTATGAGACTGGAATCTATCTCCACTCTTTATAGATGAGGAAACTTTGTTTCTCAAGGCTTTATGGGCCAAATGGAAATTTAAAAGCCCAGGCTTCAAAGGCATTTGCTTTCTGCAACAGCCTGTTGTTCCTCTAGCGTGATTAATTATCCCTAACTATTGTAGAGATGTCTTGCAGTTCTTCTCATGTGACAGAGCAGAATTTACAAAAAGCTTCAATAATCTGACATGGAGGGGAAATGAAACTCTTCTATATTTGTGAATTTCCCATATATGATCACCCAGTGGTTAGCTGCCCCTCCCGTTTCAGCCCCCACTGCAGCTTCACTTTTAGACTACGGGGAGTCTTACAATGTCTCTCAAAAATATTTTTTCTGGTTATGAGACTCTCTGCTGCTACCAAAAACCACTAGAAACTGATTGAAGTCCATTCTTTGAGCTCAAGCCTTCTTGATCCTGAGGCCTAGGAAGAAATGAGATAGAGCAGGGTCCCTCTGGTTCTACCCTCCCTGTCCTGTTAGACGCCACAAAACTTTTCCATTATATTTTGAAACATAAATTTCTCCAAAGCCTACTGAGAAAATAATATTCTCCCTCTATCTGCTGGCATCAAGCTCACTCCATAGAAACAATGACTCTCTGTGGTTGTACAGCAGTTTTTGGTCTTTTTTTGTCTTGCTCAGAGAGCTTTGCCCAGGAGCAAAATTAAAGAGCTTTAATAGCTGTTCTTTGTCCCTCTTCCACCTAACAAAGATCATTCTGTTTATTTTAACCACTTAATATCAAAATCCTTTAAAATGTAAAGAGGACAGATCCTCTAAGAAAAAATCAAAATGGCCAATAAGCATATAAAAAGATAACTAACCTCATTAAGCAATCAGGAAAATGCAAATTTAAACTACAGTGAGGTATTACTACATAGCCACCAGAATGGCTAAAAAGAAAGGCAATACCAAGTATTAGTGAGGATGGACAGTTACTGGAACTTACCTAATGTTGTGGATTGGAGTGCCAATTTGGAAGACCATTTAACTATCTATTAAAGCTAAAAATGTGTATATCCTATGACCCAACAATTCTATTACTATGTATACATTCACATGTCCCAAGAGGCATATACAAGAGTATTCATAGGCAAAAACTGCAAATAATCCATTGTTAATCAAGAGAAAAAGTGGATAAATTATTAATGCATAGGATAAAATACCACATTGTAACAAAAATGAATAAACTACAGCTATGTGTAGCAACATAGATGAATCTAATAAACATGAGGGTATAGACTGTGTTCTCTTTCTTTACCTAGGTGGTGTTTTTTGTAAATTTTTAGGCTATATATTTATTTTGTGTACTGTTCAGTGTATTTCACAATGGAAAGGTTTAAAATGTGTGTGTGTACACATATATACAGTATACACATTCCAAACTCCTGAATAGTATATTGAGCATAATTTTATCTTTTCTTAATAATCTAGAGGCACTATAGTAAACACTGTTACTATGGAACTGTAATACAGTTGATTTATGTGGGATGTTTTGTGCTAACTTTAAATTACTCCAAATCCAGGATTTTAAAATTCTTATATATGCTTCTGAGTCAGAAGTAGTTTTGAATTATCTTCTGAGTGGTAGAAATTATGTCTTTTATGTCAGTTGTAGTTATCTCTGCTTTCCAGTGAAATACATGATGCAATGAATATGAATATGTATTGTCTTGTTTATATTAGAAAGATCTTAAAAACACAAAGAGACAATATTCCTCTAGATGATTTCCAGAAAAAAATTAGCCAATTTTATGACTTATCCAATGTATCACTGTGATGACATTATTCACAGGAGAAGGTCTTCTTCCTTCTGAAAGATACTTTTATGGATGTAGAAACACCATTCGTTTAAAGCCAGCATAATAGGACTTCTCAGAAACCAAGGAGGGAGTTTCTAGGAGTGATCAGCCTCATCAAATGTAGACAAATCCAGAGAGGCATGAGGACTGCAAACAATCTGTGGAAGGAAAACCAGGTAGCAGAGGGTTAGAGAGAATGAGTGTTGTAGAATTTAGGGTATGGTGTGGAACAAGAAAAAAGAATGGAAGTAAGACAAGTAGAGGCATTTTTCAAGATGAGACCTGTGTATATTTAATGTAGTTGAATGGATCCAGTGGAAGAAGCAATAATTGATTAAGCCAGGCTTCAAAGGAGACTTATGATAAAGTTGATAAAATCAACAACCTAGGTAGAAGGATTAATCTTGCAAAAGTAACAGAGAGAGAGAGAAAGTGAGAGAGAGAGAGAGTGTGTGTGTGTGTAGATCTGTGGGAAGAGAGAAGACAGAGGAGTTGTCAGCTAATGAGTATAAACACCAAGAGTGTAGGGATCTTCTGTTTTCGTCCCTAATGTATCCCATGCCTCTAGAACAGTGACTGACATATAGAAAGCACTAAGAAATATTTGTTGGATGAATAGACTTTGACATCTAATCAATCTCAATTTAAGCCCCAGCTCTTCCACTTGCATTCTGTGGGAACTTGAACAATTTCTTCACTCTGCTAAACCTCAGCCTTACTATTTTATAAAATGAGAATAACAGTATAGAATGTGTTTCTAGACATGTATGTAACACAAAGTTTTACTCTGAGCTGTTATGACTTTATTATATTATACTTAAATATTAAGTTCAGAGCTTGGCAAAGTGCTTTATACCAAGCAGTTGTTTTAATTGAATTTTTATACTTAACTGTAAGGAATAAACTTGCATTAATGCAAATCACAATCTTTAATTTTTTTTTAATATTTTCTAGCTGTGGGGACTTAATTTTGTCAGGATAACATAAAAGACATATTTTTGCAAAATTATAAAAATAACTTTTTCTAAAAGTTGGTTATAAAAATTAATTTAAGTTTTGGGCACGTGGATGGCTCAGTCAGTTAAGCAGTAGACTCTTGATTTCTGCTCAGGTCTGATCTCACAGTTTGCAGTATCGAGCCCCATGTCAGTCTCTGCACTGACAGTGTGGAGCCTGTTTGGGATTCTCTCTCTCCCTCTCTCTCTCTCCCACCTTGTGCGTGGTCTCTCTCAAAATAAATAAATTTTTTAAAAAATTCTTTAAAATTTTAAGTTTTAAAATATTTTGTTCTTTAGCTCTTAGATTCAAATGCATAGCATTACATTCTGGCATGTTCTCTAACTTCATCAGTTAGGAAGGCAGCTATAGTAGAACAGGGCTAAAAGGCAGCTTTTTAGGATAGAAGGAGAAATGTAGGTGTATATATAGAGTATAGAGGGGAAGGCAGTGTCAACTTTCCTGATAGAAAATTCTAAAGCATAAAGTAAATAACTTTTCTGAAGATTGATTATATCTAAATTAATAATGGAAAAAAGTAGTGTTTTCATGGTGCCTTCTAAGTTTAAAACTTGACTGCCCGCTTCTCATGTGAACATCTACATTTGTTGCCGTAGGGATTGCCCCCCAAGACTCCTACTTTGGCCTTAAATGGTATAATTGCTATTGTTATAGACATCAGAAAAATCCTGACTTGTGACTAAGATAACCATTACCAAAACCACTCTAAGTGCATTTACAATTTTAACTCCTTGGAAACAGATAATGGTAAAGTAGTATTACATTATTTATTGTTTCTCAGAAGTCAGCATCCCAAATCTCACAACCATTTCTTGATTAGTTATAGCTGAAAACATCTTATGATTAATTTACTATATGCTTTTTGCCCTACAGAAACTTACATTTTGGAGGCTCTGACGTAAACATATAGGACATACTAATACAAATAGCTCTAGCAATGGGGCGCCTGGGTGGCGCAGTCGGTTAAGTGTCCGACTTCAGCCAGGTCACGATCTCGCGGTCCGGGAGTTCGAGCCCCGCGTCGGGCTCTGGGCTGATGGCTCAGAGCCTGGAGCCTGTTTCCGATTCTGTGTCTCCCTCTCTGTCTGCCCCTCCCCCGTTCATGCTCTGTCTCTCTCTGTCCCAAAAATAAATAAACGTTGAAAAAAAAATTAAAAAAAAAAAAACAAATAGCTCTAGCAAGAATTCAAACCACTATCAAGACTACATGTAGTTGTAAAGTTTACTTAGTAGCACCAAAAAAAAAAAAAAAAAGTAATAAGGTGGTAGCTCTGAGGAAATCAAAGTGAAAGAAAAAAATTTTCTAAAGATAAGGTGGACTTGAATAAGTTAGTAGGCCAGAAAAAAGGAGCAAGTGAAGGGCTCCTGGATGGCTCAGTTGGTTAAGCGTCCAACTTCAGGTCATGATCTCGTGGTTCGTGAGTTGGAACCCTGCTTGGGGCCCTGTGCTGACAGCTCAGAGTCTGGAGCCTGCTTCAGATTCTGTGTTTCTCTCTCTCTCTACCCCTACCCCGCTCACACTCTGTCTGTCTCTCAAAAATAAATAAACATTAAAAAAAAAAAAATTTTTTTTTTAAAAGAAAGGAGCCAGTGAAGTGGGGAGATCTTGAGAAAGAAGTCATGGAATAAGGTCCTAGAAGTTGAAAGAAATGTGATCAAAGACACAGAGATAGCCTTGGAAAGGAGAAGACAATGGGAAAAGAAAGAAGGGTGGGGTGAAAATAGAAGAAAGTTTGAGTTGACAAGCGCCTGGATGGCTCAGTCAGTTAAGTGTCTGACTCTTGGTTTCAGCTCAGGTCATGATCTTAATCTTCATGAGTTCAAGCCCTGCCTTGGGCTCTGTGCTGACAGTGTGGAGCCTGCTTGGGATTCTCTCTCCCTGGCTTTCTGCTCCTCCCCCTGCTCATGCTTGCTCACTCAATCTCTCTCTATCAAAAATAAATAAATAAATAAATAAACATAAAGAAAAAGAAAAGAAAATTTGGGTTGAGAACAGAAGTCATATGGAATGGCATCCACTGGGGGCCTTGGAACATATCCCCCATGAATAAGGGGGGGGGGACTGCTGTATTTAAGTTAGGAGGCAAGGTAAGTGCCAAGAGCAAGGTAAGGCTAAGAAGGAAAGATAGGTTGGCAGCTTGAGAAAAGTGACAAGAGGTTTACAAAGACTATTGTAGAGTGTTCAATAGAATATCAACATGAGATGACTTAAAGGGAATTTAGTGTGTTTGTGAAGGCTCCTAAGATCAAAGACCATGTTCTGTAATATCTTGCAATGACAGGGAGAAGCAACAGAAAAGGCAAATGCTGGGGTTTACTCATGGTGGGACAATGAGATATTTCAGAGCTCTGATGAATGTCTTGGGCATCCTGGTACTTCGGCTGGGTACTGGAATAAAAGAGATAACATCAAGAGATTTATTTAGTTAGCAAATATTATTTACATAATAATATTTGTGTACAAATATTATATAGTAATACAGCAATCCCCCCCTTATTCATGGGGATATGTTCCAAGGCCCCCAGTGGATGCCTGAAAATGTGGATAATACTGAACCCTATATATACTATGTTTTTTCCTATACATGCATACCTGTGATAAAGTTTAACTTATAAATTAGGCACAGTAAGAGATTAACAGCAATAAGTAATAATAAAATAGAACAATTACAATAAAAGTTATGTGTATATGGTCTCTCTCCCTCAAAATATCTTATTATACTGTACTCACCCTTCTTGTGATGATGAGAAAAGTTAAAATGCCTACTTGATGAGATGAGGTGAGGTGAGGTGAATGACCTATGTGTTATGACTTAGGCAACTGATGATTTATCAGAAGGAGAATCATCTGCTCCTGGGCCATGGTTGACTGTGGGTAACTGAACCCCAGAAAGCAAAACTGCAGATAAGGGGGACTACTGTATCCATCAACTTAGTAGTTTTTATTATCCTATTTCTGGAAACAGTTCCTTGACTTATAGCCTCAATCTTGATTTCTCTTTTGATTTCAGAGCCCAGCCTTCCCCCTATAGGGCATCTCTGCTTTAATGTTCCATGCCTACAATTAAATGATTTATTTTCCTTAAAAAAAAAAAAAAAATTTTAAAGAGGGGGGGCGCCTGGGTGGCTCAGTCTGTTAAGTGTCCAACTTCAGCTCAGGTCATGATCCCGCAGTTCGTGGGTTTGAGCCCTGCGTCAGGCTCTGTGCTGACAGCTCAGAGCCTGGAGCCTGCTTCGGATTCTGTGTCTCCCTCTCTTTGCCCCTTCCCCACTCATGCTCTGTCTCTCTCTGTCTCTCAAAGATGGATAAACGTTAAAAAATAAAATAGAATAAAAAATAAAAGATTTATCTTCCTCCCAAGCCTATTTTTCTACTGATTACCCCATTTCTGTTAATAATGTTAATACCTGTCTAGTCTCCCAGGTCTGACATTTGAGTCATCTCCGACATTTCCTCTCCCTTCCTTAATGTGTCATCAAGTATTGTCCTTAAATACTTCCACCAAAATATTTCTCCTGGCTTTTCTTCCTTTCCTTTGTCAAGGTAATAATTCAGTCTGTTGTCATTCCATAGTGGTACTTCTGTGCCTTTTCAACTGGTTTCCCTCCCTCTAGGCACTACTCAATCCAGTCAGTCTTACATACCACACCCAGATTAATCTTTATAAAAGGTCAATTTTCTGAGTCATTCTCATCTCAGAACCCTTCAAGGAGCTATGGTAGAGTCCCTAAGGAAACAAGAAGACCCTAGAGGACATTATGTTCTAATGAGAAAAGGGCAGTTTATATAGTCTGGAAGAGATGCTGATTTAGAGAAGGCTTCACTCAAGAGTGATGAGAGAAGAGAATGGATGCCAGAAAGATGAGATACATCAGGGTTTAGGAAATAGGTTGAAGAGGAATAGGTGATGCCAAGGAGACTCAGGAAAGTTAGAGGGGTTGGAAGAGAGCTAGGGTAGAGTGTTTCACAGAGGCCAAGATAGAAGAGGATGTCAAGTAACAGACTGATAAGGTGGACTCTTGCCAAGAGTCCATCAGATTTGGTAATTAGGGTGTCAGAATTAAGAGCAGTTTTAGGGGACTATAGGGACACTATGGAGGGTTGAGAAATAAAGAAATAGAAATAAGGAGCATAGGTTTCCTTTTTAAAATGTTGGTTAAGAAGAGAAACAATGCTGCAGATAAAGAGAGATGAACTTAAAATTTTCCCCCCAAGGAAAGAGACTTGCACTACATCATAGCCTCAGGTTAGAGATTTCAGTGGTGAAGGAGAGCTTGGTATTAGATAGAGGGAAGACGATTGACTGAGCAAGATCTCCAAGGAGGTCTGAGAAGATCCAATCTAATGAGAAAAAAGTCTTTGTACATTTATAATCATCCTCTTGCTATATACATGCTAATTCTGACTGTATATATATTATGGTTGTATATGGTTAAGGTGATGATGCATTATGAAATGACTATATGAATTTTTGCAACTTGAAGGGGTAGAATGGATGAATCATTTCGGAAAATGTAAGGAGTTACTAATAACCCCAGTTTGAACATGCTAAATCATTCATTAAAGTTCAAAGGTATCATTCACTATTGCCATTGAAATCAGCTGAGGATTAAGAATATTTTCGGACTGAAAAGTGGGATTCTGAGTTTTAACTGTCTTAAAGACTTTATTTTATTTTATTTATTTTGAGAGGGAGAGATAATGAGTGGGGGAGCAGCAGAGAGAGAGAGGGAGAGAGAGAATCCTAAGCAGGCCCCATGCCCAGCATGGAGCCCGAAATGGGCTCAATCTTATGACCGTCAGATCATGACCTGAGCCAAAATCAAGAGTCAGACACTTAACCAACTGAGCCACCCAGGCATCCCTGAATTTTAACTGTCTTAATTCTCTCTCTTCATCCATAATTGCCAGGTAGTCCATGGATACATGGCATTATTGGCGTCAAATTTGCGGTATTTACAATGCTAATATCATGCTTCAACCACAAGTAGTTGGTTAGAAAAATATATGGTCCTAAATCTTAAAAAAGATATGGTCCTAATTATAAACATTATAAGTATAATATTATAAATATTAATTATTTAAATATACGAAATAATATGAGAAAAATGAAAGATCATAATACTTTACTATTTAGGTTTTGAGTACCTGGTGTGTTCCAGGCATTGTTGTATATACTCTTTAAAATATTAAAAAACATTTTTTTTAATTGTGAAATAATGTTTTCTTTAACTTTTTTTTTTTTTTAATTGAGAGACAGAGAGAGACAGAGCGTGAGCATGGGAGGGGCTGAGATACAGGAGACACAGAATCTGAAGCAGGCTCCAAGCTCTGTGTTGTCAGCACAGAGCCCAACGTGGGGCTTGAACCCACAAACTGCGACATCATGACCTGAGCCGAAGTCGGATGCCCAACCGACTGAGCCACCCAGGCACCCTGTAAAATCATTTTTAAAATGATATCTGATAGAAGCTTACAGCTTGAGCACTAAAAGGAAAGTAAAAGAGGAACAAAATATATTCCAGTAGTTTCTACTCCAGTATTAACAGAAATTAGTCCATAAATGAGATGGCAAATATTAGTGCAACTTTGATAGCTATTTTACTACAAACTAAAACTTAAAAATTAGTTTTGCAGTTGATAAAAATAAAAAGAACCCCATATTTCATATTTTAAAATCTTCTACTTGTTCCTTGTATGTCTTTTTAACAAACAATTTGACTGAACATAGTATAATTTGGCCTGTAAATTGGTATATAACTAATTATTAACATAAGCGACCTAGAAAGACTATTTGGTAATGTGTAATCTAAATTCAATCTTCAGGTTTGGGGCACCTGGGTGGCTCGGTTGGTTAAGCTTCCGACTTCAGCTCAGGTCTTGAGCTCGCGGTCCCTGAATTCAAGCCCCGTGTAGGGCTCTGTGCTGACAGCTTAGAGCCTGGAGCCTGCTTCAGATTCTGTGTCTCTGTCTCTCTCTCTGCCCCTCCCCTGCTCATGTTCTCTCTCTCTCTCTCTCTCTCTCTCTCTCTCTCTCTCTCTCTCTCTCTCTCTCAAAAATAAATAAACATTTAAAAAAATTAAAGAATAAATAAATAAATTATATCTCCAGGTTAAGATGAAAGCAGCCATCCATCTGGCTCTATTTCTTTCACTGTAATCAAATTAAATTTGTACTTTATATATCCATCTAACAAAAATGTGCTGAACTCCTATCATGGGAAAGGCACTGTCCTAGGCCCTGTAAAATATTTAACACAGACATTTTTACTTATTATTTGCAGTTCTAAACTTATTTCCATTTGTGAGGGAAACACTTTATTATATCAGTTATCTGTCCTGACTGGCCTCTTTACATCTAATTTGTGTATCTCACAAATTTCGATTCATCTTTCTTCTGCAGTAAGTCTCCCTTTTATCCCTGTCCACTAACAAATCTTTTCCCAGAGGTAACTAGTGTGTTATTTTTCTGTATATCCTTCCAGATGCATTTTATGTATCAAGCAAATGCATATATGTATTTAACTCCCAAACATACATTTAGGCATCTTTAAAAAATTTTTTATATTTTATTTATAAAATATATTTATATTTGAGAGACAGAGAGAGAGAGAGAGTATGAGCAGGGGAGGGGCAGAGAGAGAGGGAGACACAGAATCCGAAGCAGGCTCCAGGCTCTGAGGTGTCAGCACAGAGCCCCATGTGGGGCTCAAACTCATGGACCGCCAGAGCTGAAGTCAAACACTTAACCGACTGAGCCACCCAGGTGCCCCATATTTTTAGGCATCTTGTCTTTTTTTTTCAACTTCCTCATTCTTTCTTATGTTTGTATACTATTCTATTGTATGGACATATCATTTACTTAGTTATGGACATTTCCATTAATTTTAAAATATTTAATTTTAATATTAGTCTATTCCTAACAAAGACAAATAGTCTTCTACTCAAATATATTTGTGGATATCTTCCTAGAGGATGGAACGTCTATGTGTATTTGTAAGTTTGAATAAATATTGTCAATTTGCCCTTCATAGAAGTTGTGCCTATTTCCCCGTAGACTTATCAACAAATGATGGTGATCTGTGCAAATCCTAAGGGTGAAAAATGTTACCTTAAAAATGTAGTTTTAATTTGCATTTCTCTTATTATGAGTGAGGTTGAGCTTTTTGTCTTTTAAAGCCATTTGTATTTCCTTTTCTGTTTCTCTTGGGTTGCGATTTGTTATTATTAAGAATTTATAGGGGCGCCTGGGTGGCTCAGTCGGTTGAGCAACCGACTTCGGCTCAGGTCATGATCTCACGGTTTGTGAGTTCAAGCCCCACGTCAGGCTTGGTGCTGACAGCTTGGAGCCTGGAGCCTGCTTCTGATCCTGTGTCTCCCTCTCTCTCTACCCCTCCCCTACTCAGGCGCTCTCTTTGCCTCAGAAATAAAACATTAAAAAAAAAATTAAAAAAAAAAGAATTTATATATTTATATATTATATATTTAGTATATAATTTACGTATTAGGTAAATGCCTTTGTCAGTGAGTTGTAAGTATGTATTTTTTTTCCCAGTTTGAAAATTGTCTTACAACTTTGTAGTAGCTTTTGTCATGCAAAAATTTTAACTTTTAGTTTATAGAATTATTTTTATAGATGGGCTTTGTGTTTTACTTAGGCTTTTCCCCCTCTGAGATAATTTTAAAAGTTCTTCATGGAGTCCTTTAGTACTTTTATTATTAACATATGTTCTTAATCATTGTAAGTTCTAAATTGTTTAGTGCATAAGATCAAGTTCCCTGTTTCAATTTATATCTAAGTTAGATTACCAAATCAATCCCATGAAATATAGAATAGTAGTAAGGAGCATGGATTTTGGAGTTGATAATTTGGGTTTTTCTGTTTCTGGGCTGTATGATCTTGGGTATGCTGCTTAATTAACCTCTGTTAGCTTCAACAGCTTTGTCTGTAAAATGGAAATAATAAATAATACTTAGTTTGTTGTGAGAATTGGGAGATGATTCATTTAAAGCCCTTAGCACAATGCTTCACAAGCTGGAATCATTCATTAAATGTAAACTGTTGTGATAATGATGATGGCCATAGACTATTCTTTCAACTGCTACTACCATCCCATAATTTCACAGCTTTAATCACAAGGGGTTGAATAAAAAATGCATCCCAAATTTGCCAACATTACCAGTTTAGTGTCAAGAATCCAGTCTCCTCTAAGCATAGTTCTCAACCTTGGCAGTACATTATAATCACCTGAGTAGATTTTTCAGTTCCAGATGCCTGGGTCCCTACCCCTAGATGTTGTTTTAACTGGTCTGGGGGTATGGCTCAGGTATCAGTATTCTTCAAAAACTCCTCTGGTGATTTCAATGGGCAGCTAAGGTTTAGAACCATTAACGTAACACTGGGCCAGTGGCTTCAGATATTAAGGAAAACATGTTGTTTCTAAAGAACAATATATAGAAATTGTTTATAAGTCAGATGCCATGAATTAGTTAGGAAGACATTGAAAAGAGAACATAGGAGGGTTGAGACTGATGTCGAATATAGATATTGAGGAAAGGAATTACGAAGTTGAAGATATTCCTTGCATATTCACCTAGGACATCTTTCTCAGAAGAGCTCAGGGCAGCTATACTTCAAGTACTTTTATTAACTGCTCCTTAGAGGTAAGGGATATAAAGTGTTTATATTTGTTAGATGGGTTAACTGAAGCATGAAGATAGGCCTCATCAGCTCTTCAAATTTAGGATTCTCGTTATCCTCATTCTCAAAAATAAATTCCTGGGTAATTCTCAAAAATAAATTATTATTTCTGATCATGAGTAATATATCTTATTCCCTTACGCAATTTTAGCAGTTTGGGAAAGATTTGAAATGGTATTTTAGCTTATTGATAGATACAGTGTGAGATGGGTATACAAGAAAATTGGATATTATTGAATCCAAGGTAAAGAGCAATGTGGTCTAAAGAGACTGGACGAGGAGTCATGAGGCCAAGATTTCAGTTCCTGAATTTAAGTTTCCTCAGCTGCAAAATGAGAGAAACAAGGGTTCCCAAAGGTTTCTTTCAGCAATTAGTAATTACTGTCATCAAACCACCTAAATAAAGCCTTTCTTGATCAGTCAATAGAAGACAGGAAAAGACAGGAAAAGCTCAACCTTTTTAAAAATACATATTTCATAGATTTGTTGTTTTTACATACATAAGGAAGTATGCTTTCTCAAATATTAAACTATGTCTTGAAGACATTAGACTAATATAACATTACGTCCTACCTAACTAGCATATTTACATTTTACATGTAAGTGGAGGCAATTTGTGTCTTCACCCAGAGGGGTAACTAATGGAGGGTAGGGGATTGCATCGTGAGACCCAGGAGGAAATGTTGGATCAGAGCTTTCTGTTGTCTTTCAAATCATGCCCCGTGGATAACTTCATTTGGAACAGATCATGGGTCCTCCTACTATATTTTCTTCTAATCTTTTCTACTTCTCTTTTTGCATTATATTACTCATGATCATTAGGACTCACACCATTCTTGTTTTCGTTGTCTTTACTTCATCTCTTCCCTACAAGATTGTACATTTTTTTAAGGCCAGGTTACATTTATAGTGTATACTATAAGCTAGTGTCTTAGCACATAAGAAAAGCCTGATAAATATTTACTTAAATTGCTAAAAAATTAAATGATTTTAATTTCATTGTTTTCTTTTTTCTATCTTTTTAAACGTGTACTTTAATTTTCATAGTCTCCTTTACAATATTTTCCATTTTTTTACACAAAATCTTATTTCATGACATTATTCTTAACTACTTCCTGAATATAGCAATAAGCTTTTCATTCTCAAAAGCCTAGAAGTAGTAATTAATAAATAAAGTAGTAATTAATAAACTAGTAATTAATATAGATATCAAAATATGAAATAAGTACATTAGGTAAGCTTTCAGTAGTAAATGTGTAGGATAAATTTAAAAGGTATAATTTTGAGGTAATTTAGATAGGCTATCAATTTGATCAAGTATGATAAATACATCAAAACTAAACATGGGGGGCACCTGGGTGGCTCAGTTGGTTGAGTGTCAGACTCTTGATCTCAGCTCAGGTTTTGATCTCAGGGTCTTGATCTCAGGGTCATGAGTTCAAGCCCCAAACTGGGCTCTGTGCTGGATGTGAAGCCTACTTAAGAAAACAAAAGACCCCCACTAAACTAATATGTTAATTATAACTTACTAAACTTACATTATTGTGAATTAACAATGAACAGCTATATAACATTTATTAAACATCACAGATCATTAAAATAAATCCTATGTACGTAATTCAGAGAACTGAGTTATATAGGATGATAGTATTGAAATCTGAGTATGGTAATAGGGAAATAGTATTTTGATAAAGTAGAATAAAATTTAACTTTTAAGTTAGTACTAAAAAGAATCCAATTGTTTAAAAATTTTGTATTTAATAAAAATAAAATTGACATTTTCTTATTGTGATTTTAAGAAAATTTTAACACCTTATCAAATAGACACCAACCAGGTGACATGTGCAAGTGTTGAATCATTATATTGTACACCTGAAACTAAAATTACACTGTGTTAACTTGAATTTACATAAAAACTTAAAAAACTTCGTGAGCTCTAAGAAATATAAATATTATACAGAGAAAATTTCCTGTTTTTAGCTTAACAGTTAAGTTGGGAATTTGAATTGTGAGAATGATGCTTCATTAACAGTTGTAAGTTTATCCGTCCTCCTCATTCCCCCGTTGAGAGCCGTTGTGGGCTCTAAATTTTTCACCTGGAAAATTAAATACTTTCTAGGTAGGGAATAATAAATTGTTACTCAAGTACTTGTTGGAGACCAGTTAAAATGTTTGAGTGCAAAATTTTTTGAAGTTTATCCAGACTAAAGAATATATATATTTAGTACTGAGAACACTTCCAAGCCTCTGTGACTTCTATATTTGTACAGTAAGGTGCATTAATTTTATTAATGATTTTTAAAACACTCCAAGCATATTGTGTCTTTCACAAAATTTTATTTTGCTAGCTGCCATAAAAGTATCTTGAAAGAAGTTAAAAAATTATAACTCTTGCCATTTGAATAGATTCCTTACATTTTCTGCTCCAATGTACTCATGTACTTAATTTGAAGATATAAAGATGATCCTACATTGTTTCTATAACTATGATCATTTCACATAGCTGGTACTTAGTTATGTCCTTTGTTGAACGACTGTTCTTCAAACTTACTGTCTTTTAGACTCATTCTTACATGTTAATCCGCAAATAAGCAAATGTCAAGGGCTGCAGCAAAAAAGATGATTTAAAACAAAACTGGCAAACATTTGGAGTTATTTGTAGTTTCAAAAATTCTTTTTAATTCAAGAGTCACAAGTATTATGTGCATTAAAATTAGTTTCACAAGTGGAAATTTTGAATATGGGAAAGTTGCTTTCGGGTAAATTTCACTAGCAAATCCATAATCTTTAAAATTCTGTATGATTGAATTAAATGTTGATACTTTGCAAAATATTTTCAGCGGTGCATTACAAATACTACTTTCTAAAGGTGTGTTTTTTAGTTTTAAATATATGGTGGTCCCATAGGCATGATGACATTTTGTAACATATACCTTTTTGGTCTTTTCCTCTGATCTTTGACTGAATTGCCCTCTTTAAATATTAAAGAGAACTGCTGTCAAGAAAAGGTATTTTCTTTCCAAGAAGGATGCTTACACAAGCAAAATATTTTTTTAGACATGAAAATTCTAATATTGAAGAACATATCAAAATAGTTTATATTTTTTATTTCTCATCTCTCTTCCCATCTTAAAATAAAAGTTAAATCTTAACTGGAATCCTTTGCCCCCCGTGAAACCAAGCGACGGTGCCAGACTCGAAGACGAAGGCTTTACTTTGTTAGCCATGTGTTTATGAAATCCCAGCGCCTTCCCTAGATCTCTTGGCTGATAATCTCAAACATGGAGGATGCTTCTGATTCTACACAAGGGGTTGCTCCATTAATTAATAATGTAGCTCTCCCAGGCTCTCCGCCGTCTCTTCCTGTATCAGTGACAGGCTGTAAAAGTCATCGAGCAGCCAATAAAAAGGTAGAAGCGAGAAGTGAAAAGCTCCTCCCAACAGCTCTTCCTCCTTCTGAGCCGAAAGTAGATCAGAAACTTCCCAGGAGCTCCGAGAGGCGGGGAAGTGGCGGTGGGACGCGATCCCCCGCGCGGAGCCAGGCCGTGGCAGCGAGACAAGCGGCGGCCGGCGGCGCGGCGCGGCCGGCGAGAGGCGACCCCCCGGGAGGACAGAGCCTCCCCTCGCTGCCCTTGTAGTTGAAAAGGTGGAGAGGTGGCAGTCGGCGTGCTCGCAGGTGAGGGGCTCCGTGTGGTCGCTCGCAAGCCGGCCGGCGCCGGCAGGGAAGTGTAAGCGAGCGGGGGAACAAAGCGGAGCGGCGCCGGGGTCCGCCCGCAGCGAGCTCCTCGCGGCGTCGGGCCGGCCGGCTGCGCGCCAAGCACGTTGCGAGCCCGGCGGCGGGCCGGGAGCCGGCGCTGGGGGAGGGGGCCGCCGCCGTCCCCGCACCGCCCGCCCGCGGCGGGGCGTGCGGCCCCATTGTGAGCCGGCCGCCGGGCGTGCGGAGGTGGGGCGCGCTGGGAGGGCAGAGGCGGCGGCTCGGCTCGCTCAGTACCCCAGGAGCGGCCGGAGCGACCTCGGCCCGGGTGGCAGCCGCGGCGCGTCAGTCACACAAAAGGCAGTCGAGCTCCCCCCCGGCGCGCGGACCGGCCCACGCCGCCGCCGAGCGCTCCCCACCTTACCGGCTTTCCTTTCCCTCCAATTTTGATAGGGAAGCGGGGCCGACGCGGGCGGCAGAGGGTCCGGGCGAGCCCGCCGGCGGACAGGAGATGCCGCTGCTACACCGAAAGCCGTTTGTGAGACAGAAGCCGCCCGCGGACCTGCGGCCGGACGAGGAAGTTTTCTTCTGTAAAGTCACCAACGAGATCTTCCGCCACTACGAGTAAGGGCCGGGCCGGGCGCGGGGGGTGCGAGGGAGTGTGGGGACTCCCTCCCCAGCGTCCTTTTGTCTCTTCTTTTGCTCGCTTTGGGCTTCTGGCGGGGCGACTTGAAAGTGACGGCTGGCCGCGGACCCGCGTTTCTCTGCCCACCACCCCCCCTCCCCGCCCAGCCCGACGGTGACTGCGCGGGGTTCCCGGGCGGCGCGACCCGCCGTTGGCGCGCGTGGGGAGAGCGGGCCGGGGCCGAAAAGGCTGGAGTCCTCGGCCGGCGGTGGGGACCGCTTCCAGCCGCCGCTGCCGCCCGGCCGCCGGGCAGCGGAAACTCCCCGCGTCGCCCCTCCCCGCCTCGGCCACACGCGCACTCCGGGGCCAGTTCCGGGATCCCCGCCCGGCGGCCGAGGGGATCCCCGCTCGGGTCACCGGCACGGGGCCGCCGTCCCCCGGCCCCGGGGAGGGAATCCCCGCCCCCGGGGGCAGGAAACGGCCGGACTGGGCGTCGTTTCCTCGGTCGGGAGTGGAGACTGAACGTTGGAGCTAGCTGCCTAAAGGAGAGGACGGGAGGGAGGGAGCGGAGTTGAGACTCGGAGAGGGAGTGGGCTCCCCGGCGGGGGGGGGGGGAGCCGGGACACGAGGGGCTCCACCGGCGGGCTCTCGCCCGGTGAGGCTAGGCCTCGGAGTGTGCGACGCGAGCCGAGCGCTCTGTCACCGCCTCTTCTTGGTGACTAACTCCCGGCCCCGGAGAACTCAGCGTCTCCGCCCCCGGGAGACCTTGGTGAGGAAGAAGTCGGGTTCGGGCGGGGGCGGGGGGGGGGGGGAGGAAAGACGCGGGGAGAGAGCCGGGCGCTGGGCACCCCTAGTTATCACTTTTTTCGCGTAGCCCCGAGGGCGGAGGTGGGCGTTGGGGGAGGGGGTTAAGACAAGTTCAACTCCAGCCTCAGCCAGTCTCCTCTTTATCCCCCTGCGCATGTGGGCTGTCTGACATGTGCCACTCGCTATTGTTTTGATAAGAATCCGGAGCTGCTGCGTGTGTAGTTTCAACTCCTAAATCTTCAGTACCTCGCCCGGTTTATCCCAGGAGATCCCCTTGTCCTGTGACACCAAACACCCGGGGTGTTTTAGAGATGTGTGTTTAAAACAGGATCTCCAAGTGAGAACCTGAATTGGTCAGTCAATGAAGGAGCCTGATCCTCCCTTTTTCTTATGCTCCCTTTATTCTCTCCACTCAGAAGGAATCTCTTTGTGGCTTAGAAACCAAGTGTTATAGCAACCAAATAAATTGTGTGTAGGAGGCACCTTTTCGGAGTGGGGGCTTTGTGATCAAGGGAGGGCTTTAGGCAAAGTCTGCACCTGTCTGAGAAATGAGTAGTGAAGTTAGAAAAGTCAGTTCCTTTGAGCTTTTATTTTAAGTAAGGCTTCTCTTTTTTCTTCGGCTCCAGACCAAGAGTCACACATGAACATGTTATATCTAGAGAAGTTTTTCAGCAGACAGTACTTTTATGTAGGAGTGTACATCTTAACTCAGCTCCTGTACAGACTTGTTTTGTTACTCAAATATTCACTCTTGTAACTACTTAAGTGAATTTGGATTAGGTAACTTGACAAGGATGATGTCTCTCTTCTTTCTTTCCTTTTTCTTTCTTTACTTTTTTTTTTTCAGTTTAAGTTAAAATCCTTGGTAATAATTCCCAATTAAAAACAATTGTACTTAAAAGTGCCAACAAAATGGAAAACCGGCTTAAGTTTCAAACTTTTCTCCCTTGATATGAGCAATCTTCTCTTTTTAAGAAGCTTTTCTCACTTCAGAAGGGAGCATGACTATGGCTGTATCCTTTTTGAATTAAACTTTTTATATACTTTGGTTCTTGATGACTTACTATAATCATGGAGAAATCTGAAATGCTGAAATACATTTTTTGGTATCCCAAACCTACTACCTTCCACTAATATTATAAGAACTGTGTCCTTTGTAGCCTTGTAACATTAACAGATTTTTCTAAATAGCTGATTTTTTGGTTTTTGTTGTTTTCTCTGTGCTGAAGTGTTTGGGTTTTTGGAATTTATAAGCAGTTCAGGAGAGACCATTGGTTTTGGAGCAAAGATATTTAATATCATTTACCCTGAACAAAGCAGAGCTACTAGTGTTCTTAGGTATTAATCTTTGTGACTTTGAATTGGCAAAATTGGAAGAAGACTGACATTTAATTGTGTTACATTTTGTAATACTTTCTTTTAGATGATTACAGAGAGATTTTTCCAAAATTGCATTCATGGTGTATGGTATATGGTGATCCTTAGTATTATGATAATCTGACCCTTGGCGCAAGTCTGGAGAAGGAAACCTGTTTTCACTCATTCATTAAACCACCAATTGGCTTATGTGAATTTGTTTGAAGATTATCCTTTAAGTGCATTAAATGAATATATTTGTCTTTTGTATTTGTGTAAAGACCACTATGCTCACCTATTTGCTCAGGTTTTTGATTTAAGTATAACTTTTTCTGTTTTAATCAGTCTCAAAGAGAGTTTCTACACTTCCCTGCCTTTTTTTTTTTTTTTTTTTTTTTTGCAACACAATGCAAAGTAACTTTTCCCTCTGACTCTGGTTAGTAGAGGTTCCCAGTGACCTTTTAATTGTTAAATAGTTTTCTGTCTTCATCTTACTTGATAAAATAGTCTAACATTTTCTCCTTTGTCCTAGGCAGCAATGATCCACCCTCCATTTTATCTAGTGTAAGATCTATTCTTGCATGCTAATATAATACATTTGTTGCCTCAAATTTTCTCTTTTCCTAGACCAAGAATTTTTTGAGTCAGGGACTGTGACCAGAATGGATCCTTAACGATTATACAGTACAAACCCTTCTCTTTTTTTTTTTTGTTTGAACTACATGCTCTTTAACTAATTGCTAACTCTTGTTTGACCTGCTTTCCATAAGTAAAGAAGACTCATTAAAAATAGCACATTAACTGTAGGCAAATGATAAGCTAAGGTACAAAAGAATGAAACTGGACCATTGTTTTTGTGTTCTATACAAAAATAAACTCAAAATGAATTAAAGACTTGAAAGTAAGACCTGAAACCATAAAACTCCTAGAAGAAAGCTCCTAAGCAGTGAGCTCCTTGACATAGTTTTTGGCGATGATTTTTTTAAATCCAGCACTGAAAGCAGAAGCAACAAGAGCAAATGTAAGTAAGTGGGACTATATCAAACTAAAAAGCTTCTGCACAGTGAAGGAAAACATCAAAAAGGTGACCTACTGAATGGGAGAAAGTATTTGCAAATTATATATCCAATAAGGGGCTAATATTCAAATTATAAAGAACTCCTACGACTCAATAAGAAAAAAAAAACCTGACTAAAAAATGGGCAGAATATCTGAATAAATAGTTTTCCAAAGGAGAGCTACAGGTGGCTAACAGGTACATTAAAAGACACTATATACCCTTAATCAGGGAAATGCAAATCAGAACCACAGTGAGATCCCACCTCAAACCTGTTAGAATGGCTATTATCAAAAAGACTAGCATCAACTAGACTATTGTCAACTAGACAGTTGCTGGATAGGATGTGGAGAAAACTGAACCCTTGTGCAGTTTGTAGAAATGCAAATTGGTGCAGCCACTATGGAAGACAGTATGAAAGTGCCTCAAAAACTTAAAAATAGAACTACCAAATGATCAACAACTCTGTTTCTGCATATTTATCCAAATTTTAAAAACCCACTAATTTGGAAATCTATATGCACTCCCATGTTCGTTGCAGCATTGTGATAGCCAAGATATGGAAACAACCTAAGTGTTCATCAGTGGATGAATGGATAAAGAAATTGTGGTATATACACAATTGAATATTACTCAGTCATAAAAAGAATGAAATCTTGCCATTGAAGACAACATGGATTAACCTTGTTTAAGTGAAATAAGTCAGACCAATGATCTTTCTTATATGTGGAATCTAGAAAAAATAGGTTAAAAAAAACCTATGCGATACAGTGATACTGTAATAGCAGTGTTATGGGACAGATGGTAGCTACACTTGTAGTGAATATAGCATAATGTATAAATTTGTCAAATCACTAAGTTGAACACCTGAAACTAATGTAACATTGTGTGTCAATTATACTTAAAAAAAAGATTTTATCCCCCCAAACCACACAAAAAAAACAAAAAACAAAAAATAAAACTGAGCTTGTAGGCAAAGAACAGAATAAAGCATGTACTTCGGTTTATTAGATAAGATAAAAATTTGTTCTGTAATTTGGTTAGCTGACAATTTTGTTTTTATTTTGGGCTGTGGATTGTTAAAAATGAAGCAGTCAGATCTGGATACTAGAAATTCTGGATTTGTAGGCTAGGAAGATGATTTGTTGTATTACCCAATGACTTAATCTCCTAAATAAAATTACTTTTTTTTTTTTTTTTTAAGCCATTTAGCCCCTTGGTATCGGAATGTGTTTACCATCTTTGAGTGAATTACACTTTTCATAGAAAAAGTAGGAATCTCTTTGTCAGTGACAGACCAGCTTATGCTTCAACCTGGCTTTCCATTGAAAGGTGTTTAACTGGTTTATAAAACACCCGATTTTCATGGTTCATCAGCTCATTTGTTAATTCAGTCCTTTCAGCAACCCTCTTTTACAGATGAGGAAACTGGATTTGGGGTAAAGAGAGTAAGTCTAAGATCAGTGTCAAAAACCATGTATCTAACAGTTGGTGAGATTAGACTTTTCACTCCCCTAAGACTCTAGAGTTTATATTCTTATTTACTGTCTGCATGATACATATTAGGGAGAATTCTTCCTGTTATTTGTTGAGCTTGCAGAAATGTGCACCAAGAACGTAGGGCCCTGCTTCGAATTCAAGCTTGCTGCCTAGATCTTTCCATGAGCACCACTTTCTGTTGTCTGCTCAGACATTTGACTTCTTTACCATATGCCCAGTGATTAAGCTTTAGATATTAAATGTATAGACTAGGATCCATTAGTTTACAGTGGGGGGAAGATGTCCATACAGACCAGCTATGCATGGAATCTGATTATTATCTGAAGGCCTTTTAGTGAGCATGGAGTCTTTTTTTAAAAAAATATTTTATTTATTTTTGAGAGAGAGAGACAGAGTGTGAGCAGGAGACGGGCAGAGAGAGAGGGAGACAGAATCTTAAGTAGGCTCCAGGCTCTGAGCTGTCAACACAGAGCCTGATGTGGGGCTCGAACCCACAAACCATGAGATAATGACAGATAATGACCTGAGCTGAACTTGGACACTTAACTGACTGAGCCACGCAGGTGCCCCGTGAGCATGAAGTTTTTAAGGAAAGTTGGGTAATCTTCATAACTATTGTCTTCAAATTAGATTTTCAGCTCCCCTTTAGAAGTAAATCTGCTACATGTTCCAGATATTTGGGTCCAGGAGTCTTTTTCTTAGATGGTAGAACAGATTCCTAAATGCTTTTCTTTTTGAGTTTTACTTTTTTGTTTGTTTTTGAGAGAGAGAGAGAGAGAGAGAGAGAGAGAGAGAGAGAGAGAGAACGAGTGGGGGAGGGGCAGAAAGAGGGTGGGGGGACAGAGGATCAGAAGCGGATTCCACACTGACAGCCGCAAACCTGCTTTGGGACTCAAACCCACAAACCATGAGATCATGACCTGAGCTAAAGTCGGATATTAAACTGACTTAGCCACCCAGGCTACCCTTGAGTTTTACTTTTCATCCACTTAGTAGGCTACCATGTTTTGTGTTAATACATTCTTTTTTCAGGCAGAATATGTCTATCAGTTACTGTGTAACAAGCCAACCTAAAACTTAGTGGCCCAAAATAATCGTCCATTTTATTTGCTCGCTATTCTGTGGATTGCCAGTGTGGTTTCTGCTGGTCTCTGTGCTCATTTAGCTATAGTCAGTTGAAGGTTAGGCTGAGGCTGGTTAGAGTAAGAGGTAGCCTCAGTCATAGGTCAGGGACCTCAGCTGGGATCACTTTTCTTTCCTGTGTGTGTGTTTTCTCACTTTATTGAGATATAATTGACTAATAGAATTATAAGATATTTAAAGTGTACAATGTGGTGATATATCACTACTGGGATGGCTTTTCTGACCATGTGGTCTTTCATCTTCAGAAGACTAACATGGGGGCGCCTGGGTGGCACAGTCTGTTAAACATCAGACTCTTGGTTTCAGCTCAGGTCCTGATCTTGCAGTATCAAGGGTTTGAGCCCCATGTCGGGCTCTGTGCTGACAGCACAGAGCCTGCTTGGGATTCATTCTCTCCCTCTCTCTCTCTCTCTCTCCCTCTCTCTCTCTCTTTCTTTCTCTCTCTCTCTCTCTCTCTCTCTCTCTCTCTCTCTCTCTTTCCTTCTCCCTCTCTCCCCTGTCCCCCACTCGCACTTTTTCTCTCTCAAAATAAATAAACTTGAAAAAATGTTTAAAAAATTAGAATTAAAAAAATAGACTAATATGGACTGCTTTAGGTGCTGGTCTCAGGGTTCCAACAGGGTGAGAGCAGAAGTCTCTCAGTGTCATTTCTGTATTATGTTGGTCAAAGCTAATCTCGAGGGGCTAGCCCAGATTAAAGAGGCGGTGAAATAAACTCCACCTCTTGTGAGAAACAAGTACCAAGTCATATTTCTAAGGAGGCTGCATACCTTCAACCCTCTTTGCAGACAGTCTACCACGGAGCAGCTGGTAAGATATGATGCTTGGGTCATCCTAATTGGGTTTTGGGAGTTCGTTGGTTATCTTTTTGCAGGTAATCCCTCTTCCTACCCTTACCAATGCCAAACTTTTTCTTCAAAGATTCTCAAGTCTTTTATTTGTTCTTCTGACATTGTTCCTGTATCACACTAGTTATTCTGTGTATTTTTCTAGAATCTCTTTGCAAATATGGTACCTGAGCAGTTAGAATTGATACTATTTATTGCATGTACATACAATATGCTGGGCAACCAGTATTATCTTATTATCGTATTTAATGTTCATATTAACTGTTCACGGAAGATATCCCCATTTTATAGAGGGGAACCAGGTTCAGTAAGGTTGTGTAACTTACTCAGAGTCACATTCTGCAAGTGGTAAGCTGAGATTCAGACACTCTTCCTCTCCTTCACATTCATATGTGTGTACTTTTCTCTATCTAGATACACACAAAAATAAATGTGGACTGCCAGTGGAGAGTACATTTGTTTATTACTCTTTGACACTACGCTTTGGAGAGTCTGGAGATATTGAGATAATTTTTCCCTCTAGTGAGAAATGAATGTATAACACAATGGCATAAATCACATATATGCTATGGAGCCAGTGTAATGGGAGCATAGAAAATGGAGCTGATAACAGCCTTCAAATAAGGAGAGAACATCTGAGTTGGGTCCTGAAAGATGGAACTATCAAGACACAGAATGGAGAAAAATGACATTTTTAGCAGAGGGTGCTCTAAAGATACTTTTTAAGCTAAGGAAACTATAAAAACTCTTAGAAGTATGAATTTGCAGTCCACTTAAAATTTGTCTTTTTCACATTCATTATTGTTAAGCTAGGACTTCTGTTAAGCTACCATAATGTTTCACTTTTGTTGATTTCTATTTAAGATTTTAGTCTCTAGATACAAAAAAGCCTTTATTGCTGTTCCCCACCTTGGTGCATCAGCAGATTTCAGGAGTCTGCCTTATGTGTCATTATCTAAGTCTGAGGCAGTGCTAAGTAAACTGCAGAGTAATATTTCATTAAATGTTTTCTAAAAGTAAACATTATATTTTTAATTAATCTAATTTTTCCCCTGACCATTTGTGGATAAATGTAATAAATGTAATTTTCATCTAGCTGAATCATCTAGCTGATTTTTTTCTGTATAACATAAGGCGTGTTAAGTCAGCCATGCCCAAGATCTCTTAATCTCCTGCTTTTGTAACCCTGTCAGTAGAAGAAATTAATACAACAATCTATCCTGTCTTAACAGCAGTTACTACTTTTCTAAATTTATGATTTGTACTTTTCCATCTCTTGTATATTGCATGCTGTTTAAATCAGGAATTATGTTCGTTTTTAACCTGTGGCTGCATTGCTCAGCTATACTAATTATTTTTATGGACAGAGGAGTTTATGTCCTTTAGATCTTTTATGCAGTATTGTGCTGGGTCTTTCTTATGTCTAGTTGATACAGTTTTGTCCCTTAAGTAGAGTACACTTCGTGTTTACCTTTTCTAAATTATATTTGGCTTCTGGTTTTTATGTCACTTCATTCTTTTTGTTTTTATTTTTTATTTTTTTTAGTTTCAAGTTTTTATTTAAATTCCAGTTAGTTAACATACGGTGTAATATTAGTTTCTGGTGTAGAATTTAGTGATTCATCACTTACAACACCCAATGCTTGTCACAAGTGCTCTCCTTAATACCTATCACCTATTTAACCCATCCCCTGCCCACCTCCCTTCCAGCAACCCTCAGTTTATTCCCTAGAGTTAAGAGTGTGTTTTAGGGTTTGCCTGTCTCTCTCTTTTCCTGGCTATGTTCATTTGCTTTGTTTCTTAAATTACACATATGAGTGAAATCATATGGTATTTGTCTTTCTCTGATTGACATATTTCATTTAGCATAATAGTCTCTAGTCCCATCCATGTCACTGCAAATGGCAAGATTTCATTCTTTTTGATGGCTGAGTAATATTCCATTGTGTGTGTGTGTGTGTGTGTAATACATACATACTGCCTCTTCTTTATCCATTCATCAGAGTCATTTGGGCTCTTTCCATAATTTGGCTTTTGTTGGTAATCCTGCTATAAACATCTGGGTGTATGTATTCCTTCAAATCAGTATTTTTGTATCCTTTAGGTATATACCTAGTAGTGTAATTCCTGGATCATAGGGTAGTCTATTTTTAACTTTTTGAGGAACCTCTATACTGTTTTCCAGAGTGGCTGTACCAGTTTACATTCCACCAACAGTGTAAGAGAGCTCCCCTTTCTCCACATCCTCACCAACATCTGTTGTTTTCTGTGTTATGAATTTTAGCCATTCTATATGTCACTTCATTCTTAATCTTATTCTACTAGATTTTTAGTTTTCCAAATAACCTTGTAAGTTAACAGTATGTTGCTCTTTGTTCCTTAGTTTGTTCACCATAGAATTGGTTGAATTTACATTAATTAGAGGTGTGTTCTTGCCAATAGTCGACCTGCTAACTCAGAAGCAAGTTTTCCTTAAGAAATAATGGAAAAGTTAAGGGGCATTAAGGAAGACACTTGTTGGGATGAGCACTGGGTGTTATATGCAGGGGATGAATCACTGGATTCTATTCCTGAAGTCATTATTGCACTGTATGCTAACTAACTTGGATGTAAATTAAAAAAAAAAAAAATGTATGGGGACCAGAAGTAATCTGTGGAAAATTCTTCCCAACATCAGATGTACTATAAAAGTAAGCAGAGGATTTTGTTCTTATTAATGACTCGTCAGAATGAAAATGCTCTCCAGGCAGGAATTGTGGTGCATTGAAGATGACTATAATTCTTTGTCACTCCTTCCAGTAAAAAGAAAGAAAGAAAGAAAGAAAGAAAGAAAGAAAGAAAGAAAGAAAGAAAGAAAGAAAGAAAAAGAGCAGAAGTCATCAAACTCTTAAAGGGCCAGATATAATCACATTTTAGGCTTTTTAGGTCATAGTGTCTGTTGTACCTATCCAATTCCATAGGAGTTAGTGAGAAAGCAGTCATAGACAATACCTAAAGGTATGGGTGTGGTTGTGTTCCAATAAAACTACAAAAACAGTTGGAAAGCTAGGTTTGGCCTCCAGGCGAGTAGTATGCTCATCTCTGGTAAAGAAGATTGTTGAAGGAATGTACTAATGTACTAATAAATTGGAGACGTAATAATCTACATTTGCCTAAACATATTCATATAAAACAGGATTTTGTACTTTATAAATTTTTGCTCACAATGGAAAAATGTGCTTCCTATAAAATTTTCATGATTTTATGTTCTTATAGTATAGAAATTAAAGAGTCACTGTAACCTACCCCCAAGGAGTTCACTATTATTAACAAAATCCTGCATACTTGAATGTGTGTGAAAAATGAGTGAAGAGTGGAATTACAGCAGTGTGAGAAAGTGAAGGTGTAAAATGTCAGAGATGGTGCCATGCTGGTGCCATGCTGCTAAGGGGTGATGAATAGGGAGAAATAGCCCTTGGGCTTTTTTTTTTTTTTTTTTTTTCTCGCTTGCTTTAAAATGGCTACTGTGTAGTGTACTTGGTCTCCCTCTTCCTGAGTGTAGATCTTTGTGCACAACGGGACTGTAATATAACAACTTTGCAGAGTAGACAGACACAGGAACAACAAATAGTACAAACACTTTGCCAGAGGAGGTGGAAACCTGAGTATAGAAAGACAGCTGTATGTATAACGATGGTTACTAACGATCCTATTTTTCTGCCTGGTAACAAGTTTAGTGGACGTTTGTGGCACTTGTGCCATTGCTCTCTTTGGTATTTTGAACAATGTCAACTCATCTAAATAGTGTTTATTGCAGCTCAGTACCCCGTCTCCCTGACAATGACACCAAATACCCCATGACCTACCAAATACCTAATCACTATAGCTAGAGCTGTGCTGTCCAACACAGGAGCCATTACTTGGCATGGGGGTTATTAAGAACTTGATAATCAGAATTAAGATGTGCAATAAAGGCACAATATATACTGGATTTTGAAGACTTAGTACAAAAAAAAAAAGAATTTAAAATATTTACACATTGAAGAATTTAAAATTAATTACAGATTTGAAATAAAGCATTTGAGGATGTATTAGGTTAAATTAAATATATAAAATTAATATATAAAAAGATTGTTTCTCTTTAAAATTTTTTAAATGCAACCCCTAGAAAATTTAAAATTATATGTGTGGCTAGCATTCTGTTTCTATTAGCTCTGGTTTAGAGACTAGTTAATGTAAGATACCTAGATTTGAAGTATGTTTTTCTTAGGTAGTATTAAGTATGGTTTAAATTAATAAAAGTATACCTTACGTACATCATGTGCTAATTGTACACATTCACAACAGGTGTGTTGTACACAACAGGTGTGTTGGCTTGGTAAGCTGAGTCTTACAGATATGTTTGTTCCAACAGGAAAAAGTTGACAACTTATATAAAGCTTTCTAAGTGAACTGTGGTTTTAGGAAGTAAAACTTAAGAGCTCTTTCAAGATCCATCCATTCGTTCATTTTGTTCTGCACCATTTATAACCACTTATTGGGTATATCTGTTGTCAATTTCTTAGCTAATAAATTCGTTATTTGGCATAGATTTTCTTGATTATGAGAACCAGATTACACTCATCTTTGTTCTCTCTGACATTTCTTTCTTCAACTCTGCTTTTCCTTTACAACCTAACTTTTTAACACTATTTCCTCTAAAATCCATTCTGGTATTTCTTGATCTTTTTTGCCTATCTCTCCTCCTTCCCTTCCTCTGAACTCCCAAAAGATATCTGCTTCTGTCTTTTAATCACTTTGTAATTTTAATTTTAATGGTATGTATCCATTATCTCCTCTACTAAAAGGTGCAGACTTCAAAAGAATCTTTTTTGTACTAAATTAAAATCATGTAACTTGATGTATGCAGGTAACCTCTTTAGATCCCATTTATATTAAGGTAGGATTAGTTCTCTTTATGTCCATAGATTTCAATTTTGTTCTGCAGACGTATATACAAATGAAACCATGTTAATGGAATTACCTCAAATCTTGTTTGGAGATCAGACTACTAGGGATAACCTCTACAGATATACTAATCAGGAAGTAAACATATAGTAGTCTTAATGCTTTTCAGAATGATGACAGAAGGAAAAGGGAGATTTCAGGAAGGAGAAAAAGAGAATAGTGAATTGTATCAGTCACAAATAATTATTGAAAAGTACACCAAAGTATAGAGAGGGAAAAACATTTACTTGTATATTACCACTTAGAGGCAACCATTGTTACCCTTTTTACATATGTATAACCTTCTCTGTTCTAAAATGTGTTGATTATAAAAAAATAATACAAGTACATGCTTCTTATAAAAATTCAAACAATATAGAAATATTTAGAATAACAAATTTTCCTTTTCCTTCCTTTGCAGTCCCTCCCTTTCTCCATAATGAACATCTGTTTATAGTATTTGTATAAATACACATTTTTGTTATTCTGATTAACGTATATGAGATTATTCAGTGATTTGGGTTTTTTCTACTTAACATACCTTAGAGATCCTTCCGTATTATGGATCTCTCACATTTTAAAAGTGACTGATAGAATTTTTGAAAAGAAATGCTCATATTAAGAAATTCCAACAGTGCAGAAAAGCACTCAGTAGAATGGTCCCCCAGGCCCATCCCTACTCTGTAGTTCTTGCCTGGATTTTTGTAGAACATTCTAGAAGTCTTTTATGCTTCTTTAGGTTATCTTTCTTTGCCTGCCTGCCTGCATGCCTTCTTTCTTTTTGATGCAAGTGGGACCATATATATATTTTTTTAGTAAGCTTTTACTTTCAAAAATATAGGTGGTGGGGGCGGTGCCTAGGTGCCTCAGTCATTTGAGCATCCCACTTTGGCTCAAGTCATGATCTCAGGGTTTGTGAATTGGAGCCCAATGGGCTTGCTGCTGTCAGCACAGAGCCCACTTCAGATCTTCTGTTCCCATCTCTCTTCACCCCTTTCCCACTCGTGCTGTCTCTCAAAAATAAATAAAACATTTAAAAAAAACTTACAAAAATATAGGAGGGAATCAAACTGGAAAGTTTCTTTTTTTTTCTGGTAAACATGTTTTTTAAGAACTCTTCTCATACTCTTTAATGACTATGATTGTTCATTACATAAAGTACTGTAATTTACCTAACCTTTCTCATCATTAGATGTTTAGATTTGCCAGTTTTTCACTATTACGTTAAAGCTTTTAAAAGTTCATGGTTAAGTGCTTAAATTGTCTCTAGTGTTTTGGCTGCTTTGGAACAAACACCTTTAATATTAGAAGAAAAAAGAAAGATTGAGTTTATTTGCAGTTTACTCCCAATTTCAAAAGTGATGGAAATCAAAGTTCAATTTTGGCTGAATGTACCTTTAAATTGCAAAATATAAATGTCTAGTTTAAATATACTTTTTCTTAGGTTTGTATTAATGTGTAAGTTGACCGGTTACTAAACCCCCGTTCTATGATTCTATGTAAAATTTTACAATGAAGGCATAATCCTTTATCAGCTTTTAATGTAAAATTTGTGAAATGATAGGTGATGAATGGATTTTTGTTTTTGTTTTTTAATCAGTGACTTTTTTGAACGAACCATTCTGTGCAACAGTCTTGTGTGGAGTTGTGCTGTGACGGGTAGACCTGGACTGACCTATCAGGAAGCACTTGAGTCAGAGAAAAAAGCAAGACAGAATCTTCAGAGTTTTCCAGAACCACTAATTATTCCAGTTTTATACTTGACCAACCTTACCCATCGTTCACGCTTACATGAAATCTGTGATGATATTTTTGCATATGTCAAGGATCGATATTTTGTTGAAGAAACTGTGGAAGTCATTAGGAACAATGGTGCAAGGTAAAGTACTTTTAATTTTTCCTTTTGATACCCATACATTCACATTACTCAAAATTCAGAATACACAAAAAGGTAAACTTAGGAAAACTTCCTGTCTTCTGTCCTCCCAGTACTCTCTTACCCTCCCCACATATAGCCCTAGTGTTAGCAGTTTCTTATATATTTTTCCAAAGCTAATTTTTACACAAACCACCAAAAACATGTGCTTGCCTAGATACTTGTACACATATATGCGTAAGCACACACAATCTCCTGCCCCTTTTTAATGCAAAAGGTAACATACTGTATACCTTTTTCATTTAAAATATCTTGAAGATCAGTCCATTGCTTTATGAAACAACTTTCTTCTCTTTTTTATTTACTGTATAAAATGTTCCATTATATGGAAGTTCCATCTTTATTTCAGAGTAAAAAAAACTTAGGGGCGCCTGGGTGGCTCAGTCGGTTAAGCGTCTGACTTCGCTCAGGTCATGATCTCACGGTCCGTGGGTTCGAGCCCCGCGTCGGGCTCTGGGCTGACCGCTCAGAGCCTGGAGCCTGTTTCGGATTCTGTGTCTCCCTCTTTCTCTGACCCTCCCCTATTCGTGCTCTCTCCCTCTCTGTCTCAAAAATAAGTAAATGTTAAAAAAAAAAATAAAAAAAAACAAAACAAAACTTAAAGGTCATCTACTTTGTCCTCATTGTGTTACCTAATACTTAAAATATGCATGTATTTCTTCCTGAGTTTTAGTAAGCTCCTTTGATAATATGAGGATTGAGCTTTATACACTCCACTAAGTTCTCTTTCGCAGCTCTTCAAGAAAAGAATGAATTTTTCATATAAAAAATTTTAAATGACATTATCTATGGCACTAAGTTAAAAATTATTGAATTATTGCTGCTTTCCTGAAGTCTTAAGCATTTGTGATTATCTAGTCATTAATATTTATCATAGTAATCTTTATTTGCATTAAAACTTTTTATATTGGAATCATACATAGTTTTCTGTAACTTTATTTCTTTCCCCTAGTGTAACGTGTACAGGGTTTATCCACATTGTAGCATGTATCAGTATTTTATTTTTAATGATAAATTCTACCGTATGGATCTATCACATTTTGTCTATTCATCAGTTGACAGATAGTTAGGTTGTTTGCACTTTTTGGCTATTCTAAATAATGCTCTTATAGGCATTCATGTACAAGTTTTTGTGTGAACATATGTTCTCAGTTCTCTTGGGGATGCACCTAGAAGTAGAATTTCTAAGTTGTATGGTAACTCTGTGTTTAGCATTTGAAGAACCTCCACACTTCAAGAGCTACTGCATCATTTGACATTCCCACTACCAGTGTATCAGAGTTGCAGTTTCTCCACATCTTCACCAAGTCATATCTGTGCACAATCTGTTATTGTCCATCTCTTTTATTTTGCCATCCTAGTGGGTGTGGAATGGTATCTTGTGGCAGTTTTGATTTGCATTTCCCTAATGACTATGTTAAGCATTGTTTCATGTGCTTACTGATCATTTATGTGTCTTCTTTGGAGAAATGTCTGTTCTGGTTCTTTGCCCATTTTTAAATTCAGTTCTTTATCTTTTTTACTACTGAGTTGTAAGAGTTCTTTGTGTTTTTGGATACACGTCCTTTATGTGATTTGCAAATATTTGCTTCCATTCTAGGAGTTGTCTTTTCACTTTCTTGATGGTACCATTTGTAGTACCATCTCCCTTTGCTTTTAACTTTTGTTTCTACTTATTAATGACATAAACCTTTTGTTTCTGTCTCTGGTAGTACTTACTAGTGGTCTTCAAGACTGCTTCATCCTCTAGAATTAGATTTACTGGAAAGGACATGCTGAGTTACAGAGAAATGGGACAGAGGCCATTCTTAGGTTGAGTTAATAAGTATAGGTATTCTGGATCTTTTCGCCTCAGTATTCTTTTCTTCTTGTCTCGTTTACCTTTCAGTATTCCTCCCCTCTTTCTTGTTGCCTTTTATAAGTATAGATTAGGTGCTTCCCTAATCAACAAGACTTTCTGTTTTGAAATAAGCAATCAGCTAACAGATTCTTCTAGAAGATCTTTGTCATTGCTATGGCAGAATAGTAAAGAGAACAGCTGACTACTTGACTGAGGGAAGGATTTAGCTCTTTATCTCCTCCATCCTGATTACCACCCAGCTTGCCTACCAGTTGTACAGACATTTGTTCTCAGCTACTTCCTTAGAGCCTACAGAAGAAGTGAGAGTGTTATGGTGGTCTTATGTAAAGAACCCTAAACTAGGAGTCAGGTCTATTAATTTTAAATACCTGCCAGATGCTTTATGTACATATTATACCAGCAGATAAGACCTTATTGTTTCCATTTACGGATGAGGAAAACAGAGGTCCAAAGAAGTCGATATTTTTATAATGTTTATCATACATATACTGATCTCCTGTGTACTTGCACTGTTCTAGATGCTGGAAATACAGCAGTGAACAAAACAGTCATGGAGCTTCCATTCCAGTCTTACAAGTAGTAAGTGGTAGGATTTAAATTGAGGTAGAACTGGGGTGTCTAACTGGCTCAGTCGGTAAAGACAGTGATTCTCCATCTCAGGATCATGAGTTCGGCCCTTGTGTTGGGCGTAGAGCCTACTTTAAAAAACAATTTTTTTTTTAAATTCAGATAGAACTGATTTATAAAATCACTGTAATTTCTTTCACTGGAACTGTATCATTGCCTCCTTGGTTTTGGATTCTGCCATTTACTTGCTCTGAGCAAGTATTTTAAACTCTTTATGCTTTTGTCTTTTTTCATCTATTAAATGGATCCCTGCCCCTCCCAGGTTCGCCGCACAGGATGAAATGATATAATGAATGTGAATTTTTTAAATCTGTATTACATAATGTTGCCATTTGATAGCAGTGTCTTACTAGTATTTGAATGTGCATATTGGGGACCATGCAGTTTGGTGGGGGAAGGGGGATTGTTTCATGAGAGATATCCATAGAGGATGTGAGGCTACAATAATTGCCTGGGACACTGTAACCAGGAATCAAATTTCTCAGTTGTAGCTTTGAAAAGAAACCCCACAGTTAATTTCACTAAGAAAGACAGTTGTTTGGTTTTGAAGATAGCCATCCCACGTTTGTACATGGTCTTCTAAAAAATGCTACACAAGCTAATGCTAATTATCATTGTTTAGTGAAGCGTTGGGAGGATGGTGATCTAGAACTTAAGCATTTAAGTTAAGCATAAACCCATCTTCTCCACCCTACCCTGGAATTGGAAAATTAAATCAGGAAAAATAAGGTGAAAACCACACAACAAATACACATTTTAGATTTGTGAGTCATCTTTCAGTTGAAGGATAGAGCTAGAGTTTGAGACAATCTGAAAAATTGAATCAATATAATTGTGTATTTGGTTGTCTTTTAAAATTAAAGTGGACTTTGGGCAACTTGTTTTCAGACATTTTATAAGTACAGTCAAGATATTCTAGGAGTTCACAGGAGTTGGAAGCAACAGATGTGAGGGGGTACCTCTAAAAAGTAGGTATATTGACAGTAAGAAGTGGCACCTGACAGGAAAGAAGGAGATGGAATAAACATTAACTACTAGCTAATGGTTAAGTATACTGGCCTGGCTTAGTATATTGTTTGGTAGCATTAGAAGGCATTGCAGAGTTGAGAGTATACTAGCATTTATTGAACTTTTCCTGCATGCTAGGCAGTGTACCATATGCTTTCATTTTAATTCTCATGATATGGATAGGTGACCCCGAATTTTCCAAAAGTTATATGCTCCTTAGTATTTACTCAGAGGAGTTGAAAACCTAACGTCCACAAAGACCTACAGATGAATGTGTATAGCAGCTTTATTAATAACTTCCAAATTTTGAAAGCAACCAAAACGTCCTTTCCTAGGTGAATGGATGAACTGTGGTACATCCACATAATGGAGTATTGTTCAGTGCTAAAAAGAAATGAGCTATCAAGTCGTGAAAAGACCAGAAGGAACCTTAAATGACTATTACTGTGTAATAGAAACCAATCTGAAAAGGGTACATATGGTATGATTCTAACTTATGACCTAGAAAAGGCAAAACTGTGGATACAGTAAAACGATCAGTGGTTGCCCGTGACTGAGGTGGAGCTGGAGAGAGGTGAATAGGTGGTGCACAGCGGCTGTTTAAGTCAGTGAAAATAGTCTGTGTACTGTAATGATGGATACATGTCATATACATTTGTCCACCCATAGAATGTATAACACCAAGATTGAGCTCTAATGTAAGCTACAGACTTCAAATAAGAATGATGTGTCAGTGTAGATTCATCACTTGTAACAAATGTACCTCTGGTAGGGGGATGTTGATAATTGGAGAGGCTATGAATGTGGGGCAGCAAGGGGTATATGGGAAATCTCAATATCTTCCTCTCAGTTTTGCTGTGAATCTTAAAAACTTCTGTAAAAAACTAAAGTCTTTACATGAACTATAAAAATTGTGTGCTCTGCCTATTAAGACTGAGCTTTATAATTTTTTTAAAAATCTGCTTTTTCTCCCATAAAGATCCCTATGTATCAGAGAAAATTATAAAAGGTGAAGGCCTAGAGTGCACTTCCCAAGTGCTCTTTCAGAGATAATCACTGTCAAAAATTAGTGCATAGTTTTCTTTTTTTCTATACTACACTAAATTTAAAAAAATATATCAATCTGCTTTTTCACTTATTAGTGGTTTAGATATTTTCTTATATCAAAATACATAGATGTGCATCATTTCTAATTGGTTTTGCATAAACTGGTTAAACTACTGGTTCCTAAAAAGCTATTCACTTTTTCTGAGGCTGGAGAAAGTTATTTCTTTGCTAGCCTTGTATGAATTTTCCCTTTGAAAATAATAAACTGTATTTTCTTCCAAATAATCTCTGACCTTTCACTGATAGATCTTTTTCCCTATGTAAATTATAAATCAGTGGAAATAGCAAAATTGGAACTGTACCAAAGAGTTTCTTTTTGTTTTTTTAATATTAAAAATAATTTATTGTTAAATTGGTTTCCATGCAACACCCAGTGCTCATCCCAACAGGTGCCCTCCTCAATGCCCATCACCCACTTTCCCCTCTCCCCCACCCCCCATCAACCCTCAGTTTGTTCTCAGTATTTAAGAGTCTCTTATGGTTTACTTCCCTCCCTCTCTGTAACTACCCCCCCCCCCCCGCCATGGTCTTCTGTTAAGTTTCTCAGGATACACATATGAGTGAAAACATATGGTATCTGTCTTTCTCTGCCTTATTTCACTTAGCATAATACCCTCCAGTTCCATCCACGTTGCTACAAATGGCCAGATTTCATTCTTTCTCATTGCCAAGTAGTATTCCATTGTATGTATAAACCACATCTTCTTTATCCATTCGTCAGTCGATGGACATTTAGACTCTTTCCATAATTTGGCTATTGTTGAAAGTGCTGCTATAAACATTGGGGTACATGTGCCCCTATGCATCAGCACTCCTGTATCCCTTGGGTAAATCCCTAGCAGTGGGTCATAGGCTAGATTTATTTTTAATTTTTTGAGGAACCTCCACACTGTTTTCCAGAAGAGTTTCATTTATAGCCAGATTTTCCCAAATATTATCCCCATACTACTTAGATTTAAAATTTACAAAGTGTTATCTGGTTAGGGAGCATAAGAGACTATTGTTCAGTATTATTTTTAGAACTGCTCTGTAAAATAAAGATCGCAGAATTCTTTTTAATCTGAGAAACTGATATTTGGCATTATAATACTGACCAACCAACTAAAACTTTTAACTGTATTTTTTTTTTTTTTTGAGTTTATTTATTTTGAGAGAGAAGGAGCATGCGTGTGCAAGGGGGAGGACCAGGGAGAGAGAGTGAGAGAGAGAATCCCAAGCAGGCTCCCTCTGCCCCCGTCAGTGTGGAACCCAGCGTGGGGCTCAATCCCGTGAACCGAGAGATCATGACCTGAGCTGAAATCAAGAGTCAGACATTTGAGAGTCAGGCACCCTGAGCTTTTTAACTGTATTAAAGTATATTTCCTATAGCTTTATAGCTGGAATGCTTTAAGTGCTTTAGTCGTATGAAGTAAAAGAAAATTAGCGTTAAAACCTATAATATAGAAAGTAGGCACTTCGTATTTATTAGAATTGGAAATGAGAAAATGAACTTTTATTTTATTTTATTTTTTTTAACGTTTATTTATTTTTGAAGGAGAGAGAGACGCAGGGTGAGCAGGGAGGGGCAGAGAGAGAAGGAGACACAGAATCCGAAGCAGGTTCCAGGCTCTGAGCTGTCAGCACAGAGCCCAACGCGGGGCTCAAACTCACAAGCCATGAGATCATACCCTAGCCGAAGTCGTATGCTCAACCGACTGAGCCACCCAGGTGCCCCGAAAATGAACTTTTAAATCTTTGGGTTCTTTTTTTTTTTTCATTGCTAGCCTAAATGGTATTAGTGAAGCAAAATTAATTAAACTGCATTAATATTGAGGACAAAGAGAAATACTAAATATATTGAGAAGGTAGGATGAACATAAAAGATATGTGAGGACCAAATCTAGTTATTTTTTTAATGTTTATTTATTTTTGAGAGAGAGCCCAAGCAGAGGAGAGGTGAGGTGGGGGCGGGGGGTGGGGGAACAGAGGATCCAAAGTGGGCTCTGTGCAGGCTTGAACTCGTGAACCATGAGATCATAACCTGAGCCAAAATTGATGCTTAAGCAACTGAGCCATTCAGGCACCCCAGATTTAGTTATTTTTATTTAAGCATACATGTTTGGATGTCAGTGATTGATCCAGGTGGGATTAATCAAAGAGAAGTTTTTGGGAACAGGTTATTTGACTAGAAATCTTTTGAAGGCAGAGAAAAATATAAATTAGTAGGAAAGGATTAAAGAAGGCTTCCTATTTAGATGCAAAGATAGTATAGAATTTTTAGCAACATGTATTGGTTAAATTCGTATCATAACTCTTTCAGAAAGTAGGCTTTCTATTGAGCAGCTTACACTACTGATCTTTTCTTTTTTTTTTTTTTTTTTTTAATTTTAAGTAAGCTCCACGCCCAACATAGGGCTAAAACTCACAACTCTAAGATCAAGAGTCACATGCTCTAACAACTGAGACAGGCAGGTGCCCCACTATTGATCTTTTAAGGTCACAATTTCTGGTTCTCAGCCAAAGAGAGTCTTTAACAACATCCAAAAATTGTTTTCAATCTTTAGTTCTCAGTGACCCTAGTATGTTGATGATGTAATTTTTAATACAAAAAAGAAAAAAAAGGAGACTGTTTGGAACAGCTGTTCTTTCTTTGGAATTCTAAGTTAAAGTGAAACTACCTTCTTTAGATATATATAGTGTTTGTTGTATGTACCAAAGACCCATACTTACAACCCTACTGACTCCTGGATTGTCATTGCTAGTTCAGGAGTTAAAATTTAGAATCCTTATTTACTTGCATAATAATAAATTAGGCCATCCTGGGAAATTATTTTTATACTCTAAAAATCCTATAGTCACAAAAATAAATGAAAATAAATTTTTTTTCTAGGCAAGTTTAATTTAAATCACTTATAAAGATTATGTTGTATTTCTGTATGGACTTAACAAAATAGTTCAGTAAAGTTTAGACTGATCATACATACTTACTCATTTTCTTCAGTATTCTAAAGGCATTCAAATTGCTTTAACCAATAGGAACATCTGTCTAATACCACTCAAAAGTCTTTGAATGTTAAATATTGGGGGTGAGGGTGGTTAGTCTCTGGCAACTTCTTTACTGATCCTTTGCATTAATGCCAAGTACAAACAGTAAGCTGAATCTCCCCCCAGGACTTACAGTCATTACTGTGGAGGTAAGAAAAATGATAAAAGTGGGGAGTTGGTAAATAAAGTGAGGTTCACCTCTTTTCTAACATAAAAGGAAGTCAGATATTTACTTCAATTTGTATCTCATTGAACTTGGTTAGTAGCAGGATGGTGAAGTAGAACAGTAGTAGTTTTGAAATTCTTATTTCCCTGTGGCAAGAGAATATTAGTGACTAATATCACAAAAAAGGAGAGACTATGTATAGCTACTTCTGTCCTGAAATCCCTGTTAGAAATAAAAGGGAAATTCATGTCTACATGGTTATTACATGGGTTTAGGTCTGAGAAATTAGAGCCTCTTCTGAATAAAATCTCTCTCCTATATCTTTGTTTACCTCCTTTGGGATCTGTTTCATTTGGCCAATATAAGATCAGTTCTTAATAAACAACTTTCTTCATAGATACTTTGAATTAGTTGAGAATAAGATAAAATTGTAGTCTGTTAATTTTCCAAGCTGTCTTGGAGGCCAGTAGTATGGTGTGTAAGTGGAATTCATTTGACCTATGGTTCTCAATTAGTATTTTAAAAATGAGGTTTATCTTTTTTCTTAGATGAAGTCAGAGACCATCCAAAGATTAAAGTTAAGAAGAACTAGGAAAAATGACATAAGCTAAACTAATTTTTGGTGAAAGGAAAAGGAGTGACAAAAGTACAAATAAAATCTACTCATCATTAAAGGCCAGGAAGAATCCTTTGTTGTTTAAATTAAAAACATACGCCAAGAGAATAATTCTGAGCAGATGTTGGTATACTTTTTTTAAAATAAGGGGCCAGATAGTAAATATTATAGACTGTGTAGTTCATATGGTTTCAGTTGCAGCAACCCAACTCTGCTGTTGGAGTGCAAAAGCAGCCATAGACAGTATATGAATGAGCACGGGTGTATTCTAATAGTTCTCTATTTATAAATACTGAAACTTGAATATCTTGTTATTTTCACATATCACAAAGTCTTCTTCTGACTTTGAAATTATTTAAATATGTATAAATTATTCTTAGCTTGCAGACCATACATACAAAAACAGGAGATAAGTTAGATCTGGCTCACAGGCCATATAGTGTGCTGATGATTCCTGGAATAGAGGAAAGGTACTGCTTTACAGAGATCCCTTTTTTATTTAGAACTTCAGAGTATGGCATGCAGAAGTGGCTTGGTAGAAAATCTTTTGGAGCCAAACTGTTGTTTCTGGGAACCTTCTTTCTTAATCTGTAAAACTGAAATACTGTCTATATTCATAGGGTGGTTGTGTTAGCTTTTGCCAAATAACAAACTGCCTGCAAAACTAAGTGGCCTAAATCGATAAACCTTATTCTCACAATTGGTTGGCTGAAATGTTCCTGTGATCTGGGCTGGCCTGTCTGGGGCTGGATTGTCTAGATCCTCTACTTTAGAATAGCCTTACTCACATATCTGGGGCCTCAGAGTTGGGTGGCTACTTTCATTTCACCCTTCAGGAAGCTACTAATCCAAACTCGTTCCCAGGGTGGTAGCAAGGTTCCCAGCAGCAAGAGAGGGCAAGCTTCAGTGTGCAAGCACATTTCAAGCCTCAGCATGCTACATATTGCTAGTATTCCGTTGACCAAAGCAAGTCACATGAACAAATCCAGAGATCAAGTGGGAGGGAATCAGAGTGGTATGATTCAATGGGGCCATAACTGTGACAGTCATCTGCCACAGTAGTTAGTATTTGTTAGGAGCCCAGCATAGTGCCTGCCACATAAAGCACTCAGTAAATGTTTATTGCTTTCAGTACTTGTCAGAGACCAGTGAAGAAGAGTCTTCCAGCTGTGATGACTCATCCTTTTTTTAGTCAGTCCCTAATTTTCTTACATCATAGTCACTGTTCTTGAGAGTTTGCTATATGTCATTTTAGGGAGATGATGACCATACCTATAAACTTTTGAGAGCTTACTATATGCCAGACACTGAGCTTTTTATTTATAAGATCTTATTTAATTCCTGCAACAGCCATATGTAGTAAGTGCTCATTTGCCCATTTTGCAATTGAGAAGCTCATACACAGAGGCTCATTAACTAAAATTTGCTCAAGGTCACAAGTAGTATAATTTCCAAGCACAGGCAGTGTCAGAATCCGTGTTCTTCTGTTTGAGAGAAACAGATGAGTGAAAAAAAAATTAAAGAATAGAATTAAAAGATTGTAGTTGAATGTACTCATTGTCCACTATTTACTTTTCCCTTTACCTGAACATTTTATAATTTGTCTAAATGGGAAGAGATACAGGATTTTATATATGTGGTTAGATTAATCTTTTGATCATTTGTTCTAAGAGTGATGCAGGTCATATTGTAAGTGTCTGAAAATCATCATCTTTTGATCATTGATTCTAAGGGGGAAAAAAGCTTCAGTATTTAAATAGGTTTCCTGGTTAAATTCTTAATCACTGTTCTTATCAGAGGGTACTTTAATTATTTTACTTTTGTAGTCTGAGCTGTTTAAGCTTTCTTCTTTTCAAATATTTTGTTTTAGATGAAAGATGCTATCTAGTAGCAACAAAAGGAGACTGCAAGTATGGCGAAAAACTGTAATTTTTATTTATTGACTTTCTATCTTTTTTTTTTTAATGTTTTATTTTTGAGACAGAGAGAGACAGAACATGAACAGGGGAGGGTCAGAGAGAGAGAGGGATACTCAGAATCCGAAACAGGCTCCAGGCTCTGAGCTGTCAGCACAGAGCCCGACGCGGGGCTCGAACTCACGGACCGCGAGATCGTGACCTGAGCCGAAGTCGGACGCTTAACCGACTGAGCCACCCAGGCGCCCCTATTGACTTTCTATCTTTTGGCACAGTTCCCAGGAATGAAAAATGCAGTTATGTCTTTTTTCTTGGAAGTGGTAGGGAATATTAAATTTAGTACTTAAAAGTATACACAAATTTTATGATTCATTAACAAGCATTGTGTGCTCAGTTGTCACTTTGTAGGTATTGGAAAGAGGGTAGTGACTAAGACAAGGACTAGGGACTTAGGTTCAAATGCAAGAGACAGAAACCCACGAATCAACATGATAATTCAGATTCTGATGAATGTTGTAAAGAAAATAAAACTTGATGGGATAGAGTCTTGAGTCATAATTTTTTCTTTTAGTCAATTAAATTCAATATTGTGTCTGTAAACTACTGTGTTGGATGCCACAGGTTAATCTAATATGAGTAAAGCACTAGTACTTTTTTTTTCTCAAGTAGAACACAGGTAGTAGGGATAGAGTTTGCAGGGCAAATAGAAGTGAAATACATATGAAAGATTAATAAAGGATTGGATAAGAAGTGCTATAAGAGGACATAGAAGGGAGGGAGAATTGGAGGAAAGTAGTCAAAAAGGTACAAACTTCCAGCAATAGGGGAACCGGGGTGACTCAGTCAATTGAGTGTCTGACTTTGTTTCTGGTCATGGTCTCCCAGTTCATGAGTTCGAGCCCCCCATCGGGCTCGTTCCTGTTAGCATAGAGCCTGCTTCAGATCTTCTGTCCCCCGTGTCTCTCTGCCCCTTCCCTGCTTGTGCTCTCCCTCCCAAAAACAAATAAATCTTCAAAAATATATATTTTTAAAAAATTCCGATTAAAAAATGAATAAGTACTAGGGATATGATGTACAACATGACTGTAGCTAACACTACTGTATGACATATAGGAAAGTTGTTAAGCAAATAAATACATCTTAAGAGTTCTCATCGCAAGGAGAAAATTTTTTCTTCATTCTTTTTTTTGCATCTAGATGTGATGGTGGATGTTAGCTGAACCTATTCTAATGTTTTTTTGGTTTTTTTTTTAAGACAGAGACAGAGCATGAGTGGGGATGGGACAGAGAGGGAGGGAGACACAGAATCTGAAGCAGGCTCCAGGCTCTGAGCTGTCAGCACAGAGTCCCACATGCAGCTCGAACTCATGAACCACGAGATGATGACCTGAGCCTAAGTCGGACACTTAACTGACTGAGCCCCCCGGGAGCCCCTGAACTATGACTATTTAAAACAAATTACTTTTTTTTTTTTATAATTTATTGTCAAATTGGTTTCCATACAACACGCAGTGTTCATTCCAACAGGTGCCCTCCTCGGTGCCCATCACCCACTTTCCCCTTTCCCCTACCCCCGTCAACCCTCAGTTTGTTCCCAGTATTTAAGTCTCTTATGGTTTGCCTCCTTCCTTCTCTGTAACTTTTTTTTCCCCCTTCCCCTCCCCCATGGTCTTCTGTTAAGTTTCTCAGGATACACATATGAGTGAAAACATATGGTATCTGTCTTTCTCTGCCTGACTTATTTCATTTAGCATAATGCTTTCCAGTTCCATCCATGTTGCTACAAATGGCCAGATTTCATTCTTTCTCATTGCCAAGTAGTATTCCATTGTATGTATAAACCACATCTTCTTTATCCATTCGTCAGTTGATGGACATTTAGTCTCTTCCCATAATTTGGCTATAAAACGAATTACTTTTAAAACAAAAACAACTTTTTAAATAAAATTTTTTTTTCAACGTTTATTTATTTTTTTTGGGACAGAGAGACAGAGCATGAACGGGGGAGGGGCAGAGAGAGAGGGAGACACAGAATCGGAAACAGGCTCCAGGCTCTGAGCCATCAGCCCAGAGCCTGACGCGGGGCTCGAACTCAACAGACCGCGAGATCGTGACCTGGCTGAAGTCGGACGCTTAACCGACTGCGCCACCCAGGCGCCCCCAAAAACAACTTTTTGAGGGAAGAGGATATACCATATTCTTATAAAAGTCGATTTCCATGCTTAGCTTGTTACTGTTTATAGATTTGTTGCTAACTTCTGTGTCCTCAGATTCTGTTCTTGCTGCTGTTCCACAGACTTGGTTTCACTCTTAAAAGTATTGTAAGTTGTTAGCACTTGAGGAGCCTCTTGACTGTGTAGGCTTAAAGCTCTGAAATACCCTTGAGTCAATACGGTGTATCTGTTCTCCCTCAACTCCAGTGATAGAGTGGAAGATTCGGAGTCAAAGCTAAAGTTTTGGCTGTATCCTTACAGACTGTATGACCATGAGCAAATGATTTAACTTTTCTGACACTGCAAAATTTATAACTTGCAGAGTTGGTATGAAGAGAGAATTATGTGTAACTTGTGTACTTAATCTGACATACAGGAACTCTGATAATAATAAGGACCATCTTTTGATTGTCAGCCTCTACTCTGTCCTCAAATAATAGAGCATAACTTTAATTTAGGAAGGTTCTGTATCTTTGGAAACCCATTAGCTAGGTCTTAATTCATGATTCTTCCACCTTTTTTACACTCCAATCTTCTTTGGACTCACTAGAACCAAGAAATTGTAGAAAGTGGATTTGAAAGACACAGACTAAGTCTATTTGGAAATCTATTAGAAGGTGTTGACTTGGGAGCTCCTGGGTGGCTCAGTTGGTTGAGTGCCCAACTTCAGCTCAGGTCATGATCTCACGGTTTGTGAGTTCCTGTCAGCATGGAGCCTGCTTCTGATCCTCTTTCCACCTGCCCACACACCTCCCCCACTTGTGCTCCCTCTCTCTCAAAAATAAATAAAACATTAAAAAAAAAAAGTGTCAACTTGGCATTTTGAATAGTTAACTGATATTTAGCTAAGCACCAGTGAGTAGGCCTGGCCTTGCTTAGATTAGCAAGAAATGCAGAAATGCAGAAAGAGAGAGAGGGGGAAAGAAAGGAAAGAAAGAAAGGAAAGAAAGAAAGAAAGAAAGAAAGAAAGAAAGAAAGAAAGAAAGAAAGAAAAGAGAAAGAAGAAAGAAAAGAGAGAGAGAGAAAGAAAAAGAAAGGAAGGAAGAAAAGAAAAGAAGCAAGGAAGGAGAGAAGAGAAAGGAAGGAAGGAAGAAAGAAAAATTTTTAATCTGTGGTTTGTGCAAAATTGTTAGCTTTGGTAATAACTAGTATAATTTATATATAAGATATCTCCTACATTCTAGGCTATGTCTGTCTCTGTACTGTACTGGTTTGCTTCTCCCTTATTCTGTCAGGGATTTATATTTCTTATCTGTTATTTTTCTGTTGGTTTTAAAGAAATTTGTTGTTAAATTATTAGAGCTCTGTGGGCCCTACTGGGGGTCATAGGCTGTTCCCTTCAGTGGACTGTCAAACTGTTTTAGACACTACATCAATCATACCTGAGCCCAGAGTAGATTCATTTACTTTGTTTTTCCTTCGTGACCACCACCACCATCACCATTTTGGAGCACTCAGCTGAGCTCGGCCAGTGAAAAACTATTTCTTTTTGTAACTTGAACCTTGTCAAATGTTCACTGAAGAGCTTCCCTTCCCTCCACCATGGGGAACTCTGAGCAAACCATCCCTGGATAGGATACCCAGGGTCCATTTGAGGTGAAGGGGTTTAAGAGAGAAAAACTTTCAGTTACAAAATAAGTAAGTCATGGAAATGAAAAGTACAGAATAGGGAATATAGTCAATAATGTTGTAATAACACTGTATGGTGACAGATGGCGACTGTGCTTATCGTTGTAAGTACTGCATAATGTACAGAATTGTTGAATCACAGTGTTGTATACCTGAAATGAATGTAGCATTATATTGTCAACTATGCCTCAGTAATACATTTTTTTTAAATGGGTCCATTTGATTTCTTGCATACTTTTGTGGAGTTCATGTCACTAAATTACCGAACTTTTTTATCATTAGATTACATAATTAACATTTTTTATAAGATTTCCTGTAGTTGTTCCTCTTTAGAAACACTGGTTTATTTCTGCCAGCCAATGGTGAAAGTTAGTCTGCAGGTTTTTTTACACCATTTCCCTTTGCTACCAAAGTAGTTAGCTTGGTGATTGTGCCGTCTTAGGCTTTACTGTTAGAACAGAAAAAAAGTTCTTTTTTTTTTTAATCCTTTTAAATTGTAATCATTTTTAAATGTGTAATTCAGTGGCATTAAGTACATTCACAGTGTTATGTAATCATCACTACTATTTCCAGAACTTTTTCATCATTTCAAACAGAAACTCTGTACCCATTAAGCAATAACTCCCCATTTCTCCCTTCCTCCAGACCCTGGTAACCTTTATTCTACTTTCTGTCTCCATGAATTTTCCTCTTCCTGATACTTCATATAAGTGAATTCATACAATATTTGTTATTTTATGTTTGGCTTATTTCACTGAGTATGATGTTTTCAAGGTTAATCCATGTTGTAGCGTATATCAGAATTTCATCCCTGTTTGTGGCTGCTGAATATTCCATTGTGCGTGTGTGTGTGTGTGTGTGTGTGTGTGTATACATACATATATATTTTGTTTATGCATTCATCTGTCGGTAGACACTTGTTTCCACCTTTTGTTTATTGTGAATAATGCCCTTATGAACACTGGTATACAAATATCTGTTGAGTTTTCAATTCTTTTGGGTATATACCTAGAAGTAGGATTTCTGGGTCATATGGTAATTCTGTGTTTAATTTTTTAGGGTCCACCATATTGTTTTCAGAGCAACTACACCATTTTATATTCTCATCAGCAATGCACAAGGGTTCCAATTTCTCTATTTCCTCACCAACACTTCTTTTTCTTTTCTTTTTTTTTTTAATAATTGGCATTTAGTGGGTATAAAGTGGTATCTCATGGCAGTTTTGATTTTGCATTTCCCTTATGATTAATGATGGCTGAACATCTTTTCATGTGGTTATTGCCATTTGTATCTTTCTTGGAGAAATGTCTGTTCTGGTCCTTTGCTTGTTTTGAATTGAGTTGTTTGTATTTTGTTAAGTTACAAGAATTTTTCATATGTTCTGCCATGTTTTTCTCTGGTTTGTGTATCAGGGTATTATTAGTGTTATAAAATGAATTAAGAAGTGTTCTCTCCTCTTCAATTTTTGAAAGATTTTGAGAATTGATATTAATTCTTTAAATGTTTGGTAGAATTCACCAGTGAAGCCATCTGGTCCTGGGCTTTTCTTCATTGGAAGGTTGATTACTGATTCAATCACCTTTCTACTTATAGATCTGTTTAGATTCTCTGTTTCTTCTTGGGTCAGTTCTGGTAGTTTCTGTCTCTAAGAATTTGTCCATTTTATCTAAGTTATCCAATTCGTTAGCATACAATTGTCTGTAATCTTTTCTTTTTTTAAAAAAAAATTTTTTTTAATGTTTATTTTATTTTGAGAGAGACAGAGTGTGAGTAGGGGAGGAGCAGAGAGAGAGGGAGACACAGAATCTGAAGCAGGCTCCAGGCTCTGAGCTGTCAGCACAGAGCCCGACGCAGAGTTCAAACTCATGAACTGAATCATGACCTGAGCCGAAGTCAGGCGCTTACCGAATGAGCCACCCAGGCGCCCCTGTCCATAATTTTTTCTTAAAATCTTTTTTAGTTCCTGTAAAAATCTCTAGTAATGTCCCCACTTTTGCTTCTGGTTTTAGCAATTTGAGTCTTCTCCCTTTTTTCTCAATTCTTTAAGAGCAAGTTGTAAAGGAGCCACATATGATACTTTTAATTGAACCTGTATTAGAGTGAGGGAAAATGAGCAAAGAATGAAGATAAGATGGTTTGAGGGCTGGATTCACCTACATAGTCTCCATTTTGTTGATTCTTAAGCCTTGGGGTGCTGTAAAACCAGTTGCTTTCTTCAATTTGGGTGCAAAAATTTCCTAGCAGTAGATCCATGGTCCTGGTTTTCTCAGTGCCTAACAGTGCTATCAGATATTGTAGGGCATACTAAAGATGTTCTCCTAATGGATAATTATAGGCACATGATAAAATGTACACTAATGAGAATAAATGCTATTGTATAAAAATTCACCAGCTTCCCAAAGTGAATCTGCTCTGAATATACTGTTTCTTTTCTGGAATTGTATGAGTCTCTTTGTTGTGGCTGTGACAAAAATTCATTTTGAAAAAACAGGTAAAAGCGTTAATTATCCATTTATTGAATCAAAAGAAAGATTAAACAGCTAAACCTGAGATGAGCAAAGCACAACTAAGTCTAAGGAAGAACAGGAATAAGAATTGATTGCCTCTAGTACCCTTGTCATCTCTCCTTTCTTGTCTCTTGTAGACTTTATGTTCTTACTTGTACAGTTACCTGTTGGTTGTGGCAGGAAACATGGCTGCCAAAAGCACCAGAATTTCATACCTTATAGTATAGATTCCATGATAGGAGAGGGACTAATTTTTACTCTCTAGATTCCAAATTTTAAAATCTTGGAAAAGATGTATTGGCTCAGCAGAAAGGTGCCTACCCAGTATCAATAACCCTGGCCAGGCCCTTGTAGGAACATGACAGCTCCCACATGTGGAAGAAGGTGGGATATAGGAATATTGAAGTTCCTAGGAGAATGGGGATAGTGAATAGGCAGTTTACGAATGTCCACAATATATCAAAACTTGTAATATATAGGGTGACCAAATGAATGATGTAGTGAGAAAATTGTCCAATCTTGAGTCACTTTTTCTCAGAGAAAAAGGATTTACCCCATTGGTAGGTGTATATATAGTTAAGATATTCTTAGTTAATAAAATCTACCCCCACCCCCACCTCTGGATTGCCCAGGAGTTGTAGGGAGGCTATAGATAGAATTCCAGCAATGCACTTTTTCTCTCTGTTACTCCCTACTATATACCTTTTTACTTACGGTTCTGTCTTCTTTCAACAACTTGAGACATATTTCACACACCATAAAATTCACACATTTGAAATGTACAGCTTAATGGGTTTTGATATATTCATAGTTGTACAGCCCATACTATAAACCAATTTGAGAATATTTTCCATACCCCAAAAGAAAGCCCATGCCCATTGTCAGCCAGTGCCCATGGCTGTCCTTTCTCACTTTCTTCCCTTTCTGCCCCCACCTTCCAGGCAGCCACTTTCTGTCTATGGATTTGCCTCTTCTGGATATTTCATATAAATGGAATCATATACTATGTGGCAGTTATGTTTGGTTTCTTTCATTTAGCATAATGTTTTCATGGTTCATCTGTACTTCATTTTTATTTTTATTTTTTGCTGAATAATACTCTATTGTATGGATATACTACATTTTAATTATCAGTTGCAAATTGGGATAGTGAAAATGGGATTGAGGAATATTTCAGTTGTGGTGAATATGTCTGAAATTGCAGCCCATAAAACCCAGATAGAGTGGGCAGAAGTAAGGGAACCCAAAATAGAGGCAGTAGAACTAGTGAATAGGAAGTTTTATAGCGATCAGAAATCCCAACAAAAACTACAGTAAGAATGATCTCCAGGTTATGATCTGGAGAATTTCTGTATTTAAAATATTGGATGTTTTGAAAAACTAAGGCTCAACCTGTATAATGACATATTATGCCAGCATTTGATTTTCTAAACAGTAACTTTAGTTAAGAATATAATTGCTAAGGGGGTGCCTGGGTGGCTCAGTTGGTTGAGCATCCGACATCAGCTCAGGTCATGATCTCCTGGTTCCTGTGTTCGAGCCCCGCGTTGGGCTCTGTGCTGATAGCTCGGAGCCTGGGGCCTGCTTTGGATTCTGTCTCTCTCTCTCTCTCTCTCTCTCTCTCTCTCTCTCTCTCTCTCTCTGCTCTTCCTTTGCTAGTTCTCTGTGTGTGTGTGTGTGTGTGTGTGTGTCTCTCTCTCTGTCACTCAAAAATAAATAAACATTAAAAAAAATTTTTTTAAGAATATAATTGCTAAGAATCTTGATAAATTGACCTTTGTATTATTTTAAATTGCAGCTAACTTTTCTTAAATTGGATGTTACAGATTTTCTTTTTTCTTAATTTAGTTACATCAATAAGCCATAGTCTCTACAAAAGCAAATATCTTTCAGTTGTTCATAATAATTAGATTGTTCTGAAATGTTTGATTATAAAATATAAAATAATTTGCATTTTTAAATGTATAATTTTCTTTAGGTTGCAGTGTAGGATTTTGGAAGTCCTTCCTCCATCACATCAAAATGGCTTTGCTAATGGACATATCAGCAGTGTAGATGGAGAAACTATTATCATCAGTGATAGTGATGATTCAGAAACACAAAACAGTTCTTTTCAAAATGGGTAAGTGATTTTTGTTAATTTTTTAACTGTGTATCAGATTGACTAATGATATCCCATTGAAATAAGTTTTTCTTTAATCCTTCCTTTCTTCCTTTGTAATCATACAGTATAAATTCCATCTAGGAAATGTGGTTCAACAACACACATTAAAATTTTCAAGATTGAGGGGCGCCTGGGTGGCGCAGTCGGTTAAGCGTCCGACTTCAGCCAGGTCACGATCTCGCGGTCCGTGAGTTCGAGCCCCGCGTCGGGCTCTGGGCTGAGGGCTCAGAGCCTGGAGCCTGTTTCCCATTCTGTGTCTCCCTCTCTCTCTGGCCTTCCCCCGTTCATGCTCTGTCTCTCTCTCTGTCCCAAAAATAAATAAACGTTGAAAAAAAAAAAAATTTAAAATTTTCAAGATTGAAAGCTACCTTGTTAATTGTAGTCAGCTGCTTAGGAGCACTTGAAGTTCACCTCATTCAATTGCACTTAACACATTCCGTTTTTGTTTACTTGAGAAAATTCATTCTGTACTTTAATTATTATACTTAATTGCTTTATGGTGCATATGGTAAAGACACTAACTTTCTGAAATTCAGTCAGTTGACAACATGGGTCAGCTGAATGCTCCTGGAGAAAAATCCTACAAACACATGTAGATTGGCAATGTCGGGGCCCCTGGGTGGCTCAGTCGGTTAAGCATCTGACTTCGGCTCAGGTCATGATCTCGTGGTTAGTGAGTTTGAGCCCCGCATTGGGCTCTGTGCTGACAGCTCAGAGCCTGGAGCCTGCTTTGGATTCTCTCTCTCTCTCTTTTTCTGCCCCTCCCCTGCTCACGCTCTCTCTCTCTGAAAAATAAATAAACATAAAAGGAAAAGATTGTCATTGTCTACAGGTAAATTTAAAAATCGCAGCTGTCTTCAACTGATTAAAAGTCTTCTTACATGTTTTCGTTCCACTCCCTCCTATTCTAAATCTTTATTGCTCCATTCTGTTCCTTCTCTGCCTTATAGGCATCTCAAACTTAAAAATTCTTTTTCCAGTCTATCTTATGTTTTTTTCCTTCCCTGTTGTCAGTGAACAGTGCAATAATATTCCAATAAGAAACCTGAGGCCGCTTTTTTTCTTTTGAGTATAGTTGACACACAGTGTTACGTTAGTTTCAGATTTAAGACATAGTAATTTGGGGGTGCCAGCCTGGCTCAGTTGGTAGAGCAATGTGGCTCTTGATCTCTCAGGGTCATGAGTTCAAGCCCCACACTGGGCGTAAAGCTTATTTAGAAAAAAAAAAAGTAATTCAACATCTCTCTGTATATATGCTATATGACTTAGTGATTGAACGACTTTCTCTATACTTACATTATATGACATAGTGATTCAGTAACTCTCTCTATACTGTCACCAAAGTATAGCTACTATCTATCACTATACAGTGCTATTACAATACCATTGACTATAATCCTACTGCTATACCTTTTTATTCATGTTACTTATTCATTCCATAATTGGAAGGCTGTATCTTCCACTCCTCTCTACCCATTTTGCCCATCCCTTCATCCCTCTTCCCTCTGTCAACCATCAGTTTGTTCTCTGTACTTAGGTCTGATTCTGCTTTTTGTTTATTCATTTGATTTTAGATTCCACATATAAGTGAAATTATATGTTATTTGTCTGGCTTACTCCATTTAGCATAATACCCTCTAGTTCCATATATGCTGTTACACATGGCAGGATCTCATCCTTTTTTATGACTGCCTAATATTCCCGTGTGTGTGTGTGTGTGTGTGTGTGTGTGTGTGTGTGTGTGTGTGTCTTTACTCATTCATCTATGGATGGACACTTGGGTTGCTTCCATATCTTGGCTGTTGTAAATAGTGAAATAAACATAGGAATGGGGTGAATATATCTTTTTGAATTTTCTTTTGTTTTCATTGTGTAGATATCCAATACAAGGAATTATTGGATCATATGGTATTTCTATTTTTAATTTTTTGAGGAACCTCCATACAGTTTTCCACAGTGGCTATACCAGTTAACATTCCTATCAAAGGGTTCCTTTTCCTCCACATTCTCACCAATACTTATTTCTTGTCTTTTTGATTTTTGCCATCCTGACAGGTGTAAGGTTTTGATTTGCATTTCCCTGATTATTAATGATGTTGAGCATTTTTAAAATGTGTGAGTTTTCCATTAGTATGTGTTCTTTGGAAAAATTTCTATTCAAGTCCTCTGCCCATTTTTAATTAGATTATTTGGGGGGTTTTCGTGTTGAGTTGTATCAGTTCTTTATATATTTTGGATATTAACTCCCTGAGGCTACTCTTACCTACTTCCTTTATCTCCTTTGCTTCTGAAATATCAGTAACTGTCAAATTCCTTCAGAACCTTGTAATTCAACTTCTGACTAGAACTATTTTGTCTGATGTTTTTGAACTATTGTATCTATAACTGGCTTTTGAGCATTTGCTGTCTAGGCAGTGTGCTAAGTTCTTTACATGCACATTAGTCACTCCTAGAAAAATGTTGTTATCCTTATTTAACAAGAAGAACCTCTGCTTTAGAAATGTTAATTGGCCTTGCACAAAGTCACCTAGCTAGTACATTGCCTGACAGAAAAAAATGATTTTTAGATGAGTGAATGAAGCATGACATGGCCCTATATGTGAAGTCTTGATACATCGCATTTTTTGAGTTGCTACAATTAAGCAGAAAAAGAAATTAATAGGTCATTTGTGTCCCTCATTGAATATAGGGTTTATGATGCAAAACTATTGGGGATTATGTAGTTAATATATATCCTTTAGCAGCTCTGACAGTAGTTCATGTGTTTTGTTTGGAGCGTATCAAAGATTGTAACCCTTAAGTGGAGTTAATTATATATTAGTTTATTTATTTTGAGAGAGAGAAAGAGCATGCATGCATGCACGCACAAAGAAAGAGGGAGAGAGAGAGAATCCCAAGCAGGTGAAGCCTGACACGGGGCTCAGTCTCACAGATAATGAGATCATGACCTGAGCCGAAATCAAGAGTCTGGATGCTTAACCAACTGAACTACCCAGGTGCCCCTATAGTAACCCTTAACCTAATCTTCTAATTCTTGTAGGTGCTGTGAGGTGCTTAGGATGAGGAATGTCTAGACTCTTAGGTTCAGCACTCTATTATTCAGCTCATTAATGTCCTTTCTCTTCCTTATAGATTTGAATATGAACTACATGCATAGTGTGTGGCTAATTTGTTACTTTGAGTATAAAGCAAATTAATTCATAATCCCAGTTAGTAATAATAAATATTTTGCTTGTTATACAAAGCAAATTAATTCATAATCCCAGTTAGTAATAGTAAATATTTTGCTTGTTATATGTGCCATTTAGAGCACTTGTGCCACTTATAACAAGCTTATCACAGAATAGTACTGAATTTGACCATAATTTCCTATCTAAATATGTTGTGCCTTATCCCGTGAATATAGGTACTTGGGACAGACCCTTGCAGTAGGAAAAGTGAGTAAGCTGGTCAATTACTTTATTCACAGATATTTTAACTTGTTTGTGATTCTCAAAAAATCTGAGCCTTCACTATACATCAGCATCATAAAATGCCTACTTGTTTGTAGATTTGCTACCACTGTATCCTAAGATACCAGGAAAGGTGAAACATAGTCATCTTTAGACCTTTGTTCTTTTATTTCTATTAATTCAGTAAGTAAGAAATTTACCTTGTCTTGGTTGCTCCCTGACAATAAAACATAATATAGAGTTTTTCATGTTTCAGTAGGGGACTTGAAGGGATGGGAATGGAACAGTTATTGGCATTTTCCATGAGTTGAGCTGTATAAAGTCACCCACATATGTTCTCTTATTTTATTCCTCAGAACCATTCTAAAAGGGTAGATGATCATTTTCTTATATCATTGAGGAGAAATGGAAGTTCAGAGTTAGAAAAGTTTTCCAGCATCATAGTTCATAATATCTGCAAGACATACTAAGGCAGCATATTTAGAATTAAACATATTTAGGGGCGCCTGGGTGGCTTGGTCGGTTAAGCGTCCGACTTCGGCTCAGGTCATGATCTCACGGTCCGTGAGTTTGAGCCCTGCGTCAGGCTCTGTGCTGACAGCTCAGAGCCTGGAGCCTGTTGCAGATTCTGTGTCTCCCTCTCTCTCTGCCCCTCCCCTGTTCATGCTCTGTCTCTCTCTGTCTCAAAAATAAATAAACGTTAAAAAAATTTTTTTTGGGGCGCCTGGGTGGCGCAGTCGGTTGGGCGTCCGACTTCAGCCAGGTCACGATCTCGCGGTCCGTGAGTTCGAGCCCCGCGTTGGGCTCTGGGCTGATGGCTCAGAGCCTGGAGCCTGTTTCTGATTCTGTGTCTCCCTCTCTCTGCCCCTCCCCCGTTCATGCTCTGTCTCTCTCTGTCCCAAAAAAAAAAAAAAAAAAAAAAAACGTTGAAAAAAATTTTTTTTAAAAAAGAATTAAACATATTTAGAATTTACATAGATCATTAAGATGATCACCAGCGTTTTTTGAGGGAGTGAAGGGTTAAGATATATGTATAACATAATATTTTCTGTTTTAACCATCTTAAGTGTATAATTCAATGGCATTAATTGCATTCACCATGTCGTACCTCTATCACCACTATTCCCAAAACCTTTTCTTTACCCCAGACAGAAACTCTGTGCCCATTAGGTGGTAATTCTACATTCCCTTCTCTCCCTCCATCACCTAGTAACCTCTAATCTGCTTTCTGTCTCTATGAATTTACTCATTCTAGATATATCATATAAGTGGAGTCATACTGTATTTGTTCTTTTGTGTCTGGCTTATTTCAGTTAGTACTATTTTTCAAATTACATCCATGTTGTAGCATGTTGAGATTTATGGTAGAGCCTTTGGTATACCTGTCTAAATATACTTTAGAATGAGATGAGGTTAATTTTTGTAATCATTCCTTTTTAGGGCTAAACATTCCCTTGTATGTATATACTACATTATATTTATCCATTCAAGTGATAGACATTTGAGTTTCCACTTTTTGGCTATTATGAATAATGCTGCAGTGATTATTGATGTACCAGCACGTATTCAAGTCCCTATTTTAAATTCTTTTGGGTATATACTCAAAAGTGGAATTGCTGAGTCATATGACAATTGCTTAACTTATTGAGGAACTGCCAAACTGCTTTTCACAGCAGCTCCACTATTTTACATACTTAACAGCAATATATAAGGATTCCAATTTGTCCACATCTTCACCAGCACTCACTATTTTTCGAGTGTTTTGATTATAGCCATCCTAGTGAGATGAAGTGGTATCTCATTGTCATTTTGACTTGAATTTCCTTAATCACTAATGATAATGAGCCTCTTTTCACGTGCTTATTGTCACTTGTGTATCTTCCTTGGAAGATATACAAGTCCTGTACCAATTTTTACATTGCCTTATTTGTCCTTTTGTTCAATTATGAGTTCTTTATATATTCTAGTCATCAGATTTTTTTAATAGAATATTTTGATACATTTGGGGGAGCATATTCATTAATTTTTTCAAAGTTAGTTTTACATCAGTAAAAGTAAGAAATTAAAGGCTTGACTTTTTATAAAGTTGCTTTCTCTCAGAACAACACATTATTAGCTTACTCCTCAGTCTGGGCATGGACTGCAGAATCTGATTGAATTAAACAGTAAACTACATATTTACCTTTGTAGGTCAGCTTTTTTTTTTTTTTTTTTTTTTAATTTTTTTTTTCAACGTTTATTTATTTTTGGGACAGAGAGAGACAGAGCATGAACGGGGGAGGGGCAGAGAGAGAGGGAGACACAGAATCGGAAACAGGCTCCAGGCTCCAGGCTCCGAGCCATCAGCCCAGAGCCTGACGCGGGGCTCGAACTCCCGGACCGCGAGATCGTGACCTGGCTGAAGTCGGACGCTTAACCGACTGCGCCACCCAGGCGCCCCTGTAGGTCAGCTTTTGTTGGCGGGCAGCAGTAGGGTTTTAGGAAGCAGGTTACTTATTTATTTTGAGGATGGGTATTAACACCTTAAACATATGTTTCTTAAACTATAATTGTGAAAGAGGCTGAGAAAATTGTTACTCTTCTTATCACAAAGCCATGGACAAAGTCATGGACATCGCAGCCTTATACATTTTAGTGCTCTTTGACCCTCAGCTTAACATTCTTGCAGAACTCTCCAACATCTTTGCCAGAACTGGGTTCTAGAATAACACTATGAAGTCATTTTCTCCTACAGCTATTTACCATGGGATTCATGACAGAGCCTTTGCTGTACGGATCTAAATATACTTAAGAATGAGTTGAGGCTAATTTTATACAGTTAGGGTACTTTGTGTAGATTATATAATATAAAGAATAGTTTAGGGGTGCCTGGGTGGCGCAGTCGGTTAAGCGTCCGACTTCAGCCAGGTCACGATCTCGCGGTCTGGGAGTTCGAGCCCCGCGTCAGGCTCTGGGCTGATGGCTCAGAGCCTGGAGCCTGTTTCCGATTCTGTGTCTCCCTCTCTCTCTGCCCCTCCCCCGTTCATGCTCTGTCTCTCTCTGTCCCAAAAATAAATAAACGTTGAAAAAAAAATTTATAAAAAAAAAAAAAAAAGAATAGTTTAAATTTAAAATTATTCATTTATTTTATGTATATATAAGCAAATTTTATTTTAAAAATTGACTTGCTACTCTCACAATTGTAGCAGTAAATAAAAGTTAAGACTAGAGAAGATAATTTAATTTGCATCATATAGAACATAACAGATTTAGGGTTTTATCTGTTAGTCCTGCTCTTTGAAACATGCATATTGTGTATCTGCTCTTAGTGTTCCTTTACTCATCTCATGTTTGCCCATCAAGTGTGGATTGAGTAATGTTATACTTATGTCTACTATTGTTCCTCTCCCTTCAAAGTTACTAAAATATTTAAAGAAAATTTATATTTAAAAACCCTCACATCTTGTTGAGACCAGTCTCTGTAACTACATGATACAAATTTCCTTTCTTAATGAAAGAGCCAAGTACAATTTGCTCCTTTGCAATCACAAATTCTCCGAAAATTGAACTAAATTGATAGACAGTACCAACTAAAACAGTCCTGAAAGTCCTGAAAATATTCACTAGCTTACCATCTGATTTTAGTAGGCAGGTATGCCAAGTATACATCAGTGTGTTTAGTTGCTTTTAGGGTTTGTAGAAGAAACTAAGTACAGTATCTGTAGCAACTCAGATTGGTAGGTAAATAACACTTTGTAATAATATACTCTGCTATTGTGATTTAAGGCTTTACAAATTTAAGGCCCTTTACAATGGATCAGTGTTTTATGCAGTCCTATCTAGGCAGGTATTATTTAAAGTTTTAAAATATCATAAAAACATTATCCTAACTTGAAAATAGTACATGAACAAGATACATTTTTGGTAACATCTTATATCCTAGTGGTAATTTGCAAGAGCACAAGGAAAAACTAGGAACCTTGAGGAATATATTGTATATCCTGTTTAAAATTCTTTATGTACTGACTTTCTTCATGCAGTGTAATCTGACTGTATTGTTAACCTGCTTAATTGTTAGTAAGATTACAGAATCTGAGTGTTATTTTTAAAGAAGTAGACCTAATTGTTTTGCTAATTGTAATTCATATATGAAATTTTAATGTATGAGAAGGTTAGCATTTGAAATTAAAACAAAAAAACCCATAAGTAACCATTTGTGCTGAAAGCTTAATTATCTGGTCTTTTGTCATTTCTATTGTACTGTTATAGAAAAAATTTTAATTGCTTTTGTATTACCAATATTACCATGGAATAGCAACAAATGGAATTTCCATTTTGAGAAAATAAAAGTAGAACTAAAATTTAACATATATAATGGGCATATTGAAATATTATATTTTTATAAAATAAATGGTAAAATTTTATGAACAAATCATTGGAATAGCAATCTGATTTCTATAAATGTAACATTAGGTGTTAGTGTGCTATATAGAACTGGTAACAGATCTGCACTTGTTGGCAATAAAATCAGTCCATTAGTCACAGTCATGGTTAAGGTCACTACATTCCATTTAGTATTCCAGCTGTTTAGGCCTAGGCTTTAGGAAGCAAGGAAGAAAAATTATTAAAATGGGGTTTCTTTTTAATATTGTCTTTTAATTCCTGTCTTATAGGTGAATCCATATGATAAGCAGTTTCTGTTGGTCTCTAATAACTGTACTTCTTTGGAAAGAATCCAGTTATGATTTTTATCCTGTATAGAGTTTTGTGTAAGAGTTACAACAAAACCCCCATAAGAATATTTGCACTGATTGGAAAAAAAGATTTTGATTCTATTATGCTTTATTTTCACAAATGAATTTCATGACATAGCAAGAAAAAACAAAAAAATAATTTTATACATGAAAAGTCACATTTTTATAGCCTTAAATCCATTAAGATAAAGTCCACAAACAAGTTTTCTATAAACAAATAATATATAAACAAATTTATAATTATGACTTAAAATGAAATTATGTACTGCCACTTTTAGTAATCTTTTAATTCTACTTGATCATCCCCTATATGTATAAAATGGTAGTGATTAATTGCTAAGTTAACACCTCTTCAGAAAACTATATTAAGATTAAAAACTCAGTCAATCAAATCTGTTGTTCTTGAACACCTGCCACTGATTCGTTAAAACTTGTTTTTCTTTTTTCTCCTCTTTTCATTTCAAGAAATTCCTTTATTGGAAACCCACATCAGTATTGTTCTCTGAACACTTAGAGTTCTCTCTCTTTGGCTCTTTTGGAACAGTGCTTTTCAAATTGCAGATTATGGCCTCATGTATGTTGTAAATTAATTTAATGAGGAACTTTAATAGAATAGAAAATATTAGATTGCATTTCATATAGTCAGGGTGAATGATTAAATATATATTCTAGTTTCTGTGTATCCTGGGTCTCCATGTAAAGATCCTTGGTCTTCCAACTAGGAACTTAATGCTGTTAAAGGTGAACACTTCAGTTTTATTTGTGTGATTGTCTCCTGCATCCCTTTTGTGTGGAGTCTCTCCCCACCCCCCACTTTGTGTTTACTGTATTTATATCACTTTGACTGTATCTGACCCTCATTGCTGAATGCTTCCTTTGTCATCCTTTCATATCATTTTCTTCTCAGTAACCCTTACTTAACACCCCCGTTACATATGCACTTGCATGCACAGGGGCAGCTTTTTAAGAGTCCAACCACTTGTCTCCCTGCTGCACCACTACCACCTTAGTCTGTTGTGCCATCAGTTCTCACTTGGTTCATTGCATTAGCTTTCTAAAGAATATCCTTGTTTGCACTCTTGCCCCGTAGTCTGGCAGCCAGAGTGATCTTTCTGATCTGATAAGTTAAATCATTATCACCCCATTATTCAATATCCTCTAGTGTCTTTTCTGAGTAAAATCTAAATGGTGGCCTATAATCTAGCCCTTCTATTTCCTCTCTGGCTGTATCTTCTTTTATTCTCCTTATTTATTCTGCTTCTTGTAGAAACCATGCCTACATCCACCCCAGGGCCTTTACACTCCTTTCTCTCTTCCTTTAAACTTATTTTCAAGATTTTCTCATGAGTTGCTCCCTCTTTTCTTTCAGATCTCTGCTTAAATGTTAACTTCCTATAAGCCCTATCTGGTCAATTTATCAGGACTGTCACTATCTAAAATAGAGTACCTCTACCTGGCGGTGTATTCCTTGATAGCACTTACCACCTACTCTGTTGTGTATTTTTGTTTGTTTGCCTGTATCTCCCCAATATAGTTCTATTTTGTTCACTACTTAATCCTTATTGTTTAGTATTTGGCACATTATAGGCTTTTAACTATTTATTGGATAGATGGATGAATGCATCCTCAAAGGGAAGAAAAGATGAGAAGTTGGTGGAGTCAAGGATTAAAGGTATAGCCTCTGCCAGGTCTTAAAACAGGGTAAACTACATTATCTCCACTTTTGCTCTTGGATTACATAGCTATGAAGAAGAAAGCTTAAAAGCAAATCCAAGAGCTATTTTGTTTACAAATTTATCTTATCTAAACTCGGTACTCAGTGCTTACTCATCTCTAGTTGATTTCTTCACACAGGAAAATTTATTGAATGAGTAAAATACCTACCTAAGATAAAATAGTGCTTTGTACTATTTTGGCTAATAAACTTGTGAGGGATGTCAGTAACTTATAAAATTCTAGTTAAACTGGGGTGCCTGGGTGGCTCAGTCGGTTAAATGTCTGACGTCAGCTCAGGTCATGATCTCATGGCTCATGAGTTTGAGCCCCGCGTCGGGCTATGTGCTGACAGCTCAGAGCCTGGAGCCTGCTTCAGATTCTATCTCCCTCTCTCTCTGCTCTTCCCCCGCTTGCACTCTGTCTCTCTCTCAAAAATAATAAATATTTAAAAAAAATTTTTTTTAATCCTAAACTAAAAACTCCTTAGATTCTGTGACAGTGTGTTCTTAGAAACTAGATTTCCATTTAAAAGCTCATATTTTCAGACGAATTATTAACTGATTTGTGTCTTTGCTCTTTTTAGGAAGAAAAAAGATGCAGTTGACCCCTTATTATTCAAGTACAAGGTGCAACCCACTAAAAAAGAATTGTATGAGTGTGCTATTGTTAAAGCAACACAGATCAGGTAAAACTTGGTTTCTATCTATGCTGGTTTAAAAGACAATAATTATGGGGCGCCTGGGTGGCGCAGTCGGTTAGGCGTCCGACTTCAGCCAGGTCACGATCTCGCGGTCCGTGAGTTCGAGCCCCGCGTCGGGCTCTGGGCTGATGGCTCAGAGCCTGGAGCCTGTTTCCGATTCTGTGTCTCCCTCTCTCTCTGCCCCTCCCCCGTTCATGCTCTGTCTCTCTCTGTCCCAAAAATAAATAAACGTTGAAAAAAAAAAAAATTTAAAAAAATAAAAAAATAAAAAAAAAATAAAAGACAATAATTATGTTTGATTAAGAAGATTCACTATATGGGCGCCTGGGTGGCTGAGTTGGTTAAGCGTCTGACTGTTGATTTTGGCTCAGGTCATGAACTCATTGTTTGAGCCTTGCATCAGGCTCCATGCTGGCAGTGTGGAGTCTGCTTGGGATTATCTCTCTCCCTCTCTCTCTGCCCCTACCCCACCCTAAATAAGTAAATAAATAAATAAGGGGTGCCTGGGTAGCTCACTCAGTTAAGCATCCGACTGGGGCTCAGGTCATGATCTCTCGAGGTTGGTGAGTTCGAGCCCTGCGTGTGGCTCTGTGTTGACAACTCAGAGCCTGGAGCCTACTTCAGATTCTGTGTCTCCCTCTCTCTCTTCCCCTCCCCCGCTTGCACTCTGTCTCTCTCAAAAATAAATAAAAAAAGGTTAAAAAAACAAAAACACCACATGTGACTAGTGGGTGCCATGTAGGACAATATCATTCTTGAGGACTAGTATATTTATTCAATAGTCAAAAGATAATTACCTTCTTATTGTCATGTACTGTATGTATGGTGCTAGGATAGCACAGTAAACCAATCCTTTCTTTCCTATAATCCTTTCTATATGAAAAGAATATACATTTTGAGGAGGCTACTACTTTAAAACTTCTGTCTTGTTCATTCACTCATAGAAGCTTTTAATTTGACTTTTTCTTGAAAGGAATACATTGAATTTAGTTAAAACATTTACTTTCCGAGGCACCTGGGTGGCTCAGTCAGTTAAGCGTCTGGCTTTGGCTCAGGTCATGGTCTCACTGTTCGTGGGTTTGAGCTCCTCATTGGGCTCTACGTGGAGCCTGTTTAGAATTCTGTCTCTTTCTCTCTCTCTCTCTCTCTCTCTTTCTGTGCCCCTCCCTTGTGTGTGCTCTCTCTCTCTCTCAAAAATAAATAAGTAAACATTAAAACAACAACAACAACGTTTACTTTCCTTCCAGAACTTTTCCAGAAATATTTGAATGTTTGGAGTTTGTTTTGTTTTGTTTTTGGTGGTGTTATGTTTGTGTTTTTCTCAATTTGGGGCCAAGGAGAATCAAAAATAGCAAATTTTTAGAATATTTTTTTGAGAGAGAGAGAGCTCAGACACATGTGTGAGCCAGGGAGGGGCTAAGGGAGAGGGAGAGAGAATCTCAAGCAGGCTCCATGACACGGGGCTCAATCCTCACAACCGTGAGATCATGACCTAAACCAAAAGTAATAGTTGGTTGCTTAACCAACAGAGCCACCAGGTGCCTCTGTTTTTAGAACCTTAATCCTATGAATTTATTTTAGAATATGATAAAACCTGTGTTCAAGAATGTTCAAAATATCCATTTAAATGTTGACAGTGTTATGTGACATCTGGTAATCTACTGACTTTAATTTTTTTAAAGAATTTTAATGGTGGTATTTGGAGGAATGATCATCTAATTTTAAAAAATTTGGTTTACTCTCTGTAGTATATTTTCCTTGAGGTTTATTTGATTTCTAAGTGGTTCTTAAGCACCAAATGCATATACTGTTTTTGTAACAGACATTTGTAATAGATCCACTTGAGTAGATATTATAACATTCTACATAAATATTTGTGAAGTTTCTCATAACTTCTACATAAATACCATTGGAAAATGAATTGTCCTTTTCCTAGGCTTGAAATGAAGGTTATGGGTTTACAGAGATTATAGAGTTCAAACTGAATTCTTTTATACTAACACTTTACTCTTTCTCCTCCTTTTTCCACTGTAGCCGGAGAAAACACCTATTTTCTCGTGATAAATTAAAGCTTTTTCTGAAGCAACACTGTGAACCACAAGATGGAGTCATTAAAATTAAGGTAATCAGAGCAGTGAAATTATTTGTTGGAAGGAAGAAGAGAGAGAAATGGGCTGTTACATAGTTAAAACATCGCAGAAATTTTTTTTTTTTTTTTTTTTTTTTTTTTAGAAAGAGAGAACATGGGCAAAGGCAGTGGGCAGAGGGAGACAGAGAGAGAATCCCAAACAGGCTCCATGCCCAAAACAGAGCTCAATGCAGGGCTTGATTCCACAACCATGAGATCATGACATGAGCCAAAATCAAGGGTTGGATGCTTAACCAACTGAGCCACCCAGGCACCCCAGAAATGTTATTTCAAAGTTGATTGAAAATAGTTCTTTTTGGGGTGCCTGGGTGGCTCAGTCGGTTAAGCAGCCGACTTCGGCTCGGGTCATGATCTCGCAGTCCGTGAGTTCGAGCCCTGCATCAGGCTCTGTGCTGACAGCTCAGAGCCTGGAGCCTGTTTCAGATTCTGTGTCTCCCTCTCTCTGACCCTCCCCCGTTCATGCTTTGTCTCTCTCTGTCTCAAAAATAAATAAACATTAAAAAAAAAAAATTAAAAAAAAATAAAAGAAAATAAAAAAGAAAATAGTTCTTTTTAGTTGTAGCCAATTGTTACTAATTTTCTCTCTGTTTAAGGATTAAATACTATTTTGCAATTGCTAGAATTACTAGGTGGCTCAGGTAGTGTACTTTTTTTTTCCCCTTGTAAAAAAAAAAAAAATCAACCAAGACAGGTGATAATAGATGGAAAACTTAGAAAAAGAAAATGTTATAGGGGAAGGAGGCAACTATATTTTTCTAAGTGTGGTTCTGGCTTACAAAAATAAGTTCAATACACAATGGAGTACTAAGTGGCAATGAGAAAGGGTGAAATATGGCCCTTTGTAGCAACGTGGATGGAACTGGAGAGTGTTATGCTAGGTGAAATAAGCCATACAGAGAAAGACAGATACCATATGTTTTCACTCTTATGTGGATCCTGAGGAACTTCACAGGAACCCATGGGGGAGTGCAAGGAAAAAAAAAAAAAAAAGAGAGAGGTTAGAGTGGGAGAGAGACAAAGCATAAGAGACTCTTAAAAAATGAGAACAAACTGAGGGCTGATGGGGGGTGGGAGGGAGGGGAGGGTGGGTGATGGGTACTGAAGAGGGCATCTTTTGGGATGAGCACTGGATGTTGTATGGAAACCAATTTGACAGTAAATTTCATATATTTAAAAAAAACAAAAATAAGTTCAAAGAACAGATCCTACTGGATAAGAAAACAATATATATAATAAAAAGAACATCAGAGACCAATACTAAGCAGATGGGTTATATTTTATTCAGAAACATTAAAAGGGAAAAATCAAGTTTAGAAATCTCACATGTGTAACGAAAGTTAAATGGTAAAACAAAAACTAATTTTTTTAATTGAGAAATACTTTACTCATATTGGGAGAAATACGTAAAAAAGCAGTGGAATGGGTAGAGGGATGTATGCATGTGTCAAAAATCAGCTACCGTATGATTAAGATTTGTGTAACTCATAATATGTGTTATATCAAAAGGAAATAAATGTTTAAAAAAGAATATATGAATTTACTTTGTGAAAAATAGCATTTAAGATCTCTAGAGACCAAGATAGATTATTTAACAAATAAAACTGGGACACTTGGTTAACTTTGGAAAAACAAAGTTAGATCTAACACAAAGGAGGGAAAAAAGGAAATGAAATGAAACAATTTTTAATGTTATGCATATTAAAGAACAAGAGGAAAGAAATACCAAGGATAAGACTGATTTGAAATATAAACTTATTTAGGTTTAAAAACATCATGAGGGGCACCTGGGTGGTTTAGTCAGTTAAGCATCCGACTCTTGACTTTGGCTCAGGTCATGATCTCACCGTTCATAAGTTCGAGGCCGGCTTCAGGCTCTGTGTGAATGGTGTGGAGCCTGCTTGGGATGCTCTCTCTCCCTCTCTCTACCTCTCCCTCACTTGTGCACATGCTGTCTCTCTCTCAGAATAAATAAATAAACAAAAAAATAAGTAAATAAATAAAAATGTAATCAATGCATTTCAAGGGCAAAGTGCTAGAAGAAAACTACTTTCAGTTAATACAGTGAGGAACTCAAATCAATTTGAAAAACATAAGTACCCCAGTAGAAAAATAGACAAATAGGCATGATCAAACTTCACGATGGATGAAATATAAAAACTTAAAAACATAAGATAGAATCATCTGAAAAATAATTTTTTTAATGTGAGCATATTTATGTATTTGTCTTGATAATAAGAAAATGCTTAAATTGTGCTCAATCTATGCATCATTTAAAACCACAGGTAGCCATGTTAAAAGGAAGCTTCCAAAAAGCTAATGAATCAAATATTTGTGAGAAGTGGCTAGAACAGTACCTAGCACAGGGAGGCAGTCAGCCAGTATGTGAATAGTTAGTTGTGGTATGTGTATCATAAATAGCAAGTTGACCAATTTCCCTAATTTACAAAAATCTCTTAATATCAATTAACAAAAACAACCCAATTGGGAGAAAATGATAAAGAGCATCAGCGGTTTTTTACCAAGGAAAGTAGTCAATAAACATGAACAGAAGTTCAGCGTAATAAATACATGAAAATTAGGGGTGCCTGGGCGGCTCAATTGGTTAAGCGTCCAACTGTTGATGTCAGTTCAGGTCATGATCTGGCAGTTCATGAGTTCGAGCCCCACATCGGGCTCTATGCTGATGGTGGAGAGCCTGCTTGGGATTCTGTCTCTGCCGCTCCCCCGTTTGTGCTTTCTCTCTCTCTCAAAATAAATAAACATAAAAAAATTTTTTTTAATAAGTAAATGAAAGTTAAAGTGACAGTAAACAATTTTCTCTTTGAGTAACAAAAGATTATTAGTGGGTTTTCTAGTGTACTTGCATACATGTTGCAAGCACATATGCATACACACACACACCCAAAGACAATAAGTTTGATCCTGATGTGGTAAGTGTAGTCTGCTTTTAGGAGTGCTAAAAGAACACAAAGATATATTAGTTTATTGTGTATTATGTATGTATAAATAAGGAACATTGGCAATTAATGTATTAAAGCCTATTTTGACCTTTTTTGAGCATATATATTTGAAAAGAAACCACTCATATCTTTATACATATGGGCGTTTGTATATTCAGGCGTTTTATATATATGGGATAGTCAACAACCATCTTAATAGACTTTAATGTAGAATCTTTAAATAGTCTTGATTTATTATGGCCAGAACTAATTGAATTTTAAATGTTAAAAGCTATGTTCTATCCACTAAGATTACAATTACTACATAGAAAATTTAATCCCCAGTTGAAGTGTTTCAGTTTTGTTAAAAATTTAAATTTTTGTGTCATTTTCTTATACATTTTCTGAAAGATATTTCTATAAGTAGCATGTTTTCTTCTAGAGAAAGAAAGAATAATGATCTTGGCTGTTAGGCCAAAAGTAATCTTCAGAATTACTAATCAAAAATAAAAAGGTTAAAGTTGGACATGAATGAAAGGTGAACAGGTTCTGAAACTTTTTTGGATTTAGCGGTTATCCTAGAACCACACCACTTCTGGTAGGAATGAGTTTGACTTCGGGATGCCAGGGGGGCTCAGTTGGTTAAGCATTCGACTTCGGCTCAGGTCATGATCTCACGGTTCGTGTGGGTTCAAGCCCCACATCCCGCCCTGTGCTGACGGCTCAGAGCCTGGAGCCTGCTTCGGATTCGGTGTCTCCCTCGCTGCTCCTCCCCCAGTCATGCTTTATCTCAAAAATGAATAAACATTAAAAAAAATTTTTCTTTAATATGTTTGACTTCTCTGAACTTAAACTCTATTGAAAGTTGATAATTTTTCAGCATTTCTGCTGTCTGCCACATCAACTTTAAAATTTGATAAAAGTCTTGGGGCTCCTGGGTGGCTCAGTTGGTTGAGCGTCTGACTTTGGCTCAGGTCACGATCTCGCGGTCCATGAGTTCGAGCCCCACGTCGGGCTCCGTGCTGACGGCTCAGAGCCTGGAGCCTGTTTCAGATTCTGTGTCTCCCTCTCTCTCTCTGACCCTCCCCCATTCATGCTCTGTCTCTCTCTGTCTCAAAAATAAATAAACGTTAAAAAAAAATGTAAAAAAAATAAATAAAATTTGATAAAAGTCTTTAAATTAAAAAAAAAAGTCTTTAAGTTACCACCCTGAATTGGGGGGGGGGGGAATCTAAAATGTACAGCAGTTAAGAAATGGTTGAGAAAAAATGTGTTGGGTTGATACAGTGGGTTTTTTTAAAGATTTTATTTTTACGTAATCTCTAACATCCAAAGTGGGGCTCAAACTTACAACTCTGAGATCGTCACCTCCTTCACTGACTGAGCCAGCCCGAGCACAGTGGACTTTAAATGTTAAGTCATTGGATTATTTATTTACATAGAAAATTCCATACAAAATTAGTCAAAACAAAGCAAACTGCAAAAGATTATTATATAAATGTAATTTTGTAATGGTTTTAGAATTTAAGAAACTGTTGAAACATTCTTGTGTATTTTATGTGAAAAAATTCTTTACATTGTGGTTTTCCTTCTGGTAAAGCTAATTAATCAAGTAAATCAGCTAAAATGTGTAATACTGTATATTAACACATGAAATTCTATGTCGAAATCTTTTCAACCTGGTCTTTAACAGCAGTCATACATGACATTTTAGAGTACATCTATAAATGGTTTCCTAATTGTGTTATTATTGTACCCTATATTTTTTTTATGAAGGCGTCATCTCTTTCAACATATAAAATAGCAGAACAAGATTTTTCTTATTTCTTTCCTGATGATCCACCCACATTTATCTTCAGTCCTGCTAACAGAAGAAGAGGGAGACCTCCCAAACGAGTATCTATTAGCCAGGTAAGTAGAGAATGGATAAAAACTACATTGTAGCTCTTAATAAAACTATTCATAATCAAGAGCAGTGTTTGGCTCCCCTCACCCACATAGCTTTAGGAAGGAACACATTCCTTCATATACAGTGTATATACTGTGCGTTGAAAACTACTTAGCAGTGAGGCCTGTAGAAGTCTCAAGTGTGAATTAGACATAGCTTTAATGCCACAGGGATTTTATACCAAAGTGGAAGCAAGCATATAAGCAGTTACTGAAATACAGGGAATAAATCATGGAATCAAAACACGAAGAACGTTTAAAAAATATGAAATAATAAAAATATCACACTAAACAGGTTACACACCATTATGCTCACAAGAAGTACCATAAAAATAAATCCTTTTGGGGCGTCTGGGTAGCTCAGTTGGTTGCGTGACCGACTTTGGCTCAGGTCATGATCTCGCAGTTTGTGAGTTCAAGCTCTGCGTTGGCTCTGTGCTGACAGCTCAGAGCCTGAAGCCTACTTCAGATTCTGTGTCTCCCCCTCTCTCTACCCTTCCCCTGCTCACGCTCTGTGTCTGTCTCTCAATAGTAAATAAATGTTAAAAAAATTTTTTTTAATTAAAATGAAACCTTTTGACATTATTAACATTTACCACAAGAATATTTTTGACATGCACTTCTTTCATATTTGATGTCTACGCCATTTAGTTTATAAGGTACCTTAGAAAAATTTCTTGTTTTTTCTAATGCATTTATTTAAGGCTGTCCTTGTAGATTACCAGTTTTTCCTGGGAGGTTTTTGTACTAATTTGTAGAACTATAGAACTAACCTCATATTCTGTATGTTACTATGATTAAAGTTATTAAAGTTTTGTTAGGCTTAGAATAAAACCTCATTGTAGTATAAGGAAAGTATAATTGATGAGAGTTTTTAAAACTTTATTATTATTGTAAGAACAAGGCAAACCATCTGTCTGAAAAGTTGTGGTGTTCTATAACTAGTTTCTCTGTTTGTTTTTTTAGGAAGACAATGTTGTTAATAAACAAACAATTGCAGGTTATAAGAACAAAGCTACTAAAGAAAGAGACAAACTTTTGAAGCAAGAAGAAATGAAGTCACTGGGTGAGTTTTAACATTCTCTTCAAAAACTGTTCAGGTACTGGAAAGAATATTTCTCTTGCTTTCTGAAATGGCATATTTCTGTTATTTGGGTTTTTTTTTTTTTCCTTGTAAGCATAAATATTTCTTGCCCCTTAGGTATCTGTAAATTTTTATGATGAATAAAACCTGTGTTCATCTCTTAAAACAATATTTCAAGGGAGAGCATATCCCTGTTAAACCAAGCTAATGCTTAGATTAAGCACAAATTGGAGTTTCCATGGCTCAGACTGTTTGGGGCCATTTTTTTTGCTTTATAAAACAGTGCTTTCCAGACGTGACTGTACATATGAATCACTTGGGAATCTTATTAAAATGAAGATTCTGGGGGCGCCTGGGTGGCGCAGTCGGTTAAGCGTCCGACTTCAGCCAGGTCACGATCTCGCGGTCCGTGAGTTCGAGCCCCGCGTCGGGCTCTGGGCTGATGGCTCAGAGCCTGGAGCCTGTTTCCGACTCTGTGTCTCCCTCTCTCTCTGCCCCTCCCCCGTTCATGCTCTGTCTCTCTCTGTCCCAAAAATAAATAAACGTTGAAAAAAAAAAATTTAAAAAAAAAAAAAAAAAGAAGATTCTGAATTAGTAGGTCTGGGTGGGAGAAGAGATTCTGCTTTTCTAAAAAGGTGATACTTTGCTCCTGGTCTTAGGACCAGGGCTTCAAAGCAGGGCTTTGAAATAGCAGGTATGTTTGTCCCTGGTCAGTAGTTTGTCTTAAATGCAGCCAACTTGCTTTCCCATTTGAATCACCTGCTGGCTCCCTCCAGCAGTTTACAACACCTGAGTCTACTGATCCCATTTAACCATAAATTATTTCAGGAATTCTTTTGTTACATTAAAAAATGTGTTGTTTTCTGTCTGTGAACAGTTCTAAGTTTGACCTTCTCTACAGCTTTTGAAAAGGCTAAATTAAAAAGAGAAAAAGCAGATGCCCTAGAAGCAAAGAAAAAAGAAAAGGAAGATAAAGAGAAAAAGAAGGAAGAATTGAAGAAAATTGTTGAAGAAGAGAGACTGAAGAAGAAAGAAGAAAAAGAGAGACTTAAAATTGAAAGAGAAAAGGTATTCATTCAAGTATTTTAGCTATGCTGTCTATATAATAGTATTTTACATATTTAAATTCATAGTTAATTTTTAAATGCTTTTACCACTTTGATTCACATTTCTAGTTGTTCATAGAGTGCTGGATAAACACTTGTTGATTTATCTCTCTTTTGCTTTGGAAAATTTAGTAATTTAAGGTTCAACATGTAAATACATGGCCTTTACACCCTAAAGCCCCTTAAGTACAATTTTAAAGTTGATTTTCTTCATTATTTAGACTTTCTAATTTAGGGAAAATGATATGCATAAAACTTGCAAAAGTAAAATATGTGATTAGAAAAAATACAATAAGATCAAGACCCCTGGTTGGCTCAGTCAGTTAAGTGTCCAACTCTTGATTTTAGTTCAGGTCATGATCCCAGGGTTGTGGGATCAAGCCCCGTGTCAGGCTCCATACTGAGCCTGGAGCCTGCTTAAGATTCTCATTCTTTCTCTCCCTCCCTCCCCCCTTTGCTCTCTCCCCCGCTCTTGCTGTTTCCAAACAAAAAAACAAAATCTGCAAATAACAAGAAAGAGTGTTCTTATTCTCCTTGAAGAATAAAGTATCTGTATAAAAATAGATTGCTCAGCAAATCTCTTATAATCTTTAGTAGTAGATATTCCCTAGAGAATTCTGTAGCTGTTTTCTTCCAGAGTCAGTCAGTGTCCTTGGTTTTCTGGGATATTTACAAGTGGCCCTAGATGATCCTGTTACACACTGTGCTCATTTAAATTGCCTGTAGTTTCTTGAACTGTTTCAAATAGGCCATTGGTTAGGATGGGGATGGAAGTATCTAATACATGTACACTCCAGAAAATTTAGAAGGGGGCACCTGGGTGGCTCAGTTGGTTAAGCATCACACTTCAGCTCAGGTCATGATCTTGAGGTTCATGAGTTCAAGCCCCATGTTGGGCCATCAGGCTCTGTGATGACAGCTCAGAACCTGGAGCCTGCTTCAGATTCTGTCTCCCTCTCTCTGTCCCTCCCCTGCTCATGCTCTATCTCAAAAATAAATAGACATTAAAAACAATTTAAAAAGGAAAGAAAAGCAACTGCACTTAAAAAAATATTAGAAGAAAACCACTTGTAATCTAAATGGTAATGTTTAGAGGTAGCTTTTTTTTTTTTTTTTTTTTTTTTGGAAAGAGAGAGAACACAAGTAGGGGAGGGGCAGAAACAAAGAGGGAGGCAGCGTCCGAAACAGACTCCAGGCTCTGAGCTTTCTGCCCAGAGCCCAGTGCATAGCTGGAACCCACGAGTTGCAAGATTATGAACTAAGCCAAAGTCGGACACCTGACTGAGCCACCCAAGTGCCCTGAGATCGCATTTTCTCCTAACACTTTGATTAATTTATTTCTAATCTTTATTCTGGGCCCTAAAAAAGAGAGATACAGCATTTATAATTTTGTATTTTTGTTTATTTAACATTATTGTAGGGCTGCTGGGTAGCTCAGTCTTAAGTGTCCAACTCTTGATTTTGCCTCCGGTCACTATCTCTCGTTTCATGAGATCAAATCCTACACTGGGCTCTGCGCTGACAGTCTGGAGCCTACTTGGGGTTCTTTCTTTCTCCCCGTCTACCCCTTTCCTGCTTGCATGTGCACACATGCATATGCTCTCTCTCCCCCTTAAAATAAATAAAAATTTTAAAAACACGTTTTTAAAAATGTTGTAAGCATACTTTCATGCTTAAATAAACTAAGGTGGAATTTTTAGTGACTGTGTAACAGTTAATCAAATAGATACAGGTAAGTGCTTTATAATTTTTGCTCATAAATGATGATACCCGTTCAAATTTATGAATAAGAGTCTTTCCTATTTTTGGATTATGTCCCTGGATAAATTTGTAGAAGTAGAATCTTATGTCAAAGGGTAAGAACATTTTAAAAACTTTCTATACAAACATATGTGGATATTTGTTTGCTAAACATGTGCTTATTTACATTCTTAGCAACAATGATTGAGAACACCCATCTTATTACATCCTACAAGAATTATCTGGGGTGGGGAGTGGAAGACTTAGTACAGCAGACTATTTAAAGCACAATGAATAAGTTCTGTAACTGTCTCTAGTCACTTTGTGTTAAAAATTTGGTAAGTGCACATCTATTACCTTCAGTGGTCCTAAATTTCAAAGGAAGAGAATAATATTAACATACGTTAAACATTTATTGGAAAATAAGTATATAATGTAATAAATAAAAATTATTTATACTCTGCTTCACTGGAGACTTTCTAGGGTCATTATTTACCTTGCAGTTTCAAATACCAGAACCAAGAAGTATCAAAAGACCAAGTGAGCAAGAGAAATGGTCGGGAATAAAAGAAAAAGAAGTCCATCAACTGTGTTCTGATAATTGCTTTTACTTACTGGTCCCTCTGTGTATCCCTAAGCTGTTAGGGTTAAATGAATCTTGAAAATAACAACTATATTTCAAATATAGGAGGAGGTTTTATTTTAGGTACTCTAATAATTTGTTACTTTACTTTGTCAGGATTTAATTGATTTGAAATAGAGCTGCTGTAGGCAGAGTCAGATTGAATTAATATTTATCCAGGAGCTACTATGTGTGAGACATTTTCCATATTTATAGCAGTTGTATTGGCAGGTGTTGTTTTGATCAGTGGTTCTAACACTTTAACATGCATCAGAATCACCAGAAAGATTTAATGAAAACATCAACTGTTGGGGCACCTGAGTGGCTCAGTCTGTTGAGTGTCCGACTTTGGCTCAGGTCATGATCCCACTGTTCATGGGTTCAGGCCCCATGTCGGACTCTGTGTTGATGGCTTGGAGCCTGGAGCCTGCTTTGGATTCTGTGTCTACCTCTATCTCTGCCCCTCCCCCACACACGTGCGTGCGTGCTCTCTCTCTCTCTCTCAAAAATGAATAAACATTTAAAAAGTGAAAAACACACAAACAAACAAAATCAACTCTTGGTCCCAACCCCAGAATTCCTTGTTCAGTAGGTATGGGATGGGGCCCAGCTATTTGTAATTCTTACAAGTTCTCAGGTGATAATGATGCTGCTTTACAAGGTTCTTAGAAGTGGGGTGCCTGGGTGGCTCAGTTGGTTGAATGTCCGACTTCAGCTCAGGTCATGATCTCGGGGTTTGTGAGCTCGAGCCCCGCATCAGGCTGTGTGCTAACAGCTTGGAGCCTGGAGCTGCTTTGGATTCTGTGTCTTCCTCTCTCTCTGCCCCTCACCTGCTTGCAGTCTCTCTATCTCTCTCAAAAATAAATAAACATTAAAAAAAGTTTTTTAAAAAGCCAAAGTTCTTATAAGAAACTTTATGAACCTTTTGTTTTAGGAAAGAGAAAAATTACGTGAAGAAAAACGAAAATATATGGAATACTTAAAACAGTGGAGTAAACCTAGAGAAGATATGGAATGTGACGATCTTAAGGTATAAGTATGTTATGTGATGTTTCACACCCATGCTCTGTGTGCCCTATGTGGCTTTGCTGATGAAATTTTTCTTTCATAGTGGCTTCTTCATATTTAAGAGGAATAGCCAATTAAACAAATGCTATATTTAGAGTTCCAAAACAGCATTATTAGTATTTTGTAACAAACTTTGATAATGCTTCTTATTCCGCAGACTTAATGGGTCATTTGTGTGATCGTTGATAATCCAGTATTATCATTCATCTCAGTTTATAAAGAACCATTTCTAAGTTCAGTAGACAGTGGATTAATTCTATTCTATATCCTAAGGAAATCCTGCATTGAAGATAATATTGGCACAGCGAATGCCTGATCTCAGAGTCTTAGGTTAAAAGTCCCTCTTAACTAGAAAATGCAGTGAGAAATATACTTTAGCCCAAAGTTGTTCTTAGTTCAATAAAGAAAAAAGTCCCTAGTGACTGTGATTTAATAAAGCTGGAATAAGGCCAAGACACACATCATTTTAAAAGTTCCAGGGCGCCTGGGTGTCTCGGTCATGATCTCGCAGTTTCGTGGGTTTGAGCCCCACATCAGGCTCTGTGCTGACAACGTGAAGCCTACTTGGGATTCTCTCTCTCTGCCCCTTCCCCACTGACACTGTCTGTGTCTCTCTCAAAAATAAACTTGTAAAACAATTTTTAAGAAGTTCCAAAGGTGATTGTGATAAACATCTAGGGTTGAGAACCACTAGTCTACATGAAATAAATCTTACTAGGTAAAGAGTATGTATCTATTATAATTTTCTGTAATTGGCTCAAATAGTTATATAAATTATTTGATCTTTCAGGAACTTCCAGAACCAACTCCAGTGAAGACTAGACTACCTCCTGAAATCTTTGGTGATGCTCTGATGGTTCTGGAGTTTCTTAATGCTTTTGGGGAACTTTTTGATCTTCAAGATGAGTTTCCTGAGGGAGTTACCCTAGGCAAGTGCAATTGCTGTGTCACAGTTCACCCTAAAATTAGTGGCTTAAAGTAATAAATTATTATCTCTCAAAATTCTGTGGTCAGTGAACTTAGCTGTCCAACCCTTTCTTGGAGTCTCTCATGTGGTTACAGAGAGTGACTGGGACTGGAGTCCTCTGAAGGCTTACCTGGCTGGATGGTCAAGATAGCTTCCTCACACACATGCCTGGTACTCAGTGCTCCTCCACGTGGCATCCCACTCCGTCAGAGTAGCCTACACTTGTTATGTGGCAGCTAAGGACTCCCAGAAGAAGAGAACAGAAACTGCCAGCCTTCTTAAAGGCTAGGCCTGGAAGTGGCAAGCCTTGTTTCTGTCATAGTCCATTGGTCAGGCCTGCTGGGATTCAAGGGAGTGGAGGAATAGACTCCTTGAGGGTATCATGGTTTATGTTAAGTGTAGGGAAGGAAGGAATTGACATCAGCCATATTTTGAGATAAGTTATGCCTGCCTTGGATTTGTGATTCTGTATTGACTCTGTACTTTTACTTTGTGTAAACGTTATAATAACTACATTGATTGAGGAGGGCTTTGGATCCCATTTTGGCTTTTGAATTGTCAAATACCAAAATAGTTTTCTTAAAATAGAGACCCTCAAAGACAGAATTATAATGCCACTCTTATTTTAAGAAGAGTATATTCTTCAGGAGGGCTTTCACATTCCCTCAATTTCTCTTTATGAGCTGGGTGAGGCATGCATCATGTGCCTCAGAGATCAAGGTCTAAACAATACTGGTTTAGGTAAGATAAATTAGATAAACAATTGTGACTTGGATACAACATTAGGATCATAAAAAAATTTAGATTTTAAAATTTTAAATAAAGGATTACATCTAATACTAATGATTACCTCTCCTATGCACTGTTTGGTAAACGGTAATGTCCCACATAGCTCCTGAGAGCAGCGGGGCAACAGTAACAAATCTTTGCGTTGTTATTCAAATTAGAATAAAATTATAATTTTTAATTTGTGCCTTAATTTGCACCTTAAGTTTAAACTTAAGGTGAAATATTGTATTGATTTGCTGAGGCTGACTTGACTTTCTTGAATATAGTGATTTTTGGCTTAATGGTTTTATTTTATTGTAATCATTATAAATTGTTTTTAGACTTTGCCTTGGATAATACTCTACTTTGATAAATGGACACTTAAAAAAATAATTGCACAGGCTGTTGTCGATTAAAATGTTTATTGTTCCAATGGAGTTGTTTTTTCAGTGCATGAACAGAACTTCAAATTCATTTTAAACATTTTATTCACAGAAGTATTAGAGGAAGCTCTTGTAGGAAATGACAGTGAAGGCCCACTATGTGAATTGCTTTTTTTCTTCCTGACTGCCATCTTCCAGGCGATAGCTGAAGAAGAAGAGGAAGTAGCCAAAGAGCAAATAACAGATGCAGACACCAAAGGTCAGAATTCAGTATTCTTGTTGATTGATAGTAGCTCTGTAGCTTTGAAACTGATTTTTAAAGGTTATTTTAAGATTAACCTCGCTTTTACAGTTCTAAAATATAGCTGTCCAAGTTACCCAATTCCTGAGTCATACACTAACAATACATTATCAGTTGTTTTATAAAAACTTTGTTTTAATATATCCTGTTTCTGGGGCACCTGGGTGGCTCAGTCAGCTAATGTATCCTGTTTCTGATGACCTTAAAATATCTACCTCTGCCCCCAATCGGTCTTGCTTTTTATTCTTTTAGATTTCTCCTATGATTTAGGAACATTATGGATTTCATTGACCAGTATCTGTAATTGCAAGAGATTCTGCTAAATGGCACTGATTTCTTTGCCTCTACCTAAGGAAATACTTTAATTATTGTTATCAGTACTTTAAGTTGAAAATACTGTTGCTGATTTCATTTGAGACGTGAAAGTTTTTAGATGAGAGTTAAGTAAAATTTAGTTTTTATTTCACCAACAGTTTGAACTAGAAATTTTGCTGTTTAAATGCTATGCACTTAAATATCTAGGGTCAGCATGTGGTACATATTAACGTAGGAATAATTCTTAGAGAAACCCTTTTTTATTTTTAAAATGGAGTATGTTCACTATTTTGTTTAGGACTTCATCAGAGGAATTGTTAAGCATTTGTATGATTTGGCTTCCTGAATTACACTCTTCATGAACTTTGCCATATCACATTAGACGTTGTTTAAAATATCTATAAACTATTTTAGTGTATTGCATAAAAATTCACCATAAGATAATTTTGGGGAGACATTTTGATAGCAGTCTTGATACAAAAAGATGGGACATTCTTCCATTCAGATAGTATTGTTGACCTTAGATAATTTGAGCTCATTTTTTAATGCCTGATTCATGAAGCAACAGGATCATCAATATGCATCCAGTGTTAGTTTTGGTTTTCTTTTACAGCCTAAGTTCAAGCAAAATATTTTCTCTAACTTGAGTGCTAATCACCATATGCCCCTTTTCAAGGTCATTTTAACAATGCTGTCCCCTTTATCATCTCAGATGACTTAGTCCATAAAATGAGACTCTACTAAGGGGAAGATAGAAGGGCAAACAATTCATAAAAATCTAAAGATTTTTCTAACATAACCAGTACCAGCACTAAAGATGGATTATCTAAGACAGAAAATGTGGCAAATACTCATTTTTTTAGCCACTAGATTGTCTTAAGGACCAATAATATCACAGGGCTGTTGACCAAGTTCTGACCTTAATACAAGGTATAAGTCTGTATTTAACTCAGGATTTGAAGCAGGTGAATTTTGTAGTCTTGTACTGATGGGAAAAAGTGGGGTGACAAGGAAATTATGTTGGAAAATCAGCTAGTGTAAAGAAAAAAAAATGTATATAGATATTGGTGTTTGTATTGCCATTGTATTTTCTTTCCATGATTTGTTTGATCTGTAATTTTTATAACTCTAGTCCTGTACAGGATTGCAGATAAATACTAATACAAATTAATAATTTGTATTAAATAATACAAGAATAAGTATTAAAATAATACTTATTATACCCCAGAATAAGTATTGGCCATTAAATAAAGGTTTTAATGCACCTTTTGAAGATATTTATTTAAATGTTAGGGAGTGGAAAAAACATGCTTTGGAATTTTAACACCCTTGTCTACTTCCTGTTGTATTGGCTACATTTTATATAATTATTACAGTTTCAGTAAGTACCCTAGGCTGTTCTCCCAGGTATTTTCCACATGTTCCTCCTATCTCTGTAACAAAAAAGCTTTTCCACAGTTCTCCTGAAAACAAGTGACATAAGATACTGTATATGCATTATTTCATTTAATTCTCATACCCCCTTGTGGTATAGATAGGTAGGTATAATAGGCAGATCATTATTAATTATTTTCTGCCTTTACTTATAAAGAAATTTAGTCTTAAGGAGTTTAATTAACTTGCCCAAAGACACATGGCTCATAAGAAAGTGATGGGATAGAGATTCAGGAAGTCTGCTCTGAAGCCTCATAATGCCTATACTATATTGCTTCATGATATGGCAGAGATGTTGAAAATTTGAATATTTGTTTCCCTAGCATTGCCTATAAAATTATCTGTCTTCAAAAAGATTTAAATCCTTTGGCCTTTAGGCTCCCTCTTTTTATGTCAAATCTTGGAAATTTGGGCAATTTTTAAAATCTTACATTAAAATTTTCAATTCCTCTCTTTAGTCTTACATCATGAACTTGGAAGCCCTTCAAAGTATGGGAAAAAGAGCATCCTCCTTACATAGCATAGTTTTGTGTATTTGCTAAGATATCATTGTTTAGTGTTGGAACTGTAGATTCTAGATTACTCTGATGATAAATGTAACTTTAAGATAATCATAACAGACACAGTTCAGCTGTACAGTGGAGCCTTGAAGAACACAGGGGTTAGGAATGACAGCTCTCCCCACCCGTAGCTGAAAAATGCACATATAACTTTTGGCTGCCCCCCAAACTTAACTACTAATAGCCTACTGTTGACTGGCAGCCTTACTGATAATAGAAACAGTTCATCAATACATGTTTTGTATATTATATGTATTAAATGCTGTGTTCTTATAATAAAGTAAGGTGGAAAAAAGAAAATGTTATAGAGAAAATACATCTATAGTACTGTTCTATAAAAAATCCACTTATAAGTGGCCCCACAGAATTCAAACACATGTTGTTCAAAGGTCAACTGTATTCTCTTGGTATGATATACCCAACTGACTGTCTCTAAGCGAATCCTAGAGTAATAATACAGTTTCTTGAGAGTGTCATTTGGCAAATAATTGAGTTAAAGAATACATTTTACTTTTTTTTAAGTAGGCTCCATGCCCAACATGGGGCTTGAACTCACAACCCTGAGATTAAGAGTCACGTGCTTTACCGACTGAGCCAGCCAGGCACCCCTACATATTTTAACATGCTACGTGAACACAATTAAAAGTAAACTGTTGGGGCGCCTGGGTGGCTCAGTCCATTAAGCGTCTGACTTCAGCTCAGGTCATGATCTCCCAGGTCTGATGGTCTCACAGTTCATGAGTTCCAGCCCTGCTTCGGGCTCTGTGCTGACAGCTCAGAGCCTGGAGCCTGCTTCAGGTTCTGTGTCTCCCCCTCTCTCTGCCCTTCCCCTGCTCGCGCTCTGTGTGTGTGTGTGTGTGTGTGTGTGTGTGTGTGTGTGTGTCTCTCTCTCTCTCTCTCTCTCTCTCTCCCCCCCCTTCTCTCTCTCTCAAAAATAAAAAAATAAACACTAAAAATAATAAAATAAAAATAATAAAAATAATTTTTTAATCAAAAAAAGGTAATCTGTCATGTTTTTGGTTGTTCATTTCCTAAGGCCTTTGTAATTTTGTCCTAGGATATTAAAACTGACTACAGATAAAATAGGTTGAACATGGTAATTGCTGCGAAGGAAGAGGATCAGTTCACTTTTACTGGGACTGTTATTAATATTAGAGTGCCTATTAATTTTGTTTGACTTTACATGTAAAATGAAAATTGAGGAAGTTTTAGCTCTCGTATTTCTCTGGTAAGGAAGATTATAATGTCTCATTTGGACTGGATTCTTGGCCTGGTAGGAATAACTCCTGCATATTTGCAATGTTTAGTCAAATAACTTCTCCTGTGTGGCATTGTCTATGCTTTAATGCCATGAAATTGTTAATGATTGTAATCAAACATGATCCCAGAGTTGCCTTTTTCCTTTTAGTAAAGGACAGCAATTCTGTTCTCTGAGGTTCATTTTGTTAGCTTGTGAATTTTTGGAAGGAAAACATAGTAGAAAGATAAGGAACCACAGACAGTTTAGCCCAGTGATTTTTAACTCTAACCCATGGAATACTATGAGTTGTACAGGGATTCCTTGGTGCCACTGCAGGAGAGTTGGAAAAGATGAATGGGCAGGATTATCATCTCCATACCCACTTAACAAAGGAACTTTTATCTCTTTTCTATTGGATTCCCCAAGAAATATTTGAAGAATTTGAAAACCATTGATCTAGATTCACTCCTTTAGGAAAAATGAAGGCAATTAAGTGACTTGTGTAAAGGTTCTGTAACTAGGAACTAGGGGACTGGCAGAGCCAAGACTAGAATATATATGATCTGACTCAGTCTGAAGCTATGCCCACTGTACTATGATATAACAAGAGGTTTTTGTAAGCTTAGAGTTTTTTCATAGTTGACACTTTAAATTTTTTTATCAACAATGTATTATAATTAGGAATAATTGCATATGCTAATACTTTAAATACATTTGAGCTAGTAGATTTACTCTAGTCTTGTTTGTAAGCTAGGGATGGTTTTCAAAGTTAAAGCAATTTACTTAGAAAGTACAGGGAAATCTCCCTGTGGTTTCTTAGATTGCAGAGTTTTCAAAATATAGGAAATTTAATGAAGAGGATAAATCAATGGTTAAGTGACAGTAGTGCTATCTTTAACTTGTTTTCGTTCTTTTTCTGTTCTGTGCTGGTTTTTGATGATCACAAACCATACTTTGTTATGATTCAATCCTAAAATATTTATTAAAGATTGGGGGATCTTCAAGTAGATTCTGATTTTCAAAGTAGACTTTTCTAAAGTTGTATTGAGTGAGGAGATTTGTTTTTAATTCTATGCATTTTACCATGTTTTTTGGAATGTGTATGTGCACCTTGTTGGTAACTTGGAAATTGTCTTCTCTGTGTTAACTAAGGAAGATATTAGTGTGCAGTACATGTCTTAGGATTTATAGTCTGAGGTAGACACAAGGCGGGATGTGAATGATGCTTGTTTTACCTAGTGTTGGCTCTTTTGAGGTTCCCGAATGTTAAGCTGTTTGCTGTTTCTTTCATCATTTTAAAAGGGCATTATTCCCAAATATTCCAGCTTTGATCTGCACTAGAATAAAGTATTTATTTCCTTAAAGATTTAACAGAGGCTTTGGATGAAGATGCAGACCCCACAAAATCTGCACTGTCTGCAGTTGCATCTTTGGCAGCTGCATGGCCGCAGTTGCACCAGGGTATGTGTGGGTTTTATTTATTTTTAATTGGATTTTTATTGATAATTTTATTAAGGCGCATTTTACATTGCTAAGGATTCCTTGCTTATATTCTAAATGACTGTTTCATTTTTTAACAACTATAGGCTGCAGTTTGAAAAGCTTGGATCTTGATAGCTGCACTCTTTCTGAAATCCTCAGACTCCACATCTTAGCTTCAGGTGCTGATGTAACGTCAGCAAATGCAAAGTACAGATACCAGAAACGAGGAGGATTTGATGCTACAGATGATGCCTGTATGGAGCTTCGTTTGAGCAATCCCAGTCTAGTGAAGAAACTGTCAAGCACTTCAGTATATGATTTGACACCAGGTAAACTTTGCAAGTTGGAATTTGTATAACCTGCCCCCTTCCTACCCTCTTTTATCTCTTTAGGCCAGAAAACTAGGTGCTGATGAGAAATTTTAGATGATACCAGGTTTAAAAGAAAGAGCAGTCTTAAAAAAATTGTTGGACTACAAATAGTGGCCCAGATGGAAACTACTGTTGTTTTCCTATTAGCTTTAACTGTTTCTGATTTTCTTTTCTTTTTTATTTGGACTTTCCTGGTGGCAAATCTACTACATCTACTAAATTTAGAAGGATAAGTGACAATTAGCTGGCTTTCACTTTTATTTATCAGTATATCAGAAATTTAAGCCGGAGCAGCTAAATTCTAACATTTGCTTGAATAGTGTTTGAGGTATGAGAAATGGTGTATGAAGGTGAAGTTTCTTTTCACTTCCTTTTTTAAATAAAAAATTACAGTGTACAAACATACCAACTTTAATATGATTATTTATCATAAGAGACTCTTAAAAACTGAGAACAAACTGAGGGTTGATGGGGGGTGGGAGGGAAGGGAGGGGGAGGGTAGGTGATGGGTATTGAAGAGGGCATCTTTTGGGATGAGCACTGGGTGTTGTATGGAAACCAATTTGACAATAAATTTCACACACACAAAAATAATAATATGCTTATTTCAGAGAACATCTAATAAAAGTAGAGTGCATTCATTCCTAACATCCATATAGTTTTTATAATTTATGGTGGGTTTTTGTGTGTGTGTGTGTGCAGTATTTTCAGAGTAGCAATTTGCCTGTTGCCATTTTTTAAAAATCCATGTGGTTGGGGCGCCTGGGTGGCGCAGTCGGTTAAGCGTCCGACTTCAGCCAGGTCACGATCTCGCGGTCCGTGAGTTCGAGCCCCGCGTCGGGCTCTGGGCTGATGGCTCGGAGCCTGGAGCCTGTTTCCGATTCTGTGTCTCCCTCTCTCTCTGCCCCTCCCCCATTCATGCTCTCTCTCTGTCCCAAAAATAAATAAACGTTGAAAAAAAAAAAATCCATGTGGTTATAATTTAGACTTTATTTGAACTTCATAAATGAGCCCAAAAATTAAAACTTGAAAAAAATTGTCATTAGAAAATTTTTCATGTGTATTTAACTGGTATATAAAGTAGTTACTAGTATTTGAAATGCCTTGCATATTACATAACTATTAATTTGGACTCGGTTGCTTTTTTTGAAGACATGCCATTGGCATGTTTGATCTTGAGACTTTTTCCTATTTTTTTAAGCATTTTCACATTGAGCCACAAATTAAGATTTTTCAAACAATTCCGTTTTGTCATTGATGATACAGAATTTATTTACCAATTTTTGACAGGAGAAAAAATGAAGATACTTCATGCTCTCTGTGGGAAACTACTGACCCTAGTTTCTACTAGGGATTTCATTGAAGATTATGTTGATATATTACGACAGGCAAAGCAGGAGTTCCGGGAGTTAAAAGCAGAACAACATCGGAAAGAGAGGGAAGAAGCAGCTGCTAGGTGAGAGATGATTATAGTCAGTTGTGCCAACGAAGGCTGCTTATTCCTTTACATCTAAAACCGTACTTGACAATGGGCTGTAATATGACCTTGGTTCACACTGGTGTTTGATGGCTTACCTAAGAGGTTATGAATGAATACTACCTTATGGTTTTGTGATAACATTTGGATCACTTTCCATAATTTTATGGTTGAAGACAAGATGCTAAAAGTTGAAATTATCTTCCATCAAATAGACTGTAGTATTTTATTTTAACTTTCAGAATTCGCAAAAGGAAGGAGGAAAAACTGAAGGAACAAGAACAAAAAATGAAAGAGAAACAAGAGAAACTGAAGGAAGATGAGCAAAGAAATTCAGCTGTAGATATATCTGTTGGGTATGGTTTGAATTACACTGCTCATTCTTACATAAGAACAAAAATCAGCACTTTAAACTCTAAAATGCTTTCAAAAGTTTTAAAAACTAGCTTTCTAGTTTCTTATTCATAGGTACATAACAATTGTGCCAATGGGCCTATAGCCTCTTTTTAACCAATAATGTATTAATAGTGGTATCTCCCATCTCCACCACCATCACCATTGTGCATTATGTTTCACAAAGCTCCTCTGAGTTTATTGAGGAGTGGGGATGAAGTTGGAGGTGTTAATAGATGGTATAGGGAGAAGATGAAAGCCCCTTAAGTAATTTAGTGACTTAGGTACTCTTTTTCATTTGAAAATATTTGGGGTGATAATTGGCTATGAATACAAGTGGGAATTTTTTCATATTGTACATGGCAAACTGTATTCAAATTTACCAGAATTTTTTTTATAAAATCTGCAAAGGAAGGCTCCAAAAATCTCAGTATTCCGAAATTAATGTATTGACTTTTAGTTATACTTTCATATAAAAATACCTGTAAGTCACAAACTTGCAACAGCTGTATTTTATATGGCCATCAGCAATACTTTAAGAAATAGAATTTAGGGGGCGCCTGGGTGGCTCAGTCGGTTAACGTCTGACTTTGGCTCAGGTCATGATCTCGCGGTCCGTGAGTTTGAGCCCCGCATCGGGCTCTGTGCTGACAGCTCAGAGCCTGGAGCCTGTTTCAGATTCTGCGTCTCCCTCTCTCTCTGCCCCTCCCCTGTTCGTGCTCTGTCTCTCTCCGTCTCAAAAATAAATAAACGTTTAAAAAAAAATTTTTTTTTAAAAGAAATAGAATTTAGCTTAGGAAAGTTAATCTGATACCTAAATAATAAGCGATCAAAGAAAAAAAACGAATACTTTGATTTCATCAAAGTTAAAAACTTTCATGCTTCAAAGAGCACTGTCAAGAAAGTAGAAAGAGGTGTCTGGGTGGCTCAGTTGGTTGCGCATCTGACTCTTGACTTCAGCTTCTATCATGATCCCAGGATTGTGGGATCGAGTCCTGTGTCAGGCTCTGCACTGGGTGTGGAGCCTGCTTGGGATTTGCTCTCTCTCTCTCTCTCTCTCCCCTGCTTGCACCCATGTGCACTCACTCTCTCTCTAAGGGGGAAAAAAAAGGTAAAAAGACAGCTCAGTAGATGGGAAAAAATATTTGCAAATCATATCTCTAATAATGGTATAATATCCAGGGATGCCTAGATGGCTCAGTTAAGCATCCAACCTCAGCTCAGGTGATGATCTCATGGTTCGTGGGTTTGAGCCCCACGTCTGGCTGTGTGCTGACAGCTCAGAGCCTGGAGCCTGCTTCGGATTCTGTGTGTGTGTGTGTGTGTGTGTGTGTGTGTCTCTGCCCCTCCTCTGCTTGCACTCTGTCTCTCTCTCTGTTTCAAAAGTAAACAAACATTAAAAATAATAATAATAATAATGGCATAATATCCAGAATACGTAAAGAACTCGTACAACTCAACAATAAAAGAACAACCGGTTTAAAAAATGGGAAAAGGATTTTAATAGGCATTTCTCCAAAGAAGATATACAAGAAGCACAGAAGATATTCAACATCTTTAGTCATTAGGGAAACACACATCGAAATCACAATGAGATATTACCTCATACTCACTAGGATGGCTGTAATCCAATGAAGGGACAATAAGAAGTGTTGGTGAGACTGTGGAGAAATCGGAACTCTCATGCATTGCAGGTGGAGATGTAAAATGGTGCGGCTGCTCTGGATAAATTTGGCAGTCCCTCAAACAGTTAAAACATTTGTTGCCATATGACCCAGCGATTCCACTCCTAGGTATATACTCAGAGAATTAAGAGCATACGTTCACCCAGAAATCTATATACAAAAGTTCATAGCATCATTATTCTTAATAGCCAAAGAAATGGAAATAACCCGAATGTCCATCAGTTGACGAATGGTTAAACAAAACGATGTATTTCTTCAGTGGTATATCCATATAGCAGAAGGTTATTCAGCAATAAAGAAGAATGGAATTCTCATACATGCTACAATGTAGATAAACTTTGAAAACGGTGCTGAGTAAAAGAAACCAGTCATAAAAGACCATGTGTTGTATGATCTCACTTATATAAGTAGTCCGGAATGGGCAAATACAATACACAGCAAAAAGTAGATGAGTGGGTACCAGGACAGTGGGGAAGAGGAAATGGAAAGTGACTACTAATGGCTATAGGCTTTTTCTTTGGGGATGATGATACTGTTCTAGAATTAGATGGGTGTAATGATTGCATAACCTTGTAATATACTAAAAACCACGAATTTGTATACTTTAAAATGGTGGTTTTAGGGTATGTGAGTTATATCTCAATTTTTTTTCACATTTTATAAACCCTTTCCAGTTTTATTGCGATATAAGTGACTTATAACATTGTATTAATCATTTAGGGTATACGACACAATGATTTGATACATGCATATGTTGCAAAATAATTACCAGAATAAGCTGAGTTACTATTCATCACCTGAATTTTTTTCTTTCTGATATCTTAATTTAAAAACAAAAGAAGGGCACCTGGGTGGCTCAGTTGGTTAAGCGTCCAACTTCAGCTCAGGTCATGATCTCACGGTTGGTGGGATCGAGCCCTGTATTGGGCTCACTGCTGTCAGCACAGAGCCTACTTCAGATCCTCTATCTCCTCTCTCTCTGTTCCTCCCCTGCTGGTTCTCTCTCTCTGTCTTTCTCAAAAATAAACAAACTTAGAAAAAATAAAAATAAACGTTACAGATTCCACCATTTCATATATTTTTATACTCATCTAGCCTCCCCTCATTTACATTATCCCTCTGGCTCCTAAACACATTTGAGTTTGCAAACCTTGCTTTGGATAAAGACCATAAATGGTGGAACTTATTGGGGCGCCTGGGTGGCTCAGTCGGCATCCAACTCTTGATTCTGCCTCAGGTCAGGATCTCACAGTTCAGTTCGTGAGCTCTGCATTGACATTAGAGAGCCTGCTTGGGATTTTCTCTGCCCCTCCCCCGCTTGTGTTCAGGCACACACTCTGTCTCTCTGAATAAATAAAATATGGTGGAACTTATTTCAAGGTTCATACAATTTTAAACTTAAAAAAAAATTTTTTTTAATGTTTATTTATTTTTGAGAGAGAGAGAGCAGGAACAGGGGAGGGGCAGAGAGAGAGGGAGACACAGAATCCGAAGCAGGCTCCAGGCTCCGAGCTGTCAGCACAGAACTGGACGCGGGGCTCAAACCCACAAACCGTGAGATCATGACCTGAGTCAAAGTCAGATGCTTAACCAACTGAGCCACCAGGTGCCCCATACAATTTTAGTTTTAATTTGGATAGTATAATGAATTAAATATCCATATTGTATTTATTCAGCCTGTTAACTGTATCAGAAATTTATCTTCTCTTCTCCACTATTGGTCTACTTACCACCTACTTTCTACTCTGAGCCGACCATCACCTCCCAGCCAGCTACCTAGACTGTTAACAGTGGCCCCTTTTCTCCCTTCATCTACTTTCTCTCCCAGATCCTTTTCCACATAGCAGCCAAAGTGCCTTTTAATCATTTCTGTTTTCCAAATTCTACTTTTTCCCCCATTGCTTATTGAATAATTCCCTACAAGGCCCAGTATGACCTAACTCTGCCCTTGTCTCATCTATATCTAGGACGACTTCTTTGTTTTATATTTTTCTCAAAATAATAGAGAAAAAAGCTCTTTCCTTTTCTCTTCAGCTCAATGCCATTGCACACATTTTCCCCTCTGCTAGAAATGGAGATTTCTTCTCACCTGCTGCCTTACCCCTCCCTGGTCTCCCTAGTCTCACAGTTTAAATATCACTTCTTCAAGCAAGCCTTTCTTTTTTTTTTTTTTTTTTAACGTTTATTTATTTTTGAGACAGAGAGAGACAGAGCATGAACAGGGGAGGGGCAGAGAGAGAGGGAGACACAGAATCCGAAACAGGCTCCAGGCTCTGAGCTGTCAGCACAGAGCCCGACGCGGGGCTTGAACTCACGGACCGTGAGATCATGACCTGAGCCGAAGTCAGACGCTTAACCGACTGAGCCACCCAGGCGCCCCTCAAGCAAGCCTTTCTTGATCCCTGAGACTAGATTTCAGTTCACCTTGAAAAGTTTTCATAACACCTTGAACTTCTCCTTTTTTAATAGTTATTACATATTTTAATTTTATAATTGTTTGTGTTATCTGTTTCCTCTGCAAGAATATCATTTTGTCCACTACTTCCTAAACATAATGGCTAGCCCTTCATAAGCAGGCAATGAATATCTCATGAATGGAATTTTATATATTCTTTAATGAAAGTAATCTTTTTTTTTTTCCTTAAGGGAGGAAGAAAGGGAAGATTTTGATACTAGCACTGAGAGCAAAGAAATGGAGCAAAAGGAACTTGATCAAGATACCATCACTGAAGATGAAGATGACCCCAGATCACATAAAAGAGGCAGAAGGGGTAATACAGAAATTTCTTAAGGGCATGCTTACTTGTTTTTAATTAATTAAGGCACATTATAAATCAGCTATACTGAAATATGTATTAGATTACTTCCATTTATTATTCCTAGGTGTGTTTGTTTTTAAATGCCCAACTCATAGCAGTGATAAGTTCCTTAGATGGTGACCATTTTGTTAAAAAGTGGTGTTAGAAGTTACATTCTGTCTTTATTCTCATGTCATTTATACTTTAGGGAAGAGAGACAATATTCATATTCTTTTAACAGATCAGTTTCACATAACTTCAACTTCTGGTTAGCGAGTTTTGTTGAGTTTGGTATTGACTACTTGATATTAGGCGAAATAGAAATTTTTATTCTATAGCCTACTCAACATTCATTGAGTACCTTTTAGATGCTAGAAATACAAAGGTCAGTAATGCTTATAATTGGTACCAAATGATTGAGAATGGAAACCTACTACCTTAAAATAATTTTATAAATTTAGATCAAAGGGAACACATTTTTTTAAAGTTGTTGATATAATTTACTTCTGAGGATCTTTAACCATCTTCATTTGACAACTACTGAAGGAGATTTGTAAGTTTATTCTGTGTTTATAATTTTGATGGTATCTTTTTTTTCTACATTATTTTCTAAAATGGCTATTATAAGTAGACAGAAAATCTCCTGTATCATGAAGGCTATATTTTCTGATTACAATGCAATTGATTTAGAAATCCAAAACAAAAAAAAAAAAAACCTCATTTGATTAGAGGTTTAAACACCTCATTTAAAACACACTTCTAAGTAATAGGTCAAAGTAGAAACCATAAATAGAAACTAGAAAATGTTTAAAACTACTCAATACTGAAAAAAAGCTAATCAATACTGCACATTAATAACTTGTTGGATACAGTCCCTCTACTTAGTGGAAAATTTATAGTTTTAATACATATTAGGAAAGAAGAAAGGCAAATTGACCTAAGCATTCATTTAAGAAGTTAGCGGTAGAAGATAGAATAATCCTTCCAGAGAAAAGGAAACAATGGATACAAATAGAAATTAATAAAAAGTAAACTGTAATACAGGAGAACAGCAAAGCCAAAAATTAGTTGTTTGAAAAAGATACAAACTAGACAAACCTTTGTTGAAATTGATTTGGGGGGAAAGTCACAATAAGGTTAGGACTGAAAAGGTAAACATAACTACAGATAAGAGTAGAAATTTAAAGGTAAGGAAACAGCATATACAGTTTTATGGAAATAACTTTGAAAATGGAGGCAAAAAGGGGGCACCTGTGTTGCTCAGTTGGTTAAGCATCTGACTCTTTGTTTTGGCTCAGGTCATGATCTCACAGTTCGTGAGTTCAAGCCCCGCATTCATGCGGAACCTGCTTGAGATTCTCTGTCTCCCTCTCTCTCTGCCCCTCCCCAACTCGTGTCATCTCTGACTCTCACAAAAATAAAATAAATAAAGCTTTAAAAAAAATGTTTAGGAGGGGCGCCTGGGTGGCGCAGTCGGTTAAGCGTCCGACTTCAGCCAGGTCACGATCTCACGGTCCGTGGGTTCGAGCCCCACGTCAGGCTCTGGGCTGATGGCTCAGAGCCTGGAGCCTGTTTCCAATTCTGTGTCTCCCTCTCTCTCTGCCCCTTCCCCGTTCATGCTCTGTCTCTCTCTGTCCCAAAAATAAATAAAAACGTTGAAAAAAAAATTTTTTTAAAAAATGTTTAGGGGTGTCTGGGTGGCTCAGTCGGTTAAGCGTCCGTCTTTGGCTCAGGTCATAATCTCACAGTTTGTGAGTTCGAGCCCAGCATCGGACTCTGTGCTGACAGCTCAGAGCCTGGAGCCTGCTTCAGATTCTGTGTCTCGCTCTCTCTTTGCCCCACCCCTGTGCATGCTCTGTCTCTCTCTCCTTCAAAAAAAAAATTTTTTTTTAAAAGGAAAATGGAGGGGTGCCTGGGTGGCGCAGTCGGTTAAGCGTCCGACTTCAGCCAGGTCACGATCTCGCGGTCCGTGAGTTCGAGCCCCGCGTCGGGCTCTGGGCTGATGGCTTGGAGCCTGGAGCCTGTTTCCGATTCTGTGTCTCCCTCTCTCTCTGCCCCTCCCCCGTTCATGCTCTGTCTCTCTCTGTTCCAAAAATAAATAAAAAACGTTGAAAAAAAGTTTTTTTTAAATAAATAAATAAAATAAAAGGAAAATGGAGGCAAAAATAAAGCAAAATCCTAGAAAAACACACATTATAAAAATGCATGAGAAAATTTAAAAGGTGACTGGTCCTAAACCTTTAGGTCTTGAATCAGTATTAAAAGTCTTCCTACAAAGAAAATGTCAGTCCTAGACAACTTTATAGGTGAATTTTGCAAAATTTTAAAGAAGCAGATAATTTTTTTTAATCTTTATTTATTTTGAGAGCAAGCAGGGGAGGGTCAGAGAGAGAATTGCAGGCAGTCTCCTCACGCGGTCAGTGCATAGCCCAACACAGGGCCCAATCTCATGAACCATGAGATCATGACCTGAGCCAAAATCAAGAATCAGACGCTCAACCAGCTGAGCCACCCAGGTGCCCCAAAGAAGCAGATAATTATAATCTTATATACAAACACTTTCAAGCAAAGAAATAGAAGTAACTCCCCACCCATCTAAGCAATCTGACAGTGACTGAAAGAAGAGAAGTTTAATTCTTCAACACACCATAAAAGGCCTGGCAGGTCACCAGGAATCCAGTCTCTTCCTGTCTTGTTGGTACTGCCATCCATAGGGTTTGCTGCCATTCTCATGTTCAAAAATGATTTATCCCCATGTCTCCATTCTGGCTAGTTGAAAGATGGGAAATGCAGAGAGGTACAACCCAGAGGTTACATTTAATGCTTCTGCTCCCATCTCTTTGGCCAGAAGTTTCTCATGTAGCCATGCCCCCTGGAGAAACATTTCTTTTTTTTAATTTTTTTTTTCAACGTTTATTTTATGTTTGGGACAGAGAGGGACAGAGCATGAACGGGGGAGGGGCAGAGAGAGAGGGAGACACAGAATCGGAAACAGGCTCCAGGCTCTGAGCCATCAGCCCAGAGCCTGACGCGGGGCTCGAACTCACGGACCGCGAGATCGTGACCTGGCTGAAGTCGGACGCTTAACCGACTGCGCCACCCAGGCGCCCCCGAGAAACATTTCTTGCTGGAAAATGTCCTTCGTTTGAATTGCTAGGTACCCAACTAAGCATTAGGGGTTCTGTTACCTAAAATCATTGGTTTGTAAACTACAGCCCATTGGCCAAATCTGCCTTGCCCGTTTTTATATAATCCATAAGCTAAAAATGGTTTTTTATATTTTTAAGTAGTTGGGGAAGGAAGAATGATATTTTGTGATATGAAAATTAAATGAAATTCAGATTTCAGTGACCATAGTTTTAATTGAACACAGTCATTCTTGTTCATTTACATATTGTCTGTGGCTGCTTTCATGCTACAATGGCACAGTTGAGCAGCTGTGAGCAGAAACCATATGGCCCACAAAACCTAAAAATATTTACTAGCTAGACCTTTATAAAACTAGTTTACTAACTCCTGCCTTAAAGAAAGAACTATGTTGCAGCATAACAGAGTCTGCCTCACTCTCCAGTGTGAGATTACAGTTTTTTTGTGTGACTCTTGTAAGTAAGTCCAGTTTCTTATCAGCATAGAGTATTAGTCTGTTCGTGCGCCATAATAAAATATCGCAGACTGGGTGGCTTAAACAACAGAAATTAATTTTCTCACAGTTATGGAGGCTGGAAGTCCAAGATCAAGGTATAAGCAGGTGAGGCCTCTCTCAGCTTGCTATTGCACCTTGTCATTGTGTCCTCACATGACTTGTCTTCTGTGCCCAGAAGTGAAGTGAGTGAGCACTCTGGTTTCTTTCTTTTCTCCTCTTATAAGTACCCCAGTCCTGAATTAGGGTCCCGCTCTCTGGACTCATTTAACCTCAGTTACCTCCTTAAGGGCCCTGTCTCCAAATATAGTTACATTGGGGTTTAGGACTTCAACCTATGAATTTGTTGGGCATTCGGTTTGGTCCATAATACATAGTAACTTGGGATGGCTTTGTATATTTTTCTGATGAAAATTTAAAATGTGATGATGATCAAATGTTTCAATTATAGGGAAAAGGGGACAAAATGGGTTTAAAGAATTTACAAGACAGGAAGAAGTCAACTGTATAACGAGAGAGCCTCTTACTGCTGATGAAGAAGCAGCTTTAAAACAGGAACATGAACGAAAAGAGAAAGAGCTCTTGGAAAAAATCCAAAGTGCCATAGCGTGTACCAATATCTTTCCCTTGGGCCGAGACCGCATGTATAGGCGATATTGGATTTTCCCTTCTATTCCTGGATTATTTATTGAAGAGGATTATTCTGGTCTCACTGAAGACATGCTGTTGCCTAGACCTTCATCATTTCAGAATAATGTACAGTCTCAGGATCCTCAGGTATCCACTAAAACTGGAGAGTCTTTGATGTCTGAATCTACCTCCAACATTGACCAAGGTCCATGTGATGATTCTGTGCAGCTGCCAAAACCAGTGCATAAGCCGAATCGGTGGTGCTTTTACAGTTCTTGTGAACAGCTAGACCAGCTTATTGAAGCTCTAAATTCTAGAGGACATAGAGAAAGTGCCTTAAAAGAAACTTTGTTGCAAGAGAAAAGCAGAATATGTGCACAGCTAGCCCATTTTTCTGAAGAGAAATTTCATTTTTCAGGTAAGTTTTCATTGAAAACTATTTCTTTTTCTCTCCCCATAATCTCTGGTTCAGGATTAAACATCTGTCAAGCTATTAGAGCTATATTTAAAACATCTTCTGTCTTCTCTTTCATTTGGACCATGAAAGTTGGCAAGTTAGAGAATGTTTTCCAGTTAGACAAGATTTCACTGGGTTCCGTTTAGATTATGAGGAATGGCCGTATAGGAAGATTCATATTCTTCCCAGTCCCATTCCCTGATCAGTAGACTCTGAATACCCAAGGCACTAAGGTTGCCATTAGTTTTAGACAATAGACATGATAGTTCATTCACTAGGGGTTTTGGTTGAGGGTCCCAGGGACAGTTTCCATTAGTGATCACACCTTTGGAGATTGGCTGCAAGGGCAGATAGGGTAGCAACATACGATGGCTGGTTCATTGATAACAGGTAAAAGAAGGTAATAAGGCGTTTTTGGCGTTTTCATATTACTGAGTTTCTCTAGGTAAAGAACTCTTAAATTTAGGGGCATACTGTCATGTCTACTTTAGTTCTCTTCAGAATTAAAAACTTCAGATCACAATTCTTTAACAGCTTTATTGAGATTAGTTCATATGCTATGCAGTTCACTCATGTCAAGTGTACAGTCAGTGGTTTTCATTAATATTCACAGATGTGCAACCATCACACAGTCAATTTTAGAACATTTTTATCACTTCGAAAAGAAACCCCATATTTGTTTTCCTTCTCTGGAAATGTCCCTGTCTGAACATCTTATATGAATGGTATCATATACTATATATGGTTTTTTGTAACTGGCTTCTTTCACTTAGCACAATGTTTTCAAGGTGCATCCAAGTAGTGGCATGTGTCAGTACTTCATACCTTCTCATAACCAAATGATGTTTCATTATGTAGGTAAACACCACATTTTACTTAACTGTTAGTTGATGGATGTTTCTGTTTTTTCCACATTTTGGCTGTTATGAATAATGCTGCTGTAAATGTTTGTGTACAAGTTTTTGTGTCGATATGTTTTTATTTCTCTTGAGTGTATATCTAAGAGTGCAATTATTGGGTCATATGGTAATTCTGTTTAATCATTTGAGGAACTGCCATACTGTTTTCCAAAGCAGCTGCACCATTATATATTTCTACCAACAGTGTATGAGGGTTAAATTTTTTCCATGTTCATGTCAACTCTTATTACTATCTGACTTTTAGATTCTAACCATTTTAGAGGTATGAAGTAGTACTTCATGACCAGTAATGTTGAGCATCTTTTCATGGTCTTAATTGACCATTTGTATATCTTCCTTAAAGAAAAGTCTATTCAAATCCCTATTGCCCATTCTTTTTATTAGGTTGTCTTTTTTTTTAATTTTTTTTTTAACGTTTTTATTTATTTTTGAGACAGGGAGAAACAGAGCATGAACAGGGGAGGGTCAGAGAGAGGGAGACACAGAATCTGAAACAGGCTCCAGGCTCTGAGCTGTCAGCACAGAGCCCGACGCGGGGCTCGAACTCACGGACCGCGAGATCGTGACCTGAGCCGAAGTCGGCCACTTAACCGACTTAGCCACCCAGGTGCCCCTAGGTTGTCTTTTTATTGAGTTGTAAGAGTTCTTCATACATTTTAGACACAAGTTCCTCATCAGATATCTGATGTGCAAACATTTCTGCCCCCCCCCTTTTTGTACTTTAGAATTTACTAAGTGTTTTTATAAGTCCATTATCTCATGATCATAACTGTCACATTGGGAAAATTGTGTTTTTAATAAGAAAATCATAATAAAGGTATTGGTAACTATTTCAGACAAACCTCAAACTGATAGCAAACCTACCTATAGTCGGGGAAGATCTTCCACTGCATATGATTCATCTCAGATGTCTGCGGAAAGACAGCTTGAATTGAGGCTGAGAGATTTTCTTTTGGATATTGAAGACAGAATCTACCAAGGAACATTAGGAGCAATCAAGGTTAGTACCTGGTCCCATTTTTAGTTTGCCTAATTACCAAAGTTTTCGTCATTTTTGTTAACTTATTTGATACAGGCAAGGCATGTGTGTTTTGAATAAATACATGGGAGTGATAATAGTTTTTATGAAAACTAAGCTAGTTCCCCTCTATCAAAATACTAATATATGAATAGAAATCTTTCTTAAATGTACTATATGGCTATCTGCTTTCGTAAACAGAATTTAATGAACATAATTGACCTTTTTAATAGTAATTTTTAGTATGTTTAAAATAACTGTTTTGCGGTATTTTCATCTGAGATGTTAAAATGTGTAAGGATATTTTCTTCTTCCTTGACTAGCTCCTGCCTGCTCTGCTGAGTCTGGTTTGTTTATTGGTTTCTTTGTTACCTTTTTAAAATCTGTAAGTAATTCATGCTTGATATGTGTGTTCTGTTCATTCCTTTGCTATCATCTGTCACTTTTTTGCTACTATCAGGTGACCAATCTCAGAATTGTTTATGATTTCCCTATATAAAAAGTGAGGTACTAAAGCTTCCATCTATAAATGATATGAATTCCATTTTGGCCACTTAGTAACGTTATTTTTAGATCCCTTTTTGATTTACAATCTTTTCTAGAATATTCATGAATTTTTCATATGTACATTGAACCTCATACTTCTTAGGAACAACATATGCCATTTTCCCATGTTGGTAAACCTGGGTTTTGTTACAGGTTACAGATCGACATATCTGGAGATCGGCATTAGAGAGTGGACGATATGAGCTGTTAAGTGAGGAAAACAAGGAAAATGGGATCATTAAAACTGTGAATGAAGGTATAGAAGAGATGGAAATTGATGAGCAAGCAAAGGTCATAGTAAAAGACAGGTACAAAAATGATTTTTCTAAAGTAACTCACTTTTTCTTGCCACTCTATATGGTTCTTTTTAGTAAATGTTTTTTTCTTCAAAAAATTGTTTTAAAATCTTACCATGGGGACTTTTAATACTTGTAACCACTGAAATAATTTTCCTCAACCACAAACTCTCTTTTACTCCACTTTGTGCTAGTGCAGACAAAAGGCAGCTTGTTAGGATAATGATAATTGCTCAAATTTAAAATAAAAAGTCTTTGAGCCTAGGGTTTTATTAATTTCAGAAAGTAATTTTATATTGTCCATTTTTCTATAGGATATCTTAGTAAATTGTGTTGGGCTTAAATATTATTTGAATTATTAAACAGAATCTATATCTGTAGATCTGTAGATAGATGCTTTTACTTTTTCAGAGTTCTTTTTGGATAACTCTCCTTAAGGAGTTTATTTAGAAGGAAATGGAAAAGAGACACTAAGCTAGCAGCTATGAAACAGGATAAGAGTTCTGATAGAAGCAGATACCCAGTGCAAATGTAGTACATAGGAGGGCTACTTGTCTTTGTAGATCAAGGAAGACAGCACAGGAAGTGCCAGAGGAAGTGACCAAGAACCTGAGACCTAAAGGTGGGGAAGATGTACTGGGAGGGAAGATATAGTACTAAAGGCTTTGAGCGAATAGGTTTGTACGTGTAAATGATCATTTTAGCTGCGGCATGGAGATTTATTGCAAAGGGAATAAGATTGATGGCTAAGAAACTATTCAGGAGGCAGCTGTAAGTGTCCCACCCAGTAAAAGTTGAAGCAAGAGAAATAGAGGGAAGCTGCCTGGTCTGCTTATCCTTAAGGCCCACCACTGGGTCATCTCCCTAAATCCTTTCCCCTAACCCGTGTCTCATCCACCTTTCCTCCTCCAGATATTTGCCCTTCTGACCGTAAAGGAATTGGTATTTAGTTAAGCTCTTGCTTGATTCATGTATTTATCTCCCTTTCCTGCTAGCTTATGTGATCTCCTTTGAGATTGGGGAAACTATTTCTTACACAGGTGTGAGTAAGCATTTGAAGGAGTTAGACTCAAGTCTTACCTAACAGTGTTTTTAAGTACCATAAACTCTTCCATGTTTTCATTGTAGACTTTTGGGCATAAAAACAGAAACTCCAAGTACTGTCTCAACTAATGCAAGCACACCACAGTCAGTAAGCAATGTGGTTCATTATCTGGCAATGGCACTTTTTCAGATAGAGCAGGGCATTGAGCGGCGTTTTCTCAAAGCTCCACTTGGTAAGTATCAATTTTTACTTCAAAGTATTATTTATATTTTAAATGATTTTGAAATTGCCTCTTAATAGAAATTTATGGGCTGACACAATAAAATTGGCTAATTGGAAAAGCTTGAGATTATATTTTCACTTAAAAGCCTGAGATTTTTTTAAATAATGCTAAAGTACTTTTTATTGTAGATACTGATCTTTAATGACTGTCTCTTTAAGTGTATCTGTTAATCCTTTCTTTTGTGTGTAAGTTTCATCAAAAGAAAGATTACCAAAACCTGTGACTAGCCAGATCCTGAATGATCAAAAGTTGTAGATAAGTATTTCTCTTGTTATTTAGAACAGAATCCCAAAGAAGCTACTTAAATCTCCACCACTGGGGGGTATGGTTTAACAGTGTGGGTCACTAACCTGAGCACTGTATAAGAAGCACTAAATCAGAAATACCAAGTGTTAAATACAAATGAGGAAATTCTCTATAATTTATGGCTAGGATGATAGAAATAATACTATCTGGATCATGTTTTAGCAGTTTATTAAATTAATATGCTTTTAGGGACTAGGAATATAATCACTATGTCTTTGGGAAAATGTGTGTTTCAAGTTCCAAATCAATTTTCATGTCGTAACTGCCTCTACTTCCCTATGGTTAGTGTTAAATTAATTTATAGCTCATCATATTCAAGATAGTTTGTATCTCAGTAGTGGGGTGCGAGAAGAAACAGTTTTTAAAGCCATATCTTTTTGGTCTCATATTGAAAAAGCAACTTGAATAGACTAAAATCATTTAAAAAAATTTTTAATACTATTTTTGAGAGACAGAGACAGAGCATGAGTAGGGGAGGAGCAGAGGGAGAGGGAAATACAGAAACAGAAGCAGGCTCCAGGCTCCAGGCTCCAGGCTCCAAGCTCTCAGCACAGAGCCGAATGCAGGGCTCGAACACGCAAACTGTAAGATGATGACCTAAGCCAAAGTTGGATGCTTAACCGACTGAGCCACCCAGATGCCCAAATCCTTTTTAAATTACATGAATATTGTTGAATATTAAGAACAAAATTTTCATAAATATATGGTGCTATCAGAATGTGAATATATTTTTTAAATGTCTGTTTTAAAATTGAAGAGTTTATGGCCAGTATCTCATTGTTCTAATAAGCCTATTCATATTTTTTATAAATTGATAATTCCACCATGAGCTTAATAACCACTTTTCAGATTGGAAAGTAGCAGTTGTAGAAATAAATACATGTGATCAAAGCTCACAAAAATATTAGTTTGTATTTGCTATGTCACTCTTACTTCCCAGTCTTCAATATTTCTTAATATTTTCTGTGTCTAAATTGAATTACATGTACAAGAGATTTCTTACAAGCACATGTGAATCTACAATTACTTCAATTAAAATTTCAATTGACGGTTATTTGTAAACTATGTAGCTCTTAGAAATATATCACTACTACTCATTAATCCCATGATTCCAAAAGAGATAAGATGCAATTCAGCTTTTTCCATTTCTGAAATTGCCATCAATTAAAGTTGTTTATAAATTCAAGGGAAAAAAAATCAAATTGCTTAGTGTGTCCATATTTTCATCAGTACATCTTTTTAAAAACTTAGACAAAGGGGAAAAGTTAACACTGGAGAATGTTGCAACTAATATCTAGTAGGTTATATGAGAGCTGAGAGCTATAGTGTTCTTTATGCTGGTTTGTATATAGCAGTGTTGGAACATTCATTTCATCCTAACAGATAAAAAGGAGCAATTTCAATTTGAAGTCTTAAAAAATAGGTGAAACAAAAGTTTAACTTACTTTAGTGGTAAATATTGATCAAAGTTAGATGTTATTCATTTATAATATGGATATTATCATCTACCATTGCTGCCACATAAAAAATTAATAGAGGGGCACCTGGGTGGCTCAGTCGGTTGAGTGTCTGACTTCAGCTCAGGTCATGATCTCACGGTTTGTGAGTTCAAGCTCCGCATCGGGCTCTGTGCTGACAGCTTAGAGCCTGGAGCCTGCTTCCAATTCTGTGTCTCCCTCTCTCTCGGTCCCTCTCCCCCTCACGGTCTGTCTCTTTCTCTCAAAAGTAAATAAACATTAAAAAAATTAATAGAATAATTGGTGTCTGTAGCTTTTTATATTATATTTAAGCTTTTGGAGGGTCTGTTTTGAATGGGACAACAAGAGATAGAGCTGTCTCTGGGTTTTTAAGATAATCTTTTTTTTTTTTTAATGTTTATTTATTTTTGAGAGAGAGTGTGAGTGGGGGAGGGGCACAGAGAGAGGGAGACACAGAATTTGAAGCAGGCTCCAGGCTCCGAGCTGCCCACACAGAGCTCACTATGGGACTCAAACTCACAAACTGTGAGATCATGACCCGAGGTGAAGTCAGACGATTAACTGACTGAGCCACCCAGGCACCCCTAGATAATCTGGGGTTTTTTTTTAATGTTTATTTATTTTTGAGAGAGAGACAGACAGAGCATGAGTGGGGAGGGGCAGAGAGAGATGGAGACACAGAATCCGAAGCACGCTTCAGGCTCTGAGCTATCAGCACAGAGCCAGACCCAGGGCTCGAATTCACAAACCACGAGATCATGACCTGGGCCAAAGTTGGACGCCCAACTGACTGAGCCACCCAGGTGCCCCTAAGGTAATCTAAACATCAGATCAAGGTAATCAAGTATACCTTAATGTGGGAGAGAAATGGGGGTTCCACTTTATGAATGTAATAAAACTAGGCTTTTTTAACTTGAGGAAGATACTCATATTTGAATTATTTTAGGTAAGATATGTGAGAATTGTTCAGATTGGTAATTTCATCCCTTATAAAGTCATTACTTCATAAAGTCATCACCCGTAAGCTATGAAAAAAATCCTCAAACTAACTTTATCAGTTTGAAATTAGGTAACACAGAAATTAATAAAGATCAAAAGGGAGATTAAAAAAAAAGGACAAGAAAAAGAGGAAGATCAATCTAGTGTGAGAGATGGTAAATTTTTAACTTTAAAGAATTTTGTCTTTTTAAAGAATTATGGATTTACTTTCTATGTTGCTGAGTACTGGTTTGAATATTTAGCTTTTGAAGGAAAACCGTGGGTTTAATTTTTTTGGAAAGGAGTGGGGTTGGGGATAAGCTTATAAAACAATATCCTCTTCCTAGCATTTTCCTTTCTACATTTCATACCTCAGATAATGAAACTTAAAAACTGATATATAGGGTGGCTCAATCAGTTGAGTATCTGACTTCTGCTTAGGTCGTAATCTCACGGTTCGTGAGTTTGAGCCCTGAGTTGAGCTCTCTGCTGTCAGCCTGGAGCCCACTTCCGATCCTCTGCCCCACTCTCTCTCTGCACCTCCCCTGCTTGTGCACTATGTCTCTGTCTCTCTCTCTCAAAAAGAAAAAACATTTTTTTAAAAAGTGGTATATAAAAAGTTGACATTGGTGAGTTTTAGTATACTTACTTATCTGTGAAAACGATGAACAGTAATGGAAGGTATGTTTATTTATTTTGCATATGGTATTTATTTATAGAATTTTTTTTTTTTTACTAGAAGGTGGGAATTTTTTTGTGTTGTTTTATCCCCTGGAGAAACCTACATAGCTTGGTCACATGAATTACTGTATGTGGCAGTTAATAATAAGAAGTCTCCCAGTGTAACTCTACCATTATTTCATATTAGTAACATACTTTTAATTAGTAATTTCTTTTTTTTATATATATATATATGAAATTTATTGAACAAATTGGTTTCCATACAACACCCAGTGCTCATCCCAAAAGGTGCCCTCCTCAATACCCATCACCCACCCTCCCCTCCCTCCCACCCCCCATCAACCCTCAGTTTGTTCTCAGTTTTTAACAGTCTCTTATGCTTTGGCTCTCTCCCACCCTAACCTCTTTTTTTTTTTTTTTCCTTCCCCTCCCCCATGGGTTCCTGTTAAGTTTCTCAGGATCCACATAAGAGTGAAACCATATGGTATCTGTCTTTCTCTGTATGGCTTATTTCACTTAGCATTACACTCTCCAGTTCCATCCACGTTGCTACAAAAGGCCATATTTCATTTTTTCTCATTGCCACATAGTATTCCATTGTATATATATACCACAATTTCTTTATCCATTCATCAGTTGATGGACATTTAGGCTCTTTCCATAATTTGGCTATTGTTGAGAGTGCTGCTATGAACATTGGGGTACAAGTGCCCCTATGCATCAGTACTCCTGTATCCCTTGGATAAATTCCTAGCAGTGCTATTGCTGGGTCATAGGGTAGGTCTATTTTTAATTTTCTGAGGAACCTCCACACTGCTTTCCAGAGCGGCTGCACCAATTTGCATTCCCACCAACAATGCAAGAGGGTTCCCGTTTCTCCACATCCTCTCCAGCATCTATAGTCTCCTGATTTGTTCATTTTGGCCACTCTGACTGGCGTGAGGTGATACCTGAGTGTGGTTTTGATTTGTATTTCCCTGATAAGGAGCGACGCTGAACATCTTTTCATGTGCCTGTTGGCCATCTGGATGTCTTCTTTAGAGAAGTGTCTATTCATGTTTTCTGCCCATTTCTTCACTGGGTTATTTGTTTTTCGGGTGTGGAGTTTGGTGAGCTCTTTATAGATTTTAGATACTAGCCCTTTGTCCGATATGTCATTTGCAAATATCTTTTCCCATTCCGTTGGTTGCCTTTTAGTTTTGTTGGTTGTTTCCTTTGCTGTGCAGAAGCTTTTTATCTTCATAAGGTCCCAATAATTCACTTTTGCTTTTAGTTCCCTTGCCTTTGGGGATGTGTCGAGTAAGAGATTGCTACGGCTGAGGTCAGAGAGGTCTTTTCCTGCTTTCTCCTCTAAGGTTCTGATGGTTTTCTGTCTCACATTTAGGTCCTTTATCCATTTTGAGTTTATTTTTGTAAATGGTGTGAGAAAGTGGTCTAGTTTCAACCTTCTGCATGTTGCTGTCCAGTTCTCCCAGCACCATTTGTTAAAGAGGCTGTCTTTTTTCCATTGGATGTTCTTTCCTGCTTTGTCAAAGATGAGTTGGCCATACGTTTGTGGGTCTAGTTCTGGGGTTTCTATTCTATTCCATTGGTCTGTGTGTCTGTTTTTGTGCCAATACCATGCTGTCTTGATGATGACAGCTTTGTAGTAGAGGCTAAAGTCTGGGATTGTGATGCCTCCTGCTTTGGTCTTCTTCTTCAAAATTCCTTTGGCTATTCGGGGCCTTTTGTGGTTCCATATGAATTTTAGGATTGCTTGTTCTAGTTTCGAGAAGAATGCTGGTGCAATTTTGATTGGGATTGCATTGAATGTGTAGATAGCTTTGGGTAGTATTGACATTTTGACAATATTTATTTTTCCAATCCATGAGCAGGGAATGTCTTTCCATTTCTTTAAATCTTCTTCAATTTCCTTCATAAGCTTTCTATAGTTTTCAGCATACAGATCCTTTACATCTTTGGTTAGATTTATTCCTAGGTATTTTATGCTTCTTGGTGCAATTGTGAATGGGATCATTTTCTTTATTTGTCTTTCTGTTGCTTCATTGTTAGTGTATAAGAATGCAACTGATTTCTGTACATTGATTTTGTATCCTGCAACTTTGCTGAATTCATGTATCAGTTCTAGCAGACTTTTGGTGGAGTCTATCGGATTTTCCATGTATAATATCATGTCATCTGCAAAAAGCGAAAGCTTGACTTCATCTTTGCCAATTTTGATGCCTTTGATTTCCTTTTGTTGTCTGATTGCTGATGCTAGAACTTCCAGCACTATGTTAAACAACAGCGGTGAGAGTGGGCATCCCTGTCGTGTTCCTGATCTCAGGGAAAAAGCTCTCAGTTTTTCCCCATTGAGGATGATGTTAGCTGTGGGCTTTTCATAAATGGCTTTTATGATCTTTAAGTATGTTCCTTCTATCCCGACTTTCTCAAGGGTTTTTATTAAGAAAGGGTGCTGGATTTTGTCAAAGGCCTTTTCTGCATCGATTGACAGGATCATATGGTTCTTCTCTTTTTTTTTGTTAATGTGATGTATCACGTTGATTGATTTGCGAATGTTGAACCAGCCCTGCATCCCAGGAATGAATCCCACTTGATCATGGTGAATAATTCTTTTTATATGCTGTTGAATTCGATTTGCTAGTATCTTACTGAGAATTTTTGCATCCATATTCATCAGGGATATTGGCCTGTAGTTCTCTTTTTTTACTGGGTCTCTGTCTGGTTTAGGAATCAAAGTAATACTGGCTTCATAGAATGAGTCTGGAAGTTTTCCTTCCCTTTCTATTTCTTGGAATAGCTTGAGAAGGATAGGTATTATCTCTGCTTTAAATGTCTGGTAGAACTCCCCTGGGAAGCCATCTGGTCCTGGACTCTTATTTGTTGGGAGATTTTTGATAACCGATTCAATTTCTTCACTGGTTATGGGTCTGTTCAAGCTTTCTATTTCCTCCTGATTGAGTTTTGGAAGAGTGTGGGTGTTCAGGAATTTGTCCATTTCTTCCAGGTTGTCCAATTTGTTGGCATATAATTTTTCATAGTATTCCCTGATAATTGTTTGTATCTCTGAGGGATTGGTTGTAATCATTCCATTTTCATTCATGATTTTATCTATTTGGGTCATCTCCCTTTTCTTTTTGAGAAGCCTGGCTAGAGGTTTGTCAATTTTGTTTATTTTTTCAAAAAACCAACTCTTGGTTTCGTTGATCTGCTCTACAGTTTTTTTAGATTCTATATTGTTTATTTCTGCTCTGATCTTTATTATTTCTCTTCTTCTGCTGGGTTTAGGCTGCCTTTGCTGTTCTGCTTCTATTTCCTTTAGGTGTGCTGTTAGATTTTGTATTTGGGATTTTTCTTGTTTCTTGAGATATGCCTGGATTGCAATGTATTTTCCTCTCAGGACTGCCTTCGCTGCGTCCCAAAGCGTTTGGATTGTTGTATTTTCATTTTCGTTTGTTTCCATATATTTTTTGATTTCTTCTCTAATTGCCTGGTCGACTCACTCATTCGTTAGTAGGGTGTTCTTTAACCTCCATGCTTTTGGAGGTTTTCCAGACTTTTTCCTGTGGTTGATTTCAAGCTTCATAGCATTGTGGTCTGAAAGTATGCATGGTATAATTTCAATTCTTGTAAACTTATGAAGGGCTGTTTTGTGACCCAGTATATGATCTATCTTGGAGAATGTTCCATGTGCACTCGAGAAGAAAGTATATTCTGTTGCTTTGGGATGCAGAGTTCTAAATATATCTGTCAAGTCCATCTGATCCAATGTCTCATTCAGGGCCCTTGTTTCTTTATTGACTGTGTGTCTAGATGATCTATCCATTTCTGTAAGTGGGGTGTTAAAGTCCCCTGCAATTACCACATTCTTATCAATAAGGTTGCTTATGTTTATGAGTAATTGTTTTATATATTTGGGGGCTCCGGTATTCGGCACATAGACATTTATAATTGTTAGCTCTTCCTGATGGATAGACCCTGTAACTATTATATAATGTCCTTCTTCATCTCTTGTTACAGCCTTTAATTTAAAGTCTAGTTTGTCTGATATAAGTATGGCTACTCCAGCTTTCTTTTGGCTTCCAGTAGCATGATAAATAGTTTTCAATCCCCTCACTCTCAATCTACAGGTGTCCTCAGGTCTAAAATGAGTCTCTTGTAGACAGCAAATAGATGGGTCTTGTTTTTTTATCCATTCTGATACCCTATGTCTTTTGGTTGGCGCATTTAATCCATTTACATTCAGTGTTATTATAGAAAGATATGGGTTTAGAGTCATTGTGATGTCTGTTTTATGCTTGTAGTGATGTCTCTGGTACTTTGTCTCACAGGGTCCCCCTTAGGATCTCTTGTAGGGCTGGTTTAGTGGTGACAAATTCCTTCAGTTTTTGTTTGTTTGGGAAGACCTTTATCTCTCCTTCTATTCTAAATGACAGACTTGCTGGATAAAGGATTCTCGGCTGCATATTTTTTCTGTCTGGCACACTGAAAATCTCGTGCCAATTCTTTCTGGCCTGCCAAGTTTCAAAAGAGAGATCAGTCACGGGTCTTATAGGTCTCCCTTTATATGTGAGGGCACGTTTACCCCTTGCTGCTTTCAGAATTTTCTCTTTATCCTTGTATTTTGCCAGTTTCACTATGATATGTCGTGCAAAAGATCGATTCAAGTTACGTCTGAAGGGAGTTCTCTGTGCCTCTTGGATTTCAATGCCTTTTTCCTTCCCCAGTTCAGGGAAGTTCTCAGCTATGATTTCTTCAAGTACCCCTTCAGCACCTTTCCCTCTCTCTTCCTCCTCTGGGATACCAATTATGTGTATATTATTTCTTTTTAGTGTATCACTTAGTTCTCTAATTTTCCCCTCATACTCCTGGATTTTTTTATCTTTTTCTCAGCTTCCTCTTTTTCCATAACTTTATCTTCTAGTTCATCTATTCTTTCCTCTGCCTCTTCCATCCGAGCCGTGGTGGTTTGCATTTTGTTTTGCATTTCATTTAAAGCATTTTTCAGCTCCTCGTGACTGTTCCTTAGTCCCTTGATATCTGCAGCAAGAGATTCTCTGCTGTCCTGTATACTGTTTTCCAGCCCAGCGATTAATTTTATGACTATTATTCTAAATTCACTTTCTGTTATATTATTTAAATCCTTTTTGATCGGCTCATTAGCTGTTGTTATTTCCTGGAGATTCTTCTGAGGGGAATTCTTCCGCTTGGTCATTTTGGATAGTCCCTGGTGTGGTGAGGGCCTGCAGGGCACTTCCCCTGTGCTGTGGTGTACAACTGGAGTTGGTGGGCGGGGCCGCAGTCCGTCCTGATGTCTGCCCCCAGCCCACCGCTGGAGCCACAGTCAGACTGGTGTGTGCCTTCTCTTCCCCTCTCCTAGGGGCGGGATTCACTGTGGGGTGGTGTGGCCCGTCTGGGCTACTTGCACACTGCCAGGCTTGTGATGCTGGGGATCTGGCGTATTAGCTGGGGTAGGAAGGCAAGGTGCACGGCGGCAGGGGGGGCAGGCTTAGCTCGCTTCTCCTTAGGTGATCCACTTCAGGAGGGGCCCTGTGGCAGCCGGAGGGAGTCAGATCCGCTGCCGGAGGTTTGGCTCCGCCAGAAGCACAGAGTTGGGTGTTCGCGCGGAGCGAGCAATTTCCCTGGCCGGAACCGGTTCCCTTTGGGATTTTGGCTGGGGGATGGGGGGGGGGGGAGATGGCGCTGGCGAGCGCCTTTGTTCCCCGCCAAACTGAGCTCTGTCGTCCGGGGGCTCCGCAGCTCACCCTCCCTTTGTCCTCCAGCCTTCCCGCTTTCTGAGCAGAGCTGTTCACTTATGACCTCCCAGACGCTAAGTCGCGCTTGCTGTCAGAACACAGTCCGTCAGGCCCCTCCGCTTTTGCAAGCCGGACTCGGGGGCTCTGCTTGGCTGGCGAGCCGCCCCTCCGCCCCGGCTCCCTCCCGCCAGTCCGTGGAGCGCGCACCGCCTCGCCGCCCTTCCTACCCTCTTCCGTGGGCCTCTCGTCTGCACTTGGGTCCGGTGACTCCGTTCTGCTAATCCTCTGGCGGTTTTCTGGGTTATTTAGGCAGGTGTAGGTGGAATCTAAGTGATCAGCAGGACGCGCGGTGAGCCCAGCGTCCTCCTACGCCGCCATCTTCCTGTCGAGTTAATTAGTAATTTCTTGAGGAACTTATGCTGGCATGATGATGGAAGATAAAAGAAAAACAAGATCTATCTCCCCTTGAGAGTTTTATAATCAGGAGAAGAAGCAAGAAAATAAACCAAAAAATGGAATCAATTATATATACTTTTTATTCTTATTGATACTATATAAAAGTAGAAAAACATGGACATCCTTTTGTATTCAGAATATTTAAGGGGCACCTGGTGGCTCAGTTGGTAAGGGGCACCTGGGTGGCTCAGTAGGTTAAGCATCCAACTCTTGATTTCGGCTCAGGTCATGATCTTCAGTTCGTGGGTTCGAGCCCCCCGTTGGGCTCTGCTGGGGTTCTCTATCTCTCTCTCTCTGCACCTCCCCCATTTGCTCTCTATGTCTCTCTCAAAATAAATGAGAATAAACTTTTAAAAAGAAAAAATAGAATATTTAAAAGTAGATGGGATAAAAATTGGACCTCAAGCTACCGACCACTGGTTTAATTTTATTAAAGCACATCTTTGATCAAAACCCATAATGTGTCACCAACCTTTGAGTTAACAATCAAACAGACTTCCAAAATTCCAAAGTTTCTTCACAATTTGTCTTTTTCTTCCACTCTTCCACATTGGCCTATGCAAACTTATTTCTTACACTTAACAATAAGAATGTCCTCTGATTTACCCAGAAAGATTTCTTCAAGATCTTTGAACTAGCAATTTTTGTTGCCTCCTTCCTTAGAGGTTCTGCTCAGGCCAGAACTTTTCATGAAGCCTTACATCAAAAAACCAAGGTAAATAGAAAACACAAAATGAGAGGGTAGAAATAAAACAAAGACTGTATTATTGCATTTCCCACTTGGCTAATATTTCTCTTTAGCTTTGCCTGAAGAGCCGTTTGACCCATTCATTTTTTTCCCTCTCCCATTGAGCTGTTAATCTCTTATTTTTGGAGGTTCTGATTATTTTCAAACTCCTTGGTTATATTTTCAAACGTTTATTTCTTAAAACGTATTAAAATAATTATTTTGTTATATTCTGTGTCTAATTCTGATATCTCAGGTCTTTCTTGGTCAGATTCTGCGGGCTCTTGCTTATAACGTTTTGTTTCCACATGTGCATTATGGGTTTTGACGAAACTCTCATTCCTCAGAACTTGATCCATGGAAATTTCTTCAGAGAGAATGTGCAAAGATTTGTACTTGTTTCTGCCATTCACCTGAGGTCACTACCAACCTGAACCCCCTTTAAAAATTTTGTTTTTTTCAGGTTTTAAACTGTTTTAAGGCATTGCTTATAGTTACATATTCTCATGGTAGATTTATTTTCCCTTTCCACCCAACACCAAGGTCCAAATGAGCAGATTTCCTTGCTACATCTTTCTTTCTGCATGGTATCCTTTTCCACCCTTACATTTAAAGGTATAGCCTTATGGTGTCCTAGCTTTTCAGAAAGGATTCAACACATTGGGTGAGCCCTTGATTCCATGTCCTGTCTCTCTCACCCTAACAGTCAAACAAGAGCTCAAGACTCACTAGTGTTTGGCAGGTCTGTTCCTTTATGATTTCAGCTCCTTGTGTATATCTTCACTCTCCCAGCTGTATAAAAAGTTTCCTAATTCCTAAAGGTAGGGACCATAGAACACACTTGTGTCATCTTCTAAATTGTTGCGCATAGGAGGAACAGTATAATTCAGAAATAATGATAACATTAACAGCATTTACTTATGCATGACAGGCATTTTATTTTTCTTATGTACATTATCCCACTTAATCTTCCCACCAGTTCTCAGAGGTGGGTAGTATCCACATATTACTCTTGAAGAACCTAAGCACAGAGAGGTTAAGTAATTTGCCCAAGTTCACATAGGGGAGCTAGTACTCATCTCAAGGCAGACTGACTCCAGAGCTCACATTCTTAAAAAAATTTTTTTTAATTTTTATTTATTTTTGAGAGAGAGAGAAAGAGAGAGACCATGAGCAGGCGAGGAGCAGAGAGAGAGGGAGACACAGAATCTGAAACAAGTTCCAGGCTCTGAGCTGTCAGCACAGAGCCCGACGCGGGGCTCAAACTCACAAACTGTGAGATCATGACCTGAGCCGAAGCCGGACGCTCAACCGACTGAGCCACCCAGGCGCCCCATGCAGAGCTCACATTCTTTTAAGCATTATGTTATGGCCCAGGAGAACTTTTTTTTTTTTTTTTTTAAGATAATGGTAGGAAATATGTACAATAGGAACAAAGTATGTATGGAGTCTTATATATCTTGTAGAATTTTGACATTATGTGGTAGTCCCTTCATAATTAAGTATATCTTAGGAAAATTAAGGTGGTAGCAATAATTGAAGCTTATTTTTTTTAATGTTTTGTTTTGAGAGAGATCATGTGCCAGGAGAGGCGGGGACAGGGAGGGCAGAAGATCTGAAGCGGGCTCTGCGCTGACAGCAGCAAGCCTGTGGCAAGGCTTGAACTCACAAACCGTGAAATCATGACTTGAGCACAAACCGACTGAGCCACCCAGGTGCTCCAGCAATAATTGAAGATGGAAATCACATACCAATGTAAAATGATAGACTGACTAGATTAATGGCATCTAGTGAAATGACACTTAATAAATTTTTTAGTCCAGAAGATAAAGGAATGATGTTATTAATGACAGAAAGTTCCAAATGTTTCTATATAAATATTGGTGCTGAAAGTTCTTTTGGGAGATGGGGTGTTAGCATTTTTTATTTACCTCATTTATTTTTTTTTTTTTTAATTTTTTTTTTCAACGTTTTATTTATTTTTGGGACAGAGAGAGACAGAGCATGAACGGGGGAGGGGCAGAGAGAGAGGGAGACACAGAATCGGAAACAGGCTCCAGGCTCTGAGCCATCAGCCCAGAGCCTGACGCGGGGCTCGAACTCACGGACCGCGAGATCGTGACCTGGCTGAAGTCGGACGCCTAACCGACTGCGCCACCCAGGCGCCCCTTATTTACCTCATTTAAAAATTATTTTCTTAGAGGGACGCCTAGGTGGGTCAGTTGGTTGAGTGACCAGTTTCAGCTTAGGTCATGCTCTCATGGTTCATGAGTTCAAGCCCCGCATCAGGCTCTCAGCTGTCAGTGCAAAGCCCGCTTTGGATCCTCTGTCTCCTTCTCTCTCTGCCCATTGCTCATGTTGTGTCTCACTGTCAAAAATAAATAAACATAAAAAATATGTATTTTCCTAGAGATAGAAGATAACAGAGTTGGCATTTGTACAGAATTGATATTTTTAATAATAACTTTATTAAGATATAATTCACATATGTAAAATTCATCCTTTTAAAAAGTGTATAATTCAGCAGCCATTCCCCATGATCTAATTTCAGAAAATTTTCATCAGCCCCAAAAGAAACCTCATATGATTGATACTTAGAGAGAAGTCCATCTTTTATCCGAAAAGAAGAAGTAATATTCTTGATTCAAATGAATAGTCACTGACTTGTAATCATATTTAGCCAGTCCTCTAAATTAGGTCAAGATTTGGTAACAAAGACTAGATTGAGAACACATTGCCTAAGTTATTTTTCTCTTTTAACTCTTGAAATCTTCAAGCATTTGATATACGGGTTTAAATAATTCCTTATGTCATAAACAAGATACGGCTCAGCAAATATTTTCTTTAACATGAAGTTTTCTTTTTAATATTAACATCTTTTTGTTAAGTATTAGAAAAACTTTAAAATCAAATCTGTTTAAACTACTTAGAAAATAGTTCTAGGAGATGTCTAAGGTTTGCCTAGAAACTTTAATCATTTTACCTTTTCTTTTAAGATGCCAGTGACAGTGGACGTTCTTATAAAACAGTCCTGGACCGTTGGAGAGAGTCTCTCCTTGCTTCTGCTAGTCTATCCCAAGTCTTTCTTCATCTCTCCACCTTGGATCGTAGTGTGATATGGTCTAAATCTATACTGAATGCTCGTTGCAAGATATGCCGAAAGAAGGGTGATGCTGAAAACATGGTGCTTTGTGATGGCTGTGATCGGGGTCATCATACCTACTGTGTTCGGCCAAAGCTAAAGGTATTTTTCCCTTCTTCTACTTCTTAGATTAAATTGAGTGATTGAGGTTTTGAGTGATAGATGATTAATGATCATTTCTGTGATTTGTCAGACTGTGCCTGAAGGAGATTGGTTTTGTCCAGAGTGTCGGCCAAAGCAACGTTCGAGAAGACTCTCCTCTAGACAGAGACCATCCTTGGAGAGTGATGAAGAGATGGAAGACAGTATGGGAGGTGAGGATGATGAAGTTGATGATGATGATGAAGAGGGTCAAAGTGAGGAGGAAGAATATGAGGTAGAACAAGATGAAGATGACTCACAGGAAGAGGAAGAAGTCAGGTAAGTCCATGCAATAAAATGAGAGTTTGTGAGTTTTATTCACACAGTGTCTTGACCTCGCAAATACAAATGGAATGGTTGGGGCCCTTGACTTTTTTTAAAAACCGGTGGATAATAAGTGGCCTGAGGTTATCCTTGCTTTAGTTTTATAAGCATTTGAAATTATTCCTGAGGAAGTATAGTAGCTATATGAACCTACCCAGATCATAAAATCAAATATGAGTTCAAGTTTGGACAGGAATACTAATTCAGACCTCCATTAAGTTTGATTTTACTTCATTTTATGCCTGAAGCAGCAAATAAGCATTCCAGAGGATATTCATGAGATAAAGATGAATGCAGCTTCCCTGTGCCCCTATTGCTTTCTCAAGGAGTTATACTCGAACAAAGAGAGAAAGAGATATGCCAAGAAGCACATTATATTGTTATACTTCTACCACATTAGCACCCAGAAGGGGTCAACTTCTATATACTACCATACAGCCAAGTACTCTGCAACTTAGCAAGTGCCTGGCTATTCCAGCCGTGGCAGCACTAGAGCATTCTCCCTTTATTTGTCCCTTTTTAACATTTGAACCCCATTCATGTGGAATCGGGAAAGTGAATGTGAAGCAAGGGCAACTTAGAACTGACAAAGTACAAAAAGGCCAGTCTGAGGAGGGGTAAGTAGAAAGAGCTGCCCCATCTATTTTAAACAAGTTGTTTTTGTTTGTTTTTGTTTGGTTTTTTGTTTTTATTTTTTTTTTAATGTTTATTTATTTTTGAGAGAGAGAGAGTACGAGCAGGGTAGGGACAGAGAGAGACAGAGACACAGAATCCAAAGCAGGCTCTAGGCCATGAGCTGTCAGCACAGAGTCTGACGCAGGGCTCGAACCCACGAACCATGAGATCATGATCTGAGCTGAAATCAAATGCTTAACCAACTGAGCCACCCAAGAGCCCCAACAATAGTTCCAACTAGCAAGAGCTATCGCCCCGGTAGATTATAAGGGCAGTATTTGTGTTAACATAAAGATGATATGGGAAATTCTTGGAAATATTTTAAGTAAACTGGAAGCCCAGGTATATGGGGAGATGGATAAAAAAGGCTTAATGGAGTTGTTTGATACTTGTCTACAGCTTAAAGGCAATTAAAAGAGTGAACCTAGAGTTGCCTGGCTGGCTCAGTCATTGAAGCATGTGACTCTTGATCTTGGGGTCATGAGTTCGTGAGTTCTAGCCCCATGTTGGGGTTAGAGTTTACTTAAAAAATAATAATAATAATAAAATGGAAGATTGAACCTAGTTCTGTATTTTACAGTAAGAAGCAAAAGATGGCAAAGAGATTCTTAACATACTATTCAGGAACCATAGGTTTAAGGCCTATTTTAGTTGCAGTCATTGGCCAAAACTGTAGGTTACCTCAGCATCAGTGGTAATGAAAAGTGATGAAAAACTGTTACTGTAAGGAGACAAAAGAAATGTATATAGAACTCATTGGCTGAATAGTAGAACAAGGGGAATAGAAATAATCTTAATTTCATCATTTCTCTGTACAATAATTATGTTTTCAAACAATATTTACAGCCCACCAAAACGAGGAAGACCACAAGTTAGATTGCCAATTAAAACAAGAGGGAGACTTAGCTCTTCTTTCTCCAGTCGTGGCCAACGACAAGATCCTGGAAGATATACTTCAAGGAGTCAGCAGAGTACACCCAAAACAACTGTTTCCTCTAAAACCACTGGTAGAAGCCTTAGAAAGATAAAATCTGCTCCTCCAACAGAAACTAAGTCTTTAAGAATTGCCGGTCGTTCTACTCGCCAGAGTTACGGCCCACTGCAAGCGGATGTATTTGTGGAACTACTTAGTCCTCGTAGAAAACGCAGAGGCAGGAAAAGTGCTAATAATACACCAGAAAATAGTCCCAACTTCCCTAACTTCAGAGTCATTGCCACAAAGTCAAGTGAGAAGTCAAGATCTCTAAGTGTTGCTTCAAAACTTTCTCTCCAAGATAGTGAATCCAAGAGAAGAGGAAGGAAAAGACAATCTACAGGTATGAAGAAGTCTAATTTAAACTATTCTTACCTAAGAAAATGGAATAATTTTGAAAGATTGAGTGTTGTGGGGTGCCTGGGTGGCTCAGTCGGTTGAGCGTCCGACTTCAGCTCAGGTCATGATCTTGGCTTTCGTGAGTTCGAGCCCCGCATCGGACTCTGTGCTGGCGGCTCAGAGCCTGGAGCCTGCTTTGAGTTCTTCTTTTTTTTTTTTTTTTTTTTAATTTTTTTTTTTTTTCAACGTTTATTTATTTTTGGGACAGAGAGAGACAGAGCATGAACGGGGGAGGGGCAGAGAGAGAGGGAGACACAGAATCGGAAACAGGCTCCAGGCTCTGAGCCATTAGCCCAGAGCCTGATGCGGGGCTCGAACTCACGGACCGCGAGATCGTGACCTGGCTGAAGTCGGACGCTTAACCGACTGCGCCACCCAGGCGCCCCTAGAGCCTGCTTTGAGTTCTATGTCTGTCTGTCAGTCTGTCTGTCTGTCTCTCTCTCTCTCTCAAAAATAAACATTAAAAAAAATTTTTTTTTTAAAAAGATTGAGTGTTGAGATACTTTGAATCATTTTTTAAAAGCTGTCACTAAGAAGGGCACCTGGGTGGCGCAGTCGGTTAAGCGTCCGACTTCAGCCAGGTCACGATCTCGCCTGTCCGTGAGTTCGAGCCCTGCATCAGGCTCTGGGCTGATGGCTCAGAGCCTGGAGCCTGTTTCCGATTCTGTGTCTCCCTCTCTCTCTGCCCCTCCCCCGTTCATGCTCTGTCTCTCTCTGTCCCAAAAAAAATAAATAAACGTTGAAAAAAAAAAAAAAAATTTAAAAGCTGTCACTAAGATACACAAAGTTACTAGGGAACAGCCCAGCCTGAAGCATAATGTTCATTGAAGGGGCCGCTAGCCATTTGAGGAGTAAGGTAAATTATATTGCCAGTATTTTTCTAGTAGTGTAGCAAGATAGTTGTGAAAAATTTTTAGTGTTCTGTTTCTAATGGAGAGATTTGGCCAACATTTGAACAGTCTTGGTATAACATATTCTAACATTTCATTCTCTTCCACCCTTTCTACTTTAAAACACATATATTCATCATAACCTACACAGGCTACATTGGGTTATTTGGTTAAGTTTCCTATCTGGCATACTGAATTTGGGGGCAGGGGAGAGCTGGGAGAGTAATATTGTTAGGGAGTAATCATCAGCTGTCTTTTTAATTCTGATAATCATTTTTTATAGTAATCTCTATCCCATATAATCTCTTTATTTATCTCTTCAATCCTATTCTTTTCTTCCTTTAGTGTCCATAGTAATAAAACTTTGATATTTCCAAAAAAATAAACATAAAAAGCATTACTGTTCCTTGAAGAATTATAGATAGGTTGTATTGTATTATTCAAACCTATGACAGGATTAAGGAATCCATTGGTGAAAGAACGGAAGACCCGTTAGTCTGTATGTGCAGTCACCGGGTTGTTGGGTTTGGGAGGGTCCTATCAGGTAACTTGGCACCGAAATCTAATTTAGCTTTTCCCATCCCCTTATCTGTTTTGCTCTTCCCCAATTCTTAACTTCAAGCTACTTGGAAAAAATAGTACACCTGAAGCATTTGTATTCTAAAAAACTCTGCTAAGAAAACAATTTTGTTGCTGTTAATTGATTTATGAATTTACTGTCCTGGCTCCAAGGACAAACAAAGGGGAAAATGTATGGATTTACATTTAAGTAGAAAATTTAAACACCTGAATTCATAATATGAACTATGCTGCCCTTTTCTACTCATTCATACACTTTTCCTCTAGTTCATACATTCCTAATGTATTTCATTATATACACCTTAGATTTTATGAGAAAACATTTTAAGAAAGTCTCCATATAAAAAATAAGACTTATAGGAATAATCTTTTACTTCATTGTTGAGAATTACTTTTCTTTTATGCAAGGTAATCTATAAGGAGGCCTACTTGCGGGGCGCCTGGGTGGCGCAGTCGGTTAAGCATCCGACTTCAGCCAGGTCACGATCTCGCCGTCCGTGAGTTCGAGCCCCGCGTCGGGCTCTGGGCTGATGGCTCAGAGCCTGGAGCCTGTTTCCGATTCTGTGTCTCCCTCTATCTTTGCCCCTCCCCTGTTCATGCTCTGTCTCTCTCTGTCCCAAAAATAAATAAAAAACGTTGGGAAAAAAAAAAAGAGGCCTACTTGCTAGATCTGAAGAGGTTACCTTCCTGAGGATGTGTTTTCAGAAATACTGGAGAATTGCTTACTTTCATTTTATTATAGTTGAAAATGTATTTTTAATAAAACAGGCTAAAAAATAATGTATAAACTTTATAAATGTATAAAGTTCTAGAAACTTTCTTTTATATTACACTGTTGTTACAATATGTTCCCAGTGATGGGGCACCTGGGTGGCTCGGTCAGTTAGGCGTCTGACTTCGGCTCAGGTCATCTCACGGTTCACAAGTTCGAGCTCTGCATCGGGCTCTGTGCTGACAGCTCAGAGCCTGGAGCCTGCTTCAGATTCTGTGTCTCCCTCTCTCTCTGCCCCTCCCCTGCTTGCACTGTCCCTCTCTCAAAAATAAATAAACATTAAAAAATTGAAAAAGAAAAAACACAATATGTTCCCAGTGAATGTTCATTTGGAAATTTTATGATCAAAAAGGAAATAGTGGGGGTGCCTAGCTGGCTCAGTCAGTGGAGCATGCGACTCTTGATCTCAGGGTTGTAAGTTTGAGTCCCACATTGGGTGTAGGGATTACTTAAAAATAAAATCTTTAAAAAAAAAAAAAAAGGAAATAGTAATTTTTGAACCAGATTTTCATATCTCCAATGTAAGTTAGTTTATCTCAATATATACAGAATGGCAATTTTCTCTTTGAATTTAGGTGTATTTATAATACCCTGTTTAGCTTGTAGTGATCAAATATTTTGCTTTGTCATCACCTAAAATTAATTTAATCATTTATTTAGAATCATCTCCTATGACACTGAATCGAAGGAGTTCAGGCCGACAAGGAGGAGTTCATGAATTGTCTGCTTTTGAACAACTTGTTGTGGAACTGGTACGGCATGATGACAGCTGGCCTTTTTTGAAACTCGTTTCCAAAATCCAGGTAAAATTATTAGATTTGATAAAATGTGTTCATGTATATTATCTGATTTTAGTCTTCTTGGCAACTTTGAGGTAGTCAGAACTCCCATTAGTCACTACATATTGGAACGTTGGTTCCTGTGTTGAAAAAAATGGCGTTAGGGCGCATTGTGTTCTCAGTCCTTTCTAATCCTGTGACTGATTCTCAACGAATGATGACAGTATGTTGAAATAACCTCAAAGTTCTTTTTCTGTGTAATGAATATGAATAGATTTAATTCAACTGAGTATCGTTATTGGTACCCTAAGAAAACAGAGATGGCCTAAACTGAGGGATTTGAGATGGTGCTGGAGTTCTTTATATACTTAAGGCCGTATGTGATATGCTGCAGCAGATAGGGCAGTGTTATAGTGCTGTAATAGAAGTTATACCTGTTTCCGATTCTGTGTCTCCCTCTCTCTCTGCCCCTCCCCCGTTCATGCTCTGTCTCTCTCTGTCCCAAAAATAAATAAATGTTGAAAAAAAAAAATTTTTTTAAAAAGAAGTTATAATGGTCCTCCAGAAGTAGAGAAGAAAAGGAGATTGATTTGACCATTTCAAAGGGAGGGAATAGCAGGAATTAGTTCTTTATAGAAGAACTAGAACTGTTTGGTCTGGTCATTAAGGAAAGGTAGGATTTCAATAGTAAGAAATAGAATAAGGACATTCTAGGAAAAGGAGACCCAGAAATGAGAATATGGGAAATGATGGGTAGTTTGAATGGAACAAAGGGTGTGTTAGGCACAGTAGAGAGAAATAGAGAGAGAGAGCACACAAGCAAAATCATAAGCTTTTTCTCCTTTTTTTTTATTTAAAAAGAAATTTTTTATGTTTATTTTTGAGAGAGAGCATGAGCGGGGGAGGGGCAGAGAAGAGGGGAGGGAAGACACAGAATCCAAAGCAGGCTCCAGGCTCCGAGCTGTCAGCACAGAGCCCGATGCGGGGCTCGAACTCACAAACCGTGAGATCATGACCTGAGCCAAAGTCAGATGCTCAACTGACTGAGCCACTAAGGCGCCCCTCCTTTTTTTTTTTTTAAGTTTATTTATATATTTTGAGAGAGAGGCAGCATGCATGAGGTGGGTTTAGCAGAGAGAAAGGGAGAGAGAGAGAATCCCAAGCTGATAGCACAGAGCCCGACGCCAGACTATCTGTCTTACAAATCACAAGACCATGACCAGAGCTGAAACCAGGAGTTGGATACTTAACCGACTGAGCCACCCAGGTGCCCCAAGCTTTTCCTTTTCACAACTTATCTCTGATAAATTTTCTATAGGAGATATATTTGAATTATTTTACAGGTCCCAGACTATTATGACATCATCAAAAAGCCCATTGCCTTAAATATAATTCGTGAAAAAGTGAACAAATGTGAATATAAATTAGCATGTAAGTAATTTATGTTTTTCTCTGATAATTATTTTTGTTTAAAGAGGTAAAGGCTGTTTTCTCGTGATTTAAATGATGTATATTAATGTGGTTGTGTAGATGGCATCCCAAGAGGTCCCTAAAATGCTTGTCTATGTATACAGAGATAAAAGATGCATAGGGATTAAATGAGTTTGAGATATTTTATAGAATCTGATCTTGATAGAAGTTCTATGTAATTATATAACATTCCTAATTACATAAGTGCATAGTTTCAACAAATCAATTTTAAAGCATTTATAGTTCAACAATTTTAAGTTTTAGTTCTACTACCTTGTTTCAGAGGCTTCAATTTCTTTTTTGGGGAACAGGGTAGAGTCAGGTCATTTGTTTGTCTTTTACATGAAAACAATATGGAGTAGAGGCTTCAGTTTCTTTTTTCTTCCTTTCTTCCTTTTTTAAAGTTTTTATTTATTTATTTTGAGATAGAACCAGCAGGGAAGGGGCAGGGGGATGGGGGGAGACAGAGGATCTGAAGCAGGCTCTGTGCTGACAGCAGAGAGCCCAATGCAGGGCTCAAACTCACAAACCATGAGATCATGACCTGAGCCAAAGTCAGACGCTTAACCAACTGAGCCACCCAGGTGTCCCAGAGACTTCAATATGTAAAGAAAAAAGTGGGCTTCTGTTTTCTTAATGACATTTCCAGCTGTGATACAAACAAAATGTATATTTATAATTTATGTACTTTTATTCTAATCTCATTTGTTTTTTTTCTTTCTAGCGGAATTTATCGATGATATTGAGTTAATGTTTTCGAACTGCTTTGAGTACAACCCTCGTAACACAAGTGAAGCAAAAGCTGGAACTAGGCTTCAAGCATTTTTTCACATTCAGGCTCAAAAACTTGGACTCCATGTCACGCCTGGGAATGTGGATCAAGTTAGCACACCACCAGCTGCAAAGAAGTCGCGAATCTAATTTTGTCCTTCTGAAGGATATATTTGAGAAAGACAAATTGTTCATGAAAATGGAACATTAAATCATGCTCTAAAGCAGACATATATATTTATATATATAAAGCAATAACAACTGATTGACCACATTGAAGTGTGGCCTGCACTATATTCTCAATTTTAATATTAAGCACTCAGGAGAATGTAGGAAAGATTGCCTTTGCTACAGTTTTGTTCAGTATCTAATAAGTTTGATAGATGTATTGGTTACAGTACTGGTTTACAGAGGTTTTGTACATTTTGAGATCATTCATGTGTCCCAATATCTCTGAAAATATTTTCTCACCTGTGATTTATTTTGTCATTGATTTTTTTTTTTTAGATGTGTGGTATTAAGGGAGATTTGTCCATACAGATAAATCTTCTATTATAGCACAGTCTAGGAAAAAAAAGCATATATGTCTAAGATGTTTAATAAGCACATTTTTTCAACACTACACATGAATGCATCCAATTTTATATCCTTGAAGTGCTGTACCAATGCTGGCTGGAGATATTAAGTCTGAGTTTATTAACTAGATATTTATTTAGCATTCAAAATAATTTGTGAATTTGTTTTGTATTTATAAAATTTGTACCTGGAAAATGTTCTTTAATTTTTTAAACATTTTACTGTGTTTTTGTTTTATTTCTCTAACTTCTTTAATGAACAATCAGTAAAAGGTAACCCCTCCCTTTTCCCTGACAGTTCCTTCAGTTTTACAGAACTGTATTACAGGTTTCTATGTACAACTTTTTTTAAGTGTACAAATAAAATGATACATGTTTTTCAAGTATTCGGAATCTGGAATTTTTACAAAGCAGAATTGGACTATTGCATGTGATACATACAGACCATAGGAACTAATGTTTTATTGTACCTGAGTCTCTATGGCAGTGATTTGCATCTTTTTCTGCCCCAACCCTTGAGAGGTAAGATACCTCCCATGAGTAACAGCAGCAGTCTCTGATAGGGATTCTCAGTAAAAGGAAGAAAGAAAGTTTGGAATATGCCCACCTGGTTAAGAAACACCACTCAACATTTTATAAATTAAATAGGAGGTGCTATTTCTTAGGGATGGAAGACGTACAGAGGCCTTAGTTTCATAGGACTAGCTGTTCCTTTTTAGAATGCAAAACGCAGGTGTCCTCTCTAGGGCTTTTTGGAAGGCAGTAGAATCATCCTGTTTTCTCATCTAAAATCTTGCCATATGTTCACAAATGTAACTTTTGACATATTTGTAATCATTTCATATACCAATAACCAAATTTCTTAGAAAATTGTACTTCAGTATTTATTCAGGAGAGAATTCTAAAATGCAAGTACACTTCAATAGTAAATTATCTTATTACTTAATATTCTTCACTTTTTAATGTTCATAACAACTAACATTTGTATGTGCTTTTCTTCTAGACAATAAACACTAAGAAGGAAAATTCTGTCCAACTAATAACTGTTAAGTCTGAAAGTCAGTCTTAAGCCTTGGCAATTTATATGTTGCCTTTCTCGGACTCAGTGAAAATTAAAGACATTGCTTTTTAATCTGCCCAGCCAGATTTTCTTAGATACAGAAATCATTACTTACACCCATACATACCTGCAGTAATTGAAATTTTACACAGCAACAAGGCTAACATACATACATAACATTCATAGTAGTGGCTGGGAATGTAATGTTGACATGACCAAGAAAACAGCATTATCCAACTCCTATTTTGAGTTTATGTTTTTCTTCAAGGAGACAGAACTACAAAATGGAATGGGTGGAATAGAAACATAATTGAAAACTCAAGTCCAAGATAGTTGAGACGTTTCAGTCAGCTAGGCACCACTTACTGAGTTCAATTTCCAACCCCAGATAAACTATATATGTAAAAGCACTTAATTTGTGGGGCGCCTGAGTGACTCAGTCAGTTGAGCGTCTGACTTCGGCTCAGGTCATGATCTCACAGTCTAGAGATCGAGCCCCACGTCAGGCTCTGTGCTAATAGCTCAGAGTCTGGAGCCTGCTTCAGATTCTGTGTCTCCCTCTCTGCCCCTCCCTCTGCTTGCACTCTGTGTCTCAAAATAAAGACATAAAAAATTTTTAAAAATAAATAAAAGCACTTAATTTGTAATTGTAAGAAGGTGCTAGAAGGGAAAGAAATTAACACCTCTTGTTATATGCCAAGCCTATTAATTTAGAAGTTTATATCCTTCATACCTAATAACTATGTATGTTAAGCCAATTCTGTAAGGATTTTCGCTGTTATTCTCTCCATCTTTCAAGTGAGATTTTGACTCAGATGAATTTTTTTGTAAGTACTTGCCCAAGATCACAGAGTAAATGACACCAGGCTGTCGAAATTCCTTATTTCCAATATGCTAGGCTACCTCCAGGAAGATGAGGGATATGCAAATTTATCTCTGAACAGTAAAAAAGAGTGGGCAGAAAGGAAAATGGAGAATGTACATGTATTCATATCAGATAATAGTCTACGTCACATGTTTGGAGAGTTATTCATTGTAAGCATATGCTTATTTTCCTTTTTTATTTGTAGTTTCTAAGGATCACTGTCCTATTCTTCAGCCATGTGCTCAGAATATGTACTAAAGAGAGCATGAGAATAGGAAAAGCTGCTATCTTCCAAACTTTGGATTTAGTTCCCATGCATATTTGGCTACAGATCTAATTAATATTGGCTACAGGATCCTTATTAATATTTTAGCAAAATCAGAAATGCGTGAGAAGCCAAAATTTAACAGCTATGTCATGCTTTGAACATTGTTCTTCCAAATATGTTCATTCTCTCATTTGTTTGCTATTTTTTTCCAATGTTAAAATATTTAAATGTCTTGGACTTTTTCTCAAGAGAAAAGGAGGTATGCTTGGACACATGTGAGTTCATTGTTTTAATTTCAAAAAAAAATGGACATGGTGCTTAGGTTAATTTCACTAACAACATGAGGAAGATTGTGCGTAAACCACATATTCTGCATTAGCCTTTATGCTCACAGTTCAGGAGAGCTTGCTATATTAAGCAAAGGTGTCAAAGCAAACCTCTAGATTAGAAAAAACATGCAGAAACATCAGTGTGTTCATAATTTAATGGTGTACAAATGACTGAGCAGACCTTTAATCTTTCTATTCATTCTCTTTCTAGGTAAAAATTTGTCTTGAGAGCCAGTGACCCTTACTGTCAAAGAAATTGAGAAAATATATTCAAAGTATTGATGAACAAATCTCTAAAATGTGAGGCTGTGATTTAAGCCTTTGGGTCAATATTAGACGTATATTACTTTTCCCCAGTAATATGAAAAGCTTACTTCTCCTAGTTACAAAATTAATAAATGGCCATTGTCCAAAAAATAGAAAACAATAAAATGCAAAATAGAAATAAATTTGATGTATAATTTCTCAGATTATTTTCTTCAGTAAAAATGGATCGTGGTATACAAATCCTATTTTAAACAGCTGTTTTCGCTTTGTACCGTACATTGTGGATATCTCTGTTCTTTAGGTGCTGTTCAGTGTTCTGCTGTATCTAAGGCTCACCTCGTTTGGAAACCTCTCAGATAACCCAGTCCTGCATTTACTTAACCAGGTATCTGATAGTTAATTATAAAAAATTATAATTTACTTGTGATGTTTTGGCTAACTACTACAATTAATTCAGTAACCATTTACATGTATATAACAGCTGTTTCTGTTATTAGAGCCTTAAAATGAGTTAATGATCAGAAGTGACAAACTAAAAAATGGATAATGAGGCAGTGTAGCATTTCTACAGCTAATAGGCATATATTTTTTTTTTTAATTTTAATGTTTATTTTTGAGAGAGAAACAGCATGAGCAGGGGAGGGGCAGAGGGAAAGGGAGACAGAATCAGAAGGAGGCTCCAGGCTCTGAGCTGTCAGCAGAGAGTTATAGGCATATAATTTTAAATATTTTCCTGCCTGGGGGTGCCTAGCTGGTTCAGTGGGTGGGGCGTGTGACTCTTGATCTCACAGTCTTGAGTTCCAAGCCCCATGCTGGGTGTGGAGATTACTTGAAAAAATATTTTTCTTTCTTTCCTTCTTTCTTTCTTTCATTCATTCATTCATTCATTCCTGCCCTGGCTTCTTGTGGTATTTCTTCTGCCTGATCCCATGTACTTTTCACTGTTCAGTCCCCATAATCCTCTAGGATAGGACTTAGTGAACTTTCTGTAAAGTTTTAGATAGGAAATATTTAAGGCTCTGCCAGTCATCTGTCTCTGCTATAACTATTCAACTCTGCCGATAGTAGCACAAAAGCAGCTAGAGACAGTGCATAACTGATGCATGGCTGTGTTACTGTAAAACTTTATTTGCAAAAACAAGTGTGGGGCCAGATTTGGCTTTGTTTTCTGATCCCTAATCTGGACTAAATAATACATAATTTAAACAAAGAACAGTATTTAACAAACGGAAAGAACTCTTAATTTTCTTCACCAGTTCTTGCTCTGGCTACTCTTAAAAGTCGATTCACCTGTAATCTCATCTTTGGTTCTCTTTTATTTTAGGTCTACATACAGTCCCTGAGCAATTGCATACTGCTTCATGGTGAAACTTAGCAACTGCCCCATGCTAGATTCTACTTCCAGCCATGAAGGAGGAACGGGTACAGGATTTGATACCCTGCTGTAAACAGAAAACTGGACGAAATACATCAAACTTTTCGTATATTGCACAATAATCAGTATAGGACTGTTATCTCTGCAAGATCTCCCTATTACTGGAATTACCTTCCTAAATAACAAAACTAAGCCACTCAATTTCTTATTTATAATTTTCCTTTCCTGTTACCTCTAATGGGATTAGCTTGGCCTGTACAAGCTGACACCATTCTGTCAACCACATGTATCACTTCCCACTACACCATCTATGTATTGGTTCCTGTCACACTAGACTCTGTTGTGTCTCAGAAATTAGGACTCTGAAGACTTCATGCCTTTTCGCTTGCTCTGCCTTCCACTTGAAATGTCTCCCACTTCACCAGCCAGAAGCAGATAACCTGAAAACATCCAGAATACAGTTTCTGTTTGGAATGATGAAAAATTCTGCAAATGGATAGTCGTGGTGATTGCACGACAGTATGAATGTACTTAATGGTACATTTAAAAATGGTTAAAATGGGGGCACCTGGGTGGGTCAGTTGGTTGAGTGTCCAGCTCTTGATTTCAAGTCAAGTCATGATTTCAACTCAAGTCATGATTTCATGGTTCCTGGGATCAATCCCTGCAGAGGGTTCTGTGCTGACAGCCTGCTTGGGATTCTCTCTCTCTCTCTCTCTCTCTCTCTCTCTCTCTCAAAAGAAAAACAAACAAACAAAAAACACACACAACTTTAAAAATGGTTAACCTGGAAAGTTTAGGGGCACCTGGCTGGCTAATTTGGTAGAGCATGCAATTCTTCATCTCAGGGGCATGAGTTTGAGCCCCACGTTGAGGGTAGAGCTTACTTTAAAAATAAAATGGAAACTTTAGTGTGTGTGTTTTTACCATGATAAAATATATAAATTTTTTAAACATTCATAAATGTTAACTAAGACACAATGAGCATCTGTTTAAACTCATAGCTGAATGCACAAGAGAGTGGTTGAAAAACCATTCTGACAGTGACATGAGCTGAAGCTGTAGCTATCCCAGTGAGGGTAGGCAGCTGGTAAAGGAAAGTTGATGGACTTAATGTCTTAATACTATGGGGGGGGGGGGGAGGGGGGGGGGAGATAAAATCTACAAATTAGACCTGAACTGAAAACCCACGTAAAGCCAAAACTGTCATAGAACTATACATTTATTAAAAATGTAGACTTGGGGGGGCGCCTGGGTGGCGCAGTCGGTTAAGCGTCCGACTTCAGCCAGGTCACGATCTCGCGGTCCGGGAGTTCGAGCCCCGCGTCGGGCTCTGGGCTGATGGCTCAGAGCCTGGAGCCTGTTTCCGATTCTGTGTCTCCCTCTCTCTGCCCCTCCCCCGTTCATGCTCTGTCTCTCTCTGTCCCAAAATAAATAAACGTTGAATTAAAAAAAAAAAAAATTAAAAAAAAAAAAAAATGTAGACTTGGGGAAAAAAATGCCAAAATGTGATCCAAAAACCCACAAAGAAAAAAAACAACTTTAAAAATGATCCTCAGGCAGACTTCTACTTCTTTTTTTTTCTTTTTTTTAATGTTTATCTTTATTTTTGAGACAGAGCATGAGTGGGGGAGAGGCAGAGAGAGAGGGAGACAGAATCCGAAGCAGGCTCCAGGCTCTGAGCCATCAGCACAGAGCCCGAACTCGTCAACTGCAAGATCATGACCTGAGCTGAAGTCGGACGCTCAACTGACTGAGCCACCCAGGCACTCTGGCAGACTTCTACTTCTTGGATAATGAAGTAAGTAAGCATCCTTTCCCCTACTCTTCCTGCTATAAAATTAAAAGCCAAAAACCCTAGATGTCATATAGAAAGCAAACTTAAGACTGAAAGTTGTTGAGAAGGCAGACTGACTCGGGACCTTGGGATCTGAGGAAAGCATGATGAGTTACCTGGGTTTTCTTTTTGGCTCATATATCTAGATGAAACTGAAGAAGCTGGCAACTGGAAATTCTAAATAGCACAAAGAAAACAAAAGCCACAACAAAAGCTTTTCCAAAGAACGAGAAAAGGAGCAGCCTAGGAAGATAAAACATTTAGACAATAACCATTCCATTCCAGCCAAACACCACAGAAAAACCTGGCCTTACCCACACCCAAAAATCAACTGGGGAGCCTAGACTTTCACCAGGATAGGATAAGGATAAAATAAGGTGCCCCTACACCCCCACTGGAATGGTGTCAGTGAAGAGCAAGTAGGGAGCCTGGACTTTCATCCCTACCAGCCAGTAGTGAGGTATCTCCCGCCTCCCCTAGAGTGTCAGTGGAGACCAGGAGGTGTCTACTGACTACTGACCAGCAATAACGGGAACCCCATTCCTGGTGTCATCAAAGGCTGAGTGGGAAACTTGGACTTCTGCATTTGGCAATTACAAGGTAGTTCCCAGACTTTCCCTGTCAGTGGTGTCAGAGAAAGCTAGTAGCTAAGAAGATTTAAATAAAGTCCAGAGTCTCAGCCTACTTCAGATTCTGTGTCTACCTCTCTCTCTCTGCCTCTCTCTTCCCCGCTCACACTCTTATCTCTCTCTCTCTTTCAAAAATAAATAAACATTAAAAAAAATTAAATAAGGTCCACAGTCTCATAATACAAAAATGTCCAGGTTTCAGTAAAAAATTACTCATACCACAAACCAGGAAGATCTCAAACTGAATGAAAAAGAGAAAGATGTCAACACCAACGTGACATGTTAGAATTATTTGACAAAGGGGCGTCTGGGTGGCTCAGTCGGTTAAGTGTCCAACTCAATTTCAGCTCAGGTCATGATTTCACAGTTCATGAATTCAAGCCCCCATCGGGCTCTGCACTCAAAATAAGAAACTTAAAAAAAAGGAATTATTTAACAAAGACTTCAAAGCAGCCATGATACAAATGCTTCAATAAGCAATTAAAAACACACTTGAAACAAACAAAAGAACAGAAAGTTCAGTTTTCTATTGCTGCTGTAACAAGTTACCACAAATTTAGCAGCTTAGATGATGCAAGTTTATTGGTTGTAGGTTAGAAGTCTGACAGGAGGCTAAAATAAAGTTTCTAGAGAGCTGTTTTCCATTCTGGAGTCACTAGGGAAGAATCTATTTCCATGCTCTTTCCAGCTTCTAGAGGTCCCCACATTCCCTGATTGATGGCCCCCTTCATCTTCAAATCTACCAACATGACATTTCTCTGTGCCTTTCTTCATAATCACATCTGCTTCTGACCCTGCCAGGGAAGGTTCTCTGATTTTAAGAACCCATTTTAATTATATTACACCTGCCTAGACAACTCAGGGTAATCTCCCTATTCAAGGTCCTTAAATTAATCACATTTTAGAAGTCTATTTTGCCAGATAAAGTAACATATTCACAGGGATTCCAGGGATTAGGACATGGACATCTTTGGAGAAGAAACATAAAAAAAAAAAAAAGTAGACATAAGCCCTAACAAATCAATAATTATATGCAACTTAAATGCTCTACATACACCAATTTAAAAAGTGGAAGGAAGGAAGGAAGGAAGGAAGGAAGGAAGGAAGGAAGGAAGGAAGGAAGGAAAAAATTGGTTAGGGCTCTGAGGGAGAGAGAACTGAATGGAGCACAGGGGCCTTTTTTAGAGCAGTGAAACTATTCTGTATAATTCTATAATCATGGCTACATTTCATTATAGATTTGTTAAAACACAAAGAATGTACAACACAAAGAATGAACCTAATGTAAACTATGGGTTTAGTCAATAATAATGTAAATATTGGTTTATCAATTATGACAAATGTACCACATGTATAGAAGATGTTATTCATAGGGAAAATGGGATGGGTGTTAGGAAGTATAACGAGAAGTCTCTATACTTCCTGCTCTATTTTATGTAAATGTAAAAGTGTTCAAATAGTCTATCAATCAAAAAGAGAGATTGGCAAAATGAATTAAGACACATGACCAGATTATATGCTGTCTACAAGAAATTCATTTCAAATTTAACTATATGGGTAGCTTGAAAGTAAAACGATGGGAAAGACAGAGTGCAAACATTGATAAAAGAAAAGCAGGAGTGACTATATAAATCAATATCACATAAAATGTACTTGAGAAAAATGAAGGTTAGGGGCACCTGGGTGGCTCAGTCAGTAAAACATCCAACTTCAGCTCAGGTCATGATCTCATGGTGGGTTCGAGCCCCATGTCAGGGTCTGTGCTGACAGCTCAGAGCCTGGAACCTGCTTTGGAATCTGTGTCTTCCTCTCTCTCTGCCCCTCCCCTGCTCACACTCTTTCTCTGTCTCTCAAAAAATAAACACATGTTAAAAAAAAGAAAAAAAAAAGAACAATGTAGGTTACCAAAGACAGAAAGGAACATTAATGATAATAAAAGGATCAATCCACCAAGAATGGTAATTCTAAATGTGTATGCATTTAGGACTGCAAAACATGTGGAACAAAAACTGATGGAACTGAAAAGAGAAATAGACAAATCTACAGTTATAGATTTGTCTCTCAAAAATTAGTAGGGGGCGCCTGGGTGGCGCAGTCGGTTAAGTGTCGGACTTCAGCCAGGTCACGATCTCGCGGTCCGTGAGTTCGAGCCCCGCGTCGGGCTCTGGGCTGATAGCTCAGAGCCTGGAGCCTGTTTCCGATTCTGTGTCTCCCTCTCCCTCTGCCCCTCCCCCGTTCATGCTCTGTCTCTCTCTGTCCCAAAAATAAATAAACGTTGAAAAAAAAAAAAAAATAAAAAAAATAAAAAGCCATCTAATTTAAAAAAAAAAAAAAAAAAAATTAGTAGAACAACTAGGCAGAAAAGCAGCAAGTAAATAAAAGTAAACACCATCAACCAAAAGGATCTAATCAACATTCATAGAACCCTCCACCCAGTAACAGTGGAATATACATTCTTTTCACATACTCAAGGAACATATACTAAGATAGACCATATCCGGGGCTAAAATTTTTCATTTCAACTCAGCTTTTTTCTCTGTAAGGTCTAAACCAACTATGTCAGAGTCTGCAAAGTACTGTGTTTGTTTAACTTACTGGGTGACCTAACAATGCCATCTTTTAGGACAAAGATAAAGGGTCCACCAGTACTGATCATCTCTTGACAATTTCTTGGAGGGAAATGAGCAAGCTCCAAAGCAAAAGAACATGTGGAAGTCCATCCTGTATAATAGAAAGCAAGAGATCTGTAACTACACCAAGTTATAGTTCATGGACTCGCTATGGCTACATCTGGTAGAATTAGAGAAAGTGTGTTGAGAGTTCACATATGTTAGAAATCCCAGCAGATCAAAGACTCTTAGACTGAACTCTTTTCTAATAGATCTAAAAACATCTACCAGTGCCCCTATCCAAATGTGAAAGATGCTCGTCATCTCTAAAAGTCCATGTTACTTTGAAGGTAGGAATTTCCAGAGCAGAATCGTAAAGAGCTGACTTTTTGAGATGAAGGCTTTAGCAAAATTATTTTGCTTAGATAAATAATGCAATTATCACATTTTAAAAAATATTCTGACTTATGGCCAAAAAGGATAAATGGTGAAGAAGAGAAGGTTTAAAAATCTTTTCATAAATGTAAAATACCCCTTTGGTTACTCCTATTTTATAGAAAATAATGGGCATCATTCTTCAAATTTGGGTTGAAAAGTATGTTTCCACATAGCCAAGGCAAACTGTCCTCATTGGTTTGGAAAGGGCTTTCCTAGCATAAAAACTGTCATAAGACACAGCCAACCACACAAGCATTCCTTCTTAACCATCTTTGGATAGCTCAACAAAAGCCTGTTCTCTGATGCTTTTCTATGGCATTCCTTCAGAGTCACCCAGGTATTTGAAGCCTAAGTGCAAAGAGCGGCTTTAAAATTATTTGAAGAATATATAGGAAAAAAAATTCTTATATCAAGATTGGAAAGGATTTCACCTCTCTCTGTGTATATACCTATATATGTATACAAATATATATATATATGCTTTTTAAATTTTATTTCTTTTATTTTTTTTATTTTGAGAGAGAGAGAGAGAGAGAGAGAGGGGGGGGGGGGGGAAATCCCAAGCAGGCACCACACTCAGCACAGAGCGCAACATGGGGCTTGATCTGACCCTGGGATCGTGACCTGAGCTGAAATCAAGAGTCAGAGTCTCAACCAATTGCGCCTCTATATGCTTTTTATTATGGTCAAATTTTAACATATACAAATTAGTTAGAATAGTATAGTGAACTTCTATGTACCTATTACTCAGCTTCAATAATTACAACTAATGGCCAATCTTGCTTTATCTGTCCCCCATTCTCCATATTATTTTGAGGAAAATTCCACTCATCACACCATTTCATTTGTAAATATTTCCGAATGTATCTCTAAAAGAAAAGGCACTCTACACAAAAATGACCTGAATATCATTATTACATTAAAAAGACTTCAATACTGATTCCTTGAGCTCATCAAATATCTAGTGGGGAAGGATTTCTTAAAAGAAAGGAGAATAGGTTGGGGAGAATGGAAAGTAGGGAGGAAAAAAAAGGAGGAGGAGGGTAGGGTGAAGAAGGTGGGAGCGAAAGATCAAAGCAGGAAGAAAGAGGAAAGGAAGACAAACCATAAATATAAAGGAAAAGGTACAAACCTAAAAGAATAACTTGATACATTCTATTACATGATTTTTTTTAACTTCTTTACTTAGGAGACACTATAAACAAAATGAAAAGATCACCCAGAGAATGGGAGAAGATATTTGCAATGCATATAACCGACAAAAAGTTGGTATACTGAATATATGAAGAACAGTTACAAATAAGGAAAGGAAAAATGACCCTACAGAAAATGTTATAAAGTATGTGAATTGGCATAAAGATGTAGACAGTTTGTGAAGGCATAAACAATTTAAAAGTCATTGAAAGACACCTGCTTCTGCTTTGATTCTAGATTGGTCTCTAGCCTTGGGGCAAAATTGTCTGTTAGGGAGGAAAATATTGGAGTCCTTAATTAATTAGAATTTCGAAATTTAAACCGAAGACTTTGGGATAATTGAGCAAGTAATTGGCAGCAAAATCACTTGAGGCTAAATGTCTAGATTTTTTTTAACCACCATTTTACTAGAAAACATTAAAGCCTCCATGTCACTCTCCCTACTGTAAACTTTTTAATAGCTTCCTGTAACACTTGGAATAAAGTATATTAAAATCCTTAAAGTAGAAGCTGCCAAACTTATCAGTTCAAGGTGCCCTTAGTATCTCAGTAATTTTTTTTCAAGGTGCTCTTGGGCCCAAAGAAATAGCTAACAGTTCTGTTTATTAACTAGTTAAGTTCAAGCGACTTAATATTTATGTCCCAAAAGCGCCTGCTGGACACCACATAACTTCTTAAACTTTGGAATCAGATTGGAAACAGCCACCTTCATTTCCTGCTCCACACGGATGCTCTCCAGGGACTAGCTTTTTATTACACCAACATCGGAAAACTCACCCAAAGTACATGGGATTAAAGTGTAAATGAGTTTGAGTTGGTAAATTCCCACGGTGTCCGAGAGATGTCGCTGTGTTTCCCTTGAAACTTAAAGCATCCGCAGCGCCCCTGCTGAGTTTGCTGGGGCACCAGGGGAGCCTCAACGTGGGGTTTGGGATTGGTTTACAGGTCCTGCATTAGTTGGCCCCTAACCTCTTCAGCCTCATCTTGTAGCGCTTTCCTTCTTGTCGGCTACACTGTAGCTTCACTGGCCTTTTATTTTCCTTGAAAAGCCAAGCTTCTTTTTTTCCCCCCTCTCTGTTCTCTCTGGAGGGCTCTTCAGCCAGAGAATCAGTCTTTAATTCTCCTAATCTATATGATCCCTGTTATTTTTGCACTAGACTATAAACTGCATGAAGGCAGGGACCATGTTTGTTTCGTTCATCTTATATCCAGTGCCAGCACAGTCCTTGGCACATAGTAGGAACTCAATACTTAAAAAACAACAAAAAATAATAAAGAGCCCAAGTGTCTATCAACAGATGAATGGATAAAGAAATGGTATATTTATACAATGGAGTATTACTCAGCAATCAAAAGGAATGAAATTTTGGCCATTTGCAGCGAGGTGGATAGAACTAGAGGGTATTATGCTAAGCAAAATTTGCCAGTCAGAGAAAGACAAATATCATATGACTTCACTCATATGAGGAATTTAAGAGACAAAACAGATGAACATAAGGGAAGGGAAACAAAAATAATATAAAAACCAGAAGGGGGACAAAACATACAAGACTCTTCAATACAGAGAACAAACAGAGTTACTAGAGGGGTTGTTTAGGGGGATGGGCTAAATGGGTGAGGAGCATTAAGGAAGACACTTGTTGGGATGAGCACTGGGTGTTATATGTAGGAGATGAATCACTGGATTCTACTCCTGAAATCATTATTGCACTACATGCTAACTAACTTGGATGTAAATTTAAAAACTAATTTATTTATTTATTTATTTATTTATTTATTTATTTATTTATTTATTTAAAAAAAGGATTCTCTCTGCTCCTCTCCCCAGTCACATGCTCTCTCTTTCTAAAATAAAATTAAAAACTAAAACAGGAGTTACAAAATTCTTAGGGAAAAAATGGAAGAGAATCTTTATAAACATAGATGAGGTGATGGTTTCTTAGATATAATGACAAAAGCACAAGCAACAAAAGAACTAGATAAACTAGACTTCATCAAAATGTCAAAGTTTCCTGCTTCCAAGGACATCATTAAGAAACTGAAAAGACAACCTGCAACCCACAGAATGAGAGAAATTTTTTCATAAGTCATATATCTTATAAGGCACTTGTATTCAAAATATATATAGAACTCTCGGGGTGCCTGGGTGGCTCAGTTGGTTAGGCATCTGGCTTCAGCTCAGGTCATGATCTCACGGTCCATGAGTTCAAGCCCCGCGTAGGGCTCTGTGCTGATAGCTCAGAGCCTGAAGCCTGCTTCACATTCTGTGTCTTCCTCTCTCTCTGCTCCTCTCCTGCTCATGTGCGGTCTCTCTGTCTCTCTCTCTGTCTCTCTCTCTCTCTCTCAAAAATAAATAAATAAACATTTTAAAAAATTAAAAAAAAAGAACTCTTACAACTCAATAAAAAGACAAATAACCAATTTTAAAAAACTGAACTGATGATATTAACAGACATTTCTCCAAAGATATACAAATGACCAATAAGCACATGAAAAGATGCTCTCAATATGATTAGCCATAAGGGAAATGCAAATCAAAACCACAGTGAGGTACCACTTCACACTCAGTAGGATGACTTAAAAAAGACAAACAGTAACAATTGTTGTTAAGGATGTAGAGAAATTGGAACATTGCGAATGAGGTTGCAAAATGTGTGGCCACTTTGGAAAAGTTTGGCAGCTCCCCAAAATTTTAAACGTGAAATTACCATATGACCCAGTAATTCCACTCTCAGGTATATACCCCATAGAAATGAAAATATATGTTCACACAAAAATTTGCACATGAATGTTTATGAAAGCATTATTCACAATAGCCAAAAAGTGCAAATAGCTGAAAGGCCGCCATCAGCTAATGAATGGATAAAGGAAATGTGGTATATCTGTGCAACCAAATATTAGTTGACCATAGAAAAAGAATGAAGTACTGGGGAGCCTGGGTGGCTCAGTCGGTTAAGAATCCGACTCTTGATTTTTGGTTAAGGTAATGATCTCATGGTTCATGAGACTGAGCCCCACATTGGGCTCTGCACTAACGGTGTGGAGCTTGCTTGGGATTCTCTCTCTCTTCCTCTCTCCCTGCCCCTCCCCTGTTCACACTCTCACTCTCTCTCTCTCTCTCTCTCTCTCTCTCTCTCTCTCTCTCAAAAGGAATAAATAAACACTTAAAAAATTAAATTAAAAAAACATATTTGAAAAATCTTTGTTGTCTCCCTCACTGCCTGCAGAATAAAATTCTGACTGTGAGATTGAACACAAGGCTCATAAGAGCTGGTACTTCCATACCACTCCATCTTCATCCCTTACCCAGTGTAGGGGCTCCAGTATCGCAAACTACCTGGGGTTTCTTATGCTTCACTCACACTGCTGTGGCTTTGTGCATTAGGTTCCCTCTGCTTTGAATGCCCTTACCCTATCTGCATAGTGAACTCTCACTTGTCCCTTTGGACCCAACTCACTCCAGACTGAGCTGGTGGTCCACTTTTGTGCTCCCAACCCATGCAAGGCATATGGTGTGCAACTGTTCCATAGACATTGGCTTCCTTGCTATAGTCTCACAGAACTCAATCTGCAAGGCAGGAATTATGTTATTTTTATCTTTGCATTCTCAGCTTCTAGCAGACGTGCTCAATAAATGAAACAAAGAGATGGGTGACCGAGTAAGCTTTTGACATTCTTGATTTAGTTTTTGATCTCTTGCCTACTCTTATCCATGTCTGTTAACATATAGTTTTCGTATGTAATGCTTTTCATGTCTGTCTGATTTTCTATGATTAAAAAATCTACAACTTTTGTAACCAAAGGATTTCCACCTTAAATAAATTACCCACAAGTTTTTCTCAGGTGTTGTTTTTGTATGGTTGTATAATTTAGGTAACCAGCTGCTACTTATTATCATGATCCAATTAATAGTAAATCACTGGTAGGTGGATCTGATAAATGTGTCTGTGAGTTAATAAATTGAAAGTAGCATCTATAAATGTAGAGTTTGCAACTGCTTCAAACAATATTTTACTACTTCCCGCATTTCACTGCTGCTACTCTACCTCATTGCCTCTTCACGTGAGCTAATGCTAAGTTCCTTTACTGTGAGGTCATGTCCCTAAGTTAGAAAGAACAAGAAATGAGACATGTAAGACCCAAAGTGAGTTTTGTGGATGAGAGAGTGAGTCACACAGATTGGACTCTGACACACCATCTCCCACTGTGTTTATTTTCTTGTTCAAAGTTCCAACTTGAATTTAGAAAAATACATGACTTGCCTCCTTACCAGTCTTCTCACTCAGGCGTGGGTTAGGAAGGATATGTCAGAATAAAGAAGGCATGTGGGTAGAAAGGTACATTTTGAAGTGGTGACCGTCTTTATGCTTACATTTGTCTTTGTCGGGAAGTGGCTGTGGGAGACAAGTGTGATGTGTCTTGACAGTGAGTGGGGCTGCATAATCTTCCAGATTCAATGGCTTCAATAGTAATTAAAAAATTATTCTAAACATTTACATACCACAGAAACTCCGTCTAGCTTGTTTCTTGGGAGAATATGCAGTAGGGGATGTTCACTTTTCCAATTTTCTAAGGAATCTTGAATAAACATACTTAAGCGGAGCCTTATAAATTAGTACCCATGAAGCCTGGCATTGTTTCGTGACTGTTGCCTGTGAGTTGGTGTAGAGGACAAAATTTCCTTTCTCCCGTTCAAGATTCTTTTTTTTTTTTTTTTAATTTTTTTTTTCCAATGTTTATTTATTTTTGGGACAGAGAGAGACAGAGCATGAACGGGGGAGGGGCAGAGAGAGAGGGAGACACAGAATTGGAAACAGGCTCCAGGCTCTGAGCCATCAGCCCAGAGCCCGACGCGGGGCTCGAACTCACGGACCGCGAGATCGTGACCTGGCTGAAGTCGGACGCTTAACCGACTGCGCCACCCAGGCACCCCCCGTTCAAGATTCTTTGGCTGGCCTAATAATTAAATGGACATAAAATAAATTAACAAGAGGGGTGCCTGGGTGGCTCAGTTGCTTAAGCATCTGACTTTGGCTCAGGTCATGATTTTACGGTCCAGTTCGTGGGTTCGAGCCCCACATTAGGCTCTGTGCTAAGAGCACAGAGCCTGGAGCTGCTTCAGATTCTGTGTCTCTCTCTCTGCCCCTCCACTGGTCATTTTCTCTCTCTCTTTCTCAAAAATAAATAAACATTAAAAAAAAAACATATTAACAAGAAAAAAAACATTTACTTTCTTACACACAAGAGCTCATAGAAATGTGAAGCTCAAAGCAGGCAGCTTTTATCCCTTTTAGACAAAGAAATAATAAATGTGTGAGGAATTAACAAGACAAAGAAATTTGAGCTTGGGTAGTAAGCTAGTAAGGAAGTAACAAGGGCTGTTTATACAGCTTTCTTGGCCCTGAATTCCCTATCTCTGGTGATAAGGATGTCTCTTCACCTTCTCACACAGGAAGGGTAACTTTCACATGGGAAATGTATTTCCTGCTTTTGGGGCACAGAGAAGGATCGGAGTGTGCTGTTCGTACTGGATGTTCTTAAGTCACTTTAATTTAAAATAATCAACATGCCGGGGTACCTGGGTGGCTCAGTCGGTTAAGTGTCCGACTTTGGCTCAGGTCATGATCTCACTATTCATGAGTTTGAGCCCTGCATTGGGATCTGTGCTGACAGCTCAGAGCCTGGAACCTGCCTCAGGATTCTGTGTCTCCCTCTCTTTGACCCTTCCTTGCTCAGACTCTGTCTCTCTTAAAAATAAATAAACATGGGGCGCCTGGGTGGCTCAGTCGGTTAAGCGTCTGACTTCGGCTCAGGTCATGACCTCACGGTCCGTGAGTTCGAGCCCTGCGTCAGGCTCTGCTGACAGCTCAGAGCCTGGAGCCTACTTCAGATTCTGTGTCTCCCTCTCTCTCTGACCCTCCCCTGTTCATGCTCTGTCTCTCTCTGTCTCAAAAATAAATAAACATGAAAAAAATTGTTTTAAATAATAAATAAACATCAAAAAAAATTTAAATAATCAATGTGCTAAAGTGGAGTAATTTGGGGTGGCCTACCCTGAACCCCATCATTGGGGTTCCCCACCTGCACTCCACACTGGTGCTGACAATGGCCTTTAGGGTTCCTTTGCCTGTACTGGAAGGAGCTTTACGTACACAATCTCACCTGATCCTCACCATAATTCAGAGAGGTAACATAATCCCCATTTTACACATGAGGAAACAGCCTTAGAGAAGTTAAATAAATGGCCCAAGATTGCACCACTACCATGAGTCAGAGCTGAGATTCCATTTAGATCCATCGTCCCTGAGGTCATTCTCACTTAGTTCCTAACAGTTGTGTGTTGCTGCCATCCACGTGCGGTCCAGCGAATGGAAAATTACAGCTTAGATGTGAGTTCTAGTACTGGATTGGTTAGGATTCTTCTGTCCCACCTGTTAGTTATTTGCTTGGGCTTGAAATTGCTAAAGAGAACAGATGTGGTGTGGGAGATAGAATAATGGCCCCTGTTAAAAAATTAAATTCAATCAAGTAAGTTTGAAGATCTAACTGGCTTTATGAAATGATTCATGAACCGGGCAGCATCCCTCTAGCAAGTACAGAGATGTTCAGAGCGGTTGTACAAAGTGGGAGGTTTTTAATTGGAAGGAAAGTGGGGCAAGGGAGTCATTAGCAAAAGAAAGGTTTGTTTCAGGCCAGGTCATCTTCTTTTGGCAGGAGGGGGTGGGAAGGGCACGGCAGGGTTTGTATCATGCAGACTGCCTCACTAGTGTTGATCAGAAAATTTCTGATCAGCTTTTCAAAGGTCACATGCCTGGATAGGTTGAAACTGTAAATAAATTTTAGTTTGTTGCCGTGGGAGGTGGGGGGACAAATGACTACATCTGGGACTTACTGTTTCTTTTTCTGTAATATCCCCCAAAAGATGTCCCCACGTGAAGTTCCAGAACCTGTGAATATGTTACCTTACATAGCAAAAGAGACTTTGTAGATGTGATTAAGTTAATGATTTTGAGCTAGGAGATTATCCTAAATTATCCATTGGGTCCAAAATAATCACAGTGGTCCTCAGAAGTGAAAGAGGGAGGCAGGAGACAGATTCAGAGAATCAGAGATGTGAAGACTGGGGGTCTGGGTGGCTCAGTTGGTTAAGCATGTGACTTGGGCTCAGGTCATGATCTCACTATTCATGAGTTTGAGTCCTGCATCAGGCTCTGTGCTGACAGCTCAGAGCCTGGAACCTGCTTCAGATTCTGTGTATCCCTCTCTCTCTGCCCCTGCCCTGCTTGCACTCTTTCTCTCAAAAATAAATAAACATTAAAAAAAAGAGAGAGAGGGCAGTGCGCCCGGCGGTCCTGCGGATCTGTCTCTTGCTTCAACAGTGTTTGGACGGAACAGACCCAGGGACGCCCCTTCTACCTGCCTCCGACCACCCTCCAACCTTTTTTCCAGTCGCCACTTTCGGAGCCATCTTCTTGCCCATCCTCTGCCTCCGGGACCAGCCAACACCCGATTTTGAACTTAGCTCCTCATTACCAACCAACCATGAGCTCCCAGATTCGTCAGAATTATTCCACCGAGGTGGAGGCCGCCGTCAACCGCCTGGTCAACATGCATCTGCGGGCCTCCTACACCTACCTCTCTCTGGGCTTCTATTTCGACCGTGACGATGTGGCTCTGGAGGGCGTGGGCCACTTCTTCCGCGAGTTGGCTGAGGAGAAGCGGGAGGGCGCCGAGCGCCTCTTGAAGATGCAAAACCAGCGCGGCGGCCGCGCCCTCTTCCTGGACGTGCAGAAGCCGTCCCAAGATGAGTGGGGTAAAACCCTGGACGCCATGGAAGCCGCCCTGCTTCTGGAGAAGAACTTGAACCAGGGCCTTTTGGATCTGCATGCCCTGGGTTCTGCCCGCGCAGACCCCCATCTCTGTGACTTCCTGGAGAATCACTTTCTAGATGAGGAGGTGAAACTCATTAAGAAGATGGGCGACCATCTGACTAATCTCCGTAGGCTGTCCGGCCCCCAGGCCGAGCTGGGCGAGTATCTCTTAAAAAGACTCACCCTCGGGGCGCCTGGGTGGCGCAGTCGGTTAAGCGTCCTACTTCAGCCAGGTCACGATCTCGCGGTCCGTGAGTTCGAGCCCCGCGTCGGGCTCTGGGCTGATGGCTCAGAGCCTGGAGCCTGTTTCCGATTCTGTGTCTCCCTCTCTCTCTGCCCCTCCCCCGTTCATGCTCTGTCTCTCTCTGTCCCAAAAATAAATAAATGTTGAAAAAAAAAATTTAAAAAAAAAAAGACTCACCCTCAAGCACGACTAGAAGTCTCTGGAGCCCAGCAGCCTTCGAGAGGGTCCCTCTGGCATTCCCCCCAGATGTCAGGGCTTGTGCCTGAGTCTCTCCTTGCAGCCACTAGGCAGCTTTTTAACCAACCTGGAGCCCTCTCCCAAGCCGTGGACCAAATGAAAACAATAAAGCTTTTTTGCAGCAAAAAAAAAAAAAAGAGAGAGAGAGGGAAATGTGAAGACTGAAGCTGTCTGGGGGCCATAAACCAAGGAATGTGGGTAGCCTCTTGAAGCTAGATATGGCAAGGAAACAGATTCTCTTCTTATAGCCTTCAAAAGCAAGTAGTGCTGCCATCACCTTGATTCTAGCCCTGTAGGACTCATTTCTGACTTCTGACCTCTGGAACTGTAGGACAATAAACTTATATTTTTTTAAGCCATTAAGTTCATGCTAATTTGTTACAGCAGCCACAGGAAACTAATACACACGATGTCTGACACTCAGATCCCTCCACTACACATGGACCAAAATTCACGTAGCAATGCTTGGTAATGCCGTTCTTTTACTAAGTGGTGGTAGGTTCTGGTTATAATCAATAGGCATGAAGAGGAGTTGCTGCTGGCCCTGAGGTTCTAATGCAGTCCTCACAAGGGCCCATAGAAAGACCTCACGATCTTGAAGAGAGCTTCCTTTTTGTTCTCTTTCTAGCACTAAAGCATCTTAAATGTATTACTTCATTATAATCGAGCACCTACTGTATTCCAGATTCCAGAAATTCAAAGATTGAGTAGGACTCAGATCCCTAAGGAATTTATAGTCTAGCAGGGTGGCAGAACACATAAACAAACTATTACAACACAATATGTGCAAAGATGAAAATATCTTGAGGAAAAGAATCCTAGTATATAGAAAATATCAACTCTGCCAAGGGGGTGGTTGGGTGGGGGGCGGAGTTCGGAGAGGGTTTGATGTCACAGCTGGGAGTGACTAACATCTTTGGAATTCCCAGTTTTGATGGGAGACATTCTGATATCTAACCTAGATTCCTGTGTCCCCAGACCTGGTCTCTGTCAGATTGTAGCTTCTGTGGAATCTCTTGTCTTCAAATTTCAAGGCTAAGGAGGGAGGGAGACCCTGAGAGGGAGAGTCCAGTAAGGAGAGGAGTTCCCGATACCCAGACAAAGCAAGTGTTTAGAGCACTGGGGATCCTTTCTCCAAGATTTCTGTGGAACTTCAAGAGAGAGAAAGAAAGCGAAAGATTTTGTAGGCATTCAGAAAGAGTAGCCCCAAGATGTGCCACTTTGGCATGCAGATTATTTTGAGATGAAAGTAACCAAGACTCAAGAAAAAATTCTGAGCTTCCCCTCCAACCGCCTGAAGGAGTTTAGATAGAGAACCTACTCTAGGAAGAGAGCTATCACCACAGATAAAAGCATTAAAATATGAACTAGGGATGGGAGATAGCGAGGCCTATTTGATCAAAGTCCTCTCTATGTCCCATTATTTCTGGATGGCCCAGCAAAAATAATTTTACCAAATATTTACTCTTTCCTTTCTTTCTGTGAATTGTCTTCCTTTCCTTTGAAGTTCCAGAGTTCTACACCTCCTTAGTTCAGGATGACATATATACCTCATTTTGGGGCACCTGACTAGCTCAGTCCACAGGCCATGTGACTCTTGATCTCAGGGTTATGAGTTCAAGCCTCACATTGGGCATAGAGCTTACTTAAAATAAAATAAAATAAAACAAAACAAAATAACACGTATACTTTATTTTGCCTGACTTACCTTTGGAATCTTGTGTTTGTTTGTTTTTAATGTTTATTTATTTTGAGAGACAGAGAGAGAGAGTGAGAGAGAGAGCACACACATGCGAGCAGGGAGGGGCGGAGAGAGAAGAGAGAATCCCAAGCAGGTTCCATGCTGTCAGCACAGAGCCCATGCGGGGCTCAATCCCACGAACCATGACATTGATGAGGTTTTGGGGTGATGGTGGGGGGTCCGGAGCCGATGGCCAAGAAAGAATTCTTGAAGATGTCTTTGGTGCAAAAAGGTGATTTTATTAGAGCACAGGGACAGGACCCATGGGCAGGAAGAGCTGCACCAGGGTTGTGAAGAGTGGCTTATTTTGTACCAAGAATTTGGGGGAGGTAAAGTCAAAAGGGAGGCTTCAGAGGGACTTTGATATGCTGAAGAGGACTCCTAAGATACCTGAGACCTGGCTATTGTCAAGCTAAGGGTTTGTTTGGTTTTTTTTTTCCTTCCTCAAGTAAGGCATTAACATTAGGATGGTAGGGGGTTCCTGGAGAAATGTTATACTCTGTATTTGCCTCAAGTATTTGTCAATGGGCTACAGATTGTAAGGAAATTTAATTTTACCTGCCCTTCCTTCCTTCCTTCCTTCCTTCCTTCCTTCCTTCCTTCCTTCCTTCCTTCCTCACTTCCTTCCTTCCTTCCTTCTTCCTTCCTAGCTTGTGTTTTGCCCCCAGCCTAGCACCCCCTCCCGCCCTGCCCAGGTGGGATCTGTGTGACACTGTGACATTCGTCAGGCACTCCTGGCTGCCCAAGAACAAAGGAAAGGACAGAAAACAAATGGCTAACTGATAGGGATCACAGTCATGCAGGACATGAGTCTCCATCAGTTTACAAATATCTTAGTAAATTACAAGACTAAGGCAATCTTATCAATAGCCTAATCTCCAGAAACCTGGAGACTCAGTTTTCCTGGAGCCCCAACATCACCCCTCCATAGTGATATGGGGAACAAAGGCAAGAAGGAAATGGCAGGTAAAGTTAAATTTCCTTATAACCTGCAGCCCATTGGCAAATACTTGAGGCAGGCAGAGTAAAACTTTCTCCAGGAACTCCCTACTGTCTTTTTTTTTTTTTTTTAATTTACATCCAAGTTAGTTAGCATATAGTACAATAATGATTTCAGAAGTAGATTCCTTAATGCCTCTTACCCATTTAGCCCACACCCCCCACAACCCCTCCAGTAACCCTCAGTTTGTTCTCCATATTTAAGAGTCTCTTATGTTTTGTCCCCCTCCCTGTTTTTATTTTATTTTTGCTTCCCTTCCCTTATGTTCATCTGTTCTGTCTTAAAGTCCTCATATGAGTGAAGTCATATGATATTCGTCTTTCTCCGATTAATTTCGCTTAGCATAATACCCTCTAGTTCCATCCATGTAGTTGCAAATGGCAAGAATTCATTCTTTTTGATTGCTGAGTAATACTCCATTGTGTGTATGTATATATATATATATATATATATATATATATATACATACATATATATATATATACCACATCTTTATCCATTCATCCATTGATGGCGATTTGGGCTCTTTCCATACTTTGGCTATTGTTGATAGTGCTGCCTACTGTCTTAATGTTAATGCTTTGCTAAAGGAAAAAACAACCTTAGTTTGACAATAGCTAGGCCTCCAGTAATCTGCGAGTCTTTAGCATATGAAAGTCTCTTTGAAAACTTCCCTTTTCACTTTACCCTTCCCAAATCCATGGTATATAACCAGTTACCCATCACAAGGTCAGTGCTCCTCTTCCTGCCGATTGGTCCTGTCCCCGTGCTTTAATAAAATCACTTTTTTTTTTAACGTTTATTTATTTTTTAAAGACAGAGACAAAGCAGGAGCCAGGGAGGGGCAGAGAGAGAGGGAGACACGGAATCTGAAGCAGGCTCCAGGCTCTGAGCTGTCAGCACAGAGCCCAGTGAGAGGCTCTAACCCATGAATGGTGAGATCATGTCCTGAGTCTAAGTCAGATGCTTAACTGACTAAGCCACCCAGGTGCCCTAATAAAATCACCTTTTTGCACCAAAGACATCTTCAAGAATTCTTTCTTGGCTGTTGACTCTCAACCCCACAAACCCCACCATCACTGCAAAACTTCATCAGTCAAGATCATGACCTAAGTTGAACCACGAGTCAGACACTTAACCAAATGAGCCACCCGGATGTCCCTGGAATCTCATGTTTATTTGGATTCCCCTTAAGTAAAAAATGAAATTTTACTTTCCTCTGTTAATCTGTCTCTTGTCAATCTGATTTCTGACCAGCCAGAAGATCTTGAAGGGCAAAGGAAAATTTTTCTTCCCCAACAGTTTCACCAACTATAAAGTACCAGCTAAATATGAAGTGTTGTTATCCACTTGCTTGGGATTCATGCTTGGACAATGGGAAATTTCTTCTCAATTTTGTCTCTAAACTAAGTCAATCTTTCCATTAAGAAAAGAAACACAAGGGGCGCCTGGGTGGCGCAGTCGGTTAAGCGTCCGACTTCAGCCAGGTCACGATCTCGCGGTCCGTGAGTTCGAGCCCCGCGTCAGGCTCTGGGCTGATGGCTCAGAGCCTGGAGCCTGTTTCTGATTCTGTGTCTCCCTCTCTCTCTGCCCCTCGCCCGTTCATGCTCTGTCTCTCTCTGTGCCAAAAATAAATAAACGTTGAAAAAAAAAATAAAAAGAAAAAAAAATAAAAAGAAAAAAAGAAAAAAAAAAAAAGAAAAGAAACACAAGGGGCGCCTGGGTGGCTCAGTGGGTTAAGCGGCCGACTTCGGCTCAGGTCGTGATCTTACAGTCCGTGAGTTCGAGCCCCGCATCGGGCTCTGTGCTGACAGCTCAGAGCCTGGAGCCTGTTTCAGATTCTGTGTCTCCCTCTCTCTGACCCTCCCCCATTCTTTGTCTCTCTCTGTCTCAAAAATAAATAAATGTTAAAAAAAAAAATTTTTTAAAAAAGAAAAGAAACACAAGCTGTAGACATAAAAATTAGGTCTACATTTGCTGGGCAATGCCTAGCATGCTCCACTTAAAGTATGTTAAATTTTAGACACAAGGATTTATCACACAAACTAGGGCATAATCCCCTCGTTATGATTTTCCATCCTTAAACTTACTTAATCCTGAAATACATATACACCATTTCCTGAGAAACACTGGTATACTAGGAAACTGAATTTTAAGGTGGAAAGTACTTTTTTTTTTTAAGTTTATTTATTTTGAGAGAGAGAGAGCTAGCAAGGAATGGGCAGAGAATGAGGGAGAGAAAGAATCCCAGCCAGTTCTGTGCTGACAGCACAGAGCCCGATGAGAGGCTCAAACCCACCAAATGTGAGATCATGACCTGAGCCGGAGTCAGACGCTTAACCAACTGAGCCGTCCAGGTGCCCCAAAGCTGGAAAGGACTTTAAGGATAATTTAATGAGAGTTTGTTTTTTTTATTTAAAAAAAAAAAACAATTTTTTAAATGTTTTTATTTATTTTTGAGAGAGAGAGGGAGAGAGATAGAATGAGACTGAGCACGAGCAGGGGAGGGGCAGAGAGGTAGACACAGAATCCAAAGCAGGATCCAGGCTCTGAGCTGTCAGCACAGAGCCCGACGTGGGGCTTGAACTCACGGACCGTGAGATCATAACCTGACCTGAAGTCGGCCACTTAACTGACAGAGCCACCCAGGCACCCCAATGAGAGTTTGTTTTACAGATGAAGTATGTGAGGTCTTCTGGGTAGAAAGCCCTTCAAGGTTACAAAGATAGGGGCAGTGCCAAGATTAATCCCCAAGTCTCCCAACTCCCAGCCCAAAGTTCTTGCCTGTGCACTGCACTTCTGGCTTAGTCTGTATCAAGGTGTATCTGGACTTACGATTTTCTTCCCGACAGTTTTAGGCAAAAATAAATGTGCTTTTTTTAGTGCAAGTCTTTTTCACAAAGTAAGTTTAACTATTGATCAGAGCTTTAAATTTAGTTTACCAATTTTACAAATGAAGGGAGTTAGGAAGAAATCGTCAAACTTTAGGAGAAAAGGCAGCATACAAAATCAACCCCAAATAGTTTAACACTTTATTAAACATTCATTACAGATAAGCACATAAAGTGTTTCACTGATAATACAGTATTTTCATATAAACTCATGAAACATTAAATTTTTATGAAAAATTTCCTCAAGTATAAAGTGACAATTTTTTCTTTGATAAATGGGACGTATGTGTAAGTAACAAAAAGGTTTAGAGAAGAGTCTTGGCTCAGTTACATGGCATTGCTAGAAGAGGTTGTGATTGCCAAGGAGGAGGAATCTCTACTCTTGGGTCCATTTATTTGATGTCAGCTGTCACAGCCGGGGCTTCATGAAGAAAAGACTACCAGCAGAGACTACATCCATATCCTATGAGTCTAACATACAAAACGATATTACCAAGGGATGTTACTACCCGATTTCCCCCCGTTGTTATTATGTCAACCACAGACTTGGGGAAAGTGATTTTCCACTTCTGTTTATCATTTTGTTTTTGCTGAGTAATTAAGTCAACTGGGGTAACCCTCCCGCCCCCCTAGTGTTTATTCTCATTTAACTGTTGGAAGAAAATCGAAACAATTCACAGCATCTCAAGTGGGTTTTCCAAAATGCCTCAAAACACTGGACTCTAACCCCTTCGGTGGAAACCACAGGTGAATAAAAGAAAGACACCTTGGAACACCGTTCCCCTCGCCAGCGCCCAATCCCGAGAGCAGCGCCCCTCGGGGACCCGAGCGCCTTCCCGGGCCGGCTGACGGGTGGCGGCCCGGGCCGGAGGCGGCTCTGCCAGGCCCCCGGGCCCTAGCCACAGCCGCGCAGCCGGCCAGGCCCGCAAGGCGCGCGCGCCGGGGTCAGGTCGAGGACGCGGGCGGGGCCGGGAGGCGGAAGGGCCGGCCCGGGGCGTGTCCACGTGACTGCCCCGCCCGCCGCCCGCCGCCTGCAGCCCCCCAGCCACCGCCGCCGCCTCCGCCTCTCGGGCTGCAGCTCCCGGCGTGCCCCGCACTCGCCGCTGCCCGCCCGCCCCTCCCTCTCCTCCTACCAGTGCCACAGAGCCGGAGCCGGAGCCGCCGCCGCAGCCACAGCCGCGGACACTATGGTAAGGTGGGCGCGCCGGCCCGGGGGGCTGGGAGCGGGGACGCGTCGAGCAAAAACCCTCGCACGGCCTTGCAGGACCCTGGGAGTGAGGCCGCCATTTTAACCTGCTTTAGGCCTTAAAGGTGGGGGCTCCTGCGCTGCGTCCGGCCCCGCTGCTTTCTCTCCAGCCAGCCGGCCGGCCTACCCGCCCGTCGTCAGGCTAGGCCCTGCCGCTTTTCGGATTCCTGAGGGCGAGGTGGGCGCGCGCGTGGGTCGGGGGGTCGGGGCCTAAGTCGGACAGGCGCCTCTGGAGAGGTCGGGATACTGGGAGCGGCGGCCGGCGGCGCGGGGCTCATCCCGCGCACGCCGTGTTTGCGCGGGGCTTCCTTCTTTTACTCAGCGCTCGTCTCTAAAATTGGTACGTGCCTCAAAGCCCTTGCTGAAGACTTTCGGTTAAGGGTCTCGGTGCCCTGTAATAAAACCCCTACGAGGAGTTCTGGAGGTGAGAAAACGCTTTTAAAAATGCTTTCTCGCTGTAAAAAGCTTTTACACTAGCTCCGTTAGTTTTTAAGTGTCGGCGTTTGAGCTGTGAGGCAATTATGTTGTAGCCGTGGGCGGATTGGAGTTCACACTTGATTCTCTTTCCTTATGAGGAAACGGCACTGGCTAGGATGACTTTAAAGAAAAAAAAATAGTAGAAGCTTTAACTGAAATCCAAAAGTGTTTTTTTAAGGCCTGCAGAGTTGACACAATACAGAAGGTATTTTTGCTGCTGCTCCTGAAGCTCTGACATCACCCAATGAAATAGGAAACATTTCAGGGATGGAACAGCTTGTATTTGTCCCTTTCCCTCTACCTTCCATTTACTTCAACCTCCAAACCCCTTTAAAAAGGATGAATGGGACAGGATGAGTTAGAATCCTTTGGGTGTATCTCATACACTGCTACTTAAAATGTGGCAGATCTGACTGGACTGCTTGTACTGTAGGATGCAATTTTTGGTGTCCAGATTAAAGTGAATCCTCTCTAGGCAAACAGTAATTTTGGTTAAAACCAGAATACTTGTTCTGAATTACTGTTCTTTTTTTATTTCAGGCTTCTGGAGTTACAGTGAATGATGAAGTCATCAAAGTTTTTAATGATATGAAAGTAAGAAAATCTTCTACACAAGAGGAGATCAAAAAAAGAAAGAAAGCCGTTCTCTTCTGTTTAAGCGATGACAAAAGACAAATAATTGTAGAGGAAGCAAAGCAGATCTTGGTGGGTGACATTGGTGATACTGTAGAGGACCCCTACACATCTTTTGTGAAGTTGCTACCTCTGAATGATTGCCGATATGCTTTGTACGATGCCACATACGAAACAAAAGAGTCTAAGAAAGAAGACCTAGTATTTATATTCTGGTGTGTAAAAACAAAAGAAAAAGTACTTTTAAAATGCAAGGATTGTTATTAACATAGTCAGTTTTGCCTTTGTTATTCTTTTAAGTGGGATTCAACGATTTTTTTTTTTTTCTGTAGGGCTCCTGAGAGTGCACCTTTAAAAAGCAAGATGATTTATGCTAGCTCTAAAGATGCCATTAAAAAGAAATTTACAGGTACAAACGTTAAAAGTTTTGTACAAAGGAATTACTCTTTCTTAATTATAAGATTTAATGCTATCATATTTTTCCTTTTTAGGTATTAAACATGAATGGCAAGTAAATGGCTTGGATGATATAAAGGACCGTTCAACACTTGGAGAGAAATTGGGAGGCAACGTAGTAGTTTCACTTGAAGGAAAACCCTTATAAAATGCCAGTCAAGTGCCATCTGGATCTTAAGGAGCTTCCATTTCTCCAGCTCAATCAATTGAAATAGTGTTAGATGTTTTTTGTTTTTGTTTTTGTTTTTTTTCTCTTCCCACTGGGTCCTTCCAATACAGTGAATGAAGGAAATACCATTCATGTAAGCAGCCTATCAGTGATTGCCATTAGACTGTTTAATACTGTTACTTTTATGTAGAACCCAAGGAATGCCTTCCCGTCATATTTTAGCCAAAACAACTGGTTATATGCCTCCCTTGCAGCAAGCACTACAATGAAAGTGATTGTCAATGTGAATAGCTTAGAATACTGCAAAGGGTAAGCTGATTGAATGCCTTGAAAGTATTATCCACTGGTCAGATGGTAAACTTTATTCAGTATTATTTATAGTTGCACTTGATTGCAGTTTTGTGAGGCTCGAGCATTCATACACCTCACCTGCCTTGGCAAGCCTATTTTTGTGACATGGCAGCACAGATATAACACTATGCATTGAAAGCACTTTTTTTGTAATGAGTTTAACTCACCCTCCCTCCCCCAAAAGGAATGCCAATTAGGTTTTGTTAACGGTGTCATCAACTTATCCTAGTACCTCAGTATTCATTCCTGTTACCTGCATATCTTAAAAGAAACAGCTGTTAATGCCTTTTTGTTTTCCATTGAGTGTACACTACTGAATAAGTGTAGGAGTTTATGTTTACCATGTAAGTTTTGCAACACTAAAAATATTTTGAATATCAGTCATGATGGCAATTTCTGTATAAAAGAGCCTTAAATGGAACATTGTTTTTGAGATCAAACTCCCTACCCTCACAAAAATGGCCACGTCGCAATAAAAATTGTGGCATATTACAGAACGTTGCCTTGTTTTCCTTGGACATTTTGCAAAATGTTATGTGAAGCAACTTTTAGAGTAAACAGCTATTACTAATCTTTGCACTGGTCATTTAAGAATTTTTTTGTACAACATTCATGCATGATATTTTCCAGTTTGTTGAGTTTAAAAAATACTCTATCCTAAAGCCAACAAATAGAAAATATTGTTACAGAGGGATACTTTTATAAACATTAGTTTATTTATTTCCTTATATGTTAATATGAAGATCAGAAGTTATTTTTTGCACTTTGACATAAATATTCTTCAATACCAGATTTGTTTTCTGGATAAATTAGGGTAGTTATTTTTTAATTCACGTTTACGTTTCTAAGTAACTGAGTAGTAGAAGCAGGAAGCTCTTAACTGCATATTTGGTCATGATGAAAGTAATTTATAAAATGTCCTTCAAAAGTTAATAATACTTCTCGTGTTTAGGACCTTTCATTTCAGCTATTATTTCTTAATACATTTTGCAAATTGGGGGAAAAAAATGATGTAGTAATCTTAAGTATTAGTAGTGAGATTTGGCTGTGGTCCAGACTGCTCTCCTTATAGAGAATTTGATCTGCTCAGTGTGAGCAGTTTGCTGTTAGCCAGAGCTATTTATGGCAAACACATGCTTTTGTATCTTGTCATAGTTATCCACAAATGGCAAAACTGGACTTGATTCTACTGGTATGCAAAACAGGCATGCTAGTAAGCAGTCAATCGTGGCTTAGAACTTAACCCCATAGCTCTGAAGAATGCTCTTATCAGAAAACAGGAAACAAAAATTCTTCCTTTTTTTTTTTAACATGTGTTAGTAACTTGAGTACAATTAGGTATTTTCCCATATTATCAGAAGATTTTTAAAGGTGAAAACAAAAGTAGGACTTAAATGTTTAGGCTTCCATTTAAAATTATATGAATGGCTTGGGATCTTTTGCACTGAGCTATCTTATTTCAGGCTTCCAGCTGTCCCTTTGAGTTATCCTGGACATTTTGATGGTTTTTTGGTAAGGCTGAACTCATAAGGAAAGTATGAGAATACTGACATATACTGAACCGTATATGTAACTGATTCTTAGAATTTTCATTATTTTCCTCATTCTTCTAGAAAAATAAGGGACTTTAAGTTACGTAGTACTGTTTGTTTTTATAGCTGACTTACCAACTTTCTTATATGCCTCATATAGTAATAATTTCAGAGATTATTGCTTTAAACTGTGGTACTTTGATTTGTTAGACTGACAGAACTGAGTTCATCTTTGAAATACATCTTTGTGCATAGAGCCAAAAATAATGATAAAATTAATGGTTCACATGTTACTTGAGACTAATTTGGCATTTGAAATGATTTTATTTTACAATCATTTACAATGAAACAATGTTCCAGTTAGCTTTAAAAGGTATACGGTGCTAATTAGTAAAATATTGAGGGCAATATTTTACTGCTAGCTTGCAAAATTATAAGTGTTTAAAAAAATAAAATGTATGAAAATATATAAAGCTGTTGAGATGTGTTTACTTATACTTCAGAACACTAAAATTTTAAAAACTGATGTTGCAGATCAAAGAGGCACCTTTATCTTTAGTCTTTTTTTAGGGTTTTAGTTGATATACTTTCTCATTTACAGATACCAGTATTCTTTGAAAACTTAGTGTTATAGCAATTTTAACATTTTTGGACAAATGGGAACAGTTGGCATTTGTCCCAAACTGGCTGTCATCAGCTGTTGTTTTCAATCATTATCTAAAATGTGGCTTTTAGTAGATTGAAAGAAAAGCCTCTTACTATGTTTGAGTTTTTCTGATATAGATCCTTTATAGCAGCTAATTTATGGAATCTAGCAAGTGAGTTTTGGGAGAAAATTAAGTGCTTCCTTATTAAGGAATAATCTCAGCAATGGTCAATCATAGAAGGGTTGAGAACACCCTTCGTTAGGTTTTCCACTCTGAGAAAATAATCTGGTTCTGCTCTTCATAGGTCCTATTTTTGCTTGCAAATTTAATAATAGTTTGAGATCAAACAAACATGAATATTCGTATTTTGGTGAATATTAAAACAATCAGAGATGTGTAAGCAAGCTCCAATGAATATTGCTTTTCAGACAGTTTGAATTTGTAAATGCTCTGTCTCCTCTCAGGCAATAAAGAGATCTGAGGCTTTTCTTTTGCTCTAGAATATCCAAATTGCTTTTTTCCTTTTACAGTTGGGGAGTCATCCCTCTACTTCAATTTCCTATCATAATGCAGTTGGGCAAATTAATCTTTCTGAGCCTCAGTTTCTTAATCATAACATGAGAATGACGATAATCTATCATACCTCATTGTAGAGGATCAAATATGGAAATGTTTTTGGAAAATGCTATTTAAACATAGTAATTTGGTTAAGTAGATAACCATGTTAAAAATAAGATTTATTGTAAGTCTTTGAACCTCTTCATTTTGTAACTATTCCACTTAATCTCATAGTTTAAGGATTAATTAGCTGATATGTAGCATCTGTTTTTCAGTAGTAAAGTGTAGCCTCTGAATTGATGTTTGTTGACTGCTATTAATCTTTTTAGTGTAGTTTTCTTTTTCACATGTAACCAATCAGTTACTAATTTTTTCCCCCAAATAATTGTGAAGTAAAAAATAAGAGAGGAAGTAAAGTTAGAAATACTGGTTTGGAATACTTGTCATAAATTCATAAGCCATGTTGTTGAAAACCTGTGACTATTTATTATTAATATCGTAAATTTATGTAGTCCTTTGTATTTCCCACAGCACTTGAAATTTATCTAATCACCTTAGGTCCTCTTAACCAGCTAACCATAGTTCCCTGCTACACATGAAGAAACTGAAGTCTGGAGAGGTTAAGGGACAGCAAATCTGATTCCAGTCCAGTATACTTTTCAGTCTGCATTTATGTAACATATAGTGAGTTACTAATTTTCTTTCTCTATTTTTTTTAAGATTTTATTTTTCTAAGTAATTTCTACCTGGAGCTTGAACCCATAGGCTTCAATCCCAACATGGGGCTTGAACCTCTAACCCGGAGATCAAGAGTCGCATGGTCTACTAACTGAGCCAACCAGGCACTCCACAAATTTTCAGGGAAAAAAAAGGATTATCTGATTCTTTTGAGCAGGACATAATTATTCAGGATGTTTTCAAAGTAACGTCTCAATATTTGAAAAATAAGTCTTGGAATTTTTGTTTCCTAAGGAAACCTATGCTCATAAAATAAATAATTTCACACTTCAAAGATTTTCTTAGATGTTTCAGTATTGTAAATGTATGGGATTGTGGAAACCATAAGGACTGTATGGACACATTTTCCAGAAAGTTCATACCTCTAATCTTGTTCCAAAAACTTGGATATCTCCCTCCCTTTGTTCCTCAACCCATCTTTCTAAGGAGAGCTAGTACTATGTATTAGAGTGGTTCAGTACTAGAACTTTGGTATCAGACTGCCTGGGTCATTCACATATAGGCCTTTAACACTTACTAATTGAGTGACCTTAGGAAAATCAACCTCTCAGAGCCTTAGTTCATGTATAAGAGGAGGTAATAATTGTACCCTGTCATAGGATTTGATGATAAATGAAAGCACCCTGAGTAGTTACTAGCACATAGAAAGCATTCGATAGGATGATCTTAAAATTCGTAGCCCAACCAGGACAATTTTTTGAGAGTAAAAGTGAGAGCTATTAATAATTATGCCAGGACAACAGGCTTAAGTTGGGACAGTCCCTAGCAAACCAGATGTAGTCACACTGTCAAGAAATAGGCTGATATCAAAATGTTAATACTTAAGTAGAAGAAACTATTAAAGATGAGGTGGTTAATTTGAATTTTATGAGGTACTAGTATGCTAAGTTTCTTTTGAAGTATATAATTACTCTTTTTTTTTTTTTGAATGTTTATTTATTTTTGGGAGAGACAGAGACAGAATGTGAGTGGGTTAGGAGCAGAGAGAGAGGGAGACACAGAATCCGAAGCAGGCTCCAGGCTCCGAGCTGTCAACACAGCCCGATGAGAGGCTCGAACTCACAGAGCTGTGAGATCATGACCTGAGCCGAAGTCAGACACTCAACTGACTGAGCCACCCAGGTGCTCCAGTATAGGATTACTCTTAAGTAATTAACCCCAGAAAGGTCAACTTTGGATTTTTTTTATGCTGCCTTTTTTTTTTTTTTTTTTTTTTAGCTTTCCTTTTGACCGTCATACTTGTAAACTCTCAGATACTGCATTTTGGTATTAACAGTTTGCTTTACTTACAGTGTTGGTTTCCACCTCACGTAGATTTGGAAAGCCAGTGTGTTTAGAATTGTGTATAAGAAAGTGAATAGACTCATTGTGGGCTTGAGAGCAAAAGTCCTGAGCACATGAACCTTCTAACATTCCTTCTGGCTATTTAAAGAGCTTTGATGTAGTTTCCGGGTTTTTGTTTTTTGTTTTTTTGTTTTAATGAGTGAAGTGTGTAAGATAAGATAGCTGAGCTGTAGATAAAAGAGGCATCACTGTATCCCAGTAAGGTGTCTAAAATGTCATTCATTCATTCATTCATTCATTTATTTATTTTAAATGTCATATTTTTAAGTCATATTTCTCTTTGAAAATACTTGTATTATTAAAGGCACACAAATAAATTTGTTCCCATTCAGAGAAAAGGCTTATTCTTGAGGCGCCTAGGTGGCTCAGTCAGTTGAACGTCCGACTTCAGCTCAGGTCATGGTCTCACAGTTCGTGGGTTTGAACCCCGCATTGGGTTCTGTGCTGCCAGCTCAGAGCCTGGAGCCAAGGAAAGGCTTATTCTTGACCCAATTTTTTTTAGATTATTGAAACAATGGAATATGAAAACATGCATTTGATAAAGCAAAATAATCTTTAAAAAATGTAAAATGCCGGTTGATTTTTTTTTTTTGCTTATTAGATTTTTCTTAAATGTACCCTAGATGTGTTCACTTGGAAGTACCTTTGATTGCACTTCATAGATAATATGCTTTCATTTACTCGTGACCTCTGACAGCTAATTAATTATGCATATACAATGTTTTAGTAGTTTATTTGGCATAACATGAAAGTTTAGACATAACCTGAAAATTCACAGCAGATTTTTGTTCAAACGTATAATTTTCTCACAGCAACGAAAAAGCACTTAAGTTAATGGTATACTGTCTTCTTGCAGCACTTTTTTCCTCATTTTATATATTCTTAACGGTGGAATTTCAAATATTTCCTTTGGGAAGTTGATAGTTACTGGGAGAATCACAAAATTCCTGGGCATTTGGCCCATAGTTCCTATGTGTTCCTGTGAGCTCTCAGGACCTTTTTTCTTTTATTAGTAACAAACTAAATCACCAGATAAAAAGAAAGTTCCCAAAAAGGCATAATTAGTTTTATCAAAGGTAAAAATGGCAGTAGAGTACTTTGTTCTAGAAATCATAAAATTTTGCTATACTATACAAAGAATAATACAGGAAAGAGATGTAGGGGCGTTTGGGTGGCTCAGTTGGTTAAGCGTCCAAATTCTGCTCAGGTCATGATCTCACAGTTTGTGGGATCGAGCCCCACATGGGGCTCTCTGCTGTTAGTGCAGAGCCTGCTGGGATCCTCTGTCTCCCTCTGCCTCTCTCCCCAACTCTCAAAAATAAATAAACATTGTTTTTAAAATTTTGTAATGTTTATTTTTGAGAGAGAGACAGAGCATGAGTGGGGGAGGGGCAGAAAGAGAAAGACAGAGAATCTGAAGCAGGCTCCAGGCTCTAAGCTGTCGGCACAGAGCCCGACATGGGGCTTAAACCCAGACTGCGAGATCATGACCTGAGCCCAAGTCAAACAGTTAACCAACTGAGCCACTCAGGCACCCCAAAAATAAACATTTAAAAAAAGATAATGGGAGCGCCTGGGTGGCTCAGTCGGTTAAGCATCCAACTTCGGCTCAGGTCATGATCTCACGGTCCGTGGGTTCGAGCCCCGCGTCGGGCTCTGTGCTGACAGGTCAGAGCCTGGAGCCTGCTTCGGATTCTGTGTCTCCCTCTGTCTCTGACCCTCCCCCGTTCATGCTCTGTCTCTCTCTGTCTCAAAAATAAATAAACATTAAAAAAAATTAAAAAAAGATAATGAAAGAGATGTAGACTTCATGAAATAAGTGTAAAAGAATTTTATGTGAGGATTAATGTGTAAACCTTTTGTGTATAAAATAGCTATGGATCAGGGATGCCTGCCTGGCTCAGTTGGTGGAGTATGCAATCTTGATCTCGGGATTGTGGGTTCGAGCCCCACGTTGGGTGTAGAGATGACTTAAAATTCTTTTAAAAAATGTTTTTTTAATGTTTATTTTTGAGAGAGACAGAGCTCAGGCAGGGGAGGAGCAGAGAGAGAAGGTGACACAGAATCTGAAGCAGGCTCCAGGCTCCAAACTGTCAGCACAGAGCCTGACGCAGGGTCGTGAAACTCACGAACTGTAAGATCATGATCGAGCTGAAATTGGATGCTTAACCAACTGAGCCAGCCACCCAGGTGCCCCTAAATAAAATCTTAAAAAAAAAAAAAAAAAAGCTATGGATCAAAGATTGAGAGGAAGAGTGGCAATCCTTTTACTCATTACTGCTTATTGATAATTGTGTTATGAAGAGTTGTATAGATACATAGTTTTCATTTCAAAAGTCTTTTTTATATGAGGGGGAAGAGGATGAAGCACTAACAAAACTGGTGTCAACCATTTTCCTAATTTGCGGTCTATTTACATTTTAGAATGTATCTGGGTTTTTTAGGCTTAACTGATTTTTTTTCAAGATTTAAAAAATTTTTGAAGTAATCTGTCCCCAACATGGAGCTCAAAGTCAACCCCAAGATGAAGAGTTGCATGGTCTACCAACTGTGCCAGCCAGGCATGCACTAATTTTTAAAAGTAAAGTTGCTGATTTACAATTTGTATTACTGTTGCATATTGAGTAATGTGTATGCTTTGAATAATTGCTGCATTAGAATTAAATTTGTTATGAAGTTGATTTAGCAGTACTTCTCTCCTTATTTTGGCTTTGTTTTTATCTACTGGCTAAAGAAAAGTGCCTTATAGTTATCCCTGAATACCAATGTTTAAGAAACATTGACTGAATTAGATCATCTTGTGTCTTAGCTATAGAAAAAAGTTTTGGGATTAAAGTGCCATTGCCACTGCAACAATAAAGTTTTCTTCTCTGAGCTGGGATATTTTATTTCATTCAAATTTTCTCTTGGCAATATGTAAAATAAATGAATAGAATTCTAAAAAATGAACCTTAGGTAAAACAGAAACTAATGACATTCTCATAGGAAAACCCTAAAAACTGGGTAGTCTAACATGATTAATAGTTTTCTGAGTTAACTTTTTAAAATGATTATATTTTTATTTCAAAAATAATGTGTGTAGTATGGAGTCTACAAAATACAGTTAAGAGCAAATAAGAAAGTTAAATCATGAGCTGATTTTAAAAATTATTGGTGTATTTGAATTTATGAGTAATATGGATATATCTGTAGTTAAAACTAGTTTTTAAGTTAGGGCGCCTGGGTGGCTCAGTTGGTTAAGCATCTGACTTTGGCTCAGGTTGTGATCTCACAGTTTGTGGGTTTGAGCCTCGTCATGCTCTGTAGTGACAGCTCAGAGCCTAGAGCCTGCTTCAGATTCTGTGTCTTCCTTTGTGCCCACCTCCTCCACCTGTGCTCTTGCTCTCTCTCAAAAATAAATAGACTTAAAAAAATAGTTTTAAGTCATTTGTGCATGCTGGTAAGAGGGTAGACTTTATCCTTAATTATTGTTTCTGCAATTTCTTAGTATTTTTTATCCCAGAAAAAGAACTTTGTTGTGGCTGTAGTCACAGAGGAGCAGATTTGGATCTTGAAAATTATGCATTGCACCTACCTATATGCTTGCTGTGACTTGGTTCTGTCTACCTAAATATTTGAAGCCACAAAATTTCCCTGTATCTCTTATGCCACCTACTTTGGTTTCATAATAGGCACCCCTTACATAACTTTTAGTGTTCCCCAAAGGAATTATTCTACAAAATAGTTTCCAATGTATCAGGACTCTACTTTTCTCCTGGTATGCATATGATCAAATTGAATAAGTACTAATTCCTAGTGCACAGTATAAATAATCCATCCTTTAAGGTACTTTGTACTCTGCTAAAATTAAGATTAAAACATAATGTATATATTTTGCACTAAGCCAGAAGCAATCTATATTTAAGGATTTGTGTTTTGTGCACTGTTCCAAGAGGGTCTGATAATCCCTGTGATTAGAGAAACATAAGATTTATGTTTGCTGTGGAGAAACATGATCATCTTGGTTACTATGAATCATTCTGGAAACATCCCATCTCTGTTTCCCAATTACTCAGATCATTAGATCAAATTTAGTTCAGTTCAACAAACATGAAGCACCTTTTAATGTCTCAAAAAGTCTACGGTGATACAGGGAACACAAGCATATAAACAATTACAATGCAATGTGGTAAGTACAGTGATAGAAGATTTGAAGAGGGAATGATTACCTTTGGAGTTGGATGGGCTTCAAGAAGGCCTTATAGAAGAAGTAGTGTTTGAGCTGGGTCGTGAAGGATGATAGAGTTAACCAGGACTCTGTGAGAGGATGGCCCTGGAGAAAGAAAAACTGTGCAAAGGCCCTGCAAATAGTTCATTACCACCGATTAGTGTGAGGCACTGTGATGAGAGAAGTGCAGGACAGGGAAGTATGAGCCAGATCATTGAGGGTCATGGGATACTGTGCTAATGAACATGAAACCTGTGCCTGATGAGGAGCCAGTGCAGGGTTTTAAGCAGAGGACTGTCATGATCTTTCTGAAACACAAGTCTGATCATTTTATGAACATGCTGAGAATGTATGGGAAGGTGAGGAAATTGGAGGCAGCTAGGAGGGCTGAATTAAGGCATTGGCAAGTGCACTTGGGATGGGTGTATTTAAGAGGCATGTGGGAAAATTAACAGGACTTGATTGATTTCAGAATTAAATGGAAGGGTACAAGGCATTAACCATTATTTGGAAAATGTTAGCTATATTTTTTAGTATTGTTGACATTTCAAATCATTTAAACATCAGATTGGTTCAGAAGAGACTTAATAGGAAATTTGTAAATGTGGAAAGAAAAAATATTCACCTTTTTAATGAACGTAGCATTTTGAAATAAATCATTGGCTAAAAAGTCATAGGTCTGCTACTTGAATTTAGATGTACAAGCCTGATTTGCAGTAATTTTCATATAACAATGGTTTCAGTAGATAAGAAAAAATTAAAACTACTGTAACTATAACATCTCTGAAATGGAATATATCCTATAGTTTTTAGAAATCATGGTTATATTTTCATGGTTTTATGGAATGGAATATATCCTATAGTTTTAGAAATCATGGTTGTATTCTATGCTTGAACTTTCATTGTAAAACTCTTATTTGATCACATATAAGCCATGGCTGAATTCCTGAGTTAAAAATTTTAGAATTTAGTAATATTCATATCATCTGCTCATTAGAGAAAGCCTGTCCCACTCTGCTGGTGATAGAAAATGGAATTTTCAGATCATTTGCAAGATCACTTTCCATTAAGGAAGATTTTTAATCCTTACTCGTAAGTAAAAGCTATTTATAAACATATGTCTTAACTCCTTTCACAAAATACTTTCCAGAGTGAAAGATTCCTCTTTTTTAGCACCTTATAATAAACATTATTTAACCATATTGATTTTTAATACTGCTTTTATGGTAAATAAGTTCACTTTTGTGAAAGACCTTATATTCATCAGGAAACATGTATTGAGTGTCTATTTGTAGAACACTATTCTGGCCATCCTGAGAAATAAACTTCTCAAGGGCACTTTTATAATCCAGTTGGCGAGACAAAATAGGCTTGTGAACTAGTAAGTATTCAGTGATAAGCAATTGAATAAGCATTGAGGGAATGCAGGAAAAAAGAATCTAAAGAAAAAAGGTTTTGTAGAAGTGAGTGTTAAATAGCATTTGGAGAAAAATGTTTTTTAAAAAGCCATTTTCCTTTCAAATACAGGATTATTATTTGAAATGAGGTTCCAACAGGCTCTTTCTTCACTGAATATCTCTTTAAAATTAAGAACAAAAGGGCCTGTTTGTCACCACTTCCATTAAATCCTTTTAAAGAAGGACTAAGGCCAAAGTAGAGACTTTACTTGTGAGCTCTGTGTTCCATGTGGGTAATTGCCATGGAACCTTAAGTTTCTATAGGGGTTCTTAACCTCTTCTTGTACCATCGATCCCTTTCTATGAATCCCTTCGTAGAATAATGTTTTAAAATGTATATTGTATGAAAACCAATTTGACAATAAATTTCATATTAAAAAAACACTGAATAAATGTGTAAAAATAAATAAAAAATAAAATATATATGGGGTGCCTGGTGGCTCAGTTGGTTAAGCATCTGACTTCGGCTCAGGTTGTGATCTCAAAGATCGTGAGTTTGAGCCTGGCGTCAAGCTCTGTGCTGACAGCTCAGAGCCTGGAGCCTACTTTGGGTTCTGTGTCTCCCTCTCTGCCCTTCCCCGCTCGTGCTCTGTATCTCTCTCTCTCTCAAAAATAAACGTTAAAGGGCGCCTGGGTGGCGCAGTCGGTTAAGCGTCCGACTTCGGCCAGGTCACGATCTCGCGGTCCGTGAGTTCGAGCCCCGCGTCAGGCTCTGGGCTGATGGCTCAGAGCCTGGAGCCTGTTTCCGATTCTGTGTCTCCCTCTCTCTCTGCCCCTCCCCCGTTCATGCTGTGTCTCTCTCTGTCCCAAAAATAAATAACCGTTGAAAAAAAAAATTTTTTTTTAATAAAAAATAAAATAAACGTTAAAAAATTTATATATATGTATTTTTAAAATATATATAAAATATATCAAAAATGATACCTTAATGTATATGCTTCTTTATTAACACATTATGTAACAGTGTCTAGTGGCAGTATAATAACTACCATAATACGTAGTGATGAATGTAAATGATTATTTGAGATCTGTAATAACATAACATGACTTGAATGTGTGATTTCTATTGGTGATGAACCCATAAGTACTACTGATAGTATAGTGGTTTATGGTCTATAGTCATATTTTTTTTGGTCTAAATTCATAATTTAAGGAGGTATAATAGATTTCAAGTAGTGGTTCGTTAAAATAAAGATGTAATTTTTCATGGGCCCTAAATTCTTTCCATGGATTTCTTGGGCATCCAAAGACCCCAGGTTAAGAAACCTTATGATAAGGGCATGGCTGGCTCAGTTGGTAGAGCATGTACCTCTTGAATTCAAGTCCCATGTTGGGTATGAAATGTACTTTAAAAAAAAAAAAAAAGAAGAAGAAGAAAAGAAACCCCATGGTTCAGCAATTACCTGAGAGCCCCAGAAAGTAAAAGACTAAATGGATAGGGCTCACAGCCATTTGAAAGAAACTGTTTTTATTTTGTTTCATATATTAGAATTCATATAAGATTTTATTTGGAATAAAAATGGTTTCTGGGGGTAAATAATATTTAATTTTTGAAAAAAATTATAAATGAAAAATTGGTTCTCTGTTTATCTTGTTTTTTAAACTTAAACTGATTGCTTTTCTAAATCTTCTAAGCACATTAGTGTACCATCAAGTTTATAACCCTGGAAACAGAGATTTAGAAGTCAACAGTATATAGTCGAAACCATGGAACATCAGTAAGATTGTCCCGCAATAATCTGTGTGAATGTAACATGAGAAGAGAAATAGGCCAAGGAGTAGGCAAAAGAGAAGCCTGGAAAGACAGAAGGTGTTGTCAGCGAGGTGAAATAACACAACTTTGTAATGTTACAGAAGCAAAGGGTGGAAAGTGCTGGAGATGTCATTTATCATATCATGAAGACAAAAAAGAATCTACCACACTTGGCCATAAGGTCAGTGACATTTCCTGTGGCATTTTTAGCAGCATGGGGAAGGCTGATGGCAGTTTGAAATGGCTTGAAGACCGAATGAAGTGATGAAGTGGAAACAGTGTGATATAGACCAGTGCTTTTCAAATGTCTCTGGTGAAGCACAGTATCTGTAATTTCCACTCTATGGACTGACTGCAGTCTTGCTATGTGTGACTATGTCACTTGCACCAGGTACAAGGTACCCTGAGAGTTGGATGACACAAACTGATTTATACTCTTCAACAAGACAAGTTTACTGATGACAGGCTTGGATGTCATGGCCATGTCAAATTGCCACAAAAGTTCTAAAAGTTTGTTCTTAATTCTGTACATTAACAGAGGAATAGATTTTTTTTTCAAGAAACTTATCTGTCAAGGAAGAGAGAGACTAGTTAGTATTCTGTGGGGCGTTACAGGGTTGGTAGAAGGTTTCTGCCAATATTATTTCTTCCAACTTTCTCCTCTGAATATTTCCTGACATTCTCCTTGCTTCACATTCTTTTCAAGCCCTAATTTGGATCTCCAGTACCTAAAATAGTTCCTGGTATATAGAAGCATTTAAATTAAAGGGTTGTTGGGCACCTCAGTGGCTCAGTAGGTTAAGAATCTGACTTCGGCTCAGGTCATGATCTCACAGTTTGTGAGTTTGAGACCCGCGTCGGGCTCTGTGCTGACAGCTCAGAGCCTGGAGCCTGCTTCAGATTCTGTGTCTCTCTCTCTCTCTGCCCCTCCCCTGCTTGCACTCTGTCTCTCTGTCTCTGTCTCTCTCATCTCTCAAAAATAAACATTTAAGAAAAGTTTTTTAATAAATAAAAGGTTGTTGAACAAATGAATGATCTTTCATTTGAACTGTGGAGGATCTAAGCTGTCCTAGGCTTCCACATTTTATAGCAGTATATCCTGCCTCATTTAATCTCTGAATATTTATTTTGCCTGTAGTCAGGGAATTATCAGGGAGGCTCAGAATCTTCACAGTCTTTGCATTAAAGCCTTACCTTGTTATGAAAAATGACATCACTGACGTTTACTTAGTAGGACCCATGTTTTGAGAGATTTTTTTTCCCCTTCAAAATTGGTTTTGGATTTCCTTTTTGCTTTGCCTTCCCTTCCCTCTTTAAGGGCATACATTAATAGAAGATGACAGGTTTGGGACCATACCATGGCCACAGAATAAAGAGAATTAAATTGACCTGCACAGAGATCAAAACTTAAGATAATATTTTATGTAAAAGAACTGTAATCTTTTATGAATCTCTTCACTTTCCTCTTTCTCTAACTGGACTGATTTTCAAATATTCCTCCTATTTTTTCATCTAAAGTGTCACCTCTAGTCCCCACAGTGGAACTCAAATCTGTGCCTGGAAAAACGAGATCTCTAATACAAAACGTGGGCAATATGAATGGGAGCCAAAGAAAAGCAGACAATTTCAGTCACTCATGCAGCAGACATTTACTAAATGCTTAGTATGTGCTAAACACAGCACTGAGTGCCAGGTATGAAATTGCCATCCAGAAAGGTGTAAACTCAGGTCCAGTTAGGTGTAGCAGGCTAGTCTTATTTATTTACTTATTTAGGTATTTATTTATTTATTTTGACTTCTTTTAAATATTCAGCCAGACTGGTTACCTACAGTAGCTGGAAGGCTTTTCACACTTGTACCACTTAAATGCAGCTCTGGTACATTCTACACTAGATTGTTAACCTTCATCGGGCATTGTTTTACAAATTTAAGGAAGAAGCAGGACAGTCCCAGCTGGGTACATGTGTATGGTTTGGAGAATGGGGTAAAGAGGGAAGTGATTAAATGGGAACTTTCAGTACTTTTTGGAAATACATGGTACCTGAATTTATAGCTTAATCAATAAGGGTTATTAGGACTTTTTGCCCAATTCCGGGATGAGGAGTACCTTAACTCTTTAGTTGTAAATCTTATTCTCCCCATCTGGACCTTAGCATGAAGTACACAATCTATAAGATAATATATTGCCAGTATTAGAGCCAGTGACTGTTGAAGTGTGTGGCTTACATGTATTTGTTCATCCTTCCCTTCATTTGCTCACTCATTCAAAAACAATTTAGCAAATCCATTCTATGTTTAGCATCCTTAAATGCCCTAAAGGAGCTGGGCTGACAAGAGAAGAAAAATACCCCTAACACAAGGTGGGAAGTGTTCAGTGCTGGACTTAGATAATACATGCTTAATTCCATTAACCTGGCTGTGAAAATAGCCTAGGGCCATTCAGATATACCACATGAATAGATGGAAAGTCAGTTTGTTTTGCTAACAGTGACAAATTGTCATCTTGTTGATCCACTTCATGTCAGATGATTAAGCTAGAGCAGTTTGGGGAACATTAAATAAATAATATCATTTTGGCATAAAAGGCTGTGTCAAAATTAGACATGTGGTTTTATTTAGCACATTAATTTCTCACATGCAGATACATAATTCTTTTTTTACATGATTGATTGATTGATTTAGAGAGAGTGTGAGCAGGGTGTGGGCAGAGAAAGGGAGAGAGAGAATCCCAAGCAGGCTCCATGCTCAGCTCAGAGCCCAACGCAGGTTTGATCTCAAGACTGTGAAATCAACCTGAGTCAAAATCGAGTCAGACGCATAGCCCACTGAGCCACCCAGGCACCCCTGCAATTACATAATTCTTAAAGCACCTTCTATAAATGCATATTGTACCACAAAAAATACATCTACTCTGGCAAGCAAAATGACATGGTGGAAGAGCCTGGCTTTTACAGTCATATATTATCAAAATGCCTTCTCCTATTTTCTGTTAGGTGCATGACCTTGGGCAAAGTATTAACTTTTATGGGCCTCAGAGTCCTCATCTGAAAAATGGGAATAATACCAAACTCTAGAGTTATTGGATAATCCATCATCATCATAATAGCTAACATTTATTGAGAATTTACTAGGGGCACTTCACATAGATTATCTCATAGATTATTCCTCCAAACAAAGCTAGTAGTGGTGTTATTACTCCTCTATTTGCAGCTTAGAAGTGGTAGCCTAGGGGCGCCTGGGTGGCTCAGTTTGTTAAGCATCCGACTTTGGCTCAGGTCATGATCTCACAGTCCGTGAGTTCGAGCCCCACGTCAGGCTCTGTGCTGACAGCTCAGAACCTGGAGCCTGCTTCAGATTCTGTGTCTCCCTCTCCCTGACCTTCGCCTGTTCATGCTCTGTCTCTGTCTCAAAAATAAATAAACATTAAAAAAAAAATTAAAAAAAAAAAAGTGGTAGCCTAGAGGTTAAATAACTTGCCCAAATTTACATGACAAAGAAGGTGGTAAAGAAAGTGGTAGAGACAGGATCCAAACCCAGGTAGTCTGGATTTGTCATTCTTGTTTTTAAACAGCTTTAATTGAGATATAATCCATATGCCATACATTAAAGTGTACAGTTCAGTGGGTTTTTAAATTTTTTTTTAATGTTTATTTATCTTCGAGAGATAGAGTACAAGTGGGAGAGAGGTAGAGAGAGAGGGGGACACAGAATACGAAGCAGGCTCCAGGCTCTGAGCTGTCAGCACAGAGCCCGATGCAGGGTTCGAACTCACGAACCGTGAGATCATGACCTGAGCTGAATTCTACACTTAATGGACTGAGCCACCCAGGTGTCAGTGGTTTTTAGTATATTCACAGTTATGTAACTATCACCACAATCTAATTTTAGAACATTCTTATCCCCAGCCCCTACCAAAGAAACCCCATACCCATTAATAATCACTTCACCTCAACTTCCTATTCACAGCCCTAGGCAGCCACTAATCTACTCTCTGTTTCTACTGATTTGCCTATTCTGACATTTGATATAAATAGAATCATAAAATATGTGTTTTTTCTGTGATTGGTTTCTTTTACTTAGCATGGTTCTTTCAAAGTTTATCTGTGTCATTGCATATATCAGAACTCCATTCCTTTTTACTGCCAAATAAAATAATACATTGTATGGATAGATGACTTTTGTTTATCTCTCCATCAGTTGATGGGCTTTGGGGTTTCCACTTTTTGGCTATCATGAATAATGAATAGGGCTATGAACATTTGTCTACAAGTTTTCTTGTGTACAGATGTAAATTTTCACTTTTTCTTGATTATATATCTAGTAGTTATATGCTAGGTCATATGATAACTACATTAACTATTTGAGGAATTTTTCTTTAATTGCAAAAAAATTACAAAGTTGATATTCATACAGACTACCTGTATACCCTCCATTTGGATTCCGTAATTGTTAACATTTTGCCAGTTTTATATCCCCGCTTCCCCCCCCACACACACACACATACATCTATCTCTCTCTTTCTCTCCCTCTCTCTCTCTCTCTCTCTTTCTGATTTCAGTTTTTAGAGCCAGACCTCTTAACTACTACTTTATATTATCCCCAATTAAATGATTGAACATAGGTGAAATAGTTTAATGCCTGGCCAATAATAGCTACTCAGTAAATATAAATTCCCTCCTTTCCTCTTTTCCCCAATACTTAGAAATGTTATGTAGGATCTGGGCTGAAAGCTCTACATTGAGATAAGAGAAGTGAGATCTAGGGGCACCTGGGTGGCTCAGTCAATTAAGCCTTGGACTTCGGCTCAGGTCATGATCTCACAGCTCATGAGTTCAAGCCCCGCATAGGGCTCTGTGCTGACAGCTCAGAGCCTGGAGTCTGCTTTAGATTCTGTGTCTCCCTCTCTCTCTGACCCTCCCCCACTTGTGCTCTGTCTCTGTCTCTATGTCTGTTTCTCTCAAAAATAAATATTAAAAATTTTTTTTAAAGAAAAGATATTCTCTCTCTCTCCCTCTGCCCTTCTCCCCCATTCATGCTCTCTTGTTCTCTAAAAATAATAAATCTTTCAAAAAAAGAGAAGTGAGATCTAAAAGACTCATGGACCTTACTTTCTACAGTATTCCTGGACCAAGGTCAGTGGAAATAGGTAGGTAGTCACCCAAACTGTGGCGATCTAGCTGTCCAATTTCTGGTTGATTTTATTAGGATGATAATTAGAAAGAGCAAGATAATTCTACAAATAGTTACATTAATTTTCATATCTCCACATTTCCTGTGTGGACATGAGGAAGGAGCTGTGAAAGAAAGCTGACTGAAGCTGAAGTTTTACCAAGAATGCTAACAGAAAGGGTCTGTTTCTTCCTGGACATTGACATAGAACAGGTGAAAAGTAGGGCAGCACATGACCGACTTATTATTGATTTGTTTAGAAGAATCAATCATAACATTGGATCCTTGGGGGTTCCAGAACAATCCTCACTCCAGTGATATCCACCAGCTTTCTAAGAAACTATTGGGCTTACCGGAATTTTTATGAATTCCAGGCCTGCCATTTATAACTTTTAGACATCAGACCCTTAGCAGCCACCTCTTATCCAGCTATATTCTTGGAGCAGAGGTTTTCTCCTCACTGCTGAGATAAATCCAGAGATATTATGACTACTCTTGGTCTTGCAGGCACCTAAGTCTGCTTCTTGAGTCCTACTGGGCCTGGACCTGACTATGTATCAAAAAGAGACCATTATTGGGGCACCTGGGAGGCTCAGTCAGTTAAGCATCTGACTTCGTCTCAGGTCATGATCTTGCAGTTCATGGGTTTGAACCCCACATCGGGCTCTTTCCTGACAGCTCAGAGCTTCAGATTCTGTGTCTCCCTCTCTCTCTGCCCCTCCCCTTCTCATGTTCTCTCTCTTTCTCTCTTAAATAAACATTTTAAAAAATGAAAAAAAGAGAGACTATTATCACACCTAACAAATTAATTGTTTCTTAATATAATCTAATACCTGATATATAGTTGAATTTTCCCAACTATCACCAAAATGTCTTTTTATTTTATTTCTTTTACATTTTATTTATTTTTGAGAGAGAAGACAGAGCACAAGTGGGGGAGGGGCAGAGAGAGGGAGACACAGAATCCAAAGCAGGCTCCAGGCTCCGAGCTGTCAGCACAGAGACCGACGTGGGGCTTGAACCCACAAACCATGAGATCATGACCTGAGCTGAAGTCAGTTGCTTAACCAACTGAGCCACCCAGGCGCCCCTCCAAAATGTCTTTTTTTTTTATGTCTTTTTTTTTTTTTTAAGTTTTTTAATTTATTGTGTGTGAGAGAGAGAGAGTATGAGCAGGGGAGGGGTAGAGAGAGAAACAGTCCCAAACAGGTTCCAAGTTTATCACAGAGGCTGACATGGAGCTCAATCTCACAAACCATGGGATCATGACTTGAGCTGAAATAGTTGGGTGCTTAACTGACTAAGCCACCCAGGAGCCCCCAAAATGTCTTTTTATAGCTTATGTATTTGAACCACTATCCAACAAAGTCCATGTTACATTTGGCTTTTATTCTTCTTAAGCTTCTTATAATCGCGAACAGTCTCCAAGAAACCTTTTTTTTTTAATGCCACTGACTTCTTTTTTTTTCTTTGTCAGAGAGTTTATTTCTTTATTTATTTTTCAATATATGAAGTTTATTGTCAAATTGGTTTCCATACAACACCCAGTGCTCATCCCAAAAGGTGCCCTCCTCAATACCCATCACCCACCCTCCCCTCCCTCTCACCCCCCATCAACCCTCAGTTTGTTCTCAGTTTTTAAGAGTCTGTTATGCTTTGGCTCTCTTCCACTCTAACCTCTTTTTTTTTTTTCCTTCCCCTCCCCCATGGGTTTCTGTTAAGTTTCTCAGGATCCACATAAGAGTGAAACCATATGGTATCTGTCTTTCTCTGTATGGCTTATTTCACTTAGCATCACACTCTCCAGTTCCATCCACGTTGCTACAAAGGGCCATATTTCATTCTTTCTCATTGCCATGTAGTACTCCATTGTGTATATAAACCACAATTTCTTTATCCATTCATCAATTGATGGACATTTAGGCTCTTTCCATAATTTGGCTATTGTTGAGAGTGCTGCTATAAACATTGGGGTACAAGTGCCCCTATGCATCAGTACTCCTGTATCCCTTGGGTAAATTCCTAGCAGTGCTATTGCTGGGTCATAGGGTAGGTCTATTTTTAATTTTTTGAAGAACCTCCACACTGTTTTCCAGATGCCACTGACTTCTTGATGAAACTCAGTATGTACTGTAGAACGTCCCACCTTCTGGATTAGTCTGATGGTTTCCTTGTAATGTCATTTCCTTTGTTCCTCTATTCCATGCATTTCCTGTAAGCTGACAGATCTAAAAGGTTGGTTAGGGACACCTGGGTGGCTCAGTTGGTTAAGCATCTGACTTTTAATTTTGGCTCAGGTCATGATCTCATGGTTTGTGGGTACCAGCCCCATGTCTGGCTCTGCACTGACAGTATGGGGCCTGCTTGAGATTCTCTCTCTCTCTCTCTCTCTCTCTCTCTGCACCTCCCCCAATTGTGCATGTACAAATGTTCTGTCTCTCTCTCTCTCTTTCTCTCTCTCAAAATAAATAAATAAACTTAAACCAAAAGTTTGGTTAGGTTCAGACTAAACATTTTTGGTAGGATACTTCCTAGGTGATTCTGTGTCCTTCATACTGTATCACATCAGGTGCACACAATATCTGGTTTTCCCACTGATAGTGAAGCCATGATTGATCAGTCTGATCCTTTACAAAGTTGTGTTTTCCCCTATGACCAGTAAACTAATCTGTAGGATGATACTTTGGTTCTTCTATTAACTGCCACCATGTGACATGCTGAGTCCTGAAAGATTAAAGGGTAAACAAAATAAAAATTGTCTTTGCCTTTCTGGTTTGAATCAGTGGGTTGAAACAAAATATGTTCCCTGATCACAATGGAGTGAAATTAGAAATTAATAATGGCAAGTAATTTAGGAAATGCCTAAATATATGGAAATTAAACTCCTAAATTTAAAATTTTCCATTAAACCAAGATTATAAAAATTATTTCTCTTAATGTTTATTTATTTTAGATACAGAGAGACAGAGCATAAGCTGGGGAGAGGCAAAGAGGGAGGGAGACACAGAATCTGAAGCAGGCTCCAGGCTCTGAGCTGCCAGCACAGAGCCCGATGTGGGACTTGAACTCATGAGCTATGAGATCATGACCTGAGCCGAGGTCAGACATTTAACTGACTGAGCCACCCAGGCGCCCCAAAATTGGTTCTTTACAAAAGAAGAAAAAGATTTCCTAACCCAGCTTCATGATTGTATGACCTCCCACAAACTTGCTTTTTTGCCAGTATTCCTGATTGAGGGAGTGTGCCTCTGGTTCTGCAAGTCAGAAACCAGGGAGCAGTCCTACACCTCCTTCTCCCTCACACTTCCTTAACCAGTCCATCACCAGTTCTCTAAATCTTATCTTCTAAAAGATCTGGAGGATTTGTTTACCTCTTCCTGTGTCCCTGGCCGAGGCTGCTATCATCTCTCAGCAAGATGACAGTTAAGATTCCTCACGGTCTTGCCCCATCTCCTGCATGTCCTCCATGCAAGCAGAGGGACCTTTCTCAACTCAGAGTTCATCCTGTTGACAACCCTTCATTCTCTTCACATTTTAGGATAAAGCTCAAGATCTTCAATGAGGCCTGCAGGGACCAACCCTCACCCTTTTGCTATCTTCCCCACCTCTCTAACTCCTATACCCTCTTGCTTTCCAGGCTACATCTACTCCAACTATGCTGACTGTTCCTCAAGTGCCCTGTGCTGCTTCCTGTTACAGGACCTTTGCATTTACTGTTCCACTGCCTAGAATGCTATTGTCCAGCATCCTTGCTCAGCTAACTCCTACTTTTCATTCAGATCTCAAGCCCATTATTACTTCATTGGACAGATTTTCTGTAATCCCCTAGACTAGGGCAGATCTCTCTTTTGGTACATTCTCTCAGCAACATGTGCCTTTCCTTTTTATCACAGTATGTATTTATAATTTTTTGTGTGTTCGGTGGATTAATGTGGATAAGACTCTTTCACTAGATTGCTAACTCCCTGAAGGATGAGATCATGGCTCTTTTCCTCACCATTGTCTCTCTTATACCTAGCATGGTAGGTAGCACATACTAGGAGTTCAGTACATATTTGATCATTCATAAGAATAGAACAAAAATGTGGGGCACCTGGGTGGCTCAGTCGGTTGAGCGTCTGACTTCAGATCAGGTCATGATCTCGCGGTTTGTGAGTTCGAGCCCTGTGTCGGGCTCTGTGCTGACACGTCAGATCCTGGAGCCTTCTTCGGATTCTGTGTCTCCTCCTCTCTTCTGTCTCTCCCTCCCATGTTCATGCACTCTCTCTGTCTCTCAATAATAAATAAACGTTAAAAAAAATAAAAAAAGAATAAAGAAAAGAATAGAACAAAAATATATGTAGATGTTCACCACACTTTTATTTATGATAGAAGGAAAGGTATCAACATAAAGACTAAATGATAGGAAATTTACATAATGAAATATGGCCATTAAAAATTGTTTCTGAGTAATATTTAATGATATTAGAAAATACTCATTACATCATGTTAGATTAAAAAACATGATGAATGTGGAGTAAGAGTCCTATATATTGATTTTTTTTAGAAGGAATTATTCAGTGTAGTTTTGTTTCCTGCTTTTTTTTTTTTTACTGTTTATTTCTTTTTGATAGAGTGAGCGGGGGGGAGGGGTGCAGACAGAGGGGGAGAGAGAGTATCTCAAGCAGACTCTGAGCTGTCAGAACAGAGCTTGATAAGGAGCTGGAACCCACAAACCACAAAATCATGACTTGAGCTGAAATCAAGAGTCAGATGCTGAACCAACTGAGCCACCCAGGCGCCCCTTCCTGCTTTGCTTTGGTTTTTTGTTTTTTTTTTTTTTTTTCATTTTTTTCCTGCTTTTCATTTAGCATTGTATGAAAATACATACATTGTGTGTATGCTAAAGATATATATGCAGAGAGAAAGGTTGAAGACAATGTTACTGGTGATTTATTTCGGTAGATGGGATCTCAAGGGAATTTATTTCTTCTTCAGACTTTCTGTATTATCCAAATAGTTTTACAATAAACACATATGTTTTTATAGTTTAGAGGCAGCTGTAATTAGGAATGTGGACTCTGGGACACCTGGGTGGCTCAGTGGGTTGAGCATCCAACTCTTGATTTCAGCTCAGATCATGATCTCAGGGTGATGGGATCAAGCCCCATGTCGGGATCTGCACTGAGTGTGGAGCCTGATTAAGATTCTCTCTCTCTCTCTCTCTCTCTCTCTCTCTCTCTCTCTCCCTCTCCCTCTCTCCCTCTCCCCCTCTCTCCCTCTCTCCCTCTCTCCCTCCAATCCCCTCCCTCTCCCTCTTTCTCTCCCTCTCTCTCTCTCTTTCTTTCTTTCTTTCTCTCTCCCCTCTGCTCATCTCCCCTGCTTTTGCTCTCTCTCATAAAAAAGAGAAGAAGAAGAAGAAGAAGAAGAAGAAGAAGAATATGGACTCTGCTGTTAGCTAGATCTGAATTCCAGCCCCAGCCCCACCTTTGCCACCTAGTAGTTGAGAGGCCTGGGCAAGTTACTTCGTTTACCCTCAGAAGAATACCTACCCATGAGGTTGTTGCAGGAAGCAAATGGTATAATACTTATAAATCACTTAGTACAATTTCTGCCATATCAATAAATAGCAGCTCTTGTTATAAATTTTGATCTGATAAAAATGTTACTTAAAAAAATAAAACCTTCCATTGGGAAAGAAAAAATGAGAACAAAACCCACATCTAGTTTCAAATAGTTAAAAAAAAATTTTTTTTTAATGTTTATTTCTTTTTGAGACAGAGAGAGACAGAGCATGAACAGGGGAGGGTCAGAGAGAGGGAGACACAGAATCTGAAACAGGCTCCAGGCTCTGAGCTGTCAGCACAGAGCCCGATGCAGGGCTCGAACTCACGAATTCACGGACCGTGAGATCATGACCTGAGCCGAAGTCCGCCGCTTAACCGACTGAGCCACCCAGGCACCCCTAGTTTCAAATAGTTTTAAAAAGAAAGGAATGAACATTGCAAAAGTGAAAGTCTACTGGACCTGGAGGAACAGCAGTAGGAAGCAAGATCATTGAAATTCAGGAAATTATTTCCTGAGTCACTTTCTGAAAAGCAAAACCAAAAACCCTGATGTTGCCAGCTTAAAGAGAGGTGAGACAGCAATCTTGGAATGGATTCCTCTACTGAACTGCGGCTGCTACAGCCGAGCCCCTCAGAGCTGTTAATACTGTGCTCTCAAGCCGGAAAGAATTTAGCCAAACTGTTTGACTTCACTTGTGTCAACAACATCGTGGCCAGCTCTGGAAGCTGGATAACCCTCTATTCAATGGGTACAGAATTACACAACCTCCAGCTTCTCTGTAGCAAATGACAATTTGGCTCTACAACCAGGTTGATAATATGTAAACTATCCAGGACTGTGCATCCTGCTCCAGTCAGGGCAGCGTGGAGTCAGGGAAACAAGTTTTGTAACAATTCTTAGGTTTCCTGTGTGGAAAGACCTGCTTTGAATCTCAGCTGCCACACTTAACCCAGTTTTATGACTTGGGGCTAAAACTTAGTCACTCATGAGCTTTGTTTTCTCATTTGTGGCTGGGAATGATCATTCCTACCTCCCAGGAGGCTGAGCAGAGGAAGGGAGGTGATGTATGTGAAAGCTTAGAACAGAGTTTGACAACTGGCAGGAGCAATGTGTTACTGCCCACCTCTGGTGGAGACCCAGTCTCTCGGAGAACCCAGTGCGCCATGCCTATATCTGAACATAGCTACTGGCAGTAATACCAGTAATACGTGCAGCCCAATTTCTTCACGGAGCATGTGTCCAGCCCACAGCGTTTTCTGCCAAGTGGTGGAGGCCTTTGGAGAGAGGATTAACGCAACCCCTGCCTTCAGGAAGCAACATTCCTGAACGGCCTTCCACCCATTAGAACAGTTCAAACTGTTATTAGTTTTAAATAGACAGTGATCACATCTGCTTTCTTGAATGATCATACCTCCCAAATTTCTAAATATAAATTTAAACCATGATCACCCTACACACATACACAGAGTCCTTGAATCAGAAGAGTGATTTTCTCTACCAGTCACAGCTTTTCCCCAACTTTTTATTTTGAAAATTTTCAAACATAGAGAAGAGTTAGAAGTAGTGCCACGAACACCATATGCTGTTTACTTAGATTTATGAGTAGAATTTCACTGCGTTTGTTATCTTTCGTTCTGCTTTTTAATTCTTAACTTTTTGCTGAACCATTTAAGAGTTAATTATAGACACTGTGACACTTCATCCCCAAATACTGTAAGTAATGAAAGTCACTTACAGAGAAGTGAAGGGGAAGCCACAGAATGGGTGACTTTCACAGGTGGGGGGGACTATTCTGGGGGAGGCTGGTCTGAAACTTGGGGAGATTTCTAGGCCAGAGGAGAAGGAGCAGGGTCTGCTGGACACCCAGAGAACCAGGGGAATGGTGTGCAGAGGGAATGAGGAAGAAGCAATGAATCCCACCCCTGAGCTGCTTATGGTTTTTATTTTATTTTATTTTATTTTTTATTTTTTTAGTTTATTTTTTTTAGGGAGAGAGGGAAAGCACAAGAGGGGGAGAGGGCAGAGGAAGAGTGAGAAAGAGAGAGAGAGAGAATCCCAGGCAGGATCCACACTCAGTGCAGAGCCTGATTTGGGGCTTGATTCTACAAACCGTGAGATCATGACCTAAGGCAAAGTCAATAGTCAGACCCTCAACAGACTGAGCCACTCAGGCGCCCCTACTTATGGTTTTTAATTCAAGGTGCAAATTAATTCTCAACACTAGGCTAGGAGAGGGGCCCAGGGACACAGAGCCATGCCAGCTGGAGTCAGATCAGGTACCCTTCTGGAGAAATGGGAGAGGTTAGCCTAGACCTGCAAAGCCTCAGATCTCCTGAGGCAAAACTCCTGTAGGTAAGGAAACCAGAAAAAGAAACAAGAATAATCAGGAAGAGAAGTTAAAGAGGAGACTGGGAAGGGACAGGCTGGGGGACAAAAGCCAATTCAGTTGGGATGGCCAGAGAACAAATGGAAAGAATCTGTGTCCTTGACAACATTGAGCCACCAAATTAACCAACTCCAGAACTGCCCCACCTCTGGACTTCTCGTTACATAAAATAATACATTTCTGTACTGTTAAAAAACAAGAGGTAACCAAAATTGATGGATTAAGAAACTCCGCAAAGAGCATTTTTACTGTGAGGTCTTAAGAACCAGGAGAATGAAGTAAAAATACCAAATAGGGGAACATAAAATGGTCACAACGACTGCAGCAAATCCACTCAGCTTATGAACCAGATTTTATACATACGATTACATTTAAAAGTTTATGAAGAACAAGCCTACGAGGCAGTAATTCAGTGATTTTTATTTTTTATTTCTTATTTTTTAAAGATTTTTATTTTTAAGTAATCTTTACACCCAACATGGGGCTCAAACACACAACCCCAAGGTCAAGAGTCACATGCCCCAGCAACTGAGCCAGCCAGGTGCCCCTCAGTGATTTTTAAAGGATCACGAGGGGTGCCTGGGCTGGCCCAGTCGGTTAAACATCTGACTCTTGGTTTTGGCTCAGGTCATGATCTCGTGGTTCATGGGTTCGAACCCTTCATCGGGCTCTTTGCTGACAGTGCAGAGCCTGCTGGGGATTCTCTCTTTCTCTCCCTCTCTCTGCCCTTCCCCCTCTTGCTCAGGTGCGCATGCACTCGTGCTCTCTCTCTCTCTCAAAGTAAATAAACTTTAAAAAAAAAATATCAGAAAAGGCAGGCAAAAGGAAAATCTGCTGTATAGGCCCTCAGTTTCTTAAGACAAAATATATGAATATACGTATACACATATGTATATGTACATATACATGTGTGTATTGTATATAAATCTACGTATGTGTGCACACATACACATACATGTGTGTGTAGTATAATATGTATTTATGCACAAAATTTGCCCTGCACAGGAGGCACTGAAGAAAACATAAGCAGTTCTGATTTTTGAGGTGAAAGCGAAATCAGGGTACTGATTGCTGAAGGTTGAAAAAAAGCTGAAGGTGCCCTTGCCACCTACCAAGGGGATTTTTGCCAGAATAACTGGAATAAATAGAGCTTTCACAATGCACCAATTTTAATAAGGTTTCAAAGCAGTGTGAGTAATGGAGGGGGAAGTGTCGTGACACTGTTCTCATTGTCGTGCTTCTCTGCGGTAAACTCTTCTCAGCTGATACTGAATCATCAGGGGAGGTTATTAAACCCTTTTCATGTCTAACAGTTAACCCCAGAGTACTTCAATTTACTGGTACAAGTTTGACTTTAGAGTTGTTTACAGGACCGCGAATGAATTTAACAGGCTCTAGTTTACACATCTAACCCTAAAATTTTTAAACTTATTTCCTTCAACTTATGAAGATAGTCTGTGCTGGAGTTATGGAGAAGAAAGGGGGAGGCATATTTTCACCCCTTTCACCCTCAAATTAGTGGTACAGCTGTTTAAATGAAGCATCCACAGTTCCTTTAGAGACTAGTAGCAGTGACTAGTTCTTTCTTGTCCCTCAGACCCTCTAACCTCCAGGCGTGGTGCTCCTCGGGATTCGAACAGCTGCACATTTCCAACATAGTATTCCCTACATGGTGTCAAATGACTGGGAATGAAGTTTTGGTGACTGGATGATTTATTCACTTAGTCATCGTTGTTCCATCAGGGGAAACAATAAGAGGCTTTTGTTTGTGTTTCTGTGTGTAGGGTGTGAGGGATGAAGAGAAGAAAATAGCCATATAATGAAATCTTGGTCCTCTTTTTTCCTCTCTCAAAAGAGGTCTTTATCTTCAAATTACTATAAATGTATCATAAATATATCATAAAAAAGTACTGCACTGTGTCTCTTCCTATAGTATGTTTTCATATTTTCCTGGAAAGATTCTTTTTTCCTTTTCTGTTAAAAAAGTAATGCATGAAGATGTTCTAATCATAAAACATTCAAACATAACAAAAGTATACAGAATGAAAAACAAAGGTCTCCCTTCATTGACTCTGCCCAACCCCCCTCTCCTACCATTCTGCCCCTACAAAAAAGTTCTTTTTTTTTTTTTTTTAATTCTATTACCCCAGTTTGGGGCACTTTCAGAACAAATGGCATATTGCAAGCAACAGGCAAATTCCAAAATACAAGCAATCAGAAATCACTGAAAATGAACCTCACTGTAGAACACATTCCCAAAAAGTGCCAGGAAAAGTCATGGCAGAGTGACTGAGTACAGATCAGGGAGCTCTCCGGAAAAACAGGCACACAGAGCCAGAAACATCTGGGTTTGCTTCTATCCTGCCACTAGTTAGCTGGATGTCCTTGAGCAACTTCTGTTTCCCCAGGTAGGCATGTCAGCAGGAGCGTGAAATGAGATTGCGTATAAAACACCTAGCCAGTGCCTGACGAGTGCTAAGTCTTTGGCAAATATTAGTTTTCCTCCCACTTCCAGAGGATCTTTGCTGTATCTAAAACGCACATTGGTTTGGGGCGCCTGGGTGGCGCAGTCGGTTAAGCGTCCGACTTCAGCCAGGTCACGATCTCGCGGTCTGTGAGTTCGAGCCCCGCGTCAGGCTCTGGGCCGATGGCTCGGAGCCTGGAGCCTGCTTCCGATTCTGTGTCTCCCTCTCTCTCTGCCCCTCCCCCGCTCATGCTCTGTCTCTCTCTGTCTCAAAAATAAATAAACGTAAAAAAAAAAATTAAAAAAATAAAAAATAAAACGCACATTGGTTTATTTCTGCTGAGGTTCTAGTTATGTCTGCACGTTTACAGGGAAAGTTATAATCCTATTTTGTATGCTGCTTATAAAAAGATGAAAAAGAGCACGCTTTGCTCTCCTGCCAAGTTGCTCAAAGCACATTACAAGTTCTTTAAAGGCTGATGTAGAAATAGATCTGCATTGCATTTGGGTTCAGGCAATGTATGTGGATTCAGGCAAGAGCATTCAGGATTAAGAAATCCTGACAATCATGCGTGTGTTATTTCCTGAAATCCTGTATCATTAAGTGACTGATTCAAAGAAGTTGACTAGTGGGGCAACACTGATACAAGAACTTTGGGTTATTTTTTAATTATTCATGTAATATTAATATGACTGTTTGGGAGTTCAGAAGTTTTGGGTTTGTCACCAAGAAAACTACTCTGCAATCATCCAAGAGGCAAGCTCATAATAAGGTGAAAATATCTTTCAGGAAGAAAAAGATTAAGGCTTCTGGGTTGATCCACAAGCATTTTTTGCAGTCTATGAAGCCTGGAGTGCCCTCTACTGGTTACCTTCCAGAGAGCCAGGCAGCTAATGGTTCATGAGAGGACTCAAATTTTTGAAACACTTTAAATATAACCCTTTCTCTCTGTAAATTTTCTAGTGAGTGACATTTTTCTGAAGGCTTATCCTCTGAAAGAGAGAGCAATAACTTTTTTTTTTGGAACCAACTTGATTCCTTAATCAGAAGTGTGTCTGAGATATCATTTACATGTGATCAATTGTCTGTTAACATCCTAATTTCTAAAGTAATCAACATGTCAGAAGAATAACTAAATGGAATAAAGTGACCCCAAAATATTTAACTGGATTTTATATTTTAAAAAAAATATATTTTTGTAAGGTACACAGTTTCTAATGTACACTAGTCTCTCCATACTGGTTTTTCAACTTCTTGCAAGTCTATAATTATTTCAAGATAAGAAGTTGAAAAAAATCTAGTGACTACTTTGCAGCTTTGAATCATTTAAAAATTTTTCTGAACTTATTGAACCATAAAAGAAAGAAAATGTCAATGACAGAGATAGAAAAATATGCATCATTTGAAATTTGTATTCTCTACTATTTTTCTTTCCCTGCTTCACTCCCTTTGCCAGTAGCCAATAACCCTTCCTGATGTCTTGAAGGGCTTGCAAGGGTCCAGTAAGAACAGGTATGCCCACACTCACTGGCCATCAGAGCTAACTGGACTTCTAATGTGAACTGGCTCACTGCTTTCCATTCATGTGTTGAAAAGCAGAATCTTTGGAGTGCCTGGGTGGCTCAGTCGGTTAAGCGTCCGACTTCAGCTCAGGTCATGATCTCACACTCTGAGTTCGAGCCCCGTGTCGGGCCCTGTGCTGACAGCTCAGAGCCTGGAGCCTGCTTTCAGATTCTGTGTCTCCGTCTCTTTCTGCCCCTTCCCTGCTCATGCTCTGTCTCTCTCTGTCTCAAAAAAACCCCAAAAACCAAAAACCAAAAAACACACACATTAGAAAAGCAGAATCCTTATCTTCTGGTGCAGTGTAACCTAGAATTCATCCACTTTTCATTTATCCATGCATTCATTTATTCCCCAGTTATTAAGCACCTATTCTGTGCCATACACTGTCTATATGTCATGAGTATATGTCACTTCTACAAGATGAGGGTCCCAAATGTAATCACATTCCTTTTAATGTTAAAACTAAATAAGTCTACTGCATGCACACACATATGCATACCAATCCCAGGAATGTGTCTTTTTTTTTTTCCTTCGCCAGAATTCCTCTCTGTAATAAATCCACGAACTCCAGAAGACAGACTCAGCCCTGGGACCCTGTCCTTCTCTTACTTGGCTACTGCTCTCTGTTGGGAGTGTGGGGACTCAGATTTGGACTAGTTTATATTGCCCCCCAGCATTGCCCTGGATTGTTCCCCACTCCAGATATTTTCAATGAGTCCTAGAAGAGGGAAGGACAATGTCCCTCCCACCCAGTTTAATGCACACAAAGGGCAGATATTCCAAACTGCTCTTTACACACACACACACACACACACACACACACAGACACGCGCGCGTACACACACACACACACACACACACACACCCCAAAGCCACCTTTCCTTAGAGAACTGTCAGCTGGAACACCCCATCTTGCATCCATGACTTCAGAAGTCTCTAAAACAAAGTAGCCTATCTTTGAGTCCTTGATCTGGAATCCTCAGTCACATTCTTGGTTATTTTGTTCAATATAAAGCAGACAACAGAGCTGTCCCGGTTGAAGTAGGGATGGGGCTCTGTCTCTTTCCTTCTGTCCTTTCTCTGTATCTTTCCCCTCCCAGGTCGGTGGACATTGAGGTGCCGCTGTGGAACTGTGGCATTTTGTGAAATACAGATTGAAAGCCACTCATCTATTTTAAAATTCTTATTTTACAGATGAAAAAAATGAGGCCCAAAGTGCAGTAAACTGCTGGTCTGGAATTCAAGCTGAGATCTCCTGGTTTCACACCCTTTGCTTTTTTGGTGGTGTTATGTTGTTTCTCTTTTATCTATGTGAAGATTTATTTGTTTTGTGTCTCATTCCCTCCAAGCCCAAACTTAGGTAATTATACCTTGAAAAGCAATCTCATAAGCTAATTTATAATTGGATGTTTATGGCCAATAATAGCTTGGCAAATTGCTTCTCTCAAGTGTATCTGTCTAAGTCCCAGGAGGAAACAGATGGCACACTCAAATTAGGATAATCAAATGGGTTTAATAAAGGTCCCATTTACACAAGTGTGTGCAGTGTGTAGGGAGACCACCAAGGGTAACAGTATCAGAGCTAATCCTGTCCGTTGGCCTGGAAGGACGAAGGGAGGGAGCACACTCTTCAGAGAGACGTGGAGCCTGCCAGAGAGAGGAATGTGACATTTGGTCAAGGGACTAGGCAGCCCAAGGTGACCTTTCGGGGATGAGGTTGGGCAATTATAACATCACCTTCTCTGTCTTCTCTTTCTCTAATCTCTGCTAGAGATCTTCTTGGTTGAACCCAACTGGAAGTCAAAAACATTGAACATATGGGTTAGTCACTCTACAGAGCAGGGTGAAGAAGAGTGAAGAGTAGATCTGGAGGCCAAATGGAAAATATCCTTTTTACAAAGGTATACAATTTCACAAGTTATCAGAGCTGGGGACCAAGATTCTAGAAGGAAAAAACAAACAAACAAAAACACAGAAATCATTTTAGTCTCTACCTTTCCGGCCACAGCCAATCAGTCACTTAATGGAGGCAGTCCTGGGGCACCTGGCTGGCTCAGTCAGTAGAACATGTTACTCTAGATCTCAGGCCTATGAGTTAGAGCCCCATGTTGGGCTTGGAGTCTACTTAAATTAAAAAAATTTTTTTTTTTATTTTTTTTTTTTAAAGTTTTTTTTTTTTTCAACGTTTTTATTTATTTTTGGGACAGAGAGAGACAGAGCATGAACGGGGGAGGGGCAGAGAGAGAGGGAGACACAGAATCGGAAACAGGCTCCAGGCTCCGAGCCATCAGCCCAGAGCCTGACGCGGGGCTCAAACTCACGGACCGCGAGATCGTGACCTGGCTGAAGTCGGACGCCTAACCGACTGCGCCACCCAGGCGCCCCTAAAAAAAATTTTTTTTAATGAAAATATAATGGAGGAAGTTCTCTCTTTTTTTTTATTTTTATTAAAAAAAATTTTTTTAACGTTTATTTACTTTTGAGACAGAGAGAGACAGAGCATGAACAGGGGAGGGGCAGAGAGAGAGAGGGAGACACAGAATCTGAAACAGGCTCCAGGCTCTGAGCTGTCAGCACAGAGCCTGATGCGGGGCTCGAACCCACAGACTGTGAGATCATGACCTGAGCCGAAGTCAGACACTTAACCAACCAAGCCACCCAGGCGCCCCTGAAGTTCTCTCTTTTATAAACACTTCTTGATCCATTTCTCTAACATCCAGCTTGATTACTACTCATTTAGTTTTGGTCCCTACCACATCATAGCTGGATAGGGCGATAGCTTCCTAACTAGTATCCTGCCTTTAATTCCCCAACTTCCACACCACAGGTGGGATTATTATTATTTTCTAATGTTTATTTGTTTTTGAGAGAGAGAGAGAGAGGACAGAGAGACAGAGTGCAAGCAGGGGAGGACAGAGAGAGAGAGAGAGAGGGAGACACAGAATCCGAAGCAGGCTCCAGGTTCTGAGCTACCTGCACAGAGCCCGACATGGGGCTCAAACTCACTAATGGTGAAATCATGACCTGAGTTGAAGTCAGACGCTTAACCAACAGAGCCACCCAGGTGCCACAGGTTTTTTTAAATATTTTTAAGATGCAAGTCTGACCATGTAGTTTTCTGCTTAATACCCTTCAATGACTTAACATCACCTCAGTACATTTGATATCAGTAATAATTTATCCTAAAATGTAGGGGCTTAAAACAACAATACTCATGTATTCTCTCTCATTGTTTGTATGCGTCAGGAATTTGGAAAGGGCTTGGCCGGGAAGTTCTTTCTTGGAGCCTTTCATGAGGACACAATCAGATTTTGTCTGGGGCTGTGGTTATCAGAGGCAAGGATCCCTGGGGGCCATCTTGGAGACTGGCTATTTACACATACCTAGGATAATGTCTAATTCTAAAGTGTCCTATAGGGCCATTTTACCCTTGTCATCAGGAATAAGGACCTGCTGTGGACATGTTCTACTACATCTCAAGTTTGCTATTTTAGAAGTAAGAGGTATTTCTTTTATTTTTTTTATTTTTATTTTTTGAAGTTTATTCATTTTTGAGAGAGAGAGAGAGACAGACTCCGAAACCAGCTCCAGGTACTGAGCTATCAGCACAGAGCCTGACTCAGGGCTGGTACCCACGAACTGCGAGATCATGACTTGAGCCCGAGTCAGATGCTTAACTGACTGAGCCACCTAGGGGCCCTGGAAGTATGAGGTATTTCTTAACTGATTCACCTAGTTCTAAGGCCCAGGATTAGAGGTAAGGGCTCTGTTTAACTCATTTATTTTCATTTTCTTGGGGAAACTGGGTTAGTGCTGCTTAAAAATAAAGCATTCTCGGAGTACCTGGCTGGCTCTGTCAATGGAGCATGCGACTCTTGATCTCAGGGCTGTGAGTTCAAGCCTCACACTGGGAGTGGCAATTACTTTACAAAAATTAAATTAATTTTAAAAATAAAGCATTCTTTGGTAAGCATTATTGACAAATACAAAATTATCTCTAAGTCATGTATATAAAACAGAATACATTAAACTAAACAGGTATATTCAGAGCGACATAATATACTTAACATATTTAATTAGTTTAATTTATTTAATATATTGGATAATTTAAATATACTCAATACTTAAACCCAAAATTCTGTTAATAAAATTAAACTTACCAAATATTTCTCATCTGCTGTCTTTTCCTAAGACAAGAAAATCATAACACTTTTCTTTATCTCCTTCTATAGCAGTTCCCAGCCCAATTCTTGGTATAAAGTAGATGGTCATTAAATATTTGTTGAATTAAATTGAGTAATACCAAGAATAAATAATGATAATCCCCAGCCTTTTCTTTAAAGTTCCTTCTGAATTTCTGCAGAGTAGTAGACAGTACTGTGTTCTAGGCACTCTGCTAAGCACTTTATATGCATTATCTCATTAATCTTCACACCAATCTTATGAGGGTGGTACTTTATTTTACCCATTTTACAGAGGAGAAAACTGAGGTTTAAAAAAGTTGGCCTCGGGGAGCCTGGGTGGCTCAGTCGGTTGAGCTTCCGACTTCAGCTCAGGGCATGGTCTCACAGTTCGTGAGTTCGAGCCCTGCGTCAGGCTCTGTGCTGACAGCTCGGAGCCTGGAGCCTGCTTCAGATTCTGTATCTCTCTCTTTCTCCCCCTCCCCTGCTCATGCTCTGCCTCTCTCTGTCTCTCAAAAATAAATAAATATTTTAAAATATTTTTTAAAAAAACTTGGCCTCTACTGTTCATATACTCTCTAATTCTTCATATTCCATAGTTTGAGTCCAGAAAAAGATATTCAGTTAACTTTGTGCCCTGTTATGAATATACTGATTTTATGGTTTCTATTTGAAAGACTACTGGGCATGTATTTAGCAACAATATTATTGAAATAGCTTTCTCTTCTGGATGTAGAGTATGCTGTATAAGACCAAAACAGAAAGTACAATATTCCTTGCTTCTAATATACAGTTTTATTTTTCTATTTAAAGTTTTGAAATCAATTAATGTAATCCCTATCAAAATACCAACAGCATTTTTCACAGAACTAGGACAAATAATTTTAAAATTTGTATGGAACCACAAAAGATCCCAAATAGCCAAAGCAATCTTGAGAAAGAACAAAACTAGAAGTATCACAATCCCAGATATCAATATATACTTACAAAGCTATAATAATCAAAACAGTATGGTAATGGCATAAAAATAGACACAGAGGGGTGCCTAGGTGGCTCAGTCTGTTGAGCGTCCAACTTTTGATTTCACCTCAGGTCATGATCTCAGAGTTAGTGAGTTCAAGCCCCATTCTCTCTCTCTCCCTCTCTCTCTGCCCCTCCCCTGCTCACTCTCTCTCTCTCTCTCTCAAAATCAATAAATAAACTTAAAAAAATAGACACATAAATCAATGGAACAGAACAGAGAGCCTAGAAATAAAGCCACATTTACATGGCCAATTAATCTTCCACAAAGGAGGAAAGAATATTCAATGGGAAAAAGATGCTGTCTTCAACAAATGATGCTGGAAAAACTGGACAGCTACATGCAAAACAATGAAGCTGGACCACTTTCTTACACCATACACAGAAGTAAACTCAAAATAAATTAAAGACCTAAATGTGAGACCTGAAACCTGAGACATAAAAATCCTGAAAGAGAAGACAGGCAGTAACTTCTCTGACATAGGCCATAGAACATTTTTCTAGATATATATCCTGAGGCAAGGGAAATAAGAGCAAAAATAAGCTGTTGGGATCACATCAAAATAAAAAGCTTCTGCACTGTGCAGGAAACAATCAACAAAACTAGAAGACATCTTACTGAAAGGGGGAAGATATTTGCAAATGACATATCCAGTAGAGGGTTATTGTCCAAAATATATAAAGAACTTACAAGGGCCACCTGGGTGGCTCAGTTGGTTAAGCATCCAACTCTTGGTTTGGCTCAGGTCATGATCTCGAGGTTGTGAGATCAAGCCCCATGTCATGCTCTGTGCTGAGCGAGGAGCCTGCTTTGGATTCTCTCTCCCCCCCACTCTCTGCACCCTACTCAATAAATAAAAATAAACTTCAAGTAAAAAAGAACTTACACAGCTCAACACCAGAAAACCAAATAATCTAATTAAGAAAGACATGAACAGACATTTTTCCAAAGAGGACATCCAGATGGCCAACAGACATATGCAAAAATACTCAACAACACTCATCATTAGGGAAATACAAATCAAAATTAAATATCACCTCACACCTGTCAGAATGGCCAAAATCAAAAACACAAGAAACAACAAATGGTGATGAGGATGTGGAGAGAAAGGAACCCTTGTGCACTATTGGAGGGAATGCAAACTGGGATGGCCACTGTGGAAAACAGTATGGAGTTTCTTCAAAAAACTGAAAATAGAACTACCATATGATCCAGTAATCCCACTACTAGTTATTTACCCAAAGAATAAGAAAACACTAATTTGAAAAGATATATGCACACCTAATGTTTATTGCAGCATTATTTACAATAGCCAAACCACAGAAGCAACCCAAGGGCCCATTAATAGATGAATGGATAAAAAGGAATGAAATCTTGTCATTTGCAACAACATGGATAGAGCCAGAATGTGTTATACTAAGTGAAATAAGTCAGTCAGAGAAAGGCAAATACTGTATGATTTCACTCACATGTAGATTTAAGAAACAAAAGAAAAGAACAAAGAAAAAAAGAGACAGACCAAAAAGCAAACTTTTTTTAAAAAAGTTTATTTTTCAGAGAGAGAGAGAGAGAGAGAGAGAGAGAGAGAGAATGCCCAGGGGAGGGGCAAAGAGAGCACGCAAGCAGGGGAGAGGCAGAGAGAGAATCCCAAGCAAGCTCCACGATGTCAGTACAGAGCCCCACATGGGGCTCAATCCCACAGAATTGTGAGATCGTGACCTGAGCCCAAACCAAGACTTGGACACTTAACTGACTCAGCCACCCAGGCACCCCCAAAAAACAAACTCTTAACTATAGAGAACAAACTGATGGTTGCCAGAAGCGAGGTCAGTGGGGAGATGGGTGGAATAGGTGAAGGAGATTAAGAGTACACTTCTTATAATGAGCATTGAGTAATGTATAGAATTGTTGAATCACTAATTAGTGAATCACTATATTGTACACTTGAACCTAAGATAACATACTGGAATTGAAAAAAATTTTTAAACAAGTTTATTTATTTATTTTGAGAGATAGAGCAAGCAGGAGAGGGGCAGAGAGAGAGGGAAAGAGAATCTCAAACAGGCTCCACGCTGTCAGCACAAAGCCCAATGTGGGGCTCTAACTCACGAACCATGAGATCATGACCTGAGTCAAAACCAAGAGTGAGACATAACCAACTGAGCCACCCAGGTACCCCTAAAAAAATTTTTTTTTAAATTAAAACCAAGCCATCAAAGCGGTGTAGTATGTGAAAATAAATAAATAAACTTTTTTAAAAAATAAAGTTTTTAGCGGTGTCTGGGTGATTCAGTAAGTTAAGCATCTGACTCTTAATTTTGGCTCAGGTCATGATTTCACGATTTGTGGGATCAAGCCCTGCTCTGGACTCTGCACTGACAGCATGGAGCCTGCTTGAGATTCTCCCTTTCCCTCTCCTTCTGCCTCTCTCTCTCTCTCTCTCTCTCTCTCTCTTTCTCTCTCTCTGAAAACAATAAATAAACTTAAAAAAAAGAATATAAAAAATAAAGTTTTGAGATCAGGATATAGTTTATTGTTGGTGTCAAAATTTAATACACTGCCTTGTCTCCCCAAAATGCTATCGGTATATCTTGGAATTGCAGAAATACATTTTGTCAAAGATGTCTCTTGCTTCTGTGTGGTCTGTTAAAGAATGTGATGACTGTGACAATACATACGCTTCATAAACAGGCTGACATCCTGTTGTCTTCCAGGAACTTCCTGGCTTTCTGCCATGCATATACATTTGCAAAATGCATCTGCAGAGTTAAGCATTTTTCAAGTTGAAAGCTTAAAGCACTTTAGAGACTCTGGTTTCTATTCTGTGGTAAACAGGGGTATAATATGCGATCTCTTACATGTTAAAGAAAGGACCATTGATTTCCCTGGAAAAGCATTTTTTCACTTCATATAATGATTTAAGTATATTCACTTCAGGGTTATTGTCATTATGCTCATCATCATCATCACCAACACCATCGTTACCACGTACGTATAGTGAGGGGAAAAAATTTCAATACACAAATGTTCTTTCTAGAGTTAAAACAGCATAGTTTAGGAGCACATTTTTGCTTTTTTTCTTCTTTTTTTTCCCCCCAAGTTTTTACTTCAATTCCAGTTAGTTAACATACAGTGCAGTATTAGTTTTAGGTTTAGAAATTAGTGATTCGTCACTTACATACAACACCCAATGCTCATCACAAGTGCCCTCCTTACTATCCATCACTCATTTAGTCCATCCCCTGCCCACCTCCCCTCTAGCAACCCTCAGTTTGTTCTCTATAGTTAAGGGCCTGTTGTATGGTTCTTCCCTCTTTCTTTTCCCCATATATTCATCTGTTTTGTTTCTTAAATTCCACTTTTGAGTGAAATCATATGGTATTTGTTTTTCTCTGACTGACTTATTTTGCTTGGCATAATACTCTCTAACTCCACCCACATCATTGCAAATGGAACGATTACATTCTTTTTGATCTCTGAGTAATATTCCATTGTGTATATGTACTACATCTTCTTTATCCATTCATCACTCAAGGGACATTTGGGCTCTTTCCATAATTTCGCTATTGTTGATAATGCGGCTATAAACATCAGGGGGCATGTATCCCTTCAAATCAGTATTTTTGTATCCTAGGTAAACACCTAGTAGTGCAGTTGCTAGATGGTAGGGTAGTTCTGTTTGCAACTTTTTGAGGAACCTAGGAACACATTTTTAAATTAATTATGAAGATAAGACTCTGGGGAATAACTTGGATGGCCTAGAGTTAGTAAGAGAAAGAGAGCTAAACTGCTCTATAAGAAATGAACAAGGATTTGGGGGATTAAGGACAAATAAGTTAGGGAAGAATGAAGGCTAAAAGCAAGATGAGGGGGCATTGGCATTGAAATCTGGCCCTCTTTCTGTGTCAAGCTGTGAATTGCTAGGCCTGCTGCAGAAAGGCTGCTTTTTTTCTCAATGTGCATATAGATGCCATATGGGCCAGCAGTGACCCCAAGAGGGACCCAGCGTAATGCCAAGAGACTACAACCTGTAAGGAAGAGATACAGAGTGATTTCTCCATAAGAAAGAATGGAACAGGGATTTTTAAGTTCAGAAAGGTTAAAATCCGATTTAGGTCATTCTGCCCTAGAATATCATCTCCTCCATGACTCTCTTCCTTTGATAATATCTGTTCACGTACATTGTAGATGAGTGGTGCTTCAGAGAGAAGAGATTGGGGCAGTTTCTAGTGAGGGGGCAAGGTGAGGAAAAGACAGAAGAAACACTGAGGGGCTATAGTGTTGCTGGAAGCAAGACTTCAACCAGAGGACACCAAGGGGAGACTAGGCTCCAGAGAATCTTCAGAGACATTGGGGATGAGTATTTGAACTAAATGCAATTTGAATTTCAAAGAGCTTCAGGACATCCATGCAGCTGGCACTTATATATACATAAATATCACTTAAGATCATTTGAGTTTTCAACAAACGGTGCTGGAACAACTAGACATCTTCATGCAAAAAGATTAATCTTTACACACTTCACAAAAATAACTCAAAATGGATCATAGACCTACATGTAATATATAAAACTATAACATAGGAGAAAACCCAAATGACCTTGAATCTGCTAATGACTTTTTAGATACAACACCAACGGCACGATCCGTGAAAGAAAAAATTGGTAAGTTGGACTTCATTGAAGTTAAATTTTTCTGCTCTATGAAAGGTACTGTCAAGACAGTGAAAAGACAAGCCCCAGACTAAGGGAAACTATTTGTAGAAGACATATCTCTAAAAAAAGCCCGTTATCCAAAATATGCAAAGAACACTTAAAACTCAACAATAAGAGAACAAACAACCTGATCAAAACTGAGCCAAAGACTTTAACAGATACCTCACTGAAGAAGATCTATAGATGGCACATGATCTGCATGCTCCACATCATATGTCATCGGGGGAATGCAAAATTAAAAACAACAATGAGGGGCACCTGGGTGGCTCAGTCGGCTAAGTGTCCAACTCTTGATCTCAGCTTACGTACTGATCTAAGGGTCATGAGTTGAAGCCCTGTGTTGGGCTCCAGGCTGGGCATGAAGACTACTTAAAAAACAGAAACAGGGGCGCCTGGGTGGCGCAGTCGGTTAAGCGTCCGACTTCAGCCAGGTCACGATCTCGCGGTCCATGAGTTCGAGCCCCGCGTCAGGCTCTGGGCGGATGGCTCGGAGCCTGGAGCCTGTTTCCGATTCTGTGTCTCCCTCTCTCTCTGCCCCTCCCCCGTTCATGCTCTGTCTCTCTCTGTCCCAAAAATAAATAAACGTTAAAAAAAAATTTTTAAAAAATTAAAAAAAAAAAACAGAAACAAAAACAACAATGAGATATCATTACAGATCTATTAGAATGGCCCAAATCCAGAACATTTACAACACCAAATAGTGGCAAGGATATGGAGCAAAAGGAACTCCCATTCATTGCTGGTTGGAATGCCACTTTAGAAGACAGTCTGGCAGTTTCTCACAACACTAAACATACTCTTGCCATACGATTCAGCAACCGTGCTCCTTGGTATTTAGCCAAAGGAATTGAAAACTATGCACACACAAAAAACCTACACACAGATATTTATAGTAGCTTGTTCATAATTGCCAAAACCTGGAAGTGACCAAGACACCCTGCAGTGGGTAAATGGATAAACCATGAAACATCTAGGCACTGGAGTAGCAAGCCGTGAAAAGACATGGAGGAACTCTTAAGTGTGTATTACTAGATGAAAGGAGCCAATCTGAAATGGCACATACTGTATGATTCCATCTACATGACATTCTTGGAAAGGCAATACTATATAGACAGAAAAAGATCAGTGGTTGCCAGGGGTTGGGGGCAGTGAGGAGGTAGATAGGTGGAGCACAGACAAAGGGCAGTGAAACTACTCTGTATGATACCATAATGGGGATACTTGTCATTATATATTTGTTCAAACCCATAGCATGTACAACACAAAAAATGAACCCTACCGTACACTATGGACCCTGTGTGGTAATAATGTGGCAATGCAGGTTCATCAGCTGTACCAAATGTACCACTCTGGTTTGGGATGTTGCTAATGTGGGAGACTATGTGGGGGCAGGGAGTATATGGAGAATCTCTGTACCTTCACTCAACTTTGTTATAAACCTAAGACTGCTCTAAAAAGTAGTCTCTTTAAAAAAAAAAAATCACTTGAGGAAGTGAGGTCTGAGAGGTTAATGAATTTGTTCAGGGAAAAATAGCCCATCTGTGACTTAAATATGGTTGCTAGGACTTCTGCTTTCTGCCATGATGAAGTAAGAGGAACCAAATTTGCTGACTGCCTTAAACATTTTTTAAACTGGGCAAAATATTTGAAACAACAGTTTCAGACATTCGACAATAGGCAGCAGAGAAAAGCCATCTCTGAAGGGAAACGAAAAAGATGAGGTCTATGGTCATCCTAGCTCACTGCCTGGAAACTTTCCAGGCAGTGGCACAGAAAGGGGGAAACTAGGTGGAGCCCTGCAGTCTTCCTGAGTTAAGGAGACAGAGTTGAGAATTTGAGAACACTGGGGTGGCTAGAATTTTCAAGGCAGAGGCCCCAGAGAGATTGGCTGCAGAGAAAGAGAAAGAGAGCTCCAAAGATCTGAAGATAGTTACCATCAAATCTTCAGCTGAGTACTGATAAGTGCATGTGAGGAAATTATTATTATCTTACAATTTGGGAGGTCAGAGGTGAAAAGAATTCTCATGGCACTAAAATCAAGGTGTCAGCAGGGCGGTAGTCCTTCTGGAGGCTCTAGGGAAGAATCTGTTTCCTTGCCTTTTCCAGCTGCTAAACGCTGGCTACATTCCTTGGCTCATGGCCCACTTATATCTTCAGAGCCAGCAATATTGGGCCGAGTCTTTCTCACACTGCCACCTCTCTGGTTCTCCTCTTCTGCTTCTGTCTTTCACCTACAAGAACTCTTGTGATTATCCTGGGCCCACCTAATATAATTCAGGATAATCTCCAGCGTCTCGAGGCCAACTGATTAACAAACTTAATTCCATCTGCAAATGAAATTCCCCTTTGCCTTGTAAGGTGATGCATTCGCAAGTTCTAGGGATTAGGACACAGATCTCTTTGGAGGCTGTCACTCCGCCTATGACACCATGTAGACTACTTGGAATTGTGCCACTGCAGTGCCATCTGTAAGGAGGACAGGAAGTTGTAGTCTGTTGTAGAGGGCAGCTTTTGTAACTTTGCTGGAAAACGAACTTAATATCCTCAGGATGTCTTTAGAGCTGCAGGAAGAAGTAAGTTATGAACACTTCCATATCCTCTTTCTTAAACGTTTTTAAAAGTTTTTTCCTTTAATGCTTATTTATTTTGAGAGCGAGAGACACACGATGTGAGTGGGGGAGGGGCAGAGAGAGAGAGAGGGAGAGAGAGAGAGAATCCCAAGCAGGCTCCACGCTATTAGCACAAAGCCTGACTCGGGGCTTGATCTCACAAGCCATGAGATCATGGCCTGAACGGAAATCAAGAGTCAGACACTTAACCGACTAAGGCACCCAGGCACCCCACTTCCCGATCCTTTTTAGGAGCACTCAAACATCAAGCCTGTTATTGTATTGTTAGCAAACTTAATTTCTACAAAGGACATGTAAAACACTCTCGTGCTATTTCTTGCCCTTTTATTTGTTAATATTTGTTTTTGAATTATAGTTGACATACATTATGTCTTGTCCTAAAATCTATGAAAAAATGAACCAATTGATAAAAAAGCAGTTATCAAATAAATGTGCCAGTGGGAGATACTTCTGCATTTGCCCTTAATTCAGGCCTTGTGGACGTACCCAGCCAGTGCCATAGTTCTTTGGTTCACTCAGCAGAAGCTTCAGTATAATCTCACAACATTTGTGTTTAATGAAGCCTTCCCATCCCCACTGCCATTCTTCTTCTGGGGAGACTAAGTCAGACAACTGAGATCAAACACAGCTTATCTTTCCAAGCAAAGATCTCACCTCTCAACTACTCCATCCTTCCGTTGTTTCCATATAACGGGAGTTTGGAGGAGGTCTCCCACTCCTAGTACAATTCATAGGGTCCTTCTAGAATTTATGAATTTTCTTCTTGCCAAAGTTACCTGATTTTAGCTTTCCAGTCTCAAGACCAGCCCCCCTTATTCAGTGATGGCTCGGGCACTTGGCTTGTAGTCAGTCTTCCATTCCAACTCAAGTTCTGTCATTATCTTTGATCTGCTCATCTCCAGTGACAACGCCTCCATTTAGTTTTAGCCATTCCCTGCCATGGTTATACCCTGATCTTGCTGTCACTGGGAACTGCTACTTCACTGGAATAATAAACTCCACCCCCCCCCCCCCAACTCTCTGGCCACAGCATTCTATTCTTCCATCTCGGTCTTCCCCTGCTCAGTCTTCCCCTGCTTTAGTCTAACTGCCTGTAATAAGCAAATTAAAAGCTCAGTAGTTATATTTGTTAACCTTTGCTATCTAGTAGGCCATCCTAAAATTTATTGGTATAAAACAACAACCATTCCATTATGAAGCACTAGACTGGGCTCATGGCAATGGCAGAGACGAATGTAAGTGGACATACAAGTGACCTTTAAAACCTGGGCACACTGTCAGTCACATGCCATTGGCCAAAGTAAGTCATATTGTCAAGCCTAGAGTCAAAGGGCTAGGGACTACACTCCGCCCATAATGAGGCCATTGCAAAGGTGTGGGCACAAGGAGGGTTAAAGCGTTGCGGCCAATAATTCAATCAATCACAATGGCTCACCACAATAAAAGATTTTTCTCTCTCATTTCACAGTCCAGTGTGGTCAGCACAGGAACTGTGTTCTACCCAGTCATTCAGCAACCTGGCCTTCTACTGTAGGACTTTCCCACCTCTTTCAGCTTTATCGTTGTCCACAGGGCTGGAAAGAAAGAGTGTTCAGGATCACTGCAGTAGACTAAATAAGGATCCCCAAAGATGTTCACAACCCAATCTCCAGAACCTGTGAAAGTTTTCTTATATTGTAGATATGGTTAAATTAAAGATCTTGAGATGAGGAAATTATCCTGGTTTATCTGGGTGGGCCCTACATGTAATCACTAGAGTCTTCATAAGAGCGAGGCAAGAAGGTCAAAGGAGGAAGGGAGAGATGTGAGGATCAAAGACGTTGCAAAGGGGCTGTGAACCAGGGCATGCAGGCAGCCTCTAGAAGCTAAAAAGAAAAAAAAAAAAAAAAAAAAAAAAAGGCAAGGAAATGGACTCCCCACTAGATCCTCTAGGAGGAACCAGCTCAGCTAACATATAGTCATAACACCCTGACTTTAGCCCAGGGAAATTGATTTCAGACTAATGGCCACTAGCAGTAAGAGAATAAAACTGTTGTTTTAAGTAACTAAGTTTGTGGTAACTTGTTAGAGAAGCAGTAGGAAAACTAATAGGTTCATATAAGAGAGTTTTCACAGGCAGCCGTGTGCACGTCTTTTTCACTCACATCCCATTTAACTTAGTCACACAGGTACTCCTATCTCTGTGGGGGTCTGACTAATGTAGTCTCTTTGAGGGGCCGGGGTGGGGGGGAGAAAAGAGGGTTTGGTGAATATCTCCTCCACATGGAAGCTGCTAGATCATAAAGCCACCAGCCAGACTGAACATCTTTCACCTCCTCGAGAGCACCACACTCTTGCCCCAGACCAGACCTTTACAATTACTTCAGTCTCTGTCTTTTGGTGAACCCTGTAGCAGGTGAATTTCTGAGACCCTTCCATAGCGAGTTTATACAAGATACGAGTTTAATTAAATACAAGAGGGGAGAGAATTACTTCTAATAAGTTAGAATTTAATGTATTCTGCCAATATGCCTTTAAAATGAGGATATACATGTTCTGACTTCCCTTTTTAGAAACTGCAAGGCAAAGGAAATTGTTTAAATAGCAAGGTCAGAGAAGTGACTAAAAAAATGTGGTTGTAGACTATAAAAGAGTGAATAATTCAGTACATTTGCTGAGTCGAAAAGCAGAGAGAAACCTCAAGAGGTCGTTGGCCCAACTTTCTGCTTTTGGGAAGGCTGAGACCAAAATCATCCCAGTTGGGGCAAGTGTGGGATTTGGGGCAGGGAGGGATAGAGACAGGAAGGAGGCCGGGGGTAGGATCTCTTCTGTTCTAAGATCTCTAGGCATGGAGAAGGCATTGTATAGACATTTCAAAGTTTTGTCTGAGTCCTCAGAACATCTTTACAGTCGCTAACATACTCAGTATCTGCTAGGTGCCTTACACATGAAGACTGCAGGCACCTGACTTAGCTGTATTCTGACTTTGAGGAAGGGCTGAGCATTGGGGAAACTTGTGGGTCTCAACCATAGCCCAGGGAAAACTAAACCTCAAGACTTCTTTCTGCTTGATAGGGCTGAACTGCCAGGTTAGCATCGGGGCAGCCGTCCAGACAATTCATCTCAAGAGGGTCTTAAAGTGATCAAGAACAAGAGTAGCTCCCTATTATCAGCATGTGCCTCAGTGTGTCTGATGTCCCCATTTCCTCTAGACCTAAAGTCTGAAGAGAGGAAATCAAGACCTGTGCATCTGCCCATGCCCATGTTTTCTTGTCCCCCCATCAGGGCTAAAAAGTGCTAGAGCTACCATGTCCCTCTCCACTCCAGCCTCCTGCCAAGGTCTCAGGAGCAGGCAGAAATCTCTTGTTTACACGGTCAGGGGAGCTCTATGTCCTAACTACACCACCAGCCAAGTGCCCTGCAATAAAGGACAAGTGACTGCTCTCTCTTCCTCTTGGGCAATAAGCCTCAAGGCTCAGGCCAGACATGGACAGGTAGGGAATAAGATTTAGGGATGTATTTATATTCAATATTTTAATATTTCACAGAAGCAGGTCCTCTTTTATTAAGAAGTGGCAAAGCTAGGGTGGCTCAGTTGGTTGCGCATCCAACTCTTGATTTCGGCTCAGGTGATAATCTTATGCTTTGTGGGATTGAGCCCCACATAGGGTTCTGTGCTGAGCCTGCCTGCGATACTCTCTCTCTCCCTCTCTCTCTTTCTCTCTCTCTCTCTCTGCCCCTCCCCTGCTCACATGCACTCTCTCTCTCTTTCTCAAAATAAATTTTAAAAAACATTCAAAAAATTTAAAAAATTAAAAAGAGAAGTGGCAAAGCTAGAACTCTAAGGCAGGTCTGTCTGATCCAAATCTTTGTACTTAAAGTTATTCTTTAACTTTTCTGCTTAAGGTCAGCCTTGCTTTATAATATATTTCCCAGATTTTTCATACCATTTGATTGCAATTTAATTTAAACTATTTGTTGAGGATCCATTAAGGACTCCTTACTATGTTACTGCAATGGTGGACTTCTTCCTGCCCTCAAGATTTCAATCCTTTGGGGCTTCTACTAGCCTGGGTTTTGCTGGCCCTGGTCCTGTGTAATTGCCACCCTCAAGTTTGAACTTTTTCCCTCTGTAAGTGAACCTTTCTAGAATCTCTTAATTTGAGTGTGACATCTGTTTCCTATTAGAATCCTGACTGATGGACAGAAGTACATAACTCCACTGCCAGAACTCACGTGGTGGGTAGATGGCTAGCTGAGTTGTGTGCCCTTTGCATAGTGCAGAGTTGCTGACCAGTTCAGGAGTGACTGTCATTTCCCAGACCTTCTTGTATCAGGACAGACCATGTGACTGCAGGCAGGCAGAAGAGATGGTCCTACCGGCAGGCCTGGCTCACAAAAGCTTCCCACTTGATCCTGCTGCTCTCTCTTCCCTTGTTCAATAGCATCTGAGGCTCTAGGGCAGGCATGAGTCATTTTGTGCCATGGATGCCTGATTCCCTTCTCAGAATCATGCTTCTTTTTAAAGAAACTTTTTTATTTTGGAATAATTTTAGATTTACAGAGAAGTTGCAAAGATAACGTCTCAGTCCATTTGGGCCACTATAACAAAATATGATAAACTGAATGGCTTATAAACAAACAGAACTTTATTTTGCACTATTCTGGAGGCTGAGAAGTCCAAGACGAAGGCACTGGCAGATTCGGTGACTAATAGGGACTTGCTTCCTCATAGATAGCTGTCTTCTGTCTTCTTACTGTATCTTCACTTGGCAGAAGGGATGAGGGGTCTCCCTGGGACCTCTTCTATAACGGCACTAATCCCATTCATGGGAGGCAGTAATCACCTTTCAAAGGACCCACCTCCTAATACCATCACATCAAACATTAAGATCTCAACATATGGATTGGGTAGTGGGGGCAAGAGGACATAAATACATAAACTTCCAATCCATTGCAATAGATAGTAGAGAGAATTTTCTTGTACTTCTCATTCAGTTTCAATTTCCTCTAATGTTATCTTCTTACATTACTGAGGTACATTTGCCAAAACTAAGAAACCAATATTAGCATATTATCATTAACTAAACTCCAGACTTTATTCAGATTGAGCTCATTTTCCCATTAATGTCCTTTTTCTGTTCCAGGATTTAATCCAAGATACCATGTTGTACTTAGTCGTTAAGTTTTCTCAGTGCTGTTGGTCTGTGACAGTGTCTGTATTTCCTTTGTTTAGTTTTTTTTCTTTTTCCTCAGTAATCTCTACACCCAACCTGGGGATCGAACCCACAACACTGAGATCAAGAGTTGCACACTCTTCTGAGCCAGGCAGGAGCCTCTGTCTTTCCTTTTTTTCATGACCTTTAACAGGTACTTTCGGGGAGTATCAGTCAAGTATTTTCTAGAATTCCAGAATAATGTTTTAAATACAGCAGCTAGATGTATCAGTGCACTTAACCAAACCCCATTGCTATTTACTTTCAGAGATATATGTGTGCAAAGGGACAATTTCAATTTATTCTAACATTTCTCCTTAAAAAACACATCAGTTAAGATCTGGCAGAGCACTGGGGGAGCCTAGGTGGCGCAGTCAGTTCAGCTCTGGTCATCATCTCCCAGTTCATGAGTTCAAGCCCCACATCAGGCTCACTGCTGTCAGTGCAGAGCCGGCTTCTGATCATCTGCCCCCTCTCTCTGTCCCTGCCCCACTTGCTCTCTATCAATAATAAGTAAACATCTAAATGATAATAACAATCATCAGAGGTATTTCCGAAGATTTAACTACTAGGATATGTTTCATACTTTTTTTCCTTTTTTAAGTTTACTTATTTACTTTTGAGAGAGAGAGAGACAGACAGACAGACAGAATCCGAAGCAGGCTCCAGGATCCAAATTGTCAGTACAGAGCCCTATGCGGGGCTGGAACTCACCAACTGTGAACTCATGACCTCAGCCGAAGTCAGATGCTTAACCGACAGAGCCATCCAGGCGGCCTATATTTTGTTTTCAAGTAACAAACCAAAATATAAACAATATAAATTTCAAACAATGGGGATTAGTTAAGTACACTGATACATCTAGCTGATAGAATGTGTTTCTTAAATTTTTTAAAATGTCTTTTTACCTATTTTTGAGAGAGGGAGAAAGAGACAGAGTGTGAGCGGAGAGGGGCAGAGAGAGACAGAGATACAGAATCTGAAGCAGGCTCCAGGCTCTGAGCTGTCAGCACAAAGCCCGACGGGGGTGGGGGGTGTAGGGGGGTGACTAGAACCCTCCAATGGTAAGATCATGACCGGAGCCAAAGTTGGCCACTTAACCGACTGAGCCACCTAGGCATCCCTAACTGATAAAATATCATACAGTTATTAAAATTCATGTCAAAGAATAGAAATTTACCTAATAATAATATGACATATTATGAAACATGATATTGATTATGTCAATAAAAATACTGGATGAGGCATATGCATGGGGAAAACATTTAAAAGTATATTTACTAAAATATGGAGAGTGATTATCTCCAAGTACTGGATTACAAGTGATTCATTTTGTCAGAGCTACCATTGCTGGACATAGCTCACAGTCTGCCATCCAATCACAAGGGTAAACAACTGATACACTTATAACCATTCTGTACCCATGCAACCATTCTGTTCTTCATTTTTAGTACAGAATTCAATGAATTACATGAGATATTCAACATTTATTGTACAATAGGCTTTGTGTTAGATGATTTTGCCCAACTGTAGGCTAATGTAAGTGTTCTGAGCATGTTTAAGGTGGGCTAGGCTAAGCTATGATGTTCAGTAGATTAGGTGTATTAAATGCATTTTCAACTTAAATGATATGTTCAACTTACAATGGGTTTATCAGGATGTAACCCCATTGTAAATTGAAGAAGATTTATACTATGCCCAGAGGCTCCTTATTTCTTGATTTTTTTGTTTGGAGATAATAAATTTCTATTCTGCTCAGTTTATTTGAATTGGTATTTTCTGCTACTTCCAAGTAAATGCGTCCTAATTGGTGTAATTGGAAAAGACAGAGTTCAGCAAACTTCCTGTAGATAATTTTGTTGTAGCACAACTACCAGGGAGGAGGGAAGAATCAGGACCTAAAGGCTACCCAAAACAAAAAATGATCTAAAAGTTGAGGAAGTGAGGAGTTGGCAAAAATACATTTTGGTGAAACCTTCTTTGATCAGAACGTGATAAAAGGAATTAAGCAGTTTTCTTTTATATCTAATTAAATAATCGCCATTTCATATTTTTCAAGTTTTTCTTCTAGAAAAAAACTTGAGTTTTTGCTTGACAAAAATGTTCAAAACAATACAATTTTTGGTTTTCAAAATTTTAAAGTGACTCATGTATTAGTCTCTAAATTTTACTCTTCTCTAAAGTCTTCCAGTACATTTGTTTTTTTTGGTTTTTTTTATATTTTTATTTATTTTTGAGACAGAGCATGAGCGGGGAAGGGGCAGAGAGAGGGAGACACAGAATCTGAAGCAGGCTCCAGGCCCCGAGCTGTCAGCACATAGCCCAACACAGGGCTCGAACTCATAGACTGTGAGATCGTGACCTGAGCTGAAGTCGGACGCTTAACCAACTGAGCCACCCAGGCGCCCCTGTTTTTGAAGCACACTATTGGGAAACTACTCCCGCTTGTAAGATTTTATTTTCATGTACCTAAATCTATGAAAGGATCAGATTGTGGTTCAACATAATTTGCTCATGGAACTTATATAAAAGTAGGCAATGTCATAAAAACCTATTAAAACAAGATGAAAAATTGATTATTTGGTTAAGAGTACTAGAAAAGTAATTCAGCTTTAATATCTTCTTGATTTATCTTATAAGGAGCAGAAAAATCTATTGTATGAGCTTCTCTTAATTTCTTTTCCTTTGATGTTTCTTAAGTTCTGTAACTGCCTTTTTGATAGTTGTTAGCGTCCGTTACTAATAATTCCTTCTTATCATTTATAAAATATAGTTTGCGACCTTTACCCAGAAAGGTCGGCTCAGGTATTAATAAATAACTTTATTATTTCAAGGTTGGGTTCTCTATTCATGTGAGTTTTCAGTTACTGATTTTGACTCTAGTAATTACTATATTTTTTTTGTTGATGATTTTATTTGGTTACTCATATTTTTTTTAAATGTTTATTTCGAGAGAGAGAGTGAGAGAGAGTGTGTGTGCATGCACACACACACGAGTTGGGGAGGGGCAGAGAGAGAGAGGGAGAGAGAGAGAATTCCAAGTAGGCTCCACACTCAGCATAGAGCCCGATCGAGTGGGGCTCAATCCCATGACCCTGGGATCATGACCTGAGCTGAAATCAAGAGTTGGACACTCAACTGAGCCACCCAGTCACCCCTATTTGGCTATTCATATTTTAAATCTTGTTTTTAACTAGTGATTTCTAAGTTTTGACACTTGATAATCTGAGTGTTTCTGTACAATGTGTCTGGACTTGGCTTAAGTACTGAAACCTTTGGTTAATGATCAGAGACATTTAGGTGGTCCTAGGTGGTACTTCTCAACCTTTGTCCACAGGACACACTTGACCCTCCTATCAGTTGTATGCAAATACCATTCATTAATTGTAGCTCCATTCGTCTTTTCATCTGGGAAGCAGAGCTTTACAGGCATTACCTTCAAACCAAAAACAAATCATTAGAAAATATTGGCACTTTCCATCAGCAACAAATTACCAGAACATCCCTCCTGACACTTCATCACACTACACTGATGCCGCATGATGCCTCATGACTCCCAGTGAAAAACACTACTCCAGTAGTTATTACAATACACTGGGAAACAAGAAACAAAAGACAAAAAATAAAGCCCCCCCCCCGCCCCCCACATTGGAGAATAACCCTTGTTCAGGCAGTAACTTACTTCTCTGTGCCTCAGTTCTCCTTGCATACAAAATGAAAGCTACAAGAAATTCTCATGAAAATATTAATTGTTTAACATTATTGTTTTGAGAGTTTCAATTCAACAAAATAGGGAGGGAATCGAGTGTAGAAGGCCTTAAATGCTTTGCTGAGGAGTTGGACTTTAATGTAACAAAGATGTGTAAAGATTATTAAACAGGGTAGCAGCATTATCATCAATGTCTGTGTGTTAGGAGGAAAACTAGCAGCAGTATGTACAATGGAGGAAAGAGATGGAAATAAGAAAAGTTAGGAGAGTATTGAAAAGGTCAAACAGATACTGAGCGTAATTGCTGTGGAAGGGAGGAGAGGGGCGAGTGGGAGATTTAGGAGATAACACAGAAAATCAATTATAAATGTAACAATTTGTTACTATATGGTGTGATGAGTGAGGGAGAAGAAGGAAGGATTTGTATAGGACTTTGAGGCTTCCGGTCTGAAAATTTAAAGATGCTGATGCCGTTAAGTGGCTGGAAGCACAAGGATAGCTTGGGTGTTTGAGTGTGTGCTTGTGTGTAAAGGTGACATGAGGCAAAGGTTTAGGAATAATTTGTCTCATCCTTCGGATTGGACACCCACGTGGTGCCATCCGGGTGGACAGTTAGAGTGGATTTGGAGGCACTTGTTCATACAAATGAAAGGAATACTCTTATAACGCAAACAACTCATTTTTATAGTGCTCAACCATTAGTGCCCCAAACCCTGAGGTTATTACCTCACCAACAGTAAAAGCTTGATTACAGCTGACTGTGTGAAGGCCCTTAGTTCTCACAGTTTCTATGGGCAAAATATTAATTGCGATTAATTATCGTGTGGCATAATACAAAGACAAGATGACTTATTGTGGCTTCTGGAGAGCGCTTGCTTGGTTTTTTCACTGCAGCCCTCGGGGAAAGGGAACTGGACAGCTCCCCGGGTGGCATTGGGCTCCTTCCGGGTCAGAGCCGGCCAGCTGAGACCTGCCAGCAGCCATGTGGGTCTGGGCCTTTGGGGCCTTTCCGACTAGGGTGCTTCGACCTTGGGCGGAGGGCCCTGCCTTCCTTTTTCCTACCGCTCATGGCCCCCGGCCCTCGGCTCCAGGGCGGGGCGGAGCGGGCTGCTCCGAGGCCCCGCCCCCGCCTGCCGCCACCAGCCCCGCCCCTCCCGCTGCTGCCGGCTCTCTCCGGCCCCGCGGTGCGGTGCGCGCCTGCGCTGGCCCTCGACTCGGAGCAGCCATGATGGTGGGTGTTCTCAGCGGCGCCGAGCCCCGGGCGCGCGGTGGGGGCGGCGGGCGCGGGGCGGGCGCGGGGGCCGCGCCGGCCTGGCACTAATGTCTCCCTTTGTGTCTCCCTAACTCCATCTTCTCCCCCGGTGCGCCGGGCCCGGCAACCCCGCAGGAAGGCCTGGACGACGGCCCCGACTTCCTCTCGGAGGAGGACCGCGGAGTAAGTTCTGCCTCCTTCTCGCTGACGGGACCCTCCCGCCCCCGCCTTGGCCCCCGGGTGTGGTACCCGGAAGGGTCCCGGGTCCCACGGCCCCTTTCCCCCGCCGTCCTCCTTTCGGTTTCCTCGCTGCACCGCGCCCCGCCCTCCTGCAGCCCTTCCTCCCTCGGGGCCGCTCCGTTCTGATTTCCCGAGGACCCAGGACCGCTTGCTTGCCCCTGACTCAGACCCTCCGTTGGACCTCCTCCACCGCTTGGGTCGGGGCAGGTGGGGAAGTGGAGGTGGAGGCCGGAGCTGGATCCCTCCGTCCCCTCACCCTCGACACTTTCGGGGCTGTGAAAACCCATTCTCAGATCTTCTGGCGGCACCTTCTTGTGGACCTCCAACCCGCTGCCGCCCACCCTTCTCTCCTAAAACAGACATAGTACAAGCTTTTTCTAAATTACCCATTTGCAAGGAATTTCACTGTCGCGGAACCTTAACTCTTCTCCAGTATCCTGCCAGATTTTGCAAAGTGCTGGAAGCTCACGGTATCTTTGCGTTTCTTACTGTCCAAAAAATACATCTTTTGCAGAGTTCCCTTGGTGGTAGTTTTGAGGCCAATTGCATGCCACTTAAGAAAGGGCCTCCAGGCCTCCGATTCCTCCCTCCCACTCTCTCCACCCCCCCCCCCCACCATTTGCCTTGGCTCAGGGGTGTAATCTGTATAGTGCCTTGTACAAGTGAGCACTTGAAAAATATTGATGTATGATGATTGCAGCTCAGCAAGGTTCCTTGGTTCCATTACATTTAACAGACTGCACTTCAGTTTTCCATTTGCCTTTACTTATTCATGTTAGATGATGTGGGGGACCCATCAGTTAGTTGATTTTTGGCAGGTGATAAAATATTCTTGAAGGATATTATTATTGTTTTTTAAATACAAGCTGAGGTAGTATTAACTGATGAGCTTTATAAAGCTTTCAAGTGATAAAAAGGATGCAGAGGGGGCTGCATACTTTTATAATTGATGTTTTAATAAATTTCTCAGTTTACACAAAAGCATCATTTAGAATTTCTAGTTAGTGTGAAAGCATCATACGTATGGATTTCTGGTTGTTTTAAATGTTTATTTATTGATTGATTTTGAGAGTGAGGGGCAGAGAGAGAGAGAGAGAATTGTAAGCAGGCTTCACACTCAGCATGGAGCCCAAAGCCTGGCTTGATCCCACCACCCTGGGATTATGACCTAAGCCAAAATCAAGAGTCGGATGCCCACCCAACTGAGCCACCCAGGCGCCTGTAGATTTCTGGTTATTTCTTAAAAAAAAAAAATTAGTTTCTAATGAATTTTTAAAAAACTGTGTGTGTATATGCATCTTCTGGGATAAGACAGTGGAGTTAGATAGATGGTCACTTATAGATTACATTTAGGATTTTAAAATAGAGGAAACCACTAGAGTTGTGTAACGAAAGGAGATGAATTGATTATAGTCCAATTAAACTGATTTTTCTAAATATAAAGCAGTTGGCATTCTTTATTTAGATAACTTTGTGTCTAATTTTTGTGGTCTACCAGAAAAAGCAAACAGGATTTGCTTTCCTATAAAATCTGACTAATGTTGAGTAAAAATACTAATTTTTTTGAGTACTTATGTTGATATGAAAAGTATTTTCTGGTTAATATTCATGTTCACTGCCTTATGCCTTTGGTACGATTTGTTTATGAAATTGGAAGCACTTACGTAATGTGGCCAAAAACTTTTTTCATGTATTCCAAAATTAAAGGAAAAGGGAGACAAAGAGCATGCCTGACCAGGAGATTTTTGTAGAATTTTAGAGATGAAAATTTTAATATGAAAATGGAAAAAACATTACCATGAATTACAAAGCATTTAGAATGTCATGGTGAATATGTATATATGTCTGGTTCTTCCTAATTTTTGTCCTGTGGAACTGGATAAATCATAGTAATAATTATAGGTGTGCACCATGTTAAGTACTGTATAAGCATTGTTTCATTATATCCTCTCATCATCTTTGTGAAACTTAGTATTCGCCTTTTACACATGAAAAATCTGAACCTTGGAGAAACTAAGTGGTCTGAGGTCACACAACCAATGAGTGGGAGAGGTGGACTTTAAACCATGTTTCTGATGCCAGAACCAGTACAAGTATTTCTCAGAGTGGCCTTGAAACACTTGCTTCAGAATCACCTGAGGTGTTTGGAAAACAAAACAAAAGTTTCTGGGTTCTGCCCTCCTGAAGCAGGGAGAAGGACAGATAACTACTTTTTTTTATATCTCGTTTCTTTTTCTTCTTTTTTTAATCCGAGTGTAATTGACATACACTACTTTTTCTTTCTTTTTTTTTTTTTAAATTTAAATCCAAGTTAGTTAACATATGGTGTAATAATGATTTCAGGAATAGAATTTAGTGATTCATCACTTACATATAACACCCCGTGCTCATCCCACCAAGTGCCCTCCTTAATACCCCTCGCCCATTTAGCCCATCCCCCCACCCACAACCCCTCCAGCAACCCTCAGTTTGTTCTCTGTATTTGAGTCTCTTGTGGTTTGTCTCCCTTTCTTTTTATATTATTCTTGCTTCCCTTCCCTTATGTTCATCTGTTTCGTATTTTAAATTTCACATGAGTGAAATCATATGATATTTGTCTTTCTCTGACTGACTCATTTCACTTAGCATAATACCCTCCACTTCCATCCACGTTGTTGCAAATGGCAAGATTTCATTCTTTTTGATCGCTGAGTAATATTCCATTGTGTGTGTATGTGTGTGTGTATATATACACACACCACATCTTTATCCATTTAACTGTCAGTGGACATTTGGGCTCTTTCCATACTTTGGCTGTTGTCGATAGTGCTGCTATAAACATTGGATGTATGTGCCCTTTTGAATCAACATTTTTGTATCCGTTGGATAAGTACCTAGTAGTGCAATTGCTGGGTTGTAGGGTAGTTCTATTTTTAATTTTTTGAGGAACCTTCCTACTGTTTTCCAGAGTGGCTGCACCAGTTTGTATTCCTGACAGCAGTGCAAAAGGTTCCTCTTTCTCTGCATCCTCACCAACATCTGCTGTTGCCTGAGTTGTTAATCTTAGCCATTCTTACAGGTGTGAGATGGTTTCTCATTATGGTTTTGATTTGTAGTTCCTTGCTGATTGAGGTTGAGTATTTTTTTCACATGTCTGTTGGCCATCTGGATGTCTTCTTTGGAGAAGTGTCTATTCATGTCATTTGCCCATTTCTTCACTGGATTATTTGTTTTTTGGGGTGTTGATTTTGATAAGTTTGTTACAGATTTTGGGTACTAACCCTTTATTTGATATGTCATTTGCAAATATCATCTTCCATTCGTCGGTTGCCTTTTAGTTTTGTTGATTGTTTCCTTTACTGTGCAGAGGCTTTTTATCTTGATAAGGTCCCAATAGTTCATTTTTGCTTTTGTTTCCCTTGCATCTGGAAACCTGTCTAGTAAGAAGTTGCTGTGGGTGAGGTCAAAGAAGTTGTTGGCTGTTTTCTCCTCTAGGATTCTGATGGCTTCCTGTCTTACGTTTAGGTCTTTCATCCATTTTGAGTTTATTTTTGTGTATGGTGTAAGAAAGTGGTCTAGGTTCATTCTTCTGCATGTCCCTGTCCAGTTTTCCCAACGCTGTTTGCTGAAGACTGTCTTTTCCATTGGGTATTCTTTCCCACTTTGTCAAAGATTAGTTGGCCATATGTTTGTGGGTCCATTTCTGGGTTTTCTGCTCTGTTCCATTGATCTGTGTGTGTGTGTTTGTGCCAGTGCCGTGCTGTCTTGATGATTACAGCTTTGTAATAGAGCTTGAAGTCCAGAATTGTGACGCCTAAGCAGCTTTGGTTTTCTTTTTCAGGATTGCTTTGGCTATTCAGGGTCTTTGCTGGTTCCATACAGATTTTAGGATTGTTTGTTCTAGCTCTGGACATATACTACTTTTTCAGCAAGCATCCAAGAAGTTTCTGTTGGGCACTGAACTTTGATTATAGCTTCAGTTATCCTGCTATTTCCTCATTTCAAGAACAGAAATATCTGGCCTGTTTAAATTTCCTTATATTGTGTTTGTCCTGATAGAAATAGGTTGTCATTAGAATTTTAAGCGTTGTAATTTTAGTTTAGGTTATCTTGTTCAGCCTTTTAAGAATGAGAGTCTTGGGGCGCCTGGGTGGCTCAGTTGGTTGAGTGTCCGACTTCGGCTCAGGTCATGATCTCACGATCTGTGAGTTCGAGCCCCGCGTCGGGCTCTGTGCTGACGGCTCAGAGCCTGGAGCCCGTTTCAGATTCTGTGTCTCCCTCTCTCTCTGCCCTTCCCCTGTTCATGCTCTGTCTCTCTCTGTCTCAAAAATAAATAAACGTTAAAAAAAAAGAATGAGAGTCTTGATAGAGAAAAAGCATGAAGTGCATATATTGATAGGAATTTTGATATGAATCACAGATTCAAAAATAATGCAAGCATTTCATACAGAGCAGCAAGTAAGCAAAGTTAAAGTCAGTATTTTTTTTTTAATTTTTTTTTCAACGTTTTTTTATTTATTTTGGGACAGACAGAGAGAGACAGAGCATGAACGGGGGAGGGGCAGACAGAGAGGGAGACACAGAATCGGAAACAGGCTCCAGGCTCCGAGCCATCAGCCCAGAGCCTGACGCGGGGCTCGAACTCACGGACCGCGAGATGGTGACCTGGCTGAAGTCGGACGCTTAACCGACTGCGCCACCCAGGCGCCCCTAAAGTCAGTATTTTAAAATACATTTTTAGGGGTGCATAGGTTGCTCAGTCAGTTAAGTGTCCAACTCTTGATTTCAGCTTGGGTCATGATCTCACGGTTCGTGGGTTCAAGCCCTGCTATTGGGCTCTGTGCAGAAAATGCAGAGCCTGCTTGGGATTCTTTCTCCCACTCTCTCTTCCCCTTCCCCACTCATGTGCTCACTCTCTCTCTCTTTCAAAATAAGTAAACTTAAGAAAAATACGTAATAAAACACATTTTTAAGCAGCCTTAAATTTTCATGGTGATATTTGGAACAGAAGAGAATCTTACAGCCTTAAGAAAATACTGTTTTATGAGTAACTTAAAAAGCAGGCTTTAAAAAATACACAGTATTGAAAAATACTGGCCATCCTGTAGCCATACCTCTACATAATAGGCTATTTTTTCCCCAAAATGAAAGACAGTAACATATTATTTAGTAAACAAATGAGCCCTTTGAACTGGACACATTTTGCTCTGATGTGCTTGTGCTTGTTAAATAAGAGCAGTGGGTGCCAGTGTGATGGCATAATTCTTAGCATTTGATTTTAGTTCTAAATAAAATGTTTATTGTTTTCAGCATTACTCCAGGTGGAGTAACTACAGCTCTCCTAGACTCCTAGTCTTATTCCTCCCCCTCTATTCCTTATCTTCGTTAATGTTATCATTTTCCATCGTGCAGGCAAGGAACCTGAATCATCCTTCATTTCCATATTAGTATAATCACTGAGGCCAGTTAATTTCATCTCAAAAATATTGTTTATCCCATCTTTCATTTGTATGGCCCCTCTTAATGTCCTTGCTGTTTCTTGCCTGGATTGTAGCAATTCCTGTCATTGGTCTGTGTCTCTTGTCTGTCTGCCTTCCAATCCAGCCTTGTTAGGTATTTAAAGTTACCTAACTAAAATGACTAAATCATATAATGCCACTAGTTAAAAGTACTTACTTGGACCCAGTTCTTTTGCAGTAAGGTTCAAACTCCTTACACAAGCATTAAACACCATTCATGACACTTTTAGTCTGGCTTATTTCTCAGTATGTCCTTCCCACACATACACACTCTAGACATACTCTAATCCATTTGTCATTGCCCAGGCACCTCTGCACTTTAATGTCTGCTTTACGCATGCTTTTTAATGTTGTAGAGTGGCTTTTTTTTTCTTCACATTTTTTTTTCCACTTGAAATTTGACTTGTTTTTGAAGACTTGGCCAGATGTTTGCATTTTCTTTTGTACCTACATAACAGTTTGAATACATTCCACATTTATTGATAGTTGTTTTAGATAAAAATGTGACATCGATTTTTTGGGCAGAGGATAAGAAGATGAATGTTGGCAGAAGAAAAAGAAAGTTCCCGCCCTAAGACCATCACACTGTAGTGACAGACTTATGATAAAGTGCCATGGGAGTACAAAGGAGAGAGTGTTTACCTTTGAGAGAAGGGGAAGTAGTGAGGACATAATGATAGCTGCATGCCAATGTAGCATTTACTCTGTGCCGGCTACTTTCCATATATTAACTCAATTCTCAAACCCCTGTTAAGTAGTTGCTACTCTTCTTTGGAAAGGAGAACTGAAGTTCAGAGACATTAAATAGCTTGTCCAAGGTTTTAACAGAGCTGGATTCAGACTCAGCCAGTCAAGCTGCAGGTCTGGCACTCTTAGCCACTATGCTATTACCTAAATGAACTAAGCCTTAAATGTTGAGCAGGAATTTTGTAGGCTCTCAGGAAGAGGAATGCTTGCCAGCAGACTGAATAGCATGAGTAAATAATTTGGTTCTACCTGGAGTACTTGTTCTTACAGGAAGCAGGGGCAGATATGGGACAAGGGCAGATATGTACAGATTAAGTGTAAGGTGCATAATAATTAAAATTCCAGTCAGTGTGAAGTCCTGAGGGATTTTAAGCTAGGAAAGGCCTATGCCTAGATGAAAATAGCATTGTAGATAACTGATGTGGAGGGTGGATTGATCCTTCCTTTCATAAAGCAGAGAAATCAGTTAACAGGCCGTTGCAACAGTCCAGATGAAAAATGATGAAGGTGTAACTAAGGCAGTGAAAGAGGGGATGAAGGAAGGGACATAGCAAAGAGATGTTTAGGAGATAGATTTAACAGGGCATAGTGACTGAATAAGTACATGGGCTGGGCAAAGGAAAAAAAGAAAATGAGGAATGCAGGAGAGAGAAACAGAAGGTTAGATAATATGTTTGGTTTCGTATATGTTGGATTTGAAGTGCCTATAAGGCATTTAATCCCTTTCCTGCCAAACTAGAATGTAAGATCTGTAAGGATGAGGATTGTGTCTTCACTGCTCTATCCCTAGCACCTAGGACAGTGGTTTGTACATTGAAGTCATTTATTTGTTAATAAGTGAATACCTCCAGGTGGGTATGTCTAGTTGGTAGGGTGAAAGTATAATTGGGAACTTAGAATAAGAGGTCTGAGTTGATGATACAAATTTAGGAGTTATAGTCAAGGACGACTGAGATTGCCCAGCTAGATAGCACTGTAGAAACCAACATTTAAGGGATTATAGAGAAGAAATGAATCAATTGACAGGGCTGAGAGAGGTAGGAAGAGTATGAGAGAAGTCCCCAGAAGGTGAGAGAGTTTAAAGGAAGTGGACAGAATGATCACCAAGGCAAAATACTCCAGAGAAGTCAAGAACACTAAAAAGTATTGGATTTGGAAATTAGGTACTCAGTGTGTGAAGGGTTTGTGGGACCGAGGCTAACTTGACTAGAAGAGCAGTATATGAACAGGTTGTGGAGCAGACAGGATGATTAAATGCTCAGGTGGGCAGACAATTCTGCCCTCCACAGGATACCACTTATGAGAAAGTGGAGAAGATGATGAGGCTAGAAGAGTTTATTGATGGGTCTAAGGAAAAAACAGCTGCTAGTGTTTATTTCTTTGGGATGTGGGAAACAAAGTCACTTGTTGAGAGTGGGCGTGGAAATATAGATGGTTGAGGTAGTAAAAGTTTGGTGTAGTTGCTGAAAGGAATCAGAAGGGGAGCTGAACAGATCTTTCCAGGAGTGTTGAGTGGTTTTAAGAGCCTAATGCAATTTGAAGACCATTAATTTGTATTAGACCAGTTGTGACTTCTCTAGCCACACTCAGCAGCTCAGAAAGCAAAGATGATTGTTGAATTGATCCTGAGTGTGGGAATTTGCAAGCCAAGTATGGCAGAAAGAGCAATGAGAATTGTTAGGACCAATAAGAAAAGTATTGGAGTGATACACCATGCAGTGGGGTGGAAGAGGAGGGAAGCAGAGAGAGGGGTAACAGGCTGGAGATACATGGAAAGGTCACGGGACAGGAGGTATTGATAAGGTTAAATTGTACACATAGTAAAAACTGGTAAGGAAAAGAGAATAGGAAACACTTAATTTTTGTGTTTTATTACATAAAGTTGATTTGTGTTCCTCACTACAGATTTCTTTAAGGCAAGGCTTTTTGTTCACCTTATATATTCCATAATACCTAGGACTGTTGTTTGAATATACTTTTAAGTTCGTTAAAAAGTTTATTAAATAAATGTGTATTAGTATATTGTGTAAAGAGTAAAGTGTTGTATTTGTACACTTGTACATTTGTATTAACTTTGACTTAGAGGGAATGCAGAGGTGAACACCAGTAGTACTTCCCTCCCTAGTAATACCCTAGTTATATTTTATTGTGTCTGATATGGTATGTGAGAGGAAGTCTGCTTACAAATGCCAGCTGTAACTTTATCTAGCCACATACAGCAAGCAGTTCAAAGTGTAAACGCAGAGAGTTGATGGTTGAATTGATACTAATTATGGGAATTTGCAAACCAGGTATAGTATATGACAGAAAATCTGGCTGCAAATGCCAGTTTCCAGAAAATGTATATATAATCAAGCATTGATTTGACTGCTCAGTATAAGATGTACAGTAATAATAAAAATTATGTATTAACAGGACTTCCAAAATCATATTTGTGCTAGGAGTTAAATAAATTTAAAATTTGGCCTGAATTCGTGAGCCTAATGAAATTTACTTCTGTCTGTCTCAGGGGTTTTCTGTTGATTATACTCTTAATTACAGTTTCTTAGCCCAGTTATGGTTACCACCTTTCTTTCTACTCTTCTCTACATTCAATAAATATTTATTGAGGTCCACCACTGGGCATATAGCAATGAACAAAATAAAAATCTGTGTCCTTACAGAGCTGACATTATAGTTATGGAGGACTGTTAAAAAAATAAAATATAGTAGATGGTAAACAAGTACTAGGAAAAAAATGAGGTGTGGGGTGCATGAGTAGCTCAGTCAGGTAAGCATCAAACTCTGGATTTTGGCTCAGGTCATGATCTCAAGGTGTTGTGGGATTGAGCCCTGAGTCAGGCTCTGCACTGACAGCACCTAGCCTGCTTGGGATTCTCTCTCTCCCTCTTCTCCTTTCCCCTGCTTGTGCACATGCTCGCTCTCTCTCTCTCTCAAAATAAATAAATATTGGGGTGCCTGGGTGGCTCATTCGATTAAGTATCTGACTTCAGCTCAGGCCATGATCTTGAGGTTTGTGAGTTCGAGCCTCATGTCGTGCTCTCTGCTGGCTTTCTGCTGGCTCTCCACTGTCAGTACAGAGCCTACTTCAGATCCTCTGTCTCCCTCTCTCTCTCTGTCCCTCCCCTGCTCTCTCTCAAATAAATAAACAATAAGTTAAATAAACAAATATTTTTAAAGGGGGGATAGGGATTTGTTTGGGGGTGGAGGGGAGTTGAGTTGTAGTCTTAGGGTTGCCAGGAAAGGCTTTCTTGAAAAGGTGACATTTTGGTAAATAACTTGAAGGAAATGAAGGAGTGAGCCTGCAGATAGATATCTGGGGGCAGAATGTTCCAGGTAGAGGGATCAGTGAATGCAGTGACTCCTGAGGTGGCAGCATGCTTCTGTATTTAAGGGGCAACAAAGAGGCCATATGGCAGGGCTGCAGTCAGCCAGAGGAATAATAGATTAGCCTGAGAGATGATGTCCGATGCAGACTTTGTAGGGCCTGGTGGACTTTGGCTTTTCTTCAAGTAGGGACCCCTAGGTTTTGAGCTGAGGAATGATTTTTAGTTTAATAGGATTATAAGGGATAGATTAAAGATGGAAAAGGACAGAAGCAAGACACCATTTGGGAGGCTATACAGTAGTCAGTTATTTTCCTTTTCTTCCTTCCTCCATCCATCCATCTCTATACATTTGCTTTTCTGGCAAAAGATGAACAACTAATTTTTTAGAAATGTTCTAAAGTAGATACTTTATAGTAAATGAGTCAGTATAGTAAACTAGTAGTGAATGTTTTCTTTACTAAAAATTACATGTGGAAAATTAATCAGCAATAGGACAGTGTCTTCCAAATTATCTTTTTAATGGTACTGTATTTATGTTGCTTAATCCATTTGCTCTGTCTTGTCTTTTTCTTGACCATGACACTAATGTTTAACCTAGCCAGTCTTTGACAAAAGACTGCAACGTTTGTCAGCCCAGATGAGGATGAAACTGGTGAATGTAGTCTAATGAGAATTTCTTCACTTACCTGACTAATTTCAAAAAGTTAATTAAATGTTGATGAATCATAAGTTGTTTGCTTTCACTCTTTCCCTTAATAAAAACTAACATTAACTTTTCTCTAAAAAAAGAATACATGCCTGAAAAATCTTGTGTATATTTTATGAAATTAATATTAAATTTACAATAAAAATATATCAAATCTAAGGCACAATTGACTGGAAGGTATACTTTATATGCTACTAAGAAAGAAAAAAGATTGCCAATTAAACTGGAATTTGTCATCAGGTATAAGGCATTCCTATTTCAGATGTTAAAATGTGCAAAGTATGCATCTAGAATTGATGAAATAATAGCAGATTAGCTTTCATTGGAAATTTTGTATTTGTGTAGGGGATGATTTCATTTATTGGCTGGCTTTTCCATTACACATCTTAGTTATTAGAAACAGGGCTTAAAACAAAACAAAACAAAACACCCTGATGTGTGTGAAGCAAATCTATTGTCAAACAAAATATTCCTTTTTGTTTCCTTTTCTCTGTAAGCTCGGAAATGGAAAAAAAAATTGAGATGTGAAACTGATATTTTGAACCTATTATGAAATATAAATTAAAGGAGTCACAATCTCAGCATCAGCAGTTTGCTGTAACCCTATTTATGTGTGATTCATGCGCTTTTCCTGAGATCAGTTCTAGAACATACTTGCTAAAAGAATGAAAAAGACAAATGATAGATTGGATTAATAGCTGTAAGACCATATGTGAAGGGCTACAAGCTTTCATAAGGCATACAAAAGAATTTATAGAAGAGTTAGAAAAAAAAGTAGAAACGTAAAAATAATGGGAATTTCTGGGGATGATTGTGGTCATGATTACAGGCGTGTAACCTGTGTATTTGTCAAGACTCTTCAAATTACATACTTAAAACCTGTGTTTCGTTGTATGTAAGGTATACCTGAAAAGAGAGAATCCAAGAACAAAAACAGTAAATACATAACATAAGAATATTTGTTATCAAAAAAAGTTACAATTTAAAAAAGCCAAGCGTTGTGCTATCAGAAAAAAGGAGGCAAGTATATTTGATATACAGAGATAAGGAAATGGAAGAAAGAAATAATTGGGAATAACTTTGAATTGGAAGAATAAATAACAGCTATTCAGATGTAGAAATCCTGAAAATTGATAATACAACAGTTAAAATCTGAAAATTAAAATGTACATACAGATATAACACCTGGGAACAATGTTTTATATAATCATTAAAAACAAAATATTAGCAGTTGAGTTGAAGTTTTCAAAGATTGTAAAGGCAAAGACAACCCTGTAAGTCTAGGCTAGGGTTTCCAAACACAGTTTTTAAGGCTTTTCCTTGATGATTGTTTTGATAAACCTGTGATCAGGCCTGGGGTTCTGTATTTTTAACAAGTACCCAGGTTGATGCCTATCAGTTGTATTTGGGAAATGCTTGACAAGGCAGAGAAAACATAAGAAAAGCCAAGATTATTATTCCAAAAATCGTAATGATAAATTTATTAATTTCCTGTGGCTGCTCTAACAAATTACTACAAATCTGATCACTGAATACAGCAGAAATGTATTCTCTTCACAGTTCGGTAGGCCGGAAGTCCGAAAACAGGATCACTGAACTGAAATCAAGGTGTCAGCAGGGCCATGCTCCCTGGGATTCTAGGGAAGAATTTGTTGCTTGTCCCTTCTGGTTTCTGGTGGCTGCCAGCAAACCTTAGCTTGTGGCTGGATCACTCTAATCTCTGCATCCATAGTCCTGTTGCCCTCCCCTTTGTCTGTGTCTAATCTCTTTGCACCTCTTATAAGGATATCTGTAACTGCATTTAAGGCCCATTTGGGAAATCCAGGATAATCTCCCCATCTCAAGATCCTTAATTTAATCACACCTGCAGAGCCTTTTTTTTTTTTTTTTTGACCATATAAGGTAATGTCCACAGGTTCCAGATATTTGGATGTGCATGTTTTGGGGGGAGCCATTATTCACTCTACCACAATAAGCATCTTAAAAGTATCCTGATTGTGAGTAAAGAGAAAAAAGGAAACACTTTTTTTTTCCTTTTAATGTTTGTTTATTTATTTGTTTGTTTATTTGAGAGAGAAACCCCAAGCAGGCTCCACACTGTCAGCCCAGAGCCAAATGTGGGGCTCAATACCACTCAATAAACCATGAAATCATGACTTGAGCTGAAATCAAGAGTCAGATGCTTAACTGACTAAGCCACCCAGGTGCCCCTCAAGGCAACTCTTAATTTCATTTCTTTTATCAGACAATGGGTTACATATAGCATTGAGTACAATAACAAATTTTTAAATAATTTATGTAAGTTTATAGTATAAACTTTAAAAAAGATGATTACTGATGAAATTTAACTTAATATAAACTTAAGTTACCTATAAAGTTTTTACTAAAGGCCATCAGAGATAGTACTACATAATTTAAGTGGTTTTTTTTTTAAGTTTATTTATTTATTTTGAGAGAGAGAGGATCTCAAGCAGGTTCTGAGCTTTCAGCACAATCTCCCAAACCATGAGATCATGACCTGAGCTGAAATCAAGAGTAGGGCACTTAACCAACAGAGCCATTCAGGCACCCCAGTACCATGTAATTTATTTTTTTCTTAAAAATGTTTTTGATGTTTATTTTTGAAAGAGCACGAGCAGGGGAGGGGCAGAGTGAGAGAGAGACAGAGAGAGAGAGAATCCAAAGCAGGTTCAACATGGGGTTTGAACTCATGAACCACGAGATCATGACCTAAACTAAAGTTGGACGCTCAACCGACTGAGTCACCAAGGCACCCCTGTAATGGTCTTTATCTTTTAAAAACAGGTCTACTCAATCTAGAACCAATAGTACAGAAGTGAAATGTTACTTTGTTCATTACTAATGGAAGTTAAACAACTATTTAATGAAAAAATTCCTAAAATTAATATTTTAATAGATCATGGGATTTCCATTTTAAGGGGGCTCCCCACCATTTGTAAAAGTAATGTATGCATATTGTGGACAATTGGGACAATGAAGGAATACATAAAGAAAATCCACTGATGGTCACATTTTGTTATATTTCCTATAAGCCTTTTATGTATGCATTTTTTTTAAGTTTATTTATTTTGAGAGAGAAAGAGAAAAATGCGAGCGAGGGAGGGGCAGAGAGAGAGGGACAGAAAGAATCCCAAGCAGGCTCCATGCTGTCAGCATAGAGCCCGATGCAGGGCTCGATCTCACAAACCGTGAAACCATGACCTGAGCTGAAATCAAGAGTCGGACACCGACTGAGCTACCTAGGTGCCCCTGCACTTTTAAATATATGACTGAGGTCATAAACAATTCTGTTTCCAGCATTTTTTTCCTTTTACATTGTAATTAAAATTTGAAATGCTGATGATTAGGTGAGATTCCCAAAGTAAGACCTGGGTTTTACAATTGGAGTATTTGAAGCAGGCTGGGTAGTTAATTAGACTTTAAATATTTCATATCTTTGCAGCTGGCTAAGACTTTATTTTCATCTTTTAGTGTGTTTGATTTTTTTTATAGGTTTCCAAATTAGTCAAACATTTTAGAATGCATATTTGTTTAAAGGGGAAGAATATAGATGAAATTTAAGAATTATAAATATGGTAAGAATTAGAGGGGTGCCTGGCTGGCTCAGTCAGAGCATGTGACTCTTGATCTTGGGATTGTGAGTTGGAGCCCCACGTTGGTGATAGAGTTTACTTTAAAGAAAAAAGGTGGGGGGTGGTGCCTGGATGGCTCAGTTGGTTAAGATTTTAGTTCAGGTCATGATCTCACAGTTCATGAGTTTGAGCCACGTGTCAGGCTCCTCCCCCGCTCAAGTGTACACGAGGTCTCTCTCTCAAAATAAATAAACTTAAAAAAAAGAATTATAGAGAAGTCTTCTCATAGACAAGTAAATGGAAGCACTACATAGAGAACATATTCAATCATTTAAATATATTAAAGCTTGTAGAGTAAAATGTGAGCTTTAATTCCTACACAGGAGGTAGTTATTGAGTATTATGTTGCCATTTTTAGCACTATAAATATGTTATATGTAGTATATTTAATAGTTTCATTGTAAATTCCTGAACTAAAATAAGCAGTAGAGTTAAAATTATTAGCCTTTTCATTATTTTTCCTGTTCTAAAAGGTAGATACTTTCCTTAATTTTAGGATACTTGAATGTTAATGAACCATCTTCTTGGAAAATAGTTTATTTTATGTATTTATTTCTTTCAAACAAAAGGTCCTGCATATTTATTACTGAATCATCTTACTGGTGCAGAAGCATAGTAACAGAGAAGAATCATTTTTCTAGTAAAACATGTTTATTGTTGAGGTGGTAGTGATGTTTACAGAGTGATAGAATACAAGTATGTAACCTTCATGCAGCATAAATATATATGCCATCTCATGTGCTATCCATTCTAGACCAGCTTGGTTCTTCTCCAGTGCCTCCTCTTGGAGTTGTACCTGATTTTATTACCAGTTTTCATCCGAATTCACTGGGGAATGGGATGATTCTGCTTTTGTTTCTTGGCCACGTTTTTTTTGTTTGTTTGTTTTAATCTTTATTTATTTTTGAGAGAAAGAGAGACAGAATGTGAATGGGGGAGGGGCAGAGAGAGAGGGAGACAACAGAATCCGAAGCAGGCTCCAGGCTCCAAGCTGTCAGCACAGAACCCGACGTGGGGCTCGAACTCACGAAACGTGAAATCATGACCTGAGACGAAGTCAGACACTTAACCAACTGAGCCACCCAGGCGCCCCTGTTTCTTGGCCACATTTTAAGCGTGATTCTGCAAGTCTTGTGAGAAGACCCAAATCAGAGTATATTAATGTGCAGAGATGGGATTCAAACCCAGGTCATCCAAGCTCCTAGGCTAGGGTACCTTCCAGACTTCCCTGCTGCTACCCATGGTAAGAAGCAGTTAACTTCACACACCACAATGGCAGAGAAGAGGAGAGAGAAAAAATAGTTTACTTTTTGAGTGAAATTATAATGAATAATGGTTATCCCATTGACTCATACAAAGCGTAGTTGAATACTATAGAATGAAAAATTAAGATAATAACATACCCAAATAACCTGCCCTTCAAAATATGTATGTAGTTCTAATGAACTTGAGTACTTTTTTAGATTTAAGATTATTTTGTTTTGTTTTGTTTTGTTTTTGCATTGTGTTAATGTCTGAGAAAAGAATGAGATTATAAATGCCCATAGGATTTTTATTAAGGTGTTATCTTTTTCTAGCTTAAAGCAATAAATGTAGATCTTCAAAGTGATGCTGCTCTGCAAGTGGACATTTCCGATGCTCTGAGTGAGAGAGATAAAGTAAAATTCACTGTTCACACAAAGGTAAATGTGATTTTGTACTTGTACTATTTTAGCTATTTATTGTGCGGATGTTATATATGTGATAATATATTGACTGGAACTTTGGTTTTGAACATAATTAGAAGTAAACTATATTTTAGTTTATAAGCTACTGCTTTTATTGTAACAGTTTTAAGGAAATGTACTTGTTAAATTTTTTTTTAATTTTTTAAGTTTATTTATTTATTTAGAGAGTATCCGTGAGGGAGGGAGGGAGGGGCAGAGAAAGAGGGAGAGAGAGAGAATCCCAAGCAGGCTTCCGGCACGCAGGGCTCCATCTCACAAATTGTGAGATCATGACCTGAGCCAAAGTCAAGAGTTAGACCCTTAACCAACTGAGCCATCCAGGTGCCCCAGGGAAATGTACTTTTTTAAAAAAATGCACTTTTTAAAGACTAACATTTACGAATTACTCACAAAACCTAGGTGTAATGCAGATTTAATTTTCTCTAGACTTCTATTAATATCTTTCATCATTCTTGTTTTCAATTTTGTTTTGTTCTTTCAGTTAATTAAATTACTGTCTTACAAATTATTTTCTTCTTGGATTTCAGTTTTTAGGCATATTTTCAGACTGTAGATCTATTTTTCTTTGAATAGTTGAGTTTGATATATATTAGTAAGACAACTTTTAAATGGTGGTAGCAGTATAGTATAATAAGTCTGTCAAATTATTTTCTTAAACATCTCAGGATAATTTTGTCTGATGTCTCCGAGTTTTCATAATAGAGTTTAAAAGTGCTGATAATCTTTCGCATGAGACTAATTTACAAAAATAAGATAAAAAATATTTACTAAAAGCCTTTTAGTGCAATTTTGATTTTTATTCAAGAGAATCTCTGTCTTTGCAGAGTTCGTTGCCAAATTTTAAACAAAATGAGTTTTCTGTTGTTCGACAACATGAGGAATTTATCTGGCTTCATGATTCCTTTGTTGAAAATGAAGACTATGCAGGTTATATTGTGAGTATTGGGGTTCCATTTTAATCCCATTTTCTAGGAGCTTTTTAGGTACTTTATTATGTGTTAAATTTTTAGTGAACTGGTGTAATTTTTTTTAAATTGCCAATTAGAAAACACAATGTACGATCACCTTTTATCCTAAATTGCCTAGTTTGAAAGTGTGGAGATATGGCTATGTTATGCTCCTTCATTTAAATTTAAATTCTTATTGTTTACTGGAAGTGAAATGGGTTTTTCCTAGGGATTAATTAAGGGGATGTTACAAACCATACTGGTTTTGAACACTTAGGTAGACAAATACTTAGAGTTGGAGGTACCTTAAGAAGTCATCTAATCTAAGTATGTACCAGATGTTGTGCCTTAGCCATTGTCCACACTCAGATTCCTGAAATTTAGTTTCATTTGATATCCTTGAAATTATCCTGACTTGATTCTTTCTCCATCCTTGTGGCTACTCCTTCTCAGTCATTTGCTTTTTCTTTGTGTAACTCAAAATTTGGTTGACCACTGGCCGTACATTTTTTTCTTTTCTTCTTTAAAAAAAATTACCAGTTTATATAAAGGATACAACCAGACAGCCCAAAGGAAGAGATGCATAGGACAAGGTACAGGGATCGGGGTTGGGGCATAACTTTCATGCCCTCTCCAGGTATACCACCTTCCACCTCCATAACATGTCAGTGTGTTCACCAAACTGGAAACTCCTTCTTCTCTTCCCATCTTATTTCCACCTTTTCTTCCTCATCTTGTCTAATGGCATTTTCTTACTACAATTTCCTTCTATAGACTAAACACTCCTCAAAGATCAAGACCATCTTTGCTTGTTTTTTTTAAGATTTTTTTTATTATTACACTATATGTTAACTAACTTGGATGTAAATCTTAAAAAATAATAAAGATAAGTAAAAAAATACTTAATCACATATAAAAAAAGTTTTGTTGTTTTTTTTTTTTTTCAAATTATTTTAGCTAGCAGGAACAGGGAAGAGGGGCAGAGAGAGAGAGAGAATCTTAAGCAGAGTCTATGCTCAGCACAGAGCCTGACACAGCGCTTGACCCCATCACACTGAGATCATGACCTGAGCCAAAATCAAGAGCCAGATGCTCAACTAATTCAGCCACCCAGGACCCAGGCACCCTAAGGTAGATAGATAGATAGATAGATAGATAGATAGATAGATAGATAGATAATTAACTACTTATTTTGGAGAGAATGCAGGTGGGGGAGGAGCAGGGAGAAGGGGACAGAGGATCTGAAGGGAGCTCTGTGCTGACAGGCTGACAGCAGCAAGTCCGACGTGGGGCTCAAACTCACGAACCTTGAGATCATGACCTGAGCCAAAGTCGGATGCTCAACCGACTGAGCCACCCAGGTGCCCCTATTTATTTATTTTTAGTGTTTATTTATTTTGAGAGAGAGAACATACATATGAGAAAGGGAGGGGCAGAGAGAGAGGTAGAGAGAATCTTAAGCTGGCTCCATGCTCAGGAGCCCAGCGAGGGGCTCAGTCTCACAGCTGCAAGATCACAATCTGAGCCAATATCAAGAGTCAGACGTTTGACTGAGCCACCCAGGCCCCTGCTCCAAGATTTTATTTTTAAGTGATCTCTACACCCAGCATGGGGCTTGAACTCACAACCCTAAGATTAGGAGTCACATACTCTACCAACTGTGTCAGCCAGGCACCCAAGACCATGTCTTGTTTATCTTTATATGCACATTGTTCAGTATCATGCCTGGTGCATAGTAGATGTGAATATGTGCTTAGCTGTACTTGATGCTTCTTTCCCTATTGCTTTCCTCAAGCATAACTCTTTTCTTGTATTCATTCTTTAACTTTTCCTCTACTTATCTTTTCTTCTTGCTTTCTTTGCTTCCCATCATTTTCCCTTAACAATTCTTATTTGTAAGCCCTTCCTTTTAAGGTAAACTTTTTTCTTCTATCCTTCCCTTGAAAGATATGTCTCTTCTAGATACTATATTTTTACTTAAGATAAGTATCTACTCACCCCCTTACTGTGAGTGAATGGAATGAGGTTAGTCATTAATCTCTGTTTTGTTGTCTTGGTTTTAAGTCCGTGCTCTATGCTTCTGGTGCACTCCTCCAGTTAAGGAACCCTTTTTAACATCCCTTGCTGGATTGTACTGTTGGCATCCATGAATTTAAGAAACATAGAATAGCATAAAGCTACTATGAATTCATTAATTTAAAAATATATGTTTGTATTTGATCAAACTATTTACATACTTCTGAAAATTGGTATGCATATTAATTTAGTGTATAGTCAGAGCTTAATGTGTTTATACATTTGAAGACTCTAGGTTGCCACATAAGAATCTGCAGATTAAAGTTTGGGAACTACTGTTCTAATACGAGAAAATAGTGCTCTGCCATATTTCTTCCTTGTGCAAAGGACCTAATCAAATTTTCTAACCTGAATTGAGATATTCCTGGTGCCATGTTCATTCAAGATGTCTTTAGCTCTCCCAGACACAGTCTTTTATGGTAGCAGTAGTACAGTTGCTGTGAAAACTAAAAGTCTTTAAAATTAGTGATTTGGTTTTCTTACAGATCCCACCAGCACCACCAAGACCTGACTTCGATGCTTCAAGGGAAAAACTACAGAAGCTTGGAGAAGGAGAAGGTTCCATGACAAAGGAAGAATTCACAAAGATGAAACAGGAACTGGAAGCGTATGTGATTTTTGTTGTTGGTTTTGTTAATTGTGCTTATTTTAATGCCTTTTTTCTGTGCTCTCTGATATCCCATCCTTTTAATCATTTCACCACAGTGACCCTTTCTGAAAGATGCAGGTTTAAGCCAAACAACCAGTTTTAATGATCATGATCAGAGCCTACAGGAAAATTATAGAATAATTGCCTACATTGTAAAATTCTTTAAATTAATGTTTTAAATAGACTCTGAAAATTGAAAATGGGGGGTCCAAAACTTTATTTAAAAATAGTAGAAAGGGAAATAGGACTTTTTGAAGCAGAATATAAGTTGTTTTGGTTTTTATCTACAAGGCCTTAGTCATTGCCAACCTGGTTTTCTTTTTTCGATGTGTGCATACTACCCAAACTTCTGTTTTCTGTTTCTCATAGAAATATGCACCGAGCAACTCTGCACATACTCTGTTTTCTTTTTTAAAAAGTGTGTGTGTGTGTGTGTGTGTGTGTGTACGCATGTGTGTGCACGAGTGCACCTGTCTAAATGGCTGTGTCTGTGTTTAATTTTTGCCCTCTTTCTTTCTGCCTATGGCTTCTGGCTAAGGGGAAAAGAGGAGCAAAGTAAAAGGAGAATAGTTTTAAAATGTTTTTCATTAAATGATTATTAGTTTCACATATACTAGAAATGCATTAAATCTGTGAAAAAACTGGAGATAACTTCTGTTTTGCGTTTAGCATATTTGCTGAAAATGCAGAATCTTTCCCTTCTTATTAGACATTTGAAGTAATTTTAGATTTACAGGATATTGTTTTCTGTATTTTGAGAGCAGTACAAGTAAACACTTTCCCTTGTATCATCATCACCTCCATCACTCTTTTTCTGATCATTTCTCCTCTTCATTCATTTCCTTTTCTCCTCTTCCACTTAGTTTCAGTTTTTAAGCATATATGCACCTGGCTACTAGACTCCTCTTCAGAATGCTAAACTCGTTTGACAAGATAAATTAGCAAAGTAGATCTTTTTTGTCAAAGTGTAAGGTGACATATTTTAAGATTTTTGTCCATGCTGGGTGCAAGCAATAGTCTGAGAGACAGAGATACATACTTTTATAGTTATAAGACTGAAAACTGGAAATTAGCAGAGCACATTAATATTAAAGAATCTGTGGTTTTCCAGTGGCCCTGATCATGATTCTTTTGTGGTCTGGTTAGGGGTTGGATAACAGAGAACCTTGGGTTTATTCTACTGCTACCTCCATCCTCTGCATCCTTCTTTTTTGTCTTCACTGAATGACTACCCTCACAGAGATCAAACTTCTCCCAACATTGGTCCTGCTGGTTTGCTGGTATGTAAAATTTATCCTCCTTGCACGTAGTTGAAGCAAGAATATTGGGCCTTTTCCTTGAGTGTTTCTTTTTTCAAACTGACATATATTACTATATGATCACTGTGATTCACTGATGAAATTAAAATATTTTAAACATAATTTTCCAATGTAATGACAAAAATTAGTCTCTCTGTGGTGTGCTTTTTTTCTTGTGTGTTTGGGTCATTAGATGAAAATAATTATTAATGTTGAAAATATGCTTACTGAGGTTTGAGTTTAGATTTTTTTTTTTTGTACACAGGTATTTAAAAGCAGTTAATTATCGAGAAATTGATCCATAAAGATTGTATCAAATAATTTGTAGTGTACTTTCTCGGGAGCTGAAAACAAACACCCCTATAGTTATCTTTAACATCAACTTGCATAGGAAGAAAAGTTCATAAAACTTAAAAATATTAACATTTAAATATAATAAATACTATTAACTAGCATGAAGTCTTTTCAGAGCTGGATTTTATACATTTTATTAACAGTTCAACTAAAACCTTTGTTTACATGGATTATATATTTGTATCTTTAATTTTGCATTTAGAATAATTTGGAGTATTTGTTGAAAACTGTTACGGACTATTTTCTAGTTGATGCAGTGTTTTACCTTTAATTATGTGTATTGTTTCTAGTGAATATTTGGCAATATTCAAGAAGACTGTTGCAATGCATGAAGTGTTCCTATGTCGTGTGGCAGCACATCCTATTTTGAGAAAAGACTTAAATTTCCATGTCTTCTTGGAATATAATCAAGATGTGAGTATTTATTAAAGCAGTAATCAAGGTTTGTTTTTAGAGTCACTGTAAAAGGCAGGGAATAGTTAGAAAAAACCCTTTTTTTTGTAGTGTTCTTATTTTTCAAGGTAGTGTAAAATGACATTTTTTTTAGTGGTAATAGAGTATTTCAATACAACTAGAGAAGAAATGAAGAAATTGAAGAAATGAGGCTAAATCATGTTACTGCATGGGACATTGATTTTCATCCTGAATTGTGAACCTCTTAAGAAATAGGATTATCGGGGCGCCTGGGTGGCACAGTCGGTTAAGCGTCCGACTTCAGCCAGGTCACGATCTCGCGGTCCGTGAGTTCGAGCCCCGCGTCGGGCTCTGGGCTGATGGCTCAGAGCCTGGAGCCTGTTTCCGATTCTGTGTCTCCCTCTCTCTCTGCCCCTCGCCCGTTCATGCTCTGTCTCTCTCTGTCCCAAAAATAAATAAACGTTGAAAAAAAAAATTAAAAAAAAAAAAAAAAAAGAAATAGGATTATCAACTTGATTGTTTCCTAAATTTGAGTTTGAAGTTTTCTGAAATTCCAGGGAGGTGCTTGAGCTAAAGAATTCTAGATTACTTTAGGGTTAATCATTGCCTTTTGATCTGTTTAACTGACCTTTTTCAGTGCCAATTGCTCCTAATCTTCCTCCTTCCCTGCCTGAAAACTCTGTTACAGTGCAAATAGAAAAATTGATGTGGTTGAGCTTTAAAGATTTCTTCATTCATAGTACTGGCAAAAATTTTTATTAATGGATAGGTGATACAGATCTTGGGATTTATATTTGAATGACAAGATTAACTCATAATTTTAGCAGAAAACAAATGTAGCATAGTGCTTATTTGCTTATAAGTTGACATCAAGATCAAAGAATTTTATGTATATAAATTTGCCCTTCTGGTTTGGTTTTAGTAGACATGACAATAAAATATCCTAAGTCTAGCAATAGGGAGAACACATTTTTTTGAAAGGGTATGAAGTAACTCGGGATCACAGAAACAGCATTTTAAGCCTGGATACTTTCACAAGTGTAAATATGGTATGTGATACTGGCATGTGGTCATTTACAACTAGGAACTGTAAAAAATTCTGGCTATGTCATGAATTATAAGAAGCTGAAAATAACTTGTGACTGGGTTGCCAAAGAACACATGATAGAATGCTGTCATCACTTTTTTTACTTTTATGTGTTTGTTTTTGCTTAACCTTATTCATGGCCTTGGCCAAAACCTTAATAATAATTGGTAGAGCAGCTTAGGCATACAGTGAGTATTATCAGTGCAAGGCCACTTGAGCTAGAGGAGCCTCATGCTCTGTGTACTCTGTCCCATTGCCAAATCCCTTAGTACTATCTGAAATTATATGTCTGTATTTTAAATTTTTTTTTTTAATTTTTTTTTCAACGTTTATTTATTTTTGGGACAGAGAGAGACAGAGCATGAACGGGGGAGGGGCAGAGAGAGAGCGAGACACAGAATCGGAAACAGGCTCCAGGCTCCGAGCCATCAGCCCAGAGCCCGACGCGGGGCTCGAACTCACGGACCGTGAGATCGTGACCTGGCTGAAGTCGGACGCTTAACCGACTGCGCCACCCAGGCGCCCCTATATGTCTGTATTTTAAATTTTTATGTATTTATTATCTGTCCTCTCTACTAAAATGTAAGCTCTCTGAAAGCAAGGCTTGAATTTTACACCATTGTATCCTCACTGCTTTAGAATAATGGCTGACAATTAAGATGTAAAATAAGTATTTGTTAAAATGATAAGTGAAAGATTATTGATTGTTTTCCAGTTGTGGTGGTGGTTTTTTAACTTTTTTTTTTTTATTTAAATTTTATAGTTAACATACAGTGCAATATTGGTTTCAGGAGTAGAATTCAGTGATTTATCACTTACGTACAACACCCAGTGCTCATCCCAACAAGTGCCCTCCTTAGTACCTATCACTCATCTAGCCCATCTCCCACCCACCTCCCTCTGTCAACCCAGTTTGTTCTCTGTCATTAAGAGTCTCTTGTGGTTTGTTTCCCTCACTTTTCTTTCCCCCCTCTTCCCATATGTTCATCTGTTTTGTTTCTTATATTTCACATAGAAGCGAAATCATATGGGATTTGTCATTCTCTGGTTGACTTATTTCACTTAACATAATATATGCTAGCTCCGTCCACATCATTGCAAATGGCCAGATTTCATTCTTTTTGATGGCCGAGTAATATTCCATTGTATATATGTACCACATCTTCTTTATCCATTCATAAATTGATGGACATTTGGGCTCTCTCCATAGTTTGGCTATTGTTGATAATGCTATAAACATTGGGGTGCATGTACCCCTTCAAATCTGTATTTTTGTATCCTTTGGGTAAATACCTAATAGTGCAATTGCTGGATCATAGGGTAGTTCTATTTTTAGTTTCTTGAGGGACCTCCATACTATTCTCCAGAGTGACTGCACCAGTTTGCATTCCCACCAACAGTGCAAGAGAATTTCCCCCTTTCTCTGCATGCTTGCCAACACTTGCTGTTTCTTATGTTGTTAATTTTAGCCATTCTGACAGGTGTAAAGTGGTATTTCATCATGGTTTTGATTTGTATTTCCCTGATGATAAGTGATGGTGATCATCTTTTATATGTCTGTTAGCCATCTGGATGTCTTCTTTGGAAAAGTGTCTGTTCATGTCTTCTGCCCATTTCCTCACTAGATTATTTGTTTTTGGGTGTTGAATTTGATAAGTTCTTTATGGATTTTGGATACTAAGCCTTTATCTGATATGTCATTTGCAGATATCATCTCCCATTCTGTACGCTATCTTTTAGTTTTGTTGGTTGTTTGCTGTGCAGGAGCCTTTTAAGTTTATTTTTGAAAGAGAGAGAAAACATCAGCAGGGGAGGGGCAGAAAGAGAAGGGGAGATTGAATCCCAAGCAGGCTCCACACTCAGCATAGAGCCCCATGCAGGGCTCGATCCCAACCATCAGATCAGGACCTGAGCTGAAATCAAGGGTCTGACACTTAACCGACTGAGCCACCTAGGTGCCCCCAGAAGCTTTTTATTTAAGGAAGTCCCAATAGTTCATGTTTGCTTTTGTTTTCCTTAACTTTGGCAATGTGTCTAGTAAGAAGTTGCTCTGGCCAAGGTCAGAGAAGTTGCTGCCTGTGTTTTATTCTAGGAATTTGATGGTTTCCTGTCGCACATTTAGGTCTTTCATCCATTTTGAATTTATTTTTGTGTATGGTGTAATAAAGTGGTCCAGGTTCATTCTTCTGCATGTTGCTGTCCACTTTTCCCAACACCATTTGTTGAAGAAACTGTCTTTTTTTCATTGGATTTCTTTCCTGCTTTGTCGAAGATTAGTTGACCATATAGTTGTGAGTCCATTTCTGGGTTTTCTATTCTGTTCCACTGATCTATGTATCTGTTTCTGTGCCAGTACCATACTGTCTCGATGACTACAGTTTTGTAATATAGTTTGAAATCTGGAATCGTGATGCCTCCAGTTTTGTTTTTCTTTTTTGGATTGCTTTGGCTATTCAGGGTCTTTTGTGGTCCCATACAGATTTTAGGATTGTTTGTTCTAGCTCTGAGAAAAATGCTGGTGGTATTTTGATAGGGATTGCATTAAATGTGTGGATTGCTTTGGGTAGTATTGACATTTTAACGTTTGTTCTTCCAATCCATGAGCATGGAATGCTCTTCCATTTGTTAGTGTCCTCTTCAATTTCTGTCATAAGTGTTTTATAGTTTTCAGAGTACAGATCTTTTACCTCTTTAGTTAGGTTTATTTTCCTAGGTATGTTTTTGGTGCAGTTCCAAATGGAATCAATTCCTTGATTTCTTTTTCTGCTGCTTCGTTATCAATGTATAAAAATGCAACAGATTTCTGCATGTTGATTTTATGTCTTGTGACTTTGCTGAATTCATGTATTAGTTCTAGCAATTTTTTGGTGGAGTCTTTCGGATTTTCTACATAGAGTATCATGTGAAAGTTTGACTTCCTCCTTGCTGATTTGGGTGCCTTTTCTTTTTGTTGTCTGACTGCGGAGATTAAGACTTCCAATAATGTGTTAAATAGTAATGATGAGAATGGGTATCCTTGTCTTGTTCCTGACTATAAAGGAAAGGCTTTCAGCTTTTCCCCATTGAGGAGGATATTAACTATGGGTCTTTCATATATGGTTATGATGTTGAGATATATTCCATCTATCCCTACATTGTTGAGGGTTTTTATTAAGAATGGATGCTGGGGGCGCCTGGGTGGCGCAGTCGGTTAAGCGTCCGACTTCAGCCAGGTCACAATCTCGCGGTCCGTGAGTTCGAGCCCCGCGTCAGGCTCTGGGCTGATGGCTCAGAGCCTGGAGCCTGTTTCCGATTCTGTGTCTCCCTCTCTCTCTGCCCCTCCCCCATTCATGCTCTGTCTCTCTCTGTCCCAAAAATAAATAAACGTTGAAAAAAATAAATAAATAAAGAATGGATGCTGTATTTTGTCAAATGGATTATTGATTGTTTAGATCAGATTTATAAATAGCTTTGGAAAAAAATTAAGGTTTCATAAATTTTCTCCCTTCAATATAGATTTCTTTTTCTTCCTCCCACTAATATATGCTTAATAGAGATAATGATCTCATGCATTATAATAACCCTTTTAATACCAGCACATGGTATTTTAGAGAAACTCTAAAAAGACAGGAAAGTGGTTTGCAAATATTTTTTAATCATTAATTAATAGCAAGTATATTAACAGGTTATAGAAGATTATAGGCCCCAGGGCACCTGGGTGGCTCAGTCAGTTAAGTAAGATCAGGTCATGATCTCACAGTTTATGAGTTTGAGCCCAGGATTGGGTTCTCTGTCAGTGCAGAGCCTGCTTCAGATCCTCTGTCCCCATCTCTGCCCCTCCTCCGCTTGTGCTCCCTCCCTCTCTCAAAAATAAACAAACATTAAAAAAAAAGAAGGGACACCTAAGTGACTCAGTCGGTTGGGTGTGTGACTTCAGCTCAGGTCATGATCTCACGGTCCGTGAGTTTGAGCCCCGTGTCGGGCTCTGTGCTGACAGCTCAGAGCCTGAAGCCTGCTTCAGATTCTGTGTCTCCTTCTCTCTCTGCTCCTTCCCCACTCACACACTATCTTTCTCTGTCTCTTAAAAATAAATAAATGTTAAAAATTAAAAAAAAGAAGAAGAAGAAGAAGAAAAAGTATGCCTGGGTGGCTCAGTTGGTTAAGCATTTGACTCAGTTTCAGCTCAGGTCATGATCTCATGGTTGGTGGGTTCTAGCCACGCATGAGGCTCTGTGCTGACAGCGCGGAGCCTGTTTGTGATTCTCTCTCCCTCTCTCTGTGCCCCTCCCCTGCTCTCTCATTCCATCTCTCTCGAAATAAACTAATACAAAAAAAGTTTTTTAAAAAGAAGGAGATTATAGGCCCAAAACTAAGAGGTTTTTCTCAATGTTGTTCTAATGCTGTTTCATGGATCTTTACATACTTCAGTGGGGCAGGAAAAGCAATCTGCATGTGCTGTTTTGTTTTCTTAGTTTCAGAGAGCCATGGGACTGATAAGTTGCTGAAGTAGAGCTAGGGTGTCTTAAAGTCTAAAGAGGCCATCAGGCAGCTGAGAGGCCTAGAAAAGCTTATTCTAGCATTGAGTTGTTTGAGAAATAGTTGCTGTTGTAAGGAATGATTGCCTTTAATGTTCAGTGCCTTACTTAAGTAGTTGTATACCTTCTCTGTTTCTACTAGGTATAGTCTGAGTCTACTTAAGAGTAGAGTAAATATATAACCTCTTCAACACCCTAATGTCCATTCAGTTCTTGCTGCCTTATCAGTGGACATAACCCAGGACCCTGCCTCATATCTGAGTTCTTAAGCCCTAGTATTAATAGACTCCAAACATAGACAGCTCTGTTTTTCCCTATTCATATTTTGATTGTTCTTTGATTCTGGTACATCTAGACACTTGATCTCTTCTGCATTTTGACCCTGTTAGCAGCCCTTTTGTCTTTACTTTGTTCTCATGTAGCCTAGATTGCCTGCTCCATCATTTATAACAAGGCTATATATGACTTCAAATAGCTCTCTCCCATTTTCCATAAAAGCTAATTTCAACTTGCAGCAGTTCCTCCTTGATGTAAAATGACCTTGTTCACTAGGAAATACAAGCCAATCAGAGATCAAATCCCACAACTCCACGTGTCTCCCACAACCCTCATCTGCCTTGGCAGCCACATGCATATATTAGCTTTTTTTTTTTTTCTTTTTTTTCTTCCTTTCCAATCTGGACAACTTTTAATTTCTTTTGCTTGCCTAACTTCCCTGGCTAGAATCTCCAGTACAATGTAAAATAGAAATGACAAGAGCAGACATCCTTGTTTTGTCTATGATCTTGGGAGGAAAGCATTCACTATTTCACTATTAAGTATGATGTTAACTGTGGGGTTTTCATTGATGCTCTTGATCAAGTTGAAGAAGTTCCCTTCTATTCCTAGTTTGTTGAGTGTTTTTATTATGAAAAAGTATAGCTATTGAGATGATAATGTGGTTTTGTCCTTTATTCTACTAATATAGTATATTACATTGTGCCTTTCCACTTTGACAAAGGTATCTTTCTAGCTATCCTGGATCCCATGTACTTCTGGATCTTTGGGATCTGTTCTGAGTTTCCTTCTTAACTCTGTGGCTCCTTCTTAGTGTCCTTTGTGAGCTTTTTCCTCCATATATCCATTCATTTAAATAGGATCCTTCCAAGGTTCCTCACTGATTTCTCCAGAAATTTAGAAGTTCCTTTAGACTTCTAACTCTAAATTCTCCTGAAGTGATCTCATTGACTCCTATGGCTGCAGGTACTTTTATATCTATTAACTTATAAATCTGTATCACTTGTTTGAGCTCTTCTTTAAATGCAGGTCTTCTTTTATGTTCTCTGTCTCAAAGAAGATACCAGCACCTTCCAATTTCTTACGACCTAAAAATTACTCATGACTTTACTCCCTATTCCTTTTTTTTTTTTAAGTAGGCTCCATGCTGAGGCCTGAACTCAGACCCCGAGATCAAGACCTGAGCTGAGATCAAGAGTTGGACAGTTAACTCACTGAGCCACTCAGGCATCCCCCTGCTCCCTATTCCTATTAGGAAACACCAAATCCTGTCTGTTCTACTCTCTTACTATATTAGGAATGTGTCTACTTCCTTCTATCACCAGACCTAAAGATTAGTTCTGACCTTTATAACCCTTGATTGGGTTATTGGAACAGCCTCTGACTGGTCTTTCAACCTCCAGTCTTACCTTTCTCATTTTCTAAGTCTGTATTAAGTTCCCTTGGTGTTCTCGAAGTGCCGTATGGATTCCTCTAACATTGTACTGCTCACCCTATGTTTAATCATATGTTTCTCTGGGTTCTCCTCTGCACCATAAATTACTCTTATAGAGTATGGACCACCTCTTAATCATCCTTATTTTCTGAACACCTAGCACAGTGCGTGATTGTAATATACATTTGTCAATAGTTTTTTAAATAAGTGAATTAGTTAATATAAGAACACGGTTTTGAAAAACACCCAGAGTGCATTCAGAAGCCTAAAGATACAGCAGTTTAGAAAGGTTTCATGAAGAGAATGTGTTTTAATTTCGATGTTTAATGAAGTCTGAATAGAATTTTTGGTGGGAAGAGAGATACTATTTCAGGTACAGGGGAACCTAAGTATTTAGAGCTTCTTTTGAGAACTATTTGGAACATAAGGTTCTGTGGGGGTTTGGTGGTGAGTACAAAGGTAAATTGAACCAGATTGTTGAAAGTCTTGAATACCATGCCTAGGGGATTGGCTTTTATTCTCTGAACATTGTGAAACTCTATAAAGTTATTGAGTAGGGAGGAGATGCTCAAAATTTAATTTTGGAAGTCCTCATCAGAATGGATCGGATTGAAGAAATGAGAGATGTTAACTAGTAGTCCAATGTGGTAGTTAAGCAAGAAATAATGAGGATTTTTACTAGGACAGTGAGAAAGGAAAGGGACAAATTTCAGACATTTGATGGTAGAATTTGAGCTTTGAGAGACAAAAAGAAGTTGTAGATTATTTCAAGATTTTTAATGAGTGGTATGGGGTTTTAGGGAACATGTGGGAATCTGAGAGATTGGTTGGATGGAGGGACCATGAAGGAGGGACCATGAATAGGGAGAACCAAGAAAAGGAAAGTTTTGGAGATTAGATTATAATGAATACTGCTTTAGTCTAATGTGAGGTTAGCAGAATTTCCATTTATAAGGATATGATCTAGGCAAATGGAAATAGAATCTAAGATTCAGGAAAGAGCTTAGTGGTAGTGATCATGATTTGTGAATCATTTATATAATGGTGAGCATTGAAACCATGGTAGTAGATAAGGAAATTAGATGGGCTATTCCTTTATGGGACACCCTGGTGCACCAAGTGGTAAATAATAATGAAAGAGGCATTACTTTCCATATGTAATCTAAAAAAGAAAAAAATTGCCAACTTAAGTTTACCTTTCTTTCAGCTGAGTGTGAGAGGAAAAAATAAAAAAGAGAAACTTGAAGATTTCTTTAAAAACATGGTTAAATCAGCAGATGGAGTAATTGTTTCGGGAGTAAAGGTAAGATTTTATTTGATTAACAGAGGTATTGGTTTAAGAATCCACTTATTTTAAGAAGATAGAGATTTCAGATGTGCAGGTGACCATTGGAGTAAAAGAGAAGTTTGAATAGTAGAATGCTTAGGCCTGGGCCCCCTGCCCTGGAATCCACTCTTTAGAGCCCTTCCTTCTCCCAACGGGCGAGAGTTCTGCAGTCCAAGGGGATTTGCCCACCTGGAGCACATACCCCTTCCTTCCAAACTAGACCATGCTTGAAGTATCTGGAACCCGGTATTTCTTTGCCCAAATCTGAAGCCAAGTCTTCCTCTTCTGTGGGTAATCAAGGGTGACCATGGGTCAGCTGGGGAAAGGGAAGGCACAGGGGAGGTCAGTGTGCAGAATGGAGTGTCCTGTTACATACATCTGAGGTTTCTTTAGGTGCCTTACAGAGCTGCAGGGTGGGGCACGAAGCGGGGCTCCATTTGTACATTTGCCCTTGGTCTTACAAATGTTAGGGGCAGACTTGGGTTCAGATCTGGAGTTAGAAGAGCTTCTTTGAGGTTTTAGTCTTGTCTTGGGGTGCCTGGCTCAGGTAGAGCATGAGGCTCTTGATCTCGGGGTCATGAATTCAAGCTCCACATTGGGCATAGAGCTTACTTAAATAAATAAATAAAAAGAAAATTTAGGGGCACCTGGGTGGCTCAGTTGATTAAACATCCGATTTCGGCTCAGGTCACGATCTCACGGTTTGTGAGTTCAAGCCTGACATCGGGCTCTGTGCTGACAGCTTGGAGCCTGGAGCCTGCTTCAGATTCTGTATCTCCCTCTGTCTCTGCCCTTTCCCCGTTAGTGCTCTCTTTCTCTCAAAAATAAAATAAAATACATTTAAAAAAATAAATAAAGATTAAAAAAATTTTTAATATATAAATAAATAACACCTAAGTATTACATTATGAAACAAACACTAAGAAAGAGATAAATGATGCAGCTTTGTCATCATTACCTGTTTTTATAGATACATCTACAGTAAAACTTAGGTGGAAAGTACTATTCATTTGATTTATACTTTGGTTTTCAGAGATGGGTCACTTGGTATGTTGACATTGCATATGCCGTGGCTACTTTCTAATAAGAACCCTGCTTCCTTCCATTTAATGCTGTGTATTGAGTATGATTAGTAGTAACTAATATTTTTTGAACATTTACAGTGTGGTATTTGGTAGCACATACTTTATTTAATCTTCAGTCCTACAAGTTGGATGGTTTATCCCATTTTAACAGTCAAGGAAAGTGGTACATATGTATTACAAATTTTAAAGGACATTTTGTCAGCACTGATTCTTCCTTGTGTTCTGTTGATGTGGGTCTTATATCATTTCAACTGCTGCGTTTTCAAAAACTGATTGCTATTTTAGAAAGGAGGAAAGTATTTTTATTTTTTATTTTTTAATTTTTTTAAGTTTATTTATTTATTTTGAGAGAGAGAGAATGAGCAAAGGAGGGACAGAGGGAGGTGGGGACCGAGGATCCAAAGCAGGCTCTGAGCTGACAGAAGAGAGCCTGATGTGGGGCTCTGAAGTTACTGATGAAATCAGTAGAACATCTGATTATTAGAGGATAGCTGTGCTGTTTTACTGGTTTTTTGTATTATAATGGTGAAGTGATTTATGTATTACACTAAAGCAAATAAGTGAAAAAATTACATTTTCTTTTGATCCCATAGGACGTAGATGATTTCTTTGAGCATGAACGAACATTTCTTTTAGAATATCATAACCGAGTTAAGGATGCATCTGCTAAATCTGATAGGATGACAAGATCCCACAAAAGTAAGGTTTTTTTCTCTGTGGCTAAAGCTTACCTTTTTTTAATGGAATAATTATAAAGTTGTTATTTTATTTACAGTTTGTAAAAGTCTTGATATAGAACAGTGGTTCTCAAACTTTGGTCTGTGAAGCCTTGACCCTAGGGCTCTTTTTATTTTTAGCAAGTCTGTGAGGTAAAAACTATTTTCATAATAATCCATGATGCTTTTTGTATTTTTCACCATGTTGATATTTACACTGATAATGCAAAAGCCATGGTGGATAAAATTACTGATGCCTTAGCACAGACCAGGGCAGTAGCACCAAATTATGCTAATAGTCACTGTATTCTTTCTACAGTGCATTTGCAGTTAGAACAGATTTTTCAATTAAGGATGTCCTTGATGAAGCAATAAAAATTATTAATTAATAAATCGCTTCCCTTGGGTTCACATTTTTTAATATCTGAATGATGGGAGGTATGTGTAAAGCACTTTGATTACATATGATGGTTCTCTCTAGAAAAGCATTTTAGTGATTGAGTTGCAACTAAACTAGTTGCTTTTTTCATAAAACCCCATTTTTACTTGAGAGAACAGTGGACAAATGACGATTATTCATAGTTGAGTATTTGGTAGACATTTTCTTAAAAATAAGTGACCCTGTCACTTTAAGGAAAACAACTGACAGTATTTGTTGACAATGATAAAAGTCAAGCTTTCCAGCAATAAGTAGAATTTTGGAAAACTTGTATCCATCCCCATGAGCTTGGTTCCCAATAATTAAAGACTGGTCTGAGGGAGGAGATTGATGGGAATATGTGAATTTTTGATACTGTTTATGTATACTGAAGTGCATCAACATTTGGAAGGTCTGCATCATTCATTGAACCGATATTTTCTAAATGATCAAATACATGATGTTACAAAATCACATATGTAAAAGATTCATTCAAAGTTCAAGATAGGCTAATGGGGTTTTTTAACATCTTTATTGAGGTAAAAATTGATATCAGTAAGCTGTAGTATTCAGAGTATACAATTTGATAAGTTTTGACATATGTGTAAAATCATCACTACAGCCAAGATAATTAATATATCTATCACCTCCACAAGTTTCCTTATAGCCCTCTGTAATCCCTCCTTCTCACCCTGTCCCCAGGAAACCACCGATCTGCTTTTTGTCTCTGTAGATTAGTTTGCATTTTCTAGAATTTTATATAAATGGAATCATACTATATGTACTCTTTATTATTTGGCTTTGAAATTCAACAAAATTATTTTGAGATTCATTCATGTTGTGTATCGAGAGGTTATTCCTTTTTATTGCTGAGTATTATTCTATTGTATGGATATATCACAGTTGTTCATCCATTCAGCTATTGGTGGACATTTGGGTTGTTGTTAGCTTTTGGCTGTTATAAATAAAGCTGATGTGAACCATCTATATGTAAGTCTTTGTATGGACATGTGCTTCCGTTGCTCTTGGGTAATACCTGAAAGAGTGACCAGGTCATGCGGTAAGTGTATAATTAACTTTTTAAAAACTTTGGAAAAAACTGCCACTTTTTTCCCAAAATGATTGTACCATTTTATATTCCTACCAGCTGTACATGAGCGTTCCAGTTGTTCCACATCTTTTCCAACAAGGATACTCATTCTTTTTCATTTCAGGCATTCTCATAAGTCAGTAATGTCTCTGTGTAGTTTTAATTTTTAATTTGCATTTCCCTAATGACTAATGATGTTGAACATCCCTTCTTACATAAATCTTCTAGCTTTTTTCTTCTTTACCAGAGTTGTTTTTGGCCCCTCTAGGTTCTTTACATTTTCATATGGATTTTATTTTTTTATTTAAATTTTACTTAGTTAATATACAGTGCAACATTGGTTTCAGGAGTAGAATTTAGTGATTCATTACTTACAATACTCCGTGTTTGTCACAAGTGCCCTCCTTAATTTCCATCACCCATCTAGCCCATGTCTTACCCACCTCCCTCTGTCTACTCTCTATCGTTTGTTCTCTATTGTTAAGAGTCTCTTGTGGTTTGTTTCCCTCTCTTTTCTTCCCCTTCCTTTCCCATATGTTCATCTGTTTTGTTTCTTAAATTCCACATATGAGTGAAATCGTGTGGGATTTGTCTTCTTCTGATTGACTTATTTCAATTCATATCGATTTTAGAATTAGCTTGTCACTTTCTACACAAATGCTGTCTGGGATTTTGGGGTTGTGTAGAATCTGTAGGTCAGTTTGGGGAAGATTGACATCTTAACCATATTGACTCTTCTGATACGTAAATATAGTATATCTCTCCATTTAGTTTGGTCTTCCTTATAATTCTCTCAGCAATGTTTTTTAACTTATATTGTACAGGTCTTATACACCGTTTTTTTTTTTAATTTAATTTTTAATTTTTTTAAATTTACATCCTAGTTAGTTAGCATATAGTGCAACAACAATTTCAGGAGTAGATTCCTTAATGCCCCTTACCCATTTAGCCCATCCCCCCTCCCTTCAGTTACCTTCTGTTTGTTCTCCATATTTAAGAGTCTCTCATGTTTTGTCCCCCTCCCTGTTTTTATTTTATTTTTGCTTCCCTTCCCTTGTGTTCATCGGTTCTGTCTTAAAGTCCTCATATGAGTAAAGTCATATGATATTTGTCTTTCTCTGACTAATTTCGCTTTAATACCATCTAGTTCCATCCACATAGTTGCAAATGGCAAGGTTTCATTCTTTTTGATTGCCAAGTAATACTCCATTGTGTATATATACCACATCTTCTTCATTCATCCATTGATGGACATTTGGGCTCTTTCCATACTTTGGCTATTGTTGATAGTGCTGCTATAAACATTGGGGTGCATGTGCCTCTCTGAAGCAGCATACCTGTATCCCTTGGATAAATACTTAGTAGTGCAATTGCTGGGTCATAGGATAGTTCTATTTTTAATTTTTTGAGGAACCTCCATGCTGTTTTCCAGAGTGGCTGCACCAGTTTGCATTCCCACCAGCAGTGCAAAAGAGATCCTCTTTCTCCGCGTCCTGGCCAACATCTGTTGTTGCCTGAGTTGTTCATCTTAGCCATTCTTGACTGGTGTGAGGTGGTATCTCATTGTGGTTTTAATTTGTATTTCCCTGATGATGAGTGATGTTGAACATTTTTTCATGTGTCGGTTGGCTATCTGGATGTCTTCTTTGGAGAAGTGTCTATTCATGTCTTTTACCCATTTCTTCACTGGATTATTTGTTTTCTGGGTGTTGAGTTTGATAAGTTCTTTGTAGATTTTGGATACTAACCCTTTATCTGATATGTCGTTTACAAATATCTTCTCCCATTCTGTCGGTTGCCTTTTAGTTTTGCTGATTGTTTCCTTTGCTGTGCAGAAGCTTTTTATTTTGTTGAGGTCCCAATAGTTCATTTTTGCTTTTGTTTCCCTTGCCCCTGGAGATGCGTTGAGTAAGAGGTTGCTGCAGCCAAGATCAAAGAGGTTATTGCCTGCTTTCTCCTCGAGGATGTTGATGGCTTGTCTTACATTTAGGTCTTTCATCCATTTTGAGTTTATTTTTGTGTATGGTATAAGAAAGTGGTCCAGGTTCATTTTTCTGCATGTTACTGTCCAGTTTTCCCAGCATCACTTGCTGAAGAGACTGTCTTTATTCCATCAGATATACTTTCCTGCTTTGTCAAAGATTAGTTGGCCATATGTTTGTGGGTCCATTCTGGGTTCTCTGTTCTGTTCCATTGATCTGAGTGTCTGTTTTTGTGCCAATACCATACTATCTTGATGATTACAGCTTTGTAATACAGCTTGAAGTCCGAGGATCTTATACACCTTTAGTTGAATTGATCCCTAATTATTTTTTGATGCTATCATAAATGATGTGTTTTTTACATTTCAGTTTCTAGTTCTTTGCTAATATATAGAAATACGGTGTTTTCTGTATTGATCTTGTATCTTGCAATATTACTAAATAAACTCACTTATTAGTTCCAGTAACTATTTTGTAGATTCCTTATGATTTTCTACATAGATGATCATCTGCCAATAAAAACAATTACACTTGTTTCCAATTTAGATTCCATTTATTTCTTGTCTTTGCCCCGTTGTACTGAAGCTATACCTATAGCTCCAGTGCAGTGTGGATGGAAGTGGTGAGAATAGGCATCTTTGCCTTGTTCCTTAGCTTATGGGGAAGGCATTCATTCTTAAACCATTAATTATGGTGTTTGGTGTCGGTTTTTCCTAGATGCTTTTTATCAGGGTGAAAAAATTGTCTTATAAATTTATCTGAGAGGTTGTGTTTTTTTAAATCAGGAATGAGCGTTGGATTCTTTTCATATGCTCTTTTTGCAGCTGCAGTGTTCAGATAATCCCGTTTTTTCCTTTTAGTCTATTATGTATTGATTGATTTTCAAATGTTAAACCAACTTTATGATCTTGGGATTAATATCACTTATTTATACCAATGGAGTTTAATGTAATAGAGCTTAGAAAGTTTATTGATATGATTTTAGATTCCCCACTGCAACTATTTTTTTTAATATGAAATTTATTGTCAAATTGGTTTCCATACAACACCCAGTGCTCATCCCAACAGGTGCCCTCCTCAATGCCCATCACCCTCTTTCCCCTCCCTCCTACCCCCCCATCAACCCTCAGTTTATTCTCAGTTTTTAAGAGTCTCTCATGGTTTGCCTCCTTCCCTCTCTGTAACTTTTTTTTTCCTCTTCCCCTCCCCCATGGTCTTCTGTTAGGTTTCTCAGGATCCACATAAGAGTGAAAATGTATGGTATCGTCTTTCTCTGTATGACTTATTTCACTTAGCATATCACTCTCCAGTTCCATCCATGTCATTACAACTAACTCTTAAAGAAACTACTACTTGTTGAGTTTTGGGGTGGTATCAAAGAAGAATATCCACGGGGCGCCTGGATGGCTCAGTCGGTTGAGTGTCTGACTTCGGCTCAGGTCATGATCTCGCAGTTGACGAGTTCGAGCCCCGCGTCGGGCTCTGTGCTGACAGCTCAGAGCCTGGAGCCTGCTTTGGATTCTGTGTCTCCCTCTCTCTCTGTACCTCCGCTGCTATACTCTGTCTGTCTGTCTCTCTCTCAAAAATAAATATAACCATTAAAAAATATTTTTTTTAAAAAGAATATCCACAATTATCTGAAAATAAAGCTACATATCTGTTTGAGACTGCATTTTCTCCACATATTTGAACAAAAGCAGTGTATTATAATACTACGATTGAATGCAGAAGCAGGTAAGAGAATGCAGCTGTCTTCTATTAAGATAAAGACACAAAAAATTTGCAAAAATGTAATAGTGTCACTCTGCTCACTAATTTAAAAATACATATAGTTATTTTTCATTTGAAATATTACTTAACTATGATTTTAATACTTTTAATCATTTTGCTTTACTTAAAAAACATACAGTACATATTGATAGACATAACCCCCATAAACATAATTATTTAGGATCCTCAATAATTTCTAAGAGTGTAAAGGAGTCCTTAGACCAAAAAGTTTGAGAACCTCTGTTATAGAGACAGTTCAGCTGGTACCTAGAAATAAGAACCTCTGTTTTGGAGTACTGTTACATGCTGTAACAGAAAGGAAATAAAGTCTCTGGCTTGATACCTTCTATTCTTGTGTCATTCTTTGGAGAAGGCTAAGAGTTATTTTTATATTTTATTCTATTTTTGTAACTTATAGATTTCTTCTAAGGAAGTAGTTATTTATATTTGCTTGTTCAGTACTTAAGAACTATAAAGTGTGGGAAGCTTGAATTCCTTCCTAGATTTATTACCAATTTGCTCTAGAGCATTGGGCAAGTCACATAATTAATTGGTATTATACTGGTTCCCTTGTTTATAAAATGACATTAAGATGAGTTATCTCACACGTTTTACTCCTCTGTTAAGAGAAACTTTGTCCTAGTCTGTCCTCTCCCTGTCCCTCCATCAAGACCTGCACTTACTCCCTCTACACACCCAGAGACACATAGTGCACCCTGTGGGGCTCCAGCAGTACCCTATTTGCTTTCCTGGGGACCCCCATACTCCACCAACTGGACCAGGCTGGAGCCCACAGGCCTCGCCTGTACCCCCTCAAGAAAGAAAAACTTTGTAAATATGAAATGGTATATATACTAGTGTTAGTTGTAATAATTAGGAGTATCCTTAAGTTTATTTTTGATTATTTAAAATGGAATCCTATTAGGGGTGCCTGGCTGGCTCAGTCAGTAGAATATGCGACTCTTGATCTCAGGGTTGTAGGTTTGAGCCCCACATTGAATGAAGAGATTACTTAAAAATAAAATCCTTTAAAAAATTAAAATAAAATAGAATCCTACTATACTTTAAAAATTGTTTTAAAGTTATTTAGCTCAGGGGCACCTTGCTGGCTGTCAGTAGAGCATACGACTCTTTTTTTGTTGTTTTTTTAAGAGAGAGAGAAAACACCAGAGGGGGAGAGTGGCAGAGAGAGAGAGAGAGAGAGAGAATATGAATGAATTCTAAGCAGACTTCATGCTTGACCTGAGCCGAAATCAAGAGTGTAATACTCAGTTGACTGAGCCACCCAGGCACCGCTGAGTCTATGACTCTTAATCTCAGGGTAATGAGTTCAAGCCCCATGTTGGGCATGGATCTGCATAGGATAGGATAGGATAGGATAGGATAGGATAGGATAGGATAGGGTAAATAAAATTAAGTAAAAAATAAAATAGTTTATAAACATTGGCCTGTTTGCCAACCATAATGTTAGGCATTGGTAATTTCAAGATGAAGAAAATATAGTCTTTGCCCTTCAGGAATTAATAATTTTGCAGAAATTTTGCAGAAATCTGAAAAGCAGAAAATTACAGTGTATTGTAGTCAGTCCTTTAATAGAGGTATATATTTGTGCTATGGAAACATAAAGAACTATAAAGGTAGAGAGTCATCTGTTAAGATAACATAATTCTTATTTATTCTATTTGGCCAAATGGAACAGTATTTGTAGAAGAGATGATGGCGAATCTATTTTACAAAATTATAATTATTACATAATTATAAAATTATAAAGTAAAAACTTTTTTCACAACGCATGAACTTAACTAGCCTGGACTATGAAAAACTAAGCTTTTCAGCCTCACTGTGATGTATATACAATCAAGGCAGTTTGCTTATTTTCTGTGATCGTATAATGATGTAATAGCCGAAAAGGGTAGTGTTCTCAGAGCCAGATACTAGGAGACAGGAATTTCTTGCTCTAAAAAATAATCTCAGGGGGTGCCTGGGTGGCTCAGTTGGTTAAGTGTCCGACTTAGGCTCAGGACAAGATCTCATGGTTTGTGAGTTCGAGCCCCGTGTGTGGGCTCTGTGCTGTCAGTTCAGAGCCTGGAGCCTGCTTTGGATTCTGTGTCTCCCTCTCACTCTCTGCCCCTCCCCTGCTCGTTCTCTCTCTCTCAAAATTAAATATTAAAAATAATAATAAATAATTTCAGGGTCATTTTAAGTATAAAATATTACTGTATGTGATATTGGACACAAATCATTTTTGATACCTGCCTTGATAAACCAACCTTTATGTGATTTTTTAACTTAAAATTTTAGGTTAATAGTGAAAAGTCTCACATATAGAAGTTCCTATTCAGAGTCCAAAATTTGTATTCTAAGTATCTTTATGAAAGATACCAGAATAGATCTGTTTCTGAATAACAGTAAGTAAATAGTCACCAAATTTCAGCCTTATCTGTTGAATATAACTTTGTACAACATATAAAGTATAATGTAAGGATTACTGTTTTGTTAAAGAATAAACACACTAAAACCTTATAAACATACTACTGAGGATAAGTGGAAATTTCCATACAAAGTACACATCTTGGATTTCATTAATAATAGCAAACATTTATATAGTACTATATTCACTGTGTGCCAGATATATAGTAACATTGATTAACTCACTTAATCCAAGTAATTTTATAAGACTGGTACCATTATTATCCCCATTTCCAGATGAAGAAAGCAAGGCATTCACAAGTTAAGTGATAAACTCAAGGTCATATAGCTGGTAAATTGGGTCCCAGGACCATGAGCTTAACCATTGCACTGTACTATCCTTTTTCTGAAACAAGTAATGTTTTTTCAACAAGTTGTCCTGGGGGTGAGTGCTAGGAATAGGAAGAGTATTGTGCTAAAGTTGAATACTTTGCTCCCTAGCACCTAAGGGTAATGGTGCTACCACCATTCATGTAGCTTCCCAAGCTCCATAATTTTTCTTCCTACCTCAGGTCTCCTGTTTGTAATCCTACCTATTAGGATTTCCTAATTGTAAATCCTACCTATTAGGTTTCCTAAACATCTTCCAGCCTTGTTGTTCCTCTCTGCTGTCAGTATTTTCGCTACTTTGATCCTAACAATCAGTATTGGACCCAAAAATTTCCTAGTTGGTTGCTCTGCCTTCTGTGTCTCTCCACTTCTAGTCTTTATTCCAGGCAGTGGTTGATTTTACCACTACTGTTATTTTTAAATGTTTAATAACACCCATTCTTATAAGATCAAATCCAAACTTTATCATGGCATCCAAAAACCCATTTTCCCTCCAAGATACCTCTAATTTATTTTTCCATCTTCAACTCCTTCCACTCCCCTCTGTATCCTTGTAGTGCCTTCTTTCTAGAAGGCTGTCTGAATATACTGTGTTATTTTATGTCTTACTAGCCTATATCCATGCTCTGCCCTTCATTCAGAATGCTCTCCCCTCTTTTGTCTGGTAAAGATTTTTCTTATCCTGCAAGTTCTGACTCACTCGGTAGTGTCTATAAATCCTTCCCTAACTTACTCAGGTTTCCCCTGCTCCCAAAGTAGTTTTTACCTACTTCTGATAGAATATTCTGATATAATATTCCATCAAATTATATTATAGTTATTGTCATTTCCTTCACCAGACTTGGAATATCTCATACTGTATACACATTTGTTTAGCAGGTGAATGCTCAATAAGTATTTTTGAATCAATGAACAAATATATGAAATTCTAACAATCTTTTCCATAGGTGCTGCAGATGATTACAATAGGATTGGTTCTTCGCTATATGCTTTAGGAACTCAGGATTCTACAGATATATGCAAGTAAGGATTCTGATTTAAAACATTAAATAAAACACAGGGCGCCTGGGTGGCTCAGTTGGTTAGGCGTCTGACTTTGGCTCAGGTCATGATCTCATGGTTTGTGAGTTCGAGCCCTGCATTGGGCTCTGTGCTGACAGCTCAGAGTCTGGAGCCTGCTTTGGATTCTATGTCTCCCTCTCTCTCTGCTCCTCCCCTGCTCACACTCTGTCTCTCTCTCAAAAATAAACATTTAAAAAAAAAAGTTTTAAAACATTAAATAAAACAGAAAAATTTTGCTAACAGCCTGGGCATGTAGAATGCCTGACCCAGCAGGCATTTAGAATATCTTCATCAAAACACATCAGTAGTAAGGAACTTTTTTATAAACTTGGATCAATGTTATTTTTTCCTCTACTCTTTCTCTCTTATTTCTTAAATCTGAAAAATAGAGGCGCCTAGGGAACTCAGTTTAAATGTCCGACTTCTGCTCAGGTCATGATCTCACGGTTCGTGGGTTCAAGCTCCACATCGGACTCTCTACTATCAGCACATAGCCTGCTTCGGATCCTCTGTCTCCCTCTCTCGCTGTCCCTCCCCAGTTCACATGCTCTCTCTCTCAAAAATAAACATTTAAAAAGAAAATCTGAAAAATAAAAATTGACTTTAATGTATATTTTAACATTTACAAAGTGTTATTTGATGAAAATTGGCTGATGTGTGTATGTGTAAGGAAGAGACACAGAACTTATGTCAAAATGTTCTTAGGTTTTGATGAAGTTTATTATAAATAAACGTTCTGAAATTAGAATATACAGTATATATGTATGTATGTATTTCTTTGGAGGCCAAATTGACTTTTAAAGTAAAATATGATGGTATTAGTTTATACTTTTTAGAGAGGCTAGTTTTCGTTTTTAAGTTTAGTGAATCTCAGGGTAGTCCTAGGGTGACCAGAGGGTAGCTGTTGTATGTGTTAGTATGGAAGTACTCTCTGAATGTTTGCTTACACAGCTGTCCCTTACTTAATTTATGTTAGCTTTCCACATTAATGTAACCATGGTTAATTTTAGTTTTTCCTATAATATTGTTTAAACACAACTGTTTATTGAAAAATAATCCAAACTTTTTTTTTCAAACTTAAGTGGCAAAACTATTTTCCTAGTTTATGCCTTTTTCTAAACCACATCCTTGAATCATTTTTCTAGTGTATCTTGTCTTAGTAGACCTGTAAGATCCAAAGATCCAAGTTTTTCAGCAAAGCAAGGTACTATACGTATATATATATATGGCTTACATTAATTAACATGCTACCTTTCCTAAGAATTCATAAGTCTTGGAGTGCCTGGGTGGCTCAGTCAGTTAAGCATCTGACTTCAGTTCATGATCTCATAATTCGTGGGTTCTAGCCCCACATCAGGCTCTGTGCTGACAGCCCAGAGCCTGGAGCCTGCTTTGGATTCTGTGTCTCCCTCTCTGTCTGCCCCTCCCCTGCTCACACTCTGTCTGCCCCTCCCCTGCTCACACCCTGTCTCTCTCTGTCTCTCAAAAATGAATAAACATAATTTTTAAAAAAAGGATTTGTAAGTCTTTGATAAGAAGAAAAAGTCAACCTTGCCATGTGTAACTGGGCATAAACCTGTCAAGCAAGTTCTTTTTAGTAAAACAGAGTTCATAAAATAGTGTTTTAGCTTTCAATAGCACTTGCCTTCATCCAGTTATAACGTCACCAGTAATTACATATTTCACAGAGTACTCTTTTAAAAAGCTGTGCATTGGGTTATTTTTTAGTTGGTATCACCATTGAGAGATAGGCAATTTAGTTAAAAGTGAACATGAATTTTGAGATACAAATTGCTTACTCATTTCTGTTATTTTCTAAAACAAAGCAGCTCTATTTGAAGGTGTTTAAAACATAACTATCAAATAACTTCAAGAGCTGTTCCAGCCTTAGTGTTTTCCTTTTAAATCAGCCTTTTTTCTCTTTGGATCTGATTGTTCTGTACTTCTATAAGAATTTTGAAATCATGGGCTTTATTTAGTATTATGTGGCATATTAATGAATGTAAGGAAAAATTTTTTTTTGTTTAAATGTATGTATGGCTTAGGGGTGCCTGCTGGCTCAGTTGGTGGAGCATGTGCCTTTTGATCCAGGGGTTGTGAGTTCAAGCCCCACATTGGGTATAGAGATTAGGGAAAAAAATTGAATTTTAAAAAGTTAGAAATTAATAAATATATGGCTTAGATTGTTACTTTGAAAGGGTAAGATTTTCTGTAACAACAGTTTCCAAGTTATCTGTTATATGGGTGGAAGTACAGAGATGTTGAACTAAATGAAGTCTGCATTGGACGAGACCATCAAATATTACTGTAGTGAGATAACAGTGTTCATTATTAATACAGTTTGGGGGCGTATTCTCTCAACATTTGACTTGGAAAATCATTTCAGAGCTGGCTTCTGATGAAATATTTTTCCCTTCCAGGTTTTTTCTCAAAGTTTCAGAACTATTTGATAAAACCAGAGTAAGTACTATCAGTTAACCTTTGGGAGTCTAAATCATTGCATACAGTACTGTTTAACCTGTTATGATTGTGTTTAACTTTGTTGAGAAAGATGAGTTCTACTTCAGAAGGATGAAGAAACAGACTTAGATTTGAAAATTGTAAGTTGTTTTTCAGGAAACTCATTTTTTTTGTTGCTGTTGTTATGGCCTTTTGGTATTTGTAAAAGTTCATATTCTTGATCAGAGAACATGTTCATTATAGAGACTAGGTTTACTTTTATGAAGAATGGTCTTTTTCTGGGGCTTTGTATGCTAGAAGAAAGTTTTAGATTTATTACGGTTTTACCAAGATTACATTGCTTTTGATCCCCCTTGACACACTGGTTTAAAAGCGAGTTATATCTGTGTCCTTGGGTGACTCAACTGAGCGTCCAACTTCAGCTTAGGTCATGATCTTAGGGTTCATGAGTTTGAGCCCCACAATGCGCTGGCTTCTTTCAGCACAGAGCCCGCTTAGGATCCTCTGTCCCCATCTCCCTCTGCCCCTCCCCTGCTCACGCTCTCTCTCTCTTAAAAATAAACATTTAAAAAAAAAAAAGTGAGTTTAACAATATGAGGCAAATACACAACTGCAAAAAAAGGTTAAATAGCAATAATGCTTTAATATTGATGTAGTCTTGATTTTCAGGGATTAGTCTTAGATACAATAATATTAAAACACTTTGATGAAGTTCAGAGAAGAGTGAAATGTTTATTATGTGTTTAATGGCACTTACCTGAGATTGGAAGTGGCTGGTCCATTGTAGAAATCTGATTTCAACGTGACTTTGTCAATTGAGTAATAGATAGTGAAGATAAGTAAAAGAAAAGGAGTTATTTTCTTACAAAGGAAACCGTCATTAAATACATAAATGTTGTTGTAGTGAAGGGTCCCGAAAGCCCATTATTTCACTTTTGGTATTTGTACAAATGAGCATTTTCCAGGAAGATACAGTTGTTTCCTGTGTGTCTACATCAAAAGAATAGGGAACTATCACAGAATAGCTTTATGAGTTAGTATTTTTGCAGAAGTAAATGTCAAGATGAGATTAGACATGCAAGAGATTCATTGGGAAGAACAAAGAGGGAGGAGCAGGATAGACATGAAGAGACTTCAGACCATAGTGCAGGTCTACACCTGGGAAAGGAGAGGGACTTGGTAGGAGGAGTTTCAGACTATAGCGCAGTCTTAAGAAAGTTTTGTCCAGATCAAAAGGGAGTCCTCAGCCAAAGTTGCTCATTAGAGGCAGTACAGCATCAGCAAGACTGGGCTAGTGCTACGGCCCCTGTGCTCTGTCATTGGGTGCAGCTGAGGCAAGGAGGGAAGGATGTATCATAACCTTGGGATGAATATTGTTCTGATCTAGAGAGATTGCAGCTGGGACTCTGAACAAACTATGCTCCTTGCAGCAAGCAATTTCTCATGAAGGAGATCTAGATGGCACGTTGCCATAGGCACCACAGTCTTCATTTCTTTTGGTGTCTTGGTGTTGTTCTGGTTATTATTGCTGTGGCACAAACCATCCTAAAATCAATAGCTTAAAATGACAGCCATTTTATTATGCTAATGAATTCTTTGGGTCAAGAATTCACAAAAGGCAGAACAGAGGTGGCTTGCCTTTACTCCATGATGTCTGGGGCCTCAACAGGGAACATATGAAGGCTGTGGGCTAGAATCCTCTGAAGGCTCTTTCACTCAGGTGTCTGGGGGTGATACTGGCTACCAACCGAGACTTTAGCCGGGGCTATTGGCTGTTACATTTGCGTGTTGCTTTTCCATGGAGCTGCTTAGGCTTCCTCACAGTATGGTGGCTTGAAAGCAAGCATCCTGAAAAATGGGAAGTGAAAATTGCTAGTTTCATTAAGGCCTTGAAACTGGCACAGCATCACTTTTGTATTGATCAAGCGATGTTAGGGCCCAGAATCAAGGGAAGGGAATACATACATACATACCCCTACTCCTTCTTAGTGGAAGGAGAGAGGAGCCATATTTAAAAGCACCCAACTTCCATCTAACATGTTACCTAGATTTATCTAAATCAGTTTATCTAAATTTATCTAAATCAATTTTGAATATATTTTATGTCTGTGCATTTATTGTTAGGTTCATAAGTTTATTTCTCTGTAAGGGAATGTGTCTTAAGCTTCAAGGTTTTTGCTAACTTTTTACTGAAATATATTTTACATATAGGAAAGAGCATATATGAGAAGTATACAGCTCAGTGAAATTTAACAAATTTAACACACCCATATAATGAACACCCACATCAAGAAATAGAACATTTAGGGGCACCTGGGTGGCTCAGTCGGTTAAGCATCCAACTCTTGATTTTGGTTCAGGTCATGATCTCACGGTTCATGAGTTTGAGCCCCACATCGGGCTCCATGATGACATTGCTAAGCCTGCTTGGGATTCTCTCTACCCCCTCTATTTTGCCCCTCCCCCCTTCTGTACATGCGCACTCGCTCACTCTCTCTCAAAATAAGTAAACTTAAAAAACAAAAAAAGCATGCCCTGCCCCCCTTCAGCTGCTTTCTGAGTCACCACCTCCTGCAAGGAAAACCACTATCTTAGCTTCTAACAGCAGAGATTAATCTTATTTTCATATTTTATGTAAATGCTTCATGCAGTATGTATTCTTTTATGTCTGGTTCCATTTACTCAGCATTACATACATAAGATTCATCTGTGTTGGTTTTGTGTTTTTTTTCCTTTTTCAGAAGAGAGAGAAGTACTTTTCCTTTTTTTTCTTTTCTTTTCAGTTTATTTACTTTGAAAGAGAGAGAGAGCTAGGGAGGAACAGAGAGAGGGAGAGAGAGAATCCCAAGTAGGCTCCACACTACAGCTTGGAGCCCCATGCAGAGCTCAAACTCATGAACCATGAGAAACCTGAGCCAAAATCCAGAGTCGGATGCTTAACTGACTGAGCCACGAAGGCGCCCCTGCGTTTTTTGTTTTTGTTTTTGTTTTTTGGTTTGGTTTTAAGTTTATTTACTGAGAGAGAGAGAGACAGAGTACGTGCGAACGAGTGCACAAGTGGGGGGAGGGGCAGAGAGCGAGGAAGAGAGAAAGGATCCCAAGCAGGCTCCATGCTACCAGCACAGTGCCCGGCTGGGGGCTCAGTCTCACAAACCATGAGATCATGATCTGAGCCAAAATGAAGAATCAAACACTTAGCCGACTGAACCACCCAGGAGCCCCGATCCATCCATGTTGTTGCATGTAGGTATAGTTCCTTCATTCCTTCATTCATTGCTATATACCTTTCCTTGGCAGGAATATACCTAAATTTATTCATTTGTCCTACTGTTGGTAGGCTTTGGATCGTTTCTAGTTTGTGGCTCTTTACAAATAGTACTTCTAAGACCATTCTTAGATAGTTTCAGCTGAAAACAAGTAGATACTTGTTCAGTATATATAACCAGGAGGGGAATTAGGGGTCTTACGGTATCCATGTGAAAAGCTTTCATAGATCGTGCCAAACCGTTTCCCAAAGTGATTGTACCAATTTACATTCCCATCAGAATAAATGTGAGCATTGGGGTTGCTACACAGCTTGCAGTACTTGCTGTTGTCTTTTTTTAGTTATTCTGTTGGATGTGTAGGGTTTTTATTTTTAATTTTTTTAATGTTTTTATTTATTTTTGAAGGAGAGAGAGAGACAGAGGATGAGCGGGGGAGGAGCAGAGAGAGAGGGAGACACAGAATTCAAAGTAGGCTCCATACTGAGCTGTCAGCACAGAGCCGGACGTGGGGCTTGAACTCACAAACTGAGATCATGACCTGAGCCAAAGTTGGATGCTTAACTGACTGAGCACCCAGGTGCCCTGGATGTGTAGGGTTTTTAAATTTTAACTTTATTTCAACAGGAATTTCAGACCCACAGAAACATTGTGAGAATAGTACAAGGAATTCCTATACATGGGTCACCCAGATTTCCTAAATGTTAACATTTTCTACATTGCTTAAAGTGCTTTTTCCCCAAAATGTCCATTTCATTCTGTTTCTGCCCTTTGTGCACATCTGTCTTTTTTTAAAAGATAAGAATTAGGGGCACCTGGGTGGCTCAGTCAGTAAAACCTCCAACTCCTGATTTCAGCACAGGTCATGATCTCATGGTTCGTGGGATCGAGTCCTTTGTTGGGCTCTGCGCTGAGTGCAGAGTCTGCTTGAGGTTCCCTCCCTCCCTCTCATTCTCAAAATAAATAAATAAACTTTTTTTTAAAAAGATAAGAATTTTAATGTAGTCAATACAGTTATCAATGATTTCCCTTGATGTCACCAAATTCTTGCTATATACATGTTCCCAGTTGCCTCAAATGGCTTTTTACAGTGGAGTTCATCTGACTTAGATTCCAACAAGGTCCCTATATTATATTTGGTTGACATAATACATCTTTATCCTCTGTCTCTCCAGACTGAAGAGTTGCATCTTTTTAGTCTGACATGGCTGTTTCCCGTTTTATCCCAACTCAAACTAACCACATCTGTTTATTACTCTGTGGTGTCTTCAGGCACATTTTGGTAATGTTTTGACTGTATTTTCTGGTTGTTCTCAGTAGGAAGATTGGTTTGTTACCTAGTCTACCATCATCAGCCTTTAACACTTTAAAATCATGTGTACATATCATTGAAAGGAAGTAACAAGAGAAAATGTAAGTGCTGAAAGATGGTACTGAAACACAGTCTAGCTGGGAACTTGAGTCAGATATCGAGTCCTTCCAAAAACTCACTAATTTCATTTGATCTCCTTCTTTTTTCTGTTTATTTCTTGTCATAATCATGAAGAAAAGTAATAGGCTAGTAGAAAGGAGAGGGTGGGAAACTTAGGTTAAATAGGAGTGGATACTATAGATATTTATAACTTTAATTTTTTTACAGTAATTGAGAAAGAAAATGTGGGGTGTAGACTATGTGCTAATTAAATGCCTGTTTTTTTCCCCTTTTTCAGAAAATAGAAGCACGAGTGTCTGCTGATGAGGACCTCAAACTTTCTGACCTTTTAAAATATTACTTAAGGGAATCTCAAGCTGCTAAGGTAACTTACTGTTCACTGTTTTTTAAAAAGGACTGTTTTATTAAAAGCCATCTCTTTAGAAGTTAGATTTAAGGTTATTAAAAATTATTCATCTGTTGATTTTAAATTATATTCTCAAGTGTGAATTTTTTTCTCCTTTTATAAATTGTAGGTCAGGGAACCCCACATAAATGTTTCCTCTATTGGGGTGCCTGACTGGCTCAGTTGGTAGAGCATGCAACTCTAAATGTTGGGGTCATGACTTCATGCCCCGTGTTGGGCCTAGTGCTTATTTAAAAGAATAAAAACTTGGGGCACTTGGGTGGCTCAGTCAGTTATGCATCCGGCTTTGGCTCAGGTCATGATCTTGTGGTTCATGAGTTCGAGCCCCACATTAGGCTCTGCGCTGACAGCTTGGAGCCTGGAACCTGCCTCGGATTCTGTGTCTTCCTTTCTCTCTGTCCTTCCCCAGCTTGTGCACGCATGTGCTCTCTCACTCTGTCTCTCAAAAAGTAAACATTTTTTTAAAAATTATTAAAAATAATAAAATTAAAAAATAACTAAAAATAATGTTTCCTCTGTAAGCTTCTGATACAGTATAGATTAGAATTTTTTTTTTTTAATGAATTTGGTATAGTCATTTAGGTAAAATGCCTACAAAACAAAAAGTAAACCCCGTAGCTAAAGGAGTCCTAATTTGGTCTATATATATCTTTTGGGGGTAAATGAGCTCTAAAATCAGAATGTGTTTTATTTTTAGGCGACTCAAATTTCCTTTTTTTTTGAGAGTGAAGAGGGGGAGTAGGGGCAGAGAGAGAGGAAGACTGAGAATCCCAGCAGGCTCTGCACTGTCAGTGCAGAGACCGGTCTGGGGCTCAAACCCACCAACCGCAAGATCATGACCTCAGCCAAAATCAAGAGTCGATCACTCAACCAACTGAGCCACCCAGGGAACCCAAATTTCCTTTGGAAGTCTATGTATGTGCAAGACTAGAACTCTTACTATCCAAAAAATGTTTAACAGAAACAACTGAAAAAAGCACTGAAAACTTAGTGGCTCAGATATTCCAAATTTTGTGTTAATTTATGAATCGGTATGTATTGTACAGAAAATTCCCATGTGGTCAGTGGTGATTTGAACACCACATTTTCATTCCTTATCAAATTATAAATAGGCCTTGGGGCACCTGGCTGGCTTAGTTTATAGCACATGTGACTCTTGATCTCAGGGTCTCGAGTTCAAGCCCCACATTGGGTATAGAGATTACTTAAAACATAAAATCATTAGTGGTGCCTGGGTGGCTCAGTTGAATAAGTGTCTGACTCTTGTATTTGGCTCAGGTCATGAACCCACGGTTCATGAGCTCAAGCCCCACATCAGTCTCCACGATGATAGTGTGGAGCCTACTTGGGATTTTCTCTCTCCTTCTCTGTATCTACCCCACCCACTCTTGTTCTCTCTCCCAAAACAAATAAACTTAAAAAAAAAAATTAATAAATAAGTAAGGGGCACCTGGGTGGCTTATTCGGTTAGGTGTCCAACTTTGGCTCAGGTTATGGTCTCATGGTTTGTGGATTCGAGCCCCGCATCGGGCTCTGAGCTGACGGCTCAGAGCATGGAGCCTACTTCAGATTCGGTCTCCCTTTCTCTCTGCCCTCCCCCGCTTCTGCTCTGTCTCTCTCAAAAGTGAATAAACCTTTTTTAAAAATTGTTTTCAATAATTAATTAATTAAATCTTTGTAAAATAAAACCACAGCGTGATACCACTTCACACCACCAGGTGGCTTTAATCAAAAAGATAAGCGTTGCCAAGGATGTGGAGAAATTGGGACACTCGTACAGCGTCTGCAGAAATGAAAAATGGCGCAGCCACTTTGGAAAACAGTCTGGCAGTTTCTCAAAAGGTCGAACATAGAATTACCGAGTGACCCAGCAATTCCACCCCTAAGTAATGAGATAGAAAGAGAAAGGAAGACATGTTCACACACAGACTTATACACAAGTGTTCATAACAGCATGATTCATAATAGGCAGAGTGTGGAAACAAACAAATGTCTCTCCACTGGTGAACGGACACATCCACGTGGTGTGTCTGTCCTTACGGCGAAACATTATTTAGCAGTCAAGAGGAATGAAGTACTGATTCAGTTATAACATGAATGAACTCGAAACTTTATGCTGTGTGAAGAAAGCCAGACAGAAAAGGCCACACATTACGTGATTCCTTTTTTTTTTTTTTCATGGCACGCCCAGAATAGGCAAATCTACAGAGACAGAAAGCAGATCAGCGGTTGTCTAGGGTTGGGGGGTGGCAAGGAGGAAATGAAGAATGACTGCTGATGGATGTGGGGTTTCTTTTTGATCGACAAAAATGCTCCAAAATTGATGGTGGCGATGGTTATACAACTCTGCCAGCACACTAAAACCCCGTGAATTGTGCACTTGGAACGAGGTGTCTGTGTGTGAATTACATCTCCATAAAGCTGTTATAAAGACCATTTGGAGGGTGACTGGCATGTGATCTTCATGGCGTAAGCGTTAGCTCTGATGATGATGGGGGCAGTGGGGTGGTGGTGGTTGCCCGTGACTGTTCGAAACACGCAGCGTGCCTTACTGCGAAGCATTCTGTTGTATAGGATCTCCTCTATCGAAGATCTAGGTCACTAGTGGATTATGAAAATGCTAACAAAGCACTGGACAAAGCAAGAGCGAAAAATAAAGATGTTCTTCAGGCTGAGACATCCCAACAATTATGTTGTCAGAAATTTGAAAAAATATCTGAATCTGCAAAACAAGGTACTGTTATATTAACCTTTAATTATACGGTATACCTTCAACTGTTATGTGAATTAAATAGTTAATCCTAATTTCTTTTGTCCACAGAACTTATAGATTTTAAGACGAGAAGAGTTGCCGCATTCAGAAAAAATTTAGTGGAACTGGCAGAGTTAGAACTGAAGCATGCAAAGGTTAGTGTCATAGTCAAGGTTTAATATTTTACGTGACTTATAATTTAGAAATGAGTAGTCTTGGGGCACCTGGGTCCTCACGATTGGTGAGTTTCAAGTCCCACGTTAGGCTGTGCGGCCCCCCTTCAGATCCTCTGTCCCCGGTCTGTGCCCTTCCCCCCCCCAAAAGTAAAAAATAAACATTAAAAAGAAAAGGGAGGGAGGGAGGGAGAGAGAGAGAGAGAAAGATAGAAAGAGAGAGAGAGAGAAAGAAAGAAAAGAAAGAAACGAATGAATGAATGAATGAATGAATGAATGAATGAATTACGGGGTGCCTGGCCGGCTCATTCGGTGGAGCATGTGACCCTTGATCTCCTGGATGTGAGTTTGAGCCCCACGTTGGGTGTTGGGTGTAGAGATTACTTAAAAAAAAAAGAAAGAGAGGAAGGCAGGGAGGAAGGAAGGAGTCAGTTATGGAATTGATAATAATCCTTTAATGACAGTTTCTTTCTGGAGGGATATTGGAAGAACCATTCCTGGATTAGAATGAATTGTAATTGGAATGCTAATTTTTGAAGATCATTTTAGTACTTCAAAATAATTTAATGTTAGTAAATAAATATCCTTCGCCCAGCGTTTTTTATAGTGTTTGTTTCCTCCAGATTCAGCCCTTTCTCGTAGTTAAGATAAAGCTTGGCCCGAGCCTTCTAATAAGGTTAGAACTAGAGAATCTTAGAATTGCGAGCGAACTTAAAGATCATCTAATTCAAGCAAGAATAATACGTACAATTTCTCTAAGCGGTCAGCTCTGCAAGACCCTAGTACCTAATATGGAAACCAGTATCATTTGTGACTGCTTAAAAAAGATAAATCTATCTTTAATAAAAACTTCTTTAAAAATTTAATATTTGCTGGCTTCAATCAGAAGGACTGAAAGTAAAAATATATTCAAAATTCCCCAAATTAGAAGTATTAAAGAAATTTAAATAAACTTGTTAGTGGTTTTTTTTTTTTGTTTTTTTTTTTAAATATATTTATAGTATTTACGCTTTGAAAGTCATTAAAAAGCTTGAAACTCTACTAAGACGTTCGGGACACTCCATAACGCACAGAAATCTGCTTCTGTGTCACTTTGACAAATTGGTCAGAGTTTTGTCACGTGAAATAAGAAAGATAAATTTGACGGATGCCTGGGTGGCTCTGTCGTTTGAGGGTCCGACTCTTGGTTTCGGTCAGGTCATGGTCTCACAGTTTGTCAGCTGGAGGAGCCCTGCGTCCAACTCTGCGTGGAGTCTGCTTGGGGTTCTCTCTCTCCCTGCCCCTCCCCGCTCGTGCGCTCGCTCGCTCGCTCGCGCGCTCTCTCTCTCTCTCAAACTCTCAAAATAAACGGGTCGGCTTTAAAAAAAGAAAGAAAAATGAATTTAATTTCTCCCACAGAAACATTTGGATATATTACCCTCAAATATTTGAATATATTCTCTCCTACAAGCTAGACATCTTTGAGCTAAATATATTTTATCCCATACATTTCAATAAGCTTTTTATATTATTACACTAGGTCATTGCTGTTTTCAAATATTGCGTGCAGGGGCCCCTTGGTGGCTCAGTTGGGTAGGCCTCTGTCTTTGGCTCAGGTCACGATCTCACGATCTCACGATCTCACAGTTGGTGAGTTCGAGCCCGACGTCGGGCTCTGTGCTGACAGCTCAGAGCCTGGAATTGCTTCGGATTCTGTGTCTCCCTCTTTTCTCTCTCTGCCCCTCCCCTGCTCATGCTCTGTCTCTCTCCGTCTCTATGTCTGTCTCTCTCTTTCTCAAAAAAAATAAATAAGTAAATAAACATTAAAAATTTTTTTCAATATTGCACCCAGAAATGGAAACACCTTTCCACACGTGGACTTTTTATTGTACACGTTTGTCCTTACGGCAGTTTTAGAGGCATAAGGGTTTTTTGTGTTTTTTCTTTTTCTTTTTGCTTTTCGTATAAGGGTTTGTTTTTTTTTTTTGTTGTTTTTTGGTTCTTTTGTGTTTTGTTTTGTTTTGTTTTGTTTTGTTTAGTGCCATCTTACACCAGCTTGATTTGGCTTATAATCACACATCTTCTCCTCATTCTCCTCCTCCTTGGTCTGTTTTCGAGCCTCCAACCTATAGTTGTGTGTTTAATTCTTTGTAGGAATAGTTTTCATTTTTGTGGTAAAAAACACATAAATGTACCATCTCACCCACTTTTAAAGTGTACGGTTCAGCCTTGTTAAGTATATTCACATTGTCGTGCAACAGGTCTCTAGAACTTTTTCATGTACTGAGCATTTAATTTTTAAAATGAAGTTGCAGGCCACAGTTATGTCTGTCAAATTGTAGCTTGCTAGTTGTAGCCCAGCGTGAGATCTTTTGGAAACTTCGATTTGATCATATAGTAGTTGACTAGGAGAGTGGTGATTACTCCCAAGTGATGGACATTTGTAGTTTGTATGAACTTCCCTTTTATGTCGTCATCTAAGTTTTACTTTAAAAGATTGATCGGGACCAAAGGAGTCAACATTGGTTCATCTAACCGGATAAGTGCACGGTACCCAAAAAGGCTGAATTTGTAGTTCCCTTCCTTTCTTTCTATACTAATTGATATTAAGTTATTAATGAGTATTCTTTGGTGATGGCTATTTGGGTAGCTAGGAATTCACCTATTTATACTATCATCAACCGTTTCCATTTTATCTGTGATGGATACAAGATGTATCCAATTCCTCATTACAATGAAGCTATATGTTACAGATTTCCTGGTCTAATCACCCTCTCAAAAGAAAATATTTCGATAAGGTTGGCACGATTTATTGTTACTGCACCCGTGTTGGTTTCTAATGTTCACTATGTTTGTTCTTTGTAAGGAGGTTATAAAATCTCTTCAGGATTTTGTTAATAGGTTTAAGGAAGGATTAGCAGATTACAGCCTGTCTGTTTTTGTGTAGCCTGTGAGCCAAGAATGGCGTTGGTTTTTTGAGAGGGAGAGAGAGATAGAGCACCAGCAGGGAAGGGGCAGAGAGAGAGAGGGAGGGAGAGAGAGAGAGAGAGAGAGAGAGAGAGAGAGAGAGAAAACACCAAGCAGGCTCCTCACTGTCAGCGTGAAGCCCGATGCAGGGCTTGAACTCCCTAACCGCCAGACCATGACCTGAGCCGAAACCCAAGAGTCAGACACCTACCCGAAAGAGCCACCCAGGTGTCCCGGAGAGAGAGTATGTTAAGCAGGCTCCACGCCCAGTGCAGAATCCCAGGCGGGGCTGATCTCACGACCAACCGTGAGATCATGACCTGAGCCGAAATCGAGAGTCGGACGACGCTTGACCGACTGAGCCACCCAGGTGCCCCTCAGTGGTTCTTTAAAAAAAGGCGAAAGAATAGTATTTCATGACACGTGATAATTACGTGAAATTTAGATTTCATCTGTAAGTGAAGTTTTCCTGGAATACAGCCAAGCTCGTTCCTTTGTGCTCCGTCTGTGGTTGCTTTCATACTACTACAGCAAAACAGAGACCACATGTCTCTCAAAGTCTAAAACGTTTACTACGTGTTTAAGCCCTTTACAGAAAGTTTGCTGACCCTTACTATATAGATGGTTGTCAGCCTCTGGTTTCCAGATTTCTGTGCTTTTCAGGTCCTTTCTGAAATGTGTTCTCTGATGGGTCTTCTACTCCAGTGGCTCTCTCAACTAGAGGCAGTTTTGCCTCCCGGGAGACATTTAGCAATTTCTGGAGACATGTCTGGTAGTCACAACAGAGGATGGGTGGGTTTACGACCGGTATGTAGGGCGCAGAGGGCAGGAATGCTGCTAAACTTTTGACAGGGCACAGGAGAGCCCCCATTAGAAAGGATTCGACGGCCCCAAATACCTCAAGTCTGCCGAGACTGAGGGACACTGAGACTGGATGGCTCAGTCGGTGGAGCGTGGAACTCGTGTTCTCAGGGTTGTAGGTCCGAGCCCCACGTCGGGTGTAGAGATGACTTTAAAAATAAAATCGTTCAGGGGCGCCTGGGTGGCTCAGTCAGTCAAGCATCCGCCTCTTGACCTACCTAAGAAAATGATAATAAATTTAAAAAATAATGATGAAATAAAATCTTTTTTTAAATGGGGGGTAGGGTGGGTGGTGCCTGGCTGGCTCGGTCGGAAGAGCGTGTGACTCTCGATCTCGGAGTCGCCAGTTCAAGCCCCACGTTGGGTGTAGAGAGATTACTTTAATAAAACTTGGGGCGCCTGGGTGGCTCAGTCAGTGAAGCGTCTGGCTCTTGGTTTCCGCTCCTGTCATGATCTCACGGATTTGTGAGTTCGAGCCCCGTGTCCAGCTCTGCACTGATAACCGTGGAGCGTGCTTGGGATTCTCTCCTCTCTCTCTCTCTCTCTCTCTCTCTCTCTCTCTCTCTCTCTCTGTCTCTCAAAAATAAAATAAAATAAACATTTAAAAAAATAATAAATAAAGCTTAAAAAAAAAAAAAAACCCGCCGAGGTTGAGAAACCCTGCCCTCTCGTCTGAGGTTTCTTGATGATTTTGCAAATCTGAACAAAGTCCCATTTTGGTCCCAGAATCCATATAAGTTATTCCAAAGAGATTAGACATTGGTTAAATTTACATCCAGATGGTTTAAAACTACTTTGGATTTCACTCATTATAACCGGGATATGTCTTGCCATTTTTTGGAACCTGGTTATAACAGAAAATTAGGTCATTTGGTCACTTTTGTGTCCTTGAAGATAGTCTCAGATACTTTATTAATGAAGCATAGAATGTATGATAAAGGCAGTGGAAAAAAAAAAAGGGGGATGCTACTGCTGCCTATGAGGGCGTGGAGTCCTCGTGCCTGGTGGGTAAGTGTGGACCAGGGCACACCCTTCTGGAGGGCGTTGGCAGTGTGTCAAGTGCAGGATGTGTATCCTTGGACTTCGTCCCACTGGAGGGATATACCTTTAAGAAGATCATGTCAGAAATACAGACAGGCTCAGAATCCATCGTTCTACTGGCACAACATGGACAGTTAACTGGGGCACTTGAAATTCTTAAATGTTTATGTTCACCCAATTTCAGGCGCTCAGTAAAGTTGCAAGAAAAGTACAAAGAATCCCTGGATAGTTGTCACTAGAGTCCTCAAATGTGCATATTGTCATGTTCGCTCTGTCCTCCCCTCCCCCTCTTCCTCCCTCCCTCTTTCCTTTTCCTCTTTACACAGTACACACACACCCCACACCCCTACCCTTATACGTACCTGTTTTTGTCTTAAACCATTTAGGTTGCAGCTAGGAAGTCTCTTGGCTCTTAAACACTTCAGTGTCGATTTCCTAACACCAAATAATTCTCTTGAATACTTGGAGCAATTACAAAGATCAGGAAATTACTATGGATACAGTACTATTATCTAATCCACAGACTTTTATGCCACCAGTTGTCTAACAATGAATAATGTCTTTAGTGACAAAAGGATACTCAAGATAATACATGACATTCGGCGGTCTTTTTATTTATTTTTTAAGTTTATGTATTTATTTTGAGAGAGCGAGCGAGAGAGAGCGCGAGCGCACACGTGGGAGAAGGGGAGAGGCAGAGCGAGCAAGCGAGAGAGAGAGAGAGAGAGAGAGAGAGAGAGAGAGAGGGAGAGAGAGAGGGAGAGAGAGGGAGAATCCCAAGGCAGGCTCCGGCGCTGTCAGTGCAGAGCCCGGGGCGCAGGGTGGGGTGGGGGAGGGCTCCAACTCACGAAACCGAGACCGTGAGATTGTGACCTGAGCAGAAACCGAGAGTCGGACACTTAACCGACAGAGCCACCCAGGCGTGACTTTTCGTTTTTCTTGGGATGAGCTCTACACCCGCTGTAGGGCTTGAATTCACGACCCCCAGGATCGAGAGAGTCGAGAGAGTCGCGCGCTCTACCAACTGGGCCAGCCAGGTGCCCTCCCTGCCCTGCACCCCCCGCACGTGTCGTTTTAGACTTCCTGAACCCGGAAAGTTCCTGAGTCTTTGTATTTCATAACATTGGACACTGAAACGCACAGGTCTATAAAATGTCCCTCGCTTGGGGTTCGTCTAGTTATTGAGTTTAGATTCCCCACCTGTGGCGGGAATCTCCCAGAAGTGGTGCTCGGACCTTCTCGTTGTTGCATCCTTTCAGGAGGTACATGCTGTTGATGAGTTGCCTCGCTGGCAATGTCTGACGTTGATCATTTGGTTCAAGTGATGATGTCTGCAGGTTCCTCAGTGGCCAAGTTACTATTTTACACTTTGAAATGAAGAAGTATTCTGCGGGGAGATACTTGGGACTGTGTAAATACCCCATCGCTTACCCAGCACTGTCCCACAGAATTTTGTGTGATGATGGAAGAAGTATCCTGTCATCAGCACTGTCTGGCACGGTAGCCACTAAGTAGCCACACGTGGCCGTCAAACGCCTACACTTGAAATGTGGCTGGTGCAACTGAGAAACTGAGTTTTTATTTCACTTTAATTAACAGAAATTTAAATTTTCCATCGCCGCACGTAGCTAATGGCTACGGTATTGGCATTTCAGCCTTATGCTCAAAGCCACCGTTCATGACTTTTGCCTCCGTCGATTATCGTGGTGGCTGCCAGACGGTCACTTTTCTAATCCCATCGTTTTAGTTGGCTTTCTACTTACTGGAAGGAAGAGGTTTTCCTTTACCCCATGTATTTATCGGCGTAATGCATATATGCTTACATTTGTCCGGACACGTGTCTAAATTTGGATGCCAGCGCCCATGTTTTACAAATGGGTACGTAGGCCTGTCTGAATGTTACAGAATGCCGTCGTACGGGAACTTACGGCTATGTGTATAAAAACTGGTATCACTCACTACTTTAGTCCTGAAAGTGTACGTTATAATTTAATATGCCTCTACCCTAATACACAGATTTTAACGGCTAGAGGAAAGGGATAAGAACCGGTCTTGCAAAACGTCCGGTAGTTTGACTTGGACACACAGGGCATGTTTCATCCCTCATTAGAACCATGCCGAGTGATTCAACACCATAATACTGATTTGACGGAAATGCCCTGAAGAAATCTGGTGTGTGGAAAACCTTGTGCGTGAAACAAAGGATACGTACGGTTTTATGTCTTTAAACCCGTGTACGTGTGTGGATAGTGAGTAGCTGTTTCCGGAGTTCTGTTGTCTTAATAAAGGTGGCGTTAGTTACGGGATTCCCAGCGCTGTTATATTGTCACTGCAACTCTTCCAGGCTGTCTGCACTTCATGATTTATTTTCCCTTCCTTTTTAGGGTAACCTACAGTTGCTGCAGAACTGCTTGGCAGTGTTAAATGGAGACACATAAGCCACACTCCGCCTTTGGTTAAAAAGGGCTGCCTTCCTTCAGATTTTATTTTTGTTTTCTTAATGAGATTAGGCATTTACTGCTCACTGGAAACAAAAGAAACAGCTGACCAAGCGCATCTACTCTCCTTTTTTTCTGAGAAGCGATGGAGCGGTGCCGTCCACGGGTTTTGCGGGTCCGTCCGTCTGTGTGGTGGAACGCTGCCCTCCTGCAGCTCCCCGTGTGCTCCCTGGGACGGTTGTCCGTCACCGTGCGCTCCTCCTCTTCCGAAGCCCAGCGTTCAGTCCTTTTTTAAGTAGCCTCTGTAACTGTCTTTATTTTCTGAATAGCGTTCCTTATGGCTGCCAATCTTATTTCCCTTTAAGTAATTTCTGATGTTTAACCCTTTCAAAGATGCATTGTTCAGACAAGATAAAGGTTGCCATTACCTTTTGTTTTCTTTTGGTGTTTTTGTTATGTTTTGTTTTGTTTTGTTTTGTTTTTTTTAAAAACATTGTATGCCACCTTAGTTCATCCATGTATCCTGGTAAAAGCATCTTAATCAGACTTATTTTTAATTAATGAACATTCCTTAGAAGTTTTGGGACAGACTTTATGTAATCTTTATAAGTATGATTTCTGATGAAAAGCGACTGCATTAGTATGTTTGCCTTAAACTTGTAGACTAAACCGACTATTGTCAAATAAACCGTGGTAACAGTGATAGTTTTTAACTCTGTGGTCATTGTATCACTCTAAAATTTGGAGTAGCTATTATCAATCTACTCCTTCGTTATGCTTTACAGTGCAGGTCTTCTCTCTTTTTTCTCTGAAAATGGCATGTTGAACCAGGTTCACCAGTCCCCTTACGAAAGAATGAACTGCTTCTCTGTGTGCTCTCAGCCTTTCCTAGAAGATGGAATTGGGCAGAGGCAGGTTCGAAACAGCTGTTTCTAAAATACAGGAGGCAGACAGAATGGTCCGTCTGTGATGGTTTCCTGAATTCCATCCCTAGCCGGGCCAGTTAACCCTGCGACACGCCATCGAGCCACTTGATAGTTCTACTAGTGTACGGATTGGTATGGAGAGAGAAAGAGTGCTGTAAGGAACAGCCCTCGTGGGGGGGTGGGAATTGGAATATTTGGAATGGAAGGCTCCAAAAAGGATACTAGTTACAGTTACAATACAAATATGATTGGCCTTTTTAATGTGAATTATCGCCACGTCATTTCTAATTTAAAATTCGATTGTGTGGTTTGGTTTTTTTCACTGTCTAACTTTTCTTCCAGTTGGAAACCACAGGTATTTGGGTTGGTCACCTTGTAGGTGGGTTCCTCGTTTACATTTTCCCCACCCCTGGTCTAGGTCTTCTGAGTAGTCACCATGATCCCAGCCTTGCTCTCCAGCATGTTCTCTTGCCTTACTGGTGTGCTGGTTCACGTTTCTCTCTTTCACTGGCGTGGTTCCCTGGTTATTCCCTGATGTCGTTTGTACTACCCACCCCCACCCCACCCCCCGGTTGCCTGAGAAATCTGTGTGTTTGGTCCTCCTGTCTGTCCCCTTCACTGGTGAGAAGACGCCCACTCGATGCTCACCAGTGGATGAACGGGACAGAGAGCCCTGGCTTCGGGACTCGGGTGCAGTCCCTTCGCCGGCTGCCCTTGTGGCCTAGGCAGGTTTGGTTCGCTTGACCTCTGTCTGCCTCAGTTTCTCTACTACAAAGGACATACTGACCTACCTACCTCACAGGGGTGTTGTGAGGATTAATAAACATTGGTACAGTGCTTTGAAAACGTGAAGGTGCTGTGTAAATGCAAAGAAACAGCAAGTGCGGGGCAAAAGGCAGTAATACAGTGTCGCACCTATCCATCCGCTAATCTGCTTGTTTGTACCAAGGGGGCCTTATTCCGGGCAAAGGTAGGAGGGTGGTAGGTACATCCCTTGGTCCCTGGTTTACATGTTTACGGTGTCTGTTGGGGTGGGGGTAGAGTGCAAGCAGCAAGTTACATATTAGTGTGGGGCAGGGTGCTTAACAAAAACACACATAAATGAGTTGACCGCACTATCCAAGGAAGGACCTTGTCACAAAACACACAAAGAAGGTGAAGAATGTAGGTTACTCCCTCGAGGGCATACTTTAGGAAAGATGCTACTTTTTTTTTTTTTTTCAACGTTTATTTATTTTTGGGACAGAGAGAGACAGAGCATGAACGGGGGAGGGGCAGAGAGAGAGGGAGACACAGAATCGGAAACAGGCTCCAGGCTCTGAGCCATCAGCCCAGAGCCTGACGCGGGGCTCGAACTCACGGACCGCGAGATCGTGACCTGGCTGAAGTCGGACGCCCAACCGACTGCGCCACCCAGGCGCCCCTGGAAAGATGCTACTTTGTACCTCCAGAACAATGGAAGTATTCCGCAGCTCAGCTGCTGGTTCCCCGTAAAACCAAACCAAACCAAAAACTGGTTTCAATACTCTCGTGGTGTGGCATTTACGAAACATTTAGGGACCATCTTGTGCCTGGGGGACACAAAGGAGAAAGAGGAAGACGCCCAGTAACAGAGACAAAGCCCTGCACTGGGTAGTAGTACAGGGTTTCTCCCACAGAGTGTCTTTACTGCACGCTCTGAGAGGAAGAGAGCGACGCGAGCAGTAGGAATGAACGACCCAGGAGGAATGAAGGTGGCGGGGTTGGTGGCAGTGAAGGTGGAGGATGGTAAAGAAAGGAAATTGCAAAAGAAAGTGGGGGTCCCCGGGCCGCTAAGGCCCGTGAGGCTTAAAGACTGGGCGAGTTTCTCCTCTGCCCCTGGTTTGGGAAAGCCTACAACACAGATTCCGTGGTGAACTGCTACAGAAGTTGAGCTCAAACAGACCTTTTTGAAGTGAAGCACTACGCACAAGTTAGCAGAGCAGGGTGGTGGATTTCAAGGAGACACTGCTGTGGCGGGGGACGGGGGGGGAACGAGGCGTCGCAGAACTTACAAAGAAAAGAAAACGACCACGAAGTGAAGATGTACTTCTGCGCTGTCTCCTGGCTCCCCCGCAAACCCTCACGCGCCCGCCTATCACCACGTTTTCAGGCAACCGGAAAAATCTTCGTGCTGCCGCAGTACGCGGGCTATAGTTGGCGGAAAACGAGATAAAGGTAAACCAAACAAAGCCAAGCAAAAGCCGAGAAGCGGGCTTCTACTTCCTTTCAAGCTTGTTTTGGGCGTCCCGGGACGCGTTAGTACGAAGAGTAGCGCCAACAGCCCAGCGTGTCTGTACCGGGGGTGCGAGACCGAAACACACAACGGCGCCGCGTGGCTAATCTCAGCTTCTTCCATTCAGAACACGAAAACTCAGGGGAAAGCGCGAACGCAGTCCCCCACTACCACAAATTATGCAGTCGAGTTTCCCACATTTGGGGAAATCGCAGGGGTCAGCACATCCGGAGTGCAATGGATAAGCCTCGCCCTGGGAAAACCACCTTCGTGATCATGGTATCTCCCCTGCCAGGTAAGTATGAGTTGCACGCCCCGCCTCGACCCACACCCTGGCCCTCGCCACGCTTCTTACACACGGTCACTTGCCTCACGCGGCCTCCGCGCCCCGGCTGCCCGCAGCCCCCCCTCAGCTCCAACCTCTCCCGTCCGCAAAACAACCTCGGGCGCCTTTGCCTAGCCCCCACGCGGGACGTGCGCGCCCAGGCGGTCCGGGACCGGCAGCCTCTGCGCGCTTGTTCATCTACATACGCCACGCCTTGTCGCGCGCTTCCCCGCGTCGCGGCTCCAGCTCTGGGACAACGGATGTGCTAGTGTCCCGGCAGACCGCCGGTGCACGGAGCGAAGGATGGGGGGAGGGCGGCGAGGAGTCGGGACCCGGAGGGGAGACCCGAGAAGACGGGGTCCCGCGGCGTCCAGAAGTTGCAGGCCCCACCGAGGCGGTGGGTTAAGTCTCCCCTTCCTTGCAACGAAAATTACATGCAATACGCAACAGAGAATCAACTCAACCTTAAATACTAAGAGTTTTGTCACCAATTTAACATGAAATTGTCTTAATCCTCAGTATGACCTTTCGGATTACGTAGTAACCTAATCCTGCGACAACCAAAGGAAAATTTGAACAGAGGGCGTCAGTCAGGACAAGGCGTCCATTCTCAAGAGTAGATGTGTGGGCTGGGGAGGGGCGTCGAATGGTCTCCGAAAATCAAATGAACGGAAATATCACGTTTTCATCCTGTGGGCTTCGGCTGCCTCTTTCAGCCTGCCCGGATTTGTCTTTTCCTCTTCTGTACAAGAAGATTCTCTCCGGAGATCGAGTGGAGGTAAAGGTAAATATCCTCTTCAGATAGGAGCAAAATGATCGAAGTGTTGTGTGTTCCTGGGTGATCGGGTCCCTGGAGCAAAGCAAGGCAAGAGACAGGACTAGAGATTATTGGGTCAGCAAAGACTTCTCTGAGGTTCTAGCAGCGTCAAGATCCGAGTTAACGTGTTGTACATCCTTTTTACTTTACTTTTCTTTTCTTTTGTTTTTTAATTTATTTTGAGAGAGAACGGGAGGACGGGCGAGAGCAGGGGAGAGGGAGAATCCCAAGCAGGCTTCGTGCGTGCTGTCAGCGGGGAGCCCCACGCGCACCGAACCCCCTCTCCGCCCCCTCCCCGCCCCCAACCGTGAGATCATGACCAAGGCTCGTTCCCTTAAGGGACTGAGCACCCAGGTGGCCCACGTTTTGGATTGTTAGTTGTTTCAGGAAGTTTCCTTTCTTAGGGTGTACTACTCCTCAAAACAAACAAATGGTTCTCTTCCCTAACCCCAGGAAAATTATCAAAACCAAGAAATGAACACTGATACAATCTTACTACTCTACAGACGTTATTCCCTTTTCCACCAATTGTCCCAATAATGTCCTTTAGAGCAAAGGAAAATTCAAAATCATGTGTTGCATTCAGTTGTCATGTCTCTTTATCTGAAATAGTTCCCAGGTAGTTCTTTGCATTTCATTATGCAGGCCTTTTTGAAGACTACGGGCCAGTCATTTTGGAGACCGTCCTTCAGTTTTTGAGTTGTCCTGGCTTCCCTCGCAAGTACATTCAGGAATGCATTTTTGACACGAAGGCTACGTAAATGATACCGTGTCTGTTATGGGTTGGTTTGTGTCCCTCCAAAACAATATGTTGAAGTCCTAAGTCCTGGTACCTGGGACTGTGACCTTCTTTGGAAATCTGATCTTTGCAGATACAGTCGGGTGAAGGTGAGGTCACTCGAGCGGGCCCTGATCCAATGTGACTGTTTTCCTTACGCGAGGAAGACGGCAACGTGAAGAGACTCGCTGACAGAACACCATGCGATGGCAGAAGCAGAGAGTGTAGTGATGTAGCCGCAAGCGAGCCAAGGATTGGCTTGTCACCACCGGAAGCTGGGGAGTAAGGAGGGACGATTCCACTCAGAGCCTCAGAGAGAGTATGGCCCTGCTGGCACCTTGCTTTTGGACCTCTAGCTTCCAGAACTGTGAGAGAAGACACTTCTGTTTTTTTAAGCCACCCAGTTGGTGGTATTTTATTATGACAGACCTAGCAGATGTATACAGGCCTCCTCTGGGCACCACGTGTGGAGGCACGTGAAGGCAGTCTGTTCTGTTACTGGTGGGGTTAACATCGACTACTTAGTGAAGGCGGCGTATCGGTTACCCGTCTCTGTGTAACAGGTGGCCGTAAAACTTAGCGATTGGAAATAATGACCGTTTCACTTGCTCACAATTCTGTGGATCAGCGATTCTGGCTGGGTTCCACCGGGCAGTTCTGCCGGTCTCAAGTGGGATCGCTGGAGCCGCGGCAGCCAGCCTGCAGGTCACCTGGGGCCTAGTCGGTCTAGGGGACTTCGGCAGACACGGTTCACGTTCACTCGGGCGATGTCATCCTCCAACGGGCTAACCCAGGCTTCTTCTCATGGTGGCCTCAGGACAGGCAAGTGAGAGCCAGTCTTAATGAGCAAGTGATTTTCAACCTTCTGCTTGCATCCCATTTACTAATGTCCCATTAGCCAAAGCAAGTCACATGGCGAAGGCCAAAGTCAGTAGGCTGGGGTGTTGCAGAAGCACCTGGGTACTGGGGCCAGCACTGCAACTGTCGGCCACTGGAGGTGTTCATCGAGTTTTCCCTTTGTAATTATTAAGTGATTTGTATGGAGATAATGTGAGGATATGTGAACATCCTGTTTAACACAACAGTTTTTAGCATCCACTGAGGGCTCTTGCGTTATGATTGCCAAATGTCCATTTTCTAATGCCATCATTCATTCTTCAGTTATCAGCTGGCATCGTAAGGTAGGACTTTCCCTCCTTCCCTATGTGCTAACGATACGAACTCATGGTTGTTATTTTGTCCAGTTGTTTGTAACCCAAAACTGTTTTGAAATTTATTTTGACGTTCTGATGTTCTCAGATCGGGCCTATAAAAACCCCTTCAGGGTGCCTACGGTGTCCTTCGGACATGTCCATAACATTTTTGGAGCATTTCCGTGTCTTCTGGCACAAGATGTTCCAGGGCCATTATGTATCTGTCTTGGCTCGTGAAAATTACCTATTTCTCCAAAGAGGCCTGGTTCTTTTTAGTGGGGAGTGGTTTTAGAAAACAAGATCAAGGGGCGCCTGCGTGGCGCAGTCGGTTGGGCGGCCGACTTTGGCTCAGGTCGTGATCTCACGGGTTCGGTTGGTGAGTTCGGCCCGCTTTGGATCCTCAGCCCCCCTCTCTCTGCCCCTCCCCCGCTCACACATTGTCTCAAAAACAAATAAACGTTAAACAAATAAACGTTAAGAGAAGGAGGAGGAGGAGGAGGAGGAGGAGGAGGAGGAGGAGGAGGAGGAGACAGAAAGAAAAGAAAAAAAGAAAAAAGAAAAAGAAAGGAAGCAAGATCAAGGCGGTAGGTATGTCTAATGCTACTGTCTTTGCCTCTAGGCCCCTTCAGTGGATAGAGGTAGAGAATACGTGTATTTCCTAACACCTATCTACAGATGTAGATTAAAAGCAATGAGCCCAGGGACAGCTACGTGGGTGGTTCAGTTGGTTAAGCATCCGTCTCTTGATTTTGGCTCAGGTCATAACCTTGGGGTCATGATATTGAGCCCTGCCTCCGGCTCCCTGCTAGGTGTGGAACCTGCTTAAGACTCTCTCTACCTCTGTCTCTGCCCCTCTCCCCCCTCTCAAAATAAATTAATAAACGTAAAGAAAATTCTCTCTCCCTCTCTCTATGCCCTCTCCCCCACTCGCTCCTTCTCTCTCTTTAAAAAACAAAATTAAAAAAATAAATAATGAGCCCACACCAGTACCTTAAATTCCAACTCTCAATTTTATGCAAGTGGGTCCTCCTTGCCCTCCACCATTCCATATTTGTTTGTTTGCTTGCTTTAATTTTTTTAACGTTTATTTATTTTTGAGAGAGAGAGAGAGACCGATCACAAGCAGGGGAGGGACAGAGAGAGAGAGGGAGACACAGAATAAACAGGCTCCAGGCTCCGAGCTGTCAGCACAGAGCCTGATGAGGGGCTCGAACTCACAAACCGTGAGATCATGACCTGAGCTGAAGTTGAACGCTTAACCAACTGACCGACTAAGCCACCCAGGCACCCCGTGTTTTTGTTTTTGTTTTTAATGTTTATTTATTTATTTTTTAAATGTTTATTTTTGTGAGAGAGAGAGAGAGAGAGAGAGAGAGAGAATGAGCAGGGGAGGGGCAGAGAGAAAGGGAGACACAGAATCAATTCAAAGCAGGCTCCAGGCTCCGAGCTGTCAGCACAGAGCCCGATGTGGGGCTTGAACCCATGAACCGCGAGATCGTGACCTGAGCGAAAGTCAGGCGCTTAACCGACTGAGCCACCCAGGGGCCCCAAATGTTTATTTATTTTTGAGAGCAAGAGAGACAGAGCATGAGCAGGGGCAGAGAGAGAGAGAGAGAGAGAGAGACAGACAGACAGACAGACGGACAGAATCTGAAGCAGGCTCCAGGCTCTGAGCCATCAGCACAGAGCCCGACGGAGGGCCCAAACTCATGAACCGTGAGATCATGACCTGAGCTGAAATCAAGAGTCGGATGCTCAACAGACTGAGCCACCCAGGCGGACCATCATTCCATATTTGTTTGTATCTCCTTTCTCCAACAGTAAGAACCTTGACTCCCAACATCCATTTAGTCATTAGCTCAATCCTACAATATACACAACGTTGTTACAGAACTGTTACGACCATACAGCTATGAAATACAAACCTACTATGGGACAGTTCAGTATGTGTTTGCAGTTCTTGTCTTCGGACTTGAAGATGTTTATAGTCGATGTACTGCGCCCAAAAGTCATTTCAGTTGGTTATTTTTTTTTCTTCCAGTGTGGCTACACTATTCATCTCAGATCGCTAGGTTCAGTTATGCTTATGTTCAACGTTAGGGATGTTCCCCCTGTGATTAAAAAATATATGTAAAATATTAATAGAATTCCAGAAGTCAAAATTACAGAGAAAGGTGTACTCAGAAAAGCATCACTCTCTCCTTCCACTCCCCCCCCCCCCCAGGCAATTTCATCATTTATCTATTTAGAGAGTGCTAGTCGGGGACAAGGGGAGAGGGGCAGAGGGGGAGAGAGAGAGAATCTTAAGCAAGCTCCACACTCAGTGCCCAGCCCACGACCCTGGGATCCTGACCTGACCTGACCTGAAGTCAAGAGTCAGACACCCAGGTGTCCCTAGTCTTCTGTTTCTTTTGGCAAGACTGTATAATTTTCTTGTTTTCACACTTTTCCTACACAAACGGTAGCATACTACATATATTTGGGGGCCTTTTTCTCCCCCCCCCCCCCACTTAACACAGTCGATGTGTCATACCTAAAGCGAACCCACAAGTCAAGCAACCCTGTCCTAACCTCCTGGAGGCCACAAGGTCAGCCAAAGAAAAAAGTAAACAAACTAGAAAACCCAAACGAGGGCTCACCAGCCTTTGCAAAGACTGTGATTTCTCAGTGGGGAAAATGTTAGAAAAAAACGGTGACAAAAATCAAACCCCTCAATCCAACTGCAAACTGCAAACTGCTGTGCAGTGCCTGGCTGGCTCAGTTGGTAGACCATGGGACTGTGAGTGAAGAGTTCTAGCCCTACATGGGTGTACAGATTGATGAGGGAAACGAAGGCAAGAGAAACGTAGCTTAAACTAGATCTCCTTACAGCTTGCAGCCCACTGATAGAGAGCTGAAACATGCAGAGCGTGACCTTCCTCAAGGAGCTCACGGCTGCCGTAGTGCCTTAATGTTTATATTTCGTTAAAAGCTAAAAGCAACCTTACCATGACAGCAGCTAGCCCCTCAGGGTCCTGAAAGCCTTGCTTCAAAATTCCTTGGAAACTTACTTGATCTCTATCCCCCCTCCCTCCACAAATTTAAAAATATATCATCAAGTCACTCCTCACAAGCCCAGTGCAGCTCTTTCTGCCTGCCCACCGGGTGCTGTGCTGGTGCTACGTATAATAACAACACCTTTTTGCACTGAAACGTCTGGAGAAACCTTTCTTAGCCATCTGCTCATGAATCCACGTCATAATTAAAAAACAAATAAATAAAATAAATAAGAGAACTACAAACTAATGTTCATTTTAACTGGAAGAATCACAGCCAGGCTCCCCCGGTTCTTCTACTTTCGTCCCCCAAGGGTGGGAAGTTCCTCCGCCCACTCGGGCGACGGGGCGTGGCGTATGTAGATGAGCATGCGCGCATTGGCTGCCGGTCCCGGACCGCCTGGGCGCGCACGTCCCGCGTGGGGGCTAGGCAAAGGCGCCCGAGGTTGTTTTGCGGACGGGAGAGGTTGGAGCTGAGGGGGGGCTGCGGGCAGCCGGGGCGCGGAGGCCGCGTGAGGCAAGTGACCGTGTGTAAGAAGCGTGGCGAGCGCGAGGGTGTGGGTCGAGGCGAGGCGTGCAACTCATACTTACCTGGCAGGGGAGATACCATGATCACGAAGGTGGTTTTCCCAGGGCGAGGCTTATCCATTGCACTCCGGATGTGCTGACCCCTGCGATTTCCCCAAATGTGGGAAACTCGACTGCATAATTTGTGGTAGTGGGGGACTGCGTTCGCGCTTTCCCCTGGTTATTTGGGTTTGCAAAAAACAGGCGCAACTTTTTGTCGCCCGTGTGGGCGCAGTGAACGTATTTCTGGACGTTTAGCTCTCCACGGTTAACGTCCATGGCGTCGGGACAGCAGTCCCGGCAGTGTCCTGGGTTTGTTGTTTTTTTTTTTCTCTCGCGTTGTTTCCTTAAAGCGCTTTTGCTTTGGAAGCTGGCAGCCGCTTTCAATGCGTGCTCCCGGGCCCGTAGTTTCAGCATCGCCTGGTCTCGTGGGGGCTGGCTGGTTACGAGCGCGTGGACGCAGCAACGTTTTATAGACCCCTTACTTTCACAGAATCTGCCAAACTAGATAGCAGCCACTTATATACTACGGGACTCCCAGTTGGTTCCAGAGACGCTTGGAGAACCGATCTAACATCTTATTAGCTTTGTCTTTTTTTCCGAAAAATTTTTAGTGTTTGGTTTTCGAGACAGCCAGCGAGCGTGGGCGGGGAAGGAGCAGAGAAAGAGGGAGCCCCAGAATCTGAAGCAGGCTCCAGGCTCTGAACTGTCAGCACAGAGCCAGATCCGTGGCTCGAACTCACCAACCGTGATTTCAGGACCTGAGCCCAAACCCCACGCTTAGCGGACTGAGCCACCCAGGACCCCTGCATTTTAGTTTTCTAACTATACCCCCTGAGAGGGAAGTTCCACGAGGCCAGAGATTCTTGTCTATTTTGTTGGTTGCTCCATTCATACTTGGCTACAACAGTGCATGGCGGCATAATAGGCTTTTAGTATATGCTTCATTAATTAACTTATAGATCGCGGGGTTAAAAAAAAAAAAAAAAAGGGGGCGCCTGGGTGGCGCAGTCGGTTAAGCGTCCGACTTCAGCCAGGTCACGATCTCGCGGTCCGTGAGTTCGAGCCCCGCGTCAGGCTCTGGGCTGATGGCTCAGAGCCTGGAGCCTGTTTCCGATTCTGTGTCTTCTTCTCTCTCTCTGCCCCTCCCCCGTTCATGCTCTATCTCTCTCTGTCCCAAAAATAAATAAACGTTGAAAAAAAAATTAAAAAAAAAAAAAAAAAGTTTCTGGGGCGCCTGGGTGGCTCAGTCCAGTCAAGCATCCTGACTCTTGATTTCGGCTCAGGTCACGATCTCACAGTTTGTGAGGATCCACCCACCAGTCTACCCCATCGGCCTCCAACCTAGCCTGGTTCAGCCCCTTCTCACTTTAGAAGAATGGGATCATTTTACAAACCATCAGAAAAAGGTAAGTCAGGGGTATGCACCTTAGTTAGTTTTCTCCCATGCCTTCCTCTTCTGTTCTTCCATCATGCTTCACTCTGGTTCAAGGTGTAGGGGAGACAGAACTTTACTTTTACCCTGTTAGGGTCTCCAGCAGGGCCTGAGCATTAAATTGGACGTAAAACAGAATATCAGAAGGAAAGCATACAGATTTTTTCCATGTACGTGGGAGACCCCATAGTAACATGAAAACCCAAAGAAGTGGCTAGGTGGGTCTCCAAGGAGCCCTGGTTCCTTTTTTTTTTTTTTTTTTTTTTTTTTTTTTCCATTTTGTGTAGCTGGAGGCCAAGATCCGGTGGTGCTTAGCGTTCACGGATACTGATGTGTGATTGCATTTAGGCCCTGCACCTGTTTTACTCCACGGATTATGATCCATTATTTTTTATTTTATTTAAAAAAAAAATTTTTTTTAACGTTTATTTATTTTTGAGACAGAGAGAGACAGAGCATGAACAGGGGAGGGACAGAGAGAGAGGGAGACACAGAATCTGAAACAGGCTCCAGGCTCTGAGCTGTCAACACAGAGCCTGACATGGGGCTTGAACTCGCGGACCGTGAGATCATAACCTGAGCGGAAGTCAGACACTTAACCAACTGAGCCACCCAGGCGCCCCTATGATCGATTATTATCATGATCTCGATTTGGCCAGTGGGAACCCTTTCAAAATGGCTCTTGTGTGCTTGACATGTCCACATCAGTGGCACATTGCTTTACTTTTTGGCACAGCTCCATGTTTCAGGGCATGATGAGGCCGATTGATACCCAGCCGTGTCCGCCAGTCTGGTGGCCTGGCTCCTTTGACCCTCCTGTGCGCACCGACCTGGATTCCTTTGAGGGAGGTGGTTACTTCCTGAAATAGGTCAAGGTGCTTTGGACTTCCTGGAGAGGCACTGGAGTCAAAGGCGGGGGAGAAGAGAACACCAGTGCCGGGGTTGGACTCCTTGCCCTGGCTCCATGTATTTTAACATCCCCTCGGGTGTGTGCCCACCCACCCACCCAGTGAAAGTCCCACAGAGGCGCAACAGGTCACATCTACGTGGCCTTCCCTTGACTGTGTCGCCACTGCCTGACTGGGTGGCAGGCACTGCTGTGCCTGCAAGGATGTGGGGCGGTACCTTGGAAGCACCGGCTACTCCCCATGACACCCCGGACAGGAAGCGTCGGCCATGCTAGGGCCCACTCTTGCATTTGCTGGATGCCAAAACCCACCTCCCCCCTCCACCCCTCACCCTGCTATTCCCCCAAAGCGCCAAAGCTAGGTCCCCAGGGATTCCACACCTCCACATCTCATGGGGGGGGGGGGGGGGCAGGCACATCCAGTGAAGGTGGTTGAGGTTTTATCTTTGGTGCCTGTCTGCTGGTCTCTGCCTGTAGATGGTGACATTAGAGGCTGGGGTCTCTCTGTGGCTTCCCGAAGGTCAACTGTTGGACTTCAAAGGCAGGGCCTCCTGAACCCGTGGAGGCAGTGGGACAGTAGCACTGAGACTGGGCTGGGGAGCGAACCAAGAGGAAGGGCGGGGGGCCGGGGGAAACGCAGTCTCCAGTTTGGGAGGCAGAACTAAAACCGAAAAGGCGTTTGTGGTCTCAGAGGTCAGGGATGGCAGTAGCCGGGTCCCTGAGGCCTCAGAGAGCCACACTCCCGGTGCGGTTCCGCCGCCAGCCCCCCTCTGTGATGCGCTCCAACTGTACTTTGAGTCTCTGGAGTTTCCTTCCCACAGGAGGAAAGAGAACAAGGACCTTTCCCTGGCGTTCTTCTCTGCACCCACCCGCAGCCCCAACAACCTGTCTCTGTCCCCAGGATGAAGCCCGTTTTCTCCTGGATGGGTGCTCTCTCTGACAGGCCCTCAGTGTCTCCCTCTTCAGGCCCTGCCAATTTAGCCTTAAGGGCCCAGCGCTAAGTCAGCCAGCTGGTCAGAACCCACAGGCCAGCTGCCTGTGTAAGTAAGGCCGTGAATTTGTGCGCCCGACCGACTGTGACGACAGCTGCCCCCGTCTCACTCCACCCCTACTCCCACTCTTCTGCGCCCCGACTCTGACTCTTAAGTCTGCGTTTTGCCGCCACACTCCACCCCACCCCCCCCACCCCCGCTCGCCCCCGCCCCTTTCTGCATACAGGTGGAGACCCCAGCGGTCCGGTCGGTCCGTGGCCAGAAAGCGGGTAAGATAGAAATATTTCATCCATCTCCCTCTCCCTCCGTCCGATGTAGCGGGAGAATCGGTACGGGTGGATTTACCACCCGTGCACAGAGTGTGAGTAATCACTGCTCTCTCAGCGGGAGCGCCCCCAGCCCCGCCATCCGTGGCTACAAGAACAGGTGCGAAGGCACGGGAAAACGGAAGTGCACCCGGACCACCGCCCTGTCCTCAGACTGACAAGAAACCTGAAGGGGCCGCTGAAGTTCTCGTCACGACTGGCAAGGCCCATGAGGGGGGCCCTGCTGCATTTCGTTTCGGCCAGTGTCAGCTTCGATGCAAGCGCACAATTGGCGATGGCTTGGAAAACCTCAGAGTGACAGTTCTGTCCCACAAGTAGATTAAGCTGGTCGGGGAAGAGGGTTTTCTGTCTCCGTAGAGCTGTATATTTATAGACCCTATGAGAAACAGGGAAGGAGGAGACAGAGAGACTGCAACTGGGAGCGACCGACGCAGCGACCGTCCTCGGAGGCAAGGCAGGAGATCGAGGAGGGGGAGTTTTCATGAAGGACGCCATGGTTGTTCCCGACCCGTGTGACGACCTGTACCCTTGTCAGCCTCGAGGGCTTGCCGAGGGCAGAACCTCTTTGCCCACGCGTTTGTCTGGAGCGGGAGCAGTGGGCGAATAAAAGTGGGGAAGGGCGCGGGACGGCGTGGGGCTGAGACAAGGCAGGAGCGGCGGGGACGTGGAGCGTCCACGGGCACGTGCAGGTAAACTGCGGGAAGAAGGCGCAGGTGTGTTCCCTGGCGGCAGCACACGAGCAGACGTAGGCAGGTGTTCCGTAAAGGTTTTACTTACTGACTTTGGCCTGTGGGAGAGGGGCTGCCGCGAGGCTGCAGGTGCCCGGGCGGGGCAGAGTTGGGGCGGGGCGCTGGGGGGCGGTGCCCCCCGCCCCGTGGCGCAAAAGCGTCAGGCACTTCCTTCGAGCCGGAATCGAACCAGCGACCTAAGGATGCCCACACGTATCCAGCCTACAGTCCTCCGCTCTACCAGCTGAGCTATCGAAGGGTGCACGCTGACAGGCCCGGGTCATTGCTTCTTCTTGAAATGACGGAGGCCACCACACTGGCAAGCCGGAGGTCCGGCATGCCTTGGCGTGGTTGGAAGGCCCTTTAGAAAAAAGAGCAGGGCCGACGCCGCCCCAGCGCCCCTTTCCGGGCAGAGGGAGCATATCCCCTGCGTTTGGCGGCTGCCCGGCCGGTGGCCCCAGCCTCCCGGGTCGCGATTGTCAAGATGCCTGGGCCGGGGCTCTCGCCTGTTGCATTTCCCCTCCCGGCGCTCCTTTCTACAGGTGGGGACTACAGCGGTCCGTGGCGGCAGTGGCGAGGAGGGGCGTCGGTGAAGCTCGCGTGTTGGTTGTGCGGGGGTGGCCTCGCGGAGGAGCGGAGGAGAACCCACTGGGATGGGCACTAGGTAGGCGGCTGCGAACCGCCTAACCACCTGCTGGTTTTTAAATGCCTTTAGTTCAAAATAATCCTTAGGCCAAAATGACATTTTTTTGGTGTGGCAGATTATGCCACCATACGAAGGCAATATCGTCTTGCCTGGATTATGCAAGCCTCCTGAACTAACTGACTGATTTCCCTGCTTTTGTCTTTAACAGCCTGATTTCTTATTTTTTATTAACAACGATAATAATAATTATAATGGTAATTATTATTTTGGGTGCCAAGCGGAGTGGGAGGCGGAGGACTCAGATCAAGGCACTCCTCTGCTCAAAACCTCCCAGCTCGGGGTTGCCTGGCTGGCTCAGTCAGTAGAGCATTTGACTCTTGATCTTGAGGTTGTGAGTTCGGGCCCCCGAATTGGATGCTGTGTGTATGTGTGTGTGTTGTGTGTGTGTGTGTGTGTGTGTGTGTGTGTGTGTGTTCCTTCTTCTTAAGATTTTATTTTTAAGTAACCTCTACACCCATCTTGGGTCTCCAACTCACGACCCCAAGATCAAGAGTCGCATGCCGCACCCACTGAACCAGCCGGGACCCCGATGTAGACCTTACTTCAAACACTAAACAAAACAAAAACTTTTGGTTCATTCACATTTAGAGTGTTACAATGATCTGCGCAGAGCGGAGTGGTCTGTGGAGATGCCTGATGGTCTGTTCTGAGGAGCAGCCAGCAGCATGATGGACCCGGCCAGGGACCACTTACACCTGAGATGGACTACAGAAAAACACTCCCAGAGATGGAAGTCCAAGTCAAGAGCGTCACCTGTACCCAAGGAGATGGCGGCAGCAGCAGCAAGTACCTGTGGTCGATTTCCAGGCGGACCTGAGATAGGTATTCTCAGCCGAGATGCCAAGAGGTGGTTAAAGTGGTACTGGAACATCTAGGTAGCTGATTTCCAAGTGAAGTAAAAATATTATCCATGGGGGGCGGGGGTGGTGATGGTGTGGGACCTCTTACAATGATCTACAAGACCCTCATGATCTTATCTCCAACCTAGTCACCTCTCTGACCTAATTTTGTACAACTCTTCAGTTTTGCGCTGGACACAGGGCCTCCTTGCTATTCTCCACACACAGTCCTACCTGGGCCTTTGGGCTAGCCGACCTTTGTGCCGGGGATGCTTCCTCTCCCTCCCCCTCCCCCTCCCCCTCCCCCTCCCCCTCCCCCTCCGTGATTGACTCCCTCACCTCCTTCAAGTCTTTGCTTGAAGCATAGCACCTTCTCGTGTAACCTCTTCTGAGCACCCACTAACAGCTAACACACTAATTAATTTACCTATTGTGTCCATTGTTGATTTTCTCCCACTCCCTCTGCCCCTTCTACAAAACATGAATGCCAAGAGGCCTTTTTGTTACCAGTTCCTCAAAGTGTCTGGCACAACAACAAACAGTTGTTGAATGGGCAAACAATGTCATCAAAGAGAACAGAAAATAAAAGGAGGGTCCAGGAGCCAGGGTTCAGCCAGGGGGAAGTGCCGGGTTATCTTGTTTCATCACCAGAGACTTTCTTAGGCTGAGAGCTGCAGAACTCTGAACACATAAGGACTGTTCCTGCACTGAGACTGTTTCCTGCACTGAGACTGGACCAGACTCTAGCATAGCTTCTAGCAGCACAAGGTTCTGTCCCTAAGTTTGACTTCCAGCCTGGGGAAGTTAAACACCTGACACAGGCCCCCAACCTGTGTTGTAAATAGGGCATTTATTAAAAAGGGCTTGCGATTGTGAATGTGGATCTCTTACAACTCTGAAGGGTCCCTCCCATCTCATGGACTTTGAAATGTGATGGGGAAGGAAGTAGGGCCTATCTCCCAGTCTGTGGGAGGAGAGCATCCTCAGTTCAGTAACTGCCAGCTAACAAACACAACCGCCTAACAGCAGTTACACCGAACTACCCTTTGTAACCTTTCACTTCTCTGACTGGACTGAGCCCGCTTCCTCTCATTCTTCCGGGAAAATGCCCAAATCACCTCCGCACAAATCGGATTGGAGCTCAGCTCTTTCCCCTACTGTCAGTAGTCACTGAATGACATCTTTTTTCACCACTTTACTTACTGTCTGCTGCGTTTACCTTTGACGGAGTCCAAGTCAGAAAGGACCAGAGGGCACTTGGTGGGGCCACCCTGTGTGCGTGGTGGGGTGGTACGAGGGGGAAAGGGCTGAAGGGCACCTGACCCTGGCCGCCCGGGGTCTCGGGCGACACGACTGGCTGCGGTTGAAGGGCACTGTTTAGCGTTTTATTTAGTTTTTCGTTCTTCAACACTTAGAATCCTGGTTTTTCTTCTAGCGTTACTAGGTCAGGCTACTGCAGGTTACTGAAGCCCTTTTATTCAGAAAGTCGCCATGGCTAAACATTGCCACGACTTCTTACTAGGGCAGCTGAGCACTTAACGTCAAGCGGCAGAAAGACCTTTCCTGAGTTTTCGATTATATTTGAAAATGAGTTTCGAACAAGCGAGGACAAAAACGGGCCGAAAGTTTCTTTTTGTTGAAAGGCAGGTTGACACCACATCCGAGCCCTGACCCGCCACCACTCCCGCTGGGCGCCGGGCGACCCCCGCCTTCTCGGGTCTCGCTGCTAGGTCCCGGACCCCTCGCCTCCTGCCCACCTGCGCCCGCTCCCCCCGGCATCGGCGGGTCTGCGCGGCCACTAGCACATCCGTTGTCCCAGAGCCGGAGACCGGATGCGGGGGACGTCATGGCAAGGCGTGGCGTATGTAGATGAGCATGCGCGCATTGGCTGCCGGTCCCGGACAGCCTGGGCGCGCACGTCCCGCGTGGGGGCTAGGCAAAGGCGCCCGAGGTTGTTTTGCCGTCGAGCGAGGTTGAGGCGGGGGACGTGCAGGGAGCGCGGGGTGCGGAGGCGGCGTGGAGGAAGTGACCGTGTGTGTGAAGCGCGGCGAGCGCGAGGGTGTGGGTCGAGGCGGGGCGAGCAACTCATACTTACCTGGCAGGGGAGATACCATGATCACGAAGGTGGTTTTCCCAGGGCGAGGCTTATCCATTGCACTCCGGATGTGCTGACCCCTGCGATTTCCCCAAATGTGGGAAACTCGACTGCATAATTTGTGGTAGTGGGGGACTGCGTTCGCGCTTTCCCCTGGCTTAGTGCGTTTCGAAGAACAGACCGCCCGTATGCTCGCTGTTTTCCGGGCTTTTTGTTTCTTTTTTCGGGGTGGGCGCCTGAGACGCCGGTGGTTGCGCCGCTGGTAGCCTGGCTGTGTATAGTGTGTATGCTTTGGTGCGGTGGGGCTTCTGGCCTGACCTGCTTTGGGGGGTCATGAGGGTTTTAGCGCTGGCCGGTGCGGTACCTAGGGCCGTTTCGGTGCTTGCTCTAGTTCTTAAAGCAGGGTTTGGTTTCTCGTTACGTTGCGGGCGTCACGCGCCAGAAGCTTGGCCTTGTTTTGAAGGGTTAATGCCCACCATTAACAGGGCCAAGCCTTGGCGGGAGTAAGTAACTATGCTAGAAAGCTCCAGCTGGCCCGGTCACGAACTCTCAACTGCCTTCTTTGCACCTGCTGGGGGTGTGATTTTACCATGACTATTTCTGGAGCTGGAAGTAGTTGCATTGGCTGGTGGAGGTGAAAGAAACACTCACCAGTGGGGTTTACTTACTTCTACGGTTTTGTATAGTTTTAAGAAAGATTCCTTCCGGTCCCCATCAGTCAATTCGGTTAAAACATTTTTGTGTCAAATTTAGGGCTGGGGTAGCTCTCTGGATACATACTGTATTAGTTTTACTTTGGTATTACTAGCCAAAGAAAGATTACTAACGGAGATGGCCCGGCCTTAGCTCTGCCAATAATCACCAATAATTGAATTGTTGTTGGACCTCTGGTAACTGTACGAATCATTTATACCTTGTCAGTTGCGTTCAGTACCAAAGTCAGTTATTCTAGAAAGCTTCAGTGTCAAGTCCTTGTGAAAACCATAGTCCAGTTCTGAACCTGAAGTGCTACTGGCTTCACTTGGAAAGCGTGAATCCAACTGGTTTTTTCTTTCACTTTTCTTTTCTTTCACTTTGATAGCTACATAAGTGACCCCAGTGAGCCTTTTCAGAAAGGGTAGCAGCTGCTTGCCACAGCGTAGAGGCACACCGGGGCAGGCACCCCCCCAGGGCACTGGCATCCGGAACTGAGAAATATGCTATTGGTTTAGAGTCTAATCCCCAAATTGGAGTTAAGCCTCCACTAGGACCAACCTTTAGTTTCATGACAAAATAAGTGGAAAAGGTTTTCAAAATTTGGGAAAAGTTGAGGGGATGACTCTTTAATAGCTGGTTTCATTTCTTCACAATACTTTTTCTAGGAACCAAACCATCCACAGGATCTCGGGAATTACCGTGCAATGTTTTGTCACTGGTTTCGCCTGTTCTGTAAAAGCTGAAACCTACTACTACTGTCTACGATACCCTACCTAGTCCACCAAATTTAAATTTTCTTTTTTTGGTAGCAGACTGGTTTACTGCAAAATTTTGAGACTTTGAGATTGTAACACGTTGCAGCCCTCTCCAGCTGATAACACGTCCTAAATATTTTACTTCAGTTTCACAATATTGCAACGTGTCTAGTGAGGAGGCCTTATGTCCCTTTGAGGGAAGGGATTGTAACAAAGCCAAAGTGTCCATTCCAAGAACGTTATTGACCTTTAATTTGGGAGGCTACCAGCAAATCATCTACATATTGAATAATTAATTGTAGATCCCGCTAGTGGGACTGTAAATGTCCTGATTTCCTTCAGAAATCTTTTCCATAAATATGGGATCCCGTAAATAAAAGCAAAAAGAATTTAGACTTGTCCACTAGAGGGACAGAAAAACAAGCAGAACATAGATCAGCTACAGAAATAAGCTTTGCAGATGACAGTGCTTAACGTCAAGATCATTGCAGAGTTAGAAACTATAGGAGTTAATGGTAATGGAGTAACAAATTTATTTTTCTAAGATCTTATACAAATCTATATACTGGTCAACCATTTCATCTCATAGATAAATGTCTCCTAGACTCTTTATAGACAGTGCTCTTTTAAAATGATTAAAATATCTCGTTTTTCTAATTCTTTTATCACTGGTTTTATTCCTTCTAATTGAGTTCTTAACAAAGGGTATTGTTTTACACCTGAGTATGGCTTATCTTTTTGTTAAGTTATTTTTATTGGTTCTATGTCTCTAAATGAGTACCATTATTCCCTAAGGCCCAACTCCATACATCTGTTTCTTTTCGGCTCTGTCTTCTCCAAGTGCAGTGAGAGACTGTCACTCTCCGCCACACACCCCTTTTCTTTCAGAAGGCACATACTTAGCAAATAACTGGGGACCTTTTCCTCCAGGGAGCTTCACCAGTATTCCATCTATATAATACAGAGTATGCTAGCCTTTACTTTGCACAGCAAGTCTTCCCCAACATGCTAACAGGAGAATCAGGACAAAGTGAAAACATTATGTTCCTCAGTCAGAGGACCTAGCTGTATAGGAACTGCAGAGGAAAAGGAACAAGTAGAAAGGTGACCTGAAAAACCAACAACCTATATTGTTCTCTCACCAGCTAGAACAGAAGACATTTCCAGGAAATTGCAGAATAAGCAGCAACAGTATCTAGCAGGAAAAGTAAGGCTATATTAGGCCAAGGAAAGTCTTTGACACACAAAGTTGGTTCACCAGTTCCCACCTCTGAGATTCTCTTAATCACCCAAATTTGAACCATTTACTGGTCCTTGCTTCCTTCCTTCCTTCCTTCCTTCCTTCCTTCCTCCCACCCTCCCTCCCTCCTTCCCTCTTTTCTTCCTCCCTCCCTCCCTCCCTCCCTTTCTCCCTTCCTTCCTCCCTCCCTCCCTTCCTTCCTTCTCAAAGTTAGCTAACATATCGTGCAATAATGGCTTGAGGATTAGAATTTAGTGATTCATCACTTACATATAACACCCAGTGCACATCCCAACAAGTGCCCTCCTTAATGCCCATCACCCATTTAGCCCACCAACACCCCCAACACCCTCCAGCAACCTTCAGTTTGTTCTCTGTACTTAAGAGTGTCTCCTGGTTTGCCTCTCTGTTTTTATCTTATTTTTCCTTCCCTTCCCCTATGTTCATCTATTTTGTTTCTTAACATTCCACATGAGTGAAATCATATGATGTTTATCTTCCTCTGACTTATTTTGCTTAGCATAATACAGTCTAGTTCCATCCACGTTGTTGCAAATGGCAAGAGTTCATTCTCTTTGACCGCCAAGTAATATTCCACTCTGTGTGTGTGTGGGGGGGGGGGGTGGTGTGTGTGTGGTGTGTGGTGTGTATGCGCGCGCATGCGCACGCCACATTTATTAAAATTTTTATTTATTTTTAAATTTACATCCAAATTAGCATATAGTGCAACAATGATTTCAGGAGTAGATTCCTTAGTGCCCCTTACCCATTTAGCCCATCCCCCCTCCCACACCCCCTGTAACCCTCTGTTTGTTCTCCATATTTGAGTCTCTTATGTTTTGTCCCCCTCCCTGTTTTTATATTATTTTTGTGTCCCTTCCCTTATGTTCCTCTGTCTTGTCTCTTAAAGTCCTCATATGAGTGAAGTCATATGGTTTTGGCTTTCTCTGACTAATTTCACTTAGCATAAATACCCTCCAGTTCCATCCACGTAGTTGCAAATGGCAAGATTTCATTCTTTTTGATTGCTGAGTAACACTCCATTGTGTGTGTGTGTGTGTGTGTGTGTGTGTGCGTGTGTGTGTGTGTGTGTATACCACATCTTCTCCATCCATTCATCCATCGATGGACATTTTGGCTCTTTCCATACTTTGGCTATTGTTGATAGTGCTGCTGTCAACATTGGGGTGCTTGTGTCCCTTCAAAACGGCACACCTGTATCCCTTGGATAAATACCTAGTAGTGCAACTGCTGGGTCGTAGGGTAGTTCTATTTTTAGCTTTTTGAGGAACCTCCATACTGTTTTCCACAGTGGCTGCACCAGCTTGCATTCCCACCTACAGTGCAAAAGGGTTCCCCTTGCTGACATCTTCCTGAGTTAAAGAACCATCCAGAGGCATGTTGATGCCTGTCCTGCTATAGGTAAGCCAGGAGTCCATACTAATTATTTCTTAGTGGAGGGTTCTGTCCTGATTCCTCTGTTCCTGAAACCTCTTTGTTCTCTGTGGTCTCTTTCTACAATCCCTCTTCCTATGTCTTGGCTTGTTCGACTAATGACATACATATAGCTTTCCCTTCTTCTTTTGCTCCCTTCATAGGTTTTCCACAGTAGGGACTATACCCTTTAGTGAATAGTTCTGAGCAGCTAACAACAGCAGTTTTAAATTCCTTCATCTTTCTCCTCCTTTAAATTGTCCCAAACAACACTGCTGAGGAGATGTGGACAATTGTGTGACCTTGCCAATCCTCCTACCATTCCCTTGAGTTTGGATAGTAAGAGAGCTAGGAGAAAGGTGGTTAGACTGAGAGCAATTATGATTTGCACCTGGATCCATGCTGGTACATTGTGAGAAATTTCGAACAGCAAACTCCTGATGGAAATCAGTAGGGAAACTAAGGTTTGCTGGGAACACCACTGTAATTGCTCCTGGCTTACCTATAGCAGGACAGGCATCAACATGCCTCTGGATGGTTCTTTAACTCAGGAAGATGTCAGCAAGGGGAACCCTTTTGCACTGTAGGTGGGAATGCAAGCTGGTGCAGCCACTGTGGAAAACAGTATGGAGGTTCCTCAAAAAGCTAAAAATAGAACTACCCTACGACCCAGCAGTTGCACTACTAGGTATTTATCCAAGGGATACAGGTGTGCCGTTTTGAAGGGACACAAGCACCCCAATGTTGACAGCAGCACTATCAACAATAGCCAAAGTATGGAAAGAGCCAAAATGTCCATCGATGGATGAATGGATGGAGAAGATGTGGTATACACACACACACACACACGCACACACACACACACACACACACACACACAATGGAGTGTTACTCAGCAATCAAAAAGAATGAAATCTTGCCATTTGCAACTACGTGGATGGAACTGGAGGGTATTTATGCTAAGTGAAATTAGTCAGAGAAAGCCAAAACCATATGACTTCACTCATATGAGGACTTTAAGAGACAAGACAGAGGAACATAAGGGAAGGGACACAAAAATAATATAAAAACAGGGAGGGGGACAAAACATAAGAGACTCAAATATGGAGAACAAACAGAGGGTTACAGGGGGTGTGGGAGGGGGGATGGGCTAAATGGGTAAGGGGCACTAAGGAATCTACTCCTGAAATCATTGTTGCACTATATGCTAATTTGGATGTAAATTTAAAAATAAATAAAAATTTTAATAAATGTGGCGTGCGCATGCGCGCGCATACACACCACACACCACACACACACCACCCCCCCCCCCACACACACACAGAGTGGAATATTACTTGGCGGTCAAAGAGAATGAACTCTTGCCATTTGCAACAACGTGGATGGAACTAGACTGTATTATGCTAAGCAAAATAAGTCAGAGGAAGATAAACATCATATGATTTCACTCATGTGGAATGTTAAGAAACAAAATAGATGAACATAGGGGAAGGGAAGGAAAAATAAGATAAAAACAGAGAGGCAAACCAGGAGACACTCTTAAGTACAGAGAACAAACTGAAGGTTGCTGGAGGGTGTTGGGGGTGTTGGTGGGCTAAATGGGTGATGGGCATTAAGGAGGGCACTTGTTGGGATGTGCACTGGGTGTTATATGTAAGTGATGAATCACTAAATTCTAATCCTCAAGCCATTATTGCACGATATGTTAGCTAACTTTGAGAAGGAAGGAAGGGAGGGAGGGAGGAAGGAAGGGAGAAAGGGAGGGAGGGAGGGAGGGAGGAAGAAAAGAGGGAAGGAGGGAGGGAGGGTGGGAGGAAGGAAGGAAGGAAGGAAGGAAGGAAGGAAGCAAGGACCAGTAAATGGTTCAAATTTGGGTGATTAAGAGAATCTCAGAGGTGGGAACTGGTGAACCAACTTTGTGTGTCAAAGACTTTCCTTGGCCTAATATAGCCTTACTTTTCCTGCTAGATACTGTTGCTGCTTATTCTGCAATTTCCTGGAAATGTCTTCTGTTCTAGCTGGTGAGAGAACAATATAGGTTGTTGGTTTTTCAGGTCACCTTTCTACTTGTTCCTTTTCCTCTGCAGTTCCTATACAGCTAGGTCCTCTGACTGAGGAACATAATGTTTTCACTTTGTCCTGATTCTCCTGTTAGCATGTTGGGGAAGACTTGCTGTGCAAAGTAAAGGCTAGCATACTCTGTATTATATAGATGGAATACTGGTGAAGCTCCCTGGAGGAAAAGGTCCCCAGTTATTTGCTAAGTATGTGCCTTCTGAAAGAAAAGGGGTGTGTGGCGGAGAGTGACAGTCTCTCACTGCACTTGGAGAAGACAGAGCCGAAAAGAAACAGATGTATGGAGTTGGGCCTTAGGGAATAATGGTACTCATTTAGAGACATAGAACCAATAAAAATAACTTAACAAAAAGATAAGCCATACTCAGGTGTAAAACAATACCCTTTGTTAAGAACTCAATTAGAAGGAATAAAACCAGTGATAAAAGAATTAGAAAAACGAGATATTTTAATCATTTTAAAAGAGCACTGTCTATAAAGAGTCTAGGAGACATTTATCTATGAGATGAAATGGTTGACCAGTATATAGATTTGTATAAGATCTTAGAAAAATAAATTTGTTACTCCATTACCATTAACTCCTATAGTTTCTAACTCTGCAATGATCTTGACGTTAAGCACTGTCATCTGCAAAGCTTATTTCTGTAGCTGATCTATGTTCTGCTTGTTTTTCTGTCCCTCTAGTGGACAAGTCTAAATTCTTTTTGCTTTTATTTACGGGATCCCATATTTATGGAAAAGATTTCTGAAGGAAATCAGGACATTTACAGTCCCACTAGCGGGATCTACAATTAATTATTCAATATGTAGATGATTTGCTGGTAGCCTCCCAAATTAAAGGTCAATAACGTTCTTGGAATGGACACTTTGGCTTTGTTACAATCCCTTCCCTCAAAGGGACATAAGGCCTCCTCACTAGACACGTTGCAATATTGTGAAACTGAAGTAAAATATTTAGGACGTGTTATCAGCTGGAGAGGGCTGCAACGTGTTACAATCTCAAAGTCTCAAAATTTTGCAGTAAACCAGTCTGCTACCAAAAAAAGAAAATTTAAATTTGGTGGACTAGGTAGGGTATCGTAGACAGTAGTAGTAGGTTTCAGCTTTTACAGAACAGGCGAAACCAGTGACAAAACATTGCACGGTAATTCCCGAGATCCTGTGGATGGTTTGGTTCCTAGAAAAAGTATTGTGAAGAAATGAAACCAGCTATTAAAGAGTCATCCCCTCAACTTTTCCCAAATTTTGAAAACCTTTTCCACTTATTTTGTCATGAAACTAAAGGTTGGTCCTAGTGGAGGCTTAACTCCAATTTGGGGATTAGACTCTAAACCAATAGCATATTTCTCAGTTCCGGATGCCAGTGCCCTGGGGGGGTGCCTGCCCCGGTGTGCCTCTACGCTGTGGCAAGCAGCTGCTACCCTTTCTGAAAAGGCTCACTGGGGTCACTTATGTAGCTATCAAAGTGAAAGAAAAGAAAAGTGAAAGAAAAAACCAGTTGGATTCACGCTTTCCAAGTGAAGCCAGTAGCACTTCAGGTTCAGAACTGGACTATGGTTTTCACAAGGACTTGACACTGAAGCTTTCTAGAATAACTGACTTTGGTACTGAACGCAACTGACAAGGTATAAATGATTCGTACAGTTACCAGAGGTCCAACAACAATTCAATTATTGGTGATTATTGGCAGAGCTAAGGCCGGGCCATCTCCGTTAGTAATCTTTCTTTGGCTAGTAATACCAAAGTAAAACTAATACAGTATGTATCCAGAGAGCTACCCCAGCCCTAAATTTGACACAAAAATGTTTTAACCGAATTGACTGATGGGGACCGGAAGGAATCTTTCTTAAAACTATACAAAACCGTAGAAGTAAGTAAACCCCACTGGTGAGTGTTTCTTTCACCTCCACCAGCCAATGCAACTACTTCCAGCTCCAGAAATAGTCATGGTAAAATCACACCCCCAGCAGGTGCAAAGAAGGCAGTTGAGAGTTCGTGACCGGGCCAGCTGGAGCTTTCTAGCATAGTTACTTACTCCCGCCAAGGCTTGGCCCTGTTAATGGTGGGCATTAACCCTTCAAAACAAGGCCAAGCTTCTGGCGCGTGACGCCCGCAACGTAACGAGAAACCAAACCCTGCTTTAAGAACTAGAGCAAGCACCGAAACGGCCCTAGGTACCGCACCGGCCAGCGCTAAAACCCTCATGACCCCCCAAAGCAGGTCAGGCCAGAAGCCCCACCGCACCAAAGCATACACACTATACACAGCCAGGCTACCAGCGGCGCAACCACCGGCGTCTCAGGCGCCCACCCCGAAAAAAGAAACAAAAAGCCCGGAAAACAGCGAGCATACGGGCGGTCTGTTCTTCGAAACGCACTAAGCCAGGGGAAAGCGCGAACGCAGTCCCCCACTACCACAAATTATGCAGTCGAGTTTCCCACATTTGGGGAAATCGCAGGGGTCAGCACATCCGGAGTGCAATGGATAAGCCTCGCCCTGGGAAAACCACCTTCGTGATCATGGTATCTCCCCTGCCAGGTAAGTATGAGTTGCTCGCCCCGCCTCGACCCACACCCTCGCGCTCGCCGCGCTTCACACACACGGTCACTTCCTCCACGCCGCCTCCGCACCCCGCGCTCCCTGCACGTCCCCCGCCTCAACCTCGCTCGACGGCAAAACAACCTCGGGCGCCTTTGCCTAGCCCCCACGCGGGACGTGCGCGCCCAGGCTGTCCGGGACCGGCAGCCAATGCGCGCATGCTCATCTACATACGCCACGCCTTGCCATGACGTCCCCCGCATCCGGTCTCCGGCTCTGGGACAACGGATGTGCTAGTGGCCGCGCAGACCCGCCGATGCCGGGGGGAGCGGGCGCAGGTGGGCAGGAGGCGAGGGGTCCGGGACCTAGCAGCGAGACCCGAGAAGGCGGGGGTCGCCCGGCGCCCAGCGGGAGTGGTGGCGGGTCAGGGCTCGGATGTGGTGTCAACCTGCCTTTCAACAAAAAGAAACTTTCGGCCCGTTTTTGTCCTCGCTTGTTCGAAACTCATTTTCAAATATAATCGAAAACTCAGGAAAGGTCTTTCTGCCGCTTGACGTTAAGTGCTCAGCTGCCCTAGTAAGAAGTCGTGGCAATGTTTAGCCATGGCGACTTTCTGAATAAAAGGGCTTCAGTAACCTGCAGTAGCCTGACCTAGTAACGCTAGAAGAAAAACCAGGATTCTAAGTGTTGAAGAACGAAAAACTAAATAAAACGCTAAACAGTGCCCTTCAACCGCAGCCAGTCGTGTCGCCCGAGACCCCGGGCGGCCAGGGTCAGGTGCCCTTCAGCCCTTTCCCCCTCGTACCACCCCACCACGCACACAGGGTGGCCCCACCAAGTGCCCTCTGGTCCTTTCTGACTTGGACTCCGTCAAAGGTAAACGCAGCAGACAGTAAGTAAAGTGGTGAAAAAAGATGTCATTCAGTGACTACTGACAGTAGGGGAAAGAGCTGAGCTCCAATCCGATTTGTGCGGAGGTGATTTGGGCATTTTCCCGGAAGAATGAGAGGAAGCGGGCTCAGTCCAGTCAGAGAAGTGAAAGGTTACAAAGGGTAGTTCGGTGTAACTGCTGTTAGGCGGTTGTGTTTGTTAGCTGGCAGTTACTGAACTGAGGATGCTCTCCTCCCACAGACTGGGAGATAGGCCCTACTTCCTTCCCCATCACATTTCAAAGTCCATGAGATGGGAGGGACCCTTCAGAGTTGTAAGAGATCCACATTCACAATCGCAAGCCCTTTTTAATAAATGCCCTATTTACAACACAGGTTGGGGGCCTGTGTCAGGTGTTTAACTTCCCCAGGCTGGAAGTCAAACTTAGGGACAGAACCTTGTGCTGCTAGAAGCTATGCTAGAGTCTGGTCCAGTCTCAGTGCAGGAAACAGTCTCAGTGCAGGAACAGTCCTTATGTGTTCAGAGTTCTGCAGCTCTCAGCCTAAGAAAGTCTCTGGTGATGAAACAAGATAACCCGGCACTTCCCCCTGGCTGAACCCTGGCTCCTGGACCCTCCTTTTATTTTCTGTTCTCTTTGATGACATTGTTTGCCCATTCAACAACTGTTTGTTGTTGTGCCAGACACTTTGAGGAACTGGTAACAAAAAGGCCTCTTGGCATTCATGTTTTGTAGAAGGGGCAGAGGGAGTGGGAGAAAATCAACAATGGACACAATAGGTAAATTAATTAGTGTGTTAGCTGTTAGTGGGTGCTCAGAAGAGGTTACACGAGAAGGTGCTATGCTTCAAGCAAAGACTTGAAGGAGGTGAGGGAGTCAATCACGGAGGGGGAGGGGGAGGGGGAGGGGGAGGGGGAGGGGGAGGGAGAGGAAGCATCCCCGGCACAAAGGTCGGCTAGCCCAAAGGCCCAGGTAGGACTGTGTGTGGAGAATAGCAAGGAGGCCCTGTGTCCAGCGCAAAACTGAAGAGTTGTACAAAATTAGGTCAGAGAGGTGACTAGGTTGGAGATAAGATCATGAGGGTCTTGTAGATCATTGTAAGAGGTCCCACACCATCACCACCCCCGCCCCCCATGGATAATATTTTTACTTCACTTGGAAATCAGCTACCTAGATGTTCCAGTACCACTTTAACCACCTCTTGGCATCTCGGCTGAGAATACCTATCTCAGGTCCGCCTGGAAATCGACCACAGGTACTTGCTGCTGCTGCCGCCATCTCCTTGGGTACAGGTGACGCTCTTGACTTGGACTTCCATCTCTGGGAGTGTTTTTCTGTAGTCCATCTCAGGTGTAAGTGGTCCCTGGCCGGGTCCATCATGCTGCTGGCTGCTCCTCAGAACAGACCATCAGGCATCTCCACAGACCACTCCGCTCTGCGCAGATCATTGTAACACTCTAAATGTGAATGAACCAAAAGTTTTTGTTTTGTTTAGTGTTTGAAGTAAGGTCTACATCGGGGTCCCGGCTGGTTCAGTGGGTGCGGCATGCGACTCTTGATCTTGGGGTCGTGAGTTGGAGACCCAAGATGGGTGTAGAGGTTACTTAAAAATAAAATCTTAAGAAGAAGGAACACACACACACACACACACACACACACACACACACAACACACACACATACACACAGCATCCAATTCGGGGGCCCGAACTCACAACCTCAAGATCAAGAGTCAAATGCTCTACTGACTGAGCCAGCCAGGCAACCCCGAGCTGGGAGGTTTTGAGCAGAGGAGTGCCTTGATCTGAGTCCTCCGCCTCCCACTCCGCTTGGCACCCAAAATAATAATTACCATTATAATTATTATTATCGTTGTTAATAAAAAATAAGAAATCAGGCTGTTAAAGACAAAAGCAGGGAAATCAGTCAGTTAGTTCAGGAGGCTTGCATAATCCAGGCAAGACGATATTGCCTTCGTATGGTGGCATAATCTGCCACACCAAAAAAATGTCATTTTGGCCTAAGGATTATTTTGAACTAAAGGCATTTAAAAACCAGCAGGTGGTTAGGCGGTTCGCAGCCGCCTACCTAGTGCCCATCCCAGTGGGTTCTCCTCCGCTCCTCCGCGAGGCCACCCCCGCACAACCAACACGCGAGCTTCACCGACGCCCCTCCTCGCCACTGCCGCCACGGACCGCTGTAGTCCCCACCTGTAGAAAGGAGCGCCGGGAGGGGAAATGCAACAGGCGAGAGCCCCGGCCCAGGCATCTTGACAATCGCGACCCGGGAGGCTGGGGCCACCGGCCGGGCAGCCGCCAAACGCAGGGGATATGCTCCCTCTGCCCGGAAAGGGGCGCTGGGGCGGCGTCGGCCCTGCTCTTTTTTCTAAAGGGCCTTCCAACCACGCCAAGGCATGCCGGACCTCCGGCTTGCCAGTGTGGTGGCCTCCGTCATTTCAAGAAGAAGCAATGACCCGGGCCTGTCAGCGTGCACCCTTCGATAGCTCAGCTGGTAGAGCGGAGGACTGTAGGCTGGATACGTGTGGGCATCCTTAGGTCGCTGGTTCGATTCCGGCTCGAAGGAAGTGCCTGACGCTTTTGCGCCACGGGGCGGGGGGCACCGCCCCCCAGCGCCCCGCCCCAACTCTGCCCCGCCCGGGCACCTGCAGCCTCGCGGCAGCCCCTCTCCCACAGGCCAAAGTCAGTAAGTAAAACCTTTACGGAACACCTGCCTACGTCTGCTCGTGTGCTGCCGCCAGGGAACACACCTGCGCCTTCTTCCCGCAGTTTACCTGCACGTGCCCGTGGACGCTCCACGTCCCCGCCGCTCCTGCCTTGTCTCAGCCCCACGCCGTCCCGCGCCCTTCCCCACTTTTATTCGCCCACTGCTCCCGCTCCAGACAAACGCGTGGGCAAAGAGGTTCTGCCCTCGGCAAGCCCTCGAGGCTGACAAGGGTACAGGTCGTCACACGGGTCGGGAACAACCATGGCGTCCTTCATGAAAACTCCCCCTCCTCGATCTCCTGCCTTGCCTCCGAGGACGGTCGCTGCGTCGGTCGCTCCCAGTTGCAGTCTCTCTGTCTCCTCCTTCCCTGTTTCTCATAGGGTCTATAAATATACAGCTCTACGGAGACAGAAAACCCTCTTCCCCGACCAGCTTAATCTACTTGTGGGACAGAACTGTCACTCTGAGGTTTTCCAAGCCATCGCCAATTGTGCGCTTGCATCGAAGCTGACACTGGCCGAAACGAAATGCAGCAGGGCCCCCCTCATGGGCCTTGCCAGTCGTGACGAGAACTTCAGCGGCCCCTTCAGGTTTCTTGTCAGTCTGAGGACAGGGCGGTGGTCCGGGTGCACTTCCGTTTTCCCGTGCCTTCGCACCTGTTCTTGTAGCCACGGATGGCGGGGCTGGGGGCGCTCCCGCTGAGAGAGCAGTGATTACTCACACTCTGTGCACGGGTGGTAAATCCACCCGTACCGATTCTCCCGCTACATCGGACGGAGGGAGAGGGAGATGGATGAAATATTTCTATCTTACCCGCTTTCTGGCCACGGACCGACCGGACCGCTGGGGTCTCCACCTGTATGCAGAAAGGGGCGGGGGCGAGCGGGGGTGGGGGGGGTGGGGTGGAGTGTGGCGGCAAAACGCAGACTTAAGAGTCAGAGTCGGGGCGCAGAAGAGTGGGAGTAGGGGTGGAGTGAGACGGGGGCAGCTGTCGTCACAGTCGGTCGGGCGCACAAATTCACGGCCTTACTTACACAGGCAGCTGGCCTGTGGGTTCTGACCAGCTGGCTGACTTAGCGCTGGGCCCTTAAGGCTAAATTGGCAGGGCCTGAAGAGGGAGACACTGAGGGCCTGTCAGAGAGAGCACCCATCCAGGAGAAAACGGGCTTCATCCTGGGGACAGAGACAGGTTGTTGGGGCTGCGGGTGGGTGCAGAGAAGAACGCCAGGGAAAGGTCCTTGTTCTCTTTCCTCCTGTGGGAAGGAAACTCCAGAGACTCAAAGTACAGTTGGAGCGCATCACAGAGGGGGGCTGGCGGCGGAACCGCACCGGGAGTGTGGCTCTCTGAGGCCTCAGGGACCCGGCTACTGCCATCCCTGACCTCTGAGACCACAAACGCCTTTTCGGTTTTAGTTCTGCCTCCCAAACTGGAGACTGCGTTTCCCCCGGCCCCCCGCCCTTCCTCTTGGTTCGCTCCCCAGCCCAGTCTCAGTGCTACTGTCCCACTGCCTCCACGGGTTCAGGAGGCCCTGCCTTTGAAGTCCAACAGTTGACCTTCGGGAAGCCACAGAGAGACCCCAGCCTCTAATGTCACCATCTACAGGCAGAGACCAGCAGACAGGCACCAAAGATAAAACCTCAACCACCTTCACTGGATGTGCCTGCCCCCCCCCCCCCCCCATGAGATGTGGAGGTGTGGAATCCCTGGGGACCTAGCTTTGGCGCTTTGGGGGAATAGCAGGGTGAGGGGTGGAGGGGGGAGGTGGGTTTTGGCATCCAGCAAATGCAAGAGTGGGCCCTAGCATGGCCGACGCTTCCTGTCCGGGGTGTCATGGGGAGTAGCCGGTGCTTCCAAGGTACCGCCCCACATCCTTGCAGGCACAGCAGTGCCTGCCACCCAGTCAGGCAGTGGCGACACAGTCAAGGGAAGGCCACGTAGATGTGACCTGTTGCGCCTCTGTGGGACTTTCACTGGGTGGGTGGGTGGGCACACACCCGAGGGGATGTTAAAATACATGGAGCCAGGGCAAGGAGTCCAACCCCGGCACTGGTGTTCTCTTCTCCCCCGCCTTTGACTCCAGTGCCTCTCCAGGAAGTCCAAAGCACCTTGACCTATTTCAGGAAGTAACCACCTCCCTCAAAGGAATCCAGGTCGGTGCGCACAGGAGGGTCAAAGGAGCCAGGCCACCAGACTGGCGGACACGGCTGGGTATCAATCGGCCTCATCATGCCCTGAAACATGGAGCTGTGCCAAAAAGTAAAGCAATGTGCCACTGATGTGGACATGTCAAGCACACAAGAGCCATTTTGAAAGGGTTCCCACTGGCCAAATCGAGATCATGATAATAATCGATCATAGGGGCGCCTGGGTGGCTCAGTTGGTTAAGTGTCTGACTTCCGCTCAGGTTATGATCTCACGGTCCGCGAGTTCAAGCCCCATGTCAGGCTCTGTGTTGACAGCTCAGAGCCTGGAGCCTGTTTCAGATTCTGTGTCTCCCTCTCTCTCTGTCCCTCCCCTGTTCATGCTCTGTCTCTCTCTGTCTCAAAAATAAATAAACGTTAAAAAAAATTTTTTTTTTAAATAAAATAAAAAATAATGGATCATAATCCGTGGAGTAAAACAGGTGCAGGGCCTAAATGCAATCACACATCAGTATCCGTGAACGCTAAGCACCACCGGATCTTGGCCTCCAGCTACACAAAATGGAAAAAAAAAAAAAAAAAAAAAAAAAAAAAAGGAACCAGGGCTCCTTGGAGACCCACCTAGCCACTTCTTTGGGTTTTCATGTTACTATGGGGTCTCCCACGTACATGGAAAAAATCTGTATGCTTTCCTTCTGATATTCTGTTTTACGTCCAATTTAATGCTCAGGCCCTGCTGGAGACCCTAACAGGGTAAAAGTAAAGTTCTGTCTCCCCTACACCTTGAACCAGAGTGAAGCATGATGGAAGAACAGAAGAGGAAGGCATGGGAGAAAACTAACTAAGGTGCATACCCCTGACTTACCTTTTTCTGATGGTTTGTAAAATGATCCCATTCTTCTAAAGTGAGAAGGGGCTGAACCAGGCTAGGTTGGAGGCCGATGGGGTAGACTGGTGGGTGGATCCTCACAAACTGTGAGATCGTGACCTGAGCCGAAATCAAGAGTCAGGATGCTTGACTGGACTGAGCCACCCAGGCGCCCCAGAAACTTTTTTTTTTTTTTTTTAATTTTTTTTTCAACGTTTATTTATTTTTGGGACAGAGAGAGATAGAGCATGAACGGGGGAGGGGCAGAGAGAGAGAAGAAGACACAGAATCGGAAACAGGCTCCAGGCTCTGAGCCATCAGCCCAGAGCCTGACGCGGGGCTCGAACTCACGGACCGCGAGATCGTGACCTGGCTGAAGTCGGACGCTTAACCGACTGCGCCACCCAGGCGCCCCCTTTTTTTTTTTTTTTTTAACCCCGCGATCTATAAGTTAATTAATGAAGCATATACTAAAAGCCTATTATGCCGCCATGCACTGTTGTAGCCAAGTATGAATGGAGCAACCAACAAAATAGACAAGAATCTCTGGCCTCGTGGAACTTCCCTCTCAGGGGGTATAGTTAGAAAACTAAAATGCAGGGGTCCTGGGTGGCTCAGTCCGCTAAGCGTGGGGTTTGGGCTCAGGTCCTGAAATCACGGTTGGTGAGTTCGAGCCACGGATCTGGCTCTGTGCTGACAGTTCAGAGCCTGGAGCCTGCTTCAGATTCTGGGGCTCCCTCTTTCTCTGCTCCTTCCCCGCCCACGCTCGCTGGCTGTCTCGAAAACCAAACACTAAAAATTTTTCGGAAAAAAAGACAAAGCTAATAAGATGTTAGATCGGTTCTCCAAGCGTCTCTGGAACCAACTGGGAGTCCCGTAGTATATAAGTGGCTGCTATCTAGTTTGGCAGATTCTGTGAAAGTAAGGGGTCTATAAAACGTTGCTGCGTCCACGCGCTCGTAACCAGCCAGCCCCCACGAGACCAGGCGATGCTGAAACTACGGGCCCGGGAGCACGCATTGAAAGCGGCTGCCAGCTTCCAAAGCAAAAGCGCTTTAAGGAAACAACGCGAGAGAAAAAAAAAAACAACAAACCCAGGACACTGCCGGGACTGCTGTCCCGACGCCATGGACGTTAACCGTGGAGAGCTAAACGTCCAGAAATACGTTCACTGCGCCCACACGGGCGACAAAAAGTTGCGCCTGTTTTTTGCAAACCCAAATAACCAGGGGAAAGCGCGAACGCAGTCCCCCACTACCACAAATTATGCAGTCGAGTTTCCCACATTTGGGGAAATCGCAGGGGTCAGCACATCCGGAGTGCAATGGATAAGCCTCGCCCTGGGAAAACCACCTTCGTGATCATGGTATCTCCCCTGCCAGGTAAGTATGAGTTGCACGCCTCGCCTCGACCCACACCCTCGCGCTCGCCACGCTTCTTACACACGGTCACTTGCCTCACGCGGCCTCCGCGCCCCGGCTGCCCGCAGCCCCCCCTCAGCTCCAACCTCTCCCGTCCGCAAAACAACCTCGGGCGCCTTTGCCTAGCCCCCACGCGGGACGTGCGCGCCCAGGCGGTCCGGGACCGGCAGCCAATGCGCGCATGCTCATCTACATACGCCACGCCCCGTCGCCCGAGTGGGCGGAGGAACTTCCCACCCTTGGGGGACGAAAGTAGAAGAACCGGGGGAGCCTGGCTGTGATTCTTCCAGTTAAAATGAACATTAGTTTGTAGTTCTCTTATTTATTTTATTTATTTGTTTTTTAATTATGACGTGGATTCATGAGCAGATGGCTAAGAAAGGTTTCTCCAGACGTTTCAGTGCAAAAAGGTGTTGTTATTATACGTAGCACCAGCACAGCACCCGGTGGGCAGGCAGAAAGAGCTGCACTGGGCTTGTGAGGAGTGACTTGATGATATATTTTTAAATTTGTGGAGGGAGGGGGGATAGAGATCAAGTAAGTTTCCAAGGAATTTTGAAGCAAGGCTTTCAGGACCCTGAGGGGCTAGCTGCTGTCATGGTAAGGTTGCTTTTAGCTTTTAACGAAATATAAACATTAAGGCACTACGGCAGCCGTGAGCTCCTTGAGGAAGGTCACGCTCTGCATGTTTCAGCTCTCTATCAGTGGGCTGCAAGCTGTAAGGAGATCTAGTTTAAGCTACGTTTCTCTTGCCTTCGTTTCCCTCATCAATCTGTACACCCATGTAGGGCTAGAACTCTTCACTCACAGTCCCATGGTCTACCAACTGAGCCAGCCAGGCACTGCACAGCAGTTTGCAGTTTGCAGTTGGATTGAGGGGTTTGATTTTTGTCACCGTTTTTTTCTAACATTTTCCCCACTGAGAAATCACAGTCTTTGCAAAGGCTGGTGAGCCCTCGTTTGGGTTTTCTAGTTTGTTTACTTTTTTCTTTGGCTGACCTTGTGGCCTCCAGGAGGTTAGGACAGGGTTGCTTGACTTGTGGGTTCGCTTTAGGTATGACACATCGACTGTGTTAAGTGGGGGGGGGGGGGAGAAAAAGGCCCCCAAATATATGTAGTATGCTACCGTTTGTGTAGGAAAAGTGTGAAAACAAGAAAATTATACAGTCTTGCCAAAAGAAACAGAAGACTAGGGACACCTGGGTGTCTGACTCTTGACTTCAGGTCAGGTCAGGTCAGGATCCCAGGGTCGTGGGCTGGGCACTGAGTGTGGAGCTTGCTTAAGATTCTCTCTCTCTCCCCCTCTGCCCCTCTCCCCTTGTCCCCGACTAGCACTCTCTAAATAGATAAATGATGAAATTGCCTGGGGGGGGGGGGGAGTGGAAGGAGAGAGTGATGCTTTTCTGAGTACACCTTTCTCTGTAATTTTGACTTCTGGAATTCTATTAATATTTTACATATATTTTTTAATCACAGGGGGAACATCCCTAACGTTGAACATAAGCATAACTGAACCTAGCGATCTGAGATGAATAGTGTAGCCACACTGGAAGAAAAAAAAATAACCAACTGAAATGACTTTTGGGCGCAGTACATCGACTATAAACATCTTCAAGTCCGAAGACAAGAACTGCAAACACATACTGAACTGTCCCATAGTAGGTTTGTATTTCATAGCTGTATGGTCGTAACAGTTCTGTAACAACGTTGTGTATATTGTAGGATTGAGCTAATGACTAAATGGATGTTGGGAGTCAAGGTTCTTACTGTTGGAGAAAGGAGATACAAACAAATATGGAATGATGGTCCGCCTGGGTGGCTCAGTCTGTTGAGCATCCGACTCTTGATTTCAGCTCAGGTCATGATCTCACGGTTCATGAGTTTGGGCCCTCCGTCGGGCTCTGTGCTGATGGCTCAGAGCCTGGAGCCTGCTTCAGATTCTGTCCGTCTGTCTGTCTGTCTGTCTCTCTCTCTCTCTCTCTCTCTCTGCCCCTGCTCATGCTCTGTCTCTCTTGCTCTCAAAAATAAATAAACATTTGGGGCCCCTGGGTGGCTCAGTCGGTTAAGCGCCTGACTTTCGCTCAGGTCACGATCTCGCGGTTCATGGGTTCAAGCCCCACATCGGGCTCTGTGCTGACAGCTCGGAGCCTGGAGCCTGCTTTGAATTGATTCTGTGTCTCCCTTTCTCTCTGCCCCTCCCCTGCTCATTCTCTCTCTCTCTCTCTCTCTCTCTCTCTCACAAAAATAAACATTTAAAAAATAAATAAATAAACATTAAAAACAAAAACAAAAACACGGGGTGCCTGGGTGGCTTAGTCGGTCAGTTGGTTAAGCGTTCAACTTCAGCTCAGGTCATGATCTCACGGTTTGTGAGTTCGAGCCCCTCATCAGGCTCTGTGCTGACAGCTCGGAGCCTGGAGCCTGTTTATTCTGTGTCTCCCTCTCTCTCTCTGTCCCTCCCCTGCTTGTGATCGGTCTCTCTCTCTCTCTCAAAAATAAATAAACGTTAAAAAAATTAAAGCAAGCAAACAAACAAATATGGAATGGTGGAGGGCAAGGAGGACCCACTTGCATAAAATTGAGAGTTGGAATTTAAGGTACTGGTGTGGGCTCATTATTTATTTTTTTAATTTTGTTTTTTAAAGAGAGAGAAGGAGCGAGTGGGGGAGAGGGCATAGAGAGAGGGAGAGAGAATTTTCTTTACGTTTATTAATTTATTTTGAGAGGGGGGAGAGGGGCAGAGACAGAGGTAGAGAGAGTCTTAAGCAGGTTCCACACCTAGCAGGGAGCCGGAGGCAGGGCTCAATATCATGACCCCAAGGTTATGACCTGAGCCAAAATCAAGAGACGGATGCTTAACCAACTGAACCACCCACGTAGCTGTCCCTGGGCTCATTGCTTTTAATCTACATCTGTAGATAGGTGTTAGGAAATACACGTATTCTCTACCTCTATCCACTGAAGGGGCCTAGAGGCAAAGACAGTAGCATTAGACATACCTACCGCCTTGATCTTGCTTCCTTTCTTTTTCTTTTTTCTTTTTTTCTTTTCTTTCTGTCTCCTCCTCCTCCTCCTCCTCCTCCTCCTCCTCCTCCTCCTCCTCCTTCTCTTAACGTTTATTTGTTTAACGTTTATTTGTTTTTGAGACAATGTGTGAGCGGGGGAGGGGCAGAGAGAGGGGGGCTGAGGATCCAAAGCGGGCCGAACTCACCAACCGAACCCGTGAGATCACGACCTGAGCCAAAGTCGGCCGCCCAACCGACTGCGCCACGCAGGCGCCCCTTGATCTTGTTTTCTAAAACCACTCCCCACTAAAAAGAACCAGGCCTCTTTGGAGAAATAGGTAATTTTCACGAGCCAAGACAGATACATAATGGCCCTGGAACATCTTGTGCCAGAAGACACGGAAATGCTCCAAAAATGTTATGGACATGTCCGAAGGACACCGTAGGCACCCTGAAGGGGTTTTTATAGGCCCGATCTGAGAACATCAGAACGTCAAAATAAATTTCAAAACAGTTTTGGGTTACAAACAACTGGACAAAATAACAACCATGAGTTCGTATCGTTAGCACATAGGGAAGGAGGGAAAGTCCTACCTTACGATGCCAGCTGATAACTGAAGAATGAATGATGGCATTAGAAAATGGACATTTGGCAATCATAACGCAAGAGCCCTCAGTGGATGCTAAAAACTGTTGTGTTAAACAGGATGTTCACATATCCTCACATTATCTCCATACAAATCACTTAATAATTACAAAGGGAAAACTCGATGAACACCTCCAGTGGCCGACAGTTGCAGTGCTGGCCCCAGTACCCAGGTGCTTCTGCAACACCCCAGCCTACTGACTTTGGCCTTCGCCATGTGACTTGCTTTGGCTAATGGGACATTAGTAAATGGGATGCAAGCAGAAGGTTGAAAATCACTTGCTCATTAAGACTGGCTCTCACTTGCCTGTCCTGAGGCCACCATGAGAAGAAGCCTGGGTTAGCCCGTTGGAGGATGACATCGCCCGAGTGAACGTGAACCGTGTCTGCCGAAGTCCCCTAGACCGACTAGGCCCCAGGTGACCTGCAGGCTGGCTGCCGCGGCTCCAGCGATCCCACTTGAGACCGGCAGAACTGCCCGGTGGAACCCAGCCAGAATCGCTGATCCACAGAATTGTGAGCAAGTGAAACGGTCATTATTTCCAATCGCTAAGTTTTACGGCCACCTGTTACACAGAGACGGGTAACCGATACGCCGCCTTCACTAAGTAGTCGATGTTAACCCCACCAGTAACAGAACAGACTGCCTTCACGTGCCTCCACACGTGGTGCCCAGAGGAGGCCTGTATACATCTGCTAGGTCTGTCATAATAAAATACCACCAACTGGGTGGCTTAAAAAAACAGAAGTGTCTTCTCTCACAGTTCTGGAAGCTAGAGGTCCAAAAGCAAGGTGCCAGCAGGGCCATACTCTCTCTGAGGCTCTGAGTGGAATCGTCCCTCCTTACTCCCCAGCTTCCGGTGGTGACAAGCCAATCCTTGGCTCGCTTGCGGCTACATCACTACACTCTCTGCTTCTGCCATCGCATGGTGTTCTGTCAGCGAGTCTCTTCACGTTGCCGTCTTCCTCGCGTAAGGAAAACAGTCACATTGGATCAGGGCCCGCTCGAGTGACCTCACCTTCACCCGACTGTATCTGCAAAGATCAGATTTCCAAAGAAGGTCACAGTCCCAGGTACCAGGACTTAGGACTTCAACATATTGTTTTGGAGGGACACAAACCAACCCATAACAGACACGGTATCATTTACGTAGCCTTCGTGTCAAAAATGCATTCCTGAATGTACTTGCGAGGGAAGCCAGGACAACTCAAAAACTGAAGGACGGTCTCCAAAATGACTGGCCCGTAGTCTTCAAAAAGGCCTGCATAATGAAATGCAAAGAACTACCTGGGAACTATTTCAGATAAAGAGACATGACAACTGAATGCAACACATGATTTTGAATTTTCCTTTGCTCTAAAGGACATTATTGGGACAATTGGTGGAAAAGGGAATAACGTCTGTAGAGTAGTAAGATTGTATCAGTGTTCATTTCTTGGTTTTGATAATTTTCCTGGGGTTAGGGAAGAGAACCATTTGTTTGTTTTGAGGAGTAGTACACCCTAAGAAAGGAAACTTCCTGAAACAACTAACAATCCAAAACGTGGGCCACCTGGGTGCTCAGTCCCTTAAGGGAACGAGCCTTGGTCATGATCTCACGGTTGGGGGCGGGGAGGGGGCGGAGAGGGGGTTCGGTGCGCGTGGGGCTCCCCGCTGACAGCACGCACGAAGCCTGCTTGGGATTCTCCCTCTCCCCTGCTCTCGCCCGTCCTCCCGTTCTCTCTCAAAATAAATTAAAAAACAAAAGAAAAGAAAAGTAAAGTAAAAAGGATGTACAACACGTTAACTCGGATCTTGACGCTGCTAGAACCTCAGAGAAGTCTTTGCTGACCCAATAATCTCTAGTCCTGTCTCTTGCCTTGCTTTGCTCCAGGGACCCGATCACCCAGGAACACACAACACTTCGATCATTTTGCTCCTATCTGAAGAGGATATTTACCTTTACCTCCACTCGATCTCCGGAGAGAATCTTCTTGTACAGAAGAGGAAAAGACAAATCCGGGCAGGCTGAAAGAGGCAGCCGAAGCCCACAGGATGAAAACGTGATATTTCCGTTCATTTGATTTTCGGAGACCATTCGACGCCCCTCCCCAGCCCACACATCTACTCTTGAGAATGGACGCCTTGTCCTGACTGACGCCCTCTGTTCAAATTTTCCTTTGGTTGTCGCAGGATTAGGTTACTACGTAATCCGAAAGGTCATACTGAGGATTAAGACAATTTCATGTTAAATTGGTGACAAAACTCTTAGTATTTAAGGTTGAGTTGATTCTCTGTTGCGTATTGCATGTAATTTTCGTTGCAAGGAAGGGGAGACTTAACCCACCGCCTCGGTGGGGCCTGCAACTTCTGGACGCCGCGGGACCCCGTCTTCTCGGGTCTCCCCTCCGGGTCCCGACTCCTCGCCGCCCTCCCCCCATCCTTCGCTCCGTGCACCGGCGGTCTGCCGGGACACTAGCACATCCGTTGTCCCAGAGCTGGAGCCGCGACGCGGGGAAGCGCGCGACAAGGCGTGGCGTATGTAGATGAACAAGCGCGCAGAGGCTGCCGGTCCCGGACCGCCTGGGCGCGCACGTCCCGCGTGGGGGCTAGGCAAAGGCGCCCGAGGTTGTTTTGCGGACGGGAGAGGTTGGAGCTGAGGGGGGGCTGCGGGCAGCCGGGGCGCGGAGGCCGCGTGAGGCAAGTGACCGTGTGTAAGAAGCGTGGCGAGGGCCAGGGTGTGGGTCGAGGCGGGGCGTGCAACTCATACTTACCTGGCAGGGGAGATACCATGATCACGAAGGTGGTTTTCCCAGGGCGAGGCTTATCCATTGCACTCCGGATGTGCTGACCCCTGCGATTTCCCCAAATGTGGGAAACTCGACTGCATAATTTGTGGTAGTGGGGGACTGCGTTCGCGCTTTCCCCTGAGTTTTCGTGTTCTGAATGGAAGAAGCTGAGATTAGCCACGCGGCGCCGTTGTGTGTTTCGGTCTCGCACCCCCGGTACAGACACGCTGGGCTGTTGGCGCTACTCTTCGTACTAACGCGTCCCGGGACGCCCAAAACAAGCTTGAAAGGAAGTAGAAGCCCGCTTCTCGGCTTTTGCTTGGCTTTGTTTGGTTTACCTTTATCTCGTTTTCCGCCAACTATAGCCCGCGTACTGCGGCAGCACGAAGATTTTTCCGGTTGCCTGAAAACGTGGTGATAGGCGGGCGCGTGAGGGTTTGCGGGGGAGCCAGGAGACAGCGCAGAAGTACATCTTCACTTCGTGGTCGTTTTCTTTTCTTTGTAAGTTCTGCGACGCCTCGTTCCCCCCCCGTCCCCCGCCACAGCAGTGTCTCCTTGAAATCCACCACCCTGCTCTGCTAACTTGTGCGTAGTGCTTCACTTCAAAAAGGTCTGTTTGAGCTCAACTTCTGTAGCAGTTCACCACGGAATCTGTGTTGTAGGCTTTCCCAAACCAGGGGCAGAGGAGAAACTCGCCCAGTCTTTAAGCCTCACGGGCCTTAGCGGCCCGGGGACCCCCACTTTCTTTTGCAATTTCCTTTCTTTACCATCCTCCACCTTCACTGCCACCAACCCCGCCACCTTCATTCCTCCTGGGTCGTTCATTCCTACTGCTCGCGTCGCTCTCTTCCTCTCAGAGCGTGCAGTAAAGACACTCTGTGGGAGAAACCCTGTACTACTACCCAGTGCAGGGCTTTGTCTCTGTTACTGGGCGTCTTCCTCTTTCTCCTTTGTGTCCCCCAGGCACAAGATGGTCCCTAAATGTTTCGTAAATGCCACACCACGAGAGTATTGAAACCAGTTTTTGGTTTGGTTTGGTTTTACGGGGAACCAGCAGCTGAGCTGCGGAATACTTCCATTGTTCTGGAGGTACAAAGTAGCATCTTTCCAGGGGCGCCTGGGTGGCGCAGTCGGTTGGGCGTCCGACTTCAGCCAGGTCACGATCTCGCGGTCCGTGAGTTCGAGCCCCGCGTCAGGCTCTGGGCTGATGGCTCAGAGCCTGGAGCCTGTTTCCGATTCTGTGTCTCCCTCTCTCTCTGCCCCTCCCCCGTTCATGCTCTGTCTCTCTCTGTCCCAAAAATAAATAAACGTTGAAAAAAAAAAAAAAAGTAGCATCTTTCCTAAAGTATGCCCTCGAGGGAGTAACCTACATTCTTCACCTTCTTTGTGTGTTTTGTGACAAGGTCCTTCCTTGGATAGTGCGGTCAACTCATTTATGTGTGTTTTTGTTAAGCACCCTGCCCCACACTAATATGTAACTTGCTGCTTGCACTCTACCCCCACCCCAACAGACACCGTAAACATGTAAACCAGGGACCAAGGGATGTACCTACCACCCTCCTACCTTTGCCCGGAATAAGGCCCCCTTGGTACAAACAAGCAGATTAGCGGATGGATAGGTGCGACACTGTATTACTGCCTTTTGCCCCGCACTTGCTGTTTCTTTGCATTTACACAGCACCTTCACGTTTTCAAAGCACTGTACCAATGTTTATTAATCCTCACAACACCCCTGTGAGGTAGGTAGGTCAGTATGTCCTTTGTAGTAGAGAAACTGAGGCAGACAGAGGTCAAGCGAACCAAACCTGCCTAGGCCACAAGGGCAGCCGGCGAAGGGACTGCACCCGAGTCCCGAAGCCAGGGCTCTCTGTCCCGTTCATCCACTGGTGAGCATCGAGTGGGCGTCTTCTCACCAGTGAAGGGGACAGACAGGAGGACCAAACACACAGATTTCTCAGGCAACCGGGGGGTGGGGTGGGGGTGGGTAGTACAAACGACATCAGGGAATAACCAGGGAACCACGCCAGTGAAAGAGAGAAACGTGAACCAGCACACCAGTAAGGCAAGAGAACATGCTGGAGAGCAAGGCTGGGATCATGGTGACTACTCAGAAGACCTAGACCAGGGGTGGGGAAAATGTAAACGAGGAACCCACCTACAAGGTGACCAACCCAAATACCTGTGGTTTCCAACTGGAAGAAAAGTTAGACAGTGAAAAAAACCAAACCACACAATCGAATTTTAAATTAGAAATGACGTGGCGATAATTCACATTAAAAAGGCCAATCATATTTGTATTGTAACTGTAACTAGTATCCTTTTTGGAGCCTTCCATTCCAAATATTCCAATTCCCACCCCCCCACGAGGGCTGTTCCTTACAGCACTCTTTCTCTCTCCATACCAATCCGTACACTAGTAGAACTATCAAGTGGCTCGATGGCGTGTCGCAGGGTTAACTGGCCCGGCTAGGGATGGAATTCAGGAAACCATCACAGACGGACCATTCTGTCTGCCTCCTGTATTTTAGAAACAGCTGTTTCGAACCTGCCTCTGCCCAATTCCATCTTCTAGGAAAGGCTGAGAGCACACAGAGAAGCAGTTCATTCTTTCGTAAGGGGACTGGTGAACCTGGTTCAACATGCCATTTTCAGAGAAAAAAGAGAGAAGACCTGCACTGTAAAGCATAACGAAGGAGTAGATTGATAATAGCTACTCCAAATTTTAGAGTGATACAATGACCACAGAGTTAAAAACTATCACTGTTACCACGGTTTATTTGACAATAGTCGGTTTAGTCTACAAGTTTAAGGCAAACATACTAATGCAGTCGCTTTTCATCAGAAATCATACTTATAAAGATTACATAAAGTCTGTCCCAAAACTTCTAAGGAATGTTCATTAATTAAAAATAAGTCTGATTAAGATGCTTTTACCAGGATACATGGATGAACTAAGGTGGCATACAATGTTTTTAAAAAAAACAAAACAAAACAAAACAAAACATAACAAAAACACCAAAAGAAAACAAAAGGTAATGGCAACCTTTATCTTGTCTGAACAATGCATCTTTGAAAGGGTTAAACATCAGAAATTACTTAAAGGGAAATAAGATTGGCAGCCATAAGGAACGCTATTCAGAAAATAAAGACAGTTACAGAGGCTACTTAAAAAAGGACTGAACGCTGGGCTTCGGAAGAGGAGGAGCGCACGGTGACGGACAACCGTCCCAGGGAGCACACGGGGAGCTGCAGGAGGGCAGCGTTCCACCACACAGACGGACGGACCCGCAAAACCCGTGGACGGCACCGCTCCATCGCTTCTCAGAAAAAAAGGAGAGTAGATGCGCTTGGTCAGCTGTTTCTTTTGTTTCCAGTGAGCAGTAAATGCCTAATCTCATTAAGAAAACAAAAATAAAATCTGAAGGAAGGCAGCCCTTTTTAACCAAAGGCGGAGTGTGGCTTATGTGTCTCCATTTAACACTGCCAAGCAGTTCTGCAGCAACTGTAGGTTACCCTAAAAAGGAAGGGAAAATAAATCATGAAGTGCAGACAGCCTGGAAGAGTTGCAGTGACAATATAACAGCGCTGGGAATCCCGTAACTAACGCCACCTTTATTAAGACAACAGAACTCCGGAAACAGCTACTCACTATCCACACACGTACACGGGTTTAAAGACATAAAACCGTACGTATCCTTTGTTTCACGCACAAGGTTTTCCACACACCAGATTTCTTCAGGGCATTTCCGTCAAATCAGTATTATGGTGTTGAATCACTCGGCATGGTTCTAATGAGGGATGAAACATGCCCTGTGTGTCCAAGTCAAACTACCGGACGTTTTGCAAGACCGGTTCTTATCCCTTTCCTCTAGCCGTTAAAATCTGTGTATTAGGGTAGAGGCATATTAAATTATAACGTACACTTTCAGGACTAAAGTAGTGAGTGATACCAGTTTTTATACACATAGCCGTAAGTTCCCGTACGACGGCATTCTGTAACATTCAGACAGGCCTACGTACCCATTTGTAAAACATGGGCGCTGGCATCCAAATTTAGACACGTGTCCGGACAAATGTAAGCATATATGCATTACGCCGATAAATACATGGGGTAAAGGAAAACCTCTTCCTTCCAGTAAGTAGAAAGCCAACTAAAACGATGGGATTAGAAAAGTGACCGTCTGGCAGCCACCACGATAATCGACGGAGGCAAAAGTCATGAACGGTGGCTTTGAGCATAAGGCTGAAATGCCAATACCGTAGCCATTAGCTACGTGCGGCGATGGAAAATTTAAATTTCTGTTAATTAAAGTGAAATAAAAACTCAGTTTCTCAGTTGCACCAGCCACATTTCAAGTGTAGGCGTTTGACGGCCACGTGTGGCTACTTAGTGGCTACCGTGCCAGACAGTGCTGATGACAGGATACTTCTTCCATCATCACACAAAATTCTGTGGGACAGTGCTGGGTAAGCGATGGGGTATTTACACAGTCCCAAGTATCTCCCCGCAGAATACTTCTTCATTTCAAAGTGTAAAATAGTAACTTGGCCACTGAGGAACCTGCAGACATCATCACTTGAACCAAATGATCAACGTCAGACATTGCCAGCGAGGCAACTCATCAACAGCATGTACCTCCTGAAAGGATGCAACAACGAGAAGGTCCGAGCACCACTTCTGGGAGATTCCCGCCACAGGTGGGGAATCTAAACTCAATAACTAGACGAACCCCAAGCGAGGGACATTTTATAGACCTGTGCGTTTCAGTGTCCAATGTTATGAAATACAAAGACTCAGGAACTTTCCGGGTTCAGGAAGTCTAAAACGACACGTGCGGGGGGTGCAGGGCAGGGAGGGCACCTGGCTGGCCCAGTTGGTAGAGCGCGCGACTCTCTCGACTCTCTCGATCCTGGGGGTCGTGAATTCAAGCCCTACAGCGGGTGTAGAGCTCATCCCAAGAAAAACGAAAAGTCACGCCTGGGTGGCTCTGTCGGTTAAGTGTCCGACTCTCGGTTTCTGCTCAGGTCACAATCTCACGGTCTCGGTTTCGTGAGTTGGAGCCCTCCCCCACCCCACCCTGCGCCCCGGGCTCTGCACTGACAGCGCCGGAGCCTGCCTTGGGATTCTCCCTCTCTCTCCCTCTCTCTCTCCTCTCTCTCTCTCTCTCTCTCTCTCTCTCTCTCTCTCGCTTGCTCGCTCTGCCTCTCCCCTTCTCCCACGTGTGCGCTCGCGCTCTCTCTCGCTCGCTCTCTCAAAATAAATACATAAACTTAAAAAATAAATAAAAAGACCGCCGAATGTCATGTATTATCTTGAGTATCCTTTTGTCACTAAAGACATTATTCATTGTTAGACAACTGGTGGCATAAAAGTCTGTGGATTAGATAATAGTACTGTATCCATAGTAATTTCCTGATCTTTGTAATTGCTCCAAGTATTCAAGAGAATTATTTGGTGTTAGGAAATCGACACTGAAGTGTTTAAGAGCCAAGAGACTTCCTAGCTGCAACCTAAATGGTTTAAGACAAAAACAGGTACGTATAAGGGTAGGGGTGTGGGGTGTGTGTGTACTGTGTAAAGAGGAAAAGGAAAGAGGGAGGGAGGAAGAGGGGGAGGGGAGGACAGAGCGAACATGACAATATGCACATTTGAGGACTCTAGTGACAACTATCCAGGGATTCTTTGTACTTTTCTTGCAACTTTACTGAGCGCCTGAAATTGGGTGAACATAAACATTTAAGAATTTCAAGTGCCCCAGTTAACTGTCCATGTTGTGCCAGTAGAACGATGGATTCTGAGCCTGTCTGTATTTCTGACATGATCTTCTTAAAGGTATATCCCTCCAGTGGGACGAAGTCCAAGGATACACATCCTGCACTTGACACACTGCCAACGCCCTCCAGAAGGGTGTGCCCTGGTCCACACTTACCCACCAGGCACGAGGACTCCACGCCCTCATAGGCAGCAGTAGCATCCCCCTTTTTTTTTTTCCACTGCCTTTATCATACATTCTATGCTTCATTAATAAAGTATCTGAGACTATCTTCAAGGACACAAAAGTGACCAAATGACCTAATTTTCTGTTATAACCAGGTTCCAAAAAATGGCAAGACATATCCCGGTTATAATGAGTGAAATCCAAAGTAGTTTTAAACCATCTGGATGTAAATTTAACCAATGTCTAATCTCTTTGGAATAACTTATATGGATTCTGGGACCAAAATGGGACTTTGTTCAGATTTGCAAAATCATCAAGAAACCTCAGACGAGAGGGCAGGGTTTCTCAACCTCGGCGGGTTTTTTTTTTTTTTTAAGCTTTATTTATTATTTTTTTAAATGTTTATTTTATTTTATTTTTGAGAGACAGAGAGAGAGAGAGAGAGAGAGAGAGAGAGAGAGAGAGAGAGAGGAGAGAATCCCAAGCACGCTCCACGGTTATCAGTGCAGAGCTGGACACGGGGCTCGAACTCACAAATCCGTGAGATCATGACAGGAGCGGAAACCAAGAGCCAGACGCTTCACTGACTGAGCCACCCAGGCGCCCCAAGTTTTATTAAAGTAATCTCTCTACACCCAACGTGGGGCTTGAACTGGCGACTCCGAGATCGAGAGTCACACGCTCTTCCGACCGAGCCAGCCAGGCACCACCCACCCTACCCCCCATTTAAAAAAAGATTTTATTTCATCATTATTTTTTAAATTTATTATCATTTTCTTAGGTAGGTCAAGAGGCGGATGCTTGACTGACTGAGCCACCCAGGCGCCCCTGAACGATTTTATTTTTAAAGTCATCTCTACACCCGACGTGGGGCTCGGACCTACAACCCTGAGAACACGAGTTCCACGCTCCACCGACTGAGCCATCCAGTCTCAGTGTCCCTCAGTCTCGGCAGACTTGAGGTATTTGGGGCCGTCGAATCCTTTCTAATGGGGGCTCTCCTGTGCCCTGTCAAAAGTTTAGCAGCATTCCTGCCCTCTGCGCCCTACATACCGGTCGTAAACCCACCCATCCTCTGTTGTGACTACCAGACATGTCTCCAGAAATTGCTAAATGTCTCCCGGGAGGCAAAACTGCCTCTAGTTGAGAGAGCCACTGGAGTAGAAGACCCATCAGAGAACACATTTCAGAAAGGACCTGAAAAGCACAGAAATCTGGAAACCAGAGGCTGACAACCATCTATATAGTAAGGGTCAGCAAACTTTCTGTAAAGGGCTTAAACACGTAGTAAACGTTTTAGACTTTGAGAGACATGTGGTCTCTGTTTTGCTGTAGTAGTATGAAAGCAACCACAGACGGAGCACAAAGGAACGAGCTTGGCTGTATTCCAGGAAAACTTCACTTACAGATGAAATCTAAATTTCACGTAATTATCACGTGTCATGAAATACTATTCTTTCGCCTTTTTTTAAAGAACCACTGAGGGGCACCTGGGTGGCTCAGTCGGTCAAGCGTCGTCCGACTCTCGATTTCGGCTCAGGTCATGATCTCACGGTTGGTCGTGAGATCAGCCCCGCCTGGGATTCTGCACTGGGCGTGGAGCCTGCTTAACATACTCTCTCTCCGGGACACCTGGGTGGCTCTTTCGGGTAGGTGTCTGACTCTTGGGTTTCGGCTCAGGTCATGGTCTGGCGGTTAGGGAGTTCAAGCCCTGCATCGGGCTTCACGCTGACAGTGAGGAGCCTGCTTGGTGTTTTCTCTCTCTCTCTCTCTCTCTCTCTCTCTCTCTCTCTCCCTCCCTCTCTCTCTCTGCCCCTTCCCTGCTGGTGCTCTATCTCTCTCTCCCTCTCAAAAAACCAACGCCATTCTTGGCTCACAGGCTACACAAAAACAGACAGGCTGTAATCTGCTAATCCTTCCTTAAACCTATTAACAAAATCCTGAAGAGATTTTATAACCTCCTTACAAAGAACAAACATAGTGAACATTAGAAACCAACACGGGTGCAGTAACAATAAATCGTGCCAACCTTATCGAAATATTTTCTTTTGAGAGGGTGATTAGACCAGGAAATCTGTAACATATAGCTTCATTGTAATGAGGAATTGGATACATCTTGTATCCATCACAGATAAAATGGAAACGGTTGATGATAGTATAAATAGGTGAATTCCTAGCTACCCAAATAGCCATCACCAAAGAATACTCATTAATAACTTAATATCAATTAGTATAGAAAGAAAGGAAGGGAACTACAAATTCAGCCTTTTTGGGTACCGTGCACTTATCCGGTTAGATGAACCAATGTTGACTCCTTTGGTCCCGATCAATCTTTTAAAGTAAAACTTAGATGACGACATAAAAGGGAAGTTCATACAAACTACAAATGTCCATCACTTGGGAGTAATCACCACTCTCCTAGTCAACTACTATATGATCAAATCGAAGTTTCCAAAAGATCTCACGCTGGGCTACAACTAGCAAGCTACAATTTGACAGACATAACTGTGGCCTGCAACTTCATTTTAAAAATTAAATGCTCAGTACATGAAAAAGTTCTAGAGACCTGTTGCACGACAATGTGAATATACTTAACAAGGCTGAACCGTACACTTTAAAAGTGGGTGAGATGGTACATTTATGTGTTTTTTACCACAAAAATGAAAACTATTCCTACAAAGAATTAAACACACAACTATAGGTTGGAGGCTCGAAAACAGACCAAGGAGGAGGAGAATGAGGAGAAGATGTGTGATTATAAGCCAAATCAAGCTGGTGTAAGATGGCACTAAACAAAACAAAACAAAACAAAACAAAACACAAAAGAACCAAAAAACAACAAAAAAAAAAAACAAACCCTTATACGAAAAGCAAAAAGAAAAAGAAAAAACACAAAAAACCCTTATGCCTCTAAAACTGCCGTAAGGACAAACGTGTACAATAAAAAGTCCACGTGTGGAAAGGTGTTTCCATTTCTGGGTGCAATATTGAAAAAAATTTTTAATGTTTATTTACTTATTTATTTTTTTTGAGAAAGAGAGAGACAGACATAGAGACGGAGAGAGACAGAGCATGAGCAGGGGAGGGGCAGAGAGAGAAAAGAGGGAGACACAGAATCCGAAGCAATTCCAGGCTCTGAGCTGTCAGCACAGAGCCCGACGTCGGGCTCGAACTCACCAACTGTGAGATCGTGAGATCGTGAGATCGTGACCTGAGCCAAAGACAGAGGCCTACCCAACTGAGCCACCAAGGGGCCCCTGCACGCAATATTTGAAAACAGCAATGACCTAGTGTAATAATATAAAAAGCTTATTGAAATGTATGGGATAAAATATATTTAGCTCAAAGATGTCTAGCTTGTAGGAGAGAATATATTCAAATATTTGAGGGTAATATATCCAAATGTTTCTGTGGGAGAAATTAAATTCATTTTTCTTTCTTTTTTTAAAGCCGACCCGTTTATTTTGAGAGTTTGAGAGAGAGAGAGAGCGCGCGAGCGAGCGAGCGAGCGCACGAGCGGGGAGGGGCAGGGAGAGAGAGAACCCCAAGCAGACTCCACGCAGAGTTGGACGCAGGGCTCCTCCAGCTGACAAACTGTGAGACCATGACCTGACCGAAACCAAGAGTCGGACCCTCAAACGACAGAGCCACCCAGGCATCCGTCAAATTTATCTTTCTTATTTCACGTGACAAAACTCTGACCAATTTGTCAAAGTGACACAGAAGCAGATTTCTGTGCGTTATGGAGTGTCCCGAACGTCTTAGTAGAGTTTCAAGCTTTTTAATGACTTTCAAAGCGTAAATACTATAAATATATTTAAAAAAAAAAACAAAAAAAAAAAACCACTAACAAGTTTATTTAAATTTCTTTAATACTTCTAATTTGGGGAATTTTGAATATATTTTTACTTTCAGTCCTTCTGATTGAAGCCAGCAAATATTAAATTTTTAAAGAAGTTTTTATTAAAGATAGATTTATCTTTTTTAAGCAGTCACAAATGATACTGGTTTCCATATTAGGTACTAGGGTCTTGCAGAGCTGACCGCTTAGAGAAATTGTACGTATTATTCTTGCTTGAATTAGATGATCTTTAAGTTCGCTCGCAATTCTAAGATTCTCTAGTTCTAACCTTATTAGAAGGCTCGGGCCAAGCTTTATCTTAACTACGAGAAAGGGCTGAATCTGGAGGAAACAAACACTATAAAAAACGCTGGGCGAAGGATATTTATTTACTAACATTAAATTATTTTGAAGTACTAAAATGATCTTCAAAAATTAGCATTCCAATTACAATTCATTCTAATCCAGGAATGGTTCTTCCAATATCCCTCCAGAAAGAAACTGTCATTAAAGGATTATTATCAATTCCATAACTGACTCCTTCCTTCCTCCCTGCCTTCCTCTCTTTCTTTTTTTTTTAAGTAATCTCTACACCCAACACCCAACGTGGGGCTCAAACTCACATCCAGGAGATCAAGGGTCACATGCTCCACCGAATGAGCCGGCCAGGCACCCCGTAATTCATTCATTCATTCATTCATTCATTCATTCATTCGTTTCTTTCTTTTCTTTCTTTCTCTCTCTCTCTCTTTCTATCTTTCTCTCTCTCTCTCTCCCTCCCTCCCTCCCTTTTCTTTTTAATGTTTATTTTTTACTTTTGGGGGGGGGAAGGGCACAGACCGGGGACAGAGGATCTGAAGGGGGGCCGCACAGCCTAACGTGGGACTTGAAACTCACCAATCGTGAGGACCCAGGTGCCCCAAGACTACTCATTTCTAAATTATAAGTCACGTAAAATATTAAACCTTGACTATGACACTAACCTTTGCATGCTTCAGTTCTAACTCTGCCAGTTCCACTAAATTTTTTCTGAATGCGGCAACTCTTCTCGTCTTAAAATCTATAAGTTCTGTGGACAAAAGAAATTAGGATTAACTATTTAATTCACATAACAGTTGAAGGTATACCGTATAATTAAAGGTTAATATAACAGTACCTTGTTTTGCAGATTCAGATATTTTTTCAAATTTCTGACAACATAATTGTTGGGATGTCTCAGCCTGAAGAACATCTTTATTTTTCGCTCTTGCTTTGTCCAGTGCTTTGTTAGCATTTTCATAATCCACTAGTGACCTAGATCTTCGATAGAGGAGATCCTATACAACAGAATGCTTCGCAGTAAGGCACGCTGCGTGTTTCGAACAGTCACGGGCAACCACCACCACCCCACTGCCCCCATCATCATCAGAGCTAACGCTTACGCCATGAAGATCACATGCCAGTCACCCTCCAAATGGTCTTTATAACAGCTTTATGGAGATGTAATTCACACACAGACACCTCGTTCCAAGTGCACAATTCACGGGGTTTTAGTGTGCTGGCAGAGTTGTATAACCATCGCCACCATCAATTTTGGAGCATTTTTGTCGATCAAAAAGAAACCCCACATCCATCAGCAGTCATTCTTCATTTCCTCCTTGCCACCCCCCAACCCTAGACAACCGCTGATCTGCTTTCTGTCTCTGTAGATTTGCCTATTCTGGGCGTGCCATGAAAAAAAAAAAAAAGGAATCACGTAATGTGTGGCCTTTTCTGTCTGGCTTTCTTCACACAGCATAAAGTTTCGAGTTCATTCATGTTATAACTGAATCAGTACTTCATTCCTCTTGACTGCTAAATAATGTTTCGCCGTAAGGACAGACACACCACGTGGATGTGTCCGTTCACCAGTGGAGAGACATTTGTTTGTTTCCACACTCTGCCTATTATGAATCATGCTGTTATGAACACTTGTGTATAAGTCTGTGTGTGAACATGTCTTCCTTTCTCTTTCTATCTCATTACTTAGGGGTGGAATTGCTGGGTCACTCGGTAATTCTATGTTCGACCTTTTGAGAAACTGCCAGACTGTTTTCCAAAGTGGCTGCGCCATTTTTCATTTCTGCAGACGCTGTACGAGTGTCCCAATTTCTCCACATCCTTGGCAACGCTTATCTTTTTGATTAAAGCCACCTGGTGGTGTGAAGTGGTATCACGCTGTGGTTTTATTTTGTTTTGTAAAGCTTTTATGTATTTATTTAAAAATATATTTTTAGGGGTCCTGGGTGGGTCAGTTGGTTAAGCTTCCGACTTGGGCTCAGGGCATGATCTCATGGTTCCTGAGTTCGAGCCCTGCGTCGGGTCTGTGCTGACAGCTCAGAGCCTGGAGCCTGCTTTGGATTCTGTGTCTCCCTCTCTCTCTGCTCCTCCCCCAGTCGTGCTCTGTCTGTCTCTCGCTCTCAAAAATAAACTAAAATTTCAAAAAAAGGGGGTGGGGAGCCTGGGTTGCTCAGTTGGTTGAGTGGCCGAATTTGGCTCAGGTCATGATCTCGCGGTTGGTGGGTTTGAGCCCCGTGTCGGGGTCTGTGCTGGCAGCTCAGAGCCTGGAGCCTGCTTTGGATTCTGTCTCTCTCTCTCTCTCTCTCTGCTCCTCCCCTACTTGTGCTCTATGTCTCTCTGTCTCTCAAAAATAAATAAATGCTTAAAAATTAAAAAAAAATTAACCTTATTCATTTATTTTTAGAGAGACAGAGAGTGAGAGGGGGTGGGGCAGAGAGAGAGGGGGAACAGAGAATCCCAAGGAGGCTCCGCAGGATCATGCGGGGCTTGAACTCATGAATGGTGAGATCATGACTTGGGCTAAAGCCAAGAGTGGACTTTTACCCAACTGAGCCACCCAGATACCTCTAAAGATTGTATTTTATTTTATTTTATTGAAAATTTTTAAAAAATCTTAATAATCTTAATTTATTTGTGAGTGAGAGAGAGAGAGAGAGTGAGTTTGTGTGGGGGAGGAAAAGAAAGTGGGAGACACAGAATCTGAAACAGGCTCTGAGCTGTGAGCTCAGAGCTGCACTTGGGGCTTGAACTCACAAACCTTGAGTTCATGACCTGAGCTGAAGTCATACATTAACCGACTGAGCCACCCAGGCACCCCATAAAGATTTTATTTTTTAAGCAATCTCTACACCCAATGTGGGGCTTGAACTCATGACCCTGAAATCAAGAGTTGCATGTTCTATAGACAAAGTCAGCCAGGTGCCCCAAGGCCTATTTATAATTTGATAAGGAATGAAAAGCTGGTGTTCAAATCACCACTGATCATATGGGAATTTTCTGTATAATGTATACTGATGCACAAATCAACACTAAATTTGGAATATCTGAGCCGCTAAGTTTTCAGTGTTTTTTTCAGATGTTTCTGTTAAACATGTTTTGGATAGTAAGAGTTTTAGTCTTGTACATACATAGACTTCCAAAAGGAAATTTGGGTTCCCTGGGTGGCTCAGTTGGTTGAGTGACTGATTCTTGATTTCAGGTGAGGTCATGATCTTGTGGTTGGTGGGTTCGAGCCCAGTGTGTGTCTCTGTGCTGACAGTGTGGGGCCTGCTGGGATTCTCTGTCACCCTCTCTCTCTGCCACCATCCCCGACTCTCAAAAATAAATAAATAAACATTAAAAAAGAAAACAAAAGGAAATTTGAGTTGCCTTAATATAAAGCATATCCTGGTTTTATATCTCGCTCACCCTTAAGAGACTTATATAGACCAAATTAGGCATCCTTTAGCTACATAAACTGTTATTTGGGGGTTTTACTTTATGTTTTGTAGGCATTTTACCGGAATGAATATACCAAAATCATAAAAAAAAAAGTTCTAGAGTCTACTGTATCAGAAGTTTATATATAGAGTTTTTATTTATTAAACAGTTTTAAATTTTATTTTTGAGAGGAGACAGAGAGAGTGGAGGAGGGGCAGAGAGAGAGAGACACACACACAGAATCTGAGGCAGGCTCCAAGCTGTCTGCACAGAGGCCAACGTGGGACTTGATCTCACAAACCTCGAGATCATGACCTGAGCCAAAGTCGGATGCTTAACCACCTGAGCCACCCAGGTGCCCCAATTTTTATTTTTTTAAGTAAGCACTAGGCCCTGTTGCATCCACACGACTCCTGAAACAGAATGCTATGGGCACCAGTGACAGTCACAACAAAGTTTATTGTAATGAGAGGCAAGATCGACCGATCAGGACCAACACTTTTGATCAGAGTGCGGCCTTGAACAGCCGGGGTACAGAGTTTTTATAGCCGATCACATCGTTTTATCATCACCTGGGAACAGAACAAAGAAATAGTTCCCAGATGAGTTCGAAACAGTTCCCGGATGGGGTGATTATTTTAGACTTTCTGCCATTAAATTGCAACCAGTGGATCTCCTTGACCCTGCCTCTGATGCTCTTTTCTTTGAACTTTTGTGTCCTTAATTGTTGAAGCCTAATTTACAAGAGTATGAAGCGTAATTTACAAGAGTAAAGCAAGGCTGTTATCTCTTAACCTTCAGTGTTAACACAAAGCTGTTATCTCTCAAGCTACAGGTTAGCCCTACACTACAATTTAACCCTCACAGGCCCAACAGGGGGCTTGAAATCCTGACCCCGAGATTAAGAGTCACATGCTCCACAGACTGAGCCAGCCGGCGCCCCTAATAGGATTCCATTTTAAATAGTCGAATCTAAACTTAAGGGTATTCCTTATAACTAACACTAGTACAAACCATTTCATATTTACAAAGTTTTTCTTCCTAGAAGGGGCCCAGCCCAGCTGGTGGAGTATGGGGTTCCCATAGGAAGGCAGACAGCATAATGGTGGAGCCCCACAGGGTGTGCTATGTGACTTTGGGTGTGTAGAGGGAGTTAAGTGAAACTCCTGATGGAGGGACAGGGAGAGGACGGACTGAGACAAAGTTTCTGTTAACATAGGAGTAAAAGTAGGAGTTATTTTGTCCTTAATGTCATTTTATAAACAAAGGAACCAGCATAAGACCTATTAATGATGTGACTTTTCCAAGGCTCTAGAGCAAATCAGTAACGAATCTAGGAAAGAATTCAAGCTTCCCACACTTAAGCTTTATAGTTCTTAATTACTGAGCAGGCAACTATAAATAACTGCTTCATTGGAAGAAATCTGCAAGTACCAAAGATATAATAAAATGAAATATAAAAATAACTCTTTAAAAAAATTTTTTTAAAAAGTTTATTTATTTTTGAGACAGAGAGAGAAAGAGCATGAACGCGGGAGGAGCAGAGAGAGAGACACAGAATCGGAAGCAGGCTCCAGGCCATCAGCCCAGAGCCCGACGCGGGGCTCGAACTCACGGACCCCGAGATCGTGACCTGAGCTGAAGTCGGACGCTTAACCGACTGAGCCACCCAGGCGCCCCCTAAAAATAACTCCTAATCCTCCCAAAAGAATGACACAAAATAGAAGTTACCAAGCCAGAGACTTTTATTTCCTCCCCTCTGTTACAGCCTGTAACAGTCCTCCAAAACGGAGGTTCTTTTTTCCAGGTATCAACTGAATTGTCTTTATATCAGAGTTCTCAAACTTTTTGGTCTAAGGACTCCTTTACACTCCCAGAAATTACTGAGTATCCTAAAGAGCTTTTGTTATGTGCTGCCTGTTCCTCAGCGTCTAGATTTCTGCTCCTTTATGTCACGATGTGAGACACTGTACTGTACTGTGCTCGTCTCAGAGGCTGCTACTTATGACGGTGCTAATTACTATTTTCAGTAATAAGGTAGCTCTATTCAGGTAAGCGAAAGCAGCGCACCGCTGTGGTGGATGCTACGGCTGATCCTTTCTCCCCGCCCTCTTGCTAGGATGATCTGCGCAGGCGCGCAGGGAGGGCACGGAAGTGCGGGCGGAAGTGGGTTCCAGACCCTTTAGCGGAGCGGCCTGTGGAGTAAACAGATACCGAGCGGCCGCTTGCCGCTGGTGCCAGAGGGTACAGGCCACCATGAACCGGCTCCAGGATGACTATGACCCCTACGCAGTTGAAGAGCCTAGCGACGAGGAGCCAGCTTTGAGCAGGTGGGTCCCTGTCCCCTCCCGGCCCCCGAGGCTTCGGGCCGAGGCCAGGCTTTAGCCTTCTGTATTCGCTGCGCCTACCAGGCCTTTGGGGACCCTCAGGCCAGCAGTTGGGCGCCTTTTGCGCCTCGCTGTTGCCTGTGCGACGCCGAGGGGTGTTCTGGTGAGGTGGGGGGGGGGGCGACACTCGCGCGGGGAACAGAGATATTCTGGAGTAAGTCTTCAAAAACCTTGGAATCGAATCCTGCCTCTGCAGCTTGCTAACTGTGACTGAAGGCAAGTTATCCTCCTTTTGCTCATCTATAAAAAGGAACTATAATAGGGGCTCCCGGTTGGCCCAGTCAGTTAAGCCTGGGACTCTTGATTTCCCCTCAGGTCATAATCTCTAGAGTCGTGAGATCCCCCTGTGTTGGGCACAGCGCTGGGCGTGCAGCCTGATTAAGGACCCCCCCCCCCCCCCCGCTCGCTGTCTCCAAAATAAATAAACAGAAAAAGGCAATATAATAACTATATCTTAAGTATATTGTGAGGTTTATGGGACTTACTGTGAACTGACAATCTTGAAGACGAAACTGCCATAAACAGAAATAAGGGACTATTCAGCCTGCCTTTTTGAACGCCTATCTGTGCTTTCTCTGGGCTACGGTTTTCTACAGGCTTGCACTATAGTAGGGGAAATCAGACACGTATCTCGGAAGATAAGTATCTTGAAAAGAAGTATGTATCTCAGAAGAGTATTGTAGAAAACAGTGGCCTGAGATAGTCACAAATCAAATTCTGTGGGAATTTCCAGAAAGGAGGGATTAATCCTACCTGGGGGAAGCTTGCAGTTATGTTGGCAAGAGAGTTCCAGGAAAATTTATCCACTTTTTAAAGCTGGCAGCAGATCCTATTAATAAATCTAAAACCTTCTTTTCAACTAAGCTTTTTGTGAAACTGACCTTTCTTCAATTGTAATGTTTCCTCGTGTTATCCTGGGAGGGGTTGAAGGCTTGGGAGATTAGACTGCTGTGAAGATTTCTCTTGTGGGGAGTAAGGATGGATTCCAAGGTTTCCTGAGAGAAAGAGTGTCAGTTAATAGGTCTGGTCTGTGAAAGGAGGTATATGAATTAGTAGGCCTCAATTAGTAATTCAGTTTGATTGGAATATAGCAGGGTTTCCTGGACTTGAGTTATTTAGCCGTTACTGTCTCTATATTTCCCTGTGTTACTATTTATTTAATACTTTTCCTCAGGTCGGGGTGCGTGGGTGGCTCACGTGGCTGAGCCTCGGGCTCTTAATTTCGGCTCAGGTCATGATCTCATGGTTGGTGAGATCAAGCCCTGAGTTGGGCTCTGCCAGTGACAGCATGGAGCCTGCTTGGAATTCTCTCATTCTCTGCCCCTTCCCTGCTTTCTCTCTTTCTCAAATAAACAAACATTAGATTTTTTTGAGTTAAATTTCTTTTTAAAAATATTTATTTATTTTGAGAGAGAGAGAATGAGAGAGAGGGGGAGAGTGGCAGGGAGGCAGAGAGACAGAACAGAACCCAAGCAGGCTCCGAGATGCCAGTGCAGGGCCCGAACTGGGGTTTGATCTCACCAACCATGAGATCATGACCTGTGCTGAAACCAAGTTGGACGCTTAACTGAGACACCCAGGCACCCTAATTGTGTATTTAAATGCATGTACTTGTGACAGTAAATTATGCTATAAGAAAAGTTACACAAAAAATAATACAGAGGGGTTCTGTGTCTTCTCCACCCAGTTTCCCTCAATGTTAACATATTTGATAAAACTCTGCTGTAATATCACACCTGGGATATCGACATTAATGGGGTCAAGATATAGAACATTTCCATTACCACAAGGATCCCTCATTGCTCACTTCCTGTCCCCTCTCTCCCATGCACTACTTAACTGCTGGTAACTACCAATCTATTTTCCACTTCTATAATTTTGTCCTTTTCAAGAATATTATGTAAATGGAATCATGCAGTATGTAACCTTTTGAGATTGGTTTTTTTCATTCAGCATAATACCTGGAGGTTCATCCACATTATTGCAAGTGTCAGTAAGTCATTCCTTTTTTATTGCTGAGTACTATTTCACATTTGTTTTAACTATTCCCGTATTTAAAATTTTTTAAAAATATTTTTTAATTTTAGATAGTGTGAGTGGGGCAGGGGGCAGAGGGAGAGAGAGAGAGAGAGAGAGAGAGAGAGAGAGAGAGAATCTTAAGCAGACTCCACACTCAGCACAGAGCCTGACACAGGCCTCTATCCCATGACCCTGGGATCATGACCTGAGCTGAAATCAAGAGTCAGTTGCTCAACTGACTGAACCACCCAGGCACCCCTTAACCATTCCTTTATTGAAGGATGTCTAATTGTTTCTAATTTTGACTCTTGTGAATAAAGTATCTGTAAACAATCATGTAGAGGTTTTTGTGTGAATGTTAGTTTTCAGTTTTCTGGGGTAAATGCCCAGGAGTGTGATTGCTGGATTGTATGGTGGTTGCATGTTTAGTTTTATAAGAAACTGTCAAGCTGTTTTCCATAGAAGCTTTATCATTTTACATTCCCACCAGCAATGGCTTCAAAGTTATTTAGTGGTCTGTCTTGGTACTCCTTAAGATAATCTACATTTTGTCCTTTGGAAACACTTGAATATAGGGAAAATCAGAGTTTCTCAGTGTCAGTAGAATTGACATCTTGGATCAGATAATTCTCTATTGAGGGGTTATTCTGTGCATTATAGGATGTTTAGCAGCATCCCTGACCTCTATCCACTAGAAGCCAGTAGCCCCTCCACCCCCTGCCCCAAGTTGTGGCAATCAAAAATGTCTCTATGCCATATGTTCTATGCCATATGTTCTCTGGAGAACAAAGTGCTCCCCGTTGGAGACCACTGGTGGGTGAGAGGTAACGTTGAAAAGATAAGTTGAAACCAAATGGGAAAGGCTTTTTTGAATGCTGTGCTCAGAAGTTTGGCCATGGATGATTTCTTTGGGAATTGGCTAGTGGTATGATGAGAGTTCTTTAGGAATAGCTTTCTGGCAACAGGATTAAGAGTGTACTGAAATGGAAGAGTTTGGAGGCCTGGAGATGCTTAGGATATGGTGGGACAGGCAGAGTTAAGAGAACCCAAATGAATATAGTGGTACTGGAGAAAGGGAGCATGCTCGTCAGGATGAGGAATGTTGTTAGATGGGGAATTCTCTTGAGAGTAGAATCTGGCTAAGGACTCTATCACTAGCAAACTTGATTGGTGTGAATTGCAGTTTTCTGATTTACCTTCTGCCGGAGGCTCAAAAGCATTGTTGTAGAAGAAGAAAATAGAGAAACAAAAACTAGGGGTAGTCTGCAACTATTCATCAGACCACAAATAATTGAACATTATTTATGAATTGTTGATTATATTAAAAATATCTTAGGCATTTCACTCATTTTGATAACATTTCATTCTTTTTGATATCTGGTTTAATTCTGTCATACTGTTATTTATTTAAAAAAATTTTTTTAAGCTTATTTATTTTGAGAGAGAGAAAGAGCAGGGGAGGGGCAGAGAGAGGGAGAAAGAGAATCCAAAGCAGACTCTGCACGGTGAGTGCAGAGCTGGATGCAGGGCTCAAACTCACAAATTGTGAGATCATGACCTGAGCCGAAATCAAGAGTTGGCTGCTTAATGACTGAACCACCCAGGTGCCCCACTGTCATACTGTTGGTAGTGGGGACAGGTGCAAAAGGCCAAGTATATTGGCAATAATTGCTCAGGAGCATTTGTAATATAACTTTCTCTTAATAGTTCTCTGTAGCATTGTGCCTTTTAAACTGTAATATGTAATTATTATCTGTTAACATTTTGTGTGGCTATATTAGCTATATATTGGTTATATATACTAAGTTTTATTTAAGTACTTAGAGTTTTAAAAATCTTTAAAAAACAGTAAAATTTTCATTGCTGATGGAAGTATGAATTGATACAAAACTTTTGGAAATAACAGTGTGATAATTCAAGAAGTCAGAAAGATGCTTGTATGTCTAATTCTGGACATAAAATTTTATCCTAAGGAAAAAATTCCTTTTATCCTAAGGAAATCAACAGAAAATTACATATACTCTACAGAGGTATTCATTGTAGCATAATAGCAGAGAGTTAGAAATAAATGTACAGCATCTGTAAGATGAAATGTTATGCAGACATTAAAAATATATTTAGAAATATGCAGAAAGGGTTGATCTTTAAATGAGAATAGCTGTATGTAATATAATAGATAAAGGCAACCTTGTAAAACTTAAAACTGTTGGGCAAGGAGATGATGGGAGTTATAAGTTATTTTAATTTTTTAGTATTCATGTGCCTTATGATTTAAACGTATACTAGTTCTGAAGATGAAGTGGATGTGCTTTTACATGGAACTCCTGACCAAAAACGAAAACTCATCAGAGAATGTCTTACTGGAGAAAGTGAATCATCTAGTGAAGATGAATTTGAAAAAGAAATGGAAGCTGAATTAAATTCCACCATAAAAACAATGGAGGACAAGTTATCCTCTCTGGAAACAGGTAAACTTTTAGATTTTCATATAGATATATATACATATTTTTTAATGTTTATTCAGTATTGGGAGACAGAGTGTGAGTCGGGGAGGGGCAGAGAGAGAGAGCGACACACAGAATCCGAAGCAGACTCTAGGTTCTGAGCTGTCAGCCCAGAGCCTGATGCAGGGTTTGAACTCAAAAACCGTGAGATTGTGACCTGAGTCGAAGTCAGCCACCCAACTGACCGAGCTACCCATGTGCCCCTCATATAGATATTTTTCTAAGCTTTACAAGGCAGGAACCTCATTTGTGCCCTGTTGCATCCCAGCACTTTGAGTATGTGCTCATTAAATATTTACCGAGTGAATGAATAAATGTATTTGGCAACCTGAGCATAGTTTCTTTGATGACTAGTGAAGAATTTTCCTGTGTCGTTGAAATGACACTGTTTAGTATTGTTTACTTACATGATTTCCTTTTGTAATTTTTTTTTTGAGTTTATTTGTGGAATGCCTGGGTGGTGCAGTCGGTTGAGTGTTCCGATTTGATTTTGGTTCAGGTCATGATCTCATGGTTCATGACATCAAGCCCCAAGTTGGGCTCTGCGCTGACAGCTTGGAGCTTGCTTGTGATTCTCCTTTTTCCCTCTCTTTCTCTGCCCCACTCCTACGCGTGCGCTCACTCACTCTCTGCTTCTCTCTCTCTCTCTCTCTCAAAATAAATAAGATCTGAGCCGAAATCAAGAGTCAGATGCTCAACTAACTGAGCCACTCAGAACTCCCTCCTTTATTTTTACCCCAGGATAAAAAAGAAAAAAAGAAAAAGACACACAAGCTTAGAGAGGTATTTTTAGAGTTATATAGCATTGATAGGGGCACATTGAATATGTCACCACAAATTGTGTCATTTTAGTAAGTAGTGAAACATACTTCATTTGGTACTTTGTCTTTATGTAAAATGTACTTGATCCAAAAACTGATTTGTGCCTTAGCTTTGGTTTCCATAATATATGCTATGTATTAACTGTTAGGAACTGAAAGCATATATAATAATAATAAAAGCAAAAGCAGATGTTAATTAAGAGGAAGAATTAGGGACACAAGCATATGACATGAATACAGTATGAGTCATGACACTAGGCACAAGTGAGGAGAGAAGGAATGTGTTCTTGTGTCATTCCCTCTGCCGCTCTTTAGGGCTCTTATCCTCTTTCCCCTGAAGTCCCTTACAACAAGATGTTTATTCCCTGTTCTTCACAGTGTACTGCATGGCTGAAAGGTAGAGAGCTGTATGGTGGCAATCTGGAAATAGGCTATTTTATTGAATTAGATTTGTGGGAAGGGTGAGAGAATAATTTTCTCATGATTTGGAACACTTAATCCATTTCTATAATTAACAATTACAGTTCTCTGTAATTGCACAGGGCACAAACATTCAGTAAGTCATTGATGTGAAAGTATTTTTCCATCCAAATGAGATTGGGAATGAGTTGATACTGCTTTGAGGTGATGGAAGAATATACTGAGTTTTTTTTCTTGTTAAATATGTATGGTTTAGTCTTTAAACTTCCCTTACGTAACTAGGGTCTTCTTCAGGAACTGGAAAAGTTGGAACAGCTCTGACAAAGTACTACGATGATATATATTTTGATTCTGATTCTGAGGATGAAGACAAAACAGGTAAGTAGCATGTTTACCAGGTTTAGCCGTTATATTTCATGGAAAAAACATTTACCTAACAATTATTGGATTTTAGGATTTCCCTCTGAGTTTTGTCTTCTAAGAAATGGTAGGGGGGCGCCTGGGTGGCTCAGTCGGTTAGGCGGCCAACTTCAGCTCAGGTCACGATCTCACGGTCCGTGAGTTCGAGCCCCGCGTCCGGCTCTGTGCTGACAGCTCAGAGCCTGGAGCCTGTTTCGGATTCTGTGTCTCCCTCTCTCTCTGACCCTCCCCCATTCATACTCTGTCTCTCTCTGTCTCAAAAATAAATAAACGTTAAAAAAATTAAAAAAAAAAAAAGAAAATCTTTAAAAAAAAAAAAAGAAATGGTAGGCCATTGATGTGAAAACAAAAGCAGGAATGATGAATAAAAACAGATGGGAATGCACATATGAGGCCTTGGGAGCAGCAAGGGTACTGCATGGATGTGCCCAGGGAGAAGGACTGGGTGTCCTGACTCAGGGCTCTTGGCCACACTCTTCCTTAAGGTTCCTTAATGCAGCAATATTTGGTTTCACACCTGCAAATAGTTTCTATATTTTTACAGGAAATTTAGAAACTTATAAATACTTTATATTTTGCAGAATTTTTTCTGACTTCTTGCTTTTTTTTAATCAGCCTCTGTTCTTTAGAATTGATTTTGTATAAAATCTGAGCAAAGGTAAACATAAGAACTACAACTAATTTAATTATATCAGTAGTTACACTGGAATACACAGACAACACATTTATATGGTGAAGAAACAATTTTATGTTTGTATGTATTATTATCTAAGTATTGACCTAAGTACATTTTAAAAGTCTAGTGTATGTGGATGATCATAGTGTTTTTTCATTCATTTTTGAAATATTTTATTTTGATTTCACTACCATTTTATAGATAGGAACTTGTTGAGACTTTATACATCAAAATTTTCTTTTTTCTTTTTTTTTTTTAATATATGAAATTTATTGTCAAATTGGTTTCCATACAACACCCAGTGCTCATCCCAAAAGGTGCCCTCCTCAATACCCATCACCCACCCTCCCCTCCCTCCCACCCTCCATCAACCCTCAGTTTGTTCTCAGTTTTTAACAGTCTCTTATGCTTTATACATCAAAATTTTCTAATCTTGGCTCCCTTTGACCTTTCTGAGACTCTGGATCCTCATTATTTGAATTCAGTTTTTGAGATAACAGTTTTTAGTGAAGAAACAATTTTTCCCTCTTCTGTCACCTTCATTTTAATTCCTTGTTTTTTTTTTAAGGTTATTTATTTTGACGTTCACACAGGGGAGGTGCAGAGGGGGAGGGAGGGATAGAATCCCAGTCTGATCCTGTGCTTGAACCCACAATTAGTAAGACCATGACCTCAGCTGAAATCAAGAGCCAGATGCTTAAGTGACTGAGCTACCCAGGTGTCCTGATGCTTTGTTAATTGGATAAGAACTTTATTTGGAGGAATAGTTAAAAATTTTTTTTTAGGAAAATATAAGTAGAAAAAAAAGGTAGGTGGGAATTCTACATTCTGTCTTAAAAAGGTGTGTAATTTAGACATACCTAGCCATATCCTTAACATTTTCAAAATTAGCACAGGTGACCAAGAAGAAAAAGAAGAAACGACACAGGATTCCAACAAATGATGAATTACTGTATGATCCTGAGAAAGATAACAGAGATCAGGCCTGGGTTGATGCACAGAGAAGAGGGTAAGAACTTAACTTTAATATTTAGAATCTTCAGAGAAAAATGATTAAAAGGTGATATTTACAACATTCACATTTTCACTGTATGTGTATATGTTCATATGGACATACATTAAAATTTTTGAGACAAAACTGCTGAATTGTTTACTTTGAAAATTACCAGAAAATTTCATTCAGATGATTTATTTTTGAGAGAGAGAGTGTGTGGGTGCACATGGGGGAGCAGCAGAGGGCAGGGCTTAGAGGATCCGAAGTGGGCTCTGTGGCTGACAGCAGAGAGCCTGATGGGCTCAAGCTCAAAAATTGTGAGATCATGACCTGAGCTGAAGTTGGATGCTTAACCAAGTGAGCCACCTTGGCACCCCTAATGAACATATGTGTGTGTGTGTGTGTGTGTGTGTGTGTGTGTGTGTGTGTGTGTGTATTTTAATGTTTATTTATTTTTGAATCATCTGAAGCAGGCTCTGCATTGTCAATGCAAAGCCTGATGTGGGGCTTGAACTCATGAACTGTGAGATCATGACCTGAGCCAAAGTCAGATGTTCAACTGACTGAGCCACCCAAGCGCCCCCGCCCCATGAATATCTCCAGTGTAAAATAAACATTTTAAGTGCTATGAGTATTGAGATAGTTAAGGAAATTATAGTGTAGCTCTTGATTCTGGTAACAGAATTTGTCAGTGAGGTAAGATGGAATGTATCTTTATTATATAATCTTTAAAAAACAATTTTTTTATTTTATTTATTTATTTTTTTAAAAAACAATTAAAAAAAAATTTTTTTTTTTCAACGTTTATTTATTTTTGGGACAGAGAGAGACAGAGCATGAACGGGGGAGGGGCAGAGAGAGAGGGAGACACAGAATCGGAAACAGGCTCCAGGCTCTGAGCCATCAGCCCAGAGCCTGACATGGGGCTCGAACTCCCGGACCGCAAGATCGTGACCTGGCTGAAGTCAGACGCTTAACCGACTGCGCCACCCAGGCGCCCCTGAACTCACTACTTTTTAAGTATCACAAGGGCAGTGATCATGCCTGTCTGTTCACTGCTTTATCCTAGGCATCTTGCACTTTGTAAAATGGGCTCTTATTAAGTAGCTATTGAATGAATAAGTTACTTTCTTGGGTTTGGGTTTTGAAATCTGTTAAGCATTGGAGGTATTTAACAACAGTTTTAAAGTATGTACTGCATGTTTTCAGTATTTTTCCCCAGAGACATTTAAAGGATTTAGAAAGTAACGCCACATGATTTATTTTCTGTTGTTGAGGTTTTAGGAGTTTACCATTAGTCCCTTTTAAGAATATATACTTTCATACTTTACATTCATAGGTAGATTCGTGCTGTAATTTTGCAGTCAGCGAATATTTATTGGACACTTATTATGTACTAGACACTGTTCTGTATTCTTGAAATACAGCAAGGAACAAAACAGACCAAAATCCTTAGACACTTAGAGCTTACATGTTTGTGTTTTAAATGTAGCTTTACTAGGTTTTTCAAATTAATAGACTTTATGCTTTTAGAAGAGTTTTAGATTTACAGAAAAATTGAGCCAGTAATACATGGTTCCCATATACCTTCCCACAACAACACACACACACAGTTTCACCTGTTAACATGTTACATTAATATGGTACATTTGTCACAATTAATGAACTGGTATTTATACGTTATTATAAACTAAGGTCCATAGTTTATTCACATTTCCTTAGTTTTTACCTTCTGTCCATTTTCTGTTCCAAGAGCCCATTCAGGATGCCATGTTACTTTTTTAGTATATGTGCTGCCAAAGCGAGCGTGCCATGTTACTTTTAATTGTCATGTCTCTTGGGGCACCTGGGTGGCTCAGTCGGTTAAGCGTCCGACTTCGGCTCAGGTCATGATCTCGCGGTCTGTGAGTTCGAGCCCTGAGTCGGGCTCTGTGCTGACAGCTCAGAGCCTGGAGCCTGTTTCAGATTCTGTGTCTCCCTCTCTCTGACCCTCCCCTGTTCATGCTCTGTCTCTCTCTGTCTCAAAAATAAATAAACGTTTAAAAAAAAAATAATTGTCATGTCTCTTTAGGCTCTTCTTGGCTCTGACAGTTTTCAGACTTTTCTTGGTTTTGATGACCTTAACATTTTTCAGGATACTGGACAGATACATTGTAGGAGGCCATTCTATTGGAATTTGTTTGATGTTTTTCTCATGATTAGACTGGGATTATGAATTTGGGGAAGGAAGCCACGGAGATAAAGTGCAATTTTCATCATTTTGTGATCAGTTGTTAATAGTGACCTAATATTGACCTTGATTGCCATGGTATGGAAGTGTTTGTCAGGTTTCTCAACTGTAAAGTTACCCTCTGCCCCTCCTTTCCATATTGTACTCTTTGGAAGGAAGTCACTATGTGCAGCCCAAACTTGTGGAGTGGGGAGTTATGCTCCACTTCCTTAAGGGGAGAGTATCTTCATTAATTATTCTTCTTTATGGGAGATTTGTCCCTTCCTTCCTTCCTTCCTTCCTTCCTTCCTTCCTTCCTTCCTTCCTTTGTTCAGTCATTTATATCAGTATGGACTCATGAGTATTTACTTATACTTCAGGTTATAATCCAATACTACATTATTTTGTTGTTCTCATTGTTTCAGCTTTGTCCACTGGGAACTCTTTTCAGTTGACTTCTGTGCCCCCTTGACATACCTACCTCGTTGTTTTTGAGCACTTCCTTACTTTCTGGCACTACAGGATGCTCCAGGTTCATCTTGTATGCCTCATTCCTAGAATCAGTTATTTTTCATAGGAGTACTAGTTTCTTTTATTGGAGAGTGGCATTAGAAATCATGCCACTGGGGGTGTCTGGCTGGCTCAATCCATAGAGCATGTGACTCTTAATCTTGGAATTGTGAGCTTGAGCCCCTTAAAAGGAGGGAGTGGGGCCTCCTTAAAATAAAAAAGAAAAAGAAATCAAGATCTGGCTTTAATGTGTACCCCTTGCCCCCCTTTCTTTTTCTGTTCTAGCTATCATGGTTTTGGAATACAGAGGCCACATCAACAACAACAGCCTGTTCCAAATAGTGATGCTGTCCTGAACTGCCCTGCCTGCATGACCACACTATGCCTTGATTGCCAAAGGTAATGGATAAAGGGTAACAACACACACACACACGTACATACACATGCACACAATGAAAACAACTTGGTGATCTTTTGTTTAAATCAGAAATAGACTTTTGAGGTATATACTTAGGAATTCTAATAAAGTTCTGTCCTCTTATATCCTTGCTGCTATATGACTAACCTTTATGCAAATACTTTTGGTTATATGTAGTTCTATTATAAGTAGTTTTTTAATAAAACACTTAACCATTACTGACACAGATTCAGTGAAACTGCATGTATGTTGTGGAATGACATAATCTCTCAAATACACATTTTTTAAAATGTTTTATTTATTTTAGAGAGAGAACAAGAATGAGTGGGGGAGGAGCAGACAGAGAGGGGGACAGAGGATCCAATGCGGGCTGTGCACTGAGAGCAGTGAGCCCGATGCCGGGCTCCAGCTGACAAACTGTGAGATCATGACCTGAGCCAAAGGTGGATGCTCAACCTACTGAGCCACCCAGGCGCCCCTCAAATACACTCTTTTTAAAAAAATTGTGATAAAATACATATAAGATGTCCTATTTTAACCATCAAAATTTTTTTATTAAAGAGTCCATCATTTGTATATTTAGTTTATTGTCAACTAGATCATTTAAAAATTTAATACCTTTTGTGTGTGTATATATTGAGAACTTTTAAGATCTCTCTTAGCAACTTTCAAGGATGTAGTACAATGTTGGTAACTATTTAAACAATATTATATCCCCAGACCTTCTCCATCTTATAACTGGAAGTTTGTACCATTTGACTGTCTTCACCCATCCACCCTTCCCCCACCAACCACAAATCTACACTCTGTGTTTAGGAGTTCAGGTTTTTTGTTTTTTGGTTTTTTTTTTTTTGTTTTTTTTTGGATTCCACATATAAGTGAAATCATTCAGTATTTTTCTATCTCTGTCTGACTTATTTAGTATAATGCCCTCACGGTTCATCCAAGTTTTCACAAATGGCAGGATCCTCCTCCTCCTCCTCCATTGTATCTGTACACCATGTTTTCTTTATCCATTCACCTATGCATGGACACTTAGTTTGTTTCATGTTTTGGCTGTTAAGAATTCTGTTGCAGTAGGTTTTGGAGAGAAGACCATAGAGCTAAAGTGTTGTTTTCATTACTTTATATCAAGGGCACAGATTATCAACCAAAAATCAACAGATTTATGACTGGTAATGTTGACCTTTATCACCTGGCTGAGGTAGGGGTATATATACCTCTTTGAGATAGTGATGTCATTTCCTTCAGATATATACCCAGAAGTGGGATTGCTGGATCATACGGTAGTTATATTTTTAGTATTTTGAAGAGTCTCCATATTGTTTTCATAGTGGCTGTACCAATTTAAATTCCCACCAATAGTGCACAAGGTTTCACTTTGGTTATCCCTTGTCTTTTTGATAATAGCCATTCTAACAGGTATAAAGTGACATCTCTCTGTAGTTTTGATTTGCATTTCCCTGATGATTAAGGATGTTGAACACCTTTTCATGTACCTATTAGCCATTTGTATATCTTTTTTTGGAAAAATATTCAGGTCCTTTGCCCATTTTCTAATTGGATTGTTTATTTTCTGCTAATGAGTTGTAGGAGTTCCTTGAATATTAACCTGTTAACCCCTTATCAGATACATGATTTGCAAATATTTTCTCCCATTCCATAGATTGCCTTTTCCTTTTGTTGATTGTTTCTTTGCTGTGCTGAAGCTTTTTAGTTTGATGTAGTCCCACTTACATTATTTAATTTTTTTAACTTAAAAAAAAAAAAAGGTTTATTTATTTCGATACTATGAGTGGGGGAAGGGCAGAGAGAGAGGGAGAGACAATCCCAAGCAGGCTCCACCTCCAGCACAGAGCCTGATGTGTGGCTCCATTTCACAACCATGAGATTGTGACCTGAGCTGAAATGAAAAGTTGGATGCTTAACTGATTGAGCCACCTAAGCTCCCCCAACTTGTTTATTTTTGCTTTTGTTGCTTGTGCTTATCCAAAAAGTTATTGCTAAGACCCGTGTTGAGCTTTTTCCCTATGTTTGAGTAGTTTTACAACTTCATGTCTTAAATTTAAGTCTTTAATCTATTTCGAATTAATTTTTGTGAGTGGAGTAAGACAGGGGTCTAGTTTCATTATTTTGCAAATGACTGTCCAATTTTTCCAGAACCATTCATTGAAGATATTATCTTCCCAGCATCGAATATTTTTGGCTCCCTTGTCAAATATTAGTTGACCATGTATGCATGAGTTTACTTCTGGGTTCTCTGTTCTGTGAGTCTGTTTTTATGCTAGTCCCATATTGTTTTGATTATCATAGCTTTGTTGTTTTTGTTTTTTTAAATTTTTTAAATGTTTATTCATTTAAATGAATACAGAGAGTGTGGGCAGAGGAGAGAGAGGGAGACACAGAATCCAAAGCAGGCTCCAGGCTCCGAGCTGTCAGCACAGAACCCGACGCACGTCTTGAACTCATGAATTGTGAGATCATGACCTGAGCTGAAGTCAGAGGCTTAACCGCTTAACTGACTGAGCCACCCAGACACCCCTGATGATTAAAGCTTTGTAGTACAGTTTAAAATGAGGAAGTGTGATACTTACAGCTTTGTTGTTCTTTCTCAAGGTTGCTTTGGCTATTTGGGGTTTTTTGTGATTCCACACAAATTTGAGGTTTTTTTCTATATAAGATTTTTTTCTATTTCTATTGACTCTAGAAGGCTTTGGGTAGTATGGACATTTTAACAATAGTAATTTTTTTTTTTTTTTAACATTTCTTTATTTTTGAGAGACAGGGAGAGACAGAATGCGAGTGGGGGAGGGGCAGAGAGAGAGGGAGACATAGAATCTGAAGCAGGCTCCAAGCTCTGAGCTGACAGCACAGAGCCCAACATGGGGCTTGCACTCACGGACTGCGAGATCATGATCTGAGCCAAAGTCAGATGCTCAAATTACTGAGCCACCCAGGTGACCCAGTAATTCTTTAAAAAATTAAAAAAAAAATTTTTTTTTTAATGTTTATTTATTTTTGAGAGAGAGAGAAAGAGAGAACACCACTGGGGAAGCAGGGGAGGGGCAGAGAGTGGGGTGGGGGACAGAGAGTCCAAAGCAAGTTCTCTTGCACTGACAGCAGAGAGCCTGATGTGGGGCTCAGACTCATGAACTGTGAGATCATGACCTGAGCTGAAGTCTGACACTTAAACCACTGAGCCACCCAGGCGCCCCAACAATAGTAATTCTTTTGATGCGTGCACATGGGTTATCTTTCCATTTACGTGTATTTTCTTCGTTTTCTTTCATGAATGTCTTAACAGTTTTCTGTGTATAAATCTCTCACCTCCTTGGTTAAATTTATTCCCAAGTGTTTTATTATTTTGGATGCCATCATGAATGGGATTATTTTCTTAATTTCTTTTTCAGATAGTTTACTGTTAATGTATAGAGAGCAGATTTTTGTAATTTTTATTTTTAATCTTTTTTTTAATGTTTATTTGTTTTTGAGAGAGACAGAGCATGAGCGGGGAATGGGCAGAGACTGAGGGAGACAATCCGAAGCAGACTCCAGGCTCTGAGCTGTCAGCACAGAGCCTGACATGGGGCTTGAACTCACAGACTGTGATATCTTGACCTGAGCTGAAGGGGGATGCTTAACTGACTGAGCCACCTGGGCCCCCCCTTTTTAAAAATTTTTTTTAAAGTTTTGAGAGCAGCTGTGGGGGAGGGGCAGAGAGAGAGGGAGACAGAGAATCCCAAGCAGGTGTTGTGCTGTCAGTGCAAAGCCCGATGCAGGGCTCTATCTCCTGAACCCATGAGATCATGACCTGAGCCAGAATCAAGATTCAGATGCTTAGCCACTCTGGCGCCCCTGTAATTGGTTTTGTGTCCTGAAACTTCATTGAATTTTATATTTATTTTAACAATGTTTTAATATTTTTTTTGGTGGAGTCTTTAAAATTTTATGCGTATAAGATTATATCATCTACAAACAGTTTTATTTCTTCCCTATTTGGATACCTTTTATTTCATTTTTTTTTGCCTGATTGCTCTGGCTAGGACTTGTAGTACTGTGTCGACTAGGACTGGTGAGAGTAGGTACTCTTGTACCCCATTTTAACCATTTCAAGTGTACAATTCAGTGACATGAACTACATTCACAATATTGTGCAGCTATCACCACAGTCCATTTTAGAAACTTTTTTGTCATTGCAAACAGAAACCTTGTACCCATTAGACAAAATTCCCCATTCTCTACCCCTTCCTGCCCCAGCCTGTGGTAACCTCTATTCTGTTTTCCTTTCCGGATTGTTAATCGCTCATGTGTAGAAATGAACAGATTTTTGTGTGTTGATTTTGTACCCTGAAATTTTGCTGAAGTAGTTTATTAGCTCTAATAGTTTTTTTGTGTAATGCTCAGAATTTTCTACATACAAGATCATGTCATCTGTGAATTATTTGTTTCCAGCGTAGATGCCTTTTATTTCTTTTTCTTAGCTAATTGCTCTGAATAGAACTTCAAGTACTATGTTGGATAGAAATGGTGAAAGCAGATATTTTTAGTCTTGTTCTTGATCTTAGAGGACAAATTTTCATTTTTGAATATGATGTTAGCTGTGGAAATTTCATATATGACCTTTATTGTATTGAAGTTCCTTCTATTTTTAGTTTTTGGGTATTTTTACCATGAATTGGTGTTGAATTTCATCAAATTCTTTATTTTTATTTCTCATTTTTAAAATGTTTATTATCTATTTTTGAGAGAGGGGGAAGAGAATGAGCAGGGGAGGGACAGAGAGAGAGAAAGAGACATAGCATCTGAGCTGTCAGCACAGAGCCCGACATGGGACTCAAACCCATGAACCTCAGGATCGTGCCTTGAGCTGAAGTTGGACGCTTAACTGACTGAGCCACCCAGGCGCCCCTAGAAGCTCTTTAAGCTTTTAAAACTGTAGCTTTTACTAAAATGGTGACAAGAATGGCATCAGTTGTCATGAGAGGAGGGCAGTCTCAGGCCACAATGTGAAAAGACAGTCAAAACATTAGCTCTCAAGTTTCCAATAACTTTTCTTGTCTTTCTAAGTTTGAAGAGCAAATGAAATTATTTTTGGAGATAAAAGTTACTTTTAAAGCAATAGAAAAGAGGATATATTCATTCTTTATTATCTATTGACACATTTTTTTTCCTACTCTTTTTTTTTTTTTTTAATGTTTATTTTCAGGAAGAGAGAGAGTATGAGTGATGGAGGGGCAAAGAAAGGGGGAGAGAGAGAATCCCAAGCAGGTTCCGTGCTTTCAGTGCAGAGTCCGATGTGGGGCTTACTCCCATGAACTGTGAGGTCATGACCCGAGCTGAAATCAAGAGTCAGATGCTTAACTGACTGAGCCACCCAGACGCCCCAGTTTTTTCCTATTCTTAAAATAACCCTTAACATTTCTTTAAATTTCCCATTTTGTTCTATTTGTACTTTGGTTGTATTTCAGTAAGTTTTTGGTCTTCTCAAATTTTAACTAATTGGAGATGCAAGAATATACACTGAGGGAAAAGATAGTCTCTTCAGTAAATGGTGCTAGGAAAACTGGTTAGCTACATGCGAGAATGAAACTGAACCACTTTCTTACATCATACACAAAAATCAACTCAGAATGGATGAAGGACCTAAATGTGAGACCTGAAAGCATAAAACGGCTAGAAGAAAACATAGGCAGTAGTGTGACATCGGCTATAACAACATTTTTCTAGATGGTCTTCTAAGGCAAGGAAGATAAAAGCAAGAGTAAACTATTGGGACTACACCAAAATAAAAATCTTTTGTGCAGTGAAGGAATCCATCAACAAAATAAACCCACTGAATGGGAGAGGATATTTGCAAATGATCCATTTGATAAGGGATTAATATCCAAAATATATAAAGAACTGATACAACTTAACACCAAAAAAACCCAATAATCCAATTAAAAAATGTGCAGAGTATCTGACTAGACATTTTTCCAAAGTAGACCTATAGATGTCAAACAGACACATGAAAAGATGCTCGACATCATTAATCATCATGGAAATGCAAATCAGAACCACAATGAGGTATTCATACACTTGTCAGAATGGCTAGAATCAAAAAGACAAGATATAGCAAGTGTTTGTGAGGATGTGGAGAAAAAGAACTCTTGTGCACTGTTGGTGGGAATGTGGTGCAGCTGCTGTGGAAAACAGTATAGAGATTCCTCAAAAAATTAAAAATAGCAATAACTTATGATCCAGTAATTCCACTTCTTGGTTTTTATCCAAAAAAAATGAAAACTAATTTGAAAAGGTACATGTACTCTTATGTGTATTGTAGTAGTATTTATAATAGCCAAGATATGAAACAACCCAAGTGTCCCTTGATTGATAAATAGATAAAGACAATATGGTAATATACACAGTAGAATATTCAGCCATAAAAAGAATGAGATCTTGCCATTTGTAACAACATGGATGGACCTAAAGGGTATTATGCTAAGAGAAATAAGTCAAAGAAAGACAGATACTGTATGATTTCACCTATATGTAAAATCTAAAAAACAGTAAATGAATTAACAGACAAAAAGCAGAAACTGACCCATAATTACAGAGAACAAACTGATGGTTGCCAGAGGAGAGGGTGGTGGGGGATGGCCAAAATGAGTGAAGGGGAGTGGGAGATACAGGCTTCCAGGTACGGAGTGAGTAAGTCACGGGGATATAAAGGTACAGCATAGGGAATAAAAATGATATTGTAATAGCATTGTATGGTGACATGGTAGCTACACTCATGGTGAGCATACATAGGGTGTAAACCTGTTGAATCACTGTGTAGTACATCTGAAACTAATATACACTGTATCAACTATACTTGAGTTAAAAACTTTTTTTTTTTTATCTAAATAGATAACCTATTAAAATGGGACATAAATCGCAATTCTCCATTTGTTTTTCCTCTTAGGCATGAATCATACAAAACTCAGTATAGAGCAATGTTTGTGATGAATTGTTCTGTCAACAAAGAGGAGGTTCTAAGATACAAAACCCCAGAGAACAGGAAGAAAAGGCGAGGCCATAAGAAGATGAGGTCTAATCGTGAAGATGCTCCAGAGCAGGTAGAGGCAGAAGTGGAAGAAATCTATCACCCCGTCATGTGCACCGAATGTTCCACTGAAGTGGCAGTCTATGACAAGGATGAAGTCTTTCATTTTTTCAACGTTTTAGCAAGTCATTCTTAAATAGCTAAGTTGGCATTTAATTGCCCAATACAATATACAACGTAAATATGGACATTTACTTTTCCTGCTAATTCCTCTCCATTGACATTCTGAGCGGTTATTTGAGGAAGCAGTGTTTGTCTTTTTGAAAGAGAATGGTTGTCAACCTGCATCCCTCCACCTCCTTTAAAAAAAATTTTCCCCCAGTTTTGATGGGACTAATTATTCATTTCCTTTTTGATGGGCATTTGGAAACCATGGGGACTTTTTTACATATAAAAACTCTTTAGAATTAAAATGCTCTGGAGTTATAAGTAATGTTTCAGAGTGTTATTTTTTATTTTGGATGTACCCTTGGTGTGATTAAACTAGACACTATTCCCCCCACCCCCACTTCTGTCTGTATTGTTTTTGCTAAAAAGTATATTTACCTTCTATCATAGTATGAAGTGACATTATTTAGCAACTGTTAGAGTTACATGGAGTTAATATTGCCAGGTGCTTTGAGTAATTAATATAGGTCTTTTCCTAAAAGGATTGTATAGTTAACAGTAATCTAACCTTAGTGAATTAACATAGTAAATAGAAATTTATGGTGATGGGTTGCCTGGGTGGCACAGTCAGTTAAGCATCTGACTTCGGCTCTGGTCATGATCTCATCGTTCCTGAGTTCGAGCTCTGTGCTGACAGCTCAGACCCTGGAGTCTGTTTCAGATTCCGTGTCTCCCTCTCTGTTTCTGCTCCTCCCCCACTCGTGCTCTGTCTCTCTCTCTCTGTCTCGAAAATAAATAAACATTTAAAAAAATTAAAAAAAAATTATGATGAGGAAGAGCAAGCTCACCCTCCACCCTTGGACTTAAAAATACAGTTGCTGCCTCTTATGCCCACTATTTGTTCTGGAATTTAACCAAAGAAGTGAAAGACCTGTACTCTAAAAATTATAAAACACTGATGAAGGAAATTCAAGATAAAGAAATGGAAAGACATTCTGTGCTCATGGGTTACAAGAACAGATATTGTTAAAATGTCTATACTACCCAAAACAATGTACATATTTAATGCAATGCCTATCAAAATAGCAAGAGCATTTTTCACAGAACTAGAATAATTGATCCTAAAATTTCTTTGGAACCACAAAAGACCTTGAACAGCCAAAGCAATCTCAAAAAAGAAAAAATTTAAAAAAGAAAAACAAAACTGGAGGCGTTGCAATTCCAGATTTCAAGTTATATTACAAAGTGGTGGTAATTAAAACAGTGTGATACTGGCATAAAAATAGACACATAGATCAATGTAACAGAATAGAAAATCCAGAAATAAACCCATAATTATATGGCCAATTCATCTTTGACAAAGGAGGAATGAACATGCAATAGGAAAAAGTCTCTTCAACAAATGGTGTTGGGAAAACTGGACAGCCACCCACAAAAGAATGAAACTGGTCCACTTTCTTTCACTCTATACGAAATTCAAAATGGATTAAAGACTTAAAGGTGAAGTCTGAAGCCATAAAATCCTTGAAGAGGGCACAGGCAGTAATCTCTCTGACATTGGCCATAGCAACATTTTTCTGGATATGTCTCCTAAGGCAATGGAAATAGAAGCAAAAATAAACTCTTGGGACTACATCAAAATAAAAAGTTTCTGCAAAGCAAAAGAAAAAAAAAAAAGAAACAACAAAATAAAAGGCAACTTATTGAATGGGAGAATATATTTGCAAATGGCATATCCAATAAAGGGTTTGTATCCAACAAGTATAAAGAACTGGCATAACTCAATACCCCCCCCCCAAAAAAAATCCAATTAAAAGTGGGCAGAAGACATGAACTGATATTTCTCCAAAGAAGACATACAGATGGCCAACAGATGCATGAAAAGATGCTCAACATCATTCATCGTCAGGGAAATTCAAATCAAAACTACAACGAGTTATTACTTTATATGTCAGAATGGCTAAAATAAAAAACTCAAGAAAACAACAAGTGTTGGTGAAGATGTTGAGAAACAGGAACACTCAGGCACTGTTTGTGGGAATTTAAATTGGTGCAGCCACCCTGGAAAACTATGGGATTTCCTCAAAAAGTTAAAAATAGAATTAGCCTTTGATCCAGCAATCACACTACTGGGTATTTGCTTCTCAAATACAGAAATGCTAATCACTAATTCTATTTTATTTTATTTCATTTTCATTTCATTTCATTTCATTTCATTTCATTTTCTTTCACTTTATTTTATTTTATATAGAGAGAATGCAAGGGGGAGAGGGGGAGAGGGAGGGAGAGAGAGAGAGAAAGAGAGAGGGAGAATCTTCAGCAGACTCCATGCTCAGCGTGGAGCCCAACTCAGGGCTTGATCCCATGACCCTGGGATCATGACCCGAGCCAAAAACAGCCCAAATGGTCCATATATAGATGAATGGATACAGAGGAGGTGGTATATATAGACACAATGGAATATTATTCAGCCATAAAAAAGAAAAGAAAGAAATCTTGCCAATTGCAACAACATGGACGGAGCTAGAGAGTATACTGCTAATTGAAATAAGTCAGAGTAAGACAAATACCATATGATCTCACTCATACGTGGAGTTTAAGAAAACAAATGAGCAAAGGAATAAAAATCAGAGACAAACTGAGAAACAGACTCTTAACTATAGAGAAAACATTTGGTGGTTACCAGAGGGGAGGTTGGTGTGGATATGATGGAAATAGGTGGTGGGAATTAAAGAGTATACTTATCATGATGAAAAACATGATTAAATTTAAAAACATGTCAAGGAAAAAGGAAGCCCAAGAACATTCAAGCATTCACCCATGCAGACATCTGCTACTATCTTTCCTCTGCTTTTGGTCAGGTGGGGTGTGTTGCTTCTACTTCTAGAGCTAGAACAACCGTAGCCCCAAACACACACCTCATGTGGAATTTTGGCTTTTGGCTTATCAGTGCTAAACATGGCCTGGTTGTTTTTTCTCTCTTGACCCCATTTCTTAGCCAGGGTTAAGGGTCTGCTGTATTCCAAGGTTTTGAGAGAGGTTGTGGAGTGAGGATCTGCAGTGTGGATTTGGTCACAGCAAGATTATGGAGATCATTGATGAATACTTACAGGTGATTCATCTGCACAGGGGGTGGAAATATTTTGAGCTAAGGGGGAGAAAAATTACAATGGCCTTATCACAGATCCAAGGACTGAGGCAGAACATTTTATTTTTTAATTTTTTAAATGTTTATTTATTTATTTTGAGAGACAGAACAACTGTGGGAGCAGTTTATTTATTTATTTTGAGAGCAGAGAGAGAGAGAGAGGGAGAGAAAGAATCCCAGGCAGGCTCTGTGCTGTCAGCACAGAGCCCCATGCAGGGCTTAATCTCATAAACTGGGAGATCATGACCTGAGCTGGAATCGAGAGTCAGAGGCTTAACTGACTGAGCCACCCAGGTGCCCCTAAGTTTTCTCACTGTTAAAATCTGTCTTTCAGTTTTTATAGGTTCATAAAAGCACCACACGTTTTCAAAGTTTATCCCTAGCTGTATATATTTTTTTGCTATTGCAAATGGGATCTTTTGTCCATTATATTTTCTTTTTTTTTTTTTTTAATTTTTTTTTTCAACGTTTATTTATTTTTGGGACAGAGAGAGACAGAGCATGAACGGGGGAGGGGCAGAGAGAGAAGGAGACACAGAATCGGAAACAGGCTCCAGGCTCTGAGCCATCAGCCCAGAGCCCGACGCGGGGCTCGAACTCACAGACCGCGAGATCGTGACCTGGCTGAAGTCGGACGCTTAACCGACTGCGCCACCCAGGCGCCCCATGTCCATTATATTTTCTAATAGGTTGTAGTTGGAGGAAAGCCATTGATTGTTGTAAGCAAATGCTTGCTATATTCTGTTACCTGCTGCCTTTCTGAACTTTAAGTTCTAATAGTTTTTCAAGTGATTTGGGTTTTCCTCTTCTCATCTCCATTGGTGTCCACGTGCACAGCCCTGTTCCTCCATGAACATACTTTTCTTTGCTATCCTTTTTCTTCTTCCTTTCCTTGAGATCTTCGGGTTCTCGAGGTTTCAGTCCTTCAGCCACTCAATGCATAGTCTCTTTCTTAGAGAATTCATCCACTTTTTAAAAAAGTTTCAGCCTCACTGCCAGTGACTCCCAAGTCTATTTTGAGCTTTGACTCTAATTCTGCATGTGCAAAAGCATGTTGGATTTTCAAGGACTCACAAAATCTGCTTATCTAAGGCTGAACAAATTGGTTACCCTAGGATCCCTTTATGCCAGGTGTGGTATCCACCTCCTAGCTGTACAGGTTTAAAATTTTAAACATTTCTTTGTTTCACACTTCCTCTTAGTTAACAATTCTTTTCTTCTTCTCACCCTCAAAATGCCCATATTCATCTATCTTTTCCTTCTAGTCACAATGCGTTCAGGTCATTTTCAATCCCGTGGACCATTACAACTGCTTTTTCTGAGCTTGAAGTTCAACAGTTTTTCTTTCTTCCAATCTCCCTTTCTTTGGTTGGCTTGTCAATTCAACATTGAGCTCCTCTTATGTGCCAGGGATTCTGCCTGGTGCTAGGAATTTGCAGAGCAGTGACAAGGGCCTGCTGTCAATCAATTGAGATGAGTGGGGGGAAGCAGGTCACCCAACAATGACGGTATTGTGTGGTGGGTGCCATGGCACTAGTGTAACACCAGGTGCCACCAGAGTACAAAAAAGGAAGGACTAGGGACAACTGTGCAGAGAGTGTATTTGAGCTGAATCTTCTGGGATTAGTATGAGTTGGCCAGGAATTCAGCCCTCTGAGGTCGTCAACTCTTTGACCAAACTCTTTAGGAAATTTTTATCTCTGCGTGCAAATTTTCCACATATCTTACTTTTTAAATACTTTTTTAAAGTTCTTAAAATATTGTTTTCAGGTTTCAATCATTGTAATTCAAGTACAGGATTACATTTCAACCTACCACATGACTGTGTTTATTGAGAAATTAAACCTCAGGTATAAATTTGCTAATTATCCCCCTGCCATAGCTGTATAGTCATACCCCAAAAACTATGCTGTCTAGAGTGTTATGATGGCATTTTGGAGATCAACAAGGTTCTCATAGATTTGGTGCTGTCCTAGCCCACCTACAGACCTATAATCTGACAAAGTCAGGTTTATTAACTCATTGCACTGGGGGAGGTTACACACCAAAGGACCAAACAAAAGATAAGAGTTAATAGAAGATTTGGGGGAAGGGAGGAAATTTAAATAAAGCAGTATTTTGACAGGCTTGGTGCAAAACAGGCTCATGTGAAGAGATCCATGTTAGGTCTAAACTGTTAAGTGGAGTTTTGTTTCCTTGGAAACTATAGAGTTTAGATGTGGAATGCTGTGCCTACAACAACCTCTTTTCTGAAGCTTTGCACCTAGATTGTAAACCGACCGCTTTTGTGTGTCTAAGAATGGAATGTTTCCTTCTTACTGATATAATTTTAAATAGCAAAATTTCTGATAATCTATGACTCTGATAATCTAACCTCTGAAGAGAACAAAAGCTTTCAGTGAGGTAGAAAGGAGAAGTCAGGCAAAGAAGGGGGTTTTGATACTTTACTGCTATCATGTGTCATTGGGAGAGATCCTTTTCTCTTTATTATGTGGCCGTCTTCATCTGTAACTGTTATCCTAGCTTGGGCAATGGCAAGGCAGATTTTTCATTTTCACAGTCCTGCTGAATTTTGGCCTTTTCAATGCACTCATCACAATAAAGCAGGATCTGTGGACAGGAGATGGGTGGGGGGTGTCTAATGAAGGCAGGTGTTAGTGAGGCCTGTGGCTGATGGAGCTGCTTCCCTCCGAGGTAGTAAGGAATTGCGTCTAATCACTTGTTAAGCATCTGGGCTGTGAGCTTCCTGAGCCCTGAGCCTTTCAAAGATTCCCTTGGTGCTGCTAGTTCCTGGTGCTCAATGGCTGGCAAGTGAACTCACAGAGTCATCAGGATCGCTCACCTCCAGTTTTTACCAATCTGTTATTCTTTAACATCTCCAACGTGGAGGTAGCAGGTGCTACCTCTCTCCTGAGCAGTGTGTCCCCAGAATCCCAAGTGCTTTTAACTCCCCGTGTTGCTTAATCAGTGAAGGAGGGGGTTGGGGTGTCATCTGCATATGTGTCAAAATCGGGTAATTCAGAGTCTTCGTGCAGAGCCTTAAGTCATGTTCTGAGCTTCTTGCGGAATCTCTGGCCCAGCCTTTAAAAACATTGGTGGAGGTGAGACACCAACCCTCCCTCCTAGCATAAGCTGCCCTGGGAAAGTGCAATGATGCTTTCCTGGAACATCGTTACATAAAATGCAAATGGGTAAGCAATAGTCATGGAGTTTTCAACTCAGAGAGTTTAAAAGAAGCGGTATCATATTTAGATGAATTCTTAGCTTCTTGAGCTACCTTTACTGGGTGTGTAATCTGTCTGTGTTATAGAAGTAGTCAACACGAATCACTTTTTTTCTTAAAAAATTTTTTTTTTTTTTGAGAGATAGAGAGAACGCATGTACAGGAGGGACAGAGGGAGAGGGAGAGAGAACCTTAAGCAGGCTTCTTGCCCAGTGTGGAGCCTGATGCTGGGCTCCATCTCACCACCATGAGATCATGACCTGAGCTGAAATCAAGAATGTGCTGCTTAACCGCCTAACTGATTGACATCCAGGTGCCCCAATCACTTTCTTTTAAGTTTATTTTTTTTCAGTAATCCCTACACCCAACATGGGCCTGAAACTTATGTGCTTTTTTTTTTTTTAATTTTTTAATGTTTAGTTTGGAGAGACAGAATGTGAGTGGGGGAAGGATGGAGAGAAAGGGAGACACAGAATCCAAAGCAGGCTCTAGGCTCTGAGCTGTCAGCACAGAGCCCCACCGTGGGGCTCAAACTCATGAATGGTGAGATCATGACCTGGGCTGAAGTCAGATGCGTAACCAGTTGAGCCACCCAGGCACCCCCACATGCTCTTCTGATTGAGCCAGCCAGGCACCCCTAACATGAGTCACTTAAAAGGCCCTCAACAGAGTCACTTCTTCTTGGGTTTTTCTTTAAAAAAAAAATTTTTTTTAATGTTTGTTTATTTTTGAGAGAGACAGAGAGAGACAGAGAGAGGCAGACAGGTTTCGAAGCAGGCTCTGCACTGACAGCAGAAAGCCAGATATAGGGCTTGAACTCTAGGACCATGAGATCCTGACCTGAGTGGAGTGGAGGTCGGTTGCTTAACTGACTGAGCCAACCAGGTGCCCCTCTTTTTTTTTTTTTTCCTATGAAATTTTTTTATTTTGAGAGAGAGTGAGTGAGACCACATGAGTGGGGGAGGGACAGAGAGAGAGGGAGAGAGAGAATTCCAAGCAGGCTTTGTGCTGTCAGCATAGAGCCTGATGTGGGGCTTGATCCCAGGAACCATCAGAACACGACCTGAGATGAAACCAAGAGTCAGACATTTAACCCACTGAGGCACCCAGGAGCCCTCTTCTTGGATTTTTAAATTGCCAGATAGGGTGTGCTTAACACAGGGTTCTTATGCACATGCAGAAATGCCAGCTTTTGCAGGACTCTAGGTACTAGGACCAGAGTGATCTTCTTTCTCTTTTTAATGTAGTAAGCAGCTTTATAAAGGAACTTCAGGTTTTAAGTGTTAAGCTTTTGGTTCAGAAATATTTTATCAAATCAAATGTAGTGGTCTCTGCTTATTAACCATGTGCATCCACAATATAACCATAATACACCCATTGCCAAAGCAGTTTTCTGTTACATAACGACATGACAAATGATTCATAGGGAGGATTAGAGTCTGTCAAAATATACCTTGTGCCTTTATTAGCTTTTGCCTGGAGATCTCAAGAGAGATTTATACAGATGATCTAGACTTGCACAAAAAGTGTCCTTTGCCAATGTGTCTTGAGTAAAAGAATGATCTTTGTCCTTAGATAATATATAAAAATTTGCCCTTTATCATTGCAAATCTTAGAATTTAAAAAATTTTTTGGAATTTTTAGAATTTAAGTTTTTATCAAGTTAATATATAAACTGGTTTAAGAATAGTATTAACATACACACAAACCAGTGTTTCCCACCTCTAGCTACAATGCTGCTACCCAGAGGCATATCCTTCCAATTTAGTTGTTTTTTTCTGGTATTTACTTCTCCTATCTAAATAATATGCTTATACCATGGATTCTTGATTCATCAACTTTAGATGATAGTGTTTACTTTCTATTTGGTCAACAAAGACCTAGAGCTCTCTCATACCCTGAGTCTCCTCTCAGTATGAATATAGCACAGGGTTGTTTTTTTTTTTAAATTTTTTTAATGTTTATTTATTTTTGAGAGACAGAGACAGAGTGTGAGTGGGGGGAGGGTCAGAGAGAGAGGGAGAGACAGAATCCAAAGCAGGCTCCAGGCTCTGAGCTGTCAGCACAGAGCCTGACACGGGCCTTGAACCCACAAACTGTGAGATCATGATCTGAGCCGAAGTCGGACGCTCAACCGACTGAGCCACCCAAGCGCCCCTGCACAGGCTTTCTTTTTAAAATCAGTATTAAGTGATTGCATTATTATGGCTGAACTAAGCTGTGTAAGATGGTTACACTTCCTTTTTTCTACATTTTGTTTTTTCCTGGAGTTAAAAATTGCCTTTACTTTCTTTATTTGCTTAATTTTCTTGAACATCTAAGCACGTCTTCCCACGTCTGTAACTGCTTTTCCATGAATCATTCCATGTGGTCAAACCTGTCAGTTAATCTGTCCCTTCCATGTTTTCCTAGAAACCACCCTCCTGAAATCCTTGATCTTACTCAACCCTCAGTAGCTCTGCCTTACACTTAGCATTCTGGGACTTCCCTTTTGCCATAATATGGGGAATTCTCTTTATTTCTCACCTTTGTTGAATCTTGCTTCTGGGATTCTATGTCTTACTCATTTTTGGCTTAATCCTTCATTTTTTGCCAGAGCATATCCTTCAATACCTGAGAGAGGGTATATGGGACCTAATATGTAAAAACGTACTGTATTCTTTTGTCAAATTTAATTGAAAGTTTGGCCAGTTAAGAACCTTGATGAGAAGTAATTGCACTAAGAATTTTAAAGACATTGTTGTCTGTATTCTAACATCCGGGGTTGCTATCAGAATTCAGATATCATTTTGATTTCTTTTCTTTGCACATGACAGAAGCAAGTACTGTTTCTGCCCATTTGTAACCCCTTCCCAATCCTCTTTTCCTGTGTGCTACATGCTTCTTACTGTACATGCCCAGGAAGCTTTGCCCGGGGGCTTTCTCTAGCCCCAAGAAGCCTGCAAAGGCCATGCCCTCTGCACGATAAAGTGCTGGGCAGTTTTAGTGCCCTCAACCAATGATTAAAGGAGCTGGGGGGTACTGCCCTTTGGGTGGGACAGCTCTGAACTGTGTTCTACCCTGTGTCCAAAAGATGTTTTGTGGGACTGAGCCTTAGTTGTCCACATTAAAGCTTCTTTTCTCTCTCTGTCTCACTACTTCTCTACTAAGGTTTCTTTGCGATCATCCTCCAAATAAACTGTTTGTACTCAGATTAGAGATGTGCTTCTGGGGATACTTAACCCAGGATAGGGCCTATATCTCATTCCACCTCTCTTCTCTTTTTTCCATGATGTTCTGAAATGTCAGTGATGTGTCCTTAGCTGAGTTTTGTTTGTTTGTTTGTTTGCCTCATAGTATGTGTCACTCAGATGATCCATTCAATCTGGATCTTCAGTTGTAGAAGTGTTTTCTTTATTTCTTTGTAATTTCCTTCAGACTAGGCTCTGTTCTCTTTTAAGATCTCTTGTCAGATGTAGGACCTTCTGGACTTATTCTTATTTTCTTAGGTTTTCTTAAGAAAATGAACGGATAAGGGCACCTGGTGGCTCACTTGGTTAAACGTCTGACTCTTCATATCAGCTCAGGTTATGATCTCATGGTTTGTGAGTTCGAACCCCTCATCAGGCTCTGCGCTGACAGCATGGAACCTGTTGGGAATTCTGTCTCCTTCTCTCTCTGCCCCTACCCCACTGTGTTTTCTCTCTCTCTCTCAAAATAAATAAAATAAGTAAACTTAAAAAAAAAAACTAATGAATATAAACTTGTTCATCTGTTTGTCTTTATTCCAGCTAGGACAGGTATCGTCTATCTCTTTGTCATTTTGTTTTTTCTGGGAGATTTTCTCAACTTAATCTTCTAGTATACTCATCTTGTTTTTTATTTTGGGCTTTATTTATTCATTTATTACATAGATCCCTTTTTTTTCCTGATCGTTATTTTTATAACATCCTTTTCTTGATTTATGAATGTTATTTCTTTTAGGACTCTGGAGATATCGGTACGAAGTTTTCTTATCCTTTGAGTTTTTTCTTTTTGTTGATTTGTTTGGGTGTCTGTCTTTTGTGTAGGAAGCTTCCCACATAAGGTCCAGTGATCCATGACTCTTCCATGACACTGAAGGATGAGGCGCTAAGCTAATTGGATGATCTGTGCAGACTGGTGAATTTTACTATACTAAAGAGACTTAAAAGTCTACTATTTAGGGGGCGCCTGGGTGGCTCAGTGAGTCAAGTGCCCAGCTTCAGCTCAGGCCATGATCTCGCGGTTCCTGAGTTCAAGCCTCACATCAGGCTCTGTGCTGACAGCTCAGAGCCTGGAGCCTGCTTTGGATTCTGTGTCTCCCTCTCTCTCTGACCCTCCCCAGTTCATGCTCTGTCTCTGTCTCTTTCTCTCTCTAAAAAATAAATAAGCATTAAAAAAATTAAAAAGAAAAAGTCTACTATTTAAGATCAGAAGTAGAATACCTCTGTTTTCAGTTGGTACCCGTACTATGTGCTGCACCTAGTATTACAAGCCTAGAGCCTCTCTGCTTCAATGTCTCCAGAGAGTAAATTTACTGTGTGCTGCAGGGTTTCAGGAAAAGGAAGGTCGTTTGGCTTTCCAGGGTGGTGATGAGGCCTGATGTCAAATAGCTCCTTATACAGCCTTTCAACCAATGCTCTTGTCCCCAGCCTCTCATCTCATTCTCACCTCTCTCACAGAGCCCAGTATTTCCAATTCCTGATGTGACCCCAAATTCTCAGTTTTGGCTTTTCCTACGTACAGGATATACAGAAAAGTGACTGAACTAAGGAAATCATCATGTTGGAGATATTTCAAGATTTAAATAGCAAATATAGGACTGATCACTATATCTTATATTGCAATATCCTAGTTCACAATCTCACCGTCTACTACCTGAATTGCATTGTCCAGATTATACCCCATGTAACCTTAGTGTTTCGCCCAGTATTAATAGATGTTCTATCACAACCACCATCATAACAACAGAGATGCTTTGGTCTACTAAGTTTGGGACCCATTGGGTTGAACAAAGAGCACCTAATATGCTGACATGCACGATAACTCTCCAAGAAGGACCCCCACTCTTTCTTTTGAGAACACCACTATTTCTTGGAACACGAGATTTCATATAACTTCCTAATGGGGCTTTTCCTGTTTCCATCTCTCTTGTCCTAATTGCATGATTTATATTGTTGCCACACTTTTATTTCTAACTCGAGCCAATCTTGGCATGTCAGTTCTCAGAAAGCTTCCCCATTTTTGTGAAACTTGCAGTCCATATTCAAGATTTTCAAGACCTTCCATGCTTTGACTAACAGATTTTCCTAACCACTCTTCCACCGTTTACTTCACGCATCTGCATGTTTCAGCCAAATTAGTTACTAGTTTTACTTCATGCTCACAGAGTCCTGCTCCTGCTCTTCCTTTACTCCAGTGCTTTTCTCTTACCTCCCATTATCTTCCATGAAGTCTTCTCTGATCTACTTTCCTGTTTGCCACTCATGTTGGCATGACTTACTTCCTCCTCTGTGATTCTATTTTGCTCGTGGTTCTGTTAGACCTATTGCCATCAGCCTTTTAGCTTGTTGTCTCACTGGCGGAGTCTAAGACCCCTCGGGGTAAGACACTGTCTACTCACCTAATAATTCTAGCATGTCTTATATTGGGTAAATACTCAATGAATTCAATTCTAAAAGAATTAGAGCCGGAACCACTTTTTTGGGATTTCATGTTATACAGTAAGAGATTGCTATAGTTAACGTTATTGAGGAGTTGATTTCTCAATTTCTAGGTTATCTGCACACCTTATTATTTTTTCCCCATCTAAATGGCTTTTCAGCAGCTTCATCCCTTCCTGATCAGGGTGAACAGAAACAGAATGATATTACTATAAGGTTTGTGGCTATTTAGCAATTTTTTTTTAATGTTTATTTATTTTTGAGACAGAGACAGAGCATGAACAGGGGAGGGGCAGAGAGAGAGGGAGACACAGAATCTGAAACAGGCTCCAGGCTCTGAGCAGTCAGCACAGAGCCCGTCGCGGGGCTCGAACTCACGGACCATGAGATCATGACCTGAGCCGAAGTCGGACGCTTAACCGACCAAGCCACCCAGGCGCCCCTATTTAGCAATTTTTAAAATGTGAAGTATTTAATTGGAAAAAAAAGATTGAACTTGGGGTTTTAGATTCCATTCATTTTATTTGCGCATTCCTACCCCTCACTGGCAAAAATAATCAAGATCTAACTGCATGTTACCACATGCATCTTTTATTTATTAAGCCACTGAGATGCTAGCCTCAGACTCTTTCTCATTTATACCCTAAACTGGGAGAACATTGTGACAGTAAGAGCTAAAAGGAATCTAAAATTAGGTAGACTTTGGGGCGCCTGGGTGGCTCAGTCGGTTGAGCGGCCGACTTCAGCTCAGGTCACGATCTCGCCATCCGTGAGTTCGAGCCCCGCGTCGGGCTCTGTGTTGACAGCTCGGAGCCTGGAGCCTGTTTCGGATTCCGTGTCTCCCTCTCTCTGACCCTCCACCGTTCATGCTCTGTCTCTCTCTGTCTCAAAAATAAATAAACGTTTAAAAAAAAATTAGGTAGATTTTATTTATTTATTTATTTATTCATTCATTCATTTATTTAGTGTTTATTTTTGTGACAGAGAGAGACAGAGCATGAGCAGGGGAGGGCAAAGAGAGAGGGGGACAAAGAATCCTTAGCAGGCTCCAGGCTCTGAACTGTTAGCATAGAGCCCAATGCAGGGCTCAGACCCATGAACTGTGGGATTATGACTTGAGCCCAAGTCGGTTGCTCAACCAGCTGAGCCACCCAGTCACCCCTAGACTTTATCTTTTTAAAGGAGTGTTATAAATTTGAGTGTCATAAATGAAAACACCCACAAAATCTTACTCTGATTGATATTCAGATCAATGTGGTTAACTGTAAGGTAGAAAATTCATCAGAAAGAAAGATTTTATGATAATTCAAAATGTGAAAATAGTAGTTTGTTCATCCTGTAGGATGCCTGTATAATCAGTTTAGGCTCTTCACTTGCTAGCGCTGAGGAGACGTGGTGAGAGGATGGGCCTCCTGGTCAGTCTTGCAAGTTGGCTGTCTTCTTGAAAAGTTTTATTCTATGACACCCTTTCTTGGTTTTCTGCCTGTGTCTCTGGCCTTTCCTTGTCAGTTTCTTATTGGTTCTTCCATCCGTTTTTGACTTTCCTGGGTCTTTGGGCTCCAGTACATGCATGTAATGGCCTAGATGGCTTCTCTACCTTGGGGTCTCATAGACATCTCAAACCCATCATGGCCACTCAGCTCTCCTGGTGTCTCCCTCCTGCCTCAGCACACTTTAGCTGGGTACTTTCTATTTACCCTGCAGGCTTTCCCTTTATTTATGTAACAAATACTAACTGAATGCCTAATATATGCTTAAAAGACTCATCCTCAGAGATTCGTCCGATGCACCAGATCAGGTTAGGTGCCTCTGTTATCAGGGAAACCATGTTTTTCCTGTTAGAGCACTTATTACAGTGGAAGTTACATGATTTTAAAACATTTCAGGGGAGCCTGGGTGACTCAGTTGGTTAAGCCTCTGACTTCGGCTCAGGTCATGATCTCATGGTTTGTGAGTTCGAGCCTTGCATCAGGTTCTGTGCTAACAGCTCAGAGCCTGGAGCCTGCTTCCGATACTGTATCTCACTCTCTCTCTGCCCCTCCCCCGCTCATGCACTGTCTCTGTCTCTCTCTTTCTCTCAAAAATAAAACACTAAAGGGGCGCCTGGGTGGCGCAGTCGGTTAAGCGTCCGACTTCAGCCAGGTCACAATCTCGCGGTCCGTGAGTTCGAGCCCCGCGTCAGGCTCTGGGCTGATGGCTCAGAGCCTGGAGCCTGTTTCCGATTCTGTGTCTCCCTCTCTCTCTGCCCCTCCCCCGTTCATGCTCTGTCTCTCTCTGTCCCAAAAATAAATAAAAACGTTGAAAAAAAAAAACAACACTAAAAAAAAGTGTTGATCACACTAAACTTAAGATCCACAGGGGTAGAAATAATGTCTACTTATCACTGTATCCCCAGTGCCTAGGATCGTGCTTGGCACAGAGTAGGTGCTCAATAAATGTTGCAGAATGCATAAACGTAAAAGGATTTAATGGAACTTCCTATAATCTAGTTGACGAAAGACAAGTTTTTCACGTATAACATGTTTGTGAAACAAAGTTGAAGTGATTAGACTATCTAATCAAGATCCTATCTGATCTTGAGACTCTATGATTCTTTTTTTTTTTTTTTAACGTTTTATTTATTTTTGAGACAGAGACAGAGCATGAACTGGGGAGGGTCAGGGAGAGGGAGACACAGAATCTGAAACGGGCTCCAGGCTCTGAGCAGTCAGCACAGAGCCTGACGCGGGCTCGAACTCACGGACCATGATATCGTGACCTGAGCCGAAGTCGGCCGCTCAACCGACGGAGCCACCCAGGCGCCCCCAGACTCTATGATTCTTAACCTCTATCCAAGTTAATGTAGAACACTCTATACATTCTTTTTTTTTTCTTTTAAAATTTTTATTTAAATTCTAGTTAGTTAACATACAGTGCAATATTGGTTTCAGGAGTAGAATTTAGTGATTCATCACTTACATGTAACACTCAATGCTCATCACAAGTGCCCTCCTTAATACCCATCACCCATCTAGCCCATCCCCCACCCACCTCCCTCCATCAACCCTCAGTTTGTTTTCTGTTGTTTAGAGTCTCTTATGGTTTGTTTCCCTTTCTTTTTTATTTTTTTCTCCTTCTCATAAGTTCATTTGTTTTGTTTCTTAATTTCCATATATGAGTATGACCATATGGTATTTGTCTTTCTCTGACTTATTTTGCTTAGCATAATACACCTTAGCTCCACCCACGTCATTACAAATGGCAAGATTTCATTCTTTTTGGTGGCTGAGTAATATTCCATTGTACATAAATATACCACATCTTCTTTATCCATTCATAAATTGATGGAAATTTGGGCTCTTTCCATACTTTGGCTATTGTTGATAGTGCTGCTATAAATATTGGGTGCATGTGCCCCTTTAAGTCAGCACTCCTGTATCTTTTGGATAAATACCTAGTAGTGCAATTTCTGGGTTGTAGGGTAGTTCTAGTTTTAGTTTTTTTCTTTTAAGTTTATTTATTTATTTTTGAGAGAGGGAGAGAAAGAGAGAGAGAAAGAGAATCCTAAGCAGGCTCCACACTGCCAGCACAGAGACTGATGTGGGGCTTGAACCCCGAGACCATGACCTGAGCCAAAACTAAGAGTCAGCTGCTCAACTAACTGAGCCACCCAGGCACCACTGTCCATTTTTAATTGGTTATTTTTTTTTTTTTTGTATTGAATTGTATTAGTTCTTTATATATTTTGGATATCAGATATGTCATTTGCAAATATCTCCTCCCATTCAGTAAGTTGTCTTAGTTTCATTGATTATTTCCTTTGCTGTGCAGAAAGTTTTTATTTTGGTGTAGTCCCAATAGTTTATTTTTGCTTTTATTTCCCTTGCCAGAGGAGACATATCTAGAAAAATGTTGCTGTGACTGAGGTCAAAGAGGTTGCTGCCTGGGTTCTCTTCTAGGATTTTGATGGTTTCCTGTCTCCCATTTAGGTCTTTCACCCATTTTTAAAAAGTTTATTTATTCTGTGGGGGGGCGGGTAAAGGGAAAGAAAGAGAGAGAGAGAGATAGAGAGAGAGAGAGAGAAAACGAAGAGGCGGGGAAGGGGCAGAGAACGAAGGAGAGAGACAGAATCCCAAGAGACTCCACACTGTCAGCATAGAGCCCAATGTAGGGCTTTGAACTCACGAACCATGAGCTCATGACCTGAGCTGAAACCAAAAGTCAGAGGCTTAACCAACTGAACCACCCAGGAGCCCCTCTTTCATCCATTTTTAATTTATTTTCATGTATGGTGTAAGAAAGTGGTCCAGTTTCATTCTTCTGCATGTTGCCATCTAGTTATTCCAACACCATTTGTTGAAGAGACTGTCTTTTTTCTATTGGGTATTCTTTCCTGCTTTGCCAAAGATTAGTTGACCATTGGAATACTCTATACACTCAAGGTAATGCAGAGCAAAGGCGTAATCAGAGTTGGGTATAGTTAATTTGGGAATATTTCCTAATTGAAATAGAGTAATTTAAAGCAGGATTTCTCAATCTGGGTACTATTGGTATTTTGGGGCCAGATGATTCTTTGTGTGTGGGGCTGTCCTGTGCACTGTAGGATATTAGCATCCCTGGCCTCTACCCAGTGGCAACTAGATGCCAGTAGCAGCCCTTAGCCCTGACAACCCAAAATGTCTCCAGATATTGTCAAATCTTCCCTGGGGAGCAAAATCACCCCTAGTTGAGAACCACTAACTTATAGGAGGAGAATAAACTGGATTGCCTGAGGGAGAAGGTTTATAGAGAATGGCATTTAGAGAGGCACTAATTTGGAAATGAGTGAATCCTGCTTAGGAAATGGCGAGAGTCTCATGGTTAGAATGGGAAGTGCTAGGATGGGATGTTGGTCAAACTGGAGAAAAGAGAGCTGAATTCTCTTCATAAAGGGTTGTTTGGAAGCATCAATCTATGTTTGAAAAATGCAAGTTCTGTGGAAGTCATAAGTATGAGGGTCAAGGGCAACCTGCTGATGAAATAAAGGGACAAAAGGAGCTCCTTGGGGAATGGGTGGTACTCCTCGCTGGGTGGGTGCCTCCCATCTGGGCTCCGGTGGCTCCCAAGGAACCCTTAATCAGAGTAGTCACATCCAGGAAATGTCTCTCAGACTAGACTGAGTGCTCTTCAGGGTCTGGGCAAGTCTTACTGTTACGGTGCCTGCCCAGCACATTGACAAATTTCGTTAAATGAGCTCCTAGCTGGGCTTTGCCAACAGAGAAGGCAAAAATCTTCTAGTTTGTTGGTTTGTTGCATATCCTATTAAGTACTTAGAATGATATCAGTAAATCAGACCGTTGCTTTTTTTTTCTTCCAAACAACTCCTTGTTAGTCATCAGATATTTGTACTTTCTGATTTCTATCTTTATCCCAGGCTGGAACAGGAAGAAGAAGGTGCTAATTTGTGGCTTGATTAGTCATGACTATTAGATGTTTAAGTATGGCACATTTTTAATGTTTTTTAAGTCAGGAGATGATATCAGTGAAACCTTTATATTAAAAAATATGACTTTCCCCCTGTAAGATCTAGTGTAAGCATAAAATGCCACTATTGTTAAAAGTTAACTTTCTTCTTTATGAAAAATTTTAATGTTTATTTATTTTGAGAGAATGAGATAGAGTACAAGCAAGGCAGGGGCAGAGAGAGAGGGAGAGATAGAGAGAGAGAAACCCAAGCAGGCTCTGTGCTGCCACCACAGAGCTGATGTGGGGCTGGAACTCACAAACCCCAAGATCATGACCCGAGCAGAAATCAAGAGTCAGACACTTAGCCGACTGAGCCACCCAGGCACCCCAAAGTTAATTTTATTCTTAAAAAAAGTTTTTAAGGTTACTTATTTATTTTGGAGAGAGAGAGACACACAGAGAGTGAGTGGGGGAGGGGCAGGGAGAAGGGGAGAGAGAATCCTAAGCAGGCTCTGCACTGTCAGCATGGAGCCCAATGTGTGGCTCAAACTCACAAACTGTGAGATCATGACCTAAGCCGAAACCAGTAGCCGCTTAACTGACTGAGGCACCCAGGTGCCCCAATTTTATTCTTTTTTTTTTTATTAAAAATTTTTTTAATGTTTATTTATTTTTGAGACAGAGGGAAACAGAGTGCGAGTGGGGGAGGGGCAGTGAGAGAGGGAGACCCAGAATCTGAAACAGGCTCCAGGCTCTGAGCTGTCAGCACAGAGCCCGATGCGGGGCTCAAACCCATGAACTGTGAGATCATGACCTGAGCCGAAGTCGGACGCTTAACTGAATGAGCCACCCAGATGCCCCCCAATTTTATTCTTTTTTTTTAAAGAATTTTTTTTTTTTCCAACGTTTATTTATTTTTGGGACAGAGAGAGACAGAGCATGAACGGGGGAGGGGCAGAGAGAGAGGGAGACACAGAATCGGAAACAGGCTCCAGGCTCTGAGCCATCAGCCCAGAGCCCGACGCGGGGCTCGAACTCACGGACCGCGAGATCGTGACCTGGCTGAAGTCGGACGCTTAACCGACTGCGCCACCCAGGCGCCCCCCAATTTTATTCTTAATAGCAGTGACTTTGTGAAACTGTGTGCTTATTTTCCTGATGCTATTGTTGGTAAGATATTCTAAGAGTTTTTCATTCTTTTGTTTATTCCTTCGACAAACATCTGTTGAGAATCTATTTTGTCCCAGGCATTGCTGGGGATATAAAATGAAAAGGCCTAGGGCTTGTCCTTCAGGAGCTCATTGAATGGTGGAGCTGTAGTGGCAGTGCAATGACAATGATGATACAGGTAGTAGGTGCTTTGGGGGAGGGGTGAGCTGGTTGCTGTGTCCTTGTGCGAGGGGTGGGGAGGTTTGAAGGAGATCAAGTAGCAACCTGAGGGAGGAGACTGTGGAGCTGACTCTTTTTAAATTAAAAAAAAAAATTTTTTTTTTTTAACCTTTATTTTTGAGACAAAGAGAGACAGAGCATGAATGGGGGAGGGTCAGAGAGAGGGAGACACAGAATCCGAAACAGGCTCCAGGCTCTGAGCTGTCAGCACAGAGCCCGACGCGGGGCTCGAACTCATGGACCGCGAGATCACGACCTGAGCCGAAGTCGGATGCTTAACCGACTGAGCCACCCAGGCACCCCTGGAGCTGACTCTTGAAAGGTGAGCTGGAGTTCACCAGGATGCGCAGGAATGGGGACTCACGTGCTTTCTGGCAGAGAATGACAGTTCTTTCCTGTAGGCACAAGGGAGTGACCAAGTGTGTTCCACAGAGATTAGTAATCCTTCAGTGTGTGTGGGGGAGACAGGGCAGAGCAGAGCTTGCCCATCATGCTGAGACAATAATCAGGGAAAGGTTCTTGGAAAGTATGCGCTGACAGTATCAAGAAGGAAGGACTGGGTTTGGGGGCAAGACAGGAAGATGAGGTATGGAGGCTACTGCTGCTCTGCATAGAATTGGGGGGCACTGTGGGAGGTGCCCGAGGGAATGTGCACTGCCCCTAGATTCCTAGCGGGAGGTGAAATACTTTTCTGACTCTGAGAAACGTGTTAGAAGTATCTAGTATGTGAACTGTTTCTGTACATGGTAAAATGTAGCCCACAGTTCCATGTGTCCTGCAAGAACATGACAGTAAACCTTTTTCCTTTTAAAGATTTTGTTTTTGTTGAGAAGCAGGCAAAATTTATTAGAATATAAAATTAGGGAAAATGGTAGGAAAGCTCTCTTTACAGTGAGGGGACATCCGGAAGTGAATGCCTGAGAACTATAGGTGAAGGTCCTTGTTTTATAAGCTTCTGGTCAGTGCTTCCCTTCCCCTTCCCCCTTGTTCCTTCTCAGGTTCTACCCTTATTGGCTTGATAGCTCTAGGTGTTGGGTTGTCCATTCCTGATTGGCTCGTTTCCAATGTATGAGGGTTGGTCTAAGGCCCTACTCAGGTCTTTTGTCAAATTCCTGAGGGAAAACCTGAGGGGGAATAGATGGGGTCTGTTATATTCCTAAAAGGAACCTTATGCCTGAGGAAGTTTGCTTAGGGGGTCAGTGAGACACTCCAGCATTGTTCCAAAATAGGTGTTTTTCCCCACCCAGGGACCTCAGGCCCTAATCTTTCCCTCTCTGCCTACTGAATCTGATCTTCACCTATCATACTTCCACCTCTGAACATGTGACTCCTAACTGCCATTAGGAACCAGGATGACGACCGATCTTAACTGCTATTTACTGAAGGGGGTTGATGATAGGGCAGTCAGGGCAGGTTCAGAGGTCCATCCAGAGGTCTGATATAATGGGAGGGTGTTTGGAACATCGGGGCTAGCAGAATTTTTTTGGATGTCTTATTTTTCTGGCATATGTGCCAGCTTCTACAAATGACATACAAAAAGAATATTAGACCAACAAACATTAATATTCCAAAACAATGCCTCTTAGGGAGGAGGCCACACCATAGGAAGGGAAGGCACATTGTAGCCATCCAAAAAAAAAATCCCTGGCATGCCTGGTCATATTTTTTAAATCAATTTAACTATAGGTTTTCCTCCCTCTTCCATATTATTTGGATCTGGTGATACTGTTGATTAGAATAACTAAACACCTAAACTAGTTCATGGTCCTTAATCCTCAATTCCTCCTTTGGCCATCCAGTTTCCATATGAACAACTTCATGAGGCTTATTTCACTTTACCTCAAGGAAAGATTGATCTTTGATATCCAGATTACTACAAGTTTAGTCAGCTGTTTATCTGTCCTGGAGCTAGTAGCACTATAGTCCCCAATTTGGTCATAATGTCCCTTCTTAGCAAGGGAGTGTGGCTCTCTGGCATTAACAAAAAAGGGCGTGAAAGATAATCAAGTCTCCCCATATGCACCCCAGTGGCTGAGAGAAACATCTAGTCATAAGTTTTCTGGAGACACCTCTAACTGTTAGGTTGTGTTTGGATAGTTGGCCAGGAGTGGAAAGGAGTCCAGAAAAGGTGGCTCTGGTGTTAAGGAAATCAACCGGTTTTCCTTCTATATCCAGAGTTACATGAGGTTTTGGGTTTCTGAAAGACAGTTGATTTAGGGGAGCCCCTGTAAAGAGTCCTGGGCCCTGTCAGTCCCAGGGGACATTAGTTATCTAAGCCCTCAAAGATAGAGGTCCCTACAAAGGGCCATATTTCATTCTTTCTCATTGCCACGTAGTACTCCATTGTGTATATAAACCACAATTTCTTTATCCACTCATCAGCTGATGGACATTGAGGCTCTTTCCATGGGTGGGTGATGGGTATTGAGGAGGGCACCTTTTGGGATGAGCACTGGGTGTTGTATGGAAACCAATTTGACAATAAATTTCATATTAAAAAAAAAAAGATAGAGGTCCCTGAGGGCATTCAGATGTCTAGTGATTGTCTCCATACGAGGGGCATAGTTCACTGGGTTTCCACTTCATTTGTCCCCTCTGAGGACGTTCTCATTTCCAGTGTTCTTAAGGGCTGTAGAAATGGCACTTAGTGCCAGGACCTCGGGAAGTCCGGTCTGACATAGTATGTAGGGCAGCAACTAAGGCCTCAGATTTTTTTCTTAAACCTCCTTTCCTGTTCCTTACTCTCCTCTTGATCTTGGTTGTAGTATACCCAACTGGCAACTCGTAAGAGCTCCCCCAGGGTCCCTTCAGGGCCAACAACCAATTTTTGCAGTTTTCTCCAAATATCTGGGGCCAATTGAGTGATACATTTGTCTTTCAGAATTGTCTCACCCTCAGGGATGTTAGGGGAGATAGCCATATATTTAATGAGAGCCTCCTTTAACCTTTCCAGGAAGGCCACCGGGGTTTCATCCTGTGTCTGTAAGATAGTGGCTAATTTAGTGTCATATAAAGGTTTAACCCTAGACCTCCTTAATTTTTCCAAAACATAAGCTTGGAAGTGGCAGTGATACCATTCCCCAGTGGGACGGTTATAGTCCCAATTAGGATCTTGGGGTGGAACTGCCTGAGCTCCAGTAGGGAGCTGGAAGTTCCCTATAGGACCTCCAGTCCCATGGTAATTAATGAGTTGCTCATCTCCATATCTCTCAGCCACTGCCAGAACCCCACATTTCTGTCTCATTAAGAGTCTGATTCAACAAAAGCATTATATCTTTCCAGGTCAACTCAAAAACATATGTAATATTCTGAAAAGCCTCTATATACTTATCTGGATCAAAAAATTTAGCTAGACCTCCTTTTATCTGTTTTAAATCTTGTCATGAAAAAGGTACTTAAATCTTGTAAAGTAAAAGATCTCTCCTTCTGGCATTCTAGCTTCTCGTAAGGGAAGCATGCCTGTTGCATTATGGGAGGGCTTGGATAAGGGGGCAGCAGGAAGCTGAATCGCACTTTTTATATAGATTGAGGACCCGAGGAGGAGGAGGTTGAGGTGGAGACTTCTCTTCCTCCTTCTCTAGGTCTGCTTTCTTTGGATACAGGTAAGGGGCCCTTAATTGTTTCCCTGCTTGATTGCTGGGTTTTAGAAAGCGTTGTCATTAAATCCGGATCGACCTTACATTGCTTATATATATCTCGATTTTTTTCTTAAGGCCCAAAACACTGAACATAGGGGACTTCTCCCCATTTCCCCTCCAATTTGCAAAAAAAGTCCAATTGTAGGATAATATTATAATTGACATTTCCCTCTGGCGGCCACATTTCCTCCACCAGTTTGTACTGGGGCCAAGCCTTTGTGCAAAAGAAAATGAGTCACTTTTTCTTTAGGGTTTGTAGATCACAATGCATTTCAAAGGAGTACTGGCCTTTGTTGGGGAGTTACCCATTTATAGGAAGAAGAAGGAAAAGGCGTCCCTTATCTCAATTTCCTATAACTGGCCGGGAGAAACCTCATCTCCTGGCCCTGCATTTTGGCTGGCTATGCGACTGGCAGCCAAAAGCCCTGGTAGTCTTGTGAGGTGCTGGGAGTAGTCACTGTTACCCAGGCTTGACCCTACCTCTGAGAGCTGACCTGGTCTTCCCCAATTTCTCATACCCCAATGTTGTCTGACCAAGCAAGACTCCCCTGGTTATAGAAGAATGCATTAATTTTATTTTGGCCCCAAAGTAATTTACATCCCAATTTTTTCAGGATGCATCCTAAAGGAGTATTGACCTTGGTTGGGGAATTGCCCATTAATTTTTTTTTTTTTTTAAGTAACCTCTGCATCCAGCATGGGGTTTGAACTCACAACCCCGAGATCAAGAGTCACATGCTCCACTGACTGAGCTAGCGAGGTGCCCCAACGTTTTTCAAGGTAGAAGATGATAACCTGGCTTCCCCCACCTTCCACCAAACTTGTTTAGTTGTGTTACACCTTTGGTTCATCCAGGTGATAATCAATGGGTAACCTAAGTTAGGGACTGGGAAGGAAAGGAATGAGTTAGCAAGGACACTGGAATCATTCAATGGTTAGGGAGAAGATTATAGATCTTGTTCAGGTGAAGGTAGAGGCAGAGGGAGTATCTAGGATAATTCCTATATTCCTTGCTTTGTCACTAACTTTTAAAATTGCCTTCTGGGGAGCCTGGGTGGCTCAGTTGGTTGAGCATCTGACTTCAGCTCAGGTCATAATCTCACTGCTAGTGGGTTTGAGCCCTGCGTCGGGCTCTGTGCTGACAGCTCAGAACCGGGAACCTGCTTCGGAATCTGTGCCTCACTCTCTCTCTGTCTCTCTCCCGCTCACCCTCTGTCTCTTTCTCTCAAAAATAAATAGATGTTAAAACAAAAATTTTACAGTTGCCTTCTGAGACCTTTCATGGGCCAAGGTCACTGTCATTCCTTTTTTACTCAGTCTACAAGAGCATGAAAAATGAGTCATTTGGTCTTCTCTTTTACTCATTCCATAATGCAAGAACCAGTTTGGTAACCTACATGAATCATTAGATTATCCTTTAATTGACTTTGGGATATTTACAAAAAAGGATCTACTTTCAAAGGATAAGATTTACCCCCCAGTAAGGATTTACAAGAGAACATGCCCAAGTTCTGCCCTCTTCTTTAAAATGTTTGCTTTTATCTGGAACTAGGAAAACATTTCATAGTTGGAAAAAATTTGGTGCCAACTCAGTCTTTAACTGAGCTAGTATGTTTGGTATTTTGAAGAGGCTTGGGCCTTTTATGTTTTTAAAACCTCTGGTTCAGGCACTTTCTTCTGTCTGTAATGTCTCCACATGTTTCCCTCCTTCCCATTTCCAACTTCAGGCTGGGGAATACAATATACTCTTTGAGGCCCAGGACAAATATTGTCCCTTCTGCCTTCTTGGCACCCTCGCATTGCAGGCAGGGAAAACTGCCTCTTCTGGACTGTTTTCTCCAGTTGACTGTGTGCCCTTTTAACAGAGGCTCCACATGCCTATCTTTGAGTTGCCATTATTATTATTATTATTATTATTATTTTATTTTTATTGAAAGGAGATACAAGTTTTTAAAAAAAAACTATAATGTTTATTTTTGACAGAGAGAGAGAGACAGAGCACGAGTGGGAGAGGGGCAGAGAGAGAGGGAGACACAGAATCTGAAGCAGGTTCCAGGCTCTGAGCTGTTGGCACAGAGCCAGATGCGGGGCTCAAACTCACGAGCTGTGAGATCATGACCTGAGCTGAAGTCGGACCTCAACCTACTGAGCCACCCATGCGCCCTGGAGATAGAAGTTTATTGAATACGCTGCAAGGGAGCAGTGGGCAGGACAGCACGAAGGAGAGACTAGTCTGCCTCAGTTGCCATCATTCACATACCTGCATACAGCATAACATTCATTCATTTAAGGTGTACAGAACTCAGAAATGTATTGACCAGTGTTCTATCTGCCTGGGAAGGTTGGGAACCCAGAGCCCACCCTGAGGAGGCTACATGAGGGTGCCCAACCTGGGGGCAGGACCCCCTGGCACCTGGCAGTAGCAATCGGTCGACATCAGGGAGGACTGACAGGAAAGCAGGATGGGCCTGGGGTTCAGGGCCAGGACTATTGGAAGGCCTGGAGGGACAACATAGGCAGGGACCAAGACAGGGATTTGGCATGGAGTTGGGGGAGGGTGAGAAAAAAGGGGCCACTGGGATGGCTTAGGAGGGGACTTAGGGACCAGAGCTAAGGCATTACCCAAAATGTGAGAAAAAAATCAAGCGACCAGCCAAATTGTTAGCACAGACTGAAGCTGTCACTACATTGTTGAAGAACAGGGAATCATTACATTTGAGAAGGAAAACTTAAGCTGGGCCTAGAAGAACATGATTTGGACATTTAGAGGTATGTGGGAAAGAAATTCCAGGCAGAAGGGTGGTAACAAGCATGTAGTGTTTATAAATGGAGAGGCCATTTGTGAGTGTGGGACCAGCAGCAGGCGTGGGGGCTACAGGACCCAGGACGGTGCAGTCCAACTATGGAAATTCAGGAAAGCGTGGCAAAGGAGTCTGTGCCAAATACAGAAGGAAAGAAGAGGACCCCTATGCTTTCTGAGCAGAAACAAGAGTGATGAGGACAGCCATGTGTTGGGGAGATGGTGGGAGTGGTTGATTGAAGCCTGGGAGTCCTGGTGTCCTGGAATTGCCAGGAGACTTAGATAATCAAGTGAGAGCCGAGGCAACTCCAATCTTAGTTGGTGTGTGCGAAACCACCATATACGCAGTTCCCATCTTCCCGGAACATAGGATTTATTTGGGAGATTTGGGGGGAAAATACTTTTATATGGAAACAAATGCAGCTATACAGTCTTGGGGTAGAATGCAGATTTATTTATTTATTTATTTTTTATATGAAGTTTATTGACAAATTGGTTTCCATACAACACCCAGTGCTCATCCCAAAAGGTGCCCTCCTCAATACCCATCACCCACCCGCCCCTCCCTCCCACCCCCCATCAACCCTCAGTTTGTTCTCAGTTTTTAACAGTCTCTTATGCTTTGGCTCTCTCCCACTCTAACGTCCTTTTTTTTTTTTTTTTACCTTCCCCTCCCCCATGGGTTCCTGTTAAGTTTCTCAGGATCCACATAAGAGTGAAACCATATGGTATCTGTCTTTCTCTGTATGGCTTATTTCACTTAGCATCACACTCTCCAGTTCCATCCACGTTGCTACAAAAGGCCATATTTCATTTTTTCTCATTGCCACGTAGTATTCCATTGTGTATATAAACCACAATTTCTTTATCCATTCATCAGTTGATGGACATTTAGGCTCTTTCCATAATTTGGCTATTGTTGAGAGTGCTGCTATAAACATTGGGGTACAAGTGCCCCTATGCATCAGTACTCCTGTATCCCTTGGATAAATTCCTAGCAGTGCTATTGCTGGGTCATAGGGTAGGTCTATTTTTAATTTTCTGAGGAACCTCCACACTGCTTTCCAGAGCGGCTGCACCAAGTGCATTCCCACCAACAGTGCAAGAGGGTTCCCGTTTCTCCACATCCTCTCCAGCATCTATAGTCTCCTGATTTGTTCATTTTGGCCACTCTGACTGGCGTGAGGTGATACCTGAGTGTGGTTTTGATTTGTATTTCCCTGATAAGGAGCGACGCTGAACATCTTTTCATGTGCCTGTTGGCCATCTGGATGTCTTCTTTAGAGAAGTGTCTATTCATGTTTTCTGCCCATTTCTTCACTGGGTTATTTGTTTTTCGGGTGTGGAGTTTGGTGAGCTCTTTATAGATTTTAGATACTAGCCCTTTGTCCGATATGTCATTTGCAAATATCTTTTCCCATTCCGTTGGTTGCCTTTTAGTTTTGTTGGTTGTTTCCTTTGCTGTGCAGAAGCTTTTTATCTTCATAAGGTCCCAGTAATTCACTTTTGCTTTTAGTTCCCTTGCCTTTGGGGATGTGTCGAGTAAGAGATTGCTACGGCTGAGGTCAGAGAGGTCTTTTCCTGCTTTCTCCTCTAAGGTTCTGATGGTTTCCTGTCTCACATTTAGGTCCTTTATCCATTTTGAGTTTATTTTTGTAAATGGTGTGAGAAAGTGGTCTAGTTTCATTCTTCTGCATGTTGCTGTCCAGTTCCCCCAGCACCATTTGTTAAAGAGGCTGTCTTTTTTCCATTGGATGTTCTTTCCTGCTTTGTCAAAGATGAGTTGGCCATATGTTTGTGGGTCTAGTTCTGGGGTTTCTATTCTATTCCATTGGTCTGTGTGTAGAATGCAGATTTAGAATGAGGTTTCAAATAAGTGTTGTGCCAGTTGTTCTGGCTGATCCCTCCCTCACCTCTAGGGAGAACTTGTTGCCCTGCACCTCACGGGCACCTCAGTAGTGAGGGTTGGGAGGGCCTGTGAGACATTCTTCATGGGCTGCTGGGAGAGTTAAGGAGCCTCACAGACTTGGGATGGCCGCGCCCGAAGGTCAGCGGCTGGCACTGACTGGGCAACAGGACCTGGAATCCCTCCCTATTTTGTGTCAACTTTTCTCCCGCTGTCACTGGGGGGGCACTCCACTGAAACGAAGAAGAGGAAACTCTCCACTTCCGAAATCACCTACTGGTGTCGTTTTCACATTAAAACACTTCTTGTGTTAGAGGAATGGAAGTTTTTAGGTATCTCAAATTCCCGTTACTCAAGACTTACACATGTGGACCTAGAAGTAGACGTGGGAAGGATTGTTTGTGTAAACAGGTGTAGCCAAGGAGTCACATGGATGCTAACTTTGAGGTTTTTCCCAGATTACTTAGAGACTTAGAACAAAATGGCTGGAGTGAAGTAGTTAAAATGAGAATAATCTGAAGGACATATACTTACTTTACTCTTATTTTTCTAAAAACGTCAAGCTTTCTGCCCTCTTCCTCTACTATATAAATGATCACAATAGTGTTACCTGCTTGTCAGGAAAGCTAAAGAATATAGAATCAACAGAAGTAAAAAGTGGCCTCTCCCTTCTCCCTGAAGTCTTCCTTCTGTCAGGGTTAGCTGCTGTAATTGTTGTGTATTTTTTAAGGACACACTCTGGGACTACTTGGGCTACCAGGTAATTTTCCAGCTTCTGGGAGACTGCAGGGAACATAGTAGACAAGGTTGTAGGCCTTCTAGATTTTTCCCTTTACAAACATGCATCCATTCAACAAATATTCGAGCACCTCCTTTGTTCGAGACATTGTTCCAGGCATTAGGGTACCTCTATGTCCAATCAGGCATGTATCCTGTTCTGCAAGCCTTTCTCCTTACTTGTACCTCTTAGGCATCATTCCATTTTGGTCCAAAATGGACTGACTCATTCCTTTCAAAAGCTAGTCCATTGTATGAATGTGTCATAATTTGTCTAATCCTCTATATGAGCACATTTACACTTGTGACCTAGTTTTTCACTGTTACAAACATAATAATGGGGATATTTTCATGTTCTTAGTGGCTACTGTGAGCCACCCCTCCTCCTAGGCAAAGATGGTCTGGTAAGCCATGACTGTAGGTTGGATGCCAAGCCCTGGGCCTGGCTTTTTTATTTATTTATTTATTTATTTTTTTCAACGTTTATTTATTTTTGGGACAGAGAGAGACAGAGCATGAACGGGGGAGGGGCAGAGAGAGAGGGAGACACAGAGTCGGAAACAGGCTCCAGGCTCTGAGCCATCAGCCCAGAGCCCGATGCGGGGCTCAAACTCCCGGACCGCGAGATCGTGACCTGGCTGAAGTCAGACGCTTAACCGACTGCGCCACCCAGGCGCCCCATGGGCCTGGCTTTTTAAAAAGGGCCACCAGATTTCCTGAATAGTGGTGACCTGGGAGGAGCCACAGGGTTGGTCAGAGGCCCAAGTGAAGAGGCAGCTCTTTGTGAAGGAGTTTTTGGGCGAAATGCCACTGAGAGATGTGACATCCCACCTATCTTCTTGCCTACCTCAGAGCAGCTACAAAAGTCCCTGTGTTCTCTGTGTGCCTGGATTCCTGGTGGAAGCTGCTGGATGGGCTGGTGTCTTAGCTGGCACCTGTGGAAACTCAGTCAGTCTGGCAGGCACATGCTGGGTCCCGTAAACAATGCTTATGGACATTTGCCCCTCCTTGTGGCTTTATTTCCTTAGGCCAAATTCCCACATGTGAAATTTCTGGTTCTCACATAGGTTGCCAAATCACCCTCTTTTGAAGGTTGTAACAATTTACACCCTCATTAACAGTGACTAAAGTTCATCTCTCACCCCCCCCCCAACCCCGACCCATGATAACAATGGCTATTTATCAGTCTTTTTGACTCTTGTCACTCTGGGAGAGTGAAAATGGCATCTAATCATTGCTTTAAGTTGAATTTCTTTAATTGTTGCTGATGTCAAGCATCTTTTAATGTTAATAGGTTCTATTTCTTCTGTGAAATGCTTTTTCTTTTGCTGTTTTAAAAAATATAGTTTATATTTTATTAAAAACATTTTAAAATAATTTTTTTAATGTTTATTTATATTTGAGAGAGAGACAAAGTGCGAGCAGGGGAGGGGCGGAGAGATAGGGGGAGACACAGAATCTGAAGCAGGCTTCAGCTTTCGTTTCTTTTCTATAACTTCCTCCAGTTTCTTCTGTAATGTAATCACGTTTAATGTACTTTTCAATTATTTGTATTTGAAATCAAGCATTATAAAGATATTAAGTCATACTTAATATGCAAAGTTTGAAACAATGAAAATCCTCCCAAATTAAAAAATAATCAAGAATCATATATTCTAGAAAAAGTTGGCTTAGTCAACTCCATTTAAGTATTGCTACAGTCTGTCTTGAATTAATGTTTTAAATTATATAAAGTCTTTAGGAACACATATCCCGCATAAAATCCAACAGCCCTGTATCCTACATCACATTTTATTTCTTTAAAAAAGGAATATCTTATCAATCTCTTAAGCTCTTCTTATTTTTGAATTTTGTGAGAAAGCTTTATTTTTTTCCCTTCCTCTGCTTATCTAAAGACTTTGAGATGACTCTGACATGTCTTCAGAATGTGTTAATACTGGTTGGACTTCTGTATTAATAGGCAACCAGCATAAATATTTATTTTGGCAGCATATCAGGGATACCAAAGATTCCTAGAACTTCTTAGGGCGATGTCAGATAATCCAGCTTATATTGTACAAATAATTTATAAAATTATAATGAAATAACATATAATGTGACATAATAATACAAGGCAGCTGCTTCTAAATCCCTGGCCTATGTGATATATGTTCCAAATGGGATTGAAACTCAGCAGGAGGAAGCTCAGAATTCTAGTGTTAATGACAGAAAACACCAATTAGCTTTAATGAGCAGATGTGCCTTTTAAGCAAATAGTTGGAAACCACATCCATCTTGTCCAGTTTTGGACAAGCTCTTCTAGGACCTTAAGTTTATCATGTTTGTATTAAATAGCAGTATATATACACATATATATATATATATATATATATATATATACATATATAGAGATATATACATATATATATACATATATAGAGAGAGTATACTGTATATATATTTAATATATATACAGTATATATATTAAATAGTTGTATATATGTACATATATATGTACATATATACATATATATACATATACATATATATGTACACACAGTATTAAATGGTCTGTATATAAATAGACTTTATATAATTTAAAACATTAATTCAAGACAGAGACTGTAGCAATACTTGTAGCAATACTTAAATGGAGTTGACTAAGCCAACTATTTCTAGAATACATGATTCTTGATTATTTTTTAATTTGGGAGGATTTTCACTGTTTCTAACTTTGCATTAAGTATGACTTAATATCTTTATAATGCTCAGTAATGAATAGCACAGTCCAAAGCCTATCTGATATAATATTCAGAGTCACAGAAGGGAAGTTATTTTACTTTGCCAATTGATTATTCTGTTCAATCTTGTCTCATAGGTGAACTACTGATGAGTTCAAATATCTTCCTAAGTAGCCAAATCTCCTGCAGAGGAATTTTAGACTTTAAAAGTATAGCATCCTAAAACTGTTGATCACGTATCAAAATGATTCATTGAACAGCAAAGTTTTTAGTTACGTTATTTTGTATTCTATATTTGCTCCCTCGGAGGTTATTTTAAAGGCTACAAAGAATGCTACAGCAGGAATGGCCAGCTATTTGTTTGAGATTTAAAGGAGACTAAGTATGAAATCACTATTGTGTTTGTACTTGGAAATTAGGCAGAATGAGTTAGAGGAGGTGGGATCTGTTGACGTGAGACTTGTTTAAGTGGGTCCTCTTGTTTATATGCATTTGCTAATGGGACAGGCAGGTCGGCAAACAATGACCTCCAGAAGGGTACATTTGGCCCTTGTCCTTCGGTCTACCTGTAGGATCCCACCCTTCCAGCCAGACACTGCTCCCTGCCTTCCTCTCTTCACAGCAGCTTCGGGGCCTCAGCCTCCTCAGCCTTCTCCACAGCCCAGCCTTGTTGCCTCCTTGTTTCCTTGCATACTCAGCTTTGGCCTTCTCAACACTCAGCTTCCTCAGTTCTCATCTCCTTTCATTCTGCATCTCCCGCCCCAAGCCCCCTTCCTCAGCTGCTCTGGTCATATGGATGAACTCTGTTCATTTACTTCTGATGGGAGGGGAGCAAGATCATGCCACCTTTCTAGTCCACAGGTCTGTGGATCTGCATGTGGGGGGCATACCTTTGCAAGGGGGAGCAAGTTTTCATTTCTTGAGGACCTGAGGTCAGAGTGGGGACTGATGGTGCTGACAATAAAGTGTGGTGGGGAAAATTCACTTCCTTCCATATCTCCCAGGAAACTACTGATACCACTGGCATCTGGACTACATGTCGGCCAATATCAGGGTTCCTGATCTACCAATGCCACCTCACTTGCTTGTTGCATTTCCCAGAAGTTTCTTAATAGTCAGTCACCTGGTGCCAAACACAATGGGAGTATTAGAAAGCAGGCCTCAGTGCCTAGCGCTTAGTAACCATTCAATAAGGATTTGTTACATGCATGTATGAATGAATACAGGGGTTAGATCGACTCTTCTGTAGCTCCTTTATTTGGAATCAAATTACAATACTTGACATATTTAGGGGCACTTGGGTGGCTCAGTTGGTTAAGCCTCTGATTCTTGATTTCAGCTCAGGTCATGATCTCATAGTTTGTGAGTTCAAGCCCCACACCAGGCTCTGCACTGACAGCAAGGAGCCTGCTTGAGAGTCTCTCTGCCCCTCCCCCACTCATATTTGCAAGTACGCTCTCTTTCAAAATAAATAAAATTAAACTTAAAAAAGTTACTTGCCATAGTCATATTTTAACAAATTGATAAGGTGTATTTACCTTGTGAAACAGAATAAAGGAAACCTCATTTAATACGGAGCTGGGAGGCCAGAAGATTCATGGCATCAAGCCCTGCATCGGGTTCCGCGCTGACAGCACGGAACCTGCTTAGGATTCTCTCTCTTCCTTTCTCCCTCTCCCTGTCTCTCTCTCCCTCAAAATAACTTTAAAACTGCTAACTATTTTAAAACTAACTATTTTAAAAATAACTAACTTTTAAAAATGCACAAAAGTTTTACCAAGCATTTACTGTGTTTTGAGACATTGTGTGACATGTTTAGAGGGTTTTCCTTAGTTTTTGTACTCAAATTGACTAGCCTTGGTTGGGTCCTTTCCTCCAACACCAAGCCACTGTATCAGCACTTTCTCTACCCTAGGAACAAGATCTCAACCCTGCTACCAGAGCCAATCTGCTTTTCACCTTGTCTTTCTCCTTCATCCACAAACATCCTCTTCGTTGCTCCTGGAATAGCTCAGAGACTTGGGCAAAGAACCCCAAGGTTACTATGGCTGCTGGTCCATGCATATCACAAAAACCTAGTGGGCCATTATGTGTTTTCTTGCCTCCTTGGCTGGGCCAGGAACTCCTTAAGTGCTGGCTCTGTGTGACCCGCCCTACCACTCCCAGGGCCCCTGGCAAAGGGAGACACACTTACTACAGTTAAACTTTATTATAACATTCTTTCCAAGGGACATAAGGACATGTTTCTTTTTTTTTTTTTTTTTTTTTTTAAATTTTTTTTTTTTTTTCAACGTTTATTTATTTTTGGGACAGAGAGAGACAGAGCATGAATGGGGGAGGGGCAGAGCGAGAGGGAGACACAGAATCGGAAACAGGCTCCAGGCTCTGAGCCATCAGCCCAGAGCCCGACGTGGGGCTCGAACTCCCGGACCGCGAGATCGTGACCTGGCTGAAGTCGGACGCTTAACCGACTGCGCCACCCAGGCGCCCCAATAAGGACATGTTTCTTATTAGACCATAAACTCCGAGGGCAGAGGTCATGTCATATTGGTCTTTCTGTAACCCAGCACTGGCATAGCCAGCATATTGTGGGCATAGAGTAGTGGGAGGTAAGTGAATGGATTGGTGAAAATTTACAGGAGGTAAACAACATACATGGGATAGTTTCCTGAAAGCCTGTCATTCTTTTCTCATAAATTAAAAGTATTTTCAGGGGCACTTGGGTGGCTCAGTCGGTTAAGTGGTTAAGCGTCTGACTTCAGCTCGGGCCATGATCTCACGGTCCATGGGTTTGAGCCCTGCATCAGGGTCTGTGTTGACAGCTCAGCGCCTGGAACCTGCATCGAATTCTGTGTCTGCTCTCTCTCTTTGCCCCTCCCCTGCTCATGCTCTGTCTCTCAAAAATAAATGTTAAAAATAAATAAATAAATAAAAGCACTTTCAGCACGAAAGTTGTCTTGGAAAATAAAAGTATTTTCAGGATGAAAGTTTTCTTGGAACTCAAGTACATGATTAATAAGCAGGAATAGCCAGTGGTTGCTGGTAAGCCAAGCTGGGGTGACAATAGTCAGCTTGTTATATTGATAGAGTGAAGTTGTGTGTGGATTTTTAAAATGGCAGATCTTACCAAAAAAAAGCAGACCTGAGATACTTGGAAGAGTGACTCCATATTACTTAGGGATAGAATTCAGGGGTGGGGAGATGAGAAAGGAATTAAAACTGGTTCAAGGTTTCCGGGCTGGAGATTGAAGTGCTTTTTGCCATTAACAGAGAGAAGAATGTGAGATAAGAAAGAAGGTGCACGATTAGTTTGGGCTTGAATATGTCTCTGAACTCCAGTGTCCATAATTATTAAATAGGGGTTATGCTTGCTCTTTCTGAGGAAATGAGATGATGTGAAAGCACTTTGAAATTTGAAAAGGGAAGGACTAGACAATTATGTTAATGATAACCTTTATTATGATTTTAATTATACTTAGATATATTCTTTTTTTTTTAATGTTTATTTATTTTTGAGAGGGAGGAGGGGCTGAGAGAGAAGGGGACAGGATTTGAAGCAGGCTCTAGGCTGAGAGCAGAGAGCCCAATGGGGGACTTGAACATGCAAATCATGAGATCATGATCTCAGCCAAAGTCAGATGCTTAACTGACTGAGCCGCCCAGGGGCCCCATGGCTGCTGTTTATTAAGGCTTTAGATCTGATCCCCCAGCTCACTGTCTTCACCTGTATCTTTAAGCTCATAAACTTGGCTCACACCTGTCCCATCTGAAAATCAAACCAAACAAAACCCCTAGCTACCATCCTATCTCTTTCTCTTCACAAGCTTCCTGCAAAGATAAATCTGATTAGCTCACTTCTCTTCTTACCTCCCTACTCCCTCTCTAATCCGGGTTTTGCCCTTATCACTCCACAATGAATGAGTCATCAATTGAGCCCCATGTGGACAAAACAAATTGGCACTTCCCTTCCAACTTTTGGTTGATCTCCCTGAGCCACTTGATCTCCTGGCTGTCCCTTCTTTTCTTAGCTTCTCACACAGGTCTCCCCTCCTTACTATCAAATCTCAGCTCCTCTTGAGTGCCCTTTATTGGCTCCCTTTGGACTCATCCCCTAAATGCCAGAGTCCCTGGGTTTATTCTGTACTCTGTTCTTCCCATTCTCTGTGCTTTCCCTGGGTGACCTCATCTACAACCACAGCTGCAGTTACTAAGGACTTATTGAAAATTCACATGCCTGTTCAGACTTCTCTTCTGACTTCTGGGCCCGTAGGCCTACATGCCTCTGGACAATTCCATTTAAATGTCCCTCAGGTACCTCAGCCTCAGCCTCACCTTAACAGAATTCATGTCTTTTCAGTCAGATGTCTTCCCCTGGATTCTTTGTGAATATTGTCATCATCCAGGATCCCAGCTTCTTTCCCCCATTTCTAGTCAGTTATGAATAATAGCAAGATGAGGGAATTTTTGTTCCCTAGAATCCCAGAGAAGTTGAGGGATGCAGATTGGCTTGATAGGGCTGTACGCCCAAGGAGAAGCAGCGGATTGAGGAGCTACATACAATGGAGAGAACCAGGTGGTAGGAATGGCATATTGGGAGCTGGCCCAGTGAGGGAAGGGTAGCTGTGGGTGATGCTTCCAATCCTGGGTAACCTTAACTGAGCATCAGTAGGTGCTGAGGTATTTGGAGCTCTGGAAGAAAAAGGAACAAAGCTGGAACGTACCCAAACAGATCTGAAAAGAAATACTTCAGAGAGGAATGGGGACAGAGAGAAGCCCAACACAGCAAGACTTGGAAATGGGAGGGCCAAGTGTACTTCAATTTCTCAAGGGTAAGATGCCCTGGAGTGAGTATGGGTTATAGATGTTCATTTCATTTATAGGTTCTACCTCCAACCTGATCTTCTTTTTCTTAGTATCCTCTAGGCTACTGCGCGCCCCCAACTCTTGTTTCATCTTATCAAGCTGTTGTCTCTTTTAACTTTTGTATGTTAAGGTAAAAATTCCTTTGCTTCTTACACAGGGCCCTTCAGGATATGGTCCCCGTTTACCATGTAGCCCCATCTCTTGCTCCTGACTACACAGTCTTTTTGCTTCAGCCACATGAAAAGTTTTTCCAGCCCTTTAAAAGCATCACACCTTCATATAGCGGTTCCATGTGCCTTTTGGAGTATCTGTCTTACCCTCTCCTCCCTAAACTCATTCATTCTGCCACTTCTACTTTTCCCTCAAGCACCATCTCAGAAGCCTTTTATAACCCCAATCTGATTTTCTCTGGCCTATCATGGCATTCTACACATAAAACAAACAAACAAACAAAAAAACCAAAAAACAAAAAAAACCCAGAAAACAAACCAAAAAAAAAAAACCTTTACCACATCTCACTGTAATCAGTTAACTCACCTCTCTGCCTTAGCAGACTGGTTATGTTAGGAAGGTTAGGCTTTCTATCCCCAATATTTAGCTCATAAACAGCAGTTGATATTTCCAAATGAATAAATAAAAAGTTATCAACCATGAAAGTTTTAAATTTTTTTTTCAACGTTTATTTATTTTTGGGGCAGAGAGAGAGAGAGCATGAACGGGGGAGGGGCAGAGCGAGAGGGAGACACAGAATCGGAAACAGGCTCCAGGCTCTGAGCCATCAGCCCAGAGCCTGACGCGGGGCTCGAACTCACGGACCGCGAGATCGTGACCTGGCTGAAGTCAGACGCTTAACCGACTGCGCCACCCAGGCGCCCCTCAACCGTGAAAGTTTTAAAGTTTAAGCAGTAGGATATTTAAAAGAAACTTTTTAACATTTAAACAGCAGGCCATTTAATGGTCATTTCACGTGCTAGCCATTCACCTTGTTCCCAGAAGTGAGTGCAATCTTGCTGGCCCATTTGCCAGTGGGAAGATATGGGCATTTAAAAGTGCATCTCCAGGAGGTATCACCAACCCACAGAGGGATCTCAAGCAGCCGGTCATCTACAGAGCCCACCAGATCAGGGTCCATTTCCTGGCCTTGACCTGTAGGGTACCTGTAGCCACTAAAAGAGGTATGCAGATATTCATTGTTAAGGTAATCTCTTGTCTTTAGGTTAAGGAGTGCAGGGGGATATGTTGTTCTATGTGTGTGTGTGTGTGTGTGTGTGTGTGTGTGTGTGTGCGCGCGCGCGGAGGAGGGAGGAGGCAATGTGTGCATCACTTCTTCAGAGACGCCTTCCCTGACCTCTTTGGTTAGGTGACGTTAGCCTCCCCACCCTCAGAGCGCCTTATTCTCCCTCTCTGCACGGGTCACAGCTGTTGTTGCATTTATGTGGTTAATGCCCGTCTCCCCCGCTAGATAGGAAACTGCTCGAGGCAAGGAACCCATCACGATCCTGTTAACCCCCGTGGGATGCCCAGTAGGATGCCTGAAGCATCACAGGCATTCTACGAATAGGTCTTCGACAAACGTTTCTGGGGCGAACTGGGGCTGCCGACCACCCCCGGTCGGCCTACCGTTACCCCACCAAGGACTAACTCCCCGCCCACCAGCGGCCGGGCCAGGCGGGGCGGGGTAGGGCGTGGCCGGCGGCGCGCGGCGGGGCGCTCTCGCTGGGAGGGTTCTCCCGCTCGCGTGGGCGCGGCCCGGGGAGGAGAGGGGGAAACCAGGGAGGGAGTGGGGCGACGCGTGGCCACGGCTGGGCCAATGAGCGCCGGCCGGGCGGGGCTCGCCGCCGGCTGCCTGGGCGCGCGCGGGGCTGGGCGTGCCAGCGGGTGACGCGCCTGGCCGGCCGGGCCAATGGGCTCGCGGTGGCGGGCGGGCGGGCCTCGCGGCCGGGGGCTGTAGGACGCTAACCGGAGGCCGGCCGGACAGACTGACGTTCGGCTTCAACGAGGAAGGCGCGTGGCGGGGATGGCGCTGGCGCGGGCCTGGAAGCAAATGTCCTGGTTCTACTACCAGTATCTGCTGGTCACGGCGCTCTATATGCTGGAGCCCTGGGAGCGGACTGTGTTCAGTATCCTGCCCAGGCCGCGGGCGCGGGGGCCGGGGGGCGGGGGAGCGGAGCCGGGCGGCATCCTCCTGGGCCCAGGCGCCGGGGTGGGGGCGGAGAGGCGGCTGTGCGGGGACGGCGCGCGCGCGGACTCGCTTCTTCGCTGCGGGCGAGCGGGGCGGAGGTCTCGGGGCCCAAGGGCGGCGGGCGTGCGGCTGGGGAGGGTGGGGGGGGCTACATCCCTTGATCCGGGGTCGCCGGTGAGTCGCTTTGCCGAGGTAGAAGCGGCTTTATTACTGGAGGAAATCCCCTAGGGCGATGTCTAACCTGGTGCGTCCTCGCCGGCACTTCGGCCGCGCCTGCCTTTGGTTTCGTCCCCTTTGCTTTGGGAGGCAGGGACCGTGGAAGTGGAGCAAATCGCTCCTGGCTTTGGACGCCTTTGACCTTTAACTGTCCCTGAGTTAGCTGACTTTGGTCCTAATGAGAATGCTAACCCGTTTACTAGACTTTTAAAATCATGTGAGTTTGTGTTTGTGACACCCCAATAGTTTTTTAAAAGCAGTTTGTTGTAGCTTTTTGGTCTCCAGGATGGGGAGTTTAAAAAGTGTTTTATTCATTAAGTTGCTGTTTTCACAGTCGAGCCCAGAAAGGAATTTGTGGTTAGTTGTAAATAGTGTTTGAAACTGTGTTTTCATAGATAGCTAATAAATACTTGTTAAAGACTATTGAATGGTCACTTGGAGCCAAGCAACTGTGCTGAGCGTTTTGCCTGTATCTTAACCCATCTAACTTTCATAACAACCTCACTTAATAAGCAAAGTTGTGTAAATAGGCTTTCTGAAGCCTGTGATGTTTGTGTTTTCATTTGCAGAATATAGTAATAATGAGCTGTAACTTTTTTTTTGTTTTGTTTTAAATTTGGGGGCCAAATATAAAAAATATTTCACATAACATGTACTTCATACGGGGTTTCTCTTTTTTTAATTGAAGTATAGTTAACACAACGCTACACTAGTTTTATGTGTACAACAGAGTGATTTGACAACTCTGTATATTACACGGGCTCCTTTTCAATGTGGTTTAGTTTGGAGTAGCTTGAGAACAGCTTTGCAAATGCATTGTTGCATTCTGGTGGAGTGACTGAGATCATTTCCTTCCAAGCATTAATAAGTGTGCTTATTTGTGTTGAACTAGCATAAGGTTGTACTCAGAGCTGTTTTTTGTTTCAACACTTTGGAGGACTTTTAAGCTGCTTACAAGAAAAATTATTTATTTTTATTATTGTTTCTTTCCAAAGCTTTCCAGCACTTAAGAACCATATTTTTGGATTTAAAGTCTGAATGTAAAGTGTGCTCTGATTTCCTGCACCATTTATTTGTAGCTGCAGTTTAGTCTTACTCTAAGTTCTATAGGTTAGAGATCAAGCACCCGTGTAAAAGGTATATTAAGTATAGAAGCACAGACTTCTTGACTCGGTTAAAATCATCTTTTTTTAATTTTTTTTTTTATTTTTAAGGTTTATGTATTTATTTACTTAAGTAATGTCTACATCCAACATGGGGCTTGAACTCACACCCTGAGATCAAGAGCCACATTCTCTTCCAACTGAGTCAGGTAGGTGCCCCTCAGTTAAAATCAGGGGCTCCTGGGTGGCTCAGTGGGTTGAGCGTCTGACTTCGCTCAGGTCATGATCTCACAGCTTGTGAGTTCGAGCCCTGCGTCAGGCTCTGTGCTGACAGCTCAGAGCCTGGAGCCTGCTTTAGATTCTGTGTCTCCCTCTCTCTCTGCTCCTAACCCACTCTCATTCTGTCTCTATCTCTCTCAAAAATGAATAGACATTAAAGACATTTTTTTAAAAAAAGAGCCACATTCTCTTCCAACTGAGTCAGCTAGTTTCCTTACTTAGATAATTTCAAAAACCCTCATATTCAACTGGGATTGACCTTCCAATTTACAACAACCATTAACATCTAGCTATTTCATTTCGGAGAAATAGAGAAGCAAATTCAGATGTTTAAGGATGGCTCTAGAAAAATAGAGGTGCCCCTCGGTTAAAATCAATTTAAAAGTGAATTTAGGATTGCCTGAGTGGCTCAGTTGGTTAAGGGCCCCACTCTTGATTGCAGCTCAGATCCTGATCTCACTGGTTTGTTCGATTGAACCCCCGTGTTGAGCTCTATGTTGACAGTGGTGAGCCTCCTTGACATACTTTCTCTCTCTCTCAAAATAAACATTTAAAAAAAAATGAATTTAAACAATGTTGCACTAAATCGACACTCTTTAAGTAGGAGGTTGAATGTAGAGCTCACTGTCAGAGTCCATCAAAAGTTTTACTCTTAAAAGCTTTTGCTTGGATACATGCTACAGTGTCAATGGTATTAAGGTTTTCCTCTTATATTGCAATAGTAATAGTGTCCTGTAAATAAACCAGATGATGGCTCTTTGGGAGGGGGGTGGTGGCATAAATTATGAAATGAAATATAGTGCGCCTGTAGATTTTTCCCTTTGAAGCTTTTGACTTCTCATTGGTTTTTCTGACCAAGTGTTTTGTTTTTAAAAAACTAGTGAGAACTGCAACAAACTAGCATCGGGGCTGTAGAACACTATGGCTTTAAATCTAAGATTAAAAAGGTATTATTTCAAAGTTCACATTATTGAATTAACGAAGGTGGAAATGTAATACTTTTGACATATGCCAGTCTTAAATTACTATCAGCTGTTGTGCTTCTATTCCAGTTGAACTTCTAGAGTTAAAGTCAGGCATTTAATTATTGTATACGATTTTGGAACATTGATTTGAAATTGAATCTTCATTCTAGGGCGGAGGAAGAAACTGAATGAGGAAGCTGAATGAGGAATTCCCCCCCAGTTATTAGGAGCTTTAATTACTGTGAAGTAGTTTGAATTTCTTAAGTTCATCAATAATTAGTAAGTTTCATATAGAACAGTTTTGTAGCCAGTTACATGGTTTTGAAAAGAGACATACTTTCTTAAAAATTGCATTGAATCCAGTCATTGCTGCTAGCAAACTAAAATTTCATGTAAGAAATTTGTCTGGCTGTCTGAAAAGTGGTCTCTGAGTTAGAAGTCCTAACTAAAGACTCTAGAAGAAGGTAATTGCACTAGTTTACATGTCACTGCTGTAATTCCTTTAATAAATTGAAGTTGTCCCTGTTTTAGGGAAACTGATAGCCTTCTATTAACTACTTCTGTACATTTTTCTAGAGGTATCCTTGAACATCTGAATTTGCTTCTCTGTTTCTCCGAAATGAAATAGCTAGAAGTTAATGGTTGTTGTAAATTGGAAGGTCAATCCCAGTTGAATATGAGGGTTTTTGAAATTATCTAAGTAATGGGGCGCCTGGGTGGCACAGTCGGTTAAGCGTCCGACTTCAGCCAGGTCACGATCTCGCGGTCCGTGAGTTCGAGCCCCGCGTCAGGCTCTGGGCTGATGGCTCAGAGCCTGGAGCCTGTTTCCGATTCTGTGTCTCCCTCTCTCTCTGCCCCTCCCCCGTTCATGCTCTCTCTCTCTCTGCCCCAAAAATAAATAAACGTTGAAAAAAAAATTAAAAAGAAATTATCTAAGTAAGGAAATTGTTACAAAAAATAATTTTAAATATGTTTTTTAAGGAAATGCATCTGTGTCAAGTCAGGCCCACTGCAAATGGTTCTTGAAAGAATAAGGTTTAAAAATCCGTTTTGTAATTGTACCATGCTAGGGCCCATATCCTAAATTTTCTCTTACTTTAAAAAAAAAAAAAATTAATGCTTATTTTTGAGAGAGAGACAGAACGTGAATAAGGGAGGGGCAGAAAGAGAATCCAAAGCAGGCTTCAGGCTCCGAGCTGTCAGTACAGAGCCCGACATGGGGCTCGAACCCACAAACCGTGAGATGGTGACCTGAGCCAAAGTCAGATGCTCAACTGACTGAGCCACCCAGGCGCCCCCTAAATTTTCTCTTATCATCTGCTTTCTGTTACTATATTTGAAACGATAATTAGCTTTTTGTTTGTCAACCAGTACTTGAACATTTTCCATGTGCAGACATGGTATCTGTCCTGCACGAGAAGGGGACGTGACACCTGATTAAAACAGAAGGTAACAATCAAGTGAATGGAATAAGGGCAGAGTGGTATTACAATGAATACTACAGCAGAGCCTGCAGACTGTAATTCATTGAGCTCCATCTCCAAAGTAGAAGTTTTAACGTTTCAAAAGCCCCCTTTCCCTACTGGCAGCCATCAGTGGGAAAGGAAAACACCAGGTTTTGTAACTAAGGCAAGTTTTGTAACCAGTGAGACACTCCCTGTAGTGTCTCACTGGAAAACATTGTAACCATGCTGCTGAGAGGTACGGAAAAATTAAAAATATCTTGTTAAAATAATTTGAAGAATAAGTAAAAGTTATTTAGCTTTTTTTTTAAGATAAAAAAGGACTTTATTCTGTAATCACTGAGCTATATTTGCCATCTTTCTATGACTTCTTATGTTTCCATGACATTTTATACTTCTATTTATTTTAGGCAAAATGTGGGCAGTTTTTTGGTTTATGTTAGGAATTAGATTTACCCTGAAAGACAATCTGTGTTCCTTCAAGAAAAGAAATTTTCTAAACCACAGTGCTGGGCACATAGATAGTGCTTGAGAAACATTTGTTTGTATATTGATTTGTCATTTCAAAGGAATTGCAGAAGTACTTAGGAATGGTAAAAGAGACCTGATTTTAAAGCGGATTTGGGTAGCTTTGGAGCTTGGCTGTTGCTGGTGAAAAAAATTCAGTTCTTGGAGAGAATTCAAATTAAAAGAAGCAAAAAATACTATAGAGTGAAAGAACTTCTTTGATTTATTTAAAAAAAACGTTAACAGGGGCGCCTGGGTGGCGCAGTCGGTTAAGCATCCGACTTCAGCCAGGTCACGATCTCGCGGTCCGGGAGTTCGAGCCCCGCGTCAGGCTCTGGGCTGATGGCTCAGAGCCTGGAGCCTGTTTCCGATTCTGTGTCTCCCTCTCTCTCTGCCCCTCCCCCGTTCATGCTCTGTCTCTCTCTGTCCCAAAAATAAATAAACGTTGAAAAAAAAATTTTTTTTAAAAAAAAAACGTTAACAAAATTTACTTTGTTATACATATTCATTTGTAAAATATGTATGTTTGAATTCTGCATTTCACAAGAATTAAGTGCTTCCTAATTGCCAGATACTATTCTAGGTAGTGGGGGTATGACTGAACAAAACAGATAAAAATATTTATTCTAATGCCACTAAATAAAAAATATAGGCTATTAAATTGTTATAGCTCTTATAGAGAAAAACAAAACAGAAGAGGATAGGAAGTAGGAAGGAGTGTTTTTCAATTTTAGCTAGAGTGGTCAGGAAGGGCATTTGGAAAGATTTTTTTTTTACTTTTTTTTTTTAACGTTTATTTATTTTTGAGACAGAGAGAGACAGAGCATGAACGGGGGAGGGGCAGAGAGAGAGGGAGACACAGAATCCAAAACAGGCTTCAGGCTCTGAGCTGTCAGCACAGAGCCCGACGCGGGGCTCGAACTCAGGGACCATGAAATCATGACCTGAGCCGAAGTCAGACGCTTAACCGACTGAGCCACCCCGCATACCACCTAGCATACCACCTGAGTCCCTGGAAAGATTTAAGCTGGCAGAGAATTCCAGGGGAATGGGCATTCTAGGCAGAAGGGACAGTAAGTATGAATGCCCCCAAACACCGGCATGTCTGTGTTTGACAGATAGCCAGGGGCCAGTGTGGCTGGGGCAGAGTGGAGGGTCGCATCAGTAGTAGGAGAGGAGGTCAGATGGTCAGATCCTGTAGTGTTGCCTAGGCACTGGATTAAGACTTCAGGAGATGAGGGGACGTGCTCATACCTTTTGAGTAGAGTCACTGAAATCTAGTAACAATTTTCTCATTGATATTTTAATATTTAATAAACTAGAGAAATAAGCCATAAAAACATACATTTCTCCCTGAGGCTCAAAGCTCTTTTCATTTTGAATGGAAAAAAATGCATCCTAGAACCGTTTTTTGGTCATTATTAATGTACTGAGTTCTATAAGTTTCCAAGAAAATGGACTATGTCTTCAAGGAAATTAGAGCCAAGCTTTAGGAAAAATTAGGATTTACACATGTTCTCAGATGGATCCACCCTGGGGTCATCGCAGTAGAGTGAGCTGGGCAAAAAGTCCTTGGGATGCAGGGCAGGAAGAACGTGGGGACTGAGAGTGCTCAGAGAACTTTCAGGGAGGTATTTGAGTGTTTTGGTTTTTCGTTTTTGTTTTTTCTCCCCCCAGATGGGAAGAGGGTGTGGCCTGGGATGCTGAGGTGTGCTGGGATAGTGGGTACACCAGGCTGACTGGCTGGAACAGGGATTCTTTAAGGCAGAAGAAGTGGCAAGTGAAGTTGAGAAAGCAGGTTAGGGCCATTTATTAATTTACCAGATACTTCTGGGTGCATACCTTGTACCAGATGCTGGTTTAGGTGCTTGTGATACATCTGAGCAAATGAGACAAAGATCCCTTCCTTGTGGAACGTTTATAATTGAATTACATAGTATGCTAGGTGGTAAGCATTGTGGAAGACAGAGAAGTAGGTCAGTGGGATAAATGTGCAGATGGGATGGAGTTGTTTCTAAAGAGGATATGAGGAGAGGCTTCCCTGAGCAGCATTTGCGTAAAAACATAAAGAAAGTGATGGAATTAGAGAGTAGAAATCTAAGGGAAGAACATAGCTGGAGAGGGAATAGCCAGGGCAAATCCCTGAGTCCAGAGCCTGCCTGGCACGTATGAAGGCCATCACCGAGGCAGGTGTGGCTGGAGCAGAGTGACCACGGGGGAGAGGGCAGAGTCCGTGGAGATCCTGGCAGTCATGGTAAGGATTTTGGCTTTTAATCTTAGTTGAAAAGGATGCTCTTGGAAGGTTTTTGAGAGGAGTGATCCAGTCTGACTAAGTTTGAAAAGGTTTACTTTAGCTACAGGGTTTGGGAAAGATTAAGGGCCATGAGGGGAGGCAAGGGTAGAAGCAAAAGTAGGTATTTTGGATTGGGGTAGGCTTTGCATGATAATGAAAAAGAGAGCATTAAAAATTTAAAGGTGTATGCTGTGTCAGTAGCAGCTAAGTTAATTTATTTTTGTAGATTTTTGCTGTATCCTCAAATGCTAACAGCTAGAATTGAGAAGAATTTTTCTTTCATCTCAATATACTAAAGTATTTGAGAGTTTAGAAAATATGAATTTTTAAATTGTAAATAAAAATAGATCATACATCCTCATGGTTCAAAACTCAAAAGGCACCAAAAAGGTAGGTGGTAAAAGTCTTCTTTCCACCCAGCCACCTCAGGACAACCCATGTTACCAGTTTCCTGTGTATCTCTCCTGAAGTATTCTGTGAAAACCTGGAAAATGCACTTAAGCTGTTTTTAATAGCACCTGGTTTGGTAAAATCAAGGTTTTTATAAGCCAGGAGAGAGGTGTTTGAGGTGTATATTTTGCCTTGCCATTTTTGGAGTCACTAATAATTAAGTTAGTATTTTTATCTGTGTATTTCCTGTGTAACATATTTTTGTAAATAAACACAACAAACAAAACAAAATTGACCAAGAAACACTGTATTTTGGCCAGGGGGGAGCTTTAGCTCAGTGTCTCTGTCTTTGGCAGAGCTTCCTCTGAGCTATTCAATAGAAGGTATTATCATTAAAACCCCAATTCACCAGAGTCTTCTACTAGAACTTTCTTCTTAATGAGTACCTCTTTTGAAGAAAATGTTTGTATGTACAAAATCCTTTGATACTTTAAATAGAGTTCCAGTAAAAATCAGCATGTGGTTTGATGATTAGGCAAAAATATATTTTTTAATGTTTATTTGTTTTTGAAAGAGAAAGAGCATGAGTGGGGGAGGGGCACAGTGGGAGAGGGGGACTGAGGATCCAAAGTAGGCTCTGTTCTGACTGCAGAGAGACCGATTCAGGGCTTGAGCTTATGAACTGAGAGATCATGGTCTGAGCAGAAGTCAGACACTTAACTGACTGAGCCACCTAGGCAAAATTGTTAATATCAGAGAAAGTTACTTCTAGAAAGATATTTAGTAAATCAGTTTAATGCCTTTTAGAAAGATTTATCAAGGTGTCTTCAAACAAAATGTGATTTCAGAATAATGTTGAAATAGCCCAAACATTGCCTTCAGACTTCAGGAGAAAAAGAATTTCTTCCCACTAGTCTTCAGTCTTTTACATTTCATGCCATTTTCTTTTGAGATTCCTTTTGTAGAAATGAATGCAGCTCTCTGTTACAAGGGAGGGCTGAAGAGGGGGAAGCAGAGGTAAGAATAGTTGTAACTGATAAATTAATGCTTCCAAGCCTCCACCCCAGTGGTATTTAGACTTTTTGTGTAGCCCCTACAAGAACAAAAAGTAATGGGTATTATCTTGTTCATTTAAGTTGACATTTGAAACATTTCATAGTAAATTTAAATAGTTACAGTGGATTTAATTCCTTGCTTTTCATATGTATTTTATTATTTTATGTGTATTAGAAAGTGCAAGTAGGGGAGAGGGGCAGAGAGACAGAGAATCCTAAGCAAGCTCCATGCTCAGCATGAAGCCTGATGTGGGGCTTGATCCCATGACCCTGGGATCGTGACTTGAGTCAAAATCAAGAGTCAGATGCTCAACTGACTGAGCCACCCAGGTGCCCCTATGATTGTATATTTTTGTTAAAACCTTAAAACTATATTTTTTCTTGTATAATTCATAGAAAATGTTTATCGCATAACCTCTTTGGAAACACCAGTCCTTATTGTGAAGCTAAATAGGCAAAATCAACCTTAATTTCTGTCAGAAAAAGCTCAGTGCCATTTTTCTGCTCAAGCAATTGTTACATAAACACTTTTACCCTTCTTGCCTTTTTTTTTAAAATTTTATAACTTTATTTGACAACCAGTGCTTATTTCTCATCCATATTGACTGTAGATTTAAAAAAAAATTTTTTTTTAATGTTTGTTTATTTTTGAGACAATGTGAGAGACAGAGTGCAAGCAGCGGAGGGACAGACAGAGGGAGACACAGAATCCGAAGTGGGCTCCAGGCTCTGAGCTGTCAGCCCAGAGCCCGACGTGGGGCTCAAACTCACGAACCATGAGATCATGACCGGAGCTGAAGTCGGATGCTCAACTGACTGAGCCACTCAGGCGCCCCTGACTGTAGATTTTTGAAAGTGGTGACAGGTCCATAGATAACCAATGTATTAAAGCTTGTCTGGTGAATCTTCATCCTACAACCACACATGGGTATGCCCTGGGCCATTCCTCATTCCTTTGACTCAGACGGCTTTGTGGAGCCTGGTGTCAGTGTGCACATCTGGACTTCCCATCTCTTTATGGCAAATTTCCAGACTTTTGGCATGCTTCTTAAAGCCTACTCCATGGGTGTGCTTTTAAGTGCTGACATTGTATTATCTGGTCACTACCTCGTTGATGGCAGAAAGGCCCTTCTCACCATCCTTTTTTGTAGGAGCCATTCTGTCAGGCCCAGGCTGGGAAGCTGTCTCACTTCTGGATTGAAATTATTAAATGGATAGATCGATGAAGCTTGTAGCTGTGCCAGGAGTTTGTTACCGAGGTGAAATAAAGTACAACTCAAGGTAGTTACTATTCCTTTGTTTGCTGTCCCAAAAATTATTTTATACCCTGGGGAAATGCATAATTTTGGATTCAGGAAGTAAAGTGGTAGAAATGAAGTTGTAAGGGGGGATGGGAAGGAGAACTAGCAGATCATGATAATGCTCAGATCAGGCTTTAGGAGAGTCAGTGGCAGCTGAAGATCTGTAAACCCTTCCCTTTAACAGATCCTAACCTTCTGGAAAGTCTTGTATCTCCAAGGCTCCTGTGCTTTAGTTCAAAGACAGCTGCTCTAGCCTGTTTTACCCTGCCTTGATGTTGGGTTGGCTAAATGAAAATGTTAGAATATCCCTTATCTATACTCCTTTGGATATTATAATTTTTTCTTTAATAGCTCTCAGGAAAGATGGAAGATGAATAAAACTGTATTACATAAGAACTGTGTGTGTGTGTGTGTGTGTGTGTGTGTACACTTATGACCCTGAGATTGAGTCACATGCTCTACAGACTGAGCCAGATAGGCATCCCATCCACTACAAATTTTCAAAGACTTTGTGACCCACCCCCTAGGCTTTAACATTTATGGTACTTAGGAGCAAAGATAAGATGGATTCTTTTGTTAAAAAACAACAAAAAAAACCCCCAATGCTCAAATTTAATAATTAAAACTATATGTTCCAGAAGATCTACTTAATAGAGCATATATACTTTTCATAAACTGGAATGCTTAAAAAATAGTAGTTATGAAATGATAGAAAGACAGTATTTACGATCAATAGCTATGAAAAGTAGAATTACTTTTCTAATTCTCAGTCGGTTGAGCGTCTGACTGGCTCAGGTCATGATCTCACTGCTTGTGAGTTTGAGCCCTGAGTGGGGCTCTGTGCTAACAGCTCGGAGCCTGGAGCCTGCTTCAGAGTCTGTGTCTCCCTCTCTCTGTGCCCCTCCTCCACTTATGCTCTGTCTCTCTGTCCTTCTCTCAAAATAAATAAAACATTAAAAAAAAAAAGAATTACTACTAATAAAAAAATTTTAGCCATCACATGTGTTCCTGAAAAAATCCCCAAGTTATAGGGTTTATGGGAAAATAGCACTAGAGCACTCAAAATCTATACAACTTAGTAAGCAAGCACTAACTAAAACAATAATTGACATCTTGGGGGGATAACTTGGATAGCCCAGGCAGGCACGCTGGGGGCTGCCTGAGAGGACATTAAAAATGCATGGGCAGAATTGACTGGAAATGCTAAGTAGTGTAGATGGTGTGGGCTGCCATTAAAGAGGTACAGGAAGGAGTCAGTTCAACCTGCCACTAGCTAAGAATTGTGCTAGCCTGGAGGTGTGCTTTTCTGGAGACGGAGCCTTGGTGCAGATACTAACTTTTAATTTTTTAAAAATTTTTTTAAACGTTTATTTATTTTTGAGACAGAGAGAGACAGAGCATGAATGGGGGGAGGGTCAGAGAGAGGGAGACACAGAATCTGAAACAGGCTCCAGGCTCTGAGCTGTCAGAACAGAGCCTGATGCGGGGCTCGAACTCACGGACTGCGAGATCATGACCTGAGCCGAAGTTGGCCGCTTAACCAACTGAGCCACCGAGGCGCCTCACTTTTAATTTTCTTAAAATAGGGCTCAAAGGATTCTTGCCTGTGCAGCATCTAAGCTAAAGGATGTTTCTTGCTGAAGGTTATAATTCTTCTCCCACTTAATCTGGCTCCCCTAATTTATGAAGAATCCTGTATGAAACAGTACAGCTCCTATGTTATGCTAGTCATGTGTGAGCTAGCTGATATTCCAGGAATGTATCACAGCAGAACAGATTATATTTCAGAGCAGTCTGGGGGTTTTGTCCCCTTGATCCTGGGACTTCAAATCTGCATGAAATTAGAAGCTTTAATTACAAAGGTGCACAATGATACACAGCCTGGGTGTTTCTGGGCTCGGAGCTGCAAACCATTTCCAGGACTTCAGTTCAGAGTTGAACATGATCATTGGTGGTTTCAGCAGCATGTTTTTTTGTTTCTTTAGTTTGTCATCAAGTTGTAGTTTCTAAAATCAATTTCCATCCTTTGATGTAATCATACTACGCAAAGTTTAGAGAATGTGTTTTGCTTGCTAAATACTTAAAAAAAATTTTTTTTTGACGTTTATTTTTGAGAGAGAGAGAGAGAGACCGACCATGAGTGGGGGAGGGGCAGAGAGAGAGGGAAACACAAAATCTGAAGCAGACTCCAGGCTCTGAGCTGTCAGCACAGAGCCCGACGCGGGGCTCGAACTCACAAACTGCAAGATCTTGACCTGAACTGAAGTCGCGTGCTTAACCGATTGAGCCACCAAGGTGCCCTGCTAAATACTAACTTCTGATGCTAATGTGATGTCCTTTAAAATGACCCATGGATATCAAATTGACTAACATACACAGGACTGTAACAGTATCAGTATCTTCTACTTGCTTTTATTTTAAGGTAACCAGAAAAGTATCAAGAGATAGTTGATATATTTGGTAAAAATGCACTTTCTTAACATTTCTCTTGGTGATGATCTCCAGGTGTTTTTTTTTAATTTTTAATTTTGATTTGAATATAGTTAATATACAGTGCTATATGAGTTTTGGGTGTGCAATATAGTGAATCAGTAATTCTGTACATTACTCGTTACTCATCAGGATAAGTGTGCTGTTAATCCCCCTCACCTATTTCACCGATCTTCCTACCCAACTCCCCTCTGCTGACCAGCAGTTTGTTCTCTCCAATTAAGAGTCTGTTTTTTGGTTTGTTTCTCTCTCCTTGTTTGTTTCTCTCCTTTGCTTGTTTGTTTTGTTTCTTAAATTATACATATGAATGAAATTACATGGTATTTGTCTTTCTCTGATTGGCTTGTCTCTCTTAGCGTTATTCTCTCTAGCTCTATCCATGTTGCAAATGGCAAGAATCAGTGCATTGAAATTATTTAGATTTGTGAAGAGATATGAGTTGTACCTGCTGGAACAGAGGTCCCTGGCCTTTTCCCAATGAGAAACTACTTTTGATTTCTCCAAAGTCTTGTGAATAGGTTACTAAGGTAGGCGGTGATAGTGCGGTTACTGGCTGGGATGGAAAGTGTTAGTTGCTGTGGTCTTGCTTCTGATGTACTGTACTTATCTTCAAAGCATTTCCTCTCTTTGTTATCAGGATTTTTTTATTTTTATTTTTTTTTTATTGTAAGTCTCTGGGAAAAGGGTTGGGTATGGCCCTTATATGAGCAAAAGAAATCTTTTTTTTTTCCTATCTAGCTGGAAACTTATCAGCTGATGATTAGTTGGGGTTTCCTGTTAAAGAACAGCAAACAACATACAGATATATGGTTTCACATCTATTTGCTTTTAAATCCACTGAACCCATAAAACATTTATGTTATATCCAGGTTATAAATAACCTGATTGTTCATTCAGTCCTTGAACAAACATTTATCTTCAGCGCCTGCACATATCCTGGCACATTATCTGCTCAGTTCTTGAATGATTTATGAAGCACCTGCTTTATCTAGCAATGCATTACAGCTGCAAGCCAAGGGGCGGCTGAGCCAATGTACTCTGGCCCTTAAGCACTTAAAATTCAGTGGTAGAGGCAGTTACAAACACACACATTCTTTTTTTTTTTTTTTTTAGTTTTTGAGTTTTTTTTTTATATTCCAGATTTTGCTAGCTTTATACATCTCGAATCATATAGCCCCCCTCTAGAATGTCAACCCCGTTAATTAGTGTACTGCTACTGGTATGTATATCTTTCAGACAACAGTAAGGGTTTTCTTAGATTATTCTGTCATTTTGAGTATTGCTTTCCAATGTATGCATGTTACAAAACATTGATTATTTACATTTTTTCTCTGTGTGTATGTGAAACAAGATTACATCAGGGGTGGATGAGAGTTGCCTAAGTGCCCTCTCCATGCAGGTGGTATCCTAAGATGTTAATGCAGGAAGTGGCCTCTTTTTATGGAGAAGAAACTGTTCCAGAGGGATTGTGATGTCTCAGAATTGTACTGTAAATTAATAACAAATTAGTAGCAGGGTGACCTTGGGAAGTTCCCAAACATTGTGTAAGTCATGATGTTAAATGCCTATGGCCTCAAACAATAGGATTTTTTTTTTTTTTAATTTTAAAATGTTTGGGAGAGAGAGACAGTGCAAATTGGGGAGGGGCAAAAAGGGGGGGAGACGCAGAATCTGAAGCAGGCTCCAGGCTCTGAGCTTTCAGCACAGAGCCCGATGCGGGGCTCGAACCCACAAATGTGAGATCATGACCTGAGCTGAAGTCAGATATGCATAAAAGAATTTAAAGTTTTGACACTTTAGTGTTCACAAATAGAGTTTAAGTTTCAGATTCTTAGAGTAGTTAACTCACTGAGCCACCCAGGTGCCCCTCAAATAATAATTTTAATAAGGATTGTATTGCCTTTTGTTGCAGAATAGATTTGATTCAAAATTCTCACATGAACCCTGAAAGATAGGTGATGTGTGTCCTTATTTTATAGATAAGGAGACTGGTGATCACAGAGTTTTTGACACAATCAGGAATTGGCAGTGTTACAGCTCAAACCTAGGTTTTCTCCAGTGTCATGGTGTTTCCAGAACTCATTTCTTGTGCTTCACAGTGTATGGAGTGTATGGAGTATACTTTAAACTTTGAGAGGTGTATTCAAGAATGCGATGGATTGAGAAATCTGATCAAATGCCAGATAGCAAATTATAGGTAGTATACTCTCTGTGAGGAAACTTCTAAGGAGATGAACATCACACATTCCCTAACCTTGCAAATGTCACAATAAAACCAGTACTCAGTAAAACTGCCATTTTAAATGGTGTCAAGCATAATCTCAGGGAATGTTCAACTCAGTTACACTGGAGCTGTTTCAACTACATTGCTTGAATTGGCATTTGTAGAAAGCTACTCATAAAAGGGGCATTCTTTCTGCATTTTTTGCAAGGTGATTATTAAGGGTCGTAAAAGTTCCTCATGGACCCATTGTCTACTTATCCACCTATTGTGAGTTGTGTAGTCATGGTTTAGTTAAGTTGGTTTTAAATATTTTCTTATGTTTGAGAGCTTTAAGATAATTTTTGGGAATAATTTTGACATTTAATGGTACAGAAAACTTACTGTTAAAGCTTATTTAGTTGCTGTGATTGTGGAAGTAATTAGAAATAGGATCAGAATATAGAAACATTTGGGGGGAGACACAGGATAAAAGTTAAATTTAATAAGTGGCTATGAGTGAAAGGTTAGGTTAAGTTTTTTTTTTTTTTTATTAAATAATTCTTTGAGCAGTTTATAAATTGGCATTTTTGCCTCTAGGCTCAAGTGACTTTCAGTACTTTTCTGTTTATCATGGCCAGAATTGAGAATTGTTGATTTCTGAGAGCTAAGACTTTCTATTTCCTAGTGGCAAAGTAGGCCCAATGATGTCTAACTCAAATTTTGTAAGGGAGGAGAATCCTTCACACAGAACAGTTTTTAGTCTAGTACTGTATGTAGCTTCATTTTCCTTTACAGTTCTTATTAAAAAAAAGTTATTGAGGGGCGCCTGGGTGGCGCAGTCGGTTAAGCGTCCGACTTCAGCCAGGTCACGATCTCGCGGTCCGGGAGTTCGAGCCCCGCGTCAGGCTCTGGGCTGATGGCTCAGAGCCTGGAGCCTGTTTCCGATTCTGTGTCTCCCTCTCTCTCTGCCGCTCCCCCGTTCATGCTCTGTCTCTCTCTGTCCCAAAAATAAATAAACGTTGAAAAAAAAAAAAAAGTTATTGACTATTCAGGCATACAAAAACTCCATAAAGAATAATATAGTGAATGTGCATTTACTACCAACTAGGTGAAGAAAAACATTACTAATACATTTGAAGCTCCATTTATACCCCTTCTAAGTTGTTTCTCCTTCCTTCCTCTCCCCATTTCACCTTACCAAGTAGACATCCTGAATTTAGCATATATAATCATTATTTATTTCCTATTGCTTTTACTCCATATGTATATGCATCACAGCATAATGCTATATAAGATCATGAACTCTAGTATCTTATATTTTAATCAGGCAAAAAAAAAACAACCTTTTCAAGTTTGGTAAGTTCTTATTTCACTGGCAAGACATACATTTTTTAATGTTTATTTTTGTGAGAGAGAGAGAGAGCACGCGAGCACGAGTGGGGGAGGGGCAGAGAGGGAGACAGGATCTGAGCAGGCTCCTCACTGTCAGCTCAGAGCCCGATATGGGGCTTGAACTTGCAAAATGTGAGATCATGACCTGAGCTGAAGTTGGACGCTTAACTGACTAAACCACCCAGGTGCCCCGCAAAACATATATGCATAGAAGAATTTAGAGTTTTGACACTTTAGTGTTCACAAATACAGTTTAAGTTTCAGATTCTTAGAGTAGTTACCTGTTAAGGTAATTTGTGCATGCTTCTTAACTGATATATTCTCCATACTAAATTAAAGAATTATAATTAAATTTATAATATAAAGAGTATGTAATATAATCATTCAAATGACTGTTTTTAGTAATCATTTCCTACTTGATTGAATTTGAGCCAGTGACCTGAAGATCTTTACCATTTCCTTTACTTGGTATGTACACTTAAATAAAAGCTGTAAAAATCTAAAAAAACATTTTGAAAATACTGTATTGCCTAGAAATGGACTTTTATTTTTTCTGTAGTCACTATAAAGTTTTTCACCACAGTAATATGTGGAATATGTAGAAAGCACTGCAGTGAATCTAGAATCAATGTTTCTTGAGCAATTTCATTATTCATCAAATATTTATTGAGTGTGTGTTACGTTAGATGTTGGAGATACAAAAATAATAAGACATTGTTCCTGTGCTCAAGGAGTTGATAATATGGATGAGATAAATACATTAAAAAAAATAGGTAATGTCAAGTGATAAGTGTTGAATTATATGAATAAAGAGCTTTATGAGCAGTAGGGCAAGGAGGTTGGGAGTAAGAATGGGAAAAATATGAATGCTAGAGAAAGCCTCATAGGAGAGAGGGTAACTACCCAAGCTCTAAGAATGATTGGGTTTTACCAGAAGGAGTAGGATTTTTCATATATACGAAGGTATTAATAGTGGTTAAGAACACAGATTTTTGGAGTGTGACTGATTTGGTTTGGAATTGGTTCCATTGCTTCCTCTGATTTTGAGATTCAGGGTTACTTGAACTTGCTGGAGGATTTAACACAGTGTTGGGCGCACACTAGACATTCACGGAATAAAAGCTGCTATTACCACACTATTATCCTGACTCATGTTATTATTAAACCATAAGCAGAAGCAGAGCAGTATGAAAATATACAGCATTGTTTTCTGAGACTCACGTAATATGGCTGTGAGTAGGATATGTTTGTCGGGGGAATTATTTGGAGTGTTGGAAGGCACAAGGGAAAAGTAGTATAGAAGGTGGTGCTGTTGGTCTTCACCTCAACCCCCTCTACTGGCTGATGTGTCTCTCCTCTTTTGTCTTCTACCTGTCCCGTTCTTCAGAGTATTGGCCTTCGCCAAGGCAGCTGTCTTATTCAGGTGGGTTTTTCTCACCCAGTTCTGCAGCCAATGATTGACAGATAAAGGGACAGAAAAAGTCAGGCCTCTTGCCTCAAAGCAAAACATGTGGTCCAATTCATGCTCCAGAGCATCCTGTGGGAGCTGAGCCCCTGAACCTACTTAGCTTTTTCTCCCTGCTCTGTTTTGCTCTACTCACCCCTTTATGCTAAAACTCCCTCAAGAATAACTTGTACAAGAATCGCTGTCCCAATCTCTCAATTTCTGTCTACTTCTATGGACTCCAACCTAAGACAGATACTTTGGACTAGATTGGAAAGGTCCTTGGATGTTTTGGCTTACAATTACGCATGCTGTCCTGTAACACCGGGAAGCCTATCTGCGCTGACAGCAGAGAGCCCGACAGTGGCTCAAACTCACGAACTGTGAGATCATGACCTAAGTTGAAGTCCGATGCTTAACTGACTGAGCTACCCAGGAGCCCCCGGAAGCCTAATGTATTTTGAAAGGATCACTTTAGTAAAGAGTGGCATGGAAAGTGGCTAACAGCCTAGAATCAGAGCTTTGGCATGATTAAGGAATGATAAATACCTCAGTCATTTATTATCGATTAGGGTAAGGGAACATGAGATATAAAAGTCATTTGTAGGGGTTGGGAAGAACTGAGAAGTCTTAGATAATTTGAATCTGGGGAGGAGGAATCAAATTTCTGGATTTAGTGACTAGGCAAATTGTTAATAATTATGTCAACTATTTCAAATAGTTAAAAAAAAATAAGACAGACTCCTAGAAAGAGGTAGTTTTGGAGAAAGTTATTGAGTTCAGTTTTGGCTCTGTTGAACTTAGGAAGTACCTCAGAAGTTTCATAGGTGAAAATGTTTAGCAAGTTGTAGGAAATCCCTGTCTGCAGTACAGAAGGTGGGTTCAGGTCAGCAACATTAAGGTGATTGTTCAGGCCATAAGAGTTTGTAGGGTCCAAGACAAAACATTAGGGATTCTATTTTGTCATTAGGAATGTTTTCAGCTACAAGTATAACAGACATTTTACAACTTGTTCAAGAGTAAAGAGACTTTATTGGCTTCTATATCTAAAAATCCACTGGTGAGGTAAGCTTCAGGTGTTTTGATGAGGTTTCTGGCTCCATTTTCCTGTGATTATTTTTGTTGCAATAATAATGTGGCAGCTTTGTTCTGAGTTGTGCTTTCCTCATGGAGGCAAAGTGACTCCAGTGATTCCAGGATTCTATCAACAAACTGCATATTCCATAAGGCGAGAGAGAGAATGAATCTGTGTTCCTTAATTCCTGGTAGAAGTCCTAAACTTTGAGCTGGCTGATCAGTTTTGAGAGTGGGAATTATTACAAAGATAATTTCTTTTTTTAATGTTTATTTATTTTGAGAGAGAGAGTGCGTGTGAGTGTGAGCCCACGTGAGTGGGGTAGGGGCAGAGAGAGGGAGAGGGAGAATCCCAAGCAGGCTCCTTGCTATCAGCACAGAGCCTACGCGGAGCTTGATCCCATGAACCATGAGATTGTGACCTGAGCCGAAATCAAGAGTCTGACGGCTAAGCAGTTGAGCCACCCAGGCGCCCCAAAGAGATGGGTTTTCTAGTTGGTTAAGATCAGTTGGGGCTGGAGATGGGAAAGGTTAGGCCCATCCAGAGAATGTGACTGCCATTCTAAGAGTAGTGGAGTGTATGTTTGGGAGAAAAGCACAAAATTCACTCTAATTATCTTACATATGAGGGACAGATAGGGAAAAAGAGCCAGTGACACAGGAAAATGGTGAGAGAAATGGGAGGAGAGTCCTGGAGAAAAGCACCTTCTTAGCTCAGAGTGGGAAGAGTTTTGAAGAGGAAGGACTGAAATTGTCCATTCAAATAGCCATTGGATTTGATAGGTGGCCATTGGGGACCTGCGAACTGTGTCTGTAGCCTGCAGAGGTAGAATTTATATGGTTGTGTGGGTGATGGGTAATGATATGAAAGCAGTAGGCATTTTTTTTTTATTTTAAGAAATTAAAGGGTATATAGAAAGTGGTAGCTTAAGAAAGAACTGGATTAAGAGAGGCTGAGAAATAAATTAAAAAAATGATTATGGGAGACTTTCATCCATGTTTACTGGATGAGGAGAATGAATTTAGGGTTTGAGTTGGATAGCTTCAGTTTGTGCTCTGGCTCAAAAGACAGTTAAAAAATTTTTTTTTTTTAAGGTTTATTCAATTTTAGACTAAGCACGAGTGGGGGAGGGGCAGAGAGAGGGAGACACAGAATCTGAAGAAGGCTCCAGGCTCTTAGCTGTCAGCACAGAGTCCAATGTGGGGCTCGAACTCACAAACCATGAGATCATGACCTGAGCTGAAGTTGGATGCTTAATTGACTGAGCCACCAAGCACCCCAAAAGACAGCTTTTTGTAGAGCCCTGTGTTTTGTCAGGCTCTGATGAATAACAGTCATGATAAACATCTCACAAGAAAGCTGTTAGAGCAAGCAAGATAATATATAAAAGAGGTTTGTCAACTGAACTGTTATACAAATATTAGTTGGTAGGTAAGCACGTTGTTTATTTAAACCCTATCTTCTTGTGCAAGAATGTAAGGTATTATAGAACTACTATTATGTAGAACTGAAAGGTATGAAAGACGAGTGGGGGCAGGGGAGAGAGAGAATACGAATGAATGAATTCATAAAATGTGGTCCCAATTCAGAAGCAGTTATTCCTTTTAACATGGTTACATGACAGCAAAGCAGAAAGCCCTTAGATTTGACATAATTTCTGTTAGCAGTATTTTGTGTGGCCCAAGAGGAGGGCCCCTCGTTGTTTTGAACATATACATTTCAGTTCCTTTGGAATGAGGACAAAGGAACACAAAACAGATGTTTATTGTTTTGGTTATCAAGATGACTTTTATTGGATGTTGCAAAGTTTAGTGATAATGATAAATGTTTAACGGTAGCTGGTTCTGTCACCTTATGTGTCGTTAGGTATATATGATTGATCTTAGCTGAGGCTCTAAAGCCAGCACTTTTAACCAAATAGTCTAAATAGTTCTAAAATTCTTGGATCAGACGTTCTTATTATTAAAGTTGGTAGACCTTTTGAAGTCATGAAATGCCATTTTATTCCTATACATTTCTGTTTCTTAGGTTGAACAGTGTCACTTTCTGCTTCAGTTGAAGCAGTCTGATGTTTTGAAGCATAAATAGGGGGAATAACAGTACCTATCTTGGAAGGTGATAGTGAAGATGAAGTGAGCTACAAAACTTAGAATAGTGCCAGGTGCGTTAATATTAGTGGCTAGAATGGTTAGTTCTTGACATATATGAGAAAGCACTAAGTGAGTGAATGGGTACTTCAACATAAAACAGTTGAAAAAACTTTTGGGATTTACTTTTGAATAAATTAAGAAAAAGTAAATTGTTTCCTTAACTATGACTCAGATTCCATGCTGGTTTCCATCGTGGGGATGGCCCTGTACACAGGATATGTCTTTATGCCTCAGCACATCATGGCGATATTGCACTACTTTGAAATTGTACAATGACCAAGACGTGACCAGAATTGAGCGGTTCCTTGGGGAAGATCCACCTTCTGAAGTTGGGATGAAACTTCATCAGATGTCCTAAGAAACTCTACTAGATGTCAACATAACTAACCCTATGAATATAAAGACTAAAATTCATGAGTAGAACAGGAAAATAATCCTGACTCATGTGTTGTGTTCTTTATTTTTAATTTTAAAAGAGGCTCTTGTATAGTAGTTTTTGTGTATTTTAACATTGTAGTCATTTGTACTTTGATATCAGTATTTTCTTAACCTTTGTGACTGTTTCAATATTACCCTGTGGAAGCTTTTCTTAATGTAACTTTGAGTACATTTTAATTGCCTTCTATTTCTAAAACCCAAAGTCATTAGTTGGGCTTTACTGTTCTTGCTATTGTATGGCACATACATCTGCCTGGATATATTTCTACTCTTGACCAAAGTTTTGTAAGAAACAATACAAGATTTGGGGCAGGGGGATGGGGAGGGAGGATATTTTATTGAGAACTATTTACAAAAGAATCTGTAAGTTTGAACTCAGGAGTACAGTTTTAGCTATCTAGACTCTACTCTTAACAGCTTTTGCTTTAAAACTATTAAAGTATTTCTTAATAATGAAAAAGAAAGATCTTGCTAAAGTTAAAATAAGGAACATTTCACCTTTTAAATATTTAATTTTTATGTGGACTCATTTCCAGAAAACTTTGGTGATGATTCTTGTGACAAAAGCATTAAATAGCATTAATAGCATTATTATGTAATGCTTATATACCATAGAGTTTTTAGTAGAAAGTAAATCAGTTTCCTCTGAGGGTTATTATTAACAATGTACTTGCTTAAATTTAGTTTCATGATTGTACTGGGTGCTGCAAATGCATTTGCACATTGCAATAAGATATGATGAGATGAATTGTTAAAAACTAGCAAAAAGAAATGTCAACTTGGTTAAAATCCTTTCACTCTTTGTATTTTTTTTTAAGATTTTTATTCCTTAAATGTAAAATGACTACCTAATTTTTTGATGTAACTCATTAAATTCAAAGAAAAATCAGCTGATGTAGCAGTATATTTTTTTCTCCAGTTGTTAAATATTGATCTAGTACTTACATTTTTCTGAATTGATTGTTGTGGACAAGTAAGCAGTAAGTATATCTTAAAATGTTTCTCAACATAAAAGTAATGCTAATTAGGAATAGACATTTTAACATGCCTCCCATAATAGTTTCACTGTTTTAAAAAATGTAAGTATTTTTGGCCCTCAGTTTTAAAGACTAGACTTTTGAAGTGTTTTCTAGCCTAGAGGTATGGAGTTTAGTGTCTTCAAAGAGTCCATTTATATCATCACTATTAAATAGGGATGGTGAAGATAATATGTAATTATTTAGTTTCAGTATTCATACTGTCTCATATTGATGAATATGAGAATTTAACTTTGGATTTGTTCAATTAATGCTCAAATTTGGTTTTCCCCTGTTGATGCCTCGTAGAGAACCATTGACAAGTGGATGTCTAATATCTGTATCTCTGGTGAGTTGAAGACAGGGAAAGTTGAAAATCACTAGTTTAGATGGGTATACAGATGACTTATCCCAGCCCTCTACTCAGAAATCTTTAATTCATCCTTGCTCTTCTCCAAAATCCATTAAATTGCTGTTGTGTAGCTGGTGATTGTTATGATTTACATGACTACACTGGCCTGTGAGATAGATGGAAGAGAAGTTTAGCTTTACAGAGAGGATCTTGAGGAGAGCCAGAAAGAGAAATAGGAACGGGTCCATTGAGAGGTAATCAGAGCAGCATTCTCTCCACCAACTGAAGCAAGTCTGGTCTATTTGTTAGTAAATAATGAATTGGGAAATCATTCTACTTTATCTGTTTACAAGAAGGTACTTATTAGACAGTGCGCCGTGAGTTTATTACATTTCTGTATGTCTTCCAGACAGAGGTACTGAATATTTTTTCTGGAATATTTTTCAAGGACGCTTGTATGATAGGGAGAAGATAGAACAAGATAATGTCTCCCTCTGGAACAAAGGAAAAATTACAGCCTTAGAAGATAGTGTCTCTGGAGCAAAGGACACTATGAAAGATTTGGGTTCCCTATGCTCAGGGTTCCTCCCTATAACACACCCCTCTGCATGTATACATATCACCTGGCTTTTCCTTTCATTGTCCTGTTGGAATTGGAACTTGGGAGCCAGAGCAAGACAGTGATACTTTGGCTATTGCTGTGAGTAATAAAGTCTTTTGTATCCAACCCTAGAATCTCAAGTCTTCTGCCAGGACCCACAAAACCGTGCCATACTAACTTGTTAGCTTGCAAGTAGGGTAAAGTCTCAGACGCTTCAGAGTTCTTGAGTTTTGGAGATGAATATGGGAGGCCCACAGAGACATGGTCTTCCAGAAGAGGAAGGGTAATGGCCCCACAGGCCAGACTGAAGGTTGAGACAATTCCCTGTGATCCAGTAATAAATGCTCTTTCCCAAGCATTGGGTGGGTTATGGGAATAAGGGTCCCCCACTATCCTGCTTGTTAATTAATGATTAGAGGCTGAGCAGTGAGAGGTAGGATTGAAAGAAGCTGCCTAAAGGGTGTGTTAGTTGTTGGTCACTCTGGGCAGGTTGAAGAAGGAATCTTAGGATAATTGGACAACTCTAAAGTCAGTGTGGCTGTGGCTGCTAAGCAAAAGAATCTCAAAAATTGATGGCATCAGCAGTGAGAGGCATGTTATTTATTTATTTAAAAATTAAAATCTTTATTTTTGAGAGAGAGAGAGAGGAACAGAGAGAGAGGGAGGCACAGAATCCAAAGCAGGCTCTAGGCTCTGAGCTATCAGCACAGAGCCCAATGTGGGGCTTGAACCCACAAACCACGAGATCATGACCTGAGCCAAAGTCTGATGCTGAACCGACTGAACCACCCAGGTGCCCGAGAGGCATGTTATTTAATATAGACCCGCAAACTTTAGATGTTCATTCATGTGAGCCATGAATGAGCAGCTACTGAAATTGAATGCAAAGCCTTGCTCATTGGCTTAGAGCTGCTCTTGCTCTGTGTGCCCTTCTCCCTTCACTTCTACCCTGACTTCAGTTTCATTAAGGAGAAAGATGATTAAGGCTAGTTGGTCAGGTTATTCATGAGAACCATCTGTTGTATTCTCTCAATGAGAGAAGGCTGGGTTAGTAGAGAAATATGGTGACATGGACCAGGGTGGTGGCACTGGAGGTAGAAACCACAGGATATGGTGACTGATTAGATACAAAAGTTGATGGGAAGGAAAGCGTCCAGGCTTCTGTCTTGAGCAACTTGGTAAATGGTGACATTCACTAATACAGTGACTGGGGGAGAGGGATCAGCTATAGGGTGGTCACGTAGGAATTAAGTGGGTTGTAGATGGTAAGGGACTTTGTAAGCCATATTAAGGAGAATAGACTTTATTCTTAGAGCAGTGGGGGACTGATTGGAAAGTTTTAAGTGGGGGATTGATATCAGATTTGCATTTTAGACAGGTTACCCTGGTTACAGGTGTTGAACATAGATTGGAGGGGATAAAGACTCGGGTAGGAAAACTATCTAGGAGGCCGTTAGAATAATTCAGGCAATGCATGGTGATCAAAACTAAGTTTGTTGCAGTGGAGATGAGAAGTAGATAAAATTGAGAGATACCAATTTGAGAAGAGAGAAAATTAGATGGAAGTCATGGTTGCTGACCTGATTTTTGGCTGACTCAGTTGAATGGTTAGTGGTTCCAATAGTTAATAATTAAAGAGATGAATGAGTTTGGCATAGGAGAAAATTATTTTAGTTTTTGATACGTTGAGTTTGATGTTAGTGAAATATTTGAAGATATTTAGTAGTCTGGTGAATATGGAGATAAGATTATCAAATAGATCTGTGCTGAAGCTACATATAAGTATAGATGTATAAATAGAGATTTGAATATGTATCATGTATATATTTGCTAGTCTTGGGTAGGTGATAATTGAAAAGGATCATCCCTTGGAAAGGATGAAAGTTCTTGGGAAGAGCATAGAAAGCAGAGGTTCATCTGGTGCCTAAGCCTACTAAATCTCCTCAAATTACATGCCAAATTATATGTAATTTTTTTGAGGAGATTTCCCATCACTTTAATCAGACTTTCAAAGTCATCATTGACTTGAGAGGATTAAGATCTGTTACAATCTATCTTTGCATTTTTTGCAATGAGCATGATTAATTAGAAATTTAAAAATCTATAGTAGTAGATTGGAACTAGATTGGAACATGACAAAATGGGGGACAACTGGAAAAACCTATGAAAAAGGGTTTACTTTCCTATCTACAAAAACATTTTGGAAATCAGTAAGAAACAGGTAGCCTCTTATCAAAAACCCTTGGGACTATAAATATTTCATTTTGGGGGTTTTTGGAAGGTAAGTGGTATACATTATTTAATATGTCCAGCGAGGCCCAGGGCAGTATGTGGTTAATCAAATACATTTTAGTTCTGCATTGAAACATATGAATAATCACACTAAATGAGATAAACAAATCTGTACTAATCGCTTTGCATCATTCCAGAAAAGGTTTTGCTTATGCTGATCAAGCCAGATTATGCTACCAAATGGATTGTAACCAATTTAAGATTTTCAGAGTTAATTTTGATTTTGGGGATTGTAGATAAGAGATTGTTGACTTGTACTAACATTTCAATAAAACACTGGGCAAAGGGCAGAATAGGTCACAAAAGAAGAAATAGGAAATAGCCAGTAAAGATATATTCACTTCACTGGTAAAGAATACCAGTTAAAAACAAGATATCTTTTGTTGCCTGTCCATTGGCAAATTTTTTGTTACCTGTGAGGTTGGCACCCTCATTGTGGGAAGCAGAATGGGGGGGCTGGGCACCCTCATTGTGGGAAGCAGAATTCTGAGATGGCCCCTCATCTCTGCCCCTGGTGTTAATGTTCCCTAGAATTCCCTCCCCTTGAGGGTGGGTAGGAGATGTGATTTGCTTCTGTGACCTGAGGATGAGATGTTGCTTCCATGATGTTATATTTTATAAGACTGGATAGATTGTTTTGCTGGCCAAGAAGAAGTAAAGAACCATGCCTTGAACTTACTATGGAGAGGGCCATGTGCCAGGGAACTATGGGTGGCCTCTAAGAGCTGTGGCCAGCCTCTAGCTGATAGCCAGTAAGAAGCCATTCATACAGCTACAAGAAAAGAATTCTTCTCTAGTTGAGTGTCTAGATGAGAACACAGCCCAACCACAATGTTGGTTGCAACCTTGTGAAACCCTGAGTGGGGGACACAGAAAAGATGTACTTGCACTCCGGAACCATAGAAACTTAGGCTTTTAAGTTTGTGGCAATGTATCATACAGCAATAGAAGACTAATACATTCATGCTGGTAGAAGTGTATATTGTCTAGACCAGATGTATCAATATTTAAAAAACAATAAATAAATTATATATATGTGTGTATATATGTGTGTATACACACACACACACACACATAGTTCTTTTAGGCTGTAGACAGTTGTATAAAATTATTTGTTCAAGGTTATTAATTGAGATAAGGTATAAATAGTAGAAAAGTAACAAGAAGAATGACTGTTCCTAGTAATGGTTACTATGGTTAACTACAGTAGTGGTGAAGTAATGGTGTCTCTATACTGAGAACTGTTAAGCAAACCTTAAAAGTGATGTACATCTAGTTTTTGCTATGGAGAGATAGCAAATAACGAGCGTACATATTAGCTACCACAGTGAGCCCCAATACCATCTTTTTACTGTCAAAGGGCATGATATACTTTATATCTGTTATTCAAATGGGCATGCTCATCTCAGAGCCAGAATAAGGCAGAATTTCCCTCTCAGTCACAGGCATTGCTGGGCCAGGGCATGGAGGGGGAAGTCAGCCTCCAGAGGAACAGCCAAATTCATGCTCCCTGTGGTTAGCTCATTCCCAAGAAGATATGTGAATATGGGCCTTGCGTTCCTAGTTCTTGCCAAACTTCCAAGCTGGTTGTCATATTATCTCCCCAGGTAGACAGAAGCCAGGAGTGCATTGAAGGAAAATCTTTCGTCAAGGAAATTGAGAGTGGGAACATTTCTTCCATTGGTGGTAACACTGGCCTCTGAGTCTGCCATCCAGAGAGCAGCTGCTGGAGGTGGTCCATAGACCTGGCCACAGCAAGGTCAGTGGTGGTGGAGACCTGCTTGGAGGGACACATCTGAGTCCTTTTCCCTTGCTGTGGTGGCCACAAGAGACACATGCGGGCTGGGGGAGCTGGGCTAGCATGAGCAGCCCTGAGAGCCTTTGGATATTTCTGGAGGGGAGCCCTGGGAAAGGATGGAGCAAATTTGTAGCTTTACTCTGGAGTAAAAGGATCTGGGGTTTGGGGGCATACTGATTACACATCTCTGGGCTGACCATCTGAAATTTATAATGCAGTCCAGACCTTGCTTCTGAGTGCCTACCTTGTATTTCCTGCTATGTATTGGACACTCTGATTTCCTCTTCTTCGTGGCTTAGACCTGATCTGCTTCCGAGTTCCCCAGCTCAATATACGGTACCTCTCAGCTCAGTTACCCAAGGCAGAAACTTTGGATTTACCTTATTGCTTCCCTTTTTTGCCTTTGCCATTTCTGATCAACCAGTGAGTTTTAGTAATTCTTCCTATGTAATTGGTATGAACTCTCCAGTTTATTTTATTTTTAAGTTTTTTTATGTTGAGAGAGAGAGGGCACATGAGTCGGGGGAGGGGCAGAGATGGAGAGAGAATCCTAAGCAGGCTCTGCATAGTCAGCACAGACCCTGACTTGGGGCTCAGTCTCATGAGCTGTGAGATCATGACCTGAACCGAAACCAAAGTTGGGTGCTTAACTGACTGAGCCACCCAGGCACCCCACTACTTTTATTTTTTTTACTTTCACTGCCAGTACTCCATTCATTCCTACCTTCCCTGAATTCATTCTTACCATAGAACTCTTTTCCCATACTCACAACACTTCTGATACTGAATATGTGGGTAGTTTTTGCAACACCATGACCAATTCTAATGCCAACTGGGTGTCCTACAATTCATTTATATTCTAACACTATCTATCTGGAGTTAGTATCAGATCCCATAGGTTAAGCAGCCAGTCCAGTCCCACAAGACTGCTACCGATTCAGATGCCAGTGAAAAATCCAGATACTCCTATACTCTGACCTACTGGCTATAAATTGGGGGTTCCCATGACCCACTCCTCAAGTTCAATAATCTGCAAGAACACAAGAAAACACTTTACTTACTATTACTGGTCTAATATAAAGAATACTCAGGAACAGCCAAGTGGAGGAGATGCTTAGGGCAAGGTATGTGGGAAGAGACATGGAGTTTCAATGCCCTCTGTAGGTGTACTACCCTCCCAGTACTTCAGTGTGTTCACCAACCCAGAAGCTTGCCCAACCCCATTGTGTAGAATTTTTATGGAGATTGCAATTCATAGGCATGATTGGATAAGTCATTGGTTATTGGTGATTAAACTCAATCTCTAGCCCCCCTTCTCTCCCTGGAGGTGAAGAGGTGGGGTGGGCCTGAAAGTTCCAACACTCTAATCACATGGTTGTTTCCTCCAACCCCATCCTGTGACTATTTAAGTTTCCATCAAGAGTTCCTCATTTTTTAAAAAAAATATTTCATATTTTATTTTATTTTATTTTATTTTATTTTATTTTATTTTATTTTATTTTATTTTATTGAGAGAGAGAGAGGTAGAGAGGCTGAGGGAGAGAATCTTAAGCAGTCTCTAAGATCAATGCAGGGCCCGATGTGGGGCTTGATCCCACGACTGTGAGATCATGACGTGAGCCGAAATCAAGAGTCAGATGCTCAATCGACTAAGCCACCCAGGCACCCCTTTAATTTTTCATTTTAAGTAAACTCCGCACCACACACCAGGCTCAAACTCATAACCCTAAGATCAAGAGTCGCACACTCTACTGACTGAGTCAGCCAGGTGCCCCAAGAGTCCCTCATTAACTTAAACCCAGGTATAGCTGAAAGGGACTTACTATTAAAGTAAATTACAAGGATTTTAGGAGCTCTGTGCTAGGATGAAGACCAAAAAATGTATTTCTTATTATATCATAATATCTCAGTTCTTCACATAGCACCTAGACTGATCTATGAAAGAACAGATTAGATTATATCACTTCCACCTGAAACCCACCATAGCTTTCTACTGCATCTGGGACCAAATCCCAAGTCCTTAATATTCCCATAAGGCCTACATGCTTCACCTCTCTGTGCTCCACGAGCTTTTTCTTAAGACTCTCAACTAACTCTGCCTGTCACCCCCAGCCTTCTTTCCACCTCAGTGTATTTAGCTAGGCTCTTTCCTCAGCCTGGAGGCTGTTTCCCCACTCTGCTTGTAGATTTTCTCTTGTCTACCCAGTACAGCTGTCTCTTCTTCAGGAAACCTCTGTGACACTCCAGACCAGGGGAAGGGCCCTGTGCACAACACAGCGTCACTTAGCACACTTTTAGTGATTTCTGTTATAAGTTGTCTCTTTCCTACTAGTCTGTAAAAACTTCGAGAGTAGGTCTTGTGTCTGTTTTGTTATTTTCTATTTCAATGTCTGTAAATATACATGGGATGAAAAAATTTATGTTTTGAAGATACGAAATGTACTTTTTCTCCTAGTTCCTATTCTGTGAAACTGACCCACATTCCCCCTACTCTTTAACATTTTAATAGCAGATTCAATAATGGATACTTAAAGACCATGCTTTTGAAAAAGCCAGACCTATTAAAAATAGAAGTAGTTTTATTTTTTCCCCTAAGTATAACAATGGTAGAAATTTATTGTGCAAGGGGCTCCTGGGTGGCTCATTCGGTTGAGCATCAGACTTTGGCTTAGGTTAGGTCATGATCTCACGGTCCGTGAGTTCAAGCCCCACATCCAGCTCTGTTCTGACAGCTTGGAGCCTGGAGCCTGCTTCGGATTCTGTGTCTCCCTCTCTCTCTGACCCTCCCCCATTCATGCTCTGTCTCTGTCTGTCTCAAAAATAAATAAACATTGAAAAAAAAAGAAATTTATTGTACAAAATTTCAGTAAAATTGGATGGTGCTTTCATTTTGTTAAAATCATCATTATTATCATCAGTACTTACTGTTGAGAATCTATTATGTGCAAGTGCTTTACCTACAGAGTCCTTAAAATAGTCCTGCCTGGTAGGCATTATCTCTATCCTATGATAGGGAAAGCAAGATTAGTACTTCCAAAGGTCACATACTAATAAGTGTTGTGTATGTGTATGTCTGTGGATTTATGCCCAGGGCTATTAAGCTAGAAACTCTGCCTCCCAATGTTAAGTGGTTCCTAATCAGCATGATAATCCTTGATGGTTTTGATTCAGATCTGCCACAGAGCCTGCAAATCTGTACTAATCAGTCCTGTGGTTCTACAGTTATATTTCTTTTCCTTTTAATTTTTTTAATGTTTATTCTTGAGAGAGAGAGAGAGAGAGGGAGAGACAGAGTGAGAGCGGGGAAGGGACAGAGAAAGAGGGAGACACAGAATGTGCTGAGCTGTCAGCACAGAGTCCGACACAGGGCTCGAACTCACAAACTGTGAGATCATGACTTGAGCCGAAGTCAGACGCTTAACCGACTGAGTCACCCGGCGCCCTTACAGTTATAGTTCTATAATACCAGACAGTCTTTTCTTAATTTAGACAAAAGTACAAGCAGGCCTGACTTAATACCTGATCATTTCACTGAAGTTGCCAAGTTGTTTGTGTGCATCTTATTGACTCCTGTCAGCACCTAAGCACTAAATGTAGGGCCCCTCCTCCATAGACCTGCCTGCTGATGCTCCTGGGCATGTCCTTCTGTGGTTAAGGTCTCATTTTATCTCCAGGGTTCTGTACGTCTCTCCTGCCCACCTTTCATCCTGGTGCATCTTGCCTGTAGACTGTGACCTCTTGGGATCCTTAGGTCGTGGGCTCAAGTTGAAGAGCAAGGAAGGAGAGATCAGAATTAAGCCAAGCAATGTTGGGAAATAAAAGGGAGAGAGAAGGAAGAGGAAAGGGAAGGAAGAAAGAAGGAGAGAGGGAGAGAGAAGAATCTGACAAATAAAGGAGTATTTTGTGATTATAGAGTAATAAATCTCATTTTTCTCATATGGCTGATAATCCATCTCCGAGGACAGTTTTACTAGAGGAGTCCCAAACATTTATTTTAAACGTTTTAGATTGTCACATAAAAGGAAACAAAATGCCATGCTAGAGGAAAGTTTGGCCTAGTGCCAAGATGAAAAGATTTTAAAATAATTCTGTCAAATCAAGGTCATCTTTGGCTTTGAAGTCTTTGCTTTTGGCTACCACCACTCAAGCCAACCCTGGACAGCATGGACAGCCCCGAAATGAGGTGTCAAAGTCTGAAACGCTCAGTCAGAATGCAGGTTGGTGTATGCTCTTTCAAGGCAAGTCTATTTCAGATACTATGTAGCCACAGGGTGAAGTTGCTGGTGCAGGGCAGTGACAATCCTGGACCGCGAGCCCCCCACCTCCCACCCTACCCCGCCCCCGCCATCTGTTTCAGGGGCACCGGAAGGACCTGATTGTTAGCGTCTATGGATGGTAGGGGAGAAACCGCCCGAATGGAATATATTTTGTAATTTCTTGAAACGGTCACTGAGTGACTCTAACTCTTCAAATATCTTCTTACATCTGTCAAAAATGTCTTAAAATGGAAGTGTTGGTAAGTATTTTTTTTTTTTTTAATTTTTCTTTTCAACGTTTATCCATCCTTGGGACAGAGAGAGACAGAGCATGAACGGGGGAGGGGCAGAGAGAGAGGGAGACACAGAATCGGAAACAGGCTCCAGGCTCCGAGCCATCAGCCCAGAGCCCGACGCGGGGCCCGAACTCCCGGACCGCGAGATCGTGACCTGGCTGAAGTCGGACGCCCAACCGCTCAAGTCGGACGCCCAACCGACTGCGCCACCCAGGCGCCCCTGTTGGTAAGTATTTAGAGACATGGGAGTTCTCATTCATTGGTCCTGTTCGAAGTGAGAATTGGTATAAGCACATGGAAGGTAATTTAGTACTATTGAACGTTCTAATGTTTGTATCTTTTGGTCCAGTAGTTACACTTCTATAAATTTATCCTTTAGAAGTACTTGCTCACGTTTATAATGATACACGTACGGGAATATACATTCAGTATTTTTGAAACATTTTTGGGGGGGATAAAACAAAACACATTCAAAAAAGTTCATGAGACTCACATGTCCGATTTAATAAATATAACGCAAATATATGATCAGCACTCATCTCAAGGAAAATAAGGATGCCAGTTCCCCAGAATTTCCCACATGTCATTCCCAGTTATGGCCTACTTTTCTCCTATAGAGCTAACTTCTTTCCCGACTCTCCTGTCTGCTAGCTCTGGGCTGTCCAATGTGGTAGGCCAGTAGCCACCTGTGGCAAGTAAGCATTGAAATGTGGCTAATTGGAATTCTGATGTACTGCAAGTGTAAAGTTCACCCTGGGTTGTGAAGATTTAGTGTCAGAAAAAGAATGTAAAGCATATCAATAAGTTTTAGGGTTGATTACATGCTGAAATGACAATATTTTGAATATATCGGGTTAAATAAAATATATATTACTTTTACCTTCTTTCCCTTCTCTTCATTTAATATGACTATTAGAAAATTTAAGGGCACCTGAGTGGCTCAGTTGGTTAAGCATCTGACTTCAGCTCAGGTCATGATCTCGTGATCTGTGGGTTCGAGCCCCATGTTGGGCTCTGTGCTGACAGCTCAGAGCCTGGAGCCTGTTTCCGATTCTATGTCTCCCTCTCTCTCTGCCCCTCCCCCACTCTCACTCTGTCTCTCAAAAATAAACATAAACACTAAAAAAATTTTTTTTAAATTTTTTTTTAACGTTTATTTATTTTTGAGACAGAGAGAGACAGATCATGAACGGGGGAGGGGCAGAGAGAGAGGGAGACACAGAATCGGAGGCAGGCTCCAGGCTCTGAGCCATCAGCCCAGAGCCCGACGCCAGGCTCGAACTCACAGACCGTGAGATCGTGACCTGAGCTGAAGTCGGACGCTCAACCAACTGAGCCACCCAGGCGCCCCTAAAAAAATTAAAAAAAAAAAAGAAAAAAGAAAATTTAAAATTACATTTATGGTTTGTTTCTGTGGCTCATATTATATTTATATTGGACAACATAGCTCTACAACTAACCACTATCTTGACTTTTTGATAATAATTTTCTTTTCTTTAGATTTTTATCACTTGTATATGCATCCACAAAATAATGTAGTTTCACCTATTTTTAAAAATTTATATAAGTGGAAAATGCTTTATGTATTCTTTTGTATCTTGCTTCTTTTGCTTATGTTTGTATAATTAATCCTGTTCTTACATGTAATTGTAATTCATTCATTTTCATTGTTGTATGTAGTATTCCATTTTGTGAGTATACACTACAATTTGTCTACCCATTCTACTGTGCTAATTTATACTCCTACCAGCCATGTATAAGAATTATAGCATTTTAAAGGTATATTTATTTTTAGAGAGAGAGAGTGCACACACACACACGCAAGGGAGGGGCAGAGAGAGAGATTCCCAAGCAGACTCTACACTGTCAGCAGGGGGTTGGTTGCGGGGCTTGAACTCACGAACCATGAGATCATGAGCCCCTACAACATTGTTTTTAATAGTGAAAAACTGGAAACATCACAAATGTTCATTAGTAGGGATTGGAAGGTAAATGGTACATTTATGTGATGAAATGGCATACAATTGTTGAAAAGAGTGAGATAACTTCCCCTGAAATGATTTGAAATGATGCCCATGATATATTGTGAAACAGAAAAACAAAACAAAACAAAACCAAAAAGTTATAAAATAGATTTATAGAATCATCCCACTAAAAACACCCAACCCTATACCTGCACATAAGAGCAGGTCTAGAAGTGCAATGAAGTTTCTGCAACAAAACAATAGGCTTGAGAGCCTCGGATTGTACAAGAGAGGAGTCGAGAGTGAAGTGGCTCAGAGGCTTTTATGTAACTGGAGGTGGGGAGCTATGGTGATCAGGTGAGGGGAGCACTGAAGACAGGAGGGATCTGAGAAAAGACTACCTCTCAGGCTGTGCATTGCCAGCTTGGGACATTGCCAAAGGAGGCAGAGGAAGGCATTGAATTTGCATCTCCCTGGGCTGCTCTAGTTCCCTTGGGGTCTAGATAGGACCCAGAAATTGCTAAGAGACAGATTGGAGAGTCAGAGGGGACTTCCTAAGGCAGGGGGAAGTATCTGTGTATGTTAGGGAGGAGGGCTATGGAGTGGCACCTCCAGGCTAGGACCTCGTAGGGGTCACAGTGAGAAATTGGAGAGGCCTATTGGGATAGCATAAACTAGGAGGAGGTTGAATCAACAAGGAGTTGGCTAATAATCCTTGAGAATATTGGGTGAGCCAAAAGAACAGAATGTGGAGTCTTCGGGGAGGCCAGCAGACAAGTTGTATAAGGGCCATCCAGCAGACAAAGAGAGTGACCCTGAAGCTCAGGACACAGGAGGCATATAAACCCAAGGACCAGCACAAGGCCGCAACTCCCTTTCCTCCCGATACTCTCCAAGGATGTGTAAGCCTATTTCAGTGGGAGGAAGCCTTCTGAGATCCTGAGCATCTTTATCCACACAGAAGACTGAAAAGACTATTTTATTTTATTTTACTTTTTAAATATGAAATTTATTGTCAAATTGGTTTCCATACAACACCCAGTGCTCATTCCAACAGGAGCCCTCCTCAATACCCATCACCCACTTTCCCCTCCCTCCCACCCCCCATCAACCCTCAGTTCTCAGTTTTTAAGAGTCTCTTATGGGTTGGCTCCCTTCCTCTCTAACTTTTTTTTTCCTTCCCCTCCCCCACGGTCTTCTGTTGAGTTTCTCAGGATCCACATAAGAGTGAAACCATATGGTATCTGTCTTTCTCTGTATGACTTATTTCACTTAGCATCACACTCTCCAGTTCCATCCATGTTGCTACAAAAGGCCGTATTTCATGCTTTCTCATTGCCAAGTAGTATTCCATTGTATATATAAACCACAACTTCTTTATCCATTCATCAATAGATGGACATTTAGGCTCTTTCCTTAATTTGGCTATTGTTGAAAGTGCTGCTATAAACATTGGGGTACAAGTGACCCTATGCATCAGCACTTCTGTATCCCTTGGTAAATTCCTAGCAGTGCTACTGCTGGGTCATAGGGTAGATCTATTTTTAATTTTTTGAGGAAACTCCACACTGTTGTCCAGAGTGGCTGCACCAGTTTGCATTCCCACCGACAGTGCAAGAGGGTTCCCGTTTCTCCATATCCTCTCCAGCATCTGTAGTCTCCTGATTTGTTCATTTTACCCCTCTGACTGGCATGACGTGATATCTCAGTGTGGTTTTGATTTGAATTTCCCTGATGAGGAGTGACGTTGAGCATCTTTTCATGTGCCTGTTGGCCATCTGGATGTCTTCTTTAGACAAGTGTCTATTCATGTTTTCTGCCCATTTCTTCACTGGATTATTTGTTTTTTGGGTGTGGTGTTTGGTGAGTTCTTTATAGATTTTGGATACTAGCCCTTTGTCTGATATATCATTTGCAAATATCTTTTCCCAATCCGTCATTTGCCTTTTAGTTTTGTTGATTGTTTCCTTTGCTGTGCAGAAGCTTTTTATCTTCATGAGGTCCCAATAGTTCATTTTTTGCTTTTAAGTCGGGATAGAAAGAACATACTTAAACATCATAAAAGCCATTTATGAAAAGCCCACAGCTAATATCATCCTCAATGGGGAAAAACTGAGAGCTTTCCTCCTGAGATCAGGAACATGACAGGGATGTCCACTCTCAACGCTGTTGTTTAATACAGTGTTGGAGGTTCTAGCATCAGCAACCAGACAACAAAAGGAAATCAAAGGCATCAAAATTGGCAAAGATGAAGTCAAGCTTTCACTTTTGGCAGATGACATAATATTATACATGGAAAACCCGATAGACTCCACCAAGTCTGCTAGAACTGATACGTGAATTCAGCAAAGTCGCAGGATACAACATTAATGTACAGAAATCAGTTACATTCTTATACACTAATCATGAAACAACGGAAAGACAAAGAGACTGATCCCATTCACAATTGCACCAAGAATCATAAAATACCTAGGAATAAACCTAACCAAATATGTAAAAGATCTGCATGCTGAAAACTATAGAAAGCTTATGAAGGAAATTGAAGAAGATATAAAGAAATGGAAAAACATCCGGGCTCATGGATTGGAAGAATAAATATTGTTAAAATGTCAATACTACCCAAAGCAATATACGCATTCAATGCAATCCCAATCAAAATTGCACCAGCATTCTTCTTGAAGCTAGAACAAGCAATCCTAAAATTTGTATGGAACCACAAAAGACCCCGAATAGCCAAAGCAATATTGAAGAAGAAGACCAAAGCAGGAGGCTTCACAATCCCAGACTTTTGCCTCTACTACAAAGCTGTAATCATCAAGACAGCATGGTACTGGCACAAAAACAGACACACAGACCAATGGAATTGAATAGAAACCCCAGAATTAGACCCACAAACGTATGGCCAACTAATCTTTGACAAAGCAGGAAAGAATATCCAATGGAAAAAAGACAGTCTCTTGAACAAATGGTGCTGGGAGAACTGGACAGCAACATGCAGAAGGTTGAAACTAGACCACTTTCTCACACCATTCACAAAAATAAACTCAAAATGGATAAAGGACCTGAATGTGAGACAGGAAACCATCAAAACCCTAGAGGAGAAAGCAGGAGAAAAACCTCTCTGACCTCAGCCGCAGCAATTTCTTACTTGACACATCTCCAAGGGCAAGGGAATTAAAAGCAAAAGTGAAAAGACTGTTTAAAATACTGGATCCAACTGTTTAAGCTGCAGTAGATGTTTAGTAAAATATTTGTTTGTCTGTTAGTGTGTGGGCAGTTAGTGCCTGAGAAATGTAACACAGTCAAATTCATGTTCTCCGCAAGTATGCATTGTAGCAAATTAAACTTTGCAACCTTACTACATCTGTATGTTAGTATATATGTAGAAGAGAACATCAGGAAGAAGATGTGCTAAATGGCTGGCAGTGGGCAGTCTCCAGGGGTGGGTTCTAGGTGACTTCCCCTTTCTATACTGCGTAGTTCTGTAATGTTTGCTTCTCCCCTCCAGTTTTAATGAGATAGAATTGACATCTACCTTTCTATTAGTTTAAGGTTTACAGAGTAGTGATTGGGTATCTCTCCTTACTTTACAGATCAGCTGCCTACCTTTTTGGGTTTCTGGGGATTTGCCTTTGCTCTCCATTCCTGCTATCTATCTCTCATACTCATTTTTTAAGAAGAGTCTTTCCTGAAACACTCTTTTTGTCTTTTAGTTAGGCATCTGGAAAGATAAAGCTCACTTTGTTATTTATCATTAAAGTTTGGTTAGCAGGAGAAACTACATTTCCAGGACAAATTTTCCCTTATACTTATGTGTTTTCACTAAAGCTGCAACATACATAATGTAAAAATATAATTAAGTCTAAGAAACTTTTATTCCTTCCCCAAATCTTCTAAATTTTAGTATATGTGCTGCCCAAATGAGCACCTTCCCCAAATCTAGAACTTACAGTTGGTGCAACCAGAGTTTTGCTTTATTTTTAACTTGTCATGGTATGGAGGATTTTTTTTTTTTTTTAATTCGGCTTCATGCCCGGTGTAGAACCGAACTTGGGGCCTGAACCCATGACCCTGATCTCAAGACCCAAGCCAAGATCAAGAGTTGGCTGCTTAACTGACTAAGCCAGTCAGGTGCCACTCACAGTATTTTTTAACACAAGAATCTGGTTAAAAAAAATTATACTTACAGCTGAAAGATTACTAGAGCAGACATAAATTGTCACTGAGTAATTAGAAATATACATAGTGAGACTTGGAGACGTAGTAACATGATAAAACTAGCATTTCTTATAGATCATTTTGGGAGTTAATAGTGTCCAACAACAGTGGGAGAAAGCAATGGGAGATTGCAAGGTAATAAAGTTTGAACCTTTGAAAGTTTTCATGCCCATCTGCTTCTGGAGCTTTCTGCTTTTGCCTTTATAGAAATGTACAGAAAAATTCAGTTTTGATTTAAGCAAAATTTCTTTCGGTATCAAGGTTTGTTCAACTGGATAGGAATCCAGACGCAACTTTGGATTTACATTTTCTTGTTTCCCTTCCTTGGCTTAGAGAATTTATCAGATTCATTCTCATTGCCCATTAGTTTTTAAAGAACAATCCCTTATTTATGACATTTGTAAATAAAGTTCATTTGAGAAATTTATGTCATTTCTCATGGACTTACTAAAACTTTATGCTTTTTCAGCAGGATAAAGTTTAGGAAATTGATTCATTTTTTTCTTGCTTCATTCACCAATATTAAAGACCATTATCAGAGATAACATTAATTTTTGCTTTTTTGTCTTCTTCAAAGTTTTTTGAAATTGCCGTACAAAGACATAAGTAAGTTCATTGATTGAACATTTGTTGTGACCAATATGAAAATGCTGATTTATGGGTATTTCTAGCTGGTACAATGCTAGGTATAAAAACTTCAGTATAGGGCTGCCTGGGTGGCTCAGTCGGTTAAGCGTCTGACTGTTGGTTTCAGCTCAGGTCATGATCTCATGGTTTTGTGAATTCCAGCCCCCCCATTGGGCTCTGTGCTGACAGCACGGACCCAGCTTGGGATTTTCTCTCTCCCTCTGTCTCTGCCCCTCCCCCACTCATGATGTCTCTCCCTCTCTCAAAGTAAATAAATAAACTTAAAAAAAACCTTCAGGATAACAAAAATAGATACCATTTATTATGCCAATAGAAATGCAAGTAACTATAAGAAAAACGGAAAGATAAAGAGTACATAAAATTATTTTTATGAGTTAAAGCTACTTTTACTTTAGTACCAATTATGATAAGATCTTTTTCCAACTTCTTAATTGGAATATTCTGAGTCAGAAAAGTTGAAAGAATGGTGCAAGTAACACTATATGTGCCCTTTACCTAGGTTTCTGAATTGTGAGTATTTTCTGACAATTCTAAAAAGTAACAATGCATCTTTTATTTGGATAGATGAGAATTGCATTTTTTTGTTAGTTTGTTTCTTGGTGGTTAGTGACAGAGACAAAAAGACACTGTAACGGAATTATCCCCTACCTTCCTTCAGTGCCAGCCTCATGGTATGGACTACTTATGAGCCATTCATTTAGGGCATGGGTTCTCTTGGATCATAGCAAGAGAAGAGGAGTATCTTTCCTCCACAAAGTGTCTTTTGACCCCTTTTGCTGAGTGCTTGCTGATCTGAAGAATTAACCGTGTGCGTCAAGGTAGGGTGAATTCAATTTCTTTTCTTCTTATCAACTGAAGAAAGTTCAGTCTTCCTCAGTTTTTCTGATATACTGTATTATCCATCAGAAAGTTTGCTATGATTCTGGGTTCTGTTATATTTCCCACAAACCTATCTTCGGAGTTAATAGTTTATGGCACTCTCGTTCAGATAAGAAGGATTGGCGCTGGAGGATTTATGATATCTAACCCAATTTTCCATCACCATACCTTGACCTTGGCCTCATAAGTTGTAGCCCATACAAAGCAATCGATTGCTATCTGATAGAAGCAAATGACCCGCTTTAACTCTAGGGCAATAGCTAATAAGGTCTTGATAATTGTGATTTATCCACTGTCAGCTGTGATTGCATGCGCCCCTCTGAAGCTGCCCTGAATTGATGGATGCAACTTGTATGACAGGAAGTCGGTTCCAGGGGTTTTCCTCTTTTATCCTTAGCCTCACCAGGGCTCCCAGAATTGGGGTGGATGAAGTCATTTTTCTTTCATTGTGGTCTTCTGGACTGAAATATGGTAAAAATTCATCTTCTCTTGAGCATGCCATTTTTTCCTTGTCAGATCTACAGTCTTTCCGTGACTGAACCAATTTGTTATCTACAAAAGCAGTGGCCTTGCGCTTCCCTTTGATTCACGGAACTCTGCATGGCCAAGAGGCGTTTTCTTCTATAAATTTAGTAAAGGGTCATCTCTTTCCTCAGCCAAGACATTTGGTTTCCCTTTTAATGAATTTGAGAGAAAAAAGAAATGACTGTTAGTGGTGATCCTGTGGAATACTTCAAACTGTTTCATCTTTCAGGCATAGCTGACCGACACTCTGGGCAAGGAGAAACCCAAACTTATTTTTCTACGTGATCCAGGATCAAAGGATATCTTAGTCATCAGTAGAAATGAGGATGCAATACTCTGGATACTCTCATTTAGAGAAGTTATCATTGGGGTGCCTGGGGAGCTCAGGTGGTTAAATGTCCGTCTTCAGCTCAGGTCATGATTTTGCGGTCCGTGAGTTCGAGCCCCGCATCAGGCTCTGTGCTGACAGCTCAGGGCCTGGAGCCTGTTTCAGATTCTGTGTCTCCCTGTCTCTCTGACCCTCCCCCATTCATGCTTTGTCTCTCTCGGTCTCAAAAATAAATATACGTTAAAAAAAAATTTAAGGAAGTTATCACTTATGAATTTGAGGAGCCCTTAGGGTCAAGGTCTTTGTGCTTCTGGTCTGTCCAAAAGGGAAAGTTTCTTGGCATGCCCTTTAAAGTACTGAATCATGGGTAATATCGGATTTAATATTAACGTGTGCAAGTAGCTGGGGCAGGAAGCGATCTTACGTCCTGATATCCAGCCCTACCACAGTGGTACCTTTTTATATATTTTTCCCCTGACTTCAGCTTGGTAGTACTTGATTTCAATTCAGTTTGTATCTGAAGTTCAATTTTTTTCATCCAAACTCCTGTTTGTTTTTGTGTTTGTACAGATTTGTTGCCTAAATAAGACCACATGTGTTAAACCTTTCTTGGGCTCAGGGAGATGAAGACACTTTATATTGAAGTGAAGCAGCGTGTTTTGGTCATATTAAGTGTAAGGCCTCTTACTGTCAAAGACAACATTGATTGCAGCATGATTATGATTGGTTCTTAGGCAACCTCTCACATGTGACCCAAGATACCTAACAATTAGTCCAGATGGAATCATGTCAATCCTAATGACCCAGATGACATTGAGTCTTATCCCACCCACTCCAACAGGACTTTGCCCTGTAAAATATTTTTAGACGTCTCCGGGAGGTTTCTCTGAAGTGCGTGTGAATGAACACTCTCCAGCCTGCACTGCTGCTAGCTTCGCCACCTCCACAGGGTACCCTTTGGGTCCTGCTGTCCCCCGCTGGGCCCCAGTGCCATGTCTGAGTCCTGAGTCCTGATGTCCCTGGGCTTTCACACGCCAGAGCTGTGTGGCATCCGTGAGGTGGGAAAGAATGCCCTCTCACTTCGGAGCCTGAGGTTGCTCTCAGCCAGAGGGGCTGCACGGCACGACTTACCCAAACATACCACCAGAACTGTTTCCTTTTTCTGTTACCTGTATATCTTAGGCCCCAGGTATGCATCCACCGGAAGGGGGTGGGGGTGGGGGTTGTTATTATAGATAGTCAGCAATTACTATTATTTTTTTTTACCATGTCTTATATATAACTGTTCATTGAATGACAATTAGAATAATTTGAGTTTTTTTCACTATTGCAAACACTGCTATCATAAATAACCTTGTGATATACAATCGTGCACGCTTATGTGACGTGTCTGTAAGACAGATTTCTAGAAATGGAATTGCTGGGTCAACAAGTAAGTATATTTGAAATTCAGATAGATACTATGAAAATGCCATCCAAAACAGTTGTGCCAGCCTGTGTGCTTATCAGCAGTGTGCATCTGGGATCTCCAGTTTGTAAGCTTTGCCAATCTGGTAGTAAACATGGTATAATATCGTTATTTCATTTTATTTTTTATTAAACAAATTTTTTAGGGGCGCCTGGGTGGCTCAGTCGGTTGAGCGTCCGACTTCAGCTCAGGTCAGGATCTCACAGTCTGTGGGTTCGAGCCCCGCGTCGGGCTCTGTGCTGACAGCTCAGAGCCTGGAGCCTGTTTCCAATCCTGTGTCTCCCTCTCTCTCTGCCCCTCCCCCACTCTCACTTTGTCTCACTCTGTCTCTCAAAAATAAATAAATATAAAAAAAATTAAAAAAAAATTTTTTAAATTGGAATCCAAGTTGGTTAACATAGAGTGTAATAATGATATCAGGAATAGAATTTAGTGATTCATCACTTACATATAACACCCAGTGCTTATCCCAACAAATGCCCTCCTTAATGCCCATCACCTATTTAGCCCATCCCCCGCTTACCTCCCCTCCAGCAACACTCATTTTATTCTCTGTATTTAAGAGTCTCTTATGGTTTGCCTACATAGTTAACAATTATTGAGCATTTACTATGTGCGTAGCTATGTGATAAGCCCTTTAATATAGGTTCTATTATTATTTCCATTTTACAGAGGAGGAAATCAAGGCTTCAGAAGTTAATTTACTTGCCCAAGTAGCGGAGTAAGTACTGACAGTCTGACCTCCAATCTCCTATCTTAATCGCTAAAACACGACTGTTTTCAGCATCACCCCAGCCTCTAATAACCAAAGCTTATTTATTGCATTACTTCCTGGTGCCAAGTGCTTTCCTTGTAGGAAAAGTTTCTTGCAGGAGGGATCCTCAGGCTCCTACCAAATAAATTTCAGTTTGGTTCTTCCATCAGCTCAGGAGACATAATAAAAATTTATGCAAAGTTTAGCAAAAACATAGCGTGATTTCTCCCACCGAGAAGGCACGTCAGTCTTTTAGGCAACTTGGCTACATTTCTGGCAGTTCCCAAGCAGGTTCAAACTGGGCCACCTACCACTGTCCCCTCTTATGCACAATGGTTTATGGTTGATGTTGTCACTTTCAGAGACAGGCACGGTTTGTAAGTCAGCTTTCTAGACTCAGGGTGACCTGGGTTTCCAGCCATCGACTGAGGATTGTTGTACTCAGGTATCCCACTTTAACTTTGTGTATGTAATATATAGAAAATGTATAGAAACATCCCAATATTTTATTTTTGTGGGTAGGACTTTTATTCTATCTTTTCCCACGAGTGAATATTCAAAGAAGTCTTTGACTCTTTCCTCACCTCTATTATGTTTGGTCAACTGATCTTGATCTTTCCACACGATCTTTCCATCCTAATGCACAACATTATTCCAGTGAGTTTCAAAGCCCAAGTAAACAATCACTCAACATGCTACCTTGAAAATCTTTGTCTCAGGTCTAATTGATTTCCCTTTACTACCCTAGCCACTCACCCCACGCTACATCTGCACGTTGTCAGTATGTGGAAATGTTCCATCTTAGAAATCTTAAGCTCTGGGACGTGTTCTATCCCTTCAAACTTCCCCAGGCCCTCTCCTTGCTATGCCCATCTTCTACATGAACTGCCTGCCACACTATTATAGTTGCCTGTTATCATACAGATGGCTAGTTCCCGTCAATGTCATTTTATCTTTCTTCTGTAAAGATAAACTTTCTAATTTTTGGCTGGATACATGGTTGCCTTGAGAATAAAAACTATATTTCCCTGCATCATTTGCAGCTGGTTATGACCATGTGACTCCATTCTGGCCAGTTGGGATGTGAGGAAAGTGACATGTGTGGCTTCCAGGGAGAGGGCATGCATACCGCCACACTGAGTATGATGTGAACTTGACAGCCAGGCGTCTTAGATCTTAGACCTTGTGGACAATGGCATCCCTCAAGGGGTGGTGGTATAACAAGTTCACCTTGTTCTCTGGACAATCTCATGGAATAGAGCAAGTCTACCAACCCTCCACCTATATCTGCACTGTTTCATGAGAGAGAAATAAGTTTATTCTTATTTGACTCACTGCAGTTTTGGGCCTTTGCTTCATGCAGCTGAACCTGTATTCTAATTACAACCCGATTGTCTGTTTTCCCGAGTATACTCAAGCTCCTTGAAGTTGGGCCCCATGTCTTAGTAACCAGTTGTGCTGGTCTCGTTCAGGATGGATTGGTTGGTTCCAGAGGTGGAAGGGGAAACAGATTAGTCTTTTTCCTCCAAAGAAGAGGACCTTTCTGATGAGACAGTAATATGCAGGGAAAATGGGTAAAACACAGGCAAATTTTTATGCTGCCTCTTTTTTTTTAAAAAAAGTTTTAATTTAAATTCCAGTTAGTTAACATACAGTGTGATATTAGTTTCAGGTGTGCAATATAGAGACTCGACAATTCCATACATCACCCGGTGCTCATCACAACTCACCACAAATACACTCCTTAATCCCCATCACCTATTTTACCCATCCCCTACCCATCTCCCCTCTGGTAACCATCAGTTTGTTCTCTACAGTTAAGATCCTGTTTCTTGGTTTGCCACTGTCTCTCTTTATTGTTTTTTTCCTTTGCTCGTTTATTTTTTAAGTTCTACATATGAGTGAAATGATATGGTATTTGTCTTTCTATGCTGTCCCTTACCTTCCTAGACTCAGTGGAGAAGGAAGGGCAGGGTCCCTAGGCAGAGGGACAAAGCCTTAGAGGGCAAAGTTCCACCCACACTGACAGTAAAAAGGGAAAGTGATGATGTCCTAATGGGCCATAAGTACTGGACAAAGCCTGGTATTTCTTATCTTCCTGTGGAAAGAAGACCCTGTCAGCACACTGCAGCTGGCACCATAGTCACATGTGTGTTCCATTGCCTCAGGCTATTCCTTGCATAGGGTCAATTGGTGGGGTCCAGAATCCAGAAAGAATTAATGCAGGTGGGTTGGGCAGCCTGATTATATCAAGTTGGCCAGGCATTTAGGAGTTGGGCTACACAGTCACATTAAGGGTGGCCAGACACTCAGGATCTGGGGCTCCCTAGATAACGATGACTCATTAACCTTATAAAATAATGGATCTAAGCCAATTATATGATTATATTAAAAAAACCTGGTACCATCACTGTCCAGTCAAGAGTCAGAGACCATACCAATTGTTTGAACAAGGAGAATTTAATGTCTAGATTGTTGTTAACTAGGTAGCCTAAAAGACAGAAAGGAGCATCAATGTATCACAGAGTTAGCAATTGCAGGAAGCAGTTAATACTTCCAGGGTTTGGGGAATAAAGATGGGGATTATTAAAATTTAGAAACTTGGAGGAGGGGCCATATGGAATGGAATTTACACCTCTGGGGAAGGGGCATAGCTCTGCTGGAAATAGTGTCTCAGCTTGGAGCGGGGACCCCGTGGGCTGGAGAACCAGACCTCCAGGAAGGAGAAAACAGCCAGGATGAGACTAGTACTGCAAGCATTGGAAAAAACCTGCCAACTGGATTTAAATGCTGCTACAGGAGCAGAAGCATTGCTGGTATGATGCTCACAGGACTTGTAAGCAGACAGGAAGGAGTCCCTTCTCCTTCCTCCAGCCTCCCAGTCCTCCTCTGGCAGAACAGAGCCTAACTGGGAGACTGCTGGCCAAGCAGAAATGTGGTTTGCAGCGTCCCGGTCCCAGTGCCACAGGGCAGGACAGCAAAGATGGGTGTGGAGATGTGAGGCTATACAGCATAGTAATTGGCACATACCTCAGCAGTTCTAAATTCAGATAGTTTCATGTTGTCTCAGCCAGCCTCATAGGTAAGGCCTACAGACTTCAATTTTTTAAGGGACGATCTGGTGACTAAAGGAAGAATGCTTTGTTGCCACACGACATTTGAAATGTTCCAGAGGGATGAGGCAGATAAAACATCACCGGGCTGGTGATAGGAAGTGAGTCTGGAAGGACAAAAAGGAGTTCCTTGGGCAGTAGAAGAACCAGTGGAAGAACTAACCACTACCTAGTGGAAGAAGGGTGTCCCAGTCAGGAGGAACAACAGGTGCAAAGGCCAAAAAGAGGGCCCAAACCCTTAAATGGGCTGAGTTGCACTCAGGGCAAAGCTACCCAAGTCTTGGGGCTTCCCTAGGATAAGGCAGGAGTTAGGGCATGGGTGACTGGCGCAAACAGTACTCTCCCCAGGACCAGTGACCCCCTCAGAGTAATTAGGACCCTCTGCCAGTTCTATTTAAGCACAATGTGTTATGCTGGCTGGACTTGGACAAGGTAATTAAAATCTCTGATTAGAGAATATTATTCCCATTTGACAAATAAGGAGACTGAGGCTCTAAGAATTTAAGTAGCCTGCCCATGATCACAGAATCTGTGACTCAAATGACCTACTTTTCTCCCGGACCCCTTCCCTGGATGTCCCCATGGATTCTCCCGCTGAGCACGTTCCAGCATGCACTCCTTCCCTTCTTCTGTGTCTCGCTTCAGACCTCCTTTCTGGATCCCTGAAGTCAGGTCCTGGGTTCCTTCCTTTTTCCTGCCTCCATGCCCCCACCTCACCCCATACAATCCATCACCAGGTCTTACAGATTTGACCTTCTAAGCAAAGAAGCCTCTCTAGGCCAGAGAAAGCTTCCAAAACCACAAAAATCATGCCATTTTCCTTCTTAAAACTTCTCAGTGGTTCCCATGGCTTACTGGAGAAAATCCAAGCTCCTTTATTTCATAGTGAGGCCACTGTGATATGGTCTTTATTAACTTCTCCAGCTTTGCTGGCCACTGTCTCTCTATCCTGCGGTGAGACCGGGGGGCAACTCTGGCCAGGGAAACAAGACGAGGGTTCACCTCCTCCCTCCACCGACTAACCTGCAGGCAAGAAATTGCAGTGATGCCACATTGTTTTCTATGCCTTCCAGCAGGTTACCTACCTCTGATTTAGTGGCTGTGCAACTTTAGCCACTGCTCACGTCAGGGTAGCATTGATGCAGGCCTGCTGGCTTCTGTTTTCTGTGCTGGAATGAATGCGTGAGGATGCCTCTGGGTATTGTTTCTGGCCTCTCGCCTCTAATCCCTTCCTCTCTCCCTCCCTCCCTTCCTTTTCTCTCCTCTCTCTTTCATAAGAAGTATATTTATATTAGACAGGAGCCTATTTTATTTTATTTTATTTTATTGATAGAGAGTGGGGGGAGGGGGAGAGAGAGAGAGAGAGAGAGAGAGAGAGAGAGAGAGAGAATCCCAAGCAGGCCCCATGCTCAGTGCAGAGCCCAACGTGGGTCAGTCCCACAGCCCTGAGATCATGACCTGTGCCAAAATCAAGAGTCAGATGCTCAACTAACTGCACCACCCAGGTACCCTAGACAGGAACCTTTTAATGCAAAGGGCAGAAACTCAGTTCAAATTAACTTAAGCCTAAAAAGGGAATTTATTGACTTATTGAACTGGTAAATCTAGGGGTAGAGCTGGATCCAGGGATATAAATATTATTATTCTCTCTCTCCCTTTCTGTGTTGCTACTCTCTGTGTTGGCCACATTCTCTCCTATTTCAAGATGTATTCCCTGTGTGTAGGAGGTGAAGGGCAGCAGGGCCACAGGCAGCTCCGAGTTTATGTCTCCCTTGTCCACCCCAGAGGAATGGGAGCTTCTCTCAATGTCTCTCCATAAAATCCCAAAAAAAGGCTCTGATTGGTTCTGTTTCCTAATTTGTCCTTGCTTCAGTTCACCCCCTGCCCTCCAATCCCTGGGGCCAGGAGGAAGGGGGACATTGATTATAAAGGGCTGGATCAGAAGCTCATCCCTACGGTCAAGTGTGGGGGACACTGTGATTGGCATTCATCCAGAACCACATAGACTTGGAGGGGTAGTTACCCAAAGAAATAGGGGTGCTACTATTAGAATATGGACAAAAGACCTATTGGACAGATAGAAAAAAAAAAAAAGGTAGCCAAAGTGATGTCTATACTGCTATCATCACCACCACTATTACGACCACCACCACCGTTATCGAGCAACTGCTGTGTTATAGGCACAGGGCAATTCCTTTATGTATACAGGTTATTTCTGAATATTACACATGACACCATTTTCAAGAAGAGGAAACCGACACATGGGCGGTTTAACGCTCTTGCTTGAAGTCATGGAGCTAGCCTGTCTGACACCAGGTGTGTGCTTTACCTCACGCTGCCTTCTCTGGGCCGGGGAGTCCTCTGTCTCACCATTGCCCAGTAATTATGGCTCACAAATGACCCTGCTGTGGAGGAGTGGCTGGATGAGTGCATGACTTACATAATTGACCTTCAGTCACATTGGCCAACTTATGTTTTCATAATGTGGAAGGTGCATTTTTATGATCCAGTCTGTGGAATGGGGTTGATGAACCGGTACTTCCCCGCCAGGGGCCGAATGTACCCCGCTGAGATGAAGATAAGGGGGGCTGAGCTGTTTAAGAGGAGTAGGGCTGCCCCCTCCAGAAGACCAAAGCCACCTACCGACGACGTTGAATTCAGTGTTGCAAATAAATGTTAAAAAAAATCGAAGCCCTCAAAACACGTTTGCATCTGGCTTTTTACTTTGGGTTGCTTAACTTAAAAAGTCATTTACTATTGGTTTGCCACTAGCTGTTAAAGACTTTAAGCATATGGGTAAATAGTAATCAAAAACACAAAAATATAATTTAGCCTTGACATATGAGATATATAGTGGCTTAAGGGAAGGAGTCAATGTTGTATACTTAAATATATATACTAGATATACTTAAAACTTACTATATATCCTATATAGTACTTAAACATACACCATACACATACACACATTGAAAATGTTGTCTATACTTAAAAAGTGGCTCACATATTCGGCGAAGAAACTTGGAGGTTTTCTTTTTTTAATGTTTATTTTTGAGAGAGAGAGAGAGAGAGAGAGCAAGAGAGCACGTGTGCACAGAAATGAGGGATGGACAGAACAGGGGCAGACAGAGGATCCGAAGCAGGGTCTGTGCTGACAGCAGAGAGTCGGGTGTGGGGCTTGAACTCATGAACTGTGAAATCATGACCTAAACCAAAGTCGATACTCAATCGACTGAGCCACCCAGGACCCCAAACTTGAAGGTGTTATATGGATCCTGGTCTCATTTTGATTACAGTATACTTTGCTAGGTTGCGGGGACTGCCAAGGTACCTGAAAAACATTTATTTAACTTAAGTCTCCTGGTTATACTCCTTCAATTAGTGGCTGGCTCTCACAAAGGGGTTAGAAAGACTGCAATTCTTTATAGGCTGGCCAATCCTGGTAGTGTCCCTTAGCCATCTCCCACTAAGGGAGGAGATTTTCTATTTTCCTACTCATAAGTGAGGACCTAGGCCAAGGTGAGTCAGGCTCCAGATTGATCAATGGCCTATAAGATGGCTTGATACCCAGGATCTGCCTAGATTATTCTTTAAAAAAAAATTTTTTTTTAATGTTTATTTACTTTTGAGAGAGAGGGACTCATTAAATTTTTTTGTTTGTTTGTTTTAATGTTTATTTTTTTAAAAAATGTTTATTTTATTTTTTGAGACAGAGAGAGACACAGCATGAGCAGGGAAGGGGCAGAGAGAGGGAGACACCGGATCCGAAGCAGGCTCCAGGCTCTGAGCTGTCAGCACAGAGCCCGATGCGGGGCTCGAACTCACAAACTGTGAGATCATGACCTGAGCTGAAGTCAGACGCTTAACCGACTGAGCCACCCAGGCGCCCCTTAATGTTTATTTTTGAGAGAGAGAGCAGATTGTTCTGATGGTGACCACACTGGAATGAGCAATGTCTTTGTCTTTAAGAGGATTAAGATACAGAGAGTTGACTGGTTGTGGGTGCAGGAGCTGAAAATACTGAGAGAAGGAGGTCTGCAGATGCCACGGCTTCCTCAAAGCTGTGAGGAAGCTGAGGTCAAGAGGAAGAGGAGGGGGCATGGATAAGCCCCAGCCCCACCTAACCTGAGCTGTGTCTCACAGCCGGTAGCAGCTGTTCCTTGAATGGGATTAACGAGGCCAGGGCATTTGGGAAAGTAAGAAGCTTGTCTAATGTTAACTCAGTGTTTCCCAGACCTACCTGACAACAGAACTCTCACCTGTTAACACATTTTTTTTTTACACTTTATTTATTGTGTGTGTGTGTGTGAGAGAGAGAGAGAGAGAGAGAAAGAGTGCATGAGTGGGGAGGGGCAAAGAGAGAGAGGGAGAGCAAGTATCCCAAGTAGGCTCTCTGCTGTCAGCACAGAGCCCAACACAGGGCTTGAACCCACGACTGTGAGATCATGACCTGAGCGGAAATCAAGAGTTGAGTTGGATGCTTAACCGACTGAGCCACCCAGGCACCCCTCCCCTCTTACCATCTTTTATAATACCATGTTCCATGGAACAGAGTTCAGAGTAGAGGCTGGCAGCAGAGGGTGGAAACTAACGGAAGGATGGCCGCAGAAACAGAGGCAGTTCTGTCCTCCTTTCGGGGAAGCCAGGGCACTCCTTGGCTAAGGGGGTGACAGGACTTCCTGGGCGTTTTATCTGTTTCACCCTCTGAACTGCCTTCCAGCCGTTGTGAGTTCTGGGCACAGCTGCCATAATATTTTAGTGTTTCTTATTTTTGTGAGTATTCTTATCTGAAACCTCCACTAATGAGGATGAATTGAGTCAGTCCTTTTTTTTTTTTCTTGTAACTGAGAGTCCCACTAATGTAACAGGACGTTAGAATGACTTTTTAGTTGTCTGCCCAGGTGCTATGTATGGCAGGTGACAAATGCCCCCACTTCCTCCGTGAAATGTCCGACCACCTGTGGAGGACGTGCTGAGAGACTGTGGAACCGGTGTTGCCAGCATTCACCCCTCAAGTGCTCCAGGCGAGGGTGCAGATGGTGAAGAATCACCATGGGCGTGGGCAATGAGAATTCTTTGAAGAGAGTCATCGAGGTGCCTTACTGGGGGAGAAGAGAGAGCCCACCCTCCCCGGGGTTGTAAGGCGAATGAGGGAGGCTTCAGAGATTCAGGTGAAGGGACTGGTAGGTGTTTCTGGCCAAAGCCCACAGAGTAAGGCAAGAAAGTGAAGATGGAAAAAATGTACTCCCAGCAGTGGAGGACAGGTCTGAACAGGTGAGGCCCCAGGGAAAAGGAGGTGGGACTTGGCTTATCTCAAAAAGGACGATCTCCTGGAGGGCAAGGTGAACCCAGCGTTAAGAGGCTGGAGGTGGGGGAGCGCCTGGGTGGCCCAGTCAGTTAAGCGTTTGACTTTGGCTCAGGTCATGATCTCATGGTTAGCAAGTTCAAGCCCCACATCAGGCTCTGAGCTGTCAGCCCAGGAGTCTTCTTTGGATTCTGTCTCCCCTCTGTCTCTGCCCCTCCCCCGCTCGTGCTCTGTCTCTGTCACTCTCTCAAAATAAATAAACATAAAAAAAATGTAAAAAAAAGAGGCCGGATGTGGGTAGTCTGGGGAACCAGAGCTGAGGGACAGCACCGGTGACCAGTGGGAGGAGCTCCCACCTACATACTGGTGACTACATCAAGGTCCTCAGTGGGGAGGAGGGTCCCTGTGAGGAAGAAGAGCCAGTAATGCTAATCTGTTGCGCTGAGGCCTGCTTTCAGATTACAACCCCACCAGCATAGGACTTTGGTGTCCCTACCTGTTTTCCCTCCCAGCCCTCCCCTAGCTCTGGAGGAGCCAGAAGCAGCAGAGGGTACAGGGTAGGGGCAGGGTAGGCATGGGGGGAGTGGGTGAGGCCCATGCACCCCAACCCCAGCAGGTTTTCCTACTGGGAACATAGAGTGTTTGTAGATTAGCTGTTTGAGTAGACAAATTTTTTTTTTGCCTAGAAGTGACCGAAGGATTTTTATTTTCTGAGTGACTAGAGAATCTATGGGCCTCGGGCTGGGAAAGAGCAGGTCTGCAGGTGGATTTTGCAGAGGTAGTCCTGCCTTTGGCTCATTCAGTTCTGCACTCCACACACTGGGAATCGGACAAAGCAAAAAAATCAGTTTAAAGGGTTTATAAATGTTTACACTTCTTCCTCAGTAACTATTGTTGACCTAAGTAAAGAGGCAAAATGAGTCAAGCTCAAAAAGATGAGCTTATTCAGGACGGGCAAAGGGATCGCTATTCAGGACAAGCAAACTGAAGCAAGCTGCAGGTGGGTCTGTTGAGGGCTGGGGCCGGCTCTATCTATGGGCAGGGAACGGAAGGAGGGGAAGTTCAGTTAGAGTCAGTTAAAGCGAAAAGCAAACAAAGACCTGCCTTGAAAAATTTCCCGCGCAGACAGAATCAGTCCAGTCCCACACACAAAGCTCAATTCAGCCCACTTTGCGGGACCAACCAGACCTGGGTCGCCTCCAGTTTATGCCTCTGGCGACACTTCTCACAGTCGATTAAGAGAGAATCTCTCTGATCAACCTCCAATCAGCTAAGAAAATTCCAGCCCTATCCGTTTTCTGTAAGTCGGGTATTTACTGGGAATTACTCTTAGTTTTGTCTTCCTGAGGGCACTGTTGTGAGACTCCCTGTCATTTTTGTTTTTAAATTTTTTAATGTTTATTTTTGAAAGAGAGAGAGAGAGAGACAGAGCGTGAGCAGGGGAGGGGCAGAGAGAGAAGGAGACACAGATCCGAAGCAGGCTCCAGGCTCTGAGCTGTCAGCACAGAGCCTGATGCGGGGCTCGAACCCACAAGCCGTGAGATCGTGACCTGAGCCGAAGTCGGATGCTCAACAAGCTGAGCCACTCAGGTGCCCCTGAGACTCCCTGTTTTATATCCTCTGGTTGGATTTTAGATTGAAATTGTTTCACACTATGCACGAACTAATTCTAACATAAAAGATTTTGGACACAAACCAGTTCCTGCCCTCGAAGAGCATGCAGTCGAGTTTGAGAAGTCCCAGGTGAGCCCGGGGCTTTCTTACTTCAGGTCGTCTAAGAATCACAGTAGTACCTCTGATTCAGTAGGTCTTGGTTGGGACCTAGGAATCTGCATTTGAACAAGTCCCCTTTTCTAAGACCACTGATGGAGAAATAATAATCCAGCCTTCTAACCAGCACCATACACCAAAGCATTTTTAAAAAATGTTCATTTACTTTGAGAGAGAGAGAGGGGGGGGGGGACGGAGGGCAGGGGCAGAGAGAGAGAGGGAGAGAGAATCCCAAGCAGGATCCACACTGTCTGCACAGAGCTTGATGGAGGGCTTTATCCCACAAACAGTGAAATCATGACCTGAGCTAAAATCAAGACTCAGGCTCTTCTTAATCACTGAGCCATCCAGGTGCCCCACACCCCAAGCAGTTTTAATACCTTAGCTCTTTCTTTCTCTCATTCTTTTGTTCTTTCTTTCAACGTTTATTTATTTTGAGAGAGAGAGAGAGAGAGAGAGCAGGGGAGGGACAGAGAGAGGTGGAGAGAGAGAGAATCCCAAGCAGTCTCCACACTGTCAGCTTGGAGACTGACTCGGCGCTTGATCCCATGAATTGTGAGATTATGACCTTAGTTGAAATGAAGAGTTGGAGGCTTAACCCACTGAGCCAGCCAGGCGCCCCCTAGCTCATGCATTATTGACTGCTACAGAGTTTACCCCCGATCTTGGACGATATTACTCAGCCATTTGGATAAAACAAAGTTTCTTTCTGTTCTTTTATTTTTTAACTGATTTTTTTTTTTTTTTAAGTATGCTCCACGCCTAATGTGGGGCTTGAACTCTTGACGCTGTGATTAAGAGTCATGTGTTCTACCGACTGAGCCAGCTAGGTGCCCCACTTTATTTTATTATTATTTTTTTAAGTAATCTCTACTCCCAATGTGAGTACTCCTAAGACCTCGAGATCAAGAGTCACATGCTCTGCCGACAGCCAGGTGTCCCTCTGCCTGTTCTTTATTTCATTAAAGGAAAACCACCGGATAGATTTTCACCAAATTAGAAGAGTATGTTTGGGTTTGTCTGACTTAAAAGAAAGGATAAAGGAAATTTATTTCGGGAGATCCCGAGGAGGGGATCCTTGCAAGAGAGAGGCGGCTGTATTCAGAGCAGAATCAGGCACTGAATTCTGACAACGACACTCTCCCAAGAGCAGGCTGGGCTCAGGGAGGAAGCAGCAGCAGTTTATTGGTTTAATGGTGGTTAATGATTGATGTGAGCTGCCCAGAGAAGGTCAGGTACCTGAGAACAGAATTTTCAGAAAAAGTCTGCAGGAGAAAATGGACTAGAAACATGTGAACAGAGCGTTCTAATCCCCATTTAGCTGTTTATCATGGACATTTGGGCAAGAGTCTTGCATTTTCTGTTTCCCTAATTACAGAATTAGCACAGTGCTGACTTTTCTTCACAGGGTTGTTGTAAGGAATAATGAATGAAATCCCATGTTTGCACTTGGGTACTTTATGAAGATGAGGTGTTTTTTTTTTTTTTTTTTTAAAAGATGGGTTTTGGGGTGCCTGGGTGGCTCAGTCGGTTGAGTGTCCGACTTCAGCTCAGGTCATGACCTCACGGTCTGTGAGTTCGAGCCCCGCGTCAGGCTCTGTGCTGACAGCTCAGAGCCTGGAGCCTGTTTCAGATTCTGTGTCTCCCTCTGTCTCTGCCCCCTCCCCTGCTCATGCTCTGTCTCTGTCTCTCTCTCTCTCTGTCAAAAATAAACATTAAAAAAATTTTTTTAAAAAAGATGGGTTTTAGTTGTATGTTAAAAATGCAGAATAAGTGGGATAAGCTAGATTTTATTGCAAGACGTTGGATTTAATTTAATCTGGTGTTCTCTTATAGTGTGTTATTCCCTTTATTGTTTGTTTTGATGACTCAGTTTACAATATGATGTGATTTACAATTTTTTTTAATGTTTCTTTATTTTTGAGACAGAGAGAGACAGAGCATGACTGGGGGAGGAACAGAGAGGGAGACACAGAATCCAAAGCAGGTTCCAGGCTCTGAGCTGTCAGCACAGAGCCCGGCAGGGGACTTGAACTCACGAGCTGCAAGGACGTGGCCTAAGCTGAAGTCAGATGCTTAACAGACTGAGCCACCCAGGTGCCCCAGTGTGATGTGATTTTAAAGTCACATGTGATTAGATTAAAAAAATCTAATGCTTGAGGTGCCTGGTTGGCTCACTTGGTGGAGTATGACTCTCTTGACCTCAGGGTTGTGAGTTTGAGCCCCATGTTGGGTGTAGAGGTTACTTAAAAATAAAATCTTGAGGTGTTGCCAGCGCAGAACCTTCTTGGGATTCTCTCTTTCTCTTACTCTCTCTGCTTCTCTCCTGCTCATGCTCTGTCTCTCAAAATAAGTAAATAAAAACTTAAAAAAAATGAAAATATCTAAAAAAAAACCAAGCTAATGTAGGAAAATTAGGGTGTTGTAGTGGGTGTCCACCAATTAGAACATGGGGTGGACATTATTTTTAGAAAGGTGAATAGGATTTTAAGGATAGAACAAATATGGAGAAGCATGCTAAGCAACCGACTATGGACTTAAACTCTTTTGGTTATTAATTTGCTAAGAGGCCCTGAGCCATGAATATAGATGAAAATCTACGAAAATTGACACGTGTACTCAGATTGGGGCAATATATCATCACCACACCCAAGATATGGTATAATAAGAACATCTTAAATATTTAACATAATGCTATGCTGTATAATTACACATATGGCATTATCTTTAATAGGAGCTGATTAATGAACGTGACATAAAGCCAGGATTAATATTAGCTCTTCAGACACTGATGTTCAGATAGCCACCTGAAAAGTCATTTTTCTCCAAGTTCTTTTCCTTAAGGATTATAGAAATGTCAATTGTTTTTGCAGTTTCCATTTCAAGAAGCAGTTATTCATACTCCCCAGAGAATTCTTCCCTAACAGACGACAGTAAAACTTGGAATTAATGGCGGTGACATTTGAGACCTAAATTACTGCCTTTGTGATTTAAATAATTATCCTGCCATGTCTATGCAAGAGACTTTCCAATTTTTCACTTTATTCCTGGCTTATCTCTCATCTCCACTGCTTGTCTCTTATGGCTCAATTTCTAATTTCCCCCTGAAAGTTCTCCTGCTTATTAACAGTACTTTTATGGTAACTCATCTAAAATAGTTTTTCAACAAGCTCTTCTCAAAGGTCCTCTCTTGCTGTCCATTTGTTTCTTCACTTTGACACTGAATGGATGCTATGCACTGGTCCTTTCTGCAGATGTATTTTTATATTTCCTCACCTCTATTTCTTTGTTAACTTTATTCCCCAAAGGTGACCACCATATACATAAATTATTTTTTAGAGGAGTTTTAGGTTCACGGCAAAACTGAACAGAAGGTACAGAGATTCCCCATGTATCCCCTCTCCCCACGCATGCAGTCTTGTCTTCTCCATTATCAGTGTTTCCCCACCAGGGTGGTACATTTGGTACAGTTGGAAAACCTACATTTATACATCATAATTACCCAGAATCTAGAGCTTTTGTTAGAGTTCGCTTTTTTTTTTTTTGAGCATAGTTGATGCACAACATTACATTCGTTTTAGGTGTGCAACTTTGTGATCATTAGGGTTAACTATTGGTGATGCACCCTGTATAGGTTTGGACAACTATATAATGAAATGCATCCATTATAGCATCCATTATGGTATCCTACAGAGTAGTTTCACTGCCCTCAAATCCTCTGTGCTCCCCTATTCATTCCTCTCCCCTGACTGTCCATTTTTAAATAAACAATTGTTAAGTGCCTGCTACCAACTGGAAATGGACTGGCCACTTCAAAAACAAACTAAAAATTAGGTTCCATGTCATTAAGAATTATACAGTCTGTGGGGAAGGCAGTTACATAAACAAATAATATAATGAGTTAAATTGCTTTAATGAGGTTGTGTATCAGTGTTGATGGGGCCCTAGCAGAAATGGTGCTCATAAGTCAACCTGCGAAATATAGAGTAGGCCTCCCAACAGACATATCTCCTCTAGTAGGAGTGTGCTGGTATGCAGTGTGGGGAGGGGTTGGTACAGAGATGCCCGGGGATGGTATCTAAGCTGAGAGAGTGGCATGTGCAAAGGTCCAGCAGCTCTGGAGGACAAGGCGTGCTTGGAGTGACTACAGCAGTTTAGTATGTTTGAAGAACTGGCTGTGGGATGGGGTGCAGGAGATGGGACTTGGAAGGAAAGCAGGGACAAAGATCATGAAAGGCCCTGAATATCATGGAAAAGGAGTTTACTAGATTTTACCTTGGAGCCACTGGGGAGCCACTGAAGAATTCTGAGCAGTATACGGATATGATCAGATCGTTATGTTAGAAAAATCCAGTCTGGTGGAAGGGTGGAGGATAGGTTAGAGGGCAGCAAGATGGGAGGTAAGAAAGGCCAGTGAGGGTGTTTTCATATTATTTCATAATATTTAGGGAGACAGCAAGGGAAAGAATAGGGCAGTGAGGAGGAGTTGAAGAGGAGAGATTTAGGAGGTGCCCAGGTTGGGTAGTTGATTGGATGGGGTGCAAGAAGAGGGAAGTTTCTAGCTTGGTCAGTTTGACATTTATCAAGATAGAGAAGACAGAGGGGCACCTGGCTGGCTCAGCTGGTAGAGCATGTGACTCTTGATCTCAGGGTTGTGAGTTCAAGACCCACATTAGGTGTAGAGACTACTCAAAACAAACAAAGACAGAAAGAGGAGTGGGTTTTGGGGGGAGGGCATTGGGGAGAGGAAAGATGTGTTTGGTTTTAAGTATAGTGAGTGTGAGGAGCTGCTGGAACATTCAGCAGGGAATGTCAAGTTGAAAGGCTCCACAGGTCTGCAGCTAAGAAGAAAATTCTGAGCTAGAGATATTGATTTGGGAGTCATGCTGTGGGTGGGTGTGGTAAGTAAGTGTGAGTAGAGTAGGTGAGTAAGTATGAAAGGGCTGAGTAAGAAGAAAGAGAAGACAAGACGAAAAATGAAAGAGTCTCAGGCTGCAGACAGGATGATAGTTCAACCCTAAGTACTTCAACTGGTGTCTTTGAAGAACAAGGAGGTTCTCCTAGGCAACCAAGACATCAGTTTTACATCAAAGAAAATCCACATTACTTCAAAAACTTTCAAAATCTTGTCTATACTCAAATTCCGCCGGCTGTACTTTTTTTTTTTTTAAGTTTATTTATTTATTTTGAGAGACAAAGAGCCTGAGCAGGGGAGGGCAGAGAGAGAGGGATAGAGTCCCAAGCAGGTTCTTCACTGTCAGCACAGAGCCTGACATGGGACTCGAACACACAAACCATGAGATCACCTCCTGAGCAGAAATCAAGAGTCTCATGCTTAACTGGCTGAGCCACCCAGGTGCCCCACCCCAAACTGTATTTTGAAGATGTTTCTTAAAACCCAGGCTCTAACTGGGGTGTCTGGGTGGTTTAGTTGGTTGAGCGCCCGACTTTGGCTCAGGTCATGATCTCAGGGTCTGTGGGTTCTAGCCCCCTGTGCTCTGTGCTGACAGCTCGGAGCCTGGAGTCTCCTTCAGATTCTGTGTCTCCCTTTCTCTCTGCCCCTCTCCCGCTCATGCTCTCTCTCTCAAAAATAAATAAACATTAAAAAACAAAACAAAACAAAAACCCAGGCTCCAATCAAGTTCCATGTACTGCATTTGACTGTTACCTTTCTTTAGTCTCAGTCTGGAAAGCCCCCCTACCTCCCTCTATTCTCTGTGGCATTGAGTGCCTTTGAGAGTCCAGGTCAGTTGTTCCACAGGGGACAGTCCACATTCTGGATCATAGATTTGGGTCAGTCATTTCCAGTAGTTCACCATGAGTGATATTTCTACCTCCTACTGCATCACATCAGAGAGATTCTAATGTCAGGGTCAGGCGCCTTTAACAGTCCATTTTGACGACAGTATCAGAAACTGTTCAAACTATTGCACCTGACGAATATATATATTTGGATCCAAATGTTACATATACAGCCTGGCCTTTTCTACAAAGTGATACATATTCTGAGTCTTTTATCTTTGATAGATAGCCCAAGTCAGCTGTGGATTCTGATTGTTTTTTTCTTGATTTAATTTTCCTATAGAAACCTGTGTTGCCAATGGCTTGTTCTGAGTGAGGCCCTGTCTGGCTCAGTGATATGCAAAGACTTTGGTCAGACTGGTTCACTGACATGACTACTTTTCTGTCTCACCGACCACTGTCCCCCACAACTCTGACAGATAAGCCAATGTTTAAGGGATGGACAGAGGAAGAGTTGCCTGCTGAGAAGACCCAGAAGGAGTAGCCAGAGAGAGAACCAGGAAGGAGAGAATGTTTATATTAGTCTGGGATCTTTTGATAGTAAGTATAACAGAAGCCAGACTGTGTTGGAGTCTTCCAGAAGAGTGAGTCAGCAGGCAGGATTCAAAAGAGTAGGTGCTTATGCGGGGTGGATATTTATTGGGGTTAACTAATTTACGGTGAGTCACCTTTGTTTCTTAAATGATCTTGAGCCAGAAGGCAGGGAAAGGGTGGCCTCTGGCCCAGGGACTCAGAATCTGGAGTCTGAACTTCTCTTCTATGGAATGATCTCAGCTCAGTCTTTAAGATTTTCCATGCTTGAATTTTACAACCTGTAAAACCAGGTAGTATTATCCACTTATGTTATTAAGGGACTGTATCTGTTGACATTTCTGAGAGGTACCATTCGAACAGACTGTTGAACACGTTACTGTTGAGGGGAAACCTAGAAACCCTTGTGAGCCACTCCTGTGATCTGAATGTTCTCTAAGCCACAATCGTGGAAGAACCGGTTTCTGAGAGAAAAGCTTAGTGACATTCTTTAGAAAAATCTTCCTCATGGACAACGCTCATGTACCAGTGAAAGCATACTGATTTTTTGATTTAATAGCATTTTTGATGTAAAGGCATATATTTTCCTGCCTTTGAATTTCATAAACCCTTGAAGCTGGCAACCTTTTCTGTAATACTGAGACTCTGTTTAAAAATAATTTAATGGTGCGCCTGGGTGGCCCAGTCGGTTAAGCGTCCGACTTCAGCCAGGTCACGATCTCGAAGTCCGGGAGTTCGAGCCCCGCGTCGGGCTCTGGGCTGATGGCTCAGAGCCTGGAGCCTGTTTCCGATTCTGTGTCTCCCTCTCTCTCTGCCCCTCCCCCATTCATGCTCTGTCTCTCTCTGTCCCCAAAATAAATAAACGTTGAAAAAAAATAAAAATAATTTAATAATACTAAATCACTACATGGGCACCTGGAGGGCTCAGTCGGTTAAGCATCTTCACTTTGGCTCAGGTCATGATCTCATGGTCCATGGGTTCGAGCCCTGCATCGGGCTCTGTGCTGACAGCTCAGATTCTGAGTCACCCTTTCTCTGCCCCTCCCCTGCTCACGCTCTCTCTTTTTCAAAAATAAGTAAACATTAAAAAAATAAAAAAAACCCAACAACAACAAACTAAGGGATCACTAAGCCACTTGGGACTTAACTATACTTTTAAAAAATGTTCCATTCAACTTATTCTTTTTTACGTTTTAAATTGTGGTAAAATATACATAACGTAACACTTCCCATTTTAATCATCTTTACATGTACAGTTCAGTGGCATTAAGTACATTCACATTGTTGTGCCACCAACACCATCATCCATCTCCAGAATCAGCCATACTTCTTTAGAAATGAAAGTGAATGATTTGTCTTTTGGTTTTAGTGATTCCTTCTGCTGGGGATCTGTAATGAGGTGGCAGGCTGAGTAAATCCTTGCTCCTGGGAAGTCTCGTTGTTGTTGTTGTTGTTGTTGTTGTTGTTTGTTGCTGTTGTTTTTAAAGCAGGCTTCACACCCAGCGTGGAGCCCAATGTGGGGCCTGAATTCCCTGTTGAGATCAAGACCTGAGCTAAGATCAAGAGTCGGATGCTTAGCCAACTAAGCCACCCAGGCACCCAAGAAGCCTCTTACTTTTGAGGAAGGGTTCTGCAATGAAATGAAGAGATATGAAGACCAGAGGCCCCCATAAAAAAGACTGACCTTGTCAGGGTCTGCAGTAGTTAAGGATTTCTATTGCAGTTTAGCCCGAAGGTTCTCACAGCTATTGTTTGCTGACACACTAAACTGAGTTTTATGTGGAGGGCAGAAGAGAGTTCCCAGGTTTTCCTGACGTCTGGAGCTCCAGAGGGCTTAAGGGCTGAGCGGTGCTGGCAGCACATCTCTGGCCCAAATCCGTCAGCCTCTGCCACCTGTGTGGCTGCAACGCTGAAGTGGACCGGGATGGGGGCTGTGAGCGGGTGAAGTGGCACAGGACCTGTCCTCGGGGAGTGAGTAGGGCACTGTCCCAGCCTGCTGACTCGAGGAAGGAAAGGTCACACGCGTGCAGTTGAAATCAGCTTAACATCCTGTTGGGTGGGAGCCGGATGGCTAGTAGTTTCGAAATTCCAAGCATAGAACTTCGGTGATCTTCAACTCTTTCTCCATATTCAGTCTTTCTTCAGCATCATATGAAAGACAGATATCGTCTCCAAAAGGGTTCACTCAACACCTGTTCCCTAAAGACCTCCTGGTTCCAAATGTGACCTCATCCATACTTACCTTTTCTATCAAAGTGTGTTGATGACAGGTGTTAATGAGCTCAAGGTTTACAAGCCAGGGTCATCCTGAAGGCCAACACCGGGCCCCAGGTGTCCTCCTGACTGGGTTAAATGTCTCCTCTGGAGGACTGGGTTGTTTTTCCCTTCGATGTGGAAATAAAAGTTTGTCATTTATATTTGTGAAGGAAAGTGCCTTTGTTGTTGCCTGGTAGCTCTGCCGGGGAGGGAATTGGGTAACCTTCTTGTTGGATTAAGAAATCCTCTGCAAGTGAGTTCAAGGTCATGGGGTCTGCACAGCCAGGACTTGATGCAATAGGGCCCTGCACTGTTCTCCTGGAGGGATGCCTCGGAGAGTGCCAGGACAGCCTGCTCCTGCCCCAGAGAGTAGCCCGCCATGTACTGCTCTGTGATACCTGTTGTGTGTGGGTACCAACTCCCTCTGTTTCTCAGCTCTCCTCTGTAGCATAGGACGCCCGGTGGCGGGATATGACCTCCTTGTTCATCATCTATGTTGATTTATGAGAATCATGTAAGGAAGCATATTGGACCCACAGTAGGAAAGGGAAATGTAGACAGAGCAAGAGACTTGGTCAGTGGATTGACTGGCATGTCTGTCAGTCTGTGCATCTGTCTGCCTTTCTCTTCCTTCCTCCCTGGTGTCTGTCTTTCTCTTGGTTTCTCTCTCTCTGTCTTGTGTCTATGTGTGTCTCAGTATGTCTTTCTCTATTTCTGAGCATATGCTAAATTTCAACTATGTGCCAAGTATGATGCTAGATTCTGAGTCTAAAGGCAAATAAGACACTTTGAATAATAATAGTAACAATGTATCTGACTTTGTTACTAGCTGCTTAGCATATACCAGACTCTGTCTTAAAAGCTTTATATGGGCGGGGGTGGGGGGTGCCTGGGTGGCTCAGTCAGTTAAGTGTCTGACTTCAGCTTAGGTCATGATCTCACAGTTCACCAGTTTGAGCCCCACATCGGGCTCTGTGCTGACAGCTCAGAGCCTGGAGCCTGCTTCAGATTGTGTCACCCTCTCTCTGCCTGTCCCCTGCTCATGCTCTGTCTCTCTCAAAAATAAATAAACATTAAAAAAATTAAAAAAAAAGAAGTCTGATAAACTAATATAAGTGATATCTAATTATTCCTTAATATTGAGTAAAAAAAAAAAGAGACTTCACTGTGGAAACCCTTCAGATCGGTGCCTCAGAGTTCAGAACCTCTTGCAACTTTGTAAGAAGAATGTGCTTATCATTTCTGGGGTTTATGGGAGAAGGAAAACTGCCATGATATTTAGGCAAAACTTTCCCTAAAACACCAGGGTATAGTAAAATCACAGTACAGAGCATGTGGTTGGGAAATACTGAACAACATAAGTTTATGTTGCTTGAAAATGTTCCTTATGACAGATTACAACGTCTACCAAAGCAATGATGTAAGCTGTGGAACTAGTTTTGCGTGGCCTGAAGTTGAAGCTTTTTATATTTCACCATTTCATTACTTCACAACTTCATGCATCGCAATTGCAGGCTGATTCAGATCCTGGGAAGGAATTTAAATTCCTGGACTGACTGTGAACTCTGGGCAGGTGGCAACCATAGGGCTCCACTAATCTGGCCTTGACTAACTTCAGCCCAAGAGCCTAGGAATCGGGTGCAGACTTTAGAGTTGCACAGAATGGTATGAGCTCTTCTTTTCCCCTGGTCAATTGAGGAAATAATATGAGATCCTTCTCCCCTTGACTACTGAAATTTCCACACTAGGTCTGAGATGTGCTGAGAATGAGTTCTCATCTGTTTTGTTTGAGATCGGTTTTTGGCCTTAATTTGGCCATAGTAGAGTGAAATCCCGTATGCCTCTGTCTATAGCGCTTCTGTGTTTTGCAGGAGGGGAGGGAGTGGGGGCTCCTCAGGATTTTCCTCCATGTTTAATGAGAGCTGCTGGCGGCCCTCAAGCTTTGGAGAACCTCAGGGTGAGCTTCCGCCAGGTTGTTCTGGGCAGTGGCTCCTTGAACAACTTTGTGTTCACACTTGCCATTAGCCCTTCACTTACAAAATGTCTTTTGAGGTTGGATGTGCCACAGGGCTGGCCATCTTGGCTTGGCCAACGGGTGACTTTGACGATGGTTTAGCTTTTGAATCTGTCCTTGTCACTTGCCAGGTTGCTTGTGCCATATATAAAGTGCAGGCTGCGGGGTAGATTGAGTCTGCTTATCCTGGGAGTCCTGACACTGTGAAGGAGCCGTGTGTGAGGATTAAGGCTGGAGTTGTAGGAAGCAGATTAATGCTGGTGTGAGAGCTCTGGTCTCGGGCTCCCGGGGCCCAGATCCCACTGTTTGGTCCTGGCAAGCCTCAGAGGCTCTCTGACCCTCAGGATCCTCATCTGTGATTGTAACACACACCTTATGGGATTGTTGGGGCAGGGGGTGGGGGGGACCAGCAAGATGCCTGTAAACGGCAGTGCTGCAGGGGCTGAGCTGGGTGGGGGCACTTCTTTCTTGCTATTTGGATGTCAGTACGTACTCTGTGGTGTGTGGTGCCATTCTTTTTTTTATTTTTTATTTTTTTTATTTTTTTTTTAATTTTTTTTTTCAACGTTTATTTATTTTTGGGACAGAGAGAGACACAGCATGAACGGGGGAGGGGCAGAGAGAGAAGGAGACACAGAATCGGAAACAGGCTCCAGGCTCTGAGCCATCAGCCCAGAGCCTGACGCGGGGCTCGAACTCACAGACCGCGAGATCGTGACCTGGCTGAAGTCGGATGCTTAACCGACTGCGCCACCCAGGCGCCCCATGTGTGGTGCCATTCTTGATGCCAATGGAAGGAGACACATGGGGTGGTCTTTTAGGAATTCTCGATTTCAACAGATATTTTTAGTGCACTTGAAGCAAAACTCACATAGATATACATAAAATAGTGTATACATCTTAAACAAGTAGGTTCCTGAACAAAAAAAGTACGTTTTGTATTTTGGTGAACAGGAACTTGTACTGGTTGGGAGATAGATCTTCATGTGGCTGCAAATGCATCATTGGCATCTTCAGGGCCCAGATGGAAATCCAAGGGCTCTTTGGTTAATCAAAGACAGAGAAGGTGTAAAAGGAGGGAGAGGACGTTTCAGGCTAGCATTTTCCCAGATGCCTATAGAACACGTAACCTACAAGATTTTCTGGTATAAAAGGGGTCTGCACTCAAAAAGGGTTGGAAACGAAATCAGGTTAAGACATGTTGGTTTATGGGGGCGCCTAGGTGGCTCAGTCAGTTAAGCATCTGACTTTGGCTTAGGTCATGATCTCGTGGTCCGTGAGTTCGAGCCCCCGATTGGGCTCTGTGTTGACAGCTTGGAGTCCGAAGCCTGCTTCAGATTCTATGTCTCCCTCTCTCTATGCCCCTCCCTCTGTGTGCTCTGCCTCTCTCTCTCTCTCAAAAATAAATAAACATTAGAAAGAAAGAAATGTTGTTTTACTAAGCACGTGTCTTCCCCCAACCCCACAAGACAATGCATAATAAATATATTAAGATTTCTGAGATGTCTGGTAGCAAGAAAACCTTGCATAACCCAACATTTTTCAAACTCATTTGAATAAGAAACTTTTTCCAGGTGTCTTCTATTTAAATCCAGTGGGCAAAGGTTGAGAAACACAGCTTTAATTGTTGGGTGTGGTGTGAGGTTGTTTGTATAAGATTGAGTTGTGAATGGGTTTTTTCTGGAAAATTTTCCAGAGAAGTAATACAGATAGAAATTATATGGCCTTGTGAGTAGGTTTTATCCTTGTTTAAAAATTTCCTTATTTCCTCACCTTTTCTTGCGAACTATTTCAAACACAAAGAAAAGTTGAAAGATTGGCTTCAGGAGTAGAACTCTGAACTTACATACACATTGTAACACATCACTTCTCAGTGTTTAGCAAACCTCACTTATGAATGCAAATATTAGGACCCTGATCACTTAGGGATGTAATTTTGTGGTAGAGTTTTTTCTTATGGTCTAATTAATTATTATTTTAAAAAAAAATTTTTTTTTTTTCAACGTTTATTTATTTTTGGGACAGAGAGAGACAGAGCATGAACGGGGGAGGGGCAGAGAGAGAGGGAGACACAGAATCAGAAACAGGCTCCAGGCTCTGAGCCATCAGCCCAGAGCCTGACGCGGGGCTCGAACTCACGGACCGCGAGATCGTGACCTGGCTGAAGTCGGACGCTTAACCGACCGCGCCACCCAGGCGCCCCATGGTCTAATTAATTATTAAACAGTGTCCTTTAAATTATGATAGTTGCATATCTACATGGATTACAACAATGACAAAAAAAGAATACAAATATTTATTTATAGAACCGCAATGTCATTGCCCATACTAAGAAAATTAACCATCTAAATCGACTTAATGTTTATATTTCCCCAATTGCTCCCTCAGAATGTCTTTAAAACTGTTTTTTAATCAAATGCATTACATTTTTTGTTACTTATTTTAACCTCTTTTCCTCTTAATCTCTTTCCTTTCCCCCCATGACATTGACCTTCTGAAGAGTCCAGGCTAGTGATCTTCCAAAATGTTCTACATTCTAGATTTGTCTTTTTCCTCATTACGTGCACTGTTTCTCGACCCTGGCTGCACAACAGAACCACTTGTCCTGATTGGCGTTACAAGGCAGGGGGAGGAATTGGACCACTCTGTTCTCATTGAAGGTTATTTAAATAAAACTTAGAGCCTAGAAAAGAGAATACCAATGCCTGAGTTCCACCATAAGCCAATTAAATCAGAATCTCTAGAAATGAAGGCCAGGTGGCCCTCGTTTCAGAATTCTCCTGGTGATCCTACTAAGCAGCCAATGTTAGAAACCATGTCTCTATCTCTTGTATATCCTATAAACTATAAGTTAGACTCAGGATATTACATTTCATTCAGAATACCTTGACTGTATACTGTGGTCTCCTGGGAAACTAAAAAATTACTGATGCTTGGGTCTCACCCCAGAGATTCTGGTCTGGCAACATCACCTAGGTGTTGGGAGTTTTAAAATCTCAGGTGATTTTAATGCAGTCAACAACACCCACTGCCTTAGGTTATATTGTTTGTTTAATTTGCATCCTACCGGGAAGCATATAATGTCACACTTTTCCATTCTCTGTGAGGCTCAGTTCAACCACTGGGTTTAGGTGGTCGTCACCAGACTTTTCTGTTGCAAAGGTACAATTGCTCTCCTTCGTAAAGGTAAGTGGTCTCTGGGATGATACTTTTCCACTGTAGGAATCTGGTTTTCACCCAACCATTGTAGCCTCTGTTGGTGATTGTTACCTCAGTCAATTATTATATCGGGGGTTAAAAATGGTGATCTTCTAATCTTGTCATTCCTTCTACCTATGTTAGTGGTTTTCTTTTGTAAAGAAGAGCTGTCGTGTTTATCCTCTCCTTGCTCCCTGGACTCATGTATTTTCATTTAATCACCAGCTACAATCATTAGCCTTTTTTGATGTTCAGATTGTACTAAATTTGGCCAGTGGGAACCCCTTGAAGCTGGCTTTTTTAAAAGCACAAGTTTTAGGGGTGCCTAGGTGGCTCAGTCGGTTAAACATCTGACTTCGGCTCAAGTCATGATCTCATTTTTGTGAGTTGAAGCCCTGTGTCGGTCTCTGTGCTGACATCTCAGAGCCTGGAGCCTGCTTCTGATTATGTGTCTCCCTCTCTCTCTGGCCCTCCCCTACTCGTGCTCTCTCTTTCTCTCAAAAAATAAATAAACAATAAAAAAGGTGCAAATTTTAAATAGAATGTTAACACATAGAGCAATACACACACAAAAATCAAGTTTATAGTTCAGTTTTTTTTCCCCCCCACAGAGCAAACACCTGTGTAATCAGTTCCCTGATCAGGAAACAGAACATTGCCAGTAGCCTAAAATCCCCATCACACCCTCTTCCTATCACTACTGCCCCTGTCAAGTCTAACCACCAGTCTTGCTTCTAAGCCTATCGATCAGGTTGCCTGTTTTGGAACATTGTGTACGTGTACAAGAGTACATACAGCTTGTACTATTATTTTTACTTTTTATTTTTTAGAGAGAGTAAAAGAGAGAGGTTGTGCATGCATATGCACAAGCTGGGGAGGGGCAGAGGGAGTGAGACAGAGAGAGAGAGAGAGAGAGAGAGAGAGGATCCCAAGCAGGCTCTGTGATGTGGGGCTCGATCCCACGATCCTGGGATCAGGGCCTGAGCCAAAATCAAGAGTTGGACGCTCAACCCACCGAGCTACCCAGGTGCCGTGCACGTACTCTTATGTCTGGCTTCTTTGTGAGTCATTATGTTCATGAGATTCATCTGTGATGTGTATGGTTGTAGTTCTTTTTTTCCCCACTGCTCCTGCAATTTATTTATCCATTTTAGTATAGGAGGACATTTGGGGATGATTCTGTTTTCTATTTCAGTAGTGCTGCTATGGAGATTCTGGTACTTGTCTTTGGGGAAACACATATCTAAGGGTGGAATTGCTTGCTCAGAGGGTATGTTCAACTTTAGCGATACTGTCAAACAGTTTTCCCCTGCCTGGGCTCTGGAATCAGCCATTTCCCTGAGGAGCCCTGTTTCTTTTGAATAGGGAACAGTATTTTTTGTTTGTTTGTTTGTTTATTTATTTTGGGAGAGAGAGAGTGCAAGCATGAGCGGGGGAGTGGTAGAGAGAGGGAGAGAGGGGGAGGGAGGGAATCCCAAGCAGGCTCTGCGTCGCTAGTGCAGAGCCCAGTGCAGGGTTCGATCCCACCAGCCGCAAGATCATGACTTGAGCTGAAACCAAGTGATGCTTAACTGACTGAGCCAGCCAGGCACCCCTGAATAGGGAATAGTATTTAAACCCATGTCTGGGTGCTAGTTGTGCTCATCGTTACTGGGAAGGCATTGCTTTTGGTTCCTTTTAGTGGAAAAAGCTAGGGAATACGTTAAAGAAAACAATCGTGTTTGAACTGATACTTTCCATTCCAATCCAATTTAACATTGCAGGTTTTTTTCCCTCAAAAAAAAAAAAAAGGATTTTTATTTTCCATGTGTATCTCTTTTCTCTTACGTTGAAAATCTTTGGGGGCGCCTGGGTGGCTCAGTCGGTTAAGCGTCCGACTTCAGCTCAGGTCACGATCTTGCGTTCTGTGAGTTCGAGCCCCGCGTCGGGCTCTGGGCTGATGGCTCGGAGCCTGGGGCCTGCTTCTGATTCTGTGTCTCCCTGTCTCTCTGCCCCTCCCCCGTTCATGGTCTGTCTCTCTCTGTCTCAAAAATAAATAAAACGTTAAAAAAAAAATTTGAAAATCTTTGATCCTCGTAACATCATTATGTTTTATTTGCTTTACTTTACCTTTACCTGAAACAGTTGCAAAATGACAATACTAATACTATTGACAATAGTATTATATGAGTGAAGTGATGTGTGTATGAAGCTTCAGATTTCTTTGGATTTTTTTTTGCCTCTTGGGAGCAACTTTGATATTAACTTGAATGCTTTAAATCTCATGAGGAGGATGAGGAGTTCATCCAGTGGTTGTAGAATGGGAGTGTTGTGCTCAGAATACTGACTGTGGCACTTGGCCCTTCTAGGCAATTACTGCTGTTAAGCTCCCACTCTTTGTCCCTCCCCTCTCCTTTCTCTGTATCACTTCCGGAGGGTTTTCAAGGTGTCACTGGAGAGGGGTGCCCATCTGAGGGGTGTGCTTCCTTCTCTCATTTAGAGGCTCTGTGGTCATCACCCTCTCCCAGGGTCGCCACCCAGGTTGCGATGGTTAATTTTGTGTGTCAGCTCAGCTAGGCTATGGTGCCCAGTTGTTTGGTCATATATCAGTCTAGATGCTGCTTGGTCGTATATCAGTCTAGATGCTGCTGTAAAGGTATTTTTTTTTTTCTTTTTTAAGATCTGACTAACTTAAATCAGTAGACTTTGAGTAAGGCAGATTATCCTACATAATATGGTAGGCCTCATCCAATCAATTGAAAAACAAATTTTGATATAATTTATTGTCAAATTGGTTTCCATACAACACCCAGTGCTCATCCCAACAAGTGCCCTCCTCAATGCCTATCACCCACTTTCGCCTCTCTCCTACCCCCCACCAACCCTCAGTTTGTTCTCAGTATTTGAGTCTTATAGTTTGTCTCCCTCCCTCTCTGTAACTCCCCCCCCCCCATAAGTTTCTCAAGATCCACATATGAGTGCAAACCTATGGTATCTGTTTTTCTCTGACTTATTTCACTTAGCATAATACCCTCCAGTTCCATCCACGTTGCTGCAAATGGCCAGATTTCATTCTTTCTCCTTGCCAAGTAGTATTCCATTGTATCTCATTGTATATATTAACCACATCTTCTTTATCCATTCGTCAGCTGATGGACATTTAGGCTCTTTCCATAATTTGGCTCTTGTTGAAAGTGCTGCTATAAACATTAGGGTACAACTGTCCCCATGCATCAGCACTCCTGTATCCCTTGGGTCAATTCCTAGCAGTGCCATTGCTGGGTCATAGAGTAGTTCTATTTTTAATTTTTTGAGGAACCTCCATACTTTTTTCCAGAGTGGCTCCACCAGTTTGCATTCCCACCAACAGTGCAAGACCACAAAAGACCTCAAATAGCCAAAGTAATAATGAAGAAGAAAACCAAAGCAGGAGGCATCACAATCATAGATTTAGCCTCTACTACAAAGCTGTAATCATCAAGACAGCATGGTGTTGGCACAAAAACAGACACATAGACCAATGGAATAGAATAGAGACTCCAGAATTGGATCCACAAAAGTATGGCCAACTAATCTTTGACAAAGGAAGAGTATCCAATGGAAAAAAGACAGTCCCTTTAACAAATGGTGCTGGGAGAACTGGACAGCAACATACAGAAGAATGAAACTAGACCACTTTCTTATATTTCACAAAAATAAACTCAAAATGGATGAAGGACCTGAATGTGAGACAGGAAACCATCAAAACCCTAGAGGAGAAAGCCGGAAACAACCTCTTTGACCTTAGCCACAGCAATTTCATACTAGACACATCTCCAAAGGCAAGGGAATTAAAAGCAATCAGTTGAAAATCTTAAGAGAAAAGACTCAGGTGCCTTAAAGAGGAAAATTTCTGCTTCCAGACTGTCTTCACACTTAAGACATCAACTTATTGTTGGGATTGATAGCCTACCCCCTGGATTTGGGATTTGCTAGGCCCCACAGAGGTATGAACCAATTCCTTAAAATCCGTCCCCACCCCCCACTATTGGTTCTGTTTCTATGGAGATCCTGACTAGAACAATGGTTATCTCAAATTTCAGACAAAGTGGTTGGGGATCTCCGCTGTGTGGCACAGCAATGGCATAGCAGGATGACAAGCAGATTGTCAACATCCAGGCAGAAGAGGAATAGAGCAGGGTGATAAAGGGCCCTACTAAGGGAGTGGGTGCAAGAAATGATGTGTACGAACCTGTCTCTACTCCTACTCAGAACTTGGCTTACGTGGTTACCAGCACACAGCAGGCGTGACCTTTGTTTGGTTTGGAACCAGAGCATCCGCTTGGACTGGGAGCAGCCTAATTCAACCTGCTTCGGTGAGAGAGGAAGAGGCTCTCTGTTACCTTTACATGCCTCCCAAGGCCCTCGATTTATGGTTCCTGTCAGCAGGTCTCAGATGGGACAGGCTGTGTGCCCAACGAGTGGCTCATGTTTGGGAAACACTTCCTCTCAGCAGAGGGAAGTTAGCCAGAAGCTAACTGTTCTCATTGCTTAAAGAGTAAAGGCCGAGCCAGTGGTTATAAGAGGCAGTATAGGACTGTCTCTGCTCCTCTTCCTTAATTCCTCTTTTACCTTAACCCTCCCCAGGGGGAGACCTTGATAAGACAGAAGAAAACATAGAATATTGAGGAACATAATGCATTGAAGTTATGCTATTAAGAGAGTAGTATAGAGCAACAGAAAAGTTTATTTTCCAAGGACATTCCATCCTGGGAATAAAAGGCACCTGCCACTGTTCTTCCAGGAGGGAGTTGGACTCTGTGGGATGGACAGGCTAGAGTGAGAAGGGACCAAGGGGATAGTGGAGGAAGACAAGAGTGATCAAAGAGGGAAGAGACCCCAGTATCCATGTGATTAGAAGGAATAAGGTGGCAATGTTTTGCATTCTGGACACCCCATGCTTATCCGTAAACCTCTGTTATTAAGATTCCCCTCAGTAATTGCCTGCACCCACGTGTCCTCCTACGGACATAACCAAGGAGTGACATCGATAACCAGGCTAGAGGAAAGCTACTGTGGTCCTGCAGGAGTTGAAATCTGGTTTGTGTGCCCTACTTAGTTTGAGTTTGATGGAGTGGCATAAAGAGTAGAAATAAGGCCCCTGAAGTCCATGGGCAGGTTCCAAATCTTGGCTGTGAACTTCATAGCTTGTGCAATCGAATCAGTTACATAATCTCTCCAAGCTTCAGCTTTCGAACTTTTGTTTTTGTGAGCTCAATTGTGTATCTAACACATTTTTTGGGGTTATATTTTATCCAACATTGCCAGATGATTTTAATTGCCACAGCTACCCAAATCTAGAAGTCCCATCTTATTCAGGCTTTGGCAAAGTGAATGTTTGACAATATTTTAGAAACATTAGACGGTAAATGGAAAAATAATTGCACACTATACACTGTTATGCATTTAAGATAGTTAAACATGGTTGGTAATTCTCATTATCCAGTGTCCTCTTTATTCTATTTTAGTCAAGAGAAATAATATGAAAAACAGTTTGTATAACTTCTTCTGTGACCTTGCCCCCCTCACTGTTTTCCCCACAAGATCTCAGGTTCCTCAGTTGCTGCTAATTCTTCTGCCTTGAGGGGTATGTTCCAGCCTTGTAGAGTCTCTTCCTGTAGCCATGCTGTGGTCCAGAAATACATATCCCCTTTGTCTTTGAGTGCTTCAGATCCTTGTCAGATGGAAGTATCAGCCAGGGAGGTAGTGTCACCCTGGAAGAAGCCCCTGTGTGAGCAGGCCCGTTGTTCAGTGGGTTCTGCTTGTAGCAATAGGCAGACATGATCGCTAAAGCCCCATGGCCCTCAATTGCATGCAGTTGGCCCCTCTTCTTCAACTCAGTGTAGACAAGAAGAACGACAGGAAAGAGATGTTGCCTCTGAGGCATAGTAACAATCTTGTTGTAGTTTTCCTTTTCCTATGGGTAACACTGGGTGGTGCCTGCCTGAATCCTGAACCTAACATTTTTTTTTTTCTTTCAGATTATTTTCTTTCTGTTCATATGGACCATTTTTCACCTTCTGTCACTAGCAGTTTTCTTTGCTAATTGACCCTCTTTTTCCTCTTTTGTCTACAAAAGCCAAGGCCATTATGTTAAGTCTTAAAGGACATCACATGGAGGTTTAATCAATCAATTCCTTTATGGAGAACCAATAATTTGAATCAGTTTTGTTGCTTTCTGATGGTCTGATCTGATGTTGAAATGGAGGTAGGCACACTTGGAGAGAAGGACAAGGAAAAGGTCTTTAGATCAGTGGTTTTCAACCCTTTCACTCTGTGTTTGCGACATGGTCTCTGTAGTTCACATAGAGGACAGACTATGCACTTCAGAGACTGTTGAGAGTTGCTGCTTTTCACACATGAGATAACTAGGGGGACCTCTACATAATGTCCAAGTTGAACTCTCCAAGGAGTGTCAGAAGTGCCGATGATTCGGTTTTTGGATCAAAACAGCTCTACGTGCTTTAGATGCTGCTTATCAATATTTCGGTGAAGATGTAGAAGTCAAATGTGTGTCCTCATTCACATTTGCTTGGTGGAAGATGCGCCAGGCAAGAATCTTCTTATTGGGGGTGACCCTAAACCCCAGACAAACTAGGTTAAACAAACAAACAAAATAATTGGCTGGCTCTTGTCACTGCAAAGCCCACAGGTAAAGCTCCTTCGGGCGAGACTTGAGTCAGGACTCAAACGATGCTCACAGGATGTCCCTCTTGGCTCTGCTCTTCTGCGGTGGCTCGTCCTAAGGCTCTGTGTAATGGTCCCTGGAATGTTTAGGCTCCCATCTTTTTGACAGTCTTAGGGGGGATCAGAGGAAACTTTTTTTCCTCATGAGCCTAGCAAGCGTCTCCTTCACTGAGGAAATTACTGTGGCCCAGAGAAGGTGCTAGGCTAATTTCCTTGGAGGTGGGACATGTACTGTCCATGGAGCTGGGCATGGAGCTTCATCTGGAAGTCGTGGACTGGGAGAGGGCGGGCTCTCCACAGGAGAACCAGGGAGCTGCAACTAAAGCTGGGGAAATGGATGTGGGTGGCAAAAACACACAAACATGTCCCCTTTTGATTTAGATGGCTAGAGCGGAGACAACAGTTATTCTCAGAAGTGAATATTGAACATGTTCAAGGCTTTTGGACTATTTTCAGACCCCAAGGCTTTGGACCACATTGTTTAGAAGAGAGAATTTGGATCTGAAAGAATGCAAAAGCAGGTGTTATCGTCTATTTTAGTCATTAAAGGAATTTCCCTGTGGAGCATTCATTCGTTTATTCACCTATTATTTATTGGTTGCCCTGGGCGGGACATGGGAGATGGAGGAGGGAACACCAGCTAGTAACAGTGTTGACTCCAAAGTAGGCTGATCATCAGTGTTAGTCTGAGGGTTATTTTAATTAATTAAGTTAAAAAATTTCTTTTCTGTTTATTTATTTTTGAGAGACAGAGAGAGACAGAGGACAAGCAGGGGAGGAGCAGAGAGGGAGTAAGTCACAGAATCTGAAGCAGGCTGCAGGCTCTGAGCTGTCAGCACAGAGCCTGGCGCTGGGGCTCCAACCCATGAACTGTGAGATCATGACCTGAGCTGAAGTCAGAGACTTAACCGACTGAGCCACCCAGGCGTCCCCAATTAATTAAGTTAAAAAAATTGAGTTACACATGTGCTAATAAAGTGCACATACCTTAAGTGTAAAACTCCAATCAATTGAATCTCAATCTCTGAGCGATTTTTTCATGTTTTATATATAAAACAGTGGGATTCTCCCTAGCTGGGATTCCCATTCTGTCCTGTTAGTCATCGTCCTTGCCAAAAGCCTCAAATTAATTCCACTAGTGTACTTGTCCCAGGATAGATGAAAATAGGGCTCACCTCCTGGAAGGCAAACCCTCTCTCTCTCCCTCTCTTTTTTAAGTTTGTTTATTTATTTATTTAGAGAGAATGCCCTTGCAGGGGTAGGGGGTGCAGAGAGAGAAGGAGAGAGAGAGAATCCCAAGTAGGCTCAGTGCTAAGAGCTCTAACTCAAGAATCGTGAGATCATGACCTGAGCTGAAATCGAGAGTTGGGCGCTTAACTGACTGAACCACCCAGGTGCCCCTCCACCCCTCCACCCCCCCCCCAGGGGAAATTCTTAGCTTCTGTGCAGTGGCCCCCTCCATGTTCACAGTGGTTATTACCAGAGCACCTGAGCTGTCTCACCAAACCCACAACCTCTTCTCACCACTGTGCTTCAGGCAGCTACTGTGCAGCAATCCGAGTTGGCATACAAGGTGAAATGGTTTTGCCATTTTTGGTTTTCCTAGCTATCAACAAGAGAAAAAATTTAATTGCCCTCAAATCTCAGAGAACCGTTAAGGTGGTGAATGTTGTTCCTCCCCTTGTGTCTGTGATGTCACTAATTTTATAGGATTTTCTTTTCCTTGGCAGCACTTATCAAAGTGGGAGGAGGGATGGGCATCATTGTGAGGTTGTCTGGATGGAGAAAAGTCAATGCTGCCTTCACTGTCTATAATCTTTTCAGAGGCAGGCAGGAAAATGCTCCAGAAAAGAAGTTGAACTCCCTTCAATTCTCAAAAAGTTGCTTGTAGAAATGTTAAGACCTTTGTGTAACCCTAATTTTGTCAGCCTTACAAGTAAGTTTAAGGGATAAAGAATCACCCCCAACTCAGTCTACAATGTCAGTGTCAATAATGTAGATAGGCAAAGGAAAGTGACTTTAAATAATAAAAAATACCAACCCCTTTGTTAAAGGTACACCCAAAATTCACTCACAGTGTTCTTCCCATGACTTCTGTTACTTAGGATGTTTAGATTTTGAGGAAAAATGAGTTTGGATCGTATTTTCCCCCTTTCATTTGTGCAGTTACACCTGAAGAAACAACCCCTTGGGAATAATCTTTTCAATTCAGATTTTTTTTCCTCCCCCAATTAAACAATGGACTCATGACTGGTCTTCCTCCGGTTGTCTTTCTACACTGTGGTCAGATTTCTAAAGTGGCAATCCCGTGGCTCATGTCCGTGCCTTGTTGCAGCCACTTCCCTGTCACCCATTTCTTGATAGTGCTCATCACACTCTGAAATTATTTTTTCTTTTCTGTCTGGCCCCTAGAGTGAATGAATGAGTCTTTAAAATCCTTTGGAATAGTCTTACCTGCTACTCACAGAGCAAGCCGACCCTTGTTGCTCTGGCTTCTCAGCAGGTGCTTGTTCTAGCCCCTTGGAACTACATTCTGGTCACCACTGAACCATGTCTTCTCTGGTTCTCTTTTATATGTTCCTCCCCAATTCCATAATAATTCTTTTCCCAGTTGATTGCTTTTCACCCTTGACCCACTGGCCTGAGTAAGGACCCTTTACTGTGCGCTCCTGGGCTTCCCTCATCCCTGGGTTACGTTGCTGTATTATTATTATTATTGCCCATTTATTTGTCCAGATTCCTCCAGGAGTTTTGAAGTTAGGGAAAGGGGACTGCTAACTCTCTTGTGTCTCTTCAGAGCCTGGAAGAGAGCCTGGCATATAGATATTTGTTGAACCAATGAATGAATGAAGCACCTACAAGTAGCTTAGAAGTGATTCCACTTTTGTTAACTGGAAGTAACATGATAAATCGTGTTTTCTTTAGCACAATTACTCTGCCAGAAATCCTGGACCTGGGGAAATAATTTCCCCCAAATTGGATGTGTAATAAACAGGTGATGTGGGAGACTGGTTGGTGACTGAGACACTTGCATTTACTTCCTCATTCTGCCATATTTCAGGATTTCTAAAGCATTGAGAGTAGATGCCAAAAATACCCTCAAGGTAGGAAAAAATGCAACCAATTCCTTGTGGGTCTAAAGATTTGGTGGTTCTATACTTTCTGATTTTTTTTTTTTTGGAAAAACATTTTTAATGTTTATTTTATTATCTTTTAAATGTTTATTTCTGAGAGAGAGACACACACAGACAGAGCACGGGTGGGGGAGGAGCAGAGAGAGAGAGAGAGAGAGAGAGAGAGAGAGGGAGACACAGAATCCAAAGCAGGCTCCAGGCTCTGAGCTGTCAGCACAGAGCCCGATGCAGGGCTCCAACCCCTGAACTGTGAGATCATGACCTGAGCTGAAGTCGGACACTTAACTGACTGAGCCACCCAGGTGCCCCCTTGCTGATATGTTAATACCAACACTTGGGCAGAACTAATTAATCTGAGCTGAGATGAGGTGTAGCAGGCCAGATCTTTATTGGCAAGATCTGTGGGCTTCCTACTCTAGTCCATTTGAGGAAGGGAAGGGAATGTTCATCGAGGAGTCAGCTGGATGCTGAGAATGTCGGTCGTTGTTACAGGAGGACTGTAACAGGAATGGGGCTGGAGCCAAGAAAATATTTGGGGGGAACTTGGTTGTTAGAGAGAAGGTCATCAGGTTATGTTCCCCTCATAGGCCAATAGAAATGATTCATTTGGGAACTAACCGGACCCAGAGACAGGATGAGTGAAAAATTTAATTCGCAAGAATTATACCAGATAAGATTCTTACTGAGGGGACTTTGAGGCTGTAAATAGTTTGTTTTGAAGAATCTTAAGCTTCTCCACCACTCTCTCACATGCCTATAGGCCAACAAAGAGCTTTTAGAGACATCCCCCCTAAGTTCATTCTGTGTGTCAGAAACTCTGTGGAGCCTTGAGATGGGAGAAGTTGGGAGTCCCCATAATGGTGGCCCTAGAGGCTCTCACACTTTAAATGTTGGGCACTTGGGCTGTGTCTGTAGTTGAGAGCCTAGGGGATGATGGCCACCTTTGTTTTAAAGACCTGATTTGGAATAATCTGGGACAATTTCCCCTTAGTGTCAATGATGAGGGAAGGTTATTGGGAAAAACTGACTGCCAGAGAATCCTTCTGGACTTTTGGTCAGTTTGGAAGAGGAGGACTTCTTAGGATCCTAGTCTGTCTAAGAAATTAGACTAGAAAGATTCAAGGATTTCTGGGAACTGACTAAAATTAATTCTGTGGAGAGAGTAAGGCAGAAAGGCACCTTTAGTTTGGCTTTCATACGTAATTTCCTTCTAGTCAAGATATGGATTGATAGAGAGTCTTGATTAATATCAGAAAATTGGGAATGTTGGAGATTCTGGATTTTAGTTCATGGTTTTTAAAAAAAATGTTTTTTTTTGAGAGAGAGAGAGAGAGAGAGTGTGTGTGTGTGTGTGTGTGTGTGTGTATGTGTGTGTGTGCAAGCAGGGGAGGAGCAGAGACAGAGGGACAAAGAATCTGAAGCAGGCTCCAGGCTCTGAGCTCTCTGTGCAGAGCCCAATTCGGGGCTCGAAGGTAGGTACTGTGAGATCATGATCGACCTCAGCCAAAATCAGACACTTAACCAACCAAGCTACCCAGATGCCCTGCATTAAATAACATTTTTTAAAAAACATTTATTCATTTTAGAGAGTGAGAGTGACAGAGTATGAGTGGGGAGGGGAAGAGAGAGAGGGAGACACAGAATCTGAAGCAGGCTCCAGGCTTTGAGCTGTCAGCACAGAGCTGGACACAGGGCTTGAACTCATGGACCGCAAGATCATGACTTGAGCCGAAGTTGGATGCTTAACTGACTGAGCCACCCAGGCGCCCCTGGATTTTTTTTTAATATAGGGACTGAATTACCCTCTGTAAATAAAAAACAGCTAAAGTCTCCTGGGCTAATTGTTCTTGTGGGGTTAATTTTAGCTTAGAGAGCTTGTGGATTGCCAGAGGCAATAGTGTTAGGTGTTGGGCCAGCAGCTTTTCCCAGAGGACTGACTTTTAATTGAAGGGGGCTATTTTGGGCTGGACTAAGAGCATTTTGATGGGTGAGGGGATGATTAATGCTTTTTCTGGCAGAGCAGCTGATGAGGCCTCTGTTGGAGGGCCTCTGCGTTTATGCGTGCTGGGTCCCGCACCTGGCTTGTGTGACGAGGTTTGTGTGATGTTCATCTACAAGAAGGAAACCTGCTATTGTTGTATGCGGGGTATTCCATAGCCATTTTCAGGCCCCAAGACAAGCAAAGTTTCCAGGTACCTGTTACAAGGACACACTGTGGTCTTGCAAACTGAAATTTGAACCCCAGTGGTAGAATTTGAAGGGAGACCTTATTCCCTGGTCATAGGAAGTTTTCTTGTAAAAGTGGGATCATCAGGGGTGCCTGGGTGGCTCAGTTAGTCAAGTGTCCGACTTCAGCCCAGGTCATGATCTCATGGGTTCATGAGTTCGGGCCCTGCATTGGGCTCTGTGCCTAGAGCCTGCTTCAGATTCTGTCTCCCTTTCTCTTTGCCCCATCCCCTGCTTGCACTCTGTCTCTCTCTCAAAAATAAACATAAAAAAAAAAAATAGTGAGATCCTCAGTTGGATTCAAACCTGCACTGCAGTAGGTCAGAGCCCTCATTCTGGCCCTTATATTGTTCACCAAGGTAACAATTACTTGGAGTGCTTGGGCCCCTTCAATTTATTCCACTACTGTCTACTATTGTCTACTGCTTGAGTGTCAACAGTTAATGAATCTCTACTCAGGATTTTCAAATTTGTGACACTTTGGGGGAGAGGGTGGGGCCTAAGAATAATCTGTATTTATAACCAGTCTTCCAGTGGTCCTTAAAGCAAAAGTTTGAGTGGATAGGAGGGAAACCTCACCTTCAGGCCAATATCCTCCTCTTTCCTTCTCTTTGAGTTTTCTTGAGAGACAAAAGGAGTCCTTTTCAGCAAACCTCTCATGATACATTTATCTGTGTGAATCTGCATTTAATACCCTTTTGGTCATGGACATGAAGCAAAGCTGCAAAGGGTGCTGCTTTTCAGGCTGTGAAAAACAACTTGTGTTAAAGTAGGCCCCTGGCCCCACCAAATCTGTGAGTGTGAAATTTCTTTTCCCAGTTCCTCTTTTGTCCTGCCATTTGCCTACGCAGTATGATTTGTAGCTGTGGTGTCAGTTGGTACAGGTAAGGCTAAGAAGGGACAGTTTGTGAAGTCATGTGTTTGCACACTTTGAGATTTGGGGCCCAGCCTGAGTGTCCTTGAGGACTGAGAGCTAAGCTGGGCTCGGGGGACGTCTTCTCATTCTGGACAGGCCGGCTGCTCTCTGCTGCCCCCTGGTGGAATATTGTCACAAGGCGCTCCAGGCCAGCTGTAAAGTTTGTGAGAGAACAGGATTGATTAACTGGGGGCATAACAAACTGGGGACTGGGTGTGAAGGAGAGTTTCACTGGTTAGGTTCATGTACTAAGAAAAAACACACGAGATACATAGGATCCATGCACTCCAGCCCTTCATCTGAAGTTTCCATTCCTACTGTAGCATCCCCATATGTGATTGTCTCTGTTTCTGGTGGCCTGGCTTCAAGAACTCATGTCAAACTAATCATTCTCCTTCATGGTAAAAATCTTGTCAATTATTTGCTGAAATCAGGTCTATCCTATTTTTCAGAGCTGTTGGTTTATTTTTTTATTAAAAATTATTTTATTTTAGAGATAGAGCACAAGCTGGGGAGAGGGGCAGTGATAGAATCTTGAACAGGCCCCACACTGACACGGGGCTCCATCCCATGGCCCTGGGGTCATGACCTGAGCCAAAATCAAGACACAGTTGACACTCAGCTGACTGAGCCAACAAGGTGCCCCAGAGCTGTTCGTTTAGAAGTTCTATTTAAAGAGATAATAAAATTAGGCATGGCCTATTCTTGTAAATCCAAGCTGGGTTCCAGCAATTACTGCCTCCTTTTGTAGAAGGGAGCACAGTATACCCGTTAAGAATTCTAGAGTCAGAACACCTTGGGTTGAAATCCCAGCCCCATTACTTAGTGTGAGAGTAATGCCCACCTTATGTTTTGGGAACAGTGAGATGATACACAGAGAGCATGTACAGTGCCTATCACATTAGCTGTCTTGTTATTCTCTAAGTTCTCAAAATTCATTCATTAAATAATTTGCTCTAGACTTTACCCAGGAGAAGTACCATATCCTTTTTGCTAACTTTCTTTGTCATTTCTCAAGTACTGCCATTCTAGGGGAGATAGCAGACACAGCCTCAGCCCAGTGGGGACCCAGCGGGCGGCAGGGAAAAAACAGTCTCACCCCAGTCACACTGCGATGCCAGGGGTTAAAGTGCAGGTGATTTTGGCAGATCACAGAGCCCACATAAAAGCAAGACCTGCTCTACTTCCAAACTTTTCACCGACCACAGCAAAACCAAACACGCAGACAACAAACTTTGCACCCTGAGATAAATCAGAGGTAACAGAGTCACTCTGACTGGTCTGGTCCCCTAAATAATACAACATTGACTACTTCCCACAAACCTGGGCTTCTGAACAAAAACAATTTTATCCTTGATTTTTGCTCTGTTGCTGGCTGGAGATAGGTCAGGAGTTTTGTGAATGTAACAGACATGTGAGCGAGTTGCTGCTTTCTTACCATGCAGGTACTAATGTAAACTTTGTAATCTTGGCAATATTGTGTATTTTTCCTGTAAGTCTTTGTTACGTTTTTTATTTGGTGAGCAAGTCCTTTTGAAGTCTGATTCCCTTGCTGTCTTTAAGGAGAGCTTCTCTTTGCTATACTAAAGGCTTCTTTCTCCTAGTATTCCTTTGACACCTGTCATGCTAAAATGCAGAATCTCAAAGATGTCCTGTTTGGGCCTCTTTGTTAGTAGGTTATGATATTTTTTAAAATTGATTTTGAAATACTGTTGGACTTACTTATGAGACAAGACAAAAATAGTACAGTAAGTTCCCGCATACCCTTTATTCAGCTTCCCCTAATGAGCAACATGTTACATTACCAACCCAGGAAATTGACATTGGTGTTAATTAGCGCAATTATGGACTTCATTCAGATTTTTACCAGTTTTTATGTACACTATTTTTGGGGGAGAATGTGGGCATATGATTCTATGAAATATCACCCCATGTGTAGATTTGGAGAAACAATGACACATCCAGGATACAAACTATTCCATCACCACAAAGTCTGTGATGTTACCCCTTTATAGTCATACCCTCTCTCTGTCCTAACACTTGACAATGGCTGATCTGTTCTTTATCACTGTAACTTTGTCATTTCAAAAATGTTACAAGGGCGCCTGGGCGGCTCAGTGGGTTAAACTTCTGACTTCGGCTCAGGTCATGATCTTGTGTCCTCCGTGAGTTGGAGCCCTGCATCCGGCTCTGTGCTGACAGCTCAGAGCCTGGAGCCTGCTTCAGATTCTGTGTCTCCCTCTCTCTCTGCCCCCTCCCCTGCTGGTGCTCTGTCTCTCTGTGTCTCAAGAATGAATAAACGTTAGGGGCGCCTGGGTGGCGCAGTCGGTTAAGCATCCGGCTTCAGCCAGGTCACGATCTCGCGGTCCGTGGGTTCGAGCCCCGCGTCGGGCTCTGGGCTGATGGCTCAGAGCCTGGAGCCTGTTTCCGATTCTGTGTCTCCCTCTCTCTCTGCCCCTCCCCCGTTCATGCTCTGTCTCTCTCTGTCCCAAAAATAAATAAACGTTGAAAAAAATTTTTTAAAAAAAAGAATGAATAAACGTTAAAAAAAAATCTTACATAAACAGAATCATATAGTATGTAAAATTTGGAGATTGGCTTTTTCCAATTAGCATCACGACTTTGCAATCCACTCAAGTTGTTGTATGTATCAATGTGTTGATTTTTGTTACAGAGGAGTATTCCACTGTATGATGTACTGCATGTTGAAGGATGGGTCCGTTCCTGTTTTTGGCTGTTACAAACAAAGCCGTTAATAACATTTGTACACAGCTTTTGTGGTGAATATCGGTTTTATTTCTGTAGATTGAGGTGAGCATCTTGTTGTAAACTGTGTTTGCAACTGTATTTATACAATTACTAGTGTTAAGCAGGGCTTCTGGAATTTTCCTGGGTGAATGAGAAAAGAAGAGAGGTCACTTAATGTATAAGCGATGCATTGAGGCCGGGCGAAGTCAAACGATCTCATGATACTTGATGCCATTGATTGTTGACAGTACTTAAAACGGAGGCAAGTGGCAAGAGAATTGTCGCAAAGCACATGGCAGTGCAGACCTGCCAAACTCAAAAGCATCTGCGTGGAAGTATTATTACCATAACTGTGTGGGAAGAGTGATTTTGTACCAGCAGAAAAACATCATCCATCCCATTATATTAACGCAATTGTTCATTTGGATTTTTATTGGTTTTATAGTTTCGTTTTTATTTCATTTATAAACTTGTTTTAGTTTTATGGCTGTGGACCAACATGATATCAGTTCAACTACTCAGTGAAACCACTGTAGTATACGTGATTTAGTAGTGGTGGTGGCATGGAATAAAGTTACAGGAAAACACAAATGCCTTATAGATTTAAAAAGCTAAAAGGATGGGGATTTATATCATGTTTTATATTTGTACGTGTTAATTTTAGTTCATATATTGGACCAAACAGGGATGAACAGAAAAATGGCTTAACCAAAGGGAGAAGGTCTATTCTCTCATAAACGTCTGAGCTCCTAGGTGGTCCGGGAGTGTAGTATCATCCAGAGACTCAGGTTCCTTCCACCTTGCTCCTCTACCTTCTCTTAGATTGGTGCTTCTCAAATTTAATGTGAATATGAATCACCAGAAGATTTTATTTCAATGCAGAATCATGGGGCGCCTGGGTGACTCAGTCTGTTAAGCGGCAGATTTCAGCTCCGGTCGTAAGCTCGTGGTTGATGGGTTCCAGCCCCCTGTCAGGCTCTGTGCTGACAGCTCAGAGCCTGGAGACTGCTTCTGATTCTGTTTCCCTCTCTTTGTCCCCTCCCCCACTCATTCTGTCTCTCTCTGAAAAATAAATAAAACAAAAATTAAAAAAAAAAAAAAGCAGAATCAGCTTCAGTGGGTTCGGTGGGGCCTGAGATTCTGCATCACCACGAACTCCGAGGTGGTGTCCATGTTGCTGGTTCACAGAACCCATTGTGAGCAGTGACCAGGAGTATGGCCTTCATTGGCATACTTGAAGTTGGTTTGTCACTTCTTTGGATTTCCAGCCTATGGGAAGGAGTATGGAATGAAATGAAGGATAAGCAGCTTCCTTATGAGAACATGATCTGGAAGTTGTGTAATTTTCTCCACTTCTTACAGGCCAGGATGTGGACATATGGCCATACTCAGTTGCAAGGGAGGCTGGGACATGTAGACTGTAGGTAAATCTTAAGGAATTCTATTAATGAGAAGGAAGATGGGGGAGAATGAATACAAGGGAATTATTAACAGTCTCTGCCACAATATTTAAAGAGAATTTAAGCCAAGACAGGGTCTGGGAGATTTTTTTCCTTTTACATTACTTATGTCTGAGGAATAGTAACCTGAAGTATAATCTAAAGTATATATCTCCTTAGCATTTGCATATGACTTTTCATAATCTGTCCCTTGCCTACCTTTTCAGTGTTCTCTCTCCCTATGAACAATTTGTGTCAAGTCTTTTGAATGATTTGCTTTTACCTGAACAAACATCTTCTCATACTCCACGTGGTATTCCCTTTGTCCTTTTCAGTCATTCCTACCCTTACTAGGGTCAGCTGGTAAAGCTGTGTTCCTGGGCAACAGAGCAGGAACCCCTCAACACAGCCAGGGGTCTGGAAATTTCTATTTTTTGCAGAGAGCCCTCAAGAGAGAATGGATAGAAAAACATACAGAGTGACTTCTCTTATCTCGCAGACCTTCTGTTCTACTGATGGGAGCCACCAAGTCCATTTTCATAATGGAAAAGCATGACTCTAGATTTAGACTCTGTTCATTTCCCAAATCCAGCAAACACACAGGGTATGGCCCACATAGGTATAATGAGTTTTTGCTGTGTGGAGATTCTAGGACAAACCTAGAAGCTAAGTGGCCTAGATTCTATTTGAAGATGTTATGGACTCATTAGGAAGCCTTCAGGTACTCAATTAATTAACTCCCTTACAGACTACTAGTTTATTTCTTTAGCTTAGGCTGGAATTTGTAACAGGCTAAGGTTTTCTTTGAGAACATCTTATAGATACATATCAAAATTGAGTGTGCCCGCACGTGTGTGTGTGTGTGTGTGTGTGTGTGTGTGTGTGTGTTAGAAGAAATATAAAATTCTCTTCAATATTTTTATTTTTGTCCTTTGGTTTATCTTCCTAGTTAGAATGGAGTTCTCAAGAAAATTTTCCTGAATGCAATCATGCTTCAAGTGATAATTCCTTTAGGAAACAAAACAAGTCAACAACAAAAACTACCCATAGGACTTAAAGAACTCATTGCATGTTTCCATTATTTTTTAATTCTATTTTTCTTATCTTTTTATCCTGTTTATATCAGGAGCTCATCATTATTATTTTTTTTTTGGTGACAATATCATTGCTATCTTACCCACTTTTTTTAAAAGTCTGTCTCATTGATTCATTTACCTAACAGATTTAATGGTTGAATTAAAAAATTAGTACATGAATGAAAATATAATGTCCTAAAAATCCTCTACTTCACACAAGACTCAACTTTGAGAAAAATAAGTACTTTTGACCCCATTCTCTGTATTCTCTGCCTTTGATATGCATGCTGGTTTATTAACCTGGGGAGTGACTCTATTAGTCAGTAAGCATAGCCAGCCTGTGTCTGAAAAGGACTTAAGCTCTGGCAGCCTTTTCTTGTTCTTTAAGTTGAATCCCTCCACTCCCCCCTCCCCCCAGGAAAGCAGGCTTCTCACTTTGGATTGTCTGTGTCAATGCCAGGAGCTTTGTCATGACAAAAGAGATGGAGGTATGAACAAGAACTTTCATTGAACTTGATCAATATTTATTTAGCAGTACTGTGACATTATCAAGAGTATAGCCCCTGGCAACAAGGAGCTTCAGATTTAAGGGCAGACAAAAATAATGACAAGACAAAAAAATAATGTTTAAACTGGGCTATAGGAAATTCCGTAGTTGCCTGGTTCTTCCATCACTGTTTGTTGAATTATGTCCATGACTTCCACATTTGCCTTTTGGCATCTTTCCAAAATATGACTTTGGGCACAGCTATACATCACAGCATGAACTCCCTGGTGGTTACACTGGACCAGCAGTGTCTCCTTGGTCTTCCCTGTGGAAAGGGAGATAAGAGGGGATTGAGTTTTCCTATACATCTGCTCTGGGGATGGCACAAGCGAAAGCATGTAGGTTTTAGAGTCAGATTGTATCATATGTGTGTATCAGAGATTTTAGCCTCTTTGGGCCTCAGTTTCTCATCTGTAAAATGGGGATAATAATACTTGACTCACAATGTGGATGTCATGAGTAAGTAGGGGAGGAAGGGAGGAAGCATGCAAAATGCTTTGAGCAGTGTTAGGCACGAAATAGGTGTTTGCTTGCTTCTCTTCTCTCCTGGTAAACCTCCAATGGGACCTAGCACTTGCAGAACAGTGTGTTTTTCTCTGGGAAAAAGCTACGTTATTTGTCAAGCTGCTCCAGTGACCCAGTCAATACAATAAGAATTATGGTCCCCAGAGTCAATCGACCTATTGGTATTAAATTGCATTGGCCCTGCTAGTTTCTTGGAGTTGTCATTTTGCACTGTAATTGATTTACAGTTTTCTTCCTACCCTTCTCTTCCAGATGTTGTTACTGGTCAAGGACACTAGATGGCGCCATTTTACCAAGTATCAATGATTTAAATGGCAAAACCTGTTCTTTTGACTTGTCCAGTGCCATAAAAAAGACAATTCTTAAAGCATGCATCCACATAGCCATATATTCCAGCACATCAAAGAAATCCCTTTACAATCCCGTGTTTCTTTCATTTATAATAGGGAGTGTGTAATGTTTAGAAGTCACCTAGAAGTTAACATATTTGATTTAGTTCCATGGTTTAGGAGAGCAAGAAAACTTGGAGTAGATTCAAAGAGAAACCATAAATTTGATTGGAGTGGGAGAATGGAGTATATGAGGAAAGGTCAAATAAATGTGGAATACTTGGTGCTTACAGAATGGTTAGGTAATGTCACGGTGGGCTCTTAACAATGAAGGGTCCCTAGGGAAGATGGTAAGCCGCTGTTATTCTCCACCATAAGGTGAATTAGAATAAGAGGAAAGGGACTTATTGATATAGGAGAGATATGTTAGTCACAAGGAAGAATATCTAAAACCAAGAGTGTGTAATATCATAACGAGGAAAATCGTCAAACTTTTCTTTGCCTAATTTGTTTTTAATATTAATAAAGTCTACCATGTCCAGATCAGATTATTTGCAGTCCTACCAGAAAATGGAAGAATTTTCTCTCCCTTATTATGGTGCATACTTGATGCCTGACACGGTATAGGCTAGGATGATGGTCATTGCAGCCCATTGGCAAAGGCTAGGCCTGGATATGACTTAATGGTGGATTAGCAATGATTTCAAAAGTGTCCCATTTTTGTATGTTTGTGTGTATGTGTTTGTATGTAATATTAGAGATCTATTTTATCACCAGCATTTTTTCTTGGTTTCTTAAATACTTACGTATGGGCTGGACCAGAGGGGTGACAATGACCAAAGGAGAAAAGAGAGTCAGATGTCTTCCTTGATACTTATTTTTTTGAACCTCTCATTTGTTACTTATACCTCAGACTTTTTGGTTTGTTTGCTTGCTATTTCTTATTTATTTCTGTAATATCTGGTAGATGAGTATGTGGAGGCCTAGCTTACACCATTCCATGTTCATGATTATACATCCAAGCCACAGGAGGGGGCCAAACAATTTTTTATTTTCTCCACAGACTCACCCTTGGTCCATCTGGAAAGTCCACCTTGGAGGGTCTCTTTTCTTCCTCTCCTGCCCCACAAAACTGGCAGCCCTTCCTCTAGGGTCCCAGTTTCATCCTGGAGGAATGGCACATGACTTTTCAGGTTTTTCCAATTCCCAAAAGCAGATAGTGTATAATATATAAGACAATAAAACTTGGGGCACCTGTTGATGCCAGTTGAGCGTCTGACTTCGGCTCAGGTCATGATGTCACAGTTCGTGAGATTGAGCCCCGCGTTGGGCTCTGTGCTGGCAGGTCAAAGCTGGGAACCTGCTTCCGATTCTGTGTCTCCTTCTCTCTCTGCCCCTTCCCCGCTCATACCCGCGCTCTCTCTCTCTCTCTCTCTCAAAAATAAATAAGCATTAAAAAAACCCCTTGACATTGCTGATAATGACTGCTCCTCTTTGCTTAACTTAGCTGTGTTATGCTAACAGTACTTTATCTTTCAAAAGATCATTGACAAGGAAGGGGTGAGGTGGAGATATAACTAAAAAGGGTGCTGGTGATGGAAGATTGGGATGAGACAGAGACAATGTAGCCCAGCTATTTTTTCCTTGGTAATTGTAAATGTAGTGCATGTTCATTATAGAAAATTTAGAAAAAACACAGACTAGTATTAAAAAAAAACTATTCACAATTCTAAACTTATAGGTAACTAAAATTAATATTTTGAAATATTTCTTTTTTTGTAGCTACAGAAAGTTGGAGAAACTGAGCCAACTATTTGTAGAGAACTGATCTAGAAGATCAGTGATGGGGCTGAAGGACGAATTGAAGAGCAGGAATGATGAGTTTTGTGCATGTGGATCAGTGGGTGGAGAAAATCTGTTCCCAGGGAGAAAAGTGAGATAGGGATTCAGAAAGAAAAAGGAAGACTCTTTTTAAAAAAATTAATTAATTTTAAAATTTACAACCAAGTTAATTAGCATATAGTGCAACAATGATTTCAGAGGTAGATTCCAGTGATCCATCCCCTATGTATAACACCCAGTGCTCATCCCAACAAGTGTCTTCCTTAATGCCCCTTACCCACTTAGCCCATCCCCCCACCCACAACCCCTCCAGCAACTCTGTTTGTTCTCTATATTTAAGAGGCTCTTATGTTTTGTCCCCCTCACTGTTTTCATATTATTTTTGCTTCTCTTCCTTTATGACCATCTGTTTTGTATCTTAAATTCCTCATATGAGTGAAGTCATATGATATTTGTCTTTCTCTGACTAATTTCACTTAGCATAACACTCTCTAGTTCCATCCATGTAGTTGCAAATGGCAAGATTTCATTCTTTTTGATTGCTGAATAATACCCCATTGTGTGTGTGTGTGTGTGTGTGTGTGTGTGTGTACAAAGATATTCTTTATCTATTCATCCATCGATGGACATTTGGGCTCTTTCCATACTTTGGCTGTTGTCAATAGCACTGCTATAAACATTGGGGTGCATGTGCCCCTTTGAAACAGCACACTTGTATCCCTTGGATAAATACCTAGTAGGGCAATTGATGGGTCGTAGGGTAGTTGTATTTTTAATTTTTTGAGGAAGCTCCATACTGTTTTCCAGAGTGGGTGCACGAGCTTGCATTCCCACCAACAATGCAAAAGAGATCCTCTTTCTCTGCATCCTTGCCAACATCTGTTGTTGCCTGAGTTGCTAATTTTAGCCATTCTGACAGGTGTGAGGTGGTATCTCATTGTGGTTTTGATTTGTATTTCCTGGATGATGAGTGATGTTGAGAATTTTTTCATGTGTCTGTCAGCCATCTGGATGTCTTCTTTGGAGAAGTGTCTATTCATGTCTTTTGCCCATTTCTTCACTGGATTGTTTTCTGGGTGTTGAGTTTGATAAGTTCTTTATAGATTTTGGATACTAACCCTTTATCTGGTATGTCGTTTGCAAATATCTTCTCCCATTCTGTCAGTTGCCTTTTAGTTTTGCTGATTGTTTCCTTCGCTGTGCAGAAGCTTTTTATTTTGATGAAGTCCCAATAGTTGATTTTTGCTTTTGTTTTCCTTGCCTCTGGACACATGTTGAGTAAGAAGTTGCTGCAGCTGAGGTCAAAGAGGTTTTGACTGCTTTCTCCTCGAGGATTTTGATGGCTTCCTGTCTTATATTGAGGTCTTTCATCCATTTTGAATTTATTTTTGCATATGGTGCAAGAAATGGTCCAGGTTCATTTTTCTGCGTGTCACTCAGCATCACTTGCTGAAGAGACTGTCTTTATTCCATTGGATATTCTTTCCTGCTTTGTCAAAGGTAGTTGGCCATGTGTTTGTGGGTCCATTTCTGGGTTCTCTATTCTGTTCCATTGACCTGAGTGTCTGTTTTTGTGCCAGTACCATACTGTCTTGATGATTACAACTTTGTAGTATAGCTTGCAACGTCTGGGATTGTGATGCCTCCTGCTTTGGTTTTCTTTTTCAAGATTGCTTTGGCTATTTGGGGTCTTTTCTGGTTCCATACAAATTTTAGGATTGTTTGTTCTAGCTCTGTGAAGAATACTGGTGTTATTGTGATAGGGATTGCATTGAATATGTAGATTGCTTTGGGTAGTATTGACATTTTAACAATATTTGTTCTTACAATCTGATAGCATGGAATATTGTCCTATTTTTCTGTGTGTCTTCTTCAATTTCTTTCATAAGCTTTCTCTAGTTTCCAGTGTATAGACTTTTCACCTCTTTGGTTAGGTTTAACAGGTATTTTATGGTTTTTGGTGCAATTGTAAATGGAATTGATTCCTTGATTTCTGTTTCTGTTGCTTCATTATTGGTGTATAGAAATACAACCAATTTCTGTGCATTGATTTTATATCCTGCAACTTTGCTAAATTCATGGATCAGTTTTAGCAGTTTTTTGGTGGAATCTTTTGGGTTTTCCATATGGAGTATCATGTCATCTGCGAAGAATGAGTTTGACTACTTCTTGCTGATTTGGATGCCTTTTATTCCTTTGTGTTGTCTGAGTGCTGAGGCTAAGACTTCCAATACTGTGTTGCATAACAGTGGTGTGAGTGGACATCCCTGTTGTGTTCCTGACCTTGGGGGGAAAGCTCTCAGTTTTTCCCCATTGAGGATGATATTAGCATTGGGTCTTTCATATATGGCTTTTATGATCTGGGAGTATGATCCTTCTATCCCTATTTTCTTGAGGGTTTTTACCAAGAAAGGATGCTGTATTTTGTCAAATGCTTTCTCTGCATCTACTGAGAGGATCATGTGGTTCTTGTCCTTTCTTTTATTGATGTGATGAATCACATTGATTGTTTTGTGGATATTAAACCAGCCCTGCATCCCAGGTATAAACCCCACTTGGTTGTGGTGAATAATCTTTTAATGTATTGTTGGATCCAGTTGGCTAGTATCTTGTTGAAGATTTTTGCATCCATTTTCATCAGGGAAATTGGTCTGTAGTTCTCCTTTTTAGTGGGGCTTTGTCTGGTTTTGGAATCAAGATAATTCTGGCTTCATGGAATGAGTTTGGAAGTTTTCCTTCCTTTCTATTTGTTGGAACAGCTTCAAAAGAATAGGTGTTAAATGTTGGTAGAATTCCCCTGGAAAGTCATCTGGCCCTGGACTCTTGTTTTTTTGGGGGGACATTTTTGATTATTAATTTGATTTCTTTACTGGTTATGGGTCTGTTCCAATTTTCTATTTCTTCTTGTTTCAGTTTTGGTAGTTTATATGTTTCTAGGAATTTGTCCATTTCTTCCAGATTGCCCATTTTATTGGCATATAATTGCTCATAATAGTTTCTTATTAATGTTTGTATTTCTGCTGTGTTGGTTGTGATCTCTCCTTTTTCATTCTTAATTTTATTTATTTGGGTCCTTTCCTTTTTCTTTTTCATCAGACTGGCTAGGGGTTTATCGATTTTGTTAAGTCCTTCAAAGAACCAGCTCCTGGTTTCATTGATCTCTTCTACTGCTTTTTGTTTTTGTTTTTGTTTTTTTAAATTTGTTTGTTTTGGTTTCAATAGCATGGATTTCTGCTCTAATCTTTATTATTTCCTGTGTTCTGCTGGTTTTGGGTTTGATTTGCTATTCTTTTTCTAGCTCTTTAAGGTGTAAGGTTAGGTTGTGTATCTGAGACCTTTCTTCCTTCTTTAGGAAGGCCTGGATTGCTATATACTTTCCTCTTATGACTGTCTTTGCTGTGTCCCAGAGGTTTTGGGCTGTGGGGTTATCATTTTCATTGGCTTCCATGTACTTTTTAAATTTCCTCTTTAACTTCTTGGTTAGCCCATTCATTCTTTAGTAGGCTGTTCTTTAGTTTCCAAATAATTGTTTTCTTTCCAAATTTTTTCTTGTGGTTAATTTTGAGTTTCATAGTGTTGTGATCTGAAAATATGCACGGTATGATCTTGATCTGTTTTGTACTTGTTGAGGGGTGATTTGTGTCCCAGTATGTGATCTATTCTGGAGAATGTTCCATGTTCAATGGAGAAGAATGTATATTCTGCTGTTTTAGGATGAAATGTTCTGGGGCACCTGGTTGGCTCAATTGGTTAAGCATCCAACCTCAGCTCATTTTAAATAAAATATTTTAAAAAATTACAAATTTTTTTTTAACATTTATTTATTTCTGAGAGGCAGAGACAGAGCATAAGCAGGGGAGGGGCAGAGAGAGAGGGTGAGACAAAAAATCTAAAGCAGGCGCTAGGCTCTGAGCTGTCAGCACAGAGTCCGACATGGGGCTCGAACTCATGAGCAGTGAGATCATGACCTGAGCTGAAGTCGGACACTTTAACCAGCTGAGCCACCCAGGCACCTCTAAAATTTTTTTTTTAAAAAAAGATGTTCTGTATATATCTGTTGGGTACATCCAGTCCAGTGTGTCATTCAAAGCCATTGTTTCCTTGTTGATTTTCTGTTTAGATGATCTTTCCATCATTGTAAGTGGGGTGTTGAAGTCCCCTGCAATTGTGGTATTATTATCAATGAGTTTCTTTATGTTTGTGATTAAATGTTTTTTGTATTTGGGTACTTCTACGTTTGGAGTATAAATGTTTACAATGTTAGATCTTCTTGGTGGATAGACCCCTTAATTTTGATATAATGCCCTTCTTCATCTCTTGATACAGTCTTTGTTTTAAAATTTAGATTGTCTGATATAAGTATGGCTACTCTGGCTTTCTTTTGTTGACCATTAGCATGATAGATGGTTCTCCATACTCTTACTTTCAATCTGAAGGTGTCTTTAGGTCTAAAGTGGGTCTCTTGTAAACAGCATATAGATGGATCTTATTTTCTTATCCATTCTGTTACCCTATGTCTTTTGATTGGAGAATTTAGTACTCATGTTTAGAGTGAGTACTGAAATATATGAATTTATTGCCATTATGTTTCTTGTAGAGTTGGAGTTTCTGGTGGTGTTCTTTGGTCCTTTCTGGTCTTTGTTGCTTTTGGTCTTTTTGTTTTTTGTTTTTTCCATCTTTTATCCCTTCAGAGAACCCCCCCTTAAAATTTCTTGCAGGGCTGGTTTAGTGGTCACGAACTCCTTTAGTTTTTGTTTGTCTGGGAAACTTTTTATCTCTTTCTATTTTGAATGACAACCTTACTGGATAAAGAATTCTTGGCTGCATATTTTTCTGATTCAGTACACTGAATATATCCTGCCACTCCTTTCTGGCCTGCCAAGTTTCTGTGGATAGGTCTGCTGTGAACCTGATCTGTCTTCCCTCATAGATTAAAGACATTTTTTTTCCCCTTGCTACTTTCCTTGCCTGAGTATTTTGTGAATTTGACTATGATATACCTTGTTGATGATCAGCTTTTGTTGAATCTAATGGGAGTTCTCTGTGCTTCCTGGATTGATGTCTGTGTTTTTCCCCAGGTTAGTAAAGTTTTCTGCTATGATTTGTTCACATAAACCTTCTACCCCTTTTTCTCTCTCTTCATCTTCTGCGACCCCTAAGATTCTGCTGTTACTCCTTTTAATGTGTCACCAAGTTCTCTAATTCTTATATTGTGCTCATTTGCCTTAGTCTCCCTCTTTTTTTCTGCTTCATTATTCTCCATACGTTTGTCCTCTATACCCCCAGGAACATTCGCACCACAGTGCTGCTGCAGGTGCCCAGAAATTGAGGCCGGGTGCCAGCCCACCTCAGAAGAAGTTCACGTGATCATGTAGCAGCAGTGTTTCAGGGATTATGGTAAATTACAACACACATCTGGAGCCAGGCTTCACCCTTAATGTCCTTGTTCCAACACCAGCAAATGTGGTTGTTCTCCGGGGCCTGCTGGGACGTTTGCCTGTGGGGAGGCTGCACAGCCTCCATCAAATGTCCTCTTCTCCCCAAGTGGCCCAAGACCTCACTGTCTGTCCCTGGGGATTTGCCCTTTCCACCAGAGCAAGGTGTCAAGTGGTGGAATTTCAGACTTGGTGCTCCCCCTGTTTATAGAGTCTTAAACCCTTTCCTTTCTCCTTTCTCCCTTTTTTTTCAGTCCCTTGTGGCTGTTTCCACTCTTCATCTTTCTCTCCAGCTGCTTTCTAGCAGGGGGGGGGGATGCTTATTCCGTATTCTCCTCCCCATCTCCATCCTCTCTCCACAAGCAAAAACATCTCCCTGCCCTCTGCAGCTTCTCTCTCCCTCAGTTCACCTCTCCACACCACGTATCTGCTGAGTTCCGTGGTTCAAGTTGTGCAGATTGTTGTGTTAATGCTTAAATCCGTTTTCTAGGTGTGCAAGATGGTTTGGTGTTGATCTGGCTGCATTTCAGGGATGAGAGACACAAAAAAACTTCCATGCTGTTACACCATCTTGGCCCCCTCCAAAAAAGAAAGACTCTGGACCTCTGAGAGTGATAGAGACAGCAGGAGTGGCCCCTAAGTTTCCTGTGCTTCTCCTGGAACCTGTCTGTCATAGGTTCTATGAGCAGTTGCTCAACAGCCTTTCAACAACTCAAAAAGTGGGGGTTTCGTTACATGAGATCAAAACCTCTGACTAGAATAGCCACACAAAACAACAGGTGCATAATAATTACTTACTGTTAATAACTGCACATGGAGAATGACCTTTTACATTCTCTCATTCACTGTGGTGTACAATGCTGATGTGCTCAGATCCCCTTGGATTCCTTTTAACCTGATTCATTGTGCTTCATTTCCAAGAGCCAGTTCCCATGACTTTTTTTTTTTTGGATGACTGTTCTCAGATCATTAGGACCCACCTTAAACATATGTGCATGAAGAGCTGGAAGTGCTTGAACATTTGTGCCCTGCTTGGGGTGATCCCCAACCAATGACTGATGGTGAAGGGAGTATAAAGCTCTGGCTCCCTTGGGTCATTTTGATGATTAGGTTTCAGAAGTTGTGACTTCTGTTTTGCTAGCCTGCTCTCTATTGCTTTCCCAGCTTGCATGCTTCGATGAGGCAAGCTGCCTTGTTGGAGAGGCACACATGGCAAGGAGCTGAGGACTGCCTCTGGCCAACAGCCAGCATATAACAGAGGCCCTCAGTCCAAGAACCCATTTGGAACTATGTGCTGCCAACATACATTGAGTGAGTGTGGGGCTATAGCCTTCTCAGGTTGACCTCTCAGATGAGACTACAGACCCTGGAACAACACCTTGATTACAACTTTGTGATGGACCATGAAGCAGAGGACTCAGCTAAGCTGCACCTGGATTCCTGACTCATGGAAACTATGAGATAATGAATGTGTATTGTTTTTTTGATGCCAAGTGTTGGGGTAATTTGTTATGTAGCAATAGAAAGTTATTACAGTGTTTTACTTGGCTTCCTCCCTTCCCTGTCTCTCTCTCTCCCAATTCTTTCACCAGTTTTTCTAGGAAACTTTCTTTACTTTTTTTTTTTTTAAATTTTTTTTTCAATGTTTATTTATTTTTGGGACAGAGAGAGACAGAGCATGAATGGGGGAGGGGCAGAGAGAGAGGGAGACACAGAATCGGAAACAGGCTCCAGGCTCTGAGCCATCAGCCCAGAGCCCGACGCGGGGCTCGAACTCACAGACCGCGAGATCGTGACCTGGCTGAAGTCGGACGCTTAACCGACTGAGCCACCCAGGCGCCCCTACTTTTTTTTCTTTTTAATGTTTGTTGATTTATTTTGAGAGAGACAGAGAGAGCATGATCAGGAGAGGGGCAGAGAGAGAGGGAGGGAGAGAATCCCAAGCAGGCTCCAAGCTGTCAGCACAGAGCCTGACATGGGGCTCAATCTCATGAGCCATAGATAGGATCATGGCCCAGCCAAAATCAAGAGTCAGATGCTTAACCAACTGAGCCACCCAAGGACCCCTACAGGGAACTTTTTCTTAATACATCACTTGTACATGAACCTTGCATAAGACAGGATGGGATTCTAAAGTTAGATAACTCACCAGCCACATGGCAACAAGGACCATTACTGAAATAGGTGGAATGCTATAGTATGGCATATCAATGGAGGATGCCCTTAAAATACTAACACTTTGAACTGGGATGAATTGAGATGGGGATATAGATTGACGGGGATGTTCTTGTTTACATACTATCTCTAGTATATGAGAGATTTGAGAGAAATAGTAATTAAAAGGACCATGGAAGAGTTGGTTGATTTTGGGTGCTTACCAATGCAGTGAAGGGGGAGAATGACAAGTTGATTACCCAGACAAATTATGGTGTGAAAGTTTGAAGGTCTTCAATTCAGCAACCAGAAAGCAGACGATGTTTAAGATAAAGCTCAGGATCAGAGTGTAAGAGCAGCATAACTTGAGAGAATAGTATATTAGCAGATTTTCTCCTGTGAAGGTTGAGATTGTGATAGGGAAGGTGTGAGACCCTGAGACTTGGAATAAGGACAGTTGGATGCACTAGAGACCTTTGGATCGCCAGATTCCCCCAAACCCTCTAGGCCTTTAGAAATAGACCATTTCCTCTTGCTACAGGATAGCGTCATCTGCTCCTTGTCTGAAGATTATACAGAGGTTGCAACTGAAGCAGAAGCTGTGTAAAATAGTACATGCTGTCCTCATCTGCCCTCACCTCCATTCCTGGCATTAGACTAATGATCTGAGCCAAATACTATCATGTACCAACTAGGGAAATGGTGGCCCTGCTGAAGAAGAAAGGAACTGAGCTGCTGAAACTGCCTAATATATACCAGCACATTAGCCTGGGGATCGTTCATTAGCCTGAGATTGATGGCCTGGGAGTGAGATTCTGAGAGAGAGAGAGAGAGAGAGAGAGAGAGAGAGAATGCACACAAACAGAGGAGGGGCAGAGAGAGAGGAAGAGAAAGAATCCTAAGCAGGGTTTGTGCTGTCAGTACAGAGCCTGATGTTGGGCTCAAACTCACAAACTGAGATCATGACCTGAGACAAGACTCAGAGTTGGATGTTTAACAGGCTGAGCCACCCAGTTGCCCCTGAGAATCTAATGTTCTAGCAAGAGCTCCTGGAGCTCAGTCTCAATATGCTGCTGGATGGCTCCTGGAAGCTTGGAAAAAATGATGGCCCACATTGAAGGAGGTGGAAAGGCCAGAACTGCCTTGGCATAGTGTCAAGCAAGGAATCTGAAGTCTTAGAGCAGTGAGCATATGTGCTAGTTATCAACTTATTATCTCTTAGCTCCAAACTTACTTTCTTTCCCCTCTTTGCAATTTTGGAGATGGACTATGTAATCATCTCTCCTGTGCCATCTGGTACAATATTAGGCTTTTGCAATAGAGGGTGAAGGAAGGATTCTGTACAGCATAGGGGAGGAAGGAGCTTCTCTTCCTGGTTATGATATGCTTTTTTTCATTTTCTCTTTCCTCTGATGGTGTGGCTCCTAAGAGTGGGAAGAGGCCCATTGGCGCTCATTCCCCCACAAGTTGCTGTGGTAATCCAGCAGGATGCTTGCTGTGGACCAGCTCCAGTTCACTCAGTAAACTTCACTGTTAAGGGTGGGAGGGTGACTGGTAATCAAAATGGCTTGGTCTAAAAGGGTTCTCCCACAGAGGTGATCATGGTGTAATTTTGAAGGAAAAGGATGGGCATTCTACTAGAATTTTATATACAGCAGAAAACAAAGCAATAACAGTAACAAAATGAACACCAGATCTGATGGCCAACAACCTGAGTTGAGTTGCCACAATGGTGAGTCATGGCTATTTACCCATTTTGCAGACACAAACTCAGATTCCCTGGATTGAAGGGCAGCTAGGCCCTCTGGTGAGGGATTTTGCAATGTTGCCACAAGCATACACTGCAAATCTTACCCCAAGCCTTCTTTAATGGGACTGGTGGCCCTTCACTAGAGTGACTGTGTACTGAGGAAAGATCAGTATCCAGACCTTTTGGATATTACCAGATACTGTCTTTGTACTGATGCTAATTTCTGGGAAAGTAAAATACTACCAGGGCCTAGGAATCAAAGCAGGAACTTACAGTGGTCAAGTGATGAATTGAAAATTCACTCTTCTAACTTGTAAGGCCCCTATTAATCCATGGACTCTTCTTGCAGTTATCTGCCCAGTTCCTGAGTGCAATATTGGAATATACAAGTTTGTAACTGGCAGAATACCTATACTGGCTCTATGACCCATGGGGTAATGGCCATAATAATGGGCAGGACTAAATAGAACTTTCTGGAACTTTCCCTCCCTAGTAAACTAGAAGCAATACTGCATCTGTGGATGAATTATAGATATTATTGCCTCCATGAAAGACTTTAAAAGATGTAGGGTTGGTGATACCTAGCACATTCTCATTTAATGCATCTGTTTCACTTGTGCAGCATTTGAATAGATCTTAGGAAATGAATAAGAATATTGTAGGGGTGCCTGGATGGCTCAGTCATTTAAGTGTCCAACTCTTGATTTCAGCTTAAGTCTTGATTTCATGATTTGTGTGATTGAGCCCTGTTCAGGATTCTCTCTGTCCCTCTCTGCCCTTATTCCCTCACCTCCCCCCAACCCATGTGCACTCTCTCAAAACAAACAAACAAACAAACATACATTGTAATCTTAATCAGGTAGTGACTCTGACTGCAGTTTTTGCCTCCTCAATTATATAATATTTACTAGAGAAAATCAACACAGCCCCTTGACACTTGGTATGTAGTTGTAGACCTAGTTAGTGCTTTTCCCTTTGTACCAATTTGTACAGACCACCAGAAGCAGTTTGCTTTGACCTGAAAAGGCCAACAATACACCATCATGTTTCCAGGCCCCTGACAGGTAAACAATTCTCCACTATCTAGGAATCCATGTATGTCTTTTCCTTGGGCAACTTACTTTTCACATAAAATGGATGACAAGGTGCTCTGCCTAGAACTCCTCTCCCTGTGCTTGAGAGGAGGCATGAGGATGCACCTATTAGAGGGGGCAAAAAGTGTCAGAATTTTTTTTATTGCATATAAATGCCCTTTAGAGAGCATGTGCTGAAGAAGAGACACTGGGTAACCAGGTTGTCAGGACTCATCCAGTAGATGTCAGCCAACCTTTGTCCTTGGTTACACAGCATTTGTTCAAGGGGGTCTACAAATGGAGCAATCATGGTGCCAGAGATGGAGGTTATACATGTGTTGGGTCCCCTTTCACTAAGGCTGATTCAGCTACTGCCACTGCTTGATATTTGTTCTGTCAGCAGCAGAGACTGGGTCTAGGTCCTCAGTATAGTAAATATTTTGAGGATACCAAGCAGACACTTGGTCACCAGTTGATTATATGAGATACTTTAACCTTGGAAAGGGCAATTATTTGTCTTAACTGGAATCAAAATGTATTCGAGGTGTGGATTTGCTTTTCCTTTCTTTAGTTCCTTAGCCAGTACCTCTAAGATCTCTCAGAGTGTCTGATTAACCACTATCTGAGGGCTCACTGAGTGTCTGGTGTACCAACTGGGATCCCACTATCACCCTAACCAACGTATAATCATTTTATGTTAAGGAGGTTCAGCAATGGACATATGATCATGGAGTCACCAATTTTGCCATGTATTGCATAGTAATGAAGGGTTGAAAAGCATTAGAATGTCTTTTTGAAGGTGTGGCTAAAGTGTCATCATGGAGATGGTAGTCAGTGACATTGGGACACTGTTTTTCAATGTGCAGTATTTCTTTTGAGTCAATTGCTGTCATGTGGTTTTCTGTAGAGAATGAGTCTAGATTCCGAGGGATAGAAAAAAGAGCAGTTCTGCTCACTATCAATCTCAGTGACTGGTCTGGGGAATATATGCTTCTTGTATCTAACAATTTTAGGTTCTGAAGTTCTAGAGGTTTCTGATTCCCAGATGGGGATATTTCCATCAGGGGTCTCAGTCAGGGTCCTTCTAAACCTAAAACTATGTTTGTATCTTAACATTTTATACTTCTCATGATTTTAAATTAGCAGGCTAAGAATGGAGTCCTGCTGGGGCACCTGGGTGGCTCGGTTGGTTAAGCATCCAACTTCAGCTCAGGTCATGATTTTATGGTTTGTGGGTTTGAGCCCCATGTCAGCCTCTGAGCTGACAGCTTAGAGTCTGGAGCCTGGTTTGGATTCTGTGTCTCCCTCTCTTTCTTCCCCTTTCTTGCTCATACTCTGTCTCTAAAAAATAAATAAACATTAAAAAAATTTAAAAAAGAGTGGACTCATACTGGCAAAGGTAATTGACCTGATCATCTTGAGGAGGCATGTTTGCCAATCCATAATGATAATAGGAAATTGTAAATTTGGAACTCAGGAGATCACTGGAATGTCTCTTGGTGCTCTCATGTAAAAAAAGGAATTATAGCTACTGTGACCTAACAGGGGCAAAGTAGCCATGGGATCAGACCCTTCAGGACTGAAGATCTAGGTCACCATGGCATGCAACCTAGACCAGCAGTAGTGTTAAACAAAGGCAGAGGGATCTAGAATTGGTGATAGAGAATCTGGAGTGGGTGATATCATTTACAGCTTTGGGACCAACTGCAGCAGTAAGAGACTATGGCTCGTCCTATTAACTTTCTTCTGTAAAGAGGGTCATATTAATAAGATAAAACTAATAAGAATAATTTATAGAACTCACGTATTTTTGGCATTCCTCCAGGTGTTTCATACTTGTTAACTCACCTAATCTTCACGAAACCCTATAGAGTTGGTAGTATTATTATCATAGTTTTACAGATGAAGAAAACGAGACCTAAGTTGAAGTAACTAAGTGGTCAAGAGTTGAAAAGGGTGTGAACGATAGAATAACCTCTGCATGGAATAATCAAGAAAGAATTTATTAATAAGCTTTTGTTCCTTTGCTTCAAGGTGGGTTGGATGAATAGCAGATTTGGTGGTGGGTGAGTGGTAGATGTAAAGAAGACAGGTGTTCTAGGTGGGAGGGATGGGATGAACAGGTGCATGCAGCAAGTAAATAGAGATGTATGCTTGGGGAGTAAGAGTTACATGAGTTTGGCCAAAGGGTAAAGCAGATGATGGGTAAGAATGGGAGATAAATTTTTCTTTTTCTTTTCTTTTCTCTTTTCTTTTCTTTTCTTTTCTTTTCTTTTCTTTTCTCTTAGAGAGTGCGGGGGGAGAGGGGCAGAGGGAGAGGGAGGGAGAGCAAGAATACTAAGCAGGCCTCACGCTCAGCACAAAGACTGACACTGGGCTTGATCCCACGACCCTGGGATTATGACCTGAGCTGAAATCAAGAGTCAGATACTCAACTGACTGAGTCACCCAGGTGCCCTGGGAGATAAATTTTTAAAAGCAGAAAAGGGTCATACTAGATAGAGTTCTGAAACCAAGTTTAAAACTTTGAATTTTATTTTGGCACAGGGAATGATTGAGGGTTTTTAAGGACATGTGTGGCATGATCAAAGCATTCTCTAGAAGAGTGGTTTCTAATGCCAGGTGGTAAGCTGATCTTGGTCTGGCTGCCTAAGAATTGCTTGAGGACATTTTAATAATACAGATCCCTGGAACACATCTCAGGAATTCACCAAGCATATGTCTCTTTTAACTGTTTTTCCCTTTTTTCCTTCTCCATGATAGTCAGGTTTTGTTTCTACTTGAAAACGAAGACCCTCCTTCTTACTCCCTCACATTTATTTGTGACATCAGCTAATTGTGACGTCTGGCTCATGTACCTATTTTGCCCAAGTTTATCCAACTCAATTCTCAAATGTTTGGCAAACTTAGGTTCTTCCTTTTTGAGATCTCATGAAGATTAGTTTCCTTTCTTTGTAGTGCAAAAATAAATGGAATCCTTCTGATAATTTTTTTAAAGCTAATTTTCAGAGTTCTTGTTTGCCTTTCTTTTGTTTTTTCATGTTTATTCATTTTTGAGAGACAGAGACAGAGCATGGACCAGGGAGGGGCAGAGAGAGAGGGAGACACAGAATCCAAAGCAGGCTCCAGGATCTGAGCTGTCAGCACAGAGCCTGACACGGGGCTCGAACCCATGAACCCTGAGATCATGACCTGAGCTGAAGCCAGGCACTCAACCGACTGAGCTACCCAGGCACTCCATGCCTTCTCTTTTCTAAGCTATGTAGTATCCTCTCTTTAAGGGTTCCAATTATGTCATGATGTCATACCTTCAGTGTTCGGTGGGGTTCCCGTTTGCCTGTAATCCTCTTAGGCTGTGGCATTCAGAATGGCATGCAATACTCTAGATACTCTTTTTCTTTTTTTAATTTTATTTTAAGGTAATCTCTATACCCAATGTGGGGCTCAAACTCATAACCCTGAGATCAAGAGTCACATGTTCTACCAACTGAACCAGCCAGGTGTCCTAGTAACTCTGATCCACATAGACTAGTGTGGATATTCTGATCCACATAGACTAGAGTGGGGCCTCCCCTCTTACCCAACTGGACACTAGATTTCATAGCTCAGATACAGTCATAGCTCAGCAGTCCATCCCTCTGCTGCTTCTTATAAAGCTTGTGGCCAGTAAAGTCAAGAAGACTTTTCCATTCTAGCTCTTTGTTATATCTCTTTCATCAATTGTACATGCAGTTAGTTCCTAGAGAGTTATTGAGAAACTGGACTCACTACTTTCACTAATTTATTATCCCATGTTGCTTTGTCATGATGGGAAATTTAGTGTAATATTGTGATTCCATCTTTTTTTTTTCTCATTTTTCCTCTTCTTTTTAAATCACATGAACCAGTATTTGCTTTTATTAACTTATTTTTTAATGTTTTAGGTTTGGTTCTATCCCTTCATTTTTTTCCATAAGATTAAAAGCAAATTGTTTTGTTTGTATGTTTTGTCATCAGTTACAAAGAAGAACTTTCAGAATAGAATTTATTTGGCTTTGTCCTTTAACTGGTGGAGATGCACACTGGTCACTAATTTTATTTTAGATAGGTGGACATAGAAAAGAAAATATTGAGAATGTGGGTAAAATATGATAATGTATTCTTTTAAGAAAATTAAGATATAAGGCATATACCACAAAGTTAATTCTTTTAAAATATGTAATTCAGTGGTTTTTAGTATATTTGTAAGGTTGTGAAAACATCACCCACTATCTAATTCCAGAACATTTTCATTACCCTTAAAGAAACTCCCTATCACTTAACAGTCATTCTGCATTCCCTTATATCCCCAACCCCATTTGATCTCTGACTTCTGCCATTACCTATGCGTAGAGATGTGAGCCTTGCTGTATGAGAGCTGTCTGGCACATATTTTTTGCATCCTAAACTGTACAGGGGAGAATCTTGGGTTACAGAATTTCAACATCTCATCTATTATACTGGATTCTTAGGAAGAAATGATAAAAAAGGGGCTTTTGATCACCATCATCTCCCCAACCTAGGTTTCAGTTTCTTAAATATTCATGCTATTGTTTCCAATGAAATTCCCATTTTCTTTAAAGAAAAAAAAAAGAAGGAAAAGGAATGTTGAGTGCTTTTGTTTTGCTTGTGATCTGTTAATAACAGACTTAAATTCTCCTTGTTTCTACTCTGAAGGAAATCTCAAAAACTCTTTTTCCTCATTGTCCTTAGGACCACTTGTGTGTTCTGGGTTTTAGCTTTCCTGACACATTTCCCATTGATTTGTGCTAACTTTTGCATTTGATCTTGGTTATGGGTCCCTTGACCCCATCTGTGGTATGTGTATCCTAAATCTGAGCTCACTGGGACACTTTGTGTGTAGCCACCTCAGTCCTTGTTTTCTTTTCTTCTTCCCAGGAATAAGTTCTAGAAGTTAGGTTAGAATTGTGTTTTTGAAAGCTCCATCCTTCCTGTGTCATCTTCCCTATAGAACCACGGACTGTGGCCCTGTTGCTATGTTTTTTTCCTGCCATGCAGCAAGAGGGCTTGCCTCTGACTCCACCAGCAGTCCCTTCTCTAACAGTAATCACTCCAGGATGACTAAGTCCCTTTTGTTCCCCAAGGTTCCTGTCACTTCCTCCTCACTGAGCAATTCTTCCATGTTGGTCCAGAAGAGTAGTTTCCCTCAAAATTTCTTCCACCTCTGAGAGATCATACTGTCAGCCTGAATTTGTCAGATGCACTTTCATAAATGGACCAGGACATTGCCTTTATAGGACCTTTGTAGTATGTGATCATTTGGTCTTTTATAAACATTCATGAAGTACAACTTGCAGAAATCCACCTGAGAGCAGGGATGAAAGGAGGAAGTTTGTATCCTGAGTCGATGGAAAACAGGGCCACATAGGCATATATCTTATTTCTCCAGAATATGATGCTGTTTTAAGCATCACTTTTTGGGAGTACACAGCTAATTTACTTACTTTCTCATGCAGATAGATGATTAGGCTAGAATTCTGGCTCTACCGTAACTGTATGATTATAGGCAAATTACTTAATCTTTCTAAATTTTGGTTTCTTGGGCACCTGGGTGGCTCAGTCATTAAGCATCTGACTTCAGCTCAGGTCATGGTCTCATGGTTCATAAGTTTGAGTCCCACATCAGGTTGATCTCGAGCCCCGCTTTGAGTGAACATGAGCCCAACTTCTCTCTCTCTCTGTCTCTCCTTCTCTCCCTCTCCCCCATTTCTCTCTCTCCCTCTGCCCCTCCTGAGATTCTGTCTCTCTCTACCCCTTGCTCACTTGCGACCCCCCTCTCTCTCTGTGTCTCAAAAATATAAGTTTTGATTTCTTCATTTGGAAAATAAGAGTAAAAATACCTAGCTCATAGAATTTGTCATAGATTAAAAATGGCTGCAATTGTTTTGGATACTCCTCCCATAAAGAGGTATATTATGTCTCTGCTCCTTAAATCTGTGTTCTTTGACTGCTTGGCCAATAGAATATGGCAGAAGCGACAAAATGCCTGATTCTGACATAAAAGCGTGGCATCTTCGACTTCCCCTTTCTAGGGAAACTTTCTTTAGGTTGCTACCATGAACTACCATGTAAGAAGTCCAAATACACTCAGACCACCATACTGGAGTCTCAGTATTGGATAATCTTAGCTGAGCCTAACCTTTTAGCCATACCCACTGATGTGACAGACATATGAGTGAAGCCATCTTGGACCCTTCAACCAGCTCATTTATGAGCTGAATCCCACCAAGTGACTCAGTAACTGCAGTTGATGTCATGTGGGGGCAAAGGAATTGTCCAACTGAGCCTAAATCGTGAGATATAATGATTCTTTTAAGCTATTCAGTATGCACCAAGAGAAAACTGCAACAGAATTTGATACGTGGAAGTGGACTACTGCTCTAGTAAAATCCTAAAATATGTGGCTTTGAGACTGGGCAGTAGGCAGAAGCTGGGGACTATTGGTAAAAGCTTTAAGGACAGGGAGAACACCACTCCAGGTGAACCCTGGAAAGACAGGGAGAAAATTGGTTTTGTGGGTTGGAAAAAACATGACTCTTGTGTAGCGGAGGAAAGCTCGACAATGCTGTTGTCTGCAGTAATGTGGAAAATAGAACATAATCCTAACACACTGGTGGATTTGGCCAAAGATATTTCCTGGCAGAATGTTGAAGGTGCCAATTAGTTTTTTTGAGTTGCTTATGATAAGGTATGGATAGAGATAAAAAAATTAAAAAAAATAAATAGAAGAGAGGAAATTCTGTGTTCATTGTTTAAAGGAAATACAAGCAACCCAGGATTTAATGGGCTTAAAAATAAAACTCTATCAGTTGCTCTAATGGCATAAAAGGTTTTGAAATAAAGACTGACCTCAAGGTAAGGTCATGTCAAAGGTATGACTATAAGACCCTTTGTTAATATTCCAGAGAGATTTAAGGGTGTGTCTAGAAAAAGGCTTGTAGTATCCCATAGCATTCTGATTCAGCCCAAGGCAGAGGAGGACCCGTCTCAAAGAGATTTGTGGGTATGGTTTTCATTTAATGGAGTTAACCCAATAAGATCCATAGAAATCCCACAAAGTTTTTAAGATAATTGAATTGTTCGAAGCACCATCAACTTTAACTGAAAAGGATAAAGTAACTCAAAATAAAAAGAGCCCTTGAGGCTCTCAGGTTTCAATGGGCAAAAAGCAGTTTAAGAAAGCTACTAAGCAACAACCACAAGCCATTTCTTGTGAAAAAGGAAAGGTGATTCAGAGAATGGATCAAAGGGAACATGAGTGGACTCTAATCCGGGAACTGATGGCATTTGACCAAGTGCATTTCAGAAATTATCATGGGCTGGTGAATGCTATATGCCTCTTGTTCTTTTCCTTTTTGAATGGGAATGTCTATTGCTGTTATTCTATGTTTTTTTCAGTATTGTATATTGTGTGTGTGCGTGCTTGTGTGTGTGTGTGTGTGTGTGTGTGTGTGACAACTTGTCTTACAGATCTTCATATTGAGAAGAACTGTACCTAAAGGGACTTCTCCATATCTAGACCTGAGTTAGATGATGAGATCTCAGACTTTGAGCTGCCTGAGTCTTTGGGGGACTTTGGAGAGGAGTGAGTGTATTTTGCACCTGGGAAGAATGTAAATAATTTGTGACCAGACGGCAATTTGTGGAGGATTAAATATGGTAACAACTTCTTTGATACTCCTTCCATCATGAGGTAAAATCTATGTCCCTGATCTATGAATATGATGGACTCTGTGACTGTCTAACAAACAGAGTATGGCTGAACTGAGATTGTGTCAATTTCCAGACTCAGGCCTTAAAAACCAGCAGCTACCAGTTTTTGGATCAGTCTTTTTAGGAGTCCTGAGTTCTCATGTAAGAAGTCCAAATACCCTTAAACCATCTTGCTGGAGAGACCATGTATAGGCATTCTTGTCACAGTGCCAGCTAAGTCAAACTTTTCAGCTATCCCTGCCATGGTGCCAGATATGTGAGTGATCCCCTCTTGGACCTTGCAGATGAGCTCATATCACCACAGATTAACTTTAGTCCATGCCATATAGAGAAGAAGAATCAACTGGCTGAGCCCTGGCTGAATTCCTGACCCATGACATCATGAAATAAAATAAAATGATTGCTGTTTAGAGATGTTAAGTATTGAGGTGGTTTGTTATTTGGCAAAGATAACTGGAACAGAGTTGTGAGGATGAAATGAGACTATAAAGCACTAAAGACAGTGCCTAGAGCATAGTACTTAATACATGCTGGCTTAATACCTTCTCATTCTTCCTCTGAAACCACATCTTTTACACCAAGTACCATGTCCAGCATTCATCTTTCAACAAGGATTTATTGAATGCCTAATCTGTACATACTTTGAGCTAGTTGCTGTCATATAGCTGTTTGATGGAACAGGTCCTTGAAGATTGAGCTCAGACTGCACAGTCTTGAGGAAGCTGTTTGCCAGTCACCCTACCTTGTTTGGCTGGTCCTCCAGGGTAGCCCTCTCAGCAATCTGTACACTCAGTTTGGACTATATTAATCTATATTGGTGGATGCCTTGCTTCAAAGGTGACTTACAGTTTTTTCAGGTACCTGTAGCCTGTCTTCCCCATAAAAGTGTCAACATCTTAAGGAGTGGGATCTTGAAATCACAGGCCTTTGTTTTTCCTCACAGGGCCTTTGGTACATCCAAGTGTCTGTTAAATTGAACAATTTGGAATTTTCAACACAAGTTCCAGGAACTCTGGAGCAATCTGTGTGAATCTAAGAGGAAAAAAATATCCTATCTTTTGTGAAATTCCTAACTGATCTAGAGATGAATCCTTAAAGAAGACCATGGAGACCAGAGATCTGACCTTGACTATGCTCTTCTTTTCATGTATTCTCTATGTTGTCTCCTTAGAACTGAGGCTTCTTGAGGATGGTAGAAACTTGTTTTTCAGTTCTTTTGTAAATTTGTAGTAAATGTAGTTTTGCCTGGCCCACTTGGAGCTTAGATGCTGTTAAAGTAGTGTAGACAACACCTCCACTATCTTTTCCTCACCTTTTTCTATCCAGCAGTGTACCAGGGATTTGTTATTTTGTAATTGGGTGAGAAGGGATGGACATTTAAAAAAGTTTAAACTTTTTGTTATCGAAGTATAGTTGACACACAATGTTATATTAGTTTCAGGTGTACAACATAGTGATTCAACAATTTTATACATTACTCAGTGCTCATGATAGTAAGTATAGTCACCATATTAGGTTATTACGGTGTTTTTGACTATATTCCTTGTGCTATACTTTTCATCTCCATGACTTATTTATTCTATAATTGGAAGTTTGTACCTCTTAATCCCCTTCACCTATTTTGCCCATCTCCCCACCCACCTGGCAACCACCAGTTTGTTCTCTATGAGTCTGCTTCTGTTTGTTTTTGTTTGTTCATGTTTTGTTTTTAGATTCCACGTATAATTGGAGTCATATGGCATTTGTCTTTCTCTGTCTGCCTTATTTCACCTAGCACAGTACACTCTAGGTTCATAAGTACTGTTGTAAATGGCAAGATTTCATTTTTTTTTTTATGGCTGAATAACATTCCATTGTGTATATACACACCTATCCACATACTCTACATCTTTATCCATTCATCTATTGATGGACACTTGGGTTGCTTCCATATTTTTTTAAATTTTAAACTTAAATTTCTAAATTTTAATCCCACTATAGCTAACATAAAATGTTATATTAGTTTCAGATGTACAACATAGTGATTCAACAATTCTATACATTACTCAGTCCTCATCAAGATACGTGTACTTTTAATCGTCTTCGTGCCTATTTCACCCATTCCCCACTATATATATATAGAGAGAGAGAGGACCCATTCCTGACATCATACTTTTCCAACATATAAAAGGAAATAGCACTTTGACATCATGCTCTGTTGCATCATGGGACACTCAGGTACCAGCTTTTCTTAGGATATAGTATCTCTTGACTCGGCAAATATGAGCTATTGTGTAAATGGAACCCGAATTTTGGTAAAGATCTTTCTTTTTTTCCTATTAAAATGTATGATTAATCATACTTACCATAATTTTATATTATTTAGAACCGTGGCTTTTATGGATTTCTACTTGAGATAGTTTGTTGGATGCAGGATTTTTTTTTAATCATTAAATATTAGCCCATTTTTTATCAAATGGACTATCAATTCCGTTCCCACTTGGGTAACTGAAGTTCTGCATCTCAACAGCGGGTACCACAGTTTTCAATGGTGTGACTCGTAGAAGTGAGATCAAGTGATCCTATACCTGTATCAACTCTGAATCTCACTACAGTGTTTTTTGGTGCACAGTAAATATGACTGATGGGACATCTAAATGCTGGAATTTTGAAGGGCTAGAATTATCATAAAATCTGATGTTGGACGTGTCAGTAATCTCATTCATGGAACTTTGGAACAAGCCAGGGCAGGAATAGGAGTAGGGAAGACAGGACAGCTGCAGAAAAGTTACATTTAGTTAAATTACACGGTTAGAAAATTTTAAGAAAATGCCTGTTGAACTTTCTCCATCATTAGAAATAAAAATAAATAATGAAAATTGACAATGAAGACACCAAGAGCTAATTTTCAAGTTTAATTTGTCTTTCTGAATGATGCCTCTTTGGTCTTTTATGAAGGATAAATTATATTTGAAATGAAATCTTTTAAATGGATTATCTTTTGGGTAGTTATTTTGTGCACTTTTAAAGTGCATTTTACTTATTTGTGGGGGGTTGGGGTAGAAAGATGAATTCTGAAGAAATTGAGAGGAAAATAATTTCAGAAGGTAATGGATGAACTTGGTCTGGAAGATTAATCAGGGCAGTTGCAAGAGGGTGCCAAATGCATAACGGGAGTAGAACTAAATATCTGATTGTAATTAAAACTTTAGGTTTCTAATGGCTGCATGAAAGATATTTTAATAAACGTGAAATGCACTTTCTAAATGGCACGCTAACTTTTAATGACTTGGGTGTTTTGTTTGATTAGTAACCTGGACTGTTAAATTAAAGCCAACTGCAAGTGCATGATAAAATATTGATGGTTTCAGGCAAATGAATTGGGGAAGTTATGCTTGACAGATTTTTTGTATCATTAAGGATTTTAACTGGTGGAAAATATATATTGCTGGTGCTTAAAGATAGTTAAAGAGGATCTTCCTGTTTATATGACCTCGTTTTAATTTTACAGTAATAATAAGGGGGAAATCTGAATTATTCACAGATGGTTGGTCAAGAGAGGTCACTTAATTAAAAAAGTGTTATTTTAATTACACCTGTTTCACATTCCTGGAACGGGAAATTAAATATTTTGAAGCATTTGATTATTTCTGTTTCACAGATTACCTGGACTTTTGCTGGCTCCTGTGAAGGCCTGAGATTGTTGTATGTGAAGCTTTTACCTCTTGTTAGCAGGGTGTTTCGCTTTAAGGATCAGGAGTTTAAAAATAATTTTTTCATTGATAGTTTTAGAAACAATGCAAGAGGAAGACGTATATAATTATCACACACACACACACACACACACACACACTGTAGTCTTGTATATGCAGGACAATCTTTAGAAGGATACATAAGAAAATATGAGGCTATTTATTTCTTAGGGATTGAGCTGGGATGTCAAAAGTGAAGGAGATTTTATTTATTACTTTATTCTTTTGGGGAAATAGGGTATATTTTGCATTGAGAATGCCTTCGTTTTATAAAAGAAAAATTTCCTTTTGAAACCCAGGTTTCTTTTTTTTTTCTCTGAAAAAATATGTTCATTATATTTTATACAGCATTATTTAAATGTTTTTTTCTTTTTTTATATATATATGAAATTTATTGACAAATTGGTTTCCATACAACACCCAGTGCTCATCCCAAAAGGTGCCCTCCTCAATACCCATCACCCACCCTCCCCTCCCTCCCACCCCCCATCAACCCTCAGTTTGTTCTCAGTTTTTAACAGTCTCTTATGCTTTGGCTCTCTCCCACTCTAACCTCTTTTTTTTTTTTTTTCCTTCCCCTCCCCCATGGGTTCCTGTTAAGTTTCTCAGGATCCACATAAGAGTGAAACCATATGGTATCTGTCTTTCTCTGTATGGCTTATTTCACTTAGCATTACACTCTCCAGTTCCATCCACGTTGCTACAAAAGGCCATATTTCATTTTTTCTCATTGCCACATAGTATTCCATTGTGTATATATACCACAATTTCTTTATCCATTCATCAGTTGATGGACATTTAGGCTCTTTCCATAATTTGGCTATTGTTGAGAGTGCTGCTATGAACATTGGGGTACAAGTGCCCCTATGCATCAGTACTCCTGTATCCCTTGGATAAATTCCTAGCAGTGCTATTGCTGGGTCATAGGGTAGGTCTATTTTTAATTTTCTGAGGAACCTCCACACTGCTTTCCAGAGCGGCTGCACCAATTTTCATTCCCACCAACAGTGCAAGAGGGTTCCCGTTTCTCCACATCCTCTCCAGCATCTATAGTCTCCTGATTTGTTCATTTTGGCCACTCTGACTGGCGTGAGGTGATACCTGAGTGTGGTTTTGATTTGTATTTCCCTGATAAGGAGCGACGCTGAACATCTTTTCATGTGCCTGTTGGCCATCTGGATGTCTTCTTTAGAGAAGTGTCTATTCATGTTTTCTGCCCATTTCTTCACTGGGTTATTTGTTTTTCGGGTGTGGAGTTTGGTGAGCTCTTTATAGATTTTAGATACTAGCCCTTTGTCCAATATGTCATTTGCAAATATCTTTTCCCATTCCGTTGGTTGCCTTTTAGTTTTGTTGGTTGTTTCCTTTGCTGTGCAGAAGCTTTTTATCTTCATAAGGTCCCAGTAATTCACTTTTGCTTTTAATTCCCTTGCCTTTGGGGATGTGTCGAGTAAGAGATTGCTACGGCTGAGGTCAGAGAGGTCTTTTCCTGCTTTCTCCTCTAAGGTTTTGATGGTTTCCTGTCTCACATTTAGGTCCTTAAAAATATGGAACGCTTCACGAATTTGCGTGTCATCCTTGCGCAGGGGCCATGCTAATCTTCTCTGTATCGTTCCAATTTTAGTATATGTGCTGCCGAAGCGAGCACAACCCAGCTTTCTTTTAACAACACCATTGTTTCTTTCCATGCCTTTCTCCCCATAACAGAGAATTTTCCTGATTCTGTCAGAAGATGTGGTTAACTTTAAGGAGCTTTTCTTATTGGATCAAGTTAGTTTCTTTCCTTTTCCCCTCCAACCTTTCATCCATCCTCAGATATTTAGTGCTTAGTATCTCTTACTGCTTCTTACAGGCTAAGTAAAAGTAACTCTTTGGGAAAAGAAGAGATCAGCAACATTCGTGAGGTTGCTGTCCCTCTGATGGGACTTCAGAAACGTGAAACTTTGAGAAGATGGAGTGATTTTGCAGAGGATGCTAGGACAATGATTCAGGGTAGCCGAGGTTCTGTGTGCCTAGATATTCCCTCACACAGAAGGAAAAGAAACCACTAGTGCTTCTCAATTAATGAGAGGGTTGGAAAGTGCTGGAAGGACATCTGGAGGAATAGTGATGGAAAAACCTCTGCATAAAGAGTTGCTCTTAATAAAACATTAAAAAAAAAAAAAGAAGTAGGGGTGCCTGGGTGGCTCAGTCGGTTAAGCGTCTGACTTCAGCTCAGGTCATGATCTCACGGTTCGTGGGTTCGAGCCCTGCATCGGGCTATGTGCTGACGGCTCAGAGCCTGGAGCCTGCTTTGGATTCTGTGTCTCCTTTCTCTGCCCCTTCTCTGCTCATGCGCTTTCTCTGAAATAAATAAAACATGAAAAAAATTTATAATAAACATTATATACCTTAAAAAAAAAAGCTGCTCTTCCCCACGGTGCTGACCTTTGGGTGCTTTAGTGGCACAGGTTGTTTGAAGTTGAAAAGACACAGGGAGATTCTTGGATAGTATTTGACACACACACACTTGCACACACCTCTGTCCCATTTCTTGCTCAAATGTCTGAGCCTCAAGGGAATGAAGGATATAAAATTAATTCAAGTTTTGCTACTTACTTATTGTTTTGCTCTGAGTTTGTAGTTTCCACACATTTCTGGGTCTCTTAACTATGAAATGAAGGTAACTATTCTATGTCAAAGTTGTTCAGACTAATAAACTAGTCCTCAATCACTATATTAAAATGCAGTAATTTTTCTTTTACCACTACTAAGAAATTGTAGCTGTTTGGATTTATTTTTGAGGTTGCAAATCTTCATATCAATTAATAGTAGTAGTGACAGTATATAGTAGCTACTATTTATTGAGTACTCAGTGTGCTAAGTAGATTTACATACATTATCTCATTTAATTTCTTCTGCAACCCTGTGGAGTAGGCTAAGTTTTACAGATGTGGAAGGTGAAACTCAGAGAAGTTAAGCAGCTTGTTAGTGAATGACAGATGCAGGGATTAGAACCAAAGTACTAGTTAGTATGTAATTGGGCTGCTCTAACAGAAACCCAAATAAAATAGCTTAAACACAATAGAAGTTTATTCCTCTCTCATGCAGGTTTGGGACTAAGAAAGTATGCGTATGCGTTTACACAATTATTACAGTCTTAGGCTCCTTCTCTATTGTTACTTGGCCATCTTCACTATGAAGCTTCATTTGATTCAAGATGTCGCATCCAGTTGCCAGCATCCCACTCACATTCTGGTCAGTGAGAAAGAAGAAAAAGAAGCAAGTGTAAGGCAAGTTCTTTCCATTTAAGGGCATGACCTGAAATTCTCCACCTCACGTCTGCTCCCACCCTACTGAGCAGAACTAGGTCACATGGCTGATCAGCTAGAAGGAAATCTGGGGAAGTGGTCTTTATTCTGGGTAGTGATGCATCCCACTAAATTTTTTTTTTTTTCCTGAGGAAGAAGGGGAAAGGGGATATTGGAAGAGTAGCAATGTCTTCCTCACCCATTTTGTAAGATTGTTAAATTTATGGTTAAGGTGAGCTTTGTTTTGCCAAAATATACCACTATTATGAAAAACTTTTAATAAACAGAGCCACCCGGAAAGAGAAGTGAGCTGTTTTCACTAGAGGTTATTCAAACAGACACTGGCAGACAAACACTGTATACACGGTGTAAGTATTTGGAACATGTACATTGTATATTGTGCAAGTGTTAGATAATCTTCTAATTCTGAGATTCTATAGTTCAATTAAAATTGCTTAGTGGCTATATCACATTTGCTGCCCCTACAAATGTACCCATGTATGAAATCATGAACAAATGCTTGAACTGTCTATTGTACCAAGAATGTTATCTATAGTTTTATATCTATATTTGAGCTTTTTAAAGTTATATATCACATACTGAGCTAGTGTCTAGCTCTCTTCATCTTAAACCAGGTTAACATCCTTTTACTAAGCATGCTACCCCTACTCTCTCTGGCTTGAAATTTCCCCGCTTGAAATTTTGACCTATTTCTCCTCATTTATTTCCATTGTGCCAACTGTTACCAACATTGTGTAGATTTTGTCCCTTCAACAGGTTCTGCAGTTTTTCATTCCTTCTCCCACTTTTTTCTGTTGTTCCCGTAGGTCAGACTCTCATCTTTCCTTGTGTCTAGACTGCCATGATGGTTCCCTCAGGGCTCTGCCAGCCTCCAGCCCGTGTCCTCTGCAGTATAGCCAATTCAATATGAAGTCATTGATATTCCATGGCTTTTAACATGCTTGTCTGAATGCTCAAGAACCCATGGGTTTTCCATCTGGCTCTATCTTGCCTATGATCAGACTCTGTGCCCTGACTTTGTTTGGTCAAGGCCTCCTACCCCTGTTCCACCTAGTTTTACCAAGTTTATTTCCCTTCACATCTACCATGCACTATTTCTGTACTCAGACATTTCTTCTGTTCTTTCTTCATTCGAGTTCTCTCTCTTGCCTCCCTCTACCACTTCTTCTTTCCCTGTTTCCTTTCTTTCAACACCAGGTATTTTCTGAATGCCTACCTTGGGCTAGTCTTTGGAGATTTAACCGTACAACAAGCTAAGACCCAGTTCCTGCCCCCACTGGGTTTATGATCTGGATTAAAATTCCTGGTGTTGTTTATGATCATTTATGAGCCTGTCTCTGAGTTTTGTTTCATCTGCCTGAAAGTTTTCCTTTTCCGTTCCAGCCATCTAACTTGTGTTCATCATTTAAGGCCTGACTCAAGTTTTACTTCCTCTTCAGGTATATTCTCTGAATGCTTCCATGTGCTTCTATTCTTGAACACCTTTAGTACATAGTCACCACTGTATACTTTAGTTTCTAATTGTTGTTTTTCATGATATGCTAATGGTATTCTATTCTGGAGAGCAGGAAATATATCTTAGTCTTATCTATATTCATATTTATATACATGTATCGCTGTTTGTAGACCTCGGTTTCTGTGTCTAAAACACCTAGCGCCCCTGATCTTTCAAAATTCTCTAATTCATAAAAGTAGAATTCCTTTAATTCAGGCTCCTGGCCTTTTCCAGGTTTGTTATTCTTTCTGGAGACAAGTGGAATCTCTGTGTATTCTCACACCACAAACAGTCTTTTCAGTGTTCATAAAGGTATCTCTAGCACCTAGAGCTATTGTTCACATAGCAAAATTCTGATGGCTTCATAATCATTGCTGTATATCTGGAGTGAGAATAACCTAGGATGTGGAATTGAGATGGTTAACTGCTTGAACTTCAGAGTAAGGCACACCTGGGGTGAATCTGGGATCAGCTGGCTCTCTGATCTCTCTTAATAACACTAACTCTGTGATCTTGCTCAAATCATACTAACTAGCCATGTGACCTTTTTTTAAAAATTGCGTTTATATTTGATTTTTGAGAGACAGAGTGAGACAGAGTGTGAGTGGGGGAGGGGCAGAGAGAGTAGGAGACACAGAATGTGAAGCAGGCTCCAGGCTCTGAGCTGTCGGCACAGAACCTGATGCGGGGCTCGAAACCACGAACTGCGAGATCATGACCCGAAGTCGGACATTCAACCAACTGAGCCACCCAGATGCCTGCCACGTGACCTTCTTAATCACACTAACTAGCTTGTGGTCTTGCTCCATCACACTGACTAGTTACATGATCTTGAGTACATTTCTTTAATTTTTTTAAAAAGGTTTATTCATTTTTCAGAGACAGAGAAAGACAGTGTGAGTGGGGGGAGGGGCAGAGAGAGAAGGAGACACAGAATCTGAAGCAGGCTCCAGGCTCTGAGCTGTCAGCAGAGCCCGACGCAGGGCTCAAACTCACAGGACATGAGATATGACCTGACCTGAAGTCGGACACGCAACCAATTGAGTCACCCAGGCACTTGAGTACATTTCTAAATCTCTTTGAATCTCAGGTTATTTTATTTTATTTTATTTTTTTTTGTCTATCAAGTGGGGATAAAGTGGTTATAATCATGGTTAAATGAGATAATATATAGGAAATAATTGGTACAGTACTAGCACACAGTAAATTAAAATAATAAGGACATTGTGTTTTGGGGATCGCTAGTTAACTAGACTAACTAGGCTGAGTTACCAAGTGACTGTCTCCCAAACACTGGTGTCATGCTATTTACCATTGAAATCTGGGCCTCAGCAAAAGACAAATTGCTATAGGTTGTGAGTCTCTTGGACTGCTGTGAGGGCTAAATCCACGAGTACCAGAAGCTTAGGATAGTACACTTTTGTGTACTTTTGGCATGCTTTGGACATGCTGATGGACCTTTACAGAGACTCAGCATATGATTTATTGATTCATGGTGTGGATGGACAGATAGGGAGAGTTAGAGTAGAGAGGACAGACAGACTGCTCAGGGCCCTTCTACCCACCTGCATCTAAATCCAACTTCATTCTGGATTGGAGCACAACTTGATCCACTCTGTGAGAAAGCAGCACATGGCCTTGTCTAAAGATTTTATGAATGGGAGTGAAGAATGGAGGAGAGCCAAAGATAGCAGCTGGGCTATTCTCTCGGACCAGGCAAGATAAAAACAATCTTTTATGGAATAGGTTTTGGGTTTGTCTGGCGTACTGCAATAAGGATAAATGCTCTCCAGTGACATTTCCCACCCCCACCTCCATCCCTGCTCCCCTTTATAAGCCCTGGGAGACAGTGCTGCCCCAGCACAGGCCAAGGAGCCCCTAACAGTGCAGGCAGAGAAAAAGAATGCTCCTCTGCTTGCCCTCTCCCGAGGCTTCCCGCCCAGGCAGGAAAGGACACAAGGCGGTTGCAGAGAAAATAAAGGTATGTGCACGTGGCTCAGGACTCTGAACAGGGCCCCAGTAGTGACAGGGCTCACAGGAAATGAGATTCTCCTGAGAGCTGGTTATAGCAAGGCTGCTATGTATGTCAAAAAGCCACATATCCATGGAAGGAGGCTGCATGTGGTCACACAGAAGTGTGGTTCTGAGATCAGTGCAGTCAGGCATCCATGGGAGGGCCTGGAGGGAGAGCTACATGGGTTGGATACAAGTGAAATGATGCAGGTTGCGGTTTGTTCTGAGTGATTAGCTTTTGCTTTTGGGGGCCCCCCCAGATACCTTGAGAACAGATTTGTGTTATAAAGCCCAAATACGCATTTCCAGGTTCATTAGTTCTTCCTTACTGATACATTCCTACACCCTTTCTCTGACCTCTGTTACTTTCTTCCTGGCTGCCCCCATCCACATGCCCAGTGGTGGGTGAGCATAGGAGGGACAGCAGAGAGGAAGCTGGGGGAGGCCACATGGGTATTTGCTGAGCTCTGACCCAACCCCACCCCTGGAGGGCCACCTTTTCACAGCATCACACAGAAGCATCTTTGAAGCAGAAAAGAAATCCCACCCTTCCTTTGAGGTGCCTTTTGTAATATTGCTTTCCTCTGGCTGGTTGGATTAGTTAAAATTTCATCAGCTTTCCTTAAAAAAAATTTCCCTGTTGTCATATCATGAAAAGACAGCATATCTTTTGAAGGTGTTTGCCACCCTCAAGAAATAAGAAAAGAATCTGATCTCTTATTCCAGAAACTTAAGTTCTCTTGCAAGCTTAAGCCAGTCAGATGATGTGTTTTGAAACACCCTCCCCCAACATATATATTTTGTGGTTGTTCAGGTTTTATTAAAAGAAAAAAAATAAGAGCCCTCACCTTCCCCCACACCGTTCTAATGTTCTCAGTGTTCTTTGGGGCATGAGGGTGGGCAGGTTTCACCACCCTGATAAAAAACACGTTCTGAAAACCAACTCAAAACAGTAGCAGCCAGGATGAGATTATGAGGCCAAAACAGTAGGGGGCAGTCTGACACAATCTAACAGAGGTTGATAGTCCAATAAAACAGAAACCAGGCTCTTTGAGACAACAAAGGCCAAAATTGTGCTAAGAGCTGTAAATCTTGCATGCTAAATTCCTGTGTAAGAGACAGTCGTGGTTGTATCATAATTAAACATGCTACTAAAACATAAATCCCTTACTGATAACTTCTTAGTGGCCTCATTTGCCGTGGAATGAACCAGAGGCTGGTCACCCATTAGCAATAATTGGAAAGATTTCTGATGTGTTCAGCACAGATTCATCTTTTGTGTATTGGAAACAACAAAAGAAAAGTAAATCATCATCATCATTGCTGGGAAGCATTCCCCAACCATCTTTATGAATGTGTGGCTGTATCGGAGCTAAAGGTTGAGATTTGATGGTTGACTTTGGAATCTTACAACCTAGAAAGGCAGGGGATAGAGAAGAGCGATCATCTATAGGTATTGTACTAGTTTCTTAGGGTCACCATGGCAAAGTACCAAAAACTGAATGCCTTTAAATAACAGCAATTTATTCTCTCCGTTACATCCACAAGGACTCTATTTCCAAGTAAGGCTACACTGTGAGATATGGGGGATTACAGCTTCCACACAACTTCTTTTAGGGGGTGGGGGGGACACAATCCAGCCCATAACAGGTATGTAGATTTTTGAGTCATTTGAATTCTGCTACACAACCTTTTACTGTATCATGGCATCTCCTAAACTGGGTCAATCAATGAAGTCTTTCTAGAAATTCTAGTCCTAGCTTAGGCTAATTCTTTTTTTTTTTTTTAATTTAACTAATTAATTAATTAATTAAATATAGTTTTTTGTCAAGTTGGCTAACATGAACATACAGTGTATACAGTGTGCTCTTGGTTTTGGAGGGTAGATTCCTGTGATTCATCACTTACATACAACACCCAGTGCACATCCCAACCAGTGCCCTCCTCGATGCCCATCACCCATTTTCCTCTCCCCCATCAACCCTCAGTTTGTTCTCTGTATTTAAGAGTCTCTAATGGTTTGCCTCCCTGCCTCTCTGTTTGTAACTATTTTTCTCCTTCCCTTACCCCATGATCTTCTGTTAAGTTTCTCAAGTTCCACATATGAGTGAAAACATATGATATCTGTCTTTCTCTGACTGACTTATTTCACTTAGCAGTATACCCTCCAGTTCCATCTACATTGCTGCAAATGGCAGGATTTCATTCTTTCTCATTGCCAAGTAGTATTCTATTGCATATATAAACCACATCTTCCTTATCCATTCATCAGTTGGTGGACATTTGGCTCTTTCCATAATTTGGCTATTTTGAAAGTGCTGCTATAAACATTGGGGCACACGTGCCCCTATGAATCAGCACTTCTGTGTCCTTTGAATAAATTCCTAGAAGTGTTATTGTTGGGTTGTAGGGTGGTTCTATTTTTAATTTTTTGAGGAACCTCCATACTGTTTTCCAGAGTGGCTGCACCAGCTTGCATTCCCACCAACAATGCAAAAGAGATCCTATTTCTCCACATCCTTGCCAACATCTGTTGTTGCTTGAGTTGTTAATTTTAGCTACTCTCACTGGTCTGAGGTGGTATCTCAGTGTGGTTTTGATTTGTATTTCCCTGATGATGAGTGATGTTGAGTATCTTTTCATGTGTCTGTTGGCCATCTGGATGTCTTCTTTGGAAAAATGTCTATTCATGTCTTCTGCCCATTTCTTCACTGGATTATTTGTTTTTCAGATGTTGAGTTTGGTAAATTCTTTATAGATTTTGGATACAAACCCTTTATCTTATAGGTCATTTGAAAATATCTTATCCCATCCTGTCAGTTGCTTAGGTTAATTCTTATGAAGGAGTAGAAATAGTATAAACATTCGTTCAGTCATTACTAAGTGCCCAAGTGCACTTAGTGCCCAAGTGCAGTGGTACTTAGTACTAAGTGCCCAAGTGCACTGCCCAAGTGCAGTCATTACTAAGTGCAAAAGTCATCTTCAGTTCAACCAGTTCTAACTGTGGCCACTGCTACATGCTTAGTCCACAACTACCATTATCACCACGGGGGATGGGCCATTTTAATGTCCTATAAAACCTGGTCTTCCTGCTTTCAAGCTTGTCCTCTGTATTGGTTCTCTATTGCTGCCTGACAAGGTGCCCCAAAACTTAGCTGCTTAAAATAACAAATAGTTATTATCTCAGGAAGGTTTTGAGGGTCAGGAACCCAGTCATGGCTTAGCAGAGCCCTCTGACTCAGGGTCTCTCAAGAGGTTGCAGTCATTTCAAAACCACTGGGGGTGAATCTGCTTCCAAGTTTGCTCACCTGGCTGTGAGAAGGCCTCAGGTCCTCACTGGCTATTGGCTGTAGATGTCAGTCCTTGTCACATGGACCTCTCCATAGGCCTTCTCTCAACAAGGCAAAGGCTCCCCTAGGCGAGGGCTCTGAGAGGGAGAGCAAGTGAGAGACGAAGAGTAAGAAGAAAGTCTAGGTCTTTTGAAACCTAATGGAAGTGGGCTAGAATTACTTTTACGTTATTCTACTTGTCAGAAGCAATAACTAGGCCCAGCCCACATTCAAGGGGAATGGAAAAGCTCATTTCCTCTTTTGTGTCTGTCTCTCCTTTACTCTCACAAAATTGTTACACCCACACCCTTCTGACAACAGATGTGTGGGCTTTCCACATATCAGGCAATTCTGTGACGCCAGCTGGGTGTCCTACAGAGTAACTTAGTTCTGACACTATCTACAGGCATACCTCATTTTACTGTCTTTTGCTTTATTGCACTTTGCAGATACTGCTTGCTTTTTTTTTGTTTTTTGTTTTATGGCTCTTACAAATTGAAGCGTGGTGGCAACCCTGTGTTAGCCAAGTCTATTAGCACCATTTTTCCAACAGCAGTTGCTCACTTTGTGTCTTGGTGGCACATTTTGGTATTGCAATATTTCAAACTTTTCATTATTATATTTTTATGGTGACCTGTGATCAGTGATTATGACTCACTAGAAGCTCAAATGACAGTTAGCATTTTTTCACAATATTTTTTTATTTTTATTTTTTTTACAGTTTATTTGTTTATTTTGAGAGAGCGAGTGTGCACACAAGTGGGGGAGGGGCAGAGAGAGAGAGAGAGAGAGAGAGAGAGGGAGAGAGAATCTCAAGCAGACTCCATGCTGTTAGCACAGAGCTCAACATGGTTGGATCCCATAAACTGTGAGATCATGACCTGAACCCAAATCAAGAGTTGGACACTTAACCAACTGAGTCACCCAGGTGTCCCAGAAATAAACAAACAAACAAAAATATATATATAATTATTTTTTGTTTTTATTTATTTATTTATTTTTGAGAGGGAGAGCATAAGTGGGGCAGGAACAGAGAGAAAGGGGGACAGAGGATCCAAAGCAGGCTTTGTGCTAACAGGCTGATAGCACCAAGCCTGATGTGGGGCTCGAACTCACAAACTGTGAGATCACAACCTAAGCCGAAGTCAGGTGCTCAACTGAGTGTGCCACTCATGTGCCCCATATTTTTAAATTAAGGAATGTAAAAAAAAAATTTAAAGGACATAATACTATTGCACACTTAATAGACTACGGTGTAGTGTAAACATAACTTTATATACACTGGGAAACCAAAAAATCCATTTGACTCACTCTATTGCAATATTTGCTTTACTGCTGTGGTTTGAAACCAAAGCCACAATATCTCCAAGGTATGCCTGTACCTGGAGATAGCTCAGATCCCACAGGTTGAGGGCTCAGTTTCACAAGACAAAACAACCATGCTGTCAGGAGCCTATCACAAAACCTGGTTGTTACCTGTGCTTCTGAACAACTGACTATAAATCGGAAGTTCCCACCACTCCCTCCTCTGGTTCAATTAATTTGCTAGAGAGGCTCACAGAACTCAGGAAAGCATTTATTTACTAAACTACTGGTTTGTTACAAAAGGATATAACTCAAGAACTGCTAGATGGAAGAGAGGCAGAGGCCAAGGTACGTAGGAAGGAGTGCAGAGCTTCCGTGCCCTCTCCACGGTGCCAATCTCCCAGGACCTACACATGTTCCCACACCCAGAAGTTTTCTGAACTTTATCCTCTTGGGTTTTCATGGAGGCTTCATCACATAGGCATGGTTGATTAAATCATTCGCTGTTGATGATTGAATTCCATCTCGAGCCTCTCTTTCTGGAGCTGGATGGGGCTGAAAGTTCCAACCCTGTAATCATATTTGGTTCCCCTGGCAACCAGTCCCCATCCTTAGGTTACTCAGGGGTTTTCTCTTAATCACCTTGTTAACATAAACTGAGGTGTGGTTGGAAGGGGTTGTTGTGAATAACAAAAGACACCTTAATCACTCTTATCACTTAGGAGATTCCAAGGGTATTAGGAACTCTGTTCAGGAACACCAGGAAGACCAAAAGTATATTTATTATTAAATTACATATAAATCACAATGTCTCTGCACTCACGTGAGGAGGCAGGAATTGCTGAGAACCATTTTAGAGGCTGTCTATCATATTCTCCTATTGGCTAAACATTTACCAGAGTGATCCAGTTAAAATGTAAATCAATCACAACTCGCTTCTGCTCAAAACACTTCAATGGCTTCCCATCATTCTTAGAATCCAAAGTCCCTACCCATGCCTAAGTGATTTGGCCCTGGGTGTCTCTCTTATCTCACCTCCTTCAACTTCCTTTCCTCCATTGCTTTACTTCAGCCCTGTGTCCTTTGACATAATGTGCTGACCCACCGTGCGACTTTGCCCTTGTTCCTCTGTCTAACTACGCTGGCTTGAGGGGGTACTGGTGGTGCTGCAGACTTGGAAGGCGATCCTGAGAAGGAAAGCCGGTAAGAGCAGATAAAAAAAAGGGCCAGCCAGATGTCCGAGGCCGATACTCCCTTTGCATGCTTTTGGCTTCTGTAATCTGGCTTGCCCCTTATATCAGCCGGCAGCCAGGAACCAGAAGCTTGACTGTACTAGTCCTGCCCAACCTGGAAGCACACATATATAAAGGATCGGTAAAACCCAGCAGGTGCTCAGCCTTTGGAGGTGACTCTGCTGGGCCAGCACTGGTGTGAAGGAAATATTCTTTTCTGATTCCCCAAGTGCGCGTCGCTTGTCTCTTCCTGGGGGCCGAGTATTTGCTGTAAAAATGTGACCTCAAAGAACCAGCTTTCTGGGCTTGTGGAGGCAGAGGAGGAAGAGGAGTTCGACCAGATGGCATCTGGGGGTTTCACAGAAGAATCTGGAGGTGATGAGTATCAAGAGAACAATCCGACACAGTGGAAGAGGTGTGCCTTGGCTTTGACATCAGCGTGCAGAAGCCAGAGAGCCAAGGAGGAAGCACTGAGTCACTAAACCTATGAGGGGCCTCCCAAGAGCTTGAGAACTCCAAAGGTCAGCGCCGTTGGCAGTTCTCCGAAGGCACTGCTATGGCTGGGACCGCAGGATGAGGGCTCTGACAGTTTGAAGTCCATGTGTCAGTCTCTGACTGAGCACACACACAAACATACCCTTGGGTCCAGGAGAGTCAGGGAGTGGAAGAGCCCCAGTGTGAGTGGCCACTGACCCAGGAAGAACTGCTCAGTGAGACCAAGATCACAGAGGGGCCCAATTTATCTTCATCATAAGATGACATACTGTAGCCCAACTAAAGTGAGTTGGTGAGTTGCTTTGATGAGGGAGCAAAAGGCAAGTTGATACCCTGCAAACCTACCCCCTACCCCTCTGTCCCCCTGCCCCAGGTGGGATACTGTGACATTCCTCAGGCACTCCTGGCTGCCCATGAACAAAGGAAAGGGGAACAAATGGTTGACTGATAGAGATCATAGTCATGCAAGCCTGAGTCTCCATCAGTTTCCAAATATCTTAGTAAACTACAAGAAAAAGGCAATCTTATCAATAGCCTAATCTCCAGAAACCTAAAGCCCCAACACCACCCTCCCCTCCATAGTGATATGCGGAACAAAGGCAAGAAGGAAATGGCAGGTAAAATTAAATTTCCTTATAACCTGCAGCCCACTGACAAATACTTGAGGCAGGCAGAATAAAACTTTCTCCAGGAACTCCCTACTGTCTTAATGTTAATGCTTTGCTAGGGGGAAAAATAACGATAGCTTGACAATGGCCATTGGCTCTGGACCCCCCCATCACTCTGAAACCCCACAAGCTCCTTGGAGAGTTACAACACCACAACAGCTGGAGTTGTCACACAAAGGAAACCTTATTTGCAACAAATAAGGAGATCATGGGGACTAACTTCCAAAGCCATGACTCCTCAAGCAGGGGTGAGCAGCTTTTTAAATTTAGGGTTTAGGGTGACTATTCAGAAAAGGGAGATTTTTCACTGTGGTAAAGGCTGGTGTAACACTGCACAGGCGTACTTAGAAAACATGCCTGTAAATGCAACCTTATGTTAATGAAGCTTGTACTCTTTCTAGGGTAGAGACTTTATAATGAAACAGAGGTAATTATGGGACAAAGAGAAGGGGCTGTGGGTGTGCTCTGAAAGCCAGTATAAACTGGATGGGGTCTTGGGTTTCTTATCTCGGGTAAGGAATGCAGGGTCTTGCTTACTGTTGAAATAGCACCACTGATTTATTGTCTCTGATATTCTATTTCCTGGCCTGGTGGAGACTGTTAGTTTTTGCATTCCCTTTGTTCCCTGAAAATCCTTAACTACTGTGGTTTTTGCATTTCTTTGTAATTCTGACACCTCCCAGAAAGTTCTGTAGGAAATGTGTTTGGGCAAGGAGGGCACAGATCACTGGGGGAAATAGCTGGAGGCCTAAAACGACTTCTCCTGTGTCACAAAAGCTATGTCTCACCTTTCTTTTTCTGGGGACTCCTAACTCTTTCTGCTTACAGCCTAAGTAGCTTGAGGCTGCCAGAAAGAAGCAGGTTTGCCGGAAGCAGGAGTTCCCAGGGCACATGACCACTTGTCATTCGGTGACAGTGCCCCTGGTTGGGGAGCTGGGGCCCCAAGGCAGAGAATGTCATTGGAGAAGTACTTCTTCCTGCTTCCACTGTTTCAACCTTGACCCCTGTGCTGGGACTGAGTCTGTCTTCCACACTTCTCACTGCTCATGTAATTTCATCACCTTTAGTGATGGTATGACATTTGAAGAATGGGTTCCTAAGGGTAGCCCTCCAAACTCCCCCCCGCTGTTCTGAAGGACCCATTGCCCAGCCCTGTACTGGTGTAACGGAACCAGCGTGAGTTTGCTTTTTGGGAGTCACAGAAACTACACCAGGTGAGTTTTCCCGCAAAGAAAACAATTGGCAGCAAATAAGGAGACCACGGGGAATGGCTTCCAAAGCCATGACTTCCTGATAGAGGGTGAATGGGTACCTTTTGTTTAGGGTTAGGATGAAAATTTATTTCTTTTTTTACTTGAGAGAGAGAGAGAGGCAGGGGGAGGGAGCAGAGAGAGAAAGTGAATCTCAAATCACATTCAGCACAGAGCCAATGCAGGGCTCCATCCCAGCATGGGATCCTGACCTGAGTGGAAATCTAGAATGGGACACTCAACCCACTGAGCCGCCCAGGTGCCCCTAGCATAAATATTTAGATAGGGAAGCCATGTTATGGAATGTAGAGGTGGGTGTAAGATCATGCAGGCGCCTTAAAGAAACATGCTTATACTCACTTGTATGATTATGTAAATGAGGCTGAGGTTCCTCCTTGGGTGGAGATTTTAGTATTATAATGAGGTAAGGGCAATTGCGGGTCGTTCCTGGGGTCACTTCGCACTCCATCTGCACAGCTGTGAGCCAGGTATTTAGCTCAAATGGGTCTGGGTGGTCTGGGCTGGCTGCAGGTCTTATCAGGGCAGTAGCCACATGAGGGGTGGTTTTGGGTTCCATCTGGCTGAGTTAAGAGGCTAGCCAGTAAGAAGAGCTTAAGGAAAAATGTAAGATGGAGGTTAGTGAGTACAAGCAGGTGGGCAGTAAAGGTCAAGTCTTGGGGTCTGGCTGATGACACTGGGAACCTGTTAGAGAGACCTAGCTTGTGCACTTGCTTGAGCCTTCAAGATCATCCTTGAGGTCTGCAGGAAGTCTATCACTGCCCACACACTGCTGCCCATGCACTACCATGGCCCTGGTCCCTGGGCTGTCATCTCCTGAGTCCCTCCCTCCTCTGGGCTCCAGCCTTGTACCAGAACACTGTCATCAAATGAAGAGATGTCTAGTCCTGAGAGATCTCTTTCCTGCCTTGACTTTGGAGCTCTTGACATTCTCCCTTCTTCACCTGCTTCTCTTATTATCTGATCTTTGCCCAATCCTTTTCTATATTTTCCCCCTCTTTCCTCCTAGTTTCTACTGGCTTTCTGTTTTTTAATCTAATAAAATAAAATACCTCATTATGCCTGCCTCACTTTTTCTTTCTCTTGCTTTCTTAGTCTCTCTTATTTGTTTATTATTGCGCTCTTACCCCATACAGAGGACTATTTCAAGCTGATAGAAAGTCTTTCAGAGAGTGATTCTTTTTTGTAGGGAGAGGTTCACTTGTTCACTTATATTTAATTGATTTGCATATATGGATATCTATAAATAAAATGAATGTACTTTATGTCTTAGAGCAGTTTTAGGTTTAAGAGAATTGAACAAAAGTACAGAGAGTTTCCATGTATTCCCCTTTAACACCAGCAGTTTCTCATATTGTTAGCATCTTACATTGGTGTAGTTCATTTGTTTTAACTGATGAACCAATGTTAATATATTATTGGCCGAAGTCCGTAATTTACATTACAGTTCACTCTTTGTATTGTGTTGTTCTATAGGTTTTGCCAAATTCTTAAAAGAAAATTTTTTTAAAGTTTGTTTATTTTGGAGAGACAGAGAGAGAGAGAGAGAGAGGGAGGGGCAGAGAGAGGGACACAGAATCTGAAGTAGGCTCCAGGCTCTGAGCTGTCAGCATAGAGCCCTATGAGGGGCTTAAACTCATGAGCTGTGAGATCATGACCTGAGGCTTAACCAACTGAGCCACCCAGGTGCCCCTTTGCTAAACTCTTGATGTTATGTATCTAGCATTACAGTATCATACAGAATAGTTTCAATGCCCTGAAAAATCACCTGTTATCTACCTATTTACCACTCCTTTCCTCCTCTCAACCCCTGGCAATAAGTCATATATATATATATATATCTCATATATAAAATCTATCAATCTATAAAGGAATGCTGTCTATTGGAATCATGATTTTCAAGCTGACTTCTTTCACTGAGGAATATGCATTTAAGCTTTCTGTATGTTATTTTGTGGCTTGAGGACTCCTATCTTTTTATCCCCGAAATAATATCCCATTGAATAGATGTACCACAGTTTGTTTATACATTTACCCATTGAAGGACATCTTGGTTACTTCCAATATTGGGGAATTATGAATAAAGCTGATATAACAGTTATGTGCAGGTTTTTTTTTTAAAGATTTTATTTTTTAAGTAATCTCTACACCCAACATGGGGCTCAAGTTTATAATCCCGAGATCAAGATTCACATGCTTTACTGACTGAGCAAGCCAGCCACCCCTATGTGCAGGTTTTTGTAGACATAAGAGTATAAGCTATTTGGGGAGCCTGGGTGGCTCAGTCAGTTAAGCATCCAGCTCTTGGTTTCAGCTCAGGTCACTATCTCAGGGTTATGAGATTGAGCACACGTCTGGCTCTGGGCTGGGCATGGGGCCTGCTTAAGATTTTCTCTCTCCTGCTCCCTCTGCCCCCCACTTCGCTCAAACATATGTCAATTTTGGTGGTGGTTACACAACTATTTATATTTGTCAAAACTCATGGTACTGTATACCTAAAAATGGTGAATTTTATTATACAGAAAGTATATTTCAATAAGCCTACATTTTAAAGAAGTTAATTATGACCTTTCCACAACCAAATGATGTTTACAAAAAATTTTAACACTTGTGGAGAAAATTAAGTACATGAATCAGGGTAAAAAAAAAAAGACTATACCTAAAATAATAAATATACTAATTCTTGTTGTCTTGGGGTGGTGGGATCATGAGTGGTTATTTTTATTTTTATCTTTATTATTGTGATGTTCTCTCTAATAAACACATCATACTTTAGCTATAAGAATAATAAATATTTCTACTAAAAATATTTATATAAAAATTGAACATATGGTTCCATTTTTGAGGATGTGAAATGCACAGAAAAAAAACTGGAGAGAATACTAGAATAGCAAAAATGATTTTAATTTGAGATATTATTTTTTCCTTTCTCTTTTATACACCTAGCGGATTAAAAAAACTTAAAATTTAAAAGGATTACATTTCTACATTAAGCATCTGCTACATTTATAATAATAAAAACGCCCCCCAAAATTTGAGGTGCCTTTACATACTTGATAGGTAAAAAATTCACTTCATTTTCCAGCTGGCTAATTCTTTTGACGTGCAGGAGAAACGTGATGGCTAGATGTGGGGGAGATGGAGGAGATGGTGCATTTGGAAGCTGTAGGCACATGCTCTGGACTGTAGCAGGCTGCTCTACTAATTTGGCAGGGCGTCCTGCGAGGTCATTTCTACCTCAATACCTACTGATGACTGATGTCAGTTATCAGAGAGGAGTTGGGCGCCCTCCTCCAAAGACTGCCACTGGGTTTTGTCTGAACTCTGCCTTGATATCACAGCATGGCCAGGGTGCTGTGTGTTGGCAGTATTTTCTGTTCTGGAAACCAAGATGCAACAAGTCCTGGGGACTGAGACCGTGCAACTCATAAGGGGCAAGATGGGATTCTCTCATCCCTCCCTTTTTCTTTCTTATCCCCTGCTCCTTGCCTTCTCATGGTAGGGAGGAGACTTTTGGCAAGACAAAGGAAGGGAGACTACAGAGATTTTGTTGGAATAGTGCTGTGACAAGTAAGTTTGTGAGCCGAGGGAAATTTTACATCCCCTCTCATGCTGGAAGTACTTGTTCCCCTTGGCCCTGTGAGGCCTCCAAAGGTCCCCTGAGTCCAAGAGACCCTTGACTGGAGAGAAAAACAGTTCTTGGAAGAGACCCTTTATATGGCTTATTCAAGTCAGTAAGCTGGTTCTGCATATTTGTTTCACATAAAGATGTGTAATAGCATTGTGTTTGAAGCTACCAGAAAGACTGGGGAGTGGAAACACTGCTGCGTGTGTATTCTTTTTTCTTGCCTACAGATTTTCCTAAACAGCAGAGCCTTACTTAAAATGTTGAATCTGTGGTTTCTATTTACTCAATATAGTGTTTTCCAAATTGTGGTATTTGTACCAGTGGGATGATTTCAGGTGGTACCTGGATGAGCATTTTTTATTTTAGTAGTGATGTGTTGGTTATAATTAGTAAAAACTATAACCAGTGTAACAAAACCCACAATTTTGTAGGTATTATTGCATATGCAGCCTCATAAATTTTTAAAAAGTGAGAAATACTAATAGAACACTCAGGAAATCAGTAGAGCAAGGATTGGAATTGAAGTATGTAAAATGCAGTGCTATTGGATGTGGCCAATATTAGCAAGAGAAAGGCCTGTTTGCTTTGTAGATGTTGTATTCTTTCTTTCTTTTTCTTTTTCTTTTTTTTTTAAGAGAGCACACACTCATGAGCATGAGTCGGGGAGAGGGGCAGAGGTAGAGAGAAAATCTTAAGCAGGCTCTATACTCTGCCGAGCTTGATCCCACAACCCGGGATCGTGACCTGAGCTGAAATCAAGAGTCGGAGGCTCATCCAACTGAGCCACCCAGGTGCCCCTGTAGATATTTTATTCTGAAGAATATCTAATAATTACTATAAAAGATCTAAGGCACCTGGGTTGCTTAGTCCGTTAAGCATCCGACTCTTGATTTCAGCTCAGGTCATGATCTCACAGTTGGTGAGTTCGAGCCCACCTCTGTGCTGACATCAGGGAACCTGCTTGGGATTCTGTCCCTCCCTCTTTCTCTCTCTGCCCCACTCCTGTGTGCATTCCTATGTGTGTGTGTGTGTGTGTGTGTGTGTGTGTGTGTGCGCGCGCACATGTGCACTCTCTTTCTCAAAAATAAATAAACAAACAAATAAATAAATAACCACCACCAACAAAAAAGATCTAAAACTTCCTCACGACCTGATGCTCCTTGCCTGGATAGAGTCAGGAGTTCCACTCACAGCTTTAGTTTTCATTAAGTTGGCGCTGGGGCCCTCGGGGCAGAACTGAGAGGTGGGAGAGCTTGAGGGCATCCAACTGGGAAGACAAGAGGGGTGGAGACCAGAGAGAGATGGATCCCTTGCCATCCAAGGTGGATGGATGCTGAATAAATATACAGGTAACTTGATGGGGTGGTAATTTGTGGTACCATCTGTTCTCCATGTGGGAGAGAGATTAGTAACAGGAATATATTCTGTTAATAGACTAAACCTATCGTCAGCTATGGGTAACTGTTCAGTCCCAGTGGGGACCCTCTGAGGTATTACATAGAAGAGCTGGACCCTGCAGCTGTAGGAGAACAGAGAAGGGGACTCAAAGAAAGTGGGGCAATAAGAGCATTTGCTACAATATCTCATCCTAGTACCTCAGCCCAAAGTCTCCAGACAGGTCATCTTACTCCTGTGTCCTGTGGTCATGTGTCTACATCTATTTCACATTGTGGAGCAAATATACAATGCTATACGATGTGGACATTAAGCAGCAATGTGTATGCAAACTTTGTGTTGGAAAAAGAGATTAACCATATGTTAAGGAAAAAAGGCAGTTAATAAAACTGTGTGTAAAGTATAATCCCATTTTTTTGTGTGAAGAAAATGCATTTATGTACATAGAAAAAAATCTGGAAGAGGATACATAAACATGTTTATGATGATTATCACATGGTAACGGGATTGTGGATGATTTTATTTTTCTTCACTAATTTTCAAAATAATGAACATGTATTACTTGTGTAATTTTTTTAAAGATCAGAAAGTTTTCTCTTTATTCACTTGCAATGTATGCCCTCAAAGGGATCGTCTGTATAATTCTGGTAACCTTGGTTTTATGTATGTTCCTTGAATGGGACACAGGCCAGAGTCAGGGTTTCCAGCTGTCTGTGGGAAAGTGGTTAAGCCCTGAAGGTTTCTGTGGCAAACAGAATTATTCTATTCAGTATTTTTTGGGTGTGTGTGTGTGTGTGTGTGTGTGTATAACTTAAAAAAGATAACTTTTCAACAATATCAGTTGTAGAATATATACATATATAACATATTTTCAGTTTAGGTATTGTTGATGATTAACTGTAAACATGTGTCTTCTAATAAACATCTGATATTCAGTTTAATTAAGCAAATCTTTCATGCAGCACCTTTTACCACTACTGGTGCAGACACTATTTTTTGCAATGCTTTAAAATTATTTTCCATTAATAAAATGAATATCGGCAGAGAATTCTGTTGTATTAGGCATTAAATCTTATCAAGCCAACTTAACCTATACAAAAAACTGAGTTATCAAATAATAATTTGGATTTCTAGTAATTATCAATATTCAAACTAATTTGCGAATATGACCAAATCATATGGCCAGAAGGGGATCAGATAACGTGAACCCCAGAAATAAATCCGCTCAATAAATATATATGAGACACTAACAGTGCTTGTAATGGAAAGTTACCAGGGCTGAATCAGGACTTACTGGTTTCTAATCCCAGCTCTCTCAGAATGGCTGTGGGACTTTGGCAAGTTGCTTGATCTCTCTGGGTGTCTCTTTTCTCGTTTGGAAAATCAAATGCATTTATTATGTGTAGAATTTTGTGCTCTGAATATCGCCCAAAATGCTTTCAAGGAAGTTACAGTATAGAAGGAGTAATGACAAATATGCAATTATCTACAATACAAAGGCAGCCCCTGCCTCTTGCCTTTTAGATCAGCTAAAGGCAAGTGGTTGTTAAGGGCAGAAACTGGGAGATTAGCTGGATTCATATCCCCCCTCTGACACGTGCCAGCAGGGAGACCTGTGTAAGCTACATTACCTCGTAAAGCCTCAGTTTTCTAACCTGTACATTGGGAACGTCTCATAGGGTAGCTGTGGAGAGTCAATGAGCTAATGTATTTATAAACAAACACTTGGCACAGAAGTGGGCTCACTGCAGGTATTCATAAATGTTAGTTGTTATTATTATTATTATTATTATTATTAATGTTTCTCCCAATTGGGATAATTATGCTGGAAGGAAAATTTAAACTGTTTTTTGGAAATTGAGCTAAGTGTTTTTAAAAAATTAAAACAACTTTAAGGGTACCATTAGCAATACATATTCATTGCACACAAATAAGGATAAAAAATAAAGTAAAATAATAAAAAATACACGTGGGGCACCTGGGTGGCTTAGTCGGTTGGTCATCTGACTCTTGATTTCGGCTCAGGTCATGATCTCACAGTTCATGGGTTTGAGCCCTGTGTCGGGTCTGTGCTGGCAGCACAGAGTCTGCTTGGGATTCTTTCTCTCTCTCTGTCCCTCTTCTGTTCGTTCTCTCTCTCTCTGTCAAAATAAATAAACGTTAAAAAAAGAAAAAGAAAAAATGCATGTACTTAGCAGATAGATGGGACTTTGGTAGGCAGAGAAGAAAGCATTTTAGGCAGAGGAGCAAGACAGGGAGGCGAACCTGCTGAAGTGGCACTTGGTTAGATGGGAAGAAGCAGAGAGTCCTTTTGGGGAGTGGTCAGAGATAAAGTTGGGTCAAATAGCGGAGGGCCTGAATTCTGGTCTTTATACTGCAAGCTAATGGGAAGCCGATGACAAGGTTAGGCAAGAGGTACTTGTTGAAGGAAATGTTCTAGGAACAGAAAATGCTTTTTTTTAAAAAAAAATATTTATTTTGAGAGAGAGAGAGAGCACACATGCATGAGTAGGGGAAGGACAGAGAAAGAGGGAGAGAGAGAATCCCAAGTAAGCTTCATGCTGTCAGCACAGGACTCTGGGGTTTGAACTCATGAACCATGAGATCATGACCTGAGCCAAAACAAAGAGTCAGACGCTTAGCCAACTGAGCCACCCATGTGCCTCAGGAATAGAAAATGCTTTCAAAGGGGCGCCTGGGTGGCTCAGTCGGTTGAGCGTCTGACTTTGGCTCAGGTCATGGTCTTGCAGTTTGTGAGTTGGAGCCCCATGTCAGGCTCTGTGCTGACAAACAGCTCAGAGCCTGGAGGCTGCTTCAGATTCTGTATCTCTCTCTCTCTCTCTCTCTCTCTCTTTACCCCTCCCCTGCTCATGCTCTACCTCTCTTTGTCTCTCAAAAATAAATAAATGTTAAAAAAAATTTAAAAAAAAGAAAATGCTTTTAAAAAGATAGGCTTTTCTGCAAAAAGACTCCCCCACCCCCACCCCATACATGACAAATGGGCCCAGACTCCAGAAAGCTCATTTTGCATATACCACCTTCCTCCTGTCAGTTACTGAGACCTCAAAGCAAAGATACAACCTAATCTTGCAAATGCAGTGACCCTAATATCTTATAGGCCTGGCTGGATTTTCTTGAGGCAGTAGTTGTGGGTAAAACTTTGCTTGGTAACAGTTCTGCTGTCTCTCTGTAAATATAGAAGGAACACTTCTGTATAAACTCAAGGGAGTATGCATAATTCCAACCTCTATAAAGAAGCACTTCTGTTCTTCTGTTAAGGAGATACTTGAATTCATCAGAATTCCTCTTGGGAATGCACAATGTTTGCTTGTTTGGGGTAAACACATTGATAAGACATTTGGGATAAGGAAGGAGACCCCCCAAGGACAAAAGCGGTCATCAATCTAACTTCTAAGAAGTGCGGATCCTGTTCCAAGTCTAGACAAATTAATCTGGAGTAAGAGATGAGACAGAACTGGAGTTGCTCGGTACAATAAAAGGGCAAGGAATTGAGAGTTGGGGGTGGTGCTGGGGACAAGAGGAAACTGGGACCTGTGTGGAAAAGGAGCAAGAGAAACTCCCAGAGCTTCCAAAGCAGAAGAAAGATCTTGAGAAGTGAAAGTGTTGTGTTGTTTGTTCCGGGGTGAGTGATGCCGCCTTCCTTTTCCATCTTCTCCTGCAAAGTGTTAGCCGAGTCTGTGCTGCTCACTTAGTGTTAGCGTGTGTGTATTCTTTCTGGGGCAACTCAAACAGATGTCCAGGTTTGTACCGGTGAAGACGGATACCACTGAGACAGACTCCGGAACAAAAGGCAAAGGTGTAGGTGACATTAGAAATGCAGGCATTGCTCTGCTGTGAATGCTTCATCTGCTTTCATTGCTGACAGTGTTTATTCGTTGAATGCGCGCGTGTGCGCACACACACATATTTATTTTTTAAAATCTTTTGTGAAATTTTGGAAACTCAGCAAAAGTAGTGTCAACTGAGTTGTCTCAGGCCCACTGAGGATGAAGTTGCTTGCCATAAATAGCCCGAGTGGGTCATTCTTCAGGCCTAGTTCTGACCTGACATAAACTCTGAAAAACATCTTTACAAAGAAGTGTAAAAGCACACTGTTTCATTAATTCACCCTCGGTTTGTCAATGAGTCATTTCCCCCAAATCAGAACAAAGAACATCCCACATCAGAGTAAGGACAGGGCAACCTTTTGTGGGTAGTTTTGAAATACCTGAGAGCCAAGGCCACGACAAAGCATGTTTGTCTATGACAACTTACTTTGTCTCTCTTCTCATGATGTTGCCCATTAGCTAACAGCCATGCTTTCTTCCGGGGTCATCCTGATGTTATCTCCTTACTGCTGTGGAGTTTTCTCTGAATCTCTCCCAAGAGAAAACCATCATTCTCTTTTCAGCATTTCCCTGGTGCTTAGTGCACATCTCTTGTAGCCCTTATCACGTTGTTTCATGTTTATTTGCCCATGGTCACCCTCCCCTGCTAGGCACAGCTGTCCCCTTCTGTAACCCACCATGTGTCCCCTGGAGAGGAAGCTGGGCTCTTCCTGTGGCTATTCTGTGAAGTTCTTTTCCAAAAGTCCACAGCACAAGTGGAGTCCATTTTAAGGAGATGCCCTGTAGGCTCCTGGATAATGCAAAGACCGTGACATGCAGAAAATAATTTACTTAACTCCTTAGCGGGTCAGGACCCAGGTTTCCTACAGTTCACTGCCTTGCTCCCAGGCCCTTCTGAGGCTAGGGTCAACTAAACTTCCTCTTATTCATGCTCACACCGGACATGCCTCAGGCCTCACTATTCCTCCGAGTCTGGGCCAAACTCACTATTAGACCTATGGGTGGTGGTAGCCTAGCTTTACCAGCAGATGAGCCATCTGTACAGTTGCACAAGGTCTTACCCTTAGAATCATTGTACAGGTAGTTTAATGCTCTGCTGTTGCCATCTTGAAGTTCTTTTTTGTTTTTTTTTTTTAATGCTTATTTAAATGTTTATTATTTTGAGAGAGAGAGAGAGAGAGAGATTGGGAGGGCGGGCAAATACGAGCAGGGGAGGGACAGAAAGAGAGGGAGACAGAGAATCCCAAGCAGGCTCCTCACTGTCAACACAGAGCCCGATGTGGGGCTCTTATCTCATGACCTGAGCCAAAATCATGACCTGGGGTGAAATCAAGAGTTGGATGCTTAACAACTGAGACACCCAGGTACCCTGTGCCATCTTGAAGTTCTTAATAATTACTGAACAAGGGGCTCCACATTTTCACTTTGGCTCTGAGCTATACAAATGATATAGTCAGTCTGGGGATACTCTTTCCTCACCTTTTTAAATTTTTTTTAATTTTTTTTAATGTTTATTTATTTTTGACAGAGAGAGAGAGAGAGAGAGAGAGAGAGAGAGACAGAGCATGAGTGGGGGAGGGGCAGAGAGAGAGGGAGGTACAGAATTCGAAACAGGCTCCAGGCTCCCAGCTGTCAGCACAGAGCCCGACACAGGGTTTGAACTCACAGACAGCGAGATCATGACATGAGCTGAAGTCAGATGCTCAACTGACTGAGCCACCCAGGCGCCCCTTTCCTCACCCTTTTTTTTTTTTTAAATTTTTTTTTTCAACGTTTATTTATTTTTGGGACAGAGAGAGACAGAGCATGAACAGGGGAGGGGCAGAGAGAGAGGGAGACACAGAATCGGAAACAGACTCCAGGCTCCGAGCCATCAGCCCAGAGCCTGACGCGGGGCTCGAACTCACGGACCGCGAGATCGTGACCTGGCTGAAGTCGGATGCTTAACCGACTGCGCCACCCAGGCGCCCCTCCTCACCCTTTTTGAGGCTTCTTCCCAAAGTTCTTGTTTTCTGCTATTGTGTTGATGTCTTCTCAAGCCAATCAACAATATAAATGATGAGTCCCATCAAGAGGAACCCTCACCCGTACCTATAGGGCAAGGCTTGGCCCTATGGTCCCCATAAGATATCTTATAAAACATTAATATTAGATATTTCTAAACCTAGTTATTTTAAGTGTTCAAGTGTTCCTAGAGTCCATTCTAATCTACAGTCATGCTGTTACAGATGCTAATGCTATTTGTGTCAGTTCTTTACTAAGTTATCTTCAAGGTTAGAAACACCTGAAAATTAAACTTAGGAAATGTAAGAAGGCCCTTAGGAAATGTAGAAGCCCTTGATTGTATTACTAGAGTGATTCAGAATTTTCATTCATTTAAATCCTGACTGTCTAGAGTAGTGCTGGGAGGTACTTGATAGTTCTAAGCCCAGTGGTTTTCAAGCTGGGCCTGGTGGGGTTCTAAGAATTCTATGAGGAATACATATGGGGCCACTGTGGGGACAAGGTGGATGCCATATAGCTAAGGCTTAGGTTCTCCCATTTTGGCTTCAGGGTCACTCTGACTTTCTCTCTCTCTCTCTCTTTTTTTAGGTAGGCTTCACGCCCAGCACAGAGCCCAACTTGGAGCTTGAACTCAAGACCCTGAGATCAAGACCTGAGCTGAGATCAAGAGTTGAATGCTTAACTGCTGAGCCACCCAGGTGCCCCTGACTTTTTCTCTTTTATATTTGAGTTCTGCTGCTAAAAAGAAATCTTGAAAAGTACTGATCTAGTTCATCTCACTCCACTGTTGGGGGAAAGAAGAAGCCACCAGAATTTAGAGAGATTTAGTGGATTGCCCTAGCTAACCCAGTTTATTAAATGGCAGAGCTAGACCTCAAGTTTGACCTCTTGACTCCCAGTGATACTCTGGCATTTAATATTGTAGTTGTGTACAGACTAGTTAAATAATTTCACTGGAATGTGGTTTTATAGAAGCCAAAGGAACATGTTTGCTTGGCTTATATTTCCAGGAAAACCTGAATTCATTCCCGGAGGTGCCACCTCTCACCCCATCTGGACATCTCATAAATCTGTACAGTTGTTTGCAAGAGGACTTGGCAAGAGAGGGTGGAAGGTGGAGACCAACGGGATATCACTGCTGGAAAAATAAGTGCATGTTTCTGAGTAGGTAGCCATGGAAGAAGAAATATGAGTGCCCAGTAAATTTACAGAAAACATGCTCAATTTCACTGGTAGTCAAAGGCATGTGAATTACAACAATCTGTTGTATAATGGATTGATGAAGATGAAAAATATTGAGAGCAGTTGGCTAGGAGGGGAAAAATAAGCACTCTTATATATACTCTGTTGGTGGGAGTTGAGGGGAATTTTGGAATACCTTTTGAGATTTTAAATCGACTTCTTTCTTGATCTGAGAATCTTGGAATTTGCCCTATAGTAGTGCTCAAAAACTAGCACAAAGTTTATTTGTACAAGGATATTGACTATATTTGTAATGGTTTGGGACAGAGAGGGCAGAGGCATCCTTTTTCCAGGCTTCATATTTCCATTTGTGGAACATTTGTGTCTAACATTTGTGTCCTTTTGCCCCATCTCTTCACCCCTTAACCCTGGGGAGGAGAAGCTGCTCTTGTTTGTATGGTTGGGACAAAGAGCTGAGCACTTTCTGTTTGGCCCCTCCCTCCCCCTCTCCTTGATTGGATTCCCCTGCCTTCAGTGAAGGTGTACTCTTAACAGCTCTTGATTATGGGGTGACCTCTGGCCCTTTGGGGTAACCTGCAGTTTTAGGGTTTAAGTTAAATTCTGGTGGTGGTGGTGGGGATCTTACTAGCAAACTCATTTGTCTCCCACACTTAAGCCATGTTCTCTAGAATCTGCTTAAATCAGTAATGAAACTGATACTTGATTTCTATATCTGAATCGTGTGTCTTTATCTTTTAATTACTCTGAAATCCAATAGGAAAATGAAGAGTATTATTGATAGTCCCTTCAAACTCAGTAATAGAAATTCTAAGCAACCATAATGTCCATTAAATAAATTGTGGTACTCCTAGTCAATAGAACACCATGCTGCCATTACAAGGAATGAGGTAATCTTAGATATAGACATAGAAAAATGTCTACAATATAACGCCAAGGGGGGGAGGGGAAGGCAACTTTTGTGAGAGCTTACATAGTTAAAGCTTATGTTTTTTTAAAAAAAGTTTGTATATGCCCTAGCAGAATGAGAAAATGCACCCTGATCCATTGATAGGGTTTACTTCCAAGAACTGGTGTGGTGGGGAGTTTTTATTTCTAGAATATATTCTGTTTTGCTTGAATTTTTTTCCTTCCCCACAAAGAACAAGAGTTGCTTTTGTAAAAATAATAAAATCAATTTTATTACTCTAACAGAAAAAGTTGTGATTGCTTTGTTACTGGTGAGATTAGATGGTCTAGTTATTAGAGATTATACTTAATTCTACATTCCCCCCCCCCCCCCCCCCCCCGGCTACAAAGATAAATGAGGGCTTTGGAGATGGGTTGAATTCATGGCTGTTAGGCTAGAAAATGATACTTGGCCATATTTACCCTGGGTACTATATTTTTTATTTTTTTTTGACATTTATTTATTTTTGAGAGACAGAGAGAGACAGAGCATGAGTGTGGAGGAGCAGAGAGAGAGGGAGACACAGAATCCGAAGCAGGCTCCAGGCTCTGAGCTGTCAGCACACAGAACCTGACGTGGGGCTCGAACTCACGGACCATGAGATCATGACCTGAGCTGAAGTCAGAAGCTTAATAGACTGAGCCACCCAGGCAGCCCTACCCTGGGTATTATTTTTGAATTGATATATAATTTCTTAGTTTAATTCTCTGATCTCATAGGAGTCTTTATTGTTTGTCTTTTCCTTCTGATAATAAAAGCAATATAAACTGATTGTATAAAATTTGGAAAATATAGAAAAACACAAAGATGCAAAGGGATAAATGGCTTATGATCCCATCATCTAGAAGCAAATATTCATACCATTTTGGTTTGTCCATTTCTAGTTTTCTTCTATGCATATTTGCACATAGCTGATATTATATTCTAAATTCAAATTTGTAACCTGCCATTGTTTGACTTAATGTTATATCACAAACTTTTTCAACATGTAAAAAACTTCATAAGCATTGTTTTGAAAAACTGTAATATTTTATTACATAGATGTAGTTAAGTTAGAATACCTTTTTTTAAAGTTTATTTATTTTGAGAAAGAGACAGCATGAGTGGGGTAGGGGGAGAGAGAGAGAGAGAGAGAGAGAGAGAGAGAGAGAGAGAGAATTCCAAGCAGGCTGTGTGCTGCCAGCATGGAGCCTGATACGGGGCTTGAACTGATGAAATGGTGAGATCATGACCTGAGCTGAAGTCAAGAGTCAGACACTTAACTGACTGAGACATCCAGGTGCCCTGAATACTTTTTTATTTTTATTTATTATTTTTTTTAACGTTTATTTATTTTTGAGACAGAGAGAGACAGAGCATGAACGGGGGAGGGTCAGAGAGAGAGGGAGACACAGAATCTGAAACAGGCTCCAGGCTCTGAGCTGTCAGCACAGAGCCCGACGCGGGGCTCGAACTCACAGACTGCGAGATCATGACCTGAGCCAAAGTTGGACGCTTAACCGACTGAGTCACCCAGGCGCCCCCCTGAATACTTTTTAAAATGTTTATTTATTTATTTCAAGAGAGAGAGAGAGAGAGCACGAGTGGGAAAGGGGCAGAGAGAAAGGGAGACCGAGAATCCCAAGCAGGCTGCACCCTGTCAGTGCAGAACTGGATGTGGGGCTCAAACCCACAAACCTGAGCCAAAACCAAAAGTTGGATGCTTAACCGACTGAGCCACGCAGGCGCCCCATTTAGAATACTTTTGAAGTGTAGTCTGAAAGTAGATGGTTCCATAATTGATCAGGGTAATAGGTCAATATCTGTGATTCACTGGACCTTCCATTATAGTTTCGTGATCGCTATAACAATTACAAACTTTGTGTTTCTACACAGTTGAATCCTTAAGCAGGAAGCAAGGGGGCAGGTAGAAAAGGAATTTTTTTTTTTTTTTTAAGTGTACTCTGGAGGAGGAGGAAGAGAGGAAAACTTTGGCAAGTATTAAGAGCCATATAGGGGTACCTGGGTGGCTCAGTCGGTTCAGTGTCCAACTCTTGATTTCGGCTCAGATCATAATCTCACAGTTCGTGGGTTCAAGCCCTGTGTCAGGCTCTGTGCTGGCAGCATGGAGGCTGCTTGGGATTCTCTCTCCCTCTCTCTCTGCCCCTCCCCTGCTTGCTCTCTCTCTGTCTCTCTCTCTGTCTCTCTCTCTCTCTGTCTCTCTCTCTCTCTCTCTGTGTCTCGCAAAAATAAATAAATAAACTTAAAAATAAAGAGCCCTATAAATATTTATACCTTTTGATTTAGTAATTCTATTTTGGGAATCTCTCCCAGGATGCTTTCTCTTACATCTCCTTCACCAGAAACTGGGTCTCATGCCTGTTCTTGGACTAATCATTGACATGATTTACCTCTGGGATGTACCAGTTCCACTCAAATGAATTATTAAGGGAATTATCAAGGGAGGAAGAGGAGGAAGGTGGCTATTGAGTAGGTAACTAAACGAGTATTTCCTCCTTCTGTATTGAAAATAGCCTTGCATTAAAATATTTTGGTATTTTAGATAATTTTCTGTAGCACGTTTCACCTAAGTAGAATTACTAGATCAAAGGGCAAAAATATTTTTATGGTACTAGATTCCTATTATTTATAGGAATTTTAATATTTTTGTTGAATTCTAGATTGACAATTCAAACAGGATAGTGAGATACTAGATTTCCCTACAAACAAAACCAAAAACAAACACCACAAACTGAAACCCATACATTCTCAAGGTTCCTTCCGTAATTATTGAGTGAACTGAAATTGGACAAAAATCATAATTATTCTTTCTTTTGTGGAGGAGAACAAACTCCGAGGTGAAGATTATTGTTCACTGAGGAATACGGAGCTGACTGGGTCAGTCTGGCCCCCAGTTCTCATTCTGTCTAGATTAGATCATTTTATCACTTACTATTTCCACATGAACATAGGAGATATGGAAGCGAAGATGGAGTGCAACTCGGTTAATTTTCCTTTTTATTATTGATGAGCCAGAAGATGCAAAAAAGTATAAGAAGTTAAAACATAGTCACTAGAAGGAATTTCTAAATATCTCTGGTCTTGTTATCTTTTCACTCTCCGTATTAGATGATTTTGTCAACTACTATGAGATTTTTTTCCCCTATAAAAGCATTAGTCACAGTGGATTCTTATGGGAGAAAGACAGAAATATGGTTAAATACCCAGGAGAACTGTTGTGAGTGTTAAATAAAATTTGGATTCTAAAGAAAAGCAGAAGGATTTGTTGGCATGACTCTAATGGATTAAGGCTTTGCAAGAGGGTGTGCTAATTAAGTTCACTTCATTTTTCCATGTGTGCCTTTTCTCACCTACCCTGAAAAATTGCAGTACCAATGGCACTTTAACAAAGACCTCTTCCTGCATTTATGGAATCGACAGGACCCACTGATGAATTAGAGGTTCCACCCCCCTTGAGAATCGGTTGAGATTTCTCTCACATATTTCTTCAGTTTTATCTTAATCTTGTATAAAAAATAATCTTTAGAAATTCTTTCCTCAGTAGACTGCTCTATTTTCCCATAAAATACACTTGCAAATAAGTCTGCAGATTTCTCAACACAATGCCTGCAGCAACATCCATGATAAATCCTTTCTTGGCCCCAGCTTCCTGCAACCTTCTCCATCCCTCACAATGACACACACTTTCTCTCATTCATCTTTTATTACAATTCAATATTGTGCTTGAATATCATTAGCTTGTATGCAGCACCCCCTTCCCCCCTGCCGCCTTTTTTTTTTTCTTTAAGGGACAAACTACTGCTGTTATGCACATTTCATCTGGAAATTGACTTTGGTGTTATAGGTTCTAATATATTTACACAACAGGTACAGAAAGGTATTGGAAAAAAGAAGAAATATTTTTAACATCGTAAACCTCTAGCAAAAATATGTGTGTAATAGAATCTGGTACTGTGGTATTACACACATTACAACTGTCACCGTGACTTAGAGCCTTAGTTTAGCTGAAAGAAAATCTATAACCCCAGAAATGCAACAATGTCTGAGTCACAGTTCAGGGTAATAAATGTTTTTCACAGAATACTGTAATCCATATTTCCAAAGCTGATGCAACAAAGGAATTTCTACTAGAAATCTTTCAATTTCATGGGTGGAGGCTCCAATGCAGAGAGAAACAGAGGAAGAGAAAAAAAAGTATTTAGAAAAAAATGATACACTTGAGTGACACCATAAACTGCTGGATGTTCAGAAACCTTAGCCATCTGGCTATCGAATTTGGTTGCTGCATATCCTCCTCTGATTAAAGGCCCGGGAAGGCAAACTTTATTTGAATAACTTCAAGAGTAGACCGTTTTTCTCTAGAAAGGACATGTTCCCATTAAGGGAGAGTTGTTTAGGGGCACCTGGGTGGCTCAGTTGGTTAAAAGGCTGACTTTGGCTCAGGTCATGATCTTCTGGTCTGTGAGTTTGAGTCCCGCGGTGGGTTCTGTGCTGACACCTCCGAATCTGGAGGTTGGAGCCTGCTTCGGATTCTGTGTCTTCCTCTCTCTCTCTCTCTCTCTCTCTCTCTGCCCCTTCCCCCTGTCAAAAATAAATAAACATTAAAAAAAATAAAAAAAAAAAAGAGAGAGAGAGTTGTTTAATGACTATCACAAGAACCTGGGAAGAGGAATCCCAGACCTGGATCCTGAACTGCTTTCCTCAAACTGGGAAAAGGAAGGAATAATAAGGCCTTACCATTTACTGAGTTTGTACAGGTTTGGGTAGAGGGATTAATAGTCTGCAGAATATTCTTGAGTGCCTGTAATTGCCACTATGTTCTTCTGACTTAGTGGGCAGTGGTGACGGATAGGAAAAGCCTGGGATGGGAAACAGGCAGGCAAACAGAGGTCTGTGGGAACCACTGAAAAAAAGATGGTTTAATTTGGCCGGCTTTGTAATTGCGCTGGTTTCTGGCCAACTAGAACAGTCATTTTTGAAAAGAGAGCAGGACCTAAAATACTTTTTTTTGTTCATTTGAGGGAACATGGTTAGGTTATCTGCTCAAGTGCTGGAATTTGCTGTCACAATACAGGCCTGGCACTTCTCCACTTCTGTGTCGCACTATTCCCTTCCCCTCTATGTGTGTTACACTCCTACTCGTTCCTCAAGACCCATTTAAATATCCCTCCCATCGCTCAGCTCCCAAAATAGCTTATTTGTATCCATGTTTATTACTGATGACATTCTAAAGTTAGTTGCTCACATGGGCAGCAGATTGATTTACTAAAGATCAACTCCCCAAAGGCATTTAGCCAAATTAAATTCACTGAAAGTCAAGTGAGGAAACCAATTTGCTTAAAGCAAATTTTCCTACAAGTGTGTGATTTATTCACTGTAAGCTCCTTGAAGGCAGAAACCTTATCTGATTCATGCCTGGTATCCTGCACAACTCAGCACATTGCTTGGGGGTATTGAAGGGGATAGTGGATGCTTAGTGCCTGTTAAATTTCATTGAATATAATTATAATATGGATGAAATACTATTATTATTTTCTTGCTTTTCTTATGTTCACTTTTTGTGTCTTGGCCATAATGCCTACCTAGACTATATAGACCTTGAGAAGTTTTCCTGCCAAACTTGCCCCGCAAGTATATAGAGTTTGTGCAGATTTATGTGAGAAATTCAGCTCTTTATTGGATTTATAGCCTCTTGGCCCCCTAGTAGCTTGTGTTCTGCTTGTTTCACTTCTTTTAAGAAGTCATCTTTGCTTACGGTTATTTTCCTGTCCTTTTCATTTGGTTTCATTGTTGCTTTATTACATAGTTGGCTCATTGTCATTGGTTGCGAGAAATGGATTGGACATATTTTATGTTCTCTCTGAGAACTCACATCTCAGACATCAACGGTATACAAAATCCAGGGAAACTGAGGCAAACCATTGGGACCTCTGTGGATGAGGATAGTAATGTGAATGCGGCAGCACTGTTAGTTGCACACTATCAGATACTCCATGCCTTTCCTGCCAGTGGCCCCATTTGCCAAGGTTCTGGGTGGCCATATGCCCCAGGAATGGTGGGGCCCTTCCTAGCTCCAAGGAGAAAACAAGGATTAGTCCGAGTAAATTGTAGTAATTCCCATTTGCCAGTGAGTGGTTAGGAGTAGGCATCAAACCCAACACTGGCCAATGCAATATAAGGGGATGCCTGTGGGGGGACTTTGAAAGTTTTTGTTACTTAATAAGGGTCACAACTGGGAGAAGATTTCTTTCCTACTTCAGATGTTACAGGTGAGGATTTGGTGCTTGGTACTATTTTTTCTGACCATAAGGAGGAAAGCCATGAGAAGCACCGAGAAGTGGAGCCCAGATAGACCCATGATGTTTAGCCAGCAGTGAACCAATGCTGTAGCCGCCTTACCTTAGACTTCTGTGCTTAAGCCTTGGTACCTGGGTTTTCTTCCTATTTTTAGCTAAAAACACCCTAAACAAGACACTAGGTGTTGTGCTTTAAGAAACAGTTGAATAGTCCCTGACAATTAGCATTTGGTAGGTGTTCCCTGAGTCCTCTAATCTCAGCCTGGCATGAAGCCCATATGATTTTAGAGTCAACAGGTTCTGTGATCTAACTCTGGTGCCACCATTTACTAGCTCTGTGACCTTGGGCAAGTTACTCAATTTCTCTGAGTCTCATTTTCATTCTCTATGTCCCACATTGCTGGAAATTGGAGTCTCTTATCAGCCCTCACTATATCTCTGCCCTCCTAAGAGCCAGGCTGAGGATTTTGGGGAATTTTGCTTTTTAGCAAACTCTTTCTGATTAAGAACCTGCCATATACGAAGGGCTTCCACTGGCCTTCAGGAAGTGGTATCAGTTCTCAGTTTGCATTCATGGCATTTATGTTGTGTAGAGTGGTCTCTTCTGTGTTAAACAAAGATAATGCAAATTGCTGATAGTATATAAAATACCTGAAGAGTGAGAAGGAGCAAGATTTTCAGAAGTCTTTTATGTAGGCTATAAAAATCTAAATGAACATCTTTCAGGTGAGCCCTGGAATAATTAGAAATGAAAAATTGGAAACTTTCATTTGAATCCCACAATAGATTATATAAGGGTCTAAGGTACATGTTTATTGTCCTTTTAGCTTTCTCCTCACCTGAAATATGGTACATAGAAAAAAAATTATCCTTAATTTTAGTTCTTGTGAATATTACACTGGGGTCTTAAATTTTGGATCTGAGGAATAAAATATACCTAAAATTAAAATTAAAGTCTAAGTTTCTGATATTTTGTATCCAATAATAATCACTTAAATGAAGAAATAGCCCATTCATTTATGGAAAATACTGTATTCAAGATAATAACAAATAATTAACATGTAAGCTCATCATGGTATACTTCATAAAGGAATTTAATACAGATTAATATTTATTTCTGATAACATCTATTAATAAACTAAGAGAATGGATGGAAACTTTCTTAATATGGTAGAAAAATAATCAATGTCAAACCGATAGATAAGATGATTCTTAACGTAAAATACTAAAGGCATGCCCATTAAATCCAGGAACAAGGTAAGAATATCCACTGTCATTATTATTATTTAATTTTGTATATTCTAGCCACTGCATTAAGACAAGAAAAATAAATAGGAGGTATAATTATTAGAAAGGGAAATAGAAAATTTCCATTATTTATTGACATTCTCTACTCTAAAAACCCAAGAGTATTAGCTAAAAACTTTATAAAGGTGGCCACTAACAAGATGTTTTCCTTATGCTTGTAGTTACAAGCTTAACAAGAAATGTGTAGCACCCATATGATATAATGAAGAGGCTATTGTTTAATATTTAACTTCTAACGACTTTTAAGTCTTACCCTTCTCTCTTCCTTCGTGTCATACATCTGGGCAAGCTGATAAAAGAAAGTGAGCTCTCCTATGGGCTCTGGCAGGAGACGGCAACCTGTCCTATGTGAGAGCATATATACCAGACTCCTCACTACTCCAACCACAAAAAACCCAGAATAGTCTCCTTTCCTTGTTCTTTCAAGCAAATTTGGACCTGCTTGAGAGCCCTGCCCTGCCTTCCTCAGAGACCTCAAGTATGTGAGTAATAAACTTTTTTATATGCTTGGACATGTGTTTGTGGTGTCATCAGTTTTGACACTGGAAACAAACTTTGGGTGGGGAATCCTTTCTGCTTTTGCAGGGTGACCATAATAGATACATAGCAGACATGAAAAGGCCAAGATGAATAGTAATGGCTAACATTCACTAATGCTTATTTTTTCTCATACTGTTTTCAGTGTATTGAATCATTTAATTCTTATAATAACCCTATGAGTAGGTGACATCATCACTTTATGTATGTATGTATGTATGTATGTATGTATGTTTAGAGAGAGACAAAGAGAAAGAGCATATGAGTGGAGGAGAGGGGTAGAAGGAGAGGAAAGAGAGAGAGAGAGCGAGAGAGAGAGAGAGAGAGAGGGAGAGAAAATCTTGATCAGGCTCTAAGCTCAGTGTGGAGCCTAACACAGGGCTTGATTCCATGACCCTGAGATCATGACCTGAGCTGAAATCAAGTGTCAGATGCTCAACTGATTGGACCACCAAGGCGCCCCGTTACTTTCCTTTTATAGATGAGGAAATAGAGGCCAGAAGTTAGGTATTTTGCACTAGAATGCACAATTGATCAAAGGTGGGGTCAGGATATAAATCCAAAAGTGTGGTTACAGAGCCCTCTTTAGGTTATTCTATGGGAGATTATATGTTACTCTATCAACCATCTCATATTTGGCTTAATATTTAAAATTTTTTTAAGTTTATTTATTTTTGACAGAGACAGAGTGTGAGCATGAGCTGGGGAGGTGCAGAGAGAGAGAGGGAGACACAGAATCTGAAGCAGGCTCCAGGCTCCAAGCTGTCAGCACAAAGCCTGATGCGGGGCTCAAACTCACGAACTGTGAGATCATGACCTGGGCTGAAGTCGGACGCTTAACCGACTGAGCCACCCAGGCGCCCCCCCCTTAAAAAAAATTTTTTTTTTAAGTTTATGTATTTTTGACAGAGACAGAGTGCGAGCATGAGCTGGGGAGGTGCAAAGAGAGAGAGGGAGACACAGAATCCAAAGTAAGTTTGGCTTAATATTTAAAAAAAAATATATTTTTTGAGAGAGATTGAGGACGCACAAGTGGGGGAGAGGAGCAGAGGGAGAGGGAGAGAGAGAGTCCTAAGCAGGCTCTATACCCAGCATGGAGTCTGACACAGAGCTCAATCTCATGACCATGAGATCATGACCTGTGCTGAAATCAAGAGTCAGACACTTAACTGACTGAGCCACTCAGGCACCCCTGGCTTAATATTTTAAATGAAAAACCACCCTTATAAGTTTATCCCGTGGTGGCTACAATGTGCATTTCCTCTTGGTAGGTGGTTTGGCATTTTGCATTTAATTGTTTATTTGTGATATATGCTTAAAATCTGGTATACCATACTAGACTTTCTGGAAGATGAAATGGAGGCAAAGAATATTTTAAGTTAACTCGCTCAAGTGTCACACACATTGCCTTTCTGATTTAATAATTGATGTTAATATACTGCTTCACAACTGAAAAAGCATGTTTCAGATATTGTTTAATAGCCTCAACAGTTGTGGGAAGGTAAATATAGAGGTACAGATCTCCTATTGTTCAGATGAGGAAGCTGAGAGCCCCAGAGAGGTTATGTAATTAACCCAATATCACATACATGTTAAATGTGTGCAGCAAAACATAAATGTGGTCTTTGATATAACATTTTTCATGGTACTAGGTTGATTTCTGTATTCAAGGTGCTCCTAGAAAGTGCTCAGTTGTGGAGAGTTCTGCATCCCCCTTTCAGATGTGAGAAATCCAAACTGTAGTTTCCTAGGAATCTGAATCTGATCTGTAGGTGCTCCTTTGGCTCCTGGAAAGCTCCAAGCTCCGATAGTAAGGTCTGGAAGTGGTTAAAGTCTCAGTAGTCTCTGCTTTATTGACCTGTTACTTAATTTTTTAAAGTTTCTATTTAAGGTTCAGTTAATATAAGTGTATGATTAGTTTCAGGTGTGTGATACAGTGATTCAACACTTCCACACATCACTCAGTGATGATCACAACAAATGCTCTCCTAAATCCCCATCATCTATTTACCCCCCCCTCCCCTCTGGTAACCATCAGATTTTTCTGTATAGTTAAGAGTCTGCTTTTTGGTTTGCTTCTCTCTCTCTCTTTTTTTCCTATGCTTGTTTGTTCTTTTAAATTCCACGTAGGAATGAAATCATATGGTATTTGTCTTTCTCTGACTTACTTTGCTTAGCATAATATTCTCTAGCTCCATCCATTCATTGCAAAAGGCAATAAATTATTTTTTATGGATGAGTAATATTCCATTCTGTCTGTCTATCTATCTGTCTATCTATCTATCTGTCTATCTCATATCTTCTTCGCCCATTCATTAGTCAATAGACACTTGGCTATTGTAGATAATGCTGCTAGAAACATTGGGGTGCATGAATCCTTTTGGATAAGTATTTTTGTATTCTTTGGGTAAATACCTAATAGTGCAATTGCTGGATCATAGTGTAGTTCTATTTTTAACTTTTATTTTTTTAAAGTAAGCCCTGCACCCAACATAGGGCTTGAGCTCCCGACCCTGAGATTGAGAGCTGCATGCTCTACCAGCTGAGTCAATCAGGCACTCCTATTTTTAACGTTTTGAGAAGCCTCCATGCTGTTTTCCAGAGTGGCTGCATCAGTTTGCATCCTCACTAACTATGCAAGAGTGTTTCCCTTTTTCCACATTCTCACCAACACCTATTATCTCTTGTGTTGTTGATTTTAGCCATTCTGACAGGTGTGAGGTGATATCTCTTTGTAGTTTTGATTTACATTTCCCTGATGATTGACCTGTTACTTTTAACCCTAGTGTGGCTGAACTGGGGGTTGCCTTGCTGGTTTCTAAAGTGCTTTTTCAAATTTATCTTCTCTTTCAATCTTTGCAATGTGTCTGAGTTACATAGAAGAAGTAGTAATATTCCCATTTTTTTTCATAAGGAAATAAAGTCTCAAAAAGTTTTTATGATTTGCCTAGAGACATGTGGATAGGTGCAGGGATAAGGCTAGTATCCATATGTCTTGACTCACAGTCTGTTTCCACTCCAGTAGCCAACTAACTTGTGAGTTGGGCAAGACAGAGGATGGATTGTGTGGGAGTCATGCCTCTAGCTGATGTTTTAACTGTTATGGTAGGTATATGTTCAATGAAACTCACTTGTTTCCAAGACAACAGGATTCAAATGAAAACCTCAATTGCTCGGGAGGAGGCAGATTCACTGTCATTTCTATCCCTTTGAAGAACTGCACATTTTGATGGGCAAAGTGCCAGAAATAATTAAGCCAAATAGCTCCACAGCACCCTGATGGAGTAAGAAAGCAGAAGAAAAGAAACATATTTATATGTGTATAGATGTGGGTGGTGTTTCTGCTGTGAGGGTCTTTCAACAGAAATCATGACAACCCAGGAAAATCCAGGGATCAATGCCATATAGAAAAGAATGATAATCTGGAGATGAAAAAAGAAAAAAAAAAGGGAACACCTTGAGGAGGAGAGATGGGGATGTGGGAGGAGGAGGGAGGTGAGGGAGGAAGAGATAGGCAAGGGGAGGAGCTGCCTGGCCCCTCAGCCCTTTCCCTGGTCCCCAGTGGAAGAAGCAGTGGATGTAATGATCAGATTTTAACTTGAATTCCCTATGGTGAGTCAAGTGGCTTTGAGTGTTCATTTTGTTTTTATTTGCTTTTCTTGTGAGGTATCCACTCTGGCTCTAATTTTCCATTTTTGCTGTGGAGATTAAGAGATTTTGAGCCGAGCATAGATGGAATGCATTCTTCTGTACTGGCTGCATGCCAGACTTTATTACAATAATAATAATAAAAAAAAACCACTTAGTTTATTATGAGATGGAAAATTTGGTTTCTCAGGCACATGAGAGGGAGAATATTCTTTTGATTTCTTCCATTCAGGTCTTTAATTCATTCAATGTTTATTGAATGGCTCTTCTATAGAAGGCCCTGCCCTAAGAATTGGGGATTCAGAAATGAGTAGGGCATACCATTTACTGGATCATATATATATATATGTTTATTTAATATTGATTTTGGGGAGAGTACAAGCAGGGAAGGGGCAGAGAGAGGGGGCAGAGGATCTGAAGCAGGGTCTGTGCTGAAAGGCTGCCAGCAAAGAGACTGATGTGGGGCTCCCAAACCGTGAGATCATGACCTGAGCTGAAATTGGATGCTCAACTGACTGAGCCACCGAGGTGCTCCTGGATCATATTTAATGTAACTACTTGTGCAGTCTTCATAGCTAAATACAACTGACCTTTGAAAATGTGGGGAGGATGGGTGCCAATTCCCACCCAGTAGAAAATCCGTGTATAACTTTTGATTCCCCCAAAACTTAACTACAAATAGCCTATTGTTGACTGGATGCCTTACTGACAACATAAATATTTGATTAACACATATTTTGTATGTTATATGTATTATATACTGTATTCTTACAATAAAGTAAGCGGGAGAAAAGAAAATGTTATTAAGAAAATTGTAAGGGAGGGAGAATGCATTTACAGTACTGTGCTGTACTTTTGAAAAAAAATCTGTGTATAGGTGGATCTGTGCATTTCAAACCTTTGTTGTTCGAGGCCAGCTATCATGAAAATACCATAACCCTATTGTGAGCTACAGGGGATTGTCCAGTATGTGGCGTTTATGCAACATTTAGTCATGTAGTCAACATATAATTACTACCTCTTACTAAAAGCCAGACACTCTGCTACCTGTGGGAGTCTCAAAAAGTGAAAAAAAGCAACATGTATAACAAAGAATTAGTATCCCAAATTTATAAAGAACCCTGCAAATCAATGGAAAAAGAACAAATAACCAACAGACAAATGAGTAAATGATACAGACCTGAGATTCACAAAAAAGGAAAACATAAAAGACTAAAGAACATTAGATAAGATGTTCACCCTCATGAATCTAGGGGGGAAATGCAAATTAAAATCACCACAAGATACTACTTTATTTTTACTTGCTAGTGAGGCAACAATGAAGTTTATTAATACCGTGTATTGTTGAGTTGTGGGACAGGGGTGCTTTCCTATACTTTTGGTGGGAATGGCAAAATGATCTCTGATTTTGGAGGGCAAGTTGACAGTATCTATGAAAACTGTTTGCAGCAAAAACAATTGGAAACAACCTAAGCATCCCTGGAGTGGATAGTTAGGACATGGTATGTTCATATGGTGAAATACCAGATAGAAATTCAAAGGAACATGTTAGAGCTAGCCACACCAACATGGAATGGTTTCAAAAATATATTGTGGAGTGAAAAGAGCAAGTTGTAGTGTTATATGTACTCTATGATCATTTACGTGGGGGAAAGAAAAAAGGAAACCACACACACACACGAGTCAATACTACACAATTTCTATAGTGTAGGTAAATAGCCTGGTAAAGTTACATAACAGATAATAACAGTGGTTATCTCTTGGTTTTTGATGGGGAAAAGACTGAAGAGGTCCCAGGGGACTTCATCTATATTTATAATATTATGTATTTTAGGCAAATAGATCATATATAATTTATTTGTTAAAAATTAACTAGAAGAAAATAGGACAGCACACAATTCCTGGTTTTGAGGAATTTACTATAGGCAGAGCTGGGATTAGAACCCAGGTTTCCAATTTCCTGGTGCAATGATCTGTCTCTTGGATATATGATAAATTTAACCACCTGTGAAGAGTCTCACACTCTGACATGCTTTCTGCAAAGTGATAGCTTTTCCATTTGGTATAAAGGTTAGGGCATTTTATTTCTTTTTGTGTATGGGAGGGGGTGGATTTTTCATTTCATTATAATTTTTTATTAAAAATGAATAAATGCCAAGAATATTTATAATGTATATGTAAGATATACAGAATAAAAATCCAGTGAACTCACTCGTTAACCTGCCACCCAGTTGAAGGAATAGAAAACATTTTTAAAACATTTTCATGCCTTTTTAAAACAGCAACTGGTGAGAACATTTGGACTGTCCCATCAGAGACAAAACCTGAAGGCTCGATGGTGTTCTTTCCCAGTCTACATCAGTACCATTTCCACAGTTTGCTAGCAGCCAAATAAATTAAACAAATGGCCCTATTTGGAAAATTGGAATCTTCTCTTCTTGTGCTAAATGGCTAAGCAGTGATATATCTGGGCTGCTCCTAGAGGGTGAGAAGTCACACAAAGGTCTGAGAGACGTCTCTGAAGGTAAATAGAGTGTCCAAGTGTATTTAGCTAACGATAATGCAAACCACAGAAAATATATAGCATGGAGGAAGGAAAATGTGCATTTGCTGTCTGGGAAGTAATTGAACATTTATAGTTTGGGAATAGCTCCAGTTCAGAGCTGGCAGAAGGGAGATCCTTGTTTAAGTCAATGAAAAAATATCAATGTTCTTTGGAAACCAGGGGGGAATTAAGTAGTCCATTCTGAGGTTCCTCAAATCTTTATCTGAGAAGGGATTTAAGTAGGAACTAGTTAAGACTGAACCCAGAATACAGACAGACAGACACACACACGCATACACACGCACACACTTGCATGTGGGAAGGAAGAGGGGAAGGAAGGGGAGGAGGACGGAGAGACAGAAAGAACAGAGGAAATAGATGGAGTTTAAGGCCGCAGTCTTGTCTTCCATGATATTGTAAGGTATTGGGGACCACAAGCTTTTACACATATGGTATGAAAGCCTCACAGTAACATGCTGCCTTTAAAAAATGACAGATGTTCATTCCAAACGAAAGTTAGAAAATTGCCTGGTAGGGTAAGAGATCAGAACTAAAAATGGATGATTAATGAGTCCACAGAAGCTCCCGGCAGCCATTTGGGCCCTTCCAGAAGTCCCAATTCCCTCTTTGCAGACAGTGCTGGGGAACTCTTTCCCTCACCACAGCCTGGAGACTGCGAAGTAGCATACAGGATGCAGTATTTAGGGCATACTTACACTAAAAAGTGATTTGTTATTTATCTGAAATTATAATTTAACTGGGTGTATTTTTTAGTTTCCAAATCTAAGAACCCTATGTTTATGAAATATACTTGCCCTTGTTCCTCCCCCCAATTCCTTTTTTAATTTTGATCAAGTCAAATTTCTGCATTCCCCCAAAGACCCCGGACTGCTTCATGTTGGCCTGTGTAAGGTTTCATTCTTCAGGACCCATAGTCTAATTCTAAGGACGGAAGAAATGTACTGCTCTCATTTCCACCTACCCCAAGACTTTTCCCCCTTATGCTTGAAGACTATTCCACCATTTCAGAGAGTTTCTAGTGTTAGCCCAGAAGTTCTTTCACGCCAATGGAGAGATTGTGATGGATATCACTGTACAAGAATATTCAAGGCTAAGAAAGAACTATACTCAAGTCTAAACCTTATAGAATCTGGAGAGGCATGGCGGGAAGAATCTGGTATCAGAAAGAGCACAATCTTACAATCACAAACACACCTGGAGTTCAGAAGATGGGCAAAATGTTTGTTTTGTTCCCATTGGGCTATTCTCCTTTCCAATCGTAGTTAGCCTTGTAGAAAATCTAGAAGGTCCCTTCCACTTTGCTCTCCTTGCAGTTGAAATCAGGAAGACCTGTTACGTCTCCTGCCCCAGGAGGGCAATAGAGGATCATCATCTCCTCTAAGCCATGAGTTGGTAAATTATAGTTTGTGAGGCAAATCCTCATTGTCTGTTTCTGTACGGCTCATGAGCTAAGAATGGGTTTTATATTTATAATTTATTTATTTTAAAATGTAATTTATTGCCAAATATGCCAACATACAGTGTGCAAAGTGTGCTCTTGGTTTTTGGGGTAGATTCCCGTGGTTCATCACTTACACGCAACACCCAGTGCTCATCCCAACAAGTGTCCTCTTCAATGCCCATCACCCATTCTCCCCTCTCCCCCACCCCCCATCAACCCTCAGTTTCTTCTCTGTATTTAAGAGTCTCTTATGGTTTGCCTCCCTCCCTCTCTGTTTGTAACTATTTTTTTTTCCCATTTCTTTCCCCCATGGTCTTCTGTTATGTTTTTCAAGATCCACATATGAGTGAAAACATATGATATCTGTCTTTCTCTGACTGACTTATTTCACTTGGCATAATACCTTCCAGTTCCATCCACGTTGCTGCAAGTGGCATGATTACATTCTTTCTCATTGCCAAGTAGTATTCCATTGTATATATAAACCACATCTTCTTTATCAATTCATCAGTTGATGGATATTTAGGCTCTTTTCATACCCTGGATGCACCCAATCTGGCCTGGGTTTTATATTTTTAAATTGTTCAAAACAGCCAAAAGAAGAATAGTATTAAGTGATAGGTGGAAATTAAAGATAATTGAAATTTTGGTGTTCATAATTTTACTGGAACAAAGTTATGCTTGTTCTTTTATGTACTGTGTACGGCTGCCTTCATGCTATAAGGGCAGAGTTGAATATTTGCAACAAGAACCATGTGGCTTACAAAGTCTAAGATATTTACAATCTGTCCCTTTTTATATAAATTTTGATGACACCTGGTTTAAGCAATACATTTCTCTTACTAAGAGTACCTGCTCCTCTGAAGAGTATAGCTTTCAAGTGCATTTACTCTCTGGGATGTAAGATTCTCTTCCCCCCAGGGATGGATCATTTAGAACCCTTTTGGTCATCAGGGACAGAAAACCCAGCTCAAAATGCCCCTTTAGTCATGTCCAAGATAGCTGCAGTGTGACTAAAAAAATTTCACATGATCTTGGTTTTCTCTACCTCCTGTCCTGCCTTCCTGTGTGTGAGCTTTATTCTTTGTCTCTTCTCTAGTGCACCCCTACTGAAAACAGACTGGCTGTAGTAGTGTCAGGCCTGAGAGCCTCATTCTATGCTGGCTCCCAACTTTAATCACATCTTGACAAACCGAGAAGATGTCATTTGTACAGCATATTGAGAGAAATTAGGGGGATTTGTGAGTATCTCCATAGGGCTTGGTGAAAAAAATCTATTATATATTTTCTAATTATGATATATAGCTTTTATAATTATTAAAAAGAAATTAAAAATATTAGGGGAGATATTAAATATAAAATTTGCATGAATCTTCCCAAAATTTTAAATGTGAAGCTTGATCTTGCTTGCATAAACATCACATTTTAATTTCATATTTTATTTGAAATGGTTACATGCAACTCCTAATCAAGGCTTTAAAATCATGATCTCGACTAGGAAGATGGCGGCGTAGGAGGACGCTGGGCTCACCGCGCGTCCTGCTGATCACTTAGATTCCACCTACACCTGCCTAAATAACCCAGAAAACCGCCAGAGGATTAGCAGAACAGAGTCACCGGACCCAAGTGCAGACGAGAGGCCCACGGAAGAGGGTAGGAAGGGCGGCGAGGCGGTGCGCGCTCCACGGACTGGCGGGAGGGAGCCGGGGCGGAGGGGCGGCTCGCCGGCCAAGCAGAGCCCCCGAGTCCGGCTTGCAAAAGCGGAGGGGCCTGACGGACTGTGTTCCGACAGCAAGCGCGACTTAGCGTCTGGGAGGTCATAAGTTAACAGCTCTGCTCAGAAAGCGGGAAGGCTGGAGGACAAAGGGAGGGTGAGCTGCGGAGCCCCCGGACGACAGAGCTCAGTTTGGCGGGGAACAAAGGCGCTCTCCAGCGCCATCTCCCCCGCCCATCCCCCAGCCAAAATCCCAAAGGGAACCGGCTCCGGCCAGGGAAATTGCTCGCTCCGCGCGAACACCCAACTCTGTGCTTCTGCGGAGCCAAACCTCCGGCAGCGATCTGACTCCCTCCGGCTGCACAGGGCCCCTCCTGAAGTGGATCACCTAAGGAGAAGCGAGCTAAGCCTGCCCCCCCTGCCGCCGTGCACCTTGCCTTCCCACCCCAGCTAATACGCCAGATCCCCAGCATCACAAGCCTGGCAGTGTGCAAGTAGCCCAGACGGGCCACGCCACCCCACAGTGAATCCCGCCCCTAGGAGAGGGGAAAAGAAGGCACACACCAGTCTGACTGTGGCCCCAGCGGTGGGCTGGGGGCAGACATCAGGTCGGACTGCGGCCCCGCCCACCAACTCCAGTTATACACCACAGCACAGGGGAAGTGCCCTGCAGGCCCTCAACACACCAGGGACTATCCAAAATGACCAAGCGGAAGAATTCCCCCCAGAAGAATCTCCAGGAAATAACAACAGCTAATGAGCTGATCAAAAAGGATTTAAATAATATAACAGAAAGTGAATTTAGAATAATAGTCATAAAATTAATCGCTGGGCTGGAAAACAGCATACAGGACAGCAGAGAATCTCTTGCTACAGACATCAGGGGACTAATGAACAGTCACGAGGAGCTGAAAAACGCTTTAAAGGAAATGGAAAACAAAATGCAAACCACCACAGCTCGGATGGAAGAGGCAGAGGAGAGAATAGGTGAACTAGAAGATAAAGTTATGGAAAAAGAGGAAGCTGAGAAAAAGAGAGATAAAAAAATCCAGGAGTATGAGGGGAAAATTAGAGAACTAAGTGATACACTAAAAAGAAATAATTTACGCATAATTGGTATCCCAGAGGAGGAAGAGAGAGGGAAAGGTGCTGAAGGGGTACTTGAAGAAATAATAGCTGAGAACTTCCCTGAACTGGGGAAGGAAAAAGGCATTGAAATCCAAGAGGCACAGAGAACTCCCTTCAGACGTAACTTGAATCGATCTTCTGCATGACATATCATAGTGAAACTGGCAAAATACAAGGATAAAGAGAAAATTCTGAAAGCAGCAAGGGGTAAACGTGCCCTCACATATAAAGGGAGACCTATAAGACTCGTGACTGATCTCTCTTTTGAAACTTGGCAGGCCAGAAAGAATTGGCACGAGATTTTCAGGGTGCTAGACAGCAAAAATATGCAGCCAAGAATCCTTTATCCAGCAAGTCTGTCATTTAGAATAGAAGGAGAGATAAAGGTCTTCCCAAACAAACAAAAACTGAAGGAATTTGTCACCACTAAACCAGCCCTACAAGAGATCCTAAGGGGGACCCTGTGAGACAAAGTACCAGAGACATCACTACAAGCATAAAACATACAGACATCACAATGACTCTAAACCCGTATCTTTCTATAATAACACTGAATGTAAATGGATTAAATGCGCCAACCAAAAGACATAGGGTATCAGAATGGATAAAAAAACAAGACCCATCTATTTGCTGTCTACAAGAGACTCATTTTAGACCTGAGGACACCTTTAGATTGAGAGTGAGGGGATGGAGAACTATTTATCATGCTACTGGAAGCCAGAAGAAAGCTGGAGTAGCCATACTTATATCAGACAAACTAGACTTTAAATTAAAGGCTGTAACAAGAGATGAAGAAGGACATTATATAATAGTTACAGGGTCTATCCATCAGGAAGAGCTAACAATTCTAAATGTCTATGCACCGAATACCGGAGCCCCCAAATATATAAAACAATTACTCATAAACATAAGCAACCTTATTGATAAGAATGTGGTAATTGCTGGGGACTTTAACACCCCACTTACAGAAATGGATAGATCATCTAGACACACGGTCAATAAAGAAACAAGGGCCCTGAATGAGACACTGGATCAGATGGACTTGACAGATATATTTAGAACTCTGCATCCCAAAGCAACAGAATATACTTTCTTCTCGAGTGCACATGGAACATTCTCCAAGATAGATCATATACTGGGTCACAAATCAGCCCTTCATAAGTTTACAAGAATTGAAATTATACCATGCATACTTTCAGACCACAATGCTATGAAGCTTGAAGTCAACCACAGGAAAAAGTCTGGAAAACCTCCAAAAGCATGGAGGTTAAAGAACACCCTACTCACGAATGAGTGGGTCAACCAGGCAATTAGAGAAGAAATCAAAAAATATATGGAAACAAACGAAAATGAAAATACAACAATCCAAACGCTTTGGGACGCAGCGAAGGCAGTCCTGAGAGGAAAATACATCGCAATCCAGGCCTATCTCAAGAAACAAGAAAAATCCCAAATACAAAATCTAACAGCACACCTAAAGGAAATAGAAGCAGAACAGCAAAGGCAGCCTAAACCCAGCAGAAGAAGAGAAATAATAAAGATCAGAGCAGAAATAAACAATATAGAATCTAAAAAAACTGTAGAGCAGATCAACGAAACCAAGAGTTGGTTTTTTGAAAAAATAAACAAAATTGACAAACCTCTAGCCAGGCTTCTCAAAAAGAAAAGGGAGATGACCCAAATAGATAAAATCATGAATGAAAATGCAATTATTACAACCAATCCCTCAGAGATACAAACAATTATCAGGGAATACTATGAAAAATTATATGCCAACAAATTGGACAACCTGGAAGAAATGGACAAATTCCTGAACACCCACACTCTTCCAAAACTCAATCAGGAGGAAATAGAAAGCTTGAACAGACCCATAACCAGCGAAGAAATTGAATCGGTTATCAAAAATCTCCCAACAAATAAGAGTCCAGGACCAGATGGCTTCCCAGGGGAGTTCTACCAGACGTTTAAAGCAGAGATAATACCTATCCTTCTCAAGCTATTCCAAGAAATAGAAATGGAAGGAAAACTTCCAGACTCATTCTATGAAGCCAGTATTACTTTGATTCCTAAACCAGACAGAGACCCAGTAAAAAAAGAGAACTACAGGCCAATATCCCTGATGAATATGGATGCCAAAATTCTCAATAAGATACTAGCAAATCGAATTCAACAGCATATAAAAAGAATTATTCACCATGATCAAGTGGGATTCATTCCTGGGATGCAGGGCTGGTTCAACATTCGCAAATCAATCAACGTGATACATCACATTAACAAAAAAAAAGAGAAGAACCATATGATCCTGTCAATCGATGCAGAAAAAGCCTTTGATAAAATCCAGCACCCTTTCTTAATAAAAACCCTTGAGAAAGTCGGGATAGAAGGAACATACTTAAAGATCATAAAAGCCATTTATGAAAAGCCCACAGCTAACATCATCCTCAACGGGGAAAAACTGAGAGCTTTTTCCCTGAGATCAGGAACACGACAGGGATGCCCACTCTCACCGTTGTTATTTAACATAGTGCTGGAAGTTCTAGCATCAGCAATCAGACAACAAAAGGAAATCAAAGGCATCAAAATTGGCAAAGATGAAGTCAAGCTTTCGCTTTTTGCAGATGACATGATATTATACATGGAAAATCCGATAGACTCCACCAAAAGTCTACTAGAACTGATACATGAATTCAGCAAAGTTGCAGGATACAAAATCAATGTACAGAAATCAGTTGCATTCTTATACACTAACAATGAAGCAACAGAAAGACAAATAAAGAAACTGATCCCATTCACAATTGCACCAAAAAGCATAAAATACCTAGGAATAAATCTAACCAAAGATGTAAAGGATCTGTATGCTGAAAACTATAGAAAGCTTATGAAGGTAATTGAAGAATATTTAAAGAAATGGAAAGACATTCCCTGCTCATGGATTGGAAAAATAAATATTGTCAAAATGTCAATACTACCCAAAGCTATCTACACATTCAATGCAATCCCAATCAAAATTGCACCAGCATTCTTCTCGAAACTAGAACAAGCAATCCTAAAATTCATATGGAACCACAAAAGGCCCCGAATAGCCAAAGGAATTTTGAAGAAGAAGACCAAAGCAGGAGGCATCACAATCCCAGACTTCAGCCTCTACTACAAAGCTGTCATCATCAAGACAGCATGGTATTGGCACAAAAACAGACACACAGACCAATGGAATAGAATAGAAACCCCAGAACTAGACCCACAAACATATGGCCAACTCATCTTTGACAAAGCAGGAAAGAACATCCAATGGAAAAAAGACAGCCTCTTTAACAAATGGTGCTGGGAGAACTGGACAGCAACATGCAGAAGGTTGAAACTAGACCACTTTCTCACACCATTTACAAAAATAAACTCAAAATGGATAAAGGACCTAAATGTGAGACAGGAAACCATCAGAACCTTAGAGGAGAAAGCAGGAAAAGACCTCTCTGACCTCAGCCGTAGCAATCTCTTACTCGACACATCCCCAAAGGCAAGGGAATTAAAAGCAAAAGTGAATTACTGGGACCTTATGAAGATAAAAAGCTTCTGCACAGCAAAGGAAACAACCAACAAAACTAAAAGACAACCAACGGAATGGGAAAAGATATTTGCAAATGACATATCGGACAAAGGGCTAGTATCTAAAATCTATAAAGAGCTCACCAAACTCCACACCCGAAAAACAAATAACCCAGTGAAGAAATGGGCAGAAAACATGAATAGACACTTCTCTAAAGAAGACATCCAGATGGCCAACAGGCACATGAAAAGATGTTCAGCGTCGCTCCTTATCAGGGAAATACAAATCAAAACCACACTCAGGTATCACCTCACGCCAGTCAGAGTGGCCAAAATGAACAAATCAGGAGACTATAGATGCTGGAGAGGATGTGGAGAAACGGGAACCCTCTTGCACTGTTGGTGGGAATGCAAATTGGTGCAGCCGCTCTGGAAAGAAGTGTGGAGGTTCCTCAGAAAATTAAAAATAGACCTACCCTATGACCCAGCAATAGCACTGCTAGGAATCTACCCAAGGGATACAGGAGTACTGATGCATAGGGGCACTTGTACCCCAATGTTCATAGCAGCACTCTCAACAATAGCCAAATTATGGAAAGAGCCTAAATGTCCATCAACTGATGAATGGATAAAGAAATTGTGGTTTATATACACAATGGAATACTACGTGGCAATGAGAAAAAATGAAATATGGCCTTTTGTAGCAACGTGGATGGAACTGGAGAGTGTGATGCTAAGTGAAATAAGCCATACAGAGAAAGACAGATACCATATGGTTTCACTCTTATGTGGATCCTGAGAAACTCAACAGGAACCCATGGGGGAGGGGAAGGGAGAAAAAAAAAAAAAGACGTTAGAGTGGGAGAGAGCCAAAGCATAAGAGACTGTTAAAAACTGAGAACAAACTGAGGGTTGATGGGGGGTGGGAGGGAGGGGCGGGTGGGTGATGGGTATTGAGGAGGGCACCTTTTGGGATGAGCACTGGGTGTTGTATGGAAACCAATTTGTCAATAAACTTCATAAAAAAAAAATAAAATCATGATCTCTACAGTTATGATAGTCACTAAACAAAAAAATTTGTTTATGCAATTAAGTGATAAAACATTTAAAAACTTTTCTTAAACAACCATTTCAGCACAGCTTAAATTATACTTACAAATTTGGCAGTTCCTTCCTTCCTTCCTTCCTTCCTTCCTTCCTTCCTTCCTTCCTTCCTTTTTAAATTTTCTATTAAATTTTTTAATGTTTATTTATTTTCAGAGGAGAGAGAGAGAGAGAGAGAGAGAGTAGGGGAGGGGCAGAGAGAGAAGAAGATACAGAATCTGAAGCAGGCTCCAGGCTCTGAGCTGTCAGCACTGAGCCTGATGCAGGGCTCGAACTCATGAGCCAAGCTGTGAGATCATGACTTGAGCTGAAGTCGGACGCCCAACTGACTGAGCCACCCGAGTACCCCTCTTCCTTTATTTTTTATTGACAAGTGCATTATTAAAATTTCTTATAATAGTAATGGATTTTTGATCCAATAGAACTTTTGCATATCAAACGCGTACATGGTTTGAACAATCACTTGCAGGTAACTTGGACACTACTTAAATGGCACATAAGCCACCAGCAGGGAGAAATAGCTCATGCATACAAAGACAGAGATTTGGGACCACTGCCTGGAGTGTGTCTCTGAGGAACCCCAGCCCCAGCAGTTGATCCTCACTGCTCAACAGCATCCTGGGCTGCATGCTTGTATGTATTCCTTGGACACCTGGAACATGAAATTCTTTTTCTAGTAGCTACAGAGCCCCTTGTTCCCGGTGACAGAGGTCTGCTTTACAGAGAGTATGTGCTCTGTAGATGGCCAGGAATAGGGCACCTCCTTTGGCTGTACTAGTGCATCCTGCCAGGTGGTGAGGTCTCCATGGTGCTCACTGAGATTGCTTCCTACAAGGACAATGTGGCAGCCCATTGGATTCTACTCAGTTTGGGGGCCGCTTTTTGAGGATTTCCAGATGAGACTGTTTGAGGCCACGGGTGACCTAGTTGTGAGCTCTGGTCACCCCACATGCTCTCTTGTTATCTCCAAGGCTGTGGGGATCAATATCTTTCAGAACGTCTATACCCATTTGTGGCATACCAATGAGCTCTGGCTGGGAAGTTCTGCCTTAACAGATATGACTGCAGTGTTTCCTGAACAATTAAAGGAGGTGATTCAGGAGAAAAGCACCTTCCAGAGCAAAGTTTAACTCCCATGAACTGGATTGCTTTGGAAACAGATATTTCCGTTACTTTTGTTTACTTTTGTTGTTATTGTGTGTATGTAGGTACACTAGTGATAGCTCCAGGTATTACAGAAAACCTCCTTAACTTGTCACAGTCTGCCTCCAATGAATATTATTCCACCTCAGGTCAATGTCAGAGTCTTACAGTTGTAAGCTTCCACCTCCCTCACTCCCATCCTCTGTGTCTTTTTTTTTTTTTTTTTTTTGCTTTACAACATACTTTTCCCCCAGTTTTATTGAAAATATAATTAGCATACATCACTGTATAAGATTAAGTCATACAGCATGATGGTTTATCTTTGTGTTATATTTTTAATGACATTTTACTTCTATATCTCTCATAAACACTATAGTACATTGTTATTTGGTATTACACAATCAATTGTCTTTTAAAATATTTATTTCTTTTCTTTTCTTTTCCTTTCCTTTCCTTTCCTTTCCTTTCCTTTCCTTTCCTTTCCTTTCCTTTCCTTTCTTTTCTTTTCTTTTCTTTTCTTTCTTTCGTTTTGAGAGGGAATGAGATAAAGTGCAAGCGGGAGAGGGGCAGAGAGAAAGGGGGACAGAAGATCCGAAGCAGGCTCTGCGCTGAGAGTAGTGGGCCTGATGCAGAGCTCGAACTCATGAACCATGAGATCATGACCTGAGCTGAAGGTGGAGGCTTCATCGACTGAACCACCCAGGTGCCCCTCAATTGCCTAAAAAGAAAAATTTTAAAAAATTTTTATTTATTTTTCAGAGAGAGAGACAGAGCATGAGCAGGGGAGGGGTGGAGAGAGAGGGAGACACAGAATCCAAAGCAGGCTACAGGCTCTGAGCTGTCGGCACAGAGCCTGTTGTGGGGCTCAAACCCACAAACTGCAACATCAGGACCTAAACCCAAATCTGATGCTTAATTGACTGAGCCACCCAGATGCTCCTCAATTGCCTTTTCTTAAAAACAGGTTTCTTGGGATGTAAATTTATATCATAAAGTTCAACCATATAAAGTGTACAATTTAATAGTTTGGGATATATTACATTATTAATTAAACAATTGTGGTAAAATATGTATAACAAAATTTGCCATTTTAACTATTTCTAAGTGTATATTTCATTGGCACTAATTACATTCACAATGTTGCACAACTGTCACCACTTTCTATTTCTAAAACTTTTTCATCACCACAAATAGAAACTCTGTAACTATTAAGCAATTACTCCCTATACCCTCCTTCCTACAGCCCTTGGTATCTTTAATCTAATTTCTGTCTCTATGAATTTGCCTGTTCTATGTATATTATAATTGGAATCATATAATCTTTGTTGTTTTGTGTCTGGCTTATCTTACTTAGCATAATGTTTTTAAGGTTCATCCATGATGTAGCATGTTTGAGAACATCATTTCCTTTTAAGGTAAATAATATTCAGTTGTATGTATATAACACATTTTACTTATCAATTCATCTATTGATGGGCTAATTATCTTTTAAGGAAATGAAGAAACAAAAAAATGCTCCTTATATACTTGCCCATCTATTTTTTATTTCTAGAACTTTTCATTTGTTTACATATAATTGAGTTTTTATGTTGTCACATCCTGAAAAATGCCCTTTTGACATTTATTAAGGCATTCCAGGTCTGCTAAGGACCAATTATCTCAAATTTGACAATATCTGGATTTTTCCTTCATTTTGGAAGAATATTTTGCTGGATAAAGAATTCCAGGTTGACAGGTTTTTGTTTTTTTTTTTTTTTTTTCCTTTGAACACTTTCAAGATATCATTCCATTGTCTTCTGGATTGCATTGTTTTTGATGATGTCAGTAGTAATCTTTATTGTTGTTCTCTTACAGATAATACATCTTTTTTCCCCCTGGTTGCTTAAAAAAATTTCTCTTTCTCTTTGGTTTTCAGTAGTTTGCTATGATGTGAATATGTGTAGTTTTCTTTGTGTTTATTCTGCTTGGAGTTTGTACAGCTTATTAGATCTGTAGGTTGAGATACTGTTTGTTAAAATAAAATTTGGAAAATTTTATGTTATTATATCTTCCTTCTATTACTTATGTATATTTCATTATGTTATCTCATTCTCCTTCCTTTCTTTTTATGACTTGAATAAAAAGTATGTTGGATTACTTGATAGTGTCCCATGGGCCATGGAGGCTCTGTTGAGTTTTTTAGCTTTCTTTTTCTTTGTGCTTCAATTTCTAGTTTCTATTGTCAATTTTCAAGTTCATTGATATTTTCTTACATAGTGACCAGTATGCTGAAAAACTCATGCAGTAAATTTTTCATTTCAAATATTTGATTTTCCAGTTCTGAACTTCTCATTTTATTTAATAGTTTCTCTTTATCTGCTGAGATCACCCATTGGTTGACTTGTATGTCTATCTTTACCTTCAAATCCTTGAATATATTTGTAGTAGTTGTTTGCAAGTCCTTGTTGGCTTATTCCAATATCCCTGTTGTGTCTAGATCTACTTCTATTGCCCCTACCCCATGCACTTATGGACAGGGCACATCTATGAAACAGTTGCCTTTCACAATTCTGGACAGGAATCAAAGCACAAGTCACTTATCCTGGAATCTTCAAACTTTAGGTTTGATCCCATCATTCCTTCTAATGCTCATGTTTAATTTTCTAAGCCCTTTTATCTCCCTTTCCAAACTTTTTCCCTTTATCATAACACAAAGGTGGTTATTGTTTGTTTTGTTTTATTTCCAGTTTAGAATGAGGGGCTGAAACAGAAAGTGGAAAAACTTGCCTCAGCTAGAACTCTTTGACTTCCAGTTATCATTAGTGTTGGCTTTTTGAACTTAGGAGCTGACAGTTGAGTGCATTGGTCCTCTGACCTCAACATGCCAACTACTGACCTCAGCAGGCCAACTAATAAAAGATAGTTGCATATAAACAGTCGATTCAACAAGTGGAAGGATGAAGTGGCAGGGGTGGGCAAGATGGGGAGAAGAAAGAAACATGGTGGTTGATAATTCCAATTGTTGCTTTGCCACACCTTCGTTCTTTCCTTCCTTCCTCCCTTCTTCCTTCCTTCCTTCCTTCCTTCCTTCCTTCCTTCCTTCCTTCCTTCCTTCTTCCTTCCTTCTTCCTTCCTTCTTCCTTTTTGTTTGTTTCTTTCTTTCTTTCTTTCTTTCTTTCTTTCTTTCTTTCTTTATGTTTGTTTATTTTTGAAAGGGGGGGGAGGGGTAGAGAGAGAAGACAGAGGATCTGAAGTGGGCTCTGTGCTGACAGCAGAAAGCCCCATGCAGGGCTTGAACTCATGAACTGTGAGAATCAGGACCTGAGCTGAGGTCAGATGCTTAACCGATTGAACCACCAGGAGGAGGAGGAGAACAATGGAGGAAGAGGAGGAGAAGGAGGGAGAGGGGGAAACAGATTTCATGTGGCTCACAAAGCCTAAAATATTCACTAAGTGGCTTTTTATAGGAAAGTTTGTCAAGCTTTGTATTAAAGACTAGAGGGAGTGAGGATGCATCTGTCATGTAGAACTGTGACTTAAAGTATTAATTTTTCCTTTTCTTGGGCTAAAAGGAGGTGAGGTGATGCTACAGCCTGTTCTTATCTTTGTGGATCCTTCACTTATACACTGGTACAGAGAGTAATAGCTTGGGCCTGTGCCATCACACTCCCTTCTCTCTTGAAATGGTCATGGAAGCATGGCTGTCCTCACGTGGGACAGACACACCTGAAGGCCCAGTGTAAGTTCTTGAGGGAGGGATATCTCTCTAGCTGAGAAAGTAGGCCAGAGCAGAGATGCTCTGTGCAGAGGCAAAGGGCCCAGCCAAACACAGACATCTTGAATTAGGACTCCTCTCTTTTCTGCTATTTGGCTGCTGTGAGGACTTGCATTAGTGAGAAAAGAGAATGTGACTATCATATCCTGCTGGGTGCTACTTTGAATTCTCTCCCAGGCCTTTGGGACACCCCTGTGGGATAGTAGCATGTTTTATGTTAGGTGCTGGTGGTGAGCAACGCCATTCATTATCTGCGTGGCTTTCAGACTGTCTGTCAGCCTTCTTATAGCAATAAATAAGTGACTGTGGATCTCTAGAGATCGAAAGTCTTCTCTTTTTGTGTAATGGCCTGGTGAAAAGGGGCTGAAATATAGCTTTCCTTCAGAATTCCTTTACCATCCTGCTGTTCCATATTTAAGTGCTATTATCTGGAAGTCATTCTTCTCGGCAATAATTTGAAAGAAAGTTGCTTACAAAGGCATCAAGCAGAGGGGACAACTTGGGTAGAATCGAAATGGGAGAGAGATTGAATTCCAGGTTAAATCCCTGGTCTGTCCCTTGAAACGGAGGCATATAGATGAGAAAGCAAACAGAAAACAGTAGGTAAACATGCCGGAATGTACAGTGGGTAATGGATATTGAAGGATGATCTTGTCATGCATGCTAAACAGATACTTTTATGAGTTTAAATTTAATTAGCATCTGGAAATTAACAAGGCTAGAAAGAAGGGCAATGTGTTTTTAAGTGATGGCGATGGATAGGTACTGTTTGGAGCATATAGATAAATGAAGATTTAATTTGTAATGCATAATGAGCCAGGTGCCTATAAAATAATTCGTTTTTCTAGTTGCTATCACAGAACAAAACAATAGAACCATCCAAGGTCAGGCAATTACTGTTATTACTGTTTTTCTTTGGTTAAATGTTAAAATCGGCCTTGTAGATGGATATCAATTTGTATTGTTCAAGGTGGATAATGTAAATGTTTCCGTTGTCACACCTTCTGTTTCTTCTTTAAGGGATGGAGCATGAAAGTAATTTTGGTCCTACATCTTTTGTACATTTACCTTAGGTATGTGTGTGTTGGGTCAGGGTATGCTCCTGGAGGTAAGGGGAATGGTCTGTATCTTCTAGTACCTTTCATATTTTGAGCATTTGTTTTTTGTGGTCTTTTCAGAGAAGGGGCTGAGAAATGAACTTTAGCTAGAAGAAGGGATCCAGTTCAGTTTTAAAATGATATCATTTCTGTTCTTCTTTGGTCATCAACCATATGGATCTGTCCAACGCATAAATTGAGGCTGCCCTTTGTATCCCAAATGGTGCTAAATTGGGGTTGTGGGCAGGGTGCTGTGGCAGGAGAACTACATGGGTCTGGGTTAAAGTCAGAGGCTGTCCCATTGGAAGAGTTTGTTCTCCTGAGGTCAGCTCCTTGTACTGAGCCCAACATGTGTGTATAGGAATGAGTGTGCAGATCCTCTGATTCCTGGATTGCAGGAGGTTGAGAGGGCAGTGCTGTTTATCGTGGCCTTCATAAGAGTTAAGTAGCTCAAGAATTACACGGGATACCATGCAGACAATGGTTCACGTGAAAGGGGTGCACATCTGAGGCTCATAGTTGTGCAGACTGGGACCTGCTTCAAGCTTCAAGCATCTGCCTTGCAACTAACTGCCTTTCTCTCTCTCTCCTCAGTGTTCCCTGTGAGGTAGGGAAGAGTCATCATGAGCAGAAGTGGAGGACAGGGTTGCAATGTTTTTACTCGTATTAGGAATGAATTTGTGTTTCTGTTTTTTTTTTATCATTATTTTTTCTCTTGTTTATTCCTAAGGAAGTGCATGTGTGTGTGTGTGTGTGTGTGTGTGTGAGAGAGAGAGAGAGAGAGAGAGACAGAAAGAGACAGAGACAGAGAGACAGAGAGAGAGAGAGTGTGAGCAAGAGAGAGAGCATGTGGGCAAGCCATGCATTCCAGGGGAAACTCAGTAACTCATACAGGTCTGTAGACTTGGGGAAGGGTGCACAAAAGACCATCTTGTGCAGCCATTCTTAAAACTGGCTCTGCAATCAGGCCCCTCCAGGGAGCTTTGAAAAATTCAGTTTCCAGGTCCCACTCTTGGAAGTTCTGATTCAGTCATTCGGAGGGCCTAGGAATTCATGTTTCAAAGAGATCATCCTAGTGATCCTGTTGGGTAGCTGCGTCTGGGAGCCTCAGAGCCAGCACAACTCCAGTCTGTAAGTGGGAGCCTACTTAAATCTTCCCAGTCTGTGGAAACTATAAATGTCAGGTGACACACATAGTCATAAATTTTGGCATTAGAACCACTTTGCCATCTTTGGGCCCTCATTGTCTCTTTGATCTTTTTAAAGCACAAACCCTAGCCTCTCTCTGCTTCCTGCACCTGGAGGCCTTCCACGGGACCCAAGTGTTGGGGGTGGGAGGCACCGTGAGACCCAAGCTTGGGACCAGGGTCTTTAACATTCCACTTATTTGAGTGGGAGTGTGAGTAATCCAGACCAGGCCAGGATTTACACAGGCAAGACCTTGCAGGGTTTCCTTCCCGGCCACTACCATGCCCCAGAGAATCCAGGCTGCTTTCCTGCCAGTGAGAGAGGTCAGTGTGCTGAAGGATCCATCCTGGAAGAGGAAAAGGTGTAAAGGTGACCAGAAAATGTTTTAAAATGGGTTAGACACTCACAGAACCCTACAGGAAAATATATTCAGTAATTTTGTTTTTATCATTGTTTCTAAAGTTCCATAGTGGAGAATTAGGAGCTAGTTTCCAGGGTGGGGATGCTTTTTAGCTTTTGTGTATTTTGAAATGGGGTCTCAAGGGGCACAGGGTACAGCAAGGTAAGGGCAGGGAGGAGGTGGCTGCCACTCGAGGAGCACCCAGAATAAGAGCTGAGAGATTTACGTGGTGTTTGTGTGTGGTTAAAATGGTGGTAGGGAAGCAATCTAATTCTTCAGTGACAAGCCTTTGTTTTAAGATAAATTTAAACAGAGCTATTAAGAGAGTTTCACATTTGTACAAGTACCTTTTATGAACAATAGTTTCCAAACCATTTAATAATGACCTTGGCACTATCATCAGAACAGCACAATTCTCAATCTGTCCCTGGCTTTGCCGAGGACCCGACACACTTCCTGTTCTCCTTAATCACTTCTCCCATCTGGGAAGCACTGGGCTCTCAGGAAGACACCTGTTTTCTCGCCTGTTATTTTCAAAACTTGGATCCCCGGTTGGTTCTGAATGGTTATGAGTGAGGCGACAGGGGCCAGAGGGTCAGGCCTGTCAGTCCTGTGGGATAGAAATCATGAAATATCTGTGAAGGACCCCCATCACCTCAGTGCCTGCCTGTGAATTCCCATGTGAGGCTGGGCATGGTTCATATATTTTTTTTCTTAGTAAAAGGTGACTTCTTTTTGTTTTGTTTTTGTTTATTTGAGAGAGAGAGAGAGAGAGAGAGAGACAGAGCAAGCCCACAGGTAGGGGTGGGGCAGAGAGAGAGGGAGAGAGAGAATCCCAAGCAGGATCTGTGCTTTCAGTGCAAAGCCCAATGTGGGGCTCCATCCCATGAACTGTGAGATCATGACCTGAGCTAAAATCAAGAATCAGACACTTAACCAACTGAGCTACCCAGGTGCCCTGTAAAAGGTGACTTCTGTTCATTTCGTGAAAAAGGAATTCATGGAAAATAAGAAAAGGAAGATTTTTAAGAAGTAAAAGCAAATTAGAAGGAAAAGAAACAGAGTTTGAGGAGGAAAAAGAAAAATCTTAGTTTAGAAAAATCCTATGTGTGCTTAGAAGACTAGCACCCATATTTTAGATTATCTTGGTTGTGTTCAAAGTAGATTTCTTGGTATTAATGAAATACCAAGGCTTAAATGAATAAGAGAATAGCCATGTTTTTAATACAGGTTCCCATACTTGTGGAATCTGAGGACTCAACTATAAAGACTAAGGGTAGGGTGGTGTGCTGGTAATCTTGAGCCTTTCTCAGCTCTATGTGGTGGGGATGGGGCGGGAGGTTCCTGATGAAATGACCTCAAGTGGCCTTCAGCAAGAGGTTACTGGCTACAGTAATCTTTCCTGGCAGCATATTTCTTTTAATTTTTTTCACATTTATTTATTTTTGAGAGACAGAGAGAGACAGAGTGTGAGCAGGGGAGGGGCAGAGAGAGGGGGAGTCACAGAATCAGAAGCAGGCTCCAGGCTCTGAGCTGTCAACACATAGCCTGATGCAGGGCTCAAACCCATGAACCGTGAGATCATGACCCGAGCTGAAGTCGGAAGCTCAACTGACTGAGCCACCCAGGCGCCCCGTGGCGGCATATTTCACTTCCCAGCATTGGCAATTCCCACAAGGACAACTTCCCACAAGAGTCCTGACAACTTGCACGTCCTGTTCTTCCACAGAGTGAAGCTTCTGTGGGACCACAGTGTTTCCCTCACAGGGAGAAGCCACTATGGACTTGGACATTGCAATTGTCACTGTGGTGTGGGCCTGGAGGGTAGCATAGAGATGGTGCGGGAAATACCAGAACAATGTAAAACCCAGGCCCTGCCCTCATTTACCATGCTGTCCATATGGGGAGTTTAAAAAAAAAAAAGGCCATGGAAAAGAGTTTAGAATGTTTATGCAAGTAAGTTAGAATTGATAAACTTTTAAACAACAGTGGAGTCCATGAGTGATTAGAGCATCATGGGGCTAATCAGCAAAGATATTCTAAAAAGGAGAGCTTAAAATTCAAAGCCAGGTAATACAATAATACCAATAATGAGCAGACAATAACATAATAAAATACTATGATGCCATTTTTCCAAAGCTCAAAGCTCATTAAAAAGTTGACCTCATTTGTTATAGCATTTGTGAGACACAAGCATCATTATTCTCATGTTGTGGGCAAAGAAATGGGAGGCTCAGAAGGATAGAGCCTTTGTTTCTAGCATGTTCGATGCAGAACTATTCTCAGAACTCAGATTGCAGGAAGAATCCTTGATCTGTCACAAGAGTCCAAGAGTTCACTATGTCTGTGTAGCTTTCTTAAAGTTCTTTCTGAGGATACACTATTGCATTAATTATGTTACCAGGCTAGTGTCTTTTTTGGGAGGGGAGGAGTAGCTAAGTAATTTTTGGAGGTTTATAAAACAGTATATTTGAAATCATTTCATTTTTGGACATATATACGTGAAAAAATATATGTCAATTTGTTAACAGTGGCTATGTCTGATATATGTAATTATAGGTTATCTTTATGTTTTTTTATCTCCTTATAAATTATACAAATGAGTATGAATTATTTTTGTATTAAATGGGAAAACACCCTCTAAAATAGTAAAACAAAAGAAAGGGTTTTAAAAAAATCTCTAATTTTTTATTTTACTTTATCTTAATTTTAGAAAGAGAGAGCACATGAGTAGGGGAGAGGGGCAGAGGGAGAGAGAGACAGACTCAGGCAGGCTCCACACTCAGAGTGAAGCCTGATGCAGGGCTCAATCTCCCGAGCGTCATGACCTGAGCCAAAATCAAGAGTTGGACACTCAATGGACTGAACCACCCAGGCACCCCTAAAATTTATTTTTAGATAATTATACCTGTTTTATTTTTATAAAATAAAAATTTTTGCTAAATATTACAAAATTAAACTTATAACAATCACTTTAGATAGTTGTAACTTTTGTGTATATGTATTCATACTATTTTTTAACTTACTGTAATTTCTTTAATCAACTTTCACCTGTTAGATATCTACTTTTTCTAATTTATCACTATTATAAGAAAATTAGAGTAAACACAGTTAGGTAAAATGAATTAAAATGAAAGTAGAAACACCCTGCTCTTCCCCCAAAAGATTCTGAAAAATGGGCATAAATCCTTTCTAGAAAATTGTATTCACTTCTCACCAAATTATTTTTTTGACCAGATTGTGATCTTAACTAAAGAATGGAAAGGCAGTAACATAGGTTAAGTACCTACGGCCACCCACAAACAAAACTTTAAAAAAAAATTTTTTTTTTAAACGTTTATTTATTTTTGAGACAGAGAGAGACAGAGCATGAATGGGGGAGGGGCAGAGAGAGGGAGACACAGAATCTGAAACAGGCTCCAGGCTCTGAGCTGTCAGCACAGAGCCCGATGCGGGGCTCAAACTCACGGACTGCGAGATCATGACCTGAGCCGAAGTCGGCCGCTTAACCGACTGAGCCACCCAGGCGCCCCCACAAACAAATCTTTATGATACTTCTTGTTGTTGTATTTTAGTAGTTAAAAAAACATTTTTTTAATGTTTATTTATTTTTGAGAGAGAGAGACAGTGCATGCGCGTGCACAAGCCGGGGAGGGGCAGCGAGAGAAGGAGACACAGAATCTAAAGCAGGCTCCAGGGTCTGAGCTGTCAGCACAGAGCCCGATGTGGCGCTTGGGCTCAAGAGCCATGAGATTATGACCTGAGCTGAAGTCAGATGCTTAATTGACTGAGCCAGCCAGGGGCCCCTGTGTTGTAGTAGGTTTTAAAATCAGGAATGGTTAGAGTTACAGTAGGAGAGAAGTCCTACTTCTTTTAGTTGGATATTCTTACTATAAGCATGATCAAACACAATTGTAGGTGCTTTTACGAAATCTTTCAGTAGAATGGATAAAGAAATATTTGGGGGTATGTGTTTGCAGGGAGGAGATAACTTATTTTTCACCTGCCCAGAACGTCCATGGAAAGGGTCACTCCATTTGCTTTTCTGCAGAACAATAGAATACTTTCAGTTCTCATCATGTTTCTCCCAAGTGTCCAGGGATAATTACATTTTGTATCCAGGAGATATTACCGTGCTTTTGGCACTGTGCTAGGAACAAGGGTAGGGAGGCTTCAAAGATGAATCAAGAACCACTTCAAATGCCACCTCTTACACAACATCTTCTAGAGGTTCTCTAGGTTCCCATAGGGCATTTTTGTTCCTCTATAGCACTTACCACATTATGTCACACTTTGTTCAGGAAATCCTCTTTTTAAAGGTGACTCCAGCCTCTCTGTAAGACTTGCATGGAAGATTCCCACTGGATCTAACACTTGGCAGGAATCTTCAATGCATAGGGACAAGCACAATTATTTGTTCAAGGGTTAGTTCCATCCAGTAGGTGGTGAACTTCCCTAGGGAAGTCCCTAGAAAATGCCTCATGTTTATTGACTGAATGATGAATGAGTTGGCTCATGTGGAATGATTACAACTCTGTCATACAAAGAATGGAGAGAAAGGAAAGAGAAAGACCAGGTGAAATCCTTTCATGGAGATAAAATGATGGCTTTAAGACACTATGAGATGTTTGTCACCTCTGCCCTGCATTTGGCTTCTGTCACGGAGTTGACCACCCTGCTTGCCTCCATGCATTGAAGATTCCTGCTGAGTCCAAGATTCAGCAGGAATCTTCAGTACAAGTCCTGCAGAGAGATTGGAGTCATCTCAAAAGAGAAGAGTTGCTGAAAAGCTGAAAATATGAGTAGGTAGTTAGTTGGGAATGTTGAGTTGGTGGTAGGAAGCTGCTGAATTTCTGTCTTCTGACCTAATATTAAAAGAGAATTTTCATCATCATCATTTCTCCAAACTTTGACCTTTTCCCCCCATAAGACAAATTGGCATTTCTTGTTTATTCCACAAAACAAATGCAAAAATTATTTAAGGGACTCAAATGGACCATTTATATCAGAGACTGGTCTCAGAGTTGGCAGCTGTCCCTTGATACCTGTCCTTCCCTTCTTCCACAATAGCAGGAACCCAGATTTTCGGCTTGGCACGTGGATGGCCAGAATAAAGCCTATGTTTCTTCTCAGCTTTCCTTCCAGCTACAGAACTCATATTAGCTAAGTTCTGGCTAATGGACACTAGTGGAAGTGGTGAATGAAACTTGCAGTCCTTAAAGGAAAGAGACTATATGCATTTCTTCTTCTCATTGGCAGGAGTGTAGATGTGATGGCTTAACTCCAGGAGCCATTATGGACCATGAAGTAACCATGGGAATGGAAGAAACCACCCACAGCAGAACACCAAGATAGTAGAAGCCTGGGTCCCCAAGAGCGTGGAGCCTATTCCACCTCTGGACTAACCAACCTCTCTACTTTCTGAAAGTCACAGATATAAACTAATTTGTTTAAGCTATAGTTGTTTTGGATTATTCCATTACTCACAACAGAACCTAATTATTACTAATACAGCCAGCGTGAATTAAGGGAAATATTTTGCTGATTTACTACAACTAGGCAGACCAAAAGTCTGTCTCTGAGGAGGGTGCCTGAACTTTGCAAGTATCCTCCCTGAAGCGAGCACTTCCTCTGGGAGCTTGGCTGGTAGTGTAGCGTGAACTGGAGGCCAGAAACCTGACCAGAAGTGTGTGCCTCAGATATTAGTGAGGGCTTTGGTGAGGGACGAACATGGCATAGGGGAGAGGGCATGGGCTTATGGTCAGAAAGACTTGGGTTAACACACTGAATCTATCACTTACAATTTATGTGATTTGAACTTCAGTTTCTGTGGTTATGAGTATTGATCAGATGTTAGATACTGAGAAATGTTAGTAACTGACACATAATAAGCACTGAAAACATAGCTCTTATTATTAAAATACACTACATGTTAATAGGACCTTATAACCCAAGGTTTGTGAAACTCTTGCTTTCATGTTTAATACCAAGACATTGATTAATGCTATCTAAGTGAATTCTCATAGATAGAAATATAAAAACTATAAGCAAAACCTCCTAGTGCAAAAATTTCTTTCAATATATGATATTTCTGCTCAACAATAAATATAAAGTGATGTCTTCTCCTTTCTATAAAAAACAAAAACAGGGGCACCTGAGTGACTCAGTCGGTTCAGTGTCTGACTCTTGATTTTGGCTCAGGTCATGATCTCATGGTCATGAGATCAAGCCCTGTGCCAGGCTCTCTGCTGGGCGTGGAGGCTGTCTCTCCCCGGCTTGTGCTCTCTCTTTCTCTCTCTCTAAAATAAACCATAAATAATAAACAAAAACAAATCTCTATTATGGAATAAGGCTGTAAATAACTATATGGAATCATGATTCTTGATTTCAGGAAACAGAACCTGAAATAGAGGCTAATTTTAGAACAGAACCTGAATTAGAGGCTAATTTTATTTTATTTTATTTTATTTATTTATTTTTTTTAACGTTTATTTATTTTTGAGACAGAGAGAGACAGAGCATGAACGGGGAGGGTCAGAGAGAGAGGGAGACACAGAATCGGAAACAGGCTCCAGGCTCTGAGCTGTCAGCACAGAGCCCGACGCGGGGCTCGAACTCACGGACCGCGAGATCATGACCTGAGCCAAAGTCGGACGCCTAACCGACTGAGCCACCCAGGCGCCCCGAGGCTAATTTTAATAGAAAGAAACTTGTTACAGGTGTTAGTAGCTTCTGCAATTTCCAGGAAAACCAGAGAACCAAGGTTAGAAGGGATCAGCCAGAGCAGCATAGTCTGGAGAAACTGCAACCATTTTGGGTGGTGGATCTTGTGGAAACCCCCCTCCCCCCCCCCCCCCCCCCCCCCCCGGAGCCCTTGCCTACTGGTTGGCACCTATAAGCGAGGGATTGGAGATTGGAACATGAGCCACAGCTGCCACAAAACAGAGCTGGGCAGCCACACTGGCCTGTCTCCTATTGTTACCACTATGTACATGGCTCAGTTAGGTCTTTAAAGTATATGTGATGCTTGGTAGAACTTGGGTCACATGTAGGACACTAGGCATGAGGGAGGGGGAGATGCCATTTTTCAGACCATAGGACAGGAAGAGGTCTTAGTCTGAGTTCCCCCGGAATGCAGAGCCTGAGACAAGGACTTTATTTTGGGAAGTGATCCTAGGGGTTAGAAATGGGGGGTTAAGAAGACCTTTAAGCCAGAGATGATGACATTAATTTCAATTGACAAGTTCAGCCCTTTCTGCCATCAACATAAATAAAGGTGCAAGCGCTATATACTATTCATTATGGAAATAAATTTACTCTGGTCATGAGGATTCACTGTAAAAATCATACCTGCCATAGGTTGGAGACAAACTGTTGCAGCGAGGGGGTGATTGTAATAGTATTACCAGAGAATGTAGGGCTTGAGATAGGAGGGGGACTGTGAGAAGCAAAAGCATAGGGCACAGAATGTGTAACTGACAGGCTTTGATGGCTAACAGCTTATAGAAGGGAGAAGAACAGCTTGAGATGGTGCTCTGTGTCTGGCCTTGGTGCTGGGGAGCTTGGCAGTGTCTTTTGCTGGGATCAGGAATACTGGAGAAGGGACTAATACAGGGTGGAGATGGTAAGATGGTGAGTTCACTTCACATATGGTGAGTTCCAGGTGGCTGTGTGTACAGTATCATTGGGAATGTGGGTCTGGAATCAGGAAAGAGGGCATGGCTGGGAATATAGGAGTAGGAACCTCCACATTTCAGGGGAAAGTAAAGGAAAAGGATAAGCAAAGGAGGCTGAAAAGCCCCATGCATCTTGTCAGACCAGACAGGTCTGTCATTCTCTTCTCTGCTCCTGGCAACAGGTCTTAGGCACGCGACCTGCCTCTGCTCCTCCTGCATGCTGGTGTTACCAACAACGACTCCCTTTGTGGTTCTGTCCCCTTGGGAGCTGGTGTCCCTTGCTCCTTCTAATTCCTCTGGATCCCTGAAGACAAGCAACCAGGTCTTCTTATTTACTTGTATGTTTATTTCTGAAATAAATTTTACTTCTAATCACTGCTGCCTAATATAGTGGGAATAATAAAATCCACAAACTCATAAGATTTAGAGAATCTTAAAAAATTCATGTGGTTTTGATTCCTTGTCTGTGTTCCTGACTCCCTTGCTGAGACAGTAACTTGAATTTCCTTGCTTTCTTTGCTGAGGATGGAACTATTAACCCTTCTCTTTCCTTCTGACTCCCTCTTGTAGGGGAAAGATGTGACTCCAGAATAATCTGCTTTCTGGCACAGGCTCAGGGATATAATCTGGACAAAAATATACATGTTTCTTGTTGCCACATGGGCAATTTGCAAGTTTAAGATCCTCCAAACCCAGTGCCATCCATATTCTCTTGGCTTCTGCCCTGTGTAAGATTAGGACTCTCTGAATGGTGTTGCCTAAGCCAAGAGTCAAGGGGTCTTCAAGAAAGAGGTAATTGTCAGCTGTGTCACATGCTTGTAAAGGTTGAATAAGGTGAGGATGAAGAAGAGGCTGTTATGTAGTAACTGGTCACCCCTGAGGTTTGATATCCCATGCAGCATACGTTTAGGCAATTTTATATTTGCAAGAATAGCCTAAACCATTGAAAAGTTGTCTATGCCCAAGATCCTGTTGATAGCAAACCTCTAGCAAGAAAATATCTCAATTTCTTTGAGCAATACAAGCATCGTGTGTGTGTGTGTGTGTGTGTGTGTGTGTGTGTGTGTGTGTAAGAATAAGGACAGATCCAAACCAGATCACCATCACTATTCTGTAATCACAGGGGCAACAGGGAATCCATGGGAACTCAGAGGAAATACTTAGATAATGTCCAAAGCAGAAAAATGTGCGCATTGAAATGGTAATATTACTTAGGCTGGCATATCTGGAAGCAAAGTGCTTTTCTTCCTGAGACAGGTGACTGTTATACATGACAACGTCTCTCTTTATATCATAAGTTTCAGTTTTGAAAGAATATCACCATTCTACAAGTTATCTGTTAAAAGCATCACAATATATACCAATTGCACCTAAACCGACCTTCCGAATTTCTGATAAGTGGGAACCGGCATTTCATGTACCTCACTGGATGAACATTATATCCTTTTTTTTTTTTTTAAAGAAAAGTTCTGATTTGTTTAAATGTTATTAAAATGCTCAAAAGAAAAAGGTCAAGGGGCGCCTGGGTGGCGCAGTCGGTTAAGCGTCCGACTTCAGCCAGGTCACGATCTCGCGGTCTGGGAGTTCGAGCCCCGCGTCGGGCTCTGGGCTGATGGCTCAGAGCCTGGAGCCTGTTTCCGATTCTGTGTCTCCGTCTCTCTCTGCCCCTCCCCCATTCGTGCTCTGTCTCTCTCTGTCCCAAAAAAAAATAAATAAACGTTGAAAAAAAAATTAAAAAAAAAAGAAAAAGGTCAAGCCCCTTTAATAAATAGTTTGAAAGCAGTTAGAAATCTACTGGGCCGGTTATGGAGAAAGTTTAAGTGATTCAATGTAGAATATTATCTTAGCAACAAAGGCAAGAAGATGTCCTGGGAGGTGAGGAGCAGTTGGATTGCAGAGACAGAATTTGAGTCCAGGGGACACTTCTGCCTGTTAAGCACTCACGTTATGTGCCTGCCCTAGTGTCTTCGAAAGTTCTCTGCCTTAAAGGAGAAGTTAGAGTAGGAAATACTTAGGATAAAGGGAGAATCATTACATACGGGACAACTATTACCTTCTCTCCCTAATTTATAAATGACTATTTATGTGATTTCACACCACCCTAACCCTCAGAGCAAGCTGAGCCTGACAGAAGAGAGAATGTAGGGGCCTGAGTGGTTGATACCCAAAATAGAAGTTCATAAATAGTCTTCAAAAGAAAGGGTTGTAAGATTAACAAATGACTTCTATTTCTCTTTCCTTCCTCCCTCTCTCCTCCCAATCCTCTCTTCCTTTCCTTATTCCTTCCTTCTTTCCCTTACTTTATCATATATTTATTGCAAACTTACTTGATGCCAGGCCTTCTCGCTGAGAGCATAAAGATGGTTGTGCGGAGGCCCGCACTTACCCCACAGTATGATGGCACCAGCACAGAGAGAAGTACAGATCACTACAGTGACTTGGAGCTGGGTCATCTAATTCAGAACAAAATTGCAGGCCATGACTCGAGGTAGGATCTGGGTTATGAGTAGTTGCAGGAGGGATGAAGAGTAGGTGATATTTAGCAGGCAGAAATGGATGAAGGGGAGAAGAGATAAGGAGACTAGGATAGTTCCTAGCTTCCTGTTTTGTACATCAGAGTAGGTGATGAATACCATAGAAGGAATATCGAAAAAATATTTAATATTAGATATGTTGAGTTTAATGTATAATAAGGCATTTTAATGCCTGTTGAGTTGGCCATTTTATATTCTAGTTTATTTTTTTAAATTGTTACTGATTTATTTATTTTGAGAGGGAGAGAGAGAGAGGCCAGAGAAAGAGAGGGAAAAAGAGAGGATCCCAAGAAGCCTCTGCACTCTCAGCATGGAGCCTAACATGGGGCTCGATCTCATGAACCCTGAGATCATGACCTGAGCCAAAATCAAGAGTTGGCCACTTAGCTGACTGAGCAACCCAGTGCCCCTATATTTTAGTTTAAATACAGTCTAGTACAGATGAGTGTCTTGTCTACATGCATATGTCTGGACATATAATACTTACTACTAATTATTATAAGATAATAATAATATGGTGGCAGAATAAGCCACTCTGTCCTTCATCCGCTTTTCCTCTTCTAATCCTCACCCCAGCATCTGATGCTGTGAGAGGCAGTCACTGTTGGCTAGAGATAGGTTTGTGAGATCCCTTTAGAAGATTGAAAACCTGGGCCTGCTTCTGTAAAGGGCTGTAGGAGGTGCCTGCATACAATAGAGCCAGCAGTGGTCCAGGCTGTGTGGGGCAATGCTGGCAGGATGGAGCTGGGTCCTTGACAGAAGACAGAAGTGTAGAAAAGGGAAGAGGACTAGATAAAGATTGGGCAAAGAAGAGCATGCATGTGTCCAAAGAAGAATATCCAAGGTGGACTGTGTATGGACTGGAAGGTGCCCTGAAGAGATAAGTGATGCTTTGTACCATCTCTGGCCTTTTGAGGTGATCAGTTAGTAGTAAGGCTGCATTGTTTCTGGTAAGGAGCTTTAGATGTTTTGGAGCTTAAGGCAAGATAGTAATAATAGATAACCCTTATTGAGCTAATTATTAGTGTCTCTCCAAGCACATGTTTATTGTTCACATGTATTAGCACATTTGCATTATCACTGTAACCTTTGACAGAATAATTGTTAGTTCCATTTTACAATGAGGAAGTGAGGCTTAGGGAGTGGCTTGCTGGAGGGAAAACAACTAGTGAGTGATGGAACTGGGGATTCAAACTCAGAGCCCATTATTTTTAACCATTATGCTCTATTGAAAGTCCTTGGATAAAAGTGGGCTGGGTTGGCCCAGAGAGAGCATGTGAGAGGGAGAGAAGCAGAAGTCTAAACCAAGGGGTTTGGGAAATGGTAGTCATTAAAAGGTGAGTGGGAAAAGAAGAGTCCCCAGAGGAGGAGAATGAGGAGTGGTCATAGAAGAGAAAAGTCAGAAAGGAGAGTTGTCATTGCAGCCAAGGAAATGGAATTTCGATAAGGAGGGAATCATTGGCTGCCAGTAATGCACAGAGATAAGATAAGATAAGCACAGAAACATGTCCATTGAACTTGACAATATGATGGCCATTGACATGGGTGATCTTAGCCAAAGCCAGATTGGGGAGGGTTTAGGAGAAAATGGGAAGAGAGCAGGTAGAAACAGAGCTGATGACTCCATGCAGAGTTGACTGGGAGGGGGGAGGAGCCAAGTTGCTAGCTGGAGGGGAAGGTCAAGTTGAGTCTTTATTGTTTTTTAGGATGAAGAGACTTGTGACTGTTTACATGCTGATTGAATTAAAGAGAGGTTGAAGGTATTGGACATACAGGTGATTGAGGGAGAGAGAAAGAGGGTGAGAGGGAGAGGGACACAGAAGGGGAGGAGAGACATAGAGAGAGACACTGAGAGAATCTCTAGAGCATAGAGCACAAGTTCTTGAAGGAGCATCTTTGGGTAAATGTAGGATACCTCTATTCTGAGACAGGAAGATACATGTAAGGTCACAGATGGCCAGGGAGGAACATGAGGCTTCATGTCTGGTGTTTTCTAATTGCTCTCTGCAGAAGGAGGCAAAGTCATCTGGTGAGAGTGACAGCAGAAGGTGGAATAGGGGTGCGTTGAGGATGAGGTGAAAGTTTGCCAGCTAAGGATGGGAGATCATGGATTTTAGTAGCAGCTCAGGTGTGGTACTCATCTCATATTAATGAGGTTTTGGGGTGATGGTGGGGTTTGTAGGGTCCAGAGCCGATGGCCAACAAGGAATTCTTAAAGATGTCTGGTACAAAAAGGTGATTTTATTAAAGCACAGGGACAGGACCCACGGCAGAAAGAGCTGCACTGTAACTGTGGGGGGGGGGGGGTGACTGGTTAATGGAGTTGGGGGAGATAAAGTCAAGAGGGAGTTTCCAAAGAGACTTTCACATGTTAACTTAACTGGAGGTCTAGCTATTGTCAAGCTAAGGTTGTTTTTCCCTCTAGCAAAGTATTAACATTAAGACAGTAGGGAGTTCCTGGACTTTAGGCATGGGATTGCCTTTTTCTGGTAAACTGGTGGAAACTCTTATCAGTTTAACCATTTTTTTTTCCTTTCCGGTTTTTGGGTAGCTGGGAGTAACCCAGGAATATCGTGCACGTCCCACCTGGGGGGGGGGGGAGGTTGCTGTGCTAGCTTGTACTTTGCCCTCAGCTTGCCTCAGGCTCCCTCATCTCTATCATTAGACAGTCAGGCTCTTCCAAATTTTCACTATCATAAACAGAACAGAGAAGGAATGATTGACTAAAAATGAGCTTAAAATTTTTTAAGTAAAAAGAAAAAATCACCTTCAACAATTATCATGAAGAGACTCATGGAGGATAGCTTCGAAGTTAGTCATATTTGAAAGAAAAATACCAGTAACTAGTGTCAATAATTTCAAATCAAATTTTTAAACCAACTAAATTCTTTCATGCTGATTAATTTGCTTTTAGTGAAATTGCTTTTGACCAAGTTGCTTTCCACCAAATTAACTTTTGATTAAGTCACTTGGAGTTGCATTTATGGAATAGATGCCAAGTTTGGACAAGTGAACAAGAGAGCTTGTTGGCCAGTCATATACCTCTCCTTCAAATTTAATTTTTCAAGCCACAGTGCTTACATTTGGTGTGAAATAAAAGAATTTTGATAGTTGGAAAAATGAAAACTTGAGGTAGCTCTATAGGTAGCTGTTTCTTATTTAGAAACAGAAGTGCCAACCCTCCCATACAAGTATCTCTGAGGCACCCATATCACACAATTGTTGGTTGTTCAGTGGGCCTGATTTGGAGAAATGTCTCAGAATTTCCAAATTCAGTGTGAGAGGTGCTATTGTAAGAAAATTATCTGTAATATAAAATTTGAACAGTAGGGGCGCCTGGGTGGCGCAGTCGGTTAAGCGTCCGACTTCAGCCAGGTCATGATCTCGCGGTGCGTGAGTTCGAGCCCCGCGTCAGGCTCTGGGCTGATGGCTCAGAGCCTGGAGCCTGTTTCCCATTCTGTGTCTCCCTCTCTCTCTGCCCCTCCCCCGTTCATGCTCTGTCTCTCTCTGTCCCAAAAATAAATAAACGTTGAAAAAAAAAATTTGAACAGTAAACAATTTTACCAACAAATAAGAGGGAACAAAAGCATTCATAAACAATGCTAACATACCAAGGATTAGTAAACACTGGGAACTCCTTTTTTTTAATGTTTATTTGTTTATTTTGAGAGAGAGAGAGAGAGAGCATGAGTGAGGGGGGAGGGGCAGAAGGAAAGAGAGAGAGAGAGAAAGAGAGAGAGAGAATGTTAAGTAGGCTCCTTGTTGAGCATTGGAGTCTGATATGGGGCTTGATGTGGGACTCGATCTCATTACTGTGAGATCACGACCTGAGGTGATACCAAGAGTCTGATACTTAACCAACTGGGCTACTGAGGTGTCCCAATGCTGAGAACTTCTAAAATATCAATTGTTTAAATAGGAGTATACATTTGTTTTTGAAATGCACTTTATAAGGAAGATGACAAAGTTAGTGCAGTAACAAGTATTTTAAATATTCTGTTTCTTGGAGTTTGTTAAATGAACTCGATGAGCTTGGACTTATCCCTCCCTTCTAAACTGGAAGAGAGACCATAAGTAACAGAAATCAAATACAATACATTACCTGTGCATAAAGGGGCAAAAAGAATTAAGCCCTTTATTCATACTGCTGCTTAGGATGGTGCATGAAGTCCAAAATGTAGTCCAGGACCTTCCAGAGAGTGGCAGAACCGCTCTCAGGTGGTATTCCAGCAAGAAACAAGATTTGGCTCTTGTTGCCAGCTTCCTCCCTAATTCAGACTGAGTCAAGTCTGGAGTCATCCAGTCCTTGATTTCAACTGGAACCAAACATGTTTTTTGAAAAAATTTTTCTGTACTTGTCCTCTGCCTCTTTTCTAGATACTTGAGTTGCCTGTTGGTCTATTTTTGTCTATATTCAGAGTCACTTGTCTTTTGCTGCAGAGATCCAGAAGCCACTCTTGTTTACCTATCCACGATGATGCATATATCGGGAGGGAGCATCTCCACAGGATTACCCAAATATGCAGCACAATGAAGCAGGCTCAGTGGGAAGCAAGGCTGGGGGCATAAAGATTCTAGAATAATGGGAGCGCACAGAGGCTCCTCAGAGCCCAGGAAAGGTTGATTCTCTGTTCTTTCCACATACCCGGGAGTCTTTCTGCTTCACACATTTGCACCCTTCAAAGAACCTCTGTTGGCACTTGAAATGGAAGCAGGACGTGCACTTTCCACCACTGCTTGAGATTTGTGTAAAGATTTTATGATAGAGATTTCCTCTCCATGCCTATATATTCTTTTATTAAAAAAATCTGTTCTAAACATTCAGAAATTGTTTTATTTTTAAATCAAATGATATATGATACTCATAGCCTTTATCCCCATATTTAACAACGGCTTTTATTTAAACATATTGTGGGGCGCCTGGGTGGCGCAGTCGGTTAAGCGTCCGACTTCAGCCAGGTCACGATCTCGCCGTCCGTGAGTTCGAGCCCCGCGTCAGGCTCTGGGCTGACGGCTCAGAGCCTGGAGCCTGTTTCCGATTCTGTGTCTCCCTCTCTCTCTGCCCCTCCCCCGTTCATGCTCTGTCTCTCTCTGTCCCAAAAATAAATAAACGTTGAAAAAAAAATTTTTTAAACATATTGTGACGCTGGACCGATTAGTTCCTACTTTGCTTCTTGGCAATTTATGCCCTAAATTCTATCTAGAAACTTCTATTTGAAGGCCATACTTTTATTTGCAAAATTTCCAGAATGTTTCATTTATCGTAATTCATGACCATACACTTTCCTTCTAATATTTGCTATTCTTTGAGTATCTATGCCAGCAAAGAAGCAGTTGTGTTGTTATTAAGAATGATGTGAGGGGCGCCTGGGTGGCGCAGTCGGTTAAGCGTCCGACTTCAGCCAGGTCACGATCTCGCGGTGCGTGAGTTCGAGCCCCGCGTCAGGCTCTGGGCTGATGGCTCAGAGCCTGGAGCCTGTTTCCCATTCTGTGTCTCCCTCTCTCTCTGCCCCTCCCCCGTTCATGCTCTGTCTCTCTCTGTCCCAAAAATAAATAAACGTTGGAAAAAAAAAAAAAAAAAAGAATGATGTGAGATTAAATGTAGTAGATTCCACTGATCTCATTGCTCTTTGGTCATGATGCTAACTATTCCTTACCAAGTGGGTCTCAGCTCAACATTGTACATCATAACTGCAAGGAAGCATTTGAATTATGTTCCCCCTGGCAAGGGTGAAAAGTCAGAGTGAGATTGATATGAGATTCTCAGCCTTTATTTTTTTTCTCCATTGAGTGTGAGTCAGCCATCAATCTCAAGTGAGGATCTTTCTTGTGTAAAACTCTGCAAAGTAACTCCACCACTTGAAAGTCTTCAACGTTGTCATTCTTTTATTATCTGATTGATATTTGATAAATAATTATAGGACAAACCCAACAGTTAATATTTACCAACAATTTTTTTTGGGCCAGGAATTAAACTAGGCTTTCATTTTTGACAGAGACAAACAAGATAAGGTTCTTGCCCACAAGGAGCTAACAGTTTGTTGAAGAAGACAAATATGTTTTAGGTGCCACAGTAGTGCTAACTTGGTCTGGGTAGTCACCCAAGGCTTCACAACAGGGGTGGTATTTTAGTAGGTTAGGCATGGAAGGATGACTAGAACTCTGTTGGATAATATAGAAAATTATGTGTGAATATTGGTAAAATCTGTTCATTCAATAATAAGAAAACTTGTAATATTCCACGTTAATTGCTTAAAGTATATGTTAGATAGGTAGAACAAGAATACAGGGTAAATGAACACTTGTTAGGTTATCTTTCTAGTCTGTAGTAACTCCTCATTCTCTGATTATCAATCTGTACCTTTTCTCAACCACATGGGTCCCAGTGACAGTGTTACAGCAAATACTCAGCTCCCAGGAAGAGACAAGCCACACACACTCGGAAAATCAAGAAAGACTGTTTATTGCACACTGATGCGTAATCCCCTCCAAAGGCTGAGCCCTGAACCTTGGTGTCGGCCTTCTTTTATGGCTGGGATGGTAGGGGCTCAAGAGAAAAAAAAGAAAAGGGGAGGGGGCACTATCAGTGGTGCTAAGTGGGCAGTTGGTGGATGCAGGAGGCAAGCAAGATTACAGAAGCCAAAAGCATGCAAGGGGAGTATTTGGCCTCGGACATCTGGCTGGCCCCTTTTATCTTGCTTTTACCAGCTTTTCTTCTCATTCCCCCCTCTTGATTTTCAAGCTGCTGTAGCAGACTTAGAGAAAATCAGTTTGTGGGGACCAGGGAACCCTTTGCTGCCATGGGAGGAGGGGCAAAGACTATTGTGGCTTCTTCCTGCTGGACAGGGCATCAAAGGGAGGGGTGAGGCAGCTAGGATTCTTCATCATCCAAAGGAGAGTAGAGACAGCTAGAATGGTCCAACTGGAGTATCATCTGGAGTTTTTTTGTTTTTTTATTTTTTAATGTTTATTTATTTTTGAGGGTTGGGGAGGGGCAGAGAGAGAGAGAGAGAGAGAGAGAGGGGGGGGGGGGGGAAACACAGAAGCCGAAGCAGGCTCCAGGCTCTGAGCTGTCAGTGCAGAGTCCCATGCAGGACTCAAACTCACTAACCATGAGATCATGACCTGAGCTGAAGTCAGAAGCTTAACCGACTGAGCCACCCAGGTGCCCCTCATCTGGAGTTTTATAGCTTCTAGATGAGAGGAAACAAACCTAGTTAGCATATTAAGAATACAAGGACAAAACAGGAGGGTATAAAAAGCATTAGGAGTGGACCAGCTAAAGGGAGGAGCCAGGATGCTTAATTCCATATGTCGCTATAAGAGTTCTAAACATCTGCTAATTCCTGTCTTTGTTTGTTGATTCGCTTCCTTAACTGCTGGACCTATCTCGGGCTATCCCTGATTGTTTGACACAGAAGCAACATTCTTCATTTAGGAAGAGACATAGTCCTCGCTTTATGGCAGTTAGGAGGTCTGGCCCTCTTCAGTTCTGTAAGACTACTGCTGCTAGGGAGTCTACTTGGTCTTGTAAAACCATCAGAGATTTGGTAACCTGTTTTCTGTCATCTGTTAGGTCCTAGGATAATTCATGGTAATAAGTGGTTGAGAAGACTATTCCTCCTATTCCAGTGCTGTTATTCTTTTTTTTTTTTTTCCAACGTTTATTTATTTTTGGGACAGAGAGAGACAGAGCATGAACGGGGGAGGGGCATAGAGAGAGGGAGACACAGAATCAGAAACAGGCTCCAGGCTCTGAGCCATCAGCCCAGAGCCTGACGCGGGGCTCGAACTCCCGGACCGCGAGATCGTGACCTGGCTGAAGTCGGACGCTTAATCGACTGCGCCACCCAGGCGCCCCCCAGTGCTGTTATTCTTAAGGCAATCAGCAGGGGTATGCCTTTAATGGCTCTTTTTGATTGGGTATATGCTGCCAAGGGTACTGTAAGTGACTGATTGTTGGGTACAGTGTTTATCTGAGGAGTGAGGAAGGCCAGGGTGCAGATACCTATTCAATCAACACCAGAGTTGGGTTATAGGAAGATGAGTGAATTTCGGACTATCAAGAGTCTGGTTGCATTTGCCAATGGTCAGATTGCCAACTGGCTCCTTTCCCATTTTGTTTGTCAGGCACCTGGGAGCTGTTTGGGATAGTTCGACTCCAGTTAGTACAGGTCTCACAATGTACTGGGTCTATAGTTAACAGGGTAACATTTACAGTTACCTGTGTTAGAAGAGTAGCTGTGTAATGGCAGGGGTGAGGGGGTGGGGGGTCCTGTGGACAAGCAGAGCCATCAGGCTCTGGCCAGGCTGGGATTGGTATCATTGAGGAAGCAATGTGTTGCATTAAACATTTGGTTTAGACAGGGATCCAAGACAAGTGGCCTGTCTGATTTATGTTCTGATGGAAGTTGAAGGGTTAGGTCAGAAGTGACCCAACAGGCATGGGGAACATCAGGGCAGGTTGGATCAGGCAGCCCCCAATAGTGTTTTATTTTTCCCATCCAATAAGTTTTCCTGTTTCTGGTACAGGGTGTGACCCTCCTAATATCATAACATCTATTCGGCATGCAGGGGTACACAGTGGCACAGGGACATGGTGGTAGTGTCGTTTTACCTCTGCAGACCGGAGGAGTGGGAATTGGCACAGGGGGAGGAGTTGGAGCAAGAGTCGGGAAGGGCATAGGGGGAGGAATGGCCTCTCTAGGAGGCTGAGGGGTGTAGCAGGTAGTGCAACCCCGTGCTCCTGTAACATAAGTTTGTCCCTCATGGAGACAGTAGATGGGATTCAACGGTTGGTAGCATAGAGTGGTTCTTTGTGCCTTGGGGGATAAGGGTGAGTGATAAGTCACACATTTGCATGGCAGGAGTGAGAAGACCCCTCTTGAACAGGTTAGGAATAATAATATGTGCAACAGGGACAGGAGATAGGGTGATCCCATCCTGGGTAGGAGACAGTTATAAAGGCAGAGAACAACATGCAGAGAAGGACATCAATCATAACTCAGATCATATACATCTAAGGAGAATAAGGCATCCTGACACTAATATGTAGAGGAAGGCTAACAAGCGTGTGACTGAGATGCCAGTCTGTGGGAGTAACTTGGGTCAGCCCTACAGCAAAGAGGATGGCAACAAGTATGGAAAGAGAAATAGGTAGGGGATGACAATGAGATTTGAGAGAGAACGATTTATTATATTTCATTTAAGTTGCTTGGTGATTTTCCTCAAGCTTCTGGTTACAGAGAGTTCTCAGGTGTTGGTGGCAGGCTGCTTATCGTCTGCTGTCTTCTTTTTTTTTTTTTTTTTTCCCAACGTTTATTTATTTTGGGGACAGAGAGAGACAGAGCATGAACGGGGGAGGGGCAGAGAGAGAGGGAGACACAGAATCGGAAACAGGCTCCAGGCTCTGAGCCATCAGCCCAGAGCCCGACGCGGGGCTCGAACCCACGGACCGCGAGATCGTGACCTGGCTGAAGCCGGATGCTTAACCCACTGCGCCACCCAGGCGCCCCTAACGTTTATTCATTCTTGAGACACAGAGAGACAGAGCACCAGCAGGGGAGGGGGCAGAGAGAGAGGGAGACACAGAATCTGAAGCAGGCTCCAGGCTCCGAGCCATCAGCCCAGAGCCTGATGCGGGGCTCGAACTCACGGACTGCGAGATCGTGACCTGGCTGAAGTCGGACGCTCAACCGACTGCGCCACCCAGGCGCCCCTCGTCTGCTGTCTTCTTAAGGGTGATCTGTAGAGGATTATTCTGGTTAATAGTTACTTTCCATTTCAAGTGGTTGTCAGGTGACAGGTGGGCTGCCTTTATTTCAGAATGGTGGATCCATGCAGTTAGTCCTGCAACTTTGAGAGCTGTGGGCGTGGTTAGCACAACTAAATAAGGTCCCTTCCAGGTAGGTTTAAGTGGTTCCTTTTTCCAATTTTTTATCCAAACCTGATCCTCAGGTTTGTGGGGGTGTACAATTATTCCTAGGGAAATAGGTATCCTGTTTGTCACCCATCTATGTATCCCCAGTACAGTGTTTCCTAATCCTTGCACTTGTTTTTGTATTTCTAAATTCCCTAGCTCTGTCAGGTCCCCCTTTGACTAGTGGAGGGGGCCTTCCGTATAGGATCTTGAATGGGGAGAATCCTATTTTTGTCTGGGGTGTACAGCATATTCAGCGAAGAGCTAGGGGTTGTATATCTGGCCAGGGCAAGTTAGTTTCCTGACATAGTTTTGCCATGGTGGATTTAAGGGTCCGATTCATACGTCCCACTTTCCTTGAACTCTGGAGCCCGTAGGCTGCATGTAAGTTCCAGTGGATACCTAGGGCTTTGGATACTTGTTGCACCACCTCAGCCACAAAAGCCAGGCTGTTGTCTGAGCCTATGGTTAAAGGCATTCCATGTCTAGGAATGATATCCTTTAGCAAGGCCTTGGTTACTTCTCTTGCCTTTTTGGTGCATAGGCCTCAACGCAACCTGAAAATGTACAGATGAATACCAAAAGATATTTGTATCCTCTCCTGGGCCTTATTTTGGTAAAGTCTACCTCTAAATCTTTGAAGGGTACCTGACTACAGCATTGGATTCCCATGGGCCCAGTGGGGCCTTGTTTGGCATTATTTTATGCAAAGAGAAGGCAGTGTTGACAGACCCAGCCACAGAGGAATGGGAGTCGAGCAATTACGTAGTAACAGCTTGATAAGGTTTCAAGGGCAGTTTTCCCTAGGTGGGTAAGCTCATGCTTTTGGAGAACCACCTGGTGGGCTAGCTGCTCCGGTATATAGACTCTGCCGTCTGGAAGTACCCACCATCCTTCTTTTGTCTGGCCTCCTTTTTTCTGTTGTGCCCATTTTGTTTCTTGGATTGTGTACCTTGGGGAAGTTGGCAGCTCCGGGGCCAGCATAATTTTTGAGGTTGTTGTTTCTTTTCCCACTGCTGTTTAGCTGCGGCGTCAGCTTGTTGATTACCTTCTGACACTGAGTCCTTTCCTCTTTGATATCCCTTGCAGCAGATGACTGCTACCCTCCTCAGTTCCCAGACTGCCCTTAATAGTTTTAGGATTTCTTCCTGATTTTTTATTTCTCTTCATCCTGCAGTCAAAAGTCCTGTCTCCTTGTATAGAGCCCCATGTACATGTAGAGTGGCAAAGGCATAGTGCAAGTCAGTCTATATGTTGGCTCGTTTGTCTTTACTGAGTTCTAGTGCTCTTATTAGGGCCCACAGTTCTGCTCTTTGGGCTGACCTTCCTTTTGGAAGGGCCTGTGCTTCTACGACCTCAAAATCAGAGACTACTGCATAACTGGCATATCTTTTGCCTTCGTTCATGAAATTGTTGCCATTGGTGTACAGGACAAGGTCAGGATTTTGTAAGAGCCTGTTTGATAGGCCAGGTCGGGTAGAATAGACTTCATCAAGTACCTCTAGACAATCATGCTCTGGGGACCCTGCCGCTGTGGGCAAGAAAGTGGCAGGGTTTCGAATTTTTGTGACTTCCAATCTTATTCATGGGTTCTCACATAGCAGTCCCTGATATTGTATCATCCGAGCATGTGTTAGCCAGTGTTGCTCTCTAGCATCCATCAAGGTTAATAACAGAATGGGGACCCTTAATGCTTAGGTTTTTCCCCAACTTGAGTTTATATGCTTCCTTGATTAAAAGTGTGGTGGCTGCCGGGGCCCTCAGACAGGTTGGCCATCCTGTCGCAGCTGAGTCAATCTGTTTTGAAATGTATGCCACTGGTCCTTGCCAAGGTCCAAATTCCTGGGTGAGAACCCCCAGGGCCACCCCATTCTTTTCATGTATGAACAGGTTGAAATCTCATGGTACATCTGGGAGTCCCAAGGCTCGTGCCTCCGTGAGTTTTGTTTTTATAGTTTCCTATGCCTTTTCTTGATTAGGGCCCCAGAAAAGGGGTGTCCTCTCTTCCCCCCCTTTGGTGCCTTCTATAGTGGTCTGGCCAATTCCGAGAACCCTGGGATTCATATTCGACAATCCTGCTGCTCCCAGGAACTCTCTGACCTGCCGGTGGGTAGTGGGAACAGGAATGGCACAGACAGCCTGTTTCCTTTCAGCTTCCAGCATCTGTTTGCCTTGGGTAATTCTGAGCCCAAATATTTAACTTCCTGTTGATAAATCTGTGCCTTTTTCTTTGACACCTGGTCTCTGGCCTCTGCTAGTAGCCTGAGTAGGGCCCTGGTTCTCTCCCAGCACTGGGTCCATGTGGGACTGGCTAGCAGGAAATTATCCGCATATTAAAGGAGGGCACATCCTAGATCCCATCCCAGAAACCTGGCTAAATCACATGCCAGTGCCCCACTGAATAAGGTTGGTGAATTTTTGAATCCTTGCAGCAGTCTAGTCCAAGTGAATTGTTCCTTTGCCCCTGTGGTAGGGTTTTCCCATTCAAAATAGAGGTTGGCTATTAGATGCTAGCTGGAGACAGAAGAAGGCATCCTTTAAATCTAGGCATGTGAACCATCCTGCTTCAGAGGGTATGAGTCCTCGTAGTGTGTATGGGTTAGGCAATGCTGAATGCAGCATGACGACTGCTTTATTAATGATTCTTAGGTCCTGCACAGGGCGGTAATAATTTGTCCCAGGCTTTCTCATGGGCAGCAGGGAAGTCCATGGGGACTGGCATCATTTTAGAAGTAGCTTGAGTAGCTTGTCCAAGTGTGTCTGGATTCCCAGGTGTGCCTCGTGTGGGAGGTGCATGTTGGTGTATTTTTTTTTTTTAATTTTTTTTTTTAACGTTTATTTATTTTTGAGACAGAGAGAGACAGAGCATGAACGGGGGAGGGTCAGAGAGAGAGGGAGACACAGAATCTGAAACAGGCTCCAGGCTCTGAGCAGTCAGCACAGAGCCCGACGCGGGGCTCGAACTCACATACTGGCGAGATCGTGACCTGAGCCGAAGTCGGACGCTTAACCGACTGAGCCACCCAGGCGCCCCCATGTTGGTGTATTTTGACAGGTTGGGCTCCAGGCTTTAGGTCAATTAATATTGCAGGGTGGTTTTTTGCCAGACCACGGGAGTTTCCTTCTGCCCAAACTGAAGGGAATTCAGCTTCTAGCTTGGGGTCCACAGTTGCCTTACCGGGAGGGGAAGTATATAATCTCCATTCCTGTTCCCGTGTAATTGTCATGGACAAAATCATGGGTCAGGCTGTTTTGTTTAGGCACAATTGCATCTGTCCTCTGAGGTGAAGGCTATTTCTGTGCCCAACTTGGCTAGGAGATCTCTACCTAACAGAGAGACAGAGCAATTGGGTAGATACAGGAATTTGTGAGCTATTTGGTGACACCCCCAGCCGGCATTGTTAGGGACCACAAAATGGACTGTGGGTTTGTGCCCCAGTGGCTCCTACGATGGTGAGTTCTTGATCGACAGAGGTGCCACCTTATGTGTCACCACAGAGTGTTGGGCCCCAGTGTCGACCATGAAGTCTATTGTTTAGCCCCCCACCTTCATTTTGACCATGGGTTCATGGATAGAGCCCGGTCTTTCCTAATCAGCGTCCACTCCTGCCAGTCTGATCAGGTCGGCCTCAGGTGGTTCTGGTTGGTAGCGGCTGGGTGGAGTGGAGGTTTTTGGTTTTCCTTTTTGGTAGTTGGGGCATTCATTTTTCCAGTGTCCAAATTTTTTGCAGTAGGCACATTGATCCTGTGCCAGTGGTGCCCTTCTTTTTTGTTCTTGCATCCCTTGTGGTTTCTGTGGGGGTCCTTCTGGAGAGGGTGGTCACCCCAAGGCCATGGCCAGGACAGCTGCCTTTTGTTTTATTCTTTGGTCTGCCTCCTTTCTGGCAGCTTGATCCTGATTTACAAAAACCTTGTTGGTTATTTCTAATAATTCGGTGATGTTTTTTCCAGTGAATCCTTTCAATTTTTGGAGCTTCTGTCTAATATCACTTTAGGCCTGTCCCACAAAGGCAGCATTGACCATGCACAGATCTCTGGGGGCTTCTGGATCAAATGGAGTGTAAACTCTGAAGGCTTCACATAATCTTTCATAAAAATCAGCCAGACTCTCTTCTGGCTTTTGTAGGACCTCAGATACATTTGCCATGTTGGTGGGCTTTTTGACCCCTGCTTTTACTCCCTGGAGGAAGGTGAGTTGGTATCTTTCTAATCTGGCCCTTGTTGCCTCTGTGTTGGGGTCCCATAGGGGCTCCTCTTTGGGCATAGCCTCCTGTAACCAAGCCTCAATGTCTAGATGCCCATCTGGTGCCTCAGTCTGGAGCCATTTTCTGGCTTTGGTGACAACTTGTTGGTGCTCTTCTGTATTGAAAAGGGTGAGCAGAAGCTGCTTACAGTCAACCAAAGCAGGACAGTGAGTCTGGATTATGGATTCTAGATGTAGCATAGCCTACAGCTTCTCAGAGTAGGGAGTGTGTGTGGTGTTTCCAGGTGAGGAGGTCAGTAGTAGAGAATGGTTGGTGGCAGAAAACCAACCACTCCTCTTGTAGGGTCCTGTTGGGGGCTATTCTCTGGGGACCTCTAGTCTCCTGCAATGGCATCTGCATTGCCATTGGGGGCCTTGGACCTTGAGCTGCAGACTTAAAGCATCTTCCTACCTGAACCAGGTGTCCCTGGTTGGGGCAGAATGGCTGCTGGCAGAGGCAAGACCAATGGGAGTGTGGACTATCGGGCAGGCGAGGTTCCCCTCCCTTGATTGATGGGGCGCTGGGGGCATATGGTGATGGAAATTCAGACTTTTTCTGAATTTTCTTGGAGGATGGGGGGTGGTTTTTTCTGCTGTGAGGTCTTCTCGGCCTGTGCCACTAAGACCCTACATTGTCCTTTACTATTAACGCAGAACTGGAACCAAGGAGGCTTGACTTGGGCTGTTTCCAGCCACTGATCGATATATGAGAATTTATCTGGGTGGCCAGGGTCTCCATGAACTACTTTATCAACAGCTTGGGCTGTGGGGATATCTAGAGTGTCCTCAGGGGGCCAGCCTACACCAAACGTAGGCCATTCTAATTCACAGAGGGTGTATGACTTCTGGAGGTCAATTTGACCCCATTGTCACCTGAAAATCCCTTTTTAAAATTCTTAATCATACATTCCAAAACAGTTGGTTTTGAGGAATTTCCCCCCATCCTGGTATTCTAGATAGATCCCTCCCAATGTACAGTGTCACAGGACAAACATGAGGGAAGAGGTCGATTTTTCTGCCTTGCCGCTCCCCTCTGGGGGATTTAGATGCCTCTTAGCATTGGCAGGTCAGTATAAACCCCTCACTCAGATAAGACCTCTGTGGACCCGATTCTGCCTTGAGCCACATGAGGTCGTGGAATGCACGACCATGGAATTGCAGGGTAGGACCCACTCAGGCTCCGAGGCCAAAACTGTGGAACACGGGCATGCCCCCACACATGCAGACAGATTGCAGATTTCCACCTGGAGCTTCCCTGTCCTATGTGGTGACTGTGTCACCAGGGAGGTGATCAAGCTCCCCATCTGCCTCTAGGGTCGGCCTGAACTCAGTCCTGGGTCCCCAGGGACACTTACACGATCTGATGTCCTGTCCTGGCAGAATTTTCTGATCCCTCCTGGAGTCCATTAGAGCGTAGTGGGGGCCGACTGTTGCCAGGCCCAGCAAGGGTCACAGTCCAATGACGTCACCAGTGGTACACCTTTCTTTCTATCACAGGAGCCTGTGAAGAGTGGCCTCTTCTGCTGGCCTCTGACAATGGTGGCTCAAGGGGCCAGCCCAGCTGTCGGCTTCCTAGCCAGTGCACCAAAAATGTTACAGCAAATCCTCAGCGGGCAGGAAGAGACAAGCCACATGCTATTTATTGGGCACCGGTGCTGGCCCAGCAGAGTCACCTCCGAAGGCTGAGCTCTGAACCTTGGTGTAGGCCTTCTTTTATGGCTGGGATGGTAGGGGCTCGAGAGAAAAAAAAAGAAAAGGGGGGGGGCACTTATCAGTGGTGCAAAGTGGGCAGTTGGTGGATGCAGGAGGCAAGCAAGATTACAGAAGCCAAAAGCATGCAAGGGGAGTATTTGGCCTCGGACATCTGGCTGGCCCCTTTTAGCTTGCTTTTACCAGCTTTTCTTCTCAGCAGCCATATTTTTCCAATAGTTCTGAACACTGTTGATTGGACCAGAACAGGCATGTGATCAAGCTGGGAAGGTCAGGGAATTTCCCTGGTTGAGGAATGAACACCTGACCCAAGCTCCCAGAGTCCTACCTCAGAGAGTTAGGTTTAAGGAGAGAGTGAAAGAGTGTGAATAAGAGCAAGCGAGAGATACACCATAGATAAAAATCAAAGTGGACCATTGGCAAGAAGCTATAAAACTTCTGGAAGAAAACATAAGGAAGAATCTTTACGACCCTGCAGTAGGCAAAGATTTCTTTGATAGGACACAATAAGTAGGAACTGTAAGAGAAAAAATTCGTAGGTTGGACCTTACATATAAAAAAGCTACTCTTTGAAATGTACTGTTAAGAAAATCAAAGGATGAGCCACAGACTGGGAGAAAATATTTGCACAACACATATTTGATAAAGGACTCATATATAGAGTATATAAAAACTCTTATAACTCAATGAGAGGAGAAACAGCCCTCTACTTGATCTCAGCCAAAAGGCTGAGAAGTGATGAGAAACAACCCTCCAAAAATTGACAAAAGAATTAAACAAATCCTTCACCGAAGAAGAAATATGAATGTCATGTAAACACGTGGGAAGATGCTAAACATCATTATTTATTAGAAAAATAAAAATTAAAACCAAAATGAGATACTACTGCATACCTATTAAAATGGCTAAAATTAAGAAGAATGGCCATATTAAGTGTTTGAAAGGATGTGAAGCAGCTGGAATACTCACATATTGCTAGTGGAATCACAGAATGGCACAGCCACTTTGAAAACAATTTAATAGTTTCTTATAAAGTTAAACATACACTTAAAGTATGACCCATCATTGGGGTGCCTGGGTGGCTCAGTCAGTTAAATGTCAGACTCTTGGTTTTGGCTTGGGTCATGATCTCATGGTTTGTGGAATCGAGCCCAGTGTCAGGTTCTGCACTGGAGGTGTGGGGCCTGCTTAGGATTCTCTCTCTCCCTTTCTCTCTGCCCCTCCCCCACATGTGCATAAGCTCTCTGTTTCTCAAAAAACAAAACAAAACAAAACAAAACAAATGATTTAAAGTATGACCCAGCAATCCCATTCTTAAATATTCCCCAAGAGAAACAAAACCATAAACATATGTCTACACAAAGACCTGTTCATTAATGGTCATAGCAGCTTGGTTCCTAATAGCTCCAAATCGGAAACAACCCAAATGTCCATCAACAGTGGATAAACAAATTGTGGAATATTTATACCATATAATATTGCTCAGTAACAAAAGGGAACTAACCACCAACACTCATGAGAACAGTGTGGATATGTCTCAAAGACATTCTGCTGAGTGAGAAACGTCATACTACATATTGCATGACTTTATATGAAATTCTAGAAAAGTCAAAATGTTAGGAATAGAAGGATCAGTCAGTGACTGCCAGGGCTGAAAGTAGAGGAGAGGATTAACTGAAAATAGCCCAAAGGAACTGTTTGGAGTGATGGATATGTTCTATATTTTAATTGTGGTTGTGGTTGCGTTACTGTATACATTTGTAAAAACTCGTGAACTATACAATTAACAAAGAATAAATTTTACTATATGTAACTGATTCTTCATTAAAACTAACCAAAAAAGGGACACCTGGGTGGCTCAGTCGGTTAAGTGTCCGACTCTTGGTTTTTGCTCAGGTCACTATCTTATGACCATGAGATTAAGCCCCGTGTGGGCTCTGTGCTGATGGTGTGGAGCCTGCTTGGAATTCTCTGTCTCCCTCTTGCTTTACCTCTTGCTTGCTCACGTGTGTGCATACTTACTCGCTCTCTTTCTCTCTCAAAATAAACAAATAAACTTAAAAACAAAACTAACCAAAAAAGAGTGAATGCGCGTGGGGCTAGCAGCTTAGGAGAATACACTGTGGGAGCAGGTAGGACCCTGTCTTCTGCCACATGATAGCAAAGTAGAAAAATCGGGTCTGCAGAGAGTAGAAGATAAAGTGAATTTGCACAAAAGCCGAAGCAGGACCTGGAGAGAGATTTCTAAAGCTATTTGAATCGCTGGTTCCAACTTATACCTGGGGCCCGGATGCATTCCTGTCCTGAGTTCCCTGAACCCCTTATAATAAAGCGCCTCATTTTGGCCTAAGCATTTTCAGTGGCTTTCCGTCACTTGTGATCAAAGAAGCCCTACTTCAAGAGGAAATGGACACCTCTGGAGAACACTGAAAACAAACTTTTCTCATGGATGTCACCTTCGGGGGCAGAGAATTTCTTGGCATTTTCCACGAGGAACACATGTTTGAGAAACTGTTGTTGCTAGCATTTCCAGTGGAAAACACTGGGGTCAGGACCTTAAAGTCTAGGCCTGTCTCCGTGATTCACTAGCTGTGTCGTCTTGGGCACGTCTCCTCTTCTCTCTGAACTTCCACTGTCTTACGTGTAAGAAAAGGAATTAAACAGATTCACAGTTTGTAAACTTTTTATCCAAATTAGACAAACAGCCCAGTAGGTAAAACAGGTACAAGTGGAACTGCGCTGACCAATGTGGAGGGAGGCCTCAAGCTACCTACGTGGCGGTGGAGAATGCGGCAGAAATACAGTTTACATATTGTTGTGTTTGAGGATTAAAGTCTGGGAAGTCATCTGTATTAGTTGGAATACAAACATAGGAACTAACAATGTAAGCACATCTGTAAGATGATGACAGAAGGAGCTTGGCCTAAAAATGAAGGTTCCGAGCTGAAGTATAAACCGGGAGACTGAGACAGTATCCAGAGCAGGACCACTTGTTCTTCAGCCCAGGGCTCCATTTCTTTTCTACCCAGCACATATTGTACAACTTCTAGTAAAATAGAATCATAAGCTCCGTGAGGGCAGAAGGCAAATCCGTCTTGTTTACCAGTTCTTTCGTGCTTCCTTAGCCCCGGTTCACTCCAAAGATCCATGAGGGCATCACTGTCAACAGCAGCTCATTGTAAGAGTCAGTACTCTCTAGACATTCTGCCTCTTATTCCCAGGAGCACCAAGCAGCTGCTGTCAATTTCTTGTCTTCCTCTTCCTACCAGGCCTCTTGGTCCCAGGGATGGTTCCAAGAGGAAGAAGCAATAATGCTGACAAGTGAGTCCCCAGGGTCTTTCTACTGTGGTTCCGTCCCTCCTGAGCCTCTTGTGAAAATAAAGCTGCTGAGTGGATTGGAAATTTATCCAAGGGGTGCCTGGATAGCTCAGTTGGTTAAACATCCCACTTTGGCTCAGGTCATGATCTTGCGATTGGTGAGTTCGAGCCTTGTGTTGGGCTCTGTGCTGATGGCACGGAGCCTGCTTGGGTTTCTCTCTTCCTCTCTCTCTGCCCCTCCCTTGCTTGTGTTCTCTCTCTCTCTCTCTCTCTCTCTCTCTCAAAATAAATAAACTTAAAAAAAATTTCTTCTTCTTTTTTTGAATGTTTATTTATTTTTGACAGAGAGAGAGAGAGAGAGAGAGAAAGAGAGAGAGCACGAGTGGGGGAGGGGCAGAGAGAGAGGGAAACACGGAATCTGAAGCAGGCTCCAGGCTCTGAGCTGTCAGCACAGAGCCTGACGTGGGACTTGAACTCACAGACTGCGAGATCATGATCTGAGCTGAAGTTGAACACCCAACTGATTGAGCCCCCCAAAAATTTCTTCTTAAAAAAAAAAAAAGAAAATCTATCCAAACCTAACTGGCAGAGATGGCCAATGTTACTGAGAGTTTGTGCCTTCTCCTAATGTACTAACTGAAGTGGGCCTGGAGATCTCAGATGCCTTCCTCCCCCCCCCCCCCCCCCAGCCTCCTACTTGTCTTCTTTGGTGGCTTCTGGGACATTGCAGTAGACACGAGTAGTGTCTATGGTTCCTTCCAAGCACTGTGATGCTGGGCCTATGTTCACTTTAAGAAGGTCCTGAATAAGGTGATGGAGAAATGACAAAAATAGGGATGACTACATTGTACTTTTCTTGATTTCAAAACCATTTTACTTCTGAAATCATTAACTAATCCACTCATTAGCTAACTTCTCAATTTCTTTTTTTTTAAGTGTATTTATTTATTTTGAGAGAGAGAGCGAGCGAGAGAGCGCATGCTCTCAAGCAGGGGAGGGGCAGAGAGAGAGAGGATGAGACTTCCAAGCAGGCTCCACGCTGTCAAAGTGCAGCCTGATACAGGGCTTGATCCCATGAATTGTGAGATCATGACCTGAGCTGAAATCAAGAGTCAGGCACTTACCCTACTGAGCCATGCAGGCACCTCCTAACTCATCAAGTTCTTGAAGCATTTACCAAGTGCCTGTTGTTTGTTAAAACCTTTGCAAGGCACTGAGTTGCCAGTTCTAGCTTTTAGTATGGCTGGCTAAGAGAAAGGGTTTGATAGTAATGGGGCTCTGGGTGAGAGAGATTTCAAATAAAAAATTTAAATAGAAACTACAGACCTCCCAGTATTGATTCTCTGGGGCTCTTGATGCTACTTTGGTCATATTTATCATTCTGGGGCTTAGTCAAGTATCCAGTAGACATTTTTCTATGAAGTATTTCGTGCAGTTCAGAGCAGCCAGCATCATGTAACAGTTTCAGCTTTTTGGTTGGAAGTTGGGGGATTCTGCTGTATCTTATTTTCTTGTGGGCAAGAAAATATGGCTGGTGTAATAATGGACAAGCTGGCCTCTTTCCTGGCCTATCTATATAAACAAAGTCATTCCCAATCATGCACTGGACAAAGGCTCATCCAGGGCCCAGTTCAGACTTTCCTGGTGATCCGTGTTCTGGGCTACATGTTTGGCATATGCCATTTGTTGTCCTGGGTCACTTGGCTGTGCATTGGACAGAATTGTATTGTAGGGGACATCAGATCTGGCAGGGCCTTGAGAAGGGTCTGGCGGTAATGTCCACAGGTGGAGGGAGGCAACTGCCATATGTTCCAAATGCCTATGACTGTCTGGAACTCACCGGAGGGGAAGGTGGGCCTCATGGTGCCTATAATGTCTGGGAAGAGCACCATGAGATGTCATTTGTCCAGAAACTTCAGGGCTGAGTTGTTCTGGATAATTTCTTCCTCCTGGATGGCCAAGAGTTTATCTTTTAAACCCCCAAACATTTAACCATATGAAGTGAGAAGTTTGCTGAAATGTACAGCATGCCCAGAGATCCTCTTGTAGTCCCGTCCTTCCTTCCTTTTGGCTCCTGAAAGTGGTCCATGGAACACACAGAAATCCAGTAAAAGAGATTGTTCCTAAGGCTCAGATACTCCTAAGTGTTTATGATTATAATCCCAAAATATAAATATTTCTATTAGGGTAACTCTGTAGGCACTTACCAGTCCTTTCCATTATGAAACACAGGGAGAAGGGGAGGGGCTTCTTCCTAGGACCCTCTGTGTGAAGCTATGGAGCAGGAACCATGGAGGCAAAGAAATCACTCCTGGTACTTAAAGACTTAGCATGCTCTCCAAACCCTTTCCTTGTCAGAGGGGGTCAGTGAAATCCACTGGACATGCCCCACCTTTCTTATTTCTCCTCGAGAAATGACCTCTTTTGTTTTTCATAGCTTTCTTTATGTGGACACATTCTATACAATTCACCCATTTAAAGTTTATGATTCAACAGTTCTTTAGTATATTTATAGAGCTAAGCCATCACTACAGTCAATTTTAGAATATTTTTTATTACCTTCCCAAAGACATCCTGTACCCTTAAACTGTCACACCCCATTCCCACCATCCTCATGCCCCACCCTGCTCTAGGCAACCCTAATCTACTTTCTGTCTCTATAGATTTCTATTCTGGACATTTAATATAGATGGAATCATACAATACGTGATCCTTTGTGAGTGGCTCTCACTTAGCATAATGTTTTCAAGGTTCGTCCATGATGTAGCACATATCCATAACTTCATTCCTTTTTATTGCCAAATACTAGGCCAGCGTGTGGATATACCACATTTAATTTGTTCATTCACCACTTGACAGATATTTGGGTTGTTTCCATGTTTTGGTTATCGTGAATAATGCTGTCGTAAGCATCCATATTAAAATTTTCATGTGGACATAGGTTTTCGTTTCTCTTGGGTATGTACCAAACTCAGGAGTGGAATTGCTGGGTTATATGGTAACTCTTTGTTTAACTGTTTGTCCAGTTAAACAGTTATAAAGTTTGGCAGGTTGGAGATATTCCTTCATACTTCAGTACTCCCTTTTCCCATTTTACTTAGAAACTTGGTTTAGAAATATGTGTGTGCACTGATTTTTGTTGGTGAATGTTCTGTTCAGCTCTATTAGCATTCACATGTTTGTTTTAGCCCTGGTAGGTAAAAGTGCAGACTGTTTGTATGTTGTTATCAAACAATCCTCATTTTTCCCTTTCTTCCATTTCGTTCCCTGCACGTTGGGACAGTAGTTTGTTTTTGTCTTACAAATTACAGAAATAGGAATTGAAAACTCCTATAATACTAAGGACTCAGGGCTGGAGGTGAGGTTAGCAAACGTGTTAGGGAGGCGCCTGGGAAGAGTCTGATTTCTGGAATGCGGGGGATGCCCCAGGGCTCAGCGCCCAAACCCCTTGCGCCCTGGACCGCCCTCTGGCCTTTGCACCACCTCCCAGGGTTCCCGGGTCTCGGCGCCCTACGTGCTGCCCGGCATTCACAAGAAACACCTGCGCATAGCAGTTGCCAAACGCCGAGGAGCTGTTTGAGACTCCATATCCTGTTTGGGAATTGTTTCAAATGAAATCAGTGACTCTTCCCTGCATTAAAACATTTTTTTTTTTTTTTTTAAAGGAGAAAAAAGAAAGAAGGAGAGCGGCAAGGACTCTCCCTTCAGAGCCGTGAGAGCGCAGCGGTCACCCTGCCCAGCAGCCCTCACCCCTGCCTGCTGCCTCTGCGGGCTGCTGGACCAGAGGAGCCTGGGCAGCGGCGTGCCAGCTGGTGCCTCCTCCCTCCTTGCTCCTGTGTCAACTTTCCCTTCTTTTCTTCATTCAACAGACGTTTGTTGAGAGTCAGCGTGTGCCTGCCCTGTGCTAGGCAGGGGCACGGCCTGCGCCCGGCCCTCATGGAATTCGTTAGCCCGTTAGTCCCTCCTGCCTTTCCCTCATTTTCTGTCTCATTCTCCATATGTCTCTTACTTCTCTTCTCCTTATACTTCTCTAGTTTTACTTGTTAAAGGGACACTATTTAAAAATTTTTTTCGATGTCCATGTTTCAATTTTTTGGACCCACACAGAGGGAATTTAGAGTTAGAGGGTTTTGGCGCAGCTAACTGACCCAGCCCTGTCCCCAATGGCCTCCTCTCTTCCTGAGACCCAGGCTGAGTCTACCCAAGGAAATGAGGCAACGTGAGAGCCGTGCACCCTCCCTATCTGTACTCTTGCTACTGGCTGTGAGAGAAGGTGCTGCTGCCCAAGGAGGTGTGTGTGTGTGTGTGTGTGTGTGTGTGTGTGTGTATAGGAGGTCCGTGGGGAGATGGCAGAGAGATGCCCTGCCTGGAGGCACTAAAGTCCCCCAAGCCCATTGGGCCGCTTGGTGATGTCTGAATGCAGCTCCCGAGTTTGCTCTTGAGAATGCTTCTGTTCCTCCTCTTGGAAACTTTGTCTAAACTCCATCGGGATGCTATGGGTCTTATGTGTTTTCTATACCAGGATGTTTGGGGGTCCTGCCTCTGACCTGTCTGATCCAAGGAAAGGTTCTCCTTATAAACAGATGGAAATGATAGGCTTTGCCTCTGCCGGCGAGTCCTCGCATTTCCTTGGAGAGAAAGTACAGTGTATTCCTGTCTTCTTTAAGCAAGATTCTGCCAGCTAAATGGCCCATGGGCCTGAACCAGAGCAGGGAGTAAAGTGGAATAAAATACTTGAAAATGGAATGGAAAAAGAGCAAAGACGTACACAATACAAGCTCTGATTTTTTAAAAAAATTTTTTTTAATGTTTATTTCTGAGACAGAGAGAGACAGAGCATGAGTGGGGGAGGGGCAGAGAGAGAGGGGGACACAGAATCTGAAGCAGGCTCCAGGCTCTGAGCTGTCAGCACAGAGCCCGACGCGGGGCTCGAACTCACAGACTGCGAGATCATGACCTGAGCCGAAGCCGGACGCTCAACCGACTGAGCCACCCAGCCGCCCCTAAGCTCTGATTTTTTAAAATTAGATTTGATAGATATAAAATTGTTCTGAAAAATTGTTATAAAAGTTTCTAAATACTCTCAGTTTCTGTGCGTTTCTTGTTGCAGGCCAGTAACAGATTGTGGACTGGCCATAGTCTGTAGACCATACTCTGGTCCCCATCTCTCCTTGTCCCTGACCCTTACCCATGGGGGTGGCCCACTCCTGCTGGATCACAGGAGCACTGGCAGGCTGGGTGCTGGCTGTGAAGGTCTCTCACAATAGAGTACATGCGGGAGCAGAAGTACCTACCTGGGTCCGATCATTTTTCCTAAGACTCAGGGTTTCTTAGACAGCAATTTTAGTAATAAGGGGCTGAATCCACCCAAGTTGGTTTTTAGGTACAGAACTCATGAAATCCACAGAAGAACTGCTGTGGGTAGGTGTAGGAAGGGCAGAAGCCAGAGCAGTTCCGAGGACCTCAGCAGTCCAAGTTCACAGACTTTCGCTTAGGGCCCCACCCTTAACAAGGCTTAGTTCCCAGCTCCTTCAGTCTATGTGCCTCTTGGCATAAATTATCAAGAGAGAGATTCTGTGCATTGAGTCTGGAAAAAGGTCTACCTCAGTCCTATTAGTGGTGGGCCTAGAGAGGGAGTCTCATAACTTGTGGGAACCAACTCCTTGAGAAAGAAGTTAATGGCAGAGCTGGGACCAAGGTGGCTCTTGGTGCAAGCCGCTGCCTGTGGAAGGTCTGGAATGATGTGGTAGTTCTCAAGCAGGAGAAAGCGTTTAATCATTAAATTGTGGGGAGAAATTCCTGGCCCTGCCCTGTGCAATCGGCTCATCCCCCTGGGTCTCTAAGTGAACTGAAATGTTGCTCCCCAGCCTCTGGTCTAACTACTTGCTTAGCAAATAGGAGTCTCCATGGAAGGCACTGACCTGTGATTTATGTATCATAAAAGGGCTGGGGTGTTTGATGCCTGTACTTATCTGCTTGAGAAGAAACATTAAATGAGAGCTAATGGACCCTCGGCTTCTAATGTGGCGGCTGCTTGCTTAATGTGCAGAGCTCCATTTCAGCCTGGCTCCCTGGACAGGCCAAGCTGATTTTCATCCTGCAGATCTCAACAAAGCTCAACCACAGCCAGAACCATGAGAAGTAGGACTGAAAGGCCCAGGAGCTGCTGTTTTCTCTTTTCCCTACCATCACCACTGAGGGTTTCTGGCCTTGAATATGTTTTACACACAAAACTTCAGGGTTAAAATTCCTAATGTAAAGCAAAAATTTAAGCTGATGACTCCATTTCAAATGATGGTTTAATAACCCATAGTTCCAGGAAGAAGTTCCAGATGGCCTTTATACTGAACAATTTCTGGTACAGGCAGAGTTCCTTTGAATCCAGAACTGTATTTTCCTTCAACTCAACTGGAGCAGAGTGCTCAGAATTGGTTAACTCTTGGTCTTTACCGGCAGCAGGCTCTAGGTGGCACTGCAGTGCAACATTGTAAGGCACCGTACTGTGTGCTCCTGTGCAGAAAACCAGGGGAAATTTAGTGCTCAGAAAAGTTAAACACTTTAAGGAAGGAAGGGAGTAAAAGAATCACCATTTAGAGGTTGCTGTAAAAGCCTCGGGACCACAGACCATTCTCTTCAGGGAATAAATGGCGAAATGGCAAGAATGGTGTAGAAGGGAATACGTACCTAGCGGTGACTTGTAAAGTCTCGACACGAGTAAGAATCACAACTATCTCATGTGCCTGGGAGATAAGAAGGCAGAGAGAGAACAGAAATCCTGAGACAACAGAGTAAGGATGAGAGAGGAATGGATTGTTTAAAGGTATTATTACTCTTTCATTTTGAGGAAGAATGTGGTATGAAATACATGAAGTTTCTCTGGATTTATTCTTTCACTATTGAATTGAATTAATGTTAGTATAGCTAATAATTATAGTATAATAGAGAATCATGGTAAGTAATACTGATTAAAGCTACTTATCATCATAAGTGATAAAATGAATTAAGCAAGAAAAACTCAGTGAAACATCATAAAATGTCTCTTCTTGTGGACCACACAGTCTAATACTTGGGTTTATGGTAGGTTTATGATATAAGGAGGCATTTAGCTCACCAGATTTTGATGGTTTAGGAGGTACACATAAGCTTATTCATCGTTAATTGGCAAGGATACGTTCAATCTATTCCTGTTTCTAAATGGTGCTCTAAATCAGTGGTTCTTAAAATGTAGTTCCTGAACCAACAGCATGGCATCAGTGTCACCTGGGAATTTGTTAGAAATGCAAATTCCTGAGCCCCACCCTGGACCTCCTAAATCTGAAACTCTGGGGAGGGTCCCCAGCAATCTATGTTTTAGCCAGTCTTCCAGATGAGTCTGATGCTTGCTCATGTTTGAGTATAACTGCTGTAAAGAGTCCTTTGAGTGAGTATGTGTTGGCAAGAGTTGTGCCAAGAGTATGTGTTGGCAAGAGTTGTGTTGGCAAGGGAGAATAGATAGATTATTCAGTAAATGTCTGAGCCCTTACTGTCTTTTAGCAGTGTGATAAGTGCTGGGATTACAATCAAGAAAAACGTGGTTCAAATTTAGCGGGCAAACAGGCATACCTACAACTATAAGTGTAATAACTGCTATATAGTATAGTAGTAATTCTGCCTAGAAGGAAGGAGGAGAAAGTCTTAGAGGGTGGTGGACATTTGGACAGTCTTGACAGATGAGAAGATTAATGGGGCAGAGGAGGGCTTGTAACTTTTAACATTGCCTTTTATTAATGCCAGAGAAGAGTCTTGTCCACCTAAAAAACAGAGGAATCGAGTATATTGAGAGATACTGTTTGAGTCTTTCATTCCCTACCATGTGGTTAATGACACAGGCTTTGCAAGTCACTTATTAATAGGGAAAATCTGGCTGGCCTTGGACTTTCACTCAGTGCCAGAAGCCAACAAAGTAGTATCTACAAAGTTCTGAAGAAAACAGTGACTCAAGGATATTATACCCAGCCAAGGTGTTAGTCAAATGTAAACACAATGGGTGCACATTATTGCACATCCTCAAACTCAAGAAATACAGAATGTGTGAAAACTTCCTGGAAAAAATATGTGTTCAATGACAAGATTCAGCCATGTAAGAGGTAAGTCAAAATAAAGGACTCAGGAATGGTGTAGGCACAGTAAAAGAGGAATGGTAATCCTTACTAGGGGATATTGTCGAAGAGTGAGAGTACTAATTTCCTCATCTTTTTTAGCAGGGAGTTGATATTTTTAAAACATCTCTAGGGGAAGATGGCGGCGTAGGAGGACGCTGGGCTCACCGCGCGTCCTGCTGATCACTTAGATTCCACCTACACCTGCCTAAATAACCCAGAAAACCGCCAGAGGATTAGCAGAACAGAGTCACCGGACCCAAGTGCAGACGAGAGGCCCACGGAAGAGGGTAGGAAGGGCGGTGAGGCGGTGCGCGCTCCACAGACTGGCGGGAGGGAGCCGGGGCGGAGGGGCGGCTCGCCAGCCAAGCAGAGCCCCCGAGTCCGGCTTGCAAAAGCGGAGGGGCCTGACGGACTGTGTTCCGACAGCAAGCGCGACTTAGCGTCTGGGAGGTCATAAGTTAACAGCTCTGCTCGGAAAGCGGGAAGGCTGGAGGACAAAGGGAGGGTGAGCTGCGGAGCCCCCGGACGACAGAGCTCAGTTTGGCGGGGAACAAAGGCGCTCTCCAGCGCCATCTCCCCCGCCCATCCCCCAGCCAAAATCCCAAAGGGAACCGGCTCCGGCCAGGGAAATTGCTCGTTCCGCGAGAACACCCAACTCTGTGCTTCTGCGGAGCAAAACCTCCGGCAGCGATCTGACTCCCTCCGGCTGCCACAGGGCCCCTCCTGAAGTGGATCACCTAAGGAGAAGCGAGCTAAGCCTGCCCCCCCTGCCGCCGTGCACCTTGCCTTCCCACCCCAGCTAATACGCCAGATCCCCAGCATCACAAGCCTGGCAGTATGCAAGTAGCCCAGACGGGCCACGCCACCCCACAGTGAATCCCGCCCCTAGGAGAGGGGAAGAGAAGGCACACACCAGTCTGACTGTGGCCCCAGCGGTGGGCTGGGGGCAGACATCAGGTCGGACTGCGGCCCCGCCCACCAACTCCAGTTATACACCACAGCACAGGGGAAGTGCCCTGCAGGCCCTCACCACACCAGGGACTATCCAAAATGACCAAGCGGAAGAATTCCCCTCAGAAGAATCTCCAGGAAATAACAACAGCTAATGAGCTGATCAAAAAGGATTTAAATAATATAACAGAAAGTGAATTTAGAATAATAGTCATAAAATTAATCGCTGGACTGGAAAACAGCATACAGGACAGCAGAGAATCTCTTGCTACAGACATCAGGGGACTAAGGAACAGTCACAAGGAGCTGAAAAACGCTTTAAAGGAAATGGAAAACAAAATGCAAACCACCACGGCTCGGATGGAAGAGGCAGAGGAGAGAATAGGTGAACTAGAAGATAAAGTTATGGAAAAAGAGGAAGCTGAGAAAAAGAGAGATAAAAAAATCCAGGAGTATGAGGGGAAAATTAGAGAACTAAGTGATACACTAAAAAGAAATAATATACGCATAATTGGTATCCCAGAGGAGGAAGAGAGAGGGAAAGGTGCTGAAGGGGTACTTGAAGAAATCATAGCTGAGAACTTCCCTGAACTGGGGAAGGAAAAAGGCATTGAAATCCAAGAGGCACAGAGAACTCCCTTCAGACGTAACTTGAATCGATCTTCTGCACGACATATCATAGTGAAACTGGCAAAATACAAGGATAAAGAGAAAATTCTGAAAGCAGCAAGGGGTAAACGTGCCCTCACATATAAAGGGAGACCTATAAGACTCGTGACTGATCTCTCTTTTGAAACTTGGCAGGCCAAAAAGAATTGGCACGAGATTTTCAGGGTGCTAGACAGCAAAAATATGCAGCCGAGAATCCTTTATCCAGCAAGTCTGTCATTTAGAATAGAAGGAGAGATAAAGGTCTTCCCAAACAAACAAAAACTGAAGGAATTTGTCACCACTAAACCAGCCCTACAAGAGATCCTAAGGGGGACCCTGTGAGACAAGGTACCAGAGACATCACTACAAGCATAAAACAGACAGACATCACAATGACTCTAAACCCGTATCTTTCTATAATAACACTGAATGTAAATGGATTAAATGCGCCAACCAAAAGACATAGGGTATCAGAATGGATAAAAAAACAAGACCCATCTATTTGCTGTCTACAAGAGACTCATTTTAGACCTGAGGACACCTTTAGATTCAGAGTGAGGGGATGGAGAACTATTTATCATGCTACTGGAAGCCAGAAGAAAGCTGGAGTAGCCATACTTATATCAGACAAACTAGACTTTAAATTAAAGGCTGTAACAAGAGATGAAGAAGGACATTATATAATAGTTACAGGGTCTATCCATCAGGAAGAGCTAACAATTATAAATGTCTATGCACCGAATACCGGAGCCCCCAAATATATAAAACAATTACTCATAAACAGAAGCAACCTTATTGATAAGAATGTGGTAATTGCTGGGGACTTTAACACCCCACTTACAGAAATGGATAGATCATCTAGACACACGGTCAATAAAGAAACAAGGGCCCTGAATGAGACACTGGATCAGATGGACTTGACAGATCTATTTAGAACTCTGCATCCCAAAGCAACAGAATATACTTTCTTCTCGAGTGCACATGGAACATTCTCCAAGATAGATCATATACTGGGTCACAAAACAGCCCTTCATAAGTTTACAAGAATTGAAATTATACCATGCATACTTTCAGACCACAATGCTATGAAGCTTGAAATCAACCACAGGAAAAAGTCTGGAAAACCTCCAAAAGCATGGAGGTTAAAGAACACCCTACTAACGAATGAGTGGGTCAACCAGGCAATTAGAGAAGAAATCAAAAAATATATGGAAACAAACGAAAATGAAAATACAACAATCCAAACGCTTTGGGACGCAGCGAAGGCAGTCCTGAGAGGAAAATACATTGCAATCCAGGCCTATCTCAAGAAACAAGAAAAATCCCAAATACAAAATCTAATAGCACACCTAAAGGAAATAGAAGCAGAACAGCAAAGGCAGCCTAAACCCAGCAGAAGAAGAGAAATAATAAAGATCAGAGCAGAAATAAACAATATAGAATCTAAAAAAACTGTAGAGCAGATCAACGAAACCAAGAGTTGGTTTTTTGAAAAAATAAACAAAATTGACAAACCTCTAGCCAGGCTTCTCAAAAAGAAAAGGGAGATGACCCAAATAGATAAACTCATGAATGAAAATGGAATTATTACAACCAATCCCTCAGAGATACAAACAATTATCAGGGAATACTATGAAAAATTATATGCCAACAAATTGGACAACCTGGAAGAAATGGACAAATTCCTGAACACCCACACTCTTCCAAAACTCAATCAGGAGGAAATAGAAAGCTTGAACAGACCCATAACCAGCGAAGAAATTGAATCGGTTATCAAAAATCTCCCAACAAATAAGAGTCCAGGACCAGATGGCTTCCCAGGGGAGTTCTACCAGACGTTTAAAGCAGAGATAATACCTATCCTTCTCAAGCTATTCCAAGAAATAGAAAGGGAAGGAAAACTTCCAGACTCATTCTATGAAGCCAGTATTACTTTGATTCCTAAACCAGACAGAGACCCAGTAAAAAAAGAGAACTACAGGCCAATATCCCTGATGAATATGGATGCCAAAATTCTCAATAAGATACTAGCAAATCGAATTCAACAGCATATAAAAAGAATTATTCACCATGATCAAGTGGGATTCATTCCTGGGATGCAGGGCTGGTTCAACATTCGCAAATCAATCAACGTGATACATCACATTAACAAAAAAAAAAGAGAAGAACCATATGATCCTGTCAATCGATGCAGAAAAGGCCTTTGACAAAATACAGCACCCTTTCTTAATAAAAACCCTTGAGAAAGTCGGGATAGAAGGAACATACTTAAAGATCATAAAAGCCATTTATGAAAAGCCCACAGCTAACAACATCCTCAACGGGGAAAAACTGAGAGCTTTTTCCCTGAGATCAGGAACACGGCAGGGATGCCCACTCTCACCGTTGTTGTTTAACATAGTGCTGGAAGTGCTAGCATCAGCAATCAGACAACAAAAGGAAATCAAAGGCATCAAAATAGGCAAAGATGAAGTCAAGCTTTCGCTTTTTGCAGATGACATGATATTATACATGGAAAATCCGATAGACTCCACCAAAAGTCTGCTAGAACTGATACATGAATTCAGCAAAGTTGCAGGATACAAAATCAATGTACAGAAATCAGTTGCATTCTTATACACTAACAATGAAGCAACAGAAAGACAAATAAAGAAACTGATCCCATTCACAATTGCACCAAGAAGCATAAAATACCTAGGAATAAATCTAACCAAAGATGTAAAGGATCTGTATGCTGAAAACTATAGAAAGCTTATGAAGGTAATTGAAGAAGATTTAAAGAAATGGAAAGACATTCCCTGCTCATGGATTGGAAAAATAAATATTGTCAAAATGTCAATACTACCCAAAGCTATCTACACATTCAATGCAATCCCAATCAAAATTGCACCAGCATTCTTCTCGAAACTAGAACAAGCAATCCTAAAATTCATATGGAACCACAAAAGGCCCCGAATAGCCAAAGGAATTTTGAAGAAGAAGACCAAAGCAGGAGGCATCACAATCCCAGACTTCAGCCTCTACTACAAAGCTGTCATCATCAAGACAGCATGGTATTGGCACAAAAACAGACACACAGACCAATGGAATAGAATAGAAACCCCAGAACTAGACCCACAAACATATGGCCAACTCATCTTTGACAAAGCAGGAAAGCACATCCAATGGAAAAAAGACAGCCTCTTTAACAAATGGTGCTGGGAGAACTGGACAGCAACATGCAGAAGGTTGAAACTAGACCACTTTCTCACACCATTTACAAAAATAAACTCAAAATGGATAAAGGACCTAAATGTGAGACAGGAAACCATCAGAACCTTAGAGGAGAAAGCAGGAAAAGACCTCTCTGACCTCAGCCGTAGCAATCTCTTACTCGACACATCCCCAAAGGCAAGGGAATTAAAAGCAAAAGTGAATTACTGGGACCTTATGAAGATAAAAAGCTTCTGCACAGCAAAGGAAACAACCAACAAAACTAAAAGGCAACCAACGGAATGGGAAAAGATATTTGCAAATGACATATCGGACAAAGGGCTAGTATCTAAAATCTATAAAGAGCTCACCAAACTCCACACCCGAAAAACAAATAACCCAGTGAAGAAATGGGCAGAAAACATGAATAGACACTTCTCTAAAGAAGACATCCAGATGGCCAACAGGCACATGAAAAGATGTTCAGCGTCGCTCCTTATCAGGGAAATACAAATCAAAACCACACTCAGGTATCACCTCACGCCAGTCAGAGTGGCCAAAATGAACAAATCAGGAGACTATAGATGCTGGAGAGGATGTGGAGAAACGGGAACCCTCTTGCACTGTTGGTGGGAATGCAAATTGGTGCAGCCGCTCTGGAAAGCAGTGTGGAGGTTCCTCAGAAAATTAAAAATAGACCTACCCTATGACCCAGCAATAGCACTGCTAGGAATCTACCCAAGGGATACAGGAGTACTGATGCATAGGGGCACTTGTACCCCAATGTTTATAGCAGCACTCTCAACAATAGCCAAATTATGGAAAGAGCCGAAATGTCCATCAACTGATGAATGGATAAAGAAATTGTGGTTTATATACACAATGGAGTACTACATGGCAATGAGAAAGAACGAAATCTGGCCCTTTGTAGCAACGTGGATGGAACTGGAGAGTGTGATGCTAAGTGAAATAAGCCATACAGAGAAAGACAGATACCATATGGTTTCACTCTTATGTGGATCCTGAGAAACTTAACAGGAACCCATGGGGGAGGGGAAGGAAAAAAAAAAAAAAAAGGACGTTAGAGTGGGAGAGAGCCAAAGCATAAGAGACTGTTAAAAACTGAGAACAAACTGAGGGTTGATGGGGGGTGGGAGGGAGGGGCGGGTGGGTGATGGGTATTGAGGAGGGCACCTTTTGGGATGAGCACTGGGTGTTGTATGGAAACCAATTTGTCAATAAAAAAAAAAAAACAAAAAAAAACAAAAAAAAAACATCTCTAACTGCTTTATGCTTTTTAATAAAATTTCCTTCTTAACCTAGAGGGCTCTTTTAAGAAATAACACAATTTATGGCAAAGAAATATTTATCCGAAGTTTATTTTCCTTTACACTCTTCAGCTTCTTTTTTATCCGTTAAGGTCAGGTAAAGCTAAGTTTTGAAACTTCCCCCAAATTAAAACTAGTTAATATAGTATAATCTTGCTTTAACTAGCTTATTTTCCAATCCATCCATCTATCCATCAACCCATTCATCCATCCATCCATCCATCCATCCTTCTATCCATTCTTGGTTAATCTCTTTCACTCTCACAACATAAATAGGTTTTAAGTATCACCTATTTGCTTATGATATTCAAATATTTACCTTCAGACCTGATGACTCTTGATTTTATGTCCAATAGCCTGCTTGGGCAGCTTCACTTGGATGTCCAGTAAGCACTACAAACTCCACATGTTCAAAACCAAACTTATTTTCATCTTCTGAATCCAAATTTGCTGTTCCTCCTATATTCCCATATTTCCTATCTCAGTTCATGATATCATCAACTTAGTCACCTAAGTCAGAAACTTGGAGTCATCCTAAATTTCTCATCTCTTCTTCATCCTTCCTATCCAACCAGTCAGTAGCATCACTTCCTAAATATTTAGTTTTTTCTCTCCTCTTTATCCCAGCTATCATCCACCTAGGAAGTGTCCTCACCAGGGTCTTTGGTAATAGCTTCTTAACTGGTTTCTGCTCCTTCTTAGCTTTTCTCTATTTACACCGGTTATTTATATTCCTGACAGAATGATTTTTCTAAATGCAAGTTGACTTTGTTATTCTCCAGCTAATATCCTTCAATGGTTTTTCTATTTCCCCTTGGGATAAATCTTAGGCTACTGAACATACACCATCCTCAATCTCTGGACTAATACTTCCTTTTTAATTGTTAAAAATTAATTAGTTTTTATTTTAAGTAGGCTTCATGCCCAGTGCAGAGCCCAACGTGCTGGACTCAGCTCAAGACCTGAGCTGAGATCAAGAATCAGATACTTAACTGACTGAGCCACCCAGGCACCCTACTTACTGTCCCTATCCCTAACTTACTTCTATATTTCTATTCCTAACTTACTGTGATGTGGACAACTTCTGGTTCTTCTGAATGGAATTTCTTTATTTCCTTTATGGCCTAGATGATGCCTGCTTATTTATTGAAACACAGCTCACAGGTCACTTCCTACTCCTTTGACTAAGTTTATCTCCTCTGTGCTCTGTGGTGTGCTGCATATACATCTGCTGTAGCACTTAGCATCAAGAGCTGTTTGTATGTTGGTCTCACCCACTATCTTTGCAGGTTCCTCTGTGTTAGGAACTATGTGTATTTGTGTGTGTGTATTTAATCCCAGTGTCCATTATATACCATGGCACATAGTAGGCACTCAAAGACTATTGAAACGAACTAAGCAATCCTGGTACATCTTTCTATTGACTATCAGATACACTCCTCTCCCTTGGGCACGATTGGGTAAACACTTCCAAATTCAATATTCTCCATTTTTCTGAACTCTGGGCATACCACCTTCCTTCTGTGGACACATTCTTTCTTCAGATATGTTAATACTATTGATTAGGTTATAGCTTCCTTTTAGAGCAATCGCATTCCAGTCATGTCTCTCTAGACTCCATCCTAGGTGCCTTAACTAGGTTTCTTCAATCCCTCACTCATTAGTTCACTTATTTTAGTCAGGGAAGGCTGTATGTTTAAAAGGCAGCCACTAGGTTGCCAATAAAATGGTGCCCTTGGTATTATTAATTGTGTAAGCCCTTCAAAGTGTGATGCTTTGGTGGGTGCGATATGTGCTTGAGGTTAAAAGGCCCTCCATGTCGGGGGTGGGGGCAGGAGTCCTGTATGCTAGTCCAACCTCAAGTGAGGCCCTCTGGTTCTTGAGGACAGAGAGGTTAAGAGCTCTGGTATTGGAGGGAGGTAACCCTGGTTTGAAATCTCAAGTTAACAGCTTAGTGGACAAATTCCTAACCATGAATCTCTTCAACTGTGAAGTGGGGGAATAGTAGGACTGACCTTATAGGGTTGTTTTGGTAATTAAGGGCTAATGTTGACTTCTTTGCAATGGCAGATGATAAGCACGCAACAAATGGTATTCAGCCTCATTATTGTCATCATTGCTATTATCATCACTATCATTTAACAATGAGTGCTCTAGTCTAGCCTCAGCCTGACTACTCTTCACATCCTCCTCACCTCCTCCCCTTGGGATGTGATTTGGTTGATAAAGATGGGAGCCTGAGGAAGACCTTGTGGACACCCCATCTGCCAATTGCCTTTTTCTGCTTCTTCTGTTAGGAGACGCTTTGGGTTTTTAGGGACTCTATTTATACAGGGATTATTTAGCATTTTTATTCTCTGAAGGTGCTGGCATAGATTCAGTCTGTAATTCTAAGGGAAAGGCGTTTAGCTGTGCCTTTCTTTGTTTGTCGGAACATTTCTGTAGATAAGCACCCTGCACAGTAAATAAACTGCATTGTTATTACATTGCCTAGCAATTTACCTGTAACAGACGGCTGTGCCTGCTATAATGACATGATAGCTAATCCATACCCCTGCATGATTTTATCTTTTACTGGAGGAGCCTGGCAAGTTTAAAGGGGACGCCCTCAAGGATCAGCTAGAGGAAACCAGTCCTGGTTTTAGTGAGTGAGGTTTTTTTTTTTTTTTTTTACAGGAGGCGTACCAAAAGTCCCGTGTCCGGATTTTGAATGAGTGCTTCATTTCAGGATCAATTACCTTAAGCTTCCCACAAGTAGGTTCTACCTAAAGCTTCTGTTTGATTTAATTAAGGAAGTCTCTCAGTCCTCAAGGCTGTGGTTAATACAAAAGATAATTTTTTTTCCTTACTGCATTAGAAATTTTGGATATGTAAATAGCCTATCATCCAACTTGTCTCAAAAGGAACTAACAATTGCCTTTGGCAATCGGTAAATAAGCCTGCTTTCTTTTATTTAACTTCCTGTATGTTTTTTGATAGAGCCCTCAAAGTGACATTATTAGATCCAAAGGCAAGAACTATTTTAGAGCTCTATTAGTTTGACCCTGCCTACCAAAACACCCAAACAATTTATAGTGTCACCATAATTTTCAATGTAAACTACAGAACTGGACTTTGAATTGTGCCTTGTTTCTTACGGTTTGCTGTTTGTTTTCCCGACTAGACTGAAAGCTTCTGGAAGAAAAGAACTGGGTTTGGACTTCTCAGGAGCCTGTGCCCCCTCCTGGAAAGGGCACAGACTTAGAGTTCAACCTGGGTTCAACTCCTGGCTTTTAGCCATTAACAGCCCTATGACCTTGGGTAAGTTACTTATTTTTCTATAATCTTTTTGTTGTTGTCCCAAAGCTTGTTTAACATATACTTCAACCTTTTTTAGGACTCTCATTTACTAAAAATACTTTATATACAAATACATGCTTTATATACAAATACTTTATATACAAAATATATACATATTTTTCTAGTACTTTAATTACTTTTCTAAATGGTCTTGGATACCCTTCACGGCTTAAATATTACTGGCAGAGCTTCTAATAAGGAACAAGAATTGTTTCAAATTGGGGAAACTTCTCCTAGTGGTACCAATTGCTTTCCCCCCCATTCATTCCTACCCAACCTCAGGAAAGAAAATGTGTCAGTCTTCCTTGTGATGAATTAGGCAGGGAGGCTGCTTGCTGGGGGACTATTTATATCTCTCTAATCTATTTCTCTCCATCTCCAGCACCACCAATAGCTAACATTTATTGAAGGCTTACAGTGGGCCGTGTGCGCCCCAGGCGTGATCTCATTTAATCCCCACTAAAACCATTATTATTGCCATTTTACAGGTGGGGAATTTGAGGCTTAAAGGGGTGAAGCAAATTATCTAAGGTCACACAGCTAATTAGTGTTAGACGCAGGTCCAATCTCTCACCTGGACTAGTGTGGAGGATTGGTAAAAGGACTGATAACTGTCTTCCCAGCATCTTGCTTCCCTTCGGTCAACCTCTTCTCCACCTGGAAACAACATGAGCTTTTGTAAAAGAACACCCGAAACCTCTTCCACATCCTCCCCGTTCCTCCCCACCCCCATGTTAATAATCTGCACGATTTGGCTTCTGGCCACCTCCCCGTCTCATGTGGTACCACCTTGCCCTTGCTCTCTGCCTTTTGTGACCTTCTGGGATCTGCCATCTCTTCTCTATCCTCAGAGTCTTCGTAGCTGTGGTTCCTTCTGGATGGAACTCCCTCACCCCCTTTCTTTGCCAGCAGGCCTAATAGTGCTTACTCACCTTTTCCTTCCCAGCCTTCTCCAGTGAAAGAAAGTGTATATCGCTCCTCCTACTGATGCAGGACACCCCTTGCTGGTGGGACATTTGTACCTCTTTGGTCCCTACTGGTCCTGCAGCTTGGAGATCTGTTTGTTCCTGAGCTCACATTAGGTTGGGTTCCCCTGTTATGTGCTTCAGAGCAGCCTGTGCCTTTTCTTAATGGCACTGATCAGGATTTATAGTTTCAAAAATTTTATCTGTGTACCCCTTTGGTTAATGTCTATCTATACTGCTCTGATTGGAAGTTTTATGAAGACAAACATTGTCTCTTTTAGCTCATTTTGTATCCTCAGTATTTAGCACAATACTTGGCACACGGTATTATCATTTACTACGTTGAATAAAAGCTGAGCTTTAGAAACTGGGAAATGCTAATGATCAATTCTGGGGTGTCTTAGCCCTCTCCTGTTCCTGGAGGAGCAAGCAGCATGTGCAAACTGTATGGCCTCTGCACACACATGTGTGTATATGTGCACGTCTCTGAATGTGGGTGTGGCATGCCCACATACACGCAGACTCACGCAGGCACACACACACAGAGGCACACACACACACACACACACACACACACACACACACACCCTCTCTCTCCATTACAGGCAGCTGAACCAGGAAGGTGAAGAATATTTTTCATGGCGTTATTTTTATGATAATCTATTTCGATGGTTAATTTGGTTTAGGACACTGATTTATCACCAGTTTATAGATCTCTCTCTCTCTCTCTTTTTATTGTCCTATTTGAATTATAAGGATGGCATGTGTGAAATGGAACTTCTTGGCCTATTGTTCTGCTTCTCACGCAACCAGTGTAGTTCAGACAATAAAAAGATCTATAAAATTAATATATACACAGAGTGAGAGATGAAAGAGAGGGACAGAGACAGAGAAAATGGGTAATGCTTTGGAATTGGATACCACATTTATCTCTCTCTAGTGAAGTTCAGAATCAAAATTTACATGTGGGGAAGGCATAAATGAGGTATGAAGGTGTTGTCCTCTCGTGTGGAAAGAGGTCTAGTAATTTTAGCTTATCTATGTTGCTCAGAAACCATAGTTCCCTCTTGTTCTTAACCATTTTAAGGGCTTGTTGACTACTGAGATAACTAGAAATATGTGCTCCAAAGATGTGACGTTAAAAAAAATATATACCAGGCCACCTGGATTATATAATTACTTAGTCGGCCAGGTACGTTCCAATTTTATCACCAACAGGCATCTTAAGTGAATATTTGCTTGTGAATTTTCTCCGGTGCCTGGTACACACCTGACACCTAGTAGGTGTTCAATAAATATCTGTCAAATAAAAGGATAACTGAAGAGCACTGAGGAGGTATGTCTGGTTAACTGATACCCTGAAGCACGATCCTGAGCTCGCTGATTCTTCACCAGAGGAAGGACTGTGCCTCTTTCCCATCATCCCCTCTGGTCGCTGTGCCCCCTACTGTCCTTTTCCAGCCAACTTTTTTTTACTTCTTTTGGCTCCTTGTCTCCCTCTAGGTTTTGTTACTCTTCCCACACTAGCTATTTACCTCCTCCTTTCAAAGGGTGAGATGGGAAAAATTCTAGTGCAGTAGTTGATCCTGAAAAAATGCCTTCTGCATGGAAAACAGACAACAGTCTTCCTACCTTCTAAGGAAGTATTTTGAATGACCAGGTGGCAGTTCCCAGATGCGATTTCACTTGAGGTCCTTGGATTGACTATTTATTGCTACGCTCGAAATGATGGTTATTATTGTTACAAATATTATTATGCTGAGGAAGCCAGCTTGCAAGCAGAGACAGCTGCATTGTTTACAAACATAATTAATGAGGTGATTTTTAATATCAACAGCTCGGCACCAGCCTTTCTAAAGACTGTTTATGGCCTGGGCCACAGAGCCATTTGTAACTTCTACGGCACTTCTCTGACGGGGCCGCCTCCAAGAGTCATTTCCTTTGGCTGGTCCCTGGTTTATTTTATGAATGACAAAAATAAACCTCTCCTTGTTGCTGGTGAGAAATGGTTTATGTCTAGCGAGCCCACGTTCACCAGAAGATAAACACAGGAATACTTTTCTAAGAAGTGAAGGTACATTTCCTAGCAGCTAACTTCTGTATTTATACAATAGTCATCCAGCTAAGGTGGCGGCCCTGGGGGACTGGGAAGGAATGGCATATTCCATTTCTAAACATGGAAATGTTTTGTGTGGCATGATACTCTATAAATACCTGCAGTATATCAATACTCAGAAAAATAGCTTATACTTCAAATAGGCTTTCGACGGCCTAACAATTGAGGCCTTCTACATGACCACAGACTTTTATTCCATTTAGTTATATTTGGGTGAAGGATGTGGACAAAAAATTCTCTCTCCTCTAAATCTGGCCTGGCCTGACATAGTCTTTCAAAATGGACTTGAAAGCAAGCCATTCTTCCTTGGTTAAGTATTAGGTGAGACTGATCTTTTTGTCTTTAGGTTTTCCATTCCACTCCTGATTTTGAACTTTGGTGACTGGTGTACCCCAAATTTGAAGGATAAGTTTATTCTTATGAGATACCTACCATTGAATACCTTTCCAAGCAATTAGGAGAATGACTCTTCCACCTGCATAATAAAATATAAACTAACCATCCTTCTAGGCTCTGCTGTGTTGAAAAGCAAGAAATGAGTGTCAGTGTGTTTCCTGACTTGGTTCTTACATTTCAGAGGTTAGATGATTTAATAGTATGTTTAAACCTTTGTTTTCTCCTCCACAATTTCTAAGGGAATTATTGTTATTCTATTCCCTCTTGACTAGGAAATTGCCTGGATATATCTGTTCAGTAAGAGGCAGTAAGGTAGGAAGAGATACAAAAAGACTACAAATAATAAAAGTGACCCAAGATAATTAAAGTCAGCCATCTTGTATTTTTCTGGTAATTTTCAGGCAAATGCCTCTGAAACATAGTTTTATGATCCCAATTCCACATATCCTCGTTTATTACCTTAATCCACACTGGCTCTGGAGTGGATAATGAGAACTTTGTGAATAGCCCAGGTTTCATACTTTTAGGTGTTAAATAGGAGTGTTCATTTAATACAACTCCACACTTATTGAACATCTGGGGATATACACCCCCTACCCTCAGGGAACTTCACCATCTCCCAGAGGAGACAGAAACAAATAATGAAGATTCGTCTTTAAAAGTGCACTCTTCTTGGGGCGCCTGGGTGGCGCAGTCGGTTAAGCGTCCGACTTCAGCCAGGTCACGATCTCGCGGTCCACGAGTTCGAGCCCCGCGTCGGGCTCTGGGCTGATGGCTCAGAGCCTGGAGCCTGTTTCTGATTCTGTGTCTCCCTCTCTCTCTGCCCCTCCCCCGTTCATGCTCTGTCTCTCTCTGTCCCAAAAATAAATAAACGTTGAAAAAAAAAAAATTAAAAAAAAAAAAAAGTGCACTCTTCTAAAGAGAATTGTTTGTTTGATCAGTTTGACTGCTGGGATTTTCGTTCTGCTGGTTACAGTAATGAGTAGAGAGGAGAAATGGAAGAGACCAGAGGGAGCTAAATTGATTTATATAGATAGGAAAGGACATGAAGCTACCAGTGGGATGGAAAAGAATAAATCTAGAAATTAAGAGGAGGGGGTGAGGGGCAGGGGTGAAGTTTGAAGGGGTGAAGTAAGAGGAAGACTTTGGGGGACCAACTGCCATGATGTCTGGGATTCTGGGGGTCAGAAAGGTTCAATGAGAATTTTTATTTATTTTTAAAAATTGAGATATAACTTATATGAAGTGCAAATGTTAAGTGAACAGCTCAAAACATTTTTACATAGGAACATATTTTGTATCTGCCACCCATATAAAGATATAGGAATTTCCATCATTCCAGAGGGGTCTCTCAAACCCCCTCCCCATTGGTCGCCTAAGGGTGATCCTTATTCTGCTTCTTCTCCCTATAGAGTAGTTTCACATGTTTTTAACTTGATATATGTAGAATCGCATAGTGTTTATTCTTAGTTTCCACCTCCTTACACTCAACGTTATGTCTGTGAGATAGAATTATACATGTTTTTGCAGGTTTCAGTAGTTTACTCTTTTTCATTCTCATGTAGTATTCCATTCTTTGACTATGCCACGATTAATTTGCCCATTCTCTTGTTAGTGGACACTCAGGTTGCTTCTAATTTGGGGACTATTTCGAATGATGCTGCTGTGAACATTGTTGCATGTGTCATTTCTGTTGGGCATATGCCCAGGAGTGAGATTGCTTGGCCATAGGTACATGTGTAGGCTTGCCTTTAGTTGGTCCTGCCAAATCATTTTCCAAAGTGACTGCATCAATTGGTGTCCCCCAAATAGTCTAACGTGCTCCAGTTGCTCCACATCTTTGGTGACATGTGATGAGAACTTTGAGGAATTCTTTCTGGGCATCATGTGGTAGTTTCCCCCTTGGCTACCATTTGTGAGGCTTCAGGAAAGACCCAGAATTTGGAGTCAGATTTATGATGAATTCCTTGTATTCACTGCCAAGGGCAGCAATCCCAGGTTCCTTTGGGTTTGAATTTTGGCTTCTCCATTTACTAACTGTATATTCTTAGGCAAGGTGTGTGTGTGTGTGTGTGTGTGTGTGTGTGTGTGTGTTGCCTTCTGAACCTTTTATTGTTCATCTGCAGAATGAGAATTATAGAGGCACTGCATAGGGTTTTAATGAGGATAGAATGAGATAGTGCACAGGGTCAGGCATGTAATTTGTACTCAGAAAAATGGTAGCTTGTGTTACTATTAACAGAAGTGAGAAAATTCCAAGGGTAAGGGTTAAATACAGGGAGGATAGAGGTGAGAGACCTGGGCCAAATCTCCACATCCATTTGGAGTTTCTCCTTTCTTTCTTTTTTTTTAAATATTTATTTATTTGGAGAGAGAGAGACAGAGTAAGTGAGCACGTGTATGGGAGTGCACAAGCAGGGGAGGGGCAGAGAGAGGGAGAGAGAGAATCCCAAGCAGGCTCCATGCTCAGTGTGGAGCCCAACACAGGGCTAGATCTCACAACTGTGAGATCATGACCTGAGCTGAAGTCAAGAGTTGGACACTTAACTGACCGAGCCAACCAAGGCCCCTGGAGTTTCTCCTTTCATAGCCAACCTTTGAAAGTTTGGGGGTTTGATTATTAGAGGCAATAATTCCCTATTGCCAAAAGGCCTGTTCCCTTTTCTGCACCCAGGTAGGCAGTTGTGACTTGGCAGGCATTGCATTCTCAGGCTCAGCTTGTGCGAGACATGGGTGTGCTAAAGCCATCCTGTCACATGACATCATCAACCACCATCACTGAGCAATTTTAGAAACAAGAGTTACAATAATTAGAAGTCTCTCCTCAAAGGAGATTGGTAATATGCAAGGTAAGACTGAGGAGATAAACTTAAAAGAGAAAAATGAAAAAAAAAAAAAAGAAAAGGAAGCCTATTTAATTTTATGGTTGATGCAACTTGTTACATGTGTGTCCTGCCAGAATAAATCGGATCATCTGATTTTCAAATTGCAGGGTCTATTGTTTCAGAAATAGAGGATGTAAATAATTTCAGTGCAATCTCCCGGATCTGGACCTCTCTCATCCAGAACTGTTATCAGCATTAGCATAATTTATGGTGCTATCTAATAATGAAATCACTGAACACTGATTGTACAGCTTCTTAAAGCTATAATTATTGCTCATTAGGAATGGATTTCATATTGTTTGCTCCTGGCACATAACAAGTTATTGAAAGGGAAAAGTTGTCAGAAGTGAGAAACCAGGGAAGGCACTCCTTTGGTTCCTGAGTATCCTCCCTGATAAATCCATGTGAGATTTTGTTTTTCGTAGTAGAGAACAACTGGCCACCCCAGATGCCATTTATTATCTTATTTCTTCTTTAAAGGAAATACCTTTAGCTTCACGTCATGTGTCGTTTTCAGTCCATGAGGTAATAAGAGTTCAGCAAATGTAGACTGAATGTGTGAAAAAAGGAGTGTCTGAAGACAAAAGTCACAGTGACAGCATGTTACACTTGACCTTTGTCCAGCTCCCACCAAACATTAACACAAGAACTGCCCATTAAGCTCACCCGAGAGGCCAGAGTTGGCAGTTTTTCAGGGGTGTTAATCTGAAATAAGTCTTAGTATATTCATCTCTGAACATCTTCAAGTGCATTTTTTAAACTTACACAAGCAAGGCTCGACTTTCCACTATAACAGATTTGAACGATACATATAATGTACTGAGTAAAATGTGGGCACCCCTTTCATTCAGTTTGGTTCATCCTCTTCCTGAGGTAATGGTCCTTAACAGTATACGTATCCTTAAACCCTGGTGTTCCTGGTTTTATTGAGAACTCATTGCTTGTGATAACAGGGGGAAAAAAAAGGCTGCTTTTGTTGGCTAGCAAATCACTTCCAGATGGAGCACAGGCCTGGGGAAGGCTTGGTCTTTAACTCTAAAGATGGAGGTTTAGTTAGAGATTTCTGTGGAATACAATGGTTGGGAGAATTATACATTTCAGCATGGGAAGGAGTGGTAAAAACTACACCGTTTGCAAAACAGACGCCACTGTCAATATGTTCATGCTTCTGGGAATGGGAAAGAGGCTTGAGTTCATTATGAACAGCGTCTTTAGCTTGTGATGTCATCCACTTCAACGGAATGTAGCTTGGCCTTGAGATTGGTATATTTTATTTGACCTTCATGGAATGAATGTGACTTTTGTGTTTGTCAATTAATCCAGCCTGGTGATTTATCCAGACCCAGGTCATATTTTGTAGCCTGGCTGCTTTGTACCCTATTCTAGCTTCCTTAGGTCTTTTGACATGAAACGTGAAAGCGCTAAAGAAATCAAATGAGTATTTCTTTAATAGATTCTTTTCCTTACTTGTTGATAACTGTGCTCTCTTTTCCTTAAATATCCTCTTATCTTGGGCCTTCTAGTCCCTGAGAGTACAGGGAAAATGTCAGATATGCAGAAATTAAAAAAAAAAAAAACCCTTATTCTTTCACTGGAAAATTTCAAACTTTAGTAAAACTGTAGAAATGTTTAAATTGCCTTCCAATTTCTGAAAGAAATTGGTTTCCTTTAACGCTTAACGAGATAAACTGCAATTCGATTCAAGTCATTTTTCTGCCTCTCCTTGTTGACAATCTGAGCTCTGTTTTTTTGGTTTCCTCTTGCTTTCTGATTGACTTCAAGATTGCATCTAATCTTTTTATTCTATCTTGCACGAATGCAGCCTGCAATGTGTTGTGACAAGGAGCCAGACCTCCTATTAGCATATATTTATACCTTGCCGCACGCAAAGTGGTGCTCGGGGATTATTAAACCAGGCTGGAGCTCTGAAGGCACATAAAAGGCATCAGATTCACCCCTCCCCCTAGAAAATCCTCTATCCCAACTGTCTACTCACATGGAGATCTAATTGTTTGGAGAAAGGGATAAATGAGAGGAATCATAAGGAGCAGTTGTGGACAAAGTTATTATGATGGAGGAATTATCAGATAATCACTGATATGGGGGGGATGTGAGAGATGATCATTGTCCTCAAAGGGTCTGGAGACACCTTGGAGGAAATTTATGGGCCATCCTGGGAATCAGTTGATAACATGGTCAAGTTAGCTTACTGAGGAAGGTACTAGAACATGGAGAGATCTGAGCAGAGGTCTGGGAATAGCTAGGTTGGAGGTATTTATGATTAGTAGGTTTCAGAATATGAACTCAGAGGGCCAGATACCAGGAGATGAAGGGACTAGAATTTCAAGACAGGGTCCCTTCTGAGGTGATTTGAGGAGAAGTGATAGGCAATATCTCTTCAGTTTCTATTTGTTTTTCCATAAATAGAAATCAACAGAGCAAACTCTGAACAACATTGGGATTGGTACATGCCTACATATTCTTTGGTGTTCCAGTTTTCTTCCAGTAGGATTCATGGGCCTTCCAGGTTCTCAGAGTTTATGAATTAGTAACCTCTGTCTGCTATCAAGACTGGCAATGATCTGACATTAGTCATTCACACATGGGTTCGACCTAATTTCCACTTATGCTAACCATCCCACAGCACTTCTATTTTAAGCCTGTTTTCTCTAATTGCAGAAAGACAGCCTTTGTCTCCTCTGAAAGAAATTTTGAGCATTAGTAAAAAATGCAAGAGACAATTTGGGGGAAGGGAAGCTATTCTAATGATTTGTATGCTAAGGGATTGGTCTGGAAGAGGAAGTATTTTTCTCTCTCTCGATTCCCCAAGGTTCCTCTACTCCTAGGATGGTAGGTCCCAGTGACTGCTCTTGGAAATTTCTGAGTTTTGAGAAATTTTTCATTATGATGCACATCTCACAGTCTTGCATACATCTGTCTTCTCTAATTGTCTATGAGTACTCTGGGGAGGGTGATGGTGTCTCATTCACCTGTGTTTTCCATTGACAACTGGTGTCCAATACACAGTTTTGGAGCTGTCCATCAGAGGCATCCCAGTTCATCCCACCTTCGTAACTTTAAATATTTTAGCTTTGAGATAAGAAGTTAGATCCAGGGTGCTGTTTGGGTTGTATGCCCAAGTATATTGGGGTGGGCTTGGCTTTACTTTGTTTTTCCGGGTGCTTGGAGTAGTGAGCTGACCCTCTCTGTTCTGAGGCCTACAGCCTAGCACAGCTGTCCCCAGCCCATGCCTGCTTGATGCGAGGCAGACTCTTACTGCTGTCTGCCTTTCTCTGGCATCTATGACTCGGGCTGGCATGGGTCCCTTATTTGGCTCCTTCTTTTCTCCTCTGTGGTTAGATTCAGGACATAGTCTGGGCATAGGGAATAGTCAGAGAAGGGCAAAGAAATGACTTTGGGCCCAGTGTAGTGTAATTAGGTCTGAATAACTTATGAGAAAGGAACTCACAGTGTTGAGAAGTTATTATTTTGCTTTCCTTTGTATACATCTCCCTTGAGAACTCAAGGGCTGGAGGGGTGGCTGGATTAAAGCAGGATTTCAGGAAACTAAAAACTTGATTTGACTATATACAGCGACTTTATCAGGGACATATTTCCAGGCAGGAGAGGAATGACTAGGCAGATGACTAAATGTACTTGATTTTCTTTATTTAAGGCTGTATTTTGTGGAATCAAAACTTAAAATATGTAAAAATAGTGGCTTTTAAGTAATAAGACTAATTTTATAAGCCACATGGCAACAATAAACTCCTTAGGCATTTGGGGAGTGGTATACAGAGAGGTCATAAGGTGAGAAGATACTGAAGTTCTTGCTTAGGGGGAGGATATAGATATTTATAAATGTTAGCTGTTATTAGGAAAAATCAGCATAGGTATGAATTTTATTCAGTTAGGGAAACTACCAAAATACTAACTATGGGATTATGACTTTTAAAAAAGCAGAATAATATGTAAATTATTTAAAGGAAACCAAGGAAGAAGAAAAATAAGAAATAAAAGGAAAACACGGCAAATAGCACCAAATAAAACAGGAAAGTAAGTGTCAGTGTAACAATAATTACAATAAATAAGTTAATGTGACCAATCAAAATACAGAAAGTCAGATTTTTTAAAACTAAGACATAAAAGTCTTAAGTACAAAAGGAATCAGAAAGATTTAAAATAAAGGATTGGAAAAAGATATCCCAGGCATATATGAAGCAAAGGAATCAGGAGTAGCATTTTTAATATTAGGGCAAATGGGATTTAAGGTGAAAAACATAATATAGGATAAAAAGGGACATTGTGTGTTGGTAAAGGAAATATAACACAATAGTCATGAACACATATGCTGCTAACAATAAGATTGCAAAATATAAAAAGCAACAACTGACTTACCTAAGTCAAGACATAGATAGATCAACAATGATGGTTGGAACTTAAAAAAACAAACAAACAATAAATCACCTCTTGGAAACTGATGGAGCAAACAGATGAATAAGAAAAGATATAGGGGTGCCTAGGTGGCTCAGTTGGTTAAGCATCCAGCTTTGGGTCAGGTTATGATCTCTTCCTTTTTGGGTTTGAGCCCTATGTCAGCCTCTGTGCTGTGTGGAGCCTGCTTGGGATTCTCTCTCCCTAGATCTCTACCCATCTCCCACACATTCTCTGACTCTCAAAATAAATAAATAAATTAATTAAAAAATTAAAAAAAAAAGGAAAGATATAGAACAAACATATATAATACATTCTTTTCAGTCCTATGTGATGTAAATTAAAAAAAAAGTTTAATAAATTTTGAAAGCTCAATTCATACAGGTTATATTTTTTGACTGTGATGCAATAGAACTAGAAATTAATAATAAAAGGAAAGCTAGTTAACTAACTAACTAATCTAAATGGTAGGAACTAAAAATTACTATAAAAATTTGCCCACAGATTTTACATATGCAAATTGAAGAACTTTTTTTCTATATGAAACCTGTGTCAATGTGAATTTTTTTAAATAATTTTTTTAAATGTTTATTTGAGAGAGTGAGAGACAGAGTACGAGTGGGGAAGGGGCAGAGGGAGAGGGAGACACAGAATCTGAAGCAGGTTCCAGTCTCCAAGCTGTTGGCACAGAGCCTAACCCAGGGCTTGAACTCATGAACTGGGAGATCATGACCTGAGGTGATATCGGACACTTAACTGACTGAGCCACCCAGATGCTGCAGTGTAACTTTTTGTCCAGTCTCTGGTGAATTTGTTTTCTGGTGTAGGGGGTGGAAGACTCTATAATGAATTAAATAATAATGGTTGGGAAAAAGGGAAACACTTTCTCCTATTTAGACATAACTCACATAGTTAGAAAAATTTTGGAAAATATGAAAAAATAGAGCATATAAAGCAGCTCCTTAACAGGTGATTTCTCTTAATTTTGGCATGAGGATTGGAAATACAGAGAAAGTGGAGCTGCATCCTTACCTGGGAGTGTGTTCTTAAGCTTTCTGAGGACCACAATATTCACATCAGAAACCATGTAGAACATCGAGGAGTCAAGAGGAAGATCATAATTCATAGGTATGTGTGGCTTATTCTAAAGAACCTTTAAGACAACCCCAAAAATAGGGTAGGGCTGGAATTCCAGTTATTTTGCTTTGTGAAGGACCATTGGTGTGGTCTGTATTTGCCTATCGGCTGGTGTGGCCAGGGTAAACATGGGTTATTTATTGAATTGAAACTTTTTAACCTAGGAAATCTGGGGTAATTATAATTGTTGGCATAATCAGTATAGTGGGCTGGGTTTCCTGGAAAGCCAACTCTGAATGGAGATTAGCATGTAAGAGGTTTATTTGAGAGTGCTCTTGGGGTCAATCATTGGAGAAGGGACAGGGAAGGAAGAGAAGGAAGCAGGTGTGAGCAGAGGCAATGAAATGAAGCTTCAGCAGAGCAGATGTGATATGGGAGGTTTTGAAGCTGGGATAACCTTTTTGATTTGTCTTGAGTTGAGACTTGCAGCTTTCAAACAGTTATCAAATGAGTCTGTGCCTGAAAGAGTACATCAGCTTGGGTAAGGTCGCTCTTTTCAGCAAGGCAATTCCCATAATGAGTAATAAATCCTTCATTCCTAAAGGAGAATATGAATGCCACATTACAGTGTCTACCACCTTAGTGATGTAATTTTGGCTTTAAATTAATTGTTTGTTTGTTTGTTTGTTTAAAAAAGTGAAGGGTTGGAAGAAAATTCTGGGTTTAGTATGCAGTCAAGAGTAAAATCCTTCCCAACCTAATACTTGCTCTTACTATGGGCACACTGTAGGGGAAATGGCTCCTTGAACACGAATTGAAAGAACTGTGCTTTATAAACCTATAACACAGGGAGTTCTGGTATTATTTTCCAAGGATTCTCTTACCTGAATATGACACTAAGGGTAGGAATTTTTTTTTTCCCCCTGTATGAAAGAGAGAAAACATGAAATGTTTCATAAGTGTTTCAGGTACTGTGTGTTTCTTTGTCATACCTTATGAGTTAGTTTTGAAAAGAATTTTAAAATTCCAAAGAATACTCTTGGACTTGTTTTTCACCTCAAGGATGATTCCAAGGTAAGAAGAAATATCTTATACCTCTACCCAATCTCCCTACTTGTTCGCACCACCTTAAACTGTGAGAACTCAAGGGAGGGAAAGGGAGAGGAAGGCTATAAGTAAGACCAAAAGTGTGGTGTTAGCAGGAGAAGGACAGGACAGTAAGGGCATTCTTCCAAGTAGATGATGGAAGTTGTTTGTCTTTGATCCTTTTTGGGCTGCCTTCTTGATGATACTTTTATCTTGATGACACCTTATGTATAGCTAAGATGTACACTAGTCTGTGGATACAGACCCCAGCAGTTAAAGCCTATACCAGCAGGGCAGCCCATGTTCACTGAAGGCAGGGACTCAGCAGGTGGGTTCTGGGGCCAGACTGTCTCAGTTCGAATACCAGCATCACCTCCTGCTGACTGTGTGATTTTGGGCAAGGGGCTTAACCTCTCTGGTCCTTAGTTTTCTTGTCTATAAAATGGGGTTGATAATAATACCTCAAGGGTGTGTTGTTGAGAATTGAATGAATTAGCTCTGTAAAATCATTTTGAACATAATAAATACTTGAAAAATACTAGCTATTATGTGCCCTGTGGGGCCACCTTCCCTGTTGCCTGGGTTTCCTACCTTGACAGGTAACTTTAACATCCAACGCAAAGCTCCTGTATACCCAAACCTTCCACTCAGAGTCAGACGTTCAGGGTCAGAATGTTTTTGGCCACTGCCTTCTCTGCCCATCATCTAAGCAAGTGTACAGAGGTGACCATATATTCTTACTTCTTACATATATTCTAACACAAATAATTTCCCAGTTAACTAATCTTCACCCACAATTTTCTATCCTTATAAGGATTATTTCTATCCTAAACTACAGATGAGATCATTTCCATCTTTCCAAGTCTTATAATAAGATTAGAAGGTGGGACCTTTTTTCAAGTGTAGGTTTTCCTTTAAATATCTCCCTGCCTCATCTTGATTATCTTGGAAGATAAATTTTTAATGAAAAAAAAAAAAAAGAAAGAAGGCAGAGATTAAAGGTGGGAACCCTCATACCAGACCACTTTTTTTTCCTGATACTTCACTCTTAATGATCCCTCCAGCCCTTTTCTCTTTTCCAGTCTCTCTTCTCTTTCTTCCTATTCTCCTTCAAGGAGGAAAGAGCCAAGCTGGAGAGCAGCCTGTGAGACCATGAAGAATGGAATTCATTTTCATCAATGGAAACAGAGTAGAATGAAAGATTTTAAAAAGCAGACATGGGAGCTGGTGATTTTGACCTCCTTTGGCCTCAAACCTTGAAGCTGAGGAAATGTACAAAAATATACTTTAGTTTTCAGTGACAATTTTATACTTGTATTAACATTTGGTATTATTTAGAGATAGAATTATTCCTTTAATTAGACTGTAGGTTTTTCCTCTGTAAAATATGTACCAATTAATTAATTAATTAATTAATTATTGAGCAAGTATATTTGTGCCAGGCACCACCCTAAGTGCTGGAGATACAGTTGTGAGTGAACAAAAATAGACACCAAAGATCTTATGGAGCTTATGTTCTTGGGAGAGGAGATAGTGAGTAGGTCAACAAATACATCTTTGTTGGGTGGTGATAAGAAGGAAAAACAAAACAGTGATAGATAAGTAAATACAAAAAGAAGAAGATAAATAAGAGAAAGAACAGAAAATAAAGTGGGATGAGGGGACAGGCAGTGACAGATGAATGTAGGTGTGTGCTATTTTGGACGGGGTGCTCTCCCCAGACCTTTCTGAAAGGGTTTTACTTGAGCTGGGACCTGAACAGCACAAGGATTTGGCTCTGGGCAAAGGGCATGGCAAATGCTTGACACTAAGTCTTTAAATTTAGTGATAATGGAAACTTTAGTTTGATTAAAAATAACATCACTAAACTGAAAGAGATAAGAGAAACACAAACAAAAGTTTCTCTTCTCATTGTCACCAGGTGAACTTTGGGAAGGAATACCTAGGATTTCCCCAGAAACCAGATTTTCCCTGTGTATATGTCAGTCACATCCATGGCGAGGTGGTTACCATTCACAGGCCACTTCTTAGAACATGTTGATGACCATTACAATCTGAGAAAGTTCTTCTTTTCTATGTTCATTCCTTATTCTACCTTGTGAGATAATAAAATGTAAAGCTGAATATGACTCATCATTCTCAATGTTCCTATGTTTGGGTATGGAGATTCGATACCTAAGGCTTTTGTATTTGTTTGAAAAAAAAAAGATACAGGTCTTTATTTCTTCATTTTTAAAAAATCTTTATTTATTTTTGAGAGAGACAGATAGAGACAGAGCATAAGACAGAGAGAGAGGGAGTCACAGAATCTGAAGTAGGCTCTAGGCTCTGAGCTGTTGGCATAGAGCCTGACACGGGGCTTGAACCCACAGCTGCAAGATCATGGCCTGAGCCAAAGTTGGGTGCTTAACCAACTAAGTCACCCACATGCCCCTCATTTCTTTTTTAAACTTACCATTCCAAATTACAGAAACAAAAAGGAACCAAATTGGTGGCATTGGAACTAGTCATTCCAGTGACTTTTATGGAAGTTCTTGTTTTATCTGTGTATAGTCTGTTCCAGGGGGTTACATAGATCTAGGATTTGTTCATCCTTCAAACTTACCTCCCTCCCTCTGGTGGCCACATTAACATCTGAAAATCCCCATGCCTTTCCATCAAAATCTCCCACAGGAGATAGAGGCCTTGCTGAGTTAAATTTTTATGGTAAATTCCCTTTGTATGTTTATATCTCATTATGCCTTGAGTTCTTACTGTGTTGTTTTCAATCATCCTGAACACATGCAACATAAGGCTAAATATTTTTTTCTGCTGTGATATTCATGCATCTATGAAATAAAGAGTGCAACCATTTGGGAATGGATGGACCTTTTAGATTTGCAGTCCAGACTCCAGTTTTATCTTTGGAGCAGGCAGCATGCCCAGTTTATGTTGTACTTTGTTTCTAGGCTGTTTTGCCTTGGCTGAAGTAGTTTTCAGTGGGTGAAAAAGCTTGTGCTGTACCTTCTTGCATGGAATTTTGCTTTCAAGGCCTATAAGAGAGGGAAGAATCATCCTGCCTTTCTACTCTATGGACACCAGATGGGACCCATTCTAGTGATGGTCTGAGAGTGACAGGAGAAGAAACAGGTCTGAGAATCACAGAACAGAGGTGTTTGCTGCTGAAGGACAGGGTGGGCACGCTTTTATTATGCTCTGCCTTTTCTGATCTCTGCCCCAAGCTTCCACAACTTCCAACGAAGCTTTGCAAACCAATTTCATTTTTAAACATGTGTCCAGAGCAGGATCTCTGGTGGGTTTATAATAGGTCTAAAGATGTCTGCAGGGTATAGAAGTGTGAAAAAGAAAACACAAGTGGTTGAAGCAGGTAAGAAAGCAAGAGAGAGTGAAGAAGCAAAGAGGATTATGAAACTCATCTCCTTTATATTTCCCAAATATATTTGAGGAGGATGATCCTTGAATAGGAGAAACACTAGTGATGATGGAGGCTATGGTGGAGGTGGTGAAGGTGAAGACAGAGGTGATGGTGGAGGAAGTGGAGGATAGGGTGGTGGAGAAAGAGATGGAGGGGAAGGATGTGGTGGGGGAAGAGGAAGAAGTGGTACAAGGGGTTATGGAAGTGGGACAAGTAGTCAAGTTGGAGATGGACGGGGTGGAATAGATAGTGGTAAAAACAGTGGGGTTGGAGGCCGTAGAGATGGTGGTGGAGGCAGCGACGATATGAGAGGTGGTAAAGGTTATGGTTGAGGTGTTGGAGGAGATGGAGATGGTAACGAAGGTGGTGCAGGTGGGGTGGTGGCAGGAGAGCTGGTGGAGAACATGGTGGGGGATAACAGAGGCGGTGGAGGTAGTAACCAAGAAGGCGAAGGAAGCGTTTAGTGGAGTTTGTAGAGGAGGTGAGGACATTGGTGGAAATGGCGATGGAAGTGAATATTGTATTGGATATGATGGAGGAGGCCGAAAGAGCAGTACAGGAGCTTGTGGAGGTGGTGGAGGCGGTAGAACTGACTGGGTTATGTAAATGTCCAATCCTAACAGAAGGCAGAGTGAAATATATGCACCGACGCATGGGACAACAAGCAGCCGTTGTCTTAAATGCTTTTTAAAAAAAGTTTATTTATTTCTGAATGAGAGAGGGAGAGAGAGACAGAGAGACAGAGAGACAGGGAGACTGAGAATCCCAAGCAGGCTTTGTGCTATGCGCATAGAGCCCGATGTGGGCTTGAACTCATAAACCATGAGATCGTGACCTGAGTTGAAATCCAGAGTCAAACGCTTAACCGACTAAGTCACCCAGGCTCCCCAAGCAGCCATTTGTAATAATTTTTTTTTTTATGTTTCTAAAGAGGGCTCTCAGATATTTTCTTTATTAATTGCATAACTTTTTACCTTTGAGTCTAAAATTCTTATTTTCTTAAATGACTCAGACAGCAGTTGAACAACATTAATGACCATTAATTCTCACTCTCCTGCCTTTCATGTGCTAGACTGGGTCAAGCATAGGCAATCAAAAGTCAAAAATACTTAGTTCCTGGGGTGCCTAGGTGGCTCAGTCAGTTAAGCGTCCGACTTCAGCTCAGGTCATGATCTCAAGATTTGTGAGTTTGAGCCCTGCATGGGGCTCGCTGCTGTGAGCAAAGAGCCCCCTTCAGATCCTTTGTCCTCCTCTCGCTGCCCCTCCCCAGCTCGTTCTCTCTGTCTCTCTCAAAATAAATAAATAAACTTAAAAAAATTAAAAAAATACTTAGTTCACTGTTTTCATTGAGGAAATAGACCTATTAACAGACAATTATAACATAGTGAAATTAAATGAAATGATAGAGTTGTTAAACATCTAGAGAGGAGTGATAGATAATCAAGGTGGGTAGTGTTGGGGCCAAGGGAAGCTTCTTGGAACAGGTAGCACCATAAGGATGAGAGAATTGGAGATGGGTTGGGTGAAGGGGAAGATGAGCATTAGTGGCGAAACTGACTCTCTAAATGACTTTCCTTCCTGTCTACCTGGGTATGTTAAGTTCCTTGCATTATCTTGGTGTTTAGAATCAGGTTTGAAAGTCTCCATGGATGCAAAAAGTAAATCATAAGTGGCATTGGGGTCTTCGGGTGCTTAGTCACGACATGTTCAGAAGTAGAGATATCAGTATGAATCTCAGAGCTGGTGCCATCAAATTCTTCAACCCCAACCATTCGCTGAGCTTAAGAAGTGAGTGGGAAGACAGAACTTGAATAGTTTTTCCTATCAGAGGGAGCAGGACAAACAGCACTTGGGCTGTGATGGGTGGGCGGGCAATCATGCAGTATGTGTGTGGAAGATGGGTGGCTTACTCAGAGAAGACCTGATATTCAAGAAAAAGTCAGCCAGAAATATGAGTCAGTCATTAGCCTCTTTAAAAGGTGGAACATGCCAAGGCAGAGAATGGAAATAGACTCTTTTATTAGCTTGGATTAGGATGTATCCTTAGATATAACATGTCTCTAGCAATGAAAAAAAATTCTCCAAAAAAACAATGCACACATCTCCTTGACCCAGTTAAAATGTACAGTATTTTAGAGAGCAAGCAGATAACACATGGTTTGGTCAAAGGAATGAGTCGATAAGAATGCATGAGATATATTTGAATAGAGAGTTTCAAAGGTTATTTTTAAATAGAGAACTTATTAAAGTCTATGAAATAGGCTTCAGAAAATTGAGTTCCTGGAATGAATACTGCAAATGACTATTCAGAGACCATGAAGAGTGAGCTTTCAGACCTACCCTTCAGCCACAAGTTACCTGGCAAAGGAGGAGGAGCGAGGAAGAGGTCAGTGCATCTTCGTGCCATGGTGCCTCCACAGTAAACAAAAAGGATGCACCAAGGAGGCTGAATAGTGGCTTGGTGCTGTTTATGCAGAATTTCCAAATTAGAGAAGGCAGATCCCTTATCCAAAACTTGGTGCGTTGGCCCACCTACCCTGGAAAGCAGGCTATGGATTGCCCCATATAAAATACTAGATGCTGACCTCTGAACCACTTATTTAAATTCATTTCTGGCTTATTCTTTCCAAATAGCAATTGAGTTTGACTATTGTGTTCAGCCATCTGCAGCCCATGTTTATAATTGTTCATGCTATCATTGTCTCTGAGATTTTCCTAGTTAATATTATTAAGGGGTGGATATATGATTTCCTGGGTGGTTCAACTCACTCTTCTGGTCTGTTTTGATAAGAAAGTGCCTACCTGCTGCACCAAGGGGCTTTCACTGGCATTTTGAATTTTTGCTTGTGAGGAAATAATATAGGAGACAGAACCACTCTACTGGTTGCCTTTCGGATATAGAATTCTGTTTAATTTGCAAAAACTATTTATAAATTCTAACTATTAACTCAGCCTTTCTTGCTGGCCTCACAAAAGCAGCTCTTAGGAAATAAAGCATTTGGGACCCAATGGGAAAGATTCCAAGCTCGTTCTGCCAAATCTCCTGAGTTATCCTGAGTCCCACCTGAGATTTTGGGATTTTCTATTAAGAAGGTGAGGGAGAGATTGGCCCCATTTGGAACATAGATGATAGGGAGTAAATAGACTTGTCTGTTTTTCAAAGATAATTGCGGGTTATGAAACAAAGCTAAGTAGGCAGCAAAATCCTACGCAGATTACAAAAGACATTTTACATCTCTGCGTTAGCACACGTAATTTTAGGCCCCGGAGCAATGTCTGGTGGACCAGTTGAACGTGCTAGGGCAATTGTTTAATCAATCCAAGGGAAGGTCGGAATTAGATCATGGATTATAGATTCCTAGAGCTGGAAAGGACTTTAGAGATTTTCTAAGCAACCCCTTTTGCTTACTACTGAGGAAACGAGCTCAGAGAAGCTCGGCTATTTTAAGTGATGATCAGAATAGCTAAAGCTTAGATTTCCTGATCCCTAGCACTGTGCTTTGACATGAGGTCAACTGGACCTCAAATACTGGACTGCTGCCTTCATTGTGGATGTTCCCCAGAACATATGTCATGGTGGCAGGTGACCCCTCACAGCTACTGCTGCTATTCGGTGATCACAAAACATCTTGCTCTCATTTGTTTTGGCGGCACCTCGCTAGGAGGGCAACATGCTCTGTATGGAAGGATCCACAAAGCCCGGCTCTGCCATTTGTGTGAAGGATGGTCACGGGGAACTTTGAGATCTGGTTCCTCGGCTGCTGGTTTCCACCAAAAACTCTCTTTTCCTGGGATTCTTTCTCACACTAAGGGGAAAAGTAGCCAGCTCTAGGATTTCTGCTTTGCTGAAACATTAAGACTTGCAGAAGTCTTGATCAAGTTAGTCAAACTCTCTGAGCTTTTGTTTCTTATTTGTAAAATAAAAATAATAATTCACGGGGTTTGTGCCACATGTAGTCCTGAGTGCAAGGGAGGCATTTAATAAATGTTTGTTCTCAGGGTGCCTGGTGGTTCAGTTGGTTAAAGGTCCGACTTTGGCTCACGTTATGATCTCATAGCTCATGGGTTTGAGCTCCGCGTCGGGCTCTGTGCTGACAGCTCAGAGCCTGGAGCCTGCTTCAGATTCTGTCTCCCTCTCTCTCTGCCCCTCCCCTGCTCATGCTCTGTCTCTGTCTCTCAAAATAAAATAAACATTAAAAAATATCCTGAAAAAAATGTTTGTTCTCTCTCTTGCTTGTATAATAAAATTTCTGAATATGCTGGTTTATGATTAGTTCAGGGAAAATTATCTTAACTGCTTTTTTTGTTTACAATGATAACACATATTCATTGTAGGAAATCAACAATGTTGAAAATTATGAGGTTCCCTGAACGCCTACCATTCAGATATAACTATTTTGCATACTTTTACAACACTGTTCCAGTCATCTTTCTATTCATCTATGTATATATTTGTCTTTATAATTTTACCTAAAATGAAATCACAGTACAAACACCCTTTTGCAATCTACTCAGCAAGAGGTCAGTTCAAAGAAGATGCTGGTAGATATTTTCTGCCAGATCTGGGGTCATTTTTAGTCCCAAATGTAGGACACAGTGGATGACACAATCTCATCTCACAGATTAAAACTTTACTATGACCTGATTTGTACTCCTCTCCCCAGGAAAGAGAGAGAGAAATGCCACTGAGTGTATACAATGTCATTTCTGGCATTTGCAAAAATAATGTGCCAACCAAGGAAGTCTGCTTTTATTTATCTTAATAGAAGGTGGGGTAAATAAATGGTATCTACTCCTAGTCTCCTTGCAGTCCCTTGATTTCCTCAGTTTGACCCTTCCCCTGTCTTCCACAGGACTCATCCACAGGAGGGCACAGACTGTTGTGTGCTTTAGCCCATTGGGTCTTGCTGACCTGGAGCTAAGGGCAACCATTGTTTTTGTTTAGACCAATCCCCTTGATGGCCCAGTGGCTTCCCTTGTGAGACAGAGTGACATTAGCCATGCTCTATCCTTTACCTGCCTCTCAGCTTTATCTGTGTTCTCTGTTTCTTTGGGCCCGTGCTTGTGGTTACCTGCATGGTAATTTAGCACCAGACATTAAGAAGGCATGCAGACCAATTCTGCCATGAGTTTATAACCTAATATTGTGATGTGTCCATTCACATCAGTACTCATTAGTAGAAAATACAACTAATTGAAAGTCTTTGGGTTTTGGGAGAATTGAATCCTACTGAGCAGATGAAAACCTTCAGTATTATAACCTTATATAGGAATATCATACCGACACGGAAAGGTTCTTACTCATGAAGGGAGGATGTTAATCTTCATGTGGTCCCAGCCCACCAATATCATAAGCAGGGCCTTTTTTATTTACACTTGGAGATCTCATGACTAGAGTTAGTAATTTCAAAGTAACATTTCCAGGCTGTTTTGTGTTTTTCCATAATTGGGTTGAACTCTCTCCCAGAATCTGAGTTCAGAGCTTCTTTTCTTATCTCCCGTCCGCTCACCACAGGAATCTGCACAGATTAATTAGTGCCAGATGTATTGAGGTGGTTTTGTTAGGCAGCTTTCTTCTAGGAAGAGGTGGGCTGAGTACACCCACTCATTTCCCACCATCTCCAGAAAGAGCAGCTTATAACTATGACTCTGATGCAGGGCTTCTATGACCTAAAGATGAAAGGCTCATCACCAATCTTATCTGCTCATCAAAAACCAGACAGCAGGGGTGATATGCAATCGAGGCTCACTGGCACCTCTAATGCCTGTCCTGAGAGGGTTCTGCCAGGGTCTGCTGTGGAGATGAAGGCACTTTGGAGCCACATGGGTGGTTCTAGAACTTCTGACCTTCTTGTGCCAAGTTTCTATCATAACTTAAGATTATTTGGATGTATTCTTATTAGGAGTAATAGTAAATTTGAAGGAAATATAATATCCTTAAGTTGGAATTTTAGAGTTTTACTTTTTCAAACTTGTCCAACAGAAAGCTTCTAATCTATGTGGTCTCTGACATCTAAAGAGGGTGTGTGTGTGTGTGTGTGTGTGTGTGTGTGTGTGTGTGTGTGTGTTTATTCATTGATTACTTTATGCTTTATCCCTATAGATTGAGAATTACTGCATAAGATGATAAGATGCTCTGGGGAGCCAAAAGGGAAGTAGAAGGCATAGATCTTTGCCTTGGAAATTCTGCAGGAAAATGAAATGGGCTACCCATATATTTGTATTCATGTGTGCTCATAAATGGACAACCTAGAACTTCTATTTCTAAATTCTGAAGGAAATCCATGACTAACATGTCTTGTCTATGACTGAAAGATTGGTGCTACTTTGTAATTGAATGTACTCATCTGTGAGGAAGCTGAATTTGACTGGGACATGTCTAAATTTCTGTTGTGCTCCTTTACCCTTGGTTAGCAGTGAGGCTAACAAGTTACCCAGGGGTCAAGAGAGGAGAGCTAGCTTGTCCCAGAAAATGTAGACAGAAGTTACCTTGTGTGCTAGATATTTTCCATTTTTTCTCCAGGTCTACTCTCCATCCTTCTACACCCACTGATTACATTGGTGGCTCCCTTGACCTCTGTCTTCTAGTGGGTTTGACAGTAGGAGGCATCTATGGTATACTGGAAGGCAGGAAAGGAATAAGGTCAGGGTATTTATTCTCTTGATTCCCTTCCTGCTAGGTTGCTGTGGATTGGCTGTGTCCATCTACCTATGACACAGCTCCTGTCAGAAAGTTCTTTCTCTCTACAGACTAAGGTGGATGCTTCCTCCTCTTGCCCTTTCAGCTACGGAGAAGTAACAGCTCCCTGCTGTTGCTAAACCTAAGGCTGGTTTCCTTACATTCTGCCCCTCTTTGTAAATAATCCATTTATTAGACTTTCCTGTGTTACCATGTTTGATGTGCCATCTTTTTCTTCATGGATCCGGACCTATAACACTTGATAAACATTTAATCCCTCAATGACAAAGAATAGAAGCTCATACACACTAGCTCAACTACAAAGTGAATTTACTGAAAGGACACAGGGGAGGTAAAGGACAAATACCAAATCATCTGGAAAATCAGTTTCCAAAACCATTTCTTCAGTCTGGTGGGACTATGTCTAAATCTGCTTTCTTCTGCTGCTTTCTACATATTGACGTTGTCTTTCTGTCTTATGGATTTTTTCCCCCCCACTTTGGCCATGGTATAAACTCTGGCATTGCCCCTCTTTAACCTTTCAGTTCAGGGAATCCCCACCATTTAACTGTTTCTCAGTGTCCTATTTCCAGGGTCCTGCAAGAGAAATTCAGAGTGGCCCAGTTTGAGTTAGGTCCACTTATGGTCCATTCAGGTGTGTTGGAGAATAGGGGCACACAGGACTGCTCTTTTCCAGGGATGTGAACTTTCTTTCCTCCCAGAAAGGTGTGTGGTTGGGGCAATTGCAAGCATCTCTACATAGTACAGTGAGTCAGTCTTGTGAAGAATATCTGATTCAAACCCCAGGTAAGAGTGTTGGCTAATTACGTCCTTAAGTCATTTGGAAAGGCAGCTTATCTGTTTCATTCTTTAAAAATTTCAGTGGAGGTGTAGCAGGATTCTCTCACAGAGAGTCATGACACCGAGGCTTTTCTTTCCAGGAAGCAACTTTATTTGTGCCAGCACTGTTCAGTTGGGTTCGTACTCGAAGAACTGAGCCCTGAACACCACGTGACATAGTTTTTTATACATTTTCTATTCCTTTGTCTCTCATATATGGTAACACACAAATGTGCAGTCTGATTAAGTGGTCTCATGTTACAAGGTCATGAGGGGTGTTGTCACTCAAGCCAGATTGCCTTGAGTTTTTGTTTTTTGTTTTCCCTTAGAGAAGGGACCCTACCACAGAGAGTTGCTTGGATGGTTCAGACTGTTGATCGTCTGACTCTTTATTTTGGCTCAAGTCATGATCTCATAGTGGTGAGATGGAGTCCTGCCTTTGACTGTACACTGGGGCTTAAGATTCTTTCTCTCCCCCTCCTCTGCTTATGTGCTTTCTCTCTGTCTCTCTAAAATTAAAAAAAAAATTTTTTTCCAGTGGAAAGAAATTCAGTAATTCCATAAACCTTGGAGGAGAACTCTTTTGATGATTGTTTTTGTGTATCTAACCTGCTGTGGACTTTGCTCATTTATTTATTTCTTCTTTCCTGCCTTTAATGGTAACCAACCCACTGTTCAGTGTGACACTAACAGACTCCTTCTTGGTAATTATGATTGAAAGTGATTAATGAGATACAGAAATAATGCTGATCTTTCTTTAGGATCAACATTATATCCTTGCCCCTGCCATTGCCATGACCAGGATGGCCAGGAGACTTGTCATGTACCTCAAGGATGCCTGGACCAAGGAGCCGGTGTGGGTCTCACCCTTCACCATTGGGGGCCTTGCTATAATTCTGTCTGCTGTCAGCCCCTTCACCAAATATGCCACCATGATCAACCAAGCTATGCCCTACAACTATCCAGCGCCCCTCTGAGATGATGGGAATAGGTCCAACATGGCCAGCCAACCCCTAAGACCTCCAAGGCCCAGTGTTGGAGTGGCTGAATTGAGAGCACCTCTGGTGACATGGAGGACATTTCCTCCCCTGTGGCCAGTAAAATGTGAAAAGTGACCCCAGGAGGAAAAAGGATAAACATATCATATTTGGGGGTAAGCCTGTATTACTATCAGCTTTTCAGTCCCCACTTAGATATGAGCAGAAAACCAAAGATGACAAAACATCTGAGGAAGGCCACTAACATATGAGAGAGAGGTTCAAACAGAAACAAAGCAACTTGGAAGAAACAGAGACTGAACAGGAGAAGAAAATTAAAAAAATTAAGGCCTATCATTAATGTGGGGAGATGAGAGAAGATATGGCCCACATGAAATAGGAAAAGAATACTATTTATCCATGAAATAAGAAAGAATACTATTTAAAAAGGAATATTTAGTGGATAAAAAATAGACTCTTAGAATTTAAAAATATAATAGCAAAAATAAAAAACTCACTAGAAAGATTGAAGAAAAGGTTGAGTAAATCTCCCTGAAATAAAGCAAAAATAGAAGGAGATGAAAAAGAGAGGACGAGATATTAATAAAAATAATGTTTAAGGACAGTTTGAGAAGTCCAACATCTGAATAACAAAAGTTCCTGAAGAAGGAAACAGAAGAAAGAGAGGAGAAATTCATCAACCAAATGATTCAAGAAAAATTGCTCGGGAAGGGCATAATCTTCCAGACTGAAAGCATTCATTAAGAACCCTCAAAATGGATAAAAATGGACTCACACTGAGGTCTCCTTATTATGAGATTTCAGAATATTGAGGACAAAGAAAATCCTACAAGCTTTTAGAAAGATAAAAAGTAGGTCATGTAAGGTATTGGGATCAGTGACTTTAGACTTCTCAAAAGCAAAATTAGGATGTAGAAAACATAGCAATATGCTTTCAAATTATTGCCGACCTAGGACTTGATACCTATTCAACGTATCAGTCAGATGTGTGTGTATGTGTGTGTGTGTGTGTGTGTGTGTGTGTGTGTGTGTCGGGGGGAACCTCCAGACATACTAATTCTCAAAACTATTTCCTTCCCACAGACCTTTTTAAAGGAAGTGACTGGTAGATATGTTTGATGAAAATAAAGGTGTAAGCTAAAAAGAGCTACATAGGAGACACAGGAAGCTGGGAGCAAAAGGGATTCCCAGAAGGACAGTGAAGGGAGACCCCAGGAAGACAGTGAGTGTACCAGGCATAGAGGTATGGAACAGATCAGAAAGCTCCAGACACACTTCTTCAGGAAAATGAAATTATTAGGCTCTCCTATGTGTTGAAAGTTTTGAGAAGGGATTTAGACAACTGTCAAAGGTAGGTATTAAATTAGTGATAAGTATATAGCAAATGAAGTAAGTGAAGACAATAAGCTAATTATTAATTACAGGGAAAATAAAAAGCTGCACAGAAGAGGAAAAAGAATTATAGCTATTACATGTGAATAGTATTAATATAGTAATAATACTATAAACTCCAAATATTGGTCTATCTAAAATTACAAAATTATAATTACATTGGGAAGATGAAATATGGGAAAGTGCATGAGTACAGTGAGAGGGAGAAAAGGAAAAGAATAAAATCTTAAAATTTTAGAGTTTGGGGTGAATACATAACACGTAAACCTTCATGAAACAACCAACCAAGCAGTGGATTGCAAAACTGTTATTTAAAGACTTAGGGACGAATTTCATTTAATTGGTGAAAAGATGTGAAAGTAATTACTTCATGAAAGGGGGATATGGGGCTGAGGGAGATAAGAAAATAAACCTTGTAGGATTATTTGACAATTAACTGTAAACATGCATGTTTATCTGATTAAGAAATTATTTTAAAAAACAATAAAAAGAAAATTAACTAATAATTAAAAATATGCACACACCCCAGGCAGCCATTGCTAAGCAATTGGAATTGGCGAACAAAGCAAAGACATCCTTGTTTGGGCAACACGAAAACTATGAGGAAAATCATGTTTCTGAGTATTACTAGGGCATTGCTTATTTTGAAAAAATGGGGTGTAGAGTTGGACTATCTATCAATGAATGCCTGTCATAGCAAGGTGTGTGGGATACAAGCTTCAGCATAGTTTGATCTTTTCAGTGTGCATGGCAAGGTGACAGGCCAGGTCAAATGGCAAGGGACTGTCATTCCAGCGAAGAAGGAGCAGGCTTCAGGTCTAGACAGGTGAGATGTCAGTTTCAGGGTTATCAGCTAAGGCAGGTACTAGAGATGTAGGGCAGGTGGAATCCAAAGGCTGGTTGGTCACACAAGAAAAGGGGTACCAGAGGGCAGATCTCAACTCTGCTCCTAAGGGGAGGGGATTTGGGCCTTGCAGACTATTTTAGATTGCTTGCTATGCATAGGTGTTGTTTGGAGCCCAAAGTGGGTGGAAGGCTAGAGATCCCCTACTCTGTTTGCTCTCTATCCTTCCTCTCTTTAACCCTTACAGTGTTACGGAAACTGGTCTGGATCATCTGGCAGAAGAACCAAGTGGCACTGGGAGATCTTGGAAGGCAGGAGGTTTATTTTACACCTGTGGGCTCAGAGGAGATCATTCTCCAGAGGTCTGAGCCAGAGCATCAACAGAGGAGACAATTTATAGTCTGTTACTTCCGCATTCCTCATTAGTGGTAATTTGGTGCCAGGGGCAAGAAGGGTGGGAAGAAGAACCCAGAAGGGGAGTCTTCAGGCAGGGACTGGAATTCCCCTATCAGTCCTGTTGGCCATCTTATAACAGATTTTTCCCTATCAATAGCTGTATTCCTTTGCTTGTATCTGTATGCTTCATCTTTAGCTGTATGCTTAGTCTTGCTCCAGAACCTGGGCCCACGCCTCCCTTAACAGCTCCCTAACTTTGTATAATCATCTGCTCACCCTCTGATGTTGGCAGCACAACTGAATTCTTTTTTCTTTTTTTCAAGAAAAATTTTTTTTAAAGTAGGCTTCATGCCCATGGTGGAGCCCACCTCAGGGCTTGAACTCATGACCCTGAGACCAAGACCTGAGCTGAGATCAAGAGTCAGATGCTTGACAGACTGAGCTACCCAAGCACTGTCTGGATTCTTTTACCTCGATTTCCAATAACTGGATGCCTTGCCCTGAGCTCCAGTCTCCCCCGACTGTTCGGAAGCTTGATCTCCTAAATGCCAACCACCTAGTAAATGTCCACACCACTTAGAGTTACTTTGTTCTTAGCTGTGTCATGGAACCAGGCTGGATCGCTGGCAGAAAAACCAAGCGGCACTTGGAGATCTTGGTGGATCGAAGTTTTATTTTACACTGGTGGGTTCAGAGGAGATCCTTCTCCAGAGATCTGAGTCCCGAGCACAAGCATGGGGGATTATTTATCACCTGTCACTTCCACATTCCGCATTAGTAGTAATTTGGCACCCACAACAAGCAGAGCAGGAAGAAGAACCCAGAAGAGGAGTCTCTAAGCTAGGAACTAGAGCTTATGTTAGTACTGTTGGCCAGCTTATGGTGCATAACTTTACTTATTTTCCCAACATCTGGGCAGAAAATATGTACCACAGACTTACTTTTACCTCTGACCTATATGTTATTTGTACCTCATCTTCTTTTTCTTGGTGTGGATGAACCTTTTGTAGCCAGATCTTTGCAGATCCACCTTTTAGTCTGATCAGGCACAAGTCTTAGCCTTATTCCCATGCTAGGAATTTACTGGGCATTTACAGCCAACCTATTTGGAATCCTCCAGACACTACTTTGCATGGTTTGCGCATGGATTACTTCAACTCCCTGAGGTTCTAGCTAGGATGACCAACTAGAGGAAGGAACTGTATTTTAATGACATGAGGGGCCTTGTCCATGGTCAAACTATGAGGGCTGGGCAGGAATTCAAATATAGGTCATCTGGTTCCAGCTTTGGGCTGTGATCACAAGCCTCATTACCTCCCACAGTTTTTGAGCTTTCGGATCTACTTACATTCCCAGGCCTGGCCTTATCTGACTCACCTTACCCTGCTTCCAAACCCTGGGTCTGGTAGCTGGTGAATCCTGCTTCTCTGCCTGAGGTAGAGGCAGATGTGCTAGGTTGTCTTCACAGGATTTGCTTCACAAAGTTCCTAGGTGATTCTATTAGTCCACAGGATGGTCTAATGCCCCAGCAAAATTCCCTAGGTTCTCAAAATGTGGTGCCCAGACCAGTGGTGTCAGCATCACCTGGGAACTGGTTAGAAATGCAAAATTAGAAACTCTGGGGGTGGGGCCCATCAATCTGAGTTTTAACACAGCCTTCAGGTGATTTTGGTGTACACTAACATTTGAGAACACTGCCCTGGGGTCATGATTAGAGGGAGTCGGGTAGGGTCAAGTCTTTGCCTGGGCCATTGTTGAATGTGCTTAAATCAGACGTGTTCAGGAAAAAGAGGGGCGGGAAGATGTGTTTCTATCTTGGGTTGCCATGCCACCCAACTAGTGGGTTCCTTACCACCCATATCAGGAAACAGGAAACAGGGAGTAAGAAACGGGAGAGGGGAAAGTGTGAGAAATCACTTTGTTCAACACCTGACCATGGAGGATTGAAAAAACTGTTTAGGATGCCTGTATTGAAGAAGTTGGAACAAAAAAAGAATCATATGAGAGAGGCTGCAGGTCAAGACAGATAGGAAAGAATCTGATGTCAATGTTCTTGAAAGCTGAAGAAGGCTAGATTCACACACTGATAGTTTGGTATCAAGTGAGCCAGGTCTCTGTTTGTCACAACTTACCTTATCTCCCCTGTGGCTGCTTGACATGCCCTTATGATAAAATAGTGGCAATCACAGCACGTTTCAGAAGGTGTATGTCTGTACCTAGATTGAGGCTGAAAGCCGTGACTTGCCTTATTCTTACAACAATATGAGGCAGTTGTTAAATTCAATATATATATATATATATATATATATATATATATATATAATTTTTTTTTTATATAGTTCAATGATTAAAATGAAAACCATTCACCCACTCACCCATTTAGCCTCAATCAGTTGCTACCGATTGCTAGTTTTTATCTTGTCTACATGTTTTGGGATGTTTGGCACCTGCTCCACATCTGGGAGAACACACCTGCCGAAGTCCTGGCCCCGAGTAAAGTTAAGGCTTTTCCAAGCTTTTGAACAGCGAGCTTGCTGATACTGCCTAAGTGCCTTTCTGAGCAGGGATTCCATGATTGATGATGGGAGAGAGTAAATAAATTTCAGTAAGTACACACAAGAGTGGATCAGGACAGTAAGTGCTTACTATGTACAATCAATGGGCATTATTTTAAAGGAGATTAAAATTTCCTGGACTTAATCCTCCTGCTAGCACTGCACTGGTGGCAGAGGATGAGTTACTGTTTTCTCCAGGGAGGTAGTGAGAAGAGCATCTGTGCCTTTGGAGTAAACTCATGTAGTAAAATAAGTAAAATAAACTGTAGAAATCTCTTCAGTTTGGAACTCAATTCTCTGATAAAATACGTGTTTGTAGCATCCTAAGTGGAAGAAGATGATTATGGACAGCAAATGGCTGCAGATTGGAAGGGATGCAACTTTATCTCTTCCTGCATCATTCTTGGGCCTTGTCACGCTTCTGTATTCTACAATGTATATGGTAGAAGCAGATGTTGGGTGGAGGTTGGCATAGGACTTTGAATGGGCCCATTATTCTAGAGTGTAGTTTGTTCTCCAACGGTGAGCAGTACTGATGCAATGTGGTGTCTGGGCTGAAACATGAAACCTAACTTTTTCCCAAACTTGATGATTTATTTTCAGAAGCTGGGAAGATTGTCACTTAAAATGTAAAACGGTGTCTGTCTCCTAAGAGGCAAAAGCTTAAATCTGGATTTGGGACTTTTGTTCTATAAAAAAATCTTAAGTATCTACCCATTTTGGGGGGTAAACTGTGAACTCAAGATTTTCTTGACAGTAAATATTGAAATATTATTAATGTAAATTATGTGTATATTTTAGCAAAGTAAAGATGTCTAGACCTCTTTACTTTTTTGTTGGGAAAAATTATCTCTACTTGGATTTAAACTGCCCTATGTCTTGGTGTACCTGGCTGGTTCAGTTAGTAGAGTGTGTGACTTGATCTCGGGGTCATGAATTCGAGCCCCACATTGGGAGTAGAGATTACTTAAAAATAAAATCTTAAAAAAAAAAAAACCCAAAACTGCCCAATGCCTTATATCAGGGGTTGGCCAACTATGGCGTATGGTATAAATCTGGCCTGCTGCCTGTCTTATAAATAAAGTTTTATTGGAACAGAGCCATGCTCTTTAATTTGCATATTATCTACAGCTGCCTTCCTACTATAAGAATAGGTAGTTGTGACAGAGACTGTATGGCCTCAAAACTAAAATATTTAGGGGCACCTGGGCGGCTCAGTCAGTTCAGCCTCTGACTTCGGCTCAGGTCATGATCTCATGGTTTGTGAGTTTGAACCCCATGTTGGACTCTGTGCTGACAGCTCGGAGCCTGGATTCTCGGAGACTCCTTCTCTCTCTACCCCTCCCCTACTTGTGCTCTGTCTCTCAAAAGTAAATAAATGTAAAAAAAAAAAAAACTAAAATATTTACCATCTAACCTTTTACTGGAAAAAGTTTGCCATCATGTACCTTCTATTAATGCTTGTTCTTATATGTATGCTTTTACTTAAACAGTTGCTCACATTGAAACTAGAGTCACAAAATGACAGAAAGATGTGTAGGCCTGAACGTCATGTGCTTGTGAACAGACTTTGAAAATGACCTGAGTTTGGCTTGGCATAAGTCATACTGATGGGTTTGGGGGTGATGGTGGGGGGCTTTGGAGCCGATGGCCAAGAAAGAATTCTTGACGATGTCTTTTGTGCAAAAAGGTGATTTTATTAAAGCAAGGCGACAGGACCCTCGGGCAGGAAGAGTTGCAGTGTAAGTGTGGGAGGTGACTGGTTTATAGAGTTGGGGAGATAAAGTCAAGAGGGAGTTCCTAAAGGGTTTTTCATATGCTAAAGACTCACAGATTACTGGAGGACTAGCTACTGTCAAGCTATTGTTTTTACTGCTTTCAAAGCATTAACATTAAGACAGTAGGGGGTTCCTGGACTTTAGGCTATTGATGGGATTGCCTTTTTCTTGTAAACTGGTGGAGACTGATCAGATTAAGCATTTTTTTGTCCTTTCCCATTTTTGGGGGTAGCTAGGAGTGTCCAAGGAATATCATACATGTCCCACCTGGGGCGGTGTGTGTGTGAGCGTGCGCGTACTTTGCTCTCAGCCTGCCTTGTGCTCCCTCGTCAATACGGGCTGTGCTGTTGACGTCTTGCACGTGATGTTATTCCAGGCTGAATAACCCTGACTTTACTAATATTAAACTATTATTTCCTGATGTGATTGTGTTATGAGGGCCACAGGACCCAGACTTCACTCCATGCCATGTAGATGGGTGCAGGTGAGATTTTCCTAGAAGGAAGTGGATTTTCTCTCAGTCAACCTGGGAAGAAGGCAATTCTGGGATAGGAAAAGAAGATTCAATAAGCACACTTTAGACTAAGGTGAACAGGAAACTTCCTCAGCTATTTCATTTCACTGTGGAGGTTGGATGTGAGCCCTGTGGAGAACAGGAAAGCCCAAGAACAGTTCTTTTGTGGGAAGGTGATCTTGTCATTGCTTCTTTTTGAGCATTCCTGAGCAGCATCCGGGGATCTCTCAGAAATATGTGAGTGACACTAGGGGTTGGGAAGGAGGAGGCTGATGTCTGCAATATACAGATGGGGACTCAAACCATCGACTCAGAGCTTTTGATGGTCTATCTTATAGCCAACACCTTCCATGATTGGCTCAGGTATTGTGTGACCACCTTCAGGGGAGGCTCAGTCCCTCCTCAGCCCCAGGGCGAGGGGTGGATTTCGGTTAGTCCGAGTCCATCAAAGTAATTCCACCCCTCTTGCTTATGAAACAAAATGGGCATAGGATACAGTTTTGGCCAACAAGGAACAAAGGAAAGTTTCTGGATCACCTGTGGGAAAGCTTTCCTTGTTGTTAAATATGCAAAGCACAAGGTGCAGAGATTCTTTCCTTGCTTTGGATGTAGCTGTGAGGATGTGATGTAGACATAGCCCATTTTGCAACGGTGAGAGGGAGTTGTCACCCTACTAAGGGTGACAGAGCAGAATATGGAAAGAACTTGAGTCCTTGACAGCATCACAGAGCTACTGAATCACACAGATCTAGAACAGATGTAGAACTTCATGAGCTGTGAGAAAATAAAATCACCTTATTGCCTAAGCCACTTTCATTGGGTCTTCTAATGCTTGTAGCCAACAGAATACTCTTAAGTATTTAATATGACCTCTTTAGGGGCGCCCGGGTGGCTCAGTAGGTTAAACATCTGACTCTTGGTTTTGGCTCAGGTCATGATCTCTTGGTTTGTGAGTGTGAGCCACACATTGGGCTCCATGCTGACAGTGTGGAGCGTGCTTGGTATTCTCTCTCTCCCTCTCTCTCTGCCCCTTCCCCTCTAACTCTCTCCCTCTCAAAAATAAATAAATAAAATTTTAAAAATATGACCCCTTTATAAGTTGGTGAGACTTAGAAATAGTAACCATATTCTTAAGGTACATTCATGCAAAGATAACTGTAGTTGTAATCACCAAGTGATTAATTAATCACACTCAATTAAAATGGAGACATTTAAGGAGTATGAAAAATGGAATATGTATCACAAATCTTTTTTTTCTGGTTGGTAAGAAATTCAGAAAATTATAGTCTTAAGTTGCATAATAACAATAAACAAACAATGGAAAGATCCAGAAAATTATTTGGGTAACTTGATCAAGTCAGTATCTCATTTTGAAAACATTTTAAGTTATATATACTCTTACTGTAAATGTTTCAAACAATATAAAAGCATCTAAAGTCACAAGTGATCACTGTTTAGTTTGGGGTCTACCAAGCAGAAGAACTAAGATGACAGCCAAGGAACCAGCAGCAAAGACTGGTGGGGTGCTAGGAACCAGACAGAAGTGCAGTTGTAAAGCTCCAGGAGCCAGAGTTCTAGAAGGGCACTTGATGATACTGGCCTCCTGAAATTCATGCTTTTGTGTTATTTCCCTCCCACATGGAATAGGGCAGACCTGTGTGAACCAACAAGATACTGTGGAAATGATGTGTGTGACTTCTGAGACTAGGTCATAGAGGATATTATGACTTTTCTGCTCTGCTCTTTTCTTTTTTTTAAAGTTTATTTTATTTCTTTTGAGAGAGAGAGCGAGCAAGAGAGAGCAGGGTAGACAAGAGAGGGAGAGAGAGAATCCCAAGCAGATTCCACAGTATCAGTGCAGAGCCTGATCTGGGCCTAGATCTCACAAACTGTGACCCAAGCCACCCAGGCGCCCCCTGCTGTGTTCTTTCTTGATCACTTACTCAGCTGCCATGTTGTGAGGACACTCAAACACACTGATATAGAGGTCTAAGTGGCAAAGAACCTAGGCCTCTAGCCAACAGCTATTGAATGAGCCCTCCTGGAAGCAGATTTGTCAGCCCTAGTCAAGCCTCAGCCAGCATCTTGACTGTAACCTCAGGACAGGTTATGAGCCAGAACCACCCAGTTGTCCCTGGATTCCTGACCCTCAAAAATTATATGTAGTAATAAGTGCTTGTTGTTTGTGGCAGGTAAATCTTGGGGTAATCTGTTGCACTGCTGTGGATAACAAAGACAAAAGCCTATGCATCCTGGGTCCCACCCCACGTGCCACAGGAGGCCTTGATAGCTAGTCCAGCACATTAGCCGGTGGGGATAGGATTCCTGCTTAAGTGCTCGCTTACAGTCAATTTATGGTATGGTCACCCCTCAGCCTAAAGGTCCTCACAGAGTGTACTTCTGGGTAGGGATTCTGGGGAGACTTCTGGGGAGGCAGTCTGAGATTGGTGTGTGTGTGTATGTGTGCAGATACCTACATGTGTAGTGTGTGTAGGTAGGTATGTGAATTGGTATTGTTCCCTTGTGCCCTCCCTCAGGGGGCCTCTTTGCTGTGCCCTCTGCACACCTGGGTGACTGTGAACCCTACTTTAGTTTTGATACCTCTTCAGTTTTTGATCCCTTCTTCTGGATGATTCCCAGAGATATTCCTCTTTGTAGATTTTACCAAGATTTGTTCTGACTCTTAAATAGTGTTTGGAGAACTGGAAAATTGTTTTTGTGCTGAGCCTTCTGCATTGTGTGTGTTGAAAACACACTCCTGGGCAGGTAGCAAGTGAGACCTGTGTGGGAAATGGGCTCCACGTGTGGAGCAAAGCGTGTGGGAGGAGCTAAATGTTACTTGTTTAGGATTCTCAGCTTTGTGCTCTCCTGTTGCCCTGGACCTGGACCTGGCTATTAGGGTAGGGACCACGAGGTGAGAAAGTTACATAAAATTTAGGGCCGCTGGGCTCTGGGCCTTGAAATTTACCTTTGGTATTAGGGTGTTTGCTTCCACTAACTCAGGAGCTAAGTTGTTTCTCTTGTTGTTGGAAAAAAGAAAAACCTCAGGAACAACCCTTAATTGTGTGACTCTTACTGCCCAAAAATTAACTTAAGAAAAAAAGGAATTATTTAAAAATTTTTTTTAACGTTTATTATTTATTTTTAAGAGACAGAGCATGAGCAGTGGAGGGGCAGAAAGAGAGTGGGAAGCAGGCTTCAGGCTCTGAGCTGTCAGCACAGAGCCTAATGTGGGACTCAACCCCATGAACCCTGAGATCATGACCTGAGCAAAGTCGGACACTTAACCAACTGAGCCACCCAGGCGCCCCTAGAAAAAAGAAATTCTTAAAAAAAATTTGAAGGCTGTTAGCTTCCAGGCAGCATGCACATTTTTAAAAAGTTTATTTATTTATTTTGAAAGAGACAAAGACCGCACAAAGGGGAGAGGGACAGAGAGAGCAAGGGAGAGAATCCCAAGCAGGCTCCATGCTGTCAGCACAGAGCCCAATGTGGGGCTTGAACTCACAAAACTTTGAGATCATAACCTCAGCTGAAACCAATTGTGGGGCATTTAACTGAAGGAGCCACCCAGGCACCCCAGGCAGAATGCACTTTTGAAGGGGAGGAAAAGCTCTATGAGTAGGAGAGGCACATCTCACTCTGACCTGGATTCTTGCCCCTTCTGCTTTTTTCCTCAGTGAGAACCAAGCAGATGAGTTTCTGTTTGGAACCTGAGTCTCTCTCTCTTCTCTTTAGCAGCTGATCATTTGTGCCTGTGTTTGTTCCTTGGCCCTCCCTCTCTCCACTTTGTCTGTGCTTTCTTGTTTTGCAATAAAATATTACTTGCCTTTCTAATCTTGAAGGTGTATCTTGTATCAGGATATAGACTTTGTCAGTGAGCTGTTCCCTGTTCCCCTCACCCATAATTCAATGAGCTGTTCTCAGTTCTGGCTTTCATAGGTAACTCTAAATTCTAACAATTGGCCTTAGTCAGCATCCCTTTTCCCTTTAGGGGACCAATAACAAGGACATTGAGCATCAGTTTAGGATCTGCCTGGGCAGAAGTCTTCATCTTCCTGCACCATAATCTATTCGGCTAATTGTAGGGCCCTGGATGGTATTCAGGATGATTTTTTGGAACTTAACAAATTCTGGAGATTTAATTTTGGATTCTGATATATTGGAAACTTACCAAAGAAGTCATGGGGGAGGTGAGATGCAAAACAAAAACAAAAAAAAAAAAAGAGAGAGAGAGAGAGAATACAGGCTTTTGGAAACATCTAGACATGGGAGACCGTATGGTGAGGTGGTTGGGGTGAGACTGAATCCCAGTTGCACTATTTACTGGGTATCTAAAATGGGTTAGTAGGGGCATGTGGGTGGCTCATTCGGTTGAGTGTCCCACTCTTGATTTCCATGCAAAATATGATCTCATGGTCTGTGAGATCGAGCCCCACTTCAGACTCTGCGTTGATAGCCTGGGACCGTCTCTCTGTCTCTCTCTGTCTCTGTCTCTCTGTCTCTGTCTCTCTGCCTTCCCCCTGCTCGTGTTCTCTCAACCTCTGTGTCAAAATAAATAAATAAACATTAAAAACATTAAAAAAATAAATTTAAAATTTAAAATTACCAAGTGGGTTAGTAATAGTGCCTCCTTCATAGTGTTGTTGGGGGTGTAAAATGAGTTAGTACATGTGAAAGCATTTGGGTGGAGCCTGACTCAAAACAAGTTGAACTATTGTTATTATTATTCTTGCCATTACTAACTCTGTTGTCTTGGGCTAGTAAGTTAAATACTCTAAGCCTGAGTTTCTTCACCCATAAAACCAAAGTAGTTATACCAATCTCATATGGTTCTTGGAATTACTTAATGTATGTAAAACTTCTAGCCCAATTTCTGGTATTATCATAGAAGCGCTCTTAAGGGTATTCTGTTTTAACATATGATGAATAACCTCCACCTGATTTACCTTGTTATGTTAGAGGCTTGGCAGAAAACTTAAATGAAGAGGTAATACTAGACTGCATTATGACAGTGCAGGGACACACAGCACTGAAATAGTCTCCAAAGCAATGTCCCTGCTCCATAGTGAGGTCCTTGCTCCCTGAGGTCATTAGAACCCCCATTCTCAGCCAATCTTGATTTCCATCAAATGTCTCCTCCAGGAGCAAGTGAGTCTGACTCAGGCACTTGCTCCTCAGTCTTTGTGATCATTGAAGGAAAGAATAAAATCCAAAGCTTCTTTTTAACCAGGTCGCCAGCAGCGACCTTTGTGAACTTTGGGACCCAGTGAGAGATCTTGACAATTTCTGCTAAGATCTTGTAACTGGCTGAATTACTCTGAGGCCCAAGCTGGGCAGTGACTATTAACATTTAGCACCGAAGCCGATTATCGTGTGATAATCGCTCCATTAGCTCATGTTGCTGCTGTTGTTCATAAAACCCCTTCCGTGTCACTCCCAGACCTCTTGTCTCCTGCTCTGACCTGTCTCTCCATGCACATTTGAAATATTTCTCATTATCCCGCTTAACTTTGCTTGTTATTCCTCTGAATGGCTTGGGCAATCTCTTATAGTCTCCAAAGCATGATATTCTGTTCATCCCATGCCGCCTCACCCTCCTCTGGTGTGTTCCAGATGGTTTTGTACCAAGCAGAGCATATGCCTCTTTCTTCCCCTTGATTACTCTTTGCATTTCTTCTCTCTTCTGCACCGTCCTCCATTTGATTTACTTCTGAAGTATTTATTGCTGGGGTGACGTGCATAATGAATACCCTTGGGCGTTCATTAAGTTTAAGTTTGAACAGTTTCTGTTTCCCCTTAGGGTCCTTGATGTTTGATTCTTTTGGTTACTTCCTCTTGTAAACCTCCCAGTTTGCCAGCATTTACTCCACAAAAATTCATACCTCTCTTTCCGGTTGTGCTATTTTTTTTTTTTTTAAACCTCATGGAAGTCCTTATTTAAAAAATGATGCCTGAAGGGGCTGACTGGCTCAGTTTGTAGAGCATGAGACTCTTGATCTCCAGGTTGAGAGTTAGAGCCCTACATTGGGTGGAGAGATTATAAATAAAGACTTAAATAAAAATAGAATGAAAAATGGTGCCTTACTAGTGATTTTTAGGATTTCCCTGTGGGTCCCATTCTGTGTAAAGGAATTGCCCCAGGTATCTTTTGCTGTATAACAGCCACCTAAACCTTAGTGGTTTAGAACATAATTATTATCTTTCATAAGTCTTCGGGTTAACTGGGTATAGGTGGGCAGTTTTCACCTAGTTTCTCATGCAGTTGCTGTCAGACGTTGGGCATGCCTGTGGTCATCTAAAGACTTAAAGGGTTTTGCTCACATGATTGGCAGTTGATGCTGGCCGCTGGCTGAGGATTCAGCTGGGGTTGTCCCATTGAAGCAACTTCACATGGCCTCTCCATGGACAACTGGGGCTTCTCAAAGCATAGACACTGTGTTCTGAGAGGATGCATCTTAAGAGTGAGCATTCAGAGGTAAAAGATGAAAGATTAGCATTACTAGCATTACTTCCCATGATTGGTGTGAGAGGCCTTTACAAGGAAGTGGTGCCTCATTGGGGAGACTGGCTACCACTAGAGTGAATAGATTAGTCTGTTTTTTGTGTTGTTCCTTCTTTTAGATCCAGGCCCTTTTATTTTTCATTTGCATTATTAAGGTATAGTTGACATACAAAACTATATAGACTTGTGTACAACATAGTGATTCAACATTCTACACATTGTAAAATCGTCACCACGATAAGTCTAGTTACCATCTGTCACCTTATAAAGTTAATACAGTATGATTGATTGTATTCCCCATGTTGTACATTGCATCCTCATGACTTATTTATTTTATAACTGGAAGTTTGTACCTTTTGCTCCCCTTTGTCCATTTTAGGACCCCTCCCTGCCCCCCCCAACCCTCCTACCCTTTGGCAACCACTATCTGTTCTCTATACCTATGAGTCTGGGTTTTGTTTTGTCTTTTAAATTCCACATATAAGTGAAATCATGTGGTATTTGTCTTTCTCTGTCTGACTTATTTCATTTAGCATGATACCCTCAAGGTCCATCTATGTTGTGGCAAATGGCAGGATTTCATTATTTTTTAGGGCTGAGTAGTATTCTACTTTGTGTGTATGTATATATGTGTGTCTACTTTATACATTCATCCATTGATGGACACTTAGATTGTTTCTATATCTTGGCTATTGTAAATGATGCTGCAAGAAACATAGGGATGCATGTATCTTTTTAAATTAGTGTTTTTATTTTCTTTGCATAAATAGTAGTGGAATTGCTGGATCATCTGGTAGCTCTATTTTAAATTTTTGAGGAATCTTCATACTGTTTTCCATAATGGCTATACCATTTCTACCCACAGTATACAAAAGTTCCCTTTTTCTCCAGATCCTTACCAATCCTTGATATTTCTTGTCTTTTTGATTACAGCCATCTGGCAGGGGTAAGGTGATATCTCGGTGTGGTTTTGAATTTCTAGAAATTTATCATTTTTTTCTAGATAGTCCAGTTTGTTGGCGTATAATTGTTCATAGTAATCTCTTGTGATCCTTTGTGTTTCTGTGGTATCATAACTTCTCTTTCATTTTTGATTTTATTCTTCTTTTTCTAGTTCCTTTAGGTGTAAAGTTAAAATTTTTTTTCAATTGTTTAATTTATCCTTTTATTAGTTATTTTACTTTACTTTTTTAAAGTTTACATCCAAGTTAGTTAGCATATAGCACAACAATGATTTCAGGAGTAGATGCCTTAATGCCCTTTACCCATTTAGCCCATCCCCCCTCCTTCACCCCCTCCAGTACCCTCTGTTTGTTCTCCATATTTAAGAGTCTCTTATGTTTTGTCCCCCTCCCTGTTTATATATTATTTTTGCTTCCCTTCCCTTGTGTTCATCTGTTTTGTACCTTAAAGTCCTCATATGAGTGAAGTCATATGATATTTGTCTTTCTTTGACTAGTTTCACTTACCATAATACCCTCTAGTTCCATCCACATAGTTGCAAATGGCAAGATTTCATTCTTTTTGATTGCTGAGTAATACTCCATTGTGTGTGTGTGTGTGTGTGTGTGTGTGTGTGTATATATATATATATATATATATATATATATATACCACATATTCTTTATCCATTCATCCATCGATGGACATTTGGGCTCTTTCCATACTTTGGTTATTGTCGATGGTGCTGCTATAAACATGGGGGTGCATGTGCCCCTTTGAAACAGCATACCTGTATCTCTTGGATAAATACATAGTAGTGCAATTGCTGGGTCATAGGGTAGTTCTATTTTTAATTTTTTGAGGAACTTCCATCCTGTTTTTCAGAGTGGCTACACCAGTTTGCATTCCCAACAGCAGTGCAAAAGAGATCCTCTTTCTCCACATCTTTGCCAACATCTGTTGTTGCCTGAGTTGTTAAAGTTAGCCATTCTGACAGGTGTGAGGTGGTATCTCATGGTGGTTTTGATTTGTATTTCCCTGATGATGAATGATGATGAATGAGCATTTTTTCATGTGTCCGTTGCCCATCTGGATGTCTTCTTTGGAGAAGTGTCTATTCATGTCTATTCATTTCTTCACTGGATTATTTGTTTTTTGGGTGTTGACCTTAATAAGTTCTTCATAGATTTTGGATACTAGCCCTTCATCTGATATGTCGTTTGCAAATATCTTCTCCCATTCTGTTGGTTGCCTTTTAGTTTTGCTGATTGTTTCCTTCACTGTGCAGAAGCTTTTTATTTTGATGAGGTCCCAGTAGTTCATTTTTGCTTTTGTTTCTCTTGCCTCTGGATATGTGTTGAGTAAGAAGTTGCTGTGGCCAAGGTGAAAGAGGTTTTTTCCTGCTTTCTCTTCGAGGATGTAGATGGCTTCCTGTATTACATTTAGGTCTTTCATCCATTTTGAGTTCCTTTTTGTGTATGGTGTAAGAAAGTGGTCCAGGTTCATTTTTCTGCACGTTTGCTGTCCAGTTTTCCCAGCAACATTTGCTGAAGAGACTGTCTTTATTCCACTGGATATTCTTTCCTGCTTTGTCAAAAATTAGTTGGCCATACATATGTGTGCCCATTTCCGGGTTCTCTATGTCTGTTCTTGTGCCATTACCATACCGTCTTGATGATTACAACTTTGTAATACAGCTTGAAGTCCGGGATTGTGATGCCTCCTGCTTTGGTTTTCTTTTTCATGATTTCTTTGTCTATTTGGGGTCTTTTCTGGTGCCATACAAATTTTAAGATTGTTTGTTCTAGCTCTGTGAAGAATGCTGGTGTTGTTTTGATAGGTATTGCATTGAATATGTAGATTGCTTTGGGAAGTATCGACATTTTAACAATATTTGTTCTTCCTATCCAGAAGCATGGAATATTTACATTTTTTTTTTGTTTTCTTCAATTTCCTTCATAAGCTTTCTATAGTTTTCAGCATATAGATATTTCACCTCTTTGGTTAGATTTATTCCTAGGTGTTTTATGGTTTTTGATGCAACTGCAAATGGGATCGATTCCTTGATTTCTCTTTCTGTTGCTTCATTGTTGGTGTATAGGAATGCAACTGATTTCTGTGCATTGATTTTATATCCTGCACTTTTGCTGAATTCATGGATAAGTTCTAGCAGTTTTTTGGTGGAATCTTTTGGGTTTTCCATAGAAAGTATCATGTCATCTGCAAAGAGTGAAAGTTTGACTTCCTCCTGGGCGATTTGGATGCCTTTTTATTTCTTTGTGTTGTCTGATTGCTGAGGCTAAGACTTTGAATACTATGTTGAATAACAGTGGCAAGAGTAGTCATCCCTGTCTTGTTTCTGACCTTAGGGGGAAAGCTCTCAGTTATTCCCCATTGAGGATGATATTGGTGTTGGGTCTTTCATACATGGCTTTTATGATCTCGAGGTATGATCCTTCTGTTTCTATTTTCTTGAGGGTTTTTATCAAGAAAGGATGCTGTGTTTTGTCAAATGCTTTCTCTGCATCTATTGAGAGGATCATATGGTTCTTGTCCTTTCTTTTATTGATGTGATGAATCACATTGATTGTTTTGCAGATATTGAACCAGCCCTGCATCCCAGGTATAAATCCCACTTGGTTGTGGTGAATAATTTTTTTTAATGTATTGTTGAATCCAGTTGGCTAATATCTTGTTGAGGATTTTTGCACCCATGTTCATCAGGGAAATTGGTCTATAGTTCTCCTTTTTAGTGGGGCTTTGTCTGGTTTTGGAATCAAGGTAATGCTGGCTTCATAGAAAGAGTTTGGAAGTTTTCCTTCCATTTCTATTTTTTGGAACAGCTTCAAGTGAATAGATGTTAACTCTTATGTTTGGTAGAATTCCCCTGGAAAGCCCTCTGGCCCTGGAGATTTTTGGTTACTAATTTGATTTCTTTACTGGTTATGGGTCTGTTCAAATTTTCTATTTCTTCCTGTTTCAGTTTGGTAGTTTATATATTTCTAGGAATTTGTCCATTTCTTCCATATTGCCCATTTTATTGGCATGTTATTGCTCATTTTATTCTCTTATTATTGTTTTTATTTCTGCTGTGTTGGTTGTGATCTCCTCTTTCATTCTTGATTTTGTTATTTGGGTCCTTTCCTTTTTCTTTTTAATCAAACTGACTAGGGGTTTATTAATTTTGTTTATTCTTCAAACAACCAGTTTCTGGTTTCATTGTTCTGTTCTACTATTTTTTTGGTTTCGATAGGATGGATTTTTGCTCTAATCTTTATTATTTCCTGTCTTCTGCTGGCTTTGGGTTTTATTTGTGTTCTTTTTCCAGCTCTTTAAGGTGTAAAGTTAGGTTGTGTATCTGAGACCTTTCTTCCTTCTTTAGGAAGGCCTGGATTGCTATATACTTTCCTCTTATTACCACCTTTGCTGCATCCCAGAAGTTTTGGGCTGTGGTGTTACCATTTTGATTGGCTTCCTTGTACTTTTTAATTTCCTCTTTAACTTCTTGGTTAGCCCATTCATTGTTTAGTAGGATCTTCTTTAGTTTCCAAGTATTTGTTACCTTTCCAAATTTTTTGTTGTGGTTGATTTCGAGTTTCATAACATTGTGTTCTGAAAATATGCATGGTATGATCTCGATCTTTTTGTACTTGTTGAGAGCTGATTTGTGTCCCAGGATGTGATCTATTCTGGAGACCATTCATGTGCACTGGAGAAGAATGTAGATCCTACTGCTTTTGGAAGAAATGTACTGAATATATCTGTTATGTTCATCTGATCCAGTGTGTCATTCAAAGCCATTGTTTCCTTGTTGATTTTCTGATTAGATGATCTGCCCATTGTTGTAAGTGGGTTGTTAAAGTCCCCTCTTATTATGGTATTATTATAATGAATTTCTTTATGTTTGGGATTAATTGATTTATGTATTTGGGTGCTCACACATTTAGAGCATAAATGTTTACAATTGTTAGGTCTTCTTTGTGGATAGACCTCTTATTTATGATATAATGTCTTTCTTCATCTTTTGTTACAGTCTTTATTTTACAGTCTAGATCGTCTGATATAAGTATGGCTACTCTGGCTTTCTTTTGTCCACCATTAGCATGATAGATGGTTCTCCATCCCCTTACTTTCTTTTTTTTTTTTTTTTTTTACATCGGAAAGAATTTTATTTTTTTATTTTTTTAACATTTATTTATTTATTTATTTATTTATTTATTTATTTTTTATATGAAGTTTATTGACAAATTGGTTTCCATACAACACCCAGTGCTCATCCCAAAAGGTGCCCTCCTCAATACCCATCACCCACCCGCCCCTCCCTCCCACCCCCCATCAACCCTCAGTTTGTTCTCAGTTTTTAACAGTCTCTTATGCTTTGGCTCTCTCCCACTCTAACGTCCTTTTTTTTTTTTTTTTTTTTTTTTCCTTCCCCTCCCCCATGGGTTCCTGTTAAGTTTCTCAGGATCCACATAAGAGTGAAACCATATGGTATCTGTCTTTCTCTGTATGGCTTATTTCACTTAGCATCACACTCTCCAGTTCCATCCACGTTGCTACAAAAGGCCATATTTCATTTTTTCTCATTGCCACGTAGTATTTCATTGTGTATATAAACCACAGTTTCTTTATCCATTCATCAGTTGATGGACATTTAGGCTCTTTCCATACTTTGGCTATTGTTGAGAGTGCTGCTATGAACATTGGGGTACAAGTGCCCCTATGCATCAGTACTCCTGTATCCCTTGGGTAGATTCCCAGCAGTGCTATTGCTGGGTCATAGGGTAGGTCTATTTTTAATTTTCTGAGGAACCTCCACACTGCTTTCCAGAGCGGCTGCACCAATTTGCATTCCCACCAACAGTGCAAGAGGGTTCCCGTTTCTCCACATCCTCTCCAGCATCTATAGTCTCCTGATTTGTTCATTTTGGCCACTCTGACTGGCGTGAGGTGATACCTGAGTGTGGTTTTGATTTGTATTTCCCTGATAAGGAGCGACGCTGAACATCTTTTCATGTGCCTGTTGGCCATCTGGATGTCTTCTTTAGAGAAGTGTCTATTCATGTTTTCTGCCCATTTCTTCACTGGGTTATTTGTTTTTCGTGTGTGGAGTTTGGTGAGCTCTTTATAGATTTTGGATACTAGCCCTTTGTCCGATATGTCATTTGCAAATATCTTTTCCCATTCCGTTGGTTGCCTTTTAGTTTTGTTGGTTGTTTCCTTTGCTGTGCAGAAGCTTTTTATCTTCATAAGGTCCCAGTAATTCACTTTTGCTTTTAATTCCCTTGCCTTTGGGGATGTGTCGAGTAAGAGATTGCTACGGCTGAGGTCAGAGAGGTCTTTTCCTGCTTTCTCCTCTAAGGTTCTGATGGTTTCCTGTCTCACATTTAGGTCCTTTATCCATTTTGAGTTTATTTTTGTAAATGGTGTGAGAAAGTGGTCTAGTTTCAACCTTCTGCATGTTGCTGTCCAGTTCTCCCAGCACCATTTGTTAAAGAGGCTGTCTTTTTTCCATTGGATGTGCTTTCCTGCTTTGTCAAAGATGAGTTGGCCATATGTTTGTGGGTCTAGTTCTGGGGTTTCTATTCTATTCCATTGGTCTGTGTGTCTGTTTTTGTGCCAATACCATGCTGTCTTGATGATGACAGCTTTGTAGTAGAGGCTGAAGTCTGGGATTGTGATGCCTCCTGCTTTGGTCTTCTTCTTCAAAATTCCTTTGGCTATTCGGGGCCTTTTGTGGTTCCATATGAATTTTAGGATTGCTTGTTCTAGTTTCGAGAAGAATGCTGGTGCAATTTTGATTGGGATTGCATTGAATGTGTAGATAGCTTTGGGTAGTATTGACATTTTGACAATATTTATTTTTCCAATCCATGAGCAGGGAATGTCTTTCCATTTCTTTAAATCTTCTTCAATTACCTTCATAAGCTTTCTATAGTTTTCAGCATACAGATCCTTTACATCTTTGGTTAGATTTATTCCTAGGTATTTTATGCTTCTTGGTGCAATTGTGAATGGGATCAGTTTCTTTATTTGTCTTTCTGTTGCTTCATTGTTAGTGTATAAGAATGCAACTGATTTCTGTACATTGATTTTGTATCCTGCAACTTTGCTGAATTCATGTATCAGTTCTAGCAGACTTTTGGTGGAGTCTATCGGATTTTCCATGTATAATATCATGTCATCTGCAAAAAGCGAAAGCTTGACTTCATCTTTGCCAATTTTGATGCCTTTGATTTCCTTTTGTTGTCTGATTGCTGATGCTAGAACTTCCAACACTATGTTAAACAACAGCGGTGAGAGTGGGCATCCCTGTCGTGTTCCTGATCTCAGGGAAAAAGCTCTCAGTTTTTCCCCGTTGAGGATGTTGTTAGCTGTGGGCTTTTCATAAATGGCTTTTATGATCTTTAAGTATGTTCCTTCTATCCCGACTTTCTCAAGGGTTTTTATTAAGAAAGGGTGCTGGATTTTGTCAAAGGCCTTTTCTGCATCGATTGACAGGATCATATGGTTCTTCTCTTTTTTTTTGTTAATGTGATGTATCACGTTGATTGATTTGCGAATGTTGAACCAGCCCTGCATCCCAGGAATGAATCCCACTTGATCATGGTGAATAATTCTTTTTATATGCTGTTGAATTCGATTTGCTAGTATCTTATTGAGAATTTTTGCATCCATATTCATCAGGCATATTGGCCTGTAGTTCTCTTTTTTTACTGGGTCTCTGTCTGGTTTAGGAATCAAAGTAATACTGGCTTCATAGAATGAGTCTGGAAGTTTTCCTTCCCTTTCTATTTCTTGGAATAGCTTGAGAAGGATAGGTATTATCTCTGCTTTAAACGTCTGGTAGAACTCCCCTGGGAAGCCATCTGGTCCTGGACTCTTATTTGTTGGGAGATTTTTGATAACCGATTCAATGTCTTCGCTGGTTATGGGTCTGTTCAAGCTTTCTATTTCCTCCTGATTGAGTTTTGGAAGAGTGTGGGTGTTCAGGAATTTGTCCATTTCTTCCAGGTTGTCCAGTTTGTTGGCATATAATTTTTCATAGTATTCCCTGATAATTGTTTGTATCTCTGAGGGATTGGTTGTAATAATTCCATTTTCATTCATGATTTTATCTATTTGGGTCATCTCCCTTTTCTTTTTGAGAAGCCTGGCTAGAGGTTTGTCAATTTTGTTTATTTTTTCAAAAAACCAACTCTTGGTTTCGTTGATCTGCTCTACAGTTTTTTTAGATTCTATATTGTTTATTTCTGCTCTGATCTTTATTATTTCTCTTCTTCTGCTGGGTTTAGGCTGCCTTTGCTGTTCTGCTTCTATTTCCTTTAGGTGTGCTGTTAGATTTTGTATTTGGGATTTTTCTTGTTTCTTGAGATAGGCCTGGATTGCAATGTATTTTCCTCTCAGGACTGCCTTCGCTGCGTCCCAAAGCGTTTGGATTGTTGTATTTTCATTTTCGTTTGTTTCCATATATTTTTTGATTTCTTCTCTGATTGCCTGGTTGACCCACTCATTCGTTAGTAGGGTGTTCTTTAACCTCCATGCTTTTGGAGGTTTTCCAGACTTTTTCCTGTGGTTGATTTCAAGCTTCATAGCATTGTGGTCTGAAAGTATGCATGATATAATTTCAATTCTTGTAAACTTATGAAGGGCTGTTTTGTGACCCAGTATATGATCTATCTTGTCCATCCCCTTACTTTCAATCTGAAGGTGTCTTTAGGTCTAAAGTGGGTCTCTTGTAAACAGCATATAGATGGATCTTGTTTTCTTATCCATTCTGTTCCTGTATGTCTTTTGATTGGAGCATTTAGTCCATTTACTTTAGAGTGAGTACTGAAAGATATGAATTTATTGTCATTATATTTCTTGTAGAGTTGGAGTTTCTGGTGGTGTTCTCTGGTCCTTTCTAGTCTTTGTTGCTTTTGGTATTCATTCATTCATTCATTCATTCATTCATTCATTATTTTCTCCCCTCAGAGAGTCCCCCTTAAAATTTCTTACAGGGCTGGTTTAGTGGTCACAATTCCTTTAATTTCTGTTTGGGAAACTTTTTATCTCTCTTTCTATTTTGAATGACAGCCTTGCTGGATAAAGAATTCTTGGCTGCATGTTTTTATCATTCAGCACACTGAATATATCCTGCCACTCCTTTCTGGCCTGCCAAGTTTCTGTGGATAGGTCTGCTGCAAACCTGATCTGTTTTCCCTTGTAAGTTAAGGATTTTTTTTCCCTTGCTGCTTTCATGATTCTCTCCCTGCCTGAGTATTTTGTGAATTTGACTATGATATGCCTTGTTGATGGTTGGCTTTTGTTGAATCTAATGGGAGTCCTCTGTGCTTCCTGGATTTTGATGTCTGTGTCTTTCCCCAGGTTAGGAACGTTTTCCGCTATGATTTGCTCACCATAACTCTTCTACCCCTATTTCTCTCTCTTCATCTTCTGGGACCCCTATGATTCTGATGTTGTTCCTTTTTTATTTTTTTTATTATTTTTAATGTTTATTTTTATTTTTGACAGAGAGAGAGAGAGAAATAGAGCATGAGCAGGGGAGGGGCAGAGAGAGAGGGAGGCACAGAATCTGAAGCAGGCTCCAGACTCTGAGTTGTCAGCACAGAGCCCAATGCGGGTCTCAAACTCACAGATAGCAAGATCATGACCTGAGCCGAAGTCGGACGCTCAACTGTCTGAGCCACCCAGGCGCCCCCGATGTTTATCCTTTTTAATGAGTCACTGATTTCTCTAATTCTTCAATTGTGCTCTTTTGCCTTAGTCTCCCTCTTTTTTCCTGCTTCCTTATTCTCCATAAGTTTGTCCTCTATATCGCTGATTCACTGCTCTGCCTCATCCGTCTTGCTGCTGTGGCAATCATTCCAGATTGCAGCTCAGTTACAGCATTTTTTATTTCATCTTGACTAGCTTTTACTTCTTTTATCTCTGCAGAAAGGGATTCTAATCTATTTCCGACTGCAGCTAGTATTCTTCTTATCATGATTCTAAATCCTGGTTCAGACATCTTGCTTGTATCTGTGTTGGTTAAGTCCCTGGCTGTCGTTTCTTCCTGCTCTTTGGGGTGAATTCCTTTGTTTCATGATTTTGAAGGAAGAAAAGGAATTAATGAGGTAAAAAAAATTTTTAAAATTAAAATTAAAAAATTAAAAACAACACGCACACACAAAGATCATATAAATGATGCTAGATCCTAGGTGTGTTTTGGTCTGGGTGTTGAAAGGGGCTTGATAGATTAGAGAAAAATGGGGGAAAAAAAAGAAAAAAAAAAAGGAAAATGTTTGAAAATTTGAAAAAATGAATACAATGAAATAGAATAAAATGAAATGATGGGAGCAAAATAGAATTTAAAAAATTTACAAAAAAGTAAAAATATAGTAGAAAAAAATTAAAGAAAAATATTTTTAATAAAAATTGAAAATAAAAATAAATTTTTTTCTTTCTGTATTCAAGTAAAAGAAAATAAAGAAACAAGAAAAAAAAGAAAATTGAATAGATGGGCCAGTGAACAGACTGAAATACAATTGAAATGACATCATTTCCTCTAGAAGTGAAACTCTGAAACACTTTATAATACATAAACTAATCAGGTGGAGAAACTTGTGATGTTTCTGAAGAGGGATGCTGGCCCAGTTGGGTGGGGCTTAGTTTAACAGCTCCGTTCTGCACTAGATAGCGCTGCTTAGCTTACTGGGGTGGATTGTTGTGGCACTTGTAGGTGTGTATGTGCATGCGCGGAAAGGGTGAAAATGATGTCACCCAGCTACCCAGTCTCTAGTATCGGAACTCTGTTCTCCTGGATCAGCAATAAAGCCGTCGTTTGCTTCCAGCTTCTGTCCACTCCCTGCTTTTACATTGTCCATGACCAAGCTGTCAGGTTGTCAGGCGGCACCTCCCTCCTAAGTTTTGTCTCAGGTGTGGCTGTTTTTCCTGACCTCTTACTTCTGAGGGGCTGTGGCTTTGACCCATTCCGCCCCTCTGTGGGAGGATCTCACTGAGCAATGTCTGGGTGCTGCCCACACCAGGAACATTTGCAGGACTGTGCTGCTGCCGATGCCCAGAGACTGTGGCTGGGTGCCAGCCTCTCACAGCAAAAGTTCACACAATCGTGTAGCAGCAGCACTTTAGGGATTGTGGAAAATCACAACACACATCTGGTACCAGGTTTCACCCTTAGTGACCTTGTTCCAGCACCAGGGAATGTGGTTGCTCTCTGGGGTCCACTGGGGCCTTTGCCTGTTGGGGGGCTGCACAGCCTCTACCATATATCCTCCCAGCAGGGGAGCTGCCTCTCCCCACATAGCCTGAGGACCCCCGGACTTCACTCTGTTCCTGGAGATTCGCCCTTCTCACTAGAGCACCGCCAGGTATCAAGCTGCGGAGTTTCAGATTCTGTGCTCCCCCTGTATAGAGTCTTAATGGAGTTTAAACCCTCTCCTTTCTCCTTTCTCCCCTTTTAGTTCAGTCCCTGTGGCTATTTCTACTTTTCCACTTTCTCTCCAGCTGCTTTTGGGAGGGTGAGTTTCCTGTACTCTCCCCCTCCCCTATCTCCATCCTCTCTCCAGAAGCAAAAACAGCTTCCTGCCCTCAGTGGCTTCTCTCTCCCCTAGTTCACCTCTCCACTCCGCATACCTGCTGAGTTCTGTGGTTCAGGTTGTACAGATTGTTGTGTTAATTCTCAAATCAGTTTTCTAGGTGTGCAGGATGGTTTGGTGTTGATCTGGCTGTATTTCATGGATGCGAGACACACACACAAGAAACTTCCATGCTGTTCCGCCATCGTGGCTCCTCCCCAAAGTTAAATTTTTTAATTTGAGGTTTCTCTTTGTTTCTTCAAGTAGGCCTTTATTTGTATGAACCTCCCTCTTGGAACCACTTTTGTTATATCCTGTAGATTTTGGTATATTTCTGTTTCCATTTGTCTGTAGGTATTTTTTAATTTCTCCTTTGATTTCTTTATTGACCCCATAGTTGTTGAGTAACATGTTGTTTAATCTCCAAGTATTTGCATTTTCCCCAGTTTTCTTCTTGTGATTGATTTCTAGTTTCATATCATTGTGGTCAAAAAAGATGCTTGAAAAAAATATTTTTGATCTAATTTCAATGTTTTAATAATAAATTCTTCTTAAATTTATTAAAACTTGTTTGTGGCCTAACATGTAATTTACCCTGGAGAATGTTCCATGCTCACTTGAGAAGAATGTGTATTTTGCTGCTTTTTGGTAGAATTCTGTATATTTATTAAGCCCATCTGGTCTAATGTGTCATGCAAGCCTGATGTTTTCTTATTGATTTTCTGTCTGGATGACCTATCTATTGATGTAACTGGGGTGTTAAAACCCCCTACTATTATTGTATCGCTGTCCATTTTTCCCTTTTGGTCTGTGATATTTGCTTTATATATTTTGGTGGTCCTATGTTGGGTATGAGTGTGTATACACACACACACACACACACACACACACATATATATACACATATATTCATAAATGTTATATTTCCTTGCTGGATTGACCTCTTTGTCATTGTGTATTACCCCTCTTTGAGTTTTATTACAAAGTCTTTATTTTAAAGTTTATTTTGTTTGATGTGAGTATAGCTATACCAGCTTTCTTTTGTGTCCATTTATACAGAATATCTTTTTCCATCCCTTCACTTTCAGTTTGTGTGTCCTTACTTTTGAACTAAGTCTCTTCTAGGCAGTATAAAGGTGTCTTGTATTTTTATCCAATCAGCCACTTCATGTCTTTAATTGGAGAATTTAGTTCATTTATTAAAAAAATTTTTTTTGTGTGTGTTTATTTAATTTTGAGAGAGAGAGAGCTACAGAGCATGAATAGGGGAGGGACAGCAAGAGAGAAAGACACAGAATCCGAAGCAGGCTCCAGACTCCAAGCTGTCAGCAGAGCCGGATGTGGGGCTTGAACCCACAGACCGCAGATCATGACTTGAGCCAAAGTTGGACACTTAACTGACTGAGCCACCCGAGTACCTCTAGTCCATTTACTTTAAAGTAATTATTGATTAGGTGCTTATTTCCATTTGGTTAGTAGTTGTCCTTGTTCCTTTCTTCTTCTCTTGCTCTCTTTCCTCCTGGTTTGATGAATTTCCTGACTGCTATGTCTAGATTCCTTTCTCATTTTCTTTCAGGTATTTACTGCAGGTTGCCCTATGGTTATCATGAGGTTTACACATATCTTCGTGTGAATATAACTGTGCATCTTAAGTTAATACCAACCTAAATTTGAACACGTTCCCAAACCCTACATTTTTTACCACCCCCCATTTTATGTTTTTGGTGTCACTTTTTACATCCTTTTGTTTTCTGTATCCCTTAACTAATTATTGTAGTTTCAGTTAATTTGACTATTTTTATCCTTTAGCTTTCTTTTTTTTTTAATGTTTATTTAGTTTTTAGAGAAAGAGAGAGAGACAGAGTGTGAGCAGGGGAGGGGCAGAGAGAGAGGGAGACACAGAATCCAAAGCCAGACTCCAGGCTCCAAGCTGTCAGCACAGAGCCCAATGTAGGGCTCGAACTCAAGTACTGTGAGATCACGACCTGAGCTGAATTCAGACACTCAACGAACTGAGCCATCCAGGCGCCCCTGTCTTTTAGCTTTCTTAGTAACTTTGTAAGTGACTAATTCACTACCTTTACTATAGATAACTTTTCCAGTGAGTTGTTACTTTTGTATGTTGTTATTAATTGGTGTCATTTCTTTTCAACTTAAAGAATTCCCTTTATTATTGCTTGTGAGGCCTGTTTAGTCATGATGAACTCCAGCTTTTGCTTGTCTGGAAGACTCTGTATCTCTACTTCAAATCTGAATGATAACCTTACCTTGTAGAGTATTCTTGGTTTGAAATTTTTTCCTTTCAGCACTTTGAATATATGCTACTCCTTTCTGGCCAGAGTATCTGCTGATAGCCTTATGAGGCTCTCCTTGTATGTAACAATTCATTTTTCTCTTGCTGCGTTTAAGATTCTGTCTTTATCTTTAACTTTTGACATTTTAATTATAATGTGTCTTCTCTCTCTCTCTCTCTCTCTCTCTCTCTCTCAAGAGAGTGGGTGTCTGACTTCGGCTCAGGTCATGATCTCACAGCTCCTGAGTTTGAACCCCGCATCAGGCTCTGTGCTGACAACTCAAAGCCTGGAGCCTGCTTCAGATTCTGTGTCTCCCTCTTTCTCTGCCCCTCCTCTACTTGTGCTCTGTCTCTCTCTCAAAAATAAACAAAAATTAAAGAAAAATTTAATTATAATGTGTCTTGGTGTGGCTGTCTTTGGGTTCATCTTGTTTGGAACTCTTTGGGTTTCCTGGACTTGGATGTCTGTTTTCCTCACTAGATCAGGGAAGTTTTCAGCCATGATTTCTCCAAATAAGTTTTCTGCCTCTTTCTCTCTTCCTTCTTCTGGGATCCCTATATTGCAAATGTTATCCCACTTCATGTTGTCTCAGAGGTCCCTTAGTAATATTCATTTAAAAAATTCTTTGTTTTTGCTGCTCTGTTTGGGTGAGTTCTATTGCTTTGTCTTTGGTTCACTGTTCCATTCTTCTGCTTTGTCCAGTCTGCTGTTGAACTCCTCTAGTGTATTTTTCAGTTTAGTTATATTCTTCAGCTTTCTGAGTTCTGTTTGGTACTTTCTTAAGTTTTCTAACTTTTTGTTGCAGTTATCACTGTATTCATTCATTTTTCTTCCTAGTTCAGTGAGTATCTTTATGAACATGGTTTTGAATTCTTATCAGGTAGGTTCCTCATCTCTATATCATTAAGGTCTTTTTCTGAGGCTTTGTCTTGTTCTTTTGTTTGACACATATTTTCCCATTTCCTCATTTTCTTGACTCTATGTGTGTGTTTCTATGTATTAAGCAAAAACAGCTACCTCTCTCAGTCTTGAAGGAGTCGCCTTGTGTGGGTGATGATCCTGCTTATTCAAACTTGCCCTAGCTCTTGGTTTCTCTCAAACTTTTGTGATTGTCTAAACCATCTGATTTATTCTTGAGATGCCCCCATTATTGAGTGTGCCAAGACTTGTCAGTGATCCAAGGGGAAGAATCTCATTTATCACCCAGTTTCAGGCTGATTAAAAGACCCTCAGGCAGCGGCTTTTTTTTCTTTTTTCTTTTTTCAGCAGCAGCTTTTAAAGTATGCAAATATATATAGTCTAGTGGAGCCACAATCATAAACCCTGCTGGCCTCCAGACCACAAGATCTGGAGGTGTCCCCTGGGCAACAATTTGCAATAATTGGCCCTCCAGATGAATACAGCACCTTTCTGAGAAGTCTCGCTCAGCTGTAGGAAGGTCAAGAGGGTGTCTGAGGATGTTGTCTCCCTGCTTATGTCCCTGGAAGCACCTACTTAACCTCTAGATGTGTGGGAAATCTGAAGCCTGTCCCACAGGTTAAAGATCTAGGCTAAGTAAATAGGCCTTTTTTGCAAGAAGTCTGGGGTTGTGTTTCAGTATGCTGTATGTGTAGTGCCCTGGGGGTGATGGCCTACGAGAACAGTCTTTCTGATTGTTACAGTCCCGTGGAGCTCTGGAACACTAGCCCCTTTGGCCGCCAGAGCCAGCCAATCGAAGGGTGTCTTCTGTGTGGATTGTGCATGCATGCCTGCTGCGTTTAGCAAGGCAGTTGGACTGTGTTGGGGCTTCACTTGCTGGCCTTGGAAGTGCATCAGGAAAATGTTTTGACTACGTGCCTGTGGGCCTCAGCAGTGCAGTGACAGTACCTTGTCTGTGGGTGTGTGTGCCAGCTTTAGGCTGGTGGCAAGAGAATGCCCTGACTGCTAGTACTTGCCAGCCCCAGCTGGGGAGTAGGGGTCATGGAAGTTTTGCAGCGACCCACACTCCCTACCTTTAGCTAGGGAGACTGAGAACTCCATGACTTTCTGTGCTCACTGGCTTCAGGAAAGAAGCAGGGGAGCATTACAACTGCCTATGCTCTCCAGCCTCAGCAAGTGCCAAGACCACTTGCCCCCCACTTCCCAGTAAGTTGGCCAATTGGTGCCATGTCTGAACTTGTGTGTCTGTGCTAGCAGGCTATATGGAGAGTGCAAAAATGGTGCCTTCCAGCACCTTTGTCTTGGGGGAGGATCTCAACTATCTCTTGTCCTTCCAGTTAATGACCTCAGATCAGCAAATGAATCTTTCTCACATACAACTTAGGCACTTTTCAAACTGCTGTTTTTTCACTGGGTTTAAGGGTGAGCAAGACCACACATGAGCCCTCTAAGAGGGGAAATCTCAGTTTCCTATGGCTCTTTGAGACCCCTCAGACATCAGCCCTATAGTTTCCCAAGCCAGAAATTCTGGGGGCTCATCTCTCTGATGCAGATCCCAGAGACTGGGATGCCCAATGTGGGGTTCAATTTATTGCTTCTTAGGGAGAAGGGCCTATCTCATATGATCTCTCCTCGTTGTCTCATCACACTGGGGGGTGGGTTGTTTTTTTTTTTTTTTTTTGTTTTTTTTGCAAGGCTGTTTATGCCTCTCTTACCTGTATCAGTGTGGTCCTTTGTCCTTTGTTGTGGAGAGAAATTTGTCTAGTTTTCATATTTTTTTTTCAGAGTGAAATGATTCATATGTAGCTATAGATTAGGTGTGTCGATGGGAGGAGATGAGTTTGGGAATTTTCCTATGTTGCCATCTTGGATCCTCTTCAGACAGGCCCTTTTGAAATAGTTTTTTTCCCCCAACCTTTTCTGGGGACTTGAGCAATAGCTACAGGCAATTTTCCCTACTAGCAAGCCCTGGTTATGACTTTTTCAATGCCCTTTGTACCACCCATTCCTGCTGCCAAAGTTTTTATCTTCTTCCTTGTGACTCTTAGATTGGCAAGACTTTGCTAACCTAAAGAGGCAAGTACAAGGCAAAAAACCCTAGATTGGACCTTAGGATTCCTGTATTTTAGTCCTGGCTTTGGAGTGGTGTGACTAACCTTGAACAAGTCACTTCACTTCCATGGATTTTCATCTTTTGTGACATATCGATAAGCTCTGAAATTTTACAGTTCTAAGTAGGTACCTTGACTGTACATCTCTTTTGGGTCAAATGCTCTTCTTCAACCCCCTGAACCAATCAACTCCAGGATTAGGGGCTAATAGAGAGAGAAACTGTTGGTGCCCATCACAGTCTTTGCACATAGCAGGCCTGCAATGAAAAAAAAATTAGGGGGTGAAATTTACATCTAGAAACATAGATAATACTATTGTTTTCAAGATCTGGGTGGTAAATATTTCCAGATAATTTATTATTATTGTTTTAATTTGAAAGAGCATAACCTTGCATATGTAAGACTTTGCTTTTAGAACTTGGAACTTGTTTAACATGGTCTCTGCACATGTCCCTTTGCCATTTAACAGGGAGTTCTTCATGCCTGTTGCCAGATTGACATCTTGCAAGTATCCTTCATGCTCTGATACTGACCATGCTTACCTCAAGCTGTAGCAACTGGAGGGATGCCAAGGGTCCATGGTCTTCTGAGTTCTTTTTTTTCTTTTTTTTCAGGTGCCAGGCTATTGAAACCTTGAGCTCTCTCCCTTTGGGATAGTAGAGGGGAAAGAAAATAAGGAAAATCTGAGAGTAGAGGAAGACCAGGTCAAATGTAAATGAAAATATACACCGTGGATCCCCAGTGGAGTGCGTCAGTTCCTAGGTTTGCTCCAAGTGGAAGCTGACCTTGGGTTTCCTCCTCTCATAACCATTTGACATTTGAGAGAACAAACAAAGGACTTCATCAGGAAGAGTTTTAACCCTGTGAATGGCTACAAATCATTGGACCTGGGGAGCTGGGATTCAGAGAGGTCCTCTGCTGCCTTCTTATTATTTTAGGGGAACCAACTTTCAAAGAGACTGATACCCAGGTCCCCAGGATTTTCTGATGGTCTGGGAGGTTTCCAAGCCTTAAACTGGCCTGTTGCTTCCTGTCTTCAGCAAGATGACATCTCCAAAAAGGGAAAACAGCTCAGAAATCTGGGACTCCAACAGAAATCTGGGACTTAGAGAAGGAAGCGGTATAAAGTGGCTTAAATTCATATATATATATGTGTGTGTGTATATATATACACACACACACACACACATAAGTGGCATATATATATGTATATATATACATATATATATGCATATATATATGTATATATATATTTACGACAAACACATGAAAAGAGAAAAAGGAAGCATTCTCAGACGGCATAATTAGCATAGGCTAACATTTCCAGAAATTCTTTAAAGAAAAAGCGTGGATTTTTTATGGGGTGGGATGGGATAGATTGTGGTCATTACCTAACCTGAAGGGTGTAGCTTAAAGAAGATTCTTACTGATCTTCTTGCTCCTGTCTTTACCACCTCCTCTGCCAGTTCTATTTTATTTATTTATTTTTTCAACTTTGGCAAACATTTTGGTATCATTTATGCTTAATTAAATGAAACCTACTCATGTTGTGAGCTGGAGACACAGAGGCCAAATAACAGCAGACTCTCTTGCCAGCCTTTGCTCAACCCTGTTAAGCAGCTCTGGCCCCAGCTCTCAGGCCAGAAAAGGCATCTTTGACAGTGTTAATGGTTTTGACCTCTTGAGTTCTAGCATTTCACTAAGAAGTCCCTACAGTAAGAAGGCAGGGACTGGAAAGCTGGTGCCTAATGCTAAACTTTGACCCCAGAACAGAAAAAGAGAAAGGGTAGAGTAATTCTGCTGAGGCAGGATGATCTGCACACTGCAGAGTGGAGATAAAAAGCAAGAAGAATTCATCATTTCCCTACTGACTAAGAATTATTTGCAGTTCTGTGGCCTGTGGAATGAGAGGGCACAGACCTGGGGCCTGGAGGACAGACGGCAGAACTGCGGGGATTCAGCCTGGCAGCCTGTGAAGATGTGAGTAATGTGGAGCTTTTATTGGCCTGCTGCTAGCAGGTGGTTAACTAGCTGTCTTGGGTCACAATAGGCCTCTTTGGGGATCCCTGGAAATAGTTTTCCTCACCTCCAAAAGTATAACAAAGCCCGCCAGGAAATTTTCTGTATTAATCTTATCAGGAAGTCCTGGGAGTGAACTTCACCAGTTTGCCCAAGCGCTAGAGGGAATATTTATATGTTCTCTCCTACCAGCTTGAGTTAACATCACCTAAAGGCCTTTCCCTTTGTTTATATTCTAGGGAAATCATTCCATCATGGAATAAATTATAAAGTATTTCCAATAACTCTTCAGTATTTTTTCAGACTGGAGGAGGTAGAGTGTGGGAGAAAGATTGAGAAAGACAAGGCTGACTAGAATGATAGAGAAAAATTTTTTAATATTTATTCTTTTTTTAAGTTTATTTATATATTTATTTTGAGTCGAGAGAGAGAATGAATGAATGAGTGGGGGAGGGGTAGAAAGAGAGGGAGAGAGAGAGAGAATCCCAAGCAGGCTCTATGCTGTCAGTGCAGAGCCTGATGCGGGGCTTGATCTCATGAACTGTGAGACCATGACCTGAGCTGAAGTCAGGAGTCAGACACTTAATGAACTGAGCCATTGAAGCATCCTGATAGAAATAACTTCAGTCAAGAGCTTTAAGGTATTTCTTTATGAAATCTTTTATTGTTGTTACCAAGAGAAAAGAGCTAACTGGCTAGCAGGTAGAGCTGGGCCTCAGGAATACATTTCTTTCCAGGGTTGTTTATGTCCAACCCTTCAGACACTAACAAGTATAGTATGTAAGGCCTTTCACCAGTGGTTCAGCTCAGATCAGGCCTGAACCCAACCCAACCCAGGCCTGGTAATATCCAAAGCCCCATTTCCATTAGCAGGTGAAGTCTGCTTGTCTGCTCATTTCTGGTGTTCCTGGGGCCATATCTCACCCAGCGGTCTACCCACTGAGGCCTTTACTCTCAACGCCACTGGGAATGCCCAGGCCAGATGATGATGATACCACCTGGTTTTGAATGTTTCCTCTGAGTTATAGCACTATGTTAAGTATGGTGTAAAATCTGTTAGCATTTAATTTTTGCAACGGCTTTGTGAGGTATTAATCTGGTCTTACAGTTGAGGCTTAGAGAGGTTAAGTGACTTTCCCACAGTCACATGGTAAGATGAAGTGCTGGGTCCTGAAAGCATGTGTAGCTGGTTCCCAAATCTATGCCTTTAAATACCGTGATATATTGCTGGGTGTTTTTCTTGATTTCTTAACTTTATTCTACTTCCTATTAGGGTCTGATCTCTGGCCCTGAACCCAAGACCATTTGGTTAGAGCCCTGCCTAACTTTTGCCACCTCCTTTCCCCAGAAGAGGATACCACCAGGGGCCAAGCATTCTTTCAAACTAGACTGACCTCCATAGAATCATGATTTGTTCACATGACTGATGAGGAGAAATGATTATATCAGCCCAGAAGCATCTGATGCCACCCTTCACCCACTAGATTAAAACTCTTGGGTAATAATGCTGGCCCAGATCAGACCCAAGTTTTTTAGACATTGTGAAAACTGTGGGCCAACTTGAGGAAGCCAACACTATAGTCAGATGGACTCCCAGCCTTGCCCTCCTAATGTACTTTCTCCCTAACCCTTTGCATACTTCACTGTAAAGCTCACATAGGTTAGAGTAGACTTTAAGCTTTGATAATTCAGAAACTCAATTTATCATCTCAGTTAAGGCAAGTCAGTTTTGGAAAAACTGGCTCATTCTAACAATCTCAGAAAAAAAATTATGAATGATAATGTCAGTTTATTCATTTAAAAAGTTTTGCCTTTTTTCCTTGTCATCTCTTCTTGTTCCAGGGCACCCCATCTCAATATTAAAATTCAAAGCCAGACCAGTCATCAGAAGGCGCTTGACAAACCCAGAATTATAACAAAGGAAATTGAATTGCTTTAAATGATATTTCATTCAAACCCATTTCTGACTTCTTCTTTTTTTTTAATGTTTATTTATTTATTTTTAGAGAGAGAGAGAGAGTGAGAGAGCGAGCGCAAGTGGGGGAGGTGCACAGAGACAGAATCTGAAGTAGGCTCCAGGCTCTGAGCTGTCAGCACAGAGCTGGATGGGGGCTTGAACCTGTGAACCGTGAGATCATGACCTGAGCCAAAGTCACATGCTCTACGAACTGAACCACCCAGGTGTCCCTATTTCTGACTTCTTATTCTTTTCCATGAGCAGAATCCTCCTCCCTGCCAGCAAATCTGAAGACCTGGGTTCAAGTCCAGGCTCTGCTATTTATTTTCACTGTGGTCCTTGACAAGGCATTTAACCTCTTCATGCTCCTGTTTCATTGTCAGTAAAATGGGAGTAATAATATCTTCTAAAATTCACAATGTTTAAATGGAGGTTATAGATAAGAATGCTCTGCATATATTATTTTGTCTTATGTTAGGCTGTCAAGTTGATTTTTAAATTTGAAACCTTGTGAAGCCATTTCCTTGCAAGTCACCTATATGATCATTCATCCTAAGCTGCCACTTTTCTAGGGAAGGGTGTGGTTGCTTCACAAACTTAAAAGTACAAAAAGTACAAAAAGTCCTGGGTGGGCCTGGGTTTCTGCATTTCTAACACATACTCAAGTGATACAGATGCTGCTGGCTATACTTCAAGGCAAAGTTAGATGTCTGGTGCAGGTTTCTATGCAGTTACTTTGTGTGTTCATTGCAGGTGACTGTTCAACACTGTTGAACTTCCATGTTCTTTCTTTTCCTTTGCTTTTCCTGGCTTTACTCTCTTTTAATTCTTTTCCTACATTTCTGACTACTCCTCCTCTGTCTCTTCCATGGATTCCCCTTGATTTATCCTTTAATGTTGGTGTTTTCTTGGGTTCCATTATTTGCCTTGTGATCAGTTTGTTCTCTGTGGATGATCTCAAGAGTTGACTCCTATGTGAACTCTCCCTATCTTACATAGGCAGACTAAATGGATCCTTATCCTACACTCCCATTACGTTTTGTAAGATTTACCTTAGCATATGATGGTTTTATTTTACTGCATTATTATGCAATTATTTTTGTATGGTCTACCCTTACTTTTTGAGAGCAGAGTGCTCCTTTCCATTGTTGCATCCCTTGTGCCTAGCATAGTGCTCAGATTCTATAAATGTTTGACTAATAAACAAAGGCAAACCTAGACTTTGGGGCAGACGTCAGAAACAGCCATCTGAGCAGGCCAGATGGCAAATGTTAGTATTTGGACACCCTGTGGAAACACAAAGCAAACTTAAATTCTGTTGTGTATGTGTATATGTGTATAAATTACCTTTCTGGATAGTCTCAAGATACCAATAGCATCTGGGGAAGACACCTGAGCCGTGTTTCCTCTGTAAATTATTTCTGGGCTCCTTTTTCAGACTTAAGCAATAGGCTGTCAAAATTGTCAAAAAGAGGAAGCATGTTTCTTATGGGCAAGATTATTTATCATGTTTTTCTATTGTAATAAACAAAGCGAGCTCCTTCAGAAAAGGAAGGCTGTAGTATTGCCAAAATTGTGGTTTCCAAGAAAAGTTTCACCACATTTGGCCTCAAAGAGGACTCAGAAGATCAGGTAAATGACTGCTAGCAGGTGAGATATCCTCAGCTCAGAGCTCACGTGGATTGGATTCAATCCAATCCAACAAAAAAAATTCAGTAGATGTTTTTTTGTGTATCAGGCTTGTACTAGGTTAGAGATAGAAAGATAAAAAAGACATGGCCCCTGTCTTCAGGGAGCTCATAGTCCAGTTGAGGCATTAGACATTGAAATAAATAAAGACAACTCGATGTGATGATTATTTAATAAATATATACAAAGTACCATGGATTGGAGAGGACAGACTAGTTGGAAATATAGAAGAAAATAATATTTTGAGAAGGTTCTTCATCCCAAAATGCATATTATCTCTTGAACACCCATCAAAATTCAAAGTGCAATTATTACCCATCCCTGTTCATGTACACAAATAAGATTAAAGTTAATGTTTTTAGTGCATATGATGTGTCCACCATGCCTCAAGAAAGTTTTATTGCAGGGTTCTATATATAAATAAGATTTAAAGGAATGGAAAATGACAAGGTCATTAGAGGTGCAAGCAACGTGTGATGGAGTTATAGAGGGAACAGAAATAAAATATTACTGAGGGACACAGAAGCCCTTACAGGACATCCTGTACTTGGATGTTTCAGTTGGCACCTCCCTGTAGTGACTGTGGGCTCTTCACCTGTGTTTGTATGGGATTCTGGATCTCCTTGTTAAATTTTATAGAACCAAGGGTCTTAGGGGAGATGGCACAATGGGTATGTCATTAAGTTTTCCTGGGAGTCTAGAATTGAGAGCAACTGAATGGTAGCTTTGTTGCTGGGCAGACATAAAGGTGCAGCCATGTTTGGATTCTGAGAGCAGATGAGTAAAGCTCAGTAGGAGAGAGGAGGGGGAAAAGAGGAAGGGAAAAGAAGATGGAGGGGGCAAGAGAGAGAAAAAGAGAGAGAAATGGAGGGGGAGTGTAGGAGGAGGAGGAGGAGAAAAAGAGAGAAGAGGCAGAGGAGGAGGAAGAGGAGGAGCAGAAGGAAAGGGAAGAAAAGAGAGGGAAAAGAAGGGTAGGAAGGTAGAGGGAAAGGAAGGGTAGAAGAGACAAAATAAACAGACACACTGGTGAGTAGGGATGGGTGTGTTGTTGAGGAGTCTTTGGTTACAAGTTCCTGAATTCCAGTTGAGCTTGTTAAACGGAAAATAAGCCTTTATTATGAGGAGACAGGCTGCAGGGCAGATATGTAGCTGCATCTCAGGGGGAGACTGGACCCAGAAACTGGAAAGCTGTCAGGACCTGGCCATTTCTCACCACATTTTGGCTCTACCCTCTTCTGTTTGCAGACTGGCTTTCTCTGCTAATTGGTCTACCTTACAAGATGGCCATCCCATAACTTCGAGTTTTATATCTTCCTTGGTCAAGACAGCAGGCCAGACTGAACTCGAATCTAACTTTTAGTCTTACTTCCAAATTCAGATTGCCCCAGAGGATACCAAGTATCTCTTCCTGGTCCAGTACCTGTGGCCTTGGAATGGGAGCAGGTTATGGGGCTTGTATATGGCTGTTGGGGACCCACTCCTATGTGAAGAGGTTAATAGAAAGGTCAGCCCTAACCAAGAAGCCACCTTCAAAGTTTTATGCTATAACAAGAGGACAACATATCAGGGAGAGAGCTGACTTTCCAGCTTCCATTAGCATTTCCTTTGTGAAAGCCTTTCCTTTCTTCTTGAAAGATCCAGATTCCTTATATAAATCCCACTTGTTAGCTTGAGTAGGTTTCTATTTCTTGCAACAGAAGGGCCTTAACTAAAATTTTACGAGACAAAGAAGAGCTGAAAGAGGGCACTCTAAATTCAGGCAACAGCATTAAGAAAAGCACGAGTGTGAGAAAGTTCATGGTTAATTGAGAAGAGTTCTCCAAATGAACATTGCAGCATAGGTTGTCTGAAGTGATGGTGTGGAAAATGAGGCTGGAACGGTGCTTTGGAAACTGGTCATATCAACCTTACAAATTCCCCTCTTGGTAATTTGGAGTAGGCAGTGGAAGCTTGGTCAGTTTTTGGATTGCAGTTGTGATGGTATCTGACGAGTGTCCCGCAATACTATCTTAAAGAGTGATAAGCACCTGTTGGTGCCATATGGTTGGTCGTGGTTAGACTGTAACTTCAAAGTTACATGATGGATAAAATTCTACTTTTAACTCAAGTGGGAGTGTACCCTTAACACATCACAGAAGTCGCAGCTGCTGACCCTTTCCCAAAATGTACTGGGTAACTGTAATAGATGCTATTAGTGCCCCACCCAGACTCTCTTCACCTGCTGGCACATTCATCCTTCAGTTGCTGAAGGTGCTATAGCCAAGGCTGTACATCTGTGGCCTTCTTGGGAGTCATCTCATTTGGAGACGCATGGTACTTTCCACGCTTGACCCTCATGGCCAATGACTGAATGATTTAAGGGGAGTGCAACAGGCTGGCCTCTTTGCCTCAAAGTGGGACAATTCTGCTGTATAATGTATCCTCTGGAGTCTCGTGGATTAGGCCGAGCTGGGTGTTACCTGAGACCACATCCTTGCTCAGCATCTTGCCTTTCACTCTCCCACTTCCCTTGCTAGCTTTGCAGGTTTCTCCTGAAGAGCCTGCCCTCAACAGATCACAGGCACCCAAGTCCCTTTTTCAAGGCTGTGCTCCAAGGGAATCTTCTCTAAAACAGTGCATTTATTTTAATATACATCCAAAGTTACATGGATTGCTGTGTTTCCACTTCTGTGAGCATAGTGGACAAGAATTTGGATTCTGGGGTAAGACCCACCTGCATTCAAATCTTCACCCTGACACCTAATAACTTCTGGTCTTGGCAGATTGGTCAGTCTCAGTATCCTAATTTGCAAGACCTAAATGGGATAATAATCATCCTCAGGGTTGATGTGAAGATTAGATGAGATAATACATGTGAAGTGCTCAGCCCAGAACTCACACAAAGTAAAGAGCTCATTAGCTACTGTTATTATTGCTTCTGATTATCTCCTTTGACAGAGATACTGCACGTAGTTACACAGGTTGTACACTGCACCAGGGTCCATATCTAAGTGGTAGATTTATGTATTTATTATGAAAGGTTTTTTTTTACATCCTAATTCTTACTTGTAAGTCTCAGGCAGACTGGCCTGAGGTAGAGTTCAGATTTCTTATTTGGTTCCCCTCTATCAATTTGAAATCGTAGCTCCCAGCTTAGTCTTGACTATGTGGTTGCCCATGAACAGGCTGGCATAGCCCTTCTCTCTTCACATGTTTTGGAGCTCCATGACAACCAATGGCTGAGTTTTCATTAACCACACTGGTCAGTGACAGCTGCTTCTACTTAGACTGACATCATCAGATGCCCTGTTAGCTGACCTGTGCCGTGACAGCCTAAGGACAGTGATGCCCGAGCTACAGAGGAAGGTGTGGAGGTACCTAACAGGGAGGATGAGTGAGAAGGAAGCAAGGGTGGGCAGCTGGCAAGAGTAGGTCTAAATGTCTAGCACACTGTTGTTTATTCACACTTGAGGTGGAAAAACAGCAGGCAACGACACTGTCACAGTTAGCGCGAGATGACCCGAAATACCTGATGATTTTCCTGCAGAGACATTTTCACAGAAAGAAGCTCTTGGAGGTGGAAAATTCTGCTTCCACCTCCCACCGTTTCCCCAAGGTGCTAACCAGGCAGATACGTTCTCAGCACTCTGGCCAATTGCTTGTCAAGTCAGTTCAGAGAATGAGAGCAGTCCTCTCTCCTGGTTCACAGAAGTGATAGTGGCTGAGTCGATGCCTTATTTTCAGCCAAAATGTGTCATTCTCCGGGAATAGCTTCCCACCTTGTCACTGGATTTAGTCCTGGATGCCGGGCACTGGCATGAGGGGCTGAATCGCCCCATTTGATGGAAACTGTGGGATGGGGAGAGACCGTTGAGAGGCATTCTGACTACATTTCTATGGCACAAGCTGGCACAAGCCAGGAAGGGAGGAAACCAAACTGTAAAGAGAATGTTGACAGATCTAGCTGGTGAGTACTTTATGGGTGGGAAAACATGCCTTATTTTAAGTGAAACCTGATATGAAGAGTACTGTAGAGTGTTCCTGTATCTAAAGCACACAGAGAAGCCTTTCCCTTCTGATGGAGCCAGTCCTCTCATACTCTAGCACATTGGTGAGCTGTTCTCTTCCCATGTCCCTTTTGGGCCAGTCCCTACTGGCCAGCCAGCCTTTTCACAGAACCTTCAGTAAACCAGTGAAATGAACAAATCCCTGCAAAACCACAGCTCAGAGACTTCAGATCTTGACTCGCAAATTTGTATGTGGCTGAGGTCCTGTCTCAGATGACATATGAGAACTGTTGCTTCTGAAGGGACAGAATCATGCTGAGCTAAGCATTTCCAGATACCCGGTCAGAGAACCCAGTGAATTCTAGTTGTATCAGACATTTAGTCCTATAATCTTGGATAACCACCTCACACTTGGTGAATCCCACTATTCAGGGGAAAGCGGCTGGGTTTTCCAAGTGGGATAGGAAAAAATCTTCTTCTTTGTTCCCTTATGTGGGTGTGTCTTCCTCCTCATGGCTCCTGTGGGACAGAACATGCAGCTTATCTGTCAGCATCATCAAAGTTGGAGGCAAGGCATCTGGAACATACCTACAGTGCCCAAGACAGGAAGCCCCTTGGTTCCAGGGTGGTCGGGACGCCTTGTCCCTCAGCCTGGATCACTTCCCATAACTCCGATTTGCACAGCCTCTTGAAAGAAGAAAGCTTATTTTGGCCTTTGGATATATGCTGTGTGACATATGACTCCTTCTAAGTGGCTGCCACATTGAGTGAAAACAGAACTATAATTGAGAGGTGGCTGGGGAATGCCTAGAGAGCCCCTTCTTCCTCATGTCTGCTCGCCAACGTGCAAAGTGCAGGAGGGCAACGATTACACAAATGGAGCTGGGATTTGGAAGGCATTTTCCCTCCCTTCATATATAAGTCTTTTTATATCAAAGGTTAGGGCAAGTAGGCTGTCCCTGGGGACAAAAGCCCAGGTTCTGCTGGGGAGAGGGGAAAAGAGTCAAACCTACTTGGAATAAGTTCACTGGGATAGAACTGTATTCTACTTTGAGCCAAAACCCCGTGAAATCTCATGGGCCATGAAGTCCAATTAAAACAGAGCTGGGCACAGTAAGAGGCTAACAGGCATGCATAATTGTGAGAACCAGGATTTTAGTGGGGAAAGAAAAAAAAAAGCCAAGGAGAAGCCAAGGCCAATTATCAGAACTGCTAATTTTTACCAACCTAATCATTAATGAATACCATGTTTCTGAAAAGAATGTTAAGAGAATAATTGTATTTCAAGGGCTTGAAAACTGCTAAACTCTGAAGTTGTACAATTTGTGCAAATTAATATGATAAAAAGAGACAATTAAGGTTTATAATTAACAGATAAATACAAATGATCTGGTGAAGACAATCTAAGTTTCTGCTCTGTCTTATGAAGCAGTGTAATTGATTTTTATAAATGCTAATTTACAGTACATGCTCTGTTAACCATTAACACAGGGAAAGGAACATGGAGTAAATGGAAGTCAAGGAGGGATGTGAGCCAAGGAACTAACAGACTAGATCTAGCCAAGGAGAAGAAACAGAAAAATATGCCAAATGTTGGAATGTGACTTTGAAAGGGGAAAGACACCATCCAACAACCATCTTCCCCACCCCCACCCAGGGGGAAAAAAAAATCCCCCAATTGTCTATGCAACTTCAATGAAGTTTTTCTCTATTTCTATACCTTTCAAAACTGACTGGCTGGATTTTCCTGAAGTTCTGAGGCCATGAGTTGAAAAGGTCTGTCTCCAAGTATAGGCCATATGTTGTGTAAATAAAATGCACCTTGGTGACGAGATGTTTCCCAGGCAAGGGCAGCTGAATGTCCACAGGGAGGCCTGTGTCACTTCTGATGAGGAGCAGACTGACATTGGCAATCAGCTGCCGAGGACAGAGAACACCCTTGGTGATTCACATGTGATTTGCACCCCGAATGTCACAAGGACCCACATTCCAGACTGCAGACAGCATGGGGTCGAGCGGCCTCTCACACGGTCAGGGTGAGCTCCAGGGTCAGCAAGGGCAGGGACGTACACTGGCAAACAAGGCTCCTGAGCCAGTCCAAGGAGGCCAGACAGCTCACAACCTATATTTCCTTTTCCTGATGGGGAAGAAGAGGGATTGCTCTGTCTGTCCCTGTCAGATTCTATGTCTCCTGAGGACAGGACTTGTGTACATTTGTATTTTTGGTGCCTGCTGGAGTGTTCTTTCTATGATTGGAACTTGAATACGATTAGCTTTTGATAATGACAAGAGAGGCCTGGTAATTCATATTCTTTATAAAAGAAATCCCGAAAACATGACTTTTTATTTTGACTGGGTGAGATCCTAGAGATTTTTACCTGATTCTGATTAACACTCTGCTTTTGAGTTTTCAAGTTGAAATCAGCCAGAGAAAAAAAGGAACTGGACAAAGAGAATATCAAAGGACGTCTGGAGAGGAGCGTCATTGTTCTAAGGCTTAGCCTGGTAAAGTCAGGAATTGACTTTTCAGTTACCGTTTCTCCTAGCCATGCTCCATTAACCTGTTCCTGATGAGCGAGGAGACTCTCCAAGCATTTCCTAATGTAACCTGCTGGTGAACGTGACATCTTCCTCCATGCTTCTGAAATTCCTAATCCTCAGTACCAATTGTGCTTTCATAGCTCATTTTTTGGTTCCCCTTCTTTGTTGCATTTTGATAAATCGCATATGACTTTTGAATTTTACATGTATCAAACAAAAGAAAGGGCAAAACCTAGATTCTAGAAGCTAAAACAGAATGTACTTTTATCATTCTAGTCTGACTTCATATTAAGTAGGAAGTAAACACATGCTATAGACCAAGACTGTCCAGGAGAAATACAACGTGAGCCACACATGCAATTTAAAATTTTCTAGTAGCCACACTGAAAGAGAAACAGGTGAAAGGACTATTAATAATATATTTTACTTAATGAGATATATTCAAAATATAATTTCAACACATGGCCAATATAAAATTATTAATGAGATAGTATATATATATTTATTATAAGTCTTCAAAATCTGGTGTATGTATTATACTTCTAGTCTATCTTGGTACTAGCAACTTTTCAAGAAATCATGCCAAATGTGGTTGATGGCTAATATCTTGTACAAAGCAGAGAGAGAGAGGGAGAGAGAGAGGGAGAAATTGAGAAAGGAATCTTAAATATATCTTCCAGGGTTTTATTGATTCTTATTCCAATCATAAATTATACAAGGGTTATGGTGGAGATGAACTTGTAGCTAAGTCATTACATATAATATAAAACCTAAATGGTACTTTAGATAAGGCTGAACAAGTATATCTCATCAATAATAATTTCATTGGATCTACTACTACTAAGCTCAAAAGAGACTAGGTGAGCAGATCCTAAGAAAATTGTATGTTCATCTTGAGTCATCATCCACAGGCTAGATTCAGAATATATAACCCTGTTGATGGAGTGGAGGTCACAGCTATACTTTTCTACTTTCATAAAGTCTTTTGGGCCAATTGGCTTAGCTGGATATGGTACAACATGGCTTCAGTCCATATATATGCCAGGTTCATAAGGGGCAGTACTTCTTTTCAAGAGATCTAGGCTGCCTTGTTGTTTACCCCCAGCATGTGTCTTACGGCAGCCACAAGGAGGCGTCCTGAATGTCTTGGGGCCTGGGCACCCCACCTGCTATACTTGGAGGAGTAATTTAGAGCCACGATGGAAGACCATGCCTCTGTAGAAAGAATGAGAATGCCCTTATGGACAGATACAAAACAAACTTCAAGCAAATTAAATGAAAAGAGCAGGTGCAGAACAGTGTGTATAATGTTAGCAAATGTGTAAAAAGGAAAAAAAATGTGCATTTGTATATGCACAGACGGTCTCTGAAATGACAGAAAACAGGCAATGTTTATTGCCTTCAAGGAAGGGAGGAGGGGGCTGGGAGACAAGGGGAGGGGGAAGAATTTTCCCTTTTATTCTTGGTTCCTTTAGAATTTTGTGCCATGTGATCTATTCTATTTAATGTATATTACATTTAATATATATATGTATTTCCTTTCAAATTTTGTTCCATGTGAATATACATAAAGAGTAATAATGTGGAAACATTTAAAATAGCCAAATTTGAAACAAACCGAACCGTAATAAAAGCCATGTCCTAGTGAAGGTGAATATGTCCTGTCTCGGGGGTGAAAGTGGAGTGTATAGCTAAATGATCAGCGACATCCAAGAGCAAAGGAGGAAGCTACTGATACTGAGGAGCAGTACTCCCTGAATATTCTTTTAAAAAGTAGACTGACAATTACAATTCAGCAATCGCTTCCCGAGTGCCTCGTTTGTGCAAGTCACTGGGCAAGCCAACGTGTCTGTACTGTCCCCACCTCACGGAACTCAATTGAATGGTTGCATCTGGAGGGGAAGAGGTGCGACTTTTGTGACAAAGCTAAAACCAAAAGAGATGTCCAGGTAGCTTTATAGTTTCTGAGACAAGAAGTAGCTTTAATCTCCGAGTTTAGAGAAGCCATTTTCAGGAGTGCTTTTCTCTGATAGAGATGCAAAGAAGCATCTCCCTGGTAAAATATGTGACAAGGAAAAGACGTAATGTCAACACAGCAGTATCAGCATTACACATCAGACCTGGTGATAACATAAATGCTTTTGCAAAAGAAGTGGGTGTGGGTGTTGCCATGCACCTCACGGAGCTGTCCTCTCTTGTAAAGCATACAATAGAGCCAACACTCTGAGTCTCAGCTCCTGGGGACAATATCACTTCTTTGGAAATCCAGGAGAATATCTTCTTTCAACAAAGATGTGCTGTAGCTTCCACGTGCTGGACACCGAGAGAAGCACAGAAGACACATATAGATAAGCCTAGCAAGGGCCCTGCCCGCAAGGAGCGGGTTGTGCACCCAGGAGTTTAAACGTGTTCCAGAAAGCAACGGAAGTGTAGAAGAGAGGGGAACGGGGAGACTTCAGGAAGTAGTGAGGAGCAGGGGGTTGAATAAGTAGAATTTTTTCCTGGGAAGGGAGCAAGGAAGAGTTACCTTAGGCAGAGTGTCGTGTAAAAAAGGGCAGAGACATGAAGTGCCAGACCTATTTGAGGAAAGGGGACTCTAGCTCCACCAGAGCATAGGTTGTTAGACAGCAGAGAAAGGTGAGGCTGTGGCAGGCTAGGGGGTCTTGTGAGGGGTCACAATGCTGCTGAAGAGTTTGGACTTTTCTAAGTAGTGGAGAGAACGGAGGATGTAAAAGGCAGGAGGGCAACCGCACAATGTGCAAGTGTGCAGAGGCCTGTGGTGGCCCCAGGGCACCAGACAGAGCCCCCAGGAGGCTGTGCCAGCAGCCAGAGGAACGTGAGAAGGGAGAAGATCCAACAGATTTTAGAGTGGGGGCTTTGGAGGCTGATGACCAACTGATTGAATAGAAGGGTCGAGGGAAATGATGAGCCAAGTTTCGGCTGACTTTAGAAAAATCCACAAATCAAATTACACGTTCTTTTTTTTTTTTTTTCTTTCAGACACAGAATGAATTAATAATGGCCTTGAAAATCCATACTGCAAAAGATCTCTACCTTACTTAATTTTGAAGTGTTTTCGGAATCATGTGGCTTGACACTGTATTGGGGATCGCTTGGTCCATAACCTACTTTGAAAGAAATTACATGCCTTGTTTAAATGTCCACCCGAATCCCCAGCCTGAGACTCTCACAAATGTTAGTTACTTCAAATGTCATCATTAAAAGGTAAATACAGAGAGGTGATAGGTTGGAATGGTCACAGCCCGAGGCTAGGTGTTTCTAAGTTTGTTTGGTCTGGATCAGACCTGTGCCAGTGATGGAAGGAAGGCACGTATTTCTGTAAAGCATCCTATGTTCTCTGAAGTGTCACGTGATGGACAATGTCAGGAAATTTTGGATAAGAAAGTTCAAAAGTTGGGCATGTAAAGCTCTGGATAGAAAGCCTAAGAAATTGTCCTTCGTGAGAAATAGGAGAGATTTAATTTGGTTCCACAAAATCTCTGTGCCTGAGACTAATGCTGTGACCTAAAAACCTTATCAATTTTACCACTGGATTAAATCACACCTTTTTGGAGTCCGTGCTGGAGGGAGGGTGAGTGAAGGTTCACACACCTTATCAAAGCCTCTCCACAATGGATAGTTCTGTAGATCTACTGGAAGCCTTTAAGTTTTGCAACCAACTATTTTATATTTAAAAGTTGTTAGATTATTTCAGGCAGCATGGACTGCTTTTCACTTAATTGCTGTCCCTCTGGGGATCTATGCCAAGGTACCGCTCTCTACTAGCCACACAGAGAATGACCCAATTGTGTTTTTAGTTTCCTCTAAATACAATCTATTGATTTTCTTTCTCCCACTGTAAGCAGGGTGGTCTTGGTTATTCCAAAGCAATTAGGTGGAGTATTTGGTTGGACTCTTCTTCAACCTTGAAGGATTCTATTTACTCTCCTCCATTATAGCCTTAAAGCTTTAGTCCCTTATAGCCAAGAGTTGCTTTTCTGCACCAATAAGCAAAAGCATTACAATATTAATAACCCTCGGCCACGGGTTTAGCTTCCTCACCTTCTTCCCATGCTTGGATGATTTCCTCTGCATTTGAAGCAATCAATAGTGGCCTGAAATTCATTCAGACTCTCACACACTCCATGAGGTTTCCAAAATAAGCCAGTGGCAAGCATTTAATTAGTTCATTTTGTTTCTGCCAGGGAAGAGATGCAGGCTTGAGACTCCAAGAGCTGGTAGACAATATAGCTGTTACTGAAATCTTCATGCCTTGGCAGTAAATAGGATGGGATTCAGAGACTAATGATTCTGCCTCTTCCCACCTTCTCTGTGGCTTTTGACATGTTTCTTTGCCGAGCTGAACCCATGTCTTCCTTTGCGTAAAGAGAGTAAGGTGCCACCAGTTCTTGAGGGTAGTTTCTTCCGGCAGTAGAGTCTGTTGTAAGTACCGGTCACCATGCTGGTGCTGAGGATAAAAGATGCATAAGACACCGTCAAATGGGGAAAAGGGGAGACAGGCATTAAGACAAGTTTTTCCCCCTGCTGGGGATGGGCTCTGCTAGAAATGAGTGGAGGGTGCAGTGGGGGTGTCTGCAGAGCCGTCTCTGGGACCACTCTAGGCCGAAGACACAAGAGCTGCAGAGGCTTTTGCTTTTCCAGTGGTCTTTGTAGCAGGGGAAGATTTATTTTCTCCCCAGGCCCAGGCAGCAATATTTATTTCCACACCCCACATAGCCTCTGAAAAAAGGAAGTATCTCTTAGAATGTTTATGTCAGACTTTTGGCTGATAGTCATCAGTGGTTTTAAAGTCACGGCATTTCCCTCAAGACGAGCCAGTAATGAATCTCATGCACACACAGGACAAGGCTGCACTAAGTGCCAGGTGGATGAGACAGCTGACAGTAGATGGCCCAAGAAGGCCTCCAGCTATGGACGGGCAGGGAAGCCCAGCAGGGTATTTACAGGCTGATGGTGAGAAGAGTTCCTGGTTTGTTGTGTTGGTTCATAATGGCTACAGAGCTGCTGCGATCCTGGAGTCAGCCCCCACCATTTGCATGTCTCCTTTGTGGGACTCTAAGCAGGTTTTCTGCTGTGGAAAAGCCTCACACAGGCCATAGGGCTCTGTTCCTGCATCTAGTCCCGCTTCCTCACCTTCTTTTTCATTCATTTAGGCTTCCCCTTGATCCAGAAGAGTGGAGGCAATTACATAAACGCATATAGAATAAAAAGAAACTTAAGGAGTTCTGCTGAAGTGTGTATGCATGCTGATCCTCCAATAATATTCCTGGGAATTTATCTCAAGGATAATAATTGAAATATGCTCAGAAATGTATCTTTATTTTTCATATACTTGTGATTTCCCCTCTGCCTTTTTTATTTTTTTTTTTTTTATTTTTTTATTTTTTTTTAAAATTTTTTTTTTTTTTCAACATTTATTTACTTTTGGGACAGAGAGAGACAGAGCATGAATGGGGGAGGGGCAGAGAGAGAGGGAGACACAGAATCGGAAACAGGCTCCAGGCTCTGAGCCATCAGTGCAGAGCCTGACGCGGGGCTCGAACTCCCGGACCGCGAGATCGTGACCTGGCTGAAGTCGGACGCTCAACCGACTGCGCCACCCAGGCGCCCCCCCTCTGCCTTTTTTAATGTGAAATGTCTTCATTCAGAGAGTGTAAAAAATGTACACGTGCTGTTGAAAGAATAATAGTGAAGCAATCCCTTGTGTATCTGCAACTCAGGTTAAGATAAAGAGCACTGACAGTGTTTTAGAGGCAATCTTTGGGCCCTTCTACAACAATTTCACCCCTTAAAAATATATCCCTAAATAGGGGCACCTGTGTGGCTCAGTTGGTTAAGCATCCGACTTTGGCTCAGGTCATGATCTCACAGTTTGTGAGTTTGAGCCCCGCGTCGGGCTCTGTGCTGACAGCTGGGAGCCTGGAGCCTGTTTCGGATTCTGTGTCTCCCGCTCTCTCTACCCCTCCCTGCTCATGCTCTGTGTCTCTCTGTCTCTCAATAATAAACAAACGTTAAAAAAATTTCTAAAAAAATATATCCCTAAATAATATATAATATTGGTTTGCCTTGTTTGAATTCTGTGATTGACTTCTCATTCTAAGTATCATGTTACTAAGATTTTTAAAATATTGGTGCATATAACTAAATTTCATTTATTTTCTCTGCTCTATAGTATTCCAATATTTGAATAAACCACAATTTATTTACCCAGTCGACTGCTAATAGATATGTGAGTCGTTTTCAGTTTTTGGTCTTCTAAGCCATGTAGCTATTAATGTTCTTATACATTTACAATATTGCACGTGTATGAGAGATTCCCTAGGGCATATACTTAGGCATGAGATTATTGGGCTGTAAGGCACACGGTCAGCTTTACTAGTTGAGAAGAGACGAGGGTGATTGATAAATGCCCCTGAGGGTTTGGGTTGCCCAGAAGATCCCCCTTAACTCAGAGGAAGGAGCTGTGCCCCCACCCAATTTCCCACAAGATCACGGGGTGCCAGCAGCTGTATTGCCAGACAGGTTTCTGAACAGCTGGCATCTAAAATTCTGCTTGCTTGACACCGGTCAAATCCCGTCCCTACCCCTCACCCACCCATTAGCAAGACCATTCTCACGGGGTCCTGCCTCTGGAGCAGAGCCCCCTGGTGCATCCAGCAATGCTCTGGCCCTTCACACTTTGCGGGAGGCTGAACTAATGGTGAACCATCATCCTGTTTTGCTGACCCTCTGCTTTAACTCTTCCCAATGAAACCAGTTCTGTGCCTGCATATAATGACCTTGTGGTGTTTGACTTCACCACCATTCCATACTAGGTAATGTCAAACTGTCTTCCAAAGTGACTCCTCCAATTTCCTTCTCACCTGCAGTGGGTGAGGAATCCTTTTGCTCCCCATCCTCACCAATGCCTGTAATTGGGCATTTTAAATTCAAAGACTTTTACACTTTTGTCAATCTTGTGGCTATAAAATTGTCACTCATTGTGGTTTAATTAATATTTCCTTGATCACTAATGAAATTGAGGATCCTTTCATTTGTTTATTGGTTGTTCAGGTTTTCTCTTGTGAAAGTACCTATTTGAAGCTCTTTTCTGATTTGTTTGCTTTTTAAAAAATTGATTCATAGGAGTTTATTATATATTCTGGTTATGATCGCTGGTTATGATTCCCTTCTCTCTCATATTACGATGTCTTTTCTTCTTTATTATGGAATCTTTTGTAAATGAAGTTCTTAATTTTGATGCAGTCAAATGTATTGAGTTTTTGCTTTATTTTATGGTTTGTGCTTTTGGTCTTATTTACAAACTCCTTTTCTATCCATGGATAATTAAAGAATTCTCCTAAATTTTCACCTAGAAGTTTTATATTTTACCACTTGCTTTTGGGACTTTAATCCTGGCGTTGATATTTGTGTGTGCTAGGAGTCTAATTTTCCATTTTTTCATTAGGAATATTGTCCTAGCACCATTTCCTGAAAAGTCCGTTTTTTTTCTTAATTTACAGGGTGAACTATATCAGACATCAAATATCCATATGTGTATGGGATCATTTTTGGATTCATTATTTCGTTCTATCTTTCCACTTGTCTGTTCCTGCACAAACATTATACTGTTCCAAAGTCTATAGTTTATAAAAAGTCTTAATATCTAGTAGAACAAGTTACCTCACCCTGTCATTTATCAGTAGGATTTGTCTCTTTTGGTTGGGTATTTCCGTATAAATTTTAGAATCAGGGTGTGAAATTCCACAGACAAGTAAAAGGTTGGGATTTTGACTGAGATGACCTCAATTTGGTAAAAACTGACATCTTTAAATTATTGTTTTTAATACATGAACTTGATATATTTCTTCTTTTATATAGTTTTTTTAAAAGTCTTTTCCTAAGATTTATAATTTTCTCCACAAAGATCTTTTTAAAGCATTATTGAGAATGGTATCTCTTTTCTTTTTTTTCTTTTTCTGCCTCTTATTTTTTTTCTTTTTCAATTTTCTATTTAAATTCCAGTTAGTTAACATAAAGTGTGAGAGAATGATGTCTCTTAACATTTTTGTACTTATTTGTTTTTGTTGATATGTAGAATGCATTTGATTTTTGCATGCTGATTCTTATTAATTCTGGTAATTTACCTGTGGAGTTTTTATTTTCTGCATGTGCAGTCATATCATAACTAAGTAATGATTGTTTTATTTCTTCTTTATCTTGCCTTTCTCTGTTGGCAAGACACAGCTCAGTGTTGAATAGAAAAGGAGACAATAGGAACCCTTGTCATGTTCCTGATCTTAGAGGGAATGTTTTCAACATTGCACCATTAATATGTTTTTTGCTGTAGGTTAATCTTTTTTTTTTATTAATTTTTTTTAACGTTTATTTATTTTTGAGACAGAGAGAGACAGAGCATGAGCAGGGGAGGGTCAGAGAGAGAGGGAGACACAGAATCTGAAACGGGCTCCAGGCTCTGAGCTGTCAGCACAGAGCCCGACGCAGGGCTCGAACTCACGGACCATGAGATCATGACCTGAGCCGAAGTCGGCCGCCTAACCCACTGGGCCACCCAGGCGCCCCCTTTTTTTTTTTTATTAATAGAAGGGGAGAAACTTTTCTTTGATTCCAAATTAGTTAAAAATTTAAAACTATGGGGGCGCCTGGGTGGCGCAGTCGGTTAAGCGTCCGACTTCAGCCAGGTCACGATCTCGCGGTCCGTGAGTTCGAGCCCCGCGTCGGGCTCTGGGCTGATGGCTCAGAGCCTGGAGCCTGTTTCCGATTCTGTGTCTCCCTCTCTCTCTGCCCCTCCCCCGTTCATGCTCTGTCTCTCTCTGTCCCAAAAATAAATAAACATTGAAAAAAAATTTTTTAAAAAATTTAAAACTATGAATAGAAGCTATATTTTATTATATACTTTTTTCCCTGCATGAATTCAAGTGATTATATTATTAATTTGTTAATATGATGACTTTCATTATTCACATATTTCTAATGATAAGTCATCTTTCTATTCCTGAGATAAATCCAATCTGATTATGATTAAAAGAAAAATATTTTTTTTTGTTTTAGAGAGAGAGAGTGGGGTAGAGGGGCAGAGCTAGAGAGAGAGAGAGAGAGAGAGAGAGAGAGAGAGAGAGAGAGAGATCTTAAGCAGGCTCCATGCTGAGCATGGGGCACAGCATGATCTCATGCAGGGCTTGATCCCACAACCTTGGGATCATGACCTGAGCCAAATTCAATAGTTGGATGCTCAACCAACTGAGCCACCCAGGAGCCCTTGATTATGATTTTTTAAAAATATGTTGCTTAAATGAGTTCTTTAATGTTTTTAGTATTTTTGCATCTATGACCATGATAAGTCTGGCTTGTAATGTTCCTTTCCTTAATGTTCTTGACAGGTGTTCATATCAAGCACACGTGATTTTTATAAGTGGGTATGGATAATGAGACAAAGGAAAAATGTAAGTAATAAATAAAAGATAAAAATTAGAATTTAGGTTGTAATGCAACATTTATGCCATAAGATCTCTTACATGGCTAGGAATTTGGCTCTAAAATTCCTAGCAATGAATTAAAGTTAATTTCATGATTCACAAAAATCAATGAGTTAAAACAGAACTGGCTATTCAGGAGCAGAACAAGTTTTCCAAGGGGCAGTAAAGGGTGGTGGTTTGGAGACTATTCCTTGGAGCTGGAATGAGTTCTAATCCTGTCTCTAGAACTTACTAGCTATGTCATTTGAATAAGTTGCTTAATTGCTTTGTATTTCAGTTTATTCACCTAACAAAGATAATTATGTTATCTACTCAAAGAAGTGTTTCACAGATTAAATGAATTAATACGTATAAAGTCCTTTGAAAATTAATCAGTTTTGGTAGCACTCAATGAACATTAACATTTTATTATCATTTCTGATACTGAGACCAGAAAGAAAATTTCTCCTTGAATTCCTTTTGAGAGAATACCTTTTAATGAAAACGACAATGACCCTAACAAAATCCTTATAGGATTATTATTATTACTACCACTATTACCTAATCATTTTGAGGAGTTTGATATCCTTCAGGCACACGTTCATAAGTAATGCTTTTCCAGTTGGGTTTCTGATGAGAGCAGTGGGTATGAGGTGCTACTCTATGAGTAGTACCTGGAATACAGCCATATGCTTACATATTTTTTGAAGCTAGAGGAGGATAAATAGGACCACCTTGCTTCCAGGTGGGCCAAGAAGTACTTAAAGACATGGCCAAGTATCTCTCCTTGACTAGTTTTGGGTAGGGAACAGTGCACAGTCAAAAGGGTGGTCAGTATTCCATTGGCTGCACTAATTTTAATTTGGGAAAAATTAAATCAACTACTGCAAACTATCACTTTGGCAATAAGTTGGTTATTTAAAAATGTCACTATATAGGTACCTAAATGAGTTAACTTATGTACTAGATAATTGACTATACTGAATTCCAGTCAAATAATCACAACTAATGATTACATGGAGTTTACTATGTGCTGTATTGTTCTAAGTACTTCACATAATCTAACATTTTTTAGACTTCACAACAATCACGTGAAGCAGGTACTGGTACCATCATCATCTTACGGATGAGTCACATGACCAGTAAGTGGCAGAGGTGGGATTCAAACCCAGGTACATTGGCTCCTGAATCCAAATGTAAGTGAGATGCCTACCCAAAATGATAACTTTGTTTTAGAATAATTGACTTGTAGATAGACTTCCTTTTTTTTTTTTTAATGTTTTATTTATTTATTTATTTATTTATTTATTTTTAAAAATTTTTTTTTCAACGTTTATTTAGTTTTGGGACAGAGAGAGACAGAGCATGAACGGGGGAGGGGCAGAGAGAGAGGGAGACACAGAATCGGAAACAGGCTCCAGGCTCTGAGCCATCAGCCCAGAGCCCGACGCGGGGCTCGAACTCCCGGACCGCGAGATCGTGACCTGGCTGAAGTCGGACGCTTAACCGACTGCGCCACCCAGGCGCCCCAATGTTTTATTTATTTTTGAGAAAGAGAGAGCATGAGCAGGAGAGGGGCAGAGAGAGGGAGGGAGACACAGAACCTAAAACAGGCTCCAAGCTCTGATCCATCAGCACAGAGCCCGATGTGAGGCTCGAACTCAGGACCAGTGAGATCATGAAGTTGGACGCTAACCAACTGACCCACTCAGGTGCCCTGATAGACTTTTTATGGCAGTCATTTTATAGCAGACCACTATATTCTAAATGATGAAAGGATAGGATCTGTGTGTGAGAGTGTTTTTCTTTCTCTGTACCATGACAAGGCACATATCCAGCCCAGGCAAGAATGGTATACATGTATATATACATATACATAAGTAGAAAGCAAAATAAAAACAAGTAGAAAATAGTAAAAACATCTTTTATACAATTTCCACCTGATCAGTTATAGATCCTAGCTCTGACAGTGGATTAAGGAAAAGGTTCTCGTTAAGCATCAATAATGAGGGTCAATAGTATATTGACCTTGTGATGTCCATTACAGTCAATGCTCATCTACTGAAATGTAAAGAAGAGATCTAAAAAGAGCACACACAATCTTGTGTAATTCTGAAGATATTTCTTTACAAGTTAATACAGAGTTTGTCAATGATCAGTAGTGGAATAACTATGCCTATGGGCCACCACTCCTGAATAAAATATTGGCTCACTGGACCTAAACTTGCAATTCATCAAGAAGGAAACAGGCATGCTGCTATCTGTGGAGTCCTTTTCTGTGGTCACAACCTGCAGCTCTCTTTAGCTGGGTCCTTTCAGCAGACAAGTTCTCTGTGACATTGGCTTTTAGATATTGCAGAAGTATCACATGTAGCTGCAGCTAACAGGAAGTGATAGTTGTGTGATTGAGTGTGAGCAGAAACTGGAGAGCAGTAGAAAGCCTGGTGGCATTCCTTGCTTCTCTGCATTTTTTGGCAGCTAGGATTAGGTTAGTTCTGCTGCAAAGTGGGATCCTTCCAGTGGTCATTGCCCATGTGACTTTTCAGGGTTTCAGCAGTGATGCTCAAGGAAATGGCCTCCTCCTTGATCTAGAGACATTGTGCCTAGAGGACACCACCACTTTGGGTGACTGCTTTTGGGAACTGCCATTGCTAACACTCTAATTCTATAATATGGGAATAGTATAGTTGCCCTTTTAAAAGCTGTGATAGAGTTCACAATGGATTTAGCTGGGTGGTAGAATATTTGTGGAGCTAATAAAGATGTGCAAACAGGGACCTGAGCGTACCCTTTCAAGCAGTTCTTTAATAATTGTAGGGGCAGGAAGTCTCCTCAGGTGCTTTATTTGGTCAGATTTCTTCATAGAAATCAGTTGTTCAATACAAGGAGCATGACCTAGATCCAGAAGAAAGCAGCCTGGAATCTACAAAGTTTATCAAGCTCAGCAGTTGAGCAAAACCCAGATTTCTAAGACCTCATTCATCAAAGTCACTGCTGTGATGACAATTTCCCAGAATCTGCCTTCATTTCCACATCTAATGGTTAAACTCTGATTTTATCACATAGGTTAATCATAAAGTATTTTTAATTAAAAAAAATTTTTTTAAATGTTTATTTATTTTGAGACAGGAGGGGTGGGGTCAGAGCGAGAGGGAGACACAGAATCCGAAGCAGGCTCCAGGCTTTGAGCTGTTAGCCCAGAGCCCAACACAGGGCTCGAACTCATGAACCTCAAGATCATGACCTGAGCCAAAGTCAGACGCTTAACTGACTGAGCCACCCAGGCGTCCCAATCATAAAGTATTTTTTAATCTGATGCTTTCATAATGTTTAAAATTTTAAAACTCCCAGATAATTCCTCTGATTAGCATGATGTAAGTTTTAGTTTCATATTATTTTGGTTTTCCGGTCAAGCAGTCTCTAGCTCTTTTTAGTTATTCTGCAATGGGCACTGGAAGTGAAAGTCCTATGTGGTTGAGACCCAGTGTGAATGAGGCAGGTTTTAAGTGATTAGCAACCAATTGGGAGGAAGGGAGCAAAGAAATGTATTTCTCCAGGCATTGAGGCAAAGTTCTGAAAAGTCATAGGATGGCATCAGACCACCAGTAGAAATTAAAAGTCCCTCAACTCACTTGTCATCCCCAGACTTCTGAAAAACCCAGAAAAAACATGAGTGCAGGCCTGACTTCAGGTTGGATATACTTAGACTTAAAACTTAGGCTCTTAGGGGCGCCTGGGTGGCGCAGTCGGTTAAGCGTCCTACTTCAGCCAGGTCACGATCTCGCGGTCCGTGAGTTCGAGCCCCGCGTCAGGCTCTGGGCTGATGGCTCAGAGCCTGGAGCCTGGAGCCTGTTTCCGATTCTGTGTCTCCCTCTCTCTCTGCCCCTCCCCCATTCATGCTCTGTCTCTCTCTGTCCCAAAAATAAATAAACGTTGAAAAAAAAAAAAAAAAAAACTTAGGCTCTTAGCTAAAACTTAGCCAAAAATTGGCTCTTTCTCCCTGTCCTAAGCTAACTCTAAGGATTATAATAAGTAAGCGAGACCTGACTCTAATACAATACTTGGTTCTAACCTTTGGGAAAGACATACAGTAAAATTTTTCTTTATTTTTTTTCTATAAGCTATTGCTTAGTACTACAATTCTATTCATAATGAATTTTAATGAGTCTCTAAAGGAACATCCTCACACCACAGGAAATTAACCCATTCATTACTAAATGATTCCTAGCAGAATCTCATTGCATTCACCGCAAATTCCGATCTACAGAGTCTTAGAAACAACCAACTCTGCCATGAAAAATACAGAACAATTTGAGATTTAAACAACATAACAAAAAGATTATATGGGGAGCAAAACAATGAGAACTTGGGAGGTAGGTAAGGTGAGTGGGGGAAAGATGTCAAGACATATCATGTCCAGCTTCCAAAGGAATTAATGAGGACTAGAAAGAAGAGGTTCCAGCCACTTGAGCAGCAGAGCTCAGAAGTAGCCTAGGGGTAAAAAGAAAGAGAATCTCACTCATTTTGAATATTACAGAAGTGTTATTGTTTTCTTCCCATATGTCATATCAGGAGGTTCACGGTTTGAGTTGGTATTTTCCAAATGTCTCTGTTGTAAATTTACTATTTTTTCCACTTGTAATTAATAAGTATTATGTACGGAGCCATATTTCAAGGCTATATATATCTTGTTCCTCTTTTCTCCTCCAACTGTCCTTCACCTTTTAAGCTGCTATTGTAGGGGTTTTGGTGTCTTAACAGGGAGGTTTTTTACAAAGATATTAGAACCCATTTTTAAAAAACCAACACATTCAATTCCTTACCTTTGCCACACTGCTGTGTTTCTAGAAGAAGACTCTTTACTCTTTAAGGGGTAAACACCAGGGACCTTAGGAAGCCCAAAGGAAAGCAACTAAAGACATAGACTATCTCACCTGTTAAACTTTTTCCTCAGCTGACCTGGCTTGTCCCATACCTTGCAAGTCAAGCTCATCCAGTCCAAGGTGGGGCACAAGCCAATTCCTGGAATTAGGGAACGCTTCAGATTATCTGGGTCAGGTCACTGGTACCAGGGTGGGACTTGGTGCTGAGTAATTTATACAGGGAGTCAAGAATTTCCCTGAAGAGTATGGTGTCTCACAGCAGTGGGTTTGGCTAGCCTGAGGGTCTCATTCTTCAGTCAAAACAGAACCAAGGGGAAAAACACTTTCTGAAACTGGGTGTGAGTGATGGTACAATGACCCCCAATGGAATCCTATAAAAGGATCTAACAAGAGATGTGAGGCAGAAAGTTACCTTGTCACTAAAGCCAATTTCTGAAGTTTGACTGACTTGTCCTTCAGGAATCATCTATTCCATAACATCTTTTTTCCCTTGAAGAAGCCAGATGGTGGATCTGAGACAGCCTACCTCAGCCACTATCTTGTAACTGGGAAGTGTCCCAGAGATGATATTGACCTGTGATCTGGATTGAAACAGGCCTTCCTGATTTCCTGTGTGGACCAGTGTTGCAGCTGGCTAAAAGAGGCATGAATGATGACATTTTTGGGGCACCTGGGTGGCGCAGTCGGTTAAGCGTCCGACTTCAGCCAGGTCACGATCTCGCGGTCCGTGAGTTCGAGCCCCGCATCAGGCTCTGGGCTGATGGCTCGGAGCCTGGAGCCTGTTTCCGATTCTGTGTCTCCCTCTCTCTCTGCCCCTCCCCCGTTCATGCTCTGTCTCTCTCTGTCCCAAAAATAAATAAACGTTGAAAAAAAAAATTAAAAAAAAAAAATGAATGATGACATTTTTTTTTTTAAACAGTTGAAATAGTCCCCATTCTGGCCAATGATAGCTGTCATAAAGAAAGGTAGTACACTGTACAAGAGTTTGACTTTTGCTGTGAGCTTGCTGAGGGGGGACATGGAACAAACTGGAAAGAAATATATTAGAGGATGGTTGGGGAATGGAGCCCAGAAAAGAATCCTTCATGGTCTTCCTTCTACAAGAGAAGAGTGAGGTGAAGATCCAGTGCCACCTAGCTCTTCTCCACCATCAGCCTATCTTTCTTTCCATCCGAGTACCTGCTGCTGGCACACTGCTTTCAAACTCTCCTTTACTGAAATTCACCAGTTGTTATAATTTCCCCCATTTGCTTTCTCACTTGTGTGTCTGCTCTCATGAGGACTCTGAGCCATTTGAGGGAATTCTACCAGAAGAAAGAGCTTTCCATTTCCGTTTATGTATTTATTTATATCTATATGGATCCACGGATTCCTCTTTCTATTCACTGGGTTGTAATTCATCACTATCATTGTGCATTTTGATGTCCCCAATGTCCCAGATTTGGCTAGTGAGATATTATAGATTTTTATTCCCAAATACTTCAGTGTGACTTCCTAAGAACAACATAATTCTTTTACATAATCAAAGCACAATCATCAAAATCAGAATATTTAACGTTCATACACTATTATTATCTAATTGATAGTCCATGTTAAAATTTGTCAATTACCCCAATAGTGTCCTTTATAGCTATACTGCCCCCCATGGCCCTACCACACCTGAATCCAAACCAGGATCACACATTGCCTTGAGTTATCGTCTTTTTTTTTAAATTTTTTTTAAATGTTATTTATTATTGAGAGACAGAGAGAGACAGAACATGAGCATGGGAGGGGCAGAGAAAGGAGGAGATACAGAATCCAAAGCAGGCTCCAGGCTCTGAGCTGTCAGCACAGAGCCCGACGCGGGGCTCAAACTCACAGACAGTGAGACCATGACCTGAGCCAAAGTCTGAAGCTTAATCGACTGAGCCACCCAGGCACCCCGAGTTATCATGTCTTTTAAATCTTTTTAAATCTGGAACAGTTCCTGAGTCTTTCTTTGTCATTAATGACCTTGAGATATTTGGAAGAGTACAGCCAGTTATTTTATAGAAAATCCTTCAATTTGAGTTTAGTTGATATTACTTCATGATTAGATTCAGATTATGTATTTTCAGTAGGAATGTTACAGAAGTGATATTGTATTCTTCTTCACAGTGCATCATGGCAGAAGGCATACAATTTAAACTGGTGTCTTCCAGATTTCTCCACTGTAAAAATAATATTTTTTCCCTTTGAAATTAAAAAGTGATTTGTAGAGAGATATTTGGAGGCCATGTATATAGCCTATTCTCCTCAAACTTTTACCCACTAGTTTTATATATGTTAATGGTTCTTGCCTGAATCAATTATTATTATGATAGTGGCAGAATGGTGATTTTCTATCTCCATCATTCTTTCTACATTTATTAGTTGGCATTCTACTGTAAGGAAGAACATTCCATCATATATGTATATGTGTATGTATTTTTTTTCCTGCATGGATTCATGGGTTCTTTTATTCAGTGTTTTATAATTTATTACTATAATTATTTATTTTGATAGTCAAAATGTCCCAGATTTGGCCAGTGGGAACTCCTCCAAACTGGGTCCACTGTTCTTTTGATATATCTGTATCCTTATTTGAGTTTTCTTCTGGATACAGCAAGATACTTCAGATTTACCTTGTATTTTCCTTGCCTCAGTCCTAGAAGCAGTAATTTCTGCAAGGAGTCCTGGTTCCTTCTAATGGAGAATGGTATTTAGAAACCTATCTCTGGGCAACATGTATGCTCGTTGATGCTGGGGTCTTATTACTTTGTCAGAAGACAGAGCTATGAAGTAAATACATGTGTGTGAGTATGTATATGATACATTGCATATGTATGTGTACCTAAGTAAATCTATGTAGAACACACACACATACACATATATGCCATGAGTTTGTACTGATACCTCTGGTTCTACTCCAAGATCATGGGCTTTATTTGAGGCTTTCCTTTCCATATTTATAAATTCCTTCATGACAGATGCATTTTAAAAGCCATCCTTAAGGGATAGCTGACTGGCTCAGTAGATACTACAGGTAGCTTTTAATCTCAGGGTTGTGAGTTTGAGCCCCATGTTGGGCATGGAGCCTATTTAAAATTTTTTTTAAAAAGTAAGTTGGAACAAAATTAGAATAGAAAAAAAATAAAAAAAGGCATCCTTAAAATGGGGAGGTGTAGGAAGCCAAAGGGAAAAAGACCTTCAAAATCTGTTTACGGCATACCCTCTCCCTTATTGCATTTGATGCTGATTAATATTAAAACCAATGCTAAAATTTTACATGCCATTAAAATAAAAAGAAAATTGAATGTAAGTAAGAGAAAAACGGAAGTTAAAAATAAGCTCACAAGGGGCGCCTGGGTGGCTCAGCTGGTTAAGCATCTGACTTAAGTTTAGGTCATGATCTCGTGGTTCATGAGTTTGAGCCGGGATCAGGCTCTGTGCTGACAGCTCGGAGCCTGGAGCCTGCTTCAAACTCTGTGTCTCCCCCTGCCTCTGTCCCTAACCCGCCCAAACTCTCTCTCTCTGTCTATCAAAAATAAATAAACATTTAAATAAATAAATAAGTAAATAAATAAATAAACCTGAAGAGGAGTCAGTTAAAAAAAAAAAAAGCTCACAAGTCCAAGAAAGATAGAAGATTAAGCTTTTTAAAATAAGACAGGGGCGCCTGGGTGGCGCAGTCGGTTAAGCGTCCGACTTCAGCCAGGTCACGATCTCGCGGTCCGGGAGTTCGAGCCCCGCGTCGGGCTCTGGGCTGATGGCTCAGAGCCTGGAGCCTGTTTCCGATTCTGTGTCTCCCTCTCTCTCTGCCCCTCCCCCGTTCATGCTCTGTCTCTCTCTGTCCCAAAACTAAATAAACGTTGAAAAAAAAAATAAATAAAATAAGACAAAGTAGATGAGGTTTAAAATAGAAGATAGGTTATAAACCAATGAGGTAAAAGGTTAAAAACATACAAAGCAAAGAAGATAAAAATCTAAGACAATATGCAAATACTCCATGAGCTGGAAAGTGAAAATACTGAAAGGGATTGAAGATTGAAAATAGGAAATAAGAAATAAAAAGATAAAAATAAAAATTACAAAAATAATAACAAGTAGAAATATTGGGGAAATGTATTTAAAAGAAAACAAAAAGCTGAAAGACCAGAAGGTGACTGAAATGGGGAGATGAGAAGGTTGTGTAGAAGATGAGAAAAGAGATCTCTGACCAGGTCCGTGAGGTTCTGCTTTTCTTTGTGGGGAATGAATCTTCTGTTGAAATTCAGTTGCCCTCTATGAAGCTCTAGCTAGCACTCCTCTCCTTTGTTGAGCATCCCACTATAGGCCCATTGCAAGGAGCCAATGGCCACTGGGAGTGGAGAACAGATGGATGGGCATTCTCATAGCCAGCAGTTGGTGCAAGCAAGGACGGAACAGCCTCTGAGGAGTGGGAGCCCCTCTTCACGTTTCCTTCCAGAAGTGCAGTTGGGATCATGTGCCCTGAGTAGCATAAAAGTGGATGCATGGTACTTCCTAGAAGTCCAGTGTAGAATATGGGGAAGAGTAATGGCTTAGAATTTGGGAGACATGGGTTTAATCTCCGGGTTCAAACTTATTCCATGGCTTAAATAAGCCATTTTCTCTCTGAGGACCTTGAATTTATTTTCTCTCTGTCTCTTTCTTTTCCTTCTTTCTTCCTTTCCTTTCCTTTCCTTCCCTTCCCTTCCCTTCCCTTCCCTTCCCTTCCCTTCCCTTCCCTTCCCTTCCCTCTCCTCCCCTCTCCTCTCCTCCCCTCTCCTCTCCTCTCCTCTCCTCTCCTCTCCTCTCCTCTCCTCTCCTCTCCTTTCCTTTCCTTCCTATCTATTCTGTAAAAGGAGAGAGAGTCAAGCAATATTTGCCTATATGGTGCACCAAGACAAGTGTTTTCCTATCAGTATTAGATCACAGACAAGTAAAATATCCCATCTTTTATTGTAGATTCCTAGATCAAAATCTTCTATTGCAGGGGCACCTGGTTGGCTCAGTCAGGTAAGCGTCCGACTTAGGCTCAGGTCGTGATCTCACAGTTTGTGGGTTCAAGCCCTGCATCCGGCTCTGTGACAGCTCAGAGCCTGGAGCCTGTTTCAGATTCTGTCTCCCTCTCTCTCTGCCCCTCCCCCACTCACACTCTGTCTCCTTCTGTCTGAAAAATAAATAAATATAAAAAAAACTAAAAAAAATCTTTTATTGCAGATATGTATAAGAGAGATAAGAAAGAGAGGAAAGGTATACAAGGAACTGAGCTGTTGCTGAATAGGAACATGAGGGAAGAGGTACACACAATGCAGTAAATGTTTGACTCAACAATTCTCAAAACTGAAGTTGAGAAAGAATGGTTGAGCCACTGAAAGACTTAGGTTCGTCAGGTTTTTGTTTTTGTTTTTGTTTTTTAATAGTATCGGTAAAACTAAAATCTAGTTGGGAAAGCCCAAGACTCCAGCCAACAAGGAAGAACTTAATGAGTCCTAGCAATTATCCAGATTGTAAAGTTAACACAGGAAGCAGAGCCAATTCTATCTGACACGGAATCTGAAGTTGTAGTCATGGCATTTTTGTGAAGATGCTTCTAACTGGCACTTGCCCCAGGGTGTCATAGTAAGCATGGGTGTGTGTGTGTCACCGATCTTCTCTTTCCCACATCATGCTGGGCATTGTATCAACACACCAGGGCTCTCTTAGCTGCATGCTAGAGGATGCAGGTCCCAGGAGTGAGGGTAACAGGATTGCCAGTCACCCGGACACCAAGGAAGGTGAGGATAGTGAGCAGGGAGCATCAGAAGATCAGGGTCCCAGCTCTGTTGCTGCCTTCCCCTGGTTCATCCCTCTGTCTGAGCTTGCCTCTAGCTGGAATTCCCTGACTCATCTTCTTGTTTGTGTTTTGGGGTTGGGTTTGGTGTGGTTTTGTTTTTTGTTCCTTTGCTTTACGGGAGGAAATGGTGGGAGGAAAGGGCAGGATGGGGAAGAAACACAGGACAGTCCATCCCATTCTTTTTGGATCCAGAATTCCTGTTTCACCTCTATGTCTCTATAGCCTTTTTCTAGGTCCCCTGAGGTCACTTCTCAGTAGCAGTCAGGGGTCTACAGGATGAGAACTTCTTTTCTTTCCTGGTTTCCTCCGTATCCAGCTTGCCATGGTTTCTTTAGAAGTCACCCTTCAGTCTGTTCCTCAACAAACCCAGTTCCCTCTCAGAGACTGGAAAGGAGTCAAAAGTGAATACAGACCATCTAAGAGTCCACAGAGTGTCTACTTAATTTAGTCAGCATATTTTTGGTGTTGATCACAATAGGCAGGCACTGATGTGGACTGTGGGAAATACAGGGAATAATCTCCCCTTTCTGGAGCTTGCAGTCTGGGGAAATAAAAATGTTTTGTGTGAAGAGTTCAAAACATGAGCATTAGTACCAATACCAGATGACACAAGGCAGGTGTGGTTAAATGTCCAGTGACTGGCACAGATACTGAGCATTAAAGAGTGCTTTAAGAGAGCATTAAAGAGTGGGGGAGAGCTTCCTGTGGGACCACCTGAATCCTGATACGAATGACATTCGGTTGTGGTCACTCCCTTTCATTTGCATGACACTGTAAGGTCTACAAAAGATATTGCTCCATTTAATGTTTAAATCGTAGGTCTTCTAGCAGAGGAAACTGAAGCTCAGCTAGGTCATGTGGAAGCAGTGAGCCAGATTTTCAGATCATAGAGCTAGACTTCTTTGCACTAGAGGGGCCTCCACTGGAGGAAGGTGACTGTGCAATGAGCTGGGAGGAGAAGCTCCGGGGATCAGACCACCTCAAATGTGGATGGGAATTTGAAGGACCTTGAAAGTGGGGTTGGGGTTCTCTATTAGGGAAATAACTGAAATAACCTTGCCCAAGCAAGGATAGCAACTGACCTGCATTACACCTGTCATCCCCTCAAATTAGTGGTCCAGGAGACAGACTTATCCTAAAGATATGTTTGTTTGGTCTACACAGTGGTTTAAAATGTGTGTGTTAATTGCCCTCATTAAAAAACGAGGTGCTTTGTTTGTCTCTCTTACACACACACACACACACACACACACACACTCAGATTGCTTGCTTCTCTTGACAGTTGGAATCCCTAGTAACACGGAATTGCTGTTCTTTTTTTTTTTTAATTTTATTTATTTAAAAAAAATTTTTAATGTTTATTCATTTCTGAGAGACAGAGACAGAGCGAGAGGGGATGGGGCAGAGAGAGAGGGAGACACAGAATCTGAAGCAGGCTCTAGTCTCTGAGCTGCCAGCACAGAGCCCGATGTGGGGCCTGAACCCGTGAGCCGCGAGATCATGACCTGAGCCGAAGTCAAATGCCCAACCAACTGAGCCACCCAGGTGCCCCAAGTTTGTTTATTTTTGAGAGAGAGAGTGCATGTGCAGGGGGGAGGAGCAGAGAGAGAGGGAGAGAGAATCCCAAGCAGGCTCTGTGCTGCCAACGCAGAGTCCAACATGGGGCTTGGTCTCACAAGCTGTGAAATCATGACCTGAGCCAAAATCAAGAGTTGGACACTTAACCCACTGAAGCACCCAGCTGGTCCCTGAATCCCTGTTCTTATGGAAACTTTGCACTGGAACTGTGTAGCAACTGCCTCTTGGTGCAGGAGGTCTGTGGTTCTCTAGGACTCTGCACGATATGGCCCCTGAAGGCTTTTGGGTCTGCATCCCTTGATTTACATGGGAAGTTGAGAGCCAATTATGATGCAGTAGAAAGGGTCAGAAGGCCTGGATTCAAGCCTGGCTCTGCCATGTACTGGTGTGTGACCTAAGCTAAAACAGCTGGCCTCTCCCGACTTCAGTTTCAGGGTCTTTTGATTGGGCATAATGACATGCACTTCCAGTGAGGATGTGAGAATTAGGGGACTTAATGAAAGTGTCGGTGCCACCTAAATTGTTTAAATGCTTCTTTTTGGAACAACTCAACTCCCAACGCAAAGATACAGAACACTGATTCTACAGCATATTCCTTAGTATGATTTTGAAAACTTCATGTTCAAAGTGTCAGTTTTGGGGAAGAGCTGCAGTGACTTTCATGTAACGTCAAGGCTGTCATGGACACGGAGTAGGGGATGGTAAAGAGCCATTGAAAGAGAGGTTGCCGTGCTCCTGCCCCACAACTTCTAGGCCATAGTCCTGTTGGCCATCCCAGCCATGCTGTCCCATTGTGCCATTTGAACAAGATGTTCTATATCAGAGGGAGGCTCAGAATCAAGAAGAATTGTAACTGGGCCACTTTCTGAAAGCCACCTTCAAGGTAGGAAAGTATTTTAGAAAATCAAAACTTGGTCAATGGGGAAGGACAAGCAAATCACACCTTTCTCATCCCTGGGAGAGCTTCAAGTGCCTGTTGCAAATTGATTTTAGGATTGTGATGATACTGCTGATGTTCTTTGAAGATGGCAGTAGCCTGATAAAGCTCTTAAAGAAGTAGATTCTTATGTGAACTATTGCAGGTCAAGATTCTCTTTGGACACCACTTTTTGGTTTGTCTTTTGTTCCGGCTCGCTGAGTGGTTATTATGGTGATGTGTGTGGGCGAGTGGTAAAGTGGCCGCAGTGACAAGTGCTTCCTGACTCTGTGTTCAGGTGTATAATTCTGTTCCTTCTTCCTTCCCACCCTCCACTCCCACTCCATCTCCCCAACCCTGTCAAACACTGTACTTAAAATGCCATTTTGCCTTTTCATTGTGATTCCTTTGTGAGAAGAAATTGGAGCGATCACATAAATGCTGCCCAGAGCCATCTGTCATCTTCTGGCTTCAACAGAAAAACCACAGCTACATGATTGTTGAGTGTTGGCCCATGTTTACCCAACTTCTCAGACACCTGAGAGCTAACCTAACTCAACATTTATAAAATTGCCATGTGTTCAGGCAAGTTCTTTTTTTCCCTGCTTGGTTAAAGCTTTGCATTCTGAAAAATATTACTGAGAGGGATGGATGCCTGGAAATATGTGAAAGTAATAGCTTTGGGGCCAAGTAGATAAATTTGCATCCTCAGGCCACAAAGCAAGAGTATATTTTCTGCCTTCCTGTGAAATTGAGAGACGCTAGACAAAAAAGTAGTTCTAGTTTTCATTATTATATGTTTAAAATAGGCTGGGCTCAGGCAGTCCTTGGACTGAAGCTAAACATGTAAATTTTCAGTTTAAATAAGTGCTTTATAGAAAAAGCAAAGGGGTAAGCCCTTGAGGCTCCACTGAAGGCCACTGGTGGCCTTGGCTCTAGTTTGCCACCTCCCTTTTTGTATTAGCTGCTGTAAGGAGAACTACCTTGACTTGGTGAGCAAGACTCAAGCAATGGCAATGAATTTCTTACCCTGCGAAGCAGTGGGAAGGAACTTGCCCAGCCATCCATGGAAATGCTAATGAGCCGAGATGGCCCCGAGCTTTAATTCAGACCTTCTGTAATATCTTGCTTTCCTGATGCTGTTGGAGCATATTTTTACATGACTCGATAGTAGAGAAATGGTGAAATGTGGATCCTTCCAAGCTGAATGGCTTCCATCGCTTCTCTATGCACTCAGCAGTGACTTGATGTCTTGCATCAGGGGTGATGGAAACAGTTTGACTCTATTATGGGGACTGGCTTCAGGTGAAAGGAGGAGTTGTTTCTTTGCATTTCTCAATGCAAAGCAGGGCTGTGGTGGGGCAGGTCACAGTCCTGTTAGGACACCATGTTCCTTACGCTTGAACAGGTTGGTCTTCTGATTGCACATGGCTTGCCTAGGAAATTGAGGGCAGGAGGTGGGAAGGTGGTGAGATGTTTCCCTTTCATGATGCTGTTTCTATCGTCTGGTGTTTCCTGGTATTTAAGAAAACACAGCTTATATCAGGAATCTAATGCCTGCCAGGGACTCCAGGCCATGACCTATCTAGGACTCCAAGTAATGACCTATCTAGGGTGAATAGAAGCTGCTACTTCCTGGTCACTACCCAGACATCCTGAGAAAAAATATTCTTCTGAAAGATATTATTGGATTATTGGTTCAGTTTTTAAGATTCACAATCGCTACAGTTTAGGAAAATGAGTATCTTATTATCAACATGACTCAATGGAGAAGGAGAAAACTTCCTTAAATAATTGGTTTGAAAAAAGACATGGGCTTAGAAAAATGACAGCTTGGATATGTCCTGCACATGGGGCTCCCAGGCCCCACTGAGAAGTAGTTTTCAGTCTTCAGTACCTTAGGTTTGGCTAGTTTAATCCTGTAAAGTCATTTGGGTGGCATTCAAAGTCATTTTCTGTCTCATTATTAAACCAGTCGTGGATATAGGGAAAGGGCTCCTGGCCTCAGGGAACAGTCCTGCTTTGCCTACTCCTGCCCATTGGCTCTTCTTGCCCCATACCTCCAGGATGCTGTCTGTCTAGTTGTCAGAGTTGAGCTCCATGGCCTCCAACTCAGGTTGACTTCCACATTTGGCTTTGGGCTAGGTGAATGGAAGGGATAGAAGAGGGACAAATCAGGAGATAAGGAAAACACCCACCATGTGGGTGATCATGTAGGGCCTGCTAATGCTGGTAGGTATATGTAGGAATGGAGGAAGAAAAGGCTTTTTTAATGAAAGTTTGTGTATTTCCTAGACAAAGGTGATAAAAGACTAACTGAGAATGCCAGCTGAGAACAGTTTCTAAAAAGTTACCTCATTCATTTATTCTTTTATTCAGCAAAAATATATTGGGCATTATTATGAACAAGGTACTGTAGGTAAACAAGATATAAAACACCAAGTGCTTGGCTCTCCAAAAGTGTCTGGTCATCATAGGTACATAATCTATTATGTTACTGAATGCCATCTCTCATACGTGTTCCCCCTTGAGAAATAGCTTTTTGAATTTAGTACCAAGAAAACCTTGTCTCTTGTGAGAAAATGGTCTATGTCTTCTTTTTAGGTATGAGAATTTTGTAACTTATCATGTTTCTATTTCTACCCTGCGAATAAGCTGGGGTTCTAGGTTGCAAATCACAGTAATCAATTCTAGCTGTCTTGGGCAGAAAAGAGGAATTTGTTGAAAGGATATTTAAATCAAAAGATATACATTCAGGACCCTGCTATATCACTGACTTGCTCAGGGGCAGTTAAGTTATTTATCCTTTTCAGATTTCACTTTACTTGTCACTTAAGGAATGTCATACAGTCTAAGTGGAGCTTCCCAAATAGATGGAATGCTCAGAGATCGAGTTTGGAAAATAGATATGTATGAAAGGCACGCTGGAAAGTGAGGCCACAGAAACTGGTTCACACGCTGTTGGCCAAGGTGAGTAAGATGTCCAACCATCTCTCTGATATTGGGTCACTCAGTCAAGATTTGAATCTTGAGAGAAACTTCTGATTGGCCAGGATTTGGTTTGGGACGATAGTCCCTTTGACATCCCAAGAGGGATAGCCACTCTTGAGATTAATGGCACAGTCTTTAAGAGGAAGATCTGTGGGCTAATAGAAATGATGGTTGGATGCTGGATAGCAACAAACAGAAACAACACCAGGAAATACAGAGTCATATTGATGTTCTAAATAAAACAGAAAAAGCACTATCAGCTCTTATAAGGAGCATATTTGTTCTTCTTGCTTTTTCTTGGTTCTGAGTTTTTCCTTCCTTTCCCTTTTATTATTCTTATTGTACAACATTCTTTGAATGGCAGGAAAAGTGAGATTTGAAAAGGACTAATGACTTGCTCAGTGTCCCTGAACTAGTAAGTGGTACAGCCAGGTCCTGAATTTATACCTTTTGATTTCACTGTCAGTTCTCTTGTCTTTCCTATGAATTGATGCAAAGTGGAGAGATAAATGTTAAGAAAGAAACCTAATGCTCTGGTTGTTCTGAAGAGGAATATTTCTTTTGGGGAGGTTTGCATTTCCATTTGATTAACAACAAATCTGTTTTCCTAACTGAAAGAAGAGTGCTCCTGTCCTTGCTTACCCACCAGCACAGAATGTTCTACCATTGCCAGGAAGGTGGCCACAGTGAATGTGGGGACTGGTTTTTTCAGTTTTTCAATTTTTCCCTGCCTGAGACCTTCTCAGGCTCTCAGGTCTATGCTTAGACTATTCTCTCCTCAAAAGACGTATCCTATCAACCAAAGGCACCAGACCTTAATATTCTTGCCTTTTAAAAAATGTTTTCTTTGGGGCCGCCTGGCTGGCTCAGTCTGTAAAGTGTGATTCTTGATCTTGGGGTTGTGAGTTTGAGTCCCATGTGTGGGGGAGAATTTACTTAAAATTAAAAAAAAATTTTTTAAGTGTTTTCTTCAAAAGAATGAAACTGGACCACTTTCTCCCATGATACACAAAAGTAAACTCAAACTGGATGAAAGACCTAAATGTGAGACCTGAAGCCATAAAACTCCTAGAAGAGAGCAAGGCAGGGATTTCTGCAGATGTTGGCTGTAGAAACGTTTTCCTGGATATGTCTCCTAAAAGAAAAACATTAAAAAATAATAAAATAATAAAAAAATTAAAAGTGTTTTCTGGGGGGAAGCTACACATTTATAATAGAAAATTTGGATAATATATAGACCAAAAACCAAAATAAAACCACAACATCAAAAACTCCCATCAAACAAAACTACTCAACTCTACGTATTTTGGTTATTCCGTTTTTTATATGTATGTGTGAATATACACATATTTTCTTTTACAGAAATTGAGATTAGATGATATAGTTTGATGTCCTTTTATTATATGACATAATTTTGTAAGCATCTTCTCATGACATGAATTTTTTGGCAGTTGAATTTTTAATTCAATTCAGTAATCATTTATTGTGCAACAATTTTGGGCTCACCACTGTGGATCAGAAATCCCACCTATTCTATTTTTTAAAAATAAATCTTGTTTAATATCAATGGAATTTTTTTTTTTTCAAAATCAGCATCAATGAAAGAATAGACAGTAATGTTCTTCCCAACCTACAAAAGCTTCCTGGAACTTTAAAGATTCTAGCCACGCTCACCTAAGACAAAACACTGTGAAAAATTAGAACCAGCCATTTGGAATTCTTGGTTTTCTCATCCTGGAGGAAGCAAACCAAGATTGCCTTCCTTGACAATACTAATCTATATCTATGTATATATCTATATATGTTTTTTTTAAGTTTGTTTTTTTAAAATTATAACTCATGTTTGAATCTTTAAACAAACGTCTATGCAGGAGAAAGGTGGGTAGGACACTGACAACACTAGTTTCGCCTTAGCCGCAGGAGCAAAGGCAGAGTTCAGACTTAGCTTCGGAGGGCAAGGCCCCTGACCCAGACCACGCCCCCTGCGCTGAGGTCGCAGTCGCAAAGATCACACTGTTTTGGTAACAGGCTCCTAGACAATCTCCCAACCTTTTTCCGGTGACTGCATGGCTTCCCCCAGGCTGGTCTACACTGCGGTGGAGAGCAAAGCACCGGAATGAACATTCTTTCTCTCTTTCGAGAGACTTCATGGTTTCTAGGCTGAGCATCATTGTGCTTCCACACTGTTTCCCTCGTGGCTTCGCAGCCAAAATGCGAATCAGCCTTTTGGCATGCTTCCGGTCCGGCGCCTCCCCAAGATGAAGATTTCAACCTTGCCTTTAGAGTCGGGCTCTCCCATCCCGTGTAGGACTTTGAACTCCTGTTCGCACTCTGGGGCGAGGGCCCTGCTTGGACTGAAAAGCTTTTCCAGCCGACGCGTCTCCACGTGAGGCACCGATGGTTGCAGAAAGTGCTTAAACCCGCACCAGCCCCATCGAGTGTGCAAAAGGAGCCAGTTCCTGGAAGGGGAACATTTCCTGCTGGCCCCTGGGTTGTGCATCTGCGTTGGGTCCTCCTCAGGTACCGCGCCTTGGATCGTACCAGGCCGCCATCTGCAGGAAGAGGGAAATCTTACCTGTTCTTAAGGAGCCAGATTCTCCTCTACTGTAGTCTATATCGGGAGGAGGAAAGGGAAGAAGCCAAGAATGAAGGAATCCAGGGAGCAATCCTGGGCACAGGACTTCGAACTGGTAATTGTCTTTCTGTATTAAAGATGTCAAGGAGTTCGAAACATTTCCTTTTATAATTAAAAAAATTGTTTTTAAAAATGTTTTATTTATTTTTGAGAGAGAGAGAGAGAGAGAGACAGTGCGAGCCGTGGAGGGGCAGAGAGAGAGAGAGGGAGACACAGAATCCGAAGCAGGCTCCAGGCTCGGAGCTGTCAGCACAGAGCCCCACGTGCGGCTAGAACCCACCAACCACGAGATCATGACCTGAGCCGAAGTCAGACGCTTAACTGACTGAGCCACCCAGGCACCCCTTCCTTTTATATGTTTTGAGAACAGAGCCACATGACTTAGTTTTTGCATGAAACTACATCTAAAGCAACACAATTCAGCGGGCGCCTGGGTGGCTCGGTAGGTTAAGCATCCCACTCTTGATTTTGGCTCAGGCTCAGTGTCAGGTTCCACACTGACAGTGCAGAGCCTGCTTGCAATTCTCTCTCTCCTCTGTCTCTGCCCCTCCCCAGCTTGTGCTGGCTTGTGCTCTCTCTGTAAATAAATAAATAAACAAACTTAAAAAAAATCATTGTTTATCAGAGTCTAAGAATACTAAACAGGATCCACTTCATAACCCACATAGACAGAACTTCCCTGTCTTCTTCTCTGGCCAGTCCTCCAGCCTTCTGGAAGCTGTTCTGGAGCTTCTCATGTACCAAACCCACAGCTCCCTCTTTTCTCCTCTCTTCTCCCTGCTTCCCAGGACCCTTCCTTTTATTATGTGGATCACTTAGCCTCTTTTCTAGGAAGTAAGAATTCTTCCTCTTTTAGAGGAGGGACAATGGGAAGAGCTGTAGGAATTCTGGATTCTCTTTCAACAACAGGGGAGAGACGGTGAGCGCTGACCCCTTGATCTTCATAGCCCTTTCCAGTATCCTGGCTCCCTGTCCCTCGAAGGGACAGGTGTGAGCACCTGCGAGGAGCTGAGGGCACTCTTGTTAGATAGAATTGAGCCTGGGAAACCAGGCAGCAAGGCAGAGTCAGGGTCAGCAGGGTGCAATTCACATATAGGCCAGAGCTTGGGTTGGGAGAGGTAGGGCAGAAGTATGACCGAAGTGGTCGTCCCTCAGTTGCCCTTGATGCCTTTTCGTGGGCCCTCCATACCCCCAACCCCAGTGGTGGCCACCAGAGAAGGGCTGGCATGGTGTTCCTCTGTCAAACCATGAAAACAGTCATCTTGGATAACAGGTCGCAAGACCACGGATTGGAAGAGATGGGTGGGGGTTAAGATTTGGATTTAAGCTCTCGTTTCTCCTCTCAGGCTGGTAGCTCGACTATAATAGGCTGCTCTCTTTTGGCTCTTTTAGGTCATGGAAGTCAGATTTATGAAAGAATTTAAGAGAGGGGCACCTGGGTGGCTCATTTGGTTGGGCATCCAACTTTGGCTCAGGTCATGATCTTACAGTTCATGGGTTCGAGTCCCGCATCAGGCTCTGTGCTGACAGCTCAGAGCCTGGAGCCTGCTTCAGATTCTGTGTCTCCCTCTCTCCCGCTCGTGTTCTGCTTCTGTCTCTCTCAAAAATAAATAAACATTGAAAAAAATTTTTTGTTTTGAAAGAATTTAAGAGAGATTTAGGCTTCTGCAGTCACTGTGATAGAAAATTTGCTCATTATTTTATAAATGGGAAGGGCACTGACCATCTTTGGTGCTTTTCTTGGCCCGTCTTCTGATATTTCTGGGGAAATCACGGTCTTGCCTCAGTTTATCCCCCTGTAAGCCGCAGTTGGTATTGAGCAAGCTCCGATGAGCAAGGGGCCTGGCCTTCCTTGGCCGTGTGTGCCGCTGGGGACACCCGTGAAGGGGGCAGTGATGTCATCCTAGGGCCTCGTGGTGAGGGAGCCAGTGAGGGCACAGTCCTTGCTCTGCCGTGCTGTGTAAGGAAAAGTACATTAAGTCCCCAGTACCTGTTAGGAGAATAGGGGTTTGATTTCTGGGTTTAGATGGAAGAACTCTCTTCAGGGTTCTACTTTCCTTGAAAGTTACAAACAAACAAACAAACCCCAGAAGTGAATATGAGAAGCAAAATGACCAGAAGGCAGGGTATCTTGAATATTCATTTGTTCGTCCCTAAATTCCGAAGTGAAACAGATCAAAAGTTGAAGCCTTTTCTGCCACTAGTTGGCTGCTTGTGCTTGGGCAGATAACTTTACCTCTCAAAGCTCCAGCTTCTTTGTGTGTGAACTTGGGGAAATCTCAGCAGCCTCCTCAGAAGACTGTTGTGAGGATTAAGTGGAAATTTTAAAAATGCACGTAGAGCATCAGTCCAGCACCTGCCGTATAGTCTCAGCTGTTGGTGACTGTTGGCTAGGTACTATTTTTCTTGAAAACACCATCCCAGAATGTGGTGAGGGTGGTAATAAAGGTTAGTTGACACAGATCCTGCCCCGAGGTGGCTTATGATGGGCAATCATGACACAGGACATGACAGGAGCCAAGAGAGAAGAACAGGGCAAAAGGGGCACGTAACAAATGGAATCAAAGGTTCGAAAGAAGGATCGATGGAGCTGGTTGTTGGAACACGGAGGGGCTCAGAAGTGAAAGCTGAATCTAACAGGGAAACAGTGCTTTCTGACAGAGCCTGAGCACAGTGGGCGAAGGCAGAAAAGAGGAGCAAGGGGATAAATTAAAAACAAAATAGGTGAGCAGGCTTGTCACTGGGCTGACAGGAGGTAAGCAAAGGAGACGAAAGCAGACCGGGGTAAATAAATAAACGACCAATGTGGTGACGACCCTCCAGGCAGCCTGTCACAGAGGGTGGAATGGGCTTGAGATCGAAGATTACAAAAAGAAAAATCGTACCCAACTTTCACAGATTTTTCCGATACTTTGATTGTTTTCCTCCCACAGTACTCTGAAATGCACGCCTGGTTTATTCTCAGAAAGGATGCCAGAGCGCTCTCCTCACCCGCTGCCCCTACCGCAGACACGCAGGAGAAGGCTTGGGGTGGGGTGAATGGCTCAGGGAATGATCAGCCCAAGTTGCTCATTCCGGGGACTCTGGAGCAGATGCTGGCCGTGCGAGCTATGTCTAGACATGGAAATTGTGCTCCTAATCTCTCAATCTTGCTTTCTTTACATTCTCTGATAATGTGCATCTCTGTAAACATTCTCACCACAGGAACGGAGCTGGAAACACATGTGCAATCAACAGCCGCAGCAGCTAGAAAGGGGGTTATGAAATCTGCTCAAAAATAGCCTGCTTGCCCCATAGGCATGCAAAGCAGCCAGCCAGCCAGGGTGAACGTGTCAGGCAGCAGATTGCTCTCTGCATATCGGGAGGCCTCCAGCAACCTGCCACACTTGGGCTCAAAGGAGCTCACCGCTGGTCAGAAACTTCCAGAGGTGATCTGGGCCTGTGGACAGAGTCCCCCTGAGCAGCTGGGAGCCACAAGTCCCTGGCCTTAGTTCCTGCTCCAGAGGGGGCAGCGTCGGGCCTCCCAGGAGATTCCAGGGCTAAGCCCGCCTGTCCTACCTGCCCTGAAATTTCTCAGCCCTGGAAACATTTTTGTGGGTTAAAACTTTAAGTTTACAGAACTTGACCTGAGGCAAGAAGATGTAAAGTCTGGCTCCCACCCTTAGACTCTACTTAATGCATCAGCTGGCTTGTCCCCTCGCAGGGCCTGGACGGCACATTTTTATACAGTGGGTGCACAGCGGGGAAGGGCGATCTGGCTGCATGCTCAGTGTCAAGGACGACCGGGCTTTCGGGTACAGGTCCGCTGCCCGCAGGTTCTGCGCTGAGAGGCGAGACTTGCTGTGATGCGGGTGGTGCCGTAGTTTCTGTCCATGGTCATCTCCAGCACCAGCTGCTCGTGTGACCTTTGGCCCCGTCACTTCGGGCCTTTTGCTTCAGCCTTCTCTGCCGAGTGGGAAGGTGCTCTTTCCTCTGCAGTTCACGCATAAAGGGGAGAGGAGTCATAAGGGACAGGTGGGCCCTCACCATGTGTCCTTGGAGTTGGAACTTAGTTGACTCACAGAATGATTACATTACTGAATGCAACTGTAGAGGTCCCCGGGATATTTTTGTCGATATTGCTCTTTGTGACAGAAGAGACCGGGTCATTCATCTATGTTCTGGTAAGAAAGACCATTGGGATAGAAGTCAGGAGAGCCAGGCTCTGAGCCATCTCGTCAGGTTGCTTCGTGTGAGTTCCGGAACCTTCCCTGACTTCCCTCAGTTGAGCAAGACCAAGACTCGTAGCCTGAGAAAGGACACCAGCAATAGCAGGGGTTAGGCTAGGGTAACAGAATGTGCTGAGGACAGGGTGGAGGGTATGGCCAAGGCACAAAAAGGCCAGATTTCTCCTTCATGGGAGCCCCAAATAAACCCTCCTTCCCCTCTCCTGCCTTCCATCCACACCCACTGCCTCCATTCCCTTTTAAAGGCAGTCAGGTTGGCCCTGGCCCAGACTGGGTTTATTTTGTTGAACCAGTTCCCAGGTTTCTTTTGGAAAGAAAACACCATTGGGAGTAGATTGAACTTAATATATGGTTTTGGGGTGGAACTTGAGTTGCTTCTTCAGGTACATCATGGCTTGGGTTAAACCATTCCCTCACTAAAGTGCTGTACTCGTCCATACCCTTTTTAAGGAAGCATATAACCTTCCATCCCACCCCCACTGAGGACTGGGTCAGCATGACCCACGCAAAATATTTGAGGCCGTTGACCCTATTCATAGGGTCTGCCAGGGGACCCCATTGGTCTGTGCCTTATAGTTGAGTCCATACTTATTCCTGAGGAGTCCCTATGAACTTGGAATTTGAGGGCCAAGGGAAAATAAGGCCTCTGGTGACTTGAGTCATATCTTAAAATCAGAGCTGTCTCCTCTCCTGAGTCCTACTCTGGGAGTCACAGTTGTTGCCGAGGCCGGGACCCGGAGCTAATGCCCACCATATACTGCATGTTGACTTCTCCCCTCAGCGTCCTGTAGGTGCTGTGGGAGCCTGGGCTGGGGACACACGAATCCCTGCCCCTCTATCACATCAGGACTTCAAAACCTGTGCAAGATGTACCCGGCCATTGCGGCTCCTTCCAACGGGCTTTGGCAATAAGGAAAATTGTCTATCTTTGTAGTGATATCACTGATGTGGAGTGTCTGAAACTTGTATTTCCTGAAAGGCTGAAGGTTTTGATCTCCTCCGATGTGTTCTTCGTGTTTCACACCAGTTCATGTAGGGCGTGAAGAGCCGCCTCCACTAACCTGGCCGTGAAAACCTGGCAGCTGCTCAGACTGAAAATAGTACTTGATTTAGTTTGAGTCGCAGCACGAGAAGGGACTCACGTACGCACACCGACATACAAATGTGGGCTCAGAGGCTGTTCTGGGCATCAGGGCTGGGCTCACAAGTGGCTGTGAGGTGAAGCTGGAAATGAAGTCTGCTAGCCGAGAAAGCGGATGAGCTGAGGGCTTCTGTGATGTGGGACTGTCACTTCCTTCCTGCAAACAGCGGGTGAAAGGAGCCACCGGAGCCTCCGTGGCTAAGTGTCTTTGCACTTGCAGCCTAGGACAAGCTTTAGGAGGAAGAGGAAAAAGCAAGTTTATTTTTCTGTTTTAAGCCAAACCTCTAGCATTCTCCCTTTAGCTCCACATGCCAATCTTTGATGTGTTTAAATCATTGCACCCTGTTAATAGGCTGGTGACGTTGGCGTGGAGAGCCCAGGGTCTCCTGTGTGCCCCTGGTATTTGTGTTACCTCTCTCCCTGTTTTTCTCCCACTTCTCCGCTGCTGTTTCTCAGGGCCCTGTCCTATGCTCAGCCTGGGCACAGACCTGTAGCTCTTAAAACAGAGGACAACACAGCTTCAGATATTGAAACCATGCATAGAGTGTTCCAAGCAATATCTATTTTTTTTTTTTAATTTTTTTTTTCAACGTTTATTTATTTTTGGGACAGAGAGAGACAGAGCATGAACGGGGGAGGGGCAGAGAGAGAGGGAGACACAGAATCGGAAACAGGCTCCAGGCTCTGAGCCATCAGCCCAGAGCCTGACGCGGGGCTCGAACTCACGGACCGCGAGATCGCGACCTGGCTGAAGTCGGACGCCCAACCGACTGCACCACCCAGGCGCCCCTCATTCCAAGCAATATCTAAAGTGTCTGTCTCTGTCCCGCCCTCCCTTCCTATGTTCTTTCCTTGAGGAAACAGACTCTATTGGAAAGGCCATTGTGTAATGCTCTAAGGAGATTATTGTTGATCTATTTTCATTTTTCTTATCATGTCCTTTAGCCAGGAGGCTAGGTGGACCACTAGAAAGTGCTTGGGCCTTGGAGAAAAGTGGGCTGAGCTGTGAAGCTCAGCCATGCTCTTTGCACCTATGGAATCTTTATCATTTGCCTAAATTCTCTGGCCTTTTGTAAACTAAGAATAATACCTGCTCTGCAGAGCTCCTGTGAGGTTTCAGTGGGACAGTGCACATTTCAGGAGCACAGCAGCACCCGGTGAATGGTGATTGTAGTTGTCGAGGGGTCACAGGGCATTTTTGAGACTCCTAATGAAAAGCAAACACCATGGAGGGACAGAGAAAGGACAGGCCCAGGCATAGCACATACCATGAGCTCATCATGCCCGGACAGTTTGACCTTGGGCCACTAGCAAAAATGTCCCTGCAGCAGGGTGCACGTGGAGGGAGCTGGGCTGCAGTGCCGTTCATTTCTTCTGCCAGTTTAAATCTGCCCCCAGGCAGAGCTGGGACTGTAAGTACAAACTTTGCTGGAGTCCAAAGTTACAGTGGAAGTTGCTGAAACCACTTCTTTCATGTTTATACAAAGTGTTATAAATAAAATAGATTAAACAAACTGTTCAAAAGACATGGCTAGCTCACTGCCTACTCTGACTGTAGGGAGTATCAACCATTTAAAAAAAATTTTTTTTCTTTCAGTGTCTATTCATTTCTGAGAGAGAGAGAGAGAGAGAGAGAGAACAAATGGGAGGGGGCAGAGAGAGAGGGAGACACAGAATCCGAAGCAGGCTCTAGGCTCTGAGCTATCAGCACAGAGCCCAACATGGGGCTTGAACCCATGAACCACGACCCAAGCCGAAGTCTGATGCTCAACCGACTGAGCCACCCAGGTGTCCCGGGAGTATCAACCTTTTTAAATCTTCCCTTAAAGTTATGGAAAGAAGTGGATGACATGTTGTGGCATAGAGGACAAAGCTGAACAGGTGTAGCTTCCACATCGAGGTGAAAAAAAAAAAAAAAAAAGAACCAGTGTCTGTTGTTGGGAATGTAAATTGGTGCAGCTACAATGGAAAACAGTGTGGAGGTTCTTCAAAAAATTTAAAATAGAACTACCAGGGACAACTGGGTGGCTCAGTGGGTCGAGCATCCGACTTCTTGCTCAGATCATGATCTCATAGTTTGTGAGTTCGAGCCCCGTGTTGGGCTGTATGCTGACAGCTCAGAGCCCGGAGCCTGTTTCTGATTCTCTGTCTTCTCCTCTGTCTGTACCTCTCCCGTTTGCACTCTTTCTCTCTCTCAAAAATAAACAAACATTTAAAAATAAATAAATAAAGTGAATAGAAGTACCATATAATCCTTCTGGGTATATATCTGAGGGAAATGAAAATGAAGCAGTATCTACATTTCTGTGTTCATTGTAGCCTTATTCACAATGGTCAAGATATGGAAACAACCTAAGTGTCCATCAACAGACAAATGGATAAAGAAGATGTGGTACAGGGGCGCCTGGGTGGCTCAGTCGGTTAGGCGGCCGACTTCGGCTCAGGTCATGATCTCGCGGTCCGTGAGTTCGAGCCCCGCGTTGGGCTCTGTGCTGACAGCTCAGAGCCTGGAGCCTGTTTCAGATTCTGTGTCTCCCTCTCTCTGACCCTCCCCCATTCATGCTCTGTCTCTCTCTGTCTCAAAAATAAATAAACGTTAAAAAAAATAAAAAAAAAAAGATGTGGTACACACACACACACACACACACACGGGAATATTATTCAGCCAGGAAAAAGAAGGAAGTCCTGCCATTTGCAACAACGTGGGTGGAGCTAGAAGACATTACGCTAAATGAAATAAGCCAGACTGAGAAAGACAAATACTGTTTGGTCTCCCTATATGTGGGATTAAAAAAAAGATTAAAAAAATTCCAAGTCCTAGAGAGTAGAATGGTGTTTACCAGGGGCTGTGGGCTGGGGAAGATGGGGGGATGCTGGTCAATAAGCCTTAGGTTATAGGATGAATAAATTCTAGGGCTCTGATGGACGGCATGGCGTCTGTAGTCAAGCTGTATCGTACACTTGAAAGTTGCTAAGAGATTAGATCTTAAGCATTCTCACCACACCACAAAAAAGATAACTAGGTGAGGTGATTGATGTGTTAATTAACCTGATTATGGTAATCATTTCACAAAATATATGTATATCAAATCATCACATTTTACACTTTAAATATATACAAATTTATTTGTCAATTATACCTCAATAAAACTGGAGGGAAAAAAAAAGCCCGCTTCTCACTTCCATTGCTGTCTACTTCCTCTGCCTTGTGTCCAGGAAGGCACAGCTGGAAGATGCGAATTTGACCCATCTCAGGCTTCACAGGAATAAGAAGCAAACCTTTATTGTGTTAAAAAAACTGAGATGTGGGTTCATCTGGAGTTTAGCCTGTCCTAACTAATGGTGGATGTGCTCAGCTCTCCACTCCCACCCCACCCACCTGCTCCTTCATTGTGTGTAATCTGCGTCCACCATCGCTGCTCAGGGAAATGGCTGTTCTCAAAATTTCCCAGTGACCTCATCCTCATTCACCTACAGACTGCTGAGTTGTCTCGTGTTCTTTCTCGCTTCAGTTTTCATTTCATTATTTTAAGCTTAAAAAAAAGTAATACATTCTTATGTTAAGGAAATCTGCCCTCCCCTTTCTAACTACCTATTTGCTTTCTGTTCTGGTTGCTTTTTCTCTTCACCTTTCTAAAGGCAGGTGTTCCCCCCACAAATCTGCCTGCGGTCCTTCTCTCCTCCCCTCCCCAACTCCATCCCCCCCCTCCCCCCCCCCATCACCGCATTCTCCTCCTCTGAGCTCCAGCTCTTTGCAGGAGACTGCATTCCTCACCCTCAATTCTGACACCTGCCTGTGGCTTCAGCCAACTTCTGGAGATGAAACTGCCCAGAACTGGGCTGGTAATTATCCTTTCTCCTCTTCTTTTTTCTGCTGTGCCCCCTCATCCTGCCCAGTTTCACCTCGGCTTGACTCCTGGATTGCCTATTTGACTGTTCTCCCTTCTCAATTCCACCATTCTCTTATCTCATCAGTTATTGAGTACTGTGGGTTCTCTTTTGTCGGGTCCCTTCTCTGCATTCTCACTACTATTACACTACTGGTATGAATGTAATTGTATTGAGATTGGACCAGAAAGACATAACTGGACTGTTGACCATGGTCGGTTCTTTTTTAAAAGTTTTATTTATTTATTTTGAGGCAGAGAGTGGGAGAGCACTCGGGAGGGGCAGAGAGAGAGAGAGAGAGAATCCCAAGCAGGCTCTGATGATGATGTGGGGTTCCAGCTCGTGAACCACGAGATCATGGCCTGAGCTGAAATCAAGAATCAGACGCTCAACTGAGCCACCCAGGTGCCCCGACCATGGTTAGTTTTGAGGAAGGAAATCCATGGAAGTGGGAATGATGGGGAATTTCATACTTTAAAATATATCATTTTTGGGGGGCATGTGGGTGACTCAGTTGGTTAAGCCTCTGACTTCAGCTCAGGTCATGATCTCACAGTTCATAAGTTAGAGCCCTGCACTGGGCTTGCTGCTGTCAGTACGAAGCCTGCTTCCGATCCTCTGTCCCTTTCCCTTGCCCCTCCACCCACCTCTTCTTCAAAAACAAACATTAAAACATTTTTTACATGTTTTTTTAATCACAATGGATTCATATATTAACTATATAATACAAAAGCAACTTTTAAAAATAGAAGGTAATTTGCTCCTTGTCAGGTAGCAAAGCTTTCATAACTCAAAGTGTTCGAACAAAAGTCAGTTGACTCACCACTAGGGATGTTGTAGGAAGGACTCTGATATCAATTAGGTGTGAGTGATATCAGCTGTGAGTGATGGCAATCCAAAATACCACAGGCTTACACAATATGGAAGTTCACTTCTCTATGGAGTAAAGGAGACCTGAAGGTAATCAGTACCGGGGTTGTGAACGCATTCCACAGTTCTCAGACACTTTTATCTTGCCACTACACTCTACTTAGCCCTTAGCTTCCACCTCATGGCCTAACAAAGCTGTCCAAGCTCCAGCCATTATATTTGCATTCCAAGTAACAGAGGAAGAAACAAATTAGAGCACGTCTGCTCTCTTTAAGGACATTTTCTGGAAGTTGCTTGTTTCAGCTTATACCCTCTTGGCCAGAACCAAGTCACACAGGAACATTAAGCTTTCAGAGGAGTCTGGGATAGGCCTTATTCCATGTGGCCATGTGCCCATCTAAAACTGGGGCTTCTATTACCAAAGAAAGAGAGGAGAATGAATATTGAGGGATTGGTATTCTTTGCTGACATTTTTAACTCAAAGCTTTAAAATTAATAGTAGCTGCTATTTACCTAGCTATCTATCACTATGTACTAAGCATTGGACTAAGTCCTTCACTTGTGTTATCCTGTTTGGTGTCCATATACCTATGAGTTAGGGTCAGTACCGTTACAATTACTTTGAAACTTAGGGAGGTTAAGTAACTTGGCCAGGGTTAAAACACTGCTAGAAAGGGGTAGATCTAGGACCTGAACCCAGCTCTGGTTGAGTCCAGAGCTCTTAACCTATCTTAACCTATATACTCAATTTGCAGCCATATACTCTCTGCATTGGTCTTCATTGCAAGCAGCAGAAGTTGAGTGTAATGGAGTTAGACAGGGAAGGAGTTTCTTAAAATATTGGGTAGTTCACAGGATGATTGTGAGGCTGGAACACCAAGCTCAGTGATTGAAAAAGCATTTCTGCTCAAAGCAGGAAAAATGCCCTAGTTCTCCTTAGAACTAGGGGTTTTGATGAGAAAATTGTGGGTGCCTTTGCCTGGCCAAAGAGAGGAAGCTGCCTATTCCTTACTTCCTATGCTAACAGTTCTCAATTCCAAGCCCTTGTGACTCATTCTGATTGGTGCAGCCAGATCCCAGGCCAGCCCCAGCTGCAAGGGATGATGGGAAAGTCAGTATCTAACATATTCATACCCTGTGATGGAAAGTGGTCCTGATTCCCACCAAAACTCATAAGGTGGAAATTCTCCAGACTTGGAAAGGGATTTAAATGTTGACATAATACCACTTCACCATTCTATTTCCTTATTTCCCTGTTCAGGTTCAGAAGTTTGAGCAAGTTGAATTTCAACTGGATTATTTTCAAAAGTTTTGAAATGTTTAGTTTTTCCTTTGGCCCCCTCCCCCTTTTCTTCTCTTCAGAAAGCAGTGGCATAACAATTCCTGGCCTCTGTAACAGGGTATCTGATAAGCAGAATAATGGCTCCCTGAAGATGCCCACATCCTAATTCCTGGAACCTGGGACTGTGTCACATTATGTGGCCAAAGGGAATTGTAGATGTGATTAAACTGAGTGCCTTGAGGAGGGGAGTGAATTATCCAGGTGGGCCCAATGTAATTACAAGGGCCCATACAGGGGCAATAGGGAAGCAGGGCTGTGTGTGAGAGAGATATGATGGCTATAAGCAGAAATTGGAGTAAAAGCAGAGATGGGTTCCTGACTGGGGGCCGTGAGCCCAGGGATGTGGGCAGCAAGGGGAGCTGGAAAAGGCAAGGGACCGAATTTTCTCCCCTAAAAGCCTTCAGAAGCAATAGAGACCCTGTAGACCCCTTGTTCTAGTCCAGTGAAACCCTTTTGGATTTCTGACTTTCACAATCATAATGTATCTGTGTTGTGTTTAAGCCACTAAACTGCAGTAATTTGTGATAATTACAACATAAAACTAATATAAGATGCAGATTAAAATGCCCACAAGGCACAGAATGTGCCATAAGTGAGTAAAGTGGGCCATGGGTAAAACATTTTCATGAAGCATGTGGCCCTTTCAGTCTGTCTTTTGTTTTCCCAGTTTTGATAGAGACATGAATGCAAACATTTCATTTTACTCCCAATTTTTTTTAAAAAAGTAATCTCTGCACCCAGTGTGGGGCTTGGACTCATAACCTCGAGATCAAGAGTCACATGCTCTACCACTTGGGGCAGCCAGGGGCCCCAATTTTCCTCCTCATGTGATCTGTAAGAAAAACTATAGTGGAAGCAAGGTGACAAATGGCAATTTACGTGCAACTTTATAACAGGGAGACAGTAGAGGGTGGTAGGAACGAATATGAATAAACTAGAGCCAACTGTTACCTTGTAGAGTTTGGATCTGGTGTTTCTAGTGTTTCTAATTTAATTCTAATACTTTTTTGTTGTTATTGTTGTTGTCTTACAAATGAACAATTCAAACAAAATATATCTTCGGCAGTGGCTTGCTGTCCTCAGCTGTAGAACAATCTCCTTTCTCACCTGTTCTTGCCGCCACCTTAGATATGTTTTCCAATCTATGCGATGGTTTTGCAATCTTTTGTGCATGGAGTGGCAGGCATCCTGGTCTTGCTTCCACCCTTGCTCCACTCTCAGCCAGACACACACGATTGCATCAGGAGGCTAATTTGAATTTATCTGCTCTCTCTCTCTCTCTCTCTCTCTCTCTCTAAAGCACTTTACAAAGCGTAGGCAGGAAGTTTTTGAAAAGTCAGGTTTTCAAAAGAGATGCACAGCCTAAAACATTCTCCACACTCCTCACACTCTTTCTTTGCCAGGGTGATATTTAAGATCTGTAAGCACTCAGCCAATCAGTAGACAAATATTTATTATGCATCTAGGAGGATTAAGCCTGTGCCGGACGCTAGGAGGACTACACAAGATAGAAGACAGAGAAGCTCCTGGTGAACATGTCCCCTCATACTGAGGGGACATATGTGTTAGGGAGTGACTGCCGGAGCAGATAATTCTTGAGGAGTTGAAATGCAGCATGAGTCTCCATGCCAGCAAGGTATTTGCTCAGACAGTTGAGCAAATCTGATACTTAAATCTCTTCTATGTTCTCTGGTTTGTGTTTTCCCTACAGGATTGGTAAACACTGTGTGCAGGACTCTGGGGGCCCAGAGCAAACTCCAGTTGCAAAACCACCACCTGCACCTGTGCACTGGCAACAAATTGACAGGTGAGACCAATCTCTCTGTGGTTACAGGGAGTGGTCAGGGGAACGCACTGTGTTTCTGGTGCCTTAGCTCCCCAGTGACAGTGACGGGACTCCAAGCTGATAAAACTGACGAGTGGAAAAGCATTGGACAGTGTCTGTATTTCGAGTTTCAATATTCTGCCCAATTCCCATGGTGCCTGGATCCATGCTTCATACTTAGTGGACCTGAGGTTAATGTGAGACGAAAATAATTATTATAGTGAAAATGTATTGAGCGATTATTCTGTGTCAGGCACTATGCCAAGTTCTTTATATCGATTACCTCATTTTATCTTCACAACTACTGACAAGAGTTATTATGATCCCCCATTTTACAAACAAGAAAAATGAGGGCCAAGGTCACACTTCTGCTTAGTGACAGAGCCAAAATTTGAACCCAGGAGTCCATTCATCTTATATCTACCAGTTGGATGGAAACTCTAAGCCTGTGGCATTAGATTTCAAGGAGTCCTAATGTGGTTTTTGAAAACATGCAGGCCTTAATTTGTTCAATCGATATGCTCCTGAAAAATTAAATAGAAAAATGGATAGAAACACCCTGAGGGCATGGGAGATGTCTTTGTAACATCTACAGTATTTAGCACTGTGCCTTGCAGATAGAAGACTTGAAACAAACATTTGTCAAATGAATGGATGTATGAATGAAACAATTGTAGAAGGTGGTTTGAATTTTAAATGTACTCAGTAAGACAAGTGTTTGAAGGGACCTGCCGGGTTAGTACACAGAGTGTCTAGGTTGATCCAATCTATTTGAAGCTATTTATAAATGGGCATTAATGCATAGAAATACAATTGGTGGGATGTTTTGCAAATGCACTTTTACTCTCTTCTTATACTTTTGTGTATTGTTGAGCATTTAAAAATTGAGGATACATCTATCTCATTCCGGACTTGGTATGGTTGATTTGAGACATGATCCCAGGAAAAGGACCGAGGGAGAGAGGTGATGGGGTGGGTGAAGCCCATGTCAGGGTGTATAATGGCTGTGGGGTGGGGAATGGGAGCTCCTTGCCCTGGGACTTGCCCAAAAGCCGGGAGACTGGATGGAGCAGTAATCCATTAGCTCCCAGTCCTCGTTGGCACAAACATCCCCATCTTTGCGGGCTCTACCTGTGAGGGGCCAGTGGGCCCTGAAGCCTCAGAAAAAGCTCTGAGTGTAATGGCAGAAAAAGGAGCCAGACACTGTCAACACCAGCTGAGTCTGAACTTCTGGAACTGCCCGTCACAGATGTGGGCAGAGGTGGGGACGTGAAATAGGAAGCATCTACTATAGTATGATTTTTCAAAAACCAATAAAACCATTTTCGAAATAAACTACAGAAGAAATTTTCACATTGCACAGAATGGTCCTCTGATTTGACTTTGCAAGTCTGGACTGTCACAGGTGAGGTTATTTTCGGTGAGATCCTGACGTGCTTGACATTGGGGGCCAGATTCCTGGGAAGCAGACTTGAAGATAGAGAAGCTATGCAAGTGTACTGGGGAGTGCTCTGGGACCCACACCTGTAGGGGATACAGGACTGGGCCTTGGGGGAAGCCTGGCTGTGATGTGGCCACAAAAACAGTGTTAGCTCATCCCCTGGGGAGCTGTGAAGCTGGGGTGGCTCTGCAGAGTTGTCCTGAGTTGGGGTGAGAGTGCTGGGCTTTTATATGTGAGCATCTTCCAGCCACCGGATGCCAGATTCCAGGGCGTCCAAACTTGCCTTTGAACATCAGGGCCAATCAATAAAATTGACAAAATCAAACCCAGGAAAAAGAGCAGAATGTAATTCAACCACAACTCTCTCTCCTTACTGGTGCAGGCCAAACTGAAAATATACAAGGGATAGGACCAGGTTCTTTTCTCACATGTCAAGTGAAGACTTTGGATTACATCGGGAATTACAGACTGGTAGCTCGTGGGGCAAATCTGTCTGTGAAGTCTGTTTTATTTGCATGCAGAGTGTTTCAAATCCAGATTTCTGGCTTCTCTTGAAAATTTGGAAGAAATGGCACATTGGGCCCACGTTGTTTCATGGCAAGTACCAGCTCAGGTGGAGCAGCGGGTGGCCTTTAACTCCTGACCCCTCTAGCCTGTTTTAGTCATTTGCGTTGCTGCCTGAGACCTGTAACCATCTGTGAGGTCCCACCTAGCTCTGATGAGCGGTGATTCTGTGTGAATAGTCTTGCATACTGCTGAAATAGGTATTTGATTTCCTAATAATGTGATGATAGCTAGAAATCTTTGACTTCCTAGTTAAAGATGCATATCCAGCTGGATATTCTCTATGGGCAAGTCAGACCCCTTCTTTGTAGGCTAGTTTTCTGGCTTTGCAGATGAGGATTTCAGTGTCCCTGATCTTGACTATGAGTTGGCAGCAAAATGCTATTGGTGTTCGTGGTAGGGCCTACGTGGGATTTTCTAGCCACTAGAACATTATTTAAGCTTTGGAATTCCCCACCTGCCTGAATCTCAGAATTACTTCGACTATTTATAAAAATACAAATTCTCAGGGTACCTGGGTGGCTTAGTGGATTAAGTGTCCAACTCTTGAACTCAGGGTCATGAGTTCAAGCCCTGTGTTGGGCTCTGCATTGGGAGTGAAGCCTACTTAACAAACAAACAAACAAAACCCCAACAAATTCTCAGTTTCTTCTGATTCAGTAGGTCTCAGCCCAGCAGATGGGGCCCAAGAATCTTTGTTTTTTATTTTTTTAATTAAAAAAATTAATTTAAAAAATATTTATTTTTGAGAGAGAGAGAGACAGACAGAGTGTGAGGAGGGGAGGGTCAGAGAGAGAGGGAGACACAGAATCTGAACCAGGCTCCAGGCTCCCAGATGTCAGCACAGAGCCCGACACGGAGCTTGAACTCACCAACCGCGAGACCATGACCCGAGCTGAAGTTGGATGCCCAACTGACTGAGCCACTCAGGTGCCCCAAATTAAAAAAAAATTTTAATTTCAGTATAGTTGACACACAATGTTACATTAATTTCAGGTGTACAACATTCCTCCACATTAGGAGCTTAGAAGCCTATAATACATGTATATATTATGCTATGCTATATATATATATATATATATATATATATATATACTGTATATATTATGCTATGCTAAATGTAGCTACCATCTGTCTCTGTACGATATTATTACAATGTCATTGACTATATTCCTTACATTGTGCCTTTTATTCCTGTGACTTATTCATTCTATAACTGGAAACCTGTATCTCCCACTCCCCTTCCCCCATTTTCCCCATCTGCTACGACCCTTCCCCCTCACAACCATCAGTTTGTTTTCTGTATTTATAGATCCTGATTCTGCTTTTGTTTATTTATTCACCTGTTTTGTTTTTTAGATTTCACAGATAAGTGAAATCATATGGCGTTTGTCTTTCTCAGTCTGACTTATTTCACTTAGCATAATACCCTCTAGGTTCATCCATGTTGTTGAAAATGGCAAGTTCTCACCTTTTTATGGCTGCCTAGTATTCCATTGTGTGTATGTACCATATTTTTCTTATCCACTTGTCTATTGATTGACATTTCAGTTGCTTCCATATCTTAGCTATTGTAAACAATGCTGCGGTAAACATAGGGGTGCATAATATCCTTTTCAGATTAGTGTTTTTGTTTTCTTTGGGTAAATACCCAGTAATGGAATTACTGGATCATATGGTAATTCTATTTTTAACTTTTGAGGAATCTCCATGCTGTTTTCCACAGTGACTGTACTAATTTACATTCCCACCAATAGTGCATGAGAGTTCCTTTTTCTCCATACTGTGCCAATGCTTATTACTTGTCTTTTTGATTCCAGCCTTCTGACAGGTGTAAGATGATTGTGTAAGGTGTAAGATTTCACTGTGGTTTTGATTTTCATTTCCCTGATGATTACTGATATTGCACATGTTTCCATGTGTCTGTTAGCCATCTATATGTCTTCTTTGCCCATTTTAATAGGATTGTTTGGGGGGGTTGGTATTGAGGTGTGTAAGTTCTTTTTATATTTTGGATATTAACTCCTTATCAAATATATCACTTACAAATATCTTCTTCCATTCAGTATGTTGCCTTTTCATTTTGTTGATAGTTTTCTTTGCTGTACAAAAGATTTTTATTTTGGTGTAGTCCTAATAGTTTATTTTTGCTTTTGTCTCCCTTGCCTTAGGAGACATATCTAGAAAAATGATGCTGTGGCTGATGTCAGAGAGATTGCTGCCTGTGTTCTCTTTCAGGATTTTAAGACTCTTTATTTTAAATTGGTTTCTCAAGTGATCTTGGTGTGCAATCAGATGTAGGCACCATACTGTCTCCTATTTGCTTTTTGTACTTAGTGCTTGGTTCATGTATTATAGGCTTCTAAGCTCCTAATGTGGAGGAATGCTTTCTTAATCTTTTTATCTTCCCCATCCTTTAGTATTACCACCTAGCACAGTGCTCTGCAAGTCCAGTGCACTCAATGAGTGTTTAGTGAATGAGTGATTGAATGAATGATGAACATTCCCCAATAGCTTTCTTCCTTAGGAGTCGAAGAGCACAAACCTCCCAAGTCACATATTCAAGATCATTTGATTTAGAAAACTTATTTTATAAATATGGTGTCAAATAAACCAGAGAGAGGAAGAGTCCTAGCTTTATCTTGGGAGTTTTTTGCCTTGGGGATGTTAAGAAATAAATGATTCCTTCTAAAAAGAACTTATGCTTTTCATCAAAAGATAGATTATTCACCACCCAACATGGTACATGTGAGTTATTTGTACAATATTTCAAAAACAGCAAATTGACTCAATAGAAAAGGAAACTTTCTAAATTATGCTGAAATCTTGCCTTGAAATATAAACCTTGAAAGAATAAGACCAGGAGCTTCTTTCATACTGGGAGATAGATGCAGTGATACAAATTTAATTTATTGTGTTATGGTTTATTTATCAAGTGCTTAGCTTCCAAAGAGTTCAAAAAACCTGTGTCTGTGAGAGAAGGCATGGCAAGTCCCCCACTTAGTTTGGATTTTGAAGAGGGAACCATCTAGAAAATTTTGGCTCAGAAAAAATCTTGGTGCTTGTTTCGCTGTTTACATAGTCTGTGCTTCCTAGAGGTCCTTTGCCTTTTTTTTTTTTTTTTACTTCCTATAATTTGTTTATTTTTTTAAATTTACATCCAAGTTAGTTAGTACATGGTGCAACAATGATTTCAGGAGTAGATTGCTTAATGCTCCTTATCCATTTCGGCCATCCCTGCTCCCACAACCCCTCCAGCAACTCTCTGTTCTCTGTATTTAAGAGTCTCTTATGTTTTGTCACCCTCCCTGTGTTTATATAATTTTTGCTTCCCTTCCCTTATGTTAATCTGTTTTGTATCTTAAGTTTCTCATATGAGTGAAGTCATATGATATCTTTCTCTGACTGACTAATTTCGCTTAGCATAATACCCTCCAGTTCCATCCATGTAGTTGCAAATGGCAAGATTTCATTCTTTTTGATTGCTGAGTAATACTCCATTGTGTGTGTGTGTGTGTGTGTGTGTGTGTGTGTGTGTATGTGTGTGTGTATATATCACATCTTCTTTATCCATTCATCCATCGATGGACATTTTTGGGCTCTTTCTACACTTTGGCTATTGTTGATAGTGCTGCTATAAACATTGGGGTGCATGTGCCCCTTTGAAACAGCATACCTGTATCCCTTAGATAAATACCTAGTAGTGCAATTGCTGGGTCATAGGGTCGTTCTATTTTAATTTTTGAGGAACCTCCATACTGTTTTCCAGAGTGGCTGAACCAGCTTGCATTCCCACCAGCATGCAGAAGAGATCCTCTTTCTCCACATCCTCACCAACATCTGTTGTTGCCTGAGTTGTTAATGCTAGCCATTCTGACAGGTGTGAGGTGGTATCTCATGGTGGTTTTGATTTGTATTTTCCAGATGATGAGTGATGTTGAACATTTTTTTATGTGTCAGTTGGCCATCTGGATGTCTTCTTTGGAGAAGTGTCTACTCATGTCTTTTGCTCATTTCTTCACTGGATTATTTGTTTTTTGGGTGTTGAGTTTGATAAGTTCTTTATAGATTTTGGATACTAACCCTTTATCTGATATGTTGTTTGCAGATATCTTCTCCCATTCTATCAGTTGCTTTTTACTGATAACAGTAAATGATCAGTTTTGCTGATTGTTTCCTTCACTATGCAGAAGCTTTTTATTTTGATGAGGTCCCAATAGTTCAGTCTTGCTTTTGTTTCCCTTGCCTCTGGAGATGTGTTGAGTAAGAAGTTGCTGCAGCCAAGGTCAAAGAGGTTTTTGCCTGCTTTCTCTTCGAGGATGTTGATGGCTTCCTGTCTTACATTTATGTCTTTCATCCATTTTGAGTTTATTTCTGTGTATGGTGTAAGAAAGTGGTCCAGGTTCGTTCTTCTGCATGTCACTGTCCAGTTTTCCTAGCACCACTTGCTGAAGAGACTGTCTTTATTCCATTGGATATTCTTTCCTGCTTCATCAAACATTAGTTGGCCATATGTTTGTGGGTCCATTTCTGGGTTCTCTATTCTGTTCCATTGATCTGAGTGTTTGTCTTTGTGCCAGTACCATACTGTCTTAATGATTACAGCTTTGTCATACATCTTGAAGTCCAGCCTTTGCCTTCTTTCTAATATCTTTGGTTGAGGTCCTTCAAGGGGAGGCCTCAGGGTTCAGAAAGGCTGCAGATGGGAGAGATGGAGAATCTGATTGGCCTGAACTTGAATGGCTGTGGCCTATAAGGCTCAAAGCAGCAGCCTTGAGCAAGTTTGACACTCTATCAAGAATGCTAGGGGATTAGGAACAGTTTTTTTCTTAAGTTCTCAAGAGTCTCTGTTAGGTGAATGTTTTTTGAGTGTTTTGGCATCACTTGTGATTTCTGTCTTGAACTCAATTAGAATAAGTTTGAAATCTGTGCTTTGCATCCCTGGCAACTGCATTCTTTCATTTTTTTTTTCTTCTTAAAAAACAAACAAATGCTAAGGTTATACTGTAATAAACTATTCAAATTAACATTGTACAGACAAAGAAGGCAATGGTGCTGAAAATCAACCTTTGGCGGTTTTGCTACAGTGCCATGCAATAACTTGAAATGTTCGCTGTCAGCTGAAAGTCAAAAGGCATGGTATAAAAGGTGTGTGGAAATGCCAGTGTTTAAAAATACATGCTTCACAAAAGATACATTCACTGAAAGAGACTACAGATTGATTGGAATATAAATATCAGCATTGGCCTAGTTTTTGTCTGTGAGGTTTGGAGTAATGGCTACCCATGCCCTATCCATTTTCTGCCTTGATTCCTATGTCTGTTAATAGCATTATGTCTAGTACTTCTACTGCTACTTCCATCATGACTACCATCACACTCCTTATTGTTGTATTACTGGCCCAGACCATCCCACCAAGAGTCCTTGAGCAAGACTGTCTTGGGCATAGACTCCAGAACTATGACTAGATTTGGACGAAGCCATGAGAGATTTGATCAGATATTCATTTAATACTTGTGAGGTTTGTGACCCTACCTGACAAGGATATTCAAAGAAGTCAAGATTCCTTCCAGTTCAAGTATCTGTAGAAATAGCGAAGACTTTTAAAAATCTTAAGAACCAGAGAAGAACATATGGGGGTAATACCAGAGTGGACTTCACTGAGAATTGGGCACTGTGTTACTTCAATCCCAGGCTTTCAGGGTGAGAACTCTCCATTTTGAGGGCGGTGATATCATAACTCTTAATAGGGCTCAAGTTGTCCCATTAGGGTTGTGGACAGGAATCCATTTGATGTCTTGGCCAAAGAGCCCTCTAGTCATTAAGAAATCTTACCCACGTTACACTGCCTAGGATGTGTCTCCAAAATTATTAGAGGAGAGACCCCAGAACAGTTTTGGATGACAGATGATTTCTCTAGTGGGTATGCATCTTTTGAACATTGAAAAACTTCGGAATTAATTATAGAACTGTTTAAGAGACTCATACTATATTTTGGCTGTAAAAAATCTGGGGCATTTTATATTTTAAGCGTAATTAAGGTGATCGAGTAGTAACTTTTTGGCCTGAAAGTAGCAATATAGGAAATTTGACACCATGATACTCAAGGTTTTCAGCTCCCATCAGAGGTTTTCATTGCCACCACTATCTTGGTTATCACTGAGAGATGCTTACTAAGTTACACTTGAAAGATAGCTACTCAGCTCTGACCTCTTTCCTTAAAATCTAGCAGCCCATTGAGTTGGTGAAAAAAAGTTGGTGAACTAGAAATTCACTTTAAGCAAGTTAACTGTCTAGGTAACATTTTGAAGAAATCAGGTAGAGATAGACTGTAGCACACACTAAAAATAATTCCAATTGGCTTTTATTCAGCAGAGACATTCTCTGACCATTGAAGTGAGCCTAGAACTCATACACCCTCTCTGCAAGTTGACAAATCACATTAAAACGTATTAATGATGTTTTGATGTGTGTCAGACAGAAGGGCGCCAACGAAGCTCCAAAAGGTGAGATAATCTCATTTCTCTTGTGGAAATGTCTACAAGTCTCTATCATTCTACTCTGTGTCCTAGAAAGCTGCTGAATGGTATAAAATTTAGATATGATAACAAAATGAGTTAAAACACTTTTAATTTGGATTTTGGACACTTTGTAATCCAAAGCAAGGGTTATCAATCTTTTATTTTAGTTTTTGAAGAACTAAATATTGTACATATATCAGCCAGAGATAGGACACTAATCAAACTGACTATTTCTTTCATTTCATTAGTCCACCACATTTACTGGTCATAGAAATGTGCTAAGCACCTTGGGAAATTAGGAAAGGAAGACGGCGGTCTTAATCCTCAAATGTAAGTGAATGGAGTTGTCTCTGGGCTTTTGTTACAGACTTTGGCCCATCTAGGGCTCCTGGATTATAAATTATTGGGAAAGGAGAACCTTTTATTCCATCTCCAACAGCATTTATCCTGTGCTCTGTAGAATACCACTTTCCCCAGGGGAGCCTAGCTATCCATTTTTTTCTTCATTGTGGGGTGGGAGCAGATATGTTTCTCCCCATTTTGCTTATAGCAGAAGTGAGGCTAAGGAAATTGTAAAGGTCACTTCAGATAAATTAATCTGACTCAGAAATCTTAAGATTTTGCTGCAAGTAGCAGAAGGAAATGGGTTATAAATGGCAAATGCAAGATTTGTTCAATTTTATATTCTTGGAGCACATGGGTAGCTCAGTCAATTAAGCATCCCACTCATTTTGGCTCAGGTCATGATCTCAGGGGTCCTGAGATGGAGCCCTCATCGGGCTCTGTGCTGATGGCATGGAGCCTGCATGGGATTCTCTCTCTCTCCCTCTCTCTTTGCCTCTCCCCCACTCACGCATGCTCTCTTTCTCAAAATAGATAAATAAACATTAAAAAAAGAAATTAACTTTCTAAAAAATATATTAGGTTCTCTATTGTCATAAGCTTTGCATCTAGAAGAGTGTTGGGAGTGTGCAGAGTGATGTCTCTGTGCAGCGATGAAAAGGGGAAACATTACAGAAATCGGTGAGCCTGCTCATCTCTCCCATGACAAAAGAGAATCCCCTGAATTTTCAAAGTGAGGTTTTGAAAGTCATGTATGTACTATCTTGAAAGCTGTAGTAAACTAGAAAAAACAATCCCCTCAGACAATAGACATATTTGGTAGAATTCTTGAGAGGGATGCAGTAATTTTATAACTGAGAAAACAAACATAAATATTTAAGAAATGATAAGTTCTCCCAGTGGAAATCACTTACCCTTCCCAACATGGCATGCAATTGCCTGCAGGCTTTTCTAGTCAGAGAAGCCACCTGCATTTCTCACCCGGTGAATATTCAGGAAGACTCTCAGTACTTCTGCTAATTTATGTCTGTGTGATTAAGATTTATTGGAAAATTGTGCAATATCAGGATCAATAAGTAGGGACTTTGGAACAGGAGCAGCCGACACGCAGCGATTCCTCTGCTGGGATGGATGTGCGACTTGAAGAGAAGACATATCCCTCTGTCAATTAGGTTTTAGGTTCATGGCCTGAGAAAACAATGAAATCAGTCAGGTATTTAGCAAAGGGGAGTATGATACAATAAAATCTCTCATAATGAATTTAGCTCAATTCACTTGGAAAGCAAGGGGTAGAGGCCAAGAGAGAATGGTTGTATAGTTCAGACGGCTCCAAGATATTATAAATGGGCCTATTGACTATGTCCCACAGCAGCTATCTAGAATGTTTCCTTCTAATTGTACCATAATCAAGGCCTTAAGTAATAATTGGGAGCAGGATTTGGATGAAAAATAAAGCTCGCATTTATATTTACATTAATTTTTCAGGACGTATTTTTTATTCTTTATTTCTTATTTCTGACATATTGTTTTCTGAGAAAACCTGCATATATTTCTAAAGGGTAAAAGGGTGAAGGGTAACTTGGAAAATGTTTGCTTTCATGCCTTGACACTTGAATCTGCTCTGCCTTCAAGATACAGGATAGAAGAAAAATCCTTCATATAGAACTCATAGACTAGACACTGAACCCCCCTTCCCCACAGTCTCCCTTTTACCCCAATCCAACCCCCTCCCACTACCCTATTTGATGTTGGTCCTGAAGTGTTGATATGGCCTGGCCCATGTAGTAGTGTCCTTTTCCTAGAGTGGCTATTAAAGGAGAACTGGGGTAATGCTTGAAGGACCCCCAGGGGAAGTACAGCTTCCTATAAGAAGCCTGCCCAGGAGCCCTAAATGTTATTTTTTCGTGTTTCCAATTGCTCTGTGGAAAACAAAAGAAGTTTTGAGTTCAGAGAGTCTTGAGGTGTGTACTTCTAGGAGTTCTATGAGTACTATTAGTACAGTTTCCAGGCCAGAGCCTCAAGATCACCATTTTTGAACCATGGATGGATATAGTCAGTAGATAACCACCTGTGCTTCCAGGCAGATCTGGAGAAAAGTTGGGGGGTGCTGTCAGGGGGATCCACAATGGTGGTAACCTTGTAGGTTGGTCTGGTGCACATTCTCTTTAGCCTAAAAGGCTGAACAGAGCCTGGTAAGATTCCATTTCCTTTATGAAAGGGAATATTAAGACTAGGGGTGGGCCACAGAGTTGCAAACAGCATTCAGGGAATTGCAATGCTGAAAATAGGCCAAGTTCCCCATTATTGTACATATGGAGTCAGCACATCAGTTATTGATGTAGCTGACTTGTTCTCTGTGTCAGCCTATTTCAGTCTTGAAAAGTTCTGTCTAGGGGCTAAATGAAACTGAGCTAAACTTAAGTAATAGGTCTCAGAGGTCTTGCCCCAGTGGTGTTCTTGAGCCAACTTGCACCTACCTGAGGAAAGCCAATTTTGTGCATATCTTTCCAACTCTGTGTTCAATGATATCATGTTGGTAGCTGGAAAAATGTACAATTCCAAGTTTTTACCTGCACGCCATTTTCTTGAGCCCTTCCATTTTGAATGATTGGTCTAGTTTGGACAGAGGAATTCACTTTCTCTTGAGCAGATCTGCTTTGGCCTCAAAATCTTTGCCACTCTTATCCTGCTTGCCTCTGCTTGAAGCTCTCTCTTCCCTCTTGATTCTTCCAGCACTTTACATCTGCAACACTCTGGATACTTGCACTCCTTACCTTGCTTTGGTTTGTTGTTGTTGCCATTTTACTGTATTCCCTGCACCTCCAGCTAGAAGGTAAGGCTAGGGAGAGCGGGTACTGTTTAAGAGCATCAGCAGTGATGGTAACAATAACAGACAAGGGTGGTTCAATAGGGGGCTTAAACAGAGAAGAAAGAGATTTGAAAGGCATATTAAGATAATTTAAAGTCCTGGAGTAACACTCATTCAATATAAATGACAGGAGGGAGAGGACTCTGTGGGTCTCATTCTGAAGATATTCAAATGTTCTAATAACGTGCCTTCCTTATGAGGCATGCTTAGTGATTTTTTAAATCATCACTGTTGATTCCCAGTCAGAACTGCTCAAGAAGTAGCTTTCTCTATGGCTAGAAGAGGAAATTGTGCAAGGAGTAAATGTGAACAAGCAACTATCACTAATTACTTGCTGCACATCCCAGGAGATCCTTCAGGAGGGTTCTGAAACGGAAAGGAGGAGGGAGTAATAGCTAACAACTTCTGCTGTTTACCTTGCGTGGGTCTGTTAGCGGGCAGTTTTCCCTTAGCTTCTCATACATCACTCTCCTCTTCACCCCCCACTTTTACAGGCATTTGGGGGCTTTCCCCCTGTGTCCAAAGAGTCCCAGCTGGGCTTTATCACTCTGTCTGGTTTCCGGCATCCATGGTCTTGTATCCCAGAAGGCCCTTCTACTGAAGGGATCCCAGATAAAGGGGAACTATCAGAGAGGATCACCCAGCTAGTTTCCAGAAGCAACTTCATAGTGGCTCAAGGCACTTGAGCCCCCAGTGGAGGAGGTTCAGGCAACTACCAGGTGGGCAACATCCCCTTTGAGTTACACTAAGATACCGTGTCAGAGTCTGGTTTCCCTGGTGAATCTGCACTTTTGTGAAGGTGCGTTGTCTTGATGACATTGTCTGTGTGTCTGTGTAGGTGGGGTGGGGGTGTGGGTGGAGGAGATGTGCCCGAGAGGAGAGGCAAGTCCAGGCTCTGCTGCTGCGCTGGGACTGCCAGTCTCTGCTCACCAAGGCACTGGAAGTGTTTTCTGCTTTTGTTCTGCTTCCTAGTCATACTGGCTGGGTTAAACCAAGATCCACTAATTCTACGAATATGTGGAAGACTCTTTGAAGACAAAAAGATGAGCGGGGGGAATAGTAATGACCAAAAGGTGAAAAAAAAAGGAGCAGCGTTATTTTCTTTCCCTGGAGGAGCCTTTCCGTCTTCGGGGAACATATTTTGGTGTCCTACACACAAGGTATTGGGATTCTTAAAGCAAAATACTGTCTGCTGAGCCATGTAAATTACATCGCTCAACAATGCTCCTCTGTAAGTAGAGTTTTGCTTTGAAAATACTCAAAGGCCATGGGAAGATAGTTGACCTGTGGGTTATAAACAAAAACATTTTCATTTTTCATTAATATTGAATAGACTTTCCCAGCCCCCATTAAGTAGGCACTACGGATAGTAAAAGAATACTGGTAGAAGCAATGCTAAACTATTAGCCTATTCAGGGTACCCACATGTTTTGACCTGGGCTTATGAGTGAATGAATGATGACTTGGAATAAACATCACTTTTGTCAGCTATTCAGGCACCAAACCTAGAGGGGGAAAATCTTTAACCTTTGAGTTAAGGAGGTAAAACTGTATGTGTTTTTATGGAAGGAGGGGGAAATAGACCTATACAGTAGGTCAAAATAGTTGCTCTTCTCTTTAAAAAAGAAAAAAAAAAAAAACAAAAAACCTTGGGACCTCTGCTTAATTTTGATTTGGTCTGGTCCTTTACATCTACCTGGGCTCATATTGCTTATGAGTACTTTTAAGTCCCAGGAAATCAATGTTTGGAGGAACGTAATTCTTCACAAACACAGATTCTCTACCCAAATCGTCACTTTTGTCTTTAGGTGAAAGCAAGTGCTATTTCAGGTAATCATAGTCCTAGGAAAATGATTAAGGCCTGCTGTCTCTTTATTCAGGCATCTGGCTCCTTAACACCATAAACTAAAGCATGCCTTGAAGCACAGTTTCTGATAAACACAAGGATTTTTGACATCGGGACAAACACTCCTGTTCCTACATGCTCTGCATAATTGGACAGCAGACAATGCTCCTTTTCTTCCTTATGATCCTCTGTATTGCTGTGGAAATCTGAGAAAAATTGTGATAATTGCTATGATTGTGCACTTAACGTTCCTACTTCAACAAGGATGAGGAAAGAGTAGCAAGCTTTGTGGCTTATATGAAATCTGGTAAAACCTGGCATAGATGGTGGCCAGTTTTAGCCATTGGTACCAGGTACTACAAGGTTCAGTTGTTGAAAAAACACATTTACCGAGGAACTTCTACCCTGCCAAGTTTCAGGTAACCGTATCATCTGCGTTTGCTGGAAAGGGGCTTATTCATGCTCTTTGGGCTCCATTATGTGTGGTGTTCTAACCAGGCAGCCCACTGCTTGTGAGAAGAGGCTACAAGTCAAAAGACACAAACTGTGGTTCGACTGGCTGCTATCCATGCTCTAAGTGGAAAGCTCTGTCTAGGACCAACTACACAATTTGTGGGGCTCATTGCAAAATGGAGATGCTGGAGGGGTGGGGGAGTGGCCGCTGGGTGGCTCGGTCGGTTAAGCCTCTAACTCTTGGTTTCGGCTCAGGTCGTGATCTCACAGTTCGTGGGTTCAAGCCCCAAGTCGAGCTCTGTGCTGACAGGATAGGGCCTACTTGGGATTCACCCTCTCCCTCTCTCTCTCACTTTCTGTCTCTCTCTCTCTCAAAATAAATTTAAAGAAAGAAAGAAAGAAAGAAAGAAAGAAAGAAAGAAAGAAAGAGAAAAGAAAAGGCAAGGTCCCTTGTTGAAAATTTATTAGGAATTTTAAAGCAGTGACACCAAAGATGTAGATCAAACATGGGACCCTTTCAAGCCAGGGGCTGTGTGACTCACAGATCATAGGCCGGTGAAGCTGGCCCTGGCTCTGACCTTCCTAAGTGAGAAGATAGGATAAGAAGGGAAAGACCTTAATCCTCTCCCACACACAATTGACAGTGTGTGACAAATGCTCCCAAGAAAGAGGTGATGTTCCACTGAGGGCCCAGGGATCCACTCTTCCTGCCCTTGGTGGGGAGGAGACAGAGCAGCCTGAGTGAAGACTAGGACGCCTTCGAGATCCTTCTGATCCTCCGTGTGTATAAACCTAAAGCCCTTAGCCAAAAGGGACTCTAATTCTAAGATGCCACACTTTTCTTCACTACTCTTCACAAATTGAGAATCGTGGCTTTACCACTTAATAGCAGTTATGACCTGGAGCTGGCGGTATGTCATCTCTGAGACTCAGTTTCCTTGTTTGTGAAACGGAGATAATACCTCATGGAGTGGCTGTGAGGATTATATTAAACAACAGACGTAAAGTGGTGCAAAGTGGTGCTTAGTAGAGTTCCGGGCACATGGTCAACTCTCAGTAAATGGGGTTATTATCACTATTATTATGGTAACCCCTTGCTTTTGGAAAAGTGTGTGTCGGAGAGAAAAGCACTCTTTGTGTACTACCCACTCAGGCCCCGGGGTGACAACTCGGTTGAAGGCTTATGCTACCCCAGTAGGCCTTCTCTGACTCTTTTTTTCCCAGCTTCCTCCAGCTTAACTCTTTTCAAATGTAGAATCTTTTGAATATGATGAAAGTCCACACACTAACAAAGCCACTGCTGCCAGCAAGGTCACCCAAGGAGAGGCAGTCTTGTCCTCTGGGCATGCAGAACAACATGCATTTATTCAGGCGGGGAGGCTTGCAGGCTGCGCTGAGCCCCGGCTCAGATTGATTCCCTCTTAGGGCCTCTTTGCAAGCCAGGCCGAGGGAGGCTCTTACAGTCCCGATTCAGCTTGGAGGCGTCGTCTAGATCCATTCGTTGGCTTTGTTGGTGACATCAGATTTTCCCAGATGCTATTCTGATCAGAGCAGCTGGGAGGTGCTCCCTGGCTCTTTCTGAGGGAGGATGTGGCCCATGTAGTCATTCTTCCTATTGCCTCCTAGAGTGGGCTGGGCATGGAGTTGCTGGCCTGAGTTGGGTCAAGGCAACCCTTTAGGGCAGTGGGCTGACTCCGTTTGAAACCTTTCCGGTGGCCACACTTGCTCCCTCAGGACTGAAAGAATCTCTTAGAGCTGGTGCACCTCCCCTCCCCCAGCCCTCAGACTTCCCCTTCCGGGGGCTGTCTGTGGGAGCAGACTCCTCTGCCTCCATAGCCTTCAGGATGCAGTCCTCCTCAACAGGAAAGAATGCTTCATTTCGGCAAAGGGGACTGTGGTTTTAAATTATTTGCACCTTTGCTTTAGTCTTTTGGAGCAGATGGCTGAGTACAGACTCCGTTGAGGGACCTTTGGCCACAGCAGCTTTGTCAGAACAGAAAGGAAACTAGCATTTGTCAAGTACCCTCTGGGTTCCTGGCACTGTACTAGGGTTGCCATTATTTCTTCTCAGAAGGTGGAAATTATTATCTCAATTTTCTGTCAGTGAAGAAACTGAGGCTGTTTGGGTATGCTACTCAAATGCGCGTAGCTGGTAAGAGGTAGAACCGGCACTGAAATCCAGTTCTGACTTAGGTTTCTCTCAGTTGTTGTTTGTTGCCTCTGTAGACTGGCATCCTCAAATGGGAACATTCATCTGAATGTATGGGGACGCGGCTGGAAGGCAGACACATGTTCTGTATGCGCAGACGGGGAGGAGCAGGGAAGGGCAGAGCTTGGTGGGGTGTCTGTGCTAGTAACATGTGCGGTATTGGGAGGGCCCAGAAGTCCCTAGAGGGCTCTCTGCTGGCATTTGGCTCTCATTAGAAGACAGAGTGAACATGAGGTTCAGAGAACCTTGGGTACTGCCTAGATGTATAGCTTCTGCCATGATTAGCTATAAGAAGAGAAGCAACTAAAAGTAAGTATCAGGATAGTACTACCCAGAGACATGGTAGAAAGAGATCTGTAAAATCCTGTTGCACATGGACTCAGGAGGATGTAGAAACCAGCTCTTTAAATTATTTTTTAATGTTTATTTATTTTTGAGAGAGAGAGAGAGTGGGGGAGGGGCAGAAAGAGAGGGAGACACAGAAGCTGAAGCAGTCTCCAGGCTCTGAGCTGTCAGCACAGAGCCTGAGGCAGGGCTTGAACTCGCAAACCATGAGATCGGGACTTGAGCCATGTCAGATGCTTAACTGTCTGAGCCACCCAGGCGCCCCGAAACCAGTTCATTAAAAATGTGGATGAAGAGCTGAGCCAGATATCCCACCGACATCTCCGGCAACATTGCCTTTGAGGCATCCTGGTAAATGGGGCTGGGACTCTGTGGTAGAGATTCCTTGGGCAGCTTGGCATGGCAATAGGTAGGTTCCTAGAAGACCTGACCATGCCACCATGAAACACATTTCACTCTGCTTTAGAAGACTCCGACTAAGGCCCACTCCAGGCCCCTCCCACTGATGGGAGTGGTGTCCCTGGGCTCCTGATATCTCCTAGGGTGGGTGGGTTGGACTGGGAAGCTGACAGGGCTGCTGTAGGTGGAAGTCCCTAGCACTTACAGGTCAGAGCTATAAGAAACAGGGACTAACACTTCCATTTGAGCTGTTCCATGGTTATCCCAGGGTGGGGATGAGTTTGGTGGAGGATGGGAGCATCAGTGGGATTTAAGAGTGATGGATATTTATTCCTGACCCCCCTGATGATGACAGTCTCCTTATTATGCACACTCATAATACAAGGAAAAAGGTATCATAATTCGTTATTTCACATTTATTTGTGCAATTCTTTGAGTGACGTATCTTCCATTCAGTTTGTTTTTGCTCATCATTGATTCCCAATGCTTAGTACATTGCCTATCACATACAGCAAGTGTTCAAATAAATATTTCTTCAGTGAATGAATTAATGAAAAGTGTTGAAAGTACTAGAAGTGAAGAAAGTGCTTCAGAAATAGTTTCGTACTGCCTTTCTCAGTTCTGATTAAGTTAATGACAGATACCATAATTACTGGAGTTCCAGATAAGAATCCAGAAAATGCTATCTTTTGCAGTGTCATAGAAGGACCAACTTTGTTCCTCTTCACTTGCTGGTGATACACTTGTCTTTGAATGAGATGAGGCATGGGGGCAGTCAAGATGCCCTTTTGCCATGGCTCTGGACTTAATCAGTTATAGGTCCCCCACTGGAGGCATGAGAGTTACCAGGAAAAAGCCAAAAGAAGTAAAATAGATCTTCAGGCTCTGCATGGGAAATCAAGGTTAAGGCAAACTTTAGAAGGCTGCAGGTAGGAAGATTTGGAAGTTTTTTGTGTGGTTTGAGGAGATCTGAAAGGCTAGCCTGACCAAAAGACAGACCCCTTTAAAAAAGAAAAAAATTAAAAAAAAAAAAAAAAAAGGGGCGCCTGGGTGGCGCAGTCGGTTAAGCGTCCGACTTCAGCCAGGTCACGATCTCGCGGTCCGTGAGTTCGAGCCCCGCCAGGCTCTGGGCTGATGGCTCAGAGCCTGGAGCCTGTTTCCGATTCTGTGTCTCCCTCTCTCTCTGCCCCTCCCCCGTTCATGCTCTGTCTCTCTCTGTCCCAAAAATAAATAAACGTTAAAAAAAAATTTTTTTAAAAGACAGACCCCTTTATTAGCCTATTTGGAGGTTCACAAATTTCTATGTTTATGAACATAGAATTTAAGAGTTTGGGTTAAGATTTGACTCTTGAGGAAGTATAATAGTATAAACATTTTCCTGGGTGAGGTATGTGTGAATCATGAGCACCCTAGAAGCATGGAAGCATGGATTATTTTGATAAGCTAGCCAGCTCTTATTGACTGAGCTGAGGTCTTCCAAGGGCCAGAAGGAAAGTGATAGGTAAAGTTGAGAGGCTATTGGAGTGTGGGGAGTTTGGGGGTTGGTTGGAGTTAGGAGGAGAGGTTTTGAGGAGGGTGGTCTCACAGAATATTCCTGTTGGGGTCAAGTAGGCACTTGGCAGAGAAATATTGCCAGGGTCCAGGCACATCCCTGGGTACACTCAAGCTGGATATTTTGAGGTGGAGTTTAATAAAGAGGCTATTACAAACGTGTGATCAGGGTAGAGGTGAATCAAACCACGGACACTCCTTGGGACAGGCACTAACAAGGAGCCAGGTGTTCCACTCCTGGCCTGATGGAGCAAGGGGAGAGAGCAGTTATTGGACCCTGGAAAGGTAGCTGTAGGAGAGACCACTTATAAACCGTGGTGGATTAAAGACAGTCTAAAATTCTTTGATAGTCCTTTCATCAAAAGTGAGGTCTGTGTTCTCTTCTCTTGAATCAGAGGGGTCTCTGTGACTGCTTTGACCAAGATCATGGTGGAAGTGATGTTGTCCCAGTTTCTGGGCCCGGGCCTTAAGAGATTGGGAGCTGCCATTACTTTCCTCTTGGACCACTCACTTTGCTGGGAGGAAGTCTAACAGCCCCAAGGAGAGGCCCTTCTGGAGAACTAAAGGTCTCTGTTAGCAGCCCTGACTAAGTTCCCCCAGATGATCAGATGATAACCAGCACCAACTTGCTAGGCATCTTGGAAGTGGATTCTCTAGCCCCAGTCACCCTGCCCTGGCCTATTCCACACGGAAGAGAGTTGAGTTGCCTCTCTAAGCCTCATCCAAATTTTAGGTTCATCAATAAAATAAGTGATTGTTATTGTTTTAAGTTACTGTTTGAGGTAAGTTGTTACCAATGGATACAGGAGTATAAATATATGTTATGGCCTCCATAGAGGCACTCAGATAACTCAAGGTAAGCTGGCAGGATAAACACTCTGACCTCTTTCTCCTCCTGCCTACTTATTTACTGCCAGTGACCTCCAACTGGATGAAACCAATGAAAGCCTGAGGACAAGGAACCTATTGATATTGTCCTTATAGGTCAGCACCCTGGGGGAAGTGTGAAGGGAGATATGGAGGGACAAATGGAAGACATCCAGCAAGGGTACCTGGAAATTTGAAGTTGATATCATGGCGTTGATCCTGTTTGATAAAACTCAACTGCCCAACTCAGCAGAACACAAACCTTAGAAGACGAAGGCCAGTGTCAATTTTGGAAGGTAGCCAAATACATGATCAATTAGAAAGGAGAAGAATTTGCTTAAGACATTTCTTAATCAGAAAAGTAAAACCTAGTAATGCCCTATGAGTGCTGGCCCCTCAGCTCAGGAGCAGGACTGTGACTGACCTACTCATTCCCCAATTTCCTAAGTGGCTGCCTCAGGGGAGCCCTGGGGAGCCTGATACCCAGTGGAGGAGCTGGATTTGCCTTTATGTCCCATAAAATAAATATTTGGGCTTCCAGGGAAATTGGAATAATCTGGGTAAGGAAGAGTGAGATACTTTCCCAGGGCTGGAAGCCCCAGAGTAAACCCTGGGTGACCTGGACAGAATCAAGACTGATATTGCCTAGCCAGTCAGAGGCATGAGGCAATGAGCCCATCCCTGGAGCGGTGTGCAGACAGGGAGGAGCCTTTTCCGATCTGCCTTTAGGAGGGGAGGAGGGCTACTCCCTGGGCTTCAGGGCCAGCCCCAAAGCCAAGAGTGGTGCTTGCCACTGTCTAGGAGGAAATCTGCAAAACGCAATGAGCAGAAGCTTTGGAGAATTGCCCTCGCTTAGAGGGAGGTGGTAGAATGTGATGGTTGGAGCTGGGGTTCAGGAGTCTAGCTGCCTAGATTCAAATTCTGACTCTGCCCCTTGCTGCCTGTGTAACCCTGTTTAACGCCTCTATGACTCCATTTTCTCATCAGTAAAATGGAGATAGCAGTGCATACGATGTGCAGCTTTTGTGAAGGATAAAGGAGCCCCTGACACACACGTAGGGAAACGGTGGGATGAAGCGGTTGAAGAGAACAGGCTCTGGAGCCAGGTGGCTGGGTTTGAATCCTGACTCCACCAGCGACAATATGCATGACGTGGGGCAAGAATCTCTGTGTCGTGGTGTCCTTTTCTGGGGGGGTAATAACAGCATGCACCTCCTTTATTTGGCTGTCATGGAGACTAATGAATTCATCTAGGTGAAGGGTTTAAATATATTTTTTTAATGTTAATTTATTTTTGATAGAGCACAAGCAGGGGAGAGGCAGAGAGAGGGGGTGACAGAGGATCTGAAGCAGGCTCCGTGCTGACAGCAGCAAGCCTGACGCGAGGCTCGAACTCATGAACTGTGAGATCATGACCTGAGCCAAAGTCAGCCGCTCAATCGACTTAGCCACCCAGGCGCCCCTAGATGAAGGGTTTAGAGTGGGAGGTGGCTGCACTTAGGGAGCACTCCCTCAGCTGTGATGATCAAGATGCCTTCTCCATCCCTGCGTGAGTGTTTGGGGCCTACAGTAACAATATTTGCATTCTGCTGGAAGCACTAGCTAGAGGGAGAAATCCATGAGCTCAGTTCAGATTTAGCAGGAGATCCCTGACTGCCCTGCCTCTGGGCGGGTGGCTCTGTGGGTAGTTGAGCTGTCTGTTCCCTGACCTTGTGGTCACACGGACTTCTTTGTTTTCTGCTCTGTCCCAGTCTTATCTTAGCTTCGAGGCTGTCCACCAAAGACATTATTCCCCTCCCACTGCCCCCAGCGGCATTCTCAGACCCAGCTGGGCAGAACAGGGCTGCCACGGCCAGTGTGGGGTGACTGATGGCTCACCGGGAGCGGGGCTTCCCTTCTGCCCTGGGGCCTGGTTGTGGAAAGAAAGCAAATGAAAAATGGCAGCAATAAAGAGGATTGTTTCTGGTAGACAACGCTTCTTTGCTTCCCAGTTAATGATGTGACTTAGGCCTAAGACGAAGGAGTCTGGAATCTGAGCAACCTGGTTGTCCTTCCAGCTTCTGGAACCCACTTGCGATATTGCCATTCTCCTGTGCCTCCAGTATACCCTTCCTTAAATTAAGATCTTGCCTTACAAAGGCCTCATCACGATTTGCCTGTTCCTGGGTGGCTTGCTTTGATAGACTCAGGGGCGGGATGTGGCTGAGACCCACAGCAGCTAGTGGTAAATATTCCAGAACACCAGCAGGCAGGAGAGAAGACACCATCTTGGCTCATGCTGACAAGCTGCAGAAAGTCACATTAGTAGTTAACCTCCTGGGGCCTCTTTTTATAAAATGAAGGTAACATGAACTGGTTTTGGGAAGTGACCTGAGGCTAATGAAATCCTTGGAGAAAGAGCTAAGGAATATCAGGTGGTGGTATTTATTGTGTTGACAGAACAGCAATGCTCGTCAGATCTTCTGATTTTAAGGCCTGAGAGTGGTCATTCTCAGGTGGACAGTTCTTCCCGCTTCTACTCCTCCCTCCTTTCAGCCCCAGCCCTTCTCTGAAGATCAGGAAGATTCTCAGGAATGGTTGCCCCTTGGACTGGTGGAGGAGCAGGAGTTCTGGGAAGAGAACCTTTCCAGGAGCCTGGCCTGCCCTTGAGATACAGTGAGTTTTCCTCTGGAGGTGAGTCCTCTGAGAGCCCAAAGAAGGCTGCCCTCATCCTCCTCACCTGGGCTGACCTGGAAAAACTGCAAAGCACAATTCATGCCGTTTCTTTGCTCTGCCCTCCCTTGCTTGCTTGCTTTCCTTTCCTTTCCTTTCCTTTCCAAAAAAAATTTTTTTAATCTTTATTTATTTTTGAGAGAGAGAGGCAGAGCGCAAGCGGGGGAGGAGCAGAGAGAGAGGGAGACACAGAATCCGAAGCAGGCTTCGGGCTCTGAGCTGGCAGCACAAAGCCTGACGCAGGGCTCAAACTCACGAACCCAGAGATCATGACCTGAGCCACCCAGACGCCCCTGCTCTGCCCTCTCTGTAAAGTGTCTTTCCTCCGGAGCGGGCAGAGCTACTGTCCTGGCCTCCAGCTCAAGTATCGTGTGAGGAAAGACGTAGTACAAAGAACAGCAAATAAGCTTATAGCTTCTAACCTCCAACCAAAGAGCGTGACTGCAAAAAGAGAGCCTGCAACATCCTGCTAAACTGCAACTTTTGCAGGTAAAATTTTCAGTCAGCCACCAGAGGGTGCCCACAGAGTTCTCTGAAAATGACCAAAACCTGAAGAATTAGGGGAGAAAGACAATTTCCAGTGCATGTAAGACCAAGACAAAATAGAGCTCGCCCACACCTGACTCGAACAGATACACAGGCCAGCTGAGGAGCCAGGAGTTTGCAGCGGGGAGGAGAGCCAGGGTGGGAGTGATAGAAATCACCTGAGTTTTAGCTAAACAAGTTGCTTCTTGATTTTCAATTGGCAACTGCAATAGTACTTTGAGGATTGGCTCAGGGTGCCTGTTCCTTCTTTGGCAAAACTCCCTTCCCCACCCTTTCCCCATCCTTGTGTACAAAGGAAATGCAAATACATGTAAATATTAGCCTAAGCCACAGGCTTCTTGGAAGGTAAGGCGCTGCCCCTGCTGCTGCTGCTGCTTTAAAAAAAAAAAAAATCCTATAATGCAACTGAAAAGACAGATTTTCTGAGCCACTGCTCCTGCACCAGGGGGAGGCCTCTGAAAGAAGAAATGGAGAAGCCATGGTTCTCTGAAGAGAGGGCCTTGTGTGGAGCGTGCCTGGAATGAGAGGAGCAGAGGGAGGCTCCTACACTCTCCCCGGCGGGGTCTGGCAAGCAGGCGGTGCCTGGCATCCCTGGATCTCCAGGGCCTGGCACCGTGACTGACACACAGTAGGTGCCTGTGGATGTTTGTTGAATGACTGAGTGAAACGAATGGGAAGTAAGCCGGAGTGGGTGGGTCACTGCCTGGGCTGGCTGGGAGCTTTCACAGGGTGAGGGGAGAATTGGGAAAGGGGTGGGTGAGGGTGGAAGGTTAACTTTCCAGGGAGGAGAGATCCCGTGTTCTGGTTTGCCTCTGCCTCAGGCCTTTTCCGTGGACGTCTGAGACTCCAGAACAAAATGTTTTGACTTTATCCTAAGGCTGGTCAAACCACCCAGGGGCCCCCCCAGCGGCCCCATTTATTCATATGGTCTACTCATTCACAGTTACTGAGCAGTGATGGGGACCCTGGCAGTAACCCTGTGTCCCCACTCAAGGCACCTAGTCTCCTTTAGCCATTCCTTGGTGAACTGGGTATGTAAATGTTGGGGGGAAGTGAGCCCATTAAATACTGGGAAGGGGTTTTGGCTCTCTGGAAACCCAGCTAGTGGGGAAATGGGCTTAGGCCTTGGTTCCTGGGCAATTGGGCCATTGATCTTTCTGGACAAGTGTGAGCAATATGTGTATATATGCCGTGTGTGTGTGTGTGTGCGCGTGCACGAGGTGTCTGCAAGCATGAGTATGGGTTGCAAGAATGCCTTGCCCTTGATGTAACAAATTACCACAAGCTGGATGACTTGAAATAACAGAAGTGTATTTTCTCACAGCTCTGGAGGCCAGAAGTCTGAGATCAAAGGGGCAGCAGTGTTGGCTTCTGCCGGAGGCTTTGAGGGAGAATCTGTTCCATGCTTCTCTCCTATCTTCTGGTGGCTGTCAGTAATTCTTGGTGTTCCTTGGCTTGTAGATACATTGCTCCATTCTCTGCCTTTGTCTTCACATGGTGTTACATGGCTTACAATTCTCTGTTTCCGTCTCTTATAAGGACTTGTCGTTGGATGTAGGGCTCTCACTAATCCAGGATGATCTCACCTGAAGACCTTTACCTTAATTACATCTGCAAAGGCCAAATAAGTTTACATTCTGAGGTTCTGGGTGGATATACCTTTTTGGGGAACACCGTTCAACCCAGTACAAACAAGATGCAAATGTGTTCGTTGTTGGATTACTCTACTGGTGGACCACGTGTGTGCTTAAATAAGCAACAAACAGGGGTACTGAGAGGGAGAGAGACTGATTTTGTTTTTGAAAGAATTTGATACTTCAAAAAAATGAAGTCTTTGTGGAACAAATATGATTTAAGATAGTTTTAAATTTGAATTTTACACAGAAGTGGGAGAAAGAAAGCATATTTTCCCTGCCTTGGTCCCTAAAGATGTTGATCAATGTAATTAGTGAATTATAAATAGTTCAGTATGGTGACAAGGTAGAATGTGAAGGAGTCTTTTTGTTGGCAGTGGTTTTTTTTTTTTTTAAGTTTATTTATTTTGAGAGAGAAAATGCATGGGAGCAGGGGAGGGGTGGAGAGAGAGAGGGAGAGAGGGATCCCAAGCAGCCTCCCGGCATCAGGCTGTCATTGTAGAACCTGATGTGGGATTCGATCTCACGAACCGGTAGATCGTGACCTGAGCCGGAATCAAGAGTCGGCCGCTTAACCGACTGAGCCATCCAGGCACCCCATGTTGTTGGTTTTATTCTGTTTTGTGTCTTGCAATTATTGAGGCCACTGGTGACCTTAGCAGGAGCAACCGCCATGTCCTTAACATCCTTGGGTTGGGGTTGAGGATTGAATGAAAGTGAGAAGATTGTTAGTGTGGGTATCTTTTTGCAAGGAGCTTGATTGCGAAGTGAGAGAAGAGACATAGTGGTCTCTGAGATGCGGTCTGTGACCTTAGAAGGTTAATTAATGATTTGCTATTTGTGCTTGCCACAATTAACTTTAACTGCTGCCAGAACTTCTTAGGGATGGTATCCACTGATGACATCTCTGAAAGGGTGCAAACTGAGGTTGCCGTCTAGCCCAAAGCTTCCCCTCAGGTGTGCCTTGGGTAAAGCAGCGGCTCCCCACCAAATTCAACAGCTTGACAGAACCTCAGTGTGCCAGCCCAATGCCCTCTCTGTCCTTTGTACAGTGTCTCGCCTGCCTGGCTGTTCTTCTTCCATGACCTGCTTATCTTTTAAAGCTCAGCTGGAATATTCCCTGTTTATTCTACCCTTCCCCCTTGAAGTTGCTCATTCTTTAGAACCCCCATAGCCCCTGTAAATTACATACATAGCACTTTTCATGATAAGCATTATCAGCACCAATGACCTGTTTCCATTACTACTCGAATCCAGGTTTCGTGCAGTAGATGTATTCTTCTAAGCAGCAATGTGCCTTAGACGAAACTCACCCTTCCCCAGGCCAAGGGTGGGTCTGATGGGCCTGAAGGTAATCACATTCCTGTTGCCAGAGGTTGATTCAGGGATGGGCATGTCACCCAATCCTGGCCAATGAGACACGGGAGACTTTTGAGAAACGTTTTCTTGCTCCTAAGCGAACACAAGAGATGTTGTCTCTTCTTTCTCAAGGTCTTGTCATGTCTGGAAATATTGAAGCCATCTTGCCATCACCTTGAGAAGGAGTTGAAGCCTGAGGATGGCAGAGCAGAAAGACGGTAAGAGCCTAGATCTGTAATCACATAGCTGGGCCACTGAAACTGCCTACCCAGCTCTCTGCCCCTTAAGAATTACAATTATTGCAATGAGTGCATTTCCTTATTGTTTAAAGATGCTTGAATCTGTTTCTCTGGCTTGAGGCCAAAAGCATCCTAACTGAAACAACTTGCCATATCATAAATATTGGTCAATTATAACTTGATTTTAAAGTGATGGCCTTCGAAACAAAAGAGCATGTTGTCCGAGTTCTTGTCATGCACTAGGATTTGGAAAAGTAAAATACGGTATTCCCGTGGCCTTCTCCTTAGAGGCCCAAGGTTATTTCATGTATTTGACTATGCCACTCAGATGGTAGAAGCAAAATTCCTTTTTCTGGAAGATTAAGAAAAAATTGGTCTTGAGCTATTTGAGGGAAAGTAAACAAAGTTATAAGACCCAGAGAAGAAACCTCATTTCCATTGGATCACCGACCCAAAGGAAAGTCTCTTTGGGGAGATACATAAGTAAAGCTTTAAAAATTGAAGTACAATTAATTATAGTTCACTTTGTTTTGTTTTTTTTTTCTTTTTTTTTATTCTCAAGTTATGTTAACATACAGTGTAGTCTTAGCTTCAGGAGTAGAACCAGTGATTTCATCTCTTACGTATGACACCCAGTGCTCATCCCAAAAAGCACCCTCCTTAATGCCAGTCACCCATTTAACCCACCCCCATCAACCCTCAGTTTGTTCTCTGTACTTAAGTCTCTTCTGGTTTGCCTCCCTCTCTGTTTTTATCTTATTTTTCCTTCACTTCCCTTATGTTCATCTGTTAAGTTTCTCAAATTCCACATATGAGTGATATCATATGGTATCTGTCTTTCTCCAACTAACTTATTTCATTTAACATCATACCCTCCAGTTCCATGCATGTTGTTGCAAATGGTGAGATTTCATTCTTTTTCATTGCTGAGCAGTATTCCATTGTGATACACACATACACACCACATCTTCTTAATCCATTCGTCAGCTGGTGGATATTTGGGCTCTTTCCATAATTTGGCTACTGTTGATAGTGCTGCTGTAAAAATTGGTGCATGTGCCCCTTTGAATCAGCATTTTTGTATCCTTTGGATAAATTCCTAGTAGTGTAATTGCTGGGTCATAGGGTAGTTCTATTTTTAATTTTTTGAGGAGCCACCACACTTTTCTCCAGAGTGGCTGCACCAGTTTGCATTCCCACCAACAGTGTAAGAGGGTTGCCCTTTTTCACATCCTCACCAACAGCTGTTGTTTCCTGAGTTGTTAATTTTAGCCATTCTGACGGGTGTGAGGTGGTATCTCATTATGGTTTTGATTTGTATTTCCCTGATGATGAGTGATGTTGATTGAGCATTTGTTCATGTGTCTGTTAGTCATTTGGATATCTTCTTTGGAAAAGTCTTCTGCCCATTTCTTCACTGGATTTTTTGTTTTTTGGGGTATTGGTTTGGTAAGTTATTTATAGATTTTAGATGCCAACCCTTTATCTGATATGCCATTTGCAAATATCTTCTTCCATTCCATTAGTTGCCTTTTAGTTTTGCCGATTGTTTCCTTTGCTGTGCAGAAGCTTTTTACCTTGATGAGGTCCCAGTAGTTCATTTTTGCTTTTATTTTCCCTTGCTGATTAGAGTTAAATTCTAAAAAATTAAAATAGGGTACCACTGGCTCATGAAGAGAGAAATGAAACAGAATCAATATCGAGAAGTAGAGCCCTAAACATAGGGGGATTTAACATATAATAAAAGTCTCATTTCAAATCACTGAGGAAAACTGGATGTTTTATCAATGCTGTTTGGACAACATGGTAGCCAGCTATAATAATAAATACATAAATAAATTTGAAACCATACCTCACACTTTACCAAAGAAATTCTGAATGGGTCAAAGATTTTAAATATAAAAATGTGAAATCACAAAAATATGAAAAGAAATATGGACTATATTCTTGTAATTTATGACCAAAGAAAACTTAAAATTTTTTTAATGTTTATTTATTTTTGAGAGAGAGAGAGAGAGAGAGAGCGAGCGTGCAGGAGCGGGGGACAGGCAGAGAGACAGGGAGACACAGAATCTGAAGCAGGCTCCAGGCTCTGAGCTGTCAAGACAGAGCCTGACGCGGGGCTTGAACTCACAAACCAAGAGATCATGACCTGAGCTGAAGTCAGATACTTAACTGACTGAGCCACCCAGGCACCCCCGAAAAAAACCTTTTAAAATATGACATAAATTATAGCAGATATAAAATAAAAGATTGAAAAATTCAACCATGTTTTTAAAACTATGCGTGCAAAAACAACCATAAGTGGTGTCAAAAGTCAATGGACAAATTGGGAAACGTATCTGCAACTTGTTCCTACATAACCAGTAAGAAAAAGACCAACAGCACACTACAAACGTGGGTAAAGGATATTGTGTTAGGTGACATAGATTGGCACTTTGGAAGTTATCTATCAAAATTACAAATATGTATAATCTTTGATTCAGAAATTATGTGAATTATTTGTACTAATTCTATTAGTAGCAATTCTTTTAAATTACAGACATATTCCTTGATGTGGGAATCCCTTATTGAACAAGATTATTCATTGCAGCGTTATTTGTAGCATCAAAAAATTGGAAATAGTGGAAATGATCACTAATGGGAGAGAAATAACCACTGATGGTTAGACAAATGGTCCTATGTTAATATAATGGGTTACTACTTGTCATGGAGGAGGATTGAGGAGCTCTTTGTTACTTGTGTGATCTCTGATACATACTAAGTAAAAGTAAGGAATGGAACAGGATAGTAAGTTACTATTTGTGTAAACAGAAGATGGTGGGAGGTGCTTTGCGCGTTTACTTGTGTGTTTCTGAAAGGAAAAGTAGGAAATCAGTGATACTGAAGCCTCTGGAGAGGAACTGGAAGGCTAGAGCATGTGTGTGGAAGGGAGGCATCACTGTATAAAATTATATGCCTTTGACTTCTGAACGATGTGAGTGTATTACCTATTCCAATTCCAAACAGAATAAATTACACTTAAAAAGATATTTTGAGGGGTGCGTGGGTGGCTCATTCGGTCAAGGGTCCTACTCTTGATACTGGCTCAGGTTGTGAGATCAAGCCCCACATTGGGCTGTGCACGGAGCATGGAGCCTGCTTGGGATTCTCTCTCTCCCTCTCTCTCTCTGTACCTCCCCTGTTTATGCTCTCTGTATCTCTCAAAATAAGTATATAAACTTAGAAAAAAAAAAGGATATTTTGAAAGCAAGGAAGAGAAATAGAAAAGCCCTCAATGCTTTAAAAATCAAAACTGAGGGATGCCTGGGTGGCTCGGTTGGTTGGGTGTCCAACTTCGGTTCAGGTCATGATCTTGTGGCTTGTGGGTTTGAGCCCTCCATCAGGCTCTGTGCTGACAGGTCAGGGCCTGGAGACTGCTTCAGATTCTCTGCCTCCCTGTCTCTCTGCCCTCCCCCGCTCGGGCTCTGTCTGTGTCTCTGTCTCTCAAAAATAAGTAAACATTAAAAAAAAAAATTAAAAAAAAATAAAAATGAAAACTGAAAATGAGGAACTGTAGATCTAATTCAGTAAATGGGGGACACCCCTGTCTAGCAGGAGTAGGGCCCAGCATCTCCACTTTCTGCAGCTCTCTACCGACCTCAGATAGGGTGGGGTTTCATTTGCCAGCCCTAAGCCCTCTCCCTACCACTTCCCATTCCTCCAGCCCCAAGGTCAAGCTGTCTGCCGGGGATTCGCCTCTATGCTTCTGTCTTCTTCATACCCAGGGCAGAGCACTAAGCTGAGGGCATCCTACTTTTCTTTGCTGGGCACAAGTCATGGGTGCAATTGTTTGCCTGAAGGGTGGGAGAGTAATTGAGACCCTTAATTTTGGAAAATTAGACTAAGGCAGAAGAAAATGAAAGCCGGTAGGATGTAGGAAGTTTTCACCCACAGAGTATTGTAACAGGGTGAGTGAGAGGAAATGGTAATAAATCATAGAAAGGAGAACCACCTGCTTGCCACACTTTGGCTAAATTTTTCTCTTCTCAGAGTTCTGTAGTTGATGCCTTATTAACATCAGAGAGGATTTGATGACTTGTGGTATTCAGTCCTGACTACTGAAATGAAAAGGATAGAAAATGAAAAGTATGGAAAATGAAAATCAATTGCATTCTCTAATTTTAGTCAGCCCATTCCTGGAGCATATTGAATACTACTTTGGGGTCTTTCATTGTTCAGGTTATTAATAACAAAGAACCAAAGTATTTCACATTCCTAAAGAGCCTTTCATCTCAAAGGAGCCAATGTAATTCACTAATTCAGTTACCTGAACTACATTTGGTAATTATTTGAGGATCACTTCACCCAGGGGTGAATTTCAACGAGTTGTGTGACACCGCCAACAGTCACTTCATTCTCCAGTCAGTGCGAAAGAAAAATGAATAGCTAATGGGGATGTCCTCCTGAAGGATTTGCCCAGTGAAAACTTCAGGGGATGGATGCTGAAAGAATGTAATTAACTGCCCGAAATTAGTACCTCCACTCTTACTCAAGGTTTCCTGACCTCTTTACTAGAGTCAGGGTGGAGAGGTGTCTTATCTCAGAATGGGACTCTCTAGCAGCCAAGAGACGTGTGAACAGCCATCACTCCATTGCTATATTTTTTTGAGTAGTTATAAATGGTACTGTATTTTTAATTTGTTTCCACAAATTCACTGTAAGAATATAGAAGCACAATTAATTTTTCTGTTGTTATAACTGATTTTTGTATGTTGATCTTATATCTGCGATCTTGCTGAACTTAGTAGTGTGAAGAATGTTTTTTTAAGATTCCTTAGGATTTTCTATGTAGACCATGATGGCATCTGCAAATAGGGACATTTTTAGTTCTTTTGTCTTATCTGTATGCCTCTATTTTCTTTTCTTGCCTTATTAAGCTGGCTAGATCACAGGAATAGCAGTGGTGAGAGCATACATTTTTGCCGACATCTTTACCTTGTACCTGATCTTTGGGGAAAAACATTCAGTCTTTTACAATTAGAAATAATACTAGCTATAGGTTTTTTGTCGGCATTCTTTATCAAACTGCTGTTCCTAGTTTTCTGAGAGTTTTTTTTTAATTGCAAATAGGTATTGAATTTTTATCAAATGTTTTTTCTGCATCAATTGATACAGGCACATGAAATTTCCTCTTCATTAATATGGTTGACTACATGGATTGACTTTTGAACATTGAACCAGACTTGCATCCTGCAAATAGCAGTTATTCCAATACTATCTATATTAAAGTTCATTTATAAGGAATAGTGTCTCAGTTATTTGGGGGTGGGGTGGGGAGAAGAGAGAGGTTAAGTAGCTGGAGCTCTTCCTGCCGAGGGCATGTGGCTTGATCCACTTTACTGAATCCAGTAAGACTTCTTTCTCTCTTTCATCTACTCTCTACAGTTAACCAGAGGTCAGGAAACTGTGGCTAGCATGACAACTGCTCATTACCCTTGAGTCTGGTCATTAGAAAGTATAACATGGAGTCTGGCCACTGCAAAAGCTTGTGTTTGTGGGAACAGGCTCATCAGTCACTGCTGTCCCAGAAAGAATGATCTCTACTTCCCTTCTGCATGCCAGATAACACATGAGTACATTTTAATGGCAGATGATAAATCATATCTAAAACCCTAGCAAAGGGGCACCTGGGTGACTCAGTCAGTTAAGCATCCAACTTCAGCTCAGGTCATGATCTCGAGGTTCGTGAGTTCAAGCCCTGCGTTGGGCTCTGTGCTGACAGCTCAGAGCCTGGAGCCTGCTTTGGATTCTGTGTCTCCCTCTCTTTCTGCCCCTCCCCTGCTGATGCTCTGTCTCTCCCTCTCTCTCAAACTAAATAAACATTTTTTAAAAAAAAGTTTTTTTAACCCTAGCAGAAAAGGAGTCAGGAAAATAAGGTTTTAAGCCTCCCAACCCCTGTGATGCAGAGGGGAGCATAGAAACAGGCAGAAATAGATGCTGAGGGCCAAAAGACAAATTTTAGCACTTCCATCTGCCTCACTGAATCTGATAGGAAACAGAGACCTTCCATCTCCTCTTCTTACTCTCTAAATTTTTTCCTCTTAAATTTTAATGTCCTCTTTCCTCTTTTATTTCCCTCATCATCATTCAAAAACCTACTCAGAAGGATGTATTTGCAAAGGTGGACTTGGGGTGGAAAAGAAAGAGGTGAGACGCAATGCAAATAGGATATCTGTTATTTGAATGATCTATTTGAATGTGTGGAGATGTTTGAAAAGAGAAAAAAAGAAAAGAAAAGAAAAAAGAAAGAAAGAAAGAGATTGACTATTTCCAGAAGAGTCTAAATTTGGGCAGCTGGAGTGGTCTGAGTGGGCACATATGTAGGCTGGAGATGGTGTGCAGAGTGAGCAAGGGTTAAGTAAAAACAGGGCTCATGAAAGGTCTGGGGCTCAGTAATGGGACATGACTCCAACAAAGTGAGAGGAATAGATGGGCAATGATCATGTTCAGAGAAACAGAGCCAAGGACTTGAGTAGGACAGCTATAGCTTAGCTGGCAAGTCAAAGTTGAAACCGAGTCAGTTGGGAAGGAGAATTTGGAGTCAGGGTCTGGGATTGCTCCAGGGACTCTGATTGAGCAGGCTCTGGTCCTCAGCTCTCAGCTGCTGCTTATTATTTGAGGTGGCATGGTGTGAATAGGAGTCTCTATAATCAGTGAGCCTTGTGTGTATCACTTTTGATTCAGGGTCTGAAGTGATTTCTGTGAATGGGTGGGGGGCTCAACCAGATAGTTGCTGATTTCCAAGACCCCAAGATCTTTGTACTTTAGCTCTTTCCCCAGGTCCCAGGTGAGATATTCTGCCAAGACAGAGCCTGATTAGAAGTCAAAGTTGTGTGAAAGGCCCAGAGATGGACTTCCTTCCTTCCTGCCTTCCTTCCTGCCTTCCTTCCTTGCCTTCCTTCCTTGCCTTCCTTCCTGCCTTCCCTTCCCTTCCCTTCCCTTCCCTTCCCTTCCCTTCCCTTCCCTTCCCTTCCCTTCCCTTCCCTTCCCTTCCCTTCCCTTCCCTTCCCTTGCCTTCCCTTCCCTTGCCTTCCCTTCCCTTCCCTTGCCTTCCCTTCCCTTGCCTTCCCTTCCCTTGCCTTCCCTTCCCTTCCCTTGCCTTCCCTTGCCTTCCCTTGCCTCCCCTCCCTTTCCTTCCTTCCCTTCCTTCCTTCCTCCCCTTTTCCTGTTTCTTTCCTTCTTCCTCCTTCCCTTTCCTCCCTTTCCCTTCCTAAAAAAAAACAAAAAACAAAAACAAAAAACAAACAAACAAAAAAACCAGTTAGGAACTTTTTCCCATGTGGAAGACTACCGAACCCTTGAATAAATAAGTATATTAAGTCTGATGGATTAGAGAGGTCTGGACTATGGGAGGTAACAAGAGCCACTGAGTAACAAAATACCTTCCTTAAGGACTCAGCTCCCTAGATTCCTCCAGTCTTTATTTTTTTAAATTTTTTTTTTTTTTTTCAACGTTTATTTATTTTTTGGACAGAGAGAGACAGAGCATGAACGGGGGAGGGGCAGAGAGAGAGGGAGACACAGAATCGGAAACAGGCTCCAGGCTCTGAGCCATCAGCCCACAGCCTGACGCGGGGCTCGAACTCCCGGACCGCGAGATCGTGACCTGGCTGAAGTCGGACGCTTAACCGACTGCGCCACCCAGGCGCCCCTCCTCCAGTCTTTATGTAACACCTCAGAACACAGCTGCCCACAGGTCTCCAGCTCATTAGTCTTCAGGGAGTTAGAATGCAGCTTGAAGGTATTGGGGGTGACTGATTTTATTCTTGCATGGATCAGGGCATTTTGTACTGCTTGGTGGCCCCAGACTGCTCCTTAGACTGGTCTACAAGTATGGGATATTGGTTTCAAGAAGCATGAAACTGGCATCATCAGATCCATTGGCAAGTTTGGAGAAGTATGATCTCAGGAGCAGTGATATGCCCCAAGTGTCCTTCTCACATATGAAGTACTAAATGTTTTTTCATGCTAGTGATTTTCAAATTATTTTGCCTTTAAATTATTTTTTTCTCTATCCAGATAAAATCTTACTTGGAAACTGAATATAAAAATCAAATGAAAGAGGAACTATTTCGATTGAACATTGGTGACATTCAGAAACCCATGTATGTATCCCCTCAGTCCTTTGGACTATTTCCAAAAATTTTGCAGGGCTTCAGTAAACAGAATATTAAAACACTGTATTAAATGTTCATTAAATCTGGTTAGTACTCTTAGTCAATTTTAAAGAGGAAGAAACAGACACAGAGGGGCTAAAGAACTTACTTTGCCACAATCATGCTGTGTGACTGTATAAGTTGGGAACTGTGCCTGGACGATCTGAAAATTGGTTTAAGCAAGACAGATCTTTATTCCCCTCTCATCGAATACGATGGCTTAGTCAGTTAAGCCTCCAGCTCTTGATTTCAGCTCAGGTCATGATCTGACGGTCATGAGATGGAGTCCTGCCTCGGGCTCAGTGCTAGACGTGGAACCTACTTAAGATGTGTTCTCTCTCTCTCCCTCTCTCCCTCTCTCCCTCTCTCCCCCGCCCCCACCCCTCCCATGCTCTCATGCACATGTGCTCTCACTCTCTCTCTCAAAAAAAAAAAAAAAAAGATGTCCAGAAGTGGGCAGTGTAGGACCGATGTGGTGGTGCCATGAGATTTTTGGGGGACCTAAGGTCTTTGCAGCTCACCATTCCAAAATCCCTGGCGTGACTCTTCAGCCCATGTTTATAGCATGGTTTCTAGAGCTCCAGCCATTTGATCAGCATCTAGAAGGTATAGAAAGAGGAAGAGAAAGGGCCTGCCATCTGAGTTAGTCTCTTCAAAGGGGGCTTTCTAGAAAGCCTCAGTGTCTTTTACTTACATCTCACATAGTCATAGAAAAAACTTAAACTGGGCATTTTGTCAGTCCTGGCAACATGGGAGCTCTGCCAGTGAGGAAGAGGAGAACTGTTATTGGGTGGGTAACTGATGGTCCACCACGAACTTGATGCTTTTGCCCTCTAAGTGAGCATGTGTCTTGGCTTTTGGATTAGTCCCGATTGGAAATGACCTGCCTGTCCTCCTCCTAAACCCACAAAATCAATATTTTGGCACCTAAATATACATTTTTCCTGCTCAGAAGAGGCTCAGATATCCTTTGTCAGATTCATGTGTCTTGCATTTTATATAACTGAATTCGTTATTTGCTCAGGTTGCTTGACACATGTCACTTTTTGAAAGAAATATTGTACACGTTTTGGATTCTCTCCAGGTGGCAGGTGGAAAGGTATAGTTACATGGGGTTTGTGACCAAAAGTAAGAGCCAGGTTATTCCTCAGCGCACATTAATCCCCATCTTTTGACCCTTTACTGCAAGAAGATCTTCACTAGTTTCTCACTGAGATATTGCATTCCCTATATGCTTAGGGAAACATCCACCTGTCATGGGTGATGGGGCACTATTGGTTCACGCTGTGCCACCACTGCCTGTGGTGTGGTGTGGAGGATGAATACTGGACATGGACTAAAAAAATGTGTTCTCAGCTCTGTCCCTTACCAGGGGCCTAGCTGTGACCCTCAGGCAAGCCCCTTCCTTCCTCCAGGCCTCAGTTCCTCCTTCAGTAAAATAGGGGGTTAGACTAGAGGAGCTCTGTGGACCCTGCCAAGGCAAACGTTCTGATTGTATCTTCTGCTCCCATCCCCCTTCCCTTGCCCTCACTTGGATTGGAATGTGAGCGACAAATGGTTCCGGTGACCGTGCTAGGGTCCTGAAAAGTCACCTGTCCCTTTTTCTTCCACCAGAAAGAATTATGACAAAAACAAACAAACAAACAAACAAACAAACAAAAACCCAGCCTGTTTTCTTTGAGTTTCCCTGAGGAAGATTTGTTTTCCAGACTCTAGGAGGTTTTCTTAATGTAGGTCTTTAAAATGCCTCCGTTGTAATTTAGTGCCTGTTTGCTTTTGTCCTGCTGTTAGTATCATTCTTGTCTGGTTATTCATAGGAAAACTTCAGACAAAATCAAAACTGCAATAGGATGAGGAACATTTTCTGAACGAAGATAGTAGATCCAGATTTCTCATTGTCTATTCATGAGTTCACTTATTAGCTAATTCCTTCGACCAAGAAACCAGGGTGCCTGTGTACAAGTCACTGCATGGAAGATGTGGGCTCCCACCCTGACCTGGTCTATACTATAGATAAAAGTGCCATTAAAGGTCAGGGCCTGCCCCATGTGTACCACGTTCATAGTTAATCTTTACAACAACCGTATGACGTAGGCATTTATTATGGAATTCAATTGCTTTTGTCTGCCTCATCTTTAGACTGGAGAGCCTACACAATCCCCCTTCCCTAATCATTTTGTTTACCTAATTTGGGGACACTTATTATGCGCTAGGCATTAGGGTTATGACCAAAAAAACAGAAAGGGTGTATCTGACAGGTCTGCCAATCTGTTAATCATAATCCCCCCCAACTACTCCCAAGTGTGTGACTCAAGCTCGGCCCATCATGAAACTTTGTGTCTTTTTCGATAGTGATTGGGCTGGGGGTTGGGAGAATGACCAGTAGGGCCAGTTAGAATTTCATATACCATATGATCTGATTCTGGTTGCTGGAAAAGACAGAGTTTCTCTTTATTCATATAAAGATTCAGATGTGTATGTTACCTACTCCACTATTATGCTTTGTAGTTTCATAAACCAATAAAATCTCTTTTTGTTTAAATCATTGGTTTGAACCATATAAAACTGCCATTTTTTTCAGATTAGATGTGAACAATTTCATCTGGTTTAACCTAATGATTTGAATTTCTGCTGCCTGTGATGGAAAGAATCCCCATTAATGTGGTAGTATTGTTATCTCCCATGCAGATTAGGAAAATGAGGCCAGGTGTATTTATTTACCCCAGGTCATTCAGGTACTAGGCATAGCAAGAACTGAAACCCAGGTAACTTCAAAGCCTCTGTTCTTGATGACTCCGGTGCCATCCCATAAAGTCAGACAAGGACTGAAGAGAAGAGACTTCTCCTCAAGGAGTGGTCCGCCGGCAGTTGCCTATCAGTAAACTCTTTGCTACTGGTCCAAGAGGAGGTAAGAAATAATGAATCAGAATGTAAATCCAATGTCACTGAGCATACGCTTTAAGTTCAGCTGACATTTGTTTTTTTAATTGCCAGACTTTCTTGATAAAGTAAGCAGTGCACTGACTTACATTCTGATGCATGCTCTTTATCCCCCTCTTGAGCTGACATCAAACTACGGACCGGTACTTGGAGGAGCACTGGTAGAGGACCGGGTTTGCTGCCCACCTGACAACCATCCTCCTGTCTCTCGGGACTTCCACAGAAGCCATGTCTATACCATGCGACCCTGTCCCCCTCTTCTGTTAGTCATAACTGATTTATTCAGGTCATTTGTGTGAGTCACGCTGGACCAACCAGATTTTCTTGTTTAAGAATATAGAATCTGAAAAAAAGAAACAAAGGAACCAGGAGGTGTTGGTTGCTGAGCTACAAAAATAGAAGAATGAGCCCAGAAACTCTTGTTTTCATGTCTCTGGAACTGGTGTGATTTTTGACTTCTGAGGAGTGGGTGTTCAGTCTTACATCTTGTAAGGTTATGAGTATCCTTTCAAGTAAATTCCCTTTGGTCTTAAGCTAGCCAGAGTTGGTTTCAAGAGAACTTTAATAGTTTTGAAAAATATAGGCAAGACCACCGGTTTCACGACTCAGAATTCTGTTTATGATTTCAATTATGTGTTAGCCTGGCTGACACCGTCCTCCGTGATTTTAGGTCTCAGTAATAGCTGGAAACACTGCTACCTGAGCCAGGGGGCCCCACTGTAAAACGGAAACAAAGATGTACATAACCAGTTACCCCTGGCAACTATAGTTACTCCGATAAAGACTAAACATGTTAATTAAAGCAAATAAATAAGCAACCTTTGTCTGTTTAACTATGGATAAATAGGAACCAAATGATTGAATTAACTCATTGCTAACTTTAGGACCAGTACTGCTCTGGGGTGCAGCACTCACATCTGCCCATCTAGCTGGCTCTCAAGGAATGACCGTGAGCTCTGGGAAAACAAACGTTATCTCAACCTGCCAAATGCAAGCAACAGTTTCCTGAATTCACGTTGGCTTTTTGGGAAACAACAACAACAACAGTGGAAACACAACCTTAATCCTCTTGTTACGTGGCCATATCTTTTTTAGATGCAATGTTTGATTTAAACAAATACTTTGGTCGTCTCCTGAGATCATCTCACTCGTTGAGGCTCCAAGTCCCGATAGAAGCAGACCCTTCCAGCTCAGTGAAGGAGGCAGTGAAAATGGAGGTTTGAAGCTGCATCCTGAGCAGCGTGGAAGGGGCTGCATGGAGTGATAGCAGAAGGAGAAAGGAAGCAAAGCACCATGTGCCCGCTGCTCTTACTTAAGTGGAGGAAAAACAGTGCTGGAAGGTGTTGGGGTGGGGGGGGCGCTTCAAAGCTTGAAGCTTTCATCATTTATTTCTGAATCCGGACAATTGTCTCCTCTGTGCTTACCTAGAATCTCTGTGATCTTGGTTCTGAATAGGTTAATCTATTTTTAAAGGGTATCCAAATGCTATTAGGATAATTCTTGCATTCCTTTGCTCTTTCTATTTAAAAATTAAAGTGCTCGCGGTAATAGATTTCTCTGCCAGTATAGCCAAGAGGATCACCTACAGATGCTCTCTGAGTAGAAAAAACCCTCGAACTTGAGATTCAAATATCTGTGCTTATAATTTTCTCCGTTTAAAACCTCTTCTTAGTCTCTGTTTAAATTCTAATGATGTAGGTGCAGAGTTCTTTTTTCTTAATTGTATTGCTGGACATATATTAGGCATAATCTATAAGATTTTCAACATGATATCATACATCCAGCATTTTTATTGTACTAAATTTCAGGGCTAATTTAAGTTTAAACTCTTTATTTTAGAAAATCAGTAACAGCAACTAATTAGCACATCTCATTCTGGATGTATTTGCCAACCAATTTCAGAGACTCATTTGCCTGTTAAGAGATTTTATTGAACACCAGCACCACAGACTCTCCTTTTTTTCTAGTAAACAGCTCATGCTTATTATCTTATTACAGGAATGCCACTGGTTAAATCAGGCTCTGAATATAAATAGCCATATTACTGCCATCAGGCATCAATGTTTATTTAGTGGCTGTGAGTCATGCATACCTCTTTGATCGGCTTTGGAATGAGCCGTTGCAGTTTTTGTTCAAAAAGGTTATTTGCAAAGGCTACAGAAGTATCAGTTAGATTAAACATGAAATTAATCAGTGTGGAATTTTATCAGCCATTTCTGCCACCAAACACCAGGTGTCAAGAGCATGTGCAAATGAGGGCTGAACATAATGAAGCTGGGGGACAGCTTAGTAGGGAGGTCAGAAAAGATTCCAAGAGGTCTACCATGCTCGGGGAGGAGAGGTGAAGGGAGGGAGGGAGGGAGGAAGGAAGGGAGGAAGGAAGGAAGGAAGGAAGGAAGCAAAGAGAGAAAGAAAGAAATATTGAAGGCCTATGGAATCATCTGGAACTCATTGGCAGTTTCACACTGCATATCTCATAGCACAGTATATGGAAAGAGAATCAGGTGACCTGAGTTAGTGTGAGCTCTGCCCTGTCCTACCCAGTGGTCTTTGGAAAACTGTTTAATGTGCATATATGTGTTACAAAGCATATATTTTTATAACCTATGATAAATTTGTACAAAAGCGTATTTTTCACCTCAACATTTCTTGAGGCTAAAAATATCAGCGAGAGACCCAAGATAGCTGTCATGTGGTTTTAGTTGATGAAACTAGGTTGGCGGAGGAGATGAGGCCCTTTGACTGGAGGGCTCATTTAAAGCGGGTCCATTCAATCGTTCAACATTTAGTGGGTGCTGCAGCCGGTCAGGCACATGTGCTGAGGGAGGCCTGTAAATAACGATAACACACCATGTTTTGTACTAGGATGATCGCCACTCTAAATTCCTGGTGACCTCACTCTCCACCAGCCCTCATCACTGCTTAGCGATTCTGCAGTATTCTGCCAGGCGACTCACCCTGCTGGTGCCTCAGTGCCTGTTTCCATGTTCTCCACTGTCTTCAAGCTTCTGGCTTTCCCTGAGTTCCTCTTCCTCTCAGCAGATGATCTAACCTTGGCTACAGTGAAAATGAATTCACCTACATTCACGCTCATCTTTTCCTTATTCAGTCTCACCATAGGGAACGTCTTCCCTCTTATAGTGGGCGATCCTTCTTCTGTGATTTGGACCCCATTTCTTCCCAGGGTTCTTTTGTCCACCCGGAATCTTCCCTTCTTCCCTCTCTCACTGGCTCTTTCCGTCAGCAGATAAAAATGCTTAGTGTTTCCAAGTTAAAAAAAAAAATCCTCCTTTGAGAGTACTTCTTGCCAGGAACCTTCCTTCCTCATCACAGACAGCTCCTTGAAAGAATTTCCCCCCTAGAACTCTGACTTCCTCAGGTTCTGCTTGACCTTGAGTCAGGTTTTCTGGGAGACTCTGACCCAGAGATTTGTATGAGGGTGGTATATGGAGGCAGGTGTTCTAGAAACCACCTTGGGAGTGGGATGAAGGGGGCAGGAATGGCAATGTAGGTACAACAGTGGCATCATCCAATTCTAGGAAACTCTAGAGCTGGCATGGCCTCTCAGAGATGACCTGAATTGAGGCAGAGGGGACAGGCCTTTGTACCCCACAACAACCTGTCATTGGATGCACAGGACAGGTGTATAGACTTGGGCAAGGCCGCTTCCTTTGATAAAGGGTAATTCTTGGAGGGGGATTTGGCCATGGGTCACCGGCAGACAACAGTCCCTGCAGCTGGGGGAATGAGTGCTTCATCCCTAGATGGGGTTTGTGGGTGGCATAGCCCAGTACACACTGCTTGCCCAGCCTTCTAGAACCTGGCTTTCTCTTGAGCTCCAGACAACATTTATATTCAACTGCCTATTGGATATTGCCATCTGGACACCTCACAAAAGCCAATCAGACATATTCACATTTAACTCATCACTTTCTACCCCTCCACTCACTCCTTCTTAGGGTTCTTTGTCTTGGTAAATGGAAGATAGAAGATAACTTGTGAGGGTTATCCTTTGTCTCCTTGGTAGGTTACTTCAGGGTCTGTTTGTTCTTTGCAGCCCTTCTAAGGAGTCTTGTGTGCTGAATAAACATGCCCACTAAGGAACCCACCCACTGTCTGTTTTTGCATCCTGTCATGAAACAGGAGCCAGGCTGTCAGGGCAGCACACTGCATTATGGTACGGCTGTCCTTGCTCACTGCACTTGTCTTCATTCTCACTTCCTTGGGCTTGCATCTGCCAAATATATTGTTATGGCCTTAACTCTGGTCTCAGGCCTTGCTTTCTGAGGACCTGTGAAAAGATACCACCTTTTCCCTGATGGCCTGTTTTCCAATAAGTCCTACTGATCCTAACTTCTAAATAACTCTTCAATCTATTCTTTCATCAACATCTCCGTTTGCCATCACCCTTAGTCAAGCACCATCAGTTCCTCTTGGATTGTTACCTCAACCTCCTAACCAGTCTCCAGGCTTGCTTCCCTATAAGCTATTTGCTACTGTCTAGCCCTGACACATAGTAAGAGCTTAATATTAGTTGCAAGAGTGAATGAATACCTGAATAGGTGTATCACAGCGTGCTGCGTATTGTAACTGAACTACTTTATAACCTTGACGTAAGATTTTTTTCTAGAATTTTTTAACATTTCACACTCGATGTTCCCCTCTAGGAGAGATCACATATTAGTGGGCCATCTGGTGACCTCATACATAGGCCCAAGGGCTTTAAGATAGGACCCTAGAATTCTTTTTTTTTCTTCCTTCCTTCCTTCCTTCCTTCCTTCCTTCCTTCCTTCCTTCCTTCCTTCCTTCCATTTCCTTCCTTCATTTCTTTCTTCCTTTGTTTCTCCTTCCTTCGTTCCTTCATCCTTCCTTCCTTCCTTCCTTCCTTCCTTCCTTCCTTCCTTCCTTCCTTCTTTCCATCCATCCATCCATCCATCCATCCATCCATACATCCATCCTAGATTGGGGTAATCCATACAACACTTTTACTCTTCTGTGCTGTTCTTTGTTCTTCTGCTTCTAAGATTTCACGGGTTTTTAGGTTAAGTGAGTGGTAATAGATGTGGAGCTCTTAGAGCTGTGCTGGGTATATACTAGGGACAAAATAAGTTTTAGTCATCATCATTACCATTATCATCCTATCATGCAGTTTTTTCCCTCCTATTTCCTTTCCATTTCCTGACGTTTAAAATGGTTTTAAAATATTTAAATTGGGGGCGTCTGGGTGGCTCAGTTGGTTAAGCAGCCGACTTCGGCTCAGGTCATGCTCTCACGGTCCGTGAGTTCGAGCCCCCGCTTGAACTCTGTGCTGACAGCTCAGAGCCTGGAGCCTGGAGCCTGTTTTCGGATTCTGTGTCTCCCTCTCTCTGACCCTCCCCCATTCATGCTCTGTCTCTCTCTGTCTCAAAAATAAATAAACGTTAAAAAAAATAAAAAAAATATTTAAATTGAGTAAATTGAGTAAATTCTATATACAGCTCTCCTAGGAAACAAAATACGGTAGAAATCTTAGTGGTCATCAACTAAAATTGGCACTGTCCAATGAGTTATGTAGTGTCTGTACGCTATGTTTTTGTGGATATAAAATACAACTTAAGCCTCAAGATTTAAGAATTAATATTCAATTTAGGAAACTTACAAAGTAAAAATAATACTAGTTTTCTTCAAGCCTTCATGTTCAAATTATAATTCTTACTTTAAAAATAAATATAATAAATCCAGGGAGGTATTTGATTCTAATTTGATTGACTAGCTGAACAGACCAAATTCCCTAAAACATTCTGTTCTATTTACATCACAATTTTTAAAATTCCCTTGAACATTTTAAATTGCATTTATATATTGAATGTATCTGATTATTTAAACCACTTCTACTGCCCAACCTGCCCACCAAAGCCTTTCCAGCTCTAATTAAGCTAATTAAGTTAATGAATGTGGTCCATCTCAAGCTAAAATCCATCCACTGGAATATCCATTCCAGTTTTGCTTACAAACTTTGCATAATTCTCTTTATCTTTCAACTGAAGAGCGAAGTCTAAAATAAACTACTCAGTGATACATTTCAGATTAGAATCGAAGACCAAATCTATCAAATTCCCTAAAATCTCCCAAACACTTCAAATACTTCAAATATAAAATATACACAGATCATTCCTAAGTGCATGAACAAACTATTAGTAGCAAACTATGAGTATGGTCTATTTCGTCATCTCTATATTTAATTCTAAACATTCCAGAGTTGACAGATAGCTTTTACCATCTCAAGCAAGTTGGTGTTGCCTTTGGACAGGAATTTTGGCTGGGATACAGTTGTAAGGTCTGAATGCCAGGGTGCCCTGTCTGGACACTGAACGAGATGCTGAGCACCTTTTGAATAGCCACAGTGATGACAAAGAGATTCCTTGTTTGTGCCCTGCACACGGGGCTGTTTTCACAGCTGACCATCTGGTTTCAAATTAGACCATTATCCAATTCTTTCTTCTGATGCAGAGCTCGTAGTTCTGGCTAGTTTACCTGTTGATAGGTATTAATTAATTTACTTACCACTGATTAACTTGAAAAAATTTTTAAATTTACCTTTCATATTTGAGTATTGGCCACAATCCTAAAGATATTTATACTGTCAGGCTCATTCTTGTCATTTGTGGGAAAGGAAGAGGAAAAAAAGACACATTGAACATACTTTAGGTACAAAACACATGTCATCGTATATGTATATATGTTATTTAATCTTTTTCACAGTTGTGTGATGTAGGCACAATTATGTTCATTTGACAGAAGAGAAAACTGAGGTTCAGACAGTTAAGTAGCTATTAAGTTATGAGCAGGGTTACAAGCCTAGTTCTGATTCTGTAACCCCCAGTTTGTGCTCTGAGGGGAACTTCATGTAAGCCTCCTGAGACTTCTAGCTAGAAAACGAGTTTGGCCACACATGCAGAAGGGTCTTGGGGTTGTGTTTTTTAAAAAATTATTTTTCCTGCTCTCTTTTTTATAATAAAACAGTCACAAATAGCTTGAGGCCATGGCTATGAGTTGAACATCTGACACTTGCTCTTTCCTTCTGGGAGGGATCACACATTAGGTGATCTCAGAGACAGAGGCCAAAGGGTTTTGAGATAGGAGACTAGAATTCTTTTTTTTTTTTTTTTTTTGTTAATTAAGTACAGTTGAAACTTACTCTTCCCCCCTCCCTCCTCCCCTCCTTCCTTCCTTCCTTCCTTCCTTCCTTCCTTCCTTCCTTCCTTCCTTCCTTTTCTCCCCTTCCCTCCTCCCTTCCTCTCCTCCTTCCTTTTCCCTCTCTGTTCTCCCCCACTTCCTTTCCCTTCCTCCTTTCCATTTGGAAATAATTTCAAACTTTTAGAAGAGTTGTAAGAATAGATTTAAAAAACCTTTCATATTCCCTTCACTCAGATTCACCAGTTGTTAATATTTATCGTTCTCTGAACTCTTTGAGAGTGTGTGGCACACATCATACTTCTTTGCACCTGAATACTTCGGTGTATATTTCCTAAGAATAAGGATATTTGTTAATACAAGTACAGTTCAAATATCAAATCAGGAAATTTAGAAATTGACATAGTATCTAACTTGCAGATCTTATTTAAATTTCACCAGTTGTGTCCCTTTTAGCAATTTTGCTTTTCTGGTTCACAATCCAATATAGGATGAAGTATTATATTTACTTATAAGGCTTTTTCGTTTGCACAGTCTGGAATGATTCCTTGGCTTTCTCTGCCTTTCATGTCATTGACATTTTTTTTTTTTTTGAGGAGTATAGGTCATATATTTTCCAGGATAGTTCTCAATATGAGTTTGTCTAATGGTCCATCATGATTAGATTTAGGTTATGCCTTTTTGGCAGGAATCCTACCTAAGTGATACTGTGTCCTTCTCGGTGTGTTCTGTCAGGAGGCACTCGGTGTCAGTTTGACCCATTATTGATGATGTTAATTTTGATCACTTGGTTAAGGTGGTGGTGTCTCTGCCAATTTCTCTCTTGCAAATTTACGACTTTCCCGTTTGTAATTAATGAATCTTTTGTAGTAGTTTTTTGAGACTTTGTAGATAAACTATTTCTCATCATGCTTTTACCTACTAGTTCTACCATCCATTAATGATCCTTATCTGAATCAATTATTACTGTGATAGCTGCAAAATGTTGATTTTCTAACTCCATCATTTTTTTTCTACATTTATCAGTTGGCATTAGAGGGAACACTTACTGGTATCATTCATTGTAAGTCTGGGCTAGTGGGTTCTTATTTTTGTTCAATGGGTTATTGTTCATTACTATAAGTATTAATTTTGGTGTTCAAACTGTCTCAGATTTGACCAGCAGAGGCGAAGTTAAGCTGGTTCTTGTGTTAACGTGTCCTCATTATTTGGGCACTTGTTTACTTTCTGACACAAGGTAGTCCAGACTCATCTTTTACTTTCTCTGCCTATGCCCTTGAATCAGTTGTTTCTCCAGAGAGCCCTTGTTCCTTTTAGTGGGGAATGTTGTCTAGAAACCAAGATTTGGATGCTCCTGGAGTGTCAAAGCTGTGAGGCCCTTTCAGCAGACAGACCTAAGAAATAGACACACACATCTAGTTCTATGTTCATATCTATGTTAAAGCTATAAATTCATACTGTGCACAAACACACACAAGTAAGCATATCTATTTCTATATTTATACATACACTAAAAACTACAGATTCATACTGTATCCAGTTTCAATCCAACAACACAGAATTCTTTAAAGCCTACCCCCTCCATATTTGTATATCTTCTCCCAAATCGAGAAATCTGGTTCCCCACATCCTCAAAATATTTATCCATTTGCTCCATTTTACAATACAGAAAATAATTTCGGAATTATGCATCCATACCACTGAGAAAAATGTACATAGGAAAGTGGAGGTCAGTGTTTTTAACTTGTTTTAGTCTTTAGATCGAGGTTATAGAAGCAAAGTATTATGTTCAAAAGATATTTGGCTTAATTTATTTTTCTTCGGTGTGCTTAGGTTATTTGTTTGAAATATAGTGAGACTCCTGTTTCTGTTTGTATTCCATTTTAGATTTTTCATCCATCCCATTCTTGTGGGTTTAATTTTATGTATTTGAGTAAATAGAAAAGTAATATACTTCCAAAAGCCAAAAGGATACATAAAAAAGGATATTCCAGGAACGTGGAGTGTTCCTTTATCCCTTTATACCTTGTTTTTACCCACTGAATACACAAACTCATTAGTTTCTCCTTTATTCGTGCTGTGATTCTGTGAAAATATGTAGATGAATGTCTGTATTCTTATATCACTTTTATTTTCTTACACAAAAGGTAACATACCATCGATATTATTTGCACCTCACTGTTTTAAAGCTAAATCTATATTCTGTAAATCACTCCATATCATTTCAGAGAGAGCCTCCTTATTCTTTTTTATAGCTGTACAGTACTCCACTGAATGGATGTGCTGTAGTTTGATCAACTACTTATTTTTGTCAATACGGCTTTTCATTATGGTAGAGGTATAGTTTCAGGGCAAAGTGATAAAAGTGGGTCAAAAGATGTACATGTAGTTTAGTTAGACACTGCTAGATTCCCTTGTATAAATGTGTATCATTTTGCATTTCCACCAGTAATTCATAAGAGTGACTATTTCCCCAATGTCTTGCCAGCAGAATGTTTGGTCAAGGCTTTTAAATTTTGACAACCTGATAAGAAAAAAATAAATAAAAGCTATTGCAGCATTGTCTTATTTTGTATTTCTCTTATTATTTTGAAGCTGAACAGTGTCTATATGTTTATGATTTGTTTTTATTTCTTTTTTTGGTAAATTGTTGATATCTTTGTACAATTTTTAGTCATTTATTCTTCAGCTTTTCAGGGTTCTACATATATTAGGGGTATTAGGTGGATACCCCAAATATTGAAAGATCTCTCCATCTCTTTCATTGTCCATTTCTTTATCTTTATTTCTATATACTTTTTAATTTTTATTTTATTATTTTATTTTTTATTTTGTTGAAAATATTTTTATTTTTTTATATTAAATATAATTTTTTGTTATATTGGTTTGCCTACAACACCCAGCGCTCCTCCCAACAGGTGCCCTCCTCAATGCCCATCACCCACTTTCCCCTCCCTCCCACCCCCATCAACCCTCAGTTTGTTCTTGGTATTTAAGAGTCTCTTATAGTTTGCCTCCCTCTCTCTCTGTAACTTTTTTTCCCCCTTCCCCTCCCCCATGGTCTTCTGTTAAGTTTCTCAGGATCCACATAAGAGTGAAAACATATGGTATCTGTCTTTCTCTGCCTGACTTATTTCACTTAGCATTATGCCCTCCAGTTCCATCCATGTTGCTACGAATGACCAGATTTCATTCTTTCTCATTGCCAAGTGGTATTCCATTGTATATATAAACCACATCTTCTTTATCCATTCATCATTTGATGGACATTTAGGCTCTTTCCATAATTTGGCTACTGTTGAAAGTGCTGCTATAAACATTGGGGTACAAGTACCCCTATGCATCAGCACTCCTGTATCCCTTGGGTAAATTCCTAGCAGTGCTATTTGCTGCATCCTTTCTTAATAAAAACCCTTGAAAAAGTCAGGATAGAAGGAACATACTTAAACATCAAAAAAGCCATTTATGAAAGGCCCACAGCTAATGCCATCCTCAATGGGGAATAACTGAGAGCTTTTTCCCTGAGATCAGGAACACGACAGGGATGTCCACTCTCACTGCTGTTGTTTAAAATAGTGTTGGAAGTTCCAGCATCAGCAATCAGACAACAAAAGGAAATCAAAGGCATCAAAATTGGCAAAGATGAAGTCAAACTTTCACCTTTTGCAGATGACATGATACTCTACATGGAAAACCCGACAGACTCCACCAAAAGTCTGCTAGAACTGATACATGAATTCAGCAAAGTCGCATGGCACAAAATTAATGTACAGAAATCAGTTGCATTTTTATACACCAATAATGAAGCAACAGAAAGACAAATAAAGAAACTGATCCCATTAACAATTGCACCAAGAATCATTAAATACCTAGGAATAAACCTAACCAAAGATGTAAAAGATCTGTATGCTGAAAACTATAGAAAGCTTATGAAAGAAATTGAAGAAGATACAAAGAAATGGAAAAACATTCCGTGCTCATGGATTGGAAGAATAAATATTGTTAAAATGTCAATACTACCCAAAGCAATCCACACATTCAATGCAATCCCAATCAAAATTGCACCAGCATTCTTCTTGAAGCTAGAACAAGCAATCCTAAAATTTGTATGGAACCACAAAAGGCCCCAAATAGCCAAAGCAATGTTGAAGAAGAAGACCAAAGCAGGAGACATCACAATCCCAGACTTTAGCCTCTACTACAAAGCTGTAATCATCAAGACAGCATGGTACTGGCACAAAAACAGATACATAGACCAATGGAATAGAATAGAGACTCCAGAATTGGACCCACGAATGTATGGCCAACTAATCTTTGACAAAACAGGACAGAATGTCCAATGGAAAAAAGACAGTCTCTTTAACAAATGGTGCTGGGAGAACTGGAGAGCAACATGCAGAAGAATGAAACTAGACCGCTTTCTCACACCATTCACAAAAATAAACTCAAAATGGATGAAGGACCTGAATGTGAGACAGGAAACCATCAAAACTCTAGAGGAGAAAGCAGGAAAAGACCTCTCTGACCTCAGCCGCAGCAATTTCTTACTTGACACATCTCCAAAGGCGAGGGAATTAAAAGCAAAAATGAACTGTTGGGACCTCATGAAGATAAAAGTCTTCTGCACTGCAAAGGAAACCATCAATAAAACTGAAAGGCAACTGACAGAATGGGAAAATATATTTGCAAATGATATATCAGACAAAGGGCTAGTATCCAAAATCTATAAAGAACTCACCAAACTCCACACCCGAAAAACAAATATTCCAGTGAAGAAATGGGCAGAAGACATGAATAGACACTTTTCTAAAGAAGACATCCAGATGGCCAACAGAAACATGAAAAGATGCTCAACATCACTCCTTATCAGGGAAATACAAATCAAAACCACACTGAGATACCACCTCATGCCAGTCAGAGTGGCTAAAATGAACAAATCAGGAGACTATATAGATGCTGGAGAGGATGTGGAGAAATGGGAACCCTCTTGCACTGTTGGTGGGACTGCAAACTGGTGCAGCCACTTTGGAAAACAGTGTGGAGTTTCCTCAAAAAAATAAAAATAGATCTACTCTATCTACTTTTTTATTTTTTTTAAATTTTTTTTTCAACGTTTTTTATTTATTTTTGGGACAGAGAGAGACAGAGCATGAACGGGGGAGGGGCAGAGAGAGAGGGAGACACAGACTCGGAAACAGGCTCCAGGCTCCGAGCCATCAGCCCAGAGCCCGACGCGGGGCTCGAACTCACGGACCGCGAGATCGTGACCTGGCTGATGTCGGACGCTTAACCGACTGCGCCACCCAGGCGCCCCTCTATCTACTTTTTTAAAGGACATAATTCTCAGGGGCACCTAGCTGGCTCAGTCAGTGGAACATATGACTCATGGTTTTGGGGTTGTGTGTTTAAGTTCCATGTTGGGTGTAGGGATTACTAAAAAATAAAATAAAGGACATAATTCTCTCTTGTCCCTTAGTGACACACTTTTATAGTAACATTGTTTTAGAGACTCTTTTTTTTTTAATGTTTGCTTATTTTCGAGAGAGAGAGTGTGAAAGTGCCCACGCATGGGGGAGGAGCAGAGAGAGAGAGAGAGAGGGGGGGGGGGGAGAATCCCAAGCAAGCTCTGCACTATCAGCACAGAGCCCAACATCCAGCTTGAACCCATGTCATGAGATCATGACTTGAGCCCAAGTCAGACGCTTAACCAACCCAGGTGCCCCTGTTTTAGAGACCGTTAATGACAAGTATCTTTGCCTAGATAATTATTGGTGAACAGAGGCACTGTGAAGATGTAGAAAATCACATTCACCTTCAACCTCGGGGTCTTTGCTAAGTGAGGCATTGCTCATCCAGCACTTAAGGGACGATATCTATTGGAAAGGAAGGGGTGATGTGAAACCAAGGCATGTCACTGGCACATATACCAGAAACCCCCTCAGAGATCACACGGTGATCTGTAGATGAGCCTGAGCCTTCTGCAGAAATTGGCCCCACTGAAACCTCAGGCTGCCACACGTCTTGTCTTAGGGAAGGACTGGAAGACGTGGGGCCACAAGATTCTAGGCTGGTGATAGCAGCAGGGGTCCCTGTGTGTGCATCAGGTAAGAGATGGTCACATCATAGAACCAAAGAATTTGAGGCCTGTAGGAGAATTTACAGATTACCTGGACTCAGAAACAATCTGACCTTATTTCATAGGCAGGAAACAGGCCCCCACATGTAAGCAGCTTGCCCAAAGTCATAAATGTGACTTATAACTAAAAGGCCTTTTCAAACGTAATCCGTGTTGAAACATCTGCATTCAGATGAGTTTTATATTTTATTTATTTTTAAAAATTTTTAATGTTTATTTATTTTTGAAAGAGAGAGTAAGAGAGAGTGAGAGAGGGGGACAGAATTCCAAGCAGGCTCCATGCCATCAGCACAGAGCCTGATGTGGGGCTCAAACCCACGAACCATGAGATCATGACCTGAGCTGAAACCAAGAGTCAAATGCTTAACCCACTAAGCCACCCAGGTGCCCCAAGATGATTATATTTTAAAGGTGTCATCCTGGTCAGCTGTGTACTTAATTCTAACAACTGCCATGGCCAGAACTTTTCTGAAATTCTCTTAGCGAAGGAGAGCTGAAAATTTGCTTTGGCTGGTCTGTGCATTCATTCATTCCTTTGCTTTAATAATACTGACACATGTTTCTGATTTCTTTTTTAGACTTGAGTCTAACACATACTCTTCTATCAGCACAGGTTTTTTGTTTGTTTTCAAAAATGGATCTCAGTGTAAATAATTAGGTTGGTTTTCTTTAGTTACATTCTTGTTTTAAGGATACACCCTAATTAGCTTAATTGGACTCCTGTGTTTCCTCAGTCTCTTATACAACCCATTTCTATCTAGATTAATCTCATCCATTATGTTAGTGGTTCCCAAACTGGTAATCATCAAGTGTGCTTGTTAGACATACATATTCAACCCCACGATGACATCCTGAATCAGACTCTCCACGTGATTGGAAATAAGAAATTTTAAGAATTTAAGGTGAATGCAAATGTTGGAAAATGATGATTCTGTGTTAGTTTTGGGAGCTTAGCTCTCGGCTGGCGGCTTCACCCCAAATCCTTACATGTGGATTATCCCTAGGTTCTGAGGGCGATGCCAGTAAAACTTTGCGGTCTATGGCAGAATTATGGGAATAAATATACAACTTCTCAACAGAGGCAATTCATCAATCTGTGGGAGGCTACTCTGAGAGGGAGAGAACTTCTCAGGATGATGAGGCACATGTCTAAGTCATAGTGCTTTACAGTGAGAGCCATTCTTCAGAAAATGCAGGAGGCTCTGGGTAGTCAGTTCTTCGTCCATTAAAGAATTGGTTGACAAAGGCAGTCATTCCTTCAGTCATCAAGATCTGTTGACCAGAGCACTTGATCAAGCACCAGGACTGATTGATTGACATCAACAACACCCGTGTTCTGGTGAACAGAATGACATCCTGGCTGGGACTGCTTCTCTTCCCCGTTGTTTTCCATACTACCACTGGGGCTGTCTGCTTAGGCTGTCATGAATTCACTCTCTTGATTTCCGTCTCTTATCTTGGAACGTCTTGCTCTTCCCACTCTAACACTTAAAATTTAATAAATGTTTGCTGAGTGATTGCTTTGTGTAAGGCACTGTGGGGTGGGGAAGCAAGATGGAAAGCCACTAAGAAAAATGAATACTCAGCCAAATTGTCGAGGCTAATAAAAATGCTTAAGCAACAGTTCCTGCTCTCAGGGAACTGAAGTTCACTAGGGGGATAAAACAAGGAAAGAACTATTAAAACTTGGCAATGAGAATAGGCAAGGAAAAAGCAGGTATAAGGCAAGTAGTTTTGGTGCAATAATTAAAATAGTTTGGTACTGATGTAAGAATAGATACATTAATGAAATTGAATAGTGAGCATAGAAATAAACATAAAAAGAAATAAAATTTGATCATCTCATTTTGAATTGGTAAGGAAAATACAAAATATTTAATAAATTATTGTGGGACAACTGGCAAGTCTTCTGGAAAATGAATTAAACTGAATCCTTACCACAGTCCTTACACAAAATTAATTCTAAATGGATATAAATGTAAAGAAACCATAAATGCATTACAGAAAACACAGGTGAGAGGCTTTCTAATTTTAAGTACAGCCAGCCTTGTTTTATTGCTGGATTGTGCTTTGTAGATGCTGTGTTTTTTTAAAAATTGAAGTTTGGGGGTACCTGAGTGGCTCAGCTGGTTGAGCATCTGACTTCAGCTCAGGTGATGATCTCACAGTTTGTGAGTTTGAGCCCCGCATCAGGCTTACTGCTGTCAGTGCAGAGTACTAAGTTAAAAAATTTTACAAATAAAAATTGAAGGTTTGTGGCCACTCTGGTTTGAGCAAGGGCACCGGCACCATTTTTCCAATAGCATTTGCTCACTTCAAATCTCTGTGTCACATTTCAGTAATTCTCGCAATGTTTCAAATTTTTCATTATTATATTTATTATAGTAATTTGTGATCAGTGATCTTTGATGTTACTATTGTAAATGTTTTGGAGTGCCATGGATCACACTCATATACGATGGCACACTTAAATTAATAAATGTTGTGTGTGTTCTGACTGCTTCAGCAACCAGCCTTCCTCCATCTCTCCCCCTCTCCTCTGGCCTCTACTCCCTGAGACATAACAATATTGAAATTAGGCCAATTAATAACCCTACAAAGGCCTCTGAGGGTTTAAGTGAAGGGGAGAGTCGCACATGTCTTACTTTAAATCAAAAGCTAGAAATGATTAAGCTTAGTGAGGAAGGCATGTCAAAGACCACGATAGGCTGAAAGCTAGGTCTCTTATGCCAGATGGGACAAGTTGTGAGTACAAAGTAAAAGTTCTTGGAAGAAATTAGAAGTGTGACTCCAGTGAACTCATGAATAATAAGACAAAACAGTCTTATTGCTGATACAGAGAAAGTCTGAGTGGTCTAGATAGAAGATCAAACCAGCCACAACATTACCTTCAGCCAAATCTTCAACTCTGTGGAGGCTGAGAGAGGTGAATATATTGCAAAGGAAAAATCTGAAGTGAGAAGAGTTGCTTCATGAAGTTTAAGGAAAGAAGCCATCTCTACAACATCAAAGTGCAGGATGAAGCAGCAAGTTCTCCAGAAGACATAGCTAAGATAATTAATGAAGGTGGCTATACCAAACAATAGATTTGCAATGTAGATGAAACAGCCTTCTATTGGAAGAAGAGTCCAGTTAGGACTTTCATAGCTAAAGAGGAGAAGTCAATGTCTGGATTTAAAGCTTTAAAGGACAGGCTGACTCTCTTGGTAGGGGCTAATGCAGTTGGTGATGTTAAGTTGAAGCCAATGCTTATTTACCATTCTGAAAATCCTGGGGCCCTTGAGAGTTATGCTAAATCTCTTTTGCCCATGTTCTATAAATAACAATAAAGCCTGGTTGATAGCACATCTGTTTACAACATGGCTTATTGAATATTTTAAGCCCATTGTTGAGACCTACTGCTCAGAATAATAGATTCCTTTCAAAATACTACTGCTTATTGACAAGTTACTTGGTCAGCCAAGAGCTCTGATGGAGATGTACATTAATGTTGTTTTATGTCTGCTAACACAACATCCATTTTGCAGCCTGTGGGTCATTTTGATTTTCAAGTCTTATTATTTAAGAAATACATTTCATCAGGCTACAGCTGCCATAGACAGTGATTCCTCTGATGGATCCGGGTAAAGTAAATTGTAAAACCTTCTGGAAGGGATTTACCACTCTGGACACCATTTGTGATTCATGGGAAAAGGTCAAAACATCAACATTAACAGGAATTTGGAAGAGTCGATTCTAACCCTCATGGATAACTTTGAGGGGTTCAAGACTTCAGTGGAAGGAGTAACTGCAGATGTAATCTCGTGATACAACGTTAACAAGTGAGGAGTTGTTGCTTGTGGAGGAGCAAAGACAGTGGTTTCTTGAGGTAGAATCTTCTGTTGAAGATACTGTGAAGATTGTGGAAACAACAACAACCAAGGATTTAGAACTTAGTTGATAAACCAGCAGCAGGGTTTGAGAGAACTCCAATTTTGAAAGAAGTTCTGTGAGTAAAATGCAACCAGGCAGCATTGCATGTTATGGAGAAATCGTTGGCGAGGAAGGGCCAACCAAGTGACAAACTTCATTACTGTATTATTTTAAGAAATTGCCACGGCCAGTGCTTGCTCTGGCAGCACATGTAGTAAAATTGGAAAGATACAGAGAAGATTAGCATGGCCCCTGCGTAAGGACGACACGCACATTTGTGAAGCGTTCCGTATTTTTAAGTAGTTTTTGAAAATTAAAAAAAAAAAGAAATTGCCACAGCCACCCCATCCTTCAGCAACCTGAGCAGTCAGCAGTCAGCAGTCACCAACACGGAGGAAAGACCCTCCACCAGCAAAAAGATTAAAACTCACTGAAAGCTCAGATGATGGTTAGCATTTTTTAGCAAGAAAGTATTTCTTATGTACTTAATTTTTTAAGAAATTATTTATAAATTAAGGTATGTACATTGTTTTTTTAAACATAATGCTATTGCATACTTAGTAGACTACAGTGTAGTATAAACCTAACTTTTACTGAAAAACGAAAATATTCATTTGACTCACTTTGTTGTGATATTTGCTTTATTGCAGTGGTCTGGAACTGAACCTACATTATCTCTGAGGTATGCCATAAAGTCTTTTCCAAGCATGAAAAAATAACCTAAAGGCATTTTTAAAAGAGTGATTTTCACTACATAAAAATCTAAAACACACCATAAACAAAGTCAAAGACCAATGACAATGGGAAAAATATTTAAATCACATATGGAAAATAAAGGGCTGATATTTATAATATCCAAAGAAATTTTACAAGTCTATAAAAAGATAACTGAACAAAAGTTTAAAGAGACATGAATTGTGTATTTATAAGAGAAAAATTACAAATGCAAATAAAAATACACTTCAATAATTAAAGAAATGTAAATGAAAGCATTTTTTTGGCCTATTTGATTGGAAAATGTATTTTTTTAACTGACAAAATGTCCAGTAAGTTTTGTTGTAAATGGAGTATAAATTAGTGTATAATTTTAGAAATAAATTGGCAACATTTATTTAAAATGGGAATGTGGCTTCTTTGTGATTCAGAAATTGTATGTTTATAAAATTACAGGTTTACTCCAATAACTGCAAAGGTGTATGTACAAGGTCATTCACTGCAGCACTGTTAATTAAATGAAACACTGGCAACAATCAATAAGGTTAAATAGGTTATAGTACATGCATATGATAGGATAGAGTAACAATGCTCTGAACTGATGAGATCTGCAATGGGTAGTTGCTTAATTGAAAACTTTAAAATGGGGAATCATAAAAAATGAGTCATATTTACTTTCAACATAAAATTTTCACCTAAACTCTCTAAATGTAAAATCATTCATCAGTCCTTTTTTAAAAAAAATATTTATTTTTTAATTTACATCCAAGTTAGTCAGCATATAGTGCAATAATGATTTCAAGAGTAGATTCCAGTGATTCATCCCCTATGTATAACACCCAATGCTCATCCCAACAAAGTGTCTTCTTTAATGCCCTTTACCCATTTAGCCCATTCCTCCCACCCTCTTTTTGATTGCCAAGTAATACTCCATTATATATATATATATATATATATATATATATATATATATATACCACATCTTCTTTATCCGTTCATCGACATTTGGGCTCTTACCATACTTTGGCTATTGTCAATAGCACTGCTATAAATATTGGGGTGCATGTGCCCCTTCGAAACAGCATACCTGTATCCCTTGGATAAATACCTAGTAGTGCAATTGCTGGGTCGTAGGGTAGTTCTATTTTTACTTTTTTGAGGAACCTCCATACAGTTTTCTAGAGCAGATGCACCAGTTTGATTCCCATTAGCAGTGCAAAAGAGATCCTCTTTCTCTGCATCCTCGCCAACATCTGTTGTTGCCTGAGTTGTTAATGTTACCCATTCTGACAGATGTGAGGCGGTATCTCATGGAGGTTTTGATTTGTATTTCCCTGATGATGAGTGGTGCTGAGCATTTTTTCATGTGTCTGTTAGCCATCTGGATGTCTTTTTTGGAAAAGTGTCTATTCATGTCTTTTGCCCATTTCTTCACTGGATTATTTGTTTTTCCAGGTGTTGAGCTTGATAAGTTCTTCATAGATTTTGGATACTAGCCCTTTATCTGATATGCCATTTGCAAATATCTTCTCCCATTCTGTTGGTTGCCTCTTAGTTTTGCTGATTGTTTCCTTTGCTGTGCAGAAGCTTTTTATCTTGATGAGGGCCCAATAGTTCATTTTTGCTTTTGTTTCCCTTGCCTCCGGAGACTATTGAGTAAGAAGTATTGATCAATCTTTTGATGTTAAGAGAAGGTCTTTTCTTTGAGTAAGGGTTTGCTGACTAGAGTTCCACTCACCTTTCCTGCATAAGACCTATGATGTCTCTGCTCATCTTCCCAATCTTGTGTCCTACCTTTTTCCACCTTGCTCACATTGGCCTCCTCTAAGTTGCTCCAGTTGCTAAATTCCCACTAAATGGTCTCTGCAGTAGTTATTTTCTCCTTTCCTTTTTCTGCCTCTTTGCACGATTGTCTCTTTCCCATGCTTTAAATGTCATTCTAAATGTCTTTTTATAGTCACCTTCTTTGATGACCTCAGTGTATCACTAGGGATAATTTTTCTTGCAGTAATTCTAGCTTAATTGACTTATATTATAAAAATGTAATTTATTGTCTCACATATCTATCTATCTATCTATCTATCTATCACCAGTCATAGATCTGGCCTAAGAATACACCATAGCCATAGTTTAAACTAAATGACCAAGATTTGTCTTCTATTTTTCACCCTGCTTCCTTAGTGTTGGCTTGATTCTTCTCTTCTTTCCAATGGCTGTCAACAACTCATGTAACATCTGGGTACTAAGATAAACACAACTTGACTCTGATGGTCCTTATATGGGTCTTGTGCTCGTTTATCTTAGGCCATTTTTCCAAAAGCAGAGTCTTTAGCATGTGTCAGTGCTCTATAAGAAATACCTATAAAGTGTCAAGTATCTTCTGACCACATAAGAAACTATCAACCACTAATAAAGGAAATTCACAAATATGTGGAAATTAAATAATTCACAAATACTCCTGAACAACCAATGTATCAAAGAAGCCATCAAATGGGAAATAAAAAAATCTTGAAATAAAGGAAAATGGAAATACAACATACCAAAACTTGAGGGAAGCAGTAAAAGCATTTCTAAGAGGTAAGTTTATAGTGATAAACACCAAATTAAGAAAAAAGAAAGATCTTAAATAACTTCAGGGAACTAGGGGGAAAAAAAGAACAAACTAAGCCTTAAGTTAGCAGCAGAAATAACAAAGATCCGATTAGAAATGAAATAGAGACTAGAAAAACAATACAAAAGAAAAAAACAATAGAAAACAATAGAAAAGAACAAAACTCAGAGTTGTTTTTCTTGAAAAGAGGAACAAAGTTGACAAATCTTTAGCTAGACTAAACAAAAAAGAGAGAGAAGACTTAAATCAGAAAAAAAAAGCAGAAACATTACAGTTTTTGCTACAGAAATGCAAAGGATTGTTAGAGATTACTGCAAGCATTATACACCAACAAAGCCATAAGATAACCTAGAGGAAATGGATACATTCCTAGAAATAGACAACCTATTAAGACTGAATCATGAAGAAGTAGAAAATCTGAACAGATTAGTAATGAGTAAGGAGAGTGAATCAGTAATCAAAAATCTCCCAACGAAGAAAAACTCAAGACCACAGGGGCTTACTGGTGAATTCTATCAAACATTAAAAAAAAAAAATTAATACCAGTCTTTTTCAAAGTTCTCCAAAAAAAAACTGAAGAGAAGGGAATATTTCCAAACATTTCACAAGCCAGCTTTACTCGGATAGACAGACAAAGACATGACAAGAAAACTACAGGCCAATATCCCTGATTAGCATAGATGTAAAAATTCTCATCAAAATACTAGCAAACCAAATCAACAGCACATTAAAAGAATCATATACCATGATAAGTAGGATTTATCTCTGGGATGCAAGGATGGTTCAACACATGCAAATCAATAAATGTGATATTAAACATAAAGGATAAAAATGATACGATCATCTCAATAGATGGAGGAAAAGCATTTGACAAAATTGAGCATCCTTCCATGATAAAAGCTGTCAATGTATTAGGTGTAAGGTAATGTATCTAAACATCATAAAGGCCATATATGACAAGCCAACAGCTAATGTATTCAACAGTGAAAAGCTGGAAGCTTTTTTTCTAAAATCAGAAACAAGACAAGGATGCCCACTCTTGCCACTTGTATTTAAAATAGTATTCAAAGTCCTAGTCAGAGCAGTTAGGAAAAAAAAGAAAAAGAAAGAAAGAGCATCCAATCAGAAAGGAAGAAGTAAAATTGTCACTGTTTGCAGGTGACATAATCTTGTATATAGAAGACTCTAGAGACTCCATCAAAAAACTGTTAAAACTAATAAATTCGGTAAAGCTGCAAGATATAAAAACATAGAAAAATCAGTTACATTCTATACAGCAACCATAAACTATCTTAAAAAGACATTAAGAAGACAATCCCATTTATAATAACATCAAAAAGAATAACATACTGAGGAATAAGTTTAACCAAGAAGGTGAAGGATCTGTACACTGAAAACTATAAAACACTGATGAAAGAAATCAAAGAAGACACAATGAACGGGAACTTATCCCATTTTCATGCATTGCAAGTATCAATTTTGTTAAAATGTTCATGCAACCCAAGTGGTCTACAGATTCAATGTATTTCCTCTCAAAATTTTAATGGCATTTTTTCACAAAAATATGAGAAACAATCATAAAATTTATATGAAGCCATAAAAAAAAATCCAAATAGTTAAAGCAATCTTGGGCAAGAAAAACAAAGCTAGAGGCATCATACTTCCTGAGTTCAAATTATGTTACAAATTATAGTTATCAAAACAGCATGGTATGGGGCATCTGGGTGGCTTAGTTAGTTAAGTGTCTGACTTGGGCTCAAGTCATGATCTCATGGCTTGTGAGTTAGAGCCTCGTGTCAGGCTCTGTGCTGACAGCGCTGAGCCTGGTGCCTGCTTCAGATTCTGTGTCTCTGTCTCTATCTGCCCCTCCCCTGCTTGCGTGTTCTCTCTCTGTCTCTCTCTCTCTAAAAAATAAGTAAACACTAAAAACAATTTAAAAAAATTAAAAAGAATCCAGCATGGTACAGGCATAAAAACAGATACATAGATTAATTGAAGAGAATCAAGAGCCCAGAAATAAACCCACTCATACACAGTCAACTAATCTTCAACAAAGGTGCTAAGAATACACAATAGGGAGAGGATAGTCTCTACAGTTAATTGTGTCAGGAAGACTGAATACACACATGCAAAAGAATGAAACTGGACCATTTTCTAACACCATACACAAAAATTAATTCAAATGGATTAAAAACATCAATGTGAGATCTAGAAGTATAAAACTCCTAGAAGAGAACATGGGAGGAAACCCCTTAGCATTTATTTTGGCAATGATTTTTTTTCGATTTGACACCAAAAGCACAGGCAACTAAAGCAAAAATAAACAAGTGGGACTACATCAAACTAAAAAGTTTCTGCACAGCAAGGGAAACAATCAATGAAATGAAAAGGCAACTTACAGAATTGGGGGAAATATTTGCAAATCATGTATCTGCTAAGAGGTTAATATCCAAAATATGTAAGGAATTCAAACAACTCAGCAGGAAACAACAACAACAACAACAACAACAACAACAACAAAACAAATAACCTGACTAAAAACTGGTCAAAGGGCCTGAACAGGCATTTTTCCAAAAGACATACAAATGGACAACAGGTACATGAAAAGATGCTCAACATCACTAATCATCATGGAAATACAAATCAAAACCACAATGAGATATCATGTTGCACCTATTAGGATGGCTATTATAAAAGTAAAAAGATAACAAGTGGTGTTGAGCATGTGGAGAAAAGAGAACACTTAAACATAGTTGGTGAGAGTGTAAATTTATACAGTCATTATGGAAAACTGTACAGAGTTTCCTCAAAAAATTAAAAGAAGAACTACCATATAAGCCAGCAATCCTAATTCTGTGTATATATCCAAAGGGAATGAAATCACTATCTTGAAAAGGTACCTGCACTCCCACGTTCATTGCAGTGTCATTCAGGTAGCCAACGTATGGAAACAGTCTACATATCTGTCAGTGGATGAATGGATAAAGAAGATGTAGACTATTATTCAGTCTTAAAAAAGGACATCTGGGGGGCACCTGGCTGGCTCAGTCAATGGAGCATGTGGCTCTTGATCTCATGTAAAGATGAGCTCTTGATATAGATGTAAATATTACTTAAAAAAAAGTAAAATCTTTAAAATAAAAATTACATTTTAAAAAAAGGACATCTTGCCATTTGCGACAACATAGATGATTTTGGAGGATGTTCTACTGAATGAAATAAACCAGACAAAGACAAATACTGCATGATCTCACTTAGATGTAGAGTCTAAGTAAGTCAGACTCAGACAGAGAGTAGAGTGCTGGTTATCTGGGGCTGGAGGGTGGGAGAGGTGGGGAAATGCTGGTCAGAATACAAACTTTGTTATAAGGTGATTAAGTTTTGGAGACCTAATGTGCAGTATGATGACTATTAAAGTCCTTCCTTCCTCCCTTCCTCACATATTTGTGAGGGAGAGAGTGGAACAGGATAAGGAAGGGAAAGATACTGAAGAATTAAGAATCTCAGGTCAATTCTAGCCTTGGCGTGATGCACAGAGGGACCATAAACCACAATGCAAGGATAATGTAGCTTTTTTTTTTTTTTTTAGTGTTTCTTTATTTTTGAGAGAGAGCGACAGAGTATCAAAGGGGGTGGGGTGCAGGCAGAGAGAGAGGGAGACACAGAACCTGAAGCTCCAGGCCCTGAACTGTTAGCACGGAGCCCTGTGTGGGGCTCAGACCCATGAACCATGAGATCATGACCTGAGCTGAAGTCGATCACTTAACCCACTGAGCCATCCAGGCACCCCAAGGGTAATGTAGCTTTTTGTGTCTATGTATCATTCATTTGTTGGCTGAGGACTGCTCCCAGGTTGGGCAGATCCCATCAGCCAGGGCAATGAATTCTCTGGAGACAAAGGGCAGGTGTGTGCCTTTAGCAGTCAATACAGCACCTGGGGGATATGTGTGCTGCCTGGCAAAGGACATCTGAACTGGGCACCACAGCATCTATCACACCATTGGGACCAGGAAGATTGCTGTGCTAATTGGTTTAAGCCAGTTAGAGTCCACTTATGAGCTATGGATGGGGTCAATCCCATCCACCCAACGTTGCTGAAAAATTCATGATAAGTGTAAGCATGGAAAACGGGGAGAATGGATGGTGATCAGGTATCCAAGATATGTTCATATACTTCCTACTCTTAATTAGTTGTTGTCGTATAACCCTGTTTATTTCCTTCAGAGCACTATCCATAGACTATAATTCTCTTAATGATTGCTTGATTGCCTGTCTGACTCCTAGAATGTAAGTTCCAGGAGGATAGAACCTCAGTTGTTTTTTGTTTTGTTGTTGTTGTTGTTGTTGTTTTTGGTTCACCGTTGTAGCCTAAAAATCTATTGGCATGTCTAGTACTAAATAAGTTGATTGCCTTCCAGATAGTACTCTAAATGTGCAAAGGCACCATTATAAGAAGGAAAAATATTGTGTAGATAAAGAGGATAATTCTAGACCATTAGTTCTCTAACTGTAGTCCCCAGAGCAGCAGCATCAACATCACCTAGAAACTAGTTAGAAATGAAAATTCTTGGGGCGCCTGAGTGGCTCAGTCAGTTGAGTGTCCTACTTCAGTTCAGGTCATGATCTCATAGTTCGTTTCATGAGTTCGAGCCCCATGTCAGGCTCGCTGCTGCCAGCCTGTCGGTGCAGAGCCAGCTTCAGGTCCTCTGTCCCCTTCTCTTTCTCTGCCCTTCCCTGCTTATGCTCTCTCTCAAAAAATAAACAAAATATTTTTTAAAAAAAAGAAAATTCTCAGGCCCCACTCTGGGCCTAATGACTAAACAACTCTAGGGGTGGGACTCAGAAATCTCTGTTCAGTAGGCCTGCCAGATGATTTGGATGCATAACAAAGTTTGGGAACTACCAGTCTAGAACAGTTTGACTAAAATATGGGATTTATGCAGGGTGGGTAGTGGTAAATCAAGTGGTAAGAAAAATTTAGGACCATATTATTATCAGCTTTAATGTAGTAAACAAGTACCCTATATGCTGTTGATTTGTTTTTACTTTTCTGAAACAAAACCTTTTGTTGGAAAAGCCATGAATTCTTTGAATTCTAGACACCCTTGTTGGTGTTTGGAAGGTAGGAGTGGGTAGGACTAATGGTGTTTTGGTTTTTCAGGACAGGAGGGGATATAATACTCCTGATAATTCATCCTCACCCTTACCTTCACCCACAGGCAGCTCATTGCCCTATGCACACAATTTCCCTTTTTTTTTTTTTCAAGTTTATTTATTTATATTGAGAGAGATAGAGACAACACGTGAGCAGGAGAAGGGCAGAGAGAGAAAGGGAAAGAGAATCCCAAGCAGCCTCCACACTGTCAGTGCAGAGCCCGACGTGGGGCTCGAACTCACGAAACCGTGAGATCATGACCTAAGCTGAAAACCAAGAGACAGAGGCTTAACCGACTGAGCCACCCAGGTGCCCCGCAAAATTTCCTTTTCTTTATTCTTTTTTAAAATAAACTTATTTTTTAGCATGATTTTAGACTTAGAAAAAAATTACAAAGATAGTCTAGAGAGTTCCCATATAGCACCCCACCTAGTTTCCCCTATTATTAACATATTCATTTGTGTGGCACATTTATTACAATTAATAAGGCCATATTGATCCATTATTGATCCATTATTCTTAACTAAAGACCATATTTGATCCAGATTACATTAGTGTTTATATAATGTCCTTTTTTTTTTTTTTTTTTTTTTTTTTTACTGTTCCAGGATCTACCCAGGATGCCACATTATATTTAATCACCATGTCTCCTTAGATTCGTTTTGGCTATTACAATTTCTCAAACTTCCCTTGTTTTTGACGATCTTGACAGTTTTGAGGAGTACTGTTTGGGTGTTTTGTAGAATGTCTCTCACCTTGGGTATGTCTGACGTTTTTCCTAACAATTAGATAGGGTTTGGTTCTTGGTTACAAGATTAACAGAGGCAAATTGTGTAATTTTTGGCACATCCTATCAAGGGTACATACTATCAACGTGATTTATCACTGTTGATATTGACCTTGATCTGAAGCCTCAGGTAGGGTATCTGTAGAAAGAGGATGGATTTATGAAATGGTACACAGGGAAAGCTTTCAGAACTTGAATTTTACTTAGATTTGGGGAAGATGTTTGTGGTAATGAAAAGGAGAGGAGGAGCCAAAACCTTTGCTTAGGGTGCTTTTCTAGTATGCGTGACTGGGCCCATGGCTGGTGTTTGACAACTACAGCAGCTGGTCTTCCAGGTAAAGAAATTTGGTCTGTAGTCAGTTTTCTCCTCGGGACCTGGGGAGAGTTCGGGCAAAGAGTGTTTCATGGTTGAAGCTCTCACTGCCCTGGAACACAGGGGTAGAGAGTGTGATTGGTACAGAGGCCCTACTGGCTATGTGTGCCAGTCAGATCAGCTAGCACAGTCCTTCCCAGAATGACTTAGACAGTCACCTGGAGGTGATATCAGGACCTTTCTAGGGCCTTAGGCTCTGGAGGGATGAGTCTGGGGATATTCTGCAGTAATATCCCAGCTGCTTAGTCATTTGAAAAAGCAATGGATGCCTGAAGTCAATTAGGAGATGTATAGCTGGAATTTTCCCACAGACAGATTGGCCATCTATTTCATAAGACGAATTTGACTATAGAAAGAATCAAAGGGCATACATTAAAATATTAATATTGTTTATCTCTGGGTGTGATGGGTTTTGGGGTTGTATGAGTTTTCTAGGGCTGCCATAACAGAGTACCACAAACTGGGTGGCTTAGAACAACAGAAATGTATTGTCTCATAGTCCTGGAGGCCAGAAGTCTGACATCAAGGTCAGCAGGACCGTGTTCTCTCTGAAGACTCTTGGGAAAGATCTTTCCTTTTCTCCTCGTAGCTTCTGGTGGTGGCCAACAATCCTTGGTTTGCAGCTGCAACACTCCAGCCTCTGCTTCTGTCATCACATGGCATTCCCCCTGTGTGTCATGGCCAAATTCCCTATTCTTATCAAAGCACAAGACATATTATATTTAAGGCCCACCCTAGTCCAGTATAGCTTCTTCTTGATTATATTACAACGACCCAATTTCCATTCACAGGTCACTTTCACAGGTTCTAAAGAGACGTGAATTTGAACAGGGGTGGTTGGTATTTTCTTCTTCATATGTTTCTGTTTCACTTTGGTTTCTTTTTGCAACTTACATGTGTTACATCTATACCAGCAAAACAACAACAAAAAAACAAGCAAACACACAAAAACAAAAAAATGCAATCCCTACCACGAATACTCTGAAAAATAATAGAAACTGCATTTGGTGTAGGGGCCAGAGCTGTCCTGGAACATGCAGGAAAGGTTGCTTATGCCAGTGATGGTGTCCTGTGCCAGGAGGCTTCCTACATAACCCAGCCAAACCCTGGTCAAAAGACAGGGAGGGGTGCTGGGGTGGGATGCCTGGGGAAATGTTTGGGCATCTCTGCTCAGGCCAGGGCTGAGGGTGGAGGCTTCTCTGTCTTGCTGTGGGCTGGGCTGCTGGCTTCCTAGATATGGGGCTTACCCAAAGAGATCATTTAGGCTTCCTGTGGCAGCACCCCCTTCCTGAGCAAACACAGGAGGGCAGCTTCAAAAAGTGTGAATGTGATAACTAAAGCCACATTCACTCTGGCTGGGTAAATACTGCCTGGGAATCAGTCGCTGTTTTCCCAAACTTTCTTAGGTACTGGGGCCCTGCGGGGAGGTGACTTCTCTCATGACAGCCACACCCCAGGTCGCCCTTTATTAGTCACAGCACATGCTTTACTCTGCTTGGTTATGCTCCCCTGACGTTCTGCACGTCCCACCATCCAGCAGTACGTGTTTACCCCTCCCCAGGGCTGGTTGGACTGAACAACATTTTGTGCAACCCGTTCTAAAGGAGCAGCTGGGAATCAGGTTTAAATCATAGATATTCAGCACGGCAGAATTAAAAATCCCTTAGACGCTTTTGTTTATGGGTGCCAGGGAGAGAGAGCAACCAAGGGAGAAAGAAGGAATTCTTAGTGTGTTTCATTTAACCACAAATTCTGTCTGCTTCCTTCAGAAGGCACTGGTGTCCGACTGATTTTTCAAATGTAAGAGCATCCTGTTTGGAGATGGGGGCTTTGAGTGGATAATTCTGGCTATTAAGGAACAAAAACAACGGGTTCTTTAAGGGGGGGGATGGGCATTCTTCAAACAACTGTTCCTAGGCCTGAAAACTCTCTTAGAATGTCAATATCAAGTTCAGTCCCACGTGACTGAGGCAAAAGGCTTTCATCCTTTTTCTACACAGCTATTTAACCCTTTACTAGGGTAAAGGACAGCCACAAGAGAAGAAATAAGACTTCTCTTCCTGATCCACATCTAGCCACAACTGATGGAGGGCTCCCATTCTGTACCTCCCCCCCACCCCCAGCGCCATTGTTCTCCTCCTTTCAGAAAAGAGAAAACAGGCTCAGAGAAGTTGAGTAGCTTGCCCCAAATTGTAGCTGTTGGCAAACCTGAGCCTCCATCTGAGTGACTACAAAGGCTGGATTCTTGACCGTTACATCGAGCTGCTTCTAGAGAGGGTGACATCCACCAAAGTGTCCTCAGCAGAGGCTCAGGAGAAGAGCAGGCATTCACAGATGGGAGTTGGATATGCTTCCATTTCTATCTTTACTGTTCACTTACTGTGTGACATTCCATAGCTCACTTACATGTAAGTTTGGTGTGTTTTCTTCCAGCATTAAAAAATTCACATAAATATTATATATATGGACTTTTTGTGTGGCCATGCTTTATAGAAGTGGGATCACGCTGTGTGCATTATTTTGCAACTCAACTGTTTTTCGGTCAATATATTTTTGAGATTTACCCATTTTGACACACATAGATGTGATGGAATCCTTTTAATGGCTCTCATATTACTCCAATGTATGAATGTACGTTTTATAAATAAGTGCACTTAAATTTTCAGTTTCTTGCTATTATGAACAATATTAACATAGATATACTCAGGACTCCCACATTGCAGAGCCCTGGAAAGTTCCATTCCCATTTCTGTGTATGTAACTTCTGGAGTTCTGCAGTACATACTCGGTGTACCTTGCTGGTGTCTCCTTCCTTCATTTTCTTTTCTTTTTTTTTTTTTGGAAACAATATTTATCGAGTGCCTAGTGAACCCAGGGCATTGTTCAAGTGCTTTGCTTGTATTAATGTATTTAGTTCTCTGCAAAGTCCTAAAAAGTATTGTTTTTACCATTCTCATTTCTCAAACAAGGACGGTGAAGGGCGTTGAAGGCATCTGTTGGCTCCGAAAGCTGCAGAGCTGGCATGGGAACTCGGACGGCCAGGCTCCGAGTGCGGGTGTTGAACCATTACACTAATTCTCCCTTATGTTTCACTCTCTACCCGGTTGATGTTCACTCTCAACTGTACCCTGGAGAGTAGGGACCATGGGGGGCCGCTTATTTTGCATTCCAGTGCCCAAGCATGCCTCACCTCCCTTAGGGGCTCAATAATATTGTGTTTATCATTTTACTCTTTGTTCAGTGCTCCTTTCCTAATTCACATTTCCTCTTTCTCTTCCCCATCTAGCTCTTTCCCCTCATAAGCATCCTTTCTCCTGCCCTCTCCCCATAACGTGGCTACCCCATGGCTTACAGGCTTTCAAAGATAACAAAGGCACATCACAGATCCATCAACAGGAAAGCTTTATAACTTGCCCTATTTGGGAGAGAATATTTTACCAAAGGGCAAAGGAGGACTTGACTTTTTTCTGCCCTCAGGAGGCCCAGTTTTGCAACCCTGTAGGTCTAGGGCTGAACAGGAGGCACTGCTGTGTTCACACGTTCAGTCAAGAGTACTTCTAATTCTGTCCTTCAGCCGTCAGGCACGTAGGCAATTTCCTCTTATAAAGTTGGTGGTTGTAACTAAACAGGTGCAGATTTGAGGAAATGCAGGCCGTCTCCACTAAACCCCGGCTGCCTGTGCGATTAGGTTGATAAGGGACTTCCCCCTCCCCCCTAATGTATTCACCCCAGGCCCCCTCCCCCAGTCTACCCCGGCAGGAGCCCCCGCAGCTGGGCCCCACAGCCCAGGCGGGGAGGAACAAGCGAGTCGGGCCAAACGTGAGCAGGCGAGTGTGCGGCTCAGAGGAAAGCACACAGGGACAAGAAGGTCGAGTTCCCGCTGGGGAAGGACCACCGTCCAAGGCTCTGTCCTTCCCTTCACCCTGCCGCCCCTCCTTCCCGCCAGGCCAGCGCCGAGGGGGCGCTCGGCGGAGGGAAGGCGAACCCCACGGCCGCGTGGCTTTCCCGACGGCTACCCCCGGGGCCCCTCGCTCCGCCTCGGCCGCCCACGCGGAGAACAGCTCGGCGGATCGGCCCGCGGAGCTGGGCGGCGGGACGTGCGGCTGGCCGGCGCGGTTCCAGGGAACCCTCCCCGGGCTTAGGGGTGCGGCCGAGCGCGCTGACTCACGCTCTCGCTACGTGAGCGGCGAGCCGAGCCAGGCCGGGCCTGGCGGGGGTGGGGGGGGAGGGGGAAGGAGGGGCCAAGCCCGCGCCGCCCGCGCGCCCTTGTGGTTCTTCGCGGGCAGCTGCGCGGGGCCGCGCCGCGCGCCCGCAGAGGACTTCACCCCCGGGCTGTCCGCTGGGTGCCGATTTTGATCTTCTTTACGGCTTTATGGCCGCTGCGGGGGCTGTGATCTTTGATCCGCAGCGAGGGCGCCCGGCAGTTTCTGCTAGGCAGGGGCCGCCAGAATCACGTTAGGTTCGCATGGGCGCAGGGCTTAGCCTTTCCTCGCTCCTGGGGGAGTCCACTGAGGCCGGAGGCCCGGCCTCTGGGTTTGCACTTAACAGCATCTTACCTAAGCAAAGAGCCATCTAGTAGTCTACGGGCGCTCTCGCACTCTCTTTGTTTCATCTGATCCCTAAAACAACCCCGTGACATGGGAAAGATAGGAAGGGCAGGCACTGTTCAATCCATTTGACAGATGAGGAAATCAAAGTGTATGTTTAGATATTTTATCCTTTGGTAAGAAAACAGTTGACTGTACCTTAGACGTAGAAGTACTTAGTTCTTGGGTAAATAAATTTTATTGCTGGAATAGCCTATTTTAGCATCGTCTTCTGTTCTCCTGTGTTCACTGGGAAGACCAGTTAAAGAGGGAAAAAGGGGTCCTGGGAGTGAGGGGGAGTGCTCTGGGGGAGGGAGAGTTTATATTAATAGGTGAAGTTGTCCCACTGTCTACACAGCTGTTACCTTTTTGGTAGGCTTTAAATGGACACAGCTGAGCTTACAGTAAGACCAGTGTTCGCTGAATAACTGGCTAGTCCTCCTCAAATACACCGAGGGTGTCCTTGGATGCCTGCCATGGATGAGGGTCCTGCTGGTGCGGTGCACAAGGGCCGGACCCCCGAGCACTAGGCCCACCTCTGAATCTTGAGGCTTTGGTCATTGCCAGTGACTCTGGGCAGTGTGACTGACATCATTGAGCTTCCTCGCACTTCGGGTTGCTATGAGGTTCAAGAGGAGAATGTATTCGAAGGAGTTTCCTTAACTACCATGGCCCATAGAAATGAGAGGCGGGATTCTTTTCCTTGGACATACAATATCAGGGGTGAGAAGAGAGAGACATTGTCCACTTCAGAAAAATCTGTGTCACTCTTGTTTGCTCATCTGGGGTAAACCATGGAGAACACTGTTTCTATAGAGTCAGTAGGAACAAAAATGAGTTAATTCTCATGGAAATTTTGCCTTTAGACGCAGAACACTTGGTTACAGGATCTTGACTACAAACACAGAGCTAAGCCACTTGTAGAGAGCACACACCAGTTTGCCTACTTTGTTTTTGTCTTGATTTTTTGTTGTTTTGGAGGGGATGGGGGCTTGCCAAAGTCTTTCTAGATTATAAAATTAATACATAATTTTGTAAAAACAAATAAAATATAAAGAAAAAACCTTTATAATCACACACACACCGATAATGTTAGCATTTCAGGTATATTTTCCTACGTATTAAAAAAATCATTTCAATACAATTGGGACCACAATTTGTGTTATATTATTTACCTTGCTTAGTGTTATATCATACACATTTTCCCATGTCCTTAAACCTTTATTGGTCAAGTTATGAATGTATTATATTTTTTCAACATTGTTAGAAGTTTAGGTTGTTTCCATTTTTTGACTAAGCAACACTCTAATGAGTATCTTTGTGTATAAATATTTGACCATTTTATTTATTATCTCCTTAGCATCCATTTCCTAAAGTGGCATTTTTTGCTCCAATAACATAAACATTTTCATGATGAGATCACATTGCCAAGTGGCGATTTCCATGAATGCAGGGACTGGACCGGCCTTCTTTATTGCCGTATTGCTGGCATCCAGCATGGAATTGGTTAATGTGCAGTGTTGAAGGAATGGACGCAAGGAAAAAAATCCGGTTTATGGCAAAACTTGCCTAGGAAATATTAAAACTAAAATGATTTTTCATCCAACTGGTTCTAAGCAGCTGAGGCTAATAAAGGACCTTGAACTCTAAGGGACCTCCCCCCTCAACTCAGACCCCATCTCAGGACCTGCCTGAAGACTCTTCTGAGGGGTGAGTAATGGCACTTGTTGAAACCAACTGCCTACCCAGAGTGCTAGTTTTTGGTGCTTAACTAGAGTAACCTCCTGGCGTTCCTCCTTCCTAGCACTTAAAAGAAAAGAAAACAGAACAAAACCCTGACTTTTCCTTTAGGGTACTATTCTGCAAATGTCTCCATTGGTGTGTGTTCCCTTGCCTGGTAGATTCGTTGGCTCAGCTATGATTTAGGACGAAACAAAAAACAAAAAACAAAAAAAACCCCCTCAGGTGCTCTTGGTTTTGATTCTTTGACAAACAAGTATTGTCAAATTGAAATACATAGAACTTGTAGCACTCTACAATTTTTTTTTTTTTTTTTGCACTCTACAATTTTTCTACCGGGTTCTAAGTGTGTTTCATTGTTCCTTTGCTAATATTGCATATTATAATTTTCACAACTTTTGTTATTTAATGGATTAAGATGTGATTTTTTTTGCCTACTAAATGAGCTAGACTGAACCTTTTTTTTTTTTTATATGAAGTTTATTGACAAATTGGTTTCCATACAACACCCAGTGCTCATCCCAAAAGGTGCCCTCCTCAATACCCATCACCCACCCGCCCCTCCCTCCCACCCCCCATCAACCCTCAGTTTGTTCTCAGTTTTTAACAGTCTCTTATGCTTTGGCTCTCTCCCCCTCTAACCTCTTTTTTTTTTTTTTTTCCTTCCCCTCCCCCATGGGTTCCTGTTAAGTTTCTCAGGATCCACATAAGAGTGAAACCATATGGTATCTGTCTTTCTCTGTATGGCTTATTTCACTTAGCATCACACTCTCCAGTTCCATCCACGTTGCTACAAAAGGCCATATTTCATTTTTTCTCATTGCCACGTAGTATTCCATTGTGTATATAAACCACAATTTCTTTATCCATTCATCAGTTGATGGACATTTAGGCTCTTTCCATAATTTGGCTATTGTTGAGAGTGCTGCTATGAACATTGGGGTACAAGTGCCCCTATGCATCAGTACTCCTGTATCCCTTGGGTAGATTCCTAGCAGTGCTATTGCTGGGTCATAGGGTAGTAGACTGAACCTTTTAATACAAATGTTGTGATTATCTGTTTATCTTTTTATTTATTGAGATCTTAGTGATTTCTCAGTTTGTGTGACCCTTTTATATACTAAGGATATTGCAGAGTAAATTCTTCATAATTTTTTTTAACGTTTATTTATTTTTGAGACAGAGAGAGAGAAAAAGCTCAAGCAGGGGAGGGGCAGAGAGAGAGAGACAGAGCGAGAGAGAGAGAGAGAGAGAGAGGGAATCCCAAACAGGCTCTGTGCTGACAGTGCAGAGCCAGATGTGGGGCTCAATCTGATGAACACTGAGATCATGACCAGAGCTGAAGTCAAAAGCCAGATGCTCAACCAACTGAGCCACCCAGGTGCCCTCTTCATAATATTTTTAAAAGGAAGCAACACCAGGAAGATCCTGATGCAACACATTATTTTGATGTATTAAACCTTTGAAGTAATTGTTTAAATTACCTCTTGCTGGAGGTTTTCCTAGGTGGAATGGGTGGTTTCTAGCTCCTGGAATGATCTAAGTAGAGGCTGTTTGATCCCTTGGGAGAAACTGAAACATCTAAATGAGAGGTTGAGCTAGTGATCTTTAAGTTCTCTTAAAACCTAGAGAGTTTATGATTCTATCACTTGTCCAAGGATATAAGGCTAATAAGGTTTGGGGCTAGTTTTCTTTCTTTACCTTGTAAAGTCAGCCAGATCCTACAAGAATCAAAGGATGATTTCTTTAGGCAATTGCCCTTATGTATATTTTTTGAGAAAAGCCCAGGGTGGTTGAAGGGTGTGAATGTGCTTTGTATTGCAGCTGTACCCTGGCCCCTTAGGACTTCATTTATCAGAAATAAACATGCATTAAGGGGCGCCTGGGTGGCTCAGTCGGTTGATCTTGCGGTCTGTGAGTTCAAGCCCCGCGTCGGGCTCTGGGCTGATGGTTCAGAGCCTGGAGCCTGCTTCAGATTCTGTGTCTCCCTCTCTCTCTGCCCCTCCCCCGTTCATGCTCTGTCTCTCTCTGTCTCAAAAATAAATAAAGGTGGGGCACCTGGGTGGCTCAGTCGGTTGGGCATCCGACTTTGGCTCAGGTCACGATCTCGTGGTTGGTGAGTTCGAGCCCTGCGTTGAGCTCTGTGCTGACAGCTCAGGGCCTGGAGCCTGCTTCGGATTCTGTGTCTCCCTCTCTCTGACCCTCCCCCGTTCATGCTCTGTCTCTCTCTGTCTCAAAAATAAATAAATGTTAAAAAAATTAAAAAACAAAAATAAATAAAGGTTAAAAAAAAATAAATAAACATGCATTTTTACCAAAAGTTTTTACATGAAGAACACTGATTTTGCAATCTAATTCAATTTATGGTTTCTTCTATATAATAAGTTTAGAATTATATTTTACATATTTCTTCCTTATTAAATGTTCTTTATTATTATAGATTTTTACATATTTACCTACACGTAACTAGGCATGGTTATACATAAAAACTGTGTGTACTGTATTTTATTGGTAATATGGTTGTTGTTTTTTAAGGCGATTGTTTATGTAGTTTTCAATTAAGTGCCAACTTTGGAACTACTTTCAACATAAAAATTAACTCCACTGCGATGTCCGTGCAGATTTCTATTGCGGATGTACTTGATGGCTGAGTCTTGACACAGCCTAAGTGACATGGATTTTACGAATGCACTTGTTATGTGACACGAGAGCTCTGTGTGTTCCGACAGCCCTTGTATTTCCTTTATTGGAGTGCTCATTACTGAGGGAACGACATATTTAATCACCTGTAGGCTACAAGTTTAGGAGGGAAGGGACTTGATCCTGTTGCATCCCTAGCACTCAGTTTAGTGCTTGGCATTCTACAAAGTCTTTGTTGAATTGAATCAAATGTGATAAATCACATGCAAAAACTAGACATGAAAGTGTGCAAGAGGTTATAGACTGAGTTTGTGCTGAGAAAGCTGAGTGTACTGAGGGCCTGCACTGGGGTAACGGTTAGACGAAGCTAAATGATTTGAGCACCTGTAGGAGCTAGTGGTAACCCAGCATTTCACAGGCTTTACCTCGTGTAATCCTCACAACTTGACTCTTTGAGAGTTTTTTGTTTGTTTGTTTTTATGTTGTTTTTTTACAGAGGAGGTTTAGAGAGGTTAATTAACTTTGTCAATAAGTAAATGGCAGAATTGGAATTTTCTTTGGGTTTATGCTGGCTTGGACATCCAGGCTTTTTTCTCTTGGCCAGGATGCCTGCAGTAAGAGTAAGCAGCCCGGTCTTGACTGGGGCAGAACTGGAGAGGAGAGGTGTGCTGATTTAGAAAAGGCCTTTGTTCCGTCAACCTAGATGAATTTTGTCTTTGTATCTCTTCTCTCCACACCCTTTGGGTTCTGCATGCCCTCTGCTTCGGTTTTTCTCCAGACGCAGGGCCCTCATGATGTTCCTCCTTATAGGGCCTCACCTTCTCTTCCAAACAAGCCACACATTCTGTCCTTCCCATCCAGCTTTAGTCCTTAGTATTCTTTTTCCATTTCATCTGATAAACTCTGCTGGAAAAGAAGGGGATAATTGTTACAATGTTTCCCCTCTTCCCCATGTGCTCTGTTAAACACAGATACTAGTTGTAGGGGTTCTAAATTTGGCGGGGAGGCATCTGGGCAGAAGGGTATTTTGTCTCCAACTAAAACCATAGAAGGCCACCACTTAGTCTCCGAGCAGGGCACAAAGGCCCTTAGATCTCCGGATCAATAATAAGAGCCAACATTTCATCTGTTCAGTATGTCCACCTGAAGGCCTACTGTGAACTACTGTTCTAGGTGCTTTATGTAAATTAACTCTTTTATCCTCCTAACATCCCAATGAGGTAGGTGATAATGTCCACATAGTTGGTGAGAGGAGAGTTGGGACCAGAACCCTATGGGTTTGGCTCTACAGTGCTAGGGACACTCAGATCTGTTGGAGGAGGTGGAGAGGCAAGGTGAGAAGGCCAGAGAGAGGGAAGTTGGGAAAGAGTGTATCAGAAAAAGAGAAGCTCTTAATGGCTTAGGAATTTGATTGAAGATGAAACAAAAAACAAGGTCAGCCAGTGAACCATTTTTGAAATCCATTAAAGAGGTAGTTTAGACCATTTAGAATGGGGAAGAATTAGGACCTGTGCCAAGGGGTCAGCCACAAATTGTTGAGGCCCAAAGGAGGGGGAATACCACTGGGTAGGGATCTGCCACTCTGTGGTTTATTACAGGTAGTTTGCTATTGAGTGGAACTTGTTGGAAGCACAGCCAGCCAGGAGGGAGTGCAGAAGGAGTCTGCCAAGGAATATTGTAAGGGAAGGTTCCAGGCTGGAAGTGTGAGCCAGAAGGAGGGAGGAAATGAGCTTTCCCTAGCGGGAGGATTTCACCCAAATGGAAATCCAAATATGGGTCTCCAAAAGCTGGAGGGCTGCAGGAAGGGGCCTGACCTGTCTGGGAATCCCAAAGACAAGATCATTCCTAAACTGAGTCGGGGGTGGATTCCTGGGAAGCCTCTCATAACATTACAAAGTATTAAGTTCTAAGCTGTAGTAATTTCTCAAAAAAGTAAGTGTTTCTGGAAAAGAGATTTAGAAGGTGTGAGAGAAATGTATTCCTGGGTAAGTGGCTGAAGGCAGGCAGCCAGGCCCTCAGCGGTATTTTGTGCCAGGGTGATCTGTCGATTATTCTGGTTTGCCTGGGACTATCCCAATTTTTGCACTGAAAATCCAGCCCCCTGTCAAAATACTCAAGACTGCTCACATGTTACTTCTTGATAGAGGCCTTCCCTGGTCATTGTCTGAGATAGTATTCCACCCCATCCCCAGTGGTCATATCCTGATCCCACTTATGCCCTGAAATCATCTTTGTTTATTTGCTTACTGTCTCTCCTCCAAAACTAGAACGTAAGTTCCAAAAAGGCAGGGATTTTGGTTTGTTCACTGTTATATCCCCAGCACACAGAACAAGACCGGGCACACAGCACATGCTCATTATATATTTGTTGAATGAATGATCACTGTTTAAGGTTTCTAGTACTGTGCTCAACTCTGGATATACAATGGTGAGCAAAACCAGAAATGCTTCTTGCATTCATGAGGCATAGAGTTTAGTGGAGGAGAGAGAGACATTAATGACGTATTTTCACGTATACAAGTAAAATTACAACTGGGTTGACTGAACAAATGAATAGGAGCCTGAAGGAGAGGTAGGTACTGATGCTCTGAGAAGGTATGATGCCAGGTGGAGTCTGGGGCCCTGGGCTAGTGAAGCTTGCCCAAGGAAGTGTTGATTGAGTTGAATCTGAAGGTTGGAGAAAAAAATGCTTTCTAGGAAAAGGAAATTGCACATGCAGATTGGAGCAGGCTTGTTTGGAGAACCACAGCCATGCCCTATAGTTGGTGTGCAGAAAGCAAGAGCCGTTGTGGTTCCCTGTGAGGCCGGGCTGAACAGGCAGGCATAGCCGGGCCCCTTGGGGCCTTGTGCATTGGAGGCCTTGCTGAGGATTTGGTTATTTTTTCCTCAAGAATGATGGGAAATCATTGAAGAGTCGCATGTGCATGCGTTGTGTGTGTGTGCGAATGTGAGATGATTCACCTTTCGTACTTTGAAGCAAGCATTCATTTGATGGGTTCCTCCATCCCAGTGGCTAAATGGTTAAACTAGGCAGGGAGACAATAATTAAAATGTTCACAATTATAAAAAGGTACCTTACAGTCTTAGTTCTTTTCTTCTTCTGTCTATTGTTGGAGTAAATTCCTGTGGCCTTAATAAAGGCACAACAATGAGGGGATCAAATTTTTGGCAACTAGTTTTTTGAGGAATCATTCTAGAACTTGACACTCCGTAAAGAAAATAAATTTGTGAAGCTACTTTTTTCAAAGCACTCTTCTAGGCTCTGTGGGAAGAGATGAAGGAAACCACATGAGTGTTCTACCCCTTTGGGGAGCTTAGATGTTTAATGACGGGTATGCAAATGAAAAAGGCACAGGATAGACCCAGAAACAAGTTCTACAAGACCTGCTGCCTGGAGATACTTGGGCACTTGTTAATGTACAACCTCCTGAGAGCAAGGTCCGTTTCTAAATCATTTCTGTTCCTCCCACAGAATTTAGCTAAGTGCCTTGCCCAAGAGATGTGTCAAATGAATAAAGCTGAGTCTGATCACCTCAGCAGAGAACAATCAAGTCATTAAGCAAATCAGACCTCTAGCGATCCTTCCATTATAAAAAGCACTTCTAAAAAATGAAAGCTTCCTGACAACAGTTTTGTGGCCATTTTTTGGTTGCTCACTGTGTGTGTACTCAGTGCCTAGTATCTTGTCATTCAGTAATATTTATTGAGTAAATGAATTTAGTAGCTTGAGTGAGAAGCTCTGGAATGATCTGAGGACTTAGTGAGAATTGGTTAAGTCAAATAATGGTCCCTCTGTATGATGGGATATTATTCAGCATCATATCTAAAGATATTATTCAGCATCTGAGTCGTCTTGTGTGACAGACAGAAGGCAGGGTAGTGAAAGCACAGGCTTTGGAGGCCCACTGCCTGGAGTGGAGGCCCAGTTCTGCCGCTCACCAGCTGTGTGACCTGGGGGGGAGTTATTTAACCTCTCTGTAATGAGATTTCCTGAGCTGTACGGTGGGTATAGTAATAGTACATACTTCAGAATTCTTATGAGAATTAATGAGCTGATACATAATGAGTTAATATATATAAAGTATGTAGGCCAGTGCTTGCTCTGTGGTAAACACCCAATGAGTATTAGTTCTAAGTGCTTTACACATAGTGACTCTTACTCCTCACAACAACTCTATGAAGCAGGCACTGGTCTGATCCCCCCATATTTTAGTAAGTGATATATTACAGTTATTTCTCTGAATGTGATAGGTAGAAATTGGGACAGTTTTGTGAAGAGGAATGGCATGATCTAATTAAAAATTTTTTAAATGTTTTATTTTATCTTTGGGAGACAGAGAGACAGAGTGCAAGCAGGGGAGGGGCAGAGAGAGAGGGATACACAGAATCTGAAGCAGGCTCCGGGCTCTGAGCTGTCAGCACAGAGCCCGACGCAGGGCTCGAACCTACGAAGCATGGGATCATGACCCGGGCTGAAGTCGGGCCCTGAACCGACTGAGACACCCAGGAGCCCCTGACATGATCTAATTTAGGTTTTAACAGGATCCCTGTGTCTGTTGTGTTGAAAATAGCCTGAGGGGTGTGGAAGGGGCAAGGCCAGAGCCAAGGAGACTACTTAGGAAATGCTAGCAAGAATCCAGGTAAGATATGCTGTTGGTTTGTGTCAGGGTGGTAACAGTGGAGGTGGTGAAAAGCCATCTGTTTCAGGATATCTTTTGAAGTTAGAACTCCATTCCAGGATTTGCTGATGGAATGGATAGGAGGTGTGAAAAAGATGAGTCATGGGTGACTACATGACTTTGGATCCAGTCAACTGGAAGGATGGAATTGCCATTTACTGAACAAGGAAAGGCCACAGGAGAGTGGGGTTGGAAAGTATAGTTTGAGATGCCTGTTTGTCACCTAAGCTGAGATGATAAGTAGTCAGGTGGAAATAGGTAGGAGTCAAGAGTTCAGGGGGAGAGTTCTGGGCTAGAGATAGGAATGTACAAGTCATCAGCCTACAGAGGATATTACAAACCGTGTGACTGGATAAGATCACCAAGGGAGTAAGTAGAGATGGAAAGCAGAAATCTAAGGGTTGAATCTTTAGACATTGGGAGATGAGGAACCAGCAAAGACTGAGGTGGACCAGCCAGTGAGGCAAGAGGAAAACCAGAAGAATTTCAGATCCTGGTAGCAACTGAAGAAAAGATTTGAGGGTTTTTAAAAATTTATGTATTTGAGAGAGAGAGAGACCGGGGGAGAGGGGCAGAGAGAGAGAGAGAGAGAGAGAGAGAGAGAGAGAGAGAGAGAGAGAGAATCTTGAGCAGGCTCTGTGCTCAGCACAGACCCTGACATGGGGCTCGATCCCACAACCCTGGGATGGTGACCTGAGCCGAAATCAAGAGTTGGATGCTCAGCTCAACTGACTGAGCCATATAGGTGCCCTGAGTGTGTTGCATGTTTTTAAATTTAATCTTGGAAACATCCTTGTCAGGTGCCCCTGGATTCATGTCAGTGGTGTCAGAGGTGGAGGAACCAGGGCTCACCCAGGTTGGGCCCAAGATGCATAGTTTGTAGCAGAAATTGGATTGGAGACCAAGCTGTCCAACTCCATGTCCAGTACCCTTTCGTTGCACCACACTTCTGCACCACTGTTCCCTCTTGGTCAGAAGAGGGAGACTTGCCACGTCTATTTTATAAAGTTACTCCCCACCCCCAACCTCTAAAATGGTCTCTTCTAAACTAGTCATTCAATTTGTGTGCCTTGGAGCAAAACCTATTTGGTATTCAAGTAAGAGCGCTATAAAAGAAAACCAAAAAAGGAAATAGGTTAGGCAGCACCATTGTCAACAGCTGAAGGATATGATAGAATTAGTGTGGGCTGCTTAGGGATTTCAATTTGGAATTCCCTGGCCCCATGAGAGTTAATGGGAATGATTATAAGTTCTGTGTTCAGGCCACAGAGGGTCAGTTGTATAGAGGTGTGTGTGTATGAGAGAGAGAGAAAGAGGAGCAAAATCTTGTCAACCTGATCAACGCATTTGTGAACTGACCCAGGAGTGCCTGGACTCCGGTAGGTGCTCAGGACTCTGTGGAGAGAATCCTGAGGTCAGAAGGATGACAAGTGGCTGAGGTGGTCCCACTATGGAGAGACAGGGCAGGGGCAATGATCCATTCTCTGCTTGGTCCCTGATCTTTATAGAGAGGAGGGTGCTATGGTGAAAGCCATCTGGGAATTTAAATGTGCCTTCGCTGCTCCACCTTCTTCCACCTGTCAGTGGCATGAACTTGGAACTGGGAAAGCAGAGTGGGACACAACAGTGAGGGATTCTTTACAGTGGCACTGAAGTATCTGTAAGAGCTGGGGTGCTAAAAAAAAAAAAAAAGAATGAGAACAAAAAGTTCAGGATAGAAGGGATCAGCAAATAGCCTGGTTGAAACTAAGGACATGGTAAACTGGGAGAGAAAAGAATCCGTTAAGGAGCTACCTGAATTTTGGGGGAGGTAGGCTGTGAGACAAGGCGACTCAGAAACAGGCTTTGACAGGACAGAGGAATGGAGGCCGGGATCTGTGGTGTCACCATCAGTGGTCTCTCTGGTCGTTAACAAACTAATTCCAGCTGAGACAGCACCCCCAAAATTTCCTGGGAGGGTAACCCAGGATTATTTAAGCTGGCATTGTTTCTTAGAGGGTAAGCAATTTATTTTAATTAAGACTTAATTTTTTAGAGCAGTTTTATGTTCAGTTTTAGAGCGGCAAAATTAAGGGGTAGGTACAGAGATTTCCCACATATGCCCTGTCCCTATACATGAATAGCCTCCATCATTATCAGCATTCCCCAGCAGAGTGGTACATTTGTTAAAATTGGTGAATCTGCCCTGATACATCGTAATCCCTCCAGGTCCACTGTTTATGTTACAATGTCATTATACACTCGTACAAACTCACAGACCATACACCAACCACCAAGGGTGAACCGTAATGTAAAAAGTGGACTCTGGCTTAGCATTTCAGTTTTGTTAATTTGTATATATTTAGAATTTTAAGTATTTGTGATATTTAAGGGAAATTAGCCCATTTGAGAAATGGCCAGTTTTAGATACCAATTTAAAATATGTAATTAAGAAATTGACCTAGGTTTGTGATTTTTATTTTTTTATTATTTAAAAACACTTTTTTAATGTTTATGTATTTTTGAGAGAGAGAGACAGAGCATGAGAGGCAGAGGGGCAGAGAGAGAAGGAGACACAGAATCCAAAGCAGGTTCCAGGCTTTGAGCTGTCAGCACAGAGCCCGATGTGGGGCTTGAACTCACAGAGTAAAAGATCATGACACGAGCCAAAGTCAGAGGCTCAACTGACTGAGCCACCCAGGTGCCCCTAGGTTTGTGAGTTTTAAATTAAAAGACATTCTAAAGTTACTATCAGTATTAGAATATTTGAGAGACTGTAAGATTTGTCACATTTTAAAGTTTATTTTATTAGAGCTGTAAGAGATTTTTAGACAATTGATGTACTTATAAAAGATTAAGTATATTATCTCTTACGTATTAATATTCATGTATTAAGTATATTTTATAATTTAATATTTAAATTATAACATGTTATGTATTATTTATATATTAAATATTATAAACATACACATGGTTTAAAATGAGTGAGGTTCATAAACTGAATCTGTAAATGGAATCAAACATTAATTTAAAAATCTCTTAAATGTGATTAACATTTGCTACGTTTATGAAGATTAATAATATCTCTAAATTGAACTTAAAAGTTTAAGGAAGATCAAGATTTAAAAAACATTTTTTTAATGTTTATTTTTGAGAGAGAGAGAGAGAGAGAGAGAGACAGACAGACAGACAGATAGCACAAGTGAGGGAGGGGCGGAGAGAGAGGGAGACACAGAATCTGAAGCAGGCTCCAGGCTCTGAGCTGTCAGCACAGAGACCGATGCACGACTTGAACCCATGAACTGTGAGATCATGACCTGAGCCAAAGTTGGACACTTAACTGACTGAGCTACCCAGGTGCTCCAAGATGTAGATTTTTAAGTTTGTAACTTTAGCAGATTGAGGATTAAATTTAAGAAATCAAAGTAGCTCTCTGAAATCTTTTCTGTGTAAAGAGAGGGCCTTGAGATTACCAAAAAAAAAAAAAAAAAAAAAAACTCATTATTCTATCAAGGGTCCCGTAGCAGCTCCTAGGTGTCTTGTCCCTCCACGTGTTCAGTAGCTCTTACTTCCAGGTAGCCTGCCCTTAGAGGACAGCTGGCTAAGGCAGGATCCCATGGGGGAAGCCAAGAGCCTTGATGTCTGAGAGCCCTGGGGAGGTAGAGGCAGCTTTGCTCCCTTTTAGCTCAAGGGCGTATTGATCTGCACCCTGGAGACTGGGCAAAAGGGCTAAGAGATACAAAGACAGCAGGGAAAGCAAAATGCGAGGGTAGACCACAGGGTAAGAGGCAGCGCTGGAAACAACAAAGGAACCAAAGATGGTAGAAGCTGTGGACTCACATTTAGGAGAGGATTGTGGCTTAAGCACGAAACCAGCATGGTCACTGTCTCATTTTATAGATAAGGAAACAGACTCTAAGAGGTTAATGACTCACCAAGATCTCATGCCTAGTCAGAGGTACAGATGAGACTGAGGATTGGATCCTTTGACAACTCCTAGTTCAGGATTCTATTTAGAGCATTTCTTGGTATCTCATGCAGGGTAAATTGTTTCACTATCTTTACTCTTGATGGTCAACATCAAGGCAGAGCATGGGTTGGTGGTTCAGGTTTTACAATTTACCTGGAGGGCTACTGCCTGACTTCCAAGGCTTTGGATAGAAATTAGTTTTTAAATATACTCACCTTCTCCCTGTAGACTTTGAAGTCTCTTCTGGAATCTGGGCCTGAATCCTGGGCCTTTCAAAGCAACCCAGTTCTCAGGGGAATATCCTCAGGATTAAGATGTCTTATCCTGGTGGAGGTCTTAGGAGGAACACCCTTTTGTTCCTCTGAGGAACCTGTGCAAAATGCCAATATGGCGCATCCAGCTGGGATAGGTTCAGGTGGGAGCGGGAACAGGAGCAGTTTGGGGAATGGGCCTAGTGGGGAATGAGGGGCCAGTCGGTGTATCCTGGAAAATGGGAGGTTTCTGAATAAGGGTGGGGATAGAAGATCTGTTTTAGCAAGGCTGCCCCTGAAAGTAAAGAAATGGGGAGAGACCCAAAGCAGGTGTTCTTGAATTTCATCCTCCAGCCAGCTCTCTCAGGGAGGAGCTGCCAAGGGATTTCCCTGAGGTGGGGTGAGGAAGCTCTGAGTGAGTGAGCATCTCTAGGGAAGAAGGGCAGTGATGCCATCAAGGATTGTATGAAGTACAAAGGGGCCCTCATTTTGCATGTTTTTCCCATGGCCCTTACCACATCTACTGTGTTTAATAACATGCTTCATAACTGGGCGGGTTTGCACAACTATTGTAGTAACCTCTCTAGGGAGACAACGTAGACAACAGTATCCCCATTTTCTGACTGACGAATCTAAAGTCCCAAAAGGACAAAAACGTGCCTAAAATAAAAAACCTAGGAAGAGGCAGGGCCTGATTTCTGAACCTGAACCCACTCCTCCTACGCCTTTCTTCCATTCTTCTTCTTTTCCTTCTCTTTTTAAAGGCTTTATTCGTTTTTCTTCTTTATGGAGGCAGTATATGATCCTTGTTAAATGTTATTAAATATATTAATATGGAATAAAATATAGATCAAGAAAATAAAATTTGAAAAGAAAAAATTATAATTCTGCCACTTAGAGATGATCACTATGAACCCCTTGGTGTATGTCATTTTGCATTCTTTTCTATCTTTACTCTTTTTTTTTTTTTTAATTTTTTGTTTACTGTGGTGCCTGGGTGGCTCAATCAGTTAAGGGTCCGATTTTGGCTCAGGTCGTGATCCCACGGTTCACAAGTTTGAGCCCTGCATTGGGCTCTACGCTGATAGCTTCGGAGCCTGGAGCTTGCTTTGGATTCTGTCTCCTCTCTCTGCCTCTCCCCCACTCGTGTTCTGTCTCTCTTTCTCTATCTCTTTTAAAAATAAACATTAATACAATTTAAAAAATGTAAAGTTTTTGTTTATTTATTTTGAGAGACAGAAAGAGAAAAAAAACGAGTGGGGGAGGAGCAGAGATGAAGAGAGAGAATCCCAAGCAGGCTCTGCACTGTCAATGCAGAGCCCAATGCTGGGCTTGAACTCATGAACTCTGAGATCATGACCTGAGCCAAAACCAAGAGTCAGATGCCTAACTGACTGAGCCACCCAGGTGCCCCCATTTTGCATTCTTTTCTATGCATACAATATATATCATTATCAGTATGGTCTCATACAACTCACAATTTTTGTAACATACTTTTTTCTCCTTGTTTTCTTTCTTTCTTTTCTTTTCTTTTTTTTTTGTTTTTGCATTGGTCCAGAGAGAGGGTAGAAAAGAGCCTTTAGAGTAAACTCTTAAAAATTTTTTTTGACCAAAGCAATGTATGTATGTAATAAAAAAGTCAAAACAATACAACTCTTAAATCAAGAAATGTTTTCCATGCCCATCCTACCCCATACTTGATTCCATCTCAGAGGCAACTACTTCTAAATCTTAAAACTTTCTAAATAACAAGCTTATACTGCTGCTTGTCAGTTTTTCAGGTTTAGATATTATGCATTGACTTCCTCTCTGTATGATGGTTTGGTTTCTTACTTTTGTGTCCCCCTTGTCTCTTACTCTTCCTTTCCTCCCTTTCTCCAAATATGGTCATAATACTGGTAATATGGATTAAATGAACATTCAGTGATCACATTTCTACAGGCATGTAAATATGATTAAGGCTGAGCCTTATAGGGTACTGGGATTGTTCTTCCTATTTTATGTAATTCTTTGCCCCTGGAGTTAATACTTGACTTATTTGTGTTTTAATTTGCTTGGTTTACTTGCTTTGTTTTCTATACAGAGCTCTCCCACATAACTGTTAATCACATCTTGATCTATTATTATTTTTCTCAAGAGAGAAGCCTTCTAGAGGCTCCTGTCTCCCTTCCCCTGTCGGGGCTGGTGGCTCTCCAGAACTGCTACGTATTTTCCTCACCATTACCTTGGACTTCCCTCCTCTCTCCTGATTTGGATCTCCTAGTTCTGACTCCTGTGTCTTCTTATGTCTTGGTTTACCCTCTTGGTTTTATTGTATATACTATCCAGCAGTGGCCCGAGACTGCTTATATGCTTTTTACCTTACTGCATATAAAGTTCACCCTTTTAATGGATGAGGAAATAAATGTTGATTTTGTTTTCAACTCAAACCAAGAAAAGGAATTCATCCCACGTGGAGCCCATCAATTCCTGTTCCCAGAATTAGGGTCAAATTTGTTTTCTTTTGAAATTCAGCAAGCTTTTTACACTTGGAAACTTTGATTTGCATTGACCTTAATCACAGGGCAGTAGGAAAAAATAGAAGAAAAATCTTTATCTGAAAATCCAAGCTGTGACTTTCCTTCTATCAGAGGAAAGAATGGCATAAAGTTTGCTCAATTTAAAGAAAAGGGGAACTCGAACTGAGTATCTTCAGCCCACCCACAGTCTCCCCACTTGGAGACTCTGGCTGGCGATGTGCAAATTGTCACATGTGGCTGGCCTGGCTCTTTCCCAGATTTCTGCCCTGTATGTGGCCTGTCAGCTCTCAGATGTGGTCCGGTGCTTCGTTTGCCACATTTTATTTCAGTAAAGCATACAAGCCTTGGACAGGTGCTGGGGATATTGTGGTGGCTTCTGAAATCGTTTCCCAGAAGGCAGTGACTCATCACAGGAAACCCCTTTGTTTTCTCTCTGACCTTCCCTCCGTTTCCTGCTCCACCCATCTGTGCGTGAGTTTTCACATTCCTCACCAACAGACAACAACTTATGTCTAACTTTGGTCAAGAGTGGTAAGTGGAGATAGTTTTGGGAGTATGTTGGGACCACCTCTTCCAATAGCAGTGCCCATAAGGGCAGCTGGCATGTTCTTAATGCCTTGGCATCTCCCCATTGAGGTATGGGTCAATTTCCATTCTATGACTCCTGGAAAATCCCTTTTTCTGTGTCCCTAACCAGTTGGACTGTCACGTTGTAAAGGAGGTGGATTGGCTGTCTTAGGCTTTGTAATCAGTGACTGCTTTTGTTCAACTCCTTTTCTAGAAAATATACATCACTGTACACTTAGTAACAAGCGTTTAATTGTTTTTGATGGATGTGAACTAACTCAAAGAGGATGGTTGCGCTTGTTGACCCACAGTGCTTCATATACAGTCAGGGTCTTCAATGGATAAGTGTTGAAATGAATCTTACAGTTCAGATTCCTACATGTTTAGAGTTAGAAGGGAAGTTAGAGACTATCCGGTTTTGCTTCTTCATTGTTTTTAAAGTTTATTTATTTATTTTGAGAGAGTGTGTGTGTGTGTGTGTGTGTGAGAGAGAGAGGGAGAGGAGCAGAGAGAGAGAGAATCTCAAGCAGATTTTGTGCTGTCAGTGCAGAGCCTGACATGGAGCTCAAACCCATGAACTGTGAGATCATGACCTGAGCCGAAACCAAGACTCAGACGCTCAACTGACAGAGCCACCCAGGTGCCTCAGCTTTTTCATTTTGTAGGCAAGGATCTTGAGGCTCAATGAAGTTACTTTTTCCATGGTCACCCACTCAGGTCCTGGCCTCGTTGGTCCTGGCCCTTCTGACACTGTCTATATGCTCATGCCTGCCTCTGTGGGGCTCTCTAGTTGTACTCCAGTCCCCACTTCCAATTGCTCCCCTTCTTCACTCTCTACTACCTTGGAGCCTTCAGCTGGCAGAGAGACCCTTCTGAAAGGTCTCACCCTTCCTCTGTCACTGGATTCCCTGAAGTCCCTCCATGGCCAGGCCTTTTTCCAGACTGCAGGCATATTCAGACTACTGACTTTGGTTTCCCTTGGCTGAGAATCCATGACTTTCCATGAAGAGTGTGTTTCAAAGTAGTTCTTCAAAAATTCAATGGCACAATACTCACTAAAGAAAATTTGAAGGCACAAACAAGTGTTTTTTTAACTTTTCTGGTGTTTTCTTTGGACATTCCCCACCCTAGCCCTCCCTTCCAAGGAATAGGTTGGTTATTTGATTTGTTGTAATCATCATCTTATTCAATTTTGTATCCCGCTATTTTCCACTTGTGTTCTTTTAGTATAACTCTATGGGAGAAGGATTGGGAGCAAATACTAGTCTGCTTTTTTATGAAACCTTCTGTTAGAACACTGTTACTTATTTAGAAAAATAGGTTCCTCTCCTTTTTGGTTGGGCAAACAACAATGTTCATGTCCACGGCTATTTTGAGGGGACAGGAAACATGCTCCTTATATCCCCTACATCTTCCTATCTTCCCCACTACCCCATATGGGGGAGCTGGGGTTGAATTCTCTGTCACTGCCAATGGGACACTGTACTTCCTGATAGTCTATGAACCAGAACTCTTCCTCTGCCACCACATCCATGTTCAATCCTTATTTTTTTTTCTTTCTTAAGTAGGCTTCATGCCCAGGATGGAGCCCCCTGCAGGGCTTGAACTCATGACCCTGAGATTAAGACCTGAGCTGAGATCAAGAGTCAGACGCTTGACTGAACCACCCAGGTGTCCCCACATTCAATCCTGTCTTCTAGTCTCCATGATGGTAAGAGCTTGACCCCACCCATGATGTTGACCCGTTTGCCATCTCTGATCTCTTGTTTGTTGTGAAGGAATCTGTCATAAAATAATCATCCATGAAGCCTGCACACTGTACAACTCTGTGAAATCAGCAACCAAGTCTTTCTTAAGTCTTTTGCATGTCTCTATATCACCAGTATGATGCCCAGCATACAGAAGACACCTAAGAAATGTACAGTGGGTGAATGAATGGGTAACTCTAATTGTGATTGCAGAATAGTCTTCCTTTTTGGTGACTCCAAAAGCAAAGCCACAACTGTGATGAGGACATTCTCTCCAGAACATTTCCTACCACCAGGGAAAAAACAAACTGAATCAAATACTGAAAGTCAAGAAGGCTGAGAATTATCTTGGATAGGAATAATGGTCCCTGGTGTCTCAGGTTCTTTCTTCTTACTTCTCATAGTCCACAGACCGTGTATATTACAAAATCCTTTTTATCATGTAAGAATCTCAAATGCCTGATTTTTCTTTTGTTATTCTCCTTAATTTTGAAGCAAAAGTGGTTTATTTCCCAAGATAGGAGCAGCAAGCTCCACTTTAAGGGAAAGCCCAAATCTTCATAAATTTTCTTTAACACCTCAAAATCTTGGTCATGGGCTAACCTTGCTTGCGACATAGAATTGTTTCTTGATGGAAGACTACTAGACAGTAAAAAAGAATGAACAAAGTGGTAGATACAACAACCTTAATGAATCTCAAAATAATTTTGCTGGTGAAAGAAATCAGAGCAAACATCAGTGTATACTGTATGATTACACTTCTATAAAATTCTAGAAAACGCAAACTAATTTCTAGTGATGGATAGTGGTTGCCTTGTAGGTGGGATGCGAATAAGTAGGAGGCAGGGATTTTTTATAAAAGGACACCGGAAAACTTTGGGATGTGATGGGTATACTCATTATTATGACTGTGGTAATGACTTCACAAGTGTGTGTGTATGTCACAGCTTGTCGAGTTGTACATTGTAAATACGCAAATTTTACTGGATGCCATTTATACACCAATAGAGGTGTTTTTAAAATTGTTTCAAAGAAATGGAGTCCTCTGCCCCACCTTATATTTCCTACCTCTCACTTTCCAGCTTCCTCCTACTAAAAGGGGATCATACCCAATTTTGTTCCTAACGTGCAGTCAGTCCTTTGTTATGATGGACACTGACAGTTCTTTGCTTCTTCTGGAAGTAAAGAAAGTATTTAAACTGGGTCATTGTTGCCTTCCACGTGATTCTCAGCCCCTCCAGAATGCTATAAAGAAGGTTGCCCTCTTCTCCTGTCTGTAGCCATTTAGGGACTGCCCCCCCTCTCCCCCCCTCCCCACCATAGCTCCAGTGACAGGTTTTGGAACAAACAGCCACTGTTTGTGTAGCTGGCACTGGCATTACTGCAAGCCTGGGTGGGCCATGACTTCCCAGACCCAATGATAACCATTCTCAGACCTTTCACATGTTTTGAAGATGCTCTTCAAAATACCCATTGGTTTGTTCTACACAGGATGGCCTGAGACAGTGACCTGCCAGTGTTTGCCTGTTCCTTCTCCTACATTTCCTTCATCGCTCTCCAAGGTGCCTTAGGATTAGGTAAGGTCTAAATTAGTAGTAAGAAGTGCAGACAGATCTCCTGAGGAAGTCAGCATTATTCTAATGTTAGAGATATTTCTAGAACCTAAGGAAGAATTGGGAATAAGACCGTGGAATATACAGATGTGGGATGTCAATAACCTGCTGAGATGTTGGCTCTTCTCTCACCTTGCATAGATAAGAGGTTCAGGGTTTAGGTGGTTGAGTAGCAAAGCCCTCAAGTTAGAGCAGGGCTACTCACACCTGTGCTGGTCTGGGAACAAGGTAAGAAGTTGAGAGCAAGTGTTTAGAAACTTTTATAGGAACATGCTAGCATAATTTTATAACTGTTGGATCTAATAAAAAAAGTTGGGCTTATATTTTGCATGCCTTTTACTTTAAACTCTTTTTTAGCAATTTATTTTTATTTTACAAAAGTTGTAGTTCATCATGGTTTGGAAATTACAAAGAAAATGAACTGGCTCTTCACTACAGATCATTTGAGAACAACTGAGCTAGTTCCATGGCCTCCGGAAGGCAGTTCCGGACAGCTTTCTTCCAAAGACGTGGTGGATGAGCTAGGGAGAGATGTGGACAGTGCCAGGGAAGAGGAGGACAAGGAGTCTCCCTCTGTCTGTAGTTCCTTCTCCTTGACCAAGCTACACACACATCCCTGGGAAGCATTACACCAAGAACAGCCACAGTTGAGACAAAATTGGAGGGGACCGCAATAAGAGGAGGGACAGGAAAAGCTGTGGTTATCACCTGGAACTCCTGACTTATCAAATGTCCTTTATCATGGACTTTAGGGGCAGGTGGAGGAAGCAGCTGAGAAATAAGGATTTGAGGGGAACCAGAGCTCACCACTCAGCAGTCTGGAATGAGCTGAAATTGTGAGTCCCACTCAAGAGAATTCCCTACGTTTAAGATGCTTATATAACCCAGGAGGAGGAGGAGAGAGGCTGTCAATCATTGCCCTGTAATACATGCAGATACACTGACATATTCTTGTGGAATCACTGACTGGAGGAATCGTCCCCAAAGAAGACAGAGAGGGACAGAAAAGCTTTAATGAAAAGAGGTGGGATCAGAAAAGGGCTAAGTGTAAAATGGCTTCATTATCTATCTTAAAATGGGGAGTCTTTACCATCATATTTTAGAGCTGTCTGTGCTGGTCCCTGCTCTGTTTTTGTAGTTAATCATGGTATGAGGTGATACTCAGTTTCCCAGGGGACATGAAATAGACTATTGACCTGCTGGCCTTTGAAGCAGTCAACCGACAACCCCTTTGCTATCCCATATCCTGGAGAGGTGGTAGGATGAAGATGATACCTTTGTCTCGTTGCCTCTCTTACATGACTCAGTATGCCTTCTGTCACTGTTGCTGACAATGATGTGCTCCTTGACTGAGAGGAGAGAATCAGGTTGGGTGGGTTCCGGCTCTTTAATGTGAGAAAAGCTTTTGTGTCTTAGCTTTGGGAAAGAAAGGAAACACCCAGCCCTCTTGTTTTTTTGTTAAATTAGAGGGTGCTTTCTGCCTTGTAAATTCTCCTGAAATATATGTTAGCTTTGCCTTGGTGATGACGCAGACATGTCTGAGTGTGCCTGCTGTGTGGCAATGCATTATTTCTAGTCCGAAGTGTTGGGTCTCAGGAAACGTTGAGATTAGACCTTAGTCTCATGTTGGTTGGTGGTACGCCAGAAAGAGGGGCCTGCAGCATGGTGGGCTGCATCGTAAAGCAGAAGCAAGCTGGAAAACTCGGCTACATTTTCTCCTGTGCCAAATCCAAGTCAGTGACAGTGTGGTCATAGTTACTTACATTCAGGGATGCTTCGCAAGGTCTGGACCCAACTGCAAAGAGTTTTAAAGGACAAGAGTAACATGAAGGCTGTTACCAGCTACCAGACGATGCTATAGTAATTTGTAAAGCCAGGCTGGCCCCTTCTGGGGCGGAAGTGACTGACTCCCTCGATCAGGGAGACCAGGCTGTGGTTCTAGGTCTTTACTTCTCCCAGTTTCCTGCCCTGAAATAGTCGGGGATGGCCTGAAATAAAATTCAACCCACATCCATTGCCCCTGAAAATGTATAATCTGTTTGGCTAACAAGACTGGTCCAGTATGAAACAATGTAAGAAAATATTAGATTGTGGCAAAGATTACAAGTTATACAGGTGTTTCAAGCAAGAGGGGCTGATGTGGGTTTGAGGACTCAGGGAAGGTTCCTGGAAGAGTAGGGCTTGAACTGGCACAGAGTCCTTCCCTCCTTTGGAATGGGGTTTGCATTCTGGACTTAACGTTGGATGAATAGATAAGATCTCTGGGCCACAAGATGGGGAAAATAACCACTACGTCCTACACTTTCTGTGAGCATTAAATCCTAGCTGAGTAAGTGCTTAGTAATGTTCCCTCTCTTCCTTCCTTTCCATGGCTGCAAGGAGTTCCTTCTGGGATGAATTCCTGGGAATGGTTTACCAATTTAAATGTGAAGCTTAGATTTGCAAGATTGTGATTTCTCCCTGTGGGGAGGCAGTGCCATAAACAAGCCAGCAGTCAGTAACTCCTTTTCCTAACCATGCACCCAACTGGGCTAAGTATTTCTCTCTTAAACAAGGAACTCCAAGGCAGAACTTGTGCCCAGAGAGATGCTTTGCCCAAGTACTCACTTGGCTAAAAATACCAGAGTTCTCAATATTAATATTATGATTAATATTAATCAAGTTCTTAAGCAGTACAGCTTCCTTCCTAGCCTCTCTTCATTTATAAACATTCCCCCATTCTGCTATACCCAAAATAGGAAGTCCTAGCTCTGTACTATAGTTTTTTTTTATTATTTTTTTTAATGTTCATTTATTTTTGAGAGAGAAAGAGACAGAGCATGAGTGGGAGAGGGGCAGAGAGGGAGACACAGAATCTGAAGCAGGCTCCAGGCTGTGAGATATCAGCACAGAGCCCGATGTGGGACTTGAACCCACGAACCATGAGATCATGACCTGAGCCGAAGTCAGACGGTTAACCGACTGACCCACCCAGGAGCCCCTATAATTTTTCATTCTGGAAAAACAGCCCTAGGAATATGATGCCTTTAAAGTTTTTTAATCAGTAAGAAATTGGTCAGATAGGGAGGAAGTATAACATGATATATAAGACCATGGACTCTGGATGCAAAGTACCTGGACTTGCTTCCTGGCTCTGCCACTTTACTAGCTACGTGAGTTTGGGCAAATTATTTAATCTCTGGGTGCCTCAGTTTACTCATCTGTCAAGTGGGAAGATACTTGTGCACAGCTCACAGGGTTGCTGCGATAGGCAAATGAGTTAAGATTTATGTCAAGCACTTAGAGCAGTAAGTGGTCAATGTAAGTAGTAAACATGTGTTGGCCATAGTGAATATTATTATGTCCTAGTGAAATGGGGAGAAGGAATGTTTCAGGCCTTGATGGATGCTGTGCCCTAAAGAAAGGGCACCAATGGGGCGCCTGGGTGGCGCAGTCGGTTGGGCGTCCGACTTCAGCCAGGTCACGATCTCACGGTCCGGGAGTTCGAGCCCCGCGTCGGGCTCTGGGCTGATGGCTCAGAGCCTGGAGCCTGTTTCCGATTCTGTGTCTCCCTCTCTCTCTGCCCCTCCCCCGTTCATGCTCTGTCTCTCTCTGTCCCAAAAATAAATAAACGTTGAAAAAAAAAATATTTAAAGAAAGGGCACCAAGACAGCCAGCACTCATGGGGCCTGGTAACAATGGGAGGCGTAGAAAAGAAAACTCTGAGGGAGATAGGGACCCAAGTGCCAAATCCTAATGAGGTCATGTTTGACCACTGACATTGAAATTCCCATCGGAGTGCCCATTAGAATTGGACAGTCTCCGTTCTAGAGCCTGGAATTCCTGGATACAGCCTCTCTGCTAGCCCGGCCCAAGGCTTGTTTTGATGAGGGTGACATGCTAACACAGGACTGAGTCAATAACAGGCCCTTTGTTGTGTCTCCTGGACCTCTGGATGCCACTGTACGGACACGTCCAGCTTGGCTGGCAGCTGGCATCTTAAGGGTTCAGGTTGTTATCAGATGGGCACTCACTAAGTGGAGTCCCTCCCGATCTGGCGGCGTGTGCTTTTGCGCACGTAGCCCGCATACCTCATATCTCTGCCTGGGCAATTACATCCCAGCCACCCTGCCCCATTCCAAGGCAGCCAGAGCCAGCTGGGACAGTGCTTGGGGAGGGAGCCAGGTGTTTTTCCCTTTCATCCTTTTTGATTCCGTAGGCATTTTCTCCTAAGCTTGGCTCTAACTGCAATGTCCAACATAGAAAAACAAATCCAAAAGGCAGGAGCTAAGCTAGATCTGCGCATGGTGCTGCATTTTGCTGTTCGGAAACGAAGCCAAAAGGCACAGCCTCTGTCCTCCGGGACAGAACACCTATAAGCAGCATGTCCTTTCCCCAGCTGCTGCCCGCCAAGTTAGGGTACTACATATATCTGCATATGAGTGGTTCACTGTCTGGTCTGATGTTCAGATCTATATTTAAGCACTAGTGTGGGTTTTGGAATCCAAGTGTGTAAAGTGCATGTCTGGGCATGGTCTCTTGGCCAGGCCTGAGGGTTTTCAACCCACTCGGCTGGTCCCCAAAGCTGGCCTCTTGCATCATAAGTGATCCCACGCAGTTCTGATGACATATGGTTTACGACAATTCACCCTGGTTTGGGAAATCTCCCTGCTAATGTTTTCTTATCTTGGCAGAGAGAGAACCATGTTAGAATACTAGCAATTGGTACCATTTATTGAACACATGCCATGCCCCAGGCAGCTTGCTAAGGGTGCTTTACACAGTGATTTCCCACAGTCTTCCTGCCAGCGCTCCAGTGGAGGTAGAGTGATCAGCTCTGCCTTACACATGAGGACACTGAAACGTGGTGATGTTAGGTAACTTGCTCAAGGCCACTCAGGTAGGAGGTGGGAATGCCAGTATTTGAGCCAGGCGTTCTGATCCCCAGCACATTCCTACTCACCATAGTGCCCACTGCTGTGGTGTCTCTCTGCATGCACATCTTCAAGGATTAATTCAATGCCCAAGAATGATCATCGTCATTATTATCATTAGTTTAATCAGTCAGCAGCATACAGAACCTTCTCCCTGGTTGATACTTTGGGCTAATCTGCTACATCCTTGATGTTGGTATAATAATGCAAAAATTAAGTTATTTCCTTATTGATTTCTATTACTTTGATCCGACAGATATTTAGTGAGCATTTACTTTGTGCCGGGTATTATACTGGACCTAGGAAAGAGGGCCATTACACAGTACTTGCTTTCAAAGAACCACACGGTAGAAAAATAAATAATCTTCCTAATTCCCAAGATGGCCCACAAGGCCTTCTGAAATGGGCCCTGCCTTCCTCCCCAGTTTCATTGCTTTGCATTCTCTGCCTTTGTGTCCTTTTTGTTTGTTGAGCTTCCTCCCGTCTCAGAGCCTTTGCACCTTCTGTTCCATCAGCCTGAAATACTCCACATGTTTGCCCTCTTAACTCCTCCTCATCCTTCAGATCTCATCTGAAATCACTCTTCTTTAGGGGATTCTCTCACAATCCTATAGATTAGGTCAGGTTCCCCCTATTAAATCTTATCATAGCTCCCCCCCCCCCGCTTTAAATTTTTGTAATTATTTAATTAATCCACCAGCTCCTTAAGGGCATGAATAATGCTATTGTTGTTCAGCACCAGTCTCGTAACACACAGTAGGTGCACATCAAGTACTCTGAAGTGAATGGGGATTATAAACAATTTATTAGAGCAAAAACTGGGATGTGTTAGTCCCCAGTCCTCCAAGAATCAGACATCAAGACAGGATTAAACGTGCCAGGATTTTATTAGGGAGGGAAGTTGGGAGGGTCATCAGACTGTGAGGCAAGTATGATCCTAGAGTGAAGAAGGGAAGAAAGGAAGGTGGGGAGGACCATCATATATATTCTGGTGCAGCCTGGGGAAAGTTCTGGGAGGCCAGCCAAAGTTGGACATCAGAGGAGTGACCCCTCTCCCCCATGGAACAGCGTGCTTCGAATCCCCGTCGCCTTCACTGATTGGCTGGGAGCGCCATGGGAGGCGTGGTCCGGCAGCAGGGCGTGGTGTTCAGAGGCAGCTGCAGGTGCTCCTTGAGTAGCTTCCTGCTCTTTGAGGGGCAAGTCTGAGGGGCTAGTTCTTCTGACTGTCATGTGACAGCTCCAAGACGAGGGGGGATGACACCCAATTGATAGGGAGGATGGAGATTACCAAATGTATGGCTTCCACAAAAGGGCAGGAAATCTTGATTTTGAGGCTCAGCAAGTATTTATTGAACACACACTATTCTTTGACACCGAGGAGGACACAATGGAATTGGCTCTCCGCGGGCTCTCCTCGAACAGATTGAAGCTAGCTAAAAGACAAAGTAAGTTCACATGCCTGCTTCCTGAGCCTCAGCTTCCTTGCTTCTAAGATGAAGATAACTGCAATCTAGCTTGTGTGATGTGTGACAGGTAGATCTAGTGGCTTCTGTGAATAGGGTTGGTGCTCCGCAAACAAGATTTGAATGAATTTAAATAATAACAATTCATTGCCTTCCTCAATTTTTCAAGCTTTTCTAGTCACTTCAGCAGGGCTGATAAGTTTTCTAAGTTTTCGAAGAAACTTTTGGCTTGGGATGCCTGCTTTCTTTGTAATTACTCTCATCAACAGTCCCCTGGGGCTTTTTCTTTAAGAATATTTCAAGTAGAAGAACCGCAGTTTAAATACGTGATCAGCACTAAAGGAAGATTTAGTGTCGAGTTACTACATTGAAGGAAATCTCTGGGAAAAGGCTCTGTGTACTTGGCTCAGTGAGCTCACTTCAGGGGTTGGTTTCTTAACTCTTAACCCCAAGGCAGTGTTCAGTTTGTTCTGTTACAGTACAGTCATTGGGACATTGCTTAATCAGGTTCTTTCCATAGGTGAAGGCTGTGGATCCCTGAGGGAACTGGAGATGTGGGGTGGGGTGGATCTCCTCCCTTTTCCTCACTGCCAGAGCAAGGGGGTGGTCTGCCTTTGCCTTTCCCCATTCCCAGCACCCTTCTCATATATTCCTTTTTCAATACATTTCCCCCCTTCAGTTTGCCCCCAAATGAATCCTATCTTGGTTTCACTTGTTGGGTTGGCCTGTTCTTTCTAGGAATGGGTTTTAATTCACAACTGTTTCCCAAGCAAGTAAATAGTAAATGCAGATACTGTGCCTCAGTATTCTCGTATATAGAATGAGGGGAATAGGGGCGCCTGGGTGGTTCAGTCGGTTAAGTGTTGGACTCTTGATTCTGGCTCGGGTCATGATCTCACTGTTTGTGGGATCAAGCCCTATGTAGGGCTCTGTGATGACAGCACAGAGCCTGCTTGGGATTCTGTCTCCTTCTCTCTCTGAGCCACCCCCCCCCCCCCACATTGTGTGCATTCACGGTCTCACTCTCTATCTCTCTCAAAGTAAATAAAGAAACTTAAAAAAAAAAACAAGAATGAGGGGAATAGACTGGCTAAGGCATAAGATGTATATATGAAATGTGAACTATTCTAAAAAAAAGTATCATGGGAATGAAGAAGAAACAGGTTTTCTGGGTGAGGAGGCAGCATTTGATCCCAGATTCAGTGTTAATCATTGAGAAAGGAGTGAAAGAGACCCCATACTGATGAAGTAGCCTGAGCAACAGCAAGGTGTGTTTGCCATGCCCCGCGGAGACAGGTAATTTGTAATGGCTGGAAGATACGGAGGGATTCGAGGACAGATGAGAAGAAAAAAGATGGTGGGTAAGCTATGGCAGTCCTCGAAAAGCTCGTTCAGGAACATCATAGGTCAAGGAGAACCATTGATGTTTTGGAAGCAAGGGGACAAAGTTTGAGCTATTTAGGAAAAAATACCTAGGTAAAGGACAAAAACCGAGGCAGAGTAATACAGTAATTTAGGTGAGAGAATCATTTCTGTAGAAATGAAAATAAGAGGGCAGATCTGAGAGGTAGAATGATGGGGGAGTAGAGAAGAAGATGGTTTTGAAGGTAACCCAAGGTTTCAAGTCCATGTATACTGGGTCAGGGAGGGACACCACTGAGTAGGGGAACTGAAGACGAGATGTCTGCTAAGCTGAGAATGGGGATCTTCACAACAGATCATGTTGCATGTGATGGGTTGGCCAGATATGAGTCTGGATATGATACTGGAAGTTCAGATCTGGAGATCAAGAATGTGGTCAGAGCTGAAGATGAAGATGTGGGAGCTGTCATCACAGGGATAGTAGTTGAAAGGGCAAGTTGTTTCGCTTCCTCAATCACCTAAAGAAAAGCATGGGTTTCCAGTTGTATGGGTGAGAGCAGGTGGAGGGATGGTCTCTGGTGCCGGGATGGCTCGTCCTGATCCCTGCAACACAGTCCTTGGATCTTTGAGATTCCAAGAAAAGGGCATATTATCCTTATCCTCCTTCACTTAGCTCAGCTTCGCCTCTTGTCCCTCAGTTGTCCAGCTTCTAATTCTGCAAACAACAGCTGGAGAGCGTGAGTGAGGGCCAACTCGGCAGCTGTGTGTTGGGAATCAAGAAGGCATCCAGGATGAAGATACTGCCTGGCCACAGCTGCTGCCAAGATGGGTGTGTGTGTGTGTGTGTCAGAGAGGCAGAGAGAGAGGGAGGGAGGGAGGGAGGGAGGGAGAGAGAGAGAGAGAGAGAGAGAGAGAGAGAGAGAGAGACAGTGATGGGGGGGTACTCATAGCCGGGAGTGGGTAAAAATTGCTGACCAACTTTCTTCTAAGGGTGGTAAATGAAATATTCTTAAAAAGTTTTAATTCTGTACCAGAGAAGATTTCACTTTGTATTTGATTCCAAATGCTAGTGATTGGAAAATCCGAAATCTACCTTTCTGGATCCTCCAATTGCTCACGACCATGCTTTGCACACACACCCTGGCTGCCCTGGCAGCTGAGTGTGCTCAAACACTCTGGGGTTGGCTGGAAGCTGCCTCTAGGCTGGTGCCCCAAGGAGGGATCTAGAAATATGTGAAAAGATTAAAAGTTCAAGAAAAGGCTGTTGTTCCCAATCCCAGTTGAAGAGAGGCCTCTTCCTGGAAAGTGATAAGGGATTTGTGCATGTGGTTTTGTTCCTGGCCAAACATAAGTCTTGAGCTGGGTAATGTGTTTCTAATCATAATTTGGATTACCCCTCACACTAACCAAATGCTTGGTTGTCTGAGGAGGCCAATCCTCGGGCCCCAGAGAGACATGACAAACCTCCACCAAAAAGCTAGGAAACTCCCGGCCAGTAGGCACATTCTGAGACTGGTAGGCTACAACTGCAGTCTCTCTGTGCTGGGAAAGGCTGGAAATTACTGTTCACAGTGTGTGGGCTTCTGCAGCCTGGAGCTGTCCCCTTTGGTCACTGTTGATATACTCCTCTCAGGGACCAGCTGGAAATGGCTGGCTCAGGCCAAGCTGAGCCACTGGGGCCATGTGGGGTTTGGAGGCGGGGCTCCCAGAAGGAAGCCAGAATGAATATTGAGACACCAGTGGCTCCCAGGTTTCTCCCAGGTCTTTTTTTGGCAGATAGGAGAGAAAACCAAAGAGGTAGGGCAAGCTAAGTAAGAGTTAGCATAAAAGCCTCTTAGGGGCGCCTGGGTGGCTCAGTCAGTTAAGCATCCGACTTTGGCTCAGGTTACAGCTGTGAGGTTAAGCCCCACATCAGGCTCTGTGCTGACAGCTCAGATCCTGGAGCCCGCTTCGGATTCTGTGTCTCCCTCTGTATCTCTGCCCCTCCCCTGCTCACACTCTGTCTCTCTCTCTCAAAAATAAATACACATTAAAAAAACGTTAGCCTCTTAGATCATCCATATTCATTAAGACAGTTACTATGAGTTTGCAGTTCACTGTCGAGGGCCACACAAATTTTGCTGATTTTGAATGTAGCCAACTTTTAAGAACAATGTCACCCAATTTGGAAATGCAGAGTTCTTTATGAAGGAAGCCCTGCACTTCAAGAGTACAAAATGGGCTAGGAAATGAGAAAAGGGTGGTTTTGCTAAGTCAGGATATGGGAGGCTTAGAGAAGATAAATGAATAAAAGGCAGGCAATTTCACAAATGAAAATGGATTCCATTTCATTAATGATGTGCAGGAAAACTTTACGTGATTATTAACACTTATGGCATACAGATGACATGGGCCCCACCCCCGCTGTGAGCATAGGACAGGATGTGAATTCCACTGCTTTGTCACCATTGAAACCTCTCTCTCTCTCCCTCTCCCTCTCTCTTCCCCGGCCCCCTCAGTCCCCACACGTGCATACATGTGGTGTGGTTTCAAAAGAAATGTTGGTGGTAGTTTAGAGGGCAAGACATATAATTGTTGTGTTTCTCTTTTCAGCTCTTAGGAGGAAAATACCTAAGAAGAGGTGATTAATCACTGTCTGAAAAGTGCTTTGAGATCCTCTGAAGAAAGGTAATTATAAGTATGAGACGTTGTTCCTGGATGTGTGATTACATGTGATTATATGTTAGAGTGGTGCTAGACTGCTTCAAATGCATTCCTCTCCTACATCTCCAAACAGGAGAGGGCTGGGATGTGGGAGGGGGGAGGAAGAGGAGATATTGGAACAAAGACCATATGTAGCATTTCATGTCAAGCGGGAGGAAGCCAGCCTGGGGACCTGGGGTCTATGCAGAAGATGGACATTTGAGAGCGGAACCAGGACTTTCCTTTGTTCCCCGGGAGAGTTTGCCTTCCCACCCCTTTGCAATCCGTACTCTGTGGACTTTTAGGGTGATCTCTTTGTTCAGGTTTTCCCCAAGAAGTCAATGACTGTGTATCATCACAGGGGAAACCACCTTCAGTTTTCCAAGAGAACTGGAGGATTGTTTTCCAGGTAATTGTTACGTGGGTAATAATCATTGATCATTAAAACCTTTATTATTCTCTGCACTTAAGGAGCTGCTTTCCTTAGAAAGTCCCATATCTTCTCTCCAACCACGTCGTATTTTGAGAGGAGGGGGGCTCTAATGTGCAGTATGTAGCCAGAGTGAGGCCACCTCTCAGACTGTCAGAGGTCTCTGACCTCAGGGGCCCAGAAACAGTAGAGGGTGTTGGTTAAACCTCAGATCCAGAGCCGGCTTGAATTCTGGACCTGCTGCTCCTACTCACAGCACTTGAGGCACGTTATTCAAGCCCTCAGAGTCATGGTTTCTTCATTTGTAAATTGGTTAGGAATGGTATCTACTTCTTTGAGTTATTGTGAGCATTCAAAGAGTAATTGTACATAACACAGGGCTTCGTAGGTTGGAAGGGCCAAGTGTTTGCTGTTGAAGCTTCTGTTGCTGCTACTACTATTTCCTAAGAAACTACAGGCTCGTATAGAACAAATTATTTAGAGCAAATGACTATTACTGCCATCATTAATAAAGTGTCCTAAAGAACTAAAGGTTGATTTAAAGCAAAATGCTCAAGCAGCTAAGATTATTTTTGGCACTCTTCCACTTCTATTCTCAGTTTCTCCCTTTTTGTTTTGGTTTTTCCAAATTTCTGACACATTACCAAGGCTTAAAGTTTTAGTGATGTGTTCCACATACCCCTATGAATGTAAGCAACTTAAGGTACAGATACCTCCAAGGATGAATTCAAGGAGACTGAAAGTTTGACTTTTTTGTGAAAAGCAAAGTAATAAAACTTACCGACCTCTCGAACTTTGAAGCTGGACTTGAGGGACCATCTAGTTCAAACCCAGCATAGGCAAAGGACTCACCTTTGGAGGCGGGCATAGTTGGTTGATAGGAGAATGGGATTTGAGTCTTGGGTTAAGTTAGACTTAAATTAAGAGCTATGATCACGTAAAACGTGGTATGACTGCTTGTGAAGCTACTTCTCCTGAACTACCCTGTGGCAATGTGCCATTGGTCTCCATAAAAAGATGTTATAAAATTGCCCATAAAACTGTATTTTGTGCACTAAAGGAGATGTAGCTAAAGCGTCCTCCTGGTCTCTTTATGAAAACACTCGAGTGGCCATACCATTCAGTTCTAAGTACCGGGAACAGCTGGCACTTCTGGAACAACTGTTTGTTTTCATCTGATGAACATCGTGAACGTTTTATGTGATCATTGATCATGTGATTAATGCTTGTCGCACTGGCTGCTAGGAAGCTCAAGGTCAAATTGATATTCCACCTCTATGAATAGAAGCCAATAGCTACTACAAACTTCAGATGTTCACTGCAGCTGAAAACTTTATAGCTCCTTTTCCTAAGCTGTGCTCACTACAGTAAGCTGGGAACACATCCTATGACACAATGGATATTTCTAGGGGGAAAAGGGAGTTTTGGTGCACTTTATATTGCATACTTTGCTTCCTTCTTGGATATTCTTGATGCTTATATGGGTATCTTAAATGTTCTGAGAAGCCTGATAGTTTCAAATCAAACACAAAGAAAAAAAACCTTTTTAAACCTGTACTTGTAAAACTTGTTTGACCGCAGAATCCTTTAAAAATGTTATCTCCAAAGTCTAGTTTTATTTGAAATATGTTTTGGGAAATGCTACCTCTCAGTAACATGTAATCAAATCCTGTTTTTTGGATTTATGTCAGTACACAGGTTGGTTCTTGACTTGAGTCTTCCTACTTTTGCATAGCAAGGAGAGAGTTCAGGTGTGTATATTAGATCAGTCAACTGATGAGGTCCCTTTGAGCTCAAAAATTTGGTGATTCCTGATTAACAAATGAAGAAAAGTTTTTCACAAGTGTCTGCTTATGGAATTAAGAATTTAAGTTTACTGACATGAAGACTAAAGTTAGAAATTAAAACATTGTGTAATATTTCTGACATTCTTTATTATATCTAATCTAAAAGGTTGCTTTAAATATCACGTTTTTAGGGGCGCCTGAGTGGCTGAGTTGGTTAAGCATCTGACTCTTGATTTTGGCTCAGGTCATAATCTCACGGTTCATGAGTTCAAGCCCCACATTGGGCTTTGTGCTGACAGTGCGGAGCCTGCTTGGAATTCTCTCTCTCTTTCTCTCTGTCCCTACCTTACTCATGCTCCCTCTCTCTCCCTGTCTCTCTCTCTCTCTCTCTCTCAAAATAAATAAATAAGCTTGAAAAACAATTTTTTAAAAAAATCATATTTTTAAAAACAACCCCCAGGGATATAAAACAAAGATAAAAATTTCCTTTGAAAAGCATCAAAGTCAAAAAGTTATAAAATTTTCATCTGAACTCCTGTTTGGTTGTAGAATTTAACCCCTCTCCTTGCTGCTTTGATAAAGGCTTACATAATCAGGGTGATGCAACTTCATGGTGTATCTTGAGGGGATTGTGCAACTAGGTTTACTCCTCAGACGTGTGCCCCATGCAGAGCCTGTGATGTTCATTTCACAGGCACCTTTGCCTTTAAGATCCCTTCCTCTCCACTCTCCATTAAAACTCAACAAACAAAAACAACAACAAGGACCTCAAACCCCAGCCACATATATATTATTTGGGTGGGAGCCTGGGACCTGCCTTAGACAACACACTCAACTTCTGGGGTTGCTTCATCCCTTTGACCGGTGAGCTAGACCCAAGGGGAAATTTTGCAAAGGAATATCACCTTCAAAGAGAAGGGATAGGCTGCAGGGAGAAAGCATAGGCTCTCCTGCTCAGGTTCTTGGTTGACATTCAGCTCCTTCAGCAGCCTACCTAACATGTCACCGTAAACCCAGCGGCTTTCATTGCCTTTCTCTTTGTGTATGACTGTGGAAGCAGTGCGATTTTGTTATTGCTCTGGGCCACTTGTCTCTCTGATTGTATTTCTGTGCTTTTCCTCCATGTTTGACAATGCCTACCATGTATCAGGTATTATGTCACAAAATTGCCTATGCCCCTGTCCTTGACCTTGAGGAGTTCACAGGGTAGAAGAGCAGATGGGCACTACAAACAGTTTCCATTCAATGTGACAAAGACTCCAAAAGAGCCATGTATAATGACCAGGGAGGCAGTAATGGAGGTGACATTTGAGTCAAGTCTTAGAGAATGTGTTAGACACTGATTTTTCCATTAATAGAATTACTTTTCTGCTTAATGGCAACCAGCCTGCTAGAAGGAGAAGTATAAACCAATAACTTGCTTTGGATTAACTCAGGAGACTAACTGACAGAACCTATTAGCTAAAGGCTAGACTCTTATTTCAAGCAATTCAGTGAATGTTCAGGCCTTAATCATTTCAGTTATCAGAGGACCAGACCATCTGGAAAGTAGACTCTCTAGAACTTACTCTGAAGTTTCCCTGATGTAAAACATGTTCTAAGTATAGTCTTTGATTTTGGAAATTCCTAGGATTAGCTTTGGTGTGTGTTCAATAATACCTCGTTTCCCAATCTCATGGCAGATAGAAAATAAGTGGCATATTTAAATGGCTGTATAGATGAAAATAAAGCTCACTAGTGAAGAACTGGTTTTAATTTAAATTTCAGAGGAAATTTTGCAAAGTGCAAGAACATGAAGGGTCAGCTGGCTTCTTGAGTTTGCTGACACTGAAAGGTGGTTAGTAGACTGAGGGCTGGGCAGAGTTTTGTGGATTCTTTTCCAGTTACTTTTCTGAGACAAAACCATGGGTGTCAACCATGTGACATAATATCCATCACTTCTCTAGCTGTACGAATAGTTCTCTAAGTTGATGTTAATAGAAAATCTTTCTCTTTAGCAAATGCTCTTTCTTTAGACTTAGCATTTCATTTCTTCCTTTCCCCTTCCCCAAAATTCAATTTAATAATGATTTTTGACCGTCTCTGTCTATTATATCCAGAGCCCAGGGTATCCTTATCTTCTGTTCTGTCAGGGTTGACGTGGTATCCATCCAGATGGTTTTCCAGTCCCCAAATTTAAATAGGACCCTTCACCACCAAGACCATGGGGCTGGCACCACATTTGAAAGTGGTGCTTATGTTCCAGTTGCTAGTTTAAAACTTAGAATCAGGGCATCTTTTGGGATGAGCACTGGGTGTTGTATGGAAACCAATTTGACAATAAATTTCATATATTTAAAAAAAATAAAATAAAAAAAAATAAAACTTAGAATCTGCTATTTCCAGACTTGAGAGTTTTGCTCCTCACTATCTGTGGTTGTACACTCTCTGGTGGTATTTCAGTACGTATGTATGACTCCTACCAGCCCACAAACTCATTAAGAGCAAGGAATGTGTCTCATTTGTCTCTGTATTCCATAGTTCATTACATAAAGGAGGTGCTTAAGAAATATTTGCTAAATAGATGCTATTGTTTATCCTAAAAGTTCATAAACTGGACAGTCAGATGTAGGTTTCCCTGTGCAAGGAGTGAAAAGGGGAAAGTATCATGTATACAAGTCTCAGAACTTGACTTCTCATAATATTCTTTTTTTAAAGGGAAGATCAAGGAATCTCCTCATAAGTGACATGTGAATTTCTCCCCAGTGTGATCCAAGAATCCCCATTTACTTTGTGCTCAAATGGGACATTGTACTTTAGGATCTTGTATTTGTTTGGATCAAATACTCTCTCAAGAAAGGTGAAATCTGGACTGAAAGTGAATAATGTTGCCCTCTGTGGAAGGCCGAGGCAAGTCATTTCAGTGTTTCTTGTCTAAAATCCCAATAACACAGCTACGGGTAACTGGACGTCTACTCTGTTTCAGGCATTTAGGCATATAATCTCATTTAGTCCTCACAAGGATTTCAGGACCTGGAGGGTTAAAGTCTTCCTCAAGGTCACATAAGTAAAACGTACCTAAAACTAAACCTAGGAAGAAGCCTCCCACAATCTGGCATTCTCCAAATCTCCGTGAATGAAAATTTTAGCATCCGGGTCTTCCAGCGAAGAATCTTCCCTCTGTGTCCCACTTCCAAGTCATGCTGGTGGAATGTCCACCCATCCATAGACACCCTACCCTGCCCAACTTCCATTCCAGCCCTAGCTACCATCTGCTCTCCATGGACAGCTCAGTAGCCACCTCAGAAGTCTACCTTGCCCTCCTCAAATCTGTTCCCCACACCAAGGCTTGAATGGTCCCCTCAACACTCATGTATGATATGTAATTTTTCTTGATGAAAATCCCTCCACTGATTTTTCTACTTACTTTTAGGGTAAAGACCGAAGTCCTTAACCAGGCCTACCGTGACCTGCCTTGTTTGGTCCTAGAAGACTGTTACAGTCTCTTCTCATTCTCTGGGCTTCTACTATTCCAGCCATTCCCTCAGCCTAGATTGTTCTTTCTTTCCCTTTCATAGTGTAGGCTTGACGCCCACTCTGCTGACAGAGCTCAGCTTAATAGTGTCTTCTTCAAGGGACTTACAGATACTTCATGGCATCGTGCGCCTCTCATTTATAGTGTTAATTTTCTGTGTACTTGTTTAATTATTTTGTTACTATCTGGCTCTCCATGAGCCTGTAAGCTGCATGAAGGCAGGGACTATGTCTGTTTTCATTCACTATACCCTAGCTGAGAACCTGAAGGTAGTGAATAGTTGCTAAGTATTTGTTGCATAAATCAATGCACTAACAGCTGGCAAGTGACAGAACAGATTTGAACTCAGAAGTTCAGCACCCTCTGTCTTTGGTGTGTGGCCAGGCCCCCAAATGGCCCTTATTATCAAAGGACCTCAGGTGTGGAGACAGAGAGGAAGGTAGAGATTGGGAGGCTCATGCCTCCCTCTGGGCCTGGGAGGGGCTGATGATTGAGCTTGTCATAGAACACTCACCCTGCTTCAGCATTACTACCAGCACTTTGTATAGATTCTTACAATTAATCTCTCTCAACAAGTCTTCGGGAGGTTAAGTAACTTGCCTAAAATCACCCAGAAATTAGGTATGGAGCATGGGTTCAAGCCTGAGCCATTCGGCTCTTCACCCACATTTGCAAGCTTTTGGCTATCTGTCCTTGGCTTCCTTTGTTCAATGTTTCCCCCCAACTTTGAGTCCTCTGATTTTAGTTTCTGTTCTTTTTCTTCTAAATCTCAGTTATTATTTCTTCTTTATTATGTCTCCTTTCTTCCCCCACCTCTTTCCTTGCTCTGCCTTGCTTCCTTTTCTCCCTCCTAATTCCATTAGTGATGAGAACCATGACGTTATTTACCTGGAAATTATATTTCAGGACACTTTCTCTCAGCAGCCAGGAGCTTCAGGCACACTTTGCATCTTTGTAAAACAAAATGCAGATGAGAATTATAAATCTCTAAGCTTTCAGGCTCATACTTTCATGATTTGTTAAGATACAGTTTTAAAATCATCTCTGATTTTGAGCTTTGAATTTGGAGTAGTAAAGGTAGTAAAAGCAATATAAAGAAAGGGAAGTAAACTTCAAAACTGCCTTTTTTTTTTTTTCCCTGTGAGAAGTCCACTATAAATTGTGGAGATGCTTCTCAAATAAAATTAGATTCCGCTGCTGCCTGCTGCTTCCCTCCACATTTCATCTCTTCTCTCTAAATCGCCGAAGCCTCTCTCGGGACACTAGGTAATCTGAAGAAAGAATAGAGTGTTCAGGCACCACAAGTTCTCCAGAGAGCTCAGGCACATCGATTTGCATTTCTGGGTCAGCATGATTTCACTTTCATTTAACCCTTGTACTGACCCTTGTTTTTCAACACTTTGGCTCTTCCCGCCATCTGAGAGCAAGCAATGTGTTCCACCCGTAGAGGGTAAATGTCCCCCAGCAGCCCAAAGCATGCAGACTACCCCAAATTCCCCTTTTCAAGGTTCCCGGCATCATTAAAGTCCGTGCAGTGAGGCACTGGCCAGCATTGTAGGTGTCTCTGAATGCAGATTTAATCACATTTAAAAAGGTAGTTTTGTGAGTTAATGGAAAAGGAAATGAGTAGTACAAGTTCCATAGTCAAACATGCCCATGTCTGCCATGGTTTTGCACCTCCTGCGAGCTTGTTAATCCTTGACGTAATGAGAACAACAACAGGGAAACATGGATGTTGTTGTATTCTGTCTCTCTTTTGTAGGAGTCATGCTGGGAATTCTATGAAGACCCCCAGTGTGTCAGAAAGAGGGACATGACATATTTCTAAGGCTTTAGAAAAGGCTGTTTCTTCTATCTTATTCAGAGTATAATTTCCATTAAGAGGGAGCAAAGATCCCAACAAGATTTAATTACTTGTGCCGTGATAGATAGAGGTCATTAGTTGTTCATCTACGATGAGGTCCGCTTGGCTAGAAGACCCTTGTGCAAAGGTAAATGTGCATCATAAAATGGAAAGCCTGCACAGATGTCGGGTATGAACCTGATGTTAAAGTAATTGAGGTAAAATATTAATGAAATGTTTGTCCCTCAAAGCTTTGCCTCAATTAGTAAGAATGATTTTGTTGCCTTTTTTGTAATTAGTGGTAGTAATGACGTATCTTGACGCAGTTGTTTTAAAAAATATAGTAACAACATTATAAAAATATGGGTAGACCATGAGAATAAAATAAAAATCACCAATATTCTTAATTTCCAGAGATAACCACTGATAGCGTGGTTTTTTTTTTTTTCTGTTAGTTTTGGTGTGAATATAAAACTGAAGTAATGCAATAAGTAGGGTTGAAATCTTTTTCACTTAACGTATTGTGAACATTAAATATTCTTTTGCTTCTGCATAGGGTTCTGTCATATAAATGCTTTATAAAGAATTTAAACAATTATCTATTGGCGGACATCTAGGCTGTTTCCAAGATTTTGATAATGTGTGTGTGTAGTTCTCTAATGAGTACCGTTATAGCTATATTTTAAGCATATCAGTGATGATTTCTTAGAGAAACGTCTAGATACTTAATTGCTAAATCAAAGAATGCTCATTCTTTTAAGTCTTTAAAATACACAAAAACACGCCTTCGGGAAGGCTAAATCAATTTATACTAGCAGTATATACCATTGTACTTATTTTCATATATGTTCCCCAACACTACATATTATTTTAATTTTTTCCCCAATATTTCAAGTGAAAAATGGTGTCTCATACTTGTAACCTGCACTCCTTAGGTTCTTAATGTCGTTAAACATCCTTTCGAGTGATTATTGACCATTTAAGGGGCACCTGGGTGGCTCAGTCGGTTAAGCATCCGACCCTTGATCTTGGCTCAGGTCATGATCTCACAGTTTTGTGAGTTCGAGCCCCAGACAGGGTTTTGTGCTGGCTGCATGGAGCCTGCTTGGGATTCTCTCTACCTCTCTCTCTCTCTCTCTCTCTTTCTCTCTCTCTCTCTCTGCCCCTCCCCTACTTGTGCACATGGGCACTTCCTTTCAAAATAAATAAAATTTAAAAAGTAATTATGTCCTTTGAACATTTTTCTCATGTGTTGTGTATCCTTCTGTCGATTTGTAAGATTTTAAGAAATCTAATTAGCCTACTAATTCTTTGTCATTCTTTTGATTCGAGTTAAAAAAAAAAACCCTCTAAATTGAAAGTGATGCAGTTTTCTTTAGAAAGAAGAGCAGCTGAAACTAGTTGCATAAACAACGTCTGCTCCGACTGCTGGTGTGTGTGTGGGTTTGTTAACTTTGTGTGTACCTCACTCGTTTTCTGGCAGATTCTCTCCAATCAAGAGTCAGAAAACATCATCTTTACAAATAGTTGTGGTTTCGTTTTGAGACAAATAAATTATTACTTTAAGTTAAATAAGGGAAAATTACAAATAGTTTTGAGCATTAGCCAATCTTCTATTTACAGCATCCATTTCCAAAGGCTTTCGTTTCAAATACTCTTAAAGGGAAATTTACATTTTCTTTTAATTCACCTGCTGGGCACTTAAAAAGAAGTTGATGTTGGATAAACTATGTCCCTTCCCCTCACCTCTCCCTTGCCCTGACTCCCTCTTCCCCTTTCTTTTTGTCCCTTTCCCTCCCTTCCTCTCCCCACCCTTCCCTTCTCCAGCCCCTACCCCTTCTCTTTAATTGGCTACAGGACCTTAAGTAATGTTCCTCTTTGCTTCTAGGCAGAAGGGATAATTGTGCCTCTACCTGCCTGAGGCAAGAGGGCAGGGGAGGTGGTTGAGCTGCCAATGAGATCTCTTAAGCATGCAAAGTATAATTTTCCTGCTACTTAAAAATGTAGATGTGCTCAGGTGTGTGCCCACTCACACACACATGATCCTTAATTTTTTTTTCAGTTTGCCTTTCCGAATTATAAAATGTATATGTAATATTTAAAAATCTCTACCAAGACTGCTATTTTTTAATGACTGGCAGTAACTCCTTTTGTTAACTAATGGAGATAGTGATGGCTACATCTTAACCCAAAGAGGGGTTGTGTAAGGGTAATTAAACGGGCCTGTTCAGTTGTCCCTCGTCTGGAAAAGGACTGCTGTCTTTAAACAGAGCAATACAATGGCTCGTTTCCAGATTGTTGGGTGGGAGTAAGGATAATACTTTCTGTGATGAAGTTGGCATTTCCCATCTGTTGTACTTGAGACACAGGCCTCCTTCTCTCTACCAATCACAAATATAAAAACTCTGCTGATACTTTGACCATCTGGATTTCCCATCATACCCTGTTTTCACACCTGGAGATTCAGAGCAGACCTTTGATTGATGTTTTTCAAAATTGTCTCATAAAATTAAAGGACAGACGAACAACATTTTTCTAAAATTGTGAACAGTAGAGCCACCATTCGTAACATTTGTTACTGCTTCTAGAATCGTTAATAATCTTAGCTTCAAGATTTTTCAAAAATGCGTTTTTTTTTTTTAAAGGAAAACATGGCCTTCTCAGTAACTGCTTATGTTTAACAACAGTGTCAGAGCCAAGATTAAAGTGGTGGGTAATAGTAGTCCCAAGTTCAATATTAAGTTCAGTGAGTTCCATACTCTACTTTAAAATGTTTCCATGTTCATGGTTTGCTTTCTCTTAGAGGGCCAGATCTTACCTTCATTTGGTCAGCTGGCAGGCTCTACTAATTGAATAGCTATTTGAAATACCACTTTGAATCTGTCCTAGGGTATGGCATTATTCTGAATTATTACGAAATTTGTCATTTCCACAGACCTCTCTGCCCTTATCTTCCTCGGTACCAAGCCCAGCTTGGGTTCTCAGTGCTGTTTTAGAAAAATGCATTAGGCCCCAAATTTCCTTTCCTCCTGAGTCACTCCTCAAGCAGCAGCTTGCCTATTTTTGCTGTTTCCTAATTTTTAAGAGGAATGACCGACAAGGGTTTAAGCTTTGGTTTCTCTCTAGATCCTATCAGTCTCCTCAAACACAGTAATCTCTGTTAGCCCCTGGTGTGCTGCTGGGGATTACTGGGCCCCACTGGCTAGCTGCTGCCTTTCCCCTGTAGAACTATTTGCTTTCAGGAAGCTGGGAGCTAATTCCCCTAAATGGTACGCCCTTGGAGACCCTTTAGCGTGAACAACAGTGCAGAAACAGGAACTCTGGCGTCAGACAAAAGGACCTGGGTGCTTAAATATCACATTTTTTATTTCCTTTTTAGTTCACCTGAGGGAGCAGGTGCAATCTTATGGCAGAATGAAGATGACCCTGGCTAGGATCATTTTGTCTGTTAACTCTGCCTCTGCGAGGAAAAGTCTTTTCAATAATTATTAATATGTTTGAAAGGTCCAGGGTGCAGGGAGACAAGTAAATACACGATTTGGACCATCCACTCTGAACTATGTAGCATTACTAATAAAAGTGATAAAAGAAACCTTCATCAGGTTAACAATGTGGAGTTTGAAACACATTGCTGCCTCTTCGGTGGGTTTACTTCCTTCTTTCTTTGTAAAACTTCACAGTGAGTAGCCCAGGGTGAAACTGGAACTCGGTGTGGGGGAAAGAGTCCGGGTGGAGGAACAGTCATGTTATTAAGTTATTGCAAATGTAGTGACTGGTGATTTCACACGTACGCATTCCACATTACAGGAAGCTCACACATATAAGAAACCATGCCCTTCTGGCCCCTTACCACCAAATTTTCCATTGCCTACCTCTAAAATCTAATGCTTGCTTATTTTATCACGTCAGCTGCTTTTCTATAGTGAAGAAGGAATGTGGTCACTTGAACTTCAAGGCTAAGAAAGTGATCTGCATGTATCAAGCAAATCTGAAGGACAAAAGGAATTTTTTAAGTTGCTTGCAGTATAGTATAATCTTCCTTCACAATGCTTCCTTTGAGATGGCTTTTTTTTTTTTTTAATGAAACTAAAATAATCTTGCCAGTGGGGTCATGGAAAATTTTACCAACTCCATTTGTTCATAGTTGCCCATCCCTTCCCATTTCTTTTCCTTCTTTATAGACAAAACTTAACAAACATTTGACTTATTTTTGTATTATTAAAAGTCATTTCTAAATAAAAGCTTATAAAAAATTGAACAATATAAAGGAATATTAATAAAAAAAAAAACGAACATACTCTCTCCCTCAGTCTCCTGCCTCCCAGCCACATTTACTTTTTACCTGTTGGTAGAACCAGAGTCAGTTAGGGTTTCTATGAATCCTTGACAAATGTGGTAAAGACACATGGGGAAAGAAGGAACTGAATGTCAGCCCTTCTTTTCCAACACGCACAAGTTTCCAGAAGTTCCACAAGGTGAAGGGGAAGGGGGAGAGAAAGTTGAAGGAGACCAAAGAGACAGGAGAAGAAAGACGCACCTCCCTTCTTTCTCTCTTGGATGTCAGCTCCTTGAGGTGGGGTTTCTGTATTAACTGTCTTTATAAATTTATCCGGTTAGAAGTAGTGCTGCTGAATGAATGAATAAGAATGAAAAGCAGGAGCTAACTGGCTAAGGTTAGGCAGAGTTCGGTGAAATCATTTAGGCTTTTCAGTTTATCAAAGGCTTCCTTGCTTGTATTTTCTGTCAATACCTCAGGTTTTTAACCACTAAGCAGCCAGCATGTGCTCCTTGGAGGTTTAGTGCCACAGGTAGTTGCTGTTAAATTGGACTAATATTAAAGATAAAAACTCGTTTGGAACAAATCCATACTTGGGAGGGGAAACTTTGAACCATTTCTGCCATTAACTCACTGGGAGATTTGTACTTCAAAGGTCATTAAGATTCACAGGCCCACTGCCTCCTTTTAGGGGAAAAGGGTCCACAAGGAATTCTCTAGGCTTAGTGCCCATCTCTCCGACCACCATGACCACAACTGGTTGAGCTAGGAGCCAACACCTGACCAGAAGATAGCCTTCTTTAGGCTCTCCAGGCCCCCATGAGGTATCGGAGAGTAGCACTGGGTTGTTATTAACTGAACCAGTCAAAGCCTCTGTCTTGGGAAGTCTGAACTTGAGACAGAGAGAGAGAGAGAGAGAGACCCAGAAAAAGAGAAAATTAGTCTCAATTACAAACGAGGTAGTCCAGTGAGTGTCAACACGGAAAACTAGAAATGTGGAAAGAGAAGGTAGTAAGCAGAAGCCATGAGGCAAGAGATGACTTTAGTAATGGATGAGGGTGTAGAAAGCCATCAGTTAGTAGAATAAGCATGTAGAGAAAGGAATGGGATTCAGGAGATGCTTTAGGAGTGACAGGATGCTGGAGAAACTGCTATTTTATTCCCAGTGTTCTAGTTCCCCAAGAGGAGGGCCACGTAGCTCTGGAAACCATTTAGTTTGCTTCCTCAACCCTCCTGGGTATCCCTATAATGGAAACTCTTACCCTGAAGTGAATGAGTAGGCCTCCATAGTTTGTAATTTGAAAAATCCCCATTTGTAAGAAGAGCAGGTTGTTTAGAGGCAGTCACAAACATCCCCTCCACTGCAGTTTGAGAGAGACATTATAGAATGGCATAGAGATGGCCTGGCCAGAGCTTTACATGGTGGCAAACTCTCTGCTAGGGTCAACATAATTCAAGGTCTTGTTTTCTCTATCGTAGACTTTGGATCTTGATCTCATCCATGTAGACAGTGTTGGCTTACACCAAGTAGGAGATTTATAAGTCACTCAATGTACAGATTTACAGTGTGAGGTAGAGATTTCCAGAGATAGGACTCCCCTTTGTACAGTTTTTGGTGCTACTCAACACCTTCTCTTTATCAAAACTTTCTTTGGGCTCTTCACCCTTTTCTCTGAGCAGTACTTCTTTTCTTTCTCTTTGGGTTTCGTGAATGTTTATGTTCCTTGTGGTTTGCCTTTCATTTCTCCTTATCTCCTTGCCTTCCATGGAAATGCCCTCCATTGCCATGGTTCTCCTCTGTCCCTATGACCACTTTAACACTTTCCCAGATTTCCAATTCTCCTGGACACTTGCACCTGAAAAGCTCACCAGCATTTCAAATTCAGTGAGTTCAAATGGAAGTTACTTTCTCCCCCGAAGTTCTTCCTCTTGTGTTCTTTGCCCTTCTCTAAGATGGGACCTCAGTGGACCAGACTCAAAGTTCAGAATCCTTTTTACTTCTTTTTTTTCTACCTATGCCCAACAGCAGTTGGGCATAGCAGTTCTAGCTGTGCAATACCAGTGTCATCCATTCTCCCTGTATATTCATTATCTAATGCTGCGTAACAAATCATGCCGAGGTTTAGCAGCTTAAAAATGACATATTTATTGTTCCACACAGTTCTTGAGGATTAAGAATCAGCTTAGTTGGTCTCACGAGATTGTAGGCAGGCTGTTGCTGGGGCTTTATTCATCTCAAAGCTTGATCAGGGCTGGAGAATCCGCTTCAAAGATCACCCATGTTGTCGTTAGCAGGTCTCTGTTGCTTGCTGGCTGTTGGCCAGAGGCCTCAGTTCCTCACTGGGTAGGTCTTTCTGTAGGTCGGCTTATTACATGACAGCTTGCTTCTCCCCACAGGCACAGAGAGGAGGGAGGGAGAGGGAGAGGGACGGTGGAGGGGAGACAAGATGGAAGCCACAGTCTCTTTATAACCCTAGCTTGAAAATCACACCCCATCGGTTTTGCAATATTGTACGTGTTAGAAGCAAATCACTAAGTACAGCCCACATTCAGCATGAGGGGAATTAAGACAGAAGTGTCAAAGAATTTGTGGACATTTTTGCTTTTAAAACCACGCCCCCTGCTTCTTTGGTTCTACTTCCATGGTCCTAAGTCAGGCTCTTGTCACTCCTCACCAGTATTCGTTCTTAAGATAAAGGCCAAGGTATTTAATACGGGCCACTTGGCCCACATGTCTGGTTCTGTGCTTTCACTCGACTGCGTTCTATTATCTGTCAGTTTGCCTTTCTCTTTTTCTGGGTCTTCTCTCCCTCTCTCCCACGTTCAGACTTCCCAAGAGTGATACGTTAATGGTTCAGGCAGTCAATAGCTGGTGTCACTCCAGGTCACCTGGAATGGGGACTGGAGAGCTTCAAGGAGTCTGTCTTTTGGTCAGGTGTTGGCTCCTGGCCCAATCTGCTGTGCCCAAGGTGGTGGGTGACTTAACCCTGCCTCACGTTTCCTTATCTCCAGCCACAATCCCCCCACCTCCTGCTCTGTGCCCCAGGCCTTTTTCAGGAGGTCACAAGGGCCATTTTCCCTCCCGCCACAAAGCCTGTGCTTGTCCTGCTCCTCTGTCTGGCAAGCCCTTCTTTCTGGTCCCCACTTGGCTCACTCCCGAGCATCTTTACATCCCGATAGGTGTCGCCTCTTCAGGTATGCCTTCCTGATCCTTCGTCTATGTTAGGTTCCTTATGAGCTCTCCCAACACCCTGTACTTTTCCTTCACAACTCTTATTCATGTGGTTATTTAACATCGCATTCCTTCCTTAGACTGTAGCCTCCACAAGGGCAGGTACCTTGATGCTCACAATGTCTGACACTTAGTATAAGCACAGCAACTATTTATTATGTGTCTCCAGGCTCTCCTGGAGCCTCATATACATGGTGGCATGATTACTCTTTTTCCTGCATCCATGCTTCTCCCTTGCTCACACACTTTCAGTGGTCCTTGAGTGCCTGCAGGGCAGAGCCATCACTCTTTTGTCCGGCATTCAAGGCCCTGTGCGATGGGGCCCAGGTCTCTTCTGGTTTCGTTTCTCAGCATTCTTATTAACGGCCCCAAAAAGTTCTAACTGAAGTGAATGACTTGCTGTTTTTAAAGCACACTTTGTGCTTTGCTCTCTGTGTCTTTGGTCCTCTTGGTCTCTATATCCTGGAATGTATTCTTCCTGAGATGATATAAAAATCTCTTTAGGAAACTTTTTATTTTATCTTGTGCATTGCTTGTTTATATATATATCTATATCTATATCTATATCTATATCTATATCTATATCTATATCTATATATATACCTCCTGAAAATTTTGCTGAATTTAATTTAAATCACAGACATCATGACATTTCACTTTTGAATACTATGAGAAAATAAGAGCATTTTCTTTCTCAAACACAATACCATTTTTATACTTACTAATTAACAATAATCTCTTTATACCATCTAATATGCCATCTGCTTTATATTTCCTGAATGTCCCCCGAATGTCTAATTACAGTTGACCTCGTTGAATTAAAGGTCAGCCCAGGTCCACACCCTGCATTTGGTATTTAGGCTCCTGATTGACTGTTCATCACTTGTGGCTTTGGCCCCGTGTCATTTAGCTTGGCCTCGGAGATGTAGGTCTGACAGGTTTAGGGCACATCCAGCTTGAGAATCCCAGGAAGGCCACAGGTTCAGGATTTTGACTGCTCTGGGAGCAAGCTAAGTTGAGCCAACTATTTCTTCCTAAGCCCTTCTAAGAGTAAAATCTGGCCTGATCTTCTGCTCCCTGCCCCCTGTTGGTCATGCTCCAGCCACACTGATCTGCTCTCTCTTGTCACTCAGTGTACCCAGGGCCTTCACACACCAAGGCCCTCCCATTTGCTTATTTGGCTGCCTAGATTCTCTAATCCCCACTTGGCCTGCCCTCCCTCCCTTCTCTCTCCAGCCTGCCCTTCTACACACATTATTTGCCTGATGAATTCCTATTCATCCTTTAAGAATGGGCGCAAATGTTACTTCCTTAGAGAAGACTATTTTTTTTTTTTTTTTGCCTCTCCCACCTCCATACCCAGACCAGGCCAGAAACCCCTGTTAAATTCTCTTGTTGGACCATACTTTTCCTTTGCAGCACTTATTTATGCAACTGCAATGAAATAATTATTTGTGGGATTACCTTTTGAATGTGTCTTTTCCCAGCTGAGACTTGAAACTCCACAAGGAAAAGAGCCATATTCATGTTGCCCACAGCTGTATCTCAGAATTTTGCAGAGAGCCTGACAAACATAGGTGAACAGTAGAATATTAATGAGCAGATGGATGGATGGATGGATGGATGGAAGTACATAAGAAACCAGTCAAGTTTCTGAGAGAGCTTTGAAGAATGGATTAACTAGGCCAGTTGGATACTCTAGGACCTCCTATGCGTCTGGATGGGCAGTTTTGGAGAATGGTCAGAGATAGACTGCTTTTGGGTTAGAGAAGGTGAAAGGAAAGACATTTTTTCCATGGTGTCAACCTGGCAAAAGGATGTCTTTACTTTCTTTGCATTTACTCCTGAGATATAGAGAAATCTCTCAAATCCATTCATCCTTGATGACAAATCACAAGGAAATTTTCAAGTCCCTGAAGTTTCCTGGCTTCGAAATTTTTTTTCTTTATAGGTGAGCATCTCAGAAATTGATGTTAAAGAGAGACAGAGCCTTGGATTCCACACATTTCCCTGAAAAGGACTAGATTCCACACAACAAAAAGTCTATTACAAAGCAATGTTAATCTTTTGGAGAATTTCACTAAATAACTTCCTACAGAGATCTCAGCGGTTCCTTCCATAATGTTCTGAGCAAATGTGCTGAAGCCACTTAAGCACAGTGCTTTCCTCATGATGGCAGAGCCCACAGACACTATTTACATGCCCCAGTGCCATTTAGATCTTAACTATAAATTACCGCATAAAGGTTAATAGAACTGAGCCAAGCTTTAGGAAAGGCCTTGTGCACAAAATTGCCTCATATATTGGTGGATGATAATAGAAATAAACACTAGAAAGAACAAGAGGTGTGGCAGGGATAAAAGAGCAAAGTTCTTTGAATATTACTGGAAATCCCTATCAATGGATCAGCAGGGCAGAGATGTTAATTTCTAAGGAACTCTTTTATTCCAGCAGCAGAAAATTCATTTTATGGTCATTTGTTTCCTATTGCCCTTTTGGCCTTCAATTGGTAAAACAGTCCATTTAAAATGCCTCCTGAATTAGCTCCAAGATTTTCCTTTGGTGCTGATAAGGTCTACCTCCTGAAAGAATAACAGCTAACAATGTTGATCAAAGAGGCTTTCTACTCCCCAAACTTTAGAAATGTCCAGCGACATCTTTAAGTGAAAAAAGCCACATCTGCCTTATATAACAGTAATGTGATGGTCAAATGGTTTTGCTTCACCCCCATACATGTGGGTTATATATATCTGCTTTTGAACAGTTGCTGGGAACCTAGAACATTTCTAAGTCCATGGTTCTCTCAAATGAAGCATGACAGGTACATGCCTGCGTTCGAAATGAGTTACAGCTGATTTTCTAGTCACCCTGACAATTTACACGGGAAAGCAAATGGATGGGGTTGGTAGCTTCAGCTCTCTCTCTCTTTTTTTTTTTTTTTTTTTTTTTTGAGTCTGTCAGATTCCAGATAAGAAGGTGTCTACTCTACCCAGTTCCCCAATCTTACTGGTTTAAAGGCCTAAGTGAACGTACAGACTGTTAGCAGATTATCACATGTCAACCCAGGAGACTGAAAGGGAGAGTAATGCTCAGCATCTGGTCCTTAGGTCTCCTCCCATAAGAGAGCAGTTGCAGTGACACCTCCATCCAGCCCTCCCCTCAGCGTCCCGGTGTGAGGGCTCATGGGCTGCAACAGATTCAGACTGATCCCATGTACACCATCCATGCAAAAGTGGGCCTCCGTTCTGGAGGAGGCAAGAACGAGCAAGACCTGGCAGAGTTTCTAGGTGTCACTTCACCCATCATGGTCTTGTGGCTCCCTGAGGAGGGGAGAGCTGTTCCACAGCTCGGAGGAAGACACTCCAGTAGGAAGTAGAGAATACTGTCTGAGACGGGGAGAAGAACTCCTGTGGGAGGGAAGTAATCACGTAACTGTGCAGCAAGACGACAGTGGTGTGAGTGACGCCCTGGCAGTTAGGAAAGATGCCCTCAGCCGCTTACGATGCTAGGTTTCAGTTTCCTCCCTAAAACAACACATGAGGACCTTACCTTTCCTGTTCTGTTTTTTAGATCAGAAGCACACACACGTGATAGAGTGGAGAGAGAGAAACACTTAAGTCAGCTTTGTTATTCTCCAAGGAAGCCCCAGATCAGAGATCAGAAACAGAAATTGCCATACCGTGTCAGCTTGAAGTCACTGGAAGCTAGGTCTGTCTCGGACAGGATTTCATAAGGCAGGCTGGGGGGAAGCAAGTTTTCTATATGACAGAGGCTCAGCGTTCACCCCAAACATCTTGTTTTCCCTGACCTCTGGCATCCCCAAATTTATCCGAAAATTTTTAAGCTTTTTGTATTTTCAGCTTCTAAGGATAAAAAGGTCTCACATTGCATAAAGCAATGGTTTCCTTTTCTTTCTTTCTGTGTCTCTCTGTCCTCCCCCTGCCCCAACCTATTTTCTGTCTGTCCATCCCTCCATCTATCTGAAAGCTACCTCTTTCAAGCTTCAGGGAGGTCCTTCCTGGTTCTAGTAACCTGAGATTTGGCAGACAAATCCATGCTCCCTTTATGAGTTTATAGATGTAACATATATCCCTTTTCAGCTTTGGTTTTTTACATTCGTCCTATAAACTATGAGCAATCTGAAAGCCCACTCACTCAAAATCACTTTTCCTGATAACTCTAGTCAACATTGTTCTCTGTCCCTTTCCTAATTTGTTTTCTGATACTACTTGGTGCTTTATTACATGTTGTGTTAGTTTTCTAGCTGCTGTAACAAATTGCCCTAAACTTTAGTGGCTGAACACGGCACACATTTATCATGTTGGAGTTCTGTAGGCGAGAACTCCAACAGAGGTCTCATTGGAGCTAAAATCAAGATGCTGGGATTTCATTCCTTCCGGAAGCTCTAGGGGAGAATGTGTTTCCTTGCTTTTTCCAACTTCTAGAGGCTGCCTGTATTCCTTGGTTCACGGCCCCCTTCCTTCACTGCGAAGAGAGCAACATCGCATCTCTTTGAGGCACCTTCCGTTGTCACATCTCTTTCTCCAGTGTTCTCTGCCTCCCTCTTCCTTTTGAAGGACGCTTGTGATTACATTGGACCTGGATAATCTAGAATAATCTCCCTATTTTAAGGACATCAGATTAACAGTTTAATTACATTTGCAACTTTAATTCCCCTTTGCCATGTAGCCTAACAAAGTCACAGGTCTTGGAATTAGGATGTGGACATTTTGGGGGGCTGTTGCCCAATATTGTGCCTCCCATATATTGGTACTCCTTTATAAAGTTTTTCCCAGTTTGATGTATGGAGATTTTGATCTAAGTAGACTGTGGACTTCTTGAAGGCAACTCTGTGACAAAATATTTTGTTTTTCTACATTTTTGGTCTTCTGCATACCATTTTCAAAAATGCCAGAATTTAATAGGGTCTTGGTAAGTACTTACCAGCCCCTCCTAATGGCTTTGATTCTTCCATTTGATTCTATCTTTCCTGGAAGTTTGTATGTACAGAATATTCAGGCACTGGTACACTGCATTTGTACATGTGGAATTTTACTGGAAGGAGTTATTGGGAGTGATTAGTAGTTAGCCTCTTCATCACTCTATTTTGGTTTTACAATGGATAAAAATATCAAAATTCGAAGTTGTGGGCATGTGTAATGAGAAGAAGATAGGAGAAACAGGTGACAAGTACAGAGATATCTTTGGGATTCCTCCAGCAGCTCCACCAGGAGGCAGATGGTTTCTTTCATGCAACAGTGGGAGCCAGACTATAGACCAAGCCGAATTCTGATAGCCCTTCCTTCCTGGAAAGTCCCAGAACCTCCTACGGTAGAAAACAACCACAATATTTCTAGCAGATTCCAAAGAGAATAATTGACCAAGGATGTCACATTCTATCTCTAAGACTAAAGAATTTTTTCCAGCAAGGAGCTGAGAGATGAAAAGGAGCATTTTACTCTTGCTTATTGGCTCTCTTTTTTAAGTGTTGGCCCAGTTAAAATATGTTTAACCACAGGCACCACAATTATTAATTCATTTAACTAAAACCAGCTATTTGTCAGGAACTGTATTGGCCGAAAGGTCAAAGAACATTTCTCTAATAAACATTTTTATAGAGTTTACTGTGTGCTAAGTATTTTTCTAAGCGACGAAACCATCCTACTTGGTTAGTCCCCATAATAACCTCCCAAATAAGGTACTATTATTATGCCAGTTGGGGAAACAGGTTCAGGGTGGTTAAATAATTTGGTTTGGTGCTAGAGCCAGGATTCTATCCTCGTCCTAGACCTTTGGCTCTTGACCTCTACACTGTGCTGCCTCCCTTTTAGCTAGTCCCTGCTTACAAAGAGGTTATATGATAGGTAATGATAGAGAAGACAGAATATGCAATGAGCTCCATATATAAATTGAGCTACTGCTTGTTTTTTACACTCTTCTATCCCCAGCACCTAACCCTAGGTACTGAATAAATATTTGTGGAATATTGTTGAAAGACTTTTGGGATTAATACTATGAAGTAAACAGGGGCGCCTGGGTGGCTCGGTCAGTTAAGTGACCGACTTCGGCTCAGGTCATGACCTCGCAGTCTGTGAGTTCAAGCCCCACGTCGGGCTCTGTGCTGACAGCTCAGAGCCTGGAGCCTGCTTCGGATTCTGTGTCTCCCCCTCTCTCTCCCCCTCCCCCTGCTCATGCTCTGTGTCTCTCTGTCTCTCAATAATAAAGAATTTAAAAAAAACGTTAAAAATAAATACTATGAAGCAAACAAATTGGATGAGATGACAGATTCTTAAGGGAACCGACAATTTATGGTGGGTGGTGAGGGCGGGCCTCTCTGAGGAGGTAACATCTGAGCAGAGACCTGAAAATGAAAGAAAGGGAGCCATAAAAAGAGTATGGAAGAGCATTCAGTCACAGGACCAGCATGGTCAGGGGCCTAAGGTGGGCGAGAGCCTGAGATGTGAAAATGGCAGGAACCAGTGTGTGGGGAGCAGGTGTGGAATGCGGTGAGGGGAGGATGGGCAGAAGCTGGGCACTATAGGGCCTTAGGCCACTACAATTCCCTGTGGCAGGATACTGTGTTAAGTGTCATGGAGGGACTCAAAAGAAGGGCACGTGGGCCCTGCCCTTGGGATTCTTCAATCCAGTTAGAAAGACAAGGCAAGAAAGAAAAAAAAGAAAAGATGTCTTTCAGCCACTACCCCCATTCTTTGGTGAACATCTTCAATTGTGGTTTTTATTTCTTTCCTTCTTTCCTTTCTGGTGACTTAAAAATCACTCCTCTTTGGTTCTTTAGAAGACGTTGACCCAAATCAGGGGCTGGCTTTTCACTTTCACACCTTGAAACGTTGGAACGTCTGCTTTGTTATCTGGTTAGATTTTTGTTCATGCGATGAAACTCTCATCTACAGTAATTTTAACTGGGTCCAACTAGGTCATGAGGTCCTAGAGCTAATATTTTACATCTGCAGTATTTTTCCCAAGGTTGAAATTTATCTAGGAAATATTACAGCAGGCCTGATATCAGCCAGAGAAATTTAGGCAGCTGAAATGAACTGGTAGAAAACAGAGTTTTCTTTCTTTTTCCAAAATGGCATTGTTGAAATATACCCCAAGAATACAGTGCAGGGTTGTAGCGTATTCAGAGTTGTGCAATTGGCACAACTAATTATAGAACATTTCACAACCCCAAAAAGAGACCCTGTGCCCGCTAGCAGTCATTGTCGGGTCCCTTTCCACAGCCTCCCGGTCCTAGGCAACCATTAATCTACTTTCTGTTTCTATAGATTTGCCTATTCTGAACATGTCATATAAATGGAATCAATGCAGTCTGTGGTCTTTTGTGACTGGCTACTTTCGCTTAACATGTTTCAAGGTTCCTCTATATTGTAGTATGTGTCAATACTTCATTCCTTTTTGTTGCTGAATGGTATTCCATTTTATGAATACTACTACATTTTTGTTTTTCAGTTGATGGGTATTTACATTATTTCTACTTTTTAGCTCTAAGAATAACACTGCTACAGACGTTCACATACGAGTTTTTGTGTGAAGGTAGTTTCCTTTTCTCTTGGGTTTATACCTGGGAGTAGAATTGTTGGGTCATGTGGTAACTCCATGTTTAACATTTGAGGAATTGCCAAACTATTTTTTTTCAGAGTGGTCACAGCATTTTACATTCCCACTGGCACTATATGAGGCTTCTAATTTCTCCATTTCTCACTGCTCTGATTGTGTCTTTTTGGTTAACCTAGTGCATATGAAGAGGTAGCTCATTGTGGCATTAATTTGCTTTTGTAATTATGTTTCTTCTTCTACTTTTTAAAAATGCCCAACTCTCCAAAATTATGGTTTCTGAATCATTGTGGTATGAACATGCCAGTGTGAAGGAGGTCACATCGTGGCATAATTATATTGTGAGAGTGGAAATAACAGATGAACAATGAGCTCCATATAGAACCAGAGGCTTCTAAAGTATTTGCCATCCTAGTTTGGGTTTAAGACATTCTTTAAAGATTCTATATTATAGAGAATGCTGTAGTTCTGCCTGAGTATTGCAGTAGATCATTTACAACAGATGTCTTCATTTATCTGCTAAATATGATCTAAGTACTTGAGAAACATTCTCTGAATCTTATCTGTCAAGTTTATATTGGTCCAAGTCAGTCTTATTTCTCCTGTTTTAGAAAGGACTATCAGGGCGCCTGGGTGGCTCAGTCGGTTAAGCGTCCGACTCCGGCTCAGGTCATGATCTCGCGGTCTGTGAGGTTGAGCCCAGCGTCGGGCTCTGTGCTGACAGCTCAGAGCCTGGAGTTTGCTTCAGATTCTGTGTCTCCCTCTCTCTGCCCCTCCCCCACTCATTCTCTGTCTCTCTCTCTCTCAAAAATAAATAAACTTAAAAAAAAAAAAAACGACTATCGGAAGGGAATTGAGTTGCCCAATATTGTATGGTAGGTGAGTGGTGAGGACTTATCTCCTGATCCTTAATGTTAATTTAGAAATTAATAAATCCTCAGAATCAGAAGAGATCTTCAAAATCATACATTTTCTCATAAGATTTCCCACAGTAATGTACATGATTGTGTACTTTTCAATGACATGGAAGTTCTCCACTGTATATAGCAATCTCTTCTGTTGTTGGCAATTCTGATATTTCTTTTTCATACTGAGTCACCTTCTGTCTCCATGTCACTTCCACCCACTGCTCCTTGTTCTGTGCTTTAGAACCATGAAGAGTAAAAGTACTTAATGATGCTCAGTAAATATTTGTTGAATGATTGAAATTATTATTGAATTATTTACAGGAAGTGGTCATATATTGTTTTTATAATTTAAAATAAAAATGGAAAGAGGAAAAAAAAACACTAACCTCTCTCTCTGTACACAAACACACACATACTCACACATCCCCTTCCACCTCATCATTCCAGACTTTTGTTTCCTCTTTCTCTCTCTTTTTTATATAAATTTATTGGTTTTAATATGAATACAGAAGTCATATTTTTACTGTAGAAAATTCATAAACATTAAAGAAGAAAAATCTTATTTATTAAAAAATGTTTTTAATGTTTATTTATTTTGAGAGAGACAGAGAGACAGAGAGTGAGCAGGGGAGGAACAGAGAGAGAAGGGGAGGGGCAGAGACAGAGGGAGACAGGCTCTGAGCAGGCTCCAGGTTCTGAGCTGTTGGCACACAGCCCGACAGGGGGATTGAACTCACAAACCGTGAGATCATGACCTGAGCTGAAGTCGGCCGCTTAACTGACTGAGCCACCCAGGCATCCCAGTGTTTATTTTTGAGTGACTGAGACAGAGTGTAAGCAGAGAAGGGGCAGAGAGGGAGACACAGAATCTGAAGCAGGTTCCAGGCTCTGAGCTGTCCTCACAGAGCCCTACGTGGGGCTTAAACTCACAAACTGCGAGATCGTGACCTGAGCCGAAGTTGATTGCTTAAACAACTGAACCACCCAGGCACCCCGAATGTAAGATTCTTAATGGCTGTATAGCATCCTGTAATACAGACATCTCATAATATCTTTATTTTTTTAAAAAATTTTTTTTTCAATGTTTTTTATTTATTTTGGGGACAGAGAGAGACAGAGCATGAACGGGGGGGGGGGCAGAGAGAGAGGGAGACACAGAATCGGAAACAGGCTCCAGGCTCCGAGCCATCAGCCCAGAGCCTGACGCGGGGCTCGAACTCCCGGACCGCGAGATCGTGACCTGGCTGAAGTCGGACGCTTAACCGACTGCGCCACCCAGGCGCCCCTCATAATATCTTTAAATGTTTTCCTTTTGATAGACATTTAGGTGTTTTCAAATTTATAAAGAGAGTAACATTCTCTCTTTCAGTCTTCTCTTCTGCAAATGAATCGTATCTGTTACCTTAAAACCTCCTTATATGCCTTTTTGCCTCTGGCTTGTTTTACTGTTGGATATATTCTAAATTGCCAATCTCCCTCTTCAAAAGTGGTTTGCAGAACCGAGCACCTGATCCAAACAGATGATGATGATGATGAATGTGGAGTTCAGGTGAACCAGTACATAATTTTGGGCATTGCACTGGTATCCATGTGGACCAAAATGGCAATAGTTTTTCTTGTTTCCTTTTATTGAGCTTCTAGGAACACAGATCTGCCCTGCCTCACATAGCTTAACTGCTGCTCTTTATTTTCAGTGTCCCTGACGATTCCTTTGTGGCCATTTGAATTCTCAGGTCTCTCCATTTCTGCTGCATCGTGGGTGATCTGTCCCCATGCGCTGGCTGGTCACTTTACTTGGTCTGGCAGATCTTCTTTAGCACCAACAATTTGCATCACCTTAAAAATACTCTAGATATAAGTCTAAATGATTAAATGCAAACAGCTTTTCTTAGTTGAAAAGACTTTACTTCCCAATGGATAAAAGTAAGGAAGCTAAGTGATATATGAGGTTTCATAACTCATTTGTCTTCCTCCCATTTTGCAATTCGGGAGCTAATATTGGAGATTAAATAATGGACTTCGTTGACTTCAGTGCACCTGCTGCTGAATGTGTAAATTCATCCTTTCTCATACAGTCAGACATGACTCGCTAAGCAGCTTCCAAAGTAAAAGTGGTGACATGAATAATTCTGCCTGGAAATAAGGTCAACCCTGTTCTCCTGAGATCTGCACTGTGAGCAGGGAGCAAAGAGCTACATAAACCTTGTACCTCGAAGAACTCTGAAGATCTGTCCTCCTCCCTTCCCCCCAATGCCTAAACACCAAGAAATGAAAGACAGGACAAGACATTTAAAAATCTGGGTTTTGTGGAAAGAAAGAGCATAATATATGAAGTAAGGGATGGTTGTGATGAAAAACTATTCTTGCAAAAAGTGGGAATTCTATAGATGCATAAAAAGAAGGATATACAAATAACAAAATCTGTTAACAGATTTTTTATTAATGATTGGATACGTGGTTTTTAAATCTAGATTTTAAAAAATTTTCTGCAATGACCATGTATTACATTATAATAACAACAAAATTAATTAGTGGGTTTATTTCTTGTACTTTGAGTAAATTAAAAGGTGCAGATGTTTTTCTTCCTTCTGCTGAATTATTTGGATAAAAAGTAAATTTGGGTGGGAGACTGAACAAAATTACTTCAATGTTTGTTCTAGCCCCTAAGGCTCGATGAAGTTACCATCAAATTCAGTCAGCAAAATAGATGGCAAAGCATGATACAGCACAAATCACAAGTTTTTTAGATTTACAGTTGTGAATAAGCCACTCAACCTAGCTGAGGTGAAAAAGCAACATTTTTTTATAAGGACACAGACAGGGCTGATCGACAGTTGGTTGTACTTATACGGTGATACTGGTTATTTACATTCTAAAATGCTCTGTTTCTGTTGCTCTGAGACCAACACCCCCCCCCCCAAGGCCTCCTCACTGCCTCAGCCACCCCAGTTTATTGGTTTATCTGCTGGGGATTTCTCAGGGTTCTGTGCCCCATAACAGAAGAGGTAATAAGGCCTGGAAGGGGAGCAGACTTCGGGACTGGGTAGCAGCCATCTGACCCTGTCTTGCTTTTCTTCCCTCTGCCCTTGTTAAATATTTTGAAAGTCACACCTAGGATACATAGAACTCAAGGACAAAGATTCAGCTGGACCTCGGAAGGCACTGGATCCAGGCTCTTAGAAGCTCTCCAGCCTCTTCTGTTTCTTTTCTGTATGTCTGCTCCATCCTCTCTTACTGCCTTCTCTGTCTTTGTATTTATGTGATGGAAATTATGACTTTTAACAGTTCTCAGAATTTTCACTTGATGGGTCTGGCCACTTAGAGAGAGATCTTTCTCCCTTTTTCCCTCCTTTCCTTCCAATTTCAAATGTCCAGGGAAGAAAATGAATGGCCAGTCTTCAGTCATGTGCCCACTCCTTTGCCAGACATTCATGACCCTATGAAGAGAGGAGATCATAGTGCCCAAGCAGGCCTTTCTTTTCCCATTATAAGTACGTGGATGGAGGGGTGGATACTTCCAGATAAATACGGGAATTTTCTAGAGATCAAGGAGTGAGGTATAAAACACAAGATCCCTGGCAAATGACTATTTCTTAACCTTCCCTTGATAGGGGCTTTTTCCAACAATCTCATCTCTTCATAAAAGAGCCTCTGTGGGGTGTCTGGGTGGCTCAGTTGAATAAGAATCCAACTTTGGCTCAGATCATGATCTTGCTGTTTGTGAGTTTGAGCCCCATGACGGCCTCTGTGCTGACAGCTCAGAGCCTGGAGCCTGCTTCAGATTCTGTGTCCCCCTTTTTCTCTGTTCCTTCTCAGCTTGCTCTCTCTTTCTCTCTCTCTCTCTCTCAAAAATAAATAAACATTAAAAAAAAAAGAGAGAGCCTCTAGGCGCTCCTGGGTGGCTCAGTTGATTAAGCATCCAACTTTGGCTTAGGTCATGATCTCACGGTTTGTGGGTTCGAGCCCTGCATTGGGCTCTGTGCTGACAGCTTGGAGCCTGGAGCCTGCTTTGGATTCTGTGTCTCCCTCTCTCTCTCTTCCCCTTTGCCCTCTTGTACTCTGTCTTTCTTTCTCTCTCAAAAATAAATAAACATTAAAAAATAATAAAAACTAAAAATAAATTTAAAAAATCTATTTTGGATTTTGCAAGAACCACTGTATTGGTAACAAATTTACTTCTAATGAAATAAGATAAAAATAAATGGGTTATTCTGCTTTGGGGCTTTATGAGTCCATTTTTAAACCATCATTCACTCAGATCAGACCTTTAATAGTCACTTGTCATAAAGTTTCTATTAATTATTTTATATTTTAGTAGATTATATATTTTTTATGAAGTTGGATTGATGGCTTTATTTCATAAACTACCGTTGTTCAAAGCATGTTTTCTCCTACTTCTATTATGATTATAAAATAACATAATAATGCCTCACAAAATTCGAATTACAGAGAAAATATTCACTCATAATCCCATTCCCTATACAACTATGATCATTTTCAATATTAATATATATTTTTATGAAGTTTCACCAGTAGTTATGTTTAGTATTGTATTTCTCTTTTTTCAGTGTTGCTACTTATTATTTTTTATTCATAATTGTCATCTCTAAAATATGAATAAAATCTATTGAGTGAATGAACATACTAAAATAATGGAATAATCTACTTCACTATTTTTGGATATTTAGATTATCTCTTTTTTCTGTAACGAAGTGTATCCTTTCCCCCTTCCTAAAATTGTGTAGTTCTAGATGGTCCGTGAAATTCTAAGGGCTTGCCGTGCCCATAGCCTGCCTCTGAGGAAAGTAGCCACAGATAATTCTTTCTTCATAAAGTTGTCATACTGTAGGGGCACCTGGGTGGCTCAGTCGGTTAAGTGTTCGACTTCGGCTCAGGTCATGATCTCACAGTTCATGAGTCTGAGCCCTGCATCACACTCTGTGCTGACAGCTCAGAGCCTGGAGCCTGCTTTGGATTCTATGCCTCCCTCTCTCTCTGTCCCTCTCCCACTTAATGCTCGGTCTCTCTTTCTCTCTTTCTAAAATGAATAAACATTAAAAAAAAAAAAAGTTGTCCTACTGTAGATACTAGTGGACTGGGGGATCTGTGCCTGGACCAAAAGGCAGATATGTTTAGGCTGGGTATCAGAAAGGCCCATGAAGTGGCTCTGTAAGAGATTCTGCTCAAAAGCATGGCACCATATTGGATGGGGTCAAACTGATCCAATTATCTCCTCTATCTTGGTAAGTATAAAGGTGAGATTACACAGAGAAATCAAGATGCTCCATATACCCTTTTGGAAAGGGGAAAAGGTTACCAGTATACAAGTTATGATTCACCAAAGCCACTACTGTATTCTGAATAACTGTGAACTGTGTTTCCCATTTGGCATGAGGCATGGTGTACTTGCCAATGTCAGAGGGCTGGGACTCAGGTTCATAGTCCAGCTTCTGATACTGTCATCCTGGACTCATGGAAGTAACCTTCCATTGTCTAATTATTTTTTTATTCTTTTGGATGACTTTCTGGGGATGAATTACCCAAAATGGGAGTCAGGAGTATAAATATTTTTATGGCTCTAGATACATCTTTTCAAATTACTTGCTGGTAATATTTCTGAGACTTTTTCCATGAATCTTCCACTCTTATTATTCTGTATTTTCTGAATCATTTCACCCATCTCTATAGCTATAAAGACTGTCAAGTTTAGGATTCCATTCAGTAAGATTCACCATTATTTTATGAATACAGAAGTATGGTGTTAATTAGGTTGACATGATGCTCCCTCATCACTTAAAATTTTAATTTCATAACTTTAAAAAAGTTCTTTTAGACTTTCGTGCATGTATAAAAAGGAAATGTAAGCACAGTATATTGGTTAATGTATTATTTACAATTTTTCAGAATCCAAGTCCTCAGAGCTACTTTTTGACTCAAATTCATCTTTGTTTTTCCATCACAATTCTGTCTCTTGTTCTATCATGAATATTGATAAATCAGCATTGCTTAAAAGAATTAGTAATGTCTCTAAGAATTTCCTCAAAGTCGTTGACACCCATTCTGAAAATTTTAATATTGGCCCTTTATGATCTTACCAAAACTTATTAGCAGAAAGTCTTTCGACAACAACAGGACTCACATACCTTTCTCAAGTAGTCTTTGTGTTTTGTTGACTGGAATGTCCAGAGGTTACATTTGTCTAGTCAAGCCACCTGGACATGCACAGATGACACATCTGTTGTCTGACAACAATTATAAGATATTATCAATTGTAAGATACATCCTGATTTCAGAGACGTTAACATATATATATATATATATATATATATATATATATATATATCATTCATATATATATATATATATATATATATATGAATGACATGGGCTAAAGACTAATTATAGGCAAATCTATAATCCCAGCCCAGACCTCAATATAAAACTGTCCTAGGTTTCTACTTAGATGACTCTTACATATCTCAAATGTGTTTATATTAGTTCCCCATCGATGCTGTAAAAAATCTCCACAAACTTTAGTGGCTTAAGTATTAAGAAAGTATTATTTTACAGTTCTGAAGGTCAGGAGTCCAACACGAGTTTCACTTGGCTAAAATCAAGGTTCAGCAGGGCTGTGTTTCATTTAGGAAGTGCTAGGTGAGAAGCTATTTCTTATCTTTTCCAGCCTTTAGAGGCCCCCCACATTCCTTGGCTTGCAGCCCCCTCCATCTTTAAAGCCAGCAATGGCCCATCTTTCTCCCCTCTGCTCTCTCACTTTCCTGCCTCTCTCTTTCACTCAGAGGGACATAGGGTCCACCCAGACCGTCTAGGATACTCTCATCTCAAAATCTTCAATCACATCTGCACAGTCCCTTTTCCATGAAAGGTAACATGTTCACAGGTTCTGGGAACTAGGATGTAGACTCCTTCGGGTGGGGCATTATTTTACCCACCACAGTGTCCAAACTAAACTCAGAATATTCCTCCCTGATCAAGTTTGCCCCTCCTCCAATCTTTTCTTCCTCAGTGATTTAAACCACAGGCTGTCAGTTGCCCAGACCAGAAGCCCGGATGTCATCCTAGAATCCCCCCTCTTACTCAGTTCCCACATCCAATCCATTCTTCTTCCTGGAAAGCATGTAAGTCCACTGAGTTCTACCTGTGTGGTCACTGCCCCGGGCCAGATGCTCCTCCTCATCTCTTACCTGTTTCGCTGCTGAGGCCTCCCAACCAGTCTCTCTGTCACCAGAAACGATAGACCTCAAAACACACCAGCGTGACATTCACGAGCCTCAGTGTTGCGTCCACTTTAGCATATGCAGCCAGGGAGAAGATGCACACGTAGTAAAATGCTGAAGGCGTACATTTGGGTAGCACTTTACAAAACACTTTGACATTCTTACCAGAGTTCCTCAGTTCTTCAGCCACGTGAGTCAGGTACCATTCTCCTTGTCAGTGAAGTTAAATGACTTAGACTCAGGTTTCAAAGTTGCATTGCTTTCTCCTACATTGTCACCTCCTCACCCTGCTCACTGTCATTTCAAATTCCACACATTCAAAGACAATTCCTCCTCTGACTTCCCAGGTTCTGTCATTGAACCCCCTACCCCAATGCTCACCCACCTTCAGATTTACCCTTGACCTATTCCATCCTTATCCCACATCTAGCCAGACACCAAGACTGGTTGAAATTTCTTTTGAATTATCTCTTGCCTCTGTCCCCATTGCCTCCACTGTAGTCAGAATGTCCTGTTTTCCCTCACTGCTAAGTCAATTCGGCTGCCTTGTTCCTAGTTTTCCTTCATCCCATGTATCACTGCCAGAAATAGAATCTGAAAACACCATTTTATAATGTCACTCCCTGGGTCAAAATCCCTCAGGGGCTCCTTATTTTCTATTGCACTGACCACAAGCCCCGCTGTAATTGGACCCCTACCCATCAAGTTTACATAATTACCACGGTATTCCAAACCCCTGTTGCAGACAGGCTGACCACCTCCCGGGCCATACTGTTTTTTCTCACCATGCATTCACCCCTGTCAACGCCTCACGCAGAATGTCTATTCTTCTCCTTTTGCCTTTCCAAACCTTGTTCCCCTTTAATACCTGACTCAGTTTACCTCACCCCTGAAGCCTTCACTCATTAACCATTCTCCGAGATCATGCTCCTTTCTAACTTACAGAGTGTGATTAGGACTTTGTAGTCAAATGCCTCCTGTTGTACATGGTGTCTCATGCACATCAGTCTTGTCTCCAACCAAACTGCAACCAACTTGAGAGCAAGGCCTGAGTTTTCTGTTTTCTTACAGATTCCTTTAATTATCCCCAAATCGGAAATTCATCTCCAGTTTGGGAATAATTTATTAGTTCAATTACTTTTAATATTTCTTTAAAAAATTTTTTTTAATGTTTATTTATTTTTGAGACAGAGAGAGACAGAGCATGAACGGGGGAGGGTCAGAGAGAGGGAGACACAGAATCTGAAACAGGCTCCAGGCTCTGAGCTGTCAGCACAGAGCCCGACGCGGGGCTCAAACTCGCGGACCACGAAATCATGACCCGGGCTGAAGTCGACCGCTTAACCGACTGAGCCACCCAGGCGCCCCATACTTTTAATATTTCAAACGAAGTCTACCTGACAGCGCAAGGATTTATATTGATTGATGGATAACTGATAATAGCTGAAAATCCCATCTGAATCATCTTCAGTTCTTGAAGAGGGACAGAGTATAAATAACTAACATAAACTAAACACAACCATCATGATAGTTGATTCGCAGACTATTCAGTGAGGTCTTTCTTGGGTGTCAAGTGCTATAGGAGACTCTAAAGTTGGAGAAGATAGAAACGATTGAAAGAGGGTCTGACCCACTCCCTCAATCAGAGGGAATGTAGCAAGTTTAGGAAGGGTAGTGTGCAGAGCATAGTCTAATGATCGAATCAATATGGGCATAAAATGAAGTCAGCATATGAGAACAGTGTTCAAGTAAGATCTTCTGATCCAGAGATGAGTGGTTAGTTTACAAAGTGATTGAGTTGTTACTCTGAAGACGTCACAGCACTGTTCTACAAGCAGTAACACCACCACCAAAACCAACAGGAAAGCAGGCAACTCTATAACCAGAGTACCCAAGTGAGAGCGCATCCATTCTGAGAAGACCTACCCCGTCAAGATTTCTCTCTACATGTGATCATTTTACTAGCTTTGAAGCTCAGTTTTGCAATCCAGTCAAGTAAGGATTGTTCAGGTCTTTACAGTGAGAAGAGACAAGTTTCTTATTATCTAGTGATTTTCAAGGCACTGCTTAGAAAGCAGCAGAACCCCTTCCTCCACAACACACACACACACACACACACACACACACACGCACACACACACATGCACACACACACACTACATGTCAAAGTCATTAGCTATTTGTACCCTAGATGTGGAAGAAGGAATTCCCCAGATGATTTTTAAATTCTGGGGCAATTACTACATAACGTTTCGAGAGCCAGAAGTAAGAATCAATCTGCCAAGCAACTATTAGGAATGGAATTGCTTCTGCTTCAAAGTATATGCTGGATTAACTTCTAAAGTAGTTAATTACTTTTCAGATCATGCTGTGGTGTCACACAGCCTGAAGGGAAAAATGCTGCCACCCAGGCTAAGGAGGTGGGAGAGAGGGAAGGTCACGATTTCTGTTATCTTGTAGACTGTGCCTAATGGGACTAGCTTAAGAGCCAAAGAATCAAAAAGCATTTTTTTTTGTTTTAGCCAAAATAATATTAAATAACGTTTATTTGTCTTTAAATAAATTAGTTGTTGAAGTGAATCAACTGCTGGTTGTTTGGTTATTAGAAAGATTTTACCTAAATTGAAGCTGCTTGTCAAAGGCTCAGTAAGTAGCCGAATGTTTGGGTTGAAATACTTTCAGATCCCTTTCTGCTTTGATAATGGACTAAATTTTCCGAGACAAAGATGGCAAGAGTACAGAGTCCCAAAATTCATTTCACTTCCAAAGTACCTGATGAGAGACGAAGAAAACACTGGTCTAAATGAAAAGATTGGGAGCACAGATGGCACATGATATGTCTGTACTGCTGTTTTACCCCTTTCAGACCCAAGACCATCTTCATTTCTCATGGCACTCTTAACTCATGGCACCGACTCTGCTCCCGGCTTCAGAATCCTGCCCAACAGAGTGCTTTGGGAGACCACTACTAGTCAACTGGACTGGACCTGGAGATGAAACCTATTTGCAATACCTGATTTAGCAAGAATATAAGCTCAGGATGGAAAAGCTCTAGAAATAGATACGCATTCTCAGAGCTTGTCAATGTCTGCCAAACCTAGGGAAAAGAACCTCTTTGGTTCTTTGAACCTGTGTGGTTGATCGACACTCTGATGGATTTCAGTCTCAGGATACCTTATCAAAATATTAAAGTTGAAGAGGCCAAAGTAATCCTGTTCTATGTGCTCCTTTTTATGACTCAGGAAACTGCATCAGACATGAATAGCGCCAAGCTGAGCCCTGGGCTTCCTGCTCTTGTGTTCTTTCACCGTCTCATGCTGCCCATCTCCTGACCAGGTGCTGGGCCCAACAGAGCCTTAGTGTCTTGCTTATATTGTATATGCATTTACACATGGACTTGTATTGATTATTGTATGAAATAATGCTATATGAAAGATGATTCATTAGTAAACTAGCAATTTTATCAATTTGTAAAATTCTCATCACAGCTTACTGCAGAGGTTAACTTAATGGTCAAAAACTACACAACCTGGATGTCTGCTGATTTTTAAATACCAGGAAGTTTAGCATCTACTCCTAATGTGGATGGAAAGAAATGGAACCAGATCTCACAATGAAGATAGCAGTTTATATAAATTCAAAACATAAGAGAGATTATTAAATGATCTATAACAGCTTCCCAGGATTTCAGCATTTCCTATGCTTACTTAAATTTTTAACTAAAAAGAAAGGCTCAGTAGTGTTTTATTTTTTAAGTGTTCAGAAGAATAATATTTAAGGTTCTTTGTAGGACCCACAGAGGAGACAGAACACAGACCTCTTCTGCTCAGGTTTCTCTTTCACTAAGAAAAATGTCCTGGCCTTGCCATTGACCTCTTCCCTTTTTGCCAGGCTACCTAGGTTGACTTTTCCTTTTTATGCCAAAAGCAAATAAGGGATAAATAAGGGGTCTATGTAAATAAGGGGATAAATAAGGGGTCTATGTAAATAAGGGATGTCTTTACAATCATCCTCTACTACTTTAAATCAGCAGTTCTCAACCTTAGCTGCACATTAAAATATCTGCTTTTAACAGTCCTGGCCCAGATCAATTGAACCAGAATCTCTAAGGCTGGTCCCCAGGCATTGCTAGTTTTTAAAGCTCCCCAGTGTTTCCAGTGTGTAGTCAAGTTTACCAAACACTGACTTGAACCAAAAGGATGAAATGTTACTGCAAGAGCATCATAAATCAGATGAAGGCCAGGCCCCAGATGCAGTTCTGACGGCATCAGAGCCACACCCCACATTGTCTTTGCTGTTCCTGGTGCATAGCACTGTAAAGTTAGCATCCTTCTGCAGAGTGTAAGGAAATCAGGGAGCAGTCCCAGGCTGAGGCAACGGATAGATGGATCCCAGTGTTCTGGAGCCAGCAAGTTTTACCTTGCAAGGTGCACATGTGAACATCTCTTCTCATATTCCTAGCTTGAAATCAGCCATAGTGAGAGTATTTACACCATGGAAATTGGCAAACCCTACCAACTTGGGCCTGTTTTTCCTTAGGGAGCCAGTGTTAAACATTTATCAATACCAAATTGTATAGATCTCTAGTCTCTGACCCTAGTCAACCCTGAGAAAGGGAAACTTAAAGGCACCCTTGGTTCATTAGCAAGTCTGAGCTTCTAATATTATTGCTTCTTTAATTATTTGCTAATAAAGAGGGGGAGTAAAGTCAAATAGCAAGAATAATTAGGAGTTTGCTACTACCACTATGATCCTGGTAGCTTCCCAGGTAACTAGGAGAGGATAACAAGAATTTAATATGATCCAATACATCCCTTTTCCTTATCACCTTTGTCTATCACTTTTGTCTAGGTGTCTGTCATTACTTTAGGTAGAAAACCAAGATAGAGGAAAGGTGGATAGTTATCATAGTAGTTAAGTTATAGTTTAAACTGCTCTAACACAGAGACTCCAAATCACAGGGAGTTAGGCAAGAAAGAAAATGTTAACTGTCTTGGAAATTTGGTTCAAGGCTGTTATGGGAGCTTTCACCTCTGACAACTCCCAGCTCCTGTCATCACATCTTCGTACCACCTAATCAGGAGGGGAGAAGGAGTAAGGGGAGCACATACCATTCCCAGTTAAAGACACAACCAGAATGAGTTACATCACTTCCACTCATACCCACTGGCCAGAACTGTGTCTTAATGGCTGCGCCTAACTGTAAAGGAGGCTGGGAAATGTAGTCTTGACTAGGCAATGTGCCCAGCTAAACATCAGAAAGTTTACTATTAAAAGAAGGAGAGGGTGACTATTGATGGATAAGTGGGAGACTTTGCCACACCATCCTACTCATTTAAATGCAAGTTTGTGTGTTATTGTCATGGCTGGAGGTAGAGACTTCGTAGGACAGTACTTTAAAACATTTTACAGGCTACAATATCTTCTCAAGGTTTTTGAGTCCTGACTCTCCCGGGAGTTTCCTATGTTAATAGAAAACATCATCTCTGGAAATTCACCAGAGAACTTTTAGAGTTTATTTCAATGTGCACATGGGGAAATATTGTATATTATAAAACTTGGTCATAGACTTTCCCATGTAGCATTTTACTTGATGAATTTGGGGCCCAACTAAGTCTTTCAAAGACCATTTTATTAGGACTTAGGAAAACACACGGGATGTCTTTACAATCACAAACTACAAAACTGTAGGCCATAAATATGCTCAGTGTAAATAAATTGGAATTAATGTAATTTCCTGTCTTTCCCTCTCCAATCCGCTTTACATCATACTAAAGTCTTTCTTTAAAAATCATTTCTGTCGTAGCACTCTTCTGTTTAGACACCTTAGTGCCTGTGTTTTAAAGTCAAAATACTTTTGCTTGCTGTTGTGGGGCTCCATGTGGGTGTGCTGGAGTCCTAACCAAACATGTATGACAGAAAAGAGAGGACTGATCAGGTTCTTAGGAGACTTGGATTCTAGGTCTAGTTCCCCCACTATCTAGGTGGGTGACATTGGACACACCCACACTCTGACTCTGGGTAGAGCTGACCCTGAAGCTAAGATTCAGGACTGCCTAGACCAGCAAGAAAAAGAGCCTTCTTTAAAGTAGTTGCAGAAATCAGCTCCTCACATTATTCTCAATGATTCCTGCCTTCTGGTGTCCACCCCCTTGTCTAATCCCTTCACCTGGAGTGTGGGCTGTACCTGATGACTTGCTTCTAACAAAACACAGCAAAGGGATGGCGTGTCACTTCTGAGAATAGATTACAAAAGAGCAGGCTTTTTGCTCCCATTCTTTCTTTGGTTTTTCTTGCTTTCTCTCTGATGAAACAAGAGGCCATGTTGTGATCTGCTCTGTGTAGAGGCCCATGTGGCAAGGAATGGAAAGCGGCCACTAGCCAGCTGCCTTGTTGTGAGTAACACCCTTGCGTAGCAAGGAATTGATGCTTCTGGTCAACAGTCAGCCAGGACCTGAGACCTGCCCACAGCTGTAGGAGGGGGCTTGGGAGAACATCGCCCCTTGGTCGAGCTTCGAGATGACTACAGTCTTGTCTGACGACTTGATTGCAGCCTCTTGAGCGACTCTGAGCCAAGGAACCCAGCTAAGCTGTTACCTGGTTCCAGATCCTCAGAAACTTGTGATAATGACTATGTTGATATTTTAAGCCACAAAGTTTTGGGATGATTTGTTATGCAGCAATAGATAGTAATACTGAAGATCCAATATCATCTGAAAATGTAGGGGAATTAGAAAAACATTATTTAGAAGTTAAACCTATTAAAACAATTTAATTTTCAAAATCATGTGCATAGTAAAAGTAAATAAAAAATTAAGTAAATAACACCAATAAGTCTTGGTCTAGTAACTAAGATATTCTCAAACTTTGACCTTCAAAGAAACATGTTTGATCTTCCAGAGAATGAGGGTTGTTCTGGCACAATACAAAAATACTGTCTCCTCGAGAATTGGGAAGCAAAATATCTGAGGCAAACATTGTTATATAGGCCAAAATTTAAAGGCTTCAACCAATTTCCTGTAACTGTGATGAAAGAGAAGAGGAACCTCATTTTTATGAATATTATAGAGCTATACTGTCCAATACAGAATCCGCTAGCCACATGCGATTATTCATAGATAAGTTAAAATTTATAAATGAATAAAATGTAAAATTCAGTTCCTCAGTCGTACTAGCCACATTTCTAGTGCTCAAAAGCCTCCATAGACAGTGGCCACAAAATCGGACAGTGCCAATATAGAACAATTCCAAAATCGCAGAAGATTCTATTGGCCAGTCCTACTGTAAAGTGTTTTCATGATTCCTAATACCAATGCTTATGAGGTTTGTTTCACTGTTGTTCTCTTCAGGAACAGTTAAACCAGTGTAAAATGTCCAGTGTTCCTGGCTACTCTGGAGGTATCAGCAGCTCAGCCAAACTGAAGGTATTCTAAACACATTGCAGAGCATCTAAATTGAGTGGGGAGAATTTATATTCTAAAAAACATTGGAAGGCTGGGACCATAAAGGACTACCAAAGACTCAGTCTTAAGGTGAGCCAGTGGGAATCACCACTTCTGATACAAGCTCCCAAACATAGGCCAACTCATATTATCAATCAGGGCTTTACTTTCCATATTTATCAAATGAGAGCAAAGGGCCAATGATCTCTCAAGTTCCTTCAAGCTTTAAAACTCAATAACTATATATATATTGCTCTAATGAAAAAACTGTCACCTGTGCAAATTATTTGGTGACTCACAGATGCAGGTTAGGAGTCCTACACCTGGTGTAAAACTGCCTCCTTGGGGCACCTGGGTGACTCAGTCTGTTAAGCGTCTGACTCTTAATCTCGCCTCAAGTCATGATCTCATGGTTCATGAGTTCGAGCCCCGTGTCGAGCTCTGTGCTGACAGTGTGGAGCCTGCTCGGGATTCCCTTTCCCCTCTCTCTCTACCCCTGCCTGACTTGTGCTTACACTCTTACTCTCTCAAAATAAATAAACTTAAAAAAACAAAAAACCTCCTCCTTCAGGTTTCCTCCAACATCTGGTCTCCTTTCTTCTTCCTGGATGATATCAGAGCCCAGAAAGGAGAAGCAGGGAGGGAGTATGATTGCACCTTGGGAGTTCAGCCACCTTCCTCTAAAGATCAGCCCATTCCTAACTCCTAGGCACCTTGTATATCCCTCGGTGGGTCCTGTAGGGCTGTGGGAATTTCTTTCACATCATGTGACTGCCATAGGGAGTCAGGACTGGTGGTCTCTCAGTGCTTTCTCTTTCTAAGGATATTTCACCACCATTTCCACTGCCCCGGGGTTACTTCAGGTTGTGGGCTAAGATGCTTGAGGTTTTCCTGAGCTACTGTGTCCTGGAAGGCAAGAAACAAGTCCTTGTGCTTTGGATTCTCTCAAATGTATCTGTTCATTCCAAGTACTTCCTACTTCCAGTGGGCTCTTGGATCTTAAGGTTTGCCTGGGGGTGGGGGGTGGAAGAGGGAGCTCCCACACTGACAGATGACCTCTTGCCCTTCACCTCACTGCTACTTCATGTTTAACCCCAATGGGTTTCCACCTTACCCTGCCTCCGTACACTGTTTAGCAAACTTTTTCCTCTCAGACCCTTAAAAAATTCTGAAAAACTTCCATATTTTTATGTTGACATCTGAACATTTTTATCTCCATTTAATAGTTACAAAAGATGTTGTCTCTGATGTATTTTCTGTTGTATGTATGCTCTAAATATATTTTTGTTAAAACCTTAGGTTTTGCTCATTCAACGTATGGAAAATAACCACACAGAACCTAACCGGCAAAGTCAGTTTTTGTTATCTATCCAGTCAGCCAAATCCGCCATGCTTTCTGTCAGGACAAGTCTAGATTTTATTTCTCAGTTTAAGTCAGTGTTTCAGTGTAAGTCCTCATGACAACCACATCACTTCTGAATTCTAATATGTAAAAACAAAGATAAATAGATGAGGCACTTAGCCGCCATGCATGACGATGCAGCCTGAATGAAATGAGGCCCCCGTGGCCCTCAGTATTTTCCTGGGAGCTCACCCGGTACTGCTCCCAGAGATCCCTTCCTTGGTGGCGTGCATTCTCCAAATGTCCAGTCATTTGGTGACCCAGAGGTTGTGGTACTCTTGGGATTCTGGATAATGAGAGGTATCATTTTCTTTTGTAAAGAAGGAGAATACTTGGAAAAAGCAGGTTAATCTACAAATTCTAAAAGAGGGTTAATTTTAGGAAATAATGCACATGGAAGTGGACCGTTTGGAAAACAGTTCCCTTAAAATTCCCAGTGACCATACATCCCTTAGCAAATCTTCGTGCACTCCCAGAGATTCACACATACCAGTGTGAAGACCGAAGCCGTGTGAAATTCTGTGCCCAGACCCCTGAGCTTTGCTCTTTAAACACTGAAAAAGAAAACTTTTTGAATCAGGCAAAACCCTTTTTTCTCTTAACAAAGCCTGGAATTATCTTGCTGTGAACTTAAGAAATTTAGTTTGACACTCTAAGCTGAGTAATGACTTTGTTCTACTTAAGTATTCAGCCTTTCCCTGAAGTAGTCAAACCCATTGATTCAATGAGTGAGGGGGTCATAGGACAGCACCACTTATGGGGAATGAAAATTACTTTGGTTTAATATTTCAAGGGCATCATCTTTCCTTTATCTTTCATTTGGAACAGAGCTTAAATGGACTGAGTTGTTCCAGAGCAGAGCCAAAGGCACGGAGGCAGACGCAGATTTGGAGCTGCTCTGAGGCAGACGCCAAGTTGTGAAGCAGTGGGAGGGGCTGCCCCACGTAACCCCCACACCACTGGGGCCTCTGCCTGTGGAACCCAAGCAAGATGGACTTGCCCTCCTCTCTCGGCTTGTACCAGAGTCCAGACCTGTGAGCAAGAGTTTGGCGAGTTCTTGTCTTATGGTTAATGCTGACTCTGGGTACCTGCCGTCAGTTGTGCTGTGTCTGTTTCGCAGCGTCTCACTCGAGGTTTAAAGTCACCCACAACTTTAATTTTCACTAAAAAATTAGAGTGGGTGGAAGTAAAGCAGAGAAGACAGGATCTGTTAACATCATGGGGGAAAAACCCCGAACAAGCCAAATAACATTCTCATGGCACACTAGGTAGAAAGACCTCCCGCCAGCCCCTCTCAGAGATGGCTGCAATGGTCCCAGCCTCTCTCCAACTTGTGATATGCCCTCTCTCCTCATCTTTCTCTGCAAAGCTCTCCTCCATCCCCATCAGGAGAACACAAATTATTCTTGTCTCATACAGAGCGCTTGAGCATGGGGATACCCCATGGTTTTGGGGGCTTACCACACCCTAGTGCCCCACAGTATTCTGCATTTCTCCGAACTCTATTCCCATCCCAGATGGAATTCTGCTGTCATCAGAATTATCTTGTTATACTTGGAAAGTAGTGAGTTTCCCATTCATTAAGTCTGGGTGAGGGTCTGACAGAATCATACAGAAGGGATTCCAGCCCTGGCAGTAAAAAGTTGGGGAAGTTGAATTAGGGAAGACTTTACTGTTCCTTCTACATCAAAACTCTTGGATTCTACCCTTGAACTTGAGATATTTTTAAATGAAAATAATATTACTATTGGTTCTAATGATGGAAGTAATAAGTGCACACTGTTTTAAAGAAACCAGATAATACAAACATAGAAATTGAAAGAATTTACCCATATTTCCTTTACCCAGAGAAAAGCACTGCCATTTACATGTTGGCATACATCATTTCAAATTCCAGATTTATACAGTATTATTTATTTACTTACTTTATAAAGATGGATTGAAACCTGCCACTTTATAACCTGTTTTTTCCCCAGTGAATATAGCTCCACATCAACAGTTATAAACCCATATCATTTAAAAAATTTTTTTTTCTTTAATGTTTATTTTTGAGAGAGAGAGACAGAGCGTGAGCAGGGGATAGGGGGGTCAGAGAGAGAGGGAGACACAGAATCCGAAGCAGGCATCGGGCTCTGACGTGGGGCTCGAACTCACAAACTGTGAATTCATGACCTGAGTCGAAGTTGGCCGCTCAACCAACTGAGCCACCCAGGTGCCCCTAAGCCCACATCATTTTAAAAAAAATTTTTTTTTTAACGTTTATTTATTTTTGAGACAGAGAGAGACAGAGCATGAACGGGGGAGGGTCAGTGAGAGAGGGAGACACAGAATCTGAAACAGGCTCCAGGCTCTGAGCTGTCAGCACACAGCCCGACGCGGGGCTCAAACTCACGGACCGCAAGATCATGACCTGAGCCGAAGTCGGACGCCCAACCGACTGAGCCACCCAGGCGCCCCAGCCCACATCATTTTTAATAGCTACCTGGATTTCTGCGGCATACTTAACCAACACCCTATTGTTGGACATTTAGGTTGTTTCCAGTTTTTAGATCATGCAGCAATAAGGGCTCTAGCACATAGCTCTTATGAAGAGAGTTTCTAAAGTTTCCCTTGCCTGAAAACTTGAAATTAACCACTCTACCACACATTTTACGCTTATGGGAGTCTAATTTTCTTCACTTTCTTGAATTCTTTAAGATGCTGTTGTAAAGCCATTTTAGAAAATGAAAATGTTATCAAAACAATACTATGTTGTTGCATCATTAGGTAAAGGCAGCTCTTTAAAAATTTTAAAAAAGGCTTTATTTGCATATGCTCCAATGTAATATACCATGTTAGAAAATATTTCCTGTAATTATTATTGGTAAACCTCATAAGGATAATTTTTATCAATTTGCAACTCATTCTATCACTCCAGGAAAAGTTGGAATAATCTCAATCTCCTACAGGGAAATCCAATTTACATGAAGTTTTATGTCCATAAAGAAACAGCTGGACTATGATCCAAATGACTGTAATGAAGCTGATGATATTTAACAGTAAAGTTTTCTGTAATTAAATTGAAGTGAGCTCCAAAAATTCTATCTAGAAAAAAATTCTCAGATGCCCTCAAATCTAATGGCAGGATTTCCTCTGCAAAGAGAATTTTTTCTGTTAATGTTTCGGGGTTGATTAATCTGAGTTTGTGTATGACCTGGTGACTATATTAGTTAGATGTACCTTTCCGGTTCCAAGTACCAGAAATCAGTTCAGGCTAACTTAAGCTAAAATGAGAAATATGTTATGGGAATACCGAGGTGTCGTGTCAATGGAGTCTTGGGGAGGTTCTGACACAAAGACCTGGGAAGTTGGGTGGCTGCTTTGGCTGGGAGTCAGCACTACCAACCGGCTCCTTGTCTTTGCCTGTGCACCGGCCTCTCCTGAGTCTGTTGCCCCACAACTCAACCTCACTTATCCTTTACATGTCCAGCTCTCTCAAGAAGGAAAGTCAGCTGATTTTTGCCCTCTGCCTCCCAATTCCAAATCTATAGAAAAAGGATCTATAGAACGGGGATCAGATGACTCCCCGTTCCTCAACTAGCTGTGGCCCGGAGGCCAGAGCACATCCCACAAGATGGCTGTGGGGGAGGCAGCGGCTGGAGTGGTCACTGTGAGTTGGGAAAAATGCTCTGAAGAGGTCCCTCTGAGCATGAAGCTTGAGAGAGAGGTGAGCCCCAGAGATAGTCAAACACCATTAGATTGTAGGAGTTGATTATAAACATGGGAATAGATGAAATGGTTTAGTTAATTTTTAATTGTGTGGAGTAAGGAGGGAAGGACAAGCACAGAATCCTGAAGAATATGACTTGAAAGCTGAACAAAGGAAAGGGAACCATTTCTCCCAAACTAAACCTGACTTGTCAGTGAAGAGAACTCCAGGAATGTGTCAAGAGCTGCCAAAGGCATTTGCTTTTCATTTCTGGAATTTAACAAGTTCACTGCTTGTTTCCCTCAAGGGATTTTCTAGATCCTTTGTCTGCTTCCCTTTCCACCTGGTGTGGGTTTTATAAATTTTCCACCTTGATCAGTAATGACTCATTTGTGCTTTTTGTTCTGGTATTTCTCCACACAGGGATGAATCCAGGTTTGAATGGGACCTTGAAGTTCACACAATAGTGGAGGCCATTTTAAGAAAAGAAAATACAAAATTATAAATATAAAATAATACACAGAAGTATTTATTTAGGGGCACCTGGCTGGCTTAGGTGGAGAGTACTACTCTTGATCTTGGGGATGTGGGTTTGAGCCCCACGTTGGGTGTAGAGATTACTTAAAAATAAAATCTTAAAAAAATACATTTATCTAGTATGAAAAGAGAAATGACAATAATTACAAATTTTTTAATGTTGACAAATGCCACAGTATCACAAAATCTAGAAATTCACATAGTTTTAAAAAATGAACTCCATTAAGGGGCGCCTGTGTGGCTCAGTCAGTTAAGCGACTGACTTTGGCTCAGAACATGATCTCACAGTTCGAGGGTTCAAGCCCCACATCAGGGTCTGTGCTGGCAGCTCAGAGCCCGGAGCCTGCTTTGCATTCTGTGTCTCCCTCTTTCTCTCTCTTTGCTCCTCCCCCACATATGCTGTCTCTGTCTTTCAAAAATAAATAAGATGTTTAAAAAAAAAATTAACTCCACAAAGTACCTCTAAAATACTTTTCCCCTAAATTTGTGACTTCATAGTTTTAATCAACGATTCATATGGTAATGATTTTGCAATATCACTTCTTGTAAAGTAAATAGAAAGGTAATTTTCTCTTTCCTCTAGCATAGTTGTTTAAACTTTTAAAAATTGATAGTTTAGAACGGTTTCTTTGAGCCTCACAACCATTACTGATGATATGTCATGCAAATATTTAAGATTATTGTCAAATCTGGGAAAACCGTCAGGCTTCTTTTCCTCTTTGAGCTGTAAAATTTGGAAGAGTTTTCCATAGACTGGCTTCTGGCTCCATACATTTCAAACCTGCTTCTCCACTAAACACATGCATCCAGCGCTGAGCTCTGTGGGGGCATTTATATTTCAGTACAGCTCTGGCTCTGGACTTTGTGTGAGGACACCTCGCACAGGAGTTGTCAAGAGCTCAGTGTGGAGGCTGGTCTTGAACAGGCTACTCACCGGGGTGGGAGAGAGACAGGTGAGTGTATGTCTTAAGGTTGGAGAATCTGAAGAGGAGATGGCAGGAAGTTGAGGGAGTTTGTGGTAATGGCTTCCGATTTTACTTAGTTTTTAAATTTATTTTGAGAGAGAGAGTGTGCGCATGCACATGAGTGGGGGAGGGGCAGAGAGAGAGGAACAGTGAAATCACGACCTGAGCCAAGATCCAGAGTCAGATGCTTAAGGGAGTCACCTGGGCCCCCAAGTTCAGATTTCACCATGAGACAAAGGTGGCTGCGAGAGAAAGACGTTACGGGTGGGGTTGCCAGATTCCAGGAAATCAAAATATAGGACATATTAAATATGGCAAGGGACATACTTACACTAAAAATTATTCATTGCCTATCTGCAATTCAAATTGAACTGGGCATTATGTATTTTTTTTTTTTAAATTTTTTTTCAACGTTTATTTATTTTTGGGACAGAGAGAGACAGAGCATGAACGGGGGAGGGGCAGAGAGAGAGGGAGACACAGAATCCGAAACAGGCTCCAGGCTCTGAGCCATCAGCCCAGAGCCCGACGCGGGGCTCGAACTCCCGGACCGCGAGATCGTGACCTGGCTGAAGTCGGACGCTTAACCGACTGTGCCACCCAGGCGCCCCGAACTGGGCATTATGTATTTTATCTCACAATCCTAGGTGGGTCTTTCAAGAGAAAAGTGAGGCTCTGGAATCGTCACTGAGAGACTGAGAGAGCTAACCAAAGATTAGTACAATGAGGGCCCGATTAGAATTAGACACCAGAAACCTCATGATGGTGGTGGTGGGGTATTTCTCTAATGGAGCCCGGAGGCTCAGGTGCATTGGCATTCACGCAGCCTAGGATTACAGAAACAAGGTTTAAAATATATGATAAAAGATGGAATTCAGCTAGGTTTCTCATCTTTTTATGCTTACTATTTGTGCTTTCAATAAAACCAAGGCAGCAGAAATTTTAAAAAGAAAGATGTAGTGATTATGGATTGGAATCCAAATCACAGAATATGTTAACATAAGAATATTTTATTCTCCACTTCCCAAACATGCCATAATATATTCACCCAAAGCAATAAATCCCAAGCTGCACGAGCAAATTATAAACAAATGATAGAAGCTGAAGTTTCCTCTCAAAAGAGGCTAAGGAACAGATAATTTAGAAAGAACAGATTTTATTGGAACGTCAATAGTTTTCATGACACAGATACTTAAACTACTCGTTTTCAGCATTCCCATATAAAGAAAATTATAAAAGGTTTTTTGGGTTTTTTTAAAGAAAAGATAATTTGACAGATGGAGTCTTTTTATGGGATCAGTAGAAGTGATAAAATTGAATAAATTACCAAGATTTTATCTCCATTTCTGTAATTCTCCCTAAAGATTTAGAGGTGGCAGATTGAATCAACTGGGAAATAAATTTGCATGTTTATAACATGTCTAAAACAGGAATTAAAGACAAAAACTTCTCACTTGTTTTCAAGAGTGGTTTGTCTTGAGGAAACTTGCTCTTATGAGATTACATGTTTCCTAACCCAGTATCAACGTTCATCAAATGAAAATGTGTTACCAAAGATATGCAAACAGAGGTTTGATGAACAGTGTACTGTCTATTATTACCATTCATGTTAAAGAACAAATAAAAATAATTATAAGCCAAAAACATAGTTTAGTTTAATGAACTAAATTCTAGGTAATTTTAATTTTTATTTATTTTTTTTTTGAGAAAGAGAGAGAGAGAGTAGGGGAAAGGAGCAGAGGGAGAGAGAGAGAGAAACCCAAGTAGGTTCCATGCTCAGCTCAGAGCCTGACGCAGGGCTGGATCCCATGATCTGAGCTGAAATCAAGAGTCGAGACGCTCAACTGACCGAGCCACCCAGGAACCCCTCTAAGTAATTTTATATGTGAGATGATTTGCTTATGAACAGGCCGGACTAGATTTTGAGTAAAATGGAGCCATAGTGTTTTGGTGCACAAGATAGCTAACTTTATGATCCCTGAGTTATGTGATCACATTACAGAACCAGCAGTTCTGCCTGCCCCGTAAGGAGAAAGTGCTGGGGGTGGGGGATGCTACATGCACAGTGTGTCTTACTCCAAGAAAAGCACCGAGGGACCAGGTGCATCTCGTCTCCCCACAGAATCCCCAGTGTTAACACCTCCAGCAGCAATGGCTTAGATCAGAAAATGAATGGGACCAGGTGCTGGGATGTACAGTTTGCGGTGAACCAGGGGAGGTGGTATCTGGAGAATCTGTCACTCCCATGCCCCTTACTTGATAGGTGAGAATCCTGACACTTAGTGAGCAGACGTGGCTTCTCCAAGCCTCACACACTCACCAAATGAGTGGCAGAACCAGGGCCAACGGGGAGTGAGGCAGAGGCTGAAATGTGAAGTCTTAGGGAGCAGAAACATCTCTGAGGGCCTAGTCCCAAGTCCTGCTTCAGCTGACACTCTCATTTTCCACTGGTTTTTGGCATTTTCTAATTCAGGATTTGCATAAGGAATATTCTCTGTGTTCTGTAATTTTTTTTTCTTTTTTGCTTGAATTTGTTCCATAATAACAGCTTTCTGGATGTATCAATGGGTACTTTATTTATGTACCCATTGATGAGAAAAATATGCAGTAGGTAAGAAATCATGTGGAATGGATTCATCAGTTTTTTTAAAAAGCAGAAAATCAACTCCTGCTTCCTGGTATATTTTTGGCCGCTTACCCCTCTTCCCCATTTGCAAATGTTTGCCTTTGTTCTTGTATTCAATTAATTTTGTCATGTAAACAGTAAGCAAATCATAACATTTAGGGTTCTTTGCTTTTGTATTTAATTGTACTGCAATGTGTTTGAAGCAGAACCCCTCTCATCTCCAGCTCAATCTATGGTGGGTAAAAAAAAAAAAAAAAAAAGCATGTTAGGATTTATTTTCCTACTGGGTGTTTTCCCTCTTTGTGTAGGATTCCAATTCCAAATTAGTGTGGTTGCTATGTGTGGAAGGGAGATGTGTCAAGAGAATGTGGCCCCAGGGAAATAAGAAATTGGAAAGAGGTTGGTGCTTCCAAACTTTGGTGCGTCTTCCTTTGAGGAAACACTAAGATATTATTTGGATAAAAGATGGCCCTAGAACAAACATGACGTTGACTTGGCTGGGGAGAGAAGCCGAGAAAGCTTGTAACTACAGTTCTCTTTTCCCTCTTCTGCCAAGAGCAGAGCATATCTGCTGGCCCATCTCACCTGGCTCCAGACACATCCCACACTCACTGGAGACCTCCCCGTCTGTGCTCGGCCTGCCCGGCGAGTGTTTGTGACAGCAGGGGAACTTCACTTCTTCTCTGATTGAGTGTGTGAGGCCTTGGAGGTAGACTGGGCGTAAACCTCAGCACTGTTGCTTACAGCTGTGTCACCTGGGGGAAATCGCTTGGCTCTTCTTCGCCTCAGTTTCCACAATTGTAAAACTAGGATATTAATTAGTAACTTGGAGAATTGCTCTGAAATTAAAGATGTAAAGCACTTAGCAGTGTCTGTCGTAGCAAAGGCACCGACTCTGTGCAGCCTGCTCTCTGTCCTTCCTCCCTGACCCCCCTACTGCACTGCTGCAGTTCTGGCCAGGTTCTGAGAGCAGGCTCTCAGTTTCCAGTCCTACCCCAGCCTTTCTCCAAATCTAGGATCACATGATATTGCCTGCCTAAAGTTTTACACGCATCCCTTTGCTAGAAATCCTATGGATAGGCTTTGTTTTCTTGCCCCTCTATACCTTCTCCACTGCATTCTGACCTAGTGATCCCATCTGTAATTGTGCCTCATCTATAGGGAAGACTCTCAAATCCCTCTCCTACTCTGACCCTCAGACCAGTGTTTGCCCTCACCGTTCCTAGATCTGACCTGCTCAGAGGATACCATATTATTTGCAATTAGCCACTTTGCAGACACGGCCTGTGAATGCATATTAACATCATCTGTTTTTTGAGCATATAGTATATCCATGTCCCTGCACCAGAATACAACACAGGAGGGAAAAGATGTGGTTCCTGCCCTCAGGGACTCCTGGGTCAAAGAGGGTTCTGGTGCCAGGTACGTGCATGGCATCTCTATAAACGGGTGTCACTGGAAATAGAAAGTTATTTCCATGTAAACACTACATCATGTCCTTTAATGCTGTCAGTGGAGCCAAGAATGAACCGTTGGCAGTACTATCAAGTGGGAGAGGATAAAGGAAAGGAAGGAAAGAAGGAAGGTTGGAAGGAAGAAAGACTTAAGAACAGAAAAAGAGGGAGAAACCACAAAAGAAGAGAAAGTGGGTGTATATACGATATACCACAGAAAACGTCCGAATCTTGGTGTTCTTGGTAAAGGTAGAAATGTCACCGAGTTGAACTCCCGTCGAATGCTTCAGTTTCCCCTAGCATCTCCTCCCAGCTGTGTTATACTTCTGCCTGAAAAATTCCAAGGCCAGCAGCTCACCGATGAATACCCCTGGAGCCCAGTCCATGCCGGACAGTGATAACTGTTAGAATGTTCGTCTAATTATACGTAGAATCTAAAATTGCTTCCTATGGTTTTTTACCCCATTGATTTTGGTTCCCCTCTGGGGCCTTAAAGCTAACCCACACTTCTTTCTGTGGCCTTCGAAACCTTTGTGATTTCGGTCCTGTCTAGCTCTTGCACTTCTTGTATATCATGTTTGCTGTGGCTCTTTTCAGTTCCTCTAACACACTAAGCACATTCCTTCCTGAGAGCCTCCTGACAAGGGCTCCTGTCTCCTGCTCTTTGCATGAAACACCTGCACAAATAGATGCACGTGAGGTCTTTTAGGTGTCAGCTCCAGTGCCACCTTTTGAGAGGAGCCTGCCCGCACTGCCGTAGCTAAAATAGCACACTCTTAGAAGGCTTAATTTGGTGATATTTAAAAAAAAAAAAAAAATCTGATGGCAAAGCTCCTATATGTCCTATGTGAATCAAAAGACCAATAAAAAAACTGGGAAAAATATTTGCATATTACATGTTACAGTGATAATTTCCCTAAAATAGAGAGCATTTCTACAATTCAGTAAGAAAAAGACCAGTTGGGGGTGGCTCCGTCGGCTGAGCGTCTGACTTCAGCTCGGGTCATGGCCTCATGGTTCCTGAGTTTGAGCCACATGTTGGGCTCTGTGCTGACAGCTCGGAGCCTGGAGCCTGCTTCAGATTCTATATCTCCCTCTCTCTGCCCTTCCCCCACTTGCGCTCTGTCTCTCTCCCCCCCTCCCCACCCCCCAAATGAATAAGCATTAAAAGAATTGAATAAAAGAAAAAGGCCAATTAGGTTATTGGTCTACTGTAAAAAAAAAAAAAAAGAAAACAGGCAAAAGATAGGAACAATTCAAATAAAAAACAGCCCACATATGCTGCTCAAACACATGAAAAATTACTCAAAAAAAAAAAAAAGAGAGAGAGAGCAAGAGATAGTTTCATCTATCACATTGGCAAAGATAAATAAATAATAGTATTACACCAGCAAGGCTATGAGAAACAGGTACCCTCGTATGCTGCTGGTAACATTGTAAACTGGAACAGCTTTTATAAAGGTAATTTCATAGTATTTATCAACATTACAAATACACAAATGCTTCTTTCACCCAGTGATTTTTGCTTCTAGAAATTTGCCCTACAGATATGTTCTCAAATGTGGGAATTGATGTATGTACAAATGTACTCCTGGCAACGCTTTATATAATAATAAGAGGCTGGAAACAATATATGGATCTATCAATAGGGGGATGGATAAATAAATTATAGTGCATCCTTACAATAAAATAGTATGCAGTTATTAAAAAGAATGAGGCAGATCTGTTTGTAGCACTGGAGTGCTTTGGGTGTATTTTATATTAGCTTACAGGCATTTTATATCTGTTTTTTTGTTTTTTTTTGTTTTTTTTTTTTAAGGATAGCCTCTAAAATTGTATCAGCTTCAGGCCCCACAAAATCTGGATGTGCTCCTGGTCCCAACACAGTTGGTTGACAAACACCCTCCTGTGAGTAACAGAGGTTCATTCTACAGTGACGAGGAAGAGGAGGGTATGGGCGTGGGAGTGGGGGCCATGGTGGACACGGTTGGATCAAAATGGCGAGGTTGAAAAAGTTTCACCGGTGATTCTGATATGCTTCCTCCTTTGCAAATGCACCACTGCTGTGTGTTCAACCCACAGGTCCCCAATCCTGCCCGGCCACCTGGCTTCTCCTATAAGGCTCTGAAACCACACTCACTCTCAGATGAAGACTAACCTTGCAGTTAAAGCCCAGGTAGCTCGATTTCATGGCACCTCCCTGCCTTGGTCAGCCTAGTTCTCTAGGCCCCTGAGGTGCCCCAAGAAGCCAGACCAGAGTTGTTTCCTCTCTCTGGCTTTTTCCATTTCTAATTTGAATGAAACACCACTACTGTTCACCGCGTGTTTATCAAAAGGGTGGCAAGAACTGAAGTTCCCAGATCATTCTCTAAGCCACTCAATCTTCTTGGAAGCCAGCAGCCTCTAAACAGTTCTTTTTAAAATCACCTGGGTATTCCCTTTTTTTTTTTTAATTTTTTTTTTTTTTAAGGTTTATTTTTTGAGAGAGACAGAGCATGAGCTGGGAAGGGGGCAGAGGGAGAGGGGGAGTCACGGATTCTGAAGCAGGCTCCAGGCTCCGAGCTGTCAGCACGGAGCCTGATGAGGAGATCGAACCCACGAACCATGAGATCGTGGCCTGACCCCAAGTCAGCCGCCTAACCGACTGAGCTACGCAGGGGCCCTTGGGTATTCCCTTTCTGTCTCTTTTTGCCAGTTATCAGATAAAGCACACTGCTGCTGGGGAGGTTTGGAGAATTTTGAGGAGGGTGGGGAGTAAATGGGGCTGGCAGGAAAGATTACAGTGTCATAAATCAAGAAGCGAAGTTACTTGGATTTTTTTTTTAATCATTTTTTTTTAAAAAGTAAGTGAGGCATAGAACTTTGAAAAATGGAGGGACACTCAGAAGTAGCTCTACCATATTTGGTCAGACATGATTCCATTTACTTTCCTAAATTTTCACCCCCCCTCCCTTCCTTTCTTTGAATGAATAAAATTGGCTAAAAATACTCTATAAAGATTTCCTTTTTTGGTTATTAATATTATTTTGGGGGGTACGTCCCAGGCTCTGTGTTCATCTGCTTTGCCTTCAGACGTAGAAGACAAAGGCATCTTCAGGCAGTACCCAGCTGAAGATCTCAACGCAAATCCACAAAATAATTTGAGGAAAGCAATTTAGTTTTTAAAAATTGAATTGAACCTTGACTACGGTTGTGTTGAGAATGAACACGTGAGGTAGGGCAGTAACCAGCCACTCTGGGACAGTCCAGGAAGTTTTGTCAAACACAGCCCACTCTCCTTCCCTTGCCAGTAGGAGCCAACTCAGAAGAAGGCAGACACCAGAGAGGACCCAGGCGGCCGCCAGAGGTGCAGCAGAGTCGGGGCTCTCAAAGAGGCCACACCGCTGTGGATCACACTAAAGAGAGGCAGGCCTGCTTTGGATAAAGTCTCAGCTCTTGAGCCGTGAAGCCCAGGCAGGCAGGCAGGCACATCGACAGAACCCCAGAAGACTCCATGCCCTGTGATAAGGACCAGAGAGGGGGTCACCGCACCAGAACCCTGCCATTAAGCTCCCAGGGTTCCCACCAGCTTGCCACCAGGAGAACTGGAGAGTGACACCAACATCTACAGTGTGTTTCTTATGGCTCAGCTGGCAGAGGCCCTGGGGGACTTCCAAGGCATCTGGGAGCTAAATGGGATACCAGAGTTCCAGAGGTTCCTGTGAAGGCCCGAAACGGGCAGAAGAACATCAAAGTACGATGATTCTGAAGTAAGATGATTAATCAAATGGGATGTCTCAAAAGGTGCCTTTTCCTACTGATAAGAGCTAGACACTGGCGAGGACACCTCAAGCTCTTTCAAGAGAAAAATAAGCCCATGTTGTTGTGGGAAGCTATGGAAGGATTGGCTTTTCGGCACACTTGATACCTACTGTTCCCACGCGAGTCCAAGCTTCCCAGACTCACCACAACTGCTGTCAAAGCCTCTACCTGGTCTCTGCTATATCCAGCCTCCCCCCCACATTCTCTGCACAGCTGCCATAGTCCTCTTTTAAAGAGGGAAAGTGAGGGGCGCCCGGGGGGCTCGGTCGGTTGAGCATCCCACTCTTGTTTTCAGCTCAGGTCATAATCTCACGGGTTTTGGGTTCGAGCCCCACATTGGGCTCTGCGCCGCCAGCTGGGAGCCTGCTTGGGGTCCTCTCCCTTTCTCTCTGCCCCGCCCCTGCTAGTGCATGCTCTCTCTCTCAAAATAAATAAACATTTGACACAAATAATAAAAAGGGAGGATGCAATCGTGCTCCCTCCGCAACTGAAAAGTCTCTACCAGCTCTCGATCTTATTTCGTAAATTAAAAAAAAAAAATCTGTGGATCGGCAAAAGTTTTCTGTAGTGGGCGACTCAGTATTTTGGGTGTTGTCTGACCTGATATCTACTGTGCAGTGATGGGCTGTGCTAGAGTGAAAAAAAAACAGATTGCCTAAGGGAAAAAAGCTGTCATGCAAATGTGGAGGTAGACGCTTCCACCAAGAACGGGTACGCCGCGTTTCAGTAAAACCGTATTTGGCCCACAGGCTGTATGCACCAAGTTCTGAGAGTCTCTGTGTTCACTCTCCCTTCTTTCTGGGATACTTTTTCCTAAGATTTTTGCATAGATGGCTCTAAGTGGTAGCTAACTCACTAAACAGATTAAAAGTATGCTCGGAGACTCAGCAAAAAAAAAAAAAAAAAAATCCCTAAAAATGAGAAAATATTTTGGAATGAATTTGATTTTAGATATTTCCCCAAAAGTATTCAAGTAGTTGTATTGAGGGTGGGGGGTAGAGAGATCGGGGCTTTGTTGACACTCTTTCCACTTATTTTAAGACTTGGTTGGCTTTTTAAAGTTTTCATGACCTGGAGAGTGGGAAGGAGAGAGACATCCTAATTTTGACGTGTTCAAGTCTCGGTGTGGCCCTGCTCATGGGGTGTTCTTAGGGAAGGTTTCTTCGACCAGTGACTTGAAGGTGCCCCTCTGCCACCCATCACATTCTGCTGTTACATTTTCCCATTGCACTTAATCACTACCTGAAATTGTTGTGTTTTTTTTTTGTTTGTTTGTTTTTTTAAGTGAGCACAAGTGGGGGAGGGGCAGAGAGAGAGAGGGAGACACAGAATCCAAAGCAGGCTCCAGGCTCTGAGTTGTCAGCACAGAGCCCGACGCGGGGCTTGAACCCACGAACTGTGAGATCATGACCTGAGCCGAAGTTGGACGCTGAACCAACTGAGCCAGCCAGGAGCTCCTAGACTATTTTTTTTCCTTTTTTTTGAAATTGTGCTTTTTATGTGCTTCCTCGTTGATTGTCTCCCTTTTGTCGGTAGGCCTCCGAAGCCCAGGAATCCCATCTGTCTTGTACCTCTGTATCCTGCACCTAGTATAGTGTGTGGCAGAGGGAAAACATGCAAGAAAATATTTGTTGACTGCCTGACAGACTCAATGAATGAATGCCTACCTGAAGGATATAAGAATGCAAGAGTAAACGTGTTTCAAGAATGAGATCGGATCCTAAGTGAAATTCTCTGCTTGACCTTCGTAGAGCCTTAAAAGTGACTCGGAACCCAGGTTGGATAACTGGATCAGCTTTAGCTAGTGGACTTAAATCAATTTAGGCAAAAGCAAATCTGTCAGCTGAAGAACTTGTACCAAATCAGTTTTGGTAGAACATTTTGCAACTACATCATGGGAAGATTTTTCAGCTCTTTATTTATCTTTTGTCAATTTGGTCTCTTTTCCCAAAATGTTTACTTTTTTCCTTCCACTTCTTAGATTTTAATTAACTTTTGGCTTATTCTCTACAGAAACATAATGTAAACATCCAACAATGAAAAAATTATCGAGAAAATCAGATTTCCTTGAGTTCTACACATGAATTTAGAAACACAGTTAAATATGAAGCACATTCATTCAGTGTATAGCAAGCATCTGATTTGTGTCAGGCACTGTGCTGGGCATCGGAAAATACCACAGTGAACATGTCCCTGCCTTCAGACTTCTGAGAGAAAAGAATGTAAAACAGACCAAAACCAAAAACAAAACAAACAAACAAGTCAAGTGTTGATAGTTACTATGAAGGAAATAAACAAGGAGCTGAGATGGGCAGAACTTACTTTTGTTAGGGTGATAATAAAGGTCTTTGTGAAGAAATAAAATGTAGGAAATGATCAGAAGAAGCTAGCTTTACGTAGGGTAGGGAAAAATGTAGTCCAAGGTGAAGATACCATATATGCACTAACGCTGAGGTAGGAGAGCTTAGCTTGTTTCAAGAACTGAAAGAAAAGTGGTGTGGCTGATTCACAGTGAGCGAAGAAGACAAGGCATGATGACAGCCTGGTCCCCGGGGCTTTGTAGGCCATGTTAATGAGTTTGGACTTTAAAAGCAGGGGTTTCCCAAAGGAGAATGATGCCACCTTATTTATGTCTAAGGCAAGTCGAAAAGAAGGGAGGAGACCTGAGAGAAGGCTTCGTAATGCACATGGGAAACAGAGGTGGGCCAGACGGGCCGTGGCAATGGAGATAGGGAGGAGAGGACAGAGTTACAGTTTGGCAGTAGAGGAGTTATTGGTGAATTTGATGCAGGAACTGAGAGCGCTAAGCATATCAGTCAGTCTCTAATTGGGAGAACAGAAATCATTCTAGGTATTTCAAACAGAGGGAATTCAACTTAAGGAATCAGTCACAAGTGTTGGAAAGATTTAGAGGAACACAAAGGGAAGGTGTGGTAACCTGGAGTTAAGTAAGCATCTGCAGGAAGTCAGGACCATTCCTAATGCCGGAGGGAAAAGAGGGAGGCGGTGATGGCACCTGACACTGTGGGAAGCCGCTGGTGCCGTTGGACCGGCCACTGCCCCAACCGCTGATGCTGTTGCTGGAGCTGCCGAAGGCTATCGGAGCCCCTAGCCGCTGGTCACTGCCACAGCCACTGCCAGAAGCTTTTAACAAAGGGGAGGGTGTCTCCCCATCATTTCATCCAGTTTCCCACCAATGCTTCCCACTGGCAGCATCTAACTTTGCCAGCTGGCAAGAGAGTCTGGGAAGTGCAATTCACAGGATTCCAGTCACCTCCGACAGAGCACCGCACAGAATGGCGGGAACGGTACTTGGCACCAACCGGCCAACGACCAACACATGGAAGAATGAAAGATTTGTTTCATGTAGAAAAAATAATCCCATAACCTTTACAAATACGGATTTATTTTTACAAAAACAATATGTGCCCATTGGAAAAACATTAGCAATTAAGACAAACAATAGAACATAAAAAAAAAAAAACCTTTCATATTCCCACTTACTCAGAAATAATTACTAATAACATCTTGGTCTCAATCTCTCTCTTTTTCTCTCTCAAAAAGGGACTCTTACCCTACCTTCGGTTTTGTAACCTATTGTACTAACTATATGCCATAAACATTTGCTGGACATTTCCTTTGTTCCAACTAGCTCCCAGTGTTGAATATTTATGTTTTACTAACATTTTCCTATTATAAATACATAAAAAAAGGAATTATTGCCTGAAAGCAAATTTGCAATTTAAGAAAACAGTTCACGAAGAATACAGTTGTAACCTCCAACTTGACTATTATGAGATTATTTGCTTAGGTAGATAGAGAAAACTAATTATTTTGAACAGAAGGTAGAATGCCAGGTCTTTCTCTCCCTGCTGGGGAGAAGAAACCAGGACTCAGGGCAGAACTGGAAACGCGTGGTCTGGGGAGGGAGAGGTGCTTAGCCCCACACTCTACCAAAACTGTGCTTGCCTCATCTGTCTGGTCTCCGTGAGTCAGATTTCTGACAAGGAAGCTGGTGCCCTGGGGTGCACAAAAGGGGTGCCACAGAGCTGACGTGTCCTTCAAGAGTAGAGGCTCTTTTTTTTTTTTTTTTTTTAATTTTTTTTTTTTCAACGTTTATTTATTTTTGGGACAGAGAGAGACAGAGCATGAACGGGCGAGGGGCAGAGAGAGAGGGAGACACAGAATCGGAAACAGGCTCCAGGCTCTGAGCCATCAGCCCAGAGCCCGACGCGGGGCTCGAACTCACAGACCGCGAGATCGTGACCTGGCTGAAGTCGGACGCTTAACCGACTGCGCCACCCAGGCGCCCCAAGTAGAGGCTCTTTATTACGGGTGCAGGATGACCATTTCTCTGGGGTTACCTGTTAGAACGTTTCTGAGGACGAGTAGCTGAAAACCGTGACTTGAACTGGTTTTTAAAACGAGAGACTGCGTTATCTCACATTCTCACATAACTAGAAGTCCAGAGGTAGGACAGACTCCCGGAACGGTAAGATAAGCCGCTCAGTGACGTCACCAAGGTCCCAAGTTCTTTCAACACTCTGTTCCACCTTCCTCCGTGTTGGCTCCATCCTGAGGCTGGCTCTCTTCGTGGTGACTAGATGACTGCCAGAGGCCACCGAGGCCGCACGTTTAGCATAGAGAAAAACAGAGAGTCATCTCCCTCCAATATAAATTCTTTTCAGTGCAAATGCTGCTACACGTTAACATCACCAGGAGTGCTTTATTAATTATTTATTTGTTGCTGTTATTTCATTATGATTAATTAATTGATCTTTATTAATTTATTATTCATTTCTGATGGTGATGGTGATTATGATGTAGTATGTATTTACTTGCTATTTTAATTTTTAAGCTGCTGGATGCCTGGGCCTTACTGCTGGAAATATTAGTTTCCCAGCTGGAGGTAGTTTTTAGGAGCTGCCGAGCGAGTCTAATGTACAACCAGGGCGGAGAACCACTGGATAAGGCTGGTTTAGGTCACCTGCCCACCCCCTGGACTGACCGTTACCAGGGTAATGTCATGAACTGATTGGCTTAGAAAAGTGGATCTCAAAGTGTGACCTAGACCAGCAGAAACAGCCCCTGGGAACCTGTCAGAGATGTAAATTATTGGGCCCCACCCAGACCTGATCGGTCCTGGGAGTGGGGCTCAGTAACCTCTGCTTTAGCCAGCTTGGCAGGTGATTCTGATGGATGCTAAGGTTTGTGGCACACAGCCTTAGAGCAGTCAGGCTCCTTCTGTGGAGCTAGGGAGGAGGTAAATATGTGAACAAAATCAAGGTCTGCGAGAACAGTGAGCCCCAAGTCACTGGAGCCTGTAGCACCCCTTCCTTTCATAGTCAGCCTGGAAGAGCGGGGAGAGGGGGAGGATTAGTGACCTGAACCCTAGAGACCCCTGGTTTTACAGAGATGGTCTCCCAATGGTGCCAGCAAGCCTCAGCCACCACAGTGGACTGGGAATAGGACGGGAAGAAGGCATGTTCTGTAAGAGCTCAAGTTTCTGTAGGAGCTCAAGGGCTGGAAAGACTGTTTTGGTCTACACTTTCCTGAAAACACTGTGACCTTATTTCAACCACGGTGCAGTTTCAACAGGATCCTGGAAAAGAAAAAGGTCATTAGGTAAAAACACAGGAAATCTGAACACAATAAAGACTTTTGTTAAAAATAATATATCAATATTGGTTCACAAATGGTGACATTGTGCCCATATCTGTACTAAATTAGATATTAGTGGTGGAAGCTGGACATAGGGCACATGAGGACTCTGTATAAATCTTCACGACTTTCCTGTAAATCTACTATTGTCAAATAAAACATTTTTAAAAAATACGATACATGAAGATGTGAAATTCTAATGAATGAGAACACTTTTGGAAAAGATTTTATAAAATGAAGCATAAAACATTCTTTAAAGTACTCCATGTTAATAGAAACTTGACCCTGCTGTATTTTTATGATCAGTATCATGCTTTTAGCCAGAGCAAATGCTTTTAAAACATTTTCAGCTTAAACAAGAGTTGAACTGGAAAATATTAATGAAGATTCCTGATATTTCTCACTTCCCAGAATCTGCCCACGGCCTGAATTATCAAAGAACAAGTGAGAGAGGCTTAAGCTTGTCCATATGTTAGAACAATTAAGAGCCCATATAGAAAGTCACTTTCATTGCCATCCCTCTAGACCTGGAAAGGAGTAGGTTGGCTTGACTCACAGGGAATGGGACATAATCATATGCATCTTTCTCTAAACCCGATTCATAGCAGTGAGCTGGAACATAAGTTCCCTTCAGGCACTCTCCTCTTGTTTCCCAGCTCCATTTAAATTAAATGCAATTCCTGTGTCCTGAGGGGTGAGCCCGGCAACCCGATGGACTGAGGTGAGGCTTCTCACCAAGGACTACTCAACTGCCAGCAACAGACTGTCACTGGATTTATGTGGGATTTCTGGAAACACTGGGTCATAATTGGAATGGAGCAAGGAGCAACTCCTAATTTGTAGTTTGGAAGATTACTCGTAATGTAGGCGACTAATTTATGCTAAGTTTTGCTTATCTCCTTTCTGCACCAACTATCAGTAAGGGAACCAATAATTAAAACTGTCATTGCAGGTGAGAGTGTTATAATTAAGAGTTCTAACAAAAGAGAGTACTTAAGGGCAAAAACATTACTATGCCAAGCAAGTGGCTCAAGATGAGTGTTTCCCCTGATCTTACTCCATTGGAATCTCTCTGATTTTGTCCAGTGTTGTTATCATCTCTTACTGCGTGACTGGGACAAGTTCCTTAGCCTCTCTGTGTCTCATTTTCGTCATCCTCATGATGCAGAAATATACGAGTAGCTGTTGCTCGGCGATGTCATCAGAATTAATAGAAGTAATGTTAACACTTGAACACAGTGCCTGGAATGTGGTAAATGTTGCAAAACTGTTTGATAAATCAACAAATAGCACAGCCCTTGCCCACATTAAAGTCATTCCCATGTAATGATCAACCTCTCGATATGGCATGGCAAAAACACAAAAGAGAATATTTGTAGCAGCTAGGGGAGAGGGAACCTCAGGCATAGCGGGACGCTGAAGGGGCAAGAGAAATGTTGCCAGTCTCTGTCAGAAATTAAAAAAGGGTGTGATGGGACTCTCCCGTATTATTGGTGGGAATGTAAAATGGTGCCCCTGCTGTAGAAACCAGTTTGGTGTTTCCTCAAAAAGTCATAGGATTGCCACATGACCCAGCAATTCCAGTCCTACGTGTATATACCCAAAAGAATTAAAAGCAGACACCCAAATACTTACATATATATGCTTCTAACAGCATTACTCAAAATAACCCCACAGTGGAGACAACCCAAATGTCCATGAACTTATGAACGGGTAAACACATGGGGTATATCCATATGTTGGAATATTATTCAGCCATAGAAAGGCATAAAGTACTGATAACACAGCATAACGCGGATGAACCTGGAAAACATGCCAAGGGAAAGAAGTCAGTCACAAAAGATCACATCTTCTATGATTCCACTTATGGGGAATATCCAGATTGAAAACAGATTGGTGGTCGTCAGGGGCTGGGGGTGGGTGGGAACTGGGGAGTAACTGCTTAGCGAGTACAGGGTTTTCATTTGGAGTGGTGAAAATGTTTTGGCGCTAGAGAGAGGTGGTGGTTTGCACAACATATGACTGTACTAAATGCCACTGCATTGTTCACTTTAAAAGAGTAATATGTTTGGTCAATTTTACCTCATTAGAAAAAAGCCCCCAAATACAGCCCAGGATGAGAGTGAGTGCTCTCTTTATTCTAGAGAAGACAGAGGTGCTCCAGGCTTCCCCTGCCACCACTAGAGACTCCTTAGGGGCTGATTGATGTCTAGCCCCTTTGGGCCTTGCTTCTCTCATCTGGGATCCCTTTGAGTTCAAATTCTAAGGCAAAGAAATCCAACGTCCTCCTTTCTCCCTGACTCTGGCACTTGCTTGAAAATGGATGCATCTGTACTGCGGATGTGCCCCGGAAGACGATAGGATTGTAGTTAAATGACAGGGAAATTCATTTGTTTTGGTTAGTAATATGAAAATATTTTAATATTATTATAATGCCACAAATTAATGGGTAAATAACTAAAACAAATATGCTTTAACAATTGGTTTGGAGTTTGCCACGCTGACGCTCGGACTCTGAGCCCGCACGCGGCTCCAGCCTGTCTGCGCCCCTCTGTGTAATCACACACTGTGCTTTTTGCCAGTCGCAGTATCTCGGGTTCTTTTGCCAAGCGCAGTGCTGGCAGCCCCAAGTTGATCAGGAGGCGCTTGATTGATTAATAGGTGCCCTTGCCGAGCAGGGAGGGTGGCAAGGGATAATATCCTTTTAAACTGCCCACATTTTGCAACCGAATCATCTGGAACAGTTTAAGACTATCAGTCACTATAACCTGTTTATAGACGATTGCTCTAGTTACAACTAGACTCTAAAATTATTGAAACATTATTTGACTGATAAGCCAAATTTACCCAGGCCTGCGATTTCAAGTCCTGAGTCAACATGTTCATTCCGGGAGATGGGTATGCGATTTTCGGTATTTTGCTGACTGCCACTTCCTCCATCTGCTACTACAGATTTCTAGTCCTCTATAAATTCCCTCCTAATTATTCCTATGAGCATCAGGTGTATCTACAAAGAACCCTTAGCTAGGGGCTCCTGGGTGGCTCAGTCCGTTAAGCCTCCGGCTTCGGCTCAGGCCATGATCTCGCGGTCCGTGAGTTCGAGCCCCGCGTTGGGCTCTGTGCTGACTGCCTGGAGCCTGCTTCGGATTCTGTGTCTCCCTCTCTCTCTGACCCTCCCCTGTTCATGCTCTGTCTCTCCCTGTCTCAAAAATAATAAACGTCAAAGAACCCTTAGCTAGAAAAATTTCAGCCAACTACCAAGGGTTATCTGTCATTTTTCCTTTTTCTTTCTTTCTTTTTTTTGTTCAGGGATATCTACCCCTAAGGTCAACAACACACCAAACCTGCAAACACTACAAGCCACTGCCTAATAGGGCCCATATTCAAGTCATCTCTGGCCACACTTCTCCTGGTTTCCCCATTATCTGTAACGCCCCCGGAGGAGATCACTGAATGGGCCAAAGCAGTTCCTGGCTAAGTGGGGGTTTAAGCCGAAGTGGGAGAAGGGCTTTCCTCCCTTTTGGTATCGCATCTCCATTTCACTCCTTGCCACAAATGAACAGTCCTTCAGCTTTGACTTTAGGTTTCCTGCTCCCAGGATTTGAACATTTACGATGGCTGGATGGGGAGACAAAGCCAAGAGACAGATACCCTGCAGAATGCCCGTCTCCTTCACTGGCCTCAGAGGTTTTTGTTCTGGACCCAGCAGATCTGCCTGACACTCTTACAGTGACTTTATTTTATTTTATTTTTTATTTTTTTAAATTTACATCCAAATTAGTTAGCATATAGTACAACAATGATTTCAGGAGTAGATTCCTTAGTGCCCCTTACCCATTTATCCCATCCCCACCCACAACCCCTCCAGTAACCTTCTGTTCTCCATATTTATGAGTCTCTTCTGTCTTGTCCCCCTCCCTGTTTTTATATTATTTTTGTTTCCGTTCCCTTATGTTTATCTGTTTTGTCTCTTAAAGTCCTCATATGAGTGAAGTCATATGAAATTTGTCTTATGCTGACTAATTTCATTTAGCATAATACCCTCCAGTTCCATCCACGTAGTTGGAAATGTCAAGATTTCATTTTTTTTGATTGCCGAGTAATACTCCATTGTATATAAATATATATATGCCACATCTTCTTTATCCACTCATCCATCGATGGACACTTGGGCTCTTTCCACACTTTGGCTATTGTGGATAGTGCTGCTATAAACATGGGGGTGCATGTGTCCCTTCGAAACAGCACGCCTGTATCCCTTGGATAAATGCCTAGTAGTGCAATAGCTGGGTTGTAGGGTAGTTCTATTTTTAGTTTTTTGAGGAACCTCCATACTGTTTTCCAGAGTGCCTGCACCAGCTTGCATTTCCATTACAGTGACTTTTCTTTGGGCAGGTTCCCCCAGGTCCTCAAGCCAATAGACCCCTCCTGCAGCCTTTCAGACAAGTCCAGACGTGCCCTGGACCCTCGTGGAGGTTGCCATGGCTAAGGGTTGCACACCAGATTCCCAGTCACTGTTATTAGGCACCTATTAGGTGCTAGGGGCGGGGGGTCCCAGGATGATGGGCTCCTGTCATTATGGAGCTGCTGTGGAAATTTGCACAACAGCTCCTTGAGGCTGGCCAAGTCAAGCCTTTACCCCAGTTGGTGCAGCTCCTGTTGAAAGGTCATGCTGACAGTGCCAACAGTCACTATCCTGGCAGGGAACCTCCTCTCAGTAAAACAGAAGTTTTACCACGGTTTCTTATGGACCGCTCCTCCTGAACATTCCTCAGGTTCTTAGGCCACCAGGCGCTCTGTCTGCTTCTTTCCACCATGTAGCAGCGGTGTCTTTTCCTATCCTACTCTTTGTTCTTGGCCTGGATTTCCCTCTGTTGCTCCCTTGCATATCTTACCTCTAGCATGCAGAGAGGAGAGGGATGTACAAAAAAGATGCAGAGGATTGTGTACAAAGTACACAATACCTGTAAAGCCTGTACATTCTTTTGTTCAACTTAAATGAAGAACCTGAATGCAATCCAATGTAAAATTTAAAATATGGAAATGACTTTGCATGCAATTTATGGATCTCTTTCCCCTGATTCTGATCTCTGGTGTTTGGCAGGAAACAGAATGAAAAATCCGTAAAGCAGTCAGCTTACCTTTGGGTAACTAAAAAGTCTTCCAGGTGGTGTCCGTCCCTCCTGTGTAGGTGTAGATTCTTGTAGAAAAAGTGAGATTGGAAACCTAAAATTTAGTCTATTTTTGAGGGGATTTACCTATAGGGCTGTTACATGAGCATGTGATTGATTCTGAAGGCAGGCTTTCAGAGCATCCTATTTCAGTAAGAAGCTTTAAAGAGAAGTTGATGGAAACATCCAGCAAAGCAAAACACAGCATTTTCAGGGTTCAATCAGATAATACCCAGCATTTTTCATTGTGCACATCCACTCCTCCCCGCCCCCCTCCCCGTTGAGAGAGCACAGGGCTTTGCACATAGTAGGGGTTAGGGAAATGTTTGTTCATTTTAGTTAAAACTGGATTTCTCCCAGTCTCTCAGTGGCTGGAGCCTCCTGACGTCGGTCAAACAGCAGAGGAAAGGGGAATAAGGAAAGGCACCAGTAAAGCTGTAAGGAGGTCACTGTTTAATATACATATTTGTTCGTGGGTTTGTTGTTCTGTTCAAGGGGTGACTAGCCCAGAACGTGGCAGTAAACTGTGCTAATTTCATTTACATTTTAAGAGTTGGGATCTAAGTTTGTTATGGGATTTTATGCAAAACATATGCAAATCGATAGCATTCTAAAAATTCCCTGTGTTCTCCAGCCCCTCCCTGAGTCACAAACAAGTGAGGCTGGCGCCGGGCAGTGGTAGACGGGGAGTGGGTGACTGGCCCGGGGAAGGGCTGTCCCAGAGGCGGTCCCGGGGCGGGGCCTGGGCGGGGCCGGTGACGCGCCTAGTCGGCCGGCTTGGGGGCTGGACCTCAGCCTCTCCCCGCCTGGGGCCGCGGCCGCACCGGGGGTGGCTCCGCATCTCCAAAAGGGGCCCTCCGACTCTTCGCTGGGCCAGTCCGGCGCTGGGTCGTGGAACCCCGCGCAACTCCCGCTGGTTTCTGAAGGGATCTCTCCTCCAGAGTTTCGAGCAACTTTCCCCTCTGCCTGGCGCGGCGGTGGCTCGGGGACCGTGGCCGCCGCAGGTAGCTGAACCCCGAGCCACGCTCCCCGAGCCTCGGCTGCGCGCGCGCGTAGGTCGCTCCGGGTCTCAGTGCACGCTGGGGATCCCCGAGCTCGGCTCTGCGGGCGAGATGCCCCTGGGACACATCATGAGGCTGGATCTGGAGAAGATCGCCCTGGAGTACATCGTGCCCTGTCTGCACGAGGTCGGCTTCTGTTACCTGGACAACTTCCTGGGCGAAGTGGTGGGCGACTGCGTCCTGGAGCGCGTCAAGCAGCTGCACTGCAACGGGGCCCTACGGGACGGCCAGTTGGCGGGGCCCCGCGCCGGCGTCTCCAAGCGGCACCTGCGGGGAGACCAAATCACGTGGATCGGGGGCAATGAGGAGGGCTGCGAGGCCATCAGCTTCCTCCTGTCCCTCATTGACAGGCTTGTCCTGTACTGCGGGAGCCGGCTGGGCAAATACTACGTCAAGGAAAGGTCCAAGGTAGGACGCGCGCGGGCTCCCCGCCACCGCTGTAGCCCGCGGGGACCCGGGACATTCGGAGCCCGTTGTCTGTTGCCTTCGCGAGGCTGCAAGTGAACTTTAGTTTTTAACCAAGAAGCGAGAAGTCGGTCTGGTTCCCCCTCCCCCACACCTCCTCGGAGCGAAAAATCTATGCTGAGGACTCAGGTGTATAATTCCGATGACCTGCTGTTCACTGAAATAATGGGTCTGGTGGGTCGTACAAACCGGATAAGCTGTGGGATTTTGGTCTGATTTTAATACATGGGGGTTCTCAAAGGTCCAGATGGGGGTCAGGATATTAGGAGCATTGTGTATGATCTGAGACAGGTGTGAGTTATTGATATTCTATGTCCACTCTAAAGTCACCTAATACTGTACTTCACCCCGTTCAGAGGGTATTCCTGCCAAAGCTCTCTTAAAGAATTCTGGAGCCGGTTGTGATTTTGCAATGTAGCCTTTCGTTTGTGGAGTTTGGCAGGTGTGATAAAAGTCTGACCTGGGAAAGAGGAAAGCTCCTCTTCACTTTTGAGTGCTGCCCTTGGCTAATTGCACCCAGGACACTATTGGATCATCTCCTTGGCTGGGAAAAGTCTCTTGGTTCTGAGCCCTACACCACCACCTTCCCTTTCCCAACTATCAATAGATGGAGAAATCCACTCAGAACTAATTAAGAGATGGGGAGAGGTAGTCAAGTACCTCTGGAAAGAAACCATGTTTTTGTTCACACCACCCAAAGTGACTCCCTGGGTGGTAATTTATCTTGGAAACATTTGCAGGTAGATTGGCAGAAATAGGGAACGTGTAGCACCATGATATTGGTCCATGTACATAACTTTGGGGTAGTCCCATCTACTCAGTCTTTTCTACAAATGATAATGCTGCCATTTTCCGGTGGCAGTTCTGAGTGACTTGCACTTGAATTTGCGGACTGGTCAAGGGGCACTCAGAACTGTGGAAAACTTCACTGTAACACAGAGAGGCAAAGCATGCTAGCACGGGAAGGAAGGTGCACCATTCTTTAACAATATATGCAGTATAATCTCAGTGTAAGGTTAACCTTTTGATGAAACATACCCTTATTGTCACATTTGTCTCATAGGTGTCGGGGACACTGCTAATATAGGGCAAGTGGTGAAGACTGGAAATGTGTAGAAACGAAGGGTTTGGAGTGGGGGAAACAGAGTAGGGGAGAAGCAGATTGCTGTATGCCTGTCAAGCCAGGAGGACATGAATAGAATGTGTGAACCCACAGTTGTTAATCGCACGCAAATAAAGTAAATGTTAGGAGAAAATGCTGCTTTCTAAATTTTATTTTGATTTGGGGAAAATCCAGAGTTACCTGGACTGTAAAGAAGATTGACATTCAAGTGTTTCTTTACTCTTCGTCTGTCGTTTGGGTGTGTGTTAGAAAGCTGTTTGTCTTGGTTAGCTTTGTTTTTGCAGTGACTGACCTTGCTTACCGGGCTGGGAATGGGGAGGGGGGAAGGGCTAGCCTCAGTGTCACAGAAGTGCTTGTTGCTTTAATCTGGAAGAGCAGATGGCTTCTTATCAGTTTTAAAGTTTCATTTAAACTCAGGTGCTAAGAGTTTTACCTCCAGCATTCTAGGAACATACTGTGTTCTGAGGGAGGTCAGAATTAATTGGTAGAAAGACATCACTAACATATTTCAGAGTTAAGTATTTGTATTTGGCTTTGATTTGAAGGACAGTGGTTGGGTTTTAGGCTAGATTTCAGGCAAACTGAATGAAAAACACTGTGTACATCTGGATAAGGAAAAAGAAAGATCTCTAGATAAGATTCTTTAGTTATAGATTATCTTCTGGGTAGAACAAGTAACTCCTCAGTTAACCCTTTCAGAAGGTGACTGTGAATTGAAAGGAGAAATTCATCTTTTGTCCATACCTAGATTTCCAGCTTTTCTTTGGTTGTCGTGGCACAAAACTCTTCATTCCTGTCCTTTAGAAAAATCACCTCTAGACTGGGATACTCCCTGGTCAACTGGAGCCCAATGTAAACCAGGCTTGAGCAAATTTTATTAAGAGTCAAAAAATAAAAAAGTTTGATTTGCCTGTATAAGGAATTCTCCTTAGCTTTGTGGCCTTGGGTCTCTTGTTTGATGTCCATTATTAAGGCATGGTAGAAAAACAGTCCATTAATACATGATTTATATTAGTTTCAAGTTAGTTTAACTTTCTTCTCTTCCCTCAACCGAGTGCCTTACTCTGTGCCATTTCCCAGATTAGCGATACAGACCCAGTTTCCTGCTGCATCCTCCAAGCAGGTTTTCAGTAGAAACTAAATTTTTAAAAGGCACAGTTTATACAGTTATTTTCAACATTTATTTGTAACTTTTATTAAGGAAAATTTCAAACATGTATATAATGTGGAGAGGTTAGTATAATGAATTATGCTCCTAGGACCCATTTTCAACAATTGCCAATTTATACATTTATTTTACACCAATTTCTTTTAGATATTTCTTGGGGCTTGTCTGTTAACCCATTCATCCTAATTAAATACTTTTTTTCCCCTGGACTTTTAAAGGTCATTGAATAATGCAAGAATGCCCTTTATCTCAATGAAGCAAAAACAAAGGCATTGGGAGTAAAATAGAGGTATATATATTGGACCTAAAATTGGAATTGTGGAAGAGTATGGAAAGAAATACTAAAAGGTTCCCCCTCCCTGCCAAAAAAGTTGCCACCAGTCAGAGTTTATCTTCCTCCAGTTTGTTGGAGAAAAATCCAAGGGTGCTGGAGACCCTCTGGGGAAGCGGGTTTCCTAAAATGTGCAGCAGCATGGCGCCCCCTAACTTCAAGCATGGTCATTGCTTTCAGGCTATCGAGATTTCTTATCTATTACTCCCTTTTGGAGAATTTAGACCATATCCAAGATAAATATTGGTCATAATTTGCTCCTTTTGCTTTGGCTGCCTAGATCTTGAAAATGGCTCTTTTCCAGAGAACGTGTAACTTATGGAACCAAATGTTCTCCTGCTTGAAGCATCTCACTGCAGACTCACTAGTTAGTAACTTTAAGAATAAGAACTACTTTTTATTGAGCAGTTTGCCCTGTCTGGCACTGTGCTCAGCACTTTATAAACACTGTCTATCTGACTTAGTCTTCGGAACCACAATCTTCAGCACACTGAGTGATTAAATCATTTCCCCAAGGTCTCAAAGGGAGCCAGGAGAAACCATTTATTATAGGTGTTAGGGGTTTAGGCTTGAGCTCAGTAACTTTGTGGCCTTAGGTAAGTTGCTTAGTTTTCGCCAAGTGTGAAATGGGGGATAATAATACCTTAAAGCTTTTCGGGGGGAAGGAGCATTAAACAAGATAATGTACATAAAATTCTTAGAATTCCGTGCCCCCATAAATGTTACGAAGCTGTAACCGGAAGATTTAGAATTCTTTCCTTTTCTTTCTTTTTTTTTTTTTTTTTAAGATTGAGAATTCTTACCTGGATCTTACAGAGTTTGTGTTCTTGACTATAATGCTTCTGCTTTTTTGGCCCGCGTACACTCTGTGTGGGGTACTTTGCAGGGGGTGGGGACACAGAGGTAAACAGGCATAGACGCTGCCTCATGGAGCTTCTATGCCCATGTGCTTGTGAACGGTAGGATTCCCTAGTTCACACCTGATTAATTTGCAAGCTGAAAACAGCAAAAAGACAAAACCCAAAGACTGAAGAAGAAAGCGTGGAGTGCTGTGCTCATGTATTTGTTAACAAGGTTGGTTATTAGGATCCCTGACTGGAGTAGTTCTGGACGGTGGGGTCATGGGAGGAAGTTGTACTGTGAACAGATGGATCAGTCCCGAGCCGGTCCAGACAAATGGTAATTCGGCAATAAGTTACGAATAAAAGAAAACATGTTGCAAGGTGGTGGGTTTGTTCGTCTGCTGCTGAGCAGTAGCAGTTGTGGCCCACCCTTCTCGTGGTATCAGGAATGTCTTTTCCTCAAGGGGGCTTATTATCATGGTTGAAAGCTGTTTTAAATAAAAAGGGGATAAAATACTTCACAAATCAGGATATGTCTCAGGACCCTAGCGTAGGAAACACCATGACGGTTCACAGGAGACCAGAGTCACGAACTTGGAACCAGAAAGTCCTAAGGCCAGCTGGTGTATTAGTTTTTTTCTCTGGAGCTTTATGGCCTTTGTCTTTGCTCCGCTCTGGATTTCTCCCCCAATCTACTTACCATCTCGCTTTGGCTGCTTCTCTATGCATATGGCTCAAGATGGCGGCCCCACAGCCATCTTGGAGGCCACCTCAGCCTCAGTCTGAGATCAACAGAGGCTTGACTAACATTCTGGAATCCCTGTTTTCATTCTCTGGAGTTAAGTTTGATGGTTTCACCTTGGCCCTGGGGACCTAACAGCCTGGCTTGAGGGTGGTAGTGGGGCATGTAGAATCATGTGAAACAGTGGTTATCAGGGCCCATGAAAGGTCCCGTTCTCAGAATATGGTGTTTGAGGACCAGACACGATGCGTGGTGTCTCTGTAAGTAAGATCTTAAAAGTCTGCCTGTGAATAAGGTACTTTAGGGGGGAGGAGGCATGGAGTTTGAAGCACTGGAATATCTTCTTGTAAGGATGTGAGGAATTTCTATAAAAGGTTTTGTATTTAAAAATAGCTTAGCTCCTGGAGGCAGGGTATTAATTCAAGGAAATAATTTATAAAATACAGCCTCAGTTGACAGTGAAGCAGGTTTCCCCATTGGGTGAATTTTTATCATGTTCCTGGTCCATTGTATTGAATGACACTTAGGAGCAAAGAAAAGACAATAGGGGTGCATGTGTGTGTGTTTACCTTATAATTTCTTTTGCTCAATTTTGGGCCACTGGCCCCTCCACCACAACCTTACCTGCTTTGCGGTGAAGTGGCAAATCAGCGGGTATCAGTTTATTTATTCACAAATCATTAAATGCCTTGTGCTGAGGTAGACCTGTGCATGGATTGACACAGGGAGGTAGAAAGTGATTACAGAACTACCTGAAGAAGTATGCTGAAAATAGAAAGTGAGGTGAGATAGTTTTGTGTTTTTTTTTAATGTTTTTATTTTTTGAGGGACAGAGACAGACAGAGCGCTAGTTGGGGAGGGGCAGAGAGAGAGGGAGACACAGAATCCGAAGCAGGCTCCAGGCTCTGAGCTGTCAGCACAGAGCCCGACGTGGGGCTCGAACCCACAAACCATGAGATCATGACCTGAGCCGAAGCCGGATGCTCAACCGACTGAGCCACCCAGGTGCCCCGAGAGTGGGGCGAGATAGTTGTCACTAACTTTGCTTTCTCTTTTTCTGGTTAAATAGTCCACTCATCCAGTGATTTGTCATTTTTGTTTCTCTTCTTTGGGCTTTCAGCAACTTCTCTATTTACTTAAAATGAGAAGTGACCAAAATACACTTAAAGTAAGTGGCCCCAAATACACAGAACTTTAATAATACAGGTTTTTGAGCTAACGAGGTATGAGAAATCACACCTGTGCGGTCTGTCAGTCGTTCCGCAGGTAAGGTGTTTTTATATTTGGAAAGATGAAGCCTTATACAAGCCCTGGAAGGAGGGATTGGGGCGTGTCTTGGGCCTGAGCAAAGGTGCCTTAGAGAGGGGCTCTCCTGGTTAGGCTTGCTCCATGAGTCAGGTAGACCAAGAGACAGGGTCGTTAGGTTAATTCACCTGCACCAGCACATGATTTGGGGATTTTAAATATAATTACGACTTTAAGTTAATAAACATCCTTAAGTGGAATTATGTGCATCCACCCTTAGGTGGAATTATGTGCATTTGACTTTTGGGTGTCATGAATGATTTCCCTTTCTGACCTTGCTCAGCTCAAGCCAAATTTGTAAATTCCTCCCTGTATCCTGACTCTGGCTAGAAACATTTCAAATTTGTAAATAACACGCAGTCTTGCATATTACAACTGCATTCTGAAAACACACCATGTATGGAAGATTTCTCCGCTGAAGCTTCAAAGTGGGGTGGAGTTAACCCATAATGAGCAGAGCACATCTGAGAAGCATCGTGCATTTCCAGCATCGTGCACTCCAGGATAAAACTTGGAGGACCTTGCCTGTGGGCCACGTTTGCTCAGTTTGGCAAGACCTCTGCTTCTGAATCACCTTTGTGGTCTTGGGTACAGTAAGTGACATATTGACCCAAGTCTACTGAGCACCAAGGAGCAGCTTACAGGTTAGCACTATAGAGGAGGTTATTAATTCTTTGTTAATTATTACAGCAACAGATTTGCTAATTCCTTTGTAGTATCACTTTGTAGTTGTTAACTAATCTTGCTCTAAGAAATGGGTGTCATTTTTCTCTAGTGTTTGTCAAATGCTGCCGTTCTGACTGTAATGATAGCTCAGATGTCTTCTGCTGGGCAACTGCCAGGGGTGCCCAGCGGGTAGTGGAATCCAGAGGCACTGGAATTGTAAATGCGACAGACAGATCATTTTATGTTGCCAGACTAAGGAATTCGGTTTTGGCAGATTGCCAGGAGCCGTTGATTTGGCTCTGATTCAGAGCCATGTGTCTGTTTACCAAGCAAGATTAGTTAGCTTGGTTCATTATACGTACAATTTATACCCCGTTTCCAGCGATTATTTCAATCTTAAACCAACATGGGACTTGCCTTAATTTTGTGTCTTCTTTTGATAATGATTTGTGGGTTACATTCCTATTCTTGGTTTTGGTGTGCTGGTAGTGATTGAGGGTTATATTTTTCACTCCCTCCCCCAACTCAATCCCAGCCTTCCAGACATGTGGGTTTATAGTCGTATAATGCAGGCTTTCAGATCTTGTACTGGATTCCCTCATTCGGTACCTACTTACTGAGCGTCCCTCATGATCAGTGTCATGTGATTATATATACCTCCTTATTAGGCCAAGCCAGCTTTTTATTCTGTAGGGGAGATAATAGTGATCACTGTTTCTCAAGTTCTGGAATAAAAGTGCCTGTTTCCTAGTAGATATTATTTTTCCTTCCAAAATGGGGCCAAAATACTATTCCCATGTAAAAACAGTTCCAAGATACAAAGACTCAAAGAATAGGATAGTCATCCCGATTAGTTCTTCACTGGGAAGAAAACAAAATGAAAAACTCAATTCCAGCTGTCAATGACATCTCTTTTTGGTTCTACGAGGGGGGACGTGAAGTTGTTTTGAAGTATTCAGGGTACTACTCTTCTGAGCATTGTTTGGGAGTAGTAAGGACATGGCTGTTTGAAACAGACTGAGCATCTCTTGGAGTGTGCTCTGTGTTCTCGGGACGCAACACATCGAACATAGATTTTGCCTGGGCCCCTCCCTCGACGTTCCCTCCTATTTCTACCTCATCGTTCTAGTTAAACCTGAGGGACTATTACTCAGAGTTTCATGCCCCACACAGAATTGACAGTGAGTCTTTTGTGTGTCTGTGTGTGTTTGGGATGGCTTCGTTCTGCCTCATACTGTTTTGCAGGTTAATTTGAATGATGGGAGTGGATGAACAAAACCTTTTATTTTATTTATTTTATTTTTTTCTAAGATTTTGTTTTTACATCTTTACACCTATTTTGGGGGCTCACACTCAACCCCGAGACCAAGAGTCACATGCTCTGTGGACGGAGCCAGCCAGCCAGGCACCCCTAAATAGAATCTTTTTAAAACACAAAACATTGGCCGTGCTGCCTCTGTGGCGCAGTCGGTTAAGCATCCGACTTCGGCTTAGGTCATGATCTCACGGTCCGTGAGTTCGAGCCCCGCATCGGGCTTTGTGCTGACAGCTCAGAGCCTGGAGCCTGCTTCGGATTCTGTGTCTCCCTCTCTCTCTGCCCCTCCCCTCCTGCCCCTGCTCACACTTGTGTGTGTGTGTGTGTGTGTCTCAAAAATAAACATTAAAAAAAATTTTTTTTTTTAATTTTAAAACAAAATATTCAACACAGGCAGGAACATGCAGTAAGTATTATTGGTCAAAATTTGGCCTATTTTGTACTGTTTTGGCTTTTTGTCTTTGTTTTGTTTTAGGTTCGCTGTGGAACCTCAAGGTTTGTCTTTTTTTTTTTTCTCTCTTAACAAATTTTTTTTTTGCTTTCATAGTAGAAATCCCTGAGGAGGGAATTATTTTCAAGAGACTGATTTTAACCATAGATCACCTGCCTTTGTTTCTCATTCTCCGTGTGATCCATTTTAATGTGATTTTGCCAGAATGTAAGTAGTGTAAAACTCAACACTAATCATGTAGTCTCCATGCGTTAAAAAAAAAAACAACAACCGGGGCGCCTGGGTGGCGTAGTTGGTTAAGCGTCCGACTTCAGCCAGGTCACGATCTCGCGGTCCGTGGGTTCGAGCCCCGCGTCAGGCTCTGGGCTGATGGCTCAGAGCCTGGAGCCTGTTTCCGATTCTGTGTCTCCCTCTCTCTCTGCCCCTCCCCCGTTCATGCTCTGTCTCTCTCTGTCCCAAAAATAGATAAACGTTGAAAAAAAAAATTAAAAAAAAAAAAAAAAAAAAAAACAACAACCATGCTCTCACCCCATTGTCCACTGTACGTGCTGTGAACTTCTTACCCTGTCATTTAAGGCCCTCCATGTGACCTCATCTGACCCCATCTGCTTAATCTCCTGCTGACCCACTACCTTCGGTCCCAGTCCCTGAAATACTAGAAGCTGATTTGCCAGGCCCACTGAGCCTCCCTATTGTCTTGTGCTCTTCAGAATGCATCTTAGGTGCCTTTTCCATGAAGTCTTCCCTTCTGCAGCCTAGAACTCTGTGGGTAGCTCAGGCCAAGCCTCCCCACTACATGCACGCATACATGAATGTATTTATTTACCTACTTACTTGCTTACCCTGCCGTCCATTTACTTATAAATTCCTCAACGGCAGACACTGGTAAACTTGATATATATATATATATAGTCTCTTACAGTTCATAGGTGTTTGACTTAATTTCATCTTCAAAAGGAACTTTGATTTCAGAGGCTGTCAGGGTGTCAAAAAAGCTATGAATATTTTGTTAGGTGAAAAAAAAAAAAGGTTTTGCCGTGTGGCCCCTAATTTCATGTCGAAGTGTTTAAATATTTTATTACGTTAATGTGCTCCGAAGGAGCATCTCAAAGAAAGGACTTTGGCTTTATAAGGTTGTTGTTTTTTTTTTTTCTCAGTTCTGAAATTTTTTTCTTGGCCCCAGGGGGTAAGGTCTCCAGGTCATACCCAGATCCTGGCAGCTCATACCGTATGGGTCTGGCTCAGAGAAGCAAGAACACCCAGGACCGTGAGGTTCGAGCCCTGGCTTCTGATCCTGGCTCTGGCAAGTGGTGTCTCGGGACCTCAGTTTCCACTTCTTCATGAACGAGATGGATTTTTTATTTTTATATTTTAATTTAATTTAATTGGGAGCTACCACTAGACCCTAGGATGGGTACTTTACATTTTATTTCAGTGACCTGAGCCGAAATCAAGAGTCAGACACTCAACTGCCTGAGCCACCCAGGCGCCCCTAATTTTTTTTCTTAATTGGTCATTTATCTTCTGACTTTGAAACAAGTCTGAAAACCTTGGCTGGTTTTGTGATCTTGGGCCAATCAGTTTTCGGAACCTTACTTTCCTCCTCTAGAACATGGATACAGTATTTAACTACCTCCAAGATGATAGGGAGTTAAATGAAAATTGAGACTAAATTTCCATCTGAGAGGGCAAATAGGTGCTCTCAGTGCCTCTTATTTGATTCCCGGAGAGACTCCTACCAGCAGTCACACTCCAGCGCTGACATGACAGTAATCCTCAACAATGCTACAGAGTTACAATTGGAATGTTTCCTGCCAGCTTTAGGAATCACACTGCAAAGCCTGTGCCAGAAACTGCCTGAGGAATTCTCTCACTTCCTGCTCTATGCACCGCCCCTTCCACCAACGACCACCCTCCCCAGATTCACTAGTGGCAGTCGCCTCCTCACGCTTTACCTTTTATCATCCAGGGCGAGGTGTTGCACAAAATCTCTTGGTTTTGCCACAGAACAGCCATGGTTCTCGAAGTGTGCTTGTTGGACCGGCCGCATCAGGATTACCTGGAAATCTGCTACATAAATATGAGTTTTGGGGCCTTCCCCCCCGAACCTAGTGAATCAGAAACTCACGAGTCTTCCAGGTGCTTCTCACACGTGCTAAAGTTGGAGAAGCACTGAGTAAAATAAGAGGAGGCCAAATAGGGGTGGTGCTATATCTTCTTATACTTTCTTAGTAAGAAAATCAAAGTTCAGTCATTTGATCAGATGTGAGCTAATTCATTGCTAGAACTAAAACATACAAGCATGTGTAGTTTATTCGGGAAATTTTTGAGAAAAAGCCACCACGTGTTATTAACATGTTCACACATTGTTTTTGTATTATTTGTATCAGTTACCTTAAATTTTCTAGAGCCAGAATTGGAGCGAAATTGGGAACTGATTCCCTCCTGTTCGCGGTGAACGGAGGCGGAAGGAAGAGTCTTTGGGAATGAACTGCAGGGTGTTGCTTTCCCTCCTGTGTCCAACAGTCTTGCGAGAAGTGGGAGCTGAAGGCACCAGGAGGAAGAGGGAAGAATACTAGTGATCTGGGATGAGCACAGACTGGAAGCACAGATTGCCTTGATTTCGTGCTCACTCTTCTGTGCTCCCCGTGGACACCACACAGAAGTCTGAGGTGGTCCCTGGCCCTTGTCCCGTGGGAGACCTGGGAAGGCTGCGGTGAGGAGCCCTTTGGGGGTGCGGAAGGGGGCGGGGGAGGGGAACACGGACAACTGAATCCAGCTTGATGGGAATCAAAGGTGCCACCGGGAGGAGGTTGGGGACTAGCAGCTCTTTGCCTCTTCTGATTGCTTGCCTTGGAGGCCTTCGATTTCCCCGTTCAAAGTTCGAGCCTGCGTTTGGTAAGTCACGGGAGTCATCCGAGGCTCACCCTTGCTGCTTTATCGTGGAGTGGAAGCAGGCGCTCTGGAAATAAGAGCACCTGTTTTCAGTTAACAAATGTTTCCTGATATTTTAGAAGCAGTGTTTAGTGGTGGAAAGGTCACGCTTAGTTCTATAATGTTCCATGAGTTACTTTTGGTTTCTGATTCGGTTTCTATGTTTGTAAAATGGGGCTTGTATATATATCAGGAGAACATGGGGAGAATTAAATTAATGACCCCTGTCCCCCGAATTCAGAGCCAGGCACTCCTTTATTTCTAGTCCCCTTGCCGCTCCTAAAATAGTTTATGCTTTATTCTCAGAGGAGCCTTTTACTTTCTACTCCTCTAAGTTCCTCCTTCTAGATCTTACCCCTCCTCTAAGCCTCAGGTCTGTGTCCAGTGTATTCTAATTAACATGATTTTAAGAAGTTCTGTATTCAGTGAGTTCCAGTTCACATGGGAGCAGTGGGTTTGTCTCCTAAACAGGCTTTGGCCATGAGGAAGGAAAATTCATCTCATCCCTGGGATTCCTCTGAGTTTACCAGGTGCTGCTCCTTTTACAAATACATTTTTATATTTACGTTAAAATTTTTATAAAGATATTTTTAATTTTTTATTTGCATTTTTGAGAAAGAGAGCTCATGCAAGTGAGGGTGGGGGGAGAGAGAGAGAGAGAGAGAGAGAGAGAGAGAGAGTGAGAGAGTCTTAAGTAGGCTCCATGCCTAGCACAGAGCCTGATGTGGGGCTCAGCACAGAGCCTGTCTGTCACGGCCCTGGGATCATGACCTGAGCTAAAATCGAGTTGATGTTCAACCAACTGAGCCACCCGGGAACCCCTAACATTTTTTCTTAAAAAAAATTTTTTTTTAATGTTTACTTATTTTTGAGAGAGAGAGCGCGAGCGTGGGGGAAGGGGGCGCAGAGTGAGAGGGAGACACAGAATCTGAAGCAGGCTCCGGGGTCTGAGCTGTCAGCACAGAGCCCGACACGGGGCTTGAACTCACGAACCATGAGATCATGAATTGAGCCCAAGTTGGACGTTTAACTGACTGAGCCACCACCCAGGCTCCCCCTAAAATTTTTGCTTAATTGGTCATTTATCTTCTGACTTTGGAACAAGTCTGAAAACCTTGACTGGTGCTGACCTGAGCTAACAAGGAAAGGTCCTGAGAGGCTGATTTCCTCCCGTAGAACCTGGGCCTGGAAAGAGCAGCCTGGGATGACTTGGGCTAGTTGTTGAGCAGTTGCATCCTAAGTAGATGTGGGCCCTGCCAGGGCTGCTAAGTGTTTAGAATGGGAGTGAATTTGTCCTCCAGTGGGAGTAACTGAAGCAGAGACCATGTGGACCGCTGGTACTTTGAGGCAAGATTCAGAGTCAGTTTCCTGGGCTCTGTGCTTTTTGTTAACCGCGGCCCACCCTCCACCACCTTGGAGCCTTGGTTCCCAGACTCCGTGCCAAGCATGCTGCTTTTTCATAGTTGGTGATTTTTTTCTTTTTTTGCATTTTACAATTTTCTATGATCGTGGAAAGAGTTATAGGCAAGGGTGAGAAGGCCTTCAAATGCCTCAGGTAGAACTGAAGATCTCTGTTCCCTCAAAAATGGATGAACTGGTTAATGTTGGACATTAAGTAAGCTGTGCAGATAAAGCATGACTTGGTGATGATGGCCTCATGCTCTGCGGCCAGACTAACTGGGTTCAAAAAGGAAAGTTACCTAACCTCCTCGTGCCTCAGTTTCCTCATCTGTAAAACGGAGGTAATGATGGTTCCTGCCTTATGGGTTATTATGAATATTGAACGAGAGATTATTCGTGGAGCTCATACAACAGTGCCAGGCACGTTGTAAGCACTATACAAATGTTTGCTCGGTAAACAGATGTGTCTACTGAATTTTGTGCGTTCTAATTCTAACTGATTTGCCGTGTGTCATTTCTTTCATTGAGCAGATATATCTTCCTAGGTGCTGAAATGCACACGCAAATATAAGATCTGGTTTCCTAGAAAGTTCTTTGACTTTATTTTTTCCAGCATATTTGCAGTGTTCCTAGTCAATACTCTGAAAATCCAGTGGGAATTGCAGGTGAAGTGTTTTCCCGGTTTTTCTTGGCTTAACAATATTGTTCCAAGGCATTTTTCATGATGTGTTTTGACTGGTAACTTTTTTTTTTTTTGTATATTACCCATTTATAAAATCTTGTCTTACCAGCTACATTTGAGTTATCATAGATTCCCTGAAATATGTTAGGATTCATTACAGATAAGACTTTAAGGACAGCCGCATTTAATTTTCTGACAATCCTGCAACCACAGATGTTTTCAGAGACTTTAGAGAGCTGCAGGTAAAGTTTTGTTTTTCTGATAAGGCTATTTCTCACATCAAAAGAAGTTAAATATTGTGAGTCTCTACCCCCAGATCGCCTCAGGGATCACTCATGAATTTGTTTTTCTAGACAACAAAGATAACTGGTAGGTTCACCTGATAACTTTCAGGGTTAATGACTTCTACTGAGAACTTGTGAGCAGCGTGACTCAGGACAGACAGCTGCTGCTTACCTTCCCCGTAATCAGGAAACTAAATGGGATGGTATGTGTAAAGCACCACCCCAAAGTGCCACCTGGCTACATAGGTCCTCGGGGAAATGGCAGCTGTTACAATATGGGGAAAGGTATAGGAAAGGATATGGTTAAACGCCCGTCTTAATGTCCTTCACCCTGGGTCTGGCTGACTTTTGCCAATTTCATAAGTGCAAGGAAGCCCTTATTCAAAACATTTCTCTGGTGACTGGAATAGTGCTGGGGGAGGGCTGTCCTGTGCCGGTTCCCTCCGCAGTCTGCCCTGCGGTGTGCTCGGGTGTGGGCTGGCTGCCACCCTCACGCAGCGCACGTAGCCCTGTCACTCAGCCGTCACCCTGCTGGCCCAGAGCCAGGCCTCCGGGGGGGGAAGGGCCGCCTTTCCAAACCCAAACAGCCTGTATTGATATGTCGATGTTCCCCGGCCTGTTTACTGTGCTTAATTGCAGAGCTCTGGCTGAATCCTCTCCAAGGAGAGGAATTAACCACAATTCAGAAAGGAATGACAATAGTTTCTTAAATTCTTGGCCTTGCAGAGTTTCAATAGCTTCTCTGGGGAAGATGATTCACTCAAGTTCATGCACGAAGTGCAGGATTCCCTGTAATAGAATCTTGATCTAGTGCAGTTAGACTTTACAAGGCTGTGAATCCCCTGTTATTTTATATAGACTTGTGTGTGTGTGTATACGTGTGCATATTTCTGGGGTCGGGGTGGGAGCCTAACTCTTTAACGTAAGAATCTCAAGGGGTTTTGCCATCCGGTAAAACTGTCATCGCTGAGCCAGGAGAACTAAATCGAAGGTTCTAAAGTCTGGGTAGTTGTTGATAGTTTGAATGATCCCCAAACTAGAACCGAATTCCTCGTAGAGCAGAACAAGGACACTGATGGAAAGGTCTGCCTGGGTTTTCAAGTGAAGATGGTAAATTTCAGACTTTACAGGCATGATGCTCTCACCTGACCTGAAGGGCTGGGTAGATCCACATCACCAGAGCAACCAAGAGTTAGCTATACCTTCTTACTTTTCATTTTCAGAATTACTGAAGCTGTCACATTTCAAAAAAATTAATGCACGAGGGGCGTGATGATTATTGCTCTAAACTGAAGGGGGGGTTTTGTGTAGCAGTGTTCTGGGTACATAGGTTCAGGTAGAGGCATTTTTAGTGTGGGTTTAGAACAAATGAGGAAGGCAGAAGTGGTTCTCCATGTACAAGTCAAATAACGGGAAACATTTTAATGAATAACTTGAGGTTTGTTGAAAGGCTTACTTGCCTTACAGATGTATTTGTCTGGACTGTCTGGTGTTTTGCTTCTTCTGATTTGTCTGCTCGGACAACTTTGGGAAGGGGAACATGGTAGCTTGGCCACAGCTCACGTTATTGCCCACCAAAAACATATTTCCTATTTTCCCCTCGTTTTGTTACATCGCTCTTTAACTAGAGGCACTAGGAGGAAGGAGGTAGCTAGGTTTGCTCTTAACCAATGGGATAGATAACAGGCAAGATACCGAGATAACTAGTGACAGTTTGCACAGAGTTTCCTACTTTTTTCTCTAAAGTATCTCCATTATCTACAACTCATTTCTTTAGGTCAATCTGGATGAAGTTGGAATGAATGTATAAAGATTCTAAAGCACTTTTTATGTTTATGAGCTACCCTTCATCACCTGGAGAGCTTTTGTTCAGTTTCAGATACAGGATGGGACTGGCCAATAGTGTGAACTTTGCAGAGTGTCATTTGTTGGAAACTCTTGGAGAAAGCTTTGCACGGTTGCCTTTATCTTGTCAAGATGTTTTATGAATAGTGCACAGTGGGAAATTAAGTGACAAGAGTGGGTCCTACAAGGTACCCTTAAAGATTACTTACCCCTGAACCAGGAAGACTGAGAAAGTCTAAAGCAATAATCCCAGTTTGCTTTCTTCCTCCGGATTTAAGTGACTTGCCCTTGAAAAGGATTTTTGTGGTTCTTTCCTCTAGTCCTTGTCAGAGCCAAATGGAAAATGACATTTTGGCTTAATTTATCCTTAGTTTTTCTTTATTTCCTTCTTTCTTTCTTTTGGAACAAAACTTGCAAAGATCATGCCTCTTCCAGTTTTTCTCTCTAGCCTTCCTTATGGTATACCTAGAGCAGTTTGAAGACTTTTTTTTTTTTAATTTTTGCTTTTCTTTTTAAAGTTTATTTATTTCTGAGAGAGAGAGGGGGTACATGAGTCTGCTTGAGCTGGGGGACAGGCAGAGAGAGAAGGAGAGAGAATCCCAAGCAGGCTCCACACTGTCAGCGCAGAACCTGATGCCAGACTCAGTCTCAGGACCGTGAGATCATGACCTGAACTGAAATCAAGAGTCAGACGCTTAACCGACGGAGCCACCCAGGTGGCCTTGCTTTAAAGGAGGAGTTCAGTTTAAATAGGAGTCCAGTTTTAGGGCTAGTGCCTTTGTTGCAGTGGTTAACAATCCCCTCACCACCCCCCAAATTACCAGATGGGTCCCCTTTCTCAGAGGGTGTGTTAGTCAATACAGGACATAAAATGTACAGACACGGGGCTCCTCTGCTCTGTGTCCTCATCACATGTGTATGTTAAAATATGTGCTGACCACAAACCACCCAGAAAAATAACCCTGGGAGTAGGTATAGCCTTCAACTCCTCTACCCATAGCTGACTAGAAAAATGGGCAAGTTTATTGCCTCGGTTGTTGTCACCCAACTATAAACTGGGCCCATTTCTAGCCAGAAGGTTTGAGCTATTGTGTTCTCTACTGTGGTGAGCTGCTTGGCTGTTTTTCCAAGCTGAAGAAGGTGCATGGTCTCGTGTATTTCTTCTCAAGTCTTTACACATTGAGTTCTCCATGTTGTACCGTGAGATCATAACCTGAGCCAAGGTCAAAAGTTGGATGCTCAACCAGCTGAGCCACCCAGGTGCCCCGAGCAGCTTGACCTCTTAGGAGACCGCAGACAGTGACCTCATAGTACAGCCTGATGTAGTTTTTTGTGGCCCCGATTTTACAATTGGGATAAAAGCTATTCAGGAGAGTTTATGCGCAAATCTGGTTCAGTTGCTTGCATCCCTCTGAAAATCTGAAGATTTGGAAGAGGGAGCCTTCATTGCAAAGGACAGCAGATTCCCTGGCTGTAGGCAGCATAGCACATGCTCCGGAGTTCTGACACATATATGCCTGATTGGCTTCAATCATTTATGTTACTTGGAAGCGCCAGAAGCTATTTGAGTTAGCCAGTCCTGGATTTGAAGCTACAAAACGCTTAAGTAGAATTGGATCCCTGAAGAAGAGGTAGATACTCAGAAGCCCCAGTTGAGGGGAAGACAACTGTGCACGCCATCAACTTTAAAAATAGCTAAAGGGGAGCCTGGGTGACTCAGTCGTTTAAGCATCTGACTTCTGCTCAGGTCATGATCTCATGGTTCGTGGGTTCGAGCCCTGCATCAGGCTCTGTGCTGACAGCTCAGAGCCTGGAACCTGCTTCAGATTCTGTGTCTCCGCCTCTCTCTGCCCCTCTCCTGCTCATGCTCTGTCTCTCTCTCTCTCTCTCTCTCAAAAATAAATAAACATTAAAAGAATTAAAAATAGCTAAAGAAGCAGCGTTTAGTGTATGCCAGGCCTTGTGCTAGCATTTTACATGGATTAACTCCTTTAATCCTCATAAGCCAATTTGACAGATGAGAAAACTGAGGCATGAAGAGGTTAAGCACAGGTTATCCTGTACTTAGGTGGCATTTTATTCAAAGTATGCTGTGCTTAAGACCATTCATAATTCAAAACAAATCCTTACAAAGACTGACTGGTATTTCTGCCTGCTAGTTAGGGGGGGTCTAGCAGTGGACCAAAATACCAATATAAAGGTCACTCAGCCAGGTAGCTTTGAATTCATGCTATTCTTGCCAATTTTTTTAAAAAACGGATTCACATCTATTGCAAATTTTACAAATAAAATGAGCTGATTAATATTTTAATTTGTGAAGTTAAAATTACATAAAAGGCCCCTTTATTACTTAAGATCAAGTCAGACTGGTGAATCGGACTTCAAAGTCATGAGCAATGTGAAATATGTTTCCATGAAAATCTAGGCCGTTGGTTGTTATTAGAAAAGTGATGAGTCTTACTGGAGGCTAGATGGGGCAGACGTACCCCCTTCCCACCTGTGGGTCTAAAATGATCATCATTGCTGAGTGGACAGTGGGTGTTGATGATGGCACTTTTTGAACATGGTTTATACGTACAATCAAGCTGTGGCTGATTTCAGTCAAGAGTGTTCTGTGTAGGCATCAGGATGGAAATCTTTGACTTTCAGTTTTCAACCTTGCCTTTTGGATTGATGAGATATGGCTTTTTATGAAGCCAGCTCAACGATAACTCCCAAGAGAACCACTGTTCTCTTTTCTGCCCGTGGCATTCGGGGAACAGATTTTGTTACTTGGATTTGGCTATTAAGGTTCTGTGTATCTGTGTGCATCTTCAAAGAATGCATACACAGTTCCTGCCTGAACATGGCCGCCTAGATGGCCTAGAGCACTTATCTCTGGTCTAGAGCCAGCTTGGGTGGGGTTCACCCCTCTGCTCATTTCCTTTTGCTACAGAGCTCTGGAAAGGCCTCCTGGAGTGGTTGGGGGCTGGGGGGGGGCACAGTGGGGTCAGAGGAAGGAATGGTAAGTGCATAAGGGGACATGTGGGTTTATTTACACATCCAAGAATACAACTCTAGGGCTATATTGTACATGCTATTGTGGACCGCACTAATATGTTATTAAACTTCTATAAATTTCAAATATTAATCCAGTCAGGAAGTGTTGGCAAATAAAAGGTCCACAATAAATGAGTCATCCTCCTGATCAGTGTCCGTGTTATTGCTTGGCATGCTGGTCACACAATAATTCAAGTACTCTGGCCCTGTTCTTCACTGTTCGGAAGCATTCTCCTTTATACATTATAAATCCCTTCCCAGGCTTGATGAGGTTTAGATAGCAATGCAGTTGAACCGGTCAGTTTCCGGGGTTTGTTTCTGCCCCGTGCACAAATTGGCACAGAAATGCACGACTAGTTGTTGAAGTGAGCCTTGCTTCTCAGCATATCCTTAGCCTCCTGGTTCTAGACTGTATCAGAGACCAGCAAATAGTTGGGAATGTGCCCAAGCCAAGACCTATCTCCAATGGCTCTTGTCCAGAAAACACTGATAAAATTGGCTTATGTAGTTTCGACAGGCCCACTGAGGCCCACAATAATTTCCTTCCATTGTTTCAAACTTGATGCTGTGACTTCAGAAACCAGGAGAGAGGGTGAAGATTCACCCTGGCCAGAAAAATGTCCTCCATTCCCCTTCCTTAAGCAATCAGATACTTTTCTGCCACTGAGGGGTTTTGTGTAGGGATTATGCCTGGTGTCCCAAGTCCCTGGGATGTGCTAGCTCTTTTTCGGTGTATATGTTTTATAGATGCAGCAATTCGTAAAGGATGTACTTCTGTGCGTTTGTGTCTATTTTTTTCCAGTATTTAATACAAACTGAATTCTGAGGCAGATGAGTGCTTCATTATGCCCTGAAGAACCCTGTGGCTCCTTCTGGGGTTGCTGCTTAGATAGAGTCTTAGACCTTCAGAGGCCCTCCAACCCAAGCCCCTCTTTATAGAAAAGACACTGAGCCTGGGATCACACAATTAGTTGCTGAGTGAACCAGATGGCAGGCATCCAGACCACTGACCTTTTCCTTAGAGTAGAGCTGTTTAAGAATATAAGATTATATAGCATTGATGGAGCGCTTCTTCCTTTCAAGACTTCACAGTGGGGAGAGGCTGAGATGGTGGGGAATCTGGCCTATAATTGTTTGTGGCTTAAGTGACTTTCATTATTGGCTCAGTGGTGGCTCTTATAATCCTAATAGCTGCTTCCAGGGATGAGTAATTCCCTAGTCATTATAGGGGACTTCATTTATCTCTTCTTCCCAGCCAGGCCCATCATTTCTGCCTGCTGCCAGTTAGCTTTCTCCAAGCCATCCTTTGCCTGATGGTACCACATTTGTTAAATCTTGATTGCAGGAACCTCAGAATTCCACTTTCTGAACGAGGTTAGGGCTAACAGCCTAACTTCAGCTCCAAGATGACATTGCGTTGACATGTTAGATGTTCAGAGGCAGGATGTGGGGATTGATAGCTGCACGCGGGGGACGGTGATTTAAGCGTTAAGATCATTGCAAAGCCGAGTTACTCTTCAGCCTTATCATTGTTCTAGTATGTAGTGTGCGTGAAGCCTTTGAAGCTACACGCTTCGTTCATGTTTTCGTGCTACAGCTGGGAGTGACTTGGCCCCACAGCGCTGAAGCTGATCCTTCGAGCCACTAGTGCATTAGTTTGGGCCTCTCTACGTGACTGATCATTTTACCAGTGAAACAACCCTGCCCTTTATGAGGAAAAATACCAACTGGATCACTACATGTATGTTTGGAGATAGGTTTTTAAAATGACAAAAATCTCAGGACGCCTGGGTGGCTGTCAGTTAAGCATCCAACTCTTGATTTAGGCTCAGGTCATGATTTCACGGTTCATGGGACCGAGTCCTACATCGGGCTCTGTGCTGTGAGCATGGAGCCTGCTTGGATTCTCTCTCTCTCTCTCTCTCTCTCTCTCTCTCTCTCTGTCTCTGAAAATAAATAAACTTAAAAAAAAATAAAATGACAGAAATCTCTATTGATCTAGGTAGAATGTAAACTTACTCTTCAGAGGAGAGAGCCACTTGCTAATTCACTTATCAAATTTTATTATTTTTTAATTTTTAAATTTTTTTTTACTTTTTTTTTTAACGTTTTTTTTTTTTATTTATTTTTGAGACAGAGAGAGACAGAGCATGAACGGGGGAGGGTCAGAGAGAGAGGGAGACACAGAATCAGAAGCAGGCTCCAGGCTCTGAGCCATCAGCGCAGAGCCCGATGCGGGGCTTGAACTCGCGGACCACGAGATCATGACCTGAGCTGAAGTCGGACGCTTAACCGACTGAGCCACCCAAGCACCCCTTTAATTTTTAAATTTTTAAAATATTCACTTTTGAGAGAGAGAGAGAGAGAGAGAGAGAGAGAACGAGTAGGGGAGGGGCAGAGAAAGAGAGGGAGACACAGAATCTGAAGCAGGCTCCAGGCTCTGAGCTCTGAGCACAGAGCCTCATGTAGGGCTCGAACCCACAAACTGTGAGATCATGACCTGAGCTGAAGTAGGATGCTTAACTGACTGAGCCGCCCATGCACTGTGCGCGCACACACACACACACACCCCTTATCAAATTTTAAACAGACACCTTCCATGTGTCAGGCACTGTTCTGGGCACTAAGATGCATTGGCCAACAAAACAGGAAAAATATCCCTTTCTTCATTTTATGTTGTCAGTTCCCATATCTTCCCTGCATATATCTCATCCCTATGAAAATGTTTTACTTATTTATCTGTTTCCATCCCTATGAAGGTATTTTAGAAATAAGGCAGTGTCCTGTGGAAAGAACTAGCTTTTGCACTTTGCACATTTTTTTTCTACTCCTTGCTATTATTTTCCCATGGACAATTAGAGGTTTGGTACCCTAGTAATAGTAATTCTTTAATAGTAATTTTCAGTAGGATTTGTCTGTATGGCTTTCTACTTTATCCCTCCACCTGGCTGATACAGGTAGTGCTTGGACAAAGGAAGAAAACTTCAGGATATCATCTGATGTGATAATTATCAGTAGGAGAGAAGACCGTAGGAGAGTATTGAGAAACACACTAAGACGTGTCTGTGGCTTTTTTGTGAATTGCACTTGATCACACTGCCTGTCCTAACAAATTGGGGCATAGCTTCCTTCTGATTGACCCTTCCTTTCCTGTTCTTTCTGTCCTAAGCATTTTATTGAGCAAGCCTGATCTTTTCACCCTTTGTGGTTGGTTCCTGTCTCTTTGTCAATGCAACCATCACCATTGTTCTAAGACAGCGGGTGATTTGGTGATTCAGGAGCACTTATTACAACAGGCATAATCCCTAAACTCCATTACCTAGCGATTCTGATTTTGTGGGTCTAGGGTGGGAGCCCAGAACCTGTTTTGCCAAAAGAAAGATTGGAGAAAAGCAGGGCATCCTGATGATGTAGCTGGATTACTGTCTGAAACGTTCTAGAACTGTGGGAATATGGCTGAACCACTTTTCACTTGGGCTGAGCCTAAGGTATGACTTGGCTGTTAATCTTATATGATGAAGAGTCTAAATGTACGTACTGTGCATGCAGTTAAGGAGCCAGCAGCCGCCTGTAAATGTCACATAGCACCCAAGGAGACTTCTGTTACTCAGCTGTTCCCCAATAGGAGTGGATTGTCTCAGCTTTGTTAACCAGCTTTCTTGGGATTTCTCCATAGGCAATGGTGGCTTGCTACCCAGGAAATGGAACGGGTTATGTTCGACACGTAGACAACCCCAACGGTGACGGTCGCTGCATCACCTGTATCTACTATCTGAACAAGAATTGGGACGCCAAGGTACTTTGGACTAAAGGGAGTAGAGTGTGGGGTTAGAAACTATAGGAAGCTAATTCAGATGACTTAGAGAAGGGTTTGGAATTCATAATTCCCATGAATGAATCTTTTCTACATCACCATTTCCCTTTTATCTCCTACTGTGGTATTCGTACTTAAGTTGACGAGATGAAAATAACAGATATCAAATTAATTTGATGGGAAAGGGCGTAGGGGAGGGTCATTACTAGGTTATGGGAAGGGTGGTTGATAAAGAGAAGGTAATTTAGTATTTTAAGAATGGGGATCAGTTCTTTTTTTTCATCTACTCCAGAGCTGATAGGATTTTCAGTGCACACAGTAAGATATATACTTTTCCCTTCCAGCAGCAACATTGAGAGAATTCCACAAAAATAGAACTAACTGTAGGATATAAAACCGACCCCAAGCGAGGTTTCCCACACAGTCCTCTTGGGGTGATATGTTTCGTTGGTGGCCGCTTGCCATGGCTGTCCTTGGTTTGTGAATGCCAAAGGCTTTCTGGCTTCTTTTTTTTTTTGAACATATAGATAGAGATATGAAAGCTGGTTCCACGCTTACAAACATTTGTCTGGAATTTGTATGCTTTCTGAAAGCTAAGGATGATTTAGGAGTCTGAGAAGTCAGAGAACTTTTCAAGCTCATTTGGCTTTTGAACCTTCTGCATCTCTGTTTCCTGTTCATTAGGGCAGATATTGGTTGTCCTAAAGCAAAGATATTTTATCTGGCTTCAGGAAAACAAAACCTGGGAAACCAGTGAATCAGAAGAGACAAGGCTCATCTCTTCTCCCTATTTGGTAACATGACTGGAATATGTCCCTTAGTTGTCTTTTAAAATCGTGAAAGGTAGTGTTACAGGCAAGAGAGTGATCACGTCAGTGATAATAAATCACAAAGTATGAAATCATTCAACAAATATTTGAGTGCCTGTTAATGCCAGGCATTGTGCTGTGCGGAGACATTGATGTGTGAGACCTGAATTCTACTTTGATATGGTTATCCTAACAGGAGATTTGGGTGTATGTATTTTTAAAAAGTAGTCCGAGGAAGAGAGCGATACATTTAATACAAGGTGCAGATGAGGCGGTCTGCGTTCAGAAAAAAGAGCATGGAAGTTCCAACTGATGAGATCACCTAGGAGTTGGAGGATTTCAAAAGAAAACTATAAATTCTTTTTTTTTTAATTTTTTTAATGTTTATTTATTTTTGACAGAGAGAGACAGAGCGTGAGTGGGGGAGGGGCAGAGAGAGAGGGAGACACAGAATCCGAAGCAGTCTCCAGGCTCCGAGCTGTCAACACAGCCCGATGAGGGGCTCGAACTCACAGACCGTGAGATCATGACCTGAGCCGAAGTCGGACGCTCAACTGACTGAGCCACCCAGGCGCCCCGAAAACTATAAATTCTAACTGAATGAGATGTTCTGTGTGATGACTCTCCTAGGAAGTTCGTAATATTAACTTGAACCGTATGAAATTGCTGGTGGGTCTTTGTAGGTCAAAACCTGCCAAATGTTGGCAATTTTGTGTGATTGGACCTAACCGCACTCCCACTTTGTATCCGTGGATTTTGTGATGGGGGTAGGAAGGCTTCATTTGGTATGAGGTGGTGCAAGAGGTATGACCAGATAAGTCTGAAGTAAAATTTAGTACATGGTGTAAGGTTGAAGAGAATCTGGGGAGTAATATACACCGGGAGTGGAGGTTGGAAGATGGCATTGTTTCTAGATGAGGCTGAAATACCATTGTTAGTTAATTATGTGTGAGGCTAGGAAATAATCCATCTCCTTTGTGGCCTTCAGCTACACGGTGGGGTCCTGCGGATATTTCCAGAAGGGAAATCATTCATAGCGGATGTGGAGCCCATTTTTGACAGACTCTTGTTCTTCTGGTCAGACCGCAGGAACCCACATGAAGTCCAGCCTTCCTATGCGACCAGGTAACAGCCAAGGCCATGATTCCTCCTTAGAAGCTTTTTGTACAACTCGGTTGCCACAGAATTCCCTAAACTTGTGTCCTGTGCATTTGAGGGACCAAGCACACCCCAAAGCTGACAGCATACCTCTTTGGAGGCAATAACAGTTAAAGGGGAAACTAGATTCCTTAGGTTCTTTACAAAACCTAATGTCAATTTGAACTGTTAACAAATTGTTTTCCATTAGGTGAGCATTGTGGATTCCAGATTTCCCACAGTGCTTTTCTCTTCTTTCTTTGCCACTTCTACCTTAAACAAATTTAACATTGAACTGTCCCTGGAGAATGCTGGCTATCCCATATCAGAAATTCTCATGGTTAACTCAGGGTGAATTTACAGGTTGCCAATCACAAACAGAGAAGGAACCTTGAAGAAGAAAGAGGAATTTGTTCCTACTTCTTTTCCTTTTTACCCTTTCCTTTGCTGAAAATTGGTGTGGGCCCACTATACCCATCCTGTCCCAATAATTGGATTTTTAAAAGCCCCATCTTTAGATCAAGCGTGAGATTTTCAGAGTAACTGAATAACTGAACTTGTATCATTTAGGGGGCACCTGGGTGGCTCAGTCGGTTAAGCGTCTGACTTAGGCTCAGGTCTCACGGTTTGCAGGTTCACACCCCACCTTGGGCTCTCTGCTGTCAGCACAGAGCCTGCTTCAGATCCTCTGTTCTCCTCTGTCTCTGCCCCTCCCCGGCTTGTGCTCTCTTTTCTCTTTCAAAACAAACATGGAAAAAAAAATTCAAAAATAAATAAATAAGTAAATAAACTTGTATTGTTTAGTATTAATCTAGAAACTCTTGACATAACCCTAACTTCGGATTCTGCCTCTTATTACCTTTGTCTTGTGGCCAGAGCTGTTAACCAGGTGCAGCTGGAGTGCTGTGGGGGTGCAGTTTGCACGGGGAGTCGCAGTTGGGGGCAGGGGGAGAGAACTTGGGTAGGGTAATGACTGAACCCTAACAAGCCTAATTAAATTAGAATCACATGTGTAAAGTATTTAAGATTTATAGCTGTTCCCCTCCAGAAATCACCGATCTGAGCCTCACACAGAGTTGCATATTAAATGTCAAATTGGAATGTGCCCTAGGTGAGCAGGTAACTAATTCTACCACCAGAGCCTGCTTGTGGCTTGTTTAATGGGGTATGATAATTGGACCCTGTCATTTCTGCCAGAATTCCCTCGTCATTCCCCAATCCCTAGATGACCAAAGTCACAGGAGAAACATTAGACGTTGATGGGAAGCACCTGAAAAAATTTCGAATGCTATTCTAGAAATTCCAGTAGCTAATAGTAATTATAAAGTGAAACTTTTTGAAAACTCGTGAATGAAATGACTCCTGTTACAGTCTAACCCATAGATGGGATAAAGCAAATTAATGGGAACACAGTAGAAAGCTTGAGGGCATCATTATTCCCTTGTATCTTTGCCTTAGTATCCAAAACTAGAGAAAGCCAGCCAAGAGCTTTAAGTGTTCTGTCATTTAAATAAATTGCTCTTCAAAGGTTTACTCAACTGTCACCTCCTCTTTGCGCTGTCTCCAACATCTTGGGTCTCCCAGTCTTTAGCAGAATGACACCCTTCTAGTCCTTTTCTGTGTAGATCATCTTGACCCGATACATTATTTGTGAAGTGGCCTGCCTCCCCTGTGAAAGCCTGCGCTCCTTGAGAAAGGGGCAGATGTATTCTCATGATCATTTGAATTCCCATTGCTCAGGATAATGCCTGGTGCATACTTGGAATTCCTCACGTGCTTTATTACATTTAAATAGAATTGAAACCAGAGAAGTTTATTTTAAATTAAAATTGGGATGGACTTCTAATAATAGGGACAACTTTAAATGCTGGCTTTATAAAGGACTCTGATGTGAGATTCATAGCATTTTAATTTTTTGGTAGTGTTTTTAAGCTTCTTTTCTTATTATATCTGCTTATCTTTCACAGATACGCTATGACTGTATGGTACTTTGATGCTGAAGAAAGGGCAGAAGCCAAAAAGAAATTCAGGAATTTAACCAGTACGTGTGCGAAAATTTTCTGTGACTTTTCATCAAGTCAGTCTTTGACTTTTATTTACGATTTTTTGTATATATTCTAATATACAGTTGACCCTTGAACAATGGTGTGGGGATGGGGGTGGGGGCGGGTGTTAGGGGTGCTGACCCCCCTGCAGTTGAAAATCTGCATATAACTTTTGACTCTCCAGAACTTAGCTACTAATTGCCTACTGTTGACAGGAAGCATTAAACATGAAGTCAACACATATTTTGTATGCTCTATGTATTTATGTGCTGTATTCTTACAACAAAGGAAAGCTAGGGGAAAGAAAATGCCAATAAGAAAAATCTAAGGGGGCGCCCGGTGGGTGGCTCAGTCGGTTGAGCCTCTGACTTCAGTTCAGGTCATGAGCTCGCCCTTCGTGAGTTTGAGCCCCGTGTCGGGCTCTGTGCTGACAGCTCCGAGCCTAGAGGCTGCTTCTGATTCTGTGTCTCCCTCTCTCTCTGCCCCTCCCCTGCTTGTGCTCTGTCTCTCTCTCTCTCAAAAATAAATTAAAAAATTAAATTAAAAAAAAAAAAGAAAAGAAAAATCCTAAGGAAGAGAAAATGCATTTACAGTACGGTGCTGTATTTGTTGAAACAAATCTGTGTATGGGTTCAACAAACCTTGAACCCATATTGTTCAAGGGTCAGCTGTACTCTGTTCTGTCTCAGCCTTGGCTTAGCTTCAGATGTAATGACATCTTGATGGGCTTAATCCTGAAACCCTGGCCTGGGCTCTGCTGGAAAAAATCAGAAAAAAAGCAAAGGGCATTCATCTCCCATGAATGTCCACTGATTGTGTGACAGGTTATAATACATGGGAAATAGTTAACTTTTTTCGTTAATGTTCACCCATCAAACATAACATTCAATTTGGCCCCTGATTTTGGCACATTTCATAGGGGATCCCGTGGAGGCCAGTTAGAATGGTTGATTTATTCTATTGGTGTGGGACTGTGACTCTGTCTACAGACACTGGGCTCATGTAATACAAACCGAATATGACTTAGCACCATTCCTGTCCTGCCTCCAGTTGTAGGCCAGCATTTCGCAAAATCTGTCGTACATCCTGCTAGTCTGGCCAAGTTGGTTTTTGAAAGGTAAATTTCTGGCCCCTTAAATGTATTACATACTATATTCCTCTCTTGAAGAGTCACAGTGGTCATTGGCATATTAATCAAGACAAGCTAATCTAAGATTAAAATAAAGATATATGTAACATTGCCTAACCCATGACCCATTTGGACTGTAGTTCTATCAAAAACCAAAGAAAACACATTTTGCTAAGTGCTGTCATGGGGCACTGTGTTCAACTTTGTATTATAAGATGGGAAGTTTTCACTGGAAGCTATTTTGATGACACTTGGGACATTAAACTCATCAGATTTGGCTCCTTCCCCTCTTTATTTTCTTTCCTGTCCCCAACGCAGGGAAAACTGAATCTGCCCTCACCGAAGACTGACTGTGCTCTGAAATCCACTGGCCTCATTCATTTTAGTAATGGTTCCCGAATTCTCTTTAAGAGTTGAGATCCAAAGAAGGCCTCTTCGGTGACTCAGTGACAAGAAATCCCCCTCCTGCTTGCATCATTCACATCCCTGTCTGACGTATGGTACTTTGTGTTTTCTTGCCGAGATGGCATCCACCTTCAGACACTCTCCTTGCAAGATGAACTCATTTGCTAACGCCAGAAATGCCTGCAGACGACCTAGCTGGCCAGCGGTTTAACTGATAGATTTGGTAATACTAGCTATCAAAACAAGATCATGGAAGCATGGGCAAGGGAGTGAATCTTACTTGCACTTTATGTACACTTCCTGATTTGAAAGGAGGAGGTTTGCCAAGAAAAAGCAACGGTGACAGATGCCACAGAGAGGCATCATTGAAGCCTTAACAGCAGGAAGCAGAAATTTGTGTCATCGGAACAATTTCCAGATGTTCTTAATCCAGGGCTTTTGGGGTTTCTGGAGAATTATCACAATCTAATGACATTATTACCTCTAGAAAGGGCTGCTGTCATAGTCATCAATTTGTAAGTATCCTGTGGGTGGACATTCTTTTTTTCCTGGTCCTGCAACCTGGACTTTTCTGCCTCTGCCCCATTTTTCTGACATTAGGACTTTCTGATCAAAGATGATACACCATTTATTTTTTATTTTCACTTCTTACTTGGAGGACCTAATTCCCCAGAGGCAAAAACCAGGCATAAATTGTTCGGGTTACTTTGTTGAAGTGGATTTTGAATTTAAATCAAAGGGGAAAAGAACCTACCTGGAAGGTAGTTCGGAGACCACAACCTCTAAAAACGGTATCAAAAGACGTGCGTCTGCCGATACACAATAATCCTCAAGTATGCATCGTGAACAATTTGAGAATGGCAATGGTGTTAGAAATGTAGGCCTTCCCATGTTTCAGTTTTCCTTTTTAATGAGCTCACCCTTCTTCTTTAACAGAATGAGAAAATAACAAAAAACGGGGCATTGTATTTTAAAATTGAAATGGAAATAAAACAAAAAAATCCTGAAAAGCTATTTGAGTTTGTCCACATTTTCTGTTCCTAGTAGCCTTTCTTCAACAGAATTGACTCTTCAGATCCACTGTGGTTGGCAGTATGTCCAGAATCATGGAATTTGCTAGAAATGTGGAAGATTCCACTACAGTAGAGCCACAGATTCCACCGTCTCAAGAACCCTGTATTGTGCACCTATGTTATGAAAGTTACTCTCCCTGGTTTTCAATTCCATTTTCATATTTTAAAATCCCTTTCGTTTCTTGCTTGCAAATCTCATGAACATTAAAGAGCCAGAAATATCTTCTTTTGTCATTTACAGATATATACACTTTCCAAGAAAGAAACTTATTTTTTTTTTCCGTTTCTGGTTTTGGAAAATTTCCAGATAAGGCTTGTCTTCATTCTCACAACTGCTCTATTTTTTTTTCATAGTACTTATCATCTTCTAACTTACTATGTAATTTACTTATTTATTATGTTTACTGTCTTATATCTTTTCTCTAGAGTGTAAGCACAATGAAGACAGGGATTTTTGTATGTTTTTAATCAATGGAATGTATTCCCAGAACCTAAAATAGTGCCTGGCACATTAAGGGCTCAGTAAATACTTGTTGAATAAACTTGGTCTCCTACTTTAGTGTCTTAATGGTTTGATTCATTTCCTCCACTTTTGGCAGAAAGGGCTCACTAGAGTTTTTTTGTGCATATCTTTCTCTCGTTGACCTACAAATCGAGGCTAAGAGTTTTAGAAAGCTTTGGTCATAGTGTCATTCTATATTTGTTTACCTGTTGGAATAGGTTGTTGAACACTCTGAATCTGAAAATTGAACAAAGAAGAATTCTGCCCTTTAATAGCCTGGGACTATGGGAGTAACATAAGAATAACTTCAGGGGCACCTGGGTGGCTCAGTCGGTTAAGCGTCCGACTTCAGCTCAGGTCACGATCTCGCGGTCCGTGAGTTCGAGCCCCACGTTGGGCTCTGGGCTGATGGCTCAGAGCCTGGAGCCTGTTTCAGATTCTGTGTCTCCCTCTCTCTCTGCCCCTCCCCCATTCATGCTCTGTCTCTCTCTGTCTCAAAAATAAATAAACGTTAAAAAAAAAATTAAAAAAAAAGAATAACTTCAGATAGGACAGGATGCATCCTTCAACACTTTTGGTGAAATACATCAGTAGGAGAAAAGAAAGAACGTCATCTACTAGGAATTTTATATTCTATAAAATTGTAACTTTTTTCCATGGTTGCTAATGTCATGAGGATGCTAGTGACAAGATTCTGAAGGAATATCCTGTCATTCCAATAGTATGTCTTATATCTTTCATTTTAGTCAATATTTTGACTTGCCAGGAGATCTGACCCCTTAGGCCTTGCTTATTTCCTTCAGACAAAGGTCCTATAAACTAATAAACTATAAATGAAATCAATTTTTAATGCACTGATTTTTTTCATGGTTGAATTTGAGCCCTGGAAGATTTAACCTGGAAAATAAAACTTTAATAGGGTCTGCTTTTTGCTCCTGTCTTTGACAGCCCACTTAGGGGAAGACTTAACCCTGCTGAAGAAACATTATTTGGCAAATAATTTGATCAATTTCCTTTATATTCCTGGCAATGAAATGTTAAGAGCCTACCTCAGTGTTACGTCACCTATATAGTACAGAGCCCTTGGCAGGAGATTAAATTTTGAACCAAAGATCTGACTTCATGGAAATAAAAAGTCTTACCTAAGTGCATTAAATAGATCTTTAGTAGAGTAGTTAATACCAATTAAATGCTAGGCTGTCCGAATCATGAATTATCCACTCAGACATGATTTTGTTTTTCTTCTTCAAATAACTCCGGTTTTTTAGAGGTTGGGTCATCCTACTTTCTTTCTGTCATTCAGTCCTGAAATTTCCTGTGTTTTAGAAAGCCATGATGGGAAATGCCATGCTGGGTCAGCAGTTTGTATGAAATAGGAGTTTGGACATGTCAGGTGCTTTTCTATTTGATTAACTATGAGGACTGGCCCAAAGGATGTTCTTGGTCAAGTTATTTTAAATAAAAATTATCCCAGATCGACTTAGCTTCAGTCTTAAATCCTTTGAATGACATGAAGAGAATACTACTGGTTAACAAAGTGGTTAGAGACTTGCCAAAACAGAGTAAATAGTTCTCAAAATGAAGCCGGGTATCGTGGAGCTCTGTTGGATCGTATGTGCTGCCTTATATTAAAGAACCAATCAACTTTCAGACCCACTCCACTCCTCTCCGAAAGTGATTTTTTACTATATTGCTGATCCTTCATGTTGATAGGTTAGGTCCTTTGAGAGGCTGCATTTACCATGGCCTCTCTCCTTTACATTTATTTACAAGGCCACGGTCAGCGGTTAACGAGTCTTGACACAGAACAATCGGTAAAATGACTACATACTCAGAGAATACCTATATGCCAGGCCTGTGCTACAAGCTCTCACGTGTTTCTTCTTTGCAGCCAGTGGGATACAGCTCTTCTCTACACGTGAGAAAATGTTCTCATTACAGTTAGGTGGCTTGTCCAAGGTCACAGGGTAATGGAGTAGCACAACGTGGTTGGGTTTGACTTGGGACTTCCAGCTCCTCAGCATTTGTTGTCTTTGGTGTCTCCTTCCCGCAGAGGAGATGGTAAAACAAGAGAGGAATGAGTGGAGTAGGGAGAAGGGGAGCTTTCAATGCTAGCTGCTTGCATATTTACGTATTTGGTTATCCACAGGGGTCTAGTGCCCAGCCTCCCAAAGGAATGTCAGTTACTCAGTGTAAACCACATGAACAGAAATCGCCAACTTCATAGTTGAATTCTCCCTTGACTTTGTAATGGGTTCTTTCCTGCCTGCCTCTCAGGATCGTGGAGGAACTTTGGGTATATGTCCAATGTTGGCCCCTCGGGCTCATGCTGGGCGTGGGCAGGATGGGCGTGCCATCACCCACATAGCAGAGTTATGCAGGATGGGCCACTGGGAGGGAAAACAGAATGTATTTCCTGGGTTGCCATGTGGAGGCTTCCCAGCGGGCCACAGTGCATCATCATGACATTTGGGCAGCGTGTAAACTGCTACCCTCCTGTCCCTGTTTTGATGCACTCTGGGGGAGGAAAGCCGAGTTTTCTTTTTCACACACCTAGCTTCCCACTCTGGGGTTGAGGTAGAGCTGAGATGTCAGTGTAGTTCTGTTCCTGACAATTCTCCATCTGAGAAATAGAAACTAAGGGAAGAGACTGAGCAAGGCTCTGTCATCTTAGGAATGCTTTCATCACCTCTGAGTGACATTGAGTGGAAATTTATAAACATTTTTAATTCTCAAAGGCCCTTGGACAGTCTCTGCCGAATCTTTTTAAGGTGGCCTCTAAAAGGATGTCATTTTAATTTCCTTAACCCAGCTCTTTTGCTTACTTAAATGCTGTGCGCGCTGAAAAAGCACCAGATTTCTTTCTTGAATCCTGTTTGTTTGACCTTTGATAAACTTAGCCCTTAGAAAAGTCAGCTTTTTTGGAAGTGGTTGCTGCTCGTGCTCCTGAGTGCTGAGATTTTTTTTCAGAAAATGTATGAAGATGATTTTGTGGGTCTTTTTTTAAAACTAGAGCAACATCTCAGAACGGCTGTTGTGTTTTATTGCCACAGTTTTGCCTTGCAGATTTAAGAGCAGTTGCGGAATGAAATTCATCATTTTAGGAGCAGATCAACACTGGGTCATTAAACATTAATTTAACAAGTAGACATTGTTTTGTGCCTGTTCTTTGAGGGAGAACAGCATATCCCTCATGACAGATGCCTGGCAGATGTACAGGAGGAAGGTGACTTGGGATTGAGAAGTGGAAGAAGCATTTTATCTATCATTCGTGAACTTCCAGGGAAATGGAAGTTAAAAGAGAACAGGGTCTGGGTGTGGTAGGCCTGTTGGGAAGGCAGCTTTGGGAATAGCCCAAATTCCTGCCAGATCTCAGATGAGCCGTAGGTGGGTGGGGGTAGGGAGGCGGGCAGCTGTTCCCAGCGGGGCGAGGGCTTAAGTACTTGCCCACAGTCTGGATTTTGAAAAATTCACTGGGGACAAGGTTACCTGCCGTAAAAATGCCGGGAAGTAGGAATTCCCCAAGAACCTCTTCCACAGACCTTTATTTTTTTCTGAAAGTATAATAAATGCACCTGGGAGGCGACAAAGAATAACCGATTTGGAAAAGGTACAGAGGGGGAAAAAAAAAAAAGATCCCTGCAGGAGAAACAGTGCATTGGCTGGTTTCTCATGCGGCCCTTGAGGGCTATCGCCTCGCCTGTCCTACAAAGGCCCTCCCCCAGCAGGGTTGGCTCCTTTGCTTGGTCATTTCCTCCTATTTTTATGCTTATTCATCCTGTGGCCTGCGTTCTCCTTGACGTGCCTATTTCCCACCTTCCCCCCCACCCCAGCCCTCCTGCGAAGAGAGATAACATTCTGCGGACTTAAATCTCATCTGATAAGTTTTATTTTTAACCAACCCCTACATCCTTTCTTCTTCGCTTCTTATTTTCAGGAGCCCCCACGCTTCTTGGCCTTCCCTGGTGTTCTCAGAAGGTGTGAGCCGAACGTCTGGTTACAATATACAGCACCGGGGGTTTTCCGTCCTGGACCAGCCGCTCAGGGTGCTGGGGACCTGGCTCAGCCTGCAAGGGGAGGGAAACTGTCTCCTCTGCACATGTTCCTGTTTTTAACTGGGCCATCCACTCTTACCTTCTGCTTCCTCTCTGGGCTGTCTGTACGTTTCCCTTTGTCAGTACATTTATGTTATCTTGATGAAGGAAACACGCTTTAAACAAAAACAAAAAAAAAAAAGACAGCTGTGACTTGCCGTGATTAGCGTGGACCGTCTTCCGTCCGCAGTGGCCTTGCAGCCACTTTTGGGTCCCACAGTGTAACGAAGCCATGACTTGACATGATGGTCCTTGGATTGAGATGAATGAAAGCAGGCAGGGTCCACCCGGTTGAAAGGAAAGGTTTTCGTCCTGGTTTATTGGTCACGCGGCCTCTGATGGAGGCTTTCCCAAGCAAGTATGCTAGGAGTAAACCGATCTCAGCTATGGAAGCATATACACAGACTTTATTTTTCTTTTTAGCTTTTGGCCCGCCACTCCCCACCCCTCCCCAAATAGGACTAAATATGGTTATGGCTGAAAGTCTTCCACATAACAACACGAGGGTGAAGAGGAAGTTTTTAACCTGGAGAGGGGAATGGACTTTGCAGTTACTGTGGCTGCATTCCCCAGAGAGGGTTGTGCATGGGAATGCCGCTCAAGACTTGAACTTCATGGCCTCCAACTGTATTTTGTTCTCAATGGACCAGTTGTCTCTCAAGTGTCGCGTAGCCCTGTCATGCATCACGTATAGAGTCACTGCATTTCCTGTAACGCCATAGAAGCACTGGAAATGAAAGCCAGAATAAAAAAGATCTGTGATACGACTTTATAATTTCACAGGATGGAAGACGATTACCAAAGGATTTAAGAATACTGCTAATAAAATGTAAGCACTTTATCATGGCGTGCCAAGCGGGGTCCCGGGAGGAAATAGATGACCCACACAAGTTAGGATAATTGGAGAAGAGTTGAATGGAGGCACTTTTTACCAAGGTGGAGAGGGTGTTAGGGAAACCAGAAGAGTTTCCCTTGCTATAACAGCAAGTGGGATCACCCCAGGCATGAAGGGGTGTGGGGAGGCTGGGAAAGAAAGTGGTGACCGGAACCAGAGGCAGGGTAGAGAGGCTCCCTGACAGGGGCTGGGATCTTCACTGGAGGAACCCAGCTGGCTCGTGAGACTCTGCAAGAAGGGAGCCAGGGGAATAAGCCCCCCAATCCTGCTTTTTCCTCTTCAGACCTGCTGGAGCACACCCTTGGCTAAGCGCATCTGGAAGTCAGCAGTCAACAAAGCCTACTGACGGAGGCACGGGTCAGGCTCCTGTGGCCCAGGCAGGGACATAGGGGTGGAGAGTGTGGAGGGGCAAAAAGAAGTAAACACAAATGGCCTCCAGAGTTCTGCATGATCCAGCCCCTGCCTACCCCTCTCTCTTACGGCCTGTGTCTTACTACTCTTTGTTTTCTGTGTTTCTGCAACACTAACGTTCTCCTGTTCTTCAAATAAGTCAGGTCTGTTCTCGCCTCAGGGCCTTTGCACTTGTTTCCTCTGCTTAGAGCATTCTGGCCCTACAGCTTTGCCTGGATACTGATGGTATACTGGATACAGCTGCTTAAAGAGGATTTCTCACCCTCCTGTCTCGCCCTCAAGTCATATTCTATCTCACTAGCCATTTCTATTTTTACATTTAAGAGAATAATGGAACAGCTTTTTTTTTTAATGTCAATATTTGCATTGTGACACTGTTTGTTTAAACTCAAAATGAAAAATTTAGATATTAGCTTTAAAATATGCACGGGGTACCTATGTTTTACAAATTCCATCTGAGTCTGTGTAAAAGTGGGCAGGACTGGTAGTGCCCACGGGCTCAACGGGAGTTGAGTGAAGGAGTGAGTGGTCCTCTGCCTGTATACAGAGGCAGCATGCCTGTGGTGTTTACCATGGCCGCCAATGCTGTGTGTCTTTCTCCACAGGGACCTATAAAATCTCCCCCCAAGAGCTTCAGAGAGATTTTCCCCCAGCTCTGATGGCCACACCCTGACTCATTCTAACTCGTGTGGATACAGACCAACCAAGGATTGGTTCCACCTAAGGATTTGGAACGTGTGCCAGACCAGGGTGACTTTCCCTTTCAGAAGGGCCCACCCCACCCCTTTCAGGCACCATGGGAATCGCAGGGAGGCCGGAGGCACCAAGTCTGGGTGGGAAACATGTGACGATAACTTATGGTAAGCTCTTGCAGCGTCATCTCAGCGAGGGAGGGGTGTGAAGGCATTTCTGATGGCTTTCTTCCAACTGCCACGACCATCCTGACTGAAGCTAGAGGCCGGGACACATGCGCTGGTATCTGACAGGGCAGACCATTCTGATGAGTGGGGCCTCTGCCGTACAACTGTTGGGTGTTTTCAGGAGCACCCCTACTTTTGGGGACAGATAAATCAGTTTGGGTTTGGAGGCCAGGATTTTGCTCTATATTCTGCTGTTAACTGGTGGACAATTGTTCACCCTCTAGGTAGCAGTCTCATTGGTGTTGAAATTCAAGAGCAAGTGTCATGGACATCCAAGAACAGGCTAAGAGGAGTGGAAGTCTCATTGGACTAGCTCTGGAAGCCTAGAAAGTAGCCAGGGACTAAGGAAACTCTCAAGGCAGCCACAGCCCTCACCGTATCTCTCCTGCTCCCCCTTCTCTTGGCTGGAAAGTCTCTTCTGGACCATGATACCCTGGCTATGTGCCATTCCAGCTGCTTTCGGTTTTCCAATTCCGAAGAAAAAAACGCGAGTTGCAAAGTTCATCTTTTGGGGCCAGACCAGAAGTCTAGACTGACCATCCTTTGGTCAGGCATTTGCCAGTGCTGTGGATGGAGGGCATGGGGTAGAATCACATAGTTCCCTATAAGGCTGTTTCTTCAGAAAGGGGATGTGGGCAGTGCAGGCCCTTCCAAATCACACAGGGTCACACTCACTCTTTTCGTCTTTTTAAAAAGCAGAAGCAAAGTGATTGCTGTTACTTGTCCCTTAAGAGGTGAAAGCTAGATTTTACTAAAAATCTACTTAAATGATGGTACACTGCCTGTTTGTCTCTTCACACGAGCACTGATTTGTGAATCAGATTCACTGCTTGACATCTGAGGTCTGAGAGCATGAGACACAGGAAATAGGTTTCGGTTAGTGGAGAGCAGAGCAGAGGGAGGCCAGGCTCCAGGAACTTGGAGGAAGGAGGGTAGGGGGGTGGAGGGTGGTGCCCTGCTGGTCCAGAGCTGAAGATACTTTTCCTCATTTCACACCATTTCCCAAGGTGGGCTCTACCTCATCCTTCACCTGACTCAGTGGTAAAATGGGATACGTGGATGAATAATGCCTGACCCTGACTGAGCACTTAGAGCTACACAAATTAGATCATGTTTCTAAAACCCACAGTGGAGCCTGGTCTTGGGGGTGACCTATATGCACGAAAGTTATATTATTATGAGGTTTCATCTGCAAGGAGAACAGCTACATCATGATAATTTCTTTCCCTATTAGGTTATGGCCAGCTGCTTCTTTAAGAAAAAAAAAAAAAGGACTCTATTAGACTCTGTATTAATGTAGGTTTTAGTTAATATTTTCCCCAAATCTGAGGCACGTGTTCCCATTAGGGTGCCATGAAGGGAGAGATCATCATAAAACACATATCTGGAGGCTGGGGCAGCCACGCCCACCATCTCGAAGGAGAGGCATTAGTGGTGGTTAATCACCTGTAAGGGCGCCTTCGTTCCTTTGCAGCTGCTGCTCCTTTTCCTAACAGCCACGCTCATGCTTGGAGGCGTTCTTAAAGGTCAGCTGTTCCTCCCTCAGCAGCTTAAAATTTCCACCACTCATGGTCAGTTGTGTCCCCCCCCCCCCCCCCCCGCCCCGCCCCGCCCCGCCCCGCCGCAAAACTACTATGGCCGCCCTTGAGCCAGACTACCTGTCCACCGCCCGCAGGGTAAAAAGTGTGGTAGGACAACTGCCGAAGGTCTGGACCCATGAGCTAGTGCTGCTGTAATGTTTTCGAGCTTGGAAAAAGTGCAGCAGCTCTGACATAAGGGAAGAAAACTCTAGCCGCAAAGGTAGGACCCTTGGTTTCAACATTCTTGGGTGAACGATGCTGGGTTTTGGGTGATGCACAGCACAGACAGGCAGGGAGAGCTGGAAGCAGGTAAGCACAGCTCAAGGCGTTGTGTGTCTGTGAGATGGAGGCGATTCTCTTAGAGGCTGAGCCAGCACTGGAGGTTTGGGGCCCGATGTTGTGTTTATCATTAATACTTCACAGCTGCCTGGCAGATAGTCGGGAGGCCACACGGTAGATTGGAAACAACGTGGACTTTGGAGTCAGGCATGATTTTGAATTCCAGATGAGCTGTTTGTAACCGTGCAACCTCTGTGAGGTATCTAACCTCTATGTGCTTCAGCTTTCTCCTCTGGAACCTTGTCTCCATTCCCTCTAATGATTATAGCATAACTCACTTACGAAGTGTTTCCTGTCGCTGTGAATCTGGGCTTGGCTAGCTTAGAGGTTTTAGTGCCCAAAGGACAAATGCTTCCTCCAGGAGGCACGGTGATATGTCTATTGAGTGTGGATATTGACAGAGCCACCTGGACACTCAGAGCTGCAGGAGTCACTACCAGGCAAAAGGACAAAAATGAAAACCAACACAACCCACGTGTAAGACCGGAGTGACTGATGAAACTATCAAGGGAACGTTTCCTTGCCCAAGGAGGATGTAGAGAAATATGGATGGCAGATGTCTAGGGCTTCCCTTGGGTTCCGTCCTGTCCTGGGACTACTGTGTCCATAATCAAGGTTAGCAAAGTGCTCAAGTGGCACTCCCTAGGCAGTATTACCCAGGGCTAACCCCATTGGGAATAAGGGTTTAGGGTACTGAGCCAGGTAAAGAGCCCCAGACAGCTAATGGGCTGGGTGAAGGAAAAGGGGGTGCAATAGCGAGTGAATACGTTAGTTACCAATTTACTGCCCCTCAGCTCCAAATGGGCCCTTCACTGTCTTGATAGCGGAGCCACACTGTAAACCTTTTTCCTTTGCCGTCCGGCGCAATGCCAGCCTTTGCCAGTAGAGGGTGCTGGAGGGACATGGCAGGAAGCAGGGGCACCTTCCTGTTTGAAGTGAACTCCCGTTTGGTTGTCAGTGGAATATGTAGGACACAGAGTGGCGCTTACCCTCCAGCAAGTTGTGTTGCCAGTGCCCAGCCTGGCTGATTTGCTTGCGGGCACCCAGCAGGAGGCCTCACGGTGGACCCACCTCAGCTCACCCACTTTGGACCAGGTCTGGCCCTAGGCATCTGGAGTGCTTCTCCACTATCTAGTAGGCTGGAGACTTGTCCTCTAGGAGATCTGAATCCCACTATGGGGAAGGGGCTGCCCTTCCAAGCTTGTTCCTTCGTTGGCTGCTCTCCCTCTATTAGTATATATTCTTGTAGATAACTCCTTGTATTAATCTTCCCTGATCAAATTCCTATGTAGTTTCTGTCTCTTGCCTGGACCCTGAGTGATAGAATTGGCACTGGAAGTGGTCCCAGAAGATAAATACCACACGCAAACACACACACACACACACACACACACACACACACACCCCAATGGCATTTGGGGATTTGTCTAGGCTTAAGTGCAGTGCTCTGCTCCTTGCTAATGGAAAATGGGATGCTGGTAATATCTGGCATGCCATGGAATCCCAATTAATCAAGCTATCACTTGTGGTTAATTGTGATGCAATGTCACTGGATGCAAATGCCTTGAGATCTCAAGCAAGTGCTGGACTTGACTGTTAGAGCAGTAATGAGGACTAAAGAACAGAACTGTGGAGGTGGATTGCCCTGAATATACTAGAATATTTACAGAGAGGAAAGGACAAGTTCAGGCTCGTTAGCTCTCAGCCCAAATCACCATGTGACTATAGGAAGTCAGAGACCTTCTATTATAGCCCTGCAAGAATGATTACTTCTTGTAGTCACGGGGCTGATACTGCTAAAAATCAGGTACAAAATTTAATTGTGTGGACTGTAGAGTTGTGAGTGCTAACTTCACAGTGTGGCAAGTTTCTTTCATTAAAGTTTAGGGCATTAATAGGAAAGAATGGGATCCCAAAACTTGGAATAGAAATGTCTGGCTAGACTGAGAAAACTAACGATCTTGAAGCCCAAGTCACCCCAAGCTTCCCTCATCAGTGGAAGTATCTTGTCTGCCAAAATCTGAAGAGAGGTGCCTTCCTTTGCTTGAAACCTACGTGCTCACCTCAACCAGGGCAGATGTCTTGAAATGGGATGTCCTTCTCCTCAAGACCCACCACAGCCATCCTTGTTACCATTCGCTGTATCACTAGGGTCAATTCTTAGCATGCTCTAGGGATGGAGATATACTGAGACCTGAGAAAAAGTAACCTAGACACTAAACAAATAGTAAGATTTTGCTAATCAGGAGAAACTTGGAGAAGTTGCATAGGAATGGATTCTAAGGGTGTTAGACCTACCGTGGTTATAAATTTTCCTTTTTTATATTTTTATGAGGCTTTTTTGCATTCTGTATTTTGAAATTCTGGGGATAATGCACATCTGTGTGTGACTATTATGATCTTTGTAGATTATAATGTTTTAAAAATAAAAATACACCTCTTTGTCTTCTGTTAGTGATGTCTGCCTCAAACTGTATTGTCTGACATTATTATTGTGCTCCTCTTGGTATTTTTCTGGTATGTATTTTTTTCATCTCCTTATTTTCAACTTTGTGGTGCCATTTTATTTTAGGGGTATCTCTTGTAAATAGCTCCTAGCTTTGTTTCTCCTCCTACAAGCCATCTGTTGGAGTCACAGACATGTTTGGATTGACATACCATATTTTACCATGCTTCTTATTTTCTTGATTTGTTACTTTTCCTGTCTTTGATTAACTTCTTATTTGTTTGCTTTTGTTCCTGTTCCTGTTTTGTTTTGTTTTTTTTTTTTTTTTTACTCAGGTCATTTAGGAAAAATACACTGTATTTTTCTAGTAGTTAATCTTACATTTTTGATATGCATCTAAATATTTTTCTATCTTCCAGACTTAATCAGAATCTATAGCTTCCTATTGTACAAAATAACCATGTCTCCATGCTTCTAGTTCCTTCTCAATTTCATCCACTTCTCCTATTAAGATAATCTCGGGGGCACCTGGGTGGCTCAGTTGGTTAAGCTTTCTACTTTGGCCCAGGTCATAATCTCACCAATCATGACTTTGAGCCCCGTGTTAGGTTCTGTGCTGAGAGCTCAGAGCCTGAGGCTTGCTTCAGATTCTGTCTCCCTCTCTCTCTGCCCCTCCCCCCCTCAAATATATATATATATATATATATATATATATATATATATATATATGTGTGTGTGTGTGTGTATGTACATATACATATATGTATATGTATATATATACATACATACACACACATATATACATATATATATATAAAATTATATATATATATAAAGACAATAGTTCTAGGGTTATTTTTTTTCTGTAAAGAAGAAGTTTTAGAGCTTTTTTGTTTTTTTAATTGCTTTGATTACCCTTGCTTTCTATATTCGAGGTCTTCTTTCTGGATTTATTGTTTTCTTTAGCGAGAGAATATCTCCTAGTATTACAGAAGGTGTTTATGGATACTAAACTTTAGATTCTTGCGTATGGGGGTATTTCCACTCATTTGAGCTCTGCTTTGGCTGCTTGGTCCATCAACAACTGAGATTTAGGTTAAGACCTCTCGTTAAGAATGTAGATTTTTCTATTTCTCCTTGTACTGTGTTGCTGTGGCTTTATATATTGAGGCCATTTTATTGGACATACAGTTTTGGAATTTTTAAATATATTTGTGAATTGAACTTTTTGAAAAATCATTGAGATTAATTTTTCTGGTAATGCTTTTTGCTTACAGTTTATCTTGTCTGGTGTTTATAGAGCCACCAGAACTACCTTTTTAAAAAATCTTCATTTTCAGGGGTGCCTGTGTGCTTGGTCGGTTGAGCGTCTGACTTCAGCTCAAGTCATGGTCTCGCAGTCCGTGAGTGCGAGCCCCACGTAGGGCTCCGGGCTGACAGCTCAGAGCCTGAAGCCTGCTTTGGATTCTGTGTCTCCCTCTCTCTCTGCCCCCTCCACCACTCACGCTCTGAATCTTTCTCTCAAAAAAAAAAAAATAAACATTAAAAATAATCTTCATGTTGAATATGGCTCTCTTACATACTGCATATAGTTGGATATTTTCCTTGTTTACATCTAATATAATCATATGTGCTTTAAATGTATATTTCAGTTAACTTTTCCCCAACGTTTGATTTTGAAAAATTTCAAATCTACAGAAAATTTGCAAGGAAAACTACCAATTAGATTCACCAATCATTGGTACTCTGCTAAATTCTGTGTATGAATTTGTGTGTATGCAAATGAATTTGTGTGTATGAATTTGTGTGTATGCAGATTCATAAATACATACACTTAAGTATTTTTTAAACTTGATGAGAGCTGAGCCTTTATTTCTGAAGAACCATGGACCTTCTCCTACCACAATATAATGATCCACTTTGGAATTTTAACACTGATACAACATTATCATCTAATAGTTGATATTTAGATATCCTCAATTGTCCCAACGAGGTCTTTTAAAAATTTTCCTCCACTCAGGATCCAACGAAGGGTCTTGAACTCCATTTAGTTTTCACTAATATAGAAGAGAGACCCAGACTTTTTTGTTTTGTTTTGTTTTGTTTTTCCATCTCGGTGTCTGTGTGTCTGTCTGTTGTTGATCTCTTTTTTCAAGAATCCAGCGTGGTGGTTTTGCAGGATATTGCTCTATTTGTATTTGTCTGACTCCTTCCCTCTTTAGGTCTGGGTAAATAGTTCTGGCAGGAATACTACACAGATGATGCTGTGTTCTCATCAGTGAGTGTGTTAGGGGCGAATAGTATAGTTTATCCCATTATAATATGTCTGATCCCTTGGTTAAAGTCAGTGTCTGTCGGGTTTCTCTACATTGTGGTCCCCAGCAGTCTCTTACCCCATATTTCATCTTCCGTTGGTGATTTTTACTGTTGCAAAACAATGGTTTTCAATTTCTATATTTCCTTCTCCACCTGGTTGTTGGCATTCTAAAGAAAAGCTTTCCCTTTCTCTCTTCTCTTGTCCCATCCCTTTTAAAATAAAGTTTTAGGAGGTGCCTGGGTGGCCCAGTTGGTAAAGCACCCGATTCTTGATTTTAGCTGAGGTCATGAGCTGGAGCCCCATGTGGGGATCCACCCTGGGTGAGTCTGCTTGAGATTCTCTCCCTCTTCCCCTGCCCCACCCCCATGTGCATATGCATCCTGTCTCTCTGTCCTCCCCCCCCCCCCCAAAAAAAAAGGGTTCAGGATCAGGGTGGATTTGTGGATGAGTTGTTGATTCAGTATTGTGATCAATTCCTGTCATTACTCATTTTGAAGTTAAATTACCCATGGTCTGGCCATCTTGAGCTCTTTCAAGCTCCCAGTATCAGGGGGTCCATTCTGTGACATTACCCACCAGGTGTGAGAGCACTTCTTTACTCTCTGGTCAAGATCTTCAGAGCTTCTCTTTTTTTTTTTTTTAATTTTTTTTTTCAACGTTTTTTATTTATTTTTGGGACAGAGAGAGACAGAGCATGAACGGGGGAGGGGCAGAGAGAGAGGGAGACACAGAATCGGAAACAGGCTCCAGGCTCTGAGCCATCAGCCCAGAGCCCGACGCGGGGCTCGAACTCACGCACCGCGAGATCGTGACCTGGCTGAAGTCGGACGCGTAACCAACTGCGCCACCCAGGCGCCCCCAGAGCTTCTCTTTTAACTTACCCTGTCTCAGCCCTGAAATCCTTCTTTTCTCCAAGATGTCATAATGTTCAACCGAGGTCTGGACGCTAGAGGCACTTTGGGTACAGAGATGAGGTTGCTTCCAGCTCCTTCTGTGGAAAGCTAAGAAATCTCAAGTTATACTAATGCAGTTTCTTTTTTTTTTTTTTTTAACGTTTTATTTATTTATGAGAGAGAGAGAGAGAGAGAGAGAGAGAGAGAGAGAGAGAGAGAGAGAATGAAGTTGGGAGGGGCACAGAGAGAGGGAGAGAAGGAATCCCAAACAGGCTCCATGCTGTCAACATGGAGCCCGATGGGGGATCCATCTCACAAACCTCGAGATCCTGACCTGAGCCGAAATCAAGAGTTGGACGTTTAACTTACTAAGCCACCCAGGTGACCCTATACTAATGAGGTTTCTAATTCTATCCGAATACTACAGGACTTTTTTTTTCTTCTGTCCACCTTTGATACTTGTACCTGTCTTCTCCCACAATGAGAACCTGGGTTCCCAACAATATATTTGTTCAGTCCTGTGATTCATTCAGAATATTTCATAATGGCTTCATCAACAACAAACTAAGTCACTTAAAAAATTTCTTTGCAGCTTTCTTTTTGTCCTTAGACTAAACTGTATTCCATCGAGGGTGTATCGTCAGAGTACTGTGCTCAGAAATTGTTTGGATTATTATTTTTCCTTCTGTGTAATTAGGTGTATAATTATGAATATGGCCAATGTGATAGATGGTTGGGTTCTTTTGTTTCTATTTGCATTCAACTTTCATGTTTTCCCCATTCATGTTTAAATTTATTTTTTGAATGCATAAAATATTAACATGGTTCAAAAGTCAAAACTATATGAAAAGGTATACTTACAAGTCTCGTTCCTTTCTCTATCCCTTCTACTTCATAGATACCAACCCCCTGTACCCCATAGGACACTGATTTTATTTTTCATTTATGCTTTATTTTTCAAAAATAAGCATGCTCATTTCTATTCTTTCTTTCTTCCACAAAAGGTGATAGGTAATTTTTTTGCCTCTTGCTTTTTTTCATGTATAAGGTGATTATATATATGTGTGTGTGTGTGTGTGTGTACACGTATATGTATATATGTATATATGTATATATACATATATATATATAATTTTTTTAATGTTTATTTTTGAGGGACAGAGAGAGACATGGCACAAGTGGGGGAGGGGCAGAGAGAGAGGGAGACACAGAATCCAAAGCAGGCTCCAGGCTCTGAGCTCTCAGCACAGAGCCTGAGGTGGGGCTTGAATTCACAAGCTGTGAGAGCATGACCTAAGCCAAAGTTGGATGCTCAGCCAACTGAGCCACTCAGGCACCCCGATTTTCAGGATATATATTTTTAAGCTTATAGAGATTTTCCTCGTTCTTCTGTACGTTTCAATTAAATAAAGTGTGATCACTTTTTCATCTGGCTTAAATCTAACTTTACTTTGTGCATTGTTCTCCTGTGTTGTGGAACTGTTTCCTGCGTCTGTTAATTTTTTTAAAATTCCATTTTTCCTCTACTAGTTTAGCCATTATACACTTTTTCTATTCCTTTTACATCTTATCCTAAAAATCACAACCTATCAAGTTGTGGTATCAACATAACAAGTCTAAAGTTAATTGGTAACTGTACCCTCCTTTCAGAAAAGTAATGACCTTTCTATAGTTAGAACCCACGAGACCTAGTTTATGTGTTCAAGGTTTTTTTACATGACTTCACAAATCCTTTTCACTTCTCTGATCATCAATTTTGAATCGTATTTGCTGCTACCCAATGGGCATTTGTTAGATTTTCCTTTGTTTGGGTGATAAGCTTTTTGTTTTCTGAAAATGTCTTTATTTCACCTTGGTTCTAGAAATATTTTCACTCTGAATTTTAGGTTGATCATGATCTTCAACATAATGATTCTGCTTTTCTCCCTGAAGAGAACTTGTTTTTAGCATACATCCTCATCATCAATTCCAGACTATTGTACTCGGAACTATCTCTAGGAACCGGTGGAGAACTAGACCAAAGCTACAGTCTTCCAGAGAGCATTTGAGTTGGCTTCTGCTTGGCACCTGAGGGTGATTGTAGTCCAGGCCCACTCTAATCCTACTTCAAGCCTTGAGTTCTGGGTCTGTCTCAGTTATAAGATCTCACAGAAGGCTTGGATTCCTCTGGTTCTTCCTTCTGTTTGGGTCCTAGCTTATTGAGGTGACAGTCTCCCATTAGACATTCCATTTTGTGTGAGTCTTAGCTTTGACATAGGGCCCTTTGGTGACCCAAATTCTTTAACAATGCAAGTTCAAGTCTAATGAGAGCAAAGCTTTCCTCAGGACAAAAGTGGCTTCTGTGTTCATTTATCTCTGGAGTTCCCTTTGTTCTGGTTATTTCTAACTGTGTTGTTAGCACCTCTTTTAAGAAACGTGTGGGGTTTTTTTTGTTTTGTTTTTTTTTGTTTGTTTGTTTTTAACATTCTGCCAAGAGATTTTAGGTTTGTGTTTGTTTGTTTTGTTATCAAGAGGGCTTGTCCAAATACCCTAGCCTGTTATTACAGAGGCTCTGAAGTCTTACGGTTTCCTTTGACAATTTATTTGTCTACTCTGACTTTTGGAGGGTGGATATTCTTGAATTTTTGGTCTGCTGGTAGCACTTTATTTTCCAGTGCTGCGTGTGTCTAGAACGTATATAAAGTGAGAGAATGAAGCTATTCTGTGCCAGGTACCTTACTGAGTGCTTTATAATTAGTTCTTACAACAACTTCAGGAGATGGGGTGGTGGTAGCTATTGTTTTTCCCACTTTATATAAGAGGAAAATGAGGTTCAGTAACTTTACCAAGGTCCTCAAACTAGCAGGTGGCCAAGCCATAGCCTCAAGCCAAGGTCTGATGCCACAGCCTGGGCATCATCCTGAAAGGTCCCCATTTATAGCAATTTAGCAAGTTACTGTAATCACAATCATTACAATTGTCATCACAGAACTCAATTTTGACTTCGTATACACAGAAACAATTCTGACTCCGTATGTATAGATCCTGTAATGTTGATGGCATTGTTAGTCCAAGTCACAATTCTTCTCAGTCCTTAGCTTGAGTCTATGTAATGTTCATAGGTCTGTGGGTCTCACCTCAACACAGTAACTCAGACCAGGTCAATCTTCAGGGCAACACCATTTCTACTTTGGTTTTGGTTCTTTCTTTCCCTATGCATTTAGTGCAGAAGGAGGAAATGGGCTCATTTGCTAAGAGTGCCATCATACTGGAATCTTGTGTTATGCAATCTGTTTTTTAAAAAATAAAAAGCTATTGAGGCCATGAATTTTCCTCTTTGACTTGGGCCGTTCCTGTGGGGTTTTATGAAATTTTACAGTCTAGTGGTTAGAGATGTGGGCCTTAGAACTAGGATGTCTGGGTTCAAATTCTGAGTCTGCCACTAAATACCTCTGTGACCTGGGGCAAGCTATTTGAGCTCTGTGTGTCTGTTTCCTCACCTGAAACATGGAGATAAAGGCATCTACCTCATAGAGTGATGAGGATTAAGTATAGTGTTAAGAAAAAGTGACACACAAGTAACAATTAAATGCTAATAGTTAATAGTTTTATTATTTCTGAACAGTCTGTAACTTTAGGGCTTATTTTTTTGTTCTTAACCAAGAATTTTGTTAAAATTTTCTCGTGGTTGATAAGTGCATATTTTGTTTTTGCTTATTTCCGGTTTTATTGCATATTAGACGTCTTAAAAGGCTTTCAGTAATCTACTATCCAAACAAATTTTGTTCCAGAAGTATTTGAGGATGTCTGTTTTCAGAATACAAAGTAGTATACATACATATCTCTATTAAATCCTCTTTGTTCATGTTAAGTTTTTAAACTTTTTAGTCTACTAGATCTGAAAATCAAATTCTCCACAAAATCTCTAGGTATATGTAGTTTGGGTTTCGGTCTGTCTCTGTTTCTCTCTCTTTTATTTCTTTTTTAAAATTTTTATGTACTTATTTTTAATGCTTATTTGTTTTTGAGAGAGAGAGACAGAGCATGCGCAGGGGAGGGGCAGAGAGAGAGGGAGACGCAGAATCTGAAACAGCTCCAGGCTCTGCACTGTCAGCACAGAGTTCGATGTGGGGCTCGAACCCACAAACTGTGATATCATGACCTGAGCCAAAGTTGGCGCTTAACCAACTGAGCCACCCACCCAGGCACCCCGTCTGTGTCTCTTTTAAATACTGCTCTGTAGTTAGTGGATTTTTCTCCCCTCTGCTCAGGGAAATATTTTCCTATTCAGGTATCCCTTTTCTTCCCTTTCCTTACTGTTCTCTCAGAATACCTGAAAGTCAAATTCAGGCTTAAGATTTGAAAGCTGTTTTCAGGAGCCAGAGGAGCCCATGATGGACTGAGCAAGCACTCACTGACTTGTCATCAGCAGAAACGGGCATTACCACGTTGAGATACTGAAGTGAGAAGGTGGTGGAAACGGACGCTATTAAGCTTCTCGCCCTTGCTTATTTTTAAACCATACTATATCTTTGGCTTGAAATAATACAGCAATCTTTCTCTTCCTCTTGGAGCCTGAGGAGGAAGCCCAAAGAACCAATGGAAAAAAAGATTCTACGTGAAGAGACAAGAAGAGGTAAGAACATTTTCCCAAACCTTATTGGTCAAGGGCAGCCCGCTGTCTCATGGGGTGCCTCTGCGCAGGTTGTGTTCCTGAAGCTCAGGAGAGAGAGGCGCCTGCTTATTCTCGGGCTTCTGTAAGAATTTCCCTCTCCACACTCTAACCTGTGAAAGTAGCTAGACAGCAAGGAGATAAAAGTGCTGAGGATGTGACTGTTTTCTTGCAACTCTTTGTCTCTTTTTACCTACACAGAGCAAAGCAGCTCTCCTGCGGGGATTTAGCTTCAAAAGCAAAGCATTCTTGTCTGCTTCTCGGCCTCCATTATTAGCAGTAATGGAAGGGCCCTGTTTTCTAAGGCTACAAAATCAAGGAAGCACAACCTCTGCATTTAACTACCCGTGCCGAACCTCCTGCCTTGAATGCCTTCCCCTTGAATCGAAGGACTTTCAAGGTTGCTCAGTGCAGGGTTTGGTATTGAACCAGGAAAAGGAGTTGATTTTACTGGCAGACTTTTTCTTTCATAGCTCTGAGCTTTTATTCCTACGTGGGCATTGTGTTTTGTTTTGGTTTGGTTTGGTTTGGGGTTTTTTTGCACAAGGATGACCTCCTTGGTCCACTGTCAGCTGGATTTGTGTTTTGTTTTTGAACTGTTGATCCAATCGTGGTGATGGGTTTGTCTTTTTACCTCGGAACTAGAGTATATCTGAAAAACAATTATAGTACAGGGGGAAAAATCTTGACTCGCCTGTCTTTTTACCTGCCAAAATCTTAGCTATTCAAGACAAAATTAAATACTACTCCATTTTTATCCTTGGTCTTAATTTCCCATTACACTATGCTATGAATTTCAAGGAACTCCTCACAAACTGCGTTTGTAGCTCCTAATGAGCATGTTTGATTTCATTTGGTTCTGTATATACCTTTGGGGAAGCGAAGTACCCGGCCGAATTAGCTTTCAGAAAGCAGTTGCTTAATAGCAGTTGCATAACTGAGTCATTACGATTCTCATTCTGGTTCAATCTCTGATTGCCAGCTATGATTCTGACACCAATTCTAATGTGTTTGTGTTTTCTTAACACACCACCGAGCTATTATTCTCTGACACCAGTCGGGTGTCTTAGAATTGCACTCAATTCTGACACTACCTGGAGATAGTGTCAGATCCCACAGATTGAGGGCTCAGTCCTACAAGACTGTCCCCACTAAGCCCCAACTTCAGTCACCAATGAATCCATGTTGTCACTTGGGCTTCTGAACAGTTGAGTTAGGAGTTGCAACAATCGCTTCCTTGGGTTTGATTGATTGGCTGGAACAGCTCCTAGAATTCAGAGAATCATTTTACTTATTAAATCGCCAGTTTATTATAAGAGGGTATAACTCAGGAACAGCCTGATGGGAGAGATGTATAGGGCAAATCCTCTCCAAATCCTCTCCTTTTGGGTTCTCATGGAGGCTTCATTACTCAGGCATAGTTGATTAAATCTTCTGCCATTGGTCAATCTTCAGCCTCTCCCCTTCTAGGAGATGGAGGGGGTGGTGATGCAGTGGGAGTGAAAATTCTAACTCTTAACTGCTTGTTGGCTCCACTGGCCACCAGCCCCCTTCCATAGGTGCTTTTCCTGAGTTGCTTCATTAATGTAACACAAGCTACCTTTATTGCTCTCATCACAGGAAATTCCAAGGGTTTGGGGAGCTCAGTGCCAGGAACAGGAAGAAGGGCGAACACACACATTTCTTACTATAGATCACAGTGTTACAGTGATCAGATCTAAAGTATTGTTGCCGTTTAGTAAAGTGGTGTCCCCACCTGAGCCAAGCAGCCATTGAGCAAAAGAGTGTATTTCCATTAGCTTCCCTCGTAGGGCTCGTGTGTGCATGTAGCAAACTGCGTTTTGTTTTGTTTTAAACATGATTGGGGGTACCTTTCCCTGGTGTCAGAGGGCTTGGGAGGAGGTACTGCCAATATTGGCCTCTGCCACTCTTCCTTTTCTCTTTGCTGTGGCTGCCCTTCTCTTGATGGACTAGTGGCATGTTGAGTTGTAAGTACCTACTGACTGTGTGTAATCCCTTCCTACAGGCCCAAGAGCCATTCTATTTCTTTGACCACCTGTCTCAGCCATTTTTAATTTCTAGTTTAAATCTCTCAAAGGTCTTAGGTGCTAGTGTACTACAGCCCCGATTAATAACATAATCATATCACATTAATAGATCGTCCTTTCACTTACAGTCATTTCTACTATCATATATAGAATGAAAGTTTTTCTTCTCTTTAGGCAGTGGCTTGGAAACCTTGTCCAGGTTACTCACTTGTACTGTAGCCGTGAGTCGCACACACATAGTATAGGGACACCAAGGCTTTTCTTTCCAGAAATCAGCTTTATTTGTGCCGGCATGGGCTCAGGGGGCTAAGACCGAAAAGGCTGAGCCCCGAGCACCGTGTGGGGTGGGGCGGGGGGTGGTGGCCTTTTGTACAATTTTTGCTACTTTGTCTCCCACATATGGTAACATCCAGTCTGAATGGGTAGTCTATGTTACAGAGTCATGAGGAAGGTCACATGCACATACATACAGGTTGCCTTCCCTTGTGAGGTTTTCACCTATTCTTTAGGGAAGGGCTCCACCACAGTATCGTCTAGTTTGTGTGTGAACAGTGTGACTTATACCATCATACACACAACACACCATTGATTATACAGAAAAAGTATTTTCCCCGAAGAAATGTACCATCTAATTGATTAGGCAATGTATATCCATATGAAATACTCAATGATACATGATGGTGGGATATGAATCAATATTATCTAAAGAAACTCTTGGTCAGTGCTCATTATGCTGTAAGTCTTCATGAAAAGAACAAATTGGGGTTGGGAGACAGATAGTCTTCACTGTCTTCCAGCCAGCATCCAGGGGGAGGCTGAGGCAGAAGGACATGAGCAGTACAAGGCTCCCTTTGGGTAGACCACGAATGAATGGGGAAGATGAGGTTGACAACAGCAGGTGGGGGTAATGATCCAGGGAATCTGGGGTATTCATGTTGCCTCAATGTTGAGTCCACAGGGTGGTTGGGGCTGAGGACACTTGGGTTAAAATAAATCTAATTTCTACTCCTTCCTTTCCATTTCTGTGGCCACTATGAAAACATAGGCCTCTGCCATTTTACATCTACACTCTTCTCTCTGTAACAGGTTCTCTATGGGTTGCCTAGCCAGCTCCAATCCATTCTGGTCCACTGCCAAATTAGTCTCTCTAAAATGATGCTTTTGTCATAGTGTTAGAAACACTGGAAAAAAGGAGATAAACACACTCACTGGAGCTTCCAGGCAGAAGTGACGGAGAGCACAGCCGATGATCTAGGGGAGCAGGAGACCTTTCCCCTCCTGTTCTCCAATCCCTTCTTCACCATTACCTCACAAACGTATAACACCGAATATGACTTTCATAAACATCCTGGTATGCTGTTTGAGCTCAACCCTACCTTTGTTCTTTTTTTTAAGCTCATTAAAAATATGCATTAGCACTGGGAGAGATCCTGAAGGAACATTATTTTAACAGCTAGCTTCTTAAGTAACGTATAGCTTAGTAAAAATTGGTAGCAAAAGTTCCGTCAGTCCACAGATTTTCAAATAAGAGTCATATCAGTATCACAGATGTGTGAGGTTGGCTATCCTAGAAACAGATCATGAAACAAGGATTTAGGTGCACATATTTCATAAAAAGGAAAGAGCAAAGGAGGCCCATGGGATAAGGAAGGGAAAGAGGCAGAGGAAGAAATATACTTTCAGATAAAGTGTAACCCCTCACTGGGGTGGGAGAGGGAAGGTCTGGAGGGTAAATGGCATTGTCTTTTGTACCCAACACCCTGTTATTCCTTGCCAATTTGATAGGATACAATTCCCAACTCCTCACTCCTTCTGAGATGGGCTGAGGACAAGTTTGCATAAATGGCATGCCTATGAGCTATTATCAGGCCATACTCACAGCAGCTGAGAGAATGGGTATACAACCCCGTAAAAATGATTTGTGTGGGACACTGACAGCATCAACTACAGCCCACCCTATTCAGATTCACTGCTTCTCACATTAATTCATTTCACTAAAATGAAGATTCTCCAGGATTCTGGTTGGTCACAGTTTCTAGGACCACTAAATAGTATAGCTCCGTTGGTCAGCTAGTCCTGAAGTCACAACTAATACTCATCATCTCTCTTTTTTAATCATTTGTTCTAGATTGTTTATACCCTCAGCTATCACTTTTGCTGGTTTAGATGGCTTGTTTGATGGGATGACCCAGACTCTCATCCCTGAAGGGTCTGAGCCCAAGAATCAAAGTCATGTTTTCCTTGTTTTGTTTGTTAGCTGATCATAGGGAACTGCCACCATAAGGTCCTTAGGTATAAGCCAAGGGAAAGCATCTGTTCATGACTGGTAGGTGTCACGGAAATCTGGGCTATTTTTGCAGATTCTTTGTGACCTTTGGGCCTGCTTTGAGACTGATCCCAGATGTCCCACTTTAATTGTATGGTGGATTGCTTCTGAGACTATGTGGGCCATGATGGGCATTCATGGTACATGGTCACTCGATGTCCTCTGATGAGATGCTCCATCTCGAGCATGCCAGGAGCTATTTTTCAAATAGTATGTGATTCCCTCTGCTCCTTGTACATATAGAATGCTAATGATCTGTGCTGTGTTCTCTACTTGGAGATTGCCTAGACTCCACAAGATCATTTTGTCTACCTCTAATACATTAAATTTGCCCAAAAGTGTGACCCAAGTGTCAGAGTTCTTGTATTGTAGTCTGGATCTACTCTGGGCCCCAGTCAAAACTGTAAGCCTTCAGAATCATTTGATAAAAGAGTCAGAGCAGTATTCTCAAGTATGGATCATACTGCCCACAAAAATCCAGTGGGCTATCAGGCATTGTATGTAGGAGACACAAGATATAATATATTGTCCTTTACTTTGGGGGTGGAATCCTAGAATGCTCTGGAGCATTAGACCTCAGAACTTTGGAGGTAACAAGACTCTGAATGTTGGTAGGATTTACATCTCACCCCATAAACCTCATATATCTTACAAAGACATCAAGAATCCTTGATACTTGTAGCTCATCAAGAATGGTTAACATGATGTCATCAATATGGCAGATCAATGTGATGTTCTACAGAATGTCCAGATATTTTAGGTTGCTTTGGGGATATGATGTGAAAGCAGGAGAATTAATAATCTAGGACAAGACTATGAATATACATTGTTGTCCATCATATGGAATACAATGAGATTCTGACCTTTCCTCTTGATAGGTATGAGAAAGAACGCATTAGCCAGATCAATACCTGCATGCCACGTTCTGTAGGCTGTGTTAATCTTACCTGGAAAAGCTGACCACATCTGGCATAATAACTGCAATTGGGGCTACTGCTTGGTTAGATTTGTGGTAGTGTGCTGCTATCCACCATAATTCATCAGGTTTTTATAGGGGGCATACTGGTAAACTAGAATAAAAATGGGAATGTGGATCATCACCACTGCGTCATTTAAGTCTAAGAGTGGCCCTAATCTAATTTTCTCTGGGAAGCAATCTTGGTTTTTAATTTATTAGTTTTTCTAAAGCTAGGGATACCTTCAGGGGCTCTCACTTGACCTTTCTGATTACAATTCTTTTCCTCTACTGTTTAAGGAACGAATCAATGTCTATTGTGAGAGCTTCATGGATTAGTATGTCTATTCCATTTACATATTTAAGAATTGCAGTAATCACCACTAGGTAGGTCTATGGATTCAGTAGACCCATTGTGACATAAGTAGGATTGGGTCTGAAATCCATTTATTACCTAATGCCAAATATCTCTGCTGTAACAGGAGATCAGAAAGGTGCTTTAGTTTTCTGGGTATTAGGGACCCTGTGCACAGCAGCCCTTTAAAGATCTGGGTCCTTGACCTCTTCCCAATAATGGTTATCTGACTAAATGATTACATGCCTCTTTTAGGAAGGACTTTGGGAATCACTACTATATACGTTTGTTGTGATATTGAAGGATTGTTTCCTCTTAATATAATTTTTACATCATTTAAAACTTACGGAAAAGTTGGAAGAAAACAAAAAAATTCTGGATATCTTTTTCCCAGATCCCCCATATGTTAACATTCTACTACATTTGCTATATCCTTTTCTGTATACACAGATAGATGTGTGTGTGTGTGTGTGCGTGCGTGTGTGTGTAGAAATGTGTGTATATATATATATATATATATATATATACAAACATGCACATATTTTTTTCTGAATTGATTAAGGCTAGCACCATGTTTCCCTTTTATTTCTAAACACTTCAGTGTGTATTTTCTAAAAACCAGGAATTCTCATATATAGCCATAGTACAATGATCAAAACCAGAAAATTGACATTAATATGATACAATTATCTAAACTTGCTAGGGCTCTAGAATTCATCCTGCTGGATGGTCTTACCGTCTTTTGGTGGTCTTAGACTTAATCCCAGATTTGGGGGGCAGAGAGACCACAGAAAAAAGTACGGGTGTTGGAAGTTCAGATGGGGTGTCTGTAATAGTCAGAGGCTTCATGATTAAGTTTCTGGTTAGTGCATGGCTCCAAGATAGCAACATCCACAGGAGCCACAGATTGGATGTTGGCTGAAAGGCCTGGAGCTGGCAAACTCCTCAAAGCAGAATCTGGCTCCCCCTGTGTAATGTTAGCCCCCAACTCCATAGTCCTCCAGCCAGGCTGAAATCCTCAGGGTCTGGCTAATTGCCATGTGCATTGCTAAGCCATTTCTTTTCTCATGCTGTTCTTTCTTTCAGAGTTGCTTGATTTCCGCACCCCCCTCCCCACTTCCCCTTATCAGCCTTCTGAAATACAACTATGTTGTTAAGGCTATAAACAATGGATCTCTCTGTGGTTTTTCAAAAGCATCATTCCTAGCTGGGCTACATCTCTCCCACTGGGTTGTAAGCTCTGTGGTCCATCATGTTACTTGAAACATAGCAGAGTTGAGCAGAACTGTCTTCCTTCCCCCTCTTCAGATCCTAGCTTGCTCAGCTTCCCTTAGGTTTTTTGTTTTTTGTTTTAAAACAGAACTATATTTAATTGATTATATAGATGTGGCTTTTGGTCAAAGAATCCTCCTTCCCCATTCACAATTACAACAGGTAATCATTTTTTCTTTTGACTTTTAAAGCTGTTCCTTTGGATATTGACTTTCATATTTCCAGATGGCATGTTTATACTGCCATTTCCTATTTGATTTAAGTTTGGAATATTGTTGCCTTCGTACTTTAAAAACTGAAGATTTAGGGGCTTAGTTGGTTGAGCATACGACTGGGGCTCAGGCCATGATCTCAGGGTTCATGAGTTCAAACCCCACATTGGGTTCTGTGCTGACAGTACAGAGCCTGGAGTCTGCTTTGGATTCTGTGTCTCCCTTTCTCTCTGCTCCTCCCCTGCACTCTCTTACTGTCTCTCTCAAAAATAAATAAACATTAAAAAATTAAAAAAAAACCCTGAAGATTTATATCCTGCTCCTTCCCCACTACCAACTGTCGCCATTATACCCCTTCTCCCATCCTCTGAATAAATTTATACCATGCCTTTTGATTAGCCTAATGTTCAATGTTTTAATTATTAAGCCTATGGAAATGTTTTTTGAGACAAGCTGTGCAGTATTCTGTGATTGCATTTTCACGCTTGTATAACTGCTTTCCCTTAAGGTTAATATGCTACTTTTATTTTTCTATGAACCTCTAAACAATCCTCCAGAAGGATAACTCTGCTCTCAAAAGTGTCTGAACATACTGAAGTGATCATTATTGTCTTAGAGACAGACTTTCTGAAAGGTGTGGTGCTTTGACTCTGACCTGGACTGGTTGCTCTTGGGGACCGCGGCACAGAGAACAGCCTTGGATGCTCAATCTCCTTCTACCTCTGACCTGAGGATTCCCTGTGCTTCTCCCCTGAGCGGGATCCTTTGCTTCCTGGATTCTACACTTCTTTTTTGGCTTGCTCCCTTGTTTTGCAGAAGCACAGACTCTAGAAACTTCCTGAGAAAAATTACAAGGGAGGTTAGGTTGACTTTTGAAGAACTCACTTGTCTGAAAAAAGTTGTATTCAGCCCTCCGAATTTGTTTGTTTGTTTGTTTGTTAATTAATTTATTTTTGATCTGGGTATTTGAGGCTGGAAGTCCTCCTTCCGCAGAATTTTAAAGGCATCACTCCCTGTTATTTTCACTTGCATGTTAAATAGCTGCCATTTTAATTTCTAATTGTCTGTTTTGATCTTTCCCTTCCATCCCTAGAAGCTTTTCAAGGTGATTTTGTCCAAAGTTTTTCTAAAATCTCACATTGTATCTTTTTTCATCCATTCTGTTGGAACTTGGTGTACATTTACTGTTTGAAAACTCCTTCTTTATTGAACATTTTCGTATTCCTTTCATCATTGCCTCCCCTTTTCCATACCTTTTATGTGGATGACTGACTTCTGACACTAATTTCAAGTTCTACTTTTCTCACTTTTCATCTCATTTAATTTTGTTCTGTTTGCTGGGACATTGTGTCCACTTTGGCTTCCAAAGCTCCTGTTGGACTTATAAATTTCTCCTATCACGTAATTTTCATTTTCTTTGAGGGTTCTGGATTTTTTTAATAGCATCTTTTAATAGTTCAATGAATGTGAAATGTTTTCTGAGGTTGTCTGAGGATTGTAACTATACAACTATAGATTCCCCACCCCCCCAACCCCATAGCTCCTTGCATGGTCTCTTGTTCTTCCCAGTCTCTTCTTGCTTGATTGAGTCACTATCTTTCTTTTAGATAGAAGCCATTCTGAAGTATCTGCTGTTTCTTGGGCTTTCTCTTCCTATCTAAGAGTAAAGTCCTTCAGATCTGTCAGAAGCTTTATTTGCAGGTTGTACTCTTTTTCTTAGGTCTTTTCTATTGAGTGGCCATTTTTTCCTGGAGGATACGGTTAATCTCTTGCCTTTAAAATACGCATTTAGCTGCTAGTGATCTTAGAGATGTGGAAAAAGGGAACTTGAGGTATCTGATTTGACAGAAGATTTTCATGTAATACACTTGTTGTCATAATGCCACCTCTTACCTCAGCTGTGCTTAGTGTACCTGAGTTGAGTGCTTCAGACCTTACAGGATTAGGGAGGGACAGTCGTATGTGGTCAGTACTGAGGGTGGGGTCAGGCTGCTGCAGTTAACATTCAGCTTGCGAAGCATTCCTGCCTTCACCTCTGTATGCTACACCGCACTTTGAGAGATACTTCGTGCCTCCACTTTGCTGAGTATATTTTTGAGGGCAGTGGTCCTACAAAGAGAATTGGCTTGCTTCTGAGTTCCTTTCATTTCCAGGTCACATTTTAACTATCTAGTCTGCTAAGTCAGATACTATTTGTTCAAAACTTTTGTTGCTGTTACCTTTTCTTTGTCCTTATTATTTTGTGCCATTTGAGGCAATATCAGAAAGGAATGAATGTGTTCAGTTTGCCGTATTTAACTGGGAGCTTCTTTTCTCTAAGACTTTTCTATGAGATTCCATTCCAGATGAATCTTTTCTTTTTCTAAACTCTGAGTACTTACTGACTGTGTGCATTAATTTTGCATTTATTCATACTCTCTTAAGGGTTTCTTACAGTTTTGTGCATGGAGGCCTTGCTTCCCTAACTAAAATGTAGATCTTCTGTTTTATGCTAAAATATTAAGTTGACTTAAATGAGTTTTAGATTTTCATGAAGTAAGGATTTTTGTCTCTTAGAAGTAACCAAATTTTAAAAGTAATTAGGATTTGACAAATTTCATATATTGGTGTATCAATTCACATAGGCTCTAAACTCAGGTCATGGCTACCTCATCCAGTAATAATAAGAACTAGTCTACAAATCGAATGCTTTACACTTAGAATCACATTTTTAATCTTAACAGAGGAAAATCTTTACATAAAGTAGATTATCAACCCATTTTATATTAAAATAGAGATTTTCATAAACAATATTTTTGTTGACAAATGCTTAAACTAACCTATGCTACGCCAGGGTTATCGGGGTACAGAGAAGCCCCTGAGTGTGGGAACGTATCTTTACCTAATTTGGGGATTGTGTCCGATTTCTGTTGATGCATAACAACACCCCCCCAAACCTAGTGGCCTTAAACGTTTAAACAACAATGTTTAACACTCATGCAGTTGCATTCAGCTGGTGGGTGAGCTGGGAGGTAGGCACTTGAGACAATCTATGTCTTTTTTTCCAAAAATCTGGGCTACTTCACAGCATGGTGGCCTTGGGGTTGCAAGACAACAAACTGAAGAGTGCACGAACTTTACCTACCCCCTGCTTGTGTCACATTTGCTGATGTTACGTTGACCAAATCAAGTCACACGGCCAAGGCCAGAGTCGAGGTGGGAAGGGACTGGCAAGAGTATGAACACTAGGAGGTGTGATTCATTGGAGGTCATTACTATAAGAATCTTCCACAGGATACAGAATAGATGTGCATTATAAATATAATTTATGTATCACTAAAGATGACTATAAATCTTCTAGCTAATATATGTAATATAAATACAATTTCCTGGAATTGCTGCACCTTTATTTTAGTACGATGGGGAAGACTGATATATGGCCTTCAAGACCCAGCCCACTGAGAATAGTTTGGCTTAGTGTAAAAAGACACAGCCCACTTACAATTCTGCAGCCATGCCGATCAGTCACCAGGGCAATGGTCTGTACCAGGCTGTAATCTAGCTTGGTCACCTCCGTTTTCTGGCCCCTACATTACATCACTGTTCCCATCAGCTTACAGTGGCACTACCCACCAGGCTGCAGGGCTCTGGCCCGTATGGCTGCCTTGTGTATGTGTGTGTGGGTGCGGGGTCTTTGGAAGTGTCCAGACGAGGACCCTGCAAAGAGCTGGGCCCAGGGCCAGAATCTCCAGTCTAATGGCAGTGTTCTGGAACAGGAGAGATTTAGTTATTCCTCTGCAAGTTGACCAACAGGTTATAATGAAAGCAAGTTTTCTGATCAAATTGTGTCAGATGGTCGCTTCTTAGTAAATTGAAACAAAAGCGCCTCATCTATCATGTGTGTCAAAAGTTGATATTTTGATTATTTTGCTCTGTTCTATCTGCCTCAGTACCTATAATGGCGCTTGATACCTAAATTAAATGAATCCCTAGTCCAGCATCAGGATTGAGCCAATTATGTCAGTTTTACTGGGGGGCCTAGAATCTACTAAACCTCTGGCAGCACCCAGTATCAATTAAGGATCAAACTGCGCACACCATCTTTAAAATAAACGACCCTGAAGACCAGTGGCATCCAATGGAAATAGAATGCGAACCATACTTAAAAAAATATGATGTGAGGGGCGCCTGGGTGGCGCAGTCGGTTAAGCGTCCGACTTCAGCCAGGTCACGATCTCGCGGTCCGGGAGTTCGAGCCCCGCGTCGGGCTCTGGGCTGATGGCTCAGAGCCTGGAGCCTGTTTCCGATTCTGTGTCTCCCTCTCTCTCTGCCCCTCCCCCGTTCATGCTCTGTCTCTCTCTGTCCCAAAAATAAATAAACGTTGAAAAAAAAATATAAAAAAAAATATGATGTGAATAATAAATTTTATATAACTAAGTGTATCCAAAATATTATGTTAACATTGGAACTACCTACATTTCAGTTGCTCAATAGCCACATGTGCCTACCATATTGGACAGCACGGTTCCAGATTCTTAAACACTGTTCATTTTAAGGGTTGGGAATGTCTCTAAAATAGTTTAGCCACTGCACATACTATTATGTTCGCTAACGAGAACCCAGTTTGAACATCCGTTGTGTTAGCAAAATGTCTGATATTGACGAGAAAGGAATAACTGAAAAGCTTGTAGTAGCTACTTTGGGGATAGACATTTTTGATGAAACGTTCAGCCGACAGCAACTGGGATGCATATTCCTGATGAGCGCAACTAACTGCCCCTGAGTGAGACTTAAAGTTACAGTGCAGAGTTTATTCTAATAGACAGTATTTTCAACGTAATTTTATACTGCCATTATTTTGGAAACTGTTCTAAAGAGCCATGAGACAGATCTTCCAAGGTTTTGTACATATACAAATATTCTAAAATCGTGTGTGTGCACACATAGTCAAAGCATGCATACTTTAAGCTGAGCCGTCTTGGGTGTCTAAACCTAAAGCTCTTTCCCATAACTTAAAAAAAAAAAACAAAAACATTTTTTTAATATGCTAACACCAGGGAGCCAGCATCAGCATGGCCTATGATGGTGAAGCAGAGTAATGTTTTGAGATGCTCACTTAGATTTTGTTTGCTGAATATTTTTTTCCTCTCCTGAATTTTAATTAGGTAGATACACCCCCTAGTATTTTCTGCCTGAGGGATTTTTGCAAGACCAAAAAGCAGAAGCCGCTTGAAGTCCATGCCTCTGCCTCTCGTTTTCTTAACATGCTACGCCTCTTGAAAAGATGATGCCGGGGACCCCAGAGGTGAGGGGAGAAGAGGGACTGCTGGGGAGGTGAGGTGTCCCAGAGGCCAGGAGACAGTAGACAGTTGGCAGGTAGATGGGTGAAGAGCAAGGCCAGGAGCAGTGCTTTGTGGCAATTGCCCCAGGGAGATGCACAGCTTAGGGAGCCTGGGTCCCAGGCATGAGGGTTTTTAGTCTTGGCAGACAAGCTCCTGCTTTGGTGATAACCAGTGTGGAGTAATTAGTAGAGGGGCATTGGGAAAGCTTTGGTGGTGTATAAAACTCCCAAGAACTTGGTGCAACCATGTGGTGGGAATAAGGGGGAGGAAACCCCGATACTTATTGAGCCTGAAGAACAGCTAAGTAGGATTCAGAAGGATTTAAAGAAAATAGAATTTTGTGCTGCGTTTTCATACCTGAGTTTGGGCTGAGTTATCCTGTTACAAATGACGGTGTAGACACGCCAAGAAACTTAGGCCAAAGAACTGGATGGTTTTTTTGTGTTTCATCCCCTAGTGCAGTGGATCATGAATGGTTCACATCCTAATTGCTAGTTACTAAAGTGAACTTCAAGCTGCATCGAGAAACAGGAAGCCGATTTGTAGCTATGGTTCTGCCTTAAGCAAGTCATACCATTTTGCCAGGCCTTGGCTCCTTCTGAAGCCCCAAGATTCCATGAGATGTTCGTGAGGCACCTTCTATCTGATAGAGCGCTGGGCAGGAACCACAGCACAGAGGGAATCCACATGTCTATAAGGACATGAGCTGCTGCTGAAATTTTCCATTTCCTGCAGGTTTTCCTAATTTCAAAGCCAGACTTCAAAAGACACTTAATAGGTAGAGAAAGCAGCTTCACAGACTTAGACTCATCTGTCTTTAGAGGTTTGTGTTTGGCTCCATGTAAACACTTCAGTGGCAAGGCTCTGTCTGGCTTTTGTATTTGTGAGAAGCTCCACATATCCTAGCCCTCTGATTCATTTCCAGCAGGGTGTTTTCTTCATGTCTGGTCTGCACCTGGGTGCCCAGGTCCTGAGGACTGGAAATTAGTTTCAGTTCTCCTAAAATGGCTGTTGGATCTCCTTTCTTGGTAACTTGTATTTTCTCTGACTTGGGAAAATCAGTGGCTGGGACTTGACCCACAGCCCTGCTGTACAAAGAGTCTTGACTTTGTGCAACTCGCTGAACGGTAGAGCCAAGTGGGCAGTTAGGCCACCGGAACTTGGGGTTCACTGGTACTTTTCTATTAAATAGCTCTCCAGGGGAAGTTTTCACGATATTTTGAATGTGTCTTTTTTTACTCCTCCTTTTGTAATCCAGATTAGAAATAATTCCAAATAATCTTTGGCATGAGACTAGATATAACCTTTAACTTTGATAAACTTCTGGGCCCTGATGACCGTTCATCTTTGCTAGTGAGTATCCTGGAATAGGTCGACTTTTAAAGATTTTGCTAGAATAGTCATGATAGCTTTCTACGAGTAGGTGGGGTATTACGGTAGGTGCCATCTGATAACAATTTTGACAGGAAATACATGTGAACAGTTACTAAGAGCTTACTATAGTGTATTGAGCATTATATTACGTGCTCGACTTGGAGCACTTCCTTTGATGCTCATGATCTTGGGGAGATCATGATCACTTTGCCTTGACAGCCAGGGAAACAAGATAGACAGCCTAGGTATCTTACCTACAATCACACAGCTTGAGTTGCAAAGCTGGGTTTAAACCATTGCCATCTGATTTGATGCTTCCTCTGTTCTCCCCAATTCATTTTCATTCTCTCTCTCCTATATATAGATCTACATACACATACAGAAATTATCTGTATATAAAGTAGCTGTGTGTACATACTCCATTTGTAGATAATGATTCACTCCATCAGATGTGGATTGACTGCAACTACTCTGTGCCAGGTACTGTTCCAGGTGCTGGGTGAGAAGCAAGAAATAGGACCGACTAGGTCTTTGCCATCAGCGGGGAGAGACAGGACATAGATCCATAAAGTCATCCCAGAAAATGAGTGTTAGGAAGAAAATGAAATCGGTGCTGTGCTTTAGGATGAACTCCCGGGAGGGGGTTTCATACTGTGGTTGTGGAATGTGTCCTTGGGAGATTTTTGAGTTCAGACCTGAATGACGAGAGAGAATCCCTCATGCCAAGATCTGGAGGAAGAACTTTGCAACTGGAGCAGAAGCCCTCAGGTGAGAAAAATCAGGGTGTGTTCAAGGGAAAGAAAGAAAGTCAGTGTGGCTAAAGCGTAATCAGCAGGACGAAGAGTGGGTGGAAACGAGGTCACAGAGAGATCTGAGAGCCTGTGGCTCTTGGCTGATGAAGAACAAGGGGAGGGGGATCCTACGTGTGTGATGGCCAGAGGTTGATACATACTTATCTCATTTAATCCTCCCAATGTCTCTGGGAAGCAGGGACTGCAAGAGCCCCAAGGAGCAACCCCTTCCTGGAGCATTTTTAAGTTGACCGCAGAACGCTGGCAAACCCAGCTGAATTCACGCACCATGTGATCAAAACACCTACTGGCTGCTTGGGACTGACTGTGTCAAGTTATTATTCTTACATTTCTCTTCAGTCTAGCTTTCCTGGTGGTCCTCAGAGAACCTTCACTCTTCTTTGACGGTAGAACATATGCTACAGATCTCCCGCTTGTGTATTCTGCCTAGTCCGTTAACATTCATAATCAAAATATTTTCTTTTTATTGTTGACAACAGTGTTCTCTAAGAATCTTTGGAGTTGCTCATGTAATACACGAGGATGAAAAGTCTGATTTTTCCATTCATTCCTTGGACCTGGATTCACTGAACACGTTTGGATCGTCCCAGGTTTCCACTGGGACTTGGAGCAGCAGAGCTGGTGCCGGGAAGCTCTATGTTGAGTGTGGTGGCTCAGGGGACACGCTGGTCTGCCCAGGTGCACCTCCCCTTTATCCACGTCTAAGCCATTTTTACCTTCTATTACAGAATTTTGTAACTAAGGGTTCAATTCAAAAACAATTCTTTGTAGGGTTTGCTCATTTTCCTGCTATATGACTGTGAGCAAATCATAGAACCTCTGATAAATGTCAGTTTAAGTGGATCTTTCTTTTAGGATCACTGTATAAAACATGGTATGTAAATGGGCCTTTGGCCCCATGCTTCCTTATAGTTACTGTCCCTTTTTTCCCTTCCTTTTACAGCAAAACCATATATTTTTTAAAGGTTTCTTTTTTCTTTTAATTTTTAAATTTTTTTAATTTTGAGACCGAGAAGGAGCTGGGGAAGGGTGGAGAAAGAAGAGGACAGAGGATCCGAAGCAGGCTCTATGCTCACAGCAGAGAGCCTGATGTGGGGCTCGAACTCACCAACCGTGAGATCATGACCTCAGCTGGAGTCAAAAGCTTTACCGACTAAGCCAACCAGTAGCCCCACAGCAAAACTATTCAAAAGTGTTGTGTTTCTGTCCTCAGTTCATCACCTCCCATTCTTTCCTGAACTCACTCCAAACAGGGGTCACTTTTCCACTAAGGTGGTGCTTATCAGGAGAGCCATGACCTCCTCTTGCCCAAGAAACTGTACTGCTTGGTCGTCTTAGCATTAGCCGCGGGCTCTCCTGTCCCCAGACTCTCCCTGGCTGTCCTATCCAAAAGAGCTGCCGCTTCCCTCTAACCTTCCTGCATAATTTTTTTCATGGTAGTTGTATTAGTTTCTCTGTGGCAGCTGTAACAAATCACAAACTGAGTGGTATAAAACAGTGGAAATTTATTTTCACCGTTCTGGAGTGCAGAGGTCCAAGATCAGTTTCTTCAGACTGAAATCAAGGTGTTGGCAGTGTCGTGCTCCCTCCTGGGGCTCTAGGAAGAAGTCATTCCTGGCCTCTTGCAGCTTCTGCTGGCTGTCCACAATGCTTGGCTTGTGGCCATGTTACTCCAATCTCTGCTTCTTTGAAGGTCAGGTAGCCTTCTGTTTGTGTACCAGTGTCCGATCTCCCTCTCACAAGGATATGTGCAATTGCATTAAAACTCACTTGGAGGGGCGCCTGGGTGGCGCAGTCGGTTAAGCGTCCGACTTCAGCCAGGTCACGATCTCGCGGTCCGGGAGTTCGAGCCCCGCGTCGGGCTCTGGGCTGATGGCTCAGAGCCTGGAGCCTGTTTCCGATTCTGTGTCTCCCTCTCTCTCTGCCCCTCCCCCGTTCATACTCTGTCTCTCTCTGTCCCAAAAATAAATAAACGTTGAAAAAAAAAATTAAAAAAAAAAAACTCACTTGGAAAAACCAGGATAATCTCTGATCTAAGATCCTCATTTATTTACATCTGCAGTCCTTTTTTTTTTTTTTTCCTGCCATATGAGATAATATTCACAGGTTCTAGAGACTAGAATATGGGTAGTTTGGGAGGGCAGATTTTTCAGCCTATCATAATACTTAACAGTGAAGACTGCTCAGTATTTATTTGTCTTAGGTCTCTCCTAGGTTGTAACATTCATATGAGTAGGACTTTTTTGTTTTGTTTTGTATACCTTAACAAGATATAAAAAAATGTCTTTAATTTTTTATTCTGCTAGGACTCTGGGATGGGAAGAGAACTGAAAGTGTTTGTACCAAGCCCTACCTGAAACTAAAGAATATTTTTGACACATGTGAATTTGAGTTTCCAGTTTGCTTGATTCCCAGGAAATTAAAGAAACTTCAACTTGCCGCTGTTGACATCATACATTCCTACAAACCTTATTCATCTCTTGGTTTGTAAGGTAGCAATGGGACTGAACAAATTAGCACTGATAGATGTAATAGATGTTTGATTGGGCACATGCCTGGAAGGAAACAACAAATGAAGCATTTGGGTAGAATACTGAATGTATGAAACACCAAACATGGAAGGTCAAGTCAAGGAGTTTTCTCCCCACCGATTTTTGCACATGAGATAGCTCAAGAGAATTTGTGTAGACCTAGCTCTCATTCCTCCTTGTTAACCCTCATAATGCAAGGGCTTTCATTATGTGTCTCCGCACTAGGAAGTTAGGTGATAGTTGAAAGGGTTATATCCCCAAAGAAAGTGTAAATAAGCTTGCAAACTAGAGTAAAAGTCCTACCTTTGCTCTTCCCCTCGCCAATTGACCTACAATTTGACCAAATCAGTGGTATCTCCATGAACTGTCTCCCTTCCTATATAGTATAGAGCCTTCTAGGTAGTACAGCAGCTCTCCCCTTGTCCATGGGGGTTTAATTACAAGACCCTTAGTGAATGCCAGAAACCATAGATAGTACCAAACCCTAAATATGGTATGTATTTTCCTGTACACGCATACCTATGATAGTCTTTTATTGTGCCTAATCTATAAGTTAAACTAACAATAATAATATGGAATAATAACAATCTGTAATAAAAGTAATGTGAATGTGATCTCTACCTCAAAATACCTCCTTTCAATGTATTGACCCTTCTTGTGAGGTGATGAAATTCCTACATGATGAAAGAAGGGAGGTGAATGGTGTAGGCTTTGTGACTTAGCGTTAGGCTACTATTGACCTTCTGGTGATAGGTCAGGAGGCAGTTCATCTGCTTCTGGGCTATCGTTGACTGAGGATAAGGGGGGATTATTGTGTTTGTAAAAGTTGCCCCTTGACACAAGTTTATTTGTGATCAAGGAAACGTTAACTAGAGTATAGCTTCATAAGTAGGGGTATCTAACATATAAAGATTAAATCTCGGAGACCACTTATATTCTGAAGTATGCTTATATTCAAGGCTTGAGATGGGCAAAACAGTTACCAGAGCATCTACAAACATCATGAGAGAGGAAGACTGCACTGAGCACAAGTATGTGGGAAGACTTCTCTGCTATGGGAAGAGTTTGCAGAGCTTTATTGTGGCAGGTAGGCTGCAGACCATAGGCCCTGTGGGTAGACAGACACAAACTGGCCCTGTGATGCCCACCTCCTAAGATTAACTCCCTTGTATAATCCCTTCCTCTTTAGCATGGGCAGCACATGTGACTTGATTTTGACCAATGGAATATGGCAAAGGCAATAGAAAGTGTATGATCATGTTTACGTGATTATATAAAATTGTAGCATCCATCTTGCTGGGGTGTCTGTCACTGGCTTTGAATAGGCAAACTAGCAAGGATCCTATGGCCACAAGGAACTGAATACTTACAACAACCATGAGCATGAAGAAGTGTGTACTTCCCCAGGCGAGCCTCCACAAGAGACCTCATCTTGGCTGACATCTTTGAATATAGTCTTGGGAGATCCTAAGCAGAGGATCCAGCTAAGCTGTGCTCAGGCTACTCCTGATGCACAGAAATTGTGAGACGATAAATGTGTGGTGTTTGAAGCTGCTAAATGGTGGTAATTAACTACATGGTAATCCAAAACTAGTCCAGTCCCCAAAGCCACCTCCCTCCCCACCAAAGCAAGAGTGGCTTGGCTTTGGTTTCACCATTGGATAAGGCAATGGAAGTAAGAAGCCGATCATGGGGGGCAGGGTGGGCAAAGAAAGCACCAGGGGTTTCATCCAGGTTAAAGCTTTTATACCTGATCCCTGAGGCACTGGAGTCCCTTTGAAGAGTTTTACATGAAGGAATAACAAGTTGAGATTTTTGGGCTCTCAGTAAAAATGAGGGAGCAAGACTGACCCTTAAATTCTCTGTGCCTAGAGCCCATTACCTGGATCTTGTGCTCTTTCTCCATCCCAGATGAAATGTCTTTGCGGTGGTCCCTTTCTTACTCAGTGCCCCTGGGATCTCCTTCACACTTCCCATCCTTACTTCTCTATCTCTTCCCACCCCCAAGGTGTTATTTCTGAAACTTTCTTATGACTTAGTCCACCACTTTCAAAGTTTCTGAACATGAGTGGAATGAATACATTATTGGCCTTTAGAAAGTAGCTTCAGAAATACTCCAAACAAAAGCCTGCAGAGCTGAGACATTCTAGATGAGTCCTTAAGGGAGCCAGCATTTGATAGGCAAATGAAGCTTAAGGGGGCGGGTAATGTGCCTCAGGCACACAGGCCAGCTAGTCTCAGCTCTGATAACTATTAAAAAAAAAAAGTCTATTTCCATCATTGCCAGTGATCCAGCTTTGTTCTTACTGACACATTTTCAGTAAATATGTGAGAGAAATATTTTCTTGTTACACAACTGTGGCACTTCAACACTATCAATTATCATGTCTCTTTATCCCATTCATGCTTGGTGCTACTAGTTTCTAAACTTTGTGAAAAAGACCTATTTTCCTAAACCTTATCAAATTTATTACTATTACTAATCAGTTTTTAGATTCACCGTCCCCTCCCTTTTCCTCTTGACCCCTGATGGTTGCTTTGGTGTTTATTCCTTTTCTCCTTCCTTTCCTCGGGGATTCCTCGTTCAATCTGTTCATACACTGTGTCTGCTCATCTAGCATTTAAGTGACCTGGTGACCTAGGCATTGAGGATATGAAACTGGGAAGAGTCCTCACTCCTTCATCTCTCACTAGATGATGACAGTAGCCTCCTGATTGGTTTTTCTGCATCCCCCTTTCATCTTCCTCCAGTCCATTCGTCTCACAGAAGCCACGTTCAGGCACAAATCTGTTGAAGGTACTCTATTAAACATTCTTCAGTGGTCCTCCCTGCCCCAAACCCTCATGCTCTGGCTCCCATCCCCACCCCCTACCCCCAGCCTTGGAGCTCGCAGCGCTCTCTTCCCTCTTCACTCCAGCCCCCTACAGCTGCTTGTGGATCCTGAATAGATGGCCCAGAGTGCTCTCTTCCCTGCAACTCTGCTGTCCCCTCTTCCTCACAGGTGCCAGTGCCCCATTCTCATCTGCCTGCAGCCCCTTGACAGGGAGCGTCCCTGACCCCAAGACAGGATTATGTGCCCTAACTTTTATGTGCTCCTGCATGTTAGTCTTAAGATGATAATGGCCCATTTCATTTCTTTCCTTCTCCCCACCGCCAGCTCCCCACCACCATCAGGCAGTGCCTTAATGCTTGGTATAGCTCCATGTGTATGTAACAACACAATAGGTCTAGATTGTTAAGTAAACGCAACCTTGTGTGGTTTGATGGCTTAGAATTTAGGTTTAGGGGGCACCTGGGTGGCTCAGCCTGACTCCTGATTTCAGCTCAGGTCATGATCTCATGGTTTGTGGGTTCGAGCCCCACATGGGCTCTGTGCTGACAGTGTGGAGCCTGCCTGGGATTCTCCCTCTCTCTCTCTCTGCCCCTTCCCTGTTTGCACTCTCTCTTTCTCACACACACACACACACATACACATACACACAAAATAAATAAACTTAAAAAAAAAAAAAGAATTTAGGCTTAGGAATCAGACGGCCTGGGTTCAGTTTCCAACCTCGTTCAAACAAGTGGAGAAAGACCGAGAAGGTGTGTCTCTGCCTCCAAGGTTTGTGTTTTACAAAAACCTCCAGACTAACTGCTCAGCCTCTCCCACTTCTTACTATAACGTTGGCGCCTGGATGGATGAAGTCCCAGGGCCCACTTCCTGCCAGTTTTGCTCCAGGGCCAGAAAGGAGGCTCAGTGGGGCCCTCTAGGGGTGACTTGCTCAATTGCCCCAAAGCATATCCTTGCTCGGAGGCCTCCCAAGGGTTGCCCCCAGGATCCTCTGTTAGCCACCAACAGAGCAAACAGGAGCGCAGTCCTGCAGCAAGAGCTAAACCCGCCACAGTGCTTCCCTTTCTGTGGAGATTCTGAGGCAATTCATGCTAGGAATAAAGGAAACCCAGATCGGTGGCCAAGGAGGGATTGAAGGTAAAAACTAAGAATCTTGGTGGTTGATTTGAGGTTAAAGCATCGTGACGCAGCCCAGGAAGTTTGGGATGTTGAAAATGAACCAACTCAGCTTCTCCTCTCCTCTCCTCTCCACTTAGCTCCTTGGCCATGCAAATCTCCGCCCCATTGAGGACACAGGGATAAGTTGTAATTTCCCTTTCCAGGTTGATTAGGTCTGCTGTCCTGGAGCCAGGGCAGTTGTGCAGACTTGACCCCCAGGGTGAAGGGTGAAGGTGGAGAGCATGAGGTTGTGCTTGCTTCCCAGCTCTGGTTGCTTTCTTCTCCCTGCAGCTGCTACGTGACTATCTGCTCTCATGACCTTCTGTTTTAAAGTCACCTGAGTTCTTGTTTTTATAATCTGTGATCTGGTTCCTCCTTCTTGTCAGCCTTCCTTTATTTCATTTTGAATGTAACAACAGAGATCTAGCTTGTAAACTCTCTCCAATGAAGGCTACAGATGTTCTAGAAATAAAATACAGAAAGGCCTAAATGGGCCTGGAACCAAAAATGAGAACAAAGCATGCATCGCTCAGGTTCTGGAGGTGGAGGGACTAGATCTCAATCTTAGTTCTCTGTATTTCTACCTGTAAGAACTCAGAAAGTTCTATTGCCTTCTTTGCCCCATCTAAAAAATACAGGTAGTAAATGTACTACTTAGGGCTCTTTGCTGCAAGCAATAAAAACCAGGTCTCACTTAAAATACAGGGGGCAGGGAGAATGGAGAGGACATCTTGGGACAGCTATTTCACAGATTCAGGGTAGGGTGGATTTAAATCATGGTTAAAATCATTTAGCATAGCACGTGGCAGATAGAAAGTTTTAGAAATGTGAGTAGTTACTGTATCATTTTCGTTGCATTATTCTTATTTTGAGCTCTGTCCTTTCTTGCCTGTAGCTTTGTTTTGATATAAAGCCAAAGCTGGCCTTGATAGTAAACATTCTTGTGATTTGGGGGAGTTGGTCTCTAGAACACATGGTCAACCATCCATTCAATCATCTACTGCCAAAAGGCCTAGGGTCACGTGACACAAACTTGGCCTCTAACCTCTTATTTCATCTGGGCCTATAGACTAAGGACAATTCTCTGAGAAGGGCAAGCAAAACTACATCTAATTGACCTGAATACTTGCTCCTTAGGGCCATTTCCAATACTATTTTCAAGGCACGGAAGGAATTCTAGCTGAGTAATCAACATCCACTCACCTCTTCTGTTACTTACAATAACTGAGTTCTTGTCTGAAGCAACTCAACATTTACTGAACACCTACTATGTATTAGCTGCTGCTTACATAAGACGAGTGCCCACCTCCAATGTGCTTTCTGTTTCATGGAGGAGATGAGTGGTTAGTGTGTAACTATAAAACCATGTTGTGAATGTTAGGGTAGAACCCGGCAGAGAAAGTACAAAGGGCCTAGAAGGAGGATGGAATTACTTAGGCAAGGAGACCAGTGGAGGGAAGGAATTGGAGACAACCTCATGGAACAGATGCCGTTTGACCTGAGTGTTGAAGAATGCACAGAAGTCTGCCAGGATGACAGATGGAAAATAGTATAAGCAAGAGCACAAGGACCTTCAAATTCATCCTCTGTGGTTTATGTTTTGTTGTTTTGAAGTTTATGAAGTAGGAGAGGTCACCTAATCAGATTGGAGTTTCAGAGAGTTAATTCTGGTGGCACTATGGAGCCTGGTTTGGAAGGGGATTATCAGAAGGGAGACCAGTTAGGAAGAGAGATGTTGTGAGAGACGATGAAGGCCTGACCTGAGGCAGTAGAGGAAGGAACAGGTTGCAAGTCCTTTGTCTGGGACTCATTGGGCATACATGGTAAGGGACAGGACAGAGTCGGGACTATTTTGAGGAGTCTCATTTGCCTGTTGGGGTAGACGGTGGTGTTACTCTCTGACATAACAGACTAAAAAACAAAAGTTTGTCTTGAGAGGACGAGGGGTTTCATTTGCAGAGTTGAGGTGTCTGTGGGACATTCAGGTGAGAAGTCTGTAGGCATATAAGGATTTGGAGGTCAGGAGAGAAGTTTGAGGCTGCTTGGAAGGGGCCCAGGGCTGGAACTAGCCCTACAGGTAGAAAAGGGCAGCTTCAGGTGGACCCTGGACTTGTCCCTTTGACCTGAGCCTCCCAGACTCTTTATGCTTGGAGGCCCTGCCTTGTTCTTCTGAGTTGCCTGACCCACTTGGAGTTCTGTTCTGTACGTCTCCATGTAGCTGCTGCCTTGCTACTCTATTCATCTTCTCAGTGAGGACCACCTGCCGCTTCCTGGGATTTCCAAATTGTGGCCTACCGACCCTACTGTAACACAAAATTGGACCTTCCTGTTGCTGGTGGCCGTTCTGGACTGAATTGTCTTCTGACTCTGGAGACCCTCTTGGAAGCTGCGGTCTGTCTGTGCGAAGAATCCTCTGTCATCCCCCATGGGAGAGTTCACCAAGTACCTACAAGCCAGTCTTCATTGCTGACATTTGCCTCATCCTGTCCTGAGACAACCAGGATGCAATTTGACTTTAAATAAACAGATAAGTAAGCATGTCCAGAGCTCTCAGTAGTCAGGCAGTTTGGGGATTTGCTGCAGTCATTTAAAGAAGATGGCCATTAGATTTGCATCTTTGCTCGGCTTTCAGAAGGCAGAGGTGAGAAGTCTCAATAAATCAAACATGTAGGTGTTGCCCCCAAGTGGCACAAAGGAGATTAAGTTCCAACCATCATTCTTTATTAATGGTACCTCAAAGGCTTGATGGAAATGGTTTTTAAAAAAATGGTATCAGCAAACTACTGGATTTATAAATCCAGGAACTCATGTCTACAGTTGTTTTAGATCTGACAGAGTGAAGATCCAGTTACCCCTACACCAGGGCACAAATTTAGGCCCTGCCCCATTCTGTTTCCCACCCTCCCACCATTCCCTTCAGGTTTTTAACTTAGAACTGAGTCTGGAGGGAGTTGGCCAGATTCGTCATGGACACCTTTAGCTTTTACCCTGACATGATTATGCTTTTCTGAGTAGTCTCCTGAGACCTTTCTTTTCTTTGCTCTCTTGGGTAGTTCACCGACTTCTGGATGATGGAGCCGTAGACTAAGAGATAGGAGGGTTCAAATTGTAGTCCTAGTTCAGCCACAGCAAAGTTGGGTAACCTTGAACAAGTCCTTTGAGCAACCTGGGTCCTGGTTTCTTCATCCATACCTTAAGGAAGGTAATTGAAACATCTCAGCAAGATATTTCACCTCTCAATTAGCTATGTCACCTGTCCATTTCAGCCCATCGTCCCGCATTCTCTTCCCATTTCTGGGGGAAACCTATAGCTCACCCATAGCCCCTGCTGCCCAGCCAGCTGTGTCTAATGTGACTCATGAGAGTCCCTCCCTCCCTCCTCCACCTTCCTTCTCATTGGCCCAGCAATAGTTTGTGGCCCAAGAGCACTTACTTCATAAGCTGGCTTTGTGGTCAGGCTTAAAGATGAACTGGATCCATCTCTTTCTTTTGGGGGGTGGGGTGGGGGAGGTGGGTGGGAATTTGAACAAAGGAGCCCAAAAGGAGTTTTTCAGTTGATAGAAAGGATGGGACCCTGTAAGGCTCAGCTGAACTTCTTTTCTATCCTTAGCTGTTCTTTAGAATTTAAGGCTCCATCCGTCCAATAATCCTGCCTTACCTGGATGCAAGAATCTTGAGTAGCTTCCAGTAGGGGGAAGATGAACCTTCTTTTCAGAGTTTATGATATTTAGTGCGAGAAAACAGGTAAGTAACCCACCTTCAGCTTCTCCCTGTTTCAGGACCTTCTTCTTCTAATATATTTGAGGAGGAGGGACCGCATCTCATATCTACTTCTGAGTTGCCCACACTACAGCTGTCTTCTCTATGGTATGCTCGGGGAAATCTGAGTTCGATCCCCAGAATTGTCACATATTAGCTGTGTGCTATAGATCTAATTATTTGCCTTCTCTGGATCAGTTACCGTGTCTGAAAGATGGGGCTTATCATCCTATCTATCTCACAGGGTTGTTGTGAGAGTTACATAAGCACCGTACTTGGTTCTCCTCTTTAGCTCCTGGCTTTTAAACTTGAATACATACCTGAGGTAAAGAGCATTCCTTCTTACCTCTCTACTGCTTTTCTGCAGGTTTTGCAATTGTTGTCAATCAAATGATGCGGAATGGGAATCAAGGAATGGTGGGAAAGGGAGCGTGCCTAAGTTCTCACAGCATGTCTACGAAAGGAACAGATCTAGAATTTTCTTTCTTTGGTTCTTGGCCTAGTTTCTTATTCTTGAAGTTGTATCGCCTGTGTGCACGCGCGTGCACGCATTAGTACGTGAACATGTTTGTATATATGTTTCAATTTTCATAAAATAGCTGCCAGCTCCTAATCTCACTAAGGCTCAGTGGAAGAGAAAGACCCCAAAAGTCAGGTGGAGAGCTTCCCAGGGAGGAAGACAGGTTCAGGTATGATAAATTCCTGGCCTTGACGGCTTTTAGTCTTTCTGTCTTGAGGGAAAAATGCAAATAAATAGTAAATAAATAAACTCCACATTAACATGAGAATTACCTCGTGGTGTATCTCTAAAGGAAAAAACACAGAGTTGCGCTAGCAGATCTATTTCAAGATGATTTAACAGGTGAGAGGGAGTTAGTGCCGATTGTTTTATGTCCCAGTCTATTAGGTACTGTACAATGCGACAGATCCATTCTAATTTATACAGTTGTTCAGCAAAACTTTTGTGGGTTTTTAAATTGACTGTAATGTTTAGCAATTGGAATATAAATTTATTCAGGCCTCTTATTTGGTCGCCTCAATGGTGCATTACAAAGTATTTTATAGTGTCTGATCTGCTTAAGTTTTACAACCAGCTTCTGTTGTTCTGCACTTTTTACAGCTAGTGCTGAGAGTGGGACTTGCTGTCCCTGCCTCCTGGTGGCCCTCCCGGGCCACTCCCAGGAGCTGGCCAGGGGTTCTCTATGTGAACTGAAGATGGCACCAGGCCTCTCTTTTATTCCTTCCTTTCCTGGGATTCCCACCGACCATCGGTGGCCTGAGACAGCATAATAGGTTGACATAATACTGCTTTGGAGTTTGCCTGCCTTGTCCTAGCAATGATGAATAATATTAAACCCTCAGTCTTCTTCCTATCATGCTTTTTTCCTTTGTTACCAACCTTCTTGATGTAGAATAGTATAGCCAGTCTTCACTTCACATCAGCTGCTTTTCCCTTTGTGATGTGGCTTCTAGAAAACCACTTCACTTTCTCAGAGATCCACAGTGGCCCCTCGTTGGCAAGTGTAGGTGCCTCTGTTTTCTGGGTATCCACAGGACTCAACACTGCACATACGTCTTTCTTGTTATCATTTTTCCCTTGGTCAGCTTGATCTAATTTTTATGTCTTCTGTTTTCACTCCTCCTTCTCTAGACCCTTGTCATCTCATGTGTGTCCTGGAATGACTGATGGTCCCCACGCATGGGTGGCATGCACGGGTCATATCTCTGAAGCTGCCCTATACTTTGTATCTCCACTCTTCCTGCTTAGAACCCTCCTGAGCATACACATTTTATGCTACTTATCACACCTTCTACTAATGGATATAGCTGGGCTCCCCTTTTCCAGTGACTGGAAGCTCCTGGAAGCAGGGACTGTGAGTGACACAGCTCTGAAATTCCCATAGTGCCTGGCACACAATAGATGCTCGCCAAGTTAACCCACTTTCAAGCGTGTGACTTGAGATGGGAGGAAGGATATTTCGAGGCTGAGGGAGAAGCAACTTGTACAGTGAGAGGAGGCTGGAGAGCTCGGGAAGGGCTGGATGAAGAAGGGCAGTTTAGAATCTTCTGGACTTGACTCAGAGAACTAGAATCAACACAATATTTCAAATGTAGAAAAATGACTGGTCAAATTGGCATTTAAAACTGTTTCTCTGGCTCAAGTGTGAAGACTAGAGTGCAGAGGGGTTAGAAGAAGGTGGCTTAGATTAATGAGGGCAGTGGAGAAAAAGGGGAAGACACTTGAAAAAAATATGGGAGGTGAAATGGACAGGAATCACGATTGGATGTGAGAGACGAGTGCTTGCCGAGTTTCTGACTTAAATACCTGGCTGCGTGGGGTACAGAGTTTGGAACAAGAGATGGTTGAAACAGGTTCAGCTGTGTGGGTGGCAGGTGGTGGTGCTGGTGGGGAATCAGAAAGGGGAGAAGTGGTTCAGTTTGCGATATACTGAGCTTGACAAACATGAGACATCCAGGTAGAGATGGATGTGGGCCTAAAACTGAGGCATGGTGATGTGCAGATGGCCACTGGAGCCTTGGGAAGAGACAAGAGCACCTGAGAAGGGAGTAATATGACAAGAGAGGCTGAGATAGAACTTGGAAGATTCCAACATCTAGAGGCTGACAAAGCAGAGTCAGCCAGGAACACCGGGGAATAGTTTGGTATTGCTGAGGCTGAAGGCCAGCCGTGTTTCCAGAAGGTGAAGGGAATGGAGGAGCACTCACTGGGGGTGGTACCATCTCGTCAGCGGCACTGGTGAGAGAGGGCTGGGTAAATCCTGTTGGAGTGGACTGAGAAGTGGATGGCAAGGAAACAGGGATTTGGGCTTGTAGAAAGCTCCATTGAGAAATTCTGCAAAGGGGAGAGAGATAGTGGAACTAAAGGGACACATGGGAGTATGGGGGAGGTTTGGTTTTGTTGACTTACATTTATTATTAAGGAAAAAGAGACTAGAGCATGTTTCAATATGGGAATGGAAGGGGCCAGGGAACAGGAATGAAGATGCACAAGTCAGGTGTGAGGAGTGATGACGAAAGGCATCGGATTCCTGAGAAGGTGGATGTGCCCTCCAGGCTGCAGGCCACAGGATGGCTTCACCTCTGAGGAGAGAAGCCTCTGCATTTACGACAGGAAAGAAAGAAGGGATAAAGGGTATAGTGCAGGGCCTCGGTGACGGAGAGGTAGGAAGGCAAAGTGTCCCTCAGAAAGCTTTACTTTTTCAGTGGCATTAACATACAGCCATCACTATCATCTTAACAATAACAATTTCCATAACATAGCAGCTACCATAACAGCTGTCAACTATGCTAAGTATTTATGGTCAGTGACTCACTTCATCCCCACAGGAAACCTCCTGATTTTGATTTATAGATGAGGGATCTGAGGTTCATAGAGGTTATGTGACTTGACCAAAGTCACAGTTGGTAAGTAATAGAACCAGGGCTTGAAACTTAAGCTGATTTTGAAACTCGTGTTACTGTTAATACTATGGCTACTTCTTGGCTATTACTATTCCATTGACATTAGGGAACGATGTTTTCTTTTTTTTTTTTTTTTAGTTTACTTATCTTTTTTTTTTTTGAGAGAGAAAGCGAGTGAGCAGGGGAGGGTCAGAGAGAGAGAGAGAGAGAGAGAGAGGGAGAGAGAGAATCCCAAGCAGGCTCCACATTGTCAGTGCAGAGTCTGATACGGGGCTTGAACTCAGGAACTGTGAGATCATGACCTGAGCTGAAATCAAGAGTCAGACGCTTACTGGACTCAGCCACCCAGGCATCCCACTAACTTTTTTCTTTTTAACCTGCACTAATGTACTTCATGCTGGTGGGAAAATTTGTAGTAAGCAAAGAAGGCTTTACTCTTCAAGTCCTAGGGCTAATTGAACTTCATGCAGCTTTACAATATTGGAAATGAGTGAAGCCTCATTTCCGGTATTGGAAATCAGAGGAAAGCCTCTTCCTACACATTCTGAGTTGCTATAACCAGGTGCCGTGTTCTAGCATAAAAATCCCTTATCTGCTCCCTGTCGGAACAAGAGGACAGCAAATATTTATCAGCACTGGAACAGTTAATGAAGCGTGCAGCATTAGATTTCTTTCTCACAAAGGGCTGTTGGGATTTTTTTGTTGTGATTGTTCAATGCACACTCTGCCCTCTTGTGGCCAAGTTCTCCCACGACCTGAGGGGTATCCACTTGAACCCCGCCCCCGCAGGGCCGTGGTGCAGGAGTTTCCTTGACTTCACGGTCTCTCTGTCCAGCGTATATCCTCTTGCATGAACTTCTGTGCCCTTGTCGTTCAGTAGTTGCCCTCTCCATCTCCTACAGTAATGTCCTGACCAACTGAAAAATCTAGCTGACCCAAACTGCAGTGCCATCTCATGGCCATGGAGCCTTGCGTGAAATCGTTACCGCTGAGGGCTTGTGCCTGTGGATATGAACACAGGCTTTGGAGGCAGAAAGACCTGGGCTTCAGGCCCAGTGCAGGAACCCACCTGCTAAACTGTTAATTTCTTCTCCTGTGACATGGGGAGAACGGTCAACTGCCTCAGGATTAAATGGGCAAATGTACTTAATGGCCTGGCACCACGTGGTTGTCCAATAAACACTGGTTCTCCTCTTTCTTTGGCTTAAGTCCCTGATTTCTGGGAAGATCTTCTAAGAATAAGTGAGAGCTGTCTCTATGACAACAGTTTAGCAGTGAAGCACTATTGTAATGGTATGTTTTTTGTCCAGATCTCCACTGGACAAAAAGCTTTTGTGAGGGCAGAGAGCTTGTTTGTATCCCCACTGCCCGACACATAAGCCGTTCCATAAATCTTTGTTGAATGAATAAAAACCAAATGTGTGGGTCCTGACACCAAGCATCTTAGGTCATTTCTTAGGCACACTAAATGATGAGAACTTCTATTACAGAAGTTCTGCTTAATAGGAGTCAAGCCGTGGATAGAATTTAATTTGGGCCTTACCTTTGCTCTCTATATCTGACGGCTTTTGACCTTTGCTGGAAAACAAAGCTCGTGGCCTGAAGCCGGATACTTGGTAAAAAGGGCTAGTATGTGTGTTAATGGGGAATGGGGTCTGATTTAATGCAGGAGCCTTTTCTAAAGGGCTTGGGCTTGGTTTATGGTTGAGGGGATTATTACAAAAAAGATAATTAGCATCTCCCTTGCTGACTGTATGCTTGAAATCTTTACAAATCAACAGCGTGTGTTTACAGTCAGAACATTTTTTTAAGGTTACTTACTTATTTATTGAGTTCTTAGAAATGGCCCCTCCTGTCCTCTTACACTCTCCTGGGCCCAATGTCGTTAGGGCTTCCAAATGCGCTCGTGGGGTTGCTCTGGCTCGCTGTAGCTCTGGGAAGGCTGTTCCTGCAATGTTCCTGTTCCTTTGGACCTTCTTGGGGTTTCGGTTATACAAACACAGAAGCCCCACCCCGTTCCCTCCCAGGCTTCCCTCTCAGCTTGGGTTGCCAGCATTTTTCTTCAGAACTGGATCCCCAAAGAAAACCACTTCTGAGACCCCAATCAGAGGCAGATGCCTCAATCAGAGCAACCTTTACACAGCTTCCGACTCAAGTGACTATTTTAATGTTTGAGTTTGAGAAAACCTTAATTTGGGGGAAAAATCCTCTTCTCTCCCATAAATTAAAGCAAAATCAAAAAGCCACTCTGGTCACAACATTTAAGTGAGGGAGAGGGTAACGTTATGCTGGGGGTGGCTTGCTTCCCAATCCAGAGAGTGTGAATTACAGCAGCAGCGATATTTATCGAGCATTTATGACATGCCAGGCATTGTGCTAATATCACAGAGCGTATATCTAACAGGAGCCTCACAACAGTAGCCATGACATGGGTATACTGCTTACATTTTATGAGAGAAGCTGAAGCTTACAGTAGATGAGTGCCTTGGTAAGGATCTCACCGTCAGTGAGTAACAGAACAGGATTCAAACTCAGGCCCATCTGACCCACATTCTTAAAAACTGGGCGATGCCCAAGGACAGCTACTTTATTCGATGATAGTCTGGGGAGACGTTGATGTTGTGCCAGCAATGGCACTCTGGAACCTGCTGAAACTGCTCCTTCAACAGTGTGGTCTTTGTAGTGCAATCAATACCTCCTTTTAGTTGTCTGTGTTAGGTCGAGATTTCTCCCCACCCAAAGGCCGAGTCAGTCTTGGTTTGAAGATTTACTTTTACATTATAGAAGCTTAGTTGCTTTGTCTGATGTCTATCAGTGGTCCCAATGCGTTTCTTCCTTCCCCTTCCTTTTCTCCCCTTCTTCTTTTCTCTGTAAAGAGTATTCTCTTTCAATCTTGCTGGGTGATTTGGCACCATTTATTCATTAGCGCAAAGGGCTTCTCCTTTTAGAAAATCAATATATCATGGACTAAGGAGAGTGTTGGAGGCAGGCCCAGGGAGGCATGGCAGAAAGCCTGGGGGATGGGTTGAAGTGATGGCTGAATACCATCCAGCAAGGCAGGAGGGATGCCGAAAAAGAGCCGGAAGAACCGGGAAGAAGGGGCGGTGGAGGGGCAGTAGAGGGGCAGGTGCATGGAAAAGTGCCAGGAATGAGCGCAGAAACAAATTTGTGTGTGTGTGAAAATGCTGTGGCTCACGTTAACCGCAAACCTCTTTCCCGCTGAAAAGAGAATGGCGAGCAGTTGAGCCCTTCATTGCTACAGTGTGGGGTAAGGTCAAGAAGCTTGCTGATTCCTGCTGCAGGTGGCTTGGTAAAGCCACAGAGGGGAGGAGATAAGCAGTTGATTTTTCTTTGAAACAAGAGGTATCAATTTGATGGCTGGTGCGGCATTTGCAATGTTTTGGAGGCTGAGCCTCCTCTGTGATTTCTCCTCAGGCAAAAAGTTTTTCTGCTCGGGGTGCTTTCAATGGAAAAATCTCTCTGTGTGAGGTTATCTTCTCCACGGTAATTTCGTGTAATCTCTGGGGATTTTGAGTTGATTGTGAGGTTTCTATATTGCACCTGCTGTTGTTCCTGAGAGAGGGAGAGCGCAGTAGAAGGAATAAATTGCCAGGGTAGAGGAGTAAGAACTTCCTGTCACCTCCTGTTCCCAAATTTGAGACCGGTCGTGATAAAATCTGCGTGCAGTACGGATGGGGGAGAGACTTGTTCCTGGAAGATTTCTCTCCAGCAAGAGCAGAAAATTCTGTACAGTGCAATTAACGTAAGCAACCAAACCACACAAAGGGATACAAAGAGAGATCCTGGGGTAGGCAGAGTTCCAAGATGACCCCAGTAACCACATTCAAGTATAATCCTTTCTTGAGAGTGTGCAGAACTGGAAGCTTGCTTATAATCAACAGAATATGGCAAAGGTGATGGCCTGTAACTACCACAATTATGTCCGTTTATATGGCAAAGGTGAAGGGATTTGACAGGTAAATGAAAGTCCCTGATCAGTTGACTTTAATCAAAAAGGAGCCATCCTAAGTGGGCCTTAAAAGAATGAATAAGCCCTGAAAAGAGGGTCTACAGGTCAGAGAGACTGTGCTGCTGGCTTTGAAAAAGCAGACGGCCATATTCCGGAGAGGGTCACTCGGCCAAAACCTGTGTAGGAGCTGAGACCCTCAGTCCTACGACTGCAAGATACTGACTTCTGGCAAAAATCAGGTTTTTGGTGGAGGACCTCACACTCCAAACAAGATCACAGCCTTGGCTGACACCTTGATTTCAGCCTGGTGAGACCCTGGAGAGAGGACCCATATTCTCCTCATACATGGAGACTGTGAGATGAGAAATCTGTTCGTTGAAACTGCTAAATTAGTGGCAATTTGCAAGGTGGCAATAGAAAACAAATACAGATCCTGTGCCTTTCAAATGAAATCTCAGCGAGTCTTCAGGATGAAATCTGCTTCAAGACTTTATTGTTAGTGGCCTAAATTGGCACCAGTGTTTCTCTCCAATCACTACCTGCCATGACTCTCTGGAAACCACCTCTTAGGAAGCTCTGTCATTAAGGGCTTCCCGTGAGCTTGCTTCTAGGGGCTGCAAGAAGACAAATAAAACAAAGAGATGGCTTTTCTTTTGGTCTCATTTTGTAAGATTATAGTATGCAAATTCCCATGTACATTGGGCAAAACCCCTTTGTAGGCTTTTGAGCTGTCTCAGCGGTGGTTTGGCGGGTGAGAATTCACGGGAAGACACTGCTGGGTTTCCTGGCTCCCTCCACTATGTAAATCATCCAGCGATATGCAAATGACTTCTCAGGTTTGCAGTCCTTTGCTTCTGGTCTTTCTAGACATTGCCTGGGAGTTAAAAAGCCTCTCGTATTGTGCTGCTTTTTAGCCCATTTTGGTTGTGAGCATCTTTGAGTGCTTGGAAAATGTCATTCTGTAGTTTCAACTAGAGTTTAGATTCATGAAGAACGTTGGGAACAGGAATGCCAAGACCCCGTGCTGGGTCGGCTGCATATTTCATCACATTGGACTAGGCTGTACGGTAGGTGTTTACGGTGCCAGGCTTGACGGTAAACACGGCAGCCTCGATTTCCTCATCTTGGGGTTACCAGGCTCAGCACTGCGCACGAGGGGTATTTGTTCCATGAATAAAACCTCTTCTTCTACTAGAGAAAGAAAATGAAGGGATTCCCCCCTACCCCCAGCCAGTAGGGATTCAAACTCTTGCCCAAGGTCACGTAGCTGGTTGGTTGCAGAGGTGGTTCTGGCACCCCAGCCTTCTGGATTTCTGTGCCTTGCCACTCCACCCCCCAGTTACCCAACAGGCCTAATGTGGCCAGGAGGTGGAGGCAGAAAGAGGACCGTGTCTTCTGCTCAAGGACTCCAAATTCCACCTCTGTCGCCGTCTCCACGGCCGCCCTGGCCTCCATCAAGCAGCTCTTAGCTCTGTTCCCGTGTTGTGCATACTTTTCCTGATGGCCTCCCTGCCCAATTCCCTCCAGTGCACTTTTCAGCTTCACACTTCATGAATTTTATTCGCAATCGATAAATAAACCTATTATCATCAGGGTTTTGTATTCTCATCATATATCGTCATCTGTCATAAACCATTTCATGCAGGAGTCTGGCTCATTCAGCATATCCCACTCATCTTTATTTCTGAGTCAGTGACTGAAAGGAACTAAAAGTGTAAGTCCAAGAATTCAGGTTTTGCTCAAGAACAGAATGTCTAAAGATAAAAAAAAAATCATATTTAGACGTTACTATATTTGAGATTAGTGCTGGGGGAGAAAAAAGTCATTACCCTGTCAGGCTCCCTGTACTTATTAGAAGTGACAAAGTATTTTGGTTTTCCATTCAAATGTGACGGATCTGATGGAGAAGCGGTGTTTCATTAAGGTGTGTTTTTGAAATGTTTGTGGCTTCTGGCTGTCTCTGCCAGTTGTGTTGCAGGCGTGCATTTGATCTGAGTAGAGCTTTGGGCCGGCAAATAAGCTGGAGTCCCAGTTAAATATTGAAGTAATGCTTAGAGGGAGAAGCCAAAGGATACTGTGTGTCTAATTAAGAGCCCCATTCGCTGGTTACCACCACAATTTTTGAAAGGTAGCAAATATTGGGGTGCCTGGGTGGCTCAGTCGGCTAAGTGTCTGACTTTGGCTCAGGTCATGATCTCACAGTTGGTGAGTTTGAGCCCCACATCCGGCTCTCTGCTGTCTACACAGAGCCCACTTGGGATCTTCTGTTCCCCTTGTTCTCTGCCCCTCCCCCACTCTATCTCTCAAAAATAAACATGAAAAATTTTTTTCTTAATGAAAGCAGTAGCAAATATGTTTTGATAGATTCTTGAGTTGGAGAGGCACGCACTCCATGACTGGGGCGGCTGGTAGGCCAGGAACTTTTACTGAAGGGCTAGCAAGTAGGATTGTAATTCATGCTTGATAGTTCTTAGACCTTGGGCAGGTAGTACTGAAATCTATACTGCTTCTCCTCCCTTGACACATCTAAGTACTAGTAGATAGTGGTAACATTGACAGTAAGTATCCTGGGGAGAACTGACATTCTGGACTGGTGGCCATCAGCCCCAAGGATGAACAAAAGGCATTCCCAGTCCACTGGCTGGGAAGCTGTGCTGTGAGAAGGGACGAATGGGGAGGCTTCTAGCTCAAGTCTCCTGTGTTCTGAGATTTTCTTGGGTCCCATTAATTGATACAGAAGAAAGGTTTTTGAATGGCATCCTCTACTGCCCGAAGAAACTTCAGAAGACTAATGTGATATGTGTAGGTATGTTCTGTAGGCCTTGAGAAAGTACTCTCTTGGGTAAAATCCAAATCAAAACAGGGGTGGGGCACCTGGCTGGCTCAGTTTGTATAGCATGCTACTCTGGGTCTCGGAATTGGAAGTTCAAGCCCCACATTGGGTACAGAGATTAATTAAAAAAAAAAAAACAAACAGATCAAAACCGCGGTGAAGGTAGTACCCCTTCTATCTATTTAAATTTGTGGATCTCGTCATCTAAGTAGCCTGATGCTTATATAGAGGCAGCCTAACGTGTCAAATGTATCAGTGTTCTATGAATAAGTCATGACTGTAGCAGAAAATCAGGATTGAAGGAGGTATTGAATATCCTACTACTTTGACGTCTACTGTATTAGCATTTATTGAGAACTTACTATGTGCTAGGGACTTGTGAACTGCTTTACATGTTTGATGTCACTTGGTGCCCACAACAACCTGCTGAGCTAATACCTTTCCTTTCCCCAGTTTACAGAGGCGGAAACTGAGGCTTTGAGAAGTAACTAAACTAGAAAAGTGAGACAGCTGAGATTAAAACTGAAGTCAGACTCCAAAGCATGTGCTCAGAATGTCTCTGCTCTGCAGCTCTCAGAACACAAACTAGGAGATTTTGGAGTTTGTCCCGGGGAGAGTTTTATTCCCAAAGTATGAAAGTGATTTTCTTTGTTGGATAATAAACCTCAAGACTATCGCTCTTCTGTCTGTTCCTCACTTTTTCTGCCTTTCTCTGCCTTGGGCAAATTACTTAACCTTTGTATCTTAACACTTCATTTATGAAATAGGGACAATGATGTCGCATTTGTCAGAAGGCAGGAGTCTTTCATCTTGTGAGATACACGATGGTTTTAGAAAAGGAGTTTTAATGCTTTATTCTTGGATTGTGAGCCTAAAATATAATAAAGGAGAGTATTTTCTTAGCTATAATACATGGCCAAGAGGCCATTGAACTTATTGAATTTTTTTCAGTCCAATAAGCAACATCTCTAGTCATTAAAGAACATAATACGTGACCAGAGATTGCCATGGACGCTGAGATTACCCTAAGAGGAATGTCATCTTGGGAGAAAATAACTTTTTAGCGTCTGGTGAGAAAACTCCTCTGTGGGGCCTGGCCTTATGGAAAAGAGTTCTGATAAGCCCATTTCAGGAGGAAGCAAGCCTTAGGCCTTTCCTCTGGCAAGGAGAAAGGGGGCAGGAGTGAATCTGGATCTCTGGAGTTCCTTTCTCCCAGCTGAGTTTGAAGCATTGACCTCGGACAATGTACTTGATTTCTCTATACTGAGTTTCCTCATCTATGAAGTTGGCACAACAAGAATATGGACCTTTGAGCATTGTTATAAAGCTTAAATAAGGCAGTACAAATGCACCCGGTTTAAAACCGAGGGAAGGTACTTGAACCCTGAGGGTTAGTATTGAAAATGAAAAGGACCTTTGAGGGGAACGGTAATGTCTATGGAAATCAGTTAGGGTGTGTTGTATAGCTTCTCGCTGGTCTCCGAAATAATCTCACTATTGTTTTTGAAATATAAAAAAATAAAGGAGAGGACAATTATCCTCATTTTCACCACTCAAAATCATTCACTGTTGGTGAACTTTTGGCCTATTTGCTTCCAGTTATTTTGGAAAGCTGGAGAAAGGCAGTTAGGAAAAAGAAAGGATATGATTTTTATTTAAAAAATACAGGTTTATTGTAAAGAATTCAACAAGGCAGAAAACATAAAAATGAAAGTTAGATTACCTCGAATTCTATTCTCCAGGTGTTACTATTTTTGAGAGTAGGCAAACAGCCGGGGCGTGTGTGTCTCTCAGGGAAAACAGGTAAATTGTTAATAACTGTGACGTTAGATGATGGCTATATAGGAGTTTACTTTGGGGATTGCTTGAAAATTTCCAGATGTTTTAAAAAAACTTAAAAAAATGGAATCCTTATATATAAATATAAGTATATATTTATAATGTATATATATAGGTACATGTATAATGGGTGTGTTTGTAAAGGTATATGTGTGTGTGTGTATACATGTATAATGTGTGTGTGTATATAGGTGTGTATATATAATGTGTGTGTGTGTGGGTGTATATATATGTGCACGTGCGTGTGTGTACAAGTTTACTGAGTTTAATAGAAAAAAAATATCCAGTTAAAACAAAGGAAACATTGAAGTTTGAATAAATGTTTTCTTCTCCTGTAAGAGATAAAATATTCTAAAAAGTCCCTCTAATGTTGAAATAATCAAGGCAAACATTCAGTTGTACGGAGTCAGCTTTTTGATTACGATTCCGTTATAGACAATATATACCTTTGAAAGTAGAAGACGTGAGCATGCTCATCTTCTTCATCTCTTGCACAACTTTCACTTTTTTTTGGATGTGTTACCTTTTTATGACCCGGGTTGACAACATTCACCTCATCTTTGGTACCCATGATTTCTGTGGTGGTATTGAATCAATATTGAAATGGATTCGGTGTTTACCATTTGACCTTCTTAATATGACTTCTTTATTATTCTTGAATTAATTATTTTGCTGAATCTCTTAATGATTGCTTTTCATGATCATAAAATTTTCCCAAGAAGTGGCTTGAGTGTTCTTTGAGTTCTTTCCTGTGTCAGGATATTTTCCCATCGCATCCAAATGAAGTGCTGGCTTGTTCGTTCGTTCTTTCTTTCTTTCTTTCTTTCTTTCTTTCTTTCTTTCTTTCTTTCTCTCTCTATCTACCTATTTATATTTTTTATTTTTTAAAAGTTTATTTATTTACTTTGAGAGAAAGCGTGAGCATGGGAGGTGCAGAGAGAGAGAGAGAGAGAGAGAGAGAGAGCAACAGAGAGAGAGACAGAGAATCCCAAGCAGTCTCCATGCTGTCAGCACAAAGCCTGACATGGGGGTCAATCTCACAAACCATGGGATCATGGATCATGACCTGAGCTGAAATCAAGAGTCAGACGCTTAACTGACTGAACCACCCAGGCACCCCTGGCTGATTATTTCTGAGTAATAAGGTTCTTGGCATCAGAATGCTGTAGACATTGCTCCATTGTTTCTGTCATTGACCTTTGAAGCCAACTGATAGTTATCTTTTTTTGGTAATTTTGATGCAGCTATCTGGATGCTGAAGAATTCCTTTTTAAAAAAATTTTTAATTCTTGAAGTTAAGTGATATAACAAGGATTTGTCTCAGTTTTGAACTTGCTGTGTCACATACTCCCAGAACATGATCTGCGGGAGAATTCTCTTGTATTATATCTTTGAATACATCTGCTGTTTCCCTGGGGGGAGAAGGGACATGCTTTAGGAATCCTGATTATCCTTATGTTGAATTGTCTTTTTATGTCTTCCATATCTCTTAGCTTTTTAATAATTTCTTTATATTTGTCTTTTCTTTATATTGGTGTTTCTATCTAGTCATTCCTATGTTAGTAATGAATTCTCTGAAGTACTTAATCTATTACTTGCTTCTTCTAGTTTTTTTGTATTGATTTTATGGTAATGCTGTTTCAGCTCTGAATTCGTTTTTTTTTTAACTACAGTCTGCATTTTCACCCCAATATGTTATGATATTGTCTTTGAACTCTTGATTTTAAAAATTATTAGTTATTCTTTTTTTTTTAGGTTTATTATTTTTAGTAATCTCTATACCCAAGTAGGGGCTTGAACTCATGACCCCAAGATCAAGAGTCATATGAGCTTCCAACTGAGCCAGCCCGGCACCTCAAAAACAGTGCTTTTATTTATTTTATTTTTTTAAGCTTCAGATCCATGTAGAACTTGAACTCACAACCCCAAGATCAGGAGTTACCTGTTCAGGGTGCCTGGGTGGCTCAGTCGGTTAAGCGTCCAACTTTAGCTCAGGTCATGATCTCACAGTTTGTGGGTTCGAGGCCCGTGTCAGGCTCTGTGCTGACAGCTCAGAGCCTGGAGCCTGCTTAGGACTCTGTGTCTCCCTCTCTCTCTGCCACTTCCCTGCCTGCACTCTGTCTCTCTCTCAAAAGTAAATATTAAAAAAAAAAAAAAAAAAAAAAAAAGTTGCATGTTCTATCAACTGGGCCAGCCCAGTAGCCCCTTACTTAGTTGTTCTATGGTACAATGCACTTTTTGGGGGGTTGGTTTTGCTGTATTTATGTGCATAGTTTACATATTAGCTTCTTTTGACTTATTTTTGTTTGCTTGTTTCACATCTTGCTCATGTTTGGGAGCTTTGTCTAGATTTTCTGTTTGTCCTGATACAGTCTGGATGATTTTTTTAACTCTTTTCCCACAATATCTCAATTCAGTTTGGTTTTCCTTTAAGCCACAGGATGAGTTTCTACTTTTCTCTAGTAATAGAAAATTGCACTATTTTGCCTTAGATTGGGAGGTGGGTAAAGGGACAAGGCTCATCTCAGGGTAATGCTGTCTTTGTTAGATTATCTGGGCCCTCTTCTGAGATTCTGTTACGTGTTCTTTACCGGGTTCACCAGTCATCATTGGAAGTGCGTTTAACATTTTTTCAACAGTATATGTTGCCGGGAGCACTCACTTTCGCTCAGGTCTTTTCTGTCTGTTATTTTCTCCATTTTGTACATTTTGCCTAGAAGTATTTCCTGTCAGGAGAGGAAAAAGATAATAATAACTATTTCGTTTACCTTTCTCCAGATCTGTAGGTATTAGTGAGAATTCTTAATACTTAGTTAAAATCAGTGTTTAAATTCTTAGGGGAGAGGATGAGGGATTGTTCAGAAATGGATTTGTGTTGAGTCTCTTCTTTGCTGCAAAGTATCTTGTGTTGAAGTTTATTAAGTTAGATTATAACCCTCTGAATTTGGTTGCTGTCATGAAATTTTTTTGGCCTTTTAGTACTTTTTTCTCATTCTGTTAGTATCAGGGGGAAAAAAATCAGTCAGGACTCTTAATTTGCTATCTTAACATGACCTCAGGTGACTTTTCAGTAATTTTACATGGCTCACTATTACTTTGGTTTAAATAGAGTTTCATTTGAAGAAACTTGAGGATGAGGAGGGGATAACAAGACAAACTGAGTTACAGTGAGGTGGTATATGAATCTATAGGCCAAAAATGTAAGTCATTTAAAATGATTTCAACACATGAATATTGAACATTGTTCATTTGAAGGTGGGAATAAAATGTGTTGACAAAAACAGCAATTTCTGATGAATGGGAAAGCCCTCTTTTTGTTTGATAAATTAAGGAATTTTATTTCAAAACATCCAGATTTGTTTATCTGGAAGAACTGACACAATTAGTAAAGATTGAGGAACATCACAATCAAACCAGAAATCATTCTTGAGCCTTTATTTCAGACAGATTTGTGTCCTTTGTAAGATTTGTGTCCTTTGTCAAGGTGGCTGGTTCTCAGCCTATTTTTTTTCTTTTAATTTTTTTTCTTTTAATGTTTATTCTTGAGAGTGAGAAGAGTGTGAGCAGGTGAGGGGCAGAGAGAGAGGGAGACAGAATCAGAAGCAGGCTCCAGGCTCTGAACTCTCAACACAGAGCCTGATGCGGGGCTTGAACTTACGAATGGCAAGATCATGATCTGAGCTGAAGTTGGATGCTTAACTGACTGAGCCACCCAGGCGTCCTGGCCATAGAACGTCTCCTAGAACTAAGAAGTGAGGGCAGTAGAGTTACACTTGCAAGGGCAGTGCAGATGGGGTTGAGGAGAGAGGTGTAGAGTCACCTAGAGGAGGTAGATTGGTGTCCAGGCTTGCAAGATGGTAATACGTGCACATATAAATGCACTAACAGATTTACAGAAGCAGGGTGTCAAAAGCAGAGGGCTTGGTCAGCTGTGGGAAGCACAGAAAAAAGAGAATCACCGAGGACTCCTTTTCTTTTATCCCATGCCAGCTCTGTCCCTGGGTACGGGAGAATTTACAAGTAATCAGACTTCCAGAAATTCCAGTCCCAAAGACAAGAATGTCCCTATGGTGAGCCTGATGTTAAAACATGAGCTTCCTCTGACTCCCCCATTCCAGACTGCATGTCCTCAGGCAGTTTTGTGGTTCTAGAGAAGGTCTGCTCATGTAGAAAGAGGGAATGAAGAAAATACACAAATTTTAAATATTTCTGAGTCTTTCACAGTGATTTCTCATGGTAATGAGTGGCTTCTGATTACCATTTGGTTTTGCCTGACTATAGAGAGAAAAGGAGATTGTTATGCCAACCTGAATAATTGCAATCTGGGTGACAATTCTATTTCTCACTTTAAATTAATATATTGCCAGCTTGCTGCCTTCCTCAGGTCTTCTGTGCATTTTAGTTACTATCAGTCAGTGTTTTGGGGTCTGGGCTCTCCTTGACATTGACAAGAGTGAGTCAGCCTTCTCTTGGATGACTGACTCTGTTTCCATCTTCTACCCCTGTCTGTTTATTTCTACATTGAACACAGTTACCTATTTGGTTGATTCATCTGTATTAAAATGTGCTAAGACCAAAGGAAAATTTAAATACTGCTGAAGGAAATTTATGGAAAACCGTTTTTGGATCTCATTTGACTTGACTCAATTGTTTTGAAACAAGAAGAGTAGTGTGGGGAAACCAGGACAGTTTCTTGAAATAATCTTGCAAAGGTCGCTTAGAAAGGTCATTTTAATGTTGTAGACCTATGTCTCCTCATTTGAAGTATAATGCTCTTTCGACTAATTTCCTGCCCAGCTTAATGGTACTGAGCCCTGTTAGTGGAAGCAAAAGGTTACTTTGTGAAACATTGGAGCTAGCATGGGGGCAGGGATGTTCGGAGAGGACCCAAGGGTGAAGCTGTTGATTGCCCAGGCATTTCAAATACTTGTTCTTGTGGCCTTGCTTGTTTCAGATTGACCAGTTCTTTTGAAAAGCCAGATTATGTGATAAAAAGCACAGAGGCAAAGGTGGTAGAGATCACATTTGGGCCATTTAACAAGGCTGGGAGGGAGACTTGATTGACGCTGGGGCCTTAAGCAAAACAACTTAATGACTGTGTTTATTTTGAATAAAGAGGGTCTCAGTTACAAACTATGGAGGAAGATTTGTTATCTAATAAAAAGGCAAGACCAATAGTTGAGTCAAAAAGTTGGAGGAAGCATGGAACTTATTTCAAAAACAACAAAAAACCAATAACAAAACCAGAAAACCCAATGCATGTGTACCTATAACGTTTTGTATTAAATTTGTAGAAATCTAGATGTTTTTACATTTTGATATAGATTCCAGGCTTAAATTTTTTCTTTAATTCTTTTTCTTTAATGTTTATTTTTATTTCTGAGAGAAACAGAGCGTGAGCGAAAGAAAGGCAGAAAGTGAGGGAGGCAGAATCCGAAGCAGGCTGCAGGCTCTGACCTGTCAGCACAGAGCCCGACGCAGTGCTTGAACTCACAAACTATGAAATCATGACCTGAGCTGAAGTCCGATGCTTAACCTACTGAGCCATTCAGGCACCCCAATTTTTTTTATTTAGTACAAGTCTACCAATTATAGTCCTGCATAATTTTTCTTACCCAAAAGACATCCAAAACATATCATCATTGTCCAAATTTTAGTTTATTTCAAGAGAGGTACATATTTCAAGAGGTCTCTGATATAATTTGAGGGCAGAATCCATCTGGAATTTTACTTTTTCGCCTTAATGTTTTATAGTCCTCAACATCAAAATTTATAGTGACTCTCCTTTGTGAAATCACCTTTATATAGGTCATTCTCCTAGAAACGACCATTTTCTTTCTTTTCATTACCCTCTTTGAATATTTATATAAAATGAAATAAAAAACATTGTTTCTGTAATAAGCACAATGAGCTTGATTAAACTCTACTGACTCTCAGAAAGGAAGTTGTCATCCATCACCTCACGGCATCCAGCCTGGTAAGGAAACAGCATGCCCCGGGGCTCAGCCATCGGGAATGTGAGGTATCAGCATTCCAGGTGGTCTGCTAGGTGGAGGTGAGATAAGAGAACTTTTCCTCTGTGGACTTTAGGAGTTGTCTTGTCCACATTCATCTCACTTTGGAGTTAAGACCATTGTATTCCAGTGAGGTGAGGTGACCTATAGCTGATCACAGAACAGGAGAACTATTACAGAAGTCTGTTTCCTGAGTCTTAGCTCAATACTGGGTATTGTTCTGTGGTGATTTATTTAGAATATCCGCCCCCCCCACCTGCATCCCATTTTATGGAGACAGAATTGACATGTAACATTGTATTAGGTTGAGGTATACAACCTAATTATTTGATGTGTGTGTGTGTGTGTGGTGTGTGTGTGTGTGTGTATATATATATATATATATATATATATATATATATATATATATAAATGATAACCACAATAAACTTAGTTAACATTCATCACTTCACATATTTGAAATTTTTTTCTCTCTTTTAAGATCTACTCACTTAACAACTTTCAAATATACGATGTAGTATTTGTTCACTATGGTCGCCATGCTGTACCTTACCTCCTCAGAATTTCTTTATCTTACAGCTGAAAGTTTGTGCCTTTTAATCACGTTCAGCTGTCCCCCCCCCAGGCCCCCACTTCTCCCCCAGTCTCTGGCAGTCACCAATCTCTGTTCTGTATTTCTATGACCTCTGTGTTTTAAAGATTCCACCTATAAGTTAGATCATACGGTATTTGTTTTTCTCTGACTTACTTCACTTGGCATAATGCCCTCAAATTTCATCCATGTTGTAGCAAATGGCAGGATCTTCTCTTTTAAGGCTGAATAATATTCCACTGTATGTGTACCCATATTTTATTCATTCATCTGTTGACAGACACGGGTTGTTTTCATATCTTGGCTATTGTAAATAATGCTGCAATGAACAAGGGGGTGCAGATATCTTCTCGAGTTAATGTTTTTGTTTTCTTTGGATAAGTTCTCAGAAGTGGAATTGCTGGATCATATTTTTAATATTTTGAGGAGCCACCACAGTGTTTTCTATAGTGGCTGCACCCATTTACATTCCCACCAACCATGCACAAGTGTTCTATTTTCTTCACATCCTTTCCAGGGCTTGCTATCTCTTGTCTTTTTTATAATAGGCATTCCAAGAGGTGTGAGGTGATGTCTCGTCGTGATTTGATTTTTTATTTCCCTGTCAATTAGTGATGTTGAACACATTTTCACATATGTGTTGGCCAACTGTATGTCTTCTTTGGGAAGATTGGGAAAATGTCCATTCAGATCCTCTGCTCATTTAAATTGGATTATTATTATTTTTGGTACTGAGTTCTATGAGTTCTTTATATATTTTGGATATTAACCCCTTATCAGATATATGAGTTGCAAACATTTTCTCCCATTCAGTAGGTTGCCTTTTCACTTTGTTGATGGTTTCCTTAGCTTCTTGATATGGATGCTTAACATTCATTTTCAATTATTTTTCCTTTCAAATACACGTTTATAGGGTTATATATTTCCCTGTAAGTAATTGTTAGCTGAATCCTACGGGTTTTGATATATAGTATTTTGATTATTGATCAGTTTTGTTTCCATTATGATGCCTTCTTCATGAGTTTTTCGTAATTTCTAAACGTATGGTAGTTTTCTAGTTATTTTTTGTTACTTATTTCTTGCCTCATTTCATTATGATGAGACAACATACTGAACATTTTAATCCTTAGACATTGTTGAGGCTTGCTAAAATCCAGCATTTGGTCAGCTTTATAAGTATTCTATGGTGAATTTGAAAGGTTCAATATTACTGAATGCTGTGTTCCATATATGCACATTAGGTCAAATTTATACATCATGTTCAAATTATTTTTTTCTTCCTCCTTGTTCTACTAATTTCTGAGAGAGGTATGTTTAAATCTTCCAGCATAATTATAGATGTGAGTTTGTAATTTTGAAATTTTTGGCTTTATAAAAGTTTAGATTGTGTTATGGGGGAAAACAAATGTCAACTTTTTTTTTGTTTGTTTCTGGTGAATCAAACATCATTATCAAGAAAGTTTTTTAATTTTTTAAAAAAAACTTTATTTATTTATTTATTTATTTATTTATTTATTTATTTATTAATTATTGAGAGACAGAGAGACACAGAGCATGAACAGGGGAGGGACAGAGAGAGGGGGAGACACAGAATCCGAAGCAGGCTCCAGGCTCTGAGCTGTCAGCACAGAGCCCGATGTGGGGCTCGAACTCACAAACCACGAGATTATGACCTGAGCCAAAGTTGGATGCTTAACCAACTGAGCCACCCAGGCACTCCAAGAGAGTTTTTTTAAAAAAACTTCTTAGTGTTTATTTATTTGTGAGAGAGAAAAAGAGAGAGTGTGAGCAGGGGAGGGGCAGAGAGAGAGAGAGGCAGACACAGAATCTGAAGCAGGCTCCAGGCTCTGAGCTGTCAGCACAGAGCCCAATGCGGGCCTAGAAGTCACGGACAGCGAGATCATGACCTGAGCTGAAGTCAGATGCTTAACTGCCTGAGCCACCCAGGCATCTCAAAAAAACTTGTTTGTTTTCCAGTAACTTTTTAAGTTGGGTCTTAAAGTCTCTGTTTCACAATGTATTTAAAAGAAAAAAAAAATAGGTGCTATGGCCTTCAGGAACAATTTCCTTCTCCGAAGCCTCTTCCACACCAAGGGGGAGAAAACAGCCCATAACAAAATGGTTAAACAAAAATCAAGCTTTGGGAGACCTGGGTTATTATCCTGGTTCCACCACTTAATAGTTACAAGACTCTGAATGAGTCCCCTGACTTCTCTAAATCTCAGCTTCTTAAACTGTAAGACAGAGATAACAATAGCACCTACCGTTTGGGTCATGAGGTTGCAACAGAGAATGGCAGTCAAGAATTGACCATCGTGCCTGGCATATGCAAATGGTAACTGTGATTCTCTTCTTGTGATGAGTTGATGTTTTCTTTGCAGTTGTTCTCAGGTTTCCAGTTGCTCACATTAGGCAGAGTTCAAAGCACCCATCTGGGGGGTGTGCCATGTCTCCAGATAACTGGTGACTGCTTAGTAATGTCACTTTGGGTTCTCGTTACTAGTCCAGCTTCCGAAGAAGTTTCCCCAATTCCATCTATGCCAGGCAACGGTATTGCCATAAACCTTCACACATAAATCTGATAGTGAAAGTTCATTTGGGGAGGCTCTTGATTTGTTCTCTGAGTTGTTGACTATTGAGGCCTTTTGACTTTTTCTCTGAGCTGTGACCATGTTTGATATTGAAGAACAATTCAGATGACGCTTCTGAGGTAAGTGGTTTCACAGAAGACACCACCTTGCAACAAATGGTGTATAGAATTTCCACGTATTATCTGTGCAGCCAGGATTGGTTTTCTTTTTGACTGTGAAGTACTCTGCCTTACCAGTGGGATTCTTTCTGTGTCTGGATACACGGAGTTACCTGGAATCCTCACTTGTCAACTGTTGGCTAAAGGTTTAAAGGACCTTATTCCATCCCCCTACAATATTAAAACTTCTAGCTTTTCTTACATATTATTTCTTGTGCTTTCCCATCCTTGTGCTGGAATGTGCAAGGAGCAGTGCAGGTCCAAAGAGATGGTCTTGAGGAAAGAGCTAGGGAACTTTCTTTAGTGATGACCAGCCAGTTTATCAGTTAGGAGTGGAATTCAGTAGGACAAGAGGCTCGCTCTCCCTACCCAATAACATGGTTTAAACAAGATAGATGATTCAGTTTCATCTAAAAGATGTTCAGATAGTCCATGGCTGGCATGGTATGGTTCTCAAAGAACTAAGTTCTCCTTTAACCTAGTCCATGCCTTCCCTCTTTAAGGTCATTTCATGATCCAGTATAGCTGCTGGACCTCCAGTTACTATGCTGAGTTACAGTCTAGAATAAAGAGGAAAGACTGAAACAGAAAGATGCTGTTGTAGAATATAAGGTTGCCTCGCAGTTGTCAACCTTGCTCGGATCTCACCAGCCAGAGTTTTGTCATGGTGCTGGATCTAGCTGCGAGGGAGGTTGAGAAATACAATATTGTATTCTGGGCAGCACTGTGCTGAAGTTTTGGGCTCTGCGATCAAAGAGAAAAAGGAGAATGGAGATTGAGTGGTTAAACGACAGTGTTTGTTACATTGGTATGTAGCTATAGTGGTTAACCAGGGATGATGATTCCATCTGACTCAACTCCAGACTCCTGCGGTTTGGGAACAAGCTCACTCTTTCTGTATGGAATAAAGCCTCCGTTGTCCGTCCATTACTTTCTCTCGGAAAAAGGTAAAGACTACCACACAAGAACCACTGTGGATTGTCGGGCCATGCCAAACAAAGTCAACGGATCTCTCTGGGGAGAAATGGCAGTACAAGCGCAGGAAGTCCTTGATACTTCCTTGATCAGCATCCCGTCTGTCTGATCTTCGTGCACGCCGTGTCTTGTATGACTGCAGTGTTTGTTCCAGAGCCCAGGCTGTAGGGTAAATCCATGTGACGCGCACAGGAAGAAGGGGACAGGGTAGATTCCACAAGGGTAAGACTGCCTCAAGTCCGCTTGTTCAGTACCCATTGGATATGAATGGTGAAGGAATTACAGGTTTTCGAAGGAAGACCACACCGATCAGCGTCCAATATAAGGCTGTTCCCTGGAATGCAGCCTTTCTTCTGTCATTTCCTTCAGGTCAGTTTCTGGAAAGGATAGCCATCACTTGCTGTCATTGTTTTTGCCAGAACTGTTTGGCACTTGAGTCTTTACCTAACTTTTGTGCAGCATTTGGTAATGTTGATGCTTCTGGCCTTCTTGAAACCATTTTCTTCCCTGATTGCTGTGACACGAGTCCCTTGACCCTTCTGGCCTCTTCCTTTTCCAGTTTCTGTCAGGGGTTCTGTGGTAGAGCCCCTCCTTAAGGAACGTGGTGGAGGGCACCTGAGAACAAAGGAAGGCGACGTGGCCCAATGAACTACCATACACCTATGTATAACTCTAACACAGCTCTGTAACTTGGACTGTATCCAATCAGACTGTATGTGTCACCATATATGGGAGACAAAGAAGTAGAACTTGCATTAAAGGCTATATCCCGCTGTGCTTGGGGCTCAGCCTTTTTGGGGTCTTAGCCCAGAGCCCATGCCAGCATGAAAAAAGCTGCTTCCTGGAAAGAAGAGCCTTGGTGTCCCGTCTCTCTGTGCGACAATCCTGCTACAGTTCATAATCCTCTCACTATTCCTTTGACACCACCCAGCACTCCATTCTTGGCCCTTTGCTCATCTTCTATCTGTTTTCGTATGCAGTGGCCCCTGGACCGATGGCTGCCCCTACTGTCTAAGTGCTGATGTCTCTGATGTATTTTAGGACAGATTTCTCAGAGCGCCTGGGTGGCTCAGTCAGTTAAATATCCGACTTCGGCTCAGATCATGATCTTACGGTTTGTGAGTTCGAACCCCGCATCAGGCTTTCTGTTGTCAGCACAGAGTCTGCTTCAGTCTCTCTAAAAATAAAACCTCAGTCTCTCTAAAAAATAAACACTAAAAACCAACAAAAAAACCCCAGACTTCTCTCTAGAGATCTAGAACTGTTTTCCAATTGCTCACTGAACATTTCTGCCAGGATTCCCCGTAAGCACTGAAAACTTACCACATCTAAAATGGAGTTCTTCAACTCCCCTTACTTGTTTGTTTTTCTCTTAAGCCTTTCCTTTCTCCCATATTCTCCGTCTTGGTAAATAGCAGGCATATCCCCAAGCCAGAAATCCGGGAGTCATGTCTCACTCCTTTCTTTCCATCATTTCTCTCCATATCTAACCAATCACCCAAACCTCTTCTTTCAGGTTCTCAGATCCACCCCCTTGCCTCTGCCCTCACCCCTGCCCTCACCCAGGCCCTCATCCTTTATCGCATGGGATATTGCTACAACCACTTCCTAACTGCTTCTATTTAATCCTGGCTGTCCTTGAAGCTGCCATCAGAGTGACCTTTCCAGTACAAAAACTCTATTATGTTACTTCTCTGAATAAAACCCTTTAAACTTCCTGTTGCCTATAGGATGCCATTCAAACTCCTCACCGTAACATTCAGGGTAGCTCCCTAGTTGGGCTGCTGCTTGTCTACATGGCTTTTTTGTAGGACCCCCCCAAAAAATAGTTGCCCCTCCCCCATTTCCCCAGGCATGTGCAGCCTAGCAGATGCAGGAGGGCTTAGAAAGTGGGACATGTCTTTATATGAAAACAAGGTATCCTTCCATTGGGAGGATACAGCCCTGCATAAGGGGATGGGGCTTAGCTTAGCAAAACTGGGGCTAAATCCATCTCATGAAATCGTCAGCTGACCTATTTCCATATCTACACACATTCCTAGATGTGGCCATACTCCAGTATGTTGAATTATTTGCAAGCTTTATCTTGACGCCATGATAGTGATGATGCTTTCCAGGAACCTCCCCCTCTTCCTCTAGCACCCATGGTTAACTCCAACTTGTCTTTCAAGACTTGCTATAAGCATCATCTCCTTCTGGGAGGCTTCTCCGCCCTCATAGCCTGAATTCCTTGCCATGACTCAGTGTACCCTAACACCTGTCTCTGTGTCTGCCACATGACTTTGTCATAATGTTGTAATGATTAACTTTTACATTTGTCTCCCTCTGTACTTGGTGAACAACTTAAGGGCAGAGGGTAATCTTTTATGCATCTTTATATTCCTGGATTGGTTTGGATAGATTCTCACTAAATTAATGGTAGGGCAACTCCCAAAAATGATGCAGAATGTGAGCTTCTAGGTTTAGACAGAACTACAGGGCTAATATTTATTGTAAACAATTAAGAAAATAATAGTACTATTTAGCAATGCAAAACCATTGCAGAACACTCCAGAAAGGAATTGTCATTTATTTATGAGCAAAGGCATACATTCGAAGAGGATAAATGCTGACAGAAGCAAGGAAAGCCTTGGTCTTTTGAGAGGCATTTTAAGGGCTGTAAGGCAAAATTAGAGCCGGCCAGACATAGGAGACAGCTATGATGTGAATAGGGCAGATGAGCTAAGAACAAACTCGAATTAAGCCTAAGGAGCAGAAACGGGAGCTTCTGTTTAAAACCCACTTTCGCAATTGACTGCATGTTTGACCTCTGGGCATCATTAACCTCTGTGTCTTAGTTTCCACATCTGTAAAGTGGAGATAATAATGCTTCCTTACTTCAAAGAATTATAGATTAATCAATGTCGGGAAAATGTCTCTAACTTGGGCACTCTATGTAAATATCCAGAGTAGCATGTAGGGAAGGAAGGTGTAAATACTAAAGAAATAAATCTGAGCTTCCTTCTCGTTTGTTCCAAATGTTAAAAAATGAAAAATGATTGCTAATGTCCTCATCCTGGAAGATGCTATTGAGGAAAGAGCAGTTAGATTGGTATTTTGGAAAAAAAGTCCTTTGGATGGCTACGTCTTGTATTCTTCCATGTGATTTCAGAATAGAGGTGTCTGCTGAGGTTTGTGACTTCTAGGTGCCTGGGACTGAGACCTCCTGGGTGAATCATTATGAACCAAAAAACGTGCTTACGCTGGGAACGCTTGGCCAGCAAATATGATTATTGCTTGCCCGGAAGTGGGTGATGATCTTAGAGCCTGTGTGAGCTTCCTATTTCTTCCTCTTCTCTCCCATTGCCCAGCTTCCCTCTACCAGAGGGGTGGCCCTCCATGTGATCTGAAAATTAAAATGTCAAGAATCTACAGTCGGCCCCTCCCCAGCTTTCTAAAAAGGGTAGACTTCCCAAAAGGGCCTTAGGCTTATTGGCTGGCTTGAGGGCCTCAGCAGGCTGAGTGGGGTGATGGGTGGAAAGGAGGAGGTAGATAGCCAAGAGAGGTCAAATTGCCCCATGGGAAAAAAATGGATCCAACACCAAGGTGTTCTTATGGTGCAGGAGGGTGAGAGGCAGGCACAGGGCCCAGAGCAAGGAGGGGGCTGGGCTGGCAAAGGGGAGCACCAAGCGCCAGAGTTGGGGTCTTCATGTGGGGGAGGAAGGGAGAGAGGTTTGGCCTGCTTTTTCCTACTATGAGAGAAAGGTTTTGAAGGGGATGTTTAGAACAGGGCCATGGACTAGGAGTTAGATCTCTTTTCCATTCTACTTCCTCTCCTTTTAATGAGTTAATGTATTAAGATTGGTCTTGAGGCAGAGTGACTTAACAATAGTCCAGGTATGTTCAAGAAACGGGAAGATTTTTTTTTTAATGTTTTTATTTATTTTTGAGAGAGACAGAGCATGAGCGGAGGAGGGGCAGAGAGAGAGGGAGACACAGAATTGTAAGCAGGCTCCAGGCTCTGAGATGTTTGCACAGAGCCCATCGCAGGGCTCAAACCCACTAACCTGTGAAATCATGACCCGAGCCGAAGTCAGATGCTTCACTGACTGAGGCACCCAGGCGCCCCAAGAAACTGGAAGATTAAAAAATTTTTTTTTTCAACGTTTATTTATTTTTGGGACAGAGAGAGACAGAGCATGAACGGGGGAGGGGCAGAGAGAGAGGGAGACAGAATCGGAAACAGGCTCCAGGCTCTGAGCCATCAGCCCAGAGCCTGACGCGGGGCTCGAACTCCCGGACCGCAAGATCGTGACCTGGCTGAAGTCGGACGCTTAACCGACTGCGCCACCCAGGCGCCCCGAAACTGGAAGATTTTAAAATGAGAGCAGTAGAAGGGCAGCTGATGTTGTAGATGAAATGGCATAGGGTCCTTGAAGCATTGAGCTGCTTTGCTGGTTGCCTTGGGTGGTGGGGTTTGGGGCAGATCAGACTGGGTCCAGTTCATCTATACCAACAGTGTTGCCTGTCCCTGTTCCTGATGCTCACTGCTGGGCACTAGCTCTACCTTTCCTTAGACACATTTAGACGCCAAGGACAGGAGAATCTGATCTAAGGTTAAGCCATATATACTCAAGGATTGTTCTCAAGAGTGAGCGGTTCCTGGGGGACTGGAAAGTCTCAGATGCTTGGACTGGTATCTCCCTATTGGTCTTTTTAAATTACATTGCTTTGTCTGCATAGCTTGCCGGGTAGAAACAGAGACCAATGAGAAAGTTCTCTTGCACAAGGAGTTAAGGGCAAGCACCACTGTATTACGGACTCACACACGACCCTCTATTATGTACAACCTTTTATCTTAAGGGGGCACTTTCTCTGTTGCTTTGCTAATCATTTATTTTTCTTTTGAATTGTGAGAAGAATTTATTTTTCTTTTGAGTCACTCTGACCTTAAGTGATGTTAACAACAAAGCAAAGTAGTTGGAAGTGCTTTTTGTACTGTTGTTGTGTTTGGAAATGTTAACCTTGTGTTACGGTCACAGCTAAGTGGTTTAGATCAGACCTAAACATCCTGGGCAGCTGTATCCCTGATTTGTATACAGACTTGGATAAGGCATGGCCGCCCTTTCCAAGTTCTGTGCCCACCTCACTCGCCTCTTCCACCTGAAGAAGGAAGCTGTACGACAGGCCCAACCTGTCTGTACCTGTGTGAGCATTATTTAAAAGAGAGAGGCATGTTACTGTATTGCTGCTGTTGGCTTGCCTTTCAGAGATGGACTACTTTTTCTTGATGGGTATTGCCTGAAATGGAATAATAGAATAACCCTTCTGTCTGTTTTTATCTCCTGAATAGGAACTCTTCAGAGACACTTCTTTGGGGGAGTCTGGAATAATTAATTCTCTCCCCCCCTCTCCATCTTTCTCAATGCATTTAATTTAAACTTTCTTAATGAAAACTCATCTCTCATAAATGCTGGGTTGGCCCATTTTGTGTGTGCCTGCTCTGTCCTGCTTTGAGTGATGTGTAAATAAGAGGCAATCTGGTGATGAGTTTTGCTTGTGTGGTGTGGACGGGTGGAGAGGGAGGAGGGTTTGATGAATAGAGGCACCCAGAAAATGTACTTGATAATAACATGGCCATGATTGATGTTGTAATTCCTGAAAAATTATCATTGTGATATAATTATTTGTTTATGAACTGTGCCCTGAGACTCCCAAGTTTGTGATTATTCATGGCACAGATAAAACTCTAAAGTCAATAATTCATCAAGGGTATAATGGTTTTGTTTGGGGGAGGTGTGGGGGGGGTCACATGGATATTACATCCTGTTTCTGACACTTCTGCTATAAATCTGAGAACTCCTTTAGTATGAGGAAGAGCCACCTCCTTACCCTCTGCTATTTTTTTTTTTTAAGTAGCTTTAATAGTTTGGATATATTTTAAAAACTGAAACTAATTTTACTCTTCTAGAAAAATTCTTTCAGCATAGGAACGTTATCTGAGTCATTTTTCTTGGTGTATTCCATGACTGCCAAAAAGGGAGAGTTGAATACAAGAATGAAAACAACTGTGTTTTGTCCTCAGAACAGAACAGGACGATCTTACACTAATCCCTTTGATTTTGATCCATAAAAGGGGACAAAAGGAGACAAAAGGAGGTCCATTCATTTTCAGAAAGTTGATGAGTTTGGCCTCATGATTCCTTCTTGAATTTTGAGGGGGTGATTTGACTCATACATATCAGAAATCTTAGCATCTCTAACCCCATTCTGCCCCCATAGGAGGGCTGATGTGGTACTTGCTCCATTTTTTTCCATTTCCTTCTCATGGTGGTTTTTTTTCCTTCCTCAGCCCACTGGGAATCTTTGTCATGGATGTATTATGTGCCATACAGATTTCCTAGGTACTGGGGCCAGGACTCACCTCTCCAGCAGGGCTGGGTGAAGCCATCTCAGAGGGCATGTAAAGTACAATGAGAATGAGAAGTGTTTTCACAGGGACAGGCTTTTGCTCCCTTTCCATGCCTAATGAATTGGTGAACTTCTCTCCTTCAATTGCTTTTCACCTAAGCACATGGCAGCATTATACGGTTATACACATAAGGGAGGTGGGAGACCTACCTTAACGAAAACTTGTGAAAAGACCAAGGTGTTCTTGTTGACTAGAGGTTCAAGACGAGAAAACAATTTGATCTGGCTGCTAAGTAGGGACTGTACTCTCAGGCTGTTTTAATTAAGAGCTTAGAGTCTGGGAATACCTGGTTGGCTCAGTCGGTAAAGCATGCTATTCTTGATCTCGGGTTGTGGGTTCAAGACCCACGTTGGGAGTAGAGGTTACTTAAAAAAATAAAAAGATAAAAAAAATACATACCCTAAAATTCAAAATAAAAAAAAAGAGCCCAGAGTCCTGAGCAAGAGATGTAATGGGACTTCTATTCCATGTTGGATCCAAATCACACCTGGAGCTCTGTGATTGGTCCAAGGTGCCATATTTTTAAAAGGACCCATTATAGGTTGAATTATGTCCTCCAAAAAGTTAAAGTTGTAGCCCTCAGTACCTCACCACGTGATAGTAAATTCATTTTCTTCTCATAATACAGTACTGTAAATGTAATTACTTAGGATACAGTCATACTGGAGAAGGGTGGGCCCTTAATCCAGTATGACTGGTGTCCTTATTAGAAGAGGAGAGCATGGAAGAAGACAGTGGGGAGAATGCCATTTGAAGACAGACACAGGGGGCAGACAGCCATATGATGATGGAGGCAGAAATTGGAATGATGTAACTATAAGTCAAAGAGTGCCAAGGATTGCTGGTAACCATGAGAAGCTAGGAGAAAAGCATGGAATAGACTATCCCTCAGAGGCTTCCAAAAAGAACCGACCATCCTGGCACCCTGAATTCATGCTTATATCCTGCAGAGCTGTGAGAGAACAAATTTCTGTTTCAAGCCACAATTTGTGGTAAAAAACAGCAACCCAGGAAAGCGATAGGAAAGCAATGCCAGGGCCTTGACAAATTCTGGTACACCCAGATGACAGTGACCAGGCTAGTGAAGGCATCTGCCACAGTGGCACTGGAGGAAAAACTGGAAGAACAGGTGACAGCCTAGAGAGTTATCAGACCCTGACAGCCATATTCACCTCTTTGAAGGTCACTCAGAAAAAGACTCCATCTAATTCCAGAGGTAAGATTTCAGCTCAACACCCTCTAAAAGTTACAACTATCCAATAGTGGGCTAGAAAGACCTTCACCACTAGAATTAAAAAGATGTGATTTCTACACTAGAGCTGCTAAGATCCTCTGGATGATGCCTGAGCTTACAGCTCAATGTTCATCAGTGTGGATATGTTATTAAATGGTACCTTCTTGAGGAACTGAGATCCATTTACTTAGCTGTTTATGGTAGATGACGTCAAAGTTTACTAAGTTACCGACTGATTGGGCTCTTTCTTCTTCTTCCTTTATTTGTTTTACCTAATTTATTGCTGTATATAGAGTACATTGTGTTATACACACACACACACACACACACACACACACACACACACACACCCATCCTCCAGCCAACATTTATCAATGACCGACCCTGTGCCAGCTGTATGGACTATCCAGGAAGGCAGGAATAAATGAACTTGCTGCTTTATCCTTTTTGCCATTCCTTTTTAGGAAATGCATAGAAACTCAAGCTATCCTGCCATACCACATTTCTAGTGGAATCTGCCTCTTGACAAGTTATGTTTCATTTCCTTCCTCCCTCTCTCCCTCCCTCCCTCCCTTCTTTCCTTCCTTCCTTCTTTCTTTCCTTCTTTCTTTCTTTCCTTCCTTCCTTCCTTCCTTCCCTCCTTCCCTCCTTCCCTCCTTCCCATCCATCGGTATTCTGAAGACCTTTACTGAACAAAGGCTGTTTGTGAATCACTGAGCTAGGCACTAAGGGGGGACATGAAGATGAACGAGGCATGGTTTGTGCTTCCCGGGAGGTGGGGTGGTTTACCAGGTTAGCCCCTCTTCTTCATAATGATTTACTAGGAGATATATGAAAGCAGGAGCATCTAAGGATGATCACTTACCTTAGCATACCAGAGTTGTTTCTTAAGCCTGCTAGTTGTTGTCATTCTTTGGGAATTAAGCCCAAGAATGAGGTTGGTGTTGTGTTGCTATATGATATGAACTATTGGCAAAGGTATTTTTCTTGCTCTCCTAAGTCCTCTATTCTTCCTACTTTTTGAACCTGGGTAATAAGCCTTTTAGCCTGAACAGACTATCTTCTGGGCTTGACAATATACATTATCTCTTACCTTCAATGCAATGCTGAGGCCAGGTTGACTTCAAATTGTTGGAAGCATGTTCAGTGTAAACAGGCTTTGTCTAGGAATAGGCAAAGATGGGGGAGAATTACAGTCCACAAGGGCTAAAATCCATTTCTTTATGCTCAACTGATGCAAGTCTTCCCTCTTGTCCCACCTGCTGCCTTTATTTGAAGTTCTTTTTCTTTTTCTTGTTCCTTATTGCAAAATAAACAATATCAGTATTGGCTGGGAAGGAGAAGAGGAAAGGTCCGGAGGGCTGGCTACAGATCCCTGTTCCGTCCATGACCTGCAACCTGTGGCCTTGATACACTGACTTGCTGCCGGCCTTGTTGGGGAGAGGTCCTGTGCCTCTGGGGCTCGGGGCCCTGGCTTGGCTGCTGGCCTGGTGCTGGGGACATGGCAGGGCTCCTGGCTGTCAGTGGGTCTGAGTCCAGAGCTTGCTTGTTCTCTTTTAGGCCAAGAGATGTTTTTCTATTTCATTAGTGACATAATTTAGCATTGATGGGTACAAATAAAGGATGGGGAACTTGCTGGTACTAAGGGAGGCTTGAGCCTGGGGGAGAATCCTGGACTTCTACCACTTCTACTGCAGAAGCTTGAGATGCAGTGAGGATTTCACTTCATCCGTCCCTGTCTGGCTGCTGCTTTTCAACTCTCCTTGCCACCACTTGCAGACCACAGGGCTGAAGCAGTGTCCAGCAATACAGAGTTAGGGCCAACCAACACGACCATCAGCTGACAGAGGGTCAGCCCTAGTACCACACTCATCGGCAGACCCTCCCCTATACAAAGTTCTGGAGGCCACCCGTAGGAGCCGGCCTCATCAGCACCTACCAGACCAAATGCCTCCAGTAAGGTGACTTCAGCTTGCGCTCTGTTCAGGGTTGAGTTTCTAGCTTCCTCAGTGTTTTGACTTCTCAGTCTTGCTGACCCTCCAGAGCACAAGTGAAAGATAAACTTTGGAAAAGTGTTGGGAGAACCCAATTCAGTGTTCTCAATTACCCTCTCCCTATTTCCAGGTGTTACATATTTCAAGGACCTATAAAAGGCCAAGTAGAGAAATCTAGGGCCCCACCACCATAACCACATTCCCACATCTGCCAGTCTGAAGCAAGCCTCCATTAATAAAAAGGATCCTCAAATTGGCAAATGTCACTGAAGACTTAAACTAGGGAGTGACATTTACTGTAGTTGGTGGCTTTGGGACCAAAGCGCCTTTTGCTTCAGCTCAAGCCAATCATCTCTCATCATTTTCTGTAGAGCACGGATTTAACATGCAACCCATCTGTATCCTTATTTGAGAGAGCAAGTTGAAGTTTTCTTTCTTTTTTTTGTTAGCCAGCTGACCTGCCTTAAAACGTGACAGGCTGCATGCTGCTTGCTGACCTAACCAATAGGACAGCACGATCGTGACTTAACTCGGCTTGTCTGGAGAAAGAAAATACAGATTTAGTATAAAGAGAAGATATAAACAATGGAACAGTTGGTTATACATTATAGATCGTAATAAATGAAAATATCGAGTGCATTTTCAATGATTAATGTATGGAAACTGTCATCACTTACTGTGCATTAATCAAGAAAAAATGCACACTTGCCATAGTGGTTAATGTGCAGGCCCGTTGTTCAGCTTTGATAATGTGCATAATAATGCTCGGTATGACAATGAGTTGGGGTAGCTGAAAATTTAGGATGGTTGCAAGTTTGGTGTAGTATTTGGATTAGCATCTTAATCTGTGCCTTGTCAACCTCATCATTACACAAGCCATGCATTTTTTTTTCCAAAACTAGCAAAAATATGGATGTATCTTTTTTTTTAATCATTTTTTTTTTTTAAATCAAGAGTAATGACCAAGGTACCTGCTTAAACAAATACTACCAGCATTCATTAGTTAGGATGGTTACATGTAAAAGAAATGATGCCAGATAGTAACAAATCCAAGAGAAGTTTATTATGAAAATGGCACCTGCGGATGAAAAAATTAAGTTACATAAAGACAACCATGTATGTGACATGTATGAGAATCTACAAAAGTATAAAAAGAACCCTGTTGTAAATGAAGTATGTACATTTCTGATTTGCAGCATTATCAATGGTCAATGAAAAAAAATGTTTCAAAATAAGCCAGGCACTCAGGAAGTTAGGTCCGGTTAGCTTCACACAAAACAAATGTACCATAGCTGTCGCTTTGTAATGTTTTAATTTTTCTTTTCATATATATTGTAGAGTTGGTAACACTGCTAAGATTTTTACGAACAGAATATCCCTTTCCCCATTATTCAGCTACTTGGCACCAGTCTCCTCATAAAAGTTTTCATATATTTGTACAAGAAATAGTTAAAAACACAGACACAGTCTTCACAGGTAATGAAGTGTTTTTTTTTCATTTTGTAATTTTAAACACTATGGATTTAGACAGCAGCTGTGATTATCTGTTAGTTTAAATCACCAGAAATCATTTTGACACAACACAGAAACATTTATAAAAGGAAAAAAACAAAAACAAAACAGCTGTCTAGCTGTTCTTTGTAGCTGATAGGTGCATTCCTTTGATTGTTCGATAGCTAGAGTAGAGCTTCCAAAATTAATCTTTAAATATCATGACTGGCTTTCTTCACCTTCTAAACCTACTTAAATCCTTCAAGTAACGTCCCCATTAAAATTTGTGGCATTTCACTTCTTTTAGTTATTATTCCACAGCGATGTGGGCCCAACTCATGGAATCACAAAGGTCCTAGAGGAAACCACTCAACACAGTGATATTCAAAGGACAGCCGAATTACTCTATTAGCATTGCACACATAAACAAATATATATGACAAGTCTATATTCCGTTATCCCCTCCCCTGTTGTTTTAAAAAAATGTTGGTTGACCTTTGAAATAATTTTCTGTCTCACTGGTAATTGCTTTATGTATTGCTCCATCAGCCAACCTGGAAGGAAACCAAAGAAAAGCACCCATTGCTTATATAGGTAGAGCACAAGGGACTCTGGGAATGTTAACAACTGAGGCTATATGGCATCAATTTATTTAATATATCTGAGCATTATTCTTCAGTGCTTTGTGTTGCACTCCAGAAGAAAAAAGTCATACCCAGAACTCCATTGTGGGAAAAAATGGCTCCATTAACCTTGAGCTAGTTAAGAGTCTTTTTATCTCTGAGAATGAAAAAGATTTTGGAGAAGGCGGGGAAAGGAGAGATGGGGGAGGGAACAGGGGGAGACAAGAGAGGGAGGAAAAGAAAGGAAAGGTTGGGAGAATATACACCAGCAAAGCAACAGCAGGAATTTCAAAAAGTGAAACGGAAGATTCACAGACAGTAGAAGCAGCATAGGGTGACATTACAGAGGAAGGCCACCACACAAAAATCACTAACCCCCAAGAATCACTGATTCACTAGGACTGCAGGAATGGGACTGTACCACTCCGGACTAGAGATAGAGCACAGAGAAGACAAAGGACAAAACAACTACGTTAGCTTAGTATATACTGCATATAGAAACACACATTGAAATTGCAATGGGACTGACAGCCAAGGACACGTACACATTGCACACGTTACAGTTCTCACATCTGTTATTAGATGCCTTAACAAACAGCTGCCAAAAATGGAGTGGAAGAAGAATTTATACTCGACAGTCATTTGGAGTGTTTGACACTACACTGATTTCTGGCAACAAAGACAAAATAGGATATTTTTTTCTTTTTCTTTTCTTTTTTTCCTTTTTTTCTTTTTTTTCTTTTTTTTTTCTTTTTAGTACTTAATGTGCGGTTTTCAGTTGCAGTTATGTTTGAAGCTTATTAACCCATTCTTTAGTTTTAAACCTTACCGGTTTCAACCTAGAAACAAGAGAACCAAAGGGGAAAAAAATTTCATCAAATCAAATCAGTCCCCTAAAATGCAACCTTTTTTTTTTTTTTTAGCAAGAAGTGATAAGAAAAAAATCAAAGACATGTGAAATATCCTTTCCTTCTTTTACTCTGAAGTGTTACTGAAGTTGCAAAAATTAGACTCAGTTAGACTGAGAAAAGGGAAAAAAACAAAACAAAGCAAAACAAAAACCCAGATCAACAAAAGGCAGTATGTACCCAAACTGCTCCTCAAATCAGTTTGATTGAGTTTTCCAAAAGCCCCTTTAAAAAGGGCTTTACTGACCCATTAAATTTAATGTGAGGCTATGTTTGTTAGTTGGGAGGTAAAAAATTTTAAGTCCTGCAGCAAACGTTAATGAGGGCTTTGTCTTAACTAACCAAGGAGACTGCAGCAGCGGGACTCCAGACCAGGACAGAACACGTTATTATTATTTTTTTTCCCCAAAACCCAGCCCAGGAGCTGCATTTTGTATGAAGACATTACAGATTAATAAATGATAGCACCATGGTTTTAGAAATTAAGTTAATGTTTCAGTAATTAACATTTAGTCCAACTTTTTTTTTTAAAACATTCTAGTCACAGGCCAGAAATTAAGTTTAAGAACCCAAATTATTTTTATGTGCAAGTAAGAAAATCTTAAAATCTTAACCATAAAAAGAGAATTAAATTCTGCATAAAATTCTAAAATACTATCCCCCCTATCTTTAAAGGAATTAGGAACCAAAACAAAAAACCACCCCATTTCATTTGACTTAGTCAAACAGGGCACATTGTTTATGCTTGTCTCTTTCAATCTTGATCATATCAAGATCTTTAGGAAGAAAAACCCAATGGTTGTCACTTGAGAAATCTCTTGACCACAAGACTGAGTATTCTATGGCAGAGGCATATACAACATTAAAGACATCTTAATAAAGATGCAAAAGGAAAGCAAAACAACCCAACACACATCTTAGAAGGAGACAAAATGGCAGGCAACTGGTCATCTGACTCTCGGAAGGCGAAAAATAAACATATCTTTACAGGAAAGAATAAGTCAAGTTAAAGAAAGAGGGGGTGGAATGGGGGCCGTCGTGGTGAGAGAGGACGCTGACCTGCTCGAATTCAAAGTGCTAGAATTAAAAGGTCTAAACGAAAACGCCGATCGACGATGCCTCCGGGCGGAGCCCTGGCCCGCGCTGGGCGGCGCCTCAGTCCTCCTTGCGCTCCAGAGTCTGTGCCGCGTGGATGCCGTTGCTGTAGACGGGGAAGGGCAGCGTGGAGAAGAGTCCCTCGGCCGTGGTGAACACGTTGCCGGCGGGCATCTGCGTCAGGCTGGCGGCGCTCACGGCGCCGCCGAACGGTCCCGACATGTTGAGCCGGTGCACGTGGTGGTAGAGCATCTCCATGGGCGTCTTGGGGTCGAGGCCGAAGCCGGGGCTGTTAACGTCCACGAAGTTAACAGCGTGCGCGTTGGGCAGCAGGTTGCCCTGCATGGCCAGGGTCACCTCTGCGGGCGCGTAGCGGATGGTGCCGGTGGTGTAGACCCTCTGCGCGGCCGTGCTCGTGGCGGCCAGGGTCCCCGTCACCCTGTGCACCAGCGGGAGCACGACGTTGCCCGCCTGCAACCTCTGCAGCGCCTCCAGGTCCCCAGTGTACAGCAAGGAGTTGGACGCGCTGGGGCCGCTCCCGCTGCCGCCGCCGCCGCCGCCGCCGCCCCCTGGGTGCTTGTCCCGTGGGGACGCCGAGAGGGGGGGCGACAGCGGGTCGGAGGCGACGGGGGCCAAGGCCGCAGTGGCCGAGGCGCCGAACTGAGTCTTGCGGGCGGCGGCGGCTGCGGCGCCGTCGGCGCCAGGCGGGGTAAGGACTGAGTCGGGGATGGCCACGTGCAGGCCCCCGCCGCCCCCGCCGCCCTGCGGGGACGGGAAGTGCTCCGAGCTGGGGGGCTTGGTCATGCTGTAGGGGGACTCGTTCCTGGAGATCTCCCGGTTGGGCGGGTAGTTCCAGATGCTGCTGTCGTTGTCGAAGTTGATGGGTTCCGAGATCTCCGTCTTGATCTTGAGCACCGAGGCACTGTTGGGGGAGGACAGCAGCCGCGGGGGCTCCACCAGGCCGGCGTCCAGGCCGCCGGGGCTCGACGCGCTGGACAGGCGCCGGCGGCTGGCGCTGCCGCCCTTCTGCCGTTTCCGCCTCTTCTTGCGCTTCTGGTGCTTGCTGGAGGCCTGCGCGCCCGCCTCGCCCGCGCTGTCCGAGTCCTTGGCGCTGTCCGACGTGAGCGACTCGCAGTTCTGCAGCCGCAGGTCCGACTCGCTCTCCACGTAGCGCTCCACCTTGATCTGCATGGGGCCCAGTGCGCCGAAGCCGTCCTCGCCCGCCTTGGGGTTCTCAAAGTCCGAGTGCTCGAAGCTGTCGTCGCTGTCGCGGCTGTCCGGGTTGCTGGAGCTGTGGCCGTCGTCGTTGCAGTTCATGTCGTTGTCGCAGGCGTTGCCCGACTTCTTCCGGTCGGGTTCCGGGTCTTCGCTGTTCTCGGACTGATTACCCTTCTCGTCGGACTTGGAGTTCTCGTTGTCCTCTGCGTGGGGCCAGTGGCCGGAGGTGGCGGCGGCGGGGGAGGAGAGACAAAAGACACCACATTAGCAGGGCAGCGTCCGCGTCGCACGTGCTGGAGGTGGGGGGCAGGGCTGGGGAGGTGTGTTGGCCCACCTGAGCTGTTCCACCACCTTTGCTACCTAAAAGCCTGGGCTTTCTCTCTCTGGAGGGCCTCGATTAGCTGGGCCTTTACTCAGAGTGTGGTTCATAGACCAGCGGCACTGCATCACCTGGATGCTTCTTTCAAATGCAGAATCCCAGCTTTCCACCCAGGCCTGCTGAATCAGATTCTGTATTTGAACGAGATCCCCCGGTGATTGTTTAGCACATTAACATTTGAGAAGTCCTGCAAAAATATTCAGGGAGTCAGGGTAAATAACCTGGAATAAGATGTCAGTGACACAGAAACATGATGGTATGCAAGGTGACTTTCTACAGACGTCGGCCCCTTCCGTTGGTGAATATTTGTTCATTATTGAAGACCACACTCCCTATTCCTAAAGTTGTTTTTCTCTATAGCACTTAGCCATACAGGGAATCAGATGGTGCTTATTTTCATTTACTTTGATCTCTTCCTGCAACAAGAATACAGGCTCCACGGGGCAGGGAATTTTTTTTTTTGTTTTTTTTTTGTTTTTTTGTTTTTGTTTTTTTTTGTTCCCTGCTAAATACTATGTAAATAAGAAGCAGAGCCTGTCTATTCCAGAACTTCTGCCCTAGGAAAGAACTTTCAAATGAATGCAGTTTAGGATAGGGAAACAGTCAAGATCCTCTGTGCTTTTCACCTCCTTCCACTTCCTTGAAGCTTTGTCTGGAGTAGAGGGATATGGGCTCACAGGCCTGGAGAGCAGGTACCCTAAAGATGGGGGGGGGTCGGGGGTGGTGGGGAACCCTAGCCATCTGGCACATTATAGGGAGAATAGATTTTCCCAGTAACACAACTCAGGAGATTTAGGGACAATGCTGATTTTATAGCTGTGCTGTGATGCTTTCGGATGCAGCCTGCACTAGAACTTGGGCGGATCACGTAACTACTTCATTTCCATGGAAGACGGTGGGTTAGAAGAGGCTCAGGCTTCTTTGCAGCTGTAAAATTCTGTGAAGTTCTGTGCTCCTTGGCTCTAAGTGTGCCTGTGGAGCGGGGGTTGGGGGTTGGAGGAAAGGTACATTTTTAAATTAACTTTCTTGTGTTCCAAAGAGCTACTCAGGGTACTTTCCAAAGAGTCGTTTACCAATGTCATTAACTATCCTGCTTTGGAGGCTCAATCCCAGCTTGGGAAGCATGTGAATATTTCGGGTTCGAAGCTGCAGGCGGTCTTATAGGTAGCAGAGATCGTGCTGCCTCTGCTTCAGGTAAAGAGGCCAAAGCTTACTATGGGGTTAGGGCATGACTCCTTCTGTGTGGCCAGTGGACGGCTGACATTGAGTGATTGCTCAGTCTCTCTCTGTATGTTTTTGCGCATACAGGCATATTGGGATGCGTGAATTGATGTGTATAAATATATACCTTCACATACATATGCTTATATATACAATATATATGCATGTATATATACCACATGCATATATGTATACATCCATGTGTGCACATATGTATGTGGTGGTATACTGATATACATACCTATGTGTACAGAGAGTCTATCAACTTGATGTGACATATGTCTCTCTATGAAATTTAACAGTTGCTCTGCTCTGATGGTGGCCGTCTGGCCATTGCCCACCCCTCATGTTTGGATAGGCAAGCAGTCACTGCAGAACATGGAGAAGTAGTAATACCTGTAATACCTGAGGTATCTTTAGAGTCTGATTCAGAGTCAGATGTCTCCGAAGATTCTGAAGTTTTCTCTGGCAGATGGGGGAGCTGTGCGATATCCATGGGTGTGTCCTTGTACTCGGGGTTACTGCGGGGGAGGGAGGCATTCGTCAGGAGGGCAGACACCCATTCCGCATGGTTTGCTTTTGACCATCTTCTCCCCACTTCCTTGCCCCAAACTTTTGGAGTTTAGAGAGTTTAAAAGACTGCACGTGAAATCATTTCTCTGCTCATTATGGGACTTTGACAGGAGCTTGGATTTCATGTGCCGGGGTACAGCCGCACCCTGCTACAATGACTGAATACCCAAATGCTACAGGAAAGCCACTAAAAAGCTTTTAAATAATCAGGTAGCACTGGGGGCCAGGGAAGTGTGCCGCTTGACATCCCTCCCATCTAACACCCGGGCGGGGGGGGGGGGTGGGGGGTGCGCGGCGGGGAAGGGAGGCTGAGAAGTACTCTCAACTATTCCTTCCTATACCTCCTGGTGTGCCCGATCTTCTCTTGGGCTCCTAATGAGTCCGTTGCCTCAGTTCCCTTGTCTTGGTTCCTTGATGGAGCTTCTCAGCTGTTGAGATGGCTCTAAAGCAACTGATGGGGGAGGTGGGGGGGGGATGTGCGCAGAGCCCTCGGCGCCTAATGATCTGACAGATGCACAGGTGCACCTTGGGATGCATGGATTATGGCTACTGAACTGTCAACACACCCATTACAATCACATTTTCAACTGCTCATGTGGTGTTCACCTGTGGCTTGTTAAGCTGGAACTCTGATTGCAGCGGGGAGAGTCCTAGTGTGAAAGAGGCCCTAACAGAATGTCTCTACCCCCATTTGCACAAATGTGCTTAATTCTTGTTCTATTTTTAATTCAGAAACAAGCCTCTTCTGGAAAAGAGAGTGTGTTCGGTCAGTTTGAGTTCATTATCTTCTAGAAATGCCACTTCAAGGCCAGCCCAGTGTGGGAGCAATGAGGGCTGCTGTAATCTGAAGCCATAAGGAAAGCCTCTGGCCTCAAACTGCAAAGTGCTGCTTCTACCCTCCATGATGGCCCAGCCAACCAGAGACTTACAATACAGGATTAAGGATTCATTTGTCAACCTCTAGTGAGATTGCTGTATTGAAGAGTCACTGTTTCAGTAACCACTAACACTGCCAATCGCTGGGAGGGTTAATTCACTAAGATGGATCATCAGGCATTTACTCCTTAGTGTGAATTAGCTTCAGTAGCAGAGTTTTCTGTAGATAATCAGATGAGGCTAATGGTGGGAAGGTGGCCTTGGCACTCAGGCCGTCTCTGAACACTCTGGAGTCTGTAATTCTACCAACATGTGAGGGAGTAGGAACAAGACTGGCGGAGCAGTCATTTCAGAACAGGGAAGGACCGTGTTGTCCTTCCGGATGGACCCAGAAGTGAGGGATTCTGAGAAGGAAGAGGTGGCCTGAAAATACTGCTCAGGGAAGAACAAAGAACAGGAATGTGGGAAAGAAAAACAAACTTCAGTGAGCTGCTCTTTTGCTAATATGCAACGATCGCTATTTTGTCAAGGCCAAGTGCTTTTCTTCTAGATCTTTAGTCTCTAGAAGTGATACCAATAAATGGCAGACATGGTGGGAGTTTTCTCTGCTAAAGCCCATCCGTTTTGATCTCCTGTGGTCCAGATGCCTTGGGGCTTCCCAAGTCACTTGTCCCTCAACTTGCAGCCTTTCATTATTGAACTCAGGGTGAGTCTTGAGGTCAGCCGGGAGCTGTCTACCATGTCTGAGATTGAGGCTCTTGAGCCTGAAAACTGGTCTTGGGTACCCAAACTGCTTCCTTCCTCTCCCTATGGAACTAGACGGACTAGAATCACCAAACACTTAGGTGCTTGTATCATTTGATCCCAGGCCAGATCAGTGGTGTGGATCCACAACTGCACGGACTGACGCCTCCTTAACCCTTCTCATTCCCTCCATTTGGGGGCAGAGTAGTCATGAGATGGATGAGGCAGTAAGAAAGATCCAGATGGAAAGATATCTCCCTGAACCAGAGTGACAAGCATGTAGATTACTTTAGTAACCTATGTTACATCAGCATGGGGGACAGGTACCTTGCAGTCTGTGGTGCCCCTGTTACTACTGTCTGATTTTTAATAATAATGGGTCTCCTTGGCACAACACCATTTCTGACTAGCAAAAGAATGTTAATGCCACAATACCTTATTCTATTTTCTCTTTGGCATGTGAGGTTTTTGTTTTTGTTTTTTTTTTATAACCTTCTGCATTACACATAGCCACTGTTCTGTAAACCTCTTTGTAAAACCCATCTTGAGCATATCACAAACACAGGGGAAAGCGTGCATGAAAATCAGGCCTCAGAGAAAGCCACATGAAATACACATACTTGGGCCTTTAGAGAGAATTAATGTAGAGTAGAAGAGGTCAAAAAAGGAAAGAGAAAGTAGATAAATGAAGACTCTTTTAAGTGGCGCACATTAAGGCCCTCTCTAGAGCTATAATCATTAGTGTCTGATTGATATGCTATTGGTAGCAAGCACATTCATGCCTTCAAGTCATTGCCCTCGTACGTGAACACGCTCTGAAGGGTCAGCGTGCTGACGAGCCACGGTTGCCAGCATCTCGGCTCCATTTGGCTGTCTCAAAGAAAAATGGGATTCAGGTACTCCCTGTCTAGATTATCAGCCAAAGGGCACCAACTTCCATTCATAAGACCGATCAGAGGCTCTCCTACTCGGACCGCGTGTGGGTCCTGCTTGGTGGCTTTAAAGCCAAGAGAAGCTCCAAACTGGAAAGACAGTAGTGGGAGGGAGCCAGGCCTAGCGTTCTAATAACCTCAGGACAGGATTGGTGGAGAACCTCCCAGAAATCTTGCTGCCCAAAGCAGACCCCCCGGGGCCGTTGCCCTCCGTTTTCTTTTTGCTAGTTTGACTCCAAAGGCAAAAGTAGATGAGGAAGGAGGGAGAAATGGGGTTGTAGACTAGAACTTAGGAAGCTGTTGAGCCTGGCTTCATTCATGGATGTAAACGCGAGGGCACGTTAAAATAGCAGTGAAGGGTGGGATCACACAGCATTAGGCAAAAGGAGAGCGCCTTTGTTTATATACTGATAGTGCCTTGATTCTGGCAAAGCAGCTCACTTCGCTTACCAAAACTTGAATGCCCCAGGGAATCAGATGCTATGTAATCTGTGTAAGGCTTCAAAGGGATGGAATATAGGAGGCAAATAGTGAACCCTGTCACTTCTTCCCCATGCCCTTTTGCTTAATCTTCTCAAGGATGGGAATGCATGAATGTAGGTTCATGTGGTGGGGAGAAGGTGGTGCTTTCTTGAATGCTTCATCTGTAGGCAAAAGTCTGCATTTGTTTTTTCTTCTAGCCTGAACATTTGTGGGGAAACCAAAGCAATGTCTGTAGAGCTGCCCAAATGTTGACAGACCAAGAATTACAAATAATTTTGTGACTCTGCCCCGGAAGTCCCCTCCAACATAGCTCTGATCTTTGCATATGTCTTTGAATCTTGTGGAAAGAAAAAGCAGAATTTCCACATAATTCCACACCAGATACTGCCAAAAGATAATAAAACATGTCAGCTATTAACCACGGGCTGCATATTTTATAACTGACACAGAAATGAAAAAGAATTAGAAAATATACCTAAGAAGATAATTCACCCAGATGATATTCTTCTCATTTGCGTTCTTGGCATTAATAGCTATGGTGGCACTAGACTGTATCCAAATATATCCTCCATTCTTCTGCATCCAACGATAGTACTTCGTCACACACTGGCCCTTATTCAGCACTGGGGGAAGAAAACAAAACAAATGGAAGGTATTGTGTATTAGGACTGGGACCAAATGATAATCATCCCGGTAAAACCGCCAGCTTAGAAAGGGGAGGTCCCGCACTAATCCAGGGGGGCCCTTCTGTATGCTTAATGTATAATGCCATTAGTAGGACAAATAAAATCAACAATTCAGTGGAGCGAGGGTTACTAGCATTTGTAGCAAGACTTTATTCCATTTTGGGCAGCCATGGTGTGAAGGAAAGAATAAAGGGACTACAAATCTTGTTGGCTCACAGAATACCTAATGTGGTGTGGATATTGTCAATGGGTTTGACGTCAGACACTAACAAAGGAAAATTTGTATGTGATTTATTCATAGCTGCGAGGTAGATCTCTTTGAGATTCCAGATATTTGAATGGTTCCGAAGATACTTCACCCCTGTCTTTGATCATTTCACCTCAGTGCAAGCAATATCAACCAGTGTCCTCACACATCTGTTCCTTTTGATCTTGTCTAGCAGAATTTATAGTCCATGTGTGAACAAAATTTACATTGGTCAGTCAGGGGAAATTCTGGTGAGACTTTCCTGAATGTTGGGACAAAATAAATTCCCCGACCAAGTCAGAGAGAAGCACTAGCCTGAGGGAGGCACAGAATTGACTTGGCTAGAGCCAAACAGAGTGACAGCTCCACACAGGCTCTGAAATATGGCCCCAAATGAAGGAACAAGTAAAAACAATCAGTAATGTGAAACGGTGCCATTAAATACCCACTGAAGGAGAGCTTTAAAATGCAGATGTTAAAAATGATACTTTAACCAAAATCTTGCCAAGTTGAAATTGATTTGATTTGTATCTGGGTACTCCTGAGCTAGTAAAAGGGGAAAGTGCAGTAAATCATCCCCAGAAATAAAGTGCTATGGAAAGGAATGGTTTAAAAGGATGCCGGAAACGTGCAAAACCTGCTGTTATTACTTGGCTAGGAATCTCAGCAACTCCACACCCCCGAAAAAGCGCGCCAGCTGGTTGGCCACTAGAGGGCAGTGTGCACTCGTCCACGTTGCCCACTTTTTGGCATGTCCTTGTCTCCGTCTGCTAAAATGAAAAACCTCTAACTGCTGTAATAAATTTGGCTAAATTAGCTGCTAAATGGTTATCTCAAGTAATATGTATTTGCATTAATCATCTTGCTCTAAACCAGAACAAGCCAGAGTCCTAAAGACGTAGTAAATTCATATTGTCCATTTAATTACGGCTAATAAGTGCTTCATATACAATAGTTTCATGAAGTACATTTTGATTTTTTTTGGGGGGGGGTTGGATGGGTAAAGGGAAGTCACTTTGGAAAAGAGCTGTGTTTTAAGGCTGTTGAAGCTCATCCGTCGTGTCTAAGCCATTCCTCCTGGCTCCAAAAGTGATCAAAAATCAACCTCCCCGTATTCTATCCATAAATAAACATGTACACTTCGATGTTTTTCTCCCAGTCTCCCCTTTTCTCACAGTGCATTGAATGGGTGGTTGTAAAATTTAATAATTACGTCTTAACAGGTGCTTGAAAAAAGATTTGCTTTGATGTGTGTTTCAAAAAGTGGCAAGCACTATTCTGAAACTATTCAACAGTTGAGGGTATTTTTAAGGCCCGGAACTGTCACACCTTCTCTTGGTGGCGGGGCTCCACAGGTAGCATTGTACTCTTCTTGTGTCGGCAATTGTAAGTTCTGCCATTCTGCATGCATGGCTTCCCAGGCTACAAAACTGCGTGGTGAAGCTGAAAGCAGTGAAATACTAACTCTGCCATACAGCTCTTCTGTCAAACCATTGTTGCATGCAACAAGATGTGCTTTTATTCAAATCCTCTCAACCTGGTTAACTATTAATAGAGGAATGACGGGTTATGAAATTCTGCCCACTATTTTCACGGAGAAAAACTTCTAGCACCCCAATCAACGGTTGGTGCATAATTCTATCTGCTGTGTATCTGGAGAAAGGAAGAATTTCAAAGGGTTCTAGGATTGTTGACAAGGGAAAGAGACTAAGGAGCCCCTTTTTAGAATCCCATGAAGAAAACACTGAGGTGCTAGGCCGGAGAAGCCCAGCCCGTCTGGGGATTGCGGTCTGGAATGTGACCCTACATAGGCAAAATCAAAAAATTATCCCCAGAACCAGACTACAGTGCACAGAAAGGGGGGCAGCGTGAGAAAGGAATTATAAAGTTAAATGAGAATTGGCAGGATCCACATAAAGATTACCCCCACCCCATTCCTTATAATACCTTCTCTTACTTAAAAACAAACAAAGAAACAAAATCTCAGTTCTGAAATGCACAGCCAGCAAAACATCTGCCTCCTTGGTGGGCTCCACGTACGTGCTGTGAAGGGGGCTGAAAGACTGATGAGAGGGTGTCGTCTTTTGGAGTGAAGGCAATAGGACGCTGGGTCTGATTAAAGTGCATCTGTTTCCTGAGAATAAACACAAATATACTAGGGCCCATGAATCCATTAATGCAGCCTTCTTCATCACCCAGGCCAAGGGCTGTCTAGCAAAGAGAGGAGATCGAACTCAGAGAGGCAGGCTTGGTAGGTCTTCATGTGCGGAAGTGGTTGTGGAAGGACTGACGGGGAAGGGTGGGCGCCCCCTCAGGCTCCTTGGGAAGTCAGGCAGCTACGTGAGTGCCTTCATTTGCTGTGGTGAACACCCCAAAGCAGGTCCAGGAGCCCCTCGTGGTCGACTGAAGAAAAAAAGTTTGACCTAATCCGTTCACTTGCCCTGGGCCAGCCTGACAAAACCAGTCCAGAGAGGTAAAGGTCCATTCTGGCCTGGACACAGATTATGACTGTTTCCTGAAGATGAGTGTTTTCTGAATGAGACCTCTGTGTGTCAGTGGGAAGCTAGATAGTGAGCGATAGGGCACTGAGTTAGCTTCCACTATAGCAGGAAATGTTGACCAAAATATTGCCCCAGTTGTTGTTGTTGTCCAGGAGGTCCCATAAAAAGAAATATCGATGGAATTTTGCTTCCTTTAAAATGAACAAGGAGTAATTTTTGCTTGGGGCTCCAGAATATAAATTTATGACTTTGGGATGAAGCTTCTTGCTTTAAAAAAAAAAAAAAATCTTACTGGCAAATCAGTTGGATCGTTCCAGCTGCGCCAGAGGCAGGATCTGACAGCTTTTTCTGAGCTCATGTGGTCCTAATCAGCTCAAGAAGAAAAGCCACCTTGGTGCCAGTTTGAAAGAGATTTTTAGTTTGTAATAAATTAGACAACTTGAAAAACAAAAAAACTTTTTCACTTCTCTTTAATCCAAGGGCTGTTTTTATTTGTGAGTTTTAGCTTTAGATAACTGAGAAAAATGAGAGAATGTTTGTGTCAGGTTATTTCCTGAAATCCCTTTTGTGGGGAAAATCCAAAGAGCGCATGATGTAAGTTACTTGATATGGAAGTCCTTAAAAAAATAGCTAATTGTCCCTTGAAAAGAGATACACACTCAACAGACCAAAGACCTGAGGAGTAAATTCGTAACACTGTGCTCAAACTATAAAGAGAAGAAGCACAGAGAGAAAGAAAATTTATTTACGTGGATCATAGTTTTCATTTTATACCTGGCATCTGCCCTTTGATTTATCCCAAAGTTTGCTTTTTGATATCCAAAACTTTTGCTTGCTAGAGCAGCCTGTGTGTCGCTCACTGGATTCACTGATCACATCTCTAGATGTGATTCACTTACAACATCTCTAGAATTATGTCTTTAAAGTTGTACCAGAGGAACCGGTCTTTCTTTAAGGATCTCACAACATCTCAATGGCCTTTTCTGAGCTCTTACAGGGTAATCATGAAGATGCGGGGAGGATGGGTGCAGTTTTTCCCAGGTTCGCTTGCAATCTCGAATGTTCCCGGGCATAATTTGGAGCGCCTCTGCTACCATGCGAGAACTTGTTTCTTTTACTCTGAAGTCTAGGGCAGAACCAATCATTCTCAGTAGCTGTTGCTCTGAGGAGAACCAAGAAGCGGTCATCCGCACCGCCCCACCTTCCAGGCCAAAGGTGCCTGTGAGTTATAGACTGTGCTCTTCAGAGGACAGAGGTGAGCCCCACATTTGTGACAAGACTGTAACAAAAGAGACTTAGCTCCTCCTGGTTGAACTGCTGCAATCCTGCTTGGTTGGCAATTTTCGGCTATTAGTGTCCAAATATCACCCACCCCTAACGGTGAAGGGAGTGGCAAATACAGTTTAATCAAAAGAAAACTGCAGAGAACTTCCATTTTAGGACACGTGACTTGTGTCAAACACACGCTTCCCCCTTCCCCTCCCCCAAAGGCTGGATGCTCAGTTTTATTGAATATTGTTCAAAAATGTCACCTGGTCTCTTGGTTTGAGCTTCGTGGCAGGCGTGCAAGAAATGTTGCGCTTGTGGAGGAAAACTCCTCTCCCCGCTAAACCTGACGGACTCTTGCTGAAGCGCACATCCATGGCTCAGCACACAGTCACCAAACAGAGGGATTTCAGTTTTCCTTGGGAAAACTTTGTCCACAGAAATAGACCGATGATTGAAAGGACATAAAGGAAGCCTGTGTCTGTGGCAGGAACATAATTCTGTTAGTAAATCAAAACAAATCAGTACAAGTTTGCCTTCAGAAATATGGAGAAAAAAAGAGAACATGGTCCCTTCCTGTTGGGCTGTTCTACCAAATCAAAGCCAAAGATTCTAAATAGTGAGTTACTTGTGTCTTCAAAAGAAGGAAGCAGTCTAATTCGGTTTGAAGAGGAGATGAACACATATCAAAAGCGGTCTTTTAGCGAAGTGTCTCACAAAAGGACATTTTAGGGGTTTGCATATGCATTAAAAAGCTGCAATACTTGGCGTATTCAGGTAAGTATAGAATAAATAGGAAATGGTGAGATCATCGGAGATTGCACACTTCACATTCACACAGCTGAACAAAGAGCTTCATTATCGTCATGGCGATATGAGGACGCATCTGCGGCGCCATTCACCCCTCCTGGAGGTACCTTCATCAGTGGCTGCAGAGAATGGAGAAGGGGTGCCTTCTCTCTGGAACTCCAGTGTTATTTCTGAATTCACTAATATGGAGGGTGTGCAAGTAAGGGGGTGTGTGCGCTAGAATCACACTTTCTACTTAACACCCACAGTTGGGTGCTTAGCTGTAGCCACTGGTTTTCTTTCTACATTCACAAAACTGGCAGATGAAACATGAAAAAGAATACTGACTCTTTAATCTCTGCTTCTCCACCTAAGGCCCAAGGCAGGCTGACAGGGAACTTCATTCTGGAAACAGGACTTTTTTTTTTTTTTTTTTTTTAATTCTGGATTACTTTTTCCTCTGCTTTTGAAAACTGTGGGCTATAGGGGAATGAACCTGACATAGACTTAAAACAGGAACAAGTTTCTTTATCTAAAAGTTATAGTCCTTGATGCTTACAGGAAGGTCATTTTCAAAACCCACAGGAGAAACAGCATTAGAGGCAGAAACTGTGCATGAAGCGCTTTATTTACTTGCAACACAGACCGTTTTTCATTTGGAACTGCTCATAGGATCAACCAAGGCTTTGATGCTGTGCAGACTTTCCTATAGATTTTGCAATTAGTGAGTTAGATGTCTTAAATAGCAGACATCCACAAATTGGTTTTCAATGTGTGTGTGTGTGTGTGTGTGTGTGTGTTTCTTTTTTTTTGTGTGAATCTCTGTGCTGAGCAATATTTGGTAAAGTTTAATGATATTTGGTACTTAACGTGAGTTACGAGCTTGAGGACAGAAGACCTGTGGATGTTCCTTGAATGACGATGCATCATCTATGGATTTTCCCCCTAATACACTAATGACAGGCCCTGCTTGAGTTGCTATCTGTGTGATTTATAACCTCAGAAGAGGTTTTTTCCTATACCACTGCCAATTGATAGATTTTTATTAACTGTTAATATTGAATCATGCAGAGAAAACTTTTCATTGATTTAGGACGTGTCAATTTGTTAAGTTTAAAAAATAAATTCTCCTTTTCTTCATGATAATGTACTGAATTGGAGACCAAGCCTTTTAAACACTGATGGTATCATGTTCTAGGACAGGAAAAATCAAAGTGATGGTTGGCATGAGTGACATTTGAGATCTCAGATTTTTTTTCAAGCTTGCTTTCAGTTCAGCCAGAGTTTCTGTACCACTCATTCCTGCCCTTCTTGACCTAAAATAGTCAGGGACGGTATTTCTTAGCCCTTATACTTAAAATTTTTTTTTGGTGGGGATTTGCTATACAAAGGGAAACAGTGAACTCTTGAACATGGAAATAAGAAAAATTTACAGCTAGGAAATGAAGGAAATGGTGGATTTATTCACCCAATACTCCTTTGAGTGCCTACTCTGTGCGAGGCACTGGGGGATCTCAAAGTAAGCAAAATTAGGTGGTGGCCCTGTCCCCCTTTTAGCCTCAGTCACGGTAATTCCATTTCCTTACCAGTGATTGGTTTAGGTTTGGAATACGGTGAAACGCTGGACAGTGAGACCCACAGGGAGGTCTCTCTCTTGTTGGGAATTAATGGGAAAGTTTTCTTTATTCTGAAAAAAGGACTTACCTCAATGTGCCTTTCTATGGGAGACAGATACTTGGCATTTTCACTAAGAAACTTAAAACCGTGGTCACTCTTAGGGCAAGTGGTATGGGGGTCTGACCTGGCCTGGGTGAATCTTTTACCTCCCTTTAAAAATGAAGTATTGGCAAGGTTAAGCTGGAATGTAGGCAGAACTAAAAAAAGGTAAAAGGATGAGGTTGGATCTTAGATTTATTTTATGTCTCCTGTGGACCCTGTGTTTCTGGATGGGGCTGTTTTATGAAGCGCACTAAACATCTTGAACAAGAGATAGATGAGTAGTGAGGCATAGGTACACAGAAACCAATGTTTGGTAAAAACAGGAGTATTTAAAGGAGCCCAGACAAGTTTCATTTGTTCACCTATGGTGTAGATTTTCAGAAACCGACATACTTGGTTGTGAAAACGTTACAGATGCTCCCCTGTAGCAGGCATCGTTGATTGTCCACTGGACAGCTATTCTTTTTTTTTTTTTTCCCAGTGTTATTTAGAAATAATGGACGTACATCCCTGTGTGAGTTTAAACACACAGCATGATGGTTTGATTTACATAGATTATGAAACAATGATTTCAACAGGATCGGCTAACATTCATCTTCTCATATAGGTGAAATAAGAAGAGAAAGAGGGAGAAAGGAAAGCAATGTGCTCCTTTTGAACTCTTAAGATCTACTCCCGACAACTTTCCTATAGCTCCTGCAGCAGTCATCATGTTGCGTATTCAACGGCTTTTCTATCACTTCTCTCCCAAGTCCCAGTGGGGACGAACTTTGATTGTTTAAACCAGTCATGGCAATTCCATCTGGTGGGTGACTCTGGCATGGGCATTTGATGAAATGCTGGGCAATGAGACATAGGGGGGCTCCTCTCTCCTGGAGAGCCTCTAAGAGTATTTCTTTCAAGAATGAACACAAAATAGTGACTGACCCTTTCCTGACTTTGGACGTTGTCTTGTGGGGAACTGGTGATGGGCAGTGCCACAGCTGTCTTTGGGTCATGAAGAGAAACTTGAGACGATTACAGAGAAAGCTGAACTCATTTTTGCCTGGGTTTTCTGTTACTTGTAACCGGATACATTCTAGTTGATGTGCCCCACCAAAAATTCTAGGAAGCCAGAGGGGATGTGGAGCTCATAAAGAGGTTCAAATGACCCAATCCTTAGTTAACACTAAATTAATGTAAAAACCACTGTAATGTTTATTTTTGAGAGAAAGAGAGAGACAGAGCGCAAGCAGGGGAGGGGCAGAGAGAGAGGGAGACACAGAATCCGAAGCAGGCTCCAGGCTCTGAGCTGTCAGCACAGAGCCCGACGTGGGGCTCCAACCCACAAACTGTGAGATCATGACCTGAGCTGAAGTCTGGCGCTCAACCGAGTGAGCCACCCAGGTGCCCCAATGTAAAAACCATTGTATGGTAAACACTTACACAAATTAAATCCTTATGTCACTCATTTGTGTTAAACAGGGAAAAGTTTGAGGTTTTCTGAGATAGTCAAGGTATCATTAAATCAACGTTTTAAGGAAAGTAGTTATAACACATATAACGGGGGGGGGGTGGGGGGGGAGGGGGCACCTGGGTGGTGCTTGGGTGGCTCAGTTGGTTAAGCATCCAACTTTGGCTCAGGTTATGATCTCATAGTCCTTGAGCCTGTTTCACATTCTCTCTCTCTCTCTCTCTCTCTCTCTCTCTCTCTCTTCCCCCACCTCTTGTGTACCCGGACCCCCCCCCAAAAAAACAAATAAACATTAAAAAATTTAAAATAATTAAAACTTACAATGGCATCTTGTTCTTAATTTTGTATAAAGTACAAGAAGTAATGGAATTCATCTTATTTAGGTTGATTTAGGTTAAAATGGATGTTTTAGAAGTTTTTTTTTTTTTTTTCCCCGAACGTGTTTTATAAGAGCAATGGGTCATTTTCTCTCAAATATCACGTGTTTCCTTTTATGGTAATAAAAGCAGCTACTAATTGAAATAGTAATAAGGAAAAGCCCAAGGATCCATGTTAGGATTTCATTAGAATAGATGAGTCCAATTGAAGTTCTGGCTTACTTCCTGGGCAGAAAGATCGTGTGTGGTATCATTCTGTGTCCTTTTCTTTTTCTTCCTTCCTTCCTTCCTTCCTTCCTTCCTTCCTTCCTTCCTTCCTTCCTTCCTTCCTTCCACATTTATTTTTTGAGAGACAGAGACAGAGTATGAGCTGGGAAGGGGACAGAGAGAGAAGGGGAGTCACAGATGCCGAAGCAGGCTCCAGGCTCCAAGCTGTCAGCACAGAGCCTGATGCGGGGCTCGATCCCATGAACCACGAGATCATGACCTGAGCCGAAGTTGGCTGCCTAACTGACTGAGCCACCCAGGCACCCCATTCTGTGTCCTTTTCTATGCTCTGGAATGTCCCTGACCCTACACCTCTGCCCATCTGCCACCTTGGCTTCTTGCCATCTTCTTTGAAGTTCCAGGGAAGATATGCTACCTCTGGAACCTCTCGTCCTCCCTTCCTGCCCCCCATCTCTGGGGTTTCAGTGTTTTGTTTATGCGTCTCAATAGGAGCGCCTGGGTGGTTCAGTCGGTTGAGTGTCCAACTTCAACTTGGGCTGTCATGATCTCACGGTTCGTGGGTTCAAGCCATGCGTCAGGCTCTGTGTTGACAGCTCAGTGCCTGGAGCCTGCTTTTCAGATTCTGTGTCTCCCCTTCTCTCTGCCCCTCCCCCACTCATGCTCTGTCTCTCCCTCTTTCTCTCTCTCTCAAAAATAAACAAACATTAAAATAAGATAAAAAAAAATATACATCTCAATAGTCCTCATTTTATGCCACCTTTCCAAAATTGGTTGTTTTCATGCTATCGTGCCTACTAGTATGTAAGCTCCCTGAAGGTAGAGACCACATCTTAGTTATTTTTGAAACCTTACTGCAATACCACAAAGCTGTACAGTAAGTACTCAGAGATTTTAGGTGAACTTGAACAGGGAAAATTTTTGTATTCACATGTGCAACAAGCACAGGGAAAAAATGTTGACCTGGGGAAAAAACTGAAGACCTCCTTTTGCTTACATGTTGACGATTACTTCCATTTATACTCTCTTGAATATCAGTGGAGAAGGCTAATACCTGACATCTTTGTAAAGAAGTCCTTCTCTTTATCAAGTAATCACATACTTGTTTCATTTGAGCACTGACTGAGATACCCTCAGTAGCCAATTCCCTACTTCTATTTTACTGTTATTCACAAGATTCAGCCAACTGAAGAGGAAAATGAAGCCGTTAAGATTGTTAGTCAATTTGTATTTACTTCATGTAAGACAAGAATGCCTTCTAAATGCTAGTACAGTCCATCCATCTCAAACGTTAACCTGAATGGGAGTCCACTGGGGATCTTGCTCACTGCAGATGAGGATTCAGTAAGCTGGGGGTAGGCCTGAAATTCTGCATTTCTATAAACGCAGGGGACCAAGGACACGCAGCTGATAGGCCCTTGCTGATCTCTGTTCTCTGCCTGCCTTTAGACTGGAAAAGCCAAAATCCATACTTCCTCAAAAAGAAAAAAAATAAAAAGACATAAAATAATACTGGCAATTCACTTCTACATAAAAACCTGATTTTATTTCTTTTCCATGTGAGCATCTTTTTTGGTTAATGGGCAGGCACACGACATGGGCTGACTTGGCTTCTGAAAAAAGTCTGACATGGTAGCTATTACATGTATTTCTTTTCATGGGCATTTCCATATTCATACGGAAGACGAGGAAAAACTCATTTGCTTTGGGAAAAAGTCCAACCAATGATCAGGTTGCAGCTAAATCCCTGAAGGCCCAGCCCCGAAAAAAGGCTAAGATCGAAAGATAGAAAAAAAAAGTCCCCTGTGCTATTTGCACTCGGCCCACCCACCAAACTTTGTGCCTTCCTTTCTCCCTTCATTGCAGCTTCCTTTACTGTGTGCAATGGCTGCATACCCAAATCAACAATTAAATTCCCCCTTTGTTTGCGTGGCAGATGACAAATGCATGGAGGACATCTTGTGTTTCCGAGGCAGGCAGGGCACTTACTTTGATTGATGCTCGGTTGTGGAAAAAAATGAGCTGGGAAGGAATTACAATGGAGGGCCTGCAGACTGGAAGGGGATATACTAATTAGTCCTGCATTAAGCAGTCGGCTTGCATTTGGCGATGAGACGCCTTCAGGAGGGAAGCGTAGGGGTTATTGATGCAAAACAGCATGCATTGCATTATGCCAGGTAGCTGTGTATTACTTTTGTTAAGAAGGATAAAATTTTGTAATTGAGAAATAAATGCTTAGGCCACTGTATTTTTTTTCTTTTTTAACATCCTCCAAATATATTGGGCAGCCCATCCTTTTGTAATTCAACGAGATCTTGTAGACAAGGCAGAAGTCCTTCTTTCTTTGTGAAATAACTCTTACAGAGTTTCTTCATCCTGGTTAAGGTTCTAGGAAGGGAAAACTGCTACCAGTTCTATACTTTCTGGCTCCTTTTCTCTAAAGTCCCACCGCTGCAGAGCCCTGAGCCTTGCTAGTGGAGCATGACATTGTAAAGGGAAGTTTCTCTCTGCCACTCTTTCCAGGTTTTAGAAACATTGCTGATTTGACCTGGAAAGGACCCCAGGGGTATCTCAAGACAAATTCAGCAACTTCTATAGACAGAAGGCTGGACTAAAAGGGACGAAAGAGAGATGCAAAACATGTTTCTCGGTTCGGTTTAGCATTTGTGGTTTGCCCTTCTATTTTGGGCTAAAGGCAGGGCGAGAGTACTAGATGGCTGCACTAGCTAACTGGGATCTGGGACTCCAGGGAGACCTGACTGGTCATCTTCAGGCCAATACCTCCTGAGCAATGGAGAAGTGGAGAGTGTGATAGGCAAAGATGCTCAAATAATCGCTTATATGAGTAGTTTAAAATTCAAACCGTGAAATGGTGATTTGGTCAATTTGGCTTGGAGAATCAGTGAAATTGGGTTCAATGACTCCAGTAAGGTGGCGTAAGGAAAACAAATCAGAGGGGTCTTTGGTCACAGTGTGAAAGAAGAGGGCCTACAACCCCTTGGTTTTAGAATCCCAGTAGGATTTCACTCACCCACCATGTTGGTAAGGATAATGCGATTCTTACTGATTCTTTATGTTGGAAGCTAGTGTGAACTATCGGGCCACTCATGTTAACTTGGTGGGAGAGTGAGTGGTCTGGAGTTCTTGGTTCAACTGATGAAAGTTGTCAATTCCTGATGGAGCTGAGATTCCCCTCTACTTTTCTTATTCTAGAGACAAGTTCATCTATGGATTTACAGATGCCTAAGCTAGGAGAGAGATATAAGTGATAAAAATAGCATTCTGAGTTCTCAAAGACTATTGAGTCTTTTATTTTAAAGTTTTATCTGTAAATCGGAGTGTAAGACAGATATCAAGCTATCAGAAATATCAGATGGCTAAAACCTGCCTTTCATGCACAGAAACAGGAATTGTGCCAATAGCTCTAGGAAGAAAAGCTAAATAGTTAATGTAGTTTATTTTTTAACCACCCCTTTGTTTTAGAATTCTATCTTATTCCTGAGCCGATTCTCTGTCACCATGACCTTCTCCCGCCAAGAAGGTACAGTTGAGGCATCCTTCAGTAATAGCCTAGGGCTTTGGACGAGCAGGATACTGCACTGGCATTTTGCCTTTTCTTCCAATGTTTACACAACCAAGACTTATTACATGCTCTGTCATTTTGTTACTGGGCTGGCTTTGGTTTGAGAATTAGGTAAACATCAGACATTCCATCACACAATTTTAGACTCAATCTTACTTTATAATGATGTTAATGTTTATTGTACAAAGCGAGATGCATTTGTATATTTTAGCATTTTATTTCAGTCACAGAATGCAAAACCTGACATTGGCATCAGTTTGATTTGTGTGTGTGTGTGTGTGTGTGTGTGTGTGATTGAAGATATTAAGCACTACAAGAACGTTGAAATTTCAATCTGATTAGGATCAAAATTCTTCAGGATCAAAACACTCCTTTTCCTCCCCCTACAGTTTTACTAATTGTGTGCTACTTGACATTGTGGAGTTATTCCACAGCATGATAGCTAAATATGTGAAGTGTATTTTACTGTGCGGAATTATCAGCTCATTTTATTTGTTTTTCATGTGTTTGAGGTTATTAAAAGAACTTAAAATTAGAAGTCGTGTGTATGAGTTGAAAGAGTGAACTCAATCATTGTTAGTAGGCTAAATCATAAAGCAATAGCCAGTATGTCAATATCAAGTAATGAAAAAAATCACAGAATTTAAAAGCATACCTTCTCTGTTTATTAGTTGGCAAGATACCAGAAAAATTAGGAGACTAGTACAATAGTGAATGGTGGAGTTGTTTATTTTCAGCACTCTCAAATTATTCTGGTTACTGAAAATGAGATAAAAGTAGATTGGAAAGAATGGCATCAAACATATTTGTTGGAGACCTCTGCTTCATGGGAAGAAATGAATTGCCCTAGCTCACTGTTCCTGAGGAATTGTGTTTCTTCAAGCTGTAAATCAAATCCCAGAGAGATAGCATGACGTTTTCCAAATAATAACTGAGGATGACATAGTTCTTTTTTGTCAGCATCAGGTTTCTGAAGTTAGACCTCAATTAAGATTCCAAAATGAAAAAGCACCCTTCACCCCCCACACGCATGGTGCATGACAGTGTCCTAAAAACAGTATATTCATTTTTAAAGTCTGGATCTCTGGCATATATCAGTCCAAAAATGTATCTATAGCCTCCTCCAAAGATCCTGATTTTTCTCCATTTTCTCTAAATTCCCAGCTACAAAGAACCTGATGTTTCTTTTCAGGAAGCAGCATCATTTTTTTCCCCCAATTAATTGAAGAGCCATCTGCTTCTGCGATGCACAACACCCATTCATTCTTAGCAACAAGTGTGTTCCCCAAATCCCTGGTGTGCAATACCAAGGCACGCACTCAGTGTTGGGAGTAGAATCTGCTGGAGAGCAGCCTTGCAGGCAGGCTTTTCCCAGAGACGTGATGTATACAAAATTTGACACTGAACTTGGTCCCACATCAGTGTTGCTAATGCATGGTTAAAAGGCAGTACAAGATGCTCACACTTCGAGACTTTGGCGGGCTTACTGTCTTGCCATTATGCTTTTGAAGATGCGAGTTTAAAATGAGCAAACAACAGCAAAGGGCAGGACAGACCTGAGACAGCTCTCCTCAACCATGGCAAGAAAGGGGGGGGGAGGAAGTAAATTACAAAGGCCACCCGGCTAGCATTTCTACATAAAACCTTGACTGTCACGCTGTAGTATTTCATTGGTGGCCCCTTGCCTGTATTTAAAACCAGAGTTCAAAACTGGGTTTAGAACATTCTAGGAAGATGAGCTGGTTGGGCCCTCATCTTTTAGGAAGACTCTACTGATTGGTCATAAAAAGGACCTCTTGTGGGAAAAGGGGCAGCCTCTTGCTAAGAGGTTCAGTAGTCTAGTGCCTTATGCTTCATGGGATTGTCGGAGGCCCTCAACACACGGTGTAAACCACCTGGCTGAGTGTGATGAGGAAAAGCTGCATGGGACCCAGTGTGGGAGTTTCTGCTTGGACCTGGCCAGAACACCTTGGGTCCTTCTTTCTTCCAATGCCAAAAAAGGTACCTTGGGTATCAGCTTGTGAGTCAGGAGCTGGGAACCAGACTCAAACAGCTGAGATGAGTTTCCCTCTCCTGGGAGTTGGGAGACGGAGGGAAGTTTTCCTCTGAATAACCCTCTTTCCAGAAATACAGTGAAAAGACACTGCCTTTGAGAGCTGCTGTATCCACACGACGTGCTCTGCCACTGTGTCCCAGCTCCCCTGGGCCTCAGTTTTGCGGTTAGTCGAGTAGGAATTGTTAAAGTCTCTGGTCTATTTGAACTTGTCTTCTCCCTTGTATATCTTGAAACAGAGACCACACATTTCAGAGTGGTACTTGCTCTCTAGAAAATGAAAGGGTCAAGAAAGCACTTACGACAAAGATTTTCCCATGGCTTTATGGGAGAGAGAGCACAAGAGAACACAAAATCCCGTGTGAGGGCCTAACCATCCAGCAATTTCTCTAGGCCTGAGGTCCAGCTTTCAATCTAATTCCAACACAGGTGGAAGTGATGTAGGTCTCACTTTTTCTCACTGTGTGCTGACAGTCATCTCAAATGCACACGGGAGACACGAAGGGAAAAATCGGCACTGAAACCAAACAAGCATCGGAGAGCGATGATGCCAGCCAGGCTGTTCCCTCACACAGGAGGTACTTACGGTCCAAGTGACTGTGCCTGATGCCCTCGACGTCTTCGGCATGGATGAAATGGTAGCATCTCTTCCCTACAATGTCTACAGGGGTCAGATCCATATAATCGCTAATCCTGCAAAGAGAAGAAAATAGGCTGGAATTCAGAAAGGGGGAAGTACAGAAATTGTTCAATGACTTAGAAACACATCTACTTACAGTTTTCATTATACTACGGGTACCCACGAGGATGTGGAACTTGGAGGGAAAACCCATTACAGACAAGATTATTTCTTTAACGGACAACAGACTTTTTCAAAAGTAGGAAATGTACGAGATGAAGCAACTGTGTTTAAATAATGAGACAGGTTTTTCTTTTTTTTTTTTTTTGGCATCAGAATACACATTTAGACAACATAATTCCGTGAAATTATTGAGAATCAGTAACAATACAAGATCCTTATTAGAAGCCAAGATAATTCAAGGTTACATAATAAAATAAAAACATGTTATGTTTATACGGAATGATTAGAGACACCTTTCATTTAAACAGATTGGTCTTCTATTGGGTATTTCCATGAAAAAGGGCTTCAGCTGCTTCTTGGCACAAAGTCCAAATTGGCATTCAAGGGATATAATTTAAATGCTGAGACATACAGATGCCTGGGGGTATTATCTTTTTTAGTCTTAGTCATTTGGGAGCTCTGCTTTCACTCCTGGCCCTTTTAACTGGTACTTTGTGGTGGATTCCACACAGAAACTTTTAAACCATTTCAGCAGCTCTTCCAGGCTTGTGCTCGACAGTACGTGTGTGTAAGCCTGTGTCATTGATTGTCCAGACGTCAATGTCCTCGGGCGGGAGCACAGAAAAATGGAACAGAAATTGGAAAACATGTTGGAGGAATCTGCCTGATTTACACAAAGACGTCAAAATGTTTATTATCCTCCTCCCTGTCCGGGTACAGGCTGGTTTTGGTCAGTCCAAAACAGAATCTGTCTTTTGTTTAATGTATGTTCTTCACTGTCCCTGTGCTTTTTCTGGTTTATGGCTTACAATGTATCCAAATAGGAAGTGAGGCTTTAGAAATGACATATTTAAGAAACCTATGAGATCACTGTTGGAGAGTTCAGTCTGACCCCGAGGGCGGGGAAAGAAGGAACAAAACAAAAACAGCATAATGTGGAATATGATTAAAATACGCTACCAGTGAGTGAACTTCTCAGTGTCTAATATTAAACATTAAATAATATTTTTGGCCAAACAAGAATTCTTGGTAAGATGAGACTAAGCGGGGCAATATAAAGAATGTTTTTTTCAGAACCCCATGGTTTTCTGGTACAAAACAGAGTAGTTGGTGTTTTCCTAAAACCATTAGCTGCTTTCCAAGCACAGTTTACACCCCCTTCCTGCAAATGAGTGAACAAAGATGTCATTAAAAGGCCCTCATTGGCGTTTCTGAAATTTGCCAGCTCCCTGAAAACATTAGATGTTGGCTTTGCCTGCGGCTGCGCTAAGGAATGCAGAGGAGAAGAATGGTTTGCAGAGGGAAAAATCGGCACTGAAACCAAACAAGCATCAGAGAGGGAGGGCACAGGGCCTGAGTTTCTAGTTAGCGATTCCCTAATTAAACAATAACCCTCCCCCTCTTCCTCCCCCTCCCCCTTCCCCCCCCCCCCCCCCCAAGAAAAAGCCAGTCATACTTTCGGGAAGACATTCTCTAGTTTACTGTTTATTTGAATGAAATCCTTCAGAACCAGAGCCCTTTACCGTGGCGAACGTGACCAGCTCAGTGTTCAGAGACCTCTTAATACACATGTAGAAAGCACCAGATCAGTCTGATGACCTATATCAGGATTAGAATCCTAATGGCCCTTGGTACTGTGAGCCTCAGTTTCCTTATCTGTAAAAACAACTGAAGTGGTTGGGGAGGGGATGAACGAACGAAACGAAATGAACACAGCACAGTGCCTGGAATACAGGGTAGGCCTTTTCCTCAGATAAGCAATTACCTTTAACACAGGTCTTTTTAAAATAACTTGTATCATTTTCAGTTGGGAAGTAATACTATATTGTATTGGCTAATAAGGGGTTGTGGAAAATAGTTTTTCTTTTCTTTTCTTTTTTTTTTTTTTAAAGGGAAGAAAGAAAGCTTAAAGTGGGTCACAGAAAATGATCTCAATTACTGGAGTGGTACCATAAGGCACTCGGGTCCATGAAGCAGAATTAATCAATCTGTGATCACAGGAATGAAAATTAAGTGAGGGCTTTGGGATAGGGCAATCACCGGGAGCAGGTAAATAAGATGAGGCTCTGTTTTTTGGAGAGGGTGGTGGTAGTAAATCTAAATCAAGGGAGCTGACATATGTTTTCAAAGAGGCAAAGCCATAGGTCATCGGACTTAGTATCCGCCTCCCTGGCTTGGATCCCCATCTCCAGCATTCTATGTTTTTAATCAGAATAAACAGCTTTGTGGGCTATAATCGTGTTCTGTAATGGATGCGTAGATATGAAAGGTCCCCTTCAGTGGTTAGTCTGATTGATTCCTTACCACTCAGCCTGACTTCTGTAAAAAAAAAAAAAAAAAAAGTGACAAGGGATACAGGAAGGCCCACATGGAGCTAAATGTCTGTGTTTTTTTTCTTTTTCCTTCTTTCTCCTTTTTTTATTTTTTTAAATCTGCCACCTTTGGGTTCAAATTGTGACATTGGGCATACCATTTGACCTTTCTCTCTAAACTGAAACTGCCTGAGGTTGATGAAGACAGTGGCAGCATCCATCTTCCAGAAGTGCCCTGAAGCTTAAATGAGATGGTGTACCCAACGAGCTTTGCACATTGCCGAGTGTGGAGTTAGTGTTCAATAAACATTAACTACCTTCATTATTACTTGCGAACCTTAGCTGATCATTTTGGCTAACCGTCTTTCCTATAGTCTTTGGCCATTCCGGAAGACCCTTCACATAGCCAAGTATGCAGTCACAATGATAAAAATGTTAATAAATGCCAACAAAGCTTGAAAAACAGAGTTAGAGTTACTCATTAAATAATAGTGACGGGTTCATGGTATCTTCTAACCCAGCGAACACTAATAGCTCAGGTGGGTGTCTTTTTCCCCCCGTGAATTCTTTCCTCTGAATCAAATCCTGACCAGAAATGGTAGGCATATCTAACTTGGTCTCCACATCTTCAGTGCTTCCCAGTGGAACTGAATGCAGGTGCCGTCTGTCTTCCTCTTGGCGAGGCCCTGGAGAGGTCAATTATGCAAGCCGCTTGACCATTCTGCTCTTATTTCCCCTCTGAAAGCACTAACAGGGCTCAGTGGATATACACTGCCTTTATGCCTGACAATAGTCTGTGTGACAAAAGCACCCTCTCAAAATGGCCTCAGTAACTCTCTCGGTGGCACCAGCAGATGGATGGTATCACTAAAGCTTCCTTCTCATGGCTGATACATACGGGGTTCCTCTTCACTTTTCTCCCTGGGCCCCGTGATTCTCTCTTCCTCAAATCAGTCTCATGATGGGCTTGTGACTTCTAGGTGAAAGGTCTGAGGGGGCACTGTCCCATTTCCTTGTCCCTTGCTTTGCGCTTAATGGAAAAAGTGAACTTTTCAACCAGAGGCTAAAAAGTCCTTTTATCCCAGCTCAGTGGTAAGGAAGGACTGCCAAATCATTTATACGATGAGTCTTTTTTTTTTTTAATTTATAAAAACAAAATCCTCAGGATTACAATGTTTTATTTAATAGTTTTGAAAAATTTTCACCCTTTTTCCTCTGTGGGCCTCAAATTCTCGTTTTTTCCTCTACATGTGTTGTGGCCTGAATGTGTCCCTCCTACCACCGAATGTATATATTGAAGCCTTTTTACCCAATGTGATAGTATGAGACGGTGGGGCCTTTGGGAGGTAATTAGGTTTAGACGAGGTCATGGGGATAGAGCCCCCATGATGGGATTAATGTCCTCCTAAGAAGAGGAAGGGACCAGAGTGCTCTCTGTCCTTTGTGAAGACGCAGCAAGACGTCAGCTACCTACAAACCAGGAAGTGGGCTCTCACCTGGAACCTAATTAGCTTGTACCTTTAAAAAAAAAACAACTTTTTTTTTTTTTTCCTGGAAGAGAGTGTGGCTGGAACAGGGGAGAGGAGCCAAGGGGGAGAGAGAATCTTAAGCAGGCTCCATGCTCAGTGAGGAGCCCAACGTGGGGACCCACGACCCCGGGATCATGACCTGAACTGAAATCAAGAGTCGGATGCTCAACCGACTGAGCCACCCAGCAGCCCCAGCTTGTACCTTGGTCTTGGGCTTCCCAGTCTCCAGAACTGTGAGAAATAAGTGCCTGTTGTTGAAGCCCCCCAGATAGTAATGTGTTATAGCAGCCAGGCAGGCAGTAAGACAGTGTGTTGAATGCCTGTATGAACACTGTCCATCGTGAGGCTCGGCCCTTGCAGTAGTCAGGAAGTGGGTCTGGCTGAGACATCAGGAGATACCTTTCACTGCATAATTCTGCCAAATGTCTCAGCCCTGCTCTCTCCTTGGGTTCTCGGCCAAAATGGGTCTTAATTATAGCATATGGCTGTCTGGGTGTCCCAATTCATTCCATTGTTGTCCCTAATGTAAATCAGGACAGCAATGTAAATTTTAAATAAAAAGCATGTTTGGTGTCAGTCCAAGCAGCCATTAAAAATAAGATCAGGATTTATAATGAGCCTCACTGGGAGAGTAAAATCCTTCAGACTGCTGAAAACACCAACCTTCACCAATGTGTAACACACAACAGAGGAAATGAAAACAAAAACAAAGTACCTATTTTCACAGTAAATGATATTGAGGTCCATATTTACTCGAGTGACGAACATATGGCAGTCAATTCTGACTTCATTGATCGTAGGGGGAGGCAGGGCATGAGCCACAACCACAAGACCCATGATTTGGCTGGGAACGGTCCTCCCGTGGGATAGTGACACCCTCAGTCGTAGCCGGCCTGTTATGTGAATCACCTGTAATAGAACATTAAGTACACGACACAGTCAAATTTACATCTGGGATGTGACAGTATTTCTTGCAAGAAATGCAAAATTACACCTGGAACAACCAACATTAGCTTGTATCTTCTGTAATCATAATGGCTGTCAAAGTGCCCTTGATGTCCTCAAGGCAGGGACAAAAGAGAAATAATATTATATGCTGAGCTTTTCTCAGTGTGGCATTATTATTGTGCAATTCTATTTTCAGGACTTTTTCTTTCCCTCTATTCTTCTTCTCCTCCTCCTCCTCCCCTCTCTCTCTCTCTCTTTACATTTAGAGGAAGCGTATAACCAGTTAAAATGACCAGAAAGTTGAGCAATGAGCTGCAAAAAGAAATGTTTGCATTATCAGCACTTGTTAATGGATGATGTTTGTCTGTCTGCAGATCTGTACTGAGTGGATTACAATGGCCATCTCCTTTCAGAAGTATGGCTCATAGCTTTCCTTTGCTGGGGGTGGGGTTTGATATTGCAAAAAGGCCAAAGCCTCCAACGAGCAAGTCTTAGTGACCATGACATGAATGGGCCTTTTAGAGCATAGATATTCCATGTTAGAAATCACTGAGTTACCAGTAATGCTGTGATTTAGTGCTCTATGGGGTTGGAGATCAGAGGACTTTGGCCTATCATTTGTTCCTTGAGCTTGTTCTAAAGCAGGATCAGGAAATTTGCACCATTTTGGTGGCTCGTTTGGTTACTTGTGCAGACACAGGAGGGAGAATGTTGGGCTGTCATTTTTAGTTTCTTAGCCAAAGTATACCCTAGATAGTCCAAGCCATCTAGAACCAAATGAAAGTGGTTCGTCTTTGTCACACATTTTAAACGGTATTTTTACAGACATCCTTTTAAAAGTTGCTTTGCTTATAAACTACACATAGAAGGACAGCCATAATGTCAACTTCTTTAAGCGATGTTTTGAGGAAACATAAATCATAAAAGTATGGAAAGTAAAAAGGATTTGGGTATTTCGTGATGATGGAAGTTGTGTGGGGTGTTGGGGGGAGGAGGGTGTTGGAGGCATGCGCACGCGTGTGTCTGTATGTGTGTGTGTGTGTGTGTGTGTGTGTGTGTGTACGTACTCTATGTTCCTAGAATGGTGCTACAGTGTGGGCGGGTCTCCAAAACTAGGTTGTAGATGTAATCACTGTGATTCACTGTACCAGGGAGGTCAGTTTAGTAGCTAACCAAGTTCTCCCTTTGGTTTGCCTCTCCAAAAATGCATCATTGACCATCAAACCATCTTTTGAGATTGTTGGCTTCCATCTTGGCCATAAGGAACTGAAGTAGATCTCTGGCCTCCCAGGAGCAGTAGGATCTAATGCCTGCTCTCCTTCGCAGGGGCTTGACTGGTAATTCCTTTTTCATTTTGTTTTTGTTTCCCTCAAGTTATTCAGTTTTCCAAAAGCAAGCCACACTGCTGTCAGTCAAGAGGCAGGATCAAAGCTTATGGGGCTGCTCTTCGGAGTCCTGGTGTCCTAAAGAATACCTCTTTCCCTATTCCCTTTACATTTGCACCCAGAGCTGCAGATCTGGAAACACCAACGAGGAGGATTATTTAGGGTATTTCAGGAGCAGCTTTTTGACCACCCACATTTGAAGTTGACTAAATTCATACTTAATGCACCTTTGCTTTAAGCTTTGGTCAGACGAGCTACTTTATGAATATTTGAAAATGTTCCTAGAGGCACGGATGCTAAAACACCATCACAGACACACATTTTTGTAAGACCTCATTAACTAATAAAGAAATAGCTAAAAGAAACGGGATTAACTTCACAGGAGGGGTGTTAACAGGCCCTGGTCCTCCTCCCAGCTAGGCTTACGTAGATGCTCATTTATCATTATCTGTCTTGTTTTATCAGGAACTCTCAGCTTCTTGGAAAAACAGATCTATAAATGCTCAAGAAAATACGCACTCAGAAATGATATGATAAATAAATCCCCACTTGGTATTCTATTCCAAAGCAATCTATGGGCTTCTGGGCTAGAAAGCATTTTGAGAAGGCACAGAGGCTACTGTGGGGAGCTGTCTGTATGTCAGATTTACCTGTGCACCGCCCCCCCCCCATCTCCAGCTTTGCCTGTGGCCATCGAGGGGTTGAATTGGGTCCACAGTTGGGTCCAGTAGGGGTCTAGATTTGCCATTTTCTGATTTTGTTACCCAGGACAAGTTGCTCAACCTCTCTGCATCTCGATTTTCTTTTCTGTAAAATGGGGATAATCATATTCTGCAGTTAGGTTATGAAAGTGAAAGGTGATAAGGGAGGTGAACACTTTCTAAATTGCAAAGAAGTGTCCAAATTTCATTATAATTCTGTTTGCTTTTTAAAGTATCAGCTGAATCATAAGGGTGAGGCCTGATTACTAATTTAATCTTGACCAAAAGTCTAATAAATGAATTCTTATTTTAAGGGATCATAAAATTTCATGTTTGAAAGAAATTTTGGAGAGTCTATCTTAGGTCCTTCTCCTTTTCTTTTTTCTTTTTCTTTTTTGTTTTAGTGGAAAAGAGGTTTCTAGAAAGTTCATTTCCTACCCAGATTCACCTAACTCAGAAATTGCAAAAGCCTGGAATTCAGGTTTTTAGGTCTTGTTGGAGTGTCATTTCAACTTTGTTATGCCTGTATGATTTCTGTGTTCATATTCATATTGAATGAAATGTTACAAGTTAATACCAGATGCCAACTCACTACTTCAAGTAAACTGTATATGAACCTTTAAAAAGATTTCATTTGGGGCGCCTGGGTAGCTCAGTCAGTTAAGCCTCCAACTTCGGTTCACGTCATCGTCATCATCTCATGGTTTGTGAGTTCAAGTCCTGCATCAGGCTCTGTGCTGACAGCTCAGAGCCTGGAGCCTGCTTCAGATTCTATGTCTTCTTCCCCCCACCCCCCACTGACACTGTGTGTGTCTCTCTCTCTCTTTCTCAAAAATAAATAAACATTAAAAAATTAAAAACAAAAAAGTTTTCATTTCTAACCAGAAGCTCTGGTTATTTGAAAAGTCTTTGAGAAGTAGTAAAAACTAAGGTGAAGAGAAAATAGGGGCACCTGGGTGGCTCAGTTAAATGTCCTACTTTGGCTCAGGTCATGATCTTGTGACTCATGAGTTCAAGCCCTACATCGGGCTCTGTGCTGATGGCTCAGAGTCTGGAGCCTGCTTCGGATTCTGTCTCCTTCTCTCTCTGCCCTTCCCCCATTCATGCTCTGTCTCTCCTTCAAAAATAAATAAACATTAAAAAAAAAGTTTAAAAAAAAAGATAAAGTAATGAAATAACGAATGTAGTAATTAAACAGTCAGGAAATGTCAAAGAACAGTCAGAGGATATGTTTGTCTATATGTAGGTACCTCTGGTGGTAAGGGAGGTTGAGATTGATGAGAAGAAAGGAGTATCTATTTAGATCCACACTTGGTTTTTGGGTTTAAATTAATGCATTTTTCCAAATCAACTTCATAATGCAGATAGTTTTTTTTCCCCATGTGACAGCTATGTTCAAATTTTAGAAACATGTCTGACAGCACATATCCAAACACAAAGAGAGTTGAATTTTCACTTTGTAGATGCTTTGAAGACCTGGCATGTAGTGTAAAGAGTATTGTCAGAAGGGCTGGGGTTCAAATCCTACTCTGGCACTGTATGGCCATGTGACTATGATGTTCAGAGAATTGAAATGATTTAATTGATTTTCCAGGCCAGTGTAATAGAGATTAAAAAGCTTATACAAAGAGAATAAGTATTGTATAAAGGTGTCTTTATTTTCTTAATAAGACATCTTTGTTTTTTTTCATCAAGGGGTATAATATTGGTGCTTTAGTTTCTCAAACATACTATGTGCAAGGGACCTTACTAAGTACCAGGGAGAAGACCACAGTGAATCAGAGGTAAACTTGTCCTCAAAGAGTTTACGAATTACACAGTGGGAGGAGACATGTATAATTACTTGTAATATTGTACTACAGGGAGATGATACAGTGTCTGATAAAGAAAGTGGTTCTCCATCCTGGTTATGTGACAAAATACCCTATGAGGCTTTATTAACACATGGGTTCCCAGGCTCTGTCACTTAGATATTCTAATTGGGTTGGACTGGGCTGGGGTCTAGCATTTGCTTGTTTTTTAAAGCTTCAAAGGTGATACCTGCTTTTGGAGAATATCTGGCTAATGGGTTTGGAGTAAAATCAGTGGTTCTCAACCATGCTAAAATTGGAGTACCCAGGGAGTACTTAAAAATCCTTATGTCTAAACTGCACCCAAGACCAGTTGACTATAGATCTCTGGGGGCCTTCCCAGGTCTGATAGGGCTGCTGAAAGGATTAAGGGAAAAGGAATATAAAGTGCCTACATATGTGCCTGATACGCAGTGTAAATACTCACAAATACAATTTTGTTAAGTAACAAGTATGCACCATAAGAAAGATATAGAATAGGAGAGGTCAGGGTAGGTAGGTAGGAAACGCTTTTGGAAAAATGGATCAGGAAGGTTATGTGAAACTGGCATTATAATAAATTGTTGACGTGTAAGATATGATCATAGAATGGTGAAAGAGGTTTCCAGATGGAGAAAAGGGCTAGAACAAATAATATTAAAGGGAACCTATCAGGGAGCCCAGGGCTCCAGGAGTGTTTCAGTTGGTGTGAGCAGGAGAAGAGACCGAGATGGGCCAAAATGGCAGGAACAAGGAGTGGAAATGAGCAACAATGGGACCTGGGGAGAAGCACCTGTTTTGTGCCTGTTTCATAGGATGATGATGAGATAGACTAAATGGTAATTGGGAGTGGAAGAATTGCTGACAGAGGGACAAGAAAGATTTCTCTGTGGACATTTTGTATTTGAGCAGCTTGGAGAGGTCCTGGACAAGGTGTCTTGGGGAGAGCTAGAAAAAGGGGTTGGAAACATAAGAGATGATAGTGGAAGGAATCGTTTTTGGAAGGTGGTCCCCCTCCCCACTCCTCTGTGATAGTTGAAACCAAGTTCAATGGAATCACCAATGAAGAAAATACAGAGAGATGAGAGAATGGCTTAGGCATTCCTCCAGCCCCCACTCTGAGTATTTGAAACTTCTGTTTTTCTCTAAATTGACGTTTTCTTGTTCCTTCAAGATTACTTTTGTTAAAAAAAAAAGTGAAAATTTCTGAAAACTCTAATTATCCCTTTTCTCCATCGACAAATCCATTCTGGCATAAATGCCAAGCCTGCCATATTGTGTACAGATCCCAGTGGTAACATCCGATAGAAGCATGGCTCCCTTGTAAAGTTAAGTAGGTAAATGGGAAATGATTTTAAATACAAATCTACAAGCATAAATACTAATACAATGTCAAGAAGATGAAACTATAGAAATAGCACAGCTATGGTAAAATGGAAGGCGTATCGTGGCATAGAAATAACATCCAACTGGAAAATAGAACATTTGATGTAGTTCTGGTCTGGTAATTTTGGCAAGTAAACTAGATTGTCCAGGGTAGCATTCTTCAGATAAAAAAATGGAGGATAAGAATCAGGTGATGATACTTAGGGTTCTTGCTAAGTTCTAGAGAATTCTATGACCTAATGCTCCATAGAGTGGCCTTTACTGTGCTGTATCACTATCCTTCCCCACTCCCCCACTCTGCTACAACTCCATGGTGAAGACAGGAGCTTCAGAGTACGGCTGCAAGTTAATAAATGCAGAGTTTCCTTCAAGAATTAATCAATAGGGTTCTATGGGTCATATCTGAATTGAAACAATGCTTTGGTTTTGGCCAATGCCAGGTAAAAATTGCCTCTGTGTTCTAAAGGTTCATCTTCGTCTGGTCTTAAATCTAATCTACAGACACTCTTCAGAAGAGATTTCTGAATGAAGGGATTCTTTGCCCCCGAGCTCAATTTTATAGAAGAGCTCAATCCTCATGCTTTCTTTCATTGTTCTTGTTTTATCATAAAGAGCTGTACAAAAATGCTAAAGCCTGTATTTTCCTAAACCCCTTACACAGCGTTGCCCAGATGCCAGCCACAGTGAAGCAAAATGTGCAGCCCTTTTGAGTTGAAATCCTCCCATCTTTGATAAAAATGTCCAAATTAGCATTATCTGACAGTCCCATATTGAAGGAATCATTGCTTGACTTTTATTTTTCTTCTGATATACCCAGCGGATGTGCACAATGCTGTACGTACATGTCCACAGAGTTTAGGACGAGTGTGGGAGTGTTAACAAGCCACGTTTCTTGGACAAATATATATTTCTCTTCCTGCCATATGCTCCTTTCAGTCATCTGTTAGTGATAAACACTTAGATGTGCTCCACTAATATGTTCTCATTATAAACAAGCCCATCACAAAGACCTTGATAAAACCTCCCCTCTGTCAATACTTTAGGAAAGAAAGTCCGTGACAGAAAAATACATCTGGAAGCTATTCTCCATTCTTTTAGGAATAAATTTCAGTACTAGTAATATGAAACGTTTTCTTTATCAAAAGGAAATGCTAAGTATTATGTGCATTATTTTCCACATATAATGTAAAGTACAGAATAGGGCTAGGCAAATAGGAACAAAAAAAGCTGCAGGCGTGAGAAAACTATGGACTCCCTGGGTTTAGAGTATCTTCAGAGATTTTTCACTTGTCCTTTAAGGGAATCCAAATTTACCTTAAAAATTAAGCTTCCTTCTGGCACTCTGGTCTTTTCTCTTTTATTCCCTTGTAGAAGCCTGGTTCAGCATACAGATCATCAAATCAGTAGCTCAGGTGGGAAAGTCAGCTAATTATTTTTAAGAGATGGGGGCTTTGAGGTGGCCCCCAACCTGCTGAAAGATAAGGGCTTAGCCAGGTCTTCTGAGCCTAAACATGTAGCCCACAGCATAACAACTTAATCTAAACCAGCATGACGATATCAACCCCATGTAAATTACTTGAGGCAAATTTTTAGGGAATGGGTTTCCCAGATTTAGACCATATTCATAGGTTGGAGAATAAGCCTGAACAGGTCTCTCTGTCCCTGTCTGACTCCTACCACCTAGGTCTTTGCACAAGTCCTGAGAACACCAAACCAAACCAAAACAAAAAAGTTTAGCAGAGGCCAAGTACTTGTCTGTAGAGGCAAGCCCTACAGACAAGAGGGCTCATAACTGAAGGAGGTGCCATTGGACCCTGTGAGCACAGGAGAACACTAGAATGCCTTTCTCTTCCCTTTCTTGGATCTCATTTATATTTCTAGAGACTAGTTCCGTGTTGTCCTAATTCACAGTGGGACCTGAGCAACTGGGGATAAGAAAAGACAAGAGGGAAAAGGTGACTTCTCAAGGCAGAGGTGAGATTTGGGGGAGGTGAGATTCAGAGGAAAATGAGGTGTTCAGGGAGTGGGTGAAAATGGAGACCTCCAGGGCCCCGAGGGGGATGCAGCAGGAGAGGTGGTCCTGCAACGGTCCTCATCAAGCAGGTGCAAAGATGGCCATCAGCTCAGGAACCACACGGTGGCGGGAAGCTTTCTGGGAGTCTGTCCCTGAGAACTTCTCTAAGATCAGGGATCTTCAATACTGGGCAGGATTCAGCATTTAAGGCTAGAGGACCAGCAACAACTAGGGAGAGTCTCAGATGGGCTCAACTTAAGGGAAGCTCTGGCAGTAGAGAAGAGCGGAGGTGAGCCTGGGTATCTGGGAAGCATCCTGGCCAAAGTTAAGAAAGAGGAATCTTGGCAGAAGCCATTCCTTGGATAAAAGGGCTACAATGAGCAAGAGACTCATTGAGCTCATGAGCAAGTGACTTAATCTCAGGGACTCAGTTTGGTTTGAATAGAAACGAGGTGAGGGGCAGGACGGATGTAATTGGAGCACAGCCGGTCAGATGCTTACTCTGAGTACTAAAAAGACTCCGTGAAGGTGGGTTCAGGAAGCGGACAGACCTGAAAGGTAAGGGCATTTCTGACCATAAAAAGCAGAGGAAGGGAGGAAGTGGGGGCTAATTTCTCTACTCTCCCGGAGATACTAAAACCCTGAAGGAAAAGACACCTGCACAAGCATGCATGCCTCCTGTTATAGATAAAGTCAACTCATACAAACACCCAATGCTGATATCAGGAGTTTATGTTAAAGACAAAACAAAACCCTCTAGGGTTAGTGGTTTTTACATACACAAGAATGACCTGGAGAGCTTATTAATCAGATGGATTCCCAGTCCTGCCCCCTACCCACCCCCACCCCCAAATAAAACCCTTTGGATTCTTTAAATCGAGGGAGGGACCTGGGAATCTGCATTCACCAAGCACTGCAAGCCATCCCCACAAGGGCCATCTACCTGCAGCATCCTCTTTATCTAAAGAGCAAAATCAATCCAGAGATATTAATGAAGATGACCTAGAGGCTGATCACAGACTGCCTCTTAAATAAGTGAAGACAAACATATATTTATGGTTAAGTCTGGACTGGAAACAAGAGAAACCCCTAATCTATAGAACACAACTCCTTCTCTGGGTTCTTTGAAAATGGAGGATCGGTGCATGCTAGGCAGGAACCCTGGGCTGGTGTGGGATCAGGATGTGTTTTCTGTGCCCAGGGCTGCCCGAAGGAGCAGCCTGGGGAGCCCTGTCAAGGCTTCTTTATTTGTATAAAGGTCTGCGTTCTCTCAGTGGCCACGCCACAGTGGGCTTCACTGTTGAGCTGTGAGCCTCTTGGGGGAGGTCGAGCTCTGTCAATCCCCTCCCCCTTCCCCTAGCCCAGCCTGCCCCTGGCTTAGCTCCTGATTAATTCAGGGCAATCCTGGGAGGTTAACCCTTAATTTGATGGCTCTGGTGGGGAGCTGAGGGATTGCTGGTAATTTATCACCCTCTGTTTTTGTTTTTTTTTTTTACTGTAGAAATATTTTCTAAGGGAACAAATAAAAAATTATTTTTAAAACCCATATTTAAAAACCATTAGCTCCAACATTCTTTTCTTAACATGTCTGTATCCTCCAAACATAACAATTACTTCTCATCCATCTCCTTTAACAAACTTCAAACACATAACATAAAAATATAACTACAATTACAGCCTTAGTTTCTCAAAATGTGTCTGGACTCCATATTTGTTTCTTGCTCCCTTTGGAGAAAATAGTCTTTCTTCTACCAGAGATAAGATTTTTTATTGGGATAGTTTAAGCTGGAGAGATTTCCTTAACAAGATTATGTAAATGTATGCCAAAGACATAAACCACATTTTCTCAGAGAGTGGAACACTTCAAATATCATTTAATAAAACAGGACCATGGGTAGAAACACCTCGATAAATTGTTAAGAGGCCAAGCAAGAAGGCTGAACCATACACATCTGATCAAATTTTGTTTGATTCAGTTACTTTATTAAAGTCTCCTACAGAAGGACAGAGGACCATTGTACCTCTGTAGAGGGCAACTTTTTTTTTTTATTCCTTTATCACTTGATGTGGAGAAGGGGTATCACCCCTCATGGACCTGAGAGGACCCTTGTGGCTTAGTGCCACTATCTTCAAGGTGGAGAGGCAGTTCTCAGTGTAACAGACTGAAATTTTATTTTCCAACAACGTGAAAAAAAAAAAAAGACCCAGAACTAGTACCATACCCAATAACGAATAGAACTGGCTCCCTTACTCCTATCTACCCCCATCCATCCCTAATACTATACCATATTATACATTTTATTTAGAACCCATGAGCTCTTACAGGGAAATATATAAATCAGATGTTTTCTCTTTATAATTTTTGCTCAACATTTTTGTTGAATGTGCATTTTACTTAAATTTCTTGAGTCGAACAACTAGTCTTGTTCTAAGTTAGTCTCCTTAGCCTTTGTTTCTCTGGAGTCTGCTGGCAGAATTTATACATAGACACTCTAAATTGCAACAAATGTCCAAAGACAGCTGTGTACCATAGACCGAGTGCTTGTCTGCATGAAGACAGCAGTTCCAGAGAGCTCTCTGCCGTCCTGAGAAAACATTAAGCCACGCTTATTCTATCCCCTCCACCCAATCTGAATGTCTACCGGAGGAGAAGTGATTCTATTTTGGATACAAAGGAAAATCTTTAGAAAAAATAGCTACCCCTCTCTACCTCAGTTTCCAAGGATGCAGAATTATAATTATCCATGTAGATAGGTAGATTGGCCTTTGTGGAAGGCCAAGGTGGCCGCCTCGAGAGCTGATATATTTTTGCGGCAGCCATTTCCTTACGGGGGAAGCGCACAAGCGTTAATAATTACATTTCTGATAAATAATTTTAAAGCAAACACATGGGTCATGAATATTTTTGAGAAGAACTAAAACCCCAATATTCCCCAAACTCAGACATAAAACTCCTTAAAGATCAAACCTAAAATGACCACTTCCCAGGATGCCACAGTAGGTATGTGGGACTCTTAAAGCAATGCAAGGACAAAGCCCATTCTCTTAAGTTAGACACTTTCGACCCACATATGTGCAAGAAACCACACACAGGCCACGATTCCTCAGTTTTCCTGGTACATTCAGGCAACACGCAGTTCTGTGTCTGTGTGCAAGGACCTCCTTTCTCTACGTCGATTTCCTCACTGAAAGTGACTGGGCCTAACTACGTGGCCTCTGAGAGCCGTTCTTAGCATTGGGTCTCTTAAATCCAGTATCTTTAAACATGGAGCCTGGCCCCATCCTCACAGCCCTACATTATAACTCTCTGTCTCTATTATCTTGGTTTCTATTCTTGGGGAGGCCTGGATGTTATGTGTTGAACATTGGTTAGCGAAGATCATTTTCTTAACCTGTCCTCTAAACTCTACGGCTACTATTTTCTAAGGCTGCTTAATCCTAAATTTCATCCTTCATGAGAGTAATTTCTAGTAATGACATGCCTCTCAAAATGTCTCTCTTTATGCAGTGAATGAATCTGTGCTTGTGCCAAAACCTCTTTGTGCTCAGCATCCCAGAGAGACCGCATGCTGGACGTGGGGGACCTTGCAGGCTGCCTTGTGCAGCCCTCCCATGTCACAGGTGTGGAGACTGAGGCCAGTGAGGTGACCGTCTTGGCCAAAGACACAAAGCCAGTTAGTGGCAGACACAGGAGGAACAGCACGTTCCCCTAATCTCCTGCCCAACGCCTCTCCTCCTATTTAACAGTGCATTTCGGTGGATGTATTCCCTTCCATTTTCCTCTTTTGTTTCCTCAACTGTGTTTATCTCTCTCTATATAAATGACTCTATCAAATTTAGGATTTTAACCTTCAAAAGACCCCATGGCCCTGACATGGGTTATTATCCACTCAGCATATGCGATTCGAAACACTCATGTGACTTTTGTGCCTGTCACCAGCTCATTTGCTGCGTTTGGTTTATTCAGCCATGATTAGAGAGAGTCATTTACAGACACACATTTGGAAACTCTTTAACAAGCTTCTAGCAGTTTCTTTTCCAAAGCTGTTTAAGTCGATGAGGGTGTGGTGTCAGCAACGACAGCAGTTCCCTCCACACTACCGACTCCCCTGCTATTCCTATATCCTTATCAGGACTTCCATTTTGTAGAAAGGCTTTTAAAAAAGAGAGAGAGGGGGGAAAAAAACCCCAACAACCCAGAGATGCACATTTCAGAGCCTCTAAGCCATCATTTCAGGAAGACGGACTCAAAAATTAAAATTGAAACCATCACACTATAACCTGAAAGTTCCCTAAAAAAAAAAAAAATCCCCCTCCCTCTTTTTATTTTAAAGAATACTTTTTGAAGTAATTGGCACAAAGACTGTTCTAGTGCAGATTGCTGCAAGTATGCTCTTGGCAAGAACATCATAAGCACTAGAAAAACTTTAATATGCTCAAGAAGCCAAATACAAACTGACACCAGGAACTCAAGTGTGGGAACAAACAGGGGGGAAAAAAAAGAGAGCATCTCGATTTAATACAAACCTCCGTACAAAGGGACCAATTTCTACGATTCATGGTTTAGCATACAATGCAGCTGTCCTCTGAGTGAATATAGAGTAGTTATACATAAGAAATTAGAATTATCAATTCGAGGGAATTTCTCAAGAGTCCTTTTGATATGTAATACTGCAACTATAATGCCTAAGAAACCAGATACCAATGCATTAAATGAGATCAGGTTGGGATCTATTTAGAAAAGGAGGGTTTAAACGTGAAGCCTCTCTTTGATATGACCTCTGGAGCAGACCCTTTGCAGGGAAGCTCGAAATGAATAGCTTTACCCCTACCTGTAGCCTTGCTTCCCAGGTCTTAAAATATGTTTGAATACATGTAACACAGGAAGGGGGGATTATTTAGAAGTGTTTCCTATGTGGAAGGAAATGGGAAGAACACGCAGCCTTTTGCACTCTGCAAGACACGGGGAGAGTCTCTAATTCTCTTTATTCTATTGAATAGAAGGGCGAAAACTATTTTTTAAGAAAATTTCCTTCTTCGAGTCCTCTTCTCCTCTGCTATTTTATGGTAAGGATTCGAGAATTTGGAGATTTTCTGCATCTTTCTCCATCCACATTTCACATTTATCTCTGATTGTGACCAATGCTTACTTCCCCCTGAAACTGAAGAGAGGGCTCCATTTTCAGTCTTGCTAAGTAAGATTTCTCCTGCAACCCCCTGGAGTTCAAACGTGCTATACTTTTTTTTTTTCTCAGGGAACGTTTGAAGTCCCCTTTAAAAATAATGCCTTGAGGATATTTTTCCCTAATACCATTTAAAGAAACTTGAAAGCATATGGCTCTCGAAGCGCACAGGGTTCTAATGAAGTAATCAGCAACACTGCTCATATGCAGACTTCCGCCAGGAGCTTTCACACCCAACCCAGATCAGTCTTTGGAATGAAGAAAAATTCTGCAGAAACTCCTTTCCTCCATCTGCCGGTGCAAAGGCGCAGGGAGCCATTGTACTAAAGTGGTGACTTTCAACCTTTGAAGGATAGAAGGTGGTAGAAAGGTTGTGTCAGGATCAGAACCGTCAGTGGCAAAGCAAATCAATCTGGCAGCTTGTAAGGCAACTCAAGACAAACATTCCTCTGTTGTGCAGTCTCTGTTCATCGTGTGGGAGGAGAAAATAAAGTTTCTTTATAGGGTTCTATTTGATGTAGTCCCTAGTAGCTCTGCCATCACCTTAGGTGATTCTCCACACAGCCAGCTAAGACTAAATAAAACAAAAACATGGGATATTAATGCCCTTTCCCTGGAACTGGGAAGAGCGTGCTGTTCTCCTGCCGTGTTGCAATGGATTCTCTAAATCTATCACAATTAAAATCACACTTCTTCAGGCACAACCTCATTAGTGCTGAAATATCACATCTTGTGCTATTTCCTTGGGATTTTAGCAAAACAAGTAATGATTCTTTTGATTATTGGAGGGACTTGTGCTCTCATGACTGCCAAGTAAGTATGCGACTGTTTGAAACAACTAGAATCAGCACTTGACTTTTTTATCTTTACTTTGGTTTAGGCAGACATAAACCGCACAGGAGAGGCTTTAGCCAGTATGGGCCAACTTACCCACTCACCCACAGCATCTCCTTTACCAGAACACTCCTGAAGGGAGGAACAGGGTGAGTGATGGAATGGCAGGTGTGTGGATTGCCTGGATTCTTGCACAGGTGTCTTCCTCTTTGCTGGCTTTTCCCTGGTCAGATTGTGCACTTCTCAGACAGACAAATGCCCCTGCAGCATTCTGTGGAGCCTGTCCGAACTACATGACTTCATTCATTCAGCAAGTATCACTGGGATGACTCTATTGCCAGGCACTGTTCTAGGCTCTGGGATACAGTGATGAAAAGGATGGACACAGCGGGAGTGCTGAGGTTGGATCGATGTTTCTGGCTGCTGCAAATGGCTGCTCTGGGGCCCTGAGTGAAAGCAGGAAGGCCAAGGAGGAGGAGGCCTCTGCAGTGGTCCAGGTCGGGGAGGTGACGGTAGCTCAGAAGGGAATGGCAGGGAGTGGTTGGGTTGTGGATACCCTCTGAAGGCAGAAATGACAGAATTTGGTAATGGATTCAATGTGGGGTCTGAGGTAAGGAGTGGTCTCCAAGGACACACCTAAGTTTTTGGCCATAGTCTCAGGATGGCGGATGGTGCCACTTACTAAGATGGAGAGGGCTGGTGGACAGCAAAATGTTTTGAGGGATGGGTTTTAGTTTTGGTTTTGCCTCTATTAAGACAGATTGGTGACATTCAAGTGAAGATTCGGTAGGCTGTAGAAGTTTAAATACACTTCTTTTTTGAAGTTTAATTATTTGAGAGAGCGAGCGAGAGACAGCATGTGAGTGGGGGAGGGGCGGAGAGAGAGAATCCCAAGGAGGCTCTGCGCTGACAGCCTGGGGCTGGGGGGCGGGCATGAGATCATGACCTGAGCTGAAACCAACTGAGCCACTCAGGCATCCCTAGATACATTTCTTTAGTGTCTTTTCTTCGTGCTTTATTCAGAGATCTTCTATTTGCTAAAATATTCATAGTTGTAGCAATTTTATACATAGCTGTTACGAAAAGTGCCTTTGGCAAAATGGAGAAATTAGTGGGGTGCATGCTCCAATGCCTGATTTTTTTCAGTCCATGTCTGAGAGGACAATGGGGGTATTTTCTGATAAAACACATACTGAGTAGGACTAAAGACAAGCACGGGAGGCCAGGTGAGCAGCAATATAACACAGCCCAGTCATAAAGCCTATGTAGCCTGCAGATAATTTCACACAACAAATTCTGTTCTTTGTATACTTTCGTTACACATCATCTCCAAAACATCTACCTTTTCAAGTGTGGGGAGCAAATTCCAAAATCCAGGCCAGGAGAACACATCCATGCGTCCAGGCCATGTTCAGCCCCAATTATGAGTACAGGTAGTGCTGTGTTGAAGAAGGTTGAATTTGAATGTTCTAAGGAGGCAAGCACTTTCCCTGGGCCCTGCCCCGCCTCGCTTCACCCGGTCTCTGGAAGACATCTGAGTTTATGGCCAGGAGAAAGAAAGGCAGAATACAGCAGTTCTTCCTGATGGAGTATTGGCAAACATTTAGAGATCGCTGGCCCACTTTGCAAGAGGCTTCCCTTTCAAAAATACTTCTGCAGAGTACCCTGGGTGGCACAGTTTCCCAAAGCAATGACCTTCTCCTAGTAGCTAGCGGAGGACTGCTGTTTATGTTTGATTTCCTTAATCCCTCTAAAGCAGCGAAGAAGGCTTAGGTGGTAATTTATTTATAAGAAATTATAATAAAGCTTCAGCACTTTGAATGCTGTTGGAAAGTGGGAGGTAGATAGCACAGAGGCAGGATATCCAAACTTAGAAGTGAGCATTATGACAGTGTTCTGGTTTATCTACCCTTGGAATCAATTTTGTCATTTTTAATTGACCGATTTTCCCTTGTTTGCTTAACATTTATTAATTGATTGTTATGCTCATGCAATTAATTCAAAAGCTGGCAAGTTTAACGCAGAGAAATTAATTTTCTTTTACCAACATGCCACTTAAAATACATTTTTGGAAGCCTGGGTTACCAGGAAATTACCTTCAAATTAATCAATAAGGAAATTAGACGGTAGTGTCCCTTGACATCTGTCAATCCAAAATATGTCACTTTCTTCCTTTTGTTGGAGTGGGCTTTTCTGCTGAGTAAGGAATAAGAAAAATCTGGAAATTAAATCCACTGCATCTTCACAGCCAAAGGAAGGCATTTTCTTTGCATAAATGCATACTGTTGAAATGAATTTTATTTTTCACCGAGATTGTAGCAAAGTGGTAAATTTTATGAGGGACAAGAAAATGAAGTTGGTCTTCTTCCCAGAGCACCTCTTTTTGCTATTTTTCTATTCCTTCATGTGATTCCTTACCAGGTGCCACGCTTTCGCCAGGCACTGTGGGGGACACTTCTCAGGGAGACGAATGTGTGAGCCAAGCTCTAAAGGAGGTCTGTAAATGCCAGGTGCAGGGGAGGTGAGAGGAGGGCTGTCCTGATGAGGCATGGTGGAAAGGTGCTCAGGGAGGAGGCAGCATTCGAGCAGAATTTCTGTGGATGAGTAGGATTCGATGGGCTTTTAGGTAGAGGAACTGTTATCAACAGAAGCACAGAAGTACAAAACTGCTGTTTGTGTTTGGGAATGGAGAGAAGTGCAGACAGACCCCAGAGTAGGTGGGGAAATGCTGGGGTAGGAGAGGCTGGCTAGATGGTGGGAGGCTATGAATGCCACACAAAGGAATTATGACTTGATTTTGTAGACACGTGGGAACAACTGAAGACTTTTCAAGAAAAGATTCGATGACTAGACCTGAGGCTTTGGAAGAAAACTGTGATGGCATTCATTCATTCATTCATTCACTCACTCACTCGCTCATGTATTCATTAAACAGATGAATGTTTCACCGTTGTTACCAGGCACTTCTCTGTGCAGGTCACTGGGGCTCTCACAATTACTAAGGAGCTCACAGTCCACCTCTCTGTATTAATGAGAGTGTGACCGGGGCTACATAGGAAGGTGGATAAAAGGAACAATGCCCGGCAGCCAGTCTGGGTGAGGATAAAGAACCAACGTGGGCATAAGGCTGGTTAGTGTTCAGCTAGTTACTCAGGCTTGAACCTTGGACATCCCTTTATTTTTTGGTAACCCTTCCATTTCATCAGAGGTTAAAGTTGAGATTACTGAGTGCATCACTTCTCCCGGGCTCATCTTTGATCCTCTGCCTCTTACTCTTGTAGCCAATCATCAGGCTTGGGCATTCTTTCTTTACCATAGCTCTTACTACTGATGTTACATTCATTCTGAGTGCTATTTCACTATTATAGGCTATTGACATCTTACATCTGGACGACATGGTGGGACACGTTCTAACTGTTGTCTTCTATTTTTACCCACGTGGTTTCACCCTGCATTTTGCTGCCAGATTCATCTTCTTCACGGTGTCTTTATACTGACCCCCTCATGTACTTGCTGTGGAATTTGGAGCAACCACAGACCTCCCTGAGTCTCCATTTCCCATGTGTCAAATGGGCATGATCAGCCTTGCCATCCCTATCTTCCAGAATTGCTGAAGGAAACAAATGGGGCAGTGCTTTTAAAAATACCTTGAAAACATACAGCACCATGGAGGTATGAAGTATTATTATCCTTACTCTTGAAGAACCTTGATTGATTCTGGAATAAAATTCAGATCCCTTAGCTTTCATGAAAGTCTTGTGACAAGTGAGTCCCAACTTCTACAACCTGATCTTTCACAACTTCCCTCCTTACACCCCAAAGGCTTTCCACACCATCTCCTGAATCTGTCTTGTGTTTACCTTCTCGATACCTTTGCTCACACCCCATCTTAGGCCACGAATTCCTTCCCTATCCACCTCCATCAGTGCAAGTAACATCCATTCTTGAGGATCTATGCCAAGTCCCTTTTCCTTTTCTTTGGCCTTTCTGGCCCAAAGCTGTCTTCTTCCCTCTAAATTCCTACTATTGTTTCTACACCCAGGCAGCACTAAGCATGTACTACATGGGATCATTCTGTCTTGTCTCTGCCTGTCTTTCTCCTTAGAGGCACAGAATGTCTTTTTCTTCTTCAGTATACTCCACAGGACACAGACTATGGGAGGTACTCAACCGATGACTGACTGCTTGAACGCTCTCTATTCATCCTACTACATGAGAGCTTACAAAGTCCCAAACTTTCTTTCTTTTGATCCTTATAAAGGTCTCTAAGGTAGGTTGAGCACGTATTAGCCTATCCACTTTATAAATAAGGAATTGGAGGTTAAGGGAGAGGAAGTGTTTGTTTAGGATTATACAGTAAAACGTAGTTGTGATGTTCCTCCAAGGTTAGTGTTCTTTTTCACAGACCACCTTCTATTTCCTGCTGCTCTCAATTCTAATTTTGATCCACCTGAGCAGCCTAAAACCATGTCTCCCTTCTGCTTCAAAGACCTTTCAATATGAAATTGCCTTTAGAAAACATATAATGAGGGGCGCCTGGGTGGCGCAGTCGGTTAAGCGTCCGACTTCAGCCAGGTCACGATCTCACGGTCCGTGAGTTCGAGCCCCGCGTCGGGCTCTGGGCTGATGGCTCAGAGCCTGGAGCCGGTTTCCGATTCTGTGTCTCCCTCTCTCTCTGCCCCTCTCCCGTTCATGCTCTGTCTCTCTCTGTCCCAAAAATAAATAAACGTTGAAAAAAAAAATTAAAAAAAAAAAAAAAGAAAACATATAATGATAAGACCACCTTGTTGCAACTACAGAAAATATCCCTTGGGTTTGGCTCATTATGGCCATGAAGAAAACACACTTAACATTTCTAGCTTAAGGAACTTCAAACCTTTATGTTACTAATTACTGACTCTGGATAACAGGTTACTTTATTTCTTTTAAAAAAAAATTTTTTTTTAACGTTTATTTATTTTTGAGACAGGGAGAGACAGAGCATGAATGGGGGAGGGTCAGAGAGAGAGGGAGACACAGAATCTGATACAGGCTCCAGGCTCTGAGCGGTCAGCCCAGAGCCCGATGCGGGGCTCGAACTCACGGAGCGCGAGATCATGACCTGAGCTGAAGTCGGATGCTTAACCGACTGAGCCACCCAGGCGCCCCCAGGTTACTTTATTTCAATGCAAACGGGTATATAGGGTTTCAGTCAATCAACAGTACAGTGCCAAATTCACAGCTGGCTAATACAAACATTAGACTTAACATTGACCAAAGTGAGCACAGATGGCAAGGAGTCCTAAGAGCCTCATCCCATCAACCATGGATTCATGCCACTCCATAATCCTTTGTCTGAGCAACCCACAGATTTCCATAGGGATGGAGCCATGGTGGTAACTTCTAGAGACCTTCCTCCTCCTATTTTATGAACATAGTTTCTGCCCTTGCCCTCTTCAGAAATAAAATGGGTAATCTGAAGGTTTGTTAAAAGTGGTTCTCTTGGGGGTGCCTGAGTGGCTCAGTCGGTTAAGCGTCTGACTTTGGCTCAGGTCATGATCTCACGATCTGTGGGTTCGAGCCCTGCGTCAGCTCTGTGCTGACAGCTCAGAGCCTGGAGCCTGCTTCAGATTCTGTGACTCCCCCTCTCTCTGCCCCTCTCCTTCTCACACTTTGTCTCTCTGTCTCCCTCTCTCAAAAAATAAACATTAAAAAAATTAAAAAAATTCCCATTTCTAAAAATACAAAAAAAAAAATCTCTTCACAAAAACATATGCACCAAGAACAGAAATAAAATGGGGAAAAGATCAATGCCTAGTGATAAACATAAACTAAGCCAATATCTTCTGACATGCTAAAGTCCCAGATTTTACAGTTATAATCCAATAAGGATAATACTGGATATTAGCAGAGACTTGGAGCTTATGGAACATTTTCATACTATCTTACATTAACCTCATAATAACTATGATATTTCAGAAAGGGCACTACTACTCCCTTTCAACAGACCTAGGGAGGCTAAATGACCCCTTCTCTCTCTAGCTACCACCACCTTAGGGTGGGTGTCATGGGGTACCCCTGAGTGGTTTCTCCTGCTGCTCATTTCATTGGTTACCTTAGTTTTTTACTAGTCTCAGTTATCAACTCCAGGGTAACCGCTTTTCTTCTTTACAAAAGTCTGAACTGACTAGAGTCACACTCCAAATCCCGGGAGCCTCTTCTGGGTTAAGGGTCCACCCAGTTCTAGGTCCTGGGAGCTGAGGGAGGCCAACCTTCGGGGATGGCTAACTTTTTCCAAAGAAAAGAGCTTCATAGTTTGTCACTCTTATAGGATGGATGTCTGCTCATGCTTCAGATGGAAAAAAGTGAAAAAGATGGACAGGAACAAGCTTGGGAAGTAAAGGTTCAGGCAAAAATACAATTGCTCCCTTTCCCTAAGAACTGTTCTCCTGTGTCTGCCTGTCGTAACTCCTGGAGTCAGGTCAGGGAACGTGTAGGTTTTTCTGGATATATATTTTCCTGCTTTGTAGGGTATTGGCTGCATGATCTGATAAAAGCTGAGGCTAAATGAACCCTACGATTTGTATTTCCACAGCCACAAGTGGATTGGCTACCTTTCTTCCTCCTCCTTCCCTCCCCCATTCAGCTCTGGAAGCTTCATTACTTACAGTTACTGCAGAATCAATCTGAACTGGCCAAAATCAGTGATGGAATTTATAGCATAATAAATGCCCTACTGCACAAATGCAGTTACACATGAAAGGCTTGGGAATGTTCTTTTGAGCAATCTTTCTACATTGCGGAGTGTACTATTTTTTATCAATTTAACAGAATCATCTTAAGCATATTTTGAGAAGTATAATCCTGACAGCTACAGAGCAGATTTTCCCTGAGGCAGGTATTGTTGCAGAAAAACAATATTATTGATAAAAATCTTAGCATATTGGAACTTGGAAAGGAAACTAAATACATCTTTTTCATTCTTCACACCAATCCTTTATAGCTCCATTTTCTTAACCTCACATTGCATGCCACTTTCTCTTTGCATTTTTATTTTTATAAAAGTGTTTTAACACTTTTCAAAGCACACTAATGAACTGTTCTCTAAGAAGAACCAGCCATACCAAAGTTGGCTTTGAGAGGCAGACAGAATTTGAAGTGCACTCAAAAGATAATGCACAGATTGGGGTATCAATGATTTTCCTTTTTAAAAGTCTGCAAGTTATAAGATAACATTGGTATCTGGCCCATTTTTCTTGCTAAGTGCCCATATTATGGGTGAATCCTGTTTTACAGCATTCTGATACACAGAGAGTTGAACTTGAGCGTGAAATGCTGAAAAAAAAATAGCAGAAAGACAGATGGCGGGCCGTCCTCCCCAAAACTCAATTTCATATTATGCATGTGATTGCTAATAGGCAAGCACTAAAAAACAATTTTCCTTGACGGAGAAGAGCTGATAAATTGTCAACATAAAGTTGGGCTGTGGTTGCTCCAGCGATCGAAAGCTCGTCTGTGAGTTTGGTCCCATCAAAGTCGGCTTCTTACAACCGTATCAAAATTTATGAATGCATGTGTCTATAAAGTGACTGAAAACAACCCATAATGCATGTTTGTTTATTGTGCATCAGCTCTGGGCTGCTTTAGTACATGCAAAGCAACTGATCATATACCCAAGCCCATTTTTGTCCAGTTCTCTTTTCTAGCCTCTGCATTTGGTAACGAAAAAGTCAAGAGCCAGCTGGGGATGTGATTTCCCCGTCTATCCTGAGAGCTGACTTAAACAAAAAGATCTGCTCTTCACTGGCTCTTGCATGGTTTGGGAGTGTACTCCACGGGGTTACACTAGCTTTGTGGTGATACAAACAGATGCATTTGAGAGCAATCAAGGGCATTGATTATTTGGAGGGAAAAAAAAGATGTTTGAGAAAGAAAACTAAATAAAATCAAGCAGATAAAAAGCAAGCCAGCTAATGACCTGCAACACAAAACACCAAAGTTTCATATTATCTTTGATAGAAAGATAAAGCCTCTGCAGGCACTGCAAAAATAGAGAAAGAGATTTTTTCTTTTTTTTTTTTTTATTGGTTTAAAGTTTGTTTTTAAAGAAGTCATTAAGAATTCAATCCAGGAATACAACATTTATTTTCTGGGGAGAGGAAGAGAGAAAGGGTGAAAATTTGCTCATAATGCAATTCCGATAACTGCATACTATATTTGATTTTTAAAATATCACTTAAGTTATTGAGTATTTGCATGGCTACAACATTCAGATTTTATGTCATCAGTTACTGTTCATTTGAGAACAGTGGTTTAATTGCAGATGAATTGTAACTGGTCTGATATGCACACGCTTTATTGGAACAAAGGGATTGGGTGTTCAGATAACACTGTTTATATAGGTTGCTACAATTAGTAGAAATGCTGAATAGCCAGCCAGAATTAGAAGTAAATGGAAGTACCAGTAATTTTTTCTCGTGAGAAAAAAGTCATCATTCGTAAAGCCAGGGGTTTTATGAAATGTATATTTAAGGGAAACCCTAGGCTGCATGAAATGTAGGCTTTGTTTATATTGTGCCAAGTACCCAGACCTTTCCAAGAATTCAGATACCTAACAGTGTATAGACCAAGTACTCGGGTGACTGAGGTCTGTGTGATGCTTTCCTTTTTTTTTTTTTTTTGCAATCTAAGATTTTAATGCATAAAGATTTCAGTTTTTTTTCTTGAGTTATTGGTTCTAGGAAAATCATATTCCTCCTTTCAGAATGTGTATTTATACCACCACCTAAGATTCAGGAGGAAAAAAAAAATCCCTGCACTCATGTAGGGCAGAAAGGTGGAAGGAAAAATAAATTGAGAAAATTCCAAGAGGAATTATCCAATGACTTACGTAAATCCACATACTTATTCTCTTACCCTATAGGCTGAGAACAACCTTCTTAGCTCCTCGGTAGAAAATAGTGGTCTTTTCCTTACACTGATTGCAAAAGTCGTATTAGAATGAAACAATCTCGATCTCCATCCTGTTACCCTGAACACTGATGAGCCCATGGAGTTTGTGTTGCACTAAAGGAAGGCTCCTACTCCTGTCTACACTTGCCGAGTCCGATTAGATGTCTTCACTTCCTGATTCCCTGAAGGACTAGATTTCTTTCTGCTCAATGCACTTGATGCCTTCATCTCTTTCCTAAGACTGTTCCCTCTGTGTTGAATTCCATTCTCTAATATCTCTGTAGGGCAAGTCTATTCTTTAAGTGCTGGCTAAAATGATGCTGTCTTTGAAAAGCTCTCCTTTTCCACCAGACAGAATTATTTACTTCATTCCATCGCCCTTAGGACATATCTCTACCAGAGCACACATTTCTTTGTGTGTCTACCTCAGTCTAGACTCTGTCTTCTGGACCAAGGATTCTATTTTATCCATCTTTGTCTTCCTGGGACCCAGTATAGTGTGTAATACACAACAGGTACACAAGAAGTATTGACCACATGATTGAGTAGAATCAATTCCTAAATACTTTGAACAAAAGGGGATGGTGAAGAATGAAAATTATAGATCATTCTTGACTACAATGGACTTTTCTTTTGACTTCCCGGTTTATTATGAACTGATAAAGCTTGTTTTTGAAAAAGTTTCTATTAGGTAGATGTAAAGCTTTGGGGGAAAACCACATTCTGAAGCTCTACTTGGAACAATTAAAATTAGTTATTTCATATCAGTCTGAAAGGAACTGAAGTAGATAAGCTCTAGGGTCAGCATATGCCTTGTTCAGCTTTCTTTAAAGGCATGGGGAGTAATAAAGCTTTCCATTTTATCTTCAGTGAAATAATACTGCTGAAATATCACCTCATTTTTGATGTCAGTGATGATTTCTTCTTACCTCCATGATGTCAAAAGGGAATTATTATTATTAGAATGACAGATTACTAATGATGCCGTAAAAAAAGAGGAATAGCCGAAATCATTATAACCCAAACATCCAACATACCCCTTCTCGTCTGAGCCTCACTGTTGGGTACTGTGAACGGAGTCACTCCGTGATACTACAGCTGTGTAAAAATTATTCTAAGCAGGAAGTAAATCAAGAGCAGGTGCCTATGAATTTTCACTCACAGAGCACCATCCTTTTAAAGTTTTTAGGACTGGATGGTGTGATTAGGAGGTATGATTTATGTATGCAGGAGGGAAAAGGTTTTTGGGGGCCCCAAATGTCTCATGAGCTGTTGTGGTATATTTCCAGTGGTGCTTTCCCAAGGGGAGACCTGTGTGGGAAGAAGGACTGGACAAGGGGCCTCTCAAGGCTTAGCCTTCTGTCAGCCCTCTATGAGACAGGGACAGTATGGTTTACTGGTTCTGGACTTCACTCCCTTTCCACCTGCTGACTTGGCTTGCGGTCACTCCACATCGCCTTCTGGGTTTTAATTCACTGTGGCTGACCTACAGTGCTCTCTGAGTGCTTGAGAACATGGAGGTACTAGACGCTGCCACTTTGGTGTCCTAAAGATCATACCCACAGAACTTAACCTTCCTCCACTGTACCAAGGTGCTTGGGATCTGGCAACTGTGGGTCCTCAGACCAGTTGTATCATTCTCCAGATCTTTCCAGTGGAAAGAGAAAGAAAGATATGTTTCATAGAGAAGACTGGAGTTTATAACAAAACTATAATTCAAGAATAAGAATGTTTTACATTTCCATGTTACCTTCCTATGAGGGATTTGACAATCAGAGTATTGTTAATTCCATTCAGCATTAAAGACCATTTGCCTAGGACTCAACTGTCTTCAGGGCTATTTCAGGTAGGTTAAAAGTTGCAGTTCCCTTCAACTGGAAACTTACAACCATTTCAGAAAATGCTGACAGAGATGTTCACCATTAAGCCAACTGCAAAAAAGAAAAATTAAAGGGGAAGGTAGATGAATTTAATAATAACATGTGTTTTATTTGGCATAAAAAGAGGAGTGAGTACATACTGTGTTAAAGTGAGTAAGGAAACAAAAATTTTGCTGCTCATCGAATAAGGTAAGAGATTTACTCTCAAAGTATTATTTTATTTTTGCACTCAATTTGAGACCTCACTTGATTTCTCCAAGAATGGTCTATTCATAGTTACTACATAGGACAAGGTACGAAAGTTCACCTAAGAATTACAGAATCTTCCACAGACCTCTTCTCCCTTGCAGCAGTGATTTGCTTAAATGTTTCCTGGAATATTTCCGATTTTCTAGCCAGCATTGGCCATGAGGCAATATGGCAGCTCTTGGTAACTTTGGGTGGCCTTTGCTGGAATTTGCTGGCAGTTTTCAGCTCTCTCTTTCCAAGAGTGGAGTTGCTCTAGATTAGGCAGACTCTCTATTCCATTCCACTCAGAGAGTCCCAAGGGGCTTTCACCCCAGTGTAGAGAGTAGCACTAAAAAGGATGCAATCTCAACCCACAAATGACTAAAGAGCACTGGAGGCAAATCCTATTGTGTCTTTGTTTTTAGCAAGGAAACAGAAGCCCAGAATAATCAGTGTGTCCGTCCAATGTTGCATGGCAAGCACACAGAAATGTGCTGGCAGAAGGATGACATTTTCTGACTCCCTCACCAGGTGTGCCCCTATGAAGCCAGTCTGTTTTGATGACTTCTACGAGGAGCCATGAGTTTGAAGGACATTTGACAAGGGGCTGTTGAGGACTGTTAAATATATTCAGAACTACCAACTAATAATCAAGTGACTCTTGAGGGTGCTTCCAGAGTTCTAGCCACTAGAATTGGGTACAAGTGGGGTACAAGTTAAATTCACGTTGATTTTTAAAAAAACTGAGCACGATAGCATGAAAAATATGTCTTAAAATATGTCAACCATTAGCACAGCCTTTCTGAAAGAAAAAGGAAGAAACCTTCCACTTATCTTCCCGGCAACTGAGCCCGGAAACTTGAAAAGTTACAGGATCCCAGTGGCTGCACATTCTCATCTCTAAAATCCCTTTTAAGGAACTAGCCTACTGACGTAAGGAAGGAATATATTCTAGCCTTTGTACAAATGATGTCCGTTATTTATAAATGCATTTTTAAACAAATGTTTCTTGAATTTCTACTATGTCACTGAAACTCTTTGCAGGAGCTTCAACTTACACTGTGATGGGGAGATGAATTATACACAGATAAATTTACGATGTAGGGTCAGACTGTGTTAAGTGCTATGAAAAACAATAAGGCAGCAGGATGAAGCAGATGGTGGGGTATGGGGGGTGTGCTGGAGCTATTTTAGATGGGGTGGTCAGGGAAGTGACATTGGGGCAGAAATCTGAATGAAATGCAAGTGTGGCCCACGGGAATGTGTGAGGACAGTCTATACTCCAGGGAGAATAAAAAGAAGGTATATAACTAGAGTTTAAATAAAAAATTGAAAAATGAAAGAAGAAGGTATAAAAGCTGTGGTGAAATGGAGGTGTAAATACTGCTATCAGTTCGGTGATAACTCACATGGATTGGTTCTGTAAACCATTGCCAGCAATGAGCTGAAATTGATGTTTCCAATATGTAACTTAAAGATATCCATTGCCCACTGGTAGTTCAGAAACAACACACACATATCCACACACACCCACAGTGGATTGAGAAATGATAATAACAGATGATTTTTGAGAGAGAGAGAGAGCAAGCATAAGCAGGGGAGGGGCGGAGAGGGAGAGAGAGAATCCCAAGCAGGCTCCACCCTGTCAGCTCAGAACCCAAGGCGGGGCTCGAATTCATGAATTGTGAGATCTCATGAACTGCGAGATCGTGACCTGAGCGGAAACCCAGAGTCAGATGATTCACTGACTGAGTCACCCAGGTGACAGGATAATACAGATGATTCTTTTAAGTAACAGGCTTGTAAGGCAAAGCACTTTGCAATGGGCCATTCTTTTAGTCTGCTGGTGGGAGGGCATTCATAGAGAGATAGGAAAGATGTGACTAGTTCTTTGTCCCTCAAGGAAGTTACTACATAAAAAGATAGGAAGTCCAGAATCCTGGCTCTTTTCCCTTATTGGGAATGAGTCAACACAATTTATTCTAGAATATTGTATAGTATGTCTGAGATACAGGTTGGGTTCAAGCCACAGTGGAAGCTTGCCTACCCAGAGGGTTCAATTCATGTGCATATAGATAAGATACTTTAACCAAACTGTAGAGCTTTATGGGTTACAGGAGTCTAGAAGCTCCAGGGATGAACAACATCAAACTGGCCTTGCCTCTACTTCATTTCTTACATTAAAGGGCTGTGTTAGCCTTGCCATGAGGCTAAATCAATTCCAAAAAAAAAACAACAACAACAAAAAAAACAAAACCATGCACCATGTCCCTTTTTTATTAAAGGGAACAATGATGTATTTCAGTCATATTTTGTCTCTTAAATTCAAATAAATATTCAAGACACTTGATCAGGGAGAAATTTCCTAGAAATAAACACATTTTCTACATTCAGAAGAAATCATTCATTATTCTAGAGCTCCTATAACTTGTAGGAAGTAATCTGAAACATAATTGATGAATTACTATTTTCCATAGTTACAAGTGCATATGCAGAGGTGTAGAAGTTAAGATTTTGGACTGTCTAGATCAATTCACAATATGAGTTCCATAAACATTAAGCCTCACATATGGACATGTATTGCATGCTTACTGTGGGTCAGGCATTGGGGTAGTACTCTACCTACATTATGTCACTGTATCTTACAAGACCCTTATGAAGGAGGTTCTACTGAGACTTAGCAAGAGAAGAAATAGATAGTTAAGAAAATTAAACAATTTACTTAAAATCACTGAGTTAGAAATGATAAGACTAAGTCTGAATCCGCGGCTGTCGGACATCATAGCTCAGTGAGTGCTTAATCACTCTTTGGTATGGCAATTTTGAAGGAATGAAGGTCAAACAGAGTAATTTGGAAGCCCCTGCAATCTGTAAAGAGTTGTGTACCTGCTACTTCAGACCACTGGATCAAGAGATAACCATTAGGGCATTTCACACATCGAGTGCTGGGTCCGATAAGTGATGCACTGCTTACGTTGTTGCCTGTTTATTTCTTCAAGACTGTAAACTTTGCTTTTAAAACTTATTTATTGGGTAAAACTCTCACAATAGATTATTTAAAGAACTGTCAGATTAAGACTATATTTACAGAGACATTGATGATAATTCTGAAGGGCATTAAAGAGATTACATACAGAGTTGTTAATTTTTGTATCAAAGATGTCATTTTCAAAATGATCACGACTTTCATTATTCTCAGCTACCAAAGGCTCAGAAAGCCAACCTGAAAAGATCCAGCATTAGTCAAATGGGATGCTTGTATTTCTAGCTTCTTTTGAAAATCTCTCTGATGAAAAATGAAGTACCGATAAGTTAGCAACATACTCGGACTGAAGTTATTGACATACGCAGAATTTACAGACACTTCACAGAATGGCTAGTGATTATGCCTCTGGTTGGTAAAATAGTGAGCTGATTAGTCCCAGCAGAAAGGACACATCCCAAGCTAGAACTACTGTCATGCCTTGGTAACGGGAAATAAATTCTTTAAGATCAGAAACAATGTCAGTTGTATTTAAAATGACACCAGGAACCACATTGTAATGGACAATTGTGGGGAGGTGAGCAGGGAGTAAAAAGAGATAATAGGATTTAAAAAATTTGATGTTATTGGTTCTCTATTCTATTTGCATTTTTCATCAGGATAACCTCTGCCTGTAAGTTCTACCCTGGAAATTTCTTTTCTCCTTCAATTTATTCTGGGTGTCTGGGTTGATTGAAAGGCAATGAATGCATAGTCTTAGAAAGCCTGAATGGGTTGACAGAATTTTTGGTGTCTCTGAAAATTCATCTATCGATTTGACAAGACAGTTACATTCTGTGCAGTTTGGAATACTGTAGTCATCATTTCAAGACAACACAAAGCTGAAGCAAAGGCTTCAGGAGAAGTACTGATATGTCTGGACATTTGGAACATCTCTGAATCTCAGATGAGGAAAAGCGTCCAGGTAGCACCTAGTCTGTCCACAACTGACTAGGAGGCAGAGAGACCCCTGATAAGTTTAGCGTGTGCTCTTAGAAATCTCCAGGGAAGGACTACTATCACACTGCTCCTTAAATAAGTGCTAGGCATACCTCTAAGCTATACTTTTCCTGCTACAGTTAAAACTCACTGCATATGGAGTGCCTGGGTGGCTCAGTCAGTTAAGCATCGGACTCTTAGTTTTGGCTCAGGTTGTGAGCTCATGATTTGTGAGTTCAAGCCCCATGTTGGGCTCTAGGCTCTCTCTGTGTATGGAGACTTGGGATCCTCTCTCTTTCTTTCTCTCTCTCTCTCTCTCTCTCTCTCTCTCTCTCTCTCTCTCCCTCTCCTGCTCGCCCTCTTGAAATAAGTGAATAAACTTTAAAAATACATATATAAAAATGTTTTAAAACTCATTGCATACAGTTACCCACTTGGGCAAAGAAAGAACCAACTCCTTGTAATAACATTTCTCTTATCTTTAGCAATCTTTGTGAGAAATGATGGGGTTTACTGGAAGGCAGGGTATCAGCAAATATTGTTCTAATTTTCAGAAAGAGTCTCAAAGTATTAATATCCAGAAAAATATCCTTTAAAGATGATTTAATAGAAAGAAAATGGTAAATCACCAAATGCCAATATTAAATCATGATGAATACGTGACGTCAAAAGATGACTCGATTTTTTGTTTTCTGAAAGGAATCTCTCACTGACGGCTCAAGGGAATGTTGTAGATGTGGTACAATCTGATTTTAGCAAGGCACTGGTAAAGAAGAACAAGATCCTGGCAGGCAAGATAAAGGCATGTGAGACAGATCATGGTATAGTCAATTTGGGTCATAGCTATTCCAATGGTCACATCTAAAAGACACTGACGTTAACTAGCAGGGGCTCTAGTAGTATGTTATACGTCTCAGTACTGTCAACATTTTCATTGTTACCACAGGGGGAAAAAAAAGAGAACATGCAATTTAATTCAACTAACATTCACTGAGTGGCAACTACAAGCAGCATACTGTGCTGAGGGGAGAAAGTAGAATAAGAAATCACTCAGTATCCAATGCAGTATATTGGAAAGAAGAAGGCATTTGAAATCTGAAGATCTGGATATTTCTCTTTTGTTATTTACCACTTATGTGACCCTAGACAAGTCAATTCATATTTCTGTGTCTCATTTTAACCTATTTTCAAGTTAGGAAAATAGACATAATTACCTAAAAGAATTATTGTGAAGTTCATATGAAATTATAGATAATACTTCACAAAAAGGAGAGAAGATACTTAACTGAGCATGTGTTACCTCTCTTAACCCGTAGGAAACTTCTTCAGGTTATATATTATTATTTACAGGTGAGAAAACTGAGGCACAGAGAGCTGAAATCCTAAAGTGTTGTAGCACAGAGGAAAAGGAAATAGGGGCATCAAAGGAGATGAAAAAAAAAACAAACTAGTATCTCAGTGATGCCATATTGGTTGTGTAAGAATTTTCCAGATGCATGTGTAGCAGAAAGGCATCTTAAGAAAAGAAAACAGCATGGCCAAAAGCATAGCAGTGTGAATATTTAAAGTATATTTCAGGAAAGATGACTGGACAGATTTTACCAGAGCATCAGTAGTAACAGTTCCAGGAAAGAATGAAGGAGGGGCAGCTGGGTGGCTCAGTGGGTTAAGCGTCCGACTTTGGCTCAGGTCATGATCTCACGGTTCGTGGGTTTGAGCCCCACGTTGGCTTCTGTGCTGACAGTTCGGAGCCTGGAGCCTACTGTGTCTCCCTCTCTCTCTGCCCCTCCCCCACTAGTACTTTATCTCTCTCTCTCAAAAAAAAAAAGAGTAATAATGGTGGAGATGGCAGTAGAAAATGTAAGCTGGTACCAGATTCTTGAATATGTTGATCTATGAACCAGTGATGATTTAGGAGAAGGAAACATGATGGAGGCTTTGGGAAGATATTCCAGGGAGCAGGGTGCAGAATGGAATGGAGAAGCAAAACTTTTTGGGAGCTAATTTGGGGATTTCTTACAACAGATCCAGAAAAAGGCATTAAGCTAGAAGATTGGAAATAGAGATAGGTGGAGTCAACCAGTTTTGGCGGCACATTAAAGTGGTGATCAAGAGGGAGAGAGATCGATATCTTAGTTACTGTGGACTTTATTAGCAAAGCAAACCAAGCACTAAAATTCCAGATGATTGGAACTGTAAGTAATAATTTCCTTCTAGTTTGCTATCGTCTTGAGAGTTCTCGATATACACATTCCGTTAAGAATACATTGCATATGAAAATCCTTCAACTTTAAAATTTACCTAGCTGTGATTTTGACATTGAAATCCTAGTGATGTAACTTGCCCACCTAAGTGAATAGGAAGAAAAGGAGGACCATTTACCACTGAAAATAACTCTTAACTATAGACATAATTTTTATTTTTTTATTATTTATTTATTTATTTATTTATTTTTCAACGTTTATTTATTTTTGGGACAGAGAGAGACAGAGCATGAACGGGGGAGGGGCAGAGAGAGAGGGAGACACAGAATCGGAAACAGGCTCCAGGCTCTGAGCCATTAGCCCAGAGCCTGACGCGGGGCTCGAACTCACGGACTGCGAGATCGTGACCTGGCTGAAGTCGGACGCTTAACCGACTGCACCACCCAGGCGCCCCTAGACATAATTTTTAAATATTAGGTCTAATTTTTATTAAAAAATATTTTCTAAGAAATACTTTTTCAGAAGATTATCTGCATAAGGGGATCAAAGTGTAAAAAAAAACTTGGTTTTGGGAGCACCTGGATGGCTCAGTTAGTTAAGCGTCTGACTCTTGGTTTTGGCTCAGGTCAAGATCTCACAGTTGGTGGGTTCAAGCCCCACATATGGCTCTGTGCTGACAGTGTAGAGTCTGCTTGGGATTCTCTCTCTCTCCCTCTCTCTGCCCCTCCCCTACTCTCTCTCTCTCTCACCCCTTCTCTCAAAATCAATAAACTTAAAAACATTTCTTTTTTTTAAATTTTGGTTTTGTATTTTGTCACTCTAGGAGTTGATGTTTTTTGGAACAGGACTTCAATATATATTAACACTAAATGAATAAAAGGGAAGGAAAAATGAGGAGGAAGGAAAGAACTATTGTAATTTTGGTGAAATATGTTCTGGGAGGTGCACTAATTTGTTTTTTTAATAAGAACCAAAGATGTCCTCATATTAAATAAGGTTTTGTAACCTGAGATCACTGGATTCACCTCAGGGATTCAAGAACTTACTGATGCAAAATGAATTTACCTTGGGAGAGGCTCTACAGATGTAATCAAAACATTAAAAGGATTTATGACACCCCAAATAAAACAAATTACTGGTAAAATCAGGGAAGTGTCTTTTCTCACAGAACAGATACAACCATGAATTGCAACAAATGAACAAGTTCTAATTTAAAAGGCAGCTCCGTGCTTAGAGAAGGCAAAGAGTTTTCTTTAGCTAATTAGCATCCTCTCATTTTTTTTTTTTTTTTTTTGCTTTTGTTACTTCACGTCTAGATACAGGTACTCTTAGAGCTGAGGTATATCGGCAATCCTTATAAACTAGTGAACCTACAAATTGTTTTCTCTATTACTTATGGTTTCTGACTCTATATTATAAGGAGACGGGATAGGTTACAGAAATCATTTAGTTGGACACTTAGCTACGGGCAAATCCATACCCAAATCATCCCAGATAGGGGCTGTTTTTATTTTTATTTATTTTTAAATTAATTTTTTAAAAATCTGGACTTCCCTTCTCCTCCCTTAGTAATCTGTTCATATATGTCATAGCAGGAACCCTCGGCATTTGAGGATTTTCACCTGTGCGGTGAATTGAGCGACATTCTCAGCATTATGTAAACATGACAGAAATTCTCTCCCTTTGTCTCTGTTTCCCAGCCCAGGATGCTTTGCTGTGCCATTAGAGTTAGGACATCATAATGTGTGTGGATAAAAACTCCAGAAATGACAGTGGTGCTGGTGGGCATTTAAGAGTAGATTAGAAAACTGACAGTCCCATGCTAACGGAAACTATTCTCCAAAGACAGGAGCTAAGGAGGCGACCCAATTAGTCTTTACTTCTCTAATTTCCCTGATTACATATCTCCTTTTACCCCCTGTGCTATACCTAGTAAGTTCCCCCAGACATAGACCTAATCTAGAAGGCAGAATATTGACGCAGTGCAATTTAAAGGAGAGCTGTGTTATGCTAAGATATGTGGCCAACAATGGGGCCTACACAACAAGAAGCCCCTGAGGCATAAAAAGTGGCTGGTCCAGATAACGTGCTACAGTGGATTTCAAAGCAAATGAGGACAGAGACAACTAAATGTCAGCTCGAGGCTGGGAAACTTCATTGGCATGAGGGCAACTTTCCTGAGGCCCAGGGAGCAGAAGCAACAGTGACCTATATCACGCTTGATGCCTGAATTCGCAGACTCAGAGTGGCTCTCCTTTGGCTAGAATTCTTGGTTATGGGTACCTGGGTGGGTGTTAAAATCCCTGGGAAGGAAGGTAAATCTCTGCGAATCTCCATCAAGGAGTGCTGTCGGATATGCGGAGCCACAAAGAGAAGGTCTTAATCAGGCCAAGAGGTTTTTCTTTTCAAAATGTAGAAGAATTTTCCGTATGTTGAGGTCTAGCTCATGCTGAGCTTTTCTGTGGACTTGATCTGTTAAGCAGTGACACTGAGGGTGGAGAGGGCAGGCTCTGGAGCCTCACTGCCTGGCCCATCCTGGCTCCTCAGTAGCTACTTAAGATCTATGCCAACATGGGCCAATACTGAGCCTCTTAAAGCCTCAGTTTCACCACCTGCACAATGGGCATAATGATAGAATATGAAGTTTGAACAACGCCTGGCACAGAGGAAGGTTTTAAATGCTGTACGGATTGGATAAGATACGAGGTGTTTGGCAAAGTACTCGTGGCAGAGTCCATGTTTAACAAGTGTTATCTTTGCTGCTATTATTACTGCCGGTGATAATAACAACACTAAAGAAAGCATGGCAGGTAAGATGATGGACCAAGGCAGAAAAGTTGCATGTGCCAAGGTCACAGGAAAACTGGAGAGAAGTATAATGACCTGCACTGGGCATGGCTTAACATCTTGGAGCTTTATGGGAAAAGAAAGGAGCAAACAATGGTAATAAATTAAGAGGAATATTGGGAGTATGGTGAAATTATCATCACTGCTTCTTTTTATTTGTGCTTATTGTGTGGTGCTGGGGTGATCACCAGTTTTATTTGAATGTTTTATAAGCTGTTAGATTTATTTACTGAGAATGAACAGATAAATAGGGATGTTATTCAGCTGTGTGTCATGTCATGGCTTCTCATCAGCTCTTCTGCTAACTTGCAGACAAGGTTAATTAACGAGGCAAGGGCATCGTGGAGGAGGAGGGGTAGGGCTGGATCTGTTGAACGGTTCATCCTATTGGGGGAAGACGGGATGAATCAACTCTCACATTAGCACTCCTGGGCAGGGGGTACGGTACTGGATGGAGACTTTCGTGAAGTCTTGAGAAAGACGGACTGACAGGGTATGTCAGAGGAGTATGATCACTTTAACACTACAGGGTTTGATGGAAGCCAGAATAACTTCTCTTTTCCAGTCCTGGATGTTCATGGTTGTCCTTTTTCATATTTTGTTTCTTGAAGGTGCCTTCTTATAGCAAGGTGTCTTTAATCCTAAACCCAAGGAGCTTTGGAAACACTGTTGTTCTGTTTCCATAGTGGTCCTGCTCTCACCACTCATAGGTGACAGTCACCTCCTCAGCTGGATGTTCCGCGACTCTCGTATCCAAAGTGGTCCCCACCAGCCACACTCACCACCTTTGCTTTACTCTCAGCAAAATAGTTGGCCTAGTGGTTCAGTGCATAGGGCGTGGAAACAGACTCACAGAGGTCAAAGCCCAGCCCTGTCCCTCTGATGTGTGAAGTTGGGTATGCTGATTAACCTCTAGCCTTATTTTCTTTACCTGTAGAGTGGGAGCAATAAAAATACCTTCTTCTAGGATAGTTGTGAGTTGCATAGACGCTGCATCACGCCGAGCATATTGTAATATGCGTAAGTAGTAGTTACTGTTAGTTTGGACTTATTGCTGTCTGAAATCACCTCCTTTATTTGTTGTTATTGTCTGTCTCCCGCTGTTAGAATCTAAGTACCATGAAAGCAGGGACTTTTTACTGTTTAATGCTGGATTACGGGATCTAGAACAGGCTCCAGACTGGTAACTCAATAAAAATTTGTTGAATGCTCTATTAATATTTAAGAAATGAGCCTGTCCAATTTCAGGTCATGCAGCAAAAACCGCTTTACTGAGCTGACCAAATGGCAAAACAAAAAGAATGCAAGCTACCTGGTCTCTTGCCTGGACTGAAATACAAAGCACTTCTCCACTTGCACAGCCCACTTTTTTGTAGATTCCAAATTTTGCAAGGCTTTATGATCTCTAGTTGGTCACATGAAAGCAGTCATTTTTTATCATTCAAAAAATTAAATTTTCTAATGATACTGAAATATACTCCATATTATGTTTTCTAACTACACTTTACCTGTTCTACCCTTCCTCTTTCCTGGGACATGCCCCCTACAAACCAGTAAAAACCACTAAAAGTGACAAACTAAAAGCTGAAAGACAGAAAACAGGTGAAAGGAAGCCTTACAGCTCCTAAAACTAGAATGGATCTTTCTAGCATTAAAATGACACTAAGCGCTACACCTGTAGTTTGCTTGTAGAGATTTCAAACTTGCTAATGCTTTAATAACGAATAAATGTATTGTGTTCAGTAAGGCAGGAAAAATAAAAATAGTCCTGAGGATAGAGTCTGGATTTTTCCCTCCACGGTATCCCTTTGTAACAGGCCTCTGAAGGGTAAAGCACCTGTAGGCAGAGCCGCCCTGAGCCTCTCCTTCGCTTCGAACCCTGTTAAAGGTTAAGGGTACGTTCCACCTGTGCCTTTCCGACGGTAGGCCAGCTCAGCTAAAGGTCGTTTATGGAAACGCCTGCTTCCCCACCTCCTTCCTCTTTGTCTCTGAAGAATTCATGTCAGAAAGAGTACCTGGTTCTGACTTTCATGCAGCTGCTGGTTTCTGGTGACTTGTATACGGTTTTTAAGCCCAACGACTTAATGACTATTACCATCTCTGACAATGCTACGGTCACCCTAAAGAACTGAGTTGTCAGAAACTCTCAACCCTAAATTGGAAAAGGTCATGCCGGCCACATCTACAGTCCATTCTGTTGCTGTTGGTCCTCCCATATACGGTAAATGTTGTTTGAGAGACGGGTTGGTGTATTGTAAAATTGATAAGATTCAGGTTGCCAAAGGCGTGTCATAAATTTCATAGGTCTTAATTTATGTTGCTATGGTAACTGAAGTGTTGGAATTTCCCGAGATTAGGAGGCTTTATATTCTTACCCTTGAAAGGATGATAATGTAGATTATGACTCCAGACTTGGTCCTTGCTGTTGTGGGGAACATGTACTCTGTATGTTGAGCGTCCTGTGTCTGCCAAGGTATGACCGATGTGGAGTAAGTGTAATTACAATGAAGAGTCCTGATGCCTAACCTGATTTTCTTTTTTACACGTATGAGTCTGGGCGGCCAAGATATTATTAAAATGGATAGTCTTTACCGAAAGAGAAAGGGGGAATTTGAAGAGAGAAGTGGAATTCCTCTAGTCATTCTAGAACACTCACCTTAAGGACTGCTATGAATTTGGTTCACTTTCTCCATCAAAGTGAATTTCTAGCGAGTGCTGAAGACCCTGGTGCATTATTAACAAGTGTTTCAGGAAAAGACACCATATTGAGGCATTTAGTGCCTCGGCAATGTCTGAAGTGAGAACGAGTCATGTAATGAAGCCCCTACCTTGAGACGGGAAAACCACTAAGAATCCTACGGGCTGCTCAAGATCATGGGCGTTAATTATGTGGTCCCAAAGCAGCTGGGAAACTCCATGCAAGTGACCTAGGATTGACCTGAGACAGAAATATTTCCCTTGCCCAAGCCCAGCTTACCTTATATCCTGATGATTTGATGTGCACGCCACGTTTGGTCAGAGTAGATTTCATTCGGATGAAAAAGGAACGTTCAAGGGTGTTGTCAGTGGTTAGCAGACTGGGGCTGGTTGACTCCACTGAAGAATACAAA